>NW_026126578.1:347500-6302500 GCF_943737965.1 Phodopus roborovskii
AACCAATAGAAGAGTTTTTTTTCATAAATGAAAATAAAGTTTATAAACATCTGGCAAATATAAATGCTTCCTAGTTTTGTGGAACCAACACACATAAAGGAAATGGACAGTGTCACTCAGAAAGCAAAGGTATTTTTTAAAATACCGAATGAAAAGAAATTTTAAGGTCCCAAAGCAGAAAATTGAAAAGATCAGAAATTGAAAGGTTATAAGGACAGACAAGCCGATGAGTGGCACAAAGTAGGGAGACTCAGAATAATCCCAACTATAAATGGAAATATGGGGTATGACAGAGGCTAAAGATAGAGTGAGTCAGCAAGACGGGGAAACCCTGAAACCTAATAATGACACAAAGAATGTTTGCTTTTCTGGAGAGAAGTGATGCAGTTAAAGTCCTGTGTCATTTCATTTCCAGGTAGGTTGCAAAAAGAAAATGCAAGAATGTTTTTATATTAAGCCACAAAATGTGTGTTATAAAATCGATTGCCATGATGTAATTGTACATATTTATGGGGTATATGCTGGATAGTTTTATGTCAGTTTGACAGAAGCTATCTTACAGGAGGGTACCACAACTGAGAAAATGCTGCTTTAAGAACAGGCTTCAGGATAGCCTTTAGAATAACTTCTTAGTGATTGATGAGGGAGGGCCCAGCCCTTGGGATGGTGGTCCCCAGTTCTATAATAAAGTAGCCTGAAAAGCTAGTGAACAGCACCCCTCCATGACCTCTGCATCAGTTCCTGCCTCCAAGTTCAGGTACTGTTTTGGTTCCTGTCCTGTTCAATAATGAACAGTGCTATGAAAGTGTAAGTCAAGAAAACCCTATCCTCCCCAAATTGCTTTGGCCATGGTGTTTTATCAAAGCAATAGAAAGCTAAACTAAAACAAGGTACAATATAAAATTTAAATACATGTATGCCTTATGTCATAATCAACACAAGCAATTAGCATCACCATCTTACCTTGTGAAAACATTAAATATCTTTTCCTATCGTGAGGCATATGTGTTGTATTAAAGACTGATGTGGTGATGTGCTACACAACGTATTAATAAATCTTGTTCCTCCCAGTTGTAATTGTACACCTGAAAACCAAGTTTTCCCCATGTCCCAACATGGATGAACCTGGGTAAGGTTAAGTCAAAGACGTCAGGGAAAGAAAGCCAGTCAACTCATGATCGCACTGTTAGAGTACACAATCTAAACAAGTTATGTCAGGAAAATTGAGAGCAGAGCAGGGTTTGGCACACTGGAAGAGCACAGAAAACTTATAAAAGCAAGGCACAAAAATCAAAAGCCACAAGGGAGACTTGGCTACATTAAAATTTAAAAATTATGTATAGATAAAGAAACAGCTGACCAAGCAGAAGCATTAAAGTTTTGTAGTAAATTTCAAATAATCTGGCAGCCCAAGCTATCCATATATCAAGTACTGTTCTGAGTGTTCCAATATTCAACTATTACAACCAAGTTGTTATTCTTCCCTTTTGTTTTCCTGAAAGGAAATTGAGTTGCAGAGAAACACAGAGAAGCTTCTGGGATAAATATCAGCAAGTAGCAGAGGTAAGATATTTAGAGACTGACAAATCAAATAATTAAGCAATCAAAATGATGACTAACACTATAAGAAAAATAGCTAAGGATTTGGAATTTTCCCTAGATAATACAAATTTGAGCACTTGCTCATTTTATCTATTAATAATAAAATGCAAATTAAAATGCTAAGATCCATGAAAATTGACAAGGTTTTTAGTCTATCAACTGGGACTTTTACACACAACTATAAATCAGTAAAGTTTAAGGATTATTTCAGATATGCAAATAAGTAACAGAGATATTCACTGCAGCATAAGATATAGAAATTATAAATGAGAGAAACTATAATTGGGCAAGTTTCAGAGGACTTGTTCTACCAGAAGTAATTTGTATGTTGATGATACAAGCCTGACACTATTATGTATTGTTTATGATTATGCACATACAAGGTAAATATTTCAAAAATAGGAGCATTCACAGGAATTTTGAATGAAATTTACCTCTGAAAAGGGAAACAAAAGAATTGAGGTTGAACTTTATTTCTCAAGAAAAATATACTAGGAAACAAACTGGGGGAAACATTACCTCCTATGGAGTGTAGAATATGGGAAGAGAGACTTGAACGGTTTTTAAAGGAGATAGTATAAAACACGGGACAATGAAGACAGACATGAGCATGAAATGGACATGTTGTTCAATGAGCATCAAAGATGAAAGACTATTTTCCCAGAGATTTTTGGGGGTGGGGGATAAAAGAAAAGTGATGTTCAAGTGTGGCAAGTAAAATTTCTAAGTGTTGTGCCCCAAGTCCAAACAGCAAAAATTTATTCTCAATGTTAGTATTTTTATTATCCTACTCCACACGAATCCTTCATGTTTTTATCAGGCTGTTCCTTGGTGTATGAAAGCAGCTATGACCACCCTTGCAAAGCATAGAAAGAGAAGGTACACAAGTGGTTGGATTTAGAGTCCAAATGAAGTAGTTCTTGTGTAATAACTCTTATCCAGAGATGGTAGAGGAAAATAAGAGGGAATGTATATAAAATACTCCAAAAGTGAATCTGACAATGAAGAGGCTTTGTTTAAGAAGAAAATCAAAGGAAAAACGGAGATAAAGAAGACACAAACTAAGAAAACCCCTGGATATACTGTGAAACACCACGAGTGGATCTTCATGAGGCTTATGTTGTCCAAAGTGTCTTTGCTAAATAGATGACTGAATTCTCTTCTATAACGTTCCACCTCTTCCTAACAGGAATGCAACTTCTACTTTGAACATTTCCTCATCCTATCAGAAAAATGTTTAGAATTATTTCTGTGACATCTGCATTTCCCCTTGATATTCTGAATTCATTATTCCTTACGATCATCTTGAGGAAACTTTTGCTTTTCTGCTCCTGACCATGGCAAGTCCTTCTGTCTTAAAATAAATAAGGTCTCCATTGCCAGCTTTCTTGGTTGAGCCAAAATTATATTTCACTCCATTTCAGAAATCTTCTAGCCATTTTCCTTCAAGTATCACCATGATATCTCTCTCCCAAGCTTTAAAAAAAATTAATTTTAATTTTCCCAGGTCAAGCATGGTGCTGCTTTTCTATTACTGAATAGAATAGGGCTGCATCTTCAGAATGTGGAGGAAATTTATTGATACAGTCAATTCTATAACATTCTCCCTTTCTTTTTCATTAGGGGAAAAATATGTCCAACTCATTACATCTTGAGTAAAGTGGTAGATGAGCTATTTCAATTCAACTGCTGATAAATCTGGTCATATAAGTGGTTTTACTGTTTCTCTCAGTTCAATTAATTAGGTGTTTAATTGAACCGAACAGATGCATACATTTGTTGAGTATTGCTTGGACAAAACCATAGAGAAAATCAACACCTCACAGTGTAATTATATAGACAAAATGGCTTAATTTTTTCACATCTGCAATTAAACTTTGACAAAATGTCTTATACTTAACTTTCTTATATAAATTCTAAGTAATATATCCCCAAATATGCTGGACAAGTTGGGAATCTGGTCAAAGGGATGGAGATGAAGGGTTCTGTAAAGAATTTATCAGAGCCTTGGTGGAAATTGTGTTAAGCTTATTCATAAAACAAACATATTTGGATCAAGATTTATGGAGATTTAATATGCAAATGCACGGTAAGGTTCACAGAGTTCCAGAGATGAAAGGGTGGTGTTCTATCTCCTGTGCAACATACTGCTGTTTTGAGTGAGTGTTATGCCAGTGAGATACAGAATGTACTGCTCTTGCTCAAAAACAGATTTTAAATGAAAAGTATTCACATAACCAGAACAGAGTGAGAGTAGTTTTTATTCATGTGTTTCTCAAAACAGACTCAATTCCACCCCTAAAGAAAACTGTTTCTATAGTGCATGGTGATATGCTCCACATTAAATATACACTAAAGAAGTTTTCTTTTTGGTTACAAGGTGTATTTTAGTGACAAGATTGTGAGCCCTTGTGCTGATATACATGACTGAAATTCTGAACAAGAATGAAAGGATTCCGAGAAGGTGAGATACAAAAGATAAGAAGGAATGAGGAAAGAATGCCAAGCATTATTTCTGTTAAGAATCTAAGTCCCTTTTATTTTGTGAGGAAATTTTGATATAGATGCTCTGGCAGGCATGTCAAAACTGAGGTTACAAGCCACATAGCAACCCAAGTATAGCTATGCATGAAGACAATACAAATAATAACATAATAAAACTTGAATTTGGGTTTAGGGAGTTGACTGTGAAGTTATTAGGTGTGTTGCTCTTGCAGAGGTTACAACTTTGGTTTCCAGGACTCACATTGGGCAGTTCACAACTATGTGTTACTTTAGCTCCAAAGGAGCCTTCTTCTAGCATCTATGAGTACCTGTACACATTCTCTCTGTCTCTCTGTCTCTCTCTCTCTCTCCTATCTATCTCTATCATCTCTATATCTATCACATGCATACACAGAGCTAGCAAGGTATTGAATTATTTTGTTACTAAACTGATAGGGTCTCATATATGGCTTTTGTAGATGATGATGAAGTCATGTAGCAATGTCAAAATGTTGACCATACTTACTAAACTACAGAAGAGGAAGAATGCTGGCCTTGGCTTAGAAAACCCAGGATTCGTGCAATTGCCACAAAATATGGATCTTCAGAAATGAGGATAAAGAAAACTATCATGGTTTTGTGAGGACACTGGATTGACAGACATAGATATTGGATAATCAACTGATAATATTATCTAAATTGATTTTCTAAGTTATTTCTGTATGGTGGCAGGAAATAACACAAAAAAGAAAAAATAATACAAAACTTATAATGCACAATATACTGTGTACATAGCCTCATAAGCCAGCCAACATTGGTCTGAGAGTTTAAATGTATCTTCTACCCCTGAATTCAGCTCTAAATGTTCCTTATCCTTTCGAATCCCTCTGTAATTACATTTCATTTTGGTATTTCTTTTGTGCATATTGTCACCATGTCTGTTATTCTTTTCAATCTTGTTGAAATTTTTCTTGTGGGCATTTTTCACAAAGCAGCAAAGGTTTCACTCACTACAGATGAATTACCATAAACCAGTGAAGAGAGAATAATATAAGCATATTGAGATGTGGGTGTCAGGCAATGAGTTAGAATTACCCATTAGCTACATGACTTGCTCCCACACATCAGCTTGTCTGTGTGTTCCATTTCAATATGTGCCTCAATACAATCTGAAATCAAAGCATGTCATGAACTATCAGGGTCATCTGCATACAGTCAAAACTGTTTATCCATAGATGCCAAGGGTCTTCAACACAAATGCAAGCCATTAATAAACTTTACAGAATATATAAAATCCAATTATTATCAAAATTTGAAGCAAGAAAATCCTTCTAAGGGAAGAGATGCTAAAAATATTCATAGGAATTGTCAGATATTCAGAGCAGATTTAGAAGCTTCGTTTGCACTTTCTTGGGTGCTTATTTGATGTGGGAGACTAAAAACCAGCATTCTATAGCATCTACATTCTGCTAGGAAGGGGAACCATCTCTCACTCTTAAGGGCTGCTTTCGGGAGAGATTCAGCTGCCTTTGTCTTGGCAGACACATCTAACTACCTTCTAAATGCAGAGTCATTGCAGTAGAAGAAAATAAGATCAAATAGGTCACCATGCATAACAACCCAACATCTTACAGTGCACACACACATGCAAAGGAAGGTTTGAATGTGTTTTTCTTTTCTTTTACAACTTAAAAAAAAATTGATATTTACCTTTCTTCCATACAACCCTTCCCAGAACTACCTTCTTCCATACCCACCAAACTTTGTTCCTTTTATGTTTCAGTTTTTTATTTCTTAAGCTCCATGGAAATCAATGACAGATCAAAATGAAGCATGTAAAGGGGAGTTGTATATAATCCCACCCCAGCCTTGGAACTACTGACAGTTGTTAACTTTTGGGAGGGCAAGAGACAGTTTTCTTTAAGAATGTCGGCCTGGTTAAGTGGACAACACTCCAATAGAATACCACACACACACACACACACACACACACACACACACACACACACACACACACATACACACAAATATTTATGCAGCACAAATTGGTCATGGAAGATTAAAAAAAACAAAAACAAAACCTAACAAACAAACCATTAGGAGACTAATGAATTTTGAAGATTAGCAGAGGGGAAAAGAGAATTACCTAAGGATGAGTTTATCTCCATGCTCCTGAAGTCCAGTAGCTAAAAATAGGCTACAGCGTAAATCCTGGATTCCTGTTACAGATAATGCGATTAATTTTATACAAAGTTCAAGATGGATGGTGAAGAAGTTAAGCTGTTACTTCTATAGATATGCCAGGTTAAATTAGAAAGGAAGATACTTACCAGTGCAAAATTAATTAGTTTTGAAAAAATCACTTTTGATCTTGCTCTCACTGGTCATATAATTTTTCAGTAACAAATTAACAAAGATATATGGTTGAATGTATATAAAGATACATGATGTCTCCAAATTTATAATTATAAAGTCAGGAAGGCAGTAATAAAAACATGTTCAGCTGTTTGCCCAAAACGTTTAGAAGTTACTAAGCTCAGTTGTCTCTCAATAGTAGGGCTATGAGTTCAGCTTCTCTCACTAAAACAGTTCCCACACTACATATAAGTTGTAATTATTTTTATCTTGCTAATAATAAAACTGTATGAGGGTTCTCAGATAAACTCACATCCAAAGAATAGAATGAAGTTCTGGAGTGAGATGGACAGGGTCAACAGGGTAAATGACATTTCAAGGAATCTAAGGATTCTTCCGACCTGATGACTGAGAAGGAAAGCACAGCAATATTTCCTAGAGACTGTCACATGTCCCTCTCATTTAAGAAGCCAAAGAACACAAATTCTCCTAAAGCTGATAGACTTGTTTTTTTAAATTACATTAAGCATTAATTTCCTTCTAGATGAACTGTTAGTACTTTTGAAATCCATGCACCCCATTATCAGAATTATCACTATGAAAACTCTACTTTGTCTTTACTGTTTAATTAGATAGAATAAAGACTCTTTATTAGGTACTGTACTTTTAGGTACTGTACTCTTAAACAATGGCAGGTACATATAAGCCACACTTCACAGACAGGTTAACAATTTACTAATTTCAAGTATAAGAAGTTGTGAATACAAGTTTTTATGATATCAAGCACAATGTCCTTAATGAATGATACTTTTCCTCTAAGTCCCTACATTTATATACTTCCTATGTGGCCTAAACTTCTTTATGTATAGATATGACTTTTGGTTTGTATTAATTTCCTTCATAGATTGATGGTTCCAAAGTAGCTCTCATACTATTTTCAGTCACTCTCTCTCTCTCTCTCTCTCTCTCTCTCTCTCTGTGTGTGTGTGTGTGTGTGTACACACATTGAGTGTATTTGTTAGAGTGGGTGTGTGCATGTGTGCATTTATGTCCATGCATGTATATGCATATGGAAGTCCAAGACCAATGTTGGATGACTTTCTGGATTGATTTTTAAATACATTTTTTAATTTAAATTAGAACCAATCTTATTTTACATATCAATCCCAGTTCCTTCTCCCTCCCTTCCTCCCATTTCCTCTTCTGAACCCCACCATCCCACCCACCATCCACTTTCCAGGGAGAGTTAGGCCTTTCATTAGGGATCATCAAAGGCTGTCACATCTTTTGGTACAGGGCCTAGGCCCTCCCCCATGTATTTAGGCTGAAAGAGTATCCCTCCATGGGGAATGGGATTCCAAAGCCCATTTGTGCTCTTGGGATAAATACTGGTTCTACTGCTAGAGGTCCTGTAGACTGCCCAGTCCTACTTGCTTACACACCCATGCTCAGTTCAGGGAGCCTGGTTCAGGCTTATGCAGGTTCCCCCAGCTGTCAGTCTGGGGTCCTTGAGCTCACAATTGCTCAGGTCAGCTATTTCTGTGGGTTTCTGCAACATGGTCTTGGCCCCTTTGTTCATCACTTCTCACTCTCAACAATTGGAGTCTAGGAGCTCAGTGCTTAGCTGTTTATCTCTGCTCTGCTTCCATCAGCTAAAATTTCACAATTTGAATTAGAAGGAATTGAAAATCTTAAGGATTTGAGAGAGATAGGATATCTAAATATTGGAGAAGAGAAACAAAATAAAGGTTGGATAAAGCCAAAGAAAATCATAATCAAGGTTTTGAGCTCAGAACTAAAAGGTACTATATTAGTCAGAATTCTAAAAGAAAGAGAACTTATAGAAATATATGTATATATAATATATTAAATTGTAAATTATATATTAAATGTGCATTATATTACAATATGTATTAGACTGGCTTATAAGATGCAAGGTTAGCCATAACAACTATCAATGCCAAAGTTATATTTAGATGTTAAAAAATTAATGTGTTAGTTAATTATTAGGGGATGTACAGGTGTCATGGCATGTATGTGTGCGGGTCAGAGAACAAACTGCTTGGTCGTCTTTTCTTTCACTATGTGGGTCTCAGGAACAAAACTCAGGCAATGAGGCCTGATGAAAAATGTCTTTACTGAGCCACCTCATTAACACCAGAGGTGTCTTCTAAACTCTATGAAAGTGGTTCTCAAGCATTCTAATGCTTGAATTTTTTAAGAAAGTTTTAATACATGTTGTGATGACTCCAAACCATAAAATTTATTATAGCTAATTCATAATTGTAATTTTGAGAGTGTTATGAAAGGTAATGTAAACACTTGTGTTTTCCTATGCTCTTAGGACCCCTGTGAAAGAATCATTTGATTCACAGAGGGGTCAAGACCCACAAGTTGAGAACCACTGATCTATGCTTTACTATATCCTTCATTTACCTCTTATAATTGGCTTAAAAGAATCATACTCAATCCCTGGTATTAACAAAACGAACAGAGAATCTGCCCTTGAGGGCCTACCAATTTTGGATAATGATCACATTATTGTATCAGGATTGCTGTGAAATTTGTGGAGAAAAATGCTTAACCTTATTTTTATAGTGTATCTGTTAAGGTTTGGTTGCTTCCTCTGTGTTCAAATCAATTCAATTTTAGTTAAGTAAATCCTTGCTCCTGTATTGGCATTATTTATATTTGAGTTCTAAAACATAGACAATTATAGGTTCTCTCATTTGTCCTTAGAGGCTCAAGCTCAGGTACAAAAGAGGCTGCAGATGCAGACAAATGAACTCAATAACGTGCAAGATAGAATTGCTCCTGAGAGTTTTGCTTATACATATATCATATCTTTGTTGTCTCTCTGGACCTGGGGTAAAATAATTACACTGAAATAAAATATGGAGTAATGATGTTGGATTGAGCAAGCTTTTATTCTCTTGGGAAAATATTTATAGCTAAGGTACTCTAGAATGCTCTTCAGTGCTCTACAAGTAGCCTTAAGGTCTGCTTGCTGATGGGATGACATGAGGAAGGGAGTCTTGACACAATTCTAAAACTCAGGAGTTTATGAAAGACCAGTGATCCTGGTTGGAAAAAATATTCTGTCATGGAGTATATTCATTGAGTGGAGTATATTATTCATTGGTGTAAGCAGCATAATCCAAGTTCCACGACAGGGAGGATTTGTCAAGCACAAGGTGATATGTAACCTGCTCGTTAGCTCAGCTCCATGTAAAATACAAGGACACAGAAACTGATTTGTGTCTCTTCCAAGACTGCAAAAGTTAGCTAGTTTGTACACATGTGCTACAGGTAAACTCATTCAGGTACACACACAAATAAGTAAACAAGAGAGTTTTTAAAACTATACTATCTCTTTAAAGATTCCAGGTGTGCAAATCATACTGTTAACTACCTTTCAACTGTATTTATAGGTGAATTTTCTTAAAGCTAGTAATGAAGAAAAATATCTTTCCTGTAGTAGTTTGAATGAGATGTCCCACATAGTCTCTGGCATTTTAATACTTGGTCCCCAGTTTGTGGCACTGTTTGGGTAAATTTAGGAGGTGTGGCCTCATTGGAGGATCTATGCCATTGGGGCCAGCTGCACTTTGAGAGTTTAAAGACTCATGCCATTCCCAGTTTTTTTTTCTCTCTGCTCAAGGCTTGTGCTTCAAGATGAGAGCCCTCAGTTCCATGCCGCTATACCTTCCATCTACCATCATGGCTTCTAACCCTCTGGAACTATAAGCCCAAATAAACTCTTCCTTCTGCAAGTTGTCTGTGGTGTTTTATCACATGAATAGAAAAGTAACTATTATACATCCTGATATACATTTTTAAAAGTTACTGTTCTGCATACTTAATGAGAAGGAAAATCATATTTTTAATTACTGCTTTTTGATATTAAAATATAATTATGTCATTTCTCCCTTTCCTTTCCTTCTGCCAACCCCTTCATATACCCTTCCTTTCAGATTCATTGCTGTTTTTTTCATTAATTATTTTTACATATATATAAACATGTATGTGTATATGCATATATTCCTAAATATATAAATAAACCTGTTTAGTTTGAATGTTACACACACACACTCACACACAAACACACACACACACACACATATATATATATATATATGCATATATATTATTCATTTAGCACTGGATAATCAGTTGCTGTGCTCTTCCCTGGGGAAGACTATTCCTCTTACTCTCAGAATTCCTTAGTTTCTTACAGTTCTTTGTGTAGGGTTGGGCCTTATGAACTTGATCTCATACAATTTAGCATGTCTATTTTTGCTGTATTTGTTAAGCTCATTTTTATGCAGTCTTGTTAGTGAAACTTTGTGAGTATGGTTTCTGACATTGCTAGGAAACACCATCTGACAGCAAACTCCCTGATTCTTTGGCTTTTGCATTCTTCCCTCCCACTTCTGCAATTATCCCTGAGCCTTAGTTATAAGTGTTGTATTATAGATGTATCCATTTGGACAGAGCTCCACAACACTGAGTATTGATTGATTGTGATCTTTTGTAATGGTTATTGTCTATTACAAAGAGAATGTACTTGATGAGGTGTAAGGACTATACTTATCTGCAGGTATAAGGACAAATATTTAGAATATAATTGTTGGTCATTGTTGTCCACGAGTCTTATAAAACATTACAGGCTATTGGCATGCCCTTACTTGCTTCCCAGGTGTGGAAGATAAGTTCCTATTGCTGAAGACATCACACACTTCAGACACAGAATTCAGGGGCACCTGAGCAGGAACATACTTGTAAACCTCTTTCATGAGGACTAGATTTCATGGTACCAAGTGTTTCCATACAAGCTTCTAGATAAGGGAAGCAATCAATAGTCCAGGTATGATGCCTATGAGCCACAACAAGCAGCATGGCAGATTAACCTTAAGGTTGTAGTAATGGCACAAACACACTGGCACCTATGATTACCTGCACAAGACAAGCACAGGTTCAATTCAATCAAATTTCCAACATAGATGGAGAAGGCACGTTGAGACTACCATCTTTGGTGGAGAGGCTGTTGATAGTTAATGACTACTGAGGAAGAAAGAGCCACCCTCTTTTGTGGATGTGACTGCTGGTTGGTTTGCTTGTACCTATGTATGGGTTCAAACACAGGAGCAGAGATCACTAATAGGACACAGGATGTTATAATAAACAATGGGAACATGAAGTTAAGAGGTTGTTCGAGTAGAAGGGCTCTACAGATAGCTAGATGGCTATGACCAAAATGTATTATGACAAAATATTAACATTTTAATAAATACATAAAAATGTTACATTACAAAAATGTATCTAGTATGGGACATTAGTCTTATATAACCATAATACAAACATACAAACATCCCAGAATGAGAAAAGTCAAGGACAGATGAAAGGCTCATGAAGATTGGATTTAGAGTAATGGGGATTATTGTTCACTGGGGACAGTTTTTGTTTGGTGTAATGGGAATGGGAATATCTACAAACAGTCAAGATGGTTCAATAATACTATGAAAATAATTGATGCTACTAAGCTGGATAAATGGTTCCAGCTTCTCAAATCCTCATCGATATTTGAACATTATTACTGAGAATGAAAACTGTGCAGGTGTCAGGAAAGCAGGATAGTGGTTTCTCAAAATATTTTTAAAAACTATGGTCTTATGATTTGCTAACCCCACTCTGAGGTAGACAATTCCAAAGAAATGAAATCAGGGTCCAAAGGGTGCTGGCATTCTCATATTCACTGAAACACTAGTCACTGTAGCTGAAATGTGGAAACAACCTAAATGTCCTTCAGCTGAGAATAATCACATAAATGTGGTACAACCGAATTTATTCAGCCTTAAAAGGTATGCATGAGCATATATAAGCCCCGAGGTCATTATGCCAAATGGAATAAGCCAGTTATACAGAGAAGATACTGCATGTTTCCATTTATACAAAGTGTCCAAAACGGTCAAACTCACAGAATTAAAGGGAAAGACTGGAACTGTTGAATGTCTGAGGAACAAGAAAGGAGAACTGCTAATCAGCGGGTCAAGTTTCAACTAACCTGCTAAAACATTAGAACAGAGTAAGTTCTGTATAATCCTAAAAAATTCACACCTATAGCATCAAAAAGTTGGCTCAATAGATAAATGTGGTTGACTCCAAATCTGACCACCCATGTTTGGTCCCTGATACTTACATAGTGAAAAGAGAGAGCTGATTCTGAAAGTTGTCATTTAACCTACACATACACACTATGGAATGTATAGGATGCCCATGAACACACAGTTGCATATGTGCGCGCACACACACGCACACACAGAGATGCACACATACAGATGCACACACCCATATAGGTGCATACCCGCACAAACACATGAAACAAATTTAATAAAAATTAACAATATATTGTTCTTATTTTTGTCATGTATTCTTGCCACAATAAATCTTTAAAAAGCACTAACATGAGTAATTTTGGGTTATATAATACAGCATAAACTATGGTTATTAACCACCACTTATGAAGTAAACCTTGATAGACCTCAGAGTTTGCAGCCTTTGTAAAATGGAGATAATTAATTACATATCCAGTGCTCACAGACTTGATGGAAGTATATATTGGATCATACATTGGAAATGCCAATATCTGATGTGCTACCAACAGCCAAACAGTGGCTACATGAGTTGCTCCACTCAATCCACTTCAAGTGATACCACCGTACCACACCCTCAGCTTGACACATCTAATCTATCACATTTTTTGTCATTACTCTTCAAGACACCACTATGAAAGCCAGCATCTTCTTTATTACTCCATCTACTTTCACAACTACACAGCCTTATTTGATGAACAGATATTGATGAAAACATTATGAAGAGATACTAGACACACCTACTACCTTTCCCTCATGCACCTTTGCCTGGCTTTCAGGAGAGGGCGGGGTAATAAGATGTTGAGAGACATACATGGAGGTATTTCTTCACAAGAAAAAGAAGAAGTGTAATAATTGGATAACTCTATACCAAAATTCATTCAGTGAATGAGATGGAAAATTCAATCTCAAACTTGTAGACTATTAACAGTCAGTAGTTGGCCTAATAATCCTTGAATCTAACAGGGATTAACAACCAATATAGATTATTCTCTAACCCTCTTGTTTTATGAGGAGGCATTGATGGATAATCTAGAAATAACACCCACTTATTGGGGGACTTATCTCAATGGTGCAACAGCATTTCATTTCTTATCCCTGCCCAGTGTTGGAATGGAAGAAAAAAAAAAGAAAGAAAAAAAGAAACACAATGCCACAATGCATGTGAATCCAGTTCTGATTAAGAGTGATTGATAAGCTCTTATCCATAGTAGGGATAAGAGAATCATGATCAATAGCTTTAGAATGAATTCTGAAAATCATCTAAGAATACTCACAATACATCACACATACATAAAAGTGCACTTGATACATTCCTGTATCTTTCCAAAATTGAGAAAATTATCCTATTTTACTGTTTTGAACACTGCCCCCCTTATTAATTTCTCCTCCTATATAACTTCTGATTCGAGATAAAGAAAAATTTTATTAAGAATTATGCTATGCTGTATCTTTCAACCATCTGTAACTCCTATTTTAGGGGACTCTATCACCTTCTTCTGGCCCCCATGGGTACTGCACGCACATGGTGCACACACATGCAAGCAAAGTACCTATACACACAAAATCTTAAAATATAAAGGAAAATAATTTAAATAGTTCTGCTATAGGACTTGGGCAATGGCTCATATTGAGTAAATGTGCTTCTTGGTCAAATCCTGAAGACCTGAGTTTGTATCCACAGAATCCTTATAAAAGTCTGGTATAGTGGATTAGGTGTCTATTCTTCCAGTAACCCTTACAGAGAGATGTGTGCCTGACACATGATAATTGAAGGAACTTTTCAGGATAGGTAATCTGGGATATGTATCAAAAAATTGTGGAAAGGCAAGGGCTAACACGTGAAGGTTGTCTCTGATCACATGAATATGACATGTACACATACCACCCCAATACAAAATTATTCACTCATACTTGTACATCCAAATATCTCATATACATATAATTTTAAAAAGTAGGTGTGAAATATTCCAATGAAAAGACCAAGGTGCAAGGACCCTAATTCCCTGATGTCTGTCAGTGCCCTTTCATTGATGAAAGACTCTCAACTAGATGAAATGCCTCATGTGAACTGCTGTGGAACCAAAAGTTTCAGAATTCTGCCTCCAGGTATAGAGTTGGATGCAGGAGTCAACTGCAGGCTTTACTTCTGTCTGCATTCTGGTTGGATTTGTTTAGAATTGTATTTTCTTAAGAATCCATTTGCCAACACAAGCTTAAAGAATTCAATCCACAGTCAGAATTGTTCTAGGATCTCCCATTCTCCCAGAACAGAGCAGTCAGGGAAACACAGGGCCAACTGGCCACACAGCCACACTAGGAGAAGAGGGGCTTTCAGCTCATTAAAAACAGGAAGACCCAAAGTGAGGGCAACCTTCATAAACCCAAGGCTACTGTTTGCAGAGCACCAAATGCTGAGGAAGCAGAAACAATGACAACTTTCAGAGGTAACATACTTATTTTTAACACAGAAAACAATACTTCTCACAGTGACTGAAACCCCACTGTAATCCAGTTAGTTCCCCATGTTGCTGCTTCTCCATCTGTGGTGTTGGAATATGTAGTCACCTGCTTGGTAGGCATGCTGTTTACATTTATTGCTGTTAAAATGCTCAGGGCAGGAAACACGGTATATGAATATATCAGTAAAAATTGTGCAAAGAGGGATATTCCCCAGTTTGAGGGAGGAGCATCTGACTGCTGGTGATACTGCAAATGCTGTAAAAGAAACACTGGTTTCTTTTCCATTCTCACCTTATACTTTAAAATTGATTCCTATATTTTAGGGTTATATTTTACCTCAAAATGTCTGAATGTCAGTCACTTGACTTTCCAAAGGTTATCGTAACAAGTTTTTTTTTTCTCCTTCCCACAGGACCTCTTAGAAAGAGAGTGACATCAGAGTTGGTTAGCATTCCAGTGCAATGACAAAATTCTCTTTGCCCTCACTCTCAGGCCTCAGAAAAAAATTGATTCTGTCAAGCTCCTCTGATAAAGGATGACAGTCATTTGGATTTTTTTCTCTGTCTTCTTGAGAAATAAAGAGAAGTGTTTTGGTTAAAGGTATACATTCCCCCTATTTGACCACAGAAACAAAGTGTGGAACTTAACAGCACACAAGGAAGATGAGGAAAAAGCATCATTGCCAAGATTCCCTCTCCTGGAGGATGTTCAATAAGACAGTAAAAGGTTAGAAGAATTATTAGTGTGCAGACAGAAGAGCAAAGGACAGTAGAAAAGCCAAGGCAGCTCAAGTCTTCTGGTGATTTCTCTCATAACCCTCTACATGCTATGCCTGACATGAAATGCCTTCTTTCTCAGTTGCTAGTGCAGGTGATGTGTGGGTCAACATGTGTCTCAATTAGTGAGCTCTATCCTTGTTTGTGGTGCTGGATTTTCATTTTTGTTCTATTTTTACCTTTACTTTTTAACTTGCCTTCACGAAAAATAATTTTGGAATGGAGTTTTTAATTAATGGGATAGAAATATAATGAATAATGTAAATAGGAAAAAAAGCTACTAAGCAAATTGCATTTTTTAATGGATATAGGTGCTGGAAAGATTGCTTAGAGTTTAAGAACACTTGCTGTTCTATCAGACTTCAAATCCCAGTACCCATGCAGGAAGCTCATATTCCTGAGGACCCAGAATCCTCTTCTGGTTTCCATGGGTGGCCACACACATGTTTACAAATTCATACAAATAATTGCTAAAACTTGACAAAGTGACAGATGATTTGTTATCTTCATGGGGTGGTCACTCTTCCAAATGTTTTATATTGCCAAATAATGTCATCCTCATGCTATGTTGGATGCCAACTGCCATGTGAGAAATGAGAATCGAAGGCACAAAGAAAAGTTACAGAAATGCTACAAGCTTATAATTACTGAGATGAGTGTATGAATTAATCCATTCTTCAGTTTACTTGCAAGTTTCTAGCATTCATCCCTGAATATTTGTGGAGTTTGCACTGAGTTGTATACCTGAGTGTCTCACTTTTCAAAAATATAAAATGTGACTGGAGAGATAGTTCAGTAGTTGACAGTATGTACTACTCTTGCAGAGTTCAGTTCCCAGAACCCCATATCTGGATGCTCATCACTGTTCATAACTCAAGCTTCATAATATACTATGCTGGGCCCCAAAGACATCTAAAGTCATAAGCACATACTTACATGCACAGAAGCATAGACAGACAAACACACATGCAGGTACACACACACACACACACACACACACACACACACACACACACACACACACACACACACATACACATACACACACATTCCACTAAGTTTCTTAACCTAAAATAAATATATAAACAGGAAATAGATGATGGCTACTATTTTATTGTGGGTGAAACATTTCACATTGAAATATCTTCATTCTGTTAGATAATGATGCACTTAATCCATTGACCATCTTAACTGAAGATTATACTATCAACTCATCTTCAATGGTTTATCAGAGATGGAAACTCACATTTTCTCCAAGTCTTCTCTTTTGTATTCTTTAGTGAATGAATAACTCCACACATACAGTCATTAGAGAGATCAAAGGGGTAGTTAGGCAAAGTGAGGAGGTGAAAAGAGAGAGAGAATAGAGATATCCAGTAGTCACCCCACATGTCTTCCCCTGTTCTTCATAAGCCTGTCAGTATGTGAACAGGCTTGTTAATTTTGCTCACTCTGGCCTTCATACCTCCTCTTTTCTCTTATTTCCCCTTTTCTACTATCTTTGCCAATCCAATAATACATTCAGTGTCTCTTGCTATAATATTGCAATAGTTACTGAACTGCTCTATCTTCTTTCATCTAGTCTATTCTTTCTTCTCACTCTCTTTTTGTATGACTCTTTCCTCATGCCCAAATAACTATCAATGAGTAGTATAACTGTGCTGTGACCCTGCTTTAAATTCTTTAGTTTTTGCCTTTTCATAATGAGGGAAATGCAATCATTTTGCATCAAACAGAAGTTCCTTGGTGATCTGGATCACATACACTTATCTGACCCACATACAGCATGAGCTTTGTGTTGACTCTAAATAGGGTCAAATTAATGTACTGACTTAATGTTTCTACATCATCTATAGTTGTGTATTACTCAAAGGCAGGAATGTGTTCTAAGCATTGCATCATTTGGTAACTGTCACTGAGCAAATGCCACTGAGTGCACTTGCACAAATCTTGATGGGGTATGCCACTCATTTGCACAGTCTCGTGGTGCAACCAGGAAAACTGGTGACAAGGAGATACCCAAGATGCTGCCAGGAAAGTGTGCAGCTTTACAGTAACAATTATTGTATGAAGAACAACATATACTGAGATAATGTTGGTAAAGAATCATGTAGAGTCAGTATATCATTGTTGAGTATTGTTTACTATGTATAAAAACAATGCTATACTTTTATCTGATTGGCTGCCCAAGTTTGTTTAAACAAAGCTCACCAAAATTATACAAACAATATGGGGCAATATAATGCTAGGGCAAGTATGGTATCCCAAGGTGGTAGGACCTTTGCAGCTCCATTATAAAGTTATGGGACCATAATAGCATAAGCTGTCCACCACTAAGCACAATATCATCATTTGCAATGTGACCATACTGTCTCCCACTTCACAAATATTCTTCCATCTGTCTGAAAAGCCTTCTACCGGATGTAAGACTTTCTACCGATGGGTTTTCAAATGGAGCTCAACAGTCAATCATTTGTTATTTAACTGATTCTTATTTAGCATTTCCTGTGCATCAAGCATTTCACCAGTGTGGTACTATGAAAGTACTATGAAAGTAAACTTGCTTAGACCCAGACTCTGCAAAGCTCAGGAGCTCCTTGCTGTTTGCTCAGGATTGCTGCTTCACCAGTGAACATCACAGATCCAAACTGATCAAAGTCCAGGCAATTCAGGGCAGCTGCTGTCATGAACCCACGACCTGATAAATTTATAGTCTAGAAAGAGACATCACTTAACAAACAACACTTGCAAGAAATGAGTGGATGAAGAAGTTACCTTTTTTTTAAACACCAAAGATAATAACTGAAAAGCATCTTTTATATTTATGTAACTTTAGAGAAAGTTGCAAGTGAACCATAATAAACCTCAAGATGAAAAGTACTTAAGTAATTCAAAACAGAGAACTGAAATCTTAACAATAACAAAGGCAGCCAGGGCAGTTTGTAGAGATCCCCCTGGAAGGAGGCCAGTAAATAAGGAAAGACCCTTCATTTCCTTCCTAGAACAGTAGACTCCTAAATTGTACCTGTTCCTATGGGATGTCTTATCGTAGGGAAAGATTCCAGGACAGTTTTAAGTGAAGCATATAGACATGCACAGAGTTAAAGGATTTCTTAGTCTTTCTTACTGAAACACCTCATCATTCTCACCTACAAAATGGGGATAATAAAGGCACCTAACTCTTGGGATCTTAAGAGAGTTGAATTACTTTACTGTATGTGAAATGCTTGGGAAGGTGCACAGAACACATAATACTCTGTATAACATCCCTCCCTCTACTTTCTATCCACTATATTCATTCTATTAGCAGTTGCCAGAATTGTGTAGAAACCAGGAGACAACAACAGAGAAGGCTCTGTTGTCAGATAATTCATTAGAATTATAACAGGTGGGTAGAACTTGTGGAATACTGGCTGAAAATGGAGTTTTGATTTCTACATTCACTAGGTTTCTGCAAAACACAATAGAAAAGAAAAGAATTAAATTGAACCTTCAAAGCTCCTTGGTGAGGACTCAGAAACAATGTCATGCTGATGTAAATGTCATTTATAGAACTAGATTTTTAAAAGATGGCCCACAACATATTTTGATAACAAAATCCCTTTTAAAAATCATTACTATGCAATCTCTTTCATGTTAGTAATAAATAAATTTTGGTCAGCAAATTATCTTTCTCACTTTAAGCAAATGCCATTAAATGAGAAAGCTACGGTGAACCAAGACTCTTCACACAGATTTCAATTAGCCCTAATAAAGAAAGAGCCAAAGGATCTCATCTTTTGCTATGAGGCTTAAACACAGTCTGATATTTATATTCTAGAAATAGGAACCCAGTCATGTCCTTTGAAAAGGTGGCTGAATTAAACAGGGAAAATAATGAAATTGAGTATATGCATTGTCATGTTTCTGGCTCTCTTTAACGAAAATTGGTTATTTTGAGTTAACTCACATATGTAGGAATAAATACATCCAAGGCTCAGGCACCAAATTGCAAGCAGATGGATAGGGAATCTGTCTGTGTTTAGCAGTGTGAGTTCCAGAGACTGCTGAATGGAGTTACTCAGTGCATGTGTTCCATATACCAGGCTCATCTTTCACATCTCATCCAAACATATGGAGTTGAGGAGGGACAGGTGATATTGGCTTATTACTGAGTCCTCATCGCTGTTGTTTTGATGATAGATGATAGGATAGATTCATAAGAATGGTTGGTTTGGGCAAAGGTTCAGCAGGGAGAGGAGGTAGAACAGTAGAAAATGACTCAGAAGGGCTTTTCTATATGAGAAATGTCAAAGGTCCACTTTTCTCAAGAGAATTCAGATACCTTTACCTATGACCTTCTGCCAATCTCCTTTCCAGAAGTCATAAGACATGAAGAAAATGTCCCTAGATCAAGAGTGTAGCTATACCCAGGCACCAGGGAGGTGACTCAGTGAACAAATTGCTTCTTGTGCAAGCATGAGGCCCCGAGTTTAATATCAGAACCCACAGAAAACCAAGGATCATCTGTACACTTGGCTAACTGTAGCCAGAGAGAAATGAAGATAGGCATATCTCAGGGATTTTCTGGCCAGCCAGTATAGTTAATTTAGCTTCAGGCTCAGTGAGAGAAAAATAAAGTGGAGCGTAAAAGAGAAAGACCTTCAAGGTCAAACTCTGGCCTCTGAACACACACTCAGCACACGTGCACATATGTGTACATACAAATACTCCCTCTTCTCCTCCCTCCCCCCTCTCTCACACACACATACACATACACACACACACACACACACACACACACACACACACACAAATTTGCATTCCATACTCTAAATTCCAACAAAGATTTTCCTAATCCATTTAAACTACCATTTAAACTACACTCTCTAGCAATAAAACAAACAGGAAATCACTAAGGATGTGTGTGTGTGTGTGTGTGTGTGTGTGTGTGTGTGTGTGTGTGTGAGAAGAAAGAGATAGAAAAGGCTATTTACATTTTTAAAAGTATTGCTTAACAATTAAAAAAAAATAGTGCCTTCCTGACCTACTATGCATTCTTTGACCACCTTCTGTGAAAACAGCTAACCACTTGCTTACCAGATTTCCAATAGAATTCAAAGCAGGCTGAAAGTAAGTCACTCAAGAGTCTCAAAGAGAAATTTAATATGTCTTCCTTTGCAATTACAACATATAGTGTAATTCTCATGAGGAACTGTGGCCAGTAGGAATCCCATGGTATTCCTTCTACCTGTGGCAGACACCAATCTGATTATGCCATTTTCCAATGATTAGCCATCTCTGTGATGCAAGAGGGCAGAAAAATATTCTTAAGTTCCCCAAGGAAGCAGAAAGAGATGGACACAGTTGGATTTTGATACATCATGATGCCTCTTCTTTTATTATTCACATCTGGATCCTTTGCTTCTCTTGCTATCTCTAAATGACCAAACTTTATATCTCAGAGCCTCTCTTTGTACATCCTAGATAGTTTTGACAGTTTTGGGCACTATTATCAGTGAGTAGCCTGGAATATCTTCCTTTACAGGAGTTCCTCACAGTTGTGGCCATGTGGTGATTGTTTCTTTAACACATCCTCTCGATGGATGGAGAGAATGTTAGCTTACAGATATAGGACTTCAGACCATACCTGAGCAACTATATGAATAGTGGTGAATGTGACAGGCAGGGGTGGCTGCTGGGAAATTGTGCTTGTGTCCCAAAGCAAATGCCAAGTTTACAGACATAGGAAAACCTATGAGAAAATGGAAACATGAGTTTCTCCCTTGTTTTATCTAGAGCTACCTTCTAAAACAGAAGGAAACAATCAATGGGGAAAATTTTGTTCTTCACTCATAATTTCAATATGTCATTGATGTTAAAGTATGAATTTTGACACCTTCACTTTCTAGGTATCTATTTGTGCTGGCTAGCTTTATGTCTACTTGATATAAGCTAGAGACATTTTGGAAGAGAGAACTCGAGTTGAGGAAATAGTCCCACTATATTGGCATGTGGGTAAACCTATAGTGAATTTTCTTGATTGATAATTGGTATGGAAATGTCCTGCTCACTGTGAGTGGTGCCATCCCCTGGCTGGTGGTCCTGGGTTCTATAATAAAGTAGAGTGAGCAAGCCAGTAAGCAGCATCCTCCATGGCCTCTGCATCAGCTCCCGCCTACCGAGTTCCTGCATTGACTTGTTACCTAAAAACATGTTAGAGGTAAGATGAAATAGTTTCCTCCATGAGTTGCTTTTGGTCATGGTATTTTATCATGGCAAATGAACTATTCACAAGTTTCTCAAAGTAATTTGTCTCAAGAAATGAATGACAATATTTTCTAAATTAACACTCAGGGATTTTTAGAATACACTGGAGATGGCCCAACATTCATCTGAATATGACTCTATGATTTTAAAATATTTCAAAAAGGAGAAAGAATAATGATAAGATGAAACAAAACTAAATCATGGCAGCATACAGATGATGCTGATAAAGAATATATGCTAGAAACATAACTGCTTCTGTGTGGAATGGTTATGATTATGTCTGGCCATGCCATATTTCCAAAGACCAATTCCCTATGTTTAACATACAACTAAAGAAATATTTATTTTTATGTGTGTGTGCATGCATGAGTGTGTGTGTTTGTGCCACATGTATCTGGATGCAAATGTGTGGAGGGAAGTAGAGGGTTTCAGATCCTCTGGAGCTGAGTTGTAGGCTGGTGTGAACCACCAGAGGTGGATGCTTGGAACCAAACTCAGGTCCTCTACAAGAGAAGCAACTTTTCCTAGCCACTGAGCTTTCTCTCTACCCATATTTTACAAACTTTATCTAGAATGAAAGCACAATATTAAAGTACTTTGATAATCATAGTGATTTATTCATGAGTCCCAGTATAAAGTTAAATTACAAGGGTGAAATGGTAATGCTTAAAACTCTAGCTCAGAAAATCTGGGGTCTGGTTCAATGGATAGTAATGGAATGTGTTGTGCAATTTTGCTACTTATCTTGTAAATAAGAAGATAGATATTAATGAAGTTAATAAACTATAAAGTCCACTATGACTTACTGGTAATTCTTGAACATGAACTCTGTATTAAATTCATTTATAAAAATGATTTGAGCCATTTAAATATTATTAAGTCATGGCAAACTGAAAATGTGTGTCCTTCCTGTGGGCTCAGGTGCATGGGAGCATGGGAGCAATGTTGTTTTTGACCAGAAATTGTACTGACAGCCTGAGTTATTACAGTAGTGAGTATTCCCTGTCACCATCCAGTAAAGAGATTTAGATCAAAAAGTGTGTCACTATCCAATGGAAAAGTAGTAGATAATGTAGTATTCGTCCTAACTCATCAATCAGGAAAGTATTTGCCTTTTCATTTATTGAAACACAATTAAAAATTCTTCCCTATCTTGTCCTATGCCTGCATTGCTTACTCATGTCCCAATATGTGATCCTTTCTTGAATAAGTGGGCAGAGTAAAATGCTGGGAAACCACAAGCATTTTCTTTAGGGACTGACACCCCCTCAGTCTTGGTTTGGTTCAAGTCTGCATCTTTCATCATCTGTAGTGTTATCAAGTCTAGAATCTGGTCCCATGCCCCTTTGGACTTTCTCTAACCAATCTAATCTCTAGACATTTTCTAAAATGATACCACATTTCTAAAATGTTTGATGCTATGTAAAAACTCTTATGTGTCATGAAGAATCTGGACCCTCCTATTGAAAAAGTCTTAAGAAAATTGTATGTGTCTCAACAGCCCTCAAATAAGAAGTTAAACTATCTGATTAAAATTGGGATCAAAATATATACCCAGCCTCTTAAGTTTCTGTCTTTCAGCATGATTAGTTATTTCCCATACAAACACCTCAGAATCAGAAAAAGTGCCCCGAGTTGGAGAGGCAAGTGATTATAACATATTTTCTCTTCTTAAGAGTTTAGAGAATCAGCCTGAAACCCATTTTCTTTTCTAGTTAATATTTACATTTAGTATTCTCCTAGTGTCTGATAGATACATTTATTTAATCTTTGCTGCATTCTTGTCTGTAGAGTCAAATTAAGGGGGAAATAGCTGGACAGCTGCCTGAGACATCAGTTCAAAAAGCACATTACACCACCACTGGAAGAAAGTATAGGCACACTGCTAGTTAACTCAGCTTCCCACTGGAGACTGCTAACATAATTGGCAGAAGGAAGCAACATGTTCAAGTGAAAATTGGGAAAACACTTTTACCAGTGCCGAACTTCTCAGTTGAGTTGTTTTGCAAAGAATGATAGCAAATTGCATGTTGCAATTACAGATTTCTCTAGCAGCCTTGAGACAAGCCAGTAGACACTTGAGCAACATGCTAATGCTGATGTATGGCCAATCACTGATGTTTTCTCATCAGAAGAAGGCATTGTGCTTTATTAGCTACATTTCAACTTGTAGAATATAAGCCCAACATATATGCTAATTATGCTTATATATAAAATGGAACAAGAACAAGAATGGGGGAGGTGACTTATCAACCCAAAAACCAGAGGATCTGAAAATGGGGTACCATTTTGAACAAAGCATCAAGCATTTTCCCCATGCAACATACACCCCTTTGTGACTCTTCTCTTCCTGTTTATGGGTAAAAAAATACTATCTACTTAAGGTTGACATGGTCAAAGATACCGGGTTTGAAGTAATGCTAGAAAACAAACAAAATCCCAAATAAATTTAAAATGACTTGGAAAACTCTTAAAATAGTAAGTCCATGTATTTCTATCACTGGTGAATAAATGTCAAATTCTTATGGAATGGTATGCCCACTTTTCCCATGCTTGCATCCTGACTTATGTAAGTAATGGTTGTCTATGTTATCCCTGATAAAACAAACCTCAAGGACCTACAAAATAATGCTTTTCAACTAGATTTCTGCAATAGAAAAACAGGAATAGAAAAACATCTATCATATTCTGGATAGCTTAAAACTGCCAACTCCTCTTTCATTTCTAAATATAAAAAAATAGGTATCAATCTTGCACTGGGACTTAAAGGGGTTACTATTTAGAATACATGATGTGCAACTAGCAAACATATATAAGAACTTAGAGTTTACATATAACATGTATCATAAAATAAAGAAGCAACACAAAATACAGCTATTAATGTTGTTTGAGGTTCTATATACTTTTTTGAAAATCTAATAAGGGTGTTCTATAAATGTCTTTAATCATAACACTTTCAAACCAAATCTGAGATACTATTTGAGAGAGTTCATGGGTTCTGGAAGCCCACATACAGGTCCAAAAATTTGCAACAAAGCCCATCCTAATACTCTGCATAAGTGGGAAAATTATCAAATTTATACAAACATAGATTCAGACTCTGACTATATAACTCGTCACAACATGGCAGTGAGCACATTAACACTATCAACATTAGAATACTCACTGTCTAGGACTATAAATGCCTGCCTTGTAGGGTTATGTATAATTAGAACAAGATCATCATTAATGGAGACCCACCTGTCTGTTGTATTTCCTCAGCTGTTGTCACAAAAAAGATGACTACATGGAAAAAGTATCAGTGTACTATGTGTAATTCCAACTAGAACTAGAAGTTAAAATTATATTCAATGTAGCATTAACCATTCCAACCTTAAGAGCTTGTCTCAGTGGGACTGACTTTTTTCTAATGAGATATTTTCTTCATTGGAAATGATCATATGGAAACTGAAAGACCAGGTATTCTTCATAGCATGGACATAAGCTGTAAATCAGCAACCCTATCTGGGTCTGCACACAACTGACAGGAAGTCGTCTCATGTGTGAATGGATGAGGAAAGAGCAGAGCAGGGACAGACCTGTGGATGAGGCCTATCTTTGTTTCACATTGAAAGTTTGGACCAAATAGTATATTTGAGAACTGTTAATCTTATTGGACAAGATTTTATTATAGAGTTCAATAAATCTTTCAAGGAGTAAAACTGTCTTGGATAGTAGCCAAGAGTGTTGCCAATAACTTTGCAATGCTTGAGGAGGTCTATGTGACCCCCATTGGCAAGCAACTCCAAAAAATGTAACCCATGAGTGGTATGGGGATTTTTACTTGTCCATATGAGGTATCTAGTTTGGGTGTTGTCTATTAATTATAGGGTAATTCTTTTAAACCTTGTGTGAGTGAGTGTGTGTGTGTGTGTGTGTGTGTGTGTGTGTGTGTATGCACGAGTGTGTAAGCATATATATGTTTTAGGAAACTTCTTTAGTAGTAGATTATGATATGCTTATTTTGGGAGAATAATAAATTATTATGATTTAATGAGTCTTCAGTATATTTGCCTAAAAAGATTTCTTTTAGAACTAAGCAATATTATTTTTTTACATGTATGTATTTATTTATTTTGTGTAAGTGTAGGGTCACATGCCATGTCATATGCATGGAGTTCAGAGGTTATCTGTGGCAGTTAATTCTCTCCTTTCGCCATGTGGTTCCCAAGAATCAAACTAAAGTCAGGCTTGCCAGCAAGTTCCTTTACATCCTGAGCCATCTCACTGGCCCAAGCCAAAAACAATCTAACATGTCTTAAGCACTGTTTATACTGCTTGGTGCAAAGAAATTCCTAAGTAAAATGTAGTTTTCCACTAAAAAAAGGAAGTTGAGAACTAAAGGATTCAAAGTTTACTCAAGGTCATTTCCTGCACCAAAGTTCTCAGATTCAATATTCCTTTCAAGGCAAATAAAATTTCTAGAACAAGGAACTGGAGGATACCTAAGATATAAAGGCTCTTCTGATATATAACACGTCCTGGGCACTGTACCGGAAGGATTCCTGCAAATCTGTCACAGCATCTTGAACACATTCTTCAAATGACAAAGAAATTCTCTACGACAAGCTCCAGGAAAGCAGCATAGCATATTGTATCCATTCCGAGTGAGTCTTGGTGTGGAGACAGAAGCAGGCAGTTATGAAGATAAGCTAAGGTGAGAAATAAGACTGGAATATCAACTGTCATTCTAAAAAAATAACACAAGAAAATATAGCTGTATTGGACTGGAGACTTTGTAGCTTATACTTTAAAAAATACATAAACATCCCCATGTGTGGGCAAGAGAATGACTGTGCTTGCTTATCAAATAATGTGTAGGTTCTGTTTAAAAGCAGTAATTAGCTGGTTCTTTGTGATAGCATATCACCCTATAAGTCATGTCTACTACTTGCATGGAATACAAACTTCAAATAAGTAGACTGCCTCTCCCATTATCAGATGAGCTGTCTGGAAGCACATAAATTAGGCCACCTTCTGAAGTTTCCTACACCCTGCCCCAGTTCTCTTCAGATTACATTTTTAATGATAGCTGGGAGTTTTTATTCTTGGGTCAGAGTTTGTTGACAGAAGTTGCATTGACATAGCACCAGTAGAAAGGCTGAGATTTGGGGTGTTTTCTTCCCCAATCTCTAAGGTCTTATTTAGTATCTATGTGCTTTATGATTAAAGAATAAAACAGAAATCCTATTTACATGTTATTTTCCTGTTTCCTCAATGCTGAAGATGGGATTTTCTTTTCCTACTAGAAGACTCACAAATGCCATTTTTGAATTACAACAATTATACAGAAAAATGTATCTTCTTGTTCAGTTATGAGAAACCCTGGGTAGTTGCATGTACCATGACCTTTCTGTATTGAGAAAATAAATCACTGGGGTGGAGACCACAGGGAAACAAAGTGAATGAAAAAATCCAGGTTAACCATGCTAAAAGATGTGTGTAGGTGTGTGCATGCATGTACACATACATGTGCGCGTGCATGTGTGCACATGCATGTGTGTGTGTGCGTGTGTGTGATGTGTGCTATGCAGATGTGTGATAAGTTGCACGCACGCATTCTAGTATGAAAATATGGAAATCACAGGACACACCTAAGTTGTCTCCCATGTTGTTTGATACAGGACTTTTGTGCCCATCACTTCATCTGCCAGTCTAGCTGACATGTGAGTGTCCAGACATTCTCTTGGCTCTGTCCCTATCTCATCATAGGAGTATGGGATACCAGACACATGCTATGGAATGGGATTCAAATTCAGGTTATAACATTCACATAGCAAGTCTTCATCCACTGAGCCATCTCTTCATCCCCCTAAAAAGAATTCTTATTGCGATTACAGTTGTGGTAGTGACAGTTCTCACTTCTAGGGTGACGGATTGATGGCAGGTATGTGACTTAGAGTGCTTGAAGCATTCCACTTAATTCTCTCTGGAGCCTGGTGAACTAGATACTGCCTTGTCCACTTTTTGATGAGTACTGAGGCTTCATCATATTAAAGAAATAACTTTGACTATGGTAGAGGCTTCTTTGATTTTATATCCAGCTTACTGAACTACCAAGCTTCATGGCCTGCCTCTGGTGTTAAAGCAGCAATCACATTAATACCACACAAAGCAGAATTCTAAGGCAATAAGCAGATACATAGGTTTTCCTAATCTAAAAATGGGAAAAGCATTTCTTCTCACTTCTCATATGGGATAAAGTAACTCTAGGCATGTGGCCTAAGTGTCTTTCTCCATTCATGGGGCATCATTTATGCTCATCCTTGGCATCCTTAAAATGAACTGAGAGGCTCTCAGAAGTCTGGTTTTAGCCAAGGACTGATAGGACATTTCAGTTCCACTTTTTCTTGGGTTCCTCTAAAGGTGAGGTTCCCTTACCATCTAGTGTAGTGTGTCCCAACTACAAATCTCTCTTATAGTGGTGGGCTACCATTTCTCTGCCCCCATGGCATGCAGAATATCCTTAATTTGACCAACCTTTAAAAAAAATGATTTGCCCTCAGTTATATAAGTGAAAGCAAAGCTGAGCAAGGGTTATCTTGATTATCATAGAAGCAGGTCCCTCAACAATATTCTACATTGGTCAGTGACAGGTAAGAAAACAACTTTTGAGAAGAAATATTTTATATCACACAATCTTACAGTGGTGCAACTGTCTAGGCAAAGAAGCTTTCAGTTAACACACACACACACACAGAGACACAGAGAGAGAGAGAGAGAGAGAGAGAGAGAGAGAGAGAGAGAGAGAGAGAGAGAGAGAGAGAGAGAAATGCACATAGGTACACAGGTACACACATCATACATTTTTGATTCTTTTGGCTTTTGCAGTAGGAAACTGTGTCCAGCTCTTATATTCACATAGTTTTTTCTCTCTTTAGTTCTTTGAGAATTTTATGCAATATATGTTGGTCATATTCATGCCCCAATTCCTCCTTGATTAACTTCCTTTCCCTACCCACCTAATTTTGTGTCCTCATTAAAAAAAAAAACATGGAATCTAATTTGTGCTGTTTACATGCTCTTGGTTGTATGGCCATCTACCAGAATGTGGTTGATCTACCATATGTCACATCTTTAAATAAAACTGACTCTCCTTCTCCCAGAAGTCATCAATTGTCAATAGAATCTCTGCCAGTGGGTGTGACACCAAGTACCAGACTTGCACACAAATTTCCACAAACTCTCTAAAAATCATTGTATGTCTCTGGTCCTTCCCTTTTTAAAACTGAAACCTTTTCCTTCCATCAATCATTCCTCCTAGGGTAAGTTTAGCAATCTCATCATGTTGGCCTACTTTTCTGAAGCACTCTTGTTAGTCTAAACCTCATTTTACATTCTTTCCTACACAATCAATCTACTTCAAAACTAACTGTGGTATTAGAATAGTCTTTCCCTTTGTAAAACAGCAAATAACACTTTATCTGCCTCATAACATCAATCAGACTTTCCATTTTGAATAACCACTCAAATGCCAACTTCCAAGTCCATTGCCAAGGAAAGACCATGAAATGTCTTTAACTGTTGAATTCTCATGCACTACTTCTCCTTTATTCTGCATTGTGTAGTTGGTGTTAGGTTGTTCCAGCCAGATTGCATCATATCACCATCCATATACTCTGTAGCTTTCTGTCCTCTTGATTTTCCAATTCTCTAATTCTGGATGTTCTCAACTTCTCAAGAGGAAGGTCTCAAAAGGAAAAAAGAAGCAGAATCTTTCAATGAGGAAAGTCAAGGATACATGTCCTGTATTCTGTCTGAGCTATTGACTTTATGCTTCCAAAGTCTCTTAATAAAATATCTACATTCTTTAAAGGGCTACTCAGTAAAACATGGTAAATTGATGTGTGATAATCCCTTTTTATTCTGTGAATATATATTACTCTCATTGCTTAATTAAAAAAAAAGCTGGTTGCCTTATAGCAAGGCAGAGGCAGAATAAAGCTAAGTAGGAAAGCCAAACTGAAAATGCTCAGAAGACTGGCAAAGTGAGAAAGATGCTAGCCAGCCACCAGGGAAGGAAGATACTAGAGGGCAGGTAAAGCTACAAGCTACATGGCAATACACATATTAATAGAAATGTATTAATTTAAATATAAGAGCTAGTTAGTAATAAACCCAAGCTATTGGCCAAGCATTTGTAATTAATATAGGCTTCTATGGGTTTATTTGGGACCAGGCAGTCAGTAGAGGAAAGCTCCATCTACAGTAAATGCTGATAGTTAAGACTTTTAAGAAATTTAAAAACAATATGTTGGAAATTTCTAGTGACTATTGAATGGCGAAATAGTGGGCAAGATTTTCTATACTATGTGCTTTACTATACTTGTTGACTGATGAGTTGATTTCCTAACTTATTATAATTAAATTAAGAGTATGGAGTACTCATTGAGTGACAGATGCTTGCTGGGTACATAATATAACATAGTGAATACTGAGTTCCTCTTATCATTGGACCCTCTAAGGGGAACAACTGTCACTCATAACCTGACAGTTGATATAATAGGGGAATTCAGGTCCCATACTGCATGCTCACCATCTTGTAAAATATAAATTGAAAACCCAGATTTTATTTAAGGAGGAAGAAAGCAACAAATTGAAAATATTAAGAAGTCCAATCCTGGTGAACATATCAAATTCAAGAGGTAGGTTAGCTACTAGTTTTTAAATTTTACTTTAAGCCCTTATTAAAAAACAACTTCTTAAAAATTCATGGTTAGTTTATCCCTAAAACATCAGGGCTAGGTTTCCATTTACATTCAGATAATGACATACTTCAGGCCAAAGCAATTGAGAATGTTTTATTTCTACATTCCCAATGACTTGTGTGACATGAAACACCACTCCTGGTCCTTTCCCTTCATTTCCTAGATCCACAAGTAATATCACCCATGCATAGTCACCAAGATACACACATATATTAAGTGGCTTATCAAGCAGGCATCTGCTGAGAATTTGTCATTGTGATTAATTAAAGTGGAGGCAAGTGTGGGAAGGAATATTCTTGAATGTCCTCCACTGTGAAGTGACTTTTTGAGAGACTGTCTTATCACAATTAAATTCCAATTTCACAGTTTACTAATTTTTCCCACTGTAAACATGACAGCATTCACAATGCCAAAGCAGCATAACGAGCTGACATACTGCTCACTGGCTGCACATTACATTCCCACATGGAAAGTAGGAAGTACATGGATATACATGATAGGGGGAAGTTAAATGGCTTTGCTTGAGATTAAGCTTGCAGAATTTAATGAATTTTCTATCAGGAATCCAAGAAGTCTTTTGGGTTATTGTACAAGTATAGAAATAATTCAGGTGGATCTCACTACTGGTTATGTGAACTTGTATGTGGGAAGACTGGACATTATTATGGGATTGTTATTGAATTTCCTATCTAGAGGTCCCCAAAGAAGGAACACAACCTAATGCTGGTACTTAGGAAACTTGCAAAGCATTTGTGTATATTCCAACTTGAGAGGATTTTTTTCGAAAGGATACACCATTATTTGTTGACTGTCAATGTGTTAAGCCAGTTCTGACACCAAATTGAGCCTGGTCTGAATTTGAAAAGACCTTCAACTATAATTATTTCCAGAAGGTACCTAAGAACTTCCTGTTGTGATACATGGTTTTGAAAGGTGTCAGTAGAAAGTGTCACTACAGGAATGATTCTAAGCAAGGTGTATTCATGAATCTCCAAAGTCCACAGACTTTTATCCACTCCATTGCTGAGGTTTAAAGTTTAAAGTTGAGCAATTTGCTAAGAAATAGACAGCCAGCAAATTGAAATCTTTAGCCTATTCTGTTTCCATGCCATGTGGCCCTGTAGTTCAAAGATTATGTGGCACAAGACACTCAACAAACACCTGATAAATGAATGATTCTGTGGAGAGTTACTGATACATAGCCACTGTAAGCAAAGGAGCTGGGAAACTGCCAAACTGGACTGTTCCATGGGAGGGAAGGTTCATTGTAAATAGGAAACTGGTGTGGCCTTCTTGCTGATGATAGAGACAGAATAGCCACAGGCATTTGGGAGAGTCAAAAGTAGCCATGGTTACCTCTCACATAGAGAGAGAATATAGCAGACTGACATTACTGGGTCTATGTCTCAGGAGAAGGGAAAAGGGGGGGTGTAAAGAGAAATAAGGAAGTGGGAGAGGTGAGAAGATTCAGAAGTCTAGTGGGGGCTTCCAGGGCCACAAGAGCCAGATGGCTTTGATATGCACCGCAGGTACATGGTAATAGGGACCAAAGCTGGAGGTTATTGGGTAGAGAACAATCTGCCCCACTCACCAGAGACAATGGAAGTTAAGGGAAGAGCATCTTTCTGGCACATAGAAAGGGTTTCTGAGGAAAGAATATAGGATTTTTTTCTTTTTTAAATCTCTTGCCAGAAATCCTTTTGTTTTCCCTGTAATAGTCAGTGCCTTTCCCCTTTTGACCTTGAAACAAGCCTTTATTACATATTTTCTGAGTGTGTCTAATGTGGGTACAACTTACAGGGACAATATTCTTTGCCTCTATTATATGGGGAAACAAAATAGTTTGGAATCCATGAGCTGATTAAAGAGTCTTTATTGGTACTTGGATTTGGGGAAGTATTATGTGGGATAGGGGGAACAGAATTTGCTGGAGATCTATTTGGGGAAGCCTGTTAATGGTGAGAAGACCTAATTGATTTATCTGTAAGGAAGATTAGAGCCCAAGATTATGATTATTTGATACATAACTTAGAGTTAATCACATACAATATGTTTAAATAGCAGGCAGTTTTCTAACTTAGACCCAAATAGGCATTATCTCTAATGTGCCCGATACAGTTCTCTACACATTGTAGGTGTGTAATGAGCACTCTTTCCTGCCGGCCTGGTCCTACAGCTGGGTCAGCTCCAAATGAACATAAAGATGATATATTAATTCTGAAACTGTTGGCTGGTGAGTTGGGCTTTTTATTGGCTAGCTTTGTCTTAATTATTAAGCCATTTATATTAATCCAAGTATTTCCATGTGGTCTTATCTTACTAGAGAAGGTTCTGGACCTGTTACTCCTTTCTCCATCACATGGTGACCTCTCCCTGCCTACACTTCCCAGAATTCTCCTCATCTGCTAGCCCCACCTATCTTCCTAACTGGCCAATCAGTGTTTTATTCATCAACCAATAAGAGAAACATATGCAAAAGGACATTCTCATCAGTAGGTGCTTAGTGTTTACGGAATGAGTAAGCAAAATACTTTCCAATTTATCTTATGAAGAAGCATATGACGATGAGTCGAGGATTTAGCTAATCAAAGAATAAGCCAAATGTGCTTTCTAAGTTTTATAAAGTATCACTGTTAGTAAAATAGTGACCATGTTCTTTAATCCTACACATGTTGGTTGCAGGGCACACATTTTAAGTAAAGCCAAACAATTTAGTAAATAATTATTAGAAACAAGAAAGTTTAGAAGTACATTCCCTAACACATACAGACAAGATCATGAAGAATTCATGCACCACTATAGACAGGAAGATGGGATGAAGGAGTGGGGAAACCCATGAACAAGAAAAAGTTGAGTGTTAGAAAATCACAGGTGAGGACCAAACTTCTGGCAGCTCCATTCTTGGAAGCATGCATTGGGATGAGATTCTGTCATCATAATGAACTTGACATAGAGTAGCAAGTTGAGTGGAGAAATTATGAGACCACAGAGCTTCCCATGACTTCTTACATCATAATTTCTGGATCTTACATAGTGACTTAGAAGCCTAACATCTGAAACTATGCCATTGATTGTGAGTCTGGTAAAAATCAGCAACAACAAATCACCCCACCAATGTGCCTCCTTACATCTTTCCAACAATCCTTCATTGGCATCCTCTAGTTGAAAGAGATGATATTAAACACATAAGATATAAAGTTGATATTCATGAAAATATACAGATTCATCACCACTAAAGCTGCATACCAATTTTCCAAGGAAAGCCCTATTGAGGGCTCTCTAAGAAAAACTCAGTTCTCCTGGTAACAATGTGAAGAGGGAATAAGACTAAAAACATGGCTTCCTAGGCATCAGGTATGACTAAGATTTTTTTGTAGATAGTAACAAAAGTAGTTTAAATCTGGATATAGGCTGAGAGAAAGTGATGCTAGTCATAAAGTCACAGGACAGGGTGAGTTGAGGGAATCTGGGGGCATGGAAAATGAATAGGATTGTCTAGAACCAATCTGCTTGTATGAAGGAATAATTCCACATTGAGTAGGAGAGGGAAGAAAAGGAGAATCCTATGATGACATTGTAATGCTAAGTTAAGAAACAGAATGATGACAGGGAGGCTTTGTGGATTCTAGAATAAAGATGAGATACAAAGGGGAGAATATTTATGGGAGATTATTCTGGCAGGTGTGTGGGATAGATTGGCAGGGGGTGTTGATGGAATTACATGAAGAAACTATTTCTGGAACTTAGGCAAGTGGTCTTTATATTCAAACCACAAAATTCTAGAATAAGAATGATCTGATTTAGAAAGCTAAAAGCCAAATTATTATGCTGGTCCTGACTGATTTCCCCCCTGCTCTCCTCATCTAATAATATAATCTTATCTTTAGGGACCAGGTAATGACCTGGATAATTTATAGAATGCTTATATTTGACATATTGGAAGAAGAAATGAGATTTTGTTTGCCTATTTCCCCCTTCCTCTCTTATTTAAGATCAGATGAGATGATCAAAGACCAAGAAAAATGGCTAAAAGAAATATGTCTGCTGGGGAATATTAAAACGCAGTTCTCTAACTGCATCCTCAGGAGCCAACCTGAACTTTATTGGGTATTAGAAAAGTGTACTGTGTGCTGCCTGCATTACACATACAACAACTTCAGTCATCACAAGTGACTTGTAGATAGGCCCCATGTAGCTATGCCAATTATGTTTAAGGAGAACCCAAGTAAGGGGAACGTCTAAGATATCAGCTTCCAGGAAATAGGATCCAGGTGTAAGTGACAGCTGGAGAACACAGCAATTCTCTTCACTATGCTGTTGATTCGGAGAACAATATATATATATATATATATATACATATATATATATATATATATATATTAAAAAACTGTTTCAGAAACCTATAAATTATGGCTTTTCATAATATTTCAACATTTTCATGTACAATTAGGACATTTGCACACTTCCATCAATAGGGCATACCTCACAAACTTCTTATTTAAACAGACATAAATATTCAGAGTTGAAGCATGGTGTGTTGGTAGGTTGGCAAAATCACCTATATCTTTGGAGAAACAGCAAGTATTTTGGATCCTATTTTAAAGGTGTCATCTTGTCGTGTAATATTTCTCTATCAGGCTGCCTCTTACTTGTAGACTTGTTATAATAGACTTCTTGAAACCCTGATGGAAATAAAAATTCATGTGGCCCTGCTTTATATTTCAAGCTGAAGTAATTTAAACTTTGTGAACTTTTTAACAGTCCAGTTCTGAAAAATTTATTCAATAAAATGTAGAACTTTATATTTTATGCAAACCATGTATAAAATGTACAACTTCTTTAACCATTTAGACAATAAGTCAAGCAGTTGGAAACTCGTCCTCCCTAAAGAACTTTTTCCAATTTAGGCACTGTCCATTGTCCCTGGATACCTTCCACTCAGTATCTTCAGAGTGTGCCTGAACATCTTTTAGTAATATCTCACACATGGTGAAAGACTATCTTGTTCCTTTGACCATCTTCCTACCCAGTATCCTATTCAAGTCTTGGTTATTGCAGTTTCTGCTCAATATGTTTATCTGCCTTTGTTTGCATAGCTTGAGGGCAACAGGAGTGAGCTTCTAAGACAGCTTGTTTAGATTCTAGAGCTCGTGCCATTAAATTTGAGTCCTTTGAAGGGCACACAATCTGTTATTCCTTCCTCAGAACTGTGCAAAAATCCAGACACATTATAAGACTGAATGTTCACTCAATGAAGGATTAGGTAACACTCTTATTCTTATTAGAAGGTAGGCTTCAGACCAGGCCATAGTCCTGCTTACTCACATGTGATTCTGAAATAGTCATCAAGAGAAAAGCAACAATGATGAAATACCCTGTATGTTAACTCCCAGAGGGACGTAAATGCAAGATAATCTTAACTCAAAGGACCTTATATAAACCTGGAAATGTTCTTCTAGTGTCTGCTAATCTGCATCCTTTGTTACTACCTCATTCCCCAGAGCAGCAGCTGCCTACATCATACTCAGCTGTTGCTGTTGATGTCAACTGCAGACTTGTCCCGTCTACCTTGGCCAGCAAGGAAACACAACCACGACTCTTCTTCAAGCAGTTTATTCAGGAACCTTGTTCATCAGCTTCTGCTTTCCCCCAGCTCCAGCAAGCCCTTAAATGTGTTCTCACTGCCCAATCAGCTTATGCCACCTGGCGATCCCGGATAGGCCACAGAAGGAGGAAGCGCACCAGATCCATCAAGTACTTCCAAATAAGGCTTGTTTACAGCTAAGCTCAGACTACCTGGCATCCAGCCAGGCACCATCTTGGGGCTGTGGCTTCCCACACAGACTCATCTTTCCCAAATGGCACAATGAAGGCTCCCACTACCAGTGTCCAAAAAATTCCCAGTTCCCACACATTCATTAAAAGCTGATGCTCCACCCCAATGATCCCTCCTAATGTCGTCTTACTTCTCAATGTGCACTTTGTAATTTCTTCATGTCACAGAATATATGTCATACTGCTAATAATCCATTACATAGATTTCATGTGGCAAAAGCAAACCATATGTCACAGAATATATGTCATACTGTTAACAATCCATTGCATAGTTTTCATGTGGCAAAAGCAAACCACATGTGCATGAAGAATGCTAACATTAAGAGAGTCAATGGGTATGCACAATTTTTTGGAATATAGTTAATTGGTCCACATATTATTCATGAATGCTGCCACACTAGAGAAATAGGGGAAGAGGCAGTTCCAATAGGAGCCATATGATCTAGAAGTATAAACTACTAATGTGGACATTAACAAGTAATGTTTTCTAGCTTTGATGTAATGGAATAAGCTAGTAACACTAAACAATTGTGTGTGTGTATGTGTGTGTATGTGTGTGTGTGTGTGTGCATAGTTTGTATATATACATACATATATGTACATATATGTATGTATGTATATATTTACATAAGAAATGTGAATTGTCCTCTGATTGTTTTTGTAAGTTATACCATCTATGGTGGAAAATTATTATCATAAAATAATAAACAAAGAAAATAGAGGATAAATGACTAATTTGCTGAGGTCTAAAAATAGAACCCCCACCTCCAGCATAGATTTCTGTGTATTCTTGAGAACAAATGAACATATTGTTGAGTGTAAAATTTACATGTTACATATGGCATAGATAAGTGGCGTGAGGTGTCAAGTAATGATGTAGCCCTAGAGAAACTGAGCACATTACAGTATAGTATCTTACTCTTTCTTAATTCCCAATGTTACCTGGTATATATCTTCCTTTTTAGAAAACATTAAACAATTGGAAATCCTTTCAGGCAGGACTTCAAATTCCTTTTTAGTGATTTTTTTATTTTATCTGTTGATCAAATCATTCTTTAAAAAGATAAAAATTGTAAAGTACAGTGTTGTCTCTGGGATCCCATGCAATGATTTTAAAGGCAGTGAATCAACCCAAAATCTATGAAATCCAGTGTTATTATCTTTTATTTTCAGGAACTATAAAACAGATTAAATCGAAGCATACAAAGAAAAAGTTCAATTTTCTCTATAAGAATCTCTTGTCTTACTGATAGCTAGGAAATCAGCATAGGACTGACCCAGATCCCCTGAATGCAGGTGTCAGTTAGGAGGCCTGAGAAATATATGGGGCCTCTGATAGTGGATCAGTATTTATCCCTAGTATATGAATGGATTTTGAGAGCCCATTCCACATAGAGAAATATTCCCTCCACCTAGACACACAGAGGAGGACCTAGGCCCTGCTCCAAATGATATGACAGATTGTTGAAGATCCTAGTGGAAGGCCTCCCCCTCCCTGAGGAGCAGAAAGGAGATGGAATAGGGGGTTGAGGAGGTCAGGGGCATAGGGTAGAGGGAGGGAACTAGGATTGTTTCAAATTTAAATTTTAAAAAGTGGGGGGAAACAACCTCTGTCTTAGCATCTCATGATCAAACTTACATGTTTGAGTAAAAATAAACCAAAGAAGCCCAGTCTTAGACAGAAATTAGATACAGGTGTGTGTGTGTGTGTGTGTGTGTGTGTGTGTGTGTGTGTGTGTGTGTGTGTAGAAAAAGAGAGAGATTACACCTCTAGTAATTCATTCTGACTACTACTGAGGCTGACTCTCACTTAGGACTAACTCCCAGTGGACAAGTCACCAGGGTGAGTCATTCTAAAAGTTACCTGACTCTGAAACTTGACTCTATAATTAATGAAATCCAAAATTTCTAGATAATTGCCATATTATATATTATCAATTAGTTTGCTTAACTCTTGAAATGGCTATGTAAGGTGAGCAATCTGAGCATTAACCTTGTTTCATATCTGAATAATCCCAATCATGGAAATTTTGGAGGACTTGGCCACTGGCACTCACTTAGTGAACAAAGCTTGTGTGTGTTGATGCTTCCTAGCCATTTTCTCAAGCAGATAAATGTAAACACATATTTTAGTCAAATATTTGCATTCTGCACTTAAGTGACCCATTCCCAACAAAATCCCGTTTACTTGGGCTTGTAACATCTTTTTTAAAGAGAAATATGCTCACTGTCATGAAAGAGCTCTCAATATTAGTTTTGATGACAGCAGTTCATTTGAAAGCTCTTTGAATAAATAAGAAAAAGGGCTGCACAATTTGCCTTGTGAGAAAATTCAAATCTTTTTTTCTGATAGTCTCAGAATTTGAGAATATTATAATTTATAATATAAAAACATGTCCGGATGCCTATAATTTGTCTGGAAGGTAATTTTCTATCCTTAAAAAAGAAAAATGATCAATGTAACAATAGCATGTTTGAGCTATAGCAACACAGACCAAAAAGTAATATGGAATCATTAATTTAGTCAGAATTGACATTAGGGGTCTAAAATTTATCAAGATTTCAATGAGATTTTACAATGATATTCTTATCACAAATATGTATTTCTTAAATATAATTCCTAAGGATATATTATACTATACTGCAAAGATGAAAATAAGGGGGGGGAAGTCACTTTCAAAAAGCATTTGGTGAAAATTAATATTAAAAAGTTTCAAGTTCCTTATTTTCATAGTCTCTTTTATTTTTCTAGTGCAGTGTGACCAAACATAGCAGTTTATTGTATATGGGAAATATATTTTTCATACCTTATATTCTACTTTGTTATAGAATAGATTTATTAAACCTAGTAAACTTCAAGGGAAAATGCAGTATTGACTTTGTCCTAAGCTTATGCTTAACTTACTAAAAATCATGGAAATTTATCATATTAGTTATTTTTCACATTCTTCTGATAAGAAATGCTCGATAAAAGTCACTTAATGAAGGAAGGGTCTACTTCAGTACTCGGTGCGTGAGCACAGTCCATTGTGGCAGGGACGGCTTACATTGAGAATCATGAAGCAACTGGTCATATTGTGTCAACAGTCAGGAAATAGAGATGAATATTGTCTTTTAGTTCCCCTTCTCCTTTATTTTCAGTCTGGGACCCACCCGACTGATGGTCCCACATTCATGGTCTGTCGCCCCTTCTCAGTTCAACATTTCCTGAATCAAGCATGGATACGGCGATTCTAAGTTCAGTAGACATTGACGATTTAGTTAACATCAAGGGAGTGGTAGCCTATAAATTAACTACTTAGTTTCTGTGGTGTATACAGTAGAATTTTGGAGATTTGGGGCCAAGCACTGTATCTAGAATACATATATAAGTGTGTGTGTGTGTGTGTGTGTGTGTGTGTGTGTGTGTGTGTGTGTGTATTCCTGCAAGTTTTAGGTCTCAGATGTCATCATGGTGAGAAGTATGAGTACCGTGTTGATTAGATTTCCTAGAAAATGACAACCTCTACATTAAGTATGGCTTAGGAACAGACAGGCTTCATCCTAATAAGACATCCTTACTCAAAAGGACATGAAAATTACATTGTTCCCACCTGCGCTTAAGCAAATTTCTTTATTCCTTCTGGGTTTGTTTCCTTAAAAATGATATTTTCACCTCAACAAATCTGAAAAACAAATGCATTTTCTTTAATAAAAACAAAGTAATGTCAAGCTATTCCAAACTGTGCTTTGCATGGGAAGCCTATGCTACTATCACATTATATACCACTTTCATTATATTGCTAGATGTGGTTGTAATTGCTTTATCAAAAATTTGTCAACATATACCTAGGGGAGGCCTTCACCTCTCCATGGAGCAGATGAGAGGGGGGAGGGAAGTGGGGGGAATGGGAGGAGAGGAGGGAGGAGGAACTGTGATTGGAATATAAAAAAATAAATTAATAAAAATGTTAAAAAATTGCCAGCAGGAAAGTCACAAAAACATGGAGTTAGAAAAAAATGTCAAATGTCAAATGCACTATCAGTCTATGTGACTTTTTCATTTTGTTTTTGATGGAATTGGATCCAAGTGTTCATAGAGTATATAGTCTATCCAAAGTAACATTAATAATAAGCAAAGGCTTGTTTCAATGCCCCAGCTTTGTGGCTTAATCACAACCAATACTACAAAGCAGTAGGTTCTCAGTATTTAAAAATACTAACAGAATTTTTTCTTCTAGTTACAGTGGTATTTATACAAAGCCACAAAGAAAAATGAAAATGTAGAAATAAAATGAGCCTGAAATACTAAAGAAGAACAAAGAGAAGGAAGAGAAGGAAAAGGAAGGGAGGTGAAAGACACCAAAATCAGCAGGCTGGCACTGTGGGAAGAGAATTCAGCTGTAAGGTAATGATACAGTCACAAAGGAATCCTGTTTCTACATCTTTTATATCAGAAGTCAGAGTCCAGCTAGCAATGCAAGGGACTGCAATTTGATGCTTGTGAGAAAATACAGAGTGAAAACCTCTGTATTTTGGTTATAACCTCTGCCCCGATCTTCAGCTGATATATTAAATAACGTATTCACTTTATTCTTTGGGAGTTGCATACATATTTAAAATTTGATCACATATACCCTAAAGTTTCTAAATCCTCCCAGACCAGCCACACCACATCTGCCTTCTACCTTCATTTTCCTTCTTTCTCTCTCTTTTTTAATATATTGAGTCCAATTGGCACTGCCCATATGTTTATAAATGTGGGGCTATCAGTGGAGCTGGACAACTTAGCAAGGGCCACATTCCTTCCCCAGAAGCCAACTGTCACTGGCACCTAGGTTGGGATGGAACCTCATAAGGCCCTTTCCATCCATTCAAGTTCATCTGACTGGAAGAAGCCCAGGCAATATATAAAAGGGCTGAACAGAGGTTTCAGCTCTGATCTCTCTCTCTCTCTCTCTCTCTCTCTCTCTCTCTCTCTCTCTCTCTCTCTCTCTCTCTCTCTGTTTCTCTGTCTCTCTCTCTGTCTCTCTCTCTCACACACACACACATACTTTAGAGTTTTACCTTAGCCAAGTTAACTTCTAACTATTTTTGCAACAGCATTTGTCAGAATTTAATTTGATGCAAAGTTAATTACTGCAACATATCCCTGACACATAGGAAATCCCAGATGAAATACAGAGTATGCAATGGCACCAAAGGGAAATCTGAGAGCTGCAAGCACAAGGGATGAAAATGTGAAGTGTACCCAATTAAGGGCAGACATAAAGCAGTAACCTCAAAGATAAGTTAATGAAAGTATTTACTTTCAAGAAGGGTAAAGGTTAAAAAGGAAGTATGCCCTGTCTCAGGGATCCATGGGCCATTACCAACTAAACTAACAATTGTGTAATTGTAGTCTAGAAGAGAAGAGAAAGAATGTTGCTTTAGAAAACTGTCTATAATTTCAAGACATTACTTACAGATTCAAGAAGCAAAAGAGAATCTAAGAAGTATAATTATAAAGAAAACCATAATCAAATTCCTAAAATGTAAAGAATAAGCAGGAACATCAAATGAACTAGAAAAAGAGTAACATCTAAAATATTATTTAAAAGGAAACAATACTGTACATACTGCTACAGACTACTAACTTCCCACGAGAAAAAGTAATACCCATAGTGGAATGAAATGATATCTCTAAAATACTGAAAAGAATAGAAAAACTGTCCACCAAGCATTCCATCAATGCAAAATACATTTTTCAGGAATAAAAGTAAAATAGAGTTTTAACTGAGAAAATTAGGAATTTATGACTAGCTCACCAATACATAAAAACTGTTCTAGGAAGGTTTTCCGACAGACAGTAAATATTTATTAAATTGGGGATGCAAAGCATGTATATAAAAAAAATTATCACTGATTTCTAATTCTTTAAAACAGCTGTAGTAATGAAAAAAACATGAAATTGTATTTTGATATGTATAATATATCTAGATCAAATAAATATGATGAGAGAAGAAGAAAAATGATACATAAATTAACAGGACTTTGTAGTAAAATTCTTTTAATTTATGTGAATCAATTATGGTTAGTTTAAATAAAATAATAATAATGCCAAATGAAGCACTAGAAATCACAGAATCCAAGCATGTCAAAGGTACCACATGACAAAGTACAAAATGTGATCCAAAGTCAGACTCCATCCTAAAAACACTTAGATTGTTCATTCTACAGACTACAAAAGCTTTTAAACAACAGCACTGAACTCTTCAATGGGCAGCTCACTTATTCATCTTGTGTTACATTGTACTTGCAAAAAAAAAAAAAAATGCCTATCCTCTCCCACAGAAAGCTTATATTGTCTTCTAATTAACCATCTAAACTTCCACTTCTTGTGTACATTAAATTTCCCTCTGTGTCCTTTTGACAATTTCTTAGAGAGTCCACCTCTTTTCTCTTCCATGATTCCCCATTCTCCAGAAACCAACTTTGTCTTCTTTTCAAGCTCTCTCGCCAATAGCCAATCCATTTAGCTATGATAGCCTCATCATGGCTGTCTCTTGATGGTAAATGTGATAAAGTGTTATTGTATCTCATATTACTAATTTAGCATTAAATAATGCAATATAAGCATTAGTCTACAACACACACACACACACACACACACACACAAAGTACATCCAAGTTATAACATGGCTGTGATATGTTAATTTCCAGACTTACCTCAAACATTCTTTCAATTTGTGAATTTAGTTTAGATAAATTATATTCCATGTTCATTTTCTAAGTGTGACTGAAATATAATTTCTGAATGGAAGAATAAATGGAGACATGGACATGTTCTAAGCAGTGCACTATCTAGCATATTGGCAAGAACTAACTTGTCCGATAAGGACATATAAAACTTGCTTTTAAAGGGTTATTATTGGACAAAGTCTAGGTTTCCTTCTTATGACACTTGATACAGTTGATACTGGCCAACTGTCAATTGCTTACAGTGTTCAGCTTCATATTTAATTATACTAAAACATGGAAAAGTTCACACAAATCATTCATTGGGTCTTGTTTTGCTTGCTGTAGAGTTGTGAAAATCAGTGTCAGAAACAGAACTCTGTTTTGGGTTGTCTCCATCCATCAAAAGTTTCAGTCATGTTGAAAGTATTACTGTGTTTGGTTAGAAGCCAGATTTACTGGAGATGGTATAAAGAACTAAAACACAGCTGCTGTTTCCACAAACATTAAGATCTCAAATATACTGAGTGGCTAGTCCTCTCACTTCTGAGGAAAATAGGACTAAGAAAGAAAGAGAGGGGAGTGAGAGAGAGAGAGAGAGAGAGAGAGAGAGAGAGAGAGAGAGAGAGAGAGAGTTAAGCTGTCCAAAGTTCTGCTTCAAGCAACATACAGATTAGTAACAGAGACAAATAACTAATACAGTGGTTTACAAAATCATCATCTCAGCATTGTAATGACAAGTTGCATGTTGTTCAAATAATCAATTTCTTACATGCCACAAAATAGAAGTTAACAAATCACCTGCAGTTACTCTGTCTGGGGCAGCTTCTCTATCTCTGGCCTTAAGTCTGAAATAATTCAAGTATAATCTATAGATCTGGACACATTTATGAACTGTAAATAATGTTCAAAGAGATAGAAATTGGGAATGAACACTTTTATGAAATTTGGATAATGTGATTCTATGTCTCTTGAGTAGAATATATTCACCCTTGTCTTTTTATTACTAATTTATTGGCATTAAAATTAATTATGGATATTTTATGTACTTACATTCATCAGTTCTGGAAAACTGTAAAAACTAAGCCAATTATTACATTAACTCTCATCACAACACAGACCAATTTGCAAAAATTGCAGCATTCAGTCACTCAAACTGAAAATAAGTGTGCTGGATGCTCTATATTACCTTCTTAGAGGTGACATTTTATTCTGTTTCAATTTAGGAAAGAAATACAACTATAACTTTGTATTTTCTGGAAATCAATTTCATCATCATTTTACTTCTTTTTAAAATTATTTATATACTTTTTAATATACATATGTGGTTATTTTGCTCAAATGTGTATGTATCACGTGTACATAATGCCCATTGAGGCCAGAAAAGGGTATAGAGCCCCTGGAATTGGATGATTGTGAGCTGCCAAGTGGGTACTGGGAACTGAACCTTGTGCTCTTAATCACTTAGCGATCGCTCCAGCCCTTTATCGTCTTCAAACTTCCTAGTAAATTCAAAGTACTCCTAAGTGCTTGTGTTTCGGTATTTTCATTTGATTTAATTCTATAGATTTTTAAAAGCTCTACTGACGTATAATTCAACAGTGATAATATGTACATTCATTCTAGTGGTGTAGTTTGAAGAGTTCTGGGAGCTGGATACAGTTGTATAACCTCTAAATCAAGAACTATGGAAGTTGGAAAAAGTCCCTAGTCTTATGAAGTAGTATTTTGAGGACTTGTTGCACACTCTCTCCCCTGTTGCCCTAACAACTCCAAGCTTTAACCAACTTCCATTCAGCACAAGAGTAGAGCTACAGAGATGGAGCAATTCCAGAATATGAAGTATCGCAACCAAGCAAAAATTGACTTACAAGCACAGATACCTATAACTTTCTTTATTGAATTCAGATAGATATATTCACTGACTAGTGACAACACCACAGTCAAGTTGTAATTGCATCCCTGTGATTGGTGGAGAAAGGCAGCAATGTAAGCCTATCTCAACATAGTTCTCAAATCATTGCTATCTCACCAGCCCCATCAAAATTACCTGGGAGCTTCACAGGGATAGAGATCATTGATCCTGACCTGGTTCTGCAACATAAGACCCTGCGGACATAGTTGTTTATAACAAACCCACTCTCCTATGAATGCAGAATGGAAGTGTGGAGACCACTTAGGAAAAAAAACATACTAACTCATAAAGACAGCCCCCTTCATTGGTAGATTTAAGGAAAACTAAGAGTGCATTGTTATCTACAGTCCTCTGCTTGAAAAGAGTACACCACAGAAGTACACCACAATTTATTTATCTATGGAACAGTAACCTAATACCCACTGATTAGCCTTGTCAGAAGCCTCATTCCAACCTCCTCTTTTTCATCTCTGAAGACAGAGTTGAAAGTGTTTTCACCACAAAGAAATGAGTATTATTTGAGATCAGTGTAAATACCTAGTTTTAAATAGCATACAATATATACATGTATCAAAGCAGCATATGGTACCCCACTAATATATGCAACTACTATGTTTAATCAGAAAATAAAAATGTTTTTAACATTTAAAACAGGAACTTTTGCTCTCTTCCCTACTTATCTTCTTTTTCCTTTATCTACGTGGCCATGTGTACTCAGATATTTCTCTTACAGCAATGTTAACACTTTTAAATGGTGGCTGACAGGGAGCAAACTTCCTAAACAAGTGAGTCTCTGGTTCTGAACTTGGAGCATCTGTCATGGATCTCTATGTCTCACAACTTAGAAGACAAGCATCTGCAATTCTGGTTTGAGGTGGACCCTGGTCAAGAGCCCTGAGAATTTCTCTCCTTATGACTCTTTGAATGTCACCCACTTCTGCATGACTTCCCTCCTCCAGTTCTTCCCTTAATCTTTTATTATGAAATAGCTTCGAGGCAAGATTAAACATTAGATGGATGGATTTGGATGGCTTACCTGATGTCTAGATTTACTGTAATAAAACTCTTTCCTATCTTTATTTAAACAAAATGTAACTGTGGTATTTACTTATGATTATTCCCATGGCTACAGGCCAGATAGCTGCTTACATTTCTGTTCAGAAGGACCAAATTCCACCATGTTATAAAGAACTCTCAACTACATTAATGTACCTGGAAATTGAAATGTCTATAAATCTTAACCTAAAAATTTATGTAAGAACTCCTAGTGTTTCCTGATATATATATGTATAAGCTGAATTTTTGTGCCAGCAGCCAATTAACAATATACAGTTATTAGCATAAGCAACTCCAGTATAAAGCATAATTTATATGATACAATTAGAAAACATTTTTAAGGAAAATTATATTTCTTAATGCCTTAGCTTCTTTTTAATGTAAAAATAATTGATTCAAATTTAACCCCAGTCACCCACATGCAACCAAGCTTTAATTTTAAGTTTTCCTTTTGAGTTGTTAACTGGGAATATAATATCACTCATTTTATACATTTCAAAGCCTGTTCAAATTTCAATCACTACCCAGCACCCCAGCCCCACACCCCAAAAAACACTGGTGTGTTAAATCTTCCTGATAACAAATAACAATGACTTGTTGACACCAATAAGTAGTACTGGCTAGCATGCTTATCCCTGTAAGATGGTGGAGATGTATTTATGAAAATTATGTAATAATCACCTGACCTGTGGTAAGCCAGAAGGATGCCGAGTTATATATGAAGGGCAGACCCTGTACAACTCAGGAGAGAGTAGGATTGACTGCCATGAAAACCACAGGGTAAAAATAAAAGAGCAAATGAAAAGTGTGGAATAATAGAGGCATTTCTCATGACACAATATGAAGGAAAGTTAGGTTGCAACAAATATATAGATGCATGCTATAAAACTTAGCAGTTCAAAAAACCATGCTGTAAGTTACAAGAATTGGAGCATGCATATATATTTAATGTCTAGAAATACCACCCATCAGTGGGAAATCTCAAATCCGTACTTCTCTAGTAAGTGGGGTAGTGTTTCTAAAATGAATGCCTGGAAATAAGTGTTTTGGGTGATAGAATATTTAACTGAATTTCTATGCTTCTAGAAAGTGACCAAATGACATCAAACTACTTTCTGAATGATTTAAGTTATGAACATATAGAATGTTTCTTAATTTTTTCCATAGGTCTTTGGTTCTGAATATGTTGTCATCATCCCCAAATAATAAATTAGCTCACATAAATTAAATGGAGACCTATTATTTTCCATTGTTGTACCTGTCATGAAATTCTGCCAAGCATGAGGACCCAAGTTTGACCCTCAGGACCTACATGGTCGAAGTAGAAAATTGATTCATGTTAGTTGTTCTCTGATTGCCTCCCCCCCACATGCATGTGCTCATGCTCCCACTAAATGGGATCAAACCAAACGTTTATATCAATTTCATATACCACAGAATATTTGCTTCTTTTTTCAGCCAAAAAAAAATAACAAAGAACAGCAGCAACAAACAACAAAGAGAGAATGAGAATAATGAGAGAGAGAGAAGAGGAGAAAGAGAGAAAAAACATTGAAAGTCAGTATAGTGGGTGTACACTGAAATTCTTGCACTCCAAAATCTGAATAAAGAAAATTACAAGCCTGGCCTATGTAGAGAAACACTGTCTAATAAAAACAACAGCAAAGTCATTCCAAATGTAAAATCCACAGGGCTGGGTGGATCAGTTATTAGAGATCACTGGTTTCTCCAAAGAATCAGTTTTAGTCTCCATGAAGGCTCACCACCAACTGTAACTCTAGGCCCAGGAAATCCAATGTTTTCTTCTCACCTTGTAAGCATCAGGTACACACTTAATACAGACCTGAATGTGGGGAAAACACTCATATATACATATATATAATAAAAACCAAGAAACTTTCTTTAAAAATTATGTAACCTATTCTTATTTGTCAGGCCATTCAAATGCAGGTGCTGGGCCAAGTTTGGCCTGGGAACTAAGGTTTGACAACACCTGGGAAACATGTACCATATTTAACCAGCTTCCTACTGAGGGACACTTGAGTTGATTCTAACTTTTGCTTTTAAAAATAAGATTGCTTCAGTAAATAATTCCATGTGCTGGACATGTATCACCTATAAAACTGATATCAGAGTCTAGATATGTCAATAGAATACTCTTGGCTCTATGCCAGGGTTTTATTTTATATCTATCATAGATATTCCAAGATTTTGAGAAATTAGAGTTGTATTGGGCTAGACCTCCAGAGAGGATGTGAGAGAGTCTGTCCTCTATTCTGTCACCAGCAGCTTCCGGTCAGCTTGTAGGTTTTACCCTAATAGGCGAAAAAATGGTACAAGAGCAGAGTTGTAATATTGTTTCTCTCACGAATGGAGTGTGTGGGCTATTTATTATTATTGAGTCAGAGGCATTTTCTCCTGTGAAATATTGGCTCATAGCTTACTTTCCTCCCTTCCTTTTACTAGGTAGTGGTTCTTTTATCAACTTAGAGGTTTTCAGACATGAACAGGCACAGGTGCAGGCTAACAAGAATTTAAAGGAACAGTAAACAGAATTTGTGAGTTTCAATTTTTGATATAACACTGAGAAGGCACAAGCATTGGACAGACAGACGTGATAATCTTTTGTATATATACAAATATGTGCGTGTGTGCACAGGAGAGTGTACAGGCACTAGATTATGAGCAAGTGGTGGTCAGAGGAGGAAATCAGGCATTTTCTACGGTGCCCTGCCTTCCTGTCTTGTGACAGGGTCTTTCATTCAACCTGAAGCCTGAAACTCAGTACTTCACCTAGATTGGCTGTCCCACTAGTGAACTTCCAAAATTTATCTCTTACCCCCAACACCAGGGTTACAGCCACACCCAGATGTGCCTCAGTTTTTTTGTTTGTTTGTTTGTTTGTTGTTTGTTTTGTTTTTTTCTCTACAGGATGCCATGGATCCTTTATCAGGTCCTTCTGCTTGCATAGCCATCATTCTAACCCATTGAGCTATCTCCCAGCCCTTTCATAATCTGTATCCCAAATTAAATAGCAACCCTTTTCCACTTCGTTATTTCTCTTTTCATTTTGTGATGACTCGTTCCTAAAATATTTATTTTTATTATTTTTAACTATGTGGAAATGTGTGGATATGTGCATGTAAGTTCAGGTGCCCAGGCAGGTGAGAGAAGTCAGGTCGTCCTAGCACTGGGGTCAGGGGCCTTTATGAGCTGCCTTGTGTGGGTGCTGGAAACTGAAGCAGGGTCCTCAGGAAGAGCAGTTGTTGCTCTGAATCACTGTGCTTCTCTCTAGCTCATGCTGATTCCTGTTATTCAATACTTCCCTTTCCAATGGCTTAGAAGACTTTCTATACTCTGAGGTTCTTCTTATTTCTTCCAGAAATTCAATGATTTTATTTTTGTACTTAAATCTTTAATGGATTTAGGAGTTGTCTTGGTATCAGATATAAATGGGAGATGAAGCTTCTTTCCCAGCACATCACCCAGTTTTACCAGCTTCATAACACAGTCTCTCTGACCTCTTGTTACTTTGCTACCCCCAGGATGAAATGTCTCTTTTGCTTGCTATCAGTTTATATAAAGGCTATTGATAATTATAAATTGTAGTCTAGTCACTAATTGGAATTTTGGCAATATTTTATTACTACTAGTAAGTATGTGGTCATGTTATCTGAGGAATCTATAGTAGGGTTATTACTTTACTGCCCTCATTTATGGATGTAGTTTTAAAAAAGTATCATATATGTATATCATATACACATATATCATATGCATATGCTTTTTTCTGTGCTTGGAACAAAATCTAGGACCCTTATGGATGCTAGGCAAGTATTCTACCAATAAACTATATCCTTACTCCTGTATTTTTATAAGAATCTAATTTTAAAATAGTTCACATCTCATAAAAATCACTGTCCTTTAACATTTATCAAGAGTAATCTCTCTCTCGTTCAGCAAATGTTAAATAATAGTGATGATAAAGGCTCCCTAATATTAGCTCTGTTGGAGTCACAAATTCATCTAATCTTGTTCTGTTGTTTTATGGTGACTTCCGTGCTAGATAAATGCCGTCAGGTCTAAAATGTATTTATCCACCTCCATTTCATTTATTTATTATCCATCTCAAGAATGATTTTTGACTCTTAGCTGCAACTAGTTGTGTATGAATACATTTTCCCTGCTCTGCTTTGCCTTTTCTTCTGGATAGCTTACCTACCCCCCTTCTCCCTGATAAACCAAGCATTTCACCCCACCCTGCATGACTTCTGTGATGAATTTAGCCCCTCTGTGCAGCCTTTGGGCACTGTGACTCAGCACATCATATCTTCACAGCATTTCTCTGACAAACGATTACCATCTTAAATATATATATATATATGTATATATATATGTACACACACACACACATACACACACACACACACACACACACACACACACACACATATATATATATATATATATATATATATATATATATATCCTTAATCTTCTAGCATCAGTGTGACATCCAGAGATAAAAGGAGGAAATTGCTGTCTTACATTATCACACTCAGACAATGAAAAAAATATCCTAAAATATAAGCACTAAAATGAGAAATTGCACAAATTGTTGTCAAGTAGCTACCAAATACTGCACATGTATCTTCCTATTGTTATCTAGGTAGACATCTATTCTGGTACCTACAACAGCTGTCACATCACTCCCCATAGTCTTTAAATAGTAGAAGCTAGTATCTGTTCTGTCCTCCAGACCTGGCATTGTAGTGCAGTGAGGTAACAACAGCATTACATCAGCTCCAACACAGCATCTGAAGTCTACATTCCCTGTGTGTCATTCTTCCAGGGAGGGATCATCCATTCCTTCTGAGAATCCACCCCATAACTGAGAACCAATTGGGTGCTTTTCCCAGCTAGCAACACCCACTCCTTCTGTTACCTCACTTCTGCCACTAAAGGACAAAGTGAGCTCTCTCACACCTCTGAGAACTAGCAGTGGGAATCTCAAATGCTGTAGAGTTTTTCTCCTGAGATCATGAGCTGTTTGGGTCTAGCTGAGTGAGTACAACTTCTAATACTACATTTGTAAATTAACACCAATTTACCCCTAAACTGAACCCCAAACACATTTCCACAGGCCCATAACCTTACAAATTGGGATAATATCAGAGACCTAAACATACACACTGAACAAAGTTGAGCTCAGCTATCTGTACCAAGGAATATCACCTTCAGTGACTCTATTTCTGAAAAAACAATCCATATTCCAGGAAGCAGGTGAATAGGATTTGGGACTTCAACATACAAAGTTCAGGGACCCCAGTCAACTCACAACACAGAGTAATCCTGACTCATCCACACACTTTAGTTTTCCAAGTTTCCAGTTATTCTCAGTAAGCTGCAGTCTAAAAATTTATAAAGAAAACAAAAGCCAAGAACTGTATTGTATAAGTTACATGTCATTCTGTTAAATCTAGCCATGGATGTGAAGCATGAGAATTATACATTGTCTCAGGGTGTCCATGCTGTATACACTACCCATTCATTAGTTGCTTATTAGCCACCATGGTTCTCTGTATACATCCATAGTACCATAGTACTTGTGTCCAAGTAACCCTTATTTTGCTTAAAAATGCCCCCGAGAGTAGTGATGCAGCACCTCAGGTATGCATAAGAGTGGCCATCTCACATTCAAACATCAGGACAAGGCTGGAGTGATTATAGTGAAATACATACCCCCACACCCATGAGAGAGAGGGGGGAGAAAGAGAGAGCATAGTACATAACATTGATTACAGAATATTTTATGGTACTATTGTTGTAGATAATCTAGTGCTATGTCTAATTTATAAATTCAGCTGTGTCATAACTACATGCATACAGTAGAGAAAGCATTATGTATAGGCTTAAGTGTGTGCCTGATTTCAGGTGTCCACTGCAGGCCTTAGATAAGAGTACAGGGTGGGATACTGTTCAGACATTATACAATATTATTTTCCTCCCTCTCAATGCCTCTTAATGTGTTCCTTATGGTAGCAACTGGAGCTATGCATTGCCCTAACAGCTTTTTCAAGTTATCTTGAACTAATCCTAGGGAAACACTGCTAATAATTCTGTTACTATATCTATTTTATGAGTAAAGACACTGAATCAAAAGCTAGCAATACAGCTGGAAAATGTCTTGATGACCACTCACAACCTGAGTTCAGTTTCCTGGACTAACATGTTATAAGGAGAAAACTGGCTCCCAACAGTTGTCCTCTAACCTAGGAACACACTAACTTAATGAATTAAAAAAAGTATTACCATGAGTAGAAACAACTTAAGAAACTTTATTTTGAGTTACATTTCCAAAGGATAGAGTCCATAATAGAAGGGAAGACATGTCAGGAAGCAGCCAGACTGAACACATTTTGTTAGCACACAGAAAATAGAAAATAGGAAGTACAACAAAGGAATGAATGCTTAAAGTCTGCCCCCACTGAGGTGCATCCTCCAGCAAGGATGCACTTCCTGAAGGTTCCAAAACCTCTCCAAACAGCACTACTGACAGGGGACCAAATGTTCAAATATCGCAAGCCTATGGGGAACATTTCCTTATTTCATCACCATAGGAACCCACCCTGAATATAGGCAGCAGCAGTTCATGACATGTGGGCCTAGAATTAATAAAAAGGAAAAAGCTAATTGCTCACCAGCCTCAGTTCTCTTGGCTCACTGCCTATGGGCACAGTGTGGCTAGCTGCCACCATGACTTGCCTGCCACAGTAGACTATTATCAAACTGTGAGACCAACTAAACCCTTATCCTTTGAGTTGCTTTTGCCAGGCACTGTCATCACAGCAACAGGACAAAAAAAATGAATATACCATGGAAAGAACAATAAGTTGCTAGAGCAAGAATGTTGTGAAGAAGCCAGGAGCACTAACTAAATCAAGATAGAAAGGAGAGTGAGGAGCAGACAGCAGAGGGCTGCACCATACTATTAAAAAGGTTCCTTCTAGTCTCACTATACTGAGAAGCCATTTCAGGGAATGGGATCAGCTTACATGAAAACAGATATATATATATATATATATATATATATATATATATATATATCACAATGCAGTGCTATAATGCATTTGAGCTGGCATTGAGAGAGCACAAAGGAAAGGGGAAAACTTAATGGGGCAGAGAACTCCTCACAGAAAATACTTGGCCTGACATGAGCAGAGTAATCCTCAATGATACTCTTTACCTCTTCCCAGTTCCAAGGGCTGCATTGCTATTAATAAGTACACATAAGGCAGCTTCCTTGAGCTTTAGATTAAGAATTTTCATTTGCTCCATACATTAAAAAACGGTCTCACTGTTGGTAAGAATATGGAAGCCCTATCTCAAACAGAATGGGGAGGATGTTAAACAATTCTATTTTAACCAAGCTGGGCTCAGAGCCCAGGAAACAGCTACATTCAAACAAATAAGAGATCCTGGGGGGGGGGAGGGAAACAACAGCAAGATAGACCTAGAAGTACAACAGAAGCAGAGTAAAGAACAGCCTGGATGGCTAAAAGGACCTAGTCCTGGCTTTGTGACCTGGCACATGTTTTGTTAGAAGTTCTCTATGGTGCTGACCTGGTTCCTCTTGGGGAATAAATCCACTGTGCTTAACAAGAAAGTATCGCTGAGTCAGTGGCAGTGGGAGCAGAAGGGCTTATTCTGGAGATGACCAACTAATCTGGCAATGGTAATTATGTTTCTTTCTTTTCTGTGCTATCACAAGACACACTAGTGAAAAGCAAACTAGAAAAGAAAGAGTTTATCTGGCTTATACTTCCATGTCACAATCAAACACTAAGAGAAGTCAGGGAAGGGACTGAATCAAGAACTGAGACAGATACCATGGAGTAGGCAGTCTGCTTACTAGCTCACTCATTGATTTGCTCAGCTAACTTTCTTGTACAACCAGGACCACCTGCCTAGGAATGGTTCTGCCCACAGTGGGCAGGGCCCTCCTACATCTATGGGCAATTAAGACAGTGCTCCACAGACATGCCCATGATTTGGGCTAAGAATCTCTGGGATGCCTCTAGGTTGGGCCAAGTTGTCAGCTAAACTAACTAGGATGGAAGGTCATATGGCAAACTACATAAAGGCAAATGGGACTGGAGTGTTAACTGTCCCAGAGTCGAGTAGACAATAGTCTCCCTTCTTCTCACCCTTCATGCTCCCATTTCTTGGGCTCACGCAGGATCTTTGCAAGTCGAAAGAGTCAGAAGGAATCAAAACTTCATGACATGTGTATCTGGCAAGCATTTTGTTCCCTTTTGTCGGTTCATGTTCCAAAACTCTTCCATAGTCATTAAAGGCAAATCTATTATTTCTCTTTCCTCACTGACCCTAGCCAGTCTTTTAGGAGGGGCTGAGATCTGCCTTATGGTTTAAGGACTATGAGTGTGTGGAAGCATCTCTCCTTCTAAAAACACTTAGGAAGAGAGAAAACAACACAAAGTGATGCTCCCTAGATCCCCCATACTGTTTGAAGATATAAATTCCAATTACAAACTCTTGGCTTCCTGGAAGTCCCTTGGTGACTCTCACTTTGGGGGACTTGGTGATGACAGTTGCTGGGCAGTTGAAGGCATCCCTGCATTTGCTAGTTAAATGACAACCAGCCACCCTCCAAGTTCTAAATCCAGCACCTTTGGCAATATCATCACCAATAAATGTCATGTTTCTAACATCATTTCCCTGTAGAAATCAAACTTTTCTTATTCCTTAGACTCTTTGCACTTGGCAGAACTCCTACAAATAGTCAAATCTTTTTCACAACATTCAGATGAAGATCTAAGTCAGTTAAACAGCTAGAAAAAGAACAAGCCTATGGCTGATGAGTCACCATGGAAACCAAATCCTGACTGGAGTCTACTTCAATCTCCATTGGGTAGAGAACTCAAAGGCCTCATCTGCACCAGAACTAGAGAGACTAGGATACAGCCAACTGTCAATCATCTTCCAGACACATGCATGTACATAGAGATACACATTATGTATCTTTCCAGTACCTCACAAAGAATCCATTTAATGAAAGATTCTTTTCTGTTAACCTCAGTGCTCTCTTATTCCAAGGATAAGCTGTTTATTTGCTTAATGACACTCCAGAAGTGTAATAAGAAATTAAAGCAAAATCAGGAAACATCCATTTTTATACTATGTCTTTCCTCAAACAAGCTAAATTCTCATCTCTGGTTAAACAGAGTTTCAAATGGAATCTTTGAGTTGTAGGTAGGCTTGGACACTCTAGCTTCACTCTCTACTGATCTACACAAACTGCAAAAAGCATTCCTTTAAGTGCACTGTCAAGGACAAAGGCAGCTGCCTCCAAAACTGATAGTCTAATTTCAACCCCCTAGACATACATAGTGGAAAGAGAAAATGGACCCTGCAACTTGTCCTCTGACCTCCATACGCACTTCGTATCATGAGGGTGTGACAGACAGACAGACAGACACACACACACACACACACACACATGTGCGCGTGTGCACGTACTTTAAAAATCTTCAAAAGACAACTGGGCAAGTTATTACAATATCATAACCCACTTAAGTACCAAAAGTTTGCACTTTCTCACTTAAGCAGCAGAAACCCCTCTCATGTGCCCTGTGGCAAACATTCTGACCTCACAGCCATCTGTTTTCATTCATATTAACACTTTCTCTGCACTCATGAGATCTGAGTTCTAGTCTTGATGCTGTATCTTATATTTCATGTTATCTGAGGCAGACTAGATCATCTGCCTGGGCTTCAGGAACCTTATTTACTTCTGTGGTTAGGTTTATTTGAGAATATATTATATGATATTTAGTCTTTCAGCTCAAGAAGTCTATAGCAATCTGTATGCTTGTTTTTTATGTTGTGGATATAGAAAAGATCCCTAATTTTGGTATATTAATAATTTCCAAGATGTGAGATGTTTTTAGGATTTATTCTTTCTTCTAAGATTCTACAAATTACACTGCAAAGGGCATCTCAGATGTTCACACACTATAACATATTGTTTCTTACATTTTCTGTTCAGTTCACTAAAGTTTAAAGTTTAAAGAATTTGGGTTATTTTATAATAACTATATACTGGTCACAGATTATCAGAAGAAGAAGAGGAGGAAGAGGAGGAGGAGAAGGAGGAGGAAAGAAAAGAAAAAAAGCAAACAGAAACCAAACCTACCTGGTGGAAGAAGTCATTCTATAAAAATGTTTCTCTTATTGGTTAATGAATTTAGCACTGTTGCCCTATAAAGAAGCAAGATAGGTGGGACTAGGAAACAAGGAGGATTCTGGGAGAAGTAGTAGAGATGAGTCAAAATGTAGGACACATGAGGAGTAAGAGGTCAGGACCCTCTCTAACAGCAAGATAAGACCACGTGGAAACACTTAGATTAATAGAAATGAGTTAATATTTAAGACAGAGCTAACCAATAACAAATGCTAGTAACAGGCAAATAGCTTTATATCTAATACGGTGACTTTGTGTGTTATTTGGGGCTGATGCAGCTGTGGGACCACGCTGGAAAGAAATTGCTCATAACACCTACTCTCACTTTTCCTGTGGCCTGTCTTCACAGCTGCTGCCTCCCAGGTCGACACCTGATTTTCTAATCTCCGAATCTTCAGACAACCACACTCAATCACCTTTTGGACTCCCTCCACCACCTGCTGTTGAAAGCCAACTAAAGAGAGCAGCATGTGCCAAACTGGAAGATACCAGAGAAAACATCTCCTTAGAGCTGGGCAGCCACAGACTGCAAAGGTCAGGGACAAATGAGTATCATAAGAACAATGGTAAATGTCAAGTGCACACAGCAGGAATTTAGACAGCCAGTATGGATTCAGAATTTCAGTGGATTAGGGTGTGTGGTAGAAATTACAAACATGGTAGAGTAATTAATGACTGTATTTTTTAACTGTTTAAAACTCTGGTAGTTGGTCATAACATTTAAAAGAAAGAGAGCTGAGTTAATTCAAAATGAATGTTTAGTTACAATGCCATGATATTTTTAGACCTATCCTGCTGATATATAATAACAGATAGTCACAATAAGAATGGCTTTGTAAATTCTTCTGCTTCTGCCAATGTTACCATACTGGCTTCTGTGTTTTGCTGGCACTTAGCTAATACATTCATGATCACTTTGCTTCATCTTTATGGTAACACTGAGACCATGACCATTTTCTATATCTTAGAGATGACAGAGTTCTAAAAAAGGAGTATGACTTGCCTAAGGACATTAGCTCACAATTTAAACAGCCAGGTAGAAAAGCAATTCCAACCCCTCAAGTTTGCTTAAAGCATGCATCTGATACTGACAGTGGTTTCTTCCTAAGGTCACTGTCACACATTGCCACTAAATCACAGGATTTATTCTTATGTTGTTCCAGTGATTAAGATCACACAAACAGGTAAGGTGGTGGTGGTACAGTACTCTGGAGGCAGAGGCAGATGTATCTTGTGAGGTTGAAGTCAGCCTGGTCTACAAATCGAGTTCCAGGACAGCCAGGGCTACACAGGGAAACCCTGTCTCATAAAACAAAACAAAACAAAACAAAACAACAAATCCCCAAAACAGGATAAAATGAAGGCTATGCATCTGTCATTGAAAGTTCTAGGGAAGCACCTGCCCTTGTCTCTTCCAAATTTCTGGCTTCTCCCAGCATCTCTAGAATATTCTAACCCATAGCAGCAGCACTCAGATCTCTGTTACCATAATTCCCTGCATTTTTCCACATATGAGCCTTGGATTGTCCTTTTCTCATGAAGACATAAGTTGCTGGATTTAGGCCTACCATTACCCATTAGTCCTCTTATATGAACTAATTACATCAGTAAAAATTCCTTTTTACAATTGAGATCACATTCTGAGGCCTTGAATAGACATAACTTTTGAGTTAGATGTTTCTTATCCATTGTCACACATTGTAGACAGCTACATATACATTATTTTATATGTCCATAATTATAATAGACCAATAATAATTATAGTTATTAATGAAGGATTGTCCACAATCAGTATTGGCGTTCTGAAATTGTATTAATAGTAAATTGATAACAGGACAAATACTTTTGTAGTCCTCAAGATTCCCTACTCTATTTGTGCTGAGATCTACTTTTGCCAGAAAATAGCTTTAGAGGTGATGAAGATAGAGTTAGTATGATTTGCACTTTAATTTTCAAGTCCTGAGAAAAGTTTCAAGGCCAGTATTATAAGGTTAGTGCAGAATTTGATTTACTCCAGAAAGAGATTTCCATCTTTAATAAAAAATAAAGGCTCACATGTGTCTACAGAAAAAGCAACAAATAGGCCTGGTCAGTGTTAGCTTTTCATTCAGATTAAAACTAGATAATGCCAGTACTTTTGAGAGCTGCCTACTTCCAGCCCATCAGCACTGAACCTGCAGCAAAATAACTGTGCTTATTGGGACATGGAAGAAAAGCAACCTGCTTCTAAAGAAAGATAGAGAGAATTCATTTCTGCAGTGTGGCATTAAAAAAAGAAAGAAAGAATAAAAGGAAGAAAGAAAGAAATAAAAAGAGCCGCTGCTTTCCCTACCTCTTCCTGATGCCCTCATGTCCCTCAAAGTTCACCTTTGTTCCCCAAATATCACACATCTTCCCACTGACAGACTTGATGCATTGTTTAATGGGTGAGCAGAATCATGACCCTTAGCCTTATCCTCGCTGGCCCTTCAGAGCCAGTAGAGACAGTAATGACCCCATGTGACAAGAGCTTCTGGGTTGACTGGAATGACTTTTACTGTAAAATGCTGAGCAATGACATGGCCTCACAAACTCCTGTTACAAATTGCCTGTGGCCCATATCCTCATTTTGCAGAATATGAAATGAAGGCTTCAGGAAGAAATTCATCTAGGAAGAGAAACCACTCTGAAGAGGCTCTTAAAACAGTCTGACATACATAATCAATATTCATGAATATTTTAGCAAAACTAATGCACAACAAAAATAATTCCATACTTTTTAGCCTCAAATTTTAAACAAAGTAATGGACTTCTTTGGAACAAAAAACATTGAGAATCTCCTTTATTCAAGACTTATGTGGGGGACTGGGGATGGCTAGACAGATGGCTCAAAGATTAAGGGTACTTGCTGCTCTTCTGGAAGACCTGGGCTCAGTTTCCCATCATCCACATCAGGAGGTACACAGCTGCCTACAACTCCAGTTACAGTGGATTGGATGCTTGCCTCTGGCTGCTGTGGTGCCTGCATACATGTTGTATATATACATACACTCAGGCACACATATATACATACACACACACACACACACACACACACACACACACACACACACACACACACACACACACAAATTGATAGATTGTTTTAATCATACATGAGTTTTTCCAGGGAAATATGTAACTGCCAGAAAAATTAGATGTCTTGAAGGAGTCAGAGGTGATTCATAGAAGTTCCATGTCAATCATACTTTTGTGGTCAGATGTTCATCTTTCTACATAACAGACTGCTCAGAGAGTTGCCATGTATATTTGTTGAATAACTAGAAATGCTGTCACCAGAATTAAAAGGAAGAGTCAGTGAAATTGATGCTATTATTGATCACATCCTTCATAATATAGATGTTAGAACATTACAGTCCAGCATGTGTGTTTATTTGGGTGTATATTTATATGTCCATAAATACACAAAACTATATTCTATATAAACCTTGTGTGCTAAGACACTGAATGGAGAGCTAAGTAAGGACTGGCTACAAAGCAAATGTGAGACTGGGAGTGCTCCTTGGAACATGTTGAACATGATATGGACAGGGAAACAGAGAACAATCCAGGATAGCTGATATTTATTATTAACTGCAAGGCAAAGGGATGGTGGCATGGAATCCATCAAAAAATAAATAAAAAAATACCATGAGTGGTAACCTCCTAGAATAGTCAAAAACACTCACACACACACACACACACACACACACACACACACACACAAATAAGATAAATAAAAGTTTTAAAACATAACAATATCCAGTCAGGTGTGGTGTATGGTGGTACATTGTTGGAGAGAGAGATAGAGAGAGACAGACAGAGAGAGATACAGAGAGACAGAGACAGAGAGAAAAAGAAACAGAGAGACAGAGTGACAGAGAGAGAGAACCTATCTAAAACAAAACAAAATCAAATAACAAAACAACCCAAAAAGACAAAACAAACAAAAACCAAGGTATAAGATGATGAGCGAGGACAGCTACAGTTGTTCTCTAGTCTCCTCAGAAGAAGCACATATACAATGTAATAACACACACACACACACACACACACACACACACACACACACACACTCAGAAGACAAAGTGGTACCCAGGAAGATTCTCCTGAATTCTGAGAGTTAAAAGTATTGTCTAAACATACCTAATTGCTTGGTCACCCATGAGAGGAAGCTTGGAAAATTCTAAATCTGGCCTATACTAAGCTTCAGTCCATTTCGAAGGACTTAGACTTCTATGGTTCTTCCTTTGATCACTATGTTTTCAGTACTGTTTGACATTAAGAATTGTGTCAACTGAGGGAGCCATTATAGGTTTAAAGAGAAATATGGCACTAGGGAATTGTACAGAGATCTACAAGGATGACCCCAACTAAGAATCTAAGCAATAGTGGAGAGGCTACCTTAAATGACTTCCTTAAATGCCATCCTAGAGCCTTCATCCAGTATCTGATGAAAACAGAAGCACAGATCCACAGCTAAGCACTGAGCTGAACTCCTGGAAGCCAGTTTTAGAGAAGGAGGAGTGACGAACAAAGTGGTTAAAACCACACTGGGAAAACCCACAGAAACAGCTAAACAGCTGACCTCAGCAAGCAGGAACTCATGGACTTAAGTCTGACAGCTGAGGAACCAACATATATATATATATATATGAAAAAAACAAAAAGAACTGTTTCTACATTTATGTTGGAAATAGGGGCCACAATTGGGTTTTAGTTCACTTTTTAAGCTCAATAAATAATTGCTAGTTTACCGTAAACATCACAGGATGTAAGTATAAGATAGATTGTGAATAAACTAGAGAACCTGCCTCCGGGATGTCACCATCTTTGACACATGAAGAGCTGTCAGGATGTGTGAAGCAATTGGATTTTCTAATTCATAGTTTTGCTTCCATTATACTTTTCTAATCTCCTAATTAGATACCCAGCCTTCCAAACTGCCAGAAAAACAATTATCTATGGAACAAGTAGGCTATGGAGAAAGATTTTGTTTCCTGGCACTAGCTGTTTTACACAAGGTCTAGATACTCTCTGAGAGGTGATAACAATTATTACAGTAAATGTCAACTGAGCTATTTCTTAGTCTGTGCTGCATCCAATGATACCCAGGTTAGGAAACAAACAAAAAGTGTCACTTCCATGTATTTGATTATGTTTTTATTAACAAAACTGTAAACATAGCTATTGATGAAGTAATAAATAGACACAGTCTCTGACATCCCAATTACTTGATTTATTTTGAGACAGTGTCTTATGTAGCTCAGGTAGCCTTGAACTCACCATGTTTAACTCCTCATACTCCTGCCTCTGCTTCCTAAGTGCTACAATGACCTTATGCCACACCTTTTCAAAAATTATGTTTAATATGTATTTATCTCTCATCAATTGCTAAGCTAACCTGAGTAAACTAGGTTTTTTTATATAAATGTACACGCTTTATTCATAACATATACTTTTGTAATTAAAACTCATGGAGGATAGAACCCAGGGATCTGGGAATAGAACCTAACGTAGGCTTTTGTGCTTATAAAGCAAGCAGTTTACCACTGATTGGGGATGTGGTTCCTCTTAGGCATCTCGGTATATAGCTCTGACCGGCCTGGATGCTGCTATGTAGCCCAGATTAGACTTTAACACAGGGCCACAGGGATGTTCCTGCTCCTAGGATACTCCGTGTGCTGAGAACATCAGGCACAAACCACTATTCCCACCTTTAGCTCAACTGGGGCAGGAGGAGACATCAGATTGTGAAGTGCCTACCCTCTGAAAGATGGAACTGATCATACTTAAGAAAACATATAACCATGGGTACAAACTATTTTTATAATGTAAAGGGAAATAATTAAATATGCTGGCTAGTAAAAGTCACCACATGGGAAAACTGTTGTTTAGAAGAAGTAATTACAGGATTATTTACAGAACACCATGTGACAACTCCTTCTGACTTCATGTCATAACACCATGATTGAAGGCTTCAGAGTCAGAGTCAAATTTAGATCTCCCACTTAGAGACTGTTGCAATCAAAATCTTCTGCACAGCATCATAGCTTCTTTGAAATTCACTGAGCTCCAACAAAATGGCATTGAAGAATACAATAGAAGTTGTACTTTGCTCATAAAGGTTTTGTATGCTTTTCCCAGGTCAACTCTTTTTAAATAAATGGTATTTGGTGCAAAATGACCTTACATTTTTTTCTAGCATGATCTATGTATACAAGTACAAATGTACATGTGCAAACAGGTATATATATGGACATGTGTAGGCACATGCTTAAATACATACACACTGAGATGTCATTCCTCTTGTCCCATCCACTTTACTTTTGAGAAAAACCATCTCGTTGGCTTGGAGGTCATATACTCAACTAGGTTGGGTGGCCAGAACACCACAGGAGAGACCACGCACTGCCCACCTAAGCATTGTCTTGGCTTCCCCAGTGCTCTCATTACAGATCCATTTCCTCACTCACATCCAGCATCTTACAAGGTCCCACTGTATGGAACTAGAGTTTCTTTGCCTTCAGAGCAAACACTTGACCCCCTGAACTCCAACCTTTTGATAAGCTTAAGAGAAATGCTGCTGAACAACTAAGTCAAAATGGGAAGGAAAGGGAACAGATACATGAAACCAGCTTTGCCATATGAGCTTCATTCTGATGACAAAACAGAATTCTTCCTCCTGCACCTTTCTCATTATTATAGTTTTACAGTGACACTTGAAGTCAGGGAATGATAGTTCTGTAACTTCTGCCTTTCACCTTCATTCTCATGATAGTTATTCCTAGGGTTTTGCTGCTTCATATAAACTTTAATTTTAAAGTCTGTTTCTTAAAATTTACAAAATAACTTGCTAGATTATTATTGAGATTAGACTGGTTCTTTTAAACAATCTCTTATTAATATTGACTCTTCTTATTCATGAACACACACAAACACACACACACATGAGAGAGAGAGAGAGAGAGAGAGAGAGAGAGAGAGTGTGTGTGACTGGATTTAGAATGTCTTAGGAGATAAATTATAAAATTCTTGCTGTGTCTGAGGGTATTTCCAGGGTGAATCATTAATGTTATAATTTTAAAAAATAGAATATGGAATAAATATGGACAGAAGAGGCTCATCTTAAGGTCTCAGAAGTGAATAAGATTTCAAAGGTCCCAAGATATCCCTGGGACTTAGGTTAAAGGTTATTCATATTTCATTCTGGCAAATGATCTGGCTACATTCTGGAAAATTTTAGTGAGGCTAAATATGAAAGTAATGGCAAAGTTGTTTGGCAGAGGAAATTTCAAGAAAGCTAAATTCAGGATGTGTCAGCTCACTGCTCTTATCCAGTCTACAGTGCGCGAAAGAGGTGCAGCTGGAGCAGAAACACATAAAACAGAGTTTGGTGAGGAAAGCATCTTGAGTGAATTTAAAGTTGCAGACAAAGCTGGATGTAGACAACGCATCTGTAATTGTTGAAGCAACAAGTACAACTCATGAGAAACCTAGCACTTGGCACTGACACAAAGCCAGGTTTCCTGAGGCATCACACTGCCCACAAAAGGCTGCAACTGTTCAAATGAAAAATGCATTGAAAACATTTCTAGAACTAAGAAATATCTGATAAAAGGATTCTTTGTCCAAACCTAGTGATAGAGAACCAGTTTCCCTGGTTTAACTGCCCAGGAGCACAGAAGCCAATACAGCTGTGACAGAAAATAGCTATCCTACATCTTGAGCTGATAGCAAAATCTAGTACCATTTGTCACAACATATTGATTTAGGAGACTTGCAAAATACAAGAATGAGGAGATCCTGCGGGCTTGAATCCCAGGCTTGAGTGGCAGGGTTGTATTTCCTGCAAGGATGTTCTTAGAGGCTCCTCCCCATGTGAAGCTATGAAGGTGAAGCCAAGTTGCAACAGAGGTGACAAACTATTGGAATGCTAAGATTATGGAATTTCCACCAATGAAAGCTCCAGTAATAGAGAAGCATTTCTTACTTAATGTAATGACAGTTTTACCTCTTGCAAATATTTCCTAAACACTACAGTATAACTACCATGCTTAAGAGAAATCACAAGAGATATGTCTAGAAGATAATTGGAAATTTTGATAGCTTCAAACATACAAATATATATGTCAAAGAACTTTAATAGCTGAGCTGTGGTGGTGCATGCCTTTAATCCCAGCACTCAGGAGGCAGGGGCTGGCAGATCTGTGTGAGTTCGAGGATAGCCTGGTTTACAGAGGGAGTTCCAAGACAGGCTCCAAATCTTCAAAGAAACATTGTATCAAAGGGGAAGAAAGAGCTTTAATGACAGATCATATTCCAACTACTCTACCATCAAAACTTATTTGGTTGACTTGGGGAGCTGTTTCTCAGCTAGTTTGTTGGAGTATCACATCTTGTCTCTTTGGAACCCATATTGTGTTTCTACCAGAAATCACCATAACACAAGAACATGAGGCAGAGCGTCCAGATCTCTATAAACCAGAAAGGCAAAGCTATTCCTTATTTATAGGCTATGAAACACATTTATTCAGAAAAGACATGAAAATACCTAGTAAGAAAAGCCCTCAAAGGGTGCTCCAGCTGTGGCCACTTCATTTGTGTATACAGAAGTTGGGATGCAGGTATCTGAGAAATGCTCCAAGGCATCATGCCAGTCCTTCATCTATTACTTCACAGATATTATTTACTTTGCTACTGAAAACAGAACCAAGATGGTTTGGGAACCCTAGAGTATTCTGCCTAAATGGTAAATTGGCCATGACAATTTCCTAAAACAGTAGGTCAAGACCCACTAGACAACTATAAAATTAGTTTAGTAGGTCATGGTGTGTGTCTGTGTGATGGGGCCTGTGTGTGTGTGTGTGTGTGTGTGTGTGTGTGTGTGTGTGTGTGTGTGTGTGTGTACTGTGTGGTTTTGTGTGCTCAAGAAAACAGAATACAGCATACTAAAGCAGAGTGTATAAAATGCAATAAAAGCTTGTTATGTTTTAAATATCTCAGTTGCATTCCTATTGTTGTGTCAGTAGGAAAAAAAGGTAAAAGACATTTCTCTATGAAATATTTTCCCACTGGTCTTGCAGATAGCTTTAAAGAAAATCCAGAAAGGCACTCACCTTATGACAAGAGACAAGATGTCTATATAAAGAACTATGTCTGCACATTGACTGGACAAGGGTAGAAGACCAGCTTTAAGCAAAAATTCACTGTCTAATAAAATAAATCTGCCCTAATCAGAATCCATACGTAGAGGCAAACTCAGAGTGAAGACATGTCAGAGTGACAGAATGAATGACAAATATTCCTTCTCTACTGATTTACATAAAGAGAAACCAAGAGAGAGAAGCATGTGTTCTTGACATTATTACCATGCCTTAGGTAAAGGGGTTTGAAAAGAAAATATGGTCCAGGAAATCTTATTTTAGGGATTAGAACAGTGGTTCTCAGCCTGTGGGCCATGACCCCTTTGAGAGTCACATATCAAAAATCTTGCACACCAAATATTTATGTGATGATTCATAAGAGTAGCAGAGAAATAAAATTCCAGACAAAAATTTTTAAATAATTGGGTGATTTTATGTAGGAGTGTTTCAAGCTTGAAATAACATTTTTTAAATTCTTGAAACCTGGAAGAGGATGGGGTAATTATAATATCACATGCAGTATAGAAGAGACCTTAGAAGACACATGACTCTGACTCTGACCTTGGAAACTGAAATCTAGAGAGAAGAAATGTAGTAAGTCACATGTCGGCTGGAATAAAGAGAGAACCCAAATGCCAGTGAACTTTTTTCAGCAAATAGATTTTGTCTTGGTACCATTCTCTCGCTTTTCTAGAGAAGGAATAAAACAAACAAATAAAACATGATGCAAACCTCATTGTGCTTGGAATCTAAAATGGACAAATAGCTACAAATGGCAAAAGATGATCTAGTAAAAACTGGTTAGCAACAATAGGCAGGGAAGTTCCCTGGCTTTGTACGTGCTTGTCTTAGAGTAGCACAGTCAGTCTTGGGAGAAACTGCCTTCCTTCTCATAAGCTTAGCTGATTTCCCAGCCAGCCTTCCCTGCTACAGTGCTCCTGGGATGGATCACATGGACAGTCAATGCAAGAATCAGTTCACAAACTCAGATAATTTTCTGCCTTACTAACAGTTCGAGTTGTCGGATGCTCATTTCCTGCTGTCAGAATAATGAAGACTGTAGAGGTTGCTTGGGTAAAGAGGAGCTTTCATTCAAGACTAATTCCCTGAAGACACAATGCTAACTTTTGCTGGACAATATCCTTAGTTGTTTTAATGGGCAAAGAGGATAAAAGTGCAATTGCTGGTAGAGTGGACGTCTCAGCTTTTCTTTAGTGTATAACTTTGTGTGCTGTGGTAACTCACAGGCTTTCAGGAATCCACACCCAGCCTGGAGATCAATGAAAACTAGCCTGTGTAATGGCCTCCGTGCAGCCCATCAAACAGAACCCCTGGCAAACAGGAACCTGGTGGCCAAAATAATGGAGACATTATTCATGAAAAAGCCCGTCTGTGTTCTGAGCAGTATGCCTAATATGTGCAGTTACCCACTTCAGGAAAATTTTGAGAAATAAAACTGTGAGAGTTACACAGACATGAGCTCAATTCTCAGCTGTTAGTTTTCTAAGAATAACAGTTTTGAGGCTTTACATAGGGAGGTAATTCACTCAATCTCCCTGATATGGTTAATTTTAAATTTCAACTTGCCACAACCTAGCACCGCCTGATAAGAGAATCTTAGTGAGTGATTATCCAGAAAAAAGTGACCTGTGAGTATGTTCTGGGTGATTATCTCAATGGTTAATTGATGGAGGGTGACCCAGCATACTGTGAGCAGCACCATGTCCTACTTTGTGTTCTGGCTTGAGTAAGAATAGAGATGGCTTCCTAAGTACAAGAAGGAAGGCAATCCTGTTCCTGACCAGATGTGATACAACCAACTATCTCAAGCTCCTGCCTTTGTGACTTCCCCACATGATGGGAATGAAACCTGGAATTAGAATCCAAATAAACTCTTTCTTACCTGTGTTGCTGTTGGTCAAGATACTTTTTATCACATCAACTGATATAAAATTAGAACATGCCTCATTTGTAAAATGTGAATACTCATGCCCTCCTTCATCTTGTTGAAATATTTTGAAAGGTACTCTGTGTTTACAATGCAAAATGTATGAGATGCAAAATTCTTAACAATACCGAGTGAAACACATTTGTCTTCTCTCCTCTGTCTCATAGCCAATGTTCCTCCTTGGAACAACCCCATTTAATTTATAAGTTCTTTTCTGGGCATATTAATTGCATCTATATACACTCCTTAACACACACATCCATATTTTGATATTACATCTCTGTACCTAGTTTTAAATTTGTCAGTGATCACATAGACATTGTGTACTAAGTTTCTAGTCCATCCAAGGCTCAGCGATACCCAATTTCAAGAAGCAATAGTTGTGAGGAAGCCACCACCTACTAAGGAGGGAAAACATCTGACATATATTGCCAGAGCACAATAAATTATCTTTGCAGCAGTCAACCCTTTTCTGCAGCAAGTCTCTATAGTAGACAGAATACATGAGGCTAAACAAAATTGAAGACAACTGACTAGGTCTTTCATCAAGGAAAATGGTTGTAAAAGGAGTTCAGATGAGTCTTGGAAATCAAAGAGGAAATTTTCCTTTAGATTAACTATGGATAATGAAGTAGCACTACTGAATCCAACTAAGACAGTCAAAAATCCCAAGTCTCAAATCTACCATCTATCAATTGGAAGAGATCTGAATGCAAAGTGTCATTGTTTCAGATTATAGTCTTTTCTGTTCATGCCTTCTGATACCTAGCTTTTCAATTTTTCCTATTAGAGCTATATTATATTTCATCATCTCTATGATGCTGGTTTTATCTAACATTTGTTTTGTTTTGTTTTCCGAGACAGGGTTTCTCTGTATTGCTTTGGAGGATATCCTGGAACTAGCTCTGTATTCCAGGATGGCCTCGAACTCATAGCGATCTGTCTGCCTCTGCCTCCTAAATTCTGGGATTAAAGGCATGCACCACCAGCACCGGCCCTATCTAACATTTTTAAAGCAACAGAATACAGTCAAAAGAGACAGTAGTATGATTTTTAGCTGGAGTCATAAAGAGGCTGAATTTGTAATTTCTGTCATTTGTCATTTGTCTATTTGTATTTTCTGTAACCAACTGGTACCAGAAGATTGAAAGCTACATGGAACACTGGCCACAATTGATGAATCCTAGCCAATTTGCAAATCCATGAAGGACAGTAAGATCTGCTTGATTTATGCCATAACATTATTATGCATACCCCTGAATCTCATTCTATCTCTAAAGAGGGGAGAAGTGTTCTGCGTCCTCTTAGCACAATGACAACAAACAATAGGAATGTATATTTTATTATGTTATAATGAACCCAATTCAACCATTTGTTTTCAGATGAAAATGCCCCTGGGTTGAGAGAGGTCAGACTTCATGCCTAATATCACATAGCCAAGTAGCAGAAAACATACACTTAGACTTTCGTTTTTTCCTTAGCTAGAGAACCTTGATGTTAAAGCAGGGTTAAAGCAGGGTTTCTTGACCTTGTCATTATTAACATTTGGAGACCATTTCTAATCTCTCTGCTTGCTCAATCCCACACCAGGTGTTAAAACTAAAACCATCCCCAGACATTATTAAAGGTCATGAGGAAAAATATTGTCTATAGTTGAGATCAATGGTAATGTATAGTTTTGTCTAATTCTTAACTGCTTAAAAGACTTGGTCTATCTAAAGAATGAGACTGATTTCTTATATAAATTTTGTCTGAAGTATTCAGGACACCAGAAACCACAGTTATCAATCAAATAAAGACAGCATGAAATCCAAATTATCTGCCTCCATCAACCACAGAGTAGCTTAAATTGAACATCTTTGAAGAATTATATAAGAAATGGAATCTTCGATGACAATTTTCACAAACCCAGATTTGCTCTCCTGGATTTTTTCATCCCTTTTATCTGTTTTCTTATTAGAAATCTGAACAAAAAAAATTCGGAAAAGCAAGACTGAGAATTTTTTTGCCAAGATTTTGCTAAATTTTCATCAAAGTTCCAACTCTCTCTTGATGTGCTTGACATAGGAGATATCTGGTTTCATGGACAATATACACAGCACTGAACAACACTGGCCTCAACACAGAATATACAGAATTGACTCATTGTGGATGTTTTTTAGTCACCTGTAGGTTTATAATGCCGTTTGTCTAGTGTGTGCTCATTAGGAATCTGTAAATTTCTATAACAACCTCATCCTATACAGTGGAAATCTGACTCTTCCAATCAGGATGACCATTGATGTTTTATTTAATAAGATCTCCAGGAGTTCCAGTGTACAACCAGAGTTGAGAACTACTGCTTCAGAATATGTTATGCTATCAATTGATGTCACATAAATTCTCAGAGCTACCTGTCACATAAAAATATCATCCAATGTTTTTACCATGCCCATAATGGCCCCACCCATTTTAGGCTCTGGTGACCCTTCTTTAGCCACTCCAGACACAGCTCAGATCACTCTGCTCTATCATGCTGAGAGCATTACTGCACCTCTCACACATTAAACAATATCATCACTTCAGATTCTTTATCCTTGACATACCCTCTTCCTGAAATATTTTCCTGATACTCACATGACCCACAGCTTAATCCCATCACTGTCCTAGGGAGCTGTCTTTTCTGACATCCCTTAGTAAGAGTGCCTTTTTTCTCTGTCCCTGGAAACTTACTACATTTTTGGTGTGATTGTATGACTACACATATGTATGCATGGACATGTTTGTGCATCATGTCTCTAAAAAGAGCAGAGTTAAACCTTGAATATTATTCCTCTGGACCTTATATTGTGATAAAGGGCCTCTTGCTGGGACCAGGTACTCACTGTTTTTAGGTTAGACTGGCATTCCGAGAGGCCAAGAGACCTTTTGTTTCTATCTCCCTAGCACTGGAGTTTCAACTCCATGAACAACACTCAGTCATGTGGGAGGGTGCTGATGTCATGTGGAGGTTCTTATACTTATTCGGAGCTATAGCTCTCTACCCCTTGGACTTTCTTCATATCACTTACTAAATAAAATCCATAAGTACTTAAATGTTTGCTCCTGTGAAAACAGGAATCAGAGAGATATTACAATCATCTTAGTCATCTCGTCATCTTCACCCAGAACCTACAGGCCTCTGAAAATCTATTTGCTAAGACCTATACATGTGTTTACTCTGTCTCTGGTAACTCTTCCTTGATTAATACTAATACTATTTCCATTTCAACCACTGGCTAATTCTCAACAGCCTAAATTAAAAGACTATGGAGAGCGATATTAACAAAAGTACTTGAAGGCAAACACATAAGCTCCAAGACTGAGTATTGTTTCCCAATACTATATCATCAAGTGGGTTGTGACATGTTCTAATATTATCTGGCCTTTCATTTAAGCCTTTTGCTTAGATGGAGGGTGATGGAAAAACTGAAGTTGGTGAGAAACTGGGGTCTATGCTTTCCACCAGGTAGCTTTGACTGAGCAAAAGCTCATGCTTTTTTTTTTTTTTTTTTTTTTTTTTGGTCCAAGTTTCTTATAAAAAGCCTTTCTTATAAAAGGACAGGCTTGAAAAAAATGTGATTTCTGAGAACTCCTCCATGCTAAAGAACTCTGCTGGTGATGAGGCTGCTATTGCTGTCTATGGTCACAACTACAGAAACATAGGACAATTACTATGACTTTGAAATTGGATATCTCAGCCTTGTCATTGGTGATATTTGAGGGGCACTTCTAATCTCTATTCTATCTCTCTAATTTCTTCCCCTCTATTCTCTATATCCTTGAAGTATCAATGCCTTGGTTATGAAAACCAAAAAGGAAAGGAAAAACAAAAGTGTTCAGAATGCACCATTTGGAACAAGCCTGTCTGTAGTTGAGTCTAGTGAGCAATTATCTAATTACACACTATTTCAAGGTCAACACAGTACTCCATGCTTAGCAAACACAGCTTTCTCAACACTAAACAGATTTCCAAATTGCTCCGTCACTTTGAGTTTTATCTGTAGGGCTACATTCATATGGAAAAATACTCTGAAGGGCTTCCTTCCTTCCTTATACCATGGGTTGAACTTGAGCACTGTTAAAATTTCTACTGTTTTGTGCTTTGCTGTTGCTATTAGTTGATATACTTATTACTTTCTGCCTTGCTGGCCTATCACTGCTGAGAGAGTGGGTTTTATCTCTCTTTTCTCTAAACCCTGGTCACTGGGCAGGTCCTGGCCCTAGCATGCTGTGACTACTCCAGAAATACATCATGTGTTTCTCCCACTGTGGAGGAAGACTCTATCCGGCATGTTGATGTTCCCAAAGAAAATAGATCACAGTACTTGAATTTAACATTTCCCCTAGAGCAGTGGTTCTCATCCTGTGGGCAAAAACACCTTTGGGGATCAGATATTTACATTACACTCATAGCAGCAGCAAAATTACAGTCATGAAGTAGCAACAAAATAATTTTATGGCTGGGGGTCACCACAACATGAGGATCTATATTAAATGGTCACAGCATTAGGAAGGTTGACAACCACTACCTGAGAGAGAATGTGCAGTCAAAGTCCCTCCCAGAAAGCAATCAGGGGTGAGAAAAGACCTCAGTTTGTTTTATATATATATATATATATATATATATATATATATATATATATATATATATATAAATGAAAACATCTTCAAAGGGCTTTTAGAAGAAGCCTGCTATCAAGGACCAAAGTGAGTTGTTTATTTATTTTTGTCTTTTCCATTTCAAGGCTTAATTCTCTTAAGGGTATAACATTCCCCTGATGCCTCTGGTTCCAGAAATAACTGGATTATCTACAAAGTTATGTCAATGGCACCAGTGATCAGAAAGCAGCCTGTGTTGTGAAGGAACAGATCAGGATTCTCTGCTAAGTCTAAATCAAACTGCACAAAAGCTGAACACTTTTCCTCTGAGTCAGAATGATTAAGGAAACCTTTAATTTCTTTATAATTTGTCTTCTTAGTATAGTTTAACACAACTTGTTATTCTGTGGGCTAAGGCTTATAACTTCTACCAGTCTACTCAAAAGTGGGGAAAGTTTAAATGCTAGTATCTTCTGTTCTCTGGAGATGCTGTTAGATACACATGGTAGTTTCAGAGAATTATTCCCTAAAGGCAAAATTCCTAGTGACACTATAAAAGAACTACTACTTAAGCTTACCTCAGCAGGACTAAATGACCAGCACTCATATTTACCCATTTCCAAAGGCAGTAAAATAGAGTATACTCAAGATAATCATTTTGTCATGGAACTCACAAGCGCTCATTCCTAAATGGGCATCTTTTGCATCAATCCCCCACCTCTGCATGGAGGCTCAGGAAACACCACAGAAGAGGAGATGGGGAAACAAATAAACAATCAAAAAACATAAGGGCCAGATAATGGGGAGGAGTGCTATGAAATAAACTTCTGGACTGGACATGGATATTGCAGTCATGAACTCAAGAGTATCTCTCTTGTTACCTGCATGAGACTTATCCAAGATCAGTCCAACTAAAATCCTGGCATTGATGGAAAGGTATTCTCCAGGCTTCATCCCTTAGTGAGAAGCTTTGGTGGCTGATTTTTAAGAAAGATAGGATTATTTTTAATGTGTGGCCACTGGTAGATTTTCTATGTTTCAGTGGATGACCTCACAACTATATACATATGGGCAGCATTAGTATATTTAGTGGACTGAAAAAAAGAGAGAAAAAGAAGAAATTAAATTGGGATGGATCTATGTTGAGAACTTTGGGAATAGTTGGAGGGAGAAATTCAGGGTAGACATGATCAGGTTTCATCATACACATGAATGAAATTCTCAAAAATACAGAGAGGTAAAAAGAGTAAAAAGAGAAAGTAGAAAACAAAATATCATTCATACCACAGTTCCTTAAGTTCTCTTCTATATTATTTTTCATTATTCCAACTTAAAAATAAAGACATTAAATCACATCAGGATGTATCAGCACATACTGCTATTATTGCCTTTGTGAATTACTAAGGAAGTATTGTGACTTTTTTTCTTTGGATGTATTAGCTTTCTAATGCTACTATAACAAATTACCATAAACTTAGTGATTTATAATAGCATCATAAATTCATTGGAGTTCTATAGTTTAAGAGGTATTTGGGTCTTGCCAGACTAAACCCACAATGCTAGCAGGGTATCTCATTCTAGACATCAAAGGAAAACCATCTAAATTCTTAGACACTCAGTTTCCAGGCATAGGTCACCTCCTATCAATGTAGTGCTGAAGGCCCATCTCTGCTGTCAACTTAGGTTTATTCCCAGCTTCTAGAGGTCATGTGCACGTTTTGACTCCTGATGCTCTTTCTCCATATGCAAAGCTAATTTGTCTGCTGTTACTTGTATTATGAGAGCAACTCAAATTAAGTACTAGCATTAAATAACAAGACCTTCTTAAAAATGAAGGGACTTAGGCAAGAGATTTCAATTAATTATACGGGGGAACAAAATGCCCTTAGTTTATGTGAGTGACTCAAACAGCTCTTGTAGTAAGTAACCTTGGGTTTGGGGCAGGTAATAAGGACATGACAATGTATATCCAGACTAAGTCTAAATCTATTTTACTTTTTTGGATCTTAAAACCTAACCTACTTTTATGTCAAATGTATGGTAACATTATCAGAAGGAGCCCACTTTGCAATATAAGCAGCATTTGCCATCAATGAAATAAAAAAATAGGGAATTTATTAGCAAGAAATATATAGGAACTTATTTTTACTTGAATTAATCTTTTTTGTGATTATGTTTGGATCAAGAGAATGTTTCAGAATTTCCAGTGAGTTCACAGCATAATACTTCAAAGTAGAACCTGGATTTTTAGAAACCCTAATTCTTAAGTAATATTATTTCTCTTATGTATTTTGCAGACTGATGAATGATGTGTAACATATAGATTATAGGTAATCAAGTTGAACTTTCTTATCCAAAAACTTTTTGAGTACATTTGGATTTCTAAATCAGGAAGGCTCAACTGAAGAAACGAGGTATATCAAAATATTCCAGTGCTGAGCATTTCAGATAAGAGATTCAATCTCATGTTGTGTTTGAATATATGTTCAAATACATACATGCATACATACATATATATACACATATATGTATATGAGACTCAGACATCTACAAAGCTTTGCATGATTTAAATCATATAAATTATAGGATACCTTGAACTTTAAAAAATTAATCTACCTACATAATTTCATTCTATCACTAAAACAAGCTAAGTGAGATTTGTTTTTAGATGTGAGTTTTCTGTATACTTGCGCTGACCCATGAACAGGGAAGATTTCCTACCCTTCTGGCCAATGGCTTAGACTCTGAGGCTCAGATTCTTCAACTTTCAAAAGGAAGATGCTCAATTATTCATAGTTGAACCCTTTTGCTTTCTGGGGCAGTGCAGGCTCCTTTTTGATTCATCTCTCATTATTTATTCTATTCTAAGGAGGACCATGCTCATTAGCCTGTATCTTCTAGGGTTCAGAGTTTTGGAGGATATACGTAAACCAGGCTTTACGGGGAAAGGTCTCTTTAGGCATTTTCTGCTGAGAGATTGGAGTGGCAGGCAGTTGTTTGTCTGGTTAAAAGTAGGATGTGCACTTGCTTTGGGACTGAGTATGTAGGAACAATGAAGAGAAGTGAGACTGTTGACACTAGGAGAAGTATTTTTCATCTATCTGTCAGTCTGTCACTTGGGTTTGTCTGTATATAGAAAGATCCCTTCTTCCTTCTAGAACGGTGTTTGAAAAGCTATTCCTTAGGTAGAAGCATCAGAGGACAGGGGGCAATTGGAATTGGGAGGATGGTCACCAGCTACCCCTCAGACTCTCTTTGCTTCTATGACAATGTTGTAGTGTGTACACAGGCAGTCAGGCAGGCTCAAGGAAAAACAGAGAGAGGGGGGGGGGAGAGAGAGAGAGAGGAACGAAGGGAAAGAACAAAAAAGAAGGAAGAAAGGAAGGAAGAGAGAGAGAGAGAGAGAAGCAAAGAGACAGATAAGGATTCTCCCAAGACACAGAGCACTTATACACCTCTTTCTGGGCCTCGTGTTTCACCACATCCTAGGGGCTCCCAGTACTTCAATTTCTCACATGCCTAGAAACAAAGGGAGCTGCTGGAGGACTTTCCCAAGGAGAATCAATGTTGTCACATTGTCTTGCATATGAGAGTGGAGAGACCCCTATGGGTTTTGCAGCCAATGCAGAGCCAATCCAGAGCAGAAGTAGAGAACCTACCAACAGGAGTTAGTAAAGAAAATTCATCAGCACTTAGAAACTCAACCCTTAGCTTTATTGCAGTGTTCTCACGGGTCCTCACATCAGCTTACAGAATCCCATTCTTTCCCAACAAAATCCCTCCTTTGAAAGAAAAGTCACTTTCAGGTTAGGGTTCAGCTGCTGCTGAAATTTACACAGTTTCAGTATGAGGTTCTGCATTTAATTTTCAGCAACTTCAGCCCCACAGCTATAGGAGACTGTGGTCTCGCTTAAGTAACTCGGAGAAGTTCAGGTCCTGAATGCAGTATTTGAATTGGAAATTTAAGTTTCTGAGCTCATCATTTCCTGTCACTACTTTGTTCAGTGATATTAACCATAACCAAGCAACTTCATTATATCCATTTCCTGAACGTGTGCATCTTATAGTTCTTTATTCTCTTTTCTTTTTTAAATTCTTTTAAAAAACTATTACAGCTATATTGAATTATCTTAATTATATTTTTTAAATTAGTTAATTGTATATGTATGGGTTATTTCTGGTCTTCAGTCTATTGATCTGTATTACTACACAGATAGTAACACTCAGTTTTCTTTCAAATTTATAGCAAGGTTTATAGTAATTTCTTTGCTCAAAGTAACACATTTTCAAGTAAAATTTTGATTTATACATTAAATTCTACATTATTACTTGTTCAACTTACAACTGATGTTGAGTTGAATCTCTATACATAATTGGGAAAAGTTGATAAGTTAATAGGTTTTTTTCATCCCCTAAAATTTCTTTATATTGTTTAATTTTTCCCACTATTAGCCTGTTTTTGGAACTTCTAGACACTATAATGATATATGAAAATGAAAATACACATACTGGTTGGAAATAGATTGTCACCTACTCTGACAGAGTCAATAAGTAGAAACCATAATTAATATACAAATACATACTAGAGAGAATAAGTGAATGTAGCAATTATATAGTCTGTTATTTTGGCATAGTAGCAACAATACTTACATTTTTGAAAAAGTATTATTATTTATAGTCACATGACATTTTGTATATGATTTAACAAGGGTTAAGACTTTGTTCCATATCCTCCTTTTCTTATGAATTGGTATATATTGACCAATAAATTAGTATATGTATATCTATCAGCAGCTACCATCTGTAAGGAATGTCTTTTTATTATTATTATTATTATTATTAGAAATGGAGCCTTTATCGTCTTTACATTAATCCAGTGAGAAAGCCAGTTACAGAAACCCCAGAAGCAAATCGGGAAATCCATCAAAATTTGATTCCTCTCAGGCTTTGAAGATAGTACAGTTGGTAAAGTGTTTTCTTTGCAAGAATAAGGATCAGAGATTGATGCCAGAATGGGATGACACCTGTAATCTCCAGCCCCAGGGAGGAAGGGACATGCAGACCCCTAGAGCCCATTGTCCAGCCAGTCTAGCTGAATGTGTAGCTCTAGATTCAAGAAGCAACCTTGTCTCACATTTAAGGTAGAGAATGATTAAGACATCAAACATAGACCTTGAGCCTCCATGCAAATGTGTATGTGCCTTCACATAAACACGTGTGCAGGTGCAAACACTTAAAATAAGTTCTGTTCTTCTGAAGTCAAAGACAGATCCAAAGTTCATACTATCTAGGACTAGTAACTGATGTGTGTCATTTACCTATAATCTTTATAGTATACTTCCTTCTACATCACTATTCATTTTGTAGGAAGTGGCTTTCTATAAACAGCTCCAGAGATGCGAGGTCCACTAACTGAACATCACCTTGCTATCTCAAGGTAGTCTTTGTTATGTGTCAAGATAGTCCTTCTTGATTTTTCTCATCAATTATATGCTTTTGAATGAATGAAGAAGTAACTGAATATACTTCAGTTTTGAGGTGTGTCTAGGAAATGGGTATGCCTGTTCAGCAGATAGACAATACATTAACTGAAATTATCTCCCTTTCCAAGTTCATTGCTTATTCTTAGAATGAATATGTCTCTAGGATATTAACTAACCAGGGTGGTTGCTCTCTCATCCCTCTGCTATAAAATTCATACCACTCTGACAGCTCGTTTTAAGGGTTATCTCAGGGTCAGCATATTTGAGAGACTTCTCACAAAAGTGCAGTAGTAAGATGGCTGTCAACTATTTCAGCCCAGTTGAAGGAACCCAGGGGAAAATATAAAATCTACCTTTCAAATATCACAAAACAAAGAAAAATGTCTAGCCCTGCAGTGTATCTAAGATCTGGTTTTAAAATAACCTGTTGGTGTAAAACTATCAGTTGAAACAGAACCAGAAAAGTAAGGATTGTTGCATGCATATCAAAGTCGTATTAGACAACAACAACAAAAAAATATGACCTTCTAGATACTGATGGAGTTATTCATAAGCTAGTTGATGAAATGGGGAAGAAAATGTAGCTGAGGCAATTTTCAAACTTTTGCCAAATGCTCAGCAAAGGGACGGAAAACCAGTGTTAACCATGGTGTCCTCTGGCACCTGTGGCTTTTCACTTTGTTTGCTAGAGACCCCATAGCTACTGACTTGACATTTTCAATGCAAAAGAAGTCATTTAATTTAGGGTTCTAATAGGTAAGATTTCCCAGTGGCTCCCATCATATCCAAGGACATATGGGCATGAGTCCAGTTCTTCCTAAAAGCTTTCTTCCCTAGCTTCTAGTTAATATGGCATAAGAGCACACTCAAATCCAGAGAGATGGCCACTGCTTCTTCACAAATGCAGTTTATCCTCATGGTCGCCTACCCTATCCTGTGAGGAGAATGCAGATTAGCATAATGTGCTCATTACTCTTCCATTGTCATTTTAAAAGGGTTGATTTTCATTTAGAGCTCTAGGGGTGTGGGTTAGTCTATCACAGCAGGGAAGGCACAACAGCAAGAGCATAAGGTCAGCTGGGTAGCAGGAAGCAGAGGGATCACATTTTAATTTATTTATTATTAATTTACTTTCTTCTCCTGCCCACCACCTCCAGAACATCAGAATAGCAAACAGCACTTGTGAGTTCTTATGTACATACCCCCAGCACTGAGCAGTATCAGGTACATCAGAGATCTCTCAAGGGATTAGCTGAATGAATCTACCACTCACCTAGAGTAACTCCCAAATGACTTGAGCTTCCGTGTTATCACCTGTAAAAGTAATCAGCCCCATTCCATAAGATGCTGAGGAATTCAGAAGGAATTTACAATCCTGTTTCTCCAGTGGGATTACAACTCTCACATGTGAACAATCTGAATTGTTCGTTTGTTTGCTTGTTTTTGAGACCAGGCCTCAAAACACACACACACACACACACACACACAAAGAGAGACACACACACACACACACAAAGAGAGAGAGAGAGAGAGAGAGAATGTAAAGTTAAATAACACATAGTCACTTAGATCAATGGGTTTGACTTGACAGAGATTCCGTTGAAGATTTTCTTATATTGTCAATATTATACATATTCAATTATTAACATGTACTTTGCTCTTTATGCACTCTTCCCTGTCCCGTTATTGGAGGGCAGCCTGGTGCTTCAATCTCCTTACCTCAAGGGTATTCTGATCACTGCCTGAAAGCAGCAGCTAGAGTTTATTTTCAGATAAACAGAAACAAACAAACAATGGCAACAAAATCCTGGGGTAGATTATGCTCACTAAAGTGTAGGAAAAGAAAGGACAAGACAGAGTTTCTGTGGGGGAGGAGGGGCTACGTGCAAAGCTACCCATGGCTAACAGACAGTCTCTTTGAAAATTGAGTCATCAGTGGAGCTCTCCAGGATAGAAAGTACAGGATATCAAGACTTTAAGACAATTGACAAGGAGTCTAGTAATCATTAAGACGGATTGTCCTACCTGGCAGGTAAACTAGGAATTCAGGGAATCTGAATTCTAGGGTAGAGAGAGAACAATTTCTAAGGCTAAATCCCCAAACTACTGAAGCAAAGGCTGTGTCTCCATGTCACCCTCCCCTCTTGTTTCTTAACTCTCTCTCTCCTCCCCTGTCTCCATTTACCTCCTCTTCTCTTTTCTCTTTCTCTCTCTGTCACTCCTTATCTTCCTCCCTCTTCTTCCCACCCCAGCATGTAAGCTTTCAAAGACTCAAAGCTTTCATGCAATGACAGATGGGTACAAGTGACCTGGCCTTCCAGTCAGCATGTCAGAGTGCACATGATGGGAAGTCTTACTGAGAACAGACTGACTCCTTTCACAAGCAAAGGCAGATTCCAAATACGCTGTCACAGTGTCCTCTGGGGATCTATTCAGACTCACAAACAGGCTTGACCTATGTTCTCAATGCACAAACCTGATCCTTTGTGTGAATTTGTTAAGAAAAGTTATAGCATATCTGTTAAATTAAGATCTCTGCCTATTAACATCCATTTTTTACTGAAAAAAAAATCCTGTCATTTGTGTTTCTCTAAAGTGACAATAGAAGAGGTCAATGAGAACTGAAATCTTTTACAATCCACCGATAACATATAACACTCCTTGGAAATGCACTTAGGACAGCCCAAAGAGCCTAGATGTGTGGATTGGCAAAAAATATGTAAAGCACATTTGGTTTGTTGGTTGTGACTGCCTTATCTTGCTGGTCGCTGAGTCTTAAGTGTGTCCTCTTCAACATTCAAGTAAGTGATACCATATAATACTGTGAAGTAGCAGGACTGATAAGACAATTAGGATCATAAAGTCTCTTTTCTCATTGATGGAACTGTAGAGGCTTCATCTGGCATGACATCTCTTGCCTTCACATCTTCCTATCCTCTCTAGGGGATGTAGTACTCTCCAGGCAACAGAACCTGCTGATGTCTTGCCCAGTCTTAGATTTGATGACGTTCTGAACTTTAAGAGGCTAAATTCCAACTCTTTAGACATTACCATTTCACATGATATGCCTGCCAAACTACCTTCTAAATATTTGATTATGCCCATAGATTAGCACTCTTGTTGGCTTTTGTCAGATAAGTTTTGATTTTATTCACTTTATTACTCTTTTTTGCAAATTTACAAATTCATAATTGATCAAAATGCTGAGAATAATTATGTCATTCACTACAAGGCTGGAGAACATCATAGGAGAGGGATCAAAATAACATCAAAGATAGTGAAAGGTGTAGGGGAATGGTGTGGATTACTGACTTCTGAGCATGACACAGCAATTGCACACTTGAACGCTCAGCATCTGTGCTGAACTGCACCTAACTGCTGAAGATTGGGCCCATTAACATCCCATAACATCTAAGGAGAGAGGCTCACAAACCCCACCCCTCTGAGAACCTACAGGCAGTTATGGTTGCTGTGGGTGGAACATCTTTTTTTGCACTGGAGTCACAAGGTGAGTGGCACCTGTAAATAGTCCTTTGTCCTTATTTTATAAACAACCCTAATTAAATTCACTGGGTCACACAGAAAAAGACATGAAAGTAGAGAAAGAACTAAGGAGGGGGTGTCAGTTGGAATTGGAACTGGACAAAGGAAAATGGATGTGAATGTGACTATAATACATTATACACATATACTGAAACCCTTTCTTAGGTATAACTTACATGTTCTAATAAACCTTCTTATGAAAAGAAATTACAATCACAGATTATTCTGTTACACAAATCAACAGTGATAGGATTTTGACATCATTACTCCAATGAAGCTTGCAGCATACACACCTATGGGTTTGTTGGAAAAACAGAATACCAGACTATAGAATAGAGATGTGTGGACATTGATTGTTAGGGTGGATGAGTTTTAATTTGGTTTAATTTGAGTTTACTGCCTCCAATGTGTAGATTCAATAGAACATCTTTCCCATTAGCCCGTGGAAAGGAAAATAGCATAATCTTTCCTGATAGAATACTTAAAATACTGTTTCAATATGCATAGCAAATGCAAGTGAAGGACTAGAATGTAATTTTTCTGTGATCCTGAGACTTCAAAGAAACCTCTCACTGCATACTCAGTGGGTCTCAGTGCAGACTTAAGGGACATTTGCTGACTTGTTTGCTTTTGTAAGAACTTTAGAAAACATAGTGACTACATGAATGTACATATATATATATATATATATATATATATATATATATATATATATCAGTAGTCCACAAGTTCAAAGTACACTGTTACCACAAAATGATTTCAAGCCATCTGAGTCTCAGTCTATCCTTTAGAGCTCACAAGATGGCTCTTAACTTTTACCAAGTGCCAATAGCTGGTAGTGGGTATTATGTATGGTAGCATCAGTGCTGACTGGTAAACTGTTCAAATAATTGTCCAGTAGCTGATGAGTTCAGCTACTATCCCATACCCATCAAGGCCCTATGATGTCTATGAATTCAGCTGTACAGGACCTCCAAATCTTACTATGACAGGACAGCCCCTGTGCCACAAGTGTGTTAAACATTGTGCCTATTGCCCATGTGGGGTGTTCTTTCTCTGTTTCTCCCCTCAGTTGTACTTTATGAGTAGGGCCTCATCTCAGTCAGGAAGCCCTCCGTGTTCTCCATGCCCATGGACTGTTGTTATCTAGAATTCAGTCAGTAACAGTAGACAATACCTAAGATAATCAGCTTAGAAAGAGAGACTACATATTTTGGTTCACAGGTTTGAAGGCTTTTTTCCTGTGACCAACTGGTGGTCTTTCTGTGTGGTATGCCATGGTGGAAAAAAAAAACTGGCTACACGGTCACTGGGAAGCAAGAGAGGGCAAGGGCTAGAACCCCACAGGCCTTTTGACAGCACAGCTCAGTGACCAGAAGACATCTCATTTTGCCCCACTTCCCAATAGCATCAAATGCTTTAGGGATGTAATCTCAGACACCAACTATAGCAGTAGGGTGTGTGTGTGTGTGTGTGTGTGTGTGTAAGAAATCAGTCTTGAGAATATTTCCAGAGTCATTTAGAGAAGAATCATCTCTCCAAGAAGGTATGACCAGAAGCAATAAAGAAGAGCCTGATGGACACTCTTTGCCACCTCACTGGGAGAATCTAATGAGAAATTCAACAGAATGCAAAACAGCAGAATCTGTGGGTGGTAGATCCACATGTGAACATGCATTATACATATACACACACAACACATAGGTATACACACACAAAAATATTACATAGAGATGAATTTCCCCCCCCCAGTCAAAGAGGCTATTAAAACAAGAAGAAATAACAGATGTTGGCAAGGATATGTTGTCAAACAAACTCTTAAACATACTTTGTGGGACTGCTAGTTTATTCCAAAATTATGGAGAGGATTGTATAGAGTCTTTAAAAAATCTACCACTTTTTCGTACCACTTTTTTTTTTATATCCAAAGAAAATTTCATCACTGTGCCAAAAAGGTTCCTGTGCTGCACTTGAAGTGATACTATGTAGTGTGCAACCAGCCTGGGTATTCATCTACACAATGGGGTATTATTTTACCATAAGGAATGGGGTCCTATTGTTTGCAGAAAAATGGGTGGACCTGGAGGGCATTGTGTTAAAGGAAATAGACCAGACAAAAAAGGACATGTTCTACATGCTTTCTCTTCTATGTGGAAAATGAATATACAAGCCTAGCTATGTCAGGGTAGTTGTTAATATAGGCCTGGTGGGTGATTGTACATATTTATGCATGTGTGGAATTATCATGCTAAAACATGTTAATGTACATCCAAAACAAAAGAAGGTGTTACAAACTTTTTAAATCTTCAAAACATGAAGAATACCTAAGTATCATTCCCAAGGCTCTTGAACCCCCTAGCTATTTCTTTTCCTCTTGAAATAAGGCTCTCCCATCAATATTTTAAAATTAAAAGATATAACAGGTTCACAGAAAATATCATCTAGGGCAAACTACATTGCTGGGATTTCCAAAGGGCAGCATGAGGTCTGGATACTTTATAATAGCATCTAAGAAGACCAGCTGCAAAGGAAAGGAAAACAACCATGGGAGAGAGTGTTAAAAAAACTCTGCTACAGAACTAGTCAATCTCTACTTGGGCAATTATGGACTGATTAAGTTACCTGCTGTGGCCTGGCTACAAAAGGCAAAGTGGCTGTATGCTCTGATGTCACAAAGATGATGAGTGAGGAAGTCAAGTTGATAGAAGTAGAAATAGAGATTTTCATTGCCTGGGTTTTTTTCCAGAGGGAAAAATGAAGAAGAACTTGACTCTTCTTACACATCTGCCCACAAGGTCATAGGAATAGCTGAATCCTGGACTAGTTCTCAAAACTCCATTTCTAGGCAAGCAACTACATTGCTGCAGGTTTATTGGAAAGACAAATTTAGAAGGACTGAAACAGAACCTGAAGGTGAGTTCAGCCATCACCAAGCCCTTCCTATGAGTTCAGTGTTCCTGGGAGATTGAGAACAAATGCTTGTGTCCTCATCTGATTTGCCTGTAACAAGTATGAGCTTTCAGAAGTCTCCTGACAGCCTTGCATATCAATTAAATAGGGACTCCTGTGGGGTGGGAAGGATGTTTGCTAATCCTTCAAATGCCCAGCAATTGCCAAGTTTAATTATGTTGGAGAGTCATTGGTCCAGAGTATTACTAGTTCAATGTCACTGTCATTCTAGGAGATGATGGGCAGCAGTCTATGCAAAGGATGCTCAAAATGAGAGGTGGAAAGAGGCTCTTATCTTTAAAGCATCTGCCATCTCAAGAAATAGCTTTATATTTTTCCTTTTTAAATTTATTTTGAATTATATTGTAAGGGTATGGATAGCTAGTGTAGCTACCTTCATAGGCTAGAGGAGGTGCTATTAGATCCCCTGGTACTGAGCTGAGACTGCACATGGTTGTGAGCCACACAGCATAGGCACTGAGAACCAAGCTTGGGTCCTCTAAAAGAGCATTTCATAATCTTAATCACTAAGCCGCCTCTCTGGCCTACACCTGGCCTATCAGGCTCTTCTTTATATTTCCTTCATAGCATTTATCTCTATCAAAAAAAAAAACACCTTTCTCTGTTTTTAATATCCATATCAATAAAACTGCTGTTTGTGTAAGTCACAAAGTCTTTCTCAATCAGCATTTCTTCAACAATGACAAGATTTCTGCCTGTAAAATAGAAAGACTGAAACAATCATTGTTTAACTGAATACATTATTATGATAATCCATATCAGAACAAGAAAATGCAGGTTTCTCCTTAGCTACTGTGTTTCCAAGACTTGGCTGCTCCTACTTACAGATATCAGAACCTTGGGAGCTGAGGAGATGGGTCAATAGGTAAAGTGATTCCTGTGCAAGCATGAGCAAATGAAATATGATCCCCAGCCTCTATGCATAAAGCCTGGTTGATGGTAAGTATCTGCAGTTCTTTTGCTGGCAGAAATAAGGGGATCTCCAGTGATCAGTGTCTAACCAGTCTAGACAATCAGTGAGCTTCAGATTCAGTTCGAGACCCCACCTCCAAGCGACAAGGTAGGAAGCAAAAGAAAGAAATCGGATGTTGACTTTTTGCCTCTGTGAGTACGTGTGCATAGGTACACACACACACACACACACACACACACACACACACACACACACACACACACTAAAGGCAGTGAGCCCCATAAATATGTCTTAACTCCATCCTTTAAGTTATAGCATCATAACCTCAGTGTCAGAATTCTTAAGTTCAAGACTAGAGAAGTGGATCAGCAATTAACAGAATTTGCTGCTTTTACAGAAGACTCATTTCAGATATCAGCCCCTAAATGGCAGCCCACACCTGTCTGTAGCCCCAGTTCTAGGGGACTGATGCCCCCTCTGCATTTTGAGGGCATGCACACGGCACAATTACATACAAGCAGACAAACACTCATACACATAAAGTAAGAATAAACACATCTTTTTAAAAGTCTTAAGTTTTACTTGAATACCAAGTGCACAAATGGCATAACACTTTCTTGCACACTGAGCCCTTCACACTCACTCTTTAAATTTCACTTTAAATGAGTGCATCTCAGGAGAATTTCCAGTGACCTTGTCCTACTTTCTCTGATTGCCATTCCTACAATTCAGTTCAAGTTTCCTTCTGGTGTGGTCACAGCAATTCATCTTTTCCCTCACTGCACGGAGCTACCACTGGGCCATATATCAGAAGCAGGTGGGAAGTAGTTCGTATTTATGAGCTGCCATCTTTTTCCTTAAAAATTCATTTTTCATTAGATCACTTAAACCTCGAGAAATAACTTAATAAATTCACTCAAGCATCACCTCCCTGAGGATTTTTATCATATAGCTGAATCAGTTACCTGTGAAATTCAGACTTAAAACTGCTAACAAAATAATCCACAGCAATGAATCTATAAAAGTGTTAAGGCAGACACTTTGCTATCAATTTACTCTACTTTACAAAAGCATGAGAACATTTTGCACAAAATATTTCCTAGGAGTTCAATGTACTTTACAATGAATCCTCATCTAAAAGTTCCAATTAAAAAAATACAAAAAACAAAAGTAATAGCTCATAAGAAACAGTGTATAGAGAATATACACAATGAATCCTTGCAAGAGAATGAGTGATCACTGAGATGCTTATACCTGAGGTTTTAACACCAATACTTGTTAACTCTATACAGGAAGCTCTCCACAAAGAAAAACATTTTCTTTTTCCAATTGTTAGGATTCCTTTTCATTATCTTTAATTATGTGCATGCTTGTGTGTGGAGGGTGGGCGGGTGTGTTTGTGTACATGCATGCAATGCCCATAGGAGCCAGAAGAGAGAGTAGGATTCCCTCTAGCTGGAATTGCAGCAGGTTGTGAGAAACTTTAGTAAGTGCTGGGAACAAAACTTGAGCAGTCTAGAAGAACAGTAAATGTTCTCAGCAGCTGAGCCATATCCCCAGCATGCTTTGCTTTTTTTCTATCCATACAATTTAAGTAGATTTAAGAAAGATTGCCTTATTGAGGCATAACTGACACATTTTGGGATGAACATATTTAATCTGTGAAATTTAGTAGCATTTGAAACAGAAAGAATGTATATGGAATCTTCCAGTGTGGAACATTATTCAGTTTTGTTTCCTGTCTTTAGAAACAGGGTTTCTCTGTGAAGCCCTGGCTGTCTTGGAACTAACTCTGTAGACCAGGCTGACTTCAAACTCAGATATCTGCCTGTCTCTACATCCCAAGTGCTGGGATTAAAGGCATGCGCCATCACCACCTGACCATTATTCAGTCTTTAGAAAGGAAAGTTTACTGTATGTGACAATGGGCATGAACATGGAAGGCTTGTGATAAATAAAACAAGGCAAGCACATAAAGGCAATACTGTCTGAACTTTTGTGACAAATAAACAGTTCACATGATAGAAAATGGGGGTTTCTAGGGGCTCGGGTGCAGGGGTGACAATCAGAACATGCTGAACAAAGACTATGGGGTTTCTGTTATTAAGGGAAACTCGGGGATTCTAATCCATATCGTGTGGATGTTTATTACATGATGTTTCCTTGAAATTCATTTAGAGCAGATTTGAAGTGTGGTCACCACACATGAGAAAATGGTCACTATGAGTGTTCATCTGATTAGGGCAACCACTGTAAAACATGTAATGTGTCAAAATCATGTTTTATGCATTTTAGAAAATGCTGAAGTATGTAAGATATCATGCCCAGCACTACCGCCTTTCAATGTGAAAAGCATCCTGCTCTCAAATGTAAATTGGTGCAACACTGGAAATTAGTTTGGAAAGTCCTCAAAAACATTCCTAAAAACAGAAATCCCACATGACACAGCCATACCACATCTGGGTACAGACCAGAAATACTGTATGGCAGCAAGAGAACACATGAGGAAAAGATTTTTTTTAAAGAAATTAAAACATATCTGAAAAATGCCATAATGAAACACATCATTCCATTTGCTAATTCAAACCCTGTCATGTTGTTCCCATTCCCCTATTGTATCACCTGTACTCTGCAATTCCCCTCTATTGCTGTTCACGTCTAGCTCCAGCAATGATCTCCTCTTACTTTCCTGATATTTATTTATCATTTATTTTGGTTACTCCAAGATATGAATTCCCATCTGAAGAAATGGAGGTAGGAGCCTCCGATGAGAGGTGGGAGAGGACATGCAACATTTAAGGCCCAAGAGATGGTTGCTGGAGTCCTGTGAGAAACGGGGCAGTCTTATTGTCCCCCACGGAACATGTGTACATGATCAAAGAGCATAGGATGGGTTGTAGAGAGCCTTTTGGCAACACAGGACTACTCTCTTTCTTGATGAACATCTAGTACCACTGTTTATAAGCAGTAGTACAAATGACTTTATATAAAATGAGTACATGCAGGTTAAAAATACAAACCACCAAGACACCAACTGATGAACAAGTGTTTGAACCCAGAGACTGAGAATGTACTACAAAAACATGCAGATGAAAATTGTGGCAAGATGAAATATTTATCTAGCATTATCAATATAAAGGTAGCAAACAACAATAACAACAAAATAATACAGCAAGGTAGAGAAAGCCACACTACATTGACAGAAACATTTCTTTTTTATCAAAACGTCAGAAATGTCACTTGGTTGGATTTAATAAGTCAACCATGGGGGATTTATCTGAAGAAAGATATACTAATAGTAAAAACAAACAAACAAACAAAAACAAATGTTCTTTGCAATAACATCGAGGCAGTCAAAAACAATGAGTAAGTGAGTTGAGAGTTACTATATCACACATTGGGTGTAATGACATTATTAGATATATTTCAGAAACTGATGAGACAAGAACAGTAATATATCCTCTGGGACTTTTTTTTTTTTTTTTTTTTTTTTTTTTTTTTTTTTACAAAATGGAAACTGCTATGAAAACAACTGCTATAAACACATATACTCACTTGGAAAAAACACAGGAAAGAACAGAAAATATTGCATTAGCATGCTAGAAATGAGTTTTCTTCTGCAATATCTTTTAAAGTTTTTTCTCTATACTCCAATGTGGTATTTTCTTAGTTGCTATCATGCTGTGTTCAAGTTCTAAAAAGTCTGATCAGTTCCTCTAAATCATCTCTAGGTGTTCACACCTGGCCTGAAGGCAGAGGCTATTTCTCAAATCTGGCTGATGTCCCCTGAGAAGTCCCTGAGCCACACAGCTCCCTGATCCTGGTGGAATTCTGAGGTCAGAATCTAGAGCACTTGTCTGTACCCAGCATTTGTAACTAAGTGTCTGGCTGTCCGGACTGGAGGTCTTGACACCTGCAGGCCTCAGATCCTTTCCCACTCTTTACCTTCTGACCAAAACTGGCAACACTGTCCTTAAAATGATGAGAAGAAGGAAAGAGAAAAATAAACTCAAGACAGCAGAGAGGGGCTAGAGAGATGCTCTGCAGTTAAGAGCCTTGCTTCTCTTGCAGAGGACCCCAGTTCATTTCCCAGAGTCTACATGGTGGCTCACAACCAGGAGGAACTCCAGTTACAGGGGATCTATGTATCTTCTGGCATCTGTGGGTACCACACATGCATGTATGTAGGCAAAACACTCAAACACATAACAAATAGTTTTTGTTGTTGTTGTTTTATAGAGACTGAAGAGGAAGCAGACTATGTTTGAATATTAAACTTCAGAGAAAAGTTCAAAGCGTCCTGTCTGGTTAACACCTGAAAAACACTTGATGATGTAACTTTCCGGAAAGGTGGAGACAAGAAGGGAAAGCACTTTGAAAAACAAATGATTAGAAAATGATGCAGAGATGCTAGGATACATTTGTTATGCACAGCAGAGACCTTATTTTATTTGTAATAGTAATGTTGCAAAATGTCCTAGCCGATTCACTACTGACCCTCATCTTCACTTTGCAGTGAAAAAAGGTAACCCGGGTTAAACTGCCATTCCTGTTCCGTGAAACATCAACCTGCAGCATGAGCTTCAGAAAATTAAAACAGGAAAGTTGCTGGTGGTGCTGACATACCTGTGCCTCAAATAGGCCCACACATGTCACTGACAGAAAAACCCACTATCAGGGAAACCTACCTTCAGAACTCAGCTGAGCAGGGTCCAGCTGGGCCAGGGTCTCTCTGACTGTTCCGCAATGCTTCGTCTCCATCTCAAGCATCCAGAGAATTGGGGGAGATGAGAACATTTCTTCACTCATGTATTCAGACTCCTTGCTCCTCAAAGTTAGATCCAAGGACCAGTAGGACCTCTGTCACCTGGGAGCTTGTTACAATGCACACTCAGGTTCCAGCCCAATTGCTTAGCTGAACCTGTATTGTCCCAGTTTTCTGAGTGATCTCCATACCCACCCACATCTAAGAAGGCCACTTTGACTGGCATCTGGATGACCAAGTGCTTTAGACCTATTTCTGGGCATTTTCCCCATCTCCTGTCTGGAAGTGGCTTTTTCTGTGACAAAGCAGTTTAATGGATCCTTTCAGATGGTGTCTGTCCACTGTCACTTGTTTTTAGAATTCAAACAGTTGTAGTATTTCAGGAAAACATGTCATTTCTGTGCCGGGCCTAACTACACCCAGCCACATTGCCGCTGATGAGAGAGATGTGGGTATGGCAGTGAGTAGCAGAGAAAGGAAGACCGTACAATGGCGTCCTGGGTCAGAACAGATTCACTGCCAGTCTGAGTGCACACCATTGCCACAGCTGCCAGTGTCCCAGAATTGAGTTTGACGGCTTTCCCTTTCCCTGACCTACACAGTTAACTGTAGGTCGAAGCTCCAAGACGCTCAATCTGGTCTCTCTGTTCTGAGTATCAAAATCAAGGTTCATCGGAGTGGGTGTCCTGCAGAGAAATCTCACCCCAGGCTCACTTAGCTTAGTAGCAAATCTCAGTTTCACATGGCTGTAGAGCTGAGGTTAGTGTTTTCTTGATAGTCGCGGACATGAGTCATTGTCTGCTTTGGGGGACCTCCATATGCCCTGGTTTGTGACCACCTTCTTTAAAGCCAGCGGTCAAGAGTGGAACATTTCTCATGTTTTGCCTTAATCCTAAACTCTCCTCCCAAATACCAGGTGAAGCTTGTTCTCAGCTCTTAAGACATTGTACGTTTAGATAGATTACATTGGCCCCACCTGGGATAGCTCGTGGATCAACTATTTCCCATAATACCCACAAACTTAACTCCATCTCTAAATTCCCAGTTGCCATGCAACACAGCACATTCTCTCAGCTTCTGGGTTTCAGGCCACAGAAACTTTTGGGTGGCCTTCCTCCTCTCTTCCATACATTGAAATCCATCCCACTCGATGACATTACCTTCCTTCTTTCCCCTTTCTTATCATTTGTGTTTTCTAGTCTCTTTGTAATCATGTAATATTGCATCCAGCTAGAAGATATTCTCCTGTCTCCTCCCTACCATCACACTGTAGTACATTAGTGACATGCTGATAACCTGGCTCACGGCCAAGACTTTCCATAGTCATCCTCCGCTGAGCGTTTGCCCACAGGGAACCTGTGGTGAAAGGGAGAAAGTTTTCCTCAGATATACAAGCCAAGTGTTTACTGTAAACACCCCAGCTTTTATTTGATAGCTTATGTACACATTAAACAGATTAAAAACAACTTGTGGATTCATGATGATGAAGAATTCCTGATGATAGAAGATGTGATTTTAGAGCACCTATGAAACATGGTATTTAACAACACAAACAACAAACCAAAGGGAAACAATTCTAAGCCTCAAATGTCCAACTTGGATGGAAAGAAATGACTTTGGAATGCAACCTGTTAGCAATCCTTTGAGGTGGCAGGGATTGACATTGGTCAGCATCTGCATATGAACTCTCTTCGTATTTTTAAAAACATGAAGCAGGAGATCAGAACTAAACTCAGGTACCTCAGTGTGATTATTGTAGAGAGACAGAAGTGTGATTTACATGATAATATAAAAACCCATTTCTTTATTAAGGATAGAGTAATGGGCCATCTAAACAATGAAGACATTCATGGCCTTGGTAAGAGGGAATCCATGGAGATTCTACTGTACATCATGGAGGCTAAAACAATGCTCCAGTTTTCTGTCTGCTCCTTTTAACCCACAGTAGATGTAAGTGGCAGCCTTTAGAGTATACAATGTTAGAACTCAAGCCCCTCCCCTTCTTGCTGTACAAGGAGACAGGGCCCTTTGAAAATGAGTTTATTGTAAAAGGCTTGTTACAAATAAAATAGTAAAGCATTGAGAAGAAAATTTCTTTTATTTAAAATAGATTTTTTATACAGTATATCCTGATTACCATTCCCCACTTACTCCTCCCATTCCCTACCCCCTCACCTCTCAACTGGGTCTGCACACTTTCACTTGTTAGAACAAACATCTAAAGCATAATTATAAAATATACTATGATAAATCAAAATGAAACAAGTTTGGGTATAATAAAACAACCAAACAACAACAAGAAGAGCCAAAGGAAAAGCACAAGAAACGTCTGTAGATGCAAACACACATTTTCACACCCACAGGAATCCCATAAAATATATGTATGTAAGTATATTATGCAAAGGTCCTATAATGCTAAAAAAGTTGCCATGACTTAACATTATGAGACAAAAACCTGCAAAGATGCCTTTGAGTTCATTTTCTGTTACTAGTCTTCTGCTGGGCATAGAGACTGCCCTTAAGAGTGGTTTGTTTCCCCAATTAGACTCATCCTTGGGAGAAAATCAATTTTTCATTTGCAAGTGCCTAACAACTGGTACTAGCCTCTGGGTTAGGAATGGGTGGGGGTTTACTACTCCCTTCATCTCTTAGGGCCCCATCAGGTTCAGACCTATGCAGATCCTGTGCATGCTGTCTTAGTATCTGTGATGACGCATGTGCATCAGGCCTGTTGTGTCTGGAAGGCCTTGGTTGGTGTCCTGCATCCCCTCTCATTTTCACATTTTTTTCTGACTTCTGCAGAGTTCCCCAAACCCTGGGCAAAGGAGGAGCATAGGAGCGCTATCAAACTTTAAGAGCCACTTGAATGATCATATGGAAACTTACTACAGTACAAGCTTCCTATAACATATGCATATATGAATGCAATCTAAATGAGATTGCCAAGTAATGGGGAAAAAACCTCAGCTGGACATCTCTCATCTCCAAATGAAACTTCCAATACCAGAAATGGGTTGCATCTAATCAAGTTCTTGGATAACAGTGTCCTGTAGGAACCCTAGACAACACAGACTATTTTGCACAAAGCTATTGGTGATTTTCCACTAATAGAGACAGTAAGCCCCTATTGCTAAAGACAACCCCTCTCTCATTGAACATGGAGAGGTTGAACTGGTACCTACCAATAACCTTCACTCCTACAGACTAGTTTTCATGATACCAGAAAGTACTCTGTATGCTACCTAAGAAGAAACATAAATGCAAACTTGGCTATAAACCCCAGGATCTTTGAGAGTAGTCATGTAAGCTATCCTGGTGCAATAGTGAACAAAGCTTGTGGGATCAAACAACTGATATCTGATTTGAATTACAGCCCACTCCAGGAGATAAAACCTACACCCAACACTGACTGCTTTGGTGGCCAAGAAACCAAGAGAGTCTAGGGGTCTAGGAGAAAACAGAGCACTACTGTTCTGCTAAAGAATACAGCAACAAAATTATTTCTAATGACATTATGATATATTCATAGGTTCATGCCTTGCTCAGCTATCATCAGAAAAGTTGCCTCCTGCAGCAGATGAAACCAAATACAGAGACCCACAGCTGACAATATACAATGACAGGAAGACCTTGAAATTTTTAGCCCTAAGGAGATGTCTCCATAAATTCCCTTCATCATAGAAAACATTTAAAAACAAAGCAAAACAAAACAAACCACATAACCTAAATAAATTTTAAGTTCATAAGATGGAGTTTTGAACAAAACTTCACTGGTGAGATGATTATCTCTGAGTCAACGACTTTATTTGGGGTCATGTTGAAATCCAAAATCTTCAATGCACACTTCAAATGATTGGACAGTGATCATTATGAATTTGAAGGAACAGAGGTGATCCTTTCTGCACTACAGTGAGATGGAAAGAAAGACAGGAGGAAAAATGGGAGATAATAGAATGAAGGAACCCCCGTTTAACCTTCAAGAATTATTCTCATCCTTTCCATCTGCTTTACTCCTTATTCCTAGTACAATATGAGTACCTCAAACAGAATGCCACATTCATCTTTTATTATGCATTCATATTTGCTGGGACTGGAGATGTAGCTTAGTCTGAAAAATGCTGACCTAGCCTTGGGATTGATCTAGTACCACAGAAAACTGGGCATATTGGCACACAACTGTTACCTCAGCTATCAGAAAGTGGAGGCAAGAGGATCAGTTCAACACCATTCTTGGCCACATAGTAAATCCAAGGCCAGGATTGCATGCAACATTATCTGGGAGGGAGAGAAAGAGAGAGAGACAGAGACAGAGACACACAGAGAGAAATATTAAAGGGAAAAAGAATGTATAGTGGCTAGAATGCTTTCCTTAAAATTGTTAAAGTACCAAAGGACTTAAATGGAAATAGCCAAAGAGCCAAAATTGGACCATGTTCCCTAAATCTCCTAAAATTGACTCCCATTCAAACAGACATTATAATGATTTCCTCTTTTATCTACTGCTAAAACTAAACTAACATATGTTAGTTGATATATATATATATATATATATAGATATAGATATATATTGATATATAGATATATATCACTATGTGTGTGATATGTGATATATATGCATATATATTACATAAATAGTTGAATACTAAATACAGACACACATATATATATTATGTATGTATATATATATATATATAAAATATGTGTATATAATCAACTGATGGGATGGTCATCCTGATTATTTAAAAATGCAAATAATTGTGGAAACTGAGAGCAGTGAAAGTAATTACAAATCCCCACCAACAGTGGAGTCATTGAAAAGCCATCAGAGTAATGCACTTCTTCAAGAGCATTAATTTGCAATCAAACCAAGAGCCATTATGGCTAGTGGCAAAGCTGTTAGAGAGATGAAAGTTCAGCACAAAATGGAAAAGCAACACAAGAAGGAGATGGAAAAAGTGTCCGACAGCCTGGCATGCAGTGCCACTCTGTCAAGTTGTTCATGTTACCAGATGAGGTTGTACCTGATGGATGGCCTTCAGGTAGTCCTTCTCAAACAAGCATGCTATACCCATCTCATGAAATGCAACATTGAACAAAATAAAATAAGCCTCTCTACTATCAAACCAAGTTACTTTATTTATTTTTATTTACCTGTGTATGTCTGATTGTGTGTGCCATGCGTACAGGTGTGTACAAAGGCCAGGAAAGAACACTGGATCCCTTAAAGCTGGAGTTATAAGCTTGTGGGACACTTTACATATAAAGTGGGATCTGAACTCTGGTCCCCACTCCTGAAGACAGAGCATGCTTAACTGCTGAGCCATCTCTCAGTCTGGTAACTTTTAACTAGTATACAAATTGATGTGATTTATTGTTGTATTTTCATATATGTCTACCATTGTGCTACACTAACATTCTCTACCCCCTATATTCTCCTTTGTCCCTACTTTCCTTCCTGCTCGTTGCCATCCTCCATCTACTTTCACAGTGATATATGAAATACAGATTAAGCATATGAGAGATTAGGCAAATTTTTTTTCTTTTTGATAGAGCTTGCTTTTGCTTAAAAATTTTGTGTGTGTGTGTGTGTGTGTGTGTGTGTGTGTGTGTGTGTGCATGTATGTGTGTGGATTTTGTGCACATATTAGCATAAATGTCTTCAGAGTCCAGAATAAGGAACTGTATTTCCTGGAGTGGGCAATTATGAATTGCACAGCCTGGGTGGAGGAAACCAAACTTGGGTCTTTTGCAAGAGTAGTGCTCGCTCTTAACCATTGAGTTATATATCCAGCTCCAAACAAAACTTATTATTAACTCTATTGAAGCATGAACTGAGCACCCAAGGCGTGAAAGCTTTATGTTAAAATGTTTACATAATGACCTGAGTTCCTGTGGGCAAGATCCTTGACCCCCAAATCCAGGCCTCTGCTAAAGAAAGAGGCCTCAGCTGGAGAGTTCCAGTTTCCAGTGAGATCCTACTATCCTGTGAAACCAGCCGAAGTTCCAGCTCAGCCCTTCTCCTCTTCCACCAGCTATTGGCCAGAGGTGAGTCTGGGCCCAATGGGGGCTACCTGTCCCCTACAACCTCTTTCACCCCCGCCCCCGCCCTAACTTGCTGGGTTGGCCCCTGATCCTGCTGCTCCTGTCTCAGGTCCCCATCGAGAGCACCCTTGGAGCTCGGATACACCCCCACCCATCCCCACCGCCAGCATACCCCCCTACCCTGTGCCCTACCCTACCCACGGTCCTGCCACTCTGGTTGAGCACTGGGACAGAGGGTGGAACCAACAGTCCACCCTACTTCGGAGACTTCTCGGGGCAACTCTGAACAAAGGAGACCTGCCTATCCACGAGGGACCACCTACTTGGTCTCTGACCCCACCTCCAGTCTTCTGCTGGAGTCCCGGGCCCCTCCCAGAGATCTGCCTATCTCTGTGGGACCACTGTGAGTACCTGCTGGCATCTTCTACTGGATCCTCATCCTTGACCCCATCCCTGGGTCCCTGTCTGTGGAGAAACCTCCTAGAGAGCTTGGACCACACAGAGCTACAGATATTGAATCTCAGACCCACATAAACCCATCGGGAAGTACCATAGAGAGAGGGGGAGACCCCACCAACACCTATTGGAAGAAGCTATGGGAAGAAGGAAATACAAGAGAACACCTAACAACAGAAAGACAAGCATGACACCACCAGAATCTAGGGAATCTACACCAACTAGAATGGAACACAACAACAAAGCAGAGGAAGCAGAAGGGTACGACTTAAAAATTACCATCATAAACATGATAGAGGCCCTCAAAGAAGATGTGAGAAAATCCCTTAAAGAAATGGAGGACAAAAACAAACAAAAAAGTGGAAGAAATTAACAAATTCCTTAAGGAAAGTAAAGAAAGTCAAGAAAAAACAATTAAGCAGGGTTGGGAAACGATTTTCCAATCAAATGGAGATAAGAAGCAAGCAGGCAGAGCTATCCTAATATCTAACAAGTTAGACTTCAAACCAAAATTAATCAAAAGAGATGAAGACTGTCATTTCATATTCATCGCAGGAGAAATCAATCAACACAAAGTCTCAGTTCTGAACATCTATGCCCCTAATACAAAGTCACACACATTCGTAAAAGAAACACTACTAAACTCAAAGCTCATATAAAACCTCACACACTTATAGTGGGAGACTTCAATACACCACTCTCAACGCTAGACTGGACCACAAATCAGAAACTTAACTAAGAAACAAAAGAATTAACAGGAGTTATGTCTCAACTGGGGTTAACAGACATCTATAGAACATTCCATCCAAAGACAAAAGAATATACCTTCTTCTCTGCTACACATGGAACCTTCTCTAAAATCGACCATATACTAGGTGACATAACAAACCTCAACAGATACAAGAGAATAGGAATAGTCCCCTGTATCTTATCCGACCACCATGCTTTAAAATTGGAATTCAACAACAACACAAATAGCAGAAAACCTGCAAACTCATGGAAACTGAACAATGTGCAATTGCACCACTCCTGGTTCAAAGAAGAAATAAAGAAATAAATTAAGGACTTTCTAATATTCAACGAGAATGAGGATACAACATACCCGAACTTATGGGACACCTTGAAAGCAGTGCTATGAGGGAAGTTCATTGCACTAAGTGCCCATATGAAGAAAATAGAGGATAGTCACATAAGAGAATTAACAGCGCAACTGAAAGGCTTAGAACACAGAGAAGCGAATTCACTCCCTAGGAGTAGACGCCAGGAAATAATCAACTTGAGGGCTGAAATCAACAAAATAGAAACCAGGAAACAATACAAAAAATCAATGCAATGAAGAGTTGGTTTTTTGAGAAAATCAACAAGATAGACAAACCTTTATCCAAATTAACGAAAAAGCACAGAGAGAACATGCAAATTAACAAAATCAGAAATGAAAAGGGGAACATAACAACAGACACAGAGGAAATCCAGACAATTTTCAGGTCATACTTTGAAAATCTGTATTCCACAAAAATTAAAAATTCAAAGGAAATGGACAAATTTCTGGAAAACTATCACTTACCAAATTAAATCAAGAACAGACAAACAACTTAAATAGACCTATAACCTGCAATGAAATAGAAGCAGTCATCAAAAGCCTTCCAACCAAAAAATGTCCAGGGCCAGATGGATTCAGCACAGAATTCTATCAGACATTCAAGGAAGAACTAATACCACTACTCCTCAAACTGTTCCACAAGATAGAAACGGAAGGTTCATTGCCAAACTCTTTTTATGAGGCCACAATAACTTTGGTACCCAAGCCTCACAAAGACACAACTAAGAAATAAAACTATAGACCAATATCCCTAATGAACATCGATGCAAAAATACTCAATAAAATACTGGCAAAACGAATTCAAGAATACATCAGAGAAATCATCCACCATGACCAAGTAGGCTTCATACATGGAATGCAGGGATGGTTTAACATACGAAAATCTATCAATGTGATCCACCATATAAACAGACAGAAAAAGAAAAACCATATGATTATCTCCCTAGATGCGGAAAAAGCCTTTGACAAAATTCAACACCCTTTCATGATAAAGGTCTTGGAGAGTTCAGGGATAACAAAAACATACCTAAACATAATAAGAGCAATATACAGCAAACCAACTGCCAACATCAAACTGAATGGAGGGAAACTTAAGCCAATTCCTCTAAAATCAGGAACAAGGGTGACCTCTCTCTCCATATCTCTTCAATATCGTACTAGAAGTTCTAGCTAATGCTATAAGACAACAAAAGGAGATCAAGGGGATCCAAATTGGAAAGGAAGAAGTCAAACTGTCTCTATTTGCAGACAATATGATAGTTTACATAAGCAACCCAATAAACTCTACCAGGGAACTCCTACAGCTGATAAACACGTTCAGAAAACTAGCAGGATACAAGATAAACTAAAAAAAAGTCAGTAGCCCTACTTTTTTCAGACAACAAAGAGACAGAGAAAGAAATCAGAGAAACATCACTCTTTACAATAGCCTCAAGCAACATAAAGTATCTTGGTGTAACACTTACCAAACAAATAAAAGACCTATATAATAAGAACTTTGTCGCTCTAAAGAAAGCAATTAAAATGGAAAGATCTCCCATGCTCTTGGTTAGGTAGGATTAACATAGTAAAAATGGCAATCTTACCAAAAGCAATCTACAGATTCAATGCAATCCCCATTAAAATCCCACTACAATTCTTCACCGACCTTGAAAGGATAAAAATCAACTTTATATGGAAAAACAAAAGACCCAGGATAGCCAAAACAACTCTATACAATAAAAGAACTTCAGGAGGCATCACCATTCCTGACTTTAAGCTCTACTACAGAGCTGTAGTTCTGAAAACAGCCTGGTACTGGCATAAAAATAGACAGGTAGACCAATGGAATCAAATTGAAAATCCTGATATTAATCCATGCACCTATGAACACCTGATTTTTGAAAAAGCAGCTAAAATTATACAATGGGACAAGGACAGCATCTTCAACAAATAGTGCTGGCACAATTGGATGAGGGTGTGTAGAAGACTGCAGATAGACCCATGTCTGTTGCCATGCACAAAACTCAAGTCCAAATGGATCAAAGACCTCAACATCAATCGAGTCACATTGAACCTTTTAGAAGAGAAAGTAGGAGGTACCCTTGAACAAATTGGTATAGGAGACTGCTTCTTGAACATAACTCCAGGGGCACATACATGGAAAGAAACAATTAATAAATGGGACCTCTTCAAACTTAGAAGCTTCTGTAAGGCAAAGGAGACAGTGGACAGGACCAAATGGCAACCCACAGACTGGGAAAAGATTTTCACCAGTCCTATATTCGACAAAGGGCTGATATCCAAAATATACAAAGAACTCAAGAAACTAGTCAACAAAACACCAAATAACCCTATTAAAAAATGAGGTACAGAACTGAAGATAGAATTCTCAATGGAGGGAATCAAAAAGGCTGAATGACACTTAAGAAAATGTTCCACATCCTTAGCTATCAGGGAAATGCAAATCAAAACAACTTTGAGATACCATCTTACTCCTGCCAGAATGGCTAAAATTAGAAACACCAGTGATGACTTATGTTGGAGAGGATGTGGAGAAAGTGGAACACTCCTCCACTGCTGGTGGGAGTGCAAACTCATACAGTCATTTTGGTGATCAGTATGGCGGTTCCTCAGGAAAATGGGAATTAGTTTACCACAGGACCCGGCAATCCCCCTCTTAGGCATATACCCAAAGGATTCACATCCATGCAACAAATACATCTGTTCAACTATGTTAATAGTAGCACTATTTGTAATAGCAAGAATCTTGAAGCAACCTAGATGCCCCTCAATTGAAGAATGGATAATGAAGATGTGGCACATATACACAATGGAATACTACTCTGCAGAAAAAAAATAATGGTATATTGAAATTCACAGGCAAGTGGATGGCACTTGAAGAAACCATCCTGAATGAGGTAACCCAGTCACAAAAAGAGGAACACGGTATGTTCTCACTCATATATGAATTTTAGACCTAGATCAAATGATCACCAGCCTATAATTCACATCACCAGACGAACTAGGATACAAGGTGTATTCTAAGAGATTCATATAAAGTCCCTCACAGAACTGGGAAGGGACAAGTCCCCCAGAGCTCGGGGGAAGTGGGGGGGGGGACAGAGAATGGAGAGAGAAGTAGGAGAAAATGAGGGGGAGGAAAGGAAAACATGTGCGACCAGGAAGATTGAGCCTGGTTAGGAATAGAAGACAGGAAAGAGAGAGAGAGAGAGACAGAGACAGAGACAGAGAGAGAGAACATAAAAGAGGGAGCCAATTTTGGTTTGAAGATAAAATTGAACACAAAGAAAGGTCTAGAGAACTACAAGACTGCTCTCAACTAACAATTTGAGCTTCCATGGAAAGGCTACCATAAATGCCCTTCCCGGAGAGTGAGATCAACAACTAACTTATCCATGGAGGCCTCAACTAATGCCTGTTGGAAACAGGAGCAAACACCCATACATAAACACTGAGTTGAAGTAGAACTCAGATGCAGATGGAGAGGACAAGACCAGTCTGCAGAAACACATAGAGACAGCTTACCTGAACAAGGAGGAGCTAATGGCCAGTAGACTGATAGCTGGGAAGCCAGCATGGGGCTGACTCAGGCCCCCCTGAATATGGGTCTCAGCCACAGGGACTGAGCAGTCTAAGGGACTTCATACAGTGGAGCCAGGATGTATCCCTGGTGCACAAAAGGACTTTGCAAACCCATCCCCCATGGAGGGATAACTGCCTCAATCTAGAGACAGGAGAGAAGCCCTAGTCCCTACTTCACATGACCTGTCAGATCTACATGACCCCAACTGGAAGGCATTCCCCTACATATGGTATTGTGGTGGGGGGATGGGAGGGGAGGGTGTTTAGTGTGTATGTGAGAGGGCAGAGAGGATGAAAGGGAGGGAAGGAGGGAGGGAGGGATGGAGATAAGGAGGGAGGGAGAGAGTGAAGGTGGAGGGAGGGAGAGGGAATTGGGATCAACATGTAAAATAATAAATTAAATTAAAAAAAAATGCTTTGACTCCAAAATTTAAGTTGAAGGACAAGTTACTGGGGAAAAGGATTTCTATTTTTGTTTCCACAGAAAATGAAAAGATGTGGATTCCTTCCAGACTAATGTGGTTTGATCATGCCAGACCATCTGAAACAGAGTACCAGGTGATCCTACATTCAAAACAGCTGGACAAAGCATCCCTACAGACTACAGCCAGGATTTCTGAATTTTCTTCGAATCCCCCATGACAGTGCCCTTTACCAGCAGGAAGTAGTTTGGAAAGAACAATGCCTAAATTCCCAAATATTGTCTATAAATGTTTGTTTTCATTTAAATTGACTTTGTTATATAAAATAAATTTTAAAAAAAAAGAAAGTTTACATAATGAGGAAGACCTATGGTGATGGTGCTGGCATGCAGGAATGCATTAGAAATCCCCAGATATTAATGAAAGGAAAACACACATGGTGTTCTCATGGGTCACATGGTGTTCTCATGAATCCAAGTGATAAACTAAAGAGAGAAAAAAATATGTATTTAGATTCCCTCAACACACACACACACACACACACACACACACACACACACACACACACAAGCTAGGCTCCTAAGTACCCTGTATATGTGAACTCCTTGGGAGTCAGTTCATGTTTCCAGTACATACACAGAAGCACCCTGCCCTGCTGAATCAGATAGCTTGTCCCCACTGCCGCAGTAACCATGTGTGAAACTCATCCTCTTTGTGGACTGTTAAGGCATTCATTTCTAGATTGGCAAAATATATTCCCACAATGTATTTTTGTCACCTGCTGTAAACCACTAGGCAATGCAAGAGGTGATACAGATGTAGGAAGGCAGGTAGGTTTCCTTTTTCAGGGCAAGTGTGCATGCCCTTCTTCTTCTTCTTCTTCTTCTTCTTCTTCTTCTTCTTCTTCTTCTTCTTCTTCTTCTTCTTCTTCTTCCCCCTCCTCTTCTTCTTGTGCGTGTGTGTGTGTGTGTGTGTGTGTGTGTGTGTATGTTTCGAGGCAGGGTTTCTCTGTATTGCTTTGGAGCCTGTCCTGAAACTAGCTCTGTATACCAGGTTGGCCTCGAACTTATAGAGATCTACTTGCCTCTGCCTCCTGAGTGTTGGGATTATGGCATGCACCACCAATGCCTTGAGGTCCTCCTCCTTTTTTTCTTCTGCCACTTATGACCATGAAGAGCTGAGGATTCTGTTTTGTTTGACACAATGTCTGTTAACCACAGTCTTCATGGATAAAATCCTACCTGTGTGGTGGGTAACACAATGACTTATTTCCCAGATTTTTTCTCTAGTTCTGTTTGCCTTCAAACTTACTGATGTTATTGTACAAGGTTGCACTCCTACCATCAGTGGAGAAGTGTTCCCCTTGTTCCACATCCTCTCCTGCATAAGTTGTCATTTTTGTTTTTGATTCGAGGTATTCTAACTAGTTAGTTCTTTTGATTGGCATTTTCCTGATGGCTAAGGCTGTTAAACAATTCTTTAAGTGTTTCTTGGCCATTTGAGATTCTTCTGTTGTATTATTATTATTATTTTATTTCTAGTTTCTTGAGTTCTTTATATATTTTGCAGATTAGTCCCCTTTCAGATGTGGGGTTAGTGAAGATTTTTTTGCCAATTCTCTAGGCTGGTGTTTTGTTTTATTGACAGTGTCCTTTGCCTTACAGAAGCTTTTCAGTTTCATGAGGTCCTATTTATTAATTGTTGATATCATTATCTGTGCTATTGGAGTTATACTCAGGAAGTTGTCTCCTATCCCAATGTGTTCAAGGCTACTTCCAACTTTCTCTTCTATCAGGTTTAGTGTAATTAGATTTATGTTGATGTCTTCAATACACATTGACTTGAGTTTTGTTCAGTGTAATATATATGGATTTATTTGCATTATGCCACATGCTGAGACCCAGAAAGACAAAAATGGTATCTACTCACTCATAAGTGAATATTAGCTGTGAAGTAAAGGATAATCATTCTACAATCCACAACCCTCAAAAGGATAGGAAACAAGGAGGTTCCGAAATAGACTGGGGATGCATGGATTTCCTGGGTATATGGGGGACTGGAGGGAATGGGAATATGAGGGGTTTGGTTTGTGATGGGTAGAGGAGGGAAGTAATGAAAGAGACATCTTGATGGGGGGCAGTTTGGGGTGAGGTAGAAACTTGGCACAAGGGAAACTCCTCCAAGTCTACAAGGATGACCCCAGCTAAGTCTTCTGGCAAAAGTAGAGAGATAGCTTGAACTGGCCATCTCCTACAGTCAGATTGTCAACTACCCTGATTTGCATCAGAGAACCTTCATTCTGTGATTGATGGAAACATATGCAGAGATCCACAGTCAACCAAAAGTGAGTGTTCAAGGTAATCACAAGAGAACTCACAGACACAACTAACTTGGGCTCATAAGAGCTCACAGACTCTGGACTTACAGCTAAGAAGCCTGAATGGGAATGATCTAGGCCCTCTACATATGTATGATTTACTTGTGAGACTCCTAGCAGTAGAAACAAGGCCTGTCCCTAAATGCTTTAGCTGGCTACCAGGAACCTATTCTTCACACTGGGTTGCCTTGCCCAGCTTTAATACAAGGATACAAGGGGACAAGCTTAGTCCTACCTCAACTTGATATGCCATACTTTGTTGATACCCATGGGATCCTGTCTGTTTCTGAACAGAAACAGAGAAGGAGTGGAATCTGGAAGGGGTGGGAGAAAGAGATGGGAGGACAGGAGGAAAGGGCTCTAAAACAATTTTAATTAATAAAACAATTAGCTATTCAACATGGAGGAAATTTTAATTCATCCTGAATTCCTCCATGCTCTTACATCAAAGTGTGTGGTGTTGTTAGACATTACTATCATCTTCTCAAGACCTTGGGGGAATATCATGGAAGAAGAGACAGAAAATGTGAGAGAAGGAAGAAGGGGGCAAGTACTGTGAAAAGCTGCCCTGTGGACATGGCAAGGTTTTTTTATCCATGGAATCCCAGCTGCAGTGTCTACCTACTCAAGAACTGCACAAGGCTGCATTCATCAGCACTACTTATCCATGGGTCGACTTACAAAGCCCCTTCAATACCTGAAGAGCTATACGCAGTTAATGATTATGGGAATGGAGGAACATATTCTTCAGTGGTTAGCATGGGGGAGTTGTCCTTGCTCAAGTAAGTCATTTCCCACTCATGCTCCTATAGGCAACCCTCAACAATAGAGACCTGAACACAGAAGAGACTTGCACGGAAGACAGGTTTGGTATGGAGGAGGGGTAAGAGAGAATAACAGGAGAGACTATAATGAAAGTTGCATGTGAGGTTGTGTGTGTGTGTGTGTGTGTGTGTGTGTAAAATGAGATATTTAAGAAAATTTTAAATTGCTTTAAGAGAGGTTAAATAGTTCATCATATGCATGTGATGAAATCATAGAAGAAACTTTTAAAAGTAGAAACAAGAGAGGTTAACTAACTCAAGAGTTTACAATGAAGTGAGCCAACCCACAGTCTGGCTGCCTAACCCTTAAATTTCAGATGAAGTAGTATGATAGAAAAGACAGCAAATCAGTTCACAATGAGGTCTGCTGAGTGACTAAGGAAAGGCCAGATTTCCTCCATGAAACAAACAACCAAAGCAGCCTTTAATTTCTGGGCAGCTTTTTCATTTCTAAAAGTATGTTTATTATTACGAATAATAGCTTAGTATATTCAATCACAAACTCAGAATTCTAAAACAAGACCGCACTGCTCTCAGGGATGCTGTTTCAAGGTCATCTATGCAAGGGCTTTCTTTGAGGTCCCACCCCCCCTGAGAGAGGATGTCCTGTACTCTCACACTGAATCAAGAAGCAGAACACTTGGTTGACATAAAAAGGCACCACAAAGCAGTCCCCACCCTCAGATCCTTTATCTTAAGAGTTTTCCAGTTACTGTTCCTCTCTAAGGTAAAGGACAGACTGTGAGAAATAAGGCAGAGTTCCTGCTGCACATATGACTCTGATACAGACTTTTTAGGAAACAGTTCAATGCTCTCTGGACTTTCTCCAAAGCACAAAAACAGGCACATTTGCTGGATGGTGGTGGCCTACACCTTTATCCCAGCACACAGGAGCAGAGGCATGCAGATCTCTGTGGGTTTGAGGCTAACCTGGTCTATAGAACAAGTTCCAGGACAGGCTCCAAGGAAACACAGAGAAACTCTATTTCTAAAAGGAAAAAATAAATGGGCACACTGAGCACAAAACACCACATTTTCTTTAAGATACTGTGCTAATATTCTCAACACCTGGAGGTTCTGCTCTACAAAGCCTTGGAAGTCAAGCCTACTCACCTGCTATAGACAGAGGTAAAATACAAAACTTTTAAATGCACCAAAGCAATGGTGGGTTTTGCTTCAATTTTCAAGTGACTGAGAAAATAAAGTTGGTAATGCTTATCTACTTTAAGGATGCTGCCATAGGCAAAGAGATTTTGAAAATATACCCGAAGTCATTTCAACATCATGCTCAGATGTTTCTGAGAAAATAAATTTAATAATACTTGTTTGCACTCAGAATGTTGACACAACCAATGAAGATTTTTACCTTTTTCTAGAGTTATAGAAACTAAGAGAAGTTAATGTTTTATGTTTGAGCTGCTTTATATACATTAATAAGTTTTTCTGTTTGGAATGAGCAGTGAAGACTTTGTCCTCACTGGGAAGAGTCCAGTATCCTATAAGAATATTGTTTCTCATCCCTTCTCATTCAGTTTGTTACATACATGCTTGAAGTTTGATTTTCTGAAATAGGAGCTTTATACATTATTACAAGTTTCTTGAGTAATGTTTCTGTGTAAGCTTTCAAACAAAAAATTAGTTTTGATTATAGGAAGACAATAACCTGTGTGTGACCACTGCTTCTAATGACGAGGTAGCATCGCTCTAATTTAAGCTTGACCCTTTGATTATTCCACTGGAAAACACTTTAAAAACCATTTGGAACAACACATGCTGTTGAATTTTCTCAGTGTTAGTAGTCGTGATAATGATAATTTGAATGAATGAATGGATGGATGGGTGAATAAATGAATGAATTTAATTTAAATGGCAAACTTCACCAAGTAATACGAACCATAGTAGATAAGCCTCATTTCCCTTATTAAAACCATTTCCCTCTAACAGAAACAATCAACAGAGAACAGAGACAGCCTCCAAAGCAGGAGAAACATCTTCACCAACTGCACATATGACAGGTAAGTAATCAATTAAGCAACCTAAAATGATCATGTCAATAAATGGGCAAATGAATTGAACAGACATTCTTAAAAGAAGTAAAAGTAGACAACACATACTTGAAAAATGACTCACATTCTTAGCTACTAAAATGCAGGTGGAAACTAACCCAGATTCTGTACCATCCAAATCAGAATGACTACCACTAAGAAAAGAAACAAAGCTTCAGAGACGCATTACCTTTTATAACTGTTGACAACAATATACATCAGTACAGCTACAAGGGACCTTAGCTTGAGATTCCTCAAAACCAAACTAGAGATGTCATGGGATTGAGCTAGATGATTCCTAGGTAGACACCTGAGGGAATGTAAGTAAGCCAGTACACAACTGGAGTGTCCATGATGATTTCCCTACTATTAACAATACTTACGCTATAGAACCACGTAGAGTAGGTAAGCATTGGCAGACAAAAGAATAAAGAAAATGTGATGTGTGCACACATTTATACCATAATAAGGAAAAATAGAATTAAGCTATTATGTTAAACAAAATAAACCAGGCCCCCAAAGATGAATATTATTTTTACCTTCATACACAAAACTAAATTTAAATATATGTAAAGATGGAAAAGTAGAAGGAAAGACTCCTGGAGAAGAGGAAGGAGACCTGTGGGGGAATGACTACAAAATTCAATTGTGGAGAGGTTGAATATGTATGAAGGACACAATATACATGAAGGAACATATGCTTCCCATCATTTTGCACACTGTAAATGTGTGCTAATGATGAAAAAGAAAGGAAGGTAAAAAGTCACCCTTCAAGAACAAGAGTAGCTAAATGATAAAAGACCATACATACATGGTAAGATTTTGCTGCCCACAGCAAATTCTGGAGCCTTCAGACAGCCAACAGCTTTAATTGTCAATTTATATTTGTTAGGATTGCCTCTAAAATCATACTTCCTGGTGTATTCCTTCTCTGGACAAGTAGCTCTTGCTGCCTGGGTGTCTCCACCCACTATTTTGTGCCCATGGTAATTGAAATGCAAATCTTCTTGTTATACATCACTTTTCTTTGAAAAGAAGTGGGCACATTTAATGAATGTGCATTCAAATTAAAAAATAAAAAAACAACAACAACGAAGAAGAAAACATGGTACAAAAAGAAAATCACAAGAATAATATTGCATAATATTGTATGGTGCATTTTGTGGTACACATACCACTGTTAATAAAATTAAATAATCCAGTAGAATGTGGCTTTTTAAATAGTTTATCTGGATGATTTCCTCTTAGAAGAAAAATGCAATTAGTATTAGATGTTTTCTGGCTTGAAATGTTTAGAAGAAGTAACAGTACCTTTAGAAAGGTAATTGATTTAGAAAAATTATTAAGTTCTGTTTTTGTTATACTGAGATAGTGGAAACATGTAGTAGGTGACATCAAAATAACCCCAGCTGGACCTTTTAGCAGCTATTGGAGTCCATACCTGTTGAACACTTCACACAAGGGCCTTCAGGGAGCAATATTAATCCCACCTGAATCTTTTATCAGGATGTTAGCCACACAGGAATGGATCAATAAATAACTGCTACAATTATTACAAGGAAGATTCTGGTCCCAGGCAGGGAGAGGGCTCAGTGGGAAGAGGTGTCGAGCTCAGTTCTCAAAACTAAATTTGATGCACAGATCCCACAGAGAGGTGAAACCAACTTCATTGAGTTATCTTTTTACATCCATACATGGGCCATGGCATGTTGGACCTTACACACACACACACACACACACACACACACACATACACACTTCCCAGGGCTCCATCTGGAAACAACAACATACTCTACATTGGATATTCAGGGACACAGAAGAGCTTTCTTAGAAATATTATACACCTGTTTCAAATACTGAACTTTTCAGAGGTAATTGCTGAAATATAGTTATAAAATACTTTTTAATGACACTTCATTGCACTTGTTTTGAGCAAACACTCTATCACTGAACTACATAGCTAATTTGCAAGAACTCATCAAATGGACTAGTCTGGTATTGAATACTAGCTCAGGCTGAACTTTAAGTAATGATCCTCTTGCCTCAGCCTCCAAATAGCTGGCCTGGAAGACCAGGTGCAGCTCTTTCTCTCTCTTTTTTTTTTTTTTTTTTTTTTTGTCAAAACTAAAAATGCTTGTGTGCTCTAGTTGTTTCTGTAGAGCATGGAGTTTCTTTAGGATGGTGAGTGTGTTTTCTTAGCGTTGACCTCACTAAAGTATTAAAAATGGGTAGTTCCACTTAACTGGCTTTTGATGGTTTTGGAAGGTAAGAAATGTCCACAAAACTCAAAGCTTTTATTTAAATACATTTGGTTTGGAAGCCTTGAGAACAAAATTTCTGTATTTTATAACACATTACCACAGCTTTCTAAATAATCCCCCTAGAAAATCATTTTTCTCTCTATTTATTCTGTAAACCTCTAATTCTGAAACTGTACATGCATACCTGATTCAGATGCATGCATGTCTGCCTGCTCCTAGGAATCACAGAGTGTGGGCCAAGCCTTAAACATACATAACTACAATATTCTAGATCATTCCCTGGTTCCGTTCTGGGCATTCATATTGACCAATAAATACTTGCTTATTAGTTGGTTTCCAAGGATGAATTATTCAGCAAGCCAACTCAGATCCCCATGATACCCAGATTATTTTTATGCTTTTTAATCTGTTTTATACAAAAGCAATGACAGCAGCTAGCCTGTCCATTACAAGCTGCACCAAAACATCCAAGAATTCTAATAGTTAAACACTGTGGGATCTTACCACATATCACCCTAACCAGCTTCACAGTGATACCTGAACTCTGAATACTCATAACACTTACAGGTCCCTAAAGATTAAGGTGGAGAATACATTCTTCAACATCCTAGAGATGCTTCTGAAAATTGTCCTACAATGAACAAATGAAGCACTTTTAAAGAGAATTATTTCTCCCTTTGACATCTGAAGTATAATATTAGAAACTTGTAGACAATCAACAGTTCATCAACAGAAAATAGGTAACCCCTTCCATATACTAAGCAACACAACCTTTGCTAGAAGTGGAGGAAACAGTGTATATTCACCTGGCAGAGCATCTGAGATGTGCCAGTCTATCTCAGAGGCAAGTGCCAATGAAATGGAAGTTTGTAATATAATCCCATTATGTACACATGTCCAGTTCATCCAAAGAAGACTTCTGGAAAGATATACACTTAAATATGCATCCTAGTTATCCCTGAGGACTGGGGTATAGAGGAGCAAGCAAGGAGGGGATGGCTTCAGTTTTTACTTCACACATGCAATTGAATGTTAATTGCAAAGGGAATGTTTAATAGCACTTGCATTTTCTAACTTCTTTAAAAAGTGTATTTGAATGAAGGCCATCTTGGGCTAGCATGACCCCCCACCATTTGTTGCCATGCTACTTGAAGTTATTTCCTACATAGCCTTTCCCTTCATTAATTTGTTTTTCTGTATCTTTAATTTTAAGGACTTAAAAATGACTTGTCTATGCAGTGGCCTTGCTCTATTAACTCTTTGTCTTCTAATGCAGATAGGTAAAAAACCTAAGATAACACAGACCAAGTTTAGAATTTGATTGGATCTCTGAAGGGTTGGAATCTTGGCTTACAGTACAAATAATGGAGGACCACTGAATCTTCCTGGAGCCAAATGAAGGTCATATAAGAATAGAAGTAATACCTGGGCATACACTGCTGTTGGAGCCCTGCCGAAGTTCTGCCTGTCAAAGACTGCCCAACTGCTTTCTGCTTACTACTACCGCCCTGCTTTAGCTTGTCATTCTCTTCTATTTTAGCCTCCTCTCTAAGAACCAGGTGATGCTTTCTTCTCCCAGTTTTGATGCTGAATAGCCCCTCTCTGACCACGACTTTTCCTACCAAGTCTACTCAGCTCCACAATCCACAGCTCCTTTCAGTCTTTCACAATTCTCAGTATCTTACAGAGACCAGAAGAATGGAATGAAATAGCATTCTGTTTAAAAGGGGTCTCACTTTCCCTAATTCCCTGTGTTAGGGAATTAGACACTATATTAGACCCTTCATATAGTCAGGATTGCAAACTGGAGATACTAGCGGTGCCAGAGTAATAAAGTCTCTCTAAAACATTTAGCACCCTGGCTATTATATAAGTGTACAAGGTATGATTAACAAATGTCAGGTTATATTATTGCTGGTCATGTCTCTAACTCCACTGCAGTTATTACCTTAAGGATTTAGTTTAAAAAAAAAAATGAGCGACCTCGACCTGTTTAGCTTAAATGGGCAGGTTTCACTCATACATCAAGTTGCATGTAAAATCTTGAAGTAAATGCACCCAGTTGTCTGATTGGTAGGAATGGTACAGTTGATGGCTTCTTTGAGACAGGGTCTCACTATTAGTGTAAGCTATCCTTAAAATTGAGATGTCCCTTTCTTTGTCTCCTAAATGCCGAGATTACAGGTATGTGCCATCGTGCCTGGCGGCATAAATAATGGTCTTAACAGATCTATGGGAAAAAAATCTGGCATACGAATACTTCCTCAAGGCCAGGAAATGGTAAAAATCAATAGAACCGGTCTCATTCAGTTGCAATTTGAGGTGAAAGAGTGTGAACTTCAATGGAGACAATAATAACAACATTTGAACCAAACATTTTAAGATGCTCTGGTAAAGCAGTAACTAAATCAGCAGGGGAATGGAAAGTTGGGGGAGGAAAGACATGCTATCAGTCCCTTTTTTAATCTCTGTGGAGTGGAAAAGATTTGGTGAACTAAATAAGACAGTGTTCCCAGCCAAATTATGAAAGAGGGGATAAAATAAGGAACATTTTCCAAACTACCAAATGATTCATCCTATCTCTACTAAAAGAGAGAGCTCAGACATCTTTAAAAATGCTGCCAGAGACATACTGATACTGACATGGTTTAGTCTTGTAGCCCCTATGAAATTAGCAAACAGTGTTGCTCAGTGATCCTCCAAACATATCACGCCACCAGCTGACTAATGGAAACTGTCAGCTCAGCTACCAATATTTAACATTTATTATGCTCAATGACATTGTCTTGGATCTCAAAATAACAGGTGTCTCAGCCATGAAAACTGGACACAAAAGGGTGAAGCACGAGCTTTCACATACTTTTCTTCAAATTTTACAGCAACATGGATTTTGACAGAGGGGCTTCTGACTGCTCCATTTGACGGCCATAGAAACTTATCAAAGCTGAAGCATAGGATTTCCCAGGGGATAACACAATGAAATAAATTCACTCATGAATATGCATGACTGGAGGAAGCCATCTGTTCTCCACCAACCCCTTTTCTTGTAACAAGTTACAAGTACCCAGGCCCAAGCCCCATGCCTATCTCACCCGCTATAAAAGGGGAAGGTCTGCATTAGATTTCCAGAGTCAGAAATATTTCATCCTGGGCAAGAAATGAATGTATGTTCAGCAGCAATGCTTTTACTATCAAACCTATGATAATAAATAAATGAGTCAAAGGATGCTGTTTGCAAATAGTGGTGAAATTCTGTGCTGCACATTCGTCCTTGGGGCAAGAAACAATTCAAACTTTGCCTAAACCAAGCTCTACAAGAGTTCATCTCTTGGGAAACATGTGGAAACAGATGAAACTTCAGTAATAGCAGTGTAAGCGGTAGTTCATGATGGAGGAATTCCAGGTTAGGCCTAGCTACTGCCTGTATATTCAAGTTCAAGAGATAAGAAGCATTTTTCCTGATCCCACTCCTCATTACAAACTTTGAAAATGGGCCAGTCTTACTGTTCAAAGGTAACAAATAGCAACTGTTCAGGGATCTGAAAACTTAACTGACAAAAATCAAGAGATGATTTTATTGGGAAAGTATGCTGCATTATGACTGATACTTTGGTCAACTGAATTATATTCAAAATGCATAAGGAACATTTGTGCATTATTTATAGGATTCTTCTGGTAAATCCTTTGTAAAGTGCATGCCTGTGAAAAAGATTCATCGCTCTTAATTCATTTGTTCTGCCATTTCAACTTAGTGAATGCCTTGCCTTCTGAGAGGAGGAAAATGATTTAAACTTAAAGTCATTTAACAACAAAACAGGAGTGGGAAAATTTTAACAGGAGAGTCAAATCACAACAGGAGCTCCTGGGTTTGAACTCATCACAAACTACTCTGCTGATGAGAGACACAGACTGTGATGGACTTTGTTTTCACTGGAAATGGAAAAATCGCAGGACAACAACTGTGAAATTCTAAAGGTAGTGAAACAGATGGGGAAGAGTAAGCAAGGCTTGCGATGAAAAGAACAAGACATCAATGCTCCCTCTGTTTGGCTCACTAATGGCGCTGAGCCAGCCACTCCCTAACACTCCCTACTTTTATGTGTGACATTGGAATTATAATGATGGCATCATGATGCTATTTAGGATGACTGGATGAGGTAATCATAAACACAGAGAATTCTGTAAATAAAAAAGATATTATGATATAAGACTCAACAATGGATTAATTTGTTTATAAATTACATTCATAATGAAAATACTATCCACTTTCTCTCCAGTAACATCTTATCAATAACTGCCATTATGCTAGCAAAGGAAACACAAATTTTGAGGCCTCATTGAAGAAGTGATTTCACAAGAGAATCCTTGGTTGAGAGTTTGGGTAACATTGTCTAAAAGGTCTCTTCTGGCTCTAAAGTCCCTTGATTGTCAGGGCAGAGCATAGCTGAGCAAATGCTAGTCTTGAACACACCATGTGGCTGTGTGGGTTTAGATGACAGAAGCTACAAAACCTGCATGAGCATTAGTTCCTCTACTCTGCAAAGTGGAAAGGTTCAGCTACATATGTTCGGTGGAATTGTCCAGTTCTGACACTAGATGATGTCCTAGGATGGTGTTAAAGTAATTGACATCACAATGAAGTAACTTTGGGTTCCACCATGAAAGTCCACAACTCAACAACATGTTTGGGCACAACTAAATAAAAACATGATGAATCAGAAAGTACAAAGTAACCTCTCAATAGGACCTCCTTGTTGGAATGATTCAAATAATGGCTACTGCTCTACTTTGGTGAACCAGACATTTTGTTTTTCTTGTTTTTATGTTCACTCTATAAAAGCCTTCTCTCCCTGGTGTCTCTAGCACAGCTTGGAACAGTTTGCAGCCTGGAGATTCCTGATGCATGAATTGCTGTCTGCTAAAACAAGCTCTTTAAAATTTTAATGTGCCTAAGTTTATCTCTAAATGACAGTTAGAATAGAGGACGAACTTCCTAGTGCCATGGCATTCTGTAAAGTCTGCAAGCAGCATAGCCAAGGACTCCACAACTAAAAGTAAAAAGCCTGCCAGGTATGATTACGCAACACTCAGGGTTTGAAGAAGGGTCGCCATGAATTTAAGGTCAGCCTCAGCTACATACCAAAGTATAAAGACAGCCAGCCAGGGCTACATAGCAAGACACTATCTCAGAATATTTTTCTTTTAAATAAAATCTTCTTTGGTAGCATCCAAGCAGATTGTGGGAATTACAAAGACAATTCATCTCATTTTGAACAAATTAGAGTTCTAGAGAAAACATATGATGGGATAAATTTCTTGTAAAAGCATATTGTGTTTTATCTATAAAAGCCAGCAAAAGAAATGAATGCTGTATCCTTGGAATTCATACCAATGGGTTCCATAATGAACAAATAACCATCCCAACAACTGCTTCAGCCATGATGGCATGGTGACAAGTACAAAAACCAACCAAGACACTACTGTGTGCCCTGACCACATAGCACCAGAATAGTTAAATCCTTTATCTAATTGAAGCAGAAGAGAGCTTTACACATGCTGGAAAAGGAGTCCATCAGCTATCTTTTTGTAAATACTTGCTTGTAGAGTATAGCATACCTCTGTTTTCTCTTTGTGCCCTTTTAAGCACAAAAGCCTTTCATTTTCATTGTTTATCAATTCACTTTATTCTATGTGCTTTATGTCATATTCAATTATTTTTATCTAACCCAATTTCACAAACATTTTATTATAAAAGTTTGAATTTTAATTATTACATGTAAACTCATGGTTTTTGACTTGATTTCTATTTACTATATAAAGTGTCTAAATTAATCTCTGTACATGTGGAAAAAATTTTCTAAATTAAAATTTCTGTAACACATGGCATTGAGAAACAATTTTCTTACAGTCATGAGGCAAAAACTGAATGTCACTGAAAATTAATGGATTATTGATGGTTGTTCTTCTGTATATATGTTTCTCTTATTGGTTGATGAATAAAACACTAATTAGTTGATTGGCCAGGCAGGAAGTATAGGCAGGGCTAGTAGATGAGAATTCTGGGATACCTAGGCAGATACAGTTGCCAATTAAGGTCCAGGAATAAAGGATGCACTGGGCATTCTCTGGTAAGATAAGACCACGTGGAAATATATAGATTAATAGAAATGGGTTAATAATTAAGGTAGAACTAGACAATAATAAGCTCTAGTCATTGGGCAAATATAGCATCTGTATGTTTATTTGGGGCTCAAGGGCAGTGGGCTGGCAGGAAAGAACCTCCACAACAGATCATTAGTATAAGATTAATTGTTTTTATGAAGAAATATAGAATGGTGTTAAAGAGCTTGCGCTGGAAACCTGAACAGCTTTAGAAGCAACCTTTGGTAACTATACCACCTACAGTTAATTACAGAGCCTCACTGTACCATGTCCCTCATGCACGAAAGGAGAATAAAAATTCTTGTACCTAGCCACAAGGCTGTTCTGAGGGCTATATAAGGTAATGGATATAAAGTGCTTAACTAAGGATCTGGTATAGTTGCAAGCTATTAGTTTTAGTTCATAGCCTTTGGAGGGTTCAACTTATCTTACTTTCAAGTGTGAATTTGTGCCAAATAGCCAAAAATGTAAATGGGTACTACTAGTAATATCCATGAGGCAGATAATATTCTTTCCTTGGTCATCCAATCTACTCTCCTTTTCTTGCACACTCCCATTGCTTTTATTTCTTTACCCCTAGTTGTGTTGCAGTGGCAATGTGCCTTTTACCTTGTGATCCATTTGTAGCTAATGAGAAAGAAGCATAATGGTTTGAGTAAGGCTTTAGAGAATGTTATTAATTTCTAGATAAATAGTAGACAAACTTGGCTGGAGAATATTACCTGTACTGTGACCATTCTCTCTTATTCTGCTTGAAACAGAGTCACCATGCCAAAGTAGGATCACTTTTCTTATAGGGTAGGAAGCTGGATGCATGAAGAAGCAGAAAGTCAGAAGCTGATCCAACAACTGAAACAAGCCTGGAGTGCCCAACTCTAGAACTGCTGTATCTCCTTGTTACATTTATAATTCATATTTCTAATTATCATCCCTCATGTAAAATGCTTGGGGGCAAAAGTCTTCATTTAGGGAATCAGAGGTTTTTTTTTTTTTTTTTCATGAATTTGATAATATATCGTGAGACCTAGGGGATGATACCCAAGTCTAGTCCTGACATTTGTTTCTGCCTTGTGTGTACTTACACGCATTGCCCAAAATTAAGGGTATACTTTAGTGTACCTGTATTTGACTGTGGCCCTCAGGAGAGGTCAAATGGAGGTCTTGGCACATCAAGTTGCTGTAGGACTAAGCTCCTCCGTTTGTATTAAGACTGGGCAAGGCAGCATAGTATGAGGACTAGATTCTCAAAAGTCAGACAAAGACTTAGGGACAGCCCCTGCTCCTACTGTTAGGAGTCCTACAAATAGACCAAGCTGCACAACTGGTGTGCGCACACACACACACACACACACACACACACACACACACACACACACATGGAGGAGGGCAGAAGGAGGTAGTTCAGTTCCATTCAGGCCTTCTGGCTACCAGTCCAGACTCTGTGAGCTCCAATGAGCACAGGTTAGTTGAATTTCAATTGGGGTTGGACTGCTCAGTCTATGGTGGTGTAGTGCCTCCTTTGGATAAAACATTTTATGAATACATATTCCAGATACCAGAAAAGGGATTGCAAGACAATTTGACTTTTTCTTCTAGAGGTGAGAGGGGAATTGAAGAAGTTTGCAATAGCTGCCTTAGCAGAGCAGTGGCGGATAGACTCAAACACAGTGCAGCGGGCTCAGGGGTGCCCTGTTCTGCAGAACTCTTCATGAATAGCAAATGACTTGAGAGCAAGAGCCGAGCCCAGTCTCATTTCTGTCATGTATGTAGAGCCCAGCTCTCCACAGCCTTGTTCTTCACAAAAAGGTGAGATGTTTTCTTCTTTTGCCTTAAAAAGCTCAAACCCACCCATTTGCAGGTAATGTTTTTCTTTGGGGAAATTACCATTTAGCAGCAAATAGAGTTTTAGGTGATTGTTTTTAATCAAAATGGTCAAGTAATTGACTACAGGTTACTGTGTAGGCTAATGGTTAGTACCAAAGCAATTTAAAGCATTTAGGAATTCACAGAAAATGCCTTAGGTGGGAAATAATCACTTCCTCGCACCTTTTTCCCCACTCAAATTGTTTCTCTTTTCTTCCGTGGAATATTAATTGCACCTCTCTCCAGGCTTTGAGAATATAAAAGGGTCTAAGTAAACATTTCTTCCACACAGGGTAGAGGGACTTGAAGAAAGGTGAACTGGGAACCCAAAAAGGTTTTGCTGTCCTTTTATTTTGGTTTGCTTTTCAAGAACAATTTCACCTTGAGCACTATTTCCCCTGCAAACACCTTGAGGGTTGTTGATAAATTCCTCAGGAGAAAGCTACCAAGGATGGAAACAATCTATTTGAGGACTTTCTAAGTCATATTAACATATTAAAGGTTTTTCTAAGGAAAAAGAAAAAAACTAAACAAAACAAAAGCCCATCTCTTCAAATTGTTTTAACCCAATGTGTGCCAATCTTATGAAAGCCCAATTGTCTTTGCTGGCCACACTAATATTCCTGCAAAAACATAGAAATAACTGTCTTAAAAGAATGCAAAGATACAAGGTCAATAAACTTGAAAGGCTGACATGGGACCTATTTTTCTAAGCTCCAGTAGCCAACAATGCCCCCCTTTTCCCTATTAATAAACAGTTGTGAAAACAAAAGATTTAATAAAAAAATTTATGCAACACAGACCAATGTAGCTCAAAGCAATGAAACCTTTAACTACCTGGCATTTTGTAAATAACATTTACCCAACTCTGCCCCAGGGCATTAACATTTTAAAAATTAAATCTGTCTGTTCTGTGTATGTGAACTATGATTAAGAAAAAGAAAAAAAATCAGGGAGAGTGGAGATGGACAGCAAGACAGACATGTTTTCTAAAGAGTGGTGGGCTAAAGAAACTAAGGAGTGAAGATGGTGTAGTGCAGAACAACTTTCACCAACTTCCTTAGGAAAACCTGACAATCCCATGTCTTCAGAGAGCATGTGTGGGATTCCCTTCACTGCCCTCTGTCTGTCTGAGTCTCCTCACAAATATTCTCTACTTGGTCAATATTCCTCCCAAACGATATTGTCCACAACAGCTATCACTGGACTAGAGTCTCATGAAGGGACTGTTGAACCAGACTTATTTTTAATGTCTTCCCCAACAGAAAACACAATCCAGGCTACTGTCCAAAATTTTCATGCACAGGTGTCTTTGTTCAGCACCCAATCATAAGCAAAAGTGCAGACAATTAGTCTCCAGCAGAAGAGGAAATGGATGGGACAATAAAGCAGACCTGGGCCTGTATTTCCGTAGGACAGCTAAAGCAAAAAAGAGCAACTGGGTAGTCCAGATATGAAGTCTGTTTTGACTCTGTTCTGACATCTCCCTTGTGCTGACCCAAGACTTTTACACTCACTTCCTGCCTGGTCCAGAAAGACGTGTTTGATAACCTGTATTACTTCTTTATGCTTATACGTCTATTTCTAGAAACATTTGTTCATGTCCCCTGGCACATACACACATACAATTTTTGTTTGTATCATGTAGTTCACACTGATCTGGAACTTGTTATACAGTAGTAGATAACTTTGAACTTTTAATCCCACCTCCTCCCACTACCAAGCACTGGGATTGCAGGTGTCCACCACCATATTTGGGTCTAGGCTTTAGTAGCACTTCTACAAACTGCAGAGAGGTAGCAAGTAGCCTAGCTTCCTCATGTAGAAAATATGGAGACACTTCAGAATCTATAAAGTATAGTTACATAAACAAAGGATCAGTAGTACTCAACTTTCCAATTTGGCTTGAGATTGACTTGGTAGAGGAAACAATAAGCAAAAGCAATACAACTACAAAGCAAGCAGGCAAACAAAACACTGCAAATAGAAATACCTCCATTCCCCTAGAACCAAGCTCAATCCATCTTTTATGCTGCAAACTGTGTGTTGTTAAAAGGCCCAGATGGACTCAGCAAGAATTAGGGAAGATGAGTAATGATGATCACATGTCAACCAAGAGATTCAAAACAGGAGGCTTTGGAGCACAAGGCACCACCAGCCTTTTGCAAAATTATAGAGGTAAGCTGTGAAGTGGCTGGAGATCCTCTGGCCCCACCAAGATCAGCAGAGTTCCAGAGTTCCGAGGGAGCAATCAGAAAGTGCTCCTTGCTTTAGTTTTAACTCTCTGTGATCCAAACAACCTCTCCCCAAATTCCTGTCAATGGTAGGAGTTCTGAGGTTTTCAAAACATCTCCATTTACACTTTTTTTGAAGCCTAGGGCCAAGGTAAACACATCCTCATCCATATGAATGCCATTCACCATGTTCCTAGGATGTGCTGTGTCATACTGCTATACAAAAATCAACCTCTGAAAATCAAAGCAGCAAAAAGCATTCCTATTGGCGACCACTTCTGCTCAATATCTTCATCTTAAAACCCATGAATTTCAGTTTGGTTAGCTATTTAGAGATTGTTTTTTTCCTATTACTTAGTTATAATTCCATTTGATCATTTTCCAGTGTCTAAGGCACTGTTTGTGTTCAAACAACTATAAATATTAAGTCTAAAATTCATTTCCTAAATATTTGATCTCAGATATAAGATTTTAAGAGAAAGACTGCACTGTGGTTGAAAAGCTGTTCTTAACCAGTTCTGCAATCTATATTGAATAAAAAAATGACAGAAAAGAAAAAATGTCAAAGTGAGATAAAAAAGGACTTGGCTCACTAATCTTCACTGTTCTTGGAGGAGCCAACAGAAGACAGACTTTTTGGTTCACTAGAGTGGGATAACACTTTGTCCTAGGAGATGTGAAACGGACTGAACTGACCACTGTGGTGATAGCTTCAAATCTCAGTGATTATCCCGGAGTCTTTGTTGCTGCTGCTTTCTGTTTGGCCAAGGGTAACCATCTTGGTCCCAGAGATGAGTGCTGGATAAGGATGGGGCATAATCAAGCTGGCAAGAGTGACTGCATCATGATTTTGGCAGTTAGTATTCCCACAACTCCAGGAAATCACATGCCAAGTTCATCTTGTATATTTGAACAGAGGTATAGAGATGCTATTGTCAAATATGGGATTTTTTTTCAAATATGGGATTTTTAAAGTCACAGTCAGTAAGAATAATGGCAAACTGACAAACACTTCCTAGCAAATACTGAATTAATAATATACAGATACAGCATGGAGGAGGAAATAATAGAAAAGCTGATACATAACCAATAACAATATTGTGCCAAATATGTTACACAAATTACCTCTTTTTACCTTCATTTTTACTAGTAAAATTTTACAGGTAAACTAAGTCTTAGACAAGCCAAACTGTCTATCTAGATAAGTGCCAACTACCCCAGGCTTCTATAGATCTTTCCATGAAGCAATGTTCTTATAGATACATGAGGAGAGGCCTGTTATTACATAGTGGTGGTGGATAAACTTGAGGAAGGCACTGGAGATGCGTGGCAGATTATAGAAAACTTATTATTTTGACAAGCTGCAACCAGTCACAGACCTGGCTGGACTTCTATACTGCATCTTCCTACCTGGACAGAAGTGGAGCAGTAAGCCCAGCCCTTCCACGTGGGAACTTCTTGCAGGATCAGCCTCTGCTACCTTTGGCTTTCTAGCATACAAATCTGAAAACTGAAGAAGTCTGAAAAGGAAACAAATTTGCCATGGTTTGCAAGGAGCCAAACTTAGTCCTAAGGAGCCAATGTGGGGAAATGTAGACCACAGCAGGGCCTTTCTGAGTTAGATGGAGCATTAGTTAATGTGACTGGGTGGAGAAAATGTTAATAGGGCTGCTGACTTACAGAAAATTGTACACCAAAGTAGGAAAGAAAATAGAAGTCAAAATGCCTTGAAATCAAGGAGTCAGAAGCCTGTTTGTTCACTGTTCTACCATGGTGCCCAGCACTGTGCAGGATCTACTTCTAAATTGAGGACATGAATGATTAGGAGGTACTTGATCACATAGAAACTCAGAGCAGTCAATTTGACAGAGAAATAAGGTGAGAGAAAAGATGGTGATTCTGATTCTGGATGAGAAATTATAGAATTTGCATATAGTGAGAAATGCAGTCAAGGGCTGGAAGGTAGCTCAGTTGAGGATCTTGGTTCAGTCCTAAAATCCCATGAGAAAAAAAGCAGGTATAGTGGCATGTGTTTGCAATTCTAGTGCTAGGAAGTATAGACAAGAGTATCCTTGGGACCTTCTAGCCAGCCAATCTAGGCCAGTCAGTGAATCCCAGTGAGATACACTATGTTGAAAAACAAAGAGAATGATTTCTGAGGACCAGAGCTGAAGTATCCCTCTGGCTTCCACATGTATGTACACACACACACACACACACACACACACACACACACACACACGATGATGAAAAGAACCATAACTTTGTTGAAAAAGAGAAGAGACACAATGCCCTCAAGGAACTGTCTAATGGAGTATGCCTTTCTGTATACTGTGAATATATGTTTCTCTTCATGGTTGGTGAATAAATGCTGATCGGCCGGCCAGTAGCCAGACAGGATGATAGGCAGGACTACCAACCTAGGAGAAGACTTGCAAGAGGAACACAGAGAGAGGGTCACCAGAGAGACATCATGTAGCCACTGAAGGAGTAACATGCTGGAGCATTACTAGTAAGCTACATTTTTGTGGTAATACATAGTTTAATAGAAATGGATTAATAATTAAGAGAGAGCTAGCCAATAAGAAGCCTCAGCCACCAGCAAAAGTTTATAATTAATGTAAGACTCTGTGTATTCATTTTTGACTGAAGGGTGGTGGGACTGTAAGAACTTTCCATCTGAATCTGTCTCCTCTCAAACTCTATGAGTTGAGGCAACTCAGTTCACATTACACTTAAAGTCCAGGAGCCAGTGACATCAAAATTTTTGGTACCTACTCTGAACCATGAATGCATCTGTATTAAGTAGCCCTACTTGGAATCTATGTCATGATGTCCAGAGGATGAGTCAAATGTGGAAACTACTTTTTGGAAGTTACCAGCCTTATCTGGAGATAAGTAAGGTCCATAACAGACTCTAAGTGACATAAAGGACATACATAGGCTATGGCCAATAAGTAGAATTCTCTAATAGCTGAAGCAGGCAATTGAAAGATTCATGTCATTTCAAGGAAAATTGGAAAGGTTGTTAGGCTAGGAACATTTGGTGGATTTTGGAAGACACTATTCAGTAACGGATTGAATGTCATAGCCACAGTGCACCAGAACTAGAATTTATTACCTGAATATCAGCCCTATAAAGTGACATGAACCAAGACAAGAAGTATCAGGTAGCTAGTATATCTGCTGAATAAATAACTCAATCACACTAGTTTAAACTTTTTAATTTATTTATGCATATGAGTGTCTTACTTATATGCATGTTCATGTACAAATGTGACCACAGAGGTCAAAAGAGGATGTCAGATTCCCTGGAACTACAGCTTTTAATGCTTCTCTACTACCATGTGTGTGTTGTGACCAAACACTGGTCCTCAGCATGAACAGCAAGTGTTCTTAACTGCTAAGTCATCTCTCCAGTCCCTACAACACTGGTTTTGATTAATGAATTTTGATTACTATGCCTCATAGATGGTAAATGCATCAACTTACTTTGGCTGTGTCCAATTAGGTATCTTGAATCCAACAGGAACCTCTGCTGTAAGTTGGGCTGACTGGAGACACCTTGGATGAACAGCTTTAGTCTATGTCTTTTCTTCCTTTGGGACCAATGGAATAAACTAAGCATGAGGGATCTCATCTCACTCATGTGAGCACTTTCCTAAGTCTACACTTGTATCCTTTATGCTGAATTGCATTGGCCAAGGTAAATAATGTGATCAAGTTCAGATTCAAAGATTTGGGAAATATCTTCTGTTTGCTGAATGGACAAATTGAAAAGTCCCTCGGCCAAGATGATTAAATTGGGGGGGGGGAGGGCTTTGTTGGAGTCACGGGGAAAGTAGTCTCTAATGAAAGTATGTTTATGACTAGGCTAGAACATAAGCTTAGACATTTTATGAGTTCATTCTATAAAAGAAGAAACCTTGAGAATAGTGTCAAGTAAAAGGAAAAAGTTGAAAGACAGAGCATGGGAAACAGAGTAATACACAGCTGATATTCTTTCATCTTTCTGATCCCAGTTGTGCCGAAAACATTACTCTTGAGAAGTTTTAAGGGTACATGCCAATATTCCTCCATTCTTCCTCCCTAAGTCAGTTAGTATTGGGTTGGATAACACAAAATCTATTTTTTAAGGAAAGCAAATATTGAAAAAACTCTTTGAGATGGGAGGTTTTGGGTAGCTATCATTTTCACTAAAATCTATCTTATAATGTTACTTTCTCTTCCTTTTTAAGGATTAAGGAAGACTTTCAATTCTTTTTCTTTCCCTGGGAGAGAAAATAAACTTCAAAAGGACCAGAAATAGTCAACATACTTAGAAAAATGACTTTTGGACATCTCTTTAATTTCTACTTGGTGAGTTTTGCATGGAAATGAGTTCCCTCCTGTCAACACTACAGTTAATTTTCCAGTTGGTCTAACACTGTATTTAAGAAACTTGTCTTCTAGAAGATGAGTTGGGCCTCTTTGCATTAGGGAGGCAATGTAACTCCACTGTTCAGCTGTTAATCTATTCATTATGAATATTTTCATTCTTAATTTTTCCCCCTGAGAACTAACTGAAGCATGAGGGATAACATAGCATTCTTAAACAACTGGTTGCAAGCCCCAATGAAGAGAGTTCTAGGCCTGGATTTTTACAGTCTTCCCAATGTTGTCAAAATCAAAGTCACCTGAAAGCTTACACCTAAAGCAGCCTTTAATCATTTTATTTTAGTTAATTAATCAGTTAATGTATTACCCAGTAATGTAATACCCTTATGTATTTGATGGCTGAGTATACATTAATGTGAATATCTGTATATGGAAACCAGAAGTCAACTTTAGGTGGCTTCTGCAATTGCTTTCCACCTAATTTTTTTGCGACAGGATCTTAGTGAACTTAGAGCTCACTATGACTGACTGGTTGGCCAGCAATCTCTGGGGATCTGTCTGTCTCCACCACAGCCCCAGAGATGGAGTTTGTAGAGCACACTGCTACACCTGGTATTTTGCTTGGGTTCTCTGGATCATTAAGCTCCTACAGTAAACTTTTCAAAGGAAAACCTGAAAGTAGCACTCTCCATGCAGTCAAGGAGATCCACACATGTTCTTGTTCACTTTAGGCATCATTCCACATACTCTGTGACTTTCTAAAATTTCAACTGGGACAAAAACTTTATTATATTAAAAGAAAAATCTCCACCGATTTTTCACAAATCATTCCCAACTGTTCAATTCAAATGGGTAATACTGACTGTTCCAACTGTCTGTGCTGATGCTAAACTTAGAGATGAAAAAAAAATATATTGGGGAAGAATATCTAGACATATTTTCAAAGGCTCAAAAAAACAACCATGGTAACAGTCCCCACAGCAACATTAATATCCCAGGCTACAAGACTGAAAAAGAAATAATCACAAATATATTTTCATGGTGTGTCCTTGCTCAATCTGAAAGACAAAAATATAAACTTCTGCTTGAGTTGTGTCTTATCCAAACTCAAATATGAAACTAAACAATTAACCCTTTGATATAGAAGGCCAGAGTGTTAATCATAGGTCACATACTATACTTCCTGAGACAAATTAGCCTGGTAATGACCTCCCTTCCTCCCTGCATACCATGCCCAATCTTGTTGCTTCATCCATATAAACAGTCAAATTCACTGTCTTGGAAATTTTTGGTTCTGAAGGATAATGACAATACACAAAGGCCCCTGCCTAAGAAATCCACCACTAAAGTTCCCATTCAGATTCACATATTTTTCTATTTCCCAGCATTAGATGGTGCCTCTATGCTGGTACAGAAGGACAAGGTATTGAATGAGACTAATACTGGTCTTTTAATCAGCTACAATACCAAATCATAAAAGCAAAAGTAAGAGTATGGACAGGTGCCTGAAGGGTAAGACCTGAGGAAATTACCTAGGGGCACTTGATGTGACAGGGACACAAGGTAATGATGTCACTAATGGAGATGCGGGGAAAGTAAAAGGTTGGATTAAAGACCAGGTAGGTGGAAAGCAGAGAAAAAAAGATGAGTATAGTTTGTGTTGGCTTCATAAGTGCTCTGGAAAGAGACACTAAGTTGAGGACAGCATAGACATGAAGAGAGCAAGATGACTCAACAGAGTTCCTATTATTGCAAATTCTCCAGAAATGTTGTCTGAGATTGCCACATTGAATGACACAATGCCGTGTTTATTTTGTTTTGTTCTCTGCTCAGCCTTCCACTGGAATCTTCCACTTAGCTCTGTGACTTAGCAGCCAATAAAAGTAATTCCTAGTGGAGCTCTTAGGACAGTGTAGTTGTCCATTCTATGATGGGTGAGGATCCAGGCCTAACCTTTTGTTAATCATCAGGAATGTAGTACATGATGGTGTCAACCACAACCTCTATGAAAATCAGAGTTTTTAAATGTGTATTTGTTGACTAGAATTCATTCTAGTTAGTGTAACACCCCAAAGAAAATAATCATCACACAACTTGAACATCAGCAAACTGAAGTTCAAGCAGAATAAATGACTTGGGAGTATTATATAGTATAGTAAATGAATAACAAGTAAAGTAGGGATTATCAGGCCAAGCCTAGGTTTCCAGAGAACCGCAATGCATTGCTACTGGGTTCCTGTATTCTTTCCAAGGTGAGTGCACAGAAATCTCTGTTCTATTTGAAGGGGTCTAATTTCCAGAGTGATAAAACCAACCACAGGTACTACTTTTCCCAAGTGTTACTATGAGCACAGATTGCACACTGAACTCCACATTCTCAGGCTAAATCTAAATCAGTGATTACCAACTTTCTATGAACACATCAATTTTATAAACATGCCAAATTAAGTGTAACATTTTTAGGACTGAAGAGGATTAGAAGGCAGTAGCCATGGTGGAGGTGACAGACATGCTCTAAGTCCACTGGATTAATGTATGAAATTCAAAATAATAAACAAAAAAGTTTAAAAGTACTGTCAGCTTTAAGAAGTAAAAAACTTGAGGTTGTAGTTCAATGGGAAAATGTTTAGCTGACACATGTGAGTCCCTGATTTAATCTCCAGTACCATCAAGAAACAGGAAGGACTAAAACAAAAACAGAATCTTAACATTAACAGAATCTTAACATTATTTTCAGTGGCATCTATAACATTTATGAGGTTCCAATTATAAAAACAAATATTTGTGTACTTTTTTAAATTATAGACAAAGAATATGAGGCATGTCTTAGTTACTGTTCTACTATGAAGAGACTCATAAAAGAAATCATCTTGGGGCTTTGCTTAGTTTTATAGGCTTAGTCCATAATCAAGGAGGGAAGCAGACGAACATGAGACTGGAGCAGTAGCTGATAGTTACATCCTTAGCCAACAATAGAAGGAAAGAGATATACTGGGCTTGGCCCAGGCTTTTGAAACCTCACAGCCCCCCCCAATGAAAAACCTTTTGCCATACCTACTCTATCTAACAAGTTTATCAACTGGGAACTAAGCCAATATGTGAGCCTATGGGGTCATTCTCATCCAAATCATAACAGAACAAAAAGTATCTATAATGACATTATCCAAGAACAGAGACTAATATTGATAGATTTTAATAGTTTCTTTTTTCAGTATCTATGTGGGAGTGTTTAAACAATGTGTTTGTTTGATTGTTTATTTTGTGAGTTTTTTGATGATAAATGAATATATAAAGTCTTAATTTGTTCAGTTTTATTATTTCAGAATTTTATCAAATGACTCTCTTTGTTTTGAAATTAAAAATATATAAGCCTGTTGTGGTGGTGTATGCCTTTAATCCTAAACTAAGAATGTAGAGGTGGCTGGATCTCTTTGAGTTCAAGGCCAGCATGGTCCAGATAGGGAGTGAGAGGCCAGCAAGGCTATCAAGTGAGACCCTGTTTCAAAAAATGAAGGAACAAACAAACTAAATTGTTTTTGTTACAGCATTACTTTTAAATATTACAGCCAGTTTGTCCTTAGATCAATTAAGCCAACTCTCAATACTTTGATAACTTAGTTTTTGAACTTCAAATTCATTTAAGGTTTCTGTGACAGGAAGTTGTCCCAAAGTTGACATGACCCACAACCATAGTGAGTCTTGTTTGCTCCAACTACACCTTTGCTCCAACTACACCGATGGATGTGCATACTTTACCAAAGGCAAAAAAAAGGGGGGTGTCACGAATGTAAAATGGTCCAGTGGCTTTTTAAGAAATAATTTGATATATGCTCAATAATATAAACATAGAATTACTGTATGACTTGCTAACTCCATTATAGAGATGCCAAGAGTTTGAAACAGTTATCAGACAACTACTTACACTCAATTGTTCATTGTAGTCCTATTCATAATAAGCACACTGTCCATCAGCTAAGTGGATAAACAAAATATTGCATATCTATTCATTGTAACATTGTTTGCTCATAAAAAGTAATGAAGTCTAGGTAATTACTGCAATATGAATGAGACTTGAAACCGTTTTCACAAAAAAGAAGCCAGCCACTATAAGTTATATGCTTTGTAATTCCAAGTGTATGAAATATCCAGAATAGATAAATCCATGGAATAAAAAATCAAATTGATGTGTGTCAGGAGCTCTGAGAAGGAGGAGTGGGAAAAGAGCACTTCACATAGATGAGTTTATACTGTGAGAAAGTTGAAAACCATCTCCAACTAGATAATAGGAATGAATATGACCACACAGCCTTGTGAATGCTGTGGATCTCACTCCACTCAACCACATACTGTAACATAGGTAAAATGGTTACTTTTATGTTATACATATTTTCAATAATAAAATAAAAAGGGAAACAATGCAGTCATTTCAGAAAATAAGTACAGAAATTCTATGACTTCATCACTTGGATTCAACTCTCAAAACATTTTTTTCCAAGTATTGATTTTCTAATACCTTAGTAGCTGAGCTAGGTTTCTATGTTCCATCTATCTCCAAAGAGATGACTCACTAAGGTTCAGTCTTCTGTATAAGCAACACTAGTTATCAGTGACAGTTCAAAGGCATTGTTAACCTCGCTTCACATATCCAGAGTCTTCCTCGCACAAGATTGTCCCTCATCTTTGCCTTAGTGGATCCATTCACAGAGCTAGTTATCAGTCAATTAGCATCTCTCCACCCTCTTCACTAGAATCAGGCTCTTCCACAGGTCATTTGTCAGCCTCCTGTGTACAGCCTGGTGTCTGAGATCTTTAGCACTGTGTATTAAGGAGAATAGGTGATTCTTATAACTAATCTGTAATGAAGTACAAAGTCCAGACATTGTTTCTATCATATTGAAGAAGACATCAAAGTTTAGAGTGTTCTGATTTGCTCTAGATCTTAAGATGGAGGAATTTGCACACTCAAAGTTTGGCTTTCATCCTTGGCTATAAGTGGTCTACCATACCTCTCTACTTTTATCTCTTACTCATTTTCAAATGAACCCTCTGTTCCAGTTTCACACACAATCACAATATCTGAACATGAAAGAATAATGACAACTCACAATCCCATTACTCTTTCTTGGAATAATTTCTACCCTTCTTTCCATGGAGAATTCCATGAGCTAATTGACCCCAGACTCTCCTTCATCTCTACATGTAATTGGTTCATTGATCATAGTCCTTTGAGATTTTTGTTACCTTCATTTCCTATGTTTTCTCACTCAGAAACTCTCACCAAGTCTACTATGTTTTATGTTTATTATTGCACTGTCACTCAACTAGTCTCCTTGCCTCTACGATATGCATTGAAACATGTCTTTCACAAGTTATCACCAAGAGCATAGGTTAGTCTCTACCGTTTAATATTGAATGCATTAAATGAATGGTGCCAAAGAAATGTATCTTGTATCATACTAGATGCTAACTTTCCCAAAGGCAAAAAAAATGATTATTTCCTCATCATTGCAAAAAAGCATAAAACACAGAGTAGTCTCAGCAGATAATGGCTGAAAAAAATACTGTAATATCATGGACAATTAAACAATGATAGGTATTAACCCAGGATATCTTGTCAGGATGTGTAACATTACTTAGGTAGACCACTAATTCCTGTATACTAGGAATGCTTTTTCCCCCCAACTTGGCATCTCTCAATAGGTATCCAAATACTTTCAGTAGAAGCCTATGGGCTAATTCAGTAGGAAAAAATGCCTGTTATGCAAAAGTAGATAACTACATTATATCTCTGGAACGCATATAGAGAAGTAGAAAACTGACTCCAGAAAGTTATCCTCTGACCTCTATGCATGTACTACAGCAAGTGATCACATATGCACATATTATGCATGCACATACATGCATCTGAAAGAGAGGAGAGAAAAAGAAATAAATGCTAGTGCTCTTCAGAATATAGACAGAGTCATAAATCACAATAAGCCATTCAATACTTTTTGAATAATTGGAAAACAGGAGTTCAATGTCTCTAAACACAAAGTAATGATGAGGCTGGAAACATGAATAGCAACAATTGGATTAGTAAAAACCATATCCAAGAACTGAAATACCATACTTTAGCCCATTAATATATACAATGATTGCAAGTTAATACCAAAAATACTTTTGTTTGGTCATTACACACTGAATATTACATTGAATTATTGCATTATACTCCATGCATTTGCACAACTAAACCAATAAAAGGAAACAGTTATAAAAGGCACTTGGTATCCTTAACACTTTTCACAGAAGATGCCTGACTTGCTATGTCATTGCCTCTGATGGCCATGGATTGTCCCTGTTCCAGACTCTGTGCTGCCACGAAAACAATAGTAAAGTGGATAGATGGGGCCATGGTCTATGAGACCTGGTGGTAATGCAGAGAGATGGGATAGAGAACTAGGGTAACTGGCCAAAGAAGTAAAAAAGAACTCCAGACACAGTCATGAAGGAAGTAAAGCACAATGACACAAAGAGACAAAGGAGCTGAGGCCCTTTCAGAGATGGAGAGAGAGAGAGAGAGTAGTCAGAAGCTCATCACTGAAGGGGTGAAATTGGAGCAGAGACCTGAATGATGAGTTTAACTTCAAACAGCAAAGTTGAAAAAGACATGTGAAGCAAAAACTCATTTCTAAAAGATTCAGAGGCATCTCAGGTGAATAGCATCCAAGAAAAGGGAACTTTACGAAAAAAAATCACCGGCAGGCATGAATAAAATTGCTCTGTGGATGTCCAAAGAAAAGAGCCCTGGTGACTGGAGTGCAGTGAAAGAGAAAGGAGTCAGGTGGGGTGGGTAATAGGGGTGACAGACTTGGCATGATGAGGGGAGAGGCTACACTTGCCAAAAAGAGCTGGGAATGGGCCCCAGAGCAAGGAAAAGAAAACACAGGAGGATTTAGTGCAGGAGTGTTCATTTTCTTATCTGCATTATTACAGTGTATTCTAGCTGTCAATTGAAGACAAAGAGTGATAAATGAGATCAGAAAATAACAAAGCAATCATAGCTGGCCAGGAGACAAAGCAGTGATAAAAGTTATAAGGACAGTTGGCTGGATAGAGTATGTGAGAAAAATGGAGAAATTCAGGATATTTTGATGTTTTATCATCAGATGACTGGTTAGGAGAAACAGTAAAAAAAGCAAGGACAGAGATGGAACCGAGAATACATAGAGGACTTTGTCTTGCCCTCTTTGGGTACTGCTGGCCTGACAACTACAGGCAGGTCGAATTACTCCTGGCAGATCAAGCAATCCACAGTGTGCTGACATAACAGTGCTAGCCCCCACCTCAATCCATTTGGAGAGAGACCCATCACTATTTGGACCTTCTTGCATCCACCAGAAGAGAACCCTGGACCTGTACCCACCAGGAGAGGAAGAGACCCCAACTGCATCCACTGGAAGAAGGGATGGGTAGATGACAATATAAGAACACATTCAATAACAACAACAACAAATAAAACCAATATAATGCCACCAGAGTCTTGGGACTCTGCACGTGCAAAACGTGAACGTCTCAACATAGATGAAGCAGAAGAGACCCTAAAAGAGGAAATGAAAAAATCCTTTAAAGAAATGGAAGAACAGACAAACCAAAAATTGCAAGAAACAATTGAAACAGTGAAAGGTTTGACAGATGAAATAGAGAAAATTAAAAAACAAAACACAGTCTGAGGGAATGCTGGAAATAGAAAAGCTGGGTCAATGATCAGGAACTACAGATGCAAGCATAACCAATAGAACACAAGAGATAGAAGAAAGAATTTCAGGCATTGAAGATAAACCAGGAGAAATAGATTCATTGGCCAAAGGAAATCCTAAGTTCAACAAATCCCTAACACAAAATATCCAGGAAATATGAGACACCATGAAAAGGCCAAACCTAAGAATAATAGGTATAGAAGAAGGTGGAAAAAAACAACTCAAATGTGCAGAAAATATATTCAATAAAATCACAGAAGAAAACTTTCCTAACCTAAAGAAAGACATGCCAATGAAAGTACAAGAAGCTTACAGAACACCAAGTAGTGGGCCAAAACTAAGTCTGCTCACCACATAATAATCAAAACACCAAACATACAGAAGAAAGAAAGAATATTAAGAGCAGCAAAGGAAAAAGGCCAAGTAACATATAAAGGCAAACCTATCAGAATTACACCGGACTTCTCCATGGAAACTCTGAAAGCCAGAAGGTCCTGGATACCTATTCTACCAACACCAAGAGACCATGGATGCCAGCCCAGACTACTATATACAGCAAAGCTTTCAATCACTATAGATGGAAAAAACATGATATTCCATAACAAAACCAGATTTAAATAAGACATATCCACTGATCCAGCCCTAAAGAAAATACAGGAAAGGAAAACTCCAACCTAAGGAAGTTAAGTACACGAAAACATAAGCAATAGATAACCACACTTTACCAAAAGCCAAAAGAAAACACAGGGTAAATCTATACACAATATCACCACCAACAACAAATCCAAACTAAACAAGAATTAACAATCCATGGTCCTTAATTACCATCAACATTAATGGTCTTAACTCACCTATAAAAAGACACAGGCTAACAGAATGGACACACAGACAGAATCTGTCCTCCTGCTGCATATAAGAAACACACCTCAACCTCTAAGATAGACATTACCTCAGAGTTAAGGGTTAGTAAAGATTTTCCAATTGAATGGACCCAAGAAATGAGCTGGTATAGCTATCATAATATTTAACAAATAGATATCAAATTAAAATCAATCAAAAGAAGAAGGTCATTTTATATTCATCAGAGGAAAAATCCATCAGGATGAAGTCTCAATTCTGAACATCTGTGCCCCAAATACGAGGCACCCATGTTCCTAAAAGAAATATTTCTAAAATACAAATCTCATATAAACCAACACATACTTATAGTGGGAGATTTCAAAGCCACACAAAGACACAACTAAGAAAGAGAACTACAGACTAATATCCCTCATGAACATTGATGCAAAAATACTCAATAAAATACTGAAAAAACTAATCCAAGAACACATCAGAGAAATCATCTATCATGATCAAGTAGGCCTTACCCCAGCGATGAAAGGATGGCTCAACATATGAAAAGTTATCAATGTATTCTACCATAGAAACAAACTTAAAAAGAAAAACCACATGATCATCTAACTAGATGCTGAGAAAACCTTTGACAACATCCAACACCCTTTCTGGATAAAGGAGACATCAGGGATAACATGGACTTACCTAAGCATAACAAAAGGAATATACAGTAAAACAAGAGCCAACATCAAACTAAATGGAGAGAAACTCAATGTGATTCCTCTAAAATCAGGAACAAGACAAGGTTGTCAACTCTCTTCATATCTCTCCAATATTGTACTTGAAATTCTAGCTTGCTCTATAAGACAACAAAATGAAATCAAGGGTATACAAATTAGGAAGGAAGAAGTCAAACTGTCACTATTTGCAGATGATATGATAGTTTACATAAGTGACCTGGAAAACTCTACCAGGGACTTCCTACAGCTGATAAATACTTTCAGAAAAATGGCAGGATACATGATTAACTAAAAAAAAAACATAAACAAAAACAAAAACAAACAAACAAAAAAAAAACAGTAGCCCTATTAGACAATAAAAGGGCTGAGAAAGAAATCAGAGAAACACCACCCACTACAATAGCCACAAACAACACAAAATATCTTGGGGTAACACTAACCAAACAAGTAAAAGAACTGTATAGCAAGAACTTTGTGTCTTTAAAGAAAGAAATTAAAGAAGATAACAGAAAATGAAAGATCTCCCGTGTTCTTGGATAGGTAAGATCAACATAGTAAAAATGGCAATCTTGCCAAAAGCAATCTTCAGATTCAACGCAATCCCCATCAAAATCCCAGCGCAATTCTTCACAGACCTTGAAAGAACAATACTCAACTCTATATGGAAAAACAAAAGACCCAGGAGAGCCGAAACAATCCTGTACAATAAAGAAACTTCTGGATGCACCACCATCCCTGACTTCAAGCTCTATTATAGAGCTATAGTCCTGAAAACAGTTTGGTATTGGCACAAAAAATAGACGGGCAGACCAATAGAATAGAATTGAAAACCCTGATATTAACCCACACACCAACAAAGACCTGATTTTTTATAAAAACAGCTATTGAAAAAAGAAAGCATCTTCAACAAATGCTGCTGGCATAACTGGATGGTGATGTGCAGATAGATCCATATCTATTGTCAAACACAAAACTTAAGTCTGATGGGAGAGGTCATTCTGTATATGTTTCTCATACTGGTTAATGAGTAAAGCACTGTTGGCCAATAGGAAAGGAAGATAGGAGGGACTAGGAGACAAGGAGGAAAGAGGAAGCAGTAAGGAGGAGTCAACATGGAGAGTCTGGAGAAGGAAGAACTGCCAGCGGCCTCTCCCTGGTAAGACCAGGTGGAAATACATAGAAATGGGCTAATAATTGAGACAGAGCTAGCGGATAAGAAACAAGTAACTGGACCAACAGGATTATATCAAATACAGAGTCTCTGTGCGTTATTTGGGGCTGGCGCGGCGGCAGACAAGACCAGGCGGCGGGCGGAAAAACCATACTCGTTACATAAGTCCAAATGGATCAAAGACATCAACATAAACACAGACACACTGAACCTCTTAGAGAAGAACAACACTAGCACAGACACTGAGATAGACAATAAATGGGAACTTCTGAAACTGGATAGCCTCTGTAAGGCAAAGGACACAGTCAACAGATTGGGGAAAGCTCTTCACCAACCTCACATCTGACAAAAGGCTACTCTCCAAAATATACAAAGAACTCAAGAAACTAGTCACCAAAAACTCCAATTAAAAAGTGGGATACAGTCCCTGGTACACGGAAGGACTTTGGGAGCACATTCCTGATGGACGGATATTCCTTTAACCTAGAGGCAGGAGGGAGGGCCTAGTCCCTACTCCAAATGACTTGATAGATTATGTTGGTCTCTTCTGGAAGGCATCATCCTCCCTGTGGAGTGAGGGGAGAGTAGGATGGGAGCGATTGGGGGGCATATGAGGAAGGGAGGAAGGAAGGAAGGGACAGGGTATGGGGATCAATATGTAAACTTAGAAAAAATAATAATAAAAAGTGGGATAGAGAACTAAATAGAGGAATCTAAAATGGCTGAAAGGCATTTAAGAAAGTGCTCAACATCCTTAGCAATCAGGGAAATCCAAATCAAAAACAACTATACTATCTTACTCCTATCAGAATGGCTAAAATCAAAAACAACAAAGACAGTTTGTTGTGGAGAAGAAGTGGAGAGAGGGTAACACTCTTCCATTGCTGGTGAGAGTGCAAATTTATACAGCCACTTTGGTAATCAGTCAGTTTGTTCTTCAGGAAAGTGGGAATCAGTCTACCACGTGATCCATGACTACCTTATATGCCATCCTAGAGCCTTCATCCAGTTGCTGATGGAAGCAGAAGCAGACACCCATAGCTAAACACTGAGCCTAACTCCTGGAATACAGTTGCAGAGAGGGAGGAGTGATGAGCAAATGGGCCATGATCAGGCTGGAGAAACCCACATAAATAGCTGACCTGAACAAGGGGGAGCTCATGGACACCAGTCTTATAGCTAGGAAACCGGCATAAGACCGACCCAGACCCACTGTACATGGGTGTTAGTTTGGAAGACTGGGCAGTCTTTGGAGCCTCTGGTAATGGATCAGTATTTATTCCTAGTATAAGAATGGACTTTGGGAGACCATTCCACATAGAGGGATACTCTCTCAGCCTCGACACATGGATGATGGCTTAGGCCCTGCTCCAAATGATATGAGAGATTTTGAAGATCCCCCTTGGAAGGCCTTACCCTCCCTAGGGAGCAGAAAGGGGATGGGATGGGCATTGGGAGGAGGGCAGCAGAGGAAGGGAGGTTGAGGGAAATGGGATTGACATGTAAAACAGGCTTATTTCAAATTTAAATTAAAAATATTATAATAAAAAAAGAAAAGATCCACTAATTTCTCTCTTATGCATATACCCGAAAGGTGCACATTCATGCAATAAGGACATCTGCTCAACTATGTTCATAGCAGCATTATTTGTAGCCAGATCCTGGAAGCGACCTAGATTCCCCTCAACTGAAGAATAGATAAAGAAAATGTGGTATATTTATAGAATGGAGTACTACTCAGCAGAAAAATCAACAGAATAGTGAAATTCACAGGGAAATGGATGGAACTAGAAGAAACCATCCTGAGAGAGGAACTAGAAGAAACCATCCTGAGAGAGGTAATCCGGTCTCAAAAGACAAACATGGTATGTACTCACTCATATATGGATATTAGACATAGAGCAAAGGATCACCAGCCCAGACACACAAGGGAGGGCCTAGGCCATGCTCCAAATGATATGACAGACTTTGAAGATACCCCATGGAAAGCCTCACCCTCTCTGGGGAGCAGCAAGGGGATGGGATAGGGTATTGATGGGGAGCAGAGGAAGAGAAGAGGGAGAGGGAACTGGGATTGACAGGCAAAAAAAAAAAAAAAAAAAAAAAAAAAAAAAAAGCTTGTTTCTAATTTAAATCAAAAATAAATAACACTTAGATTTATAAGTTCCTTTCTCATCTCTCTTCCCTGAGGCCATTTAGTAAAAGCACTAAATAAGTAGGTTTATGGACTGGAGGATTTACCAAGGGATGTGATCAGCTCAGATGCTTCCATTGGGATAGCTGAAAACAACCATGGATTTCTGATATGGTAAGATTTCATTTTCAAAAGGAATTTTGCTTTTGGTGGAGGACAGAGGATGCTGTTTTCTTGGGCAGATTGCCTGTCTATAGCAAGAAGTACCTATGACAGTTTCCTCCATTAACTTGCTCTTTCCATGTAATTATAATGTTTTTATAGTTTTCATCAATCTTAAATTGAAAAGGATCTAGACTGCTTCTCCTTAACACCCTACTGTTGGCAGATTCCAACAGTGATTCAACTTTCCTGGGCAGCTCTTGGAGAGTCAAGAAGACAGATGCAACACAGCCATTGACAGGGTTCAGTCTAATGCTCAGTCCCGATAGCACAGATGTCTACACAACTATAGAATAGCAGGTATTCAAGAAGTTCAGCAGCTTGCCAAAAATCCCTTGCCCCTCTCACATCCATACTAAAGTCAGTTATTTTATTATGAATTTTTTTTTCAGTAAAAAATTTCTGATTCTGAAGTTTTCTAATTATATTGCATCTCAAGATGAACTAACTTTGAACTACATTTCATCATCCCAAGGCACAGGATTGGCTAAATCATGAACTGTCTTTTGATTTCATGGACCTTTGAAATGTCAGCACTTGTGGCCCCCTGCTGAATAGCTCAGGGTCACTGATATCCACAGGGTCTATAATATTCTTAATTTCAATTACTGCTTCCTCATCTCCAGTAAGTGTCTTCAGGCCTCAAGCCTTGCTCAGTTTCTGCTGAAAACTCTCTTTCCTTGCCTGCTGCCTCTTTCCCCACCTGTTTCTTCTCTCTGTTTCTTGTTCTCACCTTGCAGAATGGGCATTTGAAGATAATCCCGCTGCATACTCCTGAGAGACAGCCAGTCGTGCTAATCCATGGCTACAGAAAAAATTAGAAGCACCTAACTCAGAAGATCCTGCCCTCGTCTTCTGGAATAAACTTACTTGGGATTCCATTTCTCACAGCCTCACATCCTGGTGGCATAGTCTTGGAGAAACTTTATTAAAGTTTTATTTATGTATTTTCTTTTAGCGTGTGTGTGTGTGTGTGTGTGTGTGTGTGTGTGTGTGTGTATGTGTGTCTTCACATGCAAATCATGGTGCTTCTGTGGAAGACAGGACAATTGTGGGATTCATATTGCTCCTTCCATCATGTGGGTACTGGGGATTGAACTCAAGTTGTCAGAATTGACAGCAAACCCTCTCACTAGGCTACATGAAGTATTTAAACCTTATTGTGATTCCTTTATCTATGAGATAACTGTGAAAATAACCCTCCCTGCAAGAATCATTATAGCCAGTGAGACAATATACTCAAAGACCTTAGCACACTTCCTGACAAAGAGCAATGGCCTAGTAAATATCTATGCATATTGCCTCTATTACTACCAATAGCTTTAAAAACTGTATTTTATTTATTTATTTATTTATTTATTTATTTATTTTTATTTAATTTTATATAACAAAGTCCAATTAAATGAAAACAAACATTTATACACAATATTTGGGAATTTGGGCGTCGTTCTTTCCAAACTACTTCCTGCTGGTAAGGGGCGCTGTCTTGGGGGATTCGAAGAAGATTCAGATATCCTAGCTGTAGTCTGCAGGGCTGAAAAACTGTATTTTTTATATCTATTTTTTCATGTAAGAAGGGCATTGAGCCCAGTGTTTGGCATTCATTAAGGGCACAGGAAGTTTCAGATATTATTTCTTATGAATCTGTGAAAATCTCAGTATGATAGCCTAGAAGAAGAAAATAGATCTAGTGCAATTGTTTCAGTTCACAGCAAGGAAGCACACAAGAGAAGGAAACTCTCCTGCTAAACAGGATGCAGAGGGACAGAAGCACTGTCCATCACAGACTGTCTTCAAGACACCCCATTGCCCTGACTAGGGAACAGTGGTCAATGGGAATAGTTCCCAAGTTGTCAAGAAAGCAAGGGGCAGAAAAGGAAAGAAAATTGCATGAAAGGTTCCACAAAAATGGATGCTTCGTAGAACATCAGGAGAGCTATAGAAAAAAAAAAAAAAAAAAAAAAAAAACACAGCAGAAAATAGTTCCACAATTCACAGGTATACAAGGAACCTAGCAGAGCAAGCTCTCACCAAACAGAAAAATGAGACAAAGAAGAGAAAATTCAAGGAGCCCTCTAAAAGCTCAACATAAAAATGAGCATTTGCAAAGAGACTGACGAAAAACTGTTAAGATGTTTGTGACCTAAGCCCTGGAAATAAAAGATGGTACAGTGTCTCCCCCGCCCCCCACATGCTAAATGTTTGCTGCTGCTGCTACTGCTGCTGCCATTGCTAATAGCATACAAGGATGTGATTTCATTTGCTTAGAGGCCCCAAAATTCAGTCTAAGCAATGGGTAGACAATTATAGATGGAGCAATGAGGAAGTGAGTCTTACATGAGGGCACAATGGGAAACTCAGTATAGACTTGCTGTCCTGATTTGCTAACTCAAGATTATTTTCATATCATGAATGGAGGATTAGTCTCACATGCAAATTCACAGATACAAAATCCAGAGGAAGGGGATGAGATAGAAAGAGATAATCTCTCCAAAAGCAGTATGCATGTAGTGTACATGAGTTCATACAAGCACACACACACGTAAAAGAATAAATAGTTTCCAAGGTATAGATCTAGATAGGAAGAACATTATGATTTTTGTGATTGGTGGTTTGGCTTGCTTGCTACTCAAATTCTGTATTGAGTCTCCACAGAAGGGACCATGGGACACTTGAGCTTGTTAAAGTGTAACAGAGATTCTGTGCTTTGCTACATCATAGACTTCCTGTGACATGCAAGAGTACAGGAGAGGCAGAACAACCCTGTAACACAGAGCCTGCATCAGGATAGAAACCAACCACATATAAAAGCTAGGCCAAAGATCAAGTCTGTGAAAAGAGGGAACACTTGAAAACCTGAAAAGAAGCCAATTTCCCCTGGGTTACAAAACAGGCTTCAGCTTCCATGTGATAGGGTTGGCTATATGGAGTGGAATCCTTCAGCAACTATGGCTATTTTCTCTCCCACTAAGAAGGTTTTGTTAGGCTGTGCTGACAAGCATAAAAGCAAAGAAAACTTCAAAGTAAATTAGGTCTCTAGAATACAAGGATGTCACACCTTCATTTATTCAAGCAAATATGTTCTCATTTTGCAGCATTAAGCACAGAAAAACATTTAAACCATGTGTTATCTGTCTTTCCAAAGGCATGGAAAAGGTCAGAGTAGAGGACGATTATGCTAGTTGGTGATTATGATGCCTGGAATCTTCTAAGGGGTTCCAAGTAGATGAATGGAAGAATCATTGCTTGCAGGTGTTGGAGGGACAATGTTGCAGTTTCCATGGAGGCAAATTCCTGGTTCCAGTAGCATTCTTACAGAACCATGTTCAAAGATTCACCAGCAAGTCCAGACATGGTCTTAGTATTTTGCCCAGGCCCACATTCCAGAAAGCACCAGACACTAGGGTTTCGATAGGTGACGATTGCTGCTTACTTCCCATGTATGCTTGTTAGTTTATGTGATTGTTTTCCTTTTGATGGTGTGCGCACATGTGATGTGCATGCTTGTACATGTATGTGAGCAACATTGTGTGGGGGCACACATATATTTGTGTGACTATGGAGACCCTTCTACCTTATTCAATGAAGTAGGGTCTCTCAATGAACCCAGAACTCAATGATAAGGCTCATCTCACTAGTTGCTTTCTCTGGCGATCCCGTCTCAACCTTCTGAGAATGGAATTAGAGGCTATTATCACTATACTCAGCCATCCTTCCCAAGGGTTGTTGGGATCTAAATCCAGTCCTCATGATTAAATGGCAAGTACTTTACCCACAGAGAAATCTCTCCAATACACATCCCCAAACCTATGTACCATGCTAAAATTATGTCCTAGAGGAAGGGACAGATTAAATGCTTCTGGTGCACATTAAGCCCTGAATATTTACACTTTCATTCTTCTGTTTCTCTTCTTCTCTCCTGTGTTGGTGAAGACCTCAAGCTGAAGTACTTATTCCCCATCTTTTAATAATGCACAGAACAAGGTATGTGCTCAGACTCATAGAATATCTATACCATGTCTTCTCCATGAAAAACTAAGAGCTAAGAGTGATGACTTGGAAAGTGCATAAAAGCCTTCTTGGGTAATGAAGTAGAAGATAACAGGTTTGCTTTATGGTGAATGAGTATTGTTTCCAACCTTCTACACCGTATGGAGTGATTAAAAGCCATAACACCCATTCATCCTCACCAGAAATGAATGTATTTTTTATAGCAGCAAAGAGTAGTAGGAAGAGTAAGATCTTCACAGTCTACTAGAAATGAGTAGAGATCATTTTCATTATCTAACTATATAACTGTACAAATGTGCATACTTAAATAAGACATCATTGAAATATAAATATAACAACTGCTATGGCTTGCTCTTAAGTGACCTCCAAAGCTCAGATGTTGAAGATTTAGTCCACACCATTCACAGGTGGTGCATTAGGGTAGTTATTGTGTCATGAGTGGTCTGACATACATAATGAATAAATAAGTTAACAGAGGTGCAAAGATTTAATGGGCTATTGGAGGCTGGTAGAAAGTTAGTAGTAAATCATTCGGAAGTATTTGTACCTTGCCCCTTTCCTCTAACACCACCACATGCTTTTTGGGTATCACATAGTGAGTAGCTAACCTCTGCACTGCCTTTTCAACATGATTCTCTGACTCACCACAGGTCTAGAAGCATCTAGACCAAGTTACCCTGAACTAAAATCCTCAAACCATAAATCAAAATAATACTCTCTAGCATTTTGTCACAGACAAGGAAAACTGACTGACCCAGTATCTATTTGCCAAAAAAAATGAAGCTGAAATATCAAACTTTGTGATATCAAATATAATATTAATGGTAAATATATCTCCTACTGATTACATCTTATCAACTGATTACATCAATAAATGGCAGCCATGATTAGCTGTATCACTGTGCTTTCCCAAAGATCATGGGGAAAAACAGGACACCTGATACAATAGGATACAATCAGGTGATGTATTAAAAGCAGAAGTCAGACTCATAAAGTCAGAATTTAAGCATAGGAATCTTTTAATAGCAGGAATATGAAGTAGGCTAGGCAACACAGAAAGAACCTTCTGCCAGGAAAACAATGATAGCAGCAAAAAGAAAGAAAGGAAGGAAGGAAGGAAGGAAGGAAGGAAGGAAGGAAGGGGAAGGAAGAAGAAACAAAAAGAAATAAATTTTCAAAATTAAAAACATAAAAGGAAAGAATTTGGATGAAGGGGCTCTAATTTGATGTCAAGATCAACAGGCAAGTGATGATAGGGCTAGATCATTTAAACAATCACAACTTGAAGCATAGGTGGGCTTTTCCTGGTGGGCATGGAGACTGGGCCAGGAACTCAAAAGGCACCAGAGGGCAATTTAGGAAAACCTAGCCTGCTAGACTGTAAAAGATTCAAATCATAAGGAAAATGATGAGTCAGGAGTCATACAATAAGCAAGTAGTAGGCACATGTAAGGAAAAAAAAAAAAAAACTCAGCCCGAATCCACAAAGGAAATCCCAGCTGAAACAAGGTCCCAGAAAGACATGGGGGTTCAATATGAACCCAGACATGGGGCAAGACACTGTGGAATTCAATGAGGATCTCTGACCTAATGGTTCAGAATCCGAGAGACAAACTGCAGGGGTAGGGTTAATGTAAAAACTGATTGATGGATGTCAATGAGTTCTATGTTTGAGAGAAGCAGGGAGAGATGTCAAACAAGTTAGGGTCCAAAGTGAACAATTAGCTACATAGAGGCAAAGGGGTTAAGTTTAAAACCAGAGCTGACTTTGTCTTAGCAACTGAGGAAGCTTGCAAAGTGATTGTATGGATATGCATGTATGTATGTGCACATTTGTATATGTATGCGTGTACATGAATGTGTGTGTTTATTTGCATATATAATAGAGAAAGAGAATGCAGTGAGATAATTCCTTTTTGTACACTGTGAAGAGCTCTCTGCCTAAGTCATCTTCTGATTGGATAGTAAAGAGCTGAATAACCAGTAGCTAGGCAGGACAGAATAGGCAGGACTTCCAGGCAGAGAGAGGAACTCAGAAGAATCATAGAAGCTGGATTTTGCCAGCGAGACAGAGAGAGTCAGACTTACAGCATGGAGGAGACATAAAGAGCCGTGGGGCAGAATATAGACTAATACAAACAGGTTAATTTAAGTTATAAGAGGTAGTTGAGAACAAGCCTAAGCTAAGGCCAAGCATTCATAATTAATATGAAGTCTCCAGGTACTTATCTGGGAGCTGGTGGACCAAAGAGAGGCTGGCTACAAGAAAGAGTGTAGGGGGGAGATACACACACACACACACACACACACACACGCACGCACGCACGCACGCACGCACGCACATGCACGCACACATACACACAAAGAGAGAGAGAGATGGAGGGAGGGAGGGGAGGAGGGAGGGAGGGAGAGAGGGCGAGAGGGAGAGAGGGGAAAGAGGAAGAGAGGGAGAGAGGGGAAAGAGGAAGAGAGGGAGAGAGGGAGCGAGGGAGAGAGTGACAGTGGACCAGATTTTGGCCTCTGGTATTTTTTTTAAATCACTCTCAATGTAATTTTTTCAGATACAGTCTCTGTATGAACCCAGAGCTCACTGATTCAGGACTGACTGGCTGTCAAGCATGAGGGATATGCCTGTCTCTGTAGACATGTACCCACTGCTCCCAGCTTTTTTACCTAGTTACTAAGAATTCTAACTCGGGTTTTAATGCTTATTTCGCCAAGTACATTCTAGATGGTGCCATCTACCCACTCCCAAATTAGTTTTCTAATTACTTCATTTTTTAATCTATAAACTGGAAATGAGAACTACCCATAATCATATCATAGAGAAAGAGTAGCAGAAAGTAAGCCATTTTTCAGCTTATCCCCAAGGAAAGCTAACTTAAATATGTGGGAAAAAAATGTTTTATAGAGCTTTCCAGACCTGGCCGAGCAGCTTTCCGGACCTGGCCATCATGGGTGTAGACATTTGACATGACAAGGACTGAAAGGTTCAGTGCAAGGAGCCCAAGAGCCAGGATATCTCCCTGTGGCTGCTAGTCAAGCTGTACAGGTTTCTGACCAGAAGAACCAACTCCACCTTCAATCAGGTTGTGCCGAAAAGGTTGTTTCTGCGCCACACTAACCAGCCACCTCTGTCCCTGTCCCGGATGATCTGAAAGATGAAGCTTCCTGGATGAGAAAACAAGACAGCTGTGGTTGTGGGGACAGTAACACATGATGTGCGGATTCTCGAAGTGCCCAAGCTGAAGGTGTGTGCACTGAGGATGAGCAGCTGGCCCGAAGTCGCATCCTGAAGGCTGGGGGTAAGATCCTACCAGCTAGCCCTGAAGTCTCCCAAAGGCCATGTGGCACTGTGCTCTTTTCTGGACTTCAGAAGGGCCGAGAGGTATACCGGCATTTTGGCAAGGACCCAGGAACCTCACACAGCCATATCAAACCATATGTCCATTTCAAGGGGCGGAAGTTGGAACCTGCCAGAGGTAGAAGGGTCAGCCATGGCTACAAAAACTAACCCTGGCTCTGTTATTAAAGAAACTTTGGATGTTGAAAAAAAAAGTTTTATAGTATGATAACATATGTGGTGAACAAAAGCATGTTTCCATTTATTTATGGATATGTGTTAATATAGGAAAAAAGAAAAGGAACTTTATTTTCAATTTGGGGGCACAAATATGCAACATTTGAATTTTTAAGATGAAACTGAACTTTTTCATTGCTAATATACTAGAAACAACTGAAATCCTTATTCAGCACCAAGTTATCAACATTTACATAATGTTATATAAAATGGATATTATCCAACCAATGGACTTTAAATATTACAAGGCCAACTCTGTGCACCAAAGGGGAACTAGGAATCATAACCATTTGTTCAAACAGTATTTTGTTTCTGTTTTTCCCCAATAATCATCTCTAATGAACTATCAAGGAAGGGATTATGTTGAAATTAAAATCTTTTCAAAATGCATTTATCAATGTTACTTTGCTCTCTTTTTTATATACAATGATTCCTTTCCCCCCACCCATAATTTAAAAGGGACTTTGGAATTAAAACTTAAAAAGCTATTATTTTCTTCTAAAATCTGTCTGAACCAAGCACTTAATGTCAATATAAAAAAAAAGCTTGGAGTAATTTGTTTTCCTCTATAATTTCAAAGCTGAGCAACACAAGAATCCTTTATTGCTGCCATGGCTTCCATGGCTCTTGATGGTGAGTCATTGTGGAAGAAATCTCAGATCCATAGACTGCAGGTAGCCCGATTGCATTTTTCTTGTGGCTTCTGTAGTTCCAAGTGTGTTGAGTGACAGAAGAAAGAGATAGCTTCATACAGTGCATGCCACAGAACTGAGAATGTGAAAAACAGCTCATAGCCCAAGGAGGATTAGAGCTCAGAATCACTGTGTAGGGTAAGGCATAGGCTCTAGGTATGCCTAAAGTAGGAGCCTAGCTCTACTCTACTGGCTTGGAACCTCAGTGAGTCACTTTGACCCTTTAAGACTTTGCTTTTTTTTTTTGGAGTGATAAGGATGATGATCATAAGATCAATGACACAATTATAGTGAATCAATGAGATGATTCATAATACTGATCAACAGTAAAAGCTCAATACACATTTATTAATTTTCTTACATTTAAGGAAGTTCAAATTTAGTTTGATGGCATTCATGTTGATCTAACTGAAATAAATACATATGAAGCACCAACTACATCATGCTTCAGTTTCTGTTTACAGGAACCTTACATTCTAGCCTAGGAAGGAAAACACTTTCCTGGCCTGAAAAGATAGCTGAATTCTGAAGGTTCTGAAGGCTGAATCTAGTAAATTAAAACAAAACTAGGTAACTGAGCCATAAAACAACTGAGTCTCAGAATAAGAAGGAATTGCTTTCTGGAAGTCTCCACAAAATAGGATTTGGCTAAGACCTGAGTGAAGGCTCTAATATCTGACCTAAGACACTCCCAAGAGGAGGGTGGGTTTAGATCCACAATTACAAAAGTGTTCAATCCAAGGTCAATTACAACTATTGCTTTAGGTTGAACCAGGTAGAATGCATGGGTTTGTGGGCATGGCTAAGGAGACTGCATACCTCAAAAGCTAAGAAGCAGAGGGGGACAATGGATAGGGGCCAGAGCCAAGATACACTCTTCAAAAGCATGTCCCCAGCAAGGTCTCACCTTCTATAGTTCTATCACCTTCTAATAGATTATTTGATTTTTAAAATCTATCAATAGATTTAAACCATTGATTTAAGTCAGAACTCTTATGATCTAATCATTGCTTGGAAACATCCTCACAGCCTCAGCCTACTGGTAAACTTTTTTTCTAGGTGCCAGTTAACTTTTGTGGTGTGTATGTGGTGTGGAGGAGAAGCATTTTATGAGTGAAACACAAGTGTCTCCAAGGATGTTCATAGCAAAACTATAAACCATAAACCAAATGAACTGAAGAAGGTTAGTTTTTTTTACAGACCCAAAGCAATTGGGAACCACTGTAACACAGTCTTCTACTTCTTTTTCTTTGCATTTGTAAATTTGATCAATCCTGGACCCTCGCTTTAGTTAAGATGTCATCTCCATATAACAGTCTCTGAAAGCCATTATTTAGTCTCCTTCAGATGAGGATCAACACTAACCAGTCACAATGAAGTCTAGAACTTGATGCAGGATTGCAGACCTAATACACCACTTTCTCATTTTAGATCCCCTGATAGTTTGTCATCATCACAGTCTGGGAACTTATGAGAAATATGATTTTCAGGCTCCATCCAGACTTAATGTTTTAGAATCCCTGGAGTATGGAGATTGTGATATCTGTTTTGACAAGCTCTGCAGACTACTCTGATATGATTTATAACAGTTACAGCATCATCTTAGCATTTTCCTTTCAGATATAACACACTTAAAATGCTCATACAATAAACTGTAAAGTACAATAAACTGCTACTCCTCCATTACCCCCAAAGAGGCTTCCAACTTCTCTGGTGGCCTCCATTTCAGAAAGAATATATGTAAGGAACAAATCCTATGAATGTGAGAAATATGATTTTTTTAACCCAAAAGCAAGGAGAATAAAAAAGGAGAAAGAATCAAACAGTTGTTTTAGTGATATCAATTTGCTTCTCCTGATGGGGCACAACAGAAGAAACATTGAGGAGCTTTACATAAATGGCCTGTGTAACTGGATCTTTATGGCATTTCATTTTAGTAGCAGAGTGGCTTGATCCTATTAGCAGACATACTGTCAGGCCACAGGAATTTTCTGACATAAATACTCTGTTAAAATGGGGCAAAAATCATAAATACTGTATTTATTGTTGGAGCTCCTCATTTCAAAGTCAGTAATTGATAGTGAAAGAGATGGGGGACATGCTGTAAAGAGGAATCAACACATACATGACAGGACTAACTTGGCAAATAGACAGTATAAATGTTTTGCTTTGTTTTTCACTTTTCCACTCCCGATCAGGAAATGCATGGAGCAGTACAAGGATGACACCAGCAGAAATGACCTGGACCCAGAATTTCAAGAAGTACGACTCCCAGACACCTAAGAATGCGGGAAGAGTTTCAGGGATAATCATGAGGGAAGCAAAAAGACAAGTTTCAAAACCCTGACTAACTGCCTGGTGGAGTGGGGCAAGACTGAGCTTCAGGATGATTGACTTCCCTTACCCTACCCTCTCCTCTCCCCTATACAATATGCTGGTTACAGATGGGATGGGAGACATTTTTTTTAGGATACTAATCCATAGTCTTCTCAAATTGCTGTTTGTATCAATATCAAGCATCAACAAATGACAAAAGCAACGACCAGAAAATAAAGATGTTACCAATATATTCTATGTCCTTTTTAAAGTTTTCTCTCCACGGAGTAATTCATAATTCCAAACATCGAATGTGAGAAAGAAAAAAAGCCACTTTGGAAATCAGTATGGTGATTCCTCAGGAAAATGGGAATCAGTCTACCTCAACACTCAATAATTCCACTATTAGGCATATACCCAAAAGATGCACATTCATAAAATGAGGACATCTGTTCAACTATGTTCATAGCAGCATTATCTGTAATAATCAGAACCTGAAAGCAACCTAAATGCCCCTCAACTGAAGAATGGATGGAGATAATGTGGTACATTTACAGAATGGAGTATTAATCAACGGACAAAAACAATGGAATTCTGAAATTCACAGGAAGAAACCATCCTGAGTGAGATAACACAGTCACAAAAAGACAAACATGGTATATACTCAATCATGTATGGTTTATAGACATAGTGCAAAAGATTACCAGTGTAAAATCCACACTGTCAGAAAAGCTAGAAAACAAGGAGGACCCTAAAAAGACATACATGGTCCCTTGGAGAAGGAGAAAGGGACAAGATCTCTTGAGCAAACTGGGAGCATGAAGGGAGGGGAGAGGGAGTTGGGGGAAGAGGAGGGGAGAGATGGGCATGATGGAGCAAGAAGATTGAGTCAGGGAGAAAGAACAGAGGAGAACAAGAAAAGAGATAACAGGCAAAGCCATTATAGGTTTTAAAAGAAGTCTGGCACTAGGGAAATGTCCAGAGATCTACAAGAACTTCTCAAAGGAGATGCTGTTTCTTCCATTCTGCTCTCTTATCACAAGTCAATAGTTGGAGTTGGGAAGGGATTGCTCTTTGGAGACCAATGTAGTTCTTAAAAGAGATCTGCTGATCCATCTAGATAGTACCCTGAATTTTGGAAGATGACAAAAGAAGGGTCTTGTCTTCCATGAAAGCGAGTATAGGTCTTAGTTTGAACTCTGAAGACTGTGGTTAACCCTAATTCCACCACTACCAAAGGAAGTTGTGGAAATCCTTTCTTTCTCAACATTAGTTTTCTGCCTGTCAATGTGAAAACAGGATGAAGTATCCCAAATCAAAAATTCCATATTCATAAATACACTGACATGGCATTACTAGTGGAGAATTTCACATCTGATTTCCTGTCATGGATTACAATCAAGATACAGGCACATTGAAAATACCATATAAAATTACCTTCAGACAATGTGTATGAGGTAGTTATGAATGGAAATGAATTCTGTGTGTAGGCTTGGTCCCATCCTTAAGACATATCATTATGTATACACAAATACTTCAAAGCCTGTGAAAATTCAAAATCTGAAACACTTTCAGACACAGGCCTTTCAAATAAGGATATTCAACTTATAATGATAGCAATTGAGGGCACACTGAGTATTTAATAATTCTAAATACTTTGAACATGCCATCTGACCTGGACTTCACAAGTACTCTTTGAAGCTGGTCACCAAACCAGGTAATTTTCCTAAGATTACCCACAAAGTGGCAGAATCTGGCTTTAAAGGCAGATAGGTGTCAATTTAAAACCCAAGTTCATAATGACAACATTAATAACTATCTATAGACCTCATATATAATGGGAGTGGATAGTGACCCAAATTAGAAGACATGCTGAAAAAAATCAAACCACATCAAATGTATGAGGCCTTATGATTAGCCATGAGATTTTTAGCATTACTGTACAATTTACATCAACATGAGGCAATAGGCATTTTACCTTAATTATGAGAAGGAACCTTCTCTGTGAGATCTTAACATTCTCATCAACTATACGACAAATCATCCTGGTCCTTACTGGTAGGTTGTTTGAAAAATTACTCAAAAAAATATGGAGAATTATACAAGGAGGCAGAAGAGTGGCTTGTAACTGCCTTCTATTAGCCTGAGTGAGCTGAATAATACAGTTTCTGTATAATCACCACCCACAAGAATAATAATCATAAAAAATTTATCCAGCTCATAAGTCTTGATTTCAAAATGTTCCAAATAGCGATGACAGTATCCTTTGATTTAAACGTCAGGGCATAAAGGTGATGTCTATAACAACACCACAGACTGTAGAATATTGGCACCCCCCAATAACAAGTATGCTTGCAGGGGGGACAGCAAGCAGGAATGCAGGGCCCTGACAGATAGGCTACATTCTCTTAGAGAGTATATGTAACTGGGTTCTAGTGGATCCCAGTAGACATTGGCCCTTGACTTAGATTTTATCAACTTCCTTCTTTCCCTGTCTCACTCTTCCGGTCATTCACTGTGCTTCTTGAGACTGCTTCTCAAGTCATCTATCCATACAAAAATTTGAGACAACACTAAATGTCCATTCAGTTAGTGAGTCCAAAAGGCTGAGTCTTAGGTTAACCATAAGTTTTCTACACCAAGTTTGCCTGTCCTGCATTATGCCCATGGCAGTGAGTATGACAGATACTATATCTGAGAATGTGTTTTAGTTACAACACAGTGGACCTAGAGATTATCCAGGAAGCCCTGAACCTAGTACTTGTCCCTCTCTGAAACTTTTTCTCTCACCTTTTTGCCTAAAAAGAAGCAGGAACAACTCAACATGTGTGTGACCTTGCTGCTTTAAAGATGGTTATGGCTATGCTATTTTTAAAAAAATGTAGCTGCCTCCAGCCACTCATAGCTGACAGCCTATGAGGAAATATGGACCAAAATGCAACAACCATGAGGAACTGAATTCTTAAAACAAGAATGTTTGGAAATTATTTTCCTCCAGTTCCTACAATTTAAGTTTAACCTAGCCAACCCCTTGAATCTAGATGAGCCCAGACTTGCTGCCTAAGTCTCTTTATGAAAATCAATGTGCATTATTTCGAGCATCTAAGTCTGTGATGACTTGTTAAATAGTGATAAATCCTAAAATGCCAAACAAAGGGAACCATACCTACATGTCTAGTCTTGATAACATCACGTGCTATCAAGTAATGTTTCAATAATATTTTCTTGATAAAGAATATACACAGTGCACTTTAAAATACCTTACTATTATTTAAATTTCATGTGTATGCCTGATGTTGTGTATATATATATATATATATATATATATATATATATATATATATACACACACACACACACACACACACATACATGGTGTATGTACAGGTTCATGTGGGCATGTGCATGGCGGGGGGGCATATAATTATGCATGTGTGTTCATGCATGTGGAGGCCAGAAGTAGACATGGGATATCTTTCTCACTTGCTCTGCAACTTAATGTTTGAGACAGGATCTTTCTCTGGACCTAAAGTTTACCAGTTCAACCAGGCTGGCTGGCCAGTGAGCTTCAAAATAACCTCCCACTGCTGGGATTATAGACATTAGGCACCACATGCAGCTCTTTAAGTTTGGTGCCAGGGATCTGAAGTTAGGTCCTCTTGTCTACACAACAGGCACTTTATCAACTGAGCCATCTCCCTAGCCCAATATTCTTTCTGCTTTTGAAAATCAAGCTTATTTCAAATTATTCCCTGCTGAAATTTAATTTTATGACAATGCAAGCATCTCAAAGTCAATCGCTTAAATAATTAGTCTTGATGGAGTGTTTCGAAGAAATTAAACCATGACAGCATCAGTTTGTGGGAACAGAAATTGCTTTCTACAGGGGGCCTGGCTAGAGGGAATAAGCCAATGACATAATGGTTCTTAAGGCACCACCTTGCTTTCAACTGAGGCTGTGGCTAATGTCTACAGGATGGAACCATGGGGTTAGGCAGGAATTTTCAATCTCTCAGTTCTCTCTGGATTTACAGCAATCCCAACCTGCAAAGGAATCAAGTACTGCTTGTTCACTTCTCATTTTTCCTCCTTTCAAGTGTAAATGATGACACCTAGATTCATCATGCTGGTGTAGATTTTAATGAAATCAGAAGGGAACAGAAGTCAGGTGTACTCTGTGTTGTCAGAGAACCCAACTACTCAGACAGGATACAGGTGGGCAATGTTAAGTCCTAAACATCACACAAATGAGGGCCAATATGGAGCTACAAACAAAGGCAGGCAAGCATACAAAGGACTCAAGCCAAGAAAGGTGTAATAGACATGTGAACTACCTGCCACCCAGAGGTGTACGTTTACCCCCCATTGTCTTTTTTACATATTTGGTTTTGGTTATGCTTTGCTATTTCCAAGCTTAGGTATTTTTCTGCCTTTGGAGAGCCCTAGACCACTGAAGCATGTACTAGAGCACTTGAGAAAGAAGTGAATGCCTGAGAAAATACAGGAAACAAACGGCACAGTTGGGTCCGACCACAGACCCCGTTTATTCCATTTAATAGATAATGGCATGTTTTCTCCTATCTGGGATTTTGGAAGCCCTACTGGGCCAACTACTTCATCCTTCCCCTACTCACATCCCTGTCTTAGAATCTGTTGACAATGCAGGTGCCAGATGGATGCTTTATAAATATGTATCACATCACGTCTCTCTGTTTCTATCCTCTAATTGCTTCTTATCACATACAAAACAAATCCCCAGGCTTCCCAACCTTAAGTCTTCAAAGTACTATGTTATTTGACTTTTATGTACTCCTTTAGACTCTCAGTATTACTTTCTATTAACACTTCATCCCACACTCAAGTATTTTTTGTCTGCTCTGATAAGCCATGTACATGTGTTCCACCTTAGAGCCTTTCACTTAACATTCCCTCTACATGGAAGATCTTCCCTGAGGATTTTCTAGTACTGGATCCAGTATCTTCTTTATTGTCTTCAAACACTTTTCTCCATTTGAATTCATTTGTGAATTGAATTTATTCTGTACTATGATACAAACTCTAAATGAGATATGGGATATTGTCTATGATATTTACAAGCATCGAATACCCACTATGTCAAAAAGGGTGACATGGGAAGTATTCAAAAATATTTGCCAAATGAATGAATGAATGAATGAGTAGCACCGCCATCATATGCCATAGCACATGTGATAGTATCTGCTTGTCAGACCGTTTAATGAGGCAAAATAAAGCAGCCCGTTCCCCAGTGTGCCAGGAAACAGAATTTCTAGGCTATCAGAATTATAGGTTTCATGGTGGAAGTATTTAAGTGCTTCATATACCTGGCCTTTAAGGGAAGGAAGAAAACTATACATAACTGGTGTCCACTGCACCATCAAAAAGGGAGCTTACAGGTTGAAACACAATTTTCTTTTCCTTTGGCTTGTAGAGCTGAGCCTGTTTCTTCCCCTCACTGTCTTGGCACAGTTTTCTTCCCTGTTCCCTCCATCCACAGAATTAATGCATTTGCAGAGGAGATTGACTCTCCTTACCTCTGCCATTCTTTCAAGGTAACAATGAAGCTTTGTCCCTCTGTCAGAAGTGACTTCCCCTTGGGCCTTTAACTGTACTGTTCCCTTGAATGCCAAACACAGGAAAAAGTGTCCACTTCAAAAAGTTCTTATTTAATATCAAAAGCTCCTTTATTCTAATAAATGGTGTTTTCCCAAAAAACCTATCTGGATACAGTCACAGCTAGTACTATTGATATCTTCATTATGTAGAGGACATATGTAGAGGACTAATATGTCTCTTAATCCCTTAGCTTAAGAATGGTAGACTTAGTTGGGCATTGGGGGCCCATGCCTTTAATCCCAGCACTTGGGGGGCAGAGGCAAGCAGATTTCTGTGAGTTCAAGGCCAGTCTGTTCTACAGGGAGAGTACCAGGACAGGCTCCAAAGCAATACAGAGAAACCCTGTCTGGAAAAACAAAACAAAAGAAAACGAAACAAAACTGTTAGACTTAGACTTTTGTTCAAATAAAGAATTTTAGAATTCGATGACACTCAAATCTGAAGATATTCACTCCTTGAGAAAAGACAACTGTTTTTGCTTCCTAGTCACTTTTTGCCCTTCATCAGAACTCACCCTTGAGAGCTGACAAATAAAGATAAAGTACCAGTCTAGAGCATTCCAACTAACTAAGCCACTGTAGTCACTCCAGTGAAGCCCAAAGTCCACATTTTGCTTGGTTAGCTAAAATTTCTCCTCTCATTTTCTTTCAATGTGACTTAGAATTGTATAATTTAAAGCAAATGTTAGAAGATTCAGTTTATTTATCATATTGCTGTACTTTCAGACTTAATGATATCCTTGACTGGAAAAAGAATTGATTCATACTAAAAAGGTCTATAATAGAAGTCCCTAGCTTTGTAAATAAATAAAAAAAACTTTTTGTCATATACATAGGGATATCTCTATATGTGTGTGTATGTATGTTGCATATATATACATATATATGTATGTGTGTATATATATGTATATATATATACACGTATATATCCCCTTTTTCTCATATATATCTAATTACTAGATTCTAGACAGTGTTATAGGGCATAAAATTAATAGGTAATTAAAAATTTATATTTACCTGATAGAAAATTTTATTTTTAATAAAACCTAATATTTACTTACTGCTTTCTGTATGTTAGAAGTTTTGCAACAAATTTTATTTGTAATACTTCAGCTCATCTTCACAATGATTGCATCATACACATACTTTATTAGTACAAAGATGAACATACAAAGAATGAGCATTCTAGCCAGAAGTATTGGCTTTTATCTGCAATCCTAGCAATTCCCAGGAATTGGACATACAGAGATCTAGAATTCATTGTCGGCCACATCAACATAAAAAGTTCAAAGTCACTGGGATCTATAAAACCTTATGTAAACATTTCAAAAGTGTTTTAAATGAATGAAGAATTCCAGGGTCAGACTGCCTGGGTTTTGGTACCCAGTCCTGTTATTTAGTAGTGATGAGACACTGGGTAAGCTCTTTAACCTCTTTAGATCTCAGTTGCTTAGAAAAGTTACTCTCACAGAAAACATGCCAGTCTCCCAAACTTGAACTTTTTAGAATCAAGTCCCAGAATGTGGCAATGCATTTTATATCATTTTATTCTTATACATTATATATCACTATTTACATATTATATCACTTAACATTACCTTTTACAATGCCATTCTTGCACCTGCTGATAAGAGAATCAGATCTCAAAGGTTAAGCCACAATCCTCCACAAACCTCCCTGTCAGTCAAACACCACACACAATCTCCATACATCCTGCCTCTTGTACTTTCGACCAATATTGTAAGTAATATTGTATTATGTACAAGGGACAAGCATGTTTATATTTCAGGAAGGTTGGCTGCCTAGATATAATCACATGTTGATAGAAAAAAGTCTATATTTGGGACCATGGTTCCATCATAAAAAGAAATATATTAGCCATAGACAAATAATAAAATCACATAGGATGAGATCCAGTATGACCCACAAACATTAAATTTCCATGTCCTTGGGATGCACCTCCTTCCAGCATGTGAATGTGTATTACTAACAAAGAGCTCCCCTGAGCTAAATGTCCAGACTGTGTACTGTGTTTCACTACATAGGCATGACTGAGTAAATCCTTGATCACGGGATTACACCCAGTCTTCAACCTCCTCAGAAGTTGTTTTAAATCATCTGACCCAAAATCATAACTGTCAAATATTTGGAGAACCTTCCCAGCATGTTTAGGTCCCATCCTAAAATCACCAAAAGATCACTATGATTCTGATGGGAGATGTCATTCTGTAAATATGTTTCTCATACTGGTTAATGAATAAAGCACTGTTGACCAATAGGAAAGCAAAATAGGCAGGACTAGAAGACTAGGAGAAGAGAAAAAGTACTATTAAGGAGATCCAAGATGGAGGACAGAGAGAGCAGAATGCCAGTACCTCTCTCCAGTAAGATAAGACCACATGGAAATACTTAGCTTAATAGAAATGGGTTAATATTTAAGACAGAGCTAGCCGATAAGAAACTAGTAACTGGCCAATATTAAATACAGAGTCTCTGTGTGTTATTTTGGGCTGGCATGGGGTGGGACCAGACCAGCTGGGGAAAAACAACTCATAACAAAAATCCACTTAAAGATGGGAGATGTCATTCTGTAAATATGTTTCCCTTATTGGTTAATGAATAAAGCACTATTTGCCAATAGGAAATCAAGGTAGGCAGTACTAGGAGACAAGGAGGATTCAGGAAGGAGTAGGGGGAGATCCAAGATGGAAGACTGAGAGAGCAGAATGCCAGTCCCTCTCTCTGGTAAGAGGAGACCACGTGGGAATACTTAGATTAATAGAAATGGGTTAATAATTAAGACAGAGCTAACCGATAAGAAATTAGTAACTGGCCAACAGAATTATATCTAATTCAGCCTCTCTGTGTGCTATTTCGTGCTAGCATGGCAGAGGGACAAGACTGGCAAGAAAAAGTACTCATAACATGAGTCACCTTGTTGTCATAAGCCCTGAGAGAGCCCACAGGGAATAAAGCAAATTTCTATCTCTTGGGAGTTCCAAGATATAAAAAGTCACCTTTCAGTGACCACAAAGAAAGGAAGGCCTATGATCTCAGAACTTAAGAGGATGAAGCAGTAGAGGAAAAATCCAAGGTCAGCCTGAGATACATAGTGAGCTCCAACCTAGACTAGATAACGTAACAAGACTGACTCAAAACAAAATTCTTCACTGTATGATTTCAGTTTTTTCATCTTAAACAAATTTGCTATCATTGCAAGAAACAATATAATGTAATCACAACCTATCAGTGGGAGTCAGGGTATGTCCAAAACACCATAAAAGAGATTAGTTACCAAAAAATTTAACTGTCATCTGCATATCATCCAACATCATCTGCCATCTCCGCGAACATATTTTACATCAAGTTTGTTATACCATTTTCCCCAGCAAAACATTTTCTTTTCTGTGGACACTATTGATGTCCAACTTGGTGAACCAATGAGTTTTATCAGGATTATCTACAGGAGCAGTAAAATTATTTCATTCCTACTTCCTAAATGTAATTTTGCTACAGTTACAAGTTATAATGTAAATATCTGATATGCTATTCCAAAGGGATCAAAACCCACAGGTTGAGAACCACTACCTTAGTGTATACTGTCATTTCTCCTTCTTAATATCCTATCTAAAAATATCCTGTTGTTTTATCTCGTGATTAAATTCTGCATTTTACAGAGCTTTCCTCCAAAATGGAAGGCTTTAATTTTGGAGAAAAGTGTGACACAGCATCTGCATTGGCCTAAGAATTAAAAGCAAGGGAGAGCCAGACATTATTATTATTTTTTTGTATTAAATTCATCCAGTATTTTAAGGGAAGTACATTGTGTAAATTACTCAGAATTGTCAGTTTTCTCACCCTTATAGCTGATATTCTATTTCAGGTGAACTCTGGGTACTATTTCTTCCCTGGTAATATCCTTATCCCAGCCTGTAGGCTTATGGAAACCAATCTTTTCTCCTGCCTATTAATCTTGGGTTCTACAACTGACTGCCAAACAACCCTCCTATATTTGTTAGCTTTATCATTTTAGGCAAGTGGATTTGCATTTTGAATCCACTTAGGAGAATCTACTTATTCGTTGCTTTGAGAATTAAATAGAATGATCCATGAGAAGATGCTGTATAGTGCATGGCATATTGTTACATAAAATAAATGGTAGCTATTTTATCTATGGGACTAGATCTAAAGCCCTGACTATATTGTATTACCTGCTCCAAATTTAGCCATCCCTTATGCTTCTCAAGTTTTTATTATGTGTTTCTTAAATGATGTTAGCAATGAATGATTCATTCCAGTTGCCCAAAGCCAAAGTTGTGAGCAATCTATCCTCAAGGAAATATGTTTCTGTGGACAAGGCCAGGCAAGGCACTGTAATTCACCATTTTGTTAATTTCCATTATGCCTCAGGCTGGAAAAATCTAATTACCAGGGTAAGGGAGTCACCACTCATCACCCCAGATGGAAATGGCTGCCAACCACATTGTAGAAACACAAGCATTTTGGGTCAACTACCATCTTATCAAAAGGTGAAAACCAAGGTCCTCCAATGAAAGAAATTCTGCCCTGGATAATAAGAGCTAAGCTCTGTGTTTACACATGTTGAGTCTCCTTTCCCAGGTGGACTGTGAGTGGCTAGAGGTTGGAAGGCAGCTCTCAAATGTATTTTATTGTTTTCAGAAACAAATCCACATTTCAGATGATAAAAATAAGTACTTTTTGTTTGTTTGTTTTGTCTACCATAGACAAAGACAACAGAAGGTAAACTTATTGGTCCATAGTTTGTCTCTGTCATTCTTGTTAGAGAAAATAAAGAGGAAGACTCCTGTCACTACATGTAATAGAAACAAGATGAATCCAGCTACATACCTGAAAATGCTTAAATTAATAAATGGCTAAAGACTTACATAGGCATTTGCCAAAAGATGTATCAGCAACTGGTTTCTGGGTTAACCCCAACATAAAATTCAATGAGCTATCACCTTATACCTGTTAGGATGACTGTTATAAAAATACATCTAAAATTCATAGAAACAGAATCGGACTAGAGAAAATGGGACATGTTGGTCAGGTGTCCAAAGTTTCAGTTTTATATTATGAATAGATTTTGAAGATCTTGTGGCTACCATGGTGACTACAGTTAACATGCTTCATTATTTGCTTGAAATGTGCAAAGAGTTCTCAAGTGCTCTTCCCATATAAAAAAGAATGGCATCTATGAAGAATTTTGAGTTTCATTATCATTGCACAGTGTATACATGCACCACATGAAATCTATACAATTAGTATTTTTCTGTAGAATCCAAGACAGTGACAAATTTAGAAACACTAGCTTAAGCAAAATAAATGGGGCTATTCCCTCACCATTCTAAAAGTTTTGTTTATGTCAAGTCTGAGAATTCTAAATCCTAGAGCTCTAATGATATCCTTGAGGACTCTATTTATGCTGGCATCATCTCAGGCTCTTTCTTTAATGGTCTTCTCTATGGAGGTTCATCATCTCCATTCCTACCTGCCATCTCCTAATAAGGCAAATGCAGACTTCTTCCCAAAATTGATGAGTCATGATTTGGTTGTTAGCCTGAGTCTCATGCCTTCCACAAAACTCTTCACTGCCTTTGGGAAAAAGCAGATCCTCAAATTAATCTCCCAGGAACTGAATCCCAATGAGAAATCATAATTCTTAAAGGAACAACTAGAGCTGTTTAAGATAAGGGTCAAAGGGGTTATGCAAAGGTGGCCAGTAGACTTCCAAAGCTTTGTAAACCTGAACATTGCATGTGTATCCTAGGAGCCTCTAAACTAAGAGCATAAATATCATACTAATCCAAACCAAAAGGCAAAAGCACATTTCTCTCTGCAAATTAGAGTCCTTTTTTTTTCACTCTGTATCTTTCTGAGAGTCAATCTATCCTGTTTTATCTTGCCTATTTGTCTTTGCTGCATCCCCTTGTGTGTTCTCACGTCTTTAAGGAAATGATCTCTTAAAGCTGGTTTTCATGGGACACTGAATCTATCTGGTCTAAAGCCCAGGAGAATAGGATAATGACTACATCTCCTTTTATCTCTTCAGCAATCAAGTTTTCCTCTCTTGAAATTACATTGCTCCCTTCTGTCCCATCTTTTATATTTTATTGTGTCCATCGTCCCCCAATATGGATTGATTGACTACCTTTACCAAGTGCTGAAATACATACATGTGCCACAGTGTCTTAATTTAAATCACTTCATTGACTGAACACTATATGAAGTAGTGACGGTGTGTGTAATAGAATGGTGCTGCAAGGTTTAAAATTTATATAGTAAAACAGATATGGTTTCATCAAAACAACTCTAAAATCTGGAGAGAAGGAAAGTACATGGGTATATTAAAAGATACAGAGGAGAGGAGAGTGTGTGAGAGAGAGAGAGGAAGGGAAAGAGAGGGAGGGAGAGAGGGAGGAAGGGAGGGAGGGGAAGGGAAGGAGCACGAACGTGAGAGCAATTCCAGGGTGAGAAGGCATAGATGTGCAAAACAAAGGGCATCTATGAATATCTGAAAGTGGTTACTGTGGTTAGGGATTGAAAAAAGTAGGCTGGTAATTCAGAGAGGATAATGAACAAGAAATATTGGGTGAAATGAAACCAGAGCGCCAGACAGATGGAGAAGCATCATTTGGAAATGAGACTAAGACCGGGTATTACTACGTGAGGGTGAAGGACAGAGTATAAGCAAAAAAAATCATATGAGCCATAAAATATGATAGGAAGGCAGTTCCAGTTCCCTCTCCCTCCCTCCCTCTTACCTTCTCTTCCCCCTCACATACACTCTGACCACCCTCCCCTCTCATCCCCCCACCCCAATTCCACATGTAGGGCAATGCCATCCAGGTGGGGTCACGTAGATCTGTCAGGTCATTTGAAGTGGGAACTAGGACTTCTCTCCTGTCTCTAGGTTAAAGCAGTATCCCTCCATGGGGGATGTGTCAGCACGGTCATTTTGTGCACCAGGGATACATCCTGGTTCCACTGTCTGAGGTCCCTTAGACTGCTCAGTCCTTCTGGCTGAGACCCATATTCAGGGGGACTTGAGTCAATCCCATGATAGATTCCCAGGTATCAATCTGGGGGCCCGTTAGCTCCTCCTTGTTCAAGTCAGCTGTCTCTATGTGTTTCTGCAACCTGGTCTTGTCCTCTCCCTCTGCATCTGGATTCTAGTTCGACTCAGTGTTTAGGTATGGGTGTTTGCTTATGTTTCCAACAGGTATTAGATGAGGTATCCATGGATAAGTTAGTTGTTGATCTCACTATCCTGGAAGAGCATTTAAGGTAGCCTTTCCACGTTTGCTCAAATTGTTAGTTGGCGGAAGTCTTGTAGGTCTCTAGACCTTTCTTTAGATTCAGTTTTTTCTTCAAACTAATAATGGCTCCCTCTTTTATGCTCTCTCTCTCTCTCTCTCTCTCTCTCTCTCTCTCTCTCTCTCTCTCTCTCAACTCCAGGAGCACAGACACTGAGAGCATTAATAAATGGGACCTCTTCAAACTTAGAAGCTTCTGTAAGGCAAAGGACACTGTGGACAAAACCAAACAGCATCCCACAGACTGGGAAAAGATTTTCACCAATCCTACATCCAACAAAGGGCTGATCTCCAAAATACACAAAGAACTCAAGAACCTAGTCAACAAAACACCAAATAACCCTATTAAAAAATGGGGTACAGAACTGAAGAAAGAATTCTCAATAGAGGAAATCAAAAAGGCTGAAAGATGCTTAAGAAAGTGCTCAACATCCTTAGCTATCAAGGAAATGCAAATCAAAACAACTTTGAGATACCATCTTACTCCTGCCAGAATGGCTAAAATTAGAAACACCAATGATGACTCATGTTGGAGAGGATGTGGAGAAAGGGGAACACTCCTCCACTGCTGGTGGGAGTGCAAACTCATACAGCCATTTTGGCAATCAGTTTGGCGTTTCCTCAGGAAAATGAGAATTAGTTTACCACAGGACCTGGCAATCCCCCTCTTAGGCATATACCCAAATGATCCACATCCATGAAATAAAGACATGTGCTCAACTATGTTCATAGCAGCATTATTTGTAATAGCAAGAAGCTGGAAGCAACCTAGATGCCCATCAACTGAAGAATGGATAAAGAAGATGTGGCACATCTACACAATGGAATACTACTCGGCAGAAAAAATTAATGGTATCTTGAAATTCACAGGCAAGTGGATGGCACTTGAAGAAACCATCCTGAATGAGGTAACCCAGTCAGAAAAAGAGGAACATGGTATGTACTCACTCATATATGGATTTTAGACCTAGAACAAAGGATCACCTGCCTATAATTCACACCACCAGAGAAACTAGGATACAAGATGTATTATAAGAGATTCATATAAAGTCCCTCACAGAAGGGGGAAGGACAAGTCCCCCAGAGCACAGGGGAAGTGCGGGGCAGTGAATGGAGAGACAAGTAGGAGAAAGAGAGGGGGAGGAGATGGTAGGAATAGAAGACAGATTCTCTAATTTTAACCCCAACATAGTTTACTGATCCCTTGCTGGATTCGTTAATTCAACTTTTTATGTGTTGAAGTGGAAGAACCTTTTGTTTACATTAAAAAACAGCTAACATGGGTTATTCTTCTGATGCAGTATTTATAAAAGTTGGACTTTCTTTGTAATTCCACTGAACATTAGTGCAGTAATTATGCATAACTCATCACGTAACTAGGCACAACATTTGTTATATTGCCCACCTTTAAAAAGTGATTAAAGTTATTCTGGTGAATCTGTCATCTAATATTTTCCCTCTTTCTTCTATAAGTGATATCAAGGCAGATGTGGTGGTGCCCAGCTTTAATCTTAACACCAGGAATGCAGTGGCAGTTTGAACTATGAGTTGAAAGCCAGCCTGGTCTGCAGAGCAATTTCCCAGCCAGCCAAACCTGTATGGTGAAGCTGAGTCTCAATAAACAAACAAACATTTTGATATCATTATTTAATATGTACATTGTGCTGCTATATATAAACCATCATGGTTGCTTTTTTTAAATGGAAAGTTTGCTCCCAAATAATAGAGAAGGTGGTCATCAAACATCCTTCATATATCAAGAACCCCAGGGCCAGCCACAACTTCAGTAACCTTTTCCAACAACATGATTTCCATGGAAAAGTCTTCCAAGTCTGAAGTCCCGGCTACTCTGGCCTACCTTAGATATCTGAATTGTTATCACATGATGGGAAGATGTGGCAGCAGGAATGTGACACAGCTGGTCACACTGCATCCACAGTCAGGAAGCAGAGAGAAAAGCGTGCTGACATTCTGAACACTTGCTTCTTTTGATTCAGTCCCAGACAATGGGTCACAGGACGATGCTGCCTGCCACTTACGACTGGGGATAAGCATGCTCACCTCTTTCTAGCTTCTGGCCTTGCTGGCGCTCCTTGACATTTTGGGTTCGGCATTTTTTATTGTTTCTGCTAATAAAGTGCAACCTGCCTTAGCCTGGCCAGAACATAACACCTCTTCAGCTCAGTCTTCTTTGTGCATTCTTTGGGTGAGTCCATCCTTCCTAGGGCACGTGAATCACTGAGAGTTTGATGGGTTTTGCTAATAAAGTGCAAACTCTCTTACCTTGACTTGTCTACAGTGCTGATCTCATAACATTGTTATGAGTTTTAAACACAAGATTTGCTTAGCACCATGTCTGCCACATAGAAAGCCTCAACTAAATAGAGTTTTCATTATCTCCAAGGTAGCAAATACACTGCAATATTTACAAGACAGAAAAATCTTCTGAGTCAATTTTCATTCTTGCATTTGAGGGGAAAAAAGAACTCATAGGCACAATTTGTCTATCATCCACATTGGTAACATTCACTGAATGCCTCCTACTCTTTCATCAAGAACCCTTCCTTGGACTTGCAGTCTCACAAGGTACACACAGCACAGTGGTAAAGTGTGTCTGAGCACCTTCCAGGGCTACCATGGAAGAAAGCGCAGATGCCTAGAATGATGCATTGTGCCCTGAAGATGCCCCAGAGTCAATGAACCATTATCCCAGGAGAGCAACAAAAATGCTGGTAGGTCTCATCTGTTCAACTTGGGCAAGACAAACAAAACATTTGAGACCTACAGTCTCCGTTTTGTTGTGCCACCAGCAACACATCACACATTTTGTTTTAGCTAGACCTTTCCAAACAACCAGGGCATGGTGCCTCAAGGCTGAGCACACACAAAAGTGACAGATGCTGTCCACAGAAGGCTAATGCCATTATTCTCTGAGACTGTGGAAAAGTAAGAATTCCTCTAGAACCTGAGCATCTCACATTTATTACAGTTCCCTCAAACTATTCTCTCTAGGTTCCCATGGGATTGGCTGTCTTTCTTACTCTCCATGGAAAGCCATAGTAGACCAGGTAATAAAAGTACAGAGACTTTTCTAGAGCCAAGTTTTATTTGCTGAAATTACCCTCAGGATCTTGAAATTAGAAGACCAGATGTATATTTTGTTTTATGCTTTCTATTGAGAAACATTTAAAATGGCCAATCTGTATCAGATTCCTGGTTCTGCCAGAACAAAATACCACAGACTGGTTGGCTTAACCAACTCAGATTGATTCTCTTATCAATTCTGGAATCTGGAAACCTGAGATGAGGATTCAATGGGGGTGTTTTGTCCTAGGGGTTTTCCACTTGCCTTGTAGGTGACATACTTGCTGTATTTTCCTATAGCCTGGATCCTGGTGTCCCCTTCTCATAAAGATACCAGTCTTCTTTGATTAGGAAATAGCTTAATAACCCAACTTTAACTTCATAATTTCTGGTCTCCTTCCATATACTGTCACATTACATAGCACCAAAGGGAGGTTAGAAACTCAACCTAGTGGGGTAGAAGTATAGGACACAACTCACAAGCTATCATATTATTCTCTCCAGTGTCCATCTGCACATCTCTATGGTAACTAGCGCCATTTCCTCATAAGTAGGAGAAGTGATGCAAAATTCTCTCAAATGACTAGTGCTTTGGATAGGGAAGTACTGTACCACTATAATCCAGCCAAAGCCTTAGTGTACTTTTTTGAAGCTAGTTCTATTTAATCCATTATTCTCTTATATTTTGATCCAAGAAATGAGAAGATAACAGGAAAGGCTACTTCTCTTTCTATAGGTGTACTTGTGGTCAGAAACTAAAGAATGATGAAGTGTAATTCTGACATAAAAACATCAATCAATCAATCCAAAGGTGATTACCAGCTGGTTGCACTGAATGTATAACCAACCTCTGTTCAACACCATGAACCATTGTTGTGGAAATAGCAAGTGATTTGTAATTTCAATAGCTTTAAGACGAAAGATCATTTTCTAGCTTTATTACAGGCATGGGAAGATAACAAAGACTAGAATAGAGAAACTAGGACTCAGATAAAACCAGTAGCTGCTGTGTAAGAGGTAAAAAATAATGGTCCATTTCCAAAAGTGCTTTGAGCCAGCTAATATCCATTTAGAGATGATCATAAATGTTGGACCCCTGCACTGCCAGAGTCTGATAGACTAGCCACTCACACAACCCTAATCTAAATTTTAGAGCAGAAAGTTATTACTAGAAGACAAACTTGCCTACAGATGTGACAAGGTTATACTCCTGAGAAGCCTTTAAAACAAACAGGATGTTAAATGTAGAGATAAGGTCACAGGGATTGTGGGAGTGGACTATTAATGACTGGTTCAGCCTGAGATCCATGCTATGAGAGTGACCCACCTCTGACACTACCTGGAGTGTTAAGACCCTGAAGTTGGATGGTCCAGAGAACTAGCATAAAAACAAACAAGTCTGAAGAAAAAAAAAGTCAATGTAATGATATCTAACAATGCTCTACTATACTCATAGATTGGTGCCTAGCCCAGTAGTCATCAAAGGTATTTCATCCAATAACAGATGGAAACAAATGCAGAGACTTACAGCCAAACATTAGGCTGAGCTCTTGGAAATATGGCGAAGAAGGGAGGAAGAATTGTACAAGTCTTGGGAATCAAGGTATTCACAAGGGAATCCACAGAAACAACTAACATTGGATCTTATTGATCCAACAACTAGAAGCCTTCATGGGACTGACATAGGCCCTCTACATATATGTGACAGTTGTGTGGCTTGGTCTTCTTGTGAAACTCCTATCTATGGGAGCAGGGGCTATCTCTAAGGCTTTTGCTGGCTTTTGGGAACCTACTTCTCATGGGGGTTGCCTTGTCCAGCCTTAATAGGAAGGGTGGTGTTTAGATTTACTGTATCTTCATGTGCCAAACTTTGTTGATACTCATGGGAGACCTTCCCCTTTTTGAACAGAGGAAAGAAGGGATGGAATGGGAGTGGAGGATAGGGAGAGGGAATGGGGAGAGAAGATGGCAAGAGTGGGCTCTACATATAAAAAAATATATTAATTTAATTTTAAAAATAGGCATTTGTAGTGCAGGATATGTAAGACTCAGGTGATCTGTACATTCCTACTTACTCAGCCAATGATGAAGGCAGGCTGAATTCAAGTCTGCATGTTCAAAAAATGGCCATGTGTCTATCTTGCACCTTAAGTCAATGAACCAAATGCGATAGTTTTCATCACTTCCTTGCTATAACTTAAGCAATGAAAACTCTCAAGAACAATGGAGTTACTGGCTTCACAGCATTGTGCCAGGTAGAAACAGGGTAGGGACAGAGTCACTGGGATCCCATAGACTCTAAGAGTTTAATAAGCACAGACACAACTCCTGTGGAAACTACTGCACAGTACAGAAATTCTCTCTCTCTCTCTCTCTCTCTCTCTCTCTCTCTCTCTCTCTCTCTCTCTCCACCCTGTCACTCGCTTGCCTTTAATGGCCATTTCAGTTGGAGGCTCATAGCCAGAATGACAGATGAGTAATGTCTCCCAAACAGAGCTATTGTTCTATAAATGACTTAAAAAAAAACAAAACAAAACAAAAAAAGAAGTTATTTGTCATTTTAGGCCAGGGACTTTCAACCTCAGCACAATTGAGATTTTGGCCCAAACAATTTGTTACTAGGGCTGTCCTGAAATGAACATTCTAGTTAGAAGAGTTCTACGCCTCTGCCCAATGGAAGCAAATAGTATTTTACCAAATAATAATAATAATAATAATAATAATAATAATAATAATAATAATAAAGTCTCCAAGTATTCCTCCTCCTGAGTCTCAGAATTCATGATACTATACTAGGTCCAAAGAAAATGGCCTATTCAAATCTTTAGGAAACAACTGTAACTAGCATGTGCTCTCACAGACAAAGCCTGTCATTAATATACATTTCAGCCTAAATGTGGAATTTTATGCACTCCTCTTTAAAAAACACTAATTGGAGAAATGGTTTTTGAGTGACCTAATCACTGTAAGTTCAGTAGCTTCACCTTAAAAACAGAAATATGAGATTTTTGGGTTTTATCACTCCTTGGGTTCCTACAGTTCTAGAATCTATATTACTCATTAGGTACATAATTATGTCACATAAGTAATATAAGATACTCTGAATCCTTGAATGAAATAATTTAGCAGTGGGACTTACATAAACAGTTCTGTGTGTGTGTGTGTGTGTGTGTGTGTGTGAATCTATATTACTCATTAGGTACATAATTATGTCACATAAGTAATATAAGATACTCTGAATCCTTGAATGAAATAATTTAGCAGTGGGACTTACATAAACAGTTCTGTGTGTGTGTGTGTGTGTGTGTGTGTGTGTGTGTGTGTGTAAGAAAGAGTAGCAACAACATACGTGTGTGTATATTTAAAGCTATAGTAACAACAAAACTTTAAATGCCATAGTCTATTTCAGAAAATGAGTTTTGCATGTTAAAAAACAGTAAAAGAAAGAAACAACTGAGACTATTGTAGAAATAGAAGCAAGAAAAATCTGCAGATAAAAAGGAAATACTGTGTAATAACTTACCCTACCAGATAGTAAAATTTCATAAAATTACACATTATATAACTAATTCATTATAAGGTACAAGGACAGTGAAAAAGACAGATGAAACAAAATTTCATACACTAGAATCACATCAGAGATTTAGTAGAAAAATAATGTCTAGAAAATGCACATAATAATATTTAACTATTATTTATACCACAGAAATGTCAATTAGACTGTAAAACTGCAAATATCAAATGGCAAAGTCACAATAGAAATTTTGTAAATCATAATATTACCCAAATAAAGCCCTCAGAGAAAATAAATCTTAATGATTTTTTGTTTTGTTAATTAACCACTTTTGATAGATGCATATAATAATACCTTTAAAAGACAAATTTCATCTGTTTTTTTAAAAATATAATTGGAACATATAGTTTCTGTTAAAAACTTTGAAAATATGAATATATATGATGAGTAAGATTGAAGTGGCCTTAAATTCTATCCCCTACACATAGCCATTACTGACAGTGAATTTTTAATTCAGTAATTCATTCAATGTTTATGACTCTGGATGATCTTGGTGAATTTTTTGTTGGTACAAAAGAATACCTACAACACTGGTATATAAGCAAATGTATTTTTCCAGTACTGAAGGCTAGGAGGCTCAATATCAATATGTCATCACATGATAGAGGCCTTCTTTCTCAACCATGATGGTAGAATACATCACATAATGGGTGAAGGAGTATGTGAATTCAGGCATTTTGTTCTTTTCTTGAGTACCTAACCTTATCATAGGGGTCCTACACTTATGACCTCATCCAAAATTAATTACATCTCAAAGGAGAATATATTCTTAAATATAATCAACATACTGTTTCAAGAAAAATGTTTCTAACATATGAACTTCTGAGAGACATATTGAAGTCATAGCATATATTATTTTATAGATTAAACTTTTCTCTATTAGTTACTAAGTAACTAAGTAACTAATAACAGTTAATAAGTGTTTAGATAAGTGTTCTCCAAAGGATGCTTGGCAGATGCTTGAACCTCAGCTGGTGCTACTGAAATGCAGTAAAAACTATAGAAGATGAGGATTTGTTTTTGATGGTTAGGGTCTAGATAAAACGCTCCCAAGTTCTTGAACTCATTTTTATTTTTTATAATTTTTGTATTTAAATTTGAAACAAGCTTCTTTTACATATGAATCCCAGTTCCCAAACCCTCTCATCCTCCCCTGATCCCCCTCCAAACCCCCATCCCATCCCCTTTCTGCTTCCCATGGAGGGTGATGACTTCCATGGGGAGTCTGCAAAGTCTGTCATATCATTTGAAGCAGGGCTCAGGCTCTTCCCCCATGTGTCTAGGCTGAGAAAGTATCCCTATATGTTATCATTATCATCATGGCAGAAAGCTTGGCAGCATGTAGTCAGATCCTAGAGCAGTAACTTAGAACAACATCCTTATCTATAAAAAGAGAGAGGAGGAGGGACAAGGACAGAGCATGGGAGGAGAAAGATAAGGAGGAGAGAGAGAGAGAGAGGGAAGAGAGATGGGGGAGAGGGAGAGAGAGAGAGAGAGAGAGAGAGAGAGAGAGAGAGAGAGAGAGAGAGAGAGAGACCTAGCATGGGCTTTTGAAACCTCCAGATCTACACCAAGTGACATGCTTCCTCTAACAAGACCACATCTCTTAATCCTTTTAATCTTTCCAAATAGTTCCACTCTGTGGGGACTAAGCATTCAAATATAGCAGCCAGTGGTGGCCATTCTTAGTCAAACCACCAGAGATTGAGGCTATATTATAGGTGATTCTCTTATTCTTATTGATAGATTACATTATATAATTATGTCACTAATGTGCTTGTCCCTTTCCTTAATGCATCTGACTTTGATCATATGCATGCCCAATTATACATAGATATAAGATATTAAATAGAGAATTATATCTAAAAGTTTACTAAAGGACACAGTTTTGCCTTACTTTACATATACTTCAAACCAGTTCAGGTCACACCATCAGCCTTTCTATGTTGTATACCTGGATATCATGGGAATACATTTAAACAGAAACTATCTAAATTTGTTGTTACCAAGGTTGGGGGAAATTATACCACTGTTAGAGGGGGAGTACATATAGGCCAAAGAAGTTGGGGATTCAAGGGCTCTGAAGTTGCTAGGTGCAGTTTTTGAATAGGTGTGTGTATGCAGGCATGTTCAGGTGAAGGAACAGGGCTATTTAGTACATAGGGTGATGGGAGGGGGTGAGTTGTATATGCATAGCCAAAAACCAAATGGGAGTCCCATGGTACTAAAGTATCTTCAGCATTTACCTGCCTCCGTCTCACAGGATGTGTGTGGGTATTGAGTAAACACCTTCACGGAGTATTGTGGGACCATGGGACTTTCCGATGTTCCCTGGCCACAGGGTGAGCAGTGTTGTTCAAAATATCCTCTTGCTATGTGTAGAGCTCAAAAGCTGATCATCTTAGGTATTTGTTATACTAAAGGAAACTAACATATCAAATAACAATTTATATGCATATAAGGTACACTTTAGTCATATCATGTAACCTATAGAAATGTCAAATATTTGCTTTAAAGAAATAAGAAGAGAATAAATGATACTGCAAGCATTCCTATAAATTGTCATCATCAGTCTTACCTAACTGTAAACCCTTCAAACTGCAACAATTCTTGTTGTAATAGCAGCACAATGTTATGGGGGTAACCAATAGTTTCTGATAGAATTTAAGTTCCATTACACAGGAGGCAATGCATGCTTGGTATGTATATAAAAGCAATGCATGCTTGGTATGTATATAAAATTGTGGAGGAGCTTGCAAACCCCAGGGCTTAATCTACCAGTAATTATTTTGCTAAATAAACATAGTATCACATTTGTATCTTTCTATCTATAGTTTAAGGTAGCTCTGAAACCTCATCAGAAATAGACAACCAGCCAGACAGTGGTGGCACATTTCTTTAATCCTAGCACTTAGGAGGCAGAGGAAGGAGGATTTCTGTGAGTTTGAGTTCAGCCTGGTCTACAGAGTGAGTTCCAAGACAGCCAAAGATACACACAGAGAAACCCTGTCTCAAAAAACCAAATCAAAAAACAATAAAATGGAAACTGATAACCAGTTAAAGTTCAGAGAATAAGGAACTGACTGGGGAGTGCTCATCCACAAATGGAACATTCATACAAATCCCACGTCCTAAGGCTCAGGGACCAACAAAGGAGAGGTGACAGGAAGTTTATGAGGAAAAGAGGTGGGAAAGACAAGACAGTGTCTTCTGGGCATGATAGAACTTCTGCAGTCATTAGCCACTGTAGTTGCTAAATTTTTTCAAGACATTCCTCTTTATTTCTGATACTAACTTCACATGAATTATTATTAATGATGGATAACTAATAAATAGTTGCTTATTCTGTTAGTTCTTGTACTAATGCAGAAATTAAAAAAAAAAAACCTTTCAAAAGAGAAGTGGTGAGCTAAAAGGAGCAGACTGAGGAACAAATGAAAATGGAATAAAGGACTAACCTATAGAAAAATGAAAAAACGAAAACAAAAACAAAACAAAACTAAGTTTGAGAGTGTAATGCATTAGTTCACTATCTACATGACTTGAGTAAATTCACTTAATTCTTATTCCAATTCCTCAAATATAAAATGGAAATAACTAATAAGTAACTAAACAGAATAGTCATAACACCAGTAATAAGCCCTTCCTCAAATCCCCGGTGTTTAGCACACAAATTCTCCAATGATGCCTGGTGGAATGGCTGATAATCTCTATTCTCGCTGGTAAATAGATAATAAACACTGAACAAGTACTTAGTGTTTTGAGACTCCGTGGATAGAGCAAATATAGAAGGCAAGCCCCATTTAAGTGCCAGCATTTTTATAAGCCCAAAGAACATGACTGCTTTCCCACTTAGAAAATAGGAAATTCCAACAGATTGCCTGTCTTACCTTCTGATGAAAAAAAAAAAGGGGGGGGGGAATTTGCAATTTCATCATGGAGTTATGAGAGTGGAGTTTAGGAACCAGGTCCCATGTCCCAAAGTAAAAAGAAGTATTGATGTAACAGTATCTTCCTTAATAAGCTGAGAGGAGTCTGAAGAGCAAGAAGGGACAGGCAATGCTGTTCAAAATGGCACTGCGTCCTGCAGGCACTCCTGCTTACAAATTGAGAGGCCCTGCCTCTCATGGACCCTGGAAAAGGGCAGCCATGTCAGAAGGGTCAGGGAAGCATCTGAAGGAAGAACAGCATGCTTACAGATGAAGCACTGTTTTATAATAACATAAAAGTAACAGATACGCTAGTTTAAATAGGATTACTTTTAAATGTATGCATAGATACACCCAGAGAAACATGCCTTGAAAACTGGCAGAGAGAAGCTGTCTGAAGAGGCAGGCAGAGTCAGGAGTTTGCAAGCTCTTATCTGCAATGCTGACACACAGCAAGGCAGAAGTAGGGAGGAGGCCAGCCCCCAACTGCCTCACCTTACCATGGTCTTAACCACTAAGTGAAAATCCAAACACACATTGGCTGAGCAAACACATGGTGACTCTCTAAGGCAAAGGATCCTGGTAAATTATTTTAGGCTACATGACTAGGATTTTAGGTTATCAAATGCTTCTTATTTACTTCAAGAGCTGGGATATGAGGGCTATTCTGTGTGAGGATATCTGAATCTGTTACAGAGTCTGGCCCTTCCATTCAAACAGGTAGATTATCCTAGAACTAAAGTAAATAGAAAGATAAATAGCATTAGTTGCCACTGGAGAGGAAGATAAATTTCCCCTTTTTAATAAATGTTTTATTCATTTTACATACCAGTCACAGCTCCCTCTCCCTCCCCTCCTTCCCCTCTCCCCACCTCACTCCAGCCGATTCCTATCCATTCCCCAGAAAGGGTAAGGCCTCCCATGGGGAGTCAGTAAAGCCTGGCACATTCAGTTGAGGCAGGACCAACGACCCCCTCCCCAGCATCAAGGCTTGGTAAAGTATACCACCATATGGAATGGGCTTCAGAAAGCCAGATCATGCACTAGGAATAGATCCTGGTCCCACAAACAGACCAGGCTACAAAACTTTTGCCCACATGCGAAGGGCCTACCTAGTTTGGTCTCATGCAGATTCCCCAGCTGGAGATCTACAGTCAATGAGCTTCTACAAGTTCAGGTCAACTATCCCTGTGGGTTTCCTCATCATGGTCTTGACTGCCTTGCTCATAAAATCCCCCCTCCCTCTTTGACCATAGCTTGGCCTGATGCTTGGATGTGGATTTCTGCATCTGCTTTCATAAGTTACTAGATGCACATCATTTCCTAATCATACCATTAAGAATCTCTATCTCTCTCTCTCTCTCTCTCTCTCTCTGTCTCTGTCTCTCTGCTATGCTTAGAAATGCATCTATCGAAATAATTATGTTGATTCTTACAACTCAGAAGTTATCCCTACTCTGTTTACTGAAATCCCAGTATCTTTCAGATCAGAACACAGCTCAAGGAAACCCCACTTTGCACACTAACCCTATGATTTGTTTGCTGTGTGAATAAGGACAAGTCAGGCAATCCATAATTTCCCTGACTCTCATTTCTTTCAACTGTAAAATAAGTTAAGGAGCTACCCTATTGCTGGCCACATAAAACTCTGCACATCCCAGATGAACTCAACAGCATCAACTGGACAATGACAAGTGACGTTTTAAATAATTAAATTTTCTTTTCTGTCCACTGAAGTCACTTTAGCACTTCAACAGGGACTTTTTACTCCATATGGGAAATCCTGAACTAACTTGAATGGTAATTTCTAAATCATTCTAGTGATGACCTAAAACAATACCCCGTGGTTAGTGACTGAGGAGGCTGCCCCATTGAACTGCCTTTTATCTAGTTCTGAGAACAAGATTATATTCATTTTGTAACACTGAAAACTGGGTATATTAAACTACAGAAATCTATTATTGCATAGCACTTGACGCTAGTTGGAAATCAAGGTAGGAAAAGAACCATGCTCTTGCTCTCAGGGGACTCCAGGGAATAAATCCTTCTGTGTACATTCCAGCTGTGGCTATTCTCTGGCTAGCCTTGACTTTCCTTGGAGATTTGGGTTTGAATGTGTTCCCTAGAGTTCATGTATTGGGAACTTGATCTCCAAAGTTAAGAGGTTGCATCCTTTGGGTGGAAAGGTTCTGCAGGCTATGCAAGGCTCAAGGCTGGGAATTCCATCTCTTGTTTTTCTACCTTTGAGTCCTTGGTCTCTTTTTCCTGACTGTGGCCTTCAGTGACAAAGACATAGGCTGTCACCAGATGTTGTTCTGTTTGAGGTTTAGACCCCATGAATTTCTTTTGGTATTTTATAAGCAGGCCCATAATTGAGGTCACATCATTATAGTCATTCACCTATGCATTCTTTTAAAATATTTTCATTTATTCTTGGAGAATCATATATATATATATATATATATATATATATATATATATATATATGGTATATATATATACACAAAGTATTTCAGCCCTATTATTTATCCCCTTCTCTTTCCCACCCCAACTTCTACTGAATCCAACTCCTACAGCCCCACCCAATTTCATTCCCCTCCCCTTTTAGAACACATGATGTCCTACATATACATAGATATGGAGTCTCCTACTGAAGCATGATTAACCTACAAAGGCCTATATACCCTTAAAGAACACTGAATTTCTCTACTCTAGTAGCCATCAATTATCAATAGCTCCTCACTTGGGAGCTCATAAACTATTCTTGCAAGTGTTGACTGATTTGATTTGTATAGGTCTTGTGCAGATTTGTGCAGTTGCAATAATCCTGTCTTATGTAGAAGGCACTGTTTCCTCTGTCTCTTGCAATATTTTGACTCCATCTTTTGCAATACTCCCTGAGCCTTAGGGGAAAGAGATGTGATATAGACATCCCAGTTATGGCTGAGAGGTATTCAGACACTCTTCTCCGTGCTGGCAAGTTGTGAGTCTCTGTATTAACATTGTCCACTGCACAAAGGAGCTTCTCTGATGAGGACTGAGAGCCCCTCTAATCTACTCATCCATTCTTTAGCAAACCCCTTGTTGAAGGTTACTACTATGAACCCACTCTAGTACCAAACCATTGGATATGAGATTGAACCAAAGACAAGCCCTTGTCTTCAAGCAGGACATTAAACCATAAATGTCTGCCTCTGACTAGAATGGAGGGCAGGGACAAAGTCACTGGAGCCCTTTGAATCCCACACAGTGGCAATGGCTTGCTTGTGCTCACAGCCGGTGCTCAATAAATAACTGCTGAGTCATGGACCAGATGTACAGACTGAGTTTTGTTGCCTGGGTAGCTACTGATTTATGGCTGCATATGGTCACCTTCTCTAACCTTCTCAGTGCCTTTTTATGCCAAAGTCACCACCTTATTTCCTTTTGCATCTTTTCTTCTACCTCTACAATACATACTCTTACTTTCTATCACCTGAGCAGTTCAGCCTCAGTGTAATAGAAAACATGGGACCTGGGTACAAAATTCTTCTTCTGCATGCTAAGGCTATCATAGATTGACCAGGCTATTCCTACAAATGACATCCAAAGTTGAAACCATTCTTAATCACAATAACCATTGTCAGGAATGAGCCAGATAGTTAGAAAGCATGATAATGCAGAGGAAATTCTAATTAAAAGAAATGAAGGAATTTAACACTGATCATCTGTCATTATGCTGTCACCCTTACCAGTGAAACAAATGAGAGTTTGTGCCAAGAGTCTGGCTATCGCTTTTGAAAGAGAACTATTTATAATTAGACTTTGTTGAATATTTAAAAGTTGCAAAATTATCATGTCTCCAGGGGGGAATGTCTGTGAAACTATGCAAGGGCAAATCTAGAAAAAGTTCTTAAACATGAGGACCTTCCAAGTTTGTATTAAACAAGGAAAATAGGGTATAACATTTAAAAGCAACATGCATTTTAAAAAGCCACTCTGCTAATTAATTGTCATCTCACAAATACTTCTAAGCCTGTTGGATGATGATGGATGTCAGTGGGTGATTATTCAGTTAATTGAAATCGGAGAATTCATTTCTCACTTACAGACTTTATAATGTAATTTAATACATTTTTTCCGTGTCTAGTAACCATTTATGCTGCATATTGTCTAAGGGTCTCTATTGCTGTAATGAAATCCCATAACCAATGTGGGGAGAGAAAGGTTTATTTCACCCTACAGTCTGTAGTCCATAATCCAGAGAAGTCAGAGCAGGAACCTAGAGACAATGAATCCACAGACCGTGGAGGAGCACTGCTTATTGTCTTGCTCAGTGGTTTGCTCAGCTTGCTTTCTTATAGCATCCAGGACCACAGCCCAGGAATGGAACCACATCCTACATCAATTATCAATCAAGAAAATGCACCACAGGCTTGCCTACAAGCCAATCTTGTAGGGGTATTTTCTCAACTGAGGTTCCCTCTTCCAAAATGATTCTAGCTTGTGTCAAGTTGACATAAAGCTAGCCAGCACAAATCTCTAGCTCAATATAACATCTGAGAAAAAAGCATCCAAGTCTCCAAAAAAAAAAAAAAAAAAAAAAGCTAATACATGCACCTTTGAGCACTGTAAAAACTCAAAACTTCAGGAAAACAAATCATTTTATTTTGTTATTATGTAATACTCCAATAAAGAAAAGTAAGTGGCATGGTATAAGGAATCTTCTGTCTACCATTACAGGGTCAAATACCAATGCATGGCAAGCACAGTCTCATTTATACACTAATCTACTGCCTTCTCACTCATATTACTTTAAAACATATAAGGAACAAAAAGTGTTTTCCTTCCAGTGTTTCAGTTTGTACCTCTAAAAAAAATGTATGAACTCCAGAAACCTAAACATCATGAAAATAATCATTATCATACTTAAAACTTTTGACAATAATGTGGTTTCAGGCCAGGAGTCTTACATTGTGCCTCTAATCCTAGCACCAAATCAAAATGTTGGATTAGAAAACTCTCACAACTTCAATGTGTGGAAACAACAACAGCAATAATAATAACGTGTTTTTCTTTCCTTCAATAGACTTGAGGCAGTAACTCAGAAGGGATGAAGAGGGACTGATGTAGCCATCTACTTACTATTGAGACAGTTTCAGAGAACCCATTTAACTTCCTCTAAGATTGAGTTGAACAAAAAGTAAGATGGCTAAATCAGAAAGCATATAATATATGCATAAGCTAAGCACAATATCAGCTATAATTGAAATAGTCAAACTAAAATTATGCTCAATACTGTTTGAGGTAAATTCACTTTCTCTGGAAAGGTAGTCCAGGAAGTCATTAATGAGTACCATGTTTCTAAATCAATAAGAGTTCTTTTTAAAGTCATTTGACTTCTTGTAGCCTCTGACACAATTCTTAAATACATAACTCCTTCTGGAAGGAACCTTCTCCTGGTTTTCACTGTACTGTGCACCCTTGCTAACCCCTTCTTATTCTCTATAGATAAGACCTCACTGAACCATGGTCACCAAAAGCAAAACCCTTCAAGGGGCAGTCTTAATTGTGTTTTGGCATATTTCCCTTATAGGCTCGCTAGTTTTTTAAGCAAAGGAAATAATTTAATTGCTAGCAACTCTCACTTTGATACCCCTGGTCCTGATACCATCCATTTTGCTGTTTCCTCCACGTAATGTGGCCTTCCTCCTTCTCTCAACTCAGCTAGCCCTTACTATCATCTCTTCCACATCACAGCTAAGGCACCATCCCCAAGACAGAGCTTCCCTTTCTCTCCAGTTACACACTGGATCCCTTCTGTAATATATCTTACTGATTCATTAGCATTGAGCTCATGGCCAGGAGCTCTATAACTCATGACTGAATGAAATAGACTCAGCACATAGTTTTTCTCCATATGGTACCTCAAAGACTCCTCACACTTAGGAACATGAGCAACAGTTCAGGGGATATACTTGGTCATTTTTAACAGCAAAATCACCGATAAAAAAAAAAAGCACAAAAAAAAAAAACACATAAAACCAGTATAAAAATGGTACTTATTTTTTTTTTAACTGAGAGCTGATAAAAGAAGGCAGTCTCCCTCAGTCTCAGCAGGAAATGTGCAGCTTGAGTGACTCCAACTCTTCATTGCTCTCTGCACGCCTGAGAAGAGACATCAAAGCTCTGGGAATATCAACTTGAAGTTTACAGATAAACTTTAGAGGGTAGTGCATTTCAAATATAGGCTCCAAGAATAAGGAGGAATCAACTTGATTTTTAAAACCCTTTTCTTAGTAAATTATGAGCTACATAAAAATAGTCTTGTATCTTTTATTGATGGTATCTTACTATATACCTTATGCATTGTAGGTATCTAATGGTATTTTCCTAGTTAATTAACAATATGAGTCTGTGATTCTACAAAACATGAAAAAAAATCTCAGTCATTAGCCCCAATTTCTATAAGATATGAAGGAACAATAGGGTGATCCCATCATCAAGAATAGGTGGATTACACAAAGACCAATGTGAGAAGACTATGTTAAAATTAGTAAATTTAAGAACAAAACAATTGGGGAATTGAAAGGAAGAACTGAGTCTAGGTGAAAATGTGAGGCTGAAATAACAAGCATAAAATTGACATTCAGCATAGTGGCTGACAAGCCAAAGTGCACTTCTGAACAGCATTATCTGTTAAGGAATTGTACTTGGGGCAAAGTAGTTCCCATAGGAGAGTAAGGTAATGAACAGATAAATAACCAAATAGATGAATATACATATGGCTAAGGAAAGCAGATAAAATCTAAGCTGAGCTGATAAAATCTAATCATCATAATACAATGAGTATAAATAATTATGTCACAAAGACATCTTCAACGTTATGTGTACGGTAGGAGAGGAATTTGGGATGTTAAGTGAATTCACAGAACAACCCCAGGAAATGGTCTTCTGATAGTCACATCTAATTCAGTTCTGAGAAGAAGGAGCGAGTGTTGTGTGTGAGTTTTCCTAAAGTGACAGAAATAGACTTCTATTTACCCCCCCCATTAGTGCATCAATAACAGATCAATGAAATTATTCCACCAACATCTAGACCAGTGAACCAGTGAGTTTACATGGCTACTCATAGAGAAGAGTGAAGAGCTACTTACCAGAGCAAGGTGTACCTGAAGTCAGCTGAATGGTATAAGAGCCTATCTCCCAGTGTGTGATGACCCTCAAAGACATGCATGGAGACCGCACAGAACTGGAAAACAGCTCAGGTGGTAGCAATCTGGGAAGGAACCTGTGATTCTCATAAATCCCAAGAGTTTCCTGGGGTTTATTACTTTTCTTTTTTACTTTCTAAGCCTTGTAAATTGTATTTAATTCCTAAATCTTAACATGCTCCTACCAGCTGGAATGTTTCAGTTCAGGAAAATAGTCACCCAAGAGTAGCCTGGTAAAGCAAGATACTGAAGTTTCCAACTCACTAGTGGAGTCAAAAGTAAGGTTGTAGTTCTGATGAGAAAATAAACACTAATCAGAGAAGGAAGTAGAAGCAAAATCTTGTCCGTACTGGCACTGTTTGAGAGCCAGGGAACGCTTCATGTGAAAAGTCTCCAAATTCAAAGCAGCATGCTTAGTTGGATTAGTATCCCACAGGAAGAAAATTTTCAAAAACCAGAGAACCTGTCTGGATTAGAACTTAGGTCAGAGCAGTTGGAAACAGTGGTCAAAAAAATCTAGAAATTTCTTGACTGTCTTGAAAGGCAAGAGCCTTAATCAGACAAAGGACTGAAAGATTCAAGCTTTTGACTCCAAAGGATGGATTTATTTCAAACAAAATTTATTGAACACATATTAGACACAAAGAACAGAGGGATGTGGGATTGAGGAAAGGTCCATGCAACATGAATGTGTCCTTCAACAAGGGTGTGAAATTTCAGACTGCAGGGAAAACCCACTTATGCTAATTTCCTAAGAGACTCAAATGACTACAGAGGCTGGTGATTTTAAGTTAGCATCCACAGGACAATTGCATACAAAAGAAGTTCAGAGTTTACTGATGGTTCTTGAGAAGTAAAGACTATGAATAAAAAATATTTGGAATGAATAAAAACAAAAGAAACTTCCAGGTCCAAAATGATCCGTGGGATTCTATGTTTGGACACATATGGACAATATACATGTCCCTATGTAAATGACACAGGTAAGCATGTGACTACAGGGACTGTCCATATACACTAGCAGTCCCAAAGACCATCAAGTGAAAATTCCATGTTGAGGAGTTAAATCTACTATTTTCTTACTCTTAACTCCATCTGGAAATCTAACCTCACACATGCTGATTTTTCTCCCCTAAAATAATACCACTAAGGAAAAAAACCGAGATCACAGAAAGGCCTCCTGGGTTATGTTCAAGATAACCAGCTGAATTCTTTATGGAGCCCTTCTGTTTCTTCATTAAAATAATAGTCTTAATGTGGAATCTTTTGGTCCTTAGAGACAATTAATGGTTTTAGCACTGAACCCTAAGAATAGCAATTTAAGACAAGGGAAAGAAGACAGGACCCTGGGTTGCAGTAATGTGGCAAACCTAATACAAAACATGAACAAAATTAATTCTCTCCTCTGTCTCCCAGGGTTTACTCATATATCAAGCATCCCTTGACAAACATGCATTCAAAAACATGAACACAGATACACATACACTTTTACCAAGTCTAGTCTTGGGCTGTCACAAGATTCTGATTTTTGTGTGCTAACAGAAGTCGGCAAATGACCCATTTTTGCAATCTTATCTTCTGTCCATGTCCGTAAAGCACTAGAAATTTTTAGGGGCTGTTGTAAGCTCTTTCTCCTCACCTTTTCCCATATTTTAACATATTTCATTACCCTGCCAAGATCATTCCAATTGTATTTTCATAACTCTCCTCAAACCCATTTATCCAGCTCTTAATATTCAAGGATGTTAAGTGTTTGCTGTTAGAAGCATTGCTAAAACTATAGGTTTCTCAGTAAAGCCCTTCAGACTGTAAGTATTAAAGGGAGTGCTACAGGAACTCCATAAATGATAGGTGATGCCAGGCTGTGTATTGTGAGGGAATCAAGAATCACTAGACCACTAGACTCAGTACAGGTTAAGTGAAGTTTATTAGGGAACACTGTATTTATACAAGAAGCAGGTGACCGCAGCAAGTTCCAACTCCAAGGATTCACCCAGGCTGCCCTCTGTGACTCGAATGGAAGCCAGAGAGTGAGCTGGGATCAGAGACCCCAGTCCTAGGCCTACCCTCTGTCATGTCTGCACTTGTGACCATTCCCAAATGGGCGTGGTCAGTGGTACAGGCTGGGGGCATGTGTGGCTATCTCGCTACACTTCCCCTTTTAGTCCAAAAAGAAAAAATAAAATAAAATTAAAAGAAGGATTTAGGCTTAATACAAAACTATATACTAAGATAGCAAATATCAAGTATGCTCCAAGAGAAGGAAAATGTTAAGAACACACACACACTTAAGACCTATTGCCAGTGAAGTAACAAGAGCAAGTGGCAAGAACTACATCTGTGGGTGCCTTCTCATACATCTGTCCACACAGGCATGACTTACAATCAATCTCCAGTAATGAAAGTGTTCTCTGAGCTTTGTACACTCAAATCACCAAAGTGGCAAATGGAAACTATGAGTGAACTAATGTACCCATGGAGGAGTCATCAACCAAAGGCTAGCAGGAAATGGAGTGTAAAGACCAAGATGTCGAGCCCATAGGTAGCACAATTCTGGGGTGTATATTCTCTCTTTGCTTCTAGTGTCCCCCATTGAACTAAAGTTCCAGTGGCCTATGGAATATCCAGACAATGCACTGTCCACTAGATACCTTAGAATCTAACTATCCCGAGTAGTGAGTGCAGAGTCATGGCCACAAGACTGATACCCCCAAACCCCATCTCCGTCCTCTACATTTTGGAAACCCAGTCACAAGAAGGGGAGTTTCAGGTTCCCCTTGCTTCTGACCTGCTGGCTTCAAGTCAGGAAATAGGCTACATGAGAGATGTAAGGCTTTGTGGTTTTTTTCCCTCTCCTTTTCTCTCCTTCCCCCTTCCTCTTCCCTTCTCCCCTCCTCCCTCTCTGTACAGGTGTATGCCACAAACTCCTTGGGTTTGTTTGATCATTGGATATCATGTCTCCAAGGCAAAACTATTTACTTAGTTTTATCTATATTTATAACAGAATGGATACACTACAGCCACTGGCAGACAGGAAAGATACACAAAGAGGCAGCAGAGTAATGGAAAAAGAGAAACTTTTTCCATGCCCTTCCTGGCCACATCCTCCCTAGCTGCTTACTATACCCACTAACTCGGGAGCTTGTCAGATCTCATTGTTCTGGAGTTTTATGGAACTTTATTTCCAGCCTCTCTTCCCTTATCCCCTCCTGTGTCCTTTCCAGGGGTCAGCAGCTGGTGGTGAAAACCATAATAGTCTAATCACTCTTGTATTTTTGGTGATGAGCCCAACCAAAAGGCCAATCCCCAGCCTTTTCATAACACAAACTCTGGTATGAACACAAAGCATTCAGTATATATGACTTCAAAGTTGATGCCATTCAAAATTGTGTTGAAATGGAATTGCCAATATAGTGGTATTAGGAGGGGGCCTATGGCTGGAAAGATGACTCAGTAGGTAAGAGCATTTGCTGTTATGATGAGGACCTGAGATTGATCCCCAGAATCAAGGGGGAACTCAACTTCCAGTTTTTATAATTCATCCAATCTGTGACAGTCTGTCAAAGAGCTGAAGATGGACACAAACACTTTTCATCATTTACTTCCTCTTTCCTCGTTGGAGGTTCTCTTTACCTCTCAGATAAGCTAGTTGTATCTAATGCTATTTCAGGAGTCTTTTGGTGGATGCAGAGACAGCAGGTGACACAAGTGACACAGGATAATACCATATATAAAATGCCGTTCTTTCTGGTTTTTGTTTATTTGTTTGGTTTTTGTTGTTTTTTGTTTTGTTTTGTTTTTTGTTTGTTTGTTTGTTTTGTTTTCTGTAGAAAGCAGGCAGGCAGAAGATTATATAGAGAGGGTTCATACCATTCCCAAGATCAAACGAAAATGCCTGTGGGGAGACAGGATTCCAACAGACCTAAATTAAAGACCATTAAAAGAAAGAATGCTAACCATAATTCACTAGATTGCTGAAAATGAGAGCTTTTCCATCAGGATCTTTTAAACTACCTTAGCAAAGGTTCCACTCCAGAGCACTTCAAACACTAAGTTTTCAGAAAGAACAAGCCTAAAGTTCAAGTTTAGAAAGAGCAGGAAAGTGTAATGAACAGCTCTAATTAGCATCCTTCCGAGATATATTATAAAGGAAAATTTAATGTGTAGATTCAGGTGAAATATAAGCCAATGTTGATTAACCCTCATGCACCTTCTCACCTCTAATAATACCTCTATTTTATTAAATGGGCCACAAGTATTCTGTTGCTGGTAATTAGGTTTAGAGTGTGTGTCACAATTGTAATGGGTTATTGATTGCCTCTTAAAGAACTTCATAGCTCCTCAGGCTTTGAAACCATTAATGAATGCTGGAATTGATAAAGTTGAGTTTAATTACATACAGTATGTCTTGTTAGACATTAACCTTGCATTTATTCTGGTTTATTTTTTATGTTTTGTACAGCTTAAATTTTATTTGGAACTTTCACAAAATAAATGTCTGTCCTAGCTGTACTTTATTCTTCAGAAGCATGGCATCCATGAAAACTTAATTTGGGAAGAAAATTAGTATATTATTCTTTATGATTTACTATCTTATGTAGTGATAAACCTGTATTTGTGCCTGACTGAATATTTTACAAGAATGGGAACTAAGCAGATGTACACCATTGCAAGGGTTTTATTTCCTTGTTCCCTGTGTACCGTACTGAAGTCCCTTGCTCATCCTGAAAGGGCATTCTACATCATATCCCCTTATCCCTCCTTACAAAATGCTGATGGATAAGTACCTGGGCAGAACTACAGAAGCAAACATTTTCAGCTCATATTACTGGTTCTCGCCTGTTCCAGAGACGAGGAGGAATCCTGTTTGAAGGACAATCAAGGGCTCTTTAACAAATCAGTGGACTTGATGTGGAGCCCCAAGTGATATTTCTAACACATAGGAAGAAAAATACTACCAAACATGGCTATCACTCATTTCAAGGAGACCAGACATTAATCTATGCTGTCTAGTTCTCAAATCCCAGAGTTCCTGGATATTCTCTCTCTCTCTCTCTCTCTCCCTCTCTCTCTCCCTCTCTCTCTCCCTCTCCCTCTCTCTCTCTCTCTCCTCTATACTAAATACTTTCTATGTACTAATATCTCAGCTATTTGTTTTCTAATTTTGCAGTACTAGGAGCTTACATATACTGGGCAAGTTCTGACAACCCTATTGGAGAGCCATAGCCTTTGTCCAATTCAGCACTTTTAGTTCCTCCTAACTTTTGTTTGGAAATTGACACCAAATTATGACAACTCCTGAAAGTCAAGTATCCTGAGGACAGGAATGACTTCAACCTCAAGCCTTGTAAAGGCAGTGATCACATTGTTCTTGCTCTGGGTTGGCACTTGATTTGGAGCCTGGTGAAACACTGAGCACATAAAATCCTCATTTTATTTATTTATATTTTTTTTTTTGGAGCAAGACAAGAAAATGTGGAGAGGAAAGAGAGTACCAACAGAGAAATATGCCTAAAGCATATGGGGATGTGGAAAACCTCCCAGTGATGTCTAGGAACTTCACCAGCAAAATTCTCATGATTATACTCATTCCAGACTCTAACCCTATTTCCTAGGCCAAAGGTAAACAACAAAGAACTGGAAAGGGTTCATTTGTGTGAATACAAAGGAATTGGCTTCATCAATGGAATTAGTATATCTGAAGAAAGAGTCAGACAATAGAAGGGAATTTGTCACTCTGGAAAAATAAAGGTTGGAATTCAGAAAGAAAAGAATTGGCAGCATCCCTTCAGGCCTGTGGAGACAAGATGGTTTCAACCATTCCGCTCTTACAAAACCATGTTAGCACCAATAATATCATCCAGGACTGTCACCTTTTCTTAAATACAGCAAAGCACAAAGAAGAAAGATCTAAAAAACAGGCTTAGCTGTCAGGCACTTGAGGAAAGGGTCATAAAAATACTCATATGATGCAAAGTGAGGCAACCACTGTTTTGAAGTTCAACAAATGAAAATTTCCAAACTCTTTTAAGCAAGAATCATTCTTTATCATCAAGGAAGATAAAATTACTATGCAGTTCTTCCAGGCTAACATATAGGGGGAAGTCTAACGTCTCTAAATATGATAACCACCCCTGGAGCTCTAGATTTTTATTGTAAGATCAGCAGTATCTGGATATCTAGAGCTGACTCCCCTGAGTGCTTGGAGAGATAGCTCTCTCTCTCTCTCTCTCTCTCTCTCTCTCTCTCTCTCTCTCTCTCTCTCTCTAGTGTGTGTGTGTGTGTGTGTGTGTTGGTGTGTGTTAGTGGAGGCAGGTGCTTAAGGAAGCCAGAAGTCAGTGTTGAGCATCTTAATCACTCTCTGCTTTCTTTTTGAGACAGGCTCTCTCACTGAACACAGAGCTCACCAATTTGGCTAAAGAAACTGAACAGCAAGCCTCAGGGTTCCTTATGCCTCCACCTCCCCAGGAATTATAGGTGCATACTGTTGTGGATGGGAAGTGTTAGACTGGAGGGGGGGGGGGATAGTGATGGTGACAATGACAGGGTAAACAGAAGGATTGCTATTGTGTAAACAGAAGCCTAAATTAAGTATATCTAGAAGGCAGTTCCTTTCTTTGTTTCTTTTTTATTTAAATTTGAAACGAGGTTGTTTCATTTGTCAATCCCAGATCTCTCACCCTCCCACTCTCCCCTATCACCCCCACCAAACCCCTTCCCATCCCCTTTCTTCTCCCCAGGGAGTAGACTCCCTTCCATGGGGAGTCTTCAAAGGCTGTCATTTCATTTGGGGCAGGGCACAGGCCCTCCCCCATGTGTCTAGCCTAAGGGAGTAATCCTATGTGTGAAATGGGATCCCAAGGTCCATTCCCATAGTAGGTATAAATGGTGATCCACTACCAGAGGCCCCATAGACTGCCCAGTCCTCCTAACACCCACATTCAGGGGGGCATGAGGGAACAGGAAGATTGAGACAGGGAAAGAATAGAGAAAAACAAGAAGGCAATTTCTGCTTACCCGGAAAGCCACCACTTCCCTTGTCAGATACCTTATACAAGGGCATCTATCATCCACTACCAACAGACTACAGCAAATCAAAGCTAGCCATTGTAAAATCCCTTCCCTTGTGACATTCAGGGCACAAATAAATGCATGTTTTCAAACTCATCTCTAACCACATGAGTCCAGAATCCCTTTATAAGGCCCAAATTTACTGAACTGGAAGGTTGCAGGGGACAGAGGTTGCTAGAGAGGTACCAATGAGCAAAGACTACTAATAAGGCAAGGGGGTGGGGTGTGGTGGTAAACAATTAGGTGACTGTAGTGGCTGTTTCAGTACACTTTGCCATACTGCCTTCAACATAAGTTTAAAAACATGGTAAACAGGATTTGGCACATTAAGTTTTCCACTGTAGAAATACACCAAGGCTCTCACTGTTGGAATGATGAAGCGTTTGTTTACATATTGAAACACACAAAAAAACAATAGTTTTTGCTTTTCCCCTTGTCTTATTACTCAATAAGAAAACATGAAGACTGGGCCTCTGCCAGAGACCTGCCTTCTGCTGCACACAACAAAAACATGTAAGCTTCAAGGAGAGATATTACCTCAGGGTAAAGTGTTGGGAAAAGATCTTCCAATCAAATGGACCCAAGAAGCAAGCAGGTATAGCTATCCTAATATCTCAAGTTAGACTTCAAACCAAAATCAATCAAAAGAGATCAAGACAGTCATTTCATATCCATCACAGGAGAAATCCATCACTACAATGTCTCAATTCTGAACTTCTATGTCCCAAATACAAAGGCATTTTTAAAAGAAATGCTATTAAAACTCAAAGCCCACATAAAATCTCATACGCTCGTAGTGAGAGACTTTAACACCCCACTCTCACTACTAGACAGGACCACTACTCAGAAACTTAACAAAGAAACAAAATAACTAACAGAAGTTATGTCTCAAATGGGTTTAATAGACATCTATAGAATATTCCAACCAAACACAAAAGAATATACCTTCTTCTCTGTTCCACATGGAACCTTCTCTAAAATTGGCCATGTACTAGGCAACATAACAAACCTCAACAAATAAAAAATTGGAATAATCCCCTATATCTTATAAGATCACCATGCTTTAAAGTTGGAACTCAGCAACACAAATCACAGAAACCCTACAAACTCATGGAAACTAAACAATGAGCAATTGCACCATACCTAGATCAAAAAAGAAATTAAGGACTTCCTAGAATTCAACGAGAATGAGGACACAACATACCTGAACTTATGGGACACCTTGAAAGCAGTGCTACGAGGGAAGTTCATTGCACTAAGTGCCCATATGAAGAAAACAGAAGATAGTCACATTAGAGAATTAACAGCACAACTGAAAACCTTAGGATAAAAAGAAGCAAACTCACCCTGAAGGAGTAGATACCAGAAAATAATCAATTTGAGTGCTAAAATCAATGGAGTGGAAACAAGGAAAACAATACAAAAAAAAAATCAATGCAACAAATAATTTGTTTTTTGAGAAAATCAACAAGATAGACAAACCTTTATCTAAACTAACCAAAAAGCAGAGAGGGAACATGCAAATTAACAAAATAAGAAATGAAAAGGGGGAACATAATAATGAACACTGAAGAAATCCAGATAATTTCCAGGTCATAATTTGAAAACTTGTACTCCACAAAATTTGAAAATTCAAAGGAAATGAACAAATTTCTGGATAAATATCACTTACCAAAATTAAATCAAGAACAGATAAGCAACTTAAATAGACCTATAACCCCTAATGAAATAGAGGCAGTCATCAAAAGCTTCCCAACCAAAAATAAAAAAAAATAAAGCTCAGGGCTATATGGCTTCAGTGCAGACTTCTACCAGAAATTCAAAGAAGATCTAATACCAGTACTCCTCAAATTGTTCCATACAATAGAAGCAGAAGGTTCATTACCAAACTCTTTTTATGAGGCCACAATTACCTTGGTACCCAAGCCACACAAAGACACAACTAAGAAAGAAAACTACAGACCAGTATCCCTCATGACTATTGATACAAAATACTCAATAAAATAATGGCAAATCAAATCCAAGAAAACATCAGAGAAATCATCCACAATGACCAAGTAGGCTTCATCCCTGAGTTACAGAGATGGTTCAACATACACAAAATTATCAATATGATCCACCATATAAACAAACTGAAAAAGAAAAACCACTTGATCATTTCACTAGATGCTGAAAAATCCTTTGACAAAATTCAACACCCTTTTTTGATAGAGGTCTTGGAGAAATCAGGGATAACAGGAACATACCTAAATTTTAATATATATATACATATATATATATTAAACCAACAGCCAATTTCAAATTGAATAATAGAAGCTTAAGGAGATTCCTCTAAAATCAGGAACAAGCCCTCTCTCCCCATATCTCTTCCATATTGTACTTGAAGTTCTAGCTAAAGCAATAAAACAACAAAAGGAGATCAAGGGGATTCAAATTGGAAAGGAAGAAGTCAAACTGTAACTATTTGCAAATGATATGATAGTTTAAATAAGTGGTCCAAAAAACTCTATCACTGAACTCCTACAGCTGATAAACACCTTCAGCAAACTAGCAGGACACAAGATAAACTCAAAAAAAAAAAAAAATCAGTAGCCCTACTATATTCAGACGACAAAGGGGAAGAAAAAGAAATCAGAGAAACATCACCCTTTACAATGGCCACAAAAACATAAAGTATCTTAGGGTAACATTTACCAAACAAGTGAAAGACCTAATTAGCAAGAACTTCATGTCATTAAAGAAAGAAATTAAAGAAGATAAGAGGACATGGAAATATCTCCCATGCTCTTGGATAGGAAGGATAAACGTAATAAAAATGGCAATCTTGCCAAAAGCAATCTACAGATTCAATGCAATCCCCATCAAAATCCCAGCTCAATTCTTCACTGACCTTGAAAGGATAATAATCAACTTTATATGGATATCAAAAGACCCAGGATATCCAAAATAACCCTGTACAATAAAAGAACTTCAGGAGGCATCACCATCCCCAACTTCAATCTCTACTGTAGAGCTATAGTTCTGAAAACAGCCTGGTATTGGTACTAAAAATAGACCAATGAAATTGAATCGAAATCCTGATATAAACCCACACACCTATGAACACCTGATTTTCGACAAAACAGCATCTTCAACAAATGGTGCTGGCACAATTGGATGATGGTGTGTAGAAGACTGTAGATAGATTCATGTCTGTTGCCATGCACAAAACTCAAGTCCAAATGGATCAAAGACCTCAACATCAATCCAGCCACACTGAACTTCTAAGAAGAGAAAGTAGGAGGTACCCTTAACAAATTGGTATAGGAGTCAGCTTACTGAACATAACTCCAGGAGCACAGACACTAATATCAACAATTAATAAATGGGACCTCCTCAAACTTAGAAGCTTCTGTAAGGCAAAGGACACAGTAGACAAGACCAAACAGCAGCCCACAGACTGGGAAAAGATTTTCACCAATCCTACATCCAACAAAGGGCTGATCTCCAAAATATACAAAGCACTCAAGAAACTAGTCAACAAAACACCAAATAACCCTATTAAAAAATGGGGTACAGAACTGAAGAGAGAATTCTCAATAGAGGAAATAAAAAAGGCTGAAAGACACTTAAGAAAGTGCTCAACATCCTTAGCTATCAAGGAAATGCAAATCAAAACAACTTTGAGATACCATCTTACTCCTGCCAGAATGGCTAAAATTAGAAACACTTATGTTGGAGAGGATGTGGAGAAAGGGGAACACTCCTCCACTGCTGGTGGGAGTGCAAACTCATACAGCCATTTTGGCAATCAGTTTGGCGTTTCCTCAGGAAAATGAGAATTAGTTTACCACAGGACCTGGCAATCCCCCTCTTAGGCATATACCCAAATGATCCACATCCATGCAACAAAGACATTTGCTCAACTATGTTCATAACAGCATTATTTGTAACAGCAATAACATGGAAGCAACCTAGATGCCCTTCATCAACTGAAGAATGGATAAAGAAGATGTGGCACATCTACAAAATGGAATACTACTGTAAGGCAAAGGACACAGTTAACAAGACCAAATGACAACCCACAGACTGGGAAAAGATTTTCACCAATCCTACATTTGAGGGCTTATCTCCAAAATGTACAAAGAACTCAAGAAAGTAGTTACCAAAATGCCCAATAACCCTATTTAAAAAATGGGGTAAAGAACTGGAAAGAGAATTCTCTCTCAGTCTGAAATACACTTAAGAAAGTGCTCAACATCATTAGCTATTAGGGAAATGCAAATCTGGTACACAAAAGGACTTGGGAGCATGTTCCCCATGAAGGGAAACTCCCTTAATGTAGAGGCAGGAGGGAGGGCCTAGTCACTATTCCAAATGTCTTGACAGATTTAGATGACCCCTCCAGGAATGCATCACTCTACTTGTGGAGTCGGGGGAGGGAAATAGAATGGGAGGGTGGTGGTGGGGGGCATGGGAGGGTGGAAGAGAGGGAGGGAGGAACAGAGAGGAAACTGGGATAGATATGTAAAATAAGAAAAATAATAAATTAAAAAATAAAAGAAAATACGATAAACAAAAAGCATACAGTACCAGGCAGGCACATGAATGCATGCCTGTAATTGCAGCAATTGGAAGCCTGAGGCAGGAGGATCAACAATTAGAGACTAGATTGGAATACATAGGAAAATTCTGTATCTTATTTTTAAAAAATAAGTGAAAGCACAATATACAACTGTTTATTCTTGTATTATAACTTTGAAATACCTGTTCCAAAATTGATAGGAAACAGTATAAAATTTAATTGGCTCCATGACTGATTATTATGGCTTTGTTTCACTGGAAAAATTATTTACATTGAAAACTATTGTTTGAATTTTAATTTAAGTTCATTTAATGCTGCTTTTCTTTAACTGCAAGCAATATCTCAGTTTCTGAAATCTTCTGGAGAGATTTTTCTTCTCTGAATTCTTTTACAATTGTTGTCTGTGATACTCATTTACCAAACATAATTTTAATGACTCAGTTCTCCCCCCTCCCCTCCAATTTCCTTGCATCATAACTGTATAGACTTTACCTTCCTTGAAGACAGAAACTGCACTTTTTTTTTTTTTTTTTTTTTTTTTTCATTCAAGAGCTTTCTTCTCAAATGCTTACAGTCTTGTTACCAGTCTGTCCCCATCCAGTCCTTCCTGGCCACATCTGGGGACTGCTAAACTCCATGATCTAGAACATCACTACTTGCCTCTCCCTGATCCTAGGAAATTCAGGCCTTCTCCCGAGTACAGAGAAATTTCATAAAAATGACTGGGCCATTCCTTCTCCATAATTCCCTACTTTAAAAGTCTTTATGGGACCCAGGACAGCCACTGCAAACGCTGACTCTGTAAATCAGTCAGCCAGAGATGTGCAGAGGGGAGCTACAAACCAACAGGGCTGCAATTCAGTTCTGCTCTGTTCTGCCCAGAAGCAAGAGAGACACATAGAGTTTCCATGCAGGGAGAGGAACAGCAAGATAAAGACTGGATTAAAATAAAACAAAACAAAAAAACCAAACAGGATCTGGAAGATGAAAAACCCTGCTGTGTCTAAGTGGATGCCAATTGTATGATTTAGGATAAAAATATTTTGGAAGTGAACCTGAGGCTTGGAAAGATGGACCTGGATTTCTCAGAACTTCCTGACTACCTGTTGCTCAGAGGCCACTAATAAAGCGATTTCTTGCACTATACCCAGTGTGTCCTCCTCTTTGGGGTTTAAGAACCTTGGGATCAGTGGGTATGATGATATAGGCCTTTAATCCCAGCACTGGGGAGTCAGAGGTAATGTGAATCCCTGCGTTTGAGGGCCAACTGTTAAACCTACCCAGTATGACACTGACTAAAACAACACCAGCAAAAACCCTCTGAAATCAAAGCTCATAAATTTAAGTGTTAAAATAGATGAACTTTGCCCTAATTGTTTCCTAATTAGAAATAACAGCACAGTGAGGAAGCAGAGATAAAGTCAGGAGATTTTTGGACAAAAAGGACCTCAAAACAATTTCCATTGTCCATTTTCTGAAAAAAAAAAAAAAAACTGGGAGAAGATATCTCTTCTGCCAAAGTTGATGCAACATTTGCACACATTTAAAAGAATTAAACGAGGGAGTATGAAAGAAAATTAGGGTGATTTGAAAGAAAATGGCCCCCACTGCTTCATATATTCAACTTGGACTCCAGTTATTGGACCTGCTTGAGAAAGATTTGGAGGTGTGGCCTTGTTGGAGAAACCATGTTATTATGGATTTCAAAATTCCATGCCATTCCCACTTAGTTCTCTCTCTCTCTCTCTCTCTCTCTCTCTCTCTCTCTCTCTCTCTCTCTCTCTTCTCTCTCTTCTCTCTCTTCTCTCTCTTCTCTCTCTCTCTTTCTCCCCCTCCCTCCTTTACTTCCTTCCTCCTCTCCCCCTCCCCTTACTTAGGGCTTGTAGATCATATGTATACTCTCAGTTACTGCTGTAGCACCATGCCTGCCTGTCTATGCCATGATCCCCAGCACAATAGCCATGGACTCACTCAATAAAACTGCAAGAAAACCTCAAATGCTTTATTTTATTACTTGCCTCGGTCAGGGTGTCTCTTCACAGGATTAGAAAAGTAGCCAAGGTAGGAAGGAAGAAAATTGTTTCCAAAACATTTGTAGGTTACTGCTCTAGCCTCAATACTAAAACCTGCATTTAATGTTGCTTCAATTTATTATAATTTTTTTAAATTTCTTTACTTCATGTCCTTATGTGAGCTTCTTGGCTTTGTGTGAAAACTTAATGATGTAGCAAAAGTTCATTTGTTGTGTTGAACACTGGCAAGAACTGGCTTGGCCAAACTCTTGCAATTTGTGCAGATACTTTATCAGTCTACAATTCTTATTTTGAAACTGGGCAATTCTTCTACTTCTAATGACACAACCCCTACATGGCATCTTCACAAAATTATGTTATTAATACCTTGAAACAAATTTTTTTCCTACCGCTTTGCCCTTGTAATTTCTTAAAAAGCTTCTGGCTTCTTCCTCAATGTTCACTGAATTAATGCACTCTGAAAACAAAGCCAGAGCCAGAGGACAGAAGCAAAAAAAAAACAAAAAAAAAAACATGCTGCAGTACAAGAAACTAGAGTGGAGTGGAGGGAGTTTTATCATATTACATGGCTGGATATTATGCATATTGCAGGATTAATGTGTTTCTGAAACACTTCTGTACCCAAATATTTCATATAACAGAATCTATTGCAAAATTGTACTTTTCTCTAATAAGATAATGTAATACATTTTGGAGTATAAAGAGCAGATATTTTGCTTTCATATTTTGTTGCTGTATGTTATGTCAAATATAAAGAAGGGCACCATAGTGAAATGGGTTAAATCTACCATTGTTCTGTCCATTCTCTGGGATACTCTCTGCCTTACTTGTTTGCTTACAATCATCTGCCACTGGACACTTAACCTAGTTCCATCACCTCCAGGAATCTTTCCAGGAATTCTAGCTTTCAAGCTCAACCTTACTCCCTCTTGTAGACTTGTTTTATTCCTGGTTCCTTCTGCTTAGGGGCAGGAATTCCCTGTGGTAAGTAAAGAGAAGCAGAAGAAAGACTTTCCTGATTGGATTATTCAGAGGAACTTTAATCTTAATGTAAAATAGTTAATCTGATAACACAAGTGAAAGCCACTGAAGAGAGTCCATTGTCACAATCAGCAAATTACATAAGCAAGAAGTAAAACATGAAGAATTTGATTACTGATCAGAGAATGGAATTTTGATTCTGTCTCTGGCTCTGGTGGACACTTAACTTTTTAAACAACCTATAGGGACAATAAGGTTACTACCTAGCAGGAGGTTTTCTGATAAAGATGAAAGACAGTCACTGTCTCCTTTCCTTAAGAGTTCATCCAAATGGCCCTGTAAATCACTGCAGTAGAAAAATGGTCTATTCCAGGCATTATAATGACTATCATAAAATTTACCTAAAGATGTGGGAAGGTGCACAGTCCTTTGGTTATTATGCGCTCTTACCATGAGAGAACATTTTACTCCACAATGGTCTCTTTAGTCATTGCCCACTCTCCCCATTGAGAGCATCTCCTAATACGCTATAGTAAACTTTGCCAGGTTCCTATGCTATTCTGTGTGTGTTTCTATGGAATTCATTCAACACAGATCATAAGGACCAGGAAGCTAAGGGAGAACAGAGTGTGATACTTAGAGTAAGTAACCTAGGAATTATAAAAGCCACAACCTCTGGTGTGTGTGTGTGTGTGTGTGTGTGTGTGTGTGTGTGTGTGTGTGTGTGTGTGTGTGTGTGTATGGCTGAAGAGGACGGAAAAAGAAGAGGGACAGAGAGAGACGCATTTTTTTTTAAATTGGCTCTCATGATCACTCAGACAGAGAACTCCTACAATCTTCCATGTGTAAGATTGTTTCAGGTCAAGAGAACAATATCCACTGACTGTAGTCTGGAAGAGAGAGAATTCTTCTTTCTGTCTCTTGTTCTATTAGACCCTCAAGGAATTGGATGGTACCTGCTGTACTGTAGAAGATAATAATAGGCTTTAGTCCAGAAACATCACTATAGAGACACCCAGAAATATTGTTTAACTAAATATCTGGTCATTCTGTATGTCAGTTAAAACAACATATAAAATTAATCATCACAGCCATTATTTCACAATTATAAATCATACCACACAGTATTTTACTATATATGAACTTTTACAATCAATTTTCCAATTTCTCCCTAGATAGGCAAAAATAAGAGTGGTGTGTAACTTATTAGAACTCAAAAATGTGTGATCATGGCTGAGAGAAGAAAAAATATTATCCCTAGAACATCCTTATTCAGGAGGCTAACCCAACTGCTACCTTCCAAGAATATTTAGATGAGCCTGAGAGGAGAGTTGTCCCTTAGCTGACCCTTCACTTGTCACTACCCAATTGTTCTTGTTCAGGCTCATACTGGGAACATATTTCATGCTAATAACCATTAAATTTCCAAAATTATTCTAACCACTACCTACTAGTACAGAAATCTGAACAATAAACCTCTTGGCATTGTCAGAGAACATTCAGTGTCTGCATTCATCAGCTTTCTGTTAAGGCAACCAAAGATACAAAAATTAATAAATAGTAAGAAGTTTAGATTTTCAAGTAAATTATCAATTAATTGATCCTATCATTCTGGCCCCATGGTGAAGCAACAGACTATGGTAGAAGCATATGATGAAACAAACAAACAAACAAACAAAAAAAACCAAAAAATACTCTTCTCAGGTCTAGAAAGCAAAAGAGAGGGGGGATTTAATCAGGGGGTTCTTCAAGGGCACACACCCACACCCAAACTCCTGAGAACCTACAGCTAGGTAGATCACATTTGGATTCACCATGAGATATTTACCTTTTTGAGTCTGGCTAATTTAGCTTAACATAATGAGTTTGAGTTACATCCACTTACCTGGGCATACCATAATCTCAGCTTTCAATATGGCTGCATAAAATTCTATTATGTATATGTACTGCACACTTCTTATTAATTCATTTACTGATGCACATCTAAGCTAGTCCCATTTCTTGGCTTTTGTGAATATCACAGCTATAAGTATGGGTATACAAGAATCTCCATGGTATGTTGACTTCTAGTCCTTCAGGAATATGATCAAATGTGTTTATAGAACATGGTAGTTCTATTTCCAGTTTATTGAAGAACCTCTATACTGATTTCCATAGTGACAACACAAGTTTCTATTACCACTAGCAGTTCCACTCCCCACATCTTTGCTACCACTCATTGTTGTTGTTGTTATTATAATTATTTAGTTTTTTTTTTTTAAGACAGGGTCTCACTATAGTCTTGGCTGGCCTAGAATTTCTCTATGTAGGCCAGGCTGCTGTCAAACTTGTAAAGCTCTACCTACCTCTATTTCCTCTGGGAATACAGGCATGTGCCATCATACCTGCTGTCATTTATTTTCTTCATGATAGACATTTTGATAGCATCCCTTATTTATAAGAGCAATATTGGAGGAGTCATAATACATTATCTTAAATTGTATCCCAGAGCCATAGTAACAAAAACATCATGGTCCCCTGTACACAAATGAAGCTGTAAATCAGGAGAGTATAGGACCCTGAAAAAAAACATACAATTATAGCTACCTAATTTTTAATAAAGTTGTCAAAAACACTGGAGAAAATATAGTGACTTTAACAAATTTTCCCAGAAGCACTGGGTTGGTGCAAGAAGAATGAAACTAGATCCGTAGCTCTCATTCTGCACTGAAATCTGTTAAAAATGGATAACAGACCTGAGTATAAGAACTGAATTTGGGCAGCAGCATCCCTGGGTGGGGCAGCAGTTCACAACCTGTCAGGTGTGACCTCTTTGGGGTCATCTATCAGATATACTGCATATCTGATATTTACATTCATAACAGTAGAAAAATTACAGTTCTCAAGTAGCAATAAAATAATTTTATGGTTGGGGTCCCCACTACATGAGGAACTTATTAAAGGGTCTCAGTGTCAGGAAGGCTCATAACCATTAGATTCAGGTCTCAGACTAAACAAAAAGGAGAACGTGAGCTGAGAGTAAACATTCATCTCTCTGCTTCCTGCCTACAGGTGCTAACTCTCATGTCTACAACCATGCATTTTCCATTCCATCATGGCATACTTTCCTCTCCAACTGCGAGCCAAAAGAAGCCCTGTCATTCTTAGGTTTGTTTGCCAAGTATTTTACTACAGTAATGAAAAAAGGAACCGATTAGGGGAGGGTAGATATTGTGGGAGAATTGTTTGCACTGCCACTCTGCTGTGCCAATAAAGTCACCTTGAATCAAAAGAAGGATTGAGGAGTCAAAGAGTGGCTGACTGGGATTAGCCATAGAGATGTTGGAAGACTGATGAAGTCAGATATAGAGGACAGGAAGAGAGGGGGCACTAGGGGAGATTTCGTGAGGCTTTTGGATGTGGAAATCATGGAGAGTAGGGTCAAGCTATCATCCCAGCTCTGTTCCTTGGGTTTATTTCTGACTCTCAAGCTTTTATAAAGAACAATTAAGGTAAATGCTTTAGTTAGAGATGTATACATGCCTTGCCAGTCATCACAGTCTTTCTCCTTTCAGCAAACCAAATACTGCCAAATATAGTCAACTTCCTTGGCCACCACTAGCCACAATCTCCTCTTTTAAGTGGAATTGAGTCGTTTACCAAACTTCTACCAAAAACAGCAATACTGATAAAAGTTCTCCCTAGACACAGAAACTTTTAGGCATATGAAGTGGAACCAGTGATGAGGACCCTACAGCATCCCTATAAACATATGCTGGGAATATCTAGTTAGTTCATCTCTGTTTTTCTCAGTCCCATGTGGCTTAAAATAATGGAATTATAAACTACTAAAATTAGAAATAGACTTCAAGATCATCTCTTGATGATCTTTAATTTGCAACAGGTGTTGCAAATTAAAATGTTTTGGGGACCCAAAAGGTAAGAGAAAGGAGTAAAACTCAATTTCAGGCAAAACACAGCTGGAGAGCCTAGCTAGCCATTGCCCCAGTGACAGACACTGAAACTTCTATTTTTGTTGAAAGAGAGGGAAAAAATAGCTCAGAGTTCAATACACTTACAAATTAAATTCAGATGTCAAACCTCCACTTCCTTCTCCTTGGTCCCATCATTTATCAATCCACACAAAGAAAAGCAGACCAAGGGAGATTAAGACATTTTCCCAAAGTGGTTCACCTAATTAACCGGAGAAACCAAATCAAAATCCAGGCCCAGCTTGACACTGGGTCAACACTGCCTCTAGTAAAATTTTTGCAAGTTTTTTTTCCTGATGCAAAAGTGAGATTCAATCAATTCACAAATTGGTTGTCTCATGGGTTTTGTCAGAGTAGCAATGTTCCCTTCGAAACAGCTGTCTTTTGGGACTGCCCTCCTGGGTCAAGCCTGTGAAAGAAATGTCAATTTGATTTTTGACCCTCACCCTTGGGGACCTGGCCATTCCTGCTGCTTCTACAGAGCAGGCAGGAGTCCCTGGAATGCTGGGGTACAGCAGTCTGCATCTTTGTGCTAATAGATGCCACCAGCCTGGCACAAGCTGTGCTTTCAGATAGCCTAGGAGACACAACTGACTCACCTTCTGGCCTTCCAGAAGAGACTACCAGGACGCAGTATAAATGGCAAGGGAGGATAAGAAAAGAGAGAAAAGCAATAAGATTTTGACCACTTGTGGCTTGAAGTTGATGTTTGGCTTGTCCAGATTCTAAGGGTCTGTTTATTTCTCATTCTAAAAATGTTCTAGTTCATCCATCCTTTGTCCTGGTAGGAAATGGGTCCCTCTGTTCAAGAAAATAGAGTTTTAATTCTGAATAAGTTTGCTAGAAGGGAGGGCAGAATCTCCCCTATGATGACGATGCTCACTTCCTTTAGGACCAATGATGGAGAGTAAGTTATTGTGTTATGACTGAGTAATCATTAATTAGTTTCAAGGGTGCAGCTTGTAACACATCTCTGAAGTTAGCTGTTAGTATTTCTTTGTATTCTGTGCCTGCTGATGAGCCTCCTGGCTGTGGATAAAACGGAATCAATTTTCTTAAAGCTACATTGACTTCCAAGCAAGAATATCAACATGATATGCTGTTTAAATGTTTGTCTCTGAGGAAAATACCTCACAGCTTCTCCAAACAGCTCTCCAAAAGCATGTATGCAAGATGTCCTGACCAGCTTCTTTCTTAATTTTTGAAATGTGAGTTCACCACAGACACAGACACAGGAAATTCTGAGTACACATGAGTCTGGGTTTCTACTTGATCAAGTGCTGGCTAGGATGTTCACAACTCTGTTCTTAGATATTCCAAGAAGTTTGACTCTGCTAAAGAAAAATGAAAATTTTATACTCTTATCTTTTTGTCTCTTTAACCTCAGAGAAAAACAAATCTATGCTCTATGCATATGTGTAGTATGTGTATTAGCGTCCCGGAACAGCTTGGCTTCACCCCTTGGTGACCTGGCAGAGTGCATTACCCCTGAGTACCCTGGCTCTCTATGCAGCCCCAAAAGGTCCCTTTAAGAGACAAGCTCCTAGTCCCCCTCTCTCTTTCCTCTGTCCCTCAGAATAGACTGGAAGGTCTGTGCATCTCTCTCTCTCTCTCTCTCTCTCTCTCCCTCTGTGTGTGTGTCCTTCTCTCTGTGTGTCTCTGTCTCTCTCTGTCTCTCTGCCTTTCTCTCTGTCTCTGTCTCTCTCTCTCCCTCTCTCTATTTCTCCCTTCCCTGATTTCCTTCCCTCCCCCCAATAAAACTTCCCACTTTAAGTTCTGTTTGCATGGGTTATTTTTCCCTCACCAGTGGTGGGCTTTCCTCCAGTGTCCCAGCAACACTGAATATCATAACAGTCTGCCTGCACGGTGTATTTGTTTATTACCTGCCATGGGACCTGTCAAGGTCCCCCTTATGCTGCATATCATACCAATGTGTATATCAGGAATTCTAGCATACAAGCTGGTATCTGAGGCAGGGGAGAAATTATGGCTATATCCTCACTGGCCTTCCCTGGGATCTGGAGTTTGATCTTATAGGAACTGGATGGTCTTAGAACAACAATTAAGAGTTATCCCAGAAGACATCCCTGTTGTCTTCAGGGATGGAAACATGGAAATTGGCCTCAATTTAAAAAAAAAATACCTTGAACACAAGATACTTGAAAAGCAGTTATTTTCTGTAGCTACAAGGTAGGTCAGATAATTTTACTAATTCTTAGTTTAAAAAAAATGAGGTTTAAAGTTTTAGTTATCAAAGGGTCTAGTAAGAGATCAGCAGATAAAAGTGCTTCCCACTGATCCTGACAGTACTTTACTTCAATACACAGAATACACATGGTAGAAGAAAAGAACTGACCCAAAAAGTTGCTCTATTAAATACACATGTAAGATGTGGTACCTCTCTCCCACCTTCTTCCCCAACATGCAAACACACACACACACACACACACACACACACACACACACACACACAAATAGATAAATGTTTGAAGTTTTAGGAAATTACTAGAAAGAGTGTAGATTTTGAATTTGACAACAGAACATACTTCTTTAATGTTTGGCCTTAAATGAGACAAGAAACTAGTATCTTCACCTGGGTGGTGGGAATTAGTGACACTAGCATCTTATTATCATTGTAGAACTCAAATATAACAGTAAGTATAAGTGCATTGCAATAAGGAAGTACCAGAAAAATACTCATAATGTTATTGCACTTTATAGTCCTTCAAGTATGAGCATATTAGAATGCCATTAGCTTTGATTACACACTATGGATTCACAGCTGTACATTCATGAGCATGCTGGCTTAGAGGTTCCAGCTACCCTTTGTTGTGGAATATGAGTTGAAGCTGTGTTACATTTGTTTATGCTGTGGAACACTTGTTTAATGATGCAAAGGTGTGTTGCATTCTTTTATGTTGTACTTGTTTAACTCCGAGAAGCTGTGTTACCTTGCCTGTCTAAAACGCCTGATTGGTCCAACAAAGAGCTGGACAGCTAATAGCTAGGCAGGAGAAAGTATAGTCAGGGATGCCAGGCAGAGAGAATAAATAGGAGGAGAAATCTGGGAGGAGAGATCAGGGAGCAAAAGAAGGAGAGAAAGATGTAAGGGTCTAGGCACCCAGCTACACAGTGAGCCATGGTATTAAAAAGTAATAGCAAGAACCTGGAAGCAACCTAGATGCCCCTCAATTGAAGAATGGTTAATGAAGATGTGGCACATCTACACAATGGAATACTACTCTGCAGAAAAAAATAATGGTATCTTGAAATTCACAGGCAAGTGGATGGCACTTGAAGAAACCATCCTGAATGAGGTAACCCAGTCACAAAAAGAGGAACACAGTATGTACTCACTCATATATGGATTTTAGACCTAATTCAAAGGATCACCAGCCTATAGTTCACACCACCAGAGGAACTAGGATACAAGGTGTATTCTAAGAGTTTCATATAAAGTCCCTCACAGAACTGGTAAGGCACAAGTCCCCCAGAGCTCAGGGGAAGTGGGGGGGGCAGCAAGTGGAGAGAGAAGTAGGAGAAAACGAGGGGGAGGAAAGGAAAACATGTGCGACCAGGAAGATTGAGCCTGGTTAGGAATGACAGGAAAGAGAGAGAGAGAGAGAGAGAGAGAGAGAAAGAGACAGAGAGAGAGAGAGAGAGGGAGAGAGAGAGAGAGGGAGAGAGACAGACAGAGAGACAGAGAGAGAGAGAGAGACAGAAAACATAAAAGAAGGAGCCAATATTGGTTTGAAGATAAAATTGAACACAAAGAAAGGTCTAGAGAACTACAAGACTGCTGCCAACTAACAATTTGAGCTTCCATGGAAAGGCTACCATAAATGCCCTTCCTGGAGAGTGAGATCAACAACTAACGTATCCATGGAGCCCTCAACTAATGCCTGTTGGAAACAGGAGCAAACACTCATACATAAACACTGAGTCGAAGTAGAACTCAGATGCAGATGGAGAGGACAAGACCAGGCCAGGCGTCAGAAATACATAGAGACAGCTTAACTGAACAATGAGGAGCTAACAGGCCAACAGACTGATAGCTGGGAAGCCAGCATGGGGCTGACTCAGGCCCCCCTAAATATGGGTCTCAGCCAGAAGGACTGAGCAGTCTAAGGGACCTCACACAGTGGAGCCAGGATGTATCCCTGGTGCACAAAAGGACTTTGCGAACACATCCCCCATGGAGGGATAACTGCCTTAATCGAGAGACAGGAGAGAAGCCCTAGTCCCTACTTCACATGATCTGTCAGACCTACATGACCCCAACTGGATGGCATTCCCCTACATAGGGAATTGGCGTGGGGGGAATGGGAGGGGAGGGTAGTTAGAGTGCATGTGAGAGGGCAGAGAGGGTAAAAGGGAGGGAAGGAGGGAGGGAGGACAAGTTACTGGGGAAAAGGATTTCTAGTTTTGTTTCCACAGAAAATGAAAAGATGTGGATTCCTTCCAGACTAATGTGGTTTGATCAAGCCAGACCACCTGAAACAGAGTACCAGGTGATCCTACATTCAAAACAGCTGGACAAAGCAGCCTTACAAACTACAGCCAGGATTTCTGCATCTTCTTCGAATCCCCCATGACAGTGCCCCTTACCAGCAGGAAGTAGTTTGGAAAGAATGACGCCCAAATTCCCAAATATTGTCTATAAATGTTTGTTTTCATTTAAATGAACTTGGTTATATAAAATAAATAAAAAAAATAAATAAAAGAACCCCCCCCAAAAAAATGTAAAGAAGGTATAGAGAAATGTAGGAGCCAGAGGCAAAAGGTAGAGTAGATGATTTAAGAAAAACTGGCAAGAAACAAGTCAAACTAAGGCTGGGTATTCATATGAAAGAATAAGACTCAGTGTGAATTATTTAGGAGGTAGGTGATGGAGTAGGCCCTGCAAAGAATCAAACAGTAAAAACAAAAACAAAACCAAACAAAAAACAATAACCTTTAGCCCAGCAACTATAAGCATAACAGGGTCTTATTTTTTTAATCATACCTGTTTACTCCATGTCTTTCCCCAAACCTGGTTCTTAGTGAATAATCTAACAGTGAATGAATAAAGGGGGGAGTGGGATAAAGGGGGAAGCAGGAAGAAAAGAGAAAGGTGCGATTTTGGAAATCAATTACAAATATTACAAATACACATTACTGGTAGGCAAAATGTTGTCTGTAGCCTCCTGCTATGCTTTCTAAGAAAATTTTAAATAACAATAAAGTAATTAGCAGTTATTATGTATTGATTATATGTTATATACAATTAACTGTCATGTTTCTTCTTAGAACATTCCTTTGAGGGGATGGTACTTTTCATTTTCTTCTTATTTTTGTGCTGGAGATTGAAACTCACAAATCCTAGGAAAACACTCTGTCACTGAGTTACACCCTCAGGCCTGAGGGAACTAAGACTGAGCAAGTGCATATAGAGATTAAAAAATGGAAATAGATGAAAATCAAATTGAATAATCTACCTTGGATTCTGTGTTGTGTTTTTCCATACTAAGGTTTGTTTTGTTTTGTTTTGGCTTAGTTTTAAAAATACCTCAAGTAAACCTGCATAGAAGACAAATGACCATGAATATATATGTACAGATACACAAAAAACAAAACAAAAAGTCTATGAATCCCTTCTCCCTAAAAACACACTAGACAGAACAGAACCAGGTCAACAGACAGAAAATTCTACAGTTTGCTGCCAGACTTCTTTCAGAGAAATTCTATAAATACATAAATTTTTATTCAATTAAAAAGACATAGTTCTTATTTAAAGATATGGCTAGGTAAGGTTATAAATAGTGTATCATTTTAGCTTCTCTCAAGCATGCAAAATTTAGCTGAATAAACATAAAGAAACCTATCTACATGGTGCAAATACGGAGAAAACACCAAGATCTGTGTCAGCAATAATAAAAGGCATCTACTGTTCTAAAATAGCTAGCTCATTGAAAATATATACAGATACCAGAAGAGGAAAACATGATGGGAAAGCCAAGAAACCTCTTCTAGTCAGTTCTAAGATGTCAGAGTTCAACTAAGGGAATAATCTGAGAAAATGGTTCATAAAAATTCTTCAATAAGAACTAAATAAAAGAAAACTCTTTTTATTCCCTTGTTTCCCAGGATTGAGATCATAGCATGGCTTTCAAATATTAATTATCTCTCAAAAATCCCAGGAAGTAACATCTATACTATAGTGTTACATGGTTCATTAAAAAAAAGGGGGGGGCAGGGCAATATCTTGGAGGAAAGCAGAGGTCACTCCAAAATCTAATGGCATCACATCCTAACTTTAGCAATCTTAATTTAGAAAATACAGGGTTGGGGAAGAATCTTGATGATCTAGAGATGAGCCACTCTTAAGACAAGGGTCAAATCTGGTCCATAGAAACATCTGACAATTGTGGTGCTATGGTATTTTTGTTTGCTTGTTTTAATTTTAGTTTCTGACATGAAAAAATAGGGTTATTCCAAAAGTTAAAAAAAAAAATCTAGATTTCTCTTGAAAATGTAGAAGACAAAAGAATACTAGATCTTTATTCCTAAAGAGAAATTATTTGTTAAACTCAAAAAAGGGGAGACCTTCCAGATGAAACCAGTTCTTTCTAAATGGTACTGCCCCTATCAGTCAACACTTCCTTAGATTCATTCACATTTGTTTGTTTGTTTTGTCAGCAGAGTCATCTCTGGGATCTAACCCTCTCACTTTACAAGTAAAATATTGACAGCTACCAAGTTTCAGTTACTGGAGACTGAACCCTAATGTACAATAGACAATCTATCTGCTAACATATGTCAGCTTCTTGGGTTCCTTGGAATCAAACAATGACCAAAAATACTCCAGCCATCAATTCACTATTATCCCATAACTATTACTAACTGCTTCTACATGTATGTTGGTTATTTACATGTATCCAATTTACCCCTTATTCATTTCTTCATGGATTATTTATTGAACACTGACTATTTGGCATACATTATTCTAGATGCTGAAACCCATAAAATGAACACATTTTTTTTCCTCTCATGGAAAAAAACAAATACATAAGTATTAATTCCTCAGACATCCTGCAAGTCTTAAAGGCATGACTTAAATCAATTTACATTTAAGTTCACACTCAATACATTACAATTATGTAAGGATCATATAAAATATAGAATAAAAAAAGTATTGTGTTGAGGTTGTATAAACCAGATGATAAGGCACTTGCCTACATGCCCAGGGCCCATGCATTTGTTTCCTAGCTCCATGAAATTAGAGTTTGTTCTTCACAACCTTAAAAAGGAAGAATTGCTGAACATGGAAGTCATGGCACAGTAATTTAGTGATTTGTCAATATCTGGTAAGTTTCAGAAAGATAATCTGTTCATACAACATTAATTAAATGCACACCTTTCTGTAAGGGCTTTTACTCAACAATCAGAACTAAACCATGTACTTTCTCAAGAACACTACTCCCGGCTAATGTTCATCACATTCACCTGTCACATGGCTTCTAGTTCTGGGTGAACTGAGATACAAACCTAGATAAATCATTTAAGTGATTCCTATTTCTTCTATAACAAAATATTAGGTAGGACAAACAGTTCTCTTTCTTGAATAAAATTCTGTAAGTATACCCCAACATGAGTTTGGTCATCTACCTTGTAGATAGATGAAGGTCAAACCATACTTTGACTTTCAAAATATAGTTTGACTTATGATTCAGTGAAAATAACCTTAATTTACCAGTTTCTTCTTAATCAACTTAGTGTATATAAAGATAACTTTTTCATTTTGGAGCATTTTAGTGGACATTTTTGAAATGTTGCCCATTTGTTAAAAATGGAGTCTATTAAATTGCTTTTGAAGTCCATGAAACCAAGGTTCTCCTGTAATTTAAAGCTATTTAACATTAATATTTTATGCAGAAATTAGAGGGTTATACAGACTCTGGAAATTTGAGAATCATTATATTTCATTATGCACAGTGAAGTACAAATAGATGGGCAACTAGATGAAGGTTCTTTTTTAGAAGGTCATAATTTTAGAAGGTTTTTTACCTTCCAGGCAATATCTTTGAGCAAATTCCTTTGTTTACACATTCTACCCTGGCCTCTCCTATGCACTTTTTCTCTTGATCATTCATGATAAGGGTAACCTTAAGAGCAAAGGAATTGATATGTCCACTCTCATGATGTAGGTCAATTGCTAGACGTCTCAGAAAAGGATATAACTATAGATCTCTCATAGTAAATACTCTCTAGACCCAAGATTATGATACTGATAGCTGTTTATTAATTTAACTTCTAAATACAACTATATTAAGATGTTTCACTCCTTTCATAATGTGTTCATTTCTTTTAATTTTATGGTTAGTTCTATCAGTTGCTTTCCTCCTTTAGAAGCTTGTGTGGGGCCTTCTAGTACCATGAAAGAAGGAAACATTTGTGTCAGTTCCAGCTCAGGGTGCTTTAGATGCTATGTCTGAAGTACATAATGTCTGAAGTACATAATGTCATCAGCAATAGGAATGTACCTTCCACCTCTAGTAGGTAACCAAGGGCAATATCAATAGCCTCAAATGTGTACTTTCCCAATACCAAATATTCAGCCCTGAAAATACATGTAAGTAACATTATATAGACTGAAAAGGTTGTAGTTATGCATTTAGGAATATATAATTGTACACATATGTGTTACGGTGGTAATTTCTTGCCAGTCCACCACCCATGAGCCCCACATATACACACAGAAGTTATATTAATTATAAAACTGTTGGCTGATGACTAGGGATTCTTACTAGGAATTCTGTCTTAATCATTAACCCATTTCTATTAAACTAAGTATTTCCATGTGGTCTTGGCTTACTAGAAAAGATCTGGACCTGCTACTCCTTTGTGGTCTACATGGTTACTGTAGTGACCAAGTCTTCACGATCCCAAAGAGACCACGAGGGAGACAGACACACCGAACTGTAAAAGCAAGGTTTAATATTCATCTAACCATGACATGGACCTTGTCTGGCTAGCTGATGCAGCAGCCACCAGAGGAAGGCAATTTTCTGTCTACTGCAGGGTTTTTAAAGGCAAAAATCACAAGATTACATCAGTAGGTACAGGTTGGTTTCTGATTGGTTGTCATTTGGGGAACAATTAGGGGAATTTCTCAGAGTCAGGGCAACTGGTTTGCCAGTAATTTTGATTGATTGGCTACAAATTGGGATGTTTGGTGGTTTCTATGGCTTTGTCTGTTACTTATAGATTGCCTGCTCTCATAGGTTGGTGCTGGGAGGGAGCATTCTGTGGTTTCTGTGGCTCTTGTAGGTGGTTTGTTGTACATAGATATCAGGGACCAAGATTCTGGATTTTCTTTATGGTTAAACACAATAGCTAAGTCTAAGAGGAAGGTTGTCTTGGAGTTTTTGTTTACAACACAAAAACTAGAGGCTAGGGGATTAGATTTGTTTTGAAGGCTTTTTTTATAGCCTTTACATTTATGTAGTTCTTTCTAGTATGAATAATAAGAGATGAATGGGAACTTAAGTCTTTGTCACATTTATACAATTTCTTCCCAGTGTAAAGCCTTTGAGTGTACCTTACCCCTTTCAGTGACTATTTCTGGCTGGCTTTCCCTGACTACTTTTCCCAGAGTCCTCCTCTCTCCTAGTCCTACTTATCTTCCTGCCTTATTGGCCAACAATGTTTTATTCATATATGAGATACATACATACAGAAGGACAATCCCTATCACATATGAATATGTATGTAACAACCATTAATGAAGAAAGAGGCCGTGAATTTGAAATAAAAGGAGGGACAAATGGAGAGTTTGAAGGGTGAAAGGGGGAGAGGAAAATGATTCAAATATATTGTCACCTCAAAACAAAAGAAATCTTTCAAAAAATCTATGCATGTGAGTGTTTTGGCTGCATGTATGTCTGTGTACAATGTGAGTGCCTTGTGCCTGTAAAGGCCAAAGATGGTGTTGAGTCCTCAATTTGGAGTCATGAACTGTTGTGAACCACTATCTGTAAGTTCCAAGCCAATGAGAGACTGCATTAACAAAAAACCCAATATGAACAGCACTCTTGGTAACAGTATGAACACACACACATACATGTACACATGCGCATACACACAATCTTTGTGTTTATCTTCACATTTCCACTTCTCAATTTCTCAGTCAAAGATAGCCACGTCTTTTGCTATATGTTTCTTCTTTAAAACTAATTTATCTACTTCTGTGAGATTCTGCCTTTTGAAACTGAACCATAAGGATTTCACTGAAAACAAATATGTCCCTTGTTCTTGAAGTTGTACAATGCAACCATCACAGATCTGGTTATGGTCATGTAACAAGCACAGAAGAGTAATTGTGTGACCATCATTCCTTATCTCATACTCACTTGGAAATAATAACCTAATAATCAGCTGGTAGAGGTTGAAGGTGGAAGAAACTTGCAGTCCTGGCTTTTGTAGGAGGGGGACAAAATAAAACAAAAAATAAAGAGGCAAACCAGGTTTAGAAAGGGAAAAGGGATTTGAACGACAGTGCAGACTGCAAGAATCAAGAAAATGCCATACAGGGGAAAGTAGGTCATGCCTGGAGAGAAAAAAACAAAAACAAACAAACAAAAATCAAATTGAGTGATGACCCCAGTATACAATATTCTGACCATGGAATTTCTGAAGTCCCCATCTCCTAATGCTACCCAGGAGCCTTAACTCTTATCTTTCTCAAATAGGAGGCATGGAAAATTGGTGTGAAATTGCATTTAGGATCACTCAGAAAGAAAGGACAGAGTCCACTAGACATGATCCCTGGGAGTGAGAATCCAAATAAACTTATCAATGTTATTGTATATGTTATTTCCCTTTAAAATAAACTTACTTCCCCTTTTGAATTTCAGCTATTGTTTTCTCCATCTGTTATACTAGAAAGAATCTTCCAATGCCTAAGGTGATTCTACTTTTTAGACTTCCCAGAATAATACCAGTTTATTTATCTCACCAACACAAAATTCAATTATAATAATAAACAATACATTATCAGCTTACCATTGTTCATTTTTATCTGTAGGAATATTATCTATTCTACAAGAGAAAGTGTAATTATTAACTTCTAGTAGATAACCTTTTTAACTTCACAGTTATCATTACTCTCTTGGTTTGTTCTTTAAAGGGTTATACTTTTAGTCTGCCTTTGTAGAATAGCACTCAGTTCTTTGTGAATATGTCCTTTCTTTTCCTAGACAAAAGCCAATACCATAATTCTGCCTTTATTCTTACTCATTGTAACTTGTATGCACATAGTCAAAATATAGTTCCTGACCTGGATTAAATCATACATGATATTAAAAATAATCCTTCAATTAAAAAATGTCGGGACAGGTTTTGTAGAAAATTAGTATTATAATTAATTTAACTTTTATGAACAAAGTCAATATATGACTGTTATTCAATAAGTTTTATAACAGAGCCATCCCAACATTAGCACAGTTATTATAAATTATTGCTGTTATGCCATATTCTAAAGAGTTGATTATTCACTGTCTCCAAAAGTTCACATATATATGTTATGATCTTTACCATGTAGTATTTTTTTTATTTTTAATTTCTTATTTATTTATTTATTTTATATAACCAAGTTCATTTAAATGAAAACAAACATTTATAGACAATATTTGGGAATTTGGGTGTCATTCTTTCCAAACTACTTCCTGCTCGTAAGGGGTGCTGTCATGGGGGATTCGAAGAAGATGCAGAAATCCTGGCTGTAGTTTGTAAGGCTGCTTTGTCCAGCTGTTTTGAATGTAGGATCACCTGGTACTCTATTTCAGGTGGTCTGGCTTGATCAAACCACATTAGTCTGGAAGGAATCCACATCTTTTCATTTTCTGTGGAAACAAAAATAGAAATCTTTTCCCCAGTAACTTTTGAACTTAAATTTGAGTCAAAGCATTTTTTATTTATTTAATTTATTATTTTACATGTTGATCCCAGTTCCCTCTCCCTCCCTTCTTTCTTCCCTCCCTCCCTCCTTTTCACCCTCTCTGCCCTCTCACATGCACCCTAACCACCCTCCCATCCCATCCCCCCACCCCAATTCCCTATGTAGGGGAATGCCATCCAGTTGAAATCATGTAGATCTGACAGGTCATGTGAAGTAGGGACTAGGGCTTCTCTCCTTTCTCTACGTTAAGGCAGTTATCCCTCCATGGGCAATGTGTTAGCAAGGTGGCAGAAACACATAGAAACAGCTTACCTGAACAAGGAGGAGCTAAGGGGCCCCCAGACTGATAGCTGGGAAGCCAGCATGGGACTGACTCAGGCCCCCCTGAATATGGGTCTCAGCCAGAAGGACTGAGCAGTCTAAGGGACCTCAGACAGTGGAGCCAGGATGTATCCCTGATGCACAAAAGGACCTTGTTACCATGTATTATTTAATATAATCACAGTCTCACTAAGACACACAGGGGCAGAGATTAGGTTTATTAATAATTGTAGCAAAATGCCTTGTTTATAGAATAGCTGAAAACAAATAACACACATCTAATGCAAAACATTCCTAATAAGAAATTTCTATACACAACACACACATATACACAAAACAACAACAACACCCCTCCTAATAAATAAAACAAAACACATGTGCCACTCAATAAGGAAAGAGGGTCAGGGTGTTTAATTTAATAGTATTTGAACAGACATTTCTGCAGAAAAGATTCATGGGCAGATGCCATATGAAATGATACTGAGCACAGATAGTCACTGACGAAGCTCAATTCCATTCCATACTAACGCCACATACTAACACCACAACTTAAGAGCCAGACATTAGGGAGCGTACATAGACACTAAACTTGAACACATTATTAGTAAAAATGGAAAATGGTGGACTCACTTTGGGAAAGAATTTGACAATTGCATAAATGGCCACAAACAGAATTATTCTATAACCCATCAATTCTACTCTGGGTATATACTCAAGACAAATAAAGACATTATAGGTACTTGGATACAAATATTCATAGCATCATGAATTACCACACAGGCCCGTCATTTTAAAGATAAGCTACACAACCTCCTCGGTGTACTGTGCTTTGAAACTCTGATGTTCAGTATGTTATGCCTAGTATAGGGTCTTCAAGTGAGGTATTTTCAACTTATGTTTTATCAGGACATAGCCTTGTTTTAGTTTGAGAAACATTTGTGCTTGAAATTATATCCACTGTACCCATGACATTCGAGGCCACTAACAGGAGAGTAACTTCCTCCTGAGTGAATTATTTCCCAGTAAAACCTATATTTTCATCATTAAATCAGCTCTGAGTTGCATACCTCAAAATGCATAAGGCTAATACAATAGTTTGTATCAAGAATACACTGAGGAGGAGATGGTTTATTCTAATAAAGTGCTTCTCTAATACCGATGGGGAGCTCATCAGTTTGTATCAACAGTACAAACTGAGTTCGATCCCCAGAACTCATTCTTCAGAGTCCATATTCAAAAGCTCTTTGTGGTGGTGCATGCTTGTAGTCTTAGCTCTGGATGTTCAGACTAGAGGATGCCTCGAGCTCACTACTAGCTTCCAGACAGGCCAGGCTTGTTGATAAGTTCTAGATCAATGAGAAATTTTGACTCACAACAAAGTGAACAGCACCAGTTCTCTGACCTACATAAGTACCTATAAATACATGTACATTTCCACACACATAATTTTTGAAAGAATAATTGATACATGAATTAATTAAAACCATATTGTTTTAATATTTTCCTGAATTTTGTCTCAGAAATAGAGTTTCTAACTTTCAAATCATGCAAACAGCACTCATTACCATGAACAAGGATGGATGCCTATAAAAAAAGGTATTTGTTTTTTTCTTGCTGCTTTAAGCAAACATTTGAGAAAAGCAACTTTGTGGAGCAAGGGTTTGTTTGGGGACACAGTTTAAGATGGGACACAGTTCATCACAGTGGTGAAGTCGTGGAAGTAGGAGCATGATATGTCATTTTAAGGCAAAATTTAAGAGCACAATCGAGAAGTAAGATTGGACAACAAGAGGGGTTGCACTATACAACTTCAAGGACTTATACCATCTGGAAAGGTTCCACTTCTTAAAGTGTCTATAATCTTCCAAAATAGGGACACCAGCAGGTGAAGAAAACAGCCTGAATCTATTGGGGACACCTCACATTCAAAATAAAATAAAAGATAAAAGAGGTTTATTCTTATATCCCAAATGCTATTTGGAAATAGTTATTGGTTGGGTCTGATGCTATTATACTGCCCAGTTCCAGTTCATTTCAACCTCTGTAATTTAGAGAAACCATACATTTAACAATTAAGGCAATGAGGATAAAGTGTGGAATACCACTGTGTATAATTTTAGAAGAAAAAACCTGAGAAATTACTCAAAAAGTAGTTTTCTGTGTTTGGAATGGTATAATAGTTTCCATGCAGGGTGGTTGAAACTCTAGTTATTAAAATCCAACTATGCTATTCTCCTTTACTCCCCTTCATAAAACAGAACTTAAAAATAGCAGCCAAGTGCAAATCAGCCCATGATGCCATTTTGGTGTGCCTAAATGACTTTTTGCAACTTCCAGAAAAGGAACTGATGTCCTCCATAAATAAAGCAATCCAAGTGTAAAGCCTCCAGCCAGATTCTGCCCCATAGCACCCACTCTGATCTCAGAGCTACGCTAGAAATTAGGAAACAGGCATCCTAATTTATTAGACAACACTTGCAAAATGATATCAGTGAATCTATTGAGTCAGAAGCTCAGCCAAAGCTTAGGCCTTTTGCTAACTAACTCATAACTTAAACCATTTCAAGTAATTTATGTGCTGCCACATGGCTCTTGGCTTGTTACTTCTTCTCCTATACATCCTGCTTCCTCTGCATCTTGTTAACAACTCTGCCTTCTTCTTCCCAACCTTCTCTTTGCTCCCCAAATCCTAGCCTAGCTATTGGACATTTAGCTTTTTATTAAACCAGTCACAGTGACAGATATTCACACAGTGTAAAGGAATATTCCACAACATTTTTTCTTTTAGTCTAAATTAAAAGGAAGGTTTTTAACTTTAACATAGAAAAGCCATATACAACAGGAGCAATTATCAAGTAAAGATACATTCACAATATTCAGTCCCTTAGTTTTTGTCTACTTCAGAGAAATGCACCATTATTTATGGTATTTTAGTAAGTCCAAAGTTTGAAACCTAATTTAACTTCTATCATAACTTAGGAAAACTATAACTATCATTATCTGGTCTTCAACTCCATCAAAGACCCCATAAGAATATAATATTACCCGAGTAAACAGAAAGTGACATACAAACTTCTTCCAAACCTACAGAAATAACAGACATTTGGCTGCATGAACAGTCACCCAAAGTTCCTCTGCAATGTTGGAGCATCTATCTTTGGCCTACAGACATAGAATATCTGACAGACTTTTCTAGGAAGCAAGAACTTTGGAGGATTATCCTGCCTTATCTTGGCAAAATTCAGCATTCACTTTCCTCTGTATCCTGCAGTGTCTGGAAAACTTTTCTATGAAGCAGGAATTTTGAAGAACTGTCCTGCCTTGTTTTGGCAAATTGTGACATTTTTTTTTTCCTTTGTGTCCCATTTGTCCACTTTGTACACCATGATGTCAGCACTCAATTTAAGTTTCTTGCTTAAATGGTTAGCTTTGCAACAATGAAAATAAAATCCATATGGTATTTTTTTTTCTTTGAAGGAAATTGGTGCTGCCAGGAACTGTCTCACAGTCATGAAAAGTCTTAGGTTACTAGGCAGCTCAAATACCATATTCTGTAGGTCTTTACAGTGTCTATCCATCTATTTAACTATATCTGTTTAACATTGAAAACATACCTAATATGCCTACAAGTTGTTTTTATAGATCACCAACTAATAACCTACATTTCTTAATAATGCATTATATTTTTAAATGAGCCACATAAACACAATATGTTAAGAATAGAAACATACATTCAGTATAACAAAAATAACTTTAAATGGTTGTTTTTTTTTTTTTTAATCCTACTTTTCTATTTTCCCACTAAATGATGAGAAATTCACAACCCACTGAATGACGCAAACCACCTATCCCTCCTCTTGGGAATGTGGGGATTGTGTTTTCAAGACTTTCCTATTATCTGGGGGTGCTGGAATCCTTGGATGACTCTGAAAAAATTAGGATAATGGTCAAGTTTTGAATAGAATAGTCTGTGAAGCTGGAACATCTCAGCCAGCAGCCTTGAAAGCTCCTCTGGATACAGAACTCTGAGGAAATTGCAACAGAGGTACTCTGAGATCCCAATTTGCTCAGGAGATCCTGTCCCTTTCCCCTTCGCTGGGAGACCATGTATCTCTCTCTCATAGGGTCCTGTTTGTTTCCTAGCTTCTCTGGAGGTGTGGATTGTAGGCTGGTAATCCTTTGCTCTCTGTCTAATATCCATATATGAGTGAGTACATGCCATGTTTATCTTTTTATGACTGGTTTCTCCTAGTTCCATCATTTGCCTATGAATTTCAAGATTCCATTGGTTTTTTTTTTTTTTTTCCTGCTGAGTAATTCTCCATTGTATAAATGTACCACATTTTCTTTATACATTCCTTAGTTGAGGAATGTAGGTTGCTTCCAGGTACTGGCTATTGCAAATAATACTGCTATGAACATAGTTGAGCAGATGTCCTTGTTGTATGAATGTGCATCTTTTGGGTGTGTGCCTAAGAATGGAATTTCTGGATCAAGACAAATCCCAGCCCACAGAATGAAAAAAGTTCTTCACCAACCCTTCATCTGACAGAAGGGCTGATTTCCAAACTATACAAAGAACTCAAGAAGCTAATCAACAAAACACGAAACAATCCAATTAAAAAGTGGGGTACAGACTAAATAGAGAATTCTCAATAAATGAATCCAAAATAGCTGAAAGACACTTAAGAAAGTGTTCAACATCCTTAGCCATCAGGGAAATGCAAATCAAAACAACTCTGAGACACCATCATGTACCTGTTAGAATGGCTAAAATAAAAAACCCCAACAACTGTTTATGCTGGAGAGGATGTGGAGAAAGAGGAACACCCCTCCACTGCTGGTGGGAGTGCAAACTTGTGTGGCTACTTCGGAAATCAGTATGGGATTCCTCTGGAAAATGGGAATCAGTCTACCCCACAACATCTTTCGCTCTTCCTCTTTTTTTAATGGCACGTAGCACCACAACCCTGAATATATAATTTAATTTTGTGTTATTAGTGTTTTGCCTGCATGTATGTCTGTGTAAGGGTATCAAGAAGCCCTGAGACTAGGGTTAGAGAGATATATGAGCTGCATCTGAGAGGTAGGAATTGAACCCAGGTCCTCTGGAAAAGCAGCTAGTGCTCTTAACCACTGAGCACTCCAGCACTCTTAAAGATTTTTCTTTAACTACATTTTTTTATTTTATTCTTCTGAAAGAGAGAAAGGAAAGATTTTAACAAGGTCACAATAAAGAAAATTTTACTGGATATAATTTTAGACACATAGGAACAGTGATTAAAAAGGTGAGGGATTTATATGTGTGCCTCATGAGTTATAAATATCATTTACAAGGAAGGAAAGGAGGAGTGTCTCATAAAAATGCAATGTCTCAGGAAGGTGGGTGCAGGAGGGAAAGTATGGGAAAGAGCCCCAGTGGACACACCAAGAGGGGACATAGATCAACAGCATACCAGAGAAGCACTAGAAAGGGAGAAACTGAGGCCCCGCCTAAGCACATTGCTTATCTAAAGCTGCTCATGTAGACAGGTATCAATTCACAAAGCTAGCACTCTTGATTGTCTACATTACCCTGATGCTGTCTCTGTTTCACTGTGGGGTTTCTTACAGTGAGCTTTCCTCTGAAGAACTTACTCCTTATGATTTCCCAGGAGATTTATTCAAAATATGCTCAAAGGAATAAGTAAGATTGTTTTCTACTCAAAATATCCCTATCAGGGGGCTTGGTGCCAATGGGAAAAATATTTTGACATCTCAGATTCACCTCTAATTTATTTTCTTCATCTTTTCTTTGAAAAAGACAGTCAATCCCTAAATCTATCCTTTCTTCTAGAATCCTAGAAAATCTGCTGAAACTTGCTGCCCTACCCCCAACATTAAAAGAGTCCCCTGCAGTGAAAAGAATTAGCTGGACTCTGGCATAACATTCGCTAATTTTGCAGGTGTTTGAGTTGATGTAGATTCTTCAAGTCAAAATCTTAAGAAAGTTCTTAATCTAAAAAGGTCTTATCTCAGGATTGCCCTTTCCAAACTCCTATCTGATTCTTGAAGAGGCTTTATAAGGAAATCCCTTTGTCTCTTGTGGGTTTTGGGAAATCCTGCTGGTTGGACCCAGAAAAGCAAACAATTTTGGTTAAGTAAATTTCATATCTTTAGTAATACTAACGTGAATGTCTGCCATGAGGATATGTGTAAATATTTTACAAAAGGATGCATGTCTAAAATAAACATCTTTAAAACATCAAATAAAACTTTTATTTAGAAAATACCTTCCTCCAAGGAACTCAGAAACACTTTCCAAACAGTTGCTTGATCCAAAAGTCAAGATTTTTTTTTTCATTTTGTACTTATCAAAATGTATTGCTACTGTTGTGTCATGCTTAGCTACAGTATCTATTGGGGGCAGATATACATAATACCATTAGAAGCTCTGCAGGAATAGTTTAAATGGGAATCTAGAAGTATAGAATCTAGCCCTCACTATGTTATTCATCAAGTACATGTCCTTGAACAAAATAATGTATCTTAAATCAAAGGGATTGGCCTAAAAAACAATCTGGAAAGTATTTCCAGTCTAACCAATAGAATCACATAACTAGATAATGAATCATTTAAATCCCTCAATGCTTACGATAAACTACACTAAGGAGACAGGTAATTCCTTTGGCAAATATAAACCCCTCTGAGAGCAAATCTCAGTTTTACATTTCTTTATTTTGCATGCTCATAGGTTTCATTGAAAAAGTTGGTTTACATGCTCCGTGAAATGTGAGAGCTGTGGAGATGTACAGTGGGTGAAGTACATTCTGTGGACATGATAGAATCTGAGATAAGAAGCCCAGAACTCTCTCAAAGCAGGGTATAGTGATACTTCTGTAATCCCATGGCTCCTTCAGGAAGATGGGAGGTGGAGACAAGAAAATGCCTGGAAGTTCCTGAACAGGCTACACTAGTGTATCTTATCTCAAAGTAGAAGGTGAGTACCAAAACATAAGGATATCAACTATCTTTCAAATGCATGGTCTTGCCTGTATTCATGCATAGCAGGCAAACATCTACACAAAGAGATTAAAACAAAACAAAACAAAACAAAACAAAAACATAGTCCAGCACCTTCACCAATAAGCTGAGTAGCACTGAAGAAATGACTTAATTCCTATGAGCCTCCATTTGCTCACCTATTCATTGGCAATAGTAAATACACACTAAACTGTCATCAGCATTGAATGTGGTGTGTGTAGAAGGCCTCTGGACAGGTAGTATTAAGAGAAATGAAAGGATTCACTTAACTTGTGAGAGAAATGAGACGTATCAGTTATTTCCAGAATAAGTTTCAGCAGGGGAAAGATGTGCTTAAAGCGGATACCAAGAAAAATACTATCCATTTTTGAGAACAAGGCAAATGAATAAAGGAAAGTAATATGGGAGTATGCAATGTGGCTCAAATTAATATAGATTAAAATAGAATGTGCTTGACTTGAAAAGTCTTACGTGGAGAATAAATTATATATTTGAAAAATAAAGTCATAAATCCTCGATAGACTCTCAGTAAGTTCATAAGACACCAAATGTTGACATCCATCAAATGACAAATCCCAAGTATAATTGAAATAGTATTTAATAACCCGTGAAAGGAAAGATACTGAAAACGATAGAAAATCAAATCATCTTACCACTAAAAATCAAATCAGAAGCATCGTTTAAACTCCAAATGCTATTTAATGTAGCATTTTTTTTACCATTAAAGCATCAACTCTATACAACTGTGTAACATCATACTAATTAGCATTCAACCTTTGAAATTACATAAACCTGTCACTCCTTTCTTAGCCATCCAATGACTACTAGCCACATATTAAGTTCAAAGACAGTCACAGAGAGTTGAACTATGACTAAGAATTCTTGTTCTTTAGAATTCTAGAATCATCTGTCACCTCCTCACCAGAGATGTAAGACTCCCGTACACAGCCACTTCGTTCTGACTACAACATGCTGGGTACTAGGCTAAGTGTCCCTTATATCATTTATCCTGACAGGCATGCACTTCTGGCTTGGCTGCATGATGACAAAGTACTTTCTAAGCCATGCTGTACTCTTTGCTTGGGAACAGAGGCTGAAATAAAAATCTGCAACCCTATCCATTCTGTCTAATCCCTGAGTCACAGGGTACTGAGCTAACTCTTCTTGTAATGTCAGCTCTTCAAATAATGTCAACAAGCAAAGACTATATATCATTTCTACATTAATCATCCACACTTTCCAGAAACTTCATGTTAGTTCTTGTTTGATACTCTGTCTCCAGTGTCAAGGACAGCATCTAGCACATAAAATAATTATTTTAGTTGCTAAATTAATGCAAAATACTAGGGTAGGAGAGATGGGTCTGTGTTTTTGAACACAAACTATTACAGAGGACCAGAGTTTGGTCTCTAAACTCTATTGCAAGAAGCACACACCACATTTAATGTAGCTCCAAAGGACCCAACAATATTTTTGGACCTCTCTGGATACCTTCACTAATGTGTATATACCTACACATAGCCACATATTCATACTCATGGTTAAAATAATAGAATGAAAGTGATAATTATCATAGCTGCTAAGATCATTGGTTGTTCCTAGAGAGGACCTGGGTTCAATTCCCAGTACCTACCACCATTAGCTCACAACTACCTGTAAATCTAGATATAAGAGGATGCAGAGTCATCTTCAGGCCACTGTGAGCACTCATGCTCATGAAATACATACCTACACACACACACACACACACACACACACACACACACACACACACACACACAAATACACACATGCATGCATAATTAGTGCAATAACACAGTAAGTTGTATTAAAATGTGAAAAGCGATTGAAAAAAAATGCCCAGGGTTGACATCTGGCATCCATATTCCCAGAAGCACCACAATATCATACACATAAAAGAAAAAACTCCATATACTCAGAAGGTCTTATAATTTACCAAAACCCACACAAAAGTTAAAAACCAGGATGAACACAGCCTTTAGGTATAGTAGTACAACAATATAAAGTTTCAACTCCTTTAAATACAACTCAAGGAAACATCCTGTCACACACAGAAAAGTTGTCACCCTCTTTTGACAACAAAATTATGAATCTTTATAAATTGTCTGTAATACCTCAGCTTAATTGTCATTTAATTCTGGGTCCCCAAACCCCTCAATGGATGAAGTTTTTAGACAGACCTAGCTAGCCCTTCCTTTGTGTGGTTACGTTTTTAAAATTCTCTTATTAAATTGCCATAAGTTTTCATATTTGTCCTTGTATATATTTGTAATCACGTATGTCTGTGCTCATGTGAAGGGATGGACATATGTGGAGAGAATGCATGGACCTGTATGTGCATGCAAATGGAAGACAGAATCCTCAGGTGCCCTTCCTCAGGAATGCCATTTATCTTATTTTGTGATAGGGTCTCTTCTTTGCCTGGGGCTTGCCAGTCAGGGTAGGCTTTCTGGTTAGTGAACCCTGAAGATCAGCCTACCTATACCTCCACAGTACTGGGATTATACAGCAGACCAACATGCCTGGTCTTTTCCATGAGGGTTCTAGGGATTGAAGTCAGATTCTCCTGCTGAAGACAAGCACTTCACCAACTGAGATATTCCCATAGCTCCTCACTTATTTTTTTTATCATGTTGAATATGGTACCGTGTGCTTCTCTCACTGGTTTCATTTAAGTTGGCCAAGCATTTTCTGACCTGGTTTCTCTCATCTCCAGTTTCAACCCTCTTACAAAGCTCAATGGCAAGCTCTTGTGTATCTCACCTAAATCTTTAGGAAGACTGCTAGACAAAACAAAACACACCAACTGTCAACTGGCTCAATGATGATACTTATACATCATCAGCCTTTGAATATCTCAAAGGCACCATCATATGCAGATGATTTCTTCAAGGACACTATGTCAAGCTCTGTCAAAGGCTTTTCTCAAAGCTCCAGCACCCAGATCACACTGTAATAATCCCAGAAAGCTAAATATACTGAATTTATCCTGAATTTCAACCCATTTTATCTATGGTGTATTGTTTAAGGTAAACATTCAAAATCTTTAGAGCTTCATTTTTTAAAACTAATCCCAGGTTCTTGGGATGCAAAGAGCTTTGTTTTGAGCGTATTTTGAGTAATTCCCCTGCCTTTCTACTATATTACCCTCCTGTCTGGAGCAATGAATACTTCTGACTAAATAAGACCAATTCATTAAAGGGAATGGGGGATGAAAGGAGTTTTGCAAAGGAAATGCAAGTTTAAAAACTTAAAAACTATGAAAATATTATCTGCCTATATGGTTTAGAAACCATCTCCCTTGCAGATGGCTTCCCTTTCTTTCTAATTTTGAATGCATAAACAGAATTTATAGCAAGACTTTCCACTCAACTAGTTATGTGGACGCATAGTACAAAAATCAAAAGAAGAACATTGATTGAAAATTAACCTGTTGGTGCACCTTAAACTTTTAAATGTTTTTCAAGAAAGAAGATTATGGTCCTTTAAAGAAAATAGTGATAGGAGATGTCATTCTGTAAATATGTTTCTCTTATTGGTTAATGAATAAAGTCCTGTTGGCCAATAGGAAAGCAAGATAGGCAGGACTGGGAGACAAGGAGGAATCTGAGAGATATAGTTGAGGAGAGTCAACATGTAGAGTCTTGAGAGGAAGACTATTGACCCTCTCTCCAGTAAGATAAGACCTCATGGAAACAGCTAGATTAATAGCAATGGGTTAATATTTAAGACAGAGCTAGCTAATAGGAAATGCTAGTAACAAGCCAACAGCTTTTTATCTAATACTGCATCTCTGTGTGTTATTTGGGGCTGACATGGCTCTGGGACCAGGCTGGCAGGAAAACTTCACCTAACAAAATAGTAATAAAATATTTATTGTTATTGTCTTTAGATTAACTGATTTTGAGAGTAATGTGTTGTATTCAGTTGTTGAGACTTTACTAAATTTAGGTTAAAGCAATCAATTTGTCTTAGGGGAAATCAAATATCAATGACATGTTTGTTGTTGAAGACAGCTTCATTGAGTTGGGATAAATCACAACCCTTTATTTCTACTTTTGCCTTTTCTAAAGTATTTCCATGGCAACTTTTAACACACACAGAGAGAGAGGGGGGGGTAGAGAGAGAGAGAGGAAAATGTTCATTAAAAACATTGAAATTAAAATTCTATCATGTTCATTTATCAAGGATGATATGATATGAAGAACTTGTCCTTAGCTTAACCTGCAGGAAGGAATTATGTCAGATCATTCACAATTGGTAAAACAAATATTAAAAAGTCCCCTAATAGCTATTTTGATTATTTTATAATTTTGGGCTTTTCTTCTTAGCTCCTATAATGTGAAAGTAAGGAGTTTCCTGCTTAGACTTTAGTGTTCATCAAAATAGTTGACATCATTTGTGTTCTTCTTGAACACTATTTTGTACATTTAATTCTACCAGTTTTTCTATATTTAGCTTATCATAATCATTAATAAAAAACAGTGGTGATGCCTTTAATCCTAGTACATGGGAGGCAGAGACAGGAAGATTTCGGTGAGTTTAAGGCAAGCCTTAGCTATAAAGTAAGCTCCAGGCAAGCCAGGACTATATAGTGGAACATTGACTAAAGAAAAAAACATGAGGCACCCAAAACTTCATGACAGCAAGTTTTCTAACATAAATTATTTAAAACTCCTCTTCTAAGTTCAGCCCTTCTATTGCCCCTGTGAATATAGTACTGGTTATGCCAGTATGGAGCTTGTATGATAAATAGGGAAGTGTGACATTTTAGACCATAAATATTCATTAGAGGTTGTTCTCTGGTCAACCTGTGCATGTAATTTTAGTTTCTATTGTTTCCCTTCAGTCTTTTCTGCTATTTTTGCTAGAAGCCAAGTGCTACAGTCATACTTCTGCAGAATTTGTGCTTTCCTGTTGAAAGCAATAAGTGTACAACTTTAGAAGGGGAAAAAACGATGAAGGAAGAGTTCACTCATGTCTAATGTCTTCCTTGTTGATGTTAGATGAAAGTTCGAATAAATTATCCATTAATGTTATTGCCTGAGAACTGCCATGTTTCTGGAAATATTAACAAAATGATACACAATCACCAGAATGTGTACTAATTCTACAGTTAAATATATTTAAAGATTGTTAGACCCAGGAGATGCATTATTTTGAATTTGTCTCCAGCTCAGACAGATTTGAAAACATTTAAATTGAATAAAAAAGAAATCCTCAATTTATTAACAATTTTCCTATGTAGTTTAATTTATCAGCACTACCATTTACATATAATTTACTTCCAAATTAAGCAAATCCATTATTAGGAAAAGGATAACCATGCTATAAAATTTACAGAAACATTAAAAGGAATGGAAAACTGGACATGATGGTACATGCCCTTAATCCTAGCACTCAAGAGCCAGAGGCAGGAGGATCTCTGTGAATTCAAAGACAGCCTGATATATAATATATATATATATATATATATATATATATATATATATATATAATTTCAAGGCCAGCCAGAGCAATAGTGAGATTATCTCTAAAATAAATTTACAAACAAAGTGAAATGGAGTCATTGGGTTAATCCTAGAAGGAAGTTAAAATTAAGTCCTGTGTAAAATTAGATTTCTAGTTTTAAAATAACTTGATTCTATTAAAATTAACCCAATTCTAAAATGCCAGTACTTGAATATACAATTTTACAGTGCCTCAGAGACAGAGACACCATTATGTCATTGAAATGTAGAAAAACTCATTTTCTTAGCATTACAATAATACTAGGTTGAGTGCTAGTATTGTCAGGCTACCTGTTAAGTACAGATGCAACCCTTACAGAAGGAATCCTATCTAGTCTGAGAGGAGAAATTGTGTTAGTGAAAAGTGTATAGGTATTATCAAATACCTGACATTAATGATTTAGAAAAAGGAAAGACTTCATGGTTTCAGATGCCTCAGTCCATGGCTTCTTGGCTCCATATACTTGGATAAAATATCATGAGAGTAGGAACTAAAGAGAAAATCATGAAGAATGGAAGAAGAAGAACTAAGCAGGTGAGATAAGCATAAAAGATGAGTATTTGGCAAGATAGTGTGCCCAAACACAGCACAAGTTGAAAGTGACCTACTTCCTCCAAATAGGTTCCTGTTTTCACCAGCTGCCATCAGGTCCATCACAGGATTATCCCTTTGGTTAGGTCACAGCCCTCAGAATCCAATCACTGAGAATCACATTGTCTGACAACCAAGTCTTCAACTATGAGCCTATGAGAGGTATTTTGCCTTTAAATTGTAAGAGCACATAAATGCATACATGTAAAATGTTTAGGTTTCCCCCAAAGAGATGTTGTTACAAAGACATATGCAAGAGATTTATTTGGATGGTGACCTTGGGAACACAAATAGCCCCACTGTCTGTCATATGGTGGCATGGACAAGGTAGAGATACCACCCACACTTTGCCCCTTGCCACCTACTTCAGGTGGCAAAAGCTGGGCCCAGGATCACAAGAGTGGGAGAGCTGACGCTGCCCGTCATTGGCTGCAGCACTCAGGAGGGCAGGCCCTGAACCTTGCACAGGCAGAACAGTAGAACTAACCCTGTTGGAGCATGCAGGGAACAGCTGATTCAGTCTGTGAGCCTGCATGTGCTTGGGAGATGTGGTCCCACCCTCATCTGCCATGAGGTAGAGTGGGCTAGGGCCTCCTCCCTTCCCATCCCTCTCTGCCTCAGGTGGGAGAGCCAACCCTGATGTTCTGAGAGTGGGAGAGATGGCATTGTCCCTCCCCAGCTGTAGCACTTGGGAGAGCAGGACCTCCTCATCACCCATTCAGCACAATAGAGTTGACTCCGTTGGCCCCGGTGCAGGCCTGAAGGTGTAAGAGTAGGAGAGCTGACCCCATTGCTTTCATATGCTCCCTTCAGCAATGGGGAGATCAGATCCCGCACCTCTGCTGGGCAAAAATGGTAAAGATGGCTTTGCTGGGGTAGGTATAGGTGAGCTCAACCTAAGGGGGTGAGGCCAGGAAAAACGGCCCCCTCCTTGCTGCCTGCTGCATTGGGTGCAGTAGCCATGGCAGTACTGCGTGGTGCCCAGCACTTTCCTGGATGGTGATAAAAGAAGCAAAGTTCGAGGACTGACCAGCCCAGCACTTCCTCAGGCCCAGAACCAGGGTTGAGTTAGTCCACTCCAACATCTGCTTCATCCATGAGCTGTGGGCACACATGAAGGGGCAGGGTCTTCAAATACAAAACTCTAGGATCTCTATGACACAGGACAATAGGATATTCAAGATGAGTCCCAGTGAGGGCCCATTATACATACTGCAGCAGAAACCAGAGGCCAGACCAATGACTTATAGCAATGAACACTAAAGAAAAGATGTATAGAGTAAAGGGTACAGTATGTGACTCACTGGGCCACCCTATAGCTTGCATGTCAAGAATTTGATCGTTTGGTTTTTGGTTGTCTTTTTTATTTTGTTTTGATTGGGAGGGGAATTGCAAGATGGGAGGGGAGAGAGACAAATGGGATTGGGATGCATAATGTGAAATCAACAAAGAATCAATAAACAATTTTTTTAAAAAGTGGGCACCCAGAAAAGGAAAACCTGGTTTTTCTCCCAGTGGAGTCAGGATGGACTTCAAAGGTAATAATAGGTATCTTAGTTAAGTAAGTGTTCTCTTGACAAATACAAGGAGTGAAGGAAGGCTGCTAATTAGTACATTTATAAGGATACCGGATTACAGAGAGGTCAGAGAATTTGAGCCGTGCCTCCTGGCCTTAACTATGCTCAAGTTCACTGATGAAATACTTATGTGCTTGTGCTTGTTTTTTTTTTTTTTTTGTTTTGTTTTTTTTTTTTTTTTTTTAAGTAGGTACAATTTTCAGTAGGACCAATTGACCCAGAAAGAGCTCATGGAGGTGTTTCAAACCACTGGCCATATTTCTTACTGATATTATGGAAACAAATGCTTTATTTTCATATTGACTTTGAGCAGAAGAGGTGAAGGTGATACCAGACAGTAAGAGGCTGGGAATTTATAGGTAGATCAGGAGATAAATTTAGTTCCAGAGAGAACTAAAGCAAGTGGGGTGAGACCTCAGATAAGAGGGAGAAGAAACCAGAGCTCTAGGTATGCAATGTGGGCACCAAAGGGAAGTAGAAGCTAGAAAAATGTCTGGAAGGTGAAAGTCCAAATAATGCCTGAGAAATCAAGCCAAATCCCTCTGAGAGAAGTGGGAAGCAAATCAGGAAAAGCCCACACAAAGAAGAGATGGATTCAGAGTCCCTGAGAGATGAGGTTCCTTTATTCCCTCATAGACTAAGTCAGTGGCTGGGGAATGTTCATGGTCAAGGGAATCACACTGCAGGGACCCAAAGTCCTACTCAGACATCACATTCCCATGGGTGAAGAACGAAGTCTAAGAATGTACATTTTATTCCTTTTTTAGTTTTTAAAAATTCTTTGAGTATTTCATATGGTGTATTTTGATCATATTCATGCCTTCTCCCAACTCCTTCCAGATCCACCCCTTTTCCTATCCTCCCAATTTTGTGTCTTCATTTTTTTTCCTTAAACATGCAAAGTATAATTTTTGCTGTCCATATATTCTTGAGTGTAGAGTGTGGTCATCATACTGTGGGCAGAACTCTTAACAAACTGATTCTCCCTCTCCCAGTAGCTATCAGTAGCCAATAGCTCTTCTGCTAGGAGTGGGATCCTGTGCTTACCTCCCCTCTCCATGGTGGATGTTTAACTGACGTGAGTTTGCAGAGGTCTTGTGTGTGCTGTCACAGCCATTGTGAGTCTGTATGTGCAACTGTCCTGTTATGTAGGGAAAACACAGGTAGGAGCACTTGACAATGGTTCCAAGTCTTCACGGGCAAGAGCACTTGACTGTTAGAGAAAAAACATACAAACAAACACAGGATTTAGGTGAGGTTGATTCTAGTGCCTGAGAAAGCAATGCCTGCTGGCCTACATAATGTAAAAACAAACAAACAAAAAATCTGGTAATTGGCTTATTCATCCAGGTTTATGCAGAACTTTCCAGGCTGTAGCATATCCCTGGAGCCATACAGTTCTGCACAAACCCTGATAGCTGCCTTTCTTTGCATAAACGGAAGTACCCTTGTGACAGGGTGTTTGTTGACACCTTCAACATTGTCACTTCATTTCCTTGCATTTTTCTAAATTCTTCACTACACCCCTCCTACATACCATACTATTTTGTCACATATACATATTAGTGACATTTTCTGAGAGAAGTCATGATGCTTATGTTTAGACGCTCCTGTGAGTTCTGCTTCCCACATGTTATAGACCAACCCCTAATTTATTTACCTTCATGCTTGGGAATGAAGGAACTCTACAAAGATAAAGGTAACAAACAAAACACAGAGCAAATAAAGAGTGCATTATCCTTGGGGAAACTAAATGCCAAACACAAGGTTGGCATGAGGCTCAGGACCTGGGTTCCATCTCTACTCCCACCAACAGTGTGAGAGACCTTGAGAAAGTGTCTTCTTAATGTTTCTCCTCATCTGCAATTAATAATAATGTCAACAACTGTAATAGTATCTACTTCACAGCATAAATGCAACCAATAAATGGTGCTCAGGATAAGACTTTCAATATAGGAATTACTCTGTATGTCAACATTATTATGATTATTAAACTCTTAATGCTAAAGTTAGCTCTGAACCATTTACAATGTCTCCTACAAGCAAAAAAGCTATAATATTCAAAGTCATATTGTACGAGAAGCTTCTTTTCCTATCATCCAGCACTTCAGATGGAAAAATTCCCTCTGCACGTCAGTCTTTCCCTGGTGCTGGTGGGAGGAAGGATGAATCAGCCCCCCCCCCACGGGATGTTTATGTACATCTCAGTCAGTGGCAGCATCCAGAAAGCTCACAAGCACAGGAGGGAAGCTTGGAAGCCTTTCAAAGCCTGCAGATTCTCAGATTGCTTCTGGTGGCTGGCGCATCAGTGTTTGAGGGATGTCCTTAACCACGTACTTCACCTCCATATGTCTCAGCCCTCTTCACCTTTCCCTCTGACTGCGATAATGAGAATATTGAAATCAATAAGTTCACTATCCTTGCTACAAACACTCAGGTGCTTTGAAATGAAAAATGGTTCAGGAGTTAGAAGCCAAGGCAGATACAGGGAGGATGTGGGTAAAGAGTAGAAATGGCAATGCCCTCTGATGAGAGAAAGAAGTAAAGAAGACCAGTGGACAAGAAATGGGACTCTCAAGGTTGACTTTCATTTCACTACTACTCATGGGGGAAAGATCATTTAAATTTGATACACTTTGAAATCTCTTCTTTGGAAAATAAAAATTAAGCCCAGAGAAACAGTTATCACCCCTTCAGGTTCTAAAAATATTTGGTGATATAATAGCACAACCAATTTTTGCTTTATTCTCCTCTATTGTCACCAGGGTATATGTAATATATCTTCCAACATCCATTCTCATTCTCTGCCTAAAACCATCCAGTCTTGTGTTTGCATTTAATGATGAAACAAACAGCTGGGTAGAGACTATTTTGTATCCCAAGGGCTTAGAACTGTGCTGGTAAAAGAAGTTGTCAGTATTTGGGGAACTGCACCAGGCACTGGCTTCCTCCCTTGTTTTATACTGAGGTCTCAGCGAGGTCTTCTCATACAGGGAAAGCAAAGACTGTGGACAGGTCAGAGTTCAGGTACTTCAACATCCCTCCAAAGGCTAGCAATACTAAAGAACTACTGTCCTCTGTGTCCTGAAGAGGAGAAGGAAGAGAGCCATTACAAGGGACTCTGTGAAAGGAGCCAAAGGTATCAACAGGTATTTGGTAAACAACCTGCCTAACTGGAGTTGGGAATTAAGCAGAGGGAAGTACCACATAGTCCATCCCCCGGCTTCACCTCCCTCCCTTCCTCCAATGTAGTCAATACCCCACTAGCTGAACACAACAGGAAGCAGAGGGACAGAACCCCATGTGTCAAGAGTTCATAAAGTTCAGCCTTCCTAGTAGAGAAGAGTGGAGAGCCATAGAAAGGAACAATCACCACAGCTCCCTATACCACTGCAAACTCCAGTAAGCACCCAGAATGATTCTTTCCATTCAGCGAGTCCCCTCTCTGTAAATAATATGGGCTTTGTTCATAAAATACATTCATACTTACATATGGATGTCTGTACACAGTTCTATATGAGTTCTTAACAAACTTGAGGGTTTCCTGTACCCATCTTCAATAATCCAATTCTAAAAGCCAACTTAAGAGTGGAAAGCAAAAAAGGGAGATTTATTCAGTGTGGTCATACTGGGAACATGGATGAAGTGAGCCAGTGAACCACCTGGCCCCTCCATGCAAGTCCGTCTTTGGAGTCCTAAAGTGAGATTAAAGTTTAAATAGAGGGTATGCATAGCTAAGCAGTCTGAGTCAAGGTGTGGTCCAGTCAACCATTAACCCATCATTGTCTGGGACATGGACTTATGTCATAAGGTGGTCTGACAAGCTATTAGAACTGGCTCATGCATTTTCCTTCTCTCTGTATGAGACTCTTGGGAAAATTTCCATTTCTTTGGAGTATACTGTTTAAACAGCAGGATAATCACATCAAGAATCTCTGTAGAACATCTTCATTCCTGTCAGGCCTGTTAGGAGTTAACTGCTTTGAAACATATTTATCTTTCACCAACCAGACATAAGCTCCCTAAGGTCAAAGATAAAATCTATTTCCAAAACCATATTCATACTGTGTACCTGGCATTCAACAAGGATAGCATGAATGTCCATCTTCCAGTTTTCCAATATCATCACATAACCAGTTACTACTATCATTTTAGATGATTGTTCTAATCTTGTGTTTCTGTTTGGGGTTTTTAGTGTTGCTTTGGATGATTCTGTTTTGATATAGTTTCACTGTATATTTCTTGCTGGCCTGGAACTCCCTGTGTAGACTAGGCTGGCTTCAAATGAATGAACCCAAGCTCCTCTTTTCTCTGCTTTCTGGTTGCTAAGATTAAAGGCATGTGTCACCATGCTCTACTTGTTTGGGTTCATTGGGAACAAGTCTCATCTTGAGATCACTGTGTAGCTAAAAATGACCATGGATTTCTGATTCTCCAACCTCAACTTCCAGAATGCTGGGATATCAAGAGAGTACCATCAGACCGAGGCCCAAGCACTCTACCAAATAAGCTGTATATCCAGTCTCAATATTAACTTTAAAGTTATACAAAGATAAATATGTTTATTGAGTGTTTTGGTTGAATGGTAGTAACAGTGGTGTAGTCTGACCCCCACCATCACACACACATTCACACCTTTAGAAAGACTGCCTTTAGATTTCTCTCTGTACTAATTTCTTAGAATATGCAAATTCAATATGTCTTTATTAATATTCACATGGGGTAAAGTGCTCTAGAAGCATTCTGAGAAATCTGAGATCAATTGGACTTTGCTTGTATGCAAGAGAAATTAGAGTATCATGGAAGAAATAAAATATTTGCATGAGTATCTGGAAAGAAAGAAGGAAGAAGCCCCAGAGAAGACATGGGTGCTGGGTGAGTTCTAAGCAGTGATTTGCTAAAGGAAATGAATAAGCTTCATGTAGGTCAGCACGAGGAAAACCTCATGTCCCTTGATTATGAAGAGATTGGAGGACAAATATGCTTATGCAGCTTTTGGTGAAAAGTACTTTTCCTTGGTTTCTCTTCGAGTGAAAAGAAATGGTTTCATGGGATCACAACCTCAAAAACATATGCCAGAATCATATGTGAAGGGCCTTGAATTACAGTCTGAATCTAAACTGTCTTCCTGCAGGACATGGAGAGCCACTAAGGAACCTGGAGCACAGGCTGAGAGCTGGGTAGTCAAGGAGAGTCATGAGTAGCAATCCCTTGAGAGCTCTCTGTGCCCAGCACTGTACTTTGGGGCAAGAGCATGCTGGGGGAGAATGTGCTATGGATCAGACCCAAGACTTTATGCATGCTAAGCAAGCATTCTACCACTGAACATCCCCAGGTCCCTAAGCACTCTTCTTGGCATTGATCCCCAGCAGGGCAATCAATAATCCAATGAGTGAACAGTATGGAAGAGGGAGGGCATTACTGGCTGTGTTTAATTGTCACTATAGAATATGAACATCTCCTAGACTTTTATCTGTTTTATTATTCTTTCTAAACTGTCTACAAACCTACATAAGTACATGTATAGCAAACCACTATGGGGCAGAACTCATATAGTCTTCAAAACACTGCTTTAGGGAAAAGCTCTCATCATTGTTAGAAAAGCACAGAGAAGCAACATGACTCCTCAAAATAACAAACTAGCAAGTGGCAAGACCCGAATGAGAGTGGTCTGGCTCTCAATGACTCCTCCACCTGGCCAGGAAAGAAGATTACAGTGTCTTCAGTGTCTGGCGCCAGGCTTTAACATAATGCAACTCTGATCAAATGGGAACTTAAAGTGGTCATTTTGTGATGATTCTAGGTCTGAAAGAATGGTCCATTCCCTCAACATACACACACATTATCCTAAACAACTACATCCTGATTTTAAGTTGGTTCTATTTGGAGTGCCAGATAGACAGAAACCAGGTGTCTACCAATGAATCCAAATGTATTTGACAGCAAGCAAATAACTACAATTGTCTAATCAGGCATGTGGAGATAAGTACTATGCCAGCCACTGTATGGGCAGGCCAGGGAGTTAACATTCCCAGTGGTTAAGTAAAATGAACTCACAAATTCTCAGTAGATGGGCTGTTCGCAGCATTTTTTTTCAAGTAGCCCAAAATGGTTGCTTTTATTATTAAACCCTTTAAGCATTCTGAATGTGAAGTACAAAAGCTTCTTTTGATGCAATGTTTAAGCGTGATTGGGCATTATAAGAGAATTTCACATCATTGTTGTTCAACGCTGACATTGTATAACAAGCTTTTGTGATTCTAGATTGAGTAGTCAAGGATTTAAAGTGAGATGTTCCTGGAACATCAGGCCTTCCTCTTGCCTTGACCTCCCTCCCTCTCATCTACCTCCCTCTTTCTTGACTATTATTACTCCCTCCATTTCTGCTGGTCACCCTGACTGCCACAGTGTCCTGCATAGGTATATCTACAAAGGAATCACAGCAGGGGACACAGGGAGAAACTGTCTCAAGCAATTTCTGTAAGAGGCAAAAATCCCAGGTTAGTTTTTCTCTTGGGAAAAAGTTGAGTGCTTGCAAAATTTTGTGAGCCCCTTCAGGTCATCCCTGTTTCTGTGGATGGCTGACACTGATAATACTTTCCCTGTTTTAAAAAAGGTGATCCAAGGGAAATCAAATCCATTTCTCTAAAATATGAGCATCCTAGATCTTTGACCCTCCCCAAGGAGACTTTGGTTTTTTTGAGCACACAAAACCTTTCTGCCCGGAACTAGCAAAAGACAATCTGAAAAACAAAAATTAGATTTCTCCACATGTTAAATGAAAACCTCTAAGTTAAGGCCATTTTGAAAGGTAATTGAATGCTAAGATTATTTTTAAAAAACTCGTTAGTTCAATTCCATTCCACCCACTTTGATTTTATGTTTATCAATGTTCACACGCGCACTAATAATATAGGGGTCCTCGGTCTCCTAGTCATTGTGTCTTTTTTAAATTTAATTATTTTATTTAATTTATTATTTTACATGTCGGTCCCAGTTCCCTCTCCTTCCCTCCCTTTTAACCTCTCTGCCCTCTCACATGCACCCTGACCACCCTCCCCTTCCATCCCCCGACCCCAATTCCACATGTAGGGCAATGCCATCCAGGTGGGGTCATGTAGATCTGTCAGTTCATTTGAAGTAGGGACTAGGACTTCTCTCCTGTCTCTAGGTCTTTTTTAAGAGGAAAGAAAAAAAAGAGCAAATGTACTAGCATGACAATCTCATCAAAAAGGTGCCCATTATAAAGGCAAACTTCTATTCTGACCAATATGAGCATGCTCCTTGCCCCCACGAATAATTTCATGTGATAAACTTAGATTCTTCGGTATCCAAAAGATCCAGAGCATCTCAGAACTCATCTAGCTTTGCCACACAGGTGCTCAAATCATTTGGTGTAGGGAAGCAAGGATATAGGGAACTGGCTTAGTCAGTGAGAACACCTTGAAACAACTCCCCTCCCAAATCACAAGACAAAAGATATTCTCTTTTCTTCTCCTCCTCCTCTTCTTTCTCTTTCTTTCTTTCTTTTCTTTCTTTCTTTCTTTCTTTCTTTCTTTCTTTCTTTCTTTCTTTCTCTTCCTTCCTTCCTTCCTTCCTTCCTTCTTTCCTTCCTTTCTTTCAAGACAGGGTTTGTCTGTGTAGCTTTGGAACCTGTCCTGGAACTTGCTCTGTAGACCAGACTGACTTTGAACTCACTGAGATCTCCCTGTCTCTGTCTCCTGAGTGGTACCATCACCTTGTTCAGAATGATAATCCTGAGCAATTTTAAAGGATACATGGAGCATTGATTTGAAAAACACTATATAAAACTGACTCTTTGAGAAAATGTGGTAAATTCACTAATACCAGTAGGTAGGAAAAGCAGGGGCTGGTAAGAACAATTTCCATGAGAAGCACATATCCCAAGACAGTTTTCCCATTGGGAGAGTGTTAGCACTTACATGATCTTGTGAGTCCCTTCAGGGTAATTCCCATTGCTATGGTTGGCTGATGCTGATGCTATTTTTCCCTAACAAAATTATCTAAGAGCTGGCGATATTATTGCTCAGTGACTAAGAACTTTCAGAGGACTGGAGGACAGTTTTCACAACCCGTATGATGACAGACAATAACTAGTAATTCCAACTACAGGGGGTCCCATGCTTTGTTCTGGCCTCTGAGGACACTTTTAATAGTCATTTTCCCTCTCCCCCACCCTCACCACCGCACAGAGATACACACACAGGAATACTATTCCACCATAAAGTATGAAATCAAGACATTTGCAGGAACATAGGTAAAACTGGAGACCAGTATGTTAATCAACATAAGCCAGATATAGGGAGACAAGTGTGTTTTTTTTTTCTCATGTGTAAAATCAAAGAGGAAAGACACAGAAACAGAAGGCAAAAGAGAGGGAATGGAGAGAGCGAATAGAAGATAAAAGGGAGATGATTATGATCAAAGTACATTATATACATTATGTATTAATGTATATATGTATTAAAGTGTCACAATGAAATGTGGCACTTAATCAATCTCATTTTTTCCTCTGGTCTCCTGTGAATTCATTTTCTGTATAGTTTAAAGTAATAAATTCATAAGTTTGTAAAGGGCACCAGTTTTACCCTGTTACCACTTTGATTTAGGACACCATTGGCCTGCAGAATGACCACCTCCCAAGGCTTTTTGAAACAACTCTTGGCCTGGAAGCCCCTCTGATCACCACTGACCCAGAAAACATTTCAAAATGCAAACTAGATGATTCCCATCCCGCTTAACTATTTCAGTGAACTCCCCTCATTCTCAAGACAAACTTTAGATTCCCTAGCAACTTCTGCTGGCATACATATTTGGCTCCTGTTTTCTTTCCTACTTCGTCCTTGTGTACCATGTTCCTGTAACATTCCCTGATTCCAGGACACATGTGACTTTCAGTGTCTCTGATATGCCCAATTCTCATCATTCACAGACATTCCCACATGCTTCTCTGTTTGTATATGTTTTCTTACTCACCAATCATAAATCTCCACATCCACCAATTTACTCCACCATCCATATTACTCTGAGGCAGCTTTTTCTAGAGAGAATATACTCATGATTCAAAGCAGTATGTTGTAAGAACCAGAGTTCTTCCTAAAATTAATTTGAATCTACTGACAAGAACTTCCATTTTTTTTTTTTGTTTTTCTGTTTGTTTGTTTCTTTTGTTTTGTTTTCCTTTTTAAATTTAGATTTGAAACTAAGTTGTTTTACATGTCAATCCCAGTTCCCTCACCCTCCCAACCTCCCCTGTAACCCCCACCAAACCCCAGTCCATCCCCTTTCTGCTTCTCAAGGAGGGTGAGGCCTTCCATGGGGAATCTTCAAAGTCTGTCATATCATTTGGAGCAGGGTCCAGGCCATCCTCCATGTGCCTAGGCTGAGAGAGCATCCCTCTATGTGGGATGGGCTCCCAAAGCACTTTAGTATACTAGGGATAAATACTGATCCACTACCAAAGACCCCATAGACTGTCCAGTCCTCCTAACTAACACCTACATTGGGGGGTCTGGATCATCCTATACTGGTTTCCCAGCTATCAGACTAGGATGCATGAGCTTCCCCTTGTTCAGGTCAGCTGATTCTCTGGGTTTCTCTAGCCTGGTTTTGACCCCTTTGCTCATCACCACTCCTTCTCTGTAACTGGATTCTAGGAGTTTAGCTGTGGGTGTCTGCTTCTGCTTCCATCAGCTACTAGATGAAGGATCTAGGATGGCATATAAGGTAGTCATCAATCTCATTATCATGCAAGGGCATTAAAGGTAGCCTCTCCAATATTGCTTAGATTGTTAGTTGGGTCCATCCTTGTAGATCTCTGGACATTTCCCTAGTGCCAGGTTTCTCCTTGAACCTATAATGGTTCCCTCTATTATGGTATCTCTTTTCTTGTTCTCTTCTATTCTTTCCCTTTCTCAATATTCCTGTTCCCTCATGCCCACCTCTCCCCCTTCTCTTTCTCCTAACTCCTAGTCCCCTCCCTCCAAATTCCCATTTTTCTCTGGAGATCTTGTCCCTTTCCCCTTCTCCATGGAACCATATATAACTCCCTTAGGGTCCTCCTCGTTTCCTAGCTTTTCTGGAGGTGTGGATTGTAGGCTGGTAATCCTTTGCTCTATGTCTAAAATCCATCAGGGAAATGCAAGTCAAAACAACTCTGAGATACTCAGAATGGCTAAAATAAAATCACCAAAGATGCATTATGCTGGGGAGAATGTGGAGAAAGGGGTACATTTTTCCACTGCTGGTGGGAGTACAAACTCATAGAGCCACTTTGGGACTAGGTATGGAGGTTCCTCAGGAAAATGGGAATTAGTCTACCTCAAGATCCAGTAATTCCACTCTTAGGCATATATTCAAAAGATGCACATTCATACAGGGACATCTGTTCAACTATGTTCAAAGCAGCATGGAAGCAACCTAGATGCCCCTCAACTGAAGGATGGATGGAGAAAAGGTGGTACATTTACACAATGGAGTACTACTCAGCAGGAAAACACAATGGAATCCTGAAATCTTAGGAAGATAGCTGGAACTAGAAGGAACCATCCAGAGTGAGGTAACCCGGTCACAAAAAGACAAACATGGTTTGTACTCACTTATATATAGATTTTAGAACTTCCATTTTGTATGTCACACCAGCTTTGAAGCTGTACAGATTTCTCTCAAGGAATGAGAATGTACAAAGAGGTTAAAGACTATCTTTTCTATTGAATTCAACTCACATCCCTTAGTCCTAATTTCTTGATCATAAAATACAACCCACCACCTGTTTTTTTTAAACCAAAGATGTTGCTGTATTTCTAAATCTTTCATAAGACAAAGGCAGCAAAACAAGAAAGAATATGTTTACTACATGGGAGCAGAATCAGATAGTAACAAATTTATATTTAGAATTCCAGTATTTATTTTCAAATCAGAGAATCTTGTAATTTTTCTTTAGATTGCAAAAGCAATACATGCCTATCATTTTAAATTTCAAATGAAACAAAGAAGAAGAACATAGTAATAACTGAAACCTGGGTAGAAAGTATCAACTAGATTTTTGCGTTCTCCTGTTGGGCAACATTGCAGAACATCAACATCAGACAAGGTCAATATATAACTAGGATGGATCAAGTCAAAATCAGTATGACTTCATGGTTATACCTGGACATAGGCAAAATGTGAAAATTACCCAAACTTCTAGATCAGAGTAACCCATTACTTTTTAATACAAGTGACTGCTGCTTTAATATTTTTATTAATTGCATCATTATTCTCTCGTCTAATCTTCTACATAAGATTTACTAAGACTGACATTCATGAAAAAGACCAACAATAGCATCCATGTCATCATCAGGCCTTTTCCAAAGCCACCAACACCAAATGCCATAAGTTTTTCTATATTATTTTATTACACGAAGTTTAGCATAAATCTATTTTTTTGTATATGTCTTTCTGAGGGACTATGGCTGGATAAAGTCTAATGTCATTATTCTCAAACTTATATTTGTTTTAAGATTTTTTTATGTCATTTTATTACATAGGTTATTTACCTGAACACCTATTGACAAATAGATAAGTATAAATCAAGATCAAATAGACTTATAACACCTAAGAAAATAGAAGCTGTCATTAAAAGTATACAAAACATGAAAGCCCAGGGTCAGATGGTTTTAGCTCAGAATTGTACAAGATTTTCATAGGAGAACTAATACTAATACTCCTCAAATTATTCCAAAAACTAGAAACAGAAGGAACATTGCAAAATCCATTTTATGAGGCCACTGTCATGTAGACTCAACACAGGCCAACTTATTGTATGAATACACATGCCAGCATATTCAATAAAATACTTGCAAACCAAATACAAGAACACATCAAGAAGATCATCCATAATTTGAAAGCAAATAGATGGAACTAGGAACAAAATATCATGAGCGAGGTAACCCAGACTGAGAAAGACAAACATGGTATATACTCATAAGGTGATTTAAGCTGTAAAATAAAGGGTAACTATACTACAATCCACATATCCAGAGAGACTAGGTAACAAGGAGGACTCATGGGGAGTGGGGAAATGGTCACCTAGATTTCCCTGGGAAGGGGAAAGAGAAGAGATTTTGTTAGTGGGATTGAGGGCAGGGAATGGGAACATGAGTTGGTGGAGAGGACATAGGGTAAGAGTACTAAAAGAAACTACTGAAAAGGGGTGAGGAAACATTTCTGGGTCAGGGAAGCAATGCAGGGGAATCCCCCAGGAATCTACATGAATGACCCCAGCTAAGACTCAGCAATAATGGAAGCATACCCTAAACTGGTTATCTTCTGTGACCATATTGGTGCCTAGTCCACTTCCCAACAGAGTGGCATCATTCAGCAACTGATGGAAACAGATGTAGACCCACAGCCAAACTTTAGAAGGAATTCGGGGAACCCTACAGAAGAGGAAGAGAAATGATAGTAGGAACCAGAGGGTCAAGGACACCACAAGAAAACCAACAGATTTAACTAACCTGGGCCACACCCGTCTGGTATCTTTTCTCAGAGATGGGATTATGATACCAACCCATATGCAATCAGACTTGTCCTCCATGAAGCCACTAGAAGGTGGCCTCAAGTGCAGTACTTCATCTTGCATCCTGAGCATGATGACTGCTTAGCCTTTTAACACAGTTAACCAAGCCTGAGGTGATTGCCCTGCCTCCAGGGCTGCGAAGGCTTGTGCAATCATGACATTACTTCTCTGCTGTGTAACCCTCATTCTGCAGATACACCATAAGGCAATGAGACTGACTAGGATAAGCACCCCTCCCAGAGCACCCATTCCCGCCCATTCTTTCAGGTGGTTCATGGCTTGAGTGATCCATGTAGATAGTCCCTCTGCAACCGAGACGTCGACTCGGGTGGAATTCACATGCACGATGGAAAGTCTCAGGTCCTGCATTAACTTATCAAAGTCGCCAGACAAGTTGCCTAAAAGATACTGTGAAAGCTATTTAGACATATTTGCTGCTAAGGAATAATTCTGATAGGATACTGCAGTTACACACAAAACAGTCATCTTCTATTCACAGCCCAACTGCGCCAATTGCCATAGGGTATCAATTTGCTCCTGAACTAGGTCAATTCATTGATTCAAGACCATAATGCCACCTTTCAACTGAGCATTAAGAGAAGATGGTACATCCAAAGTAGTGGCTACATTTGCTGATAGGTTATTTAAGGCAGCTGCAGTCTGGACAGTGGAATGCATGGCAATGGCAGCAGTGGTGGCTCCCACAGCTCCAACTGTAATGGCAACCACGATAGCAGCAGTGATTCCAAAATCTCTCCTCTGTCTAAAGAGGGTCATGGTGCTCGGGCTCTCTACCGGAATGGGAACGTACCTGGGCATTCTGGTCACAAGGGCCAAAGGAAATTTTCGTCCACCCCAACATAAAGAATAGAAGTATACTTGAGGTGTACAATATAGCATTCTCTCACTAGAACTTGCAAAGGTGCTATTGCTAATCACAAACACAAAAGGAGAGGCTCCAGTTGAGCTGGGTTTTGATTACAATAAGGAGCCCACCTGGGTTGGGGGGGTAGTCGAGTTAACCCTCTCTCCGGCTCGAGGCCATCAACCCCTAATCCAGGTGGCATTACTCTTCAAAATGGTTTCACCACGTGGCGATTAAGAGCTTCCACCTGCGCTATTGCAAAAGCAGCAGTTATTTCAGCGGGTCTGGCTTGCTCAAACCACATTAGTCTTGAAGGAATCCACAGCTATTTATTTTCTGTGGAAACAAAAATAGAAATCCTTTTCCCCAGTAACTTGTCCTTGAACTTAAATTTTGGAGTCAAAGCATTTTTAAAATATATAAATTGGGTTGATCCAGCAGCATTTCCTTTAACAGTTGTTGTTTCCTCAGTAGATAAACAATACAAAGACAATATAATACCATACAGTATCCAGATTTTCTCAGAATGCAACAGCTCCTAAAGAGCAAGATAAATGGGTTGTGATGTCAAATTCCCCATACTTTCACTTTTGGTTACTTTTACCTTATGCGATCCCAGAAATTTATCGCTCCTACCGGAGACCTTATTGCCTCTTTACCGAGGTCCTTAACATGGTCCCACCTTACCTGGGATTTTATGAGTTGACTACCCTGACTGCAGGGTAGCCTTTCACCCACAGAGAGGATCCCAATATGGGCCACCACTTGTCGTGTTTACCTCAGCCAGCAAGGAAAGGCGACCACCAAGACTCTTCTTCAAGCAGTTTATTCAGGAACCTTGTACATCAGCTTCTGCCTCCCTGAGCCCCAGGAAGCCCTTAAATGTGTGCTCACTGCCCAATCAGCTCATGCCACCTGGCGATCCCGGATAGGCTACAGGAGGAAGCACACCAGATCCATCAAGAAATTCCAAATGAGGCTTGTTTACAGCTAAGCTCAGACTACCTGGCATCCAGCCAGGTGCCATCTTGGGGCTGTGGCTTCCCATACAGAAGCAAACACCCATACCTAAACACTGCGTCGAACTAGAACCCAGATGCAGATGGAGAAGACAAGACCAGGTTGCAGAAACACATAGAGACAGCTGACCTGAACAAGGAGGAGCTAACGGGCCCCCAGACTGATAGCTGGGAATCCAGCATGGGACTGACTCAGGCCCCCCTGAATATGGTCTCAGCCAGAAGGACTGAGCAGTCTAAGGGACCTCAGACAGTGGAACCAGAATGTATCTCTGGTGCACAAAAGGACCTTGCAAACACATCCCCCATGGAGGGATACTGCCTTAACCTACAGACAGGAGAGAAGTCCTAGTCCCTACTTCAAATGACCTGTCAGATCTACATGACCCCACCTGGATGGCATTGCCCTACATGTGGAATTGGGGTGGGGGGATGGGAGGGAAGGGTAGTCAAGATACATGTGAGGGGGCAGAGAGGATAAGAGGGAGGGAGGGAGGGAGAGGGAACTGGAATCGACATGTAAAATAATAAATTAAATAAAAAAATGGCCATCCTACCAAAAGCAATCCTACAGTTTTAATGCAATCCTCATCAAAATTCCAACACAATTCTTTACAGAAATTGAAAAAGACATTTCTCAACTTAAAGTGGAAAAACAAACAAACAACAAAACAGTTGAAATAGAGTTGAGGACCCAGGCATAAATTTATACACCTATGTATACCTGATTTTTTCTTCATAAAGAAGCCAGAAATGAACACTGAAAAAAGAAAGTATCTTTAAAAAATAGTGCTGGTCAAACTGGATGTCAATATGTAGAAAAATGCAAATATTTATCACCCTGCATTAAACTCAAATCCAAGTGCATCAAAGACCTAAACATAAAACTAGACAAACTGAACCTTACAGAATAGAAACTGGAGAACAGCCTTGAACCCACTGGCTTGGCACAGGAGACAACTTTCTCAACAGCATAACAATAGTTCAGTCACTAAGATCAACAATAAATGGGACCTGGGTCCTCATTAAACTAAAAAGCTTCTGTAAGGCAAAAGATACCATTAACTGGGCAAACTTTCTAAATGTTAATGGGCTAAATATTGTAAACTGCGATTCTTACTTGATAACTATTACGTGATATATTTTGCTATGTTAAGGTTAAAACCCTTCTTTTTATTTAGACAGAAAAGAGGAGATGATGGGAGTTGTCATTATGTATATATGTTTCTCATACTGGTTAATGAATAAAGCACTGTTGGCCAATAGGAAAGGAAGATAAGAGGGACTAGGAGACAAGGAGGGAAGAGGAAGTAGAAAAGTGGAGTCAACATGGAGAGTCTGGAGAAAGCAGCATGCCAGCCGGCTCCCCGGTAAGAAAAGACCACGTGAAAATACATAGATCAGCAGAAATGGGTTAATACTTAAGACAGAGCTAGCCAGTAAGAAACTAGTACCTGGCCAACAGCATTATATCAAATACAGAGTCTCTGTGTGTTAATTGGGGCTGGTGCGGCGGCAGGACAAGACCAGGCGGAAAAACCTTACTCGTTACAGCTTTGTTAGTAATTACAGAACCTGGAAACAACCTAGATGTCCCTCAACTGAAGAATGGACAAAGAAATTATGCTACATTTACACAATGGAATATTACTCAGCAATTTTTAAAAATCATGAAATTTGCATATAAATGGATACAACAAGGGGAAAACAATGATCCTGAGTAAGGAAACCAAGACCCAGAAAGACAAATATGGTATGTATTCTCTTATAAGTGGATATTAGCTAATAAGTTAGTGATAATCAAGCTACAATCCACAGACCTATGGAGATTAGGTAAAGAGAAGAGCTATAAGGGAGAAACATGGATTTCCCTGGGAAGGGAAAATAAAGTAAAAATTGTTACATTTGGTTGAGTTGTTGCCCAAAGAAGACCCATGGAGATCTCTAAACAACACAGACTTGAATATATAGTTTTTGCAAAAAAAAATTAATAGATTAGAACTTAGATTAGCATTAGGTTTTGATTCATACTGAAAACATTTCCTATCAACAGTATATATAAGTATGCCTATTTTTCAGAATGTTAGTTTAAGGTGTAGAATATTAAGAAATTAAAGACCAAACCCTTTCACTTTTATTTTCCTAATTCTTAAGTCAGTGAATGACATCTATTTTTATAGGCCTATATTGGGGCATTAAGGGAGATGATGTACAATGAAAAACTGTATTTTGTCTGACCTCTAAATTTGACTGAACAATATTAACTGATGTTGTTGTTTCCATCACTATTGTCTGCTCTATCTGCCACATTAGTCTTACTTCTTCTTCATAGAGGGTCTTATTCTAGTCTTCCATGTTAAAAAGCAGAAAAGGTAAGGTATTCTCTCCCCTATTGCTTAGATTCTTAGCTGGGCTCCCTCTATCAAGTTGTCTCTTTCCTTAATCTCCCTCTCTGTCTCTCCCCCAACTCACCTTCCTGATCCCACATAGTCTCCTCTCTCCTCCCTCCACTACCACGCTCCCAATGTACTCAAGAGATCTTGTCAATTTGCCCTTCCCATGCGGATATATGTATGTATATCTTAGGGTCCTCAGAGAGTACTTTAACTGCCCTTCCCTTGTAATCAAATTGATGACTACCTTAATTGTCATTACAGAACCTTCATCCGGTAACTGATGGAAGCTGACTCAGAGATCCACAGCTAAGCACTGGATGGAATTCCTGGAGCCCATTTTAGAGAGGGAGGATGGATAATATGAGCAAAGAGATCAAGACTATGAAAGAGTTGACCCAAGCAAGTGGGGACTCCCTGACCCTGGACTGACAGATGGAAAACCTGCAGAAGACTGAGCTAGGCCCTCTGAATGTGGATGACATTTAAATGGCTTGGGCAGTTTGTGGGGCCACTAGCAGTGGAATCAATATTTATCCCTAATGCATGAACTGGTTCTTTGGAGCCCATTCCCTGTGGAGAAATATCTAGCTCAGCCTAGATACATGAGGAGAGACTCGGTCCTTCCAAAATTCATGTGACAAACTTTGTCAAGTTCCTATAGGAGGCCTCACCCTCTCTGAGTAGTGGATAAGGCAGGATGAGAAGGCAAGGGTGTGGTGGGAATGGGAGGACAGGAGGGAGAGGGAACTGGGATTGGTATGTAAACTAAGATTGTTTAAAAGGTTTAAAAAAGGGGGGAAAGAAAACCAGAAAAACAAAAACAAAATCCCCAAACAAACACCTCTAAATCTGAGGCTGGAGAGATGGTTCTGTAGTTAAAGCACTGACTACTCTTCCGGAAGATCCATTTTCAATTTTCAGCACCCACACAGTGGTTTATAGCCATCTATAACTCTAGTTCCAGGGAATCCAGTGCCATTTTCTGGCCTCTGCAGTACCCAGCTTGTACACATGATGCACAGCAATATATGCAGACAGAACACTCACAGACATAAAATAATAAAATCACAAAAAAATTAAATCTAACTTTTCTAACCTTATTATACCTTGAGTTATTATCCATAATATTAAGGAACCAATAAGTTTAAACAATGTGGTTCAGCTGGCTATCGTCTCTAGGGAAGAAAAATACCTTCCCTTCTCTCTTGCTAATAAGTCCCTAAGTACAATTTCCAATTGATCTCTCATGGAGGATTTGAGACTATTCTAATACCCAGAACTTTGGCTACAGACACTTGATAAATGCCTCAAGATCTTATCTTAAAGAGCAATAATGTAATTTGGGTGAGAGGCAGCGGGTAGAGGCTGTGAAGGATGAAGGGGTGGATTTCATGTGCCCAATTCCCTATTACAGAAAGAGATATTTATTGCTTGCAGCACAGCCGAGGGACTGCATTTGGAATAAGCCATAGAAAGTAGTCTATGGCCGAGGTCCTGGGGCTCAGCCCAGGATAAGACACTTGGCAGGTTCAGCCTCAGCATGGCAGGAAGCCTGCTTTCCAAACAGCAGCTGCAAAAAGACACAGAGTTCGTTAAAACTTATCTTCATCTCCCACTACAGCCCTGTCGGCACTCTACCAGGCACACTGCTGTCTTTGTAGTCCAGGGATGGAGGCTCAGAGGAGGGAGAGAGGCAAGGGGGGAGCAGAAAGGAATGGGAAAGAGGAGACAGAGGGAGAGGGGAGAGGGGAGAAGAAGAAGCAGAGGGGATGATGAGGAAAAACCTGCAGCAGGAAGAAAGTGGTGCTGGACGGTCAGAAGCAGGTTGGAGGCAAAGTGATCTTTCCCACCAAGGAGACTGGAGGCATTTATGCATTTTTTTTTTGTTTTTTTCATGAATCATTACCAGTATTTGTTTCTAGTATTAATGGTATCGTTATTATCATAGGAATTACAATTATTATAACAGCATCATTATTTCCATAACCATTTTAACCTCAGTGTTACATAAGTGAATATTTTAAGTACTAAATTTCTATCATACAAAATGCATATTAAGTAACTATCCTAATATTGTTCCAGAGGTTGATATCTAAATGGATATTGGCAGACCAAGCTTGCAGGATATCACTCCATTGCTCCCCTCTTGAGGCTTATCTTCTTGGCCTATCATTCTTTGTTCACTTATTTGGTAGGTTGGCCAAGGGTGCTGTGTAACCAGGTGGAGCTGCTTGAGAAACCAGAGCCAAGGTAACATAAGTAAACTATCTTGTATGAATTTGGGCTTCACCACCCCACACATCACCTGAATGACTCCAAGCAAGTAGCTTCTCTCTGTGTCATAGTGTCCTTCTCTACAATGGCAATATCCCCAACATGAATAACAGTGATGTCATCTTTATAGGAGAAAGCATTCTTGTAGTCTCCGAAAGACTTTATTATTATTGTTATTGTTGTTGTATTATTAAGGAGGAGGAGAGAAGGAGAGGGAGGAGAAGAAGAAACTAGGATTGTCTGAAGCAAGGCAAGTTCAAAGGAAAACAGGTCACATGGCATGAATTTTGGTATAGTTTGGTATTTGTTTAGTTGAACTTCCCAGTTATCAATAGATAGAAGTGACCTGAATTCTGAACTTCACTGGGGTAACTGTGAGAGTCACTCATACCATTGTAATAGGAAAAGAAAACAAAACCAGACCATTATATTAATGGTTCTTTACCTTTGAAGGATTTTTTTTCTTCAAGAATCTGAACAAAATTGTAGAGAAAAATGGGTAGAGATCTAAAATTTTACATTCAGCCTTGAGAGTCAAATACCTATATATAGTGAGAATGCTTTGGCAAATGAAAATCAAATAAAAGATGTGTTAGATAAAATAGCTTTGCCTTTCTGCATTGAAGGTTTGCAACAAAGCAAAGTATTCATCCGTGCTTATCCTCCCTGCTGGCTTGCTGCATTGTAGCATCCACATCTCCTCTAACCTACTTAACTGGTAAGGATACAGAAGAATATGGTTAGATCAGAAATGGAAAAATAGGACAGAGGCAGAGCAGCAGATGTAGCAACTGTAAAAAAAAAAAATTAGAATCTAGAACATTTTATAAATGACCCTCCCCTCAGTTTCCTCTTAGGATACAGGGAATTTAAAAAATAAAACAAGCCCAAATAGACTCATGAACAAAAAGAATTCTCTTCTAGCCCTGGGAATCTAAGAAAATTCGACCCCCTGTATGTTTTCCATGAGGCATCCGTTGCTCTTTATAGTTGTGAAAGCAGCAGAATTATTATTAGTTCTATGGAAGATATCGAACCACAGTTGTTTTCAGGAATGTCTTGCTGCTTAAGCTTAAATGTCACAAGGCATATTTGATCATATTCAGATACCAATAGAGCACACAGAAGCCTGAAGCCTAGACAGGGAGAGGAATCAAAGAGCCAGGAACATAATGGATCCAGGGAGTCAGACAGAGGACTCTACAATGACCCTGCAATTCTCTGCTTGCCTTCTTTCTGTCTATTCAGCTCAGGCAGGCATTCCCTAGCTCAGGGCTACCGGAATTTCCTTGTGGAATATTTGATAAAGTTACAAACAAAGAAAGTTCCACAACCAATTTAATAGTATGTCTCCTCCCATGTGACCTCCCAGTGAGAATAAATGAAGCACACCTGAGGCCTTTCCAAGCCACGTGTAATGAACAAGCCTTTTCAAGACTAATGATGAGAGAGGAGAGGGAGAGAGCAAGCGAGCAATATATCACTTTATTTTACATACCTTTAAAATGTGACTGAGTCATAGACTCAAACACCTCAGTGTTGAACGAAACCTCTGGATTCAACCAAAGGACCAAATTGAATTTCTTTCTCCCTCTTTTTCTTTATTACAGTAATGAATTTTGTTAGGTCAAGCACGCTGTAAACTGAACAGTGAGAAGCAATCTGACAAAGTGCTGTTGAGCCAGGAGGCAATTCTATCAGATAAGCATGGGCTGTAATTGTGTGAAGCAGTGTTGTATTTCTTAGTTCCCTGTATTCTTGCTTGATAACTTGTCCTTTTTACTCTTTTTCCATATACAAAACAAAATATCATTCATAATGCTGTACTCCCACAAGTCTGAATTAATAGACTCTATGAAGCATTTATGTCTATGTATCCTTCTGTTTCCCCATCAGCTTGACCTCTACCCAGAGCACAACATGTGGCACTCTTCAAAATGGGATACTTGAACTGCCTGATGTTCAGCTGTTCCAAGGATTTGTAGGCACATATAGACTTACATATGTAGATTTACAAATCCTCTAATTCAATATGTACTTTCCCATAGTGGTTGTCCCCTGTAAAGAGTGCCTGGGTCATAATTATGTCAATTTTCTTTACATCCTTTCTCCCTTCTAACAAAAGAAAAGCATAGCTCTCAGCATCCTGATCCTTGCTACAGCAAGATCATCCAGTGGTCTCCAGTACTTTGCTTTTAAAAAAAAAAAACTATGAAAGATAATTTCAAGAACACATTCACTAATGCATCACTAAGATTTTATTTGATAAGTGATTATTCTGAAACTGTAGTCTATATCTGGAAAGAAGATTAAAAAATCAAGTAACAGTACAATTTCAAAAAAATCAAATGAACAAAAATGACAGGATTGCTGTTGCTACCTCTCTCCAACAACAAATCAATTTCTTCTTGATGCATGGGCAATTTAAAAATACAGCCAATATTGAAAAGATATGCAGACAGTGGACAGCCTTGTCTTGTTTCTGATTTTAGAGGCTTCGTATTGAGTTTCTCTCCACTTAGTTTGATGTTGGCTGTTGCTTGCTGTATGTTGCTTTTATTATGTTTAGTTATGTCCTGTTATCCCTGATCTCACCAATACCTTAATCATGAAAGGGTGATGGATTTTGTCAAAGGCCTTTTCAGCATCTAGTGAAATGGTCATGTGTTTTTCCTTTTCTGTTTGTTTATATGGTTAATTACATTGATGAATTTTCGTATGTTGAACCATCCCTGCATCCCCAGGATGAAGCTTACTTGGCCATGGTGGATGATTTCTCTAAAGTGCTCTTGGATTTGATTTGCCAGTATTTTATTGAGTATTTTTACATCAATGTTCATGAGGGAGATTGGTTTTCCCTTTTTAGTTGTGTCTTTGTGTGGCTTGGGTACTAAGGTAAAGATAATTATACCTTCATAAAAAGTGTTTGGCAATTACCCTTCTGCTTCTACTGTGTGGAACATTTTGAGGAATATTGGCATTAGCTGTTTATTGAAATTCTAGCAGTATTCTTCACTGAAACCATATGGCCTCTGAATTTTTTTTGGGGGGGGGTGGTGGGAGACTTTTGATGACTTGATGACTGCTTGTGTTTGACTGGGGCTTATTGGTCTATTTAAGTTGCTTATCTGTTCTTGATTTAATTTTGGTGAGTGATATCTATCCAGAAAACTGTCCATATCTGCACTTGTACTTGAGGTTCTAGCTAGAGCAATAAGAAAACAAAAGGAGATCAAGGGAACACAAATTGGAAAGGAAGAAGTCAGACACTCACTATTTGCAGATGATATTATAGTTTACATAAGTGACCCAGAAACCCCTACCAGGGAACTCCCACAGCTAATAAACACCTTCAGCAACGTGGCAGGATACAAGATTAACTCAAAAAAATTCAGTAGTCCTACTATATACAGACAATAATAGGGCAGAGAACGAAATCAGAGAAATATCACCCACAAACAACATCAAATATCTTGGGGTATTGCTAACCAAACAAGTGACAGACCTACAAAGCAAGAACTTTGCATCTTTAAAGAAAGAAATTAAAGAAGATACAAGAAAATGGAAAGATCTCCCATGCTCTTGGATAGGCAGGATCAACATAGTAAAAATGGCAATCTTGCCAAAAGCAATCTACAGATTTAATGCAATCCCCATCAAAATCCCAGCACAATTATTCATTGACCTTGAAAGGATAATACTCAACTTTTTATGGGAAAACAAAAGACCCATGATAACCAAAAAAAATACCCCTGCACAATAAAAGAACTTCAGGAGGCACCATCATCCCTGACGTCCAGTTACACCATAGAGCTATAGTCTTGAAAACAGCATGGTATTGGCTCAAAAATAGACAGGTAGACCAATGGAATTGAATCAAAAATCCTGATATTAACCCACTCACCTATGAACATCTGATATTTGACAAAACAGCTAAAACTATACAATGGAAGGAGGATAGCATCTTCAACAAATGGTTCTGGCATAACTGGATGATGGTGTGTAGAAGACTACAGATAGATCCATGTCTATCACCATGCACAAAACTTAAGTACAAATGGATCAAAGACCTCAACATAAATCCAGTCACACTGAACCTCTTAGAAGAGAAAGTGGGAGGTACCCTTGAACAAATTGGTACAGGAGATTGATTCCTGAACATAACAACCAGTAGCACAGACACTGAGATCAACAATTAATAAATGGGACCTCCTGAAACTGAGAAGCTTCTGTAAGGCAAAGGATGCAGTCAACAAGACAAATCTGAAGTCCACAGAAAGGGAAAAGATATTCACCAACCCCACATCTGACAGAGGGCTGATTTCCAAAATATACAAAGAACTCAAGAAGTTAGTCACCAAAACACTAAATAATCTAATTAAAAAGTTGGGTACAGAACTAAATAGAGAATTCTCAATAGAGGAATCCAAAATGGCTGAAAGACACTTAAGAGAGCACTCAACAGCCTTAGCCATCAGGGAAATGAAAATCAAGACAACTCTGAGATACCATCTTACTCCTCTCAGAATCACTAAAATCAGAAACACCAATAAAAGTTTATTTTTACTATGTTTATCCTACCTATCCAAGAGCATGGGAGGTCTTTCCATTTTCTGGTATCTTCTTTAATTTCTTTCTTTAGAGCCACAATGTTCTTATTATATAGGACTTTCACTTGTTTGGTAAGCATTACTCCAAGATACTTTATGTTGTTTGTGCCTATTGTAAAGGGTGATGTTTCTCTGATTTCTTTCTCAGCCTCTTTGTCGTCTGAATAAAGTAGGGCTACTGGTTTTTTTTGAGTTTGTCTTGTATCCTGCTAGTTTGCTGAAGGTGTTTATCAGCTGTAGGAGTTCCCTAGTAGAGTTTATTGGGTCGCTTATGTAAACTGTCATATCATCTGCAAATAGAGACAGTTTCACTTCTTCCTTTCCAATTTGGATCCCCTTGATCTCCTTTTGTTGTCTTACAGCTTTAGCTAGAACTTCAAGTATGATATTGAAGAGATATGGAGAGAGAGGGCAGCTTTGTCTTGTTCCTGATTTTAGAGGAATTGGCTTAAGCTTCTCCCCATTCAGTTTGATGTTGGCTGTTGGACTGCTGTATATTGCTCTTATTATGATTAGGTATGTTCCAGTTATCCCTGATCTCTCCAAGACCTTTATCATGAAAGGGTGTTGAATTTTGTCGAAGGCTTTTTCAGCATCTAGGGAGATTATCATATGATTTTTATGTTTCAGTTTGTTTATATGGTGGATCATGTTGATAGATTTTCGTATGTTAAACCATCCCTGCAATCCAGGGATGAAGCCTACTTGGTCATGGTGGATGATTTCTCTGATGTAGTCTTGAATTCGGTTTGCTGGAGATTATATGGAGAAAGGGGAACACACCTCCACTGCTTGTGGGAGTGCAAACATGTACCGCCATTATAGAGATTAGTATGGTGGCTCCTCAGGAAAATGGTAATCAGTTTACCTCAGGATCCAATAATTCCACTCTTAGGCATATACCCAAAAGAGGCACATTCATACAACAAGGACATCTGTTCAAATATGTTCATAGCAGCATTATTTGCAATAGCCAGAACATGGAAGCAACCTAAATGCCCCTAGACTGAAGAACAGATGGAGAAAATGTGGTACATTTACACAATGGAGTAGTGCTCACAAGAAAAAACAAACAAACAAACAAACAATGAAATCTTAAAATTCGCAGGGAAATGAATGGAACTATCAGAAACAATCCTAAGTGAGGTCATACAGTCACAAAAAGATAAACATGGCATGTACTTACTCATATATGGTTTTTAGACATAGTATAAAGGATTACCAGCCTGCAATCCACACCACCAGAAAAGCTAGGAAACAAGTTGAACCTAAGAGAGAAAGAGAGACATACGTGGTCCCCTGGAGAAGGGGAAAGGGAGAAGATCTCCTAAACAAATTGGGAGCATGGGGGAGGGGAGAGGGAATTAGGAGGAAGAGGAGAGGAGAGGTGGGCATGAGGGAGCAGGAAGATTGAGTCAGGAATAGAAGAGAGGAGAGCAAGAAAAGAGATGCCATAATAGTGGGAGCTTTAAGAGAAATCTGGCACTAGGGAAATGTCCAGAGATATACAAGGATGAACCCAACTAACAATCTAAGCAATGTAGAGAGGCCACCTTAAATGCCCTTCCCTGATAATGACATAGATCACTACCTTATCCTAGAGCCTTCATCCAATAGCTGATGAAGGCAGAACCAGACACCCACAGATAAACACTGAACTGAACTCCTAGAATTCAGTGGCAAAGAGGTAGGTGTGATGAGCAAAGGAGTCAAGACCAGGCTGGAGAAACACACAGAAACAGCTGACCTGAACAAGGTGGAGTTTATGAACCCAAGTCTGATAGTTGGGAAAAACAGCATAGGACTGACCCAGACCTGCTGAATCTGGGTGTTAGTTAGGAGGACTGGGAAGTCTATGGGGTCTATGGTAGTGGATCAGTATTTATCCCTAGTATACAAAAGGGATACTTCCTCAACCTAGACACATGGGGGAGGGCCTGGGCCCTGTTCCAAATTATATGACAGATGATAATGCAGACTTTGAAGACTCCCCATGGAAGGCCTCCCCCTCTCCTGGGAGCAGAAACGGTATGGGATGTGAGTTGGTGGAGGTGAATGGCAGGGGATAAAAGGATATGGAAACTGGGGTTGATTTGTACAAGAAGCTTGTTTCAAATTTAAATTAAAAATTATATATAAAAAACATAAAGCCAGTTTCTAATATCTCATTAAAAGATATTTTTCCAGTGTCATTCTTTTGTATTCAGGAGTTCCTAATATTTATATCATGCATTCTTTCACCCATTTATCAAAGGTTAATATTCATAATAGCCTGACAAGAAAATTTTTAACACTAAATGGTTATAAACATGAGAAGTTGTAAACTCTAAAATTTCAAATTATAAGTAAGTGTTTGGAGTAGTCAAGCAAAATGAGCAATGAAAAATCTTAGTACAAATACATATCACGTTAGGATAAAATTTTACAGGACACATAGGATGGAATGCGAGTTCAACATGGAAAAGCAATGATGACATTTGAGGCTATGTAAGAAAAGTTTATTCATTATTGCTAATAATGATGATGGGAGTCATCTACAGCTGGTGTGTCTGTAGATATATTTAAAGGAAAGAAGTCACATCTTAGAATGTATACCATAACAACACTGGCTACTCTATCCTTGACAAATGCATAAATACAATGAAAACATTAGCTGTGAAAGAGAATAGACTTTACAAAATGTGAGAGATACAGATGCCAACTATCAACTGGAGACTCACCAAATTGGAATCATTTTAATATGATTCCTCACCCATCTTTATTCTGGTAAAGGTTCTGAGCAATTGTGTATCCTTCACCTAGATAATGTTTTGAAGTTAACTCATTATCTCCTTAAATGTTAACACTTCTTCCACTTGTTTTTGTGTCCTGATTAATGAGTCACATTCCATTAGCCTGGGCTAGAAACCCAGGACACATTGTTAAAGCTTCCTGTCTGTCTTAGTTAGGGTTTCTATTTCTGTAAAAAGAGAAAATAAACATGGCAACTCTTATAAAGGAAACACATTTAGTTGGGGTGGCTAGCAATTTCAGAGGTTTAGTCCATTATCATCATGGTGTAACTTGGTTGTAAAAGTAGACACCATGATGGAGAAGTAACCGAGTACCCTTGCAGGCAACTGGAAGTAGTCTGGGACACTGAATGTTATCTTGAATATAAGAGACCTCAAAGCTCACATGCTCAGTGGCACACTTCCTCCAATAAGGCCATACCTCCTAATATTGCCACTCTCTTTTGGGGTCATTTTTTTCAAACCATCATACTGTCCAAATATTAATGTTCTTCAAATCTAATCAGCCAAAATTTCTGTCACATTTTCATTATTTATTGTGTACCAAGCAGTGTGGATTGAGAGTTAAATATGATATATTACAGGTTAACCCAGAATAACTGTTTTTTAACGCCTCCCCTGGCGAACAAACCCTGTGAAAAGGTAAACTGAAGAGCAATAACATTTTAGTAAGTTTATTAGTACAAACAATGACATGAATTCCCCAGCTCGAACCAAAAGTGGTTCAGGAAAGAGTCCAAAGGGAAACCTTTTAAAGAGAAACACGGGTAAAACAAAGAAAATATTTAATTGATCTTAATTGACTTAGAGTTTGTTGACTGATTGAACTTAAGTTCTATGTTATTTAGGCATTCATAAAAAGAGGTCAACTTAAATTTTACTTATGTTCATAACTTAGTCAACATTGAGGCCACTGAGGTAAGTAGACAGCCTTGGAAGTTCAGTTGTTTGAGCATTTCATTGCCAGCTTGTAACACTGTTTCACAAGGTTGTGGAATCTCTGAATGATTATTTAGCTTGGAAAATGGGGTGACTAGAATGGGCCTTGAAAGTAATACTTCTGCTTCTGAACCAAGTTCTTTGCTTATTGATCCATCAAGCAATCTGCCCCATCCAAGTCACATTCACCCATCACCATGAAATGTGCTATACTTTCCCTACCACGATGGACTGGACACTCTAAAACTGTTAAGCTGAAAATTAACCCTTCCTCTTTTGAGTCTGTAGAGCATCCTAACCCAATGAAAAGTATCCAATACAGTCATCCTCTAGAATTCACCCTTTTGTATAACAACTTCCTGCACCCCTTAGTGTGTTGGTATGTGTGTGCATGGGGACAGGGGGAACTTGTGGTTTGCTCCTAGGCAACAAAATGTGGAAAAATAGATCATTTCTAAGGTGAATTTACATTATACAAGATTCCTAGAAAACTTGTTTTAGCACCTGTGTTTCATTGATAGCATGAGTGGAATGAGATGAGGCATCATAACTGTCTCTAGAGAGGACCAGGAGACAGGGAACTAAAAACAGACTCTTGAAGTATGAGGCCTCATACAAGAGTCAAAAACTTCCTTGGCTCATAGCATTACAGTTTTCTGGTAAATAGAAGATAGATAGATAGATAGATAGATAGATAGATGGATGGATGGATGGATGGATGGATGGATGGATAGATGATGGATATACAGATGATGTATGATAGACAGATAAATATAGATAACTAGAAAGATAGTTAGCTAGGTAGATAAGTAATAGACACACATGGATTGATGAGAAAACTTGGAGGTATTATTCTGCAATCCAGACTGTAGAAGAGAATGTAATCCAGATTACACCTTGACTGGAACCTCAGGAATGGCACCCAGTGCATGAGGATATTGTTTAGTGGATAAAGTGTTTGCTGTTCAAACCTAAGTGCCTAAGTTTGAATATCTAGGACCCACAGAAAAGCCAGGAATGGCCATTCTTTGTAACTGCAGAGTTGGTAGGTGGAGACAGGAGTATTTCACGGGCTCAGTAGTCAACCAGCCAAACTGAATAAGCAGTCCCAAGTGCAATAAGAGACTGTATGAAAAACTAAGGGGGAGAAACAAATGAGGAAAATATTGTGCTATAAACCTCTATCCTCCATATATGCCTACACTTATGAGTACATGTGTTCACACACACATACATACCCTGCCAACTCTCTCCCTCTCTCTCTCTCTCTTCCTCTCTATCTGCCTACACTTATGAGCACATGTGTTCACACACACACACATACCCTGCCAACTCTCTCTCTCCCTCTCTCTCTCTCTCTTCTTCTCTATCTGCCTACACTTATGAGCACATGTGTTCACACACATACATACCCTGCCAACTCTCTCTCTCTCTCTTCCTCTCTATCTCTCTCTCACACACACACACACACACACACTCACACACCCTGACAGCACACACACACACAGAGTAAATGAATAAAAAAAATAAGATCATGTCGTATTTAACACTGCAAAACAGAGCAGTGGAAGAACTCTATTTTCTGAACACAATGCTAACTCTCATGCTGCACAGTCACTGGCTCTTCAGGATCTGGACATCTGGTACATGTCCAGTAAATACACACCTAGCACACACACTTCCTTACATCAGTGTAATGCTCTCATTTCCCTCCATTTTGCTTTATTCATTCACAGAGCTTTGAATGTTGCCAAGTTCAAAATGTGTTGCTAAGAGACACACTTGCCTCAAAGAGCAGAAGTCCAAAGGCAATTCATAATAGCTTAATTTTCTGACTAGTTCATAAACCTTGGAAGTCATGAGGCTCTTGTATTCCCCAAATGGTAACTGGAAAAACTGAGGGAAAAATGACAGATATTCTATTCAGAGTATGCATTTCTTCTCATTTATCTATAGTGACCAGACAAACCTAGGTGGTATTCACTACATCCCACATCCTGTCTTACTGTAGTCCAGTATGTGCTGCACCCTGTTAGACTGTCACAGAATACCTGACTCTCTCCCTTTTAGTCATACTAATGTCCTCCATAGATTCCCAGATGAAATGAGGACCTTTGCAAACTCTTGGGTGCAATCTCCTTGAGATCCAATCTTATCTTTCTGCTGTAGTCAAACAGATTTTATATCATCATGCTTCTTACTTTAGTCACCTGCTCACTGGTTTATCCACATCTCCTTTCTGATGTTGTGATACAACACTATGCCCCAAAGTGACTTATGGGAAAAAGAGTTTAGTTGGGCTTCACAATTGTGGGGGAGACATGGCAGCAGACAGCCAGAGAAGGAAGCTGAGAGATCACATCTTCAAACCCAAACATAAGTCAGAGAGAGCAAACTGGAAATAGCGCATGAGTATAAGCTCTCAAAGTCCATCATAGTAATGTACTTCCTCTAGTCAATCTCTGCCTCCCAAAAGTTCCACTAACTTGGGGCCAAGTGTTCTGTGGGGGACAATTCTCACTCAAGACACCACACCTGCCACCCAACATTTGGCAATGTTATGGTAGCCAGTTTAATATAAAGTCCTATGATGTTTCTGCAGATGAAAATTTTCTATTCTTCAAACCGTTTCAACAACTTCCTTGATATTATCCCCTTAACAGAAGTAACCTATCCTACCTTTTATTCCTGTGATACAGTTTTTCGTTGGGGGAATTTCTTCATTGTAGTGGTTGTAGTGTTTGTGACTATGTCTTTTATCCCAACATGTCTTTTGAGCTATTTACTTGTAGAAAGCTGTTTGTTCATTACTATATTCCATACAATAACCCATAAAATTAGAGAATTGATTTATGTATTGAACACAGGTGGCTGATTTGGTTGAATGTTTTATACTAAGTTTTATGATACATACAACACACACACATTGTTAATTCCTCATGAAGAAGTAGAATGATTAACGTATTTCACAAAGTAGGGAGCTGGAGCTCTAAAAGGTTCGATTATATTAGTTCATGATAACAATATAGAAGCATCCAGTGGCCAAGTTAAAATGCACATAGAAGTTTGCACAATTCTAGTTCTTTTCTAGTGAGTGCTATCGATTTGGGACTGTCAAATAAAGGTTTTGAAAATGCTAAAAATTCTCATGAACGAAAATGATAAAGACCACATCATTTATAATGAGTTCAATTTTCTTCCAGGCAATCTCGTTCAGTGCTGATGAGCATGTCTGTTGGTACAGCCCCTTTCAGGACATTTAGTTCTAATTTTTCAAAATTGTTCAATATGCATTCCATTTGCACAAGCTATGATTTCATTTAAGAGCATGTAAAAGAGGCAAGAAAACTGTAATGGCTCAAACAAGGTAAAAACTCAGTTATGGTTTTATAAAACAAGTCCAGGGGAAAGCAGACGATCACTTGGAGCCGTTTGGAAGCAAAGACTCCTTCACTCTTACTGCTCCCTTGTGCCTTTAAGATGTCAACTCTTCATCCAAGATGGATTGAAGTTCACTCAGCATGAAAGAGGAGAAAATAAAGAAAGACTTTCCTTTTCTTAGAAAAGAGACTGCTAAAAAAAGAAAGAATGAAAGGAAGGAAGGAAGGAAGAAACAAAGAAAGAAAGAAAGAGATGTACACAACTAAGCTCCTATTTCATTGGCTAATAATGAGTCACATGACCACAGCTTCATTTGAAAAAAGTTGGGAATGTTTAGTCTTGTACCTGGGCTTGGTCTTCTGGAAGCAAATGAAACCATTAAGAAGGCAGGGATGAATATTATGGACCTACTGGGCATCACTGCACAGTTTCTAAATCAAGATTTCCACACCCACATCTAGAAACACATTGTGTAACTCTCAAAGACATATGTGAGAAACAATTACTACATCTCTTTAAAATAACTAAACATAACCAAATACATTGGTTTGGAAAAATTAATTAGGATATGCCAAAAAAATAAAATATACTCACGGTCTTAATTCAGACATGGTTAATTATGTAAAAAAAAAAAAAAATAGCAACTAGAAAAACGTAGTACAATCTAATCTAATTTTAAATATACATGAAAAAATGTTCATATTTTTATTTATTTATGCATTATTTTTAATTTTTTATTCATTATTATCACTGGTGTCTGTGCCACCAGATGTATAAGTGTTAAAGAACAATTTTGTGGAGTTGATTCTCTCTTTCTTATTTACATTGGTTCTGGGGAGGGAACTTAGGTCACCATACTTGCACAGCTAATTCTTTTTTCCACAGGTCCATCTTGGCAACCCCATTCCTTTATCTTCAACAATGAATATGTATTACTTAAAATTTTCATAATTAAAAAAAACACCAAGCTTAGGAACTCATTAACCTCTCATTACAATTTTTTTGTCATTATTCCTACTTCTTTGGCCCCATTTAACTTAGAATATCAGCCTCACAAACAACTCCACTCAGGATTGTGAGAGGGAAGCTTCCTGACATGTCTTGGGAAGTTGGTACCCACGTTATTTCTTCGACATCTTTCCTACAGTCAGATCCAGCCTTTGGGCTATCACAATGTAGGACTGGGAAAGCTTGAGATTCATAGTTCTAATTTGCAGTTTGGTATCAAAGAAGTTTAAGAATGATAAAATAAAGTAATATGGATTTCCTTTCAACAAGGTATTTTAGAACCTTTAATATTAGTAGATGGTTATGAATCTACAAGAAGAACTCATTTCTAGTGTTTAGACAGTACTTCATCAAGAAGACTCTTTCTCTCCCTCTCTCTTTCCTTTCTTAAGATTTCCTATATCTTACAAGGCTCAGTCTTTATCAGACCCCATTTCTGGGCTAAAACTCTAGAAATACAAAGAGGTACTTAATGCTTCATTCTTGATTCAGTCAGCATGAGTTGTTGAAACAAAAATATCAAAGACAAAGTGACAAAGTGACTTAGAAAATGCCATTCTGAAATTGCAAGAAGCCAAGATCAGGCTGCAAGCACTGTCTGGCCCAAGTGAGGGATCTCTTCCTGGCCCAAGTGAGGGATCTCTTCCATGAGGGTAGACAAAAGGAGCTAACCAGCACCACTATTTGAACCTCTTGATTTAGGGAACTAAACCCATTCATAAGGGCTCCTCTGTAGGTGGTGTTTTGGTCTTTTGGTCAGTACTGTGAGCTCCCCAATAATAACACAGAGACTTGGTATTAATTATGAAAGCTCAGCCAGTAGCTTAGGCTTGTTTCTAACTAGTTCTATAACAAATTAACCATATCTTTTAATCTATGTTCTTTTATGTGGTTCAGTTACTTTTACCCTGTATTGTCCATGCTGCTTCCTCTCCTACTCATTTCTCCAAGACTCCACACTCTAACATTGTCTTTATGGTTAAATATTAACTTAGAAACTCAGAGGACATTTAGATCTCATCCTTGCAGATAGATGCCTTTTTAACTTATGTGTTCACAGGTTCCTTAATAATAGGGATAAATTGAAGTTATGAAGGGAGATATAGGAAGTGAGAGTCTGAGGCAGAGAGAGAGAAACACACACACACACACACACACACACACAGGCTCTCCTCTCTGTAGAATATTAATGTCATCATGAAGGTCCATGCTCACCACCTAATCTGACTCTAGGTACCTCCCACTGCCTTTGTTTCTAAATGATCACAATGGGACCCACAGCTTCACTAGAGGAGAACATTGGCTTGACAAAGTTCAGCCAATGATGGCCTGAGGGAACTGTTCCATCTCTCATCATGATTTGTCATGCCCCTTACTACATATTAATTGCCTCCCAGAGGCCACCCTATGCTTCCTTTCAACCTTTAAGCCAAGGGTAGTACCCTCAGGGAGCCTTCTGTGTACGTTTTATCTCTCCCTCCTGCCAAACTCTCCCATAACTTTCTAAACTTTGATCACAACATTTGCTAGGTTGCATGCAATATCTCACTTACTTAGCATTTCTCATCATTAGAATGCAAATCTAGCAGAGATAAGAAATAGAGGAGCATTTACTTGTGGTGTCTTCAGGGCCCAAAACAGTGCATGGGATAGAAGAGATGGAATGATACATAAATAGGAGAGACTTATCAGAAAATTATCTGCACTTTTAGGATAAACTGCAGAATGAAGGGCTATATCGCTACCTCCCAGTTAGTAGAAAAGTTACTTTAAAAATTAGGACATCTAAGATCTATTTATTATGAAAGAAGTTTAATGCCTAAAGGCACACCTGAAATAAGGTTCCAAACATTCAAATGGTTACCATGAAATAAAAGGCACAACACAACTCTAATTCAAATAAAATGCCCCCTCATAAACAGTGCTAAATTTTCATACCAGGATACAAAATATATGTCATTTTCAGACAAAATAAATTGTATGGGCATATGGTCTTCAAAAAGTGCAGGTTAAGTCCTAACTAGTGGTTCCTTGTGATCAGGTCCAAATGAAACTCCTATCAGTGATTATAAGATTTGTCATCCTTAGATCCAGTTCTCAAGAGCCAAGGGGTAATGTCTTGAAAGATAGGTGGCTAAAGCTGCCAGAATGCTTTTCTTTTCTCCTGATTTTAAGCAAATATCAAGCTCTCTTTCCATTATTCTTTTTCCCTAATAGACCAGAAAGAAAAAAAGTGTATGTATTTGGTTCAAAACTAACTTGAAATGGTCAACAATTATTTTAATAATAAAGCCAGGCTAGCTGAGTTGACATTCCATATCCCAAATTTCAGACCAAAGGGACGAGAGTTAGCCAAATGACTTCGCTTTGAATAGAGAGAATAAGGAAATTATGACAAGACCCTTATCTTGTATCAAAACAAGCAGGTGTTACAACAGTGCAAATGTCATAGCTGCCCCCTCCAGTCCTGGAAGCCCATTATGATGCTTTAGGGTGTCCATTGGCTCACAGTGCACCTGCAACACAGCCAGTAGGAAGTGGGGGGCGCTGAATATTTTAATGAGTTGTGTGGTATGATAAATCCCTTATTTGGAAGGTACAATGGTATAGGTGTCCCCTAAAGTTCCTGGGTAGAAAATTTAATTTCCAATGTAACAGTGTTAGGAGAAGGGATGTCTAAAAGGTTACTAAGAGCAAGGGCAGAGCTTTCATGGGTGAGTCATGATTACCCATGTCAGAGTGGATTTGTTATTGTGAAGTAAATGTCTCAGAGAGAAGGCACACACACACACACACACACACACACATACACACACACTGGACTAGTCTACAGAAGCTGACTAGAACATCAATGATTGTGGATAGGGTGGAATGTTGCAGGTCTGAGGCCCAATTACAAATTATCATCCTGGGCTATCACAGTCACTTGATAGCCATTGTTCCCTGTGTGTGACCTAACATCCTGGTGACATTCATGTGAAACTTTTTGGGATGCATTAGCTTTACACATGTCATAGCTTCCGCAAAATCGAAAGCTAAGAATACCATCATATAGCATAATGTCAATGTCTGGATGTTAGTACAGAGTGGGTCAGTCAATGCTACCACCCACACCAGTAGACATATCAGCTTTGATAGATAAATCATAAGGACTACCTTCAGCTATGCTTCTCACTTGTATATAACTGGATCCAAGTTAACTTCTGCAAACCTCAATAGCCTCTATAAAATAGGGATAATAATTTCCACCTCACAGGGACTACTGGGAAATTGAATAGGGTAATGGAAAATCATCCATGAATCTTAGCAAATATGGGATGCTATACATTTATATATTCCTTTGTCACAGACTATACTCTCAGCCACCGGTAACTGATTCACTATTAAAACTCAAAGGTGTTGTGGAATAATCCTTCTGTACACTGTGAATTTGTGTATTGTACTCACTGGTTAATAAAGAAGCTGATTGGCCTATAGCAAGGCAACAGGAAGTTACCTGGGACAAACAGGATTCTGGGATGAGGAAGGATACAGTGAAGAGAGAAGCCAGCCAGCCACCCACCAAGGAATCAGGAAGTGTAGAAAATGAGGTAACAAGCCATGAGCCATGTGGAAGAGTGTAAATAAGAAATATAGGTTAATTTGAGTGTAAAAGTTAGCTGGTAACACGCCTGAGCTATCAGCCAAGTATTTGTAATTAATATTAAGCCTCTGTTCGGTTATTTGATAACTGGCAGGTGGGAGAGAAACGTCTGAGTAACATAAATGAACCTACAAATTTGTGAACCTATCTGCCCAGACGAGCACCATCACATCACTGGTCAGTCCTTGTATAGCTTGAGCAAAGTGCATGTACCAGCTAATTTGAGAGAGGGTCACCTGGACACTTGGAAGCTTATGTTACTCCTCATTCAGTGTGAAGAAATGGGTAATTGATCAGTTAATGGAAAATAATGGTCAAATTGGGAACTACTTTAAAATTATGCATATATAATGAAATTTATTAATATTAATGGAGCCCACACCTAAGCCATTGATGAAGGCAGAGGAGTGACATATTATTTTTCTGTGCCCACTCTACCCTTACACTGGGACTGAACCTCATGCATATGGCTACCGCTTAATGATAACCCAAGTCCTGAGGCCAAGGATTTGATGTGTGGTTGACAACAATGGTGCAAGGATCAGCATTTATCTCGAATAAACAATTCAGATTATAACTGGCTCTGAGTCACCGGCTCAACTCCTTTAAAGCAGAGGTCCTTTGTAAAATCCCCTGAATCTAGACTCCATCCCATCAGCCCAAGGCTGATGGAGTCACCTCATCCAAACCAAGTGAGAAGTTGCTTTTTAGCAGCTCAGGCTTACTGTCTCCAAATCATTCACAGAACCAACACCTCTTCTTCTGCACTTGCATTAAATCTGTTTATGAAACATTTCATTGAAATCTATAATTTCCTAGCAAATGGAATGGGCAGTGACATAACTGAATCTTGGCAAACCATTGCTTGTACTGGTGTGAACAGAAGGGCCAGGGTGAGACAGAAAGCTGGCTGCTGCTGAGGAGCAGGTGGCAGTCTTTGAGCATTAGGCAATGTGCTTTGTAGGAGTATGGCAAGCACTGCCTCGAAATCCCCTGGCTGACAGGAGATTGGTACTGTTTCTGATGCAGCAGTTCGTCTGAGAAAGGCATGTCAACAACTTGCAATGAGACATAGAGGATAGCAAAATTAGAATGGAGTAAGAATCAAAGCCTAGTTGAGCAGAGCTACAGCATCAGGGACTGCACTTAGAGGCAAAACAGAAAGCTCTGGACCTCTTTCTGAGTTCCACTGTAGGAAGCTGCTTGTTTCATGTGTTTTTTGAAAACTGGGAGACTGAGCTTATGATGAAACATCTGCCTGTCTCAAACCCAGGAGGAAAGAGACACCCCCAAAAGATCCTTAAAAATCTCAGACCATGTGTCTCAGCATGTGGCTGAGCTGTTCCCTCCATAAGTGAAGGTTCAGTAGGCATCCCTGGAGGAAACCCTCTGTGGCTGGCCACTGCTCAGAACCACACTAGACTCTCAGACAGCTTCTTCAGTCAACACCAGTCAGCAACATCAAGGGCAAGGCCAACAGTAACTGACAGCTATAAAACTCTTCCTTCAGAGTACTAAATGCTGGTAGAGTTAGCCACATTCAAGCTTAACAGTATCCAGGGAGATATTGTTAGCCCTATCTCACAAATAATACCACTGTATGTTCATGAACATATAGCTAGCAATAGAGTAGAACTTGGATCTGAAATCAAATATGTCTTATGATAATGTTGCTTACAGTAGGCAGAACAAAGAAATGAGGGAGTTTTCTTCCTCATGGGAGCACAGTGTGATTTAAAGATTGCAATTATTTAAGCAACAGCTTGAAGAAATAGAGATAAAAGCTTCTGCTCAGCATCATAGATTGTTGTAGGCCAGACAAGTGTCATTGTCATTATCTGGACTAATAATGTAGAATGACATCACAATGAGAGATGAAGACATTAAGACAAGAAGGAATCAAGATGAATGAGTGTATTACCAATGTTAGTTCTACAAGTGAAGCTTCCAATCTATTGTTTCATATTTCAATACCTGTCTAAGAAAAATCCATCATACTAAAACATCATTTATATGACAAGACAAACTTTGAGAATTAAGTATGCAGCCAGCAGGTCATATATCTCTCCCATTATTATCAACAGATGAGTTCTTATCCCTTGCACTATACCAGTAGGTTAGAATGATTTTGGATAATGCTTGTCTCTTTTGAAAGAAAATTCACACGTAATCCTTCCTTTCTCTAACATCTTCCTCATAGTGGGTGGGATGGTTCGTGTTAACTGTTATCATGACAGAATCTAGAATCATGTGGAAGGTATTTCTCTGGGCATGACTGTGGGGGATTACCTTGATGATATTAATTCATATAGGAAAATTTGTCCACTGAATAATGCATCATTTCCTGGCTGGGATCCTGGATTGTATGACTACAGACAGGTAACTGAGCAGTGTGCATTTATATATTGCTTGTTTCATTTGACTATAGATATAATGTGACTAGCTGTTTTGAACCCCTGATACACTGACTTCCCTACCATGAAGGACTGTAACCTAGAACAGTGAGCTAAAACAAACGGTTTCTCCCTTAAGTTGCAGTAGCCAGGGTATTTTATCATAGCAACAGGAAAAGAAACTAAAACACTGGGACTCAAAATAAGCCAGGTTTTGGTGGTGCATGCCTTTAATTCCAGCACTTAAGTGGCAGAGGCAGGTAGATTTCTATGAGTTCGAGGCCTGCCTGCTCTACAGAGTTAGCTCCAAGACAAGCTCCAAAGCAGTATAGAGTAACTGGGTCTCAAAAAACAAACAAACAAACAAAAAAACAAACAAAATAACATCTTGACTGACATAGCTTTGCTCAAGGTCACACAACTGTTTATAAATATTCAAATGAATTGCTTTCTGTAAATATTTATTTGGTTAGAATAAAACAAGATGGCAGACGAAGGAAAACTCTGATCTAAGCTTAATATTTTAAGCTGATATTCTTCAAAATACTGCTGTTAAGTAAGAAATTATAGAAATGGAAAGTCTCAATTCAACTTTTGTGTTGAATACCTTTTGCAATCTCTTACCTGCCTTTTATAAACTACCCATTTGGATTGAGGACATGGTCTCTAAATAAGGTCCATAGATGCTCTAGAAGACACTTTCATGCCTGTTGGAAGTCAAGAGCTTCCTTTATAAATTTGCTTGATTTTCTAAGGAATAAGCTCTTCCCTTTTGTTTTTTCTTCAAATCTTATTTTAAAAGGGCCCTTACCTGTTGGGAGGAGTGGACTGGGAATGGGTGGGTGGAGGGGGAGTCAAGGGAAGATGGGAGGAGGGCTAGGGGTTGAAATGTAAAATGAAATTTGAAACATAAACTTAAGAAAGAATAAAAATAAGCTAATTACAAGGAGAGAAGAAAAGATTAGCAACTGGTAGTATAAAGGACCATGACTGAGATCAAAGAAGTACAATGAGTACCCATGGAGTGCCAACCTCATCCGTCCCCTGTGGGCTGAACTTCCATACCTGGTTACATTTACTTCAACAAGCCCCCAGGGTGTGATGGTGCTATATTTGCCTTATGAAATCACAAAGACTATCTACAAGTAACAGATAATGTTCTGCTCTTCACTACTTAATTTTCAAGTTGCTCGACGGTTTCAAAATAAAGACAAATATTTAATGACCAGATAATGTGCTGCAAGCAAAGGTCTGTATGGGTAGCAAGACTTCCCATTGAAAAGGGATTTGAAATATTTCCTTCCTACCCTTTTTTTATTTTCTTACATTAGCATACAAAATAATAAATTTCGTTATGGCTTTTTTATACATACATGTCACTGTATTTTGCTCAAATTCATTCCCATCCCACTCCCCTCTCCAGTTCCTGATCTCTGTCATCCCTCCAAATAGTCCCCTTTTCTGCTCTGAAGTCACATGTATTCTAGTATCTGTACTTCAACCCCCCCTTTCCTTCACCTATCATCAGGCTTTCCCCTGCTTTTTTCTTTCCATCTGCCCTGTTTCTTAACTAAACAATTAAATAAAACATGATGCTAGAAAATTTGAGGACTTTTGAGAGATTTTTTTTTAAAGTAGGAATCAATTCTGTTTGTTTTTAAAACAATATTAGCACATCCTGAGGCTAACTGGGACCAAGTTGTTGTATTTTTTTATTTTTTATGAATGTAATAAATAAATAAAATGACTTTTCACAGGGCTGAGAGTAGATATCTCAGACCCCAAACCCTTCTAGAAGTAAAGAATATGAGTGCTTTCCATCATAAGAACCTTGAGCACAGTGTGCAGACTATATCCTGACATCAAAGTGCTTGTATAGATTTGATTCTAGCCTTTGATTCAATCCGAGTGAAAAATTCTCCAAAGAATTTAAGCCAGTATTGTCAGATAACTTCAGCATTTGAGGTCTGATACCCAAATTGAAACACATACCCTCCCCATGCACACCCAAACACACATAAACAAAAACATACACACACACACACACACACACACACACACACACACACACATTGTCTGTCTCTCTCTCCCCCTTCCTCTCTCTCTTCTGCTTTCCCAAGTTTTAACTTCCAGATTTCTTCTATAAGGATGCATTCCCACCAGCAGTGGAGGAGTGTTCCCATTACTCCACATCTTCTCCAGCATAAGCTGTCATCAGTGTTTTTCATCTTTGCCATTCTGACAGGTGTAAGATGGTATCTCAGAGTTATTTTGATTTTCATTTCCCTAGTGGCTAAGGATGTTGAGCAATTCCTTAAATGTCTTTCAGCCATTTGAATTTCTTCTGTTGAGGATTCTCTGTTTATGTATTTTAGAGATCAGCTTTCTGTTATTGGTGGGATTGTTGAAGATCTTTTCCCATTCTGAAGGCTACTCTTTTGTCTTGTTGACCTTATCCTTGGCCTTACAGAAGCTTCTCAGTTTCAGGAGGTCCCATTTATTGTTTGTTCCTGTCAAATCTGTGCTACTGGTGTTATATTTAGGAAGTTATCTCCTCTGCCAGTGTGTTCAAGGCTACTTCTATTTTGTCCTCTGATGGGAGATGTCATTCTGTAAATATGTTTCTCATACTGGTTAATAATAAAGCACTGTTGGACAATAGGAAAGCAAGATAGGAGGGACTAGCAGACAAGGAGGAAAGAAAAAGTAGTAGGGAAAAGTCAACATGGAGAAACTGGGGAGAGCAGATGCCGGCTCCACTCCCCAGTAAGATGGGACCACGTGGAAATACTTAGATTAATAGAAATGGGTTAATAATGAAGACAGAGCTAGCTGATAAGAAACTAGTATGTGGCCAACAACATTATACTTAATACAGAGTCTCTATGTGTTATTTGGGGCTGGCGCCGCGATGGGTCCAGGCCGGCAGGAAAAAACTTACTCGTAAGAGTCCTCTATCAGGTTCAGTGTAACTAGACTTATGTTGAGATCTCTGATCCACTCAGACTAGAGCTTTGTGCATGGGGATAGATAAGTATCTATTTGCATTCTGCTACATGTCAACATACTGTTATGACAGCACTATTTGTTAAAGATGCCTTACTTTTTTTCCATTGTACAATTTTGACATCTTTGTCAAAAATCAGGTGTTCATAGGTGTGTGGATTAGTATCAGAGTATTCAATTCCATTGATCCACTTGTATAAACTTATGCAGCCACTTTGGAAATCAGTATAGCCGTTTCTCAGAAAATTGGTAATTAGCCTACCTCAATATTCTCTTGGACATATACCCAAAGGATGCACAATCATACCACAAGGACATTTGCTCAACTATGTTCATAGCAGCATTATTTGTCACAGCCAGAACCTGGAAACAATCTAGATGCCCATCAACTGAAGAATGGATAAAGAAAATGTCATGCATTTACACAACGGAGGCAGTAAAATACAATGTCATCTTGAAATTTGTGGGCAAATTGATAGAACTAGTAAAAACAAAACAAAACACATCCTGAGTGAATGAGTGAAGTAACCCAGACCCAGAAAGACGAACATGGTCCATACTCACTCATAAATGATTATTAGATGTAAAACAAAGGATAAACAGTCTACAATCTATAACCCCAGAAAAAGAGGGACCATAAGAGGGAGACACCATGGCGGGACCCAGGAAGAGAAAATAGTTAAGATAACCTGGGTAAACTGGGAAAAGGGATAGAAGGTAGGGAATGGGGGATGGAAGTCTTCCCCTAAAATCAGATTAGTGACTACCCTAATTGTCATTATAGAACACATTCAGTAACTGGTGGAAGCAGATACAGTGACCTACAGCCAAGCACTGGGCTGAGCTCCTGGAGTTCAGTTTGAAGAGAGGGAGGAGGATCATATGAACAAGAGAATTCAAGAGCATGATGAGGAAAACCACAGAGACAGCTGACCCAAGCTAATGGGAGCTCACTGACTATGGACTGACAGCTGTAGAACCTACATGGGACTGAATTAGTCCTTCTGAATGTGGGTGGTAGTTATAAGGCTTGATCGGATGATGTGTTGGCTGATAGTGGCATCAGGATCTATCGCAGGGCCATGAAGTGGATTTGTGGAGCCCATTGCCTATGGTGGGATACATTGCTCAACCTTGATACAAGGAGGGAGGTCTTTGAAAAAAGATGACTTATTTGTCAAAAATAACTACTTGCTGAGATATACACAACTTCCCCACCCAGCCAAAACAGTCACACTCAAGTACGGTTTGCCGCCCCCCGGCCCCGCCCCCCCCCCCCCCCCCCCCCCCCGCGCCGCCCCGCTTGCCCCACCCCGGACACCACGGGGCGCCATTTGAACAATCCGGTTTTCTGCCCCCAGGAGCTCCCCCCCGCCAGCCCCAAAAACACACAGGCCGGACAAGCCCCCCCCCCAGGAGTCTCCCCGACTCATTCCAAACATGCCCAAACACTAGGTCTAGCCCAGAAACCTTATCCAGTACCTTTACCTAGACTGGCCATCCACATGCACTGCACCCTACTCTGGGAGTCCACCAGAACCCATCGTACCTGCTACCACTCACAAGTACCTAGTCCAGTGAGTACTCAAACCTTGCCCATCCTTACCAGCTGTAACCTGCCAGAGCACAGCCACAACTATCACTCTAGTGTTATCTGGCCAACCCTATCTGTGATGAAACTGATCTCTAATCTTCTGCCAAGATCCACCTAACATAGCCTCCAAGTCACAGGCTGCTTCCATGCCACAACCAACCTTTCTACCCAGCCATATCTACCCCAAACTCAAGTTTTGAATCAATAGATACATTTCATACATCAGCCCAGCCCCCCTCCATCCACCTGACTTCATTCCACGCAAGTCATTCCCAAATACTCATATGCGTTTCCGGGATAAAGCCAAGTTAGCAATATGTTCACCATACTCTGATGCACCTGATTTCATTTAAAAGATCTACTACTGGACTCAAAGACACAATTTAACATCAATTCATTAGGAGTAGGTGATATATAGCCCCACTTTCTCCTATAGACAACTCTCCTAGACAAAAAAAAAAAAAATAAATAAACAGGGAAACAGCAGATATAACATCATATATCAAATAGATTTAGCATATATCTAAAAAATATGCTGCCCAAATACCAAGTAACACTTTCTACTCAGCAGCACATAGAAACTTTTCTGACAAAAACATCATGACAAAAACACTAGAAAATGAGGAACACACCTCAACATAATAAAAGCTATATTTGAGAAAGTTACACCCAACGTTATTCTAAATAGAGAAAAGCTTGAAGCAATCCCACTGAAGTCAGGAATGAGACAAGGAAATCCATTATTGCTAGTTCTTCTGAATATTGTGTTCGACATATCTGCTGAAGCAATAAGACAAAAAAGGAAATTAGAAGGAAATAGAAAAATAACTCAAACTTACATTTGCAAATAACATGACAATATATATTAGAAATCCCAAAAATTCTACCAGAAAATTTCTAGAAATAATTTTAAAATTACCAGGAATGTGGTAAAAGCAGAATCAATAGCTTTTCTACACACCAACAACAAATGAACGGATAATTGAAATCATGGATACACACCCATTCACAATAGCTACAAAAAGTGTCTAGGAATAAATCTAAGAAAGTGAAGGACCTCTACAATGAAAACTTCACACCTTTGAAGAAGAGAGAAGAAGAGTAAAAAATGTTAAGACATCCATCATCATAGATTGGTAGGAGTAATATTGTGGAAATGATCAAAAGCTAATTATAGATTCAGTGAAATCCCAACCAAAACTCTCCATTTTATTCTTCATAAAAATAGAAAAAAAAATGAAAAATCCTAAAATGTATGTAGAGCCACAGATAGACAAAATGATCTTAAACAAAACAAACAATCCTAGAGAAATTATCATGCCAAATCTCAAGATATGTCACTGAGCAATAATAATAAAAACAATACGGTACTGGCACAAAAGTAGACACATTAAGGAATGGAATTAAGGAACTAATGGAACCATTAGTTCACATAACTTTAGCTATTGAATGTTTTACTTTTTAAAAAAGCCAAAAACAGTCTGCGAAAAGAAAGCATCTTCAACAATTGGTACCAGGAAAACTGGATGTCCACATGAAGAAAAATGAAATTAGACCTGTATCTATCACTTTTCCTAAAAACTCCAAATGGATCAAAAACCTAAGGGTAAATTGTGAAACCACTAGAAGAAAATATAGGCAGTGCCCTAGATGATATCTGTGTAGAGAAGGACTTCCTGAGTAGAACTCCATTTGCTCAAGAAGTAATACCAAGAGTTGACAGGTGGGACTTCATAAAACTAAAATGCTTCTGTATAGCTAAAGAAACAATCAACCAGGTAAAGAATGGGAGAGAATGTCAGCTATACATTTGACAGAGGATTAATACACAAATATAGAAGGAACAAAATAAAAAAGGATAAAAACAAAACATTCAAAAACTGGACCTGGGACCTGAATAGAGTTCTCAGTAGAAGCAAAAGAAATGTCTAAGAAATATCTCAAAAAAATTCATCATCCCTAGCAAATGGGGAAATACAATTCAAAACGGTTTTGAGAGTTCATCATAATGCAGGATAGAAAAGGGCAACAAATCAAATGATAGCATATGCAAGGGAGATACAGGGAAGAGGAAACTATCATTCACTCTTGGTAGGATTGCAGATTGCCAATTGGTGCAGACACTATGAAAATCAATGAGGAAAATTCTCAAAGACAAATCTTCCACACGACCTAGCCATTCTTTGCCATACACTCAAAGGAGCAGGGATCTTACTCCAAAAATACTTGTTCAGCAATGTTAAGTGATGGGATGGTCACAATAACTAGGAAATGAACAGCCTAAATATCCTTTAACTGATGAATGGCTAAAGAAAATCTGGTGCATAAACACTACGGTATACTATTGAGCTATAAAGAAAAAATATCAGAATCTTTGCAGATAAAACAGATAGATAGAACTAGGAACCCTGACCCAGGAAGACAAACACCATACATTGTTTCTTCTCTGAGGCTTCTGGATCCAAATCTACAGATGTGAGTATATACACTGAAGTTTCTGCAGAATCCAGTAATATAAAAGGGGACCATTGTAGACTGCAGGTGTGTGTGGTGTGTGGCAGCAGGGTGGGGGAACAAAAGAAAGAATAATAGCAGGGTACAAGTGATCTCATCAGGGAAATGGGGAAAACATGGTGACACTCTAATTAGGGCAAGAGGAGATATGTATAGAGGAAGGAGGGAGGAAAATAAAATAACAATAAGGATTTTTGAAAAAGTCATAAGGATTTTTAAATAGTTTTCATTGTCTACACAAAAATATAATACACATAAGTTTATTTTCAATAAACCCTTTTCCCTCTAAGTACTTCCTCCAAGAGTCTAAGACCACCTAACAAAAACACCAATACCAGGCATGAAAAGCCCTTTTGAATTGTTGGTCAGGCATTATAGGCTATTGCTATTGCCCCTGGTTGCTCCCAGAGGTGAAAAGTAAGCCCCTATTGCTAAAGACACCATGCACTTCAGACATAGGTTTCAGAAGCCCCTGAGTTCAGATTGACTTGAATGCCTCCTCCCTAGGAAATGGCTTTCAAGGTATAAGAAAGTGCATGCAAGTTTGCAAATGAGAGAAGCAAATAATAGTTCTACAACAATGATGAGCATGGCACAATAACCGGAAGGGTGCAGTAGTGACACATATATACCTTGACAGTAACCAATAACTAGCTCTCTGTTTGAACTTAAGACCAACTAAACAAGAGGGAGATCATTTCTGATACTGCGAACTTTGCCGAACACATGATGTTAGTGAAGTCATGGATCTTAGAGGAGAACCTACACCTACCACTCTACTAAAACCCCAGAATTCCCAAACACACTCTTACTATTTGTTCTTATACTCACAGGTAAGTGTAGTTCTCACCCCTCATCAAGGAAGCTTCTCTTTTCAATAAAGGAAGACCACTACAGAAAACAACCCAAATGCGTAATTGTGGAACCCAGTCCCAGTAAACACACATCAAAACATCTCCTATACCTAAGACTCGTGAAATTTTGGGCAAGAAAAGGAAAAAAGTGTGCTGGATAGTTTTATGTCAATTTGTCACAAATTAAAGTCATTTGAGAGGAGGGAATGTCACTACAGATTGGGCTATAGGCAAACCTAAAACAGCATTTTCTGAATCAGTGATTGATGGGGTAGGGAGCAGCCCATTGTGGGTGGAGCCATCCCTAGGGTGGCTAGTCTGGGTTCTACAAGAAAGCACACTGAGCAAGCCATGCGGAGCAAGTCAGTAAGGAGCATTCACCCTTCCCTTGCCTCTGCATCAGCTTCTGCCTCCAGATTCCTGACATGTTTGAGTCCCTGTTCCAGTTCCTTTTATGATAACCAGTCATATGGAATATAAGACAAATAAACCCTTTGCTCCACAACTTACTTTTGAGTCATTTTGTTTCATTGCAACATTAGAAACCCTATTTAAGACAGAAATATCATAAGAGCCAGAGGATCAGGGATTTTGCTCTGAGACAGTGTCTCCCAGTAATGCCAAATGCTACACACCCATAATGCCTCACCAACATGATTGCCTAAATATGACATGAACAATGACATCAACAAAATGTGTATACATATACATATATGCATATAATAACAATGAAAAATATCCATGAACTTGAAATAAAGTAAGGAGGGTTATATGGCAGGCTTTGGAGGGAATAAAGAGAAGGGAGAAATGATATATTTTTCCTATTCTTTCTCCCCCTCTGTTTTTTATTAATTTATTTTTTACATTTGAATCCCAGTTCCCCCTCCCTTCTCTACTCCTGATCTCCCCACTCCTCCTCTACTACCATGTGAGGACAAGACCTCACCTTAGGAAGTCTACTAATTCTGTACCATCATCTAGTTGAGGCAGGGCCAAGGCACCTCTCTGACCCCCACAACCCCAACCCCATTCCTGGGCTGATCAAGGTATCTCTCCATATAGAATGGGCTCCACTAAGTCAGTTTGTACATTAGTGTTACATCTTAGACCCACTGCTAGAGTCCTCATATATTGTCCCAGTAACACCATTGTCACTTATATTAAGGGAGTATAGTTTGGTCTTATGCAGGTTTCCCATTTGTCAGACCTGAGTCAATGATCTCTCACTAGCTCAGGTCAGCTGATTCTGTGGGTTTCCCCATCATGGTTTTGACTCACTTGTTCATGTTATTGCTCCTCCATCGCTTCAATTGTACTCCAGGAGCTTGGCCCATTGGTTAGTTGTGGATTTCTGCATCTGTTTCCATCTGTTTCTGGAAATAGAAAAAAAAAACATCCTAAGTGAGGTAACCCAAAACCAGAAAGACAAATATAGTATGTACTCACTCATAAGTGGATACCAGGCATAACGCAAAAGATGTAATTGTATTATTATTTCAAAATTTTTAAAAAATATTTTTAATGAATACTGTACTGACTTGTTTTAGTCTGGCTTTGGTTTGCTCTTTGCAAAAACATTTGGAAATGGTCTGTTTGTTTCTTTTATCCCAGGACACATTCTGTCAACTCAGCTCATGGTTATAAAAGAAATAAACACCCCACAGGAGTCCTCTGTTTTCAAAATCAGGGAGGTGTGTAATATCTCTGCTCCACCTCCAGACTTACTGCCAAGTATCCAAAGGAAGTGCTCCTGCTGTCTGCTGCCCTTAAACTCAAAGGAAACATAGTTACTTGACTTTACAGAAAGTAGCATCTTCCTCCCCTGGCAGCTCTTGTAAAAGTGCCTGGGTTAGAAGCATGATCCTCAGAACGTGAAAATCAAATTCTATATAATCCGCTTACAGGGGAAGCAAATTAAAAGCTATTTTTGTACATTTCTGAGCCTCATACATGGTCTCCAGCACAAATGGAATTTGACACTCAATCCCTTCCTACCAGTGACCAAAGGAATTCAAGCTTGCAAATAGCTTCCAGTGAGCTAAGAAGTTCTCTCCAGTAATCGACTTGTAGAGTCCACATTTAAGAAACATTTGTTTATATTTCCAGACAGAAACTCTTTCCTACTCTGTGTTGGTCATTAATATTATCTCAGAATAAAGCACACCTCTAAACTCTTGCTCTCTCTGTCATAAAATATGATATAAGCAGTTCTAAGCCAAAATGCTAAGGCTATGAGCCACCAAGACTATTATTCTTTGACAGTCCATATTCTCTGGCTCCCAATCTCAGGGAGAAGATGGGTGCATCTGCCTCACAATTACTGAAAAAAAACCATGTAGGCTCTATTTCTACAAACTGGACTAACCATTGATAAATATGAAAAGAGAGGTTGACTCTCCCAGCCATTTGGAAATGTACTAAGAGACATTCAACATTTACTTTCTATTACATTAGTTAGGCAAACATTTCTAAGTGATGTGGTATAATGATTAAGAGTTCAAACTTGGTACAGTACTTCCTGCTTAGACATGAGTACCTGAGTACAAATCCCCAGCACCTACATAAAAAGGTGAACATGGCTGCATGTACCTCACTCCTGGAAAGCTATAGATAGAGTCAGGGGGGTTGTCAGGGCTTGCTACCTGGAAAACAGTGAGCTTCCTAGAGATTAGTGAGAGACATGTTCTCTCCTAACTGGTAGTCTAAGGCTATGCTTGGCTTATGTTTAACCAACATGTTCATATGTTTCTAACTCATCTTCCCTCTTTCTGCATCTATACATAAACTTTTCAGTTTTATAAGAAATGTTATTGGCTTCTATTCTAGCATTACAATAGATGCCAACCATGTTCTAATTAATTGTATCTAAAATGACCCTATAATTAAAAATCACATTTCCAATAATGCAAATACTGAGATTAGTCCAATCAGCATATGCATTTTTGTGGAAACACTGTTTAACTCACAACTGACAATTCTCATTTTATCTCCTTGCTCAGATGAGGTAAGATAAAATTATGCAAAAGCAATTTGTAAACTGTAAAGTACTATTACCCACACTAAGAAATATAAGGCCTTAGGCATATGTATTGTTTTGGAGATTGTTTATTGAACCTTATAGTACACAGCCATCCTGCTGATTATCCTACAGCAGTACTGACTAGGAGTGGTCCTCCTGCTTCTGTAAAATTGCTTTACTTTTCAGCAAATGATTTTTTCTTCTCATTTGTCAGTTCGCATAAAATGCCACTTAATGCTTAAATATTTATGTTATGTGGATTCTATAATAGCTTAATTTCCACAAAAGAAAAAGGTACATTATCTCTTACTGCAGGCCTAGTTCTCTTTTTCTAAGCCATTTGAATTTTCATCTCTCCAAGACAAAACTTAGGTAAAGGGATTAAGAGCTCAGAAACACTATATAGTGCTTGGAGGGGAAAATGTGACTGGAAAAGTGGTGTGTGCTGGAAACTACCTAAAGCTTCAATTATGGAAGTCTTTTGAATGCTCAAGTTGATAGAGGAACAACTAAAAAAGTCAAACTAGCTGAAATAATAGTCAATATTTTCCCTACAGAGAAAACAATGAGGAAGTTTTCAGATTTCGTTTGGATGATTACCCTAATGTTAGCACTGAGCCTCTTTTCTTCCCAGAGGGAGCAGATGACAACAAGCAACAACTGTTTTCACAGAGAACAACAGAACTATTTTAATACCTTGGAAAATTATTTTTTAATTACATGGTATATTTGCTTCCTGTGGTTGCTATAACAAATTACCATTAGCCTGATGGTTTAAAACAACAGAAAGTTCGTCTCCCACAGTACTGGAGACTTTAAGTACCAATTCTAGCAGGACCATCCTCTCTCCAGAGCCACTAGATATGAATCCATTCCTTGGCCCTCCCAGCTCCTGTGGCTGACCCAGCACTCCTGGGCCCATGGTGTTATCACTAGAGTCTTTGTTCTCTTCTTTACACAACTTTTTCTCGTCATCTTAATTGCCTTTTGACTCCCTTCCCACCACCACCACCACCATGTGAGTGTACTTTATGGATCCACTGTCAACCAGAGTAAGCCGGGGTCATTGCAAAGACCATTGTGCTGCAGAGAACAGACACAGGTTCTTGTAACTTGACATGCACAACTTCAGTGAATGGGGCTAGTTTTTGGCATCACGCATGACCAGAGAAAATGAACCTCAAAGTGTAGTTTTTTTAGATTATTAGTTACCAAGCTATTATCCAAGGCTTGGAGCACTGAAATAGAATGTTAGGGATAGCAGAGGAAGGTGAGGCATGATGGGGTTCCCAAGATGCTCATCTAAAAATGCTTTGCAGATATTCATATAAAAGTTTTCCTAAAATGCATAGCTTCCAGGAGGGAAGATCTGGGTCATCATATGTCAAGGATCTTAGAAGCTGTATGTAAGAGTGATGAGGGCTCAGCCACAACTGGGTCATCTATACCACATCTCTTCACCCAAGGCTTATGGACTATCCTGAAAGAGGGAATGGAAATATTGTAGGCATTAGAGGTCAGGAGGACCAGAGCACAAACAGTGCCATATGAACATAACAAGACCACTGCAATCATGAATCCACACCATGGCTGCCTGCACAGATCTGCCGAAGATCAAGCCAGTCAACATTTCAGTATGGAGTGGGAAGGAGTTTATGATCCCGTGACAAACCCCTAAATAAGGAGTTGTGGAGAGTTGGTGGTGCCTAAAGGAGGGATAGTCAGTTTTCTTTAAGGGCATAGTTCCTAGTAGGTTAACCAGGCTCCAGTGGATGACACTACAGCCAGAAGAATATGGATAAGGAAAACTGAAAATGATGGGTTATTAATTTTTTAAAGGATGCAAAGTTGGAGAGATAGGAAGATGTAGTTAAATGTGGAAGAGATAGGGATTAATATGATCAGAATACATTTTGTGAAATTATCAAAAATCAATGATATTGTTAAAGAGAAGTCACAGTAACCTGATCAACCTGATCTTATCATTGGGCAGAAAGCCATGTTGGAATCTGTACTCTGTAGGTTACCTGACCCACTGGAACTACAAAGAAGGGAATTCTGAAACCCAGAAAGAAGTTGGTATCTATAGAGTCTGATTTGAAGGTGATAAACTAAGAAGGGAAGCAGAGCCAGCAGCCATGCTTGGAGTAGGCCTCATGAGAGCCATACACAAAGCTATGTGAAGGGACCTGGAGAAATGGTTCAACAGTTAAGAGCAGTTGTTAGTCTTACAGAGGACTTGAGATTGGCCACTTTGGGGAACTCAAAACTGCCTGTAACTCTAGTTCTGAGGGATCAGACACTCTCTTTGGCTGTTGCAGGTATTGTATGTATATGATGCACATACACCCAGGAGTGTGTGTGTGTGTGTGTGTGTGTGTGTGTGTGACACCACACACACAATAATAATAATAATAATAATAATAATAATAATAAAAAGATAAAATCTGATATGGATCATTTGGTTATGATATCCTTCTAATGGATTTTAAATGATCTGTTTATTAATTGTATTTATGTGTATATGCATGTGTATATGTGAATATGTATGTGCCCACAGAGGCCAGAGGGCATTGAATACTCCTGAGACTGGAATTAAAGTGGCTGTTAGCTGCCTGAAGTGGGTCTGAGAACCAAATCCCATTCTTTTGGATGAACGCTCTTAACTGCTCAGCTATTTCTCTACTCCATTTTTAAAGATATTATAGATCATTCCTAGTCTTTAAAGATCTTTTTGGGAAATGCTATATTGAAATATTTTAGGCAAAATGTAAGGAGGACATCAATGGTTTGCCTAATGATCTAGATGGCTTTACAGTCTTTCCTTACCTCTGAGTAAGCAAATAGTGCCTTTCTCTTATCCTTCATCTTATCTACAGCCTCCATTCCCTGTTTAGTATACAACTGTCCTTCCAAATAGTATATGAAAGTTTGAAAAAGGTTAGAGGATAAATTATTCTTACCCCTTACCCCACCCATCCCAGATTTTTATAGCCACATGTTATTTGTGTCTGGCATGGCTCGGTTTTGATCACAGACCAAGACATTTCTCAGGAGAAAGGAATTTTAGTTATGATACACCTGCCACATGATGTCTGTCAATTTAGTCTGATGTGAGTTCATAAGAGTCCTTACCAATGAAGGAACAACTGTTCTAATCATCTGTAAGCTGTCTAGAGACAATGATAACACACACACACACACACACACACACACACACACACACACACACACACACGCACACATTCTCTAAGTCATCAGAAGTAATAACTCCCTTTGAGATCAATAGAACCTTTCATTCTGCTGCCCAGCAGGCAAAACTTGGCACTTGAAAGCAGAAGGATATGAATTCAAGCCCTAACATTGATAATCACTAAGTATTTATCTTCAGGCAAGAATTCTGTTTCTGAACTTCTACTTCTTCTTTTAGAAAACAATTTCAAAAGACACACTGAACCCAGAAAGTGTGTGAGTATCTGATACCGAGATAAAGAAGCACCTACTATATTTCTGGGACATAATAACTGGTCAATAAACATTAATATCTATCCCAGTTTACTTCATTTCATTTAATGCAATAAAACAAAGCAGAATTATGCTGAGCTCAAGCATATGCTATGCCAACTGGTTGTACCCAAGTCAACTTATTTTTGTATGTATTATATCCAGAAATACTTTACTTTGAGATCAAGATGTCAAAATAATAAAACACATTTAAGTATTTAAAAAGACAGTTCAATTAAATGAAAAGAAATGTTAGGTGGATAATATACCATGTACTATACACATATAAAACAATTAGAAAGGTGGTGTATGATGATGGGATTTGAGGAAATATTCAGATATAGTGTTTCTAGAAAGAAATTATGGAAGCTTTGGGAAGCATACAACATTGTGAAAGCACTTAGCCATACAGCTGCACAAACACAGCTAGAGGCATGCAAGCAGAGTTGAATAAATCTCTCTACAAAATCCAGGAAATGGGCATGACAAGTAATTTTGTGTCAACTAGACTGGATAACAGGACAGCAGGCAACTGGTGTGAACATGATTTCTGGGTGTGTCTGTGTGTCATGTTTCTGGAAAGGATCAACATAGTCATCAGTAAATGAGATTGCCCTCACCAAAGACGGGCGGGCAGCACCCAGACTAAAGGAACAAAAGGCAGGGGAATTTACATCCTCCCCTGAAGTTCTTTCCTTCTGATTACCAGGGTCTCAAGTCCAAACCTGAGTTTAGACAGTCCCTTAGAACTCCAACTTCTATTCTTAGGCCTTCAGATTCAGACTAATATTAGTGGTTTTCCATACTCTCTAGCTAGTGAATAAAAGATTGTGGAACTTGATGGCCTCTATGGCCAAGTGAATGAACTCCTATTATGTATCTTTTATGTATGTCTGTCTATCCATGTGTCTTTCATATACCTATCACTCATATATATCATCTATCTACCTATCTGTCTACCTATCTATCTATGCACTTTCGGTGTCTCTATAGAACACTGATTATTGCCATTGTTTCTCGGGAGAGCACTGAACAATGCAGTTTCAGAGAGCTGATTGGATTAGGCACCCATTAAGGTCCCCTTGAGCCTGATGAGGTTCTGTTCATATCACTAAAAGATTTCTGTTTCAAATACCAAGTTTCTCAAATATACTGAATCACAGACTCCTGAGAAAAGATAGCATCCAGAATGTGGGGGTCTGTGGGCTTTCTTATGGATCCTTCAGTCTCCCTGAGTATCCACAGCCTTCTTCCATCTATGACTGCATGCCAGTTTCCATCACATTTCACAGGTTTTGCACTTCTTATTCATGGGAGGCTTCCTTTGAGAATACGGTCCAGATCCTCAACTGCAGTGATTTCCTCTGGGTGTGAATGGTTGGAAGGCACAGGGTAATTAAAACACACACATGCAAGCATGACTGACTGACTGATGTGAACTCCCCTCTGACTGGGGTCTGATTTGAATAAGAATGCCAAGCAGAGCCAAGAAAGCCAAGGCTACTGGAAGCTTTCTCTATTCTGAAAACCAAATGTCAAACCAAGGCTGGCATGCTCTTCCAACTTTCATTCCCCAGCACACAAGCACACACACACACACACACACACACACACACACACACACACACACACACACACACATCCATATACATGCTCTCTCTCTCTCTTTCTGTGTGTGTGTGTGTGTGTGTGTGTGTGTGTGTGTGTGTGTGTGTATTTCAAACTGCAGAATTTGGTCCATAGACCCTGGTATTCTACAAAGAATCCTTGAATCCTTGTAGGAAAAACATACCATTTCCTGGCCCCACTCCCTGGCTGTTCCACCTGAGAGCACATTTTACAGACTGTCTGCCCAGTCAGGTGGCCCACGTGGCATCTTTTTTGGGGAGCATGGAAAGTCAGTTGAATGCTTCTTCCTTACTGAAATTCCTTGGACAGCTAACAATGTCTTGAGAAAGCAACTGATAGCTGGGAGAGCAATTCAAACTCTCCCAAAAGTAGAAATGATTTATTTGAACCTACATGAGGGAACATTAGGTTAAGATTATTACTGTTAATCAGACAGCTCAGGCACCACCCTAAGAAATGCTTCACATGTACCTGCCCACCCCTCACAGCCACATAAGAGGTGCGCAGCTTGTATTAGTCCCAATTTGCAAGCAGCCCACTGTAGGTTTAGGCCAATTAAAGACCTGCTTTCAACCACCTGAGTCTGCATTTATATTTTAAGCAATACGCGATTTTAACCAAGTCCTCTAAACCAGTCCTTTCTAAATCTTGAGAAACAGAAAGTAGATGAAACAAAATTGATGCAGCTACTAAGTGGCAGAGGGAGAATAATATCCCAGGATTTCTGAATCCAAATTCCAGACTATTGTGGAAAAGCAAGTATAAGAACTAAATTCTGGGTGCTTATGGTTTGCAGGGGCAGCAAAGGTGACATTAAGTTCAGTGAGTGAATACAGTTCCAGTACGGTGGCATGGCTCCACCCAGTAGCCAAGTTATTGAGTTTTTGCTATGTAACTCTCTGTCTAAGAAGAAGAAGCAATGTATGTTTCGGTACCACAAAAAGGCAACGGATAAAATCCTAGCTATGCCATATTGTCTTCCAGGCCTAAGAAAATACCTCATCTCATTCGATGGCTAGAGAAGCCTGAGATTGGAAGAGACAACCTGGGCTGCTGGCACTGGAAATTCTGATCCAGATGTCTATATCCTAAACAAGATGGAGTAGTTTAGCATGGAGTGGTAGGAAATTGTTTTGGTGAGTTGTTTTTAATTTGGTGGGAGATTAAGAGAGTGAAAGAGGCTGAGGGCCTCATACAGAAGAATCCTGAGGGTGAGTAACATCTTGGTCAGTGCCGGCGGGTGAGCCATTAGCCCCCACAAGTGTTCTGCCTGCTTTCCCCAGGTGCCTGGTGCTGCTCTCCATCACAGCATCTCTCAGCAAGTTCAGTAATGAGCTGCCTCTCATTTTCTCTGGCTTCCCGTGGGAAAGTGTGCCCTAGTGACCTGGAAGGAACAAAAGGGTCACTTGGAGAAAGGAGCAATTAGTTGCCAGTGATGAGCCTGTGCCTTTAGTGACCTGGGAAGTGAAGGCAAAAGTGCCTCGCTCCCCACACCCGCATCCTTATACTACAGCAGTGAAGCAGCAAGCTGGGAAGGCTGGGGCCTTGGTCACTGCAGAAAAGATAGTTTCAGCTGCTGTTATCCAAGATGCCAGGGCCAACGGGATATTTATAAGAAAGCAACTCTTTGTTCCCAGGGCCTTGTTGGCATGTAAAGAAAGCGAAGCTGTGATCAGTAACCAGCTGGTTTGAAGGGGTGAGTGTGTCCTAAGCCTGAGACAGGTCTAGGTCCCACTGTCTGACTGCTCCATGCCAGGGTTTCCGATGATAAGCATTAGATAGACACCTGGCCATGTTTATGGGCCATGACTTCAGTCCCTATCAAGATTTTTATAATAAGTCAAATACTTCTGAAACCATCTGTCAACAGAAAAAGGAAGAACTGAGAGAGAGAGAGAGGGAGGGAGAGAGAGAGAGAGAGAGAGAGGAGAGAGAGAGAGAGACAGAGACAGAGATTTCCATGGAATGACTCCAACTCTGAAATCACCTAAGCTTGGGTTTAATTCCCCTGTAACTAATGGCTGACATGGACCCTGGACCACCTTTAGCCTTTTTAAAGCCTTGGTTTCCTTTTATGCAAATGGGTCTGATAATATTTCTTAGTTTTATTAGAATTACTTTGAGACTGTATAACACATGTTAGCTCTTACATGGTACTGTGATTGCCCATTCTGTGTGAATTCTCCACTAATGAGCACCAACGAAAACCTCTATATTTGCTTCCTGGCTTAGGATGCATGGCCCCAGAAGTAGTGTCTGAGATAAGGCTTGCCAGCCAGCAATTCATTTGCATGTGAGCACAGAAGTACGAGTAAGGTATGGGGAAGCTGGGCAGCAAAGGAGTCAGGTTGTGAATGTATCACCCAGCCAACTGTGGCAGAGGGCATCTGAGGCTTAGTCCAATTACCAGCCTCTGAGACAGCATGCCTAATTGTCCCACCAGAGATGTAAGGAGCTGTGTCACTTACCCACTCTAGTTTGTGTATAACTTGATAAAATAAGGGCTGAGTAGGAACAGAAGCTGAGCTGTCTATCCACTAATTCCCATCCACTATCAGGGAAAAGCCGCTCCTAGGAACAGTGACTCTTGGCACTGCTACCTTCCCTGTGTGATTGAAATCCCTCAGGGAGAGAGGCATAGGAACCTGCAAGAGCATCATCAGCATATACAGAGAGAATGAGAGGCAGTTCATTACCTCATTACCAACATTACACTGATAACACAGTGAATGCTCCAGGCAAAGAGCAGAAAACCATAGTACCTGTTTCTCTGTCTCTTTGGGTCTTAGCATATTGCCTAACACATGATGACTGCCCAATAAATATTGCCTGAATAGAGGACTTCAGAGCTGAAAGTCAGTCACACAACAGCTTGGCATGAAGCCCAGGGTTACCCCATTTGAACTTCTACTCAGGGAGAACTTGCCACCTTGAAAGGTCTACCAGATGTTGCAAAAGCCCTCCAGAGATACTGCACAGCAGACACTGAACTGCCAAAGTTGACTCCAAGAACTCTTACTAAGAATGACTTTAATCTCCATTCCTTTCAGAGTGAACCATCCTGGAATGATCTTGTATCTGAAAAGCTAGAGTTTAAATCAACACAAAGATTTGCTGTCCAGAAGAGAGAACCAATCTCTTGAGTTCTCAAACACTCAATCCAACTCATTAAAACTTAGCAAGAAGTCACATTCAAGGCAGAAACTCCAAAGGCTCTGTAAGACTCTTCATCCATGGCTGCAACCAGAATAGCATAACAAGGATGAAATTCTTTCTTGGCCAATCCTGGAGCAGCTTATTATTACCAGACATGTCTGCTTTGAAAGAGAATTGGGAATCAAAAGGCAGAAACCTGGATAAAACTAATGTATGGTCTAACAGAAAATTCCAGGAAAATGTGCCATTGACTACATCCTCCTCTAGGGATAGGATGCCTCATTTCCCAAAAATGTCACTAATTGTCTCCAGAGAAGTGCTACTAGAAAATGAAAGTACAAGAGAGAAGATGGTTTGACTAGAAATATAATGGAGTAAATGACAATATTACTAGTTAGTGAAACCAAATATCTTCCCTACTCACAACATAGAAGGAAGTAATTCGACCTAAATAGGGAGATACTTCTTGCTAGAGCCCACATAATCCAAGAAGAGCAAGGGTAGGCATTTCCATGTTCTAGAGAGGGTCCCTAAATGCAACCTCTTTGGAGTTGCAACCAAGATTTTCCCCCCATAGACCTGGTCTCCCATGAGCCTGTCCTTATTCATTAGAGTAGTGGGGACACTCAACTTGTAAAGGACACCAAGAAAGATTTGATGGAGTCCCCACCAAAGCATACAATTAATGAAGAAAGTCCCTAATGTCTTAAAATATCTTCCTTACTTAGCTCAGCAGAAAAGACACTTGGACTAGGTATCACAAAATCTTCTGTCAGGCATCAGAACTAGTCAAAATCTGATCATTCAAAATCTTATCATATGCAGCATATGTGAGAAGTTCTTTGATCTCCTACTACTATTGGTTGCCTACCAGAAATTACATGATAAAAAATCCTGTTGCTGGAGACACTCCATGTTTGTTCACAGGATATGAAGAAACAAACTGGGATTGAGATGGAAGCTTCCTCCCTGCTAGCTAACTTTACTAACATGAGAAGATAGTATACATGCTGCTGGGGTGAGGACAGTCATTAACAGTCTTATTCAGCTTTGGGCCTGAGAACAGCCTGTGCTACATTACAAACCTGCCAATCAAGATGTGCCCACTGGTGTAATAGTGACAAAATTGCTCTCTGGTAACCAATTGCTTTCTTACTGGACTTAAGGCCGAATCCCCAGATGGAAATTCACATCTGTCACTATAAATTTGGTTAAAAACACATGGTTGTGGAGGTCATAGGCCCTGGTGAGAAATCTATTATTATTATTTTGCTAAACAGAGATGTTATGATGGTCAAATTGTCTTCAAATTTTTTTTATTCCCATGAAACATTTCTGCTGTCAGTTTTGATTACAGAAGCTTCATTTTGCAGAGAGTAGTGGTTGTTGCAGAGATTCATAACTGGTCGTGTTGAGAAAAAAGCAAATTCTAGATGTTTAGCACTAAATGGGATATCTACATCAATTTCTAGAAGGTTCAGGAACCATCGGTAGAAAGAGAATGTAAGAGCTGGAGTAAGGAGGTATGTCATAGCCATTATAGTGTGGAACATTCAGCAACTGCCATCAAGAGTGGACTCCTGAAGATGCCACATGGAAATGAAAGTACAAGAGAGAATATGGTTTGACTGGAAATCTAATGGAGTGAAAGACAATATTACTAGTTAGAAAGCAAATAGCTTCCCTACTCACAAAACAGAAGGAAATAATCTGGCCTAAAGAGGGAGATGTAAATAGGCCTTCACTCATGTTTCTGTATGTAGCCCTAACTAAGCTCTTGGTTCACAAGGACAATGGCAACAATAACACAAAGCTACAAAAATGATTCTTCATCCTCACTGCCAAATTGTAATCTCATGAGAGTAATCATATGGGACTTATACATAATCCGTTTAGTAGCAAGGCTACTTCCAGACATCCATGAACCATTTTCACTATAGGAGTCACCAGAAGATTAGATTAAAAAGTGTTGTTTCTATCCAGGCAATGGTGGAACATACCTTTAATCCTAACACTCAAGACGCAGAGGCAGGCAGATTTCTGAGTTTGAGGCGAGCCTGGTCTACAGAGAAAGTTTAGGACAGCCAGGGCTACACAGTAAAACTCTGTCTTGAAAAGCAACAACAACAACAACAAATGTTGCTTTCACATGAGGTGCTTCATCAGCTATTGTCCCAAAGTCATGTCTATATATATATATATATATATATTTAGATAATGCCAATATATTTTTATGTATATTTATTAGTACTCATTCATTGAGAATATGCTATGTAATTTCCTCATTGTGTTTTCTGTATACTCTCCCATTCCCCTAAAATGAAGGCTACAGAGACCATGAATTTCTTAGGTTTAAAAATAATTCTTTCATTGTAATATAATAACATAATCCCCCTCTTCTGTTTCTTCTTTGCAAACAATTTGTCGGTTTTGTTTCCAATAGTGTTTCAAATGCCTAGAGAGTTTCTGATATTTGGTGTCTGATAAATTCTTGTTGAATACATGAAAAGAATGAGTGAAAAAAATACTGAAATATATATATACATATATATATATACATATATATATATGTATATATATATATATATACACACATACATATATAAGTGCTAACTTTAATACTACAAAGTAACTAAATAGAATCATGCAAAGGGCCATTAAATTTTCAAGGAAGTGTAGTAAGAAGTAGAATTACTTTTAGCTAAGAAGGTATTATAAAGAATTTAAATGGGGAGGGACTAGACTGAAGAGATGGTTCAGTGGTTAGTAGCAGTACTGCTTTTAGAAAGGATTTGAATTCCATTCACATGTCTCTATTAGGAAGCTCACAAAGATCTATCACAATAGATCTAGTGCTATCTTCCAGATTCCAAGGCCACTTGTGTTGATAAACATATATATCCCTCCCCACCTCAACCATATATATATTTTTTAAAAAAAGTAAATTTTAGAAGGGAGTTGAAGAAGTAGCATTTACACTGGCTCTTTAATGACAAATATCCACTAAGATCCTGGAAAGCTTAAGTTACATTCCACTTTTCTTTGACATCCAGCATACTTAGCAGGCTGTAAGTGCATAACCATTTTTGTATTTCATCTGTCTAAGTAGTAAGTTTGGGAACAGCATTTCAGCAGAGAGAAAGAGAGGGGGGGAATGGAGGGAGGGAGGGAGGGAGAGAGAGAGAGAGAGAGAGAGAGAGAGAGAGAGAGATGTATTAGGAATGAGATGAAGCCAGGAAATGTATTGGGTGTTTGCCCTCTACTACTGTGCCTAGAAACTCTGGGATTTCATGTGAACCAACCAATATTCATCTCCAAGGTAAGCTGCACCCCCAAAGCTCCTAGACAAACCAGGCTGTCCACTTTCAGACATATGAACAAAGACAACCTAGACATGCCAGGCTCAACATAGCCAACCTAGAACAGAAGGATGTAAGCCAGCTCACAAACAATGGGAAATAATAAGTAATGTCTGTTCCAGTTGACTGCAGTTTAGAATACCTTAAAGGCAGTGAGAGCAAAATGATGAATTTGAAGGTGCATGGTGGCTTTGAAGGAAAGGAGACATAATTAAGGCTTGATTATTAACCTGGAAATTGCATACAGGATTTAGGGAGCAATTGCTCTAGTTGTACCTTCAATATTTTATGGAAACCAAGATTTTATTCACCATTGTCTCAGTCTAACACTAAGAATGAGATGGGGTACCCTAAGGAATCCTTGATAATACTGATGATCTGTCATCCAGAGATACTTATAAAGAAAATGCAAGATCTATTGTTTTCTATCAAAGTTTCTCAAGCAAGTGGCAAAATCCAGACAGGATCTCAGGTTAATAACATAGTCTCAGTATTTATTATCAATTGCCAAGATAAAAGGATATAAACAAGCAATCACAAAACTCAGAGCAGCTGAGCTTTGGGGAAATTAGTTCAGAGTTGGAGGTCAAGTCAGGATAAGGAAATGAATCTTACCACTCAAATTTAAGTTATCTGTGGCTAACTTGTTCACCCTTAGATCCAGCCAGAGTCACTGGAATATAATGAAGATTTGTGGAGTTTTTTTTTGACTCCAAGACTAGGTAAAAAGCTACATGAGAAAAGAGGTATAAATACCTGCCTAACAGAGCCTAACTCTTCCCAAATATGTTAGAATTGGAACCACCAGTACTTCCTGAAAACAAAGCTGAAGATGAGTGTTTCTTAACAGTACACTTTTAAAGACTTTTAAAGTCTCTGTGTTTTAAGAAATCCATTACACAGTCGTCCTTCTAAAAACTGCATACCATAGCTTTGAGATCTATGTGTCTGATATTGTATAAACAACCCAAACAAAGGTCATGGCAACCATGTGACTTACCAGAATTCCAAAGTCGGTCGATGTCAATCACAAATTACAAGCCAGGCCTCTTATGGTCTGCCTGTGGCTTTATCCACAAGGCCATTTCATTTAATTGTTCATAATTTCCAAAATAAAAAAAATGTGAGGACAATTGCAATAACAAGAAAAGAAGTCTGCTTATTTTCTACTAAGTAATTCTGTATGCAAACGCATGAGAATTGGACTGAGCTATAAAGTGGAAGAAGGTGGGCTCTGCTTCTGTTCTGTCTGCTTTTTCTTCAAACGGCTGAGATCCACTGTAGTTATGATAAATGACACAGAAATAGTTCTCACCTTCCCTCTGCATCCTTCTCTCTTGTACACTTCATTTTCCTAACTTCAAAGGGAGATAGTAAGCAGCATTTCTGATGTTGGGATTAAGAACATGAGTTGCTATGTCTCTACGGAGCCAATTATCTGTAGGTCCAGAAACTTCAGGAGTTAAATTACATTTCTCTGGCTACATATGCAGATGGTAGGCACTGACACAGAATTGAGAGTCATAATGATCCTCTTTATATAAACCCTCATAAAACACAGGACTTCAACCATCAGTCTTGTCTCTCATTACTAGTTCAGGAAGCATGGCTTTAGGTTTGGGCAGTGTGATGGATTATCTTGTCAACTTAATAATATTTGGAATTACCATGGAAACAAGCCTCTGAACATGTATGTGAAGTGTTGTCTAGACTATGACAACTAAAGTGGGAAGATCCATCCTAAATACAGATAGAATCATTCATGGGCTGTGGTCGCAGACTGCACCAAAAGGACAGAGAAACTTTAAACACTCATTAGCCTCTGCTTCCTTACTAGGAATGTATTTTAAATGACCCGCCTTCTACACATGCTACTATACTTTTCCTGAATAAAATGGTATGTGCCCTGAAACTATGAGCCAAAACAGACGTTTCTTTCCTAGGGTTGTTTTTGTTGAGTATTTGTTGCAGCAATAAGACAAGTAACTAAGACAGGCTGTAGGAGTCCAAGGAAATGCTGAAGGAAGACCCCAGACTCAAATAGTATGCAAGAGCAAAGAATATGTATTTAACAACATATGTGGGGCTGCTCACCTGTACAAAATGGTGATGATCTCTGGAGGAGTGTGCAGGCTCCTTTCAAGCACACTTGGGGGAATTTCAGGAAGAGTTAGGTCATCCCAAACATAAGTGGTTAAGCAAGCAGCAGTTACATTAGTATACTTTTAATTTTCTGAAGTTTTATTTTTGTACATACTTGGGTAAGTTTTAAGAAACTGTCCTTGAGACATTGTGGGGCTGACTCAGGCCTTGATCATTCTCTCTCCCTCATCCCAAAATGTAATTTGTTGATAAGTGGCCCTTTGTTGGGAGAGACATCTGTTTGTCCCTCTCAGATAACTGGAACCTAAATTCAGTTGTACAAGTGGGAAAGTTGAAACTCTTCAAGGCAGGCATTTGGGGATCATTTAACAAATGTGTCCTGAAAATGTCCTACAGATGGATCATGCATGCTATAAAAGGTACAATTCCTTGTAGTGTAGACTGTTGTCTGGACTTGTCAAAGTGCTTATGTGTAAGTAACTGATTTCCTACTGGGTGTTGAGGAAGGTCAATGGGCTTTTAAAGGCACTACAACCATGACCTAGCTATAGCAGACTAGGCAGACTTGAAAGAAAGGACAATATGAATTCACTATTCATAATAACAACTGTGAATATCCTTGGTAGTATTACAAACAATAATAGATTATGGTTACTGACCTGATAGATATATTTGTTCAAACATCCAAAGTTCTACATCTGTATTTACAGACATCAGGAATGAAGAGCCATAGGAACTGGTTTGAGCTTTTGAAACCACAAAGCCCACTCTTAGTGGTACACTTCCTCCAAAAAAAGGCATGTTTGCTATAACAAGGCCACACCCCCTAACCAGTTTCACATAGTACTACACTCTAGTGACAAAGCATTCAAATATGTGAGCCTATGGGAGCCATTCTCGTTTGAAATACCATAGCATATAAAGGGTTCAGTATAGTGCCTGGCACACAGCTTCAAGGTTGTAAAAGTTAGCTACTACTATCATTAAAGTGGGATCATGATCCTTAAAGCTCCATGCATTTTGGTTTTGATTCCTAGAGAAGACTTTGTGGTATATAATGTTTTCCCTCAACTATAAAGGGGATAATGACTCTTCTTGATATCCTAAATTGATGCTTTTATTGTATCCTTCACCAAAGAACTGTGTCTTTGAGAAAAGTTTATTTTTATTTTAATATTGCCACCTATTTACATCATGATAAATCTGAACTAACACCTTATTCCCAGCAAGAAAGGCTCCTTTTATAATGTCCCCAAATTAAAGCAATAAAGGCTCTAATATACGATGTTAAGGACTTTCACCAACTGTGCTTATACAAATAAGCTGTATTTCTAAAATTGGGTGACAGCTTCAAACACTAATAATAATAATAATATGACTCAAATTCAGGTATATCTGGACTCAATCCTTATCTCGTTCTCCTTCATAGAATCTGTGACCACAAGGAAGTTATCTAATATTTTCCACTTCATTCTCTCATGGGTAAAATGATAATAAAACTCCTTCTAGAACATGTACACACACACACACACACACACACACACACAAACAAACAAGTGCTCTCTGTCTCTTTCCACAATGCTCTGTGTCACCTCTAGATTCTTTCAGTATGTTGCCCTTTGTCAGGTTTTACCTGTCAACATTGAGCCATGACATAAAACAAATTGATTTTGTTTATATAGTTGCCCATCACCGGTATTTTGTAATAACAATACAACACAGAATAGCATACCTCTGAGCTATATACTTTAAAATGGTTAAGATAGCAAAATATATATTATGTGCATTTTCCTGTTATTTAAGAAATACATTTAAAATAAATAATTTCTAACTTGAAAACAATATGAAATATTCCAAACCAAGTCCATACTTCATGGCAGATCCTGGCATGAAGCAGCTATCTATTAGATACATTGCATCATTCAAGTTTTCCTTCCTTCTGGTAGTAAATAATAATAATAATAATAATAATAATAATAATACAAATTAAAAATAAAAATCTATACTTACATAGCTCAGGCTATGCTGATAATCCACTAACCTTTGATTTTTGCAATGAGACTAATTAGGCTGATAAACTACATTGAATCAGAAGATAAGATCACAAGTACATATATCAACATAAACTGATTCTGTGACTTCAACTAAAGTCCCTTACTCCTTAGACCTACTTTCAAATGAGGGATTAATTAAATCATTTGTGAAGTCTTGGTCCTCAAAGATTTTCACCATATAAATAAGGTCTAAAAACAGCATTTAACACTGAAGAGTCACAGTTTAGCATGCCAGCATTTCCCCCTTTGTGCAGGAAATAAGACAGACAACCAGATATATATTATCATGAATAAATTTGTTAAAAGGAAATGAATATACATTAAAAAATTGACTAAAGTCAACAATTAATAACAAAAATGTCACAGCATTATATCAAACCTTATCATGTTTTATTTTATGAGGTAAGATTGTAGAGATCTGTTGCATAAACGTCTTCATATAGTTACCATGGCTATAAAGAAGACTTTAAACTTTTATAATAGGGTGGGAGTAAGCGATGCAATGTCAACCTGGTATGCATGAAGTCGTCGTTTTGATGATCATCACTACAATAATCAACAACAAAGGAAACAAACGGAAACATAATTCACATGGATGCAGAGATGTCAGCCTCACTGCCTAGTCTCTCCTTTAAACCATCCAACGACTACCTTCTGTTGTAATAGGATGGTGTGAAAATTAACACTGGGCACTGCACAGAAACAATGTCTTCCCTCAGTGCGTTCATTTTGGGAATTAATCAATACTAGTAGCGCTTTACTAACCTAAGCTTTTCAACCAGCCATTTGATGAAAATGATATATACATGGGCCTCAGACGTGGTATTTCTGTCAGTTTTCATGAAGAAACATTATAAGCATAATAGGACTAAAAAGACACATTCTTCAGCAGCAGAACTTATCTCAGTAAGATCAACATGGGTGATTGAATTCCTGAACAGATCCAAACTCTAGGTAAAGCAAAGAAAGGAAATATTTTATTCATTCACTCATTCAGCCATAAATGCTTCCTTATAGGCAAATACACATTTTGCAGCTGTCGGTAAGCACTGGGGATCAAAGGAGGAAGCAAATCCTGCTTCCACCCTCCTAGAGTTCTCTGTCTAGTGTGAGGAATATCCACAGATTGCTATAAGAAAACATGAGTAACACAGACAGCTGAATACATGGTTACAGCTGTTCCAAGCCAGCTGTTGGGAAGCCAGGGAGTGTCCTGGAAGAGCAGCTATCTGGACAGTACAGGGGAAAGTCCTATGCACACCCAGGAGGGCAGGCCTAAGGATACATGGATTGGCGTTCTGGGAATACAGACGAGGAGAGTTCTTCTGTATGAGCAAGGACCCCCTGCACTTGCCTTTCAAAGCTTTGTCTCTCTCTACTTCCATTCCATCCTAGGGAACCTTCAAATAGCACTGGCACAGAGACTTGAATTGTGGAATCAGTAGTTGGCTGCAGTCCACAGTGAAAGGAAGAAAGAGCAAGGTATATTTCACCTCCTTTATGAAGTCCACTGTATAAAGTCAAAACACACTTTTACTCAAAAAAGAGTGCAATCATGCTACATAATAAGGGATCTTCCTTCCCCAGCTCCCGACAGAACCCTGATTAGCTCTTCTATCATAAGATGCACTGCTGCACAGAGAGTCTGTCCTGTCATCTCCCTGGGCCCCACAGACACTCCAGTGCTGAGTATACAGGGTTTATTTCTGCAGCTCCAGGAGGCTTGGATCTCACCCCCTGGATAGGGGGTCTTGAGACTCTGAGCTCAAGATTTTCCCTCCTTTTTAGGACACTATTTTCTGCCTTTTCTTTTTAATGAAAACATTCCCTTCTGATTCCATTTTCTTATGAAATATTAGAAAACCCAGGCTTCATTTCTCTTTAAACCAATATCAACATCTGAGCAATTCTCCTCCTAGGAAGCCTTTCTCGGTGTGAGTCAGAATGCTGACCATGACGGAGGGTCTAGATATCACCTTTCCTTTGCTATATGAGCCATAACTAGATAAATATCAAACAAATTTGGATGATGAAAATGATGACCTGGGGCAGACTTGAATTAAACTGTGATAGAAAAGGTCTCAGAATTCATGCTGTTATTGCTCAGAGTACCACTGCCCTCCTCTAGTATATTCTAGTATATTCATTCTAATAGAAGACACACCTCAGCATCCCTACAGACGTATTGTATAAATTCAGACTGTAAGTTACTGGGAGAAGATGGGTTTCAGAAACTTTGGAAACCACAAGCCATGTCTGGAAGTTTGTAAACCAATGTTCTAGAACATGAGCTCAATGGACAGCTGGAGAAAATCAAGCATCAGTCCTCTATGCACAGAGTGCTAACACTTCTCTTATAAAAGCCAGTTCTCTACTTCCGTTTACTGATGAAAGAAGAAAAATATATTGAAGTCTTATATTCTCACAGTCTTCCCTGAATTCTCTATCCCAAAGGCAATGCACCACAGGACTTACAACATGTGTTTGCATACAAAAATCTCAAATATTTTAAGGGCTAAATTTAGGCATTTATGTCTGAAACTTGACAGAGAGCCTTAACTGACTTTGGTATATGTACTCAAGATGGAGTTTTCATATTTTCAATAAAACTACAACAAACTTGTTTAACGCGAGGCAAAAAAATGAAGAGATGTGGTCAATGTTTAAAAGCAGAAACTCTAGCCAGATACACTGCATGCCTATAATTTCAGTAGTCAGAAAGTAGAGACGGGGGATTGCCATGAGTTTGGGGCTACTTTGATCTATAAAGCAAGTTCTAGGCCAAACTGGTTTATAGACTGAGAACCTGTCTGAACAAAAAAAAAAAAAGAAAAGAAAGAAAGAAAAAGGGAATGAAAGGAAAGGAGAGGGGAGAGAAGGGGAAGTAAGAGGAGGAGGGGAAAGAAGAGTAAGGGAGGGGAAGGAAGAGGAGAGGGGAGAAGAGGAAAAAAGGAAGGAAAGGGAAAGTAAAGGAGGGGAAGGAAGAGGAAGAGAGAAGAAGGTAAGAGAGAGGAGGGGAGGGGAGAAGAGGAAACAAAGGAGGAGAAAGTAAAGGAGGGTGAGGGAGAGGAGGGGAGGGGAGGAGGGAGGAGGAAGAGGCAGGGGGAGATGCAGAAGTTCTAAGTTTTCTAAGTTTTAAATTGAAAAACACAAAATAGACGATTCTTATGAATAAGTGTGCCAATCTACCTTTGGAAAAAGCAGATTGTTCTTTGGTGCTGAGGGTCCAACCCAGTGAGCACCTTGCTACCGAGCTATACCTCCAACTCCCCACACAATACTTTTAAGACAGTTTGGGATCCACCAGAAAGCAGAGTGTTTGCATGGACCCGGCATGCCGTCACACACCATCTTCCTGACTACTGACTTTCTGTGCCAACAGTCTGTTATAATCAATGAGTACACCTGTGCACACATCTATCAAACAGAGTCTTGTATTTTACATTCAGGTTCACATTTTTGAGCTTATAGTGGCCATTTTATTCAAACTATCACATTCCACACCTTGACCCCTATAGGCTTGTAGCCATATCATAATTCAGAAATTCTTTCAGTTCAACTTCACAAGTCCCCATAGCCTATCATAGTCCCAACACTTTTTAAACATTTCAAATTCAAAGTCTCTTCTGAGACTCAGGTGCTCTTTTAACTGGAATCCCCTATAAAACCAAAATCAAAAACAGAACACATACTTTCAATGTACTATGGCACAGAATATACATTACCATTCTAAAGGAGAAGAGAGGGAACATAGTGATGAGATTGTGAACCAAAACAACACCAAAAACCAGCAAGGCAGGCTCCAAATTCTGCCTCTCCATGTCTAATGTTAAAGAGCTCCAACACTTGTAAACTTTATTGACTAAAACAAACCTCTCTAGCCTCTCTACCCTAGTCTTTACTGGGCCATGTGGTTATTAGTAAGACTCTTACATAGATTTCAAATGAAAGGGAACAAAGTGGACAAAACATACAGTTTGAGGTGAAAAGAAGCAGCAGGAAGCATAATGGAGCTAATTCCAGTGTTCACAGAGATAAAAAGTTTAAAAGAAAAGCCTGATGCTAAACAGAATAAAAGGAGTGGTGACCTCGAGATAAGATCCAACCCAGCTACATTTCCAGCTTGTGAAAATAAATTAATAAAAAGCATAGGTAGTGAAGGAAACAGTCAAAAACAGAAAGCTGATTCATATATAATTGGAAGAGGGAACAGCATTGTATCAAATACAGAGTCTCTGTGTGTTATTTGGGGCAGGCGCAGCGGCAGGACAAGACTGGGCGGCGGCAGGCGGAAAAACCATACTCGTTACAGAGGGCGCCCACGTGGCTAATAAGAACTTCCACTTAAAATTTAACAAAAGCTTAAAAGACGGTTTTAGAAACAAAAGAACAGAGATAAGCAAGGTTTCTTGGTAGCAGCATTTTTCTTGGTTGAACTCTGCTTTGCAAGAGACAAGCAGATATTCGCGCGGCTCCTTTAAGGGAAGGTTCCTGACTCAGCATAAGTGGCAAAAAACCGCATGGCTTTTAAGAAGCACTGCTAACAATTTATTGGTGTGTATGAGAGATGGCAATGGCAGTGACCACATCTCCAAGCCGGCAGCATGCTTTCTGGGTGGCAGCGCAGACCAAGGCGGTGAGCACAGCTCTCAGTGCTGGCGGTAAAAGTACCCGCCACCATCTTTGGTAAACCGCGGCAGAAACAAAGACTTTCATTTTAACAATGTTGTTGTTTAACAGATAAAGACTCATGGCCAGAAAAAGATAAAGATTTACAGTAGAGACAGATTCACATTAAGAAAAGGTGCTAAAAGTTTACAGTGTGTTTTAAAAAAAAAATACATAGGCTTGGGAGAGAAAAATAAAATGGTTTTAAATAGACAAAGAGGAACTGGGTGTGGTGGCACACACCTTTAATCCCAGCAGATCTCTTGTGATTTGCAAAGTAAACCTGGTATGCAGAGTGAATTCCAGGACAGATAAGAGTTACACAGAGAAACCCTGTCTCAAAAAATAAAAAGTAAAAGAAACAAGAGTAATAATAAAGCCACATAAAGATGAAAAGCTCAGAGAGAATCTGGTTACTGTATGCTATTGTGTTGTCTCTGCATTCTTTGACTACTGAGAAAATAACAACAATTGATAAAGGAAATGTTGCTGGATTAATTCAACTTATATATTTTAAAAATGCTTTGACTCCAACATTTAAGTTCAAGGACAAGTTACTGGGGAAAAGGATTTCTATTTTTGTTTCCACAGAAAATGAAAAGCTGTGGATTCCTTCCAGACTAATGTGGTTTGAGCAAGCCAGGCCCCCTGAAACAGTCACTGATGATCCAACATTCAAAACAGCTTGGACAAAGCAGCCTCGCAGACTACAGCCAAGATTTCTGCAACTTCTTAGGATCCCCATGACAGCGCCCCCTATCAGCAGGAAGTAGTTTGGAAAGAACGACGCCCAAATTCCCAAATATTGTTTATAAATGTTTGTTTTCATTTAAATGGACTTGGTTATAAATGGGTAATGATCACAGCCATTTTTTTTTAAAGGTAAAAAGGGAATTATGGTATAGATATGCATAGTTTGTTTTGGAATGGATTTTCATTTATTGATACAATTTAAGGTCAATTTTGTCATATGTATATTTCTCCTCTTGTTTGTATAGCTCATTTAGAAATGTAATGTATAATGTAGTACAGATTATAGATAATTACCTATGATAGTCAAAGCTTAGAGTTTAGTTAGGGTTTTCAAGATACACAGAAATGTATGTAAGATAGATAGGAATTCTTCAAACCTTTCAAAGACCTACAGAATATGGCATTTAAAATGCTTTAGGGTTTTACTTGACAATGAGACATAAATGCTCCTGGCAACACCACCTACATCAGAAAGGAAGATGGACATTAAAGAAACACGTTATGGAGTTTACTTCCAATATGGCAAGACTAGCCATTTGGACAAGATACTGCTCTTGTCTGGACTCTTTGACTTTATGCTGTATAAACTGGACATGCAGGACCCACAGAAAAGTGACTGCTGATTCAAGATGTACATTGCTACAGAGATCCTGCTTCATGGAAGAGTCTGCAAGACAGTCTGCAGGACACAGAGAAAAGTGACTGACAAACTGCCAACAAGAATACAGTTTAAAGTTTCCTGCTTGGCTGAAGAGTCTGCCAGACACACTATGGCCTATGGGCTGAAGATGGAAGATTACAATAGAACTTCAGGTGACTGACAAAGCAAGATGTCTCTGTCATATCTAGAGTTTATATACTATCCTTCTGTGGTCTTTGAAGGAGTTGAAGACAGATAGTTATGGTTATAGTTTTCCTTAGTCAGGATTAAAGATAAGTTACATATAGAACTTTAGACTCACAAAGATGAAATAGATGATGGAATAGTTTCTTAAATCTTGATAAATGTTAATGGACTAAATAGTGTTAACTGTGATTCTTATTTGATAACTGTTATGTGATATATTTTGCTATGTTAAGGTTAAAACCCTTCTTTTTATTTAAACAGAAAAGAGGAGATGATGGGAGATGCCATTATGTATATATGTTTCTCATACTGGTTAACAATAAAGTACTGTTGGCCAATAGGAAAGGAAGATAGGAGGGACTAGGAGACAAGGAGGAGATAGGAAGTAGTAAGGAGGAGTCAAGATGGAGAGTCTGGAGAAAGCAGTATGCCACCGGCTCCCCGGTAAGAGAAATACATAGATCAGCAGAAATGGGTTAATAATTAAGGCAGAGCTAGCCGAGAAGAAACAAGTAACAGGGCCAACAGCATTGTATCAAATACAGAGTCTCTGTGTGTTATTTGGGGCTGGCGCAGCGGCAGGACAAGACCGGGCGGCGGCAGGCGGAAAAACCATACTCGTTACAGGGAACCAAGTTGCAGTTCCATCAAGCAAAGTAACCTGGCAGTTCTATCCACATAGTTATGGCTTTAGACACAAGGATATAAGAAAGTGGTTGTGCAATCTCCCTTCACAGTTAAGAGAATCTGTCAAGGCCAGGCAGGTGCCAAGGGTGTCTCTGCATGGAGGTCCAAAGAGGCCATTGTGTAAAGCTATGGAGGTGAAGCCAGGATTGCCTTAGAGACCCCAAGATGTGGGAAATGTGAGACTTGTGGAATACCTGCCAGGTTCACGTTTGATGTCCTTTATATCTATGGGTTTGACAAATGTAATAATGACATGAATATATAATTTATACAAGTATGCATTTATACACTTGTAATCTATAATTGCCATGCAAAATAGTTATGCTGGGACCAGTGAGATGGCTCAGGTGGAACATGTGAGTGTTGCTAATCTGAGTTTGATTCTGAGGACCCATATGTAAAAGGAAAACAACTGCAAGTTGTCTTCTGAGCATCCTCACACTTGTGTGACACCCCCTCCACAATCACTCATCAGTATTACAATGATTAACTTGTTATTATTTTATGTGTGTAAGTGTTGGCCTGCATGTATTTTTATGCATGCACTGCTTGTGTGCCTGGTGCCTGCACAGGCCAGAAGCGGTACTGTATTCCTTGGAAATGGAGTTAGAAGTAGTTGTGAGCCACCATGTGGGTGCCAGGAATTAAATCCTGGCCCTCCGGTAGAGCAGCAAATACTGTTAATCTCTGAGCTATCTCTCTAGCCCCAAATAATACCATTTTCAAAAAGTAGCTATTGTTCTAACAATTATGCATAGACAGCCTCTTCACCCTTCTTTCTCCTATAATTCCTATAAATATAATTGCTCCTTTTTATTTAAAAATTAAATTTGTTGATTTTTTTATTTTATGTGCATGTGGGAGGGTGGGTATATAGGCATATGCCTACACATTGTGGGTATCATTATTATTAATATTTCTTCCTAATATGGGCCTTTCCTAGACCTCTCAAAATAAATCTAGTTCTTGGTATTCTATTGTTTCAAAAAGTATCCCACGTATTATATTTACAAACACTTTTGAAACCCTTTCTTCCTTCATTCCTTCCTTCCTTCCTTTCATGGTAGTAGAATGATTTTAAGGCAAGTTTTTTTTCTATGTAGCAGTTTTGGCTGTCCTGGAATTTGCTTTGTAGACTATGCTGGCCTTGAACTCAGAGAGATCTGACAGCCTCTACCTCCCAAGTTCTATGATTAAAGACATATGCCACCACTGCCTAGCTGGAACCTATTATCTTAAAACATTTGCAGTACCAGTGGCTAGGCTTGTAGCTTAGTTGGTAGAATGCTTGTCAAACATGCACAAATCCATCTGTTAAGCCTTAGAACTACATAAGCCAATCATGGTAACAAGTTCCTATAATCCCAGAATTTAAGAGGTAGAGGCAGGAAGACACAAAGACATTCAAGCTTATTCCTGGCCACATAATGAGCTTGTGGCCAATCTGAGCTAAATGAGACCCTATATTAAAAATAATTACAATGCCTAGAGTCTTTCAGAACATAATCATGACCTTCATACACCTATGACACCATTCTGCCAACTCAACTCCCTTGTGTGATGAGCACTGCTAGTTCTTTGAGGGTGAGGTTTGCTCTTTTGTAGCTTGACTATTCCCCTCAGAAGTTCATATGTGGGAAATCTAACCCTCAAGTTGCTCTCTCTGTTAATGCTATTAGGGGTGGGTCTTGGGAGATGCAGATGATTAATTGAGGGTGTGGTTCCAAGATGACACTATTGACTTCTTAACAGGGGGAAGAGAGCCTAGTGTGAACACACTTGCTTTATTTCACCTTATGATATCCTCTGTCAGCTATAATGTAGTAAGAAGCCCCACATTTAACACCAAGGAAATACCAGCACCTGTTGTTAGACCTCCCAGTTTCCACAGCAGAAGAGCTCAACATTTCCATGCTTTACAAATCACCAGAGGAAAGTAAATATATTTCCTCACACATCATTGCGGCTATCCTCATTAGATTTGCTTCTTTCAAATCCATATTTTTACCCAGAATTGGGAGCAGTCTTCCAGGAGTGCAGAGGAGAGAGAAATGATGCTATTTCTCTCATGTGGAGTGTGGGAGTTCCAATTATTGCAGTCAGAGGCTGCATCAGCTTTCCTGCCACACCACTCTGAGACCATATTAAACTGACAGTTAATTAAAACTCATTCCTTCCCCATATGCTTCCTTTCTTCATCATATTCTCCCTCTTAAAATTCATCTTGTTATACATGGCCTATGCTATTAATCTGCAGGGATAATTTTGGAAACTATCTATTATCCCAAAAATGTAAGCTATTTCATTCTGTCTGATGGGATTGTGATTTTGACAAATCATATTTAATTCAGTCATTCTACCAATATCCATTAAATGCTGATTGTAGTGTCCTATTCTGGGGTGGGTTTGGAGATGCATAGCAAAAATTGATCCATAGACTCAGTTGAGAGTCACCAGGCAAATTATAAGTGAACAGGGTAATGAATGATGATTACAAGCCAATAGAGCAGTCCTGCAAATACAATCATATTAGTATTAGGTGATTATAAGCAAGTCATCTAAGTAATAGGACTTAGGATCACCATGGAAATGAATATAGGGGAGTGTAGGTGAGGGATTACTTAAGTTACGGGACGTGAGAGGAAATACCTGAAACATCAGCAGTACCATTTCATGGGGTTGGGTATCAGACTGAATCAAATGAAAAAGCAAGTTGAGTCTGAACATTTATTGCTCTCTGCTTCCTGACTGTGATGCAATGTGACCAGCTTCCTCAAGATCTTGTTGCTACAACTTACTGACCACAATGGCCTGTACCAATTTCTCTGATGAATACAGACAAAATAAATAAATAAATAAATAAACTCTCAGCAAAATATTTGGTCACTTAATTCAGGACATACTTCTTGGCCACCTCTTTTTTCTTTCCTTCTTCCTTCCTTCCTCCCTTCCTCCCTTCCTTCCTTTCTTTTTTCTTTCTTTCACTCTTTCTTTAACAAATGTGTCAACAACATGCAGTAGAATGAGCATAGTTCATTCAATAAATGCTACTAGTAAAATGGGACACTTATCAAAAAAAGAATGAAATTATGTCTATATCATTTACCCCATACAAAAATAGACTGAATCAAAGATCTTCTTAAAACTTGAAATTCTTACCTGGGCCACCTGGGACAACCATGTTGCTGCCCAAAGTTCATGCTGATGCTGGGGCCATGCTGATCTTGGTGGCCTGTTCTACAACCTGGGGCCATGGTAACATCCAGGTCTGCTGCCAAGGACCATATCTCAGTCCATGTTCCTGCTGCAGCTGGGGTCTGTGTTGAAGTCTGTGTCCTATGTTGATACCAAAGGCCAAATAGAAGCTTGGGGTCTGGACTTAAATCTGTGGCCTTATTGGCGTCTGAGAGCCATGCTGTAGTTGGGGTCATCCCAATCTGAGTGGCCTGTGCTACTACCCAAGTCCATGGTGTCATCCAGGCCTTAGATGCTGCCAAGATATCTGTCTTGGTCTGTGGCCCTACAACAGCCAGAGTCTGAGTTAAAGGCCATGGCTCCAGTTGCCATGTGGATGCCTGGGGTCTGGTCAGCCACCTGAGACCATGTTGATATCTAAGGGCCATGCTACACCTGGGGCCATTCAGATCTGAGTGGCCTGTGCTTCTATTCAGTGCCATGGTGACATTAGGGTCTAGAGCTACAGCTGAGAGCCATGTCTGGGTTCATAGCCCTACTGCATCCAGTGTCTATGTTGATGTTCATGGCAACCTGTTACCATCAAAGGCCATGAAGATGTCTGAGGTCTGGGCTGCCCCCTGAGACTATGTTGGAGTCCAAAGACCATGCTGCCACTGGGCCCATGATGATCTGGATGGCCTATGCTGGCACACAGAGCCATGGTGTCTTTCCCACCTAAGCTACTGCTGGGTGTCATGTCTGGATCTGTGGTCCTGTGGCAGCTGAAGTCTGCATTGAAATCTGAGGTCTGTGTTACCACAGGGTCCCATAGGGGCCATGTGTGATAAAACCAGAGGGCTGTGCTGAGCAGGTCCCACCTATTGCTGCCCCTGAGAAAACTGACTCTGCTGGCCCCTGACCCTCATGGGAGAGCTGGTCCCCAAACTCAGAAAAGATAGCTCCATTCCTCACCACTCATGTGGGTCATGGACATAGGTATGGACGTAGGCTGGCTCTGCCATTTTCCTGGTGGGAGTAGTCCCAGGGGCTTAGACTTGTCAGCTCAGCTATCACCTGCCCTAACATCTACACCATCTATGACCTGCTGGAGCATGTGAAAGAACCATTTCTATGGAATGAAATCTGCAGAATCTCCATGACTTCAGGCAGCTGTGAGATATCACAGAAGTGTTTCAGTGAGCATCCAGTGATGATAATGTACCAGAACCAAAGGCCTTGAACCAGACCAGAGTCTTACTACAATGAATGTTTTCAAAAAAAGCTGACTGGATAAAGGCTATACCATGTGATACGCTGCAGCTCCCAGTGCCACTAAGATAAACATAGTGGTGTTGGAGAGGCAGGAAAGATGGAGGGGCAATGGGTTTTTTGTTTTGATTTGATTTTAGGGTTTTTTTTAATTTTATTGGGGAGGGGGTAATGACAGGTGAGTGGAATTGGTGTGCACAATGTGAAGATCCCAAAGAATCAAAAAAGAAAATATGTTAAAAAAAAAAAAAAACCTGAAATTCTTAAGTACATGAAAACTTAGGGAGTGAGCCTGAAGGTATACCAGAACTCCAGCAATGTGAGAACTAGCCATCGAGATTCAACAAATGGAACTATATGAAAATTTTTAAAAGCTAAAAAAATAATGAAACAAACTGGCATTTTGTACAGCAAAGAATCTATCAGCATAGCAAACAGAAAGCCCAAAGAATATAAGAAAATATTTACCAGCAGGGAACTAACATCCAAAGTTACAAAGCACTGAAAAAATTAAACATTCTCTTCTCTCTCTCTCCCTCCCATACACAGGGTGGGAGGGGACACAAACTGCCATTCAGCAAGGGGGCTAATGAAATGAACAGTTCTCTATGAAAAAAACAAATGGCCTGGTAGTACAGAAGGATTTAGTATCTCTAGTCACTGAAAAATGACAAGCTAAAACTCCTTTGAGATACTGCCCACAACACCAGTCAAAAAATCTGATAATAAATGTTGGTGAGGATGTGGGAACAGAGGGGCCTTCACTAATATAGTCATTATAGGAATCAGTATGGAGATTTCTCAATAATTATAAAACAGAAACACCATATGACTGAGCTAACTTGGAGCATATACCTAAAGGTCCCCTTTTACTACCATACAGATATTTGTACTTCTGTGCTTATTGCTGCTCATTTCATAGTAGCAAGAAAATGGAATCATCCTAAATGCCATCAACATGTGAATGAACAGTGAGTATGTGGTACATATATACAGGTGAATTTTATTCCATTGTACATAGAATCTAAATCATGAGTTTTAGAAGAATGGATAGATCTGAAAAGCATAACATTAAGTGAGATGACTCAAAGTCATAAAGAAAATGGAAAAACAACAACAACAAAAGTAGATGTTCTTTCTCAAATGTGGATCCCAGTCTGTAAAGTGTGTGTGTGTGTGTGTGTGTGTGTGTGTGTGTGTGTGTGTGTGTGTGTATGTGTGTGTTTGGATAAATCATGCAAAACTAGAAAAGAGACCAAAATAGGATAAAAATGGGTGATGAAGAAAAATGGGTGGCAGGCATGAAAAAAGGAAAAGAGAAAGAAACAGGTAGGTAGCAGGGGTTGCAGGAGATGAGGGGGAAGAGATTCAATGAAACATTCTTTATTTGAGAATGCCAAAGGCTGGAGAGATGGCTCGGTGGGTTCAGTGCTTGCTGTGGCACTGTGGGGAACTGCGTTTGAATCCTCATAACAAAAGCTGCACCCCCAGTATAGCCACTGACAGATGGGAAGCAGAGACTCACAAATACCTGGAAGCCTGTGGTCTGGTTATCCTGTTATAGCCAGCAACAAATAGCAAGAGACCTTGCCTCAGACAAGGTGAATGGGGAAGAACAAAAACTTGATGTTCTGGAGCTGGAGAGATGGCTAGGTAGTTAAGAGCACATACTACTCTTGCAGAGGACCTAAGCTCAGGTCTCCACATCTATATCAGCTGTCCCACAGTTGCTTGTATCTCTAGATTCAGGGACCTGTACATACATGTATACACACACACACACACACACACAGAGAGAGAGAGAGAGAGAGAGAGAGAGAGAGAATTAAAAACAAGTGAAAATATCTAAATAGCTTCAAATCAAATGTCAATGTAATGATGCCTAATGTTATTCTGCTATACTCATAGCCCAATTGTCATCAGAAAGGCTTCATCCAGCAACTGATGGAAATCCAGCAAACATTAGGTTGAGCTTGGGGAATCCTGCAAAAGAGGGGGAGAAAGAATTGCAGGAGGCAGAGAGGTCAAGGACATCACAAGAAAACCTACAGAATCAACTAACCTGGACTCATAGGAACTCACAGAGACTGAACCAACAACCAAGGACCCTGCATGGGACTGGCCTACGCATTCTGCATATATGTTACAGTCTGGTCTTCATGTGAGTCTCCTAACAGAGGGAGCAGGGGCTGTCTCTGGCTCTTTTTGCTGGCTTTTGGGACATTACTCATACTGGGTTGCCTTGTCCACCCTTAATAGGAGGCAGGGTGTGCTTAGTCTTATTGCAATTTGATATGCCATATTTTGTTGATATCCATGGGAGACCTGCCCTTTCCTGAACAGAAAAGGAGGAGGAGGAGATTGGGGGATGGGAACAATGGGGAGGGAGGTTTAGGGGGAGGGACTGGAAGAAGAGGAAAGGAGGGAGGGAAAACTGCTGCTGGGATCTAAAATAAATGAAAAATAAATAAAATGTCATGCCAAAATCTAATGTTTTGCATGCTAATTTTAAAACTAAATATTTAATAACATTACTCAATGTTTAAAATGGAAAGAGACAAGCTTTGTTAGTTTTGAAAGTTGAAGGTCTAAACAGTCAGGCACACTCCCTGATAAAGCCCCTCTTCACCTCATGGCTGCATTACCTCATGGCAGAGGCCATAGTACCAGTACATACAGGAAGAGATTACATAACAGAACAGAGAGCCAGGAAGAGACTTACAAGGTTTAAGGAAGGTATGCCCCTAAGTAGCTTAAAGTACTCACATTAGACCACACCTCTATTCCCACCATCTCCCATCTCACTATCCTACAGACCAAGGCTCCAAGACACACTTAAACCATATCCAAAACATAGTGCTAGTTAGCTGTACTATTTCCTAACCACTTACACAGAAAAATAAATAAATTAATTAATAAATAAATACTTAAGCTTGATTCACATAAGCTTTTTCTTTGCTTTTCCTTGCCAAAGCATCCCAGGCTTTATGAATAATGTAAGTAAAATCTTTGTTATTCCCACAAGTGATAGAAATGAAATTAAAACAAAAAAAAAATCTTAAGTAAAAGACCTACACACAGTGTGAGTTAGGGGCAAGATGCACTGGCTGCTAAGAGCTATGCCCAAAGACCAGCTGTTTCCAAAGACAGGAGAAGTCAGCTCCAGAGCTGCTCAATGGAACGTCCTATGAAGGTAGAAGTTCCTCTACCTGTGCAGCTCAGGATTTTAGCCCCTGGCCACATATGACTACCTAACACTCAAGTGCTGATGAGGCTGACACACTAAATGTTAAATTTTATGCAATTTTAATACATTTAAATTAAGTTAATAGCCATTTAGCACTTTGACTAATATAATGGATGTCATCATGGTAGTAAATACTATTGGTAAAATAGAAAATGGTGACTTTCCTCTTTCATAGCTCTGCTCCCAAATAGACTTTGTAGAGAGGAGATACACTGAAGACATTTCAGAGGTCACGCTGCAATCTTGATGCTGTTTTCTGTCCATTTTCTCCCCCATTCAAAGCTTACATACACAAGAAAGAGCACTTGTTAATGTTTTTAAATAATAGATTAGCATTATTTATTACTTGCATTTCTGTACTCATTTTCTCCTAAAAATAGACAAGAAAGCTTTCTCTTCAATAAAAAGAAAAGTTCGTAAACCACAAAAAGCAAAATTGCCTTGTGACTTTGTGTACACCCTCTGTCAATACGCAGCCTCAACTAACCGGCAGAAGCCATTACCCACCACTCCTATTTTTTATGTCACCACTCAGAGTTCCTTTAAAACTGCTTTAAGCTGCACAGGCCCTTTTAAATTACATCATATGAAGTTGATGGATGGGAAACTGACCAAGAATATACGGCCCATTAGAAATTCCCTACTGGCCTTCTATTACAAGGCATTGCTCAAAACATTCTGTTATTTTGCAAGATAAATCTTTCCTATTGATTTCACTATTCCCACAATCATAAAGAGTCTAGCTTAAGACTGGTGTGAGACATGGGCTTGTAATTTGCTGTGTTCAGATGATGAGAGCTCATCCTTTTCCATGTCAGCTTCTTTCCATCCCTGTGCCTCCTTTCCTTTATTCCTTTCCCCAAATGCCCAGCAGATTTTTCCCTGGAAGCTTATTGTGTCTGGCTAATGATGATATGCCTGGGGATAGAGGAGTGGAGATAGACAAACTTCTGTACTTAGTAGGTAATAGACTAGTACCAGCATGTGAACAGTAAGGGAAAGGTCTATAAACAGGAAGGTCTGCAAAACTGATCAAAACATTAATCTGCAAAAGAAAGAGGACATTAACAGGAACACTTAAAAGCAGACACACTGGTCTCGAATAGCACTAGAAATTTTGTTTTTGTAAAGGTAAAGGACATAGTTCCCAGACACATTTTCACAGGCCACAAAGAAATATCTGAAAGTCATTAAAGGGTCTTGGGATGTGGCTCAAAAGAGAAAAGGAGACAAAGACTCGACAGTTATCAAGAATCAAGGCAAATCTGTCTCCACCACTGAATGAAGATGTTTCTCCCCAGCGAATAGAATGGTGATAAATCTCTAAGTTAAAGGAAACTAAACATCCAAAACTGACTCATGGTCCCTTAACATGTCCTTATTATCAACTAGACAGTCTAAAATTCATAGAGAGCAAGACACTCCAACTATTCATCTCCACAATACTCCACCAGTTTTCCATCTTCTTGTCCCCTCATGAACCTTCACATACAGTCAAATGTCTTGGATGACTAGGTCCTCAAGTGCTTGGAGGTCATTTGTTTTCATGCCTGTGCTTTCTCAAATTCTTGGGAATTTTCCAAAGCCTAATTTCAATCTTATCTCCTGAAACGAAATTCAGTCTAGCATCCTGACTTGAGAAGCAGGCACGCCTCTGATCTCATATGAGACCTCATGAAAAGAATACATTTTCCTGCAATGAGTATTTATCATTTTACAAGTAACAAACTTATTAAGTATATCTGCCTAAGTCATAAGGGCAGTATGTTCTATACTCTTCATTTTACTCATAACACATTTTGACAAACTTTATTTCGTGTAAACTAATCTTTGTTGCACCCTGTTGGGCATGTTTTCTTTACGTGTGTTCAGGGAGGAAAATAAGCCCAGGAAAGATAACCAAGTCAACTAAAGTTGAACAGTAAGACTGGGCTGTGTCTAAAATGAAAATTTTGAGTCCAAGAGCACCTCTGCCCATTTTTCCATAACAGTAATATGAACCAAAACACAGAACCCTCAATACAAAGACCTCTTTGTTCACAAGACAACTTTGATCACATACATGTATTTATTGTGGATATATATTGAAACACTGATAACTTGATGACTAGTAAGATGAGCTCTCTTTCAAAATCAGTATCATTAAATGTTTTTTTAATTAAAAAAACTAGATGAGTGGATTCAATTTGTATAGTGTCATCTGTGGTAATTTTTCTATTTAAAAGTCATTTATAAAAAAGAATTGCCCGTGATTGTGGTCATTATTATTTCAGTAAATCTGAGTCATCAAACTTTTGGATCTGTTTTTTTTTTTTTTTTTTTTTTTTTTTTTTTTCTCTTAAGGGTTTCAGGCCAAACTATCCAGTCTTTTCTGTCTTAGCAGCTCCTCCATAAATGGAGACAGATCAGAATAGACTATTAGTACCCAAGCAGATGCCGAAGCCACCCAGATGGAACATTTTGATGTTAATCCAAAAATATTTAAAAGAACTACAGAATGTTACATATAGGATTAGCAATACAAAAGAGATAGCAGGTGTTTATTTTTGGAAAGGTAATATTTTCTTGTATATCATGTACATTTTTATGCGTATCAATGGTATATTTAAATAGATCTTTGCAGCTTACATGGGACTTCTATCCACCAAGCAAGAGTTTGCTTGCATGATAGGTGTGTATAGCTTCTGGATTATGTATAGTCAAACATACTGGTTCTATTTACCAAACATGTATTGAACAATGAAACAATCCTGCATGGAACAAGTCTTAGCATCATTCTGCTAAGGAAAAAGGATACTCAGAATGGCTTCTACTAAGATTGGCATAATGTAACACTATAATAAGGTTTGTGACAGAGACTACACAACCAGAGTTTGACAGTTCTTTAATTTGGAGAAAAGTAACTAGGTAATCACATTTAAAGGGCAATTGAATAATGTCAGTGCTAAATTGCAGCAAAAAAAAAATCGAAGTGAACTCCTTTTTATAAAAGGAGATATATTTTTCTGAGTCTGTTTCGCTCTAAAAATGCTAGAGAGATGACTTGGTGATTAAGAGAACTGACCTTTCTCTAAAGGACCCAGTTTGGATTCCCAGGACCCACATGGCTGCTAACAATCACCTATAACCCCAGTTCTGAGAAATCTAATCTAATACCCTCTTCTGTTCTTCACAGATACCAGGCACACACATGGAACATAGACGTGGATGTTGGTAAAACACACATACACAAAAAATAACATAAGAAATCTTAAAAACATCCCAGCAGTATGCTAGCACTTTCATCCCATTATGTCTTTGTGTGGAAGTCTAGGTCCTAAGTATTACTTTTCAGTGTGTTTGTCCTTAAAAATAATAACAATAATAGTAATAATAATAATAAGGGGTAGACCCACCTCCTCTCCCTAAAAAGGAATATTTCAATGGAACTTAGAATTCCAGGTTTATGGAAGCAACTTACATGCCCCTCAACTGAAGAATGGATAAAGAAGATGTGGCACATCTACACAATGGAATACTACTCTGCAGAAAAAAATAATGGAATCTTGAAATTCACAGGCAAGTGGACGGTACTTGAAGAAACCATCCTGAATGAGGTAACCCAGTCACAAAAAAGAGGAACATGGTATGTACTCACTCATATATGGATTTTAGACATAGAGCAAAGGATCGCCAGCCTATAATTCATACCACCAGAGAAACTAGGATACAAGGATTCTAAGAGATTCATATAAGGTCCCTCACGGAAGGGGAAAGCGACAAGATCTGCTGAGCATATTGGGAGTTGGGGGAGGTCAGTAAGTGGAAAGGGAGCTAAGAGAAGGGGAGGAGAGGAAAGCATGTGGGACTAGGAAGATTGAGTCAGGGGAAAAATAGACGAGAGGAAAAACAAAAGAGAGATACCATAAAAGAGGGAGCCATTATAGGTTTGAAGAGAAAACTGACTCTAGAGAAATGCCCAGAGACCTACAAGACTGACCCCACCTAACAATCTGAGCAACCATGGAAAGGCTACCATAGATGCCCTTCACTGATAATGAGATTGATGACTAGTTTATCTAGTAGCTGATGGAAACAGAATCAGACACCCACAGCTAAACATTGAGCCAAACTGCAATCCAGATGTAGTGAGAGAGGACAAGACCAGGCTACAGAAACCCACAGAGACAGTTGACCTGAATAAGGAGGAGCTAATGGGTCCCCAGACTGATAGCTGGGAAACCAGCATTAGACTGACTTAGACCCCCTGAACATGTATCATTTAGAAGGCCTGGGCAGTCTAAGGGACCTCTGACAGTGGAATCAGGATGTATCCCTGGTGCACAAAAGGACTTTGGGAGCACATTCCCCATGGAGGGATACTCCCTTAACCTAGAGGAAGGAGGGAGGGCCTAGTCCCTACTCCAAATGACTTGACAGATTTTGTTGACCCCTCGTGGAAGGCATCACTGCCCCTGTGGAGTGGGGGGGATAGGATGGGAGGGTGTTTGAGGGGCATGGGAGGGAGGGAGAGGGAGGAGGGAGAGAGCAGGAACTGGGATAGATATGTAAAATAAGATAAAGAAAGAAAGAAAGAAAGAAAGAAAGAAAGAAAGAAAGAAAGAAAGAAAGAGAAGAATTCCCAGGTTTGGCTAAATATCCAGTGCTTTCTGCTGCTATAACATAATAGCACAAATTAGGTAGTCCATGCAGTGTAGAGTTATTTAGCTCATGGTTTCAGAGTCTGGAAGTTCAAAGGTTGTTATCAGCATCAGGAGAGGGCCTTTAAGTTGATCATGGTTTAGAAGCAAGCATGCAAATTTAAGACAGAGAAGGAAGGGGAACTGAATATAGACATTTATCAGGAGCCCATGCCTACTACTAGTTCTTAAGCCAGATAAATGGATTAATCCATTCAGGAGAACTTATTTCTTAAAGGCTTCACCTTGCATCTCTGGCACAATGGTTATTGAATTAATACAACTTTTAGAAGAAAACTCAAAACATTGCATCCAGCTTTGGAACCTATACTGTTCAAAATAAGATAACTTGGGTAACAGAAAAAGAGCTCATGGACCCCAGACTGATAGCTGGGGAACAAGCATTGATTGAACTGACCCAGACTACCTGAATGAGGTTCTCAGTTAGAAGGCCTGGGCAGTCTACAGGACCTCTGACAGTGGAACTAAGATGTATCCCTGGTGCACAAAAGGACTTTGGGGGCACATTCCCCATGGAGGGATACTCTCTTAACCTAGAGAGAGGATGGAGGAGGGCCTAGGCTCTACTCCAAATGACTTGACAGATTTTGATGATCCCTCCTGGAAGGTATTACCCTCCCTGTGGAGGAGGGGGGGAATGTAATGGGGGATGGGAGGGGGATCTGGGGCATGGGAGGGGGAGAGGGAACTGGGATCAATATGTAAAATAAGAAAAAATATTAAAAATGAATAAAAAGTAATAAAAAAGAGAAGTAACAATAAATTGAATCATTTTTAACCTGTAAAAGACCATGATTCTATCCAGACAACAAATGGGAAAAGTTAATGCAGTGAATTAGGAGGTAGGGCTATTGCAAAAACAGTGAGCATAAATGTCTTCCCTCTTAATCACTTATAATGACTAAACAAGAGATTATAAGTTATTGGTTTTTCTATTTATTCTTCTATGTATCTGTCATAAACTCTAGGTATATTTTCTTTCTGAGTAAATAAGGAAAGATAACAAAAGTATGAGCCATTCAAGTAGTTTTAGAGAACTTTGAAATATAAGAAGGATTCATTATGATGAAAGATTAGGATGAAGTAATATGAAATTCAGTTAATGTTCAGACTCCATGGACAAAAAGAATGACCTTCAAGGGGAAATTGTGATATTATTCAAAAGTCAGTTTCCTCAGAGAGTGAGCTAGATAGTCTACTAACTACTAAAGTACTGAAGACTAGTATCTCAAAAAATAATAACTAGATAAGTCTACAAATAATAGCTGATAGGAAAGGATGAGGTATAATCTTTGACATGATATTTGAAAATATGGTTCTGGAAATGCAAATCTAATATATATATATATTCTAGTTCACCATCAACTGTTGTGATAAAACCATGACCAAAAGCATCTCAGGGAAGAAAGGGTTTATTTCATCATACTGCTTATAGTCCATTATGAAGGGAAGCTAGGGTAGAAATTCAAGGCAGAATCAGGAAGCACAAACTGAATCATAGGTGTTGGAAGAATGCTGATTGCTGGCTTGTTCCCAATGGCATGCTCAGTTTGCTTTCTTATAGCATCAAGGGCCAGCAGACAAGGGAAGGGCCTTCCACATTAATCATTAATTAAGAAAATGTCCAGCCCCTGTATTGCCTGTATACAGTCTAATGGAGGCAATCCCTCAGTTAAGGTTCTCTCTTTCCAGATAACTCTATATAAATTAGATGTGAAATGTCCCCCGCAGACTCTTGTGTTTGAATATTTGTATTCTCACTCTTCCTCCAAGTTGGTGGCACTGTTTTTGGAAAGTTAAGGAATCTTCAGGAAATAGAGTCTGGCTAAAGAAGAGGTGACTCACTGGAGGATGACTGCCTACATTAAATTGCTGGTCTTATAGTCACGATGTAAGGTACCCTCAAATCATGACCCCAAATAAATTATTCCCCTTTGAATTCACCTCTTGTCAGCTATTTGATTATAGCAATAAGAAAAGTAATAAGTACATGAAAGTGTCAATATCAATTCTAGTATAACTTCCTAATTATATTAAAACATTTATCAAAAAAAACATTTATCATTCTAATCAGTGTTGAAAAACATGTTGAGACAAATATATTGAATCAGAATATTGACAATTTTGAAATTCAGTGAAGTAATAAAATCTAGTAACCATTAGATTATAGTTCTATCTAATCTTTAATGTATTCATAGAATTCAGCTTTTTCAGTTATATTAAAATTCCAAAAATAATCTTTATATTCTCTGAGTTTGATTAGATGCATTTAGAACACATTTTAAATGTTCAATCTTATATTTTAAGCTTTGTTGAGTATATATATATATATATATGTATATATATATATATATATATATAGTAAAGTAATTGGCCATTTTGTGAAATATGGATTAAAGTGTTTTTTCTTTTTTAAATAATATAAAAAAATCCAAATTGAAATAGTCCCAAAGACTATCAGTACTCTGCCCCAGATCATACTACTAATGATTGATTAGCCAAAGATTCGAAACATGATTTATATAAATCCAAAGATTGTGTTTATATCTCCTGTACCCCTATCCTTTGGAGATATTTTTAGAATAGTTTCTTTTCCTTTCATCTTCTTGTTCTTCCTTCTCCCTGATTTGTTTGTTTGTTTTCTTATTGGGATGTGATCTTGCTATATATCCCAGACAAGCTTTGAACGCACAATCCTCCTACCTCAGCCTTCCAGTGCTGATACTGTAGGTATGCACCACCCATTCAACAGCAGAAGCTTTTCCCATATATTTAGAGCATTTTTATTTTGCTTAACAATAAATTACTTGGAGAGTACTGATAAAAATTTTCAAAAAACTGTCCCATGATCTGGATCCAGTCATTAGAACTATAGGTATGGACCATATCATTTTATATAATAAATGAGTATATTGATAATATTTTTATGTCAGAGGCTTTTTCATTGAAATTTGATCCTATAGAATCTCTTGAAAAACTTATTTGATTGGGTTTTCAATGGTAAAAATATTATGAATGGATTGTGGGCTGCCCTGTAATAGTGCATTTATTGTCATTATACTAGTAGCCCCTACTGGCTTCTCTGGTTTCTGCCTTGATCCTGTACACATGTAATCATGGTGTTTCTACTATATACCAGTATCCTGAAACTACATACATAATGCCCTCAAGTCATAGCATGTGTGTAGAAGCCATTCTCAGGTGGAGATTTTAAAAGTACAAAATATGAGATGTGACAAATATCAAGAACCATGTTCCTCTATTTCTAGGTCACAAGAAAGGCACTTCTCCTTTGGCATCGATTTTCCTAACTTTCAGATCTAATTCAATTCAACACTGAGTAAAGAAGAAAAATATAACAAAGGATGCTGAACAAAGGTGCAAAGAAGTCAAATGAAATCACATGTCCACATATCCATTATCTATCTCTAATCCACCTACCTATCTGCTTACCATACTCTCTAGCCACCCAGCCATGCACACATCCATATACCCACTTATCAAGCCATCATCTGTCATCTACTCTTCTTTCTAACCATCTATACATTCATCACTATCCATCTTCCCATTCACCTACCTAACCACTTATCCACCTACTTATTTACTCATGTGTCTGTTCATCCAACCATGCACCCATCAGCCCACCCATCCATCTATCCATCCATTTACAAAGGTCTTCTACCAAGAATATAGATTCTTTTATACCTTCTCATAGAGGATACTCCCTGTGGTGGTTTAAATGAAAAATAGCCCCTGTAGGTACATATATTTGAATGGTTGGTCCTCATTTGGTAGAATTATTTGGGAAGGATTGGGAAGCATAACCTTAGAGGATGTGTGTTGTGTGTTACTAGGGAGTGGAAGACCACAGCATTCCCAGTTAGTGCCTGCCCCATCAGCCTCAGAATTGTGGATCAGCTGTAAACTCTTAGCTACTGCTCCAACACCATGCTGTAATGCTTGCTGATATGTTCCTTGCCATGATGGCCAAGGACTCTAGTCCTTTGGAACTGTGCCTCAAAGTTAATTTGTTCTTTTATAAGTTGCCTTGGTCACGGTGTTTTGTCACTGCAAGAGAAAAGTAATTAAGACTCTTATTTAGCAACTGGTTTTAAACAACACCCCCTGCTCTAAGTACTTTGGAATAAGAACTGAGCATCCAGCAGCAAACATGATAACCTCCTTTTCCATCACTAACACAGCCTAAATAGATAATCCAATGATTTATTTAAACTGTAATTAGTGTGAAAAAAGAAAATGATATAGAGTGATATACAGGTACCCAACCAGAGGCTGCTACCCTAAGACTCAAAGCACTTTCCATGGAGACATGGCAGTAATTAGAGCCCACAGGTCACCACCCTTTTCCAAACTCTAGTCACCATATGCTTATTTTTCAAGTAAACTAATAACAGAACTTAACTATGAACTCATCACATTCTCATTTCCTTAACAAGTGCTTTCACATAATTCAACTATTTAAATCTCATATTAAAATACTTTTAAAAACTGGTGCTGGTATTATCCCTATTTGTAGAGGAAGGAGCAAGAAGAATACACCCAGAAACTAAGTGTTTAGCAAAGCAGCAAAATTAAATCAAAATAAAGCCCAGCCTGGCCTGACTTAATTTGAGAAACCCTTAACCTTGACAGGAAGCTTGAGCTAGTCCTAGCTGAAGAAGTCAAGCTAAGTAGCAAAGTGGCTACATATCAAATGCACAGGTTCATGACACACACACACACACACACACACAGAGAGAGAGAGAGAGAGAGAGAGAGAGAGAGAGAGAGAGAAAGAGAGAGAGAGACCACCAGCACTACCACCCACCAAATGTCCTTAGTGAAAGAAGAAATAACAGTATTTAATTACCCAACTTTAGCAGTACTGAGCACTGAGCTGATCAAGCAAGAACACAAGAACACAAATAGCTCTTCCATAATGTTTTTTTTTTTTTTTTTAGAATACATGGTGCAGTATTCAATCTCAGAAAGCAATTTTCAAGAATTGAGTATTTCCACTTTATGTTGCAAAATAAAGAACACATGGGCACCCCAGAATGCTTATCCAACATAGCTTGCCATGTTAGCATTTAAAATAGGCGAACATGTGCTGAGAGATATAAAGAAATGTAACTATACAGACGATGTCTTCCATGTTTAGCTCAACATTGATCACTTGCTGTAAAGTAAACACTTTGAAGTAAAAGTAGTCAATGGGAATTCGGGTCATCCACATGAAATTGTACAACACAACCTCACTATGGGGAGGTGAGAAAATGCAAAAGCAAGTAGATAGAGAAAGCATTTCTGAGTTGGATGTTCACATATGTAAGAAAGGTCACATTTTATGCCTTTGTTTTGAGCACAAGGAGAACACTTTTCCCTTCAGTATTAACAACTCATGGGTTTTCTCAACTCATTGATGTGTGCACCTTTGTGAAAGCAGCTTCCTGGGGAGGATTGTGATCCTTGACCTCACCACAGAGGAAGGAGTCCAAGAAGCCCCAGAAAGCATAAAAAGCCTTCCCTTTCTCCCAGGAAGACAGGAAAACTTCCCTGATGCTTGAGTTTCCTCTTAACCTTGGGAAAACTGAGCCTATTGACTTGAGATGATGTGTACATAGCTTCTGCTAAAGTGAAATGGCCATTTAAAAGTTTTTTCTTTTCTTTTTCTTTTTCCATTCAATATTAATTACTTTTATTACTTTTTTATTTATTATTTTTTCTTACTTTACATATTGATCCCAGTTCCATCTCCTTCCCTCCCATGTCCCTCCCTACTACACAGGGAGGGTGATGCCTTCCAGGAGTGATCATTAAAATCTGTCAAGTCATTTGGAGTAGGGACTAGGCCCTCCCTCCTTCCTCTAGGCTAAGGGTATATCCCTCCATGGGGGATGTGCTCCCAAACCTCTGACAGTGGAACCAGGACTTTAAGAGGTTTCTTTTTTAAAATAGAAACAATGCAATAAAACATCTTGTTTTGTTGTTTATTCATTTTTCATTGTACTTTCATATTGTGCAGACAAACAGAAAAGAGGTTTCAAGTACTGTAACGTTGTACACTGTATCAGATGCTGCAGAGAGAGATTTCTGAAGTATATCTAATTGCAAATCAGTCTGAGCTTTCAAAAAAAAAAAAATAGGTTGCATAGAGTCCTGAATGTAGAATAATGCCGCACTAATGACAGAGTAAATCATTATTATAAACAAAAATGTTTTATCATTATAAACAAGGCTGATCTTTGGAATATGTAACAAGTACTCAAATGCCATGCTGAAGGGAAGTATTCTCAACTAAAAAGAAGGAGATCATCATGAAAGCCTTTTGAAAGCTCACTTCTTCATTCAGTCATTCCACAAGTATTTTCCAAGAGCCTACTAGAGCAGGGCACTCTGCTAGTTTCTAAGAATGCCTATGGTAAATGGTCAAAATTCTCCTCCCTAGGGTCAGAAGTTCTATTATGGGAAAAATATGATGAAAAACATCCAATACAAATTTCATGAAGGGGTACTCTCTCTGAAACAGAAAAAGATGATGGGATGAAGGTAGATGGTAGAAAGGGTGTATATAAAAGACTGTGACTGCTACTGAGGAGTAATAAAACCAAGAAAGGACTTTGGGTTAGGAGATAAGAGATAAAGTTGCTAAGGATACATATTCAAGAACAAAGGCAAGTACAAAAATGTAAGACCTGAGAGATGAAGAAACTGAATGGACCATGCTTGGAATGACAGACCTGTTCCTTTTTCAGAAGTAGGAGAGAGGGTAGGCACAGGAAGCAGAATAAATGAAGTTCAAATCCTGTATCATCCTTCACTGAATTGTATGGCCTACTGGTACAAGTGTCCCTGTTTCTAAATAAAATTCAGATTCAACAAACTGAAATCTGAACCAATATCTGAAATTTCTGTGAGGTTTTCTTTCTTGTTTTTTTAATTCTCAGTGAGATCATAAACTTGTGCAGCCCCTATGGAAATCAATGTGGAGATTCTCCAAAAGCTAGAAATTTACCTACCATATGATGACCCAGCTACACCAACCCTTGTTGTTTTCCCAAAACTCCACATCATACTCCAGAGATAACTTGTTCAGCTATACTAATTGCTGTTCTATTCACAGTAGTTCAAAACTGGAAGCAATCTAAAAGTCCTTCAATATATATATATTGAAATACTATTCAACTACATAAAATTTGCAGGTAAATGAATAGAACCAGAAAGCATTATAATGACTAAGGTAACCAAGACCCAGAAAGATAATCATTGCATTTTTTTCTCTTATATGTGGTTCCTAGCTCCAAATCTTCAGATTTTAATATGTAACCTAAAGTATCTAAAGAATCCAGCAATATAAAGAGGGACTGTGGGGGAATAGGGTTAGTAGAAGACAGGTAATATGAGGGGGATGATGATAAATGGGAGGGGTCTTAGTAGGAAGAAGGAAGAAAAGGTAATATAAGAGGATACAGAAGAAGGACAGAAATAACAATAAGAATGCATGGAAAAGCCATAGAGACACATTATTTTATAAGCTTTTTTAAGTATAGAATATATGTGTATGTATATATAGATGTCTCTATGTCTGTGATATGTGTATTTGTGTGTGTGTGGGGGGGAGCATGTTGTAATGAAATTATGCCACATGGAATAATAATAATGCTCACTCCAAGAGCCATGTGCTAGCTAACAAAACTCCTTCTCTGAGTGTGGGAAATCTCCCCTCAAATTGTTGGTCATGGAAATACAAAAGGTTACCCAAGTAATAGAGCCTGTCACTTTCACTCTTGTTCTGGCTTCTCTTCCAGAACTTGAAGGTTAGGCTGTACTGCTGCATAAACCACACACTTCTAACACAGGACTAGAAAGAACTGAGCTAGAATTAACTTTAACATCCACTCCTTAAAATACTGGAAACTGAGATAGTATTGGAAAGTGTTGTGCAAGTTTCCAAGAAAGAGGAGAAATCAGCAGTCATGTCCAGCTTAAAGCATATAAACCACAGCAATGACTGGACCAGCAAGATATCTGCAATGGTACAATGGTTGCACTTTTATCTTGTGGATAGCCAATAGCTGTGTAATTGGATAAGGCCCAGTCAATAGGAAACAATTCCTGCCTGCTATTATAAACCTATTCAACTTCCCGTGGATGAAGAAGGCATAGGCCTGAGAGCAGAATCTATTATTGCCACTATTCCTAATCCAAGATAATTTCTAAATGCATTCTAAAACTTACCTTCATAGCCACAGGGAAGTATAACTCCCACCTCTCAGCAAATAGGCTTCTTTTTGACACAGATGGAGACTATTATGAAGATCCACAACTAATTAAAATGCAGAGAACAAGGGATGATGTGGTGTACAACACCAACTGATACATGGGCAATACTACACTTGTGCCTAAGGCTTAAGGAAAACCACAGAAGGGGGTAGAAAAGTTTCACAAGCTACAGGCCCAGGACACTTGTTGATAAGTAGTGTCACCTAAGCATAACAGGGAAAATGTACCCATAAAATCCCCAACAACTCTGTTGATGCCACAGTGGCAATACTAATTGACATAACAACTTGGATAATGTGAACTCCATATGGCTTCACCCCTGAATGAAGATCTAGAGGTGCTTAGTGGAGAGAGGAAAAATTAGTTTTCTTTGGAAACAAGTTCCTACATAGGATGCCCAACCCCAAGTGCTTAGCCCTGGACCTATGTACATATGAACAAGGCAAATAGAGGACTCAGTAGAGGGTATATACATATATGTGTATATATACATGTGTGCATAAGTGTGCATGAGTTTGTGTGTGTATGTAGCAATAATAACTGAAGAAGAGAACATCATTTGGGAGGAGGGACAGCTGCAACTTGAGAGGTGAGGAAAAGATGGGACCGCTGTAGATACAGTGATCCTGTAGGGAGCTCTCAAAAAGACTTACATTAAAAAGAAGTTTCCATGAAGGTTAAACTGAGCACACATATAAAATTAGCTCAAAGCTTGGCAAAGGGTAAGCAAACAATCCATGGGATGTGGTATTTTTATCGTAGACAACAACACAGTGACTAATGCCTTCAAAACAAAGCTAAGAAGCCTTTTCATTTTCTCCAGTGTCCCTTGCCTTTTCAGGTGAAGTCACCTGGTTATTGCAAATTGTTTTCTTTGGACTGGTAAATGGTACCTGTCACATCATAGACAGGTCCACTGACCATTTTCCTTTTTAAAATAATAGAATCTATTTACAGCTATTCAGATAAGCAGGAGAAGAAAACAAATGCAGCTCATTGAGTACTGGGCATAAATCATCTCCAGGTTCAGGGCTGGACTTACTGATGTTTGGAATCACATGCAGACATGAGAGCAAAGATGTCCAGGTAGTAAGTGGGTGTGTTTATATGAATATCTGAATAACTGCTTCCTGACCATAAAAATAAACTTTGATTCCTTCATAGATTAGCTATTTTCCAAATGTGGCAAAGCAGTTTAAACATTGACAAAACATACTTCAGCCGTTCCTTTTCAGAAACACAAAATAAAGATTTTTAAGCTTTGCTTGAAAATAATGCACAGAAAAGAAGATTAGCCATTTGGTGATCAAAGGCTCAGCTAGGAGAAAGTTTATCCCAGGAATGTAGACAAAACACAAGAGACACAGGGCTACTGGGAGAGACAGAGTTCCTAAGACCACTTGATCCATGGAGTGACAGGTGTTCTTGGAAATAGGATCTAGGGTTTGGCTCAGACTATGTCCTCTGTCAAAGTAGGAACAAAGGGCTGGAAAATCACCACTGAGCTGACATTCCCCATTAACCTCTGGCATGGAACAACATGCTTTTATCTGCCCACAACTGCTGCTCAGGCAGCAACATGACTCTTATCTTCATTTGCAGGCTACGGAATTACCCTGGCCTCTGAAAATGCAAGAGCAAATATTGCTGCAACCAGAACCTCATTGGTGACTTTGATGGCCCTGTTGCTCACAGAAGATGTCTGCAGACAAATGTTTATGTGACTCACGAACATCACAATGTCTGGCCATTCTAAATCATAGCAAGTACTCACGCCATTTTTGAGATCAGTATAGTGGCTAAATAGCCATCGGGGTAAGGGTATAAGAGAATGAGAGATAAATAATTAGGTGGGAGTTATGGCTACATACCTTAGCTAGGAATCTAAGTTTGGGTTAGGCGTAAAAACTCAGAAGAAGTAAGTATCCCAAAAGGGATGGACAATAGAGGACAGGACCAACTTCTTCATTAAAGATAGACATCTCAAATTGATGTAGATTCTTTTTCTTAGTTGTGTATTAATGGCCATTCTCAGTGTGGTTACATAGTCATTGATCAGACACGGCACAAATGAGGAAAAGCACAAATTATTTCAAGGCAGACATGAAACCTTGAAATGTCAAGAGGATTTGGAGGAAAACTTTATTTCTAAATGGCAGCAGGTGGCCTTTGCTTTTCATGCTCATCTTAAGAGAGAAGATCACAAACTAGAACATATTCTTCCTGCCAATGCAATGATGGATAATCAGGCAAGAGGTGAAAGTAAGGCCTCCCGTAATGGTGTTACAAGTCAAAACATTTGAAAATGTTATAAAAATTTGTTTTCTATGATCCTCTGCAATTTTGAATTCTTTATTTGAGGAGAATAAGTGTCTGCGATGTCATTTATACTATGGTCTTATTTTTAAAACCCCCACCCCCTACCACCAAAATGCTTTTGCCTATGATGAACAAACAAACAAACAAAAAAAATAGAGATAGTAGAAACTGAATGGCAAAGGAATGTTCAAGAGTCAAAAAATGTACAGGTCTTCTCTACAGAGGAATTCAACATTTTAAGGAAAGTTGAGACTATCTACATTTCAATAGACACATTGTGATCTACTTAAAAGTACACAAAGCCTGACATCTAGCAAGGGGCTGGGTGTGAAACCAGGGTCTTTTAGCTCTGTGAATAAGCTAATGTCTTGCTGATCTTTAGTGGCTATGTTTTCAACTGTTCAAATCTACCCTGCTTGAATAAACTGGGTGTTATATTCCTAGTGCACTAAAATGCTGGCTGATAAACTAGAATCTTTTCCTGCAAAAATAAAGAACTTCAGGAAAAAAGTTTTTTTTTTTTTTTTAAATATCTGCCAAAGCATCTAACCCCTATTCTTACCAGAGTAGCACTCTTGATTGCATATATTGCCTAGTACACTCTGTTACTTCATCTTAGATATAGCACACAAAGAGCCTTCTACTGTCTATGAGTATTTGCTGTTCAAGAAAGTTCTTGCACTTCCCGTGTGCACTGGACTCGGTTTATCTTACTACTTTCTAAGACTACCTGACAGCCTTCCTTTTTGTCTGTAGTAAAAGTATGCACATTGAGAAGGGAGAAAAGGAAACTGAGAGAGACAATTCACTGTCAGAAAGTGTCAAAAAGAAAACACATAGAAGGTTGAAAAAGTGGCAGTTAATTCTACTACAGTATGCATAAAGTAAGTACATTATAACCTTGGTTAGTTCATCCCTATAGTAGCAGATGGACCTGTATCCAATCCCCAGTATTTCCAATGCCCCTTTACGATTTCTGCACTCCCAAGTGTTGTGTTTCACTCCAGTTGTTCATTACCTCAACTGAGTAAATCTAAGATGAAAGCACTAGGAATTCTAAAGGAAAACTGTTACACTCAAGGGACAGGCATGCATAACATTTTTTTTTCTAAATGCTCATAAAGGAATAACATAATCAAGTATTCATTTCAAAGATTTTTGATTATATTTCATTCCATAATTAAATCTTTTATATAGTTAATCTATTAAAAGGAATTCACAATTTATGCCAAACAATGTATTTTGTTATCTGTATTCTTACCATGCTTAATTAATGATAATTTCAATAATAAATAAATTTCAAGTGCTAAAACTACCAATAGAGCCAAGGGATATGATGATTTTCATTTTAAGATCTGCAAAGATCACTTAAAATGCTCTGTAACCATCTTAAAGTTCAAAAATGAAGAAGCATGAAGGTATTGACTATTGGATGGGTCAGTCCTCTGTCCTACATATTAACAGAAACTTAAGGAGCTCTGTCAACTTCAATTGGTCACTTTAGAAACATTCAGAACTTCCCACTTCTTTCTATTCCTATGACCTCACAATTATGTTTTATAAAGAATATTTTATCCCTATCAATAAAATAGGTACACAGTGGGGAAATACAAAAGCATTAAGAAAAAGAACGAATGACATTTAGTGGCCATTTATTCCAATCCAAAGCTTCCTCTTTGTCTGAGCATGCAATTCACTCTAATGAAAATCTCTACAGTTTTATTATTATGATGTTCTTTTTGCAAAATAATAAAGACAGACTTTAATTGTCTTTATTTTAATTGGGGAGAACTGTGGTACAAATTCTTTTTTCTTAAAGCTTGTTTTCAATGAGTTAACAAACTAGTGGGGTTTCATGCAACTGCTACAACCCATCCCTTCTTCTCCTTTCTCCTATTCCACTGCAGAGGATCACCATGTAAACCTTTAGTATCCTCCTGCTTTTAAATATTACATATGTTTTACTAACCCCTTGTATTATACATCTTTAACTATGATTACAAGATCATAGGTTCCTAAAAATCTTCTTTATAGAGACTTCATTTTAGTTATGTCTTCTCCTGGGCCCTTGGTTTCTCATCCCCAGCATTCCACTTCCTTTATTAACCTTTTCACTCCCCACTCTTCTCCATCTCTGCTTTTATTTTATTACAACCTATATTTTAATCTCTCTTTCCAAATGCATCATTTCCCTGACAATGTTTCATGTACTCTATGATAAGCCACAAAAGATCTTAAACTAGGAACCTCATATTAGACTGCCAGGGACTGACCCAGTTGGGGGTCTCCTCCTTGGGAGAATGAGGAGAACTTAGGTCGTAGGTAAGGATTTGGCTAGTGACAAACAGACACAATGCAAAGAGATGCGGTTGTAATCTGCTCAAGTTTACTTTAGTGAGAGCATCGGATATATACACATGATTTAGGAACTAAGATTTGACCCCATGTTAGGTTACACGTAGTCATATCTTATGAGTGGTTACATGTTGACAACTTATCTTGAAACTAAAAGAACAGAACAGGAAGTACCTTCTGAGTACCATCTGGCCTCCAGACAGGGGTTAAGAGTCTCAGACCTGAAGTCAATTTAATTTTTAGAATTTTGTCGAGCTGACTCCTATGTAAAAATGTAGAAATTTGTAAAGCTTAATATATTTATGGCAAGTCAGGCCAATTTGGCTGTTTTTGAAGCTCCCCTCTATCCAACTTTTGGGGGGAGGTGAGCATATAATTTTTGTAATTGTCTTGTTAAACTAATTTGGTCCCTTTTGTCCATAAGCACCAGGGAGGCCTTGCTCTAGCTAATCTCTCTATAAAGTTAAGTGTGTAATACTCCTTTTATCCATCTATATTTACCCATCTATTTCCCTAATTATCATATACTTCTGTATACAGCATAGGAGGGGTTGTATTCCCAAGTTTTTGTGGAGTTTCCCTGTTTACTGGAGGCACCCACCATCATCCTCTGAGTAGGTAATGTCTCCTACCATAAATCATAGTAGTAGGAATTCCTAGACTGCTTTTCCTGGCTCTAGGTCACATACCTCTGGTCCAAAACCATGGTTTTCACCATGTCACACAGACTCCACCGGAGTTGGTGTAACATTAGACGAAATATATAGGGTTTGTAAAGATGGTTTGTTTTCTCTTGTTTTGTTTTTTGTTTTTGTTTCTCAAGAGTTAATCTGACTTCATCCAACTAGGCAGTAACTCTAGAATCTGATGCCAGAATGTGTATTCCTAATATACAAACTTCCCTGCATTCCTTAAAATGCCATCACTCCTATAGGGACTTCAGTGAAAAATATCCCTCTTCTGCCTGGATAGTTGTACACTTGGTACCAACTCTTAAGTATCATTTGGGAAGAATTAGGAAGTTCAGCTTTGCTGGAGGAAGTACTGGAGCTGCACTTTGAGGGTTTAAATCCTTCAGTTACTTCCAGTCCATTCTCCCTGCGTAAGCTTGCATTTAAAGATGTGAGCTCTCATCTTCCTGCTCAGGTCTCCATGTTTGTTGCTCATTGACATTCTTTCCCACTATGATGGACTCTTATCTGTCTGGAATCATAAACCCAAATCAACTCTTTATTCTGCAATTGCCTTGGCAATGATGTTTTATCAAAACAACAGAAAAGTAACTAACTATTCAACGCCATTATTTTTCCATCAGTCTTGACTAGTCATTAAGAAGTAATACTTGGTAGAAATTATCTGAGCTGCTAGCATCAAAATTTGGCACAGAACAAAGCTGCTGGGGCCAGAAGGCCATTTTTGCATTACTCTTCTTATCCTGACAACTCTTCATAAGTTCTAATAACTTGAATGCTATTTCACTCCAGATAAAACCATATACCTAATACCCATTTCTGAGATCAAAGTAGAATTCAGTACTTTTGAGTAAAGTCAAAGTAGTGTTCAAAAGACTGGTGAGCAGATAGATCTATTGCACTGACATTCACCTTGAGAGGATTAAAGTATCAATAAAAATCAAATAAGAGGGAAGTCTCTAACATCAATCCTTTTCTATCCCCATGCGCTCTCTCAGTTTAGGTCTCTCTTAGTCCACTTTGTGGTACTTTAACATAATGCCACAAATGTGATTTATGATGAACAGAAATTTATTTTGTTTTCATTTCTGGAGATTGATAAATGCAGGAACATAGAGCCAGCATCTAGAAAGGACTTCCTGCTCCTGCCTTCTTTCCCCTCTCTGATGGACTTTCAATCCCTTTGAAGCCGTTAGCCAAATTCAATCCTTTCTTATGTTACTTTCAGACATTGAAAAGTCTGAACAACAGAAAAGTCACCAATATACAGGAATTCAAAATGGAATAGTTATGATCTAGATGATATCCAACACCATCCTATTGAAGATTAAATTCCCAACTCATGCTTTTTGTGACTAAGTAAGATCACATCAGGCTTTATTCACAGAGTCTACTCTCAATCTGGAATCCATAAACCCCACCCATCTCCTTCAGGAGGTATATGTCACCGTGATTTACATGGTAATGATGAGAAATTCAGTAGGTGTAAGAGGGTCTACATGAGTTTGTAGTAAACTCTTCTAGAATTTTCTCGTTAGGTTATTTATGATCATAGAGTTATTAAATCAGAAGGAAGCCAGAGAAGGCACCTAGTAGAATCGAACTCTTTTAAAAGGAATAAACACTAAGGAGAGTTTAGACTATTCATCTCAGATCACACAGTTAGTAAAGGAGTGGGAAATGATGGTATCTAAAGTTTTCCATTCCTGACACTGCACTTTTAACTTTAAACAGACTTTTTCAACTCAATGGGAAAGAATACAGAAGTACCTTACTACTCTCATAGCTTACTTGATCAAGTTAGTTATTGCTACAGCCTGAAAATGTAAGAGGCCACAAAGAATACTTAAGAACTATAAGGCTACCAATAATAGATAGGAATTTTAAAAGAGATTTACCAAAGAATTGGAGTCAGATATCTAAAATGACAAATTTCAGCCAGAAAAAAGAGGATGGTATGCAATGTATCAAATTCATTCAAACCACAGAAATCAAGAATTTAAAACAATATGTATACATTTAGGAACAGATTACTCTTTTTTCCTTCAGATGCCAACTTACATAAAATTACATAAAATAATTATTTTCTTAGTGACTCCATTATTGGCAATACACCTTACATGTAATGCCACATTCTAGTTGAACTCCTCATCCCATTTAATTCTTACCACAAGAATGTAGAAAGGAAGACAAAGTGGTAGACAGGAAGTTTGGACCAAACATTTCTCTTTAATCATTATTGTACTTAGACTCTAAATGACTGGAATAGGAGAAGGACTGTGACATAGAGACATAGTTTACTGTAATGATGGTAAAAATATCTGAGTGTCTCCTATAATTGCATATAATTGCATGCTTCCAGGGGATCAGCAATTATTTGAACAAGCCATTGCAAATAAGTACTACTTAATAGATCAATATTAAATTGGAAGGAATTCTATAACACGGTGCCTCAAAGTTTTATTTATGGTGGAAAGCTGTTTACTGTTTTGATCAATATACCAGATTTAAGTGTATATGTCTGTGGTGTGGATAGAGGGGTCTTTACAACATACACAACCAAGAAAGTAAGCAATAGAGTATCCAAACCAGTGAAGTTAGAAAACATCCTTAGACAGAAATGCTGAGACAAAACGGTTTCAGGAAAGATTTAAGATGTTTGTATGTGGGGCCTGAAGAGATGGGTTGGAGATTTAAAAAAAAAAAAAAAAAAAAAAAAAAGAGGCTGCTCTTGCAGAGGACCTGGATTCAACTCACAGAATCCACAAGGTGGCCCACATCCATTTTTAATTCCAGTTCCAGGGGACCCAATGTCCATATCTAGCCTCCAAGGGCTCTAGGAACCTACCTGGTATACAGATATACTTGAAGGCAAAACCCTCATTCACGTAATTTTTTTTTAATTTTTAAATAAGTGTGAAAGAGATTCCTATACCCAACCTTAAACAAACAAAAACTTAAAAAATTCATCAGAAAGTCCCAGGGTGGAGACTATTCTTTCTTTAAAAAGAAATATCAATAACTTTTATCTCTACACCATTGAAGTTCCAGATCTATACATAGGATATCTGTGATGCCAAACAGGCAGATGAGGCTGGAAGTAGATGTAAGAGGAACTAGATTATGGGTTGTAGACCAGCCTTGAAAGAAACAAATTTAGGATCAACCAAGTGGATGGCTGCTGTCTTACAAAAGGGGCTGGACAAGGCAAAGGAAAGCAAGTACAAGGCAATGGAGATGCCAGGCACAACAGACTTTAGTGCAAGCTGGTGAATTTAGAGCCAGGAGAACACAGCAGAACTCCAGAACTGAAATGGCCTTGAGCAGCTGCAGACAGGATGGTGATGACAAGTGGGGGACCTGCTCTGATACAACGTTATTTATAGACCTAATATTTGATTTTCATATAATTTCTACCTGTCAAAAAATGTCATTCCTCCTTTGATTTTTGAAAAGCATTTAAAAATTTAAAAGAGTCCCTCTGTCTCACCCCACCCCTACCCCACCAGGCAGACAGCTGTTTCTTTTCATGTAATATTAAACATGTTCCTGTCTCTGAGATATGATGGCATGATGGTGAAGGTCAGGATTTGGTTATTATGAGTTTCTGGTCATTAGAACTGTTTCAACTCCATTAAAATGGACATCACTGACCTCAAATGAATAGTCTACATGTTACAGATTGCTTCTTCTATTCAACAGAAGGAAGCATTCTATAGTGTTGTTTGACAACAGGATGCTTGTTGTCAATAGAAAACTGTCTTAGTTAGGGTTACTCTCCCTGTGATGAAACACCATGACCAAAGCAACTTGGAGAAGAAAGGGTATGACATACCTACAACAGCACTCTAAAGAAAAACAACAAGACCAAACAAGGAAGGGATGGAGGGGGGGGGAATTGCGCAGAAGCCATGGAGGGGTGCTGCTTAATGGCTTACTCCTATGCATTATACATTTGAATAATAGTGGCCACTAATAAGCACATGGCTAATCAATACCAGCTGTCTTGAAATTTCCTTTGCCAATGCCATTAACCCAAAAACTCTTCAATATAGTCTCATGCAGATTTTTTTGGACAAAGGCTGAAAGCAGGCACATTCTTTGGCAAAATACCAAAGGAACAATCTTTAGGCCACATACTAATATTCTTCCCTGAAACTCTTGAGCCAGCCTGTCATAATGTACATTTCTCTCAGCACCACTGTCTTCCATGTTCCTTCTTGTATGGCCCATTAATCCTTGCTTAAAGTGTTTAACTCCTTTCCTAATTTAAAGTTCCAAAGCCCATATTCTGTTACAAGAAGCATGATCAGGCCTATCCCAGCAATACCCTGAATCCCATTGCCAATTTCTGTAGCTCAGACTGGCCTCAAACTCATGATCCTCCTTCCTCTGCTTCCTTCTTCAAATCTTACTGGTGTGAAATTGCCTCGAGTCTCAGAAGGGCCTTTGAATTTTGAACTTTTAAATGGTGTTGAGGCTGTTACGTCCTGAGGGAACTTTTAAAGTTGTACTGAATGCATTTTTTTTTTTTTTGCATTATGATATGGCTACAACCTTATGATGGCCAGGAAGTGAAATTTGGTAGGTTGAATAACAATGACTCTCATAGGCTCATGGATTTGAATGCTTGGCCACAAGGGAGTAGTACTGTTTGAAAGGATTAGGAGGTATGGCCTTGTTGGAGAAAGTGTGTCACTGGAGGTGAACTGTGATGGTTCAAAATTCACACCAAGCTCAGAGTCCCTCTCCTGCCTGAAGATCCAGATGTAGAACTTTCAGCTACCATATCTACCTGTGTACCATCATGCTCTCTTCCATAATGATAATATTCTATGAAAGTATAATCAAGCCCCAATTACATGTTTTCTTTTGTAAGAATTGCCATGGTCATTGCATCTCATCATAGCAATAGAACATTGACTAAACCAGAGGTATAACTGGAGGCTTTTCTGCCAGTCCCACAGCTCCTTATAATAAGATAATCACTCAGAAGCTTAATATTAATTATAATTGTTTGGCTGATGGCTCAGACTTAACACTGGCTAGCTCTTACATTTAAATTAATCCATTTCTATTCATCTGTATATCTCCATGTGGCCCATGGCTTACTGGTAATAGTCTGGTATCTTTCTCATCTAGCCAATTTTGGCAGCTTGTCAATCATTTTCCTCTGTGTCCTGTGGAATGTCTGGCAGACTCTTCCATGAAGCAGGAACACTGAAGGACTGCCCCATTTTGCTTTGGACTGCCCCATTTTAGCAGTCCCTTTCCAGTGGGTCCTGCATATACAATTAATACATCATACAGTCAAATAGTCAAGCCAAAAGCAGTTTTTTCTCCCAAATGTCTAATCTTGCCACAATGAAAGCACACTCTATAAGGAGCTTCTTCAATGTTCATCAACCATTTGAAGTCATTGGTGCTGCAGGAACAGGCATGTCTCACTGTCATGAAAAGTCTAAGTTACTCAAACATTGTAAATGCCATATTCTGTAGGTCTTTGAAGTGTTTGAAGATTACCTATCTAGGTGAGACATGACTATAAGTTTGACTAGTACAGATAACTGTTAATTTGCATTTCTAAACTATATATTACATTTTTAAATGCACTACATAAACATAATACCTTAAATTTATGTCAATAAACTAAAATACATACCAGTGTAAAATATTTTGAGATTAACAGTTGTTTTTTTTAATTAAAGTTGATTCAATAATCTACCTTTTCTTCATCATTTATATATCATATCCCCCTTTTTTCGTTAGAATGAGATTGAGTATGACCATGAACCATTTATAACCAACCCCCTTTAAATGAAAAAAAAATCATAACAATATTTTAGGAATTTGGACATAGTTTTCCATATACTTCCTGCTGTTTGGGGGCAAGATAATGTCATGGGGATCCTCAGAAAATTTAGACTTGTAATCAAGTACTGACTGGGGTATTTTGTGTGGTTGATTCTTCTCAACCAGTAGCCTTGAAGCTTTCCTAGATATTCGACCACTTGGGCCATTGTTCCCATCAGAGACCTTTCACAGGGGTCTTGCTTGATCAAACTATATTAACCTGAAAGGTTTCTCATCTTCTGTGGAAACAAAAGTAGAACCTCTTCTCTAAGGCAATGTATTTTTTAAGTTCCATTTTACAAATGTATTTTTTAACTTTCATTTTAAAGTTAAGGCATTTTTAAATATTTAGGTTGGTACATTTTAATAGTATCTCTTTCAATCTCATGTCTCTAAGCAGCTATCCTTTGATTTTAGCAACCAAAAAAATTCAAAATCAACATAATACTATACAGGATCCAGACTCCCTGTGTATTTTCCTACCTTTACATGGCTTTTTTTCCTTTTATATTACTTTAATGTCTCTTTAAAGGTTTTGTTTTATTTTTAAAAACTATTCATTTCTTTTAGTAACTGCCTATATCCATTTTCTTTCTTTCTCCCAAGTTACTCCATGTTTATAAACACTGTGACCTGTTTAGAGGTTTCTTTTTGTCTGATTCTGTCTCTTTTGTGTATGTGTAACCTTATTCTGATCACTGTTTTAAACTGTTAAGCAGATGTGACTAGGATGAAAGCAGCAGCAATGGCTGTTGGCTCTGCTCTGATAGGCAGAGGTAGCAGTGAGCAGCTAGGAGAAGCCTCTTTTCAGTAGCCCATGTGAGAGGCTGTAGGAATCTGACATGCAGCGTCAGCATGTGGCTGTGCTGCCTTCAGGCAGTGGCTAGGAAGAGCCATGAGAGATCTCAGGAATCTGCCAAATTATGGCCAGGGGATGCAGTTCTGTACTGTGGACTGCAATGAGAGACAAGAACTATGAAGCTGCTCTTGGCTTCATTATTGTGTGTTCTAGATCCTTATATTTTAAGCTTTCTCAGATATTATGTGGAAAATCATGCCCCACATTGGGTACCAAAGGTATCTGGAGGGTTTTCTGTGTCCTTCCTGTTCCTACAGCCACTTATAAACTAAAAACTCAGAGGCTTAATGTTAATTGTAATTGTCAGGCTTATTACTGGCTATCTCTTACATTTAAATTAACTTATTTCTATTTACCTGAATATGGCCATGTGGCCTGTGGCTTACTGTTAATGGCCTGGCATCTACTGGTGGTCTCTTAGACTCCACCCCTTCTTTTCCTATATCTCTACTTGGATTTCCCATCTGGCTCTATCCTGCTTTGCCATAGACCAAAGCAGCTTTATTCACCAACCAATAAAAGCAAGACATATTCATAGCATACAGAAGGACATCCCACATCATAAAAAGTGATGTGTAGTATCTTTCAGGAGCAAAACCCTATCAACATGGAATAGGATGATACTAGTGAGGAGTGTTCTGTGGAATCAACGGTATCTTTCTTACCATGGAGATGGCTAAGACATGCTTGAAAGGTAAAGACCAGGGCCATCATCTCTGATGAATTTGCTGATGCCCCCATATTTTTTGATGGGTATAAACTATAAGAAATTAACAACTCAATTAAGGTTATCAGCAGTGACTCCTATAGTACCACCAGAGTTTATCCCTGCTAACTCCTATACTATTACCATTCATGAAATAATGGAGGAAACCATGACCATATTTCATGCCATCATCACCATGATCATGTATACCCTGTGTGGGAAACTGAAATGATGATCATGAGGCTACACAGAACATCATTCCTGTATCCAAGATTGTGAACAAAATTATCCAGGAGATGAATGGAAAACTCAATGGCACAGCATTTTGCATTGTCAATTCAAGAGTACCCATCACAGGCAGGTCTGATCTGCCTCATAGAAAAAAAGCTACTAAATATGTTGACATCAATAAGGTGGCAAATCAAGGAGCAGCAGACCCCTTAAAGGGCATCATAGTCTACACTGAGGACAACTTTACTTTAACAGTGATATCTATTCTCCCACCTTGGATGTGGGACTTGGAATTTCCCTCAGTGACCACATTATTAAATTCCTTCAACCTCATCAAGAGATTCATCATCCACATGGCCTCCAGAAAAGAAAAGTCCCTATGTCATCCACTCCAGAAGGAGATCCTAGACTGCTGGAGAGTCAATACCCCAACTCAGCATCCAAACATACTAAGAAGTTCCCCTCCTTTTAAAGTTCCCATTAAAGACCTCATGACATGTGAGTCATGGGTAGGGGTGTAGCCTTAGGGAGCCCTTTGTCTGAAACCATCAATGAAGTTGTTGAATTCTTTAAAAAGTGAAAATATAGAAAGCACTCAACAAGCAATTCAAATAAGGCAGCAGGTGATAGTTTACCAGTCTACGTAGTAGGCCATAGCTAAATTGATGAATAGTCAATATTTTAGGAAACAGAAGTAACTAAAAACGAATTTCATGAGACTAGCAAATTCTTTGACATTTCTCTGACAACCCAGCCATTTTAGAATAAATCTAGAATAAAGCTCTAAAAATTAATTTTTGAGACAGGGTCTTACTATGTAGCCTTGGCCTGTAACTTGCTGTAGAGACCAGACTGGATTTGAACTCAAAGAGCTCTTCTGGTATCCCACATGTTGAGATGAAAAAATAACACCGAAAAAAACCTTAATGATGCTGTAGTAATGTAAGTCAAGAACTTACCCATGGAAACAGACTTGTTTCCTTAACAATGAAAGGAATTTCATCATTCCGTAGTAAAATAATTTCCATGAAAATAAGGTCACTAGGGACATAGGAGCACTGAACATGTGCTAAGAACACCTCATGACAGGACTGGCTGTCCAACTGCATTATTTTAGACTGCAATACTAGACTTATTTACATCAAAAAAAGGTAGAGTGAAGAAGTTATTTGTTTTGAGTCATGGTCTTACTATATAGTTCTGGTTGTCCTAGAACTCACTGTGTAGACCAAGAGGATTCCAAACACACATAAATCTACCTACCTCTGCCTCTCCTTCCTGAGTGCAGGGATTAAAATCATGTACCACCATGCCCAGCTTCAGAGAAAAAGTAATTTAAATACAAATTAAATTCTCTTCTAGAACAAGTTGGGTGATGAGGTTAATTTTCAGTTTCAACTCTAATTCCTTGGACTGTTTCAGTTTCATTCTTGTTTCACCTAGAAATAAAATAACACTGAAGCAGAAATGGCAGTGTACCACTTGATGAAAGACAACTGTGATAGCAAAGCTTGTGGGATTCTCTATTAGATATGTCTTTTACAGATACAGACAGGCAGACAGACAGACAGAAAGACAGGCACGCATGCACACACACACACACACACACACACACACGTTAGGGGGAGAGGAAATGGAGAAACACACACATACACACACACACACACACAGAGAGAGAGAGAGAGAGAGAGAGAGAGAGAGAGAGAGAGAGAGAGAGAGAGAGCTTGAGACTTGTGAGTTCAGTACCAGGACATCGCTTGATTGATCCTTCTATGGATCATGTATAGCAATTAATTCCAGAAGGCCATTTCTAACAAGTACTGCTTTTATGTCAAATACTGTGTTTGTAAACATGGCATGCAATTTACTAATTTCTAGCAGAAAGATGTTAATGGCAATTCTAGGGCATGAGTTAGCCTCCTAGTTATGAATTACATGGCAGGGTTTTCCACCATCCTTTTCACATGAAAAGATAATGAATCTCATTTCTGCTGGTTCTTAAAAGCAGAGCATCATCTGATCACGTGACAACAAAAACACAGCTCATAAATAGTAAATGTGACTTGGATTCTCTTATATTTGAAAAGCAAGAGTGACTAAGAGCTTCCCTGCTCCCACTGGGATTCAAAGTTCTTCATGAAAAAAAAAAGTTTGGAATCTCAGGTGGAAAGCATAAAGGTTGAAGAAGATAGTATCTTAGCATTCAAGATGCCCGTGGCCCATTAGTGAGAATGACAAGTAATGAAACAAGAAAAGGTAATGTTTGTGGGGCATTTGTTTCCTCTCTTGGTATAAGCTAAATGTTTAATGTACATGCATCGATCCTCACATTAAATGCTCAGCAGAAATGCTATTTTAAATCTCCATTTCACAGATCAAGAAATGGGGACAATACAAATTGAGCTAGCTCAGAACAACAGAACCTGAAGGAGGCAGAGCTGAAGACAAAATGCAGAGTCTGGCTCCAGTCAGAATCTATATCCTTAGCTGTTAAACTTTGTTGTCTTCTCAGTGAAATATGCAAGAAGTGTGCACAGATGTTAGAAAGCTCAAAAGAGAGGAATGCATTTCATAGGCAAGCGGTATCTGGACCAACACCTAAAACAGTGAGTCGATAGCAAATTCAGCAATTAGAGGTGCAAGGATAGTAATTTTTTCTTGGGAGTGTTATGTATCATGTTATGTATCATGAGATACATACAGTCTGAATACACAGTGGTACTCCCACAGATTATGATTTAGATGAATAACCTGGGGATGTCACAGCTGCCCTGACATCATACTGCAATGCATTATTCAAGTGTTTGTGGTGATGGGCACACAAACCCACAATCACACACACACAATTACGTACAACATGTGAGAGTTAATAAGGACACTGTTTTATATATTGATTTCAAGATTTACTTTGTGTTTTTACTAATGTGTATGTCTATGTGTGTATGCCACATGTATGTGGATACTCACGGAGGCCAAAGGAGGGCATCCAATTCCCCGGAGTTCCAGGCTGTGAAACACCTGATATGGGTGTTAGGAACTTAAACTTGTATCATCTACAAGAGTAGTAAGTGTTCTTTAACCACTCAACCATATTTTTAGCTCCCATGTATGTATTACATAGTAAGAATATGATTGTCATGAGTGTTTATCATATGGTATCTTTATCATTTATAGTGCTCTTCTATTTATAAGAGCATTTTACGCAGTTGTGGTGATATATTATTAGTTGTTTAATAAAGCTTGCTTGAGGGTTCAGGATGAAAAGCCAGCCACAAGCTATAGAGGTCAGGCAGTAGTGATGCCCACCTTTAATCCCACCAGCCATACTAGCTAGCCAGGCAGTGGTGGCACCTTTAATACCAGGATTTAGGATTAAGAGGTAGACGGATCTCTGTTAGTTCAAGGCCCCACACTGACTACAGGAAAATGATCCAGTCCCAAAAGAAACAGCTCACACAAAGGTGATCTCAGCACTTGGGATCAAATGCCTTTAATGCCAGCACTAGAGAGGTGGAGGATGGAGAATATGGCTGGATGGAGAAAGAAATAAAAGGCAGAAGGAGATAGAAACTGAGAGCTCTTGCCTCTGAGGATTCGTGGAGACTGGATTACCATTTCAACTGGGTAGAGGTAAGATCTACCAGCATGGCTACTTTGCTTCTCTGATCTTCATCTTGAAGCTTGAACCCCAATATCTGTCTTTGAGCCTTTCTTTTTTGTGCCTCACACAGTATTTCATGCTAGAGTGGCACAATCATGCATCTTGTATCTAACACCACTCTCTCTTGTGCTTGATTAGTTGATTTATCTATTTATTTGTTGTGTGTAAGAGTATGTGTGGTACATATGTGTGTGATGTACATGCACTTGTACATGTAATATGTGTGTAATGCATGCACCTATGCTTGACAGCTGAAGTCAGAGGAAGGTATAAGGTTTCCTGCTCTATAACTTTCCAAATGATTCCCTTGAGTCTCTCACTGGAGCTAAGCTGGCAGCCAGCAATCCCTAACAATCCTTCAGTACCCATCCTCACAAGACTGAAGTTATAGTCACATATGAGGCCATTATAGGCTTTTAAAATAGATGCTAGGGATACAAACTCTGGTCCTCATACTGCTCAACAAATAGTCTTTTCCACTAAGACATCATTCATTCACTTTTTATGTTTGATTTAATCTCATGTAGTTTTATTCAACATGTTCTATGATCAATTGACTATATCATATGCATACATATATAACAAATGTATTTATCTACACATACACACACACACACACACCATGGGTACCTGGAAAAATTTGGTTCACTGTTTCTGTGTAGATTCTGGAGCTCCATCATAAGTCAATAAAGAAGAGTCTATGAGGATGAGAATGGAAGAACACACATTTCAAAAAATGCAGCCAAAGTATGAGATTCGGAAATTACTGAAGTCCATGACCTTTGCAGTTCTTTCCAAACCTGATATCTGATATTTCAACTCAATCACATTTGACGTCTGTCTTAGTTAGGATTACCAGTACTGTGAGGAAACACAATGACCAAGAACAAGTAGGGAAGGAGAGGCTTTATTTTGCTTACACTTCCGCATTAAAGTTCATTTTCAAGCCAGGGCCTCAAGTAGGCCAGGCACCTGGAGGCAGGAGCTGATGCAAATGCCATAGGGGAGAACTGCTTACTAGGTTGCACCCCATGTCTTGCTCAACCTGCTTTCTTATAGCACCTGGGATCACCAGCCCAGGGATGGCACCACCCACAATGGTCAAGGCCCTCCCACATCGATCAATAAGAAAATGCCCTACAGGCTTACCTATTGCCTGACCTTATGGATGCAGTTTCTCAATTGAAGTTCCCTCCACTTAGAAGACTCTAGCTTGTATCAAGTTGACATAAAAAGTAGCCAGCAGAGTATCCATAAGAATCAAAGAAGGGAGGAAAAGAGAAGCAAAACTACTGGAGTGCACCAAAGGCAACGTAAGAAGCAGCCTGACAGTGGGGCGAAGGATTGTCTTGCTGGTGCCTAAAACAAAGCTTTTAGGTGTTACTTCCAAGTGATTTAAAAACAATACTGCCATATTCTACCTGATGCTGAATTTCAGCTCACAGGCCTGCAAATCTTACCTCACCTCCACCACAGGCTGAATATCTCCTCATGTTAACTCTTGTGATTCCTTTTAACTTGTAGTTCAAGCACCCTGTGCAAGCTGAGGGCTTATGAATAGTATGTCTAGATAGCATATGTTATATTCAGTTTTTGGTAGTAACATGTAGCAATTACATGAGATAGACCAAAACTAAAGTATAAATATTCCCTAGGCTCCTACATCTAAGGCAGTGGTCTTCAACCTATGGGTATGACCATCAGAAAACACAGATATTGACATTATCATGCATAACAGTAGTACAATTACAGCTATGAAGTACCAACAAAATAATTTTAGGATTGGGGGTCACCACAACATAAGGAAGTATATTAAAGGGTCACAGCATTGGGAAGGTTGAAAACCACTGATCTAATGTTCACATTTATGTACACGCATGGGGCATATGTGTTCATGTGCAAGTACAACCACAGGACAGCCTCAGACATTGTTCCTCGTGATAGGCCCACCTTATTTTTTGAGACAGTGCTTATCATCAGGACCTGGGATTCAGGGGTATGGTTGGACTGGCTGGCCAGTGAGCCTCAGAGATCCACCTGGCTCTGCCTCTACAGTGTTGAGATTACAAGCACATGCTACTGTGCCTGGGGAGTGCAAAAAAAATCAGATCCAGGTCCTCACATTTGCATTTCAAGTTCTGCCAACTGAGGCATTCTCCCTACTCCACAAACCACACCTTAATGGCTTAGTTCCTTGATTTTTGTGATAGAAAATATGAACAATAGACAGAAAGTATTTTAAGGAACAATAATGGATTAAAACACACACACACACACACACACACACACACAAGGCCACAATTTACTCATTAAAAAAAAAAGTGGTATAAGAAAAGCAATCAGGCATTCAAAAATAAGAATTTGTTGAAGCTATAAAAGAGAAATATGGGAACAGAGAGTATTTTAGGGTCAGGTACTAGTCTGTGGGGAGGGGAAACACTGTGAGAAGGAACTAAGGAAAGGCAATCGTATTCATAAAGGTTTAAGGGAGTTTCAAGTTGCTCTGAACTTACATTATGCAAGAGATTCCAAGAAAGATTTGATTGTTTAGATTGAATTTGATTTCTGGTCTCTGTTTTCCTTCTAAAGTAGCACAAGGCAAGCACCAATACACACAGAGGGCCAGTGGTAGACAACGGGGCCACACACAGTTGTGTTTGTCCATTTTGATAAGATCACTCCAACAGTTCCTGATTCAAATATTGACCTAAAACTTCAGAATTCCAGACCACAGACCCACAGAGAAATATCCATGAGAAAGAGAATAATTTCTACTTAGCTATGCCAGCTAATTTGCTGAAATCATGTCAAGTGTACTTTTATTGTATTCTAAATTTAATGGGAACTTGTTTTTTGTTTTGTTTTTTGTTTTTTGGATTTTTTTGTTGTTGCTATTTGTTTTATTTTGTTTTTGTACTATCTCTTTGCCTCTTAAATGTTAACTTCAAAATTAAATGGATTTGCTAAAAGGATCTGAACTCATATTGACTATGTTCTTGCTAGAAGTTAATATGAATTTTATGAAGTGATTTCTCTGAGATATAAAGAATTACAAGTGTAGTTCATAGCTGCAGTAAATTTGATATGAAAACGAGACAACTGGGTTCAAATTCTGAGTTCTTACATTATCAACTGAAAAATTTTGAGCAAGTTTCCTATTTACTTCCAATATCAGTTCTAGTTCCAGAGAATTTGACACTCTCTTTTGGTCTCTGTGGTCACTGCATGTATGTGGTACACAGACATACAGGCAGGCAAAACACACATACACATAAAATAAAAAATAAATATTTTTGAAACATATTAATTATATATTGTATATGAGCAACATATTACATATAAGTATAATTAGATATGTAATCAGTCTCTATGTAAGTGTTAGAGGCTACCTGAATTCTAGCCTATCCTTTCTAGACAAGGCAAATTGGAACAAATTTACCAGTCATGTGTTTAATTTACAACTAGCAAGTGATAGCTCTCATTTAAAATGTCATACATTACTTCACTTCATTTATAAAAACAGGGAGGGGTGAAAATATACTCCCTTTGACATTTCAACTTCTACCTAAGGAATAGATTGGTAACCAACACCAGAACATGACTTCTTTTCATGATGAAAGTTGTCTTGTACATGGTATAGGTATGGTATTTCTTTGTTTGCCATAGTTTAAATATCTGGTAAGGAGGTGGAATTGGGGGGGTCTAAAGAAATACTCAGTAGTTAAGGGTGCTTGGTGTTCTTCCAAAAGACTCAAGTTCAAATCTTTGTACTCACATCAGATGATTCACAATTGTCTGTAAGTTTAGCTCTAGGAAATGCAATGCTCTCTTCTGGCTTCTCCCCTCCCATCACACAGATACATCACACACACACACACACACACACACACACACACACACACACACACACACAAAGTTATTTTTTTGTTAAGAGTACAAGGGTTGGATTTCCAGCAAACACAAGGCAACTAACAATTGTCTTTAACTCCAGATCTAGGGGATCCAATGCTGTTCCTCTCATCCCAGAGGCACTTACATGTATGTGGTGTACAGACATACCATGCAAGTAAAAGATAACACATAAAATAAAAATAAATCTTCAAAAGAATAGTTAGAATTGGAGGATGTCATTGTATTACATAAAGAACAAAATTCCCAACAACTGGCTAACTCTATAACTTCTTCAAGAACCACTCTCCTAATAACCAGCCACATGAATTTCATTGCTGGGTTACAGAGTAAATAAGTCTCCTTTGTATTGAATTTGATATCCTAAACATAATTTTCAGTTATCAACAGGGAATCTGTGTTAAGCCTACTATAAACCTATAGAGGGGATTTTCCAGTTTCAGTTAACTTTTAAATTAAGAAATGGAATCGACAGGGGTTATGTGCATCCCAGTGCAAGTTTGAATAACTCAGATCATGGGATGCTGAACCTACTAAACTTGCCAGGGTCCATGGAGAAACAACTCTCTTGATCAAATCATAGGCTGTTTATTTCCAATTACATTGTGCAAGCAGTCATTCTTATTACTGATCCAGGTAATCTATACCAATTGGTTATCCATGTGAAATCTCAAGGCAAAGAATTCTCTCTAGATATCAACAAATATACTTTGATTAAGTACATACTACATAGAGAGTAGAATTGACAAGTGAGAAACCAACAGACAGGATATAGCCTGAAGGCATATATCCAAAAGATCTAGAGGTCTTTTAGAACTTTGAATTCACTGAATCTCTCCTCCAAAAGGTATGATTTATCTACCAATTAGTTTATTTTTGTTTCTTTAAAATAAATATTATTGTATATTAAGGCATTTTACATGACAAGATACATACCTACATACTAAGTAGGTTATAGTAAAACATCTTTGATACTTTGGCAAGAACAAATATAATTTACTCATAAAACAAAAATCCTGAACATTTACTTATTACATTTTACTTATTACTTATTACATTATTATTACAGGTGCACATGCACATGTGGGTGTGTGTGTGGGGTGCCTGAGCATATATACGTGTGTGTGTGTGTGTGTGTGTGTGTGTGTGTGTGTGTGTGTGTGTGTAGAAGGTTAAAGCAGACTTTAGATCCACAGGAGCGGGAGTAATAAGTGATTGTGAACAGCTGGATATGTATCCTGACAACAAATCCTAGGTTTCCTCAAAAGACCAGCAAGTGCTCTTTACTGCTGAACCATCTCTCCAGTCCTTCTTTCCCCAATCTTGACAATAGAACATTACCAAGGTCCCATGAAGATAGTATCCAAATTATGATATTTTGATATAACCTTCTTATTCAACTTTCTTATATATTCAGTAGAAACTACTTTTCACTGATTTTGACTCTCTCTGAAGACTAACATTATCCAGTAAAAAACTTTCTCGTGATGTGGGATAATATCCATAAGCTGTATTTCCCAACCAGCCTTTTAGTTGGGAGTTGGGGGTAAACAGTATCCTGTGTTGCTAAGCTATGACAGGTAATAGACTAGGTTTAATTAATTTTAACTAGGTAGCTTGGACTAGATGGATTTATCAGGACATAGTCCCATCATAAGCTAAGAAACATCTCTACATTAATATACATCTCATGCAATCTGGTTGTCTAGCTACTTTTGGCAAAACCAGTCCTACATTCTAAACTATGATAATCTAAGAGAAGGGAAGAACAGCTACCCACTTTAAGCAGGGCAGGCACATCCTCTCCAATTTGGCCCCAATTCTCCTAAGCCTCTTTCCTCTCTTCTGCCAAGATCCTACAGACATGTGGGCTGGGGGGGGGGGTGCTTTGCTAAACTCTTTGGTATTTTCATGAGCCAAACCAGAGCTGCTGTAGTCCCCCAACAGAGCTCCCATTTGATAGGATTTATGCCTGTCTTGCTGTGTTACTTATTATTTTTGTATTTCTCACAGTACAGTGCCTCTCACAGACTAGGTGTCATCCATTTTAGTTGAAGAAATGAATAATTTAGTTTGAAGCCAGCTCATGTTTAGCTAAAATCTCTCCCATCTCTAACCACAGTACTTCTAAAGAAAGCTGGGGTCACATAAGCTCTTTGGGAAATTATAAAACTCAGTTACCTGCCCTGGAACCTTCAGGACATAGGGGGATCACCTTTTAGAATCCATAATCAAAAATCCAGCAGCACATTTAAACATGAGAAGGGGATGTTCATTAGGCAGTTTTAGCAGAACTTTCCCTCCAGTATAGAGACAACCTCAACATCTTGGTAATAAACTAGCTTTCAGAATATGCTATATATTTATCCATCAAAACATCTGACCCAGCTGCTTCAACAGACAAGAGAAGAGACTGGAGTGAAGACCATGGTAACCATCATATGATAACATGTGTTGAAGTTGATAGGTTAAGGGTTGGGGACATAAGACAATTGGTTTGCTAGCATGCCGGAGGCCTTGAGTTCAATCCCCATCAGGGAAGGAACTCCATGATTTTGGTTCACATCCATTAACCTCAGTAGTCAGGAATTGAAGGCAGAAGGATCAGAAGTTCAAGTATATCCTCCTACTACATGTCAAGCTCAAGGCCAGCCTGGTATACATGAGACTCTGTTTCAATTAAACAAACAACAGAACAGCAAGACACCAAATGAACATTGGGCATGAAGTCAGTCACAGAAACTGCAAGAAGTAGGCGACAAAGGAAAGTAGGAAAGGGGAAGAAATGATTAATGTGAGAAGACTCGAGGTAAATAAAGGGTTGAAGTTTTATATTCCAAGTGGTACTTTTATAGAAAACTCTTGGGAGTTTCCAGTGAGCAAACTAACTAACCTCATGTTAACAGAAAATATGAAATTACAAAGAATTTACCTCTATTTGGGTAAGTGGATTGCATGTGGCTAACTTGTTGCTGCCTATGATCTCAGGGATTCACACTGTTGGCATTGAAATTTCAACTATGCTTTCTCAAGCTTAGAGGCATGGAAGGATTTTGTCTTGTTAGCATGGCAAGAGAAGCATTGGTCTTATCTCTACTACCTTATCCTGCTATTGACCCTGCTCAGGACAAGGAATCACACGCATAAAGGAATTGAATTGTAATGATTTAGGCAGGGAACGGGCTTCAAAAGGATATGATCTGAACTGGCTCCTTTTATCCATGTAAAAATAACACTCATGAAAGTAGATGGTAGTTTAAAATGATTTAAAAAAAAAAATTGTTCCCCAGGGCACTGCATACCAAACTTGGAAATCTGAAGTTTCCGAATTTGACTATGCTAAGATCTAAAAGCTTTTAGGAGACACCCAAGATGTAATAACCATGCTTACACCCAAGGAGCGAACAACTGATTATTAACTTTGGAACAGTCTCAGGTGAAGCACAAACAACATGTCCAAAGCTATATGGCAAAAATAATGGAAGTCACCACAGATAAATATGTGGATAGACAGTTTATTGCTTTTAAGGCAGCAGTGTATCATTGAAAGATGTGAAGTTCAGAAAAGTTTAGAATTTCTGAAGAAAATCACAATGGGGATAAGTAGAGCCAGAGTCTGAGCTCTGACCTAACTCAGCTCTATAGATCTGTACATCACCACAGTATTCAAGTCATCACCACACCCCAATGCAAAGCTTTCTACTGGGAATCATTTTCTTTTAAATAATACATTTTATTTAAATTAGAAACAATCTTATTTTACATGTCAATCCCAGTTCCCTCCCACTTCCATCCTCCCATGACCCCCACTGACCCCCCCATTCCATTCCCCATCCACTCCCCAGGGAGGGTGAGACCTTCCATGAGGGATCATCAAAATCTGTCAAGTCATTTAGGGTACTTCCTAGGCCCATCCCCCATGTATCTAGGCTAAGGGAGTTTCCCTACATGGGAAATGGGCTCCTGAAGTCCATTCTTGCACTAGGGATTCATCCTGGTTCCACTGCCAGAGGCCCCATGGACTACCCAGTCTTCCTAGCTGACACCCACATTCAGGGGGCCTGGTTTGGTTCTATATTGGTTCCCCAGCTGTCAGACTGGGGCCCATGAGTTCCTATTTGCTCAGGTCAGCTGTTTCTGTGGGTTTTCCCAGCATGGTCTTGACCCCTTTGTTCATCACTCCTCCCTCTCTGAAACTGGCTTCCAGGAGTTTGGCTCAGTGCTTAGCTGTGGATCTCTGCTTCTGTTTTCATCAGCTACTCTAGGTTGGCAAATAAGGTAGTCATCATTCTCATTATAAGGGATGGTCATTTAAGGTAGCCTCTCCACTATTGCTTAGATTCTTAGTTGGGTTCATCCTTGTGGATCTCTGAACATTCCCCAGTGCCAGATTTCTCTTTTAACCTATAACGGCTCCCTCTATTGATGTGTCTCTTTTCTTGCTCTCCTCTATTCATCTCCTATGCTCCTCCTTGTTTCCTAGCTTCTCTGGAGGAGTGGATTGTAGTCTGATAAACCTTTGCTCTATGTCTAATACCCATATGAGTGAGTACATACTATGCTTGTCTTTCTGTGACTGGGTTGCCTCACTTATGATGGTTCTTTTAAAAATTTATTATTGCTATTATTGTAGGCAGGCATACATGATATGTGCATCAGAGTGAACATGGCACAACTTAATTGAAGTCAGTTCTCTCCTTCTACCTTCACATGACTTCCAGGAACTAAAATTAGGTCACTAGGTGTGTTTGGCTAATGCCTTTGCCCACTGAGTCATCTTGCTGGCCCAAAGTATCTAGAATTATTTTTTATTGCTGTTAGAGTTTTAAAAAATGTCTTAAACTATATATATATATATATATAGATATAGATATAGATATAGATATAGATATAATTTTGAAATTATATATCATATACTTTAAAAAAACCCTAGCAAATTTACACACACACACACACACACACACACACACTATCACACTATGTATGTATGCACTCAGGATTGAAAGCAGAGCTTCACACATGCTAGGTAATGCTGAGAAAATGCTAGGTAAATGCTCTATAGCTGACTACATGATTCCCTGTTCAAAAGTCTTCCATTTTTAATTAAAAAATGATATTTCCCAAAGGCAGAGAGAAGAGAAAGTATCTATCACAGCTATTTCTTATTGTCTGAGAAGAGGGAATGCCAGCTGCGGAATTGTCTCAGTCATATTGCCCCAGGTCTGTAAAGAAGTTTGTAATTGCTGATTGATGTTGAAGGGCCCAGTCCACTATGGGTATTGCCATTCCTAGGCAGACCAGGGCTACATAAGAAAGCTAGCTGGGCATGTTTCAGTAAGCAGCCTTCCTCTATGGGTTCTGCTCCAGTTCTTGCCAAAATTTCTCCCTTAATGATGGATTATAACCTATGAGTCTAAGCCAAATAAACCCTTTCCTCTCCCAAGTTACTTTTGGTCAAAATGTTTTATCACAGAAACCAAAAAGCAAACTAGAACAGTGGCCAATAGGGGATTAAAAAAACTTGTTAATACTACCAAACCCTTCTAGTTAAGCCACAAATTTCCTGGCTTTAATATCAAAACATTGTATTCTGGGAAATCATTTTCAGACTTGTTTTTAAAGAAACAGAAGTTTTATGTCTCAGATGACCTCTCAGTCCCAAGAAAACTGAAACAATCAATTATATACACCATGTGTATTTTCCATCATATTTATGAGCAGCGTCAATCCCAATGTCTACATCTTAAATATCATTCCCGTTTGACTTAGCTAGTGCTCAGAGCCAAAAGCAGTCCTTAGAACACAATAAAAACTCAACAAAGCTTTATCACATTGGTGTCTATGGTGGTGTAGCTTTCCATTTCATATACTGTATGCTTTACATGTCATTGATGTCCATCATATTTATTGAATAAAATATAATAGGCAAAAGCTACCCATAATAAACATCAATGATGATGTTTTGAAGTTAAGGAACACTCATAGGGATAGGAGTCGTATGTCTTGGTAATGGACAAGAACAGGGGTCCTGAGGGAGAGCATCATGTGTCTTCTTTAGAGGGATGGGGGGATGGGGGAGCATTTTTCCTCCCCTCCACAGCAGTTTTCCAAAATCCCTGCTCAGCTGACAATGTCATTCATCCCCCAAAGGACCAAAAGTTAAAGGAAACTTCTAAAATTTGAACCCCAGAATGTTCCCCAAAAAACCCACATGATAAGACTTTGTTCTCAGATAAGTGTTACTGGGAGGTAGAGAGGTGTGACCCCAGTAGATCACCAGGACACTGAAAGCACACCTTTGAAGGGAACAGTGGAAGCCCAGGCCCATCCTTTCTTTTATTTCCTGGCCATGAGATGGGTGGTTTTGTTCATCCATATACTCCCACTATGAATTAGCCTACAAGCAACAATTAGAGTTACAGATGGTTGTAAGATATCATGTGAGTGCTGGGATTTGAACCCAGGTTTCTGCAAGAGCAGCCAGTGCTCTTAAACACCGAGCCACATCTCCAGTCTCTATAATAACCTGATTATTTTAATGTATAAGGTGGGGGAGCTGTAGAGGGATTGATAGCTAAGAATACTGGCTGCTCTTCCAGACATTCCAGGTTTGATTCCCAGTAGCCACATAATGGTTTACAACTGTGAACCTGGGAATCCTGGGAATCTAAACTCTCTTCTGCCCTTCATGGGAACCAAGCACAGATGTTGTACAAAGACACACATTCAGGCACAATACATGTACACATAATTAATTAATTAACTAATTAATTAAAAGATAAATTTAGACAATGGAACGATGCAGCTTTCTAATGTTTTTGGTGCCTCTATGATAATTTCAAGTATTTTTTTTTTGATAACCCAGAGACATTAAAGAGTGGGAGATTATATAAATATATCTGTATAACTCAAGGTAGCTTATATTGGCCTGCTCTTTCTTTTGATCTTGGAGCTTTGTGTTTGGGGCTTACAAATTTGAATCTCCGCCAAACCCTGTGAGCAGGTTTCTTTTAACTGCACCTGCAAATATACCCAACTCAAAATGCTTTCCTTGAAAGGCCAAAGCACAAGCTTCTGAAAGGATAGCCCATACAACATCTTTGTCAAGTGTCTCATCCCTCCTTTCCCTTTCCTGTAATTTGAGTTGGGTTTTCTATGTTGATATATGGAACAAGGATTTCAACTAAAATGTAAATGCTGATAAAGCTGCATACCTTAGATCCGATATTCTCAAATACTGGTAATTATAAGAAATAGATTGGAATTAGACAAAACCTACAGGGAAATGTTTGTTTAAACACTTCAACTTTAACCTTGGAATTGCACAGAATCAAGCAATGTTAGGATCAAAGAGGACTTCAAAATTAATCCAGTTTGATGGTGTTCTAATTTGATCTGTAAAACCTATTCAGAGACTGATCCAGACACCATCAGCATCCAAAGGGCCAGGGAAGAACAAAACAAGGGCTGCTGTTCTGGATACCTTCAGTGAACACAGAGGGTGGGGATTGTGGGTCTGCCCCACCAACACTAACCATGCATGCTGCCTAGGTGCCTAGATATTTTTGTAGGTAGTCCTACTACTTTGCACTTGGATTCCTGCTGATCACAGAAATGAGGTGTGGTCATGAAGAACAAAAGGACGGGTGATGTACAGATGAAGACTATGGCTGCTGGTGCAAGATCTCCCAGCAAGAACAACAGCAGCACCTTTTTGGTGACAATTTCTGCCTACCGGAACACAGTATGATAGGCACACATAGTGAACAATTTTACCTGGTGCAGTAACTGTTTTCTCTAGCTGCTAAATCAGCTTGAGTGCGATGGACATATTGTGATATGTTATTTCCTTATTAGTTAATTTAACCACAGAGTCCTGGGAAATTAAAAGTATGAACCTCACACATTCTAACCTATAACTTAATTTACATGCCAAGAATTTGGGTCAGATAAATGAAGCTATTAATATTAAGGGTGAGTCCAGAGTCCAGTTCTTATAGGTTCTACAGATGACATTTCAAAAAGTGGCCTTGGCCAAGCAAATCCTATAAAATGGCATATTCTTGAAGAATTAAGCAGGCCATCCATGGCTGGCCCTTCATATGCACCAGTGTTACCAACTGAAATGTCTTTTCTCTGCATGAGAAATTTCTCTAAATCCCTTGCTGCCGACTTCCAAATTCTGCTGTTTTTGTGAATATCACCATTATTCTAATAAAATATGAGCACAATTCCTTGCGGAAAGTATTCAGGTACCTGGGGACAGATTCTGGGGTTCTAATTCATTCTCTTTTGTTTTTTGAGCTCATAACAGAAACATTATCTATGTTGATAGAAGCAACATGGTGCAAGATTTACAGATTATAGCAACATAGTAGATAACACCAGAGACTGAAGAATACATGATACTTAAGTGACTATGACCCTGAAGGTATGGGACTGGTGACCTATGTCAAGTTAGGTATCCTCACTAAGGTCTCCATCAACTCATCAGATAAATGAGAGTGATAATAATATCCAGCTCACAGGATTTTTCTTACTGAGAATTGTGTAGAGCCCATGAAAGAATTGTACATGCTTAGCACACATGGAATGCTTAATACATGATAAATTATTGTCAGTGTTGTCATCATTTTAAAATGAAACAACCTATGATGGGGGAAAAAAATCTACAAATTGCTTCCAGAACTCCAATCCTGCACTCATTCACGACCTCTGAAGGAGTGGGCCTACAGAGCACTTAGCAGTTTTCCCCAGGCCTTTGGTACATTGTTTTCTGCCCAGGAACTCAGATGAAATGGAGCAGGTAGAGTGGGCCAGTTCATTCTCTATTAGTCATCACGCACAAGTTGTAGGCTGTCAGAATCCTTGAGAACCTCATTCTATCAGCCCACATCTAAGACAACGTGAAAATCTTCATGGCAATATAAATATATACATATATATAACTACTAATTATAAATATGAATATAGTTATATACAACATATAACTATATAATTATAAATCTAACATAAATAATATATTATAATAATATGTATGTATATCATTTGTAAAGTGCTTCCTTACACTGCTATATTTGCAGATTTGCTCTGGAAACTGTAAGTGTAGGTGGGCAGATATTTATCTTGAATTTTCAGGGCATCCATGAAAGCAAGAAGTAACTGGCTAATCAATGATATTTTGATCCAGGCAGACTCTAAACAATTTTACATCCAAAATGTGTAACTGTGTTAGTTACCTTCATGCTACTGTAACAAATACCTGGGAAAATTAATTTTTGAAGAGAAAGGGGTTTGTGTGGGCACATAGTTCTGAAGATTTCAATCCATGAATGTGCAATGTTGCCACGGGCCTGTGGGGAGGCGGTGCATTGTGACAGGGTCATATGGAAGAATAAAGCCATTAATCTCAAGAAAGAACAAGAAAAGAAGAGTCTGGGTCCTGCTCCTTCTTTGAAGCTCTTGCCTTTGATGACCAGAAGATCTTTCACACAGCCCATCTTGTAAAGTTTCCTCTACCTCCCAACTGTATGAACCTGGTGTGTCACTTCTGACATATTTACCCTTGGATGACATTTAAGATGCCACCTTCAGCAATAACATATTTGAATTATCATTTGTAAATAATTTATACATCAGAGAATATATACTCAAAAGCTGCTGAGGGTAAATGCCATTAGCTAAGTAAGCTTCTTGATGTACTCAGTCACCACCTATCACCCTGCACCAGGCTTACCTTCTGTTTGTACGTTCACAAGGCCCATTGTTAAATCATATGTTTTTCTACTGTCAACCTTTTGAGAAACCTCCATACCTATTTTCCATAATGGTTGTAATAATTTACATTCTGATCAATGCTGCGTAAGGGCTCCATTTTCTCCATGTTCTCATTTATTTATTTTTCCTCTTTCTCATAATTAAAAAATTATTACATTTATTTATTTATGGGCAAGACACACACTACCATGTTCTCAAGGAGGTCCAAGAATAACTCAGCAATTTTCTCCTTCCATCATGTGGGTTCTAGATTAGCATTCAGGTCATCAGGATTGGCAGCAACAGAAGAGGGCTTTATTTACCCTGGAACTGCGGTTACAAAGAGCTACCATGTGGGTACTGTGATTTGAACCCAGATCTTCTTGAAGAGCAGCCAGTATTCCCATACTCTTAACCACTGTAACATCTCTCCAGACCTTTCACCATCTCTTTCTTATAATGGTCATTCTAACAGGCATGAAGATATGTCATGACAGTTTTAATTTGCCTGTCTTCAATAGTGATTATGGATATGTTTTTCATATACTTGTTTGACATTTATATATCTCTTTTAAAATGCACATGCAGATTTTTTGTTCATTTACTTTCATACCATTGAAATCTGAGTTCCTTGTATAATTTAGACATGAACCTTATCATACATATGATATAGATCAGGTGTATGTGTTCCTGTTTTCGTTCTCTTGTTTACTTAGCTGAGTGTGGCACTTTATTATTTGATATGGGCCCATTTGTCTGGATTTGTTGCCTTACATCTTGAGTTCACACACAGCAATCTAGAAAACTGTATATATAGTCTGAGAATTTCAAAAAAATAAAAAAAACAGACTATAAAAATATGGGGCAAATTTTTTAAAGCCAAGTAGGAGGAGATATATGAATGAATATCTGAAAGAGTTTAGGCTCTAGACAAAGTTCTCTAAATAACAAGAAAGAACTCCAGTCCCAGGCCTGGCTCTGCTACTAACAGACTTAATGCATGAATATCTGAAAGAGTTTAGGCTCTAGATAAAGTTTTCTAAATAACAAGAAAGAACTCCAGTCTCAGGCCTGACACTTCTAAAAACGGGGTAAGTTACCATTTATACATTGTGTGTCTATTTAGAGCTTGCTCTTTTCATGCTCATAAAACTCAAACACTGCCTCTGTTCTAAAAGACAGCATGTATATGACGGCAAGGTTTCAGCAGGGATAGTCAAGGGTACAATGTGAAGTGAAAACAGGAGAGGGAGGATTTCAACAGACAATCTGTCTGGCAGGGAAGTACTTGGTTATCTATGCAGATGGAATGTGGTTAGTGACTTGTCAGAGGACACTGTTTACATGTGCACAAATTTAAGGGAAAAAAGAAAAAAGTGTGAGATTCCTATTTCATAAAAAGAAAAGGAAGTCCAAGAAAAATGGGACAAGCGTGGCAGACAAACTACAAAAAATAAAGAGGAAATCCTGTGAGCTTAAGTGTATATAAAATGCACAGAAAACCAGTTGGGGGCTAAACCTATGTGCCAGTCTTTCTGTTGTAGTCTCATAGGCCTCAGGTCTAAAACAAAATGTGGGTGTTAGGTTTATGAAAATGGGTCAGTGAATTTTAGCACTGTGATTTCTAAGCCTTTCCTAGAAGAACCAAAGTAAACTGAAACCAAAAAATGGTATAAAGGTGACTTCAGGACCAGAAGGCAAGCCACTCCTCCGTCTTTGCCTAGGGTCTCAGGGAATGGCACGTAGGCAGTGTGCAGATAATGATTAGGTTATCAATCAATCAAGGGCTTTTCTTTCCATTTAAGATTTTATTTTTAATTATGTATGCATGTCTCTACGTGGGTTCCTGCAACTAAGTGCATGTATTCTCAAAGTCCAGAAGAGGGCATCTGATCCCTTAGAACTGGAGTTACAGGCAGCTGTGAGTGGACACTAGGAAACAAACTCTGGTCATCAACTTTAATAGGAGTACCCTTCACCACTGAGCCATCTCCAAAGGCCCAAGAACAGGGTTAAAAGGAATCCTGAGTTATAAATTCCTTTCCCAGTTGTTGTTCTAGTCACATCAGCATTGCCACCATGCCACACTTTTACCTGCTGTTATCTTGAGCTACCATTCCTTATCTTACCAAATTCATTCTGGGGATTAAACAAGCCAACTAGTGTCTTAGGAGAACTGTCTACACGTATAACATATGCTTCTGTATTTATAATATAGGTTACTACATGCTGTAAAATCTCTTCTTTTAGCTTCAAGACACAAACCTAGTAACCATTTTTACTCCTTCATCATCAAGTGTAGTTACTTAACTGAGTTTGGGCAATAGAATCTAGACATTAGAAGAGCTTGAAGCCATTTTTTAGTGCATACCACAAAACTTTCTCCTTCCTCCTTAGGATGGAACATGAGTCAGAAGACGTAAAAGGAAGTTACAATGTGGAAATTACTTGGGCCTGGATTGACCATGTGGAGTCATCTAGACAGGGACAGGGTTACAGAAGGGCAAAAAAAAAAAAAAAAAAAAAAAAAAACTTGCCTTATTCAAGCCGCTAAGATTCTTTCACCTATTTGTGACAGTTAGAATTACATTAATGGATATCTCAGTATTTAATGACTCCTTACTATGTGCTAGGCACACACACAGCTCTTCAGTTCTCACAAAGCCCCACAAAATAAATACTGTTACAGGCACAGAAAATTTAATGACTTGTGCAAATGTACACTGCTGTGTTAAACCAGCCCTAGGTCTTATTCACTTTACTATCTCTCTCAATACAGGATATACTTCTAGTTGCACTGCCTGACAAAATTACTTCTTACTTTAGGTTAGCTAACCCTTACATACAGCTGAAAGATAAAACAGAATGAAAGACAAGGAAATCAAAACAAAGAAATATGTTTCTAAAATTCTAAGTAAAACTTGCAAAAGCAAAGAAAATTTTCCATTTGTTTTACTAAGATCTGTAATGTACAGGTAAAAGGTGATACAAATTTAAAAGTTAGTGTTAAATTCATAATCCAAAATGAATTTCTATAGCTCAATAACAAAAATGGGATTCCAATCGAGAATATCTGTGACAGCATAAAAACATAGAAAATAGTTGGCACAACTGTTATTTCTCACCAAGAATTATGGAATTATACAATCGCCATACATCCAATCATAGAGGACATTTCATGACATGAAGAAAATGCTTATGACACGAAGAAATTCAATTACATAACTACACCAAAAATGGGATCAATGCAAATCAACCATCCTAAATAATGTCTGCTGGGTACCAATTACATGCTTAGTGTAAACCTAGAATCTGGTTATGTGGTCCCTGCTTCCAGCAGTATATGGTCTGGCTTCCCAATGTAGGCATTCTCATAAGACCAGCAAAACTTCTTTCCCTGGGCTTGGTTTCTTTATCTAAATAATAAGGAAGTTATACACATTGATACAACAAGGACATCTGCTCAACTATGTTCATAGCAGCACTATTTGTAATAGCCAGGACCTGGAAGTAACCTAGATGCCCCTCAATTAAAGAATGGATACAGAAAATGTGTTACACAGTGGAGTACTACTCAGTGGGAAAAAAACAATAGAATCTTGAAATTTGCAGGAAAATGGAATGTATGAAACTAGAAGAAACCATCCTAAGTGAGGTCACCCAGTCACAGAAAGACAAACATGGTATGTACTCACTCAGATATGGATATTAGACATAGAGCAAAGGTTTACCAGATTACAATCCACACCTCCAGAAAAGCTAGGAAACCAGATACAATCACTAAAGATTTAATTAGAGATGTATTAGAAGATTTAAGTGAGAAACAAATTTGATTATGTTGTTGTTTTACTGTCTCTATGTCACTCATCTCTATGACCAAAGGTTTTTGAGTGGCAGTGCATACAATATTTGCCAACATCCTGCAAAGTTACCAAATAAAATTGTAAAATTTGGAGCAATTAACAATTTAAAGAATCCATCAAATATCCAATAACAGGAACACATTTCCAACTTTCATCATCACACTACCTCATCTGTCTTCTGATTTAAAAAGAAATGCATTGAATAGCAGGCAGACAGAGACCATTTCTCTTGCTGGTTCTGCTGGTGCCTTTGAGGACAAATTTGTAAAATCACAATCCCTACCCCCACCCCCATCTGACCTGATGTGTTGTTTTAGTCTGCAAAACCTGGCTACATAATGTCTGTTGGTTATGTCTGTCAATGCTTACTACCCACCACCTAGTGCTCCAAGCATTTTACTTGCTTACTTTCACTTAACCAGCACAGTCAGTCCCCTGGGATTGGTACTGTGATTAATCCCACTTTAGAGCCAAGGAAACTAAGGTTTAAAGAGGTAAAGTGACTTTCCCACAGGGACATGGATTCTAATTGCAGTTCTGGGCTTTAAAAAAAGGTTGGTCTGGTTTCAAAGCTCATACCTCAGTGCCTGATTCAGATCACTATCTCCATGAAGTCTTTTCTAAAACACGAATGCTGTTACAGAACTTTGGAGGAACCCCTCACTAACCCCTCCCCATCAGCCATTGCATCAGCTGTCTTCCCCAAGCCCCACCTCTAGGGAACTCCACATCACAGGGAGTAGCATCTTCTCTCTTCCACTTCTAAGAAAATACAGACTTTTTAAGTCGTCTTGAAAGATCACATCTAGTTCTCTATTTCTATAAGTATCCATCTTCTTTTAAAGTCTATCTTACATTCAGTCTACATGAAAAATGAACAGACAAAAACAGATACTCTAGTCTGGATTCAACATCCCCCCCCCCCCACCCATTGTCTAGCTGCTATCTCTACAGTTTAGTAATTATCTATCCTGCATACTAACATTGCCTTTCCCATGAACCTACTAAGTTATACTCTGCGACCTACCAGCATAAAATAGTTTCAGTTTATTATGAAGTGTAAGCAAACACTTCACAGATATCTATACAAGACACGGGAGGAGAGGGAAAGCTCTAAGGATCAAAAAGGTAAGATTATTGTTATTGAATCTCTTCCCTAGCATTAACGACTTCACAAGTAAATTTTGTGATAATGCATTCTTCCAAATTCCCCAGAATTTCTTGGCTTGAATAACCTGAGGAAATACAGTCACGTTCTTTCTCAAAGTTGTTCAATATCCACGACTAATGATGCTCTCTGGCTTAAAGCTGATAGCCCCAATAATGTCGATCAAAAGCTTCCCCTGAACCTTGCTTTGGGCTGCCACTTTGAAGTTGAGTCTCCAAATCCCTCCTTTTCACTCCTGCCTCCCACTCTTGCCTCAGATGATACCCCCACCTTGCAAACAGTCTGCATCTTCAATCCTCTGCTAAAATGAACACAACTTTCACACCTAACCAAACAGAAAATTGTAGTTTCAAAGTTTCTGAATCTTTTCCAGAAAGCCTCCAGATTCGGCAGTGGCGTTGCCTTTCCGTAAAGGTCTCAATACCGCCCCTATGGCAAGGGCGTGAGCCAGTCCCATAGCGGGGTTGTTCACAGCACTTATCAATCCCTATTTCCAAAGGAAGGCTCAGATCTTAGACTGAAATGCTCATATTGAATTTTGTCTACTTAGCGCCTGAACCCAAGTTCTACCTTGCTCAGAGATGCAGTTCCATTGTGCCTATGGCTTTCTCACAAGGGCTTCCTTTCCCCTCAGCCCCCCTCACCCAGTCACAGCATTTCGTCCCCATCTAAAAAAAAAAAAAAAAAGAGCAGCTCCCTGCAGCGACGGTAGAGGCGCAGCGATCTGGCAGGCCCAAGGTTGCAAGGCTGAGCTTCCCCTTTGTTGGGCGGGCTACAGATGGTGTCCCGGAGCGGGGCTGCGCCTAGGCGGGCGTGGGGGACCAGAGGCGGGGGAGGGGGGCAGAGGCCAGGAGGGGGATCGGGCGGGAGGGGAGGAGACGGCTGAGCAGCCAATCAGCACGCAGCCCATCAGCTGACCGCTTTTGCTTACACCAGGTGCACGCCGGCTGCGGGGAGCACAAAGCGGGGCGCACGGAGGGCGCGGGCAGCAAGCCGCGGAACGAGGCGAGGCCCGTGCGCCCCGGCTTGCAGCGCTTGCCGGGCGGACACCGGGGCCCACGGGGTCCTCTCAGGCAGCGGCATCAGTGCCACTGCATTCCAAGGCGCCTAGAGCGCCTTCCTTAAGACCTGATCGTTCGCTGCCCCGCCCTCTGAACCCCAATTCTTCTACCCTCCTTCCCAAACCTGCGGGTCTCTACCACGACCCCCAAGTACGGGATTTAGCCCAGCCCTGCGCAGCAGCTGTTGCTCCTGCGGCTGTCTCGCCTTGTGTCTTGGTGCTCTGCCTGGGGTCCCCCAAGGAGCCGGTGCGCGCTGCGGGCTGGGAGAAGGCGCTGCTCTGCCGGTCCTCATCCACCGGCGGCAGCTGCTGCTGCTGCCACCGCCACCCGCAAAGTACGCACCCTAACATCCCCACCAGCCGGGCCTTAGGGTAAGTGCCCCGACCTACTGGGCCGCAGCAGGAGGTTTGGGAGGCAGCGAGCGGGGAGTGCAGGCAAACTTGGCTGCTGGATGGACCCTACAGCGTTTGAGAAATCTCAGGATAAGATCGCAGGTCTAAGGGGGACTGGGGGCGCGGTTTCTGGAGCTGCGGTTGGGGAGGGGAGACGGAGTCGGGAAAGTAGAATCTAGTTATCACCCTCTTGTCTTAAAAATGAAGCAGGGGGAGCAATAGTTGAGAAGGCAGGCTAGACAAAAATCATTAAAAGGCAGTGACTGGAGTTGAGCCCCTAGGATTTCAGGGACCCATCGGGGGATGGTGGTCTCCAGAGTGGGAAAGAGATGGTGGTGTGAACAGGGGGACAAGCTGGGACCTCGGGAAGCGCGCAGATAGAAGACCCATGGAGTTGGAATGGGGTCAAGAGGAGAGAAAGCAAGGTGGCAGGTTGTGGGGAGAGGAAGAGGTCTTGGCAGTGGCCTCGATGTTAAGAATAAAGAGCATGGAGCTTAATTAACAAAACATTGAGAGCACTGAAGTCAGAGCATTGAGGAGAACACACTCAACTATTATGTGGTCCAAGAAGGAGAAGACTGTGCGGTTTGAGCCTAGACGGTGTAGCCTCTTAAGGAGGCTTGTCATGGATGTGGAAATTTCAAGGAAGCCTTCCTTGGTCGTTTCCAGGCATTCTGCTCCAGGGTCAGTGGCTAGGAAAGTTTGCCAGCGAGTGTCCTTTGTGCTGCATGAAGATGGGGTGGGGGCTGCTGCCAACTGGTTCAGGGCATCCTAGGTTCCTGCAGTCACCGCTACCTGAGGGGGGAGTCCTTGGCTGATTGGGTTTCCCCAGAAAAGCCAAGCAGCCAAGAGGCTCCTCCTTCAGATTGGAAAGTTCGTCCTGGGACTGTTGCTGGACAGCAGGCATGGCTGTGCAGGCTGGAAGATTCCGTAGTAGTACTTGCTCCAGAGGGACCTCGCCTGCTGTATCTACAGCAATAGCTTCAAAGCCAGCTGTGCAGAGAGTGATCAGAGTGTCTAAGCCTTTGAGTGAGTGAACCATGTAGGCAAAGCTCCTAAATCCCATCCTGACCTTAGTGTGCTCATTCACAGATGATAAAACAAATATGGAATTCAGATTCGCTGAGGGCACAAGTACTGCTGACTTGGACTCTTTCCTGTAGGATCTTCAAAGACAATGTGTTATCTTGTTTTGCAGTTCAATTTACCACCACCATCTAGGCAATTAATATTATTCCCTTATTGTCATGACTTCATTTTTAAAAGCTGGAACTTGAGATGTGGAAACTTCGGGAAGATTTATACTTTGACCTGTATAAAGCTGGAGTGGAAGTGGTATTACTGGCTCCAGGGCCATGTGTGTCATGAAGTCTCTAATTTGCATGCAAATGTGAACGGATCCTGGCAGATGTCTGGCCTCATCCATTCACATGAAGGAATTTGAAAAGACAAGGAGTCTTCAGTTAACAATAGACCTTAAGAACGCAGAATAAAGGCCCAGTGTGGGTTTCTCTGTTTGGGGATTCCATGGCTTGCTGACACCTTTATTCCAGAGCCAAATTCTGAGTGTGGTATTATAAGGGCAGCGCAAATCCACTTGCTCATACCTGGATGTATATTTGCATGCTGCAGATAGGGAGTGTTTCTATGCAGGCAGTGACTTCCACTTCTGGTGACTTCAGATGATTTCTTCACTGACTCCTCAACTTTTAGAGTTCTTTTCTCTTTCTTTGAATAATTTTCTTTTTTATCTTGGCCAACATTTGCCCCCTGTCCTGAGAGATAAGTAATACAGGAAAAGGTAATTGTCACTGAGGAACTGGAAGGTCTCACTAGAGTGGTCATGGTTCATTTAATCTCATTTGAATTCCTTAGGTGGCAAAGTTAAAAGAACTGCAGATGATGATGGCATCCCATTCCAGCAAAGGGAGTGGACCTGTGTGTGTGTGTGTATGTGTGTGTAGCAGGGGTCTCAAGTCTGAACAGTGAACAGGGGAAGTAATTCGATGAACTCTCAAAGCAAGGACTTTTCTGTCTTGTGTTATAGTAGCTGGTCAGTCATGCTATTCACCTCTTGACTTTGTAAGACTGATAGAACAAAAGCTGGGCAGCATGGGCCACATGTGAGGCTTGCAGTTATAACTGCTGACAAGCCATCGGCAGGAACTCTTCTTTTGTCAGTCCTAAACACTATTGAAGGGGGAAAGAGACCTATTCACTGAACAGGGTTTGATGACCCTGTATTCTATAGACTAAACAAAATACAACAGAAAGACAATATTGCTTTGAAGGGATTGGCCGGGAACGGGGGTGGACAACAGATGTTAGTATGATGTTTCACATGTTTTCTGAAGTTGTTATTATTATGATTATTGCATTCTTGTCTAGTGCCCTTTATCTATAAAGCAGTCTACTCCAATTAGTAAAAATTGAATCGAATCCAATCTTAGTAAGACGTGTTATAGCCAAGTTTGCATTTTCTGTCTTGATGCTATGCAGAAGTCAGAAAGCAACATTGAAGTACTGAGCTCTTCTGACTTTCTGTCTCCCTGTTGGAATTGAGGGATGGCTATCAGATAATAATGGCATTTCCAAACTAAGCACATACACCCCTTTGATGTAAAATTACCAGAGTATAGTTTTGAAATCAAAGTAAGATATGACATCATCACATCTATGAACTGTTGACTGTTAGGTTCCCTAGGTGAGGTCTTTATTAGACAAATCTAATACAGAAAGGAATGGGCATGCATTCCTTGGCAATTAAAAATATAGTGTACTTAATTTATTAGAAAATATCACTCTTAAATAAAAGAAACACAAACCAGCTCCAACTACAGATGACAGCTCTGACAAAATAGCCATAGGTAGCTTGGGCAGAGTATGGAATTGTGAGATTAACAAGTCAGATAAACATGAAAAAGCTGACCCTTGACCTCTGTGTAAAGTCTGATATTGCTGGAAACGACCTTAACTATTCTCTGTGTTACACATAATCTCTCTCAGCAACATATCCAGGGAGTGTAAGTACTTAAAAATCAACTTCTAAGAAATAAATATATTATTACAGTAATATTTCCATATCCCCACCTGGCTTAATATAAATAATCATCAATTTTCTTATAGTAGGCTTTTATACCACCTTAAAATATGAACTATATATAAAATATGATACATTATAGAAATAGGTGCCATTTTTACTAGATTTTCACAGTACTTTCTTAAAATTTCTTTTTCAGTACAAATAGTTATTCTCTGAGTCTTTTCAACACTAATATAAGGCTGCTCAAATATTGCATTTAATTTTTTAAGATTATTATGCTGAACATCTATTTTGGGTTAAGCCAATCTGAAGATAAAGCAGCTTCCATTTTAGAATCATATTTTGGTTTCTGAGAACAATGGAAATATCTTTAACTCATGAATAGAGCTTTGATTAATATTTTATTTGGAATGAAATTAAAATTATATAGATGAAGTCATAAAAACATGTAGTCTCTCTTGTTTTGGCTTAAAGAACAGAATAAAGACAAAGGCTAAACCCAGCAAAATGAAATATTTTAGAGTGTACAAGAGAACCATTTGTCCTTAAAATTTTAAATGAAGTTCACTTTAAACATATTCTCTCTCTATTTTAACATATCACTGCTCTGGGTATATTTCAGAGTTTAGTTTCCATGTCTCAAAGAACAGATACAGTAAGTGCTTTATTGAACTGGCATTATTTTACCAGTTATTTGGTTGGTAAGTAGACTATTACCAGTTTTACCTAAGTAATCTTCCTTAAACTGAAAGTTGGAGATTCCTCAGTGGTAACATAGCATGGCTGGGCCAATGGGGCTGAAAGGACTAACTACCATAATCGGTTAGATTGTCAAAACAGATTGTAAAAGCTTTGCCTCCAGTACCACAACTACCATAAACACTTAACTTGGATGGAACCATGATACCTAGTGAACTGAAAAATTACCCCTAAGAAGCAGAGAAAATAGGTGTAGGCTTGCAATACACATCAAAGGTGCTGTCCACCCTAATTTCAGAGCACCTGCTAAATAGACCAATGCATTAGGTTAAGACACTTAGTTTTAAAAGCTGTGGGAGTAGAGGCTGCTTTTATAGTGGCTTTTTACCCTACATTACACTCTTTGTAGCTCAGATGTTGTGATGTTATTTGAAGCTTCTTATTACTGTAAATGAGTGGTAATCTTCTGACCCAGGCTATCCTAGCTCACATCTATTATACTACCAGCAGATATGGACTCTACAGCTGTAATCTCATTTGTGTATGAAACAGACACATTGGTAGCATTTTGGAGGGGTTTACCATAGTTATATTGACAATCTACATGTGTCATGACATCTTCCTATGTGAAAGGCTTTTTTGGCAAATATTTTGTAGGCCTGGGACTAAAGTGTAACTATTTGAAGTTTAAGGAACTTATACATGTGTGTGTCATTGGTCTCTGGAGCCACTTCATCAATCATAGAAGGATCCCTCTCCATAGCCTTGCCCAGGAAAGGGCAGTCAAGAGCCTTTACCTAACAGAGATTTCCAAGAGCAGCATTGCTGAACCTTTGCAAGAGGGGATACTGTGGAATATTCATTTCAAACAATTTGATTTTCCTATTTAGTGTTGGCTTTTGTGGGCATAGTCATTTTCAGTTCAGAAGGGGAAATCTGGACAGCCTCGGCATCAGTGCCTATGTCAGGAAAATCTGGGGAAGAGCAACAAACATGTCTGTCTTTACTAGCAGTAAGCACAATCTGAGGGCTTCCACGTTGGACTTGTAAAACAGCTTTGCAAAGAAAGAAAGGTGGCTTAATTGGTTTCATGTCTGTAATTTCCCCCTCTAGGAATAAAGAGTACCATTAACCCGCATTGTTATTTCACAATAGTGGCAAGACTTCATTTGTTTCTATAATAATCAGCATGATCAAGTACAGTGGACAGTCAGGAAGGCTCAGAGCAGTGCCCAGCTCTGATACTAATGCCTGAATGTGTGACCTTCTGGGTGTCCTGCAACCATACCGATGCTTTACAGCCCTGTCAGAGTGCTGGTGTAAGGACCCAGGAAAGCTGCTATAGGCTTCTAGGATTATTACTGCAAAGAACGAGATTTCTGCTCCAATGCTGATTTTCTGGATAGCTAAAGGTCAAGGGAACAGCTTCACCTTTCCTACAGGGTGATTTTCCTGCTTTCTAGTCCTGCACTAAGATGGTTCATGTTATTGCTTTCATTTTAAAAATAATTCCTGGGGCTGAAACAATGTTCCAGAGGTGAAACTCACTGGTTGCTCTCTCAGAAAACCAGGGCTAAGACCCCAGAACCTACAACTACCTGTAACTCCAGGTCCAGGGGGAATCTGATATCTGATAACATCTTTTGACCTCCATGAGCATCAAGCACACAGGTAGTACACACGTACACACACACACACACACACACACACACACACACACACACAAAATACTCATGTACATAAAATAAAACAAATATATAAAATAATTCCCCCAATATTGATGAATTCATACTCCTCAGCCTGGTAGGCTCTTCTAGGGGAGAGAATTTCAAGAGAGAAACAAGAAGTTGGTTATGAGCCCCAGCCATCAGTTCACCTGATAAGTACATTCTGAGCACTGACCACATGCAAGATGCCACATGAGGATCTGAACCCAGATGAACTTAGCTTGACTTTTCTGCACTTCGTACTGAAATCCAGCACAAGCATCCTGTGTCCATCAGTCCATGTCTTCTATATTCTCCAGTGCCAAGAATAAAAAAGATACTTTAAACTGAAGATTTCTAGTAGTGGCAAACACCACACACACAGACAGGGTGTTTAGAAGATGTTAAAATCTATTTTAAGGACGATTGCAAGCATCTAATATATAGAAGCCAGGGGTAATAGTAAGGACCCCAAAAACAGTTAATATGATTTCCTTCAACCAAGAATTACCTGACTATATCATTAAGACCAGGAATGTGAAATCATGTTCTCACAGATGTTGCCTCTGCCTACACTGGGGTTCTAGCTGGGGCTCCAGAAAAGGATCAGACAGATGAGCAAAATGTCCTGTGGAAATAATGAGACATATTTCAATTCATAAAATGGCTGTCAGTAAAAGCATTGAGAAGTAAATGTGAACAGTGGGCAATCGACAAAAACAGGTATTCAGGAGACAGTTTGAAATCCAGGTTCAGTGGATGGAAGTAGTGCATGTTTACTTGAGAGAGGATTCCTTATGTTTATGAAGAACTGCCGACTGGAGACTACTTGTTCAGTCCTTATAGGACTCTGAAGGTTCAGTGTGTCTTGAGAAACAGAACAGGGGCAATAGAAAGTCTATAGTAATAAACAGGACAGCACAAGCATGCATAGAGGGAAGGTGTGGCTGAGTTGATGGGAACTAATAGTGTCCCCTGTCTTCAAACTTTAAACTTTGCACAGCCCTTAAATATGTCTCTTGGCATGCCACAGAGATGGCAAGTATTATTTTTTTCTTGTTTTCTCCAGTAACTAGGAACAGAAACTATGGACAGTTTGCTTGTAACCCTGAGCAAATCACTTAACATATATGTGCGATTTTTCTGTAAAAGAAGAAAGATAGCAAAAGCTCTTACTTAGCCAAAGTTAAAATTCTCTGAAGTGACATAGCAAGTGAAGGATGGGAGAAATGATGACTCCCAGGGCTGTCTGCTTCTCTCACACCCACGGCCTCTTCCTCTCTGACTGTAGTACAGGTAGCTAATGGCAATGACTCAGCACTGTACCTCCTGGGTTACCAAAGTCAAGACCTGGGATGAGTCAGTGCAGACGAATCATGCAGAGGAATTTAAACCAGGTTTCCCACCACCTGCAGACTATGCAGTCCCACTCTCCAGCATTTTTGTTACGTTTTATTTTTGATTTTTTGAGACAGGGGTTCACCATGTAGCTTTGGAACCTGTCCTGGAACTCACTTGTAGACGGAGCTGGTCTTCAATTCACAGAGATCCACCTGCCTCTACCTCCCACCTGCCTCTGCCTCCCGAGTGCTGGGATTAAAGGTGTGCACCTCTACCATACCAGCTGATTCTCTAATATCTTAAGATGAACATAGTAACTTAAAACATGTAAGGGGCAAACTGGGAAGAAAAGAGTGATGGTAGGGCTGGTAAAACTGAGGTGGTCTACTGAGAAAATATGTGACAATATAGGGTTTTTAAAAATATATAATTCCTTATATCCATGTGGTATGTGTCCATGCCAGGGCTTACATACGGAAGTTAGAGAACAACTTTCTGAACTCAGCTCTGCATCTATGATATAGATCTCAGAGACCAAATCCACCCGGGAACATGAAGAACTGGATGATAACCTGAAAAAATGGTCAGATCCTTGGTAGCAGACACCTTTATCCACTGGGCCATATTGCTGGTCCCAGTAATGTAAGTTTCTGGATTTAATTGTTTCCTTTCTTGGGCAGGGGTAGTTCAGCTTTCTTACCAGAATATGACCACCAAGCTCTGTATGCATGCACACAAATGTGTGTACACGTGTGTGCATACTTGTGTACACAGATATAAATTCCATACTAAAAAGTTGATGCCTATTTATTTCTTGTTAGTTAGACTGGCACCCCTAAGTGTGTTTTGAAGAAAGCTTTCTCTCAAGATTATAAACGTGTATGGACCCTTTCCTTCTCTTGCTAGTGTCATGATTTCTTGGTAGAAGAGAGAGCTGTGTGACCACTCTGAGCTTCATGCATTCTTGGTGATACACATGATCCTAAGCAAGAGTTACACAGGATTTCTGCCAAATGCTGAGTGTTCCAAGGCAGTAAGGGAATCTACAGTAACTCATCAGACATGAGTTATGGAATCTGCATTCTCATTAACTCATCCGACTATCACAGAACAACCAAGGACAACGAGATAGCCATTGCTGGATTTCTGTGGCTTGTTATTACTGATTAGGGTTCTGAGCACCAAGGATGCCCTGTAAGGCTCAATCCCCCAGAGGACCAGTTAACTTCGCTTAGCTCTGTGGGGACACAGCTCAACTCCTCATGTACTCACAAATGCATCATTCCTTACCCAGGAGGCTGGCTGAGACTTCACAGATATTTGCAGGAAAGCACAAAATTTACACATAAATTTTCCATATGAAGCATTTTTTCTTTTCATGTATGAAGGGTAGCACTGTTAAAATGGATCTCTAGTGAAGAAGTTTCCACACGGCTTCACTGTGGCAGCTGAGCAATGGAATGAGACACTGGGTGCAGATGAGATGCTTAGTAATTGGAAGGAAAATATTACATAGGGCTCCCAAATTATATCCCTAGAGTCAATCATTTTCCCTAACACACAAGAGTAGTAGGAGAATAATAATAATAATTTCCAATATTAGTCTTCAGCTTCTGCAGTGTACCAGGAGAAACCATGAACACTTTATATACATTAATTTATTTACAGCTGTCACATACATTCCCACTTTACAGCTTTTTCAGAAACCAAGACAGAAATTGCTAGATAACTTGCCTGAAGCCATACAGCTAGTTTAGTCTTAATATATACTTACTGGAGGAGTGGTTGAATGAATGAATGGATGGATGGATAGATGAATGAATGAATGAATGAGTTAGTGAGCAAGTGATTTAGGTTTTTGAAGAGAATTCTCTATTCCAAATATAACATTTCTGCTTTCTAGTCAAGGCATTTTAACTCTGTGACTCACAGAGTTGGTGAAAGGTAGAGTCGAGATATGAACTTGGGTCCATCTCATTCTTAATCTGCACTGTTGAAACACTTAGTGACCTCTCTCTCTCTCTCTCTCTCTCTCTCTCTCTCTCTCTCTCTCTCTCTCTCTCTGTGTGTGTGTGTGTGTCTTTCTCTCTCTCATTGCAATTCTAGAGCAAAATGACTAGATTAAATGAATTCCAGTAAACTATCCATATTCTAAAAAGTCTGTCATTCCATGTGAAGTAATACTTAAATAATATAAAATATTTTACTGCTTTCAAATTTCAAAACTAGCTATATTTTACCTAATAACTATTGAACTGTCCTTTAAAATTCTGTTGGGATTACTAACCACATATTTTTAACATTCTTTTAAAATAATTTTGAACGGATGAAGATTGCAGTTTTGAAGAGTATGATCGTCTGATCATTAGCATCACACTGTATATTGACTCAATTTTGTTTTGACAACTTAAGGGTTGACAAGATGGCTCAGTAAATACAGCATTTTTCTGTGTGAACATGAGAACCTACGTTTAGATTCTAAGCACCTATATAATAAGGCAGGCATGCCTTGGCATGTACCTGGAATCCCAGGGCTGGCAAGGCTGAAACAGGAGGATACCTGCAGCTTCTTGTCCAACCACTGCAGCTCTGTCAGTGAGCTTCATGTTCAGTGAAAGACCCTTCTTCAAAAAGCTGAAGTGGAAAGCAATAGAGTAAGGTATCCAGCTCTGACCTTTTGCCCCCAAGTGCACGTACACCTGTGCATATGCATCCTCCCACACATGAGAACATACATATGACCATGCCCACATGTATACCACCACCCACACAAATGATAAGCACCATTCTGTTACACACAGAAAATGATGCAACATGTTTAACTTTACAAAGAATTACTGTCTTTAAAATTTGCAGAAGTAAGTTGCTGATTCTTGGGGGAAAGTGTTCTATGACTTTACCCAAGCTTCAAGCTGCAAGCAGTGCTTAAAAACAACTATTTGAGCTCTTTCTAAGATTGTCCTCGTTTAAGGTATTCTTTCATGGAAGTGAGGCATCAGAACAGCGTGTCAGTCAGTGCTGGACTGTATCAGGGTATATAATCCAAGGTCTCAGGGTGGAGGTGATAATGAGGCAGTTCTTAGACTTGGGAAAAAAATAGTTTCAAAAAGTCTCTGAGGTTTGGAAGTATCTCCCTGAGCCTTAGTATCCCCATCTGAAAAGTGGAAACTGTATCTTAAAACGTGCCTTATACCAACATGAATACAAATCCCTTGGAATAGTGCATCAAAAATGATGCTTTTTCCACCTGCTACATGTCTGTGCTTCTAGGATACTAATTCTGGGGCAAGAATTAAGGGAAAATAAGACTCAGACTAGAAGTGCTATGAAGTCACAAACTCACACAATTTTCCTTTTTTTATGGGAGAACTCAAGAGAATTTTATATTTAAGGACTGACACTCGAGCCTTTGTTATTATGTCCAGGTCATATTTTGTCTTTATCCATCTTCCATCACTATAACAAAATACCTGGGGCAGTTAATTTTATAAAGTTGATTTGATTCACTATCCTAGTAACTAAAGTCCAAATAGTATGTCAGGGTTATTAACTACACCGTGGCTCCCTCACTGTGTTACAACGTGCAGGAAGACCCTCCATGGAAACTGTTTTAAGTAAATAAGGACCTAAGAAAAGTAAGCCAGGAAAGGCGAGCTTGCTTCATAACAGCTATTCCCACAGGAGCCTGGCTAGCTTCACAGCCTCTGAGCCTCTGCCTTGCTACAGCTAGCAGATTTTCATCTGCACATGAAAGACTGGATGTAGAATATCACCTTTGAAGTCCCTGTGAGATGGGAAGGAGGGTCATTTACAAAGAACCTCATATGCATTGTCTTGTTTATCACATAAAAGTGCTCTGTTTGATGGTGGATGAACTTACTAGTCACTGGTAAGATTCATACTACTAGCACTGTTCTGACTCCAAGATGGTCACCTGGCTACCTTTGGAAGCTAATGAATATGGTATTCTACATGTGTTGAGAGAAGCATGTAACAACATTGAGAGTAAAGTATTGTGGGTATGTGTAGAAAAAAATAAAAATAAAAAAAAAAAAAAACAACAACAGAAAAACCTGAGACAAGAAACTTAACCAGTGTGTCAGTTAGTAAATATGAGAGAATGAGAACTCTTAGCCCTGTTTTCCTCCAGACTGAGTTACTCATGTTCCTCTTGCTTTTCTCAAGTCTCCTCGTTGTCCTCACCTCAAGTATAGAGCATGCTGTCTTAATTTAAGATTATTTATATCAGTGTAATGCCACTGCTACCACACAGCTCCATAAGGGAGAAGCCCACACCTTAGTCTCTGGTCCTTGGCACCCATGAAAGCACTTGGCATAGGGAAAATGCACTCAGCAAATATTCAGTGAGTAGGAGAAGACATTTCCATATCATGTCTGTCTCATTTTGCCAATACTTCATCTTTTAAACAATGTTTAGTTATTTCCTCTGTACTTGGATAGAGGATCAGTCTTTCATATGCATGCATTACACTTGGATGTTACAGGGACTGTTATAGAACATAGAACTCAATTTGAGAAAGCTTTCATGATATTATTACTAATGTTATTAATCCAAGTATTCATCACATGCACATAGAATATAAAGTTCTCTTAGAAGGGACATGTGAGGGATATGGAAAATTACATGGCATTATTTTTATCCTAAATGAACTTCCAGACTCAACAGAGAGATACAGTGAATGGAAGCAAGGCAAAATAATAAAGTGTAGATATTCTGGAACACATCAGAGGAAACAGAAGATGAGGCCAGACGCATTTAGGTTTGACTCTCCACTACGAGACATACTGGCTATACAGTCTTGGTTGGTTATGAAAGACTGCTTTTTTCCTCCCCACCCTCTTTCATCTTCAGATAGGAGTATATATGAGAAAGAACTTGGCACAGTTCTCAGAGCATGACAGTCTGCAGTTCAGTCATTTGGCAAACAGTGACTACCGTTTGTGAGCAGATTCTTTTTTCCCATAAGCTGGGAATACACTGAGCAAAGGGTTGATAAGTCTGCCTTCCTGCATGTAGTTTGCTGACTGCTGAGGGAGAAAAGAAATAATCCAGTCATCACCCAAGTAAATATGAAATCATGTCTGTATTGTTAAATCCAGTGATCATGGGGCCTGAGGAATATGACCTGCAGTTATCTAAGAAAAGACTTCTTCCAAGAGGTGATATTGGAACAAAAATCTGTAAAAGTTAGGCAGGCAAAGGGTATGGAACAAGGAGAGCTTTGCAAGGGAAAACCCAGAGGTGACAAGGAGCATGGTGAGCTTGGGGGACAGGAGAAACACTAGTGTGACCTAAGAACCCAGAAGGCAGAGCTGGTGTGAGAAGCTGAAAAAGAAGGGTTTGAAGGACATAAAGAGGAGCCAGGGCTGGGGAAGTGGTTGCATAAACTGAGGACCTGAGTTCAATCCCTAGCACCCATGTAAAAACCAGGACAGCTGTGCACACCTGTAAACCAAGAGCACTGGGAAACCAAGATAGTAATGTCCTGTGGGCTTGCTTTACTTGCTGAATTGATGAACTCCAGGTTCAATCAGAGGCCCTGTCTCCAAAGCAAAGAGGTAGAGGAAGAGAAAGGAAGGCACTCAACATCAGCTTCTGGTCTCCCCTGTACACATATGAGTACACACATCCGTGAATAGGTATACACAGATGCATATACCAAATACAAAATGAAAAGGAAATGGATTGTGTGTAGTTCCGGGAAGTCAAAGAGAAGAAGGCTTTAGTTGCTTGGTCAAAGAATAGCATGGCGTCCTGGCTGGCTCTATGGCATGCCAGTGTCTGACGTTTGATATGGCATATGCCCAGGTTTAAGAATAGAGGTAATACCTAGAGGAAAAACAATCTCTCCTATATTGTGTGTCTCAATTAAGTTACCAAATCTTGATTATCAGAAAGCCCAAGGATAGGAAGAACACAAAGGAAAACAAGAGTCAAAATATCAGTGTCTTGTATGTATCTTCTTTTGGCTTATTTTCATTGTCTTTTTGTCCCTTCTAATGCATTTTCCTTTCATTATAGTTGAGTGTCACAAGAATAAACTAGCAAGCCATCAACTATGTTGCCTCTGAAACACAATTTCTTAATACTAATTTGGAGGTATCAAAATACTCTCATGCACATTGCTCATATATGAGATGTCATTGTTGTCTATGACCTCTTTTTACATAAATCACACTTGGCTTCATCTCTTATTACCAAGAGAACAGAGCCTTATGGTGCTTTCACAAGATCCTCTCTGAGACTGCATGCCAAGTACCTTCCTCATAACATTAATGACTGAAAGATAGCCATTAAAGATTTGTCCTTAATGACAAGATCTGCACTCCTGTCCGATCTCTGTCACTAAGGTTCACAGTGCAACTATGTATCTACTTATAACTATAGTCAGTTAATGTCACCAAGTAGTTTCATAGGAGATGACAAAGGTACCCTTAGTGTGTGTGTGTGTCTGTTTGTGTGTGTACATGTTTCTGAACATGTAGGAGCCAGAGTTAGGAGGACGCTATTTATGCACTTGGCTGTGTGTGTGTAGATACATGCTGAGGCCATGGGACAACCTCAGCTGTCCTCTCATAAGTATGCTACCTCAGTGTTTTAGACAGAACCTGCAGCTCTTCAAGTTGGCTAGATTGATTGACCAGGGAGTCCCAAGGGTCCATCTGTCCCTGCCTCCCCAATGCTGTGATTACAAATCACCAACCATGCCCGGCTTTTCAAAAACAAAGCTGTGTAATTCTTGTGGATCAAACTCTAGTCCTTGTGCTCCCAAGTCCAGCACTCTGCTGACTGAATTTTCACCCCATCCTCCTACTCAGTAAATTTTAAGCAATGTTCATTTATCTTTCATACTGTGTGACCCTCTTGTTACTCAACTTCTTTTCTTTCCTTGCTTCTTCCTTGAGAGGTTAAGAAGGGTTCCACTAGATCTTGATGAATAACCTCCCATATTTCATTCTCAACATAATGTCACTCCAAAGTGCTGGTTGTCTTACACACAAATGGTCTGCTGGATAGTTTCACCCTGAGGTGTCTAGTATCCAGAATTACCCACATCTGTGTGACAAACTTTGCTTTCTGCACAAGAATGAAGCCACTGTGAACTAACCTAGCAGGAAGGAACACAGAACAGAGGAAACCCAGACCTTCATTCCCCACACTCTATTGCTCCAGTGGAAATTCATTTCATTATTTCCATTCCTTTCTACTATGTGTATGCATTTGGAATATATGGAACACCTAATTATGTAACACAAATAATAAAAACCTAGAAATTAATATTGGGGTTCAAGGTGAAGATCAGAGAAGCAAAGCAGCTAGCCACTAACTCTTACCTCTACCTCAGACCAAAATGGGTGATTCTGTCTCCATGAACTTTCAGAGTGCAATGATCTTCACCAAACCTCAGATGGCAGCCCCTGAGTTCCTGTCTAACCTGCTTTGTATTCCTCTCTCTGCCCAGCCATATCATTCCTGTCTCCATCTCCCTAGTGCTGGGATTAAAGGCGTGTGCATTCCCAAGTGCTAGCTAGGATCACCTTTGTGTGAACTGTTTCTCTTTTAAATTAGAACAATTTCATGTACTTCAGTGCTAACAGAGCTCTGTCTGCCTCTGTCTCTGGGAATAAAGGTGTGGCCACCAATGTCTGGCTCTATGGCTATAGCTAGCTTTGCATTTTGATCTCCAGTGGTTTTACTACATCATAAACAATATACCACCACATAATTACTAGCACATGCTGGTATTAATATTTATCAGTCCCAAATACTAAGCTAACATGGGTGTTCTTCATGTTTTGAGGGTTAAATGACATAAAGATATATGAGTACATTTTTAGCCATCATGATGGAAGGTAATGCTGGTCACTTCCTTGGAAAAAAATCCTGTTGGTGTTGTTACCAAATTTAAATACAATTTTAAGTAATATTAAAGATTGCTCCAGGAAGATGTAGTAATTCGGGCTTGTAATCCAGGCACTTAGGAAGCTAAGGCAGGAAGATTGTAGGTTCAAGACCAGCCTCTGCTAAAGAATGGGTTCAAGACAAGCTTAGGGAAATTATGTCTAAAAGCATTAATATAAGAAAAAAATCTTGGAAAATATGTCAGTGGCAGAGTATTTGTATATCATACACAAATCCTCATGTTCAATACCTAGTACCCAGGAGCATATGTATATATGCATACATATACACATATTCATATATGTGTGTATATGTGTATTCCTCCTTTGTTATAACCATTTGAATTATTTGAATATCTGATAGTTTAATTTGTCCTAAATCTCAAATCCTCCAGAAAACGTGTAAGGTGCATAGTTATACTAACTTGTATCAGATGACAATGCAGGTTGTTTGTATTAAAGAAAATGGCTAACATTTTTATTACTTAACCCATTTACTGGCACAGAGTATAAACACAAAGAGAAATGAACTTTTGTCCAACTGTCACATTTGTGGTAATATTTTCAACTTGTTATGGTTTAATAGAAAGGAAGGGAAGGAAGGAGGCAGGGAGGGAGAACAGATGTAGCATTAAGGTATGTGGTCTCATGCACAGTTCTTTGCAGGCTCCTCACGATTCTTCCCCAGTATCTCCAATTGGAGTTATATCTGATTTTATTACTGATTTCTAATATTCACCCAAATCCACTGAGGAACAGGGGTATTTCCAGCAATAGCTTTATCCTCAAAGTGTAATGAGATGGCATGGTTGGTTCAGAAGAAGAGAGTCAAGTGTTTGTCGAGAATAGCTGAGAAAGTGCCCTTTTATTTAAGATAAAAGTTTATGTTTGCATCATTACTAAAATGGCTTTTATTTTTCAAGTTCAAAATGTTAAGTATAATTTCTATTAGAAAACTAGGGGCTAAGCATGTAATAAAGATGGTCTTCTAATAACATTGAGTTACTTTATAGTTTAATAGTTATGAATTATACTGTGGCTATGCAAGGACGATTATTCTTTTTACTTTCAACTTAATAAAACTCATGAATTGAGGAGAATGCATGGAAAGAGTGATTTATAGTGCCTGCGGGCATGCTAATGTTTTCAGCTGTTCCCTTGCACCATCTGATTAGACAAGACCTTAGCTGCATAATGAAGGACCAGCCACTAAAGTGTGCTGCTGGGTCTGTGGTGCCCGGGTCATCCATGCTCCGAACACTTTTCAGTGCTGGACCATTAGTTTCAAATGCATATAAAGATAGGGGACACATCTGTATCAAGGAGATGCTATAATAAGAAATGATTTCAAATTCATGAAAGTAGCTTTCACTTAATTGTAATTTGCCAAAAACAATTTAAAATCATGGTTAAAAGAAATTCTAATTAACTAAATACCCCCTACACACACACACACACACACACACACACACACACACACACACACACACAGCTAAGTCTACTTTTAGGAGAAAAAGGGAAATTTGTAAGAAAATAGGTTAATAACAAGAGTTCTACATTCAGAAAAATCCAATACCAATTCATTATCATGGTTTTGAAAAAAATTGTTAAAAATAAACTTATAAAATGGAAGAAATAAAATATTAAGGTTTGAAATTACAAGCTTTTTAGGGAACCTTGAGTTAACCAGAAATTTAATTTGTAAACTTCCCAAGCCTATCATTTTTCTAGGATCTTATGCTATAATGTAGTTTTCTTATATGAAACTAAGATATCACTGCAGTGTATCCTGGTGTGCACTGGAATCCTGTTAGACAATTGAGACTTGTACTATCATTTTTGGAATTTTGATTCTGGAACTAGTCAGGATTCTCCAAAGAAACAGAACTAAAAGGTAGACAGGCAGATAGATGCTAGGTGGGTAAATACATGATAGACAGATGATTGACGATAGATAGATAGATAGATAGATAGATAGATAGATAGATAGATAGATAGATAGAATGATAAGATTAAATACAGGGCTCTGCAAAGAAAACAAACCAAGAGTAGATGGGCAAATAGGTGATAGTTATGTAGACATATGACTGACTGATTGATTGATTCATAGAGACAGATGATAAACTTGACATTATGGGAATTGTCTCAGGGTTCTGAAGGAGTCGTATCAGACTTATAGTAAGGTGAAAACTCCTGAAAGTTATGAAGTCCCAGTGTGACAGGCTCATACCACTGTCTGCCTTCCATCTTTTTGGCCCTGCCTTCTGGCTTTGGCCATTTTGAAAAATTGTACCTCAGAATATAGGCATATCATTTTCTTTATACCTGTGAATTGATAAAGTCACACAGATCTTGAGTCCTATTAGACAAGTTCTATAAAAATAGCATAGAAGAGACATTGGAACTGAGTTTATTTTAAGAGTTTGGGGACAGCTGGCTTTGTTTTGCAGCTTTAAAATATACAGCTCCATGTGCTGGCTTTGTCTCAAGCAAAGGACAACTGCTGACATTCACCTGAACACTGCTGTATTTAACCTTGGCAATGGGAGAGTCTATGCCAGGAATGCATATTCTTTCATCCATTTGTCTTTGAATTATTTATCTATTTATTGAGAAATAAGATTGAATGTATCACAGGCTGGCTTTGAACTCAATGTGTAGCCAATGGCTGTGAACCTCTAATTTTCTTGCCTTCACCTCCCTATGCTGACATTACAAGTATCATCAGCACACCTGGTTGAGCTGTGCTTGGGATCCCAGGGTTTCATGAGTGCAAGGCAAGCAATCTCCCTACTATCCAAACTAAGCTACAACAGGCAGTCTCTTCAGATTTTAAAGGGACACTTTCATGTGAAAGAGATATGTCCTTGGCACATTCTTAAAGTTTGGGAATTTTCAGATTTCAAGTAGAGAATGACACTGTATCAGGGCTATAAACTCCCATCCTATTTGATATATATATATATATATATATATATATATATATATATATATATTAAAATGTCAGATAACTGCTGAATTAAAATGATATATATATATATATATATTAAAATGTCAGATAACTGCTGAATTAAAATGATAGGAGACAGTACAGGACCCTAGTGAAGCAAAGAAAAATAATGCAATAAATATCCAAAAATAAATCAACTGTTTGGTGTATTTTGGTGAAGAGAGTGTTTCCACTACTATAGGCGACTCTTTAACCCTGCCTTGGAGTGAAATCAAATCTGAAACATGCTCAAGCTGACCATGAAAAAGTCTATAGCCTAGCATTAGTAGTCTACACATGGCGTTCTCCGTATTGATCATGGGGAATCTTGTGTTTTCATAGGTGCTTCTGTAGTGTTCACTGTTCGAAGCTGTTGTGGCAACCAGCTCCATTGTCACTTACCACACACAGTTAAGGCTGCGCCCGTGTCCCAAACAAGAACCCTTGGGCAATATTCTATGAAGCACTTAAAATAATGTTGCCAAACTAAAGATGCGGCTTTATTTAACATTTGCTCAGGCTACTCATTAGAAAGCAATTATTTCATGTAGACATATTACAAGAAGAGAATTAAAATAATATGTAAAAGGCTACAATTAATTGGTTTCATGATAAGTTTTTATATCACCATTCTTGCTAAAAGCAGCAATAAAAAGAGGCCCATTGTTGGTTGTAGTTCTATTCTGACTAGCCTCCTGTCAGTTTCTTAATTCAATAATGTTAAATTGCATCTTTAGTTTAAGATATGCAGGGGGGCTTAATTGTACAAATGATTTAGCCCAGGAAGAAAGAAAATATTCTTTTCTTGGTCCTGATCTAAGAGTTTTCCAAGCTGTCTTGCATGTGGCTTTCAAATGTTAGCAGAAAGTGGTTTGGGCATAGAACTGAGATGATGGTACATGAATAATTACTGGTTTAGGCTGTGAGGTCCTTAGAAATGAAGGGGCAGAGATCGAGTTTACTGAAGCACATAAAGTGAAGAACTGGGTTTCCTTAGCTCCACCCATGAGTACTTGCAACAGTGCAGAACACAGATTCCTTTCCTAATCCATAGTGTGTATTGAGAGTGTGGCGGGGAGGAGGCATATAAGGTCAGTCACTGCCTTAAGTATTAATAAAATGAGTATCATAGAAAAGTAATTTACATGGCCTCAAAGTAATTATTATGTTATTAAAACCATGCACATTGTTGGTTCCCTGAGGCTATTATATCAAAGTACCATGAACTGGATAGTTTAAAACAATAGAATTTACTGTTTCACAGTTGTAGGGACTAAAGGCCAAGAAGAAGATATTGATGCATCATCAGGCTCATGCTAGCTTGCCCTATCCAGCTTGCAAATCGTCAGTGTTAACATGGTGCTCTTCCTGGTTTCTCATCATCTTCTCTCTTCCTTTAAAATCACCACGGGCTCAGCAGGTCAATGTGCTTGCCACCACACCTCACCAGTCTGCTCCCAATCCCCAGGACTTCCATGGTAGGAGAGAATTGACTTCGCAAGTTGTCATAAAACTATACTAATGTTTGTGTGTGTATATATGTGTGCACATCCCCCCCACACTAAATGTAAAAGCATTGTATTTATAGAATACTAGTCCTATTGGGTTTGTAGCTCATCCTATTTCTGTCCCAGCTTTTCTTAACTAATTACACCAGTAACCTGATTAGCAAAAGCAGTCACCATCTAAGATCTTGAGATTTCTACTTCACCTCTTTCTCAGGAAGCACACCGTTCAGTCTGGACCAAGTGTAAACACAATGCACGTGTGACCTGGAAACTCTATGTATGTGCACTCCCTGCATCATTTCACAACCCACTGGGGAAAAAAAAAGTGCTACAGTACCCAAAGGGAGTTGGAGAGACTAGGGAAACAACACATAGAAAGAGCCAGGTTCAGATCTTAATCTGTTGCTCCAAGTCTGTATCTGCACTCAGTTTCATTCTGAAGAGCTAATCTCTCTGCTACCACATCTTCATATTGTATCATTTTAGCAGACCCTTCTTTTTTTTTCTTCCTTTGGAGAAATAAAGTGATAAACTCCCAGAGTTCCAAACAGCAATTTATATCTTCCTCACAATAATATGAACGTGTGTGTGTGTGTATGTGTGTGTGTGTGTGTGTGTGTGTGTGTGTGTGTGTGTGTGTCTGTGTGTGTTTAGTACCATTTCTGAGTGTCTGTTCTATGCACAACAATCTACTGAACCCTCTGCTGGAGACACATTCAGAAAAAAAAAATCTGAGTAGTTTCAAGAAGCTTTCCCTTTAGGAAATATGCCAACTCATGACATACAGTGTGGGGCTCCAAAGGTTTTGTTAGAGACATTTGTATTTCTTTGTAACATGCTAGCAGGAAGAATAGTGGCCTCCAGTTCTTGACTTGCAAACATGTGAGAACTTATGCTTTCTCATCCCAAGAGTCTGGCAAGGGAATTTTTCCTTAGGATTTTCAATTCCTTCTAATTCAAATTGTGGATTTTAGCTGATGGAAGCAGAAGCAGAGATAAACAGCTAAGCACTGAGCTCCTGAAATCCAGTTGTAGAGAGGGAGGAATGATGAGCAAAGGGGTCAAGACCATATTGGAGAAATCTGCAGAAACAGCTGACCTGAGCAAGTAGGAGCTCAAAGACCCCAGACTGACAGCTGGGGAACCTGCATAAGACTGAACCAGGCCATCTAAACTGAACATGGGTGTCAGTTGGGGGGGCCTGGGCAGTCTATGGGGCCTCCGGCAGTGGAACCAGTATTTATCCTTCATGCACAAATGGACTTTGGAGCCCATTCCCTATGGAGGGAGACTCTCTCAGCCTAGATACACAGGGAGGGCCTATGTCCTGCTCCAAATGATGTGACAGACTTTGATTATCCCCCAGGGGAGACCTCACACTCCCTGAGGAGTGGATGGCGGGGGTGGGATGGGGGTTGGTGGGGGGGAATCCGAGGACAGGAGGGAGAGGGAACTGGGATTGGTATGTAAAACAAGATTGTTTTAATTTAATTTAAAAAAATTCATGCATGCACATAATGTGTTTTGATCAAATCTGTCCCCTATTTTCTCCCTTAATTTCCCCTCCCTTCACTCCCCCCCCCCATCACCACTCCTGCTCAATTTTTTATGTTGTTTTAAAGCACCTTGTGTCCACTCAGTGCTACCAGTGTGTATATGGATACAGAACCATCTATTGGAGCATGATGAAAACTGACTCTCCCTCACCTGGCCGCCATCAACCATCAATAGCCTGTCATCTCCATAGCATAGGGGTGGGACATAAGGAGCCTCTCCCTGCTCAAGCTGTGCTTTTGTCTGGCTTGATCTTGTGTAGGTCTTATACATGGGGTCCTAGCCACCGTGAGTTCCTACATACAGCAGTGTTGTGTCCAGAGTATACTGTTTCTTTGCAATCATCCACTGCCTGTGGCTCTTACAGTCTTCCCACCCTCTTTTCCACAAATCACCCCTAAACCATGGGAGAAGAGGGTATGATGCAGATGTCCCATTTAGGGCTGAGAACTCTACAGTATCTCTCTCTGTACACTGACCAGTTATAGGTCACTATCTCCTGCACAAAGGTTCCTGGATGAGGGGTGGCAAGTGCACTATTCTGGAGTATAAACATGTGATACTATTTCCATTTAGCAGTGTCTCAGCTTTCCTGTTATTGTCTATGTGCTTCCATTGACAATACACCTATCTCATTGAGCCTTTGTTCTTTGTGGTGTAACAGAGAAAATGGAAGACTATCCAGATGTATTTTGTGACGCCCCCTACCCTTGTTTGCTTGACCTCATATTGCAGACTAGTCACTCTGTTAAGGACAGTACCTACTATAATGAATAAATATAACCTTGGACCTCTCAATGATTACATGCACAAGAAGTTTAGGTCACCCCTGAGTATGTGCGTGATAGAAACAGAAGGGACAAAGCCAAGTATAGCTATGTCTTTGCAACAGTAAGATCCAGCCAACAGCCTGTGAGACCCTCTGAGCCTGTGAGTGATGTCTAGTAAAAGTCAAACACAGATAGAGGAAGGTTGAAGTATCTAACGTGGCCCACATGTCAGCCCTCTGGGGCACTTTTACAAATACATCTCCCTCCAGACCCCATCTGGATGTAGTTCATTAACCCTCATGAGGCAAAAGAATTCACAGCCTTAAAATGGTCCCAATTTGATGAACAGCTGGATTTGGAGAGTGATAGTCATGCTGTTTGCAATGGTAGCTGCCGGTCATATCTAGTTATTTAACTCTAATTGAAATCAATCAATTCCCACTGGATTCATTTCAAGTATGAAATAGGTACTCAAGATCTGCCATGCTGGGATATGGACATACAGAATGTTTCTGTCATGACAAAGAGCCATATTGGGTGGCACTGTGGAGCAGGGCAGTCACAAGCTCACAATTCTGATGCCTTTTTCAGAGGACCCACATATTCATCCCCCCGTTTGACATGTGTTGTCTTCTAGAGTCATTTGTATAATCGTCTTGTTCTCTCTTCATAAGAATATGAGCTCTTTAAGGGCAAGATCTAGTGTCTCTGGCTCTGTGACATCATGAACAATGAAAAGCCTTTTAACTTACTTAGTCAGATTCAGTCAGCACCATCATACTGGTTTTACTGGATGCAGACTGACACCAGATTTCTGCAGAGGCTGGAAAAAACAAGTAGATTTTTCTCAATCAAAAGTGTGGATGTGTGGGTTAATATCAGGATTTTCGATTTGGGGAAAATGTGAAAATGTGGGACTAGGAAGATTGAGTCAGGGGAAGAATAGAAAATAGCAAAAAAAAAAAAAAAAAAAAAAAAAAAGAGGGAGCCATTATAGGTTTGAAGAGAAAACTGACTCTAGAAATGTCCAGAGACCTATAAGAATGACCCCAGCTAACAATCTGAACAACAGTGGAAAGGCTAGCATAAATGTCCTTCCCTGATAATGAGATTGATGACTAATTTATCCACCATCATAGAGCTCTCATCTAGTAGATGATGGAAACAGAACAGAAGCAGACACCCACAGCTAAACACTGAGCTGAACTCCTGGAATCCAGTTACAGAGAGGGAGGAGCGATAAGAAAATGGGGTCAGTAAGAAATAGCCACTTTATTCACAAGGCTATAACTCCAACACGCCTTATGTTTTGGTTTAAATCTTCCACACAAAATCCTTGACTCTGATGGGTTGACCTGTGAAATGAGGCCGTTTAATTGTTGTGTGATCTTGCTGCTTGTAACATAGAATGACTAGGGGAACCAATCACCCAGGAAAACCCAACCACCCAGACCATTCAATCACTCAATAGTTGGCGAGAATGCAATCAAACTGGTGGGTAAGGGAACAGGAATTCAACTTACAACAAACTTACTTTTGCACAGTGACTACACTCTGCCTTTTTTCCCCTCTTACATTAGCTTAGAGAAGATAAAACACCATCAGAGATAAACACCATCCTACAATTTGTGGGCACTAAAAGTCAGCTATCCTTCCTGTCTGCCCTTAAACCTTGAAATGCAGGGCTCCAAAGAGCCAGAATGTGAGGCTCAAACAAGAGACTTATCCTAAGACAAGCAACAAAAGCAAGTAGGTCCCCCTGAAGATGCATGCATCTTGTTATTTACAGGGCAGTTCAATGTTTACTCTAAAGGACATCAGTTACACTAAATTCATCTTTTCAATCTGTCTTCCCTTTTCACATGTCTTGGCTCTTAGGCATCCCCATTCTCCCACAGCAGCCTAACAATATCAATTACTTCTGAAGCCCAGGGATTATAATACATAAGTGTACACACACCTAAAATGTAATCTCTAAACATAAGAGACTGGACTTTGTTATATAAAATTAAATTAAAAAAAAAAAGAAAAAGAAAAAAAGAAAATGGGGTCAGGACCAGGCTACAGAAACCCATAAAGACAGCTGACCTGAACAAGGGGAAGTCATGGACCCCAGACTGATAGCTGGGAAACCAGCATTGGACTGACTCAGACCTACTGAACATGGATCTCAGTTAGAAGGCCTGGTCAGTCTAAGGGACCTCTAACAGTGGAACCAGGATGTATTCCTGGTGCATGAAAGGACTTTGGGAGCACATTCCCCATTGAGGAATACTCCCTCAGCCTAGAGGCAGGAGGGAGGGCCTAGTCTTCCAAATGACTTGACAGATTTTGATGTTCCCTCCTGGAAGGCATCACCCACCCTGTGGAGGCGGGGCTGGGATGGGAGAGGGAACTGGGACTGATACGTAAAATGAGAAAAAATAATAAATATATATAAAGAAATGTGGATGTGGAAGAGGGGGACAGATCTGTACTATATAGAAAGATGTTTGTTGTTTTTGCTTGTTTTGTAAGAAAAGGCTTTTATGAGTGTCGGTGAGGGTAGAAACATGATTCACTACTTCAAAGGGTTTCATACTCTTTTCACAAACTCACTTAGAGTAGCTTACTGCTTACATCCAGAATAACTAAGAATAACTAATGATGTGTGTAGAAGATGGGGAAAATTTCCATCTTTGACATCTATTGTTAGTTTTATGTTTTATTTTCATTTGGTAGATGGGTAGAGAATGAAACTTGCTGAGAACATCACTTTTCATAACAACTAGAAATGTGAAATTCTTTGTCTGTTATCCATCCTTTCTTGCAACTAAGAGGCATGTAAATGCATTTTAACATAGTGCATGCAAAAAAAGTAAAAGATTTCTCACTGAACTACAAAGTTGAAATCCTAAGTAACTAAAATGTCTAAAATCTGAAGATGTAATTAACATTTTATGACTTGTTTATTATCTTCAAAATAATGGCACTTTTGAAAATGCATTATTAAAGTGAATTGGGAAGGGGAGGATTGGGCTTTCAAGAGGCAGTCTTGATTTTTGGGAAGTTGCCAAGTTTCCTTTGACTTCACTACTGCCTTATATCTATATATTATAAGAGGGCTGCCACATCTCCAGCTTGAGTTAAATGGAAACTAAACTGATTTTGCTCTACAATTTTAATATTCTAGAAATCACTAAGGATGGAGATTATCCCAGTCTTCCCTGTACTATGAGACCCACTCCACAAGAAACCATTCTGTTGTTGAGATACTTCATTATTTATCCATTCACCTGACTCAAAATTGGTGGAGGGGTCTCATGGGAGAATCACATGCCTGATGTAAGATTTTTTTTTTTTTTTTTTTTTTTTTTTTTTTTTTTTTTTTTGAGCCGTGGTTTCTCTGTACAGCACTGGCTGTCCTGGAACTAGCTGTGTAGACCAGGATGGTCTTGAACTCAGAGATCCATCAGACTCTGCCGCCTGATTAAAGGTGTGTGCCACCACTGCCTGCCCTTCCATCACTAACTGTATCTTCTGAACAGATCACTTGGAACCCATGAACCAGTCTGTTCTTGCAGTATTCCTACCTTCATACATTACTGTAAGGGAACAGTGATGTGCCAAACATGTGACAGGTAGAAAAAAGAGGAAAAGCTGTTCCAGATGATTTTCAAGAGACACATTTCCATCCTGTAGAAAGAGGGGTTGTAGCACCTGACTCAGATTTTCTATGATGGGAACTCTGAAGGAAATTTCATTATGGAAACCTGCTTTATGCCAAACACTGCTTGGGACACATCCTCTCATTTAATCCTCACAAAAGGCATATAAGGCATGACTACACATAAAGTATAACTGTATCTTGCTAACAGAGAAGGAAGCCAAGACCCAGGAAAGTGAAGTAATTTGTCTTTTGTACCATTGGTAATGCTAGAATATGAACCTAGCTGTGCCCTCTTCATAAACAACTAAACTCAATTTTTCCTAAGAAGCCAGGGCCAAGAGTCATGCCTCAGGTCATATGGGGCTGCCTGTATGGGTCAGAATCTGAAAAAAAGCCTTACTCATGTGCAGTCCTGGAGCAGAGGGATGCTTCTACATCATCTTCTCTCAGCTCAGCCTGAGCATCTGCAGGAAAAAGAGATGCCTACTGTGTTCCCTTGTCTATAATACAGCATGGTATAACTCCTCCTAGATCAATAAATGTAATGTATTAAAGAAAGAAAGAAAGAAAGAGAGAGAGAGAGAGAGAGAGGGAGGCAGGGAGGGAGGGAGGAAGGAAGGGAGGGAGGAACCGAGAGAGGAATTCCATAATAGGTAGTGTGGTTGGGGATTTGAACTAAAGTCAGAGTTCCTTTAGGAATATGTAACTTGAATATGAAAGGTCTATCAAGATGGTCCTGGCCGGTTCTGAAGCCTTCCTCCAACTTGGCTTCACCAGAGTTTGCAGGGAAGCAGCTTGCTTACCTTTGATCAGTTGAAGCCCAGTCACAGTCTGAGGCTACTGCTCTGTCCTATAGCTCTTCTCAGCCATGCCAAGCCACCCACTTGGATTGGATTCTTGCCAGCTGGCACTAGACTTTTGACTTCTCATTTTTCTTTTTTCTTTCTTTCTCTTTCTTTCTTTCTTCCTTTCTTTCTTATATTTTTCTTTGGCAATTCTTTAGTCCACCCAGACTAGCTGTGCCTTGTTTACCATGCCTGGCCAACACTCCTATAAGGACTAATGTGATGGCCATGCCCAGCTCCTCTTGGGAGCTGAATGAATTGTGACCCCCGGCTTTTATGCTTAGCCTGGAGACCAGCTGCGCCTCTGAGCTATTCCCAGAGACAGTGGCTGAGGCTGCACCTGCAGGACGATGAATCTGCCCTGGCCTGAAAGACGGAGGGTGAGGGGGAATCAAAAGACCACTTGTGCCTGTCCTCTCTGTACACTAGTGTATTTATACCACTCAAACACACCAGACAATTTTGGAGTCTATTAAATAATAATTACAGCATAAAAAATAAAATGAGGGAAAGACGATCATATTTTTCCTGGGGAGCCAGAAAAATTACCAGAGAAATTTAAAATGAGCTTAGGAAATGCTGAATTGAGGCATTTGGGGATTTACTTTGTCTCTCTACCGATTAACTGGGTCATTATGATCACCTAGGGAATATCTAAAGTCCTATTTGCATTTTTTAAATAGGACCTGCTCCCCCCTAAAGAAGGGTAAAGATGGGACAAAATGCTTTTTTAAAAAATCCTCTAATGAAGTTTTCTTTAGAGCGAATGTTCGTATTAGTGTTTATAATTGTAGGTTTTCACATATGCAATGTTTACCAGGAATGTCCAGGCATTTCTATCTAATAGTTTAGCTGTCAAATTTTCCCTATAATTGAGCAATATCAGTGACCATGTTAGTCTATAATTCAGATGTGACAATGTGGCCACAGGCTATAAAAGGCCTCAGAGAGCAGATGGGTTGTTTTTTTTTTTTTTTTTCAGGCTGCAAAGCTAAAGTACATTTGGATGGATTACTCTCTTCCACTGCTTTCTACTGTGTTAGAGCTAACTACCTTAACATTGCTGGCCCTGGAAAGCCAAGAAATTCCAAGTCTGAGAACCTTGGAATATTAACTTTTATCACTTCATCATTTAATAACAAAAAGTGAAGGGAGGGCAGAGGGAGGAAAGGACAATGGCTTCTCTTGAAAACAACTGAGTGTAGTTTTCCAGGGCAACAGAGGTATGGGTTGTCCAATGTGTGTCCAGTGTGGCCTGGGAAGCTATGAGAACTTCTCCACCTGTGTAGTTACATGACTTATTCAAGGTCACCTAGAAAGTTTGTGGTGAAAACAAAATGAATGCTTTCTCTGGCAGGTATTTCACTGTGCTGTTTGGACCCTTCAGGCACGCTTCTGCTGAATAATGTGGATTCCCTGGAGATCGCTGTATGCTAAAGAGCCCCTGAAAGTGTCTTTATGCCACATTGTTTCCTAGTACATTATGGAGACCCCGTTAGATCGAGTCCTCCTGTCCAGAGTTTATATCTGTGATCACCAACAGAAAGAACAGGGAAGTCTACCTCGGACAATGTGTCAATCAGAAATGTTACTTTGGAAAACGGCTAGACAAAGTCAAGGAAAGAGACCCAGTCCTGACTCAACTGATGTGCCATGCTTTGCTCAAGCCCATGGAGGCCTGCCTCTTTCTGCATAGAGACAAGGAGTGGAAGGGGAGGGGTAGATAAAGTAGGGAAGGAGCAGAAGGACTGGGAGAAGAGGGAGGGGAAACTGAAGTCAGTATGTAAACTACATTTAAAAATATTATTTAAATAAAACTTTAAAAATTAAGAAAAAAGAAATCAGAGTAAGAAATGGTCAAAAACAAGATAAAAAGTCTGAAAAGCTAATATCTAGTCTGTGCACATTAGCAGTTCACATGCATTTGCCAGGTCCTCTTTCCTTTTGAAGGGAAATAAAATGGATCTTCATAAAGAATTTGCTGCTCGTTCTTTCTCTGGCTTCACCTGCAGTATCCATATACATTAGGATCTGAACTTCAATGGGCACCCTATGCTGATTTCACCTACTCTCTGCTTCCCTTTATCCTCAGTGTCCACCAAAAGGGAAAAAAAAATAAGGAAAGAAAGAAAAAAAAAAAAAAAGGACTCAGATACAGATACAACATGAAACCTCAGACCTGTAAATACAATAGCTAGTATCTATTGGGCACTTGCTATGCATGAGGTACACATCTACTATCTCAGTTCTCACTACTCTTGTAAAATAGATTTCCATTTTCAAAAAGGAAAGGAAACCCGGACTTAGAAAGTTTCAGTAATTTGTCCAAGGTCACAGGGCTGAATTTGAAGCCAAGCATTTATCACAGCAATTCTAAAGTGCTGTTCCTGTTTGGTTCGAAACACTCTAAGTCCGCTTGAGTGTTAACAGAAAGTAGTTGTGTGTTCAGTAGAAGCCAGCGTGGACTTCAGGTCCAGGAGATCCTTCTGCAAGGTCAATCCACAGAGTTGATTTCATATTATCAAGTTACTGCTATCCCTCATGGGAATGGCAAGTAAGTGAACTTGTGTTGATATATAATAATCCTTTTTTAAACCCTATATGGCCAGAGGAAACACTACATTGGAACAAAATCCCACTCCTCCATTACTGAAGTCATTCCCAAAAGAAAATACACAAGTTTACATTGCAGTAGCCCAGATTTGCAGACTTGAGAGAGCCTAAAAGAGTAATATTTTCAGAGCATTTTCTAATATTTCACTTTAATTTTTATGGGAATGAGCATTTTGCCTGTATGTATGTATGTATGTTATGTCCATGCACAGTGACGATGGAGTGTCTTTGGGTTCCTATTGCTGTGATGAAACACCATGACCAAAACAAGTTGGAAAGGAACAGGGTTTATTTATTTATTTGCTTATACTTCTATCACAGAGGAAATGCAACTCGAGTAGGGCAGGAACCTGGACATAGGAGTTGATTCAGAGGTCATGGAGTAATGCTGCTTCCTGCCTTACTCCTTGCGGCTTGCTAAGTTTGCTTTCTTATAGAACCCGGAACAACCATCCCAGGGATGGCACAGTGGGCTAGACCCTCTTACACTAATCACTAAGAAAATGCCCTACAGGCTTGCCTGCCCACAGCCCAATTGTATGGATGCCTTTTCTCAATTGAGATAACCTTTTCTCAGATGTATCAAGTCAACATAAAACTGGCTAGCACGAGAGACCAAAAGAGAGTGCTGAATTCCTTTGAATTAGAGTTAGAGGCCATTGTGAGCTGACATGTTGGTGCTGGGAACCAAGCCAGGATCTTCCAGAGCAACAAGTGCTCTTAACCAATGAGTCATCTATGCAGCCTGCCAGAACTTTTCTATATTGTAACAATCTGTCAAAGAAATCATGCATATCAAACAGATGTCTTAAGTCATTTTATCTTTGTGTGAGGATCAAATTTAGTCCTCCATTTTTGTAACTAGACTGCCTAGGAGTGATAATAATTCTAAGTTGGAGGTTCAAAAGACTTGTTTTTGTGCTTGTTTCTGTACTGCTGCAGATCAACCTTGGATGTCTCTTGTATACAAGGCAATCAATCACTTTTCCACTAAACTCCATTCTCAGCTTGCAATTTGTAACTTACTTCTTTGCCTACATGAGGCTTTCATTTGGTTCTGATGCAATATTTGGTGTGTAGATTTCAAGCTATTAGTTGTAGTTAATAGTATATATTAATAATATAATAGAAATGGTAAATAATTGTAGGGATGTCCTGATCCCTTCCATGCCCTGGTGCCTTACAAGCTTCACTCATTCTTTACCTTTCCACTCATGGATGAGAATGGAATGAAATGACTCAACAAAATTCCAGAGATTGAAGTAAGTTTTGAGAGCCCACCATGGGCAGCACTGTTTCCTAGGCCTTAGCTAAAATACTTTGACATGGGTTACTTTATTTACTTTTTAAAATTTCATGTATGTTGCATATCTAACTAGCCTCCTTTATTTTAACTATGAGCAGGGATAAAAGTTCAAGTAGTTTGTATCAAGCAATGCATCTACAAAATGGAAAAGTCAGAGTTTAGATATAAGTCATTTGATTTCCCTTCCCCCCCCCATGCTCACAGACAGCTCTTCCTACAGTCCCACAGCCTTCATTTCTTTTTGCCTTTCCTTGAGTCAATAAGGTTATATGTAATCATGATTCTGTGGTAAATGTGTATTTCTTTTTGCTCAACTCCATATGAATTTAATGCCTACATTCAGATTAAGTTCCATGAAATATCATTTTATTTAACATCCAAACTAAAACGAATAAATGTGGAAGGTGAGAGGTGGGTCGTTTCTTTCGGGGTGATGGCCATGTATTCTATTTCCCTTAGCAGAGTGTTCCAAGTATATCTTACTGGGAGAAAAGAGCATCAAATCTATTTGTCTAATTGTTTCCAGGCCTTTCTTGAAAAGTGTCCTTTGCCAAGTCTGAGCCTTTAAGGCTACAGTTTGTCCTTTAAGGGATTGTTTCCTAAAACTGCCAGATTTTGTTTGTGGAACATTATTCTCATAATTAGCAGAACATTTTCTTCTCACATTTAAGAGAGATAACCAGCCAAACCCAGAATAAAGATGTTTTATTTTTTTAACTAATCTACACCAGCCATATTTATTTTTACATAACTGAAAATAGTTAATTTATATATGTGATAAAGTTAGCCTGAATTAAAATGCATTCACTTTCATTTTTAGAGCATTAAATTTACTCTCCCCCATTTCCAAGGCCAGTTGTACTCAGTGTATTCAGACTCTAGACAGATCATCATCCATAGATGAAACAGTGACATTTACACACTAATTACTTCACCTGGTTCTTGGAAGTTATCTTTCTACTTGCTAGTTCTATGATCTGAACATTAGATACTTCTCTTATTTTTATGCCTAATCAAAGTTTATTTAGTAATATCTAGTTTTTAATATATATGTATGTACATATATACATACACACACATATATATTTATATTATTTGTCTTATTTTACATATCGATCCCAGTTCCACCTCCCCTCCCAGGGGGGGCTGATGCCTTCCAGGAGGGATCATCAAAATCTGTCAAGTCATTTGGAGTAGGGTCTAAGCCCTCCCTCCTGCCTCTAGGCTAACATTAGATATTTCTTAAGAAAGGAATCAAACAGTATTTGTTTGTGACTGGTTTGTCTCATAATGTCTCCAGAAATCATCTGTCTGTATTGCACTATATGGCTGACTTTATGGTGACTGTTCTGGTTTGCTTTATATTTCTGTTATAATTTGGGGAGGAAAGGCCATGTTTGGCTTACATATCCTGATCACATACCATCATTAAGAAAACTAGAGAAACCACATCAATTATTAATCAAGAAAATACTGCCATGGAGTTGCCTACAGACATATCTGACAGAGACATCTTCTCAATTAAGAGTTCTTCTTCCCAATGTACTCTAGTTTGTGTCAAGTTAACAACATTAACAAAAAAGACTATCAATAACCTATTGCATATATATTCATCCACTGTCCATAGGAGAATGATTCAGAGTATATCAGCATCCCATATACAAAGATATAACATAAAATGATGGAGTATTTGCCTGTAATTTTTGTACATACCTTCCTGTGAGAAGTATTTTAACCATCTCTAGATTACTTATAACACCCAATTTGGTTTAAATTCTATGAAAATAATTTGTAATTCTATGTAAATAATATCAAGCATCTATACTTCAATACAGACATATTTTTCCTGAATACTTTCCATTTAAGGTTGATACTGAAAGTCTGTTGTATTCTTGAGAATTCCATACTGTCATTATACATCTTTGAGAACCTCCTACATTGTTTTCTATAATGGCCACCCTATTATACATACTTACCAAGGCATAAGGTATCAATTTCTCTGTATTTACCACCATTTCTTATTTTCTAGGTTTTTACAGAGATTGTTTTAATGATGATAATCATTTATCATCTCATATATCAAATGCATCACACATACTCTCAAATATCTATATTTATCTTATGATCAGTGGTGTTAAGCTGTTTTTTTTTTTTTTTTTTCATTGCTAAGCCTTTGTATATTCTTATTGAGGAACTCTCTGTTTTAGTCCTTTGCTCAGCTTTAGTTAGGTCATGTATTTTATTTGTTTTGTTCTTACTGATGTTGTTCAATTATTAGACTTACTAATACTAACTTTTAACCTTTTCCCAATAGATAACTTCAAAATACTTTCTCACATTCTTTAGGCTGCCTTTGTATTTTGTTGATTTCTTTTCATGCACAGAAGGCTGTATGTGTGAAATCATCATACTTATCTTTTTTTTTTTGTTTTTGTACCAGAGCTTTTGGTGTTATGTCCAACAAATAACTGTGAAACCTATAACTGAAAATTTCCCTCTTTGCTTTGTTCTTGAAACTTAATTATTTTCTGTGCTACACTTAGTCCCTCACTGTAATTTGAGTTAATTTTTGTAGATGATGTCAGCTAAAGTTGTTGCCTCGTTCTTCCTGCCTGGCTATCCAGTTCTGTCAATCTTATTTGTGCTTTTCCAGCTGTGCAGTCTTTGTCAGAAATTATTTTTGTTTATTTCTGAGTTCACTGTCCCATTGGTCTATATGTCTTACATTCATCCTATGTATTCTATAAGTTTCATTGTCTACTTCTCCAAGAGGCAAATTTGGGGTTGGGAGACATATTTGATATGAAATCTGACCTTCTGTATTCTGAGATTCGTGATCAGTTACTTGAGACTTTGTATGTACAAAGACAAATTTGAACTCTTCAATATAATTGTCTCATACTGTAATTTATCATAACACCAGTGAGACTATAGACCCATTACAATTATCCTTTCAGTAGTAATACACTGTTTGTGGAGTTTCACAAATGTGTTTAATGCAAACTTTGCTTCCTAATATTTTTCTTTAAATTCCATCAAAACATAAAAGTTTGCTCTAATTCCATCTCAAAGTTCTTAAAGGTAGGGTAGTACTCTTGGTTTTCTAATATGAATTAAAAATGAGGAATAATGGCTGGAGAGATGGCTCAGAGGTTAAGAGTACTGGCTGTTCTACCAGAGGACCTGAGCTCAGTACCCAGAGACAACATAGTGGTTCATAACCATCAATGATGAGATTTGGTGCCTTCTTCAAGGGTGCAGGCTTACATTCAGACAAAACATGTATACATAATAAATAAATCTTTTAAAAATATTGAGAAATAAATTCTGGCAGATTTTTTTTAAGTTCATAATTCCCTTGAACTTGTTTTGAAATTATCTAAACAGAAAATACATTGGATAAACTGATAGAATTAATGATATTTACAAAATATTATTCTGCATATTTGATTATAGACTTCCTGATAAACATCAAAATCAGGTATCCCATAGTAAATGGCATAGTAACCATATTCGGTGTTGAGGGCAAGAACCATGCCAAATGTTTTTGTTTTTGTTTTTTCCCCCACAGACCAGCAAGCTTCTAGTATCAAAGCCACACTAATGCATTTCACCCCAGACTTGTCACAATCTAAATAGTATGATTTTATTTCATTAGATTAGTAACAGGACTTGCATAGTTAATAAAACAACAAAAAAATTTAGGGCTTTTAAAAAGTTCCTACAGAAATATGACTCAACTGTATTATCATGGCTTTTGATCAAGGGCAAGCATATGATTTACAATGTAAACAGATAACACAAAGTGCTGACATGAAGTGAGAGCTTGCTGTGTTCTGAACTTGGGAGTTATATATACTGTGTGTGTGTGTGTGTGTGTGTGTGTGTGTGTGTGTGTGTATGTGTGTTTTCATTTTTTTCTTTATTTTTTTGTTTGTGTGTATGTGTATGTGCTTTTTTGTTTGTTTGCTTTTGTTTTCGGTTTTTTTTTTTTGAGACAGGGTTTCTTTGTGTGGTCCTGGAACCCACTCTGTATATCAGTCTGGCCTCAAGCTCACAGAGGTTCACCTGCCTCTGCATCCCAAGTACTGGGATTAAAGTGTGCACCAATGCTGCCCGGCCACTGTTCTTAATGAATGTTTCTAGAAAAACAAGTCACTGAATTTCTTCAGTACTCAAAGATGGTGTGCATAATAACAGAAAAATATGATGAAATATATAGCCATACTTATATACTTATGTGTAATTACAAGTGTCCACTCTGTTTTTAGGAAAGCAAGATTAAGCCAATTAGATGTATAATGGCTTTTTATACTTGGTTGGAATTCAAAACACTAGAACCAGTAAGGACTGGTTTTATATAAGCTAGAAAGACATACATGTTACCATTTTATTCTATCTGGTATCTTGTTAGAAGCAATATTGAAGACAATAGGGCCAGCTGTTTGTCCCCTGAGAACCACTATTGAGCTAAGACCAAAATATGTAGAAACACAATAACATGACAGTAGACGTGAGCTTTTATGAGCACGTAATATGGATAAACACTGTATACAGAGTTTTATATTGATCCCTGGGTTTTGCTTTTTCACATAGATTCAATTTTTCAATAATACTCTAAGAGTTCTTTATGAGCAACCCTGTTTTGTAACTTGAAGAAATTGAGAAATGATGTAATATATCCATGGTCGCTGACTGTTAAGTAGCCAGTGATAGTCAAAATAATATAATGAAAGCATAGATGTTAGGTATACACACATTTTCTTTTTTAATAATGGGACTGAAGATAGAGTCTCATGCATGTAGGCCAGTGTTCTATCATACAACTCTACTTCTTGCCTGGGACATATTTTCACATGTGTTGAATATATTTCTGAGCAGTCACTAATGAATTCAGCTGAGATCATATGACTATGAGAATATAGAATAAGTTGTTATTTTCCTCCCATACTTTTGTTGAATTGACTTCTTACATAAAAGTAATTGAGCTTGAAACACTCTGGCTGAATATAACTACAGAATATAGCATTTAAAAATGAAATAATTGCTGAAAACAAATGTGGTATTAATGAAAATACCACAGATAATTTAAGATGCACTGAGTCTTTCGTGAACTACTCTCCATGTTTGGCTGTTACTAAGAGTGACAATTTATCTTTTTAGAAACATAAACATGCAGTTTCTAAAACAAACTTTGTTTTCAAGTGAATGTCGTCTTTAGGATTTTCTAGAGTATGAGTGTGTGTTTAATGACTACACTTGACTATGTGCAGTTCTAATTATAAAACTAAAGCAGTTCTGGATAGTATCCGTGTAGTAAGTGGGCTATAGTAAGAGCATCTTAAGACTCACTCAGAGTCTGCTTGGATACTCTGACTGCATTCTGAACACAATTTTTTCAGCTATGTGAGTGACTATACTCTTTTCATAAACAGAAGAGGGTCAATAGAATAAGCATAACATCTTCCCTGATTTAATTTTCAGACTCATCTCCAGACTTGGCCGAAGAAGTTCCAGCAAGGACCTGTGCACATGCCTGGAATTGAGTGACACGGTTAAAGTATTTCAGATTGCTCCGTGCCTCTTGGGAAGTTCAGGAAACCATCCTTTCAGACTCTGGAATTTTGTTCAACTGAGACTCGCTTGAATGTTTACACTATCTGCTTCTTGTGCTACTCACCCCTGAACAGTGTTCAGATCTCGATTGGAACTGAGTGTGTTCCACAAGCCACCATGGCCAGTTTGAGCATTGGGATAGCAGCTTGCCAAATGGTGCTGGGCTTGCTGATGACTTCATTAACTGAGTCTTCCATACTGAATAGTGAGTGTCCCCAGCTTTGTGTATGTGAAATCCGACCTTGGTTTACCCCACAATCCACATACAGAGAAGCTACCACCGTTGATTGTAATGATCTCCGTCTAACAAGGATCCCTGGCAACCTTTCTAGTGACACACAAGTGCTTCTCCTACAGAGCAATAACATCGCCAAGACGGTGGATGAGCTTCAACAGCTTTTCAACTTGACTGAGCTGGATTTCTCCCAGAACAACTTTACAAACATCAAAGAGGTGGGGCTGGCAAACTTGACCCAGCTCACAACCCTGCATCTCGAGGAAAATCAGATTTCAGAGATGACAGATTACTGTCTGCAAGACCTCAGCAACCTTCAAGAACTCTACATCAACCATAACCAGATCAGTACAATCTCAGCTAATGCTTTTTCTGGCTTAAAAAATCTCTTAAGGCTGCATCTGAATTCCAACAAATTGAAAGTGATTGATAGCCGCTGGTTTGATTCTACACCCAACCTGGAAATTCTCATGATAGGGGAAAACCCTGTAATTGGAATCCTGGACATGAACTTCAGACCTCTCTCCAACTTGAGAAGCCTAGTTTTGGCAGGAATGTACCTCACTGATGTTCCTGGAAACGCCTTGGTAGGCTTGGATAGCCTTGAGAGCCTGTCTTTTTATGACAACAAACTGATCAAAGTCCCTCAACTTGCTCTTCAGAAAGTTCCAAATTTGAAATTCTTAGACCTTAATAAAAACCCCATTCACAAAATCCAAGAAGGGGACTTTAAAAATATGCTTCGGCTGAAAGAACTGGGAATCAACAACATGGGCGAGCTGGTTTCGGTGGACCGCTATGCCTTGGATAACTTGCCTGAACTAACAAAGCTAGAAGCAACCAATAACCCCAAACTGTCCTACATCCACCGTTTGGCTTTCCGAAGCGTCCCAGCTCTAGAAAGCTTGATGTTGAACAACAATGCCTTGAATGCCGTTTACCAAAAGACTGTAGAGTCTCTTCCCAATCTACGTGAAATCAGCATCCACAGCAATCCACTAAGGTGTGACTGTGTCATCCACTGGATTAACTCCAACAAAACCAACATTCGCTTCATGGAGCCCCTCTCCATGTTCTGTGCCATGCCACCCGAATACAGAGGGCAGCAGGTGAAGGAGGTGTTAATCCAGGACTCCAGCGAGCAGTGCCTCCCAATGATATCACACGATTCATTCCCAAATCATTTAAACATGGACATTGGCACAACAGTTTTCCTAGATTGCCGGGCCATGGCTGAGCCAGAACCAGAAATCTACTGGGTCACTCCCATTGGAAATAAGATAACCATGGAAACTCTGTCAGATAAATACAAGCTGAGTAATGAGGGCACGTTGGAAATAGCAAATATACAGATTGAAGACTCAGGAAGGTACACATGTGTTGCCCAGAATGTCCAAGGAGCTGACACTCGAGTGGCAGCAATCAAGGTTAATGGAACCCTTCTAGATGGTGCCCAGGTGCTGAAAATATATGTCAAACAGACAGAATCTCACTCGATTTTAGTGTCCTGGAAAGTTAATTCCAATGTCATGACATCAAACTTAAAATGGTCATCTGCCACTATGAAGATTGACAACCCCCACATCACATACACAGCCAGGGTTCCTGTAGATGTCCATGAATATAATCTAACACATTTGCAGCCTTCCACCGATTATGAAGTGTGTCTCACAGTGTCCAACATCCACCAGCAGACTCAAAAGTCATGTGTCAATGTCACAACCAAAACTGCTGCCTTCACCCTGGACATCTCTGACCATGAAACCAGCACGGCCCTGGCTGCGGTGATGGGATCTATGTTTGCTGTCATTAGTCTCGCATCCATTGCTGTGTACATTGCCAAAAGGTTCAAGAGGAAAAATTACCACCATTCGCTGAAAAAGTATATGCAAAAAACCTCTTCCATCCCACTGAACGAGCTGTACCCACCACTCATTAACCTCTGGGAAGGTGACAGTGAGAAGGACAAAGATGGCTCAGCAGACACCAAGCCAACCCAGGTTGACACATCCAGAAGCTATTACATGTGGTAACTCAGTGGGTATTTTGCTTCTGGTAGTAAGGAGCACAAAGACATTTTTGCTTTATTCTGCAAAAATAACAAGGTGAAGACTTTTGTACTTTTGACTTTGCTAGTTTGTGGCAGAGTGGAGAGGATGGGTGGATATTTCAAAGTTTTTTAGTATAGCGTATCGCAAGGGTTTGACACGGCTGGCAATGGCTCTCAGCTTCCAGTTTGTGTTTGGTTTTTATCCTTATCATTATTATGATTATTATATTATTATATTATATTATTTTATTTTAGTTGATGTGCTAAACTCAATAATGCTGTCTTAACTACAATGCTCAATAAAATGATTAATGACAGGTGGGGGGCCCTCTGTGCTTGACCCCTTCCTCTGAAGCCATCAATACAAAGAACCGTGTCCTCTCAAAAGCTAACATATGGTTTGGAAGCAGCATATTAAATCCTTTGTGTAGCAATCAGGTCTACAGACTTTTAACTCAAGCTAAGACTAAACTTGCTACTTTGTTGAATGATGTTAGTTGGCTGTACTGTAATGTTGTATCAACTGAATTGAATGTTTGCCTTTCAGCAACCACTTTTCTTTCCTTCCTCTTTCTTTTGTAATAGTTGAAGAGGCTTAGAACAAGCTAACAGGCAATAGAAATATGTATATCAGATTTTCTAATGTAATGAACTACATGTTAATTGTTACTATATTCTTTTTATCTTTAGTAGACACTTTTAAAAAAGAAAAGATAATTTTGTTGTGTTTAACTCACCAACTTGGTGTATAATGAAGACAGACGTACAATAAATTAGTTTGTTCTGATTTTTTAGAACACTTGAAATAATGGATTATTTATAGTTCTTGCTAGTTACAGTGGTAATGTCTTTCACACCAATACAGTCGACAACTAAAGTATATATGTGCATGTTCTCTTTTACAGCTAGGCTCTAAAATCTTTTGAGTTCTTTTTGTAAAGAAAGAAGTATCCATTTTAACTAACATATCCTGGACTGGTCAGGTGGTTCCGTGAGTAAAGGTGCCTGTTACCAAACCTGATCTGAATTCCATCCCAGGGCCCGACATTGTAGAAGGAAAGAAATGACTAAGTTATCTTCTAACCTCTATACATGCTCCATGGTATGCAAAGACACACATGTATCCACATGCATATGTACATGAACATATGCACTGGATGAAATAAGTTAATGGGTACATTTTAATGAATAGGATTTCCATATTTTCAATACCACAGACTAAAACTCAATGGAGTAGGTGTTCATATAAAGAAAAAAAAAATCCTACTACTATCACCCTGGCATAATTACTCATTGGATGTATCATTAACTTTCATTTATTTTACACTATACACATTCCCCATCAAAGTCTCAAATAGAGCTAAAGAATGTTGCAAAATGTATTACAGTCTCCATTTTAACAACTATATATCTGCTTATAGGGTTTACACTGCTATGGAGATGTCTGCTGAAATAGACCATTGACAGAAGGTGGATTGATTCCTTGAGGCTGGCATTTATCATCCAAATATTACACAAAGTTTATCTAAACTATTTCAATATTACACAGGAACTATATCTGTGACATTCAGAATGGGTGGAGTTAGTTTTGCAGAGTTTTGTAAACATTAGAGAGAATAAACTGAAAAGTATAGGTAGATGACAAAAAGACCCATCTGAAAGTCAGGAAGAAAGGAAGGAAGGAAGAAGGAAAAGAATGAAAGAAAGAAAAGAAAGGAAGGAAGGGAGGAAAGAAGGAAGGAAGGAAAGAAAGAAGGCTGTTTCAGATGGCAGCTGTTGCTGTGGAATAATGAGATTGTAGAAAGGGGCTAAGAGGAAACAGGTGCCAGATAATAATAATGAGGAGGAGGAGGAGGAGAAGAAGAAGAAAAGGGAACAAACAGAAAGTCCAAATGAGGCAGAAGAGGAGAGGACTTCCATTGTCAAATGAATTGTTTTATGAATCACTCTTCAGAAGACCAGCCTTTTCATCCCCAGTCCAGAGGGGAATGGGGAAAGAATTCCAGGTTCTGCAAGCAAACTGCAACCAAAATACAGCCAGTATCAGAGTGAGAAGCATTTCTCAGAGACTTCGTTTATGAGGAAAACACAGGGCACAGGGAAGATGTGTGAATCTCATGCAGCTTCCTCTGCCCTCCATCAATTCTCTAGACCCAGTGATCTTCTTATAGCTCTCACCTTGACCAACCATGTTTTAAACATGCAAGATAGTCTTTAATTCCCATTTACTTGGAATAAGGTTTAGAACAAACAGGCCACAGGACTAGCAGAGCATCTTGCATGGTTTTACGGTCAAGTACACATGGGACAGAACTAAAGGGGCTCCCTCTGCAGCCATGGGCATTCTTGTCTTCAGACATCTGCTGAGAAGCAGATCACCTACCTGTAAATTTGGAAGCCACAAGGCAGGCAGCCCTAAAGCAGAAGGCATAGGGCTGCCTGCTGTTGCAAGAAGACACCATTTATCATAAAGCCATGCTTTGAGCTGGGTTTGAAAAGACAGCTCAGCCACTCCTCCATTCTGAATACAGAACAGGCACAAGGGAATCCAAACGTTCATTTGAAGGATATCATTTCGCAGACCAGTTTGGCATAATAATTACTTCTTGTACTTAGAAAATAATGAAACTTACTTTACCACAGCCATGTAATTGGCTTGGATTTGTTGTTGTTGTTGATGGAAAGCAAGACGGCAAAAGTTCTATTTTCTTAGTCAAGTAGTTACTCACATCTGCTTCATTTGGTAAGTTAAGCAGCCAGGGAGATTAGACATCAATCTAAAGCTCACGGACAGGGAAGGTGCTCTCCGCTTTACCCATGAAGTAGCTGCTGTAGGTCATATTCAAGTATCACTTTTCCTTTTTGCTTCCTGTTGTCCTCTGGCCTGATTCTATGGGGTTATTTTTGGAGCAGTGTCTTAAAATGAGAATTCCCTAAATTGCTCATTTAATTAATGACAAAGCAAACTGGAGTCATGAATAGAAAAGAAGACATTGTGTTTGATAGCACTGTTTCTAATTTGTCTTTGCACAGCACAAAGGAATTGCTGACCAGTCCTTGGCAAGCAGGACCCAAGTCCCTTTTTCTCTCAGTTTTTGAACACATCACCGTTGTGGTGTTTGCTCTCTTAGCATTCATTTTCCCAAGCATTTCCCTTTCTTCCTTACTGCTCTCACCACTGGCGGAATAAAAGCCCTTTGTGTTTCTGACACTGTTAGGAAAACCATACTATCTTCCTTTATGTTCACTGAGAAGGGAATTTAACTTCAGATACAGTCAAGGTACAACTAAAAAATGCTTTCTTGCCTCATTTCTTTCTCAACCTGTTTGCAAACCGACCTTTTCAAAATTTAAGAGATTAACTGGAAGAAAACTTTATCTGGAGTGTCTGTCTGTCTGTGTGTGTTATGTATGGCGTGTATGGTGTGCATGTGTGTCTGTGATGTATTGTGTGTGTGTGTGTGATGTATGGTGTGTGCGGTGTGTATGGCATGTATGGTATGTGTGTGTGTGATGTATGGTGTGTGTTTGTGGAGGGGTGGTATGTGTGTGTGTGTGTGTCTGTGATGTATTGTGTGTGTTTGGTGTGTGTGTATGTGTGTGTGTGTGTGAGGTATATGGTGTGTGTGTGTGATATATGGTGTGTGCGGTGTGTATGGCATGTATGGTGTGTGGTTATGTGTGTGTGTGTGAGATGTATGGTGTGTATGTGGTATATGGTGTGCGTGTGTGTGTAGTATATGGTGTGTGTGTGTGTGTATGTGTGTGCCCCCCCCATAAGGGGACATGTGATTCCCTGGAGTTGAAATTAAAAAATCATTATTACCTGTGCCCCATAATGGAAATTGGAAGACCTCTGCAAAAGCAGTGCACAGGTGTCAGTGCTAACCCAACTCTCCAGCCCCCAGAGAAGGTTTTTCTATATCCAAGTCTTGTCTTAGGACCACCATTTAGAGATCTTGATGACTTTAACCTAGAACCTGTAGGTATTTTGACAATGTTAATGTGTACATGTGATTCCCTTACAACTGGCACTTGCGTCCAACACACACACGCACACACACACACACATAAGTTTCTCTTAGTCCTGGAAGGTCAGGGTATTAAGAAATAATTAGATGGGGAACTAATGGTGTTTTTATCCTTATGGTTTCAGCGCCAACAGATCTGAGTTTATTGTCTCATAGAATTTCTCAGACTTGGCATTATTCATATTAAGTATATGACAAGTATCTCAGGGGCCTCCCTGAACCATGGGTTCTGAGAACAACCTCCTGAAAACAGCCAGGTAAACTGAACATTATTAATTTCAATTTACAGTTCATGACAAGACTTATCCAGGTAGGCATGAGACAGACAGAGGCTCACCATGTCAGGGTTCACTTGAGGTTTTCCCTCTCTGACAAGCATCCTTCTGATTTAAAAAAAGGAACATCACCTGTCTGGCAGATGAAGCACGCAGGTAAAGACAGATTGCATGCACAAGAGGACTTATTCTGATTTTACTGATGATAGTTCCATTCTAGGCCCTGACAGAATGATCAAACTCCTTAGCACATCTCACTAATAGACACAAAGACATAATGAGCTCAAGGAAACTGAAGACCCTGTCTTAGTGGATGGGAATATACAATTTATAACAACAACTTTGGAAAGAAAACCTGAGAGCGATTTGTTTTCTGTTTTGACATCTGTAAGGAACTACACTAGCCCCTCTAACATAAGCATTTGTGAGTGAGCCTCAGAGAGTGGAGCAACTGCCCTAAACCCAAAGAGCGTGTAAGAAACAGAAGTGGGAACTTACACTGCATGACTGACGTGTGTAGCTTTCAACTACATAATGGTCTATGTGATAATTCAAGCATATTTGGGTCTTGAAATAGTAACAGTGGCACTGAAGACACCTGGGAGGCCAGGATAGGGCCTAATTTTGGAACCCAACCTGAGATGAACACTCAGCCCTACAATTTATTCTGTATCTTCAGCAAGCCTTCAATCAGAACTATGGGTTCAATATCCTTTGTGTGATGTTTAGCACCAGATCCCTAGAAGTGTTTGAGGTTTCAGTAGTGGCTTTTTGGTTTATTTTTTTTTCCTACAATGATGATTTGATGATTTGCATAGACTACTGGATGATCATCTCCAAAGGTACTACTTTAAAAAGTTTGAGCATTCTTTCAGTTCTCAAAGCACTTTCTACCTTTGACCAAAAAAAAAAAAAAAAAAAAAAAAAAAAAGCTCATTTGGATAAGGAACTTGAACACCAGAAGATTCTTTGTAATACATGAGAGAATGTGCACTGCTTGCTTAGTGCAAAAACTATGCCATTTATGCCATTTTATAGGACAGGCAAAAACCTTAAATACCTGTGGAGTTTGGTATCTGCTGCATCCTAGAACCAGTTCCCTGAAGGAATGATGGTAAGTCAAAGAAGCAAGTCAATAGGAAAAGATCAAGGCACACTTAAAGGTTTGTGACACTAACCCCATTAGAATAAGTGAGAAAAACTGAAGCTACGGGGTTGGAAGGAAATACAATGAAGAGCAAAATCAGTAGACATGGAAATTAAAAGCAAATTCCATATAGTGATCTCCCGATCTTTGGTGCCATGTGGAATCCTCCAGTAATTATAAAAAATACTCATAACTATTTTTCCCATGAAAAACCCACTCAAATCAACCTTCATAAGTGACAAAGCCAAAATTCCCACCATGGCTGTTAGCCTCAAGGATCCACAACTGCCTACTTTCTAGCCAAAAGGTACCAGAGGCCGGGCCAGGCAATTCATTTACATGACTGATTTAGTTTGCAAAGTGGAAAGTGAGTTCATGATCTTGAAAAGGGACTCCCACAAAAGCTTCCTTAACATGGTATTCCATGCCATGGGCAAATAAGGAAAGGTAGAGATGACTCAATGAATAGAGATGGTTGCCATGCAAGTGCAGCTACCTGAGTTCAGTCCCAGACCCATGTAAAGGAAGGAGAGAATGAACTGATGCCACAAAGTTGTCCCCTGTCCTCTACACACACTGTGGTACCTGTGGTTTCACACACACACACACACACACACACACACACACACACACCATTCTCTCTCTCTCTCTCTCTCTCTCTCTCTCTCTCTCTCTCTCTCTCTCTCTCTCTCACACACACACACACACACACACACAATTTTAAAACATTAAGATATATAATAACATCCAGGCAAAGCACTGTCCTTCTGCCCTAAGTAATCTTATCTTTTCTGGACAGCACTGGGTTGAGAGGATAAACTCCCATGGGAACTATAGAAAGAGTTTTATACCAACAAAGTGGCTTGGGCACTTGGGTTCCTAGAACAAAGCAAGAGCCTGAGAGAATACGGTTTTATGATCTCGGTGCATTGGATTTTTAAACTCTTATCACCCTTTCTCCCTTTTAGAGGCAAATTGCTTGTACTATCTTCCACGTTATTGACGAAACTAAGAGTAATACTCTACTAGGAAGTCTTGTTAGGAATCCCCACACTCATCAATAATACTTGATTTCACCAGTTTTAGTATAACCGGCTTAGGGTATTGTCCCCCACCATGAGATAAGTCTTCTTTGCCATGTATAAACATGGTGTTGTCTTTCATGCATTTAAGCATGAGTATGCATGGAACACAGGTGGAAGTCAGAAGACAATTTGAAGGAGTTGGTTTTCTCCTTCCATAGTGTGTGTCCTGGGAATTAAAATCAAGTCATCAGGCTTGGAAGCAAGCACCTTTACACACTGAGCCATTTAGCTGGCCCTTATTTACTCTCATTATAATAGTAGCATGGTCACTGTAGAGAATATATTAATAAAAACAGCATGTGATCCCATGGCTCAGAAAATGAGCATTTGGTGTAGTTCTCATTTTCTCTGTACATGTCTACACACACATACACACTTAGACATGTATATACATATATATGTGTGTATAATCTTATGTACATATATACACATAGTTGTAAAATACACACATGAATATGAAATTGAAATCATGTCATGATGTTATATACTTTTTTCTATTACTACGTTCTCTTGGAAAGCATGGTATTACTGACCATAGCCAGATATATATATATATATATATATGTATATATATATATATATATATAGAGAGAGAGAGAGAGAGAGAGAGAGGAGGGGGGAGGGAGAGGGAGATACAGATAGAGATACAGATATAGATATAAATATTCCTTCCCTGGGACATATTCTAGAGACACTTCCTACATCAACAACTAGGTTGAGAAATATGAATCTCTGCTTCCCATACCCTTTAATGACAGTCATGGGTAAAGAGAGATGTCTACCTAAAGGAAGATGAAACACCATACAAAACAAATGCCCTGATAAAACTTCAGCATAAAACTTGTGGTAAAAAATTCCCATAGGAAACATCCAGGGACAGGATTTGGAACACATGACCATGTGCATTATTTAGCTTCTGCCTTTGCAACAAACAGCTGAGATATCAACTTCAACAGAGAAGACTGACTTGGGTTCAAGATTAAAGATTTCAGTCTATTCCCCTGGCTGCAGGAAGAACCTGATGGCAGAGAGATGTGTTACTGCCCACCATCTGGCAGCCAGAGAACCCAAGCAGATAGACCATGATTCCATTACCTCCTTATAGGGTGCAGCTTGAATGTAACTTACTCGTTTAACTAGGTTCTGATTCCCAATGGTCCCATCCTCTCCCAATAATGCTGCAAACTGGAGCCCAAGCCTTTTGCATGAGGACTTTAGGGAGACATTTAAAGGTTAAACCCTAACTCTGATCAATGACATAAAGAGGATTAGGAGATTCTGTTCACATTCTCATTGGAAGAAGAGAAAGCTCAAGGAGTAGAGAGTGCCTAGCATGGGAGATAAGGGAGAAATTATAAACAAGCTTCTGTGTCAAGATGAAGTGAAGCTGGGTCAGAAAGACTCTGAGGTCCCAGGTGAACCTCTGCTTCCCTTCTTTTTTCCCATCCATCATAATCACCAGTGGCATGCCTTACTAGTGAGATGCGAGATGCTCGCAAAAGCTGCTTGATTGGCTTTTCTAAGCCCTAGAGCATTGGGGTGAAATCTCTGAGGCAGTAATATGTAAGACCCAGATGTGAGGCTTCTCTAATTGCCCGTGTCTGTCCCAGCCAGTGTCCTTCAGTTAGTAGAGGCTTCCTTTGGTGTATGCTCTAAAAAAAAAATAGTACTTGTTTGGAAAATTGAAACATATAATGTGGGATGGGGTTGATAAAGCAGAAATCAACTGTCTCCTTGATTTATCCCTTATCCAATCAGAATATTTCTAGATCACTTGCTGAAACAAAATTCTAATTTGTGGATGGTGTAACAAATAAGGCCTGGGCTAGGAATACTAAAAGAGAACAAGGGCTAGAGATGTCTCAGCAGGCCAGGCCAGGGCCCTTGCTGCCAAGTCTGACAACCTGAGTTTCTCCCTGGGCCCTACAGAGTGGAAAGAGAGAACAACTTCTACCAACTGCCCTTTGTTTTTCACAGGGGCATTATCACAGGTGTTCCTATGCATGTATATACACACACAAGTGCACACACACAAATAAATGTAACAGTAACGAGCCATCCTTTTATACCTGCACCTCAAGCCCACATACTATTCCCCTTTTATTTCAAAAAACAAGTAACATTGTAGCATGGCCTATTGCAAAATATTTCTGAAACCAAATAACACTGGGATGTTTGTAGTGGTGTGTGTGTGTTGTGTGTGTGTGTGTGTGTGTGTGTTTCTGTATCTCTCTGTCTTTCTGACTGTATCTCTGTTTCTGTGTCTCTGACTCTATGTGTGTGTGTGTGGGGGGGTCCTTGTGTCCGCAAGGTCATGGACTAAAGAGGTTGGTATCTAGTGTTTTCCTTAGTCAAATACAGTCAGAGAGAATCTCTAAGCTTGCCAATTCAGCTAGATAGACCTAGGGACACTCCAGTGCTGCCTCCTCAGTGTTAGGAATACAGGCACATCAGCCTGTTTTATGTTACTGTGGACTGACCTCTTGCATCTTCCTACTTACACAGCAAATGCTGTACCGAGTCATTGCCCCAGCCCTTTCCTCAATGTTATTAGTTGGATTAATTCCTGATACTAAGAAATTGTAATGGCAGAGAGTGGCAGAAATGCTTCATCTTCCAGTGCAATTCTTAATAAGTGTTTTGTTAGCCATAATACTAGATGATGTTTTTATCACAGGAAAAGGACTCCAAGCCTTATTGCAGATTCCATCAACTCATTCTCTGAATTACTAGTTACTCTCTGGAGAAAGATTTAAATAAATATCTTAATTCTCATCCATTTCTCTTATTGGAAATTTAAGTTATAATTAGCTTCCTATTAACTACATAAGTTGAGACAAACCACTTTTGTACACACATACACACACGCACGCATGCACGCACACACACACACACACACACACACACACAAGAATCTAAATGTCAGTGGTGTTTGTTGGATGGACAAAGCCAATCAGAGCTTTGGCTCTGCAGTGAGTAAGGAAACTTTACTGGAAGCAGACATATCTTTCTGTTTCGATGTTGTGCCTGGTAATAGATTCTTGAACAGTTGCAGAAAACACACTGGCATTTTGTTGAGTGGGGAAACATGCTACAGTGCTATCATTAGCCCTTCAGGTTGAGGATTTGGAAAGTTTGACTTAGCTATTCCAATATTGAGATAATCACTGATCCAGAGCACCTTCATGATATGCAGAGGATGCACCACTTGTGGGGATTGGGGTTTATGCAGATCTGTGTTCAGTCCCTCAACATGTTATCCAAACTCACAGCAAAACAGCTTACTCTTTCTGGGCATCCTGCAGGTATCAATGCACTCTGTAGACATGAAGGCTCCCCAAGAAGATCAGTCCTAATTCTGTGGCTATGTTCACAACTCCCCCAAACTCTCAAAGCTATATTCAAAGCAACCAGCCTTCTCTGTGACCCCTGTACTTTGAAAATAACCAGCACAAACTCATATCCAATTTCCTTTGTTTTCTGCAGTTATGGGTGGACAGGTCACATGTGGGTGGAGGAGTTTGGAGAAGAATAAAGAAAGGAAAAGGAAAGTCAAAAAACCAGTGTGGAACTTCTGATCAGTGGCATAGAAAACAGAGATAAACAAACAAACAAACAAAAATAGGGGCTAAGCAGCAGACATCTGGCTCCCTAAAATTTCCAGAATGAGATAGTGACAGCAGTGGATGAACTGGGCTGGAAGGAACTACAGAGGTTCCACACTCTCCCCCCTGTGTCCTTTTCTTCTCAAAAGGCCATTAGTATTTTGGATGAGGCCCAAAGCAGTGACATCATCTAAACTTGACCATCTCTACAGACAGAAGCACATTCTCAGGTATTGTGGGTCATGAGGAGGAGGGCACAGTTCAGCCCATGACTGCCCTATTGAAAGCTTCCTGTGCACCCTGGGTACAGTAGCAGTGCGAGTTCTGCTTCCTCGCTTGCTGTGGGGTTATCTCATCAAGGCTTGACTAAGTCCTAAATCCCAGAATTAAGAACATGAGAGCTCCCCCCCACCAAAATTCCCCCGCTGTACATCAATTGAGTTTCCTGAGCCTTGTTATCTTTAGTCCCGGGGGTGTACAAACTATGAACAGACACAGTTTTGTCTCTGCAAGTCTTGCTTTGAGCTCTCTACCATGAGTGAGAAGCCCCTTTCCATTTACTCTGCCCAGATCAATTATATTGGAGAACCCCAAGCTGTATCACCTGCCCAGTGACACATCTTGATACACTTCTATTTCATCTTGATAAAGGACATTTTTTTCCCTTAAAACATGACAGACCTCATCTTTTTCTTGTCATCTTGTGAGGGAAGGTGACAGCAAGATAGAAATAATTCCTCAGAAGCTTTCAAACCAAATTCTCTGCTTGCCATGCAATCTTTTTTTTTTTAATCAAGAAATAACCACAGGTGATTATTATAAAATATGTTTACATTGAAGAATGATTAAATCAAGCTGATTAGCATTCATATTACCAGGCAGTCATTTTTAAGATCTGTGACAAGTAAGCATGATAATAACCTGAAGGAAATAAGTAGATTGATATCCTACATATAGAATTCCCCAAACTAAAATTTTGAGTCATAAAATATATATGACATGAAACTAATCTCCCCAAAGCCCCAAAGCTCACAGGCTTTTGGAGTTCACATCTTTACGTCCAGTGAAGTTCAGTTTAGGATGGAGCCAGAGTCTCAGACTGCGGCGCCATATGTGGCAACTACTCACTCACTGAGCATAACTGTAAGTAGCACATGATCACAGAGTCAATCTGCAGTGGTCAGGATGAGTAGCAGGGAAGAGAGGCTAGTTGACATTGCTCCATCACAGAGGTTCATAGAAAAAGAAGAAACAGGCCAAAGATCTCAGCCACCTACACTGGGAGTCTCAGTTCAAGTGGCTGTCATGTCACACTAACCTCAGAAAAGGCTTTAAGAGAATATAGAGAAAATATCACATAGAACTGTGGGGAGCAGGAAAAGTGGTAGGAGTTCCTTATTTTAAGTTTTATGGAGTGAACCATAGAGGAGGCAATGCTACAGCAGGGACTCAAAAATTAAGAAAATGTTGACCTTGGGAGAATGGAGAAGGAGTTACAGACAGCATGAGGCAACAGAAGTTTGAAGGAGAATGAAAGTATCAAGTATTCTCCAGTATGTACACCAGGAATTCAGTTCCTGGATCAGGAGACAGGCAGCTAAAGTAAATATGGAGAGCCTTGACAATGCTCTATGCATAATGGTGGGCACTTTATGTACAGAATTTCATTCTCTCTTCAAAGTAATCCTAGGAGACAGATTACACACACACCCACACACCCTTTGTTGGGAGAAAATGGAAGGCTTATCAAGTTAAGCCGTTTTCTCAAGGTCACCCAAAATACATGTTTGACTTCCCATGCTTTACGTACTGTACTATTAAAAAATCCAGTGATGAAGAAAACTAAAGACCAGCATGAATGCCTGAGCTTCATTCTGCATGCATAGAGGAGCTACAAAAAGGGGTTTGAACATTGTTGTTTTACAGAAAGTCAGGAGACCAGTATCTTTTTAAAATAAAATTGATAAATTTCATACAGTCATGAAACCTAACTAAATGTGAGTTGTTGCCAAGAAAATAGTAACACAAATTCCATTCCAAATATAAGAATTAACGTTATTTCTTTCTCTGCTACCAGACCACGCTATGTATTTCCTGATGTTCACATATAACACTTGCAAACTAATTTATTTGCTGTCCATAACTGGGACTTAAAAAGCCACACTCGTGGTAAATTACCTATTTGTCTGTGAAATATAAAGCTGTGGATAATCTTGAGTAACTTGCAAAATGAGATCAAATTTGCCATATTAAGATTGTATCATGTTTCTCATTAAGGTCTTTGGCCCATTTGGGGTTGATTTTTGGACAATGTAGTTTTTACAGGGATCTCATGCCATTCTTCTTCAAGTAGATGGGTCAGCACTGTGAAACTATGAAAGGGAAAATGCTTCAAATTATAGACATAGGCAAGGCTTCCTAAATAAAGTTCCATGTGCTTGGGAAATAACACCAAGTGACAAACAGGACTTCATAAAATCAAGCTTTTGCACAACAAAGGAAACAGAATAAAGAATGCAAGAGAGATCTTTAGTAGCCATACATCTGACAGGAGGATAATAGAATATACAAATAATTAAAACCCCTAATTAATGAGAAATCAAATATATGCATAAGCAGGATAATGGAATAAAGAATTCCTAAATGATGAGGTGCAAATGGCTAATGAATATATGAGAAAATGTTCAACCTCATCAAGCATCGGAGAAATGGAAATTGAAAGTACTTTGAGATTGCACATGATGGCTAACAGATTGGCAATCATTTAGAAAACAAACTACAAAGCTGGAATGCATGTGCACTGCTAGTGGGCATGTAAACTGTTCCAGTAACTGTGGAAATCAGCATGGACGTTCCACAAAAAAGCTAAAAGCATATGTACTATATGACCCACCTATGCCATTCCTGGCATTTACCCAAAAGATTCCACTTCAAGTATCACAGACATGCTTGCATATCCATGGTTACTGACTCACCATTCATGGTAGCTAAATCATGGAACCAACCTAGATATTCACTAGTAGAGTGATAGGTAAAGAAAATATGCTACATATGCACAATTATTTTTTTCAGCCATAAAAATAAATGAAATCATGTGATTTTTTCTGGGAAATGAATTCAATCAGATATGATAATGTTAAATGAAATAAATGAGTCTAAAAAAGATAAATGCAATTGGTATTCTCTCATCTGTGGTGCCTAAATTTTATATAGATAAATAAAATCATGTATGTATATATGACACAAAGTAGATACTAACCTAGTAAGAGAACAAAGGGGACTAATGGAGGTGGGGTGGAAAAGGAAGGAAACAGGGATGATGACAGAGTACAAACAAAATACATTATACACTTTCATAAAAAATGTTTTTAGATTACACAGTACAGTACTGTGTGTGATGAATATACACTAATGAAAACATAAATATATTTTACGTTTTTTTATAATATATTGTATCTAGTCTAGTGCTTATTGAGCTCATACTGTTTGCCATGGGATACCAGGAGTATGGCACTGACATGTTCCCTGTCCATTTGTATTTGCATTATTAAAGGACAATTGGACTATAGACAAGTTCATTTACAGTCTATAAAATTGCTGTTAAAATAGAACTGGCTGGTTAGCAGAGGGAAGTAATCTATTCCATTGCACATGCCCACTATTCACTGCTTATTCTAGAACTTGCCAATATGAAGAGCCTCAGACTGGTGGCTCTGGCTTTGAAGTAGGTGCTGACTCTATGCCGATGAGGATGCTCTGTTAATTAAATACCTCTGTAGCAGGGGATCACAGCAGTTTGCAAAAGGCACTTGCATTCATCACCAGGACACCACTGAGAGGCTGGATAGAGGTTCAAGCCTCATTACCTCTGCTTGAGAAAAGTCAGTGGCAAGAGAAGCACCTTCAACCAAACGTCCCCCAAGTTTGGAGGACTTATGGAAAAGCTGAGCTTTGACCCTTTATTCCTATTTCCCACTAGACTATATATTCCATCATTCAGTGTGAGGTAGATGCTAAAACACACCTGGAACTTTTGCAAAAAAAAAACAGCTCTTTCCACCTCAGAAGTAGCAATCTGTTATACAATGAGATTTTTTTCTTGTGATTATCAATATGATGTTTATTCATCTAAAACAATTGTGTGTGTGTGTGTGTGTGTGTGTGTGTGTGTGTGTGTGTGTGTGTGTGTGTGTGTTCAGGGGCACATGTATCATAGCAGGCATGTGACAGTAAGATTTGCAAGTGCTGGCTCTCTTCTTCCACCACATGAATCCCAGGGATCAACTTCAGATTTTCAGGCTTGGCAGCAAATGGCTTTATCTGATGAGCCATGACCCACTTCCCTCCTCTTAAAGAGTACACAGTCAAAACCTTGTAGTTGAATTTGTCTTGTGTGAATTCATGGTACTGTGTGGAAGGAAATCTTTCATAAGGCTGAGTCATCACAAACCATGTCTACAAGATTATATTATTGCTGACATTAGAGAACCAGAATTGAATGTTCTGGAAGAATTGAAGACTGCTTATTACAAATTCATAATGTTGTGGGTTAAGGCCAAGAAAAGAGAAATGATGTATCAATGGCTTCAAAAATAGGACACAAGAGTCAGGTTATAGTTTCTTGATTGCAAAACTCAGTGCTCTGGGGACAGACATCCATGACTTCCAGATGGATGAGTGAAAACATAGAGAGAGTGGAATAAGAAGGCAAGGCCATTCTACTTATTTCATAATGTCAAGGTAGCATGATTGTGGCAAGCAGAGCAGTGATTCAAATGACTTAAAAAGTTGACATTTTCAACTTTATCATAATTAAACACACACAAGAAAGTTGTAAGAACAGTAGAAAAATCTATACATAATTCTCAGGTATGTTACATATTTTCTTTCCAGATTCAGTCAAGGTAGTAGTCTGTCTTTTTTTGTTCTCTTGAAGAATAATTTATAGACACTGTTGGGAATCAGCAGCCTGCTGACCCCCATCCCTGACGATGGGCAGGATGCTCATGGCCATGTCATCACTACATCAGGCTTTACCTGGCTGCTCAAGCTTTACCTGGCTGCCCGAGGACTCAATTACGCATACACAAGCCCTCCTTTTAAAGCAAGTGCACCAAGCGGGCCTCTCTCTTGTTCTTTCTCTTGGCTCTTTCTCTTTCCTCTCTTTCTCTCTCTCCCTCTCTCTCTATCTCTCTCCTGCTTTCTGTTGGCCCCCTTTCTTTCCCTTCCCTCAATAAACTTCACATAGGCACTGAGTCTCGTGTTTGTGTTTTATAGGCATTAGTTGCAGCAAAAGAACAACAGATACGGTATTTCTTCATCATTAAAAGGTTCATTTGTATTTCTCAAAACAAGTAATATTCTCTTACATGACCACTGCACAATTTACAAAACCAAAACAATATAAATCAAATGTTACCCAATTGAGGACTTCTATTTAGATTTTTGTGATGATCGCAGTGGCATCTTTTTATATAAAAAAAGAAAAGTTCAAGATTATGTACTTCATTTAGTTTTATACCTTTTATTCCCTCTTCTTTTTCTGGAATAGCTCTTGGTTCCTTCCTTATATTTTATGGCATTGACATTTTTGAAGACCCAAGCTAGTTGTTCTGTCAGGTCTTTCGTCACCCTGCACCACTTTGGCAGAAGTGCCATTGCTGCATCCCCTCTCTCAGAGAATCGTTTCAGAAGACGCCTACTACAAATGTGCTGTTTCACCGTCACATCACTTGTGTATCTACCTGGTTTCTCTGTACACCACCACCCTTTGCTTTTGTAATTGCCCTAAGGGAGAATGCTTTGAGAGTCACTCTCCTATACTGTCACATGCACTGATGACTACTGCCAGAGTCATGTGCTGTTTCCCACATCACAATTTGCTTTGTACCAAACTGAATTACAAATGAGCTATGCTACTTTCTCCTAATTATCCCATTCTTTTTAGTTTTCTTTCATATTTGCTTCTTTTCCTGCCCCTCTCTAGAATCACAGTAGTATTGTGAGAGGAAAATTAAGTTTTCAAAAAGAGATTAAAAAGAAATGAATTTAGTTTGTTTAAAGGAACAAACTTGAGATGAGGCAATAACTGTACCGATATAAAAGAAAAAAAAATGGCCAACTTCTCCATGGCACATTTTTAGTAAATTCTGTTTCTTTATAAAATTATTTGAAAAATGGACATCTGGAAACAACAAATGCAGGTACTCATGACAAGAGTGCTGAATTTTAAACTTTCATTTTAATGGCAGAATTATTGGGAATGTGAATCTGTGTAGGGTCACATATATGGCCTGTCACTTGCTTAGACAAGACCTTAACCTCTGTCAGTCTTTTCTCCCATCTACAAAAGAGATGTAATAATAGTAATTATCCTCCCATAGAATACCAAAGACAATGTTTTTGAAGTAATAAAAACAGGCTATTTGCCAAACTACTTAACCAAGCAATATTTCTCAGGAATGAGTGTTCTACATTCATGGTATTGCAGTAACCACTGTCCATTGAAAATAAAATAAAATTAATCTTTTTTCCATTAAGAATCCATCACATAGCAAAAAAATATTCCTATATCCCCACTATAATGTGACATTATGGTCAATATGAATATAACACTATATGCTGATAATGAATGTGAAGTTATTTTTTTCAGTGTTCAGAATTAAATCTAAGCCTTGAGCATGATAAACATTTACTCTACCACTAAGCTATGTGCCAAGCCCAAGGGAACTATTTTTTGTTCAGCTAATAAGAAGCCTTCAAAATGGACATTACTTTGTGATTGACCCTTTTCCAGTGGATATAACAGTGTAGCCAAGGAAAAGGGGTAAAATATCTCTTGAAATGTAAATGGTTTAGTGTGATTACAGCACAGACCTGAATTTGGAATTGATCCATGAAGGTAGTATTTCTCCAATTTATTGATGGAGTAGTTGAATCAACAAATACTGATCGAACATTTACTGTGTCTCAGGCATGCAATAAAAATAAAACTAGGAATAAACATGGTTTGTGAATTCATAGCACTAGCTTCTATCTGGAAGTATTAGCTACAACAGTGCCTTGAGAGGTTTCAGCTAATATCTATGTGAACCACTTACAGGAACACAAGGGCAGAACTGCATGAACCCCACTGCAAAGCTATCAGTTTTGTCAAAGGTTAGAAATGAATACAGGTTAGTGCTAGTAACACCAAGTCCTACATTTACATAAATGTAATTTATAATGGAGCTCACATTTGTCATTTGATTCTACATACAATCATGAATTAAGTAAGAAAGGTATAATTATCTTAATGTCTAGATACCAAAACTCAAGTTCAGAATATTAAATGCTTTGCTCAAGGTCAGAAGCAAATTCTCCACACAGCTCACAAATACATGGCAGATAATCTACTATGGCACACTGTGGAGGAAGTCAATCAGACAGATATAATAGGCCACCGTTCCCATCTGTCCCTTTCCTGACCTTCTAGTACAGTGACTTAAAGAAAGTAATCAGTTCTCAAGGTAAGGAAGGATTGTACTTTGCCAAGTTAAAAAAAAAATACATAAATAAAGTGAATCCTACTGTCAACAGCAAAACCTAAGTAAATGAATCCTTATATTGAACTTCTATTGACGACCCCTTGCCACAATGTCATAAAGTAGATTTTTTTTTTTTTAAAGATTAAAGAATTTTTTTTAAAGATTCAGGGTATTTTGCCTGTATGTTAATCACTTGCATGCCTGGTGCAATGGATTCCCTGAAATGGATCATGCATATGGACAGTTATGAGCTATCATGTGGGTGCTTAGAACTGAACTCAGATCCTTTAGAGGAACAGCCAAAGTGCTCTTAACCACTGAGCCCTTTCTCCCTCCCATCCACCATAAAGTCGATCTTACTAACAGTGACATAGATGAAAACTTTGAGGACAAAAATAGTGTTAGTTCATTGTCTAGTGTCACACAATGAACAAGTAAAATGAGACTTGTGCGTGGCCATTATGCTTATAGCATCTCTGGGACTAGAGATGTAGCTTGGTAATAGAGCACTTCCCTTTAGCGCTTTTATTACCATGCATCTATTCAATCTTGAGACCAGAGAATAATGTAATCACACAGCATCAAGTCATGGACAATGCCTCTGTGCTCATAAAAGATAGATTCCAGTGTTTTCCTAACCTCTGTTTACAGCAGATAAATGAGGATAAAAGCACTTAGGGAAATATTAGGATCCAGAGCAGTCAAATGTTTCATTCTACATTCAGACCTTTCTTTACTCCACCATAAAACTAATAGTTCCCTTCCATACAGGCTTCTATATAGCCACATGCCACTTCTTATTATCCTAGAGAACTTAGTTCTTGATTTTCAGTCATTTTCTCTAATATACTTCTGCCATAATTCCTGATGACTATAATAAGCATATAGACAATTTTTCTGATTGGCATTGTCTTGGCCTTCATGTCTCTTTATTAGTACTTCCCATATACAACCTCAGTCATTCACACAATGTATTCCTTATCACTCCATACTCTAATTTCAAATACCTGAGAAAAGTAGAACCAGCTATCACCGCCTATTAGTCACACTCACTTCTGTCATTCAGACCAACTCAGCAAGGAGTCTATGAGTGCTAAATCTCTGATTTTGTCCTTTAAATCCCCTGTGTCCTCTCACAGTGATGTGTATGAGTATTGTGTGAATGCATTAATGTTGAGTCCATAAATGTCATCCTATGTCACTCTCTACCATATAACCCTGAGACAAGGAAAGTAACTACACTCAAAAAAACATAGGCAATAGATAACCCCACTTTACCAACAGCTAAAAGAAAAACTGGAGGAAATCCTTACACAATACCACCACCAACAGCAAATCCAACACGAGCAAGAATTAACAATCAATGGTCATTAATATCCCTCAATATTAATGGTCTCAACTCATCTATAAAAAGACACAGTCTAACAGAATGGATACAAAGACAGAATCCATCCTTTTGCTGCATAGAAAAAGCACACCTCAACTTCAAAGACAAATATCACCTCAGAGGTAAGGGTTGGGAAAATACTTTCCAATCAGATGGACCCAAGAAACAAGCAAGTGTAGCAATACTTAATAGCTAACAAATCAGACTTTAAATCAGATGAGATGTAGAAGGTAATTTCTTATTGACCACTAGAGAAATCCTTCAAAATGAAGTCTCAATTCTGAACATCTATGCCCCAACTACAAAGGCACCCACATTTGTAAAAGAAATATTAAAACTCAAATTTCACATAAAATCTTACACACTTATATTTGGAGATTTCAACACCACACTCTCAACACTAGACATGTCCACCAGACAGAAGCTTGACAAAGAAACAAGGGAACTAACAGAAGTTATGACCCAATTGGGTTTAACACACATTTATAGAACATGAAAACACAAAAAAAATATACTTTCTTCTCAGCAGCACATAGAACCTTCTCTAAAATTGACCACATACTCGTCAGTATTGTAAACCTCAATAGATTAAAAAAAAGGAATAACCCCTGTATCTTATCAATCCATCATGCTCTAAAGTTAGATTTCATCATCGACACAAATTGCAAAATAAATAAATAAATAAATAAAAGATAAAAAAAATAAAACCCACAAACTCATGGAGATTGAACAAAACACAATTGCACCATTCCGAGATCAAAGAACAAGTAAAGAAAGATATTAAAGATTTCCTAGAATTCAATGAGAATGAAGACATAACATACCCAAACTTATGGAGCACTTAAAAGGCAGTGCTAAGAGGAAAGTTCATAGCTCTAGGTGCCCACATGAAGAAACTGGAGAATGGTCACAATAGAGAATTAACAGCAAAATTGAAAACTCAAGAATAAAAAGAAACAAACTCACCCTGGAGGAGTAGATACCAGGAAATAATCAATTTGCGGGCTGAAGTCAATGAGGTAGAAACTCTGAAAACAATACAAAGAATCAATGAAACAAAGACTTGGTTTTTCAATAAAATCAACAAGATACACAAACCTTTATCCAAACAACGGACACAAAGGAAATAAGAAAGAGTCTTCAGATCATAATTTGAAAACCTGTACTCTAAAAAATTTGAAAATGGACAATTTTCTGGATAGATATCACTGACCAAAATTAAATGAAGAACAAATAAGCAATTTAAATAGATCTATAAACCCTAATGAAATTGAAGCAGACATCAAAAGTCTCCCAACCAAAAATATCGCAGCAAACCAGCAGCCAACAGCAAACTAAATGGAGAGAAACTCAATGTGATTCCTCTAAAATCAGGAAGAAGACAAAGCTGCCCACTCTTTCCATATCTCTTCACTATTGCTAGAGCAATATGACAACAACAGGAGATCAAGGGGATATAATTTGGTAAGAAAGAAGTAAAACTTTCACTATTTGCAGATGGTAGTTTACATAAGTGACCACAAAAATTTCTACCTGGGAACGCCTATAGTTGATAAACTTCAGCAAAGTGGCAGGATACAAGATTAACTAAAAAAAAAAAAAAAAAAAAAAAAAAAATTGTAGCCCTACTATATACAGAAACTATAAAAGGGCTGAGAAAAATCAGAGAAACATTATACTTTATAATAGCCACAAACAACATAAAACATCTTGGGATAACACTTACCAAACAAATGAGAGAACTAAATAATAAGAACTTTGAGTCTTTAAAGAAAGAAATTAAATAAGGTACCAGAAAATAGAAAGATCTCCCATGCTCTTGGATAGGTAGGATCAACATAGTAAAAATGGCAATCTTGCCAAAAGCAATCTACAGATTCAATGCAATTCCCATCAAAATCTCAGCACAATTCTTCACAAACCTTAAAAGAACAATCCACAACTTTATATGGAAAAACAAAAGACCCAAGAAAGCCAAAACAACCCTGGACATTAAAGGAACTTCCAGGGGCATCACCATCCCTGATTTTGAACTCTATTATAGTGTTATAGGCCTGAAATCAGCTTGGTATTGGCACAAAAAATAGACAGGTAGATCGTATTAACCCACACACCTATGAACACCTGATTTTTTTTTTATAAAGAAGTTACATTTATACAATGGAAAAAATAAAGCATCTTCAGTAAATGGTGCTGGCATAATTGGATACTGGTGTGTAGAAGACTGCAGATAAATCCTCGATTGCCATACACACATCTTAAATCCAAATTATTCAAAGACCTCAAAATAAACCCAGCCACACTGAACCTCTTAGAAGAGAAAATGGGAAGTACCCTTGAATGAATTGATACAGGAGACTGCTTCCTGAACATAACACCAGTAGCACAGAGACTAAGATCAACATTTAATATATAGGGCATCCAGAAACTGAGAAGATTCTGCATGGAGAGACAGAGGAGGGAGTTAGCAGAAAGAGAAGGAGAAGGGGAGAAGAGGAGGTGAGAGGTGGGCATGGGGGAAAAGGAAGATTGAGACAGTGAAGGAATAGAAGAAAGCAAGAAAAGAGATACCATAATAGAGGGAGCCATTATAGGTTTAAGGAGACATCTGGCACTAGGGAAATGTCCAGAGGTCTACAAGGATGACCACAACTAACAATCTAAGTAATAGTGGAGAAGCTACCTTTAATGCCCTTCCATGATAATGAGATTGATGACTACCCTATATGTAATCCTAGGGCATTCATCTAGTAGCTGATGGAAGCAGAAGCAGACACCCACATCTATAGACTAGCTGAACTCCTGGAATCCAGTTGTAGACAGGGAGGAGTGATGAGCAAAGGGGTCAAAAACCAGACTGGAGAAACCCACAGAATCAGCTGACCTGAACAAGAGGGAGCTCATTCACCCCAATCTGATAACTGGGAAACCAGAATAGGACTGACCCAGACCCGCTGAATGTGGGTGTTAGTCAGGAGTTCTTGGCACTCTATGAGGCGTCTAGTAATGGATCAGTATTTATCCCTAGTATACAAATTGACTTTGGGAGTCCACCCCACATAGAGGGATACTTTCTCAGCCCAGACACGGGGGGGGGGAGGGTCTAGGTCCTGACCCAAATGATATGACAGACTTTGAAGACTCCCTGTGGAAGGACTCACCCTCCCTGGGGAGCAGGAAGGGAATGGGATGAGGTTTGGTGGGGGTGATATGGGAGGATGGGCGGGTGAGGGAACTCAGATTGACATGTAAAACAACCTTGTTTTAATTTTAAATTAAAAATGAGGGGGAAAAAAGTTCAACATAAAAGGATCCTAGGCAAGGCCAGCAGTATATAGCCACTTTCCCAATCCTAAGAACTACTTTATGTAACTTCCTCTAGTCCACCCCCTGCCATCCCCTTGTTCTGGATTGATGAAGGACTTCACTTCTTTTTCAAAAGGGGAATGGACAGCATCAGAAGGGACATCCCATCTGTTCTCAAGCCACTTCTAACCATCTTGTGTTTGCATGTTCTGCCTTCCCTCTGTTACTGTTTCATGACCAGCTGCTTCTACTTAAATTCATTCCCCCCGGGTGTACAATAGATCTCATTCCTCTCTTGCCTACTTCAGGATATTCCCTAACATTTGCTGCCTCTCTTTCATGCATACTTACATTTTCCCTCTATTGAATGATCTGTGTCAGCACTCAAGTGTGTTATGATCTCTCCCGTCTGGACAAAACACCACAATCTTGACTGAGTTCTCCCTGTGACTGTAACCTCACTTCTCAACTGTTCTTTAAAGCAAGATGACTTTCCCTAATCTCCCTTTTGAATCTATTTCCCTGAAAGTGGTCTTGTAAAACATATCAATGGCCTCATGCTGTTAAACTGAGTGAGTGATTTGAAATCATCTTACTTGAGTGGTGAGCAGCAGTAGGGAAAAAGACAGGACTGGATGAGACATCTGATCGTCCCTTTATCCAGAAGGTTCCTTCTGATACATTTTGCTCCCACCTTACAGACTAGTTTTGGTTTTCATTGCTGGTTTCCTCTCTCTCTCTCTCTCTCTCTCTCTCTCTCTCTCTCTCTCTCTCTCTCTCTCTCTCCTACTCCTTAAGGAGAGTGCCTGTTGTTCAGTCTGTACATCACTTTTTCATTCACACTCACATGTTCTCCAGTTGCTGGATTCTAATTGCTACAAGTGTATTCAGTATTCAGTCCATAACTGCCTGATTTCCCTCTCTATCCTGATAATAAAATAGCCATTTCAATGTTCTCATAAATTCAAAGCTAAAGCCCAAGCATGTGCCTCCTCAAATCTTCCTTTCATTAATTATGAGCAAGTGAATCTATCCTTCATAGCTCCAGGACCCGTCTTGAAATCATCCATGATTTGAATTGGTAGGCAAGAGGACTCAGAAGAACTCACCAATAACTCTAAATGTTGATGGCATGGATTAAGCTGTATACAAACAGCAAAAGCAGCTGGAGTCTGATTTTATGCTGAAGATAGATCCAAAGGTATTTGCCACCAAAACATAAATATGAATGGTGTGAAAGGAAGAATTACTTCTTACAATGCCACAGTTGTTAGGATAGTCCTCTTGAATATAGTATCGAGCCTACATTGACTTAGCTTAAAATCTTCCAATGATTTTCCATCTCATAGTGGAATCTCACATGCTTGAAATTCCTTCAGGACTAATGAGCCCCCATCACAGCAAACTGCTTCCAAGTGTTCCTACATTCCAATTTTGCCACTCAGCCTTCATCTCCTGCCATGCCCATTTTCCTGCTAATCTTCGAATGCTAAATATCTCTTTTCACCTAGGGGTATTTCATACTAGGCACTCCCTGCTTCTCATAATTAGTAATTTCCATAACAACAGAAATTCTCTATATCTGCACTCTCCAAAATAGTTACCACTAGACCCAGGTAGCTATGGAATATTTTACCTACAGCAAAAAACAACTAAGAAAGTTAATTTTAAATACAATGTAAATATGGATGCCAGATGTAGGGCCTACCATATTAGACAGACAGCTCTATCATGTTCTTCCTTGGGATATCTTTCCCTTGCTTCTTTCAGGAAACAGCTTAGGTCTCCTCATATCACTGAGGGCTTCCCTAATCATACAACTTACAGTGCTACCCCTATTGCCTGCTTTGCTTTTCTTATTTCCTCAGGGTAATTAAAAATATGAGGCACACGACATCATTTACTTCTTTATCTGTTGTCTCTATATTCAAGTTAAGTTTAGAGAAAGTCCAAATAAAGCCAGGTGTTTTTGACAACTTTGTTTTCAGTGCCTAGAACTTGACCTGGAGGTAAAGACTGGTAGCTCAGTCATCACCCAATGAGTCAGTCAACAGTCTGCCATCAACTATTACCATCTTAAATAGTCTTGAATGAATACAGTCCACCTCCCCATCTGGCTCTTCTCCCCATTATCCTCTGATATTCAGAACTTTGGTTTTTCTTAGTTCTTAAAATGAATAAATCCTCTATTGGTCTGAGTTCTTGATTCCTGTCTTTCCACTCACTAGATTATAAACTCCATGAGGCACAGAGTTTGTCTATTTTGTGACTATAACATTGGGCATGTCCCAAAGATGTTTCCCTTTAAAGAGACAGTCTTTCTGGGTTATGAGACACTAAAATCTGCCACCCAATAGGATTAAGTAAGGATTCATTGAAGAGTACATTGGGGGGGGGAGGGTTTGGAAAGTGGAGAGGGAACTAGGAGAAAGAGAAGGGGAGGAGAGGAAAGCACATGGGACTAGGAAGATTCAGTCAGGGGTGTAATTCTCAAAATGAATGGTTTCAGTTATTAGAATGGAAAAGCCCTTCTAAATTAATACATTATGCAATTCTTAAAGAAATGTTCAACTAGCAGTCAACACAACTGCATAGCATCAGAAAGAAGCCAACTGTGCTGTGACTTGGTCTTACAGGATTATGGGCCCTGAATCCCCGAGGAATGTGAAGATACTGAAGGAGAGCAGGCATTCTACTCATCTATCAGCTGTTTAGCTCTTCATTCTCTCCCTGACCTGAAGGGGCTCACTGTGGAGATTACTATTTTGTTGTAGTGCTTTTGTGAACAGGGTCTTAGGGACATTCTCATATAGTTAATGTGACTATCTTCAGGACACCTGTCACTTACATGAAATGAGTATCCATGCTCAATTTCTTGCTCTCTTTCTACCTCATCCCAAGGCTCCAAGTGGGCAGTTCCCATTAATAGATCCTTCCTTCCTTTATTACCTAAAGTGTTACAAACCTGCAGAGACCGGCCACTGAGCCAGCAGTTAACTTGCCCACTCACCTTTAGCATTTCTAGCCCATAAAATACACTTTTCTACTAGAGAGTGAGGAGTTCTTGAGCTTTAATGTTTTCTAAAGGACATCCCTTCAGCTCCAAATAGATCTCCCATAAAATAGAATGGAGTGCCAAGATTAGTTCCTTCACTAAAAAAATCTGTTCTGTCAAGATCAATGTTAGCATTAATTTAGTATTATCTCTTGATTATTGATTTAAGAAAAAGGTAAAAATTGCTTCTCACCCATCCTACTATAGGGAAACATCACACCAGGATTTATTTAGATTCCTACTGAAGTTAGTTCTCATTGTGATGAAAAATGCTATTAACAGTCATCAACAGTAGAGCAGATGTTCATTATTTCATTTCAGGGTTAAAATTTAAGTTTGTTCCCTAAATTGGTTGCACATTTCTAATTATGAGCTGTGTCTCTTATTTTCTGCCATTCTATCAGTCAATCAAAAGCTCAGACTCTTGGGGTCTTTACAATTTTATGTGTGGTACTATGCTGATGGATTGTAATACAGGGGCATCACTTATGCTAGTTCATTTTCAAAAGGTATTTTTTTTCTGCCAACTCTCTTCACTATCAGAGGCTGAGTGGCAACCTTGCCCTCTATTAACCAACCTCAGGGGCAGCTGTTGACACTTCCGGTTATTTAATGTCACTGGAGTAAAAACCATCTTTAAAATCAGAATCCTAAGAAGCAACTGAACTTGTGAGCCTCCCCTTGGTCCTCCCATTTCTTCGCTGATTTCTTGTTCAATGAAATTACTGGTAATAATGGACTCATTATGTCTTTAGAGATTGAAGAAAAAACACGATGAATTAATAAAATTGCTGTAATTTTGTTAATTGTTTAGTGGCTCTCGTTCATAATGGGCACAGTGACCCATAAATTGAATTTAACATTCTCTCTCATTGGTTGTAAACCTTATTGAGTTGGAATGTTGGTACACAGAGTGAACCTGAAGTAGAGAAATACACAAGCTTACAGAAAACAGTCAATAAATGTATCATCTCATCATTAAGAGTAGCTAATGGCACAAACTGAGGTGTTAACAGTATTGTCAAGTAAAGTTATTTGCCAGCCATAATGAGAGGCAAGCATGACTGGCAGATGGAGAAAGGGTGATTACTGTGTATAGGAGAATAATTGTACATGTTCAGTAGCACAATACAGTAGCTATGGGTAACAAGAAATTGAATATTTCAAAATAGATAGTAGAACTATTTTAAATACACCCAACACAAATACATGATAAATTCTTGAGATGATATGTACACTGACTACTCTGATCTGATCATCAAACCTATAGATCATAGAACTTATTTTTCTGGATTCAGTAATATACAAAAATATTTTATCTCAAAAATATACTATAATGAAAACTCAAGTATAATTAGAAAGTGAGTTTTCATAACTCATACAAAAATTATTTTTTCAGTCATCAAAATTTAAGCACACATTCTTTCACAATCTAGAAACAAATGACTAAGGTTTGACTGTTATTTACATTATTTACTAGGGAAGTTTCTGGCCTCAATGGTCATCCAGGAGGCATTTGTTCCCCTTCAGCCCATCTCAAAAAAGATTAGGGACAGTAGAAAAAAGAAGAGGAGAAATTACAAACAAGTTAAATTCTCTTCTGGCTGAGTTTTATTCACTTTCCACGTCTCTTGGGTTCTAGTTTACTGTCATGTTTCAGTTGGTTCAGGGTCAGGACAATGGAAGCAGTGTAGTGAAAATTACCCTTATGTGATATGAACAGACCTTGAATCTAGCTCCTGACCGCCCATAACTACCATGTGACTCATACTGATATCTTCTTGCTTGCCCCTTGTCTACTAAATGAGGGGGCTGGAAAAGCAATTCTCCAAAGGCATCTAACTTTTGAATCCTACAAGTCAATGAAATATAATGACTTACACCGAGATAATACATTTAATCAAGTCATATTGCCTCAACCTAAATGATTCTTTCAGTTTCAAAGTTCAAATGTAATTACAAAGAAATGAATGGGATGGCAATGAGTTTCCTCTCAAGGCTCACAGGCATCAGGCAGCAGTTCACTGTCTTCAAGTGCACATTGACAATTAGCAATTAACGTCTTCTGGAAAGCAGCAAATGATCAGAAAGCCTTCTGGCAGGAGAGAGTCAGAAAGCTTCATCCAAATACTTCACTAATATCTTACCACATGATGAATTAGGCATCTTCCCATCCAGTGTAATAATATATACCAGGCAAAAAATTAGAAATTAATCAAGGCCCGGAAAACTCTGGCCAGCCAGGTCCTGAGAAAATTGCTTATTTTGTCAGAACTTGGTTGTTTTGTGCCAGAAAAGAATCATGGTCTATAATTACTTTCTGGTGGCTAGGAACAAAGAAAAATCAATCCTTGTCAATCACCACCCCAAATTAAAACATTAGATCAATAGAGTCTAGCCTTAGACCTAGCTCAGGAAATTCAGGATTCAAGAGATAACATAGCACCACTTGGACCCAGGATTACCAACTTTGGCCCCAATGTATTCTCTGTGGTTTATTATCAAGTACCCACATGAATCCAAGCATTCAACTCTAGGATCATGACCAAGAACATGAAGAAATTGTCTTTCTGGGTCTAGGTTACCTCACTCAGTATATATTTTTTTTAAGTTCCATTCATTTCCTGAAAATTTCAATGTTTCACTTTCCTTCACAGCTGAATAAAATTCCACCGTGTATAGGCACCGTATTTTTACTTTCTATTCATCAGTTAAAGACATCTACTTGTCTAGGGTATATAATCCAGGCTGCTTCTATGTCCTAGCTATTGTGAACACAGCAACAAGGAACAAGGGAATGTGTCTCTGTGGTACGGAATAGAAACCTTTGTGTGCATCTGTCCAGAATTGGTATAGTGGGGGTCATTTGCTACATCCGCACTGATTTCCATAGAAGCAGCACCAGTTTGCACTCCCACCAACATTAAATGAGGTTTCCCCTATCCCACACACTCACCAGCATTTGTTGACTTGTCAGTTTTCTTGGTGAAAACTCAAAGATAAAAACTCAAAGGAATTTTAGTTAGCATCTCTTTAATGGTTAAGGATGTTGAACATTTTTTTTTTTCAAATATCTCTTAGCGATTTGTATTTCCTCTTTTGAGAGCTCTTTCTTCAGTTCCATTCTGCCTATTTTACAATGGGGTTGCTTTCTTTGTGTTTAGTTTTTCAAGTCCTTTATATATTTTACACATTAGCCCTGTGTCAGGTGTATAGCTGGAAAGATTATTTCTCCTATTCTTTCAGCTGTTTGTTAGTCAATTAACAGTTTTCCTCTCAATACAGAAGCTTTTTTAATTTTAGGGGACCAATTTATTGACTATTGGTCCGATTTTCCTTGTGACTATGACAATAATGTGGCTGACTACTTCCAGCTATGAACACACATCTTCCTGTAATAAAATAAAATAAAAAATGAATACATTATTTTCTCTACAAAACTCAAGACAAAAATCCTGGGCAAGAATTAAATCACATGATCAAGTCTGACTGAACCAAGATCTACAGTGCTTGGTTACAATATGCTGATTACATACATAGTAGATCACATGCCTAACCTTGAAATGGTGGGACTAACAAAGTAGCCACCCTCCTCTGGTGGAATAAAAGCCAGCAATTCCCCTGAGATGTCCCTCAGGGGAATTGGAAATTGAAGTAATGTTAGCTAGAACTGTGTGATGGGAAGGTTACATATCCACTCCATAGCCAAAACAACATGAAGTCTCAGGAGTGTCTTTGAAAACCTGGACACTTTGCTCCTGTGACAAGTTTATTTAAAGCTCAAAAATCAAATTTGTTTTAAAAAGGAAGCGGTAAATCACAGTGGTTATGCTCAGAGATTTTGAAACTCAACAACTGTGGTTCTGAGCTCTGGTTCTGCCACTTACTAGTTCTTCCACTGAGCAAGTCACTTAAAATTTACTTATTGGAAAAAGGGGCAAGTCATAGACTCACCTCACAGAGTTATGTGAGAAGTAAATGAGAAAATGAATATATACGGCTCTTAGCAAAATACCTAGCACTTAGTCAACTAAATGATAATCACTATCAACTGAAACAGAGAAAGGCTTGCCCAAATCCATACAGCTAATTAATAGTAAAGCTGCAACTAAAATCGAGCCTTCTCAATACTAGCTCAGAGCTAGAAGTGAATCGAGCTGAAATTTGATAACGCACAAGTCAATTATATCCAAAGATCATTCTACAAATTCATTCTTTCTTTGCACATTGCTACCCGGAGCCTCATGGATCATATTCCAGAGAGCCATATAATCTTAAATCACCGGGTCTTACTGCGAAGTAATCAAGACAGGCTGACCACACCTTACTTCAATGAACTATGTCCAGGTAGATGAAAGAAAAACAAGATTGACCTGAGCAGTCGTGAAGATTCTTGTGACAGTACCAGGGTCAACAGCCAAGGGTTTGTGAGTATTTTCTTTGTGTTCAGTATTGTATGCAATCTTAAAAGAGAAAATATAGGGACTGAGAATGTAGGTAGAGTCCTTGCACCACATGAACTGTACAAGGAGTTTCCTGGAATCAACCACCCAAGTAAGCTTCAGCCAATTCCATTTTCTGGGGCTTGTTTCCAGGGAAACAAAAATTAAGACATTCTTCTGGAAGCACTGTTTCTCCTGATGGGTTGTAAGACTAAGGTTAGGGAGATGAAATAGTTGGGGAGTCTATGTAATTTTTATATACATATATATGCATATATATAATGTATATATGTGTATATATTGCATTTCTATGATTTTTTTTCTTACAGACAACAAAAATACTCTGCTACTTGATTCTTTGGTCTGATTTGAGCTTAAGGCAATTTCAGAAATTCTGAAGTTGAACTAGAGCTCCCATGTACATCAAGCATTCTCAGCATATTAAATCCTTAATATGAAATTAAGGATCCTGATGAAGGTCAAGAAATATTAAATATATATATATATATATATATATATATATATATATGATTTGGTAAAGAGGTGGTCAGGGGACTAGAGGTGAAAGCACATATTCATAAACACATGCAGAGCAACTCACAGGGCCACATCTTATCTAATGGGTTTCATTCCAATGATAAGTTTTTTCAGTCCAGGGAATTATATGATTCTAGTGGTGGCTTCATTACACTGTCTATATCACATTTATAATCATGGCCCTTTTTCCAGAGGGACAAACCTGAACAGACAGTTCTAGTCCTGCGACAGAATTGGGTGATCCCTCAGTAGTTGATGTCTCAATGGTTGGTTCATGAACAGTGCTTGGAGTCCGTAAAGAGCATTCGACTCAAAATCTTCGCTTGATTTTTCAGTTTTTAAATAAGAATGTACTTTTATATATTAAACCTGCTCCTAGATGTGGTTTGGCTCACCAAGCATACATCTTCAATCCAAGAGCTTTTTGCTTGAATATTGTAAACAGGATTAAATTAAATCAACCTCAGGTCAAAAGGCAGAAGAAGCAACCAGTTGACAGGAAATAACCACAGAGAGGAAGAGAAAGTCAGGAGGATGGAGGGAAAGATATATAGAAGCATAGAAAGTAGGCAATGGGGGAGAGACATCCTGATGGAAGAGTTTTTGTTTCAGACAGCATAGGAGACAGTGAAGGAGAGAGCAGCTGGGTGCTTTCTCTGTCTCTGTGTGCTAACAGGTTTTCCCCCCAGCATCTGGCTCCTGAGTCTTTATTGATAAAATAAAATGATAAAAATTTAGGTTAAAAACAACAATGAAAGTTTATTTTCTTTTTAAATATGTATGAATGTTTTGCTTTCATGGATATATGTACACTATGTGTGTGCCTGGTGCCCATGGTAGTCAGAAGAGAGCTCTGGATCCCCTGGAACTGGAGTTACAGATGTTTGTGAGCAACCATGTGAGGGGCCTCTGTCAGAGTAGCCAGTGCTCTTAACCACTGAGCCATCTTGTTTTGCCAGCCCCAACAATAAAGATTAACCACCATACACAACTAAAAGCTCCTCTCCTTGAAGAGAAGTGCTAACAGAACTCATGAAATTCACTTCAAACCAAAATGATTTTCTCAACCCTCTTTGTTTTTAAGCTATATTTATCTTATGAAGTAAGCTGGTTAGCCGGATTATTTCCACTTAAGAGATGACAAGGTCAAAGTTCACACATATAAGGTAACTCATCATGTTTAATAACATTAGTAACATAGAAAACAGCATTCACTGTACTAGAAAAAAATGAAACAACCCAAAATCATTACTTTAATGATGTCAATGATATTTCAACCTAAGAAGTTCATAAAAGAGTCTAGCAGATTCTGGCATTTCTGTTCTTCATCGGCTATGGTGCTAAGTTTTCCCATCACTGATTTCAAAGGTGGACTCATAATTACACTAGTAATTGCCAAAGTAATTCCTCTATTATTGCTTTGCTCTTTGGGTGTCCTTTTCTTCAGCTAAAGGTTACTGCACCCACTAATCAGAGATGAGGAAAAAGCCCTTGAAGGTCATTTCAGAAGCCTGTCTTAAAGAGAAACCTTTTGGAACTTAGGACCTTTCACCAGTTTTGCTCAAGAATTTCCTGAAGGGTATTCTCACATGAAAAAAAAAAGTTTTCAGTATTAAGTGAAAACATTTGGGGTGTAGAGTAAAGTTTGACTGGTGTTAGGAGACCAGGTGCTGTGAACTGAAACTGTTCCAGATAATCTGTATGTTGGAAACATAATCCCCAGTGCTATCATCTGAGAAGAATGAAACTAAGACTTCCTTCACCGTCCCTAGTAACTGATAATTTGGTTGGGTAGTTGGTGCTGCACTGACCCTGAAGACAGCCCATTCACTTAAAGGCAGGTGTAAGCACAGGACTTTGCTTTCAAGAATAGTCTATTGCTATTAAACAAGGCCTGTACTGGCTTTTCTTCCTTTTTCTTTCTTTCTTTTTTTCCCCCCTGCCTTTGCCTTTTGCTGCATAAGAATGCAATGTTGACCCTTTCCAAAGGGCACAGTATAAAAGTTGCCATCTTGAAAGCAGGAAGCTTTTCAGTCTCTTGAACTATGGGAATTTTCCTATCAGTGGTCAGTAGAGATAATAAAGGAGTTGTCATAGAAAGTAGGAGTTTTCTAAACCAACAAACCAAAGTCAGGTATCAGAAGATCTTGTAAGAGAAGTTGATATTGGAGCAGGGGGAGACACCATAGCCTGAAGAGATTGCTCAGTGATTATGAGTACATATTTCTCTTGTGGAAGACATGAGTTAGTTCTGTTCCAAGTACCCATATTGAGCTGTTCACAACCACATACATGTAACTCCAGTTTCAGGGGCACCCCAGAACTCCATCCTCAATGGGCACCTAAATTCTCATTAAATACCTGCCCTACACACAAAAATATAATTGCAAATAAAATAAATCTTTAAAAAAGAGGACACCCAGCAAGGAAGAAGTGGAATGAAATAGCCATCGTATCTAAGAGGCCTCTGGCTTCTATATACACAGGTGGGAACATTTAACCCTCCAGGTTCTTTTTAACTCATGGTTCATTCGATATGTGGAAAGAATAGACCCAGAAACTATAAATCCCCTGTTAATTCAGACATAGGCACTTTGACACTCCCACCCATAAATCACTAGACTATAAGACTTAACCCAAATCCATAGGTATCTTGAATTTTGGGGACATTCTCTAAAAATTGAAACTGTATGCAAGTCCCACTGAGCAGAGTTCATTAATCATATTTACCAGAGCTCATGATCCATTTTATAAACTATTTTTATCCATTGCTTTAAAATCCATTTAATATGGATGATATTTTCCTTAATTAATTCTAATGCAATGTTAGACTTCAAAGCAAAGGCTCATATGTTACAATTGCTTGTTTTTCCAAAACCAAGTGGACAATTGTCCTTTGGATACCAATTAACATGAGCACTAGTCCAGCTTTCCTCTTCTTAGCCCTAATGAAGTGAAATAGTTCCAGATTTCTAATTTGCCTTGCTGATTTTTTTTTTCTCTTGGTTGCTAATACCTTTCTAAGCAAGCCTTTTAAGGGTGTATTTTAACAGTGTTTTATGCAACTTTAAATGCAAAATACATAAAAAGAAATTGCATTGTGCCAGGTCATTAGGCTAGGATTAAATTAGATGTTTGGAAAAGCCTATTGTGTGTGGTAAAGTACTGCACCACTGTTAATTATAATAATAATAAACAATTGGGGCAGCAGTGGAGGGGAGTGGCTAACAGCATGGGCTTTGGAGGCAGAATAACCTGGGTTTGGATTGCATCTTGCCTCCTACCAACTCTGTAATTTGACAAGTTTTTCAGTTCCTATGTGTCTACTTTGCTGGCCTATTAAATATGAATAATGTCAATATCTACTTCCTGGGGTCATTTAGAGTAGTAAGTGGAAAATGTTTATGCACAGGACTTATAAAGAACTGGCTGGCTCAATACATGTTAATATTAATATTAATGACATTAACTCAATTGATATTTATTATGAATAAATGTGCTGATTAATCAATGATTATTTTTAGGATTTAATGAGAAAAATGTGCGCAGTAGACACAGCATGAGTCTACTGTCGTTGTGAGTATTATCTAGTTTCATTGCCCTCAAGAAGTTGCCTGTTATAAAATGCATGTTACTGTGCATGCCTCCAAGGCAGAAAAATGCTGTCAATTCACTATAATAAACCAACAACCATGGGGCACATCCCTACTGCACAGAAGTAAAATTCAGGACAGGGGATGTGCTTTAGAATCCATAAGATAGAATGGCTTTAACTACACAGTATAATGGCAAAAGATAAAAGAAACGAGAAAGGGGGAAAATAGAATATTCTCACCAAAATAAATTTTCAGTGGCCTCAAAACTGAATTTTTATTTCACTCACAAACCCCAAATTATAATTCTTGTCGGTGAGGAAGAAACATTAAGGAAACTGCTGGAAGCAGCTAATAAGTAACCATAGACTAAGATCACAGTGAATTATGACAAATCCTCCATAACATTCACATATTAGAGACAGCTCTCATGAGACATAAGCCCCAGCTCCCACCCAATACCTCTTTTACCGCATCTCTCAGTTACACAGGTGTTATTTTGTTTGCATTTCATCCCAGGGTCCTTCTCAAAAGGTCTTATTTGGTTGTAAATACCCTTCCACATGCCAGAACTGAGGCAGGTATGGGGTTGTAAATGCCCTTCCACACTACAGTGCTGAGGTAGGTAGGGAAAGAGTGGCAGGAGGTAGGGGCATGCCAAACATCAATGCCAGTCTTGAGAGGAAAGTGAGTAATGTGGCTCTAAGTGGCAGAGGGGGAAATACAATGTGAGTTATAATTTAGAAAAGAAATGGAGAATAACATGCAAGAAGAGAAAAAGCAGAAGGGAGAAGGAGAAGAGCCAGGAAGAAGAGGAGAAATGAGAACAGGAAAGTAGAGGAAGGAGGAAGAGGAGCAGAAAAAGAAGGGATAAGCAAGATGAGATCTCAGTTGTTTCAGAAATCCATTCCAGCCCACTATTCCAGCAACATGTGGTAGAAAGCAGGGCTGACTTCAAGTACAGGAATTGAGTAAAAACAACGTAGTTGCTGATCTTGGGAGGAAATTCTGCAGTTACTGAGGGACACATGTTATTTCCCCCTCCCTTTAGCATGACACCTCAGGATAGCCTACTAAGGAGTAACATCAGTTTGGGGATATTAGAAATTAGAAACATTGGAAACTGTATTTTCTTTCTTCCTCTCTTTCTTTCCTTAGTTCTTTCCTCCTTTCTTCCCCTTTCTTTCTTTTGGAATGTGTGTGTGTGTGTGTGTGTGTGTGTGTGTGTGTGTAAGAGTGTTTCATGTATATGACATACAAAGATGTACATGTACTCGTAGAGGCCAGAGGTTGACATGGTACCCTCTTCAGTCACTCTTCACCTTATGTATTGATACAGGCTCTCTCACTTGAGCCTTGAACTCCCTATTAGGTTACTCTTGCTTGGAAACTTGTTTAATGACTTCCTGGATAGGTATTCAGAGTACTTGAATTACAGATGGTTTGCTATGCCCACTGATATTTACATGGATGCTGGGAATCTGAACTCTGGTCCTCAAATTTGCATTGCTCACTGATCCGATGCATCATTCCTAGTTGCTTTTCTTCTTCCTGTGACCAAATACCTGATAAGAAATGGCTTAAGGATAAAGGCTTTATTTTGACTCACATTGTGAGGCTATAGTCCATCGTGGCATGGAAGCCCCGGTTGCAGAAGCTAGAGGCAGCTGGTCACATGTATCCACAGCCCAAAAGCAGAGAGACAAATGCAGCTACTTCGCTGACTTTTAATTTTTATTCATCCTGGGATTTCAGCCCAAGCAATGGTTAGGGAAGGTTTTTCGTACCTGGTTAAGTCTCTCTGAAGACACTCTTTCAGACATGCCCACAGTGGTCTGTGATTCTAAATCTCACCAAGTTGACAATCAAGATTAACCATCACAAAAACCACCCAACACAGCAGTTTACAGGCCACTTGAACTTTGCAACTATCTAGAAAGCTTAATAAACACAACAGTATTTCAGCCTTCTCTCCAAAGACTGTGATTTCAATGCCCTTTGTTTTTGAGACTCTATGTGGTCAATTGTTTTTGAGAAGCTTCACTTGGGTGACCATAATTTAGGTTCAAGGCTGAGAATCTCTGCGATGAGTCAACTACTCACTTTACAATGCCTACCCAGAGCAAAAACAAAACCATCAGAATGAATTGTGGAGGAGCCAGTATTGACCTTAATTCTCTACTTATCTACAGAGACAGAAGACATCCATGTCTTGGCATAGCCTTATGGTGGAGTATACATTACTGCCAGCGTATATTAAACTTGGTCATGTGACTTGTCTTAGCCAATGGGTTATTGCTGCATGGTTGAGTTTGTTCTCCTACCCTCCTGTCTTTTTCCATGAGAAGAAATTGCCTTACACAATGATGAGTACCTAATCCAAGAAAATTAAAAACTCCCAGCCAGACTTAAGGTTTGACAATCTAGAAATGCATGAGTCAGAAGGAATCTTATGATTGGGAAGTACTGTTTCTGGAGTTCCTTGTGAGGTTGTGGCATGAACTGATGGAAACCCAGCCTTTCTAAGGCAGCTCATGTCCTCCCAGGACCACCAAATGTCTATTACATGTAGGCTGTGGGGGACAATCAGGTGATGATCTGTGTGAAAGGACTTCATAATAGATATACCAGTCAGCCAATCAGATGAGATGCCTCTGCTGAATAGCACATACAGTGTGTACATAGAGGAGTCAAATTTCTCTTTGAGGCTGTACTTCCTCCATTGGACATTTACACGACTCTTATTTCAAAAAAAAAAAAAAATCCTAAATAATTGCAACCAGCAATCTTTTAGCACTAGTATATAGAACATTTATTTGATCTAATGCAAATTTTATATTTTAAATCACAACTTGCATTTTACAGATTAAAAAAAAAATCAAGGCCATCTGAGATAAATTACTTGCCCAAAGTCAGATAGCTAGAATGGGGAGTGCAGATAATAAAAGGTTCAGTAAAAAAATATATTGCCTCCAACTTGACTTCATTTCTAAGATCAATAAAACTATTATTCATATTGGCTAATTTGACAGATAAGCATCCATCCAATATGCTGGGGTTTTTTTTTTTTTCTTCAATCACTAATTGTCTCTAATTCTTGACTTTTGGTTTTACTTTATTTATTTATTCTTTAAATTTTTTGTTTTGTTTTGCTTTTCAAAGACAGAATTTCTCTGTATTGCCCTACCTGCCCTAGAACTCACACTGGAGGCCAGTCTAGCCACAAATTCATAGAGATACGCTTTCTTCAAATTGAGACATTTAACTACAGGAGTCTATAAAACCTGAAAACACTAAATATAGCACATTATGATCATTTGCTCATGCTTCCAGACTTATAGACAACCTATATTTTTATGATGAAGAGCAGTTGCTTTATAAATAGAATTTGGGGTCAAGTTAGAAAGTGTCTGATAATAACACTAACCTTCAAGAATTGCAGTTATTCAAGGACATCTGTTCAACTATGTTCATAGCAGCTTCATTTCTAATAGGCAGAACCTGGAATCAACCTAAATTCCCATCAACTGAAGAATGGATGAAGAAAATGAGGTACATTTACACAATGGAATACTACTCAGCACAAAAACACAATGGAATCTTGAAATTCACAGGCAAATATATGGAACTAGAAGAAACCATCCTGAGTGAGTTAACCCAGTCACAAAAAGACAAATATGGTATGTACTCATTTATATATGGATTTTAGGCATAGAACAAAGGATTACCAGCCTACATTCCACACTGCCAGAAAAGCTAGAAAACAAGGAAAACCATAAGATGACATATATGACGCCCCTGAAAAGGAAATTGGGAGCATTGGGGCAGAGGAGAGGGAGTTAGGAGAAAGAGAAGGGGAGTAGAGGAGGAGAGAGGTGGGCATGAGGGAGCAGAAAGATTAAGTCAGGGAAAGGATAGAGGAGAGCAAGAAAAGATATTCCATAATAGAAGGAGTCATTATAGGTTTAAAGAGAAATATGGCACCAGGGAAATGTCCAGAGATCTATTAGGATGACCCCAACTAACAATCTAAGAAATAGTGGAGAGGCTACCTTTAATGTCCTTCCATGATAATGAAATTGATGACTACCCTATATGCCATCCAAGAGCCTTCATCTAGTAGCTAATGGAAGCAGAAGCAGACACCTACAGCTAAACACTGAGCCAAACTCCTAGAAACCAGTTGCAGAGAAAGAGGAGTGAAGAGGTCAAGACCATATTAGGGAAACCCAAGGAACAGCTGACCTGAACAAGAGAGAGCTCATGCACCCTAGACTGGTAGCTGGGAAACCAGCATAGGACTCACCCAGACACCCTGAATGTAGGTGTCAGTTAGGAGGGCTGGCCAGTCTATGGAGTTCCTAGTAATGAATCAGTATTCATGTCTAGTATAGGAATGGACTTTGGGAGCCCATTCCACATAGAGGGATACTCTCTCAGCCTAGACACACAGGGAAGGGCCTAGGCCCTGCTCCAAATGATATGACAGACTTTGAAGATCCCCAATGAAAGGCCTCACCCTCCCTAGGGAGCAGAAAGGGTTTGGGATGGGGATTGGTGGGAAGAAGCAGAGGAAGGCAGGGAGAGGGAACTGTGATTGACATGTAAAACATGTTTTTTTCAAATTTAAATTAAAAAAATATCAAACAGATAAAAATTAAAAAAAAAAGAATTGCATTTATCTGGAAAATGTCAACTATACATGTATACGCTTTCTGTGGGTTTCTCTACCTCTAATTATCTCTGCATGTTGAACTTGGATTTTTAGCAATACAGATAACTATAAAAGGAGAAAAGCCATAGGTCCAAAGCAACAATACCACAGCACTGTAATTTGGGGATGGATTGTACTACTACTACTACTACTACTACTACTACTACTACTATTTATTTTATTTTTAAAGGTAAATATCAACTGCTATAAGATCTTTGTAGCAATCATATAGGTAAATCCCATTTGTCTAGCAGGTATACATCATTCCATTCTCTAGAGTTTATAAGCAGCCTCTGCGACTTACTGTGACTGCTTAGGATCAACCATCTCTCCCAAAAGATGGATCATCACACGCTGATGCAGGTACATGACAGTGAATGATTTTCTTACCCACCAGAGGCTAAAAGTGTTGGCTTCTCTTTCTCTGAAGTTCCCTCCCTGCCAGGGCACTTGGATGTGATCTAATGGCAGCTGAGGGCTGTCCCTTTCTATAAGGAAGCTGGAACTTTTCCCTTAGAGACCTCTCTCCATGTAAAACAATTAAAGACCACAGCCATCCCTAACAGCAAAGAGAGAGTAGCATGAATACTGAACATTTTACACCAGAGATTAGTTGAAGCAACAGAGAAGAGGGTTGAGAACACCTTTTGTCTAAACTTCAGAGGAACTGCGTTAACATTCCTGGTTTATATATAACAAAAAAAAAAATGTTTTTAGAGGAGAGATGAGTTGCTTTCCATAGCTAGTAAGTTCATAAATAAACTCGAAAGGATTTAAGCCCAATGTTTATCATTTTCTTAAACACTGTTCTATTGTTATGAAGAGACACTATGACTAAGGCAAGTCTTATAAGTGAAAGCATTTAACTGGGGCTTGCTTACAGTTTCAGATGTTACTCCATTATAATCCCAGTGAGGAGCATGACAGCACATATGGTATTGTAGCATGAGCTGAGAGCTACATCCTGATCCACATTCAGAGACTGGGCCTGGCATTGCCTTTTGAAATATCAAAGGTCACCCCCTGTGACATACTTCCTCTAACAAGGCCATACCTCCTAATCCATCTAGTCTTTTCAAATAGTTTCACTCTCTGTTAATTTAAGCCTTTGAATATGGGAGTCATTCTTATCCGCATTCCACAATCATACTTGCAAGTCTATTATTTTCACTATACCACCATTATAGATTTTTAAAATGTCCTCTCAGTGTTTGATAGAACTTGATCCAAAGGGGAGAATTTAATTCTTTCGTTCTTGGTTGTAGGTTAGATTTAATAACTACTCACTAACAAAGAAGAAGGGAAAACTGTGACTATTTTGACACATAAAAATAAGGGTGCCTAATTAAACTTGAATTGCAGACAATGAGTGATTATATTCAAATAGTATGAGACACAATTATACTCACTTGTTGCTCATCAGAAATTCAAATTTAAACAGGCATTCTCAATTGTACTGATCATGCTAGTCATAAAATATACTGTGCCTTCTTCTCTTTCCTCTCTCAGATCACTTACCCTGGGGAAAACCAGCTATCCTTTTAAAGAGATATTCCAGCAATTCTGTGGAAATGGAGAGAAGATGAAAGACTGAGGCATTTAGATAGAAACAGTCAGGTGGGAATTGAGGCTGCCTCTCAACATCCACACTCAGGTTCTTACATAATTATAACCCAAGCTGACATCTCAGCTACAGCACCATGAAGACATAGAGTGAGAACCATCAACTAAGAAGAAATATGATTTAGAAAAGCTACGGATATTAAATGTTTTCATCTGAAACTACTAAATTGGGGAGTAATTTATTACATGGCAAGAAATGACTAATATATCCATACGATGTTTGTAGATGCCCATCTATTCAGAATTCTAGTCAATCTTTCCACCACATGCTGAATCATTTTGTTCAAAAGAAAACTTTTCAATCATGTTTAGAAGTACCAGATCTCCTAGAAAATATATTTTAAAATTACCACCAATAACAAATCAATTCAGTTAATTACAGAGGGGTTTTTAAAGAAACATTTAATCAAAAATAATAATTAAAACAAAAGTTGTCATTATAAGCCAATATCTTTTTTATATTTATCACATTATTTGATCATCTGAATAAAATAAAATTGTTTCTTGACTTTTACAGGTTAAGTAAAAAATCACACCCACAAAGAAAGCTTTATGGTTCAATGAATGCCAAAGATCACTAGGCAAGGGTCCCAACACAGATCACCCAACACCTCAGCTGAGCAGTGTCTATGTTTTCTCACAGTTGCAGTTAATCTTCAATGGTGTTATTTTGCTGCCATTTCCTAATAGCAAGTGTGATAAAGTGAAGGGCAGAAAAATGGTCATGAATCACCTGATGTCAAATTACAAAACTGAGTCTCTCTTGACCTCTGAAAATACCATTTTAATACTCCTCATTAATTCTACAGCCATTATTGACAATGTCATGTGTGGCCAAGAATTGACTCAGTCATTCAGCAAGTCCTGCTATGTTATTTGATTTGACATTTCCCATCATGAGAAAACGTTATCATCATCAACAACAAAATACCACATACTGGGTCAGAACTGCAATAGATAGGAAGAACAAGATAAAGGAAATCAGGGTGAAAATAGAGTGGCTTTGTTCCCACTATCAGACCTAGCACACTTGTCTTTCTTTAATTTGGTCACTGACAAACTGGGAACTAACCAAAGCCACTCCTCAAATATTCAACCGTACCACTTGACTCCATAGGAGAGGCTGTGTGAAAAACTGTTAAGTAGAGTCTAAAAAAGTCTTGGTTGCTCTTGTAAAGTGCCATACACTAAGCAGGCAATATTCTGAATGACAGGAGAATTTAGTGCACACATGGAGGAAAGGACATTAGAACTGGTTGGTAAGAATGAAAAGTATGCACAAATGCAGGTACATATGTTGTTAGAAATCAAGGTGAGCAGAAAGAAAAACAGAGAAGTTACTTTGGAATAGTCTGCAAGCTTTCCACTAGCCTGAGAGAAGTAGCCAAGAAAACAGCCATTGAACAACAGCATGTGGTCTTCGCCAGATGCCCTAGTCTAGACATTTCACCCCTGCTTTTCCTGGGTTTAAAATGAGAAATTCACCTGTGTATATAGCAGTGAATAATAATAACTACAAGATCTAAATTCTCCATCTCAAGAAATATCTAAGAAGGATTTGGGGGGAAATGAAAAAAAGAAAAACAAGGAAGAAGAATTTAGTTACATACAGGAAAAACAATGGCTTCTAGAACTAATAGAAAGCAAGTGAACTTTAGGGAATATTAATTATTGAGGGATGGTCAAGGATGTCTAGATTCTATTGTGTGTCACACTGATGCTCGCCGACAATTTCAGGTGAAAAGCCATATAATTGCTTCCTCAGCTTCCCTTACCTGTTCTACGCAGCTGTGTCATGCTGCTTCAAAGTCCTTGGAATCCAGGAAAAGAAGACACTGAGAAGCTCACTCACCTAACAGCTGCACCTTTCACTCTAACATTTCCCATGGACAGTGTCCCTGAACTAAGGTGTGGAAGAGTGAAAAGCTTTTTTTCTGAGTTGGGGATTATATCAAACAGTCATCAAACTTTGCAGTTTCTGACAGTTACAGAGGGTGGCATTCTGTTTTCATTCCTCCAAGCCTCAAGTGGTTGAAGTAGACTCTTAAATGTTGCATTTACTCTTAAATGTTTGGCTTAAGAACTGTACTGAATAGTCATGTTTCATTTGGGGCAGGCAATAACTATTCCTTTCAGTTCTACTTGGGGGCTGGGAGTCAGAGAGAGAAAGAAATTTGGGAGACAGAGCCAAAGACAGATAGACAGGAAGAAAAAAAGAACGAAAGGAAGAAAGGAAGGAAGGGAGGAAGGAAGGAAGGAAGGAAGGAAGGAAGGAAGGAAGGAAAAAAGGAATGAAAAACGAGATGGAAAATGAGCAAGAAATTCAAGAAAGTTGAGTAAAACAGAGCCATAAAAGCGGCAGAACAGTTGTTGGGTCACAGAATTCACACTTGAGCTCTGAAATAGGTGTGGCTCAGAATGACATCACAAACTTTCCTACTATTTCCTTAACTCCTATATTCTCACAGCAAAATCCTCTGTGCCATGAAGTAAGGATGTATTACTTAGTTACCAGAAGGAGACTGGTTAATAGAACATTATGATTTTTACTGTTTTTATTTTGTCCTAACAGGAGTTACCTGAGCAAACCTTGTGTTTAGAAATTGTGTGAACTCCAATGAGTAGAATTTTGCTGTTCTTTCATTCCTCAGATCTATTTCTTATATTTCTTCCACATAAAGTTACATGTGGGTACATTCACACTAGATATCAGAAAGTTCCAGACACTACTTTCTCTGTCTTTTAAAGGGTCTAATAGCCAAGAAACCAAGGCATCCAGCTTAAAATGATAGATGTATAGTAGCTTTCACATATCTTTGAGATTTAATGATTTCTGCTTTATTTCAGAGAGGAAGAAATTGAAGTAAGTTTGCATCAGATGCCCACAGTCAAGATACAATCCTGTATGGAGAATCATGACTCTAGACACAGTTTTCTGATAAGGCCATTAGGCACAGTTCTGCTTTGTAAGGACGAAAAGATGCTACATTCTATCAACAGAGACAAATATTTTTACAATTATATTCCCACATTTCTCTTATGAGCTTCCTCTTCAAATTCCCAAAATATTTACAAAATTATGTTGGTAGAGTAATACATGCCCAGAAAATATCTATCCAAGTAGAGTCTCTAGTATGCACTATCACTCTCTAGCCCAGTCTGCTGCCTTTATCTTATATACAAAAAAAGATCTAAAGAAATAAGATGTACAACAACCTCCTTAGGTGAATATATTGTATCACTCTGAGTCCATTTTGGCTCACCAGCATGTCAATTTTTCAGTCTTCTCTTTCCATACAAGCCACACCCTATAGGCAGCGGTATGCAACCATTCACAAGGCATTGTTTAACTGAGTAGCACCTGTGATCTTGATGCCATGGGAAGTACAAGCAATATAGCATTTAGCAAGACAGACATGATGTTCACATTCCTAGAATTTATATTCATCCATTATTTAATTAATTAAGAATAATATGCAACCATGAAGGGTATTTGAAAACATGTTCTGTGGTATATTGGGTTGTCATAGAAGAGGAGCAATCTAATTAATTTGACATTTAGAGCCCTGAGCAGGTGGAGGATGGGAGTTCAGTAGGTGGTGTTGGAATAGGAGAGCTGAGTTCCATGTATTTCTTCTAAAGCTATGAAAGAATAATTGCATATATAAAAAAGATTTATATATCTGTTTATAGTCTATTTATACTTCCTCATTACTGAATCGAGGTCAAGAGCTCCCTGTAATATGGCTTTAGTTACAGATATCGGTCTCAGGATAAGTTTCACCTATATCATGTGCTGTTCTAAAGAAAGGGGGACAATCTCTAAGGAGAGTAAGTCAGCCCCATGGGCTGCACTGGAAGCTTTCTAGACTACCTTCCTTTTCTGTTTGCTTTGTCTTTACACCTTGATGCTACATGCCATTTACAAGAAAACAGCTAGTACTTTCTCCCTCTCCAGAGTTCACAGCTCTCTGATTTCTAATCTAGCCTGCAGGAACAACATGCTAAGCCTAAATATAAATATAGCCCATATTTCCATCATGTACTCCCAAGAACTCACACGTCCTCAAATGTTCAGTAGAAGGTCAGCTATTGCCTATTTTCCTCAACCCTCAGAACTAACAGGGCTGCAAATAGTCCACTCAACAAAATATTATCTTGCTTCAGCCACAGCTTGTCAGACTCCCCAGAGAGGGTCTCTTAGGCATCCCTCACGGCCAGAATTAAACACAATGCTTAAATTGCGTGGTTGACCTATTTTGAGCAGTTTAAATTTTTAAAAATGAGAAAGAAGGCAAAATTCATGTGTATACAATTGTGCAAGCCACTGCCAGGTAATTTGGGGGAAAATCGAAGGAGGGGAGTTAGGGAGATGAGTCACATGCCTGTGTATCCTACTGTTGTTCTATTTCATATGAAGCATTAAATATTTGCAAATCATAAGATGTTACACCTGGAAGAGTGTTAGAGACCCAGACCATAACCCTCATTTACAGTCTGGCCTCAGGCATACTAAACATGGCTTGTGGTAACTGTGTGTGAGCTGAGCATTGGAGTTAGGATTCTGATATTGCTCAGATGGCAATGTGAGTGCAAAGATTAAACAAAGCATGCATACAGTATCTAAAACAATGTCTATAAATATTAGTGATTACATTCTAAAACATTATCTAATATAATACAGTCTAACCTCAGATGGATGGTAACAATAACCACCATGTAGTGATTATTGGATTATGGTTATTGATTATATGGATCATATTTATACAATAAGGTAGGATGAAAAGAATGCCATATCCCTGCATTACAAGTGGGAAAACTGAGGACCAGAATTCACCTATCTAACATCCCACACTATTAAATAGTAGTGCCCAGTTTCAGTCCCAGAGAATGTTAATCTGTGTTTGCTCACTCAATGAAGTTGAGTCTCTAAATAGGACAAGAAAAATTGCTAATCATTCACATTCCCCACTCTTGGAAACCTCCAAAAAGTCCTACATAATGATCAGAATTTTGATCCCTGTTTCATAAAATATGTTGTTATGAGCAGTTTTCCCAAGAGCCTGGTCCCAGAGCCACATCAGCCCCAAATAACACACAGAGATACTGTGTTAGATCTAAAGTTGTTGGCCTGTTACTAGAGTTTCTTATTGGATAGCTCTGTCTTACATATTGACCCATTTCTATTAATCTAAGTGTTTCCGCATGGTCTTGTCTTACCAGAGAGAGGATCTAGACCTATTTTTCTCAAGTCTTAACATCTTGAATCTCCTACTACATTATCCAGAATCCTCTTTGTCTCCTAGTCCTGCCTATCCTGCCTTGCCAACAGTGATTTATTTATTAACCAATAAGAGAAACATATTTACAAAATGATGTCATCCATCAGTATGTTGTTTGTTTTACAGAGATGAGGTTGGTTAAAGCATTGTGTGCATGTACACACATGCATACATACATACATTCATACATGAGTCACAGCACACAGACAAAACAAGAAAAAAGAGAGGATAAACCAAACAATTGTCACACCTGCAAACTTCTATCCAAAGAAATTAACCAAGTTGAGAGTACTTTGAATAAAACAAAAGTGTTTAACAAACTGGGAAGCTGACATTTGACTTCAAGACCAGACATCAACTATTATTATTATACACAACACACTTGCCGGGTCAAGTTTTTGGTAAGTGTAGAAGCCAAATTAGCAATGGAGTCTGACAAGCCCATCTAATAGCTCTGTTCAGCCAATCCATCAGCAATATCCTGTTTCCTTACAGATCCAGGCAACACACACTTGCTAAAGAAAGGAAAAAGAAAAAAAAGTAATTAATTACATTTGGTTTTGAATAATTAGTTCATTGAAATTCTTTAACTGAAGAAAAATGGCATTTCTAATTTACAGAAATCACTATTTGAAATATAGTTATGGCTGCTTAGAGAATCTCAAGAATTAAATCAATTGAAGTTGGCACATTTAAGAAAGCCGTTAGAGCTACCTATTGACAGTCCCTCCAGTTTTCACTGCAGCATTGCTGATGTGGAAATCTGCCAAAAGATAGCCCACCCTGCTCCCAGCAGAGGCTGCATGTGGCTTCATGCCTGGAGGCCCAGATGGGGTGGACAGAGGACTTTCACATCCACCTGGCAAGTTCAGGAGCTTGAAGGGGCTCTCAGAAGGATAGCAACACATTGTGTGTGGGGTGGGAGGGTGCAGATTTTGTTGGCAACTGCACTCCCAGGTGGGAGAATTCTCTCAAAGCTATATGCTGTCCGTTCATAAACCCTTCAAGTAACATACCCCAGATTTGCTTTCTCATTCAAACTTACCCTAGCATCTTAGAGAGCAAGGAAGGGTTATAGCAACCTTCTGGTCATTACCTGGTAACCTTAAGAATTATTAGAAAGGGTAACTGACTGAGAACAAAGAGTCTATACTTCTCTAAACCTGTTTTATTCAGGCTTTAGTGTAACTTAAATTTCATCACATCTCTTTGTTTTTTCACAGAAAAGCAGGTAGGCTGAGAGAACACCCCCACATCACTTTGGCAACCAAGGCCAATGCAGATGAGTCAGGGAGTAAGACACAACTTCAGATGAGAAAAGTAAACTTCTGGCCTTGAGAAACCTTCTATAAACCACTCAGTAACTACCTCAGCAGAGCCCAACCCTAGAAGCCTGCAAGCTTGTTAAAAACAAGGAAATGGGGCGACCTAATTTGGCCCAATCTCGCTGCTGTGATGAGAAAGCATGGCTCCAGTCTTCAGAGAAGATGTAGTCCACTTACAAATTGTTTCCCTGTTTTGAAAGCAATGAGGCCAGGCTGAAAAGTACCCTTCTATAAGCATTTTAACAGGCATGAAAGAAAATAACCATTTGTGGGCTTAGCATTCCCAGGCCCATTCTCATTTCACTCAAACAGGGCCCTAGTCAACACTTTTATTACCATACTACACATAAACTAGGATATAGCCAGAACTGAGAAACAATCAAAATCTGCCATTGGCACCACTGTAGCAGACACAGAAAGGCATGGCCCAGAGCCCCTTCAAGAAAGGTATTGCTCCCATGATGCAGAGAACATGGACACAGAGAACAAGCAGAGAGCAAGGAGATAGAGGCCATGCTTTTCTCCAGGTAGTCTGTGACCAATGGGTAGGTCAAGTAGCCATGGTACTCAGCCCAGTGCTGAACATTGTCCTGGGCAATAATTACTCCATCACTTCCTGTGAGGACAGCACTCTTAAGATAGACTTAGGCCGGATGGCACAGTTGAAATTCTGTTGACTTCTACTTGCACATCCTCTTCTCAAGAGCAACTGCCGTGAACAAGCAGCACATCAGGCTCAACCTCAGGTGTGTCTACACCTGCTCCTCAATGCCTCCTGCCTCTGCCACTGAGTTAACCCAGGGCCTTCTGCACGACAAGTTCAGCTCCAACACTCAGGCTCAACTTTAGCACTCAAACTACATTTAGGACTGCTTCCAGAGACCCTATTCTGTGACAATAATTTCTTTTTGTCCCATGACCTTAGTACTCTAACCCCACCCCCAGGACCTCCCAAGTAAGTTAGTATAAGAGATTCGAAGGGAAATGCCTCATTTTGATTTTATTTATTGCCACAAACATGATATAGTGGAACTAGCACAGGTTTCGAAAACCAATAGTGGTGTTCAAATCCCACTTCTGACCATCTGAAGTGTGGGATTTAATCTTCCTACTCTGCACTTTTCTCCTTTATCGAGTGGACATAACACCAGTTAGCTAATAGGGTTGTTGGGACCAATACATGTATGTGATCATACGCACAAAGGACCTAATGCAATGTCTAGAACACTACATGGAAAGTAATTAGTTACTGATTTTCATGGTTTTTCACCATGTGAATGCTTTTTACTTGTATTCTAATTCACCTTTCCAAGCATTTATACTTCCTTCTCTTACATGGTCTAACTTCCTACAGAATAAGAAGTGAGCTATTTGCTTCATCTAGAGTTTCTGCTTGATGTCAAGAATGGATTGGTGTTATACATGACAGAAACAAAAATATCTCTTTTAAATACATAAACTGGAAAAGTAAAGGATGAGTTGAAATGTATCTATCTTATAGTCAACTTGAAACCAGGTTCTTGATGTGTCACATTTACAACAGCAAGTGGTACTGCTCTGTATTTATTGTCAGGGGAGAGGGAAACACAAGTGAAGAATTATATTGATCACACTGACCCATGAACATATCTAAAAGGCACTGTCTTGACTGACAATTGATGTGGGGGGGGCACAGCCCACTACGGGTGGCAATTGCCATAGACTGTGGCGGGGATATATGGGCTGTACATAAAAGGCTAACTCAGCATAAGCCAGGGAACAAGCCAGAAAGGAACATTTCTCCATGGTTTCTGCTTCAGTTAGTGCTTGAGTTCCTACCTTGACTTCCTTCAATAATGCAATATGTCCTGTAAGTATAAGCTGAAATAAACCCTTTCCTCTTCTAAATTGTTTTTGGTGTTTATCACAGTAACATAAAAGCAAAACAACACACATGTGTACAACGCCTAACTGCATAAGAAGGTCCACAGAGACCTCAAAGGTTTCTGTGCCCTCCTCACCACTGCCAAATGCATAAATGATTACTAACCTATATAGACATTGTGGGTTCTACCTCAGATGCACAGCCTAATCCAGGCTCCCTATCCAATGCTCTTAAGCACTCAGATATTCCAAGGACAAGTAAACATGGGTCTTCAGCCTATTCAAACAGACAAGAAAGAAGGAGTTGGGGTGTGTAATTGGCTCATATACTTTCTTCTCTCACTAGATATGAAAAGAAGTGAGATATGCCAGTTTACAGTCATGGGGAGAAATGGTACAGGGATGCAGCTGATGTGTCTGAAGGCAGAGAAACTGGAGGCTGCTGCGTAAAGCTGTTGTTACACTGAGTTACAAAGTCAGCACTATTTCTCATCTTCTTGATATGAGAAAGAATAAATTTCCTTACTGTTTTTGCCACTTGAGGATGGAATTTTGTTCACCCACATCTTCAGCTGAATGTGTGGTGGAAGTTAGAACAAGAATTCAGTAAAGCAACAGTAATTACCCAGAGTAAATCTCTTCCAGTAGAATGCTAACAGAATAGTTGTAGTTTGGGGCTTCTGACTTTTATTTTCTTGTTATAAACAGATGATATAATCAGGAATACTTCATTTAAGGAGCAAAATAAGTTCTAGAAAAGTTGACTCAGTTGCTGGAAAATATAGGCTGGAAAAGATAGCTCATAGATAATGTAAAGTGTTTCCATAATTAGAACTATCTACTATGCCAGATGTGTGATTCTTTCCCTGGGACTATGTTTATTCCCCATATAAATCACAGAAATGAACTCTGCATATAGTGTTTACTACCTGAGTCAAGAGACAATAAGTACTTGACCTGCACTGTGAAGGCATCATCCTTTATAGAATGCTAGAGACACTCACCACCAAACATGAAATAAAAGTGTCCTAAGGAAGAAAGGGGAGGAGTGTCAAGATGATGGGAGAGATCTACCACATTTAGAAAGAAATTCCAGTGCACTCAGAGAAGCATTTTAAAAGACTTTCCATGTTCATTCACTTTTCCTGGGTATAGTAAAATAGGCTACTATAAAAATCAGGCAAAAGGGAAAAGCAAAACCATTTGGCAATATATCAATTCATCTTCTGTGAATATTTTCTGCATTCATTCACTTAACTAAAGATTCCTTATGAGGCAGGTCTTTTTGTAGGTAGTAGGGAAACAAGGAGATATCCCAAAATCTTTCAAAACTACACATTGCTTCTAAAACTTCAACTATAAACAGGATTTCTTTTCAACCATTTGCTTAACTTTTCTTTCTAAACATGCAAGTGCCTATTGCATACTTGCCTAACAATTTCCAATAAATAAGCAGTATTGGTAGAACAGCTCCCTCACTCCTACCCCCACAGGTCTTCTTAAGTCAAAAACTATATCTTGATTAGTTTCTCATCTACAAATGGACAAAAAGATGTCTTCTTACCAAGAAGCCTCAGCTAACAGAGCCAGATTCCAAACAGCGCTCCCAACTCTAAGACATTCAAAGTTCTAACAGTTGACAGTCACTAAGCATCTAATAACCTCTTAGGCCCAAACACCATTAGCTGAAAACTCGCTTGCATCCAGCAAAGACAATCTGAACATGGACTCATTGCTTTCATTAAAATGTGTTTCTCTATTTTATTGTCTGGAAACTATCATGAAATGCTACCAACTAGAACAAAAGGACCACAAGTTGTATTCAAATAAAGCACAAAAAGACACATATATACACCTTCCAAAAAGGGATCCCCTCCTTTAGGGTCAGGAAGTTAGAATTATGATTTAAATGCAAACTTTGAGCACAGGAATGAAGTGTTAGACAAAGGCTGGGGAATTGGGTCAGCTAGTAAATAGCTTGTCAAGCTTGTGAGACAAGCATGAAGACTTGAGTTCAATCCCCAACACCTCAAAAACAGTGGGCACGACAGCATACTCCTGTAAAGGAGACAAAGAAAGAAGGATCCTTGGGTTTGCTGATGAGTCAGCCTACATCAATCAGCTAGTTTAAAGTTCGGTGAGAGATCCTGCCTCAAAAACTTAAGGTGGAGAGTGAAAAAACATCCAAGGTCTACCTCTGGCCTTTATACACATGCACTCTTATACACATGTGCACACACACACACACACACACACACACACACAGAGAGAGAGAGAGAGAGAGAGAGAGAGAGAGAGAGAGATTAAGAGATTATCACACAAAATAACAAATATTTTATCATGAGTTTGCTGCTGCTAGTTTGCTTGTGGTTTGGAAGGAAGATGAACGTGGAAGAAGGCATGGGAAAGCTCTGCCTAGAATGTCCACCCATCACATACCTGGCTTTATCATTACAGGTATGAAATGAGTACAAATGAGGGGGAAAAAACATGCTTGAAGCAGTAGTATGATCCCTTACACCATTTGGAGAAACTTCAGGCAATTTAAATTGGCAGGCAAAGAAATAGAACAATGATGTCTAAAATTCTAGGCTTGAGAGATGGCTCAGTTGGTAAGGTACTTGTTGTATAACCATAGAGAGACACCTTAGTTAAAATCCCTGGAATGTAAGTAAAGCCAAATGCAGTAGCAAGTGCTATAATCTCTATACTACTATGGAGCGATGGGAGGCAGACAGGAAAATCCTTGGAAACCCATGAGATGTGTAACATGGTGCAAAAGGACCTTGACTTAAACAAGGTAAAAGTTGAAAACTAACAGATGTGATAGTCCTCTGACATCTTCAGAAGTGTCATGGCCCACATACACCTTCATTCACATGCATAAACATACATACCTGTACATTATATATATACATACCATGATAAAGTAAGATTTACAATCCTTAAACATGGTGTTTTTCAAAGTGCTTGAGTGCCATTTTTTCTTGGCATTACTTTGTTACTGTCTTTCCCCTCAGCCATTGACTACAACCTCCGTATACTGAACTCTGTTGATATATGAGGTAGGGATATCATGTCTTGTTTCCCATGAGCTGTAAGACCTGAGGACAGCAGGCTGGGCCTTGTGTTTTATAGCTCTGAGGAATAATAAAGGGCAATTTCCCAACCAGAGCCTCAAAGAAAGAATGCTTCGAATGGCCCCAGGAAATCTGTCCTATCATCTGGATTCCTCAATGAAGCACCCAAAATCCACACAGAGATAATAAATGTACAAGGGGGAGAGAGATCTTTCAGTGTACCACTATAACTATGAAGGTTACCACCAATACATAATCAAGGAAGAAAACAACCCTGAATCTAAAAAAGAGGCTGCTTATGATCAGTGAACTATAAAGCCAAGTATCTAAATGTGTAAACACATAATGAAATTCCCCTTTCAAGCCACATGGTCTCATGCTGTTACTTCTTAGGATTCTTTGTTAAGAGCTGATGACATGCTTTGCTTGAAAGCAGGTCTCTCTCCTCTCTAGCAGGACAGACGTTTCTGGTACATGCCTCTTTTTTTCCAAACATGGGAGGAGACTTGCAACCCACTGGCTTCCTACCACCATTAAAATGACAGATTGCTACTTCAAGATAATTGTCATAAGATTCCATGCCTGAAACTGAGATGTTTTCTTTCTTCTTTTCCCACTTATTCTATTTTAAGTGACCCTATTAATGATATATTTCTACTTGAAATAATTGGATAATCTAAAACTGAGAAATAAGCACTTTCCTGTCCTCATTGTTTTTCCTTCTTTATCTCTAACAGCCCCAGGAGATCACAAACATTTGTCCTCAGGGCAATATCAGCAGTTAATGATTCATGTTCAAAGGCTGTGAGTTGCCTAATTAACAAAAGACAATGCTTTACAGAAGCCATTTTTGCTTTCAAGTTAATAGCACACAGTAGATACCAGTGCTATGATGCCATGCAGGACTTCATGGCTGTGATATGCTATTGTTTCCAAATTTTCCAATTTCATTTATCTGACCCAAGCTTTAGGTTATTAAAAACAAACTATTCTCATTTTTTCCTTTTGATTTATTGGCACTCTTACAGCACCATTCACACATCACATCCTCCTATAAAGTACTCATGAAAGCTATAGTTTGGTTTTTATTAAAATGGACACTTGATTAATGAAAATAGTATGAGCATGTTTTCTGTTAAGTGTATTCTTAATAATATCAGCCATTTGAAAAAAATCACAATCTTTAAAATAAACTAATCATCCATTTAATGTAAATGGTGACACGAGTGAAATATTTCCTCAATAGCAATCATGTGGCAAGACTTCTGTTACTATAGCAACATGCCATGCTGTATTTTCATACAGAAAGACTGATGCTTGATAAATATTGACATTTCCAAAATTACAGTATGTGTATGTGTTGTCAATGCCTTTGAAATCAGCAAAACTTCAAATACTTGAGATGAAAGTTTTATAGACACATCCTGATCTAGGATTTCAAAGCAAACCTGTTTGCAAGAAACAGAAAGCTTGTGCCTCTGAGACAGCTGAATACTTTGCAGGTTCATTTACTTTCAATGCTCAGTTCCTTGTCTGTGTTCACATAAGTAAGCAGGACCCTGGATTTGCATCTCCACCATATACCACAGTAGTTAAGAACATCAGCTCAAATTGCAAGCTATCTTGGTTTGAATTTAGACTCCATGTTTCTTTATAGAACTTGGAAAAATTATTAAAAGTGCAACTTTCTTGTCTTTAACATGGATACATCAGTGTTGCTTTTTCTTTAATGGCTAAGTAAAGGTGATACATTCAGAATTAGTGTATTTAATACTCATCAAGAAGAAGCTATGGTATATCTAGTCTCCATAGCCCTGGGATAATTATGAAATGCTTATTTTGAAGTAAAAATAAATTTGGGGCACTTTAGTCCATGTCTGTAATCCCAGCACTCGGGTAGCAGAAGCAGATCTCTGTGAGTTTAAGACCAGCAAGGATACATAGTGAGATCTAGTATAAATAATAGAGAGATGATAGATAGATAGATAGATAGACATACAGATTGATAGATTGACAGATAATGAAATAAAATAAAATGCAAAATAAAAATAGGAAGTTAATGAGCTATTTTACAAGACAAATACTAGTATTCTTATTTTTAAGTGAGTAAAACTCAGAATCATAAAGTGGTGGGGCTTGCCCTGTGCTATGGTAATAAATGTCACAAGTTTTCTGTAAGTCATTGCCAATTAATCTACTGAGGAGCAACAGTATGAAATTAGGACTTTGTTCCCAAATCCTTCCAAACACAGAAGAATGGGGGAATGACTATATTCTGACAGTTAACTTCCCCCACAGAAGTTTCTGTCACTTTCTTCTTTGTCAAAATTGGTTTCTCATAATTAAAAATCGTGGTTCTAAGAGAGTCAAGTGGCAACCTGAGACTTTAAACTTGTTGAAGAATGATATCACACATAGCAGAGCACAGAAACGTAAGTTTTTATCCCCACCTCACCCACCACAAAAGGTTCTGCTCAGCAAAGAGAGCACAGAAGTCATCTAGGCAAGGACACTTTAAGTAGATCTCCTCTTTCCCCAGTGACAATTACTTGAGTTACTGCAGTTGCCACTGCTGTGAAGAAAATCATATCTTATACGTGCATATATGAAGTATATGAGTGTACTTCTTAGCTCTACATAGTTGAAATCTGTCACATTTGTTCATCTAGGGAAGTTATTTCTAAGATCAACATTATTAATATATACATTGTAAGGAAGACCCAGTTTTCACCCTGGAAGCCCTGTCACTTTAACACATTAGTGTGTTATGTGATTCTTCCTTCTCCTGCTTCAGAAAGGAAAGAAACTACAACTCACATGCAAGACTTTTTAATTACAGCTGATATATCTATATTAGGGGACTCTGTTCACAAAATATATGCACATAAGATTCATCTTTCCTTTCATTTTCTATATTCACTAAAGGGAATTGGATATCACCCTCTAGAGATAAAAGATGACCTAATTTTACATATTAAAGAATTAGATATTAAAGAGTTATCTGGAAAAAATGTAATGGATATGACTTCTGTGTGTACTTGTGTCATGAGTCTGCAGTAAGCTATTGTAGACTGCATGGAACATGTTCTGAAGAGAAAGATGAGAATTTAGCAGTGGTAGCATGATGGGAGATGTCATTCTGTATATGTTCTCATACTGGTTAATGAATAAAGCACTGTTGGCCAATAGGAAAGGAGATAGGAGGGACTAGGAGACAAGGAGGAAATAGGAAGTAGTAAGGAGGAGTCAAGATGGAGAGCCTGGAGAAAGCAGAACCGCCAGCTGCCTCTTGCTGGTAAGGAGACCACGTGGAAATACATAGAAATGGGTTAATAATTAAGACAGAGCTAGCCGATTAGAAACTAGCACCTGGCCAATAGCATTGTATCATATACAGAGTCTCTGTGCATTATTTGGGGCTGGCGTGGAGGCAGGACAAGACCAGCGGTGGCAGGTAGAAAAACCCCACTCAGTACAGTAGCACATGCCTTTAATCCTAACACTTGGGTGGGGGGGCAGAGACAGGCGATCTATATGAATTCAAGGCCAGCCTGATCTACAGAGACCAGGACAGTCAAGGCAACATAGAGCACCCCCATATTATAAGAAAGTAAAGGAGAAAGAGAGGGAGAACTTGGTCCTAAGTTCTCATATAACCTAGATGCTATACAGTTCAGTAACCATAGACATTTGTAGCAGGTAACAATGGTAGATTATTTTTAAGACTCAAATTAGAGGTAAAAAAAAAAATGTATTTACCAGGTACTTTAATCTTAGAAAATTTGGGGAAATCAGAGCAGTGAAAAGTTTAGAATGCATGAAGAAGGCATAGATATGCCAAGCTTACCAGCATTTCAACATCTGTATTCTCTATGCTTTCCTCCTGTTAAAAATAACATTGCCAATAAAAAAAAATGACTGACCTCCCAACATCCTCAGACTTTTTTCACAATTAATGTGCTTTCTGAATTATCTGTCTGTATGTTATACACACAACAACAATAATAACAACAACTAAAGGTTCAGGGGAATAATAAAAGATGGGGTGTTGTTGTCTGTCTCCAACTGCTTACTCCATCTTCCTTTCCACACGATAGCAGGCAAGGTAGTCTTCTCTAAAATGAGTGTACATCTCCACCCAATGATATTCAGCCTGGTCTCATAAGTTCATTTAGCCAATGGAATGTAGTCATGGATTATGATAGGTATAAGCTGAAGATCCAAGATACTATATAATTCAATTTCATCTCCTGCTCCTTTACAGAAGCTCTCAGCCTATATCTGGAAATGAGAAGACCCATAATACAGAACCACAGCTGACCTCTAGCCACTGACATGTGATCAACACTCAAAGCAATCTTGCTATAAGACTTTAGTTGGGTTCTGACACTGAAGTAGGACCTCATCAATATTTTTATGCTCTAGTTCCTACCAAAATTTTTAAGAAAATTGTCTCTAATAGTTACCTTCTTCTCCAATATCTCTTAAGTTCCCAGTGCACAATCTGTTTCTCATTGTGTACTAGCCCTTGTCCTCATTCTATTGCTGTCTCTATCATACAGGGGCCTTCCATATTCCCAAATTAAGTCATGGTCTAGCCTTTTTTCTGTTTTACCTGTTAGCAGCTTTGGGTGCAGTTGTCACCACTTCTTAAAAATGCTACCATTACTTGGTTTATCCTTTCTTGACTGTGACCTCACTGCCCACTCATCTGTAACTGTTAGTTCCCTTTTTTGTTTCCAATGACCAGGGTTTGCCACGGTCTTACTCCTGTTTATATGTCCTTTCAAATCATTTCACTTAGACCTTGGTTTTAAATGAAATCTAATGACTCAACTCAATTTAGCCCAAAACTCATGTTATTATCTATGTGACATCCCTATCTGTTCATCTATATATTTTTTTTAATCTAAACTCTGCCAGGACAGGATTGTTGATTTTTCCAGACTCCCACTGTCTTTCCCACTCCTATAAGGGATGCATATAACTATACATGAAGCGGACTGTGACAAAAGTGAGGTCAGGATGGCATATCTCCAAGTTAATGAAGAGAAGACGTTACTATTATACCCCCAGAAGCCCACAGAGAAGAAGCATACCATAGCTCTTCCTCCCAGTTCTCAGCTGAAACCAACCCTCCCCTTGATGCTTTCTCTCAGACTTTAACCCTATAAAACCATGAAAAATTTGGTTTCTTTAGTTTAAAATATCAGTTTGTAGTGCTTTATTATGGCAACTGTATCAAATTAATGGAAGTCCCTACACTGCCAAATGAATGATGGTCACTTTCAGCCATGAGAGGTATCTCCCTTCATACTGCAGACATGTCTTTGAGTTCCAATGTGAAAGACAAGGAGTGCATTAGTGGTTCAGTGGTAGAATTCTCACCTCCCAAAGTGAAAGACAAGCAAGCCACTGTAGGCAGGATCCCTACCCTAGAGCAGTGAGCCTAGGAGAAAACAAACAAACAAACAAAGACCCCTTTGTATATCTTACCTATGGATCCTGTTTGCTAGACACACCATTTACTTCTAGGATCCTGCATTTAGGAAAGCTGGCAAATTCTATCCCAGCAATTAACCACCTGTGGGTCATGACCCCTTTGGGGGGGGTCACACATCAGATGCCATTTATATCACATATTTACATTATGATTCATAGCAGCAGCAAAATTACAGTTTTGAAGTAACAACAGAATAATTTTATGGTTGGGGGTCACCACAACATGAGGAACTATATTAGGGTGGGTGGAGTATATCCCATTCTCTCATTCAAGAACCTCTCCTCTCTCTTTTGCTTCCTCTGATTTGGTGGCTATCCTGTCTGATCTTTTATACTCACCAACCCCAAACAGGCAAATATCTCAGTAATTTACCTTGCCAAAGAAGACCTGCCCAGTCAAGATTTATTGAACTGGTAACACTTTTAATAAATCACAGTGTCTACTGTCAAAATGGTCACACTGTAATAAGCTCACAGCTAGAACCCCTCACAGCAGGGACAGGGACCCAGCCCATCTGTAAGAAAACCCTTAAAGGCTTCAGGAAGCTGCAATACAGAGAAATGCTTCAAGTTGTTTCTGGACACCCAGACATTTCTTCTGCCCTCTCCCATGCTGTTTTGTTTTCCCTCACAGACTTATTTTTATACTTTTAGCAAATAGTGTAAATTAAGGGAGGTTGAAGAGCATGGCCTACACTAGTAAGCTCCTGGGCCATTTTTATTCATTTTCCCTCCCAGGAACTTCCTACTTACTACACATTTCAAAGCTCCTCTACAGTAGGGACTGAATCTGGCCCTTGCCTGGTAGCATATCCATTATAACGCTGTTGTTCCTGAGAATAAAAGGGCTCCAAGGTAATTAAATAAGCACTGGGTATTTTTCTTTCCCCCTGAAACAAAAAGTAAAAACAACCTTCTGTTTTTGCTGTGATAAATGACTTTTTTCCCTCAATAAAGCAGTATTGTATGGATGCTACAACTTGCTTCCTTTTCATGCCTAACTGTAATTCCCCTAAATGGGCCGAGATGCTAGTGTTTCATGACATTCACTATTACAAAAGAAGTTTTGTTTTGTTTTGTGTGTACAGTGTTTTGTCTGCACACCACATGCATGCCCAGTATCTGCAGAGGCCAGAAGAGTGTGGCAGGTCTCCTGGAACAGACAGTTGTGAACTACCATGTGAGTTCTGGAAATCAAACCTGGATCCTCCAAACCACTGAACCATCTCTTCATCCCAGAGTGTGTGTATGTATGTATTGTGTGTGTGTGTGTGTATTCCTATCTCTTCTCATATAGGAAAAAATGTAAGCATAGATATTCTATATAATATCCACAAACTACATATTATTTTACTAAGCTGCATCGCAGATTGATAAACGCAGCGGGGAAGATTCCATTAATCTTTTCCCATACTGTTTATTTTCCCACACTAGCTTTTTATAGCAGGCATATATAATGTGCACCTCAAGTCTCAATGTTGCAAGAAATAGTTGCCCAAAATTTGAACAATATCCCCACTATGCAGAAAAAAAAGGAGGAATATATTTTGTTGGCTCTATAACAATCCAAGTTGAAAATTCACAGGATTTCCCATTTAAATGGCTCACATGCTCCAATCTAGACTGCTCTAAAATTCTTTAAAGATCCAAAATCAGTTTCACTCAATATTATGATCATTCTCCAATTGCTCTGTGTCTGGAGGTTGTTCTTATAGCAACAATATCTAAAAGATTGGGATCTGTGGATCTAAGGAAAAGTTAAGGAATCTTTCTTCCCAATATTAGACTAGTTCCATATATTTAGCAATATTTAGTTGTATGCTTCTATTCTGTTCTGTACACAGAAAGGTCTAGATAATGGGGGAAACGTAGAAAAAGTGAAGGTATAGAAACTCCTGGAAAGAGCACTACCATCCCCTGAACCTTCTGCAAGCCTGAAAAACTGAGTAAAACTTCAGTGCTTGTTGGGAGGTGGGAAGGGCTGCCATCCAGAGCCTAATTACAGTCTACAGTACCACAGCTCACATCCTTGTGACTATTAGGTGAAACCATTTGGAGGGTATAAACAGACCACTAGCTCCCAACAAGCTAAAGACTAAGAATGTCCTGAGACAGCATCTAAGGTCTAGGGCCAAGATTCCCCAGCTTTGCTGTAACTCACCTACCTGATCATTTCCACTAACATATTTGAAAAGTGCCTTGATTTATGAATTTCCTTAGTTTTGTTGTTGTAAAAACTTTACAAAAACTGTTACCATGCTGGAAGATGAGAGTGGGGAAAATATAAATCTGTTACTGAGCCATGATTACTTATACCTGACTCTGGAGTAAGCCATCTTTTTTCCTTTGAGGGGATGGCTGTGCTTTTGCATCAACAGTCCACATGGAACATGTGTTCTTTCATGAGATACTTGAAATACAGAGGAGTTTTCACCAAATGCATCTTCAAAGTAGAAAGAATGCATAAGGTAGAAAGAGAATTCTAGGTTTCCTTGGGCAATTATAATGTATTCTGATATATTCTTCCTCTCTTTTTTCTTTTTTTCCTGTGGTTGAAAATTGATAACAAAACACAAATAAGTAAATATTATGCTTTCTCACATAATGAATATTAATAATAAATATAGGTTTTAGTTCAGATCATAGTGTTCCAAATAATGGTGTTGGATTAGGCAAGCAATAACAACATTGACTACATGATAACAATCCATAACTTCTTTGAATTTTCATGTATATACATCTGAGTTCATCTTTAAGGAGACACTGATAATATCAGAATCTAGCCCTGCTGATGCTCAGATCACACACATCTGCAGCTGTGCCTCTGTCCGACCTCATAGCTGATATTGCCAACAGAGCCCAGGCTAACAGACTCCATGCCTGATAGCTGGGTCTAGCTGAGGCCCACACTGTATCCTGTATGTGAGTTAAGTGAGCCTCTCCTCCTTAGTTCACCCACATCCTTGAGTTCATACAGTCCTTCCTGGGAATGTAAGACTGTCCATACTGTCTTAGAATCAGAGAGAGCCCAATTACAACCATGTACCATAGACTATTCATCCACTATGTGGCCAGGACCTCTACTCGTCCTATAATCTACAAGAGAGGAACCTCACTTGCCAACATGCTCCTGAATTCTACTAAAGCTCCTACTTTGTTCTTTCTGAGATGTTAATATTGAAGTCTCTTCAAAAGAAAATTATATTCAGTGCTCCCCTTGTGCCCCAAACCAGAATCTTTTTTTATTGTAGAACAAGAGCTAATTTTAATTTCTTTTTTGTGTGATTCTGATTTCCCAGTATTAACAATGAATACATGTTATTGTATAACTATAAAATATTTTATAATTGCTGCGTCTAAATTTATAAAAGGAAACAAAGGGCTGAACTTCATGGAAGATAGTACACAGAGTAAAAGTATCAGGTTCACAGACATAGCCAAAGAGTTTTATCCTTATAGTGCTTGGCACGGCGTCCCACAATCACTGAGTTTCAGAATCCAGCAGCACCAAGTTCAAATCCATCATATAGCAACTACAATTTCTTGTACAAATCACTTACTCAGTATTTCAGTTTCTTTGTTGTAAAATAAGCTACAAATAACTCTTCCCAGCATCATTAATAGCTCACCATGTGAAGAGACTGTAAGTAGTCCAGGCAAACAACAAATGCTTAACTTTCTAGGATACATCCATGGCTACAGAAATGTTAAGGCATTGAACATTGAATGCCTCCTTCGAAATAAAGCAGCACTGAGCAGTAATGATGTAGCTTAGCTGTAGGTGGACTGCCAAAGCATTAGCACCACTGGAGATTCCCTTTGTCTCTCAAGTGCACACAGAAAGGCTGTTCTGATCTTTTCCACCAGAAAGACATGATACCACACAGAAGACATAATCCTACTTAGTTATTATTTTTTACCACAGAATCAGCTTTCTGATCACACTCCATAATACAGACATTCTTATCACCTTTCTATAGGTGTATAAAATAAGGTTCTGAGAATTTTGTCATCACTGGCCAGGGACAGAACCATGCAAGGAATCTATTTTTGCCTCACAACGAAAGCCACTGGTTTAGACTATTCTGAGCCTTTGCCTCCATGTTGTGTCATTTCATGCAAGTTACAGATGAACTGGCAGGAGGCAAAATTGTAAAGAAGCACAGTTCTTTCTTTTTCAGTCCCTTTCTAATTCTCCCAATTGAGGTAGATGAATTTAAGGAGAGCTCAGTAACCAGGGCAGCTACCCCAGGGGAATTATTCACTGCTATATCTGCTCCTTCCCTTAGTAACACCCAGTACCTGAGCTCATGTGGGTTATTGTACTCAGACACTTCCAAGGGGAAGGAAAGGTAGAGTAGTCCAGGTTAGACTGGTGTTGGGTACAAGCTCAGGGAAGACTAGTCTGTCTCTAAAGACACCTGTCAGAAGAAAACTGTTTATTCGCTCATGTGTATATATGAATGAGCATATAAATGCTCAAAATTACAGGATAGATTGTTCAAATAACACCAAATATGTCAATCAAAATAAGGAGCCACCCCATTCTCACACATAGAAAGTGACTCCCCCCTCTGCCTAGTAAAGAACTCTACAGAAAGACTGGGGGTTCTTGAGCAACATGTGTGCATGAGTCCTTGAAGCAACATTCATAACCTACTCTCATACTATGTGAGGCCAGCCCTGTTGAGGGAATTCACTGATGAGCAAATAAGACCACACCACATTGTGTGCCTGCCTCCCTTTCCTCTTAGAAAAGCAAAGATCTTTTCTTGGCCTGCTCCTCAACACTATTAAGGACCCACTGGAAGAGCAATAACATATCTTGGGCATCCTGTGGCTCAGCTATGTAGACACAGAAAATCAACTGTCACAAATGCAAACCTTTTCAGTATGGCACTAATATGTATTCCCTCAAACTGCACTTAGTCTTAAAATAAAAGAAAAAATAATAATCAATATCATTATGCCCTAGAGTATGCAGTCTGACAGACTCTGGTATTTATAATCTCAACAGGTAATAGTTCTTTGCCTGCAGAATTGGCCTAAATCTCCATTCCTGAGAGTCTAAGCTGTGTTTAAACCTGATTAATTGGGTTGCTATTAAACCTAATCACTGTATATGGTAATATGAAGAGATACCTTATTTGGAATTTCTTATATTCCAGATGCATTCTCTTCCTGATCTCCACTGTGGAGAAGTCCACAATCCCCTTCATAGCACAGAGGAGTCATCCTCATTGACACATCCAAAATAATGTTATGGCAGTCTCTGAGTGTCCCTTTACCCAGCTGGATAGGTCACAAAATTGACCATAGCATTAGGAAAAACACACTGTAGGATTTTAGGTGTTCTCTCTCTGCTAAACGTAGGACAAATTTATGTTCAGCATGCATCAAAATCACCTAAAAGATTTGTAAAAAAAAATATCCACTTATCCACTTTTCCTTTTTAATAACATTTTTAACTTTGTAGGCCTACAATAGGACCAAAGTTATGTACTTATGAACAATTTCAAAGTGACAATGAGCTCTTTGCCAGGGCTGGAAGATTTGTGGTCAAGTGAAATCACAGGCACAACTTCTGTACCAAAGGGCTGCAGGTGGACAGAGTCTTTGCTGAAGAATGGCAACGAATCCCTGATACCCTTTAATCTGTTATAGAGGGCTGTGTGAAAATGTCTTACATCCGAGAAGATAAAAGACATCAAATGGTGGGATTCATGCACTCATTAAAAGGTTTTTCTGCCAGTGGCCATGTCAGAGGAGCAGCAAATGGCAATTGACTTCGGGGGATTGGCCCAACAGCAAACAAAACTCCATAGGTAAATCTTGAATAGGCAAGGCCCTGAGACCACAGACCACAGAGTGTCTTTTGCTTCTCCTGTGCCATCAAATATTTGCCACTGCCATTTTTCTCAGATTAATGGCATGGTATGATTGGGTGTGGAGAGATTGCCACTGCCTGTTATGTAATGTGTTTTCCCCATGGAAATATCTTATTTTACTGGGCATTCTTTTCTTTTTATCATTTTTTAATTTAAAACAATCTTTTCTCATTTGACATAGCAATTCCAGTTCCCACTCCCTCCCCTCCTCCTGCTATCCACCTAACAAACATCTACTCCTAAGAGAGGATATGCCTCCCATGGGGAGTCAACAAAGTCTGGCTCATCTCTTTGAGGCAGGACTGAGACCCTCCCCTCCTATATCTAGGCTGAGTAAGGTATCCCTTCAAATAGAATGGGCTACGATGGGCTAGGGATAAATCCTGGTCCTACTGCCTCATAGACTTCCCAAGCCACACAACTGGCACCCTCATTCAGAGGGTCCCGTTTGGTTCCATGAAGGTTCCTCAGCTGTCATTCTGGAGTCAGTGTGCTCCCACAAGCTCAGGTCAGCTGTCTCTGTGGGTACCCCCAAAATGGTCTTAACCCTTTTGCTTATATTATCACTACTCCCTCTCTTTGACTTGTCTCTGAGAGCTTAGCCCATTTACTGGACATTTTTGCCTGTGGATTATTATGAAGAAGATTTCCCCCTAAGCTGTTCTGTTTAACTGAAACAATGATTTTATACAATAATCGTGTTTGTGTAAATAGGATTCTGATGATTGAGGGTCTTTAATAAATATGGTAAGGGATTATGGTTATAATAAAGCATGTGGGGGGACCTTGGCAGATTCCATAGTGGGTGAGGGTGACAGAGGCAGTGGGGATGGAGGTATAAACACACCAGGAAGACAAAGATTAAATGAGAAGGTTTATTAGAAAGGGGAGGGAGGGGAGAGGAAAAAGAAAAGAGATAAAGAGACACAGAGAACAGGGACACAGAGAAGAGGGAGACAGAAAATGTCCTGATGTGCGGGAACATCAGGAAAGAAAGAGGAAAGAGAAGAGAGCATAAGTGGGTAGGGTCTTTCTTTTAAAGGAATCCTTTGTACCTGAATGCAGACTATGTAGCCATGGAACGCAGGGCTGAACAGGGTACTGCCTGAATGCAGTACCTGAATCCTTTCAATACAAGTAATAAAGTGGTTGGTCGTTTCTTTGTAACTGCAAAATGCAGCCTACCAGTAAAAGAACTGACTGAGAAAAATACCTTGCTTGCTTACAGTCTGTTAATCTATAACAAGTTGTTAGGATATGAATATACATAGGTTCCTCAGACTTGTTTTTCACCTGTAATATACATGTTAAATCATGGAAGGGAAATGAAATTACATTTTTTTACTTGTATCATTCACTTGAAAAATAAAATGTAACTACATTTTAATTTCTATATTGCCTAAAAGGTTTTGCTAGGGTATATAAGCTATAGAAGAAACATAAAGAGAGAGAATAAGGAAGAATAAATGTAGTTAGAAGGAAAATATTAAGAATAAAAGAAAATGGAAGAATAAAGAGAGTTAGAAGGAAAACATCAAGAATGAGAGAATAAGGAAGAATATAGACAGAATTAGAAGGAAAACATCAAAAGAGACAGAAGGGACATTTCTGCGTAGAGATAAGAACAGTGAATACAGAGCACAGAATAAAGAATATAGAAGAAGGAAACCATCAAGAGAGTGTGTAAGCATCATTCTCCTGACCACCTCAGATAAAACGTTGTAGCATGGCAACTCTGTGGATTCTCTTTAAGCCCTGTGCTGCTGGAGGCTGGCACCCAAGGCAGTGATATTTTTCCAAAAATGTTTAGAGATGGAAATGCAAACTCTGAGCATACTGCTGTTGAATTAACACACTGCTGTTCATATATATGAACATTTAAAATAATAAAACAATTTTAAAATCAAACAGTAGAAAACAAATGGTTTTAATATATGAAGAAGTGATCACAGAAGAAAAGAAAAAGACAGGGGGAAGGAGAAAGGGAGGAAAGAAGAAGGAAGGCAGGCAGGCAGGAAGGAAGGAAGAAAGGGAGGGAGGGAGGAAGGGAATGGAAGGGAAAAGAAGGAGGAAAGGAGGGATATCAACTCTAATAATCTAATTACAAAGAAATATTAGGTTATCAAAGCATTAACAAAATGAAGAGTAGCTTTTATGGGTTAATCAGGAGAAACATAATTATCTTTGTATATAATTGGGGAAAATAAGCAGCCAAAGCAAACAAACCTCAAGCCTTCTGAAAGGAATAAACAGTTATAGAAAGGCTACAGCAGGGTGGCAGTTGGTCTTGGCAGTTAATTTAAACAGACAGAGATCTGCTTAGGAGTAATGAAACACACTTCTGTGTCTGAGAGGCATTCCCAGAGAGGAGTGGCTTGTGGTGCAATGACTAGGGGCAGAGGTACATGACTTGACTCAATATGGCTGGCAACTTTGAAATGCCAAACCAGATGAAAAAGAAATCCACAGAAATAGTAGAATGGACTTACATCTATTAAAGCTGCTGTGGCTTCTTTAGCCTTTCAACTTGAGCTCAGGACTCTTCAGGGACTTTCCAGGCATTCTCTCCCACACAGGAACAGTTGAGCCTCCAGGATTGGGCAACTGTGTTGTGTTCTGATTCTCTAGTGACCAGGCAACCACTGTTGGATTATATGGCATCTATTGTGCAAGAGAACTGAATAACACACTCTCTCTCTCCCTTTCTTTCTCCCTCTCTTCTCTCTTTCTCGCTGTGAATTTTTTTATATTTGTTCTGTCTGTTCCTCTATAGCACGGCTTAGTTCTCATGCAGTAATTAACAAGGTATAGTTCAACTCCACAATAGACAAAGGAAAATACTTTCATGGCTTTTCAGTAGGTAAAGTATTTTTATAAGAATTAAAAGCACTATCCATAAATTAAAAGATTGATGGAACTAGACTATCTTTAGTACCTCTGATCATCAAAAAATATGTCACAATATTAAGGGGAAAACTACATAGAATAAAAAGTTAGGTGCTAAAGTTAATAATGTATACATGAAGAGGATGTCCACATCATCACTACAATTATCACCAGTGACTCAATAGGAACAAAACTGGGCATCAAACTTCGATTAACACATTATAAAAGAAGATATTTGAGTGGTGAATGAATGTTTTAACTGTCTCTATCTTCTTAATCAGCAATGAAAAATGAAATAATCTACAGTAAAATGCCCACTTCATAGTAACCATAATGGCAGAAGAAGTGTCAAGAGCTGATGAGTTTGAGAGCTCTAAATTTCAGGTTATATTAGAAGCAAAATTCAGAAAATGATTAACAATACATAAATTGAACACATAAACATAGGAATTCTCTTAATTCTCCTAAAACTCAATAACTTCTGTCTTTGGTCTTTATTCAACATATCTCCTATATGCATTTGTACACATGCAAGATACAGTATAATATATGAACAGGCAAAAGCTATCAATAGAACAACTAAGTGGTGATACATTCATGCAGTAGAACACTACATATTCATGGAAGTGATTAAACTATAATAAAAACTAACATGGATCTATCTATAAATATGTTTTCTTTTTACTGTATTTTACATTTGAGCATCTTTAGAAGATATATTATACCAACTCAACATATGTACATACCCTGCAATAATCAGGATAGTTCACATTTCTCCTTTATTTTCTTATTTTTACAATGATATTTTTATTTAAAGTTGAAACAAGCTTGTTTTACATGTCAATCCCAGTTCCCTCACCCTCACCTCCTCCCTAGCTCCTCTAATCCCCATCCCATCCCCTTTATGATCCCCAGGGAGGGCGAGGCCTTCCATGGGGGATCACTTGGAGCAGGGCCTAGGTCCTCCCCCACTTGTCTAGCCCGAGAGATTATCCCTAAATGTGGAATGTGTTCCCAAAGTCCATTCGTACACTAGGGATAAATACTGTTCCACTACCAGAGGCCCATACTACTCAGTTCTCCTGACTGACAGCCATGTTCACAGTGTCTGGGTGGGTCCTAGGCTGTTTCCCAGCTACCAGTCTGGGGTTCATGAGCTCCCCCTTGTTCAGGTCAGCTCTGTCTGATCCTACCTCTCTGCAACTGGATTCCAGGAGTTCAACTCAGTGTTTAGCTGTGGGTGTCTCCTTCTGCTTCCATCAGCTACTACATGAATGCTCTAGGATGGCATACAAATTAGTCTTCATCTCATTATGGGGGAAGGGTATGTAACATAGCCTCTCCACTAATACTTAGATTGTCAGTTGGTGTTATCCTTGTAGACCTTTGGACAATTCCCTAGTGCCAGATTTCTCTTTAAACCTATAATGGCTCCCTCTATTATGGTATCTGTTTTCTTGCTCTCCTCTATTTTCCTCTGACTCAATTTTTCTGTTCCATCATGTCATCCTCTCTCCTCCCCTTCTCCCCTTCTCTTTCTGACTCCCTCTCCCCTGCCCCCATGCTCCCAATTTGCTCAGGAGTTCTTGTTCCTTTCCCATTCTCCAAAAGACCATGTGTGTCTCTCTTAGGGTCCTCCTTGTTTCCTAGCTTTTCTGGCGGTGTGGATTGTAGGCTGGTATGTCAAAAATTCATATATGAGTGAGTACATACCATGTTTCTATTTTTGTGACTGGGTTACCCCACTTAGGATGGTATCTACTAGTTCCATTCATTTGCCTATAAATTTCAAGATTCCATTGTTTTAGTTTTACTTTCCATTGTGTAAATGTCCCATATTTTCTGTATCCATTCTTAATTTAAGGGGCACTTAAGTTGATTCCAGGTTGTGGCTATTACAAATAGGCTGCTATGAACAGAGTTGAACAGATGTCCTTGTTGTATAAATGTGCATATTTTGGATATACGCTTAAGAGTGGAATTCCAGATCTTGTGGTAGACTGATTACCATTTTCCTGAGGAACCACCAATCTCATTTCCAAAGTAGCTATACAACTTTGCACTCCCACAAGCAGTGGATGAAAGTTGCCCTTTCTCTACATCCTCCCCAGCATAAACTGTCTTTGGTGGACTTGTCCTGTCCCGGTTCTGTGAGGGACTTTATATGAATCTCTTAGAATACACTTTGTATCCTAGTGCCTCTGGTGGTGTGAATTATAGGCTGGTGATCCTTTGATCTAGGTCTAAAATCCATATATGAGTGAGTACATAATATGTTCCTCTTTTTGTGACTGGGTTACCTCATTCATGATGGTTTCTTCAAGTGCCATCCACTTGCCTGCAAATTTCAAGATGCCATTATTTTTTTTCTGCAGAGTAGTATTCCATTGTGTAGATGTGCCACATCTTCATTAACCATTCTTCAATTGAGGGGCATCTAGGTTGTTTCCAGGTTCTTGCTATTACAAATGGTGCTGCTATGAACATAATTGAACAGATGTCTTTGTTGTATGGATGTGAATCCTTTGGGTATATGCCTAAGAGGGAGATTGCCAGGTCCTGTGGTAAACTAATTCCCATTTTCCTGAGGAACCACCATACTGATCTCCAAAATGGCTGTATGAGTTTGCACTCCCACCAGCAGTGGAGGAGTGTTCCCATTTCTCCAAATCCTCTCCAACATGGAGAGAGAAGTAGGAAAAAACTAGGGGAGGAAAGGAAAACACATGCGACCAGGAAGATTGAGCCCCATTAGGAATAGAAGACAGGAGAGAGAGAGAGAGAGAGAGAGAGAGAGAGAGAGAGAGAGAGAGAGAGAGAGAGAACATAAAAGAGGAAGCCAATATTGGTTTGAAGATAAAACTGAACACAAAGAAAGGTCTAGAGAACTATAAGACTGCCACCACCTAACAATTTGAGCTTCTGTGGAAAGGCTACCATAAATGCCCTTCCTGGAGAGTGAGATCAACAACTAACTTATCCATGGAGCCCTCAACTAATGCCTGTTGGAAACAGGAGCAAACACCCATACATAAACACTGAGTCGAACTAGAACCAAGATGCAGATGGAGAGGACAAGACCAGGCAGCACATAGAGACAGTTTACCTGAACAAGGAGGAGCTAACGGGCCACCAGACTGATAGCTGGGAAGCCAGCATGGGACTGACTCAGGCCCCCCTGAATATGGGTCTCAGCCACAAGGACGGAGCAGTCTAAGGGACCTCAGACAGTGGAGCCAGGATGTATCCCTGGTGCACAAAAGAACCTTGCGAACACATCACCCTTAATCTAGAGACAGGAGAGAACCCTAGTCCCTACTTCACATGACCTGTCAGATCTACATGAACCCAACTGGATGACATCCCTCTACATATGGAATTGGGGTGGGGGGATGGGAGGGGAGGGTGTTTAGAGTGCATGTGAGAGGGCAGAGAGGGTAAAAGGGAGGGAAGGAGGGAGGGAGGGAGGAAGGGGGGTTGGAGGGAGGGAGGGAGGGAGGAAGAGGGAACTGGGATTGACATGTAAAATAATAAATTAAATTAAAAAAAATGCTTTGACTCCAAAATTTAAGTTCAACGACAAGTTACTGGGGAAAAGGATTTCTATTTTTGTTTCCACAGAAAATGAAAAGATGTGGATTCCTTCCAGACTAATGTGGTTTGATCAAGCCAGATTGCCTGAAACAGAGTATGAGGTGATCCTATATTCAAAACAGCTGGACAAAGCAGCCTTACAGACTACAGCCAGGATTTCTGAATCTTCTTCGAATCCCCCATGACAGAGCCCCTTACCAGCAGGAAGTAGTTTGGAAAGAACAATGCCCAAATTCCCAAATATTGTCTATAAATGTTTGTTTTCATTTAAATGGATTTGGTTATATTAAATAAATAAATAAAAACTGTCTTTGGGAGATTTTTTTGGTTGTTTGTTTTGTTTTTGTTTTGTTTATTTTAGCCATTCTGACAGGAGTAAGATGATAATATCAGAAGCGTTTTGATTTGCATTTCCCTGATGGCTAAGAGTGTTGAGCACTTTCCTAAGTGTCTTTCAGCCATTTAAGATTCCTCTATTAGAATTGTCTATTTAGTCCTGTACTCAATTTTTAATTGAATTATTTGGTGTTTTGGTAATGAGCTTCTTGAGTTCTTTGTATATTTTGAAAATTAGCCCTCTGTCAGATGTGGGGTTGGTGAAGATCTTTTCCCATTCTGTGGACTACCATTTTGTCTTGCTGACTGTGTCCTTTGCCTTTCATAAGCCTTTTAGTTTCAGGAGGTCCCATTTATTAATTGTTGATCTAAGTCTCTGTGCAACTGGTGTTATGTTCAGGAAGAAGTCTCCTGTACCAATTCCTTTAAGGGTACCTCTCACTTTCTCTTCTAAGAGGATCAGTGTGGCTCGGTTTATGTTGAGGTCTTTGATTCATTTGGACTTAGGTTTTGTGCATGACAATAGTTATGGATCTATCTGAAGTCTTCTACACATCAACATCCAGGTATGCCAGCAACATTTGTTAAAGATGCTTCTTTTTTCCATTGAATAAATTTAGCTTCTTTGTCAAAAATCAGGTGTTCGGAGGTGTGTGAATTAATACCAGAGTTTTCAATTTGTTTGCATTGGTCTACCTGTCTATTTCTGTGCCAATACCAAGCTGTTTTCAGGATTATAGCTCTATAATAGAACTTGAAGTCGGGGGTGGTGATGCCTCCAGAAGTTCCTTTATTGTACAGTGTTGTTTTAGCTAACATGCTTCTTTTGTTTTTCCATATAAAGTTGAGGATTGTTCTTTCAAGGTCTGTGAAGAATTGTTCTGGGATCATGATGGGGATTGCATTGAATCTGTAGATTGCTTTTGGTAAGATTGCCATTTTTACTATGTTACTACCTATCCAAGAACATGGGAGGTCTTTCCATTTTCTGGTATCTTCTTTAATTTCTTTCTTTAAAGACTCAAAATTCTTATAATATAGATCTTTCACTTATTTGGTTATTGTTTAAAGATATTTTAAGTTGTTTGTAGCTATTTAAAGGGTGATATTTCTCTATTTCTTTCTCATTCCCTTTATCATATGTATATAGTAGGGCTATTGATTTATTTTTAGTTATTCTAGTATCCTGCCAGTTTGTTGAAGGTGTTCATCTGCTGTAGGAGTTCCCTGGTAGAGTTTTTTGGGTCACTTATGTAAACTATATTATCTGCTAATAGTTAAAGTTTGACTTTTTCCTTTCCAATTTGTATTCCCTTGATCTCATTTTGCTTTCTTATTGCTCTACCTGGAACTTCAAGTACGATATTTATGAAATATGAGAGAGTGGGCAGCCTTGTCTTGTTCCTGATTTTAAAGGAATCATATTGAGTTTATCTCCATTTAGTTTGATGTTAGCTCTTGGTTTGCTGTATATTGCTTTTATTATCTTTATTTCCTCCTTAACCCAGGAATGGTGCAATTGCAAAATGTTAAATTTCATGAGTTTTTAGGGTTTCTGAAGTTTGTGTTGTTGAATTCTAACTTTAAAGCAAGTAGGTCTGATTAAGATACAGGAGGTTACTCCAATTTTTTGTACCTATTGATGTCTGCTTATTCACTGGGTATGTGGTCGATTTTAGAGACGGTTCCATGTGTCGCTGAGAAGAAGGTATATTCTTTTGTGTTTGAATGGAATGTTCTATAAATGTCTGTTAAACCAAATTGGGTCATAACTTCTTTTAGTTCCTTTGTTAAGATTCTGCTTGGTGGACCTGTCTAGTGTTGAGAGTGGGGTGTTGAAATTTCCCACTATAAGTGTGTGAGATTCTTTGTGTGATTTGAGTTTTAATAATGTTTCTTTGTATTTGGGGCATCGATGTTCAGAAATGAAACTTCATCTTGATGGATTTCTCCTGTAATCAATAAGAAATGACCTTCTTCAAATCTTTTGATTGATTTTAGTCTAAAGTCTAATTTGTTAGATATTAGGATTGCTACACCTGATTGTTTCTTGGTCCATTTGATTGGAAATCTTTTCCCAACCCTTAACTCTGAGGTGATGTTTGTCTTTGAATTTGAGGTGTGCTTCTAGTTTACAGCAGAAGGGTGGATTCTGTCTTTGTATCCATTCTATTAGCCTGTGTCTTTTTATAGGTGAGTTAAGACCATTAATATTGAGGGATATTAATGACCATTGATTGTTAATTCTTGTTTGTTTTGGATTTGGTGGTGGTGGTGGTGGCAGTATTATGTGTATTTCCCCCCATTTGTCTTTTGGCTGTTGGTAAAGTGGGATTATCTATCGTCTATGTTTTTGTGGGTGTAGTTGACTAGTTGACTTCCTTTGGTTAAAGTGTCCTTCCAGAACTTTTTGTACAGCTGGGTTAATTGCTAAGTATTGTTTAAATCTGGTTTGTCATGCAATATCTTGGTTTCTCCATCTATAGTGATTGAAAGCTTTGCTGGGTATAGTAGTCTGAGCCATCATCTGTGGTCTCTTAGTGTTGGTAGACTATCTATCCAGAATCTTTTGGCCTTCAGAGTTTCCATGGAGAAGTCAGGTGCAATTCGGATAGGTTTGCCTTTATATGTTACTTGGCCTTTTCCTTTGCTGCTCTTAGTATTCTTTCTTATTTTGTATGTTTGGTGTTTTAATTATTATGTGGGGAGGGGAATTTTTGTTGTTGTTGTTCGCTCTATCTATAAGCTTCTTGTACTTTCATTGACATATCTTTCTTTAGGTTGGAAAAATTTTCTTCTATGATTTTGTTGAATACATTTTCTGTACCTTTGAGTTGGGTTTCTTCACCTTCTGCTATGCCTATTATTCTTAGGTTTGACCTTTTCATGGTGTCCCACATTTCCTGGATATTTCCTGTTAGGGATTTGTTGGATTTAAGATTTTCTTTGGTCGATGAACCTATTTATCCTAGAGTATCTTCAATGACTGATATTTTCTCTTCTATCTCTTGTATTCTGATACTTGTATCTGCATTTCCTGATCGTTTACTTTCTAGCATTCCCTCAAACTGTGTGGTTTTTGTTTTTGTTTTTTTGATTGTTTGTTTTGTTTGTCTCTATTTCAGCTTTCAAACCTTGCACTGTTTGAATTTGTCTTTCAATATTTGGTTTGACTTTCTCCCATTTCATTAAAGGATTTTCTCATTTCATCTTTTAGGGTCTCTTCATCTTCATGAAGTTGTTTTTAGAGTTATTCTCTTCTTCATATGTCTTGGGATGTTCAGGTCTTGCTGGTGTGGAGTCCATTATATTGATCTCTCTGGTTTTTTTTTGTTGTTGTTGTTGTTGTTGTTTGTTTCGCTTTGTTTTGTTTTGTTTTTCATCTGTCAAATGTTTATGTCTTTCTTTTTCTTTTTATTATTATTTTTTTTCTATTTTACATATCGATCCCAGTTCTCTCTCCCTCCCTTCCTCCCATGACCCCTGACCACCCACTCCCATCCCATTCTCCACCCACTCCACAGGGAGGGTGAGCCCTTCCAGGAGGGATCATCAAAAATCTGTTAAGTCATTTGGAGTAGGGCCTAGGTCCTCCCTCCTGTCTCTAGGTAAAGGGAGTATCCCTCCTTGGGGAATGTGCTCCCAAAGTCCTTTTGTGCACCAGTAATACATCCTAATTCTACTGTCAGATGTCCCTTAGACTGCCCTGACCTTCTAATTGAAACCCATGTTTAGGGGGTCTGGGTCAGTCCAATGCTGGTTTCCTAGCTATGAGACTGGGGTCCATGAGCTCCCCCTTGTTCAGGTAAGCTGTCTCTGTGGGTTTCTGTAGTCTAGTCTTGACCCCTTTGGTTATCACTCCTCTCTCTTTGCACCTAGATTCCAGGAGTTAGGCTCAGTGGTTAGCTGTGGCTGTCAGCTTCTGCTTCCATCAGCTACTGGATGGAGTGGTTGATCTCTCTGTTTTTGACTGTGTTCTTATTCTGTTGTCTACCCATCCCTTCTTCCATTGCTTAACAGTGGGGTTTCTTCCTCTCCTGGTGGGTATGGGACCAAGGTTCTCTTCTGGTGGGTCCAAGCAGGTTCAATACTGAGATGGCTGTCCTCTTCCAGTGGGTGGTGGCAGGACTGGCCCACTGGGATGGGTTACCCTGTGTATATTCCCCAGTCCTCAAGAGGCTCTGAGCAGGGCACCAAAAGGCAGGCTCCTCCCATGTGTGGAGGTGGGACCAGGTCTGCCAGGACCAGGATGGGATTCCCCTATGCATGCACAGTCCCCAGGCCTCAGGAGGGTCCAAGCAGGGCCCTGGAATGGGAACCAAAAACAGGCCCACACCTACTCCCTCCTGTGGGTTGAGGTGGGACTTTGTTATCTCCATCAACCAGTTAAAGGCAGACTTCATAATGGGCTGGTCTGCCAGGACAGGCTCCCCTGTGTGTAGTCCCCAGCCCCCAGGAGGCTCTTAGCAAGACACCCAAAGGTGGAACCCTCCCGTGGGTGGAGGCAGGACATTTCTGCCTCTTCAAATATTTATCTGTTCAGTGTACCTGTAATATGTTGTCATAAATGTGTTAAACAAAGTTATTCATATATGAATACATTGACTGGAAATCAGTATGGTGGTTCCGCAGAAAATTTGGAATCAATCTATCACAAAACCCAGCATTATCACTTTTGGGCATATACCCAAAGAATGCACACTCACACCACAAGGATGCTTGCTCAACTATGTTCATAGCAGCATTATTCATAATAGGCAGAACCTGGAAATAACATAGATGCCCTTCAACTGAATAACGGATATGGAAAATGTGGTACATTTACACAAAGGAGTACTACTCAGTGGTTAAAAAACAATGACATCTTGAAATTTGCAAGTAAATGGATGGATCTAGAAAAAGCCAACCTGAGTGAGGTTACCCAGACCCAGAAATACAAATATGGTATGTACTCACTCATAAGTGGACATCAGACAGATCAAAGGACAACCAGGCTACAATCCACAGCCCCAGAGAAGTTAGGAAACAAAGAGACCCTAAGGGAGACACACATGGATCTGCCTAGGAAGGAAAAAAGACAAGATCTCCTGAGTAAACTGGAAACATGGGGTGTAGAGGGAAGCATGAAAAAGGAAAGCAGAAGAGGAAAAATGAATGGGGTAAATGTAATTTAATAAAAAAAATTTAAGAATGTAGATTACACTCATTAAAAGGTCAAAACTAACCATTATAGTGTACTGAAGATAATGATAGTGTAAGATATGGGTAAAGACTGGTAGAGAGAATGAGAAGGGTTTTAAGACCTGGCCCATGGTGAAATGGTTTCATTCACACTGTGGAATCCCACAGTGTTGCATATTTATACTTTGAGAAGCACATGTATTATTTTAGGTGTGTTTGCACGAACATTCATGAATTTTCACATAAAAATAATATTTTGTATAATATACATTGAATTTATAAGCCAAACGTAACATATTAAAGTAGCAATGATCATAAAATAAACCATGAATGAATGAATAAATAAACAATACTACAAAAGATATCCTTAGGCCATACTTCTGATGTCAGTGTAGTATAAACTATCATTTTAGAATTAATTTCCTAGTTCCCAGTTATTTCAGGCTGAACAAAATCAATACAATGGATATTAGTTTCTATACACCAGAAGTAATGTGAATCATTTTCCTAGGTTCAGGAAAGAAAAGATCCCAAGACTATTTACCTTTTGGACACATGCCCTTTGGGGAAAGGAAAAGAAAAAAAGATGTTAATGCCTGGACTACTTTATTATCTACATCAACCAATCACAAGCTGATCTGAATGTTTAAGTTGAATGCTATTATTTTAAATTTTTACAAAGCATTAAATTAAGAAGGTTCTCAAACACATCTACTTTTAAATATTTCAAAATCAAGAAACATTGGCTTTCAAAGGCATACACACACACACACACACACACACACACACGTGAACACTGTGTGTGTGTGTATCAACACATGGGCTTCATATATGTTTGGTAGGAACTTTATCATTCCTAGTCATAAAGTACTTTATATAACTAGGTGAGCCGTGACCTTAACTTATTCCCACCACTACATATGTGAATCATTTGCCTTCACTTTTATCATCTATGAAATGTAAAAACTTGAGAAGGTTCTTCTTTGCCTTGACATTTTACATATGGAGGAGATGTTGATGAAATTACATTTCCTATGATACTGGATTTTTCCAGCTAATATTAAATCTTACACAGAGCACTCAGAAAGATTCTGTTCATTGTCCTGACCTTGAAGTCCAAGTGGTAATTCAGGAAGATAATTCATTGCCATCAGTTTTAGAAATTTCTCTTCTTTGCCTTGTTTGTCAATGGTATGAATGTTGGTAAAGTGTTTCATACCTAGAACATACCATCACCCTTTGAAACTTTCACATTCTAACGAAACTGTAAAATCGATTTTCATGTTGTTTTCTGGTGAAGACAAAGCAAGCTGCATTCCCAGAGGAATGAGATTTTTATCTATTCCTGATAACACTGATGAGAAAGCTGACGGTGCACTTGCTAAAGTAGAGTATGATAGGAGAGGAAAGAATCAAAGATGCATCTAAAAGGCAGAATATGTCTAGGAAATGCTATGGTATATTCAAACCTGTCACCAACTACACAAGTTTTTGTCAGAATGCTGTCTGACTTTGTAACAAGTTGCAACATAAAAGGAATGTGTTACTGTTCAAATCTGCAGATCTTCAAGACAGGGAATACACAAGGAGGGGATACATAAAAAGGAAACTTGTATGAAAAAGTAAACAGAATTTCTCAGGACACTTTGATCCACTGGAATACTTCTTGACAAACACACAGAATAATAGATTCAATATTCTATTGCCTCTATCCTTAAACTGTTTATGTTAATGCACTGTGCTCCGTTCCCCAAGGGTAGTGATAGAGTTATTAGATAATTAAACAAGAGGAAAACACTAAATTGATAGAACTAAAATTAGTAGCTATGTTTTCATCCCAAAATACTCAGGTTCTCACCTTTTAAAGGCAGAGCCAGGAACAGAACCTGTTGAAAACAACCAGTGGGTCTATGTAGACTTGACCCCCAAGGGGCTAGTAAGACCCAAACAGACAAAAGAAACTTATCTAGTCTTAAGATAGGTAAAAGGCTTTCTTCGTACTGTCACATGTGGGTAAATGATCAATGTGGTTTATTCACGTACTCTACCTATGCATGTGCAGGGGTGGGTGGGAAGATGGAGGTGAATCTAATACACAAGTATATTCCAGTACACACAGTAACACCTTCCCCAATCCACCTCCAAGTCTGTGCCCTGTCCTCAAACATACACTTCTCAAACTACAGTCCATGAAAAGCACCTTGTAGGAAAGACAAAGTGCCCAAAGATCCTGACTCAATTCTTTGCCCATAGTACTGTTACAACTAAAAAGCACTCCTAGATTCTTCCAGGTAGTCAAAATGCCTGTAGTTCAGATTTATTATGTAGCGTTGCTCTATAAACTATACAAAGCCCAGAAACATACAGATAACCCCCATGCATTAATCTTACATGAAGACAGAAAAACTGATGAACTCCAGTTCTGCTAAATTATTAACTAGTAATCACAAAAACATTATATAAAAACATTTTATTACTATCATTTTACTATCTGAACAGAGCCATGGTGGTTAGCAAGAATAAACACCTTATAAAATCATGCAAAAAGAGAACAATAATTAAGTAATTGACCCATTATTAAAGATGGTTTGTATATGAAAAGGACTGACAATGCTCACTATTAGAAATACTGGCAAAATGTAAGTTATAAAAAATCAAAATTATGTTTGATGGCCTCAGGCATCATGTGCTTGATATGAACCTTACTGAGCTAGAGAATAACAAAGTTACATTTAGAAAATGCAAGCTAATTGCTAAGGCTGTTCAGGACAAAAACTGTCTAATTTTCATGGCAATGAGTTTATCCATGACAAAATGCATCCCATGGTCTAAATTGACAGCACAATGGAAGTGTCTGCTGATGTCAAGGCAACCATTAAGTGGCTCCATCCATGCTTTGTCTGTTTTGTGTTGGTCTTAAAAAAGAAAAGAAAAAGAAAGAATAGCAAAGCTGATATTCAAGACCTCCTATACTCAGCACCAAAAGGCAAGTCTGAAGGTCCAGGAGATGATGGAAGGAAAGTGGATACCCAAAAGAGGTACACACTGTCAGCCACCTGACAGAAGTAGTCGCTGGCTCAGTGCATTCCAGACAGCACTGGGAAAACAGAGGAAATCCTGTTCCAGTCTTCTCAGAGTGGCATTAGGAAAGTGAACATTCTAAAAAGCCCAGGCTAGAACTGGGAATAATCTCCAGCTTCATGATAAAGGCCATAATCCTGGAAAAGTTGTTAGTGACAAGATAAGGGCTAAAATTGCACGAGATAATGGATGGGTATGAACAATCAGCCAAGAGATTTTAATAATGACAAAGTGTCCTATTTGTGAGAAAATTTTTATGACAGAAAAAACCACAGGGAATTTCATACAAACAATCTTTAAAATTAAGACCTCATGAAATTTGCAGGCAAATAGATAGAACTAAAAAAAAAATTGTTCGGAGCAAGGTAACTCAGACTCAGAAAGGCAAACATGGTATGTACTGACTCATAAGTGGACACTAGGAGTGAATTACAGGATAACCAAACTGCAATTCACAGCACCAGAGAATAGTGTCTAAAGAGGGATGCATGGTTTTCCCTTGGAAGAGAAAATAGAAGAGATCTTCTGGGGAAATGGTGAGCAAGCATGGGGGAATGGGAACTTAAGAGAGCCAATTGGGCAGACAGTGCTGGAGGTGGGTTGGGGACTCGAGGGAGGAGGAGAGTAATGAAAGAGACATCTTCATGGGGGATGATTTTGGGAATAGGGAGAAACCTGGTGCCAGGAAAACTCCCAGAAATCCACAAGAATGACCCCAGCTAAGACTCCTACCAATAGTGGAGAGGGTGTCTGAATTTTCCCTCTTCTATAATCTGGTGACTACCCTAGTTGTTATCAGAGAGCCTTTATCTAGTAACTGATGGAAGCAGATGCAGAGATCCATAGCCAAGCACTGGGCCAAGCTTTTGGAGTCCTCCTGAAGAAAGAGAGGAGGGAACCTTATGAGCCAGGGGGTTAAGGTCATTATGGGGGAAACCCATAGAGACAGCTGACCCTATATCTTGAGAACACGTGGACTCTGGACCAACAATTAGGGAGTCTGCATGGGACTGACCTAGGTCTTCTACATGTATATGACAGGTGTGTAGCTTAGTCTATTTGTAAGGGTCCTAGCAGTGAGATCAGAACCTGTCCCTTGTACTTACCTGGCATTTAGGAACCTGTTCCCTATGATGGATTACCTTGTCTGGCCTTGATGCAGAGAGAGGAGCTCAGTCCTATGTCAACTTGATCTGTCATGTTTTGCTCAAGGCCATGCATGGAAGGTCTGCCCCTTTCTGAATGGAGATGGATTAGTAGTAGATGGAGGGGAGGTTGATGGGAAGGAGGAATAGGAGGAAATGAGGGAGGGAAAACTGAGATCGATATGCAAAATAAATAAAAAATGTTAATTAAAATATAATTTAAAAAGGTTATAAAGTGAAAGTTGTATTGTTTTGCTTGCTTAATTTTATAAATGTAAATAATTGTGCAGAAAATATGTAAGTATATCTTGACATTACTAATAATCTCCTTCATGAAAATACATAGACTATACCTTAGTAAAACTACCTTGGTATTAAGCTCTTTAGCATAACCCATAGTAGGGGTTACCTACTATGTAGGGGTGTTACCTACAATCCAATCTTAATTTACTACTCTTATAGGTAAATGACACAAATACAATTCAAGTTAAGCAAAACAAGATAAAATAGTGGCTTAGGTGGTAAGGAAATGCAGGACAATTTCTGGCTGATGGCATCGTGCAGGTACTTCAGGGATTTAAGTCATCATGACACTGATTTCACCCACTTTATGTCTCAACTGCTCTAGTAATACTCAGGTAGGTTCCATTCCTCTTGTGAAAAAAATGAGCAACAGGCACTTCCCACTCACCCCTTCCTATGGCTAAGCTCAGCATCCTGAGTGAAGAGAAAATACCTCTTCACTGAAACCCGAGGGGGAAAAAAGTGTGCACATACATGTTCACTGAGAGTGATCTTGTAGAGCTTACACTTCCATGCATAGCACAGACATCAATTTCTGTTCAATGTTTCATTTTGTTTTCAAAGTTATTGTTTGTTTGAGACAGGGTCATGTTATATAACCCTGGCTAGTCTTGAACTCACAGAAATCCTCCTGCCTCTGTCTCCCAAGTGCTGAGACCAAAGCGTTTAATTTTTATTAGCATATGTTAAATATGCATAATGAGAGCTATGATATTTGCATATATTTACATACATGTACACAATATATATTGACCACAGTTACCTCCTTTGAACTCCTTCCTTTCCCTCTCCCCCTGATCTCCTCTCCAGCACAGCCAGCCCTCTCTCTACTTCTATGTCTTTTTGTGCATGCCTAGAAAGCTTCTTTAGTGTTGCTTATAGAAGCCTGCTACCATTGGCTCTGCTACTGTAGAAAATGTCTTTCTGTGTTGTTTTGAAAGAAAATGGCCTCCAAAGGCTCTGAGGAAGCGGCACTATTGGGAGATGTGGCTTTGTTAGAGTAGATGTGGCCTTGTTGGAGGAAGTGTGGAAGTGTCATTATGGTCTTCTTTGCTTAAGCATCATTCAGTATGACACTCAGTCTACTTCCTGCTGCCTGCATATCAATATGTAGCAGCTCCTTCTCCAGTACTATGTCTTTCTACATGCCACCATGCTCCCCACCATGATGATAATGGACTAAATCTCTGAAACTGTAAGCTGCCACCTTCATTAAATGTTTTCCTTTATAAAAGTTACCATGGTCATGGTGTCTCTTCACAGCAATAGAAACTCTAAGACACTCTCCTTCCCCTATCACTACTAACTCCATATAAGGTCTCAGGGAGTGTGGCCTCATGACCCTCTTTCTGCTCCATGATAGGATATTGACATGCCCCATCTTGTACAAGTTATCATAGCTGCTGTGGCTTAAAGAGTGAAATGGCCCTGTCTTGGCCTGAAGACGTGTGCCTATACTCTGTCCCATTCTCCAGCTCACACCCCCCGGTGTCTAAGGTATACTCAGATGTACCCAAACAGATAGACTGGAGGGGAGAAGTTGTTCCTTTTCCCAAGAAAACCAGGTTTTATAACCAGAAGAGAAAGGATGGATTCTGGTCAGAGGAATAGACCACAGGACCTTCCACTACCAGGAAATGTACTTTGGATAGGACAAAAGTTTCTCATGAAGGCATACAGAGCATTCTTGCAGAAGGAAGTAAGGCCTTAGCACACAGACGCTCACTACATGCTATCATTACTTCAGTTCTTCACATCTGATAGGGAAACAATAACAATTTTATATGATCAACTAAAAATTACAAAGTGTTCCTTCTTTACAGTCTTTATCAACAAAGGAGAGGAAATACTAACTCAGAAAAAACTTGCATTTACTTCATACATTATAAAATGTTTAAACTAAACCCTTTCATACTTTAAGAATTTATTCATCCATTTAAAAATGTTAGCAGCTTTATATCAATTCAGTGTTAACATTTAAATGGTGTACATACAGGTTTAAAAGAAAAAAAAAGGCTCTTTACAGGAATCTTGATCTTCTTGCAAAATCGACTACTATAGTAATTTCAGTTAATAATTAGCTCCTTGGGGAAAATCCAACCCCTGGCAAATTCACATCCAGACAGAAAATCGCCTTTCGCGCCTCCACCTAACCATGCAAACACTGTTGCTCACTGCCTCTATACGAAAAAATTAAAGTTTCCCATTAAATATTTGCAGATATTACATCCACATTTTCAAGATATTAAGAGGTTAAAAAGTATTTCATTTAAAGTTAATCATTAGCTGATTTTTAATATATTAATATGCCTCCAGAGTTTGTAGCCTAGAAAATTATTTGAAAAATGAAAACTAAGCCCAGTTCTTTTTGTTCCCATTTCCCAATCCCTCGTGGCAAGAAACTGACAAAAACTACATGCAATGAGCATTCTCCCTGCTTACTGGGGGCAAAGTACTAATTTTTGAGATAAATGTATCAAATGTACCTCTAAATGGCTAATAAATAATCACATTAAGTGCAAATACTGACTTCTAATGTAAATGTTTTCTCATTTGTGATATTTTTAAAAGTATTTAAAATCTATTTTAAAGAAAACAAAAACAGACTAGTATAAAACAAATGAAGATGAAGCAAAGAGAGGATACAGTGAGTAGGCTGGGATCAGTGATGAGGTTGGTTTCTGTGCATCTCATATAGTCCACTTAATAACAGGAGTCTTAGCCTGAAGGGAACAACTTCTAGATATATTAAAACAATATAAAATATTGATGAGTAAAACAGAATCTAAAACTGTAGATAAAAGATGTCTGTAAACATTAAAACTGAGCCTCCACCCTTGACTCTATTTCCCCTTCCCTCCTGCCTTTTTACCCTCTTCTGGATGCCAGATTTTTAACTTTGACTCTTCATTGATTCAGATAAACTAGACAGGAATGATTCTATAATTGTTTTACTATAGATCTGCTTTTCAGCATGTGCTAGCACCACAGTTTCAGTAAGCTAAAAATATTTGTTTAAATAGCTCTTTGTATATAGTGGGATTAAGCAGATTTAAAATCAGAGGATGGAGGCAGCAGGCCAAATGAGGGGGGCAGGGTAGGTTTCACTCCAAAGAAGCAGAGTCTAGGACTAATGAATGAAGAATCCCAGGAGCCCTTAATGGGTGTGCAGATGGGGAAGGGGTGGAGAGGGCAGGAAGAGAGGAGAATAAGGGAAGGAAGGGGAATACAAACTTAGAGAAAAGGGATAAATAAAGATAAAGTTAGCACTAGGAAAAAATTGGCATGACATTCATGTAGATCTCTTCATCAAAAGCTACTGGAGACTGTTTTCCCTGTGTGTGTTCTTGGTGAGGGTGGGGAAATGTGTGTGCAGGGATACTTTTCCATAAATGTACATGTAGAGGACAGAAGTCAACAGTAGCTTTCTTCTTCAATTGCTCTCCACATTATATTTTGAATCTTCCATTGAGTATGAGTTCACCATTCCAGCTAACCAACAAGCCCCTGGGGCATGCCTGTTCTGGCAATAGGTTTAGGAGTGAACAGCACCATACCCAGCTTTGCCTCAAATGCTGGGAAACTGAACTCAGGCATCACACTGAAGGATCAAGCACTTTATTCACCACCCTACCTCTTTCTTCTTAATAAGCCATTTGCTCACTTACAGACTCAAAATTTATCCATTCACCATTCTTTAAAGGTCTCAGAATATATCCATTATCTACTCCAGCAGGTTAGCCACTATAAAGTACAGAATCCAGGCTATCAGCAGAGCATACCAACTGTGCTTAGAAATAAGCCATGAACAGTACTAAAATGAGGGATTGTTGGATTCTTGGTTGTCTTCTTCAATCCAGGCACCTTCAAGTAATCCTGTAGCAAGCCTTTTCAAAGCAGACTGCTACCCTTACAATACTCTCAAAGACTACCACAGTTTAGTGTCAAACCTGGGCTGATAACTCAATCTGCTAACTGACAGACCAAAATCATTTAGCTTTTCTCTATTCTAGCATTTACTGTAAGACATGAGTACTATGATATCAAATACAGTTAAGGAAGCTAAATTAGGCAGCATTGCAAAGTATCTAACTACACACCTATCCATCATGAAATGCTGTGGATTACCAGAAAATAAAAGATTGGGCCAAAAGCATAGAAGAAGGTATGATCCAGTAGTTAGTGAATGAAAAGTATTTCTTAGAGTCAGAAAGCTTGGTTTCACCCATTTAACCCATCTTGCTATACAAGCTGAAGTTATCAGTGTCTCAACATCTGTAAAATGGGAATGATTCGATATAAAATGTCACAGGGCTGTTCTGATGTGTTTCTTCAATCCCAGCCCCTGGAAGGTAGGGAGAGGCAGCAGCATCATGAGTTCAGGGCCAACGTGAATTACATAATGAGGTACAGGCCAATCTCTGTGTGTAAGAGAACATGCTATATTAAAAAAGATAAGATAAAGTAAAGCAAAAACACCTTTTCACTCTAGACAATTCTGTGATTTCAAAAATACTGTAAACTAAGAATTTTCTGATTATCTTTGTTTTGCACAGATCCCCCGTCCTCATGCCCGCTAGTTTTTAATTACTGATTTAATTACTTATTTTAATTACTGAACAGCCTTTATTTATTACTTTAAACTGACTTCATTTTTAATTGTGTGTATCTGTGTGGGTTGGTGTGTCTATGCATATGTAAGTTCAGTGTCTGTAGAGTCCAGAAAAGAGTATCATATCCTATGTGCCTGTGGATGTGGATGGTGGGAACTGAACTCACATTCTCTGCAAAAATAACAATACATGCTCCAAACAATGAGACAGCTCTCCAGCCTTTATGTTGAATGATCGAAAGCTTTGGGCACTAGGCAAGTATGGCATTTACTCCTGGCTCGGCCATAGTAATCATTCAACTTCACAGAAGTCATTGCATTCCTTGAGAATGTTTGGTCCTCTGAAAAGAGAAGCTAAGCACCTCTAAATGAGAATTCCCCTGGGTCCTCCCAGCTTTGGGTAGACCTCCACACTGGTTGTTTTTGTTTTGTTTTGTTTGTCTCTGTCATGACCAAGGACCCTAAAAGAATCATGAATAAGTCCTTCTCCATATTTTTAACATACATTTTATCAAAAATACAGCAAATTCTTGAGAAAATATTACTATAATATCCAGTCCAATGAAAAATAATGGGAATTAGGTAACTATACAAAATGATTTCTTTAAATTCACTGCCATTGTGTTGAGATAAGACAACTGAGTAGCAGATGTGTACCTCAGACCACATACCTCAGAACAATGTATCTAGAATTACAACCAATACAAGAAATGCATTTTAAATTGTTATAGTACACACACATTAACAACAACGAGGTCATAAATGTTGCTCACTTCTGAAAGGCCCCCAAACTGAATATTAAGGACAATCTTAGAGACTGTTTTCAAAAAAGTGTATCAAAGTGTTCAAGAAGATTGTTTGTGAATAATGAAATACCATTTCAAAGCCAGGAGTGAAACTACAGCCGGGCTCACTGTACAGCTCAATGGGTTTATTTAAAAGTCTTTCTGATCTCTTTCTCTCAGTCAGCAAAAGCAAATTCTTAGAAGTAAAAAACCCATAGGGCCTTTTATTTTCTATTAAGTACCATCCATATACCTAGCATCAGCAAAATATGTCAGCCCAGGACCCAACTGTGACAGCCCTTATAGTATTCTAATGCCGTGCCCACCATATGCACAGAACAAACACCAACATAAGTAGGAGGGGAGATCAATCAGGAAAAGAACATGAGTTTATTCCAAGGACCTGGCACGACCAAATTACTTTAGTATAGTCTCCGTTCTCCGTTCTGACTACGTTGAAAATCATAAAACTTTATTCAAAATAAATATAATTGAGTTAAGAGGAATGAAGTTTTCTGCCTTGTTCAATGCCTGGAATGGTGCAGGCAATAATAGCATTAATTCTTATCAACTTCTTGAGAATTTGCAATGGTCCCAAATCGCTGCGGCATATAAATGATATATACAACCTCAACAAATCCTTAAGGCAATCTTAATTACAGGGTAGGAAACCAATATTCTGTGAGTTCAAATAATTTGACCAAGACACACATCAAATAAACAATGGAGGCTATGGAAATGGGATTTGAATTCAGATGGGTCATGCAACTTTCATTTATATATGCACATATTTATTGCTTTAATAGATATCTATTTTTCTAGACAAATGTTACTGTCATAGAAAAACAGCTATGAATTCTTAGTCACTCTGCCCATTGACAGGTAGAACTAACTTTTCTCCCTTTGAATTGAGGATTGCCTTAAGTCTCATTTGACTCATTCTGACAAGAAGGCAGTGACTGGGTTGCTTTCCAGACTGGCACTAACAAAAGCTGTTTTTGCTGTCACAAGGATGTCAGAACATCCTTGCAGTCAAAGCAGTCAAAGCCACATAGGAGGCCACATGGTGAAAAACCAAAAATGTATTCAAGAGTTCCAGTAACCACCAGCAAAGGCGAGTTGTGGCAACATCACTGTAGCCCAGACTAACACCATGGAAGCAGAAGAGTATGGTCAACTAAGCATACGGCGAGAAAATAAACAGTAATTGTTGAAAACCATTCAGTTACTGGGGGTGTAGGGATAAGTATTACAGCATGAGATAACCTAAAGATTCCGAATATTATTCTTGAAAAGAGAGTGCTTAATATAATAATACAGAAAAATACAACTCAAAAAAGTAAGAGATCAGGGCCGAGGCCCTCCCCCATGTGTCTAGGCTGAGGGAGTATCCCTCTATGTGGAATGGGCTCCCAAAGTCCATTCCTATACTAGGGATAAATACTGATTCATTACCAGAGGCCCCATAGACTGTCCAGTCCTCCTAACTGACACCCACATTCTGGGAATCTGGGTCAGGCCTGTGCTGATTTCCCAGCTGTCAGACTGCAGTCCATGAACTCCCCCTTGTCAACAGTGTCTGGATGGGGGTTGGTGGGGGGGAACAGGGGAGGATGGGAAGGCATGGGAACTGGGATTGACATGTTAAAACAAGCTTGTTTCAAATTTAAATTAAAATATTATTAAATAAAAAAAATCCCGCAGAACAATAATCCAACCATGTAAAAAGCATGCTCAATTCAAAAAAAAAAAAAAAAAGTAAAAATCAGATATTGTTTTTTTGTTGGGTGCATTTAATAACAATAATCTAACAAAGACTCAAATACTTAAATCATCTGGGATATTTAAAATATGTTTGGACAACTGCTGTTTTATGATAATAGAAGCATCTCTAATTGTAAAACACGATCTTAGAGAGAAAGAGACACAACATGGCAGTTTCACCCCAGGTATCAACTCTACAACATCTTTTACCTTCTAATTGAATGCTTTCTGTTGTTTCTCAGCTGCTCACTAAAATCAGCATAAACCATTGGACTCTTTTTTTTTAATTCATTCAATTATGTGTTCATTTATATACTTAAGAAGCAAGTGTTTTCCATTGTGGATTGATTCCTGTGTTAACTGTGAGGATTGTACATGAAATTAAGAAACCTAACTTTAACACTTTTTGTTGTAAAGAAGGGACAATTTCTTGCCTGATTAATCCCTACTCATTCTGTCTAGAGTAAAATAGAACTTATAAATTTAAAGGGTGGTGGGCAGAGGACAGTAGACATCTTGCTCACATTTTTAACTTTCACAATTAGCAATTTATAGAGAAGATTATATGCACTATATGGATACATTTTTAAAGATTTACTTTTTATTTTATGTTTATATGTATATAGGTAAAGACCAGAGGTTGCTGGGTCCCCTGAAGCTTAACCACTTACAGACAGTTATGAGTTGTCTGATGCGAGTGTTGGGATCTGATACTGGGTCCTCAGCAAGAATAGTAAGCATTCTTGGCATTTTTACCTGCTGAACTACCTCTCCAGCCCCTGTATTTATATTTCAATACTTTATTTTACTCCCTAAGATGCTAACTGCAAAAAATAAACAAAAATTAAAGGCAATGTGCATTCAATTGCCTTTGCTTCCCTGCTTACTCATCCATAAGGCTCCCAATTTCCCAACCTCTCTAAATCTCAATTACCTTTAATGCAAAACCAAGATGACTGAAGCCCTCTCTACTTGGTTCTGAGATAATGTGGCATGCATATGATAGCAGTGAAGGTAATTTATAAAACCTTGGTACTGGGTCAACACTACTTACATGGTAGTTTTATTCAGACAGAAACAAAGGTTCCCTTTCAAAAAGCACTATTATATGCACATATTAGGATAAAAAAGAAAACAAAAATCAACCACAAAAAACTAGCCAGATTTAACCATGTCTGCAAATTAAAACATATGGTCCTGATAGAACTAACGATCTTCACACCCTGCATTCCTTAGAGCTGAGCATGGGACACCACTAGGTCAAAATTGTCCCCCCAGAGTTTTATATTTGAAGCTGACAGAGAAAAGGCTTTGATTATGAGTCACAGGCCAGAAGGTTATATATCAAACATAGTCAGTTCTATTTCTTCTATAACATGGAGAAAGTCTGTAGTTTATAAACAATCATGACAGCCATGTTGAGAAAAAGATGAAAGACAAAGTCTCCATAAATTACTTTGTTCGCCTGGATCCATCTACACCTAAAGCCATTATAATGCTTGACTTCAGAGATAAGCAAGTCATCAGATTCTCCTTTACTCTAATAAACAGAAGTAGGATTATGCCCATTTCACCCAAAAGCATCTTTCATAAAATAAAACTAGGGTATGAGAGGCATACTGAAATCATCTGAGATATTTCAAACTTGTTTGTAATTTACAATCTCATCTCTTCATTGTACAATATGATTTTAGTTAGAGAGACAACATGACAGCTTCACCCTAGGTATCAACTTGGTGCTATCTTTCACCTTCTAGCTGAACACTTAGATAACCAGCTACACACTAACACAAGTTGTATCTTACTCTGATGTTTAAATTCTCATTTCACAGAATGCTACCACTGAGACTGTAGACATGAGCTGGGAGGCAGGAGAAAGAGGAAAGAAAGGGAAGATAATTTTTAGTTTGTCTTTGGTTACCATAGTTTAAGCAAATGTTTTGAAGTCATGTATCCAGAAAGCCTCATTCATTATCATTAAGAAAATGAATCCAGGAGTTAGGGAGACAGACACCTCAGTGGGTTAAGTACTTACTATATAAGCATCAAGACTTTAGTTCAGATCCCAAACTCCCATACAAAAGTTGGGCACAACAGCATACACCTGTAATCCCAGTGATAAAGGATAGAGTAAGTCAATGCTCAGAGCTCTGCGGCCAGGCACGCACGCACGCACGCACGCGCGCACACACACACACACGCACACACACACACACATCCATCTCCCACATATGTGACCTCCCCCATCACCAACACACATACACACATAAGAGAAATTATGAACCTATCTCATCTTGGTGGCACAGACCCATAGTCCCAGAATTTGAAAGCTGAGCTAGAAGGACACCATGAGCTTGAAGTCAGCATGGGATATTTAATGAATTGTAGAATAGCTTCAGCCATACAGTGGGATTGCTGTCTTAAAAACAGCCAGAGGGACAAAAATGGAGGGGGGGTTAACTGTACTGAGTAAGTTAGGGAACAGAAAACAATATTTCACTGATAATCAATTAAAATTAAATTTAGAAATAGAAATTACCACTATTAATTTACTGGACATGTGTAACAATAAAGCCATAGCAAAACACAATCACCTGTTCTCTTAAGCTTCAGGCATGCTGCAAAAGCACCTGTTAAAAGTTGCTTCTAGCTGCCAACGAAGCATGCTTCTGTCTCGAACTTTACCCGAGACACCACCACCAACACACCATCTGCCCATGTGTCTTGTGCATGCCTTTCCTTTTCTGTGCCCTTAGACATGTAGCGACTGTGACAGCCAGACTGTCTAGAGATCAAAGTGCACTGGGCTCTTACTCCAAAATGCTAACCATGGCAAAGGAAGCAAGCCAACACTGTGTCTATAAACTAAATTAATTGTTATAGGAGAAACTGGAGAAACCGGAATATATATTCTTCTGAATACTAACCATAGCAAGAGCAAGATTTGGGGGAGCATTTCCTTTGCTTACATCCAGAGCTACCTAAAACTGAAGCAAGGATCCTCACTAGACAGCCATTGAGTCCCTTTTATCCTCCCACTGTCAGGGATGAAAGACCCCCAAGCCTCAAGTGCAGAGGAGCTCCAGGCACTGACTTTTCCAAAAGATAAAATCAAAACCCAAAAAAGACTGCAAATTCGCTTTGAAATATGGAAAAACCAGGCTTCTCGGAGTGGCTGCTTCCCAGACACGCTAATGCTTTAAAGACAAAAACAGGCTGACATATTTGTTAGGATGAATGAAAAGCCCAGAGCAGGGCTGTCAAGTCTCTCTTTTTAGGCTCAAGAATGCCATCCCAATTCCTCGTACCTCGGAGGCAAATGAAAGCAGAGAGATGAATGATGGGAAACTCTCAGAGAGGTCAGGGAAAAAACCATAACTCTGTAGGGTGGTACACAGGGCTCAGGACAGAGGGACATCAAGGATAAGGACAGGTTCTGAGGCTCTTGTAGTTTCTCAAACATTATTAACAGGGATCCTGCAGTATTTATTGAGCACACCTTCCATTTGGTCTCTCTTGTAGGTTGTTGGGGTGTGTCAGTGAGCAAACAAAAAGTCTGCTCATGCTACATTGTGAGGGACTTCGAGGATACAAACAACAAAGTACAGTAGATACCACGTAAAAGTGGGCATGCTTCAGAAACAATAAGCCAGAAAGAGAACATTGAATGGCAGGTGGACAAATGGTAGACTTGCCATTTTAACTTGTCATTCAAACACAGAGAAGTCAAGGGAAAATTAGGAGAGAAGGGGAAAGGCTAGGGCTTGGGAGGAAGAATATGGAAGAGCAAGTTCAAAGGTCATAGGGAAGGTTCAAAGGAAAGCAAGGAGGACTTCAGTTGCAGCTAGCGATACAGTAGCAGAGGTTCAAGATGATGCCAAAGGAGTCATTTTGAATGAGATTAGGAAAGGGTTGATAGTACTTCAGCTTTTTTTTTTTTTTTTTTTTTTTTTATGGCGGACATACTTGGAGGGTCTTAAGCAGAGCGCTAATGTCTAATGTGACTGCTGAATTAGGAAGGTTGGAGTGAAACAAATAGTTAACAGGGCATTAAAATAATACTTGGTGTTCCAGGGAATTCAATTGCATCTCAGTTTCATCACAAAATTATTATTTTACTTCCAATAAGGCTAAAAAAATCTTCATATTACCTTATAATAGAATTCTTCCATTCTTTTCTTTTTACTATGATCTTATTTATACTTATACCACAAATCCCAAAATATATTAGTAGTTTTGCTCTAAAGGAACATATCTTCCAATGAAATGTAAGAAATTTTAATTTTTGATATTGCTGCTCAGGCAAAAAAAATCCCCTTGGTCTCTTTTCATATTTCCTACTTACTTAATCATTATGACCACAATTAAATATATTTTGTGTATAATATGTATGCAGGTGTACACAAGCATGCATGTCTGTCTGTGTATGAAAGTCACAGGTCAAGCTCAGGTATTATTCCTAGGCAAGCCTTCTACATTTTTGTTTAAAACAAGGTCTTCCCTTGGTCTTGGATTTCAATATGTGAACCCCAGAGATCTACCTGTCTCTGACTCCTCGCTTTATCATTGCAAGGATTTCAAACATGCACCCACCATTCTGCCTGGCTTTTACTCTGATCTGAGAATCACTCAGATCCTTGTTTTGTGAGGTAAGTGCTTTACTGCCTGATCCATCTCCTAACCATTAGCTTAAAATGTGAAGACATTTCTCAAAGCCGGTTTCAAATCCTAGTCTACTCATTCCATCACTTCTATCATTTCTAGATCTAACCCTAATGTCTGATTTACTTTCTGAGTCACATTTGCTCTTCTGTCAGACCAGGGAAGAGGGTCAGATTATCTTTCTGATTAGATCTTTGACTTTCTTGTTCTAAATGATACTGAAGTCTGTGAGTAAACATTTTCTGCAAATAGACGGGTATCTTAAAGGCTTATTTTAACCAATGTGAAGGCAGACCTAGCATAGAGTTTATTTTATAATCAGTCTAGTCCTATGATGTAAACCTCCTGGAGGCTCTTTACGAGTAAGGTTTTTCCTGCTGGTCTGGACCCACAGTGGTGCCAGCCCCCAATTAGCACACTGAGACTCTGTATTTGATATAATTCTGTTGGCCAGTTACAAATTTCTTATCAGCTAGCTTTGTCTTAAGTATTAACCCATTTCTATTAATCTAAGTACTTTCACGTGGTCTCATCTTACCGGAGAGTCGGGCTGGCGTCCTGCTCTCTCCAGACTCTCCATGTTGATTCCTCCTTACTACTTCCTCAAATCCTCCTTGTCTCCTAGTCCCACCTATCTTGCTTTCCTATTGGCCAACATTGCTTTATTCATTAACTAGTATGAGAAACATATTTACAGAATGACATCTCCCATCAAGGCTCCCCTGAATGCACAGGTACTTGATCCAGTCAACTCAATTCAGTTCCCACCTTTCTGTGAGACCCAGGACCTACAGAGTTCACAGCTAACCAGACCATGGCCAAACCATCTAGTTTTGTCATATGTAGGAACATTTAATGAGGATTCCAGAAGAATTCTATGCATGTCTTTGAAGACGTCTTAAATATTACTATTCCTTCTCTGATTCTTTCTTCTACAGCTCTAGTGCCCCAACTCTCCCCAAATTCCAACACTCAGAGCTTTTCATGGGCTTCAGAGCAGTTCCCATCTCTATGGATTTTAGAGGGGTTCCCATCTCTATCGCTTTCCCATCTCTACAGGATAGCCTAGAAAGTACCTTCTAGGTCAAAGCTGGAGAGCAATTTAGATATTACCATGTTTGTTGTCTTCCTCTCAATAAGCATGGGCTAACAATGCCAGTTCCCCAATATCCTGAAACTATTTTAATACTCAAGCTGTTTTAGGGGGATTCATTATTATTAAAAAAATAGGGAAGCAAGAGGAAACCTCCAACCAGAAATATCTGTCCCCATCTTTTTCATTTATAAATGAAGCAACGGATACTCAGGGAGGGACTGCCACTCAGTGAAGGTCATACAAGTACTCATTAAACTCAGAACATATATTTCCTAACTCCAAGCACAGTTTCTGTTCCATCTTTAACATGCTGGGTCCTACATGATGCATATGTGGGGTAGTAGATTCATTTCCTAAAGCTGCTGTAACAAATTATCACAAATGAAGCAACTTGAAACAACAAATGTATTGTGAAGAGCTAAAACTCAGAGTCAAGATATTGACAGTGATGTTCAGTCTTAATATCTGAAGAGAAAACCTATATAATTCTCTCCTTACTTTTATATTTACTATGCTTGGAGTCACTTCTATTAAAGATACAGCATTCTGAATTCTGCCTTGTCTTTACGGGCCCTTTTATTGATTCCTTTAGCTCTTCTAAGGGCAATAGTCACTGGAATTAGCACACTTCTTTTAAATCAAGATGAATCAAACACTGAGTCTTTTATTCATTTGCAAAAAAACCCTTTCCTCCAAGTAGGGTCCTATCCACAGGTATTGGAGATTAGGACTTGGGCATGTCTTTTTTGAGAAGCAACACAACTTGACTAGCCATGGATAAGAAGGCTAGATAATGCAGCCAAAGTCATGTTCATGAGTTGTAAATTTACAGTACATGCACACACACACACACACACACACACACACCAGACTTTGAAGCTGATTCCTGCTGAATCAAAATAGATATTTTGATAGAGTTTTCATATAGAGAGTTAGGAAAATGTAGAAAAGTACAAAAGCAGGTTGATCATGTTACCTTTCCTTTCAACCTTAGAAGGGTGGGAGCTGTTTTGTAATATCTAATTCCTACTTAGCTATTATTTCTCACTCTCTAGGTACCTTTGGTTTTCAAATGAACTCTTTCAAAGTATTTTTCTAACTTTCTCAGCAGGTTTATAAGGTATGTTGTGAGACAAACAATAAGATTTATCTCATAAGAAAAAATAGCAATGAAACTTAGTGACTGATCGTAAAGGCGCTCCTGAAAAAAATCAACCCAATGCCTATAATTTCCCAATAAGCCTAGAATATAACCCCGAGATACTTTAATAATCATTTAAAACTGCATTTGCGGTGAAAACATACCTAGAACAGAGCCCTCAGAGCTTTAAATAATGGTCTGAAACTTCATTTTCTATGAACATCCACAAGATTGTAATTAGGAACACATCTTTAAACCTACATTTCACCTGGGCTGTAAGTCCTACTGGGCACTGAACAGAGGCAGTTAATTTGGTTTGCTTTATGATCTGGACCAAACACAAACATTAAGTGAGGTCAAACAGAACACCCACTGGCAATCCTCACATCTCTAAAGCTGATTTAAAAGAAATAGGGAAATTGAGTTAAATAGAAACTGCACAAACAGAGGCTCATTTTTAATGAAAACGAAGCCTGCCAATACCAATCCCCACTGTGCCAAAGACACCCCAAACTGGAATAAAGAATACATCCAACAAATACAACTGCCCCCATGACAACATGGCAGAGGGAATGATTTAAAAGAATATTGATTCAGTACACATAAAATTAGAATACTGATTAGAAAAGGTGCCCAGAGTAAGACAATAAGAGGTAGACAAAGGAAGTTACACACACAGCTAAAGTAATCCGAAATGAGCCTAATGAGCTTAATACCAAAAGCATCACAGAAAACTGATCATGAAATGAAAATAGAGATTAAATTCCTCAATTTATAGATGCTGACAAAAAGAGGTAGTCAATTAAAGTCACAGTAGTCGAGAAATATGAGAGCACAGCCCACAGCTTTAGTTCAGTGTGTGTGTGTGTGAGAGAGAGAGAGAGAGAGAGAGAGAGAGAGAGAGAGAAAGAGAGAGAGAGACTTTCCTCAAGTTCACAGCTGGCCATTCTTCCCCTTCCTCATCCAGGCTTTATCTCACCCAATCTCTAAAACTTGTATTCCTGTTAGCATAGTCAATTAACTTTATTTCTCTAGAACTCACTTCTCTGAACTCCAAACCTACAGCCAATTGTTTATGTTTGGCTTTCACAAGCATCTCAAACTTCACATCTGTAAAACATTAAGTTCCAAAGTCTATTCTTCCCATGATAGGCTTTCTCCTCCCCAGCTGAACTCTAACTGCTAGACAGATAGAACTCTCATCTGACCAGTTCCTACAGCTGCAAGGCAAGGCATAAGTTGAGGTGTTACCTTTTCCTTATCCTACCCTCCATTGAGTCTATGGGTAAAACTATTCAAGTATCTCTATCCATTTTAACTTCTATATTGGTAATCTATGTCGTCAATATTTCTACTAAACACTGCCTGGTAACGTCTCTCTATTGTGATTTCTTAGAATAAGTTATTTGCCACACAGAATCCAGAGCAATCTTTTCAGAAAATTCCATGTAGAAGGATAGCCAAGCCTCTCCTCTTGGTCCACAAAGGCAGACATCATTTGGCTGTTTAGCACTCCTACCTCACATTACGCTACCCTCTGACTTGACCACACTGCTGGAGCCATGCTGCACTCGAAATTCCTCCAGGCTTTGTCCACTCAGAGCCACTATGCATGCTTCTTTCTTTATTGGGAGGGCTCTTTCCAGTTGGAAAGGCTGGTTTCATTTATACTTCAATGCTTCCATTAAAAGTCACTTATACAAATAGACCTTCTTGAACTAGCCATGGAAACAAGGCCCTTGCTTGCTCCAGCTATCCTTCATGCCAGCAGCTTTAATTGTTTCTGTCATAGCTTTTATGATAACCTTTAGACATTTATTGATTTGGCTATTGGTTATCATCCATTATAAGTCTCTCAGCTAAGTGCCAAGGGCAATCAAATCTGTCATCCTCGCTGTACCACTACAATGTCTTCAGCACCAAGCATATAGGCTTTGATAAGTGGTATTTAACATAAGGAAAACAAAGGACATGAGTAACACTGTTCTCCCCACCCAAAGAGGACAAAGATTACAGGCTTTGTTCAATGTCAATATCTCTAATTCGAAGGGAGGAAGATTACTGCTGAAGGTGGCTAAAACACCAAACTGTCAACTTGTATCCTCAGGAGATCATTGTTAAACAGCATCCCATCTATCAAGGATGAATTCATTTCATCCCTGGCTGGAAGGAAGTACAAGATGACATCACCAAGTCTCTTCTAATCTTATGATTATATGAAAAAAATCCATAAGCTTTTATTCCTATAGCACTCTGATAACAAGGTAATTACGCTTTTAATGAAAAAGGGATCCTGTTGCTATCTATTCTCATTGAATTATAGACCTTATATTTGAATTGGAGCCTAATAGACATCAAGCACAGCTACTGGCCAGATGCCTGCAAGGTGAGAGTGACACTCTAGGACTCAAATGAATCTGCTGATGGACTATCCCTCGCACCTTCAAAAGTAACACACCACTAAGAACATTGTGTCTACAGGCATTCAGTAGGTGTATTCACCATCTTCTGATCCTCTATCTGACAGGAGGAAAAGAAACTTTCCTATCTGTTCAGCAGGTTTGAAATTGTGCTACTATGCAGATTACCTTAGACCTGTGACTTATCTCCATCACTACTCTGTTGACCTTGATTAGCTGGCTGGACACAGTCCTAATGACACAACAGTTTCTATGTGCAGTGTTCTTGTTCTGGAACCTCACACAATTTCCTTGGTGCCCAAAGAACTACCAAAGTCCCCAATATCCATTTTCTCCATTCCTCAAAGGATCAATATATGGAACCACATCATTCACACCCCCTACAATCCACCAGAAATCCCTTCTTGCTTTCCTCGGGTTGACAAACACTGCATTCATCAGCAACAGTTCGGATGAACCCAGATGATCCTTTGCACAGACTATCACTCTCCTCACTTCCTCTGTCCTATGTTGCACACTTACAACTAAATTTACACTTTTCCTCAAGTTTAATCCTCTGGGGTTTCTGTTTATATAATTGTCAGTTTGGAGGCATGATCTTATAAACATTTAATTTCCAGTTATGGCATTGGAAAACTTCAGGTAAGATTCAACATAGAGTGGCAAATGTAGCCTTGGAGAGCTGAACCACTTTTTTGCTCTTGAGCATCTTTGCACAACTTTCTATATTCAGTCCCCAAGGACACTTCCTTTCTCTCTTTGCTAACATGGAGTACTGTGAGGTTACATTATCTAATAAAAGCCCTCTACTGACAAAGAAGTTTTTGAAAAGTCACTCAAAAAAGGAGCTCTGTTGATAGCTTTATTAAAAGAAAATGTCACATCTTTGTGAAGTTAAACATCTCTGGATTGTGGTTAAAAGTCTGGTCAATTTGAAATACAATGACAAGCCTTTTAAGAGTCATGTTTTGCAGCAGTTGGCTTAACTATGCATAAGAGACTATAAATTTAGACTTTCTTGTTCCATCCGACATTTCCTTACTGTGCCATGTAAGGATTCTTGAGCAAAAAACATGCCTACTAAATAAGATGAGATATGGGTTGTTACAGTGAACACCAGATAATGGAAATTATTAGAAACCCTCATACTGAAATCATCTCATTCAGGCTAAAGAACTAAGTTTCAGCCAGCCAGATTTCCTGTCTCTATAGCAAAACAACTGAGACTGGGTGATTTATAAGTAACTGAGGTCTAATTTAGCCCATAGATCTAGTGGAAGTTGAAAGGTCCAAGAACACACCATTTTCATTTTCTCAGCATTTACACAGAGCCTTTTGGCTCATCAATAAACATGTAGAGGGTGTAACATACAAAACAGGACAAAGCAAGCATGCCAGAATGCTTCAAATACTATTAAAATAAATTTTGAGATTAAATTCTCAACATAAAAGATATATTATTAATTACTTCGTGATGAAATACTTGACAGAAAACAACATAAAGGAGGAAGGAATTGTTTTGCCTGGTTGCTTGAAGGAATTGTCTATCATAGCAGAGCTGGAATGGCAGTAGGTGGCTTCATGGTGGCAAAACCATGAAGCAACTAACTCAGATCTTCCTAAACCAAGAAGCAGGGAGATTCTGTTCTGAAATGGAGATTTTGAGGCCCATCCAAGAGACATCTACTTCCCTTCACTAGTCTCCACATCCCAAAGGTTGAGTCTCTCCAAACATTGCCAACAACTGGGGACCAAGTACCTGTGGGGGACATTTCATATCTAAATCATAACAGGAGGACACATTTACCCCCTGGAAGGTCACACTTTTGTTCATTATTAAAGCAAAAGTATTTAACTTTTAATATTGGCCAGAAATACTGTTCCCACACAGTATCACTGGAACAATATTTTTTTAAGCCTTTCTAGTAATATGTTCAATGGAGCATACTAAAAATCTGAAGCAGGCTTTTTCTTTTTGGGGATCACCAACCAGCTCCCAGTTGATGACACAGAGATTTATAAGTAGTTTTGACTACTCAGCCTACCTTAAGCTCACACCTGGGTAACTCTTTTATATTAACCTCTTCCTCTCTCTATCTTTTGCCTTGGAGATTTTTATCTTTTCTTTTTGCATGTCCTACTTTTCCTACTTCTTCCATATCTGTCTGGCTGGTGGCTACCTGGCTGGCTGGTCCTGGGTGTCTCTCTCTCTTTCCCCTTATTCTCTCACCTCCTCTTCTTTCTTCTCTAGATTCCTCTTATTTATTCTCTTTGCTCATCAGCCCTGCCTATCCCTCTCCTGCCTAGCAATTGTCCTTTCAGCTTTTTATTAGACCAATCAGGTGCCTTGGGCAGGCAAAATGAAACAGCAACACATCTTTTCATAATTAAACAAATGCAGCATAAATGAATGAACACAGCTCTACATCATTAAATGAATGTAGCAGAAACAAATATAACCTTTTCACAGTTAAATAGTTCATAGTATAAATAAATGTAACACATCTTTACATAGTTAAATATTCCACAGCAAAAAACAAAATTCAGATTTCCTTAAACTCAGTCATTTCTCTAAATAAAGTATATCTGTATTCTTACCCAGGTGGAGAAAAGACTTCTTACCATAATGCTCATTATAGAATTGTTCATGACAGGAAAGGCTTCAAGATTTACAGAAAGCTTCACCAACAGAAAAGTGTTACATACACATATGTGGTATTTTAAGTAGTAAAGAATCTTTACAAGGATAAAAATCTGGGAATATGATTATATAATAAAAATAGTACAATCCCATATGTACAAAAAATTTAAATAGATTTAAATTTTTTTAAATTAAGAGTATACAGATTTAAATGTATATAATTTTCCTACTTCTGGCTAAAATAAGGAATAAAAATACATGGTGGACTAATTTTAAATAATAATCTTCTATAATAAATGTGGTAACAATAAAACATTCTTAAAGAGCTGTTAATCATGTATAAGAATATATAAAGAATGCTTACAACTCAATGAAAAAAGATTAGTTACTCAACTTTATGTGGACAAAAAAGACTAGAATACATGAAAATGGGTAAAGGAACATACAAAGACCAATTACCACTAGAAAAATGAAAGCCAACATCACAAAGTTATCACTTTACATATCCCAGTCAAAATGGCATGATAAGGTTATAAAAATGGGGGAACCCTCAAACATCTATGGCAGGAAAAGAAAACAGGTTTTTCTGTAGAGAAAAGTTTAGCAACTCCTCAGAAAGTTAATCATGGAGTTACTATGTAAGCCAACAAGCTGGCTAAGTAGAAAACTGAGGGCAGATTGGAAGTAAAAGCAAGAGAGGCAAAACCTACAGTATGTGCAGGTGTGTGGAATTCCAGAGAACAAAAGCATTTGTGGCTTGATGCTTTAATCAAACTATACGTGTGTGTGTGTGTGTGTGTGTGTGTGCCAAAAACTTAAGCCACGGGAAGGTCTATAATGCTTCAGACAAGTCAATATAACACAAATGTCTATTTACAGATGAGAAGCTCTACAAAATATCATATATTCAAGTCAAAAATATTATTCTCCCATAAAAAAGAATCAAGTGTTGCAACATGCTACAACATGTGAATCCTGGAAACAGTATAAGTGACAAAAGTCAGAAGTGAGGCACAAAAGGATTTAAGAAAACACTACATTTATGTGAAGTTCTCAAAGAAGTAAATACAAAGGCACAGAAAACTGATTCACGTTTGTTGGGGCTGGAAAGTAGGAAAGGGATTGAGAATGGAGAGATGAAATATCCTAAACTTAGCAGTGATGGATATGGAACTCTAAAGATACTAAAACTGTGTGTTGCAATTTATAAAGGGATGAATTTTATGAAATGGGGATTATTTTGCAATAGATCTGCTATTTTTAAAAAGATTTTTTTTTCCGTAAAAGGCCTTGAAGAGCACCTCCAACGTTAATTAAAGCATGACAGTGGGAGAGTGGTTAGCACAATTTTTAAAAATAAATAAGAAAAGATATATACATTTCTTATTGCTTATATAATTTAAAATATATTAAGGGGAGAAAAGCATAGTAAAACATTTTATTCCTTCTGAAGAACCGATATCCATTGCAGAGAATAAGCACTTGAGGGGAATCTTCTTGGCTCTGCATCTATATAAAAATGCATACCCACTTCTTTTTCTTCCAGGAATTTATGGTGCATACAGCAAAGAAACCTATGGATTGCTCATCATTAAACAGTGGCATAAATGCTATACAACTAGCCAGTGCTAGCTTTGGAAGGTCCAGGGCAGAGATTCAGGGAAGAAGAGCTGAATTTTCAAAGATCAGCAGGAGGTAGCCAAGCAGAAAAGAGGGAAGGGCAGAGAGGTCACAGAAGCAGCATGAGCAAGGGACTGGAGATGTATGTGCTGGTATGTGACATTTTCAGGAAACAATGATTGACAGTGGCTAGGACCACAGCTGATGTCTGGTGAGGGAGTTTCTTACGGATATTAGTGCATGGTGAAATCAAACTGAAAAAAGCATTGCACAGTGCCTTGCTAAGGAGCCAGAGGGGTTGAGGATACCACAGGAACACAAGTAACTAAATAGGGTTCATAGGGGCTCACAAAGACTATTTGAGTCTGAGCTAGGTCCTCTGCATGTATGTTGTTGTGTAGCTTGATGTTCTTGTGGGACTCATAACAGAGAGAGTGGGGGTGTCTCTGACTCTTTTGCTTGCTTGTGGGATCCTTTTCCTTCTATAAGACTGCCTCATCCAGCCTTGATACAAGGATTTGTGCTTAGTTTTATTGTAACCTGTTATGCCATGTTTGGCTTAACATGCTGATATCCCTGGGAGACCTCCTGTTTTCTGAAGGGAAACTAAGGAGGAGTGAATCTGGGGGAGAAAGGAGACACAGGAGAGGGGGGTAGGAAAAGGGGAAGGAGGGGAAAATGCAGTGGGATGTAATATATGAGAGAATTAAAAAAAAAAAAAAGGTAAGTTGAGGGAGGTAGAGATGCGGTCATTTGGTCACTTACTGGGTTAGAATCATTTTCTATTCTAATAGAGGATCCAGATTTGATTTTCAAGACCAACATCAAGCAGTTTATAATTGTGTGTCCAGCTCCAGGGGGAATCCTATGCTCTTTTCTAGCCTCTACCAATACCTATACATGTACGCACACACATGTAAGTAAACAAATAATAAAAACAAAATTTAAAAAGAGATAAGTTGGTAATCTGTAGAAAAGGCAGCAAAGAGCAGATCAGGTGGAGAGACTAGATGTTGGGAAGTGTAGTAGGATGCCTTCCCTAAGTCAGGCAGGAGATGGGCACTTCTAAATAAAATCAGCAGGGCTGTAGCAGAGGTCATTGTGAAGACACACTTAAAGAGATCAGGATGCCTCTGTGGCAGTCTCAGACACAACAGTAGGAATGTAATATAATTGAGACCATTGAGAATAAGATACAAAACACTGTTTCAAATTTCTCTGTATGAGAACTGTTTTCAATTTCCTATGTTTAGATCTAAAAGGAAAAAAAAGAAAAAGAAAAAGACAGTTGGATGATTCCCAGGATATGGTGAAGTTCTATCTGGACAGATAGCCAAAGCCAAGGGGAAAAGAATAGAAAGATGGCAATGGGAATGTTGAGCCACTCGTGAATCCTGAGCTGAACTTTTAAATGTTATACAATCTAGTATTTCCTACTCAGTCCTTCAGCTATTCTCAATGTTTGCATGTTTTGGTGTACAACCAACAACCAAAATCACCTCCCCCAAGAAAGGAAGGAAGGAAGGAAGGAAGGAAGGAAGGAAGGAAGGAAGGAAGGAAGGAAGGAAGAAAGGAAGGAAGGAAGGCAAAAATAACACGTACCAGCCCCTGCCTGAGGAAGTAGAATGTGCTGAGCAGGCAGCTAGATTGCACAAGCAGTGCTTCAGAGGGGGCTGCTCCTCCAGAGGTGTGTTCTGGCAACATCTAGAAGCTGCAGCTACTGTAGGAGCTGTCACCCCAGAGATGCTTGTGTTGGTCTTGTAAATAAATAGTATAATGCAGAAAGCAGCTGTGGACCTTAAGCAACAAAAGAGGAAGCTCAATTGTCCCTGTGCACACAGCCTGACTCTGCGGTCACACCAGCTTTCCCTTCTTCTGGTAGATAAAATGTCTCCTGTCCTGACACAGTGCAAGTAAGTTCTCACCTCAAATGTCCTCCCTCTTCAAGCTCGGATGCTCCCACCCCCCTTTTTTTTAAGCCTCACCTCCAAGGAACCTTCTCGGATCCTTACAGTCTTCCCTGCTATTTTCTCTGAGTTCTTAAAACATCACCTATGTAATGTCTGGGTGAAAGAGATGCATTTGCATATCTAGTGTAAAAATACACTCCTGAGGCTTGATTTCTATGCGTGCTGCCAAGCCATGGGTGAGGACACGAAAAAAAATTTAAGGCTACTTTCAGGTTGATCAGAACACTGGATTTTAACATTACAATAGCAGAAAGATAATATTCTATGACTTTGTAGACTTTGTGTTTCTGCAAAGGATATCCTGAAGGAAAAAACTAATGTACACCACAACTCAAGCCTCAAGACACTGAGGCACGAAGAACAGAGAAACACTGCAGCTTCTTTACTTCCTCTCTCTGTCCCTCCCACCCTCCCTCCTTCTCTTCTTTCCTTCCTCCTTCCTCCCAAGGGAAGTAATGGTGGGAATAAGAATTGTGCAGCAACTTGATTTCCCCTAATCCCCCCCCCAAAAAAAACAGACTTCAGAATGCATCAAGATGCTAGGAGATTACTCTGATAAGAGACTCTATGGGAACACCAACAATCAGTAACATTCACAAGGAACAACAATAGACAGCAGGTATTGGCACTGTGGCCATAGACAACAGGAAAATCCTTTGTCTGGAGTTGTCTCTGAGAACAGCAGGTAGATTCTAGCTATAGTGTAAATGGAGATTATTGTCCTGCTAGTGTAAGAGGTTGTGTGTATGTAAGATTGTGGTCCCTGCACTGATAGAATTAGATTGGAAACATAGCTCAGCCCCTAACTATTCTATGACCTTGGGGGAAAAAAAATCACTTGTCCACTCTGTACATTCTGTGAGACAGAGAGAATACAACCACCTCAGGATAAAAGACATGGAGAGTTTTATTCCATGCCTGGCAAATGGCAGACAGCTCAGTAAGTGCTACACATCAATATCATCATTATGGTTATTAGCTGAGAGAAGATTATGAGAATTAGAATTGTTGATATGGAAAGATTCCATTCATTGAGAAGGAAAGATAATGAACTCTCCCTTGGAAGCCTAGGGCAGTTACTAGGGTCTAAGACTTAAATGTATGTTCATGCTGACCCTTGAAACTTTACAAGGTAGAGGCCTCACATACCTACTGAAGAGGTGGTCCATCAAGGGACGTTATACACATTCTGTATTAAACTGCTTGTGATTTTTCCCAAATAACTTAGTTTTGTTAGCATATAAACTTCTACAACTTTCATCCATATCTTATACTTTTCATTATATCCTTGAACAATCTAAATCAAAGTCAAAGGGCCCTTGCTAATCTGCTGGCTGATACCAAGGCCCCTTTGTAGATGGTGCCTCTAGTTAGCTTCAGCTATCAACTTGACACAGCCTGGAGATATCTGAGTCATTCTCAGGAAGAGGGTAGCTTTAATCATATGTGTCTGTGGCCATATCTTTTAGTCTTAAATGTTACTTGATGTAGGAGGGTCAAGCCCAATTGGGGTAGTGCTATCCCTATGCAGATCATGGGTTGTATAAGACAACTAGCTGATTCGTTAAATTTCTTACAATGAATGTAATTCAGTGTAGAGATATGCATATGTAGTGTGGATGGAATTTCCTATATGAGCTGACAGTGTTCTTCGTAAAAGCCAAAGACCATTAAACAAATAATCTCAAAACCAGGCATGAGAATCCTTCTTCTGAGTTGATATTTAGGATTGCTAAAAGTCTCCAGATGCAGTGAGAGCATCAAAGAGGACACTAACCCTTGGATTATGAGCACAAATGAAGAAGACAACACTAAAAGCATAGTGTGAAATATTTACAATAAAAGCAGAAAGAAATCCCAGACCTAAAGAAATATATGCTCATTCATGTGCAAGAGGCCTACAGACCACTACATAGGCAAGAGCAGAAAAGAAACAGCTCTTGGGATATCACTGTTAAACACTAACACCACAAAACACAGAGGGTTGAAAGCTGCAAGAGAGTCCCTTACAAAGGCAGGCCTATCAGAACAACAGATGACTATTCAACAGAAATCTTTAAAGCCAGAGGGCATGAAAAGATGTTTCCAAGTCCAACTTCCAATGGAGAAGATTACACCACCAAAAACTATCTACTTTAATTCAAGGAGAAATAAAAAGTTTCTATGATTAAAATCAGACTAAAAGAATTTATGACCACTAAGCAAGCTCTATAGATACTATAAATAATATTTAAATCTGAAGAGAAGATTAAATGCACCTGTTAGATTACAATAGACAGATAAATACTAGGATACTCGATAAAAAGAAATATAAGAAAAACACCATGAAATAAGAAATTACAAGAATTAATATGCATTTTTCAATAGTGACTATGAATTTTAACTGTCACAATTACGCAAGACAAACAAACCAAGGCTAACATATCAAACTACCAAACTTTTTCCTGCCTTCAAGGAACACACCTCACCATTAAAAACAAATACCGCCTTTCAAGATGGAAAAAAAATGTATTCTAAGATAATAGAACTAAGAAACAAGCAGACATAGCTATTCTAACATCTGACAAAAGAGTTGGAAGAAATGAGAAACTGTATCATCAAAGGAACATCCACCAAGAGGATATTACACTCCTAAACATGTATGTTAGGTGTACCTAACATCACAATAGGGTACCGCAATGTGTAAAGCTACAGATTAATCCTAATATTTCACTTAATTTTGTTTCATATACAGAACAAGCTTATCATAGTCCAGACTCAAAGCAATTTTCTACAGTCGCTGCATGTCCATCCTCCTGTGCTCATGAAGCCACATGCCAAAAGTCTGTTCACATGATAGCAGCATCAGTCCTTAGTAGCCAGCCCACTGCTGGGACCAATCTGTGTCTTCCCCTCACCAATCCAGTCTTCTTTTCTTTCTTAGTTCCTAGAAAAATGGTCAAATAATTTTTGTTCATGCAGATTTCCCCAGGCTAGTGCCAGGAGTAGGGCTGTGGACTTCCAAAGCCCAAAAAGTACAGTAGGGGCCAGTTTTCCTGTGCCTCAACTTATTACCAGCTATACTCCCACCTTCCAATTGCTTCTTACAGAGAACTGGAAGTAGGATATTTCAGGATCCAAATGTGTGAGGGACGGTCTACAGGCATTATGCTTTGGAAAGCAAAAGTTAGACCAGAGTAAGGAACCATCCTGAGCTCTTGGCATGTGGAACATCGGCCCAGGGCCATTTAACTAGGTTGGAAAAGGTGGACAGGAGTTCAGAGCCAGGATTCCCTGGGATGTGTCTGCTTCATGTTGACAGGAAATACTGAAGACAGGGGAGGATGCAGGGCATGGCTGAGAGAAGCTTATTGGGTCCAGGCCTGGCATGGGGCCTTCATTCTCTGACTTGTCCCTCTTCTGCTGCTGCCTTCTAGTCAGGAGGTCCCAACAATGGAAGCTGATACAAAGTAGCAGAAAGGAAAGCTAACGGTGCATTTTATCCCAGATTTGTCAATGAGCAGGTACCCAAAGCTAGTAGGGAGCAAGCCAGTGGCTATCCTTCAAATACCAGCCTCTACTACAAATTTCTATTCTGGAAACTGTAATGATTTTCCTAGTGCTCATCTACTGCCCATCTAGATAGTCAGAAATCTCCAACAGCCCCCCTACCTGCATAGAGCTGGCTCCTAGGCTCTCACAGCAGCACAGCCACCACTTGATTCTTTTTCAACAAAGACTTTCACTTGAGCCAGGCAAGGCACTTTGATTTTAGCTTCTCCACTACAAAGGAGAAAGTGACACACTATCCTAGCATGTGGTGTGTGACACACTACATCTTGAAACCCTTCTCAAGAACTGTTAATGTGGTGGCAGTAGGGCCATAAGAGCCCAAATTCTGCCTTTTCTCCTAGCTTCCAAAGTCCCTGGAGCTCTTGTCCTGACATGGGAGCTCCTGTACCTGTTCCCACTGAGAGGACCAAAGCAAAAAGGAGAAAAGTGAATCCAGAGGGAGGAGCCTTTTTCTGTGTTCTAGGGTAAGGGAGCTTGACTTTATGAGATGGAGAGACCTAAGACTATCAATTTTATTATTTGCACAAAAATGTTGAAGGTGTGTGTGTGTGTGTGTGTGTGTGTGTGTGTGTGCGTGCACATGTATTTAAAGTTTTGTATCTTTGATTTGTCTACATAAGCAATCCTTCCCCTGTCCCCTCTCTCCTGAAGCCTGAGTGAGACACCAGAAAAAGCTATGATTCTTTTCAAAGAATAAATTAACTGAATACTGAAAGTTGGAAAAAAGGAGATATAGACTAGACAGAGCACATGGTACGATAATAGTTCTGTAAATACAACATGTAAGGAGATTGAAAATACTCATAGCTTCAGATATAATTCTTTTCCTATGAAATTACCTTACCGACATAATCTAAAAAGTAGATGAAACTTAATATGGGAAGCCATTCTATATTTTTAAAATAAATTTTTATTTAAATTAAAAACAATCTTATTTTACATAACAATCCCAGTTCCCTTTCCCTGCCATTCTCCCAACTCCCCATCCCATGCCCCCATCCACTCCCCAGGAAGAGTGAGGCCTCCCATGGGGGAATCATCAAAGTCTGTCACCTCATATGGGAAGTCATTGTTTCAGCAGACTATACCATCCGGGAAAAATTGAAGCAATTTAAATATCAACTGTTGAGACCATGCTATATAATTTTTAGATCCAGAGATGTACATGTCCCTCTATCACTACTAACTCTATTTCCTAAAGTTTCCCACTAAACATGGTGCCACACTGTCTTACCCTTCCAAAGATCTGGGGTTACAGGTGCATGCATGACCACACCCAGCTTTTTAATGTAGGTATGGAGGATTTGAACTCAGATCCCCATGCTTCACAGCAAGTGCTCTTACCTGCTGAGCATCTCCCTGGCCCCAAGAATCATTGTTTCAAGGTTTAATAAGTGCCTATGGTATAATGCTTACCAGAAAATGCTGCAAATGAAGTATGATCTCAATTATGTTATAATACATAGACTATTGTCAATAAGTAGTATAAGTAGTTTAATATTGATGGTGAAATTTGAGGTGGTTTTATTCCTTATTTATATTTTATACTTTCTGAGTTTTCTGCTCAACAATTTAATTATAATGAAGTATTAAAATTTTATTTTAAATTCTCTGTGTTAGAATATTAATCACTCTATGCTTTCACCGGAACCATGTGGGCAGAGTAACTAGACACTAGCCCAAATCATGAGGGATTACTATGTAATGCCTGACCCCAGCAGAGTAGAGGGATTAAAGAAATAAATGGGGCTAAAATATAACTCAGTGGTAGAATAACTCCTTCACTGGGATGCATAAAGCTGGAGAATCAATCCACAATGTAGCAACATCAACAACAATAAACAAAACAAACAAAAAGAAAAGGAAATGGTTGTTTTCTTTTTATTTCATTAAAGAAACCATCATTTTCTCAGTTGGGTTAACCTACTATAAATTTTTTTTGCTTGTTTTATTTATTTATTTTTCTTATTTTACATATTGATCCCAGTTCCCTTTCCCTCCCTCTCTTTCTCCTACCCTCCCATGTTCCCGGGCACCCTCCCATCCCATCCCTCCCCACTCCACATGTAGGATGATGCCTTCCAGGAGGTGTCATCTATATCTCTCAAGTCATTTGGAGTAGAGACTAGGCCGTACCTCCTGCCTCTAGGTTAAAGGAGTATCCCTCCATTGGGAATGTGCTTCCAAAGTTCTTTTGTGCACCAGGGATACATCCTTGTTACACTGTCAGAGATCCCTTAGACTACCCAGGCCTTCTAACTGAGACCCATGTTCAGGGGTGTCTCAGTCAGTCCAATGCTAGATTCCCAGCTATCAGTCTGGGGGTCCATTAGCTCCTCCTTGTTCAGGACAGAAGTCTCTGTGGGTTTCTATAACTTGGTCTTGTCCTCCCTCTCTGCTTCTTAATTCCAGTTTGGCTCAGTGTTTAGCTGTGGGTGTCTGCTTCTGTTTCCATCAGCTACTAGATGAGTGCTCTATGATGGTGGATAAGTTAGTCATCAATCTCAATATCAGGGAAGGACATTATGGTAGCCTTTCCACTGTTTATCAAATTGTTAGTTGGGGTCAGTCTTGTAGGTCTCTGGACATTTCTCTAGGTTCAGTTTTCTCTTCAAACCTATAATGGCTCCCTCTTTTATGGTATCTCTCTCTCTTCCTCTTTCTCTCTCTCTTTCTCTCTCTCTCTCTCTGTCTCTCTTTTCTCTCGTCTATTCCTTCTTCGACCCAGTCTCTCAATCTTCCTTGTCCCACATGCTTTCCTCTCCTCCCCTTCTCTTTCTCCTAGCTCCCTCTCCACTCACTGTCCCCCACTCCCAATATGCTCAAGAGATCTTGTTCCTTTCCTCTTCTGTGAGGCACCTTGTATGAATCCATTAGAATCCTCCTTGTATCCTACTTTCTCTGGTGGTGTGAATTATAGGCTGGAGATCCTTTGCTCTATGTCTAAAATCCATATATGAGCGAGTACATACCATGTTCCTCCTTTTGTGACTCGGTTACCTCATTCAGGATGTTACTTCCAGTTCCAACCATTTGCCTGCGAATTTCAAGATTCCATTGTTTTTTTCCATAGAGTAGTATTCCATTGTGTAAATGTGTCACGTCTTTTTTTATCAATTCTTCAGTTGAGGGGCATCTAGGTTGCTTCCAGGTTCTTGCTATTACAAATAACTCTGCTACGACATAGTTGAACAGATGTCTTTGTTGCATAGATGTGGATAACTTGGGTATATTCCTAAGAGTGGAAATGCTGGGTCCTGCAGTAAACTAATTCCCATGTTCCTGAGAAACTGCCATACTGATCTCAAAAATGGCTATACAAGTTTATACTCCTACCAGCAGAGGAGGAGTATTCCCCTTTTTCCACATCCTCTCCAGCATAAGTTGTCCCTGGTGTTCCTAATTTTAGCCATTCTGGCAGGAGTAAGATGGTATCTCAGAGTTGTTTTGATTTGCATTTCCCTGATAGCTAAGGATGTTGAGCACTTTCTTAAGTGTCTTTCAGCCTTTTTGATTTCCTCTATTGAGATTTCTCTCTTCAATTCTGTACCCCATTTTTAATAGGGTTACTTGGTGTTTTGTTGACCAGTTTCTTGAGTTCTTTTTCTATTTTGGAGATCAGCCCTCTGTCACATTTAGGATTGGTGAAGATCTTTTCCCAGTCTGTGGGCTGCTATTTGGTCTTGTCAACTGTGTCAAATGCTGGGAAGGGGGAGGAGAGTGCAGAGACTCAAAGACACCAAGGCCTATGTTGCTCAGCCCTAACCTTCCCAATCAGCTGCAGTAACCTGTCAACTTGTTCCTCATCACACAAACCATTGCCGAAGCCCTGAAGAACACCTGGCTACCCAGGAACCTGGGCCTCTCCCTTGACATTCTCATCACACCTGACTTTTGGAAATACTTGTGACACTGACAATTAGGAAACCATATCATCATTGTTTGTGTTAATTAGGATGGGGCTGTGTTTGTAACAATAATAAACCTCATGGAAGAAGTAGAGTCATATTATTCTCAATTATCGAAACACTCGATAAGGTGTTTTACATATTTATTGGAAGAAAATTTTAAATAGCTACTTTGACTTATACTTCACTGACAAGCTGCAAAATACTTAATAACATCATATCTTTCTACCTTATATGCTTGCTTTCCTGTGATTTTTCTAATAAAAAATCAGATGAAAACACATTTCTAAGTTATTCTCTTCCAGCTTTTCAGGGGAGGTTTGTTGTGAATACAGATAATGTGGTTTATTATTATTTTCCTAGATTCTAGTGTGCCCAACCAAGTCATTAAAAATTCAAGTCAAAAAGAAAATTCTTGGAGCTAGAATATTAATATGCCAGTTCAGAGAAAATAATACATAATTGCTTTTGCAGAGGATCTGTTGTCTACATCAACTGTGATCTGGAGACAACAAGAATTCTAAAGATGTCCCAGTCACCCTTTGTGACCCTGGGACTATTCTGATCACAAATTCTGGCCCTTGCTTTCTTTCACCAATGCCTAATGATTTTTTAAAAATCTCTATGTATTATTCATGAAAGCAGTTAAGCAGATAAATTAGTTTCCTGACACTTCAAAAGAGAAATGAAGAAAATGTTAGTAAATATAAAATCAATTCATCAGATATATTTTAAAATCATGGTTGTTCATTTCAGAATGGGTTGCTCTGTTCACATGGTTGAAGAAGAAACCAGACCACACACATAGCCATTCAACACCAAAAACACATTTCAGTTTCAATAGACAGAGACCATTGCACCAAGTTACTTTGTTGGTAAAAATTTATTCTCTCCTGAGCTTTTGATGGGGCATAGGGTGCAGTCTGGAATGCACAGAACTTGCCTGATATGCACAGACCTCCGACTTTGATCCCTAGTACCATATAGAACCAAGCAATCTATAATCCCAGCACTTGGGAGATGAGGGCAGAGAGGATCTCAAGAAAATTCAAGACCAGGCTGGGTTATAGGAGACTCCATAAAAAAAAAAAAAAAATATGAGCAGATCATTCCTATATGCTTTTGAGAAAATACTGTCTGTCATTATGTAAGAATTAAAAAAGATAATATAATAACATGTAGCTTTTGGAGAACTCATGATTCAGAGAACCAAAATGAGAAGAAATAAACACTTTTTGGAACCCATTCCCTATGGTGGGATGGATGTCTTGTTCAACCTTGATGCAGTGGGGAGGAGCTTGTTCCTGCCTCAACTTGATATGCCAGGCTTTGTTGACACTCCATGGGAGGCCTTGCCCTTTTTGAAGAGTGGATGGGGGTTAGGGTGGGAGTAAGTGGGGGAGAGCAGGAGGAGAGGAGGAAGGGGAAACTGTGGTTGGTTTGTAAAATGAATAGACATTTTTAAATAAAAAATATGCTGCTTGCATAACGAATGACATGAGCAAAGTGATGGGAACATAACAGACCAGGAAGCAGTAAATTCTGCTTAGAAGATGAAACTGAAAGTTTCAAAGAGACACTAAGCCCCAAAGGATGAATAATGGGTATTCCAGGAGAAAAGAGCTGGGACACCAAAGGCATATATGCGAACAATGTGTCCAAGAAACAGTAATCATAACGCATGAAAGACATTTCACATCAGAAGCAAAACCTAATATGATAAAGTATCCTCACAGTTATATGCACTTAGTCCTCTCTACACTCCACAGGCCTTCTTAAGGGTACCACTGTGATGCTCCTTTACCCAAGATTCCCAGTGTCAGGAAAGCCTCTCCTCTGCCTCTACACCAGCCCCCCCCCAGGGCCTATCCCAGGGGATCCCCAGCATTCTCTGGGGGACTCCATTCTTGTTTTCTTTGTGCTTCTGTGACAGTTTTTACACCTCTTGCTGGAGAGTACTTTAATACTTTATTTAGATACATATCTACCCACAAACAAGTCTGTGAAAGTCTTAAAGACTTTTAAATAATATTATGCTTGATAAATATGTACATCTAAACTGTTACGTGCAGAGCACTGAGGATGACAGACAAAAAGCACAGGATGGGCTTTCAGTGAGAATGAATGAAGACACAGATAACTCTTAACTGGGAGGAAAAAAATTTAGAAGTGAGCCCCTAGGGAAACATTTCCATTCTATTTAAGTCCTAACTTTTAATCCAAAGATTTCTTCACACAACTGCTTTGGCATTGATTTAAAACTCCTCCTAGAGTGATTTATAAACTTGAGTCTTGCTCTTTCTACATTTTGGAGCTCATAAAGGGGAGACAGCCAGGGTAGTTCTTTGGATATAATTTAGTCATATTAAACAGAAGTGTGAGGGGAAGAAAATTACTGTCTAGCCTTTCTTTCATCACTAAGCTTGTAATCCATTGTAAAGGTGTTAAACTCACAGGTAGGTGTGAAAATGAGAGAAAATGAATCTACTGACAAAAAAAAATATGCAATGAGAGAGTGAACTAAAATTAATGCTTCACAGGTCTTCAGATTCTCAGTCTTATTATCTTGATTTATTATTTTCATGAATGACCAGAAAATGAAAGCATAACCACTGTTTCTAAAAATAAAGATTTTATTAAACTTCATTATGCCTGTGAGTGCCTGAAGACACTGCCTGTCCTGTGACTTCACGGGCTATTCAGACTGCTCAATCCCAGAGAGAGAGAAATAGCTCATTAACTGTACCTGGTGTCAAGAGACGTGTCTTTGAACTTCTTATCACTCAAGACTCAACACCAACGAATGTTTAAATGATTCCTGCTACCCACTTCTCTTCAAAATGCAACAGCAGAAACTGTTGTTCTGGGAATTGCTGCTAACAACAACCTCCAAACCACAGCCATTTCTCAGCTGCCTTTTAGTTAGCAGGAAAGAGCTTATCTGCCAGGATAGGTAGTGCACACTGGTAGATGATTGGTTAAGTAGATGACCCATGGTTAGGCATAATTATTATCTGTTTGACTACTTCCAGCCAAGTATCACACAATCATACGATAGCTTAGAAACAACAAAAACTTATTTCTCACAGGTCTGGAGGCTAAGAAAACCACGATCCAGTGCTGGCATAACTGGCTTCTGGTGAGGTCCTGATTGTGGGCCTCAAAAGTGATTCATTCTGGTCATGTTATTTTCATATGGTGAAGGAGTGAGGCAGCTCAAGGGGCTGAATTTATAAAGGCATAGATAGCCCTGCTCTTAGGCCTATCCCAAACTTCCTACTACTATCCATTAAAGATCTGGATTTCAAATGTGAATTTGTGGGTTACACAAATACTGAGACCACAACAGAGTGACAGAATAAAACAATTCAGTTCAATGACATGAGCAAAAGAAATTAACTGCCTCCTAGATTTAGACCTCACAAATAAAGGTCCCTTGGTGATGGGAGATGTCATTCTGTATATGTTTCTCATACTGGTTACTGAATAAAGCACTGTTGACCAATAGGAAAGGAAGATAGGAGGGATTAGGAGACAAGGAGGAAAGAGGAAGTAGATAGGAGGAGCCAGCATGGAGAGACCAGGGAGACCAGACGCCTGCCTCACTCCCCGGTAAGGAGACCACGTGGAAATACATAGAAATGGGTTAATAATTAAGACAGAGCTAGCTGATAAGAAACTAGCACCTGGCCAATAGCATTGTATCAAATACAGAGTCTCTGTGTATTATTTGGGGCTGGCATGGCGGCAGGACAAGACCAGCGGCAGCAGGCAGAAAAACCGTACTTGTTACACCTTGGAGGTGATGTCTACTGATGCTGCCCACTGGCTGGAAAATGGCTTCTTGCTGCTTTCTCAAATGCCCTTCTCTGGTGTCTCTTTCTCCTCTTATGATGATAACACCTCTGTTGGAATATAGGCCACTTTTATCATTTCATGTAGCCTCAAGTATTTCCTTACAGAGCATACATCCAAATATAATCATATCAGAGATATATCTTCAACATATGAATCTAGAAGGAGGCATAGTTCAGTGTAAGACAGATAAATATATGATAGATAGATAGATAGATAGATAGATAGATAGATAGATAGATAGATGATAGATAGTCATTAATCTGCCAAGGACATAGTATTAGGATCAGATTTAAGTCTGTGTGTGTAAACCATTAATTTGAAGTAATTAAACTAGCAATTAAATTCAATTAGTAAGTATAAAAGGTAAAAATTGAGAAGTATTTTAACAGACCTCATACCTCTCCAAAATATTACATACGCTCACATGAGCAATGTATACACAAAGTCCACTGTGCCTAAAATTTCATGTGAAGAAAATATTACCCTAGCCAGGCCAGGTGGTCATGGCGCACTCCTTTATCACAGCACTCGGCAGAGGCAGGCGGATCTCTGTGAGGTTGAGACCAGCCTGGTCTACAGTGCTAGTTCCAGGACAGCCTCCAAAGCCACAGAGAAACCCTGTCTCAAAAAACAAGGGAGGAAAAAAGATAAAAAGAAAGAAAGAAAAGAGAAAACACTTCCCTAACATTTATTGTGCAAGAATTTTGTGTCTGTCACCAAACTGGACCTTCTAGAATATGATGAATTGGAGTCTTGGCTGAAGCCATGCTTCAATACAATAGGGGGGAAAAACTATACATTTGTAAAGTCTTTCTTAATCTGCATTTCACAAAAGACCACTTAAGAGGATTTTTAAAACTTCATATGATAATATGAATCTATATAGCATAAGGAGGGAATAACATGTGGAAAGATTATAAGAGCCAGCAAAAGTGGATACCTGCAACAAAACAGTATTTTCCATCCATAACAGCAGTGCACACATGGAATCCCAATGACAGGACTGTATGCAAAAGACTTGAATGATGATGATCAAGCCAGCCAAAATCTCAGCATGGACAGGAAGGAGGCTCATAAAGTCTTACCCATCTGAGGAGCTAATGGCAGTCACTGGATACTGGGAGAGAGAGTAACGTTTCCTCAGAGATGTAGTTTCTAAGAGGTTACCCATGCTCCAATAGATGGCCTGACACTCATGTACATACAGGCAGCACTAAGTGATTCAGTAAATGTTAAAGAAACATAAAACAGAGCAGATGAAGTGGGAAGGGAAAAGTAGGGGAGATAGAGGAGAGAATAGAGGGGGTAGATTGAATCAAACACTATATATATCTCAAAATATTGAATAAAAAAATTCTCCAGGTGATTCTAAAACACAAGCAATATGGAAAAGCAATCCAGGCCATTACCTGCCCCCTTCTAAACACCAATTCTTCTGGAAGATAATATGTGTGGAGCCTATTACCTCAGTGTAAATTATCTCACCAGAAGGCTAAAAATAAATGATCCTGGGCAACATGAGACTAATAGCAAGAGAAGCCTAAATGATCTAAGATAATATGCTGAAACTTAATAGCAGACAAAAATCTCTTTGAAGATGTGAGAGGTTATTACTCTGGGTTAGGTCACATTTCGCAAGCCTAGCAATTCCATTAGAAGTGCTTTCCCAGTACTGAACCATTGCCAGTCTTTCTGGAACTTCTTTCTAGTGTTTTTAGCCCTAAAGTTTTCACTCCCTACCTTCTCTAGGGAGTGAGTCCACAAAGCCTTAGGTCTGTGGCCCCAAGTCCTGTGTGGTACCTAAATAAGTCCAGACTATGGTCGATCACAATAACCAGACTAGTCCCCAGAAGGATAAATACTGCTTCGTCACAGTGGGTTTCAGTAGTTGTGAGACCACTGCAGCTGTGCATCTACTGAGTTTCAACTCCTTCCTTAATCTAAAGATGCAAAGTCTAGTCCATTCAACTAGATGTCTGTCTGGGCTTCCTATTCTCTACATGTACTCCCAGAGGACTCTAACCTGCTTCACTGAGCACTATTATGTTCAGCAACTTCTATCTGTATATTACCTGTCAATCATTGCTAGATAGCCAGCTGTTGCTATCTGTACACTATCATTGCCTGTACACTAAACTCCATCATCTGCATCTATTCAATGCCTGGGCTAATTTCCATTTATTCTTGGCATGTTCATGATGATATATGAACCCCTTATTTAGATGAATCACTGACTCTCAATTGGAATATTTCTACAAGCATTTTGGAATTAACAATGATTTGTTTGTTTGCTGCAACAATAAGATCTACCTCTTCCCACATCATAACCCACTTTTACTGGCATTTAGCACATAGAGGTTATGGAAAATTGACACTGTACAACTAATATAGAAGCACCAATGGTATTATGTTTCCCTGGACATTGCTGCAGGTGAAAATACTCCTTTATTAGTATATAAACTTTGATGATAAATTCATTTACATATAACCTGAGGGCATTATTTTTTGCACTGAATTCTAGCACGCTACAGATTTTCAGAATTTCATCCAACCTGTAAATCAGTAGGAGACTCTAGTTTTAAAAATTGTCAGAATCGTTCACTCTTTTGAAAATCACTTCATCAATATTACAATGACCTCCTTGGGATGTGAGCCACAAGCACAAAATTTCTGTCTGTCTTCACTTATGATTTCTACTCTTCATGTAGAAGCAAGTACCTGACCAGTCCATTTCATTTTTCCATGGATCCAGGCCCATGCACTTACATACTGAAATGCATACCACATTAATTTTAATTATTCCACAGTTGCTAAAATTTTATACAAAAATTAGGACTGATGGGAGATGTCATTCTGTAAATATGTTTCTCATAGTGGTTAATGAATTAAGCAATGTTGGCCAATAGGAGAGCAAGATAGGCGGGACTAAGAGACAAGGAGGATTCAAGGGAGGAGTCAGCATGTAGAAACCGATTAGAACAGAGGTCTCTGCCCTACTCTCCGGTAAGATGAGACCACGTGAAAATACTTAGATTAATAGAAATGGATTAATACCTAAAACAGAGTTAGCCGATAAGAAACAAGTAACTGGCCAACAGAATTATATCTCATACAGTCTCGGTGAGTTAATTGGGGCTGGCGTGGCAGTGGGACAAGACCAGCAGCAGGGAAAACTACTCATAACATAGGACATTATGTTGACTTGCTTCTCATATGATATCATGAATGTAGATAGACTGTGCTCTATAAGAATTATATGAACAAAAATGGAATTGTGAGATATCTGCTGGGAATTGAGAGGTTAGTACTAATAGTTTTGAGAGACAATTATCAGTCTTTACGCAGAATGCAGTACATTTTCTAAATAAGCCTGGGAATCCTTGACGTGCCCTTTAAGGTCTCAGTCCTGACATCAATGGCACACCTTCCATCCAGCTCCCAACAAGATACCCTCCATGCTCAGGGTATCCCAGCATTCATTTTTGTCATATCTACTCACTGATAAATTATACCCTATAATTCATAAAGTAATCCTGAAAGTTACTTGTATAATCCATTTGAAGTAAAGGCTGTAATCTCAACCATAGTAGCAGAGATGAGACTGACAATTATTTTTCCTTTTAATTAACTTTTTTTTAATTAATTTACTTTGTACGTTCCAATTCCAGTTCCCCCTCTGTCCTTCCCTCCCAAACCCTGTACTTCCCCCTCCTCCCATCTGTTCCCTGGAGAGGGTAAGGCCTCCCATAGGAAGTCTACTAAATCTTTCCCATCATCTAGTTGAGGCAGGAACAAGGTACCGCTCCACCCCCACACCCCTGTGTCTAGGCTGGGCAAGGTATATATCTCTCCATATAGAATGGGCCCTATTAAGTCAATTTGTACATTAGTGTTAGATCTTGGACCCACTGCCAGTGGTCTCATATATTGTCCCAGTCGTACCATTGCCACTTATATTGAGGGAGTCTAGTTTGGTCTTATGCAGGTTTGCCTGACCTGAGTCAGTGGTCTCTCACTAGCTCGGGCCAGCTGATTCTGTGAGTTTTGCCATCATGGCCTTGACTTCTTTGTTCATATTTTTGCTCCTCCCTCACTTCGGTTGTACTCCAGGAGCTTGGCCTGTTGATTAGTTGTGAATTTCTATATCTGCTTCCATCTGTTTCTGGAAGAGGGTTCAAGCTTCTCTGGGGTTATGGATTATAGGCTGGGTATCTTTTGCTTTATGAGACTGATAATTATTTTTAAGTTACATTCCAGAAAAGCTTTCACATACACTAAGTTTGTTTTATACTAACAATGTGGTGCAATGGTAGGGATTGGACACATCTATCTCTGTTTACCAAAGAGAATTCCTGAGACTCTGAGAATTTGATCATTTCAGAGTTAGCAAGAGGGAGCTGGAAATCAAGGCTATGCATTCAGAATTCAAAAGTGGTTCCCGTTTTGAATATGTAACCAAGACTGGTAAGGACAGGGAAAAAAACATTGCAAGAACAAAGTAAAGGGCTCAATTTGAAATGCTAAAAACATAAGAACACAAATAGATATGGAAATTTTTGGAAGCCTAATGAGTAAAATTAAAACTTGCCATCTAGAGATGTAACTAAAGACACTCTTTTGATGTACACACACACACACACACACACACACACACACACACACACACACACACGACAGCCTCATTACAAACAAGACCCAAGTCCAAATGCCTCCCAGAAGACACACTAGTGTGCTTCCCTCTAGTGTTGGAAAATGAGCAAGCATGCAGGTTGTTACTGGATTTGCTACCTAACTTTCTCCTCTGTGTTGAGGACAACAGTTTTTTTATTTTATTTCATTATTTTATCTTTAATGGTGGACAGCAGTGGTGTTAAAAACATCATTTTCCTCTTACCAGTAAGTGTCTCAATGGTAAGTTCATGTGGAAAGAAACATTTTGGCTACATTAAAGTTTTGACCTAACTTCAATATCACCACCATTGGAACTGTTAATATTATTATTTGAATTCTACTTTCAATCTAGTTGAATAGAAACAAGTATTCACGTATTGCAATTAGACTTCATATTCTTATAGTTTCAGGGTTAAGTGAAGGATGCACAGAAGCAAATACATGCATCAACATGGCACAGATGAACCACAGGAAGTGTGGAGAACGAAAAGATAAAAATTCTAAGACTGGCTAGCATCAATGAGAAAAAGTGTCATTTAACCTCTGTCAAGGAAGAGGAAATAGGATGATAGTCACACACATAGTATTCATGCCATCCTTGGACTAAATGAGACCACTGTTCCTACACTCCCCTATATGCTCATGTGCCTGATGGGGAAACTGAGGACCGGTGAGATGGTTTAAACAAGACTTACAGAAAGCCACTGATGTGAACTGGTCACCTGCATTAAACAACAGAGTGGAGTTTGTTCACAGGCTCTGAGAGTCCCTTAATTGCAAAAGGTTCTGTCAGCAATTAACCAATTAAGCTACAACCAATTAAATTAGCCTCTCCCACTCTACTGCTTTCTCTGAAGGCTGTTAGATCTTATTGTTGGCTGAAACCCTTTGAACCTGCTTTGATTCCAGGGGTCGCCTGTCTGATTCATGGATTACTCTTTGTTTTACTTTGTTCTGCTTTGTTTATAATTGCTCAAAGACACACTGCTAAATTTGATCCGTTTCTGGAATTTTCCCTCTAACATTGTCAAAGAGCTCACTGATGTTTGAATTCAGACGAGATCAAGCACACAAGTACCCTTTACTCTGAAACATTTTTGTCACTAGATATAAGTTTGTTAGTTAGACCTCCAGTCAGAGTACTCAGGAAATCCCAACCCAGATTCCCGAAAGTGAGAAACACTGCTCACTCTAGATGCAGCTTTCTCATAACTCTGAGTACCACTGTGTTTATCTTCTACCTTCCAAGGAACAAACGGCTCTCTGAAAGGTAGGGGTGCAGGCAAGGCCCCTTCATCTTACAATCGATTTTCTTGACGGTCTGTTCATAAAAAACTAGAATTTTGCATTATGGAGTCATTTCCATGGTTACCTATTGATTTCCTATAGGAAGCTCGCTGTTTATACGGCGGCATGCCTTTATCTTGGAAGGTAAATCACCTCCCAGCATCTGCTCTCTCTGAAGCCTGAGGCACGTAAAAAACGAGCTCTGCAAAATTACCAGAACAAGATAAATAAATGATTCATGCAAGTTGGTTTTGCATGAATAAGTGATTGATCCCCTCTTTCAACCTTGCTAAGAAAAGAATATAGGATTAATGTCATTCTATGCAAATTGAAGCCCACTTTCCTGAATGCTGACCTAATTATAGGTAGTGGGAAGGCAAAATTTTTTGCTGTTAAATAAGTAAAAGCTGCTACTGAAAATCCAGGAACCACATTTTCTTTATAAGCTTGACCTGTGCAGACATGAGATTGTATGTTCTTTCTGGCCTAAACAGTTATGTTTTAATCTTTCCTTTAAAACAGCCTAAGTGACAGCCTCAGCATCCTGAACTGATTACACAAATAAAAACAAATCACCTAATATACCATTGTCTCAGGTGAATGAAAAATACAGAGACCATTCAAATACATCAATTAAAAATGCTCAGGAACCCAAGACAAACATCAAGAAAATGACATTTCCTAAACTTGGAGGCCAAAATAGCAACACCCTTCTTTAGAAGGCTGCCTCGGCTATACAAGAGGTTTGGGTCTCTGCCCAATGAACTTTTCATTTCACCTCTAACCTGGGGATTTTTAACATAAACTTCGACCAAATAAATAATTCTATAGACTTCCCAAAATAAGACAGCCTTAGAGTGCAAGGTGATTACAAAAAGCTTCTTGGACAGGGAATATGGAGTGTGTTCTGAATATTTTGAGGAACAATGAAGAAGCAGTAAGATTTGAACAGATAACTCGTTCCCACCCAACACTTTATACCCATTATCTTATTTCATTTTCAAAACTAACCAATGGAGTGGATACACTATTAGCATCTCTTTCATATAGGTGAGACAGCTGTAGTCAAACAGTGAGCATCAGAGAACTGAAGCTAGGATTCCGAAGCAAACTCTCTCCTGAATCTACAGTAGAATTCTACCTCTGCAGGCATAGGTGAGTACCATGGCAGGAAAGCAAACTATACAGGAAGAAGCAAGCAGAGGGCAAATCACCCAATCTAGGGAGTTCTAAGGCAGTGGGGAAGGGCTGGGACAATGGTGTGAGGGCCCAGGGCAGAGTAAACAGAGCAGAGCTCTGAATGCCATTCTTGAGAGGATAAGAGGGGAGAGTAGAGCTCCAACTGAGAAGGTACCAATTAATTCAGGTGGCACTGACCTGTGAGAGGGAAGAGGTCTTAATCACAAGAATGTGGAATGCTCATTATCCAACCTTTTAATTAGCAAAGAAACTACCCAGCCTGGTAAAGTGATCAGCAGAGAACTAAAACTTGATCATGCTGTGAAGGAAAAGGGGGGGGGAAGAGGAGAACACTGAAAAGAAATAAACAATCCTCTGATCTCTCCCAGGCAACATAATCTGTATTTCAGATGTTTATCTTCCTACCTTCCTGGAGATAAAACAAGCAAAATATAGAGCAGATGGAACAAAAAACACAAAGAACCTGATGAAAGAAATAAAAATAAAAAAGCAAGGTTGGGGGAAGGGTGCAGGGAGAAGGAACTAGAGAAGAACAAAATACACAAAATGATTGTATTACTGTGGAGCATAAGTGACATATGAAATTGATGGTGGAGATTGGTGCCTGGGAACAGTCACATTAATATTTAAGAAGATGGACCCCCTTACATAATAAGATTAGGAATAATTGTCACTCAGGTATGAAAATACTGAGCATGGGGATATCTCAGGGCTTAAGAGCACTGACTGCTCCTGTAGAAGACTGGGGCTCCATTGCCAGCACCCACACAGTGGCAGCCCACAACCTTCTGTAACTCCAGTTCCAAGTCTCTGTGGGCACCAGGCACACAGACAGACATGCAGACAAAACAAACACAGAGCAATGTTTTAAGTTTAAAACAATCAGAAAAAGAAAATATAGGACAAGCAAAGACTCATATCATCTTCAGCTGGCATATGTGTAAATAAAACCCAAGAAAGGACATGGAATCAGGAAGTAAGTTCTCCCTTCTCCTAAGAAAGGATAAATGCATTTCTCCAAGATGCCCAGATAAGCAATCAAGGGTCAACATCCTGTCTCTCACTGCTTGGGAAAACATGCCTTCTCTCTTTCCCATGAATTGCAAAAGGAGTCTTACCTGCACTGGAAGCCTAATCTGCCATTTATGAAGTCTACTACACAAATGATTATTCCCTTTTAAAAATAAGTAGATCCACTTTTTTGCTCTCAAAGAGCAAATCACACACAGCTAGAAATGCAAGGTGAAAGAAGAAAATCCCACATTAGGTTTTCCCATTTTCTATTTCTTTCTTTTTCTTTCTTTCTTTCTTTCTTCCTTCCTTCCTTCCTTTCTTTCTTTCTTCCTTCCTTCCTTTCTCCCTCCCTCTCTCTCTTCCTTCCTTCATTTTTATTTTACATATAGATCTCAGTTCCCTCTCCATCCCTCATCCCTCCCTCCCTCTATTCCACCCTTCCATGCCCCCTCACCAGCCTCCCATCCCATCCCCCCCACAGTCCACATGTAGGATGATGCCTTCCTGGAGGGGTCATCTAAATCTCTCAAGTCATTTGGTGCAGGGACTAGGCCCTCCATCCTGCCTCTAGGTTAAGGGAGTATCCCTCCATGGGGAATGTGCTCCCAAAGTCCTTTTGTGCACCAGGGATACATCCTGGTTCCACTGTCAGAGGTCCTTTAGACTGCCCAGGCGTTCCAACAGAGACCCATGTTCAGGGGGTCTGAGTCGGTCCAATGCTAGATTCCCAGCTATCAGTCTGGGGGTTTTCCCATTTTCTGCAGAGTAGAGTGATATGCCACTGCAGAAACAAGTTTCTCCTCTTATCCAAAGCAGAAGTCACTGGATTCATTGAGGAGGAAAAAGGAGCACCATGTATTGATTACTTAGAAATGTCTAGTGTGCTTGAAGTTTTGCACACTTTTTTCATTCAATTCCCCTACAATCCTGTGGATTGTTATTTCAGTTGCACAGATGACAGAGTGGAATTTTGGATAGATTATGTAACCCCAATCCCTATGGAATTAGCACCATGCTCTGAGCTACCTGCAAACCAGGATGCTGATACATGAACACAGATGATGTCTTCTCAGTGAATCAGCCATGACCAGTCTCAGGAACTGCCAGCCCATACAAGGAGGTCCTACTAGACTGCACACACATCTTAATGGCCAAGAATTATGTCCATTTCCTGTGAAAATGACTGGATGCCAATTTCAGGAATTTGGCTGCATTCAAATGATTGGTGAGTTATTACAGTCATGTGTCAATAGAAAACAATGACATTTTTTGATTTATTACCTAAATTGATAACTCAAGAATTTATAACAGCATGAAGGTGGTAAATAGGCAGATAACAGAAAGTTAAGACATCTTGTGCTTTGTGTATTTGAACAACACAAATGTACAAAGGGGAAGGAAATGTATCAAGAGGGAAAACCAGGGTAGTGAGGGGAAGTGGGGTGAGGAAGGAAGAGAAAGTTGGGGGGGTGGGAGAGAGAGAGAACAACTACAGGTCATAGAGACATATTGTGCTGCATGCATTATATTGCCTATTTATGTCCTTATCTCTTTAGTCTCACAACATTACATTGTAGCTGGGGTTTCTTTCCAGCCAGATTCTGCTGCCACTTTAGCCCCAAATAAACACACAAAGACTTATATTAATTATTAAACTATTGGCCAATGGCTAGGGCTTCTTACTGGCTAGCCCTCTCTTAATTATTAACCCAAACTACTAATCTATATATTTCTACATGGCCTTATTTTACCAGAGAACCCCTGGTGCATCATATCTTCCCAGTCTATGCATGGTGTCACTTTGAAGTACCTTTCTGCCTACCTTTTCCAGAATTCTCTTTGTCTCTTAGTCCCATCTAGCTTCCTGCCTCTATTGGCCAGTGTTTTATTCATCAACAAAAAAGAGAAACATATAAACAGAAGGACATCCCCATCATCCCATATTTCCATTGTATCCCTGCTAGCCAGGAATAACCTGGTCCAACACAATATAGTCCCTGCTCCCTACCTATCTGACATGCATCCTAGCACACCAAATCTTCCTTCTACCTTAAACACACCTACTTACTTCTATTATCATCATCCCAAATGTTCAACCTTGTTTCTTTCCCTCCCTTTACCACGTCTCTATACAAAATTACTTTCCTTAAGTCCCGCTTACTGATTCCCTTACAGCATACCTCCTTCCTGCATTCTCTTTCTTGCTTTTCTGTATTTTCCTTTGAAAAACTTATCATTAACTCACTTGCTTTCTTTCTTGTTTGTTGTGTGGACCCTTACTTCTCACCTGGCATATAAGCTCCACAAAGGTGTGACTTGATTCATCTTAATACATCCCTGAAGTCTACACTGCACATAGCAAATGCTCAATTAAAAAATTTCACATATTGCTAGGAAGAGGAATGTGGATCTCTGTGAGTTTGAGGCCAGCCTGATCGACAAAACAAGTTCCAGGACAGCTTCCAAAGCTACACAAAGAATCCCTGTCTCAAAAACCAAAATAAATAAATAAATAAATAAATAAATAAATAAATAAATATCCATATATTTATTCCTGTTCTAGACTTTGAATCTTAAAACTATTTCTGACTGTGTCTTTGCTAATGAATAGTCATCTACCTGGTACCTTCTTATCTCTTCCAAACTGACTTCTTAGATCATCCTATTTAAAATTGCTCCTTGCTGGGTACCTTAAATGCTTTTCCCCAATAATGAGATCGATGACTAAGTTAAATATCATCCTAGAACCTTCATCTAGTATCTGATGAAAGCAGAAGCAAAGATTCACAGCTAAGCACTGAATCAGACTACTGGAGTCCAGTTGTATAGAGGGAGAAGTGATGAGCAAAGGGGTCAAGACCATGCTGGGGAAACCCATAGAAACAGCTGATCTGAGCAAGTAGGAGCTCATGGACTCCAGACAGAAAGCTGGAGTACCTGCACAAGATTGAACTAGAGGACCCCCATTGCCAGGCCTCTGCTAAAGAGGCCTCAGCTGGAGAATTCCAAACCCTGGTCAGAGATCTGCCTATGCACACTGGGCCATCCTGAGTCCCTGCCTGCAGGATCTTTGACCCCCATCACCAGGCCTCTGCTAGAAGTGGGTCTGGGACCAGTTCAGGTTGAATTCCCCCCACACATTTTCCTGGGAATTCCCTGGATTTGCCCCAAATCTCACTCCCCAAAGTGTCCTGTCCCCAGAGAGAGCACTCCTGGTGCTCTGATACACAACTCCCCCTCCCCTCACCAAAGAAGAGCCTGCCCTTCCCCCAACCTGTGCCATACCCTGCCCACTTTCCCACTGCTCTGATTGAGCACTGGGACAGAGGGGCAGATCCAACAATCCCACCACCTTCAGGGAACTTCCTGGAGCTGCTCTGATCACTCTAGACCTGCCTATCCACACAGGACCACCCTGAATCCCCACCAGCCTGATCTCTGACCCCCACCACAGTCCTCTGTCGTTACCCTGCCTCTGGCCAGAGATCCACCTATCACCTTGGGACCATCCCAACTCTCTGCCATTTTTTTTTTGACCCCCTTCACTGGTCCTCTGCTGAAGCCTGATCTTTGACCAGCTTTGTGCATTGTCAGGCCTCTGCTTGAGGAAAGATCTCCCAGAGAGCTTGGACCACCAAGATCTACAGACATCGAACTTCTGACCCACCTAAGCCCACTGGAGGAGGACCATAGAGACCCTACCTGCACCCACTGGAAAAAACGATAGGAAGGTGGCAATATAAGAAAACACCTAACAATAAAAAGACAATCATGACACCACCAGAATCTAGGGACTCTACGCCAATCAGAGCTAAATACCCCAAAGCAGATGAAGCAGAAGAGAACAACTTAAAGAATATCTTCATAAAAATGATGGAGGCCCTCAAAGACAATGTGAGAACATCCCTTAAAGAAATGGAAGAAAAAAAAAACAAACAAAAAATTGGAAGAAATGAACAAATGTCTTAAAGAATGTAAGGAAAGCCGAGAAAAAACAATTAAACAAGTTAAGGAAATAGTTCAAGACTGGAAAACTAAAATAGAGACAATAAAGAAAACACAAATTGAAATAGAAAAACTGGGAAAATGATCAGGAACTACAGACACAAGCATAACCAACAGAATACAAGTGATGGAAGAGAGAATCTCTCAGGCGCTGAAGATAAACTAGAGGAAATAGATTCATTGACCAAAGAAAATCTTAAATCCAACAAATCCTTAACAAAAAACATCCAGGAAATGTGGCACACTGTGAAAAGGCCAAACCTAAAAATAATAGGAATACAGGAAAGAGAAGAAGCCCAGCTCAAAGGTGCAGAAAACATAGTCAACAAAATCATTGAAGAAAACTTCCCCAATCTGAAGAAGGACATGCCCATGAATATACAAGAAGCATACCGAACATGAAATAAACTGAACCAAAGAAAAAAGACCTCTCAACACATAATAATCAAAACACCTAACATACAGAATAAAGAAAGAATATTAAGAGCACCAAGGAAAAAGGCCAGGTAACATAAAAGGCAGACCTATCAAAATTACACCTGACTTTTCCATGGAAACTAAGAAGGCCAGAAGGTCCTGGATAGATGTTCTACAAGTACTAAGAATCCACAGATGGCAGCCCAGTCTACTATACCCAGCAAAATTCTCAATCAGTATAGACGGAGAAAACAAGATATGTAATGACAAAGCCAGATTTTCACAACATGTATCTACAAATCCAGCCCTTCAGAAAGTTCTGTAAGGAAAACTCCAACCCAAGGAAATTAACCACACTCAAAAAGACATAGGTAATAGATACTCCCACTTCACCAGAACCCAAGGGTAAAGCAGAACTAATATATTCACATACTATTGCCAACAACAAATCTAAAACAAACAAGTATTAACCATCAATGGTCCTTACTTTCCCTCAACATTAATGGTCTTAACTCACCTATAAAAAGACACAGGCTAACAGAATGGATATGAAGAAAGAAGACATTCTTCTGCTGCATACAAGAAGCACACCTAAGCTTCAAAGACAGACATTACCTCAGGGTAAAGGGTTGGGAAAAGATCTTCCAATCAAATGGACCCAAGAAGCAAGCAGGTATGGCTATCCTAATAGCTAACAATTTAGACTTCAAACCAACATCAATCAAAAGAGATGAAGACGGTCATTTAATATTCATCACAGGAGAAATCCATCAGCACAAAGTCTCAACTCTGAATGTCTATGCCCCAAAAACAAAGGCACCTACATTGGTAAAAGACAAAATACTAAAACTCAAAACTCACATAAAAAATCACACACTCATAGTGGGAGACTTCAACACCCCACTCTCACTGCTAGACAGGACCACCAGTCAGAAACTTAACAAAGAAACAAAAGAACTAATAGAAGTTATGTCTCAATTAGGTTTAACAGACATCTATAGAACATTGTATCCAAACACAAAAGAATATACCTTCTCTGCTCCACATGGAGCCTTCTCTAAAATCAACCAGATACTAAGCGACATAACAAACCTCAACAGATACAAAAAAATTTATAGTCCCTGTATCATATCAGACCACCATGTTTTAGAGTAGGAATTCAACAACACAAATCTCAGAAACATTACAAACTCATGGAACCTGAAAAATGCACAATTGCACCATACCTGGGTCAAAAAAGAAATAAAGAAAGAAAGTAAGGATTTCCTAAAATTAAGCGAGAATGAGGACACAACATGCCCAAACTTATGGGACACCTTGAAAGCAGTGCTACGCGGGAAGTTCATTGCACTAAGTGCCCATATGAAGAAAATAGAGGATAATCACATTGGAGAATTAACAGCACAACAGAAAGCCTTAGAACAAAAAGAAGCAAACTCACCCCAGAGAAGTAGATGGCAGGATATAATCAATTTGAGGGCTGAAATAAATAAAGTAGAAACCAGGAAAACAATACAAAAGAAAAATCAATGCAACAAAGAGTTGTTTTTTTTTTTTTTTTTTTTTGAGAAAATCAACAAGAAAGACAAACCTTTATCAGAACTAATCTAAAAGCAGAGAGAGAGCATGCAAATTAATAAAATCAAAAATGAAAAGGGGGACATAATATCAGACACAGAGGAATTCCAGACAATTTTCAGGTCATACTTTGAAAACCTGTACTCCACAAAATTTGAAAATTCAAAGGAAATGGACAGATTTCTGGGTAACTGTCACTTACCAAAATTAAATCAAGAACAAACAACTTAAATAGACCTATAACCCCTAATGAAAAGAAGCAGTCTAAAAATCCAACCAAAAAATAAAAAAAAAAAAAAGCTAATACCAATACTCCTCAAACTGTTCCACACAATAGAAACAGAAGGTTCATTACCAAAATCTTTTTATGAAACCTTGGTACCCAAGCCACAGAAAGACACTACTAAGACAGAAAGCTACAGACCAATATCCCTCATGAACATTGACGCAAAACTACTAAATAAAATAATGGTAAACCGAATGTAAGAATACATCAGAGAAATCATCCACCATGACTAAGTAGGCTTCATCTCTGGGCTGCAGGGATGGCTTAACATAGGAAAATCTATCAACGTGATCCACCACATAAACAAACTGAAAAAGGAAAACCACATAATCATCTCCCTAGATGCTGAAAAAGCCTTGAACAAAATTCAACACTCTTTCATGATAAAGGTCTTAGAGGTCAGGGATAACAGGAACATTGCTAAACATAATAAAAGCAATATACAGTAAACCAACAGCCAACATCAAACTGATGGAGAGGAGCTTAAGGCGATTCCTCTAAAATCAGGAACAAGACAAGGCTGCCCTCTCTCTCCGTATCTCTTCAACATTGTACTTGAAGTTCTAGCTAAAACAGTAAGACAACAAAAGGAGACCAAGGGGATGCATATTGGAAAGGAAGAAGTCAAACTTTCACTATTTGCAGATGATATGATAGTTTACATAAGTGACCTAAAAATCTCTACCAGGGAACTCCTACAGCTGATAACCCCTTCAGCAAAGTAGCAGGATACAAGATAAACTAAAAAAGTCAGTAGCCCTACTTTATTGAGAAAACAATGGGACTGAAAAAGAACTCAGAGGAACATCACCCTTTAGAATAGCCACAAACAGCATAAAGTATCTTGGGGTAACACTTACCAAGCAGGTGAAAGACTTATATAATAAGAACTTTGTGTCTTTAAATAAAGAAATAGAAGATACCAGAAAATGGAAAGCTCTCCCATGCTCTTGGATAGGTAGGATAAACATAGTAAAAGTGGCAATCTTGCCAAAAGTAATCTACAGATTCAATGCAATCCCCATTAAAATCCCACCACAATTCTTCACTGACCTTGAAAGGATAATGATCAACTTTATATGGAAAAACAAAAGACCCAGGATAGCCAAAATATCCCTGTACAATAAAGGAACTTCAGGAGGCATCACCATCCCTGACTTTAAGCTCTACTACAGAGATACAGTCCTGAAAACAGCCTGGTATTGGCACAAAAATAGAAAAGTAGATCAATGGAATCAAATCGAAAAACCTGATATTAACCCACACACCTATGAATACCTGATTTTTGACAAAACATTTTAAAGCATACAATGGGAGGAGGAAAGCATCTTCAACAAATGGTGTTGGCACAATTGGATGATGGTGTGTAGAAGACTGCAGATAGACCCATGTCTATTGCCATGCACAAAACTCAAGTCCAAATGGATCAAAGACCGCAACGTAAATCCAGCCACACTGAACCTCTTAGAAGAGAAAGTAGGAGGTACCCTAGAAAAAAATTGGTACAGGAGACCGCTTTCTGAACATAACTCCAGGGGCACAGACACTGAGATTGACAATTAATAAATGGGCCTCCTCGAACTTAGAAGCTACTGTAAGGCACAGGAAACAGCTGACAAGACAAAACGGCAGCCCGTAGATTAGGAAAAGATCTTCACCAATCTTGCATCTGACAGAGGGCTGATCTCCAAAATATACAAAGAACTCAAGAAATTAGTCAACAAAACACCAAATAACCCTATTAAAAATTGGGTACAGAACTGAATAAAGAACTCTAAATAGAGGAAATCAAAAAGGCTGAAAGACACTTAAGAAAGTGCTCAACATCCTTAGCTATCAGAGAAGTGCAAACCAAAACAACTCTGAGATACCATCTTACTCCTGCCAGAATGGCTAAAATTGGAAACACCAATGACAACTTGTTCTGGAGAGGATGTGGAGAAAGGGGAACACTCCTCCACTGCTGTTGGGAGTGCAAACTTGTACAGCTATTTTGGAGATCAATATGGCGGTTCCTCAGGAAAATGGGAATCAGTCTACCACAGGACCTGGCAACCTACCTCTTAGGCATATACCCAAATGATTCACATCCATGCCACAATGACATGTGCTTAACTATGTTCATAGCAGCATTATTTGTAATAGCAAGAATTTGGAAGCAATCTAGATGCCCCTTAACTAAAGAATGGAAGAATGGATAAAAAAAGATGTGGCACATTTACACAATGGAATACTACTCTGTGGGGGGGAAAACAATAAAAACCTTGAAATTTGCAGGCAAGCGGATGAAACTTGAAGAAACGATCCTGAATGAGATAACCCAGTCACAAAACGAATAACATGGTATGTACTCATGGATATGGATTTTAGACATAGAACAAAGGATCACCAGCCTATAATTCACACTGCCAGAGAATCTAGGATACAAGGAGAATTCTAAGAGATTCATATAAGGTCCCTCACATAAGGGGAAAGGGACAAGATCTCCTGAGCATATGGGGAGTGGGGGGGTGAGTGGAGAGGGAAGTAGGAGGAAAAGAAGGGGAGGAGAGGAAAGCAAGTGGGATTAAGAAGATTGATTCAGGGGAGGAATTGACGAGAGAATGGGAGGGAAAGCAACTGGAAGGGGTATGTAAAATAAGAGTGTTTTTACTTTAAACATTTTTTTAAAAATATTACTCCCTGAATGAAATCACCCATTATCTAATTACTTTATTTTGTATTCTTCATTACCCTTCCTCCTTGTTGAAGATATTTTGTTTTATGTTGACTTTTTATTATCTACCACACTAAAACTTAAGCATCATTAGAAATGCAGCCAATGCGAACACATTTTTCTCCTTTAATGTCGATGGAGAATGTCTGTGGAAGCACAGAACATGCAAAGCAATGAAAAACAAGCCAATAACTGAACAAGCACATGAATATAGATCTTTTGGCATCATACTTGCCAACAATAAATTATAGACTTTGTCCTCTCAGTACCTTGGTACATAAGTCTCTGTATTGAACAAAAATAGTGGAGATTGGCCTCAGTTAATCCCATGGTTTCTGGGAGATTCTTTAACTCCCATGAGCCAAAACTAGTGTGCATCAACAAAATTCCCAGCTTCCAGCAACTTTCCATGATGTTAACAACTATGTTAAACACATGGGTATTTCAACCACCCAGAATGGCATCTAATGTACAGGTTGATTTCTACTCCATTTTTAAAGTCTCTGTGCTAAGCCAATAAATGCCGCCATTTTTCTTATACAACCAAACCTTTGGTGGATTTTTTATGTGTCTGCTTAAGACTGAGAGAAAGCAAGGCATCAACAAATAAGGTCAAGGAAGCTAGAAATTCACAGATAATGTGGCCTCAAATGTATATACCATTAAATCAATACTTATAGCAAGATTTATTCTTCTAAAGAGAAACTTATGTGACAGACATAAGCTTCTAAAGTACAGAAAAATGACGACCATGCTTATATACAGCTTTGTCCTTAACCATAGCCCAAGCTGGTTCCAATGCTCCTTAAGGATGCCAGTCCACAACCATGATCCTCTCTGCTTTGCATATAGCCACAACTAGTAGAGAAAGGTGTGAAGGATCTCTCCCCAGTCCTGAACCTCATGTACTTTCCTATAATAAGATGTGTAGTTGGGGGTGTTTTGAAATGTACCTCACACCTAAAAACAGTAAGTGTTAGAGTCCTAACCACACATCATATCCCACAATAGATCTAATTTGGAGATAGAATCATTATAGAAACATATAAGTTACTGTGAACCCTAATCCAGTTCTACTGATGTCTTTATTAAATCAGGCAAATTTCTGTACCAATTGAGACACACACAGAGGAAGATTCATATGAAGACACAAAGTGAATAAATTAAGCCCTCCAGGGCAAGGAGAGAGGCCTGGAAGGGATCCTTCCATCATAGCCCCAAGAAGGAACCAGTCTTGCCAGATTTGTAGCCTCCAGAACTCTGGATAAAGGTTATACTGTTTAATCATCCAAATGGAAGCACACAGATGTGCATCTCAACACAGCAGACATAGGGTTTTCAACTTAAAATACTCATTTCCCTGGGAATTCTCTTATTACAACTGTGCAAAAACATGGGGCATAGCTCTGGAAGCCAGTACTCCCAGGGTCATCAGCATTAGCATCACCACCTGATAGCACCACACTGCAGGATTTCACACAGTGCCCTTGATAAGTCTAACAGGTGTACAGGATGCCTTGGTGATGGCCTAAAACATATGTCATGTAGATTTGACTTCAGAAACAAATCAAGCTGACTTACCTCTAATCACAAAACTGATGAAAAAAAAAAGAGGTTAAAGAAACACTAGTAGGTTTGTTAAATGCTTTCAAGGCCCATGGTGTACAGAACAGGTTTTGGTTTTGGGGCGGGGGTTGTTGTGGTTTGTTTATTTTCATAACAAAGTTACAAAGCAAGAGAATTAGTCTATGCATTAATGCTAGGAAATACATTTGAATATGAGTTGAGTAATTTTTTTGTCTGTCAGTGGAAGTCTGCTGGCTCTAGATTCCCTAAATACAGCACTGTTTCTGATTGTGAGATTCAGAGAGCCAGATAAATAAAGCTGACTTTAATTGGATTCAGTTTCTTCCTCTATCATCCTGGAATAGAGTTTTTAAGCCAAAAACCAGAGTAGTTTATCCATCCTCCTGAATAATAAGTACTTATTGAGTAATCATCAATGTCCTGGGTATTGGGGGTTATAAAGAACAGCCACACTCATGTCTAACTTAATATTTAATACTCAAGGATTGTGGTATCTCAAACTTTGAAAATTATAAGCAGCAGTGCATTGGATTTTAAAGAGGGAAAAAGAAAAGGTTCAGAATTGTGGAGTTATTCATACTTCATTCACCATGAGAAAATATTATTGTCCTTTAGTCAATTATGTGTCAATTGTTAATAAGGATACTGGAATCATTAATGTTTACAACCTTTACTATACTAGATATATGTTATGAATGAAAAAGTCAGCCCATTCCATTAAGGATTAGACATGATGCTTATGAATTGTTAGATACAATGCAATTGAATAGGCAGATTTAGATTTTGATACAACAAAAGCGACTCAAGACATCTCAGACCAATTTTAGAAGGCCAGTTTTATCTTGATTCATCCTCCTTTTGCAGGAGATGCTATAGCCACAAAAGCATATGCATTATCGAGCTTGCTTGTGAATTCTCGATGAAAAGTTGGCTCAGGTGTGCTGGCATCAAGCTATGCACTATCCCCTAATGTTCTTTATTACAGAGGCTGGTAGTCAGAGACGGATAAAGTTTCCTTACCTCCCAGCTACCTAAGACAGAACAAACATGATGGAATGTGTGCTTCCCATGATGGGTAAGTCTGGAAATTTGAAGAACACTACCTAAGATAGACACAGCCATCTGTCCTGTAGCAGAAGCACAGATATTTTTTAATTATACTAAGAAGGGGAAATTTGTGGGTGCCCATAAAGATGGCTGCACTCCATCTTGGCACAAGGGCAGAGAGTTCAAAGCTGTCAGCAAGTCATAAGACCTAAAGGTCAAAGGTATGGCTGCAGAAGGATGCTTTGGCTGTCTTACTCTAAATAGCAACAGACCTGAATCTGATGTGTGGCTATTTCTGACCTCTAGGCTAGAGAAGAAGTTGAATCTGAGGTATGGCTACTCCTGACCTTAAGGCTAGGGAACAAGAAGCTGGAGCTAAAGTGTGGTTACTAAACCCTTGAAATAAGTGAGGAAGAAAAGTCTGTTTGTTCCATATACATGATACTGTGTTCCTCTTTTTTGTTATGGTATATAAGAGTAGAATTTCATTATTGACTGATCTGCCCTGCTGACCTTTATTCTGCTTCTCTGTCTTTCTTTATTGTCTATAGCTAGCCTTTCCCAATCCACACTCCCCCACTCAGGTAAAGATTGCAGCCCCACAAAGACACAGAAAACTACAGTACAAAAGAAAATTATTAGTGTTATAAAAAGTAGTCAAAATGATACAAAAGTTGGGAAAAGTTTGGAAGGGTAATATTTTGGGAATAATGATATTTATGCTAGACAAATGTCATGTGTGTGGGGGTGAGTATGGGTGTGGGTGGGTATGTAGCTGCTTCTTGATTTCTTTTTTTCATAGGCACATGTAATAAGAGTTTTATTATTAAATGAGTTCATATTGTTTTAGCACAAAATATAAAAGACACAGAGATGTTGAGGTTCCACAATCAATCTAAAGATCAGAGAAGCAAAGCAACCAAGCCACTAGCTCTTACATCTACCTGTCAATCCTGTCACCACAAATCTTCAGAGGCAAAAGTTCTCACTTCCTTTCTCCTCCTGTCTCTTATCCCTATTTAGAGAAATATCACTCCTGTTTCCACCTTCCTAGTGCTGGGATTAAAGGCTTGTGATCCCAGGTGCTGAGATCACCTCTATGTGAGCTGTTTCTTTTAGGACTAGATCGATTTCACATAGTGTGGCCTTGAAGTAAGAGAAATTCAACTACCTCTTAATCCCAAATCCTGTCATTAAAGGTGTCTACAATTACTACCTGGCATCTATGGCTTACCTGGCACGTATGGCTTACATATTATGGCTGCTTTGCTATTTTAATCTCTAGTGACTTTAATAAATCATAACAATATATTACCACAATTCCCCTTTGTGTCTAATATGAAAAGAGAAGACTACAATGAACATAAGAAAAACTATATACAATAAGTATATACAATATATACAGGCAACAAGTTTATCAATAATCTCTAGTCCATTTGCATTTCTAGAGAAAATATCTAGTCTATTTGCATTTGACAAATTCAGAGAAAATACCCCATTATCTTTTCTATCTTGGTGAGCCCAAAGTCTTGTACCTAATTTGCTTTCTATTCTAATTTGCATTGTCAAATCATCTTCTAATGTCTCTCAAACTTTTACACTTTACATGTCTTTAGTAAATTTCTTTTCTGAATCTAGTAACAATAAAAAGATATAACTATAATATCTAGTCTTCAACTCCCTCAGAGATGCAAGAAGGCTATAATATACTAAGTAAGCAAGAAGTGTGAATAAGCAACATCCAAAAAATGTGAGAAATGATAAAAAGCAGCTGTCTGCCTGGAAAACCACCCAAAGTTCTCCTGCAAAGTGGGGCAGCCATCCATTCTATAAGCCTAACATATCTGACAGACATTTTTGTGAAGCAGGATTTTCTAAAGGACTGTCCTACCTTGTCTTGGCAAGGTTTGCAGTCACTCTTGTTAGTATCCTATTTGTCCAATTTGGATGACATACTGTCAAGAGTTGGGGCCAGGGCACTTTCTTGCTCAATGACTACTCTTTTTCACAAAGAAAGTAAACTCCATGTGGAGTTTCTTAGATGCCCATCATCTTCTCTGCTCAGCACTGCCAGGAGCAGACATGACTCATTGTCACAAAAAAAAAAAAAAAAAAAAAAAAAAAAAATACTTGTGTTATGAAAAACCTTTATTCTGTAGATCTCTGAAATGTTTGAAGATGACCTGTCTTTGTAAAATATATCTGTTTGACCTTGGAAACATACCTAATATGACTAGTGACTAGAAGTTCAGTAGTAATTGGTAACTAACTACTAATCTGAATTTCCTCATAGTTAGTAATGACAATCTTCAAGGACTAGAAATTTGCATTACATTTTTGAATAGGTACAATACCTTGAAAAATATTTAAAATGTATGTATAATATGTTTTAACAAAATTAATCTCATATTTTCATCAATATGTAATATTTGTATACAACATACAAACGTTCAATTCAATGTAAAATATTTAAAACTGGTAGTTGCTTTTCAAAAGTAGATTCAATTATCTACCTTTTCATCGTATCCAATCTGTATTTCCTTTTATTTCAACACAAAAACCTTGAATTGTAATCCTTTTGTTCAATTTTCTTCCTGAGTGTAACCAACATTTTATAACCAATTTCCATAACCCAGTGAATGACCAAAAACCACCTACCCCACCTCTTGGTAATGTGTGTGCCATGTTCTTAAAATTACTTCCTGTTGTCTGGGGGCAACAGCATCTTTAGGGGATCCAGAAATGAAAAATTTGGAATAACTGTCAAGCTGTGTCTAACCAAAATGGCAAAGTGCAGGGCTTGTCTCAAGTCCTGGCTAGAGTAGTCTGTGAGGCTGGATCATCTCAAGTAGTCACCTTGAATTCGTTCTGAGCAATTTCTGTGAGGCTAGATTATCTTAGCAGGGCTCCTCAAAACTGTTCTGAGCATTTGGTATTCCAAAGCTGATTGTTAGTTGGTATTGTTCAGCTCAGTGGGGTTATCATACTCCTGGTGAAATTGTTGTGGGGCTCATCTTCCCTTTGGAGACTTCAAAGGTTGTTGTTAGGCATGATAATGGCTCAATGTAGAACACTGGTAGAGACTCAAGTCCGAAATCACATACAGGAAGGTGGATGAAACCTTTTTCTAGAATTATTTAGTATTCTACATGAACATTAATATGACAAAAACTTTAAAATACATATACATAAGAGATGAGCAGCAATGCAATAGTCCTTAAATGTTTATCTTTCTTCTGTTCCATATCAGGTGACTCTTTTAATATGAGACAGAAAAGTTTGATTTTCCTTCAACAAGCATACTTGGGTTTAGAGAAGGACAGAACCACACACTCCAACTCCAAAGCCAACTTTAATATTTAACTGGAATGGGACTACAAAAGAACCATTTTCATTATGTCTTTAGAAAAAAAGAAACAAATATATGGAAAGATTATGAAATTTTATCCTGTTGGAAATATGATACACCAATAGATCATTTGATTCCTTTCCTTCTGACAATTTTTCTGGACAATTTGTTCCTTTTCTTCAGATGTCTCAATTGACCAATGGTCTCCAGATTCTTTAGGTGGATACCTCTAGTCCCTGAAAAGACAAAAATAAAACCCTTCCCCAACTCTATTTTGGGGATGTTCTCCTTTGGCAATTTTTATCTGATCAAATGAAAAGCATTTATCAATTTTATAGATTAGTTTAGATTAAATGGCCATGTTGCTTAATGAACTACCATCTCTTCTAATTAAGAGGTGCCTTGTTCAAATCAAATCTATATCAATTTTGATGGTATCCATATTTTTTCTTCACCTGGGAAACAAAAGCAAAACCTCTCCCAATGCAATAAATGTCAGTTTCCATTCGGAGTTCAAGAAATCTTTAAAGTATATTGATTTATTTATTCTGTAGTTTTTTCTATTATCCAATGTCTTTCCACAGCTGTTGTTTCTTTCTCATTATCATTCAGAAATTCAAAGCTAATAAAGCTATGTGCAATCTATTTTGGGGGTTCTTTATCATTCCTTTCTGTTTATTTAGTATATCCTCTAGAATTTGATTTGATCTTTCTATAACTGCCTGGATTGTACGGTATACCTGTAATTTGCTTTATATTATAATAAGCAGAAAACTGTCTCATGTTCTTAGAGATATATGCTGTAGCATTGTCTGTCTTTATTTGTACAGGTATACCCATGATGGCTATAACTTCTGGCAAATGTGTATTTACCAAATCAGCTTTTTCCAAACTCAAAGCAGTTGCCCATTGAAAACTCGAATAACTATCAATGGTGTTGTGTACATATTTTAATTTTCCAAATTCTACAAATTGGAATGCATTGATCTGCCAGATTTAATTCCTTTGAGTACCTTTTGGGTTACTTCATACTATCATTGACTATATAGAGCTATTTTGTAGTGTTCTTCTCTGGCTACTTAAGAAATCATAATACACCCCTATGAGATTTAATAATGTCAAATGAAATCACTAGTTATTACCTAATGTCAAGAAAACAATTATTTGATACTACCAAATGCAAAGCAAGACTGTATGGCTGCCCTCACCATACCCTATGAGCAGGGGTAGCAATCTTTGGTATGAAAGTGCATGCCACATTGTCCTTTTGACTAGCAGGAATATTAGCCCATATTCTGTCTGTTGCCATAGCCTCTAAGATGACTGTCCTTCCACTCATCCCACTCCCATGTTTTGTGGAGAATTTTCTCCTCACTCCCTTTATCCCTTTGTTCTTGATCTTCTTGCTGCTGAGCTATTCTTTGGAAATCAGCTGATATTAACTTGGCTATTCCCTGACCTTATGTAATGCTCTATATTTCTGAAGCAGTTCATACCAGTCTCATCATCACAGTTGCAAGGTTTGGTTGGATAACTTACTCCAAATGCTTCGGTTTGGGCCTCATTCTGAGTGAGTATGAAGGCTCATTGGAGACTTCTCTGGAAGCATGAGTGGGATGTTGATTCCTCTCTTGCAGAGTCTTTTTCTTCCAAGATCTTTATTTACTGATCTATTTTCTCAGTCTCTTCTAACTTGATCCCACTCCTCCTCCAAAGGCAATGGAGATAATATTCAGGAACACACTCATCATCTGTTTGACCACTTTCCACAGCAGATTTCAGTATAGACAACCTATGTGTCACTTCTTTCTTCTGCTAGTATCTCTCTATTTTGGCCTTTCTTTTGATATCATAGCCGCTGGCTGTGGTGGCGCATGCTGGTAGGATTTGCTGAAGAAGGCAGCAGCAGGAGGTTCACGAGATATTGTAACCATGAAATTTGGAGAGGCCATGGATAAGCTAGAAAGCCTTTTGTTGTTGTTTTGGGGTTTTGCTTGTTTGTTTATAAAAGATCACAAAACTAGGAAAAAGGAGACCCTGATTAAAGTTTTATTTTTGACATTTAATGGCTATAAGCTTTTAATATTCCTATACCTGGTATATATATTTAAGGAATCATTCACCCCATAACTATTTTTGATGGTTTCATATACTATGAATTGTGTCAGATGCAAGACATATAATATTATGTCAAACTATGTGTCAAATCAAACCTTGTGTCAAACTACATCCTTGCTGTTATGATATATGTGGCCTAGAGATTTAAATACTTGAAGTAATGTAAATGGTATACAAAAAAGTACATGAATCTTGAGCAAGTGAAGCAAATGGATGGGTTTGTGGGAGGGGCAAAGAGGAAGAGCATTACAGAAAGAAAGCTCTAGTTTCAAGACTCGATGGTAACAACAACAACAACAACAAAATGTTTATTTGAAGAACTGAAAGGCCAGTGGAAATAGCCACTATAAAGTACTAAGTGGAAGTGAATATCACAGAGTCATAATGAAATGGTGTAGAAAAGGTGCCAAACACAAGCTATGAAGTACAAGATATTAGGAAATAGTGAGAGGATAAATATATACAATTCATTTATAAGAATTCTCCACAAACACAAAGACATCATCAAAATATTAGCTGATGCTACACATTTCTTGTACTCTACTCCAGAGGTAGAAAAAGAAATAAGGACCATGCTAACGTTTTCAAGTACGATTATATTCCACTGAAAAGAATAAAAAGCAAAGACTCACCATGTTTAAAAAGTATTTGCTATTAAGAAAAAAAATGCAGAGATTTCCAGAAGTATCCACTGCAAATGGCTTGCAATGACAAACCCATTTGGTGCAGAGCAGGGGAAATGGTAGAGCAACAGCCACCAGGTTGCCTAGAAACGAGTAAAAATGCAGACATCTGACTCTGCAACATCAGGGTCAAAAATCCTCAAGTTCCAACCACAGAAACTATAAGCAGATTTTATTACAATCAACACTCCCACAATATAATGGGTATTTTATTTTGAATTTGCATGAAACCAAAAATATCAATAGGATTAATTAGTCTTTTTACTTTCTTAATAGTATAAAGAGATTTTACTAACAAACTAAGAAATTCACAAATGAGGGTGAAAGAATGTCAGCTGAAATAAGAATATTAATTAAAAGAAATGTGTCACAGCTCTGCAAGTTCAGACTAGTATATCAAACCCAAACCCAAAGGGGAGAGAAAGAGAGAGAGAGAGAGAGAGTGTGGGTGTGTGTGTGTGTGTGTGTGTGTGTGAGAGAGAGAGAGAGAGAGAGAGAGAGAGAGAGAGAGAGAGAGAGAGAGAGAGAGAGAGACACTTCATAAGGCAGAAAGTGGGCACCAGACCTGTAAACAAGCTAAGGTATATGAAGTAGGAGACCTATGGACTTGAATATATACAGAATACCTGAGACAGAAGCACCTAAAACTGAAGTCAGAAGGAGTTTAAAGAAACAACCTGGGCTGGTGAGATGGCTCAGCTATGAAAGGCGAGGCTCACAACCAAAAATATAAGAAACAATCTACCAGATATAATAAGCATGACAGCACAGAGTAGAACAATGTACATTTTATCCTTTCACAAAGTTAAACAACAAGTAAACAAGGAGAACAAATAAGAAGAACAACAAGGAGCAATCTATTGCAACTTTATCTTCACCCATCTTTTAAATTGCAATGTCAATACACACAGAAAAAAAAAAAAAACAGATTGTATTGTAACAAGGCAGCCACAAATCTTTACTGGAAAAGTAGCTAACTACATACCAGAATAAATTCTATTAAAAGATTTAACTACACAAAACTAAAGCCATTTAAAAAGTGAATTGAATATTAAAAAGTATGTAGAAGTGAAAATTATAAGCAACTTCAAAAATATTACTGGAAAAGATAGAGTTACTACATCACCTAGAAAAGAACACATTGCAGATTTTGTTGATCCCTCCTGGAAGGCATCACCCTCCCTGTGGAGTGGTGGGAGGGATGGGATGGGAAGGGGGTTGGGGGCATGGGAGGAAGGGAGGGAAAGGGAATTGGGATCAATATGTAAAATAATAAAATAATAATAGAAAAAGAAAAGAACACATGTCTGAAAAAGAAGTGAGCTGGATGTCCCACCCCCTAACCAAGGAGCTATTTACAATTAGCAGAAGCTAAGGAGGGAAACTCAGTTTTCTTCTGTGGAGTGACATTGGATGCATCAACTACCCCTCAGGGAAAAGCTCATGCTCAGGAGCCATTGGCCAACACAAATCAGACTCATTTGTTTTCTATTTTGGGGTGTGTGTGTGTGTGTGTGTGTGTGTGTGTGTGTGTGTGTGTGTGTGTGTGTGTTTATATGTGCATGCATGTGGGTCCATGTGTTTGTATGTGTGTGCTTTGTTTTTGTTTGTTTGAGGTTTTGATTAGTTTTCTTAAGAGAGAAATGATATCAGCTCAGAAAGGGAAGATCTGGGAAGAGTTGAATGAGGGAAAAGAATATGGTCAAAATGTCCTATATAAAAATTATTTTAATTATTTTATAATGACTGCTGACTGGCCTTACAAATTTGTACAACTTAATGGAATAAATGTCTGATAACACATTCAAGTATTAATATAATCCATCATAAAAAGTATAAAATGATAGGCAACCATAGATGATATGAAAAAAAATAGCAAGATATCTGAACATGTAAAAATGCATGCTATGTTCTTGGTAAGCAAAATATTTAAATTAATAGAGTATATCTCAATTTCCTTATGGGAAACCAGGATAAATTATGCACTGATAAAAATAAAACAATCTTAAATAGAAACAGATTTTAGATAAGGAAATATTGGGAATTTTTTGTTTTTGCTTGTTTTGGGGGAGCTTTTTGCTGCTGAATTTTTAATTGGAAACTTTAATACAAACAAACAAACAACAAAAGCCATTGAAAACACCATCAGCCCATATATGCTGTATGTTAGCTTCTAGGAAGTTTTTCATGAGACATTAAATTTTTATCAATTATTAATATTTATTCTCTCATACATTACACCCCAACTGCAATTTACTCTCCCTCCACTCCTCCTAGTTCCCTGCATATGCCTCCCCTCTCCCTCAGAACCACAATCCACTCCTCCTTTGCCCTTAAAAAAAAAAAAAAAAAGAGCAGGCCTCCCAGGGCTATCAACTGAACATGACAAAACAAGTTACAATAAGACTAGTAAGACTAGGCACTAGCCCTCATATCAAGGCAGAAACCCAGTAGAAGGAAAAGGATTCCAAGAGCAGGCAAAAGGGCTAGAGACTCCATCATAATGAGTGCCACAAGAACAAAGAACAACCAGGGGTACACCCATAACATATAAGCAGAGGACTTAGCTCAAACCCATCCAGGGTTCATGATTGCCACTTCAGTTACTGGGAACCCCTATAGGCCCTGCTTCATTGATTCTGTGGGCTGTGCTCTCACAGTGCCCTTGACCCTTCTAGTTCCTACAACCCTTCCTCCCACTAGTTTTCAGGGTTCCCCTGGCTCTGTCTAATGTTTAACTGTGGGTCTCTCCCTTTGCTCTCATCAGTTGCTGGGTGACACCTCTCTGAGGACAATTGAACTAGGCACTGATCTATGAGTTATAATGGAATATCATTAGTAATCATTTCATTGAATTTTTCCTCAGTCATGTATGATTCTTCCTGAATCTCTGGGCTTTCCAGTACCTTGCTTCTGGCTATCCAAACAGTGTAACGTGTGGGCTTCCTTGTATGGTATGAGCCTGAGAGACTGGAACTCTCACTATAAACCAGACTAACCTTGAACTCCCAGAAATCTGCCTTCTTCTGATTCCCAAGTGCTGGGATTGAAGGTATATACCACCACCATAAGAAAAATATAAACAATGTGGAAGGCATTTGATTCCCAGTTTTTAAAATATGGTTATATTTAAAGTATAAGATACCAATGGTGTAAACAATGAATGCATGATAAAGACAACATGTCAAATGCCTGTTTGGTTTGTTTCTACTTTCCACACTTATGATTTAACATACTCATAAATCTGGTTGTCCCCTAGGAATATAAATCCAAAGAAAGCAGGGATTAGGTCTGCTTTGTCCCCTTTGTATAACATGGTGAAAAAGTAGGGTCTCTCCTTGGCTCCTTGAATATCAACACAATAGGGCTATCAATTTCCCCTACAGTGGCTCAAGAAAGGACAAAAGGAAAAGTCATGGTGTACAGTCTCAAATGTCACACTGTGTGTTTCCACATCTTACTAGCAAAAATTGTCAACCCTATCCAAGTGGGAGATGACTAAATATTGAAGTTTGTTAAGACTGCCTACTGATCAGCAGTAGAATACCATACACGTTTTTTTGTGTTTAGTAGATGTTCATTGGGTACTATAATGTACCATCTAGAGTTCTTGAGTATCACTCTAACAAAATCAATTCAAAATAATAAAGTTTCAGTTTTTTGTCCTAGAAGTACTTGTGATCCACTTAAACACTGATAAGTTCTGAGGCTACAAAGGGTACAACTAAGGGTACTTTGAACATAGTAGGGTGAAAAGGATACCCCTCTGGGCCCCTGACCACAGGACCAGGATCTATCTCTGGTCCATGAGCTAGCTTGTTGGAACCCAATCCTTTGGGTGGGATGCTATGCTCAGCCTCAATACAATGGGGGAGAACTTGGTCCTGCCTCAACTTAATGAACCAGGCTTTGTCAACCTCCCTGGGAGCCCTTACCCTATGGGAGGAGTAAATGGGAGGAGAACTGAGGAGGGAGTTGGGGAGGTGAGAGGAGTGGGGGGAGGTGGGAGGAAGAACTGTGGTTGGAATGCAAAATGAAATTAAAAAAAAAAAAAAACTTAAAAAGAAAGAAATGCCTCTCTAAGATAGTAATGGAGCAAAGACCTGGAGAAGCCAGCCATCAAATAGTTCAGGAAAACCATACTACACCTAGCATTTCAGAATGCCAAGTGTCAAGCAATGAACATTCTTCTCAGATGACAGTTTGGCTGTGTTAGGGAGCAAAGAAGAAATAACAGACCCAAGATGCTAGGATCAAATTGTTCAGGGTCTTAAGGTCTGTGGCAAGGAATCCAGAATTTATACTCAAGACATTGGGACACAAGCAAATGAATTTCATCAGACAGTTGACAAGGTCAGGCTTACACTATAGTTTGCAACACATTCTTTTAGGCTTGCGTTATGTGAGGCTGTGTTTGCTGCTTGGGAGTGAGAGGACAGTCAGGTGAAGAAATGATGTAGCCTGATTTGGCCCATGCAGGGATTAGACCCTTGGCCTGCCTAATTAGAACAGTGCCATTTATATTGGGCTCTGAAGTGAATGCAGCTATTGCTGCTGATGGTTAGTTTGCCCTCATTTACTGCAAGTGAAAGGTCTGCTTCTTCATGACTCATCCACAAATCCTGCTGATCTCTCTAATTAAAAAGTTTTCAAAGAAGTTGATACATTAGTTATTATGATCCCAGACACACCAGGCATAAATCTTCCCTTCCACCTATCTAGATGCCAGGACTTCAGTGCTGCCTCTTTCATCATCGTGAGGGGTGTTCTTCAGTATAATTTCCATGACACCATCTGCCACGCTCTCTTCTCAACCTTTCTTGGTGAAGTGACTGCTCAGTGATAATGAATATGTATCTGGCATCTTTTTAGAACAAATTCTTGACAAAAACTCAAGAGGAAAGAGCCATAAAAAATATGTCAACTGGCAGGTTCTATGAACCACAGACATAGGAGTACACTGTGGGTCAATTTTATACCAAAATCAGGGTCACAAAGAATGGGGACAAACTGAAATTTTAGCCATGCTAGTTCTCAGAAGATCAAGCTACTCATTTCAGTAACCTTTCTAGACATTGTACATTTTCATCAGTATAATTGTCTATATGTTGTCGACTATTAAAGGAGAAAGAAAGCAAATCTGAAATTAAACCCTGTCTCTATTCACCATAACCCTATCTAAAACCTCCAAAGCTATATCTATCATGAGATGATTTACCTAATTAATCCAGCCACATGGCCCATCCCTATTATTATGTTTTAGCCTCTAGTATGAATAGTGAGAAAGCAAGGCCATGTCCTGTTCAATTTTACACCCTCCTCCAAAACCAAATTAACAGAGAAAGATTTGAGTGCAAAGAATTTATTCTGAAGATACCACCATTGAACAGCAGTTAGAAAAATATGAGGAAATCACTATGGACAACTGGCTCTCAGTGCAGCTGAGGTTAATTCTTAAGTTACCAGCAGAGTACACCTAGGAAGTATTTCTGACAGATAGGGGCTGAGGTAGTTATCCAACTTTCCATTGGTTGAAGATTGTGCCTAGGGTATTTACTGCTTCATAGTTCTATGCTGCCTAAAGGGTACACTAAGAGCTCCAGGGGCTAAAGAAAAAGCCCAAGGCAAAATGCAGAGGCAGAGGATCCTAAAGGTGAGATGTAGGTGGTTTGCATTGAAACGGTCCAACACAGCAACAGCTAAGATTATTGGTGAATCAAGAGGTTATAGGGCACTACGGTAGGAAAATGCTGCTGCTAACAATAACAGTGTAGATATGAGCAATCACCTCTCTTAGTGCCACAGACAGCCAATCCAAGTCTTGCAATTTTCCAACTATTAAATGAATTAAGTACCTCCTGATTCAGTCAAAGACTGATTCATGATTCAGCCAAAGACAAGTTGTTCAACACTCCAAGAGCTTACAGTCTTAGAAATTATCAGCAACTGCAGACATGACTATGCAAAATGTAGTTCTAAGTAAAAAGCCAGGACTAGTGAGTTATGGTATCAAGAAGTGGATAAGATTCCATTCTAGAATCAGACAGACAGATTGAAACAAATTAAGGACAGGCAGTGCAAATATGAACAATATGCTTATTCTTGTGGAAGAATAAATTTAAAGAGGGATCAGTGAGAACAGAGAAAAAGAATTGCATCTGAGCATCAGACTCGCCCATCTAAATATATTTACTCCCTAGCCTTAGGCCCTGTTTTAATGTTTTCTTGTATATCTTTAAAAGTTGCCATATCTAAAGGAGAGCTACATAGTTTTAGGCTGGAATATGGGCATTTAAATGTGCAGAAAATTCATGGAATTATGAGCAGTGGTACCCCAATTTCAAACCCATGTATCTTATCAGTACACTATCATTGGGAAACCTCTTATGAGCTCCATCATTCAGTTTTCTTATCTATAAAATGGAATTTGCACAGCCACTGTGAAGAGTGAAGAAGGATGTTTCTATAAGACTCTCAACAAATTTTAAATATTCAACAAGTTATTTACTAGCTATCCCATGGCTACTGATTAGTTACCTACTATGTGAAACACAGCATACATGATTCTGGGAATGAAAAGACCACTGTAGATGAAGTAAAGTTCCAATAGTCAAATGTCCTACAAGTCAACATCATTAATATTTTTTAAACATTGCACTATTTAAAAGAACAGAAATTAGTAAGTTACCATCATATCAACTCTCATTATCCTAATATCAATGAGAAAGAGGGAGACAGACTAGAGGAAAGAAAGAAAGAAACCAAGATGGTTATCTCTGAGGTAGAGTTCCTGGAAATGCAAGATAATAAGCTTCATCTAAATTCACATCTGCTCAAGGGTAATCAGAAGTCTGCAATGTGAACTGAATTCAGAGAACGTTTCCCTCACAGGGACTGAGAGTACATGAGATAGCCTACCTGTCCTGGATTTGGAACAAATAACAATGTTTCTCTTCTCCAGACTTTTAATTCAAGTGAAACCAAGATGAGATGCCCATCAATAACAGCCCAGAAACAAATTATGTCACACACTCATGAAAAGAGGAAAATGAATGAGGTAATGGTAGGGATTACCTCATTGGCTGGGATGTGATTGTGGCCTTGCTCATTCCTAGGTCACAGCCTTGCTGAACTAGAAGAGAAGTACTTCAAAGAGAAATGGATGGAGGCTAGCTCATTGACTCTCTTGCAGCTCAACGTTGACTCTCAGCATGAACATTCTCTTAATGGGCACACAGTCTCCTCAGAGATGCCCCTTTGTTGTGTATGCAGGACACTTTATATGTCACAAACCACTTTTGTGTCCACTGTCTCATTTAACTCTCATATTGTGATAGGAGCATTGTATGTCCAAGTCACAGAAGGGCAGCTGTGGCTTAGAAAACTAACACTGCCTATTCAAGCTCCTATATCAAAGTAGAATTGCTCAGTCTTGAAATCTACATCTCCCAACCTCATTTCCAAGGCATTTTCCATACTTGTGTGAAGACTCTGAAAGGGAGGCAGCCTCAACAGAGCTGGATGAGAATGACAACAGAAAGAAATGTGTGCCTAGAGACCTTAAGAGAACTCCCTGATCAAACTTACTAGTCAATGATGGCAATAATTTGGGGGAGGGGACTCTGATGCCATGTCATCCTTCCAGGTGTCAGGTGAGAAATTCTTTATGAACATCAAGCCTTCTCCATGAACAACACCATTAGATTCAAGGCAGTAAAATTCATTGGAAACTAATTGATGAGTAATAAAGTTGCTAAGGTTTATGAGCCTTGTGTTAACACTAATACAGAGGTACAGTGTCAACAATAAAACTGTAACCACTTGACAAACTCTAGCTTTCTGTAGGAAAGGAAAAGGAAGAAAGCATTTTCTTTGTGCCTGGAGGCAAAAACAGCATTACACAATTTCAGAAGTGACAAGATCTCTTTCTCTTGTGTGATATTTAATAGTAAATATAAAGAATAGCTTCACCCTTGGAAATAACCTTTGATTATTGGGTAATGAGACAAGAGGAGAAAAGTGGATACTTCTGCTCTAGTAAAATTGCAAGCATTGGCAGAAGTGAACTTGAACATGTAACAACAATGCACCAATGGCCAGAGATAAGAAGCAAATACAGAGTCTTTTTAGACCCCAAGCTGCTTATCCAATTTTCCACTACTGCAGGGAGGTACCAAAACAAAACAGGAGTTTGAGTAGAGAGGACCGACCCCCTAGGGCTCCAAGAATCTGGTATCTTTCTTTGCACACATACACATACCCATAAACAAAAGAATATATTCACTGAGTACTGATGGAAAATCTTCCTGTCCTTGCTTGCTTGGCATTGAGTTGGTCTTCCCCCTTATACTAAGAGAACCAAACATTTCTAGATGTCAGAGTTGAATAGTTCTAGCAAACTCTGGAACCCCCGATAAGGAGGACACAGTCTTCATGCCCAAATGGCACAAGTAGATTTGGAAGACTTAGAATAAAAAATGAAGGATATCACATTAATAACTTATAATATCAATTTTATACTAAATCAATAGTAACTGAACAATTGGCTTAACTAAAATAGATACCTACATAAATACATGCATTTCACATATAGAATGAGCTCCACTAAGTAAGTTTGTGCATTAGTGATAGATCTTGGACCCATTGCCAGTGACTTCATATATTGTCCCAGCCGCACCATTTTCACCTATATTAAGGGAGTCTAGTTTGGTGTTATGCAGGTTCTCCATTTGTCAGACCTGAGTCAGTGATCTCTCACTGACTCGGGTCAGGTGATTCTGTGGATTTCCCCAAAAGAGGAACATTAACACCACAAGGACATATGCTCAACTATGTTCATAGCATCATTATTTGTAATAGCCAGATCTTGGAAGCAACCTAGATGCCCCTCAACTGAAGAACAAATAAAGAAAATGTAGTACATTTACATAAGGGAATACTACCCAGCAGTAAGAAACAATGGCATCCTAAAATTCACAGGCAAAAGTACAGAGCTAGAAAAAACCATTCTGAGTGAGGTAATCAAGACACAGAAAGACAATTATAGTATGTACTCACTCATAAGCAGATACCAGACTTGAAGCGAAAAATAACCAGCCTTCAATCCACAACCCCAGAGCAGCTTGAACCCTCTTCCAGAAATGGATGGAAGCAGATACAAAAATCCACAACTAACTCCAGGGCCATGCTCCTGGAGTACAGTCAAAGTGAGAGAGGAGTGAAAACATGAACAAATGTCTGTTTGTGTTTTCTTTATTGCTTCTATTTTTATTTTTCATGTCATGAATAGTTTCCTTCACCTCTTTGTGTTTATTGCATTTTTAAAAGTGAGTTTTTCATTTCCTCCCAAAGGACATCTATCATCTTCATAGTTGTATTTAGGGTCATTTCCTTGGACTTTTGATGCATGGAATACTCAGGTCTTGCTTCCATAGGATAATTGAGCTCTGGTGATGCCATATTTACTTGGTTTTTATTGTATTTTTACACTGGTGTTTAGGCATCTGGGTTTGGGATGATTAGTTCTAGTTCCTGATTTCAGAGTTTGTCTTTATTGGATGGGTGTTTTGTTGCTTGGTTTCTGTTTCCCCTTTGGTGGTCTGGATTTCTGGATATGAGCTCTGGTGTAGTTGAGAGTCTCTGTCCAAGCTGGAAGTTGGTCTTCTGATTTTAGTTTAGTCTTTGGTGCAGCAGGGGGTCTTTGTTCTTCTGAATGGTGTTGCCCGCACCTGAGCAGCTGAAGTCTGTTCAAGCTGGTGTGGCTTGAACCTGTTCTAACTGGTGTGGCTTGTACCAATTCTAGCTAGTGTGGCTTGCTTCTGAGTAGTGGAAGTCTACCCAGCAGCAGGGTCAAGAACAAGCTGGGAAAGTGTGGGCCTGGGGAAGGCACACAGGGAACAGAATCTAAAGATTATGTGCAGTTGTGCTAGCAGGCAAGTCACTCACCGATTCTGGCTGCTGTGGCCTGCTGCCTAGTAGTGGAAATCTGCTGGGGTTGTGAACAGGTTCCAGCAGTGGGGACAGGGACAAGAGGGGGTAGCATGGGCCTGTCAGGGAACACAATCCAGGGAGGGGTACAGTTCTCCTGTAAGTGCCCTATTTTATTGCCTTGGCAACTAAGCTGGAAATTGCTTCCTTGTTCTACAACAGGCTTTGAAAGAGTAAGACAGGAAACTGTGTGTGTGTGTGTGTGTGTGTGTGTGTGTGTGTGTGTGTGTGTGTGTGTGTGGTGTTTGTCCTGCTGTCTTCTACTACCTCCTGTAGGAACACTATTGGTCTGATGGCAGGGATCTGCATCACAGGGCATGCAGATGTGGACTGCACTACTTTAGGAAAATGCTTATTGCTCTGCCGGTACAATGACTATAAGCATATATGCTCAGTATCCAACCAGATTCACTTAGCTCAGCTTTTTGTGGACCACAGATGCTTTCTGCACCTGGGCTTGCCTTCCTGAAAACACACTCTTGGATACAGCAGGGTCAGTGAAATAATGGCACTATGTACTTATCACATCCATCTTATTACTACAAAATCAGCTCAGTTTCATCCTCAGCAGGGGCACTGTCACCTGTATCATCCTGACATATAAGAGTAGAGTACTATTTTCTTTTGGTTAAAGAGAAAAGGCTTTAAATGTGCCATAATTTTCAAAGCCCAATGGTAAAAACCTTAGAGGAAAAAAAATCTGTTCTCTCATTTACTCCCAGAAAAACCATTCCTGTACTGAAAATAGTCCATATTTAGATGACCTAAATCCTACACATCCAGGGGATTTATAAGATCATACATAAAAGCACTTATTTGTGTCCTATGACTTCATATCACTTTAAAAAAATGTTTTTGTGTGTGCAGTGCTAGGAATTGAACTCAGAGCCCTAGAGCATACCATAAAAGTACTCTAGCAATATATCCCCAGAAAAATGTACTTTAAAAATATTAACATTAAATAACTCAGTATGTTAGATTTTTGCAGAACTTTGTGTCATCAAATTACCAAAAGGCAATGCCTAGCAGTTGAGTTTACTGGAAAACTGAGTCCAGAGACATAGACCACAGGGCTTCTCGGCATCCATGTCTGCGGGAGAGGATAGTTGCTTCCCTAAGTGTCTGCCTTAGGAAAAGAAATCTGGGTTCACGTTTTACCTAATCCTATAATTTCACAGTACCACAGCTGACCATCTTAAAGAGTCACATCAGACATTTTCCCCCTCTGATCCATTTGCTTCCCTGTTCACCTCCATCACAATAGAGGTGATGCCTCTTGGATCTGGCTGACCTTCACTCCCAACAGCTGTGCCAGGAAGCTTTGGATGCAATTCCTGTCTCCAGTGGCTTTTGCACCTGCAGTCTGGCTGGCTTGAGCTTTCTGTTTCCCGCCTGCCTTGGCAGCAGGTTTGAAGTCAAAGCTGTTGCCTATGGTGTTCTCTCTGGGCCTCCTGTCTCTAGTGACAGATCCAGAGGATACCTGAGGGGCTTGTCAACAGCTGAGACTGTGTCTACTGCTCCTTGGCTTGAGACAGTTCTGGTATTATCGTGAGTGGGCCTAGCTGGATATCTGCCGTTTGGAATGTAAGTTGACCTTTTATTAAATACTAACACAGAGGTAAAGTAGGAAAAAGTGGCTCCACCAAAACTTTTCAACATATAGACCCAGAAGGCTTGAACAGAAAATGTTGGAATACTCTAGATGTGAAATGATGAAGAAGCCTGTTAGCTGTGCATCGCTGTGACTAAAGCCTGGCATGAACTTAAAGGAGGAGACACTTGTTTGGGCTCATGTATCTAAGATTTGGTTTCCAGTCCTTGGCTCCATTGATCTATGAGACAATACCATGGCAGTTTGAAATGGGGGAATATAGTCACATAATGGTGGCCAGGAAGCAGAGAAAGAGGAAGGATTAAGGACTAGAAAATGACCTTATCAGGCCCATTTTCGTTACAGGCCCCAATTCCTAAAGTTTCCAGAATCTCCCACAGTAGTAGTACAATCTGGAAATCACACTTTCAGCATACAGGCCCGTGGGCAACAGTTCATACTCAGACCAGAGCAAACAGTGACTATGGATAAAGTATTTAATCTTTGTACTTATTCTATATAATAGGTGCTATTACCATGGCCACCATACAGATAAGGAAAATGAAATCTAAAGAAATGAAGCAACTTGTCCACAGACTCTGAAGAGACAGAAGTGGGATTTACAAATGGAGACAACTGCTTGACAATATGTAGCGCTTGTCTGCAGAACTAGTCTGTCCTCAATATTTTCTTAATTCTCTTAGATGGAAGCATTTAAGTTAGTGTGTTTCTTGACTGCCCTTCTGTCTGAGATCATCTGAAACAGTTATATACTTTTCAAATCCACAGATAAGCCGGCACTAACACAGGTTAGACATCACCATTCATTTCTAAGCTGCTTTGCACCCCTGTTGCTTTGTTTGCTTCCTATCTTAATGAGGAGGCTAGCAGAGAGAAACACACACAAGCCTCAGTAGGAACAAAGGCACAAAGTCTGCAGTTCAACCTTTAGTGCCAGTGGGTACCAGAGGAGAACTTTCCCTGGGATGTTCTTGAAAACCCAGAGGATTTCTGCATCCGTGCTCAACTGCCCATTGTCAAATTCACTTGGTATCCACTGCTCCTTTCAAGAGTAACTCACTTGAAAGGGGCAGCAGATCACAAATCATCCCGAACAGGACTGTTTCTCAAGCATATCAATGTATCCTCAGGGAGCAACCCTGTAACCCAACTGACCATTGTGTAGCTCATGGGTCCACTTCAGCACCTACAACATGACACCGAGAAGCATCTTTAGCATTCACACATTCTTTCAGACCCCTCCAATTTTGTTCAGCTTTCCAGTACTGCCTTAGTATCTCATCCTTCAGGTGGGAACATACACTCAACAGAAGAAACATCAAGAAATCATGATAGTCAGTAGCTCAGTCAGGCTAACAGCTAAAGGGAAGGCATGATGCATATTAGCAAGCCCCCAACCCTCAGATATGATTGGTTAACATCTGTGTAGTTCACAGCATGCATTTTTCAGACCTATAACCTATCATTTAGCCTCCCTTATAAACTAATGATAATGTATCAGGAATGCCTGCCAAAGCCTGTGATTCATGGAAAAAATGATCAAGGCTGCTAAGCTAATTTCTCCCAAACAGATGCAATTTAATCAGATAAAACTCTATTGGAGCTGGACCTACATTTACTGGTGTGGTAAAATGAACATAGACTAATAATGGTTACTACTTACACAGGCCACACCATATATTTTATAATTATTACCACTCTTCTTGCATCCTATGGAAGTAGGTATGACTATTCTTGGTTTTGAGTTTAGTGAAGTAAAGACTAGACTAGAGGATAACCATGATTTAGCCAGGGTTAACCATTTAGTGTCTGATGGAGCATGAAGCCTTTCCAGTTCCCATAATTCTGCTATATTGGTACTGCTTGCAAATGGAAGGCAGGAGATGTGGTCTAAGTCCTAGAACTGCCAGGTGGGCAGCCTTAACAAAATTTACTTAATTTCACCCCAGATTCATCGATTCAGCTACAAAATGAAAAGAATGCTTTTGAGCTTTAGCTTAAGAGCCAATCTTGGGAATCAAACTCCCTGTGATGAAAATTCCTGTCACATGTTAACTTTTTTTATGTGACATTGAAGAAGTCAAATGGCATTATCTTGAAAATGGAGAAATATTTACCCCAAAGGGGTTGTTGACAGGTTTAAGCAAAATACAATATAATGACTATTTGGTATCAGTGTACATAGTAAGTTTTCTACCTCCTCATCCTCAACATGATCATTGTCATGATAACACTGCCATTACAAAATGGCACTTTAAAAATATTATTGATTTAATTTTATGTGTATGGTGTTTTGCCTGCATGTAGGTGCGCCATTTGCATGTATACAGTGCCTTCAGTGGCCAGAAGAGGACATCAGATATTCTAAGGCTGGAATTGCAAAACAGTTGTGAGCTGCTATGTGGGTGCTGGGAACTGACCCTAAGTCCTCTGCAAGAGCAGTCCATGTTCTTAACCACTGCACCATTTCTCTGGCCCCAAAGTACATCTTTTCCTATTCCACTTCTCTGGATATTTTGAAGTCTGAATGTGAAAACATGTCAAATGTGTTTTAAACAATAAATATCTATGCAATTATAAAGAAATAATATGCATAAGGCCTAGGATTCAGTTAGAATTGGGAGGAAATGTTGAGATCTCAAGGTTAAACAGTATCAAACTATTCTGCCCTACTTCTACACATGAGCAAAACCCAGCCGTGTGTTTATCTGAAAGCAGCTTTATGTGGCCTATGGTCTGCAGAGGATCTATCATGCAATTCATGTAGACAGAAGAGAAGAGTGCAGATCACACAATACCTGACATCATACTAAGGACTAAAGGGTAGAAGTAGACAACAGCAGAAAATAAAAGATTCAAGTGTTCCTATCTCAGAAGAAAAGTTTACAATGACAAAGAGTGGACTGGATTTATGTCATACTGCCAAGTGAAAACTTCATTTACTGGCATCTAATATTTTAGATCATTTCATTTGTATGATTGTTTTTGCTTGCATCTGTATATATGTACCATATTCATGCCTGGTTCCTGGGGAGGTCAGAAGCATCAGATCATGAAAAGGCAACAGAACTACATATAGATGTGATCTACAATGCAGTGCTAGAAATTTAAGCCAGGTCCTCTGAAAGAGCAACAAGTACTTTTACCTGATGATGTATCTTGACAACAGCACCATCTCAGTTTCTTTACTTATAATGTCCACCTGTAAAACGGCATGCTTTACAGGGTCATACATGAAGGGAGGCACATAGCATACAGTGAGTATTAAGTAAGCAATAGATGCTATCTTACTGTCAACATGCTGAGGAAAGATGTTGCTATTAATATGTCTCACAATTTCTTGTGCACATTTTGTATGGTAGAAGGTAAAAATGAAATAGAAGAAATATTGTGAATTTGGCTATAGGTAGGTGTTCTGTACCTTTTTTCAGTAAGACTGGTCAGAGAAACACTCTTTGAGACATATTTGATAGTTCTTTGTTTTGCTTTCAGACACTGTGGAAAATCAAGTCTCCCCAGCAGGCTTGTCATTTTCTTAAGGTCTGCAAGGTAATAAGCATAAATATAGATATAACTATAATTATAGATATAAATACAAATGGGTTCCTGGTTCTGACACCAAAACCTTGCTTTTCATACCAGAGTTTGAACTCAGGGTTTTATGTCTGTTAGGCAATTACTACTACTGAGCTATAATCCCAGAGCTCCTTTCAGAAACCTTTTGTTGTTGTTGTTCTGTTTTGAGGAGGGGGCATTGTGCTGCCATGGCTGGTCTTGAGGTTATTATATGTGTCAGCTGTCTTCCTTACTCCTGGGTTTCTGGGATTACACAGGGTCCATCTCAGAGTCAACTTAATGTAGTTCTAAAGTAGGCATATCCTGGAAACAAAATGCCAAGACCTATCAGTTACTATCATAGAGCCTCTCTTTACTCATCTATAAAATGTGGATAAGAAGACAGGGACAGTAGGAGAATTCAGCAAGGCACTGAATATGTAATATATACAAAACATCCACATCCTAATTCTCAGAACCGGGAATGTGTTGTCCCATAGCACAAAAGAATGCTGCAAAAGGAATCAAGGCCATAGGTAAGTAAATAGAGAGGCAAACATAGATTATCTAGGTGGGCTCAGTTCAACCACATGAACTCACAGCAGTGGTAGATGTAAACAGATGAGTCAGATAATGAAGTTGCAGAAAAGTTCTCAATCACCAGGCTCAATCCACCAGTGCTGGCTGTGGAAACTAAGGAAGGAGATCATTAGCCATACGAAGCTGGGGGCCTCTTGGTGCTGACAGTCACCATCAGTTGTCAGCGAGCAAGGAAATAGGACTTCAAACCTATAACGGAAAGGGGCTGGATTCTGGAAGCAATTTGAATGAATAGGAAACAGAATCTTCCTCGGAGCCTCCAGGAAGAACAGAACCTTCCTGACACTTTGAGTTCTAGCCCAACAAGACCTCTGTTATACTTCTGAAGCATTTAAGCACATTTTTTTAATGTATTATACCCTAAGGGTGTGGAGATTTGTGACGGTCACCATAGAAAAGCAGTGCCATACATCAACACTGAGAACACCAAGCATCTAGACTAGCATTTATAACACACAGTAAAAACTGATTCAAACTATAATTTAGTGATAGTGATGGTTTTGTGATGAGGATAGCAACAATAAAATAAAATAAAATATTAGGTTACTTATGACATCACAAATATTAATCCTGTCTATAGATCTGAAAGTATGGCTGTTCGGTGGTAAAGTGATTGCTCATCAAACACAAGGTTCTAGACACAGTACCCTTCACCATACAAAAGAAGAAAAGACAAAACCTTTTTCTATAATCAAAATATTCATGCTTTTAGCCTTCCTATTTGTTATTTATCATACTAATTGTTTCCATATTTAGTAAATTATTCTATCTAATTCTCAAAACTATCATATAAAGTATATACAATTATCACCATTTTCTTAAAAGATAAGGGTGGAGCACAGATAAGAAAAGTTAATTTGTCTTATACTGATTTCTGCTCTGAAGGATTTGCATTAAACAGGAGTTATCAAGGACATAAGTTCTTAAGTAGGAGGGGGAAATTTGTAATGTCCCAAAGACAGAAATAGAGCACAGTGGGCATGCGTGCTTATGCATCTTTTTATTCCTACTGAGCCAGAAGTGGTGGTGCTGGGGCCCTTTAAAATCATTAAACAACAGGAGGTGCATGGAAATTAAGGCTTGGGATTTTCTGAGGCAGAGTAAGAGCCACACTCTCTGCATAAGACAACCCTAGCTATGTCCTTGCTGAGTCCAAAGTATGTGCGTCTTAAATAAGGAAATTAATCCCCAGTCCTATGCCACTCAGGACACCTGAAATAGATTTCAGGAAGCCTGAGACAGAGATTAGAAATACTATCAAGAGCACGGCCTCTTTGGACCACAGTGTTAGGGGATGCCTTGACTCTTTTGTTCCCCAAGCAGAAAGCAATTTTAGGTCACCCATTTTATCCCAAGGGTAATTCATGAAAGCACACACAGAAAAGGTTGGGCTCTCAATACACTCCTAGTGATGGTATTAAAAGAACTACAATGTGTAAGATATGTTAAAGAGTCAGTGTATCTTGAGAAACAAATGCACAGGGTTGAAAAAGGAATACCTGGATGAAATTCTGAGCCCTACAATGGCCTCTGTGTCACAAAAAAAAGTTCCTTTACCTTACAGAATTTTTTAATCTAACATTTATGAAGTAGAATTTACAGTTTTTACTGTTATCAATAGATTAATGTTAGCATTGAAAGAAAAAGTTACATAACTCACACAGCTAATGCATTTACCTAAGCTACATAACACTGAGGGGTAGAGACAGAGGAACATGTATATGAGACATAGAGAACAGATGCCTAGAATGTAAGTAAAATACTCCTAGTGCAAAGGCTCATTTAGGTCTCTCGCTGTTTATCACCTTATTAGCTTGTGGCTCTGCCCTGGTAAGAAGACTGCTCCTCCAGGAGCCCATAGGAAAACCCATTTCCTAGATCACATTTCCTGTCAAGTTCAGTACTTCCAGATGTTGGAGGATACAACTGGGAGAAGGTAGATTCTTGGAACTCTACATGTGAAATTCTATTCCTCCACAGGACTAGGAGGCTGCCCTAGGGATATTTCACATTATATCTCTTAACTATGATATTCATGAATGATTACATTTGGAAGAAAATGAACAGGTTAACAAATACCTGTGCAAACCCCTATGCACAGAGCCCCTATGGGATAGAACTTTACATAACATCCACTCTGACACTGAATGTTAGTCTATACTTTAACAAAGTAGAGGAGACCTTCTCTAACTGTCAGGGTGTCCAGGGAAATCAGGTCTTGGAAACTCATTTTCATTTGATCCTGAGGTCAGTGAGGCAAAAATAAGGATCAGTGAAAGCATACAGAGATAAACAAAACTCAGTGAACAAACAGCCTTCACAATGTTCCAGATACTATGTGGGCTTTAAAGTACAAAGGTGCCACAGGGTTCCAAAACAAAGAGATTTAAACATTGAAGGAAATACAAACTATAAAAGTGTATCATCACTAAAGATAAAGTAAATTCAAGCATGTTCAAGTTAGACTAGACAAAAAATGAAGTCTAAGGAGTTAGACCTTGGCAAGTATATTGAGAGAGTGACCTATTAGCATGAGAGAAACGGCATCAGCAAATGTCATGGAAAGACTACATGAAATTACAATGAAGAAAGTCTCTTAGCAGAGATGAAACTGAAGCTGGATTTCTAAAGAATCTATCTGAACCCTTCCTTCTCATTCTTATGTGGCTACTCTGTTCATAGTTACAATAACTTCTCATTTCCTTGCCCATTGCCAATAAGTTGTGTGTTCACGTTTATGTATTGTGTATGTGTACAAACATTTCTGTGGAGGCCAGAGGATGGATGAGTTCCTCCACTACTCTTCACCACCCCTTCCTCCCTTTTGGATTTAAGAATATTTAATTGTGTGTATATTTATGTGGGGTATATATGTACCTGAGTGTAGGTACCCAAGCACACCAGAAGACAGTGTCAGAGCTGGAGTTTCAAGTGGTTGCTAGCCACTTATGGGTGCTGAAAACAGAACTCTGATTCTCTGCTAGAGCAGGACACACTCTTAACTGCTGCTCCATCTTTCTAGTCTCTTAACCTCATTGTTTGATGCAGGGCCTCTCACTTAAACTAATTGTTTGAGGGAGGGTCTCTCACTTAACCTTAGGTTCACCAATTAGGCTAGACTGGATGGACAGCAAGTTCTCAAGCATCCTCTTTCCCCCTTTAAAAACGTACAAGTGAATAATATCATGCTATATAAAAAAAAATAATATGTGACAATACAGTAAGAGACAAAGAACAGAGGGTCCCCAATCACTTTATATTCACTAGAGGGAAGGCCATTTATTATCTAAAGTTGATACATTAGGAAATGTACAAGGTACATTATTTAAAGGTCAAAATAGAAACACTAGAAAAAACAAGAGAATATAAACCTATCAAATTAGCATTCAAACAGAACACAAACCACATAAAGTAAAGGAATCACCGAAGGACTATGACAACAGAAAATGAAATTAAATGACCAAGTAAAGCTAAACATGCATACCATGGTGGAATATAAATGGTATGAATATAAATTAAAATCAGCTTTAATATTTCCTATAGCAGAGATGTACCTCTTTTACACTTAACATTCTGGACTCATGATGTTAAATATTTTATGTGCATATTACAAGCAAAACTGGTATTTTATGAAAAAAATGTTCCTCAACTGGTGATAAACCTTACAATTGTTAGCAGTTTAGAAAGCAGTAAACACTGTCACATATGCTGAATTTAAAGCAAAGTGATGCCAAAAGGTTAAAAGAAAAAAATATGGTTACCAGGCAAATGCAAATTAATAGAGCACAGAAGTTGTAATAGAAATATCAGACAATGCTCAACTCAAGGAAAAAGCATTAAAGAGGATCAACAGATTAACTCGACAATCCACAACTAAGACAGCAGCTTGAGCATTTACAAAACAAGTAGCCTAATGTGAAAGCCTTCAGACTTTGTTAGAAGACAGAACACTACCTAATTACAGCATCAATAGTAAAGGCTAAAACATTCCATTTAATTTTTAACAGTTCACATGTGTACAAAAAATGAAGACAGAAAATAAAAATATTCTGGGTCTATAATTTCTTTTTAGCATACAATAAACGTGAAGTTACCTAAATCATAAAAAGCAAAGAAAGTCAATATCCTTAAATCAATATGTCTGGGTGGCTATAATTAATAACAATGTTATTATATAGTTGAAAATATGTTGAGACAGTAGACTCATAAAACATATGAGAGGTAATATATATTAATTAACTTCCTTGTAGTAATCATTCACAATCTAAATGTATATCAAACCATCACACTGCACACCTTAAATGTATAGAATTTATATCTGTCATATATACCTCAATCAAGTTAGAGAAAATAAATAAAAACAATAGCTCAATATTAAATCATGCATAATTACCATGAATTCATTTGAAAAATTATTTTATTATGGTTAGCAAGATGATTCAAAGGTAGCAAGCCTTCTACCTTAGTTCAATACCTAGGACCCACATAGTAAAAGGAAAGAACAAGTTATCTTGCTTGGGTATGCATTCCCTCAGCCACATGAATACATATAAGAGATAGATAGATAGATAGATAGATAGATAGATAGATAGATAGATATAATAAAAATTCTTAAAAATTAAAATAGCTGCGCATGTAGTGCACAGCTTTAACCCTATGACTTGAGAGAAAGAGGCACGTAGAGCTCTGAGTTTGAGGCAAGCCTGATCTACATAGGGAAGCTGCAGACCTGCCAGGGCTACATAGTGAAACTCTGACTTTCTGCCTCTCAGTTTCTCACTGTCTCCCTGTCTCTTTCTATTTCTCCATCACTGTCTTTTTCTATAATTCTCTCTTCCCCCCTCTCCATCTCTCTTGTATGTGTGTGTGTGTGTGCATGTATGTAAATTTATTATATTTTATTCATCCCACACCATGGTATATATGTAGAAATCAGAAAACAACTTGCTGAGTTGAATCTCTCCCTCCACCATAGGTCCCAGAGATAGAACTCAGGTCATCAAACTTAGCCATCTCACTAGCCTGTCAATGAATTATTTTATGAGCTCTTGACAACCTACTTTTCCAGGCCCACTGTTACTGTCTTTCATTTTATGACACTGTGGTCACTCTGCATTAACTGATTCTTCCCCCATGTATTCCTGTTTTACTCATTCAGAATCTAGAAGCATCTGATAGCCTGGCCCTCCCCCCAAAGCCATGTTTAACATTTTGTTAATTATTTAGAAGGTATGCAGGATCTAGCTGATGCAAATTTGCCAGAACAGAAAAGAAATACATGGATGACAAATTTATGTTCTAAACAATCATGACAGTTCTGAGATAGTCTCCAAAGAAGGAAGACTAACAGACATACAGACACAAGATATGTGTGAAACCTAAAGAAGGAAAGAGTGTTGAAGGCTTGATTTAGCTACAGCATGTCCTATAAGTAACAGAATGTGAAAATGGTTTTAGTAGGCAGTTAGCTCAATGTGATTCAACACCATGCAACACTTCAGCTAACAAAGGCAAATCCTATGTAACTAGATTAAGAATAACTAGACTCAGAGAAGCAATTGATTCCAATTTCCGTTTGGGATAAGAAACCCAACCGGGAGGAAACTCAGACCCAGAGAGACAAATTCCTCATATTCTCTCTATAACAATATTTCTTATATGTGGATCCCTTCAGAAAATTTAGGCAGCAAATCCTGGTCAGAGAAGAATTAAGTGAATGAAAAGGAAATACCACATAAAAGCAACAGATGTAAAAATCATCCTCACACAATATGGAAGTATGATTTATTGTCCTACGTGGACAGGGAAGCTGGCCCTCATAGTCACCACCTGACATTCCCAGGTAAGATGTAAAATGTTTAGATAAGGCAATTCCATTCTGCTGATGTGGGAATCACAGGAACTATGCTTTCTTTTGCTTTATCTACAAAGAGAAAAGCAACAGCCAATTATAGAAAGTAGAAGCAAGTCCCTTTTCCTTCCCATTTTTTTTCTTCCCCAAAGCCTGCTCAGATATAAAAGAAGGCCTGCATCACTAATGAACACCTCAGGTTTCTCACCTGGAACTCAGGCTTTCACAAAGAAATTAAACCCTCAAAACTAACTAAAATACTGAACTAAATACTACTCAAAATGTTCAAAGTATACCAGAAGAAAATTATAGTCACACTTTTTTTCGGTGAAAAGCCTTGAGATAAGCAGTTAATTTTATCCATTCAGTCATTTAAATAATAAAAGCTATCTTGACTACCCTACAATCTAGTTTTCAGATGTAAATGAAGAGATACAAGAAAGACTTACAAATTATAAAATGTGATATAAATATAAAATTAATGAAATGAGGTACACCTGTTATGTCATCTAATCTTTATAGCAACACCAAGAAATTGGACAAGTTATTAGTCCTTCCTATTGATGAGGGAAGAGGGGCAAAAAATAAAACAGAAAGGATTAGGCAATTAATTTCCTTAGAACCCTCAGCTTGTTTGCTACCAAGGCAGGTCATGTCTTCATTTTTTCCTGTTTCTCCAGAATCAGTCTTGGCTAGTCTGTATCATAGGCGTTCTTGCCTCAGCTGACCTCTGTTGTAAAATATTATTTTAAGGTCCGTTACTTCTGTTTACATGGTGGAACATTTGTTTAATAATGTAAAGGTGTGTTGCTTTTGTTTATGCTGCATTTGTTTAACTCTGTGAAGCTGTGTTCTTTGCCTGTTCTAATAAAGAGCTGATGGCCAATAGCAAGGCAGGTGAAAGGTAAGGCTGGCAGGCAGAGAGCATCAATAGCAGGAGAAATCTGGAAGGAAAAGGAGGAGCAAGATAGAACAAGGAGAGGAGGACATCAGGGTCCAGCCAGCCATGAACTAAGAGTGAAAATAAGATATAAAAAAAAAAAAAGAAAAGAAAAGAAAAAGAAAAAGAAAGAAAAGGCCCAGAAGCAAAATGTAGACTGGCTAATTTAAGAAAAACTTTCTAGAAACAAGCCAAGCTAAGGACAGGCATTTATAATTAATAATAAAACCCTGTGTGTATTAATTTGGAAGCTGGGTGGCAGTCCCCAAAAAGAACAAAAGAGCTCAAAAGAGTAATGCATCGAAGAGCAAAAAATGAACAACAGACCTCAGGCTGAGCAGGCTGCTGGAGAGACAATAGAGATTAGAAGTGGGGAAGGGAGACCAACTAGTGTGCTTGTTCCTTTGGTATTCTTCCTGTCTCAGCATTGTGACACTAGCACTGGCTGCATTCCGGGACCCCTCCCCAGTGATATGTTTTGTTGGTCTTAGTAAGCTCCAGGTCTCCAGCTTTATGCCACTGCTGATCCTGAGCTCCTCTCTTACTGCCCTGGGTATCTGTTCGCACCTAAGTTATGTCTTCAGAGAGTTCTCTTCAGGATTCCAGTAGAGCGTGCCTTCTGCTTTCTGCTGAGTTCCTGATGGAGAAATTCCTCTTTTCCAAACTATTTGTTCCCAATCTGCCAGGGATGCTTTTACTGCCTCATCTCCAATTCCTATCTCAGCATTCTTCTCAGTTTGCACAGACTGTGTGCATGAGACTGCCAGCCATCTCCTGTACCTTACATGCTAATTTACCAGGGGACTACATCTGCCTTTGTCCAACTCTATATTAATTCAACAGCTGCAGAACTGTCTTCATAACTCCTATACCCCACATTTTCTTCTCCCTCTACCTGTTACTTCATTCTCCTATAGTAAATACATGGACTCATGGCTTTCTGCTGTAGAACTTCGACTGAGAAACAGAGCATTAAATCAGCCTTTGAATACCGTAGGGAAACATACAAGATGCAATCTATGTGTTTCTTTCAACTCTAAATTTGTAAACAATTCTTTTAAAAAAAGAAAAAAAGTATATAAAAACAACCATCCAATCAATTTTGCCCTCAAGGTTATAAAGGCTATTCCTACACTGACAGGACAACCATTTCTTCCCTAGTAGATTACAACTGTTACCAGGCACATGGGCCGCTAACTACCTCCAAGGCTGCAATAAATCAGAGGCCCAACACTCTTTCCCACCATCAAAATTTATGGCAGAAACACACCCAATAGTCATTCAGACCTCTAGGGTGCCTTCTTACTAAAGACTATGCATTCAGTTGTTAGACATAATAATAGCCTTGTCTTCCAAGAATGTGGTAAGAAAGAAAAAAAGAAAAATGTCCTTGCTTTCTTCTGTTGGAATCCATAACCAAGCATCCAAGGGCTGACATTTAGTTCTGGAGTTTAGAGCCTTCATCCTCTTCTTGCTGTGAAAAAATAATGATCTGTTGACCTCTGATTGTCATTCAAACCATGGACAAAGAGCCAGCATCTGTCTCTTCATTGGCCTTTTCTTCGCTAAATGTACTGGCTGTCACTAAAAGAGAAATAGTTCTTTTAGTGACACTTGCCAAACCATGTTAGTCATGAAATGCTGACAGTAATTACCAATGAAATGAAACAGTGGCCCCAAATGATCACTGCAAAGGCCTACAAAATAACTGTTATTTTTTTTCTACAGTCTAGGAGAATGAGGCTTCAAAAGTGATTTTATGACATTTTGGCAACTGATCACAGGTAGAAATTATCCATGCTCAATTAAAGAAAGATGAAAGTTCAGCTTTCTGTGATTAAACCAATAACTTGTTCAGCCTCGGGGCTGGAATTAAATGTTAAGGATCTGTGTCTCCTGCAATCCTCTACAAAGAATTAAAGAAGCAAATGGTTCTATCACTGACTTACTTAAAAATCAAGGATTTATTCATATTGGAAATTATTCATGATGAGACTCTGAGATAAGAAGAAATCATTCCAATCTCCCATGCCTTTGGCTGCCTGCAGATAGACTTCCCTTGGATTATGTTTCAGATATGGCATCACTTATTTTAGATTATCTATGATAAACAGATGCAGATGGTTTATTTAGATTTGGCTTTACATAGTGCATAGGAATATAATACATACATAGGAAAATATTTTGACATAATAAACGAAGCCCAAATAGCTACACAATTTACTAACTTTAGCCTCTATTTCCCTAAGAGTAGAGGACAAGCTGTGATGGTTGGTCTTATGTAGCAATTTCACTAAGCTGCTAATCTCATTACTAAGTGAAACACTAATCTACATGTTGCTGTGAATGTATTTTATAAATGTAATTGAAGTCCATTAACAGTTGGCTTTAAGTAAAATTACTTAACCTAAACAATCTGTGTGGCCTGTTTCAATCAACTAACGCTTCTTAAGAGTAGACCTGTCTTGTGTAATGAAGAAATTCTTTATACCTTCAACTCACATCCTAGGGTTCATGATAGTCTACGCTACAAATTTAGGAATTATTTACTAGGATCTGCTTGCAAGAATCTATGTATCCATCTTACAATCTATCTCTGCAGTTCAATCAATTTATCATTTATCTATTAACCATCTGCTCTATGAGGTATTTCTCTGATTATATCTGACTGATAAGTGAGACTTCAATGCCCCTTGTTCATAAACACTATGAGAATAAAATGAGATTGTATACATGAAAGTTATTGAACAGAAAGTAAATGTTAATGTCTGTAGTATTTATCATTTAACATGACTAACTCAAATACAGAGAATAACTCCAGATAAACACTTCTTTTTTTTTTCTAAAAAAGCCTTATCCCTAATCTTATATTTTGTTTTTGTTTGTTTTGTTGTTTTTTTTTTCAGATAGGGTCTCATGCCATAACCAGACCTCAGACACACAACCACTCACCAACCTCAGCTTCTTAAATGCTGGGGTTGAAGGTATGAGCCACCATACAAGGCTAATTTTAGGTAATTTTGCAATATTGCCAAACCTGGCTTTATGGATTTGAAGACTAAGACAATCATACTCAAAACATTTAGATATTATATTCTTCATAATAATTGATAACAAACTTGACACAGAGTCTATGGATATTGTAGAAGAGATTAATTGTAAAGCAAAAGGGTAAAGTCTATGTTCAAACTGATTCTTCAACAAGATTTCAACAGAGAGAAAAAGTTCAGTGTCAATGATAAAATAAAGTTAAATGAAGTTATTGTGGGTAAAAGAGGGACCTACTCTAAACACCATCTCTGTTTTGTTTTTCTCGATGTGGGATGGCTTGCTTGGCTCTGCAGCTGTGGGATAAGCTGACAAGATGAGATGAGAGGATACTGCCTCACGTTGTCAGGCAAATTAGCCCCAGGCCCAGAAACTGCTATGGAGAAGCTGATGACCAGTGCCTCTTTATGGAAAAGATGATTCTGGAACTCTTCCTTTAGCCTCTGCAGCATCACACAGCTGGATTAGATGCTAGAGCCTCCTGTATTAGATTAGGCTACAGCAATGAGGTTTATCCTGGTACAGAAGAATGGAAGTCACTTTCCCAGTAGCCAAGCCCATAAATACCTCCCCACTCTTGCTTCTTGCCTTCTGGCTGACTGGGATGGAGCCTCATGAGCTCCTTAAGAACAATGGAGGGGTGTCACAGGCAAAGCCTGAATCACTGCCTGGAGAGAGTCATTCATTTAGGAGAACCTTCTGAGATGGCCCACACAAGATCATTAGCCAGGGGTGAACTGGCCTTTGGAGCAAGCCACTGCCATTTGAGGACTTATCTGCAATCAGCTAGCTAACAAAAACTGTTACCAAATTTGGCACACGGTCATAGCAGAAATATAAAATGTACAGCATTGGCCTAGGAAGACAGCAGATGGCAGAGAAATCAAGAGTGGAATCAAAAAAGACAGAAATTCATGCTCTGGAGTAAAACACCAACCTGGAATTGGAAGGCAATCTAGAAATCATCAAAGCCGATCAACCACCCATTCAGGGGTGTATCCTGAAGTCAGAATAAGAACAGAACTACTATGTTAATTCCTTTTCCTATTTTCCCTTCCATATTAATCATGTCTCTCTCTTTCAAACTGACTTCTCCTCGCCTACTTTCAGTTTTCTCCTCAGCTTATGTATCCCAACTGCTATGAAATGTCACCCACCCCTGAATGTGTGTGTGTGTGTGTGTGTGTGTGTGTGTGTGTGTGTGTGTGTGTGTGTAGTTGGTAGGACTGTTCCAGAAAGTTGTCAAGCTTTTTGTCATGGGGCCCAGCTGGCAGATATAGAGCCATGGGAGTTAGTGACAAGAGCCTAGCCCCACTTCCGGCTGAGTTCTTTGCTTCCTGGCCAGCTACCAAGATATAAAGAAGCCACTTTCATAAGTTCCCTGTACTGCACAGTTCATGGAAAATTTATACAAATTGAGTCATCAGAGAGGAAGATGTCTCAGCTGAGAAAATCCCTTCATAAGATCAGACTGTAGGCAAGCCTGTAGAGCATTTTCGTAATTAGTAGACCATCCCTATTTGGATGATGCCACCATGGGCTGGTGGTCCTGGGCTCTATAAGAAATGCTGAGCAAGCCATAAGGAACAAACCAGTAAGCAGCACCTTTCCATGGCCTCTACACCAGATTCTGTTACAGGTTCCTGCTCTAATGTCCTTCAGTGATGAACAATGATATGGAAGTGTAAGCCAAATAAACTCTTTTCTCCCCCAAGTTGTTTTGGTCATGGCGTTTGATCACAGCAACAGTATCCCTAACAAAGACACTCCCACAGTGATGCCTCTCCTGCCATGATAGACTATATTATTTAAACTATGATCCAAAACAAACCATTCTCCCCTTAACTTGTTTCTATCAGGTATTTGGCCACAGTAATAAAGAAAGTGGCTAATACGTCATGCAAACAATGGTCTTTCTCAAGGGAAGATCAAGCCCCATATCTCTATAGCACTTCAAAATTGCTTAACTGTGGCAATCACTGTCCTTTTAAGTATGAAATTTGATCACATGCATGGTTATTTAATCATCCATTGTCCCAGACTATCTTCTGATCCCTCTGCCAAATGTTTTAGTTAAGACATAAACTTTTCTGAGAAGTAACCAAGTCAGATGTGAAGTATCTTTCCCTCTCCCCAATCCTGCTGAGTCCTGAAAGTGCATACTGGATTCTTAGAAACACTGCACAGGTTCAGCAGATTCCATATAGGAATGAAGGTCATATATAGGAATGAAGTCATAACAATTAATGAACAGACACCATGAATTTGAAAGAAAGCAAGGAGGGTTTGGAAGAAAAAAGGGGGAGAATGTTGTAATTATATTATAAACTAAAAGAGTAAATAGGAACAAAAATAGATAAATTCAGGGCTAGACAGATGGGCAAGAGTATTTGCTGTGTAAGTAGTATGAGAACCAGAGTTTGGATCCATAGAACCTGTCTAATATGTTGGGAATGGCCTCATATGTACCTGTAACTCTACCCCATGGTAGGTAGAGACAGGAGGATATCTGGGGCTTGCTGGCAGCGAGCCTAGCTCCAGGTCCAGTGAGGGCCTTATCTCTAGGGAAAGATACTGAGCGTGATAGAAAAAGATATCCTCCCCCTCCCCCATCTCTGTGTGTACCCATACACCAGCATATACCACCTCTCTCTCTCTCTCCCTCTCTCTCTTTCACACACACACACACACACACACACACACACAATACATACATTTTCAAAAATAAATTGTACTTCACTCTAGTTTTTTGTTTTTGTTCCCGACACATGGTCTCATACAGCAAGAATGACCCTGGAATTCTGATCCTTCTTTAATGTACTGGGAATTACAAGCACATACCATTATTCTCTGTTTTATATGGTGCCAGGGACTTAAACAGAACTATGTGTGTGGTAGGTAGGCACTCACTCTACCAACTGACTACAGCCTATTAAATGTTTCGGCAAGACAGTGAGTATTCGGAGATGGAAACACAGGTGTTGGTACAATACAAAGGGAAAGAAGAAAACAGGTGCCTTTGAAGCACCAGGCTCAAAAGGATGACATCCTAGCTTCCTGAAACAATGTAGTTAGAAAAGCTATAAGGATATCACTGGGCTCTCTGAAAGAGGTCTGTAATCTATTAGCAATATCTATAAGGGCATTCAGTAGGAAAATGACAATATGAAATTTTGGTATTTGAAACAGATGTGTAGTAAAACACAGTTTTTTCATGTGTGATTGGTTTTGTTGTTACATTTTGTTTGTTTTTGTTTTTGAGGGGGAGTTGTGTTTTGTTTTAGACAGGATTTCTCTGTGTAGCTTTGGCTGCTCTGGAACATGCTCTGTAGACCAGACTGGCTTCAAACTCACAGAGCCCCACCTGCCTCTGCCCCCTGAGTACAGGGATTAAAGGCACAAGCTACCACCATTTGGCTAAAACACAAAGGTTTGAATAGCCAAATGCTACTTTGCATCAGCACTCATTACCTTACATAACATGATTCTCCTGTGCCCCATATCTTCTCCCAGTATCCCTCATCATGGCACCACTCAGTTAATGAGGGCAAAATACCATAGGCAATGCTATTATTGGTTATTCCTCACACACTTCATTCACTGCTACCTCCAAAACCTGTCCTTGCTTTGTTCATTCTTTCCTGTCCTCAAGGCTGCTCCTTGGTTCACTCTGCCACTGTCTCCCCATCTAGACTATTGCAATGAACTCTTAAGTAGGAATTTATATTCACACTGGCCTTCCTGTTTCTGCTCTCACCATCTACCAGTCTATTCTTTGTTGAGCAGCAGAGTTATCTAGGTCATTAATCAAACTTTGTCACTCCACTGCCTGAGACTTTCCAGGAGGCTTCCTTCTCTTTGTACTTAAAATCAAATTTGAACATCTAAAAATGGCTTAACCCTTATGAACGGAGCTTCATCCACCCCTCTGGCTCCATCTCTTGTCCTTGTCCACCGGGCTTCTGCCATGCACAGCTTTATACACATTAAGCATATTCCTGCCCCAGCAACTTTGAACTTGTCATTCTTTCTGCCTGAACACCCCTGCCTTAGATCTTTGCTGGTGCATTTATATATTCCATGTCTAAGTTTCAAATGTCACCTCCTCAGACAAACTTCCCTGCCTAACTTACAAAATATCCTCCAAGCACATTTCTTATCAACATGCTTTGTGCATGCCAGAATGTCTGTGTTCCTGGCATCTTGCATAAAGCTAGTTCTTGTTCTCTCTCTCTCTCCCCTTTCTCTCATCCAAATATATACACACACACATATATATATCATATATACATTATATATATGTGTGTGTGTATCTCTCTCACTCTCTCTTTCTCTCTCTCTCTCACACACACATAACACACACACCACACCACACACACACACACACACACACACACACACACACACACACACACACATATATATATATATATATCCCAAAGAGCAAGGGCCTTTCCCCTTTCCTAACTTCTTCATTGCTGTATCCCCATCACTGCAAAAGAGAACAGCTCTGATAGTCTTTGTTTTTGGGTTCCACTGAGGCTTTAGAGCTGAGGGCTTCCTAGACACTGATGTTTCTAAATGTATTTGTCAAATGAAGTCAACCCCTCAGGCAGCCCAGTGGATAAGTCAAAGCCAGCCAGCAAGAAGGAAGTCTGGCAAGTTAAATCACACAGTTCCATTTCCATGCTACACCCATACTGAGGAGATGCAGCTCATTAGGTACTAAATGTTTAGTGACTGTCACTATTAATTGGTGGGTATTAATACTCTAAGAGGACAGTAAATCTCATGCTGAACTCAGTGACATCAGCGCCTTGCAGTTAGACTAGCATTTGGAGTTTGTAACTTAAGCTACAAAAAAGAACCCAGAGATTGTGCCTTCCTTGTTTGTAAGATAATGCTAGCAATATTGTTGCCCCTCCTTATGAGGGCCTGTACTAAACATTATATGTGTTTATTATTAAATATGTACCATAACATTACAGAATTCATTCTAATATTATCTTCATAATTTTTGGATAAGGAATCTTTCATGCAGTGAAAGGGTGCACCTTGGTCAAGGTCACAGAGTAAAAAATGATGGCTCCTGAATTAGAACTGGAGTCTATCTTATTTTGAAGACATGATCCTAGTTAAGAAACATGTCTAGTTTTTATACTTATTTTTTATCAGGTAATCACAATTCTCTTCATTAAATCATTTTCTATTCTTCAAATGTAGGTTCAAATGCTACTTCTACACAAAGCCTTCTCTACACCTGCTGCCAGATCCATTCCCTTGCCATTATCCAATGAACTGGTCATGGGGAAATAATTTCCCAGAGAAATGGGGAAAGTAACTAAGATTTTTCTGACCATACATGATATTCCAGGCATTGACACAGATAAAAGCTTATGTAAACATTACAACTAACCTTAAAAACAGGCAACTCTTTTCTGGAAGGTTGGGTGTCCTGGTTAAGGTCTTAAACCTCAAAGTGGCAAAATCAGAATTTAAACCAGTCTGAAGACGTGTTGAGTCCATTTTTTTCCAGAAAGTTCCTATAGGTGCTGATAGACCAATAATGTTCCATCTTTGATCCTTGTAGCCTTTATCCTATTTATAATTTACATTTGTCTGATTATCATAATCTCCATTTTTAGTCTACCTTTATTAGGAAATAGACTCACTTTCTTTTGATACAACTAGATTACTCAGCACTTGACCAATCTAGCAATCATGGACCTAAACAAATATGTTTGTACAAATGAGTTGACTCTATATCCTTCATTTATATATTGAATAAATAAACATAGCCATCTCTACTTAACTGAATTACCTGCCTTATTAATCTCTGGGTCCCTGAAAATGAATGACATTTTGAACACTGTAGACACTCTGCTAAGTGTTCCTTATCATTCAGTTTGTGCCATTCAGAACTCTTCATTATCCTGGACTCCACGAGAGCAGGCACTGGGCAAAAATTACAGAGCAAGAAGATGACACAATTCTTGTGCATAAGGTTGTAACTTAACAGTTTTATGTGTGAAAAAAAGGAGGAAGTACATCTGAAACTTGAAACCAATGTCAGATAATTAGTATTGGTCTGAGCTCAAGGGGCCACACTGCTATCCTGTACACATGACCATACCAGTAGTTAAAAGAATGGGTTTGTTTCTCACCTGCATTACACAGAATCTAATCCAGCTGAAGGCTGGCTGAGTGTGTTTCCCTGTATCATCTAAATGCCAAGACCCAAGCTAACAAAGAGAGTATCCTCAGCTGCTGGGATAAAAGAATATGGAACAAGGCAAATCACACAAATTCCTTAAAACATTAACTTGGAAATAACTTATTTCCCCATTTAACCCAAGGCGGTGAAATCTGCATTCAAAGAATTAAGCTGGTGCCCTCCCACAGCACAACAGGGACTGGGAGTCAAAGCATTTGGTAATGACAGTAACCACCCTCACAATATACAACATACACACTAAGAATCGATCCTCATAGTACCTAAAACACATGGGCTAATAGCATGGCTCGGATAATAAACTGCCTGGTGTGGTGGTACATGCTTCTAAACCAGTTGGCCAGATGGTCTAAGTTACTCAGAGTTCCAAGTCAATGAGCCCTGTCTCAAAAAAAAAAAAAAAAAAAAAAAAAAAAAACAAGACGGACAGCACCTAAAGAATAACAACTGTGCTCTACTACTTCTGGCCTCCATATGCATGTTGCCATTCATGCACGCAAGCACACACATACACACGCGTGCGCGTGTGCGCACACACACACACACACACACACACACACACATCTTTGCTGACACACAGTTCAGGAAAATGTGTACTCAAATCAGTATCTTATTACTAATACTCTAGAACTACTGAAGTGTTTCCCTCAGTTCCTCTCTCTGTCTCAGTGTCCATCTCTGTAAAAATGGAGAAGGAAAAGAGAATGTCTAAGCTGTTTTAGAAGCAATAATGATGTATGTTAATGCCCCCCTCACACAGCCTGCCACAGTATATCATGGTAATCTCATCTAAGTGTCATCTTTGAAATGTAGACAAAAAAAATTTCCAGATATTAATGAGATAAAACTACCACTCTCCCTTTAAGCTTGACAGTTTCATTTTCTTGATATTAATGACCATCAAGCAGATAAAATGATTTGCTACACACAACCACGCACACATTGCCAAAATAAATAACAGGATCCAAGTAATCCCTAAACAGCTAAATATACCATATTCTAAGGCAAAAGAAGGTTCAGAGGAGGAAGGCAGTTAAAACAGGAAGACCCAAATGCCTCTATGCAGCAAGCTGAGCAGATCCCATAGATCTTCTGTCTACATTTTTCACTCTCTGTCCTCACATCTTCCTATGTACAGGGCTAAGTACAGAGCAGCAACACTGCTCAAGGCTAAACCTGGGGACCAGGCTTACTGTCTTCTACTGTCACCCAGTGTCTGATTCAAAGCACCTTACAAGGCACACATTGCTATTCTACTATTTCCCAAAAGGCACATGTTGCCAAATTGCACAGCACTGTTTTGCTATTTCCCAGTCCAATTCAAACCCCCTACAGACATTCTCAGGATGAGAGGAGAAGCAGATGTTAAAGCTATAAAGTTTTTAAATAGATGTACCATGAAAATACCTAAGGACAGGAAGCCACCCACTCCCCCCTTCCACACACACACTATCTTATTGATAGTTTTCAAGGACAAACCCTAATCCCTGGGCAGCAGCCCCGATCATTCAGCAAAGGAGGATACTGGGAAACAAAAGGTCACGCTTGCCGTTTGCCGTTTGCTCCTGCATTCTCTGAATGACCAGCTGCTGGAACCCACAGAAAGAGACTTGGCCTTCTGCTTTTAATTTGCTATTCATTTTATTTTTAACTATGTGTCTGTGTGTGGATACGTGACTGTGGCTATGAGTACAGGTAGCTTGGAGGCCACAGACCCTCTCAAGTAGAAGTTGCAAGTGGTTGTGAGTTGCACAGTGTGGCTGCCAGGAACAAAGTTCAAACTTTCTGCCAGAGTCATTGGTGCCCTTAACCACTGAGCTACCTCTCCAGCTCGAGACTGGGCCTTCTGATCACTTCATTTTCTCTTCTTCTACTCTAGAAATGTGGGAAATTGTTCCAAAGTAGGGCCAATACTAATATACTTTGGATTATGAGTAACACAGAACACAAGAGATTCAGCTGACAACCATGTTTCCAAAATTCAAACAATCAAGTTTATTTATTGACTTATGTTCATTATACATGGTGTTCTTTTCATAAGGCTTTTTTCATATAAGTAGATGATATACTTAGAGGATGATCTCTAATTCCTCTTACTCCTCCCCTTTCTTGCCCCCTCATTAATCCTCTCATTCCCCTACTACACAATTTAATACAACTATATGAATTCTAGGATACAAAATTAAGAGAAAACCTGATATTTATCTTTCTGACACTGACTTAATTTACTTTACATGAGAATCTCCAGTTGCATTCATTTTCTTGCAGATAATGTAATTTTGTTTTGCTTTATGACAGAGTAAAATTTTATTTTAAATATGTGTGTGTATATATATATATATGTGTGTGTGTGTGTGTGTGTGTGTGTCCCACATTTTATTTGTCTATTTCTATGTTGTTGAACACCTAGTTTGATTCCTTAACTTAGATGCTATGAATATTCTTTCAGTAAATAATATCACATGAGCCCCTCTGTGATGTATTGATTTGGAGTCCTTGAGGCAAATACAAGGGTATGGTATAGCCATGTCATTTGGTAGATTTATTTGGGAAATTTAAGGATCCTCCACACTGATTTCCATAGTGTCTGAACTCTGTGACATTCCTGCCAGTAATTACATAAAGTTTCCCTTTGCTTAGCATCATTACTCACACTTGCTAACAACCATACTTTAATTTTGGAAGTGTTTTGGATTGTCTGTTTTACTCTATCCTCACTAAAAACCTGTATTTGTTTCCTAGTGCTGCCATGTCAAAGTACTAAAAATAATGGGCCTAAAATAAACAGAAACCTACTTTCTGTGGATTATGAATAGTTCTAACACGTTCTAACACTGATTTCTTGTTGGACTTCTGTAAAGTGCAAGATAAAGACACTAGCAATGATGACAACTGGCAAAAGAAGACCTGACTCTTGGAGAGAAAGGAATGCCTTCTCACTGTGTCCTCATACTGTAGAAGCACCAAGGCAGCTCCCAGGAGTCTCTTTTAAGATGGACTTTAATTTTTAATTATCTGTATATGTCTGGGGAGTGGGGTATGTGCACATTAGTGCAGCTACCAATGAGGCCAGATGAGGAAGTTGGGTATCCTTCCATAAAGGTACAGGCAGTTGTGAGCTACCCTACATGGGTGCTGGAAATAAACCTTGGGTCCTCTGCAAGAGAATCGTGCGGTTTTAGCATTTGAGCCATCTCTTCAAACCCAGAGGTTCCTTTTATAAAGGTGCTTACCCCGTTCCCCAGGGCTTCCACTCATAATGTAGTCACCTCCCAAAGTCCTTAGCTACTAAAATTATCTTGGGGCTTAGGACTTCAACATATGAGTGGGTGGGCATGAAAACAGTGTTCAGATCAAGTAAACAATCTATACCCATCCATTTTTCCTTTCCTGGAACTAACCTTAGACTAAAGTCAAGGCTAGCCCATCTCTATAGACACACTATGGAAGAGAGGCTCCTGGATACTTTCAGGGACCTCCTCCAACACCAGCTCCCTGGGAGACAGACATATCCCCCTCTAAAATGACAAATTCTTGTTCTAGGCATTCATTTGAACAGACTAAATAACCACTGTTTTTCTTGGAATGTTCTGTCTACTAGTTTTGCACATATCATCTGCTTCCAGCCATACCACGGAGAGATAGGAAGAACAATTACTAATTACAAAATTGAGGAAAAAATTAATCAAAAAGGTCAAGAGGATGAAAAGGACAAGCTTGCAACACAATTTAGAAAGTACCTAGAATCCCAGAATCTCTTCTTCCCCTAAAGAGTCTCCATCCCCCTCCCCTCCCCACCATGGCCTGGCTTTGCACATCAGAGAATGGCAGAGTCACAAGGTCTCAAAGCCAGAGGGAATTAATCTTACCAAGTAGAATGTAAGAGACACTGGAGGACACATGAGCCCACAAGGCACATGCTGAAACTCAGAAAGATTGTCACTGCCCTGACAACCTGTGTCACTTAATAATTTCATCTTTCCAAACAAGAAAAATACAATATGTACATAAGCTAAGGAAACAGCCTAACACCTATGGAGTCTTCCAAGGAGAGCAAAGGCTCATCACAACCACTGGTGCTGAAGTAATTTCAAGCTCTTTAGTCACTTATTCTGTGGGTTAAAAACTGCCATCCTTTACCAAATTAGTCTCTATGAAATCAATTTCCAAAACAATCAATAGTCACACCCTCAGAAAAGAATGTCTGAGAAATAATAAAGACGGATAAAACTAATCACTTCAGAGAAAACTCAAGCATGACCTTTTGAGAAACACCATTTGTTTAGCTGACACCCTTAAAGATAAATAACATTTTAAATAAATGAACACGGGCCACGTGCGATAAAGGAAGTATAAAGGAGAGTAATTTTAACACTTATTTTTGGTTTAGCTCTCAAAGCAATCATATCTCTTTAGGAAACAATATACATAGTTTTGATTTAAATAATCCATGAAACAAATGATAAAGCAACTAAACAACAAAAAGAAAAATTCCTTGGAAATTTCACTAGTGGGCCTAGAAATCATCAAAGGAAACAAAATGAACAATACCAGAAAACTTGCTATGGCAGCAAAAATGCCATGACAGCCCACCATCTTGTCAAATTCTATTTCTTTTATTGGCTTTCTGGCATCAGCCTGAAACTGCCCAAATGCTGGTAGCAAACAGTTAAATATTTCATTCGAGTATAGGTTTTTATGCATGCTTTTAAAGACTTCTTTACTCTCCACCCTCCATTTATTCGTCACAGTCTTTTAGCTTCAAGGGCATGCCTATTCTCCACGTCATGCAATATTCATAATACCTGGTGTGCATGAGTAGACAACACACTGAAGATCTCTCACCTCTATCCCCAACACTCTTGACCCAGAATCCAAAGAAACTGATAAATATGTAACTACAACAACAGAAAAGCAATAATAATAGCACTGCCTAATGGGGACTGTTTTTGTGTGTGTGTGTGTGTGTGTGTGTGTGTGTGTTTTTTGTTTTGTTTTGTTTTTTCTTTAAACCAGATACTGTATTAAAGGCTTTATGCATAATACATTTTATCTGTACAACTAATACAGATATTGATATTATAACTACCCATACTTTGCATAAAATACAAGCTAGAGACAGGAAAGTCCAGAGACATTCCCAAGACCACACAACAAATATGCCTAAGGTCTTCTACCTCTGGTGCCATTGAGCAGCATTCCCACTGGGCTTGCACAGCTTCCCCTACCTGCCTTTGCTTGTTCATGTTGGTGAAAGAGAGGCTGCAATAAAATGATGACACCTTTTCACGGCATACTGTGTTATCATAATCCTTCATCTGCTGAGCTAAATCACTGAAGGTAGCCAAAAAAAAAAAAAAAAAAAAAAAAAAAATGTTAGAAAGAGTTACGAGTGGCTCAAAAGTGCTATAGTATGAATGATATTATAGCATAACTTAATGCAATAGGAAAAGGAAAAATAATATACACAGAACTAAGAAGTGATATTAGGTAAAATTGAGATGGGAGAAAAGACTCAGCAGTTAAGAATACTGGCTGTTCTTGCAGAGGACTGATTTGTTTCCCAGCTCCCACACAGAGGCTCAACAATCTGATTCTGTTCCAAGGCATCTGATGCCCTCTTCTGGCAACCACGGGCATTGCACAGATATGGTCCACAGACACATGTACAGGCAAAATACTCATACACATAAATAAATATACATTAATCAAAACATTAGGTAGACTTTTGACTTTACTGTTTCCTGTTTTCTAGCTCAATTTTCTGTATTAACACATTAGTTCCTCATTCTATTTATTTGTTTTCATATGGCTGTTGTAACAAATTCCCACCAAAAAAAAAAAAAAAAAAAAAAAAACAGAATAAAGCAACACAAATTTATTACCATGTAGTTTATAGTTTCAAATCCACCACAGATGCTTAATGAGCTACAGTGCATATGGTTGGAAGGCTGCCTTTCTTCATGCTGACTCTATGGGATAATTTCTGACCTCTGTAACTTCTAGATATGGTTCACACCTCTTGGCCTTGATGATCATCTTATACCTTCAAATCTAGCAACATGAGAACAAGTTTTTCTTCTAACATTGCTCTGACTCTGTCTTCCAATTCCTTCTTTTACTTTTAAGGACCTTTGACAATAGCCTAGGACTACTCACTTCAACGATCCAGTATTTTCCCCTTACTTTAACATAGCTGGTTACAACTATAACTTCAACCTCACCTTTAATTCTCCTTTGCTTTAAACCTGATGTATTCACAGATGTAAGATTGGATATAGACATCTTTGGAGGTCATTATCCTGCCTACATCACTCTGCCATCTGATCTCCACTCCCCAAATTAACACCAGTCCCAAGCCAGGTAATTCTCAAGGATGAAGCATTCTCTATAATCCTGCTATCAAAACCGAGAAATCAAGTCAATTCACCTCGTATAAAAAGTAAACTGGAAGGTTAAACAATGAAACATTAACAATGTTCATATCAAGGTAGTTGAATTATGTGTGCTGCTTCTCTCTCACTGTTTGTTCTGTAGTTTTACCAAAATGAGTAGATTTCATAATCAGAAAAATGTCATTAAAAATGAAATGTGCTGGAATGACTACAAACAGATAAGTGTACAGACCAGGTGGAACAATAAGGCACAGCCCTGTAGCTAGACTGAGGCAAGGAGGGAAATAACAGCTTTCATAGTGTGAAGAGTCTCGAATCCAATCCAGACCAAAAAGGATATCAGGGGATAAATACAATGACCAAGGGTTGGTGATTTCTGCTGTCTTGCCTCCTTCTTGCCATAAATCATTTCAGAAACAGGATAGGGAAGTCATCTCATGACTAGGATCTTACATCTGATTTTTTTTTAAGGAAGATTCAAGAAAAGTAAAGGACACGGGTAAAACTTCAAAGAAAAATAGATTTACTCATCTGAATTAAATAGAAGGAAGTACATAAAGAACCAAGCTCAACACCCACCTTCACAGCTATGACTGTGCTAACATGGGCCAGTGTAGCTGCTTTTTTGGCTCTTATTTTCTGTAACCTAATTATACAGTATGTACAAGCATTTTTAGTGAGCTAAAAGAAGCTATCATGGGAACAGAAAGAACTTGTGCCTTATAAAGCAGAAGATGAAGTGGACCAGTCAGGTGAAGGTAAACTCTGTACGTAGATCAGATATGTCAATCCCTACACGGCAGAGGCTAGGGCAGGAGGTTACACATGAAAGTCCCAGGGATAAAGTAGAGGGGATTGAAGTTGTGAGTAATGTGAGTAGAAGGGAAGCTGGCATCTTGATAGCTGTGTGAGATGTACCAGTTTTAAAGATATAAACACTGAAGTACCAGGAAGCTAATTAACTTGTCTCTTCATACAACAAGCAATCCTCTTGGAGTCCTCTTGGTTCAAATTCTATGCTGCTTACTCTGTCTACATTTCTAATGAAACAAGAAGTCAATGATTTCAAAGAGCTTAAGAACAAGCATTGGAGCCAAATAGGCACAACCGAGTTTTCTCCAATCAGACACTGTAACACTTCCTATATAGACTTTACTAACCTCACCAGGTTTCATGTGACTAATTGTCTTCATGGTTACAGATAAAGAAAGTGGAACATCAAAATATTTTTTAAAAGTTTCAAGATCACATGGAAGACAGAAGCATGAACTAAAATTCAAATCCTGACAGTTGGGCACACCACAATCTGAATTCACAATAACTGAACTACATGGTTCCTGACCAGATGCACACACACACCCACACTCTGACAGACTGTGTCCTAAACACCACCCAATCCTACATCCATTATCACTAACAGAGGTTCTTAAATATGGATATAAAAATAATGCTTTGGAATGTGGCAGTTTCTTCGGCCATGTCAAATGAAAAGCGAGGAGAAAGCAGATGTCATGGGTGATGGGTATGAAAAACGAGGGACATGATGAAGTCACTAAAGAAAGGGTTATTCAGCATCACTTTTAGTTGTTATGGGCTTATGAGAATGCATATTTAGTTTCCTTGTCAGATGTTCAAAATTCCATGAGTGGACATATTTCCTATCATGTAGACTTGTATTAATTCTATCAAGTTCTACCACAGTATGTGGTTTTAAGATAACTCTAAATAGGGGCCTTAATAGATAATTCAGCAGGGGCTGGAGAGAGATGGCTCAGAGGTTAAGAGCACTGGTCCTGAGTTCAATTCCCAGCAACCATATGATGGCTCACAACCATCCACAATGAGATCTGTTGTCCTCTTCTGGCCTGCAGCGATACATGCAGACAGAACACTATATACATAATAAATAAATAAACCTTTTTTTAAAAAACAATAGATGGTTCAGCAGTTAAGAGCACTCATTGCTCTTTCAGGAGACCAGGATTCAATTCCCAGCACCCACACAGCAGCTTACCTCTGAGGATCCTGCACCCTCTTCTGATCTCCACCAGTCACACACACACACACACACACACACACAGCACACTTACACACATTCAGGCAAGATACTCATACACATAAAAAGTTTTAAAACATACAAAGCCAGAGAATGATCTCTGTGGAAAGATGGCTGGGGAGGTAAGAGAAAAGCAACTCAAAGGGGAAGCTGCAGAAATGGCCTGGCAGTCCACAAAACATGATAGCATGGTGCTTTACACAGCCTTGCATAAATACATAAGAGAAATTTTAAAAACAGAAAAGAAAGGAAAACCCAAAGGGAAAGCTTTCGTTGGGCTCGGGTTTCAGAGGTCTCAGAGCATGGTTACTTGCTTCACTGTGGGTTGGGATGGACCAGTACACGGTAGGACAGAGATGTTTACCACAATGAATGGAATGGGAAGCAAGTAGAGGATCCTGCCATTCGATAATGCTTCCAGAACATGTCCCTAATAACTTATTTCCTCCTGTAGCGCCCCCTCCTGGATTTTCACCACCTCCCAACAATGCCATCAACTGGCAAATAAACTTAGAATACAACACAGCATCCCAGAGAAATCATTTCACATACGAGCTACAATACCTAATATCTGCCACATAAAAGAAAGCATAAATTTGAGGTCATAGCATTGTTAGAAATAAAGAATGATAAACATGAGTCCTCAAAAGATAACCTGGGAGATAATTCAGTACGTTCGCAAACAAAAAAAGGCAGAAAACACTAAATAGTTCTAACAGTTAACCTAATGTCCCCTTACCAATCATGTTTAGGTAATAGCTTTTATACTGCATTTATATTTCAATTTCTGAGATGTCAATCTGGGAGGCTTTGTTGAAAACCAAATGAGGTGAGAGATTACTCTGGCAATTACCCCTAGTAACAGACTGCTGAGTTTGATGAATTTGTAAATTTGGTTGGGGGGAGAGGTTTTGTTGTTTCTGTTAGAGGGAATGAGCTTTAGAGAAAAAGGACAGGACATCCAAGACCACATATTGGAAAAAGCTGATTGCTGCAAGTATAGAGTGAAGTTTTATAGGTTAAGTTTATATAGGACTATAGAATAATCTCACAAATAAATTGTAGTAAAGTGCAATAATTAAAAAGTAGGTGCTTCCTTCGAAGACTTTCAGGTAACTAAATTCTGCAAGGCACAAAAATGAACACTGCTTCTCAATAGTAAAACTGTGATGCCCTCAGCCAAGTACCTAATATGTCGCTTGCTATTTGAGTTTCCAAGATAGCAGTGCCCTTTTCTTTCACTATTGACCACATCAACTGTTTCTTATATGTCAATAGGAACAGAATAGAGCCATTGGAAGCTGTCATTATGGTATTGAAAGGCTAAATCCTCCAGGCTGTCATTAACTTTTAAAGACCATCTGAAAATGTAACTCTATGATGCCCAAGAAGATAGTAGTTCTGCCAATGGCCAAAACCACGGACCTCTCAAACCTCTACTGTTGTTTCAATAAAACAGAGACTTGAACTTTGTATTCTGACCAAGAGGTAATCCTTGATTCCATTCAACAAATGTGCATGTATCTCTTACTAGGTGACTCCAATTCATTATATGGAAACAATCACAATAATAATCAAAACCAGAAATAATTTCTGACTTTATGGCATTCACAGTATAGAGGAAACACAAGTGTACATGGACTAGTCATACAAATTAATGTAAAACAAGCTCTGAGCACTGTCATAATTAAAAGCACATCCCTTTGGGTGTGTATGTCTGGGGGATGTATATTGAGTTTCTATCCCACCTGGTCCCACAGGCATTTATCCCCAAATAAACACACTGACGCTTGTATTAATTATAAACTGTTTGGCCAATGGCTTAGGCTTTCTCATTGGCTAACTCTCTCATTTGTTCATTTTTTTAAATTAAATTTTACATTCCAATCCCAGTTTTCCTCCCAAATCCTCCACTCCCCTGCTTCTCCCATCTGCTCCATGGTGTTATAAGCAGTTTTCCCACCAGCCTGGTCCCACAGCCACATCAGCCCCAGATAACATACAGAGACTCTGTATTAGATATAAAACTGTTGGCCTGTTATTAGTGTTTCTTATTGGCTAGCTCTGTCTTAAATGTTAATCCATTTCTATTAATCTAAGTATTTCCACGTGGTCTTATCTTACCAGAGAGAGCATCTGGCCCTCTGCTCTCTCATCTCTACATCTTGAATCTCCTACTACATCTCCCAGAATCCTCCTTGTCTCCTAGTCCCACCTATCTTGCCTTCCTATTTGCCAACAGGGCTTTATTCATTAACTAATAAGAGAAACATATTTACAGAATGACATCTCCCATCATCTCCTCTTTTATGTCTAAATAAAAATAAGGGTTTCAACTGTAACATAGTAAACTATATAACAAAACAGTTATCAAATAAGAACTATACTTAATAATATTTAGTCTATTAACATTATCAAGAATTAAAGAAAATATTTTATAATCTATGCTATCTTTGTGAGTCTAAAGTCTTACATGTAACTTAACTTTAATCCTAACTAAAGAAAACTATAACCATAACTATCTGTCTTCAACTCCTTCAAAGACCACAGAAGGATAATATATAAACTCTAGAAATGACAGAGACAACTTGCTGCCTGGTCAGTCACCCAAAGTTCTGTTATGTTGCATCTTTAGCCTATAGGTTATAGTGTGACTGGCAGACTCCTTAGCAAAGCAGGAATCTTTAAACTGTCCACATATATTGGTAGCTTGTCAGTCACTTTTCTCTGTCCTGCAGAATGTCTGGCAGAATCTTCCATGAAGCAGGAACTTGTAGCAATGTCCATCTTGTGTCAGCAGTCACTTTTTGGTGGGTCCGGCATGTCCAGTTTATATAGCTTAAAGAAGAACAGTCCAGACAAGAGCAGTGTCTTGCCCAAATGGCTAGTCTTGCCATATTGAAAGTGAATTCCATAACGAGTTTCTTTAATATCCATCTTCCTTTCTGACACAGGTAGTGTTGCCAGGAGAAGTTGTGCCTCACTGTTAAGGAAAACCCTAAACCATCTTAAATGCCATATTCTGTAGGTCTTTGAAAGGTTTGAAGAACATTTATCTATTTCAAATATATCTCTGTATATCTAGAAGTCCTAAAGAACTTAACTATAAGTTTTGAATATTATAGGTAATTATCTAAAATCTGTACTAAATTATACATTTTTAAATGAGCTATGTAAACACAATACCTAAACAAAAGGAGAAATATATATATATATATATATATATATATATATATATATATATATCACAAAATTGACCTTAATGAAAATCCATTCCAAAACAAAGTATTCATTTCTATACCATAACCCCCTTTTTACCATTAAAAAGAGATTGGTTGTGATTATTAACCATTTACAACCAACCCCATTTAAATGAAAACAAACATTTATAAACAATATTTGAGAATTTGGGTGTCATTGCTTTCAAACTGCTTCTTGCTGGTAGGGGGTGCTGTCATGGGGATCATACAATGATGTAGAAATCCTGGCTGTAGTGGTCTGAAAGGCTGTTGTCCCAGCTGTTTTGAATGTTAGATCATCTGGAACACTGATTTAGGGGGTCTTGATTGATCAAAACATGTTAGTCTAGAAGGAATATACAGCTTTTTATTTTCTGTGGAAACAAAATTAGAAATTTTTCCCCCAGTAACTTGTCCTTAGACTTAAAATTTGAAGTTAAAGTATTTTAAAAATATATAAACTAGATTAATCTAGCAGCATTTCTTTTAACAGTTGTTGTTATTTCCTCAGGAGTCCAACAACACAAAGACAACACAACACCATACAGTATCCAGACCCTTTGTGTGTTTTGCATCTTCACATGGCTTTTTTATTACTCTATTTCTTCAACTTCTATTTTTTTATTTATTGAAACAGGTTTCTTTGTGTAACTTTTGTCTGTCCTGGAATTCACTCTGTACACCAGGGTAACTCTGAAATCACAGAGATCAATCTGCTTGCCTCAGTCTCCCAAGTGCTGAAATCAAAGGCGTTTCCCACCACACCTAGCTACTCTTTTTTTTTTTTCCTATCTTTTTTTAGACCACTTTATCCTGTTTCTTTTTCTCTCCCAAGCCTACGTATATTTTAAAACACACTGTAAACCTTCAGAGTTTTTTCTTAATCTGAATCTGTCTTTACTGTAAATCTTTATCTTTTTCTGGTCACAAGTCTTTTATCTGCTAAACAACATTGGTCAAATGAAAGCCATAGCTGTATTAGCTGCTGTCTATCAAACATGGCAGGGATGGGGAGTATGTTTACTGCCAGCACTGAGAGCTGTGCTCACTGCCTTGTTCTATGCTACCATCCAGCTGCATGCTGCCAGCTTGGAGATGTGGTCACTGCCATTTCCAGCTCTTGTACACACCATTCAATTGCTAGCAGGGCTTCTTAAAAGCCATGAGGTTTTTTTGTGGCTTATGCTGAGTCAGGAAATCTCCCTTAAAGGAGTCATACAAGTCTCTGCTTGTCTCTAGCAAAACAGAGCACCAAGGAAATGTTGTTACTAAGAAGGCTTGCTTGTCTCTGTTCTTTTGTTTCTAAAATCCCTTTTTTAAGTTTTTGTCAAGTTTTAAGTGAAAGTTCTCAGGCCCCACATTGGGTGCCATTTTGTTATGAGTAGTTTTCCCACCACCCTAGTCCCAAGGCTGCATCAGCCCCAAATACCATGGAGAGGGTAAGGCCTCCCATAGGAAGTCTGCTAAGTCTGTCCCATCATCTAGTTGAGGCAGGAATAAGGTACCTCTCCACTTCCACACCACTGTGTCTAGGCTGGGCAAGGTATCTCTCCATATAGAATGGGCTCCACTAAGTCAGTTTGTGTATTAGAGTTAGGTCTTGGTCCCACTGCCAGAGGCCTCATCTATTGTTCCAGTCACACCATTGTCACCTATATTAAGGGAATCTAGCTTTGTCTTATGCAGGTTCCTCATTTGCCAGTCCTGGGTCAGTGATCTCTCACTAGCTCGGGCCAGCTGATTCTGTGAGTTTCCCCATCATGGTCTTGACTCCTTTGCTCATAGTTTTGCTCCTCCCCCACTTCGATTGTACTCCAGGAGCTTGGCCAATTGATTAGTTGTGGATTTTGTTATCTGCTCACATTTGTCTCTAGAGAAGGGCTCAAGCTTCTCTGGGGTTATGGATTGTTGTCTAGGTATCTTTTGATTTATGTCTGGTATCCACTTATGAGTGAGTACATACTATATTTGTCTTTCTGGTTTTGAGTTACCTCACTTAGGATGGTTTTCTGTAGTTCTGCCCATTTGCCTGCCAATTTTAGGATGTCATTGTTTCTTGCCATTGAGTAATAATCCATTGTGTAAATATACCACATTTTTTTATCCATTCCTCAGTTGAGGGGCATCTACACTATTTCCAAGACCTGGTTATTACAAAAAAAAATGTTGCTACAAACATAGTTGAGCAAATGTCCTTGTGGTGTGAATGCCTCCTTTGGTTATATACCCAACAATAGTATTGCAGGGTTTTGAAGTAGGTTGATCCCTAATTTTCTGAGAAATTGCCATACTGAATTACACAGCAGCTATACAAGTTTGCATTCCCACCAGCAATGAAGGAATGTTCCCCTTTCTCCATATCCTCTCCAGCATAAACTGTCATTGGTGGTTTTTTTTGTTTTGTTTTTTGTTTGTTTGTTTGTTTTGTTTTGTTTTTATTTTAGCCATTGTGATCGGTGTAAGATAGAATCTCAGTGTGGTTTTGATTTGCATTTCCCTGATGACTAAGAATGTTGAGCATTTCCTTAAGTGTCTTTCTGCCATTTGTGATTGTTCTGTTGGGAATTCTCTCTTTAGAGCTGTACCTCATTTTTAATTGGATTATTTCATTGTTTGATGTTTAGTTTCTTGAGTTCTTTGTATATTTTGGAGATCAGTCCTCTGTCAGATGTGGGACTGTTTAGGAATTCGTCTCCTGTGCCATGCGTTCAAATATATTTTCCACTTTCTCTTCTATGGTGTTCAGTGTACACAGAAATCTCACAGCAATGAATGACAGTCCCTTAATCCATGTTTGGCCACATGTATGGTAGGCATTAGGGTGCAAACTGATTGCTGGCATGAACTCCCTAGGGCTAGGAAATAGCTCTGTTGAAAAGGGACAGTTCTTGGATGGGAACTTGATATTCAAAATTCATGTAAGAAGCAAAAGGATGTGGCTCTTCTTGTAGCTGCAGATGGGAGGCAGGTGAGGAAGAAATATGAACTAGAGAAGCTCAAAAGCCAGTCACCTTAGCGCAATCCTCTCACTATGGGAGAAACTATCTCAAAAAATTAAGATGGATACTTCAAACTCTATTATAGTTCTATAGTCCTGAAAACAGCTTGGTATTGGTACAAAAATAGACAGGTAGACCTATGGAATTAAATTGAAGACCCTGATATTAACCCACATACCTATGAACACCTGATATTTGACAAAGAAGCTAAATTTATACAGTGGAGAAAAGAAAGCATTTTCAACAAATGGTGCTGGCATAACTGGATGGTGTTGTGCAGAAAATTGCACACAGATCCATATCTATCGCCATACACAAAATGTAAGCCAAATGGATCAACACCTCAACATAAACCCAGCCACACTGGACCTCTTAGAAGAGAAAGTGGGAGGTACCCTTGAATGAACTGGTACAGGAGACAGCTTCCTGAACATAACAGCAGTAGCACAAACACTGAGACTGACAATTAATAAATGGGACATCCTGAAACTGGGAGGCTTCTGTAAGGCAAAGGACACAGTCAACAAAACAGAGCCCAAAGAATGGGAAAAGATATTCACCAACCCCACATCTGACAGAGGGCTGATTTCCAAAATATACAAAGAACTCCAGAAGCTAGTTACTAAAACACTAAATAATCCAATTAAAAAGTGGGGTTCATAACTAAATAGAGAATTCTCAATGGAGAATGGCTAAAATGGCTAAAAGACTCAACATTTTTACCCATCAGGGAAATGGCTAAAATGGCTAAAAGTGCTCAACATTCTTACCCATCAGGGAAATGCAAATCAAAACAACTCTGAGATTCCATCTTGCTCCTATCAGAATGGCTAAAATCGAAAACACCAAAGACAGTTTGTGTTGAAGAGGATGTGGAGAAAGGGGCATACTCCTCCACTACTTGTGGGAGTGCAAACTCATACAGCCACTTTGGAAATCAATATGTTGGTTCTTCAGGAAAATGGTAATTAGTCTACCTCAAGATCCACATTTAGGCATAAATCCAAAAGATGCTCATTCATATACAAGGACATCTGTTCAACTATGTTCATAGCAGCATTATTTGTATTAGTCAGAACCTAGAAGCAACCTAGATGCCCCTCAACTGAAGAGGAGACAATGTGGTACATTTACACAATGGAGTACTACTCAGAGGAAAATACAATAGAATCCTCAAATCTCAGGGAAACAGATGGAACTAGAAGAAACCATCCTGAATGAGGTAACCAAATCACAAAAAGGCAAACACAGTATGTACTCACTCATATATGGATTTTAGATGTAGAGCAAAGGATTACCAGCCTACAATTCACACAGCCAGAAAAGCTAGGAAACAAGGATCCTAAGAGACACATTCATGGTTCCAGGGCAAACTGGGATCATGGAGGGAGGGGAGAGGGAATTAGGAGAAAGAGAAGGCGAGAAGAGGAGTGGAGAGGAGGACATGAGGGGGCAGGAAGATTCAGTAAGGGGAAGAATGGAGGAGAGTAGGAAAAGAAATACCATAATAGAGGGAGCCATTATAGATTTAAGGAGAAATCTGACACTAGGGAAATGCCCAGAGATCTACAAGGATGAACCCAACTAACAATCTAAGCAATAGTGGAGAGGCTACCTTGAATGCCCCATCAATGCGATTGATGACTACTCTATATGCCATCCTAGAGCCTTCATCTAGTAGCTGATGGAAGCAGAAGCAGACACCCACAGCTAAACACTAGCCAAACTCCTGGAATATAGTTACAGAAAGGGAGGAGTGATGAACAAAGGGGTCAAGACCAGGCTGGAGAAACCCACAGAATCTGCTGACCTGAACAAGGGGGAGCTCATATACCCCAATCTGATAGCTGGTAAACCAGCATAGAACTAACCCAGACCCTGTCGAATGTGGGTGTTACTTAGGACTTTTCTGTTTCTTGTTAGAAAACCAACAGGCATCTACAGAATAATAATAAAATGAGGCAAAAAAATTATAAATTGTAGTAGTTCAAAATAAACAAAAGGAAAAGAGCCAGAAAAAGCACAAGAAATACATATAGACACGGAGATACACACATTTGCATACATAGAATTCCTATAAAAATACAAAACTGGAAACCACACACACACACACACACACACACACACACACACAGGACCTGTAAGGTTAAAAAAACATTTCCTCACAAACTAGTATGAGACAAAGAACTTCCAAAAATGCCACTGAGTTCATTTTATATTGGCTATCTATTGATGGGCATGGGGCTTGCCCTTAAAAGTGGTTTGTATGCCCAGTGAGACTCCATTGGAGAAAAATAAATTTTTAGTTGAGTGTGGATATCAATTGGAGATAGCTTCTGGGTTAGGCATAGAAGCATAGGCCCGCGTCTCCTCTCCCCCCACTTGATGTGAACCCATGCAGACATACTCATGCAGTCTCTGTGAGTTATTAAGTGAGACCGTTGTATTGTGTTTAGAAGGCTTTGTTTCTTTGGAGTCCTCCATGTTCTCTGGCTCTATACTCTTTCCACTTCCTCTTCTGACATGTTTCCTGAGTCCACAAGTGAAGAATTTGATCGAGACATCCCATTTAGGATTTAGTGTTTTCATGTTCTTTGTTCTCTGCACATTATCTGGCTGTGGGGCACAATATTTGTTTATATCTACTGCAGGCAGAAGCTTCGCTGATGATGGCTAAACAAGGCATTTATTTATGAGTATAGCAGAATGTTACTGTGAGACATTTTATTACTACATTCTTTTAACAGGACAGTAGTATTTGGTTTTCTTCTTAGTCCATGACCTGTCTAGTTCTTGTCCACTTGAGTAGTGGTTGGCATGGGCTCCATCTCATGGAGTGAGCCTTAATCAAATCACACAGTGGTTGGTGACTCCTACAAAACTTGTGCCACTATTACACTAGTATATCTTGCAGGCAGGTCACAACTGTAGATTACAGTTTGTAGCTGAGTTGGTGTTTACCTTTTCTCTTTTGCTAGCATGCAGAGTGCCTTCCAGTGTGATGAGCACGGTCTATAAGGGTAAAGGCTTTACATAGGTACCAGCTTGACTTTTCTGAGTTCAATTTGTTTATGTGTTGTCTTTAAAAGTAGGTCCTTACCATCAGTTTCGGGGAGCAACCAATAGCCTCAGCAATAATTTAGGTTGTTTGGGATTCCATTTGGACACTGGCTAATAATTCTATTAGCCGTATCCCATTCCCAGTACTAAAGATTCATTTCATGATAATAGATGTACGGTTGGGGCTATATCTCCCATGTTAATTCTTTAATGATTTCATTTATGTCATCTTCATAAAAGTATAAATGTTAAGAAGTTTCTACTGTATTAGATTTCCATATAACTCCACAAAAGGTCTTTAATTTTCATTGTCTCTCTCCATATTTCCCCTTTTAACTCTCCTTTACCGTCCTCATTTGAACATCCCAGTTTGACATCCCCTTGTCCTTCTATACCTATAATATTTCTCCTTTTTAGAGACACACATCTCTTCCTACACTCCCTTACTCTACACCTAACCTCTTTGAGTTTCATGGACTGTAGCTTGCTTACTAATGATCTAAAAGCTATCATCCACATTAAAGGAAATACATACTATATTTGTCTCCCTGGATCTGGGTTACATCACTTGGGATGATTTTTTTCTAGATTAATCCATTTACCTACAAATTCCATTATTTCATTTTTATTATTCTTATTATTTTATTTTACATGTTGATCCCAGTTCCCTCTCCCTCCCTCCCTCCCTCCCTCTCACCGTCTCTCCCACCTCACATGCACCCTGACCACCCTCCACTCCTATCCCCCTACCCCAATTCCATCCAGGGCAATGCCATCCAGGTGGGATCATATAAATCTGTGAAGTCATTTGAAGTAGGGACTAGGACTTCTCTCCTCTCTCTAGGTTAAAGCAGTATCCCTCCATGGGGGATGTGCCTGCAAGGTCCTTTTGTGCACCAGGAATACATCCTGGTTGCACTGTATGAGGTCCCTTAGACTGCTCAGTCCTTCTAGCTGAGACCCATGTTCAGGACATCTGAGTCAGTTCCATGCTGGATTCCCAGCTATCAGTCTGGGGGCCTGTTAGTTATACCTTGTTCAGGTCAGCTGTCTCTATGAGTTTCTGCAACCTGGTCTTGTCCTCTCCCTCTGCATCTGGATTCTAGTTGGATACAGTGTGTAGATATGGGTGTTTGCTTCTGTTTCCAACAGGTACTAGATGAGGGCTCCATGGTGGTGGATAAGTTAGTCGTTGATCTCATTATCAGGGAAGGGCATTTATGGTAGCCTTTCCACTGTTGCTCAAATTGTTAGTGGTGGCAGTCTTGTAGGTCTCTAGACCTTTCTTTAGGTTCAGTTTTCTCTTCAAACCAATAATGGCTCCCTCTTTTATGTTCTCTCTCTCTCTCTTTCTCTCTCTCTCCTGTCTTCTATTCCCACACTGACTCAATGTTCCTAGTCCCATGTGCTTTCCTTTCCTCCCCTTTTCTTTCTCCTACTTCTCTCTCCATTCACTGCCCCCCCCACTTCCCATGTTTTCTGGGGGCCTTGGCCCTTCCCCCTATATGAATCTCTTAGAATACACTGTGTATCCTAGTTCCTCTGGCGGTGTGAATTATAGGCTGGTGATCCTTTGTTCTACGTCTAAAATCCATATATGAGTAAGTACATACCATGTTCCTCTTTTTGTGACTGGTTACCTTATTCAGGATGGTTTCTTGAAGTGCTTTCCCCTTGCCTGCGAATTTCAAGATTCCTTTTTTTTTTTTTTTTTTTTTTCCCCGCAGAGTAGTATTCCTTTGTGTAGATGTGCCACATCTTATTTATCCATTCCTCAGTTGAGGGGCATCTAGGTTGCTCCCAGGTTCTTGCTATTCCAAATAATGCTGCTATGAACATAGTTGAGCACATATCTTTGTTGCATGGATGTGGATCATTTGCGTATATGCCTAAGAGGAGGATTGTCGGGTCCTGTGGTAAACTAATTCCCATTTTTAATGGCCGAGTAATATTTTATTGTGTAAATGTATCACATTTTCTTTATCCATTCCTTCACTGATGAACATCTAGACTGTTTCCAATTTCTGGCTATTATAAATTGGGCAGGTGGTAGGATGAAGTGCCATTTTTGTATATGTACAAGAATGGTATAGCTAGATCTTGAGGTATATCTATTCCAAGCTTCCTGGTGAGCCATCACACTAATTTTCATAGTGGCTGTACAAGTTTGCATTTCCACCAGGAATGGCTGGATGTTTCCCCTTATTCCACATCCTCACCAGAAGAAGCTGTCATTAATTTTATTGATCTTGGCCATTCTGACTGAGGTAAGATGAAATGTCAAAATAATTTTTATTTGTATTTCCTATATAATAAAAGAACTCCTGGAAATATCCCCATCCCTAATGTCAAATTGCACAAAGAGTTATAGTAATAAAAACAGCATGGTATGGTTGGCACAAAACAGATACATTGATCAATAGAATCAAATTTAAGATGCAGACATAAGTCTACACACCTGATTTTTTTCTAGGGAAGCCAGAAATACACATGGGAAAAAAAGACAGCATTTTCCATAAGTGTTGCTGGTCAGACTGGATAGCTGGATGTAGAAGATTCAAATAGATCCACATTTATCATCCTGCACAAAACTCAACTCTATATGGTTCAAAGACCTCAACATAATGGTGCAGTGTGTCAACCAGGAAGAAGAGAAAGTAAGGGTTAGCGTTGAACTCATTGGCACAGAAAAAAACTTTTTGAACAAACATCTATAGCACAGACTCTAAGAACACAATTAATAAATGGGACCTATTGAAACAACGTTTCTGTAAGGCAAGGGACACCATCATTTGGACAAAGCAGCAGCCTACAAAATTGGAAAAACAAATTTAACCAAATACATCCAAAAATAACTTAAAAAAAAAAAACTCGACATCAAAGAAACAATCCAATTCAAAAGTGAAGTACAGATCTAAACAGAGATTTCTCAAAATAGGAAACACAAATGGATAATACACATTTAAAGGAATACCCTCAGCCATCAGGCTGCCAGCTTCTTAACTGAGCATTCACCAGGTTTTCTGGTTCTTAAGAATGCAGAGTGTTTATTGCTGGGCCACACATCCTCCAGCTCTCTTCCTTGTGTGAGGTCTAAAACATAGGATGCTCTAATACATGGAGCTCTAATACACAGTGGCCTCTCAAGCAACTGTGTACATTTAGTAGTTTCTGCTACATTTTAACACATTTTTATTTTTCACTGACTTTGCTTTTTTCCCTCTACAGTGATACATAAGCAATCTGCTCACCTTCATATCCATGTTTCACTTGGCTTCCAGCAAACTTCAAATGTCTCAAGGAATGCCCATTTTACAATACTTTGTGGAAAATCTGGGGACATGAGGTCTTTGAACCCACTCCTGACCAGGTAATAATAATGCTAAAAGAACTGTATACCTTCTCACTGACTATGTTTGACTGATCACTTCAGGCCCCATTCAGAATTTACCACTCCTATAATAACAACCCACTTTCTTCATCCTAGACCTCAATGTTCCTCATAGAACCATCACCATAGTTCAGTGAGCTCATAAGTTCTACAATCACTGATATGAATCACCAGGATCCCAGAAAGATCTACTAGGATAACGCCAAAGAATACAAAGCAAGAGCTATTCACATCAAGTTTGTCTTTAAATATAAATATAAACAATGCCTATAAATATACCAGAGGAAGAGCCAAAGTTAACATTATGGACTCTACATTTACGGGTCTAGGAAAGTTAGAACTTTGATTTTCTAATGTACAATATGACTAAATCAGTAACAGCAGAAGCTATTCTACCTCCTCCTTATGGCTTCTATGACTATCATATGAAATATATTGAAAATAAAGGCTACCTCACAGTGCAAGGCTTATTATCATCTGTTCTTTTATCACTGAAGTTCTTTCAACAAGGAAAGATGCTATAATATTGGAAAATATCCTCAGAAAAAGGAATTTGTTTCATTGTCAGGAGTATATTAAAGACATAAACAAACATTTATTTTGGACTTACCCGAGGCTAGCCATAGTTCTAGATTTTCTTTCCATATCTTATATCATTCACTTGTAAGAACTGCTTTGAGAATGTCATTATGTGCTTTATTTAATTACTAAGTACTCTTAGTCTTTATCTCAAGTTAAATATAGTTTTATGAAAGTCAAATTCACTTATAATGGATGAATATATTAGAAATAATGATTTCTTAAATAAGTATATTGATTGACATTTTATAGAGAGCAGGCCATTCAACTGTCCTAAAAAAATAAATTATTAGTTTTTTACATCAGGGAAGTAAAAGTAACCCACGATCATGTCTGAAAAGTAAGAAAATTAGGAAATGAATGCATGTCTTACAATACATTCTTTATTTTTATTTTTAACTTTCAAGCTTATGTGTATGTGTGTGAGCAAATGAGTGTGTGTGTGTATTATGCATGTGTATATTTCTGCTTGCATATATGTGGTGATATGGAGTAGTGTACACGCATGTGTAAACACATGCATGCAAAGGCCTGCAGTTGATGTCAGGACTCATTCTTGGTCACTCGTCTATATTATTCTCTGAAGTGGGGTCTCTCTCAAACTCAGAGGTCACAAATATGACTAGTCTCCCTAATCAGCTTGCTCTTGGCATCCTTTAGCTCTGCCTTCTGAAAATGGAATTACATGTGACTACCATGCTCACCTGGCATTTTATGTGGGTTCTAAGGATCCAAACTCTAGTCTGCATATTTATATGGAAGTGCTTTAACCACTGAGCAATCTTCACAGTCCCCAAATGAACATTCTCAATCACTGCACTCCAGAGTCTCTGTAAGAAGGCCTGACAAGGGCGATGCTGCAACCAGATTCTTAATGAGCAAGTGCTAAATTCCCTGCTCAGATCATTTCTTCCAACTATTTCATTTGGAAGGAAAATAAAACAGCATGGGATACAACAGAAAGTAGTGGGTATCATTAAACTGGCATAACAAATGTGAGCATGGAGAAAGAGACAATCTAATGGAAATGAAAAAGCAAAGCTAGCACCTTGGTGCAATTCTCCACTCTCCCCTTCTATCCTCCTAATAACTCTGACTTATGGCATGTAAAATACTACAGCAGAATGAAAAGCAATTCCTGTTTGCCTTGCCCTTCCACCTGCTTCCCTGTGTCAGTGGTGCTGCACAAAGCCTAATATAGTATAGGCCTAATACTTTATGCCACACTTCAACACACGTTTCTTCCCATAGCTTTTGCTTTTTTTTTCTGCAATGAGACAGAGAAGCAATTACCACTTTGTCTGCTCATCTTGATACCCATGCTTCACTGGACCAGAAAGAAGAGGAAATGAGAATGAGAAAGTTAAGACCAAAGAACTAAAACGTGAGGAAGATATACAAAGTTTTTAATTCAATGAGATTTGCGTAGAGGTATGCAACTTCCTTGGTTTCTTAGGGGAAAAGATTAATTGCATCTGACTAAGGCTGGAAAATCTGAAATAATAATACTTTTAAGATTCATGAAGCCTGACATACTATGCCTTGCATTTACATTGTGACTTACTATAAACAGAACATGCTCCATACCTTATTTCATGTATTACTAAAGCAATACTAATTCATTAAGCAATCGTTAGGGCTTAGAATCTCAAAGGATTTAGTATATATATACTGAGCAGCTACAAAGGGCTACTCATTGAACAGGGTGATTTGCATTTATTATCTCCAGTCCTCACAATGACCCAGCAAGGCAGATCAGTCAGGATTACAGCAGAGTTTGAAGTCTACAACACATATTGCTGAAATAACCAAGACTGGTAATAGCAAGGAACTTGGAATGTGTAGAAAATGGCCACAGGAGCTATAGCTTTCCATGGAGGGAAGGAGTCAACTCTATGAAGCAAAAGAAATAAACCTAGAGGAATACTGTGTGCTCGGTGTGCTCCTTCTTTCTTTCTGTCTGGCTCATTGTTTTCTTCCCTCTCATCACTCTACTGAACACAGTGGGGATAAAAGGACAGGGTACCCCACCAAGACAACCTTTAATACAAGCGTCCAGAGCACAGAACAGAATCGAGGTGAAAAGTTTGTCTAGAGAGGAGCCAAAGTTATCTTTCCTGATACATCCCTTCCTCTAATACCGCCTCCCATCATTGTATCTTTAATACAACTGAAAATCACTCCAAGCCAGAAGGGAATGCTGACGATCTAGTCTCTTGAAAACTGGAAGCTAAAATGTGATTAACTACAACCTTTTAATAAGTGCCTGAATGCTTTATAGGGACCAGAAATAACCAATTAGCAAAAAATGCAACTGTTAGAATGTCACCCTGTGATCTATAACTGAGCACAAGGCTTGAAATGGTAAGCCTAGCTGCTAGCCTCCCTCCTCCACCATTCCATACTCCTCTTACCTTCTGCATGTTTCTCAGTGTGATAGTGTTCTTACTGACAAGATGACTGGATCTAATTAATTGGTCACTGAGACCCTCATTCTTAGTGAATGCACTGTTATCATTAACATAGAAAACAATTTTTTTCTCAATTTTTATATGCTTCTCTCCAAGAATCCCTACCATACAGACATTTACATCCACTATATGAACTCTGTCTATACCCAGAGGCAACACCACCTACTGACATTGTTATTAAGATTTTTTTCCTGGTCCATAGAACAAAGTAGATAAGGGTGAAGGCTACAACCTGAGGACAGAGATTTGGCTCCACAGAGATTCATGTTTCTTTATTAGATAAAATATTTAAGACATCTGGGGCAGGAGAGATGACTCAATGGTTAAAAAAAAAATTGCAATCCCTTTCAGAAATCCTGTGCCTGGTTCCCAGCACCCATTTAGAGACTCATTACATCTGTACTCCAGTTCCAGGGGATCTGACACCCTCTGCTAGTGTCCAGAAGCACCAGACATGCATACGGTCCACAAACATGGATGCTAACAAAACTCCCATACATGTGAAATAAGTTTCAAAAAGAAGAAATTAAGACTCAACTCCAAAAGGCAAAGGAGTTTACCTCAGATCACAGAGTCTAAGAACTATGTTCTCCTATAAATTACTGACATCACATGGAAAAGTCCTTCCGCTTCTAGTCAATGAGAATTAGGTTCATCTTAGATGTAAACAATTCTCAGCTTAAAAGAATTTGTTATGTTGGTAAGAAAAACCAAAGCATCCTCCTGTTGTTAAAATTAAAATGTAAAGATTATGATGAGCAAGGGATTGAAAGAGCTCTATAGCTCACTCTGAGTAATGTGTTCTTAAAGATAACTTCACCCCTAATTATCACCACCCACAGTCTCTAGGACAGCAATGTCTAATAAAAATGCATGTGATATATATGAGTAACTTTAATTATCTAGTTATTATGCTTTTAAAAGTAAACAGAAATAATTAAAATATGTCTTAAATAGTATCCCTCAACTAAACATGTTCAAAACATACTCATGAATACACAGTTCATTTTTATAAAATTCACTCATTGTGATATTAAACGAATTGTTGTCCTGATGATAATGAGCACATTAGAGCAGTGGTAGATTTCCTGGTTTGCAGTCTTGGATAGTTGTTAGGAGTTCATGGAGCTGGTAGAAAACCCACACGACTATATATATATATATATATATATATATATATATATATATATATCATTATCAGGACTATTGTAACCTCAAAATAAGAAAAGAAAGAAACAAAAAAAAAAAAAAACCACTACAAAAAGGCTGAAAGACATTTAAGAAAGTGCTCAACATCCTTAGCTATCAGGGAAATGCAAATCAAAACAGCTCTGAGATACCATCTTACTCCTGCCAGAATGGCTAAAATTAGAAATACCAATGACAACTCATGCTGGAGAGGATTTGGAGAAAGGGGAACACTCCTCCACTGCTGGTGGGAGTGCAAACTTGTACAGCCATTTTAGAGATCAGTATGGCAGTTCCTCAGGAAAATAGGAATCAGTCTACCACAGGATCCGGCAATCCCCCTCTTAGGCATATACCCAAATGATCCACATCCATGCAACAAAGACATGTGCTCAACTATGTTCATAGCAGCATTCTTTGTAATAGCAAGAACCTGGAAGCAACCTAGATGCCCCTCAACTGAGGAATGGATAAAGAAGATGTGGCACATTTACACAATGGAATAATATTGTGCAGAAAAAAAAAAAACAATGGAATCTTGAAATTCGCAAGCAAGTGGATGGAACGTTAAGAAACCATCCTGAATGAGGTAACCCAGTCACAAAAAGAGGAACATAGTATGTACTCACTGATATATAGATTTTAGACATCAAGCAAAGGATCACCAGCCTATAATTCACACCGCCAGAGAAACTAGGATACAAGGAGGATTCTAAGAGATTCATATAAGGTCCTCTGCTGAGCATATGGAGAGTCACAGGGCAGGGGAACAGTGAGTGGAGAGGGAACCATTATAGGTTTGAAGAGAAAACTGACTCTAGAGAAATGTTCAGAGACCTACAAGACTGCTGCCAACTAACAATTTGAGCAACAGTGGAAAGGCTCTTCCCTGATAATGAGACGAACGACTAACTTATCCACCATCATGGAGCCCTCATCTAGTAGCTGATGGAAACAGAAGCAGATACCCACAACTAATCACTGAACCAAACTGGAATCCAGATGCAGAAAGGGAGGACAAGACCAGGCTGCAGAAACACATAGAGACAGCTGACTTGAACAAGGAGGAGCTAATGGGCCCCCAGACTGATAGCTGGGAATCCAGCTTGGGCCATCTAAGGGACCTCTGACAGTGGAACCAGGATGTATCCCTGGTACACAAAAGGACTTTGGGAGCACATCCCCCATGGAGGGATACTCCCTTAACCTAGAGACAGGAGAGAAGGCCTAATCCCTACTCCAAATGACTTGACAGATTTAGATGACCCCTCCTGGAAGGGAGTGGAGGGGTGGGAGGGGAGGGTAGTGGAGAGCATGAGAGAGGGAAAGAGGGAGGGAGGGAGAGAGGGAGGGAGAGGGAACTGGGATCAATACATAAAATAAAATAAAATAAAATAAAATAAAATAAAATAAAATAGGAAAAAAAACCACTAGGGTAGATAACACCTGGGAAAGAAAAACAAGGTTGACATCTGACTTCCATATGCATATACATACATGCACACTAGTGCGTGCACACACCACACACACACACACACACACACACACACACACACACACACACACACTGAGCTTTAATGACCTAACAGGCAAAACAGGGAACACCTGCAAATGCTAGTAGACTCCATTCTTACCCACAGTTAGTAGAGGTTACAAATAGTGGGTTTTTTTTTTTTTTCAATTCCAGTTTTGAGTTTTACTGTGAACTAGCCACCCTGGTATTCCTTGCACAAATGCACATGTATGTTACATCGTCTCTAGTCTCAAAGTTCTGAATGTTTATTAATGAAGGATTCAGTTAGATGCCAAAAAATAACTCCAGTAATTTTCCAGTATACCTCAGGTGGTCTAAAAAGCTGCCACCCAACATAGTCATCTGTGGCATTCTGCACTCTTTCAGCCAAGCACAGTGTAATGCTAATGTGTTCTTCTTACTTTGGCTCCTTACCTTTCCAAGTGCAAACATTTCAGCTATAACGCTCTAGTCAAGCCTTTTCCTGTTTTGGTTGGGTCTAGATGCCTTTGTACCACGCTTTCCAAAATGAGGAAGAATCTCAAATAATGGTCTAAGTGGGAGGCCTTTTTTTGTATTTATTTCTTGTATTATTACTGTATTATGTGTACACATGATGTGTGTGGGTGCATGTGCCACACAGCACACACATGGAGGTCAGGAAACAACTTTATGAGATCTCTCTGTCCATCTTTTAAGTGGATTGGGGAGGGGTCATCAAACAGAGCACAGATCTTTGTAGAAAATCCCTGCACACTGGGTGATGGTGGCACATGCCTTTAATCCTAGCACTTGTGAGGCAGAGGCAGATAGATCTCCCTGAGTTTTTCAAGGTCAGCCTGGTCTACAGAGAGAGTTCTAGGGTAGGCTCCAAAACCTACACAGAAAAACCCTGCTTTGAAAAAGAAAACAAAACAAAACAAAAAACCAACAACAACAACAACAAAAAGTCTCCTCCCCCACACAGCCATTGCACAAGCTCAAATCCAGGTATTAATGCATGTTCTGATAGACAAAGTAGTATTAACATGCCTGCTTTGCAGAACATATATTCACACGAGACCATTTTATATAGGTATGTGTGTAGATTTGGGGTTGGGAAACCAGGGAACAATCTCAGATACTGGTCTTTTTCTTCTAGCATGGTTGAAAGAGTATCTCTTTGTTGTTCACCACTGTCTAAACCAAGATGGCTGACCTGTATGTTTCTGGGGCTTCATCTCTCTCTTCCTCCTGTTCCACTGTAGGAATGCTGAGATTACAGGTACACTCAACAATGCCTGGCTTTACCTAGGTTCTGAAGATTTGAACCCAGGTCTTGACATTTGCATAGCAAGTACTTTAAAGCCCCTATATAGGAAGCTTCAAATCTTCATAGCTTGAGATCATGGCCCAGCTATAATCACTGAAACCTACCCTACACAGCACAACTGTTAAGAACAGAATCAGCAGCCATATTTTTTTAGCCAAAGCCTGACTCTCAGTTTCAGCTGCTGACCACCATCAAGCTTTTCAAGTCTCTTGCCTGTCTTTGCTCATCTATCTACAATATTAGTGCCTAAGAGTTGTTTATACACTCGAGGGGCAATAAATACACATTGAGCATTTAGCCAGCTGACAGTGTTTCACTATGACGGAGCACTCAAGCCTCTTGAAAGAATGACCCCCTTTACCTTCTAAGGTTTGGGCTCCTATTCCCCTCCTATGTTATGTATATGCTAAAGTTTAGAGAATAGTACTTATTCTCCTAAAGCAATGTTTGACTGTGCATGGTGTAAACGCAGCATTTAGGAGCCAGAGACAGGAGCTGAACTACATAGGGAATTCCAAGCTAGCCAGGACTGTTAGAAGGACCTTGCTTCAATAAATAACTTTTAATCATATTTTAAGAATTTTATTAACAAAGTATGTTGCCTTATCCTCGTAACCATAGCACTTAGACTGAGAGACTGAGCACATTGATTGCTTTGATTTCAAGGTTACATGCTGAGTCCCAGGCTCATTTTAATTTCAGTGTAACATCATATCTCAAAACAGCTTCCAGAAAAATAGTATATGTTGAACAAGCCAGGATAGGATGACACTCTTTGGCATAGGCAGCACTACAACCCAGTGCTTTCCAAACCTCAGAGCACTGACTTCTCCAGGAAATGTGGTCTCAGTTCATTGTGCACATACAAGTGTGTATCTGCTTTATTAACTGCATATATATATATATATATATGTATATATATATATATATATATATATATGCTTCTTGAATAAGGATTTCTGTCATATCTTGATTGCCTGGCACCATCCCTAACATGCAGTAAACAGACCTAACTGAGTAAAATCCACAAGTCTTTTGCACAGCTGAGCTCTTTAAGATGTTGCAGACAGACCGTCGGTTGTTTCATTCTCAGGGAATTAGCACTGTAGTAACTTAGAGAGAGGACTTTGCAGCCAGACAGAGCATGGGCTCAAAACACAAACCTGTCACTGACTCATCAATCCGCTCATGGCTAGCCACTTCACTTCATGCCTCAGAAGATACAGTAAATGCAGCCAAAGACCCGGTTGGTTACTCATTGATAAATAGCTGGTTCTCTGTATTCTTCCCCATATTAACCATGTTGTTAGCTTCTCTCTCCCTGACTTCATATTCTTTGTGTGGAAATGAGTGTGTCCGTGTGTGTGTGTGTGTGTGTGTGTGTGTGTGTGTGTGTGTGTGTGTGTGAAACTGTACCTGTGTGTGCAGCCAAGCATGTATATAGGATATGTGTAGGCATGTGTCTGGAAGTCATGGAATAACCGTGAATGTCTTTTCCCTGGAGCAAACCACTTCTCTTTTTTAGGCAGAATCTCGTGCTGGCTTGGAACTTACCAAGTAGACTACATTGACTGCCTAGCAACTTAGAGAGAGGGCTTCATACAAGACAGAATATGGACTCAAAATGTACACCCGCCATCGACATCAATATAGTCATGACTAGCCACCTCACTTCACCTCTTTTTGCTATAAAATGGCTATGATAATTCCTTTATCATAATCTTATAAGTAATAAATCAGGTAACCATCAATGATGAATTTTGTGCATCAAACTGACTAGCCTATAATACTCAAAATTCACTTAAGTGACTCAACTGCAAATATTACATAGATTAGCTAAAAACAAATGAAAATTAAGACTAACTTAAATTTTTAACAGATTTACTCCAGTGACAGCCAAAGTTTTTCTTGATAACAAATCCAATGTGAAATTAAGTAGATTAATAAAATGCTTATGTTAAATTTTTAAATAACTGATATTATGTGTAACAAACTGAATTGCTCATATTTTAATTGTGTAATGTAATTTCTATGAACCATTGATGAACAGAATACAAAAGTTGAGAAAAATAGAGATTATGTCCTGCTTAGAGAATTAGAGAGAGGATGGGCATGATTTTACCAAGAGATGAAATGAAAAAGAAAGAGAGGGAGGGAGGAAGGGAGAAAAGGAGGACAAATTAATCAGTTTATTTTAGATAATGAACTTTATCCATTCAAACTCTTTGTCATGTAATACGTGGCCAGATGATAAATGACCGGATCAGGACACTGCCTGGCAGGTCAAAAATATTTCGTCTAGACACGGTGCTAAATAGTTTACTTAGAAAATACCTAAATGTCTCCTGGGTCTATAATATTTGAGACAGCAGCAGGTCTTTCTGCTGCATCAAAGAGCACCCCATGGATAAACGTGCCCAGATTGAAAGGCTAGAATCCTGGGCCAGCTGCTGGGACACAGCTTTATTCTCACCCCTCACTTATACTTAAGGATCTCAAATGGACTTAGTAATACCAGAACTCCAACTTTGTTGGCCATTACACAATTGGCACCTTACAGACAACATGCCTACTTTTTAAAACATGACATCTGAGTTAATATCCTGTCCTTTAGCCAAGACACGCTGTACTAAAAATCACTGAAATCTGAAGGCAGTGAAGTTTCAGCAATCAAGCCTTGACTCCAATTGCCATCACTCAGAACCCACAGTAAAGAGGTCCACCTGCATTGTGAAGAGGCATTAGCAAACCCTGGTTCATCATCCAGGCACCAGTAGACTGCATTTCAATATGACTGACACACCTGGGAGAAACAAAGAACAAGCTACATTTGCTGCACCTGATTCACCCAAATCTTTTGTCCTCACTAGATTTCATTTGCATTCTGTTCCTAGCAGAGCACATCCCGTTCAAGTTTGGATCTTCCAGCAAAACTGTTACCTCTTCCTTCTTTTATTTTCAAAGGCATGCTTGGAAAACTTACTAAACATGCAACACCTTGCTAGCCATACAACATGGAGACACTATTCTTACTATCAAAGAGTTTAGAGTCCAGGGAAAGACAAACACACAGATATAAACTAGATAAGGACAGGGCACCATTTTGGCACAGATGCATTCATAAAGAGCCATGCTAGGGTGAATGACTCATGCAGCAAAGTGTCCACCATGCAAGCATGGAGAGTCACATGGAAAAACCTAAGAACATGAAAAGGCATATCTTAAACGTGTCTTTTTAAACCACCAAACACCATAGCTACACTATGGAAGAAGATGCACCAAAGAAAGTCTTTCAAGGAACATAATATATCCAAGAGAAAATGTCTGCTAGTAAGTAGCAACTCAAGGCTCTAGTTGGTCTGAGTGTCCTTTGCCTTAGCAAATATTAAAGTCACATGAATGCTGCCTTTTAATGGAAGCAATTTACCTTTTTCTACAAGACTCTTCTAGGCAGAGGTCTCCAGAAGAAGAGTGCACCAAAATTACCTGACTACCAAGAATGACAATTTCCCAGAACTAAGGCAGAGAGACGAAGCAGAGCCCAGAGTTGAGAAACTAAAGACTGAAGTTTGTTTAGTTGTTTGGTACTCACTTCACTACTACATGCAATGGCTCTCAAGCTTAGTTAACATTACTCTGTAAACTGAGAACCTAATCAATTCACCCCTACTGTCTCACAAAGTTACTTTAGACAGAAACAATTTTATCAGTGATTTTTGGGCCTTGCAAAGATATATGGCAGTGGTTCTCAACCTGTGGGGTCAATGACCCCTTTATGGTCAAAAGACCCTTTCATAGAGGTCACACATCAGACTTCTTGCATATCAGATATTTATATTTTGATTCAAAACAGTAGCAGAATTAGTTATAAAGTAGCAACAAAAAAAACTTTATGGTTTGGGGTCACCACAACACGAGTAATTGTATTAAAGGGTCACAGCATTAGAAAGGTCGAGAACCACTCAGATATGGCTATGAACCATACAGTCTAGGAAAGTATAATAATGTGAGACTGGAGACATGGTTCAGCATTAAGAGCACTGCCTGCTCTTCCAGAGGGTCCAGGTTCAATGCACCCACATGGTGGCTAAGAAAAACTTGGGCTTTGAATTCTCTTGAGAGAAAAACAGAAATTTGGACTCTAGAGATGAGGTGGGAAGATGCCAGCAGTAGCAGATCCTTTCACACTTACAATATTCAGATGCTGAGTGAACACTAATTTACAACTATTAAAAAGGAAAACCAAAATTCTTATACTGAAGGAGATGTCCATGTGTTTTGAGTCAATAAGTCTTTTTGTCCTTTTGGTTTTGTTCCTGGTTTTTGTTTTCTTTTGCTTGTTTTTGTTTTTTGTTTATATTTTGGCATGTATAGTAACAAGGCCTTGAGAGTGGCAAGCAAACTGGCACAGTCCTCCCCAGAATTTCCATGTTCCTTGCCCTCCTTTCTTTTTGATCACTAAGACGTACCCACATCAAAGACAGTGTTTGGAGGTCTATAATGCTAAGGAGACTTAGTGGGTTTTTTGGTTTTTTTTTTTTTTTTTTTTTTTTTTTTTTTTTTTTGAGACTTACGGTTCTATATTCTACTTTTTTTAATTTTTTTAACCAAAGAATTCCAAATATGAGACACAAAGCTGTTTTCATACAAGACCCAAAGGGACAGGAACTTCATTCTTTAGATATCAAACTATATATGCCTCCTACAAAACGAGACAGTATTCTAATGTTTGAAGTTAATAGAAATCATTCCTCTCCTCTCGATTTCCCCCAAACAAACAAAACCATGCAGTCTAACACAGAACGTGTTTAAAAATGAAATCTACAAATGTCTGAAGTAAAGCTCAGCCCTGAAAAGCAATCAGTGTGTCCCCTGGTGCAAGGTAATAGTAATTGCATGCAACAAGATCCATGGTAAAGTTTTAAACTTAGAGAACACAGGAGCAAGGGTCATTAAACAGCCTAGCTGATTAGACAAAATGTGCATTACCCATTCTCTGATATTTAAACACTAAAACAACAACCCTGCAGTGTTTATACAACTCAGAGTCAGAAAAAAAAAGAAATACACTGCCCCGTGTAGCAAAGAAACAAAAAGGTCTGAAAACCACACTTACTGTTTTCACTCCTTCACACTACTCAGTTGTGCCCTTGAAAAGTCACTTTGGCTCTCTGGTTCTCATTTTCCACTGAGAAATTAAGAGGTTAGATTATATAACTATTTACAGTGGTGAACAGCTGTATGATGTAACATGAGGGAGTTACAAGGTCTGGAGTCTAATGCCTGGTCTGTCATGAAACGTTAGGCAAGTCATTTAACCTTCTCCAAGCCCCAGAATTCCTCAGCTATTAAATGGAGACAAAATCACCTGCTCCGCTTCTTTTATGAAGCTCAAAATTACCACATTAAAAATGGTGAGAGAATTATACATGGGATACGATCAACCACACTGAAAATGATGAGAGATCTCTGTATGAAATACCATCCACTTGGAATAGAATCAGATGATCATTTTTAAAACTTCTAGAAACATCCAGTAGGGGAAAAATTGGTCTTTTTTTCCCTCAGTTACCACAGGATGAGTATATTGCTATGAGCAAATTTGATGATTGATAAAATTGCAAGAAAGTCAATCCCATGAGTTATTGTGAATCAGAAGACAACTTCAGATACAGATGTTGTTCCAAGTGGCCTCAAGGAAGGTACTTTGATCACCCTAACTTACTGATCTCACAGATGCAGTGATGGATGAACCTTGATGCAGAACATTCACCAAGCACTCACTAAGTATCATGTTCTTCTCCTTCATCCCTTCCTCTAGTCACATGTCACAACAGAAGACATTCCACAATCTCATAGCTGAAATGGCTGACTTGGCAGAGGTATACATTGGTGTAGTCTAGTCCCCAATGCTCAGTCACAGACAAGCAGTCAGTCCCAGAGACCATACACTTGACCTCTGACCAGAAGTTCTCAACCTTTTGGGGTTTAGAACTCTTAAAAATAATTAAGGGCATCTCAAGAATCTTACGTGTTCTATCTGTATTTATAGTGCTAAAAGCTGAAATTGTGTGAGCTGGATGAGCTGGAGAGGTGGTTCAACAGTTCAGTACAATTCCTCAGAGGAATTGAGCTCAATTCTCAGAACCCATATCAGACAGCTCACACAATATCCTGACACCTGTACTTACATACACATACCTACACACACACACACACACACATACACACACACTAATAAATAAGTAAAATTTTTAAATTAACATTGAGAGAAAATAAAATACATTGATTTAAAATAATTTTATTAACTGATTATCTATTAACGTGAATAAAAAATTTTGTGAAATTCTATATTTTTATAGCTACATGTATTATCCCATGCCATTAATCTTAGTTAGTGCTTAAAAGGCAAAGGCAGGAAGATCTCTGTGAGGCTAAGCTGGTCTTCCTAGTGATTTATAGGCAAAATAGGGCACCATAGTAAGACCCTGTCTCAAACAGTCAAACAAAAGAAATAATAGAGAATGCATTTGTACAATAGTAGGAGTAATTAAAACCTTTTGTTGTACAGGTTTTTTTAAAGCCTGGCTTCAGAGAAGGCTATAGATGTGACAAATTCTTCCCCAAGAAGACAAAGCATTATATAGGCAACTGCAAATAAAACTGAAAGAAGACAATCACAATTATATCAGTGCCATTTTAACATTTATCTAATAAGCACCTTAAAGTTCTAAATTAGAAGGTCACCATATTGAGTGAACGAAATGGAATAATAATCATAATGAGATTCTAAATTGCATTTTATACTTCAGTGATAATCCCGACAAATCAGCTGTTACTAGCAATTACTGATAATTTATTTTTGTTAACAGCTTGGACAAGTTTCTAAGGGGAAATTAATGATGAAAAGCTTGATTTGGACAAAATGCATGTGCCTATATGATTTTAAGACGGTAAAATACAAATCTTATGAAAGGTAGCAGTAGAAAAGTGATGACTTGGACCTACCCATGAGATATGGTTTAGTGCTGACTCAGAAGACAGGGTTGCAGTAGTCCTTGGACTCAGTGGCAGGGGACTGTTCTCTTTAAACACCTGTAATTTAGTAGCCTCACTTCCTTCAATAAGTCCATGCCAAAGAATGTCCACTTTCCTACCTATTCCTCCCATTTTCCCGACTCAGGGACCATCAATTTGATGTATCAAATCCCATAACATTGACATGTGACCTTACAAATGAGCAAAGATAATATTCTGAAACCCTTTCCCTTCAAGGTACACCTCACACTGAGATGTTATTTATTCATCTGATGACTGTTGAATGAACAATATTTATTTTTACCCCTCCCTAGTCTTTATACAAATATCACCTTCTCTGCAAGGGCCTTCCTGAGCTCTCTACCAATACCATCTCTTCATTGTTTCTGCATCTTCTATCCCTCCTTTATTCTTCCTATAATATTTATCAAAGTCAATAAACTTTAATTTAAATGTTTTTACTTAATATTTCTTCAAGTAAAGTCTGTCTTCCAAGAAGACAAACTTTTGTTCATTTCCCTCTCTGTGTTGTGTTCCCAGAACCTAGGATGGACCCTGATGCATAGGAATGTACTTCTGCCTTCAATGCTCTTAGTTCCTTTCATTGGAAGAAAATCAGACAAAAACAAAAAGTCTTCAATTGGTATTCCTAATCGGATTCACTTGCATCAGAATGTTCAAACACTATAATACTGATCATTGTAGGAATAGAAAACCACACAAAAAGAAACTGTAAAAGAAATAAAAGTGATCTGAATAAGTGAATGAATGTCAGACACTAATTATTTATAAGTAACTCCCAATGCACCAGTGGCTCTCAAACAGGGACATGTGACCAAGGACACATGTATCCTAGCATTCTATGGTCATAATTCATATTGGGGACAGGGGTATTAATAATGTGAACTATAGATTATGTGTACTCTCCTTTGTGTCTTTGGAATTCCTTGTTTTGTTTAAAATGGTAAAACACATAGGAGTTAAGAATTCAAGAGGCTGAACATGGAATTCTCATGGGGATAAACTTAAGTCTGTTTTCTTTGGCAATGTAATTTTCCCTAAAATTAATAGTTTCCCTGTGGTATGCAACTGTTGGAAATGTGTCTTACTCTCTGAAATATGACCTAATGTTGTTTCTTATTTATTCCACAAATCCCCTTCTACCACATAGCTGTACATATTCCTGGAACTCCAAGATTTATGAATGATTAAGCAAGTCACTGAATGAGAAACTCAACAAAGGAAGAAGGAATGGCAGCTTAACCATTAATTGAAAGACCACAAACTCTAAAACCCCAAACTCAGTTATCACTGACAACCTTTTTCTGACCTTCACAAGCAAAATTATATTTTCCAACCATTTGATTGCATGCTAGTTTGTACCTGTCTTCTGTAAGGAACTCACATTTCACCATGTAGTCCTTCAATTTCCGCTGTGAGGTCTTTCCCTCACCACTGTTCAGTCTCAGGACAGCACCTCCCTTTCAAGACATTCTCTAAGTTGTCACTATACATTGATGCATATATTCCTTTTCATATGAGATTGTATCAAGTCCATAAACCATGAACTCCATGAACCTAGTAACAACATATGGTATTATTCACCCTATATCCCTTATATACCAGTGGGTATATCATTGATATTTGTTAAATGAAGAAATTAATGCATAACCTCTAATAAATATCTTCTCTAAAATTGCCCTCTCTGAGTCTTATAACATGCACTCCAATGCTTTGAACATGATAGTGGCCCTGTAAATATGAAATTAGTTATACCTTCTCAAACAGAGAGAGAGAGAGAGAGAGAGAGAGAGAGAGAGAGAGAGAGAGAGAGAGAGACTTATGTATACTTGTGTGCATGAATTGAGTGTGCATCTGTAAGGCAGAGACTGAGAACACTTTAAGAACATCACTGCAGCTTTCTGCATTTGGCCCAGAGCTTCCTTCACCACCTTCTTTTTATGTCCAAACTGAATTAATTAACTATCATCAGGTATTATGGTACTGACAGAGAAAGTGCCTACTTGCTACAACCTTTAAGACAACCGCAAACAGAATAAAAAGCCTTTGTCATTTGAGCAGAAACACATATTTTACTGAGATTAGCCAGCATGTACTAGAATGTAAAAGTAATTTCTGCCAGGATTGGCAGCTTGGCAGAAGGAGTCTACAACACATTTGTTGGCAATAGCATTTATGTGAAGGCCCTTGTTTGGAGCCATAATTTACTTACAAGAAGACATCAATTGCAAAGCCTAGTTCAAAGTCATGTAGCATTTTACATGCTTCCACTTCCTCAACATGTTTGAGCTTATATTTCCACAACAAGAAAACATCTTCAAGAGCTAACAACCTAATTCCTGACCTGCTCTTTCTCCCCCAAATGAAAACTACAATATACTTAGCCACCTGCTCATTCCATTATTGATCCTCTTCTCCCCAAGGGCTAAGTTGACACAGAGTAAAGAGACAAGTCCTTAACATCACCCTGATATTTGCCAGCCTCAGCTACTTGGCCCAGTGTCTTGTACAGGCCAACTACCAGTGATCAATTATTTAATGCTCTCTCAGGGCTGAATGGGTATGGGCCCTGGTCCACAGCTCTCTACTATTGCCTCCTTTGAAAACCATTGGCATCCAAAAGGCCACCTCATTCAGAATTAGGATTCCATTCTGGAACACCAGAAGTGCTGGGCATTTGCATACTGCCTTTTACACTGTCTCACAGATGCCCTCTCCATTCTGAAATTACCAGGAGGTTTCCATCTGAGCTCTACTGTACAGGAAATAACAACAGGCACTGCTGTGTTTCCTTCTGTCTTTCTGAGGGAGATGAATTTCACAACTTCAAGAATACATGGTCCCCTGGAGAAGGGGAAAAGGACAAGATCTCCAGAGCAAATTGGGAGCATGGGGGAGAGGAGAGGGAGTTGGGAAGAAGAGGAGGAGAGAGCTGGGCATGAGGGAGCAGGAAGATTGAGTCAGGGAAAGAATAGAGGAGAGCAAGAAAAGAGATGCCATAATAGAGGGTGTCATTATAGGTTTAAAGAGAAATCTGGCACTAGTGGAATGTTAAGAGATTTACAAGGATGACCCCAAATAACAATCTAAACAATTGTGGAGAGGCTCACTTTAAAAACCCTTCCCTGATAATGAGATTGATAACTACCTTTTATGCCATCCTAGAGCCTTCATCCAGTAGCAGATGGAAGCAGAAGCAGATACCCAAGCTAAACACTAAGCCCAAACTCCTGGAAACCAGTTGCAGAGAGGAAGGACTGATGAAGAAAGGGGTCAAGACCAGGCTAGAGAAACCCATAGAAACTGTTGATCTGAAAGGGGGGAGCATAGGACTGACCCAGACTCCCTGAATGTGGGTGTTAGTTAGGAGGACTGGGCAGTCTATGGGGCCTCTAGTAGTGGATCAGTATTTATCCCTAGTATATGAACTGACTTTGGGAGCCCATTCCACATAGAGGGATACTTTTTCAGCCTAGAAACATGGGAGAGGGCCTAGGTCCTGCTACAAATGATATGACAGATTTGAAGATCGCTCACTTCCCTGAGGAGCAGAAAGGGGATGGGATTGGAGTTAATTGGGAGACCATGGAAGGACAAGAGGGTGTGGAAACTGGGATTGACATGTAAAACAAGCTTGCTTCAAATTTAAATAAAAAAGTAACTAAACCTTCAAAAAATAACTAAAAGTGTGCACAATTTAAAAAATACATAAGTGCTAAAAGAAAAATCTTCTCTAGGCAGGAAAAATGTGGCTTGTATATGCAAAAAAAGTCTGAGAAAAAAAAAACTATGTAACTGTGGATATAGCTTAGATAGCTTAGAGCTTGCATGACATGTACAAAGCCTTGGGTTCAATTCCCAGTGCTGAAAAAAAAATACCCAAAAGAAAAATTACTCAAAACTGGTAGAAATAGAAAAGTCATTATTGGAAAGGTTGGCATATAAATCAGGTCTTTAAAATAAGTAAGCTCAGTGAATGTAGAATGGCTGTATATCTCAGTTTGGACAATAGAACATTATCTACTTGGTCAAATATAATTCAGATTTTTTGAAAAGTGGGTAGGGGTGGAGAGAAGAATCAAAAGTTAAGATCACTTACTGTTCATGCAAAGGATTCAACTTCAGTTTCCAGAACCTGTAGTAGGCATATCAAACTCCCCTGTACCTCCAACTCCAAGGGATCTATCATCCAATTCTGTCCTCCGAGGGCACCAACACACACACACACACACACACACACACACACACACACACACACATACACACACACACATACACACACACACACACACACACACACACGTGTCATATACTCACACAGACACACACATACAAAAAAGGAATAAAAAGGAACTTTTAAGAAGATTAGTAGTTCCCACCCTGAAGCATCTCAGTTTAGACAGTGGAGGATGCCATTCTCATGAATGGAATTAGCCTGCATTCCCAGTCTTTCAAGTCTAGAGTCTGGTAACATATTATCTATAGCCATAAAGGATGGCACTACTCTTTTTGATCCTAATTCCATCTCTTGCAGGCATCAACTACCACAGGGTAAATACAGAACTAGCTACAAAGAGAAACCTAGATATAAGATGAGTTCAAACCATGACACTCACTTAACCACTGTAGTAGTGGCTTTCCTTGTTGCTCTGACAACACACCTAATAAGGCAGCTTAAAGATTTATTTTGTCTCCCAATTCCAGGGCATGGCACACAATGATAGGAAAGATATGGCAGCCAGAGCTTGAAGAGGTGGTCCTGTTGCATCTGTACTCAAAAGTAGAGAAATAAAAATTGTTCAGCTCAGCTTTTCCTTCTTATTCAATCAAGGACCCCAGCTTGTAGTATGGTGGGAATCCATATTTAGGGTGACTCCTTCTGCTTCAACAAACCTAATCTTAAAACTCTCTTAAAGACATGCCCAGAAGTTAGTTTCCATGGTGACTCTAAATCCTATTGAGCTGACAATCAAGGTCAATCATCTCAATCACCAAACCCTACTGTGAGGACACATTCATGAAACCAGCATTCTATAAGGAGTCCATGCATAAACACGGGGTCTTATGACCAGTTAATAATAATGTCACAAAAATGTGGTATATCAATGAAGTATTGACTTAATTGGAAAGTATCTGGGATCATTTTGTATTGCCTATGATACAATATGAAAGTGATAAAATCATTACCCTTCTAATAGGATGAATTCATAGTTTTATAACTATCTTCTCATCTATTAATTTTATTTTAAATATAATATTAAAATATAATTTAGTTTTAAAGACTTTTGGACCTGTCTTAATTTTTCATAATATTAGAAAATTCAAAAAATAAAATAAAAAAGAAGAAAACACTAATACTATGTAATATATCTAGAACACGAGTTTCAAAACTGTTATCTTCAAAGAAAAAAAAATCACAGAATTAAAAACTAAATGGTTCTATATGGGTATATAGATGTAGGTTATCCAAACTTTTCATTTCAAAATCTAGAATAGATTGAACAAGTTTGACCCTGAGGTACTATTAGAAACAGAAAAAAAAATGATATTCTGATTTCTTATTGAAAGGGGTATTGCTCAACCCATCTCTCTGAATGTAAATGTTACAAACCTCATGGCTGCAGAAAATCTAGTGCCTTTCAGAGTTTCCTTTGAAAGCTCTGAAGAATGAGATTGATGATAGAATCCCTAATGTCTCTTTTTTTCCATAATCCATACCACACAAGATTTAAGAGCTTAGCCAGAAAATATCAAATGACTTGTTCAGAATCATTCAAGGACAAACTCTGATGTTTTTCTCCCCCCCTCAAAGCACTCCAGTTTTTATAAAATGGTAAAATGAGATGTGACCAGCAGTGTGTCTGCTAAAGGATGCCTTTACACCAACCACCATAAGCAGATCAATATAAAACAAATTTATACTTCTGACTGCCTGAAGGAAAAAAGTTCCTCACAGATCTGTAGTGCATTGAAGAAAAACGGTGTTAGCAAATCATGAATACAAAGCTGGTCCCAGTGACCTCCAAGCCTATAAAAATCAAACCATTCTTGTGTAACTTTATTACTCCTTACTTAGAGCTAGTGGTGGATGATCCTGGCATTCACTGAATAAGGGAAAGATAGATATTCTTTGATAATTCTAAGACCCAACTTGGCCATAAAGGTACAGTTTGGTGATTAAATTTCTCCATTCAGTCTTTAAAGATAGAAAAACTATATAATTACTAGGAAATATAGACATCAGACTTAGTTATATCAGGAGTTATACTGATCATAGAACTGAGAGAGTTAACTAGGCAGAGTCCACACTAAGAAGTCATAGGAACAGGTTGTCTTTAGTTTGTGATGTTTAGTGATCTTCTAGGCTGCTTCATTTAAATCATAACACTGAGCTTCTTAGTGGCCTTATGAGATAATCAAAGCAGATAACATAACACCAAAATACAGGAGGAGGAAGAGCACCCTTAAATTAGCCATCATGCCTGAGAAGAGACAGTAAATGCAGGTAGGGGCTGCAGCCAAGCACCCAATTTATTACCAACTGACAAACAGGTTCTCTGCTTTCCTCCACATATTAATCATCTCGCTAGCTTTTTCCACCCTGACTTCATTCTCTTTGTGGATATGAGTGTGTGTTCAAAAGTGTATGTGTGTGTGTACAGGCATGCATGTATATGTCATATGTGTGGCCATGTGTATGGAGGTAATGGAAAAACCTTGAATGTCTTTTCCATGGAGCAGCCCACTTTTCTCTTTAGGTAGAATGTCTTGCTGGCTTGGAACTTACTGAGTAGACTATGTTGACAAGCTAGTGGGTCACCAGGCTCCACCTCCCCAGTGCTAGGAGTACAAGTGTACAGCACCATACCTAGCTCCTTTTACATGTGTCTTTGGGTTTGAACTCATGGCTTCTGAGCACTTTACTGTACTAAAGTCTGTCCTCAGCCCCACCTCCTCTATCACATTAAATGAATGCTCATAGTTAATTATTTATCTCCATCTAGTCAAAGAACCAGTTAAAGGTACAGTTGGAGAGCTCTCTGTAGTTCCCCCATATGAAAATGGCAAGTGCCTGCTTCTAGGCTCAGTTTTCATATAGTAATATGCACACACCCTATCTATAGACAGAGATAATCACTACATAATTAGAGGATGGACCTCAGAAAACAATGGAATCTAGATCACTGTTTATACTACCATGAAGCCATGGTCACTAGAGAGACACACCAACACGAGGAGGCATGGATCCTGTAAAGATAAGGCCACAAAAGACCTAGTGATGGCTCAGCTGAAATAGAAATCACATATGCAAATGTTGACAGATGTTCACAGACATCAGGCAGGGACATGGTGGTGAGAACAGGCTGGGATGCATCTCTCCCTCTCAAACTCTCTCTCTACTCTTTCTCCTCTTCCTCCTCCTACTCCTCCACCACCCCCCCATACACAATGCAAGAGACCAGGATTAGCACTGCCAAATGTTGCCGTCCTCAACAGAGGAGCTAGAATACTAAGACAAACTTCATTTATAAATACCAGTAACTCATTTTTAAAATTAACATGTGAACCGAACCTAAGCATTTATGTTGATTAAATTTGGCCCATGTTTCAGATTCAACCTGTGGACTGATAATTTTCAACTGCAATGTTCAGTTGAATGTCTCTGATTTAATTACTAAGAAGTCCTTAATCCCTTCCAGGTTCGCAAAAGTTTGCCTAATTGCTCAGAACATACAACTCAGTCATAAGGTCCTGGATCCAACCCCCAGCACTGAAGGAAAAATAAAATGTCTAGTGCAAACCAATGAAAATAGAACAAAGTTTCACCCATTCACTGAGGGAAGTGAGAAAGGCAGCCAGAATCTACTTACCATAAGTAGGCAGGTCATTATTTCTTTAAGACTCATGCAAATCTTATTTTCCAATTCACAATATATATATGTTGTTCCTTTTAATCTAGAAAGATGATTGTCATTCTAGTAAAACTGACTCTAGGAAAATGTATCATGTTTATCTTATGGCTACTCAAACCTCTGGGAATCCCAGATATCACACTTTTCTACCTCCAGCTGTCTTCCCATCCAAGACTTGAACTCCAGCTACCCATCAGATTGACAGCAGCTGACAGTCAGGGCCTGGTATGACATACACAAAGACAGACACATTCCCGACAAGTCTAGGGATCAGCTCAAATGCAGCCTGCTGATCTTGCTTAATCTGATTAACGCTCTGGCTGCTGTTAGAAACAATGGCTGTGATTTTAAAGCATTTCTAACCTCTTGCCTTTCAAACAAAGCCTAAATATTTAAACTAGCCAACCTGTACCTCCAGGTTCAGACTGCAAAACTTCTCTAAAATAGCATCACATCACTTTTTTTCTTTAATGATGGAGGTGACTGAGAGGGTCACATGAATATCCCACATAAATGGTTGCTCCCCTGCAGTATTTCCCACTGCAGGTACTAAGATACAAAAGTGCCCTTTACTGAGCCATTTGTCAATCCTTCTCCTTGAAAGAGCACCAGAATTATGTGTGATACTAAGCATATACACATTCACCACTAAGTCAGCTTTTGTCTCTAACAAGGCTGGATCAGCACACATATGTGTTTGTATGCCATAGATATACACAAGCATATATCACATATTAAAATCAGGCAGAGGCTGAAAAAATAATCATTTTCCTCTAGGGTTGCTTCACAGTTTTCCATTTTATTTCATAAAGGAGAATTCTTTGAAATATTCCTCTTGTTCTTGTCTATCTCCTCATGCCAGAAATGCCCTTTGTATGGCAATGATTGATGGATCTCAAAGGCAAAAGAAAGCCGTCTTCTTGGAAAGCTATCTAGGTATCTAAATAAGCAGGGTTTTTTTTTTGGTTTGTGTGTGATAAGTAGCACATTTTTATTCATTCATCATCCCTGGAAATTGCATGATCATACCAGCCATATATTGGTATAGGATTTTACTTTGAGACTCTGAAGATGCTTCCTCCATCTGTCAAGAGGTATGTGGTAGTTAATTCATCCTTTGTAGTGTCAAGTCAAGAGAAAGAAATATATTGAAAGATTAAAATTTCTAGAACAAAAAAGAAAGCAGTGTTTACTTACCTCCATTCAAATGTCTGTGAGGAAATCACAAAGTAATTTCTAATAATTGCAATTTGTCATAAATATGCAAATACACTGTTCACATTCAAAACTCATTAGCAGATTTATAACAATTACTTGACAGCAAACATAGTCAACCTGGAGGAAGAGGATGTCTTGTTTGGTTTGTGGTTTTTATTTTTTGTGTTTGTTTGGTTGTTGTTTGTTTGTTTTTTCAAGATAGGGTTCCTCTGTGTAGTCCTGGATCTCACTCTGTAGATCAGGCTCGTCTCAAACTCACAGAGATCTGCCTGCCTCTGCCTCCCAAGTGCTGAGGCTAAACATATGTGCCACCACTGCCAGGCTGAAAGAGGATATTTTTAACCCACTGGTGGGAATGAAGAAGGTATCAGCCAGCGCTGTCCTTGGCAGAGCAAAATTAAGCCTGCATTTTTTACAAGTCATGAGATGGCCTAAAGAAACAGCCCTTTATCACAGACTCTGGTAACACTGACTTGAATGACATCTGCTCCCCTTCCATATACGTATAAATCTGAGGGTGTTACTTCCTGAGTGTAAATTCATCTCTAAAATTTACATAACCATATTATTATATACCCATAGCACTGATTTGAAGATGAGACAGAGTATATAAAGCTTTTGTTTACCTTCTGATGCATGCAAATGTCTTTGTTACTGTTTAAATTTACTGAGAGTACAGAGGTCAAAACTCTGTCTTATTCACTGTATGACATTAAAATAAGAGTAAAAATGTCCTCTCTCTAACTCCAATTCAGGCCTCCTAGGAGACAACAAAGCATTTTTCTACAGTCTTCTTTTTGTCATTCAGTAGGAATTCTCGCAGGCACATCTTTCTGACTTGAAGAATGGCAGCTAAATAATGATGATCCAGTACCCCAGAAGCCAATATGCAGAGATAAAATTGTTTACTGACTCTGTTAGGTATTGGTTGAGTCATATAGACAGCAATATGCCAACGTGTACATGCAAGAAAATGGGGGAAACAGCGACCAAATTATTTTAATTTCTATTTCCCCCTTCTACTTTTATTTTACTTAGAGCCAAAGGTCCCAAAATATTTGTTTACATCTTTTATTTCTCCCAATTCCTCACCCAACGTCCACTCCTGATGGCCTTGTTTTGATAAACAGCTAAGCACTATTAAATCTGTAGATCATTGAAGAGTGGTCAACACATCAGCTATTCCGAATAACTGCAATAACTGCAATTTAAAAATTAAAAATGAGCAACATCCCTCAGTGCTGTTGCTATCTCTAAGTTATTGGTGCACATTTATTTTTCATTGTGTATGATATGCCACTACTCGGCAAGTTCTTTGGATGTTTATCTAGAGTCAACGTCTATTGTTTGCTTCTCTTCTGTTTTCATTTGAAAATGTTCTGAGAAGGAGTGTAAATTGGAACTCTCCATCAGGTATCTCCCCTTGGAGCTCAGGAAATGCCACAGAAGAGAAAGAATTGTAGGAGCCGGAGGGGTCAAGAATACCAGGAAACTTTTCTGCTATTCCCCTGGGGCAGACAGGAATTTTTTTCTGCCTCCCTCTTCTCTTCTGTACTCTCTCTCTGCCTCTGTGTCTCTTTTCCTCTTTTCTCCTCTCTGCCCCCCTTTCCCTTTGTAATAAAACTTCTCACCAAAAAAAAAAAAAAAAAAAAAAAAACAACTTAATAGGGCTCACAAAGACTGATCCTGCACAGGTCTGCCTTAGGTCCTCTGAATATATTGAATATATGTTATGGTTATGGTTGTTAGCTTGGTGCTTTTGTGGGACTCCTAACAATGGGAGTGGAGTATCTCTCTCTTTTTCCTGCTCTTGAAACTCTTTTCCTCCTACTGGGTTGCCTTATGTGGCCTTGATGTGAGGGCTTGTGCCTAGTCTTACTGTATCTTATCTTACTGGATTCCGTTGATATCCCTGGAAGGCCTGCTCTTTTCTGAAGGGAAACAGAATAGTGGAGCTGTGGGAGAGGGGAGATGAGTGTGTGTGTGTGTGGGGGGGGGTGACCTGGGAACAGTGGAGGGAGGAAAAAATCTGTGGTCAGGGTTTGTTGTATGAGAGAATAATTAAAAAAAAAAAAAAGGAAATGGAGATCTGGTTCATTATTTTCTAGCCATAATTATTATATCATTATCTTTCAGCCATAACTACATGAATCTTTCTCATCGCTTTCAAGTCATAGAATTTAGATATAATTTTTTTCAGAGTGAAGTGAACAATGTGAGTTTTACTGAAAATGATTTTACTCTAAGTGTGGTGGTTTACATATAGTCATTATGGTCTATGCTCCACAATATTATTAAATCTATATAGAGACTTCCACAGGCATTAACTTGTCATTCCAAACATAATTCTGAAAGACCCATAGCTTATAAGAAACATCCAGAAATATTATAGGTCATTTGATACTGGAAAACATGTATCTTGAAAGCCATAATAGGTCAATGCCAAAGAGACCTCAAGAAACACCTAGAAATTGAGAGCTTATAGATCAGTTGTTCTCAACCCATGGGTTGCAACCCCTTTGGAGTCAAGTTACCCTTTCATAGGAGTTGTGCATCAGATATCATTCATATCAGATATTTATATTATGATTCATAACTGTAGCAAAATTACAATTATGAAGTGATAAAAATAATTTCATGGTTGGGGGTCACCACCACACAAGGAACTAAGTGTATTAAAGGTTTGCAGAATTAGGAAGATTGAGAACAACTGGTCTAGACTAATCACATTGCTTTGTAGATCTTTCAAACCCTACAGCAGTAATGACAAAAATCCAGTTCACCTCATCCTATATCTCATTCCTCATGAGCCAGGAAGGAGTAAAACATATCACCCACCTCCCTCCTCATTTGCCAAGGCTTCCCTTGCTGTAAATTTCCCTTGCTCATCTTGCTAAGGTCCAAACATGCAGAAGATGTCACCTATAGTTTTCCAACAGTGCTTATGATGCTCCATATGCCATACCTCTCTATATGGAATAATTATGGTTGTGATTCATTTAGTTCTGTGCCCTATCTCCCCAAATATATCTTACATTCTCCAAGAACAAAGTCTATCATATTTCATCCACGTACACCCTGTACCACCAGCACAGGATGTGGTCATCCTTTGATAAGTTAACATCAAGTAATTGATGGCATGAAGGAAGTGAGTAGAGAAGAAGAAAAAGAGACATAGGGAGAAACCTCACTAACACAGATAATATAAATTTCCAAACTCACTGGATCATATAATACAATGGGAGTCAACAGAGGTGAAGGGGGGAAAGAGGGAGACAAAGTGGGAGATGCCGGTCAAAAGGTATAAACCTCACTGAGAGAGGAGGAATGAATTGCCAAGGTCTGTTGCACAATGTTGTAATTTATAATAATGTAGTGTGTATTTTCTCTTAAAAGGAATGTTTTTATTAAACCTTCTCAATTACACGGTTTCTGTGTGTCATCTGTTTCAGGTAGGAAGCCTGAATAGTACAGGATACCAATTTATGATTAAAATAGTAATAAGAAAAATATGAGAAAAACTCCAGATAGGAGGCATACTTTCTAAGAAAAATATCTTAATACTAACTGGTATTAACAAAGTAGAGTCACTCAAAAATAGTAAATAGCATCTATAGGCTAGGAAAAAATGAAATGTATTCTTAGTGACTTCACTCTTTGTTTATATCACAAACTATTCAACACCTGAAGAAATAAAGGCATTGAGGCCAAGTGGAATCTTGAAATGTTGTGCCCCAATCAGAGTTCCATGAACTGTAGCTATTCAAACTTATATCAGAAATTCAATCACTCCAGGCAACGGAAGAATTTTAAATTTACCCTGAGTCAACAGGAACTGCATTCATTAAAGTTCTAATAATAAAGCTATATCATCAGGTAAAGAAACTATATATTTCCAAAATATACTGTTGTTAGGACAAAGCAAAATATGGAGAAGGAAAAATTCATATGTCCCACAAAAACATTCAGAAAGGTCAATACTACCCAGAGGGCTTGGTGGATTTTCATTTGTTTTCTGTTCTGGTATTTGTTCAACTTCATCCTTCTGTCAGCTCTTAATCAGAACCCCAGTGAGATAAACAAAGGGGCTGCAGGGACAACCAGCTGGTCTCTGGTGTCTGAGTTTAGTCACTCTCCCTATAACAAGAACGGATGGATCAGATTTTCTCTCAGTTCCCCCAAACAATTAAATAAGAAGATTTTCCTTAGGAGATCTGTGCACAGAATTAGCCCTGGGAACAGAGGTAGTAATAATGAAATAATAACTACCATTTGCAGTGGTCTGTTCTGTCATTTGATTGACTCCTCATAGCATCCAAGTGAGGCAGCTATCACTTGAGGCTCACAGAGCTAGCCAGTGATGGGAAAGTTACACATGACAAGTCTGAGACTGAACTGCAGGTTTTCTGATTGTTCCTTTAATCATAATCCTATTCCTGGTTCTTAGTTAAGTGTTTAGTGATTATCAATGAGCAAAGGCCTCCTATGTGGTACACACCAGCAGTCCCCTCCGTACCTGAATTGCCTGGCATTCTATGTGTGGCAAATCAACCTCCCACAAAGGAAATAATTCAAAGGGAAAATATTAAGGAGTATACTTTTTAATCCTGGATTCAATAATTCTATTTTCAATTAATTCAACAAAAGTAAACTATAAATACACGAGACATTAATGTACAATGTGTTCTGTGATCAAAAACAAAAGAAAAGAAAAACACAAGAGGGGAGATCAGAAAGGGGGGGTTCAAGGAAGTGTAAACAACTTCTGGAATAATCCAAATACCCAGCAGAAAGGGAATGAGCTGTAGTGTAGCAAAAGTTACAACAGTGCTTTTAAGACCACAGATCATACATTGTAGATGTAGGTCAATAGCAGAACATTTGCCTATCATATAGGAGATCATGTCCCTAGCACAACACAAATTAAAACACAGAAATTTACAGGAAAACAGTCCAGGCCCCTGGGTTTTTGTAAAATGAAATGAATATGAACAGAAATAGCTTGACAGAACACTATTTTAGTGTTTAGAAAATAACAGAGTATATCACCCCTTGAGATATCTTTACTTCTCTTTAAGCACACACACACACACACACACACACACACTGAATTCTTAGAGTAGGCATGGCAAAAATCTTTGAAATGCATGGACTTGCACTATTATTCATTAGGATGTCCCTATGAGAAACTCTAAGAGTACACAGTACTTTAAAAGAAAAACTAGGTCACAATGTATCACAAAATGAGGACCCAATTACTGAAGATGAAGTACACATAATTATATGGTAGGGAATGCATGGGTAAGAAAACAGTCCCTGTTTTAAAGAAGTGTTGGGATTATTGCATCCTGTCTTATTTTCATCTATACTTTAAGACAAACGAATCTATGTTATAACTAACTCCAGCCCAAACTTGCATTAAACTCTGTCACTAATTCTGAAGTAAAGCAAATCACAATGCACTCCAGACAAGCCAAGTGCAATCTCCTAAGGAAGCTTGCAAATGGAACTGGGATGCCAGGTACATAAAACATGTCGGGTGGATGGAAAAACAGTGATAGGACAAAGAGCTTTGCTTCTTTGCAGACACAAGGTACTGCCGAGGAGGATAATCAATGAGGCTATCTATTGCTCATGAGCATTACCAAGGATACCTCATCTTTTCTAGTAAAACATTTTAGGATGTGTCCCAAATAGATGGAAGTGCTAATGGTTACAAAGAAGGGATAAAGAAGTTGTACAAAAGTAAATAAATAAATAGAAAACATTTCTAGAAGGCAGTGTATTATTTGACATTAACATCTTTCAGCACTACTTTTCAATTCACATTTTTTTTCTTTCATGACTTTGCAAAAAAAAAAAAAATAAATAAATTTGACTGTGCTACGCAAATACCTCAGGTGATCAACTTAAAGATTACTGAGACCCATGGCAAGCTAAACATCTTCATGAAGCCACATAGCTAGTTTTGAATACTGTGACTTTGGGTAAGAAGAAGCAAAACTCAGGAGCATGGTGAGAAAAAGGGAGGTGCAAGGAGGAACAGGAGCAGGAGGCTATGGTCGCAAACAGCTAGAGGAGGACCCTGGTGAAGCTCAGAGTTTTAGAGTCCTCTTTACCCCATTACCCAAGAGTGAAAGTTGTTCTCAGACACTAAATGCTAGAGATATTTACTAACAAACCTAAGTTCAAGATTATTATAGCATTTTCTAGCTCACAGAATGTGGATTGACCTTAACTGTCCATCAGGCAAAAACTAATTTATTGCCTAATTGACTGAAGAGTTAAATTTTCTAATATATGTGAAATATATGAAAAGGTCTTTCACTTCAACTCACACTTATTTCTTTCTGATCCTTATGGATGATTGAGATGATTCATGTAGTAAAGTTGACTAAAAGACTAGGATTTTAGGTCGGGCATTGGTGGAGTATGCCTTTAGGGAAGGAAGATAGACACCACTGGAATTTACTTCACAGATCCCAATGCCTCCCCCTGATGTGGCATCTTGTTTTGCCAATGGACTTGCGGTGGTGGCCACTTCCTAGGGGCATGGCTGCAGATGTGCAGATGTGACCCCTTAGAAGGAAAGGGAAGAGTTGGCTCGTTATCTTGGGCAATGCAGTCTCTGCCCTTCCAGATCTCCAAATACCTCCATGTGTGTACAGTTGCCTGTGGAGGCCAGAAGAGGGCATCAGATCTCCTGGAGACAGGGTTACAGGAACTATGATGTAGGTCTTCTGGAAGAACAATAGATGCTCTTAGCCACTGAACCATTATTCTAGACTCAAAATATGGTGGTTTATAAAATATCCTATATAGGTGGCTCCAAATATCAAAGATTAGACCTTCCATAGAAGATAATATAACAAACTGCCAAATAAATTTTCCACAAATCTAACATACATCATCTTTTGATTCTTGAAAAATGTATAAGCTTGACTTCTTGGGTGGAGTCTGGGACATGTCCCATTCTTAAAATGAAGAACCAAATACCTAAATTCAAGATCAAATTTTTCTTGTTACACCTTGAAGTCTTTTATCTGGGACAGACATTGGCAATGAATAAGGAGAAATCACTCACATCGGGGAAGGACATTAAGTCTTTCAAGGGTATAAGGTACCATGCCAAGCTCTCAATAGCAGAATCAAGGCTTTTATATTCTCCGTCTATCCCATCCCCATGCCATCTATAGTACAGACTCCTGGGACAAAAGAAAAAAAAATCAGTCTATACTCTATAAGATGAAACTACCTCTAAAATTCTAAGTGTGATTTTCCACAGTTAAAGAAAGTGCTTTTAAAAAGCCAACTTATCAAAGAGAATACACAAGTGTTCATATGGTTTCAGACCTTAATGTACACTCTTCACTGACCTAGCTACTGCCTAGCACTAGTTAATATAAATTATTATTTGCATTTTATAACACTATAACTCTGACCTTTCACCAGCATTACAAACACTTAAGATGACAATTTAAAAGGAGAATATATTTATTTCAGACCTTTCAATCCGTGGACCACTTGCTACATAACTGTGGCTTATTGTAAGATGGAACATTGTGACAATAAGAACAGGCTGGAGAATCAAGTGCTTAACTTTTGGTGGCTGAAAAAGTGAATGAGAGGCAAGAGACAGGCAGAGAGAGAGAGAGAGAGAGAGAGAGAGAGAGAGAGAGCAGGAATAAGAAAGCAAGAACCAGTGAGACTGAGACAGAAAGACAAAGATGGAGGGACATAAAGACAGAGAGAGATAAAGAGGTAGAAAGAAATAAACAAAGTCAGAAATACATGGGGGGGGGCAGTATATACCTATTTAAAGCACACCTGCTATCACATGCTTCTGCTAGGCCCATCCCTTACCTTCCATCCTCTCCCTATAATGCAAACACATTATTATGAATGCATCTAATATGCAAGAACCTTCATAATCCAATTATTGCTCAGCCAGCTGAAGACCAAGCTTTTAATATATCCATTTTGAGGGACACTTCATATTAAAACCATAACAAACACCTTACACATTATAAATATACCAAGTGGTCAAAATAAAAATTCATCACTACCTGTAAGTGGAAACCCTTCAGGAAGTTACTTCAGCTGGTCTGGAAGTATGCTGGGTGGGGAGAAACTAAACTGGATTGCAGCAGGTCAGAGGGGGTCATATGAGGTGTTTAGATTTTTGGTTAAAATTACACAATATGGAGATATTTAAGAAATCATAGAACCTAGTTTGTGCTTGTATACACATGGGCACATGCGCGCGCACACACAGAGACACGCACAAGTACAGTTCCCAAACAAGAATATCAATGGCCTCTTTAAAACATTTCCATTTACTTAAAATATGTGGTCACTTTTTAGAAGGGAAATCATTTACTCCTTGGATTTACTGTACATTTATTTCCCTGAGGAATGTTTCATTCTTTGTTTTAGCAAACAGCAGTCTTTCCATGTTTGAGCCTAATATTTTGATGAAAGGGTCTCAGTTTTACTAAAATCACCCGATGCTAGAATTCTTTAGCCACAGTACTTTTTTGTTTGTTTGTTTGTTTTGGTTTGGTTTGGTTTGGTTTTCTCACTGCTATGACAGACACCTGACTAATGCAATTTTATGAAGAAGGATAGTTTCAGCTCACTGTTAGAGTATATGGTCCACCATGCTGGGGAAACTGTGGCAGCTTGGGGGGGGGGGGATGAAGCAGGCAGTTACATCACACCTGCATCCAGGAAGCAAAGGGATACAAATGCTAACATCCAGTCCACTTCCTCCTTTTTAATGAATCTCTAACTCCAGCCCATGGGATGGTGGTGATATTTATATCCAGGATGAATCTTCTCTCCTTAGTTAACCTTTCTGAAAACCCATTAACAGACACACCCAGATGTGTGTTACCATAGTGATTCTAAGTTCAGTGATGTTGACAATGAATATTAACTATAACTCCATCCCTTGTTATTTGATGCCCAAGCGCATCACTTTATAACATTCTACTCCTAACCACTAAAGTCTCATTTTCATCTCCTAATACAAAATGTATTCAGTTCATCTCCAAAACTCCCCATAATCATTAAGAAATCACCCTGATCAAAAGTTCAAGATCAAATCACTTCTGAAATCCAATGCAAGCTCTTAACTGACAGCCTCTATTTTTAAAAAGGTTACAATAACTCCCCTATAACTCAGTATAAATTAAGCCTAGCCATTGTAATGGGGAAAAGTGAGGGGACAGAAGTAAGACCAGATGAAAGCAGGATTAAAACCCAGCATGAAAGACCATATCCAGCAGGTGCATATCTATATCCAGCATTTGGGAGCTGGGATGGCATCATCAGGGTTCCAGCAGCCTGTGGCAGCAACCCCCACTCCCGGGTCTGCTGTTCTCAGCACATAGCCTGTATCTTAGGCCAGCTCTACTCCATGCCCACAGCTTTCCTTAGCAGGTGTACCATAGTTCTCCAACACCCAGCCATCTCCATTACAACCTAGGTCTTCGCTTCACGGCTCCACGCAATAGTCTCCCAAACCCTTTCTTCACGAAATCCCATTGCACCTTGGCCTCTGCAGCTCTCTGCAAGCTTGCCATGAGCATCAGTGATCCTCTCACTCTCACATCTTTCATACCTACAAAACCAGGACAACACACACAACACTGCCAAGTTCCGCTATCAGCTCTAGATCTAGCCTAGCCTGCTTGAACAACAGCTACAAATACCTCTCTGTGCCTTTAGGGTTCATTCTAAAAAAAAATGCCTTAAATCAAGGAACTCCTTCGGTGGCATCATCATTTCAGGCTCTCTCTTCAAATGTATTTCTACTTTTGGGATTTTGCCTTCAAGGCTCTTTCCTAATATCCCAGCACAAAGTACAACGTTTCTATTTAATGCTGTGAATCTCTCTCTTTTTTTTAAAGATGTATTTTTATTGTTTTTCGCTGTAAGAATATTTTGTCTACATGTATATGTGTGCACTACCTGCACGTAAGTGCCTACAGCAGCTAGAAGATGGCAACAAATTCCTGGAGCTGCAATTATGAAGGGTCATGAGCTGCCATATGGGTCCGGGGAATTAAACTCAGGTCCTCTGCAAGAGCATCAAGTGCCCTTAACCATTGAGCCATCTCTCCAGTCCTGATGTTAACATTTTATGCCGCCTTTTATGTACCCTTCTTGTCCACAACTCTCTTACACTCCTTTCCTCACCAAACTACACAGTTTTCACACTTATTCTGCTGTTTTCTGCCTCTCTTGCTGTAAACCTGCCATGATAAGAAACTACACCACAGCCTGAATGCTATGCTCTCTTGAAATTTGCCCTGCCAAATGAATTCAGCCATTATTTATTAACTCAGCCTCACTGAAACTTGGGCAGAATGCAGCAGATTCCTAACATATAAAACACCAATAGCCTTTAACCTACTTCCCAATAACGTCTTTATTCTCCAGTGGAAACTCATGATCTGGCAACCCATTGTCCTCATTTCTCACAACATTCTTGTCTTCCTAATACAGGAAGGTAGGATCACTACTAATCATCTACGACAGCATCCTCAAGCTTCTCTAGTATGCATCTCCAAACTGTTCCACGAATCTTGCACAAACGGGTTCCAAAAGCCTTTGTCATGGCAATGTCATGGCTATTGTCATGGCAATAGCACCACTTCTCATAACAGTTTCCTTATTAATTACTCTCTCATTGCTGAAAAAGAAAAAAACCACCCAACAAAGGAAATTTAAGGAAGTAAGGGTCAATTTTGGCTCACAACGGGGAAGTACCGACCGTCATAATAGTAGGGATCTAGAGACAGTAGTGAGAAGTAGCTGACGATATTGCATTTCAGTCAGGAAACAGAGAGGGATGAATTCTGCTGCTCTTTATTCTTTTTATTCAGTTGCAAACACCAGCACAAGGGAGGGTGCTGCCCATAGTCAAGGTTTAGCTTTCATTCTCACTTAACCTTCCTGGAAATATCCCCATAACAATATTCAGAGTTATGTTTCCATGGTGATTCTATATTAAGTCAAGCTGACAATAAAACATAGCTATCACAACCCCTACAAATCTAATTAGTAAACAAATGGCTATGAATTTACTATCTGAGCTAAAACAGCATAAATGAAAATAATTCTGATGCTTGAAATATTTTATCTTGGGAAAAAGAAACTCAGTCATTTAACCGAACTCAAGTAAGTGACAGATTTTTATTTTTATGGTGCCCTCATCTCCAGAAATATATCTTTCTCAAAGTGTCTTGCAATGTATCATATCATCGTAAGAGTTGATTCACACAAATGTTTAAGGTGAAGCAGGCCAGGATTAATACAATATCTGTTTTATACACAAAAATACCAAGATTCAAGCAGGTTAGGTGACATGCACAAGGTTACACAGAATGCAAATGGAGGAAGATTAGCCCAGATGTCTAGCTGCTAATTTATTTACACACCTTGTTGCTTCTCCAACACCAAGGGCAATGTCTTTTAAATGTGTTTAAGAAATGTAATAACAGTATAATCATTCCTCTGGGTCCACTCTCTCCTTTGCTCAGAATAAGTAATTTCTAGGTACTAACACACAGATGATTTTCTGAAAAAAAAAAAAAAACTGTCCCATAGATGCTTTGAAATTTTTCAGGAAAGCTATCTATAGCCACATGGAGGTGTGAGGAAGCTTTGGGCTTTATTTTCCCATATTCCATCTTTATCTATTAAGTTTTTAACTCAGTGATTCTCTGAAGATGTTTAAGATTCAGTGCTCAAATCCCAAATTTCTCAAGGGTCAGGAAGTCAAATTCATTTATCCTTTTATCCATAACTTTCTTTCCATTCTATTCCCACTTTTATGTGAAAAGCAATAAGCCAGTGACCTGTGCTTTTCATTCAGAGACTCTTTGGTCTGTACTTTAATCACTTTTTATCTGGTACTTCACTGTAGGGTATCATGCCGAAAATAAGTATTACACAACTATTTACTTCTCTCCAGACTATTCTAGCAATTTCTATCAGGTCGGTTCAATACCCAGTGAGTTAGCAGTAACAAAATCATAAATCCAAAGCTGCCACAACTTTCCTGGCAAATAAGGTCAAGGATGTAGAACTGAAAAAAGCTATAAAAAAATCTATGTGGAATTTTACATTTAAAAATGATTGTTGGATGAGTAAAACAAAACTGAATTTATAAATACAACAAAAGAGTCCCAGCCTTTAAAAAACAATGGTATCAACCTGTGTTTATTGGCATGAAATATAAACATTTTACAGAATTATATAAAGCCCCACCCCATTCTCAAATATTAGCCAGGCATAAAAGAAATGTGTGTATCTTTAAAGCAGAGAAACTAAGTATTATTTTCAGGTTTTTTTTTTTTTTTTATAGTTCCTAGTCCTTTAATGAATTAAATTTTCCTTCATAATGGTAAAAGTTTTCTTTTCTGCCATTCATAATGCAACTATCACTCATCTTACAAACAACACTGCCTTAACATGTACACAACCCTTGTCTTAGACACAGTGGATTCCCCACAGCTTCTTAAGGCCATGGGCCCTTTCATCCTCTGACCCCGACCCTGCCAGCTGGAATTCCTCTCCTCCATTCCTTTAATTGGAAAACTCACACTAATGTTCCAAGGCCTTAATGATGTGTCACCTTCCTACAAGTCATGCAGAGAAAGGTCCCTCCCTCAAGGTGCCCACAGCCCTATGAACTTAACAAAAGTCTCTGCACAGACCAGGAGCACACACAAAACACCTTTGTTTTTACCCTTGCTTTGTATTCCCCTTGGGCGTACAGCTGCATTCTCCACTTGGATAACTGCCATCACCTTAAAGAAACAAGCGACAAATTGCTTCATTGTCCATGCCTCACATCACCACCTAACTATGATCCTCCTCTTAGTGAAAAGAGCAGAACTTTCTAGTTTGAAACCAGGCTCAGGCCCTGTGCAGGCAAAGCTTTAAAGACGAAGGAATGCTGAGTCAGGCTTAACGCTCTTGACTACTGTCTTCCATACAGATTATAAGCCGCAGAAAGTACACCTTCATACCACCATCACCTCTGGCTATCACAATCCATCCATCTTCTCTTTTGTATGAATCCCTTAGCTTTGAGGGAAGGAGTGTGAAATAGATAACCCATTTGGAACTGAGCACACTCCACTCTCTTATTCTCCACACACTGACCAATCATGGGTCTTTCTGTTAATTGTTATTTACTGCAAGAAGCTTTTCTGATGAGCGTTAGGATAAGAGATGTACTGTTCCATGGGTATAGTAATAAGTCATTAGGGGTCACTTTAATACTTTGTCCATTTAGCAATATAATAAGCCATCATTTCTGCCTTAAAGCCTAGATGATCTGTCTAGCCACAAGTTCTGTACCCTGATTATGGTGACAGGACTTAGGTCCATCTCAGATAGGCCTAAAGTCCAATGCCAAAGTGTTTGGTTACTCTGATGACTTTTTTGCCATCATTGCACAAGTAGACATATTCCTGTCAAAATGATCATTACTGTCATTCAAAATGTTCACAGATGGGTAAGACTGGTGATTATTTTTCTGCTCCAGTAGTATGCACAGCATCTTCCAGAGCTGTGAAAAGTAGCCAACAGTAATGAAACTTCCAAGGCAGTACCAGCTTATTTCTATAATTCATGACTTAACCATATGGTATCTTCAGCAACAGGGTCTTGACAGCAACTGTCAAGTTCTGGAGGGTAACAAAGAAGAACAATGCCAATAACTGGCAATGTCTGGTGATCTATGGGACCTGACTGGTCTACAATTTAAAAAAAAAAGCACTCATTCCTGATACAGGAGTTTTTATTTTCTAGCATTTTTTATTTGCTAGTAGGGGTATTATAGCCCAGTTATAAATTTTTGTATCAGAATTTATGTACTTCTATCTCAGTCTTTACCACTGAACTATAAACTTTCTCAATTAAAAAGCCATATATTACCCATGTTTATTCATTCAGTGAGAAGCCTAACATCTGACACTTACTAGGATACAATAAGTTTTTTTTTTTTTGGATGAGAATACTAAATGTATGCTTTAAAACAGGACTTTCTGAAAATGTTGTTAAGCATCATAGTCTATTTGTGATTCTAGGCTGCTATAATTTTTGAAGGCTATACACTTTACAAAACTTTTTTCAGACAGGTAAATCATAGGCAGCTAAAATGACAGATATTTGTGATGGCTTTGTATAACCCTGACCTGGAATACCATCCTCTCTATACCTACCCCATGGTGAAAATAATGATGATGCTTCCAGGCCACCTGGAGTCACAATTATACCCATGGAAAACGCAAGGCCAACGAGTCAACCACAAGAAAGCATTCCCCTCCTCACCTTAAATTCAGATGTAGATATCTGGGAGATATTTCCAGAATGCTTCAAATAGGTTGTTTGATTACATTGAAGCCAACCACTCTACCTGGACCAGTTAGACTGCTGCTCCAACATTTATCAAGCTTCTGACTTATGATGTCAGCAAAGCTTCCTATAGACACACCTGGATTTTCAATGGCATTTTAATGTTAGGTACTCACATGACTATGGCAACCTGCTGAAGCAACATGAATTTTTGTTTTCTTATAAGATGTGGAATTGGTGTCAGGACATGAGAGTGTCTTGCATGCCTATCATGTTATATGGATTAATCAATAGCTGAGAGTGAATTGGAAATCACTGAACCAGAACTTACTTCGAACACAATCTCCAGATAAGAGTCATAAGTGGTAATGAGCAGAAACCAAACCATCCTAACATTCTGTACAAGATGGATAAGTCACTTCACAGCATCTTCTCTGTACAATATAAGAAACAGACTACATTCCTGCAGATTTCCTGGGCTACCGGATGCATAAGACTTGGGGAAACAGAACAATAAGGGAGTGATCGAAGCAGGGTAGACATTAGTCAGACATGGGGACTCAACCCTGTGGCTGATCCCTTCAGTCAGGATTTCCCTGGGGTATTGGTTGCTTTCATTTTCTGTTCACACTGATACTTTTCAGATTCAATTTGTTTCTCTAAAGCTCATTCTCCTTTGCTTTATTTCCCAGAATGACTAAGAATGCCTATTGATGAATAAAACACAAGCTTAGGGTAAAGCAATAACCAGAATCCCAAAACTGCATCAATTTCCTTGAGTTTTTTTTTTTTTCTGAAACATACAAATCCCACTTATGGGGAAATTAACTTTATAGATCACTTCCATACATTTGAGGAGACAGGATAAACAGATTTTTCCTCTTACAATGGCATCAAGATGGTATAATTTCACTCTTAAAAAAATTATAAAAACATGCATGTGTCCATTCAATTTGATGTTAGATGGAGGAATTTTCCAATATTGTGAAGAGCCAGAGAAGATAATGAGTTCAGTGTGGTACAAATGGTGTTTGAAACATAGTGTTGTTCTCCTTCTTACAAATACAGGCTACAAATCTCATTAATCAGACTTCATTTCCTTCTTTTGTGAATCTAAGATTTTAATTGTTCTAATCCCTTCCCTGTTGATTTCTTGCTGCAATTTTACACAACAGCAGGCTTTTTTTTTTTATGAGAAATGCATTAGCACAGTGCCATTGTAATAAGTAATATATTTTTTTAATTGAAAAGAGGGGGAGAAATGAAGAAATCAACTCTGAAGTTCAGGAACCCAAAATTGGGCTTTTGTTAAATGGCACACATTTATTCATTGAAACTAAGGTTAATTAGCTTTGGCTTTCACAACCAAGGAACAAAATCTTAGGATTGCACTTTTAGGAGGATCCATGTACAAATAATCAATGTGATGACTTAAAATGTCTGCCCACTATTGTCTAACATCAAATAAAAGGAAAACATAAGGATGTTTTAGCATCTACGTACTGAAAGGCGATAGTGTGTGCTCTGTGTGTGTGTGTGTGTGTGTAATATATACATGTGTTTATACCCATGAATGCACATGTGAAGGACAGAAGTTGACATTGGATATCTTCTCCCTTCTATACCTCTACTTTATTTTTTAAAGATTTTTTTTATAGACAGACAGACAGACAGAGAGAGTTCAGAGTTCTGAATGCAGTTATGCCTGTATGCCAGAAGAGGGAACCAGATCTCATTACTGATGGCTGTGAGCCATCATGTGGTTGCTGGTTGCTCAAATTGAACTCAAGACCTCTGGAAGAGGTTAAGATGGCTCTTAACCTCTGAGCCATCTCTTCAATACTTTATTTTTTGAGATATGGTTTCTCATTGAAATGGGCTCACCATTTCGGCTTGGTCAGCAATGCCCCCAGGCTCTGTTTGTCTTGGCCCTGCTTTCCTGGTACCCAAATTATAGACACATATTACCACAGCTGGATTTTTTGTTTTGTTTTGTGATGGGAGATGTCATTCTGTATATGTTTCTCATACTGGTTAATAAATAAAGCACTGTTGGCCAATAGGAGAGGAAGATAGGAGGGACTAGGAGACAAGGAGGAAATAGGAAGTAGGAAGGAGGAGTCAAGATGGAGAGTCTGGAGAAAGCAGTATGCTGCCGGCTCCCCAGTAAGAGAAATACATAGATCAGCAGAAATGGGTTAATAATTAAAGGCAGAGCTAGCCGATAAGAAACAAGTAACCGGGCCAACAGCATAGTATCAAATACAGAGTCTCTGTGTATTATTTGGGGCTGGCGGCGTGGTGGCGGGACAATACCAGGTGGTGGGAGGAAAAACCATACACGTTACAAATGGCGCCCACGTGGCTAGTAAGAACTTCCACTTAAAATTTAACAAAAGGTTAAAAAAGGGTTGTAGAAACAAAAGAACAGAAATAAGCAAGGTTTCTTGGTAACAGCATTTTTCTCAGTTGAACTCTGCTTTGCTAGAGACAAGCAGATATTCGGGCGGCTCCTTTAAGGGAAGGTTCCTGACTCAGCATAAATGGCAAAAAACCACACAGCTTTTAAATAACTCTGCTAACAGTTTATTGGTGTGTATGAGAGATGGCAATGGCAGTGACCACATCTCCAAGCAGGCAGCATGCTTTCTGGGTGGCAGCGCAGACCAAGGCAGTGAGCACAGCTTTCAATGCTGGCGGTAAAAGTACCTGCCACCATCTTTGGTAAACCGCGGCTGACACAGCTATGACTTTCATTTTAGCAATGTTGTTGTTTACCAGATAAAAGACTTGTGGCCAGATGAAGATAAAGATTTACAGTAAAGACAGATTCATATTAAGAAAAACCTCTAAAGGTTTACAGTGTGTTTTAAAATATACGTAGACATGAAAAAAAAAATGGTTTTAAAGAGACAAAGAGGAACTGGGTGTTGTAGCACACGCCTTTAATCCCAGCACTCAGGAGACAGAGGCAAGCAGATCTGTGTGATTTGCAAAGTAAACCTGGTATGCAGAGTGAATTCCAGGACAGATAAGAGTTACACAGAGAAACCCTGTCTCAAAAAATAAAATGTAAAAGAAACAGAGTAATAATAAAGCCACATAAAGATGAAAAGCTCAGAGAGAATCTGGTTACTGTATGGCATTATATTGTCTTTATATCATTTGACTGCTGAGGAAACAACAACTGATAAAGGAAATGCTGCTGCATTAATTCAATTTATATATTTTAAAAATGCTTTGACTCAAAAATTTAAGTTCAAGGACAAGTTACTGGGGAAAAGGATTTCTATTTTTGTTTCAACAGGAAATAAAAAGCTGTGGATTCCTTCCAGACTAATGTGGTTTGATCAAGCCAGACCCCCTGAAACAGCATTCCTGGTGATCCAACATTCAAAACAGCTTGGACAAGGCAGCCTCGCAGACTACAGCCATCTTCTTAGGATCCCCATGACAGCGCCCTCTGTCAGCAGGAAGTAGTTTGGAAAGAACGACGCCCAAATTCCCAAATATTGCTTATAAATGTTTGTTTTCATTTAAATGGATTTGGTTATAAATGGTTAATGATCACAACCAATATCTTTTTAAAGGTAAAAAGGGAATATGGTATAGATATGAATACTTTGTTTTGGAATGGATTTTCATTTATTGATACAATTTAAGGTCAATTTTGTGATATATATATTTCTCCTCTTGTTTAGGTATTGTGTTTGCATAGCTCATTTAGAAATATAATGTATAATTTAGTACAGATTTTTAGATAGTTACCTATGATAGTTAGAACTTATAGTTAAGTTAGTTAGTATTTCTAGATATACAGACATATATTTGAGATGGTTAGGCATTCTTCAAACCTTTCAAAGACCTACAGAATATGGCATCTAAAATGGTTTAGGGTTTTTCTTGACAATGAGACATAATTGTTCCTGGCAATACCACCTGCATCAGAAAGGAAGATGGACATTAAAGAAACACGTTATGGAGTTTACTTCCAATATGGCAAGACTAGCCATTTGGACAAGATACTGCTCTTGTCTGGACTGTTTGACTTTATGCTGTATAAACTGGACATGCAGGACCCACAGAAAAGTGACTGCTGATTCAAGATGGACATTGCTATAGAGTTCCTGCTTCATGGAAGAGTCTGCCAGACAGTCTGCAGGACACAGAGGAAAGTGACTAACAAACTGCCAATACAAGAAGACAGTTTAAAGTTTCCTGCTTTGCTGAAGAGTCTGCCAGACACACTATGGCCTATGGGCTGAAGATGGAAGATTACAGAAGAACTTCAGGTGACTGACAAAGGCAAGATGTCTCTTTCATTTGTAGAGTTTATATATTATCCTTCTGTGGTCTTTGAAGGAGTTGAAGACAGATAGTTATGGTATAGACTTTAGACACACAAAGATAGAATAGATGATGGAATATTTTCTTAAATCTTGCTAAATGTTAATGGGCTAAATATTGTTAGCTGTGATTCTTATTTGATAACTGTTATGTGATATATTTTGCTATGTTAAAGTTAAAACCCTTTTTATTTAGACAGAAAAGAGGAGATGATGGGAGATGTTATTCTGTATATGTTTCTCATACTGGTTAATAAATAAAGCACTGTTGGCCAATAGGAGAGGAAGATAGGAGGGACTAGGAGACAAGGAGGAAATAGGAAGTAGGAAGGAGGAGTCAAGATGGAGAGTCTGGAGAAAGCAGTATGCTGCCGGCTCCCCAGTAAGAGAAATACATAGATCAGCAGAAATGGGTTAATAATTAAAGGCAGAGCTAGCCGATAAGAAACAAGTAACCGGGCCAACAGCATTGTATCAAATACAGAGTCTCTGTGTATTATTTGGGGCTGGCGGCGTGGTGGCGGGACAAGACCAGCGGAGGCGGGGGAAAAACCGAACTCGTTACAGTTTTGTTTTTTGGATGTTGAGGATTTGAACTTGGCTAATTGCAACAGGATAAATTTCAATTAGGGATGGCTTCTATTGTGCCTGCATTCACCTCAAGAAAGAGACTACAGACCACTCCACAGATAAGAAACTTACTCTGAGGTAACCAGAAAGGCTGCAGCTAGGATGCAATTATCTCTTACAGGAAAACTTCAATCAAATAATAATATGAATAGTTAAGACAAGTTAAAGGAGTAAAAAGGCAAGAGAAAAAAAATAATGCTCAAACAAGCAAACAATAATGTAAACAATACAAAACGTAGTGACACAAATCTAAGGGCTAAGACAAGTGAAACCCAAACTACAATTTCCTTCAGTAAGTGAATTCTGATGCCACTGGGAGCTGGGATTTCACAAGGTGTTCACAGCATTGACTGAAGGAGTGAGACCCTGACAATTGGAATAAGAACATACAGAAAAGTCTTGAGACATTGAATCCTTCTATCCTGATGATTTTTCTTTGCCTATAGAAGTAGCATCTCACAACTGCCTCACTTCATACCCCCAGGAGCCCAGGATGGCTCCTAGCCACTCACTCATTAAAGTCAAGGTGGTTACAGTTCTCAAAGTGGACTGAGGATCAGACAGCCATAATAGCCACACACTGCTATGCATTGCCTATTGGTCATGATATTGCAAAAGTAAAATGGATGGGAGTCTGCGCATTCCAGATACATAAGATTTATTCTCACACAAATTAAACATGATGCTAATTACACATCCCTTCCCCGTTTCAACCTACTGTGCCAAGAGACAACTGCCTTGTATGAAAATGGCTATCAGAAGACAGTGTTCATGGATATGAAAAAAAGTTAAGGACATCATTGCAAGGTGGGTATCACCCCCCCATATGTATATGTATATACATTCTATTCCCATAAGCCTAAACTAGTAAAAGAAGGATCCCCTAAGTTAGACTGTGCTATTTAGACAGTAAAAGCTTTTAACATCCAAAGACTATAAACTCTCTGGTCATCCTTTAGTTCAGTGGGAATATAAGAACAGCAAGTGTCTCGATAGCTGAATATAACTCAGAAGACTAGATCATGGGGGCAGGATCCCAAATGTCTGTCTAGCATTAAGTTGATGGTACAATACTATCTAGCAAGAAAAAAATAGTAGTTAAGAACAGGCTGGAGAAATCCACAGAAATAGCTGACCTGAACAAGGGGAAGCTCATGGCCCCCAGACTGATATCTGGGAAACCAGCATAGGACTGAGCCAGATCCCCTGAACGTGGGTCTCAGTTAGGAGGCCTGGGCAGTCTATGGGACTTCTGGCAGTGGAACCAGGATGTATCCCTAGTGCACTAACAGACTTCAGGAGCCCATTCTCCATGGAGGGATACTCCCTTAGCCTAAAGACAAGGAGGAGAGCCTAGGCCCTACCCCAAATGACTTGACAGATTTTGATGATCCCTCATGGAAGGCCTCATCCTCCCTGGGGAGTGGATGGGGGATGGGATGGGGGGAATCACTGGGGATCATGGGAGGATAGGAGGGAGAGGGAACTTGGATCAATATGTAAAATAAGAAATATGTTAAATACTAATAAAAAATAAAAAGAGTAACTTAACCCTATAGGTGACAGACGATATTGTTACCGGTGGCATTTTTCTCATGTCCATGTAAACAATAGTTATACCTACTGTAGAGTTGTATTAGTGTAATTGCCTAAAACTGATTACATACCCAAAGGTAACTAAAAAAAAAAAAAAAAAAAAAAGAAAGAAAGAAAGAAAGAAACTTTTTTTCTCTTAGTTCATTCCTTTATGGCACATTCAACAGAGCAAAGTCACAGCACATAACTTGAACTATGCTTGGCTGTTAGGCCTTGTCCATATGTGTGGGCATTACTTTATGATTAATACTTTTATACCTGGGAAGATCCTTGATCAAGAAAACATGATGTTTATGAAAAATACCTGACATAAACTAAACAACATGGCTTCCTGATAGTGCATTATTTTACACAGTAATCATCTCACTAAATTCCTTAACTGATATAATAATTGTTTGAAAGCGTTAACCCTCAGAGCAAACTATTTATATATTTTGTATTGTAAAACATGTATGTAATTTTTTTATATAACAGAGGCCTTTTTTTTTTTCAGTTAATACACTATAAAGCACTTTATCTATCTCTCATTTGATTGGCATTAGAGAAACCTGTGTTTTTGCCCTACCTGGAGAAGGCACGCTACAAAAAGAAAAAGATCAATGAAGAGTTGGTTTCACAGTGATGTGCTAGACCATGCATGCACTGACTCATGAATACTGATTGTTACATTTGGGGCAGATCTGTGAGCCTCAAGCAGAACATTTCTAAAATAAAAATTAGAAAAGAATTCCTTCAACCTTATAATAAAAATTATGCCCTTTGTGATCAAGATAAAAGTGTACCTCTTACCACTTCTACTGATCATACAGGAAAGTTCTAGGCAAGATGATTAGGCAAAGGCAACAAAAAGATCAAAATTGTAAAGGGACAAGCAAATTTTAATTTTCCAAATTCTTTTATTTTTCCTACAACTTTTTTCTAATGTTTTATATTATTATTTTCATCATTTGAAATAAATTTCAAATTCAAATATATTTTGATCATATGATTATTTCTTTTATTTTTGAGATTATATTGTAATTATGTCATTATCCCCTTCCCTTTTCTCCATATAAATCTTCTGATATATTCCTCCTTTCTCTCTTTCAAACTCATAGCCACTTTTTCATTAATTGCATATATGTGCATGTACAAATACATGTGTGTATATAAGCATATGCACTCCTAAATACAACCTGCTAAGTCTGCATAATGTTACTCTGTTGTATCTGCTCAGGGATGACCATTTGGTCTTAGATAACCAGCTTGTGTTCTCTACCCTAGGGAAGATTATTTTTCTCTCACTCTCAGCATCTCTTAGTTGCCTGCAGTTCTTTGTGCATGGTTGAGGCCTCCTGAGTTTTCCTCCATCCACTTAGGCATGTCTACTGTTACTGTCCTTGTTCAGCTCATGTTGGGACAGTTGTGTTGGTGAGACTTTATTAGTGTGGTTTTTGACATTGCTGGGAGACACAAGCTCAGAGCAAGCTCCCTGATCCTCTGGCCCTTCTAGACGTTCATCTCCCTCTTCTGCAATGATCCTTGAGCTTTAGATGCAAGAGTTGTTGTAGCTGTATCAGTTTGGATTGGACTCCACAACTCTGCATTTTATTGTCTGCAGTTTCCTTTAATGTGCTTCCTCCTTCCAAGAGAAGTTTCCTTGATGAGGAGTAAGGACTACACTTATCCCTGGCTATAAGCACAAATACTTAGATTGCTGTTAGGAGAGCATACAACTGCTCTCCCCCAAATCCATGACTTCATTTAGAAGTGGGTAGTTTTCTAGGTTTCCAGCACCAGAAATTATTTCCCTCTAGAATGTGTCTTAAGTCCAATTAGAAAGCTGTTCGTTACCACTAAGGTATGCATGTCACTATTGCACCTTTAGAATTATGACTCATCATCGTGGTTCATAGGCATCATAGATGGGTAGGACTGTTGGTTGCTCCCCTCTAGAAGTTTGAACGTTGCCTTCTATTCCACCATAAATAAAAATGAAATTGTGAACTTTACAGGTAAATAGATGAAACTAGAAAATATCATTTTCAGTGAGGTAACCCAGACCCAAGAAGATAAATGTAACATGTTCTCTCCTATCTGGGATTCCTATCTCCAAATCTTCAGATGTGCATACATTTCTTGTGAGAAGTACAGAAACAAGGAAATTTAAAAAGGACCATTGCTGGAGAAGAGGTGTGGAGAATTGATAATGAGAAAAATAGCAGTGATTTAAATGGAGTTTTGGGAAAAACAGATGAAGGGCTTTATCTAATTAGGGAGAGGGAGGAGCATAAGTACAGAAGAAGGAAAGGGGAGGATAAAATAATAGTTAAGTATTCTAAAAAAGCCACAAAGAATTATACTATTAACCATCTACCTTCCCCATAAACTACAATAAATGTTAAGTCTGTATATAAATACACATATATAGCTTATAGGAAATTTCCCCCTCTGGACTGACAATAGTCTCTCCAAAAATCAAAGTCCATTTGACAAAATCCACGAAAGCCATCTTTTGAGTTGTTGGTCAGAGTTGCCCAAGAGACTCCTAAAACAATGTATGCTATTGCTATTGTCCTTAGTTGCTCACCCCCACCCAAAGATGTAAAGTAATGTCCTATTACTGAAGACACTGTGTACCTCACATACTGGGCTCAAAGACCCATGACCTAGAACTGTTTTCAAAGCCTCCTCCCTGAAGACTAGCTTTCATAGTGCCTTAGGTATGTCTAAACTAGGTGACAATCAAAATTAATCATCATATTTATTGAAACTAATAAGCTTGTTTGGCAAGGTTTTATAAAATTTCAATGTGTAAAAAATCAATTATATTTCAATACACTAGCCATTAACAGTCACAAGTAAAACTGAGACTTTTTTTTGTACTTTGAATAGCATCAAAATAACTACCTGCTTAAAATTTTATTTAACGAAAGAAATATAAAGTTAGGCATGAAGGCAAGTGTTTGTGATCCTAGCACCTGGGAAGTAGAGGCAGGTCAATCAGGAGTTCAAGGTCAGTTTCAGTTACATAACTAGTTTGAGGCCAGCCTAGAATATATAAGATCACATCTCAGAGCAAAACAACAGGAAATCTAAATCTTTTGCAGTAAAGTATGAAACAAACAAACAAAAAATTAAATATTAAAAAGTATTTTGTGTTCATAAATTAGAAGACTTAATATTATTAATAATATCTTAATGCTTTCTAAAGTACCCCAAGGTTTCACATAATCTCTGTCAAAATTTATATAGTGTTTGGTTTTAATCCAAAGAAATGTCTGCACTCTGCCTTCTGATAGTGCAGAGGAGTTGATCTGTATGCACCTAAAATGCCCACCTTAATCGGAATGTCATTATTTTCCAGGTGTTTTGGCCACACTTGATGGCTTAGCACAATAATGTCTGATGGGGGCTTGTGAATATGCTACTTCAGAGCACCATAGGAACCAGAAATTGGGTATTAGCTTGAGCCTCCAAGAGAAATTATAAATTAAAGGTCAGCCATGCAGACAGTATGCAATAAAATCCTGATAAGAATTGTAGTCACCAAAGGTTCAGTGAGCATCCCAGCATCCTTTGAGTATTGTCACTGACACATCTTAGTACAAGGAAATAAATAAAGGAAATGCTAAGAGACTAGAGGGAGAAGATGACCAGAAGTTTTATGTTTTGATCACTTCTGGACTTCACCCTACCAGTTTCCTCCTTTGGAAATTTAATCCTAATGTCTATCTCTTTGTTATAATAAAACTGTAATCCTAAATCTGGAATTTTCCTGAATTCTGTGCATTTCTCTGCTAAAATGTAATAACTGAGGGGGGTATGAGACCCTTCAGTTATATAGCCAGCTGCTGTGACGCTCTTAAGGCTATTCATGTGTATTTTCATATGTTATATTACTTAAATCATCATATAGTACTGAACAATTCTTTTCAACAATGCTTGGCGCCTTGTATTAGTAACTTGAAATTGACCATGGAAGAGCATTTATAACAGAAGCCACCAAATTCCTCAAATCCAATCTTAACTATTTTTGTAGTCATAAAACCACTAGTAACACAAAAGAAACAGAATATTGTTATGTCCATTTTGCACCATTACATGGTGAATGGCACAGAAAGCTGAGGAAAAAATCTGTCTGTAATCAAAAGTAAGCATTCCTTTAAGCAAAGGTGCTGCTTGACATCATGCTCAAAAGGGTAGATTGGGAACAAGCAACCTTACTGCTTTGCTTTCCCATTACCTGATTCATGCAAAATGTACACTTGTTTGTTTAGCAACTGAAATCTGGCTTTACTATAGTTACAAGAAGTCAGAAAGACCAACAACCACATTCTGAGAGAATCAATTCTCACATGGAAATTTTACTGAAGAGTATACACTGGGCATATGATTGATTCAGTGGTCCAGTGAGCGCTTGCATAGCATGAGTGAAACCATGGCTTCTTCAGTATTAAAGGGCAGATACAATGCTGGAAAATGGTATATATTTTACATTACTTGTAAAGTGGGTCTTATACGTCTTTTGTGGCAGTGAGACTCACAAAGGACCACAAAAAAAGCAGTAATCTGAAATAAATGAGTCCTAAATGACCTAAGGCTTTGCTGAACTCTCTCAATTCATTTTCCCTGACTTCTATTAGACAACTGTTAAACTTTGGGGCTCTAATCCTAATTCTGACCTTAACCTCAGGCCTTAGATTAGCATTTATTCTTTTTCTATGGCATTTGGTTTAATTAGAAGTTGTAATAAAATTGTTCTTTTTTTTTTCTTTAACACTGGCTCCTACTATATCAGGTGCACTTGGAAGCAAGTGAAACAACTCCAGGGACTTGACCTGACTGGGGCAGCAAAGGTATGAGGAAAGAACAAACACATGAACACAAAAAAGGTGGGTTTGAGTGGACTGGTGACTCAGATGGAGGAACCTAAGCATTCCAGAAGCTCTGCATGTTTCTCATACACAGTTGAACAGGGAGGTGGAGGATGGACAAAGAATGCAGGCTTAGCTGATCTTGATAGGAATCTTCTCTGTAAGAGGAGCAGTCTTCAGACAGTAAATATCTAAGAGTGGTGGCAGGCCTGGGTGGGGATGGATACAGGGCTGCATTGCAGTGGAGATTTTCTGCATATACTGTAAATAGTCACACTTGGACTACAGGAAGATGCTACCTTCCCTCTGAACTACACTCCAGAGGAAAACTTTGCCAGTTTCCCCCAGGTTTGAGGCTTCGGTGCTTGACATGGCTGGCTCACTTCAGCCACATATCTACTCAGGACTGTACAAACTCAGGGTTTCCCCTATTTCACACCATGGGTTCTCCTCTTCACCCCCAATCCAAATTCTTTGAATGTCATTCCTAAAAAGCTGTAGGTAAATTTTACTTACTGGGTTCTGACCTAACTTTCTGTTATCTCAGTTTAGAACATCACTATATTTGTATTCAAACTGAATTTTAGTATTTTCTCAAATATGAAACTTCTGTGTGCTTTGTAATCAATTTGTATTTGATTTCTTTCCTGCTGAAATAAAAGTTAAATATATGTCTTTATCCTATAGTTTATACTATTTATTTTCTACCCCTCTACTAACATGCAATCATTTATACAATCTCTTGATTTAGCCTAATGTTTGCATTTATTTAACCTTGAAATAATGTGACAATACATTGTGGTTAGTATATTTCTTCCAAGAATCGCAAATGATCAATATTATTTACTGTTTGCCTCTTCAGCAGAGAATACTATTGTTTCTTCTCAGGGCACAGGAACATCATTAGCTGAAAACCTCCAGCTAGCTATAAATTAATTTGAAAGATTTGCTTAATACCTGGAGGTGGATCAGTGGGTAAGAGCACATACAATGCAAGCAAGAGGACCTGAGTTTAAATCCTCAGCACCATGTAAAAAGGCGGGTATCGTTGCATGTACATGTCCATAATCCCAGTGCTGTCATGGATAAGAAAGGAGGGGTACTGGGGTTTTCTGATTTCCAACCCAGGTCTAGGTTCAGAAAGAGACCCTGTCTCAAAATAATAATGCAGAGAAAAAATAGAACAAGACACCTTACATCCTCCTTTTGGTTTTGTATGTGCACAAGCATGCACACACACACATATACACTCAAGTACTTATACCATATAACAAATACTATATTAACATGTAAACACATGTTACAACAAACACAAATGCTTATACCATACAAATACATACCATATTCACATGTAAGCACACATATACACATATGCACTCTCACATACATCACAACACAGTGCTTATACCTCATAATTACATACCATATTCACATATAAACACAAACACATGAATACATGCTAGCATTTTGTTTTGTGGAAGAAACAATGTGCTATAGGAAGTGAGATTATTGGTATTCAACAAAGATTAATATTGAAGAAACATAGTAGGAGTAGGAAAATGGGAAATAATTAATGCCAAAAAATAGAAGAAGCCTTTATTTTCTGGACATTGACCTCATAAGCAAATAAGACGGCATTTCAATACATGCCTTTATTGTACTTTAGAAGCAGCCACTCTTAAGTATGATATTAGAGCATACAGTGAGGTTACTATTTAGATATTGATAGGAGAATAGGTTAAATTGATCAAAACGTATTTTCATTTTGGTTCACTGTATTTTCTGCAACAGCATTTTACAAAACAGTGCATGCTAGTTTAAATGTAATGTACCCATGAGAGTATTACATTAACCTTTTATCTCAATTTCCCCTCATCTGGAGGCAACCATCAGTAAGCATTGTATATATTACAATGAAGAATGTGTATAAACGAAAGGTCTACAGAAGTGGCCAAGAGAGAAAGAAACTGAAATCCATGTGAACTAAAAGCCTTCTTAAATTTTACAAAAGTCTTGCACAGATTCATTCTGGATTAAGTCCATGTCACGGCCTAGAAGAACACATGACCAGCAATGAAAGCCACTAACAAAGATAAGAAGAACCTGACCTGTTCATCAATATCATTTAAGTATCTACTTACTTAGGAGGTTGACAGTAACATTTACTTAATTATTCCTTATCAATAAAAAAAATCAGGAGTCAGATATGTGGGTAAGAACCTGAATGATCAGAGAAGAGGCAGAGAAGCCACCAGTGACCTCCTATCTCTGTTTCTCCATCCAAAAGGGCTGAGATCCGCTCTCAGCCCTGCCTTACTACTTCTTGCCTACTCTCTGTCCTCAGTCCTCTAAAACCTCTATGGTTAATTTTAGTCAGCTAGTGGCTACATTCAAAACAAACTTTATTATCAGAATGCAATCAAAACATCAAACAACAGTTGACCACAATCAGGTGATATTTTCTTTGGGACCCAGGTACAGCTCCCTATAGCACTCTAATCAATATGTTTTGCAGTTGTTTGAATGAGCAAAAAAAGTCTCAAGCCAAGTTATCCTCATCAGCCAGCCTGAACCAGTCAGTCCACAGGAAGCACTGAACTGCACCTCTCCAGCACAAAATTGAGACCTGGGATCCTTTGAGCCCATCTAAATGATTTAGATCTTATTTGGAGCGCTACGACTGCACATGTTTTCTCAAAGTTCTTCATTCAGTACCAGAAGCCAAAAAAGTGTGAAGGCATGGGCTGCTGATTTTAATTACAATCTTCAACTACCATTGGTATTTATAACTGAGCAAGAATTATTTGCTATATATTGAAGGACAAAAAGTCTCTCCAAATTTTATTAAGCAGTAAAACTCAGGGATGATCTTGATGGGCAAGGTTGTTTATCTAACCCTGGGGTGCTAATGACTCTTCCCCAAAGCCTCCTGGGCAAGAGGTGTTACCTCTTACTTTTCCTTTTTTTTTTTTTTTTTTCTTTCTTTTTAAATTGAAAATCACTTTTGTCCAGCCCTACAGACTACAGCTAGGATATCTGAATCTTCTTCGAATCCCCCAAGACAGTGCCCCTTATCAGCAGGAAGTAGTTTGGAAAGAACAACGCCCAAATTCCCAAATATTGTGTATAAATGTTTGTTTTCATTTAATTGGACTTTGTTATATAAAATTAAATTAAAAAAAAGAAAGAAAGAAAAACAAAAAACAAAGAAAAAGAAAATCACTTTTGTCATACAATATATTCTGATCAGTTTCCCCTCCCTCATCTTCTCCCAGATCCTCCCCACCTCCCCATCCATCACATTCAATGCCTTCTTTCTCTCTTTAGAGAACAAAGAGAAGACACTACTTCAGGGACTCCTCGGAGCAACTCTGAACAAGGAGACCTGCCTATCCACGCAGGATCACCTGTAATTTCCACCTGCTTGGTCTCTGACCCTCACCTCCAGTCCTCTGCTGGAGTTCTGGGCCCCTCCCAGAGATCCTCCTATCTCTGCAGGTCCACTCTGAGTTCCTGCCAGCAAGATCCTTCACCCCCCAAAGCAGGGCCTCTGCTAAAGAAAGAATCCTCAGGTGGAGAGTGCAAGATCCCAGTGAGATCCAACTATCAGTGCAGAAACATCCCAAGTATCAGCTCAGCCTTTGTCCTCTTCCTCTGGCAGTGAGTCTGGGCCCAATTGGGGCAGCCTCTCCCCTACAACCTCCCCCCACCCCGCCCGAACTCCCTGGGTTGGCCCATGACCCCGCTGTTCCTGTGTCCTGTCCCCATCAAGAGCACCCTTGGAGCTCTGATACACCCCCAGCCATCCCCATCATGAGCCTGCTCCTCCTACCCTGTGCACTACCCTGACCACTTTCCGGCCCCTCTGGTCAAGCACTGGGACAGAGGGTGGAGCCAACAGTCCACACTACTTCAGGGATTTCTCAGAGCAACTCTGAACACAGGAGACCTGCCTATCCACCTGTAAATCCCACCTGCTTGGCCTCTGACCCCCACCTCTAGTCCTCTGCTGGAGCCCTGGACCCTTCCCAAAGACCCACCTATCTATGCTCTGCTGGACCACTCTGAGTTTCTGCAGGCATCTTCTACTGGATTCTCATCCCTGTCCCCACCCCTGGGTCCCTGTCTGCAGAGAGACATCCTATAAAGCTTGGACCACCCAGAGCTACAGATATTGAACCTCTGACCCACATAAGCCCATCAGTGAAGTACCATACAGAGGGGGAGACCCCACCAACATCTACTGGAAGAAGCTATGGGAAGATGGCAATACAAGAAAACACCTAACAACAGAAAGACAAGCATAACACCAACAGAATCTAGGGAATCTACCCCCACTAGAATGGAACACAACAACAAAGCAGAGGAAACAGAAGGGAACGACTTAAAAATTACTTTTATAAAAATGATAATGACACTCAAAGAAGATGTGAGAAAATCCCTTAAAGAAATGGAAGAAAAGGCAAACAAAAAAGTGGAAGAAATGAACAAATTCCATAAGGAAAGTAAAGAAATTACAGAAAGCCAAGAAAAAACTAAGCCGGTGAAGGAAACGGTTCAAGACTTGAAAACTAAAATAGAGAAAATAAAGGCAACACAAACCGAAGGAATGCTGGAAATAGAAAAACAGCAAAAAATCGGGAACTACAGACACAAGCATAACGAACAGAATTCACGAGATGGAAGAGAGAAACTCAGGCACAGAAGATAAACTAGAAGAAATAGATTCATCGACCAAAGAAAATCATAAATCCAACAAATCCTTAGAACAAAACATCCAGGAAATGTGGGACACTGTGAAAAGGCCAAACCTAAGAATAATAGGCATAGACGAAGGTGAGGAAGCCCAGCTCAAAGGTGCCGAAACCATATTCAACAAAATCATAGAGGAAAACTTTCCAAATCTGAAGAAGGACATGCCCATGAAAGTAAAAGAAGCATACCGAACCCCAAATTGTCTGGACCAAAGAAAAAAGACCCCTCAACATATGATAACCAAAACACCTAGCACACAGAATAAAGAAAGAGCAGTGAAGGAAAAAGGACAGATAGCATATAAAGGCAGACCTATCAAAATTACACCAGACTTCTCCATGGAAACCCTCAAGGCCAGAAGGTCCTGGATAGATGTTCTACAAGTATTAAGAGAACACAGATGCCAGCCCAGGCTACTATATCCAGCAAAAATCTCAATCACTATAGATGGAGAAAACAAGATAATTAATGACAAAACCAGATTTTCCCAATATGTATCTACAAATCCAGCCCTACAGAAAAGTATTGGAAGGAAAACTCCAACGCAAGGAAGGTAAATACACCCACAAAAATGTAGGCAACAGATAATCTAACTACACCAGAAACCAAAGGTAAAGCAAAACAAATATATTCACAATACCAATGCCAACAACAAACTTAAAACAAATAAGCATCAACAATCAATGGTCCTTACTCACCCTCAACATTAACTCTCCTATAAAAAGACACAGGCTAACAGAATGGATATGAAGACAGAATCCATCCTTCTGCTGCATACAAGAAACACATCTAAGCTTCAAAGATAGACATTACCTCAGGGTAAAGGGCTGGGAAAAGATTTTCCAATCAAATGGAACCAAGAAGCAAGCAGGAGTGGCTATCCTAATATCTAACAAGTTAGACTTCAAACCAAAATTAATCAAAAGAGATGAAGACGGTCATTTCATATTCATTGCAGGAGAAATCCATCAACACAAAGTCTCAGTTCTGAACATCTATGCCCCTAATACAAAGGCACCCACATTTGTAAAAGAAACGCTACTAAAACTCAAAGCTCATATAAAACCTCACACACTTATAGTGGGAGATTTCAACACACCACTCTCAACACTAGACAGGATCACCAATCAGAAACTCAACAAAGAAACAAAAGAACTAACAGAAGTTATATCTCAACTGGGTTTAACAGACATCTATAGAACATTGCATCCAAAGACAAAAGAATATACCTTCTTCTCTGCTCCACATGGAACCTTCTCTAAAATCGACCACATTAGGTGGCACAACAAACCTCAACAGATACAAGAGAATAGGAATAGTCCCCTGTATCTTATCGGACCACCATGCTTTAAAATTGGAATTTAACAACAACACAAATAGCAGAAAACCTGCAAACTCATGGAAACTGAACAATGTGCAATTGCACCACACCTGGGTCAACGAAGAAATAAGAAAGAAATTAAGGACTTTCTAATATTCAGCAAGAATGAGGACACAACATACCCGAACTTATAGAACACCTTGAAAGCAGTGCTACGAGGGAAGTTCATTGCACTAAGTGTCCATAGGGAGAAAACAAAAGAGAATTAACAGCACAACTGAAAGCCTTAGAACAGAGAGAAGCGAACCCACCCCGTAGGAGCAGACACCAGGAAATAATCAACTTGAGGTCTGAAATCAACAAAATAGAAACCAGGAAAACAATACAAAAAAAATCAATGCAACAAAGAGTTGATTTTTTGAGAAAATCAACAAGATAGACAAACCTTTATCCAAATTAACGAAAAAGCAGAGAGAGAGAGAGAACATGCAAATTAACTGAATCAGGAACGAAAAAGGGAGCATAACAACAGACACAGAGGAAATCCAGACAATTTTCAGGTCATATTTTGCAAACCTGTATTCTACAAAAATTGAAAATTCAAAGGAAATGAACAAATTTCTGGATAACTATCACTTACCAAAATTAAATTATGAACAGACAAACAACTTAAATAGACCTATAACCTGCAATGAAATAGAAGCAGTCATCGAAAGCCTTCCAACCAAAAAAAAAAGTCCAGGGGCAGGTTTATTCAGAGCAGAATTCTACCAGACATTCAAGGAAGAACTAATACCAATACTCCTCAAACTGTTCCACAAAATAGAAACAGAAGGTTCATTGCCAAACTCTTTTTATGAGGCCACAATAACATTGGTACCCAAGCCTCACAAAGACACAACTAAGAAAGAAAACTACAGACCAATATCCCTGATGAACATCGATGCAAAAATACTTAATAAAATACTGACAAACCGAATTCGAGAATCCATCAGAGAAATCATCCACCATGACCAAGTGGGCTTCATCCCTGGAATGCAGGAATGGTGTAACATATGAAAATCTATCAACATGATCCACCATAGATGCTGAAAAAGCTTTTGACAAAATTCAACACCCTTTCGTGATAAAGGTCTTGGAGATATCAGGGATAACAGGAACATATCTAAACATAATAAGAGCGATATACAGCAAACCAACTGCCAACATCAAACTGAATGGAGAGAAACTTAAGCCAATTCCTCTAAAATCAGGAACAAGACAAGGCTGCCCTCTCTCTCCATATCTCTTCAATATCGTACTAGAAGTTCTAGCTAATGCCATAAGACAACAAAAGGAGATCAAGGGGATCCAAATTGGAAAGGAAGAAGTCAAACTGTCTCTATTTGTAGATGATATGATAGTTTACATAAGCGACCCAGTGAACTCTACCAGGGAACTCCTACAGCTGATAAACACCTTCAGCAAACTAGCAGGATACAAGATAAACTCAAAAAATCAGTAGCCCTACTTTTTTCAGACGACAAAGAGACAGAGAAAGAAATCAGAGAAACATCACCCTTTACAACAGCCACAAGCAACATAAAGTATCTTGGTGTAATGCTTACCAAACAAGTATAAGCCCTACATAATAAGAACTTTGTGGCTCTAAAGAAAGAAATTAAAGAAGATACCAGAAAATGGAAAGATCTCCCATGCTCTTGGTTAGGTAGGATTAAAATAGTAAAAATGGCAATCTTGCCAAAAGCAATCTACATTTTCAATGCAATCCCCATTAAAATCCCACCACAATTTTCCACCGACCTTTAAAGGATAATAATCAACTTTATATGGAAAAACAAAAGACCCAGGATAGGCAAAACAACCCTATACAATAAAAGAACTTCAGGAGGCATCACCATTCCTGACTTTAAGCTCTACTACTACAGAGATATAGTTCTGAAAACAGCCTGGTATTGCCACAAAAATAGATAGATAGACCAGTGGAATCGAATTGAAAATCCTGATATTAACCCCCACACCTATGAACACCTGATTTTCGACAAAACAGCTAAAAGTATACAATGGAAGGAGGAAAGAATCTTCAACAAATGGTGCTGGCACAATTGGATGAGGGTGTGTAGAAGACTGCAGATAGACCCATGTCTGTCGCCATGCACAAAACTCAAGTCCAAATGGATCAAAGACCTCAACATCAATCCAGCCACATTGAACCTATTAGAACAGAAAGTAGGAGGTACCCTTGAACAAATTGGTATAGGAGACCGCTTCCAGGGTCACAGACACTGAGGGAAACAATTAATAAATGGGACCTCTTCAAACTTAGAAGTTTCTGTAAGGTAAAGGACACAGTTGACAAGACCAAACAGCAGCCCATAGACTGGGAAAGATTTTCACCAATCCTTTATCCGACAAAGGGCTGATCTCCAAAATATACAAAGCACTCAAGAAACTAGTCAACAAAACACCAAATATCCCTATTAAAAAATGGGGTACAGAACTGAAAAAGGAATTCTCAATAGAGGAAATCAAAAAGGCTGAACGACACTTGAGAAAGTGCTCAACATCCTTAGCTATCAGGGAAATGCAAATCAAAACAACTCTGAGATACCATCTTACTCCTGCCAGAATGGCTAAAATTAGAAACACCAATGATGACTCATGCTGGAGAGGATGTGGAGAAAGGGGAACACTCCTCCACTGCTGATGGGAGTGCAAACTCGTACAGCCATTTTGGAGATCAGTATGGTGGTTCCTCAGGAAAATGGGAATTAGTTTACCACAGGACTCAGCAATCCCCCTCTTAGGCATATACCCAAATGATCCACATCCATGCAACAAAGACATCTGTTCAACTATATTCATAACAGCACTATTTGTAATAGAAAGAACATGGAAGCAACCTAGATGCCCCTCAGTTGAGGAATGGATAATGAAGATGTGGCACATCTACACAATGGAATACTACTCTGCAGAAAAAAATAATGGTATCTTGAAATTCACAGGCAAGTGGATGGCACTTGAAACCATCCTGAATGAGGTAACCCAGTCACAAAAAGAGTATGTACTCACTCATATATGGATTTGAGACCTAGAGCAAAGGATCACCAGCTGATAATTCACACCACCAGAGGAACTAGGATACAAGGTGTATCTAAGAGATTCATATAAAGTTCTTCACAGAAGCGGGAAGAGACAAGTCCTGCAGAGCACTGGGGAAGTGGTGGTGGGGGCAGTGAGTGGAGAGAGAAGTAGGAGAACTGATGGGGAGGAGACAAAAACACATGTGACTAGGAAGATTGAGTCTGGTTAGGAATAGAAAACAGGAGAGATAGAGAGACAGAGAGAGAGAGAGAGAGAGAGAGAGAGAGAGAGAGAGAGAGAGAGAGAGAGAGAGAGAATATGGAAGAGGGAGCCAATATTGGTTTGAAGAGAAAATTGAACCCAAAGAAAGGTCTAGAGAACTACAAGACTGCCACCAACTAACAATTTGAGCATCTGTAGAAAGGCTACCATAAATGCCCTTCCTGGATAGTGAGATCAACAACTAACGTATCCATGGAGCCTTCATCCAATACCTGTTGGAAACAGGAGCAAACACCCATACCTAAACACTGAGTCGAACTAGAACTCAGGTGCAGATGGAGAGGACAAGACCAGGCGGCAGAAACACATAGAGACAGCTGACCTGAACAATGAGGAGCTAAGGGGCCACCAGACTGATAGCTGGGAAGCCAACATGGGACTGACTCGGACCCCCCTGAATATGGGTCTCAGCCAGAAGGACTGAGCAGTCTAAGGGACCTCAGACAGTGGAGCCAGGATGTATCCCTGTTGCACAAAAGGACTTTGCTAACACATCCCCCATGGAGGGATAGCCTTAACCTAGAGACAGGAGAGAAGCCCTAGTCCTTACTTCACATGATCTGTCAGATCTGCATGACCCCAACTGGATGGCATTGCCCTACATATGGAACTGGGATGGGGGATGGGAGGGGAGGGTGTTTAGGGTGCATGTGAGAGGGCAGAGTGGGTAAAAGTGAGGGATCGAGGGAGGGAGAGAGGGAGGGCAAGGGAACTGGAATCTACATGTAAAATAATAAATTAAATAAAAAAAGAAGGAAACAAAGAGAAAAAAAAAGACAAAAGAAAAGGCAGGCAAAACACACATGTGCACACACACCCAAGTAAAACCCATGAAAACAAAAAATCAGAAACCTAACATGCAAGCAAAGGACTGGTAAGTTATATACATACATATACATATATATACATATACATATACATATATATCCAAACAACAATATGAAACACAAAACAAAACAAAAACAAACAAACAAACAAAATTCCAAAATTGCATTTAAATTTGTTTTGTGTTGGCATCTACTTCTAGGCCTGGGGCCTGCCTTAAAGTGTGCTTTGTATACCTGGAGAGACTCTATTGAAGATAACTAATCTTTCTTTTGTAGGCAGTTGTCAATTAGACATAGGTTCTTGGTTAGGGATTTTAACTTTTCTATGCTGATGAGACTATTTTATAGAATATTCTAGTTCATATAGGAAGTCCTCAGACATCCTACCTAGTTCACATAACAGATTTTGCATATAGAAAGGTGTGATATATTCACCTGCCGGACAAAAACTGCTCTCACACAGTTTTTGACTCTGGAGTTAAGTGCCTCTCTAAAAAGAGATTATTTATGCCCTAGAGCCTAGACCAGCTGTTTGTGCAAAGATGGTGGGGGGGTCATTTTTTGCCTTAGGAGTTTACTGCAGGCAAATTTTCCCTGGAAAATACTGCTGGGGAATGTGCTGACCAAACAACATCTATATTTACACAGTTAGATATTCATTAAAGCAGAAAATGCCCACTAAATTTAGAGAGATACTAAGTGCCAAATTCAAGAGCAGACCAAAGCAGAAAGTTGGCTAAGAACTGTTCCCAGAGTGTGTTGGATAAATGAGTCAGATACACAAGAGCATGTCCCAAGTGACCCTGACTACAAGACTGTCGAGTGTACCTCACAAGAAATGAGTTTGTTTGCTTTTTTCCTTTTACTAAAGAACACAGTGAGTGGTTCAGATGGAAGAATTTTAAGCATAAACAGAAACAATTACACGTAAACAGGGAATGTATTATTGATCACTGTTGATACTCCAAGGGACCTTAATAAGACTAATCATTTATTATCCTACATTTTCTATAACTCTGACAGAAAATATGGGCAAATGGTATTCTCATGCCCCATTTGTGGAATAGGTGGTTATTCTTTGTGTTTATTAGACTAGTTAAACATTAAATTGGAGTGCATGTAACTGATGCACCCCCTTAATTTATACATAAGAGAAAATGAGACTGAGGAAGAGAGTGAACTTTTCCAATGTCATAAATTTATGAGTGGTTTCAGTTTCCTCAAGCCAGCACCTACTGTTCCATTTGTGTGCCACTAAATATCAGCAGCTATAAAAAAAAAAAAAAAAAAAAAAAAAAAAAATAAGAGCGTGCTAAAAGTGCAAGAAAGTGCAAGATTCAGGGCAGCACCCAAAACCTAATGAATTCAGTCAGCATCCAAACAAGAGACACTATGATGCACATACACAACAAACTTTGACAACACTGCCCCATGTTGCATTGCCTCCTTGGTATGAACCATCTCGCATGATTGCAACTTGAAAAGTGGTCTAAAGAAAAGTATTTGTGTGGAAGAGGACCAGTAATAAAAATATAAATTTTAGAGAGCTTGAGATGCTTTTGGAAGATAAAAGAAAAAAAGGAAAGAATAAGAGTGCTGTGGAATGATCCCTTTGTATACTATAAGGATTTGTCACTGTGACTGGTTTATTAAACAAGCTGACTGGCCAATAACTGAACAGAATAAGATTAGTCGGAACAGCCAAACAGAATGCTGGGAAAAGAAGAGTGCAGAGCTTGGATTTACCAGCAGTGATTTGCAGAGAGAAACAAGATGGGCATGTCATACTGAGAAAAGGTACCAAGCCACATGGCAAGGCACATATAAGAAACATGGCTTAATTTAAATGTATTAGCTAGCTGGTAACAAGCCTGAGCTATTGGCCTTGGAGTGGTTATTTGGGAGGGTTTTGTGGGTCAGAAACTTCTGCCTACATAGGAGTTTTGAGACAAGCTTTTAAACAAGAGATTCTGGATCTGGGAAAGAACAGAAAAAAAAATGGAGGAAAGGGATAGAAATGAATTCCCTCTTCAGTTTTCTCTAGAGCTTTTATCACTGATAATTCAAGTGGCTTTCAGGGCTGGAGAGGTGGCTCAGGGAGTAAAATGACTGCTGTGTAAGCATGAGGACCTGAGTTCAAATCCCCAGTACTTACATAAATGGTGGGTATAGTGTAGGCACCTGGAACCCCAGTGCTACCAGGGGACAGGAAACAGACAAATCTTGGGGGCCAAACTGGCCAGCCAGTCTAACTGAAGCTACAAACTCCAGAGTCACTGACAACCCTGTCTCAAAAAATAAGACAGGCAGTGACAGAGGAAATCAGCAGGTACTGACCTCTGACCTCCACATATGCATAAACATAGAGGTAAACATGTACACCAAGGGCAACAAAAAAGTGCCCTGCAGTACCAGACTATAAGAACAAAAGGACGAGCAAAATATCAACTTCTACCTGAGTCACATCAGAGCACAATGCCTAATTGTCTTCCAAGATATGTAGCTAAGGTACAGAATAGTAATCCTTTAGCAGATAAGGCCAACACAGACAAATCTGCCATGAAACTTAGTATAACTTCAGTTACAAGAGACTTTTGGTTGTTGAAAGACAGATAAAACATGTGTGAGAGCTTCATTTATTTTTAGCTAATTAAAATCCCTATCTCTAAAAGTCCAGCAAACAACAGAATATCCTGAAGGAAGGAGAGGCCACAAGGGCCATCAATTATAACCATGCATGTGATACCCAGCTCATCAAGGTGAATTTATTTATTGCTGGCTCCCAGAATCTTGACACATGCTTGGCACTAGGTGACTACTTAGTGATCATTATCTGAACAAAGGAATAAATCCCTTGAAGCTGTCTTTCTTCTAGATTCATTACTTGTTAGAAGATATTACACACAAATTAGAAGTTCTGTCTTTAGATGCTGCAAATTCTGCCTTCCTATAATTCATATCTAATCACTGTGGTCTGGACAGAAAAAAAAATACCAATTTTCTCACCCAAATGACCACCCTTCAGCTGTAAGCCATCACAATACATAGGTAACCCATACATACATTGTTTTGGGGTTACACTTATCTCTCTAAAAATTAGAGTTGCCTTGTGATGGTGTTATATTACCAAGGCAGCTTAAAGAAACAGAAGACAAAAGAAACCATAATCTGACCTTCAACAGATGGGACTGTGTTTATTAGCACACATGGTGAGAGACATCCTCTCTCCCAAAGGAAATTGAGGTGATCTTTTATAGGGGTGGGATGAGGGGCTTGGGAATGAGGAAATTATTGCAACTACAGAAGGCTGTCTGTAGTTCTGAAGTCTCTCCTGTAATTATTTGCCAAAGGTGAGACAGGCTACCTTGGAAGACAGGCTGTCCCAACAGACATTCCTTTCTGGGATAACCGATAATGGATCAACAAGGCCATTTGTAATCTCATGGGAATCTTGTGTCATTGGAACAGTGTCATTGGGGATGAAGTTCATGGTCAATTTCCCCACAAATCTATGACTTCTCTATGCCTGCCTCAAAACTTGACATAATATGTATTCAAACTTCAATCTAGGAGATTGAGTCCTTCAGGCTCCAAGATAAATAGTTTCCAGTTGCTCAGTATAAAATAGGGATGGAGTACAAACATGATTTGGCAGGGGAAAGTTATTTTAAAGTAATTCTCTTAAAAGGTTGTCCAGCCCCATTAGTCACTTCCTCACTCTCCTTTCTTCCTTAGACACATTACCAAGAAACTGTCCATTTTCCATTGCTAGGGAAGTGAGTGATGATTGGTTCTCTATGTGTGGTTAACTGGGATCCACAGCGTTTTCCTGTGGTCTCACACTGAAGCCCATTTATTTCTGCAGACAGGTATCTGACCTTCACAGAGCCTTAGAACACTTATATTTCTGCCTTAAATCGCAAAGCTGTTTCACCCAACGACCTCAGTATTGCTGAGAGAAAATAGAATCACCCATGTGTCCCAGGAAGATTTTGAGATGAACCTTGGAGAAAGAAGACTGGATGCCAGAGGTCAAAGAAACAGGGCAGGAAGGGAAAGTGATGGAGGATGCTGGGGACAAGGGAAGAGAGAGAAAAGAGGGAAGGCTCTCAGACTCTAAGGAGGAGATGAAATTAGAAGAGGAGGTGGAGAGCAACAACCCAAGCAAAACAGAAGAGTGATGGAACCTCCAACAGAATCAGGGACGGTGGTTGTGGAGGGTTGGACAGGCAAATAGAAGTCTAAAAACTATAGAAAATACTAAAATAATTTCCAACCTTAATATAAAATCAACACTGCTAGGCTAGAGAAAAGTGGGAGAGAAAAAGCTACAGCACAAAGAATCTTGAAAAAGTAAGAAGACCCACGTAAACCATTTCCCTGACCCTCCATTTTATAGACAAGAAATTTAAGATGTAGACAGGGGAAGTTTCTTGACTCAGCTAGCAGCTGCTTGATTCCAGTGCAGAGATAATAAATAAAAATAACAGAGACAATAATAAAATTTTTGTTTACAGAATCTACAGTCCTCTTCTTGCCTCCTGAAAATGGCAAAAAGCTATGTGCTGAGCCTACATTAAAATTGTTTGACAAAATAAGGGCTGGGGATGGCTCACTGGTTGAGAACACTGGCTTTTCTTCCAGAGGTCCTGAGTTCAGTTCTCAGCAACCACTACATAGTGACTCATAACCACCTATAATAGGATCTGATGCCCTCTTCTGGAATACAGGTACACATGCAGAGCACACATACATTTTATAAGTATATAAAATTATTGTATAAAATAAACTGAAGCCACACCAGTGAATAACTTACTGCTTGGAATCAGATGTTTCTATACTACAGCTGTGATTCAGGATGTAGAAAAGAAAGAGCAAACATCACCTTTTGTTTTCTGTGTGCCGAAACCAACAGAACTTCATGTGAATAAGGACCACATTAAAGTGGAAACAATTCTGAAATAAGCAGTAATTCCCCCTCCTTGATATTAAGTTAGCCCACTGGCCATTAAGGTTTCTAAATATGATGTCTCAGTGGAATTCAACTAATGACATTTTTCCACTTCAAGATAATCATCTCTCCACCATGCTAGGAAATCTCATTTCTCATTTCTATTGAGGTGGGACAAAACAGAAGAAGCCTTCTTTGGAACATTTTTTTTTCATGAAGCATTTTTTAAATGAAGCTTAATCATAGGGGTCAATATCAGCATGGTCTCACATAGATATAGTGCCTACTCGGGTATTCCTTTAAACAAATGTTTCCTTGAGCCTAGTCAGAAATCTGAATGCAGAATTAAATTTTGCCTTAGCAGTCAGGCAAAGAAAGGCTACTGTTGAAATATGAGTTGAGATAAACATCTTCCCCTTAATCCATAATCATTTGCAGAATTTCTCACCTAAGAGAAAGAAGTTGACTTTTAAGGAGAGTTTTGATTTGATATGCTGACATGTGGGAACTTCGTGGATTGTTTTAAAGTTCTTTGCTTCAGGTTAATGAGTTTTTAGGTCAAGAAGCAGCCATTTTCTGAGCCAAAGTGCCTAAGCAGAGAGCTACTGTTCCAGAATCATTGAGAAAATTCCTGACTCACAGGAGCCATGTGATGTGGAAACTCATTACTGGGTTAATATTTAAGATCCGCTCATAACACATTACTATGCATAAAGTTTCTTGTTTTTAACAAGTAGGATACTTGGGGGGAGGGGTAAAAAGTAGGAATGAATATACCAGTCCCATTAATAGACCAGATAGTGAATATTTTAGCCATCTGGGCCATCAATTACTGATTTCAAATACTCATTTCAGCCACTGTAGCTCATAGGCAGCCACAGTGTATAAATAAATAAGTCCCAATAAAACTTTATTTACTAACAATTTATCCAATCTGATTATCAAATTAGACCATTTTTGTCAATTCTGAGTTAGAAGAGTAACAATTTCTTAAACTATGTCTCTACAGACATACTAGACAGAAATAATAAAATCTTCATGTTTGGAAAAACTCTTACACAGAGGTCATATCTTTTATTCATTTACATGCCCAATGTCAACTTTATAAACTATAAGCTCAAAATAAGAGATGGGGAGACTATATACAATATATATGGTTATACATATAGGCATACATATAATATTTGTGACATTTATAAAAATGTATGTTACATATAAATGAACATGCCATAAGTACTGTGCCCTACAGTACAACATTTACAGTGTTTACAGATATTGCATTGGTCTCTTACTGTGAGGCTATTTAGACTGGTGCTCAACTAATGAAAGAAATTGTTTCTAAGACCAAAAGGGAGAGGAGAAGCATTGGACCCAATAGGAAAGTTTATGGCTTTCATAGTGGCAACTTCTTGATGGCTTTTCTAGGATAATCCTGACTTCTCACTTTATACTATTTTCTCCTCAGACATTAACTTTAAACTCTTACTCTGGGTAAACTATGCTCCCAGTACACCTCACCCCTCTTTTCCTGAAACCCCTTTGCCATATCCCCAAAGAGTTCACTAGGCTCCTGCAATGAGATAACCACCATAATGAGAAATGTATGCCTTCTAGAGGCTATGCACTCCTTCTGTGAACAACTTCATTAAGAATGCCTTTCTCATATTAATCTAATACACTATCTCTGGTGGTTTGAATGAGATGACCCTCATAGTCTCAGGCAATTGAGCACTTGACCCCTTGTAGGTGGTGCTGTTTGGGAAGTCTTAGCAGGTATGGTGGTATTAATGGAAGTGTGTCACTGGAACAGGCTTTTAGATTTTAAAGCCTTAAGCCATTCCCAGTGTACTTTCTCTATTTCATGCAAGTGGTTCAAGATGTAAGACACTCACCTCAGGTTCCTGCTCCTGCTATCATGGCTGCCACTTGCTGCCATGTTTCCCTACCATGATGACTCTTTCCTCTGGAATCCTAAACCCAAATAAACTATTTCTTCTACAAACTGTTCCAGTCATCATGTTATATCACAGCAATAAAAATGGTAATGAATATGCACACCATCCCGTAAACCTCTGCAGATAGCTCCCAAACCAGAAACAATTGCCCCTGCCTTGGCATCACTGAAATCTAAAGTAAGTCCTATGCTATAGTTCCAAATTCACTGGCATTGCTATTTTATATGAGAAAGACTGGGAGTTTCCCCAGGCATGGATTGTTCCATGACCTGGGAGTCTCCAGTCCTTAGTTCCCAGAGGTAAGGGTGAATGGTGATGACTGGAGGTCATCAAATTCTGCCTGCTTTGGATGCTGCTATGCCTGAGCCACATAGACATTTACTGAGTCAATCAAAAACTCATCACTTCGATAGCCTCATAGTATGTAACAGTACATGTTATTAAGATGTCTCTGGTAATTAAAAATTTGCCTCCAGCTATTTATGTTACTAATTTATAGGTTTAAACATAAAGGAAATAAACTCATAGTACATTCTACTGGTGAACAAATGTATATAGATAGCAGTCCTCAGTACCCTGCTAAATGAAGCAATAGGAGGATTATGGGACAACTTCAGGACCAACTAACCTTAATAGGTCAACCAGGAACTAATTATATCTACCATCTGTGTGATGGCTACTCTTGGATATCAATACTGCACACCTCAGGTGAGGGATTTTCTCCATCAGACTGGCTTGTGGGCATTTCTCTGAGGCATTTTCTTGTTAATTGATGTAGGAGGGCCCAGCCCACCTTGGGTATGGACATCACTAGCCTAGATTGTATAAAAAGCTTGCTGAGCAGGCCAAAGGCAGCAAGCCAGCAAGCAGTATTCTACCATGGTTTCTACTTCAGTTCCCGCTTGAATTCCTCGCCTGATGTCCCTCAGTGATGGATTGTGAACCTGGAGGTGTAAGCCAAATAAATCCTTCTTCCTCGAGTTGCTTTTGGTTGTGCTGTTTATCACATTAGCAAAAAAAAAAATGTAGAACAATCCGTCATCCTCCAAACTCTCCTCTACTTATGTAGTTTCTGGAACCCTGTTAATTGGAGGGATTGCTTTTTCTTTTCTACTTCAACTATTTGTACAATAGAAATGTACCCATTTTGTTCAACAAAGAACTTGATAACTGATAATCCCTGAGACAACCCCACAGGTCATGAAGATAAACAAAGATTGGACACACACTTTGGAAATTGGCGCAGAGGGTTTCTCAAAGTATTACAAAAAGATGGAGCTGCAGAGACTCGTAGGAATGACGCCCGAAGAACTGGGTCCAGTTCCTAGCCCCCAGGGTGGACCAAACATCTGAACCCAGGTCCAGGCCTGTCTGGCTTCAGAAAGCTCCTACATGCAGATGCATATACATGCCCTCTGGTACAAAAACATATAACAAAAATAATAACAAAACATTAAAATTAGAAATAGAACCATGTGGTCCAGCTGCATATACCCTGGCATATACCGAAATGATTTTATATCTAACAGAGACACTTGCATATCCATCTTCATTATTGTTCTATTCATAATAGCTAGTGAATGGAATCAATGTAGATGTTCATCAACAGAAGAATGGATAAGAAAACACAGTTCATATTAAATGGAATATTATTCATGTGTAAAGTAAAACAAAATCATGAAAATTTCAGACAAACGAATGTAAGAAACTAGAAAAATATCTTACACTAAGGCCCTAGAACACAAATGCCACACATTCTCTCTCATATGCAAACAAGAGCTTCAAATCTTTTGTTTTGTGTGTTTAACTTGGAGCACAAATAGAAGCCAGGAAACTAGAAATGTGGAGGTAGCTGACAGGTAAGGGAGTGAAACAATTAGATTATAGGTAAAACGTAGAGGGATAAGGTCGGGGTTGAAAGTATGGAAGAAATCAAAGGTAAAAAGCTAACTCAAACAAATGGTATATGAAAAGCCATATGGAAGCCTACTAACTCAGAAGCCAATTAAAAATATTGAAGGAGTATTGGGATACACATGATATAAAAGAGGACTGGTAAATACTGAAGGTTAAAGATAGAATGAGAAGAGGGACAAGGAGATATAGTAAAGAAGGGGGTAGAGGCAAAATTAACTACACCCAAGAATCTGTGAAAAAAATCTTAAAACACAATAGTTCACAAAGCTAATTGAAAATATAAGAAATACTTAAAATTGGCCAGGTGGTGGTGGTTCATGCCTTTAATCCTAGCACTTGGGAGGCAGAGGTGGATCTCTGTGAGTTCAATACCAGCATGGTCTACAGAGCTAGTACTAGGATAGCTAAGGCTACCAAAGAAACCCTGTCACAAAAAAAAAGAAGTAGTTAAAATGTATTTACCCTGTATGAGTGAACAATACAACTCCCAGGAGATATGGATTATTAAATGAAAATCTCAAGGCAATACAAGGGATACCTCCCTATGATTTAAAAGTCAGAGAGGCCTTGGAGGTTCCACAAACAACACAGGTTGTTTCCATTGCTCTTGGTTACCAACATAATTCATGGTAAGGAATGAAGATGTTGCTCATGACCAAACTTCAGTGTTGTTACTCTCTACAAGTAGACACCTCAAATGACCCAAACCTTCAGAAACTCACTAGAGAGAGCAATTTCTATTTCTTTTGTTGTTGTTTGTTTGTTATTGTTGTTATTAAATATTCCCTTTAGTGTTCTTCCTTTTTTATTAATTTACTTTTCATATTCTAATCCCAGTTCCCCCTCCCTCCTTTTCTCCCACTCCCTCTACTCTCCCCCTCCTCCCATGTGTTCCACAAAGAGGGTAAGGCCTCCAATAAGAAGTCTACTAAGTCTGTCCCATCATCTAGTTAAGGCAGGACCAAGGCACCTCTCCTACCCCCCCAACACCCCCACACACACACACACACACACACACACACACACACACACACACCACCCCTGTGTCTAGGCTGGGCAAGGTATCTCTCCATAGAGAATGGGCTCCTCTAAGTCAGTTTGTACAATAGTGTTAGATCCTGGACCCACAGCCAGAGGCCTCATTTTTGCCCTAGCCACACCCTTGTCACCTATATTAAGGAAGTCTACTTCGGTCTTATGTAGATTCCCCATTTGTCAGACCGGTTATGGTGACAATTTCTATTTCTATGGAATTTCTCATAATGCCCATTCATTAATTCATTCATTCACTCATTCACTGGCATAACATTTAATGAATCACTGCTCTAACATTAATGGGAACAGATATCCATGACAAAGCACTCAAGATACACAAATCTGCAAGGTGAAACTATTACCTCCACTAAACAGATGATTAAATAAATTACGTTCAGTTCATCATTACTTATGTATCGAATGACCACACAGTTTTGTCATAATTAAATCAAAATCTGCCTTACCCTCCCACCCCCAAATCTAGACCTCTACACTGTCTTATAATTTTTTTTTTTAAAAAAAAAGAAATTTGGTGCTGTAAAGATGATTGAGTTAGTATAAAGTGCTTGCCATGTATGCCTGAGAAACTGACTTCAGATGCTCAAAATCCATGTAAAATCCTAGCACACAGACACATGACCATAATCTCAGCACCAGGAAGGTGGAGACAGGGGACCCCTGGAGCCTGTAAACAAGCTAGTCCAGACAAAGTGATGAAGTCCAGATTCAGTGAGTTATCCTTTCTCAAAGGTTGATATGGGCAAATGTTTGAGGAAACACATTGTGACAACCTCTGGCTTATATACAAATGCACAGAGAGAGAGAGACAAAAAGAGACAGAGAATACACACACACACACACACACACACACACACACACGACTGATTTCATGCTATGTACTTTCTACAATAGAAAACAGACTATAGCACATTTCCAGTATTTTTCAGGGATGTCACTCACTAGTAAAGTATATGATAAGCATGTACAACGCCTGGGGTTTTATCCTTAGCACCAAATAAAACTCAAATCAAATAGGATCTTTTCTAGGAATGGTATTACAGCAAGAAAAATTCAAGAATGCTCACCAGCTAATATTCAATTTCAGATGCCTCAAAATCACAGTTCTCTTTGACTTTCTAAGAGTACAACTTAAGTAACATCCTCTCTGAAAATTGCCCTGTGGTCAGTAGGGAAGGACACCAGTGTGAAATCAAGGACAGGAACAATTTCCAAAGATCCACCAGGAAGATGAAATGAACCTTTTAATTTTACACTGGATTATTTCAAAAGGCCTATGTTAAAGGATCCTGAAGGAGCAGTGTCTGTCTAGGAAAACATTAAGAATGTATCATCATACTGAGACCTGGGCTGGAACTATAGCTCTGGCATAAGACATTCTTTTGTAATATAGGGATTGACTTCCTCACTTTGGAAACTAACCCCACCCCTAGTAAAACAAACAAACAAACAAAAAACAAAACAAAAAAACACTATACAGGAGCTCTCAGTCAGACGATTCCTATGGAATAACGACATGGAACATGAAACATGGATAGGACTTGTCTACTGTTCGTGGGACTGTCCTGCAACAGAATTCCTTCCTGTGTTTGAAGACAATTTCACCTAATAAATCCTAATGTGTGTCAAGGAGAGAGAATGCCCCTTCCATAACAGCTGAACATACCACATGCTTGCTTTCTCCAAATCTCTTGCCACAGGCAACTGTTGCTCCCATACTAGAAACAGAGTTGGGCACTTTTAAAGCAAAAGAAGAGGTGAAGCGTCACTCCTTTCTTGCTTGCAGTATGTTACTGAAAATGCATATCCAAGAAACATCAGCTGTATAAACTGGCTTCCAAGACTCAGTGGAGTGGTGCCCACCAGCAGGGGCTTTCTCTTCTGCTGTTCTGTGGTGTGATAATGCCCTGGCTCTCATCATGTCACCTTTACAACTAGTGAGTGTTACTGACAACTCAATAAAGGATTTCATATTTTATCAGTCAGACTCTGCCTTTGACATTTGCAAGTAGAAACTGATTCAGTGAATACATTTGCTATCACAAAAAATGTTTTTTGTTGTTGTTGTTGTTTTTCGAGATAGGGTTTCTCTGTGTAGCTTTGTCGACCAGGCTGGCCTTGAACTCACAGAGATCCACCTGCCTCTGCCTCCCAAGTGCTGGGATTAAAGGCATGCGCCACTACTACCTGGCTTCACAAAAGTATTTTAAGGTGTTCATTTCTTTCAAGCTAGACTTAGAGTGAAATTTGAAGCATATTTCCCCTGCCTATTTGAGTGCTTATGGCATACCTAGGGTATAGAAACCAGTCTCTTACTTTTCATTCTACTGGCCATAAACTAATAAGTAATCCTTGCTCTCCAGTGAGCCCATTCCATTTAATTCCATGATCCCATGATGGGTTGTTTGTTTGTTTTGTGTTTGTTTGTTTGTTTACTTTTGGTTTCTCAAGACAGGGTTTCTCTGTGGCTTTGGAAGCTATAATGGAACTAGCTATTGTAGACCAGGCTGGCCTCAAACTCACAGAGATATGGCTGCTTCTGCCTCTTGGGTGCTGGAATTAAAGGTGTGTGCCACCACCACCCAGTCCCATGATGTTTAGTCTTATCATGGGGATATCAACATCTCAGAACAAAAGCAAGTTGTTCAGCATCACAAATATCTCCAACCAACTTGTCTACCTCAACACTGGGCCAATTCCTTGAGTGTGACTTCCCTTTCTTTAAGCTGGTAGCTACTTCAAAGAAAGGGCTTCCTCCCCCCTCCTTCCCCATTCACTGTAATGTTAACACTTGACAGTCATTCACAAGTAGACAATTTATTATCACTGAGCATATAGTGGTATACTCCTCAGCATGGTCATCATCTCCCTTTGTTCATTCCCTTCAGAAAAAAAAACAGGTGATTCCTTTCTTACTTTTAGTTATTTATTTCATCATTTTATGTGTGGGGATGTTTTGCCTGCATGGATGTTTGTGTACCACATTCATGCAGCACCCACAGAGACTAGAAGATACCCTGGGATTGGTGTCAGCTGTCACGTCATGCTGGGAATCAAACAAAGGTCTTCTGGAAGACTAGCTAATTAGTACCCTTACTATCTGAACCATCTCTCTTGCCATGATTCTCTTCTTAATAGCTCACAATTTCCTAGTCACTTTCTCAGAATTACATGAATCACTTAACATTGGCATCCCCCTGTCTGGGGTCCAACAAATTTCTCTTTCCGGTATCCTACCTTGAATTATCAGGATAATTTACATCCTGTTTAATTCTTCTTCTATCTGCTTATGTCTATATAGCTTGTTGTCTGGCCCTCCAGCAAAAGCCAGACAGGATTTCAAGTCTCTCCTATTCGAATGAGAAAAGTAGCTTAGTGCCTGCCTTTGTTACAGCTGACCTAGACAGAAAACTTCATCCTCTTACAAACTATCCTTTAAGCACCAAGCCCCTAAGAATGTTTCTTTTAAAAAGCCATGCATCCCCCTGTGTTCTCAGGACCTGCAGCCCTACCCAGTACCCGAAGCATGCAAGTTCAAGCAATTACTTAAAAGTGTTGACTTCACTTACTGTGGAGCAGGAGTTCAAGGTCATCCTCAGTTGCTGCATAAGTCTGAGGCCACTCTGGGGTATATGAAAGCTGGTTGCTACAACAAAATACAATTTAAAATGTGGGCTGGAGTGATGGTTCGGTGGTTAAGAGTACTTGTTGTTCTTGTAGAAGACCCAGGTTCAAGGCCCTGTACCCACAAGGTGGCTCACAACTATTCCTGACTCTGGGCCAGGGGTTTCATTGTCCTCTTTGAACTCAGCAGGCAGCAGACACACACATGGTGTACATTCATGCAACCAAAACACCTACACATTTAGAATAAAGTAAGTAAAAATTTTAATAAAAGCATTGATGTAAGGAAATGCCTACTTCCTAGTTAGTCAACCCAGAAAGATTCAGACCAACTGTGTTCAACCTGTCCTGTGCCTGCTATTGAACAAGCATCTTTACAAATACCAATGATGGAGGAAAGCAGTCTTCTGGTCTGAGGAGGTTGTTAACAGTCTAAATGTTTACAAATATAATCAGAAAGATACCTGGAAATGGGAAAATTACAAAGGATTCAGGAAAACTGAACATTGTGGGCTGATTTACAAAGCCACAGTCCCGTTATTTAGCCAGGGACTGATATATCACAAAATTGTCATTTAGTTCATGTGCCCCAGAGGAATAGAGCTAAGGACATCCAGGATATACAGATGTGTAACAGAAAGTTACTGTGAATTGAACTGAACAGCAGTCTAGGGAAAGTCACTGTCTCGTCTATGTCAAGAAAATGAAGTGACAGCCTTCCTCCCAATACTGTCAGGATGTTCATGTCATGCACTCAGTCACAGGGCAGATAAGAAACAAAAACATTCCAACAGCCAAGTCTCTCCCCTTATTATCACATCAAAGGACTGACTCCCTTCTTCCTGCATTTTCTAATCTTCCTTTTCAGGCACATTTTCATGAGAAGAAGAAAGTGCCCACATACATTATAATATAGATGAAAGCAATCCATTCCTTGATTCTTCTCCCAAACACCTTCCACAGACTTTTCTCCACTTCCTTTGGTACTGTCGTAAGTTTGGGGGTTTGTTTGTTTGTTTTATATTGTTTTTTTATTACAAAATCCCAGTGCACTGTCTTTGAACCCATTTTCTCAGACATTTCTGAGCAGGGACAATCTTTCTGCTCCTTTGCATGGGAAGAAACCAAGTCTTTAGGAAGGTCTATTGCTTAGGTCTTATCTGACCTAAGATTTCCAAACCTCCAGTCTAGGCTCTTCCAAACTCACTGCTCCTTCAAGCCATGTGGTTAAAATATACCCTGCTTCTTAATTTCTAAGATTAAACAAATAACCCATCATTCTTTATATTGCTATGAATTATTCTATAAAAGAGTGACAATGGTTATACATTTCTATTTCAGGCAGTGTTGCCAGAGAACACAATCACTCCTGTACAGGTTAAATATCATTTATCCAAAATGCTTTGGGTCAGAATTCTGACCCTTTTTTCAGATTTCAGAATATTTTCATGCATATCATGAGATAGCTTGGTGATAGAACCCACGTCTAAACATGCATCATGTACACCTAAATCACAAAGACTAAAAGTAATTTTACATATATTTTAATGTCCTTGTATTTTGGCAGAATATGACATCAGACATAGAAATTTCCATTTGTACTATCACATTAGTTTATAAAAGATTTCAGGTATTAGAGCATTTTAGATTTCATGTGTTCTGAGTAGGGATGCTAACCTATGCCTGGCTCCATCTGAGAGAAGTTAAAAAAAAAAAAAAAAAAAGGCAAAATTGTCACGCCACTGGATGCATGATGACAGCTTGGTGGCAGTAATGACAAATCATATAACACACCCTGTTCACTTCTTCTGTGAGGAGCACAGAGAAGAAGTCAGAGAGGCAGACCCTGGGATCTGACCTGCATTTTTCTGAAAATGGGAAGGCAGTAAGTCTTTTTGGTAAATATTATTCAGATCTAAGGGAGAGGCAGAGAGGATGCCTGTTTGTCAGTTTCTTGCAGAACAGCCAACAAAAGTACAATGCCCAACAATGAAGAAGAATGCTCTGTGTTCTTAGTTCTGTCTGCCCTCTCACATCTGTATTTATTGTGTTCACAGAAGCCTCATATGCAGCAATCATTTCCTAGTAAACAAAGCCCTACTTTCAACAGACTTTCAATGTAGCAAATTTTACACCTTCAATCTGAGATATAGAAATATAAATGATAATTAAGGATGCCTTCCTTCCCAAACATTATCATATTCACCATATAGACCAGACCCCATTAGGGATAGTATATCACATACTTTGCCTATCAGATATTTATATCACAGTTAATTAAAGTAGCAAAAATATAGTTATGACATAGCAAGGAAGCAATTTTGTGGTTGGGGATCACCCCAACATGAGGAACTGTATTAAACAGTCACCGCAACTAGGAAGGTTGACAACCACTGATATAGACTAATATAAAAGAGAAGATTCTGGAATTGGTTAACTAAAATCTCTGAGATAAACAAAACACAAAACATAGGCCCCAAGTTAATTTAATCATGTAGCTCACCTGCATGAAAGTGACCACTGGCACTGAGTTAATGTGAAAATTTTAGCCAAAACGTTTGACCCAATTATGGCAAAAGACAAAACAAAGAGGTTTGTCCTCCCTTGCACCAGGTTTGCTCAACAGCAGAACTTATCTCCATAGTACTGATTATTAAAACATTAAACATCAGGTAAGGTCTTAGCAAAGAAATATCAAATTGAGATTTAAAAAATGACAGTAATTAAAATCATAGGCCTTCTCTACATATACAATATATACACTGCTTCCAATTAGTTTGTGTTCAAGTCCTGCTTTGTGACTTTCTGATCATGATACTAAACAAGTAACCTCATTCTCGATCTCATTAAGATTTATCTGTAAAAAAAAAAAAAGAAAGATGTTCTTGTTCAGTTTGGGGTATCTCAATAAGATACAGGTGAAGCACTTAGCTTAACAAATGACACCTATTATTAATAAGGATAAATGGACAATCATCTTCATCTCCACTCTGGATACTCCTTTCACTTAGTGGGCATATCAGCTAGTGCTTTCTATGACCAAACACCTGAGAAGAAGCAAGCTAAGAGCCAGGGAGATGGCTCGGTGGGTAAAGTGCTTGCTACATAAACATCTAGATCAGTAGCACCCATGAAAAAGCCAGGTCTGGTTGCATGCAATGTCAGTGCTGGTGGACAGAGTGACATGAACCCCAGGGACTTGTTGACCAACCAGTCTATCAAAAACAACAAGCTCTAAGCTCAGTGATAATCTCTATGTCTCAAAAAAAAAATGTTGAGAAACAATTAAGCAAGACATCCTAAGTAAACTCAGTCTTCCACACAAGCCCACAAGGGTCAATGCATAGGCACACATTTGCATACATGACATACATACAAAGGAGGGTGGAGAGAAGCAACATAAAGAAAAAAAACATTTAAAATGGTTTATAGGTTTTGTTCTATCATGGTGGAGAAATATAGCAGCAATTATCTCCACCATAGCAAAAGCAGGAGGCAGCTGCCCGTACTGTGGACCAGTCAGCATACAGAGGGGCATGCTCGTCTTTAGGTCACCTTCTCCTTTTTATTCAGCCTAGAACTCCACCCCAATGGACACTGCTGCTCAAACTCAGAGTGGTTCTTCTCTAATCAGCTGAATTTTTCTATAAATATTCTCATAGAAACAACCAAAGGTGTGTTTCCATAGTGATTCCAAATCTAGTCAAGTTGATCCTGGAGATTAAACATCACACTGAGCCAGCACTGTACGTCAGCACCAGTGTTAGATACTGCTCCCAAAAGTTTTGCTTAAGTGTCTGTTAGTAACTTGAGGCCCTTCTAACACTTCTCGCACATATGATAATTTCCCCTCTTAAGGAAAAAAGATATTATTAAATCATAACCACGATCTACTCTTCTAAAGTAAGACAAGGAATTTCTCTGAATCTTTCCCAGTGATAAACAGTGCATGTTGTAACAAGTAGTACTGTACAAAGTTGTACTCTTTTGGATTTTGTGGGGGCCGAGCACCCAGTTCCTAAATAAATCACTCATGGAGTTTCATTTTATCTTGTGAATGCTTGGCCTTAGCTTGGCTTGTTGCTAGCCAGCTTTTCTTAAATTCTCATCTGCCTTTTCCCTCTGGGCTTTTATATTTCTTGCTTCTGTATATCTTAGTTTGCTTCTAACTTGTAGCTGGCTGGCTTGCTGGCTGGCCAGCCCCTGACAACCTCCTCTCTTTGATCTCTTGCTCCTCTTCCATTTTTCTCCTTCTATTCATGCTCTCTGCCTGCCAACCCCACCTATCCTTGCTCCTGCCTCACTGTTGGCCGTTCTGTTCTTTGTTAGGACCACCAGGTGGTTTAGACAGACACAGTCTAACTTCCCAGAGTTAAACAAAATCAGCAGCAGAAACAAAAGTCACACACCTGAAAATAATATTCCCCCAAAAAGTAGACAAAATAATCCTTACAAATTCATATCTGAAGATTCTCTCTGGAGCAACCACTGTTAAACCTTACTGTGTGTGTTCCCTCGTCGTTGTTACGGTTTGATTCTTATTCTTCAAAACAGTTCTGAATTTCTAGCCCTCTAATATTTGTGCACATCATTTTATGAAAACAAGAGTTTGCAGAATTCATTGCAAGTAGACCACTCACAAAAGCAGGAAACTGGACAAAAGGCATGCTCAAAGGGAAACTGACAGAACAGATGTGTCTGTAAGACAAAGGTTGCCATCAGACACTGGGCTCCAGAAAAGTAAAGAATCTCTACCAAAATGTCATGATTTTTTATATTAATTTTATTTAAATTAATTTTACATACCAATCCCAGTTCCCTCCACCATCTCCCCATCCCATGCCACATGCACTCCTCAGAGAGTATGAGGCCTCCCATGGGGGGGAAAAATCAAAGTCTGTCATATCATTTTCAGAAGGACTGAGGTCTCCCCCCCACCCCCCATACCTAGGCTGAGAGAGTATCCCTCCATAGGGAATGGGCTCCAAAAGCATGTTTATGAACAATGGATAAATACTGGTTCTACTACAAGAGGCCCCATAGACTGCCCAGCACCCCCCCCCCAACTGACACCCACATGTAGGAGGCCTTTGGTCATATTCAGGTTCCCTAGTTATCAGTCTGGAATCCATGAGTTCCCACTTGCTCAGGTCAGCTGTTTTGTCCCCATTACTCATCACTCCTCCCTCTCTACCACTGGATTCCAGGAGTTCGGTTCAGTGCTTAGATGTGAATTTCTGCTTCTGCTCCCATCAGCGAATGGATGAAGGCTCTAGGATGGCATTAAAGTAGCCATAAATCTCATTATAAGAGTGGAATTGCTGGGTCTTGAGGTAGATCAATTCCAATTTTCATCAGAAACCACCACACTGATTTCCAAAAGTGGCTGTACAAGCTTGAATTTCCACCAGTATTGTTCTTTCAAGGTCAGTGAAGAACTGTGCTGGGATTTTGATGGGGATTGCATTGGATCTGTAGATTGCTTTTGGTAAGATTGCCATTTTTACTGTTGATTCTACCTTTCCAAGAGCCCATTTATCATCCGTATATAGGAGGGCTACTGATTTTTTGAGTTAATCTTGTATCCTGACACTTTACTTAAGATGTTTATCAGCTGTAGATATTCCTTGGTAGAAATTTTTGAATCACTTATGAAAACTACCATACCATCTGCAAATGGTGAAAGTTTGACTTTTTCCTTTCAATTTGTATCCTATTGATCTCCTTTTGTTGTCTTATTGCTCTAGCTAGAATTTCAAGTACAATATTGAAGACATATGGAGAGCCTTGTCTTGTTCCCGATTTTAGAGGAATCGTATTTTCTCTCCATTTACTTTGATGTTAACTATTGCCTTGGTGTATATTGCCTTTATTATGTTTTGGTATATTCCTTTTATCCTTGATCTCCCAAAGACCTTTATCATGAAGGGGTGCTGGATTTTGTCAAAGGCTTTTTTAGAATCTAAAGAGATAATAACATAGGTTTTTTTTTTTCTGTTTATATGATGGGTTACATTGACAGATTTTCTTATGTTGAACAATCCCTGCATCTCTGGAATGAAGCCTACTTGATCATGGTGGATTATTTTTCTGATGTGTTTTTGGATTCAATTTGCCAATATTTTATTGAACATTTTTGCATCAATGTTCATGAGGGAGATTGGTCTGTAGTTCTCTATCACTGTTGCATCTTTGTGTGGTTTGGGTACAGAGGTAATTGTAGTTTTGTAAAAAGAGTTTGGCAATGACCCTTCTGCTTCTATTGTGTGGAACAATTTGAGGCATATTGATATTAGCTCTTCTTTGAATTTCTGGTAGAATTCTGCACTGAAACCATCTGGCCCTAGGCTTTGCTTTGTTGTTGTTGTTGTGTTGTTAGTAGGGAAACTTTTGATGACTACTTCTATTTCATTAAGGTTATAGGTATATTTAAATTGATTATCTGTTCTTGGTTTAATTTAAGTATGTGACGCCTATACAGAAAATTGTCCACTTCCTTTAAATTTTCCAATTTTGTGGAATACAGGTTTTCAAAGTATGACCTGAAGATTCTCTGGATTTCCTCAGTGTTTGTTGTTATGTTCCCCTTTTCACTTCTGATTTTGCTAATTTGCATGTTCTCTCTCTGCTTTTTGGTTAGTTTGGATAAAAGTTTGTCTAACTTGTTGCTTTTTCTCAAAGACCCAACTCTTTGTTTCATTGATTCTTTGTATTGTTTTCTTCGTCTCTACTGTATTGATTTCAGATCTCAATTTGATTATTTGCTGGTGTGTGCTACTCCTGGGTGAGTATGCTTCTTTTGTTCTAGAGCTTTCAGTTGTGCTGTTAATTCTCTAATGTGATTATTCTCCAGTTTCTTCATGTTGGCACCTAGTGCTATGAACTTTCTTCTTAGCACTGCTTTCAAAGTGTCCCACAGGTTTGAGTATGTTGTGTCTTCATCCTCATTGAATTCTAGGAAGTCTTTAATTTCTTTCTTCATGTCTTCCTTCACCCAGGGGTGACTCAACTGAGCATTGTTCAATTTCCATGAGTTTGTAGGCTTTCTACAGTTTGTGTTATTATTGAAATCTAACACTAAACTATGGTGATCTGATAAGATACAGGGGTTATTCCAATTTTTTATTATATTTAAATTAGAACCAAACTTATTTGATATATCAATCCCAGTTCTCCCATTCTCCCATACCCCCTACAAATACCCCCATCCCATCCCCCATCCATTCCTCAGGGAGGGTGAGGTCTTCCATGAAGGATCATCAAAAGTTGTCAAGTAATTTGGGGTAGGAGCCAGGCTCTTGTCCTTTCCCCTACACCAGGGGACCATGTATGTCTCTGTTAGGGTCCTCCTTGTTTCCTTGCTTCTCTGGAGGTGTGGATTGTATTCTGGTAAACCTTTCCTCTATGTCTAATATCCATAAATGAGGGAGTATATACCATGTTTTCTTTCTGTGACTGGGTTACCTCACTTAGGATGGTTTGAGTTCCATTCATTTACCTGTGAATTTAAAGATTCCATTGCTTTTTGTTTGTTTGGTTGGTTGGTTTGTTTTATTTGATGCTGAGTAGTATTCTATTGTGTAAATGCACCACATTTTATGTATCCATTCTTTGGTTGAGTGACATTTAGGTTGCTTCCAGGTTCTGGCTCTTACAAATAATGCTGCTGTGTATCGAACAGATGTCTTTATTGCATGAATGTGTATCCTTTGGGTATATGCTTAAGAGTTGAATTTCTGGATCTTGAGGTACACTGGTTTCCATTTTCCTGAGGAACCATCAAATTGATTTTCAAAATAGTTGTAGAAATTTGCACTCCCACCAGTAGTGAAGGAGTGTTCCCCTTTCTCCACATCCTCTCCAGCATAAACAGTCATTGGAGTTTTTGATTTTAGCCATTCTAACAGGAGTAAGATAGTATCTCAGAGTTGCCCTGGCTTGCATTTCCCTAATGGCTAAGGATATTGAGCACTTTCTTAATTGTCTTTCAGCCATTTTAGATTCCTCTATTGAGAATTCTCTATTCACTTCTGAACCAACTTTTTAATTGGATTACTTGGTGTTTTGGTGACTAGCTTCTTGAGTTCATTGTATATTTTGGAAATCAGCCCTCTGTCAAATGTGGGGTTGGTAAAGACCTTTTCACATTCTATGGGCTGCCATTTTGCCTTGTTGACTGTGTCCTTTGCCTTACAGAAGCCTTTCAATTTCAGGAGGTCCCATTTATTAATTGTTGATCTCAGTATCTGTGCTACTGGTATTATGTTCAGGAAGCAATCTCCTATACCAATTCATTCAAGGGTGCCTCCAAGTTTTTCTTCTAAGAGGTTCAGTGTGGCTGGATTTATGTTAAGGTCTTTGATCCATTTGAACTTAAGTTTGGTGCATGGTGATAGATATGGATCTGTCTGCAATTTTCTGCACACCATCATCCAGTTATGCCAGCACCATTTGTTGAAGATGCTTTCTTTTTTCCACTGTATAAATTTAGCTTCAAATATCAGGTGTTTGTATGTGTATGGGTTAATATCAAGATTTTTTTTTATTTGATTCCATTTGTCTACCTGCCTATTTTTGTACCAATACCAAGCTGTTTTCAGGAATATAGACCTATAGTAGAGCTTGAAGTTGGGGATGGTGATGCCTCCTAAAGTACCTTTATTGTACTGGGTTGTTTTCGCTATTCTAGGTTTTTTGTTTTTCCATATAAAGTTGAGTATTGTCCTTTCAAAGTCAGTAAAAAATTGTGCTGGGATTTTGATGGTGATTGCATTGAATCTGTATATTACTTTTGGCAAGATTACTATTTTACTATGTTGATCCTACCTATCCAAGAGCATGGGAGATATTTCCATTTTCTGATATCTTCTTTAATTTCTTTCTTTAAAGACTTAAACTTACTATTATATAAGTCTTTCTACTTGTTTTGGTTAGCATTACCCCAAGATATTTTATGTTGTTTGTGGCTATTGTAAGGGGCAATGTTTCTCCGATTTCTTCCTCAGACCCTTTATTGTCTATATATATATATAGAAGGGATACTGATTTTTGTGAGTTAATCTTGTATCCTGCTGCCTTGCTGAAGGTGTTTATCAGCTGTAGAAGTTCCCTGGCAGTATTCTTCAGGCCACTTATATAAACTATCATAACACCCACAAATAGGGAAAGTTTGACTTCTTCCTTTCAACTTGTATCATTGTGATACACTTTTGTTGTTTTATTGCTCTAGATAGAACTTCAAGTACAATATTGAAGAGGTATGGACAGAGTGGGCCTTGTCTTGTTCCTGATTTTAGAGGAATTACGTTGAGTTTCTCACCATTTATTTTGATGTTGGCTGTTGGTTTACTGTATATCGCTTTTATTATGTTTAGGTACATTCATTTTATCCCTGACTCACCAAGACCTTTATCATGATGGGGTGTTGGATTTTGTGAAAGGCTTATTCAACATCTAGTGAGATGATAATGTGGTTTTTTTTTTTCTGTTTGTTTATGTGGTGGATTACACTGATGGATTTTCATATATTGAACCATCCCTGCATTTCTGGGATGAAGCCTACTTGATCATGGTGGATGATTTTTCTGATGTGTTCTTGGATTCGGTTTGCCAGTATTATCTTGAGTATTTTTGCATCAATGTTCATGAGGGAGATTAGTTTGTAGTTCTCTCTCTTAGTAGTGTCTTTGTGTGGTTTGGGTACAAAGGTAATTGTAGCCTCATACAGAGTTTGACAATGATCCTTCTGCTTCTATTGGGTGGAACAATTTGAGGCACGTTGGTATTAGCTCTTCGTTGAATTTCTGGTAGAATTCTGCACTGAAACCATCTGGTCCTGTGACTTTTTTGGGGGGGGGAAGTAGGGGAAGTTTTGATGACTACTTCTACTTTATTAGGGGTTATAGGTATATTTGAATTGCTTATCTGTTCTTGATTTAATTTTGGTCAGTGATATCTATCCAGAAATTTGTTCATTTCCTTTAAATTTTCCAATTTTGTGGAGTACAGGTTTTCAAAGTATGATCTGATGAGTCTCTGGATTTCTTTAGTGTCTGTCATTGTGTCCCACTTTTCATTTCTGATTTTGTTAATTTGCCTTTTGGTTAGGTTGGATAAAGGTTTGTCTATCTTGTTGATTTTCTCAAAGAACCAACTCTTTGTTCATTGATTCTTTGTATTGTTTCGTTTCTTCTTTATTGATTTCAGATCTCAATTTGATTATTTCCTGGTGCCTACTCCTCATGGGTGAGTTTGCTTCTTTTTGTTCTAAAGCTTTCAGTTGTGTTGCTAATTCTCTAGTGTGACTATTCTCCAGTTTCTTCATGTGGGCACTTAGTGCTATAAAGTTTCCTCTTAGCTCAGCTTTTAGAATGTCTCATAGGTTTAGATATGTTGTGCCTTCATTTTCTTTGAATTTTAGGAAGTCACTAATGTTTTTCTTTATTTCTTCCTTTACCCAGGAGTGATGTAGTTGAGCATTGTTAAATTTCCATGAGTTTTTACGGTTTGTGTTGTTGCTGAATTCTTATTTTAAGGCATGATGGTTCGATAAATACAGGAGATTATTTCAGTTTTTTGTGAGTCTGTGTGTGTTGAGGTTTCCTTTATTGCTGAGTTTATGGCCAATGATAGAGAAGTTTCCATGTGGTACTGAGAAGAAGGTATATTCTTTTGTGTTTGGATGGAAAGTTCTATAGATTATAGATGTCTGTTAAACCCAACTGAGTCATAACTTCTGTTAGTTCCTTTATTTCTGTAAGTTTCTGTCTGGTAGTCCTGTCCAGTGGTGAGAATAGGGGGAGGGGTTGAAGTCTCCCACTATAAGTGTGTGGGGTTTTATATGTGATTTAAGTTGTAATAATGCTTCTTTTCCAAATGTGGGTACCTTTGTATTTGGGGCATAGATGTTCAGAATTGAGATTTCATCTTGATGGGTTTTCTTGAGATGAATATGAAATGACCTTCATCTCTTTTGATTAATTTGAATTTGAATTCTCATTTCTTAGACATTAGTATAGTTTGTTTCTTAGGTCCATTTGATTGGAAAATCTTTTCCCAACCCTTTACTCTTAGGTAATGTCTGTCTTTGAAGCTGAGGTATGTTTCTTGTATGCAGCAGAAGGATGAATTCTGTCTTTGTATCCATTCTGTTAGCCTGTGTCTTTTTATAGGCAAACTGAAACCATTGATATTATAAGATTATTAATGACCATTGATTGTTGATTGTTGTTATTTTTTAATTTGGTCATAGTGGTGATATTGGGTGTGTATGCATTTCCCTTTTTATGGTTTTTGTTAATGTGGGATTAGCTATTGCCTATGTTTTTGTGAGCGTAGCTAACTTCCTTGGGTTGGAGTTTTCCTTCCAGTACTTTTTTAAATTTATTTATTATTTTTTCTTATTTTACATATCAATCGCAGTTCCCTGTCACACTGTCTGCCCATGCCTCTTGACCCACTCCCATCCAATTAACCACCCACTCCAGAGGAAGTGTGAGGCTTTCCAGGAGGGACCATCAATATCTGTCAAGCCATTTGGAGTAGAGCCTTGTCTCTCCCTCCTGTCTCTAGGCTAAGGGAGTATCCCTCCATGGGGAATGTGCTCCCAAAGTCCTCTTGTGCACCAGGGTTACATCCTGGTTCACTGTCAGAGGTACCATAGATTGCTCAGGCTTCCTAACTGAGACCCATGTTCAGGGGTCTGGGTCAGTCCAATGCTGGTTTCCTAGCTATCTGGGTTCCATGAGCTCCCCCTTGTTCAGGTCACCTGTCTCTGTGGGTTTCTGTAGTCTGTTCTTGGCCCCTTTGCTTATCAGTCCTCCCTCTCTGCAACTGGATTCCAGGAGTTCAGCTCATTGTTTAGCTGTGGGTGTCTGTTTCTGTTTCTACCAGCTACTAGATGAAGGCTCTAGGATGGTATATCAATCTCATTATTGGGGAAGAGCATTTAAGATAGTCTCTCCACTATTGCTGAGATTGTTACTTGGGGTCACCCTTGCAGGTCTCTGGTCATTTTTCTAGTGTCAGTTTTCTCTTCAAACCTATAATGGCTCCCTCTATTATAGTACCTCTTTTCTTGCTCTCATTTATTCATCCAGTGCTCAATCTTCCTGGTCCCTCATGTTTTCCTAACCCCTCCTCTTCTCCCCTTCTCTTTCTACTAACTCCCTCTCCATTCACTGCCCCTCCACCTGCTTCCAATATGCTCAGGAGATTTGTCCCTTTCCCCTTCTATGGGTGATCACGTATAAATCTCTTAGGGTCCTCCTTGTATCCTAGCTTCTCTAGGAGTGTGAATTGTAGGCTGGTAATCCTTTGCTCTATGTCTAAAATCCATATATGAATGGGTACATACTATGTTCTTTTTTTTCTGACTGGGTCCCATTTCTTAATTGTCAATCTCAGTGTCTGTGCTACTGGTGTTATGTTCAAGACGCAGTCTTCTGTACCCGTTCATTCAAGGGTACCTCCTACTTTCTCTTCTAAGAGGTTCAATGGTGGGATTTATGTTGAGGTCTTTGATCCATTTGGACTTAAACATATGATCATCTCACTTGATGCTGAAAAAGCTTTCGACAAAAATCCAACACCCCTTCATCATAGAGGTCTTAGAAAGATCAGGGATACCAGGGACATACATTCCAGCACTTTCTGTAGGGCTGTGTTTATTGATACATATTATTTAAATATGGTTTTATAATGAAATATCTTGTTTTCTCCATCTATAGTGATTGAAGGCTTTACTGGGTATAGTAATCTTGGTTAATACTCATGGTCTCTTAGTGTATGTAGAACATCTATCCAGGACCTTCTGGCTTTCAGAGTTTCCATTTCAGGTGTAATTCTGATAGGTCTGCTTTTATATGTTAGTTGCCTTTTTTTCCTTTACAGCTCTTAATATTCTTTCTTATTCTTTATGTTTGGTGTTTTCATTATTGTGTGGTGAGGGGAATTTTTTGTTTTTATCCAGTCTATTTGGTGTTCTGTAAGTTTCTTGTTCTTTCACAGGCACATCCTTCTTTGGGCTGGGAAAACTTTCTTCTGTGATTTTGTTGAATATATTTTCTGTGCCTTTGAGCTAGAATTCTTCGCCTTCTTCTATAACTATTGTTCTTAGATTTGGTCTTTTCATGGTGTCCAAGATTTCCCAGCATATTTTAGGTTAAGGGTTTGTTGAACTTAATATTTTTCTTTCATCAATCAATTTCCTCTAGTGTATCTTCAACACCTGAGATTCTCTCTTCCATCTCCTGTATTCTGTTGGTTATGCTTGCATCTGTAGTTCCTTCACATGTTTCCTTCACATGTTTGACTGTTTTTCTTGGCTTTCCTTGCTTTCTTTCGGAGATTTGTTGATTTCTTGCATTTTTTGGTTTGTCTTCCCCTCCATTTCTTCCACTTTTTGTTTCTCTTTTCTTCAGTTTATTTAAGGAAGTCTCTCATTTCCTCTTTAAGGGCCTCTATCTTCTTTATAAATTTAATTTTAAAGTCATTTTCTACTGCTTCATCTGCAGTACGATGTTCACATCTTGCTGGTGTAGAATCCCTAGTCTCTGGTAGTGTAATATTACTCTTTATGTTGGTGAATCTGTTTTTGCATTCAACCATCTCTTCTTCCAGTGAGTAAAAGTAGGGCCTGTGATTCGGGGGATCTCTTTTCCTCCAATTGGTGTAGGTGGGGCCTGTGGCTAAGGTAGTTGGTCTTCGTCTCCCAGTGGGGTCAGGGTCAAGGCTCCAATGGCAGCCGATGCAGTACTGGATGGTTTGGGGCTGTCCCCAGGTCTCTGGGGTTTCTGTTGGAGAGGTAGGTGTGCCACATGCCATACTTAAGTGCCTCCAACAGGGCCAAAAGTTCAGTTTTTATTCACAGAAACAGAAAAAAAATCAAATTGCTTTTTCTAAATCAAAAGTAATTGTTAAAAGCCAAAGTAATCTTAAACAGAAAGAACAAACCTAGAAACCTTATGACATCTGACCCTAAAAAACAGAAAAAAAAAATTACTGTAGTCAAAACAGTATTCCACTAAAGGTAAACACATAGCACCATGGGACAGAGTTGGAAACCTGGGACATTTACTCATCCTGATGAAAAGGAAGGGTGCCAATAAAACATACAATGGGGAATAGTCTCCATCAAATGGTATCAGACATGCAGAAAATTAAAGTTAGGCACTAGGTACAAAAATCAACTAAAAATGAGTTAAATATATGCATATAAGAGGAGAAACTATAAAACTGCTAGAAGAAAATCTACATAGCATTTATCTGAGCAAGGACCCTTTAGACATAGGAAGCTTATGTAACTAAAGTAAAAATCAGCAAATGGAATTATGTTAAACTAAAAAGCTTATGCTTTAACAAAAGAAGCAATCAGTAGAGCAATTTGATAAACCTTAAAATGGGAAAAAATATTGTCAAACTATGTATCTCCTAAGAGGTAAATATGCAAGATGCATAAGGGAGTCATCTCAATTACAAAGAAATATATAGCCCAGTTACAAAGCAGACTGAAGACCTGAGGACACATTTGGAGAAAGATAAAAATGTTCAGCAGGTTTATGAAAAGATATTTAGCATCATCTAGGAACAGACATGTGCAAATGAAAACACCACACCAATGTATCACCTCACTCCTGTGAGAAAAACCTATTATTCAAAAAACAAAAAACAAGTGCTGGCATAGATGAAAAGGAACCCTGATTGTAAGAATGCAAATTAGAAAAGCCCTTATGGAAAACGGAATAAAAGCTCTTGAAAAATACAAAAATAAAATGTTTATATGGCCTCAAATCCTGCCAGTCATTTCCCAAAGAGAATAACATAAGCACATCTCAGGGATATCTGCAGTTATAAGGTCTATTGTAGGATCATTCATGGTATCAAAATAGCACAATAAACCTAGATGACAACAGAAAATATGGTTTGGTCACAAACACAATAGAATATCTTTCTGCCCTAAGACAAAAGGACCACCCTCATTAGTGGTGAGTAACCCTTCCTGTCATGTGAAAGACCTGGCTCCCATTGTGCTATGTGTAAGCAAGCCATCCTTCCACGGGTTGTAAATATGGACCTGAAAATAAGAGGGCTTGCTGCTCTTGCAGAGGACCCAAGATCCATGCTCAGCATTAATGCTGGGAAGCTCAAAAGTACCTGTAATTCCAACTCCAATGGACCCAATGCCCTCTTTTGGACTTTGCAAGTATCTGCACACACAAATACCAGACACAATTTAAAAATAAAAGAAAATCTTCACAAGAGAGAGAGATACTGTAATTTTTTTTAATAAACCTGGAAGACTTTACGATGAGTGAAATAAGCCAGGCGTGGAAATGCAATATGGCATGATCTCAGTATACCTTTAGAAGTTTAATTAATGGCAGCTGAGAACATCTTGGTTATAACCAGGGGCTGGACAGGAGATTTGGGAACAATGTTTAAAGGACATAAAGTTTCAAAAACAAGTTCAAAAATCCTTAGTACAACATGATAAGCATAACTAATAGCAACCCTTGAATGTAGTGATATGCTAGCCACAGTCATAGAAGCTAGGCAGTGGTGGCACACACCTTTAATCCCAGGACTCAGGGGCAGATGGATCTCTGTGAGTTTAAGGCCACCCAGGGCTACATGAGAGTGAATCAGCCTTAAAGGGAAACAGAGCCCACACTTTTAATCCCAGTCCTAGAGAAGTATATAAGACAGAATCAGGCCATTCAGCCACATTGAGGACAGGATTCCCCTTCCAGCCTTGGTAGAGGTAAGAGCTCTCCAGTAGCCTGGCTGCTTTGCTTCTCTGATCTTTATATGGAAAAACAAAAAATCCAAGATAGCCAAAACAACCTTGTATAACAAAGTTACTTCAGGAGGCATCAACATCCCTGACTTCAAGCTCTATTATAGAGGTATAGTCCTGAAAACAGCTTGGTATTGGCACAAAAATAGACAGGTAAACTAATGGAATCAAATAGAAAATCTTGATATTAACCCACATACCTACAAACACCTGATTTTTGACAAAACAGCAAAAATTATACAATGGAAGAAGGAAAGCATCTTCAACAAATGGTGCTGGCATAACTGGATGATGGTGTGTAGAAGACTGCAGATAGATCCATGTCTATTGCCTTGCACAAAACATAAGTTTAAATGAATCAAAGACCTCAAAATAAATCCAGCTACACCGAACCTCTTAGAAGAGAAAGTAGGAGGTACCCTTGAACGAATTGGTACAGGAGACCGCTTCTTCAACATAACACCATTAGCACAGATGCTGAGACCAACAATTAATATATGGGACCTCCTGAAACTGAGAAACTTCTATAAGGCAAAGGACACACTCAACAAGATAAAAACAGCAGCCCACAGAGTAGAAAAAGATCTTCACCAACCCCACATCTGACAGAGGGCTGATCTCCAAAATATAAAAAGAACTCAAGAAACTAATCACCAAAACACCAAATAATCCAATTAAAAAGTGGGATTCTGAACTGAATAGAGAATTCTCAATAGAGGAAAGCAAAATGGCTGAAAGACACTTAAGAAAGTACTCAACATCCTTAGCCATCAGGGAAATGCAAATCAAGGCAACTCTGAGATACCATCTTACTCCTGTCAGAATGGCTAAAATCAGAAATACCAATGATAGTTTATGCTGGAGAAGATATGGAGAAAGGGAAACACTCCTCCGTTGTTTGTGGGACGGCAAACGTGTACAGCCATTTTGGAGAACAGTATGTTGGTTCCTCAGGAAAATGGGAAGCAATCTACCACAGGCTCTGGCAATCCCACTCTTAGGCATATACCCAAAAGATCCACATCCATGCAACAAAGACATCTGTTCAACTATGCTCATAGCACCATTATTTGCAATAGCGAGAATCTGGAAGCAACCTAGATGCCCCTCAACTGAAGAATGGATAAAGAAGATGTGGTACATTTACATAATGGAATACTACTCAGTGGGGGGAGGGATGGTATCTTGAAATTTGCAGGCAAATGGATGGAACTTGAAGAAACCATCCTGAGTGAGGTAACCCAGTCACAAAAAGAGGAACATGGTATGTACCCACTCATATATGGATTTCAGACCTAGAGCAAAGGATCACCAGCCTATAATTCACACCACCAGAGAATCTAGGACGCAAGGAGGACCCTAAGAGATCCATACAAGGTCCCTCACAGAAAAGGAAAGGGACAAGATCTCCTGAGCATATTAGGAGTGGGTAGGGGGTGAAAGCAGTGAGTAGACAGGGAGTTAGAAGAAATAGAAAAGGAGAGGGGTGAGGAGAACATGAGGGACCAAGAGAATTGAGTCATGGGACAAATAGATGAGAGCAAGAAAAGAGATACCATAATAGACAGAGCCAATATAGATTTGAAGAGAAAACTGACTCTAAAGAAATATCCGGAGACCTACAAAGATGACTCCAACCAACAATCTGAGTAAGAGTGGACAGGCTACCTTGAATACCCTTCCCTGGTAATGAGATTGATAACTGACTTGTATGCCATTCTAGTAGCTGATGGAAACAGAAGCAGACACCCACAGCTAAACACTGAGCTGAACTCCTAGAATCCAGTTGCAGAGAGAGAGGAGTGATAAACAAAGGGGTCAAGACCAGACTACAGAAACCCACAGAGACAGGTGACTTGAACAAGGGGGAGCTCATGGATCCCAGACTGATAGCTGGAAAACCAGCATTGGACTGACCCCCTGAACGTAGGTCTCAATTATAAGTCCTGGGCAGTCTAAGGGACCTCTGACAGTGGAACCAGGATGTATCTCTGGTGCACGAAAGGACTTTGGGAGCACATTCCCCATGGAGGGATACTCCCTTAGCCTAGAGACTGGAGGGAGGGACTAGGCACTACTACAAATAACTTAACAGATCCCTCCTGGAAAGCCTCACCCTCCCCGTGAAGTGTGTGGGGAATGAGGTGGAGGGGTGGTTGGAGGCAATGGAAGGATGTGAGGGGAGGGAACTGGGATTGATATGTAAAATAAGAAAATAATAATAATAATTTGTTTTTAAAAAATGACAACGATGGGTTTCCAACAAGAATGGAACAAACGGATGTGGTGAGGGAAAACAGACTAGAGAACAGCACAGGCTTGCAAACTGTGGTCTGCAGGTGGACTCTGATCACTACCTGTTAGTATAAACACAGCTTACTGGACACAGCCATGCCCATTTGTTTGCCTGTCATCAGGGGCCATCTCCATGCTATAAGGGTATAATTGGTCACATGTTATGGACTGAATGACTTATAAGGCTTACAATATTCACTGTTTAGTAAACTCGCAGAAAATGCTTTCTCAATTCTGGAGTAGTAAAATCCTGGAGTAGTAAAAATCTCAGTGATTCTGAGATTTGAATGGCCACCAGCATCACCTGGAGATTTTATTAAAACTCAAATTGCTGAGACTTCTAGTTTTCCTGAGTCAAAACCTCTACAGTGAAGCCAAACATCTCCACTCCTAACAAGTTCCCACGACTTCACTTGAGAATCTCTGCTATGAGTAATCTGAACATGAATGGGTAAGGCCAGATAAGGAAAATATAGTTGGCTTAAGAAATATAGACAAACATTTTAATCGTGTGTTTATATGTGTGTGGTGTGCATGTATATACTCATGTGTGCACATATGAATGCCAGAAGTTAACAGAAGTGTCATAGTCTATTGTTCTCCATGCCATTATTTTGAGATAGGGTCTATACTAAGACTGGAGCTCACCAGTTCAACTAGACTAACTGTAGAGCAAGTCCCAAGGATCCTCCTTTCCCCACCATCCTAGTGCATAGGTTACAGGGATGCATTGCCACACCCTGCTTTTTATATGGATGCTGAGTATCCCAACTCAGGGTGGCATGCTTACAAGCACTGTAGCGACTGAGCTATCTCCCTAGGAATAAAACAAGATTTGTCACACATGATTCCAAACTTACTTTTCTATGGGAATACCCAAGACAGTGCAGTGACATCATAAGACAGAATAAGAGACCAGTGAAACAGACTAAGAGTCAACAATCCAATCTTTGCTTATATGGTCAGGCAGACACTGACAAAGACAAAAAGGCTCCAGCAAAGAAAAGACCACTTCTCCAAATCTAATGCTGCAAAGAATGGAGAAATATCAGAAAGAAGAAAATCTTAGAACCATTTCTTACAAAAGAATAGCAGCAGTACGTCATGTTCTGTAGTTATGCAAAAACATAAGTCACACAGTGCTGTATGAATTATTTCTCAGTGCTTCTATGAGATGGGGAAGATGAAACAAGTTTGAAGTGCTCTATTGTACACACCAACTCCTTGGCATCTCAGGAGATTATCATTGAAATGGTGATGAAGATCTTAATGGCCAAAGATGAAAATTGATTTCTGTGTCATACTCTAGTAAATTACAGAGCAAACATTTCTTATCTAAAATGCTTGCAATCAGAGGTGCTTCGGATTCTAGAAAATTTGCATATATATGATGAGATACTCTGGGTTTGAGATCCAAGTCTGGACACAGCTAACTTTTGTTTCATATATATATTGTGCAGAAATCCTCAAGGTAATCTTAGTGTACTTAGTGCTTTTAGTGCACTTTCATTTTTACTGTGGCCTGTCATAGGAAGCCAGATATAGAATGAGGCAGTATGAGCATACTCAGAAAGTTTTGAATTAGGGTGAATTTCCAGACTTCAGTATATTTTAATTAGTGATGCTCAACCTGATTCAAATGTCCCAAAGAAAGGACATCCAATATTCCAAGAGTGCTGAATGAACACCTTATTCCATGTGACCTATTTTCCCCAACACCACCATGAAGAATTTTGCCAACTACTAAGGATTTTGCCAACCATCAGCAAAGAGCAGTTGCAGATGCTCTGCAATCTATTCTTGGATTCTCTAACACACAGGAACATCCCTCCTAGTGCACTTGACAAAATTTGGTCAGCCCACGTGAATCTATGAGAAAGAGGTCCCAGAATGGGATGTAAGAGTAACAGTAAAATGTAAACTGACTTTGAGGCTTAGTTGGCTTAGAGTTTATAGATATATCTAGATGAGTTCAATAAATTCAAAAATTGGGTGAATAACCTAGAGCAAGTGGTTTTAACCTAAAATTAGACAAGATACAAACCAATGTCAAAAATAAATTAACAAATCTTTTATTATACATGAGGTGATCTCTGCTCTTAAAAGAATCATATACAGATAGGAAATCAAACACCTGTGAGATGACAAAACCCAGCTATACCCAACCCTCAAAAGGTTCTGCTTGAACTGCATCTAGAAGGATGACTGCTGTTTCAGGGCCATGGGCTGCTGAGGTGGGAAGAGATGGAGCTGTGGTGTTGAGGGTTAATGCTGAATGCAGAAAAGGCATGACTAGAGGTAAAGGAACAAAGCAAGCTCTAGTGTACATTGGAATATCTCATGCCATAAGCTATGGCAGAGAACAGGACTCCACTCAGGCAAAATGGCATCCTTTGTACTAGGCTGAAGAATTCCTATGTTGCCCTTTTGATCATCTTAAACAAGCGATATTATCAAACATTTATTTTATGATGATCAGAGGAAGACAATATAATAGGTTCAAAATAACAAGAAGGAAAGCAGGTTGACCAGGTAGAAAAGTAGAAAACAGACTTGAAATAGCACATTAACATGATTTAGCATGAAATATTACAAACTTCAATTATCTGTATCTGGTAACTGTCTGGACCTATGGAGAAAAGCACCTCCAGTTACCATAGCAGATATTAATGTGGTCAACATCATTATCACATCTGATAGTTAACAAACTGGGTTCACATCCTTTGTGGAACAAATCCTCACACCCCCACAGCTGGATGGCAGGATTTGCATTTTACACTTCAGAAGAATGAACTCAATATAGCAACTCAGACATTCCACCCAAGCCATGCATTTCCTGGTATTCATCCATTTTTCTCCAGGCACACTAAACCAAGGTCTCAAGTGGGTAATTTGTTTGAGAGCTTAGTGCATTTTAGTTAATAGTAGATATGGGAGTGATTCAGGGTGTGGGTAGGCCTATGGCAGAGGGGTATGGGCACATTAATTCTGAGTCCCAAACGAATGCCTTAAACCCCATGGGCTATTCTAACAGTGTTTACTGTAAATCACTACTGGCTGCATTTTGAATCCATGCTTTCTGATATCACCAAAATGCAATGAGGGAGTTATCAGTCTGGGAATTTCCCTCACCTGCCATTCCAGGCTAGACCTGGAAGGAATTGTGCTTGCAGGCATCAGATTATAAACTGAAAGCCTGATGTCAGACATACAGGTAGTTCAGCATAGTACAATACTGCTGTGTGGAATTAAAGATGGTTAGTAACATATTGTGGTGTTTTGAAACCAGCTCATCTAGAGCAAAACCAAACAGTGATATGGTTAAAACAAAAGCAAGTGCATGTGCATTAAAATCTAATTGTGTCCTCCTTTATGTATTAAAATTGGAAGCTATGAGTGATGTCTTTAATTATAGTCCTGATGTTTTAGTTGCTGAGCAGTTTATTTAAAATGACAGAATCATTTTCTTTGTACATAATTACTCCTGCTGAATTTGTTATATAAACAAATAGGAGACTAATAATTCAGAGATGGAAATAAAATTGATAGCACTCACCAGATAATAATCTAATGTACTTATGACAGATTGCTGATTCATATGTAATTTAGTTTGAGAGTTACCTAATTAGAGAGAAAATCATTACAAACATACTTCTTCAGCAGTTTCTGAACCTAAAGAACTCACAGTACTGAGGACAAAAAAGTTCATGGAAAAACTAAGACAAAACACTAAAAATCAATATTAACATGCTATTTGTTCTAGTCTCTTTAAATTTGCATCTGTGAATTCTCCATATTGACAACAACGTAAAGATGTTCAAAGGAGACTCACTTCTTGATAATTAATGCAAAGACTAGAAATTAGTCCACAAAAAAGGGCTGGGGGCACTGTGTAAGCAGTGATATGCCCTATCAAATGACACACTGAAACAAATGAGACTCTCATACCATGTGAGAGGCTTGGACTCACATGGTTCTGAGGGTCGCTGCTACTTCTGAGTCCAGTGACCTCAGACTCAGATCCTAACAAAATCCAACTCTCCTTCCCTGTATGTTTACAAAGCACAATTTTATCTGGCTTTAAAATGTGCTAGGTACATTTACATAAGCTGTTTTAAAATATTCAAAATTGCTCATAAACACTTCTGGTAAAGCAAGGGAAAAAAACAGGCTACTGTGTGTAGAACTGAGTTATAGAATGCTTTCCTAGAGTATGTGAGGTTCTGGATTTGACTACCAAACACTCAAAAAGAAAATAAATAAGATATACAGACATCTGACGTCACATACAAGAAAATTTGTCATGAGACAGTTTGGTCCCCTGATACAGGGGACCTCATGACCTCAAAGCAGAGCTAGAGTTGATTACTAATGGGATCCTTTGATGCCAATGGGATTCACTAGACAAATCATATTTGGCTTTCAGAGGCTTATTTCCTGCTTAAGAAAAAATCATTAATGACAATTTTTAGGACATGATCTAAGCACTATATACAATCCTATCTTACTACAGAGAAAGTGCATTATGTGTTCAAATTGTCGGCACATATCCTCAAAAACAACCAATACTGGGCAAATGATGATCTTTCAGCTATGGGAGATGATTAAGAACTACTCTATTTTGTGTGTGTATGTGTCTAAGGACAACTGAAGATGCTGATATATTTTTAGATAGGAGTACATTACCCTACTCTAGACTAATACCTATTATGAGTACTTTCAGATTTTCTGTCTTCAAAAGGTATCACCTGAGAATCTACACTGTTTTAAATCCACAGAGAAATATTTCCTTTCCCTAAGGAGAAAAGGCATATACTGAATGTCACTCTAAAGTTACTACCAGTGAGAACTAAAAAAAGGGGAAAGTTAGTATTTGAAACAAAAAATAAAATCAATGAAGACAGTAAGCAATAACAACAACAATATTTATAAATTAATATATCAATAAATGTTATAGTGAGTTATGTGATACCATAGGAAAAAACTAACAAAGAAAAAGGTAGAAAATTAAATATATGTGCATATATCATATTAAATGTATCATTAATTGCGGATACATATGAATTATGCCAGACTATCCCAGAATCCATGCTGTAATCTATGCTGGACTCAAACTTAGAGTGATTCTCCTACCTCAGCCTCCTGAGTACTAGGTTTACAGGTATGAGCCATTAAGCCTGGCTGGCATAATGAGGGCTATTCTTAAACCCACCTGGATAGAATCATACTAGGGACAATAGACCTATCTAACCTTGGGCTGGCTATCTCAAGACACATTGATCTGAAACCATTTACACTTTTGTTTACCTTAACATTAATTAACTTCAAGATGATCAACTATGTGAGTTTATTTTGGACATGCTCAAGATATTGCAAATTCAATATTTAAGATGTATACAAAAATCCAAGCACTAAGAAGGAGCAGCAGACACAAAGTCCCACCATAAATCAAGAAGCTATTCTCAATTGATATCAGCTGGGAAAAGAAATGTCGGTTTTTGGGTTTTTTCCAATGAAGTGTCACTAAGCATAACAACTGAACTTAAGGGCAGACTCCATGTACATGAGTGAGTAGGTGGTCAACACAAAACAGACTTCAGATTTTGTGTGGTATTTTTGTCTTGTTTGTTATTTGGTTTGGTTTGACTTAATTGATTTTCATTTGTCTTAATTTTTGTTTTATATGTATGCTTTGATTTTTTAGAGAGAGAATATGAAGTTGGGTGTGGGTATAGAGATTGGGGGGATCTGAAAGAAGTTAGAGGGAAAGAAACAATGTGATCAAAATATATTGTGTGAAATTTTTCACAAAGAGAGAAAAGAAGTGTGTGGAGTTTGTAATGCCAGTACTAAAATGGTAGGGTGGTCTAGATTGAGCTGAAGGCTCAGGATATTGGGTAGTTATGATCTGTAACAAATTATCAAGATCTCTCAAGAATATAACCAGAACTGAGATTGGTAGTGTTTGCCTCTAATTACAGTACTTAGGAGATGGTAGCAGGAGGGTCACAAATTAGAATATGGCCTGTGCTACACAGGAAGTTCAGGACTTCAAGACTGGACTGAGAAACGAATAGAGTAAAACCCTGTATTAAATTGTTTAAGAGGAGCTGGAGATATACCTTGGTGGTAAAGCGCTTGCAGCATGTGGAAGATTCTGAGCTTAATCTCTGGCCCTGAGGGTCCTGAGTACTAGCATGTCCAATCCAGAGTTCAGATAATCAGTGTTACAACTGTCTTCCCAACAGAAGATGGCTCCACTCAAACGGGTTGTTACAGTAATGCAGAAGAGAACTGTGAAATGAGGCACAAAAATGATCACTGCAGTAGCTTCTTACTATATGCTTTTTAAACCTATACAAATTCAAATTTTTGTTGCTCAGAAAAAAATAATAACTTCTATAATACAAGAAATCTAGTCTATAATTTTACTCAATAAGCATACAGACACAGCAAGTAGAAGGTGAAATGCCTTCTAACAGATCTACTATTTCTTTGTGCTGAAAATAAAAATGTCACTTACGGTTGAGACCTACTTATTAAGTGTACATAGGTAATACTTATTTTACACAAATTGTTCCTTGTACATGAACCTCAGAAGGCAACCTGTGTTTATGATATAAATTTGAAGTCGGTACCAGATTTATTGCTTCACATTCAGTGATTGGGTATGTAGTGTCCTCATCAACAGGGTCTTAGCCTGTTCTGGATACTGCCTAGCTAGCATCGTAGCACCAAAAAAAGTCTACTGGGAGAGAAAAGTATTCAACAATCTTACCCATATTAGAACCTTGTGAACTACAATAATAACTGACCTGTCAAGATGTACTGACTGGTATAATAATGGCACAAAATTTGTGGAAATAATCACTTTCTGATTGGAATTAAAACTTATGCCACAAAATGGAATCCGTGTCTTATAATGCTTACTGTCCCAAAATCTTGTGACTAGCTAGGTCATAGGCTATATGAAAGACCCTAATTCTGCTAAATAGACATGGTACTAAACTTCCCCCTAAATTCATATCTTCATGCCCATATATCTGTGCATCTCTCAACTGTCACAAGATAATTTCTTGCTGGAAGTAGATTGAAATTAAAATTGAAATGAAATTAATACACAAATGGCCAAATAAAGAGAATAAGAGACCATGTGCTGCTCAGCTCTAAATGGGAAATCTGTCTCAGACTCTCCCTGACAAGTCTCCACAATTATCACAGAAGAGGAGGCAGGAAGATGGGAGTGGTGGACGTCTGCAGTGAAACATTGCTTGGATATGACAGGGTCAGTCACATAATGACCCACACAGGCTATGACTACATGCAGACCTGCAGGATATCAAGCCAGCTAAAATCCCAACATGAGTGAAGACCCATGAAATCCCATCCCTAGGTGAGAGAATGTTGGCAAGCAATGGCTGCTGGGAGACATAGAGTCTGTTTTCTTCAGGGATATGGCCTTCGAAAGACTACCCATGCTTCAGTGGGTAGTCATAGATCCATTCACATCCCTCTAGGTAGACTTGGTGTGTTTTTAGAAAGAGAGAGAAGTTAGGAAGGGAACATGGCAGGGGAGGATAAGGGAGGAGTTGAAAGAGACAGAAGTAGAGGAGACAATGGGGGAGTAGATTTCACAGAAACACATCATATGCACATATCAAGTTCTCCATTTAAAAAGTGCAAAACCACAACTCAAACACTGACCAAACTTTTTAAAGAGAAAGACAGGAATGTTTTATTTCCATAATGGAAAATGATGTTTGCAAAGATGTAGGAAGCTATACTTTTCTCATTTTGTTAAATGATTTCTCTCTTTGTTAAATGATTTTACCTGGTTTTGGTAAAAATTAAGATACACTAAAATCTCAGATATTAGCTGAAAACCATCCTGCAAGTTCCTAGCACCTTTCAGCAGAACTCATTAAATTAGAAGTCTACAGGATAGTTAATCACTAACCTAAACTGACAAGAGAGCTAAAACATGAACAGTTACAATCCAATACACCTCTATACCAGAAGACACCTAAGCAAACCTTTGTTCATTTGAGGCCTTGAGCTGTAGCAAACATTAATTTTTCTTGTTTAGACATTTGAATTCTTGTTCAAACATCTGACTGTTTTTCAGAAGACTGGGAGCTTCCTAAGGCCAGGCAGTGTGCATTGTTTACTGGAATATAACTTTAAGTGCCTGGCACAATACAAATGCTTACTGTGTACTTCATGAACTACTGAGTGGAATTCCTGGCTTAAAATGAAAGGCAACATAATTAGTTAAGGGGTTTCCCTTAAATAAAAATGGAGCTGTCTCTAGTTCAACAGGTTTAAAAAAAAAAAAAAACTTGAATCTACAACTCAATCATGAACAAATAAGGATCAGTGAAAACAGGTAGGCTTAATAGATATTTATTCATGGAGAAATAACAACAGAGAGAGATGAACACTAGCAGGTTCCAGTCTCAAGTATGCCTCCGGATGCTCTCTGTCTCCATCCAGGAAGCAAGAGAGAGCTCCAGGTTTCCCAACTCCAGACCTAGTTCTTCTAGATCATATCCACTCCTGTCCCCACCCCCCAATGGGCGTTGTCAGTGTAACAAGTGTGGGCAGGGCCAATATCTCACTACAACAGTCACCAGCCTCTGGGAATATAGTATACATGAACAGTGGTGATTATGTTTGAGTGTGTGCAAATAATAATTGAAATTTTTTCTAATTTTTAATTTAATTTCTGCAATAGTTTATCTTAAAATTCCTTTGGCTATCATAATATATATTATATATAGACATAGTATACTATACATATATTATGGTTTATAGATATTATATACTATGTTTCATATACTATATAATGTATGCTATATAGTATATAGTATTGTTATATATAGCTATATATTATATAGCATATTACATGTGCAATTATATAATTATAAATATTATATGTATGATTATATAAAACATATAATTGTATATTCTATATTATAAATAATTTTAACAATTTTTGGTGATGTATCTTTTATTTAAGAGTTCTGATGTAATACAGAATTTACATCATTTCCACTTGTCTCTGTGTCCCCTCCAGCTTCTCCTATACCCCCAACTCCCTCGCAAATTCATAACCTCTTCTATAATTCTTTCTGTTACACTATACACATGCACATATATATATGTATATATATATACATATATATACACACACATACATATGTATATATAAATATAACCTGCTGAGATCAATTAGTATTGCTCTTATGTGTATGCATTTGGGGGTCTGACCACTTGGGATAACCTACAGGGCCAAGATACCTGTTATCAGATAGTGTCTTTTAAATTTAACAGGTAAGGATCTGCATATAGGAAATATCAATAATATGGTCACCTAAACAATACCTGCCTATACAACCATTCACCAATGTGGTTGGGGGAACTCTCACAAGGTACCACTCATAGATGAAAACTCCAAGTCATTAATGGCTGCCAGGAGAGGGAGAATCAGTCTGCTCCAAGCCACAGTAATTTTTGAAATATGCATGTATATCTTTTTTAACTTTCTTTTTATTTATTCTTTGTGTCTTTCACATCATGCCTCCTAATGCCACCCATTCTTTGTGCTGATACAACACTGTTTAATTTTAGTGATACTGATGCTAACCCACCAAGATGCTTTTAAAAGAAGTTTTAGGATCACAGCAATATGGAGTGTAAGATGTAAAAAAATTCCAGGCAGTGATGTTACACATCTTTAATCTCAGCACTTGAGAAGTAGAGATAGGTAGATTTCTGTGAGTTCCAGGCCAGCCTGGTCTACAGAGTGAGTGCCAGGACAGGCTCCAAAGCAATACAGAGAAACCCTCTCTCTACCCCCTCAAAAAAAAAGATATAAAATTTTGGTAAAGAATGCCTTTCTCCATCCACATAAATGTAACGTCTTTCCTGTTAGCAATATCACTACCAGAATGCAACAATTGACGTCCCAACCTTGATACATCACAATATAATTGTCCTCATCACTCTATAGATGAGGAAAATAAGGCTTCTAGAAACTAAACAAATTATCAGAGTTTAAATGACACAAAGAAATGAGTCAATGGATAACCGTGAACAGTGTGTTTCCAAGCCAGTGTTCTTAAACACTGGGCTACACCGATTCACATTGTCACAAACGAAGCTTCACTTAACCTCACTAAATAGGTGTTTTGTTGAACATCTATTGTCCAGAATTCTGATCTAGAAGTTTTCTGGAAAGATAAAACCATGCAAATATGGCAGTTTTCTCATAGGCTTTGTGGCACTGAAATGCTTAAGTCCAGAGGTGATTGTTAGGGCAGCAAAAAGACTCCCTATGATGCTATGACAGTGCCTGTGTGGTATGGACATCTGTCTTGAGATCAGTGCTAGCATTCTCTGAGAATTACTGACAAATATGCAAATGTGATGTCGGAATGACACTATGCTTTGTATGTTTAATGCTACTAAGTAGAATCTTAACTAAGAGACTACTGATGGGGTCTGTGAGAGGGGCATATAATATGTGATGATGGAATTGATAAGAGAAATTAAAATTCACAAGCTAGAGCAAGGGAACTGGTTGTGTACTAAAAAACTGAAGAAGTTGGGGAAAGGGACGAAAATCAAATGTTCCACCTTACTTGGTGGACTTTACCTCCCCATGCTTCCCCAATCTGCCTATACTTTCATAAAATCAATCATACCTTCCTCGTGCTCAGTCTTCCCTACAGGTGTCTACTTTTGGGTATTCTAAGACCACCCTTCCTTCCCTGGCCCTGAGATTATCTTAAACTGCCTTTTTCGGCCTAATATAAAGTGGCTACTTTCATCTGAGTGAACGGTAGCTTTAGTAGCTATTGTGTTTAACAACACCAGTGACTTGCTCTCTAATGTAGCAACCCCACCCCCAAAAAAATTATAAGTGTAAACATTCTTTGTCCTGTCTTCAAAAAAAAAAATCTGTGCCAAATGACCATCTTTTTGTATATGTATAGGAAGTCTTCTGTGAGCTATGAAGGGTTTTTAAATGAAGCTAGAATTCTTTACAGGGAATTTTTTTTAATGAACTGAACACAAGCATTAACACAGGAACAGTTGGATGCTAATCACTTAGCTGGCGAAAACCATATTACACAGCTAATGGAAACACCAGGGGAGCAGGGGAAATGAGAACCCTGTGTTGGCAACAGCAAAGCAATGTGTCTGTAGGCAGCTTCATGTCACCAAGCACACTTACATTACTATAAACTACACAGAAGCACAAGTTACTCTCATAACAGCCTTAGCACCTCTTGAGAATTTACCGTACATGGCATCTTGATGCTGTGAAATCCAATAAGGAGTAGCTTGAACATTGTTGAGGAATGAGCCATTAATAAACTCTGCTGGCCCATTCAACAGAAAAGTGACCACTGACTTAAAAAGTAATAATAATAAGTCTCCAAGAATCATATTGATTCCACTGACCTTTCTTTTTGACAATATCTCAGAGAAATGAGCATTACAAATGAGCTTCAAAGATATTAAGGAACTTTTCCAAAGCCACATAGATACCAAATAGCAGGAGACAAGTTTAATTTTATAAAATGCAGTGACTTTTAAAAGCCAATCTCTACTATGTTCCATGTATTAAATGTCTACCATGGGCCTGGCATTTGGATGCATTAAAGGGGAACTGGTTCCTTTGATCACAGAGGTTACATGCTAGTGATGTCAAACAGTGGGCAAACAAGCAAGACAATTTGCTGGTTGCTGCTAACACAATAAAGAAAGGTGATATTTAGGAGTGGGAAAAGTGCCACAACAGGTAAAGAAACATTTATCTGAGGAAATAATAGTATAAGCTCAACTTGAAAGGCCTTGAGTTTGAACATCCTGGAACCAAACTTGCTGGATGGAAAAGGGATGAAACTTATTTTTAGGCTGCTCTAGCAGAGGAAGCTAATGAAGAATATGTAGAGGGAAGGGCTAAAAGATAAACTCTCCTCCCACCCACCATACCCACTCAGCAAGCCATACTTCAACATGGTCTGGAGAAAGACACAGACACAGTTCATTCAAGAAACAGAAGTCAAGATGCAAAGCCTACTGAACATAAGATCCTGGATTTCAAGCTGAATGGGATAGAATCTGATTTTTTGAAAATGGAAAAAAAACAACCACTCTAACTACTGTCTAGAGTGGGTTCAAAGAAACAAGGGTAGGGACACTCACACTAGTTCGGGAGAAAAGATGAAACCCCAGGGTTCTGCTCCTGCTGAGAAATAGAACTACTGTTGATAAGATCATAGTTACTATTGCTATGATAAGACATCACAACCAAGAAAACTCATAGAAAACTGGGGTTTATTTGGGGTTCACAGTTTCAGAGGATTAATTCATGGCTAACATGCAGGGAGCATGGCAGCAAGCAGGCAGGCACGGTACTGGAAGAGTAGCTTAGAGCTCACATCTTGAGACACAACACGAAGGCTGAGAGAGATAACTGAGAATGGTAAATGATGTCATACCTCCTAATCCTTCCCAAACCGTTCACCAATTAGGGACCAAGTATGGAAACATATGAGGCCACAGGGGGCATTCTCAATCAACCATCGCAGCTAGCAAGGTGAAGATAAGGGAAATCATGGTACCGTCTATATGTTTAGATGAAGCATCCGGGTCAGGATTGGGAAAAGACAGTAACAAGTGTGAAGTCAGAATTTGTTAACATTTGTGATGTCTACTCAACACAAAGGAAAAGAATTACAATGCAGTGTGACACCCGCTGCTGGATCAGAAGCAGTGTCTGAGAATGGGTAAACACTAAGCAAAGAGAGGCACCTGTGGAAAGAGAAAGGTCACCCAAGATTTCATGGAGGAGGCGGTGTCTTGCTTGTACACTGAGAAGCAATTGCAAGGTGGGCATTTGAGGATCAGGAACAGCATATTTCAAAGGCAGGAGGTCTGAAAACCAGTCTGTACTGAGCTTTGCTCATTGTACCACATCTGTTTTCTGAAAGCAGCACCAGTCTTCGAGGCTTAAAGAGACAGGAAGAGAATGAAGCAGTTAAGATCATGGAGAGTGTTAAAGGAGCAGTCTGAAACCATGAAGGGAAGAAAGTACTAAATGTAAAGATAAAACCATGAGCTCTTTCATCTCTACCTAAAGCCACTTGGCAAGGCATTCCTTTCTTTAGGCTTCTGTATTCATTTGTCAAGGGTGTAAAGGCAAATTCTTCCCAATGCAATGTTTGCTTAGGTCTAAAAATTTATTTAAAATGGTTGGTGTTCCTCTAGTGTCTGTTGATGTTTGTATTTTTATTTATATGCATACACACACAAAGAATCCTCTATCACATTTCAAAAAAAAATTTTAAGTCAAAAGAGAGAAAAAGTAAATAGTCTAGAAAAAAGTAATGCATATAATGTTTTTTTATAAAAATTCTACATCCTTTATTAAACTATGCTGAGAATTAAAGATCATATGTGTAATGAGCTGGCACATTGTCTTGCATAGAAAACAGTTAAAGGACTTCAGCTCTTATTGTCATCCTTGTCAAAATTACTTTTGTGATATAAAATATGTCTACAATAATTATAACCTGAAAATGTGTACACATGTATTAAAAAGCTCGATAGACTGCCCACACAAGACAGAATCTCGAGCAGTTTTCTACCAACAAATCTTCCAATGCAAGCTTGTAGCAAAATATCACCTACAAGAAATATGAGTAAGATTTCTCCATCTTAACCAATTGAATGCCGGAGGATCACTACTAGAAATAATTACTCAAAGTTATTAAAAGAAATAAGTTGACTCAGCACTTAAGAGTACTTACTGCTCTTGAGCCTATGTTTGATTCCCAGCACCTACATGATGACCTACAATCATTGGTAAACTCCAGTTGCAGGAGATCAAACATGATTTTCTGGTCTCTGTGAGCACTACATAGACATACATGCAGGCAAAACCTCCATTCATACACCTAGAATAATAAAATTATTTCTAAAGAGATAATTTACTTAATGGAATGAAATAATAGGACTGCTGTTTATGGAAGAGTCAAACGGTGGACAGCATAAAACTACACCATCAACATCCGAGAAAATGCTTCTCTGTTCTCTACATCAAAGAAGCATGAGTGTGGCTCAGCCAAGTCATCTAGATACATAGTTAAGAGATTGGGGGTGAGGGCAGGGGCTCAGTGGATATCCTAATTAAGGGTTCTTTTTCTGTGATGGAATACCAAGACCAAAGCAAGCTGGGGAAGAAAGGGTTTATTTCACTTACATTTCCACAGCATCAAAGGTAGGCAGATCAACAAATCAAACATGGCAGGATCCTGACTGCAAGAGCTGATGCAGAGGCCTTGGAGGGGTGCTACTTACTGGCTTGCTCTTCATGGTTACTCAGTCTGCTTTCTTATAGAACCCAGGATGGCCAGCTCATGGGTGGCAACACCCACAATGAGCTGGTCCATACCCCATCATTCACTAATTAAGAAAATGCCTTATAACTCCCCATGGAAGGCATCACCCTCTCTGGGGAGCAAAAAGGTAATGGAGTGGGCATGGGGGGGACGGGGGAGGAAGAGAGAATGCAGGAACCGGGATTGACATGTAAAACAAGCTTGTTTCAAATTTAAATAACAAAAAGAAAAAAGAAAATGCATTATTGGTTTGCATACAGCCCTATCTATGGAGGCTTTTTCTTAATTGAGTTTCCCTCCTCTTGAATGGCTTTAGCTTATTTCAAGTTTATGTAAAACTAGCCAGTACAGTGGGTTAAGTGCTTACTTAACAAGAATGAGAACTTGAATTCCAATCTCTAAACCCATGTGAAACCAGATACAGCAGTATGCATCTGTAATCGAAGTTTTCTTAGGTAAGCAGGGAGCAGAGACAAGAGAAATCCCATAAACTCACAGGCTAACCTAGCATATACAACAGTGAGCACCTTATATACCCTGTCTCAAACGAGGTGGAAGATGAGGGACAACACCTGAGGTTATACTTAAACTTCCCCATGCATTCCAGGGCACACATATTCCTGCACACACTTCTTTTCTTCCTGTCTTCCTTCCTTCCTTCCTTCCTTCCTTCCTTCCTTCCTTTCTTTTCTTTCTGTTTTTCTTCCTTCCTCCCTCCCTCCCTTTCTTTCTTATTTATTTTTTATGTCTTTCACATCATGCATCTTCATCCAATGCATTTCCCTGTCCCTTCCTATCCACCCTCTGTCCTTGTAACCACACCCAAATAAAATAAAACTAAAAAAAAAAAAAAAAAGAACGAATGAAAAATCAGTCTTGTCATGGAAGCTGTAGTATGACACAGTGAGTCACGCAGTAAACACTTTTATCCATATATCTTTACTTGCAAATGTCCATTATAAAGAGTCATGGTTCGAGACCTCTGGTTCCTGCTACAGTATCAATGCTGGGCCCTCACTGGGACTCCTCTTGATTATCCTGCTGTTGACCTGTGTAGTGGACATCCTGAAGCTTTGGGTCTGCAGAACTGGTCCCTTCACACCTGCACAGATCCTAAGCACACAGTGGAAAGCCGTGCTGAGCGCTGCAATAGCAAATGACCTCTGCCTTTGCTGTAGTTCATCCGAGACTAGCGCTAGACCCACACTGGGAATTTTAATTTCAAGGTAATTGATTGTTGGTTTTCAAAATGAGAGCTTTATTCAGCTTCACTCTTCTTGTACAATAAAAATGAAAGATCCTATGATTTCCATAGTCCCATCTCCTACACCTTAATTATGAAAAAAAAAAATCTGATATCTTCAAAACACAATCATCATTTACTGTCAAGTGTACTAAGAGGAGAGAATGGTGGAGGAAGGTGGCTAAATTTGATGTTTTGGGATATAATTAGGTACATTAAAATTTTAATTTTGATTATTTTACATGTAAAATTGTTTTGCCTTCATGTATATATGTATACCTAATGCATACCTGGTGCCCTGGAGGTCAGAAGAGAGTGTCAGATCCCTGGGAATTGGAGTTACAAGCAGCTGTAAGCCACTGTATGGACATTTGAAACTGAATTTGGGTCCTCTGCAAGAGTTACAAGTGCCCTTAACTTCTGAGCCCAATTCCAGCCCCAAGAACATATAATTGAGACCATATCAGCTATATCATATGGAATCAGTACATGGATAAATTTTGTATCAATAAGGATTGCTTCCAACTATGAGAAAACACATGCATATAATGGCTTAAATAAACTGAAAGGATAATTCCTTATACCAATTAAACTTACTGGTGTAAGTGAGAAAATGAAAATAGAACAATTCATAAAACACACACAATAAGTCATGAGAACTCCAACCACAATAGAATTGGGCAGCATTCATAGGAAAACAAATAAGACACACAACAAAATTAACCACAGCCTACTTGATTTGTCAGTTGATTCTAACTTAACTTGTTACTGTATATAGTTAATTAACTACAGGGCCATCTGTGACTATCCTCAGATCTGTTCCTATAATTTGCCTCTGTGGCTTGGTGTGTTAGGTCCTATGTGGATGCCCTCTCAAAACCCACAGCCATCCATGATTTTTCTTTAATATTAGGAGCCTTCATTTCACACAAGGGGGAGTCCAGAGGCATGTCATTGATAGTTCATTTACAGATAACAGTAGAGCCACATAATGCCGGTGACATTATGCCTTGGCCTAGGTTGGTTGCCAAAACTCCAACCAAAGCTATGCATTCCAGCCTGAAAGAAGTAGATGGCAAGGGGGCACTGCTGAGCATCCAGCCCTAAGCCAGCATTCTACCTGAGATCATTCAAACACAACCATCAGCAACTACAAGGCTTCAGGGAGGTCAGGTTCCCTCCCGCTATCCCTCCCCTCCCTCTCAGAACTGATATATATAGATTGCATTCCAAATTCCTGAGCGACTTGTAGTCAAGGCTGAGACACATCTTCCCATAGTAGTCAAGTCAGCCACACTCATGTGTATCTCTTGCATTGCTCATCCAGGCATATATATTCAAGGTCCCCCACCAATCAGGAACTTCAGGTGCTATATTTTGTAGTCACCTTTCCTTATCAAAGTCCTTAGCTGACACATTTTTTTCTCCACCTTGACCTAATTATTTTCTTCTCTTAGCTGTTTCCATTCTTCCCCTCTTCCATCCTCTGGATCCATTTAAAGTCAGAAGCCCTTTGCTTAGCACTCATCGTTTAAAAATGGAGAGAGAGAGAGAGAGAGAGAGAGAGAGAGAGAGAGAGAGAGAGGAGGGATGGAGGAAGGAAGGAAGGAATAATAAAAAGAAGGGAGGGAGGGAAGAAGGAAGGGAGGAAGGGAGGGAGAGAGGGAGGGAAGGAGTAAGGGAGGCCAGAAAAAAAAATAATAAACCCTTCCCCATACACACTTTATTTGCTGACCTTTGCAAAGCTGAAGCTGTTCCATGGAGGGAAATGTAATGGGTAGCCAGCTGTACCTTTTGCCTCTTGGATGCTCTGACAGAGTAAATCAATAAAAATTTGATTGTTCCATTCAACTAACCTTGTTTTCCTAACTGGACAATTCAACACCTGGCAGCTAGACCCAACAACAAGCCTTCCCAGAGACTCTCTCCTCCATCACATACCAGCCCATGCTAAAATACACACAATTGTTCTTAGATGACTAAGATTGGCCAAAAATCATGAGTGTCACATTTTAGAAATCTATTCTATGGATGAATTATAGGCTTAGAGTTCAGAAGATGGTAGTCTGGGTTGAACTACAAGGAGATGGTTTCATAGCAGTTAAATGTCAAACTGCTCTAAAAATAGATAAGGTTTTGAGATGAGTGAGATGAGTGAGAGAATAAATAAACTAACAAAGGTATTGGAAATAAATTAGTTTCTGGAACAAAGAAGAAGTCTCCCTGACTCTCTAGAGAAAGGCGGTTTTGCTTCAGGTAGTAGCACATAGTTGCCTTTTATGGGATGACAGAACAAGCCAACCATGAAGGAACCTTTAGCAAGTCTAGTACTGGAAAAGTAAAGTAAGAAATGTCAAAAAAGATTTGCTGTCTATCAAATTCCATCACATGTATGCCAAAGAAGTGACCTGAATTCATGCAAAACACACTCTTCCACAAAGCCCACAAAACCATGCCAGTGGAATACAAGACAAGAGCCCCATTCTGCCTGTGTCTGTTTAAACCCCCACTGTGATCCACAGGTATCCTGTCATGGAACCAAAGCAACACAAGGCCCTGGAGATAGAAGCTTTTGATAATAGGACCAACAGAGTAATCTCTAATTAAAATACCAATTTAACAAATGCTATCAAATAACAGTGAGTTTAGTTGATTCTCTTTCTGTTTTAAGGAGGTTTTTCTCTTTGTATGTGAAAAGACAGGTAGAAGCATTCTTCAAATGGAAACTGTTTAATAGACATCTAGATTGTTTCCAGTTTCTGGCTATTATAAATAAAGCTGCTATGAATGTAGTAACCAAGCAAGAGTTCCAGTGATGGCATTGGGACCCCAACCTAGCCACATAACCTCTGACCTACAATTTGCTCTGCCTACAAGATATGCTGGGACAAAGGTGGTACAGAAATTGTGGGAGTTGCCAACCAATGTGTGGTCCAGCTTGAGACCCATACTATGAGAGGGAGCCCACCCCTGACAATTCCTGGAGGGTCTCGGCTGGAAAGACGAGAGAACTAGGACAGAACCAAATGTGACAGGAAACGAAGACAAAAAGTTCAAGGGAATGATTCATAATAATATTCTGGTATACTCATAGATTGATGCCTAGCCCAATTGTCATCAGAGAGGCTTCACCCAGCAACTGATGGATACAGATGCAGAGACACATAGCTAAACATTAGGCCCAGCTCAGGATATCCTGTGGAAGAGTCAAAGGAGCCAAAGACATGACAGGAAACCACACATGGGGGCTCACAAAGCCAGAGAACTTGCACGGGAATGACCAGGGCCCTCTGTACATGTGTTGAAGTTGTGTGGCTTTGTCCTCATGTGGACTCCTGGCAGAGAGAGCAGGGGCTGTTTCAGACTCTGTTGCCTGCTCTTGGGACCCTTTCCTCCTGCTGGATTGCCTCATCCAGCCTTAATAGAAGAGGAGGTGCCTAGGCTTTCTGCAACTTGATACGGCATGGCTGGCTGATATACATGGGAAGCCTGTACTTTTCTGAAAGGAAGGGAGAGGGAGTGGATGTGTGTACATGTGGAGGGGGGAGGGTGTTGGAGGAAGAATTGGGAGGAGACAGGGAAAGGAAATAGTGAATGAGGTAGGTAATAATTAATTAAAATGGAATAATGAATGTTGTTAAGACAAAAGGAAGGAAAGAGAGGAAGGAAAGGGGAGAGAAAGAAAGAGGGAGAGAGAAAGATTTTTAATGATTGCAGCAATAAAGATTGAAGTAATCATTTGAGCCACTAAGAAGTAGGCTGCTGTTGTTCTTTATTAATTGGCAGTGAAGGTGTCAATAGTGGAAATAAAGCCAGTGAATGTGGTTCCTCCCTGCAGAATAAATCCTATGGATTAACCTGTGGCCAGACACCCAAAAGCTCAAAGGCCAAGATGGTCCCTAGCTATGTGTAAGCGAGCTGCACCAAAAAGAAATCAGCAGACATCTCCCTGAAGGAAGCCGTCATTGACTTACTAAAGTCTGTTCTTCAAGGCAGTTCCCAATAGTCTCATTTTCAAAGTAGATACTGTTCCTTCGCTGACCCCAGTTGGCAATTACATATCCCTGCATCTTAATCTGCCCAAGTGGCTGTTCTGAAAATTAAAGTGTGGGAGGCTCTCATTATGCAGCGATGCTGGGGATGTGCGTAAACGCACAACTGTACCCTCAGAGAGATGAAGAGACTGACAATGGCCCACCAAAAAGCAGACATTTTAATTAATATGCTTCCCTGTGGCTTTGCCTTTCTTCTTGTGTGCTCAGCTGGAGTAATTAGAGGGAAACCTGAGGGGAGTCTACCCCGGAAGCCTCACTCAGCCCTCTCCAGCTGATTCTCACTCATAGCTGGCAACTGTCTCCACTGGGAAGAGACTCAGCTTGAGCTGTAATGTACATCTGCACTGGGGAATTAGCCCTCCCAACAACCACCAGGAACTACTCTGTTCAAAAAAAAAAAAAAAAAAAAAAAAAAAAAAGAAAGAAAGAAAGAAAGAAAGAAAGAAAGAAAGAAAGAAAGAAAGAAAGGAAAGAAAGGATAAAAGAAATAATAATTCCACTTACTCTGGGAGGAAGAAAATGAAAGATACCCTCCCCAGCTATTCTTTCTGATACAATGTCATCTTCTGGGATTTATCTTCACTGCACAATCCCATCAGGCATAATTTATCATACTCAAAAGTTTATCCATCTGAGATTTCTGGATCAAATGAGTTTCGATGAATTCAATGATTGTGCAGCCTTCACCACAACCTAGCTTTAGAATATTTCACCCACTCTAACAGTGTCTTTTCTCCATCAGGTGTCCCTTCTACACCTGCCCAGGCAGCTGACGATGTTTCTATCATTCTTAGTGCTCATACACATTGCTATAAGTAAAAGTAGTTGCCTCTTCATTGTTAAATGGTTGTCTGTTGTATAGATGTATCACGTCTGAATTTATTTTCCAGTCAGAAGACATTTGGATGGTTTCCAGCCTGAATGTACAGTGAGTAACATGAAACAATCACATACAAGTCTCTCTGTGGACCCATGATTTCGTTTCTCTGAGGGCAAAGGATGGAAAAATTAAATATTGCAGGGTGGTCAGGTTAACTAACTTTATAGGAAATCATTAGCTCATTTTTTTTCAAAGTGATTGTACCTGTTCCTTTGCATGAACAATGAATGATGTTTCTGGGTTCCTTGGAATCCCAATAACATTTAGTATGCTGGATTTCTTTATTGCATACATCACATTCTTTTCTCTTCCTCTCTCTCTCTCTCTCTCTCTCTCTCTCTCTCTCTCTCTCTCTCCCTCCCTCCCTCTCCCTCTTGTCTCAATACTGGGGACTGAACTTAAAGCCTTGTATTTAGGTAAGCACTGTACAACTGAGCCACATCACCAGCCCTGGAGTACATACATTAGTAAATGGGCAGTGACATTTGTACTTCCATCTCCCTAATACTCATGATATTGCGCTCTTTTCAATGCTTATCACTTACAGGTCTTTTTAAATATAGTGTCTGTTCTAGTCCCTATTTACAATTATTTACTTGCACTGTGTGTCTTTTGATGATTTAACTGTATGAGTGTCTTTCATAGTCTGCACAGAACCCCCTTTTAACAGATATGTCATTGAAAATATTTCCTCTCATTTTTTTCCTTTTTTCCCATTTACTCAATACCATCAAAAACAGTTAACTACAGCAAAATAGTTCAATTACTCTATTATCGTTCATGGTTTTGCATCATGAATAAGAAATATTTGCCAAGAAGCACATGGATTCAGCAGAAGCTACAAACCAAGGAAGCAGATTGGATCACATCCAGGATAGAGGCTATTCTCAACCTTTGTTAGAGAAACTCCTTGTCATTGTGGGCAGCAGTTAATGAAGGGATGCATAGCTAATCAAAGAATTAAGAATAAGAAACTACATTCAAAACAGCTGGACAAAGCAGCCTTACAGACTACAGCCAGGATTTCTGCATCTTCTTCGAATCCCCCAATGACAGTGTCCCTTACCAGCAGGAAGTAGTTTGGAAAGAACAATGCCCAAATTCCCAAATATTGTGTATAAATGTTTGTTTTCATTTAATTAGACTTAGTTATATAAAATAAATTTTTAAAAAATTAAAAAAAATAATAAAAAAAGAAAAAAAAAAAGAATAAGAAACTGAGTGTTCAGCTCCAAATGGGATAGCTCTCTCGAACCAACAATAATAATGCTCAGGGAACGTTGTGGGAAATGGGGAGTTAAAAGAACATAAGAGCACTGATAGGGAGAACTGTGAAATGCAAACTTCTAGACTTGACTGGCTATCATGCTCATGAACTTCCAATGGCTATAGTTACTTTTTCAAGATCATTCCAGCCAGTTGGAGGAGGTACTTGCTCTGCAGACTCTAACTCTGAGATACTATTGGCAGTTGACAGCTGCTGGGGGAGAGATAACCATTCTTTTGTGGGGAGGGTTGTTTGTGTCTTTGTTTCCCTTTCTTTTTTTCTTATTTCTTTTTTTTATGAATATATGACCCCTGGAAGATTCCCCATGCTCCAGTGAATGGTGCCACACTCATAAACATAGGGGCAAAATTACTGGGACTCAGTAAAGAGAGAGAAGGGAACTATGTTGGGGAAGAACTGGAGGGGAGAAGTAGGGGTTGAACATGATAATGTTTCATTGTAAAATTCTCAAGAATAAAGAAAAAGTTAACATTACATTTTTAATTAAAGAAATATTTGCTTAACCCAAAGTCACAAATCTTTTCTCTACCTCTGTAATTCTAGAAGTAATAGCCTGTTGACCCCTAATTGTATATCTATTATCTATGTGAGTATAATTGTACATATGATATACTATTTTATTACATACATTCATGGATATAGGCAATGAATTATGCTGTAAATTTATCTAAACTCAGTTTTTATTACTGATTGCTAATTAAATCTTAATTAACTAAACATCCAAAGTCACAATTCCCTCACTGTAAAATGAAAGAACTAGGTTGAACTTCTAAGACACTTCCAGAATTTTTATTTGGCCTATGGTGAAATCACATTTAAGAAAGTTTTGGAACTCATAGCATAGACAAAATATTCCAAACTGTTGCAATAAAATACCTGGCAGGTGCACCTTAAAGGAGAGGTCATCATTTAGACTCATGGTTTTAAAGGACATCGCCCATCATGGCTAGAAGGCTTGGAAGAACCCATGGCAGTGGCAGTGTTCATGGAGCCTCTTCACAGCTTCCTGAATGTTGTGAACAGCTGTGCTCCCGAGCCAAGAAACTTGGGAAGTTAAGCTGCACGGTTTTGAAAAGATCATCCAAGCTGGGCTTTGTTGACTGTCTACACTCCCTCAAGGAGGTCTTGGGGCCGGGGTCAGGAGACCATCACTTGAATAACTAGATACTCCTTATCTCCTATTATAAGCAACTCTGCCTTCATTGCATATGGCCTGGGTGAAAGGTTAAATATTATTATGGATGGAGAAGACTCAAGGAGGCTATATAGAAGCCCTCATCCCTATCTAGTAAAATCTTTGGGGAGAAGGACCAGAAATGGGGCTGGCTACACCTCTCAAAGGACTGTTCCAATGACCCATGTCCATCTGCCAGCTAGGTATCATAACTAGCTATGTCTGTAATTCCCAAAATAGTTCTACCAGCTGAAAACTAAGTGTTCAGACACATGAAGCAGTGGTGGACCTTTTACACTCAGACCGTAACATCCTGGAAATCAAGAAAGAAAAACTTTCACTTCAATAGAAAAATAAAATCCATGACTGGGAAGGTGTCTTGATGGCCAAAGCATCTGCTGAGCACAAGCATGAGTTCAAATCCTTACCGACAATGTAAAAACCAAGCTGAAGAGAGCAGAGACAGTGGATGACAGTGGTTTGCTGGCCACAAACTTAGGTAAAACTGAGTTCAAGGTTCAGTATGCAACCCTGTTTCCAGGAAATAATGTGGAGAGCAATAAAATAAACATAAGAATGTTGGCATGTCAATCTCTGGCCTCCACATACAATCACACGTGCACACACAAAGATACAAGCACACACACACACACACACACACACACACACACACACACACATTCTCATTCTCTCTCTCTCTCCCTCTTTAAAATCAATTTATGAAATGAAATGTTGGCCAAAATATAAAAATCAACTATATTACTAACAATCAACTAAAGCAAGTATAGTTTGTTAAATGTAAGTTTTCAGAATGCACAAAAGACATAATATGCTCAAGCTAACTAAAATCTAAAAAACACTGAAAGGAGAAATTAGAGAAGGATTAAGTAAATATCCACTGATTGAAACACTAAAAGGTACCAAATGTCAACTCTCACTAAACTCATATGTTAACTCAGTACAACCTAAATCAAAATACTAGCAAAGATTTTTCTAGATCTCTGAAACATTTTACATAAAAATGCAAAGACACATGAAAACACAAAACTGGAAAGTTGACACAAGTAGACATCAATTCTTTGCAAAAAGCCACAATAACTACAGCAGTGGTGTATATACACCAGTGGGACAAAATAAAAAGTTCAGACATGGTCACATGCATATGGTCACACACAATTTAAAGAGCTACGCTGTGGCAGCTGAGAAGGGAAAGAATCACTGTGTCCCCTCTTGTGCTAGATAACAGTACTAGATCACTAGACAACCTTCTAGAAAAAGATGGACCTTAACCTCCAATTTCCATTACTTACACCAAAAGTAACTTGGAGGGGTTGACAGATCTTAATGTGAAAAGTAAAACAATAAAGCTTTGAGAAGAAAACACAAAAATGGTCTCATGATCTTTGAACATGCTAACATTTCTTAAACAGGACACAGAAAACATCAGTAAGTAAGTATATACATGTGCCTTCATTTAAGAGCCTCAATCTGCTAAGCTGGCTAGAGGCACCTACCACCAAACCTGATGCCTTTAGTTCAATTCCTGGGGCCAACATAGAGCCTGATGTGCCTCCCCCAAAACACAAAATAGGTAAATGTAATAAAATATATTTTTAAAAATTTAAGACTTTAGGTGCTCTAGAAGATACCATTAAGAGAGTGAGTTGACGTCCATGGCCCAAGTTGCCACCAAAAACCACACAGGCGCTCAGGATCTAGGCTGCAACCTGTAGCCTTGCTGGGCCATGCTGCCTCTGGAGGCCATGCTGATCTGAGTGGCCTACATTGTCACCCAGCACAATGGTGTAGTCTGAGCCAGGGCTGCTTCTGAAGGCCATGTCTGGGTCTGTGGCCTTGCTGCAGCCACGGTCTGAGTAGATGTCCATGGATGCTGTTACTACTGAGATATTTGCAGAAGCCTGGGATCTTGCCTGAGGCCGTGTTGGTGCTCTAGGGCCATGCTGCTGCTAGGGCCATACAGATCTGGAGGACCTTTCTGCCACAGAGGCCATGATAATATCCAGGCTCAAACTGCTGTCAAGGGCCATATATGGATCTATGGTCCTGCTGAAGCAGTGGCCTGTGTTGATGTTAGGAACCATGAAAGCTGTGCTCCAAGTGCCATGATGAGCCAACCCCACCCATACTGGTACTGGGAGATAGCCGGCCCTGTTCCTCGATGAACACTGCAGCAAGAGAGCTAGACTCTCCTCTCATGGGAAATGTAGCACCTGACCTTGGGAAAGATGACCCCACCCATCACCATGGGCTGAGGAGAGCTAGCCCCAGTGTCAAGGGCCTAGGAAAGCTGTTTCCACACTTTGGCTGAAGGTGGCAGTCCCAGAAGCCCAGACTGACCAGCTCAGCTACCACCCAGACCCATACCTTGGGCCTTGGACTGGCCCACCCTTAACATCTACACCATCTACGACTTGGATTAACAACAGGATAGATATCTGAGAGGAATTTCTGTGAGGGTCCATTGATGATGGTTGGCCTCTAGCCTTGAACCAGACCAATGCAATTAAGTATTTGCAGGTGGGGATGACGGAAAAAACAGAAAGACTTCTTGACACACCACAGCTCCCAATGCCACTAGGATGAATGTTGTTTTGTTTTCAATTAATTTTGGGGAATTCCTTTTGAGGGAAGGGTACTGCAGTGGTTAGAGGCTGATATAGAAGGTGAGGAGGTGAGCAGGGTTGGCGAACATGATGTGAAATTTCCAAAGAATCAATGAAGAACTATGTTATGAAAAACATAATAATAATAAAGCTCTGGGGGGTAGAGGAAGAGTTAGAAGCAGATCATAGGAACTTCTGTTCCTCTTCCTCTCTCATTTATGTTGGTTGTATATGTCTATCAATACATAAAATTAAGTCTGAACTCATCAAATACATATAACAAACCACTACAAGTCAGTAGTAAAAATACAAATGAACCAATTTAAAGTGAAAAAAAAAAGGCTTTGAAAGACCTTTTCTAAATGGAAACATGCAAAGTATCAGTAAGCATATAAGAATCCAACATCAAAAGTCACCAGGAAAAAATAAATTAAAACCAGTTAAATGCCTCCATTTCTAGACTGGCTAGAATTATCAAGATGAATGGTGTACATGTCTTACCAAAGGCATAGAGTAACTCAATATAATCTCATACACTGCTGTTAGCAATCAACTGATATAATCAAGTTGCAAACTTTCACCTACCAAAGCAAAATACAAGCTACAGCTCCAGTCTTGAATTCACAGTGAAAGATAAAATGAGTACATGTCTTCAAATTGTATGTCAGATATGATGAGGGGAGTGCTATCCATAATAGGCAAACTCTAGAAACAAGCAAAATGCCTACCTTCTAGAAATTTGATATAGACATAAATTTTGCATATTACATGCAATTTAATGTACCTGTGTTGCTTATAAAAACAAGAATGTGAACTAACTAATGTTTACATTAAAAAGCACTGGGACAAATATTCTAAACATACTGTATGCTAAAGAAGCCAGACACAAAAGAGCAAATATCATATAATTCATGTTATAGGAAATGCAAGTACTGATCTATGAGATAGGGTTCATAGTACTGAGCAGGAGATACGTACAGAGACAAAAGACAGCCCTCCAGGGTGCTGGAAATGTTATCTTCCTTTTATGGTAATAATGTGGAGTTCTCTTTATTCAAAACTTAACAAGATGTAGAGTTAACATTCATGAATGTTATACACAGGTAAAATTTAAGGGAGTTATGTCTCACTTGAAGTGAGATAAATATAAACATAAATTACCATTTCTTTTATATTAGGTTGAAAAAGATATGGAAGTTGTTTAACCTATTCATTTAATGAAGCTGGAGTGAGCCCAAGTTAACATGGTACTAGGAACATAGTGTATTGGGATCGACATAAAACCATACATTTACCCTTTGGGGGTCTCCTTTATAAAATTCCATAGACATGCCAGCATATATATGAAGAAACAGATATAAAATAGTATCTTCATGAAATTATTTGGAATGTCAAAAATCAATGAAGGGGTGTTGGATTTCTGTCAAAGGCTTTTTTCCAGTCTTGCCAAAAGCAATCTACAGATTCAATGCAATCCCCATCAAAATCCTGGCACAATTCTTCACAGACCTTGAAAGAACAATCCTCAACAAAAGACCCAGGTTAGCCAAAACAACCCTGATATTAACCCACACACCTATGAACCTATACAATGGAAAAAAGAAATTGTGCTGGCATAACTGGATGATGGTGTGTAGGAAACAGCAGATAGATCCATAGCAATCACCATCCACCAAACATAAGTCCAAATGGATCAAAGACCTCAATATACACCCAGCCACACTGAACCTCTTAGAAGAGAAAGTAGGAGGTAACCTTGAAAAAATTACTACAGGAAACCGCTTCCTGAACATAACCCCAGTAGCACAGACACTGAGATCAATGCCTAATAAATGGGACCCCCTGAAACTGAGAAGCTTCTGTAAGACAAAGGACACACTCAACAAGACAAAATGGCAGCCCACAGATTGGGAAAAGCACTTCACAAAACAACATCTGACAGAGGGCTGATTTCCAAAATATACAAAGAACTCAAGAAGCTAGTTACCAAAACACCAAATAATCCAATTAAAAAGTGGAGTGCAGAACTGAACAGAGAATTCTCAATGGAGGAATCTAAAATGGCTGAAATACACTTAAGAAGGTGCTCAACATCCTTAGCCATCAGGGAAATGCAAATCAAAACAACTCTGAGATACCATCTTACTCCTGTCAGAATGGCTAAAATCAAAAACATCAATGACAGTTTATGCTGGAGAGGATGTGGAGAAAAGGGCACACTCCTCCACTGCTGGTGGGAGTGCAAACTCATACAGCCACTTTGGAAATCAGTATAGCAGTTCCTTAGGAAAATGGGAAATAGTCTACCCCAAGATCCAGTAATTCCACTCTTAGGCATATACCAAAAAAATACACATTCATACAACAAGGACATCTGTTCAACTATGTTCATAGAAGCATTATTTGTAATAGCCAGAACCTGGAAACAACCTACATGCCCCTCAACTGAAGAACTCAGTGGAATAAAACACAGAATCTTTAAAATCCCAGACAAATGCATGGAGCTAGAAGAAACCATCCTGAGTAAGGTAACCTAGTCACAAAAAGACAAACATGGTATGTACTTACTCATATATGGATTTTAGATATAGAGCAAAGGATAACCAGCTTATAATCCACACCACCAGAAAAGCTAGGAAACAAGGGGGACCCTAAGAGAGACATACATGGTTCCCCACAAAAGGGGAAAAGGACAAGATCTCTTGAGCAATTTGGAAGCCTGAGGGGCAGCGAAGAGGGAGTTAGGAAAAAGAGAAGGGGAGAAGAGGAGGGGAGAGGAGAGCATGAGGGAACAGGAAGATTGAAGTCAGGGGAAGAATAGAGAACAAGGAAAGAGATACTATAATAGAAGAAGCCATTATAGGTTTAAAGAGAAAGCTGGCACTAGGAATATGTCCAGAAATCTATATAGATGACCCCAACTAACAATCTAAGCAATAGTGGAAAGGCTACCTTAAATGCCCTTCCCTGATAATGAGATTGATAACTGCCTTATATGTCACCCTAGAGCATTCATCCAGTAGCTGATGGAAGCAGAAGCAGACATCTACAGCCAAACTCCTGGAATCCAGTTGCAGAGAGAAAAAAGTATTGAGCAAAGGGGTCAAGACCAGGCTGGAGAAACCCACAGAAACAGCTGACCTAACCAAGGGGGAGCTCATGGACCCAAGACTTAAAGCTGGGAAACCAGCATAGGACCGACCCAGACCGTCTGAATGTGGGTCTCACTTAGGAGGCCTGGGCAGTCTATGGGACCTCTGACAGTGGAACCAGGATTTATCCCCAGTGCACGAAAGGACTTCAGGAGCCCATTCCCTGTGGAGGGATACTCCCTTAGCCTAGAGACATGGGAGAGGGATCCCTCATGGAGGGAGGGTCCCATCCTCCCTGGAGAGTGGATGGGGGAATGGGATTGGGGGTTGTTTGGAGGTCAAAGGAGGATGTGAGAGGAAACTGGGATTGATATATAAAATAAGAAAAAAGATATTAAATAAAATAATTTTTTTTAAAAAAGAACCAAAGAAAACCTGAAAAAAAATGTCTGCTCATCAAGAAGCCAGAATAGAACCCAGGGTCTCCCTGAGCGGAGAACAGTGCAAATGTAGGCCCCATGTGTGTCCTCCACCATTGAACAGTGGAGTGTGAGACGTCAGACTTCATGTGAGGCCAGCAATTCATAAGCAAGGCCGAAATCTATTGTTCTTGCACTAGCTGGAACATAGTTTCCAAATTGGAAACTCATTATGAGGCCCTCAAAGACAAGATTTTGTCTCCTTTTATGGAAATGCACAAGGTCTAATTACATATGGTGTTTCCTCTCCTCATTGGCCTTTTGGATTTCAGCATGTGTGGAATAGTTTTCCTAGGTCTTTCGCATGATTAAACTCAGCCAAATTCATTCTGAGAAAGCTGCTCTACAGTGGGTCTCCAAGCAATCCATGTCCTTGGGATCATCCAAGACATTCTGTCATAGGACATGTTTCCTCTCCTCCTGCAAGCAGCAGGAGCAGGAATAAAGACAGCATGCAGGCTTCCTCAGAGGCTCAGCTTCTTTAATCACACTCACCCTCTTGGGTGGAATTCCTTCTGCCACTTGGCAAACATGAAGACAACAGGCTATAAATAAACATGTCATCTTACAATCCATACTTTTCACCTTTCAAGCCATTCACTTGTTTGGCCCTTACAGAACTATTCAGACGAAGGCTGGGTGTTATGATTCCTAGTGTATAGATGAGGGCTATTGAGACTATGGGATGTAAATGCCTGACCAAATATTACATCGCTCCTAAGTGGCTGACCCTGCGTTCTGGCCTTTTGATGCTGCTCTGATGCCAGATGCTTGGAACATTCAAGCCAAGAATCATAATTTTCAAGGACGCATTCACCTTACTATAACTCTCACGTCCTTTGTTAGTCTGTTTGTCTATGGCATCCACCATCTGCAGCTATGCCAGAAAGCAATCTCTCCCCTTCCATCACCCTGCCCCCCAGACCTATGGTAGTATATTGCTTATGATCTAATAAAGCCACTGGGAATCAAAATGCAAAGCTAACTACCACTACAGAGCCAGGCAGTGGTGATACACACCTTTAATTCTACCAGCCACACTAGTTAGTTATAGAAGCTGGGCAGTGGCAAAGCACACACCTTTAATTCCAGGACTCGGGAGACAGAAGCAGACAGATCTCTGTTAGTTCAAGGCCACACTGAGCTACACGAAATTGATACAGTCTAAAGGAGAAACAGCTCACACAAAGGTGATCTTAGTACTTGGGATTTCACGCCATTAATCCCAGCACTAGGGAGGTACAGACAGAGTGATAGATATAGCTGGGCAGAGAGAGGAATATAAGGTGGGGAGAAAGGAACTCAGAGGATTGCAGTCTGAGGTTTGATGGAGCAGTGCAGTCTGCATTGCACTCTGAGGATTCATGGAGCTAGGATTGCCATTTCAATCTGAGGTACAGGTAAGAGCCAGTGGCTATTTGCTCTGCTTCTCTGATCTTCAGTTTGAACCCCAATATCTGTCTCTGGGTTTTTAATTATTCATGTTACACAGACCTAAATTTGCACCATTTGAAGTCACTAGTCTCTACCCTGGCTCATGAATTATGACTTCCCCACACAGGCCTCAGAAATACACTGGAAACATGCTAAAGGTATTGAAACTCTTGGGCATCCCCCAGATCCTTTTTTTGGAGGGGGTGGTTCCAGACAGGGTTTCTCTGTGGCTTTGGAGGCTGACCTAGAACTACCACTTGTAGACCAGGCTGGTCTCAAACTCACAGAAATCCTCCTGCCTCTGCCTGCCAAGTGCTGGAACTAAAGGTGTGCACCACCACTGCCTGACCCCCCCAGATCCTTTTTAAGAATTTGCATTTTTAGCAAACTTTCCTATAATGTTACCAGCTTTAAGGTTGAAAGACACTGATCTTAGCAATGAAAACCATTCTGGGCCCAAGACTAAAATCTTTTTTTTAAGCTACCGTACATTAAAAAGCAATGTTTAGCATGAGCTGGGGTAGACAGAGACCAACAACCAGACAGGTGTAGTAATTCAGGGCTACAATCCCAGCATTTGGGAGACTGGGTCTTGCCACCAGTTTCACAGGCTGTAGAATAGACCCTGGAAGGGGGGTGAGGAAGATAGGACAGGGGTCTACAGGTATCTGGTATCATTACACTGATCTGGTTTTGCATATTAGGATGATAATGTGTGCAGAAATAAAAACAGTTATAATGTCTCTTTGATTTTTTGTTTTGTTTTGTTTTTTTAGAAAATTTCTCTGCTTCCTAAAACGCTTTTTCTTCTTTTCACCTAGACATCATTAGCCTCACTAAGAGGCCAGGTTAGCCCTGGGAGCGAATTTCATCAGCTCCACAGTTCAAATCCTCTAGGACTGTGCTGCACTTTGTGCAGAGGTTCAACAGTGGCTCCTGCTAGACTGCTTAATTAGTCTCCTATGACTAAAATGGAGTTCCTTCGCTAAATCCACTGATACTACAAGAGGAGGTGGTGAGCGTCCAATTCTGATATCCAGCACTTTTCACAGAGTGAATTCCAACATGCAATCCTCCAGGTTTTTCCTGTGTGCTCAAGTGGATGGGAGCTTCACTCTCCAAAGCATTCCACGTGGCCCACCTTTTATTCTCCAGGAACTAAAGCAGCCCATGTTATCTAGAAAGGACTGTCTGTCTCTTTGCCCTCCCTTCCACTCCTCCACGATCACTCTCCTCCCCTTCCCACTCCCTCTCCATTCTTCTGTTCTCTCTCTCTGCTTCCCCCCATCCCTCCCTTCTTCCATCCATCCCTCTGTCCCTCCCTCATATGTGAGATAGCACAATTACATTGAAGTCATGCTCACAAGTTGCACTGAGATAGTTTAAACTTTTAACTTCACACCCAGCCCTCATGTAATCCCAGACCCAGAATGCCTGGTGTCTTGTTCCAGTCTTACTTACACTGAGCACTGTGGGACCTGGAGTACTTCAACTCTTCCTTCTACACATCATCGATAAAATGAGAGGGCTGGGATAATTAGTAACCACAGGGCACTCCACCCCCAAGTATTCTACACCCTGAACTGACACCTTTGGATCCTATCCAGAAACATGGAAGTTAAAAATCTCCGGGTCCAAATTATGAATTTGTCTATTTGAGTTTGGAGAATTGAAAGTGTTTCCTTGTGTTACAACTGGGGAGCTAGAACAAAGTCTGTTTTGCCCACTTACTGGCTTAACTTCTTCCAAATGAGACAAGAAAAAGGAATGTTAATGAGATAAGCTGTGCTTTCAGTATCTTGTCACAACACACAGCAATGGCACATGGCTTTACTCTCCACAGTGATTCTCCATCCCCTCCCCTCTCCTTCCTTCATATGCACATGCTGATGCCAGAGACACATGCGGCGCTGCATTGCAGCACAAAGAGGAGTAATACATGCTCCTGCCTTCCTAGAGCTAGCTGGAGACATGGGATCAGCAATGGACCCGAATAGTCAAACATAGTCCAGTACACAGCTTTTCAGAAAGTTAAAAGCAGCAAATGGTCTTGGGGGATTTGTGTACTGATTCTGGGTGTTTTAATCTTTAAACCACTGGTAATAAACAGATGTATGTACAAAGCTCCATATGCTGATATCTATAGTTCAAACAGTCCTGTCCCATTTTCCAGTTATTATCTCCCAGTTCCAGATCCATCAAAGTGAAAACCTGCCCTTTGCTCATTCACTCACTTAATAAATATGATAAAATGAACACCTATATATTTCAGGAGCTGAACATGGAGTCAGGAAATATGCAGAGAGTGAGATGGACAGAGTTCCTCTCCTTATGATGCATAACGGCCTGTGAGTGGGGAGGGGGTTGTTTTCTTTATTGAATCTGTGGAGGGCCTTGTATATGTTAAATACATGTTCTACCACTGATCTACACCCACATCTGGGTATAAGACTATAATCAAATATCTACAGACATAAAATGCTATATATTATACATCATGTTTCACATACATAAACAAACATGATTTTAGAAAAAACTCAGAAGCTACATATATTCAAATTGTAACAATAATAATGCTAGGAGCTAGAATTATGGGAGTTTCCTCTTTATAACATTTTGTATATGTTATGTTTTACAAGCATTATACTTTTGCACTAAAGGAAAAGCAACACAATTTTTATTGTAAAAATTGTATGCTGTTGAAGATTTATTAACATAGTAAAATGTAATATATTGCTAAAACTCTAAGGTTGCCAAACAACATGCATAATGAGATTTCATGTTGATTCTGTAACGCAGTAATAGGAAAGTGAAGGGGTATGTGCCACAATGCTAATACTGATCATTTTTGCTGGGGTAAGACAATTTTTTTCTCTTCCTTTTGTTTTTTTTTAATTACCCAAATTGTGTGTGTGTGTAACATTTTATTTATTTTATGGAATCTCATTACCTCTGAAAAGCCCTCTCAGATTGTCACCATCTGCTGAACCCCTGGGAAACTTCTTGAGTTTCTTACCTCCTTAGCACTGAGCTTAGGAATACTGTTGCTTGTTATTTTTCTCATGAGTGCTGGAGATGCCCCAGGTGTTTGATTCCTTTCTGCTACACTGCTACTTGATCATAATCAGCAAATACCAGTAGCCTCATTGATTACTTTCAGTGCTACACTGATTTTGCTATGAGGGCTTAGAGTTGGGCAGTGAGTGATGACAACAACAGCAGAAATGTCCCCCAAAGCCCCTAAACCTTGTTCCTACTCTGTCCCAGAACACCTGTCACCTTTATCTTCTACCATAGCATGTACCTGGAGGGGTATGAGGCTCATTCCTAAACAGGTTTTCATCCTCAACCCATGAAGGTTCACCGTGAAAAATGGGACCAGCAGATGGAAGAGAGAGAAAGCTCATTATTATAGATCATGATTTATTACCCACAGGATTCCTGATTCACCCACTGGGCAAGGAAATTGAGATTGGGAGAATGTTGAGCCTGGAAGGAAGATGAGATGAAGACACTGAGCCCAAAGGTGATGAGCAACATACATGCCCTGGATCCCACAGCAAGTTGGTCGAGAGTCTCTTCCACATCAGCCTGAATAATAAATACAATACAAAATGCCATGCACAGAAGAAGATGTAATGATGGCAAAGGAAACATCCAAGAGTGGCTCGGAGTTTGCTTCTCTCATGAGAAAACCTCAGTGTTTATGGATTGATAATTAGTGGCCAGTCCTAATGAAAATGACACTTTTAGAAGTGAAGTATCTGGACGCCATTTATTCCACTGAGATTACACATTTGTCATTTTAAGTGGATGGCTCTCTGTGTGAACTTGTAGACTGTGTGTTTGGCTTGTCACCAGCTTCCCACAGCATCCTTCAGCAATGCAGTTATGACACACAATGCACTTTGGGGTCATAGTGGCTCAAGTGTGAAGATCAAGCGTAAGCCTCACAAGTTGTGTGATATGGGCAAGTTAATAAACTGCCCCTGTGCCCTTAGCAGAAAGGAGATAACGTCATTCAGTAGCTCACAGGGTTACCCCAACTGTCAAACAGGAAGACACATGGCCTCACAAGGAGGCTCTGAACACAGCAGCTACTCATTCTGCTGCTGTGTTTTCATCATCGTATTCCTCAAAGCTGTGCTATTGCTGCAGGATGGATCCATGACAGATGACAGAAGCCACTTCTCATTCTGCCAGTACAAACCAATTGTAAAAAAATCCTTTATTAATCAAGGCAAAGAGACAAGGTGACTGAATCTGAATTAAACAGAAACAGCTTGCAAGTATTAATTTTAAGAGGAAAAAAGGAAGTCTGTGAGAATGAGCAAGGATATGTTTGGTAAATTCTGATTGTGCATTTTAATTAGTTTAGTCAAAATAATGAATTTTGATTACTGGACCTTGGGGTATTGATAGTTGGACCTTGGTGATCAGTCTCAGGAATGAGTCAGTAGCCAAATAAGGAAATATACCTTGGTGACTAGTTTTAGGGATCCAATCTAATAGTTTAGCAAGGGCGCAAAGAATAAAAAGTAAAACCTGTCTGTGCCAGGTTTGCCATGCTCAGACCTGTATTTGGCATGCTCTGGCCTGCTAGAGCCACTCAGTGACATAGAACAAATCACCTTAATATCATCTATTAAACCATCACCATATCCAAAACCATAGCCAACCCCTTTTCTTTGTTGGGGGCAATTCAACAGAGACTAATTAAATGACAAAAGAAAGCAAGAAAGAACAGGAGGAGTTGAGGGCAGGCAAGAAGACTGAGTGGAGAAGGCAGGTTCTGGGTGATGGAGCTGGGTGGAGTTTAGTAGAAGGAAATGATGCAGAGACTCCATGTCTGTCTTTAGGATAAAAGTTGGCTATGGTGCCTGTGAGCAGAGCCAGAGGGGCCTCATGTTACCAGACTGGGGAAAGATGATCATTTCCACCTGAAAACAAAGCAGGTAGGTTTGGTACTAGTTAGGAAAAGACCTGGAAAGAGAGCAGAAATAATGTACCATCACCTAACAAATGGCTATGGAATGCACAGCTGCACGCCCACACCTACAGTCTTTTTTTTTTTTTTTTTTTTTTTTTTTGTCATTTAAGTTGAATTTTGTCATATATAATCAAAAGTGCTGATTAAAACTCCTCCATTTGCTGTGGCAAACCTTGACTGTGCATAAGAAGTATTCATGTGTCAAAGTAGTCACAGTAGAAAGATAAGGGACTAGTAAAGGAAAGAGGAAGAAGACTTAGAATCTGAGGATTTGTTCTTAGATGAATAAATCTCAACCTTCTGCTCTTTAGCCAGTGTTAATGGTGTCTAATACACTAATGCACCAATGAGTGTTTGTGTTATAAGACTGCCCACAAATTACAGTGCTAAGCTATTTTTCCACAACCTGACCATGTAGGATGGCTCTCAGTCCCATGACTGAACTTCAGCTGAAGTATGCTGGCCAATAGAGCTGGCCATTCATTGAAACCTCTTGTGACCATAGATCAAGTAGACAGAAACCATGAGTTTATCAGATGCACATCTAAGTGGCCTTTATTATACAGTTATGCATCAAAGACAACTGAAAAGATAGAAGCATGTGAAATGGATGACTTGTGAGAGATCAGAACTGTGTGGAGGGTAACAGAGTAAGAACACCACATCCACCCTCTTCCACTTCATGGAGATGTCTGATTTCCTGCTATCATGGGCTTTGTCCCTGGAGAAGCTTTTATCCCATTACACTCATACAGGATATATTCACTTTCCACTTGTAAGCGATTAATATGTACTCAATAAGTGCTAATATGAGCTAGGCACTGTGGTGGGCATGCATCAAAAATTAACACCTGAGAATTAACTAAAATCATGACACTTAAGTACTAAAGAAGAGTCTAATAAAGCTGGCTATCATCATCATGGTAACCATTTTTCAACTTCACTCCTGCTCATATATTCTCATTTTCTGACTATTTACTCCACTCATTACATATGTAATTACCAAGTTTCTTCTATGTAGCACCCACAGGCACTGGGAATGCAGCCATGAACACTGCAGAATTGATTTTCAACCTGAAAGAGCACTTGGCAGGCTGAAATACAAAATCATCACAACTGACAAGTTAAGAAAAGGAGCATCCATTAAGAGGAGTCTGAAATGGAGATCTCTTAGCATTTGTATACATTCTTTCTTATCCCCCTTCATCCTTCCTGCTCCACATTCTCTATACCCATTTGGAAGAATAACCTCAAACACAGGGCTCCATGGCTGACCCTAGCACAATCCTACCAGGGTCAGGAAAGAGAGATATGAAATGGTCTCCAGCCATGCCTCATTTTCTCCCTGCAACATGAAATAAATCAGTTCCCGCTGGAGAGAAATGAAAACAGTCACTGAGCTTAGAGGATGGAGGAACAAGGACAGAGCCAAGATGCAGGAGGCAATGATTTACTAGTCTCTGAATCCAGTCATGCCTGCACCTTTCCTGAGCTTCCTGGTTCAAATACCCTGACTCATTTCTACTAGCCTAGTGAAGATAATCATGTTAAATACACTAACAGAATTGATATCTGAGAGGAATATCTCTTCACAGAATTAATGATTAGACTGAGGCCAAAAGAATGAGCAGGAGTATCCAAGGGGATAGTTTGGAATGAAAGTTTCCAGCAGAGAAACAGAGGCACTGGCATGGAAAATGGCATCTGTGGCTGCCATCTGTAATAGTCCTACATTGCTGCACCATATGTGGGAACCCAGTTTTGTGGGGCTACACTCAGATCCAGCTGACTTGACCCTGGTTCGTACCTGAGAGGAAGAGTGTAGATTGAGAAAGGGCAGGTAAAGATGCTTAAGAAAAATACAGACACACATGATAGAGTCAGGATGGCAATCCAGTGATACTGATTGCACCAAGCTTATACTTCACCATTCTTATACACCCAAACCAAAAAGGGGAACATGGTATCATGTATGTGGAACAGGATTTTCTTCCTTAATTCTCCAAGCATTTGATAACCACACCTTAGACTTACTTTCTCGTTGTTTTCTGGCTTTAAGGGTCAAGAGTAACAACACTGCAGACCAAGACTGTTGCTATAAGATACCCAAGGCCAAGATCAAACATCCTACTGTAGCCACACCTTAGACCTTTAGGGATTATGACTAACTATGGACAGTTTTGAACTCTCTGACCTTGAGCCAAGATGAAGCAGAACCATCTTTATGGGTCCTGACAAGCTTCCTGCAGGAACAAAAAAGCAGAGGTAACCTAGGAGATCAGGGTGGTAGAAGAGGAAGTTGAAAAGAGAGCTAGATCTTGCAGGCTATGGAAAAGCCTTTATAACCTGTATTTAATATACTAGTTATCACAGTTAATCCATATTTAATCTCATGACCTGAACTAAAGTTTCTATTTAAGTCAATATTAATTTTTTCTTTGACACCGCTAACTCAAAACACAGCTATCCACAAACCCAGCCACTCTGCTAGTCTCCATTGACTTCATTCTATACATATTTCTTAAGACGATCAACTGACACAGGGCCAACATTTCCCCTCATTCTACTCTAAAGAAAAATACGCACCCTCTGGTAGCAGATGGCAAGAGAAAAGACGCTCAAGGTAATGCTGCTGTACCAATAACAAAGTTATAAAAAGTAGCCCCTATGGGGCCAATTAACACCAAATATTTATAATAACTGTGGCCGGGTTCTCTGATCTACCCTCCCCGTACCTTTACACAGCTCTGTTTTGCTAGCTCAGATGTCAGGGGAATTTAAGGGTGGTAGGAAATGCAGCTACTGAGACATTCAAATTCTTATTCCTTCTAAGTATAGGGTATTCAATTTCTATCCTGCAGGTTTACACATCTAAAACCCTGACATGTCCATTGTTTAACTTTGTTAGTCAACTACTTTGACTAGAACCAGTAGCAGCATTGGTTTCAAATGATACCTTTTAAAGATATCAGCAGAGAAGACCCAATATCTTTTGCCTCATCAGTCTCTAGGGTGGTTATTACCATTGTTTCCAAATTACTAACACATAAACTATAGCTCAGAAAAGTGAACTGCTATGACTTAGGATAAATAGTAATAAAGGTTGAAAATAAGATTCAAACCCAACTGCCAACATGACTGCTATGACCTGTGACTTCTACCATCAGGAACTACACAGAGCAATTCAGAAAAAAAAGACAACAACCAGCCCATAGGAATGCAAACTTCAAGTGAAACAGAACAAGAAAAGGACAGAGGGGGAGATAAAAAAAAAAAATGTCAAACAAACAAACACACCATGTGGACAATTCCTTCAGGGCTGATCAAAAGTTATGGCTTAAGAGAAATCCAATTCCCCCCTGAACTATACCCTAATTATCACAGGGCTGTGTTACCTATCCAGCCCATTGTCTTCCATAAAATCCTAGCAAGCATCTGTCTGAGCATATCTCTTCTTTGAAATCCTCTTGTGACCCTCTGCCCGTCTACCTTTCCAATAAATATCCACAAATGCCATTTGTTCTAAGAGGTTTTGGCTGTATTCCCTACTAACTGGGTAAATTAACACCAAACATTTAACCCCTATGATGCTGCTGTGGGGACCATATGAAATAATTCATATATGGTATTTGACACTTCACACAGGGCATAGCATTTATTGAACATTTAATAAATTTTACCTATTAATGGCCATATTGTCATGTATAATTTGCCCTAAGAAAGGATGTCTGAAAATCAGGATTTCATATAGTCATATGAAAGGTTATTAGCTACAGCCAAAGAAATTTAATTTCATAAAGATTTATAGTGGGTTTTTTATTGAAAACTTCCCTGAATCATTATAAATGTAGCAGGACATATGGTTCTATTCATAACACTAAGACAACTAAACCTGTAAGGGCATTTCCTCCATCCAACCAGGTCTCCAACTTTCCAGAAACCAAGAGGATATCCCATAATTCAGTTCAGTTTAGTTTCATATTCCACAAATTTAAGGATTTAGTTCCATGAGACAGTCATCACTTGAGATCCCAGTTATTACTACTGGCTTTGAGCTGACTCACACTTTCATCTGACTTGACTCTCCAGCTAGCTTGCTGTTACTGTAGTAAGATACCTGATATAGTCAAGTTACCAGAGGAGAGTCTTATTTTAGATCACATTTAAGACATAGCAGCCAGCTACACTGGGCCTGGGGCTGCACAACAAAGGCAAGAGCTCTTGAAGGAAGTCTGTTCACCTCAGGGCCATGTTAAAGAAGAAAGAGAAGTCCACAACACCCTCCAACAGCATAGCCCCAAGTACTACAAGCTAGGTACAACCAGTTTTGTGAGATTGGATGACATTTATTGTAAGAAATAACTGGGATATAACCAACTCTGTCCTCTCAGCCAGGTTATAGAATCCTGACTGACTCCAGTTTCCTCACTGTTGAATAAGTTAAGTACACGCAGAAGACTTTTCCAGCCCATATCCAATGACTAGAAAAGTGATCATTGTCATTGAAAGATGATACAGAGAACTTTTAACAGCAAGAATACTATTTTATTTCAATTTCCAGTACCATCACTTGCTGTTACCCAAACCAAATAACAATCTAAGCTGTAAGAAATAAATCTTGAAGGTGATTCTGAAGATCGGGTAGTAGGTGTTTGCTATTATTAATGCACCCCTTCCTGCTTATGGGTGCAAAGACAAGGATGTCCTCTTAAGCAGCCTAAGGATAGAGCCTTCTAAGAAACCAACATACCTTGATAACATTTATCCCTTGCTGGAAATTTGCTGCATTTATCTGAGGATATGTTAACAACTGTCTGATATTCTCCAAGCAAGAGCGAATCATGGCAATGGTGAGCAAAAATTGGGAAAGGAATAAAAACCATGTGTATCTGTGTCACAGTCGTAAAGAATATATTAACTCCCACAATGTGCTCATTATAGAGGAATTTGTTCCATGTTATATTAAGTATGGGGAAAATACACATTTCTTAATCTGTCAAGTGGCAAACTGTACAATGGCTTTAGAATTAATTTAATAATCAGAAGTAACTAATGCTAGCAAGTATCTTATGTATATTCTTCCCAGAATAATTGATAAATAAAAGTGGAAGCAGCCAGACTGAGAAATATCCTCAAAGTTCTTGGTTGTAAGAAATAGCACTACTGTTGGCTTAATAAAAAGCAAATGTAGCCGGCCTCATAGGACTAACAGAAGCCTGGAAGAACAGACGTGGTACCATACAACAGCCCAGGAACTGCCAGAGGCCAAGAAATGAGAAATACATCAAACACATTAGTGCCAGGGCAGTTAGACCAATATGCCACTACAGCTGTTCTTCATAACTGATGATATCCAAGCACACTTTTTGTGTCCCTAAATCACTCACTAAAGATTAAGGAAAGAACTCCTAGGGATTCTCACATACTAGTCTGCTGAAAGAAGAAAGCCAAATGCCCTTCTATTCTTCCAATTCCATAGAGGCTCTTGAAAGTTTACCCTACTAAAATATTGGAGATGGTCTCTCAGGGGAAAGTAGGATACTAAGAACTGGTAGTTCTGAAAGCCAAAAGACAAAGAAAGTTATACACAACAAGGCTGGATTTGTGTTTGCTTGGTTATCCTTTAAGCCTACCCAAGTTATACAATATTATAAAGAAGGCAAGCCAAAGTATAGTCATCCCATAAGACAAGAACTATAGTATCTAACACATTCATACAATATTAAATACCCTAAGCTATTGTACAATAGAAAGAAATGGATTCTAACATGGTTGTATGTCTGTATTCAAAATGAGAAAGCCTAAGCAGTTAGTTGCTGCACAGATTCCCAAAGGGGCCAGACTGAGATACATTACTTGGGTTGTTATTTTTCTTTTCCACCATTCAAAGACAGAGGGAAAAAAAAGTCATGTATCACCAGGAGTCCCTAACTCTTGAATTTACATCCCTCATACATGCAGTTATAGCTAACAAAATCCTGTGGTTTAGAGTAATGCAATTATCTATACCAGCTTGTAAGTCAGTTTTTCAATAGTGAATCCAAAACAAATACTTTGGGTTAGACATCTCAGCCTCAGGTCACTGGCAGCAGCATGCCCTTTGTAGATACAGGCAAGCACTACTTCTTCTACGGGAGCTTAGCCAAATAAGACGCTAAAGTCTACAAATAGCATCATGGGGTGTCATTGCCACCAATAACATTGCTGTGAGCTGATGTGTCTAAAAAACCATCTACTACAACTTTTCCTGCTTCACTGAACAATAAGGTATAAGCTGTGATAATAAAACTTCTTATAGGAAGTTTTAAACTACAACAGACAATTTTCTTGGTTTTTAAAGCCATGTCCATTTTGTAATAAAAAGTTTTCATGGATTTTTCTTGTTATTTGGTGAAGTCAGTCTGGATGATTTCAGTCAACAATAACAGAACTCTAGGCAAAAGCAACAAACTATTTTGATTTATATGCACTTTTTTTTTAATCAGCCACTCAAGGCAACTCTGTTCTCCTTGTTCTCCTAACAAAACACACAATAGTTTGAATTGTTTAAAGCTTTTGATTTGGCAAGGCTTTAAAATACCAGGCCATGGCTTCAAAATGTTTGAGTCATGAAAGATTGTTTAGACACAGAAAAGCAGATGTGAAATGCTGCTACAGAAATTTCTCACGGGAGTCCTTGGACTTGTGTGAGTTAAGACATGAAATAAAACAAATACTAAACATACCCTAGGGGGAAAAAAGATACATGCTTAAAAACAGGAACACTTTCCCCTTCTTATGCTTTTATTGAATAAACCAATGATGTTCACTTGTGCACACCGAAGCTTCAGCACTCTTTAGAGTCACCCAGGGTGTAGGTCCCATCAGCCATGTTAGTAATTAACCCTTTGTTATTTGTTGATGTTCCATATGCACTAAAAATGGTAACACCCGGTCCTGAAAGACCTTGAACCTAACCTGAGAACTCAGGTGGGCTTGCTCGTAATGAATAACATAGATGTTGAATTCATCCAAAGCAAATGGGAGGCAAGGGAGTTGGGAGCTGGTCCTGATCCTTTCTCGAACACATTGTTTAGCCCTTCTGCCCTTTTGCTTATCTTATTTACAGTCACTGGTTGAATACATGCACTGCATTTATCAATATATTTTTCTGTTTCATAGAAATAAATTTACATCAAGAAGCATATATATATATATATATATATATATATATGGGAAGTCAAAGGGAATGCAAATTATTATGTCTTTTCACCTTTAAATACAGGTAGCAATTGGAAATTTGTTCCAGGTAATAAGTGTTTTCTTTATGAGGCCTACTTTTGCTTTTTACCTCCCAGTGAAACTCTCTACATAATTGTTGGGTGGAGTCTTTTCATTTTTCATGCCACTCACCTATTCATTCATGCAACATGTTTATATATACCTGGGTCTATTTGTTGATACAGACAGAACTCATAGCCTAGTAAACCAATTGTGAAAACAAGAATTATTTCACAGAGTGAAACACACTCTAATGGAAGAAATAAGAATTTTCCTGGCAACTTCTAGGAATTGTACCTCTTACAAACTTCTTGGACCATGAAAGGCATCTAATTCAAGCTGAGTTGCAAAAAAACTGAGAAGAAATTCTCATTTGAGGAGCTGTAAAAGGAATCTCAGCAAAACATGTGGCATTTCGTCAGCAAAAGAGCACAATATAATCAAGGAAAATAAATTATTCTAGCAAGAGATAAGGCTAATGACATCAACAAACACATTACCAACATGTATATATATATATATATATATATATATATATGTGTGTGTGTGTGTGTGTGTGTGTGTGTGTGTGTATGTTTGTGTGTGCAGATAGAGAATAGATAGATAGATAGATAAATAGATAGATAGATAGACAGATAGATAGGCAGATTAGAAATTAAATAACAGTAACTTTGATCAATTGATTTCTTAAAAGGAACACTGGTTGTAGTTCAATGACTGGCTCTGAAGACAGTAACATGGAAAGTATGGAAACAAGATGGACAGTGGCTACAGTGACACCACTAGAAAGCAATGATTTGAGTAAGGGTAGCAGCAATATACAAAAGAAAGGGTATGAAACTGTCAAAAAATATATTGAGAAGCATCAGTAGGATTCGAAGACTCACTAATTATGCTAGGACAAAGGAAAGATTCAAAGTTGACATACAATTTTCTTGCTTGGTCAATTATTTAATATTAGTGCTATTCACTTTAATCTTAAAGTTTAAGAAATTTGGGGAAGAAATTACAGTAATGGCTTTGAATTTCCTAAGTTTGAAGCACTTAGACCTACCAGTGCAAGTTTTACGTGTATCCAAGTTGACATCAGAAACAGAGAATATTCCAGGAAAGAAGACATCAATACTCTACAAGAAAGCCCTCAGAACAACTTATCAGTAAATGGCCAAATTTTTAACTATTATAATACTTTATAGCAATTATGTAAATAGCTAAGAAATTTAAAGAAATTTTTTTAATAATATCCAACATTTAAGAGGCCTATATTAAAACTAACTAACTTAGCTTTATATACTTGGGGTATATAATTATGATCATGGAAAACTGAGATAAGAAGCAAGAAAGACTATCTTATAATTTTTATGTCAATGCATCTCATCTTTTTTTATGTGACCTTACTAAGATATGCAAACCATGCCTTTATTACTCAGTGCTCCTCTTAATTATTTCATTCCCCATCATACCTACTTAGTTTTAAGGTGGTTTCCATGGCAATGGCAAAGTACTCAAAAGAACAGACAAATACACTGATGTCCCAAGGTATGCAGTACATTTAAATTAAGATATCAACTGTAGATTACAAAGCTACAAATGAGTAAGAAAGCCATCTATCTAGGAAAAGGTGGCAAGGAATCAAAAAGTGAGCCAGGTTTCTCATCTGTTTTTTGTTTTGTTTTGTTTTGTTTTGTTTGGTAAACCTTTAAAAAGCTGAAAAATCAAATAGACATAGCATAAATCTTACAACTATCAGAAAAGCTAAAATGAGAAAATATAATTTTATAATTTTCCCTAAAGAGAAGGTCTGAAGAAAGGAAGGGGGAAAGAGTTCTCTCTCTCTCTCTCTCTCTCTCTCTCTCTCTCTCTCTCTCTCTCTCTCTCTCTCTGTGTGTGTGTGTGTGTGTGTGTGTGTGTGTGTGTGTGTGACTATTTTCTAAAGCAGTTTTAGGTTCAAAGCAAAATCAAAATAGAATTCCCAAATGCTCCCTAGTCCCCACGTATGCAGTCTCTACCACTATATACATCATGCACAAGAGTGGTAGGTACATTTGCATCTATCAATCAACCAACATTAATACACCATTATACCCTAATGCCCATGGCTAGCACTAGGGCTTACCCTTAGTGTTGTACATTCTATGGAATCTGACAGTCATATAATGGCATGCACCCACCATTACATCACACAAAATCACATGCCTGTTGTAGAAATGCTGTGTTCTACTTAGTCCTACTACCCCTTCTCAAACACAGAAATCATTAGTATTTTCCGTATTTTCAAAGCTGTGCCTTCACCAGAATGACATAGTTGAAATCAAACAGCATGTAGCTTTTTCACACTCATAAGCTTTTTCACCTCATGTGTCTGAAGCTTCTCCAGGTCATTTAATGTTATAGCTGCCCATTTCAACATAAAGCTAAAAATCACTCATCATATGGATGTATTGATATTTATCCATTCCTCTACTAAGGAGCAACTTAATTGCTTCTAAGATTTTATGATGAACAAAGTGGCTATAAATTCCTATTTGGTGGTTTGGGGGGATTTGGTTTACCAGTTTTAGGGGTTAAATGTCAACGAATGAGGTTACCAGATTACACAATAAACATTAGTTTATATTGCAAGCAACTGTCACACTGTCCTCTGATGTGGCTGTATTTCTCCCAGTGCTTTGCATTTGCACCACCAGCAATGAAAACTCCTGCTCTCCACATCCTCACAGCATCTGATGCTGTCAGTGTTTTAGATTCTCACCACCTGCCATCTCAGTAGATGTGCTATGACAATCCTGCTATAATTTGTCATTTCCAGATGACATATGATGCTGAGAATCTTGCCGTGTTCTTGTTTTCCATCTGTAAATCTTGGGTTCTCTATTCAGAGTTTCTTCCCATTTTCAGTGACATTGTTCTTTATATCATTTTTAGAATTCCTTATGCTTTTAGCTGGGCAAGATAGCACATGTCAGCCTATTCAACATAGAGTGTTCCAGGCCATCCAGGGCTACATAGTGAGACAAAAACAACAAAACAAAGAACTGAATCTTTTATCCTTTTAGATAAGAGACATATATATATATATATATATATATATATATATATATATATCAGAGATGTCATGTGTAAATATCTTCAAAACATTTTTTTATTCTAGTTTTCTTGCAGTGTCATTGGCAGAACTGAAGACTAAAGTTTAATGCTGCAGAACATTTCTTTCATGGACTATGTCTTTGGAGGTATAGTTAAAAGTCCCACCATCTAGGTCGTCTCCTGTGTTGTCTCCTAGAAGTTCCATAAATTGAAATTTTGTGTATAGATCTGAAATGCATTTCCAGATAGTTTTACAAAGGTAAAATACATTTATAATATTTAGAGTCTTTAGTACTATTTTACTATATTTCCAACTATATGTGTGACTTTTTAAAGAACCTGATAATTGAACTTTTTTAAAGTGCCATAAGAAAACAGCGACTTGGTCAAGGATATGCATCTAACACCGTTTTATAGTGAGATTTGAGAAACAATTTGTCAAGGAATTATTACCTGGTTAACTATATTATAGCCAAATGATGATAACATGTTATAAAACTACTTCTGGTAAGGTTTTAAATACATTTTTTTAACTTTCTTGAAAGGAGTTATACTAAGTATTATCACTAGAGTATGGGATGTAGGCTATTTATATTTTTATTCCATATACTTTATTATAATATATACATTCCTGATAAGAAAATATGCGATTTTTTCCCTCAAGGACTTGAAGTGTCAGATGACCCTTTATAAAGAGCAACTAAATAAAACTGAAGAGATGGCATGCTTCAGGACACTGGATCAAAACTGATGCCCTGTTTCACTGTTCTCACAAAGTAGATTTAAGCACCCAAAGCACACATAAAACTCTGCAGCTGAAATCAGTGGAAAGTAATTAGTAGAGGATTGCTTAATAGTGAGAAAATTCAATGATTAGGAGAGAGATTTGGGTGTTAAGAACTACACAGCAAGAGAAGGAGAAAGAAATGGAGGCAGCAACTAGGAAAGGGCATTCCTACATCACTGTGTAATATAATCCCTCAATGTAAAATAGACTCCTCACCTTCTCAAAGTCTGTCATAACCTATTATATACAGTCTATACTAGGGTCTGCCATTTGTCTTCACTGTGGACCCCTTGTTCCCAAATAATTTATGCACTTTGTATCAGCAAGACAGATCTTGGATCAAAATTGGAAGACCCAAATTAAGTCACCACACAACTACCTATTTAGGACATGACTTGGGTAAATAGCACAGCTTATATGACACAGATACCTCCTCTGTTTATGATACAACCTCTGTCTTCACCACAGAGTTATTATGAAGTGCAAATGAAGTCAAGCATACTAAACAACAGAAGTTTTAAATGTGTATTTATAGTGATATGATATTTTGTCCTATGAACAATGCAATGTTTGGCCTCTGATAGCAATTCAAGATTAAAACTTGAATCCCTTGTTGACATGACAAAGAATAGTCTTGTGGGAATAGCAACCCCTTCATCTCTGGCTGCCTCTATATTTGATGCTACAAAATCTGGGTCCCAAAAGCAGATGGCTTTCCAAGGTAGGTGAGGAGCATTCATTAACTGAAGTTAATATGCACCTGTGTTTCCAAGCTGGCACTAACAAACAGTACTTTAATGTACTCCCCGTTCTGACTTTCACTCTGTATTGTTTCATCTGTCCATTCACTTATTCACTGAAAAATTACGTGCCAACCTCCAGCACAAACCATAAACAACAGAAATTAGAGGAAGCCCTACTGGACTAGAACCAACTCCAATAGGGGGAATCAAATATGAATCACAGGATCACACATACAAACATTAAAAAAAAAAAGGCAATAGCAATAAAAATAGAGACTGGGGGTTTATTAGCAAGTTTAATTGAGTGGCCAATAAGGACTGAAGGGGTTTAGAGAATCCCCTGCTGAGGTGAGATCTGAGAGAGAAAGGTGAAAAGAAGTGAAAACATATCTCTTTCTGTGCTGATATCGCCCCCACCAACATGGTGAAGGGAATGTTCCTAAGACCTGCCAGATGTGCAAAAATGTGGCAAGCACCAACCTCACAAAATAGACACAAAAGGGCAAGGATCTTGCCCAGGGAAAGCAGTGTGATGACAGGACACAGAGTGGCTATGGTGGGCAGACTAAGCCTATTTTCCCCACAAAGGCTAAAACTACAAAGAAGATTGTGCTGAGATGTGAGAGTATAGAACCCAATGGCAGATCTAAGAGGATGCTGCCTAGTAAGAAATGCAATCATTTTAAACTGGGAGGCAATAAGAAGAGAAAGGGTCAAGTGATCCAGTTCTAATCCAGTTTTGTTATGAAGACAATAAAATCATGAGCTTTTATTCACATAGAGAGAGAGAGAGAGGAAGAGGGAGAGAAAGAGTTAACAGAACAAGTAAGGGACAGAATGATTGATTGTCCTATGACACAAAACACTGACACTCAAGAAATGGAATGAAGGCATGTCAGAGCACAGGTCATGAGAACAAATACAACACAAGATGAAAGTTAAAGAATACAAGGCATGGTAAGATGAAGGAGAAGAGGGCGAGGAGAATCACCAAAAACAAATTTTGTTTGGAAAAATTGCACAATGAAACCTAATACTGTATATGCTGATTTTAAAATAATCTAAACAATGTCTGCTTGTTCTTTTAGAAGATCAGTAAGCATGGAATTAACATGCCTTAACAATCTTGTCCAGAAAAACATCTAGTATTTAGGATCTTGACAGGAAAGTGAAGAGGATAGCCTAGATTTGAGATGCAGATGAGCACAGGCATTAAGTAGGTATCAGAGAATAACACAGTTTGAGATTTTAGTAACCTATGTGTAAAATAAACACGTGGTGATGGGAGGAATGCAGAAGAAAGAACTTCAGTTAAAGGAAAGGAAGAGAGAAGTGATGATCCAGATATGAGCAACAAAATCGGAATCCAGTCTCAGAGTCGAAACCAGGACCAAATCTTAAGCCTATAGGGTTAAGAAGCAGGAGAGTATTGAATCTGACTTCATTTGCTACATTGTAGGCTCCTAAACAACAAAGATATATCCTGGCAACTCTGAGAGTCACATACTTCAAGCAACATTATACAGACTGAGAACTTACATTTAGGAATGTACATGTATATGCATACATGCACAAAACAGCAATTATTGAAAGGGGGCATGAATTTAAAAAGAGATCAAAAAAAGTCATCTGGGAGCACTTAGAGGGAGAACAGGGAAGGGAGAAATTATGTAATTATGTTATAATCTCAAAAATAGAAGAGAAAAACAATTAAAAAAAAGAAGCAATGAATTTGAAAGAAGGGAGTAGTGCACGAGAGGGTTTGGGGGAGGAAAGGAAGAGGTAATTGATATAATCTCTAAACAATAAAATAATCATTGTTTTAAAAATTTAAAAAACAGAATTACTTCAAGTGCCATTCAATATTTGCATTAATTAAATAAGTTATAGAACACAAGTAATAAATATATATTAATTAATAGTAAACATTAATAGGATACAAATTTTGGAAGTTGTGGTAGCCCTCCTCACACGCACCTGTTTTTCCATCCCCTGCACTTACTCACTATTTTTCTTTCTTTCTTCACATGCAGTCAGTATTGACTACTTTATAGTCTTAGAAATCAGTGTCTGTATCTGAATCTTCTTCGAATCCCCCAAGACAGCGCCCCTTACCAGCAGGAAGTAGTTTGGAAAGAACGACGCCCAAATTCCCAAATATTGTGTATAAATGTTTGTTTTCATTTAATTGGACTTTGTTATATAAAATTAAATAAAAAATACTCTATATGCATAAAAAAAAAGATTTTTAAAAACCTCAGGAAATCAAAAAAAAAAAAAAAAGAAAAGAAATCAGTGTCTGTGATGGTGGCCCTTGGCTGTCCACATGACTGGATTAAAAGCTGATTAGAACAAGTGAAATGTATCTGTGCCTGTGGGGGCTATTTCTAGAGAGTAATGACATGGTGAGACAGTGACTCTGAAGGAAAGACCCACTCTCCATAATAGCCATCACCTTCCTTCAGAGAGGAAGAACAAATAACAGAAAAAGTAACCAGCATGTGGCTTGCCTTCCTGTCTGTGTGAGCGAAAGTGTTATCTCCTGCTGTAGCAGCCGTCTTCCTTGGACATCAGACTCCAGCTTCATAGGCTCAGTACCATTTACTCTCCAGGGACCGTCTGTGTTTTCCTTGCCAAATTGGGACTGCTGAAGAACCAAGCTTTGTGTATTGAGCATCTACTGATTTTTCTGCCTCTACAGCATATAGGCAGATACTGTTGGGCTATCCAACCCCTATCATCAAAACAAATCTAGTAATTCCCTTTAATAATATATGCATTCATTCTCTAAATTCTGTTCTGCTCAGGAAACCTGCCTAATGTAGTGCCTGATTCTTGGAATAATCTGTTCACTGTCCCAATGGACTGTATATCTGCAAAGCAGCTCATACTCATAGACCTACAACCCCCCTCTCTATCAGATGTCTTCAACGCTAAAAGTAGGTAACTGATGCCAAGAATTCAATTTCTTCTACTTCTTAAGAAAAGAAATGTATTCAAGTTTTTCTAATTTCTATATAAATGCCTTCAAATACAGGTTATTACAATCCCCCTGACAGTATCAAGTGAATGATGGCATTGTCTAAACAGGACCACTTAGAAACAAGAAGCTTTGAAAACACATTTAGAAAACAGGAGATCAGAAGGAAGCAAAAAGGTTAACTGTGGAAATTAAGTGACTACAGCTGCATTTTTTTTATTTGCAAACACATCCTTTCCACAACTGCCATTTTTTGAAACACCATATAAAATCCATTCTCAAAGCTCTATCAGCTCCATCAGGTTTTGTCCAGAACATAGTCAGTCAACAAGCAATGAAAACAAATGTAATGCTATGAAGAATTACAGCAAAATGACCTCTGTATTTTCATTGTAATTATCCAGTGATTCAGTCAGCCTCTCAACTTCGCAAATAGCTATTGAGTGTCTGCCACATATACAGGATTACAGCATGTAACCAATAGTAATTCTGTTCCTCAAATTTAAAGATGAAACATGAAAGACAGACTGACAGTCTGGGGAAATAAAAAAAAAAAACAGCATCCTAAAGAATAAAAGTATTTTAAGTTATTTATACTACTTTAAATGGCAGAATACCTCTCCCATACATGTCTATTTCAAATTCCTCATGCCTATAAAACTTAAGTAATTCTGATAACTAAGTTGCTACAATCTTGACTTTCTTTTCTTACAAAGACTTATCTTCTCATATTGGGGTAATTATCAGGCCATGTCTGGCGTACAATGGGAGCTGCTCTTGAGCTGTATTATTTCTACTAAAGGCATTTGCCTCTGTTATCATCAGAATAAATAGAATACTTAAAATACTGTTATGTACAATTAATGTAATGTTAGAATACTTCCTCACACCCAACACCCTTGTTCATTTTTAACAACTGAAATAATTATCTTTTGACATCTTCAGTCACAACTGTAGTGCTGGGCTTAGTACATGGCCTTTGTGGTACAGGAACTCATTAGAAACTCCCAGAGTAATTAAATGTTCTTTTTAAATGCCTTCATCTCATAAGCATTTTTCTTTTCTCTCCAAGTTTTCTGATAGCATTTTTAATTGAAGATATTACACAAACCACAAAAAAGTGACTGAACCAGACAGAACCAGAGTGAACCAGTAAAAACCAGATTGAACCTGCCGGATTGATTGAACTGAATTGAACAGGTTGGAAACAGTCTGAACTGGATTGAACCAGTTGAAGTCAGATTTACATGTCAGAACCAGACTGAACTTGTGGAAACCAGACTGAATCAGATTGAACCAGTCAGAATCATAGTGAACCGGTCAGAACCGGTCTGAACTAGATTGAACCAGTCAAAAGCAGATTGAACTGGATTTACATAGTCGGAACCGGACTGAACCGGTTGAAACCGGATGGAACCAGATTTAACCAGTCTGAACCAAACTCAAATGGATCAGTCAGAACCGAACTGAAGTGGTCAGAGCAGGATTGAGCTAGATTGAACTGGTTGGAACCTGTCTGAACTATATTGAACCAGTTGAAAGTGGAATGAACCAATTGAATCAGTCGAAATCAGATTGAACTGGTCACAACCAGAATGAACCAGTCAAAACAGGATTGAACTGGTCTGAACCAAATTGAACTAGTAGAAACTGCATTTAACTAGTCAGAACCCATCTGAACCAGATTGAACCAGTCAAAACCAGACTGAGCCTGTAGAAAGAGGATTTACACTGCCCTTTTGACCAGATAGTGAATCAGTGCGTCAGCAGCAGCAGAATAGGCAGTCAAAGCCAAAGCATTATTTCACAGTGCTACTATGTGTTCAATAATTTCTACATTTGTTCCCATCTACTTTGAGCTAATATGTCCTTGATGTTTCAAAGAGCAGCAAAATCCATTTATTCAAATATTCAACTATAAGCTAAACTGAAATCAACCAGCCCCAAAATACCAATAAAGATTTCTATGTAAAACTATTAAATTCAATATTCTGAAATTAGAATTCAGGATTTTGTAAAGTGGCAATGGTCGCTATTCATTAACTTAAACATTCGAGAACTTTGATTATAATCTATTAGAGTAGATAAGCATTACTGCAACAGAGCAGAGGGACCAGCAGACCAGCTGGGGATTTAGAGTGGGTGGGGGCTGGGAACAGGCTTGGATTTATTGAAGACTAAAAAAGCCATGAGTTAGAGCAAGCAGCTGACAGCAAGACTAAAATTAGAGGAACACGTTTCAGCATAGAAAAAGATGCCTGAAAACCTGTAAGGAAATCAGTAATCCCTTAGCCACAGATTGAGTACCAAGCAGAAAAGTAAATGACCCAAGGACATTGAAATCAAACCACTCATGAAGTGTGAAGAGAACTTGAGTCACTCAACCCCAGGTTAGAATAAAAAACTCACAACCTCCCAACACATGTGCCCTAAGATATCCCCCTCGGCCTCTGAGTCATAATTTTCCCTTACAATTGGGAGTTTGAAAAACTGTTCTAAAAAGTTGTGAAATTATTTCTCCAGATAATGGATTACAAATTGAGACAAAAATGTTAACTTTTAACAATGTCATTATAATGGGTTTTGATGGGCAATATTAACAGAATGAAATAACATTTTTAAATGCTTGTTGACATACTTCTGACCTAGATTAGTTTCATTGCCCCATAATCTTCTGCTATTTTGATTAAAGTAACTGGATGGGAGAACCAAGTCATAAGCGAGGGAGTAATTGTTCAGGCCTGATTTTCAGAACAAAGTATATTAAGCAATAAAAGGCCCACCATTCATGAAGATAATGGGCTTAAAATAGTAGAACCACAAAGTTTAGAGGGTGATAGGTTTCCAGAATTTCTGAAGCTTTCTCATTTTGGTATAAACCAAACACTAGTTCAAGTCATCGAGCTTTTTCTTCCACTGTAAGCAACAAATAAATAAATAAATAAATAAATAAATAAATAAATAAATAAATATATAAATAAATAAATAAAGAAGACATACAGGAAAAAAAGCAAAAGCAATTTTCAACTAAAACAAAAGACCCTCAAAATTATTCCTAGACTGATGCTACTTCCCTGTTCTCCCACATATCCTTGTATAGTCTGGAATAGGGGAATGGGTACCAGAAACACACATCATTGATACTATGCTTTGAGGATCCCCTAGTAAGAGAGACACATTTCCTTCTCCCCCAGATTTTCAGGAAGATGGAGTCTTCTGCATAAAACCAGGCTGAGGTGCTACATAAAAAGAGAACAGTTGAAGACAAATGGGAAGAAGGTATATGCATAGAAAGGATCTGTGATGTCAGCATATTCCCAGAGACCATATATGGGGTGAAGGAAAACAGAGCATTCTCAAGTGGCACACAGGAACCTGCAGAATGGTGGCCAAGATAACTGGACATAGGACCAATGGGACTCACAGACAATCAACAGCCTCCGCAAATCATAGACAATTTCATCCATTTTTCTCCTCCCTTCTGAGTGGCACCTGCTAATGTGTCTTAAGAAACTTAGCCCACTTGGCAGAGGACTGTTCCTACATATAACATGGGAAATATTTTCCTACTCAATTTCTGTGAAAATGGAATAAAAGGTGTGTCCTCTAACAGAGTGGATACTTTTTTCTTTAACACTTAACAAATGCAATATCAAAAGAATGTTAGTCTGTTGTGAAATGTGAATTCTATTGAGTTCTCAAAAGAAGTTATGGTCTACAAAGGTTTGGTTCTTTTGGGGACCCACCACCCAGTTCCCAATAAATCATATGGAGTCTTGTAATTACTTAGGAATGCCTGGCTGTATTTGGGCTTGTTTCTAAGCAGCTTTTCTTAAATTAGCCAGTCTGTTTGGCCTCTGGGCTTTTATCTTTCTCTATTTCTGCATACCTTTCTTTACCTCTTTCTCCATGGCTTGCTGTGTAAATGGATGGCTGGTCCCTGGTGTCCTCCTCCTTTTCTTGTTCCTCTTTGATCTTCTCCTTCCCAGATTTTCCTCCTATTTATTCTCTCTGCCTGCCATCCCCAGCTATTCTTTCTCTGTCCAGCTATCAAAACTCTTTATTATACCAATAAGATATTGTATACATGCAAAGTATCACAGATTCACAGACTTAAATAACATAAAATAACACAACAGGTCTTTGCATCATTAAAACAAATATGCGACAGCCTAAACAAATGTAATTTATCTTAAAAAAAAAAAAAAAAGTACTCTACAACACACAGTGGCAGTTTCCATTCCAATATCCTCACTGTCACCACCACCAACTTAATTTAAAAGAATATACAATGCTGAAAATATCTTAATAGTCTCTGACAATAATCTTAATCTCCTATAAAAACATCTAGAATCTACAAAATAGAAACAGAGTTAAATGTTTGAACTATGTCCACTTGCTATGTGATTATTTGTAGAACAGACAAAACCCCTAAAAAGTCAGCCAGAAAGTCACGAGTTTGGCAGAAGGTTGTGGGTTCCTCTTCAAATACTCACATACACACAGACACACAGACACAGACACACACACACACACACACACACACACACCAGCTTCTTAAACACTCACATAACCTGCCCATGTTGCCTATTGCCTCAAAATATATAAATTTTCCTAAATAGAACCACCCTTTGAGACTTCTGAACTTTCAAACACTGGAAAATAAAACCTATATGTCAAGTGGGGACTGAGGCAGCCAAGCTCATTACCAACCTTCTATCCTGCCTTTTTCACGGGTGCAATAAAATTTAAAGGTCTCAGGAATACAACAAAAAATAGGAAAATTGAAAGCTACACCCTTAAGCAGTTTCTACCAAACCACTTGCTGCCCAGTTTGCTATGTGTACCTAGCAATGCTTCCAAGGAAGGGGGAAAAAAATCTATTCTTCACCATATATAAAGAAATGATGACAAGAAACACACCTACCTCCAAGGAGAAAACTGCAAGCAGCCTTGCTTAGTAGGCAATCACTAATCTGAACCTGTACTTGTTCTCAACATTTAAGAAAAAAAAATGAACTCTAACTCTAAATCACCTGTTTTCCTATTGCGCCTTATCTAAAACACCAGTAATGCATTGCATTTCTCAACATAGCATTGGGGATATTTGACTTAGATTTCTAACTTTGACAACAATTATTCACCAATTAGATTGCACTGTGTATGCTTCACATGGTTTTTAGTTTTCTGTTTAACTTGAGCTAAATTTTCTATGTCCAACAAGTTGGGATGTGGTTGAAGAAAAACACTGAAAATTTTTTTTGGTTAGGAAAGAAAATTCTCAAATGGATAAATAGAAATGGCTAATGAACATTTTTTTTAAAAGTGGCCATCATCCTTTGCCATCAGGGAAATGCAAACTAAAACCACTACTTTGAAATCTCATCCCTATCAGAATGACTAAGATAAACAGAGTGGGATGGGAATGCTCACACCCCAAATGATGACAAATGCGGCCTTAGATGTGAGGAAAGAACATTCATCCACTTCTGGTGGGTGTGCAAACTGGCACACTGTGGAAATCAGCGTGGAGCGTCCTCAAAAAAAAGTAGAGATAGAGGTGCCATAAGATCTACCTCCACCAATCTTTGATATAGATCCAAAGGATTCAATGCTCTACCAGAAATACTTACTCAGCCACATTCATTTCTGCTCTATTTACAATAGCTGGGAAATAGAAACAGCCTAGATGTCCATGATTAATGGAAATTGAAAATATGATTCATTTGCACAATGAAATATGATTCAGCAGTTAAGAAAAATGAAATAATGAAATTTTCAGGTAAAGAGAGCTAGGAAAAACATCATTTTGATTGAGGTAACACAGACCTAGAAAGACAAATATCAGTTTTCCTCATATGTGGATGCTAGCTTTGATCTCATTTGTCAGCTTCATTCTCCCAGGTCCCACCCCTTCTAAAGTGGCGACAATAGGGAACTCAAATTTGCAAGCTGGCTAGCTGTGAGCTATAGGCTTGCTTAATAGACCTTGCTTCAAAAGAATAAAGAAAGCCAGACAGTTGTGGTGCATGCCTTTAATCCTAGCACTTGGTAGGCAGAAGCAGGTAGATCTCTGTAAGTTTGAAGCCAGCTTGATCCACAAAGCTAGTTGTAGGACAGCTAGGACTATTATAAAGAGAAACCAAAAAAAAAAAAAAAAAAAAAAAAAAAAGAATAAAGGGAAGAGATGTTGTGAAAAAGTCTTAACATCAACTCAGACATCAAAATGCACATGCATTGTGTGCACCTGGCATGTACACATACACATCCAAACACATATATACACATATACCACACAAATGTATGAAAAGAAGAAGAAAAAGTTATAAACTTCCAGATACAGTGGCACAGACCAATCACTCCCATTCTAAAAAGGAGGACTAGGAGACTGTCAAGAAGGAACATACCAAAGTCCAGGAGGATAACCACAAAACCCTGGAGGATAAGCACAATCCCCTGTAGGTATGTATCTAGGGCAAGTGATGTTGCAATTTGAGTTCCAAGTTGACTGAGTAGCTAAATTCCTATAGCCTTGAAGTTTGAGGTCCAAATGACCTTGTTTGTGGGCTGGAGCCATCCATTGCCTGAAATTTTCCATGGCAGACGTTCTATATCTCTAGCATTCCAACACCCTGGCATCTTTATTGCAGCTTGGGCTTTCCCCTCATAGCTTTCATACAGCATACTGTCTGGAGCATCCTGGAAGGACCCTGATTCTATTACACACTATCTAGCTTCATGGGCCTTCCTTTGACATATTGATGGAAATATCCATGACCCAAGACTGTTACATTCTATATGCATGCAACTAGCATCATGTAGACAGTACCAACGTTTATCATCAATCCAGTAATAGACAGGCCCTCTTGCTTCATGGCTTCAGTTTCCTCTGAGTACCTATGTGGCTAAGAATGATAAAATTAATCTTGCCTACCCAGTGCTATGCCAACAAGGATCACTGTCCCTCTCTTCTCAAGAGAAAGTCTTTTAAGTGAATTTATCTATTTCTATATTTAAGGTTATGATAGGTCATGAATTTCAGACATGAGACAAGCTTCACCCACCATTACTGGCCTTGAAAATGGTAAAGGAGAGCCACAAGCCAAGGAATACAGGGGCTTCAAAAAGTGAGAAAAGAGGGCAAGGGGCTGGCCAGATCTAGAGATACAGCACATCATCATGTGATGGTGTTTGAAAAAAAATTTTGAGGCAACTCTACAGCTTAAAGAAAATCCCATGGTTCCAATCAAATGGACCCAAGAAGCAAGCAGGTGTGGCTATCCTAATATCTAACAAGTTAGACTTCAAACCAAAATTAATCAAAAGAGATGAAGACGGTCATTTCATATTCATCACAGCAGAAATCCATCAGCACAAAGTCTCAATTCTGAACATCTATGCCCCAAATACAAAGGCACCCACATTTGTAAATGAATCACTACTAAAACTCAAAGCTCACATAAAACCTCACACACTTATACTGGGAGACTCCACTCTCACCACTAGAGAGGACCACCAGTCAGAAACTTAACAAAGAAACAAAAGAACTAACAGAAGCTATATCTTAATTGGGTTTAATAGACATCTATAGAACATTCCATCCAAACACAAAAGAATATACCCTCTTCTCAGCTCTACATGGAACCTTCTCTAAAATCGACCACATACTAAGCTACATAACAAACCTCAACAGACACACAAAAAAAATTGGAATAGTCCCCTGTATCTTATCAGACTACCATGCTTTAGAATTGGAATTCAACAACAACACAAATCGCAGAAACCTTACAAACTCATGTAAACTGAACAATGCAGAAATGCACCATACTTGGGCAAAGAAGAAATAAAGAAATTAAGGACTTCCTAAAATTCAACAAGAATGAGGATACAACATACCCAAACTTATGGGACACCTTGAAAGCAGTGCTACAAGGGAAGTTCATTGAACTAAGGGACCATATGAAGAAAACAGAGGATAGTCACATAAGAGAATTAACAGCACAACTGAAAGCCTTAGAACAAAAAGAAGCAAACTCACCACAGAGGAGTAGACACCAGGAAACAATCAATTGGAAGGCAGAAATCAATAAAGTAGAAACCAGGAAAACAATACAAAAAAATCAATGCAACAAAGATTTGGTTTTTCAAGAAAATCAACAAGATAGACAAACCTTTATCCAAACTAAAGAAACAGCAGAGAGAGAACATGCAAATTAACAAAATCAGAAACGAAATGGGGAACATAACAACAGACACAGAGGAAATCCAGACAATATTCAGGTCATACTTTCAAAACCTGTACTCCACTAAATTTGAAAATTCAAAGGAAATGGACAAATTACTGGATAACTATCATTAAATTATGAACAGACAAACAACTTAAATAGATCTATAACCTCTAACGAAATAGAAGCAGTCATCAAAATCCTTCTAACCAAAAAAGGTCCAGGGCCAGATGGCTTCAGTGCAGACATTCAAGGAAAAGCTAATACCAATACTCCTCAAATTGTTCCATACAATAGAAACAGACGGTTCATTACCAAACTCTTTTTATGAGGCTATAATCACCTTGGTACCCAAGCCAAACAAAGACACAACTAAGAAAGAAAACTATAGACCAATATCCCTCATGAACATTGATGCAAAAATACTCAATAAAATACTGGCAAACCAAATCCAAGAATACATCAGAGAAATCATCCACCATGACCAAGTAGGCTTCATCCCTGGGTTGCAGGGATGGTTCAATATATGAAACTCTATCAATGTGATCCACCATATAAACAAACTAAAGCATGATCATCTCCCTAGATGCTGAAAAAGCCTTCCACAAAATTCAACACTCTTTCATGGTAAAGGTCTTGGATAGATCAGGGATAACAGGAACATACCTAAACATAATAAGAGCAATATACAGTAAACCAACAGCCAACATCAAACTGAATGGAGAGAAACTTAAGCCAATTGCTCTTAAATCAGGAACAAGATAAGGCTGCCCTCTCTCTCTGTATCTCTTCAATATTGTACTTGAAGTTCTAGCTAAAGTAATAGGAACACAAAAGGAGATCAAGGGGATCCAAATTGGAAAGGAAAAAGTCAAACTGTCTCTATTTGCAGATGATATGATAGTTTACATAAGCGATCCAATAAACTCTACCAGGGAACTCCTACAGCTAATAAACACCTTCAGCAAACTAGCAGGATACAAGATAAACTCAAAATAATCAGTAGCCCTACTATATTCACATGAAAAAGGGGCTAAAAAAGAAATCAGAGAAACATCACCCTTTACAATAGCCACAAACAACATAAGTATCTTGGGGTAATGCTTACCAAACAAGTGAAAGACCTATATAATAACAACTTTGTGTCTTTAAAGAAAGAAATTAAAGAAGACATCAGAAAATAGAAAGATCTTCCATGCTCTTGGATAGGTAGGATAAACATAGTAAAAGTGGCAATCTTGCCCAAAAGCAATCTACAGATTCAATGCAATCTCCATTAAAACACCAGCACAATTCTTCACTGACCTTGAAAGCATAATAATCAACTTTATATGGAAAAACAAAAGACCCAGGATAGCCAAAACTACCCTGTACAATAAAGGAACTTCAGGAGGCATCACCATCCCGAACTTTTAGCTCTATTACAGAGCTATAGTCCTGAAAACAGTCCGGAAAAAATAGACAAGACCAATGGAATCAAATCAAAAATCCTGATATTAAACAACACACCTACACCTGATTTTTGACAAAACAGCTAAAAGTAAGCAATGGAAGGAAGAAAGAACCTTCAACAAATGGTGCTGGCACAACTGAATGATGGTGTGTAGAAGACTGCAGATAGATCCATGTCTATTGCCTTGCACAAAATTCAAGTCCAAATGGATCAAAGACCTCAACATAAATCAAGCCACACTGAACCTCTTAGAAGAGAAAGTAGGAGGTACTCTTGAACAAATCTGTATAGGAGACCGCTTCCTGAACATAACCCCAGCAGCATAGACACTGAGATCAAGAATTAATAAATGGAACCTCCTCAAAGTTAAAAGCTCCTGTAAGGCAAAGGACACAGTGGACAAGAACAAATGGCAGCCCACAGACTGGGAAAAGATTTTCACCAATCCTACATCTGACAGAGGGCTGATCTCCAAAATATACAAAGAACTCAAGAAACTAGTCAACAAAACACCAAATAACCCTATTAAAAAATGGGGTACAGAACTGAAGAGAGAATTCTCAATAGAGGAAATAAAAAAAGGCTGAAAGACACTTAAGAAAGTGCTCAACATCCTTAGCTATCAAGGAAATGCAAATCAAAACAACTTTGAAATACCATCCTACTCCTGCCAGAATAGCTAAAATTAGAAACACCAATGACAACTTATGCTGGAGAGGATATGGAGAAAGGGGAAGACTCCTCCACTGCTGGTGGGAATGCAAACTTGTACAGCCATTTTGGAGATCAGTATGGCTGTTTTCAGGAAAATGGGAATCAGTCTACCACAGGATCCGGCAATCCCCCTCTTTGGCATCTACCCAAATGATCCACATCCATGCAACAAAGACATGTGCTCAACTATGTTCATAGCAGCTTTATTTGTAATAGCAAGAACCTGAAAACAACCTAGATGATGCCTCTCAACTGAAAAATGGATAAAGATGTGGCACATCTACACATGGAATACTACTGTGCGGGGGGAAAAAAACAAAGGAATCTTGAAATTCGCAGGCAATAGATGGAACTTGAAGAAACCATCCTGAATGAGGTAACCCAGTCACAAAAAGAGGATCATGGTATGTACTCACTCATAAATGGATTTTAGACCTAGAGCAAAGGATCACCAGCCTCTAATTCACACCGCTAGAGGAACTAGGATACAAGGAGGATTCTAAGAGATTCATATAAGGTCCCTCACAGAAGGGGGATGGAACAAGTTCTCCAGAGCATACAGGGAGTGGGAGGGGGCAGTGAGTGGGGATGGAACTAGGAGAAAGAGGAGGGGAGATGAGGAAAGCATGTGGGACTAGGAATATTGAGTCAGGGGAGGAATAGAAGAGAAGACAGAGGAATAGAAGAGAAGACAGTGAAAGAGAGAGAGAAAGAGAGAGAGAGAGAGAGAGAGAGAGAGAATAAAAGAGGAAGCCATTAAAGGTTTGAAAAGAAAAATGAACCTAAAGAAATGTCCAGAGATCTACAAGACTGACCCCAAGTAACAATTTGATCAACAGTGGGCAGGCTACCATACATGCCCTTCCCTGATAATGAGATCAATGACTAACTTATCCACCATTATGGAGCCCTCATCTAATAGCTGATAGAAACAGAAGCAAACACAACTAAACACTGAGCGGAACTGAAATCCAGATGCAGAGAAGGAGGACAAGACCAGGCTACAGAAACTCATAGAGACAGTTTACCTGAATAAAGAGGAGCTAATGGGTCCCTAGACTGATAGCTGGGAATCCAGCATGGGACTGACTCAGACCCCCTCAACATGTGTCTCAGCTAGAAGGCCTGAGCAGTCTAAGGGACCTCATACAGTGCAACCAGGATGTATTCCTGGTGCACAAAAGGACCTTTCAGGCACATACCCCATGGAGGGTTACTCCCTTAACCTAGAGGCAGGAGAGAAGTCTTAGTCCCTACTCCAAAAGACTTGACAGATTTAGATGACCCCTCCTGAAGGGCATTACCCTTCATGTGGAGTGGCTAGTGATGGGAGGGGAGGGTGGTTGGGGTGCATGTGAGGGTGGGAGAGAGGGAAAGAGGGAGGGAGGGAGGAAGAGGGAACTGGGACCAATATGTAAAATAAAAATAAAAAATAAATTAACATAAAATAAACAAAAGAAAATCCCATGGTCATGTGAATCCACATACTTCTGAGAATGACTTAACACTGTTAATAAAGTAAATTATGAATGCATCAGGGATGTTGGCACAGACAGGGCAGCATCCGAGTAGCTACTTCAGTGCAGGGCCAACATATGCTACTATGGCCACCAGAAGTGGTTACAGGACTATAACAACCCCAAGGAGTCTCTGTGGAAAGATACAGGATTCAATATAAGCAATCGATGTCACCAACACTTGTATCATGGACACTGAATTGGATCACATGGAAGGGACTAGAGCATGCTGAAAAATTAATGCTATGCAAGTATCATTATATTGATGATAACTGTTTACAGAGGGTTAATCAAAATGAAAAAGCTCATTGGAAATGGACATAATCGTCTGTGGGAATGTCACATCATTGCTTTGTGACATTTTAGGAAGCTCAGGTATTTGTTCTAAAGTGATCTTCCTGGAGTAAAAGATAAAGATAATCTTGCCCAAGTCTTTAAGACATAATTGGCTTTTCTAGAAGCAAAATTAACCCTGAAATAAAGTAAGTGTCTGATCTCAATATGCAGAGTCATTTGAAATTGCTGATAGTAAATACCTACAAATTCTACATAATCACAAATAGAACTGAGAATATAGTTTAGGAATGGAGAGTAGATGTTAGGTAGAAAATAAGTATTCAAAAGCGACTCACTAAAGTTACTTAATCGGAAGTGAGAAATTATGTACATTGAATTGTTTTAAAAATATGACACAGAATTTTAATTGTAATGTATTCCATATATATATATATATATATATATATATATATATCCTAGATATTGCTATATTGATATAGTTCTTTAAACTGTAATGCAAATATTACATTTGATATTACAATGATTTACATCATTAAAGGCACTGAAGCTCAGTTACAGACTCAGTGATGGAGTTAGTTGTGCACAGTTGTCAGTGGTGCTGAGAACAGCCTGCTGTGCTGCTTCGCAGGATCTGCATGCATTACTCAAGCTCCTGCCTTGCTATGCTCCTCATAGTACGTACTTTTTAAAATACCCTTTCTCAAAATGAAGAGTGCTTGTTAATTCATCCTACTTTTAAGCTTGCACTAGGCCTGGTTAAAACTGAACACAGGCTCTTGTCTATAGCCAACGGTTTTGCTGGTAAAACAAAACAGGAACCAGGCTATTCTTACTCTCCATCTGCTTCAAACAGAAAATGTTAGTGTGTTGATTAAAAGCTAATTTTGCTGTTCCTCAAATATTTTGAATGCTATCTCCTATGAACTGAAGGGACATAAAAAATATAAATATGAATTTCCTATCTAGAAAACACTAATAAAGGATGCCATAAGAGGCTAGAAGACATGGTAGTTCCCTCCACCTGAAAAGAGTTTCCCAAAAGGAATATAGCCCTTATACATTAATTTTAGTTCAGTGAGACCAATGCTATACTTCTGACCAAAATAACTGTCACACTAACAGTTGTGTTGTTGTTGTGACACAACTGTCATGTTGTTTATACTACTAGATCATTGACTATCCATTATGGTTCAAAATTGCAAAATATTTCAATGACCCTAATTGATATTGTGCAGGTTGGATAACTAAGGTCCACAGAGTATGAAGACAAAGTTAGAAAGAATCTAATTCTCAAACATCTCTATCTAGTGACCATCCACTGTACCAGTCTGCCTTACTGCCTTGATATTTGCCTTTACAGGATTTTCTCATAAAGGCAGAACAAATAGCTGGCAGAGAAAGAGAGGCATGCTGTCTAACAGGGAAGAACCTGAATTGCAATGTTTGGTCTGAAATACAGAGCCAGATAAGAGAACAAGTAGTGAAAGAAAGATGTATTCACTCTTAAAATGAAAATGCATAAAGTTAATTTTCCTTTTTATTATTGTCTAAGTGCCTAGCTTTGGTCTTTTACTCTCTAACAAGTCAGGAAATTGCACGATTAAGACAGCTTAGGTACAAGTTCACTTCCCGCTCTATCTGTAATATTGATAGAAATCTGTTATCCCACAGATGATATGCATTTTCTGTTGGCTTAGGTGTTAACCATAACCACCTGCAGAATAACTGGGGCTGTGATATGCCTGCCAAGATCATGATTACGATCACAGTCTGACAGCAACAGCAACACCAGAGTCAGCATGAAGGACATCAGAGTTGAAGCTTGGATGATCTGTTCACATTCGCAGCTTCTTTCCCTGCTGTCATGCAGTGGAGAACTATCACCAGAGCCACAATCAGATTTCTCCCAGAGAAATCACACTACTGCCTCTGCTCTAGCTCCTGTGTCAAACTGAGGCAGGGGAGTACAGCTGCCTCTGCCTCTGGTCCTAAAAGAAGCCACAATTCTATACCTAGGGTTTTATTTTTCTAAAAATGACTTGAATATGCTTCAATTAATCACATATTACACATAAAGACTTCCATTAAGCTGTTATTAGTATTTTGACAAAGTCAATATTAACATGATAGAGCATTGCAACTTTCTGAGGCTGAATGGGATTGCCCACTGGAAGCATTTGGGCCATAGAGTGAGAACTGTCTCAAAAATTAAATAAGTTCAATCTTGGCTGCTAAGACTGAAAAGATACTGTTATCTTTAGTAACCAACATAAAACTTAATAGGTCTGCTGTATGACTTTTTTCATATCCTCTACAAACTTAAACATACCATGCAGTCTCTGGAACTTAGGTAAAATGTTCTGAACAAGGCTATCAGATTCACTTTGTCTAAAGCACAGTTGGAATCCAGTGTTTATAAAGGGTGGTCCTTGCAGGCCACCCTTGATGCTACCAACCACTTCATACTTAGGTGTGTTTCCTGGGCAGTACCAGCAGAAAAACATGACTCTTTCAGAAGTTCCAACTGAAGCCATAGTTAAGTTTCTGAATTGCCTGGCCTTACTAAACACACAGAACACACAAACAAACAAACACACACACACACACACACACACACACACACACACACACACACACACACACATACACCACATCCCTAAAACAATCACTGTAGCTGAAGTAAAAGGACCATACACCAGACTGTAAGTTCACATTCACACAGCCACCCCAACAATGTGTTCTGAAAAGAGTTTATCTGTCCAAGGAAATCAAATTGTTACTTACGGGGGAAAAATACTGGTTTAAAACAACAGAAATCCCCACCAAATAAGGGTCAATTTTTTTGGTAGTAGCTATGGAGGAGCACAGAAGTGTACTCTTTTCCTTCTGTTTCCAAACTTTCTGAAATTATTATAACATCTATTATTTTATAAGTGAAAACAAAGTGTGATGTGACAAGAACTAAAGAGAAAGAAAAGCAAAATTAAGTTTCAAAGAAGTGAAGCTATGATCATCTAAAGGTCAAGGGTTTCTATCAAAACATGGAAATATGCCCAAGCTGTGACAGATGATTTCCTTTTCAATGTCCCTGCAGGTATATAGCCCCATTTGATCAGTTGTTCCAAAGATGACTAAATAAAACAAATGATATTATGACCTGTCTTTCCAAATGAATGCTGCTTTACTGAAATGTGTTGCACTGAAGCCAAGAACATGATTTCAAAATAATTCAAGGGCAAAGTCAAGACCGTCTTTGACCCAGCCTGTGTGTGCAAATAGTTTTGTCTCCTAATAAAGCCACCCATGAAGCATCCACTCATCAACACTAGTCCACCCACAGTTCAGCTATCCACCAGGCATACTCATGACTGCTGTCTTCTCCCATTCTCATCACTGACAGGAAATAGCCTCAGCCTAATCTTTGTCTCTAAAACTCCTCCTTTAAAGGCCCAATTCAAAATCCACATTTTTTAGAAAGCATTCCCTGGTCCCTTATTACATTCTTTCAGCACTCAAAGCCTATTATGAATAGACCTCTCTGGCCCTTATTTCATTCTGCCCTATATTACAGTGAGTTATGTGCTGTAAGTGGATTTGGCTGTATCATTTTCTACATATTTATAAACTCTTCCCCAGCATGCAGATCACAATAGAAATGTTAACCTTATTGTATCTTGTTTTATTTATTGTTATCATTGAATGAAAGAAGTCCTCAAAGAAAAGAAGACGGAGTTGGTCCTTCACAAAAAAAAAAAAAAAAAAAAAAATACAAAACCAGGTGTGATGGCACACACCTGTAAATCAAGATTTCAATACCAGCCTGGGTCACGAAAGAAAGATCTTGTCCAAAAAAAACTAAAAATGGGAAATAATCTTTGTATTATGCACATAACATTTTTTTCAGAGAAGCCCACCCTCCATGCCCATTTTCTAGTGGCAAAAGAGAAGGAATAGTTATGAGCCAAACTAAACAATAAAAGTCTCTAATAATGAAAATGCTTTGCTCAATATAACTTCAGCAATCATCTGAAATAGGGAGGACATTTAAAAATAAGGTTCTCAGCCAATGACAACCAAGTTGCACCCCAGTTAGTCTGAGCCAGAATCTCTCTGGAGATGTTTCCAAGGCAGTTAAACACAGACTTACATAGTCCTCAGACCAAAGCCTGCAGCTAATCAGGCAGTCTAGAAGAAACATAAAAGTGCTTCCAAAACCCAAGGCACTGACCCAGGCTTCTTCAGAACAAGTTCACCATCAAGCATCACTGCACTGACCACAGGGAGCCATTCACACAACAAAAACCTCATGAGCAATGGGATTTTCCCACAATTCCGAGCAACAGTACTTGAGAGGCAAAAAGCAAGAGAAGACCCACATTTCATTTCTCATAGGTGTGACTTGTAAACATCTAACTTTTCTGTGCTTGAACTATCTTGAACGTGTTTTTCTTGGAAGAAATGTTTAAAGCATTAAGCTTTTAAGCTATCCATCAAGCTTGATTAATTGGGGGATAAAATGTACACTTTCACAAAGTACATCATCAGAAAGTGAACTCATAAATGTTGAGCTATGTCAAAGGACAAGAGCCCAGACTCTTCTAGACTATAAAAGCAACGTTTAACTGCCTACTATCAGACATTGTTACAGCAACAATTTCTAGCAAGTCTGACCCCAACTCTCACCTGTTAATGTATCAGACACAAGTATGGCCAATTCATCTGACATGAGCAGGAAAAGCAGTAACTATGAAAGTTTTTTGCTACGGTTGCATTCTCTTATTCCTGTCTTTACAGAATTTAAATGGTGTGTGTGTGTGTGTGTGTGTGTGTGTGTGTGTGTGTGTGTGTGTGTGTGTTTATGTTCAGGTGTACCTGTGTGTGCAAATATTTCTATATGTGAAAATGAATGCATGTGGAGGACAGGGGTCAACATCCCTTGGTTGACTTCAGGTATCATTCATCTTGTTTGTTAAGATAAGGTCTCTCATTTGTCCTGGAGCTTGCCAAGTAGATTAAGCTGTATGTTCAGCAAACCCCAAGGATCTGCCTCTCACTTCCTCCCTGGTTTTCAAGCTTGTTCTACCATGTACAGCTGTTTTATATGAGCTACAGAGATCAAACTGGAATCCCCATGCTTCCATGACCAGCACTTTACAATCTCCTCATTCATCAGTGCAGACTTTCTTAAATATGATTCAACCAAACCTTTCAGTTCAGAGATCATAAACCCATGAGCCACATTTGTTTTCACTACTCTTTAAAATTCATCTAGTGCTATCCACTTGCCTGCGAATGAGGTAACCCAGTCACAAAAAGAGGAACATGGTATGTACTCACTCATATATGGATTTTAGACCTACAGCAAAGGATCACTAGCCTATAATTCACACCACCAGAGGAACTAGGATACAAAGTGTCTTCTAAGAGATTCATATAAAGTTCCTCACAGAAGGGAAAAGGGACAAGTCCCCCCCCCCAGAGCACAGGGGAAGTGGGGGGGGCAGTGAATGGAGAGAGAAGTAGGAGAAAGAGGGGGAGGAGAGGAAAGCACGTGCAACTAGGAAGATTGAGTCAGGATAGAAATAGAAGACAGGAGAGAGAGAGAGAACATAAAAGAGGGAGCCATTATTGGTTTGAAAAGAAAACTGAACCTAAAGAAAGGTCTAGAGACCTACAAGACTGCCGCAACTAACAATTTGAGCTTCCGTGGAAAGGCTACCATAAATGCCCTTCCCGGATAGTGAGATGAATAACTAACTTATCCATGGAGCCCTTATCCAATACCTGTTGGAAACAGAAGGAAACACCCATACGTAAACACTGAGTCAAACTAGAATCCAGATGCATACGAAGAGGACAAGACCAGGTTGCAGAAACACATAGAGACAGCTGACTTGAACAAGGAGGAGCTAACGCCCACCCCCCAGACGTATAGCTGGGAATCCAGCATGGGACTGACTCAGGCCCCCCTGAATATGGGTCTCAGCCAGAAAGACTGAGCAGTCTAAGGGACCTCAGACAGTGGAACCAGGATGTATCCCTGGTGCACAAAAGGACCTTGCAAACACATCCCCCATGGAGGGATACTGCCTTAACCTAGAGACAGGAGAGAAGTCCTAGTCCCTACTTCAAATGAATTGACAGATCTACATGACCCCACCTGGATGGCATTGCCCTACATGTGAAATTGGGGTGGGTGGAGGGGTGAGGAGGGTGGTCAGGGTGCATGTGAGGGGGCAGAGAGGGTAAAAGGGAGGGAAGGAAGGAGAGGGAGAGGGAACTGGGATCGACATGTAAAATAGTAAATTAAAGAAAAAAATTAAATTAAAAAAGTTATATCCATTTAACTAATATAAATTTACTATGAAATGTTTTAAATTTTTAATAGACTCAATCCAGGAGAATGATTTTTTATATTGTGGTTTCATCTTATCTTTTAAAAAATAAATAAATAAAATTCATCTAGTTATTTACAGCAGTGGCCTCAAATCTGGTTTGTCAAAGCTTTGGCAGTAAAAATAATTATTTGCATATCTATAAATAATACTTTATAATTTTAAAATGTTTTTCACACATTCTATTATTTATTTGCTCATAGTGTTTCTTTGTGCAGCGCACTTACTACAAACTCATCTAGTAATCCCCCAAATTACAATACTTCACAGAGACATTTTAAACCTTCCCAATTTATTTTAATTAGTAAAATAAAGTATTTTTTCTTCTAATTCTTCTAATTGTACTTCAGAAATGTCAGTGCTTAACTAACCAACACATTATTAGCCATACACACTTACAGTGTAAGTCTATAAAGTATCAGAAACATAGCCTTCCAAACTGTTGTGGGATATTTGTACACTATGTGAAGAAGTATTGCTGTGATTGGTGTAATAAAAAGCTGAATGGCCCATAGCCAGGCAGGAGGTATAGGTAGGACTTCCAGAGACAGAAAGAATTCTGGGAAGGAGAAGGCAGAGTTACTAACTAGACTCAGAAGAAACAGCATGAACAGTGTGAAGAAATGAGGTAACAAGCCAGGCAACAGAATTTAGATAAAATAAATGAGTTAATTTAAGTTATAGGAGCTAGAGGGACAAGCCTAAGCTAAGGTGAAGCTTTCAGAATTAATAATATGTCTCCATGTCATTATGTAGGAGCGGGCTGGCAGTATAGTAGTACTCACTACACTTCATAAAACTGTCAAAATTTGAGTGCATAAGTACAATGTTATTTAAATTTAGTACATACATAACATGCCAGTATCAGACAATTTTAACCAAAGAGCCATATTTCAAATTATTTGGGTGTTTAAAGACACTGATACAAGTAACAGAGCAAAAATTTCACAAAGTCCAAAAGTCAAGGAAAGAATGGATGGGTAAAGTAATTTTCCTGACAATCAGGAACTCATATATCCCTAAACCAATCTACCAAAATCAAAACAAGTTTGTATTTCTTCTGTGGAATGATTCCAAGAAGCCACAAAGAAGGTAAGAATAACCTTCCATCAGATCTTGCCATTCAACCAACTAACTTCAAATTCCACTGAAAGTCCATCCCTTCCTGTGAAGATTTGAGCTGGTTAAATGCTCCTCCTTTGAGGGATATTCAAGGAAATGTACAGTGTATAATACCACCAGATTTTAGATATTGACATTCTGAGAAGATTGTAATCTATACGATTAATGTTTTTGAAGATGACGACGCAATGCACATACTAAGTCCCATACCTATCATCACAGGTTATCAACACCTTGAATATTCCTGACCACAGTTTGTCTATAAGGAATCAAAGGCTCAAAACCTTTGTGCATGTACCTACTCATGTTTTTTAGTTTTCTTTCTGTTGCTGTGATAAAACACCACAGCCAAAAGCAAGGTAAGGAAGAAACAGTATTTTTAGCTTTCATGTTACATTCTTATCACGAGTGAAAACCAAGGAAGAATTCAAGGCAGGAATTGAAGCAGACCATGGAAGAATGCTGCTTACTGCTTGCTCTCATGGCTTGCTTAGCTTGTTTTCTAATACATCCCAGGACCATCTACCAAGGGATGGCATTGCCCCCACACTGGGCTGGACCCTCCCACATCAATCATTAATTAAGAAATTATCCTACAAACCTACCTACAGGCAATGTGATATAAGAATCTTCTCAGTTGAGGTTCCTCTTCCCAGATATGACCAGGTTTGTACCAAGTTGACAGAAAACAACTAGCACACTGTGCTCAAGAAGATGAGCTGAACCATTGGGAAAGATAAACTGATCTTACATCAGTGCTATTTGGGTCTTCTTAAAAGGACCTTCAGTGTGGGAAGAATTCACTGCTTATGTTAGATAGTTTTATGTCAACTTGACACTGACTAAAATCTGAAAGGAGGGAACCTCAGTAAGGGAAATGCCTCCATAAGATTGGGCTGTAGGAGAGCCTATAGGGCATTTTCTTATTTTATTTTATTTTTTTTTTATTTTACATGTCGATCCCAGTTCCCTCTTCCTTCCCCCTCCCCCTTCCCTCTTAGCCTCTCTGCTCCCTCACATGCACCCTGACCACCCTCACCTCCCATCCCCTCACCCCAATTCCACATGTAGGGCAATAACATCTAAGTGGGGTCATGTAAATCTGTCAAGTCATTTGAATTAGGGACTAGAACTTCTCTCCTGATGTGGGAGAACCCAACCCATTGTGGGTGGTGCCACCCTGGGCTGGTAGTCCTGGATTCTTTTTTTTTTTTTTTTTTTTTTTTCTTAAGTAACCATGATGAGCAAGCTAATAAGCAATACCCTGTGTAGCCTCTGCTTAAGTTCATGCCTCCAGGTTCCTGTCTTGTGTGCTGACTTTCTTCAGTGACCAACAGTGGAAGTGTAAGCCAAACAAGGCCTTTCCTCCCCAAGTTTCTTTAGCCATGGTGTTTCAGCACAGCAGTAATAATCCTAAAACACTGCTGAAACTCAATTGACTGCTGGTGATAGAGTTGCTCCAAGTAGGGGTTATGGAGAAAGGATGAAGAGAAAAGACAGAAAACATCTTTTCCTTCTCAATTCTTTTCCCTCCTTTCCTTTATCTTCCCACCATCCCCTACTGTCTTCACTTTCACATACACATATCTCATCCAATGCACATTAATAAAGAAGTAGAAGACTTAAACCATCTAATAGACAAGGTGATTATAATTATACTTCCTAATTCTATAGGATGCTACCCTGAGTCCACCTTTACAGACAGGGGGAATTGAGTACAGGGTAATTTTAATTTACGGAGACAATGTGGTTATAAAAAGCAAGTGCAAGGACCAACAAGATGGCTCAGCTGATAAGGGGCTTGCTGCACAAGCCTGGTTGTCTTTATAATCTACATAAAGGTAGAAGAAGAAAACCAAAAGTTGCCCTCTAACCTTCACATGTGTGTCATACATACATATGCATACCATATCATACACAATCGTATACATAACAATAATAACTTTTCAAACACTGGACTTTTCCTCTGTTTTCAACAAATGACATCAGAATGTGGGCCATTCATTCTTTAAAGTCAACTCCTGTTGAGCAGCAACGAGGCTTGGAAATAAGATATTTGTTGGTTTGGCCAAGAAAAAAAATGTTAGGTAAATTAAATTAATATCGATATCTTCAAAGATGAAGTTAGTTGGTGGCTACGTTCACTCTTATATAGACTTCCCTGTGATTTTTGTGTACTTAAGCAATAGCATTTCACCCAGAAGAGTTTGGGCAACATAACATGAAGCTAAATCATACAAAAGGGAACTAGTCAACCAGCTCAAGCTGCACAATTTGAGTGGTCATGGTAGAATAGTTGCTTGTGGCAGAAACCTCGACAATAACAGAATTAGAAATGACTGGAAATACAGGAAGAAAAAGAATAGTTCTAGAATACACCAAATTCAGTCACTGGAATACTATGGTCACCAGGCCTAACAATGCCACACGCATCACCAGTCATGTCCTAGAAGGACATCAATGGCATTTTCCACTATGAATGAAAGTGTGTAACTACCTGGAAACACATGCATAACAGGAGTCCTAAGTCCAGAAAAAGAGGTGCAAAAAACAGAGAAAGAAGCTTGCCCTCTGTCCTTGGAGACCTCACTCAGTCCAACCACTTCAAGTCTTATGTTCCACGTTTCTACACACAGAAGAGGGTAAGCTGGATAAACTCCAGTGTAACACTGTGTGACTTGGGGCTTTTCGCTTTGTTAATTTATTTTTTTTTTTTTTTTTGAGACAGGTCACTATTTTGTACTGCTGATCTTGAATTTGAGGCAATTCTCCTGCCTCAACCTCTGACTACTGGGCATTCACTGCTATAATGCATTTTTGTCTGATATTTTTAAAGTTTACTTTAGGGGTAGGTGGTGTAGGTGAGTGACACATGGATATTTGGTATGCATTAGACACTAGATTCTATTCCCAGCTTCACAACAAGTAAAAACTCAAGTTAGTATATATCTGATTTATGTAGATGCTTCTCTAATACCAAGTTAAATATTAATGAAAAAAATAAAGCTACATCCTAATGGTTGGGAATTAAGCTCAGTAGTGGCCATCAACTTGATGCCCAGAAATGTCCCACAAAAGTATTGTTTTGGAATTCTCACAAGTTTGTCACTTAACAGTCTATTCTGATTGGCATAGGACAATTCAACAAAAATACTGTTTGTAATAACAAAGTGCTGGAAATTTCCATTTTGATTAAACTCTTTGTGCTCTATAAACAGATGCAGTTTAACTTGCATTTCACTGCCATCTTTTGGCAGATACTGAGATAACAAAAGCTGATCTCTTGACAAGGACTGGATTTTGGCTTCAGACTTTAGTAAAATTCAGATTCTTGCCAATAAAGTGATGTACTTAATAAAGTAAGTGCAAATGCATGTACTATTTAGAAAATAGCAACTCATCTGTCTCAATAGTCTCTGAGATTAGCTTCCTTGAGGATGAACAGTAATACACAAAACACTAATTATTAAGGGGGCAGTGATATGACTCAGAAGATATAAAGGTGCAGGCTACCAACCCTGAATTTAATCCCTGATACTCACATGGCAGAAGGAGAGACTCAACTCCTACAGGTTGCCCTCTGTCTCCACACAACCATTGTGGCATGTGCACACCCAAACACATACACACTGAAATATCTGTAATAAAATTTAAAGGAAGTTTGTTGGGAAATGCTCTACAAGTCAACCCCTCTTCTGAGAGATAAGAGAAAAAAGCAGGGGCTGGACTTCAATGCATACAATTCCAACAAAAGCTCTGAAATCAGATGGTTAAATTTTAGCTCTGCTGTGTTTGGGTGAGAAGACTGGACATTATCAGATCCATATTAGTCAGGCACTGGATACAAGGCCATGTCCCACTTTAAGCTGGATGTTCCTACAGGGGCAATAGCTAGAGAAAGCTGACAAAGGAGGAAATCAGCTAACAGCACTCTCTGACCCTTTGGTCCAGAAGGAAAACTTAGACATGGCATTGCAGTGCTGGCTGTTAATGGCTCTTTTTCTTTCTAAACACTGGGCAAGCAGCATATAGCTATCCTTCTAATAACTACCCAGACCCAAGGCAATGAGTACAGGAAATGGTGTAGCTACCTTAGAAAGTAGTTTATACATCAAATTTAACATATTACTTCATTCTTAGATGAGAGAAAAAGATCCCTAAGATTTTTCATTTGATCATAGAACCTAGGTTAAAATAGCCCACACTGTAGCTGTCAGGATATGTCATACTAGATGACCCCTGAACCTCTGTATTAGTAACTAAGCCAATTCTTGAAAGACTCAGAATAGACAGAGCTCATAAGCATAATGGCAAATACCTTCTTAACACTGCTGGATGGACACTAGCCCATCAGACATGCTTTCCTAGTTTGCCTTCTATTGCTATGATAAACCATGATCAAAAGCAACTTAGGGTGAAAAGAGTTTCTTTGGACTATACTTCGGTGCCAAAGTTCAATCTCTTCTTCTTCTTCTTCTTCTTCAGCATCCACACTCCTCTCTTTGCCATCCGTAAATGTTTTACCTTGGGGACATCAGGTGGAAATTAACATAAAGGTACTGGCTGATTTTGTGTGCCAATATTACACAAGCTAGAGTCATCAAAGAGGAAGGAGCTTCAGTTGAGGAAATGCCTCCATGAGCTCCAGCTATAAGGCATTTTCTCAATTAGTGATCAATGGGGGAGGGCCCAGCCCATTGTGGGTGGAGCCACCCCTGGGCTGATGGTCCTAGGTTCTATAAGAAAGCAAGCTGAACAAGCTAGGAGAAGCAAGTGAACAAACAGCACCCTTCCATGGCCTCTGCACCAGCTCCTACCTCCAGGATGTTTGCATTCCTGTTGTGACTTCCTTCAGTAGTGAACAGCAATGCTGGTTAGTTTTTGGTGTTTGGTTTTTTGTTGTTATTGTTGTTTGTTTGTTTGTTTGTTTGCTTTCTTTGTTTTGGGGGGTTTGTTTTTTGGGTTTTGGGGGGTTTTGTTGTTTTGTTTTTTGTTTTGTTTTTGTCAATTTGACACAATCTGTAATTGCTTCCTTTGAGGAACTGTCTCCATCATATTGACCTATGGGCAAGTTTATGGAACATTTTCGTGATTGATGATTGATATAGAAGGGCTCAGCCTACTATGGGTGAGACCATCCCTGGGAAGTTGGTCCTGAGGTGTACAGGAAAACAAAACAAGTAAAAACAAGAAACAAGACAGATAGAGAAACTCTTGTTTCTGCATTTAGGTTCCTGCTTTGATTTCCTGTCTGCAGCCCTGTCTGCAAGCTGCTGTGGAAGGGAAGCAACCCACCTAACCAGCTGTAACATATGAGCCACAATGACAACCAGACTAGAATGATAACCTAAGGGTGCAGTAGTGGCTCTCATAGCTCTCTAATTGGAATTAAATCTCCTCAATATGAGGGAAATCATGTCTGGTACTGGAAACCAAGTCAAAAACCCAGGGCTAGCGAGACCAGAGACCCTATTCTTGCCACTTAACTGAACCAGCATAATTCCTGAATACATTGTAAATAGTTATCCTTATACCCACAGATAAGTATAGGTCTTGCCACTCATCAAAGAACATCTCTTTCTCGTTGCGACAGAGATTATCATAGAAATTCACAAGTAGTAAAATAAAACAATAAAGAATCAGAGAAAAAGTGGGATTCCTGGCCTTAAGTTTACAAGAATACTGTGACATGTTCTATATTTCAGAAGTAATTGTCAGAAAATTTGGTTATAGACATTTTTATGTATGTTGTTCAGGTTTTTTTATTTGTTTGTTTGTTTGTCTTTTGGTCGGTTGGTTATATGAGTCATTGGTTAGTTTTTTGGTTTGGTTTTGTTTGTTTGGGGTTTGACATTGCTGGAGATCATTCCCACAGTTTTGAAAATGCTAACTTCTCTGTCACTGAGCTACATACTCAGCCCTGGGTGATGATCTTCATATTATACCAACTTTCTCAATTAATTTGAAAACAATTTTTTGATTTTATTTCCAATTTAAAGGTGATTCACGAAGAAGAAATTCACAGATCTTAGATAAAATAACTTTTGGTCATTGAAATTTAGCTATAATTCTAAAGGCTAATGGTTAAAATTGACTACTAATGAAAACTTAAGATTAAACTTTGAAAACACAGGAGAACTTGCTCAATATAAAGCAAATATGTCTTTGGTTTGCTAAAGTTTGTTTTTAAATCTCTTCTTCAAGAGACAGCCCTGATACTTCTGTGAAACTTACTCTTCCACTAGAAGTTTTATTAAGGCAGACTATAAAAACTGCTTTGATATACATTTTCTTCTAAAAGTAGCACTGCCATAGATCTGACTGAGTCTATATGAGTTAAACAAAAAAGTAAGCTGATTTTCACACTGATAATCATAAATCTTATCTTGGTGTGGTGACACATACCAAATTGCAGCATTTGAGAGGCTGTGAACAGAAAGATGCTCAAGTTTGAGGTCAGACTGATACACAGGGTAAGACTGTATCTCAAAGGGGGAAAAAATGGAGCCAAGAGGACAGGACAGGAGATTGGAGGAGAGGAGGGGGAAAAGAAAGAAAAGAAAGAATGAGGAGGAGAGAGGGGGAAGAAGGAGCAATGGGGAACAGAAGGGGCAAGAAGTGGCCGAGGCAGACTAAAGTCTAAGAATCACTACTCTATACCAATTATCTAGGATTTGTATTTTAATACACAGTTTTAAACTTTATTTTCAGACCACTGGCATGTGCTACATACTACAAAAGTATTAGCTATACTAAGGAGTGGTAAATTTTAAAACACCAACAAATCTTGCCTCTTTTGTTAGAGACAGTTTGAGGAAAACTTCTCTAATTCAACCCTGCATGGCTAAGTCAGACATTTCTATTTCAATGAGCAAATCATCAGCCTTCAGTTGGAAGATTAAGTTGATTAGTATTACAGTAAAGTATTATATGAAAGTCATGACAACCTAAAATTGCTCATTAAAATCCAGGCGTGTGAAGAAAATTATCTCAATGCTCTGACCCTTTTTATTGTCAGTGAAAATGGAAGAGGTCAGATATGTGCTTTAGATAGTTAATAGAATTGAAACTGACTGCATGTCCCTCAATAAGTAAATGTCCACACAACAAAATACTGTAAAACCATCAAGAAGAGATGGTATCAGTGTATAAGCCAATGCATAGCTACCTTTAAGATATACTGGAAAGTCCAGAAAGCCAATTACAAAGAATAAATGCTATGGTACAATGTAGATGAGGAAATAAACCCAGGGAATGTGTCTATCACAGATACACAGACACACAGACACATGCAGATACACACACACACACAGGGAGGTCTCAACAATGTGAGACCCCCCGGGGTGTGTGTGTTTTTGTTTGTGTTTTTGTGTTTTTGTTATGTGTGTACAGCCAGGTTGGGTTAGGGCCCATCCTAAAGATCCCATCTTAAATTCATCATCTGAAAAGACCATAATTTCCAAATAAGATGATATTCACAGACATGGAAAGTTAGAACATCAACATGGTTGGTTGTTGGGGATCCCCCATAACAGCTTGTCAAGGGGGAAAGTAGGCTATGGGAACTCTGGCAGGTAGAAAAACAACATGGAGCAGAAAAGAAATGCACAAATTAGAACTGGACAGGAAGAAAGAAGATAGATTGGAAGACTTGAACATGGCTTTGGTAGCATCTTCACTGTGCATGTGTAGCCCTGGTATGACCCCTCCACTGAGGAACAGACATACCAGAGCTCAACTATAGACAAGGAAGCCATTTGTGAGATTGCTGTAGCTACAGTTCAGAGGGCAAATGATGGAATGGGTTGATTGCACTTCCATATTGGATAAAGAAATGTCCACAGGATTGGGAAGTGAAGTTGACATATATAGGTCACCTCCCATAGGTTTCTTGATATAAAATACCTTAGCCAACACTCATACCACCCTTATCCCATTGGTATGGATAGTTCCAAGTTATATAATTAAAATTACTGAGGCATTCACATTAAACCCAAGATCACATACTCAGTAAACATCAGGGATAGCACTCAAAAAATATACTAAAGTAGGGAGGCTGGAGAGATGGCTCAGAGGGTTAAGGGCACTGCCTACTCTTTCAGAGAACCCCAGTTTGGTTTCATCACCCACATGGTAGCTGACAATCATCTAATTCCAGTTTCATGGAACCCAGTGTCTTCTTCTGGCCTCCATTGGCACCAGCTAGTCATGCAAAGGGTGCAGAGACATTCAGGAAAAACATCCAACCTTATAATAATTTTTAAAGAGGAGAGGAGGGAGACAAAAAAAAATCTTAGGAAAATGTTTACAGTGCATTGTTGAGGTACAATATATGAAGAAATAAGAACCAAGAAGGCCCAAAATAATCTGTATATTAAGCGAATTTGAGAGTTAAAATGAGGGAAGAGAGAATATAATTATATGCAATTAAATAAAGAAAAACTATAAAGATCTTAATACATGTCTTTGCATTTTTATCCATCCATATGGCCACACGTCATAAAAAAAACATTTTATGAGTTACAATTAAGTAAGCAAGGATTAATGTGGTGGATTTAATGACAATGACACCCACCACAGGCTCATGTACTTGAACAGTGCCAGTTTAGGGAGGTGGTATATCCTTGCTTGAGGAAGTATGTCTCTGAGGGAAGAATTTGAGAGTTTGTAACCTCGCCCTACCTTCAGTCCTCTCTGCTTCACATCTGAGGCTGATGATGTGATTAGCTCCCTGCCTCTGTCACCATACCTGACCACCATGATGTACTCGTATCCATCTGGAACCATAAGCCAAAATAAACTCATATGTTTCTTCTGTTCCTGGTGCTTTATCACAGTGTTGAAAAGTAACAAATACAACCAGTCAGAATGTAAAAGATTACATAGGTGCTTATCAGCCAGCTTTAATCTTCTCCCACAATCTTAATTTTGTTTTCTTAACATGTCTGGTTTGTCATTATCATTATATGTTTTTATTTAACATTGTCTGCAACAAAGAAGAAATTATTTAAAGACACTGTGTGGGTTTAAAAGGCAGTTAAATCCAATAATAATATAGAAATTAGAGACAGCATTCCATATTATCATTTTGTTAAACCTCTAATCTCCATCAAACATAAAACCAATGTCCTAACTCAGCCTCAGAGAGAATTTACATCCAAATGAACAGAGGCAAAACGCTTTATTACAGCTTCAGCAGGAAGAATTCCTGGCCACAATAAGATACAATACTGAGAATTTAAAATTGTGTTGTTTAAAGCAAAGAAATGTTCAGCAGCGCAGATGCAGAATTAGTGCAATGCTCTTTCTATTTAATTTACACAATTAGCAATTATAATAAAACATCCTTTGTGTAAACTTTTCAGAATCTCTCTACTTCCCAGTCCCTGACTTATCAGTGAAGAAACAGAACTCCTTGGTACTAAAAGTAGAAAGTAATCCTTACCATCCTCTGGATGGTAAGGCTCTTAAGCCACAGTTATTACAATTTCAACCCCTTTATACTAAGTGGCAGTTTCAGTGAAAATAATGACACCCTCACAAGAATCACTCTGTCGATTCTTATTTAGGAAAAGATTGTAAGGGAAATCTTATTTTGAAACTTAAAAATCATAAGACACTTCTCTTAAAATGAGGTGTATGGATTTTGTGCTGCATCAATCACATATCCTTTTTCCATGCCTCCTTTGGAGACTTAATATCTCCAAACACACTGCCAAACAAGAGCTCCAAAAGGGTCTTCATTGATTGGATATTCTGCCCAATGAAAAATTATTTTTTTTTATTGGAAATGGTTGTCAGAGCTATTTTCATTGCTCTCCTAAAGGCTGCATCTGTAATCACATACTACACTTCTCTGCTCTGAGAACAAAATGAGTTAGATGACTGCCTCTCCTCTTCAGATTGCATTCTGGGCCATTTTCAGAGCTCATACTGAGAATCCAAAAGGAATTGATGCTCTGGGCTGGGGCCTTTCCCCTTGGGGATCTTTACAGGCTTAAACACAGATAAGTCACTAGGGAGAGAAGGCGTGCAGACCTGCTATGAGTTTGCTCTGCTCAGTTTAAAGCTCTTTAGGAAACTGTCCCCATAATCAACTTCAAAATACAGCAATAAAATACATTTAGTCTCTAGGAAGGAATTTCTAAATGCCATGTGAACTAAGAGACAAATAGGCAGAAACTGTGGCGCATTCCTACAGTGCTGGCATTTTGGGAGGCTGCTATAAAAGGATTGCAACTAGGGTTAGGCTGGCTTAGTGAGTTCTACTTAGTAAATTCCAGGGGAGCCTATGTCACATAATGAGACCCTGGTCTCAAAAGACACAAAGGGAATCAGATAGAGATAAAATCAACTGTGACATGAGTCTAATGACCTAAGTTGGATCCTCAAAAAGAGAATGATAAGAGAGAATTGCTCCAGAAAGTATCCTCTGATGTGAACATGTATGTAATAGTATACAGAGGTATGTATACACACACACACACACACACACACACACACACACACACACACACACACATGAATTTTTACTAAAAGCAGACTGTGGGGTATTTTTCTCTTCTGATCCCCGATACTTTCAGGAGCTGTGCATTATAGAGCAGGTATGGCCAGGTCCAAGAACCATACAATACATAACAAAAATGGCATAGAAATGTCATCAAGAAACACTGATCGCAAAGCTAGAATCTCTTAAGGGAGTTGACCCAAAGTTTCTGAGTAACATGCATTTTGCCAAGCACAACAGGAAGGGCCCAAAGAAGACACAGGCAGAGATTGTGAAGACAGCTAGAACAAGCTCAGAGGTCACCAAAGCCCTTGTGAAGCCTAAGGCAGTTAAGCTCAAGATACCAAATGGTCCCAACCACAAGCTCCCTCAACTTGCTTTCATCACCCACGCCGAGCTTGGAAAATGGATTTGTGTCTACATGGCCAAGGGCTGTAGGCTCTGCCAACCAAAGCCCAAGATTCAAACTGAGGTAGAGGCTGCTTGAGCTCCCAGGCTCCTGTGAAGGAGCCATAGAAAGGGGCCTCTATCTGCCAAGATGAAGACAGATAGGCTGCTGTGACCCTCCAAACTACTTGAAGATGGTTGGTGTCTTGTGCTCTTTTTCACAAGTAAACCTGAGGCAAATTTCATTGTAAAAACATAAGCAAACAAAGGGAGCTGGAGAGATGGCCCAGAAGTTAGGAGCACCTGTTGCTCTTGCAGAGGACCCAGGTTCAATTCCCAGACATGTGTCTCACAACGATACATAATGCCAGTTCTATGGGACCCAAAGGCATGCATGTGGCACACATACATACATGCAAGCAAAACATTCACACACAAAATAAATATTTTTTAAAGCAGACAAAGGCACAAATCACATTTACCCCTTATGTTCTTGTTAAAAAATGTTTGTTGAGCTAGAACTACTTTGCATGGGTCTAGGAAGATGGCTCAATAGGTGGCTTGCTGTACAAGTTGAGCTTAAAGTTCAAATTCCCAGAACCAGTAGCTTGAGGGCCAGCTAGCATGGTGACTGCGTCTACAAAACAGCAAAGAGACATGTCTTAAATGAGGTAGAAGGCAATTAATGACACCATGGTTGTCCTATGACTACCACACATGTGTGCACAAACACATGCACACACACACACACACACACACACACACACACACACACAAGAAAAGGAGAAAGAAATAGGGTACTGCTGAAAGGTACTTGTTGCCAAACCTAATTACCTGAGTTCTATCCCTGAAACTCACATGGTAGAAAAAGAAAACCAAACCCCCAGCATGTCATGGCACATATATGGGCATGTACACACATATACACTAAACAAACAAAATGTAATTTTAAAAAAGCATGTACATACACACACACACACACACACACACACACACACACATATATATATATATATATATATATGTACATATACATGCACATACACACAGAGAGAAAACTGTCTGGCAATTTATAGGATGAATGGAAAGGTCTTAGTGTAGGTCCATCTCCAAAGCATCTGAAATTTCCACATTACACACTTGCTTTTTCATAGTAAAGTGTTACCTCTGAAGAATTCATTTGTTAAAAATGAAAATAAGAGTGAAATATTAACAAATTAAAATACCCTAAGTGATATTTTTAGGGGATCCATTCATTGGCTTATTGGTCAGCATGATTATTATACATGAAGGTTGAAAAGAAGGAAAAGCCAGGTATATGACACTATGTCACCAGTGGCTGAGATAGAACTTCCAGGAAGATACTGGTTTAGAATACTAAGGACACTGAGAAAAAAAAAGTCATGACTTTTAAATAATAAAGAGTATTTCTCACATTCCTGGAGTCTCAGACGCACAGACCCAGGGGCTGGTAGATTCAATGTCTGCTGAGGGCAAACTTCCTGACTGAGAATGCCTCTTGATACAGCCTCATACTGACGAGGATGCAAGAGATGTCCCTGGGGATTCTTTTTGGAGGACACTAATACCCTGAGAGTTCTACTTTCTTGTCCTAATCACCATTCAAATTCTGCCAATCTGTTTCCTTGGGAATTAGGATATCAACACAGGAATGCATGGGAGGGAGATGAGAGGGGTACAAACATTTCCATCCTGGCAGAAACCCTAAAAATTTACCAAATGAAGGTTCAGAATGGAGACTGCGAAAAGAGATGGTACAAAAAAGGAAAGTACCAAAAAAAAACAGTATGGGAAATTTCCATGCTCTTCTGTTTACACACAAGTAGCTATGTAATCTAGTTCCCATTCTCCATTTGTGATTGATCCAGTAAATACACTGTTTTTGTTTTCATTCAGTACAGCTTTTTTGTTTTTTGGGCTTTTTTTTTCCTTGCCAATAAAATATATTTAATTTGGCTCCTCCAGGAAGTTCACACTAATATCAATAAGTATCAAAGTGGGTATGTAGCTGATTTTTTTCACTCTTAGGGGGCCCACCACCCAGCTCCCAAATAAATACATAGAGACTTATTCTTACTTATGAATGCTCATCTTAACTTGGCTTATTTCTAGCCAACAAAATCCCTTTTATCTTTAATTATATTTTTCCTCTTGACTTTTAACCTTCTTTCTTTCCTTCTTATTCCGTGGCTGGCGTGTGGCTGGGTGACTGGCCCCTGGTGTCCTCCTCTCCTTTTACTTTTCCTCCCTTCCCTTGCTTTCTCCTCCCATTTATTCTCTCTGCCCACCAACCCAGCCTATTTTCTCTCCTGCCTACCTATTGGCTGTTTAGCTCTTTATTAGACCAATCAAGTGTTTTAGGAGGCATAGTAACAGCTTCACAGAGTTAAACAAATGCAACATCCAAAGAATGAAACCCATCTTTGCATCATTAAACAAACATTCCACAGTGTAAATGAATCTAACATATCTTAAACTAATATTCTACAACAGGGGTGATCAGGGGAAGATTAACCTACTAGGAGGTAGAAAAGGTAACATAAGGTTTCTCCAAAAAAAATTGAAAATAGAACTACCATGAAGCACAGACTTACCATATCTTGGTATAGGTCCATAGTTCCCTAAGTCAACATACAACACAAATACTTATATAGCCATGATTATTGCTGTGTTATTCACAATAGCTCAGAAATACAGCCAGCTTAGATGCCCAACAGATGAATGGATAAGAATATATGGTACAGATACATAGTGGAATTGTATTCAGCCATAAAGAAATAAGAAATAGCAACATTTATAGGAAAATGTATGATAGTCAAAACAAACCAGACTTATGAAGACAAACACTGCATGTTTTCTATCCTATGCAGATCCTCAATTTACAGTGTGTGTGTGTGTGTGTGTGTGTGTGTGTGTGTGTGTGTGTGTGTATTTTTGTATGTGTATGTATGCATATGTAGGGAGGCCATGAGAGTACAAAAGGAACCATGAGAGAAGGAAGATGCCTTGAGATAGAGGATGATGGGAAGAATGGATTTGGGGTGAGAAAGGAGATAAGAAAGAGGTAGTAAATAGAAAGTGGAGGGCATTAGAGGTGAGAAAAGAGAACACAGTTTAACTTACACTGTGAAAATTCCATAATGAAAAACATGACTTTGTATGCTACATTTAAAAATTAATAAAGAAAAATTAAAATTTAAACTACCATGGCTTTTAATATAAAATATACAGAAACATGGAATCATTTGTGATTATGCTTATCTCTGTGGCAACATTTTAAAGAACAAAAAGTAAGTGAAAAAAATATGTTGTAGGTTACTTTAAATGGAATATCATTTAAAGTGTTACTTCAAATAGAAATATTTAAGTAATATCATTTATACAGGCACACTTAATAGTTGACTTGCTAAGCTTTCAGTCCTTTCGACAATACTGTAAAACTCAGCTATGAGTCCCCTCAAGTAAAAGGAGACTAACTGCTGAAGAGAATCTGCCAAATTCTTGGAACTCTACATGAGCTTCTCCTCTTCCCCAACCACTCATAGGGCATTAGCATGATCTGTGTCAGGTCTGTTGGCCACACCTCTAAAGCCTCTCCCCTTATCTCACCCAAATCATTACTGCTCACAAGATAAATGGTGTTAGTCTCTCGCTTTGTAAGTACTGTGATCTCTTCTGAGATCACACACAGCATAGGCTATGTATAACCCATTACATCGTTCCTGGGATAGTGCCTAAAATGAGTATCTTTACATGGCATTTCCCAATCAGGTCTACTTCAAATAATCAAGTGTTTAAGATTGAACACAAAGAAACTAAATCCTAGCAATGGTAATTGCTATATGAAATTACAGATGATGGTTTATTCTGTTTAAGTCTGTGCGGTCTAGTTTTTGTCAACTTGTTGCAAATCCAGACATACCTAGAGGAATTACTTCCATCAAATTGACTTATGGTCATGTCTGTGGGGCATTTTCTTAATTGTTAGTTAATGGATGAAGGTCTAGGCTAGTGTGGGCTATGCCATCCCAGGCAGGTGGGTCTGGGTTGTGTAAGAAAGCAGACTGAGCACACTGAGAAGGAAAAGGCAGCAGAATTCCAATATGGTTTCTGCTTTACTTCCTGCCTCCAGGTTCCTTCCTTGAGCTCCACCCTGGCTTCCCTTGATGGACTGTAACCTGTAAGTCAAATAAACCCTTTCCTCCCCAGGTGCTTTAGGTCATGGTGGTTATTACAGCAAAAGTAAGCAAAGTGAGACACGGTCTTTCAACTTTATGATGCTTCCACAATGACAACACATGATTGTAATAGGAAAACTATTTGTGTGATTATTTTAAATCTTTGCAAGAAATTTCCCAGTTTATATGACTATTACTTGCATGTCAGGATACTTCTTCTCTAATATTCAGCACTCACTTCATATATTATAAAATGTCATGTGCCTGTATCAAAGATTATAACTCTTTAAGGAGATGTTCTGGGCATTACACACAATTGTGTGTCGCCGCCCCCCCCCACCCCCCAGTGCCCCTTTTGGCCTCTTATTTGGTAAGCAGTCAGTTGTAACATGAATAAATAAATGACCCAGAAACTGGTATTGTGATTCAAGCTTCACACTGAATATCAGAAAAGCAAACTTGCTGCCCCCTAGCTTCTTAACCTCTACCTCAGGCTGATTCTGTCTCCACAAGCTCTCACCAAGCCTCAGACTGTAATCTCTTCTCAGTGTGGCTGGAGAATGAATGCTTCTACTGAAACCTTGCTTCTGTCTTATATTCTTCTCTAATGTTGGGATTAAAGGTGTGACCTATGATTCTCTTTTAGACTGATTCACTCTTGTCCAGAACTGGGTGGCCTTGGACTCACAGAGATCCATCTATCTCTTAATCCTGAGTTTGAGGTGTGTACCACCACCTCTGGGATTAAAGGTGTGCTCCTGGCTTCTATGGCTTGTGGCTGACTTTCTGAATCCTCAGTCAAGATTTAATAAATCATAAAAAAAAATATCACTGCAGTCAATACCTCCTAAACAAATTAATGTTATTTCCAAGAATTTAAATAGATAGGGTTGATGTATTCATGGAACCTAAATTGTCGAACTAATGTAATATGTCCACAGTAATTGATACATACTATAACAGTAGTGCAACAAGCAAAGCATATGTGCATAAATTAGAACTAAAGTGAAGTAATTCAGGTAAATTATTGGGTTATTTGCTGAAAATAAATCAAGAAATGTTCACATAAACTACTAAGATATGGAAAATACCTTTTTCAGAAAGATTTGCCTATTTGTCACATAAAATAATACACAGCAAAAATATATGTTTTTATAAGATCATCTGTAAATATTGCCAGTTTACAGTATTATCAAATTGCATAGCTATTTCTTTTTCTATTTAGTTTTTACATTATTGTCAGTACATTATAATTCTTGTAAAATTTACATGGGCAGTTTTCAGTTTTTCATACTTACAAATGTAAGGGTTTATAATAAAACATTAAAAAACCAAATTCCAAGAATAAAACGACTACCAAGTTAGAAAAATGTTTCCCATTATTCCTGTTGAATATTATACTCATGACTTTTCTGCTTCTACATGAAAACAAAGCAGAAACCATATTCACCAAGAACCAGGGTTAATGTCTGTTGGTTCTGTGCAAGTTTCAAGAAACAAATGGAAAATTTTAACTTCTGAAATAAGAAACAACCTTTTTAAAGAAAAATGTGTTTGACTTAGAATCTAACAAAATTTAGTATATGATGATATTCAAATGTCTTGTTTGACATGAAAATTTTCAATCAACTTTTGAATAATCTTCTCACCTTATTCTGAATACCTCAAGACTTTCTAAACCAAATTAACATTACAAACTTCAATGTTCAATATACCTTCATGAACAGAATAATTGAGTGAGCTCATTAAATACCCACAGATCAAAACTTAAAGCACAGCCATATATCTGCTTCCAGATACTTGCTAATAATATAGCTTTAGTCCAATCCTGCTTCTTTTCTTTTTCAAGTCTTGTAGGAGTCTCTATAGACTATAAACATAAGAAGTTAATACTTGTGGTTTTTAAAAGTTCATTTCTCAGAATCAAAAGAAAACTGTGTTCTGTTAAAGCCCATAAGTCCTCCTAAACAAGAAATTGTAAAAAAAAAAATTATTGAGGAATATTTTTAATTGAATGTAAATTTCACACATTAAATTCAAAAAATACTTTTCAGACTCAGTATTAAGTGCCTGCTTAGCATCTAGGATCCTAAGTAAGATCTGTGGTGCTGAAAAAAAAATTCACTATCAGTAAACAAACATCATGAAGATCCAATATAACGAGTGTCACTATTACAACACTGATTTTCATTTGTATGTGGGCACGTGTGTAGGTATGCATGTACTGTGCACATATGTGTGCATGCATGGGTATATGGAGGCCTGAGGCTGATGTTGAGAATTATCCCCCATTCCTTCTCCACTTTCTTCATTGAGTCACGTACTCTATCAAACTCTGAGCTCGCCCATACAACTAATTTTGCCAGCCATCTTGGTCTGGGGCTCCCCTGTCTAAGTCGTCATGTCTCGAGGCTAAAATAAATACTGAGTATTATTAGGCCCAAAAAAAATTAATAACCACCTATGTAGCAATCAATAATAACCATTTAGAAAGATAATTCACATATATGGTTAAAAATATTCTTTACCACATGTATTTATTAGTGGGATTTGTGTGCCTGCTGGTGAACAGTAAAACCTCTCTAGCCTTGGAATTAGGATAGATACTGTCCCTCATTTCCTATGCCACACTGATGTTTATGGTCTTTGTTCTGTTTCATAACAACCACCAAAACCCAGCTTACCAAAGACAGGTCTCCCTGAAAGGAAGACGGCAAACTCTTATATTGAATTTGTGAACTACCTAGAGCTTGTAATATGCACATGTGTCGAATATCATTACATTTTCCCTTGAATGCTTAAAAACCTGCAGCACCCTAGTGAGGTCCCGTCAGAGCCCCCAGAGACCTCAGTATAGTTTGGAAATGGGGCCCCTCTCCCTGATACCTTCCTAGTTCTTCATTGGCCCTCATTTATGCTCATAAAATTCTATCATATTGGAACAGTGGGAACTTGCCACCAAGCCCAACAACCCGATTATGATCCACAAGACTACAAGACTCACATGATAGATGGATGCAAAAAAAAAAACCTAGCTACCTCCAGCTGATGATACCATGAAGCCATGAATCCCCCACCATATTGGACTGTACCCTAATTTCAAACCAAAACTAACCTGTCCTTCCTTACATTGCCTTTGCAGAGTATCTTATCTCAGGAACATGCCTATTAATAGAATTATATTTAAGACAAAAACAAAATGTTCCCACACTTACTACATCTACACAGATTTGGCAGGCTGACCAAGTTATCTAAGTTTCACATCTACTCAAGTTAAAACTTAAATTTTATCTTAAATTGTATAAATATGAGTTTAAAAATATCACAGAAAATGAAACTTAATTCTCGATAATTCCTAATTCTTCACAATTCCTCCAAGAATTCTTTTAGGTTTTTCAAGAAAATTTATTCCTGTCCAGTTCATGGAAAATGGGTATTTTATTAGTTGTAGGTCACAGAGCAGGACTGTTCCTCCACCTTGTGGCCCACTGGGGTATTGCTCATTCAACACCAAGGACTATTTCTTTTCTTTTTCTTTCTTTGATTTAACTTCTTTATTGACCTTTTTGGGAATTGCACATCATGCACTCCAATTGTGCTCACCTCCTAGTCATCCCATATCATACTTCCTTCATCTCTGCTGTGTGCCCCACAAAAGAAAACAAAGTAAACAAACAAACAAAAGAAAAAAAAATCTCTTTGCTTTTGCTTCTCCTTTCCTGCCTCTCCAATACCTCATTCATCCTGGTGTTATTGGGGACCTAGGTTTGTCCTATCGGCTTTACTAGCAAAAGTTCATTGCCATGAGTCACAGGTTCAAGGCCTGTGATTTCTGGTAGGTCATCCTCACCACACTCCCCTGTGATATCCTATGACTACGATCTTGGAGATCTTCAGACAGGACCAGTCTCTTCATAAGTTCCAGCAGGTCCAAGATGTGGTTATATGCTAGGGTGGGTCAACCCAAGGTCTGGCTATGGGCCTGGTGGTAGCTGAGCTGGTTAGTCCAGGCCCCTGGGACCATCCACCTCAGGCGAGTGGGTACAGTCAGCTCCCCTACATGCATGGCCTCAGGGTCGGTTCACCCTCACCTCTGGTGAGGGGTGGGGGCTATCTTTCCTGAGTGAAGGGGCCAGCTCTTCTGCTGTAGTGTCCAGCAAGAAGCAAGGCCAGCTTTCCTAGGGCCAGCGAAGGGTGAGCTTGCTTAGCATAGCCCTCTGATTTCATCTCACATGGTTCCTATGGCCTCCTAAGGTGACACAGGCCATAGATATCAGCACAGACACAGTTGCAGCTGAACCATAGACCCAGACATGGCCCTCCGCAACAACTTGCGTCCAAAATCAGGTGGGAGTGTTGGCTGCTGGACACCACCAAGGCCTTAGATTGCAGCTCCAACCCTCTAGGTGACTTTTGGTGGCAAGGCAGGACCTGGACTTCAGCTGTGGTAGGCAAAGTCTATTTCAAGGTTGTGAAGTTTAAGTCGGTTTTCCACCCTCTCCAGGTGGTCTGCCTCTAATTCCACACCACCAAACACAGTCAAAATGCAGACAGCTTTCTCTAATTGCAAATAAAACCACATATGAAACTCTCTACTCTAAATCCAAGCCACTTCTAATTTTATAATTCAGAAGATCTCTGCTACCAGGCCAAGTAAGTGTTTTGAGGAAGTGTGAATAAACACCTTCAGAGGTTTGCTAATGGCAGCATGGAAATGTCAACTTTTGCCAGCAGTTTAATCTTTCAAGTCCGTTTTCAAACTGTAGCAAACTAGGTGCATTCATACAATGAAAACTGGAATATTTTCCCAGTTAGCTATGGCTGTACACACCTGTAATCCCAGAAAAGTTTCGGAACAGCCTGAACTACACCAAAAGAGGTCTCTCTCCATCTTTCCCATCGTCCTCATCCGTGTGTGTGTGTGTGTGTGTGTGTGTGTGTGTGTGTGTGTGTGTATGTAGAGAGAGAATACAATTTAATTTCTCCACATTTATTTTCTCTACAATTATCATATACTGGTGATGGCATATTATTTATGACTCAATAAAGATTGCCTGAAGTATTAGGATGGAAAACCATCCACACTAGTTAGCTATAGAAGCTAGGAGGTTGTTGTGGAATACACCTTTAATCACAGGTCTCAGGACACAGAGGTAGACAGATCTCTGCTAGTTGAGGGCCACACTGAGCTACACAAAATTGATCCAGTCTAAAAGAGAAACAGGTCAAACAAAGGTGATCTCAGCATTTGAGAGTCCACATTTTTAATCCCAGGATTTGAGAGGTATAAAAGGAAGAAGCAAAGGGTCTCATGTGAGATGTATTCCCCAGCTACAATGAGGACAGGACAGCCCTTTCAGCCTGAGGTAGAGGTAAGAGAAAGTGACTTGGCTACTTTGCTTATCTGACCATCAGCTTGAACCCTAGTATCTGTCTGGGTTTTCATTTTTCATGTTATACTGGAGAGAGGAGGTGATATGGTGTACTACACAAGATCGTCATGATGTGGGGCTAGAGAGATGGCTCAGCAGTTAAGAGCATTGGAACTGAACTGAGTTCAGTTCCTAGAAACCACATGATCACTCACAGTCATCTATAATGAGATCCCATGCCCTCTTCTGGCATGCAGGCATATATGCAGATAGAGACCATATACATAAAACAAATAAATCTTAAAAACAAAAAATAAAGTATTAAATAACCCAAATAAAGGGTTTCATTTAGTGTCTAACATTCTCCCTAAAGTCTATCATAATGCCTTGTATGTAGTATATCATAAACACTCACCTATTAAAATTTCAATAGGGTATTTGAGATTTGTTAGCACTGATAGTAGTCACAGGCTGAAGTATGCCAAACCCTTACACTGGATCCAGACATTACCCCTATTGCTGCATGCGCGCGCACACACACACACACACACACACACACACACCTTGAAATTCCTGCTTGCTCTCTCCCTATCTCTATCTCTCTATATTTCCTTGCATTTTATACTAAAATGCCCTCCCTTCTCCTTTTACCACTTTATTTCATGCAAAATAAATAATGTATGCCTCATTCTGTTCCATAGAAGGTCTGCAGTGAATAATAGATAACTGGGCTTCATGCTCAGTGAATATGTATTTTATATTTCTCTAAGGGGAGAAAATGAAGTCAAGTTTTACCATTCCACTTATTGATCCCATGCTCTGGGAGCAGGAAGAAATGGGTTTTTTATATTGACCTTTGGGGAAAGACAAAATTAAGTTTCCAAGCATAAAGTTGAAAATTAAAATGCCATGAATTCCAGACACCTCACACAATAGGAAGCAAGAAACATTCCTGTCTGTTGTGGTTGTACAGGCCACCTTTCCAAAGGCTGAGTCCCTGGCTATCCCTGCCCTAAGAGGGATTTCTCTCTTTCCCTTTTTCCAAGGTTCTTGTACACACTTTCCTCCATGGGCTTCCCTTCCTGAACACCTCTCCCCTGTCTTCACCCACATCACTCATCACTACCACTGTGTTTCTTTAGCTTCAAAGTAGCATCAGAGAGCTACCTATGTTGAAAGATCTGCCAGCAGCTTCATTTGGTTGCTGAAAAACAAAACTGAATGCCAAAACATTAGTTGCAAAAGCAGGCTTGGAATATGATTTACTCCAGATGGTTTAGAACAAAAATTTGAATTGTTCAAATGTAAATGTATTCATCTAGCATAAATTTTCCTTGCTTATCCATTATTAATTAGGACAGAGATGTTTTTCATGCGGAAAAAAAATCAAGTAGTGGCTTTCCTTAAAGATGACCATTTTCTCAGGAACTTACAAATAATGGCCATAATCACCTTTGGTTTTAAAACACACAGTGGGACTGGAATTGTAGCTCAGTGGTAAAACACTTGCCTAACAAGCACAAGGTTCAATCCCCAGCACTGTACTGCAGCAATAGGAAGTAAAAATAAAAAACCATAGGCTGAAATAGACAACTGCCTTCTAGACAATGGTCAACACAAGGCAGTTTTTTTTTAATGATTGACAACCCTATCTAAGAATATATGGATGCTGCTGTGTGTCCTAGGAAGGTGTCTTAGATGACACCATCCAATAAGTAGAAATAAGATGAATGACTGATGAATTAAAAGTTCAACAAACACATAAGCACCTGTACTCTATATGGGGAATTAATGTATAGAATGTGATTTGCCTCAGACTTTCTTCCAAAAAACAGTGTCAAACATGATGATGTTTTTTCCTCTGCCAGCTGTCACCACTAAGTTGGCTCATTCTGTACTTGGCTTTTTGCTTTTTAATGTTTGAATGCCAACATTGAGCAGCAGATGGCTGGACTGAATGCCAGAACAGTGGTAAAACTGGCTATACCACCTGAACAGGTACTGCCAGATAACACTATGGCAAAAATCTTAGCTACAAAAGCCTACAAGCCTACAAATCAGGGTTTCCAAAAAAGCACAACCTAAATTTCCTGTTTAGCTCACCAACTCAAAATGAAAGCTTTGTTTTGGGGGAGAAAATATGTTCCTAATTTGCTTAGTAATTTTTTTTAAGCTTACATATTTTATCTTCAGTTGGAGTACTTTCCTATGACATCAACCGTGTAATTTCTAAGCTCTGGATAAAAGCAAATTATAATTCTAAGTTGAGCTTGTGGGTGAATTCCAAAACATGAAATGGAACCTTTCAAAACTGAAATTTCACTAAAGAAAATGTGTTTGAAAATACTTGACAAAAAAGAAAAAAAAAAGACGATGCCTGTAAATTGAAATGTGTGGCTCAATGAAGATGGGGGGAGGCTGGTGTAGAGCCATGTGAAGTGATAGGTCATGCACAAGACAGGGGTGTAATTATAACAGACAGCAGAGGAGGGAAAGAATTCAGACTAGAGTGACACTGAAAGACTGCTCCCACTGTTACAAAGAAAGTTCAGGAAAAATAAATAAGTAAACAAACAAACAAATAAATAATAACTCTGAAAAAGAAAAGAAAGTTCAATTTCCCACAAAACTAACCGCCTCCAACCTTCCATTCTGAGTCCTGGGTTAAAGAAGCCACATATTCTGGCTGAGTGATATCAGTGTGGACCAGTGCTCTGCCTCCAATTTCTTTTAAAAATAACAACAAAGGCCAAGCAGATAAAGAAAACAGGGCTAAAAACATTTTGACAGCTACTCATAAATTGGTGACTTTTCTCAGCACTTTGAAACCCCCAAGAGAGACATAGCCATATATGCAATAGGTTTACACTCTTCAGCCTTCTAAGGTTGCTCACCATTAGCAGATTACAGTAAAGCCAGTTAAATGCCACAGTGCAAACACCTCTGCAGCTTAATGGATGGTTGGCAGCTGTGAGGCGCTAAGCCTGGAATATTCAGCAGTGAGATCAAGGCTACCTTCATGGCAGACTAATTAACTCCGTTATATTTTCAAAGCCCAAGGGCACAGACCTTTGGAAGGACATCCCTTAAGTTATATAATGATCTTCACTAAGTAAATCCGTGTATTTTCAAGTAAGATTTTTTTTAATGTGTATACTTTTTAATTTCCTAAATTCTAATTCTTTGCCTTTTCCAAAACAACCAGAGGAAAGGCAACCTCTGAACTAGGTGTAGAGAAAGGAACGTCCTAGAAACTTTCTGGCCAGTCAGTCTAGCCAAAATGGTTAGTTCCAGGGTCAAAAAATAAGGGGGTGATCAACAGAAGAACACACCTGATGTTGACCTCTGACCTCCACTTGAACCTAGCCAGCATGTGCACACTCACAGACATGTGCTCACACCCATACATCACATAGACAATAAATTCATAAGTAAACAAAAAATAAGTAAATTGTAGCAAAAAAAAAAAGAAAGAAAGAAAGAAAAGAAAGTGTGGTAGAAGGAGTTGGGGATGTAGCTCACCTAGGAAATGCTTGCCTAACATCACAAAGAAAGCCTTGGATACACAGGGAAATTTAAATATCTTACTTGTAATCTTAGTTAAACATAACAGTGTCGTTTCCTATGGCTTTCTCACACATCCTTGGTGTTGTTTATCCATGTCCCTTTCTCTCTCTCAATAGTGCCTTCTATCTGCCCTCCTCAGTCAAAGTCTTTCAGTTCTTTCTTTGCTCTTCCCCCATCAGGGTCCCTTGTTGCTTTCCTTGTTTCTGTGGTTATACGAGGTTACATACTCAACACTTAAAGCTTCAGAGCTAGGACCCATGACTCAGAGAAAACATACAGCATTTGTCTTTCTGGACCTAAGTTACCTCACTAAGTTCCATCTATTTACCTGCAAAATTCATGATTTCATTTTTCTTTACAGCTGAGTAGTATTCCATAACATACATGTTCCACATTTGCATCATTCAATAGTTAATAGAAGACATTTAGGCTGTTTCCATTTGCTGGCTTTTGTGAATAGAGCAGCAATAAACATGGCTGAGCAAGTATCTGTGGAGTAGGATGTGGAGATGTTTGGGCATACTCTGAGGAATGGTATAGCCAGATCATATGGTAGATTTAATTCTAGTTGTTTTGTTTGTTTGGTTTTTTTTTTTTTTTTTTTTTTTTTTTTTTTTTTTGGATAATTTTCCACACTGGTTTCCAGAGTAGCTTCAACGGTTTACAATCCTACCAAGAGGATGAAAATCCCCCTTTCCCTATATCCTCTTCAACATTTGTTAGCAACTGTTTTCTTGTTCTTAGGCATTCTGACTGAGGTAAGATGAGCTCTTAAAGTAATTTTAATTTGCATTCCCCTACTAGTAAAAAAGTTGAACATTTTCTAAGATATTTCTTAACCATTTTTATTTCTTATTTTGAGAACCCTCTGTTCATACCCATAGTCCATTTTTTAATTAGGTCACTTATTTTCTTGACTCTTGGTTTCTTGAGTTCTTTGTGTATTCTAGATATTAATCCTCTATCGGATATATAACTGGCAAAGATTCTCCCCCACTATATGAGATCCAGCTTGTCAAGCTGGCCTCAATTTCTGGGCAAATGGAGTCTGTTCAGAAAGTCCTTTCTTACACCTATATTTTACAGAATACTGCCTATGTTAATGCTCCCCATCAAGAGCCATAGACCAACACAATTCCCAGTACCAGGCATGAGAAACCTTCCTTTGAGTTTATTTTAGCTGATTTTCTAATGTGAAAAGACTTCATGACCAAGGCAACGTATAAAAGAAAGCTTTTAATATGGGGCTCTTGGGTCCAGAGGGTTAGATTCTATGACCATCATGATGGGAAACACAGAAGCAAGCAGGTAGGCATGGCACTGGGGCAAAAGCTGAGATCTCACATCTTCATCCACAAGCACAGGGAAGACAGAAATTCACTAGGAATCATGGACTTTTGAAACTTCAAAACCTACCCCAGTAACACACCTCCTCCAACAAAGCCACACCTCTTAATCTTTTCCAAACAGTTCCACCAGCTGACAATAAAGGATTCAAATATGTAAGCCTATAAGGTTTCTTATCATTCAAAACACCACAGAGTTATCGGTCAGAGGAGTCCAAGCAACTCACAAAACAATAACCTATTGTCATTGCCCTTGGTTGCCTCACTGAATTTGAAGGTGAGTCCCTATTGCTGAAGACACCACACACTTTGAACACAGAACTTAAAGGAATCAAGCTAACTGTAACCTCAAAGCCTCATCCCTAAGGAGTAGCTTTCATAGTACCAGAGGTTGTTAGGCAAGTTGCCAAGGGGAAAAGCAATCAGTAGTCCTACCCAGCTGTGATACTCATGAATTACAGCAATGCTGCCAGCATGGCAAGAAATCCTCAAGGGTACAATAGTAGCACTTATATCTTGAAGGTAGCCAAAAGCCATCTAATTGGACTTAAGGCTCACTCAACAGCAGGGGATCTATACCTGGTATGTACTGTAAATCTAAGCAATCTCCATAGCTAGTGAGGCCATGGAACCTAAAGGAGAGCCTCCTAGTGCCACTTTCCCAAATCAGTATAATCTCTTACTGCATTCTTAACACTAACTTTTATATCCACAGTGAAATGGAGTCCTCTCCCCTCATTAAAGAAGCTTCCTTTTGCAGCAGACAAGAGACCATTACAGAAAGTTACAAGTGGTCAAAATGCAGAGACCTGGCTATGGAATGTCCATACTCCATAGATACATCTACAGTACAGCCCCTCTACCTCAGGGAACACGGCAGAAGTGAGACTGGAAAATTTGTAGGATCCAGAAGACCAGGCCATCTACTGTAATATTTTATAAATGACAGGAAAATTGGCACCCATGAAATAGGGTTCTCAACAATATAGTTGGGTAAAGAAGAACTGAATGATGCCAACATAGATGGGGGAAATTTCATAAGGTCCCACTCCTGGATAAAGAGCTGCAGGTCATTAATTAATTAATTAATGGCTGCTTTAAGAAGGAGACTCAGTTTCCCTTAGGGGTGATCTCCCAATTGGTTATCTAAACTGTTTTGAATGTTGGATCACCAGGAACACTGTTTCAGGGGGTCTTGCTTGATCAAACCATGTCAGTCTGGAAGAAAGCCATAGCTTTTTCATTTTCTGTGAAAACAAAAATAGAAATCCTTTTCCCCAGTAACCTGTCCTTAGACTTAAATTTTGAAGTGAAAGTATTTTTAAAATATATAAATTGGATTAATTTATCAAGTGTATTGCAGCAATTATTTCTTCCTTAGCAACTGTGCAATTTAAAGATAATATCATAGCATACAGTATCCAGACTCTGTGTGCTTTCCATCTTCATGTGGCTTTTTTATTACACTATTTCTTCTACTTTTATTTTTTTATTTTTTGAAACAGGGTTTCTCTGTCTAACTTTGGCTGCCCTGGAATTCACTCCATACTCATCCAGGTTTACTTGGAAATCACAGAGATCCGTTTGCTTCTGCTTCCCGAGTGCTGGAATTAAAGGCATGTGCCACCAATGCCCAGATACTCTATTTTTTTTTTTTTAACCAGCTGCTCATACACACCATTGAATTGTTAGCCCTGCGGTTTTTTGCCACTTACGCTGAGTCAGGAAACCTCCCTTAAAGGAGCCGTGTAAATCTCTACTTATATTTAGCAAAACCCAACCGAGAAAAATGTTGCTACCCAGAAGCCTTGCTTGTCTCTGTTCTTGTGTTTCTAATGCCCCCTTTTAAGCTTTTGTTAAGTTTTAAGTGAAAGTTCTTGGTAGCCACATCTCGTCGCCATTTTGTTAGGAGCAGGTTTTCCCGCAGGCCTGGGCCCACAGCCGCGCCAGCCCCAAATAACACACAGAGACGCTATATTAGATAGAAAGCTGTTAGCCTGTTACTAACATTTCTTATCCGCTAGCTCTGTCTTAAATATTAAACCATTCCTATCAATCTAAGTATTTCCATGTGGTCTTATCTTACCTGAGAGAGGGCTCGGACCTCTGTTCTCTCTCAGTCCTACATGTTGAATATCCTCCTTACTACTTCCGCATCCTCCTTGTTTCCTAGTCCCGCCTATCTTGTTTTCCTATTAGCCAGCAGTGTTTTATTCATTAACCAATAAGAGAAACTTATTTACAGAATGATATCTCCCATCAGAGAAGAGACCTGGCTATGGAATGTCCATACTCCATAGATACATCTACAGTACAGCCCCTCTACCTCAGGGAACACGGCAGAAGTGAGACTGGAAAATTTGTAGGATCCAGAAGACCAGGCCATCTACTGTAATATTTTATAAATGACAGGAAAATTGGCACCCATGAAATAGGGTTCTCAACAATATAGTTGGGTAAAGAAGAACTGAGTAATTATAGCATCAGTTAGCATACCAACATGGATGGGGGAAATTTCATAAGGTCCCCCCCCCCTGGATAAAGAGCTGCAGATAATTAATTAATTAATTAATTAATTAATTAATGGCTGCTTCAAGAAGGAGACTCAGTTTTCCTTAGAGGTAGGCTCCCAGTTGGTTATCTAATACCAAGTGGTCAACCCTAAAAATATATACATACAAGCAACACTCAACAACTGAGCAGATTGTACTTAAATATTTATTAATTTATATGTTTAGTTATGTGTGTAACAATAATAATTAAAGGAAAAGAGACCATAAATTTGAGATGGAGAAGACCTGGTAGGAAGAGGGAAGGGAGGAAATCTGTATGGATTTACAAAATAAAGATAATTCCTGGTTCAGAGAAGAAGTACTTTATTACTTGTGACTATAATACCCAAAGGATCAGCATGTTCCTGGCTGCCCAAGTCCTCTCTCTCCCAGGGGACAGAGAAGCAGATGATGTTTGCTCAAGCTATGGTTATGTAATAAGGAAAGTAGGCCACATTCAGGAAACCTAAGCCTCAGAGGGAGAAAGCATTTTCAGTGTGGTGAACAACAAACAAATGTATACTTTGCTCTAGAGGGAGACAACAGCCCTATCTTCCAAGACTCCATACTAGATAGTAAAAATAATATGCAGCAGCAACAACAACAAAAAATGAATTGTCTTACTACATAAAAAACAAGGGAAAACCATCATGTAAGTGATATTATAAAAATAATTATTGTCTAAGTGTTAGCAACTGCATATATTGTGCCAAGTGTTAAACATTTATTTTAATATTTAACTAGTATAAAACAAGCTGTAATATGAAAAACAGCTAGAGGAACCCAGCAACACATAAGCCAGGTATAGTGTCACATGCTTATAATCCAGCACTCAACAGGTAGAGGTAAGAGGAGTAGAAGTTCAAGATCAACCATGACTATCTATGTAGTGACTTCAAGGTCAACCTGGGACACATGAGACACTGTCTAAAAACAAAATGCTCACCATGAATAGAAGCTGTAATGATGGGGACATTACAGCCAGACACTTGGAAAGGCCTTTGGAATAAGAATGTGAACAGAAAGCATCTCCACAGGCCTCCTGAACTAAAGTAAATCAGTGAGTAAAGATTCATCTACTTACAGAGGTGAAGCCGACTTAAATATGCTAACACACTCAGATGGTGAAAGGGGGCTGTTTCCTCTAGACACTTCCTAAAAGAACAGAAGTCTTGAGACATGCTTCAGTCATGTTAGTCTTAATTACCAGGACTACCTAGAAAGCAACAACATCTGTGAGCATGGAACGTATGATCTCAAACTGAAAGTGATCAGAAATGTATGTACTTTTGTATGTGATGAGGTTTTCTAGCATGAATATGCATGTTTTCCTAATAAGATCTCCACGCCTCTTATTCATGGGAAGACACTGATTTGGGAATTATCTTGCTGCCAGTCCAGAAGCTGGGAAACTACCAGAGTGGAAAACATGTTAAGGTTCCTTCTGGACAAGAATCCTGAACAGTAAGGATTCCCTCTTAGCATCTGTTGAAATCATCTTATAAGCACTCATAAATATTGGCTTACATGTGTAATGGATTTCTTCTATAGCTAGGACTAAATTAACACAAAGAGACAAAACTTGAGTTAACACCCATCTTTGCTTTCAAGAATATCTGGAAAAGTCGTTGACTGCACACTTTACAGTAGACCAGAGGATCCCAGTAAAAATGTAGAAAAACAAGTTCTATCTATATATGATAACTTTTCAGATATTATGAAAATGCTTACTACTTAGAACATGGAGTGAAAATGAAAATAATGTAAGAATAATTCCAAGCCATGGTTTTCAAGATCAAGTTATAAGAAGATCAAGTCCATTCTCAGAGCCTTGATGTTTGTATTCACCTAATAGTAAATATATTCGTGCTTATTATGAGTGAAGTTTACTGCTTGTTGATGATGTTTCAGGTTAAGTAAATTCATAATTCCCTACTTTTACATATTATAGTATGTTATTATGACAATCTGCATATTCAATCCCAAATATTATAGCTAATGTAGTCACTCTGTAATTAATCTTTATGCTTTTGTTGTCTGATCAACAAAAGAAGTAATGGATCTCATAAAACCAAGCTTAAATGATAAAATAGAACAATATATAAAATGTTTATTCTGATGAAAACATTTAGTAGCTATCTTACCACAAGGGCACAAAAACAGCATCATGATTTTGTAAGATGCAATTCTCAGGTTATTTCAATCACTTGCTGTATTCTTCTTTATGACCCACATACCATACATTTTAAGATAAAGAACATGGTTTTCTGTCTAATTTGCATTACTCTTTTATTTTTTATCATCTTTTGTTGTTACTGGTTTTTACATTGCAGCCCATGTTAGCCTCAAACTTGTGGCCATCCTTCTGTCTCAAAAGATATCTGGGTCCTACTAACAAGAATCTTTATCATTACATTTGATCCATCTTCTAAGAAGATGAAAAACTCAGAGACAACTCTATGTCCTTCTGAGGAAACAGCTAATTACAATCCCTGTAGTTAGGGAAGGGCATATGTGGCATCTTTCTTAGTGGCTATGGCTGCTCTCCAATAAATTACTTCTGATCTCAGTGCCAAGTGTGGCCAGTGATTGTGCTGTGAGCCTGAATACTAGAAAGATAGATAGATGATGGATAGATAGATAGACTGATTGACTGATCGACAGACAGACAGATAGATAGAACAGACAGACAGATTGATAAAACCCATGATGGCTATTCCAATGACTGTTGTAAGGATTCAGACATTACACTGGCCTGCCCCTTTCACCTGGCAGAATGCACTCAGGCAGTACTCTGGTCAGCCCAGGGTTCCATGAGTACTAGTCTGCAGGCAGGTGTAAAGGACCCCTTTAAAAGTCAGACCCCTGCCCACTTATGCTCTCTTTTGCTTTCTCTTTTGTTTTCCACTTCTACTCTCTCCTCTTCTGTTCCTGGTGTCTATATGTCACTTCCCTTCCCCCTCACTCCCCTTTCTAAATAAACTCCTCATTCAAGCTCTACCTGCCTGGAGTGTTATTCCCTCTGCCTCAGTCACCCTCACCTGCTATGGAACCTGCTATGGTCCCTTACCTTGAGACCCCCATGCGGGACCATCACTCACCCCCTTTCTCCAGTTTCATTCCTATAACTGTAGCAAAAGAACAACAACTGTGCTGTGGCTAGGTGTAAAACCCAATTATAAAATCCTAGGATCCCATTCCCTGCTTAATCAATTAAAGTCATTTAAAAAACTGTATTATTCTCTATACCCCCAATTTTTCTTATTAACATTGCTACATTTTAAAGACAAGTATCTAATTATTGTTATTGCTGCTTAACTGTAGATCTGGGTAAGAAGCAATGAAAATTAAAAATACTGAAGATATAAATCAAGAATTGGCCACTACTAACTCCTTATTATACAGGCCTAGGGAATGGAAGGAATTTAAGGAAACTCTTCTGTCTGTTGTTTGGATACCCTCTTAGACTTTCAATAAAACAAAGCTTTCAAAAGAATAAATCAGCTCCAGTCATTTTCAGCTTGAGAAGCCTGTAAGACAAAAAAGTAGAAGCATCCAATACTTATAACATCAGGGCTGGAGATATCATCCTAATCCTTCATATCTGAAACCATGTCAGTAGAGGAAGTCCATGTACCTGTCCTGGCTACATGTTGAAGATTCGCCTACACAACAAATTGAAATCCTGACTCAAAATAAAGATAACTTATGAGTCCAGGGAAGTTGAAAAGGGAGACAAAGCCCCACAGAATCCTGAGTGATTCCCACATTTTAGGGAGTGGGAGTAGGGCTAGGAGACTGACAAAGGGACATGGTTAAATGCAAATTACAGGAGGTAAGAGTCTGGGGAGGTGAGTTCGTGGATAAAGCACTTGGCACACAAGAGTTTGTGGACAAGTGTTCAAAGCTCCAGAACCAAAGTAAAAGCCCAGAAGGTGTGGTAGCTTCCTGCTATCCCATCTCTCCCTGGGCAGAGAAAGGGTATTTCCCTACCTCCACCACACAAACTGACTAGCTAGATTAGCCAGGAAGCCAGGAGCTCTCGGTTCAGCAAAGAATCCTGACTCAACAAATAAAGCAGTGATCAAGGAAAACACCCACTGTCAACTTTGGTCTTCCATATACAGCCTTCACACACTGTGTGAGTATACACACAAACACATGCACATATGTATGGCCACAAACATGCATACATACACATACGTATACGTGTGTTTACCTGTACATGTATACATATATGTGTGTGTATATAATGCTACTTTGTATTAATTTTTTACAAAAGACCACAACAAAGCAAACTAAAAATGAAGATAGAGTCACTTGTCATCAAGCAGAAACTAAGCTGTTTATCTGACCTTTCAGAGAACTAAAGGATTACAGAGATAACAAAATTCCCAAAATAAGAAAATTCCTCTGTCTTAAACTTAACACACAAACACTTCTCTGGTGCTAACTAATCAGTTATTTACCTATTGATCTGTATTACTGCCCAAACCTTATAAGGATAAAGTACTTTGAAAGGAGCAATCTTCTTTTGCTCATTGCTTTTATTCTTCCATCCCTTTTCTTCCTATAAAATCAATATTATGCTCAGAAAATCAAAATGCTTATTCTATTTTATATGTTTAAATGTTGCCTAATTCAGAATTGAACATAAGGCCAACAGAGATGTTTAGATGCAGTGGCTCATACAGGTAGTCCTGATACTCAGGAGGATGGAGAGTTCAAGACCAGAATGGGTAACATACTAAGACTTGTCTCAAAACAAATCTGGCTGGCTGGCTGTGGCATTAATGTCTCTTCTAATAAATCTTTTATAACAAGGATAATGCATTTCAGTGTTCCCCCTTGAGCCTCCAGCTTTTCAGACATCAAGACTGAGAAAGCAGTGGAGATAAAAAAAATTATATATGTATGTATGTATGTATGTATGTATATATACACATACATATATGGGGTTTGGCAACGTTAAAATATTCCACCAGATTCAGAAAATAGGGGCTATCTCTACTCAAAAACTGGAATTTTCCCCATGATTGGGCTAGAAGAAGGTCAGCTTAGGAGGAGAGGACCCTAATACAAATTCTTCCACCTGTCACCCAACTTCTCCAGCAGTTTTATATCAGTAGATACTCCGGTGTATATTTTCTTCCCCAGCTCAGGAGGCGCATCTCCAAACATCTACTAAACTCAAAGAGTTGACCATGCTTCGCACGGTTCTCCAGAAAAACTAAAACATTTCAAGTTCTCTGGCTTTGCATCTGTTTCAAAACAGCAGGATTCAGACCATCAATGCTAAAGGAGGACTCACCCTCACCTGCCGCTTGTGAGGAATAAAAACTACAACTCCCATGAGAAAGTGGGGCCGCGTAATCCACAACTCCCAGCATCCTCTCGGAGGCCCTAGCCTCTCAGGCTAGTAGGTGGAGTGAGATTGTAAATGTCTGCGGAAGCTGTAGAGAAACGTTCCTCTGGGATAGCAGAAGCTGAGGAGGAATCTGCGGCCCTGGTAGAACAAGATGTAGCGCGCGGCCTGGAGAACTTTCCCGTGAGAGTGTGGCCTCTGAGGGCGGGGCCCAGGCCTAAGCCCTTCCAGGTGGAGGCGGGACTAGGGAGGCGGGGCCAGTGCTTTTTTCCATGTGGGGGCGGAGCTAGATCGGCTTCTATCTCCTCCTGCCCCCCTCTCCCCCCCCCCCCAGGCTGGGCTCTTCATCCAGGGGCTGGGCTGCAGAGTGCTGAGAGTTCATTGCCCTACAGGGGTTGACTAGAGGGCTGCTTTTAGTTCCCCTAGTCTGAGCCTGCGACTTCCAGGTAGGGGCGGAGAAGAGCCTTCCCCCCCCCCCCGGGGAGGAACTAGAGAGCTGCTCAGATCCGATAAAGGGCTGCTCACAATCTCTGTGCCTGGGCTGATCTCTTCCTTGTTGGGCTGGAGTTCAGGGCTGCACACAACCCAAGGGGGCGCTAGGGCACCTTTCCTAGGAGCCGAGAAAGGTAGACGAATAGCTCCCCCACGTGGTAATAGTTGTCAGGCTGGCTGCAGCCACAGGCTTTCTTTTTTTTTTTTTTTTTTTTTTTCTTTTTCCTAATATTTTGTTTTTTAAGTATTAACAGCATATGCAGGGTATTTGGTTTTATTATGGCGTTTAAAAAATGTTCATTCACAAATATTAATTATACATAATAGTGAGTTTCACCATTTCACCATGACATTTTCACACCAGCACATGTGTTTTGATTATATGCACCACCACACACTCCTTTCGTCCTTCTCCCACCCCTAGTAATCCTTCATCTTCCTGGCTAGAGCCCCCTTCAACTTTGTGTGTGTGTGTGTGTGTGTGTGTGTGTTCATCTTCCTGGCTAGTGCCCCCTTCAACTTTGTGTGTGTGTGTGTGTTCATCTTCCTGGCTAGTGCCCCCTTCAACTGTGTGTGTGTGTGTGTGTGTGTGTGTGTGTGTGTGTGTGTGTGTGTGTTCATCTTCCTGGCTAGTGCCCCCTTCAACTTTGTGTGTGTGTGTGTGTGTGTGTGTGTGTGTGTGTGTGTTCATCTTCCTGGCTAGTGCCCCCTTCAACTTTGTGTGTGTGTGTGTGTGAGAGAGAGAGAGAGAGAGATACAGAGAGACCCAATGAATTTCATCAAGGTTGTTTACTGAAACTGCAGTCCTCTTAACCTTTTTGTTTGGTATTTACTTATTCTTTGAGAATACCATACTATATAAGTTGCTCTTACAACCTCCCCCCCCAGATCCTTGCCCATCTACCTCCATGACTACCCAATTTCATGTTCATTCTCTCTCTTGGAAAAAAAAAAAAAAAAAAAAAAAAACCAAGCCAGTGGTCTGAAGGGAAGTTTCTTAAATTAACAGAATTTAGTATTTTTCTATGACCTTAACAAGGATTTTGCCTTAGTCTTCTTGTGAAATGGCAGCTCCCTATAATGTGTGTGGCGGAGGGGTGACTTTTCAGAAAGACCATTTTCTCTGGTCTTGTACTCAGAACTTATTAGGTATCAGAGCAAATCAGTTCCCTGTTTGGGCTCAACTGTCTCTCATGTAAGAATACCTGGCTATGAATCTCAGCCCTTAGAGACTTAGCTGAGGTCTCCTTCATGCTGAGAGGTCTTGGGCAAATGTAAATTTCCTTCTGAAAAGCCTTGGAAGCCTTCTGTGTTGAGTTTAAGTAATGGTACTTCACTATACAGCTGCCTTGGGGATTAATGTTTCTAGTTCTCTGTGAGAACTCAATGAATGTCCACTACTGTTACTGCCTCAAAGCCCTTGCTCTAACCTCCAACCCCTCTGACTGTGGCCTAAAAGTTGCCTACAAGGATTCTGGTGAAAGAACTTTGCCCTTGGATGTTGGACTTAGATGATGGTTTAGTCATTTTAGTTACTCCATAAAACCTGAGCTTTTTGTTTTCAAAGGGAAAATAATTCAAAATAGTATACCTTTTCCCCATCTATTATCTGTACAAATTGAGGCTGCCTCTTCCCTCCTTTTAGGGTTTTTGTGAGCAGCAATTGGAGCAATAACTTCTATAGCAGATTTCAAAAGGCAAAACAAGATTTGAATGTGAGAAATAGTTACTTTCCTCCCAAATTATGATTTGTGGCCAGTAATATATGTCTGCATTTACACTGACAGTTTGTTGTTAATAACACAAGTAAATAACACTATATGTGCCAATGAGCCCTTAAAATTTGTTCAAGATAAAAAAAAATAATAGAATGTCTGGTAAGAACACCTCTATGTTTTTCTTTATTCATCAAACCATTGAGTGCCTGCCATATGTCAGGCTCTGTATTAGGTGAGGCCTAAAAGATAACTTCATTTGAAGAAGATAGCATTTGGTTGTTTTTTATTTTAACCTAGAAGTATCTAATATGAAAGAAAAAATACTCCATTCTTAAGTAACTTCAATAAATAGTCATTAAGAACTAAATGTATACCCAGTGATTTGTTAGGATTCAGAGAACAGAAGAATCCTTAACCTCAAAGCACTAACAGTGGAATGATCCTACAATTGATTTTAACAGTTTGTACCACTGAATGAAGTGTGTGTGTGTGTGTGTGTGTGTGTGTGTGTGCATGCACACATGCACGTGTGTGTTTATGTGTATGTGTGTGTGTGTATTGTGAACTCTGCAATTAAGTTTCCAGTCAAATTATATTTCTCTTTGCCATCTTCTCTAATAACAATCTTTAAAACAGTTGGAATAATGTAATTCTTTGTTAGCCTACTTTATTTTATATTCAAACATAACTAAGAATAACTTAATTAGGAAAGCAATTGTCTGTAATCTCACCACCCTGGAGGTTAAAAGCAAGAGAACCATGTAGTGATACATTATTTATGATTTATTAAAGTTTGACTGAGGATTCAGAAAAGCAAAGTCAGCCTCAAGCTACAGTGATCAGGCAGTGATGATACACGCCTTTAATCCCAGCAGCCAGAAGCTAGGAGGTGGTGCTATACATCTTTAATCCCAGGACTCAGGATTAAGAGGTAGATAGATCTCTGTGAGTCCAGGGCCACCCAGATCTATACAAGAGTGAATCAGTCTAAAAGAAACATTAGGGAAGTATGTAAGACAGGAGCAAGTAGTCAGTAGAAGGCATTCAGTCTCCAGCCACTATGAGGAGAGGATATAGTCTGAGGCTTGGTGAGAGCTTGTGGGAGACAGGATCAGCCCATTCAGCTGATAAGAAACTAGTATCCAGCTGCTTTGCTTTTCTGATATTAAGCTTGAAGTTCGAACCCCAATATGAGTCTGGGTCTTTTATTTATTTCTGTTACATAACCATACATGTAAGGGCCTTCCTAGGCTACATAGCAAGGCCCTGTCTCCAAAAAAATGTTGCTAGGAATGTAGCTCAGTGACAGAATGCTTTGTGCTCAAGTTCCTGGGTTTGATTCCCTGAACCATCAAAAGTTAAAAGGTTTTATATAAGTATCTCCTCTAGAATCCTCATAGTCATTAGTGTCCATAAACTCAGGGGTTTGATGTTCTAATCATAGTTTTAAAATTAAAATAAGTACCTGTCTATTTTTAAAAGGAAGTCGGAGGAGAGAAGTCATATGATTGATCCTTAGACCAACCATTGAAAGCGTACATGAAAGTCAGGAGAAAGAAACTGTTGTAAAAGGATATTCCTAGTGTCACAAAATCAGATACTGAACAAAGTAGAAGTAACTCAGCCAGGCAATCAGGCAACTTTACTGTTGCAGAAGAGTGCACAGTGGCCCATACCAGCTGTGCAAGCACATGGGGGAGGGGCGTTACTTAACCTGTGTCTCATGCCATTGGTAACAGCTCAACCTCACAATCTGACATGATTGGCTAGTTAATCATGGGCAAGGAAAGGTTGCAATGGAGAGTTGAGTTTTCAAGAAAGTCTACCATCCAGGGTTTGGCAAATAGGCAAATTCACAAGATGGAGGAGTTTTTAGAATATTAGTCTTTTGGGAGGCACTCTTGACAGCATAAGACCTCACAGTTTCCCAGGTTGTCTAGTGGTACTAGTGGTGTAGGATGTACATGTTATGGATCCTAGGGATGCAGGGCAGAATTCTGCATGTGCTATGGAAATGCTTCACCACTGACTTCCACTCCATCTCACCTTCAGCTAGTTTTCGTCTATGTGTTCCACATACATTAAAGGAATCTTACCAAAAAAAAAAAAAAATCTAAATAATCTAAATAGCTTACTTGCCAAAAGGCCTGGCTTCACGGGTCCACACAACCATTAAGGCATGAAAACTCACAGTAAAAATAACTTTATGTCTGCTTTGCTTTGGGGTGCTGTGGAAAGAAAAAAGGGAACATTGAAATATTCACATTAGAAGCCAGCATATCATAACGACCTCAGGGTTGAAAGCCAAGGAGAAAATAAACTAATTGGCTTTCTCCAGCTAAGTTAGGTTTAATCATTTGTCAGGTCCCTCAGATCAACTTCAAACGTTATTTTTAAGATCTCAATTGCGCCTTGACCAGAATTATCTGGCTCACGGTCTCCTAATAGCTGTCAGAAGCAAAAACAAACCGATGACGCTGGAGGCCAAGTCCAAGGATTCTTGTAGCTGGGTTTCAACACGACCAAAAAAGGAAGGAAGGTTTTCACAGTGCTTCTTTAGGTATTCCTTGGGATTCAGAAAACTTCCTTAAGGGTCATGCTCTTGTTTAAAACCCTAGTATTATACAAACTTAGACTTGAGTTTCTGGGGCTTTGATACAGAATGCTAATCAGAATGGTCCCAACTTGCAATTGAAGGTTGACAAGGACTGCAGTGAAGCTGTCAGAACAAACTGGGTGTCTGCTGGTGTCTGCTGTGTGTCTAGAACTACAGATGAGAAGGACACTTCAGGGCACACCCTAGAACTCATACCTTTCCTTTGGACACGTGGGTTTGACAGATGACACCTACCCGTTTAACACAATTCAACATTCAGGTCAGTTCATGCTGGCTTAGTTCAGAGAAGGAAGAAATCATCATGAACAAGAGGAGCCGAGATGTCTATTTATTTTTTAACATGCTATATGCTGCTTCTATTCTGGCTTCCTGGATAATTATTATTTATAATTTTTTCTCTTAAGTATTTTTGTGGAAAAAAAATGGAATCTCTACCCAGGATGTGGTTTATAGGAATCATTTCACACTTATCATTTTGCATTTATTTCTACCTCTTGCATATGACAATGCAAGAAGGGTAAAAGTCCCCTTCTTGCCCTTTATGTTTTTCTGCTGATTTCATATCCCAGTATATGCATAAGACAGTCAGTAAGGCAATGTTTGTTGTTAAGTAAAGGAAGTCTGGGCCGGGTCAGCTGTTACTCTCCTTACTCAAACTGAGTTAAGTTACCAAGGATAGGAAAGTATGTCACAGATCAGATTTTTGTTTGGATATGATTGCAGCTAGGAAGTTCTTTTCTAACCACCTACTACAATGCCTGCTTAATTTTTTCTAAAATTCACGTGCCAGCCCCAACTGTAATCATTTAGATTCTCTCTTATATTTTCCTGTATAGGTGAAGTAGAATGAATAGATAGTAAAGGGAAAGTAATATTTTTAAACAAGTTCCAGGCCCTTAGTAGCATTATCTCAGTAGGAGTTTGTGATAACCACCCCCAATATGAGTATTTTCCTTGTCCTTATTGTTGATCTACAGCTTAGCAAAGCATTTGCCAGGAGTCACCATGGCTCTGTATGTGTCTCCACAGACAGTCCTCATTCTGCACTGAGAAGCCCTGGTGGCTTGGCCCTGTGTGCCTGGCCACAGTAGTGAATTTTTCTGCCTGAACTACTGCATAGTTTGTTTCAGTATCTTTAAACCCAGTTGGAAGCCTGGTAGTTCTTATGTTCATTTACATCTCTGACTACATTTTCTAGTCATTTCCTATCACCATTCCCAGCCTTCACCCTACTGTACTAGCCAGGACTCCCTTGATTATGAGAAACATGAGCATCTCTCACACTGGCTCAAGCCCTCACATACTGAAAATGTCCAAAAGTGGCTATCACACACCTGTCTGTATCAAGATTCTAATATCTAGTAATGTCTCACCACTGAGCTTCCTGTTTGTAGAGCAAAAGGTCCAAGCCCTCTCTGGTTTTGAAAACCCATCAAAACCTACCAGTCTCAGAGCTTTAAAAAAAACACCAGTCCAAGAGACCCCAAATCCACCAGTTCCTAAGTTCAAAACCTACCAGTCCCAGAGCTTTAAAAACCACCAGTCCACGAGACCCCAAATCCACCAGTTCCTGAGTTCAAAACCTACCAATGCCTGAGCTCAAAATCCAACCAATCCCTGAGCTTGCCTTAGAATTCCACCAATCTGCACCCTGGAAAACTTTCCCTCTAAGAAGAACTATATAAAACCTGCCTCCTGCTCAGTTCCTTGTTACTTCTTGCCCACACAGAGACAATCACCCTCTTCTGTCTCTCCCAATAAATTTCTCGTATGATGTTTGTTGTGCAGTGTGACTTTGCTAGGCTCCTGACTGCCATGATTCTTTTCCTTTCAGAGCTGTAACACTTGTATAGGGGAAACCTCTCTCTTCAAAGCTGCAACATGCACTTTGGGGAAACCCTTCCCCTCAGAGCTGTAGTGCACTGTTCTCGCCTCCAATTCCCTATCCAGTACTTGACTAGGCAGGAGGTTTTGTCTCAGTGGTAAACTGGATACTGAGTATTCTGGGGAGAGGTCCTACTTCTTTCTTTGCGTCAGTAACCAAGATTTGTATTTCTTTGTTCTGGCTTAGGTGGTATGCTTGACCACAAACTAAGTGCTTCCTGATCCTCTTTAGTTGTTCTTGTTCTCAGGTGTGTTTCTGTTTTTGAGGTGGGGTCTTTTATAGCCTAAGTTGATCAGGAACTGTCTGAGGCAAAATTCAAGGATGACCTTGAACTTCTGTTCCCTTTCATCCATCTGTGGTATGCTGGGTGCACCAAGCATGTGTGCCTCCACTATGGATTCTGTGGTCCTGGGGATGGAACCCAGGGCCTCCTGCATGCTGAACTAGTACTCCACCAACTGGGCTGTACCCCAATCCAAAGCCAAACACTTGAAAAGAACAGTGATGTTCTGTTGAGCCAGGTCAGCTTCTGGAACCATATGGAACCCTCATCCAAACCTCTGCATCAAAAGTTGAGAGACTTCAGGAGGAGCTGGGAGAATAGCACATCTGCTGTGACCAAAGCCTTGTTCTGGCCTTGTCCTGTAGAGGCAAGCAGCCTTCAGATTTAAGTATCCTTGTGGATGAATTTGGTCCACAGGAAGTAGGATACAAACAGATTTTGTAAAGTGTGAACAAACTGGATCCACTTCAGTTAAGATCAAGTGGTTCCTCCCAGTTTGCAACACACAACCCAGCATCAAAGTTTAACAGTTTGCTGAACATAAGCATTAGAATAGAATGTCTAATGATTGATGACCTAAATTATCTCTGAAAAGACAGATAATCACATGCCAATATATTTAATTAGACATGGTTCTTAAAAGGTTTGGGGGGGGTTGCTTTGGTTTGGGTGTTTTGGTTTTTGTTTTGGTAATATGGAGCCTCCAATCTAGTGCCTTTTACATCCTATGTAAACTCTACCATTGAACTGTCTCCCTACCTCAAAAGATTATTCTTCACTAATAGTTATTTTTTAAATCAGTAAAATGCTTTTCTTCTGCTATAATATTTTTTCTAACCTTTTATGGAGGAGAAAAGTGAAGAAAGGTGAAGATAAAATGATTTATAATCATCACTAGCCTCAGGGTCAATGATTCCATACATATTTTTTATTCTAGACTGGTAAAATGACTCAATGGGTAGAGAGACACTTCCTGCAAAACTGGAAATTTACCTTGAAGTCTGTATTGTCTGTTCAAGATATCTGAAGCTAATTTGGAATTTGCTGTCATTTGTAACTAAACTGTAAAGGAGCTCAAATTGCCCAACTCTACAGTTTTAACTATGGAATTTTTATTCCATAGTTAAAAAATATATTCATCTATCTGTCTATCTGTAAATCTGTCTCTGTCTGTGTCTCTATCTCTGGAAGAGCAGCCAGTGCTCTTAACCTCTTAGCCATCTCTCCAGCCACCTATATTCTCTATCTCATTGTTACAGATCAAATCCAGAACATTCCTTGTACATGATAGGAAAATATATAAAAGTATATAAAAGAATATTTCATAGTAAATTATGAATTGGGGCTGTAGCTGAACAGCAGAGCACTTACCTTTCATGTATGAGGCCCTATGTGAAATCTTTAACACAGCAAAAATAAATAAAATATAATAAAGTAGTCTCAAATTTTTTTAACTAAAAAATAACAAACAGAACTAATTTTTAGGGGAGGAAAATACTTTCCTGGTTACAAAACTGCAATAAGTCAGACTTATTTTAAAAGGAGTCAGCTGTGCTTGGAAAAAAAAATCATTTTATAGTTCAGTGACTTAATACTGTACTTTAAAAGGATATGCTCCTTGAGGAACAAATCAGTTTAAAAATACTCTCCATGAAAAGTTTCACAAGGAGATCACAAAATCTTTATTTTACAGCTACTTCTTGAAACGCCTCAATAACCATTTGCATTTCAACATTGAATCGTTAAAAAGCCAGTGGGCTCTGGGTAAGACAGCACTCACTGCATTTGATGGACAAGGGCATCTTTTTTTGAGAGTTCCTTCATCCCTAGAGGACATTCCTACACAGCTAAAGCGGTAAGACACAATGCAAGCGGAAGCTCTTTAACTCCCTACCCCCAAATCACTGTTGAAGCAGAAGGCTGGCCTGCCCCCCACCCCAGACACCCACTCTTCACCTTCTTAATCTTTCAACAGGAATGCCAATCCTCCTCCAGTCCTGTGCTTTTTAAAGAACAGGCTTCTGCACTTACCCGCACAGCTCCACCAAGCAAGCCTCCCCAGGGAGTGTCACTACATACTGTTCAATGTCTTTCTAAAGATGGGCCCAGGAGACACCCTCTTAACAGGGGAACAGAGATGGGCAATTCCAGCATCCCTCCAGATCCTGTAAAATGCTTCCCCCAAATGAAAAGCCATGCTGCTGGTACTGCCCTGCAGAAGCACTCTGTTGGCACAGTGGCATGCCACTTTAATAAGGGTCAGAATAAAAACAGCCCCCAGGGACTGCCTCCTACAAAAGGATGGTGTAGAAGGACACAATGATAAAAATTTCTTTCTTGTATTTGTACTAGAAAAGTCAATATTGCTTCTGATATAGCAAGATATAGCAAGACAGTGCAAGACTTGTGTCTAATCATACACCTTCTTTGAACTAAGTGATGCTACATGAAGCCAATTGTTCCGTCTGTTTCTGCTTCACTCTTCATACGTCCAAGCTCGTTGCACAGGTTTCTTTCATCCTGGGTTAATTGGCTTTCTGTTATTGTAGCAAAACACCTGAGATAATCAGATTAAAAAGTTGAAAGGTTGTGAGGCATGGTACTCCAAGCACTTTAGAGGGTGAGACAAGATTACCAGAAGTTTCAAGCCAGACAGACATTTGTCTTACCCCCCCCCACACTCCCACCGGATGCACTATACATATAAGGGAATGGTTTCTTTGGGCTCATACTTGGTAGGCATCAGTCCAGTGTTGATTGGTCCTGCCTCTTGGCCTTGTGTTAAGGCTAGGCTGATCATCAAGGTGGAAGTATGTAATACAGGAAATTAATTGTTCATGACAGCTGAGAAGCACAATAAACACAGGAAAATACTGGATCCCAATATTCTCTATGAGGGCTGTGCCCAATAAACAGGCTTGCTCCTACTAGGCTCCACCTCTTAAAGGTCACACCACCTCCCAATAGAACCACAGACTAAGGAGTGAGCCTTGAACACATAGACCTTTGGGTATTTACCCAAGCCACTGCACACCTCACACTTGCCTTTTGTTTATTACCATACCTTTTAAATGTCCTTTTGGGAAAGAGGAGGCTAAAAATAAAGTTCCGTGTAAGCAACCATTTTTATGTACATAAAGTTTGCTAGGTTCTTAAGAGGGTGTGTGTGTGTGTGTGTGTGTGTGTGTGTGTGTGTGTGTGTGTGTGTGTGCACCTGTGTTTGCCTATAGAGCTGTAGAGCCCAGAGATTGACACTGCAAGCAGTCCTCACTTGCTCTCCACTGTTCCCTTTGAGGCAAGATCTCTTACTGAGCCTGGAGCTCACTGATCAGCTAGACTGGCTGGCCAGCGAATCCTGGAAATTCTGCAGTATCCACATCTTCAGGGCTAGCCTATCGGATGCGTGCTGCCACATCAGACTCTTTTCTACATGTCTTCTGAGGGATTAGAGTCAGATAATTCTGTGTGTATGGCAAGCAGTTCACCAGCTGCCATGTCCCCAGTAGTAAGAGATACTTTGAGCTTCAGGGTTTACAACTGCGCTTCTTAACACCTGTAAGGAAATAATTAAGACAGTAGGCTTTTTACAAAGATTTTGGATTTGAGGCTTTCTTTTTCATATTTTGTAAATGTAATGTTTTTAAAATATAGGTACATTTTAAACACCAAGAACTGTTTCAGATTATCCCTTTGTCATTTAATGAGACCAGAATTTCTGTACATGTATCAGATACATCTATAATTTATATATTGATACCTATTTAATAAATTCCATTTTAGAATTATTTCTGTGATTGATTTAACATTTATGATTTTTTACCCCCCCCCACAGAAAAAATACCCTGGAATGACTTATAATGATATATGTGTGTATGTATGTACATTATCAGGTAAAGCTAAAGAGGAAGAAAGCTCAGGATAAAATATTGAACTTCATGCAGGCATCAAATTCAATAGCTTTTGGTCAAAGTACTTGAGAATAAGCAATTGAGTGCTCACCCTAAATGGAGCATCTTTATCAATCCTCCCACGCCTGCCAAGGCTCAGGGAACATCACAGAAGAGGAGGCAGGGAAGAGCTGGAGGGTGGGGAGGAGTAGAGCTGGGGGATGGGGAGGAGTGCTATGAAGTGCCATCTTCTGGACCTGATGTGGCTAGTGCCCTCACGAATTCACAGAAGCTGTGGTTAGCTATGAAGACTTACACAAGATCAAGCCAGCCAAAATTCCAGCCTAGATGGAGAAATAACTTCTGAAGAACGTCCCCTAACTTAGGAGCTGTTGGCAGGTGACAGCTGCAGACAGGAGGAGACTCATTCTCTTGGGGGGGGGTGACAACTGACAGGTTACCCATGTTCCAGGAGAGGGCCCCACATCCATGCATGAATGAGCAGCACTAAATGGGCTTTTAAAAAGAAATAAAGAAGACATGTAGCTGGGAGGTGGCTGTGGAGGGATGGAACGGTGTGGGTTAGGATCACAGTTGATCTTATACACATTTGCAATTCTCAAAGAATAAACAATAGAGTTTCAGTTCCTGAGATCCACAGCTATTTTAGGAAACAGAACGAGTTTCAAAGATTTCAATTCCTGATTATAGAAAAAAAAATCTATTGTTATTTTTATTCCTGGAAGACCACAAAACTTTAAAGTGATGTAAGTTAGATTTTTGGACTGGAGAGAGGTCTCTGTGGTTCAGGGAACTTGCTGTTTTTGCAAAGCATCGGAGTTTGATTCCTAGCACTCCTGTTTGGCAGCTCATAACCTCCTGTAATGTCAACTCCAGAGGATCCTATGTCCTCTTCTGACCTCCATGGGGACAGGCACGCATATAATACACATAGATATACACACATTCATATAAGTAAAAATCAAAGTAAACCTTTAAAAATTAACTTCTTTAAGTGGGAGAAGGATATTCTTGGGTCATGATTCAATGTGTTGTGTTTTTATGGGTTTGTTTTGTCATAGTTTTATATGTGCTGGAATTAGAAAATGTCCACACCAAAAGCTGTACCTCTGTTACATTCTTATGAAATACATGGATGCCACTCTAACCAGCATCTCTTACTTTGCAGTATACTCCTGATCATGTAGCTGGGCCTGGAGCAGACATCGACCCCACACAAATAACCTTTCCTGGGTGTGCTTGTGTCCAAACGCCATGTCTCCCTGGCACTTGCTCCTGTCTCCGCCATGAGAATAACTATGATGACAATCTGTGCCTCAGGGACATAGGATTGGAAGCAAAGTATGCCAAACCAGTTTTTGAATGCAATGTCCTCTGCCAGTGTGGTGACCACTGCAGAAACAGGGTGGTCCAGAATGGTCTGCAATTCCATCTCCAGGTGTTCCAAACGGATAAGAAGGGCTGGGGACTTCAGAGCTTGGAATCTATACCCAAGGGAAGATTCGTCTGTGAGTATGCTGGGGAGATTTTAGGATTCTCTGAAGTACAGAGAAGAATTCACCTGCAAACAACACATGACCCAAATTACATCATTGCCGTCAGGGAGCACATTTATAGTGGACAGGTCATGGAAACTTTTGTCGACCCTACCTACATAGGAAATATTGGTAGATTCCTGAATCATTCTTGCGAACCAAACCTGTTGATGATTCCTGTCCGAATTGACTCAATGGTGCCTAAGCTGGCACTTTTTGCAGCCAAAGATATTTTGCCAGGAGAAGAACTCTCTTATGACTATTCAGGAAGGTTCCTTAATCGAATAAGCAATAAAGACAAAGACAGGACAGATCATGGACAACCAAGAAAGACTTGTTACTGTGGTGCCCCATCATGTGCCACCTTCCTGCCCTATGACAGTTCACTGTACTGCCCCTTAGCAAAACCAGACACCAGTTAAGAACTAGTGAAGACACCTGTCTGCCAGCCTCTCTTGGGCTGAAACCAGAGAGAATCAAGTATTAAGGGACTCATCTGCAACCTTGTTCCTCTCCCGAAAATGACCTACCCTCAAGGGAAGTGTGTACCTTGTAGTCAGCAGCTTGCTTATCCCTGTAAGAAAGACTAGGAGTTGCCCAACTCTGTCTCTGCCAGGCTGCCTAAATTTGACTCAAGAATGTGGCCCAGACTGTAAATGTCCAGCTGTACTCTTTCTCCAGAATACTTGCTTTTATAGTTAGATGTGGGTAAATGACTATGTTCAAACTATCAGGATACAAGTGGAAATGATGAGTCCTTGGGTGTCATCCTTGTATTTCTTCTTCGAACCCAGAATTTATACTTGATGGCTGAAGTTGGGAAAGGGTCATGGAGAGCAAATCGGTAAGATACCTGGTACTGGAGAAAATGCTGCTAGTCCTGACCCGTTGCCTCTGTACTTGTAGGTAAGAAGCCTACAACATTAAGCCATTGTTGCCTTGCATTTGAGCAAACCTTATGATTCAAGAAGACATCGGCCTCTTTTTCAGCTAGTTTTATCAATAATAAAGCTGTTTGTATTTTCTGTCTGGCTGGCTCCTGGTTTTATTTCTTGTTTCTAAAGATGAATTAAGGAGAAAGTATGTTATCACATGCTAAAACCTAATAATCACCAGCAATAATGAAGTACAACCATGAGAATGATTTCCATTTATAATCATGTCAAAAAAAGGAAGCCTGTTGTGAAGTTTTGACTACATTCTTGGCTGTGTCCCAGAGCTTATGAAGTTAGGTTTCAAAACCTCAAACAACCTCACTCCTTCATTAATAACATAAAAATAACCGTGTCAACACCATGGAAGCAGATGGGAGTTGTATAACTCCATTTAAACTTCTAGAGGAACATGGGCCTCTAAATGCCTTCTTTAAAACATAGTTAACTACAGTCTGGGGAATAGAACTCATGGATGGAACATGCAGAGGCTCCTGGCTCCAACCTATATACCACAAGTTAAGTAAGAAGACAGCTGCTTTAAAACTCAGGTTAGTTCTACATATCTTCTGCAGAAATTAAATATCTTAAAAGGAAATTTATTTCAGTAGTACATACAAACCATACTACAGGGAGGCTTTGTGCTTTAAAAAGATTTACTTATATTATTTACAACATCCCATTCTAGTGGAAAATCTAAGTGTGTTAGTTGTCCACCAGAAACAAGGAAACTTGTGAATTATCTCAGTAAAGGAGCTATGAGTATATCAGAGCTTGTGTTTTCAAAGCATCAGAAATTACTCCCTGGTTACAAGATAGTAGTTTATACATAAAATGTCCCAAGTCACAGGGGTACGATGTCAAAATTTTCCTCCACGTGAATTATTTCTCCCAACATTTCTGTGACTTTGATTTCTCTGAAATCTCTGATTTACTCTGTGAAAATCAGCTTGTATCTCTCACTCCAAAATGGCTCTTTTCCTTATACTGCTGCTAAAGGACCCAAGCCACATGAGAAGCAAGAAGGAAATCCCTGGGAGAAAAATGTCTGGCTCACTGGTTGAAATGCCCTTTGGTGTTTTTCATCCACCCTCTACTGAACATCTCCATCTTGATTCAGGGATATTCACAGAGGACATTCTGCTTAGAGATACATTAGCCCCACCACCTTGGTACTTCAGCCATAGAGAAAACTGAATACGAGATACTGTGTGGGGGTGGGGGGGTGTGGGGGTGGGGGTGGGTGTGTGTGTGTGGGTGGGTGGGTGTGGGTGTGTGTGGGTGTTATCTAGTTACTTCTCTATAGCTGTGATAAAACACTATCACTGGGGCAACTAATAAAAGAAAGTGTTTAATTGGGCTTATGGTTCTAATGAGAGTCCATGATGGCAAAGTCATCCCAGCAGGAATAGCTGAGAGCTCACGTCTTGATCCACGAGCAAAAGACAGAACCAACTGGGAATGGTGCAAGTCTTTGAAACCTCAAAGGCCACCCCAAGTGATACATGTGCTCCTACAAGGACACACCTCCTAATCCTTTCCTAACAGTTCTGCCAAGTATTCAAATGTATGAACCTCTGAGGGTCATTCTCACTTAAACTAACCATTAATTCCTTGTGTACTTTCTTATTCTTAAATAAAACAAAGTCCTGAAAACTCATATTCCTAAGGTTAAATTTGAAGTCTTTCTTAAGCTTTTTATTGGCAGAACAAGACATGACTTTGCTTAAGGTTGTGTGATGCCTGTGGTTAGGGCCACTATCACCACTACAGATGGACACTGCTCTGGGATGCAGTAGGAATGTAAACAGCAAAAGTGTTGGGTGATAAGAAAAGAATCAACTTCGTTAACTTACTAGATCCTTCCTTTCAGCATGCTTGCAAATGATGCTTCAATAGTGGGGTATTGTTTCCATAGAGTGTATATGGTACCAATTTTCTTGTTTCTCTTCTGTTCCCATTTAGAACAGATGTATAATAAAACTACACAGTATTTATTATGGCTGCCCTAAAAACAGATTTCTCACACCACTATATGGCTCATGTTGTTTTCATATTTGTTTATGTGTAATTCTAGAAGTTTTATATTGATTCATGTCAGTATTATATTTAAGAGATGGTGAAAATAGCCGTTAAGACTAAATGTTTGTTTTGTACAGTAATGGTAATTTATTGTATATGACCCCATTATTTTTTAGCATGATATATAAATTTCCTGGTTTGTTTTCAGCTCTGATTAAGCAGAATAAAGCTCTGATTTTTTTTGGGGGGGGAGGGTTGAGACAGGGTTTCTCTGTGTAACAGTCCTGGCTGTCCTAGAACTACCTCTGTAAACCAGGCTGGCCTCAATCTCACAGAGATCCTCCTGACTCTACCTCCCAAGTGCTGGGAAATAAAGCATGCACCACCACCACCCGGCTAAGCTCTAATTTTTAAATACCATCACAGAACTACAATGATTCAAAATTTCTCTTATTTGATGTTAATAGAATGACTACATAAAAATATTATTTGTAATAACACAATTTATGGTTTTACTGAATGATGAGAAAAACAAATTTTATAGAGATTGCATAATAATTTATGAACCCAATAGGTCATTATTTTATTGCCCATCCAAATATCACCTGCTCAGTGAATGCCAAAGCATGAGCAAAGCTAATGGAATTTAGAAATATTTAGTGATTTTTGCCAACTTTCATTCATAGTACAACTCAGCATTGTATGTGGTTTCACTCACCTGGTGATGAGGATGCTTTTTTGCATAGTTCTCCCACAAGCTCTCCTGGCTTTGATACTCAGAAAGGAGACAAGGGATTAGCTTCCATGGCATGGATATTATAGAACTCAAACCGATTTATAGAGACGTTACTCTCCTTAGCACCTTACCCCACGCTTCTTTCTGGCCTAGCCCCTTGGCCTCCAGCTTTGCATTCCTCCAATCCCTTCCCACGGGGATCCTTTCGCCTTCAGCATTCAGTGGTTTATCATCATTTTCAAGATGTTGGTCAAATTTCTAAACATAACTAACAGGTCTCCAAAAAGTTCTTTCTATCAGTTTAGCCTTGATGACAGTATTCCCTTCTACAGGGAGCTTTAAGGAGCACATTTTTAGATTTCCTCATCAAAGGGAAATATTCGTGTGTGTGTGTGTGTGTGTGTGTGTGTGTGTGTGTGTGTGTGTGTAGTTTTTACTTTAAACCATACTCACACCTGCCTTTGTTGCAGAACACTCATGTTCATTCTGCTGATCTTTTTATACACTGCTGGAATTTCTTGTTCTCTATCTCTTATGCTTACTTTACATGGCTACTAGACAACTGAAAGTAACAAGACTGCAATATATTCTATGACACTATTTCTCCCTCTTCCTCCTTCTCTCTCTCTCTTTCCTTCCATTTCTTCCACTATCTTGTCTGTTTGCTGCCTCCCAGGTGTACATTACTTCCATCAGCCTGCTATTACCTTGTCAACATTTCTATCAGACACATATCCAGCCCTATGACATATCACCATAGTTGAATGAGGGAAACACAAATGACCTGATCTACCCTGTAACCTCCTCTGCTATATCCTATTTGAGTAACTTGATAATCCTCTAATACAGGTATGTTTCAAAGGGCTAATAAATGAAAAAAAACAACCATACAAAGCGCTCGCTCCCAACCCCTCCCCACCCCCCCCGCACCCCCCCCTGCCCCCCCCCCCCAACCCCCCCCCCTCCTCCCCCGGGTTTTTTCCCTTCCTACTCCCCCCACTTCTCATCATTTTAAAAAAATAAATAGGGACACCCCCCCCCCCCCATTTTTTTTTTTTTTGGTGATTGATTATTGATGTGTGAGGGTCTAGTCCACTGCAGGCAGTGCCAGCCCTGAGCAGCTGGACCCTGGTTGTATAAGAAAGCAAACTGAGCAAGCCATGAGGAGCAAGCAGCATTCCTACCTCAGCTTCCCTCAGTAGACTGTAATCTGAGCTATATAAGCCATATAAATCCTTTCCTCCACAAACTGTCTTGTTCATGGTGTTTCATCACAGAAACAGAAGACAAACTAAGACAACTTACAACTCCTATTCTACATTTGAGAAAGCATAACTGAATCCTTTCCATATGACTCTTTTTGGGTTTTGTAAGAATTGTTTGCTTGCCAGTATGCATCCCTTATCTCCCCAACTCCTGAAAACATCATGATACCCATTGCCTCTTCAGTAACCAACTCAACTGTTCTTCAAGTCCAACCATAGAGACCTTTGATTTTCAAACACAGCTCAAAGATGTAAGTCTGTAACAGATACCAGACCCCCATTCTATCCCAATTTGCTTTGCTAAAATTGTCCTCAAATTGAGAACAAATTGAGTATTAGTAGTTATATTGTAGACCTTTCCCCTAATATTTTGAAGATAAGTTAATCAATATTTTAATCAATCTTTTCAAAGTAATAAAATTTTTAAAACTTCTGTTACTTATTCAGTCAGTCAATTAACTCACAAATGTTTGTTAATTATTCTCATACATACAAGATTTATGAAGTTGAGCCCCTGAGTTCATAATTTATTCAGCAAATGGATTTGAGCCCCAAATCTACTACATCCTAGAGAAATCCAAACAAATAGCATTCTTTATCCTCAAAGCACTCAGCTTCCTCTAACAAAAGAGCCACTGACACTGTGAATAATATGGCCATATGCATGTGTTTCATATGTTTTTTGAGTACCTATATTATAGTACATGAACTGTGCATGTAAATTTGGCACCCACATGAATAAGTGACCAGCAGAAGAGAGTTGTCAGAGAAGATTTGAAAAGAGGAGCAAGACTCAGTTCTTAAGTAGCTGCCTGAACTAGTAAAGATACAGATAGAACCAGGAGATGGACAAGGGGTCAGGGACAAGGGGTCACGTGTGCTGAGGAATGGTGCTGCAATAGTCATCAACACAAGATGCATTGAAGTGTCTTTTCCAAACACTGGAAGAACTGGTAGAACATAAGACCCTGAGATACAGAGTTTGTACATTTTTGGTTTTTTATTCACACAATTCAAGTGATAAATGCAAGAACAACAACAAAAAAAAAAAAAACACCTTAATTGTTATGCTGAGAAGAGGGCTCCATGGGTTAAAGTACATACCATGGAAGCAGGAAGCCCTGAGTTCAGATTCCCAGAACCTACCAAGAAGCCAGTCATGGTTCCACAAATCCTAGTGCCAGAAAGGTAGAAAGAAAAGCATCCCTGGTGGTCACTAGCTAGTCAAGCTAGCCAATCATTAAGCTCTAGGTCTAGTGAGAGACTCAAAGAACAAGGGGGACAGCAATGGAAGAAGCCACCCAGATTTACCCTCAGCCTGGGGATGTGCCCACACACGTGTGCTCTGCCCCACCCCCGATACACACAAGTGTTTCGTTTTTCTTCTCACATTGATTTTTTCACCCCAGCACTGTACTCCTAGTGTAAGGTCTATGCACTGTAGCTTTCATATCCAGAGAATGCCTCTGGATATTTGACCTTCAAAATTGATTTAAAGTTTCATAAGAGTACATCTTGTTTTGAACTGGCTGTACAAAAAAAAAAAAAGTGACAAAGAACATCACATAGGCTGACATTGTTGCCAGAAAGCACATCTTGCCAAATTTATTCTCCTCAAACACAAGTCCTAGTCATTTTAACAACATTAAAAAGGAGGAACACAAGAAAGGAGACATAAAGAAAGGCAGTATCTAACTGGGACTCAAGGCAAGCATGCCTCCTCACAAGAAGCAGGGGTACTGGAATGATGATCCCCCGTGAGATTAAGAGAGTTCTGGTGTTTTAAAGGGTGCTTAGAACTCTAGGTTTTATTTATAAGGTTTGGGTGTCTTTTTTCATTTCTGCTATAAATTTGTATATAAATACATATGTATGTATATATGCATATTGCTTCCCTTTTAAATTTTTTCTAAACACACAAAAATGTGTTCTTTTCACAACATAATAGTACCATATCATAGTAAAAAAATTTTTTAAGTTTTTCAGTCTAGGGGCTAGAAAAGCAGCTCATCTGGGGAGATACCTTGTAAGCATAAGGACCACAGTTCAATCCCCAGAACCCACCTAAAAAGCCAGGTGCAATGGGGCACACACATAATCACAGTCAGGAAGGCGAAGACAGGTGAATCTCAGGTTTGCCAGGATAAATTCTAATTTTCCTGTTTTTAATCTGAGAAGAAAGTCATTTTAAATACTCCAATCCCAGTTTCAGTTCATGAAGAATGTTTCTCTGAGGCCACACACAGCAGTAAGAATTTACCTCTGCTCACAGTGCCAACCTGAGTAGGGTTGTAAGAGTCTTGCAGAGGCTGAGAGGCAGAGAAGTTCTAGAGCACCAAGTTCATCATACACAACTCCAGTCTCCAACAATAAAAACAAATGCCAAATGTAACCCAAAGGCTACATAGCATCAAGAAGTTGCTTAGAGGCCCACTTTATGTCATCAATCACAACAAATGTCAAAAGCTCAGGTCATTAGTGATGCGTAGTAAGCAGCCACTATGTAAGAGCCACCACAGAAACATTTTGATCTATACTAGAGCTTTTTGTAGTTACTAGTGCTTGAAGTATTATAGAAAGCCTTGGTTTCAGACATTAGAAGGAAGACAATCTACCCTGATCAGTTCCTAGCACCCACTGGGGTAGTTCACAACTACTTGTAACTTCAGCTCCAGGGAATCCAATGTCCTGTTTTAGCCTTAACGTGTACCTGCAGTCAAGTGTTCATACTAGCATGCATACACACACACACACACACACACACACACACACACACACACACACACACACAAAATATTTTAAAAGGAACCACTTTTATCAGGTTTTTTATGATTAGCATTGTGTTGGCATTGACTTCCAGGGCAGTCTACTACACATCTGTTTGCCAAGGGTGATGACACTTCCCAACTGGTTTTGTGTTTTGTTTTATTTTGCTTTGATACTCAAAAGGGAGACAAGACTAAGGCAGTCCCCAATAACAAGGTCACCAAAATGACACAGGAATGACTCAATCTAATGTCTTTAGGCAGAATTTTCCTGACAGCCCTTCCTTCCATTTCTTTACAGGAGAGAAAGTCCGATACAGTTCAAATCCACTTTTCCCACATGCTACAACCTAATCTCCCAAGAGGGAAGAAGCCCACAGCTTAGAAGGTAAGAACAGAGACTTAAGGTTTATAATCCCAGGCCTGTTTGATCCAACAAGCTAAATCCTCTAGAGAGAACGAACACTCGGGAAAAGGCATTTTGAAGAGTCTCCTGACAAATACATCTAGTACAAATTGGGCCTGGTCCAATGACCAACTCTGGGGATCATAAAATGGAATCAAGAGATGGGGTGTTGGAATATGATGAGACTCAGTGGCACACCAGACCTCTCTCACTCTTAGACCATGGTTGTTAACTCTCAGAGGCACATGGGGTCATAGCCAGCCTGAGTGAGCCGTATGTAGGAAAGGTCAGAATTATTAACTCAGCAAGGGACTTGGCTCACCAAACCACAGGGAAAGAACCAGCAGGGAAACTGCAGGCTGTTAGAGGTCACTATCATTTGTGGGCACAGAAAGAGTGGAAAGAATCTGTTCCTGGGGACAGAACTGATTAGCTGTGGATCACTTTTGCAGACTGGAGTCATTCGCAACCAAGAGTGAAGCAAGCTGCATACCCCAGGGTAGTATTTCAGCCACAGAAAGCAGGGAAGGCTGCAGCGCTGGACCACATGAAGAATTGGGCTTGATTCACTTACCACAACTGCCCAGCACCATGACAGCAATTCCTGAACCCTGCAGAAGAATTTCCCCCATGCCAAGCCCTGCTGGCTCTTTTCAGATTCAATGTGGGATAAAGAAGTCTTGAAGTATTGCAGATTCCCTGCGTTGAGGTGTATAATATAGGGACACCCATTACTGAGCTATAAACTGCGACAGAGGACTGGCAATGTCCATCACCATTAAAAAAATTTTTGTGTTTTGGTATAACATGTAGATTCCAGGAACTATCCTACCAAAAATATCACCAGAAATTGGCAAAGATAAATTAGTAAAAAACTGGTTTGCTGGAACATTTTTTTCATCTTCATCGGTGAACATGAAAAATAACCCAGATACTTGGGGTTAATGTTCAAATCAATTCTTTTAAAATGAGCTATACGTGGGCTGTGGAGATCATTCAGAGGTTAAGAGCATATACTGCTATTGCAAAGGACCTAAGTTCACTTCCTAGCATCTAGGTCCAGTGAATCAAACCACATGTAACTCAAACTCTAAGGTAACTAGCACCATATTCTGGCCTCTGCAGGTACATGCAATCACACACACACACACACACACACACACACACACACACACACACGAGAAAGGGAGAGAGAGAGAGATACAATTTTAAGCAACAACAATAATCTAGGGGTTGGGGAGAAGGCTTGACAGTTTAAGATGTGCAGAGGACTCAAAACCAGTCACCAGCAACCACATAGCAACTAAGAACTACCTGTAACTCTAGTTCCAGGGGATGCCACACCCTTTCTTGGCCTCTGGAGTCCACATGTACTCACATATACATAATTTAAAAATATTTTGAGTCAGGCATGCTAGCACATGCCTTTAGTGCCAGCACTCCGGAGGCAGAGGCAGAGGCAGAGGCAGAGGCAGAGGCAGAGGCAGAGGCAGAGGCAGATGGATTATCTGTGAGTTAGAGGCCAGCCTGATCTACAGAATAAGTACCAGGACAGCCAGGACAGTTACACAAAGAAAATCTGCTATATAATTTCTATGTCTGAGTACAGATATACTTAGTTACCAGTTTCCTCTGTAATATTAAAATACATATATAGTATACAAATGCACAGGAAAATTTTGGAAAGATCAAAACTCACAGAATGATCACAGAGACACACAGAGAGAATCTTATGTTGTTTTGTTTTTGAAACAGTCTCTTTGTATAGCCAAGGCCATCTTTAAACTTATACAGCCAAGGCTAGTCTCAAACCAACAATCTTCCTATGTCAGTCTTTAATTACTTCTCTTGAGTTGCTAGTTTTACCCTATGTATTTATGTGTGATACATTTTTAAAATCTGGATTTATCTGGAGAAACTTGAGAAGAAGCTATTAATAATTATTAATTTCTTTTTGAGATTATAATGTAATCACTTCATTTCTTCCTTCTCTTTTCTCCCTCTGAAACCTCCCATATACCACTCCTTGCTCTCTTCCTAATTCATGGCCTAGTTTTTCATTGATTGCTGTTACATACATGTATGTATACCCCCTAAAGATAACCTGCTAAGTATGTATGTTACGTGTATGTATGCTTCCAGGGTTGACCACTTGGTACTGGATAACCAGTTGGTATGTTCTTCTCTGGGGAAGAATATTTCTCCTACTCTCAGCATTCCCTATCCTATAGTTCTTTGTACAGAGTTAGGGCTTTCCCACATTTACTTGGTTAGTGGCTATCGTTATCCTCCTTCTGCTCATAGTAGGCAGTTATGATGTTGAGACTCTATGTATGGGTATAGCTTCTGACATTACTGGGAGACACAGTCTCCCAGCAACCTGCCTGATCCTCTGGCTCCTATGATCCTCCCTCTTCAGCAATGCTCTCTAAGCCATAGGCTTAGATTTAACCATTGGAACTGGGCTCCACAACTCTGCATTTTGATTGGTTATGTTTTTCAGTAATGGTATCCACCCATTGCAGAGAGAAGTTTCCTTAATGAGGAATGAAATGTGATAATTCTTAATAAAAGTAATAGAAGTTTCTATAAATAATCCAGTTGAAAAGATGATGAATCATCCCTCTCTTCCTGTCTATTCTTTACAAAGCTAGCAACTGGGGCTGAAGAGATAGCTCTTGAAGTACACCCAGATCTGGTTCCTAGCACCCACATAATGGCTCACAACTGTCTTGTAACTCCAATTCCAAGGGATCTGACACCCTCTTCTGACCTTGGTGGGCACCAGACACACATGTAGTGCACAGACATACATGCAGGCAAAACACTTATACATAAGAACTAAAAATAAATAAATCTAAAAAATAAACCAAACACCTGAACATTGACCCAAGAGAAGTTATACCCAATTTGGTTTAGCGCCTTTCTCTTAGCTCCCCTAAATTCACAGCATCCCTAAATAAAAGGTTCTCCAACTTTACAAACCATTTATTCTAAAACAGTTAAGAAAGCAATAAAATAAATAACTACAAATGCAATCTGGCCACTAGAGGGGGAACATTGCACATAAAAGCTCTTTCAGCCGCCATCATACAGACAAACATTGCCACAGGAGGAGGTAGAAATGTTGGCACCACAACATTGCTCAAAGCTCAGAGCCCACTAACAGTAACCACTGTGTTCCAGTCTTTGGCTTCCCTAATATCAGCAAAGGCCTTGCTAGTAAGATTATCCAGGTGACTGTGATTGCCAAGATAGTGGGTTTCTACCATTACCTCCAAACCTATTTACAAATGTTATGGAACAGAAACAAAGGGGGAACCAGAAGTGGCCCCCAGACTATTCCTTAAGAGACAATGCTCAATTTTGAGCCCAGCAGTAGAGATAAAAGAGTAAGAAACGTTTGCCTTGTTTCACAAAGACCGGGGACTTAATCTTATCAGAGCTGCCTTCACCATGCTTCTTCAAACTTTGACTGAACAGATCTCAGCCCATTCTTTCCATGCACTCGAGCCTGGCACACATGAGCTGGTAATGAACCCTGTGGTCACCATTATTTCTAGAAAGATGACATTCCCCATATACTCACCCTTCCTCTACTTCACCTCTAAAACAAATTCATGTCTTTCTTGAGAGTTACCTAAGCATTTTGGAAAAAAATAAGTGGTACATTCTGCAAGGAGGTGGAAGGCGTGATTAAAATGTGTCTTTCCAAAAGTGTCATGGTCTTAACCTTGATTGTCTCATTAACGTATGGAAAGTACTGAGCTGTGACAAAGCAGTCATTCTGAGGTGGGACTGGATTCAAGACAAGCCAGAAGTCTACAAATAGATCACCCTATACGACTTTAGCAGCCGTCTCAATTCTATGGCTTCTAGGCATACTTGCACTTAATCTTCAAGGTTTAAATGGGTTGGTTAACTCCGTCAAAGTCACAGATCTAACAAGTGGTTAGACCAGAATTAAACCTTAGGTGCCTGACTCCAAAGCCCATATTCTCAACCATGAATCCATTCTATCACCTCCCACTTGGCTGTTTCTCCCTATGGGGCTTTGCTTAATCTAGTAATCTTCCAGATGTCATCCATGCTTCCTTACACCAAACTCACAATAAAGTCACACATTCAATAACATAGTGGTAACCAAAACAAACAAACAAAAAACAGTGATTCTATCTCATTCCACAGTTGCCACTAGGGCACACTGCAGACTCTTAGAGTCCCAGTTTCCTATATGCCCACTGGGAATAATGAGCCAAAACAATTAGTTCCTCTCACTGTTATGCTCCAGATTAAACTAGCTCATGGACATTAATCACTCAGCACAGTACTTAGCACATAGGGGATTCCTGGAATTGCTAGCTGGGAAGCAAACTGGAAGACTTGGAGTAATAACAATTTATAACACTAAGATGTCAAACCCGACCAGGGAAGGGTGAACAGGGTGCTTCTGACACCAATACCCTGACCCTTCTCACTGGCTTTTTTATACAGCCCTCTCCCAAAGGGAAGACATTAAGGACACGCAGTGTCCCAGACATTTGTCAGCTTGAGTGAAGGTTTCCTTGTTGAGGAATCTTGCTTGGCATGTACCTAATATATGTGGAACTCTTGTGGAAGTCTGGCATTACACCAATTCCGGCTATCAGATTCATCTGTACACCAACTTATGTTTCAAGAGGATATGTAGAAAATGTGACATCCCATGGCAGTTCCTTTGAAGGTCATTTAAGCCCTTCTTGTAATTTAAGCTTAGTTCTTGTAGGCTAGCATCAGGAGCTGGAGTAGGGCAGGTCACACTCTTCAAACACAAAAGCACAGTGCCTATGAGACCTTGCTTTTCTCACAGGGAATTCTCTCTCAAAGTTCTGATTCATAGAAATGACAGAAGATTCAAAACAAGGGACAGTCATTGGGCTACACACCATGGAGTCTCTGAGAAATTCTACAGTGCAGTCATGAGACACTAGGAATTTTTTAATATGTTAGTAATGCTTAGAAACAGTGTGGACTCATGGACTCCTGGTGATGCTGAAGCTCCTCAGAGCCCCAAACCATACTGTGTGAAACGCTGAGCTAGGGAAACACTACTATACCGATGAGTCCTCTTTGCCAGACTCTCAATCGTTCCCTTGAACATCATCCTAATCTTTAAATGTGGACTTGGAAAAGGTACAACCGAGATCCTGGACCTGTAATCACAGAGAAAAGTATGAATTTAAATCACAAGGCTGAACTAAACCAAAAGCAAATCAGCTCAGAAAACACCACAGAGAACATTTCTCCAGCTGATCAAGGTCTCTTAAGCCAACACACACTCTCTCTTTTCTGCTTTTTTCTTCTTAATTGTTATGATCATGAGTGACTTCTGTTTTTAAAGTGCTGGGATCAAACCAAGGACCTTGGACATGCTAGGCAAGCACTCTGCCACCGAACTCCAAGCCCAGCCCAAGGGGGCACTTTGTTTGTGAGGTAGGTTAAGGAGGACAAGCTTCAGAATGACACACAGCAGCAGTGACCAGATCAGATTTTCCTTCTGCTTGTACTCTTTGTGAGACAGAAAGATCATATAACAAATTCAGGGATCTGGGATGCAAGTTTGTTTTTTAATGGGATTCTAATTCACAGTTTCACATGGCCTCAGTTCATTTTTCTCTGTTTAGATAGTTATAACCACAGCTGGCCAGCCCCACCTGACTGATATAGTACCTTCCTCTCCCTCTGCTTTGTTTTCAGAGAGAGAGAGAATGTGTGTGTGTGTGTGTGTGTGTGTGTGTGTGTGTGTGTGTGTGCGTGCTTACATGCATGAGCACGCATAGGCCATGGCAAACAATAGAAGTCAGAAAACAGTTTTCAGGAGTCAGTTTCCCTCTTCCACAATGTGGACCAAAGGTATTGAATTTGGGTCATCAAGCTTGGCAACAAATGACCTTACTTACGGAGCCCTCCTCTGTTTTAAATAGCAGATTAACAAACAGGAATGATTATCTAGGAAGCAATGATCAAAGTACACTATGCTAAACACTTGAGTTTTTCAGTCTGTCCTACAGGTGGGTATCATCACGGAATACATTCACCGCAAGGAATGGTACCTGCCTAATGGTGGCCCAGGCAAGTAGATGGACATGATCCCAATTGACCTTGTTCTACTGAAGAGATTCAAGACACATTTTCCTGTGTCTATGATTTGATTTGGCACGTGTGTGAAAGACTTTGAGAAAGCAAACAACAGGCACAAAAGAAATGCAGGTGAACCTTTATCAGCTCGCTGAGAATGGCCTTACCTCCTCTGGCAGCCTGCTAGCTGGTTTCCCTTTCTCCTAAGCTGATTCTGAGTTTCTAATAGCACTTTGCTGAGGTGCCAAGCTGACATGCTAGGAGTCACACTGATAAGCTTCCTTCCCTGCAGCAGATAAAGCAAGGGCTTTGTTAGACAGGGCCCAAACTGGGGCAAGAGAGCAATTCCATCTGACCCCAGTTATTCTGAAATTCCAAAGGCCCAAGCAGCAGCCTGTACATGAGGACGACTTTGGGGTCAATGACCATTTAGAACAGGTTAGCATAGGAAACAGGCCATTTCCACCCCTTAGCTTTCTGAACTCAAATAGGGCAAGTTTCAAAAGTCAGCATTTCTTAGTTTATAGCCTTCCTAAATATCATCTGTAATGGTTTCCCTTAATAAAAAAAAAATTAAACTCTGGCTCTAATGCTCTAAACACAACAGTTGAGGAAAGAGGATAGGAACTCTGGTTAGATGCCAAGGTTACATCCCAGGCTCTTGGAGTTAATAATTTCCATGGTGCTTTAAGTATTAGAAACAACAAAGGCTAGATTCTAACAGACCTGTGGACCTAAGGTCTGCTATGGGGACTTTGTATTACAAGTAGCAAGTTCCAACCAACAAAAATGAAGTCAGCAATCAAGAACCCAACATATGCCATAATCCTGGTATTAACCTGAAAACTTAGTGATGACGGGTAATGGGAAGGAAAATGTCTCTGCAGATTACACAATTCTGTTAAGTGATTCTAGGTGGGCTGGGGTGGAGATGGACTCATGGACCTTTACAAAGGATTTCTGGGTAAAACGAGGCCCCTAGGCAAGCTGCTGCCCTCTCTCACACTGTTTATGTCTACTTGTAGCATCAGTCCCTCTTCACATCTATATTGCACTCCACGGTGAATTTTCCACTGTGTGTGCATTTTATTCATTTTTCAGATTTTGTAGTGTGTATTGTGTTTTTACCTACATGAGTGTTTCTGCACCTGCCTAGTGCCCACCTGTAGGCACCAGAAGATGTCAGATTTCCTGGAACTGGAGTCACACACAGGTGGCTGTGAGCCACCATGCAGGAGCTAGGAACCAACCTCAGACCCTCTGCAAGAGTATGGCACATGCCTATAACCCCAGGGCTCATGCCTATAACTTCAGGGCTGGAGGAAGTGGAGTTGTAGGCCGGCTTGGGTCACACAACAGGAGGTAAGGGGAAGGGTTCGGCAGGTGCAGGTGCTTGCTGCCAGCCCTACCTGAGTTTCATCACCAGAACACATATGGCAGAAGGAGATTCTCACAGATGACCTCCATGTGTGTTGTAGCACATAAACATACACACACACACACATACACACACACACACACAGTAATATGAAAAGTTTTAAAAGAAAAAAAATGCAAGTATCTAAATCTACCCTGGTACTGAATAATTTAGCAGTTGCAACCTAATCAATCCCACAGTCTCTTTAGAGTTGGTCTCACTCACACAGAGCCTGCTTCACCCTTAATGATTTGTTTTGGTTTTTAGTTAGTTTGTTTGTTTTGGCCAGGCTCTGTACTTCCTTTTTCTGATAGCCAGCCTACAGGTTATTTCTCTTGTGTGAAATACCAATGCTGGAAAGGAGGAAAAGGTGCATATATAGCATCACTCCAAAATGAAAATTAAAAGCAATAAAAGAAAATCCCTCTGTAGTTCCCCCTGTAAAATTCCCAAAGTTTCAGAAGAGAAAGCAAGTGAGGTTTATTTCCAAAAAAATTCTTTGTTCTAAGTCAGCCATAGATTTAACTACATGGAAAAAGCTCTAAGTGCAACCGGAAAATTGAAGATAAGTATGATTTCTTTACTAAGAGTGATAACAAGAGGGTGAGAATTCTGGGATTCTATTGCTATTATTATTATTATTTTATGTCAACAATTCGGTTATCAGGGAAGAAGTGGAGACAGAAATGACCCACTCCGACACTACTTTGGAAAAACCATTCCACCACACGTTTGGCCTAATCAACTCCTACTGAGCCAAATAGCGCCTTTCATTTCATTCCCCCCCCCCCCAAGGGTAAATAGACATCCAAAATGTTTTGTTCCAGAGGGGTTTGTGCAGGGAGGGGGAAAGATCTGCATTGCTACAGCACAGTATTCCATTTTAAACTATAGGCTGAGCCAATTTAATTTTGAGAACTATTTGCAATTCAATGTTCTACAAGAAGAAAGTGTCACTCTTGGTGGCCACCACCATCTCCTGCCACCTCCTCTCACTTCTAATCATGTTTTCAAGGCCTTGGGAAAGAAAATATGCCTGCTTCCCACTCAACTAATATGTATAACACACTCCTGAAAATAAAGCAAGATTATCCAGAATTCAAGGGCAAAACAGATTTTAAAAAACACACCCCAAATTCCTTCCATGCAACAATGTAGACAAGAAACAAAAACTTTGGAAAGCAACCCAAAATAAAGGCTACTGAAGGAGACAATAAGCAAACAAGCCTGTTTTCCATACTGGATCTTGCCAATTACATAACTGATCTGTCCATTACAAGCATTTATTTAATGCAGAAACGACTGTACGATTAATAATAATAAGTATAGGATGGAGAAATTGAGTTGCAATACATTTTCAAATAAGCAGACACAAACTTCTTTTCAGTGCAAGAGAAAACTTCATCAGTCAATTTATGAAAGTCTTCAGAAAATAAAAACAATAGAAGTCCTTTGGACTTAGTGCAAGGTGTGTTTAACCAGTAGCTTGCAGAACTATCACATTTCCTACTGTGTTAAGCTAGGCTAGGAACAGAAAATGCAGGTAAGATACTATAAAGACACTACTTCATACAAAACAATTGAGGAGGCTGGAGAAATGGCTCAGCAGTTTAGAGTTCTACCAAAGGACCTGGTTCACTTCCCAGCACCCACATGGCAGCTCACAACTATCTGCAACACCTTCATACAGACATACATGCAGACAAAAGCCAATGCACATAAAATAAAAATAAATAGGTCATTTAAAAAAAATGGGCTGGAGAGATGGCTCAGAAGTTAAGAGTACTGGTTGCTCTTCCAGAGGTCCTGAGTTCAATTCCTGGCAACCACATAGTGGCTCACAACCATCAATAATGAGAACTGGTGTCCTCTCCTGGAGTGCAGGCATGCATATAGGCAGAACACTGTATGTATAATTATGTATGTATATCAGTTGAGGACAATCCTCTAGAGATCCAAGTTTGACTTTTTTTGTTGTTTCGTGTTTTTGTTTGTTTGTTTTTTGCTTTGCTTTGTTGTTTTTTTTTTAAAGATAGGGTCTTACACTATGTAGCTCTGGCTGTCCTGCAACTGATGTAGACCAGGCTCCCAGCTAAATTTGAATTTTGATGAAAATGGACTCCATTAGAAGTGTGTACCTTTAAGGGCTTACATCCTAAGGAAGGACAAGAGAGTGCCAGGGGTTAGAGGAACAAAAGACTAAAGAGCTGTGACTCCAGTTACAAATGGCATTAGGGATTCATTAGGGTCCTGGTTTCATTACCTCTACTTCCCAAGTGCTGTTGTGACTTTCCTAAGCAGTCTGCTTCTATCTACATATTTTTTCTTATGTGCTGTGTGTCTGTGTATGTGCCTATGTGTGTGCCTGAGTGTGTGTGCCGGTGTATGTATGCCTGAGTGTGTATATGTGCCTCTGTGTGTGTGTGTGTGTGTGTGCGCGCGCGCGTGTGCGTGTACACATATTGTAAAAGATAAAAACTTGCAGTGTTAATGGTTTGACTATGCAGTGTCCCACCCAGGCTCGTGTGTTGTACACTTAGTCCACAACTGGTGAGTCTATTTTCAGAAATTGCAGAAATTAGAAGAGGTAGGACCAAGCTGGAGGAAGCAGATCAGTAGAGGTATTTCTACAAAAGTTATACCTGAGGTCTCTTACCTCTCCTGGCTTCCTATCCCCCATGAAGTAAAGAGCCTCCTCCTCTATATGCTTTGGTTCCCATGGTGATCTGCTTCCACCACAAGCCCAGAATCAGCAGGTCCAAGGGTAAGGCAATTAACTAACACATCCAGAATCACATTTATGGGACTGAAATGTAAAACTGTTATTACATTCTGTTCATATGCCAATATGTACTACTATGAGAGTATGCTGTAGTCACCTAGATATGTGGTTCCTAAATCCTAGAACATGCTAGGACTTTGTTTTAAATGTTCTCTAATATCAGGCTACTGCTAAAAATGCAGTTCTAAGGGCTGCCCAAAACCACTTAAGAATGTTTGTGATACATAACATTAATAATTAACAGGAAAAAGAGGCCAAAATATATGCACTATAAAGATGTAAATCACATACAGGTGTGTGCACACACACACACACAACGTGGGAGGGAATAAGTAAAAACAAAAACAGTACAGGAGTAGTGACAACTTAAAAATAAAAACCTTATTTGTACCATAAGCTATTTCCTACAAATGTTTGTTATTTTTTCTCTTTGAGTGGGATTAATCATCACTTAGAAGTTTTTAGAAAAACATTTTATGTTCACAGAGTGATCATAAATGTATCTACGCATGACTACTTTGTTAAGAGGTTGCGCAAAAACACAGCCACAGTCAGGCATGGTGATACATGCCAATAATCCCCGTGTTTGGGAGGCTGAAGCAGGTCAGAGAGTTCAAGGTCAACCTAGTAAGTTTCAGACCAGACTAGGCTACAGAGTAAGTCCCTGTTTCAAAAACAAAAGGGGTCAAGACCAGGCTGGAGAAGCCCACAGAATCAGCTGAACAAGGGGGAGCTCACGCACCCCAGTCTGATAGCTGGGAAACCAGCAGAGGACTGACCCAGACCCCCTCAATGTGGGTGTTAGTTGGGAGGACTGGGCAGTCTATGGGGCCTCTAATAATGGATCAGTATTCATCCCTAGTATACGAATGGACTTTGAGAGCCCATCCCACATAGAGGGATACTCTCAGCCTAAACACATGGGGGAGGGCCTAGGCCCTGCCCCAAATGATATGACAGACTGTGAAGACTCCCCATAGAAGGCCTCACCATCCCTGGGGAGCAGAAAGGGGATGGGCTGGAGTTTGGTGGGGGTAATAGGGGAGGATGGGAGGATGAGGGTAACCTGGTTCCAAATTTAAATAAAAAAGGGAAAATAAAACATAACAGAAGGTTGGTAAGATGGCTCTGAGACTAAAGTTGCTCATCATCAAGCCTGAGGACTTGAGTTTGATTCCTAGGAGCTAGGAGCCAACAGCAGATTCCCATCAGTTGTCTTCTGACCTTTGTTCATGCACAAGTACACATGTGCTCAAACACTAATGTCATCTTTTAAGTAAAATGGTAACAGCAACAGTGTTTAATTGTCACTTCTAAGTATTACTTGACTGACATTTTGAGCAACTAACACAGACAAGGCTTTCTTCAACTGCTGTGCTAAATATGGCTCAGGGGCTTGAGAAGCTGGGTGGACTCAAACAACAGGGGTGTTGGGTTGAAAGCCATCACTCTAATAGAAGGGCCTTCCTGGCATGTGATGCACCTGTTCACCAAAGCAATGCCCTTGACTTTGCATCATCTATTGTGACAAGAAGTAGCAAGGTTATAACAGGCTTCCTAAAGGAATGTCCTTGCTTTAAAGAATAAAAATTGCCACAAACTACCCACATATCAAGCTTCTGGATGTAAAGAAAAAAAAAATTCTAGCAAGCAAAATATACAAGCATCACAAAATGATTTTTTCTTTTTTCCTTTTTTTTTCTTTTACATGTTGATCCCAGCTCCCTCTTCCTCCCTCTCTCTTTCCCTCTCTCACCCCTCACATGCACCCTGACCACCCTCCCCTCCCATCCCCCCACCCCAATTCCACATGAGGGCAATGCCATCCAGGTGGGGTCATGTAAATCTGTCAAGTCATTTGAAGTAGGGATTAGGACTTCTCTCCTGTCTCTAGATTAAGGCAGTATCCCTCCATGGGGGATGTGTCTGCAAGATCCTTTTGTGCACCAGGAATACATCCTGGTTCCACTGTCTGAGGTCCCTTAGACTGCTCAGTCCTTCTAGCTGAGACCCATATTCAGGGGGTCTGAATTCCCAGCTATCAGTCTGGGGCCCGTTAGCTCCTCCTTGTTCAGGTCAGCTGCCTCTATGTGTTTCTGCAACCTGGTCTTGTCCTCTCCCTCTACATCTGGATTCTAGTTCAACTCAGTGTTAGTTATGGGCGTTTGCTTCTGTTTCCAACAGGTACTAGATGAGGGCTCCATGATGGTGGATAACTTAGTTGTTGATCTCACTATCCGGGAAGGGCATTTATGGTAGCCTTTCCATGGTTGCTCAAATTGTTAGTTGGCAGCAGCCTTGTAGGTCTCTAGACCTTTCTTTAGGTTCAATTTTCTCTTCAAACCAATATTGGCTCCCTCTTTTATGTTCATTCTCTCTCTCTCTCTCTCTTTTTCTCTCTCTCTTATCTTCTATTCCTATCCTGGCTCAATCTCCCTAGTCGCACGTTCTTTCCTCTCCTCCCCTTCTCTTTCTCCTACTTCTCTCTCCATTCACTGCCCCCCTCCACTTCCCATGTGCTCTGGGGGACTTGTCCCTTCCCCCTTCTGTGAGGGACTTTATATGAATCTCTTAGAATACACCTTGTATCCTAGTTCCTCTGGCGGTGTGAATTATAGGCTGGTGATCCTTTGCTCTAGGTCTAAAATCCATGTATGAGTAAGTACATACCATGTTCCTCTTTTTGTGACTGGGTTACCTTATTCAGGATGGTTTCTTATAGTGCCATCCACTTGCCTGTGAATTTCAAGATTCCATTATTTTTTTTCTGCAGAATAGTATTCCATTGTGTAGATGTGCCACATCTTCTTTATCCATTCTTCAGTTAAGGGGCATCTAGGCTGCTTCCATGTTCTTGCTATTACAAATAATGCTGCTATGAACATAGTTGAGCAGATGTCTTTGTTGCATGGATATGGATCATTTGGGTATATGCCTAAGAGGGGGATTGTCGGATCCTGTGGTAAACTAATTCCCATTTTCCTGAGGAACTGCCATACTGATCTCCAAAATGGCTGTATGAGTTTGCACTCCCACCAGCAGTGGAGGAGTGTTCCCCTTTCTCCACATCCTATCCAGCATTTTTTTTTTTTCAAAAGGAAAACACCAAGGAGGAAATGATAAAGAGCATTCGAGTAAGGAATGAAGAGTGAAGGCTGACCAGAGGGGAACCAGTTTATTTGACAGTGCATGATTCAAAACATCTGGTATCTCAAAGTCAACAAGACTTCCCATCTCTCTAGTGTAATATACTGAATACCCCGAATGTTGTCTATTCAGGGCTCTGGTTCTTTTTCCTTGTACCTAGAATTTAACAGTTTCACGAATTAGTACACATTTCACATTCTCTGAAGGCTTGGGGGTGAAGGAGAAACAGGGCTTCAAACTGTCCCTCTGAGCCAAAGGCACTTAATGTTAAAAGATAAAGGACAGTAGAGTCACTCCACAGATATTGCTGTGTGTTCAGAACTCAGAACTTGAGTGTCCCATCACTGGCCCACATGGGATTTGTCACAACAATGTAAAAGACACTGATTTCCTCAAAAGAACAAAGTGCAGTTTGAATATAAAAGACTCACACCCTACCCTTTCCTGAAAATAATACAGAAGATGATTCTCACCTTGTATGATTAGTATTACCCAAGGTTCACACATGGCAAAAAAAATAGCTAAAAAATAATCTGTCATAAATTCTCACTATGCAATAACAATACACTCTGCTATTACGCATAGAATCTGCGAGTTGGAGAGAGCCTCAGAGATCGTGTTGTCCATCTCCTCATTTGGTGATGGGACAGAGGCCCAGGCAGAGGAAGTACTGGACCCCAGGGTCTCACCCTGTGGCAGAGTCTGGGCAGGACTTCAAGGTTCTCGGCTCTCTCCTTCCTCTTCAAAAGGCTCTCAAAGTAAAAAATGGCGATGATCCCAGAGATGCACCACACGATAAAGCACACACACTGACACATGTCAGCAATTTGGTCACGCGAGACGGTTCCTTTGGCCACTGGGCAGACATGTAACTCTCTTCGGGTGGGAAGTCTTCATACAAAATCATTTCGGAGTTCAGGGGGAAACCGCTTGAAATCAGAAACAATTTCTTGGATCTGGAAAGTCTCCTGCAGGCTGTCAGTCTGCAGTGGGCAAGTGGTCTGCTGCACAACGGAATCCCAGGTTGGATGCAGAGCTATCTGGTGTGTTCTGGCTTCGAGCCGCACAGCGGTACCTATAGCAATAGGACTATAAGAAATAACATGCCATAAGAGATACTGAAACCTTGGCTTAAGGCTTAGAGCACAAAAGTTCCTGCTACAGAGAAGGCAGAGCTACCTGAAGTCAGAACTTCCCCCTGAATGGCCTTCCTAGACACTCAGTGTAACATATGCTTGTCACAGGGCAGAACATTAAAGAGTCAACCAGCCAGTATTTTTCACCTTAAAAATACTATCTACATATAGTAGAAAGGCCTCCACCACTTACAATACCCAAAAAAGCATACAGTCACCACCCATGGTTATCCGTGTGACTGTATAGTCAGTAGCCACTGAAAATCATGTTTTTACATGTATATGAAAACACAGAATTCCTGTAATAAAGTGTTGAATTAAAAGTCGGAATATAGAGCTGCATATATGGCATGGTCTAACCAATATAATCATTTGTGAAGGAAAAAAAAAAAAGACACCAAAAGACCCATAAGATTAAAACACATATACACTCACAATCATTATACTTGAAAGTAAAATTCCTAATTTTTAGCTATTTGCATCAATTTTATCAATTTTTGACATTTTATCAATAGAGATAAGTGGCAATAAAAAGATTAATAACAGCATCAAATATCATGTAATATATTAAACAGCTGGCAAAAAATTAAAGAGTCAGCATAAGAACATAAAACTATAAGTAAGGCTACAGGAAAACTGTTTTTTCCCCAGTGTCCTGGGAGTTTAAGTCAGCAATAATAAAGCTATTCATTTTGGGGTGCATTTATTTCACTCTAATTGTGTAAGAGCAAACATGGGCATTGATATCCTAGGACATATTCGGCACGGTAGTAGGCACTTCTGTCTTTTATTTCTTTGTAAGAGCCTAGGCAAATCAAACAAGTTACAGAAGGTGACACGATTGTTAAAGGAAGCATGACTGTAGTGTGGTCCCTTTCTTAGTAAGAGTCTACACTCTCAGTGGAAGGGGGCCATCCTTCCCACATCTTCTTTCCTACCACAAACACATACATCCAACTTACAAACACACTCACACAAACACAAAGGACATGTATCTGCAGCCACAGACTATTGGACTATTGGCATTTTGAAAGCTGCCAGATCCCTAAGGAACCATGCATGGACTTCTTGTGAGGTTCATTCCCTGATTCAAAGTAACAGAGAATAAAGACAAACTAGTCATTCCAGGTCTTGAGCATAAACTCAAGAGCTGGCCCAGTGAACCCAAGTACCTGACAGCCGGCTAAAGACACTTCAAAAAGAATTGTGCAGAAAATGTTGGGAATTCACACAGAAGAGATAATTTGTGGGAAGGGAAAAATGGGTCAGCATGCTTCTAATCTCCATAAAAATTATCTCTGAAGTTGACATGGAAATTCTCTGGTTCATTTCTGCCATAAAAAAAGAAAGAAAGAATGCTCTATCTTCTATAGATAATAAAACAACAGCAACCAATTTTCCTTGTGAACAGTGAGGAATAGAATGTATTACCAATTCTCAGGTATATCAACAGAAGAGGAATGTCAAATGTGATTGAAATAATAAGAAGGTGATGGTATCTGCTCCTATGTGACCCGCATGAATAAAAGCTCTCAACCATTTGGTAAGGAGTGGGTGAGAAGACACAGCAGAAGCTTCGGTGCAGGCACTAGGCTGCTGTGAAATGGCAGAGCTCTGACATTTCTAGAATCAAACCCATAATTCAGTGCTCTCTCAAACCACACACGTGCAGTGAATTCCATGCTGTAGCAATGGTCAGGCTTGGGGGAGGCACACAGATGACTCTAACAGTCTTATTCCATGATGGGAGCATTCACAATGAAGACAACAAGCATTCCATTTCCTGACTGCCTACTGTATACATCGGAAGGAAATGAGATTTCCTGAATGCCTACTGTATACATTGGGAGAACATACCCAGGTCTAGACATGATCTTGTCCTGGCTGGCTGGAGACCACAGGTGGGTGAGAAAATAATGACTACATATCAAACAGCTATAAAACAGCCTTGGGCTAAGTTAAAGACTAATGCTAGTCATTTGAATCCCTTGCAAAATATCAATGTCTCTAGGCAGTACCTGGTCTAAGGGACACATGCATGCTTACGACAGTGGTTCTCAGAATGTAATTGTGGTGATTAATGCTGTAAATCAGACAGGACTAAAACCGCACATAAGGGATTATCTTGATAAGGTTAACTGAGGTGGGAAGACCCACATGAAATATGGGTGGCATCATTCCCTAGGCTGCAGGGCTAGACTGCATAAAAAGGAGGAAGCTAGCTGATCACCAATATTTCTCTCCCTCTGTTTCCTGACTGTGGATACAATGTGACTAGCTACTCCAGATTTTCTTCCTTAAGTTGCTGTTCAATTGTTTATTCTGTCTGTGTGCTGTACACTTCAGTGATCCCTAACAGTGAGTCATCTCACTGGCCCTGAAGTTGCTTTGGTAAGGGGATCGAGAGAGAGAGAGAGAGAGAGAGAGAGAGAGAGAGAGAGAGAGAGAGAGAGAGAGAGAGAGAGAGAGAGAGAGATTGTTTAAATACACATACCTAGATTGTACACCAAGAAATGCTGCTCATGTGACATTCAAGGTACATATCTAACAAGTTTCCTGGGGCTGGGGCTGCTTCAGCCCATGGGGTACACTTTGAGAAACCAGTAATTTATAAAGGAGGATGGCATGCAGATTATGTGACTATACAATAGTATTAGAAGCATGAAGATGGTAAAAAATAGGCAAGAGAATGGCCCAACCATAGCCCAATCACAGAGCAGTAAGGTTATACATTAAATGTGTGAGAACTTGTAATACACTACATGCAATTTTAGGCATGAGGAATATAATCAGAGCCGACAAACAAGGAACCTGTTATCAGAGAGCTGACATTCAAAGAGAGCAGTCAGACTATAAACAGACTGAAAAATTCAAGACTGCTTCTGGCAGTGGTCATCTCTGAAGAACGCAAAAATGGGGAGAGAGGGCTGAAAACAAGGGTGGACATTTTTATAGGGTGGATTGGAAAAGCCTGTCTGAGAGGGAGCTCAGATGCCCCCAAAATTGGAAAACTGGAATTCCAAACAAAATTAGCCAGAGACAGGTAATGTAAAAAGCAAGAAATGTGATCAGATAAGATAATGGAGCCACTTACCATCCCCAGTCAGAGGAATTTGGACTCGATACAAGCACACATTGTGATAAACATTTTGCTAATTTTTGAGCAGCATGGGCAAAATTGCAAGCTCGGTGGGTATTTAACCTTAGGCAAAGCCTTCTAGAATCTGGATCCTCACTGAATAAAATGAAGCTGTCCATAGAAGTACAGAGAAACACTTCATCTTGGCTGGGAGACTACACGCAGTGTTAGAGCACATGCCTAGTGTGAACAAGGCCTGCATTCAATCCCTCACACCCCCAAAACTGAAACACACCAAAACAAAGTCCTCTACAACAAAGGCAAACAGAGAGAGCTGCAGATGATTTGTTTAGTGGACACCCACTCTTGGTCACAGAAACTCGGCTTGGCTGACAGCTTCCTCACAGAAACAAGAGCAGCACTGTCCAACTTTGAAGCAGGCCCTTGAGACTGTGTTGACTGTGGGGAAAAGAAGACACCTCCTTCAGCTTCCGACTGTGGATACACTTACGACACGTGGATGGAAGGGAAAGGTTACTGCTGTGTAAACGAGTAGGCTAAAGGACAACTCTGGTGGGTTATTCTATATGCTACCAAAGCCAGGCTGTAATAGCCCTGATGAATTTTTAGTGCCTGCTCAGAACAGTGTTGAGGATTCTGCATCAATGACACAAGAGACTAGGAAAAAGGTCTGTGATATACAGGATTGTTATTATGACCATAATTGAAAACCTTAAGTAAACACAGAGTCATTAATTCTATTTTTGAAATATATATATTAAAGTACATTAAAACTCATAGCAGAATATCATCGAATAGTTTTCTCTAGGACATAAGACATCTGATTTTATTGTCATCTTTATAATTTCTTTTCTAAATTTTATAAAATAAATTTGCTTTGTTTGTATAACAAGAAGCCTTAAAAAACCAACAACCATATAAAGGGTCACCACTGGATGACAGCAATTACTGAGCCATCCCTTCAATAAAACAACTGTGAAGAACTGAATCCAAAAACTGCGAGTCTCACCACAAAAGTGAGGGGACAGAGACATCACTTTGTGGTGTGTGCAAAGCCCTGGGTTTGATCCTTAGCAACATAGACACACGCAGAGACAAACACACACATGCATGCATGCACACACATGCATTCCTGAGTGCTAAAGGGTCAGGCCCATCACCTGCAAAGAATCAATTCACACCATCATTCTACTTAAACACACCCATTCACTCAGAAAATACTTATTAATAAGTGCTTCTCTTAAATTTCAATCTTGGGTCACCAATAGAGCCAATAAAGAGCAAATGTCCTGGTTATGAATGTTCCAGTTATTCTTTATATTTTTCTACCTCTATTTTTAGCATCAAGAGTGTTTTTTAAAGGAAGTGAGGTTTTTGGGTGGCTGAAAATGGGTCATTCTATTAATTAAGAACGGGAGTAGTCAGAGGGACTTGTTTCAATCCGATTTCATCAAAATGGCTAATTACTTTGTAAAAGTGATCTCCATATCTATGCTAAGGATCTGATCCTGGATCAGGAAGCAATCCATTTAAGATAATGACCTCCCATCCCAGAGGCCGTGAACTCAAATAAGACAGAAATATGGTTTCCATTGAGAGGAAAATGTTTCTCAGATAAAGGATATTTTTAAGGCAACTATATCTCATATTGAATAAAAATCATTCTAGGGGATCATGTACCAGAACCCAAGTCTTACCACTGCTCTTTCAAATGACACAGGACCAATTCTTTTATCATTTTGGTAGTCTGGCCCCCTGGTGCTGGGGGTTGGCATGAAGAGCCCACATTGGAATATTAGGTATCAATCTAATAACGTCAATTACCAACATTTGTATTTGAGCACTTATTAAGTGCACAACTCCATGGATTTACCATATGCTGATTCTGTGAATTCTTCTGATAATCCTATGAGAAACGTATAAATCATACTCACGTTATACAGGAGGAAAAACTGAGACCAAGAGAGAATACACTGCTTGTAATCAACAGATGGAGGACAATAGCCTATGCTCTTAATTGGATGGTGTGCTACCTCACTGTGTCCCTTTCTGTGCCCTCATCTCATTCCGGAAGCTTATACAGACAGTTAAAAACTAGGAATTATGGGCCTGGAGAGATGGCTCAGCAGATAAGAGCACTTATTGCCTTTCCAGAGGACCTGGGTTTGATTCCCAGAATCCACATGGTGGCTCACAATTATCAGTAACTCCAGTCCCAGTGGATGCAATGTACTCTTCTGGCCTCCATGCACACCCAGAATGCTAATGGTATGCAGATATACATGCAGGCACAATACCCATACACATACACAAAACGTTTTTCTTTATTTTTTTTAAATAGTAAAATAAAATAACTTTTTTAAAAAAAGACCTGATTATAGGAGTTTTTAACTTGAGCCATGCAAAGTGGCTTTAGTTTATGTCCAAAAGAATGCTACCTTCTAGTCAGAATAATGTTTTTTCAAGACAGGGTTTCTCTATTTAACAGCTCTGGGTGTCTTGGAACTAGCTCTATAGACCAGGCTGGCTTCAAACTCACAGAGATATACCTGCCTCTGCCTCCCAAGTGCTGGGATTAAAGGCATGCACCACCATCACCCAGCTCAGAATAATTTTTCAAATTAATTACAGAGCTGGAGAGATGGCTCAGTGGTTAATGGTAGTGGTTGCTTTTCCAGAATACTCGAGTTCAATTCCAAGAACCCACATGGTGACTCATCTATCTATAACTCTGAGGGTACTCAACACACAAGCTGAGTTGTGCAGACATATATGCAGACAAAATATCCACACAAACCAAAAATAAAACTTTTGAAAAATGAATTGCAACATTCTTTCTATTTATTTATTTCTGTAACTGTTATTTTTCTCTGGAACAATTCTGATTCCATCCAGTTTTGACATTTAATTATTTTCTTTTGTAATAGTTTCCCCATCACTCTGAGCCTAAACCATTCAAGGTGCATTCTACAGGTTGATTAGGAAAAGTTAATTATTAACTTGATTCTAAATCAACCATTCATTTGAAAACAGAGTTATAGATAATAAGCCAAAGGAGAGAAAATTAAGTGATTTAAATAATCAAAAAAAGATAAAGATTAAAAATGAACAAAGAACAGATAAGGCAAAGAAGAAAAAAACCCCAAAATCTCAAGAAACAAAATTCAAACCCAATAATATCAATAGTTATATTAAATATAATTGGTTTAAATAACCAATAAAAATTCAGATTGAAATAATAAATTCAAAAATTCATATGAAAGACTTGACTCCTTCAATAACAGAATTATCACAGCTTACCCAAGTAGAAACAGATAATCTACAAAGCCCAACATATACTAAATGAGTAAATTTACAAGAATAATTTGTTATAGCATAGATATGGTTTGAGAGTATCCCCTAAGGCTATCTATCAAAGGAATGGAAACATATCCTTATGTTGCTTATAGGTGAGGAGTTTTGGGGAGGAATTTAAGTAGAGTCACTATTCTTGAATCTTACTGACTTTATAGAAAGAAGGTAAGTGATCATAATGAATTTGAATACACACACACACACACCACTCACATCACTCACACACACACACACACATATACACATACACACACAGTCACACACACACTCACAAACACACACACTCACACATACTGTCAGCAAGAATATAATCACTAGATAATGCTCCTCAGCCTTGAATCCCTAAAAATATAAACCAAATAAAGCCTCTTTTCCGTAAAAATGTAGTCTGCCTAGGATTTTCATACAGTAATGGGGAGGGGAAAGGCTGGATGCACAAGTCTAGGTCCAAATGTCTTTAATAAGGAACTTTACCAAGCATTTCAGAAAGAAGTAATGTTAGTTTTATATGAATTCTTCTTTAAAATTGAATATAAAAATTCATAAGATATGAGAATATTTTCCAATTAAATTCATGAACATAACAATACACCAACACCACACAAAAATTACTAGGAACAACAACAACAAAAAAGGACCTACTCATCATTAATTATATGTAAAGTCTCTCAATGTTTTCAGAAATTGAATCCAAAATAGAGAAAGAGAATAACACATCCTCTTGTGTGTGGAATGTACACCAGGAATACAATGATGGTTTAATAAGGGAAAACTAAGCTGGACATGTTGGTTGCTAGTGTGAGATTCTGTAGTAAGACTCAAAAAACAAGAAAATGAAAATCAATCATTGTACTTTGACATATTATACTGTACTAACTGAAAAAGAAAAGAAAATCACCTCAACAGACATATACAAAACATCTAGCAAAATCTATATTCACTGATTAAACACTACAAATAAACTGGGCAGTGATGGTACACACCTTTGACCTCAGCACTTGGGAGGCAGAGGTGGGCAGGTCTCTGAGTTCGAGGTAGCCTAGTCTACATAGTGAGTTTCAGGACTGCTAGAGCTAGATAGTGAGACCCTAAGAAGAAAGGAAGGGAGAGAGGGAGGGAGGGGGGAAGGGAGAAAGGGAGAAAGGGAGGAAAGCTCTGAAACTGTGAGCCAAAATAAATTGTCCTTACCAGGTAGTGATGGCACATGCTTTTAATACTAGTACTCTGGAGGCAGAGGCAGGCAGATCTCTGTGAGTTCAAAACCACCCTAGTCTACAGAGCCAGTTCCAGGACAGCCAAGGCTACACAGAGAAACCCCACCTCAGGGGAAAAAAAAAAAAAAGCAAATATTCTCAATCTGATATGAAACACAACAACTATAGTAATATAATACTTAATTTCAAAAAAAAATTAGTCCCTATGATCAAAGCTAAGCACGGTGGTGCATACCTTTAATCTCAGCACTTGGAAGACAGGCAAGTGGATGTGTGAGTTAAGGAGAGCCTGGTATTCATAGTAAGTTCCAGGCCAACCAGAGCAACATAGTGAGACCCTTTCTCCAAAAAAAAAAAAAAAAAAAAAAAAAAAAAACCAGAATGAGACATGAGGCAGTGAGCCAAGAAGGTAGAAAATATCCACAGTCCCATTTATTGGGGGTAGGGGAGTAGGGGTTTGAGGCAGAAAGAATACTTTGCTTCAGGAGTTGGAGACTACATGGCCAGCATACCAAGATCATGGTTCAAAAATCTAATTAATTAATTAATTAATTATGATTCCATAAAGTTAAATTCACCCACATCTTATCATTAATGTAGATTTGTTTTCTCTTTTTGGCTTCAGCTTTTTTTTTTTTTTTTTTTTTTTTTTAGACAGGATCTCACTGTGTAGCTCTGGCTGACCTTGAACTCAGAGATCCACATGCCTCTGCCTCCTGAGTGATGGAATTAAAGGTGTGTGCCACTATGGTGTTTAATGTAGGTATGAAGCAAGAATTGAGCTGAACTGGATGAACTTCCCACATGGTCAAAGATTCTAAACTAAGAAATATGCAGAAAACACTTACCTACAAACTCACTCATGTGCATCATCTAGTCTCTTGAGGTCATTACCAAACAGTGCTTTTTCAATACCTGCAGAGCTTTAAAGATCCTAATGTTTTTGGACAAAGTTTGATAATGTCTCCATCACAAAATTAGTAACTTAATTTGGAGGCACTATAGATGGATTTAAGTCTTCAGGACTAAGTCAATAACCATGCAAAGATTCTTGGCAATAACAGTAAACTGCAAATGCTTCTTTGGACACAGCTGGAAGACAGAATCTGAGTGTTCCTGGCTCTAAAAATACATGAGTCAAAGAGGAAAGGGAAGGGGTCAGATTCTATTTCCAAATTCCTTATGCAAGTTGTTCTCAGGCACCCATCACTGAGACTAACCAAGAACTGCCAGTTTTGGACGATGAAATCATACCTCATGGAGAAAAAATGTACATGTTTACACCCAACACTCTGGGGTGCTTCCATTTTGGTAGACCACAAACCATCCTTCATTTAGAACTTTAGCTTGAATCTCAACAGAGAGTTCAGGAATTTACACACATCTGAACTTACGGGTGTGGCCCTAGACCTAAACATAGGAAGAGGTAGACGGCCCACCCAATTTCACAGACTAACAGAAGCCTCTCACCAGGTTAAGAGTCAGCAGATTATCTGGTTGACAGAATTTGATTCACAAGCTCTTTTTCTGTGGTTACTTTCTCCGGTGCCTGTTAGTATATTGAACACTCCCCTGTATTTTTCTCATTCGGATGGGGAGAGGGTTATGTTAGCAAAAATGAATGGAACATTTGGGGGCAGTATGTTATAATGAATTTGTGACCCACAAGAACATCTCAACAGTTTAGTAGCATGACTGACCTTATGGCACATGTAGGATCCGCCTTTCTTCACGCGGTCTTTCCCAGAAGTGGGGCCTTTCTATGGATGAAAAGAAAAATCATGTTAGTCTCAACAACATGAATGTTCCTCACCTAGTGAAAAAGAGCCCCTTTTGTTAGGAGCCGTCATCCAGTGGCTACCAAAACTCTCCACATGTGTTTCTATCCTGAACACTGTGCATACACCCACACCCTTTTGAATATCCCTGACCCCAAATGCCCAACTATTTTTCTTCTACAATCCACCTTAAGTTCCTGCTACTAGATGAAGACTTGGTGATGACAGAAAGCAATTCCACCTTGTCTCCAAAAGTCCTTTTTTTTTTTTTTTTTTTTTTGGCCTAGGTGCCTAATAAATTAGGCATCTCCTACCTCGTCATCCTGATATTCAGATTTATCCTGTATTATCATTGGCTTATTCATTCAGACAGCAATGTTGAGTTATGCTGTTGTGGGTTAGTAATTCTCCCTGTGCATCACCCAGTTTACCCATTACACCCCTTCAAAAAACTATATAAAACCATGTAACTGTCAGTGTAATCCTGAAGCAGAACACTTTTCTTAAAAAATAAAATGAAACACTTCGGACATAGTACCTACTAGGAAGAAAGCACTATTCTAAGTATTTTGTATCAATTCTCATGCCATCAATAGCCCCTTTGCAGGGAGGTTAAGTCTCAGAATGAAGATTCGCACCCAGGCTCTGCTCCAGGCTCTGTGCTCTGAGGCTTTACCTTACTTCCCATTAGAAACCAGAAGGGCAGGAAGTTGGAGAATGCCTAATGTTCCTAAGAGCAACAGTGAGGAGAACAAAGATGCAGACAGAGCAGCCAAAAGGCAAGTCTGTTTCTTCTAGAAAGAGGTTCTGATAAAACCACAAGGGAGATGAAAATCCTGGAGCTTCTACTGGCAAGATAAAAGCCTCAAGATCAAGGAAGCGCTTCAAAAGGTGGGTAAGATGCACCAAGAAGCTCCCCTAGCCAGAGCTGAGGGGTGGGGGTGGGAATGATTTTGTTTTTCCTTTGTTGTTCAAAAATACAACTAATCACACAGCCATCTGTTCTGTTTACTGAAAATAAGAGAAGCCTGCACAATCCTCTTCCTGGCTTAGTTTTCCCATTTCTGGCTAAAAACATATTTGTCAAAGGCTACTGAATAAGAGACAAAACACATCTCACCCCCAAACAGGGGTAGCACACTGTCTTGATAATGTTATCAAAGTGGATGGAAGGGCAGGTTTCTTGCAAGCATTTCTTGCAAGTCACTGACTCTACATCATTCCTTTGCAAGTTCAGAGTATTCCCAAGGCCCTACACACTAAGATACATTGTTAAGTAAGTAACATAATGAAAATGTAAAAAGGCTAGAAGCACAGGTTTCTCTTCATGAACATCTAGAATTAGACAGCTACTGCATCAGAATCTCTGGATGAGTTAGTGTATAAAAAGTAAGGCATTTGTGCCTGGAAACTGCTCAGCAATTAAACACACTGGCTGCTCTTCCAGAGGACCCAGGCACCTACATGGCAGCTCACAACCATCCATAACCTCAGTCCCAGGGGATCAGAGGCCTTCTAGTCTCTGTGGGCACTGCATGCACATGGTTCATTGACATACATGCAGGCAAAACACCCATTCATATAAAAAAGGAGGAAAGGGGTAAGACATTAATCGAGAATTCACTTGAAGGGCTGAGAAGATGGCTCAGCAGTTAAGGGGACTGACTGCTCTTCTAGAGGACCTACTATCCATATGGCAGCTCACACAACTATCTGTAACTCCAGTTCCAAGAACAAAAACACCAACGAACATAAAAATAATTCACTTGAAGTAAGTATAATTATGTACCTCCTCCATATGATGGTCATATCTCTTAAGACTTATTTCTTGCATTGGAATTCTTGCATTTGCTGCCTTGGGAGGTTCGCCACATTCTATCAGACCATGGATTAAAGACAATTCAGTTCTTACCATAATTACCACAGTGTGTGGCAGAATATAAGATAAATTTTGTTTGGTCAAATACATCTAAGAACAAGAACAGGTCATTCACCAATAGGAAGATGTGACAAGATAATTTCCCTCTCATTGCTACTCCAATGATCTAAGGTTACAGCTGAAAAATATGTCACTCTTCATGATGGCACAGCACTAACAGGAACCATCACAGGCCACTACAACTACAACAGCCAATATAATCCTGAACCTAGGTGACTGCTCAGCTACTTGTTATAAATACAACTAGTTTTCCTAAAAACAAGAGAGTGGATTAGGTACAACTGTTTGAAATGCCAAAAATGGAGGAAAATTACTAAGAGGATGCAGTATCTTAAATAATGACCCTAAAACTCATGTTCAACAAAGCCTTAACAGAGTTATTCATTTAGGTTGCTGGAATGGCTCAGGTGTAAAGGGGCTTGTCATGAAGCCTTTATGATCTGAGTTCAATCTTACATGGAAGGAGGAGAAGACTGACTCCTGCAAGTTGTCTTCTGACTTCCACATACCCACTGTGGCATAGGTGTGCTCACACATAAACATACAAACAAAGTAAATAAGTGGGTTAGTGATGATCTCTCTATTTCTCTATCTTTAGGTGGTAAGAGCCTGTTGCTGAAGCCACCATTCATTTTGGGAACAGGATATAGAGAAATCAACCTCAAATTGATCTCAGACTAGGCCTGGACCAGTAAACTCTCTCCTGGATGGCTAGCCTACAGAGTGATGGAGGTACTATGAAGGGTGCTGGGGGAAAGAAACATCCCTGGTCTTACCTAGTGTGAGACCCTGATTCTATAATACTGACAAGTTGTGCCCATTAGTACAACAGTGGCATGATGGTTATAGGAATAACCAACTGCTTTATGATTGGCTATGGGCCCAGCCCCACAAGAGGAATATCATGCCTGGTAATGTAAACCTGGTCAAAAGTCCATTACCAAGGAGAACATAGGCCTTAGGGGGAACCTACTGCTTTTGTTTTGCTAAATGGTTACACTGTCAACTGCCTTCTAAATATTTATGTTTATACCCATGGATTTGTGTTGTTCTTATATTTGGTCAGAGAAGATTCTTATGTAAGACCCATGACCAGCCAAAAGCATAGTGGAACTGTGTATGTGTCATCCAAGGCTCAGCAAACATCATAGCAGAGGGATGGAAAGAAAGTAAGAGCAGATGGGGATTCTGGGCATGATGTGGTTGTTGAATGCATCAACATAGGATCAAGTCAGTCAAAATTCCACAATGGATCAAGGAAGAGTCCTCAAGACCCACCTCTACTCAAAGAATTAAAAACACTATTTTAGAAGTCTACATTTTACAGACACATACCAAAGTGCAATAAAATCATATTGCACTTGGCATATGAAGGTGTTTCATTAAACTGGACTGAATACTTGCTGAAATAGAAGCTTTACAGCATGCCCCAGTTCTGTTCCTTCTGGCTTTGGGTTAAGATGAGCTACAAGGGACATCTACTGGGAGACCTGGATGACAAGAGAAACAGGAGCTACGGTGTTTTCTTGTTCAGAATACTAACAGGAGAAGACCAAGCAGATCTGCAGCTGTTGCTGCCTCCCTCAGACCATCCATTTCTTGTTCAGAATAATACTAACAGGAGAAGACCAAGCAGATCTGCAGCTGTTGCTGCCTCCCTCAGACCATCCACCCTTCAGTTTTAGACTAGGGCAGGTGTGCTATGGGCTCACAGATGAATGGCATTTGCCCTGTCTACAGGAATCCACATCTTCAGAGCTGAAAGCAGTGAGAGATTGGCAATCTCAGCCTGTCTGCATGGACTTCAGCTGACAATCCAAAGAGCCAGATTTCCTTTGCACTTTCTGACCAGACATACATATATCTTTTCTACTGTGTTCTCAAAGATCTCAAGGGCCCACACACTTGAAGAAAACCACTATTTCATAATACAGTTCATATTATGACACTATCAAATATCACATTAAAAAACAGCATTACAGCCACTCTGTACAGTAAAACTTCAGTAATAAATTCATCCTGCACACACTCACACACTTACTGGTAGCTGACTCCATTTCTGATTGAATGAATCATGACTGGCAGAGTTAATAATCACTGACTCTGAACTATGGGACTCTCTATTTTCATTTATATCTCACCATTTTCAAAGCAAAAAACTCAAGAGTAACATTTCTCTAAGATGCCACCAAGCAGTCATTAAAGAACATTGATGGAAGAAGAAAGAAAAGGGAAGTTAAGAGGCAGGGATGCAGGTCTTTAAAATCACCATTAACGTATTACTTACCAAACTCTGTTAACAAAAATTGGGGAGCAGATTCAGTGCAGTAAAAACTAAAATTCCCTGGCATAATAAAGGTCACCTTTGTACACTCAGAGACAATTCATTAAAATTTTAAATGTATCTTCCATTGTGTTTAATGTCTCGAAATAAACAACCCAGTACTCTAAGCACAATACATTCTCCAAAGCAAAAAATAATAAAGAGCTTCTAGGAGGTGCCCACAATCCTCCAAATAATCCCTCACCCATACCCCAGTAAGCAATCCTAGTGAAATTCACTGGGATGGACAGACAGAGAGACAGACAGACACACACACACACACACACACACACACACACACACACACACACACACACACACACAAGGACTACTTGGGAAGGGAATGGGGATCAGAGAGATTTGGATGGGAATAAGAAGGCAATGGGGTGAAAATGGTAATTATGTACATGTGTGAAAATACTGTAACGAGCCAGGTAGTGGTGCAAGGCTTTAATCCCAGCACTTGGAAGGCAGGTCTCTAAATTGGAAGCCAGCCTGGTCTACAGAGTAAGTTCCAGGCTAGCCAGGGATACACAGAGAAACCCTGTCTGGAAAAAAAAAAAAAGTCATAAATGAAACCCATTATTGTGTATAGTTGTTACATCCTAATAACAATATTTTAAAATGTGTAAAAATAATGAAGGAAAATAAAAGAATGAGCCTCTGAGGAAAAGATCCACCACCACACTATAGATGTCACTTGCACAAACATAGAGCATTTGAGAGCACTTGGGTGGTACTCAGATGCTGGCTGACAGCCCAAAAGCCATTGGCAGAGAGTGAGCAGAGCAGGAAAGATTAGGCAGTTTACAACCACTATAGACTTTCCCTCTCAATCACAATAATTGAGAAAAGTTGGAAGCAGTAGAGAGCAAGGTCCAAGTTGTTTGAGATCAGAAAATGCCTTTGATATCAGCCAAACCAGATGCCTGTAGTACGGACTTTTTGCCTCTAAGAAAATAAAAGGAGGGGTCATGAAACTACTAAAAATTTCAGAAGATGTTTTAAAAGGCCTTGTAAATCTCTCTATGGAACATCTGCTCAAATAACCCAGACAGATGCCTAGAAACCCTGTGTTTTTTCAACTCACCAGCTTCCCAGGAACACTTGACTTTTTCTGCCTAATAAGACTGGTCCTGCTTGTTCATTAGACTCTCACTTACCATGCAAGAGCCACCTCAAATGTTACCTCTGGATGAAAACCATAGGCTCAACCAACTTGTGTTCAAACCCTGCCTCCAACACTGAATGACCTTTTGAGATAGTTATGTAACTCCTCTATGCTCCTAGGTTCCTTCTTTACAATATAGAGCTAATAATGGTCCCTGCTTCTCTGGACCGATGCAGAGACTGAATGGGATGCTGTTTAGGATGTACTGAGTAAATGACAGGCAATCAGTGTCAGGCTGATGATACTGCTTCCTATTATTAAGTTATAACTCCCTCAGATTTCCCAAAGGCACGCAGGAACCTGATAGCCCTAGTAGTGTGTAACTTCAAATTCAAACCTACAGAGACTACTTGATCTAGTTTGTCTGATGCTCAACTCCCAAATGGAGTTGTCCAAGTCCTAATAAAATGTATGGCACGCTAATAACCCTTGTAGAATAAAGACCAATCATTTTATACTATAATAAAACTACCATAGGTAGCATCACAAAGTGCAGTCTGACTCTATCATGGCATCAGACTTAGTTGAAATGAATTTTTCATCAGTAAAAGCAACACAGGAACTGGTGAGTCTTTGAGAAAAGAGTTAATGTCACTTCAACATAAATAAAAAAAATCCAAAATATCTGCCTCCATACTAAGGTCTCTCTGCTAGCCTACTTCAAAACACCTGAAAGAAAAACTGAAATTAAAAATGTTCAATTGGACAAGGAAAGGCAGACTTTATTTAAAAAAAAAAAAAAATATTTAAACACCAATTTTGTGACTGTCTTAAAATACTGCCCAATCGTGGGAGATAATCTGAATTCCACCCTGTCTTTCACCCCTACATCCACGTAGTCCAATTAACATTACCTCCAAAGGAGAGTTTTAATGAATGGCAGTTCATCATCACCACGGCAACCTCTCTTGTTCAAGCCACCACCATTTCCACCAGGGCCAACTACAATAGCGGCCCAACAGGCCTTTACAGATTCCAAAATGAGGGAGCCCAATAACATTTGTAGACTAGATAAAAGACTGGCATTTCAGAAAATGGCCGGATAAAGGAATGCATGATATATGATTCCATTTATCTAAACCTGAAAAAGTGCCAGTTAATCTGTGCTTTCTTGAAAGAGGATCATACATTGCTGGGGCATGAGACACAAAGAACAGTAGAATTACAAGGTGGCACAGAGGAACTCTGAGGTGACTAGTATGTTCATTATTCTGACTGGGATGATTTCATGGATGTTTACCAAAATGGATCAAAATACACATTTTAAATGTGTTGCATATCAGTGTCAATTATATCAAAATAATGCTCAGGAGTTACTTGTTTATTCCTTTGTTTTGAGCTGGGGTCTCACTCGGTAGCCCTGGCTGGCCTGGAACTGCTACGTAGACCAGGCTACCTGCCACTGTGCCCCAAGTGCTGGGAGGTGTGCATGCCCAGCCACAACTAGGTTTTTTTTTTTTTTTTAAGAAAGCAAAAAAACCAAAAAAACCAAAAAAACCAGATAATGATAAAAGTCAGAGTCGTAAGTCAGGAAGAAGAAAAAGCCACTGTCAGTAAAATATAAAATCTGAAGTGCATTACGGCAGGGGTCTCTGCAAACACCATAGCCAGCAGATCTTCATGCCTCCTACACCCTACACGTTACTAGAGGCAAGAAGAAACATACATAGATCCAACAAGACCCACTATGAATTGATAATTAGTAAAATTAGAACAGGAGCTTAGCAGACTTTTTTTTTTTTCTATTTTTGTATGTTTGGAATTTTCCACATATAAGAAAAATTTTAAAGTCAAAGGAAAGGACACAAAATGAAAAAATAAAATTGCATCTTATATGACCCAAAATGTTACTCATTAAAGACTTCCTTGGAAGTTTAAATGAAGAGGAATTCAGAGAGACTAAAGGGAGAGATTTTTGAGAAGAGCACTTGCTAAGTTGAAAGCTAAGTTGTCCTTGCCTGGTTGAGTGCTAGAGTCTCTGGCACACTTGACTTCTAGGCAAGTCTTCCAGCTGGCAAATGACAAGGACTCCTACAGGCAGGGTTCCAGTGACCCAAAATTCAGGGCAATAAAAACCCATCCAGCTGCTTCGCTGAAGGTTTCCCTGCACACTAATGCACTACCATACCAACAGAGGCATCATGAGTGTGACTAAGACACTTGCTCTGCTAACCTGCTCCTACAAGAAGTTTCTTCAGTCATCTCTGCCATCTTCCCTATTTCTTTTAATTATTTTACAGTAAATTTTTAATGTACTGTTGTAGAGCTGGTTGTCTCAGCCTCCTGAGTGAGAGTTGGAAAGATAGCTGAACCCCACCCCTCTGATCGTCCCACCTCTTTAAAAAAAAAAAAAAAAAAAAAGGCACTGTGTTTTCAAACACCTCATAATGTAAAAACAGCTAATGGCTTCTGATTGTTCTGCATCACAATTACTGAAAGTATACCAACCTTTTCCACCGCATTTAATCCCAGTGATGATTCAGGAAAGCAGAAGTGTCATTTTGAGGATGAGAAACTTGGAAGCCCCTAGAGATGAAATGTGTGCCAAGTCTCACAGCTAGCAGGTAGTGAGCTGGGAAGTCTAATTATCAAAACACCATAGTGCCTTCACCTCTAACCCATCAACCATCTTGTAGACTTCAAAGATCCCCTTCCCAAGGTACAAAATAAACCAATAATTCTCTTTCATGCTCAGTATTCAACACAGACAAAGGATTTTAAGGGTAAGGAAATAAAAGCATTGCTTCAAATAAAGCCCTTTGAATTGTGTGAAATGTTATTCATCTCCTAGGAAGAATTAATGTAAAAGGGTATACAAGCTGGTCGTGATGGTGGATGCCCTTAATCCCAGAATTTAGGAGGCAGAAGAAGGAAAATCACTATGAGTTCAAGGCCAGCCTGGTCTATATTGTGAGTTCTAGGACAGCCAGAGCTGCATAATGAGACCCAGTCTCAAAGAAACAAAAAGATTAAAAAACAAAACAAAAAAAAAAAAAAAAAAAAAAAAAAGAGGTGCACATTTAGGTTTACTTATTACAGAAAAAGAGGAAGTGATGGCCAAGAAAATTCACAGGCGGAGGGACCAACTTACAACAACAGCACATCAGACCCACAAACCAAATGAACAGCTCCCCTATTTTCTTTGCAAAACCACCCAATCCTGTGGTGGTAAATTATCTGTTTGTGAAATGAATGAAAACAGCTATTTCCTTCATACTATTTGTTCTACCCTTGTCAGGTCAAAAAAGAAAAGAGTTCTCAAAACTGCATTCAAGTTGCTCCCATCATGATGGATGGCCTCCACTGTCTAATGAACGTCAAATCTTGTTTCTAGAATTATACACAAAATATGGTATTTAACATAATTGTTCCAATCACAGTATAAGCAGCATAAAAATAAACATAGAGGTTGATAAGAATCACATACATATTACAACTAAGTATTGTTTTGTAAGTCTTAAAATTGTAAAGAGACCATCTATTGGTTATTCTATTATCATTACTATAAGACAACCACATGTTGTCTTGTTAAATAAAGAGATGTTTCAAAGACAAAGAACTATTAACAATTGTGCCAGCACAAGTATGCATGGGCACTCAGTCATTTACCCCGTTTTTCAAATGAAAAACTGAGGATGAGAAAAGGTGGGGAGACTGTTAAAGTCCCAAGCAGATAGAGGAGTAAGGGTTCCAGTCCAGGTTGTCAGGCTCTACTTGGTCACATGCTCTGTGTGGACTGCATTATTAACATCACAGTTTTATAATAAATGATTCAGTTGTTCCAACTGAGGCGCATAAATGTTCCTTTACAAGTTTCTTTCAGGAAAAGACCTACAACTCAAGAAGAATTGTGAGTGAAGAGTCATTTTTAAAGGACATTGATTACCTTTACCTTCCCATCTTCCCATTTGGGAATGGGGCGGGGGTGAGAAGGGCTCACTATATTGCAGGTTAGCAGCAAACATTTTATATATAAAAGCCATGGGAGTGAATGAATGGATGTACAGGGGCCAAGGGAAGCCTGAGTCACCTGGGTGCCCTAGTTCAGGCTAGTGTCTGGAATGGGGACAACCTTATAACATTTTAATCTGTGGGGTCTGTGCTAATGCCCAGAGTTTCAGTTTATGTTAGAACTAATGAACTGATGATTATCCATTGGTGTTAGAGAATGGATGCAATAAAGTGATATGCATTTTATGTCAGGAAAAATGCACACATATATGCGTGTGTATGTATGGGTGTGTGTACACACGTATGTGTGGGTGTATGTACACATGTATGTGTGTACACTTAATGTATGAAGTGGCATCAGAACCAAGTGTGATGGCACATGTCTGTAATCACAGCACTTAGGAGACAGAAGCAGAAGGATTTCAAATTGGAGCCAGCCTGCACAACATAGCAAGTTTGAAGCAAGGAGGGGGTATATAATGAACCCCCATCTCCAAACAAAGAAGAGAAAAAGGAGAGGAAGACGTGAAGAAGGGGATGGGAGAAAAAAAAGAGGAAACAGAGGAAGTGATGGAAAAAAATGGACATACTAGCATTTCCCACCTCACAATAATTCCACCTTTATATCTGCCAGTAAAAGGCTGGCACCTTGGCATCACAAGCTTTGTCCTGTTCTCCCTTTTATCATGAGTGTTCACCAGCACATGAGATTGGAGATGTCAACAGCTATTTACCACTCCATAATGACTATGCCATACTTAAATGTCTGTGAAATAATTGCTGGCCAGAGCTTTGGGATTTGGCAAACAAAGGGAGTAGTCAGAAACAAACAGACAAACAAAAGATGGAAAGGGTCACTTTGAAAATCTTATTTCTACAAAAATACAAAGTCAGTCTTGGTCTTAAAACACACTGCAGATAGAAAGTAACCAGGTGCATTTGCAGAATGACCTGGACAGATAACATCCCAGGGCAGCCACTACACAGACAAAGAACTGAGACCACAGGTCTAGTGTGGGCTATGTACCACAATCTTAGCCTTGAGTGTCCTCATTTGTAAAATACAAGAGCTCTAGAGGGATCTTCTGGAGTCCAGCCTTCACTACCATTTCATGGGAGCTTGTACATACACTCTTAGATGGGTGTCTTAGCATCCCACAGTGTCTCACCACCTCCAGAGAATTTGCTATCCATTCTTCCAGACATGGGAGATCTTTAAAATGCCTCAATCAGGGTTTCAACTTTCATCGCCACTCCCCATGACTGCCAGGTAGGAGGAAGAGTAGAAAAAAGTGCAGCTAGGCTCCAGGAAAACGTTTTAAGGCTCTAAACTACCCAGCAGCATACCCAAACTCCCCGCGGAAAATGAGAAGTAACTTTAAAGGTAAGAATATGAAGCATTTCGATTTTAAAAGCCAGTCAGCCTGAATACAGAGGCAGCCATTGGTGAGAGAAAAAAGTCACATGGATCTCTGTACCATGGAAACTTTCCCAGCAGTACACTGCTCTGTAGACTCTGTTTCCTAACACGCAGGTGCTTCTTCAAGTTCAGAAAGCTGGGGAGACATGGTACAACAACACATCCCTGTCTACCCAATCCCAGTGAGTCACACTAAAGTAGAGAGAAATCAGTTTCCTTTATTGTAAGCAATGCATACATCCTTTAAAAAGGTGACTTCCAGGTGAATACATCCTTTAAAAAGGTGACTTCCAGGTGAACCCAACCAAACCACTGACATCACAGGCTACATTGGCTTAAAGACTTCTCAAGTCTAAGCATCCCTTAATGTGAAAAGGATAAATAAGTCAGCTTTCCTAGGGACTTACATTCTCACACAACCTTCTGTGTTCTACGTGACACTTCATCAGCAAATTAAGGGAGGATATGGCAATTAACTTATACCAAATGGTATTTTAACTTAAACATTATTTTCAAGGCACTACTTGCAGAGTCCCATTATTTGATTTGGATGGTCTGAGAGTGGGTAAGTGCTAAGTGCCCGATTCTGGGCACTTTCTCAGTTGATGAGACACAAGTGTTTACTTCCTGTGCTGGGTAAGAAGTGGAGGCTGGAGACTGTCCATGGGAAGAAGTGTTATTTAAAACTGCATGCTACCAGATGGCATAGCTCCTCCACATTTCTACAAGGATCCAGAAAAAAAAAAAACCTTTCATGCATTAGATTTCAGAGTAAGGTGTATCCTTGTATCTTACAAATATTTCTTTTAAACTTTAATTACATCCAAAACACTAGTTATAATTAGCAGTTATGAAGTGCTTACTACATACCAGCCCCTGCACTAAACATTCTCTTCAAAGTTCCATGGGAACCTCGCAATAACCTGGAAAAAGTATTACTATTTCTTCACTTTTTTTTTCAATTACTTAGTTATTGGTTTGTGGGCATATGTAGATGAACAAAGAAGTGAAACAACTTGTAGATATACCCTTAAATAAGGGTTTATCTCCAATCTCCCATGAAAAGGGAGTGAAGGACCTTGGGGGACCCCTCAGCAGCACTTGAATTTAACAAAGAAGCAAATTCAAGACCAAGAGTGAGGGTTAGAGCCCAGACTAGACCTTGTGGTCCCAGTTTCTTGTCTTTGTTGTAGTGGCTGCCCTGGGATGCCATCTGTCTAGCTCAACCTGCAGATGTCTCTGATTACTTTCTGCCTGCAGTGTCTATTAAGACTACAACTGACTGTGCTTTTGTAGAAATAAGATTTTAAAATGATCCTTCCCATGGCACACATGGAGGTCAGAGGAAAAGCTTGAAGACTGTTCTCTCCTTCCACAATGCAGAATCGAACTCAGGCACCAGGTGTCATTGCAGAACTTTACCCTCTGAACCATCTCACCAGCCCACACTGCTTTTTCTTCACTGACCCACAAGGAAACAAGAGTGACTGCATTAAAAACTTGCCTCGGTCTATCCAATTAGTGAGTGGTGATCTAGGACTTCAATCAAGACCTAACGTTAAAGCTAAATGCTTCCAACATTCACAGTTTACTTCCTCCTACATGTGAGTAAACTGACACACATTTGTGTGTGCTTAGGTGTGTACACTTGCTCTTACTTTTAAAACACCTGCAACCTTCATCAAGTAAAGGGGCTATGTCTATACATGCATAAAACCTTACATAGAAACATGACATTCATAGATTGCTGGTAAATAGATGAAAATACAAACATTCCTGAGGATCTAGAGGGGACCAGATCCAGGACCTCCAGAGGAAATCAAATCCACATATAGTTCAGTCCCTTATGCAAAATAGAGCAGTGCTGGCATATAACCTATACATCTTTAGATTATTTATAATTTCTAATAGAATATAGATACTATGTAAATCTCTACCATACTACATTATTTGGGAAATAATGACAGCAAAAAGGTATGAACAGTTTTTGATACAATTTTCATTTTTTTTTTTTTTTAAAGGGGAAATGGATGGAACCCTTGGATTCAGAACCTGTTGATACCAAGGCCCTCCTCCATGGACTCACCCCAGAGTGACGTGTGATGTGCGTATACCTATATTAAAAATGGGTCTAGAGAACCACATCAAAAAAAAAAATCACTGCATAACCTGATTAAGAAGAAAAGATAATTTGACTGTTCTATTTTACCATCAGGCTTTATTTCCAGATACTTGAGGAAAAGAACAAATGAGTCACAGTGTGGCAGAGGGAAGGCATTACAAATAAGCTATAGAAAAGGAAAATGACATATTGTTATTTTATCATTCATTAACAAGAGAGGTGACAGATTAAAAACAATTTGCCTAATCAGTAATTTTAATAATAACTTAAGAGGAACAAGAGACGGAGAAGACAAGAAGGCCAGAAATCCAATTCATGTCTCAAATCTTAGAAACTGTAGCCATAATTTGCCACCTCTCTTTTGCTTTTGGAAAGAGGCACTGCATGACGCAGCAATTCATGCCTCTTAAATTATTTTGCATATTCATAACACTTCCTGATCTAACATATGTGGTTTGTGATAAAATATTATTACAAGGAAATAAGTAGCCCTTCATATTTAGTGTTTGAAATAACACTTAAGAGTCCAGTAAACAGCGGAAAGTCTGCGAATCAAAAAAGCTAAATTAAGCCCAGACTACAAATGACATTCAAAAGCCAAAGTGAAGTCAGAACCTCTCTCCACTCCATGAGTAATCGTGAAAAATGTTTCAAGACCACAGTCATACTTTCATATCATTAGAAAGATTTTGCCGATATGGTCTGTGTGTGTATGTGTGTGTGTAGGGAGGGAAGGGAGGAAGGAAAGGGAGAAAGAGATGATGGATGGATGGATGGATGGATGGATGGATGGAAGGATGGAAGGAAGGCAGAAAGATAGGTAACAGGTATACAGATAGACAGATAAATAGCTTGAGGAAGCACTCTAATTCAGGGAGGAGAAACCTATATCAATATAAAGCAGAGCCTCTTTGAGTTCACTCTCAACAAAAGTACTATACACGTTCACACGATTTTGTTTAACCCAAAATACAGGGCTGGATACATGTACAGCTCAGTGGTAGACTGCTTGCCCAAGCAAATATGAGGCCTTGGGTTCCATCTTAAGCAACACACACAAAAAAACCAAAACAGATTTTGCCCTCTTCGGCTACCTAGAGTGATAGAGGCTGTTAGGTTCAAATTCCCCAAACTCCAAAAGGCAGTCTAAATATCCACAAATGGGCTCAACCTGGACTACAGGAGGATTTCTGGCAGTTACATAAAAGCCAGCATTTCTCAGGAACTTGTGAAACTGGTTCATCTCTATCAAAAGGAGTCATTTCCTTTATCTCTGGCAGATGGGACAAATGGTTCCCTGTGGTGCCTACTAGCAAATCAAAGCTTATGCCAGCCTCTAGGCTCCCCCAGTGTCACAAGTACATGTTGCACAGTTCAAAGTCCATGCCAGCATCTAGACCTCCTCACCTCCTCCCCTACCCTAAAATCCCTCCAGCTCACAGGCTCCCTCCACCAGCTATTCATCCTTCTAACTCTGCTTCTCTCTCTCTCTCTCTCTCTCTCTCTCTCTCTCTCTCTCTCTCTCTCTCTCTCTCTCTCTCCCTCCCTCCCTCCCTCCCTCTCTCCAGGCCTGCCTCCCTCCCTCTCCCTTCCCTGCTTTTCTCATTACATTTTCTCTGTTCTCTTCTGTCCTCCCCTCCTCTCTCACTGATAGCCCTGGCCATGTCCAGTCTGCTGGCCAAGTTCAGTTCTTTCTCTCTCTGCTCTGGACTATTTCAGACGCCTCTGGCTGTTCTCTTTCTCTCATATCTACAATAGGTCCTTCCTCTTAACCATACCACGGTGCAGTCATGTCATCAGTTTATATACAGAGGTCAGTCTGGGCGGCATAAGAACCTATCTCAAACTAACAAACAAAACACAAAAAAAAGCCATTTGCACTAATAATCTACAAGCTCAAATGGAGGACTGCTTCCAGCTGAATGACATGACTGTTTTCTGTATTGACTTCACTTCTGGCTCATCAGTAGTCAAGAGAAAATGTCCATGATTATGAGTTGACTCATTCACGAGAAACTATAAGGAAAATATTTTGTAGGTCAGAATCTGCACATATGCTAATCTCTGTCGATTACTGAAACTGGTAAAACAAAGCTCCAACTGAAGAATGTAGCAAAGAAAAAGTAGGGTTTGACAAAGTGTTGCTAAATCCTAAATGGGACACCTATACCAACACCCCCTGCCTCCCACATCAAAGGCTTCGGAAACAATTGCAAAGGAGACAGAGAGAGCCAGAGGATGCAGAGGAGTGCTGTGAAATGCTGTCTTTGGGATATGACATGACCATGGCACTCATGAACTGTAGCTATGTTTCCCACTGGGTTACTTGAGGGGAAGAGCACACACGATAGGGGAAGTATTGGGGATCCGGGGGGGGGGGAATGTAAAAGGAATGAACGTGATCAAGATACACTGTTTACCTGTATGAAACTGTCAAAGAATAAAGAAAAGACAGTCTATCAAAATTTTAGGAGCTAAGTTGGGTGAGGAAATACCATCTCCACTGAAGCCGCAGCTACAAAGAGAGGGTTAGGAGGCCCACAGAGATGACTAGTGTGGTGGACACAGCCTGGCCCTCAATGCAGTGCTATGCTATTACCCCACTCTTCATCCTTACCAAGATAAGACAAAGCAGCCTCAGGCAACTAACCCAAGATCAAAGCCCAAAATTCACTCAGAATTCAGTGTCCCTTCCTCTGTCAGAAAGTTATGAATGTAACTAAGGGTCCAAAGTCAGAGGCTCTGGCCTGCCTGTCTCCATAGCCTTACTCAGGTTCAAGAAGGGTCAAGAAAGGAATAAACCATCTTCAAAAGGAAATTGCACCTGGGCTTTGGCTCCAGCTTCTAAGGCATCAATGGGACATAACTACCAAATGTCTCATAAATGACAAGGATCTGCAGTCAGGAATTATATGACTCTCTGTGGGCCAAGGCCTGTGATACTGATGTTTACCACTAGCTCAGATCAAGTGCCCAATAATATGGCTCAACAAATGCAGATAAATACCATGATCTGGTCCATTAAACAAGATGTATTGCTGAGGGGAAGAACTGGCATAAAAGGAAACATTCCCACTCGGTGGTATTTAGAAATATTAGTTAGCTCTTGCTTGCTAAGTACTGCCTATGCCACTGGTACAGGGCTCAGTGCTATAGTCTTTCTTTTTAATGAAAGAATATAATGCTGATTTTGTTGTTGTTGTTGTTCTTTTTCTTTCCTAGAACATGAAACAGAAACAAAGGATTTTATCCTCTTGCTCCAAAGCCACTATACCACCAGTGATACATGTATGTAGACCTCCATCTGAATCATTTAAAAGCTATCCTCCCAACTGCTTGACCATCAGCTGTAGCATCTTCAATGGTTGCCTACTTTACCAACCAGCAGCAATAGTTGTCCGGACTGCCTGGTCCCTGAGAATAGCTTGCTACATCCTTAGAGCAACTCACAGATACCTTAGTTAAGGTCTCTATTGCTGTGATAAAAAACACCATGACCAAAAGCAACATGATGAAGACAGGCTTATTTCACTTACGGCTCTCAGGTCACACTCCATCACTGAGGGACAGGGCCAAACTCAAGGGATGAAGTTAAGCAGAGGAATGCTGCTTATTGATTTGATTCCCACCATTCACTCAGCCTGCTTTTTTTTTTGCACAACCCAGGATCCCCTGCCCAGGGTGGTACCATCCCCAGGATGCTGGGCCCTCCTACATCAATTGTCAATTAAGAAAATATCCCACAGACTTGCCTACAATGTGATGGAAGCATTTTCTCAATTGGGGTTTCTCTTTCCACATAAGCCCTGCTTATGTCAAGTTGACAAAAAAACAACCAGGACAACAGATGAAGGACTAAGCCCAACAAGGATGAAATGACTCACCTCTGGCCTTGCAGCATTTTAAACACTGCAAACAGAGATGCATCTACTGACCTCTCTATTCCATTACTTAACCACAGTTGTCACTGAGCGCATCAGAAATGGTGTTACTGAGAACAAGTGACATACTGAAAAACTCTCTGTTCTTCATTCAACATTGGCAGCCTTATCAAGTGTCATACTATGAAAAAGATAGCTCAACAGAATTTGTTAAGCCATTCTCTAAAACCCCTAACTGGGTTAGTCAAAAGAAATTCTATGTACTGTTCTAATTCTCCCAGAAAGGGGTGGGGATACAAAGCAAAAAGAAAAGGAGGGAAAGGAAGCAAGTATGTACATACACTGGAAAGAGTTAAGGTACCGTGTTTGGGGGATGAGGATAAGCTGAAGATAGCAATAGCTCCAAATACCAAAGGAACTATAAACAGCACATGTGGTTGTGATAGGGGGACCTTCTCCTTAAAAGGCCAGCCCTGCCTTTCTTATATACTTAAATCCGGCTCCTCCAGAATGATGTGCTGCCATCATGCTAAGGGCTTCTTCTAGATGTGTCATCACAGTTCCCACAGTCAAGAACAAACAGTTCATTCAGACTCCAGGACACACACACAAGAAATATCACCATAGTAGACCATTTGCTTAGCATCCAATGTTTCCCCCTAAGAACCTTCTTGATACTAAGACCTGTCTACAATGTCCCCCAGATCAGGGACAGCCCCATAACATAGTGAGGAATGTGGAAATGTGAACTGACTCTGAAGCTCCAGAGCTCTGACTTCAGCTCTCTCTGTTCAGGGTCCTCTCCACCTAGGAACAGCCAGATCTACTGGAGATAATCACTGAAAAGGAAAGATACTATATATAGTGAGCACTTCTATCCCAAGCTGCCCTAAGATTAAAAAACAGTATGCCGAAAGTTCAATTGCATAAGCTAATTGATATACAAATCTGTCTAAAATATTATTTTAAATCACCTTTAGGTATAAATTATGTATGATATGGAAGCATTTCACATGCACACTTAGATTCCATCCTTGAGACAGTGCAAAATGTGTACTCAAATTTCCCAAGATCCAAGCTCTGAGCATTTCAGTGTGCTTCTGTATGTGTTCTGGACTTTTTTCCCTCACTGATGTTGTTCTGAAGAAGATAACTGAATTGCCCTAATTGTAAGTTACCCTAGATACAATAGAAGAAAGGGGATATTTATCCCCAAAAGTTTATACTAAGACTCAAATGACTGCCTTCAAGAATGTGAAAAGCTTCCACATCAAGAGAGGAAGCAGAATGAGAACTAGAGGGTTGATGCTCCAGCAGAAATTTTTGGTTGGACATAGCACCTTTAGACAGATGGTCCACAGATCGACCTTCTCCAGGTGCTGGGGAGTTCCTGGTATCCAAGGGAGGCCTTAACCCCCTGAGGAGTAGATGGGGGGGTAGAATGTGGGGGAGAGATAGGGGAGTGGGAGGAGAGGGGGGAGGGGGAACTGGGGTTGGTATGGAAAATGAAAAAAAAATGAATAAAAAAAAAGAAGGCAGGGTGGGCAATGTTCAGTATCCCACTCCTTGCTCAGGAAGTTGCAATGTGAGCTTCTGAGAAAGTAATCTTACGATGAAGTAGAAACAAGGGTTTTATTATGAAGATGGAAATAGATGCTGTCTTCTCAGCATTAGAATTAGCATTTACCCTTTTCACTTGAGGAGCCCCCTCCCCAACCTGCTAGATATGTAGTCAAAGGTGCTAACACTGCAGCTCTATACATTCACACTGGCTTCTGTGCCTCAGTGGTTCTTTTGTGCTAGATGAAAACCTCCACCCCAGAACCACAGAGACAAACAGCAACAGATACCCATGAGCACTTCCTCCAGAAGGATTTCCACTAGCACAAAGTTAAAATGATTTTTGAGATTATAACTTAATTACAACATTTCTCTCTTCCCTTTCATCCCTCCAAACCCTCCCATATATCCTCCCACACTCTGAAAATTATTGTCTTGAAAGTCCCAAGAAGCCAACAGTACCTGGCTTTGCCCTGGGCACTCATTAAACATCTCTGTAGTCCATTAGTTGTTAATCAGTGAACTCTATTAACACAATCACACTTTTTTCATTTTGAACTCTCACACTCCAGAATATCCTCACTAAGACATGTGAATAAAAATCTTCTAGCAAGTAAAAGTTCCAAAGCAACTTCTTGTTTGTAGTACTGACTAGATAGGTAGGTACTCAGTGTATGCTTGGTGAATGGTTATGTCTGTGGATGGAACCTGCATAGGCTAAGACATCATGCAGGCAGAGGAGGACTAAGAGACGGTCATCAGCATATGGATTTGTTCTACAAGCAGTGGTAGGAGGCTGAAGAAGGGTTACTGGAAGAGCAATATTGCATTTAGGACCTACCAAATAAGCTCTACACCAGTCAAGCAGCAGTGAAGAAGTGTCTGGGCAGGGCCAGTAAGTAGGCACAGTTACTGTTTATACTGATCTTAGAACAGAGGACCACTATGTGTCATAATTCACTTAATGTGCCATGTGCAGATAGGTGAGGATTCAAACAAGACTCCTTAGAAGGGAGCAAAGTACAGATATTTCATGCCATGGAAGGTAGAAAGGATGGGCTTAGAAGCCTCCCTGACCGATTCCTGACCACCTCAAAACATGCCAGAGAAAGACAGACTCCCCAAACTGTCCAAAATACAGTCAAAGCCCATGTTGATATAATCTCTGACTAGGCCTTGGCAGGCAAGAGAGGAAGAATGTGTATGGGCATACCTTGTTTCCACTGGACCGTCACAAGCATGGAAGCATGAGCAAGGGTTGTATTGTAAGGATGACTAAAGTGTGTGACAACTGAAGACACGGGGACAAAAATAGCAAGCAATTGGTATTCATAAGTATAATTGTCTTCTCTTTTGCTTCCATAGGCCAACATTCCCCACTATCTGTGCTGGCAGACACATGTAACATTCCAATTAGATAGCCAAACCATAACTTAACAATAGAAAACAATATTTTTTGAGACACAGAAATAGAAAGTATTTCCACAATAAACACATATAATCAGCCAACAACTTAATCAGGTGGGTACACTTATTTCCAACTCATATATAAAGAAGCTCTGGTGCATTCTAAGTTGAAATTCATTACACTGTTGTTCAGAGTAAAATTAGAAAAATACAAGTTATTCTGGCTACCCCAAAACTAGAACCCTCCTCCTGGGAGTAGGGCAGGAGATGATGGCTGTCTGAGCCAGGCATGATGGTACATTTCTGAAACCACAGCAAAAGCTGGGGGTTTAGTTTAAGGCCAGCCTGGGCTACAGAATGAGATTCTGTACCTTGTCTCAGAACAAACAATCAGCTTTGTCCAGATACTATTGTGGTCCTCTTCAAATAAAAAAGATGCTACAAACAACACTACCCCATCTTGTCACTAAATGCACATCAGCAAGGTACCCGGTGGCCATAGTGACTAAGCAGGGGTAGGAAATGAGAACATTAAATAATCACTATTTTTGTTTAGCTCTATGTGTTTTTTAAAGCACTATGTACTGTCACAGGTAATATGGGGCCCAGATGTAAGCAAAAAAAGAAAGGCAAGAAGGAAATACAAATAATTTTTTTGAAATATGCACAGTTTATGTGATTAAGATATAATCACACAAATTGCCACACTTTGGGTTGCCTGTGCCAGTGCCCTACAAGAACCTACAGAGGACTGACAGATGGACACACACACACACACACACAAACACAAACACACAAACTAAACTGACCCTCACTCATGGCACATACCTTATTTTCTTTTGTGTCTTTGTGTACAATGCAACACCAGGCTGTTTCTACAACTTGCTTTGCCATAAATGAAACCCAATAAAATAAAAACTGATGATTAACTTTTGCTCCCTAGAGGCCACTGAATAAGAAAAAGACATTTCCTGAATAAGCTGTGCATAGAGGGAGCTGACTTTTCCCAGGCTCTCTGAAGAAAGTTTGAACTAGTTGCTGTGGGCTAGTCCTGGAGCTACCATAAGCATAAGGCACTAAAGAGGTGAGATTCTGGGTTGAAATGTTTACATAGGGTCTTAGGGTTAAAGCTCTCCATGAAGACTTGTATTTTTAACTTTGCTTCTGACACTCCTGGAGTCTGGACAGAGATTAAAGTCTTCCAGGTCTGGAACTAGCATTCTATGGGGTTAATGATTATACTCCGGGGTTCACTGACAAACACTAAAATTATACAAGCCATTAGGGAAGAAAGGCAAACAAATTAGATACTCATAGAGAAATAGCAATTGAACAAACCAAGCAAGAGCCTCTACAGCTGTAATAATTGCAGAGCACAAATCCCAAGAAAGCAGTTCCCTAAAGGCCTGTCAATTCAAATGGCAGTGGGTGCTAGATAACTTCCAACCTACTCACAGCATAAGGAAACAAAACTCTGGAGTTCATGGCCCTTTGGAGGAGTCTCCATGGAAAATCCTGTCTCTCAGTTGGTACCCTGAGGGACCAAGGTGAACTGGCAATGGGCTTGAGAGAGAGCAAAGCTCAGCTTCAGACACTTCAGTCCTAACTGCATTAAGCTAATGTAACACAGAACAAAATAAAGACTCTCTAGAGAAAGACTGCACCGTGTAGACCTCAAAAACTTGCCACAGTTTTCCACACACAGTATCTGGTACTCAAACAAAAATAACAATGTACATGTGAAAACAAGATGTTGATAAAAGAAGTGCATAAACACGATAGCCAAATGTTTCTTAACAGGTGTACTCACTGCACAATGATGACTGTGGGGCTAGAGAGACAGCTCATCCAGAGGACCCAGGTTCAATTCCCAGCACCCACATGGCAGCCTCAATATTCTCTAATGCCAGTTGCAGGGGCTTTCTTCTGACCCTCACATGCACAATACACACATACATGGTTCACACACACCTATCAGGCAAAGTACATGTACACATAAAATTAAACAATTTTTAAATGAATATTTTAAATGGCTGGAAAAAAAAACACAGCAAAAACAGCACTAAACATGAACAAGGGCAGCTGAAATGTAAAACACAAACAACACCGAGTTCCGGAAAGAAGAACATTTGTCCTTTAATCCTTTCTCTGGTTTAAAGGAGAGAAAGGCAGCAATATAGGTCCCTGTTATGCTGCAGTCTATACTCCTCCTCTGTAGTGTTTCAGAGTTATGAGTTTTTAAAAAGAACTGAAGGTTGAGTCTGAAGAACAGAGCAGCAAAAGCTGTACCATTTTTGGCTTTCAAAGTCATATTCAAAAGTCACATTTTCTTTATTTTGCAGACAGTAAGAAACCATTCTAACCCAGGTATACTGGCACAAAGCTGAAACTCCAGCAGCATACTAGAAAAAAGGCCAAGAGGATTCTGAGTTCAAGAACACCCTGGACTATATAGTGAGCTGTAAGCCAGCCTGGGCTAAGCAACAAGACAAAACCCAAGAAAATAAAATAAAAAAAAAAAAAAAAAAAAAAAAAAAAAAAGGAAAGGAGGGAGGGAAGGAGTGAGAGGGAGAGAGAGAGAGAGAAAGAAAGAGAGGGACCCATGTATGAATTTCAATAGAAAAGTGGCAGTATTTGATTATTTCTGCACTAAGACCATTCTAGATGCAAGAGATGAAGTAACTGGTGAAAGACAATGATGACAGCTCATCTATAGAATATAAAGAAAGCTGCAAAGATCTCAATGATGGCATCAATGATTTGGGGTTTAGTTCTAAAAAAACAATGAAATGCAACCCATCAAATCAGAAAGCAATTGAGGCCACTATGACAAAGATGAATCTAAATGGGACAATTTCATTGGAATAAGAGTGACATCCAGGCAACAGCCTGCAACTGGTGAAAGGAAAATGTGAATTTTCCTACAAATCCTTAGAAGAAAGTCAAACCTATAAAAGAGAAAGCTAATGAGCACTCAGCTCAACACCAGATGGCCAGATAGATACATTCACAACGTGCCAAAATTCTGGAGCCTTGTGCAGCCCCTTCCAAGCATGCAGATGCTTTATTCTGACAGGGAAAAATCTATTTCTGCTTCTGACAGCAAATGCCAAGTCACGTCTTGCCAGGGGAGAGTGGCTGCTCCCAACCACAGACTCCCAGAGTATTTCCAATCTTCTTCCCACTTAGAGACATGGACTGCTTGACCACCACTTTTACCAGCCCTGCCACAAAGGAAAGAGGGTTAGAGTTTTCTAAAGACCTCAGCTTTTTTTATCTGCACTCCCAAAAAGTAGATAAATATCTCTAGATTATTCATGAACAGTCCATGTTCATCTGTGAAGAAAATTGAACATATCAAACAAACCTATCTGCACATTCTGAAAATGGCCTGAGGCATGGAGTCTAACAGGTTTTTCAATGACTCTAAACTGGCTAATCTTCCAGTGAGAAGCAACTAAAGAATTAATGTTCTTTATCTTTGTCTTCTGTGAATTGCAAAGGGTAAGCATAGACAATTACCAGTGGGGCTGATTTTAATACTCTTTTTGGTCAAATTGATGAATGTTTGTTTGCTTGAGATGGAATTATTACATATTCCACCCCACAATGTGTTCAAAGACACGAAGTATTCAAAGATGTTCTTTGTAAAGGAAGCACTGTCCAAATACATATTAATTTCAACTCTCCATTTTTATGTACAGAACTGGAGAGCTTGATTTTAGAGGAAGGGAACCTGCATTCAACACTCTTTATAAGGTAGAGGAAGTAAAACTCAAGATAGACAGGGTGGCCTTCTATTCCTGAGGAATATGGTACATTTGCTTGTCTACAAACAGGCTCATGAAATAACCACCAAGTGACTCAAATTCCTGACTGGACAGCTACCCATTCTCATGTTCTCCAAATGATGCACCTGAATCAAAACTTGAGCCCATCAAATTCCAAACAAGGAGTTTCATGAAAAATACCATCTACCAGAACTTAGCAGTTAATATTAAAACACAAAAGACTTTTACAGTACTTTATATACCACACTTTGGGGGTATTTACCTATGTTCCATCTCATAAATTTGAGCAAAGTGTGATAGTTATCATTGTCACAATCCAGTGGCACATAAACCAGGACATTTCTATACAGCAGTCTACAGCTGAAATAGACACATGCATGAGGTATTCTTCAGGGAAATGTGAGGATAATGTCAATACAAGTACATGAAATCTTTGCTGCTATCTGCTTAGAGGACAAGGTACAAGCCTACTCCACAAGATACTCACTGGATTGAGTGTTTCCTCAACAGAATGGTGAACGGTCCACCAGTCTGAGGTCCACTCCCATGCGTTCCCCACTATGTTGTATAAGCCATAGCCATTGGGAGGAAAGGCATCAACCTAAAAATAAAGAAGGAACAACACTGGCCAATTACTCGGCTTGCTTTAAAAATCTCTTTGGCACATGAATGCACCAAGACCTATTTATTTCAGGATATGAATATTGACTTTTATCCCCACCTGTCAAAAACTAGTCTGAACAACAAAAACAAAAAGCCCAAGCCACCTCCTTTTTGTTTTGTTTTTACTTTAAATACTCAAAAGGAATTTAGAAACCTAAGAGAAGTTTTATTGAATGGCCTAGAACTGGTGAAGCTATTTTTAATAGTGACTAACACTAGCTATAAGTATTGAGACTTTACTAGTATGGGAGAGAGGGGAAAAGAGAAAGAGGGAGAGAGAGAGAAAAGGGAGGGAAAGTGGGGAAAGAGGGAGGGAATGAAGGAGAGAGGGAGGGAAGGACGGAGGGAGAGAGGGAGAGGAGGAGGGAGGGAGGGAGAGAAGACAATCAGTATGTAGGCCTTCAAAATCATTAACTGAATATACTACTATATAAGTATCAATATAAGTCTTGTCACTAAAAATGAGCTTTTGGGCCACACAGTGTCTTTCAGCACCTTAGATGCAAGGTCAACTCTGCCCTTTCCATAAGCTCCCTTCAGTTGACTATCTTTGAGCCTTGGTCACTGTCATTAAATAAGGAAATCATTAGCTCATCAACCCATGCATTTCTAATGGCAAATCTCTGGGATGCAGCAGTCTGCAGCAAATTACACATTCACCAAGAAATCACAGCATGAATCAAAGGCAGGTCAGACAGTACCGGGTACCACCTATGGACATGGAAGTAAGTGCAGTTTATGTAAGACAGCACAAGAGGGGAAACACGGACTGAACGATAGTAAAGTCAGGTCACTGGATAGTTCATGACTTACAGATTCTCCCAGCCAGGACTCAACAACGGTTGAGTGCTTGCTTGTAGGGCTCTCACAATAGGCAGGGAGGAGGGGAATATCATAAAAGGACAAAGGCACAAATGAAAAAAACAAAAACACCTTGAGAGAAAATTTCTTTCCACCTTTTTATTTTTTAAATAAAAAATCAGTTTATGATGAAAAAAGTGGTTATCTTTGGGGATTTATTTTTTTCTACTTTCATAATTCATGCTTTTCCATACTAACGAAGTAAGACTATAAGAATGAATAAACTAGCATTCATTTCTATGAGGCTTCAGATGGTTTTACATCTACACATGAATACAGAAGCATCTGCTGCTTGAGCAATTCAGAAGCATTTCAATCAAAGTTATGAAGCCACACTGGAAAGAAATTCTTCGAGAAGAGCTGGAAAGCCCAGAAATCCCACCATGCTGCTTCCAGAATCAGCGCTTGCTTTGGAAACAGCCAGCTTGTGCCTTGGCTCGTTGAGAAATCCCATGTGCTGCCAGTATAGGCACAGAGGGGCTCGGTGGCAAATGAGCTCTTAAAAGAGTTTAATGAGGGAAGAGGAAAAGAGAATGTCTCAACTAAAACAATTAGAAAAGTTAAATCCTGCTTGAAATGCTCATTTTCAGGCACATAAGTCCAAAAGCATTAAAACAGATGAATTAATGATGGTGGGACACTGGCCTGGCAGAATACACGTCTGGTTCCTTAGGGTCACAGTGCTGAGCATGCTGAGCGGGGACAGGAGGACTGTGAGTTTTATGCTAGCCTGACCCTGTCCTAAAAACGAACACAAACAAAAAGGTTAAAAACTTGTCCTCAAGTCCCAGAACATGCTGACAGTTAGGTCAATCTATGGTCACTTTTGGGTGTGTTGACTCAACTTAAAGACAGAGACCTGCCTCATTCTTGACCAAGTCTTGTTTCTAAAATGGGTTTCTTCAGAACTCCTGGTACCTGGAACAATTACTTCTTGATAACTCTGGGGACAGTGTCTCAATTACTCTAGTGCTGAACATGGGAAAAGCAAAGCCGGAGTTTGTGTAGCTTAGTGCTAGGGTGGTCCTAGGCTCAATGTACAGTACCAAAATAAAGATAAAATAAGCGTGTGTATGTGTGTGTGTCTGTCTGTCTCTCTGTGTCTGTGTGTGTGTGTGTGTGTGCCTGTGTGTGTGTGGCCCTATGAGCTTTGTATTGTTTACAAAGGTGTGTGTGTGTGTGTGTGTGTGCATGAGTGTGTCCCTCTGAGCTTTGTGTTATTTACTACAGTACCCAGAAATGGCTCAATTTTTTTTTCAGCTTACTTAATTAAATGCACACAGAATACTGTGGTAGTAAATACAGGAAACACCCATAACTGGCCTTTCACTAAAATTGACTGGTGCTTACATTATTGATCTGGTTCATTATAGTTACCATAGACTTCTTCAAACAACAGAGACAATGCTGGCTGTTTCCTGAGCCTCTAAGATAGAACCTGTTCATCTCTCAGGACAAAATGATCCTGCTCCACAGCTGAGCACATGGACACTTGTGTACTTTGGCCTTCACAAGCTCATTCGAATGCTGTTACTATAACAACTGAGGTCTGTTTCTGCAGCTCCATCTGAGCCATGCCCTGGGTTCAGGGTTTATTGCAGCTGCTGTAGGTGGCACCACATGCTTTGAGAAATCTCTCCTGCCAAGGTCTCCCTTCCTGCCAGGCTCTTGCATGTGTTCACATCCAAAAATGGTTGGAAATGAGTTCGAGACGAGAAGTATTATCCATTTTCAGGGCTACCTGTGCCTACAGGTGAAGCCGCCATCCTGTTCTTGCTAACACTCAACATCTTTTCATTACCTCTCCCTCTCCTTCTCCTGATGCCCCCCCCACCGTGTGTGTGTGTGTGTGTGTGTGTTTGTGTGTGTGTGTGTGTGTGTGTGTGTGCGCGCATTCACCCATGTACCACAGTATGCACATGGAAGTTGGGAGATAACTAATGGAAGCCTTCCTCCTTCCAACAAATGTGTCATGGGAACAAACTCAAATCGTCAAGCTAGCTGGCAAGCATCTTTACCGCTGAACCATCTCACTGGCCCAGACAATCAACACTTTTCCTGGAGTTTGTCACACACTCACATCAGGCACTGCCGCAGATACGTAGTTCCTTCACCTCTTCTTCTGGCCAAGAGGCCGCCTAAAGGTCCTCATTCTCTATCCTGCCCCATACCAAAAGTCCTGACTGAGCCGGAAGAAAGGTAGAAATCATTGCCTCCCTAACACCTGAAATAAAACTCAGAGTCTGGGAGAGGAGCAGCTATCCTGAAGAAAGTTGAGGAGGAATCAACTACCAGATGGCTTGATTTGCCTTTTCTGCCTCTATTGAATAATGCATCATCTCCCATCAGTTTGAGTTGGCTTAACATATATGTAACTCACATACATGGATTTGGACACAAACACAATGCATCATACACTTGTATATTGCATGTCCTCGAGCAACCTGTTTTTCTAAACTTAATTCTGCTCCAAACACTGTGGTGCCTAACAATAGCTCAAACTGATCTTCAGTTTCAGGTGCCTCTTCTCCCTTCCTTCTCCAACAACTTTTTTGTCTTTTACTCTCATTTAGTTTTCAAGCTGAAATTTCCTAACCATTTGGTTATGTTCCAAATAACATATCTGTGTCAAATGCATAAATAGACTTTGCAGGAAGATTTTCTTGAGGGGAAAAATGTAAATTAAAAAAAAAAAAAAAAAGACATAAACCAAAAGACTCCTGAAAGAAAATGGTCGCTTTCTTTCCAAAAAACCTGTTATGGGCTACTTCCCCATCATAAAACTTCTTTGTTCATTATGTTAAGAAATGTTTTGTCTCATCTGAAGAATGATACCCATTCCCCCACCTTCATCAAAACAAGTCAACAGAATCAGGAGAGTGGCCTAGGACATGGGAGGGGCTCTGGCCATAGGAGGACTCAGTGCTCCTTAGTCCCTTCAAAGGGATACACAAATGCCCATCTTATATGGACTCCATCTAGTACTCGCCAGTTTCCAGATCCGTGGAACATGTTTCTGTTTAGCAATGACATTGTCTATGGCATTTTGTTATAGCAGCACAAATTAACTAAGACAGTTTTAAAACTATATTGTCAGTAAAAGCTCCATGTGAAAGGAATGTCATGGGCACTATTGAACACCATTTAACTAAAAAAGTTTTCTAGGTTGGGAGTGTAGCTCAGAGGTAGAACACATGCTTAGTCACAGGCAAGACACTGGGTTTGACTCCTGGTAGGGAAGGAAAGGGAAATAGGAAATGGAGAGCTTTCTAATCTTTAACCATTGATCACTGCTGGGAATCTATTTTTTTAAAAAATCAGAAATAGCTCAGTATCATATACAAGATGCTCACTGCCGTACTGTTTAAAATAATCCAAAGCTATAACAATCAGAGGTAAATCAGGACTTATTTATATGACAGGTTATCCACATAACCATGGTGAAAGACAATGTGATCATGACAGCAGATAAAACGCTCCTTACAGTAAGGGGGAACCAGTAGGATTTAAAATGTTCTATCCAGAGCTAGAGAGATGGCTTAGTAGTTGAAGCATGTACTGCTCTTCCAGAGAACCAGAGTTCATTCCCCAGCACCCAAGTTGGGTGCCTTAGAGCTACCTGTATGTAACTCCAGCTCCAGGAGACCTCTTCTAAGCCTCTGTGGAGACCTGCACATACCCATATGCAGACACATAAATAAAAACAAAATCTTTGAAATATTATAAGCCAAACTGATTCAAATCCCAGCTCAGCCACTTCCCAGCTGTGTAACAACCTTGATTGAGATAATTCACATCTTTGTGCCTCAGAATGCCACTTGGAAGACAGGGACACCAGCACCTATCTTAACGGGCCAAATGCACATTACCAGTGAGAAGAAGATCTCTGTATGGTGATGGGGCACTATGCCTGGCACACTGCAAAGCTGGTGCCACAACCCCCACTAACCCCTACAATGAGTGGAAAGCCAAGGACCAAAATGCTAACAGAGATTAACCTGGAGGGAAGAATTCCAGGTCAGTTTCCTTTCTCCTCTAGCTTGGTAGCCTTTATCTAAATCTCCTATAGTCTGCATCATATAGTCAGAAAGAAAAGAACAGCATAAAAGAAACATCTGATGGTTTCTAGCATTTGCCACTCTTCAGGGTCGATAATGTAGGGAGCAGAGTGACAGAGAGTGGTTGATGCCTTTCACTCCATTTGGGGGGGGTGATTTGTGATTTTTGCTTCATTTTTAACTGTGTGTGTGTGTGTGTGTGTGTGTGTGTGTGTGTGTGTGTGTGTGTGTCTCCCCATCCGTCCCTGCACACATGTGCACATGCACACAATGTATTTGGGCATGCTCATGCCACAGTGTGAGTGTGGAAACCAAGAGACAGCTTATGAGAGTCTGCTTTTTCCTCCCACTGTAAGGGTTTTAGGTGGTGACTCGGGTTACAATCCCTACTAACTGAGGAATTTCCCTGGCCCTGGGAAATGTTCCTAAGATGGGGGTCTCATGTAACTGGAGCTAGCATAGACCTCACTATGTAGCTAATCTGGAATTCTGATCTTCCTGCCTCAGCCTCCCAACTGCTAGTATTAGAGGCACGTGGTAGAATGCCTGGTTTTTCCATCCCATTTTTACAATGTCTAAACTCCTGGGGACATTATCCTTCTCCAGAAGCCAGGCTTGTAGCATATTAGCTTAGGATGTGTTATATTCGTTTATGCTGTGGGCCATTTGTTTGATGGTGCAAAGATGTGCTGCGTTCTTTTATGCTGCGTTTGTTTAACTCTGTGAAGCTGTGTTACTTTGCCTATCTAAGGCACCTGGTTGGTCTAATAAAGAACTGAATGGCTATTAAGGATGCAGGAGAGAGAAAAAGGTGGGGGGAAATCTAGGCTTGAGAGAGAGTGAAGACAGAGAAAAGAGAGGAGGACACTGGGGGCCAGTCACCCAGTCACACGACAAGCCACGGAGTAAGAAGGAAAGAAAGACATAGAACTTAAAAAGATAAAAAGCTCAGAGGCAAAATGTGGTTAAAGAGAAACGGAATAATTTATGTTAGTTAAGCTTGTTAGAAACAAGCCAAGGCTAAGGCCAAAAATTCTTAAGTCTTTATGTATTTATTTGGGAGCTGGGTAGCAGGCCCCAAAAGAGTTAAAAAGAGAGGGGGGAAAAAAGCCAACTACACTGGCTACTCACCGGTGCAGTTCCTTGGAAGCCATCCTCCCCAGTGTTGGTCACAGGAAACTCGCCCTGCCAAATGTTGGCATAATGTTGGCCTTTGGGCTGCAGTTTGTTGCCCCAGGGGAAAAGCCTATCAGGAGAGACACAGGCATCAGCACGGTGACAGGCTTCTGGACTCCAGTCAAGAGAAAGGATGCAATAGAAAAGAACAAACAATGCACATTTGTTCTAAACAGACTTTCTCTTTAAACGGGATATTCACAAACGTAGCTATCAATTGGAATTTTTAAAAATGTCCTTGGAACAGTTCACATCAAGCACACAACAACTGCAGCCTCTTCTCACTAGTGAGAAGGCCTGAAATAAATGACATGTCTGAAAGAAAGCCTTAGAAATCAGAGAAACGAGGCATCGTTCTGGACTTATATGGTAGCATGAGCAGGCACAGCACACCACACTTAAAAAAAAAAAAAAAACCTTGTCTATTTTAAGGAGCTTTTCCTAGAAGATATGACCCAAACACGAGTTTTCTGTCTTATGGATGTAGCAGCAGAGAAAAACCACTGTTTCAGAAGACAGCTAAAATAAGAAAATAATAAAAGCCAGGCAGCCCGCCAAGCGGCTCCCAGAAGGATCACACAAGAGGGGATGCTCCAATGGAACTGCTCTGGGACAGCAGAGAGCTCATTTGGTCTCATACCTGGCTTTAGGGACTGGAAAGAATTGGTGACTCATCCACTAGTGTCACCAAAGGACCTCACAAGGAAGAAGAGCAGCCGGCAAGAGCTGGAATTAATCAACTTTCTGACCACAGCAAGCTCCAGGAAGCCGAAGAAAAGAGGAAAGAGGAGGGAGAGGGGGAAGAAGGGGTGGAAGACAATGTCAGCATACACTGGACAATGCAAGGCCCACTGATGTGGGTACCTGTTCTGCAGACCTCCTCGACAGCTGTACTCCCACTCTGCCTCCGTGGGCAACCTCTTCCCTGCCCACTCGCAGTAGGCAACGGCGTCATTCCAGGAGACATGGAGAACCGGATGATTCAGCCTAGGGAGGAGCAATCACAGTTAAAAGAAACATTGACCTGAAAAGAAAACAGGAACTGGATTCAGAAAGTGGCCAGAGTCATCCTCCATCTGGTCATGACTTTAAAGCCTAGCCCTGACACATCTGCACTGTTCACTGGGGACTTCTGAAGTCTTAGACTCCCAAATGAGTGATAGCTCATCTTGGAAATGTACTCAAGCATTTCTTCACTTTGCAGCCTTGGATGGCCACAGGGGCCATGGAGATGGAGGAGGCATGGAAGCTCCATCCACTGGCTCAGCACTGAGAGTGCCATCAGCAGATGCTTCTGGCTCCTTTAGCATCTGCAGAACAGTTAGGGGCACCTAGAATCCCTGGCAACTATCACAGCAGAGAAATAAGGCCCACGGAGACTCAGCTCATACATAGGTTGTATGTACCCCAGAGTTCCATGTGAACTGGGCCAGACCTTTGTTGGACATTGTAGTTTTGGCACCCACTCCCTTATTCAAGTGTGTGGGTCGCTGGCAGACATTCTGCGTGTCAAACTCTTACCTCAGCTTCTTTCCAGACACCTGACTTTAAACTTTTCATCTTTCTTTATTTTACTAAGGATCAGCCGGCACGGTTCACCTCACTCTAATACAGTGGTTCTCAACCTATGGGTCATAACCCCTTTGGGAGTCAATATCAGCTATCCTGGCATATCAGATATTCACATCTCAATTCATAACAGTAACAACATTGCAATTATGAAGAAGCAATGAAAATAATTTTATGGTTGGGGGTCATCAAAACATGAAGGGTGGCAGCATCAGCAAGGCTGAGAGCCACTGTTCCCTGAGAGGATGGAGCAAGTCAATGGAGCCGAAATCACCAGTCACTTTTTTAAAGTGAACTAGACTGGCCCACTCCACTCCTCATGCATATGTGAATTCCCACCAGAACACTCATTCATCTTCTCAACACATGTTCCTGAGTAGCTCAGCATCTAGTACACAAGTATAAAAGTACATTCTAGTGTGGGGGTGCAGCCCCGTAGTAGAACAAGAGGTTCTGGGTTAAGTTTGTAGCACTACAAACTGAAAATATACTCTACTTCAAGTTTCCCCTCTTCTATGAGCTTGACAATCAGCTTTGAATTGGGGAGGGGGGAATATGAATTGGTAGCTAAAAAGCCCAAATCTTCCCATGTCTCCAAGGTCAGAGTGTGAAAAGTTTGATGTCTGTCAAGGGGCTATATCTTGAAAGTTGAACTTCATGTACTCCCCGCTCCCTGCCTATAAGGGTAATAACCCAGAATGTGGTTGAAATGAAGGCCTAAAACACCATCTGAAGAATGGGGTTAGGAGAGCACAGTTCCAGGACTGTTGAGAAGCTGAGTCATAATTGAAACCCCTTTTCATCTCCAGGGTTTAACATGCATATCTATTTTTGATTAAGATAATTACCTCCTTGCCACCCTGGAGATCTGTTGACCGACTTGCCACTCTGGTTCTTTTAGTCAGACTGTGGCTTCTAAGTATGTCAGTCCAGGAGTAAAGAGCACACAGATCCTATACCCAAGGCCACCCGGCAGGATACAACTACTTATCCATAAGAGAGTTCTTATCCCACATAAAGACTCATTCATGGATTGACTGTTAGGAGTAAACATGTCAAGAGATTTGTGATGGTCTGTCCAAAGAGAAAGGAAGAAATCTGTGAGGAGATACTCTGACAAGACAAATGAAGCAAGAAAGAGGTCATTTATCCAAAGCCTTCTGTGACAAGGCACAGTGGCTAGAACATATATTACTTCCTACCATTCACTTTCCTCCCCAACAATGGTTGGCCATTCTTGTCATTCTCTTTACATGTGCAGATAGTTACCGAGTTCTGCAAGAGCAGCTTGGTTCTGGTATGTTGTTTTTGTGAACAACATCAATTGGGCATGCCCAGACTCACCTGTGCAGAATACTGGAATCTGGGCCCTCTGGGTGCCTCCAGTTAGCGCCTTTGACAGGTAACCACCATGGAGCAGCTGCAACCTCAAAGCAACCAAGAACAGGCCCTGTCAGCTACCATGATTCCGAAAACAAAAAACCACTGAACTCATATACATAGCCTAAAAATCACACTTAAGGTCATGAGGTCTATTTGGGTTCAAAACCATATGCCTTTATAGAGTTTATATCAGGACAATAGACTTACATGTAAATACGCCTTTAAACAAAAAGCTATTTATCCATACCATAAGGCACAAGTGACTAGATAGATGTATGTATAAGTGTTACATAGCTCCAGTAATTTTTCAACATTGCCCTGCCCATTAATCCTCTATAATCTGTGACAAGTGGGAGACAGGAAGCATGGTATACCTCAATTTTTAAAGATGGAGAGGGTCTGCCCCCTGGAGCCATTCTGGTGTCTGATGGCCACACTGTCTCTGGAGCCATACCAATCAGAGTGGCCTGTGCTGCTACCTAGGGCCATGGTGACATCCAAGCCAGAACTGCTACCTAGGACCTTATCTGGATCTACAGTCCCACCATGGCCAGGATCTATGTTGATGTCCATGGCCCATGGTACCACCAAAGGATACACAGATACCCAGGGACTGGGCTACAACCTGCAGCCATGTTGGTGAGGAGGGCTGTGCCACCATCAGGACCATGCCAATCTGAATCAACTGTGCAGCAGGCACATGAGGCTATGCTGTCATCTGGGTCAGGGCTACTGCTGTGGACCATGTCTGGGTCTGTGACCAACAACAGCCAGGGTCTGGGCTGATGTCCATGGCTCACGTTATCACAGGGGGTCATAGGAATCATGAATGTTGAAATCCCAGGGCCATGCTAAGCTAGCCCTTCCCCTCACTGGACACTGCACAGGAGAGCTGTCTCCATCCCCATGCGAAAGCTGACCCCAGCACTCAGGTGAGATGGCCCCACCTCTCACCAGAAGTGTGGGAATGCTGGTCCTGACAGCATGGGCCTAGGAAAGATGGCTCTGCCCCTTGTCTGATGGGTCAATCCCAGTGGCCTGAACCAACCAGCTCAGCTACCACCCACATCCAAGGCCATGAGTAGGCCCACACTAACAGCTGCTCCATCTAGGAGCTACTGGAGTGTGTAAAGGAACGGGTCCTATAGAATAAGAACCATAGGACCTCCATGACTCTGGGAAGGTTTCAATGAGGGCCCATCGATAATGATGCTGCGCCAGAGGCCTAGAACTAGACCAATGATTTATTGCAATGAACACATTTCCGGTGGGGCTGATTGGACATAAGGGTATTCTGAGTGACACACTGCAGCTCCTCGTGCCACTAGGATGAATGAAGAGGTGTTGGAAGGGCAGAAGATCGAGGTAGATTTTTTTGTTTGTTTTGCTTTGTTTTTAATTAACGTTGGGGGGCATGCTGCAGGAGTGTGGGGCAGATGTGGAGAGACTGGGAAGTGAGTGAGACTGGGGTGCATGATGTGAAATTTCCAAGGAGTCAATGAAAAATTATGTTAAAAAAAAAAAAAAGAAGATGGGGAGACAGTTCATCTTCATGTTAAACATGAGATTGAAGGTTATCCAAAGTGGAAGCACAAGGGGAAAAGTGAACTATGTTTAGTTCAACCTGCAGCTGGACACTAGCTGGATAAATTCATGATGCTTCCAGACAGCCTTCGTTTGTGAAATGGGATCATATCCAGCCTTCACTAACTCAGACACCAGAGGAGGCCAAACTGGGTAAGTATCGCAAAGCACTGAGGAAATCATCACTAGAACATTAACAACATTTTTAGGGTTCTGTTAGTCCTATTCACCAGAGCAATGAGAGTGAGGAAGGGTCCCCACTGAGTGACCGGTTAGGACCTAAAGCTTTGACGACAATCACAATTAGCTTTGAACTATGGCCTTACTATTTACAGTATTTAACCTCTCCAGTCCTGCTTGCTCATTTGCAAACAGAGGCAGCAACTCTATTAGGGTGAAGAATTATAGCAAAATGGGCTTAAGGCTCTCCCCTTAGCAACTTAGAGTAATGTCTGAGTAAGCAGTGGGGAAAGGGAACCAGTCTCATGGCATGGTCCTATGACAAGGAGTCACAAAGAGAGCCACATAAATCCATCATTACTGCTAACAGCAAAGAACAGAAACTTGGAAATGATCCTCTAACATACACTAGAGCAGACTCATGTTTAGCCCCATAGCAATTGTATTCTCAACTGCATTCCTATGAGCTTGGTGGGGTGGAAGTGACAGGGACTGTGTCCCTGCTAACAGTGACAGCTGTCACTGTGAACATCAAGACTAGTCTCATTCATTTTTTTCACATTACCACTATCAAAACATTTAAGGTATCTATCTGCACAGCAATGTGATGAAAAAGGGCATTTGCTTTAAACACTCCAACAGAAAAGGCATTTTGTTCTTCAACACGACTGCAAGTCATTGGATATCGCAGCATGCAAGAGCTGAAAGCTCGACTTCCTTCTGCTTCATCGACAGCTAGTCTGGGTTTGTTCTGTGTGGTGCCAGTGACAGGTAATTCACTTGGTGTCAAGGGAAGATGTTCACAGAAAGCTCAGAAAGAATCACATGACTTAACCTGCCCAACTCCACTCCCAGCACAAAGCACTGCTAATGGAAGATTCTAGCTCTTAAACTGAAAAAAAGAAAAACCAAAATACATCAAAAATGGGTGGTCAATATTGGAATGTCTTTGTTTTTCCCCATGCCTCTTTGTATTGTGAAATATTTCTTTCACCTTTGGCAATGAAAAAGATTACAGTATCTGCTTATACCCATTCTGCCCAGTTTGGAGCTATAATAAGCAGTAATTTGAATGCAAAGAGCTTGGGGCTTGGGGTAATACCCACTTCTGCTCACTATACATTGTGGACAGGGCTGTGGGTTCTAAATACCCGCACCTTTAGAAGAGACAACAGACACGGGAGAAGCAGCTCCCAAGCTTCCCAACTGTTCTTCCAAGGAGAATGTCCATGGAATTGGGCTCTCTATAAAAGCAAGAGCTGCTGTGGCAGTGGCCTGCCAGTGCTTTCATTACCCTTAGCTTTTTCTCGGATTTCAACTGCCTACAGATACGTCAGAGGACCCACTAAGTGACAGGCACCGAGCCTAAGTCCTAAAGAGGATCTCCAAGGTCCAGTGAGGCAGGACAGACCAAAGGGAAAAGTGCAAAGATGTGGGAAAGCAGAGAAGACCTCTTTGTCTCAGAATCTACTTTGCCTTTCTTGTTAAGTCAAAAACATAAGACAAACAAAGAAAAACTCACAACTGATATTGCCCAAAACCGCCTCTAGGGCCAATGAAGGTTCTAGAGATACAGCAAAGATGCTAAAAAGCTACAAATTAATTCAGCCTACCTGGGGCCAGAACCATTGTAACCTTGAGTTATATGCCCACATCTAAGCTGTAACCCTGATGAAAACCACTCCACATTTTCAAGACAAAAGTCTTCAAGGGAAAAAAAAAATGAGTAAACCAACTCATACGTTTTTTACTTGAATTTGGAGTTTTGTTTAAACCTTGATATAAATTACTTCTGTTGTGGAATATAAGTTAGAAAGCCATGGGATCATACACACCGAGTGCGGAGGCCAAGCATGACCGACTAAAAGCCTGCACCATGTCTTGTCTGTCCTTTTCCCAGATGATTTACTGTCCAATACTCAGTGAGCTCACTAACTCCACTTTACTCTGGCTCACCTTGACATTCTTTTCAGCAGTGTAATCAAGGATCTGTCTTTACGAGGTGGAGGTCCCTAATGCAGAAAAAAAAACACCTCAGGCTGATAGCAGTATTAGGACACTTCTGTCACCAGGAATTGTCAGAGTACAATTGACAGGGGTTTTTTTTTTTAACTATTTATTTTGTACATAATTGTTTCATTGAAAAATGAGGTATAAAGTGTACATCTCATTTTCTTTCCAATGTGTCTCTGAAATGCAAACTCATATCCAGATACACACACATCAATAACATGGTCCCTTCCCATTCTCTTTCTCTGCTTTTGACTTTTTCTTTTCTTCAGTTTCACAATACTCTAGCACACCGCCCCAAATGAACAAGTACTAAGGTCCTGGAGCTGTACAATGATCAGCTTCACTGACAGTCACAGAGAAACAAAAGAAACCATCATACAGGGCACAGGGAGGGGACACTGTGACCACATGTCTTTGACCAAAGACCACAGACTCCTGTTTAATCCAAAACAACAAGATCTGAATGCAAAGATATTTTTACTTGAATTCCATGCAAAACATAAGCAGGAAATGCAAAGAAACATGTGGACTCATAGAACACTGATTCTAAATAAAAATTACAAAATTACCCAGCAGTCCTACACTTAGTTATCAAAGCTTATCTAACATATCATGTACTGTTATAAAAGTAACCTACAGAGTGTAGATCTGACTTTGTTTCCATAAAACATTTGCATAAAATGTGTATTACTATAGCTAGAAGTAAAAAGAAGAAAAACTCCAGGATGAAGTAAGTTTAACAGGATGAAGAACCAGAAAAATTGTACAATTTTTTTAGATGAACATGCATCATAAAACATGCTTTACCAGCCTTGGCACTCTGGACATTCTCTAGGCCATATAATTCTGTCTTGGTTAGGACTTCCTGTGTCAGGTAGAATGTGTAGCACCATTTCTGTCCCCTACCAACTACACTCAAGTTGCACATCAACTGTGGCATACAATAAAACCAATCAAGACATTGTCACATGTTCCCCCAAAGAGCAAACCATCCACTATAGTGACAATCAGGAAAAGCACTAATCATTTAAGTTGTTAATACCTACTTCATACTGGCACAGTGACAGATGCACCTGATTGTATCTAGCAGGTACTCACTACTGGTGTTTGAAAACAGCACAAGCTACAAGACATAAGATCTCAGGCTCTCTTCCCTCAGGCCCTAATTTACTCATTTGTGAAATAAAGATAAAAATCTCCTGTGTTCCCTACAGTTGCCCTAAGGATTATATAACAAAATAAAAGGCATTTGGATACAGAGGAGGAATCACCAAGTGTTAGTTACTACTCTTACTATTACTTACTCATGTTAATGCATGCTACAAAATCATCTTAAATTTCCATAGAGCATATATTCCAATTAGTAAAACCCTACCATCATTATCTCGCCAGTCTGCCTTGTCGATCCATCAGATCACCCCTTCAGAATACTCACAGGCCCAAGTGCCCAAGGGCTACAAAGTCAAGGAACAGCAGGTGTTGTATCAAAGTATTCTCTAGAAGAGTAAGTAAGGACAGTCTTTCATCACAGACTTGCTTCAAGAACCATCTACAAATTAGCCAGCCCAGTTCCTTTGCAGCAAGATGCACCAAGGAGGTGGCAAACAAGAGGATGACCTCCAAACCAGAAGCCTCTGCACAGGTAAGTCTGTGAGACTGACAGTGCTTACTACTGTGATAGTCAGACACAGAGTCAAAATCCCCAAGTGACACAAGAAACTAAAGTCACCCCATGATAATTATGATGAGATCAGATGTGGACTTGCTCATCCTGGCCAACTTGTTCAGGATGAGCCAAAATATTTTCTGACTAAACTCATGGCATACTCCATCCAATGTCATAGATCCCTTCTTCTTGCAAATGTAGTATTTTTTAAGATTTTTAAATATATGTATACACTTTTTAAAAATCACATTATGCATTCCAACTACACCTGCCTCTTGGTGCTCCCAGGTTTGTTCCACATCCACACCTCCAGCCTCCACCCACAAAAAGGGGAGGGGGAATGGAAGAAGGAAGAGAAGGAGGAAGGAGATGAGAAAGAAGAAGAAACAAGTCCAATTTGTGTTGCATACACAACCACTGGAGCATGGTCAAACTCCCAGCCCCTGAGAGAAAACTGAGTCCTTCCCACCCCTACCTCTCAGTCAGTGTGGAAAGCTATACTTCTGCATCCTTATCACAATTTTTAAAAGTTCCATTCAATGGCTTCCTATATAGGCTGTTACTTTTGGGGGGGCTGATAATTTTTTTAAGGCGGGGGAGATGTTGTCACAGAAAACTTATATATCTCTCTTTCTCAACCATGAGCCTGCAGTCATCCATACTACTGCAAAAAACAGCTTCCTTGCCCTTTACAGTCAGCGGGAATAGATCATGGATTTCCACATAGCTTCTGGACACAGTATGGACCTAGGACATCAATACAACCCTGGCTGCAGTAGGACCACGGACCCAGACATGGCCCTCAGTGGCAACATGGGCCACTGAAATCAACATGGCTTCAAAGCGTCAGCAAAGTCAAATGCATCATGGCCTTTGGTGGTAACATGGGCCACAGACATCATCAACATGTCTGACTTTTTTTTTTTTTTAATGTGTATGAGTGTTTTCCTGCATGCATGTCTATGCACCAAGTCTAGTATCTGAGGAGGCCAGAAGAGGGCATCAGGTCCCTGAGACTGGAGTTACAGAGAGCTGTGAGCCTCCATGCAGATGCTAGGAATCAAACCTGGGACCTCTCCTCTGAAGGACGAGTGCTCCTAACCACTGAACCATCTCCCCAGTCCCAAATGTCAGGGTTATTAATTCAATGTTTATAAAAACAAGGCATTTTAAAACACATTTAGGAGCCTTTTATGAAATAAAACAACTTTTATGAGCAAACACACTTGGATGATTATCCAGGACCAAGCTGAAAATGCTCCTACCCCTAACACTGCTCTTTACTGGACATTTTGTTTACTGAATAGAAGCAGCAATGTGGACAGGCTGGCATAAAAACATGGAAATAATTTCATCCTGAGACAAGAACGTCTCTGTGGCTGTCCACCTACATATTTGCTGCTCCACCAAGACAACCTGAAGCTATAGCACTGCTTTATATTCAAGGAAAAGGACTTTAAACATGACCTATTTCTACTCAGCCATTTCCATAGCAACTGCCTTGGGTTTAAGTCGAAACAGCTGTACCAGCCTGCCAGTGACCAGTGGCAATGTAAGCAGAATTCATGTGAATCTCATGCCCCCTCGGGAAAAGGACTTCAGAGAGCAAAGACATGGTTTCCCACCTCTCCCGTGGGATGCAGCCAGACTTGTAGTAAGAATTTGAAAGGAGGGGGGGAGGGAAAAACAGTGCAAGTGCCTTTCTTCTTGCCAGAGGTGGTAAACTGTGCTTCTTATATGCACACAGCCCAGAATAAACCCCACACAGAAAAAGATGGACTACTGTGTAATTATGCATATTCAAGTCTAAAGATGTCAAATTCACAATTTTACAACTTCTCTCTCAAAAACGAAATGCATTTAGACAAGCAGATTAAAAAGACAGAGGTTTCTTGAAAAGTAGTATAAATATGACAGCTATCCTTACAAAAACAGGCAGGGAAAATTTTTCAACTGGCAACAGTGAACAATGAAAAACTGCAGATCTATTCAAATTCACAAAGTATAAATAAAACTGAAGGAGACTCTAACAACTGGAAGAATCAAATGGAACAGAGATCATGGTGCCTAAAATGACTCTAGACTCAGCAACTTGTACAAATTCACCAGGACAGGATCTAGTAGTGGGTGGAAACAACATCACCACAACAGAAAGGTAGTCAGGCCAGATGGATTGCTTCTAATTAAATCCTAAGTCAGGCAGCCACCTTGATGACTTAGTAGGCTGCATGCAAGAGAACAATGCTTGCTTTTGCAAACAGGACACAAATATTCCTGAAATGTGGGTGAAACTAAAAAAAAAAAAAAAAAACCTTCAAGATTTTTTGCTATATTGGAACATTATACTAACAACTGGTGTACATAACATTTCAGGTCTTCACAGGAAGACTGGAAACACTTGCAGGGTTTCAGTAAGAATGGCTCAAGGAATGCATTCATCCAATGAAAGTTGAAACTTGATCAACTTTACTCATGTTCAGTTGAAATGTAGATAGATATAGGGAATGGTACTGATTTGGGTATTTTCTTAACAGAATAAGAAAAACTATACTCAACTTTGACAGACAGTATAATAGATGACAGTGTGTCACATCTTTACATAATATGATAGTACTCAGCAAAATCCTATAGCATATACACAAACAGCAAGTAGTTTTAATTACTTACTGCAAGTCCACATAAGGTAGTTTGAATGAAATGAGAATGACCTCACAGGCATATAGATTTGAATGATTGGTCTCCAGTTGGTGGAACTATTTAGGAAGGATTGGGAGGTGTGGCCTGGTTGGAGGAGGTATGTCACTGTGGGGTGGGCTTTGAGGCTTCAAACGCCAATGCCAGTCACTGTTGCTGTATGTGCTGTTATCTCTCTCTCTCTCTTTCTCTCTCTCTCTCTGTCTGTCTGTCTCTGCCTCCTACTTGCAAATAGCAAGCTCTCAGCTACTGTTAAAGTGTCCTGCCTGCCATGCTCCCTACCATGATGAACATGATGATCATGAACTCACCCTCTGAAACTATAAGCCCCAATAAACTCTTTTTTCTGTAAGTAGCATCTGTCACTGTGCCTTACCACAGCAATAAACAAGCAACTGAGACTATAACACAGAAATCAATTCTATGGGGATGGCTCTTGGTACAGCTTTATGATAGAGTGCTTATATAGAGTGTATATAACTCTGGCTTCAAACATCAATCCTGGAAAATAAGCATCTACAGAAAATATGCTAGAAGGATATTTTGAAAAATTTATCCACTGAATATTATCTCTCTCATTCTTGTTCTTGCTTTTGCTCTTTCACAGTGCTGAAACCAAATCCAGGGACATATGTGTACTACCACTGAGCTATATCTCCAAACCATCGTTTTTTGTTTGTTTTTAGATAGGACCTTTGCTATAGATAGATAGATAGATAGATAGATAGATAGATAGATAGATCGATCGATCGATCAGGGAGGCCTTGAACTTGTGATTCTTCTTCTGGCTCCTGAGTACTGGGATAGCCATATCACACTGTAAAGTTTTATTTGCAGATATTGATCCATTCACCCCCCCCTTTTTTCTGAGATAGGGTTTCTCTGTGTAGCCTTGGCTGTCCTGAAACTCACTCTGTAGACTAGGCTGGCCCCAAACTCACAGAGGGCCACCTGCCTCTGCCTCCCAAGTGCTGGAATTAAAGACGTGCAAAACCATCACCTGGCACATACGGATTTCTTAAAGCTGGGTATCCCTGTGCATGAGTTTTTATTCTGTAATCTACCTTGTTTCAATAAAAGAGGTAATTATATAAAGATCAACATTCAGTTGGGGAAATGAAGGCTAGACTCATTCTTTTCCTTGATCCAAGCTGACCCTTAAAAGACCCATGCTGGGACTGGAGAGATGGCTCAGTGGTTAAGAACACGAGCTGCTCTTCCAGAGGACAAGGTTCAATTCCCAGCACCTACATGGCAGCTTATAGCTCTAACTCAAGTTACAGGTGATCCAATACCTTCACATAGACATAAATGCAGGCAAAACACAAATGTACATGAAATAAAAATAAACAAATTATAAAAAAAAAATAAAAGACCTATGCCTTGAAAGCAAATGTAAGTTAGTGCATGTTGAACAGGCACTGTGTGACCCCACCTCACCTCATGCACCCTTATACTGATCAGGTACCTTGGAACAGGTTGGAGGAAAGCAACTGTACCCTGTTACCATATTATATGACATTCTCCCCTTCCAGGGTTATCACTCTTACTTCCTGAGCCCACACCCACACTGCCTCAAAGTCAAGCAAACAACTGTTCTTTTCAATAAAAGCACAGATGACAGAAGCACTTTATCTTATCCAAGCATCCAGCCCTAGACTGCCCTGTCCAAATAACTGCAGCTCTGAACTCACCTCAACCCCGATGATCAGGCCAGTGTCTCTTACCAAGGAAGAGGCACCTTTGCAGCCAGAGAGATAGGTCATACTAGGCCTGAACCCTGTTCTTTCAAAAACTAAATGTTCCAACATAATACCTAAGTGTCGGCTTCCATTCTGTCAGATGTGTATTAAATACTTATTAAGTGACAGTCTAGGGACACAGAAGTAAACACACGATGCAAAGCCAGGTATGGTGGTGCATGCCTTTAATCCCAGCACTCAGAAGGCACAGCCAAGCAGAACTCTTGAGTTTGAGGCTAACCTGGCCTACAGAGTTCCAGGAGAGTTGGGGACACACAGAGAGACCCTATCTCAAAAAAACAAGAAAACACAAAACAAAACCCACAAGGCATTGGACACACTTCCCAAAATGAAATCTAGCAGTGGGGAACATTCGTGAAATACCTACACAAACAATCATGATGGTGAAATGAGCAGCACAGAAGAAGGGCACAAGACGCCACGATGACACCTAACCGACGGGAAGCATGTCAGTCTGGAAGGTGGGTGAGACAAGATGGTGTCTAATGGTCCTCCCCAAGGGAGCATCTCTAACCACAGAGATGAGGGTGGGCAGTCAAAGCTGGTGGGCACAGCAGCCCTGCCAAGTGCTCTGTCTGAGTTGTTCTGAGCTCAGCTCCCTTCAACCTGCAGGGATCCGCTGGAACATTTCTCTCACCCAGACTTTCCAGGATTAAAATGGTGGGAAATTCCTCAAATAACTGACAAGCGTTGCTGGAAAGCCCAGAAGACAATCTGAGGAAAGCAACTAGAACTGGAAGGGACTGAATCCACTACAGTGACCTGTAAGTGTGAGTGCCCCACCATGACAGTGCAGAAGGTGTGGGACTCTCACCCCACAAACCTGACACTGACCCACCACAGTTCCCTTCCAGTACAGACTAACTAAGGAGAAATCCTACAGGGCAAGTATCTCCTGACTGAAACAGAAAGACAAGAGGGAGAACGGGCAAGGAAGATCTGAGCAAACTTACGAAGTTACTGTAGAACGGTTGATAATGAACAACAAAAATTACTCAGGTTCAAATCCAACCAACAGTTACTGTGAGGAAAACAGAGATGAAGACACAGGACAGAAATAAATGCAGCCTCGAAGATGTGTGCATCCTTTTCCCACTGTTGTAACAAAATACTGGGTGCTGGCTAAGGTTTAAAGAAAGCTAGTTTGGACTGGGAGTGTAGTTCAATGTCTACCATGTAGAAAGCTCACTCCCCATGGCACAAACGGAAAGGGGATGTTTACACAGTAATGATTCCATTCATGCTTGTATAGATAGCGGCCACAGGCCAGGTACTTTCCCACTTGCTAAACATCTTCTTTCAGAGAGAGTTGTTCACTGCCTTACCGATGTAACTAGACTAGCTGGCCGGCAAGCCCCAAGAATCCTTCTGCCTGTTCCCCCAGTTCTGGAATTACAGGCATGTACTACTGAAGCCAGCTTTTTCACATAGGGTCTGGGAATCAAATTCAGGTCTTCACGCTCACAGGCAAGTATTTTACTGACTGGGCCATCTCTCCAGCCTAGGCTTGCTCCTTTATAACAATTTGTATAAGAACAACATCAATCCCTTTGGTAGGCAGCATCCCCACCGATCTAATTACCTCCTAATATTAAAGATTAAAATTCATCTTAATTGTTTACTTAAATTCTATCACTTCTTTACATGACCATATTGCAACTAATCTTCCAGTAGACCCACATCTAAACTATGGGAGAAGGATGGTTCTCGTGTATGCTCTTAAACATGTTCCAACACTCCCCCTGCCCCAACACACAAACACACACACACACACACACACACACACACACACACACACACACACACACCATGCTGCTCCAAAACAAGGTAAATAATACTCATAAAATTATAGGTAAAAGAGTACATAGGTGCCAAAGTCAGTAAAGCACTGGAAATGAAACAAGAAGCCATATCACAAATATTACTTCAGAGACCCAACAGACAAAAGGAATGAATTTCCTAACTTAAGGGAAAATAAAAACAAAGGTAATTCAAAAACATGGCCAGAAGGTACGCCTCAATAGTACAGTCCCTGCTTAACATGTGTAAGATTCTAGGTTTGCCCTTATTACCACCCCCAAAAAACGAAAATGATTTTACAAATAAAGGCTCCAATGTGGGGTGGGAGCAATGAAGACAAGGAAACGGACAATAAAAACTAAATTTAGACCATAATGCTGAAGATACAGATTGAAAACGCAAACATGTACCTGAGAATACTGACCCCCCAATGACCAGTGCCAAGATATACTTATAGAGCAAATGCCACATACTAAAGAGGAAAAAACATTTGAGCACTCAGGCAAAAACAATAAGCAGTTTTCAAGGCGGAAAAAAAAAAAAAAGGAAGGAAGGAAGGAAGGAAGGAAGGAAGGAAGGAAGGAAGGAAGAACTTAACAGACTTTTCAATGGCAAGGCTTTATTCCAAAACAAAACAAAATAAAGTGTACAAGATGGTCAAGAAAAACAAATGTGAATCAGGTATTTCCCTCTCCAGCAAGACTAACCTGAGAGTTTAAAGTGTTTCAACAAGAAGATACGACGCAATACTGTTCCCATGGCCATTTCCTGAAGAGCCTAGCAGAGACTGACCCTCATCTCTTAGAAGACTGAACACACGCTCACTTTTAGAACTCAGCCTAAGGAGTTAAAAAAAAGTAGAACGCACTCCATGCAGTGGAACCCACCAGGCTTCAGAACTAAAATGAAATAGTCTGACTAGCTTAGAGCTGGGGGAGTAGAGGAAACCACAAGTGAGGATTTGAGCTTGCTTTAACCTGTTGTCTGTCATCAGAGCTGATGCTGGCACAGATGTGTGATCTCAGATGAAGTCCCGAGTAGCTGTGCACAGTCCCCTCTGGCCCTGTCCTGAGAAATAGAATTCCTGATGTGGGTATAAAGGAGAGAATGTAACATGGGACAGGCTAAGTTAAAAACCCAGAAATGGAAGTATCAACATGCAACTGTCGGCTATCTTATCTAAGCTCTGTGCACTGAAGAAGCAGCACTCCTCTACTGAGATGCAGTTGTGATCTGAACAAAGAACATTCTTCTAGCCTCATTGGTTTGAACACTGAGTCCCCAGCTGGAAGCTCTGGGAAAGCTACTGAACCTTTAGAAGGTGGAGACCTGCTGGAGGAAGTGCAACGCCAGGGCAGGCTTTGAGGTTTTTAGCCTTGTCCCACTTATTTTCCGTTTTCCTGGGTGAGGATGCAGTGTGATCAGCAAAGTTCCCTGCTCCCGTGGCCACGCCACAATGGACTCTTCCCTCTGAAACTTGAAATCAAGATAAAGTCTTTCTCCCCTAAGCTGCTTTTTGTTAGGACAATCTGTCCCAGCAACAAAAGAGAAACGGTACAGAAACCAGGGCTTCTTACAGCAAAGCAGATACTGGGCTGGGATGGGACAGATACTATCATCTGAAAAAGCAAAGAAGCCATAAAGGACTCCTGGACTCCTGGGCTCAGCTCAAAAAGATCTAGAACAAGGTTCATTTATTGGCCAATGAAAACAACTTAAAATTAGACTGTGGGGATGGTTGCACAACTCTAAAAATATACCAAACAACACTGAGCCGTACGCTTAAAAAGGTGAATTGTACAATATATAAACTACATCTTAATGCAACTGTTGGAAACAAGAGAAGGGAACATTGCAGGACCTACATGAACTTGAAAAGGCATCCAGAACTCAAAAAATAGCAAAGTGCGACCTTCAGAAAAGATCATGATTCCCAGAGAATGGAATACATTTGTAAACTTCATTTTTTAAAATATATTACTTACATATATCTACAGTTGCATCAAAATTATATAGGACTAAATACATATATGTGCAATAAATACATGTAAAACTGGCTGGATGAGCCAAAAAGGGGAGGTTATATCACCACCATTTCTGGCTGTGAACTACAATTAAACAAGATAATATTACCACAGGAAACTAAGTAATGACACAGCCCTCTTATAACCCCCCCCCCCTTAAAAATATAACTGTCTTTAAAGGAAATTTGGTTTGGGGTATCTTCTGTTTCTTTGTTTGTTTGAGGTGGAGTTCTATGCAGCCAAAGATAGTCTTTAATTTACTATGTATCCAAGATTAGCATTGATCTTTGAATGTTCCTGCCTCAACTTCCTAAGTGCAGAGATCACAAATGTGTGTTAACGTGTCCAATTTAAAAATAAAGTATCTGGTCATTGGTGGTGGCATACAACTTTAACCCCAGCACTAGGAAGGCAGAGGCAGGCGGATCTCTGTAAGTCCAAGGCCAGACTGGTTACAGAGAGAATTCTAGGACAGCCAGTGTTGTTAAGAAACCCTGTCTCAAAACAAACAAAAAACAAATAGATAGATAGATAGACAAAGAAATAAAATTTCTAATTAAGGAGAAAAGTGCTCTGTTTCTTTTTATCCTACATTGGGGCAACAGAAGCTAGAAAAGGACAACCCCGAAATATGGTAGGTTTGGACACCATGTGTAGTTGACTCTAGTAAAAAGAAAGGTAAAGAAAGACATTGAATAAATTAATTTGCACAGGATATTCCTGATAACACATACACCCTGAAAAAAGATTAGTAAAGTAAAATAAAAAGGAAGAAATAAAATAAAACTTTTATTTTATTTATGAATTTAAACATGTTATAGATTTCATTCACTGGGAATTGTGATCTTTTCTGAAGGCCATACTTTGCTATTTTTGAGCATAGGATTCCTTTTCAAGTTCATGATCTGGTGATATAAATCAGTAATGGAGTGTACACCTAGCACGCATAAGGCCTTCAGTTCAATTCCAGTCACCAGGCACACATGCGTGTGCGTATGCGCACATACACACACACACACACACACACAAGCATGCACTCCCAGTCACATACCTACCTGGTGGTATGTGGAACATAGATATAGCTGGCTACCTTTGCAGAGTAATAAGCAACCAATTCACTTCTTTCCATGTCTTATTTTATGTGCATGGGTACTTTGTCTCCATGTATGCCTTTGTACTATGTGCCAGCAATGCTCAACAGAGGCTAGAAGAAGGTATCAGATCCCCTTGGACTGGAGTTAAAGGCAAGTTTTTTAGCAGAGGTGGTGAACCTAGTTCTTCTGGAAGAGCAGCCAGTGTTCTTAACCACTGAGCCACCTCTCTAGCCTCTAATTCATTTGTTCACTCATTCACTCATTTTTTGAGACAGGGTTTATCCAGGTAGCCCTGGATGTCCTGGAATTTTCTCTGTAGACCAAGCTGGCCTCGAACTCACAGAGAATTGCCTGCCTCTGCCTCTTGGGTTCTGTGATTAAAGGGATGCAGCACCATGCCCAATGTTTTTTGTTTTTGTTTTGCTTTGTCCTGTTTGTTTCTTTGTTTCTCGAGACAGGGTTTCTCAGTGTAGCTCTGGTTGTCCTGGAACTAGCTCTGTAGTTTGAGGTTGCCCTCAAACTCACAGAGATCCACCTGCCTCTGCCTCCCAATTGCTGGGATTAAGGTGTGGGTCACCACTGCTTGGGCCTTTTTTTTTTTTTTTTTTTTAAAGTGGGTAAATAAATGAGCATTTACCCACCATTCTTGTGCAACTTGTACCAATGGTTAAGAAAACAGTAAGTGGAAGGAACTACCACTTTAGGAAAGGATCTCATCAACAAATGAAAAACAATTAGGCTCCCATCATCTACAATCTCAGACTTATAAAGGTAGCCACTAAGCATAGCATCAGCTGATGTGACAGAAAGAATAAAGAAGCAGACATTAGCTGCTTTATGCCAGAGCAGTGGTTCTCAGATATCCTCTTTCCGTGACCCTTTAATACAGTTCCTCATAATTCAGTGACCCTCACCATTAAATTATTCATTGCTACTTCATAACTGTAATTTTGCTACTGTTGTGAATTGTAATTATCTGACGTTCAGGATAGCTGATATGTGATCCCTATGGGAGTCATGACCCACGGGTTGAGAACCACTATGCTACTGGAAGACACTGCTATGATATTCATGATACATGTACACCATAAGCCTGATCACTGCAGACCTCAGCTATGCTCAGCTACCATCTGCAGGAAACACAGACCATTGCAGCTGTCAAACAGCAAAATTCAGATTGGGAAAGTCTACAAGCTAAATGTTCTATGGTCTCCAGAGGGTAAAAATTAATGAGAAGACAAATTCAGGATGTGTTGGAAAGCATATTAGTAATGCCTTTGACAACCATTTCTTCTTTAAATGGACAAGATTAAACTAAAGGTATACCCCTAGGTGATGATACTAAATGAAATGTAAGTAAGAACTCACTTTAGAAACCAGGACAGGGGCGACTTTAAGAACAGAATGGGTGTGATTAGTGGGACACACATAGGGGGCTGCTGGGGCAGGTAGCAACTCTAATTCCTGATCTGGGTGATGGGGGCCAAGTGTGCTTCATCTAAGGATAATGCAGTTACACATTTAAATCAGGTGACTATCTGTATTTGTGTTTTAGTAGACACCCAAAAAAAATGGGAAAATTCATATCACCATTATAAACTGGAATAAACAGAATACAATCCTGAATACAAACTCACAAAATAAACACAGTTACTATATTTTTACCAGCTAATAGGGCTGCAGCAGGGTTCCCACACTTTTTTTTTTTAATGTTGAAAACCAACTATTGTCAGGTGTTAAGGACATTCCAGAACTCAGATGAGCGCTTCCTTTGACTTAAGGCCTAAATATGCATGAAAGGTACTGTGATTCCTGGTGACCTCCCACCATCCTCCTAAAGTCAACCTAAATTCATCTCATGGACATCTCATTTCCTACCTTATGGAAATGTGAGCTTACAAAAGGTCTAGAGAGTGGAGATAAGTCAGGCCAACAAAGGAGATGGGCTAAAGCTCTCCCAGGCCATCAACAGACTTACTTTACTCATCCAACCCTTTCAAAATAACCTTAAAATGTTTACTTTTCCATTATAAGCATTTAAACCAGAGGCCAACCCTGCAGCCAGGGAAGAGGTGCTTGTCCTCCTCCTAGCTACGAGCACACACACTTCCCTATGAATCAGGACGCCTCTGGAGCCTAGCAATGCTCATGTCTGCCTTCACGCCTAATACATTAGTAGTTCCTAAGAGACACACACCCTGCATCTGAAAGGCAGATTACAGAAACAGATGGACGCCTTCATCTGAACTCCACATCTCAAAACAGGAGCCGCTGCTTGCTGGGTCATCACCACCACCCTGAGCTGACCTCAATCCCTTTAAAAAAAAAAAAGTGGAGGTGGGGGGGATCAGATTATGTAAGAGACAATATTAACTGTCAAATTGAAATTCAAAAGGACTATCACACCCTTTACACATTTACCAAAATCAAACATGTAAAATGGCCTTACTCACCAGAATACAATTGTACAGTATGAGACCAAGTCAACTTCATCTCCCCCTACCATAAGTGTTCTACACTGGTTGGAACACAGAGAGAGCATGAACCAGAAGGGGTCCATTTCCTGATGCTGCTATTCCCGGGAAAGGACACAACAATGCCAACACCTTAGGATGAAGTTCAGACAGGACCTTTTTTTGTTTTAATGTGGCGGGTGTTTGCCTGCCTGTGTGTCTATACACAAGCATGTAGGTGTTTGTGGAAGCCAGAAGAGAGCATCATATTCTACAGAACTGACGCTATAGATGGTCGTTAGCCTCCATGTGGTATGGAAAGAGAACATGAGTCCTCTCTAAGAGCAACCAGTGGTCTTAACCACTGAGCTATCTCTCTGGTCCCCAGGCATGAATGATTTAAAGGGAACTTGTATGAAAGAGGAATATTAAGGTAAGCTTTCTTCATCTTCACCCTCCGAAGCTGTCTTTCTTGAGTTGTCGGACCCCCACCCTCCCTCTCACTGTCCTGCTATGCAGTCTCTGTTCACCATGTTGTAAGAACATTCAATCTAGATCTCTCTCTTGGTTTTGCATATTCATGAGATGTATATACAAACAAATATTTATAGACTGGCTAAACTGGTTAACACAGGAATCCCAAGTTCTTTCTGACACACGGTACTTACAGAAGCCTAGCCGACAGTCTCCACATCTGAGAAAAACAGAGTTAACTCACACTCCCTGTGTTCTCTCTGTACAAGAAGGAACACACTTCCTCTAAGGACTAGTTCTCAGGCCCCATTGTTTATGAACATCCCCAGGAAAATGACTCCTTCCATGACTTTGCACAGGGATTCGTGAATGCTAATGAGCCCCTGCTAAGGTCAAGACTTTGAAAACACAGTCTATAACACTCATTTGTCCTCCATTCTAAAAATGGCTGCAAGTAAAACAAACCCAAAGTATAGGTTCTACTTAGAAGCACAGTGTCACTCCAAGTCACAAACAACAGAAACTCACAGCAGACCAGAAGTTTCATCAGACATCACCCTGGGCTTGTATATTTTCAGTCAGACAAGGCACCCTGGCCCATGGGCCCGTGACTCGGGGCAAATCTACACCGGGAGAATGAAGAGGCACCAGCAGGGAGAGGAAGGTAGCATTTGTAGTTTCTGATGAGCCCTAGAGAAATAAGAACCTGTTTAAGCACTACTTACTGCTTGGTGGATTTGCACCTTTACTTGCTCACTCAACATGCCTTCAAAGACAAAAGAGTCACCAAACTTCTCTGCCTGTAAGGGTAAGAAAAAGCCAGAAAAGGTTAGAGTCACAGGCTTCAAGAGTGCCATTTTTTTTTTTTTTCACATCCAAGTAGACTTAGGTTTTCCTATGACTTCCCAAACTACTCAGAAATGACTTGAGAGTGTCCTCATAAAACAGGCTCATGTCACTCACAAGACTGCCTTCATATGAGACCTGATTAGCTGATAAGACTACAAGCTAGATGAGATTAGATTCTGAGAAGATGAATACCCTGTGGGAGAAACATTCTTCTCCAGATATTGTAATAATTGAGACGTGATAGTATATGTGATATTACACAAGCAAGCTGTTTGTCCTTTTCCCTGATCCTAAGATCTACCTAATAGAATTAAATGGCATTGCAGGCTCATTCTCTATCACATCCCATGTGTTTACAGTTGTCAAGGGGCCAATCTAAGCATCAGGTGGAAATCTGTATTTCAATCATTTTTTGGCAGTGCTATCACAAATCTTCATCAATATCTACTAGAATGTAGGACCCTCTGACCTCTACTACCTGTGACTCAACTACTCTAGTTTCCTTCCTATGTTGCCAACTGCTCTTACACATCCATGAAACACAAGGACTCATCTTACTGGGGCTCCCCCAGAGCTCTGCGCCAGCCTGTGTGAACTTCTTACACTAGGCCAATAACTTCCCATCTTGTGCAGCTGGGCTCACAAGTTAAAACTCAGACTGCTGCTCTCCAACCCTGAAGATTCTAATTATGGGGCTGAAAGGAGGCCAAAACCACTGCCGTTGTTAAATCGGGGATGCTAGCACAATGAGCTCAAGAGAAATGCAGTGACTGACTGTGGACAGCCCCTTCCAGTCTCCTCAATTTAACAATTCCAGTTCAGGAATGCTCCCTTCCCCTCTAGGCCTTGCCTATCCTTACCAGGTGAAATTAACTGATCCCTGTACAGCAGGCCTTACAAGAGCCTCCAGCCTATTTTTATTGACTAGGTATGAATGTTTTCTTCACCTCTGACATTATTCTTATGATCCTAGTGATACCAAGATGCCAAACAACCCAAGCCCCTTATTCAACATAATCAACACCTACTGAAAGACCCCCACTATGCATATTGCCTGTTTGAACTGCTCTTGCCAACTTGCCAAGGTCAAGTTATGGGAAAAGTACAGGAGGGAACCAGGTGCTGCTCTCATCTGACGCCAACCAGACATCTGTGGTCTGCAGCTTGGACCAAAGCAAGGTCATCAGGATGGTATCCGGGATGCTGAGATAGTCATAATTGAATTCTTTGTATTCTTTGTGTCCAACCCGAATAAACAACTGTCCTTGGTTAACTACAATCGTTTTATTTAGATGGAACAATGAAATCCCTGTAACCATGCTTCTGCTTCTGTAAGCCTGCTTCTTGCCACCCCAACCCTATATAAACTGCTATGTTTTAACCAGGCACGCTCTCTCAGTCACCCGAAAGACTGAAGCGTCCATAGGTACCTGTGTGTGTGAACAATAAACAGCCTCTTGCACTTGCATCCAGTGGTCTGGTCTCGTCTCTTGGGGCAAGAGCCTCTCCCTGAAAGACTCCGAACTCTTGGGGTCTTTCACTACCACATGCCTGGTCTAGGGCTAAATCAGGGATTACTACTGTCAGTATTTCATAGGCATGGACTCTGTCCTTTTGTACATTTTTACGAGCATATATTAATTATATGTGGTAAAGGGTTTTATTATGACATTTTACCAGCACATATTAATTATATGCAATAAAGACTTTTATTATACTTTCATACATGTAGAAAAAGCACTGTGATCCTATGCAAGCACTATCCTCTCTTGTTCTTTTCCCATCTTCTATCATCATCCCAAATTGAGCCCTTTCTCCACCCTGTCCCCATGGGTGTTGTGGGGGTGAGTGGGTGGGGTGGGGGTGAAAGTATGGGAAGTGTGGGGGTGGGGGTGGAGGTGGGGGGCAGTGGGGTGTGGGTGCATGTGGGGGCGGGGCTTGGGGTGTTTATGGGGGTGGGGGAGTGTGGGGTGGGTGGCTAAATGGGTATGTGTATTCTAATGAGTTAAATTACGGTTGCTTACAGGAACATGGATACAAGGTTATTTACAAGTGCATGGGCACTTGCCCGTGGCTATACCATTGAAGAAAATGGCTCTCCCTCTCCTAGCAACCATTAACTGACTAGAAATCCTCAGGCAGGGATGGTCTCTGTTCTTAAGTGTCTTAAATGTGAGGGCAGAGATAAAAATCAAGTACAAAAATATCATAAAATGATTACTACTTAATTTTGCTTTGGTACTTAAAAGAGTTGAAAACAGCCTTCTGGCAGAGTGAGTAGAAGGCTCCTGAAGAACGGGACGATCAGCGTGCTGAAGCTGTAGCAAGCCATGCAAGAAGGGATAAGCAGGAGGGCTCTGGTTCTAAGCAGAGGGAAGTAAAGGCACTAAAGGGGTAGGGTATCACTCTCAAGAACAGAAACAGGAGTCTAGAATGTGGTGAGAAGTGGGGAATAGGAAAGTGAAGTTAGAGACACTGGAGAGAAATCTGGGAAATGCCATGAGAATATAAAACACCATGTCCACGGCGAGGATTCTCAGCTTTGTTGTGGCCTACACCCTGCAGGCAGACTGAAGCGGAGACCCCCGCAGAATGAGAGGTTCATAAAAGAAAACTAATAGATTGCCAACACACTTACTTCACATTAGTGCTGCAATGGTATATGTGCTTATGTAATAATAACATCAAGTCAGGTCTTACAACTCTCATATTACAAGGTGGGAATAAATGCAAACAGCATTTCAACAGCAACAATGTGATAGGCATTGTCTGGCTGTGACTTTTCTTGGTGATAAAGTATGTGCTATTCTCTGTGTGATATTACTATGGCGTGTTGTCTATGTCCTAAGTGAATGTAAAGATCCACATTCTCAGATATCTTACATTCTCATCTGCTAGCAGCTTGGGAGGCAGAGCTAGGCTTACCCAGGCTCACTAGCCAGCCAGTCTAGCCAAAAGTGCTCTCTACAGGTTCAGTCAGAGACCCTCTCCAAATATACAGTGGAATATCAGGCAGCTCACAACCACCAGTAACTCCAATTCCAATGCACTCTTCTGCACTCTTTGGTCATGTGCACACATGCACGCACACACACACACACACACACACACACAAACACATACACACACACACACACGCACATATACACACACACACACACACAGACATTTTTTAAAAACAGTAATATAGGGAAGCCATTGAGGAAGATATCACAATATTAATTCTGGCTTTTATACCCACATGGGTGAATTCACCCACATCCTCATGTAGGTATGTACATAGGTACATACACACACACCCCCATACACACTTTTTCTTACGGATTATGAACTGATCTGAGAATATGAAACAAAGAGGATAGAGGCTTTCGCTTACTACAAATATCTACAAATAAGATTTATGACCACTTCGTGTATTTTAGGAAATTCCAAAGAAATGAGACAGTGCAGAGCTGAACCCGAATTTGTTTTGCTTTTGGCATTCACCCAAGTGAATTTTTGAAATTAAAGTAGGGACTCCAGAAACTGAATAAAAGGGTAGAGGTTTTTGATGAGATTTTTAAAAGGACAAGATTTAGGAAAAAGTATATGAGATCCTCACTGAAACAGTCAGAAACTAGAAAATCAACCCCCCCCCCAGTTCCCATTTGGAACAAGCGTTCTCTTGTCTTGCACTGTGATTCAGTGTCCCCTGGGAAAGGCCTAACACTGCCCCCAGAAAAGAGTTTTTGAGTCGCCTAGAATAAAGTCACACAATGAAAAGCTGCACTGAGGCACTTGACCACTTAGGAAATGTGTAACGCTTGTGGGACCAGCGGGCTCTAGTACACTGTGAAGAATCACACACTGGCTATGTTCTCAGAAAGCAGCAGCCCTCTCCAGTGGATCAAAACACTACCACAATACAGCATACAGGCTAGCAACACAGGTTCTGTGGTCCACACTGCCCACGCCAGATTAAATAACTGACCGGTCGTATGATTAGAATGAATTAATTTTGATTCTCAGCTTGTTACATCATGGAGCTGCTACGAGAAATCAGATGAAAGACAGGCAGAAGCATTCATCACAGTGCTGAGAACTAAGTAAAAGTGTTCAAACTTCAGTGTTTGTAGTTATCAAAGCCTTCTTTGAAGTTTACAATAATGGCATGTTCTCCCTCCCATCCTCAAGCCCATTACCTCTGTCAAGTAGCCAGTTGAGTTCACAAACTTCTCAAAATCAGCATTACTGACTTCATAGGCATCCATGTAAAAGGCATCAACAGTGACTCTCCTGGCAGGCGCTTCTCCATCCTGCTTGATCTGAGGCTCATCGGTGCCCATTGTAAACACTCCAGCGGGGATGGGGACCATCTGCAATGAAAGCGGAAACACAGGGCATCAGGCATCAAAAGCAAAGTCTCTCTGTGTAGGCTGCAGTTCTCAGAACACATCAAACACCCAGTGCTTAAAACCCCCACCACAGAAATCTCTGCAGAGCTAGTAAAATTGAGGGCCTGGGGACATAGCTCATGGGGAAAGTTCTGGCTTCACAAACACAGGAACCTGAGTTTGGATCCCCAGCAGCCACATAAAAGCTAGACATGGTGGCTTAGATCTGTAACCCCAGTAGTGGGAGTAATGCAGGGTCACAGAGAGAGGATGCAGGGGCTCAACAGACAGAAAATCTGGGTGAATCAGTGATCTCCAGGTTCAATGAAAGATTATGCCTCAAAAAAAGTAAGTGGAGAAGCCACTGAGAAAGACACCCAATATCAGCCTCTGGCCTCCACATGTGCATATATTTTTGAGTGTACACTTACAACACATCACACACACACACACACACACTTGCAAAATCATTACATACATCAATGACATGATTCACAAGTCATAGAAAGCAGGGAAAATTTTTTTGGAAAGTCATCTTTCTAGTTGAACCTCATAACAGATTAGGACATGCAAGGTAGACAGTTCTGGAGAAACTGCTGCTACCAGTGAACTATAGAGGTAAGGAAAATACTGAACTTTTTTTTTCTCTCTCCTTTTTAGATTTATGTCTTTTTAACGTATATGTAGGTACCTGTGTCTCTGTGCCTATGTGCATATGCTCATAGTGTGGGCATGTGGGAGGACCAGAGGAGGGTGCTGAACTCCTGGAGATGGAATTACAGGAAATTGTGAGCAGGGCAGCCCACCTGTTACTCTAGGCTCGGAGGGGCGGTGGAGAGAGGGTATCATCCCCAGAGAATGCTTGCTGGTAAGACTAAACATAGCTCTCTGTTCTGGGATCGCCTGGCATGCTTGGCATCAATGAATAAGGTAGAAAGAAAAGCAATAAAGAATGATTCTCACCATCAACCTCTGGCATCCATACAACATATGCAAACGTGAATACCTAGACATGTGCAACACACACATACATTAAAGTTTAAAAACAATAAAATATCCAAAACAGGACAACCCAAAGAGTCAGAAAGGAGGTCTATGGTAGCCAGAGTCTATAAGGTGGCAGGTATGAGGAATGACTGCTTAACAGATGTAGTGAGTCCTTTGGAGATATTCCAGAAATATTCTAGAATAAGACAGCAGTAATAGTTTTGGCTTCACTAAAAAGCAAAGTCACTGAGTGAATTATATGAATTGTATCTGAATCAAAAATAGGCCCTCATCTGGGCACTGGTGGTGTATGCCATTAATCCCACACTCAGGAGGAATAAGCAGGAAGATCTCTGAGTTAGAGGCCAGCCTAGTCTACAGAGTGAGTTCTGGATAGCCAGGGATACACAGGGAAATCCTGTCTTGAAAAAGATAAAAGTAAATTAATAACGAATAAATGATAAAATAAAAGAGGCTCTCATCTATACTATCCCTCAGAATACTCTCTATAGACACAGGGTATAGTTTTAAAAGCATGAGAACAAAAAGTCAATTTACAGGCCTCTAAGATTTCATGAACTGTCAAGTCTCTGACCTAGAAACAAGAGTTCAAATCAAAGTAAGAAAATAAATTCAAAGAGGTTATTAGTTGGAAGGTGAGCTCTTCACAGTAAGTCAGAAGAGTTAGAAGAACATGAAGAAATAGAAGTTGGGAATCCAAGGATAACCCATCCTATATTCCACGTCTACAGATTCGCTCAGCCAAAGGTTACCTCAATCATGTGCATATATTTTCCCCTCACAATAGTACTATTTTTTTTAAATTTATGAGTGTTTTTCCTGCATGTATGTCTAGGTAACACACCACATGCATGAAGTGCCAGGGCCAGAAGAGGGTGTCAGATCCTCTGTAACAGGATTAGTGGCAGCCCTGTGGCTGCAAGGAATTGAACCTGCATCCTCTGCAAGCACAGCAAGTGCTCTTAACCACTGAGCCTTCTCTCAGCTCCACTGGTACTGTTTTCAGCTGATTTGTATCAAATCTGCTATTGCCTAACCCTGTTCCAAGAAATAAACCTTGAACTCCTGCATCGACAAATCCCAACATCCACAGCTCACCTGGCCTGGCTGGTCCTCCTATAACCATCTCTTCCTCATATCTCCCTCTTCTCCTCTCTCAGGCAACTTCAGTACCCTCACAGGAGCCTCCCTGGCTCCAATCTCACCCATTCGCATCTCTCTGTTCCTGCCACCCATTTATCAAGGATTTAGATCCCAGTTGAGCTTTCCGGAAATGTCAGCATTCTATATCCAACACCGCAAGCACTGCAGCTCAGTCACAGAGAAAAACAGTAGTCTATTGCTGACACTTATGGTAAGGCCATATAGACATAAGGCAAAGCAGACATAAGAAGGAAAGGAGGAACCTTTTAATATGGTGGCATGGGGAAGTCTCACCAATACAGAGCTTGGGGGTTGGGGAGGAAGGCAGGGTGCACACAGAGGATGTGATATTGCCCCTTGTGTGAGGGAGAGGAAGTTAAGTACAGGGGAGTTTGAGATCATGGATTTCAAGATTTACTTGCATTTGATTGTGGGGGGGGGGGAGTATGAGTGACTAGATATTTTCCTCACTCTACACCCAATTCTTTTTAAATTTTAGAACCATATTAATGTAACATCTATTAATAATTCATGGTTGCCCACACCTTTAATTCCAGCACTAGAGAGACAAAAGTATATAGATCTCAGTGAGTTCAAGATTAGACAGGTCTACATAGCAAGTTTCTGGTAGGCCAGTGCTACAAAGTAAGACCTTAGCTCAACATAAATACATAAAGAAACTAATTAATCAACAAATTAAAGTGTCAGCCTGATCAAACCTAATTTTGTGTTTAAAAATGTGCAGGAATTCCATATTTTAGGATTCCAAAAGCTACCTTGACTCTTTATGAAGTATGTCACTGTTCAAGCATCGCTTCCTTCTCAGGCCTCTCCTGCCACACATTCTTCTCTTAGCTGTATTATGGTATCTCACTCTGCTTCTTATCATGAATCTCTAGCTACTGTAATATCTCTCCTCCATTCCCCCGCCACAGACTCACACACAAAGCATTTAGTTACAGAGTTTCTTTTTTAATGTTTTATTTACCTATATGAGTGTGTGTGTGTGTGTGTGTGTATGTGTGTGTGTGTGTGTGTGTGTGTAGGTGGGCACACACATGTAGATACCCTTGTGGGAACCAAAGAACCAACTTGGTTATCATCTTCAGAAACACAATTCAGCTCCGCCACGACAGGGTCTCTCACTGGCCTGGCACTCACCAGTTTGGATAGACCAGTAGGTCAACAAGCTTCAGGTATCTAACTGTCTCTGTCTCCCCAATGCTGCAACCAAAAACACATGGCACCACACCCAGCTCAATAGGGAGGCAATGGGGATCAAAATATGATTCCCATGATTCCCATGCTTGAGAGGCAAGCACTTTACCAACTGTGCTATCCTCAAGGCCTCTTCAGTTACATAGTTTCTCCTTACTGGTATCTTATGAACCAAACAACACATCTCTAAACCTCCAGCATACCACATGGCACAAGATTCACAATCAAACTGCAAATGATCTTCGCTGATGAACATGTAAGAGTAAGCTACTATTTTGAATTAATTACTCATAGGCAAAATGATCAAAAGTCTATTCCATTTGTAAGACAGTCTCAGTCATAAACTGCATGTGAAACTTGTAATAGCCTTGGCTCAGGGACTGAACTAGATTTACCACTCATTCTTAATCCTCTGTGATACCTGTACACAGATCTACAGTCCTTATGAGAAAAGTGGGATTTTTAAAAAACAGCTTTGCAAAGAAGTAGAAAAACTTAAGATTTCAAACAAAAAATTTTAAGAGTAGTCTTCAAATAGGAGCTGGAGGGTTAAGAGCACGTACTGTTCTCAGGGGACCAGAGTTCATTTCGCAGCACCCACATCAGGTGGCTAACAACTTGTAACTCCAGCTTCAGGGACTTCAACTGTGTAGCAGTTTCCTCCTAGATTAAAATCTTCCACCTTGAAAGGAGACCCCTTACAATCCAGGATGCTTACAGAGAGGTGGAACAGGGTCTTCTAAGAGTATGTGAAGCATTCCTTCCTAAAGGGAAACTCATTAAGCCCAGGAAGGAAAAGAAGTTGATGAAAGTCCCTGAAACTAACCAGATTCACAAGGTCGCTCTCTCCTTAGCATATGTATTCAGTAAGAACTGCTAAGAGGTGCTCTCAGATGAGCTGAACTGCCTGGAAGAGGCAGAGACCAGCAGACACTCTCTAAGCTGTTAAGCTGCCTAAAGGCTGTGCAATGTGCTCCAGGTTTCAAGCTTGGGAAGCTGTCAACCAAGGGGGGTGAACTTTGGTGATACAGCTGTATTTGAGTCATCTCTGCTCCTGAAAGTAACCCCGCACCCATGTTCCTGTGAGTAACACCAAGTTGGAATTTGGTGGCATTCTTACTTTGGTCTGTAGTCAGTTCTCCATATAGGGTGAGCAGATGTTTATGTCTCCCTAGCAATAGTGTCACACAGCACATCCATGGCACTTACACTCACATGTACATATCCCATACATGCACATCATTTTTAAAAGGACAAAACAGTCTTAAAATGAGTCTTAAGATGTCATACATGTTTCATAAAGAGTCATTTTTGGTGCTCTTATCACAGTACTTGAAAAGGCAAGAGTATCATGAACTCAAGGCAAACCTGGGCTACACAGTCACCACCCCTCCCCGGCCAACAAGAAAAGGTTTCATAAAGGACTTACAGAGAGTGGGGAAAGGAGAAAAGAATCAAGTCCACAGAAGACAGGGTCTTGCTCGAAGAACAGTTTCATGTTCCTCGGCTCAAACCCACAGACCATGGAATCTATGCACACACACTGTCACTAACAGACTTCTACAATTACTAATTGTTTCTCAAACTCTTCTTCCCCAACAACACTAATGCTAACACCATCACAGCTTGCACTGTGAACTCCTGACCTAATTCCTTCTCCTTCTTTGATTAACCAATGGAGGTAGAGAGGACTAAATAGGCCAAGTTTCCATTCTGGAGGATATAGATAAAAATAGCTCTAAGTAGATCATAATTTTTAACTTATACTAATCAGGCTTTTTGTCCTACAAATGTAAAATGTCCATTCTAGTGAAATTCCACACATCCAGGTATTTCACTCTTCAGGACCCAATGTCAAATTAAACAGTCACATATCTATTCTTGCCTGTGTCTAAAGGTGAGGGGGAAGAAAAGAAAAAAAAAAACATGCTGTACCACAGCTTCTGCCACTGCCACTCAGGACACCCATAGGGGCTAGTGAGACAGTTCACAGTGTAAGGCCACTTACTGCCCCAGCCTGCCAACCTGAATATGATCCCCAGAACCCATATAAAGATAGACAGAACCGACTCCTTAAAGTTGTCCCTTGACCTTCATGGAAGCACATACATAAACATAAACATAAACACACACACACACACACACACACAAACACACACACACACTTAATAAACTTATATTTAAAAGAAAAAAGACTGAAGCACAAGGTAAAGAATCATTCCATTCCACAGAACTAAGCTGCACACCACTCAATACAGTGAGCAACTGCTAGTTTTGCCAACCCAGCATCTATTCCTCTACAAACAGAAGCATCTGAAGTCCCCTTTTGAAAAGTCCCTTCTCAAAACCTCACTGAACATGTGTGCTCCATGTGAAAAATAGGTGAGTCAAGTACAAGTCCCATGGCAAAAGTCTGTGTTCTGCATGCATATTCTGTCATGATTCATGACAGCCATGCTTTGGGTCTCCACTGGGTGAGTTTATCAGGTAAACAGCAAGCTTGTAGAGCATCAGATCAGAAACACTACCCAGCAGAGACTGACTGGGGTCCCAGGCACCAAAGAGCTAGCTGGAGCCTCTGATCCAGGGGGGGAAAGAGGGTTAGGGTCTGAGGCAGAGAGTCTTCTCTGGGTAGGCTTCCCATTAGCCACTCCCACCACAGGCTTTGCTGTATCATGAGATAAATAGTAGCTGAGTCTTCCCTTTGGGAAGGTACCTCTTAACAGGGTTCAACTGTACAATGTTTGTCCTCCCTAAGGGATCTTGAAGGACACAAGACAAACATGCTTGGGTTTAAAGTGGGGGAGCCAACCTCACCTCCAGAGCCAATTTCTCAGTAAGTTTAAATGACATATGACAATTTAGTAATATAATGTGTATATTACAGTCTGGCCAATCCTGCCATTCTTCTGGCTACCAATATTCAACTTGGGAAAGGACCATGACTCAAAGTTCACCATGGCACTTTTCCTGGGGCTACCAAAAAAGGAACTCTTGGGAGATGGGACATTATCTAGAAACAGAGCCAAACTTATTCTAGTTCTTATTCAGATTCATCTTATTCAGATGACCCAAGGGATAGCCAGTGATGGGCCTGGAGAGACTGCCTGATGCCCTGAATCCAGCTGTGTATACAGCCATGCCCATTCTTGAACTTCCCAAGTACAGAAAAACTATAAATCTCTCCTTCCTTGCTTTAAGCTATCTTGATTCCATTTGCTACTATAAGAATTGTGTTTTGTGAATAAGTGAAATAAATTCATACACAACTCTTTTGGAAGGCTCTTTTCCATTTCCTTCGTTCCACCCCTTAAACTTAACATAAAAGGCTTAGGCAAAAGAAATCTGTATGTCAACAGCTATGTTAACTACATAAGACCTATGTAGCCACACCACACATATACATTACTCATAGAAGGAAGGGAATGGCATTTCATCCAGCGCTGAGATTTGATTCATGAAGCTTCAGTTGCCTAACCTATGAACTAGAAGATAATGCACTGCCCACGATTCTTGGGAGGGTGGATACAGCGGAAGTATTTGTTTACAAAGACTTCTTTTAAAAGTACCTGATAGCTTTTGCCCCACAAAGTAGTTTTTCAATATTGTACATACCAAAAAAGACAAAATATCACCTAATGGATTGTTACACAATGCCTAAAATAGGTTATGCATTGGGGGAGGGTAGTACATGGAGAAACAGGTCTAAACCTGTTTCCATCACAAAGTAGGTAACAGGAAAACGACATTACAGTAAGTAAAATAAACAAGCGCCATTGAGCACAATATACCCCTAAGTGATATGGGCTTTTATAGAACAAGAAAAAGTAGTTATAGAACAGGAAAAAGTAGTCATAGCTCTAAGTGCCACCACTTAGGGTGTAGTTAGACCCTTAGCAGGCCTTTCTGATCAGCTCTAACCCGGCTCACCCCGGCCTCATGCCGAAGCCCTGCGGCACCCACACGCCCCGAAGAATGGAAGGCGCACCTTGGTGAGCACGAGCGGGCGTGGGCCCGAGGCCAGGCCCGGGGCGTTCGCCTCCCGGGAGTAGCGCTGCGCGGCCGCTGAGCTGCCATGGGCTCCGGGCCTCTGGGGCGTTCCGCAGCCGCACGAGCCCGCGAGGGACGCCGCACCTTCCCCGTTCCCGGGCTCTTCACTCCCTACTGCCCCGAACGCCAGCACCAGCAGCCAGAAGACACGAGCCAGCCCGGTGCAGCAGCCGAGAGCTGGCCCTCGCACGGGCGCAGCCATATTGTTCCCCTAGTCATGTGATCCGGAGGGTCATGTGATCGGTCTAGCTTCCAGTTGTAGCTTTAACTGAGTTAAGGAATAGGCTGAGACTCATTCCAGCTAATGTTAAAAGTATGCAAAACACAACAAAACTCTACAATATTCAAGGCCTTCCGTGAATATTGTACCCCTCTCTAGTTTCGTGGTTTAAAAATAATACTCATTCAGCATTTGCTAAGAACCAGTACTATATTAAATGAAAAAAGAAAAAAACAACATACTTATTTAATCCTAATAGTGATTCTGCAATATTGGGTTGACAGAACAATTAAGGGCCCTGCTCAAATCACATAAAAACTAACATCTAGCTAGGCTGTGGTGGAGCATGCCTTTAATCCCAGCACACAGGAGACAGAGGCAAGTGGATTTATATGAGCTCGAGGCCAGCCTGGTCTACAAAGCTACACAGAGAAACCCTGTCTTGGAAAATAAACAAAACAACAAAGAAAAAACATAAACTATTATCTAAACACAATGAATCTAACCTGAATTTTAGCCATTATATGCAATTCAGTAAATGGACCCTAAAAGAACCAAGACCATGGTGGAGGACAGTACACCAGTGAGTGGAGTTAGGGAAATGTAGACTATGGGATGTGTACCACACTTCTCAAAGTCTGGACCATGCCAACAGCAGAGCATCACCTGGTAAAGTGTGGTGTGTGTGTGTGTGTGTGTGTGTGTGTGTGTGTGTGTGTGTGTGGTGTGTGTGTGTGTCTGTGTGTGTGTGTGTGTGTATGTGTGTGGTGTGTGTGTGTGTGTGTGTGTGTGGTGTGTGTGTGTGGTGTGTGTGTGTGTGTGTGGTGTGTGTGTGTGGTGTGTGTGTGTGATGTGTGGTGTGTGTGTGTGTGTGTGTGATGTGTGGTGTGTGTGTGTGTCTGTGTGTGTGTGTGTTTGTGTGTGTGTGTGTGTAGTGTGGCAAGTGTGTAGGCTGCCAAAGCCAGAAGAGGACATCAGGTGTTCTGCCCAGTTACTCTCTCAGACAGTGTCTTTACTGAACTTGGAGCTACACTAGAAGCCAGGAAACCCAGGTGATATCTATCCAGTCTCTATTCTCAAAGCAATGGGCAGGGCCCAGTTTTCTACCGCATGCTGGACATTGCCGCCCCCAAACCCCACCCCACCCTCACTTGACTGCTTGTCCTAACGAACCTGGAACTTCCTGTGTAGACAAGCTGGGCTTAACCTTTCTGAAATCCTTATTCCTCTGTCTACCAAGTGATGAGATTACAGTGGTGCACTACTCACCATGCCAAGGTGAACCTTGTATCTTAACTAGCTCTTTAATATTCTGATGCATTTTGAAGACAGTGTGGGGTTTTGTTTGACAAAGCCATGCTACATAGCCCAGGGTAGCTTTGAACTCCTGATCCTGCTGCCGCAGCCTGCAGAGGGTTAATATTACATGTCTATACAGCCATAGCCTGCTAATATTAAAGTTTATAGTTTCATCAGTAAATAGATTGCAAAGCAAAAAGAAAAGTAAGATGGAATCTACAGATAAGAATAGACACAACAGTGGTCTGATGTGAAGGTAACTCCTCTCTCTCTCTCTCTCTCTCTCTCTCTCTCTCTCTCTCTCTCTCTCTCTCTCTCTCTCAGTTTTTTGAGACAGGGTTTTTCTGTATTGTTTGGAACCTGTACTGGAACTAGCTCTGTAGACCAGGTGGGCCTCGAGCTCACAGAGATCCACCTGCCTCTGCCTCCCGAGTGCTGGGATTAAAGACATGTATCACCAACACCAGCTTGTAATTTCTCTTATTATAAGATGGCAAGTTGATGCCAGAGTCAGTGAAGCCCAAGAGCTTGACACCAACCTTAAAAAAAAATCAAAGGTTTAGTATTGTACTAATAAAATCCAATGCATGCACCTTACATAAATAGTAATGAGTTATACTTTTAATACTTATTTATTTTTATGTGTATGGGCATTTTACCTGAATGTATATCTGTGTGCCATGTATGAGCAGGGCCTGTGGAAGACAAAAGAAGAAATCATATACCCTGAATTGGAGTTACTGATAATTGTGAGCCACCATGTTGGTGTTGAGGATCAAACTTGGGTCCTCTAGAAGAGTGCTCTTAACCACTGAACTATCTCTGCAGACCCTGTTTTTGAGTTGCTAGCAGAAATAATGGTATTTGTGACATTTTGAGGGTTTTACTCTCTTTTAAAAAAGAATTAATTTATTTGAGAACTGGAAAGATGGTGCAGTGGTTAAGATCAACATCTGCTCTTCCAATGGACTCAGGTTCAGTCTCCTGCATCCACATGGCAACTTGCAACCAACCATACCTGCAGTTCCAAAGCACCCAGTGCCTCTAAGGGTACCAAGTCTGCATGCAATGTATTTTACAGAGATGCAGACAAAACTCTCATGCATGTGAAATATTTATTTTAAAATAGTTGCTTTTCTGATTAATAATATAGAAACACTGTGTGTGTGTGGTGTTGGGGATTTGCTTCCTTAACACCTCTCCAATAAAAGGGCCACATAAAACAAGATAGTTCACCAGTTGATATCTGTGGTAATTAATTAATAAGTATGTGAGCACATATGGAACTATTCTAATGTATTTTTAATTTTTTAAAATATAAATACCTTTCCTCCATGTTGGCTGTTTTGCAGAAGTTTGCCAAAAGCTTTCATACATTGTTTTGATATAACAAACAGTTGTCAAGAAACCTATTGCTATTCCAATTTTTTAAATTGGTGAGGCTAAAAGGCCACCGAAGAAGTCAAAGCTATTTGTGTATACTCTACATAGTGTATAGTCCAGATCAAGGGTAATTTTTGTTTGTCCATTTCAAAAGGTCAGTGCTGCCATGTGCTTGTGACTTAAAGACTTCGGAGGCAGAAACTGATGGAGAGGTCGTGATGGAGTGCTGATTACTGACTTGCTCCCTCATTATCTGCTAAGCCTGCTTTCTTATAGAATCCAGGACAGTGAGGGAACTGCTCAAAGTAAGCTGGGCCCTCTCCTATTATTTCCTGTGGAAACAAAAGCAAACTTTCCCCCAAGATAATACAATTTTTTTAATTCCATTTTAAAGTTAAGGGCATTCCTAAAGTATACAGGTTGGTCTAATTCAGCAGTACCTTACACAAGGTCTCTCAGCAGCTGTTGTTTATTATTAGCATTCGAAAATTCAAAATTAACAGTCCCATACAGGATCCAATCTCTCTGTACTTTCCTTCTTTATGTGGCTTTTCCTTTTTATATTTCATTCTCTCTTTTTAAAGACTTTTATCATTTATAAACTGCTTATTTTGTTTCTGTGACTGTCTAGACACATTTTCTTTTCTTAAGCCTACAAACATTTTTTTAAAACACACTGTAACCTGTTTAGAGTTTTATTTCCATCTGGAACTGTCTTTACTGAGCATCTGCAGAATTCTCTGGTTCCATGAGACAAATCTTAAGCTGCTATGCCGGCTACCACCACTAAGCTCAGCTTAGCATACAGCTCTGGCAGCTGGCTCCAGCCCACAAGCAGCAGCTGGTAGCCATGTTTCCCTACACCTCCAAGTCTACCCAAGAGACTGAAGTCACCAGGAAGCTATGTGTGACTCCAAGTTCCAAAGTTTTCTAAAGCTTTCTCAGGCCTTATCTGGATATATGTGACCAGACAATGGGCTTTTCTTTGGGCCATCAGCTCACAAAAATAACACAGGGACTTATTATTAATTATGGAAGCTCAGCCTATAGCTTAGTCTTGTCCCAATAGCTCTTATAACTTAAATTAACCCTTATCTCATAATACACATTCTTTTATGTGGCTTGGTTACCTTTACCTGGACTGCCCACACTGCTTCCTCTTCATCTCCTGCCATCTCTGCCCTTCTTCTTTACAGAGTTCTTTGTGCCGGGAAATCCTGCCTAACTATTGGCCATTTAGCTTCTTATTAAACCAGTCACAGTGACACATCTTCATACAGTGTTAAGGAATATTTCGTAGCACAGAACCTACCTCTCCCTTCATGTTCAGTCATTGGCTGGGGCTTCCTATGAGGAGAAGGAGTAACCACTGCTTTTAGTTTGAGCACCAAAAAATGGCTGCACACTTTGCAATGCATTTTGTCTTAAAGGCTCACTTCAGCATACACTGCTCACTGCTGGCTTCACTTCCTGCAAGTTTTCCTTTTATTCACCATGTTTCAGCCATGTCTCCTCCTGTGCTCACAGGACACATCAAGTACAGAGCTACTGCTGGATCTTGACATGTGCTGTCCTTCCCTCCTGTATGCTTTAACCTTTTTGTGGTTGCTCCTTTCTTGACCATCATGCCTCAGCACAAAGGAGCAGGTTCAGGGAGGTCATCTTTGACCCCCAAATGTTATCATTCCACTTTCTGCTCCATCACAATCTCTCTCCCACTGTCTTCATAGCACTTGTCATTCCCTGGAAGGATGGTGTTTGCTTTTCCCATTCTCTATGAAGACATTCCTTAGTAAGCTCTACTGTATCCTCACTGCTTTAAACGCTTGGTATCTGTTCTAGTTTGCTCTTCTGTTGCAAACTCTGGGGAAGAGAGGGTCTGTTTGGATTATACTTTTAGGTTACAGTCCATCATTAAAGAAGTCAAAGCAGACACTCGAGCAGGAACTGAAGAAGAAACCATGGACAGATGCTGCTTCCTGGATCACTCTCTAGCTTGTTCAGCTAAACTTTCTCATATAGCCTAGGACCACCTGCCTAAAGATGGTGGTGCCTGCAGTGGACAGGATCCTCCCATATCAATCATCAATCAAAACAATGCCTCACAGACACAGACACAGGCCAATCTGATTAAGAGAATTTTTCAGGTTAAGTCCTCCCTTCCCAGGTGAATCTAGATTGCATTAAGTTGACAATAAAAATAAATAAACCAACATCGTGTGTATAAGTATTAAGCAAACATGTATGTATAGTAAAAAATATAAACCTTCATCACTATTCTAGGAACAGCAGATATACACAGAGGAAAACAGGGAGACATTCTTGCCTATGTGGAACTGACATTAAGTTCTGGAATACTTATATAACATTATTTAACACACAAAAAAGCTGAAGATTATTATCTATGGTTATTACGATCATAAATTTATTTTATATCAAAAACAAGTACTTCAGTTTACTCAAAAAGGACATTTTTCTCAATATCATGAATAAAAGAAAAAGGTAGATGCAGCCAGAGTTTCTGTTCCACCAACTCCTGCCTCCCTTTAGCCCCAAATAAACACATAGATGCTTGTATTAACTATAAATTATTTGGTCAATGGCTCAGGCTTCTTATTGGCTAACTCTCTCTTAATTATTAGCCAATTTCTGTTAAACTATGTATTGCCATGAGGCTGTGGCTTGCTCATACTCTGGGATGTTACTCCTTCAGCAACATGGTGTCTTCCTGGCAGTCTCCTCTGCCTCCTTTCTCCTCATCTGGTAGTCTCACCTATCTTTTTTGCCTGGCTACTGGACAATCAGTGTTTTATTCATCAACCAATAAGAGAAACAATATATAAAGGAGAACATTCCCCCATCAGGCAGAGATGGTTAAAGGCAGGAAAATTCTGCTATGCAAGTCTCTGGCCAGGTTCTCTTGAAGTCCTATGTGATTAGAAAAACCTATTACTTTGGCATTTTAGATTGGATTTTTCTTTTTGAGACAAGGTCTCACCATGTTGTCTCAGATGCCTGGGCTCAAGTAAGCTTCTACCTCAGCCTCCCAAAGTAGCTTGAATGATGAGTCCAGCATCATGCATAGCATTAAGCTCCCTAGTTTTGTAATTAAGATTTCTGGGTAATGTGAGAAAGTTTGAATGGAGAGTTTCATTTGTGTTTATCTCCTCTTATTCAAATGCTTTAGGTCTTTTCTTCTTCTTTGAAAGTGAACACTACACACACACAGAGAGGGGGGAGCTTCTTTAAATATAGTTAACTTCATGTCTGTTTTTGAGATTCATTTTGTTTTTATTTTATGTGTATGAGTGTTTTGCCTGCATGTATGTATGTGCCTCTTGTTTTCTAAAGCTAGAAGAGGGCATCAGGTACCCTGGAATTGAAGTTACAGGTGTAGTTGCTGTGAGGGTGGAAGGAACTGGACCCAGGTCATCTGTGAGAGTAGAAAGGCTCTTAACTGCTCAGCTATCATCTCCCTAGCCCTTCCCCTTTTTTTGAGACAGAATCTCATAATGTAGCCATGGCTGGACTGGAGCTCCATGTGTATAACAGGCTGGTCATAAACTCACAGAAAGTCTCTTGCCTCAATCTCCCAAGTTGCAAGGCATCACACATGGCTTCTTTTCTTTTTGTTTTATTTTATTTTCTAATAATATTTTATTAATTCTATGAGAACTCCATGCAATGTATTTTAATCATATTCACCCCTCCCCCAACTCTTCCTACATCTACCTTACCTCTCTACCTGCCCACTGAATGTTCTCTCTCTCCCTCTCATTTTGTTGTGGTTTTATTCTGTTTATTTTGTTTTGTTTAATCTATCAAGTCTAGTTTGTATTACCCAACTACTCTTAGGATTCATCCTGATGTGAGTTTATAAGATGGATGCCAACCTAATAAACTTGACTCTTTACCAGCAACCATAAAATGCCAATATTGCCTCAGTGAGGGGGGCCTTTGTGCTCAGCTTCCTTCTTATGCTGGTACTTATTCTGACTTGAGCTTCCACATGTCTTCCGAATGCTGGAACTTCATATTCGCAACTGCCCTGTTGTACACAGAAAGCACAGTTTCCTTTCATTCATTCTCCACCTCTTGCTCTTGTAATCTTTGTACCCCCTCTTCCATAAAGATCCCATAAAGGGGTTTGATATAGACTTCCTATTTGGAGATAAGCATGTCAAAGTCTTTTACTCTATGCACACTGTTCAGTTGTGAATCACTGTGTTAACTAACATCTACTACAAGAAGCTTCTCTAGTGAGAGTTGCAAGACACACTGATCTAAGAACATAACAATAATTCATTAGGTATCATTTTAATAGTGTATCCATTTGGTAAAATAATAATAGGAAGTTTTCCATAGGGTGTATGACCTATCTAGCCACTGGTTCTTGGCCTTTTTAACAGTGCCAGATAAGGAATTCATTTAATGGAAAATGCTATAAAACCAAACAGAAAGTTGTTAGTTACTCCCAAAACATTTGTATCACTATTGCATGAGTGAGCATATCTTGCTAGGCAGGTTGTTATTATTAGCTCATAATGTTCAGAGTTCAGTGAGATTTTTCTTCCTCCAGTAATGTACATAGTACCTTCCAATGCTATAAAAATAGCCAGTAAAGAATAACCTTCCAGATAATGTAAACAGAGACCAAGTTTTTCTGTCCAGATTGCCTGGTCCCAAATAATCGCACAAAAGCTTATAGTAATTACAAAATGTTTGGCCTATAGCTCGGACTTATTACTACCTAGCTCTTAAATTAACCCATGTCTATTAATCTACATTTTGCCACATGGCTTGTGACTTTGCCTGTCCTCTAGCACATTGTGTTCCTCTGGTGGCTGGCTCACATTTCCTTCACTCTGACCTTCTTATTTCTGTATTTACAACTTGGCTTTCCCACCTATCCTTATTCTGCCTTTCTATAGGCCAAATCAGCTTTATTACTAACCAATGAGAGTAATACATATTCACAGCATTCAGAAAGATTGCCCCACAGCATTTCCCACTTTTTGTCTAATTAAAAACGAAGGTTTTAACTTTAAGATAGTAAAATTATATATAACAAAACCAGTTATCAAGTAAAAATTACAGTTACCATATCCAGTCTATTTGTATTTGGCAAAATTAAAGAAAATGTTTTATAATCTATCTTATCTTGATGAGATTAAAGTTTTAAATCTAATTTACCTTTTGTCACAGATAAGGAAAACTGTAATTATAATCATTTAGTCTTCGACTCTGTCAAAGATCTGAGAAGGAAATGATATTACCTGAGTAAACAGGAAGTACAAGCAAGCAAACAAACAAAATGTGAGAAATGACAGAAACAGGTGGCTGCCTGGACAGTCACTCAAGTTTCCTCTGTAACACTGGGGCATCCGTCCTTGGTCTAGAATATATGGCAGACTTTTATTTTTTAGAAGTGGGGAAATATTTTGAAGGACTGTCCTACCTTGTCTTGCATTCTCTTGGTCCACTTTGGATAGTAATTGTCAGCAAATGAGGCAAGGGCAGTTTCTTTGCCCACAAGGGTAGCTTTTGCTATAAAGAGACCAAACTCCATATAGTTTCTTTGATGCCCATCATCCTTTTTAGAGTACATTGGTGTTGCCAAATAGCATGTCTCACTATCTGAAAAGTCTAAGTTATAAAAACTTTTAAAATGCCATATTCTGTAGGTCTTTGAAATGTTTGAAGATTGTCTATCTGAAATATATCTTTGTATATCTAGAAAACTTAACTAACATGACAATAAGTTTGATTAATATAGATGACTAACTGTATTTTTACAAATCTGTATTTCTTAATTATACATCACAATTTTAATTGAGCTATATAAACACAACACCTTAAACAGTAGTAGAAGTATACACACAGTGTAACAAGATTAACCTTAAATCTATATCAATGAACTAGAATCCAAACCAATGTAAAATATTTTGAGATTAACAGTCAGTTGTTTTTTGGATTAAAGCAGATTCAATAATCTACCCCCTTTCCCCATAATTTCTGTATCATACCCCCATCTTCTTTTAGAAAGAGATTGACTATGACCAATAACAATTTTTAACTAACCTCCTCTTAAATGGAAGCAAACATTCATAAACAATATTTTTGGAATTTAGGCATAGTTCTATAAACTACTTTCTGTTGATTGGTGGGTACTGGTGATATCTGAGGGACCTTGAGAAAATTTAGAATTATGGTCAGGTCTTGACTGCAATAGTCTCTGAGGCTCGATCATCTTAATCAACAGCCTTGAAGCTGTTCTGGATGTAGAGCTCAGAGGAAACTGCAACAGAGACACACTGAAATGTTGGCTCATCTGGGCCATTGTTTCTCATCGGAGCTTTTTCAGGGGTCTTTCTCAATCAAACCTGACCTTTCTTTCTTTTCTTTCTTTCTTACTTACTTTATTTCTTTCTTTCTTTCTTTTTTCCTTTCTTTCTTTCTTTCTTTCTTTCTTCCTCTTTGCTTCTTTCTTTCTTTCTTTTTGGTTTTTCAAGAAAGGGTTTCTCTTTATTGCTTTGGAGCCTGTCCTGGAAATTGCTTTGTAGACCAGACTAGCCTTGAACTCACAGAGATCCACCTTCTTCTGCCTCCTGAGTGCTGGGATTAAAGGCTTGGGCCACCATCACCCAACCTAAACTTGATTTTTCTTAACCCAGAATGAATCCACAGCCTCTTATTTCCTGTGGAAATAATAGCAGAACTTCTTTCCCAAAGTAACATATCTTTTGACTTAAATTTTCAGGTCAAGATATTTTTAATATATAGGTTGTTTAATCTAACATCTTTCATTATCAAAAAGTTATTCTTTGCTCTTTAACAATTAAAAAATCTAAAGACAGCACAATAAAGTACAGAATGCAGACTGTTTATATTTTCCAGCCTTATATGACTTATTATGTTTTTTATTACCCTATTACCTTTTTAAGGATTTTATTAATTTTAGATCATTTCTACCCTCTCTTTTCTCTCTCCCAAGCCTACACAGATTTTTCAAACATGGTTCAGCGCCTTTAGAGGTCTTTTGTCTGAATTTGTCCTTACTATGTATCTCTAACCCATTTTGTCTGTATGACCTAAAACCCTAAACCCACCATGCAGCATGAGCTGTGTTCTCAAGCCTGCAGGCAGTGGCCTGCAGGCCAGGGTCCAAGTGAGACTGGGGAATTCTCCATGTTACAGCTCAAGCCGACATGCTGAGGCCCATATGAGAGACTATGAATTTGCTCTTAGCTCTGTTCATGTTTGTTTAGAATTGCTTTTTAAGGCTTGGTAAGTCTTACGTGGAAATTCTGGCTCCATGTTGAAGCGCCATATGTAAATGGAGGTGGAACTTTTGTGTCGAGACAGCCCAGTCCCAGATAATCACACAAAGACTTATATTAATTACAGAATGTTCAGTCTATATCTCAGGCTTATTAATAACTGTCTCTTACAGCTTAAATTAACTCATTTCTGCTAATCTACACTTTGCCATGTGGCTCATGACCTTACCTGTCCTCTAGCACATCTTGTTCCTCTGGCAGATGGCTCTCGTCTCTCTCATGATACCCTTTTCTTCCTCTGTGTATTTTCAGATTGGCTTTCCCACCTAGCCTTAGTCTGCCTTGCTATAGGCCAAATCATCTTTATATTATTAACCAATGAGAGTAAAATATATTCGTAGTTTACAAAAGGATTATCCCACAGCAACATAATACCTCTATGTTTGTGACTCAGTAAATAAAAGATGTCTTCAGTAATATGATCTTACCATTAATTTCTAGAGAATAACCAAGACCAATGGCAATATCTGGCAACTTTTGGAGATCCATGGGACCCCATCAGCCAACAACTCAGAGAGAGGTAACTCACCTTTGGTACTGGTCGTTTTATTTGATAGTGTGCAGTATCTAATTGGGGTATTGTCCTCCCACTATATGGTAACTACATTTAAATTCTTTATATACATACATATATATATATATATATATATATATATATATATATATTAGGAAATGTCTTATATTAGTAGGTATTTACATGGATTTTTTCAAAAGGCCTCCAATGTTAAGCCTTGCATATTCCTTCTTCTATTTTGTCCTCAGATCCCATCCCAGTTAATCCTTCCCTGTTCCATTACTCCCCTCCCCCCACTTTATATTCCATATCACATAAGGAAACTTTGTCTCCCTATGTAGCTTTCTTATACCCCACTGTGAAGCCCAGGCTGGCCTGGAACTCCTAACACTTCTGTTGCAGTCTACCAAATTCTGGCCAATGAGAGGAAATTAATAAGCCAAAATAAAGAGATAGAGATTCTGTTACTTGGAATGGTTATATTTCACGACAGAGGATATGATTAGGTGCTAGGATGCTTGCCCAGGATGTCCAAGATCCTGCTTTCAATCCTGAATACCACAAGCAATAAGAAAACGCTTTGCATAGGGCAGTAGCACACTGAAGAACAGAACTTTGAGCAGGGGCTGGTTTAGAGTATGCCAGATCTGTAGATTTTCACAGCAGGCTCTCTTCAGTCCCATGTGGTTGCTCCCCTGATTCATTCCCCACTTCACCAAACTCTGTTTTCTTCCTCCTAGCTTGCCTTCTTCAACTTCCCCTTCTTTTACATTAAAAATATATTTAGCTTCATAGCTTCTACTTGCAGTTCCTGTTTCAAACACACACAAGACCTTCTGTGGTCCCACTCAGCCTCTACTTCTTTAAGTATAGTGATACTTAGGGTGTCACTTTCCCTATTTAGCAGCTGCTAAGGGGAAGCCTGGCTTGCTGCTCTTCCTCACACCACAATACACCATAAGCCCAAAGGGGAGCCTGTGGTTTGGCTGTACTTGAGTGGAAAAGCCATCTCTAGTCCAGTCTGCTGTAATCAGTTAGGTCAAGGGAGCACATAGCCTGCATTAGAATCACTTAGAGATTGTTTGAAAGCATTGGTCTGTAAATCTGAAGTGGGTCCCAAGAAGGCACATTTCTCACAAGTTCTCCTTTGCCACCACTTTCATAGAACTGGTTCGTAGTGCTAGCCCCCAGAGCCTGTGTTGGGAGAGGCAATTTTATCTTTATATTTTTGGAGACATGGCAAGTACATAAGTACATAAGTACATAACCTAGAGTTATCCTCGTATGAGCTTCCCATCTTTCTATCTTCCTGGTGTTTCAAGACAGTAGTGACTGAAGAGGAAACGAGAACCAGGAATACACCAAAAGAAATGAAGAGCAAAGAAAAGATGTTTTATGTGCCTCTGGAAAAGGAGAGACGGGGTTTGTGTAAGAAATCATTGTAGTGGGTCTCGTTAAGGCTGTAGCTTTGATAAGAATGTGCTCCGACTCTTTAAGAGTGAGCACTCAATAAGGAAGAGACATATGGCTATCCTGGGTGTTCCCACAATAGCAGTTTGACTTTTGCTACCCATCTATTTAGGAAATGAAATGTCAAGATACTGCTATGAAAGCAATGCATGGGCCAAGGAAATTACTGAGTACACAATGGGAGCATCTTTGAGGGTTGTTACAGTATATCACCTCTGAAAGCTCAGCCAGTGCAAACTCCAACCTCTGATAATCTTTAATTTACTAGCGTGTGTGGCCACAGCTTGTAGGCACACAGCTTTGCTTAGAGCTGTCTTACCTTGTGGAATAGAAAGAGATGGAGGCAAAGATCAGATTGAGATTTAGGTTTACTCATTAAACTTGTCTGTTTCCTGCCTTTGCCTGCTTCCTTGTACTGCTTTACTGAGGTCATGTATACAAGTTCAAGAAGAGAAATAAACAGCTGAGACAGGCTTAGTGATGCAAACCCATAATCCCAGCCATCCAAGATAGAGGCTGTAATTCCTGCATTGGGATGTGGAAGCAAGAGGAGGATCAGAGTTCAAAGTCATCCCCAGCTATATAATAAGCTTAAAGGCAGCCTGGGATACATGAGACCTGCCTTAGGTTTTTATTGCTGTGAAAACACACACAGCAAACACAACTTGGGGAGGAAACGGTTTATGTGATTTACATATACCTCACAATCACAATCCATCATGAGTGGACATGGACACCAGACACCAGGGAAGAATTTCAAGACAGGAAAATGGAGGCAGGAACTAAAGTAGAGGCCATGGAGAAATGAGACTTCCTGGCTTGCACCCCTTGTATGCTAAACCTAATCTCAATGGTGGTCCTTCTTCCCAGATGACTCAAACTTCTGTCAAGTTGACAGAACAAAAGCAAAACAAACAACTAACCAAGACAAGACCCTATACCAAATACAGGTATGTGTGGGGGTGGGGGTGCGGTGGGGGAGGGGTGGCTAGTAAGCTGGTTCAGCAGTTAAAAGTAAATACTATTCTTCAAGAGGACTCCAGTTCAGTTCCTAGACCCATTCGAGTAGCTCACAGTCATTGCAACTGCAGTTCCCAGGAAATCTAGCACCCTCTTCTGGTCTCATCAGACACTGCAGTCACATTCACATACCTCAAGAATTTGTTTCTGAGATATCTCGGGATTTCTGTAATCATTTTGCTAGCACACCCTTTTCTCTAAAAAATTACTTAAAATATGGATATTGTGGTGATTTGGATAAAAATGGACCCCACAGGCTCATATATTTGAAAGCTTAAGTCATCAGGGAGTGGCTCTATTTGAAAGGATTATAGAGATTGGGGGTGTGGCCTTAGAAGCCTGTGACAAGTCCAGAGTCTCTCTCTCTCTCTCTCTCTCCCTTACTCTCTCTCTCCCTCTCTCCCTTCCTCCCTCTCTCCCTGCCTGCAGATAGGAAATAGTTCTCAGTTACTGCTCCAGCACCATGTTCCCCATCATGATGAAAATGGACTAATCCTCTGAAACTGTAATCAAGCCTCACAATTAAATGCTTTATTTTGTAAGAGTTGCCTTGGTCAGGATGTCTCTTCACAGCACAGACAAATACAGAATTTATTTTAATAATTGGTCTTATAAAAAGTAAAAATGGATTTCTATATTTCTCTTGCTGGTAAAGGTTATATGAACTCAGTTTTTTTTTCTTGCTATGATACCTTGTAATTTGTAAATATAGTTCCCCAAGTAAAAAGTTGCCTATTACTACCAGAAAATATTCTGGCAAGCAGTGCAATGCCCCTCCCTGGGGATGTGCACATCCTCCTTTCTAGAGCCTGTAAGTGTATGACTTTGATTGGCAAAAGAGAGTCTGCAGATGTGCTAACGTTAAATGCCTGCAAGAAAGGCATTAAGTTGAATTCTCTAATATTATAATAAGTGTAAACTGTATCTAGAGAGATAAATGACAATGGAAGAGTAGTCAATGGCATCAACATTGTTGCTTTTGAAAAGAGCCAACAGCCAAAGAATGTGGCTTTTAAAAGCTGGAAAAGGCAAAACATCCAAAAACAAGCAAACAAACACGGTTCTGCTCAAGAGAGCCTTAAAGAAACATCCTTGCTAAAGCTTTGAATTTATCCAGATGAAACCCATATTGGACTTCTGTCCCATGGAACTGTAAAATAACACATTTGTATTGTGAATGCTACTAGGTATGTGATCCTTTGTACAAGAAGGGGAAAGTAGGCCAAATGTACATTTCAGTTCTAGCATTTCACAAGGTGAGAATTGAACTCACAGGCAAGGAGGCCAGCAAGTACAGCGTTCACAACTTTTACTGCATCCTTGGAAGAATGAGGCAACTTAAAAACATCAGGAGGGGAGTATCAGCCCAGCCTTTGTCCCCTATCGCCAGGCCTTGGCTAAAGGTGAGTCTGGGACCAATTTGGGTGGCTTCGCCCCTACACCCTTCCCCGGGAATTCCCTGGGTTGGCGCCGGATCCCCCTGCCACTGTGTCCTGTCCCCATCAAGAGTGTTCTTGGAGCTCTGATACACCTCCACCCACCCCCACCAAGAGCCTGCCCTCCCCCTACCCTGTTCCCTACCCTGCCCACTGTCCCACTGCTCTGGTTGAGCACTGGGACAGAGGGTGGAGCCAACAGTTCAGACACCTTCGGGGAACTTCCGAGCAGCTCTGAACACAGGAGATGCCAATCCACGAGAGACCGACCACCCGTGACTTCCACCTGCCTGGTCTCTGACCCCCACCACCATCCTCTACTGGAGTTCCGGGCCCCTCCCAGAGATCTGCCTATCTCTGCTGGACCACTCTGAGTTCCTGCCAGCAAGATCATTGACCCCCATCACAGGGACTCTGCTAAAGAGGCCTCAGCGGGAGAGTGCGAGGCCCAGGATAGATCTGCCTATAGGCACAAGGAACATCCTGAGTCCCAGCCTTCCAGATCTTTGACCCCCATCGCCAGTCTTCTGCTGGAGCCTGATCACTGAAGCCCATCCCTGGGCCACTGCCTATGGAGAGACCTCCTAGAGAGCTTGGACCACCCAGAGCTATAGACATCGAACATCTGACCCACATAAGCCCACCGGGGAAGTACCATAGAGAGAGGGAGAGACCCCACCAACACCTACTGGAAGAAGCTATGGGAAGACTGCAATACAAGAAAACACCTAACAACAGAAAGACAAGCATGATGCCACCAGAATCTAGGGAATCTACACCAACGAGGCAGATGAAACAAAAGAGAACAATAGAAACAGAAGGTTCATTGAAAATTCTTTCTATGAGGCCACAATAACCTTGGTACCCAAGCCTCACAAAGACACAACTAAGAAAGAAAACTACAGACCCAATATCCCTGATGAACATTGATGCAAAAATAATAAAATCTGTCAAACCAAATCCAACAATACATCAGAGAAATCATCCACCATGACCAAGTAGGCTTCATCCCTGGATTGCAGGGATGGTTTAACATATGAAAAAATATCAACTTCATCCACCATATAAACAAACTGAAAAAAAAAAAAACATATGATCATCTCCCTAGATGCTGAAAAAGCCTTTGACAAAATTCAACACGCTTTCATTATAAAGGTCTTGGAGAGATCAGAGATAACAGGAACATACCTAAACATAATAAGAGCAATATACAGAAAACCAACTGCCAACATCAAACTGAATGGAGAGAAGCTTAAGACGATTCCTCTAAAATCAGGAACAAGACAAGGCTGCCCTCTCCATATCTCTTCAATATCGTACTTGAAGTTCTAGCTAAAGCTCTAAGACAACAAAAGGAGATCAAGGGGAACCAAATTGGAAAGGAAGAAGTCAAACTGTCTCTATTTGCAAATGATATGATAGTTTACATAAGCGACCCAGTAAACTCTACCAGGGAACTCCTACAGCTGATAAACATCTTCAGCAAACTAGCAGGATACAAGATAAACTCAAAAAAATCAGTAGCCCTACTTTATTCAGACAACAAAGAGACAGAGAAAAAAAATCAGAGATACATCACCCTTTACAATAGCCACAAGCAACATAAAGTATCTTGGGGTAACACTTACCAAACAAGTGAAAGACCTATATAATAAGAAACTTGTGGCTTTAAAGAAATAAATTAAAGAAGATACCAGAAAATGGAAAGATCTCCCATTCTCTTGGATATGTAGGATAAACATAGTAAAAATGTCAATCATGCCAAAAGCAATCTACAGATTCAATGCAATCCCCATTAAAATCCCACCACAATTCTTCACTGACCTTGAAAGGATAATAATCAACCTTATATGGAAAAACAAAAGACCCAGGATAGCCAAAACAACCCTGTACAATAAAAGAACTTCAGGGGGCATAACCATCCCTACTTTAAGCTCTACTACAGGGCTATAGTTCTGAAAACAGCCTGGTATTGGCACAAAAATAGACAGGTAGACCAATGGAATCGAATTAAAATCCTTATATTAACCCACACACCTCTGAACACATGATTTTCGACAAAAAGCTAGAAGAATACAATGGGGTGAGGACAGCATCTTCAACAAATGGTGCTGACACAAATGGTGTGTAGAAGACTGCAGATAGACCCATGTCTGTCGCCATGCACAAAACTCAAGTCCAAATGGATCAAAGACCTCAACATCAATCCAGCCACATTGAACCTCTTAGAAGAGAAAATAGGAGGTACCCTTGAACAAATTGGTATAGGAGACCACTTCCTGAACATAACTCCAGGGGCACAGACACTGAGAGAAAAAATTAATAAATGGGACCTCTTCAAACTTAGAAACTTCTGTAAGGCAATGGACACAGTGGACAAGACCAAGCAGCAACCCACAGACTTGGAAAAGATTTTCACCAATCCTACATCCTACAAAGGGCTGATCTCCAAAATATATAAAGAACTCAAGAAACTAGTCAACAAAACACCAAATAACCTTATTAAAAATGGGGTGCAGAACTGAAGAAAGAATTCTCATTAGAAGAAATCAAAAAGGCTGAAAGACACTTAAGAAAGTGCTCAACATCCTTAGCTATCAGGAAAATGCAAATCAAAACAACTTTGAGATACCAACATACTCCTGCCAGAATAGCTAAAATTGAAAACACCAATGAAAACTTATGCTAGAGAGGATGTGGAGAAAGGGGAACACTCCTCCACTGCTGGTGGGAGTGCAAACCATTTTGGAGATCAGTATGGAGGTTCCTCAGGAAAATGGGGATTAGTTTGCCACAGGTCCTGGTAATCCCCCTCTTAGGCATATACCCAAATGATCCACATCCATGCAACAAAGACATCTGCTCAACTATGTTCATAACAGCATTATTTGTAATAGCAAGAACATGGAAGCAACCTAGATGCCCCTCAACTGAAGAATGGATAAAGATGTGGCACATCTACACAATGGAATACTACTATGCAGAAAAAAAAATAATGAAATCTTGGAATTTGCAGGCAAGGGGGTGGCACTTGAAAAAACCATCCTGAATGAGGTAATCCAGTCACAAAAAGAGGAACATGGTATGTACTCTCTCATATATGGATTTTAGACCTACAGCAAAGGATCACCAGCTTATAATTCACACCACCAGAGGAACTAGGATACAAGGTGTATTCTAAGAGATTCATATAAAGTCCCTCACAGAAGGGAGAATGGACAAGCCTCCCCAGAGCACTGGGGGCAGTGAATGGAGAGAGAAATAGGAGAAAGAGAAGGGGAGGACAGAAAAGCATGTGTGACTAGGAAGATTGAGTCAGGGTAGGAATAGAAGACAGGAGAGAGAGGGGGGAGGGAGAGAGAACATAAAAGAGGGAGTCATTATTGGTTTGAAGAGAAAATTGAACCTAAAGAGAGGTCTAGAGACCTACAAGGCTGCCGCCAACTAACAGTTTGATCAACCGTGGAAAGGCTACCATAAATGCCCTTCCCGGGTAGTGAGGTCAACAACTAACTTATCCACCATCATGGAGCCCTCATCTAGTACCTGTTGGAAACAGAAGCAAACACCCATACCTAAACACTGAGTCAAACTAGAATCCAGATGCAGAGGGAGAGGATAAGACCAAGATCAGGTTGCAGAAACAAAGAGACAGCTGACACAAACAAGGAGAAGCTAACATGCCCCCAGACTGATAGCTGGGGATCCAGCATGGGACTGACTCTGACCCCCTGAACATGGGTCTCAGCCAGAAAGATTGAGCTGTCTAAGGGACCTCAGACAGTGGAACCAGGATGTATCCCTGGTGCACAAAAGGACTTTGTGAACACATCCCCCATGAAGGGATACTGCCTTAACCTAGAGACAGGAGAGAAGTCCTAGTCCCTACTTCAAATGACTTGACAGATCTACATGACCCCACCTGGATGGCATTGCCCTACATGTGGAATTGGGGTGGGTGGGATGGGAGAGGAGAGTGGTCAGGGGGCATGTGAGGGGGCAGAGAGGGTAAGAGGGAGGGAGGGAAGAAGGGAGGGAAGGAGTGTGGGGGAACTGGGATCAACATGTAAAATAAAAAATAAATAAATAAACTAAAAAAAAAAACCATCAGGAAGGACTCTGGCCCCCACCCTCTCGCACTACACTCCTTCCCATCTTCAATATTGTGACAGTGATCTTGCATGGGATGCTAGTGGTAACAACCATCCAGGGACCAGATAGGTAGTCTGAGCTCAGATGCCAGCTGTTTAGGGGAATTTAAAAGAACATCAACTGTCAGTTCCTGAAAACTTCAGGGGAGGGTCTTATAAACCCTGGAATATTTCAGGCATCTTGCTGGGAAACTGAAAGCTGTTGGGGGACGTTTCTGTCCCACAAGCCATTTCCAAATAAATACACAGAGGCTTCATACTAATTATAAAAATTCAACCCGTAGCTCAGGCTTATTACTAGCTAGCTCATACAATTTAAATTAACCCATTTCTATTAATCTACATTCTTCCATGTGGCTTTTACAACTATCCCATTTTGCATGTCTGACTCCTTCTGTATCTGGCTGGCAACTCCTCTGACTCTGCCCTTCTTTATCCAAGCATCCTTAGTTTGGTTGTCCTGCCTGGCCACTGGCCAGTCATATTTTTATTAAACCAATTTAAGTGACAAATCTTTACACTATACAAAAGGATTATTCCACAACAGATAGCCACAGGTTCTTTCCAGTTCTGGGGCAAGCAACCCAAACTTCTGGAGTCATTTCCAAGGTAGCCTTCATAGTTTCCTAATTACATGTGTGGTGCCTATGTTCACAGAAAGCAAAGCACAGAGTCTCCAATGTTAGCATCTGTCAGAGGTACCTGTAGGGCTGGTTAAAACAGATTGCTTCCCACCTGCTGCCTCTGGCCTGGGACTTCCAGTTCCATCCATCTGAAGTGAAGTTGAGGATTTGCACTGGGTAGCAGGCAATAATGCTGCTGCTGATCTGAGGGCAACACTGTGAGAACCCCAAGTATTCCTCAGGACTCAAGCAATCCTCACTACTTCTAACTGAATGATCTTAAGCAAATTCCCTGAATTTTAGAACTTACATGCTTCATCTACCAAATAGGGCAATAAAACCCATCTATGAGGAGGGTGATTAAATTCAGCAGAGTGATCTATGTGAAGTACTTAGCAAACTGTGAGGCCTTAATAAATGGTTTCTACAGCTGGCAAGATTGCTCAGCTGCTAAAGGCACTTACTGTGAAAGCATGATAGCTCGAGTGAGATTCCTGGAACCCACATAATAGTGGAAGGAGAGAACCAACTCCACAAAGTTGTTCTCTGGCCCTTCAGACGGGGGTTGGTGATGCACACCTTTAACCCTAGCACTCGGGAGGCAGAAGCAGGCAGTGAGTTAGAGACCAGCCTGGTCTCCAGAGCTAATTCCAGGACAGGCTCCAAAACAATACAGAAAAACCCTGTCTCAAAAAAAAAAAAAAAAAAAAAAAAAAAACTAAAACCAAAAACACAAAGAACACAAGCACACACACATACACACACGCACGCACACACACACACACACACACACACACAAGAACAACAACAACAAAAAAAAATACAATAAAAAATCGCAAAGACCTCAGATGTACCTACATCAGGCATGCCAAAGAAGGAGAGTAATTGTGCCCTCCCTGGTCCTCTCCTCCCCATAAGTCAGGATGCTTGGCCAGCAAAGAATTGTCACTTAACTTTCCCAAGAAGATTCCCAGAGGAAATGGTCTGAAGAAAATGCTTCAAACACACTCCTGAATGAAGAGGAAACACAAAGTTTTCAAATAGTTTGTGAAAACCTTCCCAACAATAGAAAGAGGAAACTCACTTGGGGTGTGATGCAATGGCTACAGAAATGAATAGAAGTCAATTAGGCCAGGGGCAAATTAATCTGAACATAATTGAAGAGAAGAAAAAGGAACTGTGTCACACTCCTTCGGGAAATTGAACAAGAAAGTCCAGGTTTGGGTTCTTTTTTTCCTTCCTGTTCTAGAATAAATAATTTATATCACCATGACATGAACAAAAAAGAAGGCACCCCTCGGAAGCCTCCATTTTCTTGAGACTGTGAGGAATTCTTTGTCTGGATCACAGAGAGTAGATTAGGTCACCAGGAAAATAAAATGTTCCTGTGATTCCTCATGGAAAGTTTTCATGGTGAGGACTGGCCATATTGATGGACAAGCAAATAAGTCAGTGGGACAAAATGCTGCTATAATTTAAAAAGTAGATTTATTACAGTGTGACAATAGTGATTTGATGATACAAGCAACCTTAAAACATTATCCCATCTTATGTTTCAGTGGAAAATAACCAAGAACTGATTGACAGAGCAGGAAGGGTTTTGAAGTTAGTTTAGTAGATTAGTTTTCCAGTGATCTGAGAGCTGATGAACTGATCCCAAGCTTGACTTCTCATTTTAATTGTGTGTGTGTGTGTGTGTGTGTGTGTGTGTGTGTGTGTGTGTGCGTGTGTGTGAGTATGTGTTCAAGTGTGTGGTTCTCATATAGATGGTTCCTGTGTGAATGTGGTAGGGGAGGTCAGAGAACAACCCTGGGTGTCTTTTCTCAGGTTCTGTGTTTGTTTTTTGAATCAGGGTCTGTCATTGCCCTGAAAAAAAAAAAAAAAAAACCTCACAGTAGACTTACCTATCTGGCCACCTGGCCCCAGGGACCCTCTGTCTTTACCTCAAGACTGGCATTATGAATACATGTTGCCTCTACTGGATTTTTTATGTAGGTTCTGGGGATAACATTCAAATCTCTGAGCTTACCAGGCCAGGACTTCACCCAATAAATTATCTCACTAGGCCCTACATCCAATATACTATCGTGCTAGGCCCTACATGCTAATTTTTTTTTTTTACCTTTTATTGAAAAAAAAATAGGTACATTAGAATAACTGAAATTTCTAGCATTTTTATTAATGAGTATTTTTTAAAATTATTTTAAGACACTATTGTAGACAAGACTGGCCTTGAACTCAGGACCCTCCTGCCTAGTCCTCTCTGAGTTCTGGTATTATAGCTATATTCAAACCACAAATACCTTTTTATGAGCATGACTTTTCAGCCAGACATGGTAGGGTACATTTTTAGTTCCAGCACTTGGGAAGCATAGGCAGGTGGATCTCTGTAACTTTGAGGTCTGTCTGGTCTACATTATGAGTTCCACTACTGACTACCCTGTCTGGAAAAAGAAAATTACTTATCAATCACTGATCATTGAGGTAATCCTGAGTGAGATGTCACTCATAGCAGTCAGATCATACCACTGCCATGGAAATACAGGAAATATCAAATGCTGGCCAGGCTGGGAAGAGAGAGGAACAGTTAACTTCTGTTGTTGGAAATGTAAATGAGTACAGCAATACAGAAACCAGAAGTTTCTTCAAAAACAATTCTCAAAGTTATACACACACACACACACACACACACACACACACACACACACACATACACACGCACACATGACTAGAAAATGGCTTAGTGTTTAAAAACACTGATTCTTTTCCAGAGAGAACTTCAACAACCTGTTCTAGCCTCTGTTGGTCCTGCCTGCATATGATATATAAGCATACATGTAGGACATCTATACACATAACACAAAAATAAAGGCTAAATAACATTTAAAAATACTGAAACTTCAATGATCATATAATTAAGCAATCTAAGAGCCAGCCATTTATCCAAAGGAAACAAAATCAGTTTATTGAAAACAACTCTGCATGGGCCAGTAGGATTGCTGAATAGACAAGTATGCTTGCTGCTGATGTGCTTATCAGACTGAGCTTCATCCTAGCCTGAGCTTCATCCTTGGGATCTCTGCAGCAGAAGGAGAGAATCAACTACCAAAAGTAGTCTTCTGATCTCCACATGTGGTCTGTGTCTGGAATGTAACACACACACACAATGAAATGAAAAATAAAAATATCTACACCTCTCTGTTTATTGTAGCATTAATCATAATAGCCAAGATTTGGAGTCACACTAAATACCCAACAAGAGATGAATGGACAGAGAAAATATGATACTTATTTGCAATGGGATATTACTTAGCCAGTAAAAAGTATGCAGTTGCTACTTTTCAATGTAGCAATGCCATTTGCTACAACATGAATAGGTCAGGAGGACATTGTGTTAGGTAAAATAATCAGGTACAGAAAAACAAATACTTTATGATCTCACTCATAGGAACTGCTTGTAGAAAGTGGCCAGACACAAGCAGATTATTGGATGATGACTGCCAGAGATTGGGAAGAAAGGTTAGTTAAGAGTGTAAGGTGGATATGTCAAGGACCCAGACCTCAGACCCATGGAGGAATGGCAATGCCTTTTCTCTGGGATGAGGCTCAGAGGACTGACCCAAGTGTGGATGCTGACAGTACGCAGAAAATATCTACCATAGCTTTCTCCTTCTGGGTGTTTATGGCCTGAAGACAGGGTCCCTACAGAGACTATGTCTACTGAGATAGCCTTAGCCTGTCCTTTTGATCCAGCTGTATGCCATAAACCCTCCTCCTTATTTATCTCAATGTAATAAGCCCATCTCCATGTTCAGCTGTATGCAATAACCTCACTAGTCTGCTCAATTCTATATAATAAACCTGCTGAGAACCCAGACCACCCAATCCCAGCTTTCTGTCTGTGAGTCCTTTGTTATTTCTTTGTCCCCTCGATACCCTAGTTAGATCCTTCCCTGGAGCCCTGCTACATACAGCAAAGGGACGCCATCATACAAATATGTAATGGAGAGACGGGAGGAGAGATAGGAGAAAAGGAAGCAGAGCAGTTTGTGTGCTGTGAAGAGAGGTCGAATGGGAGATGGAGTGGTGGCGAGGAATAGGCCGACAAGAAGGGTTTGCATTGCCACTTGGAGCCATGTTGACACACTGGGGGTCTCGCTGCCACTGGAGGGGGGCATACTGATCTGAGTGACCTGTGTGGCAGGTCACCTGAGACCATGGGGATGTCTGAGCCCCCAGCTGCCCCTGAGGGCATTGTCTGCTGTCTGTGACCCTGTCATATTTGGGGTCTTTATTGATATCCATGGCCCATGTTGACACCAAGGGCCACTTGGATAGCTGTTGTCTGGGCTGCCACCTGAAGCTATGAGTATGTGTGGGGTTCATGCTGCTTCTGGGGTCCAAACCTATCTGAGTAGCCTGTGCTGCCATCTAGGGCTATGGTGATGTCTGTGTCCACGGTCTTACTGCAGCCAGGATCTGAGTTGATATTCATGGCTGGAGTTACCACCAAAGGCCACGCATTTGTCCATGGTCTGGACTGCCATCTGATCCCACGTTGATGTCTGAGGGCTGTGCTGCCACAGAGGGACCATGCTGATCTCAGTGGTCTCTCCTGCCACTTAGTAACATACTAACATCCGACCCTGTGCTGCCACAAAGGGCCGAGTCCGGATCTGTAGTCCTACTGCAGAGAGGATCTGGGTTTATGTCCATGGCCTATGTTACCACCAAAGGCCAAGTACATGTCCATTAGTCTGGGCTGCCACCTGAAGGCACATCAACGTTGATGTCTGAGTACCCTGCTTAGAGGGTCCTGCCCCTCATGGTATGGGTGCAGGAGAGTTAAGCTTGCCCCTCACTGGTTATATCACTTGGAGAGCAGGCCCCACATCGCTGCTGGGCAATATAGTAGAGCTGGCCCTGCTGGCATGGGAGTGGGAGAACTACCCCCACAGGCAAGAGCTCAGGAGACCTGGTCCCACCCCTCACTGCGCAGTGTGGGAGAGCTGGCCCAGAAGGTATGAGAGCAGGGGAGCTCATCCTGGCCGCATGGGTGCAAGAGAAGCAGAGCCATCCATGTCAGCTACCTAGATCCAGTGTTTTGCGCTGCCCACCCCCCAACAACATGTAGTCCATCTGTGAAATATTGGAGCACATGAAGGGGCCGGTCCTGCAGAACCAAAGCTATGGGATCTCCATGACACCGGGCAACACCAGAATATCAGAAAGAGTCCTGATGAGCATCCAGGATTGATAGCGTAGCAGAAACCGGAGGCCCAGAATCAGTCCAATGACTCATTACAATGAACGTTTGCAAGTAAAGCTGTTTGGGCAAAAAGTTATACTGTATGACACACCATAACATATCATAGAATCGATGGTGAGATTTTTAATTATTTGTTTTCTTTTGCAGGGGGAGGTCGCAAAGATAGGGGGCAGATATGGTAGGATGGGGAGATGAGTGGGATTGGGGTGTGTTATGTGAAATTCACAAGAATCAGTAAAAGATTTTTACAAAAAATTTTTGGTAAAAGGTTAAGTAGTCTGGTTTGATTTATATAATGTATAATACGTGCCACACCGTATTTTTTATTGTAAAGTGAAAGTTTTATTCCAGTTCCCTCTCCCTCCCTTCCTCCCACTCCCCTACCTTCCCACCACCACACCCCCATCCACTCCTCCAAGAAGGTGAGGCTTCCCATGGGGAGTCAACAAAGTCTGTCACATCACACTAAGGCAGGACCAAGGCCCTTCCCCCTGTATCTAAGCTGAGCAACGTATCTGTCCATAGGGAATGGGCTCAAAAAAGACAGTTCATTCACTTGGGATAAATCTTGGTCCCACTGCCAGTGGCCCCATAAACTGTCCAAGCCACACAACTGTCATCCACATTCAGAGAGCCTAGTTGGGTCTTATGGAAGTTCCCTGGCCATCAGTCTGGAGTCAGTGAGCCGCCACCAGCTCAGGTCAGCCCATCCCTTCCTTCAATCGGTGCAGGTGTAACCTGTGGCTCTAGTGATTGCTCCTCCAGCTGCATTCAGGGCCAAGGTTCCAGTGGTTCCAGAGGGAGGCTGCTGACAGGTCTCTGGGGCTTCAGAGAATGGGAGTGGAGCTAGGGATGTGCCACCCGGGCCTAGGGCCTAGAGAAAAGGGCTATCCAGCCAGAAGCCCAGACACTCACCTCCTCCAGGTGTAGGCCCACACTGTAGTTCATAAATATGGATCTTTATTACATGCTAGTTACAAAATAAGACAATTTTTTAAAATTAATTTTAAATTCAAGGACTGCATAATGTGAGTAAATCTGTAGAATCAGCTACTTTGTTAATTAAATGAATTTTCTAGAGTGGAATAAATTTAGGTTAATAAAAAAGACTGCAGAGCTAGGGAATGTAGTTCAGTTGGTTGTTGGGAAATAATATTTTTATATACTGTAAAGATGTGCCTATGCCTAAGGCACCTTCTAGTTGGTTTAATAAAAAGCTAAATGGCCATTAGCTAGGCAAGAGAGAATAGTCATGACTTCCTGGGAGAGAGAGGAACTAGAGAAGAATCTGAGGCCCCCCCAGAGAAACACCAGAAAGATATGAAGCAAGTCAGACATACACAATGAAGGAGAGGTAAAAATACATGCGGCAGAACATAGAATAATAGAAACAGGTTAATTTGAGTTATAAGAGCAAGTTGGGAACAAGCCTAAGCTAAAGGCCAAAATTTCATAAGTAATATTAAGTCTCCATGTTACTCTTTGGGAGCTAATAGACAATAAGAAAGGCTATAATTGGTAGAGTAAAAATAAAGTTCAGGTGGTCTGTCCCCATCACTGCATAAAACCAGTGGGCATATCTATATTTTTAGCACTGAAGAGATGGAGGCAAGAGGATCAAGAGTTCAAGAAAGAGAAATCCTATGATGATACTGGGTGGATAAATAAGAGGATGAAGGCTGGGGTAGGAGAGGATGGTAGCAGGTAAGAATGGTTACTACTCTTGCAAAGGACCCAAGTTCAATTCCTAGCATCTACAAGATGGCTCACAAAGCCTGTAACTCCATATCTAGGGAATTCAATGCTCTCTTCTGGCTTTTGTGGGGTCATGCACACCTGTGGTGAACATAAAACCACACACACACACACACACACACACACACACACACACACACACATAAATAAAACACAGGTGATAGATAGATGATAGATTGCATGAAGACTAGGATGGACATTTGATTGTGCCCTTTTTTCCTATTCTGACTAATGTTGCTATTAACATTCGTTTACAAGCTTTTATGTAATTGCTATCCTGCTATGTTTTCATTTCTCTTGGATAGATATCTAGAAATGAAAAAAACCCAGGTTTTTTGGCTCCCCTTTACTTTTGTATGTGTGAGGCTTCTTAGTTCTGACCTGTCTAAAATACAAATAACTTAGTACTATAGGCTGCATCTTAATTCAATAATTATTTGAAATGACTGAATTTTTCTTAACATACATAGTTCAATATCAAAGAACCATCACTAACTAGCTCGCTTAAAAGTCCATCACACGTCTGCGTAATCACCTTGTCTGACCTTTAGAGACATGGATAGTCTATGTAGATAAATGGTGCTAAGAAGTATGTTGACTCCATGTGTTTAAAAAAAAAAAAAGAGTACATACCAAGAGTCCTCTGCATACCAGACATGGTGTAAGGAAGAGGGACTTAAAGAGCACAAAGGACCAGAAATCATTTTAAGTTCTACTTGCTAATGCATTCTAAATTCTGCTCAGATCTCTTTATTGTGTACTCTGTGGGTGTTACTATTTGCCAAATACATACCTCAAAAGGTGCATCTCATCTTATGAACATGATGTTTTCAGTACCTCCCAAACAAGCTTCAGCTTTTCTGGAGAATTCAAAGAGACTATGAGCCCCTCTACCAATAAGCCTTTAAGATATATTCTGCTTTCCCCCAATATCAAGATTTTTTTTTGCTTCTACTTCATTTATAAAATAAACAAAAACAGAGAATGAGACTTGTAATTTAATGGCTTGATCAAACTTACTTGTGGATTGGACATTTTTTCCATAAACATATGGAGAGTGTTTTATTTTCTTTACTTCGTAGCATGGATTAACGTGTCACCAGACTTATTACTGGTTCAAAACATGGTTAGAAAATAGGTTAGCAGACTTTCCCCCTTTTCCTTTCAATATTGGTGCCTCTTCCCTTGTGATATGCTCTGAAAATCACTGAAGAGGAGAAATAAAGGCTAATTTAATGTGAGAACCTACTTTCTAATACTGATTTGGGGTCAGGCTAAGCATAGTCTAAAAAAATATGTCAGAAGCAAGGACAGACAGTTAATGAAACAGTGAAATATTTTTTATTGTTCCTCCTACTTCCTTTTCTGAAGGCCAAACAATAACACACAAGTTAAAAGCTAACAATAATTAGTAAATCTTTCTAGAATCTTTCTTCTCTTAGACAAAATATGTTTACTTACTACTAAATGAAATATTTTCATTCTGTCATGTGAAGTTTTCTTCCTTGGGAACAAAAGAGAGAACCTTGGAGGAAAGGAATTCTTTTGAAAAGAATCATTATTTTCTTTTAAGTTGCCTTTTCATGATAAACGTACCATAGACTTGTTTAAAACCTTTGTCTTTACAGACTAACTACTCATTTGGTTAAGGATAGATAATTTATTCTGTTTCTTAATGTTTACCCAATATTGAGGAAAGCTTAGACTATCTTTAAAGAGATTTGTTTTCCTCCTAGTTACATCTGCTTCCTCCTCTCTTGATTCCTTTTTCCTCTTTCTCCTCCTAAGAAGTATCATCAAGTACATATAAACACACAACCAAACAAAAACAAAAGCTAGTTTTGAAGGAAAAATGGACTGAAACCACTCAGAACCACTCTTTCACTAGCTGTCTGAAAGTTGATAAAAATGGTTTGGTGACTTAGGATCATCTTGGTAATATGCAATATGTTATTAGAGAAACACTGTTGCATGAACTGACTGGTGGCTCATAGAGATAAGTAACCAAGGACTTGACAGCATCTGGACTGCTTTTTAGGCCACAGCTGCATACTCTGCAGTCTACACCTGGAATTAAACCCAGAAGGGTATGGGTTGAATGCCCAGCTGGTGACTAGTTTGTGAGTTCAAAGCAGCCATTGTCTTCCATTGTCCCCAGTGCCCCACAAAGCACCTGGTAAAACAATAAACTATGGATTTAGTACCAGTAGTCCAGCACTAATTAACTAAGCCCCACACCTTTAGCCCAGATTCTCTGGGCTGTTCCTAACTAAATGATCGTTATTGTGAAACATGAACCTCAAGTACTCTATATGTATTAACTCAACATATAGGTTAATCATAGTCTATACCCACTATTAGAGGGTAGAAGGAATTAAAATCTGGGAATGTAATAAATTGGGAATTAAAGCAAATAGTTGATTCTCTTAAGTGTGGATACACTAATGTAGGTCAGGAAATGAGAAAAGTTACAGGTTTAATTTGAATGGCGACTGAATGAAGTAAAATTGAATACTTGGGTTAGTAATATTTACTGAGCTCTGCAAAAATTTTCAAGTTTTCTATTTCCTGTTTCTCTTTAGAAAAAGGCAGGCCTCAATTAGAATTACTCAAAGATTAGAGATTATTGCCATGGAAATTGCTAGGTTATTGCTAGTTTGTATGCTCAATGTATAGTTTTTTCAACAATCTGTTGAAATGTAACCTTCTCCTACATAACTGTAAATGTATCATAAAAGGGATTCAACTACTCATAAATACGTCAATAGGGTTTTCTTTATAGCTTGTAATAAGCTAGATAAGTATAAATAAAGAAATGTGTAATATTTTTAGGTTACATAATTGTGGAAGATTTGCCTGCAGTTCCAGCACTAGGTAGGGGATGAAGGATCTCAAGATCAGTAGAGTTTGGCTATATAGTGAGATCCCCATCACAAAACAACAACAAAATAGCTGCTTTGACACCTGTATTTAATTTCTGCTATAGTAATAGAATAAGGCAGCAAGGCATTTCAAGGGTGCATATCCAATTTGTCAACCCTAGCAGGTTAGGGTAACAGTCTTGTTGATGGAGGCAAGAAGTGGGGCTTGATGTCTTACTTTGTGGTAAACCCTGACTCTGTATGTTTCTCAAAAAAATAATGTATAAGAAATTGTCTGTGGGATTCCAGATAACATTGACAATTCTATCATCAGAGACAGCATAGCTGAATTTCTATGGGAAATAAAGTAGTAACTAGTTTTGCTTTTATGTATGTATATATTTATTTATTTTTAAACTTACACTAAGTGAAAACTTTACCCCTGGGCTACTACCCAGCCCAGACTTTTGCTTGTTTTTGTTGTTTCATTTTGGGTCTTTTGTTTGTTTTATTTGATAACTTTCGTAACTATCACATATGGTCAACCAAGTCCCCTCTAGTCTCTGGATGACTAACCAGCAGACTCTTCTAAATTCCAGACAACAAATGTATAGTCTCCATTTGTGATATTTTTTTCTTGGCCATACAGGAGGCCCTGAGTCTGGATTCAGCAAATGTCTTCCTTTTCTAAGCTCCATACCAACTTATTCTCTTTCCAGTTTTTTTGTTTGAATACCCGCTCTACTTTGCCATCTCATGTAGGCTGTTGAATGTCTACAGGTCATCATTTCTTCTGGCCATTCTTGGAGTCCCAAGAATTCATGAGTAAGTGCTGAACACTTCCTCCAGTTACAGCTACAAAAGGTACACAAATACTCATCTTCGAAAATTTTATCTCACCTGTGAGAAAACACACACACACACAGAACTCAAAGATAATTTAGTCTTTGGGTATACTTTTGATTGGGGTTTGAATCACTCAGTGCAAAAACTCAAAGGACTGATATTGCCTGTATTAGTTGGGGTTTCTGTTGCTGTGAAGAGACACCATGAACCCAGCAACTCTTATAAAGGAAAACATTTAATTGAGGTGGTAGCTTTCAGGTTCAGAGTTTTAGTCCATTTTCCTCTTGGTAAGACATGATGGCGGGTAGGCAGACATGATGCTGGAGAGGCAGCTGACGGTTCTACATCTTGCAGGCAACAGGAAGTGAACTGAAACACTGGGTGTGACTTGAGAACATATGAGACTTCAAAGTCCTCCTCCACAGTGACTCACTTCTTCCAACAAGGTCACATCCACTCCAAGAAAGTCACACCTCCTAATGGCGCCACTCCCTTTGGGGGGCATTTTCTTTCAAACAATACTACCATTTGAAATGGTTGTTGGTATTAGCGACAAGTGTCATGGATTTTATAAAATCATCAAAAAGGACTAGGTGTTCTTTCTTTTACTACACAAGGTTAACAAATAACTAGGAAAGATGATCCTGCTTAACTATACAGACAATTTCAATTTCTCTTTACTGATATTCCTCATGGTCAATGATAGATCATCACACCAAATAAGAAGAAGTTAGTTCAAAGATAGAACACATTCTATAGCTTGATATCAGCTATGCTGTCAGGCCACTAAAGGGTGATGTGATGAAGCTATTAACAAAAACATTCAGTGCTCATTGTGACAGTTATTGATGAGTTGAGTTTATGTCTAGAAGAAAATTGGGAATAGCTGTGTTCCAACAAGATGACACTTGTTTTGTGGCTAAGCATGGTATCAGGATGAACCAGTATATTTTCCTGGCTTGTTTTGGTAATGCTCACGTGAGGTTTGAAAGCACTTTCATGTCCTGTAAGTCAATGACTGAGTGGGTTGGTAAGCTGAGGATTACTCAAATCATTCTCTCCACAAACACACACCTTGGATGTTAAAGATACAACTGCATGTGAACCCTGCTTTTTCTGAATCCTGCTTCCCTTAGTACATCCCGCTTTCTTTAGTAGGAGGGGACCTGTGGGTGGGTTTCTCAGCAGATGAATTTAGAACTTCGTCCAAGTCGGCAGCCGTGCACTGCTGACAAAAACTGTTTCTATTTGTAGGGCTTCCCTGGAGTAAGCTGCTGTGCTAGTTTAAGACTTTCTTCAGACTCAGTCTATAATACTGTCTTGACTGCAAAGTCCTCTGGTTTCCCTGCATAGGTTAAAGTCACACATGGCCACTTTTATGGTGGCTTATCATTTCTTTTTACTGGGTATGTGCATGTATATAGTATGTGTACATGTATATGATTGCATATGTATAGGTAGGTACATTTGTTCATGGCACATGTGTATATACATGTCAAGGCCCAAAGGTGACATTGAGTGTCTTCTGTTGTGTTCCCCTTTATTTACCAGGCAGGGTAAATTGACCTTATCAATTCTAGTTAGTCTAATTAGCTAGCATGCCTCGGGAGTGCTGAAATTATAGGTCAACACTCCTGCCAGGGTTTTATGTGGGCTTGGGGATCAGAACTCGTGTCTTCATGCTTTTATACTAAAGGTTTTAACCACTCAACTATCTCCCTGCCCTTGGTCGTCATAATTTGGAGTTATCTTAGGAATCTGGTTCTCAGTTTTCTGAATTAGCATTGTCCAGTAGAATATAACATGAGCTGCAGATTGAATTTTTAGTCAGTTTAAAAAGTAAAAATCGGGGTTGTGGGGGTGGGGGAGTCATTTCAATTGTGAAATCTAATCTATTCAAAGTATTGTAATTTCATCATGTAATAAACATGAATTATTGAGTGCTTTTGATGTTGTTTTTAAACTAAGTGTTCAAAATTCACTGTGTATTTTACAACTACTTCACATCTTTGTTAGGACTATCTGTGTTTTAGGTGCCTAAATGGATCGTAGATACATATCTAGAAAAATTCTTCCCATGAAACAATATAACAGAGAAGTAGGAACTCTCCTCCCAACCCATGTTCATAAAGGAGAAGTCACTCATTCTAGCATCCATCACTGTCAGCATAACCACACATCAATTGTACATCATTAGGAACCTCTTTTAGCAAAAGTACTTTCCTGTGATCTAGCAGCTTCCAGAACTTGCTAAATGTTGAACAATACTATGTGCACACACTGACATAGAAAACTGATCTGAACAGCTAAAATGTTGGCATGCTTGGAAAAGATGCTTATGAGATCTACAAATATGTGCAGACAAGAGTAATTTTTTGTTATTTCTATAGCATTCTTTTTTGTTTTGTTTTTTATGTATTTATTATTTTTTCTTATTTTACATATTGATCCTAGTTCCCTCTCTCTTGCTCCATTCCATGGCCTCCCATCCTCCCTCCCATCCCATTCCCCCCACTCCACAGGGAGGGTGAGGTCTTCCAGGAGGGATCATCAAAATCTGTCAAGTCATTTGGAGTAGGGTCTAGGCCCTCAAGAGTAAGTAATTTTGAGTCTAGAGAACTACAGTATATAAACATAAGTAAGACATGGTCTCTGACTAAAATGTGGGGTTAGGGAGGGGAGAGCAAGGAACGGTAAAGCAGGTATGGGGGCTTGTGTCTAATGTGTGATGAGTATGGGAATGAGCCACCTGTTCCTTTCAGCTATGACCAAGTATTCTTTGGGAAACCCACATTACAACTCCACTGTTCCCTAGTTAGAAGCTCATGAAGTAATCCCTTCTCCTTCTTCACCAGTTATATTATTATCATGGGCTAGTTCATTGGAATTAATTGACAGACTCAAAGGTCCTTGGAAATTGGAACGAATTGTTTTTATGGGGGAAAGGAGAAACGATAGATATGAAAAGGTGGATTCTTCTGTTGTGGCAAGTTAGGGGTTTTCCTGACGAGGAAGAAAACACAGCGTGAAACATCAAACACTAGATTTCCAAGACCAGCTGATTGCGTGCTTTCTAGGAAGTAACTCAACTTGCATGCCTTCAGCTTCCCGTGGGCTATAAAGAAAGATTCCTTAATAGGAATTGATGAAATGATAGACTTACACAGCTTAGAAGCAATGCCTTGGACACAACATGCACCTATGAGATGTTGACCGTTAATAGCTATTCTGCTCTCATTTGTTCTTAAAGTTTTGAAAGGCTGTTGAATCAAGCAATAGGGAAAGGCAAAACTGTGGTGAAGAAATGACAGAGGTTTATTTCCCTAAGGTCTCAGAGGCTGCTCCTAAAATGGGGTGGTGGTGGTGGTGCTCCTATAAGGAAATGGTGAAGTACAGTTAACAGGTGGCGCTGCAATGGAGACTGAAGTTAACCTGGTTTCTTCTGGTCCTGAGCCGTGCACCTGCCACACAGAACAAACCCAGAGTTGGTAAAACACTATAGCACGAGTCGGGAAATGTATGCAGGCTGAGCTCAGAAGAACCATTTGTTAGCATTACAGGGATTACTGCTAGTAGCAGATCTTTAGGAGGAGCAGACAGCTCCTGCTTAGGATGCTATGATATATTTTGGCGCGCTCTCATGTCCTGGCACAGTGCCTGGCCTGGCACCTAGATGACACTCGGGTAACGTTTGTGGAATGAATACGTGTAATCTGGTTTTAGGGTGTGGGGCAGAGAAGAAGAGAGTAGGATGACTTTGCCTGGGATTCAAGCACTTCTTCCAAAAGCCAAAGCTCTAAGCACATTTCAGCCTAGCGCCCAGACACTACTTGGTGGTGGGATGAAACCCATTTCACCTCAGAGGCAGGGGATGAAGTCTGGGAGCGCGCCTCCCCTGGTCGCAAGTATCTCAGTGTGAACAGCTCTCTCCGAAACGCTTATTTTTCTGGTTTGCGGGTTATTTACTAAAGCGTTTATAGATTCCAGGAGCAAAGGGGCTGCTAGAAACAGGGTCAGGGCCGAGGTCGCGGTTCGTATTTGTTTTCTGCTTCGCGATGGCAAGTAACAACACGGTTTCTTTATTTGTTCAATGGAGAGGGTTGCGTTTCTTTTACTTCCCACCATGAGAAGAAAGACAAGACCCAGCTCGGATTCACAAACAGGCTCTCACACGGTAAGCCCAAGTCCCCAATAGCCCAGAATTAGTTTTTCATACACACACCAGGAGGATTTAATAAAGGACTAGAACAGATTTAATAAAGACAAACTAGCTTCTTTAATCCTTGACCACAAACACCAGCATTTTTGTGCCCCGAATTTCTGAAATTCTTGGCTCCAGGACACAGGGCGCGCGGGGGTGGGTTAATAGCTTGTAAAAACTTCCCAAAGCAGTAATCCCAGCTCTTCCCTTCTCCAGCCCCTGGTGACACCTGGATTTTAGGAAAGCGAAGATACGATAGTCAGAAGAGAATGGTTTATAGGGGTGACTGTGGGTCGCGTTTTCAAACGGAGCGAGTCGGATGTTCAGACACAGGTTCGCAGCCCTTGGCGATCCCGCTGGACGCCCCTCCCCCGTCTCCGCGCGCGTCTATTTAGAACCCAGCCCCGGAGTCCAAGGGCTTCTGGGATCTGTAGTCCTTCCTCGCAGCCCCAGGCGCCCGCACGACCTGGGACTAGAACTACATTGCCCAGGGAGCTTCCTGGCCTATATAAGCGGTCGGGCGCCGCTTCAAAGTGCAGTAACCATGTGGATGTTCTGCTGAAGCGTTTCCTCAAGCCTGCTGGGGTGGGAGGAGAGGAGGTGGTGGTGGTGGTGGTGGAGGAGGAGGCGGCAGGGGGTGGAGAGAAAGAAAGCGCACGCCAAGAGGAGGTGTGGGTGTTTCTCTCCCATCCTAACGGAACGAGCTCCCTCTTCGCGGACATGGGATTGCCCAGCGGCTGCTAACCCCTTTCCTGGTCCTGCTCCCCTAAACCGGCGTGGCTCCCCGGTCACCAAGGTAGCTGCTGGGGCCGGGCAGAGGGCGCGGGGAGTTGGCGCTGGCTCCCGTGCGCAGAAGTTTTTGCCCTGATCTCTGGGAGTTCTTGGTGGCTTTGCATGCACTTGGCGTGTATTTTGGGGCTTCTTTCCCTGCGAGCAATTTCGGGAGGAGGTCTGATTTTTTTTCAGGTTTAAGCAATACCAAATGTCCTCCACTCTAGTGACCGGCTTCAACCCCCTTTCCCTTACTGAAATGGCATTCCCCCAAGTTGGAAACTGTTGGAGTGGCTGCAGGAAATAGTTACCCCCCTCCGCCGGGGGGGGGGGGCAGTTCAGGGGGTGTCATATGAGTTTGCTCAAGGAAATAATCTTTCTAAATATGTAGCTAGTCCTGTTGTGCCGCATGGCTGGTAAAATAATGCATGCGTGGGGGGCCCCGTGGGGAGGGTTTAAAAAAAAAAAAAAGGAAGAAAACCGGAGGAACGGGGGAGTGGTGAGGGAAAGTGTGGACCCAGCTTGTGCCCAATGAGGATGCGGGTTTCGCATACTTGGCCTCCACGCGGGGAAACAAGTGCTTTGGGATCTCCTCAACACTTCCCTTAGTTCCACCTCTGGCGTGTTCGAAGTTCCTGCGTGCCTGATCTTTCTGGTCAGCTGCGTACGGGGAAACAACCAAACTGGGTTTGCTGTTATCTGGGGGGCAAGAGATTCCGCCAACTTGGCTGCTAAATTGGGAGGTGGGGAGTGGGATCTGCAGGGAACGGAGGTTAAAGAAAAAAAGTCGAAACTCGCGTTTGGGAACCTTTCTGATAGACCCTTGCAGGGTTCCTTACTCAGTCTTCTTTCTTTGTAAATATTTAGGAGCTGACTACAAGGGAGTACGATTCGCATCCTTGGCTGGGCGTGCTTTGGCTACAGAGAGCCTGACCTGGGTCAGGTGAGTGTGGAAGCTATTATCAAAAAGGGGATTTGTCCTAAACCTTTTTGCAAGTCCTCTTGTAGCAGCCTTAGAGGTAGAGTAGGGAAGAGAAAGAAACTGTGGTCACAGTTGGTCATGGTCTTTGGTGAGTAAAGATACAGTTGCAGCCACTCTTGAAGGAATTGAAGCAGCCTGATGTTTCTTTGGGGGGGCGGGGGCGGAACAACATCAAAATGCAGTAATTGGGACTACTCCCCAGAGGCATGCTCATTATTTAAATGCAAAACGGTGCAGACTTTTTCCTTTGCCAGGGTCTTTAAGCAAAAGTGAAACACTCCTCCCTTTCACACAGCCACTTTGTTCTCCCTTGCGGACATGCACGTAGTCAGTGGGCTGGACTGCAAGAAATGAAAGTGGGAAATAGAAGGAATGAGAACTTCACAAAGGGAAGTTAGAGCTTAAAGGATAACACAGTAGCTTCCAGGATTTGCCTGGAGCCGCCTGAATGTCAAGGAACCCAGAATGCACCTCTTGTTTTGATAGCTGGTTTTGGAAGAGGAGCTGAGGGTACCGTTTCTTGTCTATATAGTGGTTCCTGTTTTTATTTTATTTTAACCCCCTAAAATGGTCACAGTCAATTTCTAGAAAGTAGAGCCTCTGTAGGTGCATAGATACCCCCATGGTTGCTGGTTTGTCCATCAAGTTTTTTTTTTTTTCCTTGTGAATGTTTGTGAACCAAGTAAACAACAGGTTAATGGGATGGGGGAGCTGTGGGCAGCTGGTTCTTGGTAAGTTCTTTAATGTCCTAAATATTTAGCAGTTCCCTGGGCTACAATCTTGGGGCTTTTCTAATTAGGGAATAAAAGCCAGATACTTCATTATGGTAGTACAATGCTTTTTGTTTCCTGTTGATAAGATCCTCAGGGGTGCTGGTGGAGCTGGAAGCTTTTGGATGGGAAGGTTAGTTCTTCTGTGGTCTAGTGTTGACCAAAGATTGGGGTCAGTCCTTTCCTTGGAGTGAGTTACAGACAGGGGGCAGCTGGCTAACAGACTCTTCTCTGCCTGATGCCTAAAAACAATGAGACTGCCCCATTAGGTTGTAGTAAGCCAGGTTCAGAGCTGTGTGTCAAAGGGAAGGCCTTAGATATGGGTAAAGAAACAGATACAGCCCAGGCCTTAATGTGTACTGCTTATGCTTAAGTTTGTGGAATGCTGGGGAGAGAGAAGCTAGGAGAAATAGTAAGCATGTTGCTCTTAATGCAGTAATTCTTATTTATGTCCCACCAATGATGCACTAACTATATTTACCCTGATGTTTGAAGAAACCGTTACAGCCACCGGCAGGGCTAAAAGGACCTAGATAACTGTAGAAGGATTTAATGTTGGGCTGAATTCATTTTGGAAAGCCTCAGGCTGAAAGCTTGAGTCAGGACAGTTGGAGGATACCCAGAGGAAACCCAGAGTCCACGTGCTGCAGCACGAGGCCTTTCTCATATTTGAGGTATAACTTGATTATTCATGCCGAGGCATCTGAACAGGTTGAAAGAGTCAGGTGTGTCTCTGCCAGAGTGATTGGAGAGCTTAAACTTCAGTTCAATCTGTGGAATGTTAGTGGCTTGTCCTGTGGCCTGATTTGCCTGGTAGCAATGTTTTTCTTTTCTTTTCTTTTCTCTTCTTTCTTTCTTTCTTTCTTTCTTTCTTTCTTTCTTTCTTTGAAATTACTAATTCTTCATTTCTATCAGTTGTGTTGATGTATACTTGTTATGAGCATGTGCATCGAGAGTACAATCTGCTCTTGAATTAAATCAAATTGGAACAGAAAATCCCATCAAGATTTCCTTCTAAATCAAGCGGGGAAAGTTTTTTATGTTCCAAATGGTCTCTCCATGAAAGTCACTGGGGTGTTACCATCCATTCAAACACGGTGATTCTTTTTTACCAGCCTTCCTTGAAGAGTGTGAGGTGCAGTGGTTGCTTGGAAGAGAAATAGGTTAATGCCACAAGAAAGATCTGTTGACTTTGCCCTTAAAGTGTTTTCAGCTGTAAAACACTAGGCTGTGGGGGTGGGGGCGGGAGCGGGACACTCTGGGACCAATTCAGTGGGGTACAAGGAACTGACTTGAGAGACATCCACATGGCTTTTTAGCTAATAATGATCTCATGGAATTTTAGTTTGACTTTTTTTTTTTTTTAATACAAGAAACTCTTTAAAAACAAACCAAATGAAACAACAGATACCAAATATGAACAACAGGGGGAAAAATCCACCAAAATAAAAGCAGGCCTGGAGTTAGGTTTCTAGGTCAAGCTGTCCTTGGGCATTTCTAACTAAGGAATCTACACAAGGACAGTGTCCTGTCTTGTCTGCTATTGGTTTGATCTTTTAAAAATAAAATGCATTGGATTTGCAGATTTCTGATAACCAGAATTGCATGCAGTTGTGTTAATTGTTTTTTTTTTCTATTTTAGTTTGATGAATGCAATTAGGCTTGAGGTCAGTGATATGAAGGACATTACTTAGTCTATGCTATGACTTATTCTAGCCATGGCAGTGTCTGTGGTTCTTCAATGATCGCTAATGAGGGAAGAGCTGAATAAACTCCTGAAACCAACACCTGTTAAACCACAGACTTCCCTAGACTTCTCACAGTTGGAGGCAGTTGGTGTGATCCATGTACCTAACATAATTTCACCCCTGTTAAAATTATGATTCAAGTGTTCTGTGTTGCTTACTCAGCAGCTTTCTTGAGTACCTGCTATGTACCAACTGTGTTCTAGGTGCTTGGGGTATAGCCATAAGCAATCAAGTTCTGTTCCTCAGAGGTTTAAGTCCTAGCTGGTGGTAAGCAGTCAATACAAACAAGCAAGTAAATATTACAGTATGGCAGGCGCTAAGTGTCATGGGGGAAAATCAAGGAAGGAGAGGATGAACAGAGAACAACAAATACGGGCAAGATTCAAAGACATCAAAACCCTTGTGTATCATTGGTGGGAATTTGAGGGGAAGCTCTTAGGTAGAACAATATGGTAGCTCCTGAAATATGAAACAGAATTATATGATTTGACATTTCCATTTTTAAATATCTGAAGAATTAAAATCAAGGACTTACACAGTTTGTTTTATGTTGAAAGTTGCCTCACTCACGTTAGCCAAGAGGCAGAAACAAAACCCTAAAGTGTCTATTAATATATGAATGAAAAACAAAGTGCTGTTTATGTGTTCAGCAAACTCAGTCCAGAAAAGGAAGAAACTCTTTTCACAGTGCATTCAAACCACGAAACCATTTGCTAACTGAAATAAGCCAGCCATCAGCAGACACATAATGTATGATTGTCTTAGTGGGAAGTCCCATATGAGCAGTCAGATGTGTAGGGACAGAATGTAGACTGGTAACATTTCAGAGGCTAAAGGAAGGGGATGTTGGATTAATGAACCCAGACTTTCTGTTTATAAAAATTAAAAGTTCTGGTAATGGCTAATACTGGTAAATTTTTTTTTTTTTTTTTTTTTTTTTTTTTTTTTTTTTTTTGCAATACACAGATAAGTAAAAGACAAAAGTTTGTGGGGTGTGAGGGTTGAATTGGGGTTGATAGTTAAGAAAGTGCTCTTTACTGTTGTGACTTTGAGCAGAGCTCTGGCAGAAGGTGGCTGTCTCCCCATGATGCTATTCCTGAAGTCCAGAGTAGAAAGTGTGGTGGCCCCGAGGTGAAAGGAGGTAGGGCATGTTGGAGTGAGGGCAAGGGGCTGCAGTGGCTGCAGTGGCTGCAGGTAGGGAGCAGGGGGAGGGTCTAAGGTGGAAGGGTAGTCAAGGTCCAATGGTGAAGGCCAGATTTTGCACATCAGCAGTTCTGAGGATTTCTGAACCCTGACAGGGTCCCCAGTGTGGTTTTCAGTATTGCTGAACTTGACTGTGCTTTCTAAAGAGACTGGCTAGGCTGGCAAGACCACATACCAGATGGAAACTTGATATAGGGGGAATGGGGGAAACCTGGATTTCCAGAGTGGTTGTCATGTGACATTTCCTGGCATTGATGTTTACTTAAGTAGGGAAGGAGTCTCCTAAGCTGAAGAGTAAAACCCACCTTTGCTTTGCTCTGCAAATTCTAAGAACCAGCTGGTGGTCCTGGGCTCCACCAGCCTTCTGCTGCTGTCACCACTCTGCTGCCCATCATATTTCACTTGGGGGATGACCTGACCCTGAGCATTATGTTTCATCATCTTTGAGAAGTTCCGTATTAGTGATTCTCCTTGAAAACTGGAAAGATGCTGTCACAGGGGCAGAACTAAAATTCCCAATTGCATTATTATTGCAAAGATTACCCATTCATTGTCAAATGCTAGGAAGCGATGGGCAGGCCATACAGATAAAACAGTGTGTCTGTCTCAGCCATCCTAGAGTTAAATCTGAACTTTTCACTATAGGTAGAAATTAGCTGTGTATTTAATAAGACTCACACCCCTTCCATTTGCTGGCTTCTCTTTGGTATTCAGACAGTTGAGTCTCTTGCTAGTAAGAAGATAACCTATATTTCCTTTCTCCAAAGGTCCATCCCTCTGATGGGATTTTATATCATTAATTATTAATTAATTATTTCGTTAGTTGTTTAAATTTTATGTGTGTGTGAGTGTTTTGCCTGCATTTGTTTAAGTGTACTGCAGGCATGCCTGGTGACTTCTGAGGCCAGATCAGGCACTGGATCCCCTGAACTGGAGCTCCAGATGACTGTACCACCATGTAGGTGCTGAGAAACAAACCACAGTCCTCAGGAAAAAGGAGCAAGTGCGCTTCACTGCTGAGACATCTCTCCAGCCCCTGGTGGGATTTTATTCAATATGTATGAAATGAGTACAGTAGAATACTACATCCTTCACAGTTGATCATTTGTTGACCAATGTAAATGTTCTCAATTGGTGTATTTTGTTCTTTGAAGAAAATGAAATGGACGTTGAAACACTGTTTACTTGTAAACTATCTTATTACAGAAGAAATCCAAGTAATTACCCTGTATAGCTATAGCATTTCTCATTTGTTAGACTAGGCTAACCCTGTGAAGTAGGTACTCTCTTATGTTTTTGTTGTTGTTCCTTTGTTTTGTTTTTTGTTTGTTTGCTTTTTTAAAAATATGTGCATTCTAGGGATTGACTTAAGTCCTCAAGTTTGCAAAGCAAGTGTTTTTTTTGAGCTATCTCCTCAGCCCTGTTTGCTTGTAAGGAAAACTCTTTACCGTAGAAGATCTCAAACATAAGCCAGTGGCGTGTGTTGTGGTGTCGGCAAGGCCAGAAACTGGACACTGGATTTAATGGAACTAGAGTTACAAGCCATTGTGGGCTGCTGCACAGTGTAAGTGCTGGGAACTGAACTTGGGTCTTCTTTTAGAGAAGCAAGTGGTCTTAGCCATTGAGTCATCTCTCCAATCCCAACAGTAGCTTCTTACTACATGGAACCCATTTTGTTCATCATTCTCTGTGCTAACCATTGTTAACTCACCACTAACTTGTTCCATCTTCATCCTCACACACTTTCCTCTTTAGTCTTTGGTAAGTTTGAAATCCATCTTGGACACACTAAAGCAACTGTATTCTATCAAGAATCCTTAGGATTTCAATTCTTTATGTAGGTACATAATGAGATACTTTTAAGTCTGTAGCACTGGATGTTCTTCTATGTAGGTGTTGGGGAGGGCATGCCATTGGCATTTATTGCATAGAAGCTGTGACTGCTAATTCAGTAACCTACAATATATCATATTTTAGTATTTAGGTATAGAGACCCACTTCAAGTCAGATTCTTTATTTTTATTTGTTTTCCTTCAGGGGCAGAATATTTCAAAATACTGCTAGTATCACTGTTGAGTATCTCTGCATATGGTATTCTTTAAAAGAGCCATTGTGAACCCACAGATCTTTGGGTTTTCTACACTTTTCTTCATGTAGTTACTTTATTCATCTTCCTTCCATCCCCCTTTTGTTCTTCTAATTTTGAGACAGGGTTGCTGTGTAACCCTCGTGGGCCTCAACTTGATCTCCTGACTCAGCTTCCTGAGTACAGGGCTTATATATAGTGGTGTGCCACCATCCCCAGCCTTGTAGCTAGTGATGTCAGTTAGAGTTCCTGAGACTTTTGACAAAACCTTGAAAGTTCTCATAGTTTTCTTCCTTTCTGTGTGACAAGATGTTCCAGGCTTATCTTTTATATTTCTTGTCTCATACCATGAATCGCCTTTTCATCAGGAAGCCCTTGTACTTTTGATAGGGAAATGGCATGAGACACCTTTGCTTAGGACCACAGGAGCATTCTTGCCCTCATCTTGTAGGTGATAAAATAAAAATTAAAACATCTGAACATTTCCCTCTCTCTCTTTTGAGACAGGGTCTTCCTATGTAGCTCTGGCTGTCCTAGAAGTCACTATTATAGATTATAGATCTAACTCACAGAGATTATTCTGCCTCTGCTTGAAAGAGCTGGGACTAAAAACTTGTGTCATTGCTTGTGACTTACCTGAATGTTTTCATTTTAATGTGTCTTTGTTTATCTCAAAGGAGTCTAAAAGTAATCTGAACTTAAAAAATAAAAGTTGATTTGACTTTCAGTGTATTCCTGAATAAGCAAAAATGCTATTCACACCCCTTAGGGGAAGTCGGACCTTGCTCAACTTATGCAGTGAAGCTGGATGGATAGAAGTCGTCCAAGCATACTCCAGAGATATAGACAGGAGGCATCTTGGGAATGGATCCTAATTCTAAATATTAAGTTTACTTGCATTATATATTGTCTCAGACAATAACTTCAGTGATTTTGTGCATAGAAATAGTTTTATGGTGTGGAATTTTCTTTGTGGTGTCATGTCAGCATTCAAGAAGTTATGGAATCTTGAGCATTCTGAATTTTGGATTATCCTGGCTCAACCTGTACTGAAACTGGGCTGTCGGAATAGCTCAGAGGCAGAGTATGTGCTTATTGTGTGTGAAGCAGCCCAGTGCCAAGATAACTTCAAAATAGACCCATTCCAGCAACTAACCCCCACCCCTGTACACACAGAGAAAGAGGGAGCACAAGAGAATACATTGTGTTGTTAAATTCAGTATTTCTCTTGCTGTTGGGTTCAGTCTAAAGTTTGAGAAACACTGTTACTTTTTTTTTTTTTTTAATCCACATGGTCCATGGACCAGTCACCTGGGAACTTGTTATTTGTACTCTCAGGTCCCACCTAGACCAGTATCATCTGACATTTAGGAAGACCCTCAGGTGATGTGTACCCTTCCATACTTGAGAAAGTCTGTCCCAGAGGATTCCTGCCCAGTCCTGTTAGTAATAGCCTTTTTTATAGTTCCTGTGTTGGATGGCTGGTTCTTACCTGTTGAAGCTCACCTTTGTGCACAACCCTGGCAGCCTTCTCCTTTTCAGGTAAATGAAGAGAGAGGCTAACTCACCAGGCATAATTCTGTCAAAAAAAAAAAAAAAGGAAGCTCTGTTTTTACTTTTAAAGATGCTTTATGGCTTTGCATCTAGAGGTAGAAAGAGACCGCAAGCTGTCTGTGAGCCCAGGGGTCATGTAGTCACATGAAGTAGTAAGGGCAGCTGCATTTTAACTTGCTGCCCATAGACACTGGGGGAATTGATGGTTGAAGACTTCTCTTATCACAGAACATCTGCACCCCTGGGTATAAAGTTACTCATCAGAAAAACCTAAGCGAAGGAAAATAGCACCAGCCTACAAGTGTCCTTGTTCATTTGTATGGGGAAGGGGACTTTTAATCTGGGAAGCGATTTTTTTTTTTTGCTTTATAAAGACAGTTTAAGAGCATTCCATATCTATTTTGGAATAGAAAATGACTTAGGGATGTTCATTTATTTGCCTTGTCTCGTGTGTGTGTGTGTGTGTGTGTGTGTGTGTGTGTGTGTGTGTGTGTGTGTGTGTGTTCTGCCTGCATGTACTTCACCACACTCTCCATGTCAAGTTCTACTGTTCCCTAGGATCTCACCCAAATTCTTCCTCCTCTGTGCAGCTTTTCCTTTTACTTGAGACTTCTGTCATTTGAAACTCTGTATCTTGATCTCTGTTTTCTTCACCGCAGTGTTTTGTTTGCTTAACCCTCAAGAGTCCCTAGCACATTGGAAGAGCTCACAGTATATTTGCTGAGTGAAGTAACCCATACCCATTCTGTCTCTGAAGGTTGCAGGCTCTTTCTCAGAAGAAACTAATAATGATTTGTACCTCTCTGTGGATGAAATCTTTTCTGGGTTGCCTTATTACTTTGAAAACCCCTTTTGGTGTGCAGAAAGATGTGAAGAAATTGTAGAAATGTATTAAGCTTCTCTTTTGGTAGGGTTGTGAGCTGTTGCTCACTACAGCTCTCTAGAGGACACACAGCTCCAGGAATTGCTAGTGAAACTGAGAACAGGGTAGTGAAACTTGCTGTTGTACTTGTTGCACCTTGGGGTACCACAGGATGGGGTCTCCTGAGCCATCCTCCTTTTACTGCTTCGTAGATATCAACAAAACATGGAACATCTGTGAGTCTGTTTCCTCTTCTGTAGATTAGGTATAAAAATACCTGCTTGGGGCTGGGGGTGGGGGTGGGGGTCTGGGAGATAGCTCAGTCAGGAAAGTGCTTGTTCTTTAAGCATGAAGACAGGAGTTCAATCCCCAGAGCCACACACAAAGCCAGGTGTGCTGGTGTGTGTTTGTAATCCCAATGCTGGAAAGTGGGAGGTAGATCCTTGTAACTTACTGGCCAGCCAGCTTGTCTTCATCAGGGAATCCCAGCCAAAGTGAGCGTTTCTGTCAAAAACAAAAAAAAAAATAAGCCAGGCGGTGGTGGCACACTTTAATCTCAGTACTTGGGAGGCAGAGGCAGGAGGATCTGTAAGTTCAAAGCCAGCCTGGTCTGCAGGGTAAGTTGCAGGACAGCTGGAACTACAAAGAGAAACCCTGTCTCAACAAAACTAAACCAAGACAAAACGCCAGCAAGGATGAGGGCTCCTTGGGAACAACACTGAAGATTGACTTTCCGTCTCTGCACACATATCACACAAATACTGTTCTTCACCTGAGACATTTGCTTTGGGTCATTATCACCAAATTGTATAATCAGATTGGAAAAGAAAATATATAGACCTATCCCTAGGGCCGGGATAGATCTCAACTAGGAAGGTTATTTTTCCTTGTCAGGTAGGTAACCTGTGGGTCTTGGGGTGAGGTCCAGCTGGTAGCCTGTGGGTCTTGGGGTGAGGTCCAGCTAGTAACCAATGTAGAGGCCTGGGATGATGGCGTTCATTGTGTTATGGCAGTGGTTCTTAACCTGTGGGTCATGATTCCTTTGGGAGGGTCACACGACAGATTTTGTATTAAGAATAATAACAATAGCAAACTTACAGTTATGAAGTAGCAATGGAATACTGTTTAATGTTGGAGGGAGAGTCACCACAACATGAGGAATAGTATTAAAGGATTATAGCATTAGGAAGGCTGAGAACCACTGTGCTGTGGTGCTTAGGAAAATGTCTTTCTCATGAAGAACTGCTCCAAATGTCAGTCATACCAGGATTGGGGAGCCTTGTGGTAGAGTAGGTTTCCAGATCCAGTGAAAATGACCTCTCTGAAGAAACTGATTTAACTTGGTTTGCTAGTTCAGTTTAGGCAGGCAGAGGGCTTTCTTCTGAAGCTGGGGCTGACTTTCCCTTTAAAAATGTGTAAGTCACATTTATTTGTTTCATATCTATATGTGTATACACATGCATGTTTATGTGCATGCCATGGTGTTTGTGTGCACATGTGCATATATGTACATGCATGCCAGAGTGTATGTGTGCACATGAGCATGCCCATGGTGCATGGATCTAACTCAGGCTTTTAGTTGTGGCAGGGGCAGAAACCATCTCAATGGCTCCCCTTGAACTTCTTACCAAAATAAACAACCTCTTCCCACCTATCACAAGTGCTGGTCATGTTATCTGAAGCCCTGTGGTCTGTCATTGCGACCTCCATGAAATCACCAGACAGTTGTGTTGACTGGTTGGTTTTTTTTTTCCCCCACATATATAATGAGTACTGTTGGCTCAGTGCTGTTAACTACCAATTCCTCAGCACTTTACCTGGCCAGTTCTGAGCTTGTGGCTGCCTTCTCTTAGTGAAGTCTTGGGGGAAACATAAGAACATATAGCCATACTGGCATCTTTTCTGAGGAATAGCTCTTTGTAGAAGGTGTACCTGTTTCCAGGTACTTTGTAGATGTATGTGGAAGGCTAAGTAGATTTGTGTGAAATATGCAAGGGGCAGCTTTCTGGAGATAGACCTAGAGACTTGTGCATGCTTGGCAAGCTCTGTACCACTGAAATGCATCCCAGCCCTGAGTGGCATCATTTAAATAAACTGTTGCTCAAAACTTCAGATTTAGAGTAACTTTCTGAGGTTGGCAGAAAGAGACTTGGATCTTCTGAGATGATCATTTCCTTTAGGACTGACTGAAAATGAAAGCATTTGAATATGATTCCTATGTCCCGAGCAGTGGTTTTTTAATAGTGAAATTAATTACATGACAACAGGAATGTGGTGTTTCCAAGGATGGTTTCTGATAGGTCAAGGCAGCAAGGAGTGGCCTGTGTAATGTGTGGTGAGGCTGGGATAGCATTCTGTCCAACTCCAAAATATTCTACTGCTCCTCCTACTTTTGCAGTAGAAATCTCATCCAGCATCTTTGCCCAAAGGGAGTTCAGAAATTAACCCCGAGAAAGTGCAGGAACAGAAACAGCTAGTTGTAAAGGAAACCTTTTCCTCTGTCTTGGGAGCACCAACCATAAAAGTGTTGGGCTTTCTCTACTCTGGGTTTACAGCCATATTACCATATTTGTCCCCGGGTGAGGACATGGTGAGGAGACTTCTGCTCCCCTGGACAGTGTTTCCTTGGCCTCTGGCCAGGAGATTGATCACATGCCAGGCCACCCTTCCTTGTTGGGGCATTCCTTTCTCTTCCTTCTGGAAGACCTCATGGCTTGCCCGACTCTGCCCATTGCTAACCCCTCCCAACTGGAGGCTGCTTGACCTGACAGTGACATGGTGTCTTTTGAACTGTTCATTGGTCTCAGTTCTGGGAGACCTGCTTGTATTCCAGATGCTTTTAAAACACATCTTCACATAAGCCCCTCTTTACCTGTCTAACTTTAGATGAATCTTTTTGATGTTGTTATTATTTTAAATGAGGCAACATGGAATTAGTGCTACAGGACTTTGGCAAGGACTCTGTTTTTTTTCTTTTTGTTTTTTGTTTTTGTGCTATGCAAAAGCATCCTCACTGCTCCTCCGTGCATGGTACTTTTCGGTTTTATTAGAAATAGTACAGGAAATGTTCTGCTGGAGTTGGTACTGGCGTGGTTATAGATGTGTAACTTGTAGTATGTCCCTTTCCTAAACTTGTCATTTGGAGTTGCTGGTTGGAAGGGCTTATCCCTCAACTGAATCTAAGAAGTCTGTAAGCAAACAGCAGAGCAGAAAGTACAGAGACAGAGAGCAGGAATGTCTCCCCTGTTCTGTTTGCTGTGTGCTAAGCACACATGCTGTTTTTTTCCTTTCATTTAACCCCCAGCATAGCTTTATATTGGGTACCTTACAGAAGAGGAAGCTGCGGTGACTGAGTAACTCTGTCAAGGATAGTATGAGTAGAGGTAGGAGTGGGGCTGGGGTGTGGGCAATGGAAGAGCACATGCGCCTGCAAAACAAACGAACAAACAAAGCCCCCAAAACAAAAAAAGGTGGTATGTGGGGGAAGCACATGCTTTACTCTGGTTTGTGTCCTGGGGCCTGGCTCCACACCTCTAACTTTGTTCTTTCCTCCCCTATACCTTTTTAGTTTGTGGCCTGATGTCTGCTTTTGAACCTTTGAGCTCCTTCCTGCCCTTAGAGCCTTTGAACCAGGACTTTCCCCGTCTACAGTGTTCTGCCTTATTCCCATCCCCTTTCCCATTGCCTCTTTCTTCAATTTCAGGTCTCAGTCTAAATGTCATCTGGTTTTTCTGACCAGTGAAAATTAGGCTGCCACCCAGTTCTATGGTCCAGCTTAAATTCCCCCTCTTTTTTGGGGGGGGGTGCTGTTGGGATGTAACCAAGGTCTTATGAATACTAGGGAGGTACTCTCCCACTGATACAAACCCCTAGGCTGGTTTTAATTCTTTGCATGTACTTATAGTGACCATATTTACCTTGTTTTAATCCTGTTTACTGTCTGCCTGAACTTGAATGTGTGTCTTTAGGACAGGATCCTAATGTGTGTTGAATGTGTGTGTCTTTAGGACAGGGTTTTAGTCAAGTGTCCTTGTCAGTGTCTTTGCAGGTGAGTCACAGCCAATGCCAGATCAAGTCTCACAAAGAAATTTGACTTAGTATTGTTTCCAAATCCTTGGATCCCTTTACATGCTCAAAAACTGTTATTTACATGCTTAAAAACTGTTAAAAAAACTCCAAATACTTCCATTGATATGACATATGTTTGCCTATATTTATCATATTATAAACAGAATAGGAAATTATTTTTAGAAGTTACACATGCACATAGTAATTTTTTTTCAAGTGAGAAAATTAAAATATTCTCTAGAACAAAACAAAGCAAAATTTAGCAAGAATGCTATTGCTGAGTAGTTTTGTAGATGATTTTAAGGCCTGTTTGAGCAGGAGAGTTACATAGCACACATCTTTATTGGCCTTGAATCTGTCATGTCTTGCAGCCTCTGGGTAACTCTAATGTACACACAAGAGATAGAACAAAGAGACAAATGCCTCCATGGTGTTGTCAAATTAATTTTGCCTTTGAAATCTTGACTGAAAGGGTCTTGGGGACTCCCTTGAGGCTACTGCCTTATGGGATAGATGAATCAGTCGTTTAAGATGTTGGATATGGTAGGGAGGGAGCTTCTCAAACTGGGAGGTGCTAAGGTTCTGGTGGCAGGATGTAACCCAGCATCCCTAAGTCTAGAGGCTATATCATTTCTTCCTGTTCAGGAAGAGATGCATGGTCATGCATTTCAGAAGTCTTAACAAAACTAATTGCTCTGAGAACTTGGAAGAGAGTAGTGCTTGTCATCATTCAGTTGCCAAGGAGCAACATAGCAAACAGCCTAGACGATGTGCAGTGGGAAGGGTCATTTGGTGACTGAGAATAGCAGCTTGAAAAAAATGCATCTTCCTTGACAGCTGCTACTCCAGTCTCTACTGTGTTCTTCCAGCATTGGCTACTTAGTATTCTACTATGGAAACTAGATTGTCATGGCTGGAAGTGTATCATTGGTAGGATGCTTGCATAGCATGCATGGGGCACAGAGTACTGTCCCTAGCTGTCCCTAGCACCGGGGAGAAGTCCAGTGGAAATTCTCTTGACTTGAGGTTTTCATTTCAGTCAGACTCTGCTGCATTTGCAGTTATAGGGGGTCAAGGTGGATGTTGTTGATAATGTACTGGCCTGCTGAGGTGTATGAGAGGGTAAATAGTTCCAGTTTCGACTTCTGGGAGTATTTTGTGTATCCCTGGGCTGATGGCATGCAAGTGTGTTGCTATGAAAAGTTGGGTATCAAAGCATCTGTGGGGGGCTTGGCCACCAGGAAATGGTGTGCTAGGGAGGCCTCTAAAGGCCCCACCAAAGGTCAGTGGACTTTGTGTCCTTTCCAGTTACTGAAAGGCAACTGTTCAGCTCCAATAGCCAGGTGTCTTCATCTTAGCACAGAAAATGCCTGCTATTTTTGGCACAAATGTGCAAATATGTGGTTTTTTTCTTGTCTTGAAAGTAGACTTTGCTCTGTAGCCTAGGAAGACCCAGAACTCACTATATATCCTGGTCTGGCCTGCCACTCATGCTAAAGCCCAGGTTTGAACCTGTGGTTCTGAGGTTCACAGATAAGTGCTAAGTTGGCTTCTGTTTTCCTTGAGCATCCTGTCCATTTGTAAGGATCCTGTGACAAATGACAGCTGTGGTATTCTGGTGACTTCTCTTCAGTTAATGAAAGTGTTCTAATTTAGACTCAGTTTGAGGAGTTCCTAACTTTTACATTCTGAGTTGTGTGTGTAGGCGAAAGTTAAAATAAAAATTTTAAGGAAAAAGAATGTAAGTGCTATTATTTAAGTGTGTGCAGGAGATATAATGGATGAGAAAATGATAATAAATGAGCCACCCTCCCCCCCCCCCCCCACGATAGGAGCTTTTAGAAAACAAAATGTAAAACCTATCTGGAGCTGCTTAAAATGAAATGAACATAGTTCTTTTTCAGTTAGGCTGTGCTTCAGTCTGTTTTTACAGCAAAATGGGAGAGGTTTTAAATAATTAAATTATCAGCCCTTTGAAGAGATCACTACCATCCCCCCCTCCCAGCAGGGCCTCTGGTTTGATGTGGGAAGAAGAGGGAGAGAGAGGGAGTGGAATTGTGGGTTGACTCTCTGGGTGGTGTGAATTTGGGTACCTGGGACGTGCTGTACTGGCAACAGGCACCCCATGGGCTTGCAGAAGATTTAAATATCTCGGGGCCTGTGTTTTTTCCAGCTTTTTTTTTTTTTTCTTTTTTCTTAGCAGTATCAACCAAGTAAAAAATGTATTTCAAGTAGAGGATTTGCTAGTTAGGGGCAGAGGGGAATGAAAATGTGGGAGAAACTAGAGTCAGTGTTTCGGTTTCACTCTTGTTCGAAGATGCAAAGTGAGCACTTAAAGCCGGGTATTATGTTTGAGCCCTTTTTTGTGGATTGTTTGGTTTATGCCTGTAATAATACTGAAAGATGAGAGAATTACTCCCTCCTTCCACCATTTTTTTTTTTTTTTATATCTAAGGGAGCTGTGGCTCAGAGAAGCTAGGCCACTTGTTTAAGGGCACACAGCCAGAGCACACACAGCAGTCTGTGTTTCTAAGCATATACTCCTGTCAACCTTAACACGGAGTGGCGGTCAGCAGGGATGAGCTCAGAGCAGCTGTCTAGGAATAAAGAGAAGTTTGCTTGCTTCTTGTTCTTTTATTTCTCACTGAAATAAAAGGCGTCTGAGTGCTGTATATCATTGATCTAAGGGTTTAGAAAGTTAGTGTTAATTAGCTTTAGAAAACAACCATCCCCAAATAGTATCAGATAATTTTGGCCACAGATAAGATGGCACCATGGTGACATGGAATCCCAGTTTGGCTGTTTGTCATGTCCCAGGTGCTAGGTTTCTGTAATCATGAGACAACAGTGGTCATTCCCTGGTGGGTTTGCAGTGTGGAGGAAAGAAATTAGAGAGCAGTGATGGATTAACAATGACGTAGGTCCAGCAGGGTGACAGGGTTGCACTGGAGAGAAGTGTGGATGCATGTCACTCTGGTTTGGGAGCAGACAAAGCTTCTTAGATGTGGTAGCTGGGCTGTAAAGGTGTTGGGGTTAGCCATATCTGTCGTGTGGGGGAGGGAAAGGAGTGTTAAAGTAGTAAGAACTATGGGGACTCTGGGAAATGTTCACCATGACTGTCATGTTGAGGGTGGAAGGGAGGACAGGCAGGGCTGGAAGAGTGGAAGAGGTTTTTTCTTTTTCTCTCTTTCTCTCTTTCTCTCTTTTCTTTTTCTTTTCTTTCTTTTTTCTTTTTTTCTTTTTTTTATTCGAGGTCTCTGTTATGCAGTCTCAAACCTCCAGACCTTTCCGTTCTCTGATCTTCAGACAGGCTTTATTTGTACAAGCAAGGTATCACCACTGTAAGGATTCAGGCATCATGCTAGATACTTAGACCCCCTCAAAGGGCCCTGTGACTTGTGCCTATGTCATGTGCTACAAGGCTGTGTCCATATGTGCAAGTTTTCCCTTTTAAGTGAGCATCTCCCACCTGTTTGCCCTTCTCCCCCATTTCTTTCTCCTTTCCCCTTCCATCTCTGTCCCCAGTTGGCCAACACCTACCCCTCCCTTTGCTCCCTTTCCCCAGTAGACTCCAGGTGGGTTTTGTGGTTTGTGTTTCTCTCCTGCAGCTGCAGCAAAAACGACAACCACACCTGTGCCCAGCGACTCTCCTGTTCCAGCCTCAGGAAGAGCTGGGATCACACCTGACAGGTGTATACATTGCGCCTGTCTCTGATTTCAGAACGTTGTAAGAACAGTCTGGTTGATGTTTCTAAAAGATCATGCTGTCTGTGTTCAGAGTAGATTAAGGGGAAACCCATAGCTTCAGAAAAATAAGTAGATTTCCAGGTGAGTTGAACCCACACCCCACACCTGCCTCTAGATAGATGGCTATGAATCTGGCCCACTTAAAACGTGTTTTTTTTTTTTTCCAGTTTTGTTTTTGGTATAACTCAATGGTGTAGTTTTCAAGTGTGAACTTTAGAGATGTCAACCATGCATTGAGATGTGAGAAGGCTATACCCTTTTAATAGTCTAGTTAAGAAATGAAACTTGGGGCTGGAGGGATGGCTCTGTGGTTAGAGCACTTGCTGCTCTTGTGGAAGATTTGCTTTCAGTTCCAGCACCCATATGGCTGTTCACAACTACCAGCAGCTTAGTTCTAGAGGATTCATTGCCCTTTTCTGGTTTCTGAGGGTACTGCATGCATGTACTGCACATATGGGTAGGTAAGCAGTCACACACACATATATGTAAATAAATAAATAAAACGTGGTATTTGGGACTGGCAAGATGGCTCAGTGGTTTTTTTTAAAGTGCTTGCCATGCAGCCCAGATTCCCGGAACCCATTTAAATGCCAAAGCCACATACCTATCTGCATGTAGTTCCAGCCTTGAAAGATGGAGACAGCAGCCAGTGAGACTAGACATCGGAGAGCTCTCAGTTTCAGCAGAAGACTGGGATGGAGTGAGGATGATTTCTAACATCAGCTTCAGCCCCCGATGGATGTGCATACACATTCATATGTACCCTCACCACATATGCATGTGTGTATACACATGCACATCACAGGCATACACACAAAGGAAATGGTGGGGGTGGGGGGTGGGGGGAAGAAATGACACTAGCTGAGACCCCGGTGAAAATGAGGTGAGGTTAAAAGAACTGAAGGGTTTGGTGATGTTGGGAGTTTAACATCAGACACTTGATGTTCAGTTCATCCTCTTCAGTTTTTTATTTGACATACATTTTCTGAGTACCTGCTGTACACAAGGCATTGTGTTGGAGATGCAGTTGTGTACAAAGCAGTGCTCTAGAATTGCCTTTCCCTCAAGGGTGTCAGACAAGCATCACACAAATAGATGTGAACTTGTAACAGAGATGCAGGCTGAGAATGAGAGCTCTCACGGGCTGAGTCTGTACAAGTTACCAAAGCATTTGTCCTCATCCTGCGAAGGCCTGGTAGGAAGAACTGTTAAATTGATATCTGAAGGGCTGTTTTTTACCACAGCAAGAGCTGCAGGAGGCATGAGAGGAGAGAAGGGAGTCAACTGGTGTCTCTAGGCTGGCAATAATGCTGAGGTGTGTGGAGGAGAAGGGATGGCCTAGGCAGACAACTGTGGATGCCTTGTAGCTTATGAAGATGCTGTGGGCAGCCAGGAGCAGAACCCTAGAGACTGTTGCCAGTGATACAGATGTGGAAATCTTGGTTATGTAAGGGAGCTAGCAGAGCTAGTGTCTGGGAGGCAGAAAACAGCATGGGCAGGGAGTGCCATCTCTGGTGTCTGTTCTCAGAGCATACCGCCCTGTTCATGTGTTTGTACTTGCTCCTTCCTTAGGAATGGAGTCAAATATCCCCTTCTCTTTACCCATTGCTTGATCAGCGAGAAGCTCAGACAGTGGGTAGTGGGATCTCCATCCAGTGTGCAGGCTTACCTTCCAGGGCAGCCATCTACTACTCCCTCTGCCCTGGCCCAGCTACTCTGCTCCCAGGATTCTCCATCCTGGTCTGACAGCCAGCAGACAGTCAGGGTGGTGGGTGATGGCACTTGTAGATCATGGAGATGGCAGCATGGCTTTATGCAAGGACCTTTGTTGGTGATCATCAAACCCAAGCCGTATGATGACCTCGCATATAGCTGGGGACAGCAAGGCTTCGGGAAGTCCTGAATCCCTACCCTGCGTAAACAGCCGAGCTGGGGTTCAGTACAGGTGCTTTGTGCCTGGAGCCGTCTGTCTGTCTTCCAATGAGGTGAGCTCTTGAGACCATAGTGCGTGGGTGTGGGAGGAGAATGGTAAACCTCTGTGAAGGAGAAGTTTCGTTACAGTCACAGGTTTAGAGGCCATTGGTACTTGAGAGGAAAGGTGAAAAGTAAAAGTTTTGGGAAGTGGCAGCCTCCCCGTGGGGCTGACAGTAAGTTTTCTAGCAGGGCTGTGCATTTAAGCAGGAGCTGAGACCTTCCAGAAGAGTGTTTGCTAGATTCCAGCGATGTACAAGAGATAGCATGACAGGCTTAGCCAATGGTCCGTGCCATTGCGTATTCTGCAGTTCTCTGTCTTCAGAAAGGCCTGCATGCTTTGTGCTAAGGAACTGGGACTTGTTCTGTATTGTTGATCTATTTTCCTGATAGGGGAATTAGGGAAGATAATCACCTTCCCCCAAAGTGAACTACGTCACCCCGAGTCTCACAGGAGGTCATCTGTTGCAATGCCTCCTTGACTTTTTATGCAGAGGACCTTTTCCTTTATGGAGGCTTAAACTTTAGATACTTGCAGAATTGCTCTTTATCCATTAGCTGCAGAATAATAATAATAAAAAAAAAGCTAGCAGTGAGCACCGAAAGCATGTCGACTGCTGTTTCAGGCACTTTGCATGCACGATCTCACCCTTTCCCGATGACATGTCTCTGAAGTAGATCTGCAGTGTGCAGGTCTGTACAGAGGTCTACACAGGCTGAGAAGCGCCGGTGGGATAGCATCTGTGTAGAGAGCCACAGTGGAGTCTTAGGCTGACCAGCAAGCCTATTTTGTAGAACTGTTGGCATGGAGCCCTGGGTGTCCTCACAGTACTGGAAGCCGCACAGTTATGACTGAGTTCTGTGGCAGGTTGCTAACCTGCCCTGTTTTTCTCATAGTGACCCTGCTCATTGTGTATGAGGGATACTGGGAGCCCTGAGTGCAGCTGGTGGAAACCTGCAGGCACAAATGGCCCACACAATCAGATAAAGAAGTGGCCTCCCACCCTGCTTCCAAACAACAGGAAGTCTTCCTGAAGATTGTTGCCAGGCCCCACTTCCCACCTCTTCCCTCCAGCCCCAGATGACTGGGATTTTGACTCTGCAGGCCTGAGGTTTTCCTTTCAGGATTTTCCTTTCAGGGCACAATCCATAATTGTTCCAGGGTCTCGCTCTTCCTCTCTACAAAGCAGACCAGGGGAGACCCAGGGGTTTCCAGCCAGACCTGGAAGCTATTTGCCTGCTCAAATCTTGTTCAAGGAAGGAATCACTGATGATTCCCCTGGGAAGGAACCTGCCCTAAGGATCCTTGCATTTTTCTTTTCTCTTTTTTCCTTTTCTTTCTTTCCTTTTTCTTTCTAATTGGGTCCTTTGGCAGAGTGCCCAGTTGAGCATCATTAACTGTGGTGGGTGTACTGGCCTCTGTTTTCCTGGAAAATGTAAACCATGGCAAAAGGTTACTTGTTCAATTATCTTGTCTACTTAATAAGCATATGGATAAGAAAGAAGACGCTTAACCTTTCTTCTGACTGAACAAAAGTGTTATAAGGCTAAGGTAGAAAATGCGAAATTTGGCAATACAGGAAAAAAAAAAAAAAAGAATGGAATTATCCATAAAGGGGGAAAAACAGTTCTGCATAGTTGCCCAGATAATAAGAACGGTGAAGCATTTTGCCTGTGCCCTGTCATTACTGTTGGTGATAAGGTCCACTTCAGAATTTAATAGGCCTAGTTTAACTCCGTGCCTCCCGATTTGTTAATTACCTATGATGACCAAACACGTGGACCTTCCTATTCCTCAGTTTCCCCAGCAACAAAATAGGGTAACAGTGGTGGTTCCTGTCTCACACCATGCACTTGTCTCGAGGATTCTGAAAGAGTATTGTTAAGTTCTCTGCTGTGGTAGACATGGTCCACCATAGTCCTCGATAGGGATTCACTGTTCAACTTAGCAGTGGGACGAAAGCAGTTCATACTACTCAGAAAGTGATCCCATCTTCTCTGATCTCAGATGCCAGGCAGGGTGGGGTCTGGTTAAACCTGGATGGGACAAATAGGACTAATGCAGACTCTTAGTGCCAAATGCAGTACAGGGACCTATTGTGACTGTCAGGTTTCGAGCCTTACTAGTTTTGTCATGCTTTGCTGTTATAGAACACTGGGTTATACCAGCTACTTTCAGAAAGATACCAAGAAGATGATACAGATTCGGAGGACATCATCATCTGGTCATCTTCTGGCTTGGTCTTCACTAGAGTCAAATGCCCTTTAGAAGGAGAGTGTTAGTTACCCTGGATAAATAAGGCCCTGGTTGTCTTGCCTAAGCACATTCCTGCCCTCCTGCATCCAGCAACTCCCCATTGGTCCTCTGGGAGGCAAGTATGTACAGACACAAATTTGGTCTGACTCAGAAGTCAAACAGAAATTGTTTTCTAATAATTAATCCTAAAACTGGGATGTAGCTACACAGAAGAGTGCTTGCCTAGCATATCAAAATCCTGTGTCCAGGCCGGGCACTAGTGGCGCACACCTTTAGTCCCAGCACTTGGGAGGCAGAGGCAGGTAGATCTCTGTGAGTTCGAATCCAGCCTGGTCTGCAGAGCTAGTTCCAGGACAGGCTCCAAAGCTACACACAGAAACCCAATAAAAAAACAAAAAAACACCCTGGGTCCAATACCTTAGTCCAAATAGTAAAGCAACTGTCTTATCTGGTGCTTTTATTATACATGGTCTCCTGCTTTTTCACTTCAAATTGATACCAGTTGTGGGAGGAGGATATGGTGGCTCAAAGGTCCAGCACTTGCCCAGCATACATACAGCTTGGGGTTTGACCCCTGGCCATGAGCCAGGTGTGGTATGCTTTAATACCAGCACTCGAGAGTCTGAGGCAAGGCTAGCCTAGGCTATATCATATGATGCTATCTCAAAACTCTTCTTTTTTGTTTTGTTTTGTATGACAAAACTTTTAAATAGAAGGTCATAAAAGCAATAGTGATTTTTTTTGGGGGGGGTGATTTCCATTGGTATCTCCTTTGTGTGTGTTGTTCAAATCATTGCTTTGGCTCTGGATATGACATCCTCAGGAAGAAATGGAACAAGATTGACACGATTCTGGAGAGCAGTAACTGGTGTATTGTCCCTTTGCATGCTCTTTGGGTGTCCTTCCTCCAGCTTTAGAGAAGAGCGCTGTTTTGTCTGAGAGCTGATTATGTTCTTGGTTGCTTACTATTCTATAAATAAGTCTATGTCTGTCTCTCCTGAAGTGTCTGGGTTGTTGGAGCAGTGGGCAATTTTCCCTGCAGCTTCTCAGAGGCAGGGGAGGTGGCTTCTCTCAACAGTTGGCTTGCTGCATCTGGCTTTCCTGCTCAGGGAGGAGAAAGCTTCCAGAAGTTTGCAGAGGAAAACTTGGCACCCAGAGAAGAGTTGGAAGGAAGAGAGGGCTTTTTACCCCTCTACATCATTACAGTTCTTGTGGCCCTGTGGAGTAAATGATTTATTTGAGTCAGCGGGGCGGGGTTGGGGGGGGGGAGAGGGGGATTGTTCAGAGGACTCTTGGCTTGGAGGAAAACCCAGACACTTCATGTATCTACACACAAGGTGCTTAGGAAACATCAGGAAACTCTGCAGTCCACACCAGTACCACTGTTTCCCACATGGCTCAGTTTGTTAGCTGAATGTCAGTTTAATGTCTTGCAGTTGGCTCCTGTTCCTCAGTGTTCATGGCCTTGGTGAAAACTGTTGTTAGGAATCACTTCAGTGTGTGTGTGTGTGTGTGTGTGTGTGTGTGTGTGTGTGTGTGTGTGTGCGCGCGTACATGCACTTAATAGATTATGGACTTTGTAGAGATTACCAGGAACTGATGGGTATTCATCTTGAACTACTACTAACTAGCCATGTAACCTACCCAGGGACTGTTACTCTTGATTAGTACCTGAATGGGGGAGGGTTTGGCCCTGGGCCTAACCCTGGGCAATGGTCTTGCTGCATCCAGGAGTATTATTTCCTGGTAAAGAAGGAAAGCCAAAAGCGTAGCAGCATTTGTGTGGGACTGTACTGTTGGCCTTTATGGCATTGTGATACTTGTTCCCAGGTTTCCTTTGATTAATGTCATTTTGTTGCTGTGAGTCCTTAAGCCAGCCAGGCCCCATGCCTTTGCCAGTACTTAGTTTTGTACCAGGTGTTTCCTTGTGACTTCATGCTCCCTGAGGCACACTGGATATGTTACTGTGTCCTATGTCAGACTTTCCAGATCGTTTAGTCTCTGGAGTTGCTGGCTGGTTTCCCTGCTGTCTGGGAAGGCAGTGTTGCTGAGGGGTCCTCCAAGCTCTGAGCCTGACTCGGATGTGGCTTTGTTAGAATCAAATGATACGGTGATAGGAATAGCCAGAATTCAATACATGGGACAGAATATAGTTGCATATTCCTCATTTGGTTTATGGAACCACCTGGTTGTCAAACCCCTGTTTAAATTTGAATTTTAAGTAATGCACTCAGGGGAAATTGAGCTAAGCCAAATCTTTGTGACAATAATTTTTTCCTCTCTCATCATTTCTCTTCTGCTAACAATGTTGCATGTTTTACTTTGTCTAGGATTTTCAGCAAAGACATGTCGGACAAAATGTCTAGTTTCCTACATATTGGAGACATTTGTTCTCTATATGCGGAGGGATCCACGAATGGATTTATCAGCACCTTGGGGTAAGAGTGTGAAAGTCCTTATGGGGGGAGGGATTTGTTTAAGATAGCATAACATCTGCTAAAAAACTGATTTTTTTTTTTTTAAAAAGATAAGAATGTTAGTAGGTTACTCAGCTTTCCCAAAGGCTGCTTGATATTATCTAATCCCATGTTAGTCATCTCACCTTTTACACAAAAAATATTTTGGTCAGTTTCAAAAGAACAGAATCTTTTTAGTTAAGGCTCTATTAATTTCAAATTTGTTATAGTCTCCTCTTCTTTTATAAGAGGGAAAGGGCTTAAGAATAGGGGACACAATTTAAAGACTAATATATACAGACCCAGAGAAGTGCCTCTTGGCTTTGTGGGAAAGCTTTTTGACTTGTCTTTTCATATGGTGGCTCGTGTGTAATTTGAGCAAAGACCATTACTGCTTGCATGCTTATCTTTCTTCCTGGAAACATAATCTTCCCTACTTTAAATAACTAAATGTATTTGAAAGTTTCAAATCACATGAGTTCTGTAAATCACTTTTGTTCATTTCTGCTTCCTTCAATCAGGATTCGGATATATTCCATTGTGTTCCTCCAGTTATTTTCTACCTTCCCCCTCCTACTCCTGATGTCTAAGGGAGAAAGTGTGAAGTGTAGTAAGTACCCCTAAAGGCAGACAGAGGCCAAATGGAGAATCAAAATGGCTCATTCTAGAATAGTCAGGGATGATCTGTCGTCTTTGTGTAGGAAGGAGATTCTAGGCCTGGGTAGCATTGTTGATTCTGGCAAGACCTAGTCTCAAATAAATGGGGGCAGAAGGCAGGCCAACAGATTTTCCAAAAGCCTCATTCTTATAGCAGCCAGAATGTCCATTGTAATTACAGCTATTACTGGAAGCATACTTATTTTCTGGTATTTGAGCAGAGTGAGTATTGTTAAGTGCTCGTTCAGGTTTCCCCACCCCCATGAGGAAATTATTTCAGATAACAGAGTTATACCTCAGTTAGACCTACGTTTTCATTTTATAGAGAGTTTATTTTCAGAACTACACATGGCTTTTTCCTGTGCTTGGCCTCTCTGCGTAGTAGACCTACCCTCAATAGTTTATCTTCTGTGGCTTTGGAGAAACAGGCTTCCTGCTACTCAGACCTCTCTGATGATTTCATCTTGACTCTCTCCTTCTTCTCTTTATCCCCTGTGGTTAAATTTTTCACCCTTTTCTTATTTTTCAGCATTGACTACAGTACTGTACAGCAGTGGTAAGCGCTCCCTGAGCCCGGTGGGTGTTCACTGTGTGCCAGGTGCTGTTCTAAGTCCCAGATCTCTCTCCATGATTCCCTTACCTCCCAAACACCCTGGTCATGGTGAGCACCACCATCCTCACTGTGTATGGAAAGGGCACTTGCTTGCTTCAGGCAGGGCCAGTCACCTGCCCAAGTTTCAGAGCTTAGAAGACTGGGTCTCTGAGGCCAGTGGTCCTAACACATAACTTTTGTGGGGCAGTTTCTTCTGGCTTCCCAGTCTACTCACTGCCTGTCTGGGTACCTGTCAGACCTTAGCCCCATTTTTCCTCTGTGGCCTATGACTTCACAGATCCTGCTCCTAAAATCTTAGCCTCCTTTCATTTCTTCCCTTTCAGGAGGACATCCATTATTTTATATTATTATTATTATTGTTGTTGTTGTTGTTGGTTTTTTTTTGAGGCAGAGTTTCTCTGTGTAGCCCTGGCTGTCCTGAAACTCACTCCATAGAACTGGCTGGCCTCAAACTCACAGGAGATATGCCTGCTTCTGCCTATTGAGTGCTAAGATTAAAGGTGTGCACTAATACCACCTGGCATTATATTATCATTTTGAGCCTAGTCTGACTTTGAACTTGAAGTCCTCCTGCCTCAGATTTTTAAGTGCACACTTATAGATGTGCAACATTCTAAAAATTCATAGGGTTGCATATTCTTTGTTTTAATTTTTTTCAAGTATTCTGTGTTGAGTCCCTCATAAAGTTAGGATGTATGTTTTTTAAATTTTGGGTACTAATTTTTTCTTCTGATGAGTATTATTCATCTTCTCACTCACATATATTTGAGAATAGCTTGCATAAACATTAAGTTGAAAGTTAAATTTGACCCTCATTCCCCTTCTTGGAATAGGCTAAATATTTATGGAGTACCAATCATAGGGATGGGATTGTGACTTGACTCTAGAATTGATACATTTAGAAGCAGAAAGTATCTAACCATTCCCTGAATGGAGAATCTTGGACACAATTCTTTGGTTTTATAGATGAAACAAGGGGCTAGTGAATATGACATAATGCCATTCCCTTAGCTGGTACCTTAGTGTTATCAACACTCGATACTCAATGAGACCCTTCCTCCTACCACTTCCTTTTACTGGAACTTGATCATTAGTCCAGCTCTGCATTGTGTATGTCCTGCTAGGGGCCAAATCCTGTGTCTTATACATAATAAGTAATTACTCTCACTCTGAACTATGTCACCAGCCCTTGCATTGGTTTCTGGATCCACCACTTTAATTATTGGGTTAGCTTTGGTGGCCTCCCCAAACTTGTATTGACCATAAAAGGGACCAGGGGAGAGATTTTATGTGTCCATTGTATTCTTGATTTTTGTAGAAAACCTTCAGGCCACTGATCACATTGAACACTATGCCTTTTGTAGAGGCCTAGTGACGTCTTGTGTTTTGAGGGCAAATGTGGGAATACTCTTCATGCTTTAATTTACTTCACTTGACAGATACTGAGCTTCAGCCTTGGGCATCTTGTGAGCTACAAAGCAGGGAGCCCATTCCATTGCTTCCATAGAGCTTGATTAGGAGAGTGGAAGAGAGACTTTCTAGGCAAGAAAGGCTTCTGTGGTGTGTATAGTTTAGGAAATGTCCAAGTTGAGTATTTAATAGCCTCTTGCAATTTGAATAAGAGGCAGCATAGGCTAATGGAAAAGGTTCTAAAAATCCTGGCATGGTACCTATGACCAAGTTCCTTGGTCATGTGGGAAATGAGCTGGCTCTCCTAGTTTTAGGACCTTGGATAAGTAATGTAACTTCATTGTATCTCAGTGTCTCAGATGTTCAAAAAATATGTTTATTTTTAGTGGTTTCCCTAAAAAGAATTATGCAAGTTAAATTAAGTTTTAATGAAGTCAGAACTTGAGTTACTTGAGTCTTTATGTAATCTTGGACTGTTACTTATTTGTAACTTCATTGTGCTTTTGAAACTCCAAGCCCTTCCCATTTCTGTGCATTCCCACTGGGTTCCCACCGAAGCTGCTCCACTCCTCATGATCCATCCTTTATTTCAGCTCTTCCTACAGTTCTGAAACATCTTCCTCTGTCCAAAGCTTCTGGCACAGATGGCCCCTAACTGTTCTCCTTTTCTCCTTCCGTTATACCTTACTTACTAGTTTGTTTTTATGGCTTCTACACTTAAACCTTGAGCTCTTTCAGGGCTGGGCTTGGCTCACTTTAGTCCTCATATCCTAGGATTTGGTATAGTTCCTGGTGCAGGGTTGGCTCCTCACCTATCATCCATTGAATGCATTGAGCCTTTGGTGTGTCTTCCAGACTTCAGCAATATTTCATGTTGTGTGCAAATCTGTCACTATGTGTTCCTGGGGAAAGGAATTGAAGAAAATGGTAACTCGACATCTATCACAGAAGCAGATTCCTGGGCTTTCAGATTAGGTTTATTTCACTCTATGCATAGAATAGTTCACTCCTTGGTCAACAGTGCCTGGCAGAGGAACATGGCATTCTAAGTGTTACATGGGAAAAGCCCTAGGGTACTCAATTTTTGCAATATTGTTTACTGAGGGTTTTACTTCCCTAGACTTGGTGTGATACAACATTTATGTGTTTTTCTTTTTGCAGCCTGGTTGATGATCGTTGTGTTGTGCAACCAGAAGCCGGGGACCTTAACAATCCACCCAAGAAATTCAGAGGTAAGGTTTTGGTGTTGATGGAGTGGTCATTTGGACTTCCATGATAATTTATGAAGAGTGTTCCTATGACTGTGAGGGCAGCTGGTCCTCCCTCCCTCCTTTCCTTCCTGCTTCCAGTCCTCTCTTCCTTCCTGTAGCAACCTTAGGTTTATTTACTTAAGTATATTTTTCAAAATCAGATTCAAGTCCTGGCATTAAACTCTTAAACAAATGCATAAATAAATTCCTAGTCAAGATTGGCATGGCTTTTATTAGGGCCTTAGTTTGTCTACAGAATATGTGTTGCCAAGGGCTAATTCATCTGAAAGCTTTTCGTTAGCATAGCTATTTATCCAAACAAATGGAATTTAAGGATCCAGGCATAGGGAGCATGGGCTATTTTAGCTGATCTCATGATCCCTCTTAGGGCCTTGATAATTCTTAGCTGCCTTACCTGGAATGAGATATTCTTGATTATTGAACTTGTACTTGAGCTTAAAAGGTACACATGGCAACTTTCCTATTAATGTCACCTTCTGTAACCCTGTGTTTTTAATTTTTCTCAGAATGTATCTCAGTTTATTGCAGAGAGGGTTTGAACTGTGGTTGGAGTCTGAGATGCCATCTCTTAGCTTCTGTCTTCGGTAGGGATGATGGTAGTTAAGTGGTTCTCACTTTGATCCCCATCTTAGAATTACCTGGAGATGCTTTTCAATTCCATAGATGCTCTGGACCAATTAAGTTAAACCTAGAAGGGTGGGCACTGTTTTTTGTTTGTTTGTTGGTTGGTTGGTTGTTGCTTGTTTTTGAAATAGGATCTCACTATGTAGCCCTGGCAGTCCTGGAATTTACTATGTAGACCAGTCTGGCCTGGAGTTTACAGAGATCCACCTCTCTTTTTGTCTCCTGGGATTAAAGGTGTGTTCCACTACACACAGCTCCACACTAGCATTTTTTTTAAGCCTTCCAAGCTAGTTGAAAGGTTACATTTATTATCAGGGAGACCCATAAGGTACTTTGTCCCTTACAGCAAGGAGAAATACATCCTTAATGAAGTCCTACTGAGAGTGTGGCTCAGACTGCTGCAGATTTGTGTCTGTTGGATCTAGAGTCCAATGCCTTGACCACTTGGCTGTTCTGGTGACACAAGGATTCGCCTATGTAGTGGGATGGGGCACCCACTGACTTAGGTATTTGACTCATGGCCTCAGTCACGGAGGGTACAGCACTTTCCGGTTGCAGATTCTATCATCCGTATTCTGAATTCTTTGTGTTGAGTGATTTAGAAACTGTTTGACTCTTTTGGATGAAAGCTAAAGAAGGTAGGATGAAATAGAAGGCGGTTGTTCAGATGGAAAGGGGCCATTTGGATGCAGCATGGTGTTGAGCTGGATCCAGTTGGCATGATGCTATCAGGAGAATGTTTTCACCTGAGGATGAGGGAAAACTATTTTTAAAAGAAAAAAAAAAATGAGTCACAGAAACTTGAGGCAGCTCTTGCTTCTGCTGAAATTTTTCCTCACAACCCCTCCCCCACGTCATGTTCTAAAGTAAAATCTTGAGTGAAGCAGAAATGAAAGATTTTATCTAATGACCACAATGTCACTTAGAGAATTAATTCCCAACTCAACATTGACTGTGTTGGTCACTGTGGTTGGAGAGGATGCTGTTTGCGTTAGCTCAGTGGGAAGGTCGTATCTCCTCTGTACTGGAAAGGGATTGGTTAGACCCAGACCTGAGTGTCTCACCTGTGGTCACATAGCTTTAGGCAGATGGGAGTAGGGGTTTGGATCTCAAGTTGGACTGCACAAGCAAATCACCTGGAGAGCTATGAAACATTCTAATTACTGCTCCCACCTGCCGTGTTCCTGACATAATTGCCCATTGGGGTTTTCTAAAGCTCCCTGGGTAATTCTCTTGTGCAACCATGGTTAAGAATCATTGCTAATAACCACAAGCTACCAATTTCCTTGTTGAGGGGAGGGCTAATTCAGGCTTGGCTTTTGCAATTAGGATACAAAAAAAGGGATGCTTGTCAGGAGCATGTGCTGGGTCCTGGATCCAGTATGATCTCTTGTTCCAGCTCAGCTTTGGGGGTCAAGACAAAGCTGGAAGAGAATTTAGTGCAATGAATAACACCAACCAATGGCTGTTCATTATTTTTAAAAATATTGTTAAATATTACTTTTCACTTTTAAGCTAGCAAAATTGTACATATGTATGATTTGAAATAGGCACACATTGTGGAATGCTTAAATTGGGCTAATTCACATAGGTTTCTTTATGTTGCTTTTGTGATGTGAGTTCCCCAAACTTACTCTGAGATTTTCAAGGGTTTACTTTGTTGTTGTCACTATGTTATACAATAAACCTTTTGAATCTGCTCCTCCCACCCAAGTGAGATCTTATAGCTTTTGACCTTATTCAACCTCCCATTTTAACCCCAGTACCTAGTAACCTCTATTCTACTCTCTGCCTCTCTGAGTTTAAGTTTTTTACGAGTGAAAGTGATTATACAGTATTTATTTTCCGTGCTTGCCTAATTTCATATGTCTCCTAGGTTTATTTATTTATTTATTTTTTAAATCACAAATGATCAAGTGGCTGTGTGAATACAGGGTTAGGACATTAAAGCAAATAGGACCAGTGCAGAGGAAGTCAGCAGCCACGGATATTTCCCTGGCATTGAGTCCAAGTGGCTCTTGATTGGAAACAGTGTCTCTGATGGCTGATTTGAAGAGACTGTTTTGAAATCAATTCAACAGTCAGGTAGAGGCCATTTGGGAATAGCCAATCTCCGTTTATGTTCTGACGTAGTTCTATAGGTAGGAATGAGTGACTTGGTTTATTGATTTTCTAGGTAGTTTTTTGGTTGTGAACTGCTTTGTGCTAGTGGGGAAATCTGGCTCACAATAAGTTGTGCTGCAGGCTTTGTAAATAAAGGTCAAAACTCCCTTACCTCTGTGTGCTGAGTTTGAGATCCACCCCCACCCTAAATGCAGGTAAGAAGCCTGGTTAATTGCCTCTGCAGGCTGCTGGAGAGATCTCTACCTTGAGACTTGGGGAGGAAATACTTCAAATTTTTTTGAAAGCATCTTTTCATTTGTAGTGCTGTCTACTTCAAGAATTTAACCCCAAGAAGTGAAGAAAAAGATCTCTCTTTCAGATGCCTGTTCAACTATAACTACATTTTGAAGTTGAAGGTCATTTTGCATGGGGCAGATGGACAGTTTGCAGGAATTTCTGGTCCATTCTCCATGGATCCTTCATGCCCTGAAGTTGACAAATACATATGGAAAAAGAGAGATGCTGGCAAGCAGCTCAATGGAATGATGCGGCCTTTATCTGAGCAATCAGCAGAGCTTCGTTGAGTCACTTGGATTTGCTTTAGTTTCCATTGTTGGCTTGCCAACTGCTTCCCCATATCAAGAACCATTATAAAGTGTTCTTTAGTAGATGGAAATGGGAGGGAGCCTGTTTATGTTCTGCTTCCCATGACTTCTGACTTTGGGGTTCTAGTTTTGGGAGTTCCTTCTGAGATTTGCAATCCTGCTGTCTAAGAATATGGAATCTTAGACCAGTGAGCTTTTCTGGGTTCAAATTGAAGTCCCATGGGTTTTTGCCTTATGACACTGGCCAAATTATTTATCCTCTGTGAACCTGGCTGTCTCAACTTTAATACGAGATACATGTGTTTGAATAATTTAGTATCTGATGAAATTTTGTGAGTTATGACAAGGTAGGTGGATCTGGAAGACATTGTGACAGTGTAGTAAGACAGACAGATAGATAGGAAAAGACTGTTTTCACTCATGGGGAATCCTAAAGAAATTATAAAAATTGAGAGGAAAGCAGTGGTTACTAGAGGTCACAGAAAAGATAAGGAGTGAAGATGAGCGGGACTGGTAAGCAGATGAAAGGTTAGAAGGAATAGGGCCTGGTGTATTCTAGTGCAGAATAGGGTAGCTATGGCTAATAATCACACAGTGTTTTAAAATACCCAGAAGAGATGATTTTGAATGTTTGTAAAATGAAGAAGTTATAAAGGGGTAGAATGTGGCCCCATGGTAGAAGTCTTGCTTCACATGTGTGAGGACATGGATTTGACTTCTTAGTTGCACATAAAGAAAACAGAATCAAGGTGGTAACTATTTAAAGCGACAGATAAACTAAGAACACCAATTAGATTATAAGGTAATAAATATGTGAATTGAAACATCATATTGTACCCCTGCTATGTATTATGAATAAAAACAAAACAGAATCACTAACTTGAAAAAAGTAATTGAGTGCTTAGTAAGCCTTCATTATGCTTACATGTTCAGTTCTCGCTCTTATGAAGCTGGTCTTCATAAATATCAGCAGAAGACAGGGAACTCTATGTGAACCCTTCAGTGAAACAAACATTATCTGCCATTACTCTTATCTTATAGTGTTGTGGATATAAGGGTGTACACATGGACTCCCCATGCTTAGATTCAGGGCCCATTGCTGTCCTGTGTAAGTTGAGTGTTCTTGAGAGACTATGTAATTTTTTGATCTTGCCCATCTTTAGAATGGGGGGTTTCCTCTCTTACAAAGGTAATAGAATTGAAGATAAATGTGGAGAGAGTGATTAAGATGGGTCGCTCCTTAGTAACACTTGCTTTTCTTTTGTAAAGTGGATCCAGAAGGGTTAAGTATTGAGTGCTCTTGATTTTCTCTGATGCTTACAAGTGCATTTCCAAAATGAATTTCTCTTTTCATGCATGTCATTTCCTTGATCATATCCCCTGCCCCAAACTTTGTAGGGAGAAACAGACTTTTACATCTGAATGAATTTGAACTTTGCCCTCTGTGTAATGGCATGAAATCTGGAGTCATTTAGGTACCTTGGTCTCTTGTCACTATGACACTGTTTGAATGTGTTAGAGTCTGTGTAGGGTGGGGCCGAATCACTGTAGTCTCTGGTGCATGTTAGCTTTGTCCACAATATAGGAAGAATAAGGAAGACAAGCATCAGATTGAAACCAGGAATAGAAACTTTGTGGTTAGTGAATTCCTTTCTCTGTATTATCTTCTGCTCTTCCCTTCTCTTCACACCCCTCCCCCTTCAAGATACTAAATATAAAAAGCATTTTCTATAAAGGAAAGATGGAAACTGAGAGCCAGTCCCCATTTTCATCTTGGGCCTCTACTCCCTTCTCATTCATAATCTCCAGGGTTGTTGAAGTAGAAAGGGAGTCCAGGCTTTGAGGGAACCAAACAGGTTGCACCATCTATTGCTTAATCTCTTTTCCCACACTGGGGCAATGGTCAAATTTTTGTCCTTGAAACTTTCACTGTAAGATAACAAATTTGGCCTCAGATTCTTGACCTTGGACCAGTGTCAACTATATCAGCATTATTAAACTGCAGCATTTAAATTTGTGGAAACCATTGTGCTTCTGAAAAAGCCAGTCATGGTGGTGCGTGTCTGTAATCCCAGCACTTAGACTGAGGTAGGGCAACTGTGAGTGAAGACCTGCTAGAACTACAGAGGGAGGACCCTCACTCAGAAAGAGAGAAGGGGAGGAAGGGCAGGGTGGGGAGGACAAAGAGAAATTAGGCAGGGAAGAGCTGAAATGAAATTCAAGATCACACCATTTAAGTAGATACATGAATTGGGAGGGGCCTGCATCAGGCTTCCATGTGCAAGCATGTTCTGGGTGTCTTCCCTGCCTTTAGGTTCCCTTTTGCTTCCCACAGTGTGATGGATTTTAAACACTGTTATCCCACTTAAGCTGCTGTCTGACTGAGATAACATTGTGTACCAATTTCTGCCTCTGCTGATGGGGGCAGATGCAGTTCTCCTATGCTTTTATGAATCTTAGGGTTTTCTGGAGAGACAGATCCATGTTTTATTTAACAGTCAATCACATTGATAAACCATCTACTTTATGCAAAGCATTGTCCTGGTGAATGACTGCTTTTAATTTGTGTGTGTGAGATCCACTTCCTCAGGGTAGATATTGAGGTTTCCATTACTCAGCGGAGGAAATGGAGGCTCCACGAAGTTGAGTAGCTTGCCCATAGACAGTCAGATGCCCCTTCCTAGGCTGGTTATCATTCAACAAACATTTATTAGTTACCTTCCATATGTCAGCTATTTTATACTCCAGCGAGGAAAGTTACCAGCATTGCTGGGAAGTCATCTATTCCCACCCCACAGCAGTTTTATATGCAAGCGAAGGTAGTAGGCAAAGTACTTTCCTGAGTCCTACTGGGCAGAGTAGATAGGTAGTGCCACTCTTCATATGTGCCTTCTCTTTGGCTCTGCAGCACCTAATGCAATTTAGGCTAGGAGAAGTTAGGAGCTGGGCCAGTGTCATGGCCAGTCTGAATGTCAGAGTCCTGAGGGCTAGACTCTACTTTTCCTCTTTGCCCTGTAGATTGTTTTCAACCCCTGGCACATGGGTTCTTTGAGGTCATGCCCCTTGTCACTGGCATAGTTTCTAATTGAGAACAGACAAGAGATTTCTTTGATGTTTTTACATTCTTCCTAGTTTCTTCTTTTCTTTTTGGTTTTTCGAGACAGGGTTTCTCTGTATTGCTTTGGAGCCTGTCCTGGAACTCACAGAGATCCACCAGCCTCTGCCTCCTGAATGCTGGGATTAAAGGTGTATACCACCAATGCCCAGCATATATTCTTCCTAGTTTCTATTTAGGATTATTTCAGTAAGAAGGAATGCTAAGAAGGAAGGAAGGAAGGAAGGTCCAAGCCCTTTGGCATAATGACTCTTTAGCTGTTCCCAACACAAGTTCAGGAATATGCATAATCTCCATATAATTTGGGGCCTATTGGTAGTGCCGTTAAGGGTCCAGTCCAGGGCAGTGTAGCCTAGTATGTAAGCATTTCATTTTGGGTGTTGGCTGAAAGTGTCTGGTCCCTTAGCTTGGGCCCTACATGAGAAACTGATATCTTGGGATGGTCCTGAAAAAGAGTATGTTGCTTTCCAGGGTGAGTCCCTCTGAGGCCCAGTGCGTAACTATGGATCTGAGGTATAGGCTTGTGGCCTCTTTACTTTTGCCAGATCCCCTTGTTCTCCATTTCTAGAGTACTTGCAGGATGACGGTCTCCGGTCTCTTTATAAGGGCTCTTAGAGATTTAATAGGATGGTTCAATGGACCATGCACTTTGTAGCTTGGTCCTTGGAACTACCTGGCCACTTTGGTAGATGTGTCTATAAAGAGCTGCATATTTCAAGGCCAGTGATACAAACTGTCAAAACCTGCAGTTAAGGTAGGACACTGAGAAAAGGATACCATCTGGGCCTAAAAAAAGCTGCTCTGTTATCTTGGAGGAATCATTCTGTTTTTATGTATCAGTGTCCCTATTTGTTAGGTGCAATTTAAACAAAATATCTCCTCAAATCCCTTCTGACTCCAAACATTACAGCCAGGACTGGAAACGGGCAGGTTAATATTTCACAAGAAAGCATTATTGGTATTCAGGAGCCTTATGCTGCTTAGAAGTAGTTCCCGATTTCCTTGGGATTACAAGTTGTCAAGATAAGGAAACGGCCAGACATCACCCTGGGGCCAGAAGGAGACACAGCCAGGATCTTGGGTCACAGAGGTCTTTCGGGGTTACTAAAGCAAACTTGCTGGCTTAGCTTTCTTTCAAACCCTGTTCCTGTGCTGCACATTGTTTTAGTTGTCGCTAAGCAACAACCTCCCCCCACCTTTGGCAAGGCATCCAAGGAATGAACTCATATCTTATTTAGTTTTAAATACCTACATGGAAAGGGGAGGGCCGAACTTAAATTTTGCTTGTTCTTCCGATTCTAATCCATTATAGGAATACAGAACTTACTTTTTGCCTGTCTTGTTAAGTAAAGGAGAAAAGTCAGTGTATTTAATGTACATGCCACAGGGCTTATTGAAGATATCAAGCATGCTTGAAGCTGCCTTGTAGGAGAGGCTCTTGCAACCTGTTCTTTATTCAGAAAGTCAATTCAAATTTAATAAAAAGATTAGTAGGTTTTTGTAATCTTCATTTCAGATTTGCTAGCTTATCTCAATCTTGCACCAGCAGACTCCATTTAAAAGGAACAAAGCTGTAATTTAAATCAATTCCCTGGGCAACCTAGAATGCTTCTAGGGTATTACACAATCAGTGGGGCTGGCTCCCATAGCTTGGTTATTGCAGGAGTCCCACACACTCCTGCAGGCAGCTCCCTGTGTTTCTGTCCGCTGTCTGAAAGATATGAGATGTATGTCTGAGGTCCCTCCCATAATGAGTGAGCATGGGTATTCTCATGCCTCGAGTCCATTCATTTTTGAATATTTGAGTCACCCTTGGAAAATAGAACTAAAATGTCTGTTTCATATTCACTTACTCTAATAGTTAATTCACTTGCTAATGGAGAATAATTTTCAACTGAGTATACTGAAAATGTTCCCAGCAAAATAAATATGATTACCATGTCGTCTAATTCAATCCCACTGATACGATGTGGCTTCCTTCATTGAAGAACAGATGGATTTTGAAATCCCAGCCAGTGTAATTGGGTCAGATTATCATATCATTGTGTGGTTCTTCTGACAGCAATATATAGTGGTTGATTAAGGACTTTTCTTTTGGCAGAGGGTTTTATAATCCTGTCTTGAGGGCATCAGTGAAGATGAACATGAGGCAGATCACTTGAGCTTATGATAACTTTGTCCCTTCCTCGTTTGACAAGTGAAATTAGAGTTGTGTAACTAGTGTGCTGGGGCCAGGGAATGATGCTGTGTCAAAATTGGGGTCAGAAGGTACCCAGAGTTTGCTTTTACTCTTTGGGATCATGGATTAAGATAGATGAAAGTTTTGTTCCATCTTCCTTTGTGTGTAACCTGCCTTCTATAAATACAAATAAATGGTTCTGAGTGCTTTGCACAATCTTTAATTAAATTAGTTAAATCAGTTTATTTAATTTGTACAGTTTCCTTTATATACATCAGTTTATTTAGTCTTAGAACAATTCTGAAAGGAAGGTGCTCTTTTATGGGAAGCTGACACACAAGATGCAGAATGGAGAACCAGGCAGTCTGACTCCAACACAACTCAATGCAACTTTTGTCTTTTTTTTTTTTCCCTAGGGGAAATCATTGAATTTCTCTCAGTTGCCTCTGCTTGTGAGCTCCCCAACTATGTCATTCTGAGCTGCCTCAACAGACTAGAGATGCATTCTATCTATAACCCTGACCTTCCAGGATAGTGTTTATTACAGCTGTCTTCTACTTTTGTCTTCCCACCTAGACTTTGGAGCGTGTGGAAGTACCACACATTGCCCTGTCTGTTTGGCCCAATGCTTGTAATGTTGATCCTTAGTAAAAGCAAGTTGAAGAGGAGTCAGTGTTTTTCCTGGTATGACATTTCGTGGTTCCCAGCCCAACTGTGTTTTCATTGATGACATTTCAAGTCAACTGGCCTCCAGTCTTTTCAGTGTGCTGTCTCATGCTGTAATCTCCTTCCAAAAGACACGAATCTGGTAGTTCTATAAAAGTGTGTCTTCTCTCTATATAAAGGTGTGTCTTCTTTCTGGAAAGTGGGCTGGAGTTTGTCTCACTTTATGCTACATGTTGGATCTTGATTGGCCTCCAAAGGCTCACATTTTAAGGCTTGGGCAGCAGGAATGCTGTGGTACCTTAAGAAGTGTGGCCTAGTGAGAAAATGTTAGGGGTTTTGTAGGACTGGGGGTGGGGTAGGGGATGTCCTTGCCTCCCTGTTCTCCTTTGTTTCTTACTGAGTTGTCTGTCCCAACACATGCCCCTGCTGTAGTGTGCTGCATTGCTGCAGGGGCAACCAATCATGAGCTCCAAAACTGTTAGCCAAACAAACCTTCTCTTTCATAAATTGATCATCATAGGAGTTTGTGATCATGAGAGGAAGTTGATTCATCCTCAGATTTCATTTTATTTTTTAATATATGAAGTGTTGAATCTTTATTGCCCCTTTGAAGTTTCCAGTTTCAAGATTGCTTGGCTACTTTGTATCTGGCTTTCTGGTAGAGCCATATGTTCATTGACCAGTAATGGTTAAAACAACCCCATAATGTAAGTGGCCTTAATGTCCCTATTTGACAGTTGGGTGCTTCACTCTAGAGAGGGTGGGGAACCAGGCTGGAATTGTATATGAACCCACATCTGGAGAACTGTGGAGTGTCTATTTGTAGAGTGAATTTGTAGAGTTGTGCTGCTCAGAAGCCATCTGGGGTCTCTTGCTAAAACCAAATTGAACAGGCATGTTGTTCAGTGGGAATGAAGCTAATGCAGGGTCAGCAAGAGGCGAGGTCTCAAATCAACAGTGCAAGACCACACTGTAGGCAAGCAGTAGCAGCACTCCTCATCACAAGTGTGGCCTCACGCCCCTCCCTTGTTTGGGCACTCCTACCTTTGCGTTCTTCTTGCCTATGTGTAAGGACAGTTTGATCACTCTCACTACCACTTGGTGGTGGTGTCAGTATAGGGCTCAGTGTGTCACTTGGCTACCTGGTGACTTCCTAACTCTGCTTTGGATAGACATACTGTGTTCCAGGGACAGAAGATCCGAGATGAGACGTGGTGCTCTGTGTTTCTAACAGACCCTCTGGCTCCTACAGGATGCTTGAAGAGACAATGATAGACAATGATAGGTGCTCAGGTCTGTGAGGCTTGGCTAAGTATGAGCAGAGTGCGTTCGTTGTAAAGAACTTGGTCCTGACTGTATGTCCTGATTGATTACTTCTGAACACTCCCACATCCAGTTCTTTCCTCTGGTCCATAAGGGACTGAGCATCTGTTGGGGGCTCAGAAAAAGAATTTCTGCTCTGGGACAGAGGTTAGGTAGATGTTCTCCTTTGACAGTGTCTGTTGTTGCATCAAATGATCCAGCTGTTCTCCTGTTTGGCTTCCTGTGGAAGCCCTCTGGTTGGGACAAGGATCAGCAAACAGCTGGAGGGAGTGTAGATACAACAGCCATGGGAAACCAAATGGGTTCAGTCTAGTTGGTGGAGAAGGTTGCAAAGTAATGGAGAGATGGAATTGGTGAATGTGTGCAGAGATGAACAAACAGCAAAAACAGAAGCCTTCCCAGTTAAGGCCATCCTGAATGTGTTTGTAGTGAGCAAGAACTTCTGTAGAGGATCAGTAGAATGTCTAGGAGCCCTGGCTATGGGGACCTATGTGGTCTCAAACCTTTGCCTTGTCTTTTACTATCTAGGTGGCTATGGACAAGCCTAGTAAACCTTCCAAGCCTCAGTTTCCCCACCTGGTGCTGACGATGATTCATAAAATAGTACAGACATAGTGGTGCTGTCAGGATGACCCAGCACACACGAAACTCCTCCAACATGTGTGGCAAAGCCTGAGTACGCAACACCTGAAGCCATAGTGACCGAATATGTCATTAGCAGCTTTCAGGGCATCTCTTAGAAAGACCCAATATGGCTCTTGCCATTTTAGGCAGATCAGCTTTAATATTTCTGAGTTTTATAGATTTTATTGAATATGGCAGTCATTAGGAGGGCATTCCAGATAGACACTGGCCTCTAGAAAGGAAGTCCTTACATGTTGATGAGCCCCAGTAACTGATAAATCATTCGGTTATGATAGTAATCCTGTCTTCTGTATAGAATTTCAAGCTTAGCAGCCAGAGAAGAGGAAGTCGTGCTTCTCTTATCTGAGCAGCAGGCATGCTGAGATTATTGACACATTGAAGATAAAGGCAGTCTGGTCTTTCTCCAAAGCCACCTCTGTCTCTACCCCCAGGGGGTGCACGTTTGGATTGGTTTAGGCCATTTGGCTTGTGCTATCCGGCTCCAAGGGCAATCACACTTCTAAAAGGGACGTTCATGTATTATTTCTTCTGTAGCATTGACCAGAGTTAACAACTCTCCCTTTGAGGTGTTCATAATTCATACATGAGGCCAAAATTATGCTCTTAATAGCATTGGTTGGGAAGTAGTACAAGGAGAACATCCATAGGTATGGAGAACAAGACAGATCTCTTTAAAGAGCCATCCTTTTCTCCCTGTGAGACCAATAGTTGCAGTTGAAGTAATTAAGAAAATAAGTTCAGAATTATTCCTTTTACTGAAATTTAGAACTGTGTGTTGTGTTTGTGTGTGTTCCAGTCTTGTGTTTTTTATTTTTTCCAGGTACATAAATTTATGTTCTAATTTGGATGCCTCTGAAATGTCTGGATATTTTATGCTACTAAAATTATATGTGTCTAAAAATGTCAGTAGTGATGACACATATAAGCTCACTTGGACACATGTTAGCGAATTGCTGCACCCGAGGCCTTTTCCCACCCTACTGCCATTCCATAAATGTGGTATTTGAGGCTAAGGAAAGAAACAGAATAATCCAGTACAGGTTCAGCCATCAAGTGGAAGACTGTCTTGAGAATTTTGTTTTAGTCTTGTCGGCAAAAAAGTACTGGGGTGTTGTTGCCATAGTTTCAGTGAAAAATTTGACCTTTGCTATAATAACATACAGTTAGAGGGAAACAGCTAACTGGTTTTCTAAAATTAGTATTCTCTAGTCCATAAAGCAGTCAGAACAGAGTATTTAATTAAATATTATCCAAGGCTATAAAGCCCAAGGGAATTCAGTCCTCTGACCTGGGCAGAGGAGGAAGGAAACCCATAATCCCACTTGATTGGTCTTTTGTAAGCTAGGAGAACTTGAGTGTTTTTATTGTTGTTTTAGTACTAGCATTGGTTTTATTTTCATAACTGTCAGGAATGATTTTGTACAGTTTTTTGAGATTGCAAAATAGAACACCCAGCATTATTTCTGGTTGTTTTCTACAAGGTACAGAATAAAAAGACATGGTGTGAAAGTGATGCTGAGCTGGGGTGCTGACAGGGTCACTCACTGAGGTCTGGTAGTGTGTTTAGAATGAAGGGCAGTTATTTCCTGAGTGAAATCTTGGTGTTTTTGAGCAGTTCCAACTTGTTTCTAGACTCTTACTACTTTGAATGCTTAACGTGTCATTAAATGGAGCCAGCATCTCCATGTTAAGTACAGCTGTTTTCCACCTCCCCCAGCCCTCCAGCTCTGTAGTCCATTAGTCACCGAATAATGATAGAGCCCCAAACAATGATCTGTGTATAGATTATGCAAAATTTGGCATGCCTCATTAACTGCCTATTAAGAACTATAGTAGTTTATCTTTTTGAACTTGGTTGGAAATATTGGAAATATCATTAATCTTATGTCGTCTTGGAAACGGTAAAGTTGCTTTCAGGTGTTGTAGTTCAGAATGAGATTTTCTGATACATCACTGACTTACCTTTTTTTTTTTTTTCCTTCCCCTTGATGTGATTTTTCCCAATGTAGTCCTAACTGTCCTGGAAGTCTGACCTTGACTGAACTGGAAGGCCTGCCTCTGCCTCCTGAGTGCTGGGATTAGAGGCCCATGCCAACAGGCCCAGACAAGGCTTAGTTGAGTGCTGGGTTTATCACTAATCCCCATGTTTTGTTGAGTTTCCATCATCACAGCTCCATGTCAATAACATTTTAGTAAGCTTTCTTGCATATAATTTTTATGATTTAGCTTTATAATTTTACTTTAAGGTGTAGTATACTTGAGGGAAGATGAATTATTTTTTGCCTTTCCTCCGTCTTGCCATTTTGCTTATTTCTGTACTGGAATCTTAACTATTGCAATGGAAAATGCATCCTTGGCAAGACTCTCAGAAATGTAGCCTGAGCTTAGTGCATTGTAAAAGTACCTTGACTGCTTCTGAGGTCATCTACCTGAATAGAGAGGAATGGCCCCTGCCCTTCAGGAATTTGCAGTCTTAGGGGAGAGACAAGTGAGAATTACTCTGTGGATTGTTCTTGGAAAATGTTGAATCTCAGACATGCTTTTATCCCATCAGGTCATTGTGTCCAAATAACCCGAATTCATCTTAGTAATAATAGCTTAAGAAAAGTGCAGCTGGAGAGCTCACTGGAAAAGCTAGGCATGCACTCTAAAGCACTTCCTGGTTTCCATTATGCATACACCCTCAGGCCCTTCCATTAATATGGGTAGCTAAGTTAATATTGTGCAAACTAAGAGGTAACTTGTAACAGGATGGCTGGTAGAATGGTAAACTGAAAAGAGCTCTTGATTGGGGGTTAGGGTTAGGGTTGGCTCAGATAACAACCCCCACCTGAGTGACATTAAAGGTGGGAAGGGAGTGGTTGGAGGTACACCCTTACTTTCTGTGGCTCCTTCCATTTCTTTGTCCATCTTCTGCTTTGTGTCCTGCCCTCTTGTGGTTTTGATGAATGGGATTTCAGCCATTCATCTTCTTTTTTCCTTAGTGAAGACTTACTGCTGGTTGAGAGTCTGTCTTTAAAGGGCTGTTTCTTTTTAAGTCCATGGTGTAAGTTTATTTTTTGAAAATGTACTGTCTTCTTAAGTGTTCTTATTTTGTTAATCCCTGAAGGAACTTGTTTGTTCCCCAATTTACTCCAGTGACGCCCCCTTGCTGGATGCCCAGAGCCTGTGAATATTTTCTTTTCCTGGCAAAAGGGACACAACAGTTTTGAGAAAGACCTTGAATTCTCTATTTCCAGTTGTTCCTGATAAATGACAAGGGAAGGTGAGAGTTTAGAGATGGTAAGAGATGTGAGGATTACAAGGATCTGAAGTTGTATGGCCACCAACAACAGAAAGGTACATGGAAAGGGCAAGGAACTCTTCTGCTCCTCCTGCCCCCTGCGCACTTCTGAAAGCCAGAGGTCAATGTTAGGATGTTAGATATCTTCCTGATGTTTTCTAAGTCAGGGTCTCTCACCAAGCCTAGAGCTCACTGATTGACTAGCCTGATTGGCTCCTGAGCTCCTGAGATACCTACCCATCTTTGCTGTTCTGTTCTAGAATTACAGGTGCAGGGTACTATGCCTAGCTTTTTGCATGGATGTTGAGAGACTAAACCATCTCTCAGCCCCTCTTACTGCTCTCTTAAATTGAATAATTAATTTACCAATTAATTTACTTCTCAAATGACATTGCTAAGCATAGTAAGCTATAAGTTCCCTTTATCTAAGAGTCCTTTAACTATTGCTTTACTTGTATCTTTGACACAAAATATTTTCTGTTCTTACTCAATTTTGATATCTCTATTATAATTTTTATACATGGTTATTTAGAAGTATTGTGTATATGTATTCATTGTGTGTGGTTGTGTGTTTACATGTGTGTGTTTCCTGTACAGGTAAGAGGGTCAACCTAAGGTATTATTTCTCAGAAGCCATCTGCCTTGCTTTTTGAGATAAGGTCTCTTGTTAGGACTTGGGGCTCACCCATTTAGCTAGGTGACCCTTAAGAATTTGCCTTTCTGCACCTTCTTCCTACTGTGGGAATTACAAGTAAGGCTACCATGTCTGTGTTTTCATGTGGGTGTTGAGAACTGAACAGAGGGCCTAATGATTACACTGTAAGCTCTTTACTGGGTCTCTGCATCCCCAGGAGTGTTTTTGTATTTCCAATTGCATAGGAAGTTTCTGGTTATTTATTTATTTTTTTAATAATCTGAGGATGTCTGAGTTTCACCAGGTTGTTTGGTTGTTTTTCTGTCTGTTGGACCTAACAGTTGAGAGATGTTTGTTAAGATTTTCTGCTATTGTTGTTTTCGGCATATGCATCTGCTCAACATCCCAACTACAGTAACGACAGTAGTGATGGCATGGATTTATATATGTGTTTAGGGTCAAAGAACTGTGTCCCAAGCAAGGTAGTGAATTTTACTGAAAAAAAAATTCATAAAAAGTTGAATTTCAGCAGTAGATTTTGCCAACTGCCTTAGAATTTTTCTTCTTTTACGGGTAGTGAAGTTATGCTGATATAGGATGAGAGTGATAAAATTGTTAGCTTGCCAGCGAACTGTTGCTCACTACTGGGCACCTTCTCTTTGTCTGTTAATGTTTTCTATACTGACGCTTCTTTTAGCGTATGCCAAATAAAACAGAATCATTTTTAATTTTTTATGGGTATAAAATTAACTTTTAAATTATCTGCCATATTTTGGAGATGTATCTCATAAGCTGTCTCTAAGCAGATATTTAAAAGCTGTCCTCTTTTGTCTATTAATTGAACTCTTTAGTTCAATTAAAGTTGTTGAAAACATCAGTATATTTGGAGTTAATGTCCTGTATGTTCTTTTCCTTTTTCTTGCCTTATTTCATTGATTGAAGATTAAAAAAAAAAAAAAAAGTTATTTTGTCTATCACCTGTGCTGAATTGTGGGTAATACTTGATGTGTTTATTTCAGCAATTGCCCCAAATGTTTTATTGTGCATGCTTAATTAAGGCTGGAATTAATGATTGACGTTCTTTCCTACAGTGTCAGGATATGAAAATGTTTAAACTCCTGTTCTCTCTCAGAATATGATTTTATTGCTCCTTTTTATTGTTTGTCTGGCCTTGCAAAGTAAATGTAAGTTTGTTTCAGATTGCAAAGTTAAGTGTAAGTTTGTTTCAGATTGCCATTTGAAAAAAATTGGCCTGACCTTTGCATTTAATAAATCTATATCTCAGATACATTTTTTTTTCCCACCTCAAGAAGCTGCCTTAAACTTGTGGAGTTCTGAAAATATCTTCATTTCTTTGTGCCTTTTAGTTTTATCCTTAATTGATAGTTTGTTTAGTGTAACTTGTATACGATGGACACTTTCCCCCTTAGCTTTGGCCTCTTGTTTCTGTTCACTCAGAGAATATCCAGTGTCTTTTCTCTTTTGCTGACTTTCAGATCTTCTCTTTGCTTTTGTTTTTTGCAATCTTCCTCCTGTGAATCCAAGTGTTTATTTCCCTCCATTAATTGTGCACCATATTTGCTAGATTTCGAGATTTGAAAGTGGGTTTTGTAAATAATCATTGAGAATTCGGAACTATGCAAATACTCCCTAGTCTGCTACTTTCTGAAACTTTAGGAACTTTTTTCTTTTTTACTTTTTCATTTGCATTTTTGCTATTTAGCCTAGACCTTGTTACTTTATGTAACCTGTTCTTTTCTTTTTTCTTTTTCTTTTTTACTTTATTTTTGGTTTTTAAAGACAGTTTCTGTGTCCTGGAACTCGCTCTGTAGACCAGGCTGGCTTTGAACTCAGAGTTCTGCCTGCTCTTCCTCCCAAGTACTAGGATTAAAGGGGTATGCTACCTTGCCTGGCTGCATGTGGTGATTTGAACATGAGCTGGTGTAGTTTTACATTTCATCTGTGGGGATCCATTGAGGCCTTGCCAGAAGTTACACTCCTTCAGAGGAGATGGCTTTCTTTTGCTTATTGCTTGAAGTGCTGCCACCTCAAAATTTCTTGAAGTCAACTTCTTAGCAAGTTGTTTTAATGGTTTGTTTGGTTGTTTTTGTTTTTTTCTGTTTATTTTCTACATAAAAATGTTAAGGATTTTAGCATGACAAACCAATATGAAGGCTCACCCTGGTCCTAAATTATTATGACAGTTTTCCCCTATAGATGCACTGAATTGAAAAACAAGTTACTGTCTCCTCCCATTGTATAGAGTAGGCTTGTTTGGTATTTACTGTTGCAAAGATAGGGGAGTTAGTAGTGTCAGCTGCATTCAGACTTTAACCCTACCCTCAGTGCTGAAAGCCTTGTCTGGTGTTGGTTGCAAAGCCACAAATCCCTGTTTTTTTTGTTTTGTTTTTTTTTTTTTTTTTTTAATATTGGCCTCACTGATTCCACAACTGGCTAGCAGCTTCACTTGATGCATTAATGTGTTTTACTATTTCCTTAAGCTTTTACATTTTAGTTGAGAGGCTCATTCAGGGTATTCCATCTGTTACACTCTAAGGAAAGGAAATGGAAATGGGTCAAGCTTTTTGTTCACAACACATTTGTTATCTGCGTGATGGAAAACAGGAGCTCCTCAAATGCATTATTGTACCCATAGAATCATTGGAAAGAGACTGGTCTCTGTTTTTGAATATTCAAATTATAGGAAAGGCACTCAAGTTAATCTTGCTGGGATCAGATTTATTTAAGGATTAGGAATGTTCTGTGTTAATATGGACGATCACATTAAAACATTTGGATTAATATCGGTTTAATCTAAACTAAACTAACCTAAACAAACAAACAAACAAACAAGTTCTAGGTTTACAAAAGGTGCAAGGCAGATAAAATCTCCTGCCATGGATGAGGGACTTAGAAGATTTCTAATGTCTTTTGGGGGTGCTTTTGACTACAATCGAGAAACAACGGCTTAAAACACTATGGCATTAGCCACAGAGATAGGCTTGATATAATTCTTTTTACTTGTCACTTTCCTGGTATGAGTTCTTTTTATACTCCTTTCACTTCATTGCTTATAGAGTGCCGTGGTGGCTCCAGACATTGTATGATTTATTTCATATCGAGGAGTGAGAGGTGACAGCAGCCCACTGAGCTCTGGTGTCATTTCTATCTCTTTTCCAAGGTCTCCACCATCCCGAACAGTCTACTTTCACTGGTCAAAGATGTAGTTCTTTCTTACTTTAACTTTCAAAGAGTTTGGGGGAGGCGAGCCTCTTTCTATCACACTATGGTAAGGAGTTTTTAGTGTAGACAGCAGGGTACATCTTGTGGCATGTTGATTGCTGGCTGAGGAGCCCACCTGAATTTCTGTCCACTAGTTTTTAATATTTTGCTGGTCGAAGAACAGTGACTTTTATAAGCAGCATCCATAAGATTAAATTGATCTTTTTCTACTTGAAGTTGTCTGTGAAAAAGCTTCTCAAGTGAATATAGGCAATTATATGTCTTCCCAAATGTTATTGTCTTAGTTTCTTTTCTATTGCCCTGCCAAAACAGGATAACAAAGCTATAAAAACAACAACAACAACACAAAGCATTGTGCTTGGGACTCACTGTCCAAGAGGTTTAGAAAAATCCCCAGCACATTGTAAATATGTGGTCCACACTCATCAAATTCCCACGATGATCATGAGGTTAATCCCCCTCTCTCTTGCGTTCTTCCGAGTTGGAAGAAGGAGCCCTTTGACAGGCAGAGGTAACCTGAGGGAGTATCTTCTCTAGGCACTCTTAGATGTTGTAGTTGTTGGTGTATTTGTGTGTATTGGAACCTTTCACTTATCTCCCTATCTTTCATTGTTCCTCATCTCAGCTTGGTGAAGTGGGTGGCTTTTTACCTACTGCCTAGATGATGGTGACCAATGGTTTATGAAACTAAATGTGGTAGCAAAATGTAGAGCAGAGGCTTCAGTCCAAGAGGCCGTTTCTGAATCTTTCCTCTTCAAAATGTCTTGCTTCAAAGCTCTCTGTGTTTGACCCCTATTCCTCTGCCCTGCCACTCAGTGGCAAATGTGTGCTCTGCATTTCCTCAGCACCAGGAACCTTCAAGCATTATTGTGCTTTTCTTGTTGCCTTGTTTTAGACATCATGTACTATGCTAAAAGGTTGAGGATATTCCTAAAGAATGGACCAGTAATTTAATGGTCGATGTGAAGGATGGTGTTTAAGCTTCAATAAAACAAACTGGGCAAGGAGAGTGCTGTGCCCCTTTGTTGTCTTAGAATTACTGCGTGCTGCATTCTGATGTATGTCTGGAATGACCACCAGGAGGAAGTGCTGTGTGAGGAAGTGTGAGCATATAAGATAGGACAAGGAAACCAGAGGGCTGAAAACACTTTGGCTTTAGGAGCTAGATGACTTGAATCTTTTGTCTGAATATCAATTGACCTTCAGGAATGCCCTTGACCTATCTGGATATTTGCTTCTTCATATATGATGTGTTGGTATATTGGACTTGATAGTAAAGCACAACACAACTTCCTGCAATTCTATGCTATGCTAGGCCTGGATCAGGAATAATTTACATTGTGATAGTATTTGCAGTCATTCTTACTCCTGGTAAGTTTTAATCTCTTCATTATGAAAGATTAGGCTTGACATTTTATTCTTGCTCCTCAGTTTAAGAATCACACAATCTTCAAATTAGACTAGCCCATTTCTTTCCTTCGTATTTACTTCTATGAGTCACCAACATATGTATGCATTTATTAAAGTTGCGTACTTAGCCAAGAAGTTAAAACATTTTTTTCTGTACTCAACCAAAATGGCAAGCTCTAACATAAGCAACAAAAAGACTGAAGTCCACGCTCCCAGAACCCTTACTTCGCTTTCCCTCTAGGTAACATGGATGTGACTTTATTGGGTGTATGTCAGTATAGCATAGCTTCTAAGCACTTTGGCATGTAAGGAGGTAAAATGGACAGTGATAGTATTAAAGATTTCATAGTGGGACTTAGAGTCGAATACTAGTCACTATACTCTAAGTGAATATTGTTGAAGTTTAGTTACTTACACTGTAAAATACCATTTGCAGCAGAGATGGTCTTTTATGTATTTTATAGGCACACAGTAACTTCATTCCCATCCTCCTTCCCATCTACTTATTCCAGGAATATAGTCCATTTACCTGCCACAACCATTTGCCTTAATTTCCCTAGACTTTATGTAGTTTTGTGATAGTTAGGGACTAAGAAAAGATACAAAGCCATTTATTTTTTTAAAAAAAAGTTAAGCTTTTGTTTTTAATTAATTAAAAGTGTTACATGAATCTATGATTACATGAGTATGTGTACCAGTATGCATGAGCGGTATGTGCACATGAATGTGTGCACGAATAGTATGTGTGTATGAATGGTATATGCATATGAATGGTATGTGTACCTGAGTGAGTATGTGCACTTGTATGCAGCTGGCAGCTAGAAAAGGGCATTGGCTCCTCCATGCTGGAGTTAAATACGGTTGCAAGAAGCCTGGCTTGTATTCAGATTTGAACTTTGGGCCTCATAATTGTGTATCCAGTGTTCTTAACCATCGAACCATCTCACTAGTCCTTCTGCCTTAGAAGTTTATTTATTTATTTTTAGATTGCCCTTAATTTGTGTGTGTGTGTGTGTGTGTGTGTGTGTGTGTTTATGCATGTGTCTGCATAAGTGTGTCCATGTGACCATCACATTTCATTACTTCAATTTTCATTTTCCTTTCCATGCTGGGCATTGAACCCATGGCTTTTATTTTTTTTTTTTTTCTTCTTTAAATAGCTTTTTATATGCTAGAGCCACTTATATAATGCAGCTGTTTTGGAGCAAGGACTTAAATAATTTTGTTTCATTCTACTATTTTTGATTGTTTTTTAAACCCACCTATGAAGCATTGCTACACAACCACATCAGCATGGGTCTTTGACGTTCTGCCAAACCATCCCCCTTGGTTATTTTTCACTTGAATGTAAAAATCAGACTGCCTCTCAGCTGTAAGCATAGGTGAGAACTTTGTAGGGAGACTGAGTAGGCACAGGCCAAGAGGGTTTTAGAAGTTGTCACTAGAACCTGCTTCTGAATGGGGTCTCTCCTTGGCTCAGCTCATATTTGTTTTCAGTAGTAGATAAAGTTAATAAGACTTCCATCTCACTGTAAGTGGAAAGACACTGCCAAGATTAAATTGCAGTTGAATTAAAACCAGTGCAATTGAATCTGTCTAATTAATTGAGAATTACGTCTTGGCCTGTGTTCATCTTCAGTTTTTCACCTTGTGCCAGGCAAACACCAAATCTGTCTGATTAGTTACACATTTGAACAAACTTTTCTAGAGATACTTACAGCAACATCATCCAAGAACCTGTGGAGTATTAAGTCATATGTATGCGTATGAAAGTAGGATGTTCTTGTCTTTTTAGTAAATAATCAGCGCCACACCTCTCATTCTCTGGTGTTCAACTTACATCATGCTGAGAAGATGTCTGATTTCCCTCATGCAGAAAATAAAGTTCAGCACTTTCCTCGCAGCCCTTTTACCTCTTTATGAAATGGACAGGCAGCGATGAATGAACTCTTTGTCCTTTTTATTGGGGTTGTGCCAGTGACCATATCCCATGTCCTTTCAAGGTGACATGAAAGGCATTTTTATGGAGGGGGAAGTCGCACTTAGGTTATGAACTTCATTTTAGGGCTATGGCTAAGTGGACTTGTAGATTTAGTTAGATTTTAGAAACCCATATTACCTCTATAAACCATAGGAACAATTTCTAAGTGCAGAATTTGCACTTGACTTTGGAGTGCAGCTGATCCAGTTCTCACCTCCCACCTCCCCTAGAACATTTGGGTTGTTACTTTCCCCTCTCAGCAAAAAAAAAAGGACTCCTTGTTTCTGAAGGTCATGTGTGTTCTCATGTTTCTCAGCAATCACTTTCAAGAGAAGGGGGCCGGGTGTTCTTTCCCATCACAGAACTCTATAACACTAAGCAGTGTGGGCTGGCAAGTTGGCCTCGGAAATCTTTTCAGAGGCTTTTGCTATTGTTGTGTTTTGTTTGTGTGTTTGTTTGTGTTTGTGTTTTTGTTTTTTGTAGGCTTTACTGTGCTTACCCTGGTAGGGCTCAAATGCTCTATGCACACCAGGCTGACCACAGACTCATAGATCTGCCTGCCTCTGCCTCTTGACTGCTGGAATCAATCAATATGTATGCCACTGTGCCTGGCTGATTTCATCATTTATTTATTTTTAGAAATTGTTGGCTGATAAAAGAATTATAGTGTGTAAATATTTTATAAAACCAATCCAAATACCAGTTTGCACAACTAGTTTAAATAAATACCACGGGGGCTGATAAGATAGCTCAGTGGGTAAAGATATTTCCTGCCAACCCCGGCAGCCTGAGATCCATCCCAGATCCCACTTGTTGGAAGGAGCAAAGGAACTAAAGGGACTATTGAAAATTATCCTCTAGCCTCCAAATGTGTGCAGTGTATGCACAGGGGTGGGAAAGCACATGCGTGTGCATGTACAGATAAATATAAAAATAGAGTTTGCTTTTTGTATGTATTAGCATGTTTGTGTGCATGTACATGTTTGGGGGAGAGAATGTTTTTCTCCGTTGTTCTTCACCATTGTTCTTTGAGAACCTGGAGATCACAGATTTGGCTGGACTTGCTGGACAGTGAGCTTCAGGGATTCTCGTCTACCCCCACCTGCCTCCAACCTCTCAGAGCTCAGTTTACAGATGCCTGATACCAGACTGGCTTCTTAGATGAGTGCTGGGGATTTGAACGCATGCCCTTCTTCTCGCGCTGTGTTACTTTACTGAGTCCTCTCTCTAGCTCCTAGAACAAATAGCATAATGGCCTAATGCACTGGCAGGAATGTGTAGGAATTGTTCAGCTTTGTGTGAAGAGATTGAAAATCAAAGTCACAAGTGACTTTTAGAGCTCTACAGCTGTTTAAACAGAGGGGCCTCATATATTTTTTTGCTCTGGAAAAAAACCAGATTATTTTTTCTCTAGTATCACATACATAAACAAATAATAAAACAATCAAAATACCCACCCCCACAAGCTTTTAAACCCTTAACAGTTTCATCATGAATGAAGCATAGAAGTATTTTTTTTCATTTCCTATAAACATATTAGTCTGACTTTTCCCCTCCTCCCCTTTCCCCCTCCCTCCTGCTCTTACTGTAGTCTCTGAATGGGTGGTTTTCTTAAGGGTCTTAGGTGGTATCTTCCATTCCTCTATAAGATAGGGTTGGTAAACTTCCCTCTGTTGAGGTTTGAAAACCCTGCTAGAGACAGAACTGAAGCCTGGTTGTAGCAAAGCATCATATTCCCTTCTTGTGTTTTCATCAGTAGCGTCTGGCAATTTCTCCTCCAAACTGTAACTTAGGTTGCTGGGAAGCAATATATTTTTAACTCACACTTTACTTCTCTCCATTATTTGTCTGCCTTTCCTCCTGGGAAGTGGGTGATTTTCATTCAAAGGCCCCGTACTGACAGCCCTTGGTAGAAGGAAGCGCAAGAAAAGAAAGAGACCTGGGTCTTTCTATTAATGGAAAATCAAGGCTGGGTCGGTCTTTCCCTTCCCCCAAGAAAACAAAAGTCTTCCCTGGAGACAGCCATTCAGTGTCCTGGTTTTCCCTGGACGACTGCTTCTCCTAGAATCAGCATCTGAAGCATTTCCTGTGTTTTCGATCGCTTTATTGTTACAGCAGTCACCTGCCAGAGAATCTGCTGACAGCCCTGCATAGGCAGGACTTGGTGGGCTTGATCACCTATTTCGAAGAGTTTGCTCCAGGCAGATACTGGAGACTTCCAGCACATGAGCTATATATTTAATCAATTTATCTTTTATTATATTTTTTCATACAATATATTTATATGGCCTATTTAAATAGGCCCAGAGGCTGCAGCAAACTCAGTTCTCTCGGCAGAGACACTGTAAGTGCATATATCTCAGAACACGTGGTAACCACCTCACACACAGACATGCTGACATCTACCTTGTAGCATCATTGTAATGATGTCATTGGGGACTTTGTGAAAGTTTTCATACTGCCTGGTACATAATTACAAACATATGTTATCTTTGTGCTTTGGCACATGGTACATGTCCTGAGAACACTGCATGAGAAAAGTCACTTGTGAGTGTAATGAGACTAGTTACCTTCCAGTTTAGAATTAACCCTTGCTACAAGTGACATGTTTTCTAGTACATGCTGGAAGGAGTCAACTGTTTGACTTGAGAGGAAGATGACTCTCCTAAGACCCAAGTGGCTGAAGAAGAGAACGGTTGCCAGGCATAGTGTTCACATGGTCTGGGAGCTGGCTCTCTTCTGCACATAGCAGGCTCAGTGGAAGTACTGGCATGTGAACATGAGGGACCACGATGTGGAGGAGATTCCAGCTGGGGCTTCTCACGGTTGACGTCTGGAGGCCAAGGACAGTTGCTGCAGGAAGGACCTTCTGTGCTTCATGTGTTTAGTCAGTCTCATTCTGATTTTGTTCTGTGTGTAACAGAAATACACAAAAAGACCATCTGGTGTCTAGAAGGGAAAAATAATGGGAACAGAGAGTGTTAGGATCATGCCAGCGTGGCTGTGTTTATGCTTGCCCTTCATTTGGGAACATTTGAGAGCTGAGCAAATATGAACTCACAAACGCTTTCTTGTGAACACAGTCCTCTAATAGCATCTATGTATGGATTAAAAAACAAAACAACACAACAACAACAACAACAAAAAACAAAGACCAGGATGCACCTTGTTGCTTAGCTTTGCTAAGAAATGCCCATGCTTCCTATTTAGAGGGCATAGTTTGTGTTTTCGTTATGAAGGGTTTAGTAGATGTCTCAGGGTTGGCGTGAGTCATTGTTCTTAAAACACTATCATAACAGAGGTAGCCATGGCTTTGGTCAGTGTCTTAACGGTTTTTTTTTTTTTTCTTTTTCTTTTTTTAATTAAGCAAACATACCCCTAACATTGGACACATCTGTAGACTGTACTTTTTGTAGTGGGGTGGAAACAAAGATCATACCTCACCTATAGTGCGTCTGACAGTTTGTAAAGGTCTTTTCTCACTCTCTCCAAAAGCCAATTCATTAATTTGTTTTTGCATCCTGACTAAAGTTTCCCCTCCTGCCTCTCCTATCAGCCCCTCCCACCCAAGGTCCATTCCCTTACTCCAGTGTAGACTCTGAGGACTGGGAAGGTGAGGTAAGGTTGTGGGATTCCTAAGTCAAAGAGCTGGCATTGCCCTTACTCTTTTTTATTTCCTCTTTGCTCTCTGACACATGTACTCTCAAACAACTCTTAATGGAAAAGATACTTGGTAGACTCAATTGAACTTTTACTGTGTAGATTTTGGCGGTTCCACGTTGAAATAGATTTGCCTTTAAAGTCTAAGGTAGTTGAAATAATCCCATGTACCTTTTTTTAAAAAAGCATTTTAAAAGTTCTTTAATGTGTCTAGGTATTGTGTTTGCACATATATCTGTGTATCACATGCATGCATTGCCTGTGAAAGCCAGAAGAGGACATCATGTCCCCTGGAACTGGAGTTATTGATGTTTGTAAGCCACCATGTAGGTATTGGGAGTCAAACCTGGGTCTTCTGCAAAAATAGCTAGTGCCTTTAACCACTAAGCCATCTAACCGGCCCCCTTTGTATCTTCTAAAATTTGTTTGTTGTTTATAATTTTAAGGATGACATTATTTGAGTGATGATTTATTTTTGTCTGCCTCCCCTGGTAGACTGTGGGCAAAGACTTTGTGTTTCTTGTTGACCTCAGCATCTCTGGTATAAAATGGAACATCTATCAGAAAACTTGCTGTCAACCAAAGCCCATTGAATGAATGTGCCACAAAAGCAAAGACCAATTCCATATTCCTGCTGTATGAGCTGCCACAGAGCGTGCCTGAAATCTACTGGGAGATAGGCATTATTGTTATTAGGAAAACTTATAAAGAAGATTGAGCTGAGCATGAAAGATGAGTAAGAGATTAAGATGATTGGAACCAGTGAGGTTGGGATGGAGGGATTCTAATACAGAAATCTTTTCATTTTCTCTTTCCTCCCCCTGTACCCTCATTCCTTTCTTCCTTCCCTCCTTTCCTTTTGTCCTAGGTACTGGGGATTAAACCTTCTAGGCAGGCATTCTGCTACTGAGCTATATCCCCAGCCCACTATAACACTAAAGTCACAGATGGGCTAAGCCCAGTGGTACTATATTTTATGGGTAGACTGTGTGTGATGTTGAGCTTGGAGCAACTGATGCTCTTCATGGACAAAAACATTTGGATTTTGTTCTTACTACTATTGTTGATGTAAAGATGGCATATTGTGATAAGTTGCTATGATGATTGGATTACATATATCAGTTTGGTCAGTTTATTTAGCCAATAAGGTTTGGTAAGTTTAAGAAACATGCCCATCCTCACAGTCAGTAATGAATTCTGTTCTCCTTGATAGGAACGAAGGTCCACTGATGACTGAGCCTTAGGTCTCTCTGTGACTTTGGAAGTGGGTTACACCTCCATTTTTCTTTTGCATGCATATCTGTGAGTGTGTGTGTTTGTATGTGTTTTTGAGTGTTTGCGTGTGTGTGTGCATAGATGTCTTTGTGTGTGTACTCCACATGTGGAGGCCTGAGACTGATGGCATTAGTCTTCCTCAATCATTGTCTTAACATATTCATTGAGGCAGAGTCTCTTAGTTATACCCATAGTTATACCCATTGAAATATAGCTAGTCTTACTAAACACCTGGCCCAGGGGGATCCCCTTTCTCCTCATTCCTAGAATTTCAGGTCGGTTGTTATGCCCACCTGGCAATTGTGTGGATGCTGGGGATCTGGAATCCAGTCCTCAGACATGTGTTGCTAGAAAGTGCTTTACCCACCGAGTCATTGCCTCCTCAGCCCTGTAACAGCCTTCATGCTGAAATAAATAGGGATCATGCTTGCCACATTTCAGGTACTCTGTGGTCTGAGATAACAAGCTTTACCCACTTCCAGGTTTGGTTACTCTTTCTCTTTAGGAAGATGAACCTGGTACTCATGAATATCAACCCCACTGATAAATTAGTTGAGGCATGGATCAATGACTCTTTCTGGTGTCAGCTGAGTGTGGGTGCTGTTCTCCATCGATTTGATCAGTGGTAGATTTGGAGAGGGACAAAGGGAAAGAGGGAGGTGGTGTCTCTGAGAAGGTGATTAGAACATGGTGGATTTTAAGCAGCAGTTTCTTGCCTTCTGTTTGCGGGTTGCTGTTGTGGGTTGCCTGTGTTTATGAATGATAGTATAAATATGTTTCTGATGACAATCCAGAGAAGGAGCAAAGATGGCAATAAAACAAGGAACTGTTGCTCATGCGTCAATTGGTTAGCATTTCTTTGCTGTACAGCTCAGGGCAGGATTGTGGGAGTTGGGAGTGAGGGAAGGAAGAGTCTGTTACTGGGAGCATGATCCAGGGATGAAACTATACCCACACAGAGTGAGTTTCCATCTGGCTTGGGCTGTGCTTTTGAAACTCTGTACCATGATTTATACAATCTGACAAATTCTTAGCAGGATGGGAGCATTGAGAGATTTGGTGTTTTTATTTATAGAATCTAATCCTGTGATCAGATTCAGGGGATTTGGGAAGAATGGTACCAGTTGGAGAAATTGCCGAATCCTAGTTATGCGTAAGGTGTATAAGCTGCCCTAATGGTATCCAAGTTAGGTGACTTACTCAAGACATACAGCTGGACTAAAACCTTTTTTTTATTTCCCCAAACATCTCCTGCTCATTTAAAGGCAGCTAGGAACCTATAAAGCAGGACAATTTTAGGAGTTTTCTCGCTCCTATAGTGACCTCTTTCTGTACCTTGTACTTGACATTTTCTTTTCTCCTTTGGAGTTGGTGTCAGTGCCTACACATTTACTACCTAGTTCTTTTCAGATGTTGAGCATCTTTCATTCCATAGTATAATTATGCGAGAGCAGAATTATCTACACTAAGTAGTGTACATTTAAGTCGTTCATTTGTTACTGTTATGAGCAGTACTACCAATTTACTAAGCAGAAGTTTATATAGCTCTTACTTTGTGCCCCATTCTTTTCTAAAGGTTGTATAAATATTGAGTAACCTTTTTTTTATGTTATTGCATAATGATGATTGTCGGTCTTACGGACAAAGAAACCGAGTCAGGGAAGAAGTTAAGTAATTATTTAATGTCCCCTGGCTTGTTGTCAGGATTTCAGGCCAGGCTGAATTTCAGCATTGTCATTGTGTTCTTAGCACTGTGCTGCCTTTTAGCAGTCATAATCTTTCTGTAGCTGTTTGTTCACATGTGCAAGTGTCTGTAAATATGATGAGTAGTTCAGTGGTAGAATTATCAAAGATTTTTTTTCCTAATACAGTTCTAAAAATTAACTTTGTTCTTTGGGAGCTCATTCCCCATGGAGGGGTACTCTCTCAGCCCAGATACATAGAGGAGAGCCTAGGCCCTGCCCCAAATGAAGGGACAGACTGACGATCCCCCATGGAAGGCCTCACCCTCCCTGGGGCGTGGATGGGGGTAGGATGGGGGGGATAGGAGGATGGGAGGGAACTGGGGTTGATATGTAAAATAAGATTGTTTCATATACACATATACATAGACATACATACATATTCTGTACTTTAGGTCAATTTGAGGTTCCCAGGAAAAAAATTGAGAGGTGTCCCATCACCTCTATGTTCTACTCATGCCCATTCTCCCTGTTTGCTGGTGTCACCCATCAGAGTGGTGTTCCCCTTAGGAAAGGTGAGCCTATGCTGACATCATTGTCACCTAAAGCCTATAGTGTGAGATTTCATTCTTGCCATGAAGTATGTTCAGTGGCTTTGTACACATTTATAATGTCATGTTCAGAATAGTTTAACTGTCTTGGCAATACCTCTGTTCTAGCTGTCCAACCCCTATCTCCAAACTCTTGGAAACCATTAATCTTTGAGCTGTTTCTATGCTGTTGTTTTCACCCAGGAAGTCATGTAGTTGGAATAAAATATTAGGCTGTCTGTCCACATTAATTTATTTTTTAAAAAACTTACTAATAAACCTTTAATTTTCCTCCATGTCTCTTCAAGACTCAATAGGTCATTTCCTTTCTGCACTGAGCAAGATTTAGTTGTTTGGATATACCCAAGTCTCTATCCATCATTCACTTACTGGAAGACCCAGTGGCTCAATCCAAGTTTTGCCAATTATAATGGAAACTGCTATAAACACCCATGGACAGGTTTTGTATGGATATATTTTCAGCACTTCAGCAACATCAAATTAACTTTTTTTTTTTTTTTTTAATACAGAAATAACCTGGTATTTAGTACAAGATGGCGTCTATTGAAATTAGTGTCCATGACTGGTCTTGATAGTGTTCTCCACGCTCAGTGCTTCCAGCCTCTTGTCAGATAGAAACCATCAACAATTCAGTAAAAAAGTTTTTGTTGCTGGTTTACTCATTTCGTGAGTGACAGTTGGTGACTTGAACCCAGAGCTTCAACTCTTAATTACCCTTCGGTTTCTTTTTGACTGTGTTCAATTCTGTCTCATTTTGATAAACTGATAGCAGATGGTTTGACCTGACTTGCAAGTAGTGATCTCTTTTCAGCTTAAAGAAGTAAGAGTGTTTGTGTGCACTTGTGTGCATGTGTGCGTGCATGTGCATGCGTGTGCTTCTGTGTGTGTAGCTAAGTTTGCAAACCGAAGTAACCCTGCCTGAGTTTGCCTTTTCCTTATATTACTTTTGCTTTTACTCATGATGTCCTTTTTTCCTCAAGCAGAGGAGCTGTACAGGGCTGTGACTCAAACAAAGCCCAGGTGAGGAGGGATACTCCCAGTCCTAAATGTAACTTTGAATTTGGGGTTTCATGTGACTTCTATGCCTTTATACATGTTAAGGGATTCAGAAAGACAGATGGTACTTTTTTCTTCTATATGGAATCTAGTTAAAAAACAAAACAACAACAACAAAAAAACAGACTGTAAAAGAGGAAGTCATGTGGGGTGGAGGAAGGGGAGAGTTGAGAGGGAAGGGGAGAGGCGAGAGGGAAGGGGAGAGGCGAGAGGGAAGGGGAGAGGCGAGAGGGAAGGGGATCAGTGAGAGGGAAGGGGAGAGGCGAGAGGGAAGGGGAGAGGCGAGAGGGAAGGGGATCAGTGTGAGGGAAGGGGAGAGGCGAGAGGGAAGGGGAGAGGTGAGAGGGAAGGGGAGAGGTGAGAGGGAAGGGGAGAGGTGAGAGGGAAGGGGAGAGGTGAGAGGGAAGGGGAGAGGCGAGAGGGAAGGGGAGCGGCGAGAGGGAAGGGGATCAGTGAGAGGGAAGGGGATCAGTGAGAGGGAAGGGGAGAGGCGAGAGGGAAGGGGAGAGGCGAGAGGGAAGGGGAGAGGTGAGAGGGAAGGGGAGAGGCGAGAGGGAAGGGGAGAGGCAAGGGAGGGTAGTGAGGGTTGGATCTGAAGAGTGCATGGCACAGGTTTATCTTTCATAACAAACCCATCATTTTGTCCAATGAATTTACATTCATAAACTTCATGTAAACTCTAAAGAGGATGCTATTTTGGAAAATAGAAAGGCAACCATGTTATATTAGTTGCTGTGCTCTGAACAATACTTACATGGTGATAGTTATATAAAGTAACAATCAGCCATGGTTAGAAAGCAGTAATGTCGATCAGCCTTGACCATGTAGAAGAAAAACACAGAGGAGTGGTAGTCCAGCATAGAAGATTGTGGAGAGGTGAAGGGGCCACCAGTAACACGAAAGTTACTTTACTGCAGGTAAAATCATATGAATCACAAGAAGCCATAAAAGGCTGCAATCACATTAAACTTTCTGTGAAATTACAGCTGGATTTGGGCCTTTCTGTCAAAGAGAGGGTAGCAGAAACTTCTACTCCTCTTACTGCATTCAAAATTCTTGAAAGTCTAGATGAACAGAGTAGCTTTGCTGCACAGGTTGGACAAACAGTACATTTCTTTTGCCCGTGTAACCTGTGCCATGATCTCTGCTGAGGAGAGGTGATGGTGGGTTGTGATAATGTCGCTGAGTGGCTGGTGATGGCTCCAGAATTCCTATTTTGGTCTGACAGTTGCTATTATAGTTGCTATTATAGTTATTTGGAGTTCAGGAGACTAGGGAGCTTGGAGACCTGTGAATTGCTTCTAGGTTGGAACTTGGCTACTTTGAGAATTCAGGGTATTGCCTTAGTTGTGGTATTCACTGATTCTTCTGATAATGTCCACGGGATGACTTGGAGACCTTTGTTCCAAGTGTGCATTTCTTGTACCTAGTCCATTTTCTGCACCTGATCTGGTTACTCGGGGTTTGCTAATTATTCTCCTGTAGTGTAAATGTCAGTTAGTTTTGGTTGAGGAGTCTGGAAAGAATGGAAATGCTCTGCCTGGCTGGGTATTTGGTTTTTGCTATAATGATAATGGCGCCAGTGGAATTCTTTCTTAGCAAAGAACTACTGTAATTGAGGAAGCACCTTATGGGACCTCTGAGAGTCTCTTTAACAACAACAATAGCAACAAATTCCACCAGCTTTGGCAACTGATAATGATAATGGTGGCCGAAGAAATTTTGACAAAACTTTTGAATTTTTTAATGTTGATTTGCAGATGATTAGCTGAATTTATGTACTTTTGTGAACCAGAAGTCATTATAATATGTTTTTGGGTTTAAAAATGTTGATTTTGGGAGGCCCAGTGTGATACACTGAATGTAACAGAGGAAAAATAATTTATATTGTTTACTTTTACCTCTGGCTTTTGAATTTGAAATGAATTTTTGGATAGTGTTAAATTTGTCTAGAAATGGCTGCTGCTGCATCCCTCCCTCCGCCTCTTTCTCCCTCCCTTCCTCCTTCTCGCCTTCGCCCCCTTCCCTCTTCCAATCTCCTCCTCTTCTGTCACAGCATTGGAGTATAATATTTATGACTTAACCTGAATAACTTAAAGGCTTAAAAAAATTGAATGTTGTTAAAAGAACATGAGTGGTAGACCTGCCAATAAATATTTTAAAATATAAGCAGATAACTGTTTGTTTTGTTGTAAAGGTCATATTCAAAATTCAGTGCTCCTGACTCTTAGAATGGACATTTTTCTTAGAGGAATAATTTAAACACAGAACTGAATAGCTCCAGCATCTATGGCATGGATCCAACTTGGCCTTTAACTATCGTTGTCTGAACCTGTAAGAGACTGGAACTTAAACACACATCACAGGATCTTGATAACCTAAGAAACTCTTCTGTCCCATATTTTGTAAGAAACATTATGAGACTGTGAAATTAAGTTGCATTAAATAGGTGTGCATCTTAAATGATGACAATCCCCATTTGTCTTGAAATCTTGGCTTGTGATAACCATAGATTTTTAGTTTTCCTTTCACTGATAGTATGTGGAGGGAAAAAAAAACCACTGAGTGGGCGAAGCAGTTGGCCTAATTGTTTAAACTGAGATTACTTAGGGAAAGATATCTGACATGTTTACATTACATGGAGCAAATTGTTTACAGTAGAGATCATTTAAATGTGCGTTACCAATATCTCAAGTTTTACATTTGCCAACCTTGTATGTTGAGATTTTCCAGAGTCTTGCTGTGACAGCTGTTAGTTGTTCTTCCTCTAATAGACAGTAGGACTTTGCACTTAGCTGAAAAGGGCTCACCTTTGGAGATGGTACTCAGTTTCAGAACATCTTAAGTGCCCTCAGTGCAGCGTGCTAAGCACCAGAGATGCGATGTTAAGTCATTCCTGCCCTTCTAGGGCTTGCACCCTAGTCAAGCAGGATAGGACACACACTCAAGTAAACAGTCCCTTGAAAACTGTACAAAGGATGATAAATGCCTGAGCGTGCAGCATGGAGATAGGATACAGTAGAGCTGGAGGGAGTGTGCTGAGGCCAGCACTAAATTTGCTGGTATGGCAAGTCTTCTAGAGATGTGACATATAGGCCTGCTACTTTGTTGTTTCTTAGGGAGCTGGCCCTATGAGCTTATAGATAAAGGGCGTGCAAGCAACTCCCTGGGGACCACAAGCTTAAATGCTAGGACATGAACATATTAGTGTTAGAAAAAAAGAGGAGGGTGTCAGGAAACCAGACGGGGACTCCTGCACAGTCACAGGGTGTGGAGCCCAGCCTGTGTCCAGTTCTTTTTTTTTTTTTTTTTTTTTTTTTCTATTCATGGATCAGAATAATGTGATGTGGATTTTTCTAAAGTCATGTAAAGTTAAGGCGATCGGAATCCAATTCCCTAGCACATTTTGAAGAGTGTTCTTGGTCCTGGAGTTATACCCATTTCCATTGCACCGTCTTACTTTCCCTAACCCTTTGTCATTATAGATTGTTCAGGATGTTTTAGGATCCTTTGAGTCAGAAAACTCATATATATGTAAAATTTGGTGGTTTCAGGATCATGAGCGTTTATTAAACAAAAGACTATTATTTAGATTATTATTTAGTCATATTCATTTGCTTGGGGTGCAGTCAGTGGTTTAAAAGATGGAAATTTATTGTCTCCCCTAAGTTAAAGTCCTTGCAGGAAAGCTTCTACTCAAGGGCACCGAGTAAATTCTGCTAATGGTTAGCTTGTCTGATGACTGTTCTGTTGTTCATTGGCTTTGGCTGCTTTTATCAGCATCTTCCTTGATACTCATGTAACATATAATTCCCTAATAAAGCCCTTTCCAATATAGAATTCAATAAAGAATTATAGTTTTAAAACTTTATTAAACATATTTTTTTTTGTTTATATGTTCATGTAAGTCAGAGAACACCTTGATGGAGTCCATTTTCTGGTTCTGTCCTTTGACTGTCTGGGTCAGGGGATTGAATTCAGGTTGTTAGACTTGGCAGCAAGTGGCTTTACCTACTGAGTCATCTCAATGGCCCTGTAACTATTTTAAGAGATTTTTTTTTACCTGCAATTGTGTATACATGGATGTGTGGGATCATGCCAATGGAAGTGTTAGGTTCCCTGGAGCTAGAGTTATAGGCAATTGTGAGCTTCCCCATATGGGTGCTGGGAATTAAACTCTGGTCCTCTATAAGAGCAGTACAGTTTCTTAACCACTGATCTAGCTAGCTCTCCAGCCACAATCACAGTTATTTTAAAAGTGGTCATAACAAGTAGGGTCTACTCAGATCTAATGAGCTACATCTACAATGACTCTATAATGTCACATTTTAATATAGTATGCATACTTTTGTATGAAATAATTCCTTTTGTGAACCCTAATAGCCATGGTGATGATATCAGGACATGATGCCTTTGGGAAGTGAGTAGGTCATGAGAGTTCTGCTGTGGCATTGGGAGATTGATACCCAGTTTTGTGACAGAATACTTGTTTTGTTGTTGGTTGGCTTTGGCTACTTTGTACCAGTGTCCTCCTTGACATTCATGCCACATGTTACTTTCTAAATATACCTCTTTCCAATATGGGATTATAGTTGAAAATGTATTACAACGTGAAGGAGGAGGAGTTTATTTTGACCATTGGTTTCCAGGAATAGAGTCTGTCCTTGTGGGCAGGCATGGTGGAAGGAGTGAGGTGATGGGAGCTAGTCACTCCTGCACACCATATTTTGGTGAATTGGGATGCAAAAAGTGTGGCAGGAACCAGAAGAAGATATACTGAGGATTGTGTGTTCAAGCACATGAGCCTATGAGATACGTTTCATATTTATGATACTCCCCTTATAGAAAGAGGCCCATGGGGTTGGGGCAGTAACTCAGTGTTCCAGAGCACTGACTCCTTCTTGAAGACCTGGGTTCGATTCCCAGCACCCACATGGTGGCTAACAACTGACTGTAACTCCAGTTCCGGTGGATCTGAGGCCCTCTTATGGCCACTGTGGGAACCAGACACACATGGTGCACAGACATATATTTAGGGGTGTGTGCATGCTTGCCCGCACATGTGTGTGTACACACACACACACACACACACACACACACCCAACGATGCATACACACACATGCATCCATACGTATGTAGTCCAAGAGAGAACCTGTGTCTGCTTTCAGTAACTATCGTGCTTTGTGTACATGGGGAACTGGGCTCTCAGTAAACTAAGTTTGTCAGCAATTTTAATGTGTACTTCTCTGCCTCCAGACCTGTGAAAAATTCATACTTGTTTATAAACCACCTTGTTTATGGTGTTTTATTGCATGTGTCAACCTACAACAAAAGTATGTGTGACTTGGCAGAATTCATTGTCTCCTACGAACAGAGACAAAACCTGCTAATTCCTTGGAGCTGTTGGAACTGGTTTCCAGGGTAGGTGTCTGGGAACTGTGACCCTTTCTAATCAGTGGCAACTAATGTTTATTGAGTTGTGCTAGGCTCAAGGCTTCTCTGGAGTTTGTAACTCATCCAAAGCACCTTCTGGAAGTGGTGCTATAACTCCTTTCACTTTGCACTGGAGGGAACCCAGCCTCACTTCTGTGAGGAAACTTTGCCCTCACTATTCCAGTTTCAGCAGGGTTCTTCAGACTGCGTTTTAACTGGTACGTGGACAAAGTAGTCAAAACTCCCAACACGAGTTTCCTGTAGGTGTCAATCTACTAGGAAAAGACGTTTCTCATTGTTGGAGATCTTTCTTGTTCCATTTCCGTCATCTTTAGTGACTCCCGTGGTTCTTATCCCCAAAAGATCCTCTCATGATTTAGCAGTGCTATATAACTTAACCTTTAGGTTAAGTCTTTAACTTAACTCTGAGGATGATATGCTCATGATCATTTAAATTGAATGTTCTATCCTTTTAGCAAGGAATAAAGGGGCTCTGTTCATCCTTTTGGGGCAGAAGCTCCCTTGACATGTGGTATAAAGTTCTCCCAAGGTGGAAGGTTACATCACCTATCTTCCTGAGACACACTTCTGAATGGTTATCGATTGACATGGTAGGACCCCATAGACCATTGAACAGAAGAGAACATAGAATGGAAATGTGATATTGAGCCAGGTTTTATATTGAACTTTTAGGAAGTTACCTTGAATGTAACTTGAAAAGTTTGGAGATCATTGTCAAAGTCATATGAAAAGCAATTCTTACACTTTGTTAGGTATATTACCCTGGAAATTGGCTTGAGGTTCAGGAATGTTAGGGTATAGTTATTTCCTCACTCTTATCCTTTCTTATGCCTGTACCAGGAAGTCCAGAGTTGCTCGTCATGAATCTAAACAGCGTAATTAGACTGGCTGTATCTTGCCTATTGCTCTTCCTGGTAGCCAAATCCCTGTACAATGAGTTGCACATGTCCTCAAATGACCTTAAGGAAAGTGTATTGGAGGTGAGAGAGGATAGCCATAAATTCACAGGGTAAATAAATAAAAGTGTCAATGACTTGTAAGAATTTGTAAGCCAAATTGGAAAGCAGATCTTGAATCTTTTAAAAGCTGTGCTCTTTCAACTCAAGAGAGTTGACAATTGCTTTTCAAGTGGCCAGTTAAGGAACACTGTATGTGTGCGTAGTGCGCTGTAGTACCGTGGTTGTTTTCTCCAGAATGCAGTGACCTTTATTCTAGTCTTCCCGGCAAGCAGGCTTGTGTCTGTTCAGTCAGCTTCTAAAAAACTCAGCTCCAAATAAATACAGCTGAAAGGTAAGAAATAGATGGGTCAGTTGAGGCTAGGTAATGCATAGTTCGTGACCATGTCCAAGTGGAAAGGGAGAGAAATAGTATTGTCTGGGCCAGGACATACACACAACTTTAAACATTCAGAAGAGGCAGAAATGTTCCTAAGTTCCTTATGTACTAAATGCAGTACATATACCTTCCTTCTCCATCACCTTTCTTGAGGTGGTCCACCTGTCAAACCCATATGACTCTGGACCAGCAATAAGCAGCCTGCCCCTGGCCTTCACCGGTGCTGGTTACTCTTCTGTACCAGGAGTGGAGGAAACATTTTCCTTGTCTCCATTTCCTTTACTGTCAGGTGACCTGAGTGTTTGCTAGGTGATGTCCTTCTCATATTCCCCTCCTCCTGGTTTAGGGACACCTCACTTCCCCAACCCCTCTTCTGGGATGTGCATTTTGAGTGACAAGGCAAGGTAGAGTAAGAAGCTTGCATTTGAACCCTGTGTTTGCCACTCGTGACCAGGAAAGGTCTTTTAATACTTCTGTGTGTTGTTATGACATATTAATATTAATAATATGTATTTTATTAGGCTGAGAAGAGTAGATACTGATGAGAATTTCACAATAAAATGGCCAGTGATGCTCTTTCGGGTAACTACGGAACACAAGTCAGTACTCTACCTGTATTCATACTGCGCTGCTGGTATCCAGATTGACTCTTAGGGTGTGTACACACTTTTCCTCTTTTTCTGTTTCAACTTCTCTCCTATTCTTGTCCTCTCCACTTCCTGTTCTACACATCTCTGCTGTTAACCTGTTACATCCTGTAGAGGAGAAGATCCCAGCATATATTAAGATCCTATTCCTGCCCTTCTTTCCCAGGCAGGGAGATCCTTGGGTGAACTATTAAGTGTTGGTTAGTGTTCAGTGTGGGCTGTCATGTAGAGTACAGTGTATGGGAGAGGGCTTGAATGGGTTTTGGGCTGAGAAGAGGATGGCTCCAAGGTGAGTTATGGATCGGTGTTAACCTTTTGGATAATGTCACCTCAGCAAACACATGGAGCTTGCACAATCAAGGAAATATGAAAGGCCATAGCTGAAGTGCTGAATGTTCTCTATGTGGCTGGAGTGGAATGGGACCCCAGGATCAGGCAGCACAGGTTCCAGTTGAGGCTGGAAATGTTGAATGTTGAAGACTCTATAAAGTTTCTTTTTTCTTTTTCCTGCTATTTAAATTATATGGGCCTTTTCCTGTATAATCCGAGGAAGTCATGAGAACTTTTAAGCCAGAAAGCAACATCATTAAATTCGCTTTTTAAAAGGAAAGTTAATTCTGGTGATGTTGTCAAAGATGTGTTCCCTCATGCTTAGTCTTTCATGCAAAATAACAAGTTTTGGTTTTAACTTTTTTTTTGTTTAAAATCTAATGTTACAATAGTGTTTGTGTGTATCTGTATTTCTAAGAGTACAGCAAATACAGCTATCATTATTTTTGTAAACACATCACCTTTTATAGCCTTAGAAGGGCAGTTCTTTTTGTGTGTGCCCTTTTGTCTGGGAATAAAGAATAGTGACTGCCAGAGAACAGAACTCAATGTGTGAGAAGTTATGCCTTACCTGTCTTCTGTGTTGAGTCCTCCAGAAGCCAGAGGGCCATAGTACATGTCTAGTGCCTTCCTTCTAACTGTACTTTTGAAGGCACTCTTTATTGCTTATCAGTGGGATTTATGGACTCCAGAATTCTCAGTGTGGGAAGCAGTGATCCACATGATTTCAGACCAGGGAAGCATGCACAGCTGCTTTGCAGCATCTTTCAGTGGGAACATGGATATTTTGGTATTTGAGAACAGGCCTTAAAGCTTGTCATGGGAGTTTCATAGTTTTAGAAATGAGTTTTTAATCTTGTTTCCAAAGATCAGCTGTTGAATGCATTTATACATATTTAATGAAGTTTTTTTTAATGAATGGCTATTAAAGAGCTGAAGACAGTTATATTCAGGTTCAAGGAAAGGGCTTCCTATGGGAATTTAATATTTTTAAACTGTTGGCTAACCACAAACTGATATTTATTGGCATTTATTGGTTCATGAGACCAGCTTAATAGCTAAAGGTTCTATTGTTGTTCATTTCGTGTCTTCTCTCAGCTCTACATATGAGTTCCTCTTTAATTTGAAGCATCAAGTATTTCCAAGCATTTGAAAAGTAAACTCTTCAAGTTTTGTGCCTGTAGTCCCAAATGCACATGCATGTTGTTGTATGTAGGTGCACATGACAAAGAGCATGTGTGGAGGTCAGGGGACATCTTTGTGGACTCAGATCTGTTTACCTTTACGTGAATCCCGAGGGTTAAAGTCAGGTCTCCAGGTCAGTGTGGCAAGCCCCTGTACCCACTGAGCATCTCCCCAGCCCTGCATTCACACTTGGATGCTTATGTACTGTTTCATACAATTGATAGAAGAAAGTGGCAAGAGTTCCAGCTGTCACAGGTGAATCTGAAGTTGGTGCTTAGGCTACTTCTGCATTTCTTAACCGTCCAAGCATAGTAATACCATCAAATGAATAGTCTAGCTCATTCATTGGAGTTTATTGGCAACTTTAACACGTCATAAAGAATAGTGGTTCTCTTCAAAATTTATTATAGTATGTGAGCAGTGTTTATGAAGGCTGTGCTAATGTGAGCATATTTAACACATTCTGAGAATCAAATTGTTTAAAAGTCAGGATACTGCTTGACCTAGAATGACAAGCAAGACTATAAGCATTCCTTGAAGTTGAATGGTATGTCTATGAAGAAAGAATAAAAAACCTTTTGAAAGAAAAAAGGCTGTGTTTTGAGTATTCTAGCCACCTGGACTGCAAGTCTTACGTAGGAGAGTCTTAGTACCAATTGTATAAGTTACAATTACTTATAGATCAATCAACCATATCCTGTATGTAGCAGGTATATCCAGACTTAATATTGTACCTTGACATTGTCATCTACAAAGTTAATACCCGAGACCTTCTCAGTTGAGTTACAAAACAACATCAACACACTAAAATATAAACAAAATCAAAATTGTCCCCCAAAACCCTTATAGTGTTTAAGTATTTTGTTTTGGGCCGCCTTTATAGTCTTATCCTTGGCTGCAGGTGGGACATGCTTATGTTCATAGTTTTGTGGTATCATTTACTTTTAATTCATGTTGGGGGATGGGATTGCCTAGTGGTGATAACAGGGAATAGGATAGAAGCTGACCACATCCATTCACTATTACTAGCTTTGCTACACAGCAGTCACAAAACCTCAGTAGCATGTAGCATGGTGCTTACTGTTAATGTGTCCGGGTTGCAGAGGCTCTGCTCATGTTGCATAAGTCTGCCCATATGCCTTGGGGTTGACTGACTGCTTGATCAGGTGACCTATCCAACTGATCCAAAGCATGTCCCTTTGGGTAGAACCCACAGTCAAGGGTAGACAAGGTCACTCCACCCCTGGTAGCTTGGCACTGAAAAGTTACAAGGCAAAGGGCATGGATGCATGAAGGAATGAGACCTGGGACCAAATGATGCAATTCATCTCACAAGATTTCTTTTTGAATTTAATTTTGCCTAACATGTGTTAGGCAATTTCTCTACCATTGAGTTATACACCTGTTTGCTTTGTAAGATTGGCAGCTTTTACCCAGAACAGCTGATTTTACATCTTAATATCATACAGTGTTCCTATTCCTTAGGTCTTTATCAGGGATTATTTGGTGATAAAGAGCAGAAACCTACTCATTAGCTTCAAGATTATTATACATATAAGAGGCAAGATCCTGTTGTATGACAACAGGAACCAAGAGAAGACTGGGGTAGGGGGCATTAGGACAGACACAGATGTGTTAGACTCCAAGCAGTTGTCTTTTGTTCATAGGGTTCATGAACCTTTCATTTCTGCTCTTGTTTCTTCCTTCTCAATCTTTATTCTATGTGGGATTCAATGGGGGCCACCTCAGACTTAATTCTTTGAGGATTTTGAGTTCAACCCTCACAGTTAGCACATTGTGTGTGTCAAAATTCATATTCCCAACTGCTAACTCATGGGCTGTTTCTTCCCCTGTCTAGTCTTGAGTAGAGCTGAGTTTGGTCTTCATCTCTCTCTTCAGTTATTCATTGCACAATTGAAAGCCCAGGACTTTATATTACCGTGATGCCAAAGACCCATAAGTTTCTGGCCCTAACCTGGACCTTTCCTTTGTACCACAGACTCATCATACTATGTTTGACTCCATCTCAAACTTGTACCCTAACTGGACCACTTGAATTCCTGCATTTATCAGTCATCACTGTCATTTTTTAACCTGTATAAGCCTTGGAGTCTTGGGTGTCCTGGGTGGCTCTTCCCCGGCCAGCCTTTATTAATAGCAAATACAAACAGAAAGAATTACGGAGTCCATTAATAGGAACATACTGTGCCCCAAATTTTGTCCATCCTTTTTGGCCAGCTATGGATTAAGCAAAAAGGCATTTCAGAGTGGGTAAGAAGATTATAGCTAGATTTGGACAATTCACATGCCACAGTGTTGGTAACTGGCAACTTAAAGGGCCTTATGAAGCTTAATGTGATCTTTCTTAAAGACAACTTTGGTGAACACTTAACAAAAAGTTAAGAAGTCAATAACTTCTCTTTCTATTTATTGGCTAAATCATTTTAAGTTATATGAATACATTATAGATCTAACACACTGTACATTATAAAGAAAAGTGAATCAGAAAATGTAATTTAATGCAAATTAAAGTATAGAGTCTTAAATTTTTGCTAACATGTTTTATGTTTTCATTTGCTAACATCTTAAAGACATGGATATGCTTTATTTATTCATTCGTTTTTGTGACTTTTAAAAAAGCATAAATTTTTCCCAGCTCATGAATTTTTAAATATCTATTGGGCACGGCGAAGTATGTTCACATTGTTCAACTTTTTCAGTTTGCATCCAAAACTATATCCAACCACCATTTATTTTTTCTTTCCATTATCCTTGCTTGAGTAACCACAGTTCTACTTTAGTTTCTATGAGTTTTCCTACTTTGTTTTTAGAAACAGCATTTTGTTATGCAGCCCAGGATGGTCTCTAAATTCACTGTGATTCTCCTGCCTCAGCCTTCCGAATGCTGGGGTTGCAGTGTATGCTACCATACCCAGCTCCATTAGATACCTCATGTACACAGAACCATGAGGTATTTGTGTTTTATGACTTGTTTGTTTCACATAATAGTACTATGGAACTTGTCTATGTTGGAGCCCGTAACATGAAGGATTTCTCCCTTTTTATGGGCAAGTTGATTTCATTGTCTGTTTATTCATCTGCCCATTACACTGTTTGAATCATGTGGCTATTGCTGCTATGACTGTGGCTATGCAGCTCTTTCATTGAATTCTTCTCTCAAATGTTTGGTTATTTATCGAGAAGGGGGCTTGCTGGATCACATGTTAACTCTAATTTTTATTTTTAAACAACCTTCATAGTCATTTACATAGTAGTAACCCTGTTTTACAATCCCAGTAATAGTGAATAGTGTAAAGAATTCTAACTTCCCTACATCTAGTTAAGCCTTGAGATTTATTGATTGATTTATTTATTTTGAGACAGGATCTCACATAGAGGGTTTTTTCTTTTCTTTGTTAAACTGTCAGTGCCAAAGATCACATGATAGGCAGTGCACAGCTGTATCCCTAGTTCCATTTCTCCCCCTCTTTTTGTAATCCCATTGCAAACCCACTTGTTTGGATATGCCCATTATATCCCACATCTTAGTATTTTCTTGTCCCCATCATTTCTCATCGCTGTTACCCTTTCCTTGTCATGATTGACTCTTTTTGGGCCATTATCCTGGTCTTCTAACCTGGACTTTCTGCCTGCAACTTTGTACAGTGATAAACGGAACAAATAGTCCAACTTCCTTCTGTCCTCTTTTAGGTTGTCTTTTAGATAGACACAGTTGTCTACCATCACCTTGAGAAGATCTGAAATTGTTTCCTTGGTTTGTAACATCCAAAGCATCCATCCCCGTAGTGGCTTGGTTTTAGTCACCTATCTTAAGTACAACAAGGTTTTTCCTACTTTTATCATTTTTATGTACTTGATGTGCCCTCGACTTGAGGGGCTGTGTTCTTGGACATTGTTTGATTCACAGCTTCCTCCAATTCAAAGTGCTACTGATTACCTGTTTAGTGTGCTCTCTAACCCTTTCTCTGAAAAGACAATCCTTGTGAGCTGCCTCTAGACTCTTTGTTTTCTTTGTGTGTATTTGCTCCCTTCAAAGACATCAGACTGTCTTTATTTGTGACTTTACTAGCTGTCTCTCCTGAGCACATGTAAGCCTCATGAATGCAGAAATTCTGCCTTAGCATCTGAAAGATGGCCTGGATTTAAATAGGCCCAATGATGGTGGCACCCACCTTTAATCCCAATATGCAGGAGGCAGAGGCAGGCAGATCTCTGTGAATTTAAAGCCAGTCTGATCTACAGAAAAGTTCCAAGACAGCCCGGGCTACACAGAGAAACCCTGTTTTGAGAAAACACACACACACACACACACACACACACACACACAGAGAGAGAGAGAGAGAGAGAGAGAGAGAGAGAGAGAGAGAGAGAGTAAATATTTGTGGAATAAGAAAATAAAAGGTTATTATGTTTGTTTTTACATCTGAACAGCTTTTGGCATGGTGACAGATACCTCATGCACATTTGAGATTCTTAGTAAGGATGATTTTCAAGGAAAACACCTCTAATTGAACTCCACGTCTTGACTGCTGCAGCTCTCCTTGAGTTCTGGGCCATTGTCAAGAGCTTTGAGCAGGAAAGTAGAGATGGTCCCTCTATTTGAAAAAAGTTCAGGGATTGATGACAACTGTCTGTCTTGGTCCTCTTGGCCTGTGTTCACCTTTCCTAACTGAATCTTGGCCGCTTGTTATTACCTGCAATTTCATTTCCTATTGTAATGTGAGAGCAGTGCCCTATTTGTCCCAAGACTGCTTGTTGGAAGTAAGCATCATAGGACAAAGCCAGAAATTCCTCCTGCAGGGGAGATGGTCCATTGGCAAGTCTGTGGATTATACAATGGAATTTCCTTTTACCCTCCTTGTCAAAGACACCAAAATATAAAGCCACAAACAATGAGCTTTTCTTCCCAGTTGGTTAGGGATATTTCTGGTATCTTCCCACCTGCTGCTCTGAATTTTGGGGGTTGTGGGGTTAGAATCATGTATAATTGCATTGTTTTCTCATGGCTGGGTTTATGATGAAGTTATGCTGATGGAGATATTCATTTAATTATAAGGATTTTTCACATGGTTCTAAGCACAGCTCTTTTACCTTACATGGACTTCCATGCTGGGGAAGCATGTTGCCAATCGATGCCTCAGTCACAGTGATCTTGTCATAGGACTGGAACATTGTCTTTGCCTATCCACGCCTCATCTCAGCCTGGAACTATTTCAGCCTCAGTAGTCTGTTAGTCCTGGTGTTTAAAACAAAACTGCAGGTTGGCTAGGGTCTTGATAGGTAACCAGAAGCTTATTGATTACAAGAGACCCAATGATGATTGGCCATAGGAGCCAGAGGGAAACTCCTAGGATACCAGTGTCATTTAACTTCTTGGTCCGAGGGCTACTCACATAAATGAGTTTCCTTTGAAAATTACTGTTGTCTACTAAATACTTCTTATACTTTCCATATGTTATGTTTCGTCTCAGTAAAAATCTCTCCCCATTTAAAAAATATTGTATTATTATTGTGTGTCCCTGTATGATATGTGTGGGGATGTATGTGTCACAGTGCATGTCTGGAGATTAAAGGATAAATGTGCAAGTGTGTGGAGTTGGTTCTTTCTTCCCTCCTTTATGTGAGTGCTAGGGATCAAACTCAGGTTGTCAGGCTTGCTTGCCATCTTACTGGCCTCTTCTCCTGTTTTTTTGAGATGGCGGGGGAGGGGGGGTCATCTTACTGTTAGCCCAGGCTAGCCTTGAGCTTGAAAACCTCTTGCCTTATCCTCCTAAATCTTAGATCAGAGGCTTGCACCACCACACCAGATTGAAAAAGTCTTCACAAGAAAACCAACCTACTTCGGTACATGGAGGTTTCTCCTTCTGCTGGAGAGAGTCAATAAAAGACCACAGACGCAGGCTACTGTTAGCATTAAGGAAAACATATTATAGGAAGGGAGATTAGTGGGATTAAATGTATCTTTTTAGGGAGAATTGAGAGAAGTCAGAGAAGATTTAAACAGGATTTATCTATTAATCATCTTGGCTTCCTCTATAGATGAAGAAACCAGAATAAGAAGCTTAGATTCTAGACCTGTAATAGTATGCTTTGAAGTTAAAATATTACCTGAACAGTACATTAAGATATCATTGCTTTCAGGGAGTATGTTGGTTATTATCTCTCCAGACTTTACTGTTAGCACAGGTAGCATGGTGAATACATGTATAATGGAAAGTAAGTGTGGGTTTTAATCATGGGTTCATTTTGTTATTGGGACGCATTTAAGATTGAACAATGGGCAGGTAAGATGGTTCAGTAAGTAAGAAGTGTGCTTGCTGCTCTTCCAGGGTACCCAAGTTTAATCCCAGATCTATAGATCATATTGTGGTTCATCACCATCTATAACTCCTATAACTCCATGGGCACCAGGGACACATATGGTGTACTTAAAACACATCAGAGATCCCCCTCCCCCGTGTGTGTGTGTGTGTGTGTGTGTGTGTGTGTGTGTATCTGTTATATAGGCAAAATGCTCATAAAATAAATCTTAAAAAAAAAAGAACATTTACAGGATTGAACAATGCCCTTGTATTGGAGAAGAGTGGTGTTGGTGTTTGTGTGTATATGTGTCAAGAATGGTGGGGATGTCTGATGTTTCTTTTTTAAAATGGTGCTGGTTACAGGGTAAAGTACATGAGATTTTAGTTCAGTTCTCTAGCACTTGTGTAAAAACTTGTGTTGATGTGTGCCTGTAACCCTAGTACCCAGGGGTAGGGAGAGACGGGTCCAGGGGCCAGCTATGTAGCTGAAATGGTGAGCTCCCGGTTCACTGAGAGACTATCTCAGAAAATGAAATGAATATGTACTACATTTTTTGTTTGTTTGTTTGTTTTTTTGTTACTCATTCATCAGTTGAGGAAAATTTAGGTTGTTTACATTTCCTAGCTATTGTGCTGTAATAAACATAGCTGAAGAATTATCTGTGGAATAGGATGTCCAGACCTGTGGGCCTATGACAAGGGACAGGGATAGTATACTGGGGCATATGGTAGATTTTTTTTATATTGCTTAGGGTTCTCTTCAATGATGGAATTAGAGAGAGAGAGAGAGAGAGAGAGAGAGAGAGAGAGAGAGAGAGAGAGAGAGAGAGAGAACATAGGGCAAAAGAAGGTATCTAGAGCTTTGAGGGGCTTTTTGGGTCACTAGCCATCTCCTTGGTAGTAATTTGGATTTTATTTACTTTTGGTTGTGTTACTTGTACTTTTCTAGCTTATAGTGGAAAGATACTCTGTTACTTTTAAAATATCTCTCCTACTGAAAAATGGCTTCTTGATGGACAGTCTTGTCTAGAGAATCTCTAACCCTATTGGACCTTGTGAATAGTTATAATATCATTTTGGATAGGATACACTGTTCCTGAGTCTCTAACTTCAGTACACTTAGATAGCCTCCTCAGATTTTCTGACTGAATCCCCCCTCAGATTTAAAAACAAAACAAAACAAAAGGGGGGGGGAGACTTTCTCTGTGTGTTTGTGGAGCTTTTGTATGTGCACATGTGTGCTTACTTGCGTGTGTTGGGTTATACTTGCATGTATATGGGGAGTTCATGGGTTGGCATCAACTACTCTCAATCTGTACATTAAGGCAAGGTTGCTGACTTGAACCCAGAGCTTGATTTTTGTCTAGTTCAAACAGATCTTCATCTCCTGAGCACTAGATCACAACAGCCCTGCTCTTCTGCATGTATGTGGGTGCTGGGAATCCAAACAGCAGTTCCCATGCCTTCCCTGCAAGTGCTTTCCCACTAAGCCTCCCCTCAGCCCCACTCCTCCATCTTACAGCAATAATTAACACACTCCATGCTGGCTCAGAAACGGGAAGGGTGGCAACCTTTTTATCTGAAGCTCATACAATAACCAGTGACAGTAAAATTATACATTTTACAAACATCTTGAAATATTAGCCCTTCTGACTCATAATTTGTTTATGGCATGTAGAATGAGAAAAATTATTATTTTCACAAAGTTCTAATGCTTGACACTCTTGGGCTCTTTAAAGGTTGTGAAGTGAACACATTGAGTTTTTCCGTGGGTGTTTTTCTTTTCACAAATATTGTTTGATATGGGGTTAAAGATTTTAATTACATAAGGTTTTCGAGAAAATAGCTTTCTTAGCTATTTCCTTTTTAATTTCTGAGGTGACTTTTGTTGTTTCCTTTTGAGTAAAAGTATCAGAGAATGTAGCAATGTTGGAGCAAACAGTCCATTTAAACCCTTTTAATTAATTGCCTACCTTTGTGGACTAAACCCTGTGGTGACTATTACTGTCACCTTGACAGGATCTAGCATCCAGGTGGGGCAAACTTCTGCATCTATTGGTGAAGGTGTTTCTAGATTAGGTGATCTGTGGCAGGAAGACACACCCTAAATGTGAGTGGCACCATTCTAAGGTAGAGGTCCCAAACTCTGTTCTAAACTGTGGAAGCAATGTGACTAGGTACCCCCAAACCCCATGCCATCCCTGTCCATTTAAACCATAAGCCCAAATAAGCCCTTTTTTATTTAATCTGCTTTTATTAAGTACTTTTGTCACAGTGAGGAGTGTAAGTAACAGATCCTGTGCTCACCTGAGAAGTCCATCAAGTAACAAGATTACAGATTTAATTTCTAGTCCAGGTTGCCTCGCCAGTGAGGAATGTGGGGTTTAGGTGTCTTCAGAGCTGGAAAAGACACCAGTACTTATATCTCTGCACTGAGTGCATGCATTCTGTGGTATAATTCTTTGGTGTGTGAGTCGTCATTTCTAATGGAGCCATGTGTGCCATGATCTCCTGGCCAACATTTGTGTCTGAGATTGAAGAGTTGAGATGTTCCCATGACTGCCATGATTAAATGGGTGAAGTTCTTCTGGTTATTTTTGTTGTTGTTGTTGTTGTCATTGTTGACTTGACATAAATCTAGATATACCTGGGAAAAGGGAGTATATGTTTACAAAATGTCCCTATAAGATTGACCTGTAGGTGAGTCTGTAGGATATCGTCTTGATAATAATGGATGTGGGAGGGCTTTGCTACCCCTGGGCAGGCAGTCCTGGATAGTATAAGAAAGCAGGCTGAACAGGTCATGAGGAACAAGCCAGTCAGAGCATCCCTCTATGGCCTCTGCTTCAGTTCCTATTTCAGGTTCCTCCCCTGATTTCCCTGGCTAGTGGCCTACAAAAATGTAAGCTGAAATAAACCCTTTCCATCCCCACATTGCTTTTCACCATAGTGTTTTATCACAACAACAACAGAAACCCTGAGATGTCCCCAAGAACAGGTGCTACAGATGACCAGTCTCGGGTTTGTCAGACTCTAGGTTTTCTGTGTCTCTTAGATTTTGCCCGTGAGCACATCTAGTCTTTGTATAACTCTGTGCTAACAGACATTTCTAACTGAACCTCTGAAGAGCCATTGAAAGAGTAGTGCTTGAGAGGTCAAGCTGCCTTTTATGTTTATAGTGTCATGAAAATGTCAAAATAACTCTGTCGTTTTGACCTAATGGAAAAAATAATGGCTCGCTTGATATTAGTGATTTCAGCGTATTGAAACATATGTTTAGTTCCATGTAGTCAGTCCTGCCAGTGAGTCTGTGGTCATTGCTGGTGAACATTCATAGTCAAATACAGTAGCTTTGGGAGGCATGGTGGGGGCAGATTTGCCATGGCTTAATTTCTGGCTATGTGATAACTATAAAATTGCTAAAGGATGTTTGTTTTGATAATTAAGTGAGATAATGCTGTAAAATATGTATGTAGCTCATAAAACATTGCAGGAAGTTAATTAAAATGCAAGTATGTTGTAATTATTAGTTATATAGTAACAATATCTTGCTGGGTGGTGGTGGGGAACACTTTTAATCCCAGCACTTGGTAGGAAGGGGCAGGCAGATCTCTGAGTTCGAGTCCAGCTTGATGTACCAAGCAGAGTCCAGGATAGCCAGGAGTAACCAGAGAAACCCTGTCTTAAAAACAAAACAAACCAACAAACAAACACAACAAAAATAAAAATGATAATACCTTACTAATGTTAACAACTCCTTATAAATAGAGCTGTATCTTAGTATCCACAGTGGATTAATTCCAGAACCTCTACAGATAGCATAATCAGCCACTACTCAATACTCAAGGTTTTATATAAAATGGCATAGTGATTTCATATTAACTAGGCATAGTATCCTGTATACTTTAATCACTTGAGATTATTTGTAAGACCCAATATGACATCAGTGCTATGTGTTAATGAGATAATTTAGTGAACAATAAGAAAACAGGCTCATTATAAGCACAGTTTTCTTTTTCTAGTTAGTGGTTGTTTCTGCCAACATTTGATTCTTGTATATGGAACCTCTGAATACAGAGGGCTGACTGCACTTGTTATTTCTATTGTCAGTTTAATGTGTGTAACACACACACACACACACACACACACACACACACACACACACACACGTCATAGCATAAAAGTTAAGGATAATCAGTTAGAGGAAGCATCATATAGATTATGCAATGACCCAGAGCTGACTTCATGGAAAATTATTTCTCCTTACAGGAGCATTAGCTATGAAATTGCTGGTTGCCTGCCTAGGTGTGCTTTTAGAACAGACATTTTGATGAGTCATTATTTGAGCGCATCCCTCTTCGGTGGCTTTCCTTTTAAGCAGAAAGTTTTGTTATTGCTCTTGCTTCTTTGCTGTGGGAAGATTCCCATTAGATGGTGCATTGTGCTTGAGTTTTCATTTGAGAGAATCCACAGTTGTGATTTCCAGGTAGCACATTGTGCTTCATCACTTCCCAGTGATGCGTGGAAGAAGGATAGACCTAGTCTTTATGGGGGATTGCCTCCCTTCACTTTCCTTAAACAGCCTCACTCCCCTGCACATTACTACAAGTAAAATCAAGATCATTAAGCTGTGGAGAATGATATGCCTAGAGTATGTGAAAATGCATGTGTTCTAGTGGGATTGGACGGTTAATGTTAAATTGTCTTTAATTTTTAAAATCAGTATATTTATAGCTCTTCTGATAGAAAGCATTAGCATTACTAAGCATTCTGGGATGAAGAGGAAAGTTAAACATCAGATTAAATAAGAAACTGGTCAGTATTTCTGACAAGCATATTTTAAAAATGCTTGTCAGAGATGGAACAGGAGGGTGCCACAGTCTCTACCATTCAGTTCTATAAGAACTACTGAACCAGTTATTCTAATTAGCATAGTTATTTAATCTCCCATCAGTTGTTGGGAGCAAATGTTCCTGGGAGGGTCTAGGGATATTATAATCCATCCAGGGAGTGATCAACTTCCATGTTTCAGCCAGTGCCTGTGACTCTGCTGCCCCACAGGTGTGTTCCACACAACTGTCCTGGTTCTCCTTCTTGAGTGAGGGTTTCAGATTTCATCATAGAAAATTCTCTCTGGGCAGGGTGCAGAGGCTGAATTGAACATTCACAGACCTGCCAATCATTGCGTGGAGTTGCCTGCCACTGAGAAGAGGTATTGAGTGATCAAGTGGTGTCCTTGAGGGTAGCCCCTTCTCACTGTGGATAGCATCAGGAAAGGGGAATAAAGGTTCCCACTTCCAGCCAGCAAACACTTTCCCACAAACAGCCAGCATTATGTTAGCTGCCAGAGCAGCTTGAATTAAACTGTCTCCCTCTTATGTAACTCATAAGATTTAACTGTGAAGACCCACTCAATGTTTCAGAAAGGGAACATACCACCTGTTTCAGGTAGACAGCGTTTCCAAGTAATTCTCCTGAGAAACTTTGGAAGGGACACAAGCAATCCTGACAGCCAAGTCAGCAGGCCAGTGCCAACAGCAGCAACTCCAGTAAGAAGAGACCCCAAAGTCCAGTGCAAGGTGAAACCTTTATGTGCATGAAGCTCATCCCCATGCTGCCTTTGTCATCCCTGACCTGTGCTCACTTTAGGGTTCGGAACTCCTGGCATCACTGCTTATGGTGCTTCTAGACAAGCATGGTATATGTTGGCTTCTTGTACTTGTGTTTCAGTGGCTTGCCATGTTTTACATAAGCCTCTTTTTAGAAAAATGTGAGATGATAGTGGTGATCTATATTGGGACCATCTCAATTCAGTATTAAATAAGTCTGGGACAACAAGCAACACCCACCCCATTACAAGTCTTATATGAAGCAAACATCTATTTTTGCTTTGTGCAGACTCCACTGTATGAAGTGCTAAAAATAATCAAATGCTCAGAAATCATTTGCGATGCAAAAATGACTGTGGGGGGAATCATGTTGTTTTCTGCCCTGGATATAACTCAGTCTTGCAGGCCAGAAATTATGCCCTAGAACTATGTTTGCTAGGTCATTTCATCTCAAGGCTTTTCTGTTGTTGGAGGGACACATACTGCTCCCTGTGGACTCGAAATGTCATGTTGCCCACACAAGCTGCAACAGATCCTCCTCCCAGCCCCTTCCTCTTATTTCTTATTGCCTAAAAGAAATATACCTGGGTCTTGAGTTTTGAAGGTGTGTTTTGTTTTTTATTTTTTAGAAAGTAAGACAGAGAGGAAGTGGGAATAAAGAAACCATAGGTTAGAGTCACCGAGAGACCGGATCATTAGGGCTTTTAAAGTGCTCAGCTCATTTCCTGCTTCTGATAGTGACTCATAAGCTTGTGCTGTGTACCAGGCCTTAAAAGACCTAATTCTGATCTTAATGCACTGAAAAGTACTGAACTGGCAAGTCAGAGCAAATGTATACAGACACAGAACTACCCCCAGATACCTCAAGTATATCTGTGTCCATGTGTTGTTCCCTTTCCCACTCCCCCAAACCCCTGCTCTCGCTCATGAGTGCTCACATTCATGTTCACACTCGCACGTGTGCGCGCGTGCGTGTGCGTGCGCGCGCGCACGCGCGCAACTACGCACGCGCACACACACACACACACACACACACACACACACACAGCTTTCAGATGGAGAAGTGTTAGAACATGCCAAAGAAATAGTTGGTTAGTTTACAACCTAAAGGCTGGGTTTCCTGCTAGTGTTGGGGACACCCCCACCTCCCTCAGTGTATTTAGGGTGAGCCAGCTGACCCAATTATTCTCAGTATCTTTAGGAAAAGGATGGTCACTTCCTCATCTTTCACCAACCAGCCTGTGCACTTCACCTTCTTCTGCCTTGGGTCAGGGTCAAGATACACACAGCCTTGGGCACCTCTCTACATTGCTGAGGCTTGTAGAATTTGCTCCAGACTTACAAAACCTAAAGATGATAGAGGGCAAGGGAGAGACCACATTGCACAAAGAGGAAGTGGATAGGCAGGATTCTGTCCCTGGAAAGCTGGCACAGTTGACATGCTGTTTTAGGTGACATACTGATTTTTTTTTTTTTTTTTTTGAGCATTTAACCCTTTACAAGCCTCTTTTCCTGGCTGTGACCATCTCTTGCCATCTGTTCCATTTTCCAGTGAGCTGGTTTGCTTTTAGAAACCCACACGGCTCAAGGAAAGGGAAAGCAGCACTAGATTTTCTGGAAAAATCTATGGTATGTGTTCTCCTTCTCCCAACTATGTATGTGCTCTGTCTTCTCTTGTCATCTGCCCACACTTTCTGGTCTGGTGACATTTCTGAAAAGCAGTGGCAAACTGTAAGCTTAAACCCAATATAGAGTTTTTTTTTTTTGTTTTCTTTTTTTCTCCCACAGCCAACTTTATTATATAGCAATAGCAATCTTTTCCTATGGTGTTTATTTAAAAATTTCTCATGTATAAAGGATTCTTGGCATATGGGAGGAGGAAAATATATTTTAAAGAACCAAGTCATTTCTTCTATAAGTAGATTTCCTGAAACATGAAATTTGGACTTAATTTGGAAACCAAAAACTACAGTGAAATACTTACATGAAATAAGTCTTGTAATTGTTTTCATTCTGAAAAATGTAAATTGATTATGTAGGCTCATATATATGTAACATTGAGGTCATATCTAAGCTTTGGCCTCGGAATCTATACTTGGGGATGTGAGAAAGAAAAGTTTCGTTTTGATCTTGTACCAGACTCTGCTAGTTGGCACTGTTTTACAGGATGTGCACAGTGTCTCGAACCATCTGAAGGTTCCCAGACCAAGCCGGTGCTGGTGCTGTGCGTCCCAGCTTCTCCTTGGCAGTCCAGGCTAGAGTTGGGGTGCCTGTCCCTGTCATCCAGCTAGCTGCCAGGAGGAAGGTCCCCCTTGGCCTTTTGCTTTCACTTGCCTTATTTGGTCAGACGTGGAGTTCGTTATTCCTGGAAAGGGCCTTTTCACCCATTTCAGGCACTGTTTCCCCCTTCCATCTCCTTCTGAGGCGAACCAGAGCTGGCTTGAATCTAAGGGGTATCTTAATAGATTCTCACTGGTTCCAGAGCCCATGACCATTGGGCCCCTAGCTAATGAGATGTTTACCTATAATGTATATAGTTAAGTATAAACTTCCTTCTGAAACCAGGGGCTCCGAGTGTGCTAGCTTTTTATTTTTTTTTTTTCTTTTCCTTTTGTTCTTTCTGTAGATCCCAAAGAGGGCTTGTCCTTCTTGAACTTCTCAGGATCCTGCTGCCTAGATTGCCTTTTCCCCAATTACTGTTTCTGGTTTGCTTTCTCTCTGCCTCTTTGGGGGCTTCATCTTAACCCTCAGAGGGATAGATCACACTGTAGTAAAGATCCTTCTTTCCTGTTGTAACAAGCTCATGGTTAGTATTCTCTTAATTATCGCTTCTGGCATCATACACACATCTTGGTGTGTTCACTGTTTTCGAAGTCTTGTTATCACTCTTGCAATCCCCCTCCCCCACTCCTTAACCTGCTGGGTCTGGACTCCTGTCTTCCTTCTAAGTAGTCCAAGCAGCATCACTTTAAAATAATTAGATTTAGAGGTCTACAGAGTGAGGTCCAGGACAGCCTGGGCTACACACAACAGAGAAACTGTCTCAAAAAATAAACAAAAATTAGATTGAATATAAGTGAGATGAGAAGGCGTGGCTTATTTCTCGGAGACTATTTTGTGTTTTAGCCTAAAAAGGAAGTTTGTAGTAGGGAGAATGAAAGTTCCTTCCTGATGAAAGGTGGAGATGGAGAAGGGGGAGGAGAGGAAGTGAGGTTAATGGAGTTAGTCCTTGCTCCTGGCTCAGAGGAGGAAACTGAAATTTAAAAAAGAAAAGAAAAACTATTTATGCATCTATTTACTTATTTTGAAAGCAGGCAGTTACATTTGGTAATGGTTTGAGGGGGGCTGTCCACCTACAAGGAGAATGTTTCCCCTCCCAGCTTTCAGAGGCTGCTGAAGTCGGAATTCACTTTCGTTTTCTAGAACTTGGGGTTGAAGCCTGTTGTTCTTTCAGTCTGGCTGCTTCTCTCTCTTCCAGACCTGCCTGCCCTAGAATGATTTCCTGATCCCTGTCAGTTCCGGGGAGTGTGTGGAGTTAAAGGAGCTAGCTAGCTAGTGTCCTCATACATACCCAGAAAGGCCGAGGGAAAGGCAAAGGAGTGATATCCTGCAGTTTGCTAGGGTACAGGGAGAGAAAGAGAGGGAAGCCTGTCAGTACCCACTACCACACTTACTCTGAGCTGTCAGGATGTGTTAGCCACCCTCTCAAGTCAGGAGAGGCACACTGGAGTGACCCACCTGAGGGATTGTGTGTTGTTGCCTGGCTTCCTGCCCTGGTAGTTGTTTTGTTAGTTTGAGACTGTATTCTCTCCTATCTGGTTCGTGCATTTCTGTTTCCTGTTGAGGAAATAGCAAGCAAACTTGAGAAGATTCAAAGCAACACTCTAGATGCTCCAGGAACAAGGCTGCCTGACGCTGGGTGAAACATGTAACATCTACCAATTACCTGTCTCCAGGGATATGTAGGATTGTTTTGGTTAGACTGCCCAACTAGAAATGAATGTTCTTCATTCAGGTGGAGTGAGTTTGTCTGTCTTACTGATTCTTCTTTATTCTGGTGCAATGAACTTTTTCACACCAATAATGGTGATTTCTGCTTCTGCTGGCAGGTATTGATACTCCATGGTACTTTCTGCTCCCAAAGTTTTCGAACTATGTAAACTTACACAGTTCTCTCATGAGGCTAGTGCTGGCCATGTCCTTGTTTAACTCTTCTAGAAACACAGGCCTAGAGAATTAACATGCTCAGACCTCCAGTTAAAGTTATAAATAAGAAACCTGACTGCCAGACTCGGGAAGTGGCCTTGCCAGCTGCTTGCACTATTTCTCAGAACTGAAGCCACAGTCTGGTCGAAAGTAGCTTTTCGTGCTCTCTCTACCTATATGAAACACAGGTTCTTTTGGTGATTGGTGAACCTTCCATAAACCAGTCTCTCTCTCTCTCTCTCTCTCTCTCTCTCTCTCTCTCTCTCTCTCTGTGTGTGTGTGTGTGTGTGTATGTGTGTGTGTGTGCAGTTGTATAGACACATGTATAATGCTCTGGTGTCAGTCCTCAGGAGCCATCCATGGTTGTTTAACTTTTCCTTTTCATTTCACTCACCCTGGATCTTACTAGTTAGGTCCCTAGATTGGTTGACTAGCAGGTCCTAGCCACCTGCCTGTTTCTTCTTCCTCGGTGTTGGATTTGTGCACATGGTAACCGTATGGCCTTTTATAGGGGTTATTGGGATCAAATTCAGGTCCTCTCTTTATGTTTATACAAACAGGTAGTTACTGGTGGAACTCTGGTCCCAGCCTGCCACAGTCTCTTTTAAGCTTCCATCTGTTTTGTTACTTTACTGTGCCTTTCCTGACCCTTATTTACTGCTGATTTGAAGCTATCAGCTTTTTTTCAGGGCCTCCCAGGTGCTGCTTGTCAGGAATTGCCTTGGAAATTGAGACATTGTTTCCTGTGTTCTGTGTCTGCAGTTGTGAGTTAGGACTTGGAAATCATGTTTAAAATCCTTTCTCTGGAGATCAAGATGACCAGCTGGCTTTGCTTCAAGTCCATATTTACAAGTTCTATGTAAAATGTCTGGTGATGTCATCAAATGCAGATTGGACAGCCTCTTTTCTATGTGACTTGCAATGGCACCAAAGGGTGTACATTTCCACTTTCTAAGACCTCGCCAGGGGTTCTCTCTGCTCCGAGCTCTCATTTCCCACCCTGCGATAGAGGGCCTGGGCACACTGACCCTACATCCTCAGTGTCCAATTTTTCAATTTTTTAATTTTATTTTATCTTACCCTTCTCAATTCATTTATGGAGCTGTCTCTTGTGATGGCTGGAGTTTGTGACTCCAGCAGCCACCCGGAAGCTTTGCTGCCACCAGAGTGAAGTGAGAATGGGGAGAAAAATGTGCAGGGCATTGAAGGAGAAGTTGCCCATTTGGGTAGGACCTGCTAAAAAGGCAGGCATCCCTAATTGGTATCTTAGCAGCTAATGGTTGTCACTGAAGGCTGTAAATCACAGTGCCTGGAGTCTTCTTGAAGACAGCTTCTCAACTGCAGAGGTTTTTTTTTTTTTTTTTTTTTTTTTTTTTTTGTGTGTGTGTGTGTGTGTGTGTGTGTGGTTTTTTTTTTTTTTTAACACCTTTCTTCTGAATTTCTTGTTAAATAGCCTGCTGGAGTCAAAAATAGAAGCAACGTAGGGAGGTTATCCTTGAGCAGATCTCTACTGCCAAGACTGCTGTGGTAAAGTTGTATCACTCTACCTCCCTGGCATGAAATTGGCAGAAAGAGATCACAAAATGGAAAGTTTGGGAGACAGTTCAGTGGGTAGAGTGCTTGCCATACAAGTGTCGGGACACAAGTTTGAATCCTCAGAACCCAAATAAAGCAAGGTTTGGTATCATACATGGAAATGGAGGCAGGGAAACCCCCAGAAGACTACCCAGCTAAGAATTCCCAATGGTAAACAACAGAAAGGAGAGCCTAACACAGGGTTAGAAGGTGAGGACCAACGACATCTGATGTTGTCCTCTAGCTTCCATATGTGAGCCGTATGCACTTCCCTGTATGCATGCACACACACACACGCACACACACACACACACACCCACCCACCCCTACCTTAAAGATAACTTCATTCTGCTGGTGGATACTTGATGCTTGACTGTCTCCTTGAGCATCTCCACCTTGCTCCTTAAATCATGAGTTATATAAGGATAAAATAATTTTATTTTCTGTTAGACATGAAGTAGATACATACCATATATTCCTGCAACATTAAGAGACAGCCTCAAAGGCTCAAGTTGTTTCATCACTGTGACTAATATGCCTAGCAGAGAACAACTCAAGGACAGAAAGATAAGTAGCTCATTGTTTTAGAAGGTTTCAGTGTGCTGTGGTGGGGGAAGGCTCATGCAACAGAAGCTCAAGAGAGTGGTTCAGGGAGCAGAAGCTCAAAAGAAAAAAAAAAAAAAAAAAAAAAAACAAAAAAAGACAGGGCCTAGTTTAATCTCTAGGGTCTGCCTCTAATAACCTACTTCTGGAAGTTAAAATACCCCTCTCAAAGTTTTTGCAGCCTCCCAAAGTAACAGTATTAGCTGGCAAGGCAAGCCAACATTCAATGCATGAGGCCATTTCAGATTCAAACCGTAACACAGACCCTAGAGTTAGCCACCACTATTAGGGTGCTCTGTGAAGTGAATGGTGTGTGTGTGTGTGTGGGGTCTTCTACTGAGGGTATATTTGTTTGTGTATTTTAAGGGTAGAATGATTTTTTTTTCTTCTTTTTGTGGTACTTAAGATGATATCCAGAATATTGGGCATTCTAGGTAAATGCTCTTCTACTGAGTCCCTTCCTCAACCTGATAATTGGATTTTTAACCTATATTCAATGTAGGAAGTCCTTTCATCCACAGGGCAATGCAGATGCCATTTTCTAGATACCCCATCCCCACCCCCTACCTAGCTTTCTGGCCCAGGGCTTTCTTCTTGCTTTCCTCTCTTCCCCATACACACACACACACACACACTAGTTGATCTTAGTCCCAGAGGTTAAATATGCAGATGGCTACAGCACATTGGTTTCTTTTATCAACATTTGTTCTCTCAGGAGCTAAACCTGAGTGATAGCTCCCCAGGAACAGTGAGATATCAGAGGTATCTCACAGCGATACCCTGTCTCAAATGGGCAGTCTCCAGGTTCTCTCTCCTGCTTCCTCTCATCTTTCCTATCTGACCTTTGCTCTAACCCTTGTAGTGTCTGATTCCTCTTCATTCATCATCTACTACCTTTTAGCCATCTGAGATCTGTTTTCTCACCCTCCATGGTATTACTGATCTACTTGCATCCCTGTGTACTGGACAGCCTCATGCTCTTGTGAGCCATCATTATCTGTGTTCTAGAGCAGTGTTTCCCACAAATCTTTGACCTTTTGTAGTAAGGAACATACATCATGTTGCAGTCTAGGAGACATACTCAACAAAAGACAGAAAATAGTACTTAACATTTTCTTTTTGTAGTGTGCTGTGATATTTCATTGGAGTGTGTGTGTGTGTGTGTGTGTGTGTGTGTGTGTGTGTCTGTGATATTAGCTGAAGTCTATTTAATTCATGTTGTGACTTGGTTTCAGCTGTGGTTGGAAGAGCAGTGGTTTGCACTGTTGCTGTTTTAGGCAACTTACTGTGAAGTAAGTAGCATTGGTCTTAACTGGAAAGAAACCTTTAGAAGTAAAGCTATTGAAATACGTCTGTTGAAATAGCTTTATACTGAGACATATCCTACTTGTGCTGTTGAATGACCATGGTGGCCCCACCATGGGCCCTTTAGCTTCTAGCTGTGCTGGACAGAGTTGCAGTGGTCACTGTAGATCCATCCAGGTTATGCTTGGCCAACACAATAATGACCACCCACTTCATGTTCAACAAAATCCAGCAGGCCTCTTTATCCAACTGGGGTCACTGCTGGAGATGGCTGTAAGTTAAGATCATTTGGAGGAATTAGAAATACATAAATGATGAACAAAATTAGTGCCTGAAACTTGTGGGAGAATGAGAATCCCTGGGTATGTGGCCAGGATTGATAAACAGCTCTATAGCACCTGGATCCTGGTCCCCTCCCACGGTGGACCTCTCTATGGCGCTTCTGGCCTGCTAGGCTCCACTCACACCGTCTGCCTTTCTTGTACTTGCAAACAGCTAGTGTCTTTCTACCCGCAGGGCCTTTGCATTCGTTCTCTTCTGTCACCTGCTTTATGTCTCTCTGTAGATACTATCGCCTCTCAGACACCTCCTGACCTTCCTTCCTGTCTTGTCACCTTTACCCCTTTAGCTGCTTTCATGGTGTTTTAAAACTCTGCTCCTCTTGGATCTCTGTGTTTTGCGTTGCTTCATTTCTGATTTTTCTTCCCTCCATTCGGAATTTAAGCTGTGTGTAAGATGATGCAGAGACCATGCCCATCCTGCTCACTACTGTGTCTTTACTCCCTGGAACCATGTCTGAATCAAAGGTGATATGGAATTTGCATGTTTTTCTCCCTCCCTCCCTCCCTCCCTCCCTTCTTTCTTTCTTTCTTTCTTTCTTCCTTTCTCCCTCCTTCCCTCCCTTCCTTCTTTCCTTCCTTTCTGTTTATTCAAGACAAGGTTTCTCTGTGTAACAGCCCTGGCTGTCCTGGAACTCACTTTGTAGATCAGGCTGGCCTTGAATTCACAGAGATCCCCTTGTCTCTGCCTCCCAAGTGCTGGAATCAGGTGTGTGCCACCAACGCCCAGATAGAATTCACATTACTAATGAACAAGAATTGCAGAGTGGGGTAAAGCTTAATGTTAGAAGCCTTGTCTAGCATGCCTGAGGCCCTGAGGTCCATCCCCATCCCTGCAAACCAACAACTGGAAGTAGCATAAAAGACTGACTGCGAATGGCTTTCTTGTCTCACTGTCTTTCCTGGCTGGACAAGGGATGAAGAATTCCTTGCTCTTAGTCACTGGTCACACTGGGCCTGTCATCTATTTTGATTAAAAATGGCATTTTCCTTTTTCTCCTAGGGAAGAATATACAGAGGAGAAAAGGGAAGGGAAGGGAAGGAAAAAGAATAAGCAAAACAAGACAAGACAATGTCTATCTTCCTAAAGCAGAATGTCTGTTTCTGGAGAACTAGGTCTTTGCCTACTTTTTCGTTTCATCTGTCCATCTTTCTTTTACAATCATACACAGCATTTGCACTTGTCACCAGACCACATTTGTCAGCAGTTGTTCTGGCTTGGGCTTAGAAGGGAATGTATTTAACATGATGGCTTACTTGGGCTTGGTAGAATTTTTCTTTTCTTTCTTTTTTTTTTTTTTTTTCAGTCTTCATCTGGAGCAGTGTCAGTTGAACAGTCAGATCTGACATAACCATCTTATGTAATCAGACATTTCAAGGATGCAAATTGGAAAGCTTTTGCAGCTAGGTTTTAGAACGCCTTTTACTGTGCCTGCTTTGAGGATTGGACTTCCTGCTTCTGATCCTTTACCCTTGATACAGCCTTTTCAGGAGGTTAATTCAGAGCTGGGATTCTGAAGGATTCTTGAGCTTTTGAAAGAGGATGGTGAGACTCATGTCCATGTGTAATAACAAAATCTGGGCAAGTGCAGAAGATCCTGTCACTCTTAGCTTTTTAAAAAAGACATACCACCACAGCCTGCTGGCCACACCTGGGAAGGCTGGAAGGTGGTGTGACCAGCCTCTGAGTAGTCTAGGTGTGATACTCAGCCCTCTGCCCTTGGTGATGCTGAGTCCAAAAACATATGGTGTCCGTTTCACACCTGTCTTTGAGTACTGATAGTATTCAATGCACATCAAACATTGTGCCAAAATTTCTCATTATATATAAAATGAATGCTTATTGATCTGCTGGAGAACATTGCTTCTCTTAATGCAAAGAGGTTCCTGTTGCTTTTTCCTTGTGGCCTTTTTTATTAATCATGGTCTTTGAAAGTACAACCACTAAAATACTAACTTACATATGCTGGGTCATGTAACTGGCTGGGATAGAGGGGCTGAAGGGATGGTGCCTCATTCTTAGGGGCTGAACTCTGCTCCTTCTCCACTTTTCGTCTCCTTTCCTATGGGTGAGTTAGTTCTGGGTCCAGTCCCCACTTGGTGATGTCTAAACTCTTGTCAGTAGCTGTGGATGTGAACCTTGTTATACAGCTTGGCTAGAAGAAGGTCCTCTGCCAGTCCAGTCCACTAATTTATAATTTTGAATGTGACTCTGAGACATCCGTTGAATAATTATTTGTAAAGTTCAGATGCTACTTGGAGAAAAAGAAAATGAGTCAAATGGAGTCATATTGTCCTTTAGGTATATGGAATACTGTATAACACGTGGGTAGCTGTGTTCTATTATATAGAATTCCATTGTAAGACATGACAAACCCTTAATAAATTTATAAAACATATTGGGTGAACCTAACTGTAAAAGAGAACATAAGGCACATAGTGAAGACATGAGGATGCAAAAGGGGGTTCAGGCTCTTACCCTGGAAGGTGATTTTATGTGATTCATCCTCCTGCTTTGAGGACTTCTGGGTAGGGATGGATGGGGTTAGTCAGCAGGTGCTTCAGAAAGGGAACTTTGGCAGTCGTCTGAGAGGCTGTAGCCAGGGAGGCTCTGGGATAGCCTTAATGAGAACCAATAAGTAGGGGTTCAAATCTCCCAGTGAGGCAGCAGGAAATTAGGGGTGGCCTTAAGCAGGCCTTGTTCACTAGCTTTGGAGATTTAAGGAGGAAAGCAAAATTAAAGGCATTATAAATAGTTCTGCCTGACTCCCAGAAAAGGTAAGGGTATCATGAGTTACCATGGTTGTCAGAACAACTGGATAGTGAATGAGGCAGGGATAAGAAATAATTTGACCCTGATCAGTGTGGACAAGTCCAAGAGACATGTGTATCAGTCATCCAGATCCCAGGAGGAACCAAAGGAGGTCTGAATAGCTATGGAGTTATTTACCTTTGAACCCAAGTTCTAGTCTGGAGTATAAAATGGAGGGTAGAGCTTCAGAGAAAATGTCTTTGGCTCAGAAATGGCAGTTAGGCCAGAAATGTAAATCACAGCCCAGATGTTACAGTGGGTACTGTAGATGCTTGGCCTGGGATTCCATGTACTTCTTCCTGGTTCTGTGGTTCTTTAGGAAAGGAGGCCAGGCTCATCATCAAAGCCTCAGGGCCTCTTCCAGAGAGTCAGCAAGCCTACAGTGCTGGGGATTTTCCCCTTTCATGCCCTCACTGGGACCCCTGGGCCAGAACATTAAAAGCCCAGTGAGGCAGCCTGGGCTTCAGGAAGCAGAAGCAGTATCCTGAGTTGTTATGGAGCATGCTGGAGTGATGTTCTGTAGACCCTGCCTGAAAGCCACTCTGATTGCTTTTACTCATTGCCCCCTTGCTTCCTTCTGCTCATTCCAGGTTTACCAGAGGAACAGTTTCTTAGTAAATCGGTTAGATGTGAATCTCTCTTCCAGGAACCCGCTTGCAGGGACCATAACCCAATGTGGAAGTTGCCTTTTCTCCAGGTGAAATACATCCATGTCTGGTGCATGATTAGCAAGAACTGTGCCCTTGACCTTCTTAGATTTCTATCCCATGTGTGTGCCTTTACCTACTGAGGCATCCCTGGCCCTTTGCCCCATTATTTCAGTGCCAAAGTGGTTGGATAGCAAGGAAAAGGAGGAGAATGGACACCGAATAAGCAATAGAATGTCTGCTTCTAGTGTTTAAGGGGAAAGTGAGATGGTATTATGCAGGGAAGAGGGAGGTGTGCCAAGAGGTTGAGGGTATTCATAATAGTTATAAATTCAGTCTGGATTAAATCCTTCTCCTATTCTTCCCATTTTCATGGTGTATACCTTGGGCCAGTTGATAAGCATCAGTTTACCCATCTAAAAGGTGAGGCTCATTATAGGTAATGAGTCTAACTACAAAGGTAGTTCAGAGAATCTATTAATGAATCTCTCATCATAGTGTTCATTGCCATCAATTTTGAACTGTTTACATATGAGGAATAATCGGTGTGTATGTGTGTGTGTATGTGTACATGTGTATACATGTGTCCATGGTTAGCATCTGGTGTCTTTCTTTGTCCCTCTCAACATTACATTTTGAGATAGTGTCTCATGACAAACTTGGATCTTACCAATTGGTTAGACTGGCTGCCCAGCAAGCCTCTGGGATCCTCCTCTGTCTGTCTCATAGTGCTAGGCCAATAGGTCCTTACTGCCATGCTTCGCTGTTTGTTTTTTTGTTCTATGTCTTTCACATCATATGTCTTGATCTCATTCATTCCCCATCCCTTCGAATCCACCCTTCAGCCTTCACCCACCCCAAACAAAACAAAATTGAAAAAGAAAAATAAAAATATGGAAAAATAAAGAAAATCTCATCATGGAAGTTGCAGTATGACCCAAAAAGTCAAGCCTTACACCCCTTTGTCCTTGTAATTACATCTCTGTATGCAAGTGTTTGTTTCAAGGAATCATTGGTCTGGTTTGAAGTCCCTGGTCTCCACTACATAACTGATGTTAGGCCCCTCTAAGACTCTTCCTGGATACCCCCCTGGTGCCCTGTGTTGTGGAGATCCTGCAGCTTTGGGTCTTTGGGTCAAGTCCCTTCACACGCTCCAGGAGATCATAGATGGGGTGGATGGTGTGCCAGGCCAAGTCATAACCCTGGGTCTGGATCTGTGTCTGGGCCTGAGCAGCTGTGGGGTTGGTCCACAGAATGGGAAATGGGGACAGTTCTCCCATGGTCACAATTTCGGGGCTGACTCACTCATACCTCTGCAGACAGGGTTGGTTCTATTGTGCTGCCCTGGAGAGGTGCAGGGCCTGCTCTCCCAAGTGCTGTATCTGGTGAAGATCAGGACTAGCTTTCCTACTCTCATGACCTGCCCCGGGTGTGAATATGCACGGGGTGGAGTGGGGTAGGTCTCCTACTCTCAGGTCCTCAGGATTGGCTCACCTGTGCTCTCATCAACAGGGTCATCTCTGCTGTGCTCCCTCCCTCCCTCCCTCCCTCCCTCCCTCCCTCCTTCCCTCCCTCCCTCCCTCCCTCCCTCCCTCCACTATACTGTGCTTCTTCTCATCACTCTAAAAGTACCCATCTGGTGCTACAAGGTACCTGAGTGGGCCCATGTTTTCTCCTCAGAGCTGGGTGTGGGCAGCCTCAGGCCTGTGTGTGAGTCTCCCAGTCTCACTCAGGTAGACTGGTCACTCAGGTCACTCTGGACTGGGCCATATTTCCTCATACACAAGGAAGTCACTGTAGCATGGGGTGGGTGCTTGACTGGAGTTCCACTGTGGGCTTGGGGTAGATTCCCTGCCCTTGCTCCATTGCTGATTTAGACCTGGGTTGGGCCTGCAGCTCCTGCTTGATTGTGGCTCCCACAGACCCAAGAGTTGGGGGGGGGTCCTCTTGCTTTAGTGTTTTTTTAAGTGATTGCTGGGAATCCCAATTCAGATAGTCATGCTTGCTCAGTAGGCTTTCCCCTCCTCTGATCCATTTCTCCAGCCTTCCAGGATTGTTTGTTTGTTTTTTTAGAATCACAATCTCCCCTGCATTCTTTCTTAATACTTTTATCTTTTATGCATGGGTGTTTTGCTTGCATGTATGTCTGTGTACTACATGTGTACTCAATGCCAGAAGGGTGCATCAGGTCTCCTGGAACTGGAATTACAGATGGTTGTGAGCCCCCATGTGGGTGCTGGGAATTGAACCAGGGGTTCTCTGCAAGAGCAACCAGTACTCTTAACTACTGAGCCACCTCTTCAGACTCAAGTATATTTTTAACGTCAGAAAAAAAGAGAAGATGGAGAATCAGCCTAAAAAGGGACCATAGAGCAGAGGGTAGAAAAGGGATTGCGAGAGTGACGGGCCTTTCTCAGGAAAGCAATAGAGGGTGTCAGATGATACCAAGATGGGGCAGGTGAGATCTGGGAAGTATGCTGACTTCCATTTAGAAGTACCATTTAGATCCCCAGTGACCTTTGAGAGGGTTTTGGGAGGATACAAAGGTGGCTGCTTTTATGAGACAGCAAAGTCCTGGTGTGACTGGTTTCCGATATGAAGAACTGTGCCTTGTGCTTTTTTTTTTTTTTTTTTTTTTTTTTTTTTTTAATCCAATTGCCCCTACTTGCCAAATACTTCCTCTCAAGCCAATGATAGAACTGCTGACTTTTGAGGCTTTCGCCATCAACCCAAGCAGCACTCACAAAACTGAGATGAACCCAAATTGGAGACAAATACTGTTCTCCAAAGTTGTCTATGTCAGAAAGACAGTGTGCTGAATGTAGTTGGAGTCTACATCTCAGGCAAGTGTTTGTAGTTAAAACTGCATTGTGAGCCAAGAACAGAGGAAGATTTCCCAAGGGATTGCTGTAGAGGTTCTGACATCACAGTTGAAAGCCAAGTCTATATACAAACAGACATCCCCTTGCTATGAGTCATTCTTTTCCTGCTTTTAAGGTATTAATTCCTAATAGTGTTTGTCATCTTTGTTTCCCAAACTCAAACTTATTAGCCCAGTTAAGTGGTAGCCTGTTATCCCTGTAAAGTGATATTTATTCTTTGTCAATTCCCTGTTTATAGGGGCCTGGGTTGGACCCTCACCTCAGGGTTTATTTATACTCCAAAAGACTGAGCAACTGGTCATAGATGGTTTCTCAGTTTCCCAAACCAGGTTGCTATCATAATCAAGATGTAAAGTATCTAGTTGGGGTTGGTTGCGTCCTTGCTAGGATACACTCCTGTGTGCCTCTTTCAAAACCTTAGGCAGCTTCTTGTGATCAGAAATACTCCTTGGCGACTACACATCCTGCCCATCTGTACAGTAATTACTTACTATTAAAGCCTGTAGCTCCTTTATGCTGATGATTGAGAGCAGGACTCAAGCCACTCTTGGGCCAACTGGATGATGACTTTTATTGTTTCTCTGGGTGAGTAGAAGTATGCTGGCTTTTAGAACCCGATTATCTCTGTGTGCTGATGTGTCACTGGGGCTTTGTGGCTAATGCATATTCAACAAGCTTGAGTTAGGGCTGTAGAAAGAGCAGTTGGTGAGTAAATAAACTCTGTGAGAACAGAGCAAATGAGAAAACAGTTCTATGGCCTGTCTAAAGAGGTCCTCTTACTTCCCAGCTGCTGGCTGCCATCAAGTCTTGCCAAACACTGGTTTGTTTGGTTTCTTTGCTTGTTAGAGAAAAGCTGGAGAGCTAGATTTAATGTGAAATAGCCCAGTTTCCAAATAGTGGCAGTTAATGAGTCTGTTTAAAACATTGATATAAGCTTGTGGATGAGACTTAGACTGAAATCTAATAGCAGTCAAATTTTATTTAAAATAATGCTTTCTTAAGTAAAACAACTATTAGCTCATATGAGCACGGCAATGAGGAAGGTGTTTTGTGGACCTTGAGGGCGAGTTAGGCAGTAAATACATAACTCATAGTGTAGTAGACCAGAGCCATTTCTAAGAAGTGTTGTAGAGGGGGAAGACAAGTGTTCCCAAGTTGGAGAGATAACTGCTGGCTGTCAGCACCAAGGAAAGTGGCGTTTGGGTTGTTGGGAAAGAGACAGGGTAGATGGGCCTGTGGCAGTCAGCTTTCCAGGATTATAACAAACACTAGAGACAATCAACTTGCAAAGAGAGAAGCCTATGATCAGTTGGCCTTTGGGTCAATAGTCCATAATGGTGAGGGCTGGTAGATCATCAGACTGTTTTATCTCATGATCCACTGAGAGAAAGGAGATGAAGACCCCATTACAGTCTTTTCCAATGACTTAAAAACCTCCCACTAGATTCCACCTCTGTATGGTTTGATTGTCATCTGATAGCACTATACTGTAGACAAAGCCTCAACACAAGCACCTATGGGACCCAAAGTCTAGGAGGGGCATTAGAGGGTATGATGTAGAGCTCAGAGAGAGAGCAAACTTGATACTGGAAACCATTGATGACCAGGCCTGGCTGTACTTTCCAGGAAGTACATTCCAGGAAGACCCATGTGTCAAAAACTCCATTTGTCAACTTGGTGATTTAAGGCTTAGTTTGAGGTCTTCCAGTCATTGAGAATATGTGCTTGAAGGGGATTGTGGGACTTTGGTGTGTCTCCCTTTCCTCTTCCTCTCTTCCCTTCCTTATCTCTGTCCCCAATTCCCCAACCAGCTGAGGTAACTATGAGATGAATAGGTTTTTCCTCAAACTTTTGTTCTTGATCAATGACTATCTCAGTTGTTGCAGTAACAGAATACTGATAAGCACACTGTGTTGGACTGTTGTCTGCTGATGTGATGGCTCACCACTAACTAGTTTATAAGGAGATGTCTTACCCTGTGGAAGTCCAAGAGGTTGGCCTCTATGCTGTGTCATAATCTAGCAGAAGGGCAAAAAAAAAAAAAAAAAAAAAAAAAAAAAAAAGCACAGAGAGAAGAGAAAGTCAGGGGCCTCAATCATTGGTTTTATTTAGAAAGTATTCAAGAGGTAATGCCATGAATCCATTTCCTCAGGACCTAATAACCCTTTAATAGTTTTACCCCATTTTCACATGAATTTTGGAAGAAATCTTAAACTATCACAGATGCCTTTTGGGGAAAATGTGAACAGACTCATTGAAGGCTCCCAGACTAGAGCCCAGAAAAAAAATCCATTGCTTTGATCCCTCCTATTTTGTGCTGTTTGAAAGAACAATTTAAATTAGTTTCACCATTAAAAATATTTTCCTGGCATTTGTTAATTATGTGTGAACGTTTGAATCTGCTACCTAAGATGATAATCTGTGGGCTGTTGAGGAATTGCAGTGTGGAAAGGACGAATTGAAATGTGGTATACTGAGAGTATGAAGTCAGTGATGGAAGATGCAGTCCTTGGAGGACTGTCAAGGTTGGGTCATAAGAGCTCATTTCTGTGGCTGTTTCCCAAAGTGAGCCCCATTGAACAGCTCAGAAATGGAGAGGCAGAAACATGAGCATCACTGAATTTCTTGGCTGTGTGGTGTACCATATGAAACCACATTGTGATTTTGTGGTCCTCTGAAAAATGAATTTGTTGTTGGCAGTTGCATTTACTTCTGGAAGACAAGTTGGTCAGAGGTACTTCACCAAATATGGCATTGTATCCATTGCATTGCCTGCAAAGTCTTTAGAGAAGAGTGGCCATGGGATGCCCCACGACATGGTCTGCATATCAACAAGACTCAGTCTGAGGACCTGTCTTCCTCTTCTTGTCTCCAAAAAGCTAGATTTTCATACCCAGGCATGTTACTTCATAGTTAACAGCACTTTGTGAATTTTTCATTATTATATGTGATGTTTGTCTAATTTTAGAGAAATTATATGATTTTTAAAAATATTCTCAAATCTCCCTAATTGTATTTTTAGACTTTCTTGGTGACTTTTTAGCATTTCCCCCCTCTGGTACCCAGAGCTAACTAAGCATGACTTATGTATACTATCTGCACACTACTAGTGAGGTACATGCCTCACCTAGAATTATTTTTTAGTTGATAATTCTCTACTTCTTTCTTTTTATAGGTGGGAGGTGGTGTTGGATGGCCTGGATTCCCATGAGTTCTAAAAGTTAAGGGAAAGAAACCTATGATCCAGGGCCATCTGATTTTTAGCAGAGATACCAAAATATTTACATCTGGGAAATTTTGTTTTTTACAAATTCAGTCGATTTCCACGTGTGAAGGAATATAGAAGACTGTTTCTCCTGCTCTCAGCATTTCTTAATTGCCTGTAGGTCTTTGTCTACTGTTGGAAGCACCTGAACTTTCCACCTTCTACATTAGCAGGTCTATTGACCTCATCTTTCTTCGGGTCTTGTTTAGGCAGCCATGGTGGTGAGACTTCATGTTGTAACTTCTCTGACATTCTCAGGAGACACAATCTCACAGAAAGCTTCCTGTTCCCTTGGCCCCCTCTGCCATGATCTCTGAGCTTTAGGTGCAGGAGCTGTGTTGTGGATGTATCATTTAGTACTGGGCTCCACAGCTCTGCCCTTTTATTGGTTGTGGTTTTCTGTAATGGTTTCTATCTGTTTCAAAGAGACATTTACTTGATGATGGTTGAGAGCTAGACTTATCTGTGGTGTAGGGGTAAATATTTAGAATATAGAGTGGGAATCATGCATCCTTGTTGATAAGCCAGTGTTTATAAAGGCATTGGCATAGAAAAAGCTGCAAGTGGGTTCCACAGAAAACTGCTTATATGTTTCCTTCATTTGGAACACATGGGGGTATGTAATTTTCTTGTTTTGTTTCGAGACAAAGTCTCAATTGGTCTTGTTGGCCTCCAACTGTTATGTAGCTGAGATAGGCCTTGACCTTCATGCCTGGATATGGGCCCATAGCAATGGAGGGGATCTGACTGTGAGAAGAGAATGTCTAGGGTTTGACAGGAGCTGTCTAGTATAGTAGTCTTGACAAGTAGAAGAGAGAAGCATTTCTGTTCTATGTTGGCAGTAGTTTGACTAAGCGAGGAACTCCTGCTTTCTCTAGATAGGGGCTTACATGTGAAGAAAGTGCTATGGGTGTCTTCATAGCTGTAAAGGAAGCTCCACAGTGGTGCACCTACAGGTGAACAGCTCAGGAGGGAGGGATACAGCTCAGGAGGAAGGGATGCTTGCTACCAAAGAGCAGACGCCTTTCCTCAGAAATGGGAATCCAGGGGAGGGACCTCTAGAAGTGAAAGGCTGATCGCCAAGATGCCTATGGAAGTGCCAGCAAGAGCAGATGGCACTGTAAGTCTTCAGAGGGGTGGCCCTGCTAAGGACACAACACCCCTTTATGTAGAATTCCAGCTGGAATCTCACCACAAGAAAACATCAGAAACACACATATGAGGGGTTTTTATATGAAAAATAGCTGTAGAAAGATAGTATCTACATGCAGATCCTCAGTTGGATCTTGAACTGGAGGTAGAAGAAAGTGCTAAAGTGCTGGGGAAAACATAAACATAAACTGTTAACTGATAATTCTCTGGGAATGCATATATTTTATACTAAATGGATATTGTGTTAAGGACATGATATATACAACTAACTGTGAGAGTCTGGAAATAATTTCATGTATACATGTGTATAACTCTATATGTGTATATATCTGGATATGCTAGAGATCAAAGTCAGGGAGGGCCTCATACATGCTAAGCAAATGCTCTCCCACTTTAGCCAACACACAAACATATGACACACAGACACGCAAAATATTGAAGGTTTTAGAGTGATGTTTACCTTGTAAGCCTTCTATAAGTTTCAACTCTTTCCAAATAAAAATTTAGGCAGGTGTGCCCATGAATGAGGAAGCCTGAAATCCTGGCTTCTAGACCAGAAAGGAGAAACCATCATGACCCTCCAACCCTCCTTGTTTTTGTCACCCAGTGTGTTCTACCATCCAGATGTAATCAGAGAGGGAGGATCATGGGAATGATATTGGGACAATGGAGGGAAGTATAAGGGGGAAAGAACACCAGAGGCAGATTGTAGAGTCTTAGCTTGAGGTAGTGCTGGGAGCTTTGATTGCTTGTGATATTGGAGACTGTTAATGCCTGAGTTGGCACCTTAGCAGTTTTTCCTGTTGCCAGGGGCATGCTAAATTTTAAAACAACAGTGGGAGATCAAAGTCAAAGGTGTTTTCTTTTTATATCAGACAAGTTCTTAATAGCTAACACTATATTCACATAATACAAATAATAAGGCAGTTCTAGAGTAAAAATTCTGTGAGGTCCTGGAGGATGGAGAGCTGAGCTCTACAGGGTAGGGTGGAGGACTGAAAAGTCTTCCTTGAAGAGCTTGCCTTTGAGGTGAGCTTAGACTCCTGATTGATGAAGACAGTCTTTGAGGTGAAGTGGTGCTGATATGGGAAGATATCATGGAATATAGTTGATGCCAAGAGGAAAGAAACGGACAACTTGGTAAAGACCCAAGAGGGTGATGATACGTGGTACATACTTGGGAGTTGTAAGGACATCAGAGTGATGTGTTCATGGAGGGGGCACATTTTTAAAAATGGAGCAGGAGAAATTGATGGACTGAATGAAGGCCTGACACCCTAGGCTTAAGTTCTTTCCACAGTGGGCAATAGAAGTGTTCAAATGACCTGCTCATTTGTACCATGAAGCTGTTTAAGATGTTCTTGGACTGGGAAATCTACACTGACTGCTGGCAGTGACTTAGTGACTTGAGCCTGCGGCAGCCTTACTCTTTCAGCTTGAGTCTTGGACCAGGGCCTTGTTGGGAATGTAGGAACCTGGCTCTCTTGGGCCTATATCAGATACCACATTTTAACAAGATCCTCAGGCAAGCACCTGTACATTGCAGCCTGAGAAGTGCTGCTTTCAAAATTCAGCTCACCTGCACATTGAGTGTTTCTCAGTGTGCTAGGGCCTCTTGCATTAGAGTCACCTGGAAAACAGGAGATGGGAAGATTCCATCTACCTGGGTACCATCTACCATGCCATAGGACATGAGATGTGGAATCGCAGAGGAGTTTCTCCCAATGGAAACTATCATGGAAAGATGATACCATCATGGAAAAATGGGTGGGTAATATTCTTCATGATCCACCTTCCAATTCATGGGCCAGTGCATTGTTGTTTGAAAGTTCCCCCAGTGACTGTCACATCCCTATACAATTTTAGACAGGGGAGCCAGTTTTACAAAGTGAGTTATATCCATTAAGTTGGATTTCATGATACTTCTGAGGCATTGTCCAAAAGGGTCTAAAATAGCCCCCCCCCCCCGTACCCATCAGCCACTTACTCCCTTTGATAACTTCAGGACATTGGTTCATAGAAATGGTAAAGAGAAACCTTAATTTTATAATTCTCATGGGAGGTAATTTCATCTCTTGGAGGACATTTGACCAACTCCTGGAGTCACTTTTAATTGCCATAAATAGGAGTAGAGTTCAACTGACAGCTACTGTTGAAAGCCCAAAGATGATGCTCAGCACCTCTTATAGCCTGTTCTATATTGCTGTGTCAAAGTGCCTGAGACTGGATAACTTACAAGTTAAGAGGTTTATTTGACTCATGATTCTGGTGGCTGTAAGGGCTCAATATCCTGTGCAGAAGGGGCATGTGAAGGGGCTAGAAAGGAAGGGGCCAGCTTCCCGGACCTCTCTGTAACAGCTTTCTCTAATTGAACCTACCAGACTTGATCCACTCCCAAGAGACAGCACTCAACTATTTGTGGAGTAGAGAATGAAGCCCTTGATTAGTTACATTTCTCTGATCAAAGAAGCTTACAGAAGGAAAGGCTTGTTTTGGCTCATGGTTTAAGGTTGCAGTCTATCATGATGAGATAGGCATGGCGTCAGGAGCATAAGGCATCAGGGTAGAGCCAGGAAGCAGGCAGAGGCATGCTGTGCTTCGTTCCTTTTTTCCATTTCATTCAGCCTGTAATCTTAGCCTGTGGGATGGTGCCACCCACATTTTGGGTAGGTCTTTTCCTTCCACAGTTAAACCTTTCTGGAAACACCCTCATAGGCACATCCAGGGGTGTGTTTCCATGGTAATTCTGAATCCACTTGACAGTGAAGATTAACTATCATAAGCCCCATGACCTTACCACAACCTTTACACTGGGTTCTAAGATTCTAGATTATGTTTCTTTGGGGAATGAACTATCTCAAGAGCATGGCAGCATCCTTTCTTGTACAAAACAGCCCTCCCCAATAAGGAATTACAAGTGGTACCCAAAATGCATATGGCACCAAGGATCCTGTTCCACAAAGCACATCTTTTGAGTTTTAGAATCACTTTGCTATCTTCTTGAGACTGTGACTATAAGCCATTATCTGAGGCAGGAATGTGCTGTGCCTTTGGGGTAGGTGCTGTTGAGAAGAGTACAATCTTGATAGTCATTCTTCTTGGCAGATATTTTGAGCTTTCATAAAGCACTTTAGTGGTGGGCTGTGTTTGCTAGGATAAAAGTAATGTGAAAGCATGACGTAGGTCATGAAAGGAATTAAGAAAACAGTTTTCATCTTCAGGGCAAATGCTTGGTGGTAGTAAAATAAGCCCCAGTTTAATTATTCCTATTTTGCTGGGCTTAGGTTTTAGGGTCTTTAAGTAAGGGATCTCTTGTCTGAGAGTAAGTTTACCTTGTGCAAATGTTAGAAGAAGTACTGTGAAAACTGCAGATCTATATGTTGGAAGTGAAACTATATCCCCATCTAGATCCCCAAACATATGGATCGGTGACCTTGATGTAACATCAGAAACTCTAAAAGTGTTAGAGGGGAACACCTGAAATTATAAGTAGAGGCAAGAATTTTTTGAAAATGACTATACTAGTTCAGGAGATAATTACAGAAAATTGACAAATGGGATTGCATGGAATTAAAAGCCTTGGAATGGTAGAAGAAAGAGTGAAGAAGCAGGAATATACCTTCGAGAAAATCTTTCCCAAAAGCAACTGTACATTCCACAGAGGATAAATACTTAGAATTTATAACAAACTAAAAATTTAAATACTTGAAAAAAGTATCCATTTGATAAATGGGCAAATTAATTGAACAAACATCAAAGGAGGAGGAAATAGGAAGTTAGTAACTATTTATGCTGGTTTCCCAGCTATCAGTCTGGGCTCCGTGAGCTCCCCCTTGTCCAGGTCAGTTGTCTCTGTGGATTTCTGCAGCCTGATCTTGACACCTTTGCTCATCACTTCTCCCTCTCTGCAACTGGATTCTAGGAGTTTGGCTCAGTGTTTAGCTGTGGGTGTCTGCTTCTGTTTCCATCAGCTACTGGATGAAGGCTCTAGGATAGCATGTAAGTTAGTCATCAATCTCACTATAGGGGAAGGGCTTTTAAAGAGTCTTTCCATTGTTGCTCAGATTGGGGTCATCCTTGTAGATCTCTGGACATTTTCCTAGTGCCAGTTTTCTCTTCAAACTATAATTGCTCCCTCTATTATGGTATTTCGTTTCTTACTCTCCTCTATTCCTCCCCCAATTCAATATTCCTGGTCCCTTATGTTCTCCTCTCCCCTCTTCTCTTCCCTTTCTCTTTCTCCTAAATCTCTCTCAACTCATTGCCCCCCTCCCAATATGCTCAGGAGATCTTGTCCTTTTCCCCTTTTGTGGGGGACCTTCTATGTCTCTCTTGGCGTCCTCCTCGTATCCTAGCTTCCCTGCCAGTGTGAATTGTAGGCTAGTGATCCTTTGCTCTATGTTTAAAACCCATATATGAGTGAGTACATACCAGGTTTGCCTTTTTGTGACTGGGTTACCTCACTCAGGATGGTTTCTTCCAGCTTCATCCATTTGCCTGTGAATTTCAAGATTCCATTATTTTTTTCCAATGAGTAGTACTTAACTGTGTAAATGTACCACATTTTCTTTATCTATTCTTCAGTTATGGGGCATCTGGTTGTTTCCAGGTTTTTGCTATTACAAATAATGCTGCTATGAACATAGTTGAACAGATGTCTTTGTTGCATGGATGTGCATCTTTTGGGTATATGCCTAAGAGTGGAATTGCCGGATCCTGTGGTAGACTGATTCCCATTTTTCCGAGGAACCGCCATACTGATTTCCAAAATGGCTATACAGGTTTGCACTCCCACCCTAGGCTGATAGCTCGGGAAACCAGCATAGGACCTACCCAGATCCCCTGAATGTGAGTCTCAGTTAGAAGAACTGGGCAGTCTATCGGACTTCAGACAGTGGAAGCAGGATTTATCCCAGGCGCACAAAAGGACTTCAGGAGCACATTCTCCATGGAGGGATAGTCCCTTAGCCTAGAGACATGAGGGAGGACCTAGGACTTGACAGATTTTGATGATCCCTCCTTGGAAGGCCTCACCCTCTCTTTGGAGTGGGTGGGGAATTGGACTAGTGGGGAGAGGTAACTGGGATCGATATGTGAAATTAGCCCCCCCCACACACAAAAAAACCATCAACTGTATTTTAAAATTCTTAGCAAAAGGGAAAAATAAATTTAAACTATATTAAGATCCCATCTCACCCTGGTCAGAATAACTGTCAAGAGAACAAATGGCAAATGTCAGTGAGGATGTGAACCCTTATGTACTGCTGGTGGGAATGTAACCTCTGGTACAATCACTATGGAAATCAGTCTAGAGGTTCCTCCATGAGCTAAAAATAGGACTACCCAGTGATTCAGCTGTTCCTCTCCTGGGTGCATACCTAAAGGAATCTCAGACTGCACACCGCCGAGATACTTGGATACATGTATTTTGATGTGCTAGTTACAGTGGCTAAGACAGGGAACCAACATGAAGGCTCAACAAAAGATGAATAGATGAAGGAAATGTGGTGCACGTACCAGGAAGAATGCAATACACCTGCAGGAAATGTGTGGATCTGGAGGTCTTTATGTTAAGCATAATCATATTTTCTCTATTTGTAGAATCCATGTTTCCATCCATCCATCCATCATAAAAGGAAGGGCGTTTTTAGGAGGAGACTGAGATGGGGAAAAGAAAGATGAAGTAGGTATAATCAGAGTACAATGACATACGTGCCTTTAAATATCACAGTGAACTGGTGATTTAGTGTACTAATGACCCCATGCCCACCTGGCAGGAGCTGGTTGGTAGTGCTGGGGTGGAGGACAGTACTGTGGTGTTCTAGATTAGCTTGTTGCCTCTCTAGTGGCAAACAGGAGAGAAAGGAGTAGAATTGCATGCTCAGACCCTCTTGCTGTCCTCCTGTGGAGAAATGAGTCAAACCCAGCTGTGACAGCTCTGCTTACCCTTGTACTCTGTGTACATGGTATACAGGAGAAGTCAGTACCTCTGTCTGAGGCAGGGCCACAGGTCCTTTTTCTTTCTAGGCAGTGAGCCATGTCGAGAGGTCTGGCCGCTGCACCGAAGAGCAAATGAACTGGTAAAGGCAGGGTATTAATGAGTTCACTGTACCCCAAATAAATGATATGTGGGTGTTTTATTGGGGAAAACCCAATAGACAGTGCCCGCCCTGCGCTTCTCTACCCTCAGGTCACGTCCTTATGCCCATATCTGAAGCAGTGTCTAAAGGGGTGAAGCCACTGACACAAATTCACTGGCAAGGAGAGATGCCACTACAAACTAGGGCTGCTGGCCTGGCTCTCCAGTACCCATCCCTCTGGCTTCCTCATTCTTTGTACGTCACACATTGATCTTCCTTTCCTACCTTTTACCTGCAAAGCTCCTCAGAGGCCTTCTCTCGATGCCTCTTGCATCTCTGCCTGGGTATGTGTCCCTGTGTCTCTGTGCTCCAAATAACCGGAGGCTTTCCACCATGCTTTCAAACGGGTTTTTCCTGACTGTGTCTGTCCAGTGAAGAGATATTTAATATTCGTATAAGAGAAAGCCATAGCACACCACTGGAGCAGAAATAGCCTACTTTCCTTTCGTGTAGTGGAACTTTCTGGGTGAAAAGTACTTTTCCAGAGACTGGGAATGACCAGTCCAGTAGCTTATGTAACTCCTTTCATGCCAGCTGCTTCAAGCCTTCTGAAGGCCCTTTTGTGGCTATAGCCCGTCATGACTAGGGCTGTGGTTTTTGAAACACCAGGCCTGTGCAGTGAGATTTATTTGCTTTTGACTCTGAGAGGTGCTCAGGATGAGTTCTATACAGCATGTTTTTAACCCAAAGGAAGTCTACCGTGCTGTTTGTATCACAGATCTGACTTCCCCTCTCGTCAACCTACCCTTATTCTCAATGTGTCAGATAGTTTATTAGACAGATCCATCTAGCATTTCTTTTTTGTCACACAGAAGACATCTCTCCTCTCATCCCTTTTGTGTTGAATTAGGTAGGACTCAGAAACAAACAAGGACGACAACAACCCTTGAACTGAGTGCATGCATTGGGTTTCGTTAAAAAGTGTTAAGTTTGAAAATAAACTTCAAAGTTTTGAAAACCTGGTATTATATAGAGAACAGTAGCATGGGAGTCTCTACACACGCTGCACCCACCTTCAACAGTAACTGGCCAACCCCTGCTCAATTGCCCTGATTAATTTGAAGCCATTTTCAGACCTTGTATTACTTGATTAGAGAGTACATCTTTAAGTTGCTGCCTTTCAATGTGGTCCAGCTGTTTGGGTAGAATACATAACCCAAGAAAGCTTGCCTGTGTTCTGTTGCAGCCCTTCTGGGCTTCTGAGTATGAGGGCCAGTAAAGCTGCATTGCCTGAGTGTTCTGTGGGTGACACAGATGATTGAGGCAATAGGAGAAGTTGGTGATGTCACCTCTCTCTCTTCCCTTTCCCCTTCCCACTCCCAACCCTGAACCCTGAGCAAACAAAGCATATTTTTCTAGTGATAGAAATCTGACACTTTTGACCTTTTCCATCAAGGGAAATTTTGTTTTTCTTCTTACTTTTCCTTATCAGCAAGATCTCCCCCCCTTTTCATGAAACCATAAAAATATCTCATTGTTTGAGGGTTTTTTAAATATATGTACGTGTGTATACACAAGTCTATTTATACATATGTATGTGTAAATATTATTAAATGTACATCAAATGTATGACTGATTAAGTTTTGCACACCCATTTCATTCCCAGACTTACATATAGACAAAATCACTGGTTCCCCAAAAGCGTTTAATCCCTCCAAACACCATTCCATTCCCCAACCAAAGTGATCAGTTTTGATACCGTCACTCTTAGTTTTGCGTGATCTGGAAGTTCATATAAACGAGTTCATTCCATACCAACAGACTCCTTTTGTTGTCACTGCTTTGCCAACTTTTGCTCAAAATAAAATAACATTTGTGAAATCCATTGCTGCTGCTCTGTGTCATACTGGTTTGCTTTTTAGGGCAGTGTGGCCTCCCAGTTTCTCAGTGAAGCATGACTGTCATTCGCCTTCCCATGGCGATGGTATTTGATTGACTCATCTCTCTGGGTTAGGATCCATTTAGAGGACTTTATGTGAAGCAGCTAATTTCATCTTGAAAAGTTAACCTGCGATTGAGCCCTGTGAAGATAAGAAACTTAAATATGTAGAGGAGGATAATTTTCCCCCAAATTATACAAGTTTTGTTTGATTAAAGCAGACTCAACACCCCCGAAACATTTTAGGATATACAGATCTGGATGTCCTGATAGTTACAGGACACTGAATGGAAGTGTCTATATGAATAAGGCTCTGCCATCTCCAAGGGATGATCTGTTCCATTGAAGGGAGACCTGAAGACTGGGAGGAGTTTAGTTACCTGGAGATTGATCAGCCAGTGAATGGTAGAGGCAGGCCCAGAACCTGTCTCTGTGGGTCCCTGAATAACAACAGTTGGCATTCTCTTCGATGTAGGTGAAAGCTTTGTGCTTAGTACTATTGCCAGCAGAGTGAACTAACTACCTTTTGTCATTCACAAGTCACCCAGGAATCTTGACTGAAAACAATAAAGAATTAGTAGCATTGGCCAAAAAAATAAGAATATTGGCTAGCCTGTACACTCAGCAGAGAGGGTGGAGCCAGCTTTGGGTGCTATGGAGTTGGGACATTTCTGCCAGGTTCATGCTAAGAACTTTTTGGAAGGGGACACTGCCTTTGGTCCTGCGACTCACTTTCCATCCTTTCTTGATAGGACTCTGCTGCTCTGGTCATGTGATCTTGCTACTCTAGGCAATCTTTTCTAGGTCATAATCCTTGCAGACATCTCCCCAAGCATAGAGGCCAGGATATGGCATCTGACTACACTAGTGTTCTGTTGGTTAGGAAGCTTTGGTCCCTGTTGTCTTCTACAATGGGGAGAGTTGCAGCTTCAGCTGATTAGGAGCTGCCATTCTCTGAGCCAGTGCCAATCTAAGTACAGTAATCTTTGCAAGCAGGTAAATAAAAATGGAAAGGTTACCAAAAATGCCCTTCCCTGATTATGAGATCAACGACTAACTTATCCACCATCATGGAGCCCTCATCTAGTAGCTGATGGAAACAGAAGCAAACACCCACAACTAAACACTGAGCTGAACTGGAATTCAGATGCAGAGAGGGAGGACAAGACCAGGTTGCAGAAACACATAGAGACAGCTGACCTGAACAAGGAGGAGCTAATGGGCCCCCAGACACTAGCTGGGAATCCAGCATAGGACTGACTCAGGCCTCCCTGAATAATGGGTCTCAGCTAGAAGGACTGAGCAGTCTAAGTGACCTCATACAGTGGAACTAGGATGTATCCCTGGTGCACAAAAGGACTTCACAGGCACATCCCCTCCATGGAGGGATACTCCCATAACCTAGAGACAGGAGAGAAGTCCTAGTCCCTACTTCAAATGACTTGACAGATTTAGATGACCCCTCCTGGAGGGCATCACCCTACATGTGGAGTGGAGGAGAGACGGGATGGGAGGGGAGGGTGATCGGGGTGCATGTGAGGTGGGGGAGAGAGGGAAGAGGGAGGGAGGGAGAGGGAATTGGGATTGATTTGTAAAATAAAAATAAAAAGGTAAATTAATATTAAAAATGTTTCACACTTTAAAAAAAAATGCAATTGCCTCAGCTAGAGGCCAGAAAAGAAGTCCTTTCTTGCATTTCCAGTGTAAAAGATGGTCCTTCTAACTAACACAGGGAAGGTGGCAAACTGCAGAAAGTATCGTGTGTGTGTGTGTGTGTGTGTGTGTGTGTGTGTGTGTGTGTGTGTGTGAGATCATGAGGGTTTTTTTTGTTTGTTTGTTTTTTTGTTTTTGTTTTTATTTTATTTTATTTTTTGAAGAAGGCATCTGGGTGTCTCAAAAGGAAAAAACAGTATCTCCTTGTCCTTCATCTTCTAATGACACTGTTTATGCTTTCTGCAGACCAGGTTTGCTTGGGACCCCCAGTTGGAAAATGTCACTTAATTTCCAAAAGCTGCTGCCACAGCTTGGGAAATGTGATTAGCATGCAGTAGACACAACAGAGTCTAAATGGCTTCCCCTTATAGTAACCTGCAGTTAATGACTTGGTCACTGAAAGGCCTTTGTTGAACACAGGATTAGTTTTATGCACTGCTGTTTGAGGGTGCCCTTCGACTCTGAGTATCTTCTCCTTGATTTATTTGCCCCATGCTTGAATGCATGGATGGCAGAATCGGCAGTGAGACAAACTCACCCTCCTTAATCTTATTCATGTACTAAGTTTGATTTGGGACAATTCTTAAGTATGTGGTAGTTTGTATATTTTTCCATTGATAAGGAATTACCTTGATGAAGAACTGATACATGCCACATGCCCCCCAAGTTATACCATTTGTTCTCATTCTCTTCAGAAAAAAAGGAAGCTGTTGTTTTTTTCTCATTTGTGATACACATTCACACACACACACACACACACTAGAGATAAAAGTTGCATATATATATGTATATATACATATATGCATATATAAATACACACACACACACACACACACACATATATATATATATATATATATATATGCTGGATGAATAAAAGTTTTTAATTTTTCATTTAAAAAGTTCTGTGTGTATGTGTGTATGTACAGGTGTGTTTGTGCTTATGGATTTCAGAAGTTGATGTTAAGTGTCTTTCTCAATTGTTTTCCCTAATTCAAGTCCTGCTGCTCGTGTAGCAGGCACTTTATCAATGGAGTCATTTTTCTAACCCTTAAATGGAGATTTGAAAAAACAAAACCAAACAGTGATGTCTTGTTAGTTGCTTATCTTGTTAGTCATGTGAAATAGTGTTTAAGTATCACAAACTCTAGAAGAGTCTTCATTTAATGCACTCAGCCAGTGGATGGGACATGAAGTGAATCAAAATCAGACCATCTTAAATTCTGGTAACAGAGACTGTAGGCACGTAGGTACCTAGGGAGACGTTACTGTTTCTCAGGGCTCAGCTGAAGACCATGTCTTAGCTACTTTGCCCATGAGATCACTGATGATGTATGAGTCAAAGTGTTGAGTTGCCTTTCATCCACCACAACAGAGAGTCAGTGTGCCTGCTGTTGCACATCTCCTACACATAGATTTGTGAGGTAAAGTAATATTCCAGGCATGAGTGGACAACTGAGTACTCAAAATTAATTTAAAAGCTCAAGTGTTTCAGTAACACATGTACCACCTTCAAAAATTCAAATATGGGCCAGGCATTGGCGGCACATGCCTTTAATCCCAGCAGTCGGGAGGCAGAGGCAGCAGTCTCTGTGAGTCCAGGCCAGCCTGGTCTCCAGAGTGAGTTCCAGGACAGGCTCTAAAACAATACAGAGAAACCCTGTCTAGAAAAGAATTCAAATATGGGCACAGATGGGGCAGCTGTATAGTAGTAGGGACAGGGTTTCCTTCGAAAAATGATGACAGTGATTGGGAAAGAGGTGGCTGTGACAATTATCCAATGCAGCAAATAGACTAAATGGCACTAAGTTGATCACTCTGAATTGATTGATTCTATTGATTCATGTGGATAGATTTTATGTTTCTCAAATGTTGATAAAATACAAATAACAGCAATAATTAATATCTCAAAGTTTGGAATAAACATATTTTCTTTGGGTTGGTATTTACCACTATAGGTTTTGGTATCTGTAGATTATTGATCTGTTTTAAATACCACTTGTCAGCTACCACATGAGACACTGGCTTTATGATACTGCTGTTTCTCTTCCCCTATATCCCACTTTCACTCAGTACTCTGTCTTATGCTTTTATGACTGTGCACACATGGTTAACTGTTGGGCATGATTTTAATGTGTAATTTTTTTCCTGAACCAAAGGCTTGTTTTTCTTTCTTTGTATATATCCCTTGTAGTATTTACTGAACCCCTTTTCTCTCTGAAGGCTGCAGTTTGCTTCCATTTGGCAATTGATCTTTTACCTGTCCCTTTTGCCCTTAACACCGTACTTCCTTTAGGATTCTTGGTGTCTTTGTTTCAGCCCGTGGCACTGACAGGGTCCTGCCCAATGTGATGTTATGAAACTGTCTTTACCATAGCTGTTTATGTTGTTCATATCCAGAGTTAAACATTCAATTCATGCCATAGAAAAGGAGCTGGACTATGGTGCCAACTTTTAAACACCAAATAACTATTATTATTATTATTTTTAAATGTCTCTAGAGCTGGAGAGATGGCTCAGTAACTGAGAGCATTTGTTTTCTTGCAGAGGACTTGGGTTCAGTTTCCAGTCCCACATGGTAGATCATAACTATCTGTGCTTCAGTTACAGGGGATCTAGTGTTCCTTTCCAACCAGGTGCCAGGCACATGGATGGTACATACATACATACATACATACATACATACATACATATATATGTGTATATATATATATACACACATATATGTATATGTACATATACACATACACACATATATATATGCTCAAGCAAACATTCATACACATTAAAATAAAAAGAAATAATAAAAATGTCTTTTCCAAGCACTCATGTATGACTCCTCAGCAACACCTATAACTCCAGTTCCAAAGCAGCTGATGCCTATTCTGGCCTCTGCAAGAAGTATGCTCATGGGCTTATAACTCTGCATGTATAGACATAACACAAAAAATTGTCCTCTCCATCTTTGGGTAGAGTGTACCCTCTGGCAGCTCCCTAACTGGAGACTTTACTCTCAAGCCTCCTTAATTATTCAACACAATCAGAATTCTGCATTGAGAATCTTTATTAAGTCAATATTTTAAAGACACTGTTGTATTGGAATGGAATCCCAGGATAGTTAATATGAAGTGTCTGATGGTAGTATTATTACTATTACTATCATTATTATTATATTTTTTAATGTTACTGTTTGAGAGTTAATGCTTTTCTCGCCCTTGCTAAAAGACTCAAGCATATTTTTCCCGGTTAGTCTAAAATGTTTCTACCCTATGTATGGGTTCTCACCTTATGTAAGGTGGTGCTTCCCCCCCCCCCAACCTAGAAAGTCATCTTCTTCAGTCCCAGGATGCTTTCTTCAATAATTTTCTGCACTTTCCATGTCTTATTCTGAAATCATTAGGTTTGGGAGTTGTGAGTTTTATCTGCTAGCTTCTTTCTCTTCTTCTTTCTGTTTTTACTTTTGGAGAAAGTCTCCCAACCTAGTTTCCAAAACTTACTATGTTTAAAAACTGCATTGTCATTGTATTTCAGGTTCCTCATTTAAATTCCTTTTGTTTGTCACGTATTCAGGTGCCATGCATATTTAGGATGATAATTTCCAGTCTTACCTGTGAGACTGTTGACTATAGTATTGTTTGCTCCCATCTATTCTTTCTGTTCTCCCTGTTTTCTTCAGTTAGTTGCTCTCCTCAGTTACCTTGTGTAGCCTCGGGGAGATGCTTCCTGTGTCTGCTGGTCTTGGTCATCTCCGTAGAACAGGTAGGAAGAGGTGAGACTGAAGGAGCTAATTGGGTGGCCTGTAGATATGGAAAGACATGAGATGGTAAGGCTTATGAATAGTTCGTTTCATTCACATATTATCAAATAGCAAGCCACCTCTCTCATGAGGGACTATAGGCAGGGCATTTCTCTGGGGCTTTATGTATCTTGTCAAAAGGAACCTCCAGCTCTAAGGTCAGCATCCATTCCCAGTAAAGGATGCAACAGGAAATACTACTTCAAGTAATATTTGTGTTTTTATTTATTGTGAGTATGAAGGTCAGAGGATAACTTCCAAGGGTTGATTCTCTCTTCCCACTCGTAACCCTTCCCTGGGTTCTAGGGATTAAACTCAAGTCTTTAGGCCTATATTGGAAATGCCTTTATCCACAGATCAAACTTACAGCCCTGAGAGATGGGAGATATTTTAAGGTTGCAGTTCAATAGACAGAACTGAGGATATTATATAACAAGAGAACAAATGTTTCATAAATGTTTCTGTTAGTGAGAGTCATTCATCTTTTCTATGGACATTGAAACTTGAATTCCACATATTATATTATAAAGTACTATGACTTTTGTTTCTGTTTACGTGAAAATGTGGAGCCATAAACAGGAAGGATACAATTGACTAAAGTTGGCCCAAGATACCATGATTGTCATTTCCTGTTCTAGATTCCCACCTAGTGAGAAGGTACATTTATATTTTATCCATTTATCTCTAGTTCCATATCTTACTCCTTCATCATATTTGGTGTATGAAACTATAGAACCTCTGTGCCCACCCCCACCTGCCAGCATGCTCCATATATAAACTTTCCTCTAGGAAAGTTCTGGTGCTTTTGACTGTGTGTGTGTGGTGGTGGTGTGCATCAAGGTCTAAAGGGATGTTCTAAACATGTCAGTCCATCCTTCATGAGAAGTCCCCCACCTAACTTGTACCACACTCGATGTCTGTAGACTCCAGCTCCTTTCTGGAGTTCTGAAAACTGCCTTTTGGTTTTCCTTCGCAGAGATGCAGGCTTTATTCCACTTCGTCTGTCGTTCTGCCCTCCTCCTCTCTCCATATTCATTTATAACTGGGGAAAATGAATTTAGGATGCATAGATGATACTAGATTTAAAAAATTTCAAGTTTCCTTCAAGTAAAGGACTTTATTCTGTCTGTATGGATATCATTATCAAGCTCAATTTTTTATAAATCTCAAATTAATATATTTTCTTGATTTCAGTAGAGAGGGATGTCCCTAGGGCATCTGCAGGGCAGCTGCAATGTATTTTCCAATCATGACTTCATTGCCTTCTCCTCCTTCCATCATTCCTCTTCAGTTGCTGTCTCCTGGACTCCTTAAGTTGCTGTCTGACATTTTCCACATGCTGCTTGCTGGTTGACCTGCTCATTACTCAGCATTTCTGCTAGGATGCTTTATGGACATCTCAATGTTGGCATAGTCCAGATAAAACCCTTGATTTCTACTCCTTTCTCCAATACTTGCTCCTGCCTAGTATCTGCTTTCTTGTTAGGCTCCACAAAGAATAAGACCTAGACTCCATGAAGACTAAGACCTATTCTATAGGAGCTGGAGGTATGCCCAGTGCTTAAGAGCGCATATTGGTCTTGCAGAGAAGCCAAGTTTGGTTCCTATCATCCATATCTAGCTGCTCACAACCACCTACGACTCCAGCTCCAGGAAATCTGATGCTGTGTTTCTGCCTCCCCAGGCATCTGCATTCACATGCATATACCCACACACAGGCACACCCAAGTACACATACAAGAACTAAAGTAAACCTTACAAAAAGAAAGCTCCCATATAATTATAAGGCAGACCAAGTTATTCGGTCTTTTCTTAAGGCCCTCTGTGGGTTCCCACTCCTCTTACCAAGACTCAGACACTCCCCGTACCCCACCACAGGCCTCCGATATCCTGCATGCTATAGTTTTTGTTTGTGTCTAGAGACACACCTCCTAAACTCACTGTTGGCCCTTCTGTGTCAGTATGCTGTGTCAGTATGTGTGTGTATGCGATGCTCTGAGTTTGCGAGTACTCCTAGACCCACCTTTCTTCACCTGCACAAGCTGGGGTTATAGGCTTGCCTAGATGTGTTGCCTTTAAATATAGATGCTGGAGATTTTAACCCATGCCTGCACAGCAAATGGTCAAACCTATTGAACCATCACCCTAAGTCCCCTGTTTCTTGTTCTTTCAAGATTATAAACATGATTTTCCTCCAAGCTCAGGGCCTTTTATTATTATTTTTTTATGTCTTCTGCTTGCAATGCTTTCCCCACAGAGTGTCTCCTCTTGTATTAATGGCTTGTCTTGGTGTTGTGACAAAATACCCAACAGGAACAATTTAGAAAAGGAAGGATTGAGACTCATGTTTGAGCTACAGTCCAGCATGGTGAGGAAGGCATGGTGTGGGACAGTCATGTTGTGTCAGCAGTCCGGAAACAGAGACGAATGTTTCCATCTGTTGCCCCTTTTCAATTTTGTTCAGTCCAGGATCCCTCCCTGCACATGGAGACTCCTTCCTACACACACCCAGGGGCTTATCTCCTGGGAGAGCCCCATCAAATTAGCAGTGGAGATTGTGTACTGTATTCCCCTTCTGCCCTTCAGGTCTACCTTCAGATGTGTTGGCTATGGAGATGCTTTGCTGATGGCCTGTGGACTATCTTGCCTCTGATTCTTTGTTTTGTTTTGTTTTTTGTTTTTTTATTTTACATGTCGATCCCAGTTCCCTCTCCCTCCCTCCCTCCCTCCCTCCCTCCCTCCCTACTTCCCTTTCTCCTTCCCTCCCTCCTTTTCTCCCTCCCTCCCTCCTTTTTCCCTCCCTCTTACCCTCTCTGCCCTCTCACAAGCACCCTGACCACCCTCCCCTCCCATCCCCCCACCCCAATTCCACATGTAGGGCAATGCCATCCAGGTGGGGTCATGTAAATCTGTCAAGTCATTTGAAGTAGGGACTAGGGCTTCTCTCCTGTCTCTAGGTTAAGGCAGTATCCCTCCATGGGGGATGTGTTCGCAAGGTCCTTTTGTGCACCAGGAATACATCCTGGTTCCACTGTCTGAGGTCCCTTAGACTGCTCAGTCCTTCTGGCTGAGACCCATATTCAAGGGGCCTGAGTCAGTCCCATGCTGGATTCCCAGCTATGATTCTTGCCTCACTGTGCACACAGCAAAGGGTAACAGGAAGCTATTGAATTGCAAAACATTACATTTTCATTGCCTCCTTTAATTTTCAAGGACTGTGAACTACTTTGTCTATTTGACTAGCTTGTTTCTGTCACTGACACTGTTTTAAGAAACTGCTGTGTTTGTTTTCATTACCTAGTACCTGCACATAGCAAGTGCTTCAGCAGATAGTAATCCATTTTGTGGATAGATGTCTGGAAGCTGAGAGCTAGAAGAGTCTTCAGAAGATCCCCCCTGCCTCTGCCATTGTTTCTAGAACCCAGATCATAGCATATTTGGATCACTACCCCAGGATCTTTGCTGAGCAACTGTCCTATCCCTAGGCTTCTTCCCTTAGGGACCTAGGCTGGAGTTTAAATTCCTAGCCACGGGGCTAGGTGGGTGGTGGGGAGATCAAGGCAAGGACTCCCACCTTTATTCCTTGATGTAGTATATGACGAGAACATTTATTTCTTCCCTTCTATTCAATTCCACTTGGCTAGAGGCATTATCTGTGGCTTCTCAGACTTCCATTTTCTCTTAAGTGTGCACCCCAAGTTCTTATTTCTTAGTTAACACATCTACTATGCAGTTCATCATTTCTTCTCCAACTCAGTTCTAGAATGCATTTAAGCCATTGAAAATGCCTGAACCCTCTTCCCTCTGGTGTCTAGCTCACCCAGCCCTGGAACATTTTACCAACCTCTCAATTCAGCTGAGTTCTCCTCTTCTAACCCAGTGTGACATATGCTAAAGTTTAGGAATATTTCTAAGTGATTTTTTTTGAAAGCTTAATTTAGTTTATTCCTCAAAGGCCTAAAATAACACCTGTCATATAAGATTTCCTTTGTGGCATATTTTTGGAATGAGACCAAACCCCAGTGTGTGTGGGTGTATTCATGTGTAGACACATATATACACACAAACATGCTCACTTTCCTCCTTGTAGATTATATGTGTATATTCTGCTACTTAGTGTCTTCTATCTGAGTGGATCTATACTTAGCACAGTGTTGGGACCCAGCAGAATTTTAATTTTGCTTTGCCGTGCCATCCAAATAGCAAAGGGCACCATGGAACCATGGAATTGCAAAATTCCAGAAGGGTACTTTAACATTATATTTGGCTGCTTAATTTAATTTTCACTTTGAATATGTTGCTAGGCAACCAGGAAGATGGGGCAAAATCAGCAAGGCTAATCTGGTTCCGTTACTAGTGTGTTAGCATCTCTTATATTTACATTGACAGTTGGTTGTAAATACTCTTCAACCAATGCAATGGCACATTTCATCCAAGGAAAGTAGTTAGTAAGGAAGTTATTCAAGGCTTTCATTTGTGCACTGCTCAAATTCCTGCTCTCACCCTTAAATGAAGTTACCTGAGTTTTGAGCCTGTGTGGCAGAGCCTGTTAATAACTTGGCCATAGCCTGCTAAGATAGTACTTTCCATTGCTTTTTTTTTTTTTTTTTTAACCCCTTAGCATCATGGATTCAGCCTGTTTTTCACATCAGCTTAAGTCAAGTTGTTTATAGTTTTTGGTAATGTATATCACCAAACTATTGGCATTTGAAGTATGTTAGAAGTTAAAAAAAAATTAGGCCATTTTATTTTCTATATCTTGTTATTGATGAAAATTGGAATTGTTAGCTTGATTGGTCCTATATTATTGGTCATATGTTAAAAATTAGTGCTGCTAATTAGACCCAGTGGGTTATAAAAACAACCAAAGCAGATCAGGGGTGGTAATAGTGGTGGGTGTGGCTGCAAAGGTGGGTGCTCTTCCAGGTTTGGTTCTTTGTTTCCCAACATTCATGTTGGTCTGTAACTTTAGTTGAAGAGGATCTGAGGCCCTCTTCTGACTTCTGTGGTCACCTGCACACGTCTAAGCACACATGCATGAACATATGTACATACACACACTTTTTTTTAAGGATGTGTAGTTGGAATATGGCTATTGGTGAGAATCTAAGAGGAGTTGGAAGGGGGAGTGAATATGATCAAACATATCATGTATGTGTATGAAATTCTCAATGAGTAAATAAAAACTAACAGTGTTGGTGACATGTTTCTGAATTATTTTCTTTAAGTGATAGGTTAGCTGTGCTTGTTTGTAAAGGTGGCTGATGTAGGAGGGTCTCTTGGGATGTAGCTCCATGGTAGAGTGCTTCTGTGACATGTGTTAGGCCACAGGTCCAGTTCCAGAGAAGGGGTCCAGGGTGAGGAGGGGAATGTTAACTTAAGGAAGTCATCTCGGCTCAGCCTAGATGCTATCTGGATCGTTTGAAGAAGACGGCATTTGATCCTGACCATTGTGTGGTTATTCAGGGGGTAGATGGAGAGTCTGCATAGATCATGTTGGCAGGCAAACAATCCCTAAGTTATGTCATCACTCTCCACTGATTCTATAATTGACCGTGACTTATCCCTTTCATAATTGACACAGAGAGCAGCCTTATCTTTTTAGCTGGTTTCCTGCCACGTGTTTTGTTCTCTGAAGACCTGGGTAGTGCCTTTCATATGGAATGAAAATTAACTTCAGCAGAGGAATCAGATCTTTGATAAAGATGGATTTCAACATTCCTATGTTTACCTTGTAGTGAACCATCTGTGACCATATAGAAATACTTAGTTGATGAGATTGTCTCTTTTGCTTCCACTGTTAAATGATTTTTTTTGTTTTTGTTGTTCATATCAAGTACTTGTAAGTATAATATATAGAGAAAATTCATTGACTCTCACTAGAAGAAAGAGCTGAGTTATATAAGGTTTTGGTGTTTATAAGTTGGACATAGCTATGTGATGCATGGCTCTAGATAGCCCTGACTAGACCTGATTAGAGTGACTAGGAAACAAAGATACGACAAACACATAGACCAGTTGGGGTTGATTGGTCTGGGCTCTCAGAAGGAAAACTGCAGCACTCAGGGATCTCAGCACATTTCCTATGTACACTTGAACAGGGAGGTGGGGTTGTTGCATATTGGTAAGAGTAGGCAGGGTTTATGGTGTACAGCTGAACAAGGAGGCAGGGGTAGCTAGCTCATCTCTGCAGGAGCATTCTCTGTAGGGAGCAGTTCTCAGGCTATAAAACCTTATGGAGGGTTGAAGCTATACAATATTGTCAGAGTAGAGTAAGGCTTTTCCTTCCCTCTGAGCCTTGCCTAAGATATTGACCCTTGACATGGCTGTGCCCATGTTAGTAACATTCACTCAGGACTTAACTCCACCCATGCAGGGGCAGTATATGGATTTTTCTACATTGAGTTAATTATTTGAATAAGATATTGTGTAGGCTTTATTTGAGAAGGCCTGCTAAGATAATCGGCTTTAACGAACAGACAAGAATAGTGAATTGTCTACTCTGATGTACTTAAAGGGTGTGTTTTTTCCAAATTGGGCATCTGTTCCAAGTTTATTAATTTTACTCTCTCTATCATACTCTTTGAATACCCAGTATGTCAAAATGAGTTTCAGTGGTATTGGTTAAAAACCAATTTAATTTCCTGTGGAAATTATTTCTGAACTTCTGTTGTTGTTATTCTGGGTAACTTGTTCAAGCTAAGTATATGTTTTACTACTTAGATACCCCTACCTCCAGCCCTCTGGACTTTTTTTAGGCATAGCCCTCTTAAATGTATAGTTTAAAAGTTATATATACACGTGTTACTGAACTTGAATGTATATACTAAAAAACAAACAGTATTATAGAAATTAGTGAGAAAAATGATGATGAAACAGTAATGTAGTATCGGGTTAGTCACAATGGCCACCGAGTTGTCTTATGCCTCATCACAGTTCGTGGGTCCATGGACTTGTTTTAGTTACTTTCTAGTTGTTGTAAAAGAATACCTTACAGAAACTATTTGTGAGGGGGGAAAGAATTTGTTCTCTTTGATTTCAAAGCGTGTCAGCACCTCAGCCAAGAGAGTATGACAGCTGGGCTGAGATGGCTATAGCTCGCAGTGAACTCTTTCACATGTCAGCAGATAGAGCAGCAGAATGTTTGGTAGGAGTAGGGTCAGTCCGGAACCCTAGAAGGCCCATCCACCATATAGGCCTTCTTCCGAAATGTCCCATGGCTTCCCAAGATAATGCTACCTGTTAAAACCAATGTTCCACGTGGGTTTGTCAAGAACATTTCCCATGCATGATCGTTACAGCTGCTTTAGGGTAAGGTTCATCATCAGAAGACAATATGTTGAAGGCTTCTTTATGAATTTTGTTTTCTGGGTGACTTTGCCTCAGATCTGACTAGATTATTATTTTTACTTTGGGGTGGCTGACAAGAAGAGTAAGAGAAGGGTCGCACCTGCCTTTTTCTTGTTTGCTCAGTTGCACTGCTGCTACAGGCATTGCATCCGTTTCTTTGCAAAAGTCTTGAAGCCATGTGCCCGTGCTGCAAAAGACAATGCCATAAAGTCATGCAAACCCAGGATTACTAACCAGAAGCAATTGGGATGCACTGATCACAAGGGACAAGTTCTTGATTAGACTTTTGCTGTTTTTGAAATTTCTGTACCCCACAGCGCCATCATACACGTGACACTTGAAAGACTGTAGGAGGTGTTTTCAAATAAGCTATATATAGGCTATTATTTGCACTTAAAAGGATCAGTAAGACCAAAGATCCATGTATGCGTTGTATATATAGTGGGGACTTTTTGGCTTTAGACTCATTTACCACGAATCGATGGTGCTAACTATGGAGAGAGATTAAGAGGACTGGATTTTGTCATGTAGTTCCGGCTATGCCATTAACTACCTTGGTGACAATGGACAATTGATTGCCTTTTTGTAAACCTCAGTTTCTTCATCTGTAGCTCCACACAGTGATGGGTGAAATTTTAAGTCCAACATTTGTGAAAGGGCTTTGGTACCAACACCTACCATGCAGGATATTGGGAAACTGTAGTAAAACTGGAAAGCCTTCTTTTGTAGACTGGCTGTATACATCCCCAGTAACATCTTTTGCCTTTTGCCTTTCTTTCTAGACTGCCTCTTTAAGCTATGTCCTATGAATCGATACTCTGCACAGAAACAGTTCTGGAAAGCTGCTAAGCCTGGAGCCAACAGCACAACAGATGCGGTGCTGCTCAATAAATTGCACGTATGTATGGGTGTTTTGCCTATGTATGTAGCTGTGCACCAAATATGTGTGCAGTGCACTGAAGAGGGCTTGGGTCTCTTGGAACAAGAGTTGCTTGTGGCTCTGAGCTGGGGATATAATCCAGGGATTCAGCAAGAGCAGCTAGTGTTCTTAATTGCAGAACTATCTCTCCACCCTCCCGACTTGCTTTTAAAAAAATCTAAGAAGAGATGGACTAGAGCCATCTTGAGATGGTTTTCTGGGAAGAGGCACCCATCCCCTAGACTTTCCAAGGTAGCTTGAGACAAAATGGCAGGTAGAATTGAATCTTGGCTTTGAACTTGAGCAAATCGTACAGCTCCTCTAACTCAGTTACTTACCCATAAAATGGACACAACAGTCTTGTGTTACCTTAAAAGGAGGTTGTGAGAATCACACTAACGGATACATAGAGGTCTTATGAACACCACCAGTCACCTAATTAATGCTTAATACCTTTTGTCCATTCTCTGGTAAACTTTGACCATTACCATTGCATTTATCATAGTCATTGGCACGTAAGAGGCTCTCACAGTACTGCTGACATACTATGGCCACAGCAAGTCTCTGAGCCTCTCTGAGACAATCATCCTATAAAATTATGACATAGCTTCTTCTGGTACCAGACACCTAGAGGTGAGGCTGTGTAGAAGCTCTCTGTGATGTGTAGAAAGGGGACGCTGACATAGATCAAGTGTGACATTGTTATTGAATACTCCCTTCCTCACACTGTCCTGTTTCTCTCCACGCCACTGTGTGTCTCCTCAGAATGTAAAATGCATGGGGTCAGGTGCTTGTGTCACTTTTGATTCTTGCTGAGTCCCTAGTGTCTGCAGCCAGGATTCACATAGACTAGGTACCCAGGAAGGAGGCCTTAGAAAAATAAACAGGGTCCTTCTTGGTGCTTAGTCATAACTTGAAGATGGTCACTGGGCCCTGGAGGAGCTCAAAAAGTCTTCAGTCTCCAGTCACAGCCTGCAGCCTCCGCTAAGATGTGGCAATGTCATAATCATTTGTATTTGATGAGGATGAAGTTTTGAGAAGGGGGATCCTTCTCTCAGCATATTCTATTCCAACAAGGATTCTGTGTTCCAAGTGCAATCCTCTGCTCAGGGTCCTAACTTCCATCAGCTCCTCCTGAGCCCAGTGTGAAACATACATAGAGTCAGTCCCACTGTACCAGAAATGAAATCCAGATTTTTTTTCTGTTATGTGTATGGTTGTCAGTGCCTGTGCTCTGAACTCCTCTCTGGAGCCCTTGCACTGCCCTCTTATTATAGTAGGATTCATTCACTTTATTGTGCAGCCCACACTCATCCCAGTTATGTGACCTATCCCCTCCCAGATAACCCTGTTTAGATTACCATACCCAGGCTATTCTTTAGCTAGGACCTTCTGCAGTCATCTTCTCCGCATCACTGTCATTCAACAGTGTTCCCTGCATATGCCTCCTACACATACTTGCTGTTTTTCTCCACTTTGGCTTCCTGTTTGTCTTTCTCAGTGCTGATTTTAGTTTGCAATTATGCTTAATAAGTTCCTTAATTATTTGTCAGTCATTAAAATGGCAGCCATACAAGGTCAGGGCATCATCTCTCTTGTTCACACCTAGCTTCTCTCACGGTGTCTGGAACAGAGGAGGCACACGGGAAACACTGACTGACCGAGTGTTGTACTAGGTAATGGAGGTAGAATTGTGTTGGGGCCTCAACCATCTAGAAGCTTCCTAGCAAATAAAGAATGAAGACGTAATGCCTCCTTACAATTAATAAAAAGGTAATCCAGGGCAAACTGCCTTTTACTCTTGAAGAGTGGATCACAGTGGTCAGGGAAAGCTTCCTGGAGGAAGATAGAAATGAAGTGTCCCTCAGTCTGAGGCATCTCCAGAAGTTAACAGAGCGGAAGAAAGAATGAAAGCAAAGACCCAGGGGCTAGAGATTCAAAGAGATTGAATTCTGTCATCGTCACAGTAATCATGACGTTGGGCTAGAGATTGGGTGAGAGACTGAATTCTGTCATTGTCACAGTAATCATGATGTTGGGCTTAGTCTTCTCAGGCTTATTGCTACCTCCCCATAGAAAATATTGTACAGTTTTGCAAATGTGCAATGAATTCCTAGGTATCAGTTTTTAAAAATAGTTTACAATAGAGAAACAAATGAAAAGTGATAAGTTACATAATATACCGTATACTTAATGTGTAGTGACAGCTGCTCTGGGAGACGAGGCACTCAGGGCTTGCAGGACTTGACTGGTACAGGCAAGTAACACTTGGGATGTGGGGAGCATGTTGTCTGCTAGGGCACTTTGTAAAATGACCAGCGGCTCTCAGTAGTGTCTTCCAGATACCCCTAATACAGACAGTATACTCTACTTCATTCAACACTACCCACACTTCTGGGAAAAAAATCGTATTGGTACTCGTACCAATGAAACACACACAATTATACTTTTACTGAGGTGTAAAGTGGTTCTGAAAACTGCAGGTGCCTCTTAATCCAGGTGAATCTCTAGGCAGCCATAAGATTGTGAAGGATGAAATGACAGCTTGTTGCACAGGGCAGAGCCAGGCATTTCATGGGAACCAGCCTGCCTGCCTGACTACTGTATGTCACTAGCTCCACTCCTCCTCTTCCAATCATTGTGCCAATCAGAACCCCAGTCCCACCCCTGCAAGCCAGTGATGGGAACACAGGCCTCTCATTGAAGGCGTGGGGAAAGGTCCTTCCATTCTCCTTGTTCCTAGGAGAGCTCTACTGGGTGCAGATACCTGGGGCATTATCTTTGTGGAAGCCCTAGGTGTCCTGCCTTTGCATCTCTGCTATGAAGATCACTCTGTTCAGTGAGATCTTAGCAGTGCATCTCGAGCTCTTTTTTCTCCTGTGCTTTTTACTGCTGGGGTTCAGATTCATACTCCTCTTGACCAGCAGGAAGCCAACAAGAATAAAAGGGGCTAGGAGGGCAGTACAGCACATGGGGTTCCTGTGCATGCAGGCCTGAGGAAAGCAGCAACCCCCCCCCCCCAGTGCTGTGTGGGAAGGTGGACTGAGAGCTGCATATGGCTTCTGCTTTGACAAGTGAAGATAGAAATCTCTGCTTCTGTGTGTAATACTTTGCTTTTCAAACTATGCTGGCAGCTAATTCAGTTAAGGCTTAAAGCATATGCTCCACAGCAGCTCAGAATGGCTGGGCTAAAGCCAGATGTGAGTCTTTAGTGCTATTTGCAACCTGTGATCTATGCATTTTTTCATGAGCACTTCCTTTTGATGCTCTACCCTGCAACTGGAATGGGCAAAATAGGTTTTGCTTTTGCTTTTTTAATCTTAAAGTTGATTAAAAACATTCAACTCCATCTCTCTCTCTCTCTCTCTCTCTCTCTCTCTCTCTCTGTGTGTGTGTGTGTGAGAGAGAGAGAGAGAGAGAGAGAGAGAGAGAGAGAGAGAGAGGGAGAGAGAGACTAAGAGACAATACACACAGGTGGGGAATGTTATATCCTTCATGGTATATTTTTTAATGTAAGGGAAGACAGTTTATATGAAGTGGCTGGCATGGCTTTTCTATCTTGAATGGTGGTCTGCCCTTGACTTTGTGTGGGTCATATACTTTCTTGCTTACTTGGAGTTTTTCCCCCTTGCTCCAGAATCTTCTGTTTTGGTCCAATCATTGAAATGTAGTATTTTTGTCAAAGCCTTTCTTGCCTTTGGGGGCTGGTGGTTGGTCTCCAGTGGGTTTTCATTTTTATTTTGGTCAATTACTGGGCAGCACTGGGGAGTCAGAGGTCAAGCTATTTTTAATTAATGCCATTTAAGGAATTTGTCGTCTAGACCACTCAACATCCTTTTGACTGGGGTAAGCCATGTGCACAGCCCTCTGAAGGAGAATGACATCTAGTGGCTGCTTACTGTGTGCTCACTCTTCCAACAGAATCTGGATTTTGTTTGACTCTTTAGGTCCTGATTTTCCAGAATTCTCTTGGCCAGATGAGTTAACCTCACCTTCATGTCACAATGTTAGTAATAAAGGCTCTGGCTAATGTTTTCTGAGAGTGATTTGCCCATGACCTTGAAATGGTTGTGCATACTGTTTGGATTTTGACAATGAGCATGTCATTAAGCTATTTGAGTTAAGCCAAGCACAGGAGTGACAAATCTTCATTGGTTTTTTAAAGCCTGGAATGCGAGTAGCTGTTTTTCTGGATCCTTAACTCAGTATCCTATTACATCATTGAGAGCTCATTGACCTTACGTTAGTAACCTTTCCCCACACTTCCAGTGCCCCATCTGTACTGATTTAACAATGCTTATTTTATTTCTGAAATAAAATAACAGGTGACTAGAGCAGGGTTCACCTTGCTCTTGTTTTGGCCACATGGTAATGTCAGCTGTCCAGAAACTGTGGGATGGAGTATTCTTTGAAATTAAAAACTGTCCCTAATCCACTTTGTAAGGGACATGAATAGTAGGTATTTCATTTGGCAAGATCTTTAAAGAAAACGTAAAAAATTATATAGCTTTTAAAAATACCCAAGCTACTTGCCACAGAGATATAGATAGAGAAGATATAGCTCCAAAATCACACAAATGAGTACTATAGAAAAAGAATTCTAAAATAAACATGAGTAGGAAATGGAAAGACCATTAATTGCTTGGAACTCTGATCCTTATTCTTAGAAGACTAACCTTGGTCGTCATCGTATTGTGTGCTCTGCTCCTCCAACACCCTCAGGGAGATTTTAAACCATTGGTCGGGGGAAATACTTTTTTCTCTTATTTCAGTGACATTTGCTTGTTTCTCACTTTGTTGTGAGAAAATGGAATATTTGTTTCCGCTTCTAATGGCTACATGATTGTTCCACTGTGTGTCAATATTCAGATTTTAGATGATCATTCCCTGTGGGGAGGGGGGATAGGGATACTTATTCAAGATCCTGACAAATTTTTTTGGTCATTGGAAAAAAAATGGGACTTTGTGCTTTTGCCAGGTTATCTAAGAAAGACAAACACTTAGAAATAAAATTGCTTCGTAAAGTTAAGTCCATTGAAAGAAGCTCCCCCTACCCCAAGTTCATTTTTTTACAGTATGCTCATGGGATATATTTGAAAAGTTTAACAAGTCATGACCTCATTCTTTTCAAGGAAGCGGGCAACCTTGACCTGTGGGTCCAGGTACAGTCTGGATCTTGCTGCCTTTTACTCTCCATATGATGTTGCCTATTGAACCTTAATGTCATGATGGATGTTTTTGATTTAAAAACCAATGCCTGTCTTGTGAGGTGACTGATGCATGAACTTAAATGAATTTTAGTTATTCTTTGGGTGTGCGTTGAGGTATGTGTATGCACATGTGATTGTGTATATATGTTTGTGTGTGTATGTGTAAAGGTCACAGGACAACCTTGGGTATTGACCTTCAGAAACAAGAACTGTATTGTTGGTGTGTGTGTGTGTGTGTGTGTGAGAGAGAGAGAGAGAGAGAGAGAGAGAGAGAGAGAGAGAGAGAGACAGGCAGAAACAGACAGAGACAGACAGAGAGGAGGAGGAGGGTCTTTGACTGACCATAGGATCCCAGGTATCTGTCTCTACCTCCCCTACATCCAGCAATGGATTATGAGCTTGTGCTCCTGCCTGACTCTTTACCTGGGGATTAAACACTCAGGTCTTCATGCTGTCTGGCAAGCACTTTACCAACTGAGCCATCTCCCAAGCCCTGCACTAAACAAACATATTTTATATTCATGTTATTAGTAAATGGTGAATTGAAGACTTTTCTCTTCATATGATAAGGAGCTGTAGAAGTGGGCTCACAGAATGGCCCATAAGTTTACTGCTTTCTGCTTTGTGCAGTGACCTTGTTAACAGAAATGTAAGAGTTGTAATTCATAGGTTGACAAAGTTTTAACTATGATATTCCAGAAATATCTTTAAGTCTTAGGTTCTATTCTCCACTTTCTCTTTATTTTCCTTTTAATTTAGACAACTGTTCTGGCTTTTCTGTTTTACTTCTTTGTAATTAGTTTCTGTTATGGAATTGTACCTTTTTGATGATCAGTTTGACACTGATTCGTGCCCACTCTGAGCATAGGTAGGAACTGCCTTAATTAGGGTTTCTATTGCTCTGATGAAACACCATGACCAAAGCAAGTTGGGGAGGAAAGGGTTTATTCAGCTCACAATTCCCATTTTGCTGTTCATCACCAAAGTCAGGACAAGAACTCAAGCGGGGCATGAACCTGGAGGCAGGAGCTGATGCAGAGACCATGGAGGGATACTACTTACTGGCTTGTTCCCCCTGGATTTCACAGCCTGCTTTATTATAGAACTGAGGACCACCAACCCAGGGTTGGAACTACCAACAATGAACTGTGCCCTCCCCTATCAATCACTAATTAAGAAAATGCTGTATAGGCCAGTCTACAGCCAGATCTTATGGAGGCATTTCCTCAACTGATGTTCCTTCGAGCCAGCACAGGAACTTAATATTTTAGGCTCTTAGGTCTTAAACTGAGACTTTTGGAATTTCTTGGGAATAAGAAAAGGTCCATGAAAATTTCCCATCTTAAAATCATTTGAGTCCAAGAAGTGCTGCTCAAGAATTCTGTAAACATGGAGCTCATCAGTGTGATTTTGGGCATAGAAGAGCTCCATTTGCTTGGGGGGTTTTGTAGGTTTTTTTTTTTGTAATATTATTTTATTTTTCTCAATCTATTGACTTTCCTCCCTTTGAAATTTTTTTCCCTCTCAAGTTTCCACTCAGTATTAGCCGAGAACAACTTAAGTCACTCTGTACAAAGTGTAAACTCTGATTCCAGATGAATCCAGGACAGTGTTTGGTTTAAAAAAAAAAATACCTGTGGGGACTACAGAGAACTCTAGAGTGTATGAAATACATGGTGGAAATTGGGAGAACAAGGATGGGGAAGGGGTAGGGCTGAAGACCTGTACAGAGGTCATCATGGGTACTGAGTGGTGCTATATTGTCTGCAAGGCATTATCGCCAGATATGACTAGAATTCCGTGGCTTTATATTTATATTAGTGAGAGTAGAAGACTCATATCTCATTCAGAAAGAGAGGGAGAGAAATGGGTGAATGGACTTGACTGCTCTTTGTGCTGGTGTGCACATGTCTTCCTGGCTGGGATTCCCACTGATAGGTAGGTCATTATCTTCGTTCACATCATGGTGCTTATGAGTTGGGATTGCTCCCTGTAATTTTCTCCAAAGCTTACCTTTCTAAATCACACGCACCACAGGTAGAGCTAGAGAAGATGCTGGACTTGTAGCAAAATCATTAAGATTTTGACCTAGCCTCCCTAAATCTTGTTTTAAAATCATCTTCAAAACATTTCTAGTTTTGGAATCTTGTCCTTAAAAATAATGATTAAATTATTGTCTTGGTCAGTGTTCTACTGCTGTAAAGAGACACCATGACAATGACCACTCAGGTCTTTTATAACAGAAAACATTTAATCGTGTGCTTACTTACAACTTACAGTTCAGAGGTTTAATAAATTATCATCATGGTTGGAAGCATGGAAGCATGGCAAGATGCAGGCATTGTACTGGAGAGGTCACTGAGAGTTCTATATCTCTATTGGCAGCAGCAGACAGGCGGGGGGGGGAGGGCTGGGCCTGTCTTGGGCCCTTGAAAACCCAAAGATCATCCCCCCCCCCAGTGACTTCCTCCAACAAGGCCACACCAATGCAAGAACGCTAGACTTCCTAATCCCTCTGAAGTAGCACCACTCCCTAATGATCAAGCATACAAATCTATGAGCCTATGGAGGGGCCGTTCTTATTCAAACCACCAGATTCCATTCTCTGCCCCTCACTGGCTTATAGCCATACCATAATACAAAACTGCATTCAATTCGACTTCAAAAGTCCCCATAGTCTATAACAGTCTCAACACCGTTTAAAAGTCCGAAGTTGAAAGTCTCTTCTGAGACTTATGGCACTTTTCTTAACTGTAACCCCCTGTAAATTGAAAATAAAAAAGCAGAGCACATACTTACAACGTAAAATGGCACAGGATATATACATTACCATTCCAAACTGGAGGAAAGGGAGCTTAGTAAGGAAATACTAGACCAAAGCAAGACCCAAATACCATCTGGGCAAACTCCAAACTCTGAATCTCCTTGTCTTATGTCAAAGAGCTTTTCACATCTCCAACTTCTTTTAGCTTTGTTGACCCCAACATATTTCTCTTTCTGGTTCTATACTAGGTCTTCAAATTTACTGGGCAGGTATCCCACTGGCATCTCCACTTTCTTGAGGTCTCCAGGGCAATCCAGGCTTTCCCTTCACAGCTTCACAGAATGGCCTCTTTGGGACACCATACTGGGACATCCATGACACACACCTGATCCCCATAGTTTTGCTAAGCTTCAGAGGGAGAGTCCATACCCCCTCCCCCTTTTTAAGCCAGAGCTGTCAAATTCTTCTGCTTGCTGGTGCTAGAACATGCCCCCCCCCCCCACCTTGTTCAATTACATTTCACCAGCTTTCTGTTCTCCATGGTTTCTTTACTGCCTAAGCTTGGTTGTCCTGGAACTCAGTAGATCAGGCTGGCCTTGAACATTGTAAGTTTAGCTGGGTGGGGTCTTGCCCTGAGTTCACCACTCTATTTATTCCATTTAACAAAAGGCTTTTCTTTAATCTGTTTATCTCCTTGAACACAGGACTTGGCTCCATTATACTTCTTGGTTCCCTCTTGGTTCTCAAACTCTACATTTTGTATTTTTCCTTACCCAGCTTGATCCTTTTCATTATAGATCTGCATAAGACTGGCCGCTAATAACCAAGGGCACAATCAGCACTAAGGTGTTTTGAAATTCCTTCTACCAACACTGTTAATCCAAACTCTTCAATTTAGCCGCAGGTAGTTTTTGGGCAAGGGCTGAAAACAGCTACATTCATCACCAAAATAGCACAAGAATCATCTCTAGGCCACACACTAATATTATTCCCCCCTGAAACCCCTTGAGCTGGCCCCCCACAGTTCAAATCACCCTGAGCACTATTGTCCTCCATGCTCCTACTAGTATGGCCCATTAAACTTCACTGCTTTCCTAACTAACATCCCCAAGGCCACATTCATCTAAACAAAAGCATGGTCAGTCCTATTACAGCAGTACTGTGGTTAGTACCAGTCCATGTTACCAGTTTCTGTCTTAGTCCTATTGCTGTGAAGAGACACCATGACCACTGTCATCATGGAACATACATGGTGCTATAGAGTAGCTGAGAGTTACATATCTGGAACAGCAGGTAACACGCAGAGAGAGGGGGGTCACTGGGCCTATTTTGAGCCCTTGAAAACAGAAAGCCCACCTCCCAGTGAGACACCTCCTCCAGCTAGGCTGCACCTACTCTAAGAAGTCCAGACCTCCTCATCTCTGTCAAGTACTGCCAGTCCCTGATGACCAACATTCAAATCTATGATCCTATGGAGGTCATTGCTATTCCAAGCACCACAATTATTTTATTGGAAGACTAGGGGTATAACTTACTGGTAAAGCAGTTGCCCAGCATGTGTAAAGCCCTGGGTTTTACCCCTACTTTACAACAATAAATTAAAAAAAATTAATTAAAATGAAAAAATTATTGAATGCCTATGTGTCTTTCATAATCTTCTGTAATATTTATGAATAGTTTGTCAATGCTTGAAAGTTCCCTTTTGTGGTAAGAACACCAGCTGGTCACTGCTAGTATATCAACCTAGTTGGATGATAACGTTTCAATGTAAGGTACCTAACACTAGGTACACAAAGCCCTGTGAAAATGAAGGCGTGTTAACTGTGAAAGGGAACCCGTTGGAATCTGGTGGTGTCTTGCCTGAAGAGAAGGGGAGATACTCCGAGAGAGAACATGGCAAACAAATGATTCTGAAGCCTTAATACATTGAGCTTCCATCAGATTCTGTGTGTAATTCTTTCATGTTATGTTTCTTTGATGTATTTTAAGGATAGGTAATGGGCTTGAACAATAGTCTATGTCAGTAGTTCCCCATTGGCATGTTGCCATAAAATAGCTCCTTTAACACTGCTTAGATAAGAGAATAAGAGAAAGCTGTTCATGATGGTGGCCCAAGGAGCCCTTCTTATACCTTCTATTTGGCCTTACCACCTTTCCAAGCATGCCAGACTTGACTGGTAATGTTCCCAGCCTTACTTGTAACTCTGCAAATTACGAGTTTAACCCAAATGCACATTTGCAGATTAGCTCTGTCATTTAATAAATGCATGATTCGAAACTAAAACTGAACTTAAGCAAAATTTGTTATATACAATAGAGAGAATAGTTTACCCGAGTCCATTGTATTCAACATCCAATTAGCTGGGTGATTTGACCAAACCTTTAAATTTCACTGTTTAAAAATGGGGTAATCATCTTCCTTTTAAGGAGCTACACAAGAATTAAAGAAATTATGATGAATAAATATTTGACAGTAACAATAGGCTATATACAGTACAGTGAGTAGCCACTATGGAGGGTAATTTATATGCGGTGGAGGTATCATTTTTATCCTGGTTTTACACATGAGGAACAAGCTCATAAATGTTTTGTAATAAAGTGAAGTTCCCAAAACCACATGCTGCCCCAAATTGGCTTTTCAATTCAGTTTTATTTTATTTCAAAACCTTAAAGAATATTTGCTAATCACAAGAGGTATGCAAAACCCTTTCTGGCCTTACTCTATTGTTAAAATATATATACATGCTCTTGACTCATTTCTCTTAAGTCAAATGCCCATGACTTCCCTGAAGTAAAAGCTCATTTTAATGAGCCCCAAAGGCCCTGAAAGCTGAGGGATAAGCCAGTGTATAAGCTAGGCTGCATTTGATGAGCTTCACCAGCTCCTGGCTCATTTCGTAGAGTCTCAGGCTGTACCCAGGGATTTTCTTGTTCTGTGGTTCTGGTGACAGTGGTTCTGTATTGCTACTGAAGAATAGAACCTATTTGCTCTCTGTGACCAGTCTTCCTTGTCCATTTTACAGCATGCTGCAGACTTGGAAAAGAAGCAGAATGAGACAGAAAACAGGAAATTGCTGGGGACCGTGATCCAGTATGGCAATGTAATCCAGGTAAGTGCAAGCTGCTCTTTTCTTCTCTGCTGAAGCATGACAAAGAAAGAAACTGAGGAAACAGCCTCATCATGTGCCATTTCCTTGGCAGTGGGGCTCCAATAGAAGCAGCTACTTTATCAAAAACAACCTAAACAACAACTAAACACTTAACAATTCCCTCATGTTTCTTGTTATATTACTAGGGCATTTTGTTGGGTTGGGTCATGGTGTATTTCCTTTCTCAGCCTATTGCTGATCCCTTGTGTGCAAATGGGAAACACCATGCTCCCAAAGGACCCTAATTGTAATGGTTTTGCCTAATTTATAATGCTTGGGAGTTCTTTGTGTTTAGTGAAAATCAATGCCCTGTAAATCTTAGCTTTTGTTCAAGAGCTATTTGCTAGAGAAAATAAAAGTTCTTTGCAAACATGCATGTATATATGTATGCATATATGTATGTATTTGCAAGGTTTCATGAAGTGCATGTTAGTCTCATGCTCCCCACGTAGCTGAGTTGACCTTCAATTCTTGATCTTTCTACCTCCACTGTCCAGGCACTGGGATTACTTCTCAAAACTTTCCTTTTATATATATATTTTTTAACTAATGAAAAGTATTTCACAATTGTTGACATATTTTATGGTTGTTTGTCACCTAATATCTCTGTACCCTGCAATTAAATGTCACAGTTCAAACAAGGCTTCCACAGGCTTTCCCAGAATGTTCTGATCAGACCCAAGCCAGTCTTGGAGAAGAGCATGAGGGAATGACAGTCCCCAGGACCAGCTTAACGGACCCAGATTCCAGATCATTTGAACACAGGCACAAAGACAGTAGTCACAGTTTTTGAGCACCCTGTCCATTATTAGATTATCTGCTCCTGTTTTTGCTGACCTTGTAAACTACTAATTAGAAAGGAGTTTCTAATTGTTTTTATTGCTATTAAGTATGGAGCAGTGCTAATGATAAATATGAAAGAAAAAACCTACTAAAAATTGATAAAATGACTTTCTGTGATTTTTTTTTTAAATGGGGGGTTGCAAAAGTTGACTTAGAGTCTTAAGTTGCCCAGTGTTGTCCTGACCTTACTATATAGCTCAGGCTGGCAATGGGTCCTCTTCCTTCTTTGGCCTCTTGAGTACTAGGATTATTAGGTACAGGGGTAATGCTTTTTGATTAAATGGTTACTTGGCTTTGTCCTTATTAATAGATCTTGGAAGATTAGTTATCACTCCTCCCTATTCTTGTGAAGTTCTGTCCTGTTATCAAGTGAGGCCAGTACTCTGAGACTCAGAGTAGAAGATACTCAGTTGGTTAGACTGGAAACCTGGATGGAAACAAGGATGAAGGAAGACCATGGGGGATGCTGACAGCTAATACATTCTAGTCCTGTGAGGTTTCAAGAACCACATGCCAAAAAGTGGTACTAGTATCTTCTTTAGGACAGTTTTATTTCTGGTCTTAGGCCTTGGGCTCACCTGTGGGAAGGTGAGCCCATGTGTGGAGGATTAGAAATCATTCACCAAGGGAGCATCAAGGGCCTGGGAGGACATTATCGTCTCCTATTTCTCTTGGCCACAGGCTACCCTGGATTCACAAATTATACAGGTTATGCCTCCACTCTCCTCAACCCAGTCAGTAGATTTGTTGGCCTCTTAAGGGTACTTGAGTGTTACCATGGAAACAGGAAATATGGCAGCTGCAGTGGAGTCACAAGCTGGCCTTCCTTTTCTAGGGACTGAGAAGCCTTGTGTTCCTGTTTTCTCTTTTACATGTCAACATGGGAAACCTTAGCAATACTTACTGGTCCAGGTGATTAGACAGACTCTTTCCCAATTGGATCTTCTCTTCTTCCATGTATCTTGTATTCACTCATCATCCTAGAGTGAAGAATTAATGCTCAGAGCATTGGAGGTAGATGGCCAGGATCACTCTGTTCTTCACAAGGAATAACAGTCCTCAGTGGAATTGCCTTTTTAATCAGACTGTTGCCTGCAGACAAAATTACCTTCCTTCATTCTGCACTGGTATCAGTAACTAGTTAGACTACAATTCCTTCGCCCTCATGCACAGGGTGATGCCATGCCTCTTTAGCAGTTGGTTTCTGCATTATCTGTCTCATCCAAGGCCATGTTGGTAAAAAAGGCAAACACTTTCTCCTTCTGTCCTGCCCACTTCTCTGCCTCCCTTCACTGTTCCTTTTCTTGTTTTTCCCAGCGTTGGGTACTTAGTGTTTGCCCTGCTTCTCAGGCAGCTAGGTAGTGGGAGGAAATGTTTGATAAGTATTTTACATGACCAAGAGAGCTATGGCAGAGAACTCACACCTTATTCTCTTGATGGATTTCTAGCTCCTGCATCTGAAAAGCAATAAATACCTGACTGTGAACAAGAGACTCCCGGCCCTGCTAGAGAAGAACGCCATGAGAGTGACGCTGGACGAGGCTGGAAATGAAGGGTCCTGGTTTTACATTCAGCCATTCTACAAGCTGCGCTCCATCGGAGACAGTGTAAGTGTAGCTTCTCCATCAGGAAAGTGCTCCATGCCCGGTTTCCAGCCCTCACTGTGCTTGAGGCTCAACTAGAAGTTTAGCATTGGAGCCACAGGCATATGAAGAGATCAGATTGCTATGGAAACTAGTGTTTGGGAAACAAGGAACTGAGAGGAGTGTGACCTAAATACAGTTGCTATGTTTTTCCTACTGGGCCTCTGAAAAAATCCTATTACCTCAGTGATTACCATGAAAACAGCTATCTTGAATTAATATCCTGGCTGAGGATCCCTCGCTGTTCCATTTCCATGAGTGCAACAGAAATGCCCAGCTATTTTGGAAACCCTCAAGGACAGAAAGTGGAAAAGCAAATTGCCTTAGTAGGGAGTGGGAGTGGACTGTATGCTCACCCCATAATTCCTGTGTCAGTAAGCAGGCAGCTTCTCCATCTCCTGCTACTGCAGTAGGCCCCTGTCCTGGGAATCTGGACAGTACAGAGCCACAGAAATCCCTTTTCAAAGCAACCGAGAACACTTCAGATATTTGTTAGTTAAATTAGTCATTACGTGGGCACATAACGGTGAATATGTTTAAATGCTATCAGCTATGTACTTGACCTTGTTATGGTTCTAAAATAGATGCTTAAGGGTAAAATAAACCTAAAAGGAAATTGGCACCTTAAGCAGCATGGAGTGTTCTAGAAATACCTATCCTTTAGTTAAAACTGGGTTTTGAGCTGGGTAGTGGTTGTGGTGGTAGTGCATGCCTTTAATCCCAGCACTTGGGAGGCAGAGGCAGGCAGATCTTTGTGAGTCCATAGCCAGCCTAGTCTACAGAAGTGAGTTCCAGGATAGCCAGGGCTACACAGAGAAACCTGGTCTCAACTCCTACACCAAAAACCCTAAGTTTTAACATTTTTTTAGTAATGCCATTTAAGTTTATAGGCTATGGTCAGTTTAAATATTTTATGTTTGTGTGTATATCATATAACAATATTCACTGACGTACAGTGAATATTGATCCACAAGTTCTTTTAATGAGCTTAGATTCATTTCAGTTTATAGAAAATATAACCATATATTTTTCCAAAAATGTATCATTCTCAAAATGCGTGGGTTTTACCTTGTAGGAAAACAGATATGTCTTTTGTTTCCTTTCCTTCTACTCCCACCATAAAAAGAAAATGTAGAGTTAAGGAGGTGGTATGAGGAGCTGAGTTCAGCATGAGGAGTTGAGTTCAAATGCCCAGTAGCACATAAAAGCTAGGCTTGGCTCTGTGTGCCTTTAACCCCAGCACAGGGAAAGCAGAACAGGTAGGTCCTTAAACTCACTAGCCAACCAGCCTCACTGAGAAAGAGAACTTAGGTTCCCCAAGAGAGCCTGTCTCAAGGAGATACGGTAGAGAATGATACAGCTTGTCCTACATCTTTGTCAGGCCTTCACATGTGCACCCACGTACACACACACACACACACACACACACACACACAGAGAGAGAGAGAGAGAGAGAGAGAGAGAGAGAGAGAGAGAGAGGATATACTGAGTTCTGAGTGTTGTTTTCAGTAAACTTTGCTCATTTAATCTGCTAATCTTTGACTTAGTTGAGACTATAACATGAATAGTTACCTTCTTTTTAAAAATAGCTCTTCTCATATTATAGGATTTGACCTGTTCATACTTTAGTAGTTTAAGAGTTTTAGTTTATATAGCAGGTTAGAATAGAAAGAATCAGGCTGTACGACACATAAGATTGCTGGTCAGAAGCTCAGGCTGGTATCAGTATAAGGGTAGGTATGGGTTTCTTGTTAGAGAGATTTGTTTCAGCTATAGAACATTATATTAAGTGTCTGTTGCTGGGGGCTGAAGACATGGCCTGTAACTCAAGTTGCAGGGAATCTGGAGCCCTCTCTGTCCTCCATGGTACACACAGACAAGGTGGATACTCACACATGTACACAAATAAAACTAAACCTTCAAAAAATGTAAAAGCTGCTTATTGCCACATACAAAAGAATGGTATTAGAAAATAGATTTCCTAATGTTGTAGTCACAATTCTGAAGATCATTCCTCTAGGAACATGACTATGACATCATGACCACTCAAAATAATATCCTGCTTTTCTCCAAACAGAGTCGAGCTTATTTATAATTGTCAACCGAATGCCAAATAACCCTTTTTTTTTTTAGTGCTCTGGGCCAACTTACAAAATATTCAAGTATATCCAGCAACAGTTGTGCATTGAAATCTTCCTTCAGAACACAAACCACACTTGTACAGTCAGCCTTTACATGGCCTCTCAGAACCATGCAGCGGAGCCTGTGCAACCCCAGTCTGCCCTGTGAAAAGCTGTGTTGCTCCTTTTTTTCCAGGTGGTCATAGGTGACAAGGTAGTCTTGAACCCCGTAAATGCTGGCCAGCCTCTACATGCCAGCAGCCATCAACTGGTGGATAACCCAGGATGCAATGAGGTGAGTACATTTGCAAAAGTTGACATCCCTCTATATGGATGAGGTTCTGCCACAAGAACAGGCCTTGTGAGACCAGCGTGTGTGTGTGCGTGTGTGTGTGTGTGTGTGTGTGTGTGCGCGCGCGCGCGCGCACGCACGCATTATGACATCAGCAGCAACTCAGGGTACTGTGCCCATTCTGCAGGGGAACAGCCCAAGACCGACAGTTTGGTAACATGAGGTTTTGTAGGTCAGTGTATGGACGGTGAGTTTAGTAAACTGCGTCATTGAAGAATCATTCTCTAATTTGTTAAACCTGAACACTCCTTTTGCCATTTTTTCCCTAGACTAGCTATAGGAGCACAGTTTCCCAATTTGTCTCTGCTAGGGATCTTGTGTTCAGCTGTAAATTGCTAAGCCTCTCACAGAGTAGTTGTAGACACAGGGTCATAGATGTCTTATGGTAGAATGTCTGTCTCATGGAGAGGATAGAACTTAGATTGAAAAAGATTGAATTCAAATTTCAGTCTACGGTTCCTAGCTCTGGAACCATAGATAAGTTACTTAATCTCTCTGTGCATCTCTAGTCTTAAAGGAGGGTAGAGTTTCTTATGGCGCTGCTGAGGATTAAATGAGATGGTCTTCATACTGCATAGTTCTGTGCCTGGGAACTAAAATGAAGGCTCTTGCTGCAAATAATGACCATTAACATTTTGAAATGTATGCACTGGACTCATTTCTTGATATCTCATTTCATCTTAGAAGTGTTTGATTTCACTTAGCCTTTGCATTCATGGCTGTAGAACCAGAGACTTGGCGGAAAGGAATATAGCATTCCAAAAGGGGCAGGAGGAAACCAGGGCTTGAACCTTCAAGTCAGATTTGGAGCATGTGTAGTCATGGGTACAAATAAGCCATTTGTTACCCAACTTTTGTTACAGATGACTTTTCGGGTTCTTTGTTCTCAATGGTGTCTGTCTCTGGGGTCTGTTAATTCCTTTTCTCATTACCTGAAATAAACCTGGGGTTTATTGTGATCCCCAGGCATAGTGGGGAGGTCACAGTGATAGGAGTGAGCAGTTTGAACAGTGTTTGGCTCTGCACATCTCCATAGAACAGGAAGCAGAGAGAGAGGACAGGAAGCTAGGCCAGGCCTAAGCCTCATACCTTTCTTCTCTAGAGACTTATTTCCTGCAGCTAGGACCCTCCTCTTAAAGGTTCCAAGCTGTGGAAACAGCTTCCCCAGCTGGGGAATACGCATTCTGACTCATGACCAAGCAGGAACAGTATAGCTATGGGAACTATAACAGGAGATTTTTACTGAAGCCCAGCTGGCCTTCCTGGCTACAGTGAGGCACTTCAGGACCGGGTGACATACTTATTCTAGGAATTATGCGGAAAAAAAAATAACTTTGATTGGCTTTCTAGGTCAACTCCGTCAACTGCAACACAAGCTGGAAAATAGTCCTTTTCATGAAATGGAGCGATAACAAAGATGACATCTTAAAGGGAGTAAGTTGGATTCCTTTTTTGTCACGCTGCCTTTCTCAGGTTGGTTTTGTTTGCAAACACATTTTCCCCCTTACTCCCATCTTGCGTTGATGTACAGGGCGATGTGGTGAGGCTCTTCCATGCTGAGCAAGAGAAATTTCTCACATGTGATGAGCACAGGAAGAAGCAGCATGTCTTCCTGAGGACAACTGGCCGACAGTCAGCCACATCGGCCACCAGTTCCAAAGCCCTGTGGGAGGTGGAGGTAAGGAGCAGGCTGTGGGCAAGGAGAGGCGGCAGTGGCGGTGGGGGACTGGGGATGTATGTGCTGGAGTTTAGATTTAAGCCTCTCTGTAGATGTGTTTCTTATAAAAGAACAAGTAGAGATGGCCCAGGAAAGCAAGCATGTTCATGGTGTGCCAGATGGATCTTGCATGGTCTTATAAAAAATAACATCTCCACATTTTTTTTCTGGAGTCACCAGAAATGGCTCGCCCCTTCCTCTTCTGTTTTTTGTTTTTGTTTTTGTTTTTTTTGTTTGTTTGTTTGTTTTGTTTTGTTTTTTCCCCTTTCTCTTATCTGTCACAGTATTATTCAATCAAATAATCCACCTGACATTGATAAATACATAACTCCCACACTGGTGTTGGAACACAAATTAAAGTGTGAGATAGAGTCTTCTAAATATGATGGGGAAGCTGCCTTCATGCAGTCTGAACAATATGGTTACCTAAACAAGACCTTAAAAATGACATCATCAGTTTACCTACCTCTGTGGATGGAAGGAAACCTCAAAAGGCCACACCGCAAGAGCTACAGGGAATTAGTGACTGCAGAGAGAGGAATTGTCTTCTCTAAGGACAGCCTCCCCTCCCCCCCCAACCTCTGCCATAGGTTATGCAGTCCTAAGTGATCAAGCACTAAGCATTTATACCTCTGTGTAACATTGAATTAACTCAGCAGGTTTAAATAATAATAATACTAATAACAATCATAAGAGGCCATGATTTGAGAAAAGTAGAGGAGCAAGAGAGGACTTAGAGGGTGAAGGGAAATCATGTAATTTCAGTACTCATGCATGAAATTCTCAAAAAATAAATTAAAAAAGAAATGAGCATCCTTATAGTAGGCATACTCAGCAGGATGGCCTAGGTGACAGGAAGAGTATTCCATGTGATCTCTGGATAGAGGTTTTGGTAAGGGAGGATGGACTCATTGAGTGACGTTTAAGATTTTTAAATGGCAATGGGTTAGTCCCAATCCACTGGTCACACAAAAGGCCCTGGTTAAAATCTGTCACAGAACAAAAAAACTAAGGTCATGATGTGGGAAAAGGGAAGGTAGAGAGGAGGGAGGGAGTTGTCAGTGAGGGGATGTAAGTAAGAGAGGCAGGTGGAAGGAGTAAACAATGAATTACATGCATGCAACAAATTGTCAAATGATTTAAATGATTGAAAGAGTTAGTATCTGAGCTTGTATTTATTAGATAATCTGCATTTTGGAAGGGACATAAGTGGGGCAGGTCATGTCATGTAAGGGAAAGGCTTTGAACAGGAAACATAATATGGGACAGCCTTGGCATAATAGTACCTAACCTGGCTTTTGGGGCAACACCGTGTGGACATGGAAAAATTAGCTCATTGGAGACCAGAGCCTTAAATTGCACCTGTCAAGGCTGCAGGGCATTGGGAATGTCACTCACAGACAGGGAAGAGTGGAAAGATGTCTTGAGTAACAGCACAGTCAGCATGCTGCTTACTGAAGATGCTACTTCTGTCTTGAGGAATAGGCTCGTAAGGCCAAGAGAAATTTATTTGACCATTTGGTTACGGAGATATTAAGAGCATGATGAAAGGCTGAGCTGTCCTCTTTAATCAAAATCTTCCTCTGAGTGGCTGCATTTCTGTCTCTACTTATCAATTTTCTCCCTTCTCCCTCCTTCTGGCCTTGATTATGTCATATCTTGATCAAAATCAAGACAAATACAGCAAAATGCCCAAACCACAAACACAACGTTCTCTTTGTTTACAAGTCTCCTCAGCCAAGGAGCCAATATCCAGATCAAGAACCAGAAGAGTAGCCCCTCAGAGGTCCTTCAGCTTGTTCTTGGCACTTACCATTTTCTCCTGGGCATCTCCTCTTCTTGAATATCACGGAGAAGCAGCCTTAGACCAGGCAGTCCTCACATAATCTGTGTCATTGTATCCTTTGGACAGTCCATTTCTTAGTCTTGCCCCATGGTGTTCTGTTGTCCACATCTTATCCAGCCTGCAGATCTGCCATTTGTTGATGGCATTTGAGTGGTTTCCAATTGGGAACTTTTATAAATAAAGCTTCAGGGCCATTTGTGCTTAGACATGTGCTTTCATGTGTTCACGTGCATACAAATGGAATACCTGGAGCCTATATTGTGTATATATTTAACATTATAACAGATTGCCAGTCGAAATCTAGGTGAGGTGACATTCCTGTATTTCCAGCATTTGGGAGCCAAGGAATACTATGAATTCAAGGTCAAGCAGGGCTGACTGTAGAGACCTGACCCAAAACGAAAAGGAAACTGAGGCCAAGAATGAAATTGCCCAACTGTTTTCTGAAGTGGAAAGAATGTATTTCTGCTGGAGGTTCATATAATTTGTCATTCCTTTAAATTCTCAGTCATGAGTGTTCAATCTGATTCTTCTTTTCCATGTTAACCACTGAAATAGATGTGAAGGCGATGCTTCCTATGGCCCTTGTGCCCCCACACCCCGTGGTGGTACTGATAATTTTTTTTTATGCTCATTTATTGTCTGTGCATCTTTCTGGTAAAGGGACTTGTTGGGGGTGAACCTGCTTAGTGAGAAGATGCAGTACCAATGACTCAGGCACTGGGAGCCAGTGAGTAGCAGAGCATGCTTTGGACTTGACTCATTTATTAGGAAGTTAGACCTGCCTTTATAGCCCTTCCCAAGGTCCCATTGGCTCAGGCAGTTGACTCTGCTGTATGTCCGTTCCTTATTGGTGTGTCTGGGTCAGGTGTCAGCAGTCTCTGAGCATAGAGGCAGGCTTGGCTCAGGGAGGAAGTGCCTGCCATGCATGCTCATGCAGGCTGGTCTGGGTACCTGGGCAGGGCGACTGTGACTTGGGTAGGCTGGCTGCAGTTTTTCCTACAGGATCTGTTCAAATACTTTATCTGTTTGAAAATCCCCTTCCTTTTCTTTTACCTGGGCATTGTGAAGATAATTTGCTACAGTTGCTGTGATGAAAAGACACCAGTGTTTCTGTCTGTCTGTCCATCTGTCCATCCGTCCATCTACCTTTTTTGTCTGTTTGCTTTGGTGAGCTTCTCACTATGTTTTCTTCACCTTCTCCTCTCCACATTAGCATTTGTTTTTTGGCTATTGTTCACATCTGTCAAGCCAATTAGATTCTAAACTCCCCGAGAGCGACAACTTTGTCTTTGGTCATTAATATCCTCCTTGTCCCCATCCTAGAGAGTTTTTTGTTTGTTTATTTGTTTTCTTTGCATTCAAAAGGAGTGTTAGAGGGAGAAGAAAGTGGATAGAGGAAGGAGGAGGCAGGAAGAGGAAGTCGGAATGGGAGTGAACCAGAAAGGAAGCCGGAAGAGGAAGTCAGGAAGTGGGAGTGAAGCAAAGAGGAGGAGGCAGGAAGAGGAAGTAGGCAGATAGGGCAGCAGTCTCCCCAAGTTAATTGGAAGTGGTAGACGCAAAGGAAGGAAAACCTGACTATCTAGGAAGGAGAGGAAAAAGAGACCTTCATTTCCTTGACTTAACCACTTCCACTGAGCCATTCTTCAATGGACAGGATATTTTTACATAGTTGACATTTTATAAACAGATTTTCTCCCTGCTTAAACATAAGTTGAAAGAATTGTGTAAGCCTACAGAAGTCAGGGTGTCTGACTCCAGGGCCTTATGCAATTTGCCAAGCCTTACTTATTCGAAATTGATTGAGATGAACAAAACATGAAAGCTTTCCAAGGGGATTCAACCTGACAGTCCACTGATAACACTTTCCTTTTTTCCTCTGAGAACAACCAGCTTTCAATTTCTTACTCCATTAAGAGCTGTCTCTGGCTAGGTTTTTTGTTTTTGTTTTTCTCAATATCCTATGAAAATGTTTAGTCTTTCTTTAAATTGTTTTATGCCCTACTGACACTTAAGTGTTCCTTCAAAATCAAAGAAGGAAAACAACACCATGTATTTTATGGATTAAAAAAATTAGATCTAGAGGTGCTGGAGAGAGGAGCATGAGAGAACCAGGCTCATTTCTCTGCACCTGCAAGGAAGCTAACAATGATCTGTAACTCCATTCCCAAGGATTCTGACACCCTCTTCTGCACGCCCCTCAACCCCGCCCCCAGACATTCACATGGTGCACAGAAATAGAATCAGGCAAAAAATAAAACAAAACCAAAAACTCATACACACAAACACAAAATGAAATAAAATTTTAAAAAATTAAAGGAACTCTTTGAGATTCTTATTATGTATTAGCATAGCCACCCAGCTTTAGTTAACATGTTATAGTAGTCATGTGTTATAATAGTTTCATTCCATTTCTTCCCTACTATTCTTTGGGTTGTTATGTTCATATATTTTGATTCCACATGGATTATAAACATTACTTCATTTTATTACTTGCCTTGTTCCCAGGAGGCCTAACCAGTTCCCGCAGACCTTCATATAAGCATATGTGTGCCTTTGCAACCTTCAGGCTGTGGGGCTGGAACCACATGCATAGTGTGGCTCAGAGAAGTCAAAACACTGGACACCCAGGGAAGCAGTTGCTTATATTTCAAAGATGTACAGGCAGGACCACACAGAGGTCTTCCATATTTGCTTGTATAATTACCATGCTAAGCTCTGTGTTCTTTCACCGGGATCCAAATGTATGTCAAAGATTTCTTTCTTCAGAAGAACTTCCCTTATCTCTTGTAGTTCAGGCCTGCCATGGACAAATTGTCTATATTCTCATTTGTGTGAAAAAAAATACCTTTGTTTTACCTGCATTTATAACTGTTTTTCCTTTTTTTTTAATTAACAGCTTTATTGTAATGAAATTCACACACTTCATATTCACACTGAGAAGTATACAATTCAATAATTTCTGGTAGATTCATGGGGCTGTGCAACTATTGGTCCTTTACAATTTAGAGTATTTTGTCTCATAATTTCCAGTTTTCTCTCTCATTGTGGTGATGTCATCTGTATGCCATGGCACAGTAGTTACGTATATCTGTTGTATTATCATGGCTAGACGCCGAAAATTTCATGGTAAATTGCCTCAGACTCTTCTCACTCTCACATTTCAAAGCATAAATCTCCAAATGTGTTACAGCTCACAAGTAGATGTATGGGAAAGCTCTCTGAATTTACATTTTATCAACTTGTGCATTTTGTAGATGAATTTCAGAATCTTTCTTCCCAGGGAAGGGGAGATAGCTCAGCACTTGCTGTGGGTTTGCACTCTCATTTTCACATAAGAGCTGGCTGTGGTGGCACTTACCCTAACCTCAGCATTAGGAGAACAGACAGGCAGGTTCCCAGGTGCTTCCTGGCCAGCCAGGGTAGACAAAGGCTCCAGATTCAGGGAGAGCAATGAAGCAAGATATCTGATGTCAGCCTCTGGCCTCTATATGTGCAAAAACAAGATGAATGCACACATGCGAGAACATGTATGCACACACATGTGCACATACATGCATACACATGTACACCCATATACACAACTAGCGAAAGAGTCTTATATTTCATTAGTATTAAGGCAGAAGATCTACATAACATTGCAGTTATTGTTCCGACCATTGCATGTTAACTAGGAGATAATCTCTTCTATGGAGAAACATCATTTTAATGATTCTGTTTCTCTGAATTGAGATGTTCCATCTTGGGCACAGCTTTATAGAGGGTGCTGGACCCTCTACCCCACCTATCAGCTTGAAAACACCACTAGTGATGTCTCCCGTTCAGTGCCATCTCTGTGTGGGCTGGTAGTTCTTTCACACCCATTCACTATCTTTCCTCTTGCAGGTAGTCCAGCATGACCCATGTCGGGGTGGAGCTGGGTACTGGAACAGCCTCTTCAGGTTTAAACACCTGGCTACAGGGCACTACTTGGCGGCAGAGGTAAGTCGCTGTACATGGATTTATCTTGGAAATTGAATTCACTGTGATTATCTTTCTTCACTCACCTGTAGCCGCTGGACGCCTGGAAGCACCAGGGAGTACTCAGCCACCATGCTTTTCCTTCTGCTTTTCTGTTTTCTTCTATCTCGTTTCTGTAGAAAAGGAAAAGTTACAAATGGCGACATACTGCGGCACTTGATGGGGCATACTGATCAAGAAGTAGGGAGAAAAGTTAGAAAATGATGTTACTATAGGTTTGTAGAATGATTTTTCTATTTTGTTGTCGTATTCCGCTTTGCTTATACTTATCTACTATGCCCACTCCGAACACAAGTGCCGGATACTTGTCTGCACAGTACCCCGGTATATAAAATCAGAAGCATTGACGTGCATGGAGAACTAGAGACTTTCATGGAGAAATCTGATTCCTTGGGGCTTTAGGAGGAGGCGTAGGTATCGTCAATCTTGAAAGACTATTAGGAATCAAATTAACCTTTTTTTTTGTTTTGTTTTGTTTTTTTTTTTTTTTTTTTTGTTTTTTTTTGTTTTTTTGTTTTTGTAGTCAAGGACTCACTATGTATCTCTTGTTGAACTGGAAACTACTATGTAGAATATATTGACCTCTAACTCACAGAGATCCACTTACCTCTGTCTCCCAAGTTCTGGGACTAAAGGCATGTGCCCCTGTGTTCCAGGCTCTCAAATCACCTTTTTGAGTCATGGTCTTGCTCTGCAGCCCAGGTTGTCTTTAAATTCTCTAACCTCCTGCCTCAGCCTTCCAGGCACTGAGACTCTCAAGTGTGAGGCACCATATATAGCTTCTGAAAGCTTTTTGGGGAAAGGAAGACTCAGTGTTGAAGGATAGGAGGAATTTTCATTTTCATTTTTGAATTTAATTAAGAAGCATCCTGCTGTATAAAAGATGTTGCGTTTTACCCTGATCTGGTGGAAGATGTCCATACAATCATATTCAGATTTTAGTAGTGTATCAAAGGACCCCACTTTTGTCTGGAACCACTGACTCAGGATTTCCAAGGATTTGTGCAGGTATCAATACTGCTTCTGCCACTGGCCCGAGGCATTTGGAATCTAAATGTGTAAAGCACCTGGAATATCTGATACTTGTACAAACTGATGATTTTGAAATACTTAAGAACCAGACATGAAGAATTCTAAGTTGACATTTAAAAGGGAGTCTTGGGGAGAAAAAGAACCCTCTAAGTAGCTTTAAAAACCTTCGATTATGTGGTTCAAGGTTAAGGGTGATTGTCTTATCTGTTGTGTCTTAAGGTAAATGTAGCTCTTTCTAGAGGCCTCCTGTTTCCTCCTTTTTCTTTATCTAAAAGTAAGCAGGGTTATCAATGACTGTATGTTGACATTATCTTTATCTTAGGCCTTTACTGTTGCTCTGCTAGTGAATTTGTTGTTGTGTTTTCCCTTGTCTACACATTAGTGACTGGTGGATTATTCTATGTGTGTTGTAACTGTGTGACTTGTGTCATTGTTGTGGCATGCTGGTTCTGTGAATAGAGGGAAGGGACAAGTTTTTAGCTGATCACGGATGGCTGCAGGTATTGACATCTCCTGCAGATGGGTCCTGGTCCTTGAGAAAGCAATGGATGTTTTAATTTCCTAATGATTCTTTTTCATCAGGTAGACCCTGACTTTGAGGAAGAATGCCTGGAGTTTCAGCCCTCAGTAAGTATAGGCAAGAGCCTTCGTGTCTTTGTCTGGTAGGCTGGGGCCAAATAACCAGGAGCCCCATTTATGAAATCGTCAAGTGACCTTTGAGTATTGGGGAAGGGGAAGGCTTAGGCTAACTTCAACAAGATCTTGTTCTGTGCTTCTTGTAAAGGAAGTGATGTCCTCCCGTAGTCTGATTGGCCCAGGCCCTACTAGTTTTGATGCTTTTCCTGTACATTCAGTCAATGGTCTCCACCTCTAAACTGGAGAAGTACATGAGTATTTCTTGTGGGAGATGGCCTTGATTCTTGTGAAAGTTGACTATATACAAACAATTTCTTTAGTGCTGTTGGCCTTGACTTGTGACTCATCTAGATTTTGAAATGATAGTGAATAGAATCCTTTGACTTCAGAGTTAACACATCAGGCCTGGCACACATGTTCTCATATGAGACAGTCAGTTGACTAACCTCTAACCTTGCTTTTTACAAAGTCAGAAATGTGCTTTAGGTTCTTGTGTGATTTGGAATTTCTATGCAAAATGGATTAAGCTTTAGAGAAATCATGACCTAGTAATATTGATCTGTGTATGCTGGGGTACAAGTGTACCCAGCTAGGGGCTGAAGAAGGCAGTTTTATGGATATAAGGACATCCACAAAATGGCTTTGTTTGTAGAGTGTCTGATTATGCTGAATTTGGACCAAACAAAATGCCAGATAATTGCTGTCTGTTGATATGAGAGTGCATGTGCTGTTCCCAGTGGCTGGTAGTTGTTTTTCTAATAAAATTTGAAATGGCACATCAAAGAGGGGAAGTGAGGTGGAAATAACTCAAAAGGAAGGTGCATGGATCCTGTATTAATGGTTAACCTTCTAGTTATGTTTCAGTAAAAGATTGACTTTGAAAGAAACTGAACCATTGAGGCTGAGGACTTCTGGCTGTAGCTACATCCACTTACTAGGGCCATCTCCTCCTCTCTGTGCCCTACAGGATGCCTGGGCCTCGTCTTCTCCTTCCGGTTGCCTTTCTGTCACCTTCACTTTGTAGGCATTTGGAAAGCTTATCCTCCCAGGCTAATCCAGCTTGGGAAACAGACCTACCTAACTAATCCAGGTTCCTGCTGGTCTGCACCCTTGGCTTGACTTTATTTTCCCGGTTGACATTTATTCTTGGACATTCTTTATTTTAGAGAGGAAACTGTTATGTGTTGCCTCAGTACTGCTAGCTGAGGTATAACTGAGGTATTCTGACCCTTGGCATGAATATCAAGCCATGGCTCATTTGATGGGAAGATGATGGCCTAGTGAACCATTGGTGCTATGAAAGATGGCACTGCTTCTCTAGGCTCTGTGCATGAAGGAAGTCAGTAATTCTCAGTATAAGATAGAGTGCTGTGATCACAAGCCCAGTAAGGAGGAAAGAAAGACAGAGCTTCATTTAAATATCAGACTGATCACTGACAAGCTGTGTGACCATGAACTGAGGCTCACTTTCCTCCGCTGAACAAGAAACACTTTCAGGTTGCACAAAATCAGTAGGGACTTTAGTGTGTTTATAGTCCATCAGGTCATCTTGACTTCACAAGAGATAGGAAAGGCTTTGGTGGGTGGTCCTAACAAGACGTTATCTAGGAGTCTTTCCGAGTCTGCTATTTCTCCATGCCAGTGATAGATGAGCAGGATGGATGTAGATCTATATGGCACTACACCGCTGGTCCCTCAGTTGCTGGGACTTGGGTCCCCACATGGAGGTGAGTGTGTAGAGAGAGTTTCACTTGTGCCCAACAGGCTGCAAGCACAGCATTGGTCTCCGTAGGCAAGTATTAGCTTTGAGAGGGTCCTGCTTTCCTCAGCGCCTCTTTAGCTTGGGAGCGAGAATGGGAAGTTACATAAACCTGGGTAAAAACACCTTTTTCTCACCTGTTCTTGGTTTTCCTGGAAGCTAAATGCATCAATAACTCATTAGACCGCATTAGCTGAGAGTTGCTCATAAAATCAGTGGTCCCTTGCCTGGTCCCAGAAAGAGTAAAAGGCCAGCCTGAGGCTTGTTCTCTGCTGCTCTTTAAATGTAAGCCTTTCTTCCCACTAGGTGGCATATGGCGACTGTGCATGGAGAACTTGGCTTCTGCCTTCCTAGATTAGTCAGAGAAAGCTTGTTGAAGTCAGTTTTCCTCTAGATCTGCTGCAGTCTCTGAACTGTCACTGCCTGTAACCAAGCCCTGAGTTATAGCTGGTTCACACTTTCAATTGAGAGTGTGTATGGGACACTTCAAGTGACAAGAATTAGGAGAGAATAGATGCCCAAGTTTTCTCTCCTGAACTAAAGGTACAGAGTGTTCTTGTTCTTGCTCCAGATGTTACTTTAGCATAGAGAGAATAATAGGCCCCAATTTGTTGATCTACAGGATATTAAGAGAACTTCTTAATTGGCTGTTTATTTGTGCTTTGTTTTTTGAGACTGTTTAGGCTAGTCTTGAACCCTTGCAATCAAGTACCACAACAACCCAGCCTCTCCAGTAGCCCTCCAGTAGCTGAGATTACAGATCTATATAAGACCAAAAGAACTTTTATTTATGTATTTATTGTGGAGCTGAATTTTCTCATGTTATTCCCTTTTCCTTTGACTTGACTTCCTATTCTTAATTTCTATGTATTCCCGGTGCTGTCTTCCTCTATGTATTTGGGCAGGAGGTAATGCTTCAGCCACAGCGAAGCAAGCCCAGGATGAGGAAATCATGTTTTGCTTGCAGACACAGAACATGTGGTCAGGCATTGAAAAGGATTGTCTATGTGGTCATTGTGCTGAAAGAGAAGGAGACCCCACCTGAGCAGGCATTCAGGCAAAGCCCACTTGCAAATATCTGTGGCACATAGGCTTTGCTTTGGAGATGAGAATGTGTCCTTAGAGCTGTGCAGGATACCTTCATCATTGTTCATCAGGTTTTACTGTGAAGGATTTTCTTTCATTTCAGTCAAATCCCACTGCAGCATGAGCTTTGTCATCAGCAGCCTTCTTAATCAACCAGTGTGTTCTTCAGGGCTAGAGTGACTTGCCAAACTATACTTGGATTATTACTCAGGGATATTTGGATCCTGGTTTACTTTATTTCTTCTCCTAGGAAATGCTTGTGTCATATTTTTGGTAGACAACCATTGTTGTAGATTAGTTCCGCCACAAATAACTAGTTTCAGAGGCCAAGTTTATTCAAGTGTATCTCTGCTCCCCAGCTATTGTAGAGGGGAGTGAAGGTCTTCGTTGCCAATAGCTTTTTCCATAAACCACTGCTTCACAGTGTTTGAACACAGTATGACAACACAAAGAAGTCGAGAATAAATAGTTTTGGGTCAAGTGGCCAGTGGTCACCTTGTAGGTCTACTCTGAAACTGTGGTCCTTTTCCTGCCAGCTGCTGACACTCACTGTTATTTCTCCTCTCTTCCTGTGGACTGTGGAATGATGATAGTAAGTGAGGCTTTTACATACAGAGCTCCTCACTTGATCCCTTTTGTTCTCAGGTGGACCCTGATCAGGACGCATCTAGGAGTAGGTTGAGAAATGCCCAAGAAAAAATGGTATACTCTCTGGTCTCTGTGCCTGAAGGCAACGACATCTCCTCCATCTTTGAACTAGACCCCACTACTCTTCGTGGAGGTGACAGCCTTGTTCCAAGGTATGATTTTAAAAATCTTATTCCAAGACAATCGGGGCTGGTCTTGATGGCATTGGGCATATTTCTTAGAATGCAAAGCATCATGGCCTTTTTCTTGAAGCACCTTTGAAGAAGTTGGTGAAGCATTGAGTTATGTGTGGCTCATCAATGGTAAGTTCTTGATGGCTGGGTAAAAAGTACTGTATTTATGAGGCTGGAGAAATGGCTTATGGGTTAAGAGCACAAAGGACCCAGGCTTGGTTTCTAGCACACCTGGTGACTCACAATTGTCCGTAACTCTAGTTCCTTGGGATCTGATTCTCTGCTAGCCTCTGTGGGCACTGAATGCACATGCTACACATATATTCATGCAAGTGTACATACACATAGACATAATACATGGGATAACACACATGGGATAACATGCTTGGCATCTGAACTAAAGGACCCGGGTTTGGGTCCCTAGAACTGCAGTAAAGCTGAATGCATAAGCCTGTATCTATAATCCCAGTGCTTTTCTGACAAGATGGTAAGTAGAGACAAGAGAGTGCCCAGAAACTTATGAGCCAAGAACCTGGTGTATCAGTGGAGAGCAAGAGACTGTGTCAAGCAAAGTGTAGATGGTGAGAATTGACACTCAAGTTTGTCCTTAGACATCTATACTGATGTAGGCACACACACTATATACACTAAACATAGATACAGACACACCCCCACCTCACTTAAAAGTGCTGTTTAGGTTATCAATACATACCTCAGGTGGTTCAGTAGTTTCCCAAACTTGGATAATCTTTTAGTTAGCTGGATAAATAATTGAAAAGAAATTTTTAAAAATTGAAAATCACTCTGTACACAGTAGGCTTATTTAAAATATTGAAAAGTTAGACTTGTGTTTTTGTGCTTTTTATTCAACTTAACTATGACTTTTGTTGCCTAAGAATGTATTGTCATATTGCATTGTAAATGGAAGAGGCAAGCTTTAAAACATTTTTAGTATTGTGTATGTGTGCATACACAGTGTGAGTATGGTGATCAGAGGACAGCCTTTCTGCATGCAGGTGCAGGGATCAAATTCAGATGCCATTCTTTTTCTCTTAAAAAGTTTTAGAGTTTATTTTAATTTTATGTATGTTCATTTTTTGACTGCATGTATGTATCATGTGCATGCCTGGTGCCAATAGAATTTACAGATAGTTGTGAGCCATCATGTGAGTTCTGGGAACCAAGCCCGGGTGGAGGTACGGCTTCAGCCTACTCAGAGTGATATTCTTGTGCTATAAGTGTTGTATTCATTGATCCATCTCACTGGTCCCAAAGGCATTTGTCTGTCTGTCTGTCTGTCTGTCTGTCTGTCTGTCTGTCTATCATCTATCTTTTGCTTATTTATTTTGAATCAGGGTTCCACTGTGTTTCCCTGGCTAGTCTGGAACTCACATAGATCTTCCTGCCTCTGTCTCCCAACTACTGGGATTAAAGGTGTACACCAATACACCTTGTCAAAAATCTGTTCTTAACAAAGTCAACAATAATATTATTCACGACTATACCATCCATTGATTTCCAACTACATAAGAATCATAGTGCTCTAAGTAGATATCAGACTCACCTTACGTAATTTATAACTATCATATTTGAAGTCCCATGAGGTAGGTATTATCCACCCTTTTATAGAAAGACATTGGGACTTAGAGAATTTAAGCAAGTGTCACAAGTTAGAATCCTCTAGCAGACCCCATATTGGTAAATGGCTGAGTCAGTGTCTGGACATTATGTCTCACTCTTCAGCTTTGCATTTGGTGGCTGATGTCTCACTGGAGTTTATTGTATTTCATGAGGCCCCTCACTGAGTATGCCTTTGTGTTTCATTGTGTCTGCCTTGCCACTTTCCTGCTTAGCCTAACAAGAGCTAGGAAACTAGAACATCACCCCTTGTGTGGTTGCTGTCAAAATTAGGATGCTTGACTTGTGCTCATTGCTATTCCTGTCTTTTTAAGAGGGGGATGCTTGACTTGTGCTCATTGCTATTCCTGTCTTTTTAAGAGGGAGAAGTGTAAGGCAGTGCCCATAGAGAGAACAGAGCCTTACAAGGTGAGAAGGTCTTCCTTTGCTGTTAGGTCAGATTACCGAGTTTTTAAGCTCTGCTAGCTTGTTCACTCCTTGAGAGTCTGAGGAAAGGTCGAGATGCCAATCTGGAAAACTCCACAGGTGTGAACAGCTTTCTTTTAAATCTAAAACCTGTTACTAAGTTGCCTTCAAAATTAATCTTGTGTATGTAACCACAGATGCCATTAGTTCATGCATGTAATGTGTCATGTCTAGAAGTCTGCATTTCATAGCACTCCTTCCTATTCTCCAGCTCTTAAATTTTTTTTTTTTTTTTTTTTTTTTTTGCTTCCTCTTCCATGATGTTCCCTGAGCTCTCTGGTAGTGGTAAGATTAATCACAGATACCCCTTTTAGGGCTGAACATTCAGTTTCTTATTTTCAGCATTTAGACCAGTTATGTCTTCCTGCATTGACTTCTGTCCACCACAAAAAAAAAGCTTATCTGATCAAAGTTGAGAGCAGCCTTCATCTACTGTAGGTTTATGGGCATAAGCACGAATATTTAGAAAACACATTGACCACATGACCATTTAGCAGAACAATAGCCGATTTTGGCCCAGGGCCTATGACATCCCTCACCTTGCATGTACTTTTGACCTGGATTACAGTACAAGGCATGAAATCTCTTTCAATGGAGCAGACCTCAAATCCAGTCTGAAAGTGGTTAATTACCTCATAAAAATTGGGCCACTCTTGAACAAGTAGGCATATCATGGTTGGCAGGTTGGTACTGTAACATAACACGATGGGTCCAGCAGTAGGTGAGACCTTTTTCTTCCTTTACAGTCTATATAATAAGTACCTTCTGTCCATGAAAGTGGCCAGCAAGGAGAATTTCTCCTGGTAGGTTTGAGATTGATTTCCCTGTGTCCTGAAAGCCAGATCATGTAGTTTCTTTGGCAGTAGGCTCTTGCCATGTGATTATGATGGGTACCCTTTGCTTTAACAGTAACTCCCAGGGAGGTGTCCCATGCCTTGTAGTGTAGTGTTCATGTCATAGCCCAGGTCTTCTCGAAGCAACATTGTCCTCTCATGCAGGATAATTCTGTTCAAACTGTATTTTCTTAGTTGGATTTTGAAATGAGCTTACTAACTGACAGGTTTCCATAAGGCTTTTTCATGGGTCTTGAATTTTGTTATATCCCTCTACTACCTCTTCCTGTTCCCCATCTCCCTCCCTTTCCTCTTCCCATTCAGTTGTTTTTATAATTGAGCTATATATTTTTCCCACTCCCTTTCCCTTCTCTCCTCTCCCCCTCACCCCTGCCCCCCATGCTCCCAGTTTACTCGGGAAGTCTTGTCTTTTTCCCCTTCCTAGGCAGATCCATGGATGTCTCTTAGGGTCCTCTTTGTTGCCTAGGTTCTCTGGACTGTAGTCTGGTTGTCCTTTGCTTTATGTCTAATGCCCACTTATGAGTGAGTACGTATTATATTTGTCTTTTCTGGGTCTGGGTTACCTCATTCAGGATGGATTTCTCTAGTTCATCTATTTGCCTGCAAATTTCAAGATGCCATTTTTTTTTTAACCTCTGAGCAAATGTAAATGTACCACATTTTCCTTATCAATTCTTTGGTTGAGGGGCATCCTTAATCACCTTAATCTCCACCTTGTTTCATTTCACAGTGTTATGCCATTAATATTCTCTCTCTCTCTCTCTCTCTCTCTCTCTCTCTCTCTCTCAGTTGGCTTGTGTTGAGGTAGACTTTCATGTAGTATTTCATAGTCTCTTTGGGTTAGCCCTTCCCTTCTCCCTGTCTTCTGAATATGCTGAAGTGTCCCTACTCCACCCCACCCCCACTTAACCCTTTCCTCCCCTGCAGTCTTCCAGCTCCCCATTTCACCTATAGTCCACCTCCTTCCTTCACATCCTCCTCCCCTGCAGAAAGGCCTCTTTCTAGTTTCCCTCCTTCCCCTGTGTTCCATGTCAAACACAAAACAAAAGATCTAAAGCCAGGATCTGCCTATGGGATACAACACGAGGTATTTGTCTTTCTGGTCTGGGTTACCTCACTTAGTATAATTTTTATGGTTCTATCCATTTACCGGCAGATATCATTTTTCTTTTCTGAGACACGTACCACATTTTTCTTATCTACTCATCTGTTGTTTGCACTCTAGCCTATATGTGGGTGATATCTTTGTCATTGTTGGCTTGTGCATGTTTGAGATTCCCTGTTTCTCTTGAGGACCTATCTAGAAGCAGAGTTGTTGTATTGTAGGGTAATCTTGTATTCATCCTTTGAGTAGATATACTTCTATTCCCATCAAGCAAGGATGTGAGCATTCCAGTTCTCACCAATATTTGTCACTATTGTTTTTGAGTTATCCTAATTAGTGTGAAGGGAGATCTCACTGAGGATTGGATTTGCATTGCTCTGATGGTCAATCGTGCTGATTATCTCTTCAGGTGTTTCTCCTCATATCCTTTGTTACTTCTCTTATTTATACACCCTTTGATTATTGAGTGGTGTGTTTTCTAGATACAAACATCTGATCCATGATTCTTGCATGTTATTTTTCCAGTCTTTGATGGTGTCCAGAACAGGTTCAACTTATTTGATTCTACTTTTGGCTTCTTACCTAAAAAACCATGATCACAAAATTTTATAGTGAGATTTTCTTCAAGGTATGATTCATTTTCACTATTTACACTTAGATTTTTTTTTGATTCATTTTGAAATCTTTTAAAGCCTATTTTGAGGTAGGATATATTGTATTTTAAAAGCTTCCTTTCTCATCGACTACCTATTGTGTCTGGTCTGCAGAACTCAGAAACATTGCAGCTTAAATAGTTTTCCATTTTCTAGTTCCGAAGGTTAGTGAATTTTTCTTAGGATGTCTGAAAACAAAGGAGTAACATTTATGTTATAGTCTGTTCTCAGGGATTATCAGGCTAGTAAAGAAGTGAAGGATGTGATTTAAAATATCACACTTTCTATGAGAATCTTCTTTATTGCATTCCTTGGCAAAGAGGGAACCAGGAACTCATTGGCTTGTATTCCCCAGTGACTTGGAAATCCCCATAATCCCGAGAAAATGGAAAGTTTTCAATTTCTAATCAGCTGGCTAAGTGGTGTTGGTTGGTTGAGTCTCCTCCTCTGTGTTCTGTGTATTCGTTACTGCTCCTTGTTGGCCAACTTTCCTTTTGAACAGGTGTCTTCAGAGTGATTCTAATCTCAGAAAAAAGAGGCGAGGTCTTACATTCAACCTTGTGGAATAATAGCTCTGGCATGGTCTACCAGGGTGTTCATTTATGATCTTGCTGGATCTCTGCCTTAACATTTTTTCTTCATTCTCATCCTTGGCTGCTATCCTCAAAGCCAGAAGAGACTAGGGCCTCTTATCCATCGATGATGTGGAATCTAAGTGACCTTAGAAGTAACACATTCCTTTCTCTGCATATTAAAACTCTTCTGTGGAGGAGGGTAGTTGGAGGAACATATGAGAACCAAATAGAACAGCACAAAAACATTAAAATGGCATTCATGCCTGTGTGTGATAGTCTGTAAGTCATTTTAAAAGTATGCTGTATTTTTCCTACAGATTGCAAAGTATAAAGTTAGACTTATGCACAAGTAGTATCAGCAAATGAATTTTTGTAATAGTCAGTGGCTAAAGAGTGCTTCATAGCCAATAAGAGGGCTAATGATCAATCTTAGATATATTGGTTCAGATAATAGAATTGCAGTATGCATGAGTTAGATATTTGATAGAGCATTGGCAGGATATCTTCTCGTGTGAATCTTGTGTACTTGTCCCAGCAACATGACATTGCAGTTAAAGGTTTAGGAACAGTACCTTAGAGGAATTGATTGAATGTCTTAAATATCTTTGATGACATTTGTTGTAGAACTCTATGGAATATGATTATCCAACTAAAACTATGCTCAAGCTTTGGTTACACTCAGAAATTACAGAAAACTGACCAAACTCATTCAGAATGAAAAAAATGCAAATGCCCCTGTTTAATATCCTCTCATTATTGTCTAATTCATACTAGTCAAACTAAATAACCCTAGAGTTTCCTTCTTCTGGCGTTGAAATATTCAAGACAGTTACATCAAAGGCAACCAAGGTCTACTGATGGTGAATGTTTGACTTGGTTTCTTCCATGAATGTGGCATGCCTTAGTCCTAAATTACTCTTATTTTGAGTGATTTCTACTTTACCTTGTCTACCCCTAGTCCACCGGTGTGTAAAGTGCAGTCCAAAGTCATCTCAGTTTTCCATAAGAGAACGTTTTCATGTTTCTGAGCCCTCCTCAGCTGTCTCCTAACTGCTTTTTAGAGACTGTTTCCAGTTCCTTCTGCTTGCTTGGTATGCTTTCATTTCTCACTAAAGGGACTGCAAGTTCTTGAAGGGTGAAACTCCTTCCATTGTTTTCTACTGTTTCAGAAGTAAAGCTGAGTTGAAAACTGACTTAAATATGATGCATGTTCATCATAGAAAGGAATAACCATAAAATGATTTTTAAATCATGTAGAGAAAATAATGAGCAAGTGGTAATTATATATAATTCAGTTATTCAGAGGGAATCAGCTGCACTTAATATCTTGTGTTCATTTAAGTTCCAAACAGGTTTCTGGGTACAACTGTAACATGTGATTTGTTATACATGGAACTGTGAACTACTTTGAGTGATCCTAGAATAATTTTGTATTGTGGATATGTTTTCAAATAAGTGATTATCATTTGAAGAAACTGTCATTACATACACTGTAATGGATTAGATCTTTATGGACATTAGATGGTATAGTTTTTAATCTTATAAATAATACTTGACTGAACATCTTTGTAACACATGTTGTACCTGTGCTGATTTTCTTCTGGAAAAAAAAAATCTAAAATTGGAGTTTATAAATAAAAGAAGATATTTATGTTCATCTATTTATGTTTTATTTATCATGTTGTTCCAACTTCCAGACTCCTTTCTAGAGTTGTGGCTATTACATTCTAGCCAGCAGTGCACAGGGGCCAGGAGTGCAGCTCAGTGGTCTAGAATGTCAAGGCCCATGAGCAATCCTGTTACTAAAACAAAACACCTACCATAAAAGCTTAGGAGAATTCATTTCCCTGTGCTCTTGTAAGTGCTAGCTTTTCTCAGACTTGACATCATAGAAATGTGATAGAATAAAAATAGAAGCTCCTCTGTATAAATTATGCACTAAGTTGAATGTTTATTCACATTTTATATTTTATCATTAAAGTATCCCATTTTCCTTATTCATGTTTCTTACTGATTTGTAGGTGTTCGTTGTGTGTATAGATGAGTAACTTTTAAAGTCTGTGTTTTTTGTTCCTTTGTTCTTTCAAGCTACTGTTTTTCTTTTAGCTTGGTTATCATGATCAGTGGCTGTAGAGCAATCCAAAATGCCCCTCTTTCTGAAGTGTTTCATTGCTTCCCTTTAGGAACTCCTATGTCCGTCTCAGACATCTGTGCACAAATACCTGGGTTCACAGCACAAATATCCCCATTGACAAGGAGGAAGAAAAACCTGTGATGCTGAAGGTAAATCTAGAATTGGCTGGCTATCCTTAGACTCATGCTGATCAAAGGGCTTCTTTGACAACAGATGGGAAGCAGGGAACATTGAAGAATTTCCCTGTTGTGTTTTTTGTTTGTTTTGTTTTGTTTTTAGCTTTGGTAAGAGTATAGTCATGACCAAACTTGATATCGTGAAAATTATTCCAAGGGATCTGGGTGAAACAAGCTTGGAGCTTAGAAAATAAACAGACCTTTTATTGCTGTTAAGCAATGCTCTTCATTTCATTTCCAACATGATTTTGGCTGCAGGAATGTTTGTACCTTGAGATACATTGATGTCTGGTTGATTTCCCCCTATATCTTTGGTATTTTTCTCCCTCAGCATTTATAATGAGTATACATTCTTTGTGTAGCTAAAAGAGATTTCTCCACCCCTATTACCATCACTCCTCTTCTCCAGGAGTCACTAAGCTTATATAGCATGAATACACATGGGATCTTTCTTTGTATAATTTTTTTTTCTCCCATGGGTATGTTGCAGTTCATAGAAAAAGTGAAAGAATGGTATAGTCTCTATGTTCTCTAGAGTCAGTAATTGCCATTTTCCATATTTACTTTTCTCCTATTAATAAAATGTCAATTAATTATAAGAGTCTTAAATCCTTCCAGTGATAAAAGAAGCTATAAAATTATAGTTGTTCCTAATGTATGTATTCATCTTTATATTTCCTTCTGTTCTTTTCCTTTCTTACCACACAGTGCATATTCCCACAGAAATAGTTCTTTGTAACAGTACTGTATACAACAAATATATACAATGCAGATGTAAAAAACTTGTTTAAAAATGTAATACCCCCCCCCCCCCGTTACTACCTCACCAGTCTCCACAAAACTAATTTCCTATTTGGAGAACATTCTTGTAGAAGTTTTGTATGTCTACTTGATACTAATGCCAAGAGAACTCCAAGTTCTTTGGATTGCCCAATATCCTGTAAACAAAGCATTTGATTAACGTCTTACTTTCCCAATCAAGATCATCCTGCAACAACTCCCTTGATTTTCAGATTGGTACCTCTCCTCTGAAGGAGGACAAAGAAGCGTTCGCCATAGTTCCTGTTTCTCCCGCTGAGGTTCGGGACCTGGACTTTGCTAATGATGCCAGCAAGGTGCTGGGCTCCATTGCTGGGAAGTTGGAAAAGGGCACCATCACCCAGAATGAAAGAAGGTGAGGGCCTCCCGCAGATGCTGACACAGCCATCCTACTCTGTGGCTAGACTTACAATAGCCCCTGGGGAGCAAGAAGATCGGGTCTCTGAAGAGCTGTTTGTGAGTGAGGCAGGCCTGAGCTTTCATGGGCAGCTTCAATTTATGACTTCCAGAAACAGGTCCTTTTCTATTCATTTGAGTCATGTTATACAGATCAGTTGGCCTCAGTTGTGATTTCAAGGGAGCTAGAACACATGAGTCCTTTTCTCTTTACCTTGTTCATAAAGCCTGAACTGACAAGGCAATGTTTTTAGCCTTTTGAAGTTTGAACACTTTCTTTAGCAAGTTCTGCTTTCCTAAGGTCTGTCACCAAGCTGCTGGAAGACTTGGTCTACTTTGTCACGGGCGGAACAAACTCTGGCCAAGATGTGCTTGAAGTAGTCTTCTCTAAGCCCAACAGAGAGCGGCAGAAGCTGATGAGGGAACAGAATATTCTCAAACAGGTCAGTGAGCCTTGGTGTACTGGGGTTAGCTTTGTGAGAAGCCTGTGGGATCTCCGCGCGCACAAAGAGCTGTGATGACTCTAACCCAGAAGACCTGTATTATGGATTATTGTTTGTTTAAACAATTTTTAGAGCAGTTTTAAGTCTATAGCAAAGTTAAGTGGCAAGAGAGTGTCCTCCTTTGTCCCCTGCCACAGTGTCAGTACCTTGCAGCAGAATGGAACGTTTATCACATTCAGTGGACATGGATTGATACATCACTATTACTCAAGGTCCATAGTTTATGGTCCCCTCTTGATGTTGTACATGATTTGGTTTTTTGACAAATAATGGCATGTGTGAACTATTACAGTATTATTGCCCTAAAAATCTACAGAACATTTTCACTGTGCCCTAAGTTTTCTGCCCCACCTGTTCATCTGTTGTTCTTCTTATAACACTTTGCAACAATTCCTCTTTTAATTGTGATCATATTTTGCCTTGTTCAGATTGCCATATATGTAGCTCGCAGCCTTTTCAGACATGTAAGGCTCTCCATATGTTCTCATGGCTCAATACCCCAGTCCAGTCAATGGGTACCATACTTGCTGAACATGAGCCATGTGAGGTTCACCTAATAGGCACCCTAAGAAGTATTCAGGTGACACCTCTATGTTCTTCAAAAATAATATGTGTCATAGTTCCTTATGGTTACTTCATATGCTTAGGGAATTTGCAGCATTTAACAAACACAAAAGGTTTATGGACACCTGTAGTGATCATTTCTAAATATTTCCATAAACACTGAGGAGTAGTTTACAGAATTATCTAGATGACACTTGGTTTGTTAGGAGTCATCTTTCTGTCACTGTAACAGAATACCTAGAAATAATCTTGTAGAGAGAAGGTCCGCTATGGCTCCCAGTTGCAGGACTTTCTTTAGGACCACGGTCACCAATGCTGTCACTCTTGGCCTCTGGTGTAGTGCATGATGGTGGGGAAGGCATGCTAGGGCAAAGCTGCTCACCTTGTATGGAGGAAGCAGAGAAGAATTGCTTCTGTGATCAATCTTCTTCTGTGAAACCCATTCAGCTGTGAGTCTGCTGATGGCTAGGTCCACCTAATCAGATTAGAGCCTTCATGACCCAGTCACCTCCCAAAAGGCTCACCTATCAACAGGACTACATCAAGGACCAAGCCTTTACCATGAGCTTTTTGGGGCCCTTTAAAAGTCTGACTGACAGTATTAAATAGACAAATTCAAGGGATGAGCATGACAAAGCCAGGTACAGGAAGCCCGCTAGCTACACAGTGTATTTTCTAAAGCTTCAAGAGAATTGCTGTTTCCTTAGAACTTGCTGGTAACCAAAATGAAGAGACTAGTTACAAAGCCCCGTAGTTCTCCTTGAGAATTAGGCAGGAGGAAGTCCTTCTTTCTGTTGGGCTTTCATAGACAAAAGTCATATTTCAACAAGCTGGAAGTTCAACAATAAATGACAACAGATGTTTCATGTGTTAAATCCCAGATTAGAATTCTGGCTTACTGTCCTTGTTCATTCCCACAATAGCCATCCCATGAGGGGTTACAACTGTGTTGGTCAATTCTGTAAGGCACTGTTCTTCTAAGGTGTACAGTTGCTATCTGGCTTAATCCTCACAGTACTTAAGTACTATAGCTATTGCACTTTGTGTTTTCCTGGTGAGAGAACAAGTATTCTTTGGCCATGATCTGCACTGTTAGTCAGTGTCCCTGACATCAAATCAGTTGATATCAAAGAATTAGATTCATTTTGGTCTTACTAGGATTGTAATCCAGGAGGCACCAAATCCAGCCACCTTTGGAAAGAACTCTAAAGTTTTATGAGATGATGGCTGTTTTTACAGTCTAATCCACAAGCAGATTGGTTAATTGCATCCTGTTCCTAAATACTTGTGCTTGGTGTGGCCAGGGTCACACTGTCTTACAGGAAAAGGGTTGGCTAGGCTCATGAAACCAGGCAGATAGTTTCCAAACTTTTATGAAAGCTACTGAGTCTCCTTGGGGTTGCAGGCCAGCTCAGTGTTTGAGGTCAGCCTGTACCTGCATAGGCATGCACAGACAGCTGAGTTCAAAAGTTGAACTGTGGACATATGTGAAACCTGGCCTAGCACATCCACGCAATTTAAGTTTCAGTGCCTGGATCAATGCTAATGTGTTTTGATTGTTCTCTCTGGCAGAAGTTATAAAGGTATATCATTTCAACCTAAAATACCCTCCCTGCACTCTGCTAAATGATGCTCTGTGTGTGAGGACTGATGAGGTCTAGGCGAGCTGAATATGTGGAAGCCCAGCCCAGGTGATTGCCAGATGTAGGTTTCAAGTCTCTTGATGATTTTGAATAGAGAAACCTTTCCATGTATGTTGCTTTTCTTTAATTGTTTCATTCTTTTAAGCTATGGCTATCCTATTCAGTAATTGCAGCTCTACCAGTACCAGCAACGGCTAGGCAGCAAGAGCTCTCTCAAAGCTACTAAGGAAACTTATTTAAATCTCTGTCCCACCACTCAAGAGCTCAAGATTCAAAGGTTGAGATAGAATCCTGCTTCACAGAGATGCCGAATAGCAGGCAGCTCACCTCTTTGAGTCTCCCAAGAAGTTTTCATGCTTTGTCTTGCCCGCCCTTTTTAACCCTTCTCCACCTGACATCTCCCTACAATTTCCTGTCAGCTAATTGCTGACCCAGCCTCCTGACCACAGGTGAATTTTATTTAATCAAACACATTTTTGCATCATTAAACAAATGTTCCCAAGCGTAAACAAAAGCAACACACCTTAAATTAATGTTATACACATAGATGCCTGCTACTGCTGTAAGAGTGTCCCTTCCTGGAGGGAGAGTTAGTTTTAAACTAACACTGATAGCATCACACTCTTTCTTCTTACAAACAGATCTTCAAGCTCTTGCAGGCCCCTTTCACTGACTGTGGGGATGGCCCGATGCTTCGGCTGGAGGAGCTGGGGGACCAGCGCCATGCACCTTTCAGACATATTTGCCGACTCTGCTACAGGGTCCTGAGACACTCACAGCAAGACTACAGGAAGAACCAGGTGGGGATTAAGATGACTAGAAGTGATTGTTGGGTTCTTCCCTGAAGTTCATGTTTACTCATGAGTTTTAAGTGATAGGTACCTTTGTATTTAATGGGTGGGGAATAGTCCAGTTAAATTTACCCCAAAAAGGAAACGGATGGTTGACAAGTTTGGGAAGAGCATCTTTCACAGAATCCTTGAGAAGGTTCCCAGAGAAGATTCACACAGTTCCTTGTAAATGTGTGTTATTTTTAGGTGTCCATTTTACAAAAAAGAAATATAAAAGATACTGACAAATCCCTTTTGTGCACACATTTCAGTGAAATTTATGTTTCTGAGATTGGTGTTACATTTACAGTACATTCATGTGGGAGCATAGGTGTGCATGTTCTATGTGTATGTAGTATATGTGCATATGTGTGAGTGTGCACACCCATACTTGTGGAATTCAGAGGAGGGCAAAAGGGGTTTTGCTCCACTATTTTCTTGCTCGTTCCTCTGAGATAGGCTCTCTCACTGGATGTGGTTCTGTGCTGGCAGCTGGTTAGCAAGCTCTAGTGGACTTCTGTCTTCCCCCAGCCCAGAGTTCGAAGTGTCCATGGTAATGTATAGCATTTTGTGCTGGTGCTGGACATTCATATTAGGTTCTCATGCTTGGGCAAGAAGTGTTCCTCCCCTCTGAGCCGTTTTCCTGGTTCTACAGATGTTTTCTCTTTTAAAATTAATTAATAAATTAGTTTATTTGGTTTTTTCGAGACAGGGTTTGTTTGTGTAGCTTTGTAGACCAGGCTGGCCTTGAAATCACAGAGATCTACCTGCCTCTGCCTCCCAAGTGCTGGAATTAAAGGCATGTCCCACCACTGCCCAGCTAATTTTTTTTTTTTTTTATTTTCTTCACATTGATGTTTTGCCATAGGTGTCAGGTCCCCTGGAATTGGAAGACAGTTGTGAGTTGACATGTGGATGCTGGGAATTGAACCTAGCTCCTCTGGAAGAGCAGTTAGTGCTCTTAACCACTGAGCCACCTCTCCAGCCCCCCTACATATGTTTTTATGCTGTGTTCCCATAAGGTTTAGGCATGAAATGATTCCAGGTTTGAGAATATATTGTTTTCCTCCTGTCCTACTTTCATGACCTCTACCATTGAAGACAATTTTCTGGACTATGGTTCTATATTGTGCTGATGTTCTAACAAAGTGACTGGAAGTCTATGTGTATATTGTACATAGATTTGCATTTTGTCCACAAATAGAGGAGTCTGTCTCTCGCATGTGTATGTGACACACACACGTGTGCGCGCACACACACACACAGGCACACATGCATGTGCGCCCACAGGGTAAACACTCCTCCTGTGAAGTCAGTGGTAAAACAAAGAGCATGGCAACTCTAAAGACACTGAGAGATGTGTTGATGGATCATTGATTTTCAACCAGCAGTGATCCGGTCCCATGAAGAACATTTGAGTCCTGTGGAGGGGTGGGGGGGCATGGGATGAGAAGGGAGTCAGGGTGTGTGAGAGGGAGGGAGGGAGAGAGGGAGAGGGAACCTGGATCAAGATATAAAAAAGAAAATAATTTAAAAAATTTCCAAATAAGTAAATTTTAATTAAAAATCTGATAATGCTACTCCTTCTTGAAAAAAGAAGGGGGGGGGGAATTTGAGTCTGGAGACCCTTCTGGATGTTACATCTTGGGAGAACTCATATCTAATGGGTAGGAACAGGGATACTGGGAAATACCCAGCAGCACCTATGACGTCCCTTCTCAACAAAGAGTGATCTGGCTTACGTCACAGTACTAGGACAGGACAACCAGAATCACATGTAGCATTGAGGGGATGCGAACTGGTGCTGTTATCATTATGTTCCTTGGGGTACAAAGTTGTTTCTTAAGGTTTGCCACTGTGTCTTCTCTTTAAATTTAAACTTCCTTTGTAGTGAAAGGCTTTCATTATCATGAAAATAGTGTGATGTTTATTAATGCTTTAGAAACATAACCATGTCAGCAGGCTACAGATTTTTTTTTAAGTCTACCTCCATCATATTCTTATCAGATAGGTCTGAAGACCTAGGCCTGCCTCTGTCTTCATTCTTGAGATGAAAGGACATTAGGTATGTAGTGTGTGCCACAATATATACAACGAAGCCAGGCTAGTCCTTCTTGCTGCTGCTGCTGCTGGATTGGATATCTCTGCTAAATAGTTTATGGATCCTGGCAGTTGGCAGAGCTGTACCTCTGAAGGCTGGATATCTCTCAGACATCCATGCTTAGGGACAAACTGCAATGTGGCCTGTGTCTGCTGTGTTACACCTGAGTGGCTTAGGGTAAATTTTCAGCCAGTTTTAAGGACTGTTTGAATTTTAAGCAAGCAAACTTTCTTTCTTGGATAGAACTATCTGTGTGTGTGTGTGTGTGTGTGTGTGTGTGTGTGTGTGTGTGTATGTGTGTGTACACGTACACGGATGTGTGTGTCTGTGTCTGTGTTTGGAGGTAGGATGTATCCAGAGGGAGGAGGGCAAGCATTCTGCTAGGGAAATCTCTTTAAATAGAAACGAAGTATTGCTCTGGTTCTGCAGATATTGCTGTGGAATGTGATATGTGATTTGTAAGGAGGGGAGCAAAGATGGATCATGCCTTTGTGAATAGGATTTGTCATCCTAGATATTCCCCACTCTCTTCTACCTATTGGCTTCATTTTTCTTTATTTTCTTTTTTAGACAGGATCTCACAGTGTAGTCCTCGTTTGCCTGGAACTCTCTATATAAACCATGCTATGCTTACACTCACGGAAATCACATTCTGTGCCTCCCAAGTGCTGAGGTTAAAATGTGACACAAACCCATTGACTTTAAAAACGCAGTTTTAGGGAACTGGGGGGATGACTCGGTGGCTAACAGCTTTGCCCACTCTTGCATGGGACCCTGAGTGTCATCCATAACACCCTCATCTCAGCTTATACTAGCATATACCTCCAGTCTAGGCATCCAGTGCTGCTTTCTGGCAGCTGTGGGCACTGTATATGTGTGGTGAACTTAACATATATAATGACAAAACACTCACACAATTGAAAAAGTAAGTTTGAAAATGATTTTTTTTTTTTTAACTAAAGAAAAAGGAAACTCCATGGGCTGACATTCCAGATGTCCAGATAGGTATTGTCTGTATTCAACAGTGGCTGTAGAGGAATGGGAACTGTTAATTTATACTGAATTAGTAGTAAATTTTGAACTGTGCAACTGCTTCTTGCCCTGTTTAAAAATCAATCAGTAAATGTGTTTCATTGAAAATAACCATATGTAGACTATAAGATTTTTTTCCTTGCTGACATTGTGTGATAGGTTTAGTAAAGGCTGCAGGGGTGTGTGTTTTCATTGCCCTGGGTCTTGTAGACGTTGAAGAATGATGCCCAGAGTCCTTTGCTTGTTGAGCTATAGTTCTCATACACTGCTGCTAGGTTTTTCTTTCTTCCTTCCTTCCTTCCTTCCTTCCTTCCTTCCTTCCTTCCTTCCTTCCTTCCTTCCTTCCTTCCTTTCTTTCTTTTTCTTTCCTGAGATTTATTTATTCATTTTATGTATGATTGCTTTATCTGCATATATGCCTTTATGCCAGAAGAGGGCATCAGATCCCACTAGAGATGGTTGTGAGCCACCATGTGGTTGCTGAGAATTGAACTCAGGACCTCTGGAAGGGCAACCAGTGCTCTTAATCTCTGAGCCATCTCCCCAGCCTGCTGCAAGTTTTTCTAATGTTTAACTTAATAGCACTGTCTTTCTCTCTCTCCTGTTGACTCGTATTTCTTTCCCTAAAAGGAATACATAGCCAAGCAGTTTGGCTTCATGCAGAAACAGATTGGCTATGATGTGCTGGCTGAAGACACCATCACTGCGCTGCTCCACAATAACCGAAAACTCCTGGAAAAACACATTACTGCGGCAGAGATAGACACGTTCGTCAGCCTGGTTCGAAAGAACAGGGAGCCCAGGTGAGGCACCAGAGGGGAGGAGGTGTCTGTGCATCTAAGATATGGGACTGTAGCTGCCCTTGGTGTTTGTGTAGTAGGCTTGCTGTCCTTCGGACTGGCAGCAGTTTCCAGTGTCCTTTGATGAGCAGGGCAAGAATGTGATATTACAACCACTTGTTGTAGCCTCCATCTGTAGTGTATGTCAGCTGCTCACCTTTCCTTTTCCCCAACTTTGTTTGTTTTTTTGTTTGTTTGTTTGTTTTTTGTTTTGTTTTGTTTTGTTTTGTTTTTTTTTGAGACAGTTTCCTGTAGTTCTGGCTATCTTGGAACTTGCTCTGTAGACCAGCTGGCCTCGAACTCACAGAGATCCGCCTGCCTCTGCCTCCTGAGTGCTGGGATTAAAGGCATGTGCCACCACTGCCTGGCAAGGATGTGGCATTGGAACCGCTTGCTGCAGCCCCATCTTCAATGCTTATCAGCTGCTCACCTTCCCCCACCCCCTGCCCGCTCCCTTTATTTGTTAAACGAGCAGCTATAGATACCTGTGAGTTGCTAAGTCACTTAACATACAGTAAATGACGTCTGTTTTGGGTCATTGACTTTTTAGGCTGTGTGGCTGGGCTATCAGAATTCCTGCTCTTATTATCTCCATGTCCTTTGATATGATTAGTTGTCTTGTGAATGCTTGAATGCTTTACTATATCTAAGTGAGTCCTTCCCACCCTCTTACACACACAGATCTGCCCCCAATTCCTTTTGACTCTTCCCCATTTCCTCCTCCTTTATTCTCCCTGAGATTTCAAGTTGCATGGGAAGCAGATCACAGCAGTGTCATCAGTCACACTGCAGAGCTCATAGTGCTGCTATAAAAATGACCACTGCCATCTATACCTGGCATCTCCAGACGCCCACCTTCATGAACCTTCTTACTTAATCCCCAGGGAAACCCTTAGAAATGTATACTATGTCTTTCCTTCTAGATTAGGAAACCAGCATGCAGCCAGGTTAAGTAATGTCTCCAAGTGATGATCGTAGCAGAGTACAGCCAGTTAGCGTCACAGCCTGCCTGCTACCCCAGGCTTCTAGGCATCAACCAGCCCTGGCTCCTCTGGTCCCAGGGCCTTCACTGTGTCTTCCTGATGAGAACTTCCTTCTTGTCTTGCTCCTCCTCATGTTGGTCCTATCACCTTCTTATCAGCCTCAGTCATCTTACTCTTCTGCTTGTTTTCTCTTTCTTTTTGTGGTCACTGTCATCAAAGTCTACAATACGCCTGACTTCTCATGGGAAGGGAATGTAGGACTGGTCTATGTGAGGAAGACTAGGGCTCCCTCTGCTTGCTCTGTATTCAACATCCTGCTTTCTTTCTCATTAGGTTCTTGGATTACCTTTCTGACCTCTGCGTGTCCATGAACAAGTCGATCCCCGTGACCCAGGAGCTCATTTGTAAAGCTGTGCTGAATCCCACCAATGCTGACATCCTGATTGAGACCAAGTGAGTACCATCTGGGGATATACACTAGAGAGAGATAAGGATCAGATGCTAAAAATGGATCAGATGTTAAATGGGTGTGTATGCTCCTAGGGAATAAACGTAACTCCTTCATCTCTTCAGAGTTGATCTAATGTTGGTTGGTAATATTTCATCTTTGTTTCACAGGCCTTGTTTAGGTGAATAGTTGAGCTTGCTTTTACCTTGCTTTTATTGTAACCTTCTGTGCAGAAGGGCACTTGCTCTGTATACTTTAAAATATACTGTGTCACTTATTCTGTATATTGTAAAATTGTATAAACCCACCAGGGAATATTTGACACACATCCTAAAGAGTGGATGAGCCTGAAGTTCTGTCATTCATTAAAAAACGGAAGATTGTAACAAATATCCATTGCTAATATTAATTAACATTGGGAAGAGTTGTATATTATCATTGTTCAAAAGTGTGATGTACTGGCAAGATGATTCAGAGAGTATAGGCACCTGTTGCTAAGCCGGACAACCTGAGTTCAACCCCCTGGAACCATGTGGTGATAGGAGAGAAATGATTCCAGCAAGTTGTCCTCTGACCTCTACATGTCCGCTGTAGGACACATCAAATAAAATGCAATAAAAATGTTTAAGTAGTGCCTATTGGCCCTCAGTAAAGCAGTGCTAATTATTGTTGATAATAGTCATACTTACTGTTATTACTGCTTCGGTAATAGTAGTAGTTCACTTTTAGCAAAGGGGCATTTTTCCTGGTGACTATACTACAGCAGTGTAGGCAGTATTAAGAAGATTTAAGGTGTAAGCTAATGTTGCAGTTTTATTCTCAGTTTGTAACTTAACTTGGGAACTTGGCATTAATGCAAGGTGCCTCAACCTTGGCACTCTGACATTTGGGGCTAGATGACACTGTGGTGGCAAATGTCCTGTCACTATAGGACATTTAGCAAAAGTGTCCCTGGATTGTGGCTGCTCAATGTTAGCAGCAATGGCACTTCCTTTGCCATTGTGACAACCAAAAATGTAGCTAGGTGTCTAGCGGGGAGGAAGATTGTCCTAGTTAAGAATTCCCAGGCTAAAGAACATGAAGACCACACAGATTCTTTTGGCTGTGCCACTGGGAGAAATAAAGAACAAAGTGGCTCCCTGTGTTTTTCTAGGCTGGAAGGGAAGCAAGACTTCAAAGGATTTCATAAAAACTGAGCTTCATCCTTTCTTTTTTCACAGGTTGGTTCTTTCTCGATTTGAGTTTGAAGGTGTTGCCACTGGAGAGAATGCACTGGAGGCTGGAGAGGATGAGGAAGAGGTGTGGCTGTTCTGGAGGGACAGCAACAAAGAGATACGTAGTAAGAGTGTCAGGGAATTGGCACAAGATGCTAAAGAAGGACAGAAGGAAGACCGGGATATCCTCAGCTACTACAGGTAGGTGGGAGGCATGCTGGGAGTGGATGGAGGGGTCCCACAGTGGTGGCACTTGGGAGCATATGATTTTCTTGTTGATCGCTCCAAGGTAATAGTTTTCATTCTGTGGGGTCTCCTAATACCACCAGAACACAGGGATTTTCACATTGTGATTCATAACGGTAGCAAAATTATAGTTATGAATTAGCAATAAAACAATTTATGATTGGAAGAGGTCACCACAACATGAGAAAAAAGAGTCACAGCATTAGGAAGGCTGAGACACTGCTCTGAGGAATGGTGTGATATCCTGCAGTAAGGTTGTCCAACAGAAAGACAGATGTGTGTTTTATGAGCTTTGAGTGAAAGGTCCCATGAACTCATAGTCCATCTTTGTCTGATTGTGTGTCCAGGTCATAGGAAGGACAAGAGCTTGCTTCAGCCTCGTTACACTTGACAACACAGCCTGTCTTTAGTGCAGTGAACAGCAGGCAGGCTGCATCTGTTCAAATCTTCATCTCTTTACTTAACTAACATTTTTACTTTGGCTGAGTTTGACTTTATGTTCCAAAGCTCCTATCTTCAAACTAGGGATAATAGTGCCAGACTTCTAGAACATTTACAGAAAATGTCTATCTGTGTATGCATGCACCTGTATTTTTATATTCTTTTTATCTGTGTGCATGTATGAAATACATTATAAAACCAGGGATTTGCACTATTACAAGTCATGCAGCCTGGCCTAAAAAATTCAGAAATTGAAATACTACTGGAATCCCAAGCATGATGCTCAAAAAGATTAAGATTTTGTAGTATTTTATATAGCCAGATTAGCAAAACAAAACTGATATTTGCAAGAAGACCAAAATCTGAGTAACTCTAGTACTCGACAGCAGTGCTCACTTGCCTAATGCCACAGATACATTCTGCCTGTCGCCCTCCAGTTTTCATAACTCCCTCGAGCCACTGCTATTCCTGGGATGTTCACCTGCTTGCTTGGGTTCATTGTACGCCATCACTGTCCACCTGTGCTGGTCACCTCAGTCCCTAGCCCTGGTCCCAGCTCCAAGGCCACATAGCCTGTCACCTGAAGCAAAGGAAAAGGAAAGAGAAAGAATAAAAGTTATCTACTAAATAACTCTAAAAGGAAAGAAAAATAAGTACTTCTAGTATTTCCTAATAAAATAAACAAAATTTTACAGCTAAAATGCCTTTTCTTACTCCTATATTCTAGTCTATTCTCATATATACATATGAATATGAGTGATGGTCCTTATTTAAATCTTTGTTAATTTTAAGGCATTTTATGTGTACATGTGTTGCCTGCGTGTATATATGGGCATCACCGCATGTGTGCTTAATGCCTATGGAGGTCAGAAAGGGTCATTGGATTCCTTGGAACTGAACCTACCAATGGTTGTGAGCCACTGTATATATGTTAGGTACAGAACCTAGGTCCTCTGCAGGAACAAGGGCTTGTACCCTGATGACTCTGCAGCATCTCCTTGAGTGTTTATACCATATTACATGTATATGTTTCCTATTCCTCAAATTATACAAAAAAGCCACCTTGTAGCAGATAACATTCTAAAGCCCTCCCTAGTGTGTTTCTAATATATATATTTGGAATTCTAATATATATATATTTCCATATATATAGAGAAATATAATTTCTTTGTTAATAGAGGTAATTTCTTTAACTTTAACTGCTGTATGCCTTCTATTTTGCAAATATATCACTTTTATTAGCATTTGACATTCCATCATATGTCACAGTTGAGTTCTTCATGTCACACAAAGGGCACATCCTCACTTTTGCGTACACATGAGTTTCCATTCCCTAGGAAGAGATGGATTGGAGGAAACTCATGTTTTTAACTTGGCTGAGCAGTCCTAAACTGAATGGTTCAATCTACATTTTAGCAGTGATAACTTACGAGATAGAAGATCCTATAGATACTGTAAAATTTTTTAAAAATAATTTATTTGTATTGTATATGCATTGATGTTTTGCCTTCATGTATGTCTGTGTAGGAATGCCAGGTCCCCTAGAACTGGAGCTACAGACAGTTGTGAGCTGCCATGTGGATGCTGGGAATTAAACCCATGGCCTTTTGAGGAACAACCAGTGCTTTCAACCACTGAGCCATCTCTCTAGCCCTGATATTGTAGAATTTTAATTATCCTTATATGAACAGTATCTTTGCTATTTCCTGCATGGTCTTGGATATGTGTAAAATACAGGGGTAGGGCAGAAAGATTATAATTTCAGGCCTAGTCATTTTTCCCTGTTTATTTTATAAGATGAAGATTGCAAATGTAATCACATGATGGCATGATTGTTTTAACACGGCTAGACTGATGTGTGACTATGGGTTGCTGACCCATACTCTGGCATACCTTGAACTTTTTCTCCATCTCCTTAGTTCAGAACCCAAAATTAGTTGTACAGTAATCATTTAGGGATGTTGGTATAAAGTTCAGATGGCTATATGTCCTGTGAAATCAGAGGCCGCCTAGACTACACTGTTGAACTACCCTCATATTGACTGATCTCTGGAGCATGAACCTTCTGTTGATTTTTCTCAGGTATCAGCTTAACCTCTTTGCAAGGATGTGTCTGGATCGCCAGTACCTGGCTATCAATGAAATATCTGGCCAGCTGGATGTTGATCTTATTCTTCGCTGTATGTCTGATGAGAACCTACCCTATGACCTCAGGGCATCCTTTTGCCGCCTCATGCTTCATATGCATGTGGACCGAGATCCTCAGGAGCAGGTGACCCCTGTGAAATACGCCCGTCTGTGGTCAGAAATTCCCTCCGAGATCGCCATTGATGAGTAAGCCTGGGTCCAGCTCCCTGTACAGATTTTATGTCGCTTAAAAAAATCCCATGATTCTAATGTTTTGTGTACCAGCAGATAAACCACATATGTGACCTAGTGAAATCATAGGGGGAAAGAAGAACGTGTTTTTTTTTTTTCCTTTCACATTTAAATAGAATTGTGTAGCTAGCAAATATTGTTTATTGCTTAAAAAAAAATAGGATTCCAGAGCTGTGTGTTTTCTGTCTCTTATTTAGCTCTGTCCTTCTAGAAATATCCTTGTGTGTGCTGTGTGCCAACATCAAAGAATATTAGTGCAGAATCTAGAAAATTACCTCTATGATAGTGGGGACAGACAGACAGTAAACATGATGAGTGACGTGTGTGTGTGTGTGTGTGTGTGTCCCTCCATGCTAAGGAAGGAAGTGCACAGTTGGGCCCAGGTTGAAGGATGCTGTCTTTGGAGGCTGAGCAGCCTGAAAGGGCCTGGCTGGGAAGTTTGACATTCTCCTTCCTTCTCTCTCTTCTCCTCTCAGCTATGACAGCAGTGGGGCATCCAAAGATGAAATTAAGGAGAGGTTCGCTCAGACGATGGAATTTGTGGAGGAGTATTTAAGGGATGTAGTTTGTCAAAGATTCCCCTTCTCTGATAAGGAGAAAAATAAGCTTACATTTGAGGTAAGGCATGGTGAAATGGTCTCTGAAGTTTTGTTATCAGTAGTCATTTTTCTGGGGAGTACGGAGGAAATATTTTAATCCTTGGGCACTGTATCACAGTGCTCTAGTTTTGAAACACAAAAGGAATTTGGGTCAGGTTTATTCCAGAAAAAATAAAACAGTTGCCAGTCAGGTAGACTCATCATCTGAGGAACATAAACCCTGTTGCTTTTGAATTAAATTATTTCCAGGACCACCATCACCCTGTAGGAATTATGTTCCAGAGAACTGCAGTGTCCCTATCTATATTTTTATGGTTATGATTTGGTATGCCCTTGGCAAGTCAGGATGCCAATTGATTAGGCCCATTTTTTTTAATGAACTAATCATCAAAGCAGATGAATAGTTTTGTAAGCTTGCATTTTTAGTTTTCTTTCTTGTGAAACAAAATGAACTTTAATCAGAAACAGACAACCAGATGTATGCTGTTTCTTACCATAAAGAAGGGCATGATCTGTCATGATTAGCTAATGAGCATCAGAGTGGAACAGGAGGTCAAAGGTCATTGAATACCATTTTTTTTTCTTCTTTTAAATGTAACAGGTTGTGAACCTTGCCAGGAATCTCATATACTTTGGTTTCTACAATTTTTCTGACCTTCTCCGATTAACCAAGATCCTCCTGGCAATATTAGACTGTGTCCATGTGACCACCATCTTCCCCATTAGCAAGATGGCAAAAGGAGAAGAGAATAAAGGTAACAATGATGAGGAGAAGCTGAAGAGTGAGTATCTGAAGTGTCTGTACTAAGAGATGCCCTCCTGGCCCATGCTGTGTCACTCATGCCATGCCTCATCATGTGACATCCTATCCTGTCCTTGTCTGTTCTCAACATTGGGAACATATCAATAGAAATAAAATCTGGAAAGGGTTCCATTGAGTCCAGTGCCCATCACTGTTCATCATTCTGGTCATCCTCAGCAATTTACTCTCTCCTTTGCATCTGTCTTGAGTCCTTCCATGTGTATTGAATAATTTGAAAGTTTCCTTGTGCTTTGAATGTTTAACCCCCTGAAACCCAAGTCCTGCCATCTGTTCTCGGTGCTTCTGAGACACTTGATGATGATACTCATATGATAAAATGAAGTTCACACTTGGATCTTGGTATTTCTTTTCACTTTGTGAATAGGAAAATCCATGACTTGTGTGTTTATTTTTCTTGTGTTTGGGGGTCAGAATATGCATAGGATAACCACCATGTACCAATGCTTAGCTAGTTTTTTATAGCTAGGTTGGAAAAGGTATTTCACTCAATTCTCCCTCTTTTCAAGTCCCTGTGAGATGTTGTTTTGCATACATTATAGCGTTGAGCTCCATCATGGGGCTCTTTTTATAGGCTCAGGAACCTGAGTCTCAGAAGTGAAGTAATGTATTCAAGACCAAGCAGCTTTTGTTAGAAGCAGAAATGTTTGTACCCTGCTAACTTACTTTCCTATTTGGTGCATAATAACAAGTATACATTGTTGGTGCTGAGTCAGATTTGGTGCTGGAATTGATAAGCATACACGCACCATTGGCCATGTCAAACCATGTTCTTCCACTGCTCTCCGAGGCCTTAAATTGGTCGTGCTTATTAACCTCTTGGGTTCCTTGGGTCAAGAGAGAGTATCAGAACAGGGATGTGTTAAATAGTTTGCCTCAGAATATCCATACCCCTAATAAGATGCTTCAGGCTCTCTCTAAGAAGGTCATGACCATGACCTGTCTTATCCCTTTCTAGGCAGTAATGTGATGAGATCAATCCATGGAGTTGGGGAACTCATGACCCAGGTGGTACTTCGGGGAGGAGGCTTTTTGCCCATGACTCCCATGGCTGCTGCCCCTGAAGGGAATGTGAAACAGGCAGAGCCAGAGAAGGAGGACATCATGGTCATGGACACCAAGTTAAAGATCATTGAAATACTCCAGGTATGGTGCAGGGAACAAGATACTCATAGGATCTCTGATAGGAGCAAAATGTCTACCTCCTCCCTGTGTACCATTTCAGAAATGACTCCTTTTCATTCTTGGTTGTCACCACCTACCCCTTCCCATCATTGCTTTGTCTATTTTGCCATTGCAGAGCTTCCTTTATTTACCTTAGGTTTACATCACAGCTAGCCTCCCTTTCTCTGTCCAAGCCATTGCCTTTACTGTTCATTCACTGTGCTTCTCCAGAGTTCTATTAGCTTTGCAAAGCCTTCCTCTTCCTCCTCCTTCCCTGTTCCTCCCTCCTCCTCCTTCTCTTCCTTCTCCCACTCAATGTTCTGCCCTTTTCATCCACCCACCTGCCCACCCATGAATGTTAATTGATACCAGATCCCTTTTAGCCCTTGAAAGCAAGCAATGAACAAAATCCATTAAAGTTCTAATCCTAAATAGCTCCGTTTTGACAGCATAGGCACACACCATCTAAAAGGCAGTGTTTAGTTATTTAAACATAAAAACAAGTCCACTAAAAGCGGGAGAGATAACGGTGATTAAAGACATTTAGATGCTTTTCTAGAAGTCCTGGCTCCGATTCGCAGCACTATATGGTGGCTCACAACTGTCTGTGACTCCAGGTCCAGGGAATTGGATGGCTGTCTTTAGGCCTCCATGAGTACCAGGCATGCAGGTGGTGCACAGATAAGCATGTGGGTAAAAACTCATACATACATAATAAAAGTTAATTATTTTAAAGAAGGGTGGGCTGATTTGGAGAACGCCATAGGTGGGGGAGAGGCAAAGATAATGGATTTTGATGGAGTTGTAAGAGAAGACTTCAGTAAGTACAGTGGCTTGATCAAACCCAAATGCAATGAGAGCTGGCCATGGGCATATCAGGACATCTTGGGATTTAGTAAATGCAAAGAGACTGAAGTGGAGTCTGCAGGTTGTTTTCAAGAAGGAATGGGAGATGGTAAATCACGTAGAATCACCAGCCTTATGGTTTGTCATTATTAAGCCAATTAAGTATCAGTTAACATGGTACCTATTGTGTTTCTCTTCTTAACATAGCTAATGTGAGTCTTCCCACTAAGGAACTTGCTTGAGAACTGAAAATTACGTATGTGGAACAGAAAGAGAGCGGCACAAGCTGTTGGGAGTTCAGAGATGTAATGAGGCCAAGAGTCTCACACTGAGAACAGCCTTAGACTCCTTCCTCTGCACACACAGGGACTTGGCTTGCTCTTCCAGTTACTCATCTGTTCTCCCCAACATGATTGTTTCCATGTGCCGTGTCAATTGCTATGTTCCTACAACTGGAAAAATATTAAAACAAAAGGAACCCTTCCTTCCTCACTAATTATTGCTCTCTGCCCAGCTTCCCACCTTTCTAAGTATTTTCCCAGCCTGCTGCCAGCCATCTACGTGTCCTTTAAATCATCTACGTGTCCTTTAAATCTATCCAACTTGACACCTAGAAGTAACGATTGTAGAGGGTTTTGCATAATACTGAATTTGAGGTTCTGGAAAGATACCAAACAGGATGTACAACAGTCACTTGGGAACATGAACTAATAGCCTGGAGGTCAAACATCTGTCTCCATCTGGTATCAGTGACAGCATGAAATTGGGTAAGGTCATGAAATTGGCTAAGCAGAAGCTAGAGAAGTGGGAAAGGAGGGTGTCCATAGGATGCTTAAACAATGCAGCTGGCTGACTGTTCTGGGTTCTAGCAATAATCCTTTGGAAAGTGTCTGCAGCAGTAGAAGGATGGGGGATATAGGAAGTTAACAAAATGAGAGCACCGGGGCTATACCTAAATCAGAGAAGACAATCAGAAATATATTGTAAATAAAAATGAAGCAAATTCTTGGAAGCAAAAGCAATATTTCTGTCAGTTCTTTACAATTCAAAGCAGGTTAGGTTAGGCCCAGAATTGGCTGTTAGTCTTTGCTGAAATACAGGCATGTTTTGTGGAGGATGGAGGCATGAGTGATATAGTATTCCAGGTGTTTAATTCATCTTCAGGATGCCAAAGTCTGCACTGGAAGCTAAAGTGTCTCATGGCAGACTCATGTGCCCCACAGAAGCCTGTTATTGTTAAAATCACAGTTGAAACCTAAGCCAAATATTTGACTCAGTGCCTAAGGTAATTGATGCTGCTGATACCAGGCCCTGCCAGATTGCAGCGGCTTGGCAAAGTGTTAAAGATGGTATGTTAATGTAACCAAAGTGTTTCCATTTCTACTTGAATCTTTAGTTTATTTTGAATGTGAGGCTGGATTATAGGATCTCCTGCCTTCTGTGTATATTTAAGCGGGAGTTTGATGAAAGCAATTCCCAGTCGTCAGAAACATCCTCCGGAAACAGCAGCCAAGAAGGGCCAAGTAATGTACCAGGTTAGTGATGGCATCCTGGAACTTCAGCCACAGAATGGGACCTGGGTGTGATGGTACTTGAGGTTCAAAACAATGTCTTCCAGAAAAAGTAAAATGTGACTGCTCTTGGGGATTGCTGTGTTTTAAGAACTTCGATCAAGAGCATATTGGGGGAAAAGTAAACATTGTTTCTGGGGGTGGGTAGCTAGAACTTACGTCTTTGGGAACTGAAGCCAGCTTAGGTTTATAGTGTTAGGATTACCTATAAAGCAACCCAAAACCAACAGAATCCCAAAAGTATTTTCCAAGGAACTTGATTGTCCATTGGCCACTTTTGTTCTCTATTTGAAGTTCTACTCAGCCATAAAATAATGGAGAATGGTAAGGGAATGACAGTGGTTGAAGTGGTTCCCAGGCAACCCAAGCCTTCTTTGGATTGAGGCCATTACTTTCCTTTAGCAAGAAAGAAAATGAGAGGTGTGTGGGTCATCGGGGCTAGCCCTGCTCCATAGCTTTGTAGGTCATAACTCTGGCAGATTTGAGGGTTGCCTGTGAGCATTGCTCTTGAAGCACATTAGAGTTAGTCCATGGAAGCAGGCTTCCAGACCTTGTATCTAACCTTCTGTTCTCTCGCCTCTCAGGTGCTCTTGACTTTGAACACATTGAAGAACAAGCAGAAGGCATCTTTGGTGGAAGGTAAGTGTGCTTTCATTGACTATGTTGTAGTAGTTAGAGGGTGTGGAAGGCAGCCTTCTATAATTCTCACAGGTTTTCTTCTTGGGCACACCACTAACTAGTTAGCCTTCAGGTTCAGGTTCTTGTACTTCTCTGTTTGATGCTACTGAGTCACAGAACTAACGTGGTGCACACATGCTGCAGGCAGACCCTGAGTTCTGAACAAGCTATGCAACAAAGCAACAAAAATAAATAAATAAAAAAGAAAACCCCACAATATGACCTTTAATTATGTCTAATACAAAACCCTCTTAACATCACAAGCCTCAATTTTGACATAAAACATTATCACTATGGACTCTCACATACATAAATACCCTATGTGCACAGTGATTATAATTAGCATATTTGGCTTGATAACTTATTGCTTAATAATATTCGTCTCCTAAAGTCTTAAGAATTTGAACACCAAGTATTTCTCACAGTTCTCTGGGTTGACAGGGGCCACTGCTGAGTGGTTCTCCTAGTCATTGTTGGGTATGCCTTGCAACTGTAGTGATAAAGTAACTGGGAATGGCACAGCCTGCCTGTTTGACTCATATTTCTGGTGCCTTCAAAAGAATATGTTAAAGCTGAGGTTTCAGCCTTGCTCCACATGGTTAGTTTGTGCTTCTTTGCAGAGCAATGGCTGATTTCCAGAATAAATGTGCCAAGAAGGCAAGCCAGTAGTAAACAAGTGCTAATTACACGTCTGCCTGCCCTGTGCTTACTAATGTTTTATTGGCCAAGGCTAGTGTTAGTAATAAAGAGGACTGCATAAAGATGTGCATAGAGTAAAGGCCCAGTTTACTAGGGACTGTGAAGGTTAGCAGTCTGCCTCCATGCTTTATATTAAAAAACAAAACAAACCATGAAATTTGAAGCACATGTGTTTGTAGTATTTTGAGTTCACAAAGATGACACTAATGAAAACTCAGGTCTCCAGTCATTTACCTCATCTTGAACAGCAGTGAAACCATCTTGCCTTCTTAAGTATACAGTGTTACTACAATATTTCCACATCTGGTCCTCTCTGTACTTTTCTTATTAGCTTGCAGCCATGAAAGTCTCCCTATTTATCATTCATGCGACTTTAGACACAGCATAGCAGCTAACATAGTAATTGTCCAGTGGTGACCTGTTGTGAAGTGATTTACCATTCAATTCAGTGTCTGTTTATTGACCAAATTATGTAAATAGCACAACAATTATCATAGATATTGAAGTAACCTCTCATATATATGTTGGCTAAAAATCTCTTTTGGAACAGATTGAGTTTTTTTTTTTTTTAATTGATTCATTCCAACATTTCAAAGCAGTAATCATGGGACCAAACCAGTTGGTGACAGTATATATGTAGAACGGAGAGCCATGGTTTGAACACTTGTGTAACCCCTTGACATGGCCCATCATCAGAATGTATGGTTGGCAGACTTGGTGTAGTTCAAGATACCTAAGGGCTATAGACTAGACATTTTCAAAGGTGATTATTCCATTGCTGTTACAACATTTTAAACAAAAAATCTTGGAAGAAGCACATCCATTGTAGACTTTGGAGCACAGTAGAAGAACATTATAAAGTTGGGTGTCATGAATCTTTTAATGTCAGCCCTGTTAGCTTAGGAGCAGAAGAACTTTGGTTCAAAAATACAGTTACAACATCTTAGTTATCCCTTGTCACATTGAAGCTGAAGGTAAAACACAATTGCTTTGTAAAAGAAGCTGATGAGAAGTGAGGCCCCATTGCATAAGTAGTGTTGGAACTGCAGCTCTGCTCTATCAGAGTCCACTTGCGTGATCCTGGCTCTGCGCTTCACTTGCTTTCTCTCTCCCTCTCTTGTGTCCCTGTAGTGAAGAGAACACACCGCTGGACTTGGATGATCATGGAGGCAGAACCTTCCTCAGGGTCCTGCTCCACTTGACAATGCATGACTACCCACCTCTGGTGTCTGGGGCCCTGCAACTTCTCTTTCGACACTTCAGTCAGAGGCAGGAGGTCCTTCAGGCCTTCAAACAGGTACGTCCTGTAGCCAGCATCACATATCAGAAGAACTGTTGTGTGTTATGTGCAATGAAAAGAGTTTTTGTCTGTATGTGTGTATATTTTAAGGTCCATGTAATTAATGGGTTGTGTTCATTAAGGTTCAACTGCTGGTTACCAGCCAAGATGTGGACAACTACAAACAGATCAAGCAAGACTTGGACCAATTGCGCTCCATTGTGGAAAAATCAGAGCTGTGGGTGTACAAAGGCCAGGGTCCTGATGAGACCATGGATGGTGCCTCTGGTGAAAATGAACATAAAAAGACTGAGGTGGGCAAAACCAAAGTCAAGTTTCCCAAGTGGCTTTCCTGCTTCTTAAAACAAGGAAGCATCCTCTCCTAGTCTTAAATATAAATGCAGATGATAGGATGGGTCTTAATCCCAAGAGCTGCTTGCTACACAGCCAGGGTAAGTTTTCGCCTAGGAAATCAGCTACAAAATCTAAGTTGTGTTTCTGGGCAGCCATCGATCACATAGAAGAGACTAGTTGCGTGAAGTGAAGCGCTAGATTTCCCACTGAGATCCAGTAGGGAATGGCCTCCTGTGACCATGGCATCTTCTTCCAAAGGTTAAAGAATAGGTGAATGTCTTGGGCAGCCTGGCTATTGAAACACAATGCAGAATGCATGTGCTCTTCTTAAAGGGTGATGTTTATGCAGAAGTAGACCATGAGAGGCACCAACCCCATGTATGTTCTTTTTGCTCTTTAGGAGGGGAGTAACAAGCCACAAAAGCACGAAAGCACCAGCAGCTACAACTACAGAGTAGTGAAAGAGGTGAGCTGGCCCCTGCCTTCTCCTGATCACTCTCCAGAGAGCTTTATCGGCGATAGGCAAGTTGAAGGCACAACTACTCAGGCTCTTTCTCTTTGTGCAAAATTTGACCTGGGAGAGAGTAGCACCCTTAGGTTGACACTTGAGTTTTAGCCTCAGGTCTGAGTTTGAGGCTCAGCTGTTACATGTATTAACTGAGTAACTGAGTGTTCTCAGCTTTTTTTTTTTTTAAAGGTACTACTTAATTCTAGGGTTGTGAAGGGGATCAAAGGTTCATTCATACAGGAATCAATACTTGGCTTTAGAAATCTCTATATCTAGCAGTTTGGAGTTGTGAGCTTTATGTTTTTTATCCCAGTAAAGCCCCCCTAAGTCTGGGCAGTTGAGTGGTCAGATCATTTAAGTGACCCATGAACTCATTTCACTGACTGTTGAACCCTACATGTGCCATTTATTTTGAAAGACACACTTTTCTCACATTGACTGGCAATCAGCAGGGACACTACATACTGGAAGAGAGGAGGAACGCTCCTGTCCTAGATTGTTAGTGTATTGTGGACCTCCCCCCCTTTAGCCCCCCTTCAGGCCTCTCCCCACACTACAGTTCCAGGTTTGATTGCTTTCTTCCTCTCAGATTTTGATTCGACTTAGCAAGCTCTGTGTGCAAGAGAGCGCTTCGGTGAGGAAGAGCAGGAAGCAGCAGCAGCGGCTGCTGAGGAACATGGGTGCCCATGCCGTGGTGCTGGAGCTGCTGCAGATCCCCTATGAGAAGGTGAGAGGAACCTGCACCCAGGCTGCTGCCCATCCAGGGTGGGCTGGATCCCTCCTCCAAACACTGCATGATTGGACGTACTGCGTGAAGAGCAGTATACGCTTGTGACATGAAGCAGTTCTAGCAAATTTATATGAGACAGGCTTCCCCACACCTCCAATGTTTGTATTCTGTAAAGAAGAAGATCCCATTCTTCTGTCATGCCTAACCCTTGCTAGATGGGGAGCACTAAGTTTACACCGGAGGTTATGTATGTGCATATTACTTGTGCTGTTCACCTTCGCCTGCCATATGACTAAAACAAAGTCATCTCTACAAGTTATTGAAGGTGTGAGGAACATGGGACTTGATTTCTCTGGCCCTTGCCATGGTCCTATCATCATCTGAGTAAGAGTATGTATTTGAACCAAGTCCTCCTCCCCTCACTGGTTTCATTTGTTTGTTTGTTTATGGTTGTTTTCTTCCATGAGATTGTAGTTTGGAAGGCCACTGTCTTAGTTTGGTTTTTATTGCTGTGATAAATACCATGACCAGAAAGCATCTTGGGGAAGAAATGGTTTATTTCCATCTTATAACTCTCAGATCAGAGCCCATCCTTGAGGAGAGTCAAGACAAGAACTCAAGGCAGAAACCTGAAGCAGAAACTAATGCAAGACTCTGAAGGAATGCTGCCTACTGGCTTGTTCCCCACGGCCTGCACAGCTTGCTTTTTAAATCAACCCAGGACTCCCTGCCCAAGGATGACACTGCCTCCATTAGGCTGGGCTATCCCATATCAATCATTTGTCAAGAAAATGCCCCCAAGAAAAGCCAATCTGATGGAGGCAATTCCTCGGGTGATATCCCTCTTTCCAGATATGTCTGGGTTTTGTTGACAAAACTCAGTCTGCACAGGGAGGAACCTAACTACTCAGTATCTATGGAGACAGACAAGAAACTTGGGAAAGCATTCATTCAAACCTTGTAATAACAGTAGGAGCTTTGTGGTTTGCCCACTTGACAGATTGGGAAACTGAAGCTTAGAGGAAGTTTGGTATGACTCTGGAGTGCTTAGCTCATCCCTAGCAACCCCAGAGGCTGAGTCATTGGCGGAGCATCATCTCCTGCGGCAAGCCTACTGCTGAGGGACTGAAGTTTGCCCAGCACTTTGCCAAACCCCTTGTGATGCTTAGCTCCTGTTTTATTGTCCTGTAGACATGCTGTCCTGAGGACACTGTGGCCAGGAAGGTTCAGGGTGACACAGCTGTGTGACTAGAGCTAGCTCTGCTCTCCCTGTGGAGTGTGGGTAGATGTAGTATATAGTATGGCGAGATGATTTGATGGCTGATGCTTGGTCCTTGGCATTAATAATAGCCATTCATAGAGCAGTGTTAATGTATGTACAACCAGATTTATTTGGAACTGATGTCTCTAAGCCAGAACTAACTCACTAACTCTCTCTCTCTCTCTCTCTCTCTCTCTCTCTCTCTCTCTCTCTGTGTGTGTGTGTGTGTGTGTGTGTGTGTGTGTGTGTGTGTGTGTGTGTCCCCTCACTGTGGCATGAGCACAGACATCCCGGTTTGTGAGAATACTAGAGGTTTTCAACAAGTAAGATCTTGTAACACAATGTCTTCCATTCCAAGCCTGCCAGCCTTGTTAAAGAAAATACCCTTTAAACCCCAGAAGCACTTCACTACCCTGAGCTTAGCCAATTTTTTTTTTCAAAGTAGAAGAAAGGGAAGCATTCAGGACTTTAAGGTTGCCTCTCTCACCCAGTAGTATCCCTCTGTCCTGAGACCTCTAATGTCTCACATCTATCTAGAACTTTTGCCCACAAATTAGAGGTGGGCATAGTGTCCCTCTCACCTCCACAGACTTGTTATTAAAGTTCTGTTTTTCTTCTGGTTTTGTTTGATTAACATAGCCGGTTGCTCACAATCCTTGTGTCATTTGTTCCTGATGAGTATGTCCAGTCTTCTCCCAGTTAGTTTTTTAGGCCAGAATGGACAAGCTGTAAACATGGGCCAGTTCCACCCCACTGCCTGTTTGTGCCTGGCATGTCAGCTCAGAGTAGCTATTACATCTCCAGATAGTTACATAAGTGCCCACAGTGATGTAGGTTTAGCTTCCTGACTCGCTAATCCTAAAATTTTTCTATCTTGTTCTTTGAAGTTTGCTGACCTCTTTTCAAGCCAGAATTGACAGCTGACTTGTACTGCCAATAGGTTTTCTGTTTTATAATGATATTTAACTCTTTATTAACACCAAAACTGTTAATATGAAATCACGTAGTTTGAATTATGGAAGAGTCACATGGCCAACCATGTGGTATGCCCAGATATTGTCCCATTTTCAGAAGGTAAAGCTAAATCTCAGTTTACAGATATGCCTGGAGTTACAGAGAAAGCAGTAGAGTCTGTGCCTTTGTCCTAATTTATAATATAAGGAATTTACTTCTCTTTCCTGGTATGTGCTACTGGAAGTTGATACACTTGACAATGGGTGAGCTCTAAAGAGTCAGCAGATGAGTTGAGGATTTACCAGCGGGGGTGAAATGGACCCTACCCTGCTGTCAACACCCATTCTCAAAAGTAGGGATTCAGAAATTCAGCCAACAGTAAACAGTGGGATCCTTTCATTAACTTTGACTTGGTGGCCCTTTTCCTGTGCAAAAACTTTGTGTTTGTGCTAGTGACCAATGGGAAAGAATTCCCTTTCAGTCAAGGGGCATAACTTTGTTTATTCCTGGCTGCTAAAGTGGGTGATACAAGCACTTCACTCTACCCACAAGGCCCTGAGCATATACCTCTGAATCCTACCACGGTGAAGTATTAGCATGGAGTAGAGGCCTTACAATAAGTTCTTTTCCTGTCTCTCCTCCCACACAGGCTGAAGACACCAAGATGCAGGAGATAATGAGGCTGGCTCATGAATTCTTGCAGAATTTCTGTGCAGGCAACCAACAGAATCAAGCTTTGCTTCATAAACACATAAACCTGTTTCTCAACCCAGGGGTGAGATTTGAAGCCTCTGGGCAAACCTGTATTGGGGGAATAGTGGGGACCCAGTTGTCCTTTGATGTGTATTCTGGGAGTTGTTAGAATATATATAGCTTTTATTCCAAAGGAGAACATTTTGACCAGCTATCAGGACATAAATACTCCATATTGTGAGTCTAGGATGCCATGGGTACAAAGGGCTAAAAAAGAAAAAGAAAAAAGTCATTTCTCTCTTTTCCTAATAACATCCATTACTGTGTCACAATTACCAATACAAAAGTGAGACATCTCAGTTCTTTGCTAAATTTGTAATATGCCCATAAAACATCTCTATACTGCATGTTTGTTAAGTATATATTCCTAGATACATAAGTGAACATAACAAATTTTTAGATGTCTTCACACTTCACATATTATCTTATATACTGCATTTGTTTCCACTTAACACATCATTGATGCCTTTGTAAATTGGAGATAAATGTTTTTTCTCACTGTCTACAATGGCTCAGTGACATTTGATAAAATGGCTATAAGTTAAAGTTCCTTTCCTTATTAATGAATAATTAGTTACTGTCTAGTTTTGGTTTTGTAAATGACACTGCAGAAGATACCTTTGTATGTTCAAATACACACAGTCAGTAGAATCACTAGAAGTCTCTGTGAAAAGGTTTTTCTAGTTAATAGGGTTATATATGCTCTTTGTCATGTTAGGAAGGGGAGAAGAAGATAGAAGCATAAAACTCAGCATATATGAGCAACTCTGTGTAAAATGTGCAAAACAAATTTCCTAGAACATACCATGAGATATCTTCATGACTCTGTGGCAAGCCACATTCCAGTGTGCAAAGAACTCTAATTATAAAGAAAAATATTCATTAATTGAACCTTGTTAAAATTAGCTTCTATCCCCAAGATGCCATCATTAAGAACAGGCAAGAGCAAGCCACAGAGTGGGGGAAGAAGACATTTGCAGTACATGTGTTCAGCAAAGAATTGATACCCAGCATCTTTATAAAGAAATTCTTAATAAGTCAGTTAAGGAAATGTAAGAGAGCCTTTCTTTAAAAAATGGGCCAAAATATAGTAGACACAGCTGGTTGAGAAGACAAGGTCTTCACACCAATATGAGTTATCAGACAAATGTAAATTGACACACAAGATTTGACTAAAACAAACAAACAAAAATCTGTGCTGATGGGTATAAAATAGCTGTATTTGGCAGGAGGCATAGCTTAGGGCTTAGAGCATGTGTTGCTCTTGCGGAGGATGAGCGTTCAGTACCTAGCACCCGCATGGAAGCTCACAACCATTCTTAACTCCAGTTCCAAAGAACCCGACACCCTCTTCTAACTTCTATATGTACCAGACACACATGATGTATACATACATATATGCAGACAAAACATTTATGCATATAAATTTGTAACAACTGTGTGATACTGTCAACTGTACTGTAAAATACACACAACAGCTTTTCAAAAGCCATTAAAAATAAGAAGTTTGGTAACAAATAGAGTAGCAAGAATGAGAAGCATGCTCACGCGTACAAAGTCCTTCTGGGTTTTAGTAGCCTTACTCATCTCACGTTTCAGCCTGCTCTGGCCTCTTTCTGACCATACTTGTGCTCGGTCCTTGTCTTGTGCCAGATCCTGGAGGCAGTGACCATGCAACACATCTTCATGAACAACTTCCAGCTGTGCAGTGAGATCAACGAGAGAGTGGTCCAGCACTTCGTTCACTGCATAGAGACCCACGGTCGAAATGTCCAGTACATAAAGTTTCTCCAGACAATTGTCAAGGCAGAAGGGAAATTCATTAAAAAGTGCCAAGACATGGTCATGGCTGAGGTGACAACCACATATTTCCATCTACCTCCATCTGGTGTTCTCTAGAAACTTAAGTTAGTCTTTGCTATGTGATTTGGCACCCTCTTGAGGAGCCATATGGAAAGGAAGGGTGTACTTGTACATGTGCGTAGTATCACATTTGTAGCTTAGACAAGAGTCTGATTGATTCTTTGTAGCAGTAAATCTATTACTTGTAAGGCAATTTGGCTTGAGCTCTTCAGACAGGAAAAAGGAAGATGAATGCTAGACCAACATCTATGTGGAGATTAAATGTGAGTGAAACCAGTAAGCCAGGACAGCTTCCTCTTTAGGAATTATGGCTTTTTATTTAATTATTCACCTAATTAATTAGCTTGAATGGATTTGACTTAATATTTCACAAGGAGCATCTGGTCTGCAGGATGGAGGCAGAAGTTTGATTTGGTTCTTTGCGGAAGTTGGCTCTGTGTGATGAATATTGCCTTTGATTAGGCAAGCCCACCCTGCAAACATGATGATGGCTCCTTTGGGATTTGAATAAACTTACCCTGTGCTTGCTTGGATTTGTGCTGGCTACATCTGTGGCTCCACGGGCAGTAGAGTTGGCTCTGCCTAGGGTACAAATGCCTGCTGCATTGTTTACTGGCTTGCATGTAGTTGGCTCTCATGTCTTGATGTCTGAAGACTCCTGAGCATTTCTGTTAAATGAGCGTTTTCATATATGCTCATTAAGTGAGGTAATGATAACAACAGTAATAGCTAAATTTATTTGAAGCCTACAATAGTCTGCATATTGTTCTGTGAAATTTGTGTTTGATCATTTAATTACTCTGTACAACAAAACTCTGAGTCATAGGTCACAATTTTACTTAGAAAAGAAACTGAGGCACAATGAGGTTAAGTAACCTAGCACAATTATTTGTCTTGGGATCTAAAGTCTTGATTAGAACTCACTAAAGTTGGTTGCTAATAAGATCGTAGACTACTGGAGAAGGTAGTAGAATGCTTGACCAGCATACCGGCTTAATCCCTAGTAATTCCAAATGATAAATATAAAATTCTGCACCTACTCACATTAGCAGTGAGTAAGTAGTATTTACTGGGGTTATTTTGATTTCGGTGCCAGCCAGTTTTAAAACTTCTGTACTTCATATGCTAAAATGGATGTATATTAAAATAGACTTATTAACCACCACATCCTGGGAGACAGATAGGCATGCATCACCATGCATAGCTAAAATGACTTGACATTTTGATAAGGGCTAAAAGGAACAAATCTTAGTTAGAAGCGAATAATTTATGATCAAAGAGATAAGACATTGGCTAGAAGACTTGCATCAGGATGCCTTCTAAAATATAGCAAAAGATGGAAATATTTAAGGTAGAAAAGCAGTCCCTGATAGTGCAGGCTAGCAGTCTGCATTTCCATTTAATGTTCTAGTATACAGGCTTGTCTTCCCCTAGTAGATTTGTTATAATCACCCTGATTACTTCGTATGTCCTTGGATTCACATGATGCTGTTAAGAAATACTGTCTGGTCAGTCTAGGAGCAAGCGGGATCTAGATGAATTTAGTGATACAGACACAAGTTACTTGGGAAAGTAAGTCTCTCATACTCTCCACATAGAATTTTGTAAAGCTGCCTCACTCCTAAAAGCTTGCAACACCAATGAGCACTTTTCTCTTTGTAGCTTGTCAATTCTGGAGAGGATGTCCTCGTGTTCTACAATGACAGAGCCTCTTTCCAGACTCTGATCCAGATGATGCGGTCCGAGCGTGACCGGATGGATGAGAATAGCCCTCTCATGTACCACATCCATCTGGTGGAACTCTTGGCTGTGTGCACAGAGGGCAAGAATGTGTACACAGAGATCAAGTGCAACTCCTTGCTCCCTCTCGATGACATCGTTCGTGTGGTCACTCATGAAGACTGCATCCCGGAGGTGAGCAGCTTAGCCCTAAGGGCACTCTTCCCTTAAGTTCTGTGCCACACATTGGGCCTTGGTTGGATAGAGACATGGTGCCTGGCCTGGTAAGCCCTTGGGTTTAGCACCCTCCAGTTCATGTTGCAAAAATTTTTCACACCACTGGTGTTTTCCTGGATACTATTTTGTGTGAAAAGGACAGGAAGCAAATGAGTGTCTGCTTCCTCATAGAGAGAGAGATAAAAGCCTCAGGGCTGTGGAACAAATCCAGTTCAGAGAGGATATGCCCCCATTGAAGTGCCTAGAAGTGAGGCTGACATTGAGTTGAGAGATCCTTCACCTGTAAGTTAATTCTTCCAAGCAAAACCTCATAGTACAGAAATAATAAGTAGTCAGTATACAAAATTAGGGAACTATGGGTAACTGTGAGAAATTAAAAAATGGTGTATAATTTCACTTCGTTCAAAGAGTATCTTCAAAGCCAGGTATGGTGGCATATGCCAGTTATCCAAGCACTCAGCAGGAAGGGGCAGGAGGATACCATGAATGTGAGGTTAGCCTGGGCTACATAGTAAATACCAGGGCATGCAGAGATACACAGCAAAACTCTATCTCAGACAGACAAAGAAATAAATCTCTTCACCCATTTTTGCCATTGCCCTCTGCACAGTAGCTGTGTCTTACTCTAGTATTCCTGTCCCCCACTCTCATCATGGTGTGGTGTGGGATGTTTACACTGTGTGCAGGTGTATTGCTGTGATTGGTATAATAAAAAGCTGAAGAGCCAATAGCTAGGCAGGAGGAATAGGTGGGATTCCTGGAGAGAGACCGGAAGAGGAGGAGGAATGTAGGTGTTTAGGAGACACCCAGGGATGTGGAGAGGAAACAGGAGGTGCAATATGGGAGAGAAGTTGCACTATGTGACAGGATACAGATGAATATGAACGGGTTAATTTAAGTTACAAGCGTTAGGTAGGGACAAACCTAAGCTACAGGTCAAGCATCCATACTTAATAAGCAGTCTCCATGTCATTATTTGGAAAGTGGCTGGCAGGACAGAAAAAGACTCATTACGGTGGTTCGTTTTAACATTCCTGGTGTCTGTAGTTACTCCAGGTAATATACTCATATCTAGAGATTTGGGCCTCACTAATAAGAGGAAAATGGTGTTTGTCTTTCTGGTTCTGCATTATCTCCATTATATAGTATTTCCTTGTTCTGTCTATTACCTGAAAAAAAAATCTCATGATTTCGTTTTTCTTTAGAATTCCACTGTGTGTCTGTATCACATTTTTATTATCCATCATCAGTTTAAGGATATTTAGATTGCTTCCATTTCCTAGTACTGGGCCACTGGGGACATATTTCTGCAAGTCATCTGTTAATGTCTAATTTATTCTGGAAGACTTGCTCTCCTTGATATCCCTGCTCCATCAAGAGCTATAGTTGCACCACAGCCCTGTCAACACTTGATGTCATCTGCTCTGTAGCATGAATTCTCATAGGTCTTAATAATAAAAACCTCGAGTCAGATATAGGGGTTAATGCTGAGAGATCAGAGAAGCAGAGCAGCCAGCCCTGAGTTCTTACCTCTTCTGAATCCTCAGATCAAAGGAACGATCCTGTCCCTATGAATCCTCAGACTGAATGCTCTGAGCCCCTGTATCCTCATGCCTTATATTCCTTTCTCTTCCCAGTCATATCCCTTTCTGTGTCCACCTTTCTAGTGCTGGGATTAAAGGTTTGTGCCTCTCAAGTGCTGGGATTAAAGGTGCGAGCCACCACTACTTGGTTCTGTTTCTCTTTTAGACTGGATCAATTTCGTGTAACTCAGGGTGGCCTGGAAGTAACATAACAGATCCATCTGCCTCTGTCTCCTGAGTGCTAGGATTAAAGGTGTGTACCACAACTGCCTGGCCTCTTTGGCTAACTAGTCTGGCTAACTCTGCACTCTGTTCTTCAGGCAAGCTTTTTTAGATCATAAACAACATATCAGCACACTGGTCCCTTTTGTTTCGATTGGCATATTGTGGAGTGATATCTCCTGGTGCTCAAATTAATTTTCAAGTATTTACATATCATATAATTCACTCATTGAAACTGTACAAATAGTAGATGTAGTCACAGACTTGTATAGTAACCACCATCATCTGTTTACTCCAAAAGAAACCCAGACTAGCTAGTAGCCACTCCTTGTTTCTTTCCAATCCCCTCAGCCTAGATAGTCATGGATTTTCTCTGCCTCTTGTGGTCATTCGGTATAAATGTAATCATACATGCATGTCTTGTTTTGGCTAAATTTTTGTACTTAGCATAGTTTTTCACAGCCTTTGCAGATTTTACATGTATTGATACTTGATTATTGCCAAGTAATACTTCCTTATATCCAGATAGCACATTTTGTTTCTCCAGCCTTCAGTTGACACAGTTTTGCCATGTTCCCACTCATTAGATGTTACAAAGGGTGCTTCTACAGACACTTGCATTCATGTTTGTGTAGACATAGGTCATGTCTTCCCTGGTTCACCCATTGCAAACATCTCCCAGCCTGAGCCATGTAAAAGTTAATGGAGCCTTCGTAAACAGGAACAGTGCAACCAAACTTGAGCCTCTCATTTGGTCAGAGTTTTTTCCACCAAATTTTATCTCAAGACCATAAAAGCGTTCTCTCCCTAAAGCATTATGGTTTTGAATTGTATAATTATGTATTTGTAAAAATCAAAAGGCCAGCAGGGTACGTGAAGTGACACCGTGCACCATGCCTCACTGTGAGGAGCCAGAGCCGTGGGCTCCTCAGGTACTGAGCTGGATTTTTACATAAGCTTTTTCCCCCTGCAGGTTAAAATCGCTTACATTAACTTCCTTAATCACTGCTATGTGGACACTGAGGTGGAAATGAAGGAGATCTACACAAGCAATCACATGTGGAAATTGTTTGAGAATTTCCTCGTGGACATCTGCAGGGTGAGGCGTGAATGCGTGTGTGCATGCGTGCATGTGTGCGTGCGTGCCTGTGTGTACCTGTGCGTGTGCACATGGGCATTTGAGTATGATTTGTCTGTCTTCCCTGTTCAGAAATGCCATAAAGCCAACTGTGAATTTTATTCTGTGAACAGTTCTGAATTTGTGAGCATGTTCATAAAATTTGATTGTTTTTAATCCTTATTGGTTTTCTTTTTAATAATACCTTACTTCATCTTGTATTATAAGTAATTTTTACAACTCAATGAATAGAACTAATACATTTGTTTTAAATTGCATTCTCTAACTCTATAAAGGGCTATTCTTATTCTCACTGCAAACCCATGAGGTCAGTTATTACCCATATGACTTCCTATTTAAAATGTATCTCAATAAAATTTGATTGTATTAAAGAACCTGGAGCCTCATGGTGCATTTGAGTCTCCTCACTATGTGGGTGACAGAGTAGACAGATAACTTATCTGTTGAAAGTTTACCTTTCAGGGAACTTGGCTACTTCTGGTTCAATTTTCTGCTCTTCAAGGTTTCAGACTTGCCTGAAACCTTGGTACAGACAGGAAGTTGGATAAATGGCCATGCCAGGCTCTTACCCATTTTATTTTTCTGTGTTATGTCATGCTAATCAAGCTGAGTTTTCGACTCTTTCCGCAATACAGAATTTGTTATTTATTTGCTCTAATTTCTTCTTTCTGGAATAAATACTGACATATATATCTTTACCTCTTTCCTGCAATCAGTGATTAGGGTTAGGGGAGGCGATGGATTTCTCAGTATTCTGGAGTAGGTTTGGGTATCCCATTTCCAACATTTAACTGTTTTCCAGGCATGCAACAACACGAGTGACAGGAAGCATGCAGACTCGATTCTGGAGAAGTATGTCACTGAAATCGTGATGAGCATCGTCACCACCTTCTTCAGCTCTCCCTTCTCAGACCAGAGTACCACTCTGCAGGTGAGAAATGCCTCTTGCAGCAGGGCTCTCATGTAGGCATCTGCTCCAGGCCTAGGCATCATGGAGAAGCTGCTGTAGATGAGCCATTGTGCAAGATCAGAACAGAAGATCACTTTGTCAGGGACTCTAGGGAGCAGAGTTGCAGTTGACCACGGTGTCTATAGGAATTGGCTCTGGGACCTCCACTGTCCTCACATACCTAAACCCGGGGATGCTCAAGTTCTGAATACTAAATGCTGTAGTAATTGTATAGAATTTAGTAGAATAAAACCTACCACATACTCCGGAAGACTTTAAGTCCTCTCTAGATGACTTACAATGAGTCACACCATGCAGCTGCTGTGTGAATACTAAGTCTGCTGTATTGTTCAGGGACTAAGACAAAGTAAAATATCTATGGATTCCATACAGACCTGATATTTTTCAGGTAGTTTCAGTCCTTGATTAATTCTACAGAGAACCCAAGGGTACATAAGACTGATTACACCTGAAAATATGGAGGCTTGTCCTAAAATTCTTTTATTCCAACCTCTCTTCAGTAATCTCCAAATACCAAGAACTCTGTCTTCTGAGAATGTACACCTAGAATTCCTCAGAAGTGCCATGTGGCTGAGGGGAGAGGTTGTTTAGTGGAACATAGTGGCTGCTTCCTCCCCAACTCTCTAGAACACCATTCACATGGAATTCTCTGTGAGGCCTTCTCCAACTGTACAGCCTTTCCAGAGGCTTCTCTTTTTATATTTACCTTGTCAAAACCTGAACTGTGTAGACCCAGGGGATATCATCACTATTTCAATTGAAAACAACCCTTTGCTTTTCATAAATCACATCTGAATTGGTCACTAAAGCAGTGACCACATGCCCATTGTCCAGGCTGCAGAGTGAAAACAGGACTCGATTTCTGCTAGCCAGAAAGTCACCGATTGTCCTTGTCGTGGACTGATGATTGGACTAGGATGGCTGAGTGAGAGACAATTATAAAATGTAAATTCTCCAGTAAAATAAATTAAAAAGTAATATAAATTCTCCAAGAGAAGAATGATCTGTAGTCAATATGGTATTTGTACAATGGATTTATGATTTATGTATTTCTGTAACTATAAAAGAACTATTTTAGAAATGGAGATGGCTCAGCAGTTAAGAGCATGCTCTGTTCTCTTCTTCCAGGGAACCCAAGCCCAATTCCCAGCACCCACCTCAGGTGGCTCACAACTCACTGACTCTAGGCTAGACATCTGCGCTCGTGTACTTATTTAAAAGAATTAAAAGGAATTAAAAATAAGAATTCATGTAAGCTCACCTCAGGCGGTGAAGTAGATGGAATTTTGCCCTGGAGTAAACTCAGCCAAGACACTTCCTCTCATCCCAGCCATACTCTCCGATGCCAAGTGGCATCACCATGATTTTAACCTGTGCTGTCTGGCCCTAAGGCTAAAGTATGAACTTTTCAGCAAGGCTTCTTTTCTTAATCATTGCCTAGAAACTTGGTATAGAAATAACTAACCCTCAGTAGTTAACCCATGGAGGAATGGGTTACCTTGTCACCTTTGAATGTCTGTATACACCCTTGAGAAGTAGAGCAGGAGCTCACTAGGGGCCAGGTGCATATGTTTGTGCTTTGACACTAAGGCCAACCAGGAGGGGCACAATGGTTAGTGAGGCCACACCTGCTTCTCTTGTAGAATAAAGTTACATTCACTATGGTGATGCCCCTCAGAGGTGGTGGAACAGTTTGAAAACCGTAAAATGTGTACTCTGGGCCAGCTGATGGCTCAGCAACACTTACTCACTGGCCTGAAGACCAGAGTTCAATCTTGCAGCAGGAAAGAACCAACTCCTAAGAATTGTACTCAGACTTCTGCAACTGTGCTGTTGAATGTGTGCACCTACACACACATACAGGTGCATGCGAACCCACATACCTGTGCATGTGTGTACACACAACACACTCTCTAAAATAAAGCTTCAAATGGTATTTATATTATGACTTCTCACCTTAGCTGCTACTGTTCCCTTGTGTGGAACAAATGTAACTAACTAATAAGCAAGAATTACCAGAGAAGTGAATCTTCTAATGACAAGTGTTCTGAGACCCTGCTAAGGCATAGACTATTGGCATGTATCAGAATACAAAGTCTAATTTTAAAGAAGTGGCTGGTAGATTTCTAAGCTCTCGCTGCTAATGAACACTCCCTGTGGTGGTCGTGTAGCCTCCCCTACTTTTCTTTTGTAGGGCATGCCTTCTCCCTAGCTAGATCTCAGTGCCTCCTCCCTTCCTCCCTCCACATATGCCAGGGACAAAAATGATGAACTTGGCATTAGATGTAGCGCTTTTGAGCTGCCAGCGAAATGTCCAAGAGGCAGCTTGGAAATGCAGAATCCAGGGAGGAAGAGGAGGATTTTGGAGACTTTAGAGTGAGACAGATTGTATTCAAATCTCCATTCTGTCCCATGCAAGCTCTGTTAAGATGGCGAGGTCACTGAATTTCCAATGCCCTCCCTTCTCCTTTATTCCCCCTCCTTTTTCGTGTCTTCTCTTCTGGTTTTTCTTTCTATTTTGAAATGGGGTCTTATGTAGCCTGCAGTGGCTTCAGACTCACTCTGTTGCCAAGGCTGGCCTCGAATTCCTGATCCTCCTGCTTCAGCCTTTCAAGGGTGCCACTACACCTGGCTCAGAATTTCCTTTCCTTTATGTCCACCAGGGATATAACACCAACTTTCCAAGTTCTTGTGAGAATGAGAGGTGATGTTCATTTGAAACATCCAGTACAGTGCCGAGCACACAGCCGGTGGCTCAAATGTGAATGCCTACACCAGTCTGTAGACTGTTGTTCTCAGATGTTACTGGGTCTTTGGTTGACTGGCACCTGGTTATCAATTTTTTTGAATGAGCACTTGAGTTTCTGAGAATCAGAAGAGCAAAAGTTAAGAATAAAGTATTAGCCATGACAGTGAAGAAAGGGTATCAGTGGGCCTGGAGAGGACATGAAAGAGTTAAGGGGGGAGGTGAGGGAGGCCAGAGGAAGATGCAGGCAGGATAGGATTCAGAACCAAGTAGGACCTGGGGACCTGGGAAAGGGCTCACGGTGAGGCACTTGTTTCAGCTCTGCTCTGGTAAGGGAAAACAGGATAGCATATAGCTGCAAAATGAGCCGAACTGGAGGCAGGGGGAGAGGGATGGGCAGAGGGAAGATGGGGAGGAAAGAAGGACAAAGGGATGGAGAGGAGCCACTGTTGCCACTGTTCCTTTCACAGTGCCTCCCTTGCCTAGCAAAGGTTCCACCACTTTCAAATAGCACCCCCTTGTGGATAATTTCTGCAATTATCACAAGCCCTGCATTGCTCTTGATTACCCATCCAATCAAACAATGAACCAATCATAGGAGTAGCTCTGTCATTTTGGTCAAGAAGTCATGTGAGCTGATGTCACCAGATTGTCTGTTGCATTTGGCAATTAGGAAACAGCCACAGGTGACCCGTTAGGTCATTATTTTATATCTCCAGGTACCAGACAGGAGCAAATAGATAGTTCATAAACTACTGGTTCAGGCAAATTGAGTAATGGAGGGGCACGTCTCTGTGACTTAGACTTTGGGGTTCTCATTTACAGTGATGTCACTTCCTTCTTCACATGGTCACATTGAGGCTAAAAGAGATACCTGTGAAGTATTTAGCACAGGGCCTGGTCAAGGGGAAGCACTTAGTGCCTGTGGCTGTTTTGATTGGGCCCCTGTGTAAACTCGGAAGCTAAGAAAAAGCCATCAAACTTAGGAACTGATTCTAGCTTTCTTTGCTAATCCTAATCCCTCTGGCTCCCTACACCCTTGACCTCTATGAGTAATGTAGTTTAGTGCTGGATGGTGAGAGTGCCGGACAGGATGCACTTCCTGTAGATTTCAGTCCCAAGTGAACTCAATGGGGGTAGCCAGCTGACTCAGTGCCCTGCTGGTCCCTCTTAGAACTCTCGGATAATTTTATCCCTCCCTAGGCTTTGCCTTTCATTATAACACGAAGGTAACGCCTGTGTCACATAGTTACTATCCAGGCCCAAATGAGATCATGCATGACGTGCTGGCTTGTATTCTGCACTTACGAAAGGGAAGTTACCTGAACCACATTTGCAGAGGAAGCTGTTTCATTTTCTTAAACTGGACTCTCTTCCTCCAGTGTGGTTCCTTTTCTTCCATCACTGAAATCCCTTTAGGATTCCCACTACTGCTCTCTTTGCTCCGTCCCACTGGTTTTTAGTAGCTAGGTGAATCATCTGTCCCAAACAGATGACTGTGGTCCAGCTCATCATCCACAGTTACCTTTGCCTGGTAGGGCCAAAGCTGTCATTTTGGGAGAGATGAAAATCACCAGTTTAAAAAGCATTAAAGAAGCCAGTATCTGATTCAGTAGATGCATGCATTCTCTTACATTAAAGGGAGTGCGCACTTAGACCTTAACAGGGCTCTTCTCATGGAAGGTAGCTTGCTTGTGTGCAGTGCACTGTGTTAAATGAGTATTTATAGACACAATAGTATTATCTTTCTGTCAGTGATGATACTATCATAATAGGAAGGGGGCAGATCCTGGCCAATAACCACTTTGCAAAATACAGTTTCTAGGACCAGTGAGATGTCTTGGCTCAGTGAGTACAGGCACTTGCCATAATGCCCAATGACCACAGTTCACTCCTCAGAACCCAAACGTTAAAAGGACAAAATGGACTTCCCCATGGCACACATGCATGCATATAAATACAAAAATAAATGTAAAAAAATGTTTTAGACATGCAAATTCTGGCTGAGCTTGGTGACATGTGCCTGTAATGCAGCCATTGGCAGGCTGAAGCAGAAGAACCATGAGCCTGAGGCTAGTCTGGATTCTTCTCTTAGGACATAGTGCTTGGAGGAAAGTTTGGGGTAATTTACTGTGATCTGCCATATGTGTGGGATACTGCTTTAAAAAGATCCTAAATTTTTATTACCCAGGCACTGTGTTCATCAGTTCTCCGTCACTACAGTGAAAACCCTGAACTAATAAAGGTTACAAAGGGGAAAAAAAAAAAAAAAAAAAAAAAAAAGGATTGACTTTGACTCTTTAGCTTTGAGAAGGTTTCTGCCTGTGATCAGTTGGTACCATGCTTTGGGCATGTGATGAGGCGGAGTGTCTGTGGGGCAGACCTGTCCAGCCGATCATAAACAAAAACCAAAAGAGCAAAGGTCCCACAATCCCTGTCGAGGCATTCTTCCAATGTCTGAAGGGCCTGTGTCTCAGTGCCACCTCATCCAAGTGGTGCCACTCTTTAAGACATGGCCCTTCAAGGGCCAGGTAACATCTGTATTACTGGAAACATCTGGATTTCACCCGCTTGCCCTTCTGGAGTCCTCCCACTAGCTGGCGACTCAGGACAGTGTCTGTTTTTAATCAGGTCATCGGGTGTTTGACAAGTCTTCTTCACCTCGCCTCTCCTTCTTACAGACACGCCAACCTGTGTTTGTGCAACTCCTGCAAGGTGTGTTCAGAGTTTACCACTGCAACTGGTTAATGCCGAGCCAGAAGGCCTCAGTAGAGAGCTGTATCCGGGTGCTCTCTGATGTAGGTAAGGTACCAAATTAGCTTGGATACAATGGGATGCAAACAAATTGCCCGCTGTTTACTGAGCCTCTTGTAAGGAAGGAAGCCACAAGGCCAGACTCAGTTCTTCTTGATTCCTCCGCCTTTGTCTTTGCCAAGCCAGCACAGTAAGAACCAGTAAGTCCTTGAAAAATAAGATTCCATAGTTCAAAGTCAGACAGTTCCTGGCAAGTGATGATCCACAAAGATATTCAAGGCCCCGGGAAGTCCCTCATTTAAAAGCGCGAGTTTGTTTACTCCAGCAGATGCGTTTTGCTATATGGAAACTTTCTTCCCGTAAAGCGCCTCGCCGGTCAGATCTCACGGAGCACCCTTCCCCACAAGCAGGGCATTGTTTTCATCTCCCTGTGGGGTGGCTGGTCTGCCTTCCTCTCTTGGCTCCCTAACCCCCAAGACTCTCATCTCAAAGGCCTATCTAAAAGGCCGTTATCCTCTGCTCCCCTTTTCTTTCTGCCAGGCTAGATCTTGAACCAGGCAAGCATTCCAGCATGGGGCTACACCCCAGCCCTTTTCGGAAAAGTTTAAGCGGTATCATCATTGTACATATTTCCGGGATACAGCACGCTGGGGTAGTTAGCTTCCCATGTGGTGGGAAGTTCAGACTTCTTTCTTCTAATTACTTTGAAATAGTTGGTAAATTGCTATAACTTATGGTTACCCTGTGGACGCCCATTATCCAGCCTTTCTCTGGGCTTTTCCCCCATTGTTTTCCATTTAGTAGAGTAAATGGTTAGGAAATTATTGACCAGCTATTGATTCTTTCCCTGCGTATTATATGTTCTGTTAAGATAAAAATGGTCGCTCTCTAGCACCTCTTTCAGAATGCTATAGCTCTTTTTACAGTCAGATACAGGCAATAGAGAGCACTTTCTGTGTTTTCAGCAGTTTGTAGCACTGAAGGTGACAAATGGTTCCTTTCCTTTGGACAGGGTTCCCCACACAGGAGTGTGCATCTTAGCTTCCTTTTTAGGTTCCCTTACATTTAGTATTACTTTCAGATTCGTGTCACGAAGCTACAGTAGAGTTCCTGTGTCCTCCTCACCGTCTTCTCCATTGTCCGCATCTCCATTGCTAGCACACATTTGTCAAAAGTTAAATACTGACACTGGTACACTGTCACCAGCTGAACTCTAGGCTTGATCCGGATTGCACTAATGTTTCCATGAATGTTCTTTTCCCGTACCTGGGTTCACCTCCACACCTCTCACACCTCGGTTGTCAGGTCCTCAGAGTGGTCTGTGACAGTTTCTTGCTCTTTCGTTGTTATTCTTGAGAGTCTTGATAAACAAATACTGGTCAAGGGTTTTTCTGAGTGTCCCTGTGGTGGATTTCACTGTTTCCTCGTGCTGAGTGAGTCCTTCTCGAGGAAGGAAAGAAGAGCCTACACTGCACGTGCTGTTTGTGTTCTGGTCAGCAGAAGCCAGCTTTTTGTAGGCTGTGATGTAGGACAATAAAGTTGGTCACCTTAAAAAAACAAAAAAAAAAAAAAAAAAATTCTGTGACCTAACAAGTTGTCTGGATGGTTCTTAAAATGTACAGCCACGTGGCCATTTGCAAGAAGGCATTCATTTATAAAGCAAACTGACACTGAGCTCTTACTGTGTCTTCCCCAAGCTTTATCACTTGGCACCATTTTAATGTTCACGGTTGCTTCCGTCCCCAGAATTCCCATTGGGAAATCCTAACCTACAATATGGTTAAAGGTCCTTCTCCCTCTCCATTCTTCACCATACCATATATGTTTGCCTGTTATAGGCATGGAAAAAATGGCCTAGTAGCTGCTGAGGATTAAAACCCATATCCTGCCACTCTGAAAGTTGTGGACTCATGAGTCATCTGTCTCTTTTGTAGCCAAGAGCCGGGCCATAGCCATCCCTGTTGACCTGGACAGCCAAGTCAACAACCTCTTCCTGAAGTCCCACAACATTGTGCAGAAAACGGCCATGAACTGGCGGTTATCAGCCCGCAATGCTGCTCGTCGGGACTCTGTTCTGGCAGCTTCCAGGGACTACCGAAATATCATCGAGAGATTGCAGGTAACAACTGGTGCTAAAGGAAGTGGAGTTTAACTTGATGGTCACAAAACACACAAGCTCCGCTACAGAGAGAGGCCTGTGAGGCCAGGAGGACAAAGATATTTGGTAAACAAAAGCTTCTGAAAGGAGGCCCACTCATCTGTTAGACAGTTGATGCTGAGAGTGAGCAGGGAGTAGACCTCCCTGTGGCCTGGGCGTCCTCACATTGTGACAGCTGAATCTATAAACATGTCTAAGGACTTCCTGAAAGCAGTTTTGTCTTTACCACCCTGTTTTTTAAAGATATCTCTTGACATTAATTCTGCTGCCCTCTGTTGGTCAATGCAGCCTCAGAGGTGCACTTAATTTCTTAGGAGGGGAATTCAAACCACTATTCAATGGGAAAGATATTAGCGCCCTGTCACAGCTATGTGCGAACTAGAGTATTTTGTGATGGCTGTCACTGGAAAACACATGCCCTTGAACAGTGCCTGGGATATAGTACAGTGCCTAAGGTTACTATTGTGGATAAAAATTACTATCGTTTGGAAAAGCAATTGAGTGACTGTGAGGCTCCATAATTTACATAAAGACAAATAGATTCCCTGATTGACTCATCAGCCCTGGGCACTGGTGACATGGGATGGTGACAGAAGCCCTAAATGACGCCCTACCCCCTTTAGAGAGTCTCCAGTTTTGGAGGAGTCAAGGCCATTAATCAGCTAATAATACATATAAACCTAAAGTGACAACATGAGACCTGATCTTGACTGGGGTTGGGGTAGGGGATGAGGGATGCTTGGCTGAGGAGGTAGCATTGACCCAAGATCAGGTTCAAAGAGGCAAAGGGTAGGAAACATCTTTGTAAAGGCTATTATACAGAACAAATGAGGTGCATGGCTATTCAGCTAGGAGGCCTGGAGAGCTTTGGAGGCAAGCTTAAGCCAATGTCACTTTGATTCCTAAGAACGTTTCCTGACTCTCTGTACTTTTGGAAAAGTGAGGAGTAACAGACTCAACACTCCACGAACAAACAATATTCTCTGGACAGCACAGTCCGTGTCAGTTATCTACAAACACATTAAGTTTTTTGCTTCTTTTTTAAATTTAGTGAGTATATCCTGGGAAATGGAATAGATTGCATAGGTCGGTCATAACTAGCTATAAAGATTTGTCAGTGCTTTAAAAGAACCTGGTTTTGCAGTTATGCATTATCCCCAAGTTCCTGTCATCATTGGACGCCCTCATGCAGCAAACGTTGTAATAAGGACAGCTCTTGCCAGTTAACCATCTCTATAATTAATTCTCATCTAAACGCTCGCTCCCTCAACATTAGCACCTTCCCCAACTCACTGCTTTGGCATCTTTGTTGCTCTCTCTCTCTCCTCTCTGTCTCTCTCTCACTCTGTCACTCTCTCCCTCTCTCTCTCTCTCTCTTGCTCTCACTGTTGCTCTGTTGCTAAATGTCATACATTTGAAAATACAGTGCAAACAAATTTCAGTGTAAAGTCCAGACTTCTCAAAAGATGCAAGATTTCATGCAGTATGTTAATACAGTGTTAAAGAATCACTTCCATCCCATGTAAATGCTTCCAGTTTGTGGTGGACTTGGGACCAGTAGAGAGTGAAGAGAAGGGGGAGAGAGAAGGACCAGTAAAGAAAGGAAGAGAAAGAGGAGAGGAAGAATTGTCCCCAAAGGCATATTCTTAGGGAAGCTAGTAAGAACCTGTTCTTCACTTCCATGAAAGGCATATGAGTTAGAGAATCTGCAGCCCGATTTCTTATGATTTTTGTTGGGAGCTCCTTTCACCCCACCAGGAGAAATTTTCCAGTCTTGCATCCCTTTCTGTGTGTCCTAGACATTATTGAGCTGTTACCATTACCTGGAGTCTCTTAAACAGAAACTAAGACTGTGTTTATAGGATATAATTTTAGCTTCTGGATAAAATATCTTTTAATTCCTTTTTTTAAACCCCAACAGGTTAAAATATTGAAGTGAGGTGTCTCTTCCCATGCAAATCCCCTTTGTGCTGTGTTCTTCCCGGTCTTAGCACGCTGCTAGTTGAACTTTGAGTCAGCAGCCCTTGGAACAGGCTACAAGCCATGGCACAGGCTGCAGCATCTTTTGAAGATGATTCCTTGTCTGTTTCCTATCATTTGCCTTTAAATGGTGTTTGTTGTGTCGGGCTGGCAGCCCTTTCAACTTTTCTCTGTTTTCCTTTCCTACAGCTGTGTGTTTTGCATTTGAAGACCATCATGCTATCAGGGTACATGTATTTAGCATGTTGATACAGCATGTTCATTCATTTGTGTGCTCATGTTTATATGACTTTATTGTGTAAATGATGCTCATTGTAAAGAATCTGACAGCACTAGTAACTATGTAGAAGAATGTTAAAATCCCCTGTGATCCCACCACCCCAAGAAAACCAGTGGTGATATATTAATGGAATTTGATATGCATTATTTTAGATAAGGATATTGTTCTTGAAAACAGTGTTGTAGAAACCATCTATTCCATGACTGTTTTAAACGCATACTGTAGACGTCTTTTCACACTATTAAACTTGCTTTTGTGCATTGCACTTACAGCTATGTGGGCTGGCCCTTGAGTAGCATAAAACTGTGTCAGATGGAGGGGTGGAGAAAGTATTGATTTGTTTCTTTTGTTTTCTGGACCAGGAGGCCATGCTTCTGGTAACTGTTGGACAACATCTAATAGCTGAAAATAATGGAAGACAGTACTAAAGCAATGCTAGCACAGCCTAGCCTGTCCAATGTGCTTAGGCAGAGATAGTGTCACCTTGTTAGCCAGCTCCTGCCTGAGCTGCTGACCAAGCGATGCTTTCATTCCAGGACATCGTGTCTGCCCTGGAGGACCGACTGAGGCCTCTGGTCCAGGCTGAGCTGTCTGTGCTTGTGGATGTTCTGCACAGACCAGAATTGCTTTTCCCTGAGAATACGGATGCCAGGAGGAAATGTGAAAGTGGTGGTTTCATTTGCAAGTAAGCAGCCTCCCTCATGGAGTGGTCAGTAGCCAGAAAACCCCAATGACCAGGCCAAACCCCTGTTCTGGAGAAGCCATTGGCAAGTTTTTAACTTTGTGGGTTCGAGTCAGATACTAGAGTCTTGTTCTGACCATCTCAAAGTAAATTTGTCTATTAAATCCTTATTTACTGACACTCCCCTCAATTTGAATTGCATGACTGTTCATTTTTTTTTTTTTTCTTCATTCAACAAGTTGGGAGCAAACACCATGTGTGGTACAAACAAGCAAAATGTCATGACCCTGCAGGCCCTCAAAAATCTTGGTCCTACCATGACCTCGCTATCATTTCGTAACATGATTTTAGCTTCTTAGTTTATGCCATGGGGTATAGTCTAAAAAGAAACCAGTGGTTTTAGGACAAGAAATCCCCATTTGATTTTCACTGTGAGATTAGTTGTTTATCTAGCTTGAAGGTAGGCTCTGCCCTAGGAGCTCCTCTGAGGACAAGACTATGGATACAGAAAGTATGTGTTTGCTCAGCCACCAACCCTGTGAGGTTTTAAAAAACATACTATTGGCATGTATCAGCAGCAATCCTTGGTGGATAAATAGCCATGCTTATGAGTAGGACTCTTGTCTGCTTTCTCCACTTGGTATAATCTCTCCATTGTATGTGGCCAGCTCCTGCCCTGTCAGCCTGCTATCTGTTCCTAACCAGCAGGTGTCGCATGTGAGACATAGCTGCTGACTGGTTCTTAAGGGAAAGGATGTCCCAAAGTATATTTGAAGTTGGAGCCCTTTATAAAGATTTGTTCTTTACCTGACTAATTAGACCAAGTTTCTTGTGCAAGGTCTTTAGCTGGAGAACATTGTCCCAGTGTGACCTGTGGTTTTCTTTTATTCAGGTTAATAAAGCATACTAAGCAGCTGCTGGAGGAGAATGAAGAGAAATTATGCATTAAAGTCTTACAGACTCTCAGGGAAATGATGACGAAAGATAGAGGCTATGGAGAAAAGGTACTGCCTTTTATTTTCATGTTTGAATTGTACTGGATATTATACTTAAGGATTGAGAGTGCTGGAAAACCCTTAGTTACTGGTTGATAGTTTCTTCTTCTTTTTTTTTTTTTTTTTTTAAAGATGTTTCTCCTATCCCCAAAGGTAGCTGAATCATGACTGTGGACGACTGTGGTCCCTGAAAGTCAAAAAATTATTAGTTGTCTCTTATAGACTACTCACTGTATAACCTAACGTCAAGCAAACAGTTGAAAGACCTCTCCTGTTGAACTTCCCAACGAGACATAATCCTCTTAGGTATCAGTCCCAATATCCTGGATTTTGGGTTTCAGCTAAGCATACCTGTGGATTGACTTACTTCTTCCTGATGGAATGTTATGCAATCCTTCTAGCACCTCAAGAAACTCCCTCCAGTTCTAACTGGAAGTCAGACAAGCAATCATGTCACCACTTCTGATTGAGATTGTGAAATAGACAGTGCCCATGACCTGACACTTCTTGGTGTGTGAAGCCAGCAGGCATATGGCACGTGTCTCGCAAAGGGCACAGTGGAGCAAGGATAACCCTGGTGCTTCTCGTGGTAGCAACGAACCTTAAGCATAGTCCTCAGTGCCAGCAGCCTTCATTGGGTAGTTAATAACACCCACTAATTGTCAGTGGTTCCTAATCCACTTGACCTATCAGTATACCCACTAACTCACTGGTCAGCTCTGAGAAAGAGCCTTGGGAATTAAGCCAAGTCTTTCCCTGTCAGAATAGTTGCTGATAACAAAATCATCAGAAGTATAACAGACTGCTGAAGTCTTGCTTTTCAGCCTATGATTGGTCTCTTGTTAATGTTTGCTTCCCTAACAAAAGAGGTTCCCTACATAAGAAAAAGAAAACAGGAGCGTGTGCAGTTGTTACTATACTATATATCCCCCCATTCTTCCCAGATCACTAGGCTTTTAAATGCCATCTGGTAAAATGCTTACCTAGCATGTATAAAACCCTGGTTTTGACATAGCTACACTGCATAGAAGTGGATGTGGTGTTGCATGCCCGTAATCCTGGCACTAGGAAGGTGGAGGCAGGGTGAGCAAAAGTTCAAGGTCATCTTTGGCTACATAGAGAGTTCTAGGCCCAGCCTGGGATACAAAAAATTCTGTCTCAAAACCAACCCAGCAAACAAAACCATCTGTACATGTCATTCTAAATGTTTACCGTATGTAAATTTAAAGGTGAATACTTGGTCACAGAATAAGGTTTTTGTGGCCAAGACCGAATAGGAAGAAACTCATAAATATAAATAGTAGGTGCAAAGAGCCTTAGTCCCATGGGTGGAGTGGGGGGCAGGTTTTAATTGAAAGGAAGGGAACATGGAGGGGAGAGAAAAAGCAAGGGCAACTAGGGGTGGGGTAGATAGAGAAAGAAAGGCAGAGAAATGTCAGGGATTGGGGTGCTATGAAGGAATAAATGGTCGGAGCTTGAAAGAGTTTCTTGGGCCTCTGTTGACTTTCCTTTGTAGCTGGTGAAGAATTAGCCACACCAAAGTCACAGGCTGACATCTCTTTTCAGAGCACTTAGGACTATCATCCCCACTTCAGGAAAGGGGAACCCTGTAAGCTAGAATGGGGGAGACCACAAAACCAAGGGAGATGTTCTAGGAACCTGCAGTGCAGACTTAAAACTCCTGGTCCTGATGCTTGGACTGTTTGAAAAGGCTACTTGCCCATCTTCATGGCTAGCACTTTGAAATGGGCAGAGGGAGTGAAGGTATTTCTGCTGCACTCAGTCTAGCTTCGCTCAGTCTGACTTTAACCAAGGTTCTTTGGTGATTTTTCTGATGGTCACTGCCTGTCCTTGGCTGGGTTAAAGAAGCACAACCCATAGGCAGGCCAACATTTTCAGGGGTAGAAAAAATTCACAGCCAAAGGACTAACCTCCTTTCCTCAAGGAAACTAGTTGGCTTGGGTTTTTATAAATGAGGTTGTCCTTGGTCTGGCGCTAAGGACACTCCCATGCTTTCATCTCAGTTTTCCTGCTGCTTGCCCCTTGTATGGAATGTTGCCATGGCTACCACTTTCCTGAGGATATTTGGTACTGTCCTTCTTTTCGGCCCTTTTTGAGTCTTCATAGCCATGGAATGAGATCTAGAAGAGGCCTCAGGCTTTGCCTCATTAACCCTCCCTTGAGCATAAGCACCTGGGCTGGGGTGAACTGTCTGCCCAAGGCCACACGGAAAGTCTGCATGGTGTCAAGGCTAGAACTCCAGTTTCCCACATCCCAGTATGTGTCCTTTCCTGCCTCTCTCATGCTGTGTCCTCCAGTCTGGGCAATTTTTTGTATCTTTTCTCTAAGCTGTCCCTATGGATGGAGAGAGGCTTTGCATGCCTTTGCTTATCTCTGCATTTTAATTCAACTTTGGGACTTTATCAGAGTCACAGGTGACAAAGAAATTTGAAACAATCCTTATTATTCTGCTCAAAAAAATGTTGATGTGCTTGTATGGATCCATCTTCATGAAGGAAAAAGGAGACTGTTGAGAAGTGTGACTCAGATTACCAAATAGATTAAAATATACCAGAATCTCTCCAAAGCTGACATATGTTTTAATCACCAGATAAAAATTTACTGACCTCTTGTGTGCCAGTCTCCTCTTATCTCAGGTCAGCTTTGGGGATAAATATTGTCATTATTTTGAGACTCAAGGATAAACACACAAAAATTTTTTTTGCTTAGGATCGTAGAGTTAAGAGCAAACCCACAGTCTGAGTCCAGAGAGCTAGATTTTCACCATTGAATGGGAAGTTAGCAGATGAACTATGCTTGAGTGCTTTGAAATTTACCTATGATCCTAATATTGACGTTTTCATTAAGGTATATGATTACTACATAAAAGACAGGGGCATTAATGTTGCAGAATATCTAGGCTTCAGCTCAGTTCTGATTTGTCACCCAATTGAAAAAAGTCTTCATTTCGTAGCAGGTAAGTTCAGTTCATAAATTCTGGTTGTCGAAGGGCCATCAAAAAAGGGCCATCAAAAACCTGTGGTTTTGAATAGGTCCCATATTAGGAATCAGAATAGTGAACAGTGAGTATTTAACAGACTGTCCATAAGATGTACTAGTCCAGGAAGTGTCAAAGGTGATAGGGACTAGACAAATCAAAATTGTTATGTTATAGTGATGTTACTGTAATGAAACACCTGAGGGGGCTATGTTATAAATAAGACAGGTAGCTCTATGGTAAACAGACACAATCCATACAATCAAAATAAGTAAATAGAGTGAGTTATATTTATAGCTTACAGTTTGAGACCCTGAAATTCCAAAATTGGACAGCTCCAAAACTAATGTTGAGTGGTAAGTACTTCATAAGAGAGTATTAAATCACATTCTGAATCAGCCGAGGAGGGATTCCAGAATCTGCCTTGTCCTTACAATTCTCCTAAAACTAACTCAGAGCCCAGCTTGGTGGTAGCTAACATCCTGAACACCAAAGAATCCGAAAACGGAAAACGACCAGGAGTTTGAGGCCTTCTTCATCTATGTAGAGAGTTCCAGGACAGAATGAGACCTTGTCCCCAGCAAACCAAACCCAAGTAATAATAATAATAATAATAATAATAATAATAATAATAATAATAATAATAAAAACAACCAAACCAGATAACAAAGTATTATTTTCATACAAGGACAGAGCCCTGTGACCTAGAGCCCTACCCCCAGGTCTTACCACTTGCCAGCATATCACTAGTGAGGTCCAACTTCCCAATTGTGAACTGCAAAAATATACTGAAACCATCTCCAAACCATAGCAAGCACTCAGTAAATAAAGGAACAATTATCTTCACCTATTATGTTCCCAAATGCAAAGAACCAACAGTTTATGCTATTTATGGTGTTAAATATAAAAATAAAGAACATTTGAAAAATTATAACCAAATGGTGTTGAAGTACATGTTGGTATGAAGCTTATGGTATCTTTGTGTCCTGCATCTTCAAAGAGATCAGACTTTAGAATGATACCAGGACTCTGTAAATATGAATATGCATATGAAATGCCCTCTAAAGTCTGCTTTGAATCTAGAATACATTTTGCCCATGGTTAAGAAAAGGTAACATTCCAATTCTACTGCTGTCTTCCCCCCTCCCCACCTCCTACCTGCTCCTTGGAGAGTGTAAAGCCTCCCCTAGGAAGTCTACTAAGTCTGTTCCATCACCTCATTGAGGCAGGACCAAGGCATCTCTCCACCCCCATTCCCCTGTATCTAGGCTGAGCAAGGTATCTCTCCATATAGAATGGGCTCCACTAAGTCAGTTTGTATATTAGAGTTAGGTCTTGGTCCCACTGCCAGAGGCCTCATCTATTGTTCCAGTCACACCATTGTCACCTATATTAAAGGAGTCTAGCTCTGTCTTATGCAGGTTCCCTATCTGTCAGACCTGAGTCAGTGATTTCTCACTAGCTTGGGTCAGCTAATTCTGTGGGTTTCCCCATCATGGTCTTGACTCCTTTGTTCATATTTTCACTCCTCCCTGACTCCGATTGTACTCCAGGAGCTTGGCCCATTGGTTAGTTGTGGATTTCTGCATCTGCTTCTGGAAGAAAGTTCTAGCTTCTCTAGGGTTGATTGGAATGTAAAAAAACAAATCAATAAAAAAATGCAACCAATCCACAGGGGCGGGGGGATATACCTAGGAAATCTAATCAAGGATGTGAAAGACATCTACAATGAAAACTTTAAGACACTGAAGAGAGACATTGAAAAAGACAATAGAGTATGGAAAGACCTCCAGTGTTCATGGGATAAAATGTTAATATTGTGAAAAGCATTACAGTGCTGAAACCAATCTACAGGCTAAATGCAAGCTTCACCCCATTTTTCACAGAATTTGGGGGGGAAAATCTGACCTCAAATTTTATGGCAGAGTTATAGTAATAAATGTAGCACAGTTCTGGACTGAAAACAGACATGTTGATCAGTGGAATAAAATAAAGAGCCAGAATAAACTCACACAGTTACAGCTACCTGATTATCAAAAACAGACATGGGAGAAAACACAACCTGCTGTGGTTTGGATGATTATGAGGGTTCTTTCGCCTTCCGAATTGGTTTATGGGAGAAATGTGGAAGAATTTAGAACTTTGGGATAAAAAAAATCTCAATTCTGTGAGAACACACACACACACACACACACACACACACACACACACACACACACACACATATTCCATGGCTAAGAATCTTAGAAATTGCTCTGATGCTCTCCATAGTTCATGGAAAAACATAGTTGCCTTAAGTATTGCCTGTCTCAGTTCATTGTGGGTTTTTATGCTGATCTTGGTTTATATTATTAGTCAAAGAGCTTTAAAGGAAATTCAGAGGCCAGGAACTAATGTACAAGGATATCTCTATTTAATATTCTACTTCCCCCTTCTGAATAATTCCTGTTTTAGTTCTAAAGAGAACCAACCTCAGGTAATGCCAGGTTTTTTGTTTCTTCCCAATTGTCAGTTATCTGCTAACCACAGAAGCTCCTTAGTTGTAGATGAGAGATTTTTGACCTTTCAGCCTACTAGCATTTCTAACAAACTCTTTACTTTTTAGAATGAAGTGTAACAGGGCTGCTGCAAATTAGTGTGCTATCCTTAAACCAATGTAACTGAGACAATTCTCTTGTGATTTTTTTTAATTCCCCTGGACTTGATACCAACATACGCGTGTTACTAATCCAACTGGGGCAAATGTTGACTATCCGTCATCCTTGCTCCCAGGTTATGAGATATGTTAGTGTCTGCCTCCTGAAGTTAATCCCAGATCTGGGTAAGCCCAACTGCAGTTTAAGCTCCTGAACCCCACAATAAACAAGTCAAATGAGTTAATAGTTCTCTAGTCTTTTATCTGATCCCTTCCTCTCTGCTTCTGAAAAACAAATCTCAGGGAATTGGCTCTCAATGCCACTCAGTTCAAGTTCTCATGTTTACAAGCAAGTATGAGACTGTCTTGAAGCTTGGATGATGGACTCTTAAGGGTTTTTTTTGCCCAGTGTGGGAATAAAGCATGGCACATGCTGTATATTTTGTTCCAGAGCAGATGTCATTTCAAGCTGTGGCCATGCCCACAGTGCCTAAACTCCTCCAAATGGCCCTTGTCTAGCAGCACTTGAAGGTGAAATAGCTGAGCATTAGCATACATTTGCAATTTTCTAATATATAGATTCTTGTGTTCCCTTCCTAACAAATCTCTTTTTCTCCCCTCCTTTCTTCTTTTCCAGCAAATTTCCATTGATGAAGTGGAAAATGCCGAGGTCTTAATTTTGTTGTTGTTTGGTTTGGTTTGGTTTGGTTTGGTTTGGTTTTTAATGTCCCATGGTACCATCTCCATGATTCCCTTCCAGTTTCCCCATACTGTGTCCTCTGGTCTCTACATTTAGTGTCTGACTTTGTGTAGTGTGCCTTCTGGGAGTGAGCAGGGTCAGTCCTGTCTGTGTTAGTATTCCCCTCCAGAATGTTTGTCATTTGTTCTTGGATAACCCACCCTTGTCCTGCTAAAGAGTTTCTAAGCTATGACAAGGTTACAGTTATTTCCTCATCTCAACTGAATCTATGCTTGACACTGGTCGTTAACATACGACTGAAGCTCACTGCTGATGTCAACATGAAGGAGCTTTGCCCTGTGTCAAGCATTTGACACAAAGAGAGAATATATTAACGTGGTTGGGAAGTTGTTAAAACACATCAACAACAAAACACCAAACCCACTATTCTCTTGCTGTCTGTGTTGAAAAGCATTACATGTGGGGCGGGGGGGGGGGGGGGGAGAGGTTTGTCACATAAGTACTTTCATAAGGCATTGTGAATCCACCCCTAATATTAGAACACCCCATAGCCATGGCTTTTCTTCTGCAAGAACTATACCGGTAGGTGCAAAAATGTCAATCTGTGCTTCCTATACCTGTCTAGTTTACCCATATAGTGCTGTCTTGGAAACTGATTAATACATGAGTGGATTGGAGGCTTCCTTCCCCTGGTTTGTTCTGTGCATTTTTCAACAGCCTTAGTGATTTTAGGCTGTGATATGTAGTTAGTAAGGGGTGCCAGTAAGATTTAAAAAAAAAATGACTGGGGGAATAAAGTATATGTGTATGTATTATATTACACATACATGTGGTTTTATTGGCTGGTATACTGGAATAAAATTTTATTTGATTTTTTTTAATATCTTATTTTGGATGGAATGAAGCTACCAGATTAGACATGTTATGCCCTTCTCTTTTCACTTTAATTTAATATACCATAGTTGAAAAATCTTAATAAATGGCTTAGATATACCTAAGGAAAGTTAAGATACACTACAGACTTAAATCTAGAAGCAGCATAAGTGGTTTTGAACTTGGACTAGCTGCTTCAGGAATGGCATTTCAAGAGGGAAATAGCCACTCGTAGCCCATGTAACTAGAGCATGGTCAACTAGGTCTTACATGTGGCTAGCTAAGCTCCATATAGGGCTATATGATGAATTGTGTATGAACACATTTGTCTTTATTTTAATCAGACACAAGCATCTCTATACTATAATCAGAGGACTGAAGAGGGGTGGATGCCTGCAGCTTCATTAATTGCTTGTAACACAGTGATTTTTCCTTGTTCCATATGTAGCTTTCCCACTTCGGAATTATTTCTATGTTAGAATGTGCAGGTCTGACTTTTATGTGCTGGCACCCTTCAATATTCTTGTTTCTACCTAGAGTTCTAAAGGCCTCCCTTTAAATTTCTCTCCCTGAGCCATTGAAATTCAATTTCTATTTGCTTAGATACAGATTAAGTCAGGAAAAGAAAACCCTCCCTCATCTGAGTCTGTGTAGCGTTATTAATACACTGTTTGCACCATAGTAATCAGTTGATGTGTTTGCTTGCTCAAGACACAACTTGGTTCTCCTGGCTAGGAGTTTATTGCTTGCTTATGGAAAGATTCCACAGTTGGAGCAGGTGTGTTTATAATTATACTGTAGGAAATAGAATACTGTCTGTTTATAAAGGAAGAATGTTCTGGCAGGCACTTAGATTCTTTGAAAATTCCCTGAGGAAGCAACTGTGGCTCCCCTCTGCGTAGTTACCCCTGGCAACAGTCGGAACCCTGGGACACCAACACCCTGTCCCTGGTCCCTCAGGCTATTGGCTCTGGCCCTATTCTCAGAGATGACTGATTGGCCTTTATCATCAGCCCATTCTGGAAACCACCACAGCTCCTGTGGTGCGTGCCCCCCCCCCCAACCTCTCACCAGTGTGTGCTAGTGGAAACTGTCATCCATAGCTGAGTTTCTACAGAAGTTTAATGAGAGCTCCTGCTGGCTCAGTCCTGAATCCTCAGTGTGGTGGTGGTGGTGGTGGGGGGGGGGGGTATTAGGCATGTCTGGTCCCTCTATGTCCTCATTGGTGAAGACCCACTGCCTTTAGATGATAAAGACCAGTTGAGCTTGTCAGAAAATAGGTGCTGCAAACCACTTAGGAAAAAAGGAAAAGCCTAAGGCCTTCTGCACTCATGTCAGGGTTTTGCAGAAGAGGATAAAAGGACAGAGGTAAAAACTCCTCATAAGGAAGGTGCACTGTATGCCCCCCCCCCCCGCTGCCTCCTGGAGTAAACTTTAATTTGATGCCAGAAACAGGAGGGTGTTGGTATTTTGTGTTTCTGTTGTTTCTTGGCAAGTAAAGAGGCAGTCCCTATCCTTACCCTTGACTTGGTCTCATCCACTGAAGATAGGAAAAACAGCCAGGGCTGGGGGTGGGGGCATAGAGAAAGGAAACTACCTGAACTGTATCAAGCTTGATGGGTTGTTACATGTATGTACTTGTATGTATACACACACACACACACACACACACACACACACACACACAATAAAGCTATAGAAAGTTCCCTCACTGGCCATGAATGGTCACCAGCTGATTCTAAAGATGTAAACTTGTTAGGCCAAAGGCACTTTGTTAAGAGCTGGATACAGTGTGCCCCCAAATAGACACAGTATCTTCCCTACTGAGATTTGCTAGAGAGACTATGCAGATTAATATAAAAATTACTTCAGTCTGTTTTTAACAAAACATGATAGAAATTATATGGCGTTATGGGCAAACAGCATCTGGGGACTTTTTTCTTAAGCCAGAAGGTCAAGTAGTCCCTGCAGAAGTCAGGCAAGAATCAAATGAGTAGCTGCACGGATGAACAGGCTCCACTTTTCTAAACTCAGAAGTGCCATGCCTGTTGAGAACATGCTAGGAGTTAAGGCGGAAGTGGTGACTAACAGAGTGGTCCACCTAGGTTTCCCCCCTTTGTCCTTGAAAATGAGTCCGGTGTATACTGTAGTTCACTGGACATGCCTGTTAGTTTCCATTTGAGATGTGATCTGTACTGAATTACTGTCACTCGGAGCCTCTGGTGACAGCTAGCAACTTTGCTTTCCTGTATTGAAAAAAAAAAAAATTCTAGATAGATATTTCGTGTCACCCAGGGTAGCTGTAACCTGCTTTTATTTTTATTGTGCCCTTAACTTCTCTCACCTCCAGCTCCTCCTACAAGCCGATGATGCCACAGACAAGACACTTAGTAAAATTCAGGATGTGTGAAAGCTGAGGGGGGAGACAGAGGAACTTAAGAATTGTTAGATTTCACCTTCAGGGGGCGTGCTCATGACGTCCAACCCCAGTGGAGGCGTCCTACTTTTTTGCATTGCTGTGAACTGCTAAGTTGGGCACCTGCCAACATTCAGACAGCCGTTACATAAGACCTTTCTTTTTTTCCTGGAATTTAGGCTCACTGCTGATGTGCGACCTTCAGCAGTAATTGCCAATAAGTGCAGTGGGAGTGTTTACTCTTAGACACTGGCAACCACAGAGCAAGCTCTCCTCACAGCATACAGAAGCCACTGCAGAGTCTGCTCAGGGCTTTTTCTCTTTTGACTTCTTTCTTTCTTTTCCTTTCCTTCCCCTTTCTTTCTTTCTTTCTTTCTTTTCTTTCTTTCTTTCTTTTTTTTTTTTTTATGCTGAGATTATTCCAGAATGATTGAAGTGGTGGTGTAAATGAGTCAAGCCAGATTGCATTTGTAAATAATGGGCCACATTATTGAGTTCTGATGAAGTCTCTCTGTAAGATAAGCATCGAACTACTTGGGTGGAGCCATATAATTTTTAACTAATTTTTGTTTCTAAAAAGCAAATGCATTTAAAAAGAGAATTGCATTTGTAGATGTGAATATTTAATTTTTTCTTGTAAAAGCTAGATAACTTCTATTTTTGTCTCAGTTTTCTTAAAGCTTTCTTTTCTCTAATGAAGGGGTTTCAACGGCTGATAAAAGGTGCTGCCTGGTTAACATGTTTACAGGCTCATTCATTCTTGTTTTGTTTCCTTCCCCTGAGGTTATAAGTAGATTAAAAAGCAACTGAGTGCTGATTTAGGGGGCCAGAAAAGATAAATTCTTTTAGCTGTCCTGCCATATCAATCTATCATACATGTCTTGACTTGTGTTTAATTTCTGCCAGGATGGTCCACATGGAAACATTGTGTTTAACAGAAAATCAAGAATTCCCTGGGGCCATAGAAGAATTCCTGTTAAGGACAGTAGAAAGCAAAGCCTATTCAGGAGCTCTGCTCTGTGCTGGTCCAATAATAGACACACATAAAAGGAATGGATGGAGAAATGGACAGGTGTGAGGGGGTTGCTGAATTGCAAATGCCAGAAATAACCTAAGAAGTCTCTGGGCTTCTTTAAGAATTACAAGGCATAACAGCAGACGTGCATCCCTCCATAAGAAATCAGGTGCTTTGCATATAAAGTAGGCACATGAGTATCATCTACGCACATAGCCCATTACTTGATTGACATCAGTTAGGATGCCTTGATTATTGACCTCATCCGGAAAGGACATTGAGGGCTCAGAAACTTGAGGTACCATTTAATTTCTACTTAAATGTTTGGTGGTCATTTGAATCTTTGTTTCTACTAAGTTACATTTGGCTGGAATTCTCTGAATGTCTTGGGAAGACTTACAATCAAAGGATCAATATGGTGAAACAGTCTGGTTTTCAGGTTCATAACCTGAAACTACTTGGTTTTCAGGTTCATAACGAGGCTTGTGGATCACCCGCCAGCTTTGAAGATTTCACTGTAATTAGAGATGTCAGCAGCATGTACTTGGAGGAGAAATAAAATGTAGAATATTTAGGTCTTAAAATGTTGCTTAGGTCCTTAAAAATGTTAACTGAAACCTCGGCATTCAAGTAAAATGATAATAATAATGGCTAAAAAAAAAAAATCTGAATTCATTTATCAGACCCTACTCTTCACCTACATTGGTACCATATTTACAGAGCTATTCTTGGAACATGTATACTTTATGTTTATACTTATCAGGATTGCATTTTACTTCCATAAAATCAGCTTATCCCCAAGGAACTGTGATTTCCAATCATCAGAGAAGGAAGGGCTGGTATGGGCTGTTGCTTGTTTTACCTAATTATATTCCTGGTTTGGTTAGATCTCTACCATGCCCAAAAGTAGTTATATTGTTTAGGGAACTTGGCTGTTAGGTTTTTAAAAATGAAGTTTGCTGACAATAGACTATTCATTCTTTGATACTTTAGCTGGATAGAATCCCAGTAATGCCCCAGTCTCCCTGAACAGGTGAGGAGGTAGAAGCCCAGAGAGGTTCTTTGGTGACACTGGCTGGTCACGTGACATTTGCCAGTGCTCTTGACTTTTCCATTGTGGTCCACTAATAGAAAAACACTAAAACGTGTCCTTCTGGACAACACTCCATGAGGCCTCCAAGCATCTTCTGCTGCCCCAAACAGCTTCATAAGATTTTCAGGGAAAAATGTGAAAAGATAGTTTACATTTTATATTAAAAAAATCAAACTGACTTTAGAACAAGCATAACCGTCTAGGGAGAAAATACAGTGCAAGTGCAATCATAGAAAGATGGCAACCCTGACCTCACCCTGAGAAAGAAATACTGTATATCTGTTAGCCTCTGCAGAAGAATTTGAGAGAACTGAGGCAAAGTTGGGAAATAAATGGGGGGGGGGAGGATATATCAGTTCCGGCTTCGTCTTCTTCATTTCCTCTGGCTTTGGTTTTGTTTGGCAAGGCAATAAGAATGGAGCTGCTTGGGTCCCTGCAGGAAATCCCTGCCTATAATCCTTTTGTTCTAATCATATAGACTGAATCTAAAGGACATGCCCATGGGAGTGTGGCCAACACAAATGACAGACAATACTTTCCGTCCCTATCTCTGGCCGCTGTAGCATGTTCAGGCAGTTGCTTTCACTCTGCCTCTTCTTACATGCTGGTTTTGCACTGAGGACAGAAAGCAAAACTGTTTACACAGTTTCTGGTTTTTTAACCTAAAGCAGGTAGAATGCAAGAGTAAAGTTAAAAGGCCATTCTTGGATTGTGTTGCTATGTTTACCATTTTGACAATACACCTCAGCTCTGGTTTTATTTTCACTGCTATGCTGAAGGCCTTTCTGCCACCATGTTTCTCCCCACCCTCATCAGGAGGCTATGTGCTTTGCTCCAAGATTTTCTCCCCAGAAACTGTGCAGACCCAACTGGGCAACCCTCCACATGTGTCTTTCTACCTTTGCTGAAACAGTTTTGTCCCATCGCTCTTGGATTTTATGAGCTGAAAAAATAAAGAAAGACCATTTTTAAAATTATATGACAACATATTTTTTGGGTGGGTGGGGGTGGTGGAATTGGTTCTAAGACAGGGTTTCTCTATGTAGCTTTGGAGCCTATCCTGAAACTTGCTCTGTAGACCAGGCTGGCATCGAATTCACAGAGGTCCACCTACCTCTGCCTCCTGAGTGTGCACTACCCAGCTGACAGCAACTTTTTATTAAATGTATTTTTCTCACTGTGGAGGCTCCCTGAGCTGCCCGGAAGGCCTACATCCATCCCAGGTCTCAGAGTGTCCGTCTTTGAGACTGGCTTGCTGCTTACAGCCACCTTCTGGCCTAAGGAGAGGTGCACAGTGTGCAGTATTGGAGAGCAATGGCAGAGGCCAAGGTCATACGGTTCCAGCATGAGCCTTGGCTGCATTCCATGGCTCCAGACTGTACCTTTGCACCACTCAGCCATGCTGCTGGCGCGTGACATGGGTCCAAGGCAGCCCACGTAGGATCTGACGATTATGTCTGACATCAGTTTCCTGTTCCATGCACGTGTCCTTTGGCCAGACTCGTGGCACTATCTTCATATGGAGTAGTAGACTTTTCTAGCTACACCTTTTTTGAGCTATTCCTTCTCTCTCTCTTCCCCCTCTCTCTTTCTGCCTCTCTCTGTCTTTGTCTCTCTCTCTCACACACAGACACACATACACACAGAGTTCATGTGTGCATCCTTTGGCTGCCCCTTCCTCTCTATGGGGTAGGAATTTTGAAATAGAGTGGGGGGGTGTTTACATGGTATGGCAGGAATGAGCCCAGGAAACCTGTCTGTGATACCACTAGGGAGCCATAAGGTTAGAATAATCATGCTAAGAAGGCAGGGACTCATCTCCTTGTCCCAGAGATTCTGGGAGAGGCTATTCTACCTGCTAAGCCTCAGCTGGAATCATCCACTGCAGGGTAGGGCATGGAATTGCAGTGACAGGAAAAAGCATAAATCATGTGAGGCATGTGTCCCTGGAGAATGGCAGTGAGGAACCTTGCCAGGTTCAAGTCCTGCTGCTGTCTGGCCCCTTGGTCTGTCACTCAGCTTACCCAAGCCCCCAGTAGTACTCACAGTCAACTTGCCTTCTCATTGCCCAGGAAGACACCCATAAATATCAGCTCTTCCTTCCTGGCTAGTGATTCTTTCCGTTTTCTTATTGCTGTAACACAATGTGTGACTAGAGCAGCATAATGTGGAAAAGGGTCTGTTTGGGTTAACACTGCTGAGATGGGACTAACTGTGGCAGATACTCCAGGCGAGAGGTCACTTGTACCACAGACCAGACAGACAGGAGATGAATGCTGGTGCTTTGCTGGTTTCTTGCTTTCTCCCTTTTTACGATGGTGCCACTCACAACTAGGGCACATCTTCTTTACTCACTTAAACTTCTCTGGAAATCCCTTCCCAGACACACCCAGAAGTGTATCTCCTGGGTAATTTCAAATCTAGTCATGGTGACAGTGAAAATTATTGTCATCGCAGTGATAGTATTTTCTAATGGTAAACCCGTATCTCCTATCAGTCATCATTTTTACCATGTGCAGTTGGTTCCCTCAACAGCCCAGCCCCATGTAACAGGTGACTCAGTGAAATCACCTATCTGTGATCTTTCTCCATGTTTTGTCCTTCAGTGTTGGTCTGCAGACTTCTCTGTGGTCTATAACATGCAAATGCCATGACTAACATGCTTCATTTTACTCCCAATTAGCTACCACAGGCACCGGAAGCTGAGAACTCCACAGAGGTGTGTTGCCCACCTGTATTTGCAGTCCCAGCAAATATGGGTGCTTCTAAATTGTCCCGTTTGAGTGTCTGCATTGTCAATGATGAGATGTCCATTCTGGTGTTGGGCATGGAGGGCAGGCTATAGCACGCTGGGGGCTGATGGTTGCTGTATTGGCTGTTCTGGGGTAGAAAGAAAGTCCTCTGTAGATGGAGAGAACCTAAGTAAACTCTAGGTGAAAAGACACATCCTTAGAAGGTCTTCACTCATAACCCTTTTAAGTCTAGACATGAGGCATTCTGGAATGTAAAGAGCTTGTACTTTTGAAAATCAGGGCATATATCTATCTTTTTCATAGAAACTATTAAGAAAGTTGCACGAAACTGTGTCCCATCCTTCCCAGGCACCAACTACAGTGGCTGGATGAAGGACTAGAGTTGATTCAAGTTGAGTAAGATCAGAGACACTGTGAGCAGGCGTGCTTCCAGGTGTGAAAACAACTTCCTTTCAGACCCTGTTGATAAATCACAGGAGTTCAAGCTAAAATGAAAGGTGCTCAATTGGAGAGAAGTCTATTGGAAATGATAACAATCAAACACAAATGGTAGAAGCCCTGAGGTGCGGTGCAGATGTTTTCCAGTGATCAGCCTGTCATGGTCTAATCAGATCTCTTCACCAGCAATTTTGATTAGAATACTCATGTGCTGGGGAGTTAGATAGGGAGTGCTGTGGTTTCATTTATGTGTCGGACCCATACTGTATGTATCAATGTCCTTATGCATGTACTGCATGTCCATATTCAGTACTGCATGTATGAATCAAAAGGACCTGCCCAGTTGAGTCTTGCTTTACATCCCCTTTTGGGTTAATATAACAGCATATTCTATAGAACTACCATTTATAATCTTTGCAAAAAACAATATTGGCCCAAAGGCTCATTTGGAACAATGTAGTGGGATGAGGGGTTGGAACAACTGTTAAGCAGAATCAAAAGTATTCATACGTTGGGAAAAACCACAAAACAAGATAATTCTTTTATGTAACTTTGACTGTATATGAGCTCATAATGTATTTTGTTTGTGACTGATTCTGAAGATGGCAGTGTTTCCTTAGTGCCATACTTAAAATGGAATTTCTGCATGCTTAGCAGGAGCTTGAATCAAGTCCACCCCTGAGGCAACTGGAAGACCATAAAAGGGTATGTAGTCTTGAGTCTCGTGAGTTGGGAGCTAATGACTGTAACCCCTCAGACACACAACTAATGATTTCAAGACAGCTTCTGTTGGTGTTGGTGTTGTTCAAACATGAATTGGCTTAGGACGGATCATCCCCTTGTATAGAGGTGAAACTAGCTGGCAGCTCTGTTATCTACCTGGACAGAACTGTGCACAGCTAAGCTCCAAATAATAACCAAGGACGCATTTCACACCTTCCTTCCTGGTAATGGTTTTCTAAATAGGTGATGGGCAGCTTTGTGCTTCTACAGTGGCTACTGAGGCTTACAGCAGGCTTACAATAAACACAAAAGCATAATGCCAGCAGCCCATAATTATACCACCCAGCTGTGAGACTGCTAACTCCTCCTTTTCCCTTCAGCCAGTTTTTTACCTGTGGAGGCATGTGTCCCAACAAACACATGCCCACTCTCATCATTGGATTGCTTTAGATGCACAGCTTTCATAGCTTGCTTTTGTATTTTAATGCTATACATGTCAGCCTTTGGCGGGGCAGGGCTAAATAAGTCTTTGAAACCTAGCAGTCACATAAAGCTCCCCAAATTAGGAATGGGGTAGTAATTTTTCATCCTCTGAGAAGAAAATAATTGTGTATATTAAAAGAGGAATACCACCTAAGACAAAGGATTGATACTTTCTTACAATGCTGGCTGTGTGTTGCCAGAGAAATTTCAGGAAGACTATATGCATGCATGCATGCATGCATGCATGCATACATACATACATACATACATACATACATACATACATATGAATGAACTTGTTGGTCAGCGCTGATTTTTCACATTACCCATTTCTGGAAGACAGCTTGTTATCTTGGCTTTCTGAGGCATTAGTCAGTAGTGTGCTAAGACTTCCATGTATGTCCACACATCTATCTTTAACAGTGTGTACTGACCCAGTGGCAAGGCCTGTTTCCTCACAGCATGGGTTAGAGAGTTGAAACTCAGAGGTTTAGCATATTGCCCAAGGTTACATGGTTAGAAAATAAACAGTTTTTATGACAACTGTCATGGAGATGTGGTCATTTGTGTCATGGAAAATTTATTCCTGAGATAAATGGGTAACAGGAGGCACCTACGTTCTGTTCATATACCTCAGCCCCTGCCCTGTCCCACTGTCTCTCAGATTTTGTTCTGTTTTCTTGCCTTGATAGAGAAATACATTTTATGATTTCTCCAGCTAAAGAAGAGATCCTAGGAAGTTTGCATTTAAGCCAAATTTGGGCCATGATGCCCCCTCTAACAGCCAGTGCAGCTCACTAGGGGCATATTACATTTACACCCTTTCCATTTTTTGCCAGCTAGTGAAGAATTATCCTATATCTTAGAAATAGCCAGCAGAAGTGCCCAACTATCCTTTATGACTTAACTTTCTCAAGGGACTCGGCATTAAAAAACAAAATACAAAAACCAGCAACAAAAGGTATTAGAAACAGGTGCAGTCCTATTTTGGTAGGTACTATATGTGTGATTTTTAAGTGATTCGTGTCTCTGTGCCTTGATTTCCTCGACCATATAATGGGAATGATACTAGTCTCTATTCCCTCAGACAGTGACACTGAGTACTGTTAAGCACAATGACTCAGGTGTTTAAGACAGAGTGTCATGCTGTAATTGGAAATGCTTTAGTAATTTTGTAGACAGCAAGGTTAGGAAAAGAGAGACATGTTTTTAAATTCAGATGTGAGTGACTCAAAGTCCAAGAGGTGATCTTGCCTAAAGCACAAGCTTTTTAAGTGGCTGGAATGTGGTAACACAAAAGGCCACCTCCATCTCCTTTGCAGGTAACATATTGACTCTTGGGTACCTTGTTCATCACATAGCTGTATTTCCACACAGCTTATTAGCCACTACTCTGATAGAAAGGAAACTGATGCCAGTTGTCATTATTTGAACCTGACACTTACTACAAATGAAACTTTTGATTTCTCATTTTCTCAGTCTTAGGCAATACGTACTGTGTGTGGAATTTCTTACCTGAAGACAAACACCTGGTATTTGTTTGCATGCTCTAGATGCAAAAATTGCAACGAAGGGGAGAAAAATTTATGTCTACAGCTCAGTGCCAAAGCTGAAGTGACAATACTGGGGAAGTCACTGTGTTCTCCTTTGCAATCAGATGCCAAATCCTGGGACACGGTGAACAGCTTATCGCTGTTGAAAGATTTCTGTCAACATGATTAGGAAAGCTTTTCTCAGAAGATCTTAACTTTTCTTAAATTAAACCAATGGCTCAGAAAAAAACTCTAGAGATTTGCATAACTTTTAATAATGCTTATTCATGTCTTCTCTCTTTTCTCTTTTATCTAAAACCCTGTCTTTATTTTCTGCAGAAAAACAAAGCAACTTTAATTTATTAAGAATAAACTAAAACAATTCCTGTTTGTTATGTTCTTTCTGTATATTTAAATTTGTGTGTGTGCGAACACACACACACACACACACACACACACACACACACACACACTAATGGTGAGATAAATACATACCACAAACCTTGTAATAAGAATGGGGAAAGTTTGTGGGTGGGATGTGTTCTAAACCCTCCCCCAATAATGAGCATATTTCATGATATCCTCTTATGGGGATTTGATGCATCTGTTGCTATGGTAACTGTGAGGGTTTTTCTATTGAGGAGAGGCATTCGCAAATGTGCAGTCCTTCTGTATCACTTGGGCATCCGGGCTGCATAAACACGGACTTCCTGTGCAGAGCCCACATGTTCCCTTCTTCTTTACCTCCTGCCTACTTAATCGAAAACAGACCACAGTCTTGCTGTTTACCTTCAAAACCAAGAGTTGGAAAGAGAACAGCACCTGGGAGAGGGAAGCCTGGGTCCCCTTTGTCCAAAGTGAAATTGTTGTGTAAAGGCTCAGGCATGCATGTTTGCCAACTGGCTCCCATCACTCATCTTTTGATTTGATCACCCAGCTCTGCTGTCTTCCTGCCCCTTCTCTTGATGGTGACATAGATGGTCTGAAAGCATGGTGACATATTTTAGTTCTCTTCAAAGCAGAGAAGGGATCTAGTTAAGAAACTTCTGAACCTTTGCTAAATGCCTGTCTTCTCCCAGACCCTGTTCTTACTCAAACTAAGTAGAATACTTGCATCCAGCTATGTTTAAATGGAGATTATAATCTCTCATTCAACACAGAGGTCACCTGTGTTTCCCATTTCTTCCTTAGTAGTTCTTGAAGTTTTAAACTTGTATTTCCCTGAAGTCAGCTTTGGAAAATGCTGATATGCTTGTCCAAGCCCATGGGGTAGGACACCAGTCAAACTGTTTCTTTATGTTGAACTGGGGTTTTCTGGGCCATGAAACAACTTTGTACTATTAAGGTTTCTCCCTGGCAAGCATTTCATTTTAAAAGTACATTAAACATTGCAAGTGACTGCCTCACTGGGGACAGTCTTGGTATTATGGGTTTTCTGTCGGTCCAGGTAGGAAATGAGTTTCATAAGCTGACAGTAGAAAATGCCCTCTGTTTTGTGGGAGGAATAGAGAAGGGAGATTTTCAGGGTGTTTTGTTTTGTTTTTTGCTCCCCCCCCCCCATTTTCTGCATGTTCATTTAAAAATCAGTACGAAGCTTCCAGCACCTTCTCCTCTTACTGGTTTACTTCATCTACGTGTGTCTCTGTGGGCTCTGGCTACCAGCATCAATTAACAAAGGAGATAAATGTGGCATTGTAGCCACAGTTGACAGGATCCAGGCTCCCTGCCTTTTCCCTTTCTCCATGGGTGCCTGCTTCCCTCTGGACACCGCTACCACGCCACCCACTACCCCCTCCCCTCAGTCTGTTCCCTCCCTGCTCCTTTCTCAATCACTCATCTTGAAGTCTCCAGACCTATTCTCAGCACTTGTTAGCAAATCACTTGAAATTCTACTGACTCGTGCTTCAGTTCCAGGTCTCTGCAGAGCTCTTGACTCTATTTTAGAGACCTGTTAGCTCTCAGCACCTCCTTCTGCTAGACTTCCCACTTCGCTCTCTCTTGCTGCCCTGGAGGGACTCCAGTCCTTCCTACTTTGCCCCTGGGAAACGGCCCAGAGGGAACACAGATGAGTTGGTGGTCCAGGACTCTCTTAGGAGAGGATGGCAAAGGTGTCAGAGCTGAGAGTAAAGCTCTGCTCCTGTGTGCTCACTTGTTCAAGCACCCTAGTGATGGGGAACATGTCACTTTGCTTCTGTCCGAATTGTAAGAAAGGTTATTATGTCCACTCCAGGATTCCATTGGTGTTTATATTTTAAGGCTTTTCATTATAAAAATCTGAAATTTGCATTTAAGGAATTGGAAGAGTTTGGACAACTTCTGTCTATAACTCAGCTTCAGCTATCAACTCATGTCCATTCTCGTCCCTTTTATCTCTTCCCTGTTTCTCTTTTTCTCATGTGTTATATTTAAGCAAATCTTGGCGTTGTTTCATCCATAATGCTTATTTTTTTTTAATCAATGTATTTAAATCTCCCTCTTGTCCAGTGGCTCTCAACCCTCCAAATGCTCTGACCTTTAATATAGTTCCTCATGTTGTGGTGACCTTCGACCATAAAGTTATTCTTGTTGCTACCTCATAACTGTAATTTTGCTACTGTTGTGAATTGTGCTGTAAATATTTGTGTTTTCTGATGGTCTTAGGTAACCCCCATGAAAGGGTTGTTCGACCCTCCCCCAAATGAGTGGAGACCCCAGGTTGAGGTTGGCCAACTATTACCTATAGTATTATTTTGACTTCACCATTTGACCCCAGGAGCTATCTTTGTAAGAAAGGCCTGCTGTTCACTATCACATCAACTTAAACACTTACTATAATATCTTAATATTTTCTTGGGCAGGCAAGTGCCACACATCTCTAATCCCAGCACATGGAAAATAGAGACAGAAGGACCCAATTCAAGATAATTAATTCTCCAGCCCTATGCTAGATACTGCTTCAAAACATTTTCCCATTCTTCAGGGTCTTTGGGAATAAACCCTGTGCCTTGAGTAACATTTTATACTGCTATGTGGAAGCTTACCTGTAAAATTTGCAGTTTGCCCAAATTTTACCAGCTTAACCCAAAGGGATTCTCATTTTTCTTGTTTTTGCTAGTTGCCCTTCAAAATTACTGTTCTGTCTTTATCCTTGTGTGAGAGGGTACTTCAGAATTCAGCATTCTAGATTGCCACCAGTTTTTCAAAAATAAAAATAAGACATCTTATGTTCCCTGAGAAAATATTTGAAGTTCAAGGTTTTTTAAATGATATTTATTAATTTTTCCCCCACTGAGTGAAACTGGGTCAGTTATACCTGAGTATGGATTTTTTTTCAATTTAAATATTAGTTGCTCAACAATGCTTTAAATTTGGAATCTGATTTCATTATCCTGTTTGAATTAAGGGTGAGGCACTCAGGCAAATTTTGGTCAACCGTTACTATGGAAACATCAGACCTTCGGGAAGAAGAGAGAGCCTTACGAGCTTTGGCAATGGCCCACTGTCACCAGGAGGACCCAGCAAGCCTGGGGGAGGAGGTAGGCTGTGTGCTGTGCCGCTGAGCATCATGTGTGAACTGAGCATGTCACAAATCTGTTTTCACCTGAGATGTATTTGTACTGGAAGTTCTTTTGGTTTTGGTCTTTCTGTTTGTTTTTGTTTTGCAACTTTTATCTTTGGCCAACCATCAGTTTGCTGCATGAACATGTCTCCCTATAAGATAGCATTTGCCTACGTCCCTACATTTTTGCTTTGCATACATCTTTTGCCTCTCTTTCTCATGGAAGGACCCTCTTGTGATAGTTGGATGATGCAGGAAACTAGATTTCACTGTCTGTTGTCCTGTGCTCATGACAAGTTGTGTTTGCTCATAAAGTACAGAGGATAATGGTAGCCTGCCTTTATTATATGCCTACTGAATGCCATGAAGACTTTTCCAAAGACTCTTCAAGTTACCCATTTACATTAACAATGACTATTTTTAGCACAGTTTAACAAAGGAATGGAAGATACACACACACACACACGTGTGTGTGTGTGTGTGTGTGTGTGTGTGTGTATATATATATTCTACACTCTCATGGGAATTAACCATAAATTAAAAAAAAATAAAAACATTTAAAAAACAAATCTTTGAAGGTGGTGCAAGTTATTTTAGGCAGGGTAAAAAGGAAAGTTTCAAGCATTTTGAACTTCATGGCAAAATTTACCCAGTTTAGGTTTTCAGTGGAGCCGATAGCCCAGTGCTCAAAACACAAAAGCACAATCTTGGAGTTGTGTTTATAGGAGAGCTTCAGATCCTTAGAAACTTCTATGCAAAACCATAAAAATTATATTGTTTGTGCTTAAGAGATGGCTCTGCATTTAAAAAGTACTTGTTGCACTTGTAGAGAACCCAGGTTTAGTTCCCAGTACTCATGGTAGATCACGACCATCTATAATTTCAGTGCCAAGGAATTCAACACCCTCTTCAAACATCTAAGGGCACAAGTCACTCATGTGGTACTCATAAGTATATGTAGGCAAAACATTCATGCACATCTAAATTAAGTATTTAATATATTTATTCTAGCAGCTTCTAGGGAGGGTGTTTGGATTTCCTACTTGATGAAAACTTGAAGTTTGTCTACCTGATTCACAGAGCTTTGCAGGCTTCAATGATGGTATAATTCTTGGCCATCCCAGAGATGAAATTCAACTTTTCAAACCCCAAATCTCCCAGAAACATTGTCATGCAAAAGCTCGAAACTGTTTCTCTTTATTCTATGAGGTGTGTTGTTTGACAGATGAGACATGAGGAAATCAGGAGGCTTTGCAATGAAGAAGCATCAGTATAGGCTGCCTTAAGTAGCTGTGGCAGACATTACAAAGATATTAGGGCTGCTGTGAGAGTAACAGTTGTGTTGAGCTCTGTAAGGAAATAGATGGCTGTTTGCATTCTGAATTTACTCAGACCATTTTTCTGTTTTATTGTTTCAAATATTGCTAATAGTGATTGAAAGCATGTTCCAAAAATGATCAGAAACAATTCCACTGAGTGACATAAACCCTTTCCTCTTAACTCTGTTCATCTTGTCTAAAGTACTGTGAAGATGGGAACTTCATTTGTTTTGTTCACACCACACCGCCACCGTCTCCTGTTCTTGTCTTCATGGCAGGCACTGTATTAATTCTTCATGAATGAATGCATGATGAGAAAGGCTGAGTTTGTTAGGATGAGAGCTAGTGGGGATCATTTTCTAGGAGGGGTCTAAGAAACGTCGTTTCCTTTTGATTTGCCCAATTCTTAGTAATTATGCCTCAAGTCATTGCATTTTAGGAGACCATATTGACTGGTTTTCAGTCACTTGATGAAAATGTATCATGTTTTCTTCATCTCCTCTGCCTGAATTCAGTACCATCTTTGCCACTTGCAAATTTAGGCGTTCTTAGACAAGCACCTTCACCTCTCTGTTAATCAGCATTTTGTAGTGGGCTTGTTGAGCAGGTTTAAGGAATAACACAACTATTTAGAACATTAAAGGTTGGTGCTTAGTGAATATGCAAACATGCTAATTGTTCCCAATGACCTTAGTAAGAGTAATATTGTCTTTTTAGGGGGAGGTCCTGGATCCAGCTCCACAAGCAGGGGTGAGATGAGCCTGGCAGAGGTCCAGTGTCACCTCGACAAGGAGGGAGCCTCCAATCTGGTCATCGACCTCATAATGAATGCAACCAGTGACAGAGTGTTTCATGAAAGCATTCTCCTGGCTATTGCACTTCTTGAAGGAGGCAACACCACCATCCAGGTAGGAAGGCGATGTGGCAGCTACTGCTACATACTGGTTCTGAGGGCCAGGTCCCGAGGGGGTGGTCAGACTTGGCCTCATGATGGGGAGAGGTCATTTTGCTCATACTGTCTTTCCCGATAAGTTCCAAAATATTAGGAATGTTTGAAAAATGGAGTAGGTATACCGTAACACGTGTCAAATGGATGGCTAAAGTCTGATTATAGTTTTTATTCAGGAATATAGATGTTAATCATTAGACATGCAGAAGAGTGTTCAGACAGCATTATTTAGAAGAAGCTGAGATTTGTACCTCTCTCTCAACTCTGTAACTACTGTTAACTGTTAACTTCATTTTTAAAATGAAATTTCAATGAAAGCAAATGACTAATAGGGAAAAGAGATTCAGGCCAGGTTAGTCAAAGATGAATAAATAGAATTTTTTGTTAGCTAAATGAGATATTTATTTTTAAATAATAATATACTGTTAAAATAATATTTAAAAGTATTAATTTGGCAAATGTCCTTGAAGAGACTTTAAAAAAAAAAGATTTACTTACTTACATGTATGTGTGTATATGTATGTATATATATTCATATATAATGAGTGTTACACACATGTATATATAATTTTACATATAAATAGCATTTTTCTAGATAGGATCTTGCTGTGTTAACCAGGCTGACCCTGATCTCCTGGTTTCAGGCAGCTCTTCTACCTCAGCTTCCCAGTAGTGGGTTTACAGGCACAGTAATGCTACCATGCTGTACTATTAGTGCCGTTTAAAGTGATTCCTTTGTTTTAAAAGTTGTTTGTGTGTCTATGAGATGTGCCTCTCCATGAATCCCAGGCTGACCTGGAAGTCACTATGTAGATCAGCTGGCCTTGAACCTCTGGTGATTCTCTTTCCTGTGCCTGCTGTGTTCTGAGCCCCTTAACTACTTTTAAAATCCCATTCTGCCTGAGTTTTTCTTCCTTTCATTGTGAGCTTACTGAATAAGGCTTTCTTTGGACGAATGCACATGTGAACATGTACACGCGCACACACACACACACACACACACACACACACACACACACACACACTTTGATCCAAACTTTGTTCAGATTAATCCATGTAATAGAAGGTTTGCCCATATGCCTATATTTGATCTAACATTTCTTGGCCTTACATTTAAATTGAGACTATTGAAGTCTCAGCTCTGCTCGCATCAGAAAAGGGTGTTTCTTCCTGAAGATAAATGTGGCCTCGGCCAGGAATCTTGATGAAGCAAACACAGCACAGGTTAGACTTTAGCCTCTGCTCATTCATCCAGCCTGGAACCCCATGCCTTGCATAACCCACTGCGGGAACCCTTCATTCTGCCCTTCAATCCCTACTTGACCCAACACACACTTTGAAGTTCCTTAAGCACAGAGATTTGTGGCAATGAGTTACTCACCCGTGCCAGTGGCAAAGTCTACTGTTTGTCTGAGTCGTCACATGTCTACATGAATCATATCATATTGAGACTGCTGTTTAGTTTTATCTGGATATAAGAATGGCTTGATTCCTGGATTTTTTTCCCTTGATCAGATGCATTTCCCGTCAAATGCTGTACTCACAGTATCAGGTCCTTGTCTTGGATCTCCTATGACCAGAGAAGTTGATATAAATACCAACTTGGCCAGGCAAGCATTCCACCATGTTGCTAGAGTTTCTTGTCCCACCTTGCCCACTTTAGCCCCAAATATACACACTGACGCTATATTAATTATTAAACTGTTGGCCAATGGCTTCTTATTGGCTAGCTCTGTCTTGATTATTAACCCATTTCTATAAGTCTACATATTTCTACATGGCCTTATCCTACCAGAGAATGTCTGGTGTGTCCTATCCTCCTAGTCTCTACATGGCATCTCCTGGTGGTCTCTCTCTACCCACCTTTCCCAGAATTCTCTTCATCTCCTAGTCCCGCCCATCTTCCTGCCTCTATTGGCCAATAGGTGTTTTATTCATCAACCAATAAGAGAAACATATATACAGAAGGACTTCCCCCATCACTACTAACTGAGCTGCATACCATGCTACCTCCCAATGTTTTTTAAAAAGCTTTACCAGTTGAAGAAATTTAAGAATATCTGAGGTCACCCCCCCAAAAAAAAAGGAAATGTCTAACAAGGATGCAGGAGACATATATACCCAGATATATGTCAAGACATACACATCTTGACACACGTGGCAAGAATAGAACTTACAGATTCTCAGTTAAAAAAAAAAAAAAAAAAAAAAAAAAAAAAAGCATTCGAAAGCATTCGTTGACAAAGATATATAAGGAAATGTCTATATCTCTATAGATAGATAATTGATAAATACATCAAGAGATGATAGATAGATAGATAGATAGATAGATAGGAGTTAAGGAGTTCTTGGAAAGTTTTGAAAAATGAGTATAGGGCCTGCAATGTGGAGAAACTTTGGCACACTTTGGGTGACAAAGCCCAGAGGGATATGGACAAGGATTGGGTCTTTAAGACTGAAGAACACTATGCAGGAGAGGATAGAAGACCTAGATAAGAGTTGGGATTTACATGAGAAGCAATGTAGTCCTCTAAGGAATCTCAAGACTGTCATTTAGGGATCTAAATCTCAGCAGAGGACAGATAAACTGAAGGAAGAGACATTTGGTAATTAAAAATTAATCTGCTGGCTGGGCATTATGGTGTACACCTTCAATTCCAACACTTGGGAGACAGAGGTAGGCAGATCTCTGTGAGTTCAAGGCCTGTCTGGTCTACACAGTGAATTCTAGGACAGCCAGGGGTATATATAGACAGTACCCCTTGTTGCACAAATTCTAATTGGTATTAATAATAAAAACCCAGAGTCAGATGTAGCAATTAATGCTGAAGATCAGAGAAGAGCCAGCCACTAGAGAGTTCTTACCTCTGCCAATGCTCAAACCAAAGAGGTGATCCTGTCCTCAGACTGCATCCTCAGACTGCTTCAAACTAACTGCTCCTCAGACGGCCCTGAGCTCCTGTCTCCTCCCACCTTATATTCCTCTCTCTGTGCACCTATATCCCTTCCTGTCTCCACCTCCTTAGTGCTGGGATTAAAGGCATGTCACTCCAAGTGCTAGGATCACCTTTGTGTGAGCTGTGTTTCTCTTTTGACTGGGCCAATTTTGTGCAGCCCAGGGTAGCCTTGAACTAATAGAGATCCATTTGCCTCTGTCTCCCGAGTGCTGGGACTAAAGGTATGGACCACCACTACCTGGCCTTTATGGCTAACTAGTATGGCTAGCATTGTACTCTGATCTTCAGGCAAGCTGTATTTGTTAGATCATAAACAGTTATCACCACAAACCCTGTCTCAAAAACAACAACAAAAACCAATTTGCTGTAATTGTGGGAAGTAGGTGCAGAAGGGTGGTGAAGTCAAGGCCAACTTCTACATAGCAAATTTAAGGCCATGCAACCATCTCAGTAAAAGCGGGTGCCAATGTGTCTCAGTGGTAAAGCACGTAACTCAAGTGTACAAGGCCCTGGGTTCAGTCTTTACCACTGAGGGAGAAAAAAAGGACACAAATTTGCAAAGTAGCAAATATGTAGAATTTACAAGTCTAGTGTCCTAGTGCACAGCCCAAGGATTGATATAGGTAATGAAATTTCTGTGTGTATCAAATCTATGAAAAGTCAGATTGTATCTGCTCTTGCCACAGAAACAAAAGAAAAAAGAAAAAAATGTAAGTGTAAGTGTAAGTTGGATGGGTGGATATGCTTCACTGTAGTAAGTTGTTTACTGTCTATACAGACCTCACACTATCATGTTATATACCTTAACTATGTGCAACTATGAAAAGTGTTTGTTTTAAAGGTTAAATAGCAGTGATTTAGAGCCAAGGTAGTAAGCACTCTACCTCTTGATGAGTCTCTGATAATAAAAGTACTAGTTTAGGAGAGGATTTCTAGAGGGGACAAGGGAGCCCTTTGAGTGCTAGAAAAACACCCTGTATCTTCTTCTAGGTGGAAGTTACATGGTTGTATACATGCTTACACACTGAGCCATATGCTTAAACTACCTGCATTTTCCTAAGAGATGAAAGAAAGGAGGGGGCGGGCAGGTAGGAGAGATCCTAAGTCTTGTTAGTACCCTGATGCAAGAGAGACAAGGGATAGACTACCAGTGGGTGAAACTGACACCATCAGCTGAGGCTAGGCATGGACTCGAGGCACTTGAGTCCAAGCTGGCTAATTGGCTGTATGTAGGAGGTGGGAGGGCAGAAGTCTCTGCTGTCTCTAGAGGCTTTCTGTTCTAGGGATGAGTAGATGCTCTAAGCTGCCACTGGTGAGGAAATAAAGGAAGCACAGGGCGGCTCACAGGGCTGAGGCTGCCAGCTCCAAGGCTCACTGCTGAGGTGGAGTCTGGGGTTCTGGCAGGATGCCCATTTTGCATAGCGTACCCCCTGATGGTGATGGCAAGGCAGACAGAAGCTGTTTTTCCTTCTAGTTCTTCTTTATCTTGTGCAGTAATTATGAATATTAGTTCCATGTTTTCACACACTCATGACTCACACGCTTTGGCAGAAGATGAGATGCTACAACCGAGTCCTGGTCAGCCCCTCATGGGGTAGAACCACTTTCTTTCTCTCCCTCTCCAGGGATCCAGGATGTTGATGAGTGAAGGGCTTGGCTGTGGGTAACCACTAGGCTTTTTGCCAGTATGCAAGGACATAGCCTTCAGGCGCCTGCTTCTGTTCCCTCTGCCCACCCGCTTCTGTGACCTCTAGGGGCCCTGTCTGATACACTACATGGTATGGTTCCAGGAATTATTCTTCTAGTATGGACTTGACTTGGGAGATCCCCCTTTGCCCCAAGCTTTCCTTTTCTCTGGAGAGAATGGTGTAGAACTAGGGTTGCATCTGGGGCCAGCTAAGGACAAGAATCCTAAAGCCCCGGCTGGCGAGGGTGATTCAGAGTTTGCTGTTGCTGTAAAGAAACTAGTTCAAAGTAGTAAATGTCCAGCTGGGAGGCAAGTCTGCCTTTGGTTAAGATTGAAGTGACGGCTATTAATGATTGCTGAAATAAACACTGAGATCCATGGAAGACCGGGTCAACCTAACTGGAACTCATTGCCCATTAGCACTTCCTGTTCAGCATGACTCGAAAGGATAGCACTCTGTGGTCAGGTGGGTTTCCTGAGCGTTGTTTGTGCTGATGGCAGACTGTAGGAAGAATGGAGGGAAACAGGCTGGCCTGTTTGTTTCACACTCACATATGGTCTGTCTGGAAGGGGTTTCAGCCCTTACGTTTAATGTGCTGTGACATCTCCTTAAGAGTCTCCTACCTACATTACATCAGATTTATAATGAAAGCAGCTTTCAAATCCATTATCATGTGAGGTTTGATATCTGTCCTCCAGTCCCTGTTCCCCTGTTCATCAAGCAAGAAACAGGCAGGGACTCCTGGGTCCCTCACAGCTTTAAATCAAGCCCTTTTCCTCTTCTTTTCTTTTAAACAGTATTAGTTACTTCCCCAGGCAGTCCATTTCTGGAGTTGTCCTCAAGTTGTGAAAATGATTATTGAAAATAACAGCAATTAGACAAATCAGCCATAGTACAGCCATGCAGCGGGAACTCACCAATGAAAATGGGCAAAGCTGGTGATAATCAGTAAGCTGGGCACACATATGAAGACTGAGTGAAAGAAATCAGTGCACAGACAGTGACATGCTGTATATTTTCTTTGTATGGTTCTTTGGAAGGACAAGGCTAGTGATGGAGAACAGATCAGTCCCCGTTAGAGTTAGGGATGACAGGAAAATTTGGTCAAGTGTAGGGACACACAAGGGGGCTCTTTGGGATGTGGAAGCATTATCCGTCCTGCTTTTGTGGAGAGTCATCTCTCCCACTGAATACCAGAAGAGCCAGTTTGGTATTGTATGACAATTTTTAAAATTATGGGCATCTAGCTAGCATCCAGTTTGGTGTTCTTGGTGGTTTACTCTGTAGCATTACCTGTCATTGACAATATCTCAGTTAAGTCTCCCCATTCCAACCTGGAGGTGCTGGCACATGCCTTTAATCCCAATATTTGGGAGGCATGGGCAGGCAGATCTCTGTGAGTACAAGGGCAGCCTGATCTACAGAGTTAGCTCCAAGACAGCCAGGGTTGCACAGAGTATCACTGAGTAACCCCTTCATATCTCAGTAGTCATTTGATTCGAGTCACATGCTTCTTGTGGGCTGAGCCCCCAGATGGCTGTTTCACTCCATGTGGTCTTGACTGGGTTCCACCCATCAGCAGAGTTTGGACTAGAGTCGTTAACATGGTTCCTTGTTTAGGAGATGGCCGTTGGTGGTGGTTCTTAGCTACAGCTGACCTGTACTGGTTCTGTGTAGGTAGGGCTTCCTACATCATAGTTGCCAGGGTCTTAGAGAAGTGCTCACAGCAACAGGAAGCCTTCCATCCCTTTTTCCCCTCTAAGATTTACTTTTTATTTGTAAGTATGTGTGTAATTGTGTGAATCTGTGTGGGAGTCTGTGCATCTGTAAGTGCAGTACCTGTGGAGTACAGAAGATGGCATTGGATCCTCCAGCGCTGTAGTTGCTGTAGTCACAGGCACTTGTGAGATTACAGACTTGGGTCCTGGGATCCAGAATCTGCTCCCCTGGAAGATCAGGGAGAACTCTGAACCACTGGGCCATTGCTGTAGCTCCCCTCCCCCTCCCTCTACCACCACCACCCTGCTGCCCATCCTTTGAAAGCCTGGGCTGAGAACCTGGAGGATGACATGTCTACCACATTCTCTCCATTAGCCAGCCCAGTTGCAAAAGGATGCAGGCTGCCACAGGGAGGAGAGCATGTAGAGGAAAAGAGAGAGGACATTGTTAGGGCCACTCTTGGGAACTAGTTCATTCTCACTCAATTATTATTGATTGTGTATCTCAGCATGTGTCAGTCAAAGCCATGAGCTGGCAGGGGCAGGAAAGAACTGCCCTCTAGTCCCTGGAATTGAATGTAGTTTTTCTTTAGAAGTGCAGTCCCTTCTTTGTAGAAAGTGCTGACACACATCTACTCCCTTTGGATGGAGTATGAAAATCCAATCCTGTCTTGAGGATCTGGTCACTAGGGACTGTAGCTTTCCAAAAATCCTGGATTTAATTGGCCAAATTGTCAGAGATTCAGTTAGTAGGAAACCAGAACTAATGACCAAACAACACTTGCCAAGCACTCTTGTCCTAAAACACCCCCCTCAACTCACCCCACCCCACCTCCCCACCCACCCCCCACCCCTGTCATTGACCTGTCATCACTTGGATCCTTAAAAAGTGCTGGAAGCCAAGTTTAGACTATTTCCTAGTGTGGCCTAATGGACTGGAGGAACCCTGTCCTCAAGGCTTCCAGAATCATCTTTCCTTTCTGAGGCTTCTCTGATGGTGGTAACTCTCCTGCCTGGGACCTTCAAAGCAGCTCTGTTTACAGGAAGGTAGAGATGGTGCCACAGCCCTTGGGCTCTCTGCATGGGTGACATACTTGTCAGGCAGTGGGAGAACAGGCTTCTCTTGAAGAATACTTCCTGCTGTTTTGTCCCCCGCCCCAGTGCCAGCCCCCAGAAGAAATGTTTCCTTTCTGCTTGATGTTTTGTCGCAAGTGGGAAACTATAAAATAAGCATTTGCTTATGAATTAATTTCTGGCACACACAGCACTCAGTAAGCCTCATGGCGCTATATATCCGTCCTTCAAGTCCTTGCCAACTTCTGTGTTCCTTCCTCTTAAGATGTTCCCACCAGCACCCGGGGGAAGTTCCCTTTGCTTCCTCTTCCCTTCAGAGGACAGGGGTTGTCCTTACCTGGAATGTGGAGGAGGAAAGTCTGTCTGTGAACATATATGGGCTTATTAAATTTTAAAGTTAATACAGATGTTTGGAGAGCTATGTGCTAACCTGACTATTGAGCACTCCACAGCAAACTAAGGGGGTGAATCTTTTTAAATATTATTTTTCCTCTTGGAATACGTGCTTCCAATTGCAGAAGCATGGTGATTTTCATGCATCAAGTGGCTGCCCACGGCTAGTCCTCTGCCAAGGTCTAGGTTACAGACACACCCAATGAGAGTTTTTCCTTCTGCACGTACGCATCTAGAGATGGAAAATGTGAGATGCAGTCAGTCCAGAAACTTGCTGTGAGTCCATCTGAGAAGAGAGCGTTCCCTAATTTGTAGGGCCTTCCCCCCACTATTCTCATGCTTTTGGAGGTTGGGTTAAGAATTGAGTCCCAGCCAGACTTGGGTATGACATCACACCCGTTCCTGGCCGATCACTACCGAGCACAGTATGGGAGGAACACATTTGCTTTGCCTGCCAGTGACCCTCACACCCCAAAGAGATGCAAGTAGAAAGGGTGTTTGATTCCCTAGCACCAAACGGAAGGCCAGCTTGTGAGGAGATCAGCCTCAGTTTGAAGGGGCAGTCACCCTGAGCAGGATAAAAAGATTGGTATGTGAGGGAGTTATGTAAATGGGTGTTGTTTTTGGCAGGAAGTTAGAAATGAGTCACTTTCAAGTGGTGTTTTCTAACCTCAGGTTTTATCCATGTGGGAAGAAGTGAGCTAGCCCAAAGTCTGGGACAGTTCTCCCCACAGCATGTAGAGACTTAGGGTTGTTGGCATTAAGAACTGATAAAGGCAGTCTGACATCTCCGGGAGATACCCCCACCCCCTCGGAGGCAATGCCTGACAGTCAAAACTGAAAGGTCTGAAGGAGAGACCTCCCACACTTGCCAGAAAAACACATCTGGGGGCCATCCCTGAGTCCTGGCCCTCCCTGGAGAATTGATGGATGCATGTTCAGAGATTTGGGAGAGAACCTTGAAAGGGAGTCCTGCCATATGAAGGGCATTGACCTCTGGGGTAGGACACTGGAATCTGAGCTTTCCCCTTACCAGCCTTGAGTAACTTTAAATTGGAAACTCCATTTATCTCCCTTAATGGGGATTAGAAAACAAAGTCCCTTGTGGAAATCTCCAGAAGATTAAACAAAGAGCAAGAGGAGAAAGTGTTTGGCCCAAAGGATACCCTTTCTTCAGATCTACCACGAAGTCCTTAGCCTTTCTCTGCCTAGTTGCTCACCTGGAGAGCAAGCTGGTGACAGGTGCTGCCTCTCAGGGTGCCTGTTGAATAACAGAAAATGCTTTGTGTAGCAGCCAGCTCCTACAAACCTCTTGAGCTGTGTGGATATTTGTTTTTGTTGATTCATGCAATTTCTTGTCATGTAAAGACAGACTTCATTTGTTGGCATTGATTTCTGTCAAAAATTCCTCTGGTTTTGTTTGTTTGTTTGTTTGCTTGCTTTTGTGAAGTGGTTTGTCACCCAGAAAGGCCTGTGGGATGTTCTGTTTTCTCTTATTGTCACACTCAGTCTACTTAAACCTTTCTGGTCATATGTTTTATTTTGGACATCCGAAAACTTAGGAAAGGTGATCACCTTCTGTGTGTCACTTCTTACACTGATTGCCATGTTCAATGAAATAGAAGGGTGACCCAGTTGGTTGTCCGTGGTGCAGTGTGCTCCTGGCTTGGCCTGTCTTCCTCCCTGCCCCCAAAGCTTTGACATGTGAGCGTATTACCTTCCTGTCCTTCTCCAGGGAACTAGGGTGTCATCGAGCAAAGGTCCTTTGGATTGTTGCTCTAAATCCAGGTCTCATACAAAGTCATAATTCACAAGTAGTTACAGTAGGGGCTGGAGAGATGGCTCAGTGGATAAAAGTGCTGCTTGACAGGCTTGAGAACCCGAGTTCTCATGTGCATGTACCCACACATGTTCCTGTTAGCTCAGCTAGCACTGTGAAGGACAGACACGGGACTTTCTCTGCAGCTTGGTAATCAACAGCCTTGTTCTAGGCTTAATGGGAGGCTGTCAAAGGAATAAAGTAGAAATTGATAGAAAAGGATACTTAATGTCCTTCTCTGGCTTCCATATGTGTACAAAACACACAGTGGTTGCCATGCTTGGGCACATCAAACTGAGCTAACTTTCTGGCAGAGGAAAATGTCAACTCTCAGAGTTCTATCTTGGTTGTTAGTGCATGAGACTAAAAGCACTCAGTTTTGCAGTTCAGGACAAGATATTGCTGTAGGAATCACAGCTTCATTTCATCTAAGACTGACATTGTGTTATCGAACAGGCCCAGGGGACAGTCCTTCTGGAAGAAATAGAGACCCAATATTCTTTCCTGAGTGGTAAAGTCCATACTAGGGACAGAAGTGGACTTCTATGCATATCAGCTCTTCTGGCCATCCACAAAGAAAACTAAAATTGTTGGGGAGAAAGAACAAAAACAGTTCCAATCCCCTTCTCTCCTGAAAAGCCTATAGGCAGGAATTGGGTTGCAAGAGCAGATATCTTGGAAGGAGTGCTCAAATTTGACAGTCTCTGCGAGAATAAAGGGTGGGAAATAAAAATGTCAGGGAAGGTGCTGGAGAGCACTAACGCCTCTTCCAGAGGCTGGTTTGGTTCCCTGTACCCACATGACAGCTGCCAACCATCTGTAACTCCAGTTCCACATGATCTGACACCCTCTTCTGGTCTCTGTGGTCACTGCACACATGTGGTGCACAGACAAAAAAGCAGGCAAACTGTCTATACACATAAAATAAAAATAAAGTTAAGAAGAGTATCAGAGAATTCTTCAATCATGCATAAGGTGACTACTGTTTCATTTCACCTCCTAAACCCACAGACAGCACTGTCCGACTTTCCTCTTAGATGTCTTCCTCCACTTCTAAGTCAGTACTCCTCTGCACTTGTCCCTGTGACTTCCAAGTAGAAAAATACAATCTGACACCAGATTCTCCTTCTTATGATGGCAAGCAATGGCCCAAGGACCACATCTCACCAACTGCTTATATTTGTATAAAGTTTTATTGATACAAAGCTGTCCTTCGGTGTCCTTCCTGGCTCCTTCCACTCACAGGGATAGAGCCTAGCAGTTGGAATAAGGTCTGTGTCCCTTAGCACCTATGATGTTTACCATGTTGTGTTTCAGAAAATGTTTGCCAATCCTTAGGCTTGCTTAGTTGTTATTATTGAATAATAAGCCACCTAAAAGAGAATGGACTTTTACTCTTTTGTTATGAGTTTGCCCCTACTCCACAACTGGCAGTTACAGGGTTTAGACAATGTTTATGAGATGAACAGTGTCCTAAGTCCCAAGATATTGTTCCACTTACGCAGAAAGCAATAGGAAATTCAGAGTAATGAGAATCTTCTCTGTCTATGTGTCAATCCATCCAACCATCCTACCTTCCTTTCTTCCTATTGGAAGTGGGGTCAAGATGGGTTTATTTTTAGAACACTGGTTCCTCCCTGGAGGCAATATTCCCTTTTTTCTTTAGTACATTTCTCTACCCCTGCTAACTGCCCAGAAGGTAGGGTAAAGCAATCAGCCTCAGGGAATTGTTCATGTGGTTGAAATTATAGACACCTGAGATTCCAAGCTTGTGATCTGTGGGCCTTCTCTGACCATCCAAGCCAAGGGCATCCATTTTTAAGGTTAGTCACTTCCTTATGGCCTCATGGTCTGCTATTTCTGTGCTCCTCACGAAGGCTTACCAGAGGAAAAACAGGGACTCCTTAAGGCACATAGTTACCTTTGAAATACCTAAACTGTTGGGACCTTGTCTCCCATCTGTCTCCTCCTTCTACATACTTCCTGCATGATCTCACTCATTCCCAAGGCTTTCCCAGCCAGCACTTAGGCCAACAGCTCCCAAAGATGTAGCTCTTGGTCCCACCTCTTTACTGATTTACAGATCCCTTTAGGGCATCTTTACCTCAATTAACTCTAAGTTAACTTGAGTCTAATCAGGCTGCTGTCTGCTCTCTTCTCTTCCAGGCCACCTATATGTCAAGCCTTTGCCCATGAGTCTCTACCACCAAGCCCCCAGCCACCTAAGCTATAATTCTCGAAGTTGTTAATTACCTTTTTTTCTTACTATTGGGAATGAATTAATTCTGTGCCCATTTTACCTCTCAGTGGTTTCCAGCCAGCATTCACTTACAACTTCCCTTGGACCAGACAGTTGGAACTCCAGAGTAAATAATATGCTTAGAGTAGCCCAGTTAGGGTTGGAGTGGGACTATAGATGAGTTCATCAGAACTCATTCTCCATCACCTTGATATACACCACACCTGTCTTGGCTGCATGAGACCCAAGTTTGGTATGTATCCCATTCAGCAGCAGAGCAGCCCTTCCACAGCTACCTAGCATCTCCTAAAGGTATTGTCAGGGATACCTCCAAAGGGACACCTGGCCATCCTTTTCCCTGTCTTCAAAGCCTCCCATGGAGAACAGACTCCATTGCCATACTGGTGAAGTCTGTGAATGCCCTGTAAGACAAGGCAATGCCTGGGTTTCTTTCTGACTTCTCTTCTCCATACACTGTCCTGCCCTGCATCTGCATGCTGGCCACCTGGGCTGGGCCATGAACTGAAATGCCTTTGCTCTGTGTGGGACATGCCCACTTTCCCTTAGCCTGGAAGACTTTCCAAACCCTGGCTGAAATAGCTCTTTCTCTTGACCCACTGGAGCAGAGACAGTTCAGTGCCTTACTTGGGATAGAAATTATCCCACCTCAACTGGAGTTGGGTGAAGACCCATGGGAATGAAGTCCCAAGCTTCCTGCCCCACCCTGTGCCCTAGAGAAGCTTCTGCATATGATGGATGAAGCAATGCTCAGCCTGTGTGAGATGAGTCAGTGTTCATGATCCCACTGTGTAGGTCTTTCCTAGGAACTTGGCAAGACCATATGTGGAAGGTACTCAGCTCAACATAGGGCCTGACACATAGTTCTTGCTAATCAGTAGTAGCTTTTATTTTAGGGTTGTACTTCTTCCCTCCCTCACTCACCTGAGAGTTTAATCCCTGGTCAAGAATCCATCTGATTTCCCAGCTTGCTCACCACAGTCTGTATTCAGGAAATAGTCCCTAAGGAAAGAGATGCTCTGGCCCTGGACCTACATACCACCGTGTTATTTTAACCATCTTACCCTTCTTATTGCCAACATCAGGAGAACTTATTTATCGTTACTGACATCTAACTGGAGTGCTTTCTGTAAGAATAAAAAGGAATTAGGTTTATCTGAACCCAAAGGAAATAAGTACATAAAGTCAATGGAAAACTAGCTCATGGGCTAACTTCCCTTTCAGTTCTTAATAGAGACTACAGATTGAAATAAGGAGTACCAGAAACCTGGAACCCAACTAAAGGCACTTTCTGCCTGGGCTCACTCTTGCTTCATTTGGCAGCTCTGCATGAAAGGTGCTACTATGACCCCCTTTTTGCTGAAGAGGAAATAGGGTTCAAGGCACTCAGAATGACAGAGCTAGCTGGTGGTTTGCATAGATGTCATTTCCTGGCAGGAGTCTTAGTTTTGGTCTCTGCACAGTGCTGTGAAGCCTCCACCAACTTCCCACATGGGCCCGTGCCCACTCTGGGGACTTTGTGTCTTTTTTTGCAAGGCAAGTGGCATCTGAGCCTTCATTTGAGTGGTGGGCTCTCTTTGGAAAATGAGGCCTTTCTAGAACCTTAAAAGATAGCTTGTGTGGTTGGTAGTCTTGTTCCGTTGTTCAACGTGGCCATAGATGACAGGGGAAGAAGCCATGAAAGGTTTTCCCTTCAACTTGGGCATCATCCACTTTCCAAATAAAGCTTGTCCTTATTAACTGCTTCCTCCCCTCCAGCAATTTTCAGGTTCTTAGATTCATGAAAATTTGTGACAAGAAGAGTCTCCTTTGTGACTTTTCCACGACATGGAAAGCAGTCCATTTAATTAAAGTTCTTAAGAAAAGTTAGATTTGGTTATCAGTGATACTTTTTCCCCCTTGCATCTAAAGAGCATAGGCTTTCTAAAGAGCATAGGCTTGCTGGCATCTGTGAGGCTTACAAGATTCAGCTTTTGCTCATTTTGCAACCAAGTTAAATAGGCTAGATTTTCCCCCTATATCCAAAGCTTTGCTGGCTGAAGACCAATATTGTTAGGGGCAATGACAAAAGAGGGAAAGGACTTCCTCCCTTCATTGAGTATCCCTAGCTATGTTGGGTTACATACATGAAATGGCTCCAGTTACAGATGAGGAAACTGAGGCCCAACAAAGCCAGTCTTACTCACAGTCTCCAACTGTCAGAACCAAAATCTAAATGCAAGCCTTCCTCCCTCAAAACTCTCTCACCTACATTCCATATGACACAGACTCTCAGTCACACAGGCAGGAAGTTCGTCAGCACACTATTCATTGTGACCATGTCCATGCTAGATAGCGGTGTCTGCTTTATCTTTGGAGGTGAGAGAAGGCCAGAGTTCTTGTTTGATATGAGAAGCAAGCGCGCTGCTTTGGCGTATCCATTTAGTTTTAAAGGTTGACTTGTGAACCCATACAGGGAAGCACATTCGGTCTCATAGTTTTGTATAAGCTGTCCTTTGGTTTGCATTTGTGTTCTCGTTGTGCATAGCTTTGTCTGGTCAGAGGTGAGTGTAACCAGCCATATAAAAAGCTCTTGTTCAGTCATTACATTTCTTGGTGTTTTCTGGACTTCATCTTGAGGGAGAGGGATTGTGGGAAAGACCTCAGATGAGTGCCGTAAACCCCTTCTACTATTCCCAGTTTGGCATGTATGTGTGAGGTTTATGCCTGTCTTATATTTACAAGAGGAAGTATCCCGTTTAATTTTATTTTCACACTAAAACTGAAGTGTTAAGAGAACATAGTGTTTTAACACTCTCTTGGTTATCAGCTGCAGAGCGGAGGTTGCATATTGTCACATACAGTTTTCTGAGTACATTTCTACATTTGTTACCTGGCAACATTGCCGCGTCAGCACACGAAGATGTGTCGGTTTCTGCCAGTTCCTCACTCTCTGTACTGTAGAAGGGAGAATGCCTGCTTCTCTGCAGGGATGGAGAAGGCACAGAGCTAATGGGCTTAGAGAAAGTCAGACTCCCCATGCACTCTAGCAAGGTCATCTTGTCTTGGCAACAGCTGCCTTCTTGAATCTTGTGTCTTTTTCCTCCTGGGTTAGGTGAGGGGTTTGTACTCAGTTGCCATGAATCCTTGTCGCTGATCTTTGATCTTCTTAAACTAAAAGCAAACAACAGTCACCTTGTGTCCTAGTCATTATATGAGTCATCTGGATCATTTTAATATTGTAATGTAGATATCCTTAATTGCTTTCATTTGATCCCCAGCCTCCTGCCTGATTTAAATGTTATGGCTTTGTCTACCTGTGATTTCTGATGATGAAGAAAATCCTTTAGTACAATCAGAGCCACAGCATTGCTTGCTGAAGGTCAGCCATTGAGCTGATTATAGCCCAGCAGATGTATTTGCTTGCCAGAACCATGAACTGAAAACACTCATATAGAAAACACTCATATAGCACTAAAGTGGAGCCTTTATATGCTCTGGGGTCATCACAACCCATCCCTCATTTGACTAATGCCTAGCTGTCTGGCCTTTGAAAACATAGCAGTTGAAACCTTGTATTATGGGTTTGAAAGACTCCCTAGTGTACTTGTACATTCTAAGATTCAGGAAAAGCTTCCTGAGACCAAGGGCATTATATTCTCCAGCACCTGTAATATCATCTTGAAGAATGCTTGCTAGGGAAAGGTTTCCATGGTAACTATTTTTGAAACAGTCTGATGGCATCAACAGGTTAAACAAGAAGTCTTCTGGCTTGGGGGCATCCTATAAGCAGAGCTCCTTAGAAGGAAGCCTAGGGAAGTCTGGGCCTGAGCCCAGTATGCAACCACTGGAGAGTCTGGCCAGGATAAGCCAGGTTTTAGGACCTGTTGGTTTTACAGTGCAAGGCTTGCTTTTATCATTTTGTTCATAGAGAGGTCTTTGTAATCTATTGGACTCTTATTGTCTTGCCTATTAAGGAAAAGAAAGACAGATGGGCAGCTGTCTGTGTCTGGAAGGTAGTTAGAACCATGCACTTAATCTGGAAAGCTTGGACTCAAATACTCAGCTCCTTGCAAAAGCCCAAGGAGCCACTTTCACGAGGCTTGCTGTGAGTGTTAAGTTTACTTCCAGTTTTTCAGTTTTCATCAGGAAAGTTTCCAAGAGGAAGTCACAAAATTCTTCACCTGCCTTTGTTGTTGTTGTTGTTGCTTTGTTTGTTTTATTTTTAATATCCAAAGGGCACTTGACCCCGAGGGTTCCTAGCTTACACTGGAGGAATCCGTTTAACTTTGCAAGTCTATATGCTGCTGTTTAAACTTTAAGATGACTCTGACTACATCAGAGTCCTCAACCAGCAGGCTGAGGCGAACTTTAAAGAAAAACCAGGTCATGCCGCATGTTTTTGGTGAGCACAGGAATCAACAAAGAGACGTTACATAACTTCTATTTATGTCCTCCTTGCTCACTATCTGCAGGCAGGCAAGAGTCGCAGAGCTGGGATTTAATGAGCTCTCTGGGTTTGCTCACCTTCCTGAGCTGGTAGGAACCAGCTTGCTCTCAAAATCAGGCTGTGGGTGGGCGGCCAGGGGTAGGTGGACTGCATTGTTGCCATGGTGTTTTTTAATTCCCCTGTCTCTCACAGATCCTGCTCTCCCCTTCCCTGACTCCCCAGCCCCCCCTTCTTTTCTTTTCTGTCTTTTTAGCCCATACGCTTCCGTGTTTCTCACGCCCACTCATGATTTCTTGGAGCTGTCTCAGGAAACCGGAATATTTTCCCTCCCTTCCCCAAACACCCCCATTGTGTAGCTCTAGGGCCTCAGAAGAGTTTTTTCCTAAGGTGTTCTTTTCCCACCCTCCCTTGTCTATTTTCCCGTGATTTTTCGTAACCACTCCCTCCACTGCAGGGGCTTATCCTCTAGTGTGGCTTGATAGAGGCTGGCTGGCTGCTGCTAGATTGCTCCAGAACCAGGTGGATTCCGTTGCTTCTAGCACCGCCATTTGCCCAGAGGACAGAGGTTGTTTGTGTTTCCCTACATCCTGGTCTGTGCTCTTGCCCTGAGCTGAATGACATCTGTCTCCTCTGGCCACATTATGAAATAGAATCCTACACATAAAAGAGATTCATAGGAAAACAAGAGACTAGGTTTGTCCCATAATGATGGTTCTTAGATAATTTGAGTGACTCCTTTACCTGAAAGTTAACAGGTTGAAATTAACCTACATTTAAAATATACATACATACATATATATATATATATATATATATATATATATATTAATTAGGGGCTAGGGAGTTGATCTCCATGTCTGTCTGTCTGTCTGTGTCTTCCCCCCCCCCCCCACACACACACGGGCAGGAGCACACAGTAACTCTTTGACATACACCAAGAAAGATATATATGGCTGAGAACCGTACTGCTGCTGAGGGATGCTCACTGCACCATGGCTTGAGGGAAACCACCCGGGTTCCTGTGCTGACTTTGCGTTGATCCCTACACACTCACAAGATTGAAAGCTTTTCACAAGTACAGAGGAATAAGTTGATTGAAGTACTCCATGGGGGGAGGGGGAGGAGGGAATAAGTAGTTCCAGCAGGCTTAAGATTTTTTAGTAAAAATTTTAAAAAGTAAAAAAAAAAAAATAATAATAATAATAAAGTCAGGCCCACCCCTGCCTTGCTTACAAGTTGTGCAATCCTTAATAGAGGTAGCCTGTTTGAATAATCAAAGGCAGGCTGACTTCCCTTCATTAACTGGAGCTGCAGACATCTGCATAAAACATCCCAGATTCCAGACTGAGTAGGTAATTTTTTTTTCCCCTCTGAGTAACTGGAGGGACTTTCCCTTTGGAAACCTTCCAACAGAGTTAACTTATGGTTGAGACATTTCTCTCTCTTTCCCTGGTGCTGAGTGGAACACAGGGCCTTGTGCATAATAGGCAGGTGTTCTACCACTGAGCTTGTGCTGGGAGATAGCCAACAGCTTGATCCCTGGTGGGGCTATTCATCACCTCACGCCCGAGCCTGGAGCCCTGCATTCAGAGAACCTCCTTCATGTTCACATGTTCACAGCTGGCTGCGGTTCTGTGTGTCAGCTCTTTGCTACTTTGGAACCTACCAAACACTTAAATTTCCCGGTCCACTAAGGTCCCCTCTGAAAGCGGCTCTCTGTTTTATCAGTTTCCTATACCTGGGCTTTGAGCTTGCTTCATCAGTGTGGCTCAGACACTCAAGGCTGTGGTCCTGTAAAGCATATGAATTCCTCCCTCCACTGTTCCAAGAACCCAAGACTGGTGGGGGCAGAGGGGTGGGGATACTGCTCTTGAAAAAGAGAGGATGTGTTGCAGTCGCCCTTAGCAGCCGGTGTTTGAAAAACGTGTTTTTATTAATGTTCTTGCAACATGAGCCCACAGACTGTTCAAGCCTGGGGAGGGAGCCAGCTTCTGAGGCGGAAGGCCCACAAAGAGCTGTCTTTCCTGCTCCCAAGCTAATGATGCAGGCAGCTGTGTCTCTAAGGCTGGATTGGTTAATGGTTAACTGGGTGGATTAAAGATCCTCAACCAGACTGAACCAGTCCCAGAGTTAGAAGCAAAAACCTGATAAATGCCACCACCATACCAACAGCTTTCCCTACAGTGTGACATTTTCCCCATTTATCAGGACTTTGAGCTTTCACGTACCTGGAATTAAACCTCAGCTACTAGATATAAGCAGCTTACGGGTTTGGGAACTGTGCCTCCCTTATTCATTCACTAACACAATAAATACCGAGTACCTGACAAAATGCGTGTGCTGTGCGAGCAGGGACAGGGGCTCTGTAAGCCTTGACTTAGTAGCATGCCATCCAGTGGGCAAGATGGCTAGGAAGCCAGCAAACATCTAGTGCAGAGCAAAACTGGGAGAATGAGACAAGGAAGAAAAGATAGCCCTTAGGATGGCAAGGGCAGGTGTGGAGGAGACATTTATCCTGAGACCTTACAGGTGGAATGGGGCGAGAGCAGTTCTGGCCCTGGGCTGGGTATGTTGGAATTGCTGAGGTGGCCAGTATGGCAGGAGCACCGTGCAGGGCAGGCAGTAGCATGGAGTGACTAGTCAGCTATGGTAGCACGCCTGACATCAGGGGGGAGGCTGGATTAGGTGATCTCCATGCTCCCTGCCAGCCTCGACTCAGTTCTTTTAAAGGGCACCAAGTTGGCTTAGGTCAGTGACCTGCTCAAATACATACTGCTGCTGCCAGGGCTGAAATATATTGAACTAACAAAGATGAACACCATCAAATTTCAACCTGACCACCTCCGTCCATCTGTACTTGTCACTGTCAGATGCTTTTCTGGTCATAGAGACATTGCCTAAAGGGCCAACATAGTGAAATGTGCCTGCTGGATTAGGAGATGTGATGGTCTCAGGAGTGTGTCTGAGAGTGAGTTGAGTTGGACAGGTGGTCCATGGATGATGGCAGGTGACAGCCAGTTCCCCATCAACTGGCATTGGTTTTTGTCGTTGGCATGAGAGGGTGTATTTATTTTTCTTTGGATTTTATGGTTTAGTGGACTTGTCACAGTCAAGTGTGTTGAGAGCAGTGAAGGACAGAAGAGGGCTAGCAATGAATCTTGCCAGGTGCCCAGTACCACAGGGACTGTCACATGTATTTCCTATTTCCTCCTCCTAATAGACCTGTGAGATTGATCTTACTCTTACTCTTTCCTCTTGAAGATGAGGAAACTGCAGCCGGATTTTAACGAGCGGCCTGCCCAAGCCCATCCAGTTCCCAGACCATCCCCACGCTCATGTGTCAGTATAGGATGTGAAGCTCTTTCTCAGTCCCAGGGCTCTGCACAGACACAGAAAATGTGTAAGCCAAGTAGTATTCTTGGTCATGCTATACATTTCAATACAGGGTCCCTGAGAATTCAGGAGCTCTGAACCAGGAAAATTTGGCCTACAATAATAAACAGTGCCTTCTAGTACACAGAACAGGTACATGACCTCAAGGGTCTGTTCAAAAGCTTGACTTCTTCTTCGGGCCTCTTTTGTAATATCTCAGATCTCCACACCCATCCTTTGGGAAAGAAGAGCTAGTCATGACCAGGATAAAGTCTTTCCAGGATAAAGACGCCACATTCAGCCCCTCTGTAGCTGATGGAGAGTGAATTGCTTTATGTTGACCTGCACTTGCATGAGTGAGGGCAGTGTCTTTTCATCATGCCCACTTACCTCCCTTTGGCCATCTACATGTTTCACTGTGGGACACCTTTGTGGCCTTGGGATGATACCTGATGAAGAAGCTGATTGCAGAATAGACAAGTGATTGGGAGATGAGGAATTCATTTGTTGGGGTGAAAACTTTAATGTCCTATCACGTGCCTTTCCTTTTTCTCCTTCCTTTCTTTGGTAGGATCCCACCATGTAGCCTAGGCCTCTGGCCTCTGCCTCTCAAGTGATAGGATTTACAGGCCTGTGCCAACACACTTAGTTCAGAAAACATTCCTTGGGTTCCCCCCCCCCCACAATCGTTTCTCACCTATTTCTTTTGTAGTGTCATGATGCAGGTTGGAGGTCTGAGGAGACCTCCATGCTCTCCCAATTTGAGACCCCACAGGGAATCTGTGGACAAACCAATGTGGGACTTCATTGTTTCACACAAACAGCCAAAAGTGACTCTTTGAATCATCACCCCAGAAGGTGCTTTGAGGCAACCCCAGAGCCATGTCCCAGATTGTTGGTCATTTTTTTCTTCTCTGTTTGAGAAGCTATCCATGGGTTGAGACTGTGAGGCCTTAAATCCTTTGGATAGAACTCTTCCCGGGATCTAATTGAGATTTATAGTAATTAATAGGAGACTCTACTGCTGGTTTTAAAACAAAGCTGTGACCCAGTCAACAACAAACCAAAATACTTTTCTGCACTCATGGGGTATTAGCGAAAAGACCCCTTCCACTTCCACATACAGTTCTTGGATGGCACTGACTTCACTGTTTTTAAGCACTGTACCGATTTTACATTCTGTTGGTCATCTTTGTTTTTTCCAGGAGGTTTTCCCTTTCATGTCTTTGGCCAGAAATCACACCAGTGTGTCCCCACAAAGATACTGACTTTTGGAATCCATAACAAGTTTTGGTAGTTAAATCTGGAGGAAAAAGAAAAAATAGCTCAGAGGCACAGGGTTCTCCAAAGCAGTGGCTTTGTCTCTGAAATCCTTTTGAGTAACTCTTAAATCTTACAAGAAGAGTGATTGCTGCTGGCATACCTGTATAGTCAGTTGCTTTGAAAGACATCACATCCATTTATTTTATTTATGTATAGGCAAGTTCTCACTATGTAGTTTAGGCTGATATCTAATTATGTGTGATTTTTTTTTTTTTCCTGCCTCAGTCTACTGAGTGCTGGAATTGCAGGGTTGCAGCATGCTACTGTGCCTGCCCGGCCTAATTTTTGTAAGTGTACTTTGCTGGCTGAGATGTTGTTGATGAATATGTATGACACTATTCCTATTCTGATCTGCATGGCGATCTGTGTGCTGTGCTGCGAAGATGGGGCAGAATCTCCCAGCAAGTGCTAGCTCCTGTGGGCACTGAAAGACAGGCCAAGGAGAGAGCATTTCAGCATCCTGCATCTCAGGACAGGGTGGACTTGGCTGCTGGTTAAAAGATGAATTATTTTACTTAGAAAAGCATCATTAAAGGTCTGTTTTCGCCTTGACCCTGAAGACCAGGAGCCAAGTGAATCCTTTAACCCTTTCTCTCAGGTATCAGAAGTCAATGATGGGTCTTACCATGTCCTTTGTCCATTCTTCGTTGGCAGAATAATCAAAAATGGGTGAACACCTTTAAGCCATCAGAGCTTTGGCAAAGCCTGAAACTGATAATGTTTTTGGTTTCCCCTGCACCCTTGGTTTTCTTCGTTGCTTTTATTTCTTAGCTCATTCAAGCCAGAAACAGTCTCAGAAAACTTGGTAAAGTGAGAGCTACAGGTGTTTAGTTGAAACCCATCAAAAAGTACAAAAAAAAAATGATTTTATTCATTTGTTTATTTGTTTGTTTGTTTTGAGACAGGCTTTACCTCTCCTGGAACTCTCTAGGTAGATAAGGGTATCATAGAGCTCATAGATAAATGTATCTACCTCTGGCTCCTGAGTGCTGGGAATAAGGGCATATGCCACCAGTTTAAAAATTGACTATTTTTTAAAGGGAAATATTCTCTTTTGATTTGTCTCTCTTGGAAATACTGGAGAAAAGTTCATGTAAAAGACTTAAGGTGCTACAGAGATAGCTTAGCTTAAGGTTTAGCAAGCATATTGTTCTTGCAGAGGACCCAAGTTCAGTTCCCAGCACCCATGTTAATGACCTCACAACTACCCATATGTCCAGCTCTCAGGGGCCCAACACTCTCTTCTATCCTCTGCAGGCACCTGCACTCATGGACACATACCTACAGACAGACACACATATACACATAATTACAATTAAATCTTTTTTTAAGAGAGAGAACCACTTAGGACTGACTAGGAAGGCAGGCCTGATATCAGGCTTGTAGTCTAGCTTTGGAGGTATTTCCGTTTAAGAAGTGGAAGCTAATGTGCTTAGCTGTATATCTACAAAATCAGAATGGTTTCTATAACTAGTAATAGTCTAGCTCTGATTTTACTTTTATTTCCTGCATTGTTACAGTTACTGGGAATTGCTATTTACTATATTTTTGCTCTCAGTTTTGAACTATCTTGAGCTACCAATACCATATGTGAATGTCACTGAATGTTACTTGAATAGGAGATTTTGATCCTCACATACTACCCATTGACCCACCTTTCCTATATCCAAGTGCCTTCCCTTTGACACAGGTACTACTGTTAGGTAGCAATATGACCAGGCATTTACATCAGGTACAGTAGGAGTTAGGTCATTTTTCACAGTTTTATAACTGCCACCTTGATGGACACCCAGCCTCTATGTGATGAAGACCAGGCAGATAAGGAATCCTCAGGATTCCTAAAATCTAAAACCACAGATTGGTTAGAGGAGCCAAGGCCAAATTGTAATTTCTGAGTTCCAGTTCGCCACGGCGGGTGTGCCTAATTAAGTGTAAATTTTTCGCCTTGTGGTTTCTGATCTTTGACTTGTGATCATTATCCTTGGTTTCTAAGAAAAAGACTCAGGTCCTACAGCAGTTATTGTATGACAGTTGTTTGCTGAGAGCTTAAAAGCCCCAGCCCTGGCAAACTCTCAAATGCCAGAAAGGGATTGTTTAGGAGTCATAGTTACCAAATGTATTAAGCCTCCTTGTTCCCTGTGCAGGTTCCATTCTTCACCATGATAGTGGTCTATGTTTATTTCCCTGACAGAGTTGAGGATAGTGGTAGGCTGGCTTATAAAAAGCTGCAAGGGATCCAAACTGTGACAGACTCCTGTTCAGCAGAGATAAGTTTAACAAAGCATTGGTGGAAGGCTAGAGTGTCAGAATCTGCCAGGCTAATTGTGGGGGCACCAAGAACTAGTTGAGAGACTTAGCAAGTTATATAACTTCTTGGAAGCTCTTGTTTCTTTGTCTGTAGGTATAATAATGGCATCTACCTGTGCCATACTTGGGCAATGCTTGGCAAATTGGCATCCTTCCATTACTGCTGACTACTGTATAATTTACAGAAAGGGTCTCAGTTAATCACAGGTACATAGCCATTACCATTACTTTGTTCCATTGGGGAAGGCAGACATTCAGTTAGGATGCCCCTCAAGCCCCAGAGTAAAGCAAAGAGTATGGCTCTTGGAAACACCATTGTTGGCTCACTGCTCAGCCAACATTTTTCAAATTCTCGGACTTAGCCCAAAGACTTAATTCATTCTGCAGCTGATAAGTGAGCCATGCCGAGTATACAACGTCATGGCTGTATCAGTCAGGGTCATGTCTTGTGAAGCAGTAAAATGAAAAAAAAAATCCCTTTCTGTGTTTTCTTGGTGTCCAGTGTGTGCGCTTCTAGAAAGTGGCATCACAAGGTGTAAATGGTTTCTTTGGAGAAGGATCAAAGTCTCACCACCACCCCTGGACCTGGGCCACTCCATGGAGGAGACAACTCTGTATCACAGGCATCTCCCTTCCTGCCATTCCCTATCCTTTAGCTGAGATAGATGTCCACGAAGGGGCTCCTTCAAACTGAGCAGCCCAGTGTCTGGGCAGGCACAGGAGGATAGCTCACTTTCCAGGGAGTGAGCACCATTTGATAGTGGATTCCAAAAGCCTGCCTCTCTTCAATTCTGAGCTCTGGTACCTCCTTTCTGATGAGGAAGAGCTCTGCCCTGCCCCCCTTCACTTATTGTCCTGGCTATGTGTCCAGGTTATAGCAAAAGGCCTCTATGTCATGTGATGGTTTTCTTCAAGACCTTAGGCCCACAGTTTAATTAGGGATGTCACCTCTGATCCTTAAAAAAAAAAAAAAAAAAAAAAAAAAAAAAGTTTCCATCACACTACAGCAGCTATCTTCCTGCTTTCTGCAAGATACTTCCACTCTCTGCTGAACCCTAACCTCAGGCACCTCTTATCATAACATAAGCCAGGCTACATTTCTTAGTAAGATATCGGTGGAGGTAACAGGTGGCCAACAGACTAATTAAGCAACAGTTTTATTTTCAAGATGAATCACAGTAGCAGGTAAATGTAATATTCTTTTGGTCTGAGACCCATCTCATTCAGTGGGTTGGCACCCATCACACTCAGCTCCAGATAGGAAACCTGTGCACAAGCCAGTGATTATAGAATAAGAGCATCAGGTAGGACTCTGTAGCCACATGCTTTTGTGGTCCTGAAGAACTAAACTGAGCAGAAGCCATGGAGGAATGTTCCTTATACCCTTGCTCTATTTGCTTTCTTACACACCCCAGTATCAACTTCTCAGGGGCAGGGGTGGCACCACCCACTGTGGGTTAGGCCCTCCCACATCAATCATCAGTCAAGAAAATGCCCCTAGCTTTGCATCCAAGTCTCAGCTGAGTTTCCCTCTTCAGTGACTCTAGCTTGTGTCAGGTTGACAAGAAACTAACCAATACAAGAGTTTTATTGGAAGGGTCTTCTTGAGACCTTTACAAAAATCTTTTCCTGTGTGAGCCTTAGTTTCTGCGTTTGTAGAATGTGAGGGGGGTAGCTAAATGGGTATTTTGTAAATGTTGTGTTAGTTCCAAGAGGTGTTTGGGTGGTTCTGACACCATCTCAAAGGGATCCTTTATGCCTGCCTCTCTTACATAAGGTGTCTTTTCAAAAAATGGCGTTTGGGGAGGGGAGAGAGCAGGATTGTTATGTTGACAAGAAACTAGGTCCTGCTAGCTTCTCCCAGCTCCAGCCATGATCAGAATTCTCTTCCCCTTTGTTTTGTTTTGAACCTTGGCTAATGGCTGTCCTCATCCCCACCCCCAACCCAGCCCCCACCCCACACTGCTGCCTGGAGATGGCTGGGGCCTGTAGCCACTTCCTCACCCTACTCCTGACCCCACTTCCTTCCCTCAAGCTTGTCACGTGCAAACCTGCCATACCTCATGCCTCAGCTTGGCAGTGAGCAGCTGCCCCTGAACAAGCCCTGTTTCCTCTGCTTTCCAAGCCTCTATTCATGCCTGCCCACCAAGGCCATCTTCCTGTTGGGAAAGAGGTGGAGAATTTTCTGTGGCTCTGCCATAAGCCTCTGACCTGCTCTGACCCTAGCTCTTTGTGTGCAATGTGCTGGGTTTCTGAATGATGCTATCTATCTTGGCAGTCTCCTCAGATGCTGATGAGACAGCATCTATGAAAAGGGTTTTGGCATCCATAACAGAAGGGTGAGGACAGGTCAGTGAGGGGTTGGCAGATGCCATTCCCTTGGGTGACCAAGGATGTTCTGAAAGTGGCCCCATCTGTATACGTTACCAAAGTTCCCTAGCATTCTGGAACCAAAGCAGGCTTGTCTCTTCAGTGTGGTGCAATTTTTATCCACAGTTATACGTACAGATTTGAAGAATGGAACCTGATTAGATTTATAAATGTTTTTACACCTATTGTATGGCTACAATAACAGATGGCCACACACCTAGAGGCTTTGAGTTACCAAATTCACTATCTTACAATTTCAACATGAATCTTTTCTAGATTTCAGCCGAGGTTCTACTAGCAAGGCTGTGTTCCCAGATGGAGGCTCCAGGGACACTCCCCTTACTGGCTGTTTGCAGCTTCTACAAAGTGATTACACTTCTTAGCTAGGCTCCCAGCCTGTTCCTTTCAACATAACAGCAAGAATTGACTCCTCATATCACTGCTCTCCCCCTATCTCCTGGCCTCCTTCCTCCAATATTGAAGTACCCATGTGAGGACAGCAGGTCCCTGTGGTGACCCAAGGTTGTCTCATTGTTGAAGATTGGATGGTTAGCAATCATGTCTGCCACATTAATTCCTAGTGTAAGGTACAGGCACACTGACAGGATTCAGGGATGAGGATATGGATGTCTTCAAGAAGCCCCTTGTTTGCCATAATTATCTGTGCAGCTGCCACTCTCATCAAGACGGTTCCTTTCTCTGGAGCATTATCTTATTCCCCTTCATAGCACATCCCATCACTACTGCCATTTTGATTTCTGTTGCCATCTAGTGTTTCTTACCCTGGGGTAGATTTGTATCAAAGGGTTGGTTCCCTGACACCTGCCAGGTGGTATGGAGGGAAGGATTCAGAAAAAGTAAAGTCTCTGTGTGACAGCTTTTGGCCTGGGGGAAGAAACAGTTCACTGAAATAGGTTCAGGGAAGAAAGAGTACATGAGACAAAGTAGGGCTGGGGCTCTGGGGGCTGTGTGTCTGTTTGCCCCTCAGCCCCACATATAATAAGCCATACCTCCTCTCCCTTCTTAGCAGCATGGGACAGGTTACCTCAGAAAGAGGTTTAATGAAGGTCAGCAGAACTGTGAGGCGTGAGAAGGGCCCAGTTTCTTAATGTCTGTATCTCACCAGGGAGAAGACATGTGAATGTTGCTAGCTGGCCCCACCAGGTTGTCCCAGAGCCCTGAGTGGTTTCATATCTGTCCTCTCCACATGACACATCTCACTATTTTGTAGAACACTCTGCTTCTCCACTCTCTCTGCCCTCAACATTCACTTCTCTTCTTACAGAAGATGCCATCACTTCCTTTGAGAGACCGGAAGTCTTCTTCAAGCTGTCTTTGTGTAACTTGGTCTTTCTGAGAGCCTGAGCCTGGGCTCCATTGTACCCTAAACCATTCCCCCTGGATGTCCTGGTGAGGTCACACTCTTCCTAATTAGTGGCAGTGTCCGGGGCATGCTAAAGTATTTATCGTGTACTATCTTTTAGGGTCTTAAGAACTAATACTCAGCAGGTCCCTGGTTAAGATGCTGAACAAAAGGTTTCCTCCTGGCACCTGGTAAAGAAGCCAGTGACGTTGACCTCCTGTGAGGATGGCTCTCAACCTGTCTGTAGGACTTTTGAGGCCACCGCACTACTGTACTCATTTCGCAGATGAAGAGAGCAAGACATCAGAGACTGATACATTCTCGAGTGACCTTGGGTAGTGGAGCCAAAGCCAGGCAGTTTTCCTGGGCTGCACAGTGGCGGCCCTTTCACCTGGGTAGACAGACACGCGGAAGTGTATGAGGGACCTGTGATTGAGCCCCACACCTTGCATTGCCTTCTCGTGAAGAGCTTCCCACAAGGCACTGATTGTACTTCTCCTGTTGATGAGGAAATGCATAGCTGAAACAGTGGGTAGGGGGTGTGCATCTCTCTCGCCTGCTGCAGTCACTGTCTTTTTCCTGTTCTCTACATAAAGCTATTTCGGATCCTTGAGGAGCTGACCAAGGATTGATATAAATAATATAAAATAAACAGAGTGGCCAGTTGCAGACATACACAGAAGCCGTTGCCCTTCTCTCATTTCAGGAGAGCTTCCCTTACCCTGTAGGTATCAGCTGACATCAGCTGGGTCCTTCCCCCCACCCCCACCCCCCGGATGTTGAGCCCTGTGCTTTACAGCAGGCTAGCTAGCTGTGTGCTGCCCCTCACTGTTGGGGGAGACAGATGACAGGCTTCATTTGTTTATATTATTTATATATCTTTTTAGTTGAAGTACTTTGTTTTTTCTAATGACCAGGTTGTCCCCAGACACTTTTAAAGTTGCCCCAAACTGGTATGGCAACTGTATGAATTCTCCTGCCTTGAAGTGAGTCCCAGCAGTCTCCCTTGAGCACCCTCTCCTTGTGACCCTGAGTGTGGGAAGGTGTCATATGGCCTGTGTCCATTGGAAGGCCATTCCCAGGAATTAAGCAGCTGTGGTTTGGTTCTGTATCCGCTCATGGCTCATTTTATTTGTAGATGTGTTGGCTCCAACTGAGGGGAACCATGAGAACTTGGTTTCTGATATTTAAGCAGTTTTCCAGAATGTATTTATTGGATGGTATTTATTTGTGTCAAGTTTGCTGAATGTCAGAAAGATCCCATTGAGGACAGCTCATCAAAAGAAGAAATAGAACATAAGGTTCTTGACTTTCTTCTGTCAAATGACTGTGGAGTGCCTACTCTGTGTTCAGCCTTATCAAAGTACTGTAGTGGTGGCTGTCGGTCACCAGGCTAAGACACCTGCCTTCATGAACCTTACAATACTTGTGCACAGGCAGCGAGCAGATGGACAGGAAATACAACAGTGAGACTTCAGAGCATCTAATTCCAGTGAGAACAGAACTGGGCATTTGAACAGAAGCAGTTGACCTTGACTTTGTGTAGGGATGCCTTCATTAAGAAAGGAAGTAACCTTGGTGGTGCAACCAAAAGATGAAGAGGGCCTAGCTATGGAGAGAAAGAGGCAGTGAAATTAGTGTCTACCATAGAGTTGTCTTCCAGGTGACCCTTGGATCTCTTTCTCAGGGACCCTTGGATCTCTTTCTCAGGGCAAAAGGATAACTCTTTAGGTGATCATTGGGGCAGTTGTTGAGTTACTGTGCCTTTTCCTCATCAAGCTGCCAGTGTCATGGTGGGTGGGTATTCAGCACCTTTTGAGTTCATTCCTGTTTCTCATGTACTTGGCACATTGCCCAGCTGGGGACAGGTTCACAGATGCAGGAGGGTGACTGGATGAAATGAGAAGAAACCAGAAAGAAATTGAAAGGCAGTAAAGGGCAGTGGAGGAAACCCCAGAAGTGAACTTAGTTGAAAGGGCAGGGTCTTAGAGGATTCAATGAACACAAAGGTCAAAGAGGTAGAAATAGGGCTAGACACTCAGGAATGATTGGAAGGGAAAAGTCAGAACCAGAGAGTATGCCAAGGAGGGGCAGCTTCGGTGTTGTATACAAGAGTGAACCAGAAGTCAAGAATGATGAGCAAGAAGAAAGGATGTGAGCAAGAAAGTACATGAGTGAATTGGACACAGATGTTGGCTACTGTGGTTTATCAGTGGCCAGAAGAGCAAGGGTAACTGCAACTGCTTAGTAGAGATGGAAGCTCCGTAGCTCTGTGGGGTGTTTGCTGAGTTGAGGGTTTGAGAGACACACGTGTAAGAGCTAGAGGAGTTAGGGGGTTGGGGACTGAAAGGAAGGTTATTGTGCTTTCCAGCATTGGAGGCCAAGGGCTCTCCTGTGTGGGAACTCCCATCTTGCCAGAATCAGGTATGAAACTGAGACAAAGAGCTCCGAGAATAGAAAATACATTGTCTGGAACTTTGTCTCAGCCCTTTGGAAATGAACGTATTGTATTTTTATGTAAATAACTCACAGCAGTGTGGTTCTTGCAAGAGAGTGAAAATGAACACTCATAAATGAAGTAAAGACACCATATTGTGTTTTCACATCAACAGTATACACTATTGCTTGCAATGGGGCCAAAAACAAATGTACATCCAAGAGGCAAGCTACCTGGTAATTATAAACATCATCTAACAATTCCTTCCTATCTTATTCTTGAAGAATTTGAGGTTGCTCCAACCCACCGCCGCCCTCATCTAAGCTCCTGTCATGTAATCAAATGCTTTCCTGAGCACTTGTGACTTGCACATCTTAATCTGGCCTGTGTGCTCCAGGTCATCCTTGCCTATGAATAAGCCCTATGGAGCAGACAGCATATTTCCACTTGTTTTTTTATAGGGATGTGCATAGGAACATGGAGAAGACTTGGGACAGTGACCTCCCTGCAATAATCACTGAAACGCTTTCCATTTTTGTTTGTTGTGTATGTTGTACAGAGATGAGAGAAGTGGTTCTCCACTGACTCTGTCCAGCAGGGAAGGAGGGGCTGCTCGAAGTTCAGCAGCTTTTTGGAAGGTTCCATGTTGAAACGCTCAGGTCTTAAACTCCAGAGGATGAACATGTGGAGTAATATTTAGCCATTGTCTAGTCCTCAATTATTTGTGAAGCTAGTGACTGCCTGGGATCTCCATTTAATTTGGGGTCTTAAATGAGTCTGTCTGGAGGGCTCATCACAGTGTTGAGAATCTGTCGGGCTTTATTTTTATTTATTTATTTATTTATTTATTTATTTATTTATTTATTTATTTTCCATGACAGCATTCCTTTTTCTGCCGGTTGACGGAAGATAAGAAATCAGAGAAGTTCTTCAAGGTCTTTTATGACAGAATGAAGGTGGCCCAGCAGGAAATCAAGGCAACAGTGACTGTGAACACCAGTGACTTGGGAAACAAGAAGAAAGATGATGAAGTGGACAGAGATGCCCCATCCCGGAAGAAAGGTGACAATGCTCTTGGGTCCCTTGAACTGGAGCCTGCAGAGGAGCCCTTTATTATATACTGCATGCTCTTCATGACTCCCAGGTTCCAAGATGCGTCCTGACCAGGGCTTTGAGAAAAAAGCTACCTCTGATTACGATGTCTTCCTTATAAATGGCCAAGACAAGGCTCTGACACCTGGGAAGGTCTTCATGCTTAATTCCTAAATATTCTTACAGATGCACCGTTTTAATTAGTATGGGTTGTATTAGCTACTTTTCTTATTTCTGTGGCAGCCCAAGGCAGAACAGGCTTATTCAGGACCATGTCTTGAGATTGTCCTCATCTTGGTGGGGGAAAGGCATGGCAGCAGGGGTGTGAGGCAGCCGGTCACATGGCTCCCACAGTCAGAAAGCAGAGCGTGGTGACTGCTGATGCTGAGCATTTCTCCCATTCATTCAGTTCTCATTGCAAGCCAAGGAAATGGTGCCACTCACATTCAGGGCTGTTCTTCTCATACATCAGTTAACCTAATCTAGAAGCTCCTTCACAGACAAACTCTAAGGTGCGTTTCCATGGCAACTCTAAATCCTCTCAAGTTGACAATCATAATTAAGATCCATGAATAATTTTTTTTAACTGTGCTTTTCTGTTTATTGTTAGAGAAAGTTGAGGAATATATATATGTGTCAGGTGACTTTATTTTCCAAACTGTGAACTTTTCCTCTGTAATCTCCTTGCAGAAAATGCCCCCAGAGGGGGGGTGAAAAACCACAAGTTTAGGAGTCAAAGAGCCTTGAGCAAATTAATTAACCACTCTGAGATTTACTTCTCAAGGCTAGTACTAGAGTTGTCAATCAAGTAACAGTTGACATTTGGAGAATATTTCTTGCAGAGGCTATAGAATGTTGAGCACTATTTTTGACCTTTAGCCTGTTAGATGCCATTAGCACACCTGCACTCCCAACCAAAACTGTCCCCAGGCATTTCCAATTAGCTGCTGTTTTAAGAACAAAGGGGGGAAATCATCCTATTTAAGAATCAGCAGTCTAGAAGGGGAATAAAGAGGAGGAAAAAAAGAAAGAAAAAAAAACTACCAAGACCTTCCAAGTACTGACTATGAACCAGGCATACTCTAGTCAGCTTTCTGTTGTGGTAACCAATACCTGAGGCATATAAACTTAGCACCAGAAAACAAGGTCTTGATCTTGTTGCTTTGGGACCTGCCTTGGGGAAACACATGACCTCCAGAGCACATAGCAGAGGATAAAACTATTCAGTTTACCTCATGGCAGAGACTCAGGAGAAACCAGAAAAGACAAGAAAGTTACATACTCCCCTTCAGGGACACACCATCCCCCTATCCTGGGACACTCCCCCTCCCCCCAAGCCCCACCTCTTAAAGGTTCTGTCAGTTCCCATAAGCCTTTAACACATGGGCCTTTGGGAGCCATTCCTAGATCTAGGCTTTAGCCACGCTTAGTTTAAAGTTCTTTACCTCTCTGGGTCAGTTCATATAAAGCTTAAGTTAATTCTGTACTGAGATAAAATGGTTATCGCACTTTTACAGATAAGGAAACTGAGGCACAGATACAGTTGTAAACCAGTGAGCCAGCATCAGAGCCCATGCAGTCTGTGCTCCCATCTGTGATGCCACAGTTGAGTCACAGGGTTATTCTTTAGACCAGATAAGATAATACACACAGAGTGCTTGCTTACTCATGGTATCTTGGTATTTGGCAAGGGGTCAGTTAGTTGTCATTCCAGTAACAGTAAGTGCTGTTGTGGTTAGTATTCCATCAAGTCTCTTGGGAGCCTCCTCCTAGAAGACACTGATGTACTCACATTTTTATGAAGGAGGAAGCTGAGGCTCAGAGCCTTAGTTTATAAGGTCAGGAGAGCCTACTAACACTGTCACTCCACAGCATAACACAAACCTAAATGTCATGAGCACTATCAAGTTAGCAGGGCTGGACTCCATCCTCACTCATTCTGTCTAGAGACTTGTTGGCATCCAGGATGGATTTTGCCAATCTTACAGATCCTTAGAAAATGCAGGAACCTGGGTATCTGACCTGTCCTCTGGAGTGTAGGAAATAGAGCTTCTGAGAATGTAGCAGTATTGACTGTCACAAGTTTGTCTTTTAGCCAAAGAGCCCACAACACAGATAACAGAAGAGGTCCGGGATCAGCTCCTGGAAGCATCTGCTGCCACGAGGAAAGCCTTCACCACCTTCCGGAGGGAGGCTGACCCTGATGACCATTACCAGTCTGGGGAGGGCACCCAGGCTACAACTGACAAAACCAAGGATGACCTAGAGATGAGTGCAGTCATCACCATTATGCAGCCCATCCTGCGATTCCTGCAGCTCCTGTGTGAAAACCACAACCGAGACCTGCAGGTGAGACTGAGCTGTGGTGGCCCTGAGACCTTCAAGAGAGAGGTCAGGCTATGGGGACCTGGAGCCCTGCATGCGAAGTCCTGTGGAGAGGACCCAAAAACCTACAGGTCCAAAGCCAGGCTGTGAGGACTCTGAGGCCTATAGGAGGGGATTCTGGGTTGGGGAATCTGATACTTGCTGGTGAGAGCCTGGAGTTGGAGGACTCTGTGATTTGTGAATGATTGACTGGTAGCACAGGAGGTCCCAACATTTGTAGGCAAGGTCCCTGGATACCGCAACACCTATAGTTGGGAGTATGAGTTAGATTGGGTCATGGTGTCCCTCTTCTTCTCATGGTTCAGCTCCTGTCACTTAGACCACCTTGCCTGAACTGAAGATCCAGCATTACTGACTTTCTGATTGACTAATAATGAAAATATAGATGGGTGATCTGTCCCTTCCTGTCTTCAGCAGTATCTCCACAAGATCAAATACCACAACCTCGTTCATTAGGGATGCTGACTCCATGTGTAGTTAGTGTGCATAGGTACCTATGCATGTATGTCTCATAACCTGCCACCATTGCTAATAGATGTTCAGGTAATAATTAGATGAATAGACTATTAAGTATATTTATAAAGTAGATACTTTTATAAAATCAGATAAATAGATCTAACTGAATATAGTTGTGTGCTATACAATGACATTATAGCTTTTAGTAGATCATATATTCATCAGTGTGTACTATGTGTTCTAGAAGTTTAGTAAGCTGGACTTGAACTTAGATAGTTTGGAGCTAGAGCTTATGATATTAACCAGACTCTAACACAGACACAAGGTGTTATCTCTCTTGCATTTTTCTTATAACAAAGACTGTTTAGAAAGGGCGGAGGGTGTGCTCCACAGTTCTGCCTATTTGTTCCCAATCTCTACTCAGAAGGGATATGCTGGAGCATGTGGTCCTTGGTGTACTGCCGGGCTTTCCTGTCAACTCTTGAACTTGGGGCACCCACCCCTCCTTGCTTGAGTGGTGTTAGGATGGAAAGACAAAGTGCATCTGCACAGCTCTTAGATGGGCTGTCTCTTCCTAAGCCAAACACGTCTGCATTGATAGTATATGCTTAAATAGTGATGATGTAAGAGGAATTGATACAGGCCAAATTTAACAAGAGGAAGGTACCACCTTTAAATGTTTACATTGCTGACTTTATCCACCAAGTGACTATGGCTGGCCCATTTGTTGCTCCCCCAGCCAACCTCCATCATAAAGAAAGGACATTGTTGAAGAGTAATACAGAGCAATGAAATGAACTAGCAGAAGTCTTCAGCATTAACACCTCTGATTGTTTTTATTTTTATCTAATTGGGCTAAAGACCTGAACTTTGGAAATCAGCTAAGTTCTGAGGTCATCAACTAGCAAAATGGGAATCAGACCTAAAAGTGAAGGAACTCCCTAAAGACCCACCATTGGCCATGGCAAGGTATTCATGGCAGTCAGTAGTCCTGCTGATCCATTGTATAGCAAGGTATACGTGGCAGTCAGTGTTCCCTGTCAGATGTTGACAATCTGTGCTTGACCTTGTTACCATCTGGTGTGGGATTCTGGCTGACCCTTTGGTTGTCCACTGCTTAAGTTTTACTGTTTCAGGCTTAGACACATTAGGCCCAGATCTGTTAGCTGAGACTTGGCTCAAGTAGAACAAAGCGTTCCTTCCCCCAAATCTCCAAGGTCTGGATATTGTCTCATTGGCTGTTATCCCTATGTCTCATGAGGATGTCAATTGTCCCTCTTCCAAGCTGTGCCTCATGGGTCATGGGGGGGGGGGAGATCAAGTAAGGAAATAGTGTTTGGTAGGAATCTAGACCCAGGCAGCTCAGTTGTAGCATCTTTGTGATGCTGGTGGGGGCGCTGGGAGGGGGTCCCAATGTGCTGCTAAGCATAGGGATCAGTGCTCTGTCCTGTTCTTCCATTTGGTGTCACTGGACACCTCCAACTTCAGGCACCACAGAGGAAATAGGTGGCAGCAATTTATGTGCATGTGTGGTCGTATGTCACTCATACTGGAGACCACCTGTTCAGCACCCAGCACTAGTAGTAACCAGACTTCACTCATCCCTGGGATCTGAGTATCTGAAACAGGAGTCACCAGTGCCAATCAGAGATGGCAGTACAACATGCTCAGTGCTGTAAGAGTTTGCCCAGCTAATATTTGCTGAGTTCCCAACTCAACAACAGAGGATGCCTTGAGTAGAACACCCCCTTCATGTCATGGGCCAGTGCTATTAGGCAGTTCTAGAGACCTTTTTTCTTAACCATAGAATCATTTGTTTGAGGGCATTTTGTGTAGAAATTCTGAGCTGAGCAGAAAAGAGCAAAACTACCCTGTTGAGAGTGGAAACTAGAATGTCCCAGAACCTTCTTCCCCAGCCCACATCTTATAGGAGCCTAGAGAGCATGGGGGGGAGGGGTCATTCCTGGGAACCTCAGGTGTCTGCAGGGCCCTGTAGTGCTCCTGGATCACTGCTTTGATTGGGGGTGAGAATCATCTTTTGAAAACTCCTACAATGTGTATGAAAGTGCTATCATGAGACTCATCCCAATGTGGTCATGTAAAAACCAGTTTAAAAAATGGTAAAAAGAAAAGGCATGGTTCCCCACAAATCGGGGGGGGGGGGGGGGGGGAGCCTGCTCCACTGGCATTGAATTTGTGAGAAACCAGTTCTCAAAATGCCATTAAGTAGAATGTACCTACTCAGGATGCTGCCCATTGGCAGAGTACCAGGGCAGATGGTAGGGTACTGGCAATTTTTCTTATAGCTGCCAGGCAGGAGTGGTCAGCTCCTGGCTGCAAGGAAATACAGATGTGCTCAGAGAGCGGAAGCCCCAGCCTTCTAAGGCAGCGGTCTCTGGGCTCATGCCAGCTTCTTGTCATATTTATAACCTTGACTTTCCTGTTGGTAGATGTTCAGTGGAGAGAAAGCTACTGAATTCGGTGGACCACTGCTTCCTTGAACAAGCCCTGCTTAGTCAGAAACCTGATGAAGGACTGCCCTTTCACCACTTTGTGTGGTTTTGAGTGTTTGCTGAGCCATGGCCTGAGCTTCCCCTTCCCCGGGTTAAAGGCCAAAGGCTACATGAGCATAGGCCTGAAACCCTTCTCTTCCTCGGACCCATCTTCATCCACCCTTTGCCCTCATGAAAAGACCAGGGTTTCTTCATGCTGACAGAACAAAGGGGTGCATCCCTGGGCCTCTTGGTGAAAAGTATGTCTGATTTTGTAAAAGACAGGAGGAAATAGATCTCAGTTAGGATGAGGAGAGTCCAGGTAGACACTGCAAAACCCATGAGAGATGGCCTTCAATGGGACCCTATTAACTGGTAACTTTCTTTGTCCTTTTTTTTTTTTTTTCTGTTCACTCACTTGAATTCAGATTATTGCAACCAGTTTTAACAAAGCACCTATTAGTCAGCCCTGTGTAAGCTGTGTGCAACTCTGAGCTATGGCTGTGGTTCTGAGTGTTGCCGAGGGACACTCATGGAGCCCACACAGCCCACCTGGTGCATGGAGAACAGAAAGGCGTCCTTCTCAGCTCCCATCTCATAAGATGGGGGTGCTTCAGAGGCAAGCAGGACTTCCTGGACAAAGGGACTTTACACTGTATCCTGAAGGAAAGAGAGTCAGAAGAGAGGTCAGGAGAGAGTGTCAGACACAGAGAATGCGGTATGAGAGCCCCCCGAGGCAAGAAAGTGGAGTGCTTAGAGAAAAGGAGTTAATCTCTGCTGCCAGAGGACACTGTGACTGGACCAGTGACATCATGCAGCAGAGAGGACCATACTTGGAACAGTGATGGTCACCATAATGGGCCTCAGAGGGGATGCTGTGAGTTTGCATCTTAAGCACCCCTATCCTTTTGATGCCTGGGCTGAGAACCCTCTACCCTGCCGGGCCTTTAGACAGGCAGTACCTTCCTTTAATCATCATAGCAAGGAAAAACTGGCTGAAACCCTCCATTGCCTTCCTGGAGCCCTCTAAAAAAACAGACACTTATACTTAGTCCCACAGAGTAGGACTCCCTAAGTAATCGGTCCTTCCTCTGTATCCCACCAGAACTGGAGCTGTGCTGTTGAATGAAAAGACTGAGGTTAAATTGGAGGGGTGGGGTGTTGATGAGTTAGCCATCTGTCTGCTTACCCACTTTTAACCTGTGCCTTCATGCTGCTTCTGTTGCTCAAGTCATTCATGACTAAATCCTCTTTGTAAGTTTCCTAATGACAGTAAGTATCTAAAAAAGAGTTGTATCTATTCTATACACAGAGCGCTGTTCCCCGATCCCCCCCCCCACACACACACACAACACACAATCTGTCTAGGAACGTTTGGTACAAATTTGAATAGATATTACACAGCAATTTGCATGATTATAAATCTGCTTTTTTGTAACCTACAGTATGACCTAGAGATCTGCCCATGCTGGCATGCCAGAACCTACTCAATATTTCTAATTCATAATATGGAATCTTACAGGTATACTATGTGTTTTTAGCTGCTCCCCAGTTGGTGTGCACTTAGGTTGCTTCCCTTTCTCCACTGTTAGAACCAGTGTTATCATGAATGGCCAGTACATACTTTGTGAATGGAAGTGGAATTAATTACCCCATCAAAGTTTATGTCCACTTTGCCTTTCTTTCTTTTTCCTTTCCAATTTCTAGTGTGAACATTGCCCACTTTCTAACTCCAAGCCATAAAGAATATTGTAGTTGATTTGTACGTCACTACAGGAGTCTCTACATTTCCCTTTCATCAAAATCCATAGCTTTACAGGGTTACTCAGGTGTTGCTTTCTGTATTTTGTTGAGGAAGGATCTTGCTGTGTGTCTCTTGGAGAATACACACACATTTACTCACTCTCACCCCTTATTTAGTAGTGGAAATGGTCAAACAAGGTAATCCTGGTTTTCTTCCTGGCACCTAGCTACAGCCAAACTCTCTCTCTCTTTCTCTCTCTCTCTCTCTCTCTCTCTCTCTCTCTCTCTCTCTCTCTCTCTCTCTCTCTCTCTCTCTCTCTCTCTCTGTGTGTGTGTGTGTGTGTGTGTGTGTGTAGAAGAGGTGAGGCTATTGTTTTCAGTGCCAGTGATGGACCCAAGGGCCTCGTGCATGCTAAGTAAGCTCTCTGCTTCTGTGCTAAGTTCCCAGCCATGACGCCCACCCCTAACATCTCATTTTGTGGTGAACCATTCTTAGTACTAGTTTTGTGTGTTCAGCACACAGTCTACTCTGTCATCTTTAAATATAACCACAACCCTCTAACCACCCAGTGACAAGGGGGTAGGCAAGGGGAAAGGAAGAAATAAACAAAGTGGTGGGGAGAGGGCTCAGTTGGTAAAATACTTGTCATGCAACTATGAAGACCAGAGTTTAGATCTCTGGCACTCCTGTAAAAAGCTAGGCATAGCAGTGCATACCGTAATCCTAGCACACAAGAGTCCCTAGTGCCACTGACTGTAGATAAATAGGTGAACTCCAGGTTTGTTGAAGGACTCTACCTCAGTAAAGTAGAGAGCAGTTAAGGAAGCTAACCCAACATTGACCGCTGGCTTAAATATACACGTCACCCACAAGCATGCACGCACGCGCGCGTGCGCGTGTGCACATACACACACACACACACACACACACACACACACACACACACACACACAGACAGATAGATAGATAGATTAATTTTGTTAAAAGAGTCAGTGGAAATACAAGAGCTCATACCAAAAGAACCTGAAGTGCATCTCCACAAGAATCCCTTCTTCCCTGAATCTCATGGACACATTAGAGAAGAGGTCACACGGTTGTAGCCATACACCAAGGCCACAGGTTCGCCATCCCTGGGCCATGAAGACTCATCTGTCGCATATTGTACCTGTCTTCATAGCAGCTGATCAGTCCAGGATGCCAATGTATTAGAGACAATCAAAGTACCAGGATGAGTGACCTCTTCTCCCCTCTTCTCTTTGTCTTTGTTCTCTCATGCTCTATTGTAGAATTTCCTTCGTTGCCAAAATAACAAGACTAACTACAATTTGGTGTGTGAGACACTGCAGTTTCTGGACTGTATCTGTGGGAGTACAACTGGAGGGCTTGGTCTCCTTGGACTGTACATAAATGAGAAGAATGTAGCACTTATCAACCAAACCCTGGAGAGTCTGACTGAATACTGTCAAGGGCCTTGCCACGAGAACCAGGTAATTCTGTTCACAGTCTGGGATGAGAGCAAAACATATTTATTATTTGGAAAAGTTAACAGAGTCATATTCAGAAGACACATGACAAGTACCTGTCGATCTTAGTGTGCTCATAAGATCAGAGGCCCTTCTCCAGCAGTGGAGAAGTTTCCATGCGCTTTCTCATAATCCAGAACTTGAATAAGTGGGCTTGACTATGTCTTGGCTGGCTCAGTCTAGTTTGATTTGGTTTAAATATCCACTCATAACCTGGATATTTAGGGCGAAGTAAGAAACTGGGAATTAAATTAGCATCTGAGAAGAGTGACCTGTTCTACGTACTAGAAAAAAATCAAAAAGTAATTCCTTGAAACTCCTCGAAACCTAGCTAGAGAGAAACACTTGCTTCCTATGAAACAATTTGGAAGAAGAAAAAATTTGTAGTTAAGATTTAACACCATGGACTTCTGGGAAAAGAAAGACCAGCTAGCCTTGACTGACCTCCCAAGAAGTGTAATTTTGGAGTGGAGCCCAATGTTTTTCCTTTTTCCTAAGTAGAATCATTGCTCATTCATGTCATCTGGAAGATTCTATGAGTTTGCACTTTAGGACCATAATGACTGTGATTTTTAACTCCAGATGGTAGTTCCTTCCTGGCTTGAAATGGTAGTCTAAGCCCCAAGGCCAGGGAAATTGTGAGTTACTGAGTTAGTTGAGGAAGGCAGGACATTCACTCCAAGGGAAGGAGTTTAAAGTAGACAGCTCATCGCCTGTGAAAACCCTAGTCCTAGTGTGAGGACATTTTGGTAGATATACTTCCTTCCCCAATGAAAGAGATGGGATAGTTCTAGTTATGAGAAAGAACAAAGAAATGCAAGGGTTCTGGAGCTGGGGATGTAAGCTTGCTTTCCTGCCACACCAGGGCCAATGGAAAGGAACAGACTAGGGTCGTGTGTTCTGGAGTCAGGGATCCTTCGCAGGGAAAGCTGATCTACTTTGATACCATGCAAACTGAGCTAGACGCTTGCTTTTTAAACTTAAGCCTTAAGTGGAAGAACCAAACTCACAAGATGAGAGACAGAGAGAGAATGGAACACAATTTTAAAGGGGAAAGGAGCTCAGATCCTGGTATCAGTCACACACCATATTTTCCTATAAGAACAAAGCCGATTGCACGGCACTATTTGGATTAGACTCAGCCAATTTATCAGTTAGAGTATATGGGGACTTTCCTACTGTTTACTGTTAATTCTGAAACTAGAGATCTTCATCTATCTTTTATTTTTACCACTTTCTCACGGAAAATTGCACTCTCCCCAAATGACATTATGGGAGTGGTAAGCATTGTGTTGAAATAGCAGTTTAGCCTGTTGCCCTTTGACGTCTGATTTATGGCCAGCATTTATATAAATGTCTGTGTTGTATGTGTCTGTTTACACAGAATTGCATCGCCACCCACGAGTCCAATGGCATCGATATCATCACAGCCCTCATCCTCAATGACATCAACCCGCTGGGAAAGAAGCGGATGGACCTCGTGTTAGAATTGAAGGCAAGTGGAGACTGAGAGTTAGAGGTGACAGCCTTTGGGAAAAGTCAATTTATGCTTTGCCTGGCATGTGACAGGGTATTGTGAAACTAAATACCAAAGACAGTTCTGTTTAACTGAACAAATGACCCACATTGCACATTCTGACCTAAAAAGGAGAACTTCACTCTTTCCAAAGAAGGGAGAGAATACCAGCTTTTCAGTTAGGTCACCTGGAATGAAGAACTGTCACCAGAACTGAGAAATTTAAAAAGTACCCAAGAATGAAATCTGAAATCCAGTAGGGGTTGAGAGGGAGAAGAGAAACCACATTCCTCTATCATTTCTGATCTTGCTGCTTGTGGGGGGGGGCAGTTGAAAAATGGTAGAACTCAGCCCTTCAAGTGTCACCAGAAATCAATTTTTACTTAGTCAGGAGGCACCTTTTTTCTGTTCTGTCATTGACTTGGCAGAAGGATAGCTTAAAAAAAGAACATGCCCATACACTCCTGAAATGTTCTTTGGATTGTTATGAGTGGGAGACTGTAGCTGCCAACCCTTCAGCAGCCCTAGCATTTAATGCCCTGTAGAAATAGTTTTATGGAGTTAAATGGTGACTTCAAGGGTTTATTTAATTAACAGACCACTCCTGAGGGTCTATGAGCCAGTCCCCTAACTCTTGTCCCATTTTGGGATTTTTAGATGTCAAAGACTCAAAATGTTCAGTTCTGAGAACTGAACTTGCAACCCATCCAGGTATGATGCTGTTTGGAAATGTGTAAGCATCTCTGAGCACATTTTGTCCTCTGATGTTCCCACGTTAGGGCATGTTGAGACCCGTGAGATCAGTACCTTATCATGACTGTGAGAAGCCTTGAACTCCAGAGGCCAGCTGAAAGGCTCATCTACATGTACTGCATGAAGGGCAACACAGGAAAACAAGGCCTTAGGAAGACAGTAACACAGACTCCCCCAGAAACTGCATGGTTAATTTTATTTTTTCCTTTAGTATTTAGAACTGGGAGTCCAAACTCATAGTTGATTTGAGCATATGGTTTAAATGGAATTTTTTAGCACATTTTTTTTTCTTCTGATAAATACTTTATACTTGACTTGAATATCATTCAAGCTCTGGTATGGCTATCATTTATCAGAAAATACATGACGAGTGTCTGCAATAGACTGAGACACCATGTGTTCCTGGTTGATATTTCAGTGCCTTTTTCAATTAATTTAGTAGTCTGGGGATTGGGATAGAAACAGGTGAGAGCTCAGCCACTGGACTGAACTCCTGTGACCCAAGCTGGAGAGGAGACACGTCCCTATTCCCGATCCCCAGAAGAAAAGCACAAACATTTGAGAGCCGTATACAGAGAAGTGTGTAAGTTGCAGATCTGGTGCCTCAAATGAAATTAAGCCAAGAAATGCCAGGTGTGGACACATGGACATTGTTAATGTAATGGGAAATTATGTCTTGCTGGATGTGAAGTGCTCTTCTGGGCCACTTTTACAAATAACATATGTACTCAATGATATTAAGAAATGGATTTTAAGATAGGGAGAAATTATATTTATCGCCTGTCATCTCTGACCCACAGTATTGGATAACAAAATATTTAAGGGGAAAAAAGATTGTGTCTGTACTGAGCATGTATATACCTTTTACCTTATTCTTACTTCCCAAACGGTATACTCTGAGTGTTGACCCAGCATTTGTACCGTATCAGGTCTTACAAATAATATATAGATGAAGTAGACAAACAATATAGATAGACTATATACAAATTCTATTCCATTTTATATGAGGCTTGAGCATCTGAGAATCTGGGGACCATGGGGTCCATTGTAGATACACAGAGTAGACCACGCCCACAAATACCCATATATAAATTGTCTATTTCTGCTAGCACTGTTGTGGGATTTACTAGCTGACAGACCAGTCCTGGGGCAGTGTCTTATTAAGTGTGCTACTGCCCAATCTCTCACCACTGTTCTGGGTTTTCAGGGATGTCAAAAGATTCCAAAATTATAATACATGTCCAAGAAATACAGGCCTCTTAGACCCAAGCCAGACTCTACACACATGCTTCTAAAGTCCTGAGGAGCACACCCTCTGCCTTGTGGAGATACTCTGGAATGTGGGGTGGATCTGTCGGTCTAGCCAGGATGTATACCCATGTCAACAGCTGGGTACACATGTCTAGGCGGCTGCCCAGGCAGCTCCTCCATATTTCTTTTCCTGGTTCTCTCCATTTAGAACAATGCTTCGAAACTACTCCTGGCCATCATGGAAAGCAGGCACGATAGTGAAAATGCAGAGAGGATTCTGTACAACATGAGGCCCAAGGAGCTGGTGAGTTGTGACTGATCCCTTGACAGTGGCAGCAAAGTACCTCAGAGCAAGGCTTGAGATAGACTAAAGGACCTGCTTCTTTGAGCTCCTGGAAACATCCCCCCAATCAAAAGTATCAAGGGTCATTTAATCCAGACCTATGGCTGGGTAGGGAAGTATGGCAGTGGGCCTGGGGTGTTTCGCCTTGTCCTGTCAGCACAAGCAAGCCCATGGAAGCTTCCTTCCCATCTGCTCGCTCACTGAGAACTGTGCAGTGGGTGAGTCTGGGTTCAGGTCCATAGCTCACTGCTTTGACTCTGCCACCTCAGGTAGTTCTTTGGGCTCTCTGAGCTGCACTGCCCTGATCTATAAAAGAGAAGGTAACATTGTTTGCACTGAAGGACTGTTTTAAAGTCTAGAACACAAGAGTTGCATCAGACCTTTAGCAGAGTACCTGCCACATTGACCTTTATGACCTGGGGGCCATTTTCTTCTCTTTATTGATTATTAGGTGAGTGTTCTACCACTGAGCTGCAGTCCCAGCTCTTGGGTTTTGGTGTTGTATGGGGGCTCGGGGGAGTAGGAGATTGAGACACAGTCCCTTGTAGTTCAGGCTGGCCTCAAACACACTGTGTAGCTGAGGCTGTCCTTGAACTCTGGGTCCTCTACCTCCGCCTCCGAAGTACTGGGGTGCCGCCATTCCCTGGCAGCCTTGGTTGTCTGAAATGATGACTTGCTATACCCAAGCTTCCCTTAATCTCATGATCATTTCACTTCATATGCTGGGATTACGGGTGAGTGCCACCACACATAGCCAGTGCCCTGTCACATCTCTTTAGGACTTACAAGTTTGCATTTGTTCTTGGTGCCAGTAGTCTGAACAACAGGAGAGTCTATTTTGAATGTTCTCAAAACATGACCTGGTTTATTTTCAAAGAGCAACATTCATGATGGGCTGTGACTTGCATGTTGGGAAATGGTGGTGGGAACTCTGAATGGAGCAGTGTTAAAGGGTGGGTGATATGAGTTGAGTCTATTTGGACTTTTCCCCCATGCAAATAAACTGTAAGTGACAGATTTAAATCAGGGCATTAAAACATTCCTGCCTCCCAGTGACCTGAATGTGCAGTAGAGACCAGACCAAAGTCCCTTTATGTATTCCTTTAAATAAAAGTTCACAGCAGCCTGGCTCTTTGATCCCAGAGGTCAGGTAATAAGTTCGCAGCAGAGACAGGAGTCTCTGCACGTTTACATAACAGCTTATGTAACTGGGGTAATCGGCTATCTAAGGGTCGTCATTATTTAGTATAATCAGAATGACCTTTATATAGAAACCATTTCGGCTCTTATGAATCAGGAATGTGCCCTGGCTCTTCAAGACTGTCTTGAGTAGAGGAAATGTCACAACCCCTCACTATGGCTGCCACCAACTCCTGGATTTCCCCCTTGTGGTTAGAGAACATTATTCTGGATCGTAGGAAGGTTTAAGTCTTCTTGGAGTAAACAGGGTTCTAAGAAGACAAATAGGAAGAAAGTTTGGATATCCAGAACACATCTGTGTGTGAACATATACATGCATATGTGTACATACACCTACCCGTGCTGAGCTTGGTTTCAGAACTGCTGGGAAAACAAGCTCAGAGGGTGAGGATCTCATCTCCAAAGTTACATCTGGCAGCTGAGCCACTGTCGGTACCGAATGCGAGACTCTCTGCAGGCTTCATCTTGGATCATGAGAAAGTCTCAAATGATGGCTAGTGGCGATGAAGCAAGTGCCCCCAGGCTGCAATACCTTCTGAATCATCAAAAGAAGTGATTAATTCTTAGTATAACTGAGCATATTTATTCTTAGGGTTTGAGTTATTAAATTCCAAATGGTATGTTTATTTAGGGAAGCGTGGCAGGGTCACCTCTGTGCTATGTGCTGAGAGCCAGGCAATAGATTGAGATGTGTAAGCAACCCCAGCCCCTGCAGCCTGGGAACCAAAGTGAGTGAGAACAGTCAACAGGTAGTAAAATGCTCTAAGAAGTATACCACTAGGTTATGAGGAGTCCTAGAGTCAGGTAGGCAGCTGTGAAGGGGAGTACCAAGTTCAAATCCTCGCTCATTAACCATGACCTTAGCAATGTTCTTTTATCTCTTTATTTCCGCATCTATAAAGGAGCAGAAGTTTCTGAGACCTCATAAACCGTTTGTGAGCATTACACTTTAACAGATGTGAGCGCACTGAGCACAGTGTGACACAGAGCACAGGTTTTCAGCAGGTGATGGTGGCTCGTGCATGGCGTAGAGCCTGGGGGGCTTGGACTCAGAAAGGAATTGTACTACATTCCCAAAAGTTACACACGTAGAAATCAAAACCAAGATCTCTTTTTCCACTGTAGGTACCAGGATTCAGACACGGGTCTTCAGGCTTGCATGGCAAAGCCCGTGTAGCCCATGAACCATCATCTCACCAACCCTCCCCTTGCACCCTGTCAAGGTGTTTTTAGAATTGCCGTCAACTTCTGGATATAAACCAGCCACTGAATGTCAGTGGATCCAAGTAGAGAGAATGAACTTCTCTTGTCCATGAAGGTTGACTGGTATTCACTGCCGGCATCATTATAACTAAGGAGTCTGGGGCTGTATCCAAGTCTGGGGGATGAGTTATAGTCCTTGGTGAGCAGTGTCTGCTCCACTAGTAGAGACAGCTGACTAAGTGCTGTAGATGCCAGTCCTGCATGGGTCACTCCCTGAATCAGGAGATTTGTTCTCTTGTCCCTTCTCTTAAGGTGGAGGTGATCAAGAAAGCTTACATGCAAGGTGAAGTAGAATTTGAGGATGGGGAAAATGGTGAGGATGGAGCTGCCTCCCCCAGGAACGTGGGCCACAACATCTACATCCTCGCTCACCAGGTACAGCCCTCCCTCTCTTGCCCTTCTAGACACCACCAGCATTCTGAGCTGCCCTGACACTGACTGGCTCTTCCTGGAAAGCTTTCTCCCAGCACTGGTTGTACCCATATGAACATGGCTTGCAGGTGTGTTTGGCCACCTGCCTCAAGGGGCTGAATTCCAGGACTCTGCCATTTTCCCAGTGTGGGAGGTCAGGGACTTGGAAATCCCCATGCTCGGTGCACGCATCTACCCTTGAGCAGTGACACTGGGCTCTTTGTCTGGAGCCGCTGAAAGGGCGTCTTAAGCATTTTATAAATACTAATGAATTGCTCTTGAGCCTCCTTGCCTATCATATTTGGTGATCTGTGGGAACCTGTCCTTACAATTTCCTTTTGTTTGCCTTTCTGTGTGATACTTTCTGCCCTGACACCAAAATGCCATATTTCATAATCCCTTCCCAAGTGGCTTGGTTTTTGAAGTTGCTGCTTCTTTGGGTATACTGGTGTACCCTTCAGCTTTTGGGTGGGGATGGGCAAGCTGCAGCCCAGCTGGAGACTGACATGTCTTTTCCTTAGCCCTTTTTAAAACTTGGATATGGTACCTGGGTGTAGCACAATGAAGGCAAGAGGCCTGAAGCTGCCAGGTCCCTGCCCCTGCATAGTTACTGAAGGATTTCAAACACTTCCCTGTCCCACATCACCTCCATACTCAGCATCTAGCATCCAAAAGGGTTTCGGAATAGTCCAAGAATGGAGGCTTACAGAAAATCTCATGTTCCTCCTGCCTGGCTTAAGAAATCAGAGAAAATCAGGGATCCTGCATGGGTATAAGCCATCCATTCGTTTATGTCATACTCCCAAAATAGCCTCTGTGCAAAGCGGAGCTGAGCACAAAGCAGTGAGCCTGTTGGTACCTTGGCCTTTGGCTTATTGCTGGTCATTTTGCATTTTAAACTCTGAGTTAGAAAGGCTGCGGGTGTGGCTCAGATGGTAGAGAGCTTGCCTAGCATGCACAATGGCCTGGTTGTGATGATGTACACCTGTAGAATCAAAAGTTTAAGGTCATCCTCGGCTTCATAGCAAGTTTAAGGCCAGCCTGAGATACATGAGACCCTGTCTCAAAGAAATAAAGCTAGAGTTTAAAAGCAGCTCTTACAATCCTTGACACCCATTTTCTCTTTGCTTGTGTTCTAGTTGGCTCGGCATAACAAGGAACTTCAGACCATGCTGAAACCTGGAGGCCAAGTGGATGGCGATGAAGCTTTAGAGTTCTATGCAAAGCACACGGCACAAATAGAGGTAAACAAATGAAACAGAGGGGCTCAGGCAGCAAGGCCTGGCCCTTCAGAGGATGCACTCTGTATCAGGGTTGGCATGTTCTCACTGTTCTGAGCAATAAAAATGGTGGAGTGCTTCCTGTTTACTAGGTTCCCCTATTAGGTACTAGATTTCCAGTGATGGCCGAAAGTGTCATGATTACTGCTCAAGATCCACGTGGGTGAGACACTAATCAGATCCTTATAGATTTAATTACAGATTCTAGCTTGCCCTAAAACAAGTGGGCAGGGCTGAGGAGATAGTGCAGTTGATAAAGCATTTGTCCTGCAAGCACAAGGACCCACTCTACCTCCCAGAACCCACATAAAAAATCCAGATGTAGTGTCATGAATTATAATGCCAGTGCTGGGAAGGCAGAGTTAGGTAGATGACTGGGCTTTCTTGGCCTTCTTGAAGGTCCATTAGTCAATGAGAGACTGTGCCTCCCAAAAGAAAGGGGGAATGGACAGGGGCAGAGTGCCTGATAAATGGTACCCAAGTTGACTCTGGCATGTATGTTTATACATACCTACACACTAGCACACACCTGCACATCTGAGCATATGCACACCCAAAGTCTGTCGGAGGGACATGCTGTAGATTAGAGTGACCCAGGTCTGAACTGAAGAAATGGCATCCAAATACAGGGTGAAGGAAGATGGGACTGAAATGGGCAGTGCCCCAGGGGGAGGAGCTCTTCTGATCTCCATGAGGAAAACCACAAGTAAGGGGTGCAGCTGGAGAAGGCGTGTATGGCTAGTGAGTCAAGGGGGGAGTGGCGCAAGGTAAGGAAAGGAGGCAACAGAGAATCTAGAGCTTACACACACTCCTGGGAAGAAGTCTGCTCTTTATCCGCAGAGCATTGGAACTGCTGGCATTTCCCACCATCCTCTGTGCATTTTTCATGGGACAAAACACTCTCACTGTCCTTCTGAAGTGTGTGGCATCACATCTGTGGCAAATGAAGGAGCTAGCTCTTCAGTAAGGCTCAGTGAGGATGAACCAACCCTTCTCTAGCTCTCGGTGTCACGGCTGGGGTTTTAGTCCCAGGCTGTCTGGCCCCTTACTATGGGGTGCACTTCCTATCACCTGCATTGCCCCTTAGCATCTGAAAGGAAACATGTCTGGCTCCAGGATCTAGGTAGTTGGGATACTTTACCTTGTTTTGCTAATGAATTTAATATCTATTGGAAGAGGGATTTGGAAGAGCCAAGAGAGTCGTTGGACAGAATAACACATTCAGAATGAAGACTTTTCAGGAGTCTGTTCGTACCTGCTGTCTCAGCTCTCCAGGTCATTCCCAATGAAATGCTTCATTTGACCAACTTGTTTGCCATGCCAAATGTATGTGAACACATAGTCTTGATTTATTGATCATGGCCAGAAGCTTGGCCAGCTCTGTCCTCTGCATCCCTTAGGAGACAAGCTGGGCAGTATAGTTGGGAGGGGACTGGAGTCTGACAAATTCTTTCTCTACTAGAGGTAGCAAAGTAATCCTAGTCTGTCTTCTGACTCCCACTGCTAAATCTGTTAAACAGTGAAAATGTAAACACTGTTGCTAGCCTCCAAATCCTGCTCTTGGCTGGCCAGGACCCTCCCCTTGGTTCCCCCCAGGGTTATGTATTCAGATCTGGAGTAATGTATCATAGCTGCCTGGGGCTTTGCTAGCAGACTTTGGAGTCTTCATGCTTCAGCCATAGAATGGAATTCTTGCCAGAGGTCTTCCTCTCCCCTGGCTTTGCCTCCTAAGGCCTGCTTACTTCACATCTCTTTTCGGCTTAGGTAAAAGAAGGAATGGTCCTGGATGTTCTCTGTGTGAAGCAGGTGGCCACTTGATAGCAAATATTCGGAACAGGTCTTTGAGGCTGTGTCCCTGGCAGGTTCTAGGTGCTAACTACATACCATACTTCCAATTAAACCAGGTTGGCTTTGAACCAAAACCAGCAACAATGATTTCAGAGCCTCCCAAACCTGAGTTCCAGCTAGATCCAGGAGGCGCTGATGTAGAGACTATGTTCGTCTCTTCTTACAGAGTCAGAGCTGTGAGACCTGCCTGACCTCCAGAAGTTTCCCACCATAACTGGGCCTGAGTCACCTCTCTTGCCCCATCAGGGAACAAAGGTATTGAGAGAGGGAGCAAGCTCTTCCTGTCAAGGGTGTCAACCCTGTGCTTCACCTGACCTCCTCAGCCTCTGGGGAAGAATAAAGGAAGGCTAAGAGGTCATGTCTCTGGTGTCCATGGCCCTTTAGAACTCTCTATACTTGAAACTGTGACTAAGTAGAGTATTCTAGAATTGGAAACAGACTACTGTGGAGATGAAGCCCAACTAGGAATAGAGGAAACCTACAGGCATCCACCCATGAAGCCATATAAAGTCAGTTTAAAGGATCTGATACCCTCCCAGAGGCAGTGGGCATATCGGTTCATGTATTACACATTCTTTCTGAACATCATGACAAGATGTAGGAGGTTGTTGCAAATGTGATATAAAAGCAAAGGTCTGGTCTAAAAGTCCCTATGTAGGGATAACCCTGGTTTTACTCTGAGGAAAGATAGTGGATTGAGGCTTATACTATGATGCAACATTGCTCTGTTTAGTATGACAGCCATCAAGCTATGCCTGTCAAATCAAAATTAGTTGCAAGTAATTACTCTGTTGCTCGTCTGCAGTAACTGCATGTACCTAGTGTTCAGTGGCCTCTGTGACTAGTGCCTGTCCTCTTGGACATACAAAGAATGGCCCCATCGTTGTAAAAAGTTCCATTGTGCAGTACCAGCCTCAACCAAACGCCCTAACAAAACACAGTGTAAATTGTTCCAGATGAACACTGATCATATTTGAAGGAAAAGGAAGAACGGGTTTCCCATCTGTTCATTTTCATCAACTAATTTTTACACTATACAGTATCAATGTCGGTTGCTACTAGGAGTTTTAGCCAGACTGAAATGGTTAGCTTGTAAAATTGTGCTGGTTGCCTTTAAGCTTATCAGTTGTTTGTTCAGACAAACACTTCAGCAGTGTCTAGTCAAGGTTGTACATTGTTCACCTACAGTCTCAAAACAGAATCATCTTAAAGTACCTTGGGAGTGAGTAGAGTGTAACTGTAATGGATATATGAGTCTAGTGATTTTTTTAAAGGGCAAATATCCTATGTTACAGTCTCAAAATTAAAACCAGTATTTTAAAGTGAGGAAGTATTAAGATATTATAGGGGGAGACATTATTAATATTTAAATTAATAGAGTATGAGGTTAGACAAATTCTTATGGACTTATCAGAACTTTTGTGTCTCGATGTGCACACACAAAGGCACAGACACATGTACATGCACAGAGACACATGGCCGTACACACAGGAACACAGAGATACATTCCAACCACGGGGTTTCAAATCAGATTCCCATTGTCCTGAGCCTTGAACCCTGCATTCAATGCCAATAGCAAAGCAAAAGAGTGGTCACAGAAAGCTCTGGAAATAACCACTTACCCTACATTTATTTTAACCCTAGATTGTCAGACTGGACCGGACAATGGAACAGATTGTCTTCCCCGTGCCCAGCATTTGTGAATTCCTGACGAAGGAGTCAAAACTGCGAATATATTACACCACAGAGAGGGATGAGCAAGGAAGCAAGATTAATGACTTCTTCCTGCGCTCTGAGGACCTCTTCAATGAAATGAACTGGCAGAAGAAACTTCGAGGTGAGTTAATAGTACCTGGACATGCCCCGGAAACGTGCAGATCTGGGACATCACACTTGACCTGTATAGAAGCCATTCAGGAGCAGTTGGTGGTGGTATGCCCCACTTGAGTACAGAGGGTTTTGCTATTTCAATATGTGGGGCCAATGTAAGGGCTCTAAATGGGCTGTGTTCATGTGTTATTTGATTTGTTTGGCCCAGGGAGCTTCATCAGTGACCTGGAGTGTGTGTTTGGGTGTTTCTCTGTGGAAACTAACTGGACACAGAAAAGAAAGAAGGCGCTTTCCTTCCCAGGATGGTTCCCTTGAGCCGAGAACACAAGCAGACTGGCACACCTGTTCCTCTGAGACTCTTCTGTTTTTCCCTCTGATGGAGTAGCTCAGGTTCAAAACTCCCAGGCATTTTGTAGGCAGTGCAGTTGTTTGCCATGGAAGTTGCAGCATTGCTCATCAGCAGGTCCCGTGGTAAAGCCCAGCCAAGTCAAATGGTGATTACTCGCCTGAGACATTTATAGCTCTCCCCCACAGGGCTTCGAAGCTCCCAGTTTTCATTAGTGTTTTAATGCGATCCTTCAGCACCAACAACGTGCTTGGCATCAGCTATTGTGACCAACTTTGAAAGGACTGTGCTTTATTTGTGCGTATGAGTTGGGAGCCAGGTTTTATTATCATTATTATTATTCAAAACTCTGAAGTCAAGCTCCAGTTGAGATCTTTAAGGCTCTGTGCAGGGTGCGGCTGGGGTAGGGGAGAGCTGCCTCAGAGATCAGTTTCCGGGACTTCATGTGCTATCTCTGGTCCCTGCCAGTCTGAGCAGAGCCAGGCCTGCTTTCCTTACCGAACTTGCCTGTGTGCCTTCCTCTTCATTTCCCTCCACCCCTGGAGCTAACACATGGCAAAGAGTTGTGCAATCCAGGGTAGTAGCCAGTCCTCAGCCCCAAGGAGGGGGAGGAGAGCAGGCAGCTCAACTGTTCCCAGACCCCCAGCTATCCACTGGGCAGTAAAGATTCATTTACTCCCAGAAAGGCCATCTCATTGTTCCAAGGTTTTTCTTGAAGTGCAGCTAGTGCCTTCTCTTATTTCTCCCTGCTGTTTTTGAAAAATAGTGTTTGTTTTAGGGAAGTTTACGAATAACTCTACTTGTCATCTGAAAATTTTTTAATTGGCTTCAAAGCTATCTACTAAGAGAAAAATGGAAAGTAATAAGCAAATTAAACATTCCAAGTATATGGGAGGGGAAGCAAAGCACTCATTAGTAGCAGCATTAAAATGGAGCATACTTCTTTTCACTAAGTAGCTTGCTTCTACCAAGTGTGCAGGGGAGATTTTTCAGTCATGTTTGTGAGGCCGATTTACCTTTGAGTAAAGTTAGGAACATTGTGACTGGTGTGACAGGAAATCAGTAGCCAATTTGCCCTCAGTATCTATTTGGCTACTGATATAAATGTCTTCTAATGTTAAGAAATCGGTATGTAAATGTCTTCTAATGTTAAGAAATCAGTATAGGGCTGGAGAGATGGCTCACAAGTTAAGAGCACTGGCTGCTCTTGCAGAGGACCTAAGCTCATTTCCTGGCACCACCTAGGCACTCACAACTGTCTGGGACTCCAATATCCAACAGCCTCTTTTGGCCTCTGTGAGTCCCAGGCATGCATAAGGTGCACGCGCACACACACACACACACACGCACGCACGCACGCACGCACGCACGCACGCAAGACAAACACTCATACAACATAAAATAAAGATAAATAAATCTGTTTTAGAAGAAATTAGTTTTATCTGCTGCAGGAATTAAATTTTATTTGCTCTTCAGAAACCCTTTCCTGCTTTATTCTTGAAACACACACGCATGCACTCACGCAAGCATGCACACACGCACATGTATGCTCTTCACAGGCCATCCCTTTCTGACATTTGACGATCATGTCTGCTGAGGAGAAGACCCTAGGCTGTGGTAACTAGAAGGAAGACGGCAAGAGGAGGCTCAGATAGTTGCTTCTGCTGACCATTTCTTGCTGGGAATTTTCCCTGATGCTTATCATGTTAGAGGTGGGAAATGCTGTTTGTGTGGCGCCATAAGTCATCCAGAAAAGCCCAGTTTCTTTCAAACAAACAAGCAGGAACCAGTGTGACCAAGACATGCCCCAATGCAGTTATTTCAATAGCTTTGTCTGTCGTGGGTGCTGGCATTCTACCTTTTTGCTGTTGTGTGGCAAGTCTATCAAGCCAACTAAATTACAGTCCTTAGTAAAAGAAAACATGCTGCAAGGTACAGTGGAAGATTTAGCAATGCATACACTTCTTCCTGTGGGAACTAACGATCTGTAAGGAGGCAGACAGCATAGTGTATTTTTAAGTGGCTAGAGTACAAAGTTGATGATGACCAGGGCTATAATCAAGCAATGACAGCTTACAGAAGTATGGGAAATGAAGACTTAAAAGGAGAGGGATGGTGGTGACATCTAGCAAGGTAGGCAGACACAGCCTAGAAGATTGGAAAAGAGGGTAGGTATCATCCACTGCCAATCGCTGCTATAACAAACTATCCCAAATTCCAATGTTTACAACAACTTGAGTGTACTGTCTTACCACTCTGGAAGTTGGGAGTCTGGTGAGGTTCTCACAGAGTTAAAACCCAAGGTTCATACTACTACATGTAGCATTTTAAGACTCCTAAAAGCTGCCTCTATATCTGGGTTATTAGCCCTTCTCCATCTTCAAGCAATGTGGAAGAGAGCCTTTTCCAGGCTGTATCCCTTTTATTGAGAATCCTGCCTACTCCTCTCACTTAAAAGACAGTATAAGTCTCATTTGTCATGTAACAACTCATTCACGAGCTCAAGATGCAGGTTGGGACATTTGACTGGGCATTATTTTGCTTACCATAGAAGTTATGTTAATTGCTTTAATCATTCCCAAAACACGGTGGCTTAAAACAACAAATACTCATTTTCCAGGGGTCAGGAATTTGGGGTGGCTTAGCTGGCTGGTTATGGCTTAGGGTCTATCATTAGGTAGCCACTGGGATACCATCCAGGGGTGCTGTCATCTGAGCATGTACCAGCTCTAATGAATACACTTCTCTAGAAGCTCTGGAAATGGGATTCCTTTCTTCTGTACAGAGACCTTGCCATGAGTCTCTTGTGTCCTCATGACACAACAGTTGCTTTCCTTAGAGTAAATGATTGAAGAGGGGGTGTGGGGAGAAAGGCATAGAGTTTTTATGACCTGCTGTTAGAAAATTCATGCCAGCACCTGCAGTATCTTCCGTGTATTAGAAGCATAGCACTGATACAGTCATACTCAGGACAATGTAATTAGCTGCCCCTCTTAGGGTGTCCTATCAAAGAAAGAATTATGTCAAAAACTGTGTGTATATCACAACAGAGGGAGGAAATAAGTACATATAAGTACATGGGCACTGAAGGGCACAATGTGGTTGTACAAGCTACCGTTAGGTTGGAATATAGAAGTATGTGGAGAAGTGGCAGAAAGACTTGGAGAAGGATGGGACATAGCTCATGAATCACAGGAAGCTCAGATTCAAAATTACAGTATAAAGAATGTTAACTTTGGGAAATTAGATATATTCATAAACCATATACCCTAGTTAAAAGCCATTTATTGGAGTTATACGAAGGAGACATGTTTCCATGCAGGAAATTCTGACTTGCATGGACCATCACAGATTTCTGCTAGCTTCTTATATTTTTCCTGGACTTCTTATGAGATCTTGATGCACACATGAGGATGCTGTTGCTTTCCCTGAACCTGTCACTCAGCTTCAGCAGTTACCAGCTTTCTGCCTTTAATCTCTCCAGTCTTTTCCTGTTTTTGTTATGTATATCAGAAGTGGACATCAGTCCCAAAAGAAGTTCCAATGGCTATTGCAGCCAGACCAGATGAGTTCTCATCTCCAGTGTACTTCAGCAGGCTAGGGATGTGGCTCAGTTATTCAGTGCTTGCCTAACATGCATTAAGCCCTGTGTTTGATCCCTAGCACCATATAAAACTAGGCATAGTGATGTACAACTCTCATCCCAACACTCAGTGAAGAAAAGGCACGAGAATAAGAAGCTTGAAGCCATCCCGAGCTACATAGCTGGTTTGAGGCTAACTTAGACTACACAAGACCCTGTCTCAAAAAGTAAATTCTTTTTGTTTCAGCAATTAATTTACAAAATATTAAATTGCTACCTGGAAGTTGACTGGATTCAGTGAGCTCTATTGGGTGTTGACATTGGCCGCCTGTCTTTATTACTTTCACTGACTCCAGATGGTCACTTAGTTGGGAAATGAAATCTCAATACTTCCTCCAATCTCTGGGCATTGGTTTCTCTTATTTTTTTTTTTCAAAATGAAGGATTTCAAACTAGATGATTGCTCATAGCTCTGTAACTCAACAGTTTTGAAACATTGCCTGTGACCAAGTTCCAACATGATATCAACAATTACTAAATTACACAGAGACCTCTTTAATTGTTCCATAACTTTCTTTGGATGGAAGTTTCCAGAGGCTTGGCTGCTATTACAGGCATCATTATAGGGTCATTGGATTTGTCATTGGCTATTGTCCTAAAGTTAAATGAAGATTTCATTGGTAGGGAGGTGGTTCATAGTAGACATCCTGACTCACATAGCCTGTACTTTGCTCTGGGGGTGGGGGTGGGGGCTTATGTGTGTAATGAGACTATCTTATGGAAGTTGTCCCCTACATGGCCACTTCAGTTACTTCTATGATTTATGTAGCATGGAGTCATTAGTCAGAAGCAATGGCTTGAGAAGGTTGAGATGTGTTAAGTGTCCCCTGCCCCTTGGCAATAGCTTTGTGACTTATCCTTTCTCTCCCGGAGCCTTTGGAAATGTGAACTCCACTTCTGACCGTGGTCAGCCACCTGCTGTCCCCAGTTCCTTGGTTTTGAGATCAACTGTATCAGTTGAGGGAAATGGCAAGTGACTCAATAGTGAGAAAGAGGTAACTGTCCAGCACTGGGAAATTAATGGAGTGTTTTCAGCCAAGAAAATGGTATCAGGGCCACTCAGAGGCTCAGCTGGGCCAACTCTGAATGTTCTATCTCCCTGACATTGACATTTCTAAAAGACTAATTGAATTCTTGGGTCTCTGAGCATCTCATCTGGTACTGGAGGTCTGGGGGAGACCCAGAATCATAGTGTGTGAACTCTGGATAACCTCAGATTCCATAACTGGTGGAGCTGACCGGGGCATGCAGGACTTTCAGCTGGCCCAGCCTTTGCCCTTCTCTTCTTCCTCGCACTCCAATGCGTCTTCTGTTAGTGAATTCTCCAATGACCCAGTGTCAGATCACTGTGTGCCAGCTTGGAAACAAATTATCGTTCTTACTGTTGTGGTCAAAACTGGGAACAAAAGGGGACTTGTGGGGGTCTAGTAGGAGGAAGGACCATGTCAAACTCTAGCACTCTGACATATCATCACCAATAACCTCATGGACTTCATCTGTTCCCACAGCCCAGCCTGTCTTGTACTGGTGTGCCCGAAACATGTCTTTCTGGAGCAGCATTTCCTTCAACCTGGCCGTCCTAATGAACCTTCTGGTGGCATTTTTCTACCCATTTAAAGGAGTGCGTGGAGGTAACAGATTCTTTGTACAACAGTCTTGCTATACAGTACAAGCTAGCCTGGAACACAGGATCATCTCCTCTCCTGCTTCAGCCTTCTTGCTTAGGACTTCTATTGCTGTGAAGGAAAGGCTCTGTTCAGCTTACACTGCCACGTCACAGTGCATCATCAGAAGAAGTCAGGGCAGGAACCTGGAGGCAGGAACGGAATAAAGCAGAGGCCATGGCCTACTGTCTCACTCCTCTTGGCTTGCTCAACCTACTTTTTGATTTTGCTAGCAGAACATTTGGAGAGAAACACAGACTTGTACTTCAATTTGAAATATTATTTTCTTGAGTAAATTAAACCCTAGGGAGTCCCATTAACAGTCAGGTTAAAAAATAAAATGTTATCAAAATTGCATTTATAAAAAGAAGAAAATAAAATATCCTAAAAGTCTGAGAATCCTGATTTTTGAGGACCCATTCAGAGGTGGGGACACTATGTCAATTAAGATTCCCTCTCTCCAAATGATTCTAGCTTGTGTCAAATTGACATAAAACAATCCAGCACACAGGCATATTCTACCATATGGATCAGTATCTCCAATTTCAAGGAAACAACTAATAACAACAGGAAGGCTATAACTTGGGTCTTAAATTTTATCACTGAAATGATTGGTGTCATTTGGATCCTAGTCTCTAAATTACCTATTTCCAAATAAGATGAAATAGTAGCTTTTACCAAAGATTTGATTTTAAATCAAGCTTAAAATAGTTTAAAAAAAAAAAAAAAAGGAGGAGGAGGAAAAGCTATGGAGCCTGTCAAAAATTGTCTTAAGCGCCATGTCTTACATATGGGGAAAGCATGTGTCTGAGAAGTTGAGAGAGACAGTGTGCCAAGCTAGTTAGTGGTAGAGCTGATCTTACAGCATAGACATTTTGTAATCAATCCACTGTGTTTTCCCACACCACACTTCTGGAATGGTTTTCAGACTAAAGACTGTAAGAAACCTCTGGAATCTTTTTTTTCTTTTTTTTTTTTTTTTCCCCTTTCACGGATCAGGGGTGAGGCAGGTCTTGAGACTGTAGCCAGTACGCCTTGAATGTTTAAACTGTGGATAGCTGCCTGCTACCATTCATGGATTTCCCCCACCCACCATCTCCTTCCAGGCATCCACATGAGCCTTCTGCATGTTTTGATGAGAAAAGGCAAACAGTTTAGGACATTTTTCTTTGGGGAACCCTCAGCTTGATAGCTGGTATTTGAGAGGTACTGATAATGGGGTTCTAGTGTCAGACAGGAAATGCTCCTCCTCTATTAGCTATCCGTGCCTCCTTCTTCTCACCACATTAAAGATGCAATCCAAGGCTTCATGCAAGCTAGGCAAGTGCTCTAGCATGGAGCCATGAACCCGGTCCCATGCATCCCAGTCTCCAGGGAGGTTCAGTTTTTTGCTAAATTTTTCACCAGACCTTTTTGGCATACCACTTTGCCTTTAGATAAAACAACCTGCCAACAGCATCCTATATGAAACTTAGTGGAATAAAGAAGCCCCCAATCAGACCCAGAAAACCACTGAGAATATTTGAACTGAATATTATAGTTATAGATCTAAACAGCATATATGTAGTAAAAGTTTATTTAAGGACCAACTTTAAAATGATAACATGTTGTATAATGCTACATACCCTTTCGAGGCCTTCATTGTTCTGTTTGGACTTAGGTTAAAGGCATGGTCTAAAAACAGGTCCAGGGGCATTTTTTTTTTTTCTTTAAATGCTGAACTGAATCAGGAAACAGGAGTGTTTATGTTTGAAGTGTTTGATTGGAACACGGTAGTTGGAGGGGTGGGGTGTCTCCCTTAACCAAGATGCTAATCAGCTGAAGTGAAAGCAGTCGGGGAGTTGGTACAGACCTGAATTGGTGATTTGCCCAGGTCTCCTTCCAACTCAGAGAACTTACTGTGCTCATCCCAGCAGATTACCCAGCCATTTCTTTGCATGTGCTTTTTATGTGTCCTCCATCCCTCTAAAGATATTTCAAACAGATTTTTATGATTCACCTGATTTGTTTTCATCACTGGTAGTTGGTACTAGCATCCAGGTCAGTGTCTGGGGACAGTGAGTTGACACCCCCACACCTACCGTTCAGTATTAGCCGTCATACTATGAAATTTTAGACGTGGGTATGCTGGTCACTGGTCATATGACTGTGTACAGGCCTCTTTGGTTACTCCTTGATATTCCCTATATTACTAGATGCTGACACAGTGAGGATGCTAAGACTTAGGTGTGGCTTCAGGAATGCCTAGAAGGTTCTGGCAAAATAGTTGTAGAAGCCTAATCTGAGTTGTAGAAGCCAGTCAAATCTGAGATGCCCCGAATGAGGTGTTGGTTACGATCTTCCCAACTCTATGGTGGTAAAATATGATTATGGCACCCACCCACCTTCATTAGTCTGAAGGAGACAAGGTATCCTTGTCTGATTCTGGGCTATGGGCTTTAGAACTTCATGCCAATTGATTAATTGGAAGGCAGTTTCATAAAGGAGGATGATCCAACCTACAAATCCCCTTTGATGATATGGAGACTGAAGTAACCTAGAAAGTAACAGTTCACCATCAGTGTGAATTCTTCCATTTGTGACATGTGCTATGGGAATTTTCTGTGCCCAACAAAAACAACTGTTTTGAGGAAAATGGTTGCATTCGTTCTGCTCAGAAAATAGATATGGTTTGTTAACCTGAAAATTCTGATGTGAGATCAGTATGTGTTAGCTCTATGGGTATAGCTCGGTGGTGGGATGTTTACCAAGCATAACCAAGACCAGGATTTGGTCTTTAGCACTTCCAAAATAAAATTTTCTGTGTATGCTTACATCACAGTTTCTTACATCCTAAAAACAAGATGACAAAAATGTACCTCTTAGACGTGCAGAACAACCTTATTGTGTATAATGCTGTGGTTCTGTGTCTTATGAGATTGTAACAGCCAAGGGCAGCTGTGGCCTTGAAATCTCCTTTGCCAAAGCATCTCCCTGGCCTGCTGAACCTGTTAGAAGCACAGGACTGGTACAGAGTCAGATACTGCTCAATCTGTGAGCATACCATGGTGGCTCAAGTAAGACAGTGTAGCTCCTTAAACTTTCTTACAATTGAAATGTTTTAATTTACTCCTGAGTGGAAGGAATAGCATGACAAACTGCCATGTACATCAGCCCAGCTTGAGCAATTAGCATTTTGCTAAACTTGTTTCCTTTAGCCCCCTACCGTATTTTTGAAATATTTTAGAGAAGTTTAGACATTTTGTTGTTTTGACCATAAATATTTCAGTGTGCCTCTAACTTATAAGCATAATTTAAAGTATATATATAACCACCATGCCATTATCATGTGTAACAAAACTAACAGTAAATCCTATAATAGTTCAAATTCACATTTCTCCAGCTGTCTTCAAGAGTTCTTTCTAGACCCAGTCTCTTAGAGTCTAGCACTAGTTTTCAGGACCATGTTAATGGTGAGGAAAGAGCAGGTTCTTACATTGGCCTCTTCAGTACTTGGGTGCAACTGTTGTACTGGCCACAATTATGGTTAAGACATTAAGAATCTGTTGAAAGCCAGGCTTGGTTGTATGGGTTTTTAATCCCAGCATGTGAAAGGCAAAATCAGGTAGAGCTCTGTGAATTCAAGCCCAAAAAGTTCTGGGCTAGCCAAAGCAACATAGTGTGATGTTGCCTTTAGCCAAAGAAAGAAATAAAGAGAGAGAAGAGAGATGGGGGAAGGAGGGAGGGAAGGAAAGGAAGGGAAGGAAAAGAAATATGATTAAAATGGTCTTTAAACATTTATGAAAATTAAAAGTAAGCCAGAGAATGGGAGACAATATTTCCAAAAACTATATCAGGACTTATACAGAGAATATGAATGTGTAAAGTACTGTAGTAGAAAAAAAAAATCTCAGTAAAAGAATGGGCCCAAATAAATAACAAAAGAAGAACTAAGAATGACCAGTAGATACATGAGAAGATAGCCAACATTGTAAGTTATCAGTAAATGCAAATTAGAACAACAGTGACATATTTCTACAGACCTGCTAGAATGGCTAAATTACAAAAGGCTGTCAATATCAAGGGCGAATGAAAGGCAAAAAGTTGCAGTCTCTCTGGAAAACAAAATGGCAGTATCTCACAAAGTTGCACATTATACATAAGAGATAACAGTCTACTTCCCTGTGTTTACCCAAAAGAAATGACAGCATCGATTCTACTCCAAGGTTTGTATTTGAATGTTCTAGTAGCACCATTTTGAATATCGCCACACTGGGATGACCACAAATATCCATTCATTTATTGAGTGAATAAATAAATTGTGGTACATCCATTGTAACTCAGCAATAAAAACAATGAAGTAGGATTAACTAGCCTGATTCTTAAACACTTATTAGTTACACACAAAAGACTACCTAATGATATAGTTCTATCTCCATTTTCATGAAAAATGCTAGATTATAGTAACAGAGAGCACACACTGTAGCCTGGGGATACGGGTGGGTCAACACATAAACTGTGAAGAGCTCCAGGAAATCTGTCAAGGTGCTCATGTTTGTCAGGAAATCTGTCAAGGTGCTCATGTTTGTCAGGAAATCTGTCAAGGTGCTCATGTTTGTCAGGGCGAGCATGTTCTGTCTTGATTGTGGTGGCAGTATCCTATGATGACCATATAACTACAAACTGCCAAAATTCTTGATATACGTTTATAGTGAGGTGTGTTTTTTTTTTTTCCTTAATAGTAGCTACAGGCTAATACATTAGAAGCATGTAACTTCTAGCCATTTTCTATGTCACTTTGGAGAAAATAGATAAAAACCTGTATTGCCTTTAAAGTAGAGATAGTGCGCCAATCCTATAGGTTGATAGAGGGGCTGAATAAGTAATTAATAAGATCAGGAGAGAGAATAAGATGCCTGCCAATTGTTAAATGCGCACAAAATGATACATATGCCCCCAGAACCCACATTTTGAGTTTCCATAAGCCTTTTATGTCTTTGTGCTCATTTATTTTTTAATTAATAAAATTTATTTGTGTTTTTCATATCATATATCTTGATCCCATTCATTCCCTGTCTCTTTGCATCATCCCTCTGCCGCTACACCTCACTATCCAAGTAAAACAAAATTCAAGAAAAAAAATATGAAGAAAATAAAATGAGAATTTTATTTTAAAAGGTAAGGAGGACAATTAAAAATCTCATCATGGAGGCTGCAGTGCAACCCAACAAGTCATACCATTTATTCCTTGATCCACATATCTCTAAATGCAAGTATTCTTTGCACAGAGCCATTGGTCTGGTTGAGGTCCTTAGGCTCCACTACTCATTCAATGCTGGACCCCCACTAGGACTCTTCTGGACATCCCACTGCTGCCCTGTGTTGTGGAGATCCTGCAGCTTTGGGTTTGTGAGTCAGGTTCCTTTGTGTGCTCCAGCAGATCACAGATGGGATGGAAGTTGGGGCGGGCCAAGTCATAACCCTGGGTCTGGGCCTGAGCAGCTATAGGGTTGGTCCACTAGATGGGGAATGGGGACACCTGTCTCATGCCCACCATTTCAGGGGTGGCTCACCCACACCTCCGCTAGAAGGGTTGGATCTTTTGCACTGCCCTTCTAGGATGCAGGGCCTGCTCTCCCAAGCATTGCACCTGGTGGGGACCAGGGATGGTTCTCCCACTCTTATGAGCACCGGGCCATCCATCTCTCACCTATCCTAGGCATTGATGAGCATGGGGGAGGGCTTCTTTCCCTCACCCATGCCACCACAAGACAGATGAGAAATGGGGCAGCTCTCCCATACTCACAACTTCGGGGCTGGCTTACCCATCCCTGTACTAGTCCACCTAGCGAGCTTGCTGGGAGGATTCCCTGTCTCTACCTCCCACTCACTGGATTTACAGGAGAGGCACCACACCCACCCAACATTAACATGGCTACTCAAGATCTGAACTGTCACTTTGTGCCCATTTTTAACCATTTTTTTCCTTCTCAAGGAAACCAAAACTGAACAAAGGCAAGTGACTGGCTCTAGGGGGACAGTTGTTGAAGAGAAATGCTGCTGGGCTGGTGTGAGACTTAGCTGGAGAAAGAGCAGCCACCTGCATAGTTAACTCTTCTTGGGCTATGCTATACTTCTGGCCATTCTAAAGAAGAAAAATTCCTTTATATAAGTGTCCTGAATCATGTAGTGCTACTTGTTTACATCCGAGGGAGATTCAAAATGTGACAGCATTTGCAAGAGGAGTGTTTTATTTTATTTTATTTTTTTTAATGAGTGTTTTACAGAACTGTATTTTTAGCCACATTGGCTCATGTTATGTAACCAAGACATCTCGTGGGGACACTCTAAATAGAACCTGAAATAGCAAGAGATGACAAAAACTGGTAGAAGCTCGTTGACTGCAGGGATAATCTAACTGTAGATGATGCTCAAGAGCCAGAAGTTGCCGTCCTCCTTCCCTTAGGGAAATCAAATTGTGCCATGGAACCTGCAGTTTTACTTTGCATATTTTTAATAGAAATCAAGTTTAGGCTTCCAGTTCCTCCGTCCCCCGGAATGAATTAGAACCTGCAGATCAGTTTTATTTGTTGAATAAGTATCTGGTATTTCCTCTGTGCCAGGTACTTTTCTCAGGGAATTTGGAGTCCAGACAGAAGATAGACAAGTAAAATGATGGTTAGAAAATAGTGGCATTTGGGGTTGGGGAAGATGGCTTAGCAGCTAAGCATACTAGCTGCTCTTGCAGAGGATCTGGGTTCAATTCTCAGAACCTACATGTTAGTTTACAACTGCTATAATCCAGCTCCAAGTAATCTGACACCCTCACACAGACATACATGCAAGCAAAACACCAGTGCATGTAAAAATAAATAAATCTTTAAAAAGAAAGGGGAGAAAGAAATGAAATGAACCACATATGAGCCAGGAATGTACCCCAGTGGGTAGACAGCTGTGCTAACATACCAGGCCTATAGGAATGACCAAGAAGTATGGGGAGGAGAACACTCTGCAAGTTCTGTGTGAGTAGGAACATCTTGGCCAAAAGTACTGGTAATGTATTGTGTAAACCTAGATACTCAGGAGGACCAGAGAGTTTTCCAGGCAGAAGAAATGTGAATGATGCCTTGGAAATCTAAAAACAGTGAAGCTTTGAGTATTTGAGGTGAAAATCAGAGCAACGTAGTTGAAAGGGGTGACTAAAGAAAGTGTCATCAGACCTGCCTTAACCTGTCACCTAGATGCCATGAAAACAAATTCCACAGGACTCTGTTTTGTCTTCCCAGGTACATTAGAGCCACACTGGTCAGGCCTCCTGTGGACAGCCATGCTTATCTCTCTGGCAATAGTCATTGCTCTGCCCAAGCCCCATGGCATCCGGGCCTTAATTGCTTCCACAATCCTACGGCTGATATTTTCAGTTGGGTTACAACCCACACTGTTTCTGCTTGGAGCTTTCAATGTAAGTATGAATCGCTTTATAGCATAATTCTTGTTTGTGAGTTAGTAGGAATGTTTTCCATTTGGTCGCTCTCATCTTGGCTTGTGTTTTCAATCCAGAAATAAATAAAAGACTGTTAGATTGGCATCTTCCTTTGATCTCTTCAGGGTAAATTGAGTCTCTAAGGCCCTTTCCTTAGAAGTAGCCCTCTCAAGAACTAGACAGTAATGATAGCAGCAGAGGAAGTTTAAGTTAGTTTAGCCAGTCAGACCAAAGGTTTGTTTGTACCATAGGTTTTTAGCCAGTAAGTCAAATGATCAAATATTAACATAGTGCTCACTTCTCAAGGCTCACTCAGAAAAGAGGGGAGAGGTTATGGGGACTGTTCAAAATCAGATAGAGCAAGTGGAGCAAGAAGATCACTATTTAGATGCCAGTGGAACACATAGGAATGCCATCATTATAGTCAAAGGGATGCCAAGGGTCCTCCGGAAATGGCAATGACTGATGGAAGGCTCTTGGTAGAGGAAAAGAAAAAATTCAGGCATGAGAAGTGTCATGGGAATCTAAAAGTACCTTCCTTTGCTTTGGGTATGTATTCTAAGCATATAAGAAAGCTGAGGTGACTATACAGTAGGGGAGTGTCAAAAAAATAAGGGTAATACGTAACCATGTCTCAGTATTCAGTCAGCAAAGGCAACAAGAATTCTGGCAAGATAAGCTCAGAGAAAGGCATTGTGGTTGAAATTGTAACTTTTGTTTATTTGGTTTTTGTTTTCAGACAGTCTTGCTGTGTAGTCAAGATTAGTCTTGAACTTTCTATGTAGCCCAGGCTGTTCTTACATTCACTATGTAGCCCTTGCTGACCTCAAACTCATGGTCTTCCTGCCTCAGCCTTCCAGAATGGTAAGATTATGGGTGTCTGCCACCCTACCCTGTGAAGTTGTGCCTTGAAGAATAAGAAAGGTGAGGCCAGGATGTGCAAGATTCAGAAAAGCACTGCTTATTTTAGGTCCCATAGACTGATGTGGAACAACAGAGCAAGGGTATGTTTTGGGTGGGGACTAATCCCAGTACACTGAACTCTAGGAAAAACCCAATGCATCTCATCTTCCAGGTCCACATCTATTTCTAAAATATCAACCTGTGGTGGTAATTCTTAATTGAGAAATTAAAGAAAGCTCCTCCAATGGTACAGTCCATACAGGAAGTACTAGGTTCAACAAAATTAAGAGTGGTGTAATTGTAAGACTTTCAGAGACCTCCAGAAATGATCACGAATCTCCAAGGAAGAGAACCTGAACAGCCATGTCTCCAAAATGCTTTAGCAGGTAGTTTTGTAGACGTATCAGTTGGAAATAATTTTATGCAGAATAAATGCTGGGAGACTCTCTTCACCTTAGTAGGAAGTGCTGGCAGTGTTTCGAGCAGCACAGTTTGTACGAAGGCATTCTCAAAAATTCATTCACTTGCGTTATGTAGACTGAGGTGGGAGGCGCTGTAGGCAGCAAGGCCTTTGGGGGTTCTGGCAGTGCTTTTGATCAGGTGTGGTAAGGCTGAGTCATAGTGCAGACATAAAAAACAAGGGTGTCACAGGGGTGAAGGACAAAAAGGCAGAGCCACATCCTTGACAAACCATGGCCAGGTTTTTCTTCAAGCAAAGGAAGTATTGCTATCTTGATTGGGTGGTCAATAAAGGGGACAAATTTATTATATGTATTAGCTGATTTTCTGTTGCTGTGACAAAACACCATAACCAAGGCAATTTATAAAGCAATGGGCTTATGATTTCAGAAAGTTGGAGTTCATTGATGGCAGAGAGAAGGCATGGCAGCAGGAAAAGCTAAGAGCTCACAAATTGATCCCCAAGCAGGAGGCAGAGGAAGCAAAATGGGAATGGCTCTAGTCTTTTGAAACCTCAAATCCTCTTCCCTACTCCCATCCCCTACTCTGTGACACAGTTCCTCCAACAATTCCATACTTCCTAATCCTTCCCAAATCATCTACCAACTGGGGGGGGGTCAAGTATTCAAATATATGAGCCTACACAGCTTATTCTCATTCAAAGGTCTAGGGGGGGTCATATTGTACATGTGTTTGGCCAGTGCATATGGAGACCAAATGTCAACTTCAGTGTCATTCCTCAGGAGCCATCCACCTTCTTATTTGAAACTGTCTCTCACTGGCTTAAGGCTTGCTGATTTGGTTAAGCCAGCTAGTCCCGAGGACCTGCATGTCGCTGCCTCCCCAATACTGAGATAATAAGCACACACATCACCACACAAGAATTTTTTACATGGGTTCTGGGGATCAAACTCAGGCTTGCATAGGAAACACCTTAACAATCTAGCCATCCCCCTAGCCCAAGAATGACAAATTTAACTACAAAGTTTCCAGTCATGGATGACTGGGCAATGACTGTGGCCCCATCTAAAATGAAGTAATGCAACAATCAAGTTTTCAAGGTGAAAATGCATTCACATTGTTCACTTGAGGTGGCAAGACACACCATTAGTATTAGTACTGAAATTTTAAAATCTGTGACCACAGTGGCCAAGAGAAACAGTTCTGGAGAGGAGGGCATAGGTGTCACATGCAGTGAGGCATTTAAGAAGGAATACAGGATGATCAAGTGATAGATAGATGATGGACTGACGGATGGAAAGACTCTTAGTACCTCGGAGATTGTCTACGATGTACTGTCTACTTCTTTTTGCTGTGTCCTTTAGTCTTTCCACAGACAACACATCCTTAACACAAACCACTTGCAAGAACACTCGAGTTAGACAACTGATTAGCTTTTGTAATGCATTAGCTGTGGAGGCAGAACAGCCATCATAAATAACCACTTGGGGGGGGGGTTATTTTTGTTTTTAGCAAGAGACACCACCTATACTGTATGGGAGAAGGAGGAGTAACTGAACAGACAGAAGGCGGCTGGTGGAGGAAGCTAGGGGGTGGTATCCAAAAGTGGAGCACTAGGGTTAAGGTTAGGACAAGGTGATGAGTCTCGTGCTAGAGGAAGTGGGGATGGATGCTTTCAGAGCATAAGCAAAGATGTGGGGTTATGTGCAGAATCCCTTGGAGATAGAGCAGGAAGCTAGATCAAAAAAGTTAGTCAAGCTGAGTCAATACAGAGTAGGGCAATGGGCTGACTCAATGGACAGGAGCTACTTGCTGGGAAAGGAGCGAGTGGTAAAGAGAACAAGGGTGAAGTGGATTGCTGACCTGTTCAGATTTTTAACACTTAGATATGTTTGGATGTTCTGTGATGTCAAATGGATTATGATTGCCCCTCATCTGTCTAAACCCCTCCTGTAAAACTGTCCAGGGTCAGCCATGCTTTAGAACTCAGGGAAAACCTGACCTATTGTATGTTGAGCCCACTGGAGAAAGCCAGAAGTTCTCTGTGTGTGCTGGAGTCCTTTCGTATCTGATTGTCAGGGAGCTCACTTACACTGGCCTACAGATTAGCTGGCAGGATATCTGTGTACCTGGTGCCAAGGGAGCTAGAGTAGCAGAAGATGGTTTTCCTGAGTGCATTCAAAGAGCTTTCTCTCCAGCCATTTCTGTTAACATGTTGCTAGAGATGGATTTCCAGGCATGGGGTTTCTATCTAAATATAAATGCATTAGACAGTATTAGAGCCCCTCCAATAATAGGTGTCAGGAAACCCATGCTAGCTGAAGCAGAGAGGAAATGCATTGGTTCATTTAGTTACAGAAATCAGGAGCTTGGCTTCAGGTATAGCTGAATATGGCTTAGGCAGTGGCATCAGGGCCCAGTTCCTATGTCCCTTTGTCCTCTATACTGTCATGATGTCATGACCCATTGTATGGTAAGAAGAGGCCAGCAGCCCTGAGTTTATATCCCTTCAAAGTTAAGGTAAGTACAAAAAAAGCCAAAATTGTCTTTTGCTATAATCCCAGGGGAAATGGAGCTGGGTTTCATTGGCTTCATTTGGCCATGTGACTGTCCTTGAACAGTCATTATACCCTGCAGAATAGAACATTGTGATTGGCCAGGATGAAGCTGCTTCCAGACCCCAAGAACTGATTCTTGCAAAGAGTGGATTCCCATGAGAAGATAAGAAGCCATTTCCAGAAAGATGTACTAGGGGGAGAGTTCATCCTGGCAAACCTTATTTTTGCTTCTCAAGAAAATGTTGATCTTGCTTGGGAACATATAAACAAAGAAAGATGAGAATTGTTCACTTCTTATTAAGTTCCATCTCTGTAACGTCTGGGATGGAGCCAGCTTAGACACCAAGCCTTAATCATGCTGATCACAATTGGTGGATAGAGGTGACCTCTGTGTTCGACTGACTCATATAAGAATGTTAAAGGTGGTTCATTTCGAAAATCGTAATTTCAGTATGTGTTAATTTTGTTTTTTGCCATACACAAATGCTGCTTGATTACTGGTGCACACAAAATTATTTGACTACAGTGCAATTTGTAATATGCCTGAAAAGCAAAGGAATGAAATGACTTGGAGTCATAGGACAGCTCTGAGTGGCCTTGGTGGCCCCTCGGTGCTATGGCTCCTCTTGGGTTCTCATGCACAGTTGAGCATGGTCTGTACCATCTGACTCTTCCTTCCACCATCTGTTCTCAGGTCTGCAATAAAATCATCTTTCTGATGAGCTTTGTGGGCAACTGTGGGACGTTCACCAGAGGCTACCGAGCCATGGTTCTGGACGTTGAGTTCCTCTATCATTTGCTGTATCTGCTGATCTGTGCCATGGGCCTCTTCGTACATGAGTTCTTCTATAGTTTGCTGGTGAGTGCCAGGTGTTCGCATACTTCATACATGAAGAACTCTTTGTGTGTGTGTGTGTGTGTGTGTGTCTGTGTGTGTGTGAGAGAGAGAGATGGAGAGAGAGAGAGAGAGAGAGAGAGAGATCTTATTGCAGACCTCACCTTCTAATAGCAGCTAGTGTGCCTGGTCCTATAATGTCAAGCCTCACATGCGTCCAGTCTTGGGAGGATCTGAGAGAAAAATGACACAGAAAACAAGGCAGCCCCTGGGAACCTGACAGTACATAATCCCATTGTGTCCTGTGTGAAGCACATCTGTAGTTAACTCACAGAAGAGGTATCCATGTGGTTCAGATGTTTTCTATATATATGTCTGTTTCTCTGACTCAGGCAGCACTTGCTAAGAGGGGAGGGATATGTTTGACACTATCATCTAAAGTCCCCTGGGATCTGTTTCTATGCAACCATGTAAGGACCAAAGTAGGAATAAGACAATGAGCTTGCCAGATAAAAGTGATCTTGTTCCCATTGAGCCAGGGTTAGGGCCTTGACAGTCTGTGAATTGGTTCTGTCACCTTTCTTGGGAGCAGATTAAGTTACAAACCAAGTAATGATTTTCTTGTCCTGTAGTCAGAGGAAACCTAGATCTATAAAGTTGTAGGTAAGAAATTTCATTGGACCTACATAATGTGGCAGGAAGCATAAACTTGAACTATCATGCAAACACAAGAAATATAAAAATATGAAGATGAAAAATGTCCAGGGTCTCAGTATTGACTTAAGAAATGAAGGGAGGAAGGAAGGAAGGAAGAATGGATGGATGGATGGATGGATGGATGGATGGATGGATGGATGGATAAATGGACAGACTGGAGGGTGTAAGGAAGGAAAAGATTTAGAAAGGGTAGATGGGGAAATTCCTTTAAGGAAGTGCTATCTGAATAGTTTCTGAGCTGGTTGCTTTTGTCTGTGCCTCACAAATGAGAAAGATGTGTTTACCTGGCAGGGATACTGTTTGGATCATATGCAACTGTTCATGTCAGGACCCTTGACAAGCATAGCCACACGATGCCTCACTATGCTTATCTTTGTCATCCTCTGTTCTTACACTCACACAAAATATAAAGAATTCACCTGGATTAGCTCATTCCATTAGTGGTAGATGTTGGCAGGCTAAACAGAATGGATTGTCTTCTCTAGTTTCACAATCTCTCTGGCTATACTTTGAGGTTTTAGACAAAGAGGTTGCATGATATACTTGTGAGTGCCATTATGTGGTCTATTTTGATCATCCTACATTAGAAAACTTTCTTTGTCATGCAAGAACATCCCTGGACAGAGTTCCAGCCTGTGAGTCAAGGAGACCTAAGTCCACCAATCCAGCAAACTCCTCTCTGTCCTGGGTAGAGTGACAGTGGTTAATCGGGCCTCTCTTTTGTTCCTGCTCATGGCAGTCTCTCCCAAGAGACAGACTTGCCTTTGACCCATGCCATCTCTCCTTGTAGGAATATATCTCTCCCTGCTAGTCTCCCTGCTGATGATCTTGTTTCCTTATCTTCATTTTTATCCCTTTCTTTTGAGTCATTTGTGAATCCAGCCAGGGCCCTTCCTAAATGCAAGGAACAGAGTAGAATGAGATGAACATTCCTTACCTCACAGCCTCACCATCCACAAAACAGTAGCTGCTGCCTCTTTGCAAGTGCATGCTTTTCCCCACACTCTCACCCTACTTTTGAGATAGAGGAGGTCTTCAGTTCACATCTGAGGATTATAAGGCATGGTAAGGTTAGGTGACTTCTGCCCTAAATCACAGTAAGCTGAACCCCCAAGTCCAAACCCCATTCACCTTGAGAACATGGATAAGCCTGTGCCTCTGTGGAAATGACACTTGAAAGACCCGTGCTTTCAAAGCTCCCACCTATCTAGCATAGAAGCACAGTGAGGTTAGTCTACACATGGTGAATGCTGCTCCTGTGTGCTTCTGGAGGTTCTCTGAGACATGTCTTGCCTATGAGCTCCTTTTCTTGTCCAAAGAATGCTAAGTATGTCCTGTGAGGACTCAAAACACAATACTAAAGCTGTCTAAATTATCCCACAGAGAAAGCAAACCTCCCGTGTTCAAAGCAAAGAGCTGAGAAATCTAGTGGCCCCCTAGTAGCCAGAGCTTCCTCATCTTAGGCAACCCAGGAGGGGAAGTAGAAGGGACAATGACCCCTTGGCCTAATTTAAAGTGTCATGCCCCCCCCCAGAGACTGTCTGGACCTGACCTCAAGTCTGCATTCTAGTTGTATTAAGAAAATATTAACACCTGAGATGAAAATGTACAAAGTCCATAAGCAGCAGGCGACAGAATGGAGACTCCAGCTGGGTCCCCAAACATGGAGACATGTTCCTCCCGAAATGCTAAAACCATACAAGCTCATTAAAACATCCATGGTGTTCTGAGTTTAACCTGTCACTTGAGAAAGGGTTAAAAAGCATAATAATTCCTGGTCTGGTAGCTTTGGGGACACAGTGTTTATAAATTTTTATTTACTAAATATAAATTGATCTAGTATGCTTGAATTGGTTTCTGGAAACTAGAAAGCCAACAGTAGACAGGTGTGTATACAGGCATATCCAGAGATATTCATCACAACAGCAAATCTGATAACACAATTGAAAACAACCTGACTATTCAGAAACTGATATCGGTTATGTTGTGTGTATTCTTTCCATATACTACCAGGAGATCATTTTGACATGAAATGTTCCTGGATGTTGTCTGAGAGTGGCTATATGCCATTATTACAGTATTTTTAATAATATCTATATATTACATATTTTAAAAAGGAATAACATGAATGGATGTCTGCAGATGATGGGATTTTAGGTTTTTTCTTTGTACTCTGTCTTTTCCAAATTTTCTACTTTGAACATGGGTCAATTTTTGTTTGCTTGTTTAATTAAAAGGTTTTCATTTTATAAATAATGTTTGTTGTTTCAAATTCAAAATTACTAAAAAACAAACAAACAAACAAAAAACGCTAAGAGAGCCTTCTCTGGTTTCTCTTCTGTATCTGTAGCCCCTGCCCTCAGAACCCTTGCTCTTACTACTTCAGACTGCGCTGCTAGACAATATTTACCCAATGCTAAGACCAACAGTCTTTATTTCTCTTTTGTGGACTGAATGCTACCCCTTGGCTTTCCTTTAAGGAGACTGCTTTACCCAGTTCCCTCTAGGAAACTAGTTTCAGGACACAGATTGGAGTCAGGCAATGTGGAGGGGCATCGGGGCGGGGCAGGGGGAGTTAATTGGTCAGAAAATGGCCTCAGATATAAAATTCTAAACTGGAAGACATTGAGAGATAGGTCATTTCCTTCCACTCATTTTACACATGAGGAGATGGAGATCCTGAGAGGCTCAGTCAGCATCTTGCTGTAAATCAAAAGCAGAGTCGAGAGCCCTGGCGCTTTCCCCATGACTAAGTTCACTGTGCAGTTACCAAAGCCAGTGAAGACCAAGCCTTTCAGGGCTGTCTAGACATGAGGACAGAGGGCACATTAGTTAACAAAACAAAAAGCTATCCCTTCAGCTGGGCCTGGCAGCATGTGCCTATGATCCTAGATGATCAAGAATCTGAGGCAGGAGGATAAAAAGTTTGCTGCCAACATGGGCAACATAGGAAGACTCCATCTTAAATAATAATAATAATAATAATAATAATAATAATAATAATAACGACGATGACTAGAGAGATGGCGCAGCGGTAAAGAGCACTGACCGTTCTTCTAGAAGACCTCAGGTTCAATTCCCAGCATCCACATGGCAGCTCTCTCTAACTCTAAGATCTGAAACCCTCACACAGACACACATGCAGGCAAACTACCAATGCAAATGAAATAAAAGTAAGTGAATTATTTAAAAATAATGATAATAAAAGTTTCTAAGTCCAAGACTTACCCCAGAGCTCTCTTCTAGTTACTCCTCAGCCAAATGGGGACAGTCTACCTGTCATCCTCTAATGTCAACATGGACATTCAAGGATCCTGCCTTTGTCATGTAGAGAGCATGTCCTTTAGTTAGGGATCGGGCCTAACTCAATGTGACCTTCAGGGTTCTCTCACATACTAGGGAAGGAGATTGAGGGGTTAGGCTTCCTAGTATGTCTTCACTGTGGATATCCTTGCAACTGTACTATGTGACTCTACTCCAGTCTCTTCATCAGGAAATTGTTGATTGCCATTTATAGTACTTGCACCGCATATAAGTATGCCTGTATGCTAAGCACTGTATAGATGATGCTTGCTTATCCATCCTCCAGTCTGCAATGAAGAAACCGAGGTTAGGGGCTGGGGACAGAACAAAGCCTGAGACCCAGTGGCTATCAGTAGCTGAGCTGAGATGTGAACCTCAGCAGCCCAGAGATCTTGCAATTTGTACTAGCTTGTAACATGTCTACCTTCACCACTAGATACTTCCCTCCCTGGAGGCAGGTACCAGAGTAGCTGGTCCTTTGGAGAAGCTCAGAAATTAGATTCTAGATGGATGGATGCCAAGACCCTCATTACTTTCCTCCCCCTTGTTCTCTGAAACTCCTATTTCTATTTTTGGAACCTCTAACCTGTTTTGTGTGCTGTTTGAAGTTGGTACTGATTGCCGCCCCCTCTTCTATGTTTATTTTTCCTCATTTTTACCATCTCAATTCTCACTGTGAAGACAGGCAACATGTTATGTGTTAAAATTATAGAATGATTCTGAATTTCCAAGACAGTAAATGATGTTGATATAAACTAAACACAGGCTTCTTAAGAATTGTTCTATCATCTTGTTTTTTGAAGCTTTTTGATTTGGTGTACCGAGAAGAGACTTTGCTTAATGTCATTAAAAGTGTCACCCGCAATGGACGGTCCATCATCTTGACAGCGGTCCTGGCTCTGATCCTGGTTTACCTCTTCTCAATAGTGGGCTATCTGTTCTTCAAGGATGACTTTATCTTGGAAGTAGACAGGTTGCCCAATGAAACGGCTGTTCCAGGTGGGTTTAGGATCCTCTAGTCTTTTTAAATGTTAACAGGATTATAACTGGACTAGAGTAAATACATGACATTAGCAGATGGGTATCTCCCTAACACCAGAACATGAAGTATGAGTATAGGTCGTTCTCATGATGCTCACTGCAATGTGAAGTTGGGAGAAATGTGAATATAGCAGGCCATTCCGCTGGATTAGGGCCACATCTGTGAAGTAGAATACCCCACACATAGGGTCCGTCTGTATAAACCTTTAGACAAACACTGATAACATGAGAAAACACAGAATAACAATAGTAAGATCATACTTTTAGTTGAAACATTTATATATTGTTTTGTGTTTGGAATTTTGTGAGACAGGGCACCATGTAGCTCAGGCTGGCCTTGAACTCACTTGTAACCAAATATGACTTTGAGCTCTTTATCTTCCTGTCTATACCTACCACACTTGAATATCTGTCTACTTAATGTGGACAGACAGACCCACACATTGCGAGCAGTGGCTATCCCTGGGGCTTGGTTTTTGTTTGTTTTGTTTTTTTAAGTATATTTTACAATGAGCTCCTCTATATATAACAAAACTGGAAGTGACTTCCTATTTGAAAATGATAAAAAATGATCAATATTTAAATGATACCTATGTATTCTTTCTCAGAATAGCTGTCAATGCTTAGTAAGTAGCACCTGGTTAAAGGTAGCTGGACTGACTGAGTCCTTGGGACTAACTAGACCAGCTATGACACACCATGCATGGCTGCCTTCTCCCCCAGTTGAGTATCTTGATGTTTAACTTCAGCCTTTGCTTGACACCAAGTGGCACTTAATGTCGCCTACCTTCAGGTTCTGAACTAAATCCGCCTGGGCTTTGGGGTGTCATTCATGCCCATGTTGCATCCCATGCAAGCATGATCCAGATCTTGCCGGAATCTGTACACCCAGTAGTATTTCTCTTAGCATTTCAGATGTTTGTCTTTGAAGTCGGAGAGGTGTTATTTAAGTGTGATACTGTTAGTAAGCTTGCAGAACTTGGCATTTCTGGCATTTTTCCTATCCAGCTCACCAAATAAAAGTGTAAATTGCATCTGCGCTCTGAACTTACATGCAGTATCGGAGGGTGTTATTTATGTAAAGGACTGTTTAATCAGCCGTGAACTGGGGACTTCAAACATTTTAACCATATGCTGCCAGATTGTTCATCACAAAACTCCCTTCTCTTTCCCAGAAACTGGAGAGAGTTTGGCAAACGATTTCCTGTACTCGGATGTGTGCAGGGTAGAGACGGGGGAGAACTGTACCTCTCCTGCACCCAAAGAAGGTAGGATCACGTGGCCCCCAGCCCCAGGTGAATATCAGACTCCTTCGGCAACTTCGGTGAGGCAGGTGGAGCAGAGTAAGGCAGAAATACCGCTCGGGAGTGACGCCAGCAGCACAGGGGAAAAGTCAGGAGAGTGAGGGAGATGAACAGAAAAGGAAGCCACGTGTGAAGAAACAAGCTCCAGATCTGAGCTCCCACTGTGGACAGGAGCCTGTGTGTTTCTGTGGGAAATGGCGGGTAAATGAGTGATTGTAGAGCCAAATGCTTCTTCAGTAAGGATGCCATTTAGAAGATAGGCAGGCAGCAGAGAATTGAGGTAAAGGAGCCACAGGGAGACCCAAGCATTCTTAGGCAAAGGAGGGGAGAAGGGTATTCTAAAGGATGTATGGTAAAACTCCTTCAAAGAGATACTGGTCATGTGCAAGGAAAGCAGCAAGAGATGATTCCAGAAAGACTCTTAATAAATCTTGTGTCAAGCTGCACAGGAGAAACGTTAATGGATGCCCAGAAGCTATAGCATCGGGGTGATGCTGTCAATTTCCCTCAGTGGGAGAGCACTTGCCTAGCATGTGTGAGGCCCTGCCTGGATCCAGTCTCCAGAAGTACAAAATAAATTTTAAAAAAAAGGAAGGAAGGAAGGAAGGAAGGAGGAAGGAAGGAAAGAAAGAAAGAAGGGAAGACTTAAGAGGGAGATCTGTGTTTTAGCAATGAGTGGGAAAGTAGCAAGGCAGGCTGCAAAGTGGGACAAACAGCCTCTAATGTAAAGCCATGGATGTCATGGCCCCACTGTAAGATCCAGGTGAACTTCTGTCCTTTGAGCATGCCCAGTGAGGGACCTAGAAGATACCTCACCTGAGAAGCAAGATGCCTCCTTCTTAGTCTAGGCCGAAGACTATTGTGTTTGCCCGTAGGACTACAGTGGAACATGTTCAAACAGTAGGGGATGTGCGAAGCTCTGCAGAGGAAGGACAGTTCTGAAGTGGCTTGAGAAGTTAGCAGGGTTCAGTAGTGGGAACAGCACTGTTTGAATTCTGACAGCACACATGTGACTCTTAATTCCTTAGTTTTATTTCTTGGGCCTGCCCAACTGGAGAGATGGCATTTGAGAAGCATCATTGTAGAACCACAGTTATCTCTTTCCCCCTCCTGTCTTAACTGTGTTACGACTTGCCCTGCTCACAGAGCTGCTCCCCGTGGAAGAAACGGAACAGGATAAGGAGCACACGTGTGAGACGCTGCTCATGTGCATCGTCACTGTTCTGAGTCACGGGCTTCGAAGTGGGGGCGGAGTAGGAGATGTGCTCAGGAAGCCTTCCAAAGAGGTAAACGGATCCCAAGGGAAAGAAAGGGCACAGGGGTGCGTGGGGGCGGGCAGTGGGGGTGCACTGTGGTGGTGCGGAGTGTAAACTGTCAATGTGGAGGATGAGCTGGGAGTGTGACAAGCCATTGTGCAGAAGCTAGTCAGTGCCCCTCCCCACACATGCCCACTAAGGCATGCTAAGGCTCCACAGCAACTTTGCGTTTCCCTACTCTCCTGACATACATAGGTCAGCTTTAATAGCAGGCCTGGCTGCCCCAACACACTTACAGACCTGTACTGGTTTTATTCCTCCAGCACTGAGAGAATTCACAGTATAGACCCAGGAGATAAAAGAGAGACATAGTTTGGGGTTTTAAAGTTTGATGCCCGGTGTAACTCCCACCCAAGTGAACATCTCTGTCCAGCTGGAGCTGGGCTGTGGCCTCTTCAGAGCAAAGGGCAATGAGGACATTGCCTGACTGTGACATCTCTGGCCTACAGGAGCCTCTGTTTGCTGCAAGGGTAATCTATGACCTGCTGTTTTTCTTCATGGTCATCATCATCGTCCTGAACCTGATTTTTGGGGTCATCATTGACACCTTTGCTGACCTGAGGAGTGAGAAGCAGAAGAAGGAAGAGATCTTGAAGACCACATGCTTCATCTGTGGTGAGTGTCTGCCGCACCCAGGTGCGCATGCCACCGGCTAGCATGGCTGAGCACGTGCACACAGGGTGATGGAGTAGATACAAAACAGCCTGTGGGCTGGGACACACACTTCATTCTGTCCCATATCTTGGCAAACAACAGAGTTCTATTAAGCCTCTCTTCTGCTTGGCAGTATCTGGAAAGCCAATAAGTTCTGTGCAGTAGTTTCCAGTTTGCCTTAAAGAATTGAATTCTGGAGAATAGAAATGTGGCCATACATTCAAGACAAATTCATCTCACAGTCTTTCTGTGTCTGGGCATCCTGGGAGTCATCTGTTCCAGTTCTACCCCTGGTCTAGTTCTAAGTCAATGAGAAAGAAGAGCTGTCACCTAGCTGCAGCCCAAGAATGTCTTCTTTGCTGGCAGGATCCGGCTTCAGTGGTAAAATACCATTAGAGCTGGCCATGTTGGCACCCACCTGTGATCATAACACTTGAGAAGCCGAGGCAGGACCGTTGCTGTGAGTTCAGTGCTAGTGTGACCTCACTGCAACTTCCAGGTCAACCTGGGCTACCTAGTAAAATCTTGTCTCAGAAGAGTGGGAGGAAAGCTGGAGAGATGGCTCAGAGGTTAAGACTATGCACTGCTCTTCCACATAACCTGAATTCAACTTCTGCCAACCATACCAGGTGGTGGCTCATATCAAGTTCTAACTTCAGCTCCAGGCAATCCAACATGGCTGCTCTCCAGGGGCACCTGAACCCATATGCACAAACATATAAGCAACACTAATGGACTCAGTAGGATATATATATATATATATATATATATATATATATATATATATATTAGAGAGAGAGAGAGAGAGACAGAGAGAGTGTGTGTGTAACAAAGAGCCATGGGTTTGAGGGATGGTGTGATTTTATTTGAATTCTAGCACTCAGAAGGCAAAGGCAGGCAAATCTCTGGGTTTGAGGCTAGCCTGGTCTACATAGCTGGTTCCAGGACAACCAAGGATACAGAGTGAGACCCTGACTCAAAATAAATGTATTTATTTTATTTTTTCAAAAGAAAGGAAAAGAGCTCCTAAGCTTAAAGGCTTGGACTTGGCGTGTCATACCTGGCTCTCACCCAGCCTTAGCTGCTGATTGGCCAGGCACCTGTGATCAGTCATTTACATGAACTAAATCATTGTCCCCACCTGTAAGGTGGATGGTGTTCCTATGCACTTCTCTGTGTCACTGTGAGAATTAGGAGGGAGGACTTGGATAGGCTCCTAGCATAGCCCCCATCACGCTGCAGGCTAAGTAGGGAACTGCTGCATGAAATAAGTAATTCCAGCATTTAGAAGGAGGCTGAGCCAGAAAGATCATGGGCTCAAGGCCAGCATAGGGTACACAACCTGAGCTCTGTGAGACCCTTTCTCAAAAACAGAATAAAAATAGGTTCATGGGGTCCCAGAAATGTCACCAAAAGTATACTATAACTACAGAAAAATATATGCAAATGCAAACTAATCATGTGGGAATCTGGAAGCTGAGTAATAATTTCAGGATTATTCATAATATAGTTACTAAATTTATGAATTCCTCCTGGTATATATACTAAAAAATGAACATTTTTCTTTTTTAAACATTTAAATTCTTTAATTTTTAGCCTCTTTAAGACCTATTTCTTAAGCTTTTTATTTGATACTATTTTAGTTACAGAAAAGTCGTAGAACCAGTACAAAGATCTGCCCCCTGCTCTTAAGATTCTCCTCGTTGTAGTACTGGTTCTCCTTTGCTTTCTTCTTGCACACGTGGCACACACTCACACACAAACTAACTCCCACATGCACTCAGGCACACATGCACACTCACTCACACACTCACAATTTTCTGAGCCATTTCAGTGTCAACAGCTGACACAATGCCCTTTTGTTTCCAAACATTCCAGTGTGTATCTGCTGAGGACAAGAACATTCTCTTACATGGCTACAGAATAGTTACTGAAATGGGGGAACTCAACCAGAGACAAATCTGCCTAATTTTAATACCCTACCCTTCATTAGAAGTCTGGGAGACCATGTGTGGGGGGGCCCTCTTAACTCCGTGGGCATTTCTGAGGAGTATAAGGCACTTAGTTTGTAGGATGGTCCTTAATTTGAGTTTCCTGGAAGCTCCCTTGTGGTAGAGCTGAGCTTCTGCATTTGTTTCATCATTTTTTAAAATGTATTTATTTTACATAACAACCACAGTTTCCCCTCCCTCCTCTCCTCCCATTCCCTAGCCCCTCTCTTCTCCCTCCCCTATTCACCCCCCCCCCATCTCCACTCAGATGGGGTAAGACCTCCCATGGGAATCAAAGCCTGGCACATCAAGATGAGGCAGTACCAAACTCCTCCCCTCCGTGTCAAGGCTGAACAAGGCATCCCACCACAGGGAGTAGGTTCCAGAGATCCAGGTCATACATACATCAGGGACAGGTCCTGGCCCCACTGCTAGGAGCCCCCAAAAGAGCGCCTGCATTTTTTATATGACTATCAAGGACATGTTCTTCTGTCCCTTCTTAGTATGCCATACAAGAGGTGCATTGAGCCACTTCCTCTTAGAGCTGCTGATACTCTCTTTGATCACTTGGTTATAGGCATAATTGGTATGTTTCTTCCATCAGAGACTCACTATTATGGCAGGATGCTTGGAAACTTTCTAAATAACCTTAGTATTCCTCACATTGAACTTTCAGCCCCAGCTTTTAGTAACCAGTGATGATTCCTGCCTCCTGTATTTATTTTGTTAAGATAGCGCCTTAATATGTAGCCTAGGTTGCTTTTTAACTTGGGATCCTCCTGCCTCACCTTCCCAACTGTTGATTATAGGCATGTGCCTTAATTGACTCTATTTCAGTGCTCAGTTTACTGTGAATTTGGCCAGTGAGAACCCTTCAGGCTGGCTTCTGTGTTCTGTCATTGTCATATTTTTTGTACTTTTTATATTTTTCTGGAAGCATAAGAATTTCTGGCCCTAGACCTAGCCTTTCCCTGACCCAGCGATACAATCAGCCATTTCTCCACATGCCCAAGTTGTTCATAGTGAAATGAGCATTTAGTAGTCAATGTCTAAGTCCTCGTTCCTATTGGTGGCCACTGTTCCAGACCTTAGCTATAAATATGGATTGGTATGTATGCATACCTTGGAGTGTTTGTAGAGACACATGGAAATGGATCCACACACACACACACACCTACATCTGTCTCTCTAGCTTCATATATACAACAAAAAGATGGCTACTTCTAATTCTAACTCAGCATTACAGTGTCTCTCCATCTTCCTTACTCTGTATATTTGTGCTTCCTTCTTTTTACATGAAGTATCCAAATCCCACTAATGGCCTGAAATATATTTCTTTATTATCCAACTCTAATTTCATATTGGCTAATCCAGAACTCTACAAAATACAGATGCCAACCAGCACCTGAAATTGGTTTAAAGTTCCCTTCACCATGTCTGCATTTTCACTTTTACCTGGGAGAGGGAGCTTAAATTCACCGATCTCCTCCTGTATCTGGGCCTAGTCCCATGTTTTCACCCTGGAACTTAGAAGGCAGATTTCCCATGCACCAGTGAGAGACAGCCGAGGCACCTGAAAGTTCGGTAGCAAATGGCAGAAGTTGTTTTCAGACCCGGCTGGGATGCTCACATGACACTGACTATGTGTAAACCCAGCACTTAAGAGTGTGAAGCAGCAGGACCAGGAGTTCAAAGTTAGCCTCTGGCTACATAGCATGTCTGAGGCCAGCCAGAGCTGCATGAAACCCTGTCTCAAAACAAAACATACAAATCAAATAAACCCTGGCGAGTTAGGCTCACAGCCTTGTGTCCTCCTGCCACAATGAAAGTATGTTTCAAAGCCAACAGACTCCACCTCTGCGTGCAGATAGATCGAGCCAACTGGCTGTGCTCACTTTCCTGTCCCATGACTGCTCAGGGGGAATCTGAGACCGTGTGTCTCTTGTTTTAGGCTTAGAAAGAGACAAGTTTGACAATAAGACGGTCACCTTTGAAGAGCACATCAAGGAAGAGCACAACATGTGGCACTACCTGTGTTTCATCGTGCTGGTGAAAGTGAAGGATTCCACCGAGTACACCGGACCCGAGAGCTATGTGGCCGAGATGATCAGGGTGAGTGCAGAGATGCCCTGACGTGCCCTGACGTGCCCTGACAGCAGGGCAGCCCAAAGTACCTTTCTGGCACCTGTAGAGGAGCCACCTGTCAAAACCTAGTGCCAGAGGTGTCAGTGTCCTCTACAGCCATGTTCTCCGAGCCCCATCCGGAGCCAACCACTGTCCTCCTGTTCCCAAGGAAGGGATGCTGAGACTTGAAGAAAACTGACTCGGAGCTGCCTAACAACTGTGCTGGAGTCTTAACCTACCTCCTACTCCACCTTCCAGCTTAGGATCTGTGTCAATCTGCTTCTCTTCTTGATATCGTTAGAGGTGTGCTACACACCTAATGACCGGGAGGGAGGTGTAGTTTTCAGTACAACTTGTTTGTTTGGGCTTTCTGGGAGGCGTTCTGCAAGTATCTGAAGGGAACATATGAGGGAAAGAAGCTGACCCCAGATTAATCTTCCTGCTGATGGGAAGTGTGTATTTCTGTGTCCCAGCAAGGCAGAAAAGTGGCTGCTGTGGGTTTTTAGATCGCTCTTCTCCAGCAGGGCTCTGAGGAGTCACCAGACATGTGCTATGAGAGTCCCCAGCCTGCTGTCCTTATACTTTCCAAATTCCTTAGAGTGTCCAGGGGTGTGTGACAGAGTAAGGAGGCACAAACTGTGAAAGCAGGTGACCCTTTGTGTTGAGCCCAGGCTTACTCAGGAAAGGGCCCTTGGCTCTTGAAAAGACTCTAGGATTGGTTGTCTTCATCCTCCTCCTCCCAGTTGCCAAGGACAGGAGTGCTCTGCCTGACATTGAGTTTCCCTGACCAAGCTCTGCCGTGGTTTCTGTGTGTGATTATCAGGCTTTCCAAGTAAAGATGTTCAAATCAGGTCTGTCCCAGTGAGCAGCACTGTGCACAGGCTAGCGGTGGTTAGGGTTTCAACTGCACTGCAGGCAGCGCCACAGTCACTTGGTAATACTTCCTGTACCCCAAATCCTACAGGCTACAAGGCTTTCTGGAGGGGGACTGCCGTATGCAACTTGACATCCTTAGGGTCTGTATTAGTTACTCCGTTCATGAGAGCAACCAAAACCTGAAAAGAAGTAACTTCAGGGAGGAAAGACTTACTTTCCGGCACAAAGGCAGGAGTGGGAGGTAGATCACAGTGTATCCATAGTTAGGAATGCTGTTTCTCTGCTTGCTTTCTCCTTTTTTCTTCAGTCCAGGACCCCATGGAGTAGTGTCACCCATGTTTAGAGTGGTTCTTTCTACCTCAATTAACCAAGTCTAGAAACGCGCTCACAGAGGTCTGTCTTCTAGATGACCTTAGATCCTGTAGTTCACAGTCAGTATTCACCACCACAGGGTGTGATCCAGGTTTCACAAACTTTAATTCGCTTAGAAGTCTTCTGGGGGTATAGTTCTAATCCCAGGTGTGCCTCAGCAGTCACAGCCAGGATTTAACCTCTGCCACCAGCCTTCCTGGGGTGCCAACACCCTTTGAGTAGTAAGAATCTAGCAGAAATCCAAATACACAGATGTAAGCAGTTACCATCCAGGGGCCCGGATGGCTCAGTGGGCAAAGTGCTTGTTGTACCGAGTCCCTGAACCGAAGTTCAGATCCCAAGCACCTATGAAGAAACCTGGTGACAGGCAGATGCCAGGAGCTCATAGGCCACCCAGTCTAGGTAATCAGTGGCATCTGCATTGAAAAAGAGACTGTCTCAAAAACTCATGCGAATGCTGGCATGATGGCTCGGTGGGGAAAGTCTCTTGCCACCAGGACTGATGACCTGGACTTAATTCCTCAGACCAACATGTCGGAAAGAGAATTGACTGACGTGTCATGTGCACACACAAAGTGACTAAAGAAATTCATGGTAAATGGATGGCTTTAAGTAAGATATAAGGGGCTGAAGAGATGGATCTGTAGTTAAGAACACCTCCTACTTTTGCCTGTAACTCCAGTACCAGGGGATCCATTGTCCACTTCTGGCCTCTGAGTACCAGTTGGATGCTCAGACAGATGCTCAGACAGATGTGTAGGCAAAGCACTCGTACACATAAAAGGGAAGAAGAAATCTGCTTTTAAAAAGGGTGGAGAGCCATAGAAGGCCCTTGATATCAGCCTCTGGCCTGTGTACATCACACGGGGATGAGAACACCCACACACATGTGCATACAATCAAGACAGGCTATGTGACTGCCGAGGAAAAATATTGTCAGTATTATAGCTAGCTCTCCACATCTAGCATTATATTTGGTCACTGTAACTACCCTGCGTGCAGCACTGGGATGGGGATTGGTCTGGTCTGTGCTAAGGGAAAGGAATATCACAGCATGTTTCTGAAGAGGGGAGGTAAGGAGAGAGGAGCCCCAGGTGAGCAGAGAGAAAAAGGACACACTGTCAGGAGAGAGGGTTGTATAGTTTGTTGTTTCAACACGGTGACAAATACCTGATACACAACTAAAGAAGGAAAGGTTGGTTTGGGCTCAGTTTCAGATGTTTTGGTCCATGATTAGTGGGCTCTCTTGTTTCAGAGTTGTGGTAAAAACAGAGCATTGTGGGAAAGGGTATGGTAGAGCAAAGTTACTCCCCTCATGGAGGTCAGAGAACAGAAAGAGACGTCATCCTTTAAAGCCCAATTCTAGACCAGGAAGATGACTCGGTGAGGACCTGAGTTCAGATCCGAGCACCCACATTAAAAACCAGGCTCGGTGGTGCATGCCTGTTAGCCCAGTGGTGGGGGCGCAGAGACAGGAGCATCCCTAGAGCTTGCTGGCCAGATAGACTAGACAAGTAATGAGCAGCAGGGTCAATGAGAGACCCTGACTCAAAAAATATGTGGAAAGTAATAGAAGAGAACTGTTCTCATTTCCTTTGTTTTTCTGCAACACTGACCAAAAGGAAAGGGCCTATTTGGCTTACACTTTCAAATCAGTCCATTATTTCAAGCAAGAGACAAAAACCATAGAGAAATGCTGCTTGAAGCTTTCCTCACAGGCTCATACTTAACTAGCATTCTTATAGCCCAGGACTACAAGCCCAGGAATTGGTGTTGCTCACAATAGGCTGGGACCTCCTACATAAATTTGGCAATCAAAGAAGTTCCCCATAGATGTGCCCATAGGCCAACTGGACCTGAGCAGTTCCTCAATTGAGACTTCCTTCTCAGGTGACTGGCAGCTGTGCCAAAGTTGACAGTTAGAGCTAACTATGACAACACCCATTGACAACCTTCAGCCTCAATGTGTACATGCCCAGGTGAGTGAACATGGGCAGATACACATGAGAGAAAGGGGGAGAGGAGGGGATGAGGGGGGAGGGAGAGACAGAGAGAGAGAGAGAGAGAGGGAATGGGGAGGGAGAGAGGCCAAAATACATAGTAAAATTCCCAATGACCTAGTTCCTCCAACTAGTCTATTTCTAGAAATTTCTACCACCCTTAAATGATGGCATCAAAAGGATTGATCCATTGGTTCAGACAATGCTCCTAATATAGTCTCACAGATTAGCTATTGCAGTTGGGGACCAAGCCTTTACCACATGAGCACTTTGTTTGGCACTTCCCTGGTACTAGACCCAGGATGGTTGTGGACAGCAAGGCAGGCGTGCCTGCCCACACCTAACTTAGAAGGTATTAGGGTGGGTTTCAGAGATCACCTTCTGTAGTACTCTGATGGGAGGCAGCTGGCAGGCTGCTGGTAAGACCTGGTCAGGGGGGAGCAGGCAGAGTCAGAGCCATCTCCCACAGGGTCAGGATACTCTACCGGGAAGAGCCCACTGGGGCTCTTCCTCCCATGGTTGACGCTGGCAAATAACCCCATATTTTATCAGTCTTCACACTGCCACACGCATGCATGATGACCTGGGCTTTTCTCCTCTCTAAAGTGTCTGGCTCTGTCCTATCTTGGCATCTTTCCAGGTCTGACTGTGAAGCTTTCTGTTAATTACCTTCTGTTGTGCTCACAGAAAAGTCTGGGGCCCTTTGGAGCTTCTGTCTCTATCATGGAGACCTACTGAAGTCTCATGAGCAGTCACTTGACTGGGACTAGAAGCCAGAGTGACCTCTTGCCTGCTACACACCCTGGTCAGAGTCCTGTGCATTTAATGCTCTGACGACCTGGGCTTTCATTATGCTTCCTGTCTGTATCGTGCTTTGATTGGACAAGATGTCTTGCCAGAAAGCATAGAAATCTAGGGTGTTAAAGGCCTAATAACTCCCAGTGTCAGCACTTCTGGGGAGCCTGTTGCTTTGTGTTCTAAAGATGGCACAGAATAGTGTTAAGGCATCAGCCAAAGGCTTTTCCGAGGGCTGTTTGTAATGGCCACTCAGCATGGTGCCACATGAATTCCTGACACAGAGAATTAGACATGGCAGGATGTGATCTGAAAGTACTCAGCTTCAGCACTCAGAGGTGTCAGTCCTGGGCCCTTGGAGCTGTAGTGGAACAGGTCACATGCCTATGTTGTAAACCAATGAGCTCATGCTATGTGGAAGCTGCTACCGCCAGGAGGAGCGGCCTCCCAAATGTCTCCTCCGAGGTAAGCCTGTGAGGACTCAGGCATTGTGCTGGCCTGCCCCTATCACCTGGCAGAATGCACTCAGGCAGTATCCTGGTCAGCTCACTTATCACCTTTTCTAGTTCAGTCCAGAAAGGCCCACAGCCAAGGTAACAAGACCTTTCTTGTCTGTCAAGAGCAATTTTTTCTTGCCATCCCTAGTAGGAACAGAAAAAAAAACTCAATTCTCAGACATTCATCTACACATTAAATTTCACTCAAACATAACATGACATAGATCCTCATCTCCCTCCTTTTGGTCATCTCCTCTCTCATTTCATTAGTGCTATTCCTATAACGCCCATCATCCCCAAATATTGGGTTTGGGGACGTAAGATCCTGGTATGAGTGCTGGCTCTGCTGCTGTTTCGTAGGCTTGTAATCCTCAGCAAGTTATTGGACCTCGATGACCCATTGAGCATCTGGTGTATAAATTTGTTGATGCCACCTCACACATCCATCTGGGACTAGACAGATAAGACCAGAAGGGTGGCAGGAAGGTGTGGAGGGCAACAGCTGGCTAGCAGGACTAAGCACAGCAGCCAGCAAACAGAGAGCCCCAGGGTGACAGAGTACCTTCCAGGAGCATTCTTGTAGTTCCATCCCTGTGGGAGATGCTTGGCTTCTGGCTTACTGTCACTAAGCCATCTTGACTTTAATAACATCCTATGTGGACAATCCTGTGTCTTCCCCTTTCTCCGGTGTCAGTGAAGCTTCTGTTGATTTGGGATTGAGTCCTGGGATTATTCTTGGCTCACTAGTAGACCTGACCCTTGATTTGCATCCCTTGATGGTAGGTGATGCTGTGACTCCAAGGGCTGGAGAAACTTAACTTTCTTCTGTTCCCTGTCCCCTATGATGCAGATGCAGCTTAATATAGAGAAATGATGTTGCCTTCATCACCTCAGGCCCCAGGCAAGCTGGGACTGCAGAGTGACCTCACATGGCTCCTGGCAGTTCAGTTGGAAAAAAATAAGTATGGTTGCCTTTTGTCATAGGAACTCCAGTTATGGTGAAAGGTTAAGGAGTTTGATTAATCTGGATGTACATATGCATTTTCACAGTCATATACATGCTCCCTGCCCTTTTCTATCATTTTTACACCAGTGGCTTTTGTTTTTTGAACTGAGGATTTGTGCTTGTCTGTAGATGATGAGTTGAAAAGTAATGCTAATTGAATAGGAATCTGCTCTGAACTATCTGCCCAAGAGGATTTAAATACTACATAAATGGGAGCATTACAGGTAAGGGCTAAAATATATGATTCCCAGAAAGATGTGGTAGCACATTTTTCTACTATATTAAAAAGTAAGAAGCCTGACTTCTTCTTGAATGTTAGAAGCACAAGAAACATTAAAAAGCAAGAGTGCATTTTAAAAATAAATGCATTTGTTTTGCTAACTAAACATAGATTTTACTTATGTATCTTGAAATTCCGCCTAGTTTTTTTTTTTTTTTTAAGAAGTGTTTCTGACTGAACCAAATAGAAGTGGGGTAACTGGATAGATTATCCTAGGCTGTTCTGAGTGCCCCTCTCCTCCATGATACATAACATGGTCATCCAGGACCCAGAAGTGGCTGAGGAGAATGTGTTTCTCTGGGTCACTGATGCTGCTGGAAGGATGCTCTGTCATGGCAAAAGCAGGGCTGATTGGAAAACCATTGCCTATCCTAGGTTATCAACATGTGTGAGTTGCACACTCTATGTGCAGCATCTTATTCATCCTATACCCAGCATGATTTAAAACAGTTCACAGATGAGAACCTAAAGCTCATAAAGGTAAATCAGCCTCCCAGGGTCACACAACTGGACCAGAGATGCTGAGCCCCAATTCAGCCTCAGCTTGCCCCAGCCCACACATCCAGGTACACTGGCAGTTAGAATAGTCTATGCACCTGCACACAGCCCTCTGGGTCAGGAGCCTGCAGCCTTTGTCCCCCTAACATATGGGATTAATCACTTTTAAAAGAGACAGACAAAGCCCCATGGAGGATGGGGAGGAGAGCCTGAAAGAGGATCTCCTAGGTAATACTGGCTGTCTGATGCATAAATCAGCAGGCCTAGCCTAGAGCTCTGTGGTTAGATGGGGTTTAATTCTCACAGCTGTGGACAGCCAGCATGGCTCCCAGGTAACCACCTCAAGTGCTAGAGAGTGTAGAGCTGACAAGAGGCGAGGCAGAGAGTGTACAGTTCTTGTAAAAATTCATCTGGAATATATGATAAACACCTCTACTCTCACACTTGACATAGAAGAATATTCCTTGGTGGCCAAATCTGATGGGAGAGAAAGGGGAGGGGAGGGGGAGGGAGGGAGGGAGGGAGAGAGGAGTCTAAAGACAGGTGGCTAGAGGAGCCATCAGAGCCACCAAGCAGACCAGCTTCCACACCCAGGTGACTCATATCCAGGAGCTTCACTGAGTGACAATTAAACAGGAGAATGTCTGATCTGCCATCCCTTAAGCCCCACGCTGACTCTTTCTCACAGCTGTGGACTCTTCTCTGGTAATCCCCTCTCAGGTAATGGAGTATTTCTGCCCAGCAGGGGAGGGGCCGGCAGCTTTGCATTGTTGGGAAATGCTTTCTTAAAAGGCTAATGCAATTTGTATCCAAAAAGCAAGGTGAGAAGCTTTTTTTTTTTTTCTTTTTCTTCCCCTGAAAAGGTCTGCTCCAGGAATGTTCCAAGCGAAAAAACTGTGTTAGCGAAGTATGCCTTACGAAGGTTTCTGAGGGACCGCAGTGAGATAACTGGAAAGCTAGCCCCAGCTTGTTTTCTGTAGTTGATAAGAGACACAGGAAGTAAACAGTCAGAAAGCAACTGCTAGCAAGGTTAAAAGATCAGAATGGGAAGTGAGTACCCGCCTCTGCCTGGGTGTCACTCCCTTCTGTTGTAAAGCAGAACTGGCCGAAGTCTTGCACTTTGCTTGACCTGAGAGAGCGTGCTGCTGTGTAATCTGCAGCCCAGCACTCTTCAGTGCAGGGACGGTAGCTTTCTGCCAAGGGGTAGTCCACGGATTGGCATGGAGACTCTGTGGATCAAGGTTCTGGATGTCTGGAGAAAGGACTGCCCAGCTTACGGAAACGCACAGGAAATGTCCAGGAAAGACTCTGTTAGGGAAACTAGAATTGGAGTGACTTAATATTGGAGCCCCTGCTAGCCATGTAGAGTACATAACTGAGGGTGCAGGGCCTGGCAGAGCTTGCAGCCAGCTCCACCCTGACCAGTCTTGCCTGAGTTTTTTTTTTTTTTTTTTTTTTTTTGTCCTGCCATTGGAAATGTGACATTGACACCCCATTGCCCCATTGAGGCATACAATAACGGGTTTGGACTTTGATTATGGAAATCAAGGGAGGATACTTGGAGGAAGGGAGTGTCTGGATAAATTCCTAGGGCAACAATATCAATGTTTCAGTATCCCCAGTGCCATAGCAGCAGCTTTGTGCCTGAGCTGGGAGGCCAAATGCGTTAGTCGAAAGCCCTTAGATGCCGTAAGTGAGGAAACAGCTTGTGCTGCCCTCTAAATATGATTCCCAGGGTGCCTCCTGAAGCTAGCTGACACCATGGCCAAGTTCAAGAATATCAGGGTGAAAGAGAGGTGGAGAGGGATTTGGCACTGACTTCTCCGTGGCTGGAAACTGTGTGTCAGCACCATTCATCGCGCCTCCCAGCCAGCCAGCCAGCCAGGCAGGCCCTCACCCCACCCTCTGCTCTTGAGCTTGGGTTCCTGTTGGTGGCAGCTGCACAAAGCGCTTGCTGAGGCTTAAGTTTCCCCACCTAACTTCATAACATGTTCTGTCCTCTGGTGGAAAGGGGGTGGGGCCCACGGTCTCCTTCCTGTGCGTTTCATGGACACCTTTTGGTGTGCTGGGAAGCATGCCACACGCATCCGGCCTGCAGTTCTGTGTGTGGCTCCAGTGTCATGCTGGATTTTCCATAGTCTGTATGCTAAATGGTTTCTGACGGAAAGTGGAGCAGGAACCATCATCTGCCCTCAAAGATCTGAAATGCATGGGGACCACCTGACTGAAACTCTAGGCTACAGGGCTGGGGGGGTGTGCCAGCAAAGGTTCGATAGAATCGAGGAGAGTGTATTTCACCACTCAGGAGAGCATATGGTCATATGCCTACAATAAATATCCACACACGTATCACCCAACAAGACAGATGTAATAAACTCAAAAAAAAAAATATGCACAGCCACCCTCCTGTGCTTTCCTCCCCCACACTGTCCTCGGGACTGCCACCTGCCACACATCCTAGCAACATGTGTAACTCCTTTCCCTTAATTCTTGCATTCATTCCTGGTGATCCTAAGTACTGACTTTGTCTGCTAAAACCAGGCTATTACTAGTATCATGGGTGTGTAGCCGTTAAAAAAAAAAAGTCTATAAAGAGGTGTAAACCTCAACCTGAAAACTACCCTGAAATGGACCATCTTTATCTAGTGCATACATGGACATTTCTTTTTACAGTGAAGCTCCTTTGAATGCCTGCAAAGAACATGGGAAGGTAGGAAGACTTGAGTATACAGAGGTCATCTAGATAGAAAGGACCCTGAGTTGTCACAAACCTTCCCTTTAGTGCCTGTTCCATAAGGTAAAAAAAACCTTGGTGGTGCTGGGAAACGGTAGGGTGAGGGTTATGTCCTTGTTACTCTAAAACTTCCATAATGTTGAAGGTGGTGTCAGGGAAGCATGGTCAATCTGGAGACTGGGACTAGGCATCTGATAGGTGAGCTGTGCCATGCATTCTTAGAGGCGTTATCACCCTTGCAAACCACTTTGGGGTTAGTGGATGCAGACCAGCTCTTCAGCTCCTTGAGAACCCTGTGGGCAGCAATAATGCTAATATGTTCCTTGCCTGCCCTAGAGTAGCTACAGAGCAGTGACCCTGAACAAAGCTTAAGCCTTCAGCCCTCTGTTCTATAAACCCAGTTGAACGGGCTCAGAAAGAACACCATGGTACACGAAATATCGCTCTCTCTCTCTCTCTCTCTCTCTCTCTCTCTCTCTCTCTCTCTCTGTGTGTGTGTGTGTGTGTGTGTACAGGGTCTCACTATGTAGACCAAGCTCTCCTTGAACTATTGTGTCTTTGTGTCTTTTTAAAGACGAATAGAAGTGCTTTCTCCTAAAACAAAGCAGAAGATTTTAGGAAGTCCTTTACCGAAGTAGGCATAAACAAGAAAACACTGGATTCAGTAACCATCTCAAAGTTGAAAACTCAACAGACTATCAAAAGAATCAGAAAACCAGTGAAAATTGCCAAGATCTCTATATACAACTGCAGGAATGTTCTGGCCAGTTCTCAGCTAGTGGAAAATGCAAGGGAAACTGCCTGAGTAGCATGTCAGAAGCCAGCTTGGATGCTGGATTCAGGAAAAGGGTAATTTTTGCCAGATCATTTCTTATTAGGTCTCAAAAGGGCCAGCCCTGCCTTGCCTGGCACAGACAGCTGTCCCACCTCCTCCTCTCTGATCTCCAGTTTGCTCAACGTGGCAGCCCCAGGACGCAGGGTCCAAGAGTGTCACTCCCGGTGGTGAACCCTGCCTTCTCATAGTCTCTATGGGTGCCCAGGGAACACTTCACCTGTGGCCCCAGATTGACTTGAAAGGGTGATTGTGCAGCTGGCTGTTGGTAGGAATTTCATCAGAAATGGGTGCGGTTCTCTCTGCTGGCACGAGCTGGTCTTTGTTGTGCTGTATCATCCAAGAACAACTCTTGACTGAGTCTAGGAAGGGTAATAGGTCGCCACAGCCCAGCTGAAGATTATATAATGTGCCTGTTTGGGTTTGAGCTCAGAAGCAGCCAGCCTGACACCTCAACTTGTGAGCAGCTTGGACAGCCCTCCTGGTAAAAGGGAAAACGGGGTCTCTGAAACCTTATCCCAAAGAGACAAAGTAATGTAGGTAGGCGTCAAGTTGCCTCTAAGTGAGCTTCATGACCTTAGGCCAATAGCATTACTGATTTATAATGCTTTTGCACAATACCGTCCAGTTTAGGGGATACAGTCACAGCCATTTAACCCTTACAGTCACCAAGTCCAATAGCTGGTGATCTCTTGAGAGAGAGAAAGCCATGAGCGAACTCACTCTGTCCTGTGTACATGGAGAAAGTCGCCTCTTGTTCTCCCTACAATCACAAATCTGTGGTAATGTGTATAGAAACTATGATAAAGAGCAATGTTAATGTGGTTTGGGTTGGTAGCTTATTTGGAGTAGCAATGAAACTCCAGGGAGAAGATCAGTTTTGTTTTTCAGTTAACAAACTTTATTTTTTGAGCAATTTTAGGCTTACAGAGAAATGGAGCAGGAAGTACATTTTCCCATGTATCACTTTTTACCTCCTTCCTTCTCTCCAGTTAGCCCGTTAAAAATGTGTGTTACTGTTGGGCAATGTGGTGCATGCCTTTAATCTCCAGCACTCAGGAGGCAGAGAGAGACGGATCTCTGTGAGTTCCAGGTCAGGCTCCAAAGCTACAGAGAATCCCTGTCTCAAAACAAAAAGTGTTTTTTCTGAGGCACATATATTGCAGCTGACACACAAATACTGTAACACTGTTTTGAAAGCCATAGTTTGCATTGGGATCACTCTTGGTATTACACATCCAGGGTATTTAGACAAATGTGTGGTTTGCAATTACACAATCAAACAAAATAGCTTCACTGCCCTAAAAACCTCCACGCCTCACCTGCCCCTCCCTTCTGAGCCTGTAGAGTCCACTGATTTTACTAGCATTAAGTTTGGATATGCTTTTTAGGGATTTTTAATGTATACATTTCAAAGTCACTGAGCAAAAAGAGAAAATGTACTCTAAGAATAATTGCTTTCTTCATTGTAAATGATCCAGCCTTGCTGGCCAACGGGGCAATTGAGTCCAAGTCTGCTCCAGCACCCTACATGTGTGCTTTGGCAAAATTATTACCTCAGTCTCCACCTTCCTCTAAGCATTCTGAGGGTGAAGACAGAACGCAAGCCTGTTTCCTGGCCTCCCTTACCCTCTTTCAGTCATGTCACTCTTCTTAGATGGTAAAATACTTAGAAATGCAACTACCATGTGGGTTGAAGAGAAAGTCTTTGCACCTAGAATCTTCCCAGAGGGGTTTACTTGAGAGAAAAGCAACAGCTCCATTTTCTAGAACATGTCTTCTCTTCCATGACCCATGTGTTTACCTTTCACCACCACCATCTCCACCCTGCTCCTGACGATCTAATCTTTCTATAAAAGGACAAAGGGTTTGGTAAGTAGCCTTCCCTTGTTTAGCCAGTAAACAGAATTCTCTACCTGAGCAGGCTCCCTCTGAGGAGGTGATGGGTCCTCCCAAGTCTTTCTCAGAATAGCATCACAGCATCTTCACTTGAACCTGGGAAGAAAACACCTGCTTCTTAGAACAATTAGCATTTGCAACATACAGTCCATCCTCCTGCCCGCCTCTGCTCTTCCTCTGCCTGGCTCTGCTCCCTGCCCCCATACAAACACTCTCTCTCTCTCTCTCTCTCTCTCTCTCTCTCTCTCTCTCTCTCTCTCTCTCTCTCTCTCTCTCCCTCCCTCCCTCCCCCTCCCTCCCTCTTTCCAGTCAAGGACATGCTGAAGTGGCTGGTCAGCGCCACCTCCGTGTCTAAAACTTCAGCATTTGCCTTTGCTGGGACTTTTCCAACTTTACCTAGAAAAGAACTAACCAGAGCTTTAGCACTTGTGGTCAGCCTGCTTCCGGCTGCGGCTTCAGTTAGTCTGTGTTCGCTGACAGAGGAAGTACTTGCAATGATGGGAACTGCCTGACTGGATTGTGGGAGGACCAGGGCAGACGGTGCCTCATAGCATTGGCATGCGACATGCCAGCAGAAAGCTGACTGAGGAGAGCAAAGAGGGACAGATCAGACCTAGAGTGGCAGATGCTGTGTGACACCCCCACCCCAGCTACGTACATCCCCCACAATTCGAATTCATTTATAAACAGAATGTCTTGGTGAAAGATGACTTTCCCAGAAACGCAAGAAATGCTTTAGATCCTGACTAGACCTCAAGGCAAAAGTCTGCAAACATGGGTGTACAGGCCTTCACGCTCTGGCTGGAGAGTTGTGGGGTGACAGAAGTTGTGGATGACAAGCTAGTAATGACATAAAAAGTTGCAGGATTCTAATTCACCATCACTACACACACACACACACATCCTTCACTATAGTTGGTATTTTCTTTTCAGATGGATTCTCCATGTCAATCAGATCAGAACCCTCTTGCTGAGAAACATTACACCAGCAGGATCGGATCCTACTGAGCCACATGCAAAACCACCTGGAAATTGAGAAAGAGTTTGGCTAGAATTGCTAATTAACTTTAACTACTGTGTAATTGGAGATTTGTCCTAACAGCCAGGTGATTAATTAAAATATTGGTGACACCAAAGATCTCACATTCAAGGACTGGTCCATCTCAGTGCAGAACAGGATAGGGTCTGCCCACCACAGAACTCTGTTCCACCGAGCTGGTCTTGTATGGATTAGGATTTGAGTGGGGTTCCTCCTACCTGAGTTTCATATTGCAAATGTAAGGAGGCAGAGAATTTACACTGAAGGGGTCTAGCCCAGAAAACCCTTTTTTCCTACCTTTGCATGCAAGACCTCCTAAAATGGAGAGTGAAGGTTATCCCTGGGTTAGAACACATGACCCGTAGTAGCCCACAGCAAACACATGGCTTTTCATTGTAGTGATGGGTGCTACCTAAGTTTGGAAGAGTGTTCCACATCGCTCTTTTAGTTTATTGTGGTTTAAAGATGCATTATTATCTCTGTGTGTAGTGGGCTTTATGGACTCCGTGAGTAGAGCCTTCATGTCCCAGGGTCACAGGTGTTCCATGTATTGAGCAGGAAAAAAAAAAAAAGTCAAAGTTCTGTGAAGGACTCTTAAGTGGAAGAAGCATTGACTTTCTGCCATCACTGCTGGAGCTGGGAGGGTTAAAGTCACATGTGCTGAAGAAAGTGGGAATTTGCTACAGCATAGTCTCATTGTAATCTGTCTTATTCAGTCATGTTATTACTGTTCCCTACAGTCAAAGCTTTGTGCACACCCGTGCACGGATCTTCTGGAGTCTTTATAAATCTGTCTTCTCTTCTTATAGAAGGTTTGCTAAGCAGATGAGCACATGGGGCATTTGAGAGCACTCCAGTTTGGCCTTGGAGCATCTCTTTGCACAGTAAATGATAAGTTAATCACAGATGAGCCTGTGGCCACTCACTGTGCATGCTCCGCATGTGGTAGGGTGGAGTCTTCTATCACATCTCCTTTCCTTTCTTCCCTTCATTTCTTGCTTCACACTTAGCACCTGTGTCTCTTCCTATCCCAGACCCTCCATCATGCCAATATATACCTCTACCTCTCCTGTCTGCTCTCACCTCCTCCTCTAACCACACTGGTGGTCCATTACACCGGTACCCATCCCGTTCTACTGAGGATATCCTCATGCATGTTCTCTTCAGAGCTCAGTGCTGGCGTGGCCTCCTTTAGGCCTTCTATGCAGAGGATACTCACCCACTGGTCACTAGAGTGCTATAGGCAGACTTTTCTGTCCTACCAGTCACGTCGTTCATTCCCCCCAAAAAACACACAGGGACATATTAATTATAAATGTTTGGCCGATAGCTTAGGCTTGTCTCCAGCCAGTTCTTTAACCCCTTCTATTAATCTATGTACTGCCCCATGTCTCGCTCATCTCATCTATGAACTTCCTATGTTGTTTCTTCTGACAGTCACAAGTCAGTCACAGTCTCCACCCTTTTTCCCAGCATCCTTCTAGTCTGCCTCTCCCACCCAGTATCTTCTTTTAGGCTCTTTATTAACCAAGGAGAGTAATACACATTTACAGTGTTCAAAGATTGTTCCACAGCAGGTTCTGTCCTTAGTGTTTCTCTCTATGGCTCATTTGACTCAGCACAGCCTGCTCTTGCCTGCCTAAACATCCTCTCTTCATTTCCATTTCAGGGACCTGGCAATGGAAGCCTTGCTCCCTACTTAGGTGTCCAAGTCGAACATGTCTATTTTGAAAGAGGCCCCAGGATCTAGATGCACTGTCCACACCCGTGTGTCCATGTACCATCCTCAGTGCCCAGTCAGAGAAATGAGGGCTCCTTTAGTTTATGATGAATTTGTTAGACGTTTAAAGTACTTTCAATGCTTATACATATTTGAGATCAAATAACTTAAGACACCCACCCATATACTCAGTTATAATGCTATGCAATTGTCAATACAAGTTACTTCTTAAGATCTGATTTGGAAAATGCCCTTTAGTCCTGTCTCCCACACCCAAGTCAGAACTTCAGTTGCTCACATCTGTGATGGTGAGATGTGTATCCTTCGTCACATCCCAGCTGATGCTGGGTTTGGGATCTTTGCTTTCCTTCTCTGGAATCATTCTACAAAAATTTGTAGCAGCAAGGCTGGTTATCTGGGGCCTCTGATGGCTAAGCTGGACTCCTGTGGTACCCCCACTGTAGTTTGGGGCTCATGCCTTTGTCAGGCAAGCCTCCACCTCTGCCTGTCCCTTCACAGAGGCTAGTTTACATGATTCAAGAAAGTTCACTACCTGTCAGCTTCATGCCGCTGTCTTCTGATATCTGAGGTTCCTTTCTCCCTCAACATTGCAACCCTTGACCGTGAATTGCTTCCTAGTGGGAACGTGGAGTGATATGTCTGAATGATAGACGCAGATTGTAGAATCCCATCAATGGCAGGTCACTGAAGCTGTCCTGTAGAAAACTGATTGCTGACAGAGTAACACTTGATTTTTAAGCTAGTGGCTTTAAAAGGGTATGTTTTATGGGCTTAATATTTGACCTGTCTCTCTGTTGATAAATTGACTAAAATGAATGTAGGGTAGCATGACTGTTTATTGTGGGATATAGCAGGGTAGACACTGCCATTTTTCTCTTTCAGCAGAGAAGAAAAGTGTAAAGCACTCTGTATTTACTACTTAATTTCATGTGAGTAGAGTCCATGAAGGGTCACTCCATCCTCCCACAAATTGACTGTCTCCTGTGGTCTAGTCACTCCACAGAGGCAGATCCAGCCCTCACCTTACAGAGTAATGAGCTCCTGAGAATGAGTTCCTGGATTGCCCTGGTGTCTCAAGTTGTGACTGAACTGGGGATATAGCTCAGTTGGTAGAATGCTTGCCCAGAGCTACATAAGTGGACATGGTGGTACATGATTCAAACAGTGAGGAGGTGGAGGCAGGAGGATCATGAGTTCGGGTCACCTTAGCTATACTGTGAGTGTAGCTCCCCCTGCTCCAGAAATACAAGATATGCTAGCATGTGGCTTGCCTTCTTTATTTTGCACCTGGTCTTTGCATGGCTTTTCCTGCAAGATCACCTTAGCTGCAGGCAGTTTAATGGCCACAGTTACTGTGTCAACTGATATGAGACTTGGGTCTCACAGAGTATTGATTTTTATTTGAAGCATACTAACACCCTCTATTTTGTACAACAGAGGTTGGCCAACACAAGTCCCAAAGTCCAAACCCAGTGAGCCACCGGCATTTGTAAATAATGTTTTATGGGCATACAGCTACATCTTTTCTTTTGCATAATGCCTATGGCTATCTGGGGAAGTGGGCAAGGGCAGTTATAGGTTCACAAAGACAAAAATAGTCTTTTCTGATACTGACTCCCAGAAAAATGCTGAAGCCTGAGTAGATCCAAGCAACAATAATGCATTGTCCTTACTTGCATGGGCGTTTTGAAAAGTGTATGCAATATTTACTGATAAGATCAAAGCGGTCCAGGTGAGAATGACACTGGCTGGATCCGAAATGAGTCAGTTCCCCTGAATCTTGCTGGTCATTCCTGCCCCCTCTGCTCAGAACCTGAGTATGATGCATGCTATTCAGGAGAAAGGCATCATGGGCAGAAGGAAGTGAGGTGAGAGAAGGAAAAGCCCCACTTTGCTAACCAGAGATGAGAAAGATCGTTCACATGTACAAGCCGTAACATCAACACGATAGAGTTGGGTGGCATGTGGCCAAATAGCCTCACCTTGTACAGTGGGCAGCATCTATGGCAGGGTATCCTCCATAAGCTCACAAACTGGAAATGGACTGAGGAGCCCATTCCTCATCTTCCACCCATTAATCCCTTTAGCTAAGCAAATTCACACATCTGTCCATAAAAGTGCCAGAACACATGGGAACTTAATATTTGTTTTACAGCACAGCATGAGGTACCAGTCAAAGATTCAGAGACAGACAGAAACTTTGGTAACTTCAAGGGGTGTATAAGCTGGGTAGAATTTCAGTTGGACAAAATGAAACATTCTGGTATAGGCTATGTAGCAGTGTGAATTAGTCAGATTACTAAAGTTTGTTATGTGTGTTTTGCCCTAATCTGAAACAGAGCTTGTCAGCCATATAATTTGCCCAGACAAGAACTATAGTGGCAAAGATGGGAGCCATAGTGGTGGTGTCAGTAGTTGCAGTTAGGACCTTAAATTGGAAGCCTACTTTCCACTTATATTTAATTTTATAGCAATTTCCTCTTGTAAGAATTAGGAGTTCCATTGTGTTAATTGCAGCTTTTCTAGGCTAGGAAGTTGGCTCAGTCAGTAAAGTGCTTGCCGCGCAAGCACGAGGAGGCCCATGTTTGGATCCTCAGAACCCACATAAGAAGTCAGACAAGGGGGCACGCACATACCTGTGATCCCAAAGGAGTGGAGAGCCCTAGAGCCTGCTGGCCATAGAGGACAGCTAAGTTGTTGAGCTCACATGCAGTGAGACACCTTTTCTCGAAATAACAATCTCAGCATATGTGAGTCAGAAGAAGCCAGATCTGTGAGTTAAAGGTCAGCCTGGTCTACATAGTGACTTCTAGGCCCATTAATACTACATGAGACCTGTCTCAAGGAAAAAAAAAAAGACGGGAGGGGAGCAAATGCAGAAGACTCCTGACATCAACCTCTGGCCCTCCATATTCAAATCGTTTTATTAGCTCTACCCCAGGCAGAGATAGCAGCATGAGAGAAGAAGGTGTGTGGGAAAGATCACACGAGAAGATGACTCTTCTTGTTTCTACCCTTAGAAGTAACTCCCTCTTTTTTTTTCCAATGTGCATCCTAGGAAAGAAACCTTGATTGGTTCCCCAGGATGAGAGCCATGTCCCTGGTCAGCAGCGATTCTGAAGGGGAGCAGAACGAGCTGAGGAACCTGCAGGAGAAGCTGGAGTCCACCATGAAGCTAGTCACCAATCTTTCTGGCCAGCTGTCAGAACTAAAGGACCAGGTAAAGGAGGGGAGCCCCACACCAGACCCCACAACTTATGCACATCCCACTCATTGTCACACACCTCAGATCAACAGAGAGATGGGCAGTGTTCATGCTACAGTTTTGAAGCATCTCCCTTAGAGGGAACTGGGTGTCAGACGGCAGAGTCACACCCTCATTCTCTGCCTTTGCTGTCTTTGCCCTCTGTGCAGCACTGCTAACGGTGCGATTTTAATATGGAAACTACTTGAGTGAAACATTGACTAACAAAGACAACACGCTGCGTGAAGCTGAACCCTTTGGGACTTGACTTGCACATGAGAGCATGTGCACCTAGTTCTGCTTTAGCTTCTTAGCCCTGGAATTTCTCAGGTATTCACCCATAGTTTTAAAAGTCCATATCCCGAGAGAAGCTGCCAGTCTTAGGAAGCTTTTCTAGTCCTCTCAGAAACACAGCTCCCACCCTGCCCCTTGAACATAGAAGTTGACAAGAGGTGACAGATTTACACCAAATGTAGCATATTATTCTACACACACACACACACCTTTGATGCCTTAAAAACAACACACACACACACACACACACACACACACACACACACACCTTTGATGCCTTAAAAACAACACAGCAGTCAGAGTGACAGGTGCTGCTCTGGGTCAAGAGCTTGAGCCAGGGACAGTGAGCAGCCTCACTGGGACATCCGCACGCCAACAGACACCGAAGGCATTTTAGTCAGCACCCCATACACAAGATGGGGTGCACTCTGCACAGCGGTAGGTACCCGACAAGCCCTGCCCTGTAGGTCAGTGGCAAGGTGTATGTACTTCATAATTACAGAAGAGCTGGCCTGCAATAAACACTTCTTGGAGACAGTTTAGAGAGTGTTTTTAGTAATTCAGCTTTCAATTAAATTTCTTTTCCGGCTGAATTTTGCCCATCTGTGCCCTAAGATACCATTTGGCCTCAAGTTCTTTTCCTTCAAATGCACTAGGATGCAGATAATAAAAGACCAGTGAGAAAAGGTGGCCTCACTGATAGGAGCTGCCTACAGCCCAGAGCTTGGCAACCACCTAAAGTGAACAATAACCTAAATAAGTAAACTAATGAAGATTTAACCTCCCGTCCTGCTGTGAGGCATCTAACAGGTGTCTCATAGGACTCAGCTGACTCATGAATATATCAGTGGCTGTGTCTATCGTTATCCCTCCAGCCCCTGAGAGCCTGGTGAACCTAGCAAGCTTTTTTTCCCCCCTCCCACTTGGGATAGCTGTGGCATCAAGAGGTTCAGACAAATCAGATGTCTTAAATTAGGTGCCAAACAACAAATCTTAGACTTTGATCCAAGACACTTCCATACAGGAGCTAACCGTGATGCCTGTGCCATTTTTTTTTTTTTTTTTTTTTTTTTTTTTTTAAGAGTTCTCTTGCACTTCATGCCCAGGGTATCTGAACTGCTAGCTCTGCAGTACACCAACCCCTCCTCTCATTTCCTTGTGACACTTTCTCATTTCATCCTTGGAAGCTCTGTAGGGGCATGCTTTATTAATGAGAATAGCTAGCAATTGGGTGTCCCCTGGGAGTTTATGTTTTTGAGCATCCTGTGATGGTAAAAGCAAGTTAGCCCTTCCCTCCGGGCTCTATTGAAAAACCCTTGTCCATGCGGTGCTGAGTCTGTCATTCTCCAGTTGTCACCTAGAGTGACTCAGGAGCTGCCTCAATCTCCACTTCACAAACCAACGAACCATGTCCAAGGTGTGAGGGACTAAGGAAACCGCGAGAACGGCAGGTGTAGGGAGGCACCCATGGGTCATCCTACCAGTTCCTGGGTTCCTTGATGAAGACAGCAAGGAGCACAGAAGACTCTTGGGAAATGTATCCCCGTGGTACATGCCAGCATGAGGGTGTGAAGCCCTAATCCTCCAGTGTTGGCCTGCTTTGGTGTGTTGAGTAGCTTTGAGTATGTTTGCTGTTTTGTATCCAGTTTGCCCTCTGTGATTAACTTTTTAAATTTCCTTCCCCTTTCTTTCTTTTTCTTTCTTTCTTTTTTTTTTTTTTTTTTTTTTTTTTTTTTTTTTTGAAGGAAGAACCTTACTGTTTCATAGTCCTGAGGATGCATTCCCTGTCATATGCACAGCTGAGCATAGCAGAAACTCAGCTTTTGTAAACTGAGGTTGGGATAGAGCTATTTCTAGTGAGCTATTTCACATTTAACTAAATGTGGACTAAGATTCATGAACTCACCTTAGACCCTGTGTGGTTTCAACTATTCAATTCCCTGCCCTTCCTTCACCAATTTTCAGTTTTCAGGTTGGCAGTTGGAACCACTCTTTAGAAAGCCCTTCCCCTGTGAGTGATTCTGAAATTGAACCTTTTTTTTTTCTTGGAAAGTGTTATAGGCTACAAAGAAGCATAGAAATGCAATAGCACATTTTGAAGTTCTTTTACCAGGATTAAACTGTTCAAGTTTCGAGATGCTCAGAAACAGGAGAAAAAAAAAAAAAAAATAGACCACAGTTGCTTTGGGGGCAGGGAGGGTTGTTTCATTCAAACAGGCTCTAACCCCTAACGAGCCTGTAATACATCATCTCAGAACCAGCCTGAAGAGTTTGAATGCTATTAATTAGGTTTGGTGTTAGGAAACTTTTAAACACATTTTAAGCTGTTGTGTATAACTCCTAGTGACATGTTACAGATTTGGTTGTGGCCATTACAAGAATTCCTGCCCACAAAAGACAACAACATGGCTTAAAACCTAAAAAGCCCTACAAATGATTCAAGAACAAGAAACTCTGTCATAGACATTTCTACTGAGGCCATGAAAGACTGCCATTCACTAGGAAATCTAAAAGTTGCTTCATCCCGTAGCTATTTTGTAGATGTTCTGACCCAGCAACCAGCAATGGAGTGAGCGAGAGTCATTTAAGCATGAATAACTTTAGGTTTTAATCTTTGCTGGGCTGGCTTGAGGTTGTTTTTCTAAACTACCAACTGGAGGAGAAGTCCTTGTGAGGATATTAGTGAAAACATGATTACTGGTGTCAGGTGTTCAGTCTGGCTGAATTGCTTTTCTAAGTGTTAATGATGCATCTCATCTCCAAGTTTCCCCTCCCAAGAGATTCTGAATACCAAATGTGATTCTCTTACATCCTTATTCCAAGGAGGAAGACTAATGTAAGAACTTCATGATTTTTTTTTTTTTTTTGCATGTTTCCTTCACAATGCAAAAAGAGCAAATACTAAGCAAAAGGTTAATTTTCTTGAAAATGTGACTGGCTTCATATAGGACAGTGACCTGTATCTGTCATGCGAGGAATGTAAGAAGTGCTTGAACATCTAATTATATTAGCATGTTGCCTTTTTCATGAAAGAGAGCCAAGACATCTGCCTTCCAGGACCCTGTGTATAGCAAGAAACAAAGAGAAGGTATGAGCAAAGTTACATGGAACACAGAGGAAGCTGGCCTAGCAGTGGCTTACAGTGAGAAAGTGGTGTAGCTTCTCTAATCATACAAGCAGGTGGCTCCTGGTCTGGCAGAGAACTACAGTAGGGGCCTTCCAGGAAAGGAAGCAGCATGAGGAAACGCATGACAGCGCATGGCATGCTCAAGGAATGGCAATACACTCAGGTTAACCCAACTCATTCCAACCAACACTCAGAAGCCAAGTTTGCCACACGCAGCATTAGGTATCAAGCACACAAAGGCAAAAAGGACCTAGTGTTTACCTTCTAGAACTAGCTGTCTCCCACCAACACAACAAACAGGAGAATTACACACTTAAACACAGTATATTGCAGAGGGCTAAACTGGTTTCTGTGGGAATGGACAAAGGCTTTCCTCACAGTGAACTTAGGGGAAAGATTGCAGTCATTGCCCACAGCCTTCTCAGGGTTATTCATTCCTCACTCAGAGTTTAAGAAAGTTTGCCAGTGAGATAGACTTATCATATTAGGGGGGCACCTCTAAGGGACTGAGCAAAGATATAGAAGCAGTATAATTGTATTCAGAAGACCTTGTGTTTTGGAGGTTTTGTTGTTAAGTTTTGTTTGTTTTAACTTCTAAGCATTTAGGGCTCATCATTTGAGCCTGACTGATTCTATAGAACCATAGGAAGGAATTCTGGTTACTGGACTTCACTAGGTATTTGGAATCTCAGTAACCAGGATGTTTTTCCACATATAACTGGAAGCTTTCCCGAGAGCGTTATGATCTGTTTTGAGCCAGACTAAGGTATCTGTGCGCTGTCAATGAGCCTCCTTCCTGTGCCAACTTTTAATGACTTCATGATCACCCTGCTGCGCTGCTGTTCTCATGCAAGGTCTTTTTAATGTTGCTTCCATCTGATTTATAAAGCTATTGACAAGAGCCAATAGGCAGCACAGAGACGTTCAAGATAATTTCTGTTTCTGTATAGCTAAGAAGCACAGCCTGGCTTTAGCTGTCCATCCTCAGGAGATTCTGAGAACTTGTAATGTTCTACAGCTAGGACATTTCACATGACTCAGGTACTTAGGTGTGACTCTGATGGAGACTTACTAGGGGTCAGTTTTGCTCTGGATGTCCAGTGAGTACAATACGTGAGATTGAGATAGATTTGGGTCATTATTTCTATTTTCTGACACAATAATGTTTACACATAAAGTGAGTGGTGCCTTATGGTAAGATAGGTTGTATGTGTGAAAAGTTTGAATGGAACTAGTAAAGACAGAAGCTATTTGGGTTAAATGGCTTCCTCCTGTCTAAAAGGCCAAGGTTGATACAGATCACACAGTCAAATGGTATACTCAGCTGCAGAGAATCATCTCTAAGACCTGTCGTCATGTTTGTGGTTCTTTTGGTGTATATTTTTGTTTTTGCTGAGTGGTTGTTGTACTGAACCATTTATTAGACATTCTAATGAAAACAGTCAAAATCAGATACGTATGTATTAGGACTTGAAATGATCAGGGTTTAAGAACTGGCCACTAGCCTACAACATTGTGGGCCTTTCTGGTTTATGATATGCTGACCAGCTTAAAAGAAACAAAAGGGAAAGTAGACTAGGACCAAGAGGGAGGGAGCCATTGAAGGCTCTAAGTGAAACCAAACACTCAGTTGAAAGCTAACCAGTAGAAAGCTTAACAAGTCTTAAGACAGAGTAGCTGACTTACCGAGCATGGACAAGGCCAGTATATGTACAGGTTTCCTCTGGTACCGGCAGTTACAAAAAGCTTTGCAGAGAAGGTTGTATGGGCCAGCTTTGAGCATCTTCCTAAACATGGATGTTTTAGGAAGTACCCTTTCACAGAGGGTGAGCATGCCAAGATTTCTAAGTCTATTTAAATACTTGAAATTATCAAGATTATGAAAGAATCCCCTCACAAGACTGCCTGTCTAGAGAGCAGTTGAGATGAACAAACCTGAGCTACCATATCTGAACTGTCAGCCAATAAAATAAGTAGATAACTAACTAGCAAGCTAATGTAACAATGAATGTATTCCATGTGCCATGTAAAACATCTCTTTCCCCAGATGAACTTGTGAATGTAAACTTTGAAGGCTGGCTAGAATATCTTCATTCAGTTCCTTACAAAAACCTTCACTTAAAACTTCCACGTGGAAGGGTTTGATCTTTGCTCATCTTTTCGTCTAAATTATAATAAAGTATTTCCATGGGAGCCCAAAAATAGTATCTTGGGCTTAAACTGTTAAGTGCTCTGCTTTGAGAAAGCAATAATTTAAACTGGGGCCAAAGTAAGTATACTAGGTTTGTACCGGAAATCAGTTGAGGTGAAAACTGAAACCTAAGCATCCTGTATCTGACACTATACTAAGACATCTACATAGGCCCTTAGCTTTCTACCCGCCAGACACGAATTACCTTCATTACCCAGACTAATGAACAAATTGGCAGAAGATAATGTAGTATTTGAGATTCAGTTAAATGGCTGTCTGATTCCAAACTTTATTTTTTTTTTTTTTTACTGTCCTACCCTAAGTCTTATGCTATTTGCAGATAACTTCACCTAATATGTATTCATACAGCCTTTTATCATAGTTAACTTGTGAGCCTCAAGTCCAGAAGTAGTCCCTACAATGTTAAGAAAGCTCTCAAGGCAAAGAATGGGATCCTAAAATACCCAGGAGAGAGAGGCCCAAGTGAGAGCTCAGACCCACAGCCAGAAAAAAATCAACCCCTCACTTTGGGCCATGAATGCATTTTTCCATGGGGACCCACATTGAGAAATGGTCTCTCTGGATGAGATCCGAAATCCAGTGCCTGCTCACCGCACTGGTGGCTAGAGCACTGTTTGTATAGCATCAGTTACCCTGCATCTTGCGGGTGTGAGGCCCTCTCTTCTTTCCTAGAAGAACCAGGTAATTTTTTTCTGACCTTGCAAAAATCACTGAGGAAAGGAATCCAGGACCCCTTGAAGAATGTGGGCACAAAGCTTCAGGCCTAGGGATGCTAAAAACACTGCCTTCCTATATAATGATGTGTCATAATCAAAGCAAGCTACCATTTTCCAATGAGTCTCTACATCACTTGGAAATGGTCTTCAGAAATAATCTTGAAGTCGGTGGTGCTCTTTTGTTTCTCTGTGAAACAAGTAGCAAGCAGTACCTCTGATGGATGTCACCCTGCATGATGGGCCACAGAATTCCCCGCTCTGAGGCAGAAAATGCCCTTTTTGAAGCTCGTGGTGTGTGTGTGTGTGTGTGTGTGTGTGTGTGTGTGTGTGTGTGTCGGTACACTATTTGTAGAAAGTGGGTTTCAGTATAACCCGTAACCACAGAGGTAAATCTATGGTTCAGTGTGTGACCTGACGTACAGGAAGTGTCTGACTGTAATGATGAAACTTTTTAACTTTCCAGATGACAGAACAGAGGAAGCAGAAACAAAGAATCGGCCTTCTAGGACATCCTCCTCACATGAATGTCAACCCACAGCAGCCAGCCTAAGGAAACGAGACCGGGGGCCTATACCCACCCCCTTTAAATTATTATCTGCGTGGGTATGGCTCATTAGTTCTCATTCGCCCACTAAAGTTACATGTGTGCTTAGTATATTTGTAAATACTCAGTTTTGTATTGTATGTATATGATTGCTACTCTCAGAAGCTTGGACTTATGTATTGTAATTAGCTCTGTTGGCATGGTGACTTGTCACTAGTGCCAAAAATATTAAAAAATGCCTTTTTTGGAAGGACTACAGAAAGTACCTGATTTGCACTTGAACCAGATTATAGATTTAAAAGTATATGACATGTATTTTGTATTTAAAACTAGAATAGCCAGTATTTATGTTTTTTATAAAACAGTGCAATACAAATTATGCAATCACCATAACTTTGTAACTCCTGAGTGTCCTACAGGGAGTGCGCGTCTTTGAAGCTGATATGTTAATACTTATGTAATAAATGGTTAAATATCAAATGATGCTGCTGCCAAAATTATATTAATAGTGAGTTTCTGGCCCCTGGGCAATTTTGTACTTTGTAATTATCCTACGGTTATGCTGTTTCTCATTGCTAATGGCATTGGTGCCCTGTCTCCTAGTGATAACTTCAGGTCTGTGAAATGTTCACACAGCATTCATTTTAAGAAAAGCAACTTTAGTTTCGAGGATACTTTTAAGCTTCAAAATTAATCATTTAAGGTATTTCTTTAAGAGAGCAATGTTAGAGGCTAACACTTTAGATTGCAAAGAAGTCAGTGAACTTTTTTAAAGGGAACTTTTTATAGGACATTTGGGATACAGCATATTGCTGGCCATTAAGTGTCATCTCCCTGGCAAATTTTGATGTCACATGATAGTCAAATGAGTTAGCTGATGGTTTCTAGATTGTCTTCATCTGAACCAGCCTGATACCGTAGGTGAGAGGTTATTACAAATATATATACACCCATATAAGGCCAAGTAGGAGCTATTCCCTTAGGATGCATAGTTGCCCCCTTATGGGGCATAGTTGAACACTGACAGTGCTGTTCTTCTGAAAGAGCCGCATTTTGGTTTATTTCTTTGTCACGTGATTTTTCTGGATGGGTGCAAAGTATAGCAGGAAAAGTTTTCTACCTGTTGCCTCGTTTTGCTAGGCCATCTCTACACAAAAGTTTAGAAACTGAACTGTAAGCAGAGTTCTGAAGCAAGTCAAGTTTGTAAATGCATTCATAATTATATTTAATAAATGATGCAGAATACTACACAACAACCGGCTGGCGGTTTTCATTTGGCATTTCCTTGTGACTGAGAAGCGATTCCAGATTTGGACTTTTCTTCCTATTAGGACAGAGTTAAACTACAACTGGTTTGGTTACCAGATTAATTCAGGAAATGCTGACCTGATTTTAGAAAATAAACAATTGTTTCTATTTCTATGGGAAATCAGAACAAATATTGGAGTGTACTTCATACAGAATTCATTCTTCTAGGTGACTGAGTGCCACCAGGCTGTCACAGGCACCTGGCATGCTGTGACAAGATCCAGGGTGCTCTGTTTAGTGTGGGGATCTTTAACTTGGCACCTAGCAGGTGGAAGTATCAGTGACCATTGGCGTTTGTTTGGGTCCACTCCCCCAGGATCCTACCATAGATGGTTTATGATGTTTGTGTTGCTGGCTCACTCTTCTAATCCAAATAGAGTATAGGAAAACTGGTTCTCTTCAGAAGCAAAGCTGGCTTTGGCTGCTCTTTTTGATGCTGATTTTCCCTGTGCTGTGGTAAATAGGGCTGATTCCCACCCAGTGCAGAGAACTGGGTCAGGTTTAAATTCTAACTTAATGGGTAGTTTCACAACCGATGCTTCTACTACATAAACTGGGTAGCTTAAATCAATTTTCCAGTCAGTTGAAAATTTTCCATCGTAAGGTGAGCCTGCGAGAGACACGTGCTTTTTGGCTAAAACCAAAATGGCACCTGCTCTCAATCACACAGTGCAGCGCAGCCAGCAAGGACTTGTTCATTCCCTTGGGCTTTGCCTTTGATCTCTAAAGCTACCCAACATAGTGAGGCTGCCAGTGTGTGTGTGGTGTGTCTCCCCAAACCCCATCCAGTTCACGGGAACGTTCTGCATTGACATGTTCAGGTGGCAGCTTTTACAGGTTTGTCGTGTCTCATTTGAATCCTGTCACCAAAGATATAAATCTTCATTCAGTTTGCCAGCTTCAGCAGAAAATAATGGAAACTAGAATGTCACTCCGCCTTACCTGTGGCAGGTCCTGTCCTGGGAATGTGGGTGTCAACACCAAAGCTCCTACAACAGAGTCTGTAGGTCAAGCTCCCATGGTCTTTGCTAGGTCACTGCTTCTGCTAAGTTCTCTACACACCATCTTTTCTGGCACCTCTATTTCAGGGACTAAGAGCCAGGTCGCCCAAATGAAGAAGGAGCGCAGCCAGGCTAAGTATTAAGTGCTCGTGTGCAAGGAAGCCACTGGGGCTTCGAATGTTTAGACATTGGCCACCACGCCAAATCAAAGTTTCGTTTTTTTTTTTTTTTTTTTTTTTTTTGGGGGGGGGAGTGTTGGTTGGTTGGCAGGTTTGTTGTTTGAGACAGAGTCTCACTTAAAAGATAATGTGCCCCCTCTACCAAACCACAGAGCAGGAATGAAACTTAAAAACTGAGACCCAGAGCCTCAACAGGGAGAGTCACTTCCAAAATAACCAGACATTTCCTGACTTTTGCAGGACAGAGTGAGTTCTGCCAGGTCAGGGGCTTCCTGCCCTCCAGAACAGGACTAGCCTATTCTAGCAGTCATCCCCTTCCCACCATTAGTCCTGCATGGGAAACACCACCCCTTGATCTTTCTTTTCAAATCTCTTTCATAAGTGAGCCTGTAAGCTAGAACAGACTAAATATGGATACTATATCAAGACCGAAAACCCTGTGGCAGAGATAAGCAACAGGTAAACTCTAACATATCTGCCTTCCATACTACAAAGCTAGTACAAGACCTCTTGCTTAGCCACAGCTTTCAAAAGCAGAGCCAATCTCAACTCAATCAGAGCAGCTCCCTCCAGATGACAGTACTCACCTACGCTGCTGTCCCATCCTGTCCCAGGAGTCAGTGTTTAGCCAACTCCACTTAGTTCTGTTCACTACACTGATCACTTGTTAACCAACTGGGATGTCGGAAAACCCCCATAAAGATTTCGATTTTACAGAAAGTACCCAAAATTCCACTGATTTTGCATCACAAAGTGGTGGTTAAAGTAGAGTTTTGAGTAAAGCACCATGTGTGTGGTTTTTGTGGGTGGCTTTAGCTAAGAATGACTATCAGAGCCCAATTACCTGAGGGGAGAGCTATGACGGCAATTATAATTAAGACAATTACGATCATAACAAACACTTAGCAATGGAGGCCATGGGTAGCATCCCACAGCCAATACAGGAACACAACCAGCCTTCAGTTCAACATCCCCAAACCTAACAACACGGAGAACCTAGAAGGACAACACTGGCTTGTACATTCCACAGCTCAGACCATAAGATGGACTCCCGCAATGCTGGTCCTCTGAACTATTACTGGAGGTATGACTTGAAAAAACAGTAACTAGCAAGTAGGCAACCTAAAACAGTTTAAGGTCAGGACAAGCCAGTGTGAAAGAGAACCCTGACACCTAGAAGTGAAACTGCATCATCCACCCAGCCTGGAAAGAAAAAAGAAAGCTTAAAAACCACCATAGAGCAAGAAGGCAGAGTTTGAGAAAACCCCGAAGGTGAATTCTGAACAACAACAAAGAGTCCCACAACACCAGTACATGCTGTATGCAGGAACCACTGGTGGAAAGAATTTGCCAGCACTTTTGTAATCTCCTTATAAGAAAAGAGAGAGATAGGCTGGACCATTATCGATGGAACTTTAGTCAACATAGCACACACACAGTAGGGTCCAGGAATTTAATTCTCTCATTACTGAATAGTTTCAAGTCATTCCATCCCCTTTCTGTGTCTTTACCATTTACAGCATCACAGAAAGTCTCTTCAGATCCTTACAGTGGAACTCAATCTCCCTAATGCTGAGGCCCTTTAATACAGTTCCTTGTGTTATGGGGACCCCAACCATGAAATTGTTTTTGTAGCTACTTCATAAATGTAATTTTGTTACTCTTACAACTCATAAGGTAAATATCTGTTTTCCATAGGTCTTAGGTGACCCCCCCATGAAAGGTTCATTTGGACCCCACCCTCAATAGGGTCACAACCCACAGGCTGAGAACCACTTGGGTTTAGAGGCTAAAGGTTTCTGACCCCACATGGGTACATGCAGGGTCCTTCATGCTAGCTCAACCACCTCTCAAAAAGTTTCTTATTTCAGCTTTTAATTCTCCCCATTCTAAGGGTAGAGACCCTTCTCTTTCCTCCCACAAAGATGCTGCACGCCGAGGGTCTGCTCTGTCCACATCATCCACATTGGCCATTCCTTGTGCCTGACATTTTCTTCTCACACCTACTCATAGTCTCAGCTAACTATTGCACAACCAAGCTACTTTCCGTTCCTACTAAATTGCTCTGCTGTTGTTACTGAGAATCTTAAATCTTTATGTCTTTACATGACATGTTTGGGTCACATCCAGTCATTTTTATTTTAACTATGTTGTAACTATCAGTTTGAACTGAATAATTCATTTAAAAAAAAAACTTAGTCATAAAACTCAACTTCCGGATAATCACTCGCTGTTGAATTTAAAAATCTGAATTCTTTTTTTTTTTTTTTTGAAAAGTATCTAAGAAATTTAACATCTGAAATCATGTATTTCTTTAGTTTATGAAGTATTTTCATTTAGATTATCATTTGAACCTCCCAACTCTGTTAATGATGTAGTTTCTCTTGCCTGTGAATCACCCTCTGTTTCACTGTCTTACACTTGACATTTAAATATAAATTCTGTGCCATATTGCACATAACTGTGGAGACCTGGAACTTTCCTTAACAATTTCAAAAGGCCTAAGAAAGGTGTTTACACTCTCTTAATGATATTTGCCACTTTGGATCTTCAATCCTGATTCCTATTCAGGTTCCTGTTCTCCCCATCCCTCTCACTCCACTCCATCCATTGGACATGGTGCTCCTTCAGCATCAGTGACAGAGGGATGTGTGAAAGATGGCTATGCTAGAGGAGGAGATCAAAGAACAAGGACCCTTGGAAACAAAATCAGAGCTCACTTCTCTTCCTTCTTGACCACTGGACTATCAAGCTCTCAGCCTCTAAGGGGCCATTTCTATTTGCCCACCATCTTGTCCAACAACAGTGAAACGAAAACAAAATTCCTTCCTTTCAGCTGTCTCAAAGAAGACGTTGTGTTAGAAAGATAAAGTGTTAGAAAGATTAACTGAACTAGAATTCTGGGATTCAAAGCCAATCACCTGACTCCATAAAGCATAGACAGTGTGCTGGGCACAGCCCAGATGAGATCCATAGCCTGCCTGTCCTGCCTACCTGTCTGGGAAAAGTCAGGATTTTTGGTTGTTGCTGGTGTGTGTGTGTGTGTGTGTGTGTGTGTGTGTGTGTGTGTAAATGCACACAACACAGGTCCACACGTGTGGGGCATGTATATGTGGTGATCAGAGGACATTGTCAAGTGTCAGTCTTTGGGTGTCATCCAACATGTATATTTTTTACACAGGGTCTTGCACTTGTCTAGAAATTGACTAGGATGGCTATCCAATTGATATTAGCCATACTGTGGCAACTAGTTTGTTTTCTTGTTTTGGGGACCAGGCATAGTTCCTCCCAAGTAAAGAAGCCCAGTAAGTGCATTTGAGAAAGCATTTCCTTGATCTACCTTGGGGTTTAAGACTCAAGGCCAAAGAGGAAGATTTCATGAAAGAATATGCCAGTTGCCCAAAAAGAGGAGTCTATAGAACTAAAGATTCAGCAGCTGCTACCAGGTAACCAAACATTACTCAGAAAGGCTCCAACTTCATAACTCAAAACCATAAACAAAGTTGGTCCCTCTGAACAAGCAAACCCCCTATCTCAACCTCCTTTCTTAAGAAGAAATAAGACACAATGCTGCGATTTAGGGTAGTCTTCATGAATGTGAGAATCCATACCCACTCGCACCTCCAGAAGCTCCCTGCTGTACCACACCTCTCCCAGGACCCCTTAAAGGCACTTGCTGTGTATGATTGGGTCAGGTTTTAGACAGAACACACCTTAGATGGCATAAGGAAATTAAGGCCATCTGGGATAGTACAAAGAACTATGTCTTGTTTTTTATGAACTATGTGTAAATTACTGAGTCACATTCTCCACCAACTGGGAGATAAAGCAAACAAGGTTTAGAATTTCTGCTAATCATAAAAAATTAATATCAGCAAACTGACTTGGAAGTGGGGTAGAAGAGTCACTGTTATTCTGCATCCTCTCGTACATTCTGTATCCTCTCCTACCATTAAACTGGAATTCTGACAATTGTTGGTAGGCAAAATGGTACAACCATTTTGAGAACAACAACAACAAAAAAAAAAGTTTTGAAAAATGTAGCAGATTCTATGTCTACATAAAAACCTGTATGCAAGACTGGGGATATAGTGTTATGGGCAGATTATTTGTATAGTGTGCTGGCTAATTTTATGTCAACTTGACACAAGCTAGGGTCATTTGGGAAGAAGGAATCTTAATTGAGAAAATGTTTCAATCAGAATGCCTGCAGACAAGTCTGTAGAACATTTTCTTGAATACTGATTGATGTACACGGGCCTAGCCCTCGGTAGGTTTTGCCACTCCTGGGCTGGTGGTCCTGGGTACTATAAGAAAACAAGCTAAAAAAAGGCCAGGAGGAGCAAGCCAGTAAGCAGCACTCCTCCATGGTCTCTGCTTCAGTGCCTGCCATTGGCTTTTTTTTTGATAATAGACTATAATGTGGAACTATAAGCCTGAAATATAAACCCTTTCCTCCCCAAGTTGCTTTTGGTCATGGTGCTTTATCATAGCAATATAAACTTGAACTAAGACACTAAGCATGTAGAAAGCTCTGGGTTCAGTTCCCAGCACTACATAGAAACAAGCATAGTAGCACACGACCATCATCCCAGGACTATGGAGATGGAGGCAAGAGGATGATCATCTTCAGCTATGTACTTAACAAGTTCCAGCCCAGTGTGGGCTCCATGAGCCTCTATCTCAAAAAAAAAAAAAAAAAAAAAAAAAAACAACCTGGGGCTGGAGAGACATTTCAGTGGTTAAGAGCATTGACTGCTCTTCCACAGGACCTGGGTTCAATTCCCAGCTTCCATATGGCAGCTAACAATTGTCTGTAACTCCAAGATCTAACACGCTCACACATACATGCAGGCAAAACACCAATGCACATAAAAATAAAATAATTTTTGAAAAATCTTAAAAGGCCAATCTGTACACAAATTAGAAATATAACCCAATATTAGAAACAACCAGAATTGATAAGTGAAGTGATACATGCATCTAATGGCGCCTGGGACATTGACAGCCCATGGATCTAATGCTGAGGGGCACCAGTGCTACTGAGGTTGGGCTACACACATTTTTTGCTTGTTTGCCTTTGGGAAAAGAGTCTTGCTATGTAGCTTAGGCAGGCTTCACACTTGAAATTCTCCCATCTTCTGTAGTAATAAATCACTTATGATTTATTAAAGCTTGACTAGGGATTTAGAAAAGCAAAGTCAGCCTCAAGATATAGAGACAGGCAGTGGTGATACACACCTTTAATCCCAGCAGCCAGAAGCTAGGAGGTGGTGGTACACACCGTTTATCCTATGGCTCAGGATTAAGAGGTAGATGGATCTCTATGAGTCTAAGGCTACTCAGATCTACACAACATTGAATCAGTCTAACAGAGAATTATAGCTCACACCTTTAATCCCAGCATTAGAAGGGTATAAAAGACAGGAGCAAGGATTCAGTAGGAGACATTCCTTCTCCAGCCACACGGAGGAGAGGCAGCAGTCTGAGATTTGGTGAAGAGCTCATGTGTGGATCAGCCCTTTCCGCCGGAGCTAGAGGTGAGAGGTAGTGGCCGGCTGCTTTGCTTTTCTGACCATCAGCTTGAAATTTGAACCCCATTATCAGTACCTAGGTCATTTATTAATTCACGTTACAATCTCCCGAAATCAGGCATTCCCAGAGTGCACCACCGTGCCTGACCTACTTTTTATCTTTTGTAGTACATTAAGTATGCACACGCTTAACTACTTCAGAGTTGAGAACAAGAAATTGCCAGAGAGTCTAGTTTATATGGCAATGAACAGCAGAGAGGGAGGGAAGAAGGTAGGGGGAGGGAGTCAGAGGAAGGAAAGAAGGAAAGGAAAAGAAAAAAGTGATGCTTGTGTTAAAATTTTTTGTAATTGTTTTAAAAATCTTTGCCATCTATTTTTCGCTAATTTCCTCCTGTAACAAATGACCAAATAAAAGAAGCTAAGATGCTGTGGTGGTTTGAGTTAGACAAACTCCCATAGGATTATATATTCGAATGCTTAGTCACCAGGGAGAGGAACCATTTGAAAGGTTTAGACTGGTTAGGAGGTTTGACCTTGTTGGAGTAGGTATGGCCTTGAAGGATGTCACTGGGAGTGAGCTTTGAGGTTTCAAAAGCCCATGTAGTCTCTCTCAACCAACAGATCAAGATGTAGCTCTCAGCTACTGCTCCAGCATCATGCTCCCCACCTTGATGGTCATGGACTAACTCTCTAAAACTGTAAGCCAGCCCCACATTAAATGTTTTTTTTTTTTTTTTTTTTTTTTATGAGTTACCTTGGTCAAAGTATCTCTTCACAGCAATAAAACCCTAGCATTGTTATTATTATTACTACTGTGCCAATAGGTTTTCTCACAATCTGGTTATCTACACTCACCTGGAGGACCTAGGAAGAAAACCTATTCTCTGGCTTTTACCAGAGTAAGGTCCTTGGTTTGGATCCTGCCACATGGCCAGTTGAGTCTTTGGCACAATGACTCACTGACTCTTCTGCCCACCCCTTTCATCTTTCATGATGCTGCTCCCCCCCCACACACACACACACCAGATAACCCAGGATATCTCTGCATCCCAAGGCTTCAACTTCATCTGCAAATCCCCTCTCACCATATATGGTGACATAATCACAGGGCTCTTGGATTAGGACACAGATGCCTTTACAGGAGCCACTATTGTGCCTACCACATTTGATTGAACACAGTCTAGGTAAGTTATTTTTCAAACAGAAGAAGAAAATCATGTACCTGTTTTCAACTTCTGAGAGCTCTGAATACAATTAAGAACAATACATTTTCTTAAGGTTGAAACAAACTGAACAAGTCTGGTTACCAAAATAATCTCAGAAATGGGCAAAGCTATATTATATACATCTGAGTAAGAGCCAGATATTCCTTTTACATCCATTACTGATAGTGGACAACTAGGAACACACACACACAGAGTCAAAGAGAGAACAGTTACTAGATTTCTCCTCTCTTGGATGGTTTTATTTGTGAGGATTAACACTTTAAACATAAGTAAGACTGATGCATTAATGATAGATCTCACTGCTAAGCCTGCCCATTTCTGATTTCTAACTCAATAATCATCACCTTTTCTTCCCCTGCTTCTCTATCTCTCCCTTGGAGCCTGGTCAAAATCCTAAGCACATTTGCCCTATCCCTCTGTACATATGCACTCTTTCTCTGAAACTACCTTCCATCCATGCAATGCTGGCTGACCACCACTGATAAGCCTGCCTACTTTCTTGAGTGCTGACCCAATGGACCCATCTCACTGTCTCTCTCATCTGTCTCTTCTGGCAGCTGCTGAGACTTACAACTTCTTTGCCTTGTTGTTTCTCCAAAATCCTAATAAAATTATTCTCAAGCTTTAACAAAAGTAATATTGGATAAGGAAACTGAATGAGAGAGGGAACCCGGAAGCAGGACTGGCTGGCCACTCACAGAGTACTAATTATTTCAGAACCCTGGTTAAAAACAAAATGGCCCAACAGAACACAGACACTTTCATCATCCCAAATGATTCCACCATGAGCTTGACACCACAGGGCCCAGTTGGGCTCAGACCTTTGATGAACATAGTGTCCCTGGTGAGTTCTAGCCACACCCCTTCAGCAATGTTGGTGAAGCCTGCTTACACTTGACACCATAGGATCTAGCCAATTCCACAGACTCAAGGAAGCATCAAGAACGGCTTTGTTTACCTACAAACACCATGAAGAGCTCCAGGCTGCATTCCCTGTAGAAGGCACTGCCTTTGAAACTTAACCTAAGGGAGATAACTGTGAGGGTTTGGCTCCAAAACACGTGGGTCAAACTGATAAAACAGCAACAATAATAGTCAACACCATACCAGTCAAGACCATACCAGATCTTTCCAGCCCAAAATACTCCCACCTCATCCAGAATGTCCACCAATTCTTTTTCCCCTGCAGCTTCAAATTTTTGTCCTTTCCTCCATAACAGCCTTCAGACCATCCCAATGGTCAGGGAACTCTTATTTATCTTCACAGTGTCCCATCAGTAATCCGCAAATGCAAACAGGATGAAGCGGCTGCTGCATTGCGCTCTGATGCCTATGATGAACTTGACATCATAGAACTCTTCGGTTTTCCTGATGAAGGTGAGATGCCCTTCCTCTCACTGGGAGTAACAGGACCTGTCACTAAAGACTCAGTTGGGACAGGGTTCTTCTTCAGCCCCTGTACTGGCCCCAGTGTAAGTCTATCTAACCTAATCAGCATGATTAGGCTTTGCAGTTTGTAGTCAGAGATACAGCCTTTGGTCCTAAGGCAGATTTTGCATCTCTCTGACCAATGCACTAGTAAATGCTAGATCATTTCGTAGGGTGTGGGGGGGGGAGAAGGTAGCATCAGCTAGTGGAGAGCTGAATAGCAGAGTGCTTACCCAACTTGAGTGAGGCCCTGGGTTTGATCCCCAGCACACAGTCACACACACACACACACACACACACACACACACACACACACACACACACACACACACAAACCAGCAGCCTGGAAGAAAGCATACAGGAATAGTTTCATGACTTTGCCTTCTCAGTTAATTCTTCAGCATGGCACTAGAAGCCAATGCACCAAAAGCAGAAACACATGAGTCTGCATCAGATTAAAACATTCTCCACCACAAACACCACGGTGAAACAACAAACTACAGAACGGAAAATTACAGAATGGGAAAATATCTGCACACCAAAAATCCGATAAGGGGCTAATACTCAAAGGTATGGAAATTTCAGTAATTTAACTACAAATAAAAAATGAACAAGCTTTTAGGATGGACAAGAGCATACAGGGACATTTTTCCATTAATGATACACAAATGGCCATAGGGTATGTGGGAAAACTCAGCATCATTAATCAAGGTGAAAATATAAATCAAAGCCAGTGAAAGAACACCTCACACCTATCAGGGTGAATACTATAAAAACAGTGACAACGAGGGAAATAGAAAACAGGAAATAGCAATTATAGGCAAGGATATAGTCGTAAAGTACTTCTGTACTATGTGTAATAAAACAGGCACAACCAAAATATAGAGGTGCCTCAACAACTTGAAAACAAGCTGTGGAGGGTGCAGGTATTTGCTATGTAAGTATAAGGACCCAAATTCACATTCCAGTAACCACATTTCAAAAAGCTAGGTAGAGCTGCATGTACACCTAGAACCCCATTGCTATGGGAGTGGAGACAGGAGGATTCCTGAAACTGGCTGGCTGCCAGTCCAGCTCCAGGTTCAGTGAAATACCCTGTCTAAAAGAAATTACTGGAGAGTGATATAGATCAGAAATCCCAATGTCATCCTCTCAAATCCACCTGTATACACATAGACATGAAGGCAAATATACACACATGCTGGACACACAACACATACACACATGCACGCACACACACACATACCAAAACCACTTAAAAATACAGCTAACATATAATCCAAAATTCAGACTTCCAGTTTATTTATCCAAAAGTACTGAAGTCAGAATTTCCAAGAGAAGCCTACACTCCCACAATTATTTTAGCAGTATTCACAATGACCACGACATAGAAACAGCTTACATGAATATGTAAATAAAAGGTGATGTATGCATATATGAGTACTACAACACCATGAAAAGGGAGGAAATCCTATCAATGTGCTAGGCTTTCCAGTAGGCAAAATAACCTAGTTTCAGCAGAGCGGCTACTGAGGACCCACTTACATAAAGAATCTAAGACCTCAACTGATGGGAGATGTGATTCTGTAAATATGTTTCTCAACTGGTTAATGAATAAAGCACTGTTGGCCAATAGGAAAGCAAGATAGGCGGGACTAGGAGACAAGGAGGATTGGAGGAAGTAGGAAGGAGGAGTCAAGATGGAAGCCGGAGAGAGTAGAACGCTGGCAGCCTCCCTCTCTGGTAATATAAGACCGCATGGAGATTAATAGAAATGGGTTAATACTTAAGACAGAGCTAGCTGATAAGAAACAAGTACCTGGCCAACACCATTATATCAAATACAGAGTCTCAGTGTGTTAATTGGGGCTGGTGCAGTGGCGGAACAAGATCGGCAGTGGGAGGAAGAAACCTTACTACTTACACTCAACCTCATAAAAAAGCAGAAAGTGTAGTAGTGGCTTTGCAGGGCTGAGGTGTGGAGATGGACAGTTCCTGGTCAAGGCATAAACATATTCAGTCATGGAAGACGAAAAAGTTCGACAGGTAGAAATTATCTTGAGTTTTTGTTTTTAAAGATGGAGGGTGCATACACGCACGCCATGTATATATATGGTACCAGAAGAGGATATAGGATCCCTTGGCAATGGAGGCATAGGCCATTGTGAGCCAACCAATATGGATGCTAGAAATTCAGATCCTTTGTAAGAGCAGCCAGCACCACCCCCACCCCCACCCTGCGCGTGCATGCACGCGCAGATACACACACACACACACACACACACCCTGAAACAGGGCTTCTCTGGGTAGCTCTAGCTGTCCTTGAACTATAATCCAGACTGACCTTGAATTCAGAGATCCACCTGCCTCTGCCTCCTGGGATTAAAGGTGTGGGCTACCAGGGTCCACATGGCAGTGTAAAGCACTCTTAACCACACCTGTAGGCTGGCCAGCCTGTTTGCTCAGCATCCCAGAACTCCTTGGCCTCTATAGTATAGCTTCAGGTTGAGCAGCTGCAGCCCCTCCAAAGGCTTACCTCTCCCTGTACAGTCTGCGTAGTGAAATTTACATCTGCTTCCTCTTTCCCTTCAGAAGCCTATCTACAGATTTATAAATATTATTGTTCAAATACCAGCTTTTGGTCTTAGTAACTTTTCCCACTTCTGATTTTAACTCCACTTCTGCTCTGCTTGAGTAGGGTTTTAATTTGCTCTTCTGCTTATTTTCTTAAGGTGTTGGCTTAGAACGTTGGTCAAGGACCTTTTTCTTTTCTACTATGAGCATTTAACCTGCACATGATCCTCTAAGTTGAAGAGTCTAAGGTGTGGCTTAGCCCCACACACTTTAATGTAGTGTGTTTTCAATGTCCTTCCAACTCAAAATAGTTTTACACTTCTTTTCTTCCATTCTCTGACTCATGATTTATTCAGAAATATGGTGCTTAATCTGCAAACATCTTAGAGTTGTCCAGACAGCATTACTGATTTCTAGTGTGACCCATTGTGACCAGAGAACATATTTTTGCATGTACTTATTTATTTTGTAGAGGAGGGGTGGCACATGCCACTGTGCATGGGTGTTAGAGGACAAACTGTCAGAATCAGTTTGTGGGTCCTAGGGATGGAACCCAGACCTTCAGGCTTAAGTGCAGGCACTGCTAACCACTGAACCATTTCCCAAGTCCAAAGAACGTAATAAATGTTCTCAATTATTTTTATTTGTTGATGTCTGAATATGTTCTAACTCAGTGAACTTCCCATATACTTGAAAAGGAGGTGTATTCTGCTGGGTGTTTACTTGTTTATGGAGTATGCTCAAAAAAAAAAAAAAACTTAGGGCAAGCTGAATGTTGGGGATACTTAGAGTTCTGTCTACTTATTTTCTGCCTGCTCATTCTATGAATACTGAAAGAGAAGTTGACAACTTCAATTAAAATGTTTATCTCTTGAATTATGGCACTTGCTACTGGTATACCCAGTGCATTTAGGGTTATGACTATCATGACATGCCATGATTAATTGATTGTGCAAAGTCCTTTGATTCCTTCTTCATTATCCCCATCTCTCACCACTTCCTCTTTCATGAGGGCCACAGTGCCCAACATGTGTTCATATGGGTGCGCGCGCACGCACACACACACACACACACACACACACACACACACACACACACACACACCTGCAATAACCAGCACAGTTACTTCCCAGTCCTGGGACAATGAGCATTCTTTTGCCAGACCTCTTTCACTTGCTGTTCTTTTCTTAGAACATCTACCTCCCTCAGTCTCCTTTACCAACTTTGACTTTTCCTCTAGATCTGGTACAGTAGCTTTTTCCTCTGTCTCTCTTACAGTATCTTTTCTCCTCAGAAATGTCACATAATTTCCTCTTTTCTGTTTGGCACGAAACATACCGATTACTTTGCTCTCTCCATCTCCATCTGAATTGTATTCTCCAAGAGCACTGGGACCTTTCTCCTCCATCTTCTTAGCCCTGTTCTCCCATCCCTGCTAAATTCAGTCATCTCTAGCTTACTCAGAGAGAAATTACAGGCAGGAAAACAAATATCAATGGAAAAGTCAGGATTCTCATTCTGCCGTACTGACTCTCAGCCCACTGCAATGGCCATGGCTTTGTCCAGATTGCATTTAGTGATCACAATGCCTTACTGTTGTGTAGGACACTATGGGACCTAGACTCAGAAGATACCAGATGATTCTCTTCATCCTATCATATTTTTTCTCATTTCTTAAGTGAATTAAAAAGTATCTAAATCAAACTAATTCAGGAGAACTAGATGGAGACCAGAGGAATTAAATTTTGTAAACTGAGCATGATACCCAACACACCTACATACATATCACTAAAACTCTGGTGTTTAAAAAAAAATCACCCATTTAGCCAAAACCCTACTTAATGTCTTTCATTCATCAGTGTTCCTCATGGTAATGTAACTTCCTGTACTTCCAATTTTACTTAGGCTAAGCCCCAAATTGCTTTCCTTTTCTGGAATCTAAAAACCCTTGTTTAAAAACCATCATCTGATACCAACTTTACCAACAGCTTCTTGAGTACTTGCTATGATTTTCATTAAAATTCGCCACCGTTAATTGGTTGTGGCACATGCCTTTAACACAAAACTCAGGAGGCAGAGACAGGTAGATCTCTGTGAGTTTGAGGACTGGCTGGCCTACAGAGTAAGTTCCAAGACAGCCAGGGCTACACAGAGAAACCTTGTCTCAAAAAAAAAAAACAAAAAAAACCTGTATCTGCATCCTTTTATTCAAATAAAAAAATTAATGTTTTTTTTTTGTAAAACACTGTCAATTTTCTTTAAAGAAAAACAACCTAGTGAAAAACAAAGCAAATCTTAAACATTATAATTACCAAGACTTACAACACAATTAAAAAGTAAGTTACTGATAGAGTCAATGAGAGAGTTGTTGCCCAGCAAGGCCCTGACCTTACTACCCAGCACAAGGTGGAGGTGGGGTGTAGCACAACTTTGCAGGAAGAATCTTTTAGAAACAGTAATGGGCTAGGAGTGGGGTTCAGCAGTAGAATACTAGCCTAGTGAATACAAGGTCCTGGGTTCAATCCCCAATACTACAGAAAGCAGGGAGGTGGGAGGGACAGTACCAAAAATGCTAAAGCAGTGATTGATACTATTATATAGATATAGCTATATATGCACATATATATATATATATATACACACACACTAAGTGGGGTGATAAATACTATACATATGCATATATGTACATACATACATACATACACACACACACACACACACATATATATATATATATAGAGAGAGAGAGAGAGAGAGATCACTCACACACACACTTTACAGAACATTCTCAGTGAATGTTACTAACAATGTTGTGCTGATATAGTATAGTATTACACCTGTTTTAAAGTGTATGGTGGACTGAAATGAGACCAGAGACAGACAACTGGCTCTTTTATATCTATCTCAACTAAACTCACCAACTTTTTAAAAGATTGAAATAAAAAAAAAAAAGGCTAAATGAAAATGTTGAACCTGTCCTCAGGAAAATGGGAATTAGTTTACCACAGGACCTGGCAATCCCCCTCTTAGGCATATACCCAAAGATCCACGTCCATGCAACAAAGACATCTGTTCAACTATGTTCATAGCAGCACTATTTGTAATAGCAAGAACATGGAAGCAACCTAGATGCCCCTCAACTGAAGAATGGATAAAGAAGATGTGGCACATCTACACAATGGAATACCACTGTGCAGAAAAAAAAATAATGGAATCTTGAAATTCGCAGGCAAGTGGATGGCACGTGAAGAAACCATCCTGAATGAGGTAACCCAGTCACAAAAAGAGGAACATGGTATGTACTCACTCATCTATGGATTTTAGACCTAGAGCAAAAGATCACCAGCCTATAATTCACACCACCAGAGGAACTAGGATACAAGATGTATTCTAAGAGATTCATATAAAGTACCTCACAGAAGGGGGAAGGGACAAGTCCCCCAGAGCACATGGGAAGTGGGGAGGGGCAGGGAATGGAGAGAGAAGTAGGAGAAAGAGAAGGGAAGGAGAGGAAAACATGTGTAACTAGGAAGATTGAGTCAGGGTAGGAATAGAAGGCAGGAGAGAGAGAGAGAGAGAACATAAAAAGAGGGAGCCATTATTGGTTTGAGGAGAAAACTGAACCTAAAGAAAGGTCTAGAGACCTACAAGACTGCTGCCAACTAACAATTTGAGCTTCCGTGGAAAGGCTATCATAAATGCCCTTCCCGGAGAGTGAGATCAACAACTAACTTCTCCACCATCATGGAGCCCTCATCTAGTACCTGTTCGAAACAGAAGCAAACACCCATAACTAAACACTGAGTCGAACTAGAATCCAGATGCAGAGGGAGAGGACAAGACCAAGACCAGGTTGCAGAAACACAGAGACGGCTGACACAAACAAGGAGGAGCTAACAGGCCCCCAGACTGATAACTGGAAATCCAGCATGGGACTGACTCTGACCCCCTGAATATGGGTCTCAGCCAGAAAGATTGAGCAGTCTAAGGGACCTCTGACAGTGGAACCAGGATGTATTCCTGGTGCACAAAAGGACCTTGAGGACACAACCCCAAGGAGGGATAAATGCCTTAACCTAGAGACAGGATAGAAGTCCTAGTCCCTATTTCAAATGACTTGACAGATTTACATGACCCCACCTGGATGGCATTGACCTACATGTAGAATTGGGGGATGGGAGGGGAGGGTGGTCATGGTGCACGTGAGGGGGCAGAGAGCATAAGAAGGAGGGAGGAAGGGAGAGAGAGGGAACTGGGATCAACATGTAAAATAAAAAATAATAAAAAAAGAGAAAATGTTGAACCTGGAAATTCTTCATGTTTTAGTTATTTGTAAGTTATTAATCATGAATAACATTAGCCAAATAGCTACTGTTTTCTTGCAAGTGACTGTTAACACATGTGAGCAGACCACTGGCTTCAACAAGCAGTAAGCAAAAAGGTTAGGATCAACTGGTGGTTCTTGTGTATTTTAGATGTGCAGCATCACAGTGCATGTCAGCACCCTAGACTTAGACAAGCTAGTCACATCCTGGCAAAATGTTTGTATGATAAACAGATCATAAACAGAAACTACCAGTGGTGGTCAGATGCAAACTCCAGCTGGGTTTCTTTCCCTGATCCCAGTTTCAGATGCAGGTTTTTTCCAGAAAGAACAGAAGTTTGATTTACTCAACATTCTGCAGAAGTCAGGGGTGTGGTTGTAACTCATTGCTAATGGGTTTTCCCTTAATTCTTGTAGCAACAGGACCTTAAAGTGGCTACTGACAAAAAAAAAAAAAAAAAAAAAAAAAAAAAGGTGAATTTAAGGTCAAAACAGGAGGCTCCACCATCAATAGAAGCCGCTGTTGAGGACCACCTAGTGCCAACAGGGGCAGCAGTATTTTTTACATTATTGCTAAGGCACAAAGTAGGAATATTTTCCAGGCTTTGAGGCGAGAGTCACAGAAACAGTTGGAACACTATCTGGTTATAATACAATAACTCTGCTATTCAATGCTGGTAATTTCATCCCCAAGTTATTCATATACACTAATCACCTCTGATGTAGGCCAATCTTATTTACAATCTTATTCATTAGAAAGTGTGAATCAGGGGGAAACAACCATGAACTGAGCTTTTTTATTTTATTTTATTTTATTTTTAAAGCAGGGGTTAGACTACACATTTGGAAGCAAGTCTGAGAAGCTTTGCTAAGGCAAGGATCAATGGGAGTGTGCTTAATGAGTAATCACATTCCTTCTTGGCTAGCCAGCAGCCGGCAGCGTGGAAACTGAGCCCTGCTCTGCACTGTGCACGCCCAGCTTGCGAGGTCTGTTTCCACTTCTTCAGACCAGGCTGCTTTCAGAGGATCAGCTGTCTCCAAACCCTCTGCGCAGCCGGAAGCCTGTAGCTTGGGTTAGGAACCCATTCTGTGCCAGGGACTACAGGAAGTACGTCATAGACCTCGCCTCTTCTCATGACCTTTGTATCCAATATGTAATCTAGTGAGGACACTGAGGTCAAGCCTGCTCTGCCCACTCCCTGAGCCCCAGCACCTAACTTGCATAGTGCTGGCACTAGCTAGGCACCATACCCTAAGATGAGGGCATGGTGGAGCATCCTGAATACGCACTAGACATGGAGTGAATGTAATGTAACCTGACATGTGTTTCCTTCTTGGCCACTTTCAGGCCTCATCCCCCTCAGGACAATTGAGGAAACTAAGGCCTCAGATCAATGGACTTGGGAAAGGTCACAGGGCAGGTTGCAGACAGAAAGGAGCCTGGAAAAGTGTCTGAGTCTCTCCATACTCCCAGATAGTAATGCTGTCCAAAGTATCTCTGCCTCACATTCAAGGTCCCCAGAAGCTGAGCAGAAAAAGCCTAGGGGCTCCCATCCCCAATCACTTTCCGGTCAGCAACTCCCAGCAGGGCAGGGCGACCCCACCCTCCCGCCAGCTGCAAGGCACAGAGCCAGGCCAGGCGCACACTGACTGTTCCCAGGCACTCCCTCGTCCCAGCCCCACTGCACCCGTCTGTGGGTCTGTGAACTGCCAAGGGCAAGCAGGGGAACAGCTCACGTGGGCCCCTGCTGGGCCAGCCCGCTCAGATCCTTGTCACCACACCCTCTGGGTCTCGCCCCCAGGAGCACTCTGAGACCCCCCTCCTTATCCAGAACCAGCAGAGTAGACTCCAATGTGGGCTGTAGGGATTTGAGGAAGTATGTGGGTGCGGTTGAGGCAGCAGAGCAGGCAGTTAGCTCTGATAGAAAGGAGAGTGTGTCTGGGAGGGCAACATTAGAAGAGAGGGCGTTTCTGCAGAAAAGGAAGTGGGTGTTAAAAGCTGCATACACATTGCCCCGTGGGAGTCTTGTGAGGGAAGTCGTCAGGGCTTACTGCAGCCTCCCACTTCATGGCTGCATGCACAACGCTGTCAAGTCTGGGTTATCACAATTCCTGTGACTTCTCAACGTGTGGCAGCCAGTAATGATGAGCATTCATTGTGTGGGGGCCACCTGGCCAAGCTTTCTGAAGGTCTGAAGGCCTCTTAGGCCTTGTTGACTCATAGGCCAGACTCCTCCCTTGTCTGAACACTGACACCGCTCTCCTTACCCCAACCTAACTTAAGGTATATTCATGCAGTTTCCAGAATCCTCCAGACTGCTTTGATCTATTCAAAATCCCAGTCTTAGTCATATGGTGCATTCTTATCCCACAGACACTCAATAAAACCTTAAGAACAGGAAATTTTTTCTTGGTTTGGTTTTGACATGGTTTATTTAACATGGTCTCGGGTAGTCCAGGCTGGTTTTGAACTTGCTAAGAGCTGAGACTGACACTAAACTCCTGATGCCCTTGCTTCCAGCTCCCAAGTGCTGGGATTATAGATGTTGTTGTTGTTGTTTTTAACATGACTTTGAATGACATTTAATAAGGTGGGGCATTCCTGGGGGGAAGGATTTGGATGAGCAAGTGCCTCACATTTATCTCATTTGGTGGCATGGAGTTTTGCTTGGCTATCAACTTCTGAACAAGTTTGTTACATGTGGGTATACATACCCGCAAATTTCATTCTCTTCCGTTAAAAAAACAAACAGGAGATTAAACCCAAGTCATAAATCCTTACACATGCTATCCAGATGCTCTACCACTGAGCTGGGTACCACCACCCCTCATTTTCGCCTCTATACTACAGAAGCTCTGCAACCCTGCTTTATTCCCTATCTCGTCTTGTGTGACTAGTTTTACTGCATACTGCTGTCAGAAGGGTGTGCAGGGGATGAAGGAAGGACTGCAGAACAGTAAGAACTTAAAGATTACACAAGAACCTTCACTGCCCAGGGCCTTTGGGGCCTTCTTTGCACCTCTGGCGCCCCCCTACACACACACACACACACACACACACACACACACACACAGAGAGAGAGAGAGAGAGAGAGAGAGAGAGAGAGAGAGAGAGAGGTTTCAGAACTGCCTGACTGCTCAGGCACTGGTTTGGTTCACGTCTTAATTCTTAACAAGTAAACCAGTATGTGGTTGTTTAGGCCTGTTAATCCCAGCACTAAGGATGGGAGGCATCTATTTAAGGCCAGCCTGAACTACATAGCCTACATAGCTAGACACTGTCTCAAGAACAAACAACTGAAAGAGTATCTGTCCTTGATTTGGATGGACTATGGTGTTTTGCTTTGTTTTGATTAAGATAAAGGTTGGTTTTCTCAGCAGACCAGGCTGGGCTCAAACTCATTAACCTGCCTCAGTTTTCCAAGGGTGGGATTGCAGGACTGCCTGTCACTGAAATTTTGACCGCCTAGATGCATTGGAAACAGGTTGGAAGGCAGTGTCAAGTATCTGAAAAAGACAAAGACTGTGGTTTGGGGCATTTTGAAGGGGATCCAGTAAGAACTTAAAGAAAGAATGAGGGAAAAAGCAAACAAACAAACTAAAACGCCACCCAGTATAGCAGCTGGTATATATTTTAGTAGTTGCAGTAAGTTTAGCTCTTGGCATAGAGCATGTGTGTATTGCTTATCCCATGTTTTCATTTGGGGAGCCATTTTAGTTACAGAGGGGTCCAAGGGATCCTGGCAGTGACTAGGACAGACCCAGGAAGCAGACGGTACTTTAGTGGGGGATCTTGGTTCACACTGTTTTGGTTCCCCATCATACAGGTGAAACTAGTTAGAGCCAGGTACACATGAGTCTGGCAGGACTTGGGGCTTGGTGACGAAATCCCTGGAGCAGGTGCAACTAGAAAGGGCTTGGACGCTAGAGCTACCTTAGACCCACAGACTTGAATGTTCCAGGTCATTTCGTGAATCTTGAGAAAGAGACCTCAAACTGAAAATCACCAACACAGCAAAAGACAGTTCCCTTAAAATAGCATTTCATAGAATGAATGTTGCCTGGAAGAACTATAAACTTCAAGGTTATAAAACACATGCAGAAACACATGGAGATTATTAAAAACAAAAAGAGAGCTATTTCAATAATCTTAGAGGCTTATCTTCTATTGGGCTTATATGAGGTACTTAAACCAGCCTCCAGGATTTTTACAGTCCTCCCTCTAAAGCTCTCAGTCCCTGTAAAAGATAGTAAAGCTGAATGGGACCGAACGGTGGGTTTCTATCCTGTGGGGCTGAAGAAGACATGGGCCCGGCAGGGTGGAGTCCTGAAAATGCACGAGAAGCTAAGGTCATGACCCATGAGAATGTCACTCAGGTCCACTGCTCAATGTTAAACAATAGCTCAGGATAGCCACCTCCCAGAAGAAGACGGATGAGTATTTCACCCATCCAGCATCTGATTATAGCCTCTCCCTCCCACACTCCTAAGCTTCTGTGTCTCTGTAACTTCTAGAACAGGGCAAGATCTTATGGCATGTTCTCAGCTGCTGTTCCCTCAACTGACTGACTATCACTTTAGCCAAACAATTAAGGCAGTCCCAGGGTTAGAAGCACTCTTGTGGGCCAGGCACAGTGGCACACTTCTGTTATCTCAACACTTGGAAGGCTGAGGTAGGAGGGTGGAGAGTTTTAAACTACCCTGGGCTGCAGAGTGAGCTCCAGGACAGCCTGTGTTGCAAATGAGTGGAGTGGACTCTGCTTGGGAGAGTGGAAGTGGTAAAGAAAAACCAAAACAAAAAGAACCTTTCTCTCACCAGGCTCGGCATCTATGATCCCAGAACTCGGGAGGTTAAGGCAGGATTGCCACGAGCTTAAGACCAGTTTAGCTCCTATGGGAGGGAGGTTATCTATAAAAATGACACCATCCTTCGCATCCTATTCAGGGCCAGCTGTTCTTCCTACCAGGCTTTTGTCATCCTGTGTATGTAACACACCCGTACACAGAGCCAGCAACACCTTCCTCGCCCCTTGATCTGTGACTTCATCTGACCAATCAGATATAGTAAAAATGACCTTCAGGGACTGCCTTGCTCAGGCTCCTAAGAGATCTGTCTACAAGAGCATGAAGAGCTGAGTTCAATTCCTAGAACCCCAGATTGTGCAGGTGGAGAGAGTGGCTGCAGAAAAGGTCAGAAGTTAAGAGTACATGATGCTCTTACAGAGGACCTGGGTTGCTCCCAAGCACCTGGTGGCTCACAGTCATTGCTAACTCTAGAATTAGGAGATTAGACCTCCTTTTGTGACCTCCACAGGTTTTGCATGTATATGGTACATATACATGGTACATAACTGTGGTGCCTACTAGCGTACCAAAGTGTCTCCTTGGCCTCCAGGCTCACTCAGTACCTGTGGCTTCTCTAGGCACTTCTTACCCTGTCTCCAACCTTATACTTCTGTGTTGTGGAATATTATTTTAGATGCTGTGGAGCATTTTTTTTAATGATGAAAAGATGCACTGCATTCATTTATACTGCATTTGTTCAGCCACAAAGCTGTGTTACGTTGCCTGTGTAAAACACCTGATTGGTCTAATAAAGACCTGAATGACCAATAGCAAGATAGTAGAAACGACAGGCTGGGCTATCAGGCAGAGAGAATAAATAGAAGGAGAAATGTGGGGAGAGGAGATGGAGGAGCAGGAAATGGAGAAGGAGAGGACATCGGGAGTCAGCCACCCAGCTACACAGCAAGTCACTGAGTTAGGAAGGAAAGAAAGGCTGGGGTGGTGGTAGCACACACCTTTTATTCCAGCACTCAGTAGGCAGAAGCAGGGGAATCTCTGTGAGTTTGAGGCCAGTCTGGCCTACAGAACAAGTTCCAGTACAGGTTCCAAAGCTACACAGAGAAACCCTCCACCACCCCACCACCACCCCACCACCAAGAAAAAAGAAGAAAGGTATACAGAAAAAAAAGAAGAAGAAGAAAGGGAAAAAAAAAAAGTTAAAAGCCCAGAGGCATAAGAAAAGCTGGCTATAAACAAGCCAAGCTAAGGTCGGGCATTCAAAAGGAAGAATAATCCTCTGTGTATTTATTTGAGAGCTTGGTGGCATGAATGAATTGGTACAGGAGACCGCTTCCTAAACCTAACACCAGTAGCACAGACACTGAGATGGACAATTAATAAATGGGACCTCCTGAAACTGAGAAGCTTCTGTAAGGCAAAGGACACAGCCAACAAGACAAAACAGCAGTCTATAGAGCAGAAAAAGATCTTCATCAACCACACATCTGACAGAGAGCTGATCTCTAAAATACACAAAGAATTCAAGAAGCTAGTCACCAAAACACCAAATAATCCAATTAAAAAGTGGGGTACAGAACTAAGTAGAGAATTATCAATAGAGGAATCAAAATGGCTGAAAGACACTTAAGAAAGTACTCAACATCCTTAGCCATCAGGGAAATGCAAATCAAGGCAGCTTTGAGATACCATTTTACCCCTGTCAGAATGGCTAAAATCAGAAACATCAATGACAACTTATGCTGGAAAGGATATGGAGAAAGGGGAACACTCCTACACTGCTGCTGGGAGTGCAAACTTGTACAGACAATTTGGAGATCAGTATGGTGGTTCCCCAGGAAAATGGGAATCAGTCTACCACAGGATCCAGCAATTCCACTTTTAGGAATATACCCAAATGATCCACATCCATGCAACAAAGACATGTGCTCAACTATGTTCATAGCAGCATTATTTGTAATAGCTAGAACCTGGAAACAACCTAGATTCCCCACAACTGAAGAATAGATAAAGAAGATGTGGCACATTTACACAATGGAATACTACTCAGCTGGAAAAAAACAAAAAAGCAATGGAACCTTGAAATTCGCAGGCAAATGTATGGAACTTGAAGAAAACATCCTGAGTGAGGTAACCCACTCACAAAAAGACAAACATGGTATGCACTCACTCACATATGTATTTTAGACATAGAGCAAAGATCACCAGCCTACAATTCACATGGCCAGAGAAGCTAGGATACAAGGAGGATCCTAAGAGATTCATACAAGGTCCCCCACAGAAGGGGAAAGGGACAAGATCCCCTGAGCCCTGAGCATATTGGGGGGGGGGCAGTGAGTAGAGAGGGAGATAGGAGAAAGAGAAGGGGAGAAGAGGATGGAGAGGAGAACATCAGGGACCAGGAAGATTGAGTCAGGGGAAGAAGAGGAGAGAAAGAGAGAGAGAGAGAGAGATACCATAAAAGAGGGAGCCATTACAGGTTTCAAGAGAAAATTGACTCTAGAGAAATGTCCAGAGACTTACAAGACTGACCCCAACTAACAATTTGAGCAACAGTGGAGAGGCTACCTTAAATGCCCTTCCCTGATAATGAGATCAACGACTAACTTATATGTCATCCCAGAAAGCAGACACCCACAGATAAACAGAGTCAAACTCCTGGAATCCAGTTGCAGAGAGGGAGGAGTGATGAGGAAGGGCTGTAGAAACCCACAGAGACAGCTGACCTGAACAAGGGGAGTTCATGGACCCCAGACTGACAGCTGGGAAACCAGCATTGGACTGACTCAGACCCCTGAGTCTAGACCCCAGTCTAGAAGCCTGGGCAGTCTACGGGACCTCTGACAGTGGAACCAGATGTATCTCTGGTGCATGAAAAGGCTTTGGGAGCACATCCCCCATGGAGGGATACTCCCTTAACCTAGAGACACGAGGGAGGGCCTAGACCCTACTCCAAATGACTTGACAGAAGGCCTCACCCTCCCTGTGGAGTGGGTGTCAATAGGAAGGGGAGTCAGGGGGAAGCATGAGAGAATGGGAAGGAGAAGAAACTGGGATCAATATGTAAAATAAGAAAAAATAGTTTTAAAAAGTATTTTTAAAAAAAGTAAAATAACAACCAACACTCAATCCCAGGGCTTTCTCCCCACCCCCCAGCTTCTCTTTCCTATACAGCCTTGCCATTTTGGCCACACAATCCCTTGGTTCTGCCGGTCTCTTGCTTCTCTTCTGCCCCCTTGGCTCCTCTCTTGGTCTGCTTGCCCCCCACTCTCCTCTCACTTTCCTCCTCTACCCGCCTCCTCTCGTGGCTGGGATCAGTCTGAACTCTCCTCCAGATGCCTTTGCTTCAGCCAAACGGTTGGAACAGGTACGTCCTCACCTTCACTCACATACAGGCACAAGAGTTCATACATGTGAGTAAAAATAAACAAATCTTTAAAGAACAAAAGTTTAAGCCAGGCACGGGGAGAGAAAGACAAGGGGTTGCCTCAATCCTTGAAGCCAGGTCCTGGAAGCCTGACTCGGAGTGCTGAGGGAATGAAAAGGGCGCAGACAGACACATGCACAGAAAAACTGGGGTCAGGTGGGCACAGCAAAGCCTGGGTCGCGTTGTACCAGCTACTCACCACGACCCAGAACCCCAGCTCCCTTTTTCTATACAGCAGAGGAAAGAGGAGTTAGCCAGTCTCTGCAGGGAGAAGCCTCAGGCTGTAAACATCTACACCCCCACCCCTACACCCCCAAGGAAGCTGTAGTTGCTAGTTTATACACATCCTGCCAACAGAGAAGAAGGCACTTAGCCATCCCCATAGTTCTGAGGCTTTGGTCCTTAACATGGCCATGCTATAACAACAATACACATTCACACAGGACTTCCTTTGCTCCCCCCCCCCGGGGGGGGGGCTCAATGACCATCCAATTCAGCCAAATTAGCAAACTCCAGGTTCATTTAGAGATGTTGTCACCCAAATAAGAACAGCCAACACTGACCTCTGACCTCCACATGCTCTTACACATCACAGACCAACAGACAGACAGACACACATGCAACAAATCGAAACACAACCAACAGAACTTCATGTAAATGCTTAGCAAGTAGTGACAACAAAAGTCCTATAAGTTCAGTACAGACTCATCTTTCCCAGGTATTTTTCCTGTGTACTTGGTTGAATCCATGCACTCAGAATCCATTGATATGGCGGGTATAGTCATTGTGCCTATTTTCCTAACTACTTTGCAATTTGGGCAGGGCTCCATGGAGACAGGTGGTCCTGTCCTCCACACAGCATCAGCTGGGGCTGGCTCAAAGGCTGGAGGGTGGAATAATTTGAAGGCTGGCTGTCTCATGTCTGGAGGTTGGTAGTGGGAAGAAGACTGAAGCAGATCGGGCTGGAATGGCTGAGCTCCTGAGGCATCTACAGATCTTTCCATAGGGTGCTTCCATTATGGTGACTTCTCGATCGCCGACCCTTTAACATGTCAACCAGGGATCCTGGGAAAGCCATTTCCAGGAGGAGCTACACCAATTGCTATGACTTTGTAAATCTTGTAATCTCATTTCTGCCTTGTCGCTGGCCCATCCACATACAAGGAAACGCAGAGTGCAGGTCATCTCTCAAGAAAGGAGGGCCAATTCACACTGCTAGAACTTTATGGGGGCTAGATTTGATCTGCCATTTTTGCAAAGCAAAACTCTATTTTATCCAGGTTCCAAACTCTATGTATGAATTTCATGCTAGAGATTAGAAACTCGATAAGAAGAGCTAGCCCAGGAGGTAAAAGTGCTTGCCCAGCAAGCCCCCAAACCTGAATTTGATACCCAATCCATGTTGGAAGGAGAAAAACCAACTTCCAAAAAGTTGTTCTCTGGCCTCTATGCGTGCACTGTAGCATACATTCACATGTGTTCGTACACACATGTCCTGATGAGTTCAGACTGAACCCAGCAGAGAGGAGGAGGTACCTCATTCGGTAGAATGTTTGGCTTGCATGCCCAAAGCCTGAGTTTGGTAACCAGCACAGGATAAACCAGGTGTGATGTGTGTAGTCTGTCATCCCCACACTTGGGATCTATATACCAGAGAATTGGGTAAAGTTTGAGGGCACTTAGATAATAGCAGACTCTGTCTCAAAACCAAACATTTGAGAGAAAAATTAATTACCGGAGCTTTGAGTAAAATAACAAAAGTGCAATTGCTGATTACAGTACTTAGGGAGGTGAACTCACTTCCTTCAAAAGTGCCTTGCTTTAGGACCCGAGTCCAATCTCCCTTTCTACTTTGAATTGAGTTGGAAAATATGAATAGTCTACTATTACTGCCTTTTGCGTAAACCCCTCTCTCTTCAGTGTGTGTACGTGTGTGTGTGTGTGTGTGTGTGTGTGTGTGTGTGTGTCAGCATGCATGTCAGTACAGCATTTGCATGCCTGGTATGTATGGAGGACATCGGGTCCCACAGGACTAGGGTTACAGACAGTTGTGAACTGCTCTGTGAGTTCTAGGAATCAAACCCAGGCCCTCTGGAAGAACAGCCAGTGCTCTTAACTATGGAGTCATCTCTCCAGCCCCAAAATCCTCTCTTAAAAAAGATTTCAAGTCATTGGAATGACATGTTTTTAACTGTTTACATTTATTGATGGAAGAGCCACATGAGCATGTCACAACATGCATGTGGAGGTCCGAGAACCACTTACAGGAGTTGGTTCTCTTCTTCTATAATGTGGCTATGGGGATTGAACTCCGTTCCTAAGGCTTGGCAGCAGGCATCTTAACCTACTGAGCCATCTTCAAATGTTTTAAATTTTACTTCTTTAAGTTTTATTTATGTGCAAAAGCATTTTTCATGTCTGCAGATCTCCATGGAGACTGAAAGAGGCACCTGACTCCCTAGAACTAGAGTTACAGGCTGTTGTGACAGCCTGACTGAGCACTGAGAAACAAAATCAGGTCCTCTGGAAAAGCAGAAGCCCAACTTTAACCACTGAGACCTCTCTGCAGCCACTAATTGCACAGTGAATTTGTTTGTTTTTGAAGCAGTGTCTCACCATGTAACCCTGGCTACCCAGGAACTCACTGTATAAACCAAGATGGCCGTTAATTCACAGAGACCCACCTGCTTCTTGCTACCTACATCCTGAAATTAAAGGCATGCACCACAATATCCATCCAAAGTATAATTTTGGGAGAACAAAAAGAATTAACATTTGCATTATTGCAAAATGCCCTAGGCCACATGCAAATTAGAGAGGGGCTGCTATGTCTCTGTGGCATCCCTGTGGACATTTTGTGAGACAGGTGCTTAAAACTCTTCCAAGTATTAAAATACAAGCCTAGTTCAGTAAAAATGACCCATAAATAATTCTGAGGATGTGACCCAGCAGACAGCTTGCCTAGCATACTCAAGGCCCTGGCTTTAGTCCCCAGGACAGCATAAACCAGGACCTGTGGCTCACACCTGTGGTCCCAGCACTTGGGAGGTAGAAACAGGAGTCTTAGAAGTTGGGGTCATCCTTAACTACAAAATGAGTTGGAGGCCAGCCTGATCTACAGGAGGGCCTCTCCCGAAAAGGACAAAATAATCATATATTCCTTGAGGATCATGATGCCAGTGTCAAGTATTTCTCTTATCTGTGGTCTAATCCCTACCCACCCCATTTATTTTTTCCATAGATTTAAGCTGTTTTCATCATAACCTATAGACATGAGTTTATAATTCTTTCATGTTGGTTTTCCAAACAGTTTATAATTCTTTCATGTTGGTTTTCCAAACTATCTTAGTCAATAAACTTTGAAGTCTGCCAAACTGGGAGCTTTCAGACACTTCAAATGTTTTTGCATTTTAATTTGTCTTCTCAACAATGTGACTTCAGAGATTTTTGGGCCAACTGACTCCTAACATTTCACAGATCTAAGTCAAACATCATTAACAAACCCATATGTGAATAAACATTTCTTTTATAAAGTGAATTATGCCCTTTACAGCACTTACTGGGAAATTTTCATTTTCATCATTTACCTCTCTCAAAACTGAACACACACACAAACACACACACACAATTATAGAGTGAAGAGAGTCTGTTCCAAACTCCAACATTTTAACACTTCAGTTCATTTTTAAAAGCAATGGGTCGTTTTTTAAAATGGTTTGCCACGGGGCGGGGTGGGGGTGGGGGGTGTTAGAAGAGAAAGAATTGGTAAAAGGATGGTGGGATGAGGCAGCCAGGGTACAGAACAGGAGATGTCATTGCTCAGTAGAAATGACAGAGTTACAAGCTGATGAGAGGTGTCAACACGTCCACCGACCAAACAGGACAAGGACAGCCAGCACCCTGCCTTGGAAGGCTTTAATGTGGCCTTTCTCAAAGCCACAGGCTTTCAAAGCAGCTTTTACAGGCTGCAGACTCACAGAGAGGCTCAGGGGACTTCTTTTCAGACCACTATGGTCTCTCACCTCTTCCTCCAAGGTAGCATCAAAAGGAAAAGGAGAGAAGAATGACTGGGGCCCTCCCTGTTGGTGGCTCAGCTGCCACTGAGCTTTCAGACATCGCCTATGCGTGCGCTCGTGTGTGTGTGTGTGTGTGTGTGTGTGTGTGTGTGTGTGTGTGTGTGTGTGTGTGTGTGTGAGAGAGAGAGAGAGAGAGAGAGAGAGAGAGGGAGAGAGAGAGACTGTAGGGAAAGCTGACAGGACCGGACCACAAGGGGTCAGTTCACCCCACTGCAGTGGTTCAACTGGTGTTTCAGGTTCGGGGTTGCCCCACCTTTCAGAAAGATCCCAGGGAACCCAGGATTTTTCCAGTCCTGGCAGAAATACTGCAAGAGTGGCCTGTCATTTTATTTCATCTCTAAGCACAGCTTTGCCCTTTGGGGAAGTGATGCTAATCCCGCATGCCCTGACTTTTCACAAGGAAAAAAAAAAGTGACGTTGTGAAACATTTCCTATAATCTAACCTAACAATGGCTTTGTATAACCAGGACTGAGATCAGGCAGAGACTAAGAAGAGGTCAGCACCTTACCCACTCAGGATCTTGGAGCCGCAGAGCCATAGTCTGAACTGAAGTCAAACCACTAGGCTATCCCACCACCAATGCTATACACAGAAAACAGCTATTAACTGGTAAAATGCTACATAAACATCAGATGCTATTACCATCATTATGGCTTCAAAGCTGTGAGACTTTATTTTTAAATTATATTCTGGAGTCTGGAGACAGCTCAGTCGATAGGAGACTTGCATACAACTGAATTCAGATCCCCAGTGTCCACTTAAAACCTGGACAATAGTAGTGTATGACTATAACCCCAGCACTGGGAGGTGGAGGTGCAAAGACAGATGGTCCCTGAATCAAAGTCTCAATAAATAAATGAGTAAATGTGGGAGCTGGGCATGGTGGTGCACACCTTTAATCACAGCACTGTGGGGCAGAAGCAGGCAGATAGATCTCTATGGGTTTGAAGCCAGCTTGGTCTGTGTAGCAGATTCTAGACCAGCCAGAGTTACATGGTGAGACCTTGTATTAAAAATAGGAAGAAAGGAAGGAAGGAAGGAAAGAAGGAAAGAAGGAAGGTGAAGCATGACAGAGGGAGCTTCCCAGCATTAACTTTTGGTCTCTACATACATAGGTACCCTCATGCATCTGTGTATACGTATGAACTCATTTTTTCTCTCTCTCTCCCTTTCTCCTCCCTCCTCTCTCACACACACAATCACTGAAATACATTATATTCTGTGTTTATGTAAATCTTTCAGAGTGTATTTTTCTGAGTTGTTAACGGTATTAATATTATATGCCTATTACAGAAAATAAGGAAAAATTAAGCTAAAGGGAGAAAAATATAAAGTGAAGAGTCAGAGAAGTATGTCAAATAAGCCCCAACCCCTATTTCCCATCAAAATGCTCTTTTGGAAGGAATGGGAAGGCATTTGATCACCAAATCAGTAGAAATGTTATTTGTTAATGAAGGGTTGGGATGACAACAGATGAGACCAAGCAGTCATAACTTTTCAGCTTTAATTACATCAAAAGATTTTTAAAGAGCCAATTATTAAGTCACAAAATACTTGTCAGAGGAGGATTCCAAGGGATATCTTGAGTCTCTCAATTTGCTCAAGATTGTCCCTGAGGCAACAGTCAACTCTAGAAAACCTGGGTCTAGAAGTGGGACTCTAGGGTTCCATCATTTACAAAGGATGATTCAGAATGTATTTATGTGTGAAGAACAGCCCACGTGTCTTGATTTGGGCAAATATTTGCTGTGGAAATTAGCATAGAGGTCAGGGAATTCCTTGATTTCAGATTTTTCCTTTGTTTTAGCTAGAATTTCTATTGTTGTGATAAAACAACACCACAGCCAAAAGCTACTTGGGAAGGTTCAAGCTTACACTTGGACATCATAGTCCATCACTAAGGGAAGACAAGGAATGAACTCAACCAGGGCAGGAACTTAGAGGCAGGAACCAACAATGTGGAGGCCATGGAGGAGTGTTGTTTACTGGCTTGCTCCTCAAGGCTTGCTTTCTTATAGAACCCAGGGCTAGCTGCCTAAAGGGGGCACTGCCCACAATGGGCTGGTCCTCCAACATCAACCTTCAATCAAGGTAATGTTTCACAGACTTGCTCACAGGCCCATCTGGCAAGGGTATCTTCTCAGTTTAGGTTTCCTCTTCATAGATAACTCTGGCTTGTGTCAAGCTGAAATAAAATGAGCCAGAACAATCTTGGTGAGAGGCAGAAGTGAAGGAAGAATGCAGGAGAATGGGCTCCAGCCTTGAGGCATGCTCTTTCAAAAGGAGAGGCTGTGACTAAAAAACACTGAGGGATTCGTGTCTGCCATTATGCTGTTAGCCATGTGCTGAAGAATGAGACCCAAGATGTAAAACAGGAGAATCTGAGGGCCCATGAGCACCCATGCATGGAGCCTGATGAAGATTTCGGAACCAGTTGCCATGGCATCACTTAATTCTGCCCCCAATGGTAACAAGCACTCTGCCTTGTCCTGCGCTGTACTGGACTCTGTCCTAGTTTCAACTTCACATATGGCATGAACTTCTCATGTCTCCCTAGACAAGTGCTCACCCACAAGGCCTCTCCTCAGATTTGGGGGCTGTGATGAACCCTCTATACTCTCCTCAGACCTAAGCCTAGCCTTTCTTTTTGCTTCTCTGTCCCCTCTCTGTGTGTGCCATCTCTGGCCACTAACTCAGGAAAAGGAAATCCAGGGATATAGAAAAAGCTTGAGGGGAAAATACGAGGGCATTCTTGTATGAATACAAATCTGAAAGTAACCCCAACAACAAGGTAAAGCATCCTCCAAAGGTTATGTACAGAGTTTCTCAACCAAATCTCATTCCTGCCCTCTTTTCCTCTCTGATCACAATCCAATTCTCTGGTTCCCAGCCAATTATATATGGCAACATACTGAAGGAGAGAAAAGAACTAATTTTAGTCTTTCAGGAAACTTGCCTATGTGACAGTTCGCAGTCTTTCTCTTTTTGAAATTCTATGACCTGAATCATCTCTGACAGTTACTACACAGGCTTAAATATTATATATAAGAGAGGATTAAATTCATCACCCAAACAAACTACTTCACTGAAAAAACAGGGATCCACACTTATTTTATTAAGCATGAAAGACACTTAATAAATCCACCAGAAACAACAGCACTGGCTGGAAACATGGCTCAAGCAATTACAGCTCTTGCAGAGGACCTAGCTTCAGTTAATACCCATGGGCCAACTGACAACAGCCTATAATTCCAATATCAGGCAAAGTGAGCTTGTAACTCCAATACCAGAGAAACTGATGCCTCTTCTGACCTCCATGGACTGCTGCACACGTGCAATGAACATATTCAGGTGCACACACACACACACATAGACATAAGATTAAAATTCAAGAAACCTAGCATGTGTGCAATAAATACAAGAGGGAGTCTAAATTAACAATCACATTCTATTACACTCTAGTAAAAGGGAAATTTGATCTCATATTAGTCTTACTTTTTTTTTTTAAGGGCTTTTCAATTCTCATTTCTCAGGCACAGTATGAAGAACCACTAGAAAGGAATTGATGGAACAGAGAGTCACACTGCTTGAACAATAAAATTAGCTAGCAATGAAAGCCAGAAATTGACACTGATGCCTCTGCTCTTTGCTGGGGAATGTCACCTGCAATCCACTCTCACACATCTGCATCAGTGCCTTCAACACTGCCTTATTGACATCATGTCTTCGATCAGCAACAACAACCATCCATTTGTCATGAATCACAGTGGTACAGGCAAGACCAACAAGATGATATCTTTTTAAAGGTATTTGCAGAACATTTCGAAGGATTTGGGATTTAAATCATTCCACCTTCTAGTCCCATTTTTGTGTTTTTATAAATGTTCTTTGTTTGTTTTTAGAAAGGGTTTTTCCTGTGTAGCATCTCTGGCTATCCTGGAACTCACTTTGCAGACCAGGCTGGCCTTGAACTCACTAAGACCTGGTTGCCTCTACCTCCCAAGTGCTGGGATTAAAGGTGTAAAGTCCCAGTTTTGATTCACCCATTTCCTGTTTCTCATAAAACTATCTGACAGATGTAATTTATATTTAACTTTATTTTTTAAAGAAGATTTATTATTTTTAATTTATGTGTATGTGTGTTTATCTGTGTGTGTGCATGTGTATGTAGATGACTACTGAAGCCAGAACGGGGCATCAGATCCCATGGAGCTAGAGTTACAGGCAGTCATAAGCTGCCTGATGTAGGTGCTGGGAATTGAACTAGGGTCCTCTGCAAGAGCAGTAAGTGCACTTAACCACTAAGCCATCTCTCCGGCCCTTGCAAACATTTTCTTTAAAGGAAATTTGATTATTTCCTTAGTTATGATTCTTTTGTTTTCTCCTCTTTATAAAAAAAAATAAAGAAGTACACTTTTATTGTTTGAGTTGGCATACAAAGTGTCAATCACTAGAACCATGCATTTACTAAGCAAATGTTAAAAAATTGACTTTGACTTCATTAAGTTTTATTTGTGTAATTTGTCATTCATAGATAAAAACTACTCAGCATAAAATTAATAAAGGTTCCCTCAGGTGATCATATTATGTCTCTAATGAAGATGATGGATTTGTACATTTGAGATACTTGCTTTATTTTCCAGATCATGTTTGGAAAAAGAAAGAAATCTAAACATAATTTAGAGAGCAATTTCTATTTATTTCAACCTCAAATATATGGTATACCTGACCTCTACCACACAGCCTGATAGTGACAAACTTGAAGTAAGTATAAACCCTTCCCTATGTGTCAATAGTTACTGAATTCTTACAAACATTCATATTCAGCCAGGCATGGTGGCACATGCCTACAGACCCAGCACTAGGGTCACTGAGACAGAAGGACTGCAAATTCAAGGCTAATCTGGGCTACACAGTCCCTGCCACACTCTCCTCCCCCCCCCCAAAAAAATCAGCTTTCTATTTAGTTTCATATATGTAGAACAAACCCTTCATCAAAACAGGTATGATGCTCATGGTGGTATCTTCCTAGGAAGAAGGAAGACCTGCACTTGGTCTGAGCAATTTATAATGCCAGGGGTGGGGCCATAGCAGGAGCTCCATGAATTTCATTTCCTGAACACCTGGTGGTCTACCTCTTCTGTGCTTATATGACTATGAATCTGGTGCTCCCCCAGCGAACCTTATATAAAAATGGAAAAATCAGGAAAGGAGTATGCACAAGCAATGGCAAAGATATTCTATGAGCCAGATGCTCCAACTGACTTGCTGGATTCTGCTGTCTAAAGACTATTTGATCTCATATACTCAGCTGCATGCATTTCCAGGTTAAGCTAAACCAGGGATAATCTGTGCACATCCCACAGAAAATAAACCATGCAGCAGACATCTCTTTGCCCCTTTCCTTTTTGACACACAAGGTTGCATGTGATTATCCCCCCATTGTCATAATCTTACAATTCCATGTATTATGTAAACAACTGCTGTTGTTTCCCAATTAAAACACTTTCTCAGTGACAAAACCAGCCTACAATAAATTCAACAGTTCTAGCTTTTTGAGACAAGGTTTTGTTATGTAGCCCAGGCTACATAGCAAACTCAATTCTCCTTCCTGACTCTCCCAAATTCTAGGACTTTTAAAGGTGCACACCATCTTGTTCAACTGGTACAATTTAAAATCAATCTCAGGCATTGGGACTTAGCTCAGTTGGTAAAGTGCCTGCTACACAAGCATGAGGACCTGTGTTCAAACTCCAGAATCCACATTTAAAACTTTAGGCAGGATTGGCACTTGGAATCTCAACACTGAGACTGTGGAAGCAAATGGATTCCTGAGGCTCACCACCCAGACTAGCTTAAGCAGCAAGTAGAGCGCCTCTCTCAAAAAATAAGGTGGACAGCATCTGAAGGACACCCAGTGTTGACCTCTGACTTCCATATGCACAAACATATGCATGCTTGTACATGTACACACACACACACACACACACACACACACACACACACACACACACACACACAGACATTCAGAATGATCAATTAAAGAAAATCAGCTCTCCAGCAAATCACACAGCAGATTCTGAACTGAACCTAAAGCACTTTCTTCTACCAACTCAGTGCCCAATGGATTCACCTTTCATTTCAAAATATATAATGCATTGTGTGTGTGTGTGTGTGTGTGTGTGTGTGTGTGTGTGTGTGTGTGTGTGTGTTCTGGTCTAACCATATGGACTCTTCAATTGGAGAATGTCACTTGAAATAGATGTGTCTTTTTCATGAGGTTTCAGCTTTTGCAGAATTAGCTCTGATATGAATAATATTTTCACATAAATGCAAACACATTTTTCATTCCTTATAAGCTTCTAAACATCTTGCCCAAGGAAGCAAATAAAACAAACTTTGCTAACAGGAAAAAAAAAGATCTATAAAATAAAAAGTTAAACACTGCATTCACCTCAAAGGGGGATAAAAGCAGATGCCACATGGGAGCATTTTTAAAGAACTGAGATGTGCAAAATGCGTGTGTTAAAAAAAAAAAAACAGAAAAAAATAAAGTTCAGACATTAATCCAAACAGATGTGAGATTAAAAACTGTAGCTGAGCATAGTGGAACATGCCAGCACTGGGGAGGCTGAGGCAGAAAGACTGCCTGAGAAAGACTATATAGCAAGAGCCTACTAAAAGGTAGAAATGGGAAGAAGAAAAATCCAGAGTGAGAAGTGAGGTAGGGAGGAACAGTGGATGGGGTGGGCGCAGTAGTAGTAGGGAAAGGAGAAGTTGCATCACAGATCAGTGTAGAATAGTGATCAGGACAGAACTAAACCTTTAGTTTTTCTTTGGAAAAAAACTTTCTTCTACAAAGACAAATTTCAAACATGGGCTGGCAAGATGATTCAGGGGGTTCAGGAGTTTGCCACTAAGCCTGATGACCAGAGTTCAATCCCCAGAACCCATAACATAGAAAGACAGAACCTACTGCCACATGTTATCCTCTAACCTTTACACAGCCCTCCCTCCCTCCCTCCCTCCCTCCCTCTCTCTCTCTCTCTCTCTCTCTCTCTCTCTCTCTCTCATACACACACAAATATTTAAAAATTCTAAACAGCTAAAAAAAGTTAAAGTAGACAGTAAAAACTACCTACACTGTAGTCTAGAAGAAAAATAACATATCCCCATAATAAAATGGACTATAATTTTTTTCTAACCAGGAGTAAAGTCCAAAAGCTACACATGAAATTTTTGTTAAATTCCACTATGTAAGAATAAGCCCCCTCTGGAAAAAGTCACCATAAACAAGTGTTAAGTACAACAGTGGTGCATGATTTTTTATTTTTTGCAACTTGTAATTGGTAAGCAAAAACTGACCTCCGTAATATAAAAGAAAGACTTTTTTAAGTTGAAAAGAAAAAGACTAACAGTACAGAATCACATGAGAAAAACAATGAAGAAATGAGACTCTGATTTCCTTCAACAATTTGCAATAAATAAATACATAAATAAATCTGTAAGCTTGGTAACACCAAGTAGAGTAAATATTCCTTGTGGAAACACAAATTATATCAACCAAGGCTGGAGAGCTGGCTCACTGGTTAAGATACTTGCTCATGCCTGAGGACCAGAACTCACATTCCCGTAACTCAAGTAAATGCTAGATTCCAGAAGCTCAAATGGGGTCTTCTGAATAATGTGGCTATCAAGATTAGCCCATCTGAAGGCTCTGGTTTGGTTCAGAGATGCTGCCTCAACGAAGACAATGAAAGAGCAGTAGAGGGTGGCTCTCACTGCAGCTTCTAGTCTCCACCACACACTTGCAAGCATGAATACTTTCATGTACCTAGTGCACACACAACAATGAAAACAAAGAGGTGAAATTATAGAACACTTCATGTAGATAATTTTGGTGTGATTATTCCTTCAGCTGGCAGCTCTGTGGATGTTCTTGTAAAATAATCATTGAAAAATTAGTAACTACTGAGATGATTACCAGTCTCCAGCCTTGGAGACTAGTTAGATCTTTCATGTAATGAAATACTAGTTGGCTGTGGTGATGAGAAAATGAAAGAATACAGTGATAAAGAATTATCTATAAGATGCAATAAATATGTTTCCCATTAAATCAAAAGTAACACTTTTACCTAACCTTGACTAATGTGATTACATTTACTTTATTCCTGATTATACATTTCTTTTGAATTTCTCAAACTGAAAGTTGTAGTAACAACTTTAAATTAAATTTGGTTTAAATTCATTATTGAAAGACAAAGTTGCAAAACTTAAAAACAAGAACTTGACTCTCCTTAGTCAATTTAGGTTTTCTTCCAACATCTGTTATATTTTTGCTTCAAATATAATTTTTTGTTAGAAATGTGTGAGGCTCTTTGAATTATTTGTCAGTGGGGTTCCAGAGGCCCCCAAAGCAAAGTAGGCTGTTGCCATTGCTCTTGGTTGCCCACTAGAACTAGATGGTCAGACCCTATTGCTAAAGAATACCGTGTACTTTTGTTTCAGGGCATAAAAGAAATCATGCTAGAACTAACCTGAAAATTCCTCTCTGCTGGCTAAATTTCATGGTGTAGGAAGGTGCTACATAGTTCACTGGAGAAGAAAACTCATCAATGGTATTACCCAATAATGAACCGTGTATGCTATGATACCAACCTACCAGACAAGATGTGCCCACTGTTACAATTTGGCACAACAGTTATGGGTCCAACCAACTGCATTTGAATTAGATTTAATGTCTACTTCATAGGATAGAATTCATGCCTGGTACTATAAACCTGGTCAAAGGCCTATGGTTAGGGACATTATACATAGAGGGGAACCTACTAATGTCATTTTGCTAAATGGAAATGTCTTCAACTTGCTTTATAAATACATATGCTTATATTGTAGATTAGTGCTATTCAATCTTATCCAAAGAAGAATATCCCTGCAGGGGTCAGCAGTTAATATAGAGACTCATAGCTGACCAGCGTGATGAAAATAAGTGGCCACTGAGTACCCAGCCCTAAATGAGACATCTATACCAACACACATTCCCACTCAAGGCTCAGGGGACATTGCAGAAGAGAAGCAAAAAGAATGTAAGAATGGCAGATGGGGAAGAGTGCTGTGAAATGCTGTCTTTAACGCACAGTGGCTATGGTCACCTGGACAAGGCCAAGCCAATAACATCTGTCAACATTCCAAAAGACATAAAGTGGAGAAGACTGAGGGGGTGTCTGAGCGGAGCTGGGGTTAGATCTCATAGAAATACATTATTTACATGTATGGAAATTTTCAAAGATTTAAAAGACAGTCTATCAAAAATAAATTTAAAATAAGAAATAGGTGCGAACATTCCTTGATTGAGTATCCAACCTTATTACTAGAAATCCTTAGTCAATCTGATGCTCTTCTTAGTGTGTAAGTCTGTTACAGTTTTTATGTTCAAGTTCACATTCTTTGTGATGTGGATGAAGTTGGCTGAACAAGTTAATTGACCATCTGCATTTCTTATCTATCTTTCTTCCTTCGGAAGTGGAATATAAAAATACGACTTCTATCTTTGAGTTAAAAAATCATTTCCTTGGCTGAGAGTGATGGCACGCACTTTCTATCCCAGCACTGGAAACAGAAGCAGGCAGATCTCTGTGAGTTGGAGGCCAGCCTGGTCTACATATGGAGTTCCAGGCCAGCCAGGATTATATACCGAGGCCCTGTCTCGATGATGATGATGATCTCAATAAATCTAAGACTGATGTTAAACCTCTGCAATCCCAGCACTGGGAAGGCAACTGAAGGAAGGAGGTCAGAATTTTGAGTTATCTTGAGCTACATCAAAAGTTCAAGACCAGTCTGGAGTACCTGATACCCCCACCTCCAAAAGAAATCTCTTTAAAACCACACATCAGTATATATGCACAACCCAGGCTGCAAGTGTCTTTCAAAACACTTCACAGAGTTATTAGTTTATTATTCAGTCATCTTCATGCTTGTCTTCTTACACTACTTCAAAGATAAGAATCTTTTATTCACTACAGCATCCCCCATGCCCCAAGAAAGTGTAATATAGTGTCCTGCATAGACATTCTCGATGTCTTATTTGTTAAACGAATGAACTACTTCTGCTTCTTCCTGAAATCTCTCCATCAGCTAGAATCACACACTCCCAAGTCTGAAACTGTCTCCAAGGAGTTGGTTAGACACAGCTAACATAGTGTGGAATCATATTATCCACCAAGAACATCTATCATTAATGAAGTAATCATATATCTATCATTGGCTAGATAGTGGCAAACCCAATAATTAATTATCACTTGAGGAAAACAACTCAAGTAGCTCCATTAAAAATAATAACAAATTCTCAAAATCTATTCTGCATCTGTAATTCTGAAAAAATACTGCTCGTGCTGAAAAACTCATGTTGACACATCACTATGTGATATTTTGTGGATCTTACTATATTTAGAAGTTTATTTATAAAGGGTTATCCATCTTGTTAATGGTATATTATTTATTTATCTTTTTAGCCTTTATATATTTTTATTAATGCACCAAGAGAATCTGAACACCTATTTTGAAATATTTGAATCATTTAAAATAAACTAAACATTGAATATTTTATAGTTTCAGTTACAAACCAAGGTCCTTCTCCCCAAGAGACCTATCTTGGTTTACCACAATTCCAAACAAAACAATCTTTTAAAAAATATTTAGAGAAAAGTTTTATTTACATTACAAAAAAGTTGAGTCAGTATAGAGAAGTCTGCTGAATTTGGACCAGATTTTTCTATTTTATTTTCTTAGATGTACTTAATTTTGTAGTATAACTAAAGATTTCATTTATGTAATAGATGATTAAGATAATAACATATTTTTTCTATTCTTCAAAAAAAAGTAAATTAAGCTAGCTATGATTATGAACATCTGTATCCCAGAACATGGGATACAGATACAGTGTGATACACAAGAGTTGTGGATAGTATCTAGAGCAAATGAAAAAGGGGAAACGCATCAGAGCCAGTGTTGAGGTGGAGGCAGGAAGATAAGGAGTTCAAGTTCATCATCCTGGGCTACATAGTGAGTTTGAGGTCAGCCAATGCTACATGAGACCTTGTCTCAAAACAATGAATGCCTACTGGAAAACAGTGCATATTACCCATGTTTCGGGTGAGTTCTGTGGGCAGCAAAGTTCAGCATCTTCAGAAAGACCAGTAAAACCAAGTGAGGGCTGGGTACCACAAGCCAGGTCAGATACAGAGTAACCAAGCCTGCTAGTGTGTCTCTGTACTCATACAAAGCCTATCTTCCATTGAAAACCACTGGGTTTTCCTTGGGTTATGGAAATGACTGCTTCCTTTATCCAATCATATAACAGGTCCCCCCCCCCCAATGTAACCACCACTTCATGGTTTGCACAAGACATACCTTTAGTACATCCAGATTTTCATAACCCATCAAACAGTTTTTCAGTATGTGTTATGGCAGGATATTCTAGAGCTGCCAAGAAAAGTAAATTCACAGAGCCGCCTGCAATTCAGTAACTATTGCAAATTAGCATAAATAGCCCTGTTTTAGAAGGAACGGCTTTTGCAAGTCATACAGGAAAAATAATGTGGCCTTGCATTTGTATCATTAAAAATGCCCTGTGTACAGCTTCTTCATGAATATTAAACACAGCCCAATCATTCAGCATACTAATATACTTGGGTAAAAACTCTTTAGTGAACCATTTGGTTAGGATTACAAAACTAACTAGGAAAACTAGCTAACAAGTACCTATTTTTACGGATTTTTTTTTTCATTTTAAAAGGAAAAAAATGCATATCAAATAAAACCTCTCAACACTTGTCAGCTCTCCTGTGAACATACCATATAAATGGACGGGCACCGGCTGCCAGGAAAAACGAAAGGCCAAATTACACTCATATACCCATGCTGTCAAGTTCAGAAAGAAATCTGTCCTAGACCCAAGCCATCCACACAGCATACAATGAGTCTGTTAACAAGAGCTAAGAATGGATCAAATTCTTCAGATTTCTCTACATAGATCTTGCTTTCTGCACTGCCATCATAATTTAAAATGCCCCTGGCTAGTTGCTCAAGGTACAAAACAAAGGTACTTTCAAATAGTAAACGTGCTTAAATTCTATACATTCCAACCCAAACTTCCAAAGGTGTAGAAAAGGATGGCTTACCTAGGCGCAAACATATCCATGGTGCTGTGGGCTGCCAATGTGATACACAAGAGTTGTGGATAGTATCTAGAGCAAATGAAAAAGGGGAAACGCATCAGAGCCAGTTTTGAACACTACTGTCTTGAGCATGAGACATTTTTTATAACCATTTGAGGAGGATTTTCCTTTAAGCACAGTAGCTCCAAACATGTTTCTCCAGGTCTCTGCCCTGCCACTACCACAGGTGAAGGATGCTTGAAGGGTATTGATGAGCAACTTGCTTAAAGAGAGGACAGGAGAATCTGGGCACCAGGGGCAGGACAAAGGGTGCCAAAGGAATGAGGTGTAAGAAGAAAGTAGGAGAGGCCAGGGTGGCGGGCGTATGCCTTTGATTCCAGCATTGGCAAGCAAAGCCTGGTGGATCTCTGTGAGTTCCAGGCCAGCCTACATAGGGTGCACCAGGCCAGTCAACACGACACAGTGAGACATGTTCTCAAAGAGGAGCAGGTGGGGAGGAAGAAAGGAAGGAAGAGGAGGAGAAACTTGTCTTGCCCTTTCCCACTACCACCTGGGTCCTATTTCTCAGCAGGAAGAAATTCAAACTGTCAGGCTCATCTTTCTCACCCAGCCACATGACCCCTTGTGTGTTCCCACCCTTGCTCCCCACTGTAGTCAGCAGGTGATAAACCAGCCATGCCGGGAACCTCAGAGTATCTGCATGAATACCCTTTAAATCTGATGGAATGTCCCTTCTGAACAGCTTTGAAATGTTTCCGATTGCTTGTCCTTGAAGGCAATGCCAGGGATGGAACTCTGGCCTTGAGTATGCTAGGCAGGCATTCTACCACTATCTTATGTTCCCAGCCACCTCTCTCTCCTTCCAGATGTAGACTCTCTGGTCCATTTTTTTAAACACCAACATCCATCCCCCCCCACCCCCAAATGAATATAGCACGACAAGGCTGGTATCTCACATGCTCTTCCCGGGTATTTTCTTTCCTTTATTATTATTTTTTTTTCATTTATTTTACATCTTTACTGCAGTTTCTCCTCCTCCTCATCTCTTACTGTTCTTTCTCCTGCCTCTACCTGCCCCCTAATCCACTCCTCTATTCAGAAAGGGGCAGGCCTCCCTTGCTAGTCAACAAAGCATGGCACATCAATTAAGGCAGGACCAAACTCCTCTCCCTGCAACAAGGCTGGGTGAGAGATACCAACACAGGGACTAGGTTCCCAAAAGCCTGCTCATGATCTGGGGACAGGACCCAATCCCACTGCTAGGAGCCCCCAAAACAGACCAAGCTACAAAACTATCACACTCATGTAGAGAGCCTAGGTTGGTCCCATGAAGTCTTCCTAGCTGTGAGCTCAGGTCAGCTGCCTCTTGTGTGGTTTCCCGTCATGGCCTTCATACACACACACACACACACTTGTACAATCCCTCCTCCCTCTCTTTAACAGGACTCCTGAAGCTCAGCCCAGTGGGAGTGGGGATGGGAACATGAAGAATCAGGTTGGGTGGGTTGGGGGCTGGACTGAGGGGGAGTAATGAAAGAAATGTCTTGATGGGGGCAGGTACATTTTGGGGTTAGAGAGCAACTTGGTGCCAGGGAAACTCCCAGGAATCCACAAGGATGACCCCAGCTAAGACTCCCAGCAACAGTAGAGAGGGTGCCTGAACTGGTCTTCTCCTGTAATCAGATTGGTGACTACCTTAATTGTCAGAGAGCCTTCATCAAGTATTTTGTTCTCTAAGTTGAGGATGCATGGAAAAGAGTGCAGTGATGGGGATGGAGGGGGATGGAGCCCCTGGATTCTCCTACTACCCAAAGGGTCTAGTTTGGAGCTTTAGCTCTAGCCATTCTTAATCTGCAGCCACTGCTTTGGCTCCCTCTGTTTCTCCCTGAGGCTTTTTGGTGCTCTACTTCGGAGCTGCTGTGTGTTGGAGGCACTCTGCTGGGTCTAAACTTGGGAGTGCCAGATTTATATTCTTCTCCCTGTCAGGTACACTTTCCTCTCCACTTCTTCATTTAGGTCTATGTCCTCATTTTTTTTTTAATTCGTTCTGTTTTGTTGTACCTCAGTGCTGAGTCTCTCCTTTCCAGCTGAGTCTCTCATTTCCAGAAGTTTCTTGTCTTCAATGCTAGGGAGTAGCCGTTGTGCACTGTGCATGGCAGTGTCCCAGTACTTAGGCTGAAAGTGGCTGCTCCTTCTAATGACTGCAAGCTCTTTTGTACACAGTGGCTGAATATAAGTATGGGGAATGCAACCTCACTGGCACGTGCCATGCAACTTCTGCATAAACAAGGGTTCCAATAATTCAACTTATTATCAATTATAAAAACCATCTGGCTGGGCATGGTGGCACATGCTTTTAATCCCAGAACTTGGAGGCAGAGAAAGGCAGATCTCTGTTGGTTCAAGATCAGTCTGGTCTGCATAGGGAATTCCAGGGCTACATAGAAATACTGGGGTGGGGGAGGAAGAATCATCATCATCTGAGGGCTAGGGATGCAGTTTAGTTGGTAGAATGCTTGCCAAGAATACATGAAGCCCTGGGTTTGTTCCTGAGCACCACATTCAGCTGTGGTGGTCCACATCTGTAATCTCAACACTTGGGAGGTAGAGAGAGGTGGATCAGAAGTTCAATATCATCCTTGGTTACATAGCAAGTCTGAGTCCTATCTAAACAACATGAAATCCTGTCTCAAAAACAATAAACAACAACAATAATCACATACACACACAAAACATACCTATATGTATGTATAAAAAGTCACTATAAAACCAAGAATTTTATACAATTAGTATATGCTAATAAAAATCCATTGTTAAAAACCATCATCTGAGTCATCTGCAAAACAATGGACCCCGAACTCTGAGAGACACACAAGAAAACTAGTATAAAAGTAGATCAATCTGAAGAAAAGGATTCACTGTGTATCCCTCCCACACTACCCAACAAGGCCTTGAGCATGGTAAGTAAGCATTTTACCACTCAGCTATAGCGTGTGTGTGTGTGTGTGTGTGTGTGTGTGTGTTCTATATGAAGAAAAGTAATACTGATCACTCCAGAAGGTAAATTGAAATGTCAGAAAGACAAAATTGGAGAGATAACTTTTATAACAGAATTATTTTAGACCTTGTAAAACTTCCAATTATGTTGAATTTATATGGTCAAGAGAAACTTAAAGATGAAAACATTTTAATTAGGTTTGATTTTCTAGGCTGGAAGTGATCCTGGAAATCTACACCTTCAACAACCTCACTCTTAACACCAACAATCATATAAGTTTGGAAAACTGTGCTAAGGCTGACCTTAGAAATCTAATCTAGAGTTGACAAACATGGACAGCATCCCTGATCTAATTGGAATACTCCAGAATGGGACAGGAAGACCAGTGTTTTCCAGAACAGCCGAGAAGGTACGGACTTCCAGTTTGCTAGGAGACCACTGATCAATGGCCCAGCCAATGCACAAATCTCTCCTCAGCCCTGTATGCATGGAAACATCTCTATCTTGAAGGTAACCAACCTGCAAAAGGACCACCAATGATTGCACCTGCTGTTCTCTGAATCCTATGTGGTTCCCTCTCACATCACATAAGCAACAGCCTACTGTAGAAATCATGATTTGGGCTATAGGGAGGGCTCAGTCACGAAACTCCTTGCTCTGTAAGCATATGGATCTGAATTTATATCCACAGCACCCACATAACAAGCTCAGCATGGTGGCATAGGCCTGTAATTCCACCACTGGGGGGGGGCAGTGGTGGGGCAGGGGAGGCAGAGACAGCTGATTCCTGGAGCTCAGTGGTCAGCCAGTCCAGTCAATCACAGAGCTCCAGGTTCCCTCAGTGCAATGATGGCATGTGACCTCCAACTATGGACTATAAGAGATACTGTGGCTTCAGTCTTGCTCTCTCTTGCCTTGTCCACTCAGAACAGGTTAGGTGCTGTGCTATAAGGACCCTGAGAAAGACCAAATCGCGTATAATAGCCAGCACTTAGATACTACCTAATTGAATAAGCAAAAGGGTACCCTTCAACCCTGCCTGGTTTGGCCTTCTATCTATCTACTGTCTGTCTGTCTGTCTATCTATCTATCTATCTATCTATCTATCTATCTATCTATCTACCTACCTACCTACCTACCTACCTACCTATCTATCTACCTACCAATTTACCTATCTATCCATCCATTCATCTATTTTGCTTGCATGTATGTCTGTGTGAAGGTGTCAGATCTCCTGGAACTGGATGGAGCCAAAGACAGCTGTAAGCTGTAAGCTGTGGGTACTGGGAACTGAACTTGGGTCCTCTGGTAGAGCAGTCAGTGCTCTCAACTGCTGAGACATCTATCCAGTCCTTTGTTTATTTTTAGGCAGGGTCTTTTGTATCCCAGACAGGCCTCAAAATGACTGTGCATCTTAGGATGACCTTGAGCTTCTGATCCTCCTGCCTCTACCTCCTAAGTGCAAAGACTGTAGGCAGTGCTGGGGACCCAACCAGGGGCTTTGCATAGCCTAAGCAAATACTAACTGAGCTGTATCCCAGGCCCTGAGTTCAGCCCTCTGAGGACAGCAGCCCTGGAGAGACCCTAGCACAGAAAATCACCTAATAAGCCACTCTAATTCCTGTCCCAGTGAGATACCATGTAATGTAATAAATGCTTTTTGCTGAATTTATCCTTTTAAACTGCTAAGGTTTTTTTTAGGGCAAGATGAGATAGAGCCTCTTTACACAACTAGGGAAAAATAAGGCTATGTTATATAATCTTATTTACCTGTAACTATACTTCTTACAAGTGGTCTCACTCCCATCTCGTGGATAAATTTCATAGTTATGTCTTCAAACCTAGAAGGTAGATCTGAACTACCTCTGTTTGCACCAAGTAAGCATCAGCTCCGAGTACAGCTGGGGCTTACCCACCTTGCTCCCTTTGCTTTTCTGAGGCTGGGAAGAACATATAGGGAAAATTTTGATGCTCTTTTGAGTAGTGACATGGTTAGCTGTCTACTGTGGAAACAGATCTCGTTCACACACACACACACTCACACACATCCCATGCCCATCAGAACTTGTCTCTCCAACTCTCTAAACGCTGAAGGCAAACAGATTAGACAGCAGACCACGTGGGGAGCCAGGGTTCACTCTTCACATGCTACTAAATTCTGGATATTGACCCGAAAACTTTGTCCTCTATTTTGATAGGAGATCTACACCTGAGTTTCATTTAGCAAGTTGTGCACATACAAGATTGCCAATATCAGAAAAAAGTACTTCCCCAATACAATTACCCTCTAAGTCCTTGGACAGATGCCAGCCGTCTCTCAGACCTTGAGGTCACCTGCAAAGCCAGAATGGCAGGGATCGCATTCAGTGCCATTAAAGAGTGAGTGGTCAAAGTCTAAAACTAAACGCGTGCACTTCTCTCAAGTCCCCGCTTAAGTTTTTGCTGGTGTAGGCTGGTACTTATGGCCTTTAATTTTGGTTTAAACTGACACCTGGGTATCTCAAAAGCAAAAATCTTAGACCCTGTGGTGTCATTCTGCATACAGATAAGATCCAGGGTCCATTTGTGAAACATCAAACAGAAAAAGGAAAATATAGGATGCATGCTGCTTAATGGTTGCCTAGCAATATGGTCAGGGCACAAGAATCAGAGTACAAAACACCCACGAGGAAATCATATGCACACACACGCGCGCGTGCACACACACACACACACACACACCCCTCAAGCACACACACATTTCTTTGAGACAATGGTCTAAACTGTGAGGACAAAATTACTGTGACAAGGGGACCAAGTTCCAAAACACTAGAGAACAAACACCTCAGGTGACTATATTTCAAGGTCTATGCGAGCCTGTGATTCAAAGGAAAAGGTCTTCATGCCTGTGAGTCAACCCCACCATCCCACACCCAAGTCCTCACCAACGCAAGCAAAGGTACTTTTTAAAAGAATGAATATAACAATATTTAAAATTCTAGGAAGAGTATTTAACATACAAAGTAACTTTAACCTGTGAATCCTTCAAAGATTTGCCTGCCCACCTACCTGCCTACCTGCCTGCCTGCCTGCCTCCCTCTCTCCCTTTCTTCTTTCTTTCCCTTTCTTCCTATACAGATGACTGGACTCAGCCTCACCCAGCTTACCACTGAGCGGTACCCCAACCATCGGTTTTGATAAAATCTCAGTGTAACAATATATGACATGATCAAAGTCAGACCCTTGATGGCTGGGAAGATAGCCCAGCCAGTAATGGGCATGCACAAGCCCATTGCATCATAAGCATGAGACTCTGAGTTCAACCCTAACACCCACATACAAAACTATTAATGGTGACAGACAATTGCAATCCCAGCAATGGGGAATCTGAGCTCTCTGGGACCAGCCGGCCTGGCCTACTTGGTGAAGCACAGGTCCCAGTGAGAGACTTGGTCTCATAGAAACAAGACACCTGATGACACCTGACTGCTGTATGAACAAGTGGTTTCTGACTGCTATCCCACACCCAACACCTGACATCCCCCTTGGTGTCAGATTCTTACTCTATCACTTGCCCTTCACTGAGTTTTTGGCTGTAAGAGGGCTGTAATAGTTAGCAGAACGTGTAGTCTCTCATCTTTCCATGGCTAAAAGGAGCGTCAAGCTACCCCGTAATCAGCCTGGCAGACATGAATACATTCTAGATTCACATGTCCCTCAGCTAGCTATCAGACTCTTTAAACAATGGACCAAAGAAGCAGAAGCCCCACCCCTACCCCAGGAACTGCATGCTTAGAGAAGGGTCTGATGTCCATCCAGCACTAGCCAGAGGAAGAACCTGTCCCCAGAAAGACTTGATGGACTTCTAACAACTTGCCAGGTCACCTAACAGTTGTGGATCAATGGAAGGTGGGAAATCACCTCCACTGGGACAGTTTAGAAGTTATATCCATGGTCATCTACTTAATTTCTCTCTAGTACAATAAGATGAACTCAGGGGACACATGGATGGGGGTGGGGTGGTTCACTGGGTCCTTTGTCCCTCTTCTCATGTGGCCATATTGAATTCTTCTACGTTTTACTATTAATTTGACTATTTTAATTGTTTCCTTGAGGATGGGTGGCTGAACTTGGTTTTTTGGGTATAGACTGTGAACCCGAGTTCAGTAACAGCCCATCTCCCTCTTCTGACCCATCATGCATTCCCTCACTAAAGGAAACATCCGTTGCCCAAGAGCTCCTGGTTCCCTCACCCACATTATTTATCCTTCTACCCTGCCTGCATCCTCTTGGGTTTTCAAGCCCAGGACTCTTTTAGAAAGGTTACCCTCCCCCATCTTCCAGTGGACGCTGGAAGGCTTCTTGACTTTGAGCAGAGTTATGGTCGTCCCCCCACCTCCCACACTAATTCCAGGGCTGTCACAGGGAACCGGCAGGTAAGAGCAGGTGGCAACATTAGATGGCTCTTCTACTTGAGCTGAGAGCTCTGGTTTCTCTCCAAAGATCCAGGTTGGAAAGGAGCCAAGAGCTTTGAGCTGCCAGCCTTCCTTGAAGGAGGGCAAGTGAAAAGGGAGGACCAGAGAAGCTACCTGCATGCATGCATGCCTGACCAGGGGAAAGTACCTGCATGCATGCCTGACCAGGGGGAAGTACCTGCATGCATGCCTGACCAGGGGAAAGTACCTGCATGCATGCCTGACCAGGGGAAAGTAGCTACATGCATGCCTGACCAGGGGAAAGTACCTGCATGCATGCCTGACCAGGGGAAAGTACCTGCATGCATGTCTGACCAGGGGGAAGTACCTGCATGCATGCCTGACCAGGGGAAAGTAGCTGCATGCATGCCTGACCAGGGGAAAGTAGCTACATGCATGCCTGACCAGGGGAAAGTAGCTACATGCATGCCTGACCAGGGGAAAGTAGCTACATGCATGCCTGACCAGGGGAAAGTAGCTACATGCATGCCTGACCAGGGGGAAGTACCTGCATGCATGTCTGACCAGGGGGAAGTACCTGCATGCATGCCTGACCAGGGGGAAGTACCTGCATGCATGCCTGACCAGGGGAAAGTAGCTACATGCATGCCTGACCAGGGGAAAGTAGCTACATGCATGCCTGACCAGGGGGAAGTACCTGCAAGCATGCCTGACCAGGGGAAAGTAGCTACATGCATGCCTGACCAGGGGAAAGTAGCTACATGCATACCTTGCTAATCAAAAGAGGAATGATGGGCTAGGCAGTAGAGCATGTGCCAAGCACACACAGGGCCCTGGGTTCCATTCCAACCCCCAAATAGCAAACGTAAGAAGACTATAGCTTATATTCTAAAATCCAAATGTCAGCCAAGAAATAATTTTTCAGTTATTTGTTTTATATAGAATATGATTTTGCTTACATGAATTTTGTGAAAGGCTCCTCTTCTCCACAGCACCTATCACAAACTGTTTTGGCCAGAAATGGTAGTTTAAAATATTTCATTTGACAAAAGTGGTGGGGCACACCTTTAATCCCAGCACGTGGGAGGCAGAGGCAGGTGATTGTTCTCTAAATTTGATGCATCCTGACCTATACAGCCAAAATCCAATCTTGCCAGGGCTACACAGTGATATCTTGTCTAAGCAAACTAACAAAACATAATCAAATAAGTAAAAATATTTTATTTCTTGAGACAAGGAAAAAAATGATTCTTTGGCCTTGAAATAACATTAGATTAGAAACAGAAGAAAAGATCCATCTATATTTAAAAAAATAATAATAATAAAAAAACTGTTCTTAGGAACAATCTGGAGAGGTAAGCCATGTAAGAAAGATTTCAAACGCTGTTGGGGCCGTAAGGATTTGGACAAATGGAAAGATTTATATGACTTTAGATTAAAAGAATCAACTGTGAAGATGTCCGTTCTTCCTAAATTAATCTTTAAGCACAAAAACCTCTTGATGTAATAATTAAGTTTTAAAAAACAATATAAAGTCAACCAGCTGAGGTGATACATGCCTGTAATCCCAGCACACAGGAGGAAGACCGGTGGATCGGGGGTTCAAGGTTATCAATACACAGAAAGCTAGAGGCCAGCAGGGGCTACATAAGACCCTGGGTCAAACTGCTTGTGTGCATTATAACATTAATGAGGGAAAATAAGCAAGATCAGACAAAGAAATTCTGAGTAATTTCTTTGTACTTTTTACTCCTAGCAAAAGGGGTACCAAATAGGATATATTCATTCTGATCATATAATCATCCTTTTTTTTTTTTAACCCCCAGCCTGGGTTTTCAAGACATAGTTTCCTTGTGTAGCTTTGGAGCCTGAGAATTATTTTATGTGCCTGAGAATGGGCATGTGTCCCTACATGCACATGAAGTCCAGAAGAGAGTGTCACACTCCTGGACCTGAAGTTACAGGTAGGTGTGTGCTAGGAACCAACTCAATCTCTGAGCAACAAGTGTTCTTAAGTGCTAAGCCCTCTGGATGTATAACTTTCTACTATGACATTAATCTGTTTTAATTTTCCAGGGGATACCTGGTAGCAGGTAGATAGCATTCCAAGATGGCTTCCATGTTCACTAAAGTCTTATTAGAACACAGCCCAATTCAGTTGCCCCTGCATGAGGTACGGCTTCTCTATGTGAGTACACAGGGCAGGTGAGTCTCCAATCTGGACTGTCTGTTACTCTACAGGGTGTTTGCCAACCCCTGGCTTAATCCATGTTGTGCCAGGTCTTCTGGGGTCCAGAGTGTTCTCTCCATTACCGTCAGGACTTGTGGATACAATTGAACTATTGTTCCCTTGAGTAGTTTACATCATAGAAAATCTTCAAAGAGAGCCATTTTCCTACTGGCCTTGAATAAGTGAAGCATCTTAAGAGACACAGAATCTAAGGGCTCTTGGGAGATGCAAAGTGTCCCAAGATGACATCTAGCCAGGAAAAAAAAAAAAAAAAAAAAAAAAGCAGAGACTTCTGCCTTCTGCCTTGTAGCTACAGGAACCTGAATTCTGCCAATGACCACAAGAGACTGGACGGGAATCCCGAGCTCCTGACGGGAATAAAGGCTGTGGTACCTCAGGGGTGGCCTTGGAAAGATCCTGGGTAGAGGACCCTGAGACTTCTTTGTATGGCTGACCAACAGAACCTGTGTGATGAGGCTTGTGGTAATTTGCTGCACAAAAATAGGAAATGAATGCAGACCCCATTGCCAAGCTGAAGATGCCAGGCACACTCACCTCATCCTTCCCAGTTTAGGAAGTAAAGTAAGTTTGTTAGGAGGCCACTAAGGAAAATTTCCTTACTTCTAAAAAGGAAGCACGAGTCTCTCCTGTGGCCTTTGAACCCTGTTCACGAAGGTGTGATATGTGGAGGGCTGTGGGCACCTATCTCATCCTGGAGGGGCCACAATCAAAGCCACAGTGTACACAGAGCAGAGCAGAGAGAGAGAATTCAGTCCTGAATGCAACCATGATACCGCAGCATTGACAAGGCCCCGAAGTTTTTGGTACTTGTGGAAAAAAAGAAAAAATTGCTGAAGGCTGGGAAACTTTAAATCTATCTCAGCATTTGTTTTGTGAATAAAGTTTTATTAGAACACTTGTCCATGTACTGTCTATGGGTATTTTCATGTTACAAAGCAGGGTCAAATAGTAAAAAGAAGAGGACACATGACATCCAAACCTACCGTTTTCTCTAGTGTTTTTTTTTTTTCTTTTCTTTTCTTTTCTATAGGATATGAGTGATACCCTGCATTTATGCATACATGAAACTCCACATTTATACCTGTGAAACCCTGTGTTATGTATACTGAACTCTAAATTTGCATCATTAAAGGCCACATTCTATTATATATTTTTTAAAATGCATGGTGTTCACTTCACCTTTTATTAATTTATTATTTTTATATGTCTAGGTGTTTTGTTGCGTGTGTGTCATGCTGTGAATGCATGCTTGGTCAACAGAGGCCAGAAGAGGGCATTAGATACCCTGGGACTGGAGTTACAAATGGTTGCAAGCTGATGTGTGGGTGCTGGGAATCAAACTCTGGTCTTCTAGAAGAGCAGCAAGTGATCTTAACCACTGAGCCATCTCTCCAGCTCTACATTCTATCAACTTCACACAGATTCTTCTATGTTTAATGTGGTTTCATGGCTTCTTTATATTAACCTTGTTTAAGGATTCATCAGCAAGTTGTGGTTTCAAAGTATTTTTAGACTTCTCTTACCAGCAGCTGAAAAACAGGCATTAGATTCTGCTCTTTTTCAGAGGTGGGAGATTAGCCAGCCAGACAAGGAGGAAGTCAGATGTATGACACTGAGGAGAAGTAATGAGCCACGTAGCAGAATGTAGATGAATAAAAATGGATTAATTTAAGTTTTAAGAGCTAGTTGGGAACAAGCCTATGCTAAAGCCAACTTTTGTAATTAATAAAAAGTCTCCTTGTCATCACTGAGGAGCTAGCAGTCCAAAGAAAGACCTGCTATGGGGTCATAATTATAAAGTACCGTGTACTGGAAGTCCTAGAGACAGACATTTTTTCCTCACAGTGACGGAAACTGGGGAATTAGAGAACAATGTGCTGGAAGATTCTGAGTCTGGGAAAGTTCTCTTACCTGGTTCAGAGACAATGGTCATTGTGCTGTGTCCCAACAGTAGAGAAGTGAAGAACCTACTCTGTCAGCTTCTTTCCGAAGGACACTGGTCCCACTCATGGGACTTTCACCTTCATGACCTAGTCAGCTTTCAAAGTTCCGAATTGCTATCATCACCATCACCTTGAAGGTTGGGCTTTCAAGGTATGCATTTGAAGGTGATGTGGCACAAACATAGCCCATAGGGATGATATGCACATGAGTATGTGAGCACCGATGTGTGCACTCAGGTCTACACATATGCCAGGGGTCAACCTAGGGTATGTATCACTCCTCAGATGCCATCCACCTTTAGAAATGTGTGTGTGTGTGTGTGTGTGTGTGTGTGTGTGTGTGTGTGTGTGTGTGTAGTTGGGTGTGAATGTGGGTATGGGTGGGTATATGTATGGGAACTGGAAGAGAATTTGCAGGAGTCAGTTCTTACCACTGCGCCATCTGGACAGCCCTCACTTTTTTGTTTTTTGAGATGCCTAGCCTCACTAGCCAGTGAACCCCAGGGAACCACCCATCTCTACTGCCTTAGCACTGGGATTATAAGCACAGGTTACCACACTTGGCTTTTTACATAGATTGTGGGGAACTGAACTTGCAACCATCAGCAAACTCCAGTTCTGACACCCTCTTCTGGCCCCCGCAGACACTAGGCATGCAGATGGTACATAAACATACATGAAGGCCAGACATCCATATACATAAAATAAAAACATACACATAAAAATACATCTATATAAAAACATATGCATAAGAATATATATACATAAAAAAACCAGAAAGAGATACATGAAGACAGACAGGCCACCAAATGGTTCTCAGCAAAGAAACATATGCACCTAAGAAGTCTGTCACCAAGGGGGCCGTGCAGAGTTTAGCAAGTCTAGGAACCCCAGCATGTACTCTAGGTCTAGTGTGACTGTGTGTCAAGTTCCTATCACCCCCTCTTGATTGTTTGAGGCAGACTCTTGTAGGTCTCCACTTCCTGGGTGCACCACCACACCCAGCTTTATGCAGTGTTGAGGGGTCCTACCCAGGGCTGCTAGGCAGGCACTCTACTCACAGAGCCACATATCCAGCCCTGTTTGCTACTCTCATGAAAGACTTTAGTGTCTCCCTCAGCTATGGACAGTCAATGGCAGAGCCCATGCAGAGACTTGACTGTGGAACAGAACTTCCAGCAGTCAGAACCTGACACAGAACAGGATTCTTTCCATTGCACTTGCAGCACTGAGTAATACATAGAATGGGACAGATTACCCAAAGCTTTGGAGAAATGGACATATGACCTCACAGTCTAGGACAGTGCTGTCTCCCTCTAATGATAGCAACGATAACACTAAAAAGCATCCTAGCTTTAATTTAGAAACAACCAGCACGGTTGGTATACTAACAGCTAACCTATAATCCCAGCACTCAGGAGACTGAGAAACCAGGATGGAGAGTTCAAAGAGGAAGGAGTGGAGGAGGGAGGAGGAGAAGGAAAGGAGCTGGAGGGAGAGACCACCCACTGGTAGATTCTGAATACATTCAGCAGTCTTTGAATTTTGCATCATTCATCAGTAATCATTCAAGGGCTTAGAAGATGGCTCAGCAGGTAAGAGCACTTCCTGTACAAACCTGGCAACCCAAGTTTAATCTCCAGAACTACATGAACAGTAGGAGTCCTGAAGGTTGTCTGCTGGCCTTCACCAGGACACCATGACACATGTATATATCACTATATACAATAATAATACATACATTAAAAATAATCATTTGATTTGCAAAGCTCTGATGTTCTGAATTTAATGCTGACACTCTCAAAACACACACACACACACACACACACACACACACACAGACACACACACACACTATTGAGTGAAATGAGAGTTTTCTCCTTTCAGGGTCCAGAACATGTTGAGAAGTTTCTACAGACAGATATCAGGCAACTGATGCTGTCCTCGTTTTACAGCAGAGGAAACTGAGACAAGGATTAAGTGGAGCCAGATGAAGGTCATTTACTGAGTTGGGGACGAATTCAGAAGCAGAACGTTGCATTCCTGGCACCCTCGCCAGGCTGGGCTGCCTCGCTTCTGTTTGCCCCACTATTGAAGAGGACTTTGAAGAATTCCGAGGGATAGATTGAGACTCAAGTGCTCTACTGGTTCATGGAGATTACACACACTAACAGTGTTCACAGATTTATAGCTAAAGGCTACCTATTAAGTGTTCAGCCTTCAAGAGACAGGCTCATTTTTCAGCAAGTCCGTGTCACTTCCTGTAACATATCAAACACCAAGGGAAGATGAGAATTGTTGTCCTTCCTGGGCCCCTAAGAGCTGAAATTGCCCAGCAGTCTCCTCCTAGTACCCGTTCTCCCCTTTCCTGCCTTCCAGCAGGGGCGTACCTACCACAGGGACTCATGAAAGGGACCTACCTTACTGTTCCCACAACAGGGCTCAACATTCTACTCCTTTGACCTCTCTCCACCCTACCCATCTAATCCTTCAAAATCTCTTATCTTCAAGGTTCATCTTAAGAATGCCTCCTTAGGAAACCACTCCCTATGACCCTACCACCCTTCTGGCTCTCTTCCTTTGAAGCCCTTATCTAGCACCATCTTCCCTGCGCCTCTTGTTCTTTTGTCTCGGGTCCTTTACAGCCCCTTGGGACAGGGATGGTTTTGCTCACCTTTTCAACATCTCTCAGAAGGGACATTGTGCACTATTACCAAGGTGAGCATGCTTTTGCTGCCTGTATTTTAGACCTCACTGCTCTCAAATGAGATCTGTGGATTCCTCGTGATCCTTTCAAACTATAGGAATCAGTCTTAGCTCCCAGGTCAGCTACAGAATAAATTCCCAGTATTTTATAAAAAGGGACTCACAGCAAGTAGCACAGATAGATTTAAAAAAAAAATGTAATGTAGCCCAGATAGGCTTTAAAAAAATATTGTTATCATTTTTAATTGTGTGGGGGGGTGTGGTCCATGTGGAGGTTTATGCAAGTAAGTACAGGTTTCCCAAGTGGCAAGAGGCGACAGATCCTCCTGTATCCAGGTGATTGGGGCTACCTGACAACATGGGTACTGGGGTCACCATGGAGCCATCTCTCTAGCCCCAACTTGGATAGATTTATATCCTCTTAACTTTTTAAGGAAAATTTTCTATAAAATTTCATAAACTAGTTTCTGTATTAATTAAAGGGGGGCTGGAGAGAGAATCCAGAAGTTTAAGAGAGAGTCCATATTGTTCTTACAGAAGAACTGAGTTTGGTTCCTAGCTCACAACCACCCATAATTCTAGCTCAAGGGGGTCAGATACCTCTGTGGGCAACACATGTGCACACACACACTGAACAAAATATAATATTAGTGTCACAGGGATATAATTCAGCAATATAGTGCTTGTTGAGCACATGCAAGGACTTAGTTAGGCTCCATCCCAAGCACCATGAAAAAAAAAAAAAAACATCATCATCATAAAATAAAAGATGAGAACAGAGAGCAGGGAGGAAAGGCATTACTTATGTATCAGGAACTCTAAACTTGCAAAATCCATGCATGCATCCTTTTGCGTCATTAAAGGTCCAAATTCCATCAGCTTTACAAAGGTTCTTCCATGCCCAATGAATTCTCGTGACTTTTTAGGAAGTGGGATAATAAACACCTCTGAGAAACTGAAAGGATTGTTTTTCTGAAAGTATTGCAAAATGTTTCATGCATCCTGCCAACGATAGCCATGAAGCAGGATCTTGAACGAGTTAATATTTATTATGTTTGAGACTCAAGAAACAAGGACAAAGGCCCGGTCCCTTCAAAGTCTCCCTGACCTGGTTTACTGCACTCACCCACACAGCACCACCTGCATCACCTTCCGGAGGCCAGGAATACTGCCGAGTAATAAGCATTAAATGTTTAGTCATTTCCTGCATCACGCTATCATGGCCTTCCTCTATTAACATATCTAACTGAGTTACAGTTCAAACAGCCGGTTTCCATATCAGCAGCAGTTTGGCTTAACATCTTTGCAGTGGAGGTGCCATGGGAGGCCTTTGCAGAAAACCTCATGTTAATGCTGGAACTGGTTTTCCAGAGGAGCTCCAGCTGGGAACAGTGTGGACTCTCGATGGCTGATAATTTGCCTGAGTGTATGATTTGTGAAACTTGTGCAGATGAAACTGTCTGAAAGATGGCACATCTGAAACACCTCCAAGCTGCAGTGAGTGGGGCTTGTGTGCTGGAGGGCATGCCCTGCTCTCATTAGCATCCTGAAGGCCAGTCTGTCCCCACGCACGAGGCTCACACACTGAAATAGATGGTTGCTGTGCACCGTGAAAGTCACATAGACTGAAATATAAAAAACCAGGCAATAATTACAGTATTCTATCTTTTTACTCTTGATGGGGAGCCCACAGTGTTTCTGAGAGTTCCATCAGCTAGGTGACCAACAAAGATGCAGAAACAGAAAGAAGGAAGGTATAAAATTGCCTTGCTGAAATACTCTTCAAAATCGGGCTTCTTTCTCCCTCTAACACATAACAAGATGCCTGAAGACCACAGGGAATTCCATTAAAAAATAACCTGTTCTTGTTAAGCTGACCCATGGCAAACTGTTTATATGTTTTTAAGTAACATTAAAATAGCCATACTTTTTTTTAAAAAATTGTTATCTACTTGTACTTTATATCTAGAAAATGCCTCTTGAGCCCAATTGCTTCTGAAGTAGAAACAGTAACACACTGATTTTTGTACAGAATCCATTACACAGTCCAAACTGTCAGTCACCATTTCCTTTCCTACTGTTTATTATTTGCCACGTGTGTGTTTGCCTCAGAGACATGTGAGGATACCAGAGCAAGTAGACAGCGAGCATTGGTTTCAAATCTTTAACCTGGCTGAGTCTGGAGTCAGCATCCATCATGCTGAATCGTACAAAATTGCTGCTTCTTCAGGTAAAGCAACATCACATTTTGGCTACTGTGTAGGTGGTCACTGGATATGATTTCAATGTTTTCTCTTTGTCACCCCTGTGGAACTGTCTTTGACTCTTGTCACTGGCCATGGGTAAATGGGACAGGTGAAGGATAAAAACTGTGTCGTTGGGTAAGAAAGTAATAGATAGCAATAGAAAACAGTTAAAGGATCAAAACAGATAATGATAGATAATGGACCTATGAGTGATTGATAGGCAGAAGAAAGATGGGTAATATCAGATTATGGATAAGAACAACTGATAAAACTTGAATCGTTTTATTCCTTCTAATCTTTTTGGCAGCATCAAGAGACACTTTCTCTTTCCCAAAATAACTACGACTACAGGCATACTTTTCATCTGTTCCACATTAGGCATTCTAAAGGCATCCACCTAACTCTCTGTATGTACTGATCAAAGGAAAAATAGGAGATCTGCAATTACTGGACACTTGATACAGGGTCTTCCCATGTTCCTATTTCTTCAAACTAGTATTCTGACGTGTGTTTTGCCTTTTATAACAGAAAGGAGACTAAAACTCTTAGCCCCCTGTAGTACTGGATTAAATGGAGAAAATGAATGGGCTGGTCAACCTGAACATCCTAACTCTCAATAAACATAAATGTGTCTTTGGTGTCTGTGTCTTGAACTCTTTATTGCTAGGATCTGTGGTAAATTCACCTCCAGTGCTTAAATCTGAATTTTAAAATCCTACCTTAGGACACAGTGAGGAGACTTCAGGAGTTAATGAACTTTTTAGTATTTCCTTATCAGGACCTATACAGCAATATGAATTTTTCTACTTCCCAGAGGCTTACAGATTTCCACTGACATGAGACATATGTAGATGAAGAAAATTCCAGAGCATATTTGAGAAGTAGAAAGAACCACTCTTGGGTTCTTCAGCCTTCATAATTGTTGTTATTTCTCATCTCTTAAGTTTGTGGTAACAGACAGGTAAGTTGGGGGTGGGGAATCCATAGCAAACACTTTGATCAGCCTGACAAAACTCAAGGAACACTAGGACATCAGCATAATGGTGTTGTGAGGAGGTGGGACCTTCATGAGGTCATTATGTCTTGGTGGGGTCCACCCTGACAAAAAGATTGATGTAGCTCCGATAAGAATGGGGTAGTTCTCATGTGAGCTGGCTATAACAAAGCAAGCCTGGCACCCTAACACGGTCTTGCGCTTTTGTTCCCTTTTCACACTCTTGTTCCACACACAGACAATACAGTCCTCACAGGAAGCCAAGCAGATACTGATGCTGTGCTCTTAAACCCTGAAATCACAAGGCAAAGTAAACCTCCTACCTTATTCATTAACCCGACCATAGGTATTTTGTTACAGACACAACAAAAAAGGCTGAGCCAGGTGATGGTTGCACACACCTTTGATCCCAGCACTTGGGAGGCAGAGTCAGGCAGATACATCTCTGTGAGTTCAAAGGCAGCCTGGCCTACAGGGCCATTATACAGAGAAACCCTGTCTGAGGGGAATGGGGGATGGGGAGAAAAACAAAAAGTGTGTCAGAAATCAGTTTTCACAGATTCATACTTTATTTTCCTAACCTGTACTATTCAATAAAAATCTTTTGTCAAGAATATGCATTGTAAAGGTTTATAAAAATTGTCAAGCATAGTAGCATACACCTTTAATCCCAGTTCTTGGGAGGGAGGCAGAGGCAGGTAGTTTTTTGTGAGTTTGAGGCCAGCCTGGTTTAAGTTGTGAACTCCAGACTAGCTAGGACTACATATAATTTGTCTCAAAAACCAAAATCAGTCCCCTCCAAAAAGATATACAAATGTATATTCCATGACATTATATATATTTTATATTACAGAGACTAAAAAATGTAAACTGATGAACTTATTGTCATTTTTGAAAGGGCATATGTTCACTGGGGACATTGCTGTAAAACCTAATCAGCTACACTAAAACAATTTAGCTCTTTGTGGATTGTACATGAATCAACAGTACAACTAGACAATATTGCCTTAATTCCTCTGAGTACAAGATTAGCTGAGGAAAAAAGCTGATTTTTAAGTGATAGTGAAATGTCTTTGCAGGCAGTTGAATCTGGGTTGGCAAGGCAAAAAGTCAAACATCAGATCAAAACAAGAGAAGAAAACTGACTAAAATAAATGTGATGATATGTTTGCCTAATTTAAACCTTCACGTCTGTGTGAATGAATTCTAGAGTTTTCACTCTGAGCTCCTGGTAATTTCTCACCACTTGTTAGATAGACCAAATAATTTTAAACAAACAATCTGGAGGGGTTGAATTCAGGTCCTAATTTTTAAAATATTATTAGTAAGCAGATGGTAAAAACAACAACAGGAAAAAAAAAATCACAGGCAATGAATGATAGTAGACACTACTCAGTCAAGTTTCCATGCTGGCATTGGCCATTCTTTGACTACTTCCTGTCTCTCCATCTGGTCCCACTTCCTGTTCTCTCTCTCTGTTTCCTGTGTGCAGAGGAAATGTGATCACCTGGCTTCCTGACTGCCAGAGCAGCCTCACACCCTTGCTGCCACACCTTCCCAGACAAGATGGACTGTAAACTAAAATAACCCCTTTCTCCTCTATTTTTCGGGAATGTCAGGGCATTCTATCCCATCCACAGAAAAATAAATGAGTGAACCAGAACACCTGAAGAGAGAAAGAAGCTGAGGCTAGAACCCATTCCTGACACCCTCAGATTAGCATCACTTACATATAACTAGAATGTTCTATATAACTAGAATGTTCTGTTCAAGCACTTTACATGTAAACATACTATGACAACAGCCTAAACACTTTTCTCCCAATCTGATAGCTCACTTTTCTTTGGATTAGCTAGTTTAGAAGAGAACATAATTGCTAAGTACAAAAATAAAAATAAAACCAAGGACTACCCTGTGCGCTCTGAGAATAGGCATCCAGGGATCTAAGAAACAATTTACCATACAAATAAGTAGGAACAATGACTCCAGCTGGGAGAATGGAGTCCAAACAAGCAGTTGCCTAGGGCAGCAAATTACCAAGGGTAACCGACTTCCCAGTAGCTTCTGGAAGAGAAGAATACAGCCTTTGAATTTAGGTATTACCCGATAAACACAGGGTAGGGAGCAAATAAACCAGCTAATCATTGGAGAGGCTAAGCAACCCAACTATGGGACTCGGAGGTGAATTTTCAAATTTTGACATGGTGGCTCCTGGTAGTAATCCCAGGACTTGGGTGCCTGAAGCAGGAGGATTACCATGAAGCAGAGGTCAGCCTAGACAACATAACGAGTCAACCTTGGATGCTGCTCCTCAGTTGCTGTGTCTACCCTGTTTCTTTGTTTTTGGTGTTTGAGACTGGGTCTTTCACTGATCTGGAACTCTCCGATTAGGTTAAATTTGCTGGTCAAAGGGCTCCAGGGATCTACCTGACCTGCCTCCCCAGCACTGGGATTACAAGTGTATGTCAACACATTTGGCTTTTGCACTTGGGTCAGGAGATCAAATGTAGATCCCCATGTTTGTCTGTATCAAACTTTACTGTCTGAGCTAGCACCCCCATCCAGATCTTCGTATTTTCCTTTGTTATAGACATATTTTTCCCCAAATTCATTCCCACTCATCCTTGGACACAGCATGTGTTTGTATAAACTACTCCAAATACTTTAAAATAGGTTATTAGTATACAGCAAGGGATATAAAATCTAAACCGGATTAACACAATGGAGGGAAAATCACAAGAGCTGTTCTGGGTGAGCTCAGAGGTCCCACATTTAAATGGTTAACCCTAAGTGGAAAAAAAGTGTCCAAGCTACAGGGTTCTTGAACTCATTGGAAAAAAAAAAATCTTCATAAGAGGTCTTCAAAGAGAGGGATTTACTGGCTGTAACATGAATGCCAAGTGTCAAGGAACAGTTCCAAGCCCTTTGTTAACCTCCATGGTAGGTTTTGCACTTCCCTGAATCCCCACCCCTACCCTATTAGCTAAAAGGTCCAACAGGAAGAACTGAAACCATCTAGAAATGGGCTTCATTTGTTTACTGTTTACGTTGTTTTCTCTTGGCACTTTATATGTATTATTACATCTGGGGCATCATTATAAAAGAGAAGATTGGGATAAGCTTGCCAACCTGAATTTTAATCCATGAGACTCACGTGGTAGAATAAAAGAATCTCCCCTCAAGTTCTCCCTACTCTCCACACGAAGGCCAAGGCATGCAGCATACCTCCTCCCAGTAAACAAATTCTTTAAAAAACAAAATTTTGTTTTTTTTGTCTTGCTTTTCGCTTTTTGACACAGGATCTCACTATGTAGCTCTAGCTGTCCTGGAATTCACTATGTAGACCAGGTTGGTGTCCAATAGAAATCCCCCTGCCTCTGCCTCCTGAGTATACCACCATGCCAGGTTTAAAAAATAAAAATTTAAAAGTGATGATAGAATCCAGTGTTGGCTTATTGTTTTAGATTGCTGGATCAATCTAAGGCATTCATTCTGTGGCCGGAGTTTTGCATGTCTCTGTCAACATCTATGCCGCAGGGTTGGAGAAATGGTAGGTTTCACCTGTCACCAGTAGCCTATTTGCAATGAGGGAAGTTAGTGTAGTGGGCAGCTTCTGGCCTCCTGATCCTTAGATTGAGGGCCTGACTTGGATCTTGAGAGCAGGGTTGTAGAATTCCCCTGCTGCTCTCACAAGCCTTGACTCTTCTGATCTTCAGAGCAAACCAAGGGCAAGCTGGGGAATTACTAGTAACCCGGAGGCTCTGAGATTCAACACTGCACTTTAAGATCTCAGAGCAATTAAAATAGAACACCTGACACAGAGCTGGGAGCACCTGACTCTGGGAATGTACCATTCAGGGTTAGCACACTGGGGGCTGGCACACCGGGGCTCAGAGGGACTCTCCTTCCTCTCCAATCTGCAGACTAACGCAGAATATGAAGCAGCAGCAAGCAAGCAGGCGTGGGGGGAGCCAGGATAAATAGCACTACAGGTCTGACTGTGCCATGGCATTTGAGCTTGTTGACTGGTGTGGAGTCTCACTTGAAGGAGACCCAGCTGTCTGAGAGCTGAGAGGGAGGTCACAGTCTGGGGCAAGGACAGGTTGAGCCTCACTAACTTCCAAGGAGCAGGCGTTTGGCAGCAATCTTTTCCCAGGTGGTTCCACACGGGTACATATGCTCAACCTTTTAGTAAAGGCTACAGTCTTATTTAAAAGCAAAATATCCAAATTTTCTATTACGAGTCTCCCAAGTCCCTGCGAAGTAAAAATGCGCTGTTTTACTCACTCATCTTCCTAGGCTGACATTTTAAAATACCAATTGCCTATTTCATTACACAGCTTCAGAAGGGAAGCTATTCAGTGCAGCCCAAAGAAACCCATTTGAATTCCAGAACACTGGGTCCTCAAGCCTGCTCAGCTTGCCTGTGAGATGATGGGCAAGTCACTTGACCTTTCAGGACTTAATCTACATGAGAAATCTAGAAGTCCTCCTAAGATCCGAGGTCTCTCTGACTGGAATTCTGTGGTTAGTTCCTAACTTAGGACTTTGATTTCTTTTACTTAATGGCCTCAGTTTGTCCTCTCCGATTTGTTGTTGTTGAATGAGCATTCTACTAGCAGTTGAGAGATGAAGGAAAAACAAAAAACAATGTCAGGGCAATCTGGCAGGTGCCCAGAGGAACGAGGTGGAGAAGCGTACTCAGGCTCTGAGTAAGAGACGGTCATGGAAGTCTAACTAGAGTGACAGGGCTAGCAGTTAGGATTTGGGTCAGTAACCAAAGAGCTAGAAAGGGAAAAACAAAAAGTTACTATGAACTAGAACTCAGAAAAGTAGTGAGGCTTTGCAATTGCTTATCTCTTGGATTTCCTTTGGTTTTGGTTTTGGAGACTGGGTTTCCCTGTAGCTTTGGAGCCTGGCCTGGAACTAGATCTGTAGACCAGGATGGCCATGAACTCACAGAGATCTGCCTGCCTCTGCTGGGATTAAAGGTGTGCACCACTATGGGGCTATCTCCTGAATTTTAATCATCGGGTGATGCTCACATTACCTGCATCGTACTGTTATTCACCTCAGCCTGCTGGCCTCTGCTTTCTTCTTCAGAGTGATCTTAATTTACCAGCTCCATCAGTGAAAAGGACTAAAAAACAGAAGAGAGCTGCTCACAGTGTTGAAAAGTGAAACAGTCATGCTGGTTTAGAAATGGTTTTATTAGGGAAAGCTTAAAAATCTTTTCCTCCAAGAAGCAGACACCCATAGCTAAACACTGAGCTGAACTCCTGGAATCCAGTTGCAGACAGGGAGGAGTGATGAGCAAAGGGGTCAAAACCAGGTAAAAGAAACCCACAGAAACTGCTGACCTGAACAAGGGGGAGATCATAGACTCTAGTCTGGTATTTGGGAAACCAGCATAGGACCAACCCAGATTCCCTGTAGTGTTAGTTGGGAGGCCTGGGCAGTCTATGGGGCCTCTGGTAATGGGTCAGTATTGATCCCTAGTATAGGAATGGACACTGGGAGCCCATTCCACATAGAGAGATACTCCCTAAGCCTAAACACATGGGGTAGGGCCTAGGCTCTGCTCCAAATGATGTGACAGACTTTTGAAGACTCTCCATGGAAGGCCTCACCCTCCCTGGGGAGCAGAAAGGGGATGGGATGGGGTTGGTGGTAGGGATAGGGGAGATTGATATGTAAAACAAGCTTGTTTCATGGAGAGGGTGGTGTCTGGAGGCCACAGGGTAACTTATGGCAGTCAATTCTTTCCTTCTACCTTGTGGGTCCAGGGGGTCAAACTCAGGTTATCAGGCTTGGTAGCAAGCTCCTTTGTCTGATGAACCATCTCACTGGTCCTAGGCAGGATTCTTTATCCATTTCTTGGTGATGTTCTTGACTCTACCAATTTGTGATTGAACTTTTATGCCGAGGCGAAAGCAGAGGCTGTAGTTGTTGGGAGCATCCTACCCATGCTGATGAGGGCTATGGATATAATATTGTCTGTCCTGTTTTAGGAGCCAAGAAATTTTCCCTAGAGCCCTCAGGAAACTCCCTTATACTTCTCATTATTCATAAACAGTGAGGAGGGACCCGTATCACTCCCAAAACGATCACTATAGGGGAAAGAATTTGATATTGACATTTAATCTTGGGCGCTTGCATCAATTATCAGCAGGGCTGTGGGACTACTATGACAGGCTTAGACTAGTCAGAGTCTGGACTTCAAACTGGACTTCAAACACTCAATTCCATATTAATTCCAAGGTGATGGAAGAAAGAATGTTTGAGGGCCACTTTATTGGTCCATTCTGTCTTGCCTAACCAATGCTAAAATCGTGGGGTACAAGTTAAGTTTTGCTATTCTGTGTATGCCAGGCATCTAGTCAGCATTCAGCTTAATGGAATAGAATTTCAGGTAGTGTAAAGACCCAAAACCCAAACAAAGGAAGGCTTAATTCTCACGCTTGCCTCCTATTCTTGTTGAGACTGCTGTGCCTGCTCCCTAGTTTCCCCCACTATTTATATTTTACCTCTCTTATTTTTAGCCACAAGTCTTACTTAGTCTGAAGATAACCAAATATTTCCTGAATAATAAGCCTCTGAATATGCATATTCTCTAAATATGAATATAAGCCTACTTGCAAATCTAGCTTTTTACATTTGGAGAGTTGTTTGTTGGCAAGACTCTTAGGGGAAAAAATTATGGGGTTTTTTTATGGAAAAATGTACTGTAGCAGAAGGCTTTGTTTTCCACAATGCAGAACCAATTCTTTCCATGCCAGTAATTTTGATATATGTATGAGAAACTTGTATGCTCATTAAATAAATACATGTTAAGACTAGACCTTCCTGGTTATACAGTGTACTGATACTTCGAATTGAACTTAGAACTTATAGGTTCACATCAAAAAGAGAAGGGGATGCAGGAGAGGAAGAGCTGCTTTAACATTATTGCTGGTTCAGAGTCTGGCTTCTGGGTTAATTCAGCATCTCTCTCCCACTCCAGCCCCTATGTGCTCCATTCTCACAGGGTGCTGCGGTCTGGCGAGAGGTTAACAGTCATAAAATTTTAAAAATTAAAAAAACAAGCAAACAAAAAAACAAAGGAAATCCCTTGTGTAGGTTTGGTAGCATCCCTCTTCCAAACCAAGACCAATTAACTGGACTCCACTCCAAAAGTGCAGATGCAGAGGTACCCAATTCAATGGCTGGGTCATTTCTTGGAGATAACATCCCTGCCCATAAGAAGAAAATACAGACAAAGACTCCCCTGGGATGAAGAAAATGAAGGTGTAAGGGCAGGTGGGAGAGTTACCTGCTTGCCTAAGATACTTCGGGAACTTGACCTCTGCAGCTCTTCAAGGAGCCATGCCCTACCTTAGGCTACTCAAGGAAGGCTTCCCGGCAGAAGGGGATCGGATCTTTGAAGAAAGGAGAGGGGGAATCATTTAGGCAATCCACACCACATTAGGAGGCTGCAGGAACACGTGCAGTGACACTAGCCTAGCCCATCCCTTAAGAGAACCATCGTCAATGCATTTCTGACCAACTGTTAGGATGGGGGCAGTTCCTCTCCCATGGAAGGGAGGGCATGTCAGATGCCATGGTGGGCTGCCTATGAGCCTTAGGTCTTTTTTGGTACTATCTCAGCAGTTTGCCAAGTCTCTGCTTATCTAGTGACACAGGCAAGCTTTGGGAAAGTGGAGGGCTGAAACTCGGGGCATGTCTTGAAATGTCTTAAGACAGACTGTCGCTGTGAAGAGGAGAGGACCTGGGAACTATATAAGTTACCCCTTCCCTACCTTTCAAAACCCCAGTTGGCTTTTTTTTTTCTTTCTTTTTAAACAGACTGAACTACTTATAAAACAAGTAGTGAAAGGCAGAAGTTAGGAAGCAGCAAAATAATTCTGTTTGACACAAATATCAACCGGGAAAAACTCACTGTCTTCATTCAGGAACCTAATTCAGGGCTGGCTATGATAGAAGCAGGTGCATCTAGACATAGTAAAATTAGCAGAAGGATGCTCTGTGAACACTGAAGGAGATCTTGAATGATCTAGGATGGCTGACATGAAATAAGATCATAAAAACGGAGCCATTTAAAAGGTGTGTTGTTAGATTGCAGTGTCATAATGCTATTAGAAAAATCTGTCCTGCTTGGGTTTGAAAACAGAACCACTGCTGTTTGGCTCTTATGATGCCTGCTTGTCAGGATAAATTATGGCCTATAGAGTCATATTTTGAATCATTTGTGAGATAAGTGCTAATAGTTCTAGAAGAATCCATAAAAAAAAAAAAGATTCCTTTTTTTTATGAGCTAAATTTTAACCTTGGATGAATTCCATCTCTGTGTCTATCAGAAATGCTGTGGCATTTGAGAAGGACAGTGTTTTAGGCTGATAACATCACTTAAAGCCTTTGGGTTTGAGGGAGTCCACTTTGATTATTTGACCTTAGAACTTTTTCACTCTGAAAAAGAAATTTTGAGGCAGCCAGGCATACTGTGTCAGTGTAGAAGTTGAATGTTATAATGATGTCACTGCCAATGGCAGGCCTAACCAAACCCACTTCAGCCACAAAAGTTTTGTCAAAGTCTGTGGGACATCAAGAAAACTATAAACTTCATCGAGTCTTGAACATGAGCAGAAGTTTCTCACTAGGGCCAGACTTTAATCTTTTGCAAAATGTAGTAAAATTAGTTACTTTCCCAGCAGATAAAATGTGTTGCTCTTACATTTCTCAGAGTGTTGTTCACTGTGGTTAAGCGCATGAACTTCTGCTTACCAATGGGTACAGAACACATTATGGTTCCCAGAAAATGATCATTTTTTTATAGGTCTGGGACTCAAAGTCAGAGGCATATGTGTGCTAGGCAAGAGCTTTACCAATGAGCCTCAATCCAGCTCATGACATCTGGCAGGCTTAGGTCTCCTGTTCTTACCATAGCACTTAATCAGTGACAAGAACAGCTACATTTTTAAAAGTAGCAAACAGCTGACTGACTTAATAGGCTTGCAAGATGATTTCACTAAACATTGTAAACAAGGGCCAGTGAGATGGTTCAGTGTTTAAAAGTGCTTGCAGAGCTGGGCAGCAGTGGCTCACGCCTTTAATGTAGCCATTTGGGAGGCAGAGGCAGGAAGAACTTTGTTGAGTTCAAGGCTCAGTTCCAGGACAGGCTCCAAAATTACAGAGAAACACTGTCTCGAACAAACCAAAAAGCAAAACAGACAGGCAGACAGACAGACAAAAAGAGTGCTTGCAGAGCAATGCAGACAACCTGGGTTTGATTACTAGAACATAGGGTGGGAGGGGGAGCATAGGCTCCCAGAAGTTGTTTTCTGACCCCCCCCTCACACGCGCGCGCGCGCGCGCGCACACACACACACACACACACACACGGCAGTGGGGGAGAAATATATATGCATTAAAAGAAAAAATCACAGACGAAGTTTCATATCGGAGAATCACCCATTAAAGGAATCATGTTTGAACACTCCCTGATAGGACCAGTTAGTTACAGCATGATCTAGGCTGACCAACTTTTATGAACAGAAAAGACCACTGCAATTCCTGGTACACAGATGAGGAACATCTTCCCAAGCAGAACACGCATGCCATGCTGTCACAAAAGGGGAGCTGGCTCCCATGAAACCACAGCTCCATATGGACTTCTGAGACACTCAACTAAACCTAACAAAACCAACTTTTGTGTATGTGGGTTTTTAAACCTATTAATTAAATATAACATTTGTTGAGTGTTCCACAGAAAAATCTGGAAACAAGTGGAAATGTTTAGCAGCTAAATCTCCATTTATTTGTTTGTTTGTTTGTTTATTTATTTATTTGGGGGTATGTGTATGCTATGGCACATGTATGAAGGGCAGAAAACAGTTCTCTCCTTTAACCATGAAGGTTCCAGGGTACAAAAATAAGTTGTCAACTTTGGAGGTGAGCACCCTTACCAAGTTAGCCATCTCTATGGCCCTTCTCTATGTAACTAAGTATCATTGTAACTTTCGATGGCTGATGCTTTTCTGATACTCAGGTAGGAATTATGGGCAATTATTGAAATTTCTTTTACTCAAAAGTCTCATGATAGCCATATGCATGTGAAAACAATGAAGTTATTTAAATTCAAATAGAGAATAAACAATTCTCATCTGTCTCTTTGGTAGCAAAAAAGTCAAAACTTACTGAAATGATAAATTAATATATCCCTGACAGTACATTGACATTACAGACAGACAGACAGACACAGACACACACACAGACCACACACACACACACACGATTTAAAATAGAATTTGAAGGAAAGAAAAATACATAGGTGTTCTCAACTTGATAGCTGAAACAGTTTGGATCTGGAATGGCTCTCAGAGGCCTGTGCTAAAGGCTGTGTCCCCAGCCCTTGCTCTGGAGGAAGGTTTAGAACTTTCAGGGTCTAGTGAGAGGTCCTGGGTAACTATGAGGTATGTCCTTAAGAGGGCTTATGGGATTCTCTCATCTCATCCCCTTCTCTTCCTCCAGGGGATCCGATACCTTTCTGCCTTCAAAAGCACCTGCAGTCATGTGCAGACACACAATTAAAAATAGAACAAATCTCTTGTTTTTGGTGAGAGATGTTTGTTTGGTTTGGTTTTTTTTTTGAGACAGGATTTCTCTCTGTAGCCCTTTGCTATCTGTAGATCAGGCTGGCCTCAAACTCAGAGATCTGCCTGCCTCTGCTTCTCAAGTACTGGGATTAATGGCATATGCCATCACTGAGGCATAAAATAAATCTTTACAAAAATGCTACTAAATAAAAGAAAACACAAAAGAGCATATATTGTATGGGTCCATTTATATTAAATGTCTGGACTAGGCAAACCCACAGAGAGGATAGAGAACAGGGGTGGCCAAGGACAGCAGAAAGAGGGTTGGCTTCAGGGCAATGGAAGTTTTTTTAAAGATTTAAATAGAGGAACGTTGTAGAGCACAGTGAGTGTGTCAGAATTCATGGAGGCATACATACCCCCTAAGGCAGTTCAGCTATGTCCAGCTTTTGACATCACAATACAACACTGTCATCTACAAAAATATTTCAAGTCATTGTTTGGAATTTTATGCGGGAATATAATCATAGCTGCCATTGGCTTCAAACAGTTGCATGTGGCCTATGTACAGCAGGCTGGACACAGCTGAATGGGAAACTTCATGTGACCTGCATCTTAACACAAACCAGAGAGAGAGAGAGAGAGGAGAGAGAAATAAAAAAAAAAACCTATTAGGTTCTGAAAAAGGGAATGAATGAGATGATCAAGGGGTAAGACTACAACAGAAATGTTTCACTATACACACTTGTCTATTTTGTATTTTGTGTCATTTTCAGCGTTCACTTGGCCTGACAGAAGATGATGAGTTCATGATCAGAGAATGGATGGTCAAACTGAACTGTAAAATTGTCTACTTGGAACTATGTATAATGGCATATATGTGTGGAAATCAGGATAAAACTCACTACTTAGTAAATATTAATTTTTTAAATTTACCCAACTTGGCATGGCAGCAAATGCCGGTGATCCTGGCACTTTTGAGGTGGAGGCAAGAGATTCTAGAATTCACGATTTGTCCTCAATGCTTGATTTTAATCCAGATACTTAGGAGACAGAGGCAAGATCTCTTGAGTTCAAGGCTAGCCTGGTCTATATAACAAGTTCCAGTACAGAGTAAGGCCCTGTCTTTAAAATTAATCAGTTAATTTAAAATTAAACTTGAAATTAACTAATTTAAAAACTCGAATGTTAAGTTACATTTTAAAAGATCATTCTCACCTATGCAGTGACTATGAGGCCTGAGCAACGAAAGACCTTATCTCAAAACAACAACAAAAAATTTCAACCAACAATAATAATAATAAAAATGTAAAACCCATTCTTGAAGCAAACAAAACACAAGAGCAACCAAAATTGCCAACTTACAGAAATTCTAAGTCAGGACAGTGGCTCAGGCCTTAGAGATAAGGCCATCCCTTCCAATAGGAAAGATCATGTCTTGAATCTCTATATCCACCCTAGAGCTTTTTGAGGGGATAGGGATATCCCAGATGAAACCCAAGACCTCGAGCATGGGTAGACAAGTGGTGTGCACTGAGCTGCATTTCCAGCCTCCCTTCTAGATCCTAGATGGCCAACACTACCAGGAAGCAAGACGGATATGGAGACCAGGTCCTGACTCCTTCGGGCTAGAGCAAATCCCTTCCTCTGTTCAACCGCAAAGGATAGTCAGATGTTACAAAATATTAAATCCCGATCTCCTTCCTTATTACTACACAGTGACAGGGTTGGGGGTGCTTCCTGTAGCACTGTGCTTTCCTCAGATGGGCTAGGAGTGTGTGTGTGTGTGTGTGTGTGTGTGTGTGTGTGTGTGTGTGTGTGTGTGTGAGAGAGAGAGAGAGAGAGAGAAGTTATATGTGTATGTAGGTGTATATGTGAGTATGTGAAAGTATATTAAGTGAAAATGTGTATCTATTGAAAGTGTGTGTTTACATGGTTATGTAAAAGAATGTGTGCATGTGTTTGTATATGCATGTCTGCATTGTACATTTATGTATATGTATATCTACGTGTGCATTTGTGAAAGTGTGTGTGTGTGTGTGTGTGTGTGTGTGTGTGTGCGTACATAGTTTTCGGAGTTACTAAGGCTAGAGATGAAAGGTAACAACACACTGAGACCCATGAAATCAGAATTTCAGATTCCCTTTGAACAGAATTAAATATGGTATTTGAAGTAGGGTCCAGAAGCCTTGAAAAGCATCACTGGAAACCACTGTCACAGTGAAACAAAGTGTGCAGGTGAACCCAGTCTGAAGACAGGAGGCCACTTCCTTTGTCTTCATAAATCTTGTTCCCTGTAAGTCAGAAAGTCCCCTTCACGGAAAGAACCCTTTCCAAGGTGGTACCACCCCCAGGCCTCAATTTTCCACCTCAGACAACTGATCCTTTGGATGACCAGTATCAGTCTCTGTCACGGCACCAGGAACTAAACTAGGAGACCATCTTCAAACCCATTAATGGACTGATCACAAGGTCAGGCCACAACAGATATGAGTTTAAATGTGGGGCAACATAGCTAGAGGGACAGTGAGATCTTAACCTGGCTGGACAGAGGGATGCCCGAGTATGCATTTGTACGTGTACACAGGGCATGTGCGTGCATGTGTGATGGGGTGGTAGTGAAGAGGTCTCAAGAAACTGGAGATAGATCAGTTATGGTTCTCTGAGTCATACACTACCCTGAACCTCAGTGGCACTTCAGTTCTGTGGGTGTCATACCTACAGGTAAACTCTTCTTGATTCTATGGCGTTCCATGGGAACCCTAGGATGTCTGGGTCCCTTTCTTCTTACCAGACCTCTTGGGTCTCCTGAACTTGCATCTTATCATTTCTAGCACATTCCGGTGCACTATTTGTTTTTAGTGCTGGAAATTGAACCCAAAGCCTTGCACCTGCTAAGCACGTGCTCTACTCCTGAACTCCCCACCCCCACCCCCAGGCACATTCTTTTTGTCAGCGGACCCTAGACCATCTCTGGATAAAGGTGTGGACCAAGAGGAGAAACTGCAATGGGAAGCATCATGAAGACTAGATAATCAAAGAAGATTCGTGATTGGGAAAGAGAAAACTACAAAAGCACTTCAAACACAGGGGTAGGAAATGGTGAGGGGAACATGGTCAAGTTCAACTCTTCTTAGGCAAACAGCCCCTTATATCCATAGAGAAAAAGCCAAGCCATGCATTTGTCTTTCATCAAAGAAATGGGGATTTTCATCAACATCAACCCAACTAAACACATAAAATTTACAACCAAAGTGCAAATAGAAGACTGTTATATAACCACAAGTGGGAAAGGGTTCCGATCTATATCATAACCCTGAACATAACACCATCATCGTGCTAGCCCCATGGATACACTGTGGAGGGCTTTCTGTGCATTGTCAGTGAATCTACTCCTCCCAACAAGGGTATCATCATGACTCCCAACTCATTGATTTAATCGTGCAGTGCTAGGGATCAAATCCAGGGCCCAATGCACAGCAGGTAAACACTTTATCAGTGATCTATGTTCCCCACCCCAAGACCCCCAATCTGTTAATGAAAACAAGCCAAAAGGAGGTTGAGTAAATTACTCAAGGTCACTGGTGTCAGTGATAGCTGAAATGACATAAGCCTAGATGTAGTAACATTCTACCCACTCCGTTAACCACCCTGGTCATCCTGTTTTCCGAAGTATGTATGATTCAGCAGTATCTTGAGGCTGATAATGTAGGTAACAGCAAAATCCAAAGATATAAGAGAACTGGGTGTGACTCAGCGGCAGAGTGGTTCCCTAGTATATGCAACAACCTCCCACACACCAGGCGCAAAGAACATTGAAGAAAAGGCTGTGGATAGAGGACAGGGAGAAGTGTATGAAACACTATCCTTTGGACATGACGTAGCTATTGCACACATGAACTCACAGCACGAAAGGCTTGTGAAAGATTACGCTAGATAAAATGCCAGCACAGATGGGATAGATGATCTCAAGGCCCATCCCTTACCAAGGCATGTCGGCAGCTGACAGTTTCTGAGGAAGGGACAATCATTCTTTCTGGAGGATGTGTACACAAGTAGGACCTCCCCAGTGGTGAGATACAGGTGGAATATATCAACTCAGGTATACAATGCCCAATGATCAGATCATGATAATTTGCATATATGTTACTTCAGATATGTATCAAATATTTGTGTTAGGAACATGAGGACATTTCCAGTCCCTGTTTCGATTTTTTTTTTTTTTTAATGATAGGTTAAAGATTTAGTTTGGCTAACAGTTCCAGTTAGGATCGATCTTCATCAAGGTTCCTAGGGCTGTGATAAAATACCATGACCAATAGTAACCTGGGGAGGAAAGGGTTTATTTCTGTTTACAGCTCTCAGTTCATACTTGATCACTGATGGAAGTCATGGCAGGGCATCACAGCAGGGACCTGAAGCAGAAGTCAACAAGGAATGCTGCCAACTGGCTTGCTCCCATGGCTTTCTCAGCCTACTTTCTTAGATACTCAGGACCACCTGCCCAGGGGTAGCAACATCCACAGTGGGCTGGGCCCTTCTACATCAATCATTAACCAAGAAAACACTGGATAGACTTGCCTATAGGCCAATCTCATAGAGACATTTCAATTGAGAGTTCTGCTTCCCAAATTATTTTAGCTTGCCTTAAATTGACATAAAACTAGTCAACACAGCCTCCATCGTGGCAAATAAATCATAGCGACAGGTACTTGAGGAAGCTGGTCACATGCTAGAGGTAGTCAAGATGCAGAGAGAGGTGGATGCTCATGCTCTGCACGAATCCTCCTTTTTATACAGTCTAGAATTCCAGCCACAGTGGCTGGGTCTTTCCATCAGTTAACAGAATGAAAAGAACCCTTCACAAATGACACTTGAGATGGATGATCCCATCTCTGTCCAATTATGTGGGGTGCTAACATCTTCTGATTAGCATCTTCCTTCATCTTCAAACCAACTGTGCTGACACTTCTGTGACACTCCCGATTTTGAAATAACTGATTTTCATGAGCTGCAGAGCCTTGTTTTTTTCTAACCCCTGTTCTTAAGGTTTACCCCCAAAGACTTTTGCAAAGCACCTCTTCTTTTACTACTCATGCTCTATAAATTAAAAGTAATTTGGGAGCTGGAGAGACGGCTCAGTAGTTAAGAGCACTGCCTGCTCTTCCAGAGGACCTGAGCTTGACTCCCAGCACCCACACAGTGACTCACAGCTGCCTGCTACTTCTGTTCTAGGGGATCTGATACCTTCTTCCAATCTCCACAGGGACCAGACACATACGTGATGAGCAGACACATATGCAAGGCAAAACATTCATATACTTAAAGCAATGCCTGGCCACACTTTTTTTCTTTTAACTTAGAAAAAAAATATAAAGTAAAGCAGAAAACTTTAGTACACCCTGAACCAGGGATTTCATTTTCCAGGTTTTCCCTTCTCCATCATAACCTTTTTATCCATTTGGAACATAAATGTCCTCAGAAAGTTTAAAAAGAAAATCTAACTCTTCAGTGGTAATCTTTGGAATGATCAATGTACTTGGTGGCAGACACAACCATTCAGGGAAGAGAGTCTCATATCCCAAGTCTTGGTTGGAGAAACTGGCTTAAAAACCAGCCACTGTTTCCAAGTTTCAACAGGTCCCATTCAAGATCACAGCTGTGAGAATTGAGTTTGAAGACTGGGCTACTAGGCTAGTGACATGGCTCCATGAAAAAAGTATCTGGTGACTCAAGTTTAACCCCCAGAACCCACATGGTGGAAGGAAAGAAATGACTCCCACAAGCTGTCCTCTGAACACCCTCCACACATACAGTAGGTAAATAAATAATAAAGCCACCACTATTAATTTCACAGTTACAGCTTTCTCCAGTTGAAAAAATAGCTGAGGAAACTTTCTAGTAAGGAAGGGTACTAATGGGTGTACAAACTTTAAGAAACAGAAAATGGATCTGAAATAAAGCAAGCTGCAGTAACAGAAGGCAAGCAAACCACTTGTGGTCTGTGATGTATCTCTGACAATTTGCATGCTGTGTCCCTAATAAGATGTTTCCATTTAATAAGATCAACATTTCCCCTTCACTTCTAGTTTTCCCCAAGTGGTTTCTAAGCTGGTCTTTAAAATGTTTATCAACCATATCAAACTGTTAACCATATCTTCCCCTTTCTCCTTAGAAACACTTGGATGGGCAGCAATGAAGGTTTCTGTTTTTAAAAATAACTCATGTGCTGCAAAAATAGGGTACAAGAATTGGTATTTACCCTGATTGACGTGAATGATAACCCAGACAAAAATCACTGGATGTTAATCTGGGGCAAGGGAGCTTTAGTTTGAATAATTCCTCAAAGTCCCATGTACTAAAATTTGGTCATCAGTCTTTAATGTTACTTGGAGAAGATGAGACATTTGGGAAGTAGGAACTACAAAAAGGAAGTTAGGTCACTGGAAGTATGTCTGTCCTCAGAGGGTATATTAGGACTCTGAGACTTTCTTTCCTTCTGTCCTTTCTGGCCACTACAAAGTGAACAAATCTCTTTCTTCAACTCCTCATGCTACAGGATGATATGCTTGAACCAGCCCAATGTATAAGGCCAAGTGATCGTGGGATAAAACTCTGAAACTGCTAGGCATGGTGGTGCATACCATTAGTCCTATTGCTCTGAAGGCAGAGGCATGCAAATCTCTGTACTTTTGAGGTAGCCTTGTCTACATTGTGAATTCTAGGACCACTAGCGCTACATAGTGAGGCACTGCCAAAAAAGAGAAAAAGAAAGAAAGGAAGGGAGGGAGGGAGGGAGAGAGGGAGGGAGGGAGGAAGAAAGAAAGGAAGTCCCTGAAATGTTGAGCCAAAATAAATTGTCCTTACCAGGTGGTGGTTCCAGTACCCTAGAAGCAGAGGCAGGTGGATCTTTAAGTTTGAGGCCAGCCTGGTCTACAGAGCCAGTTCCAGAACAGCTGGTGCTACACAGAGAAATCCTGTCTCAAAAAAAAAAAAAAAACAAAACAATAAATTGTCCTCTGTTTGTTGTTTTAAATGAGATGTCCCCCATTATCTTGAGCATTTAAACACTTGGTCCCTAGTTAGTGGTGCTATTTGAGAGGCATGGAGATAGTACATTATTGAGGGTGGGCTCTGGGGTTTCAAAGACTCACCATTCCCAGTTTATTCTTTCTTCCTGCTTATAGTTCAAGATGCAAGTGTTTAGCTTTAGGTCTAGCTGCCATGCCTGTACTCTGCCATTATGGACTCCAACCCTCTAGAACCATAAGCCCAAATAAACTCTTCTGTAAGTTGCCTTGGTTGTGGTGTTTTATCACAGCAACAAAAAGTAACTAATAATACTTTTTTCTTATTGCATCAGGTATTTTGTCATAATCACAGAAAAGTGGCTGACATAGGGCAAGCTTCATGACAAGCTGGATATTTGTATGATTATTTAAATGCCTGTTCACAACTACATGGTGGCATATGCCTGTATCCCAGCACTTGGAATATGGAGCAAAAGAGTCAGAAGTTCAAGATCATCTTTGGATATGTACTGAATTTGAAGCCAGTTTTGGCTACATGAGATACCATCTAAAAAAAAAAAAAAAAAGAAAAAGAAAAAAAGAAAAGAAAGAAAAAAAGAAAAAGAAAAGAAAAGAAAAAAGAAAATCCAGGACATGCCACAATATACATTAATAAAACTTGAAGACAGGACCAGGAGGCTAAATGAAATAGCCAGAGGGTGTTGTATTATTCAACTTACATGAGATACCCAGAGTATGCAATTCCACAGGAAAAGGGAGCGCCACAGTGAGTGTCAGGAGTGCAGACGAGGTGAGTGTGTTGAATAGGGCTGGAGTTTCAATTGGGGAATGTGAAAGAAGTTCTAAAGATAAAGGACGATGGCAGCAAATATGAACAAAACAAATGTTAACATTTAAACATGGGGGTTGACAAGATGTCTCAGGAGGTAAAGGTGCTTGCCATCAAGCCTAAGGATGGTGGCAAGAGAAAACAGTCTCCTACCCATTATTCCCTGCCAGGCACACATGTGCACACACATAAAATAATAGTTAAAATAGTAAGTTTTATACAAAATAAAAAAAAAAAAAAGCAAAGAAGTCAGATACTGTCATACACACAAGAGGAGTCAGGAGTTCAAAGCCAGTCTAGACTACATAAAGGCATGTTTCAAACAAAACACTAAAGATAGCATTTGGTGCTGCCATTACTATGCATAAACCCTCTCCTTTTCTTCTATCACAGTCAGAGTAAAGCCAAACTCCCTCCCAAGCAAGGCCTACAAAACCCTTCATGATCAGACTCCCATACCTCTTGCTAGCCTTTTGTGTCTCATTTTCTATGGCTTTCTTGTGGCTGCCTCAGTTTCTTTTCTGTTCCTTCTGTGCCTATGCCCCTTTGAGGCATTCCCCAGTTCTCGGGGCTATCACTGCACTGATCTGAGAGCTCCTCTTCCCCAGGGATCCCCCATAAATGTCTGTCTCTGACACTCACCGTCTCTCCCCACTCAGCTAATTTTCTTTTTAGCAACTTACTACTAGCAGGGATCACTGTTCTCGTATTGATTGCCTGCCTGCTGCAATGGAGGGACACTCCGCTGTGCAAGCTTCTCGTCTTTATTTATACTCCATCCCAGCACCAGCATGCAGCCTGGTACAGGGCACAGCTTTCAGAAATACTTGGCAAATGAATAGTAAATATATAAAAGAGCTTTCAAGTTTCAAGGAATCAGACTTAATTGCATTTTTAACTATGTTAAGCTTACATCTAAATATTCATTTTGAAGGTAATTTTCTAATAAAAATTAATAGCTCTCATTGGCCTAGTTAGTTTCACATTAATGACTTTTACAAGACTTTCCCACATACAAGCATGACACAATAAAAATATAATCTAGGAAAAACACACGTCCCTTGTACCTACTACTTTTTTTTTAATGTGTGATTTAGACATTTAAACATTAAGGTATTTCTTATTCTCTGTTACCCTCAAATTATGGGGGCAGGTGAAACCAGGATCTTGGAAGAAGAAATAACACACCCTTTTTCTAATAATTTTCTAGAGCAAAAGCAATTCCTTTGACAAGTTAAAAGAATGAATGAAGGATTGGAGGCATGGCTCAGTTGGTAGAATTCATGCCTCACATGTATGAAGCCTTGGATTTAATGTCCAGCACCATATAAGTCAGACATGGTAATACAACCTGTGATACCAGCGCACAAGAGGATCTGAAGTTCAAGGTTATCTTCTGCTATATGATAAACTCAAGGACAGCCTCTACTATATAAATGACCCTAATCAGAAAACAAAAAAATAAAAATAAGCAAAAACTCCACTCTTTAAATTTATATTTAATATATAAATTCTAAAATTTCAAATGGAGTGGGGAAAAAAAATCTCTCAATGTGACTATTTTGTTTTACAACAACTGTAATCCCAGCACTTGGATGGCTGAAGCAGAAAGAACTTGGCAATTCTGAGCCCAGCCTGGAATACATCATGAAATACAGGCCAGTCAGAACTATGGCACGACTTTGTCTCTAAAAAATAAAAAATTAAACAAAATTCCTATGATGAAAAAAACTGAATGTAAGTAGAAGAAACCTGTAATAAATTTGAGTCTTAATTTGTGCATGCTACATATGTGATAAGTTTAGTATCTGTAACTAAAGTGGTCATTTGGACATTACAGTCTCAGTGCTCTGTTGGCTAAAGCTATGATATAAAAAAATTCTCTAATGCCTATCCTCCATCCTTGGGATTTTACTGCCCAACCCAAGTGGTTCCTTGTCCTGAGCTAAGGCTGTATGTCACTACCCTACCTTAATTAAAACTTGCCTACCTTATGCTCAACTATTCAAGCCACCATTATGAGTCGAAAATCTAATAAACTAAATCATAATGACGTGTCTTAGCATAGTGTTTATGGGCCAGCACAGATTGCCCATTAGCACATGTGTTGACAGCCTTAATGAGAGGCAGGTGTAGGCTTTTAGCAGTGACTAAAAGGAGCATGGGAAAGGGGGTTTCAGAGGAGAGAGAGTAGGAGGGGAGGTGCTATCTTAATGTCTTAGTTACTTTTATTGTTTCTGTGACAAAATATCTGATGAAACAGTTGATCCCAGCTCATAGCTTAAGAGCACAGTCTATCATGGTGGAGAAAGCATGGCCGAAAGGAGGCAGCTGATTATGTTGTATCCAGTCAGCAGGCAGACAGAACACTGGTACTCAGCTTGCTTTCCCATATTTTTTTTTTAATTGTTTTTATACAGTCAGGGATCTTTGACCATGGAATGGTACCACCTGCATTTAGGGTGGCGCTTCCTATTCAATTAGCTAAACCTAAAAACTCCCTCACAGACATGTCCAGATCACATGTTTCCATCCATGTGATCACCCTCAGTCCCATCAAGTTGGCAGTAAAGATCAACTACTACAGTGCCTATGGAAGCCTGAAATAAGGTGACCAGTAGGTCACCAGGCATGTGTGATTAGTTCGAGAGAGAGATTTAGAATGGAAAGATCTGGGAGTGAACATAGTGGCTGGTACCTGGAACTATGGGAGTATGAGGCTGTCCCAGAGATGGGCTCTCTATTTCATTTCCTATTGGTCTGCATCACTCCAAGAGCCTCCTACATGTATGTATGTATGTATGTATGTATGTATGTATGTATGTTTGAAACAAGCCTGTTTTACAATCCCAGTTCCCACACCCTCCAATCCTCCCATCCCCCCCCACCAACCCCCATCCCATCACTGTTGCTGGTTTATGCAATACCCCAAGGCCCTAGATTCAATCCCTAGGGTTGCCAAATAATAGTAAGAACATAACGAACAAGGCATTTGTCAGCATTCACCTTTTGCGATAACTTATATATACACTAGGATGAACCTATATTAGCTAAATGTGGAAAGAAATCTGAGAGAATCCTGAGGAACTACAACTGTTAGGCAGAATTTCCAAAAGGAAATTGACAGGCCCTTTCCTATGCTTGGTGGTTGGAATGAGACCTCCCCTGTAGTCTTGGTCATTTGAATACTTAGTCCCTTCCTGGTTGTTCCTTTTGGGTAGATTTACCGGGTGTGGCCTTGCTGGAGGAAGTATACAACTAGAGGTGGGCTCTGAGGTTTCAAAAGCCACATACCATTCCCATTTTGCTCTCTGCTTCCCGGCTGTGGTTTAAGATGGGAGCTCTAAGCTTGGGTCACCATGCCTGCTTGCCTGCTGCCATACCTCCTTGGTTTAATAGTGAGAAAGTCTTATCACTCTGGAACCACAATCTAAACAAACTCTCCCTTCTATAAGTGACTTGGGTCCTGTGTTTTATCACAGCAATAGGAAAGTATCTAGTATACTGTAAGACAAAAGAAAGGTCATAAGGTTTCAAGAAGCAAGAAGCAGGCTGAGAGTCAAATGAACAAGAAGGCACTCTGGAAACCCTGGTTGGGTTTAGCGACCAAAAAGACATGGACTTGGTGAGAGAATCAGTGACATATATATAGCTGACATAAATTAGAACTGTCTGAGTAGAGGTAAGAGGTTAAAACAAAACAAACAAAACAACAAAGCTAAGAATTTAAGTAATCCAATCCCCAAACCTATGAAGCATTGATCTGTAGTGTTATCATTTGTTTCAGTTGTTGCTGTCTAACAAATCATCTCCAAACTGTGAAGATGCCAACTTTTTCACTATTGCTCAGGATCCTGTGGTTGAGCAAGTTCAAGTGAGCCCTTCTGTTTCAGATGACGTCAGCTCACACAGCAGCTGTCTGGGGCATAGACTAGCGTACTTTCCTATAATGGGCCACTCAACATATATTCCAGGTTTTGTGTTACAAGGACTTTCTCAGGGCCACACAACTTCAATGTTGTAAGAGAACAGCCAACAAATATATACAAATGACTGGACATAGCTAAGTTCTATTAAAACTTGGCAAAAAAAAAAAAAAAATCAGATGGTAGGTGGGATGTGGCTGAGAGCTACGGTTTTTCCTACTCTTGATTTAGGAGCTCAATCTGGGTTGGCACATGCAAGGAGGCTCACTCCTGAAGTGTCACACTGGTGTTTGTATGGCCCGAGCTTCTTACAGCATGGGGCTGCTCCAAGAGTGCAAAGAAAAAGCTGGCAGGCTTGGGATGTTTGTGTGGCATCTCTTCCAATGTGAACTAAGGTGGTTAACATAGTTAACATAGTCCATATTTGGTACGGCGGTTATGTGAGGATATAAAGGCCAGGAAGCAATTGCAGCTACTAACATCACCAGAGGACCCCACAATCCAGAGTCTTACATACTGAAATTTTGTGGAGACCCCACCTAAAGGAAAGTTTGTGTGGCTTGTGATGACACCCATCGATCTTTTTAAGAGCTTTTTCTTAATATCCCTTGAAAGAAGAGATGATTTACTATTTTAAGACAATTCTAGCCCACCAACCTAAGATACCCTAGGCCTCCTGACTCCTTGAAACTGCTATTTCAAATGTGCATTCTCAGGTTAAAAAAAAAAGGAAGGTAGGAAGGGTTATGACTACACATGTGATTAGATCCTAAGCTTGTGAATTTGATGAAAATTGCAAGTTGTCTCTAACCTCTGCTCAAGCATTTTGGCACACATGCTGATATACATACACATATTATATACATACATGTACACACACAAAATGAATCTTTTTAAATCACCATTGAGCAAAAGGTTTGGATAGAATTTTGACATATCACATGAGGTACTAATAAAGGACATTATTATAATAATGGACATGGCAAATGTGATGGCTAACCACATGACCAAGGTAATATCATTGATAACTGCACACACTGATACCATGATCCCACTAGGGATGTGTTAAAGAAAATACAGTATCCCAGAAATGAACAGCTATCCTACCCAAAAAGAATCATGGGTCTCAAGTTAATGTCCATTGACAAAATAGTCGGGATGCAGATTGCAGTGGTATCAACAGCATGAAAGACAAAAAGAAGGGGCTAAATAAACAAGGCAATGAAGCCCAATGTGTCATCCTTGACTCCAGAGCAGAAAGTGGAAAAAAAAATAACCATAAGGGACAACGCTGAGTCATATAAAAAACCCAAATATGAACTATATGCTGGATAATAATACTGGATTAGGGTTAAACATCTTCAGTTTAATCATATACACTCAAAATTATGTTCAAGGCAGAGAATGTCCTTTTTGTCAGATAATATATGCATGAATATTAAAGGGCCAAATGTCAACATACCTATGGTTAATCTTTAACCATGTAGAACAAAAAGAGTAAACATGTGTTGTGCACACATGTGTGCAGAGAAAAGGATAAAATGAATGTAGTAAAATATTAACTGTTCAATATGAAGAGTTTCTGTTTTGTTTTTGTCTGTTTTTTAAATAAAATCTATGGAGTTGAGGCTGCCCCAGAATTCTCTATATCTTTGGATATCCTCATACTCAAAATCTTCTTCCTTCAGATTTCCAATCTGCTGGAATTACAGAGATACAACACCATGCCTGGTAGATAACTGGTTTCCTTGGCATGATTTTTTTTTTCAACTTTTATGAAGATTTGAAAATTTCCAAAATAAAAAATTGGAAATAAGCATTATCTTAACACCAAGTCAATAAAATAAAATTCACAAAGTGTTTGGCATTTGAACAAGGAATTCCAAAAGAAACTTAGACAGACTGTAGCCACGTTGAGCTCTGAATCCATAGTCACATAAAATAACTTAACATCTTCAAAGTTATTTCAAGAGGAAAGAGCACCTATGACCTGATGACTCAAACATATGATACCAGCTACTTGGGAGGCTAAGGTCAAAGGATCACAAGTTCAAAGGCAGCCTGGGCAACTTAATCAGATCCTGTCTCAAAATAAAAAGAGCTGGGACTATAACTCAGTGATAGAGTGCTTGCCCATGATGTCAATATGAACAAATTCAAAGGAGGGGGCCACCAATTCAGAGGTTGAAAAATCTTTGACCTCAAACACAAGATATATCCCTTAGGGCTGTTAAAGCTGGTTAAAGCAGCCAAGGTCATGACTTGGAGTAGATCTATTCTGGCCCTAACAACCATACGTTCAGAAAATCAGCTCTTATCATTTCGTGTACTTTTGTTGTGGTTATTGATCACTGTGGGCTAGAAGTCTGAGACAGGCCAACAATGTACCATGGTGCCATAGTTACAAGGTTCACCCACAGAAAGACATGTGCGTAAAGGAGACAGGGGTCAGCTTCCTACCCAGCAACTTTTTCTCTGGATGGCCAGAGATGTTTTGATTCCTTTTAAAAATTTATTTATTTTACATTCTAACCACAGTTTCCCCTCCCTCCTTTCCTACCATCCCCTCCCCCAAACTTTTCCCCCTTCCAGTCCATTCCTCTTATTTCTGTTCAGAAAGGAGCAGGCCTCCCATGGATATCAGCAAAGCATGGCATATCAAGTTGCAGTAAAACTAAGCACCTCCCCTTGGATTAAGGCTGGACTAGGTCCCCAAGAGCCAGCCAATGTGTTAGGGACAGCCCTTGCTCCTACTGTTAGGAGTCTCACAGGTACACAACTGTTATATGTATGTAAAGGGCCTAGGTTAATCCCATGAAGGCTTCCTGGTTTTTGGGTTTAGACTCATTTTAGAGTTCCTATGAGCCCAGGTTAGTTGTTTCTCTGGGTTTTCTCATGATGACCTTGACCCCCTGGTTCATACATACCTTCTTCCCTCTCTTCAACAGGATTCCCCAAGCTTGGCCTAATGTTTGTCTGTGGGTCTCTGCATCTGTTTCCATTGGTTACTGGATGAAGGCTCTCTGATAACAATTGGGTTAGTCACTAATCTGATCACAAGGGATGGCCAGTTCAGGCTATACATCCACTATCGCTAGGAGTCTTAGCTGGGGTCATCTTTGTAGGTTCATGGGTTTCCCTTGTGTCTGTTTCTTTTGACTCTTTATGGTGCTCATTCTTTCCTTCAGGAACTCTGGGTAGATTGATATAAATCTGTAGCTATCTGTAGGCAGCAATGAAGAATCCAGATGACCACAGTCAGCACCTTCTCTGTTCCCAGGCTGAATGAGATGCCATCCGCTCCATTCTTAAATCTCTCAGTTGCTCTGATCGCTCAGATGCCCCTTCGGTTATTATGTCCCCAGGTCTCAAGTGCAGACACCAGTTTATGTCCCAGACTGAAGTCTACTGCAGATCACTTGTAAATATGTGTGTACATGCCCTTTTGCCAAATGTCTTTATTTGCTCAAGACACTGTCCTCATCAGTCCTTAATTCTCTCCACAAACATGGAAGGTCAGATGAGAGTAAGACCTTGAGCCAAGTACTACAGGACAGGGCTTCTTACCTAACCACAGTGTCTTAGACACAGCTAGCTATGGCCCAATTACAGAAGTTTTTTTTTTCTTTTCCCCCCCAAATCTGTGTGCTTAACAAACCACCCAGGAAATTTGCATGTCTATTTTGGTTCAGAGAACACTGCAGGGGCAGACAGTGATATTGTGGTGAATATATCTCATTGAATGCATTGAGATTCATGGGGAGAAGACAATTCAACTGTTGTATGCAGCCAGGCCAGAGCATCACTTAGGAGAATCCATTGGGGATGAGGGGTGGTACAAAAAGCTGTCAAACTCTTTGTGTCTTTCCACAGGCCCTTCCAAGGAAGGGTTCTGCTTGAATGCTGCAGGGCAGTACACAGCAGAGGTCTGGGGAAATCAGACCATGTAGGGAGTTGCTGGTGCCTCTTGCAGGGTGAGAGAAGGCAGAATGCCTGATGATGTATACACTGTATTGGGATGTGGGAGTGTGGGGAAGTTATGTGTGTGTGGTTGGGAGTACAGGGGTGTACATACTGTGTATGACGGGTTGTGCGTGCTGTGCTAAAGTGTGTCTGTAGGGTGGTATGTGTTCTCCCCCCCTGGGGGGGTGCTGTTCTTAACCTCTTACCCTGGGCTCTTATAAAAGTACATATATTCACCAAGGCTTCAAAACTACACTACTGGCCAATAGTGAACGTGTAATAGAGCTGAATAAAGCTCCAGGAGAGAGCTTTATCAAATGAGTGTGCCGTTATTAATCACTTGTCACAAAGCTGCCCCTGCTTCTTTGTTGGATGCTGCTAGGTTTCAAGCCCATGGCTAGTGTATACTAACTGTACAAGTGTTCTACCATTGAGCAACAACTTTCACCTATCTAGGGGATGTTTGGGGGCCACACCCACATCAGTCTTTCTTGTGGCTGCTGGAGAGGTAATGGCAAAACTTCCTACCTAGAGCCTGTCTGTGGATATCTAACCCCTACCACTCCCAGGGGCCCAGATTCCAGGATAATGGTAGCAAGGCTATTCTCTCATCCCCAAAGAAGTTTACAGGCTCAGGCTGCCAGAATCCCAGAGCGGACTCAGGGTATAATGGATACACCTCAACTAGACATGCCTTTCCTCCCCACTATCCTTGAGTCACACCTTCCTTTCCCAGAATCCCCTTCTCTTTCCCCTGCTGCCCAGGAATCAAGAGCATCCTGGATGCAGGCTGGTTCTGTGCCCTGAAATCTTCCCCCTTCCCCTGAGACCTGTAAGTTTCTTTCTTCCTCCTCCCTTCACGATCCTGCCTTTCACCTGAGTCCCTGCCATGCATGCTGTCTGTTTACCTATGGCATAGAGCCCCTGCCACGATGCTGTCATCTGTGTGTATGTCCATGTCATTATTAACCTTTCTAATAAACTTCTTACCAAAAATGAGACAGTCTGCTCCAGGGTTTCCCCAGAATCTGAAACCCGAGACCTTTCAGTTATAGGAAAATCTTTAAAATATCACAAATGGCTCTCCCTGTGCAGCTAATCTGCTTTGGAGACTTGACAGGTGTTTTTGTGAGCCACTTTCTTTGTATTGTTCTATGATAATTATCTAACGCATTTAGACTTACAGAGCACAGACACTCCTCTCTAGTCTGCTGGCACAAGAGTCTCCTGCCATTCATCACTGTATTCTTAGTACAGAGTGAGTGCTTGCTCAGTATTTGTTCAGTCAGTGAACTGATAAGCTTGAGGCTGAACTGCCTGAATAATATTCAAACCCACCCCTTCTCTCACACTAAAGAGCTCAGGGCAACTTAAAAATGAATCTACCCTAGAAAAAAGAAGATAGCTACTGGCCACAGTATGAATCTGAAATGCCCTCCAATGGACCGTGAGCTAACGGGCTGGCCACCCCTCTGGGGCTCTACTGGGAGGATAGTGGGACTCTCAGGAGGTGGCATCTGATGGAAGTAAATCTGGTCATTTTGAGATGCAGTAGTAAAAGGAATTGTGGGACCCTGCCCCCTTTTGCTGCCTGGTCATAAAAGAAGTGAATCCCCCTTCTACATGCATTTCCATGATGGAGACAGAACATCACGGGCCTGAAGACCACAGTGACAACTGGGAGAGCAGGAGCTGAAGGCAAGGGTCAAAGTTCATGTCCTCCATTTAAGTGAGTCTCTCCAGGTATTTGTCACTGTAATGTAAAGCTCACCAATACTCATATTTTTGGACAAAGAGAACTTCAAGGTAATGAATGCACCCAGCATTCCTGAGACAAGGTCTCACTATGTAGCCCAAGACAAACTCACTAAGCTAGCTTCAGACTCACAGCAATTCTCCTGCCTCAGCTACCACTTTTGACTAGTATTCTTTTGGAAGGAAGGGAGGAAGGAAGGAAGGAAGGAAGGATGGAAGGAAGGAAGAAAGGAAGGAAAGGAGCAGCTGTGTGTGAAGACAGACATTATGGTAAACACTATTTTCCAAACTTGACCATGGAGTCTTTAGGGCAGAGTTAGGGAGAGAATAAAATAAGACATGTAGGGTCCCTGGTTTAAGAAAGCAAAGCATCCACCTGGAAGAACATACATAACACAAGCCTAAGACCCAAGGCTTTCTTAAAACACATGCCCCCAAGCATCACACTTCACTTTCCTTACTCAGACCGAGACCAGACTGATCCACTGCTGTCCCATCACTACCATGCTTGAGATAATCAGAGGTCATAATTTTCAGGAATATAACAAACATTTATTTTAGGTCTCATGTAGTGCGGACTGGCTTCAAACTCCAATCCCCCTGCCTCCACCTCCTGTGCTGGGATTACAAGCAAGACAGCACATATTTCTGAATCTTCTTTTTTGCCATTTTCTAGTAGTTTTGAGTCAAAGTTAGAGTCATAGAATCTCTCCCTGGACATGCCCCTGGAGTATAGCCTTCTATAAGGTCTGCCAAAGGGTAATGGAACTCACTTAGAATCTAGTGCAGGGGTGGGAATAACTGAAGTCCCTAGCTGCTTGGTTTCCCTTATTACTGAAAAGCACAGTGACTATAACAACATCCACAGAGACTCATTAACTGTTGGGCATGCCTGACACATGTGAAGTTGAACCAATGAATTAGTGAATGAAAAGTGAATGAATGAATGAATGAATGAAGATCCAGAAGAGAAATGATAGGTAGGACCAACAGAGAGAAGCCAGAGAGAGCCCCTGACCTGTCCTGTTGTTAGTCTGTCCTCGCAGCCGGATGTGCCACGTGGTACCATGTTCATTTGTACAGTCTCCTCATTAATGTCCCTCCCAACGTAAAGTCCTGTTTGAACTTAGAGCTAATGACTAAAGTTGGGTGGGGCAAAAAGCCCAAGAACAAACTGTTCCAGAAAACATGTCCACATGTCCAGTCAGCTCTGCAAATGCACTTTCCTTCCTTCACCATGCTCCTTCTACAACCACATGAAGGACACTTCGAGGGGTTAAGGAGGCATACCTAAAAAGACATCCAGTTCAGAGCCTGTGGGCCCTCCATGACTCCGAAATGCTTACCCAACTCCCTGCTTTTTAATTTAAGATTTAAAAAATTTCAAGGTAAACACAGTCTAGATAAATACTGTAAAGTATATGACCTTTAGATATCACTTCACCATGATAACTGGCTGGTCCAGATGACCTGCTAAAAAGCTACAAAATAAATAAAGCCTTGTTTATTTGGCCATTAATGTAATTAAACTCTGTTACAAGAAACTGGTAGGTATCATGGTCCAGTTCACAAAGCGATTAAAAAAGCCAAGGCAAGCCTATTCCCACAGTTAAGGCGGTTGCTGTAGTCACTGGCTATCTGCATACTCCCCTGGGCAGTCACTGGTTTCCTGAGAACTGGCATCAAGCCTTTAACACCACAGCTCTAAGAGATGAGACAATCTCTGTGTTTCTTTGGGACTCCCTGACTCACTGGGGTAAGTGGAGACCATTCAAGCACTGTCCCATGGATGTATCTCTTTGTCCTGCCTGTGAATGTTTAAATTTCTTTCTTTTCAGTGATTTCTTTGTACTAGATCAGACTCTTAGAGGAAAGCAATATGGATCATATGTATTTTCTTTTGCTGAGGAGAAACATTTCAAGTAGTATCTTTGGTATTGGTGACTAGTGATTTCTATATTATAGTGCCTGAATGATGAGGAGTCACACAATGCCTCATCCTTTAGAGTCACAAAACCTCACCTTGAAATTGCAGACTTGAGGTTCAAGGCAGTCAATTCCACAAAAACATACTGCACTGAATTTACACAGGTTTTCTCTGCAACACACAGAAGTGGAAGGGAAGCCTTAGGATTTCTTTGTCAGGGAGACCAAACATACACCCAGGGGTCTGGGGCAAGCACTGACCTTGACAAACACCAAGAAGTGGATATATTCTACCTGTCAAGGATGCCATCAACATCACATGACAGATACCTACAAGGCTTCTTCTGGCTCTCTCAAAACAGGGCAAAGATGCCAGTGTGTTGGGTGAAGAGGTGAACAGCATGCTGGGGGTTGCACTGGCTTGGTTAGAGAGGCAGACAGGTAGCATGGGTTCTCACCGTGTGATGGCTTTGATGCCTGTGTTCGAGGCATAGCCCTGCACCTGAGTCCACAGTGTTAGTTCTCCAGGCCCAGAGCAGTGGCTTTTAGTTAATGACACCACTGAAAACCCATCTTGTGTGTGATTTTTCCTGAGGAGATGTGAGCAAATGTCTTTTTGCCCCAGACAGGGTACCACAACATACCAAAGAGGTGATTCCATCTGAGTCTAGCTTAGAGAAGCAATAACTATTGGGCTAAGTGAAATGAGCATAGGTGGTTAAAAAGCAACCACATCACCAGAAGCTCCCACGGGCGACAATGCACACAAGGTGCACCCTGGAGCAACCTGCAGGCAGCTCCTCCAGAGAAAGGTCCCCTCCCTAATAGTGTTTATTGCTTTTATAGTCTTGAGGACAAATGCGAATCTTGTCACTTGCTCATCTTCCAGAGTCTCCTTCCTTCCTGCAGGAGGGAATGGTTCAACTGGAAGGAAGCAACTACACAACACAACCCCCAGCTGATTTCAGGGTCCAGTCAGAGGTCTGAGGATTGCTTCTTCATACACAATGAAAACCTGCCTCAGGCAATGAGTAACCTTGGTTTTACTTCTCCCTCTCAGGTGACAGTGATTCCCCCCCCTCCCCACTGGGCCTTTCTAAAGCACCAAAGGTGGTTAGGCATTTGGATTTAAAGGGCAAAGTGAATTGAGGAAGCTGTTTTTACCAAGGTATTCGTTAGGGACAGGGGGCTGTAGTTAAAGCACTTGCCACCAAGCCTTATGACCTGGGTTTAATCCCTCAGAACTACATGGTATAAGGAAAAAACCAACCAGCACAAGTTGTCTTCCAACCTCCCACCATGTAATAGTGTACACACACACACACACACACACACACACACACACACACCATCCCCCCACACACATACCCCCACCCTCCCACACCCCACACCCCCCCACACACACCCCCACACACGCCCCCCACACACACCCCCACACTCCCCACACCCCACACCCTCCCACACACACCCCCACACACACACCCCACACTCCCCACATCCCACACCCTCCCACACACACCCCCACACCTCTCCCCACACACACCCCACACACACACAGCCCCACACACCCCACACACCCCACACACACCCCACACACGCCCCACACACGCCCCACACACGCCCCACACACACACCCCACACACACACCCCACACACACCCCACACACACACCCCACACACACGCCCCCACACACACACCCCACACACACCCCACACACACCCCCCACACACCCCACACTCCCCACACTCCCCACACTCCCACACACACCCCCACACCTCTCCCCACACATACACCCCACACACACCCCACACACACACAGCCCCACACACACCCCACACACACACCCCACACCCCACACACCCACACACACACCCCACACCACACCCCACACACACACCCCCCACACACACACACCCCCACACACACACCCCCACACACACACCCCACACACACACACCCCCCCCCACACACACACCCCACACACACACACACCCCACACACACCCCACACACACACAGCCCTACACACCCCACACACCCCACACACACCCACACCCCCCCACACACACACACCCCACACACACACCTCACACACCCCACACTCCCCACACCCCACACCCTCCCACACACACCCCCACACCTCTCCCCACACATACACCCCACACACACACAGCCCCACACACCCCACACACCCACACACCCCCCCACACACACCCCACACACCCTACACCCCACACCACACCCCACACACACACCCCCACACACACACACCCCCACACCCCCCCACACACCCCCCCCACACACACACCCCACATACACACACACACACACACACACACACACACACTACGGCAACCAAGCCCTTGGCTAGCATAGAATCTCCTCTTGTGTTGCTGGTCCTATAATCCTGTCAAATCACATCAGTCTTGTGTCTAGTCCTAGAACACCCCACCCCATGGCCTGGGCCTTGCTGTCCCTTCTATCTGGAATGTTCTTCTCCTGGCTTGTCTTGATGGCCAGCTTGTTCCTCTTCCTTGGACCACAGCAAAAACTCCAGCTGTCAGAAAAGCCTTGTGCTCTCTGTATCTCTCACTTCCTCATGCTCGAGCTCAGGTTTCTACTCTTTTCTCCCACCACAGCCATTCTATGCAGGGATGAACTGACTTTGTTCATTTCTTTCTTCATTGATTGTCTTCCACAAGAAGGCAGAGTTCATACTTGCACTTCCAGTTCAAGGTATAAGAAAGTGCTGGCCATATGCACTTCCTACCTCTACTTCTATTCTGAAGCCCACGTCACCAGTGTGGGAGTACTTGGAGAAGGGATTTGGGGAGGTGAACTGGAGTAGATGAGGTCATGAGGCAGGACCTCATGTGAAAGAGAAAATAAAATTCTTCCTCACCAGAAAAAAGGGCCCATATAGAATCAAGTGTTGACTTCACAAGCCTGTAGATGTAGCTCAGGGACTAAAGTGTTTCCCTAGCATATGGTAAGGACCTAGTTTGAATCCCCTGCATAATGAAATTTAAGAAAGAAAATGTGACTGCATTTTAGGTTAGGGATTCGTGGTCCTGGATGATTCCTTTCAAGTGTTCACTGACTAGGGTTGCATAGTTTATTAGGCCATTAAGATACAGACTTTGATTAACCATGTTTTTTTTTCTTTTTCTTTTTTTTTTTTTTTGCTAGTCTCATCACAAATCTCTATTACTGCCAAACTCCTGAAAGATACATCCAGGCAAAGTCCACGTGAACAGCTGGCTACCAGGTCAGACGTCCCAATTAACTAACCTTATCTGTTAAATGGCTTCGGAGATTCATGTAGCTCAGACTGGCCTTGAACTTGCCGCAGTTAAGGATGACCTTGAACTCCTGAATGCTGAGATTACTGACCTGTGCCAGCAGAACCAGCCCTGGCCAAAGATTTGAATTCAGAAGTTTTAGCACTGTAGAGACAGCAACTAATCTCAGAAACGCCCTGTGGGGTTGCGTAGGCCTTTGTTAAGTGAATATATAAAAACTAGTTCTAAAATTTTTGCACATTTTTTTCAAAATTGGCCCAGTCATTTTGTGTTCAGTTTATAGTCACAATTCTTAGAAACATTAACTTCATGGTCCTCAGAATCAGCTATTTTTTTTTTATTTTATATAGTTAAAAACCAAAACTTGAATTTTTTGTTTATTAAAAAAACAAAAACTAAGCTACTAGGCTATTCTGGGCAACTTCATCATGTTGGGAAATTCAATTTTATCTTTTTCTCCTGGACAAAAAGTTCAGGACTTCTAAATAATTTCCTCCTTGTTTTTCCTAAGAAGCCACTTCACCTTCAACACATTTATGGTTGAGAAAATTTTGGTTACAATGCTAATATCTCAGATACATCCATGTGCCTATATGTACAGATATGCTAAACGATTTCTAACATTCTAATACTAAAAATAAATAGTAGCAACAAATTTTAATTGGGTCATTATAGGCCAGGTACTGTCTAAGTATTTTAAATGAAAATTTTAACTTTATCTTTGCAGTGACCCTCAGAGAGGTATTGCTCCTTTACAGGGTAAACTGAGGCTGAAAGAAAATAGTTACAGGGCCAGTGATTTGGCCCAGCCAGTAAACTTGCTTGCTGCCAAGCATGAGGACCTGAATTCACTTTTCCAGAAGCCACATGGTTGCAGGAGAAAACTGATCCCTGTAGGTTGCCCTAACCCCACACTTGTACTGTGGGGTGTGATTGTGGGTTCCTACAATGCCTATGCATATATGCTCAAACACACAAAAGACAAAAGCTACTGCTAAAGAAAAATACTTCTGTTGACAATGACTGAGGAAACCTAAGCATCTAAAAAAATCAAACTATTTTCTGGATAGAATGCTTCTGTTTGTATATTTTTAAAAATTCATTTTGCTTAGTACTTGTTCAACAGTTGTCCTAAGGCAACGACATCAACAATCCAAGTTTAGGTCTTTGCCCTTCCACACTTATTTGTTAGCATCAAACCTAAATTCTGGCCCCATGTTATTTACAGGCCAATCAACATGTCCACAGAAGGGTGAACATGTATTACCTGTCTGTGCCTGGCAATGGGAGGTTGTGAACAGAGAATTTAGGGTCTGACCACCATACTTGGAAGAAATCTTTGAAATATTAAAAGCCAGATGAACATTTTTTTTTAATTTTACTTTCATATAACTTTACGTCTCAAAGAAATGCAGAGATGGGTGTTCTGAAGGTTTTTGTCTTATTCTGTACCGAATCACAGAACTGTGATGTGTGAACTACTGAATCCCATCTGGGGGTCAGGGAGGATGTGGCTTATTGGAAAGGAAAAATGTGGTGAGGACTGGATGCTAAATGTATAGCCTCTGAGTGAATCTTTACTTAAATTATCAGTGCTCCCACAGTCTATGTCTACAGCAAGGGTCTAAGGGTATTTGCCTTCTCTCACATACCCTTTTCCATCCTCTCCTCCCTTTAGACGATGGAGATGGGGGGGGGGGGACTTGGTGCTAGAAGAGTTTTGTATGGCTGTGGACTGCTCCAGTGCCAGCTGCCCACTTCCCAGTAAACTCAAACAACAAGCCTACCTAGAGCTGGAGAGATGGCTTAGCAGCTAAGAGCTCATCTGGTCTTGTAGAGGACCAAATCCAGTTCCCCTCACTCATTCTTACAGGAACCACCTAAAATGGACAGGTTCCCTCTGGACCTCTGAGTGTAGCCACACTCGCCTGCACATAGCAACACAGACATATGCATACAATTAAAGATAATGAAAAAAGAAATCGAAAAATCAGAAGGCTACCTGCTGCATATGCTAGCACTAAAGTTATCACTTGTCTATGTAACACTTTGTCTCTAAACCATATTCTATCTACTTCCAGGTCTCTGTGGTTGGTTTTATTTATTTCATTCTCTTAAAATCTTTCCTCAATATCCCTTCCACTGAGTTCATCTGTATTAGACAGGGTTCTCTTAAGAAACAGAACTGAAGGAATCAATCTATATGTATTTAAAGGAGATTCATTAGACGGACTTACAGGCCAAGTCTCTGGTAGTTGCTCAGTTCATGGGGCTTCATGTCGTGCTGCTCTCCGGTCCACATTAGATGCTGAAAAAGTAGTTTATGATACCATTGGAGGAACACCTCAGCAGCGAACAGATGAAGCTTGCCAGCAAGAGTGACACCAAGCAGGCAGAAAGAAAAGGTTTCCCTGTTCCGTGCTCTTTTGTGTGGGCTGCAAACAAGAGGTGTGGCCCAAATATAGTATGGGGGGAGGTCTTCTCGCCTCAGATGATCCACTCAAGAAGATCCCTCACGGGTGTGCCCACCTGCTTGGGTTTCAGATGGTCCCAGATGCAGTCAAGTTAACAACGAAGATCAGCCATCACACCAGCTGCTGGGCATAGATAACTAATTTCTACTTCAAGGCCCACCTGAAAATGAAGCACATACTGGAAGACCTTACTAGTTACCTGAGTGATCATCCCTGTAGCCTGAACGTTTGTTATTACAAAGAACACAGGGAAGGTCTGAGATCTTGGGGCTTGGAGGATAGCTAAATGGTAGACCGTGTGTTTGTTATTCACCAGGTCCAGTCCACAGCAAGAAGAAAGCAAGGGAGAGAGATAGAGGAAGGAAGACAAGGAGTAGAGAGAGGGAGGGAGAATCCTTACCCTAACCCAGACCTAAGAAAGAATCTGATTCTTAATATAATAGCCAGGTAGGAGGTTTTTCTGTTTGTTTGTTTGTTTGTTTTTGTTTGTTTGTTTTTTGTTTGTTTTATTTTGGTTTTTCAAGATAGACTTTCTCTGTGGCTTTGGAAGCTGTCCTGGAACTTGCTCTTATAGACCAAGCTGGCCTCAAACTCACAGAGCTCTACCTGCCTCTGCCTCCAGAGTGCTGAGATGAAAGGTGTGCATCGCCACCGCCCGGCTACCCAGGTGTTTTGAATGCAGAGTGAAATGAGAGATTCACTATCCTAAGAGGTAGAGTAGGGGGTGAATGGCACCAATGTTCTGCAAATAAATATTGCTTGCTGGCACTCAAACCCTCTCATTGCCTCTCTCTCTCTCTCTCTCTCTCTGTCTCTCTCTGTCTCTCTCTCTCTCTCTGTGTGTGTGTGTGTGTGTGTGTAGGTGTCTAGCACCTCAGTACCTGTCAGATAGAAATGCCAATTCTTCATTGTTTTGTTTTGTATTGTTTCCCCATTCCTTGCTTTCTTACAGCATTAGTATGTCTTCCCAGTAGTAAGCAGCCAGAATTACCTCCTGTGAATGATCTGGCACAAGTGTTGCTTCTTCAGCTGAGATCTGCTCCTGTGAATTGGACTTGGCATGTTCTTTGGGCTGCCAACTAGCTTCCTAACGAAGACATGGCCTTAGCTTAGGCTTGTCCTACTAGGTCTTTTAACTTAATTTAGCCTATTTCTATTCATCTACAGTTTGCCTTGAAGCTTTTTACCTTTCTTTCATTCTGTATGTCTTACTTTCCTGCTTCCTCCATGTCTGTCTGGCTCATGGCATCTCCCTGGTGTCTCCTTTTTTTTTTTTTTTTCTTCTTCCTGAGCCTAAATTCCTCCTCCTACTTACTCCCCCTGCCCAGAATTTCCACATATACCTCCTCCCTTGCTATTGGCCATTCAGCTCTTTATTAGACCAGATACCCTTAGGCAGGCAAAGTGGGACAGCAATACATCTTTACATAATTAAACAAATGCAATACATCTACACATAGTTAACTATCATGCAACAGTGACTCTTAATATTTTTAGAACAAACTTACTAGTAGATTCTTTACAAGACTGGTTCATTGTTTCCATTTTCTCCTTTAACTTCAACTTTTAACAGTTTAGTTCCTGCACCAGATGCCTTACCATAGGTGCATGTAATCAGATCATTTGAGAGGTTCAAAGCCAACTTACTACATAATGAGAACCTGTCTCAGAAATAAATAGATAGCTGAAGTAAAGTTTTAAATATAAAGCACAACGTCAGTTTCTGTGTGATTGATGCTGCCTTCTGATTGATTTCTGGCTAGGTGCTGCCATACACAGGTGATGCTCATACACGGGTGCTATAAGCATACCTTTTCATCTCTTAGGAGACCATTATCTGGGAGATTTCTACTGATGGAACAGATGTGGAGGGTTCCAGGAGGCGCCTTTCATTCTGATAACCTAAACAAGACAGGTGAGCTCAAAGGATCACTGTTTAAGGAGTATCAGAGGCACAGGGATGTCTACATGAGCTAAGCTCAAGAAGGGGCAAGGTTTATCCAAGATAGGAGAACCCCATGGTCGTGTTCACTTCTGTTGACTGGAATAGAGAAAACTATGATCACAAAGAATTATTCCAACTCAGCTGCCTGAGCATTGAAGAGCACCAGTCACCCAAAATCATCATGGGTTACTAGACATAGCTCCCCAAAGTTAGAGGCAGAAAAGAAGGACTTAAGGCAACTCCTTAGAGCGTTTGGGGCCTTCACAGAATCTGAAGAGCTTATAAAAGGGTTGGTACTTAAGATCTATAGAGGAGCAGGAGGCAAGGAGCAAAGGGCAAAGAGGGTAAGGAGGCTATCAGTAGGGCTGTAAAGCTAGGCGAGCTCTCCCACAGTTGTGAAACCTGCCAGCTTAGTTGTGAAGTACAGACAGAGTTCAACTATTCCGCCACCCCACCTCAGGCTAAGAATCAACCCTCCCTTCAAACCAGATAAGAGCAAATGACGGGATTTTTATTCTTTTTCAGGGCTGAGAAATTCTCTCTCTCTCTCTCTCTCTCTCTCTCTCTCTCTCTCTCTCTCTCTCTGTGTGTGTGTGTGTGTGTGTATGTAAGGGATTTATTTTTAATCCATTCATCTATTTGAAGACACCTTGGATAATTCCGGACCTTAGTTATAGAACTTTGTGTTGTAATTCAGCCATTAAAAAATGTACTCCCGTGATTTGCAGAAATGTGGATGGAGAACTTAATGCTAAGGGAAATAGGCAGACATGGGGAGATATGGTATGGAGTGTTCTCACTCCTACAAGGAAAGCTTTAAAATGTTAATCTCAAGGAAGTGGTCACTGCAGGCTTGACAGCTTGAGGACCTGGGGCAGGAATACGTTATAGTGTTCTACAGCAAAGCACAGTAACTAGCTCACAAGTTATTATAGATTTTACAAAGAACTAAAAGAGAATTCCCAACAACAAAATGACAAAGGATTAGGAGACATTTTAATTACATAATCAGATCATTGTACACTAGATATGTATATTACGCTGTTATCAGTGTCCCATAAATATTTACAATTGTGTGTCTATTCAAATGTTCATAATGACTTCTTAAGTTTTTGTTATTGTCATTGTTATCACTGTGTGCCTGTGTCTGATGGAAAGGGGGCAGGGTGTGTGCCACATGAGGAGGTCAAAGGGCAACTTTCAATGTCCCTTTAAGCTGTGGGTTCAGTCTACGAGGCATACCTGACAAGTGCAAGTGCTCTTACTTATTGGACCAACTCACTAGACCTTTTCTTTCTTTCCTTTTCTTAAAAACAAGAAAGAAAAAAAAAAAAAAGATTTGCATGTGTGTGCAGAAGAGCAAGGAAATACACCTCACAGCCAAATCGGAAAGGAATGGAAGGGTTAGCATGGTGGTGGTGAAGGGTTAGCATGGTGGTGGTGATGGTAGTGGTGGTGGTGGTGGGTGATGGTGGTCATGGCGAGTGATGGTGATGATGGTAGGTGATGGTGGTAGTGATGTTGGTGATGCTGATGGTGGTGGTGGTGGTGGGTGATGGTAGTGGAGGTGGTGATGGTGGTGGTGGGGGTGGTGATAATGGTGGTAGTGATGGTGGTGGTGGTGATGCTGATGGTGGTGGTGGGTGATGGTAGTGGAGGTGGTAATGGCGGGGGTGGGGGTGGTGATAGTGGTGGTGGTGATGGTGGTGGTGGTGATGCTGATGGTGGTGGTGGTGGGTGATGGTAGTGGAGGTGGTGATGGTGGTGGTGGGTGATGGTAATGGAGGTGGTGATGTTGGTAGTGGGGGTGGTGATGGTGGTAGTGGTGATGGTGGTAGTGATGATGGTGGTGATAGAACATGCCTTTAGGTCCCAGCACTCGGGAGACAGAGCCAGGCAGATGTCTGAGTTCAAGTCTAGCTTGATTCATGAGTCAGTTCTTAGGACAGCCAGAGATACACAGAGAAACCCAGTCTCCAAAAACAACAAAGAAAGAGTAGGGATGTGGCTCAGGGTAAAGTGCTAGCCTAGGACATATGGAACCCTGGGTTCCAGTCCAGCACCACAAAAACAAATGAATAAACAAACAGATAGAATCCTAAACACACATGCACACCTGGAGTTCAAATGTAAAAGACGGAAGCAGAGAGGAAGTAGCACACTAAAGGATAAAACAGCCATGCTATAGCAATGTAAAAGGGGGCATGGCAGGATGGTTCAGTGGGGAAAGGCACTTGCCCCTCACCCTGACTGACAACCTGTGTTCAGTTCCTAGCCTCACATGACAGAAGAACATTGACTTTTCAAAGTTGTTCTCTGATCCCACTTGTCACATACATACACATGTGCACAAGATAAGACAAATAAAAACCACTATTTTTTAAGTAAAATGAAGTCATTTTTAGTCCAACAATCCACAGTACAAGAACAAACAAAACATTAAAATATTACAAGGTTGACACTTCATGAAAAGCTAGCATAACTTTTTCACACTAGACAAAAAAAGACAACATATGAAAAAGAAAACCCAGATCTATAATGAGTCCCAGAGGGCCAATAGATAACAACCTTTTACAATACAAGTAGGTCTATATCTCTGCCTGGGTGTGTGTGCACACAGCTGTTTTAAAACATGATTGAGGCTAGTTGTGATAGCACACACCTTGGCACTTGGGAAGCAGAGGTAAGTGAGATTCTGTGAGTTGGTGTGATATTCACTCTGTCTGCTTCTGTGGCACTGACCACGCCCACTGGGGGAGGAGCCAGGGGTGGAAGTGACCTGTGGAGCTAGGTCTGAGGAGTGGGGGAATGCTCTCTTGCTGGTAACAGGAGCACTTCCGGAGGCATCCTTGGGACCAGGAACCTGCTGGTGTTCATCTGTCTATGTTGTGAGTTATTTCTCCCTGAATCAACCTCTGTTCGGCCTAATTGTTTATCCAGATCCTTATTAAACATCAATACTAGGTTTATCAATACTAGGTTCCATCCCTATCACCATTTTAAAAAATTCAGAATGCCCTGTCTAGAGCAGTGGTTTCCAATGTAGGGTCCCTGGGAGTATGTTGCCAGCATAACAAAGGACTGCTTATGAATGGAAATTTTTAGTTCTATCAGTGACCTATTCTGGGAGATTCTAAGGGTACAGTCCACCCATCTGTGATTTTATAAGACCACCAAGTGCTTCTAATGCATGTGAAGTCCACTAAGCAGCCATTGAGAACCTACTACACACACCATCACCACCATCCCTACCACCACCACCACTGCCACATTAATAATTTTTTAAATACAGCATGCAAGGCAAGGACTTGGTGGTAGAATGTTTGCCTCCTATTAATAGCTACATAGACAACACACTAATAAATGTGCTGTTAAATATTTTCAATTCCACTCATTAAAATTTATCATTCGGAGTCTGGGGCTCTATACTTAGCAGCACTACCCAGAAGACCCAAGTTTGGTTTCCAGCACCCAGGTCAGGTGTTCATAACTGATTGTAACTCCTGCATCAACAAGATCTGACATTCTCTTCTGGCCTCTGGGAGCACCTGTACTCACGTGTATGGTACTCACATACCATAAACACATAAATAAAAAAAATCTTAAAAAATACACACAGCAGGCCAGGCAGGTGATGCAGTGAAGGTCTTTAATTGCAGCATTCAGGATGGAGAGACAGGCTGATCTCTGCAAGTTCCAGGCCAATGATAACTACATAGTGAGAATCTGATAGAAACATGTTTCTGACAAAAGCCTTGTATTTAGAATACACAAAGAAGGCCTAAAACTCAACAATAAAATGTCAAGCTGCAGAATAGAAAGTCAGCACACAAAACTGAACTGTATTCTTCTTTACTTCTTTTTTTTTTTTTTTTTTTTTGTTTTGCATAAGTGGGGGAGACACATGATCTTTCATGCCACACTTTCACACACAGCTTTTGGGGGGGGGGAATAAGATCAAAAGCATAGCAGCCAGTGACAATACAGACTTCACACCCACCCCCATTTATGAATCAAACTTTAAAAAAAAATCTGATGACTCTATTATCTGTTTGCCTCTCAAAACAATGAAATGTTGGTTTGTTTGTAAGAGGAAAGACTAAAGAGGGTGGACAGAGACAGAATTAGTAGATGTATTTTCCCTGATAGAGACCTCTATACCATTGAATCTATCTGGGGGGGGGGGGGAGAGTTTCTCTGTATAGTGCTTGTTGTCCTGGAATTCGATTTGTAGACCAGGCTGGCCAGGAACTCACAGAAATCCACCAACCTTTGCCTCCTGAGTACTGGGATTAAAGGCATGTGCCATCACCACTTGGCCCCGTGACTTTTTCTTTTAGACATCTTCTGCAGCAAATGCTGCTCTGTATCTAAGGACAATGCAATCACCACGCCCTACTTTATGTGGTGCTGGAAATTGAGCTGGTGATAGAATCCAGGGCTTTGTACAAGCACTCTCCTGACTGAGCTACCGATCCCAGCTCCCTATCTGTATTTTTATACTCAGCTGAAAGATTTTTCAAGGATGCAAATGCTACTCACCTCTTATTTTTATTTGGAGAGGAAGGGCAAAGCAAAGCAATAATATTGTCCCTAGAACAGAGCAAATTTTTTGCTCCCAAATCAGGATCTACTGGTATGCTGCAAAATTGACTTGGTAAGACAAGACCAGAATATTCTACTTGAAAAAGAAATCAAGTAAATTAGATTGGGAAATGTCAGATTATATGCTATATGTCTATGAGACTCTAGTCTGCAAATGCATTGACCTGGATTCTTCTTCCTATTCACTTGTCATTAAGTAAGCAACAAACTAGGCATGGAGGTACAAGTCTATAGATTCAGCCCTAAGGAGAAGCAGGAAGTCAGCACTGGAGACGACCTAGACTTCATAGTGAGTTTCAGAGATCCTCTAGGTCCTGGTGACATCTTGTTTTAAAAAGAGGGTGGGGGAGCAACAGGTAGCTGGACATAATGGTGTATAGCTTTAATCCCAGCTTTCTCAGGAAGCAGAGGCAGGCAGATCTCTGAGGGAGCTCCAGGCCTATCTCATCTATTATACAGAGTTCTAGGCCAGCCAAGGGACCTCAAAAGAGCTCAAAAGAGCAAAACAAAACATTGGATATTCAGGGTTATTGGTCAGAGCATAATGGTGGGTATAGCTGGCTACCACAAGTTGTAACATTCCCTCAAATTGATTTTTTTTTAATGCAAGAAGGAAGGGAAGGCAGGTGAGTCCTAGCAGGTAAACAAAAGGTCATATGTCCCAGAGTACAAAAACTTGCAGGACCCTTGAGGGCTTTTACTCAACAGTATAGAAAGGAGTAAACAATTGCTGAGGGTGGAGATTGTGACCACACAAATAGCTGAAAGAAATGCTTGACTCCCTAGCTGCCTGCAAATTGCATACAGTTCCAGGGTTGCAGGTTTTCTGGGAGACAGTGTCACCCATTTTTCAGGATTTCCTGAGATGCCGTTGCTTTGAATCACCGAGTTGGACATTGGTGCAACATTACTTTGGTCTGTCATTAGCTCCCTTTCTGGGGTGAGTACACACATGTCTCCAAAGGAAAAGTCCATCACTCAACAGTAGCTGTTGGTATATACCAACTCAAGTTTGGCTTAACTGTATATAAAACATATGGATATATACATGTCTTAGTCATGATAACATATATGTGGACTATGTATGTTTTGGAATAGAATATATACATATATATATATATATATATATATTCCATTTGAGATAGGGTCTCATACATCTCAGAAGATAAACTGGAACTTCTGATTCTCTTATCTCCCGTGCTGGAACCACATGTATATGCCACTACACAGAGTTTATATGGCTCTGGGGATCAAGCCCAGACCCTCCTCATTCATGCTTGTCAAGCAGTCTAACAACTGAACTACATGCCATTATAGAATGTATTTGTTACTGTGAACTAATAAAAGAAAGAGGGAGAGAAAAGGGAAAGAAAAGAAACCGGGCTCCGTGAACAGGCAAAGTGTTATTTGTGTTATCTGAGCAAGCAAGAAATGGAAGAGCTTAATCTCTCCCTGTACAAACTTTCACCTTTACACAATTATAAGACACAGATAGGAGGGAGGGACACAAAAATGGCAAGACTGCCCAGGGTTCAGTGGGGACTAAACAGTTCTGGAGGGTCTAGCAATGTGAATGGCTCCCTCTGGAGTTGAGCAGGTATGGCTCCAACAAGGCAGTGCTTAAATGTGAAAAAAGCCTTTGCAAAACAAACAAGCAAACAAACCCCAAGCCCAAACAAACAAAAGATCCAAACATAAAAAACAAACATAACCCCCTATATTGTCTTAAATCCTCTTTCTCAAGCTTGATGATTAAAATGTAGTTAAATTAAAATATAGTTAAATGTTGTAATGATTCCTCCCCCTTTAATACAGGGTCATTCTATGTACTCATGGAACTTGTTATGTAGACCAGCTGCACAAATCCTCCTGCCTCTGCTTCCTCAGGTCTGGGATTAAAGGTATGCCCCCACAACACCAGATTATAAGGCCTGCTTTTAAATTACAGAGTGCAATTCTCATACCTCAATGTAATGTGATTTTCGAATCATCCTGAATGTTTAGAAACCCAACAATGTTATTTCAGACTTACTAATAAAGTCAGCGTGTCATTGTATAACTTAAATTAGATAGATAGTGTATAGCTTCTGAAGTCTAACAAATTTGGATTCTTATTCCCATGCAATCCCAGACCATACAGCCTAGGGTAAAATTATTTAATATCCCTGAGCTTCAATTCCCCCAAGCATGTATTATAGAGCCTTAGGACCTAGTCCAGTGCCCTGGTGCTCTCTCAATAAATACATGCGCTAAGTGAACTGAGCTAACATGAATCAGCCTTGTAAGGTAGCAGTAACATACACCAACTTCTTAGCATATGGATAGCCTAAAAACCAGCACACAGTAACTAAACAAGATCTAGAAAGAGTCTACAAAAGACCTTAAGCATCTGGTTGTCTCTACTCACTAGCGTAGCCCACCCTTGGGAGTGCCTTTTCCCTTTCTTAATGAACTATCTCTATTTTTTTTTTTTTTAACAGATGACAGTCTGAAGCAGTAATACTCTTCAGGTTGGAAAGGTACATACTGAGAGGAATTATTTTTCAAATAGCTATCAACTATACATGGGGAAAGCACCAGATTTCTCCTTTATATTAATTTTTGAGACAGGGTCTCATTAGCCCAAGCAGATTTTTTATTTAAAAAAATAATATGTAAAAAGTAACTTTTTATGATCCTCCTGGCTTTACCTCCCAAGTGTTTGGGATTCGAGGCAAGTGCTGACAACCATGTGGAGTATATGCTCTGCTGGGGACAGAACCCAGGCTCTAGTGCAGGGCAAGCAAGCACTATACCAACCCGAAACAACACATTGTCTGTCTGTCTCCGCCTCCTTCCCTTCCTTTCATTCTCGGAGTTTAAAAAGAAATCCAGACACAGCAGGATGGGAACAAGACTGAAGTCTGAGAGTATATTTGGAATGAGCAAAAAGAAGGAATTAGTCTCTGTCTATAATTCCCAGAACTCAGGAAGCCGAGGCAGGAGAATTTCGAGGTCAAGACCTACCTGAGGTACTTAGGGAGCCTGTAGATAATTTAAAAAATAACATTTTGTTATTTCCAAGTGCAGCGCTAGTAAAAACGGAAATGTACTATCACTCAAATACTTTTAAGGATATTTTCCTCAGCCATAAACCAAACAGCAGAATTGCGGTATTCATTTCTGGCGGGGAGTGGGGGGAAGGGGCCCAAGAGAGGACATAGGTTCCTTCCTCTGACCGAGCTTATTTCCTGGTGGAACTACGGTTTTGAGGCAACCATGACAACGCCTCCACCTTTTATTAGAGTCACCAGAAGGTCGCATCGCCCTTCCCCTTATCCCCCCCAGCCCAGCACATACCCAAGCCTCGTCCTGCTGCCCACCTCCTGGCAGGAAGGTGGGAGCATTTATTCCCTCCAGAGAGATTGATGATAACCCGCCAAATAACATCCGTCCAGGGAGGAGGCATGGCTCTCTAAGCCCCAAAGTGAGGTCAGCCAGTGAACAGTTAGAAAAGCAATCATTTCTCACACTTGCTAATGGGTTTGACGCTTGTGAAACATAAACAGGAAGTGGGAGCTTGAGCGACCTGAAGGAAATGCACTCCCAGTTTGGTCAACATGTGAATCCCAGTCGTCACTGCCAATTAATACTGACCCCCAAAACTGCACCCCGTCCCAGCAGCGACCCCATTTTCTCCTCAATTCCCCAGCCAGGTCACTCAGCAGCAGCGAGGTGACTGACCCCAAGCACGGTGGGGGAAGGTTAACAGTCATCTCTCAACTCTCCGAATTTGCAGGGCAGGGGAGCGCAGAGGTCAGTGAAATCCCCAGCCAGGCCTCATTTTAGTCATCAATTTCCACTGGCCCCTTGCTGTGTGTCAGCGTAGCTCACAGCGCCGCAGGTTCTGCCTTTCAGATGCTTTTCCAGCTCCGGGCTGTTAGAAGGTCAAAGAAACCAGACTTTTCCAAGGCAGGTGGGGGGCGGGGAGAGGAGCTAAGCGAGATTTCAGAGAGCTGGGGCCACTGGAGCTACCCTTTGTGCCCCACGCACGGGCCAGCGAGTTAACCTCTACCTAAACGTCTTGGTTAGTATTAAATTAAAACCTCATCTTTTATTCTCCGCCGGTGGCCCCGATAGACTTTCTGCTGAAGGCTGCCTTCTCTGATTGGCCTCATTGGCTCCTTCCCAAGGTCCCTGTAAATTCAAGGTCAAAATCCGTGTTTGATTCTCCACTGTCTCTAGCCACGAGCACGATGCCTAACAATGGGAAAGGGGCTCAGTGAATGTGTGCTTCATAAATGTGGGGATTTCACTCTGATAGGCCAAGAGGGTTTTTGTTTTTCCTTCTTCTTCCTCCTGCCCCTGGAATAGACCGCAAACAGCGCCACCCAAGTTCCTGGTTAGCAGCGGGATCCCATGCAGACTGGCAGCCCCTGTGCGCGGGGGTCACAGCTTGGATGCCGGTGCAGAGGCTTGCAGTGAGCCGAGCTAGGGCCCGCGTCCGGGCCACGTGAAGCCTCACGCCCCGCGCTGCTGCAGGGCAGGCGCCGACGCCACGGTTGTGTAACGCTGCAGCCGGAGGGGAGGCGACCCGGACGCCTCTGCTCCGGAGGGGGCAGAAGAGGGAGGGAACGCCGGGCACTGTGCCTGGTATCTTTCTGTGCTTGACTAGCCAGGGTGGGTGGGGGCAGTGAGGCACCCTGAAAGGCGGGAGGAGATGGGTGCGCGCCAGTCGGGTGCCGGGCCACCCGCAGGCTGCGCCCCGGAGCTGAGCTCCCGGGAGAGTGAGGGGCCGGCGCAGCTCACACGGTCCACGGTCAGGTGCGCGCTGCGTGCTCGGCGGCGGCCTCGGCTGCCCCAGCGCCTGGCCGCCTGCCCGCTTCCCATGGGGTGACATCCGCCCCGCCCTCGGTCCCTCCCCAAGGCGGGCAATTCCTGGACACTGGGGTGAGCGCTGTGGGGGGGGGGGGCTGGGAATCGGGGACGGAAAGAAACCCCAGACTCTGGGGAAGGCCAAGAGGGGGGCGACGACTCCCTCCGCTGCGCACCGGTTCCTAGGAGCGGGCCAGGCGGGGGAGGAGGAAGAGGGCTGGGCTGGAGCGACCGAGGGGATATTCCTCTCCCGGCTTGAGTCAGACGCGGGCGGATCCGTCCTCCCCCGTTCCCTCCCAGGAGACGGGAACTTACTTCATTTCCCTGGGGCAGGTTCGCCCACGTTACCAACCCCCTCCCCCCTCCCCGGTTCCTTCCAGCTTCCGTGCCCCCCACCCAGCTGGGCAAGACTCAGGCTGCGCTGCCACCCCCTCTTTCGGGGAAAGGAGGCCGCAGCCGCAGACACCTGGGACCCGAGGTTGGGGGGGGGCACTTCGCAGCCGCCAGAGCGTTGTCCAACACGTGAGACTCATGTGATGAAGCCGGGGGAGGGCGGGCAGGTCTCCTTCCCTCCCCGGCAGCGGCCAGACGTGCTTGGAGTCACAGGGTAGAACACGTAGCTTCTACCCACCCACTCGCTCCCATTTAACCCAGCCCGCAGCCTCTCCTTACTCCTCGGCTCGTCCCCTCCAACAACCCCCCCCCCGCTCCGCCCTAAGCAACCTCCCTTCCCTCCCGCCTCCCCGCCCGCCCCACTTCTCATTCACTTGGCTCGCACGGCGCAGACAGCGCAGCGAGCACACACCGCCAGTCTGTGCGCAGAGCGGGAGCCAGAAGCCGCGGGGACACCCGGCCATGCACGCCCCCAACTAAGCGACGCCTCAAAGCCTCGGCTCCTGCCAGCCAAGCGCATTGCAAAAGAACTCAGGCTAGCTCAGAGGAACATACCCCTTGAGACCCTCGGATCCTCCTTTCCAGGGCAGTTCTCCCTCAGACGCTCTGCTAAGTGCAAACAGGAGCGCGCAGTGGCCCCGGCTCGCCGCATCATGGAGCGGATCCCCAGCGCGCAACCACCTCCTACTTGCCTGCCCAAAGCGCCAGGACTGGAGCACGGAGATCTGTCAGGGTAAGTGTGCACTGTGACCCCATCAAGTCTTCGCTCCTAGCTTTGCCTCTAGGGATACTTGCATCGATAGGGCGCCTGCAGCCAGTGCACACTCTGGAGTCATGGCTTTTTCTGGCCTCTTTCCCTACAGGATGGATTTTGCCCATATGTACCAAGTGTACAAGTCCAGGCGGGGGATAAAACGGAGCGAAGACAGCAAGGTAGGTGCATCCCTGCGGACCCCATTCCCTAGCCCCTCGCGTGCGCCGAGTTTCCAAGAAAAGTTTGCTTGTTTGGAGGTTGGCTGGGGGATTCAAGATGTGGTGAGCTGATTGTCACACCTGAGTGACTTGTGAAGGAAGGGACAGAGAAGGCGATTCTGGGTGCGTCTCTGCTCTGCGCCCTTGCAGGATATTTTCCCTGCTGCCGAGTGGGGAGGAAGAGAGGCTTCATGTCCCCTTTCCCGGGCACCCATCGCTTCCATGTACTCCTTGCAGGAAACTTACAAATTGCCGCATCGGCTGATTGAGAAAAAGAGACGTGACCGGATTAACGAGTGCATTGCCCAGCTGAAGGATCTCCTACCCGAACACCTCAAACTTACTGTAAGTGAGAAGCTGGCCCTGCTCCAACCCAGCTCTTCTGCCCAGAGGGCGGGTGGGGGTCACTCGCCGCCTGCAGACGTCACGAGGAACTGCAGGCTAGACGGGCGGATCAAAGCTCTGGGTAGCTCTGGCTTGGAGGGAACCTATCCCCAGTCCGAAGACTTCCAGGCAGAGGCAGAAGCAGAACCCTCTTTAAGTTGGCTCCCAACACTAACACAGCCTCCTCTTGGTAATTTTCACTGCCTTGTAGTTCTCCTAACTAAGGCGCACCCCTCACACACACAAATTAAACCCCTTTCCTTTTCCATCTTCCATCCCTAAGAAGACATACGTGTGTGTGTGTGTGTGTGTGTGTGTGTGTGTGTGTTTCTTTTCCATCATAGTAATAGCCAAAAGTTTTCTAGCTTTTCCTTTGGGAAAAGTACTTGGAAAGGAAGATGAAAAGCCTGCATGAGCTCGAAGTTTTAAAAGGGTGTCAGGGAAACACACACATACACTATGCTTCACCCCCCCTCTCTCTCTCACACACACACACACACATACACACACACACACACACAGAGGGAAAGCCTCCTGGTTGCCAGACACAGTAGACAAATCCCTCCCTGGGTTGACAACACAGCAGAGAAATGTTATCTCCGGAGTCCCCTGAGTTAAGGTCAGGGCAGCTGCTGGAGAAATCTATCTGTCAGCTCACTCCCAAGACTGTAGCAGCTACCAAAAGGCCTCCAAAGATAGATGACAAGTGTGTGGGTTTTTTTTTAAATCCTTTGATCACTGTGTATATGTTAAAACATCTTCAGACTTTAAATTTAGTAAAGCAGGAAAGGCCCTTCCTGTCTTTGTTGTTGTTTACACCCAGTTCTTGTCACAAATAAGAGTCTGCAGGGTCTTCTCCAATCTCACAGGTGACAGAAGCTCTTTGTTTTTTTCCCCCAGACTTTGGGTCACTTGGAGAAAGCAGTGGTTCTGGAACTCACCTTGAAGCACGTGAAAGCGTTGACAAATCTAATTGATCAGCAGCAGCAAAAAATCATTGCCCTGCAGAGCGGATTGCAAGCTGGTGAGTGCTGGATCTGATTAGCATCTTCTCCTAAGTGCTAAATGGAGTAGAGCCCTGGGCTCACTGTGGCTTCTGACCCTCCTGTCACCATTCACTTTCACACATTCATTGGAAGAGATGCTTTTTTATTCTTTCTTAAAAGGTCACATTTTCCATTCGGAATGCCACTGTGTGCCACCTGGAATGAATACTGATTAGTGATGAGATGTGACATTTTGGCCTGAGAGTGCCTAGGATTTGGGAGACTTCCCTATTCCCCTTTAAAATGCCAAGACACCTATAATTTGTGTTGTGGGTGATTTACAATTGATCTTCTGAGCTCTCCATCATGGGTGAACAGAACATGGGTCTGCCCCCGGTGTTTTCCTGTTTCTTTATTTCCTTGTCTTTGGATATGAGGTGCAGTCCTGGTAGGATGATGGTAGTTTTTTTGGGTTTTTGTGTTTGTTTGTTTGTTTTTCCTGTATTTCATTGTGGTTCCCTGAATAGCCACTAGGTATCTTGGCAAATTGCACAATCTAACGAAACCACTGGTTTCACTATTCATTTCTACGGAGTTTCAGAGACTCAGAGGCACCATCTAACCTTCCATCTCTCTTTCAGATCATACATTACAGGCCAGGGGGAATCCTTACACCTACCCTCAGGCATTCTTCTCTGCCCTAGCCAAGGATAGTATGAGAGTCACAAAAACCAAGCCAGTGTGTCTGCCAGTTTTCTTTCTAAAAATAGAGAGTTGATCAGAACTGATCTCTAGGGGAGTCATGGATCCAGTATATGGAAAAGGCTTAAAGAGCCCAGTCAAGGTTCATAGGGGAAATGCAGCTATTTGTTTAATAGGTTAGGTTTTTGTGTGTATGGAAGTTCTCGGTTTTAGTTTTGTGGGGTTTTTTGTTGTCATTGTTCTGTTTTTGTTCTTATTTTGAGATGAGGTCTCAATCTGTAGTCTTTCCTGGCTTTCCAGAGACTAATAAGCAATCCTCCAACCTCAACTTCCCAAGTGGTGGGATTACAGATGTGAGCTACAACTTTCACAGAGTGGTGATGCATACTTGTAGTTCTGTTACTTCAGAGACAGAGCCCCATAAGTTCAAGGCCAGCCTGTTTTTCATAGTGAATTCCAAGCCAACTTAGCTAAATAGGGAGACCCTGTCTTTAAAAATGTGGGGGGCGGGGGACTTTAGGTGGTATGGTATCTATACTGTTTATGCTTGTTTGGTCTTCTGCTTTCATGAGACTGCTGCTATGCTGACTAGGGATGGGTGTGGTAGCTCTTGTAGTCCCAGCACTCTGAAAGTTGAAGATAGGCTCAATATGAGTTCAAGGCCATCGTGGCTTGCAGAGTAAACCCAACATCAATCTAGGCTAGAATGAGACTGCCTCATTAAAAATAAAGTATGATTGTTGAACCTTTAAATATATTAGCATGTTCATTTGTGTGTGTGTGTGTGTCACAAGAAAATCTTAAGAAACTAACCTACAAGTCAACAAGAGTAGAAGTAATTTGGTCTATTACTATACAGGCATTAGAAATCCTGTTTGGGGACCGTGGATTGTACATAGCCTAGCAATACACCATTGTACTTAGAGACAGATTTTTTTTTTTTATGCTTGGGCTTTGATACTAAGTGGTAGGAATATTTTGACTTCACTCTTAATACTTTTCAGCATTGCTTTTGGAGTTTTTTTAACAAACAAACAAAAAAAAAAAAAAAAAAAAAAAAGGAAATCACTGATGTAGCACACACCCTTCTAAAATCCTTCTTTCTGGGTCTTTTTCTCCAGGTGAGCTGTCCGGAAGAAATATTGAGGCAGGACAAGAAATGTTCTGCTCAGGGTTCCAGACATGTGCTCGGGAAGTGCTTCAGTACCTGGCGAAGCATGAAAACACTCGGGACCTGAAATCTTCTCAGCTTGTCACTCATCTCCACCGGGTTGTCTCAGAGCTGCTGCAGGGTGGTACTTCCAGGAAACCATCGGACTCGGCTCCCAAAGCCATAGACTTCAAAGAGAAACCCAGCTTCCTGGCCAAGGGATCGGAAGGGCCTGGGAAAAACTGTGTGCCGGTCATCCAGCGGACTTTTGCCCCCTCAGGTGGGGAGCAGAGTGGCAGTGACACAGACACAGACAGTGGCTACGGAGGCGAGTTGGAAAAGGGTGACCTACGCAGTGAGCAGTCATACTTCACAAGTGACCGAGGTCGCAGGTTCACCGTGGGAGAACGGGCCAGCACCATTAAGCAAGAATCTGAAGAGCCCCCCACCAAAAAGAGCCGAATGCAGCTCTCAGACGAGGAAGGCCACTTCACTGGCAGTGACCTGATGGGTTCCCCATTTCTGGGCCCCCACCCACATCAGCCTCCCTTTTGCCTGCCCTTCTATCTCATCCCACCGTCGGCAACAGCCTACCTGCCTATGCTGGAGAAATGCTGGTACCCCACCTCTGTGCCCGTGTTATACCCAGGCCTCAACACCTCTGCAGCAGCCCTCTCCAGCTTCATGAACCCAGACAAGATCCCGACTCCCTTGCTCCTGCCACAGAGACTCCCTTCTCCCTTGGCACATTCGTCCCTTGACTCTTCGGCCTTGCTCCAGGCTCTGAAGCAGATCCCCCCTTTAAACTTAGAAACCAAAGACTAAACCCTTGAAAGAGATCTCCTGCTGCTTTGCTTTTCTTCCTTCCTGATTCCAAAACCACAAAGGTCGGCCCTTCATGCAGACCCACATAGAAGATTCAGAGTTGTGTGTGTGTGTGTGTGTGTGCGTGCGTGTGCGTATGCATGCTCACGTGCGTGCGTATGCTTAAATATGTGTTTGTATGTAGGACATTAAGTTCCTTCTGACACAGGGAAGACATGAAAAGGATGACCTAACACCAGATGACAGGACTAGGCAATTCTCTGGGCTTTTCCCTACCCAGAGAAGAGCCCCCTTTGATACAAATCAGTTGGATTTTCATAAGTTCAAAAGCTTGATCTGTGAGTCACTTCAGTTTGGGAGCTGGGTCTGTCTGTGGCTTTGAGAAAAGGTACTTTCAAAAGAAGGCTTCCCAGAGCACAGCTTCCAGCCAGCTGTTCGGACCCCACCCTCCTCCCTTTATTGTCGAGGTGACTCAGAGCACACTGACAGAGTGGTCAGACCGAGCTTTCTTCAAGCTCTGAGGTGGCGAGGTAGCCAACACTGGCATGTCACGGTAGTGGTTTGGGCAAATTTTCGCAGGTCTCCTCCCCAACCCCCTGCCTCTGATGAATAAAGACAATGAATGCAGTTCCCTAACTCAGGCTTTTGTGGTGATTAGCTTAACTGAGGAACTGAAAATGGCCCGCTTTGTACAAGCTGAGCTGCTAGGGAATCAAGGTGGACTGGACAGACAGGAGACCATGGTACCTGTTTTCTAGGTCTCCCTTCTATGGCGCTGACAAAACCAAAGGAGGGTCTCAGATGGCAGATGCCCTAAACGTCCCAAAGTGTACAAAGTTAAATAATTGCTACACTTACTACTCAGCTAGACTTGGATTTCACATCCATCCTAAAGCTTTGAACCAAGCTGAGCTTCTCAAAGGCCTATCAGAGCTTTGGCACCCCAAGATCCTTTCTGTAGGCTAATTCCTCTTGCCCGGCAGCGTATGGAGTGTCCTCATTGCTAAAAAGGATTCTGTCTCCTTTAAGGAAGTTTTATTTTTGATCCAGAGTCCTTGTTTTCTTGACTTGCTCAGCCAGCCCTGCACCAGCCTTTCGAAATGCACTATGCTTGTGTTTTAACTTCTTTTCCCATTTTTATTTGGGCATAAAAATTGTTGCCTTTATTTGTAAAGCTGTTATAAATATATATTATATAAATATATGACAAAGGAAAATGTTTCAGATGTCTATTTGTATAATTACTTGATCTACACAGTGAGAAAAATGAATGTATTCCCATTTTTGAAGAGAAGAATAATTCTTTTTCTCTAGAGAGAGGAGAGGTTACAGTGTTTATATTTTGGAACCTTCCTGAAGGTGTGAAATTGTAAATATTTTTAAGTAAATGTTAAGTAGTTGTTTTAAAAATACTTAATAAAATAATCTTTTTCCTGTGGAAGAGAAATGGTCTCCTTGGTTTTAAACATAACTTGGTGTGACAGTTTTTTATCCTCTTGCCTGAAGACATCTACTTAATTTTGGTATAATTGCATACAACTTTTCATGTGCCTGGAATTATGAACAAACCAAATTCACAAAGTAGGTAAGTGCTGGATTATTTTTCCTTCATTCATTTTGAGGGAGGGTCACATGTAGTAGCCCATGTTGGCACCAAATTTGCTATGTAGCCAAGGCTGGCCTTGAATGGATCTTCCTGTCTCCACCTTCTAAATGCTGGGATTAGAGCCAGGCTTCCTGGAGCAGTAGTAGAGGCATGGCCCCACCTGGTTTTATGTAGTAATGGGAATCATACATTTTAGGCAAGCACTCTACCAACTGAGCCACATCCTCAGTCTTTATTACTTTTTAATGAACTCTTGTCAGGATCTGCACCCACTCTACTCCTGTGTCCAGAGGTTAACGACACCCACTTACCCCACCCAAGCAGCTTTGGAGCTTGATGGGAGAACCCAGAGTCTGACTGAGCTCATGGTCTGGAGTGGTGGCTGTGGGGCTATGCACACTGAAGAAAGACTTAATGGGTGATTTAGCAATAATTGGTTGGAGATAGTGCCTCTTCACCAAAGCAGGCTAACACTTGAAATTTAGCAAGTTGTAATGGATTCCCCGTACCTTGCGTCAAGGCTACTGAAGGGCCCATAAGTATTTTCTACAGTCTTCCAACTTCCTCTCTGGGTGTGTGCAGGAATGAGTGTCAGTGCTCTTATTTAAAAATAATAATTAGGTGGGAAATGACCCAGCTGAGTATTTTTGCTTTCTTCCCATCATCCTGATTTGTTCTGAGGTTTCCTGATGGATATGATCCAGGCCCCAGAGTGCATGAATCATGCAGAATCGTCTAGCTGTCTGGAGTACTCCCCTACAGGGAAGCCAACCCCAGGGGATTCTCAGCACCACCTGCACACCAGAGCTTTTCAAATGTCACCTTCTCTGACTCCCAGGGGATTGATCTGCAAATGAAAGTGAGTGTTAGGTAGTCAGTGCTGGATGAAAGGGCACAACTGTCCCCCAGCCTCATAGTGCTGGGGCAGGAGCCTGGTGTTCTATCAAGATCCTCTCAGGCCTGTTCCTGACTAGACACCTGGGGATTCGGAGTCTCAACACTATCCTGTCCTGCCCCAGGGAGCTGGCTCCTGCAGTCCTCCTTCCTGCTAAGCCCACCAGGCAACTCTCTCCCAAACTATGACTCAAGGAGAAGCTGTGGACAGCAGGAAGTGGTTCGAGCACTCTTGAACTAAGAATAGATTTGAGGGTTGCAAGGGCTGACAACCCAGAATCTCTTCTAGAGGCTGCCACGTGAAGCCCCCAGGAGATGCAGCCGCTGGTCCTGTCTGTTTTTCTGTCTCCAGGGTGTCCTGAACTTTTCTAAGCAGGGTTTCAGGAGATGATCCAAGGGTGTTCAGGAAGGTGTGTGAAGTGGCTCACATCCCTGCCTTCAGCCCGGTTGGGGACAAAGAAGGCCTCTGTTTACGTGTGTGTGTGTGTGTGTGTGTGTGTGTGTGTGTGTGTGTGTGTGTGAGATAGAGAGAGAGAGAGAGAGAGAGAGAGAGAGAGAGGAGGGATAAAGCATAGTGTGTGTGTGTGTGAGAGAGAGAGAGGAGGGATAAAGCAGTGTGTGTGTGTGTGTGTGTGTGTGTGTGTGTGTGTGTGTGTGTGTGTGTGTGTGTGTGTGTGTGCTGAGAGGGGTAAAGCATGGACTCTGGGGCCGCCCAAGGAGCCCAGGCCTGGGATCTGGCCGCCTTCAGACAGGGCGTGCTCGGCGGGGCTGCCGGGATGGTCTCACCCAGCGCTGACCTGCCGCGCCTGTTGACACGACGTCACGTTTCCGACTGGAGCCTTTCATGTGCGGCCCGCGGCTAAATGTGGCTGCCGGTTCCTGGAAGCAGACGTGCCTGGCACCGCGTCAGTAGAAACCCGATCCCCGGGGAAGCTTGGCAAAGCTTCGGGATCGCTGGGTCCCCAGAAATAGGGCCTGGCTGCGGGCAAGGCTGCGGCCCCCTGGTGCGCAGCGGGACGGAATCCGAGGGCAGGGTGGGGCAGGAGCTGGTTTCAGGCAGAGCTTTGGATCTTGGGCCTAATTAACACGGATCGACAAGCTTCCCAGGGCTCATCTCTCACTAATGCAGCCCTCACAACCTAGAAGTCATACTAATACATTTGGTAGATAAATAAAAGCAGGCGCAGGGAAGAGAGGTAACTTGCCCGTGGTCAACCAGCTTTTGAGTGGGGTAGTTAGTAGTTCTGGGAGGGCTTTGTCGAACTGTTAGAATCAAGAAGCTAGCTCCCATAGAGCACTTATATTTGCCAGGCAGGCACTTCTCAGAGCACTTTCCATACAAGGACACGATGATCACAGCACCTGAATGAGGTAGGTACAGACAAGCACTTGCTCAGAGTCACACAGTTCCAGTAGCAAACTACAAATTAAACCTAAGCATTTAGACTGTGGAGTCTATGGCTTACCTACAAAACTATGTTATCCTTCTTGTAAATTAACAATAAAAAACAGTAAAAGTAGCAATAATCATAAGCATTACATTATTTTGAATATTTTCCTTATTCTAGGACTTTTATTAAGCATGTTATGTGACTCTCTGATTTCTGTTTTTTGAGACAGGGTCTCATGTAGCCCAGGCTAGCTCTCTATCCTCCTTGCAGCCAAGAATTTGTCAGCTCCTCAGGACCAGGATTAGAGCCTTGGGCTGGCTGAACTCTACTTTTTGTAGCAGCTGTGGAGAGTGGGCAATAATATGTCACTACCCCCACTTTTAAAACTTAAAATAAGCTCCCACTATGTAGCTCTTGCTGGCCTCAAACTCATGATCTTCCTGCCTCAGCCTCTAAGTGCTGGGATTAGACTATGTCCACTATGCCTAGCTAAAGCAATTACAACAACTTTTAAATAACATTTATTTATGGAGGGAAGGTATGTGTTATAGTGCAGGTGTAGAGGACAAATTGTGGGAACTGGTTCTTTCCTTCCATCTTGTGTGTCCTGGGAATTGACCTTGGGTCAACAGGCTTGGCAGCAAATTGCTGAACCCACTGAACACTGTTTTAAAAAGTTTTTTTCCCCATTTATTTTTACATTATGTACATGAAAGTTGTGTGTGTGTGTGTGTGTGTGTGTGTGTGTGTGTGTGTGTTGTGTGTATCATGTGCATGCCTAGTGCCTTTGGAGACCAGAAGAGGGCATCAGATTCCATGGGACTGGAGTTAGGTGCTGAGAACTGAACCCTGGTCCTCTGAAAGAGCAGTCAGTACTCTCAGCCACTGAACCATTTCTGTGGCCCTATGTTTTGTTGTTTGATTGATTTCTATTCTTAACATGCCTCTTTTATAAATGACAAAAGTAAGCTCAGAGGGGAAATGTGTTACCTGAGGTGACATATTATGACTTATTGTGTTAGGGACAAGCCACACCCTCTCTCAAGTTCAAGTTTACTTGTTTGTTTGTTTGGTATATTGAGACAGGGTTTCTGTGCAGCTCTGGCTGTCCTGGAACTCCTGCTGTAGACCAGGCTGGCTTTGAACTCAAAGATTCACCTGCCTCTGCCTCCTGAGTGCTGGATAGAGTTGTATACCACCACTCACTAGCCAGATTTACTTCTAACTGAGCTGCCGCAGTGCTGATCTTTGACACACATTCTCTCTTCCAGCTTCCCAGGAGCCCTGTGGATGCCTACTGGGAGAATCACCAAGCCCAGAGCACAGCCATTTGCCCAACACCTCATCCAATGCCTTACATATAAGTGCCTCCCCCGACCCGACTCCATCACACATCCAAGAACAGATTCCCAGTGTACACACCTGTAACCTCAGCACTCATCGGTTAGAGTTGGGAGGATTGGGAGGTCAAGGTCAACATCAGGACATAACAAGCTCTGGGTATGTGATTCTGTGTAAAATCAAAACAAAAACAGTCAACAACAATAAAACACAGTTGGTAGGCTGCTTGCATGACATGTACAAGGTCCTGGATTTCATTCTCAGTACCATGTTAACCTGTGTGGTGATATATTGTTGTCATCCCAGCCCTCTTCTTGGAGGCAGTTGGATTATATTAGGTTATCCTTGGCTATAGAGACAGTTCAAAGCCAGCCTGGGCTCCATACAACCCTGTCTCAAGTAGCAAGCAAGCAAGCAAGCAAGCAAACACAATCTAGAACAACCAAAAGAAGACCTGGCTAAGAACCTGAATATGATAAAGGTTGGAGGTATCCCTCTGGAGAGGCGGCAGTCAATGGGCTCCTGTCAGTGGCAAGGAGATTGCCCTGAGTATGGAACTCTCTAGGAGGAAGCCTCACTAGTTCAGAAAAAAAGACCACAGAGGTAGGTGACTGTCCCTCTCAAGTTGAGTCCATGCCTGCTTGGCCCATCTCTCACCCTTGGCTGTGGATCTGGGGTCTGGTTGATGAGGAGCAACAAAAACGAAAGGTCACCTGGTCAGGTTAGAGTCTGGAGAACCACTGGGTATTTCCTGGGCCCCTGGAGCCCCTGAAGGGCCACTCACAGACACAGAATGTGTTGAGTTCATGTGTGGTTTCAAATAAAGACTATATGTCTCCTGAGACACAGCCTTCCTAGAGGAACCTGCAAGAAGGCTTAGTCTTCTTGATGCTACAAGGAGCAGCTCCCTCCTGTGTCCTGTACATAGTAGCAGTTTCTTGAAATAAGAATTCTGCTCCTGGAAAAACTACCACTAAGGAGTTTGGAAGTTCCCAGACTATGTCCCCTTCCCTCTGTCACCTAGGATTCCAAGGGAGCTCAACTACACAGGCCAGCCCTTCACCCACTCAGAACCACTCCCAGTTTCTCCCCAGCCATCTGCCTGGCTGCCTACATCCTCTGAACATGAGCTGGCAGATTACCTCCCTTTGGCAGTGGAAGTCCTGGTGTCCCTGCGGGGCCATCCTATCTTGTGATGTGACTGGCTGTGGGCCCAGACGGTGTCTTCTGTTATAGACAGTCCCTCCCTTCCTGGGTAAGCCTCAGCAAAGTCATGGAGGTGGAACACGCAAGTGGGCACAAGGACTCTGGAGACAGGGTCAACCTCAGGCTGGGACCCAGGGCATGTGACACTGACTGCTGCTGCCCCCATAGTTCGGGTCCTGCCTCCCCACTGCACACACAGTTTTCAGGGAATGCAAAGAAGGAAACATATGCTTATTTATTTGTTTAAAGAGATTTTTTTTTTTAAGTCCAATGTGGTGGCTTATGCCTATAAGCTCAGCACTTCTGAAGCTGAGGCAGGGGAATTGCTGAAGGTTTAAGGCTAGCTTGAACTATAGATATAGACCCTGTTTTTAAAAAAAAAAGTAAAGAAAATAGGGAAAAAATAAAAGGAAATAAGAAAAGAAAACCAATCACTAGCAAAATTACAGTTATGAAGTAGCAACGAAAATAACTTTATGCTTGATAGTGGGGAGGGGGTTTGTCGCCACAACATGAAGAAATGTGTTAAAGGATTGCAGCATTAGAAAGCTTGAGAACTACTGTTGTAGGAGAACTCTTCAAAGAGAAAGAGCGAGGGAGAGAGGAAGAAAGGAAAGAAAGAACCAAGGAACAAGCAGACTGAGCTGTGACTTAATTTGGAGAGAACAGTTCCAGTATGCACAGGACCCTGGGTCTATCCCCACACAACCAACCCGGGAATGGTGGTGTAGCCCCATGATCCCAGCGCCAGAAGTAGAGGCAGGAGGCTTCCAAGTACGGGGTCATCCTCTGACACACTGCAAGTTTGAGGCCACCCTGTGCTACATGAGACCTGTCTCTGAGAGGGGCTCGGGGGAAGAGGTTTTAAGCACATCTCATATTTCATGTCTTTTCTAGTAAGTGGACAGAAATAACAAAAATAGAAGCAGCCCCATTTACAAGGTGCAAAGCACATGAATAGAATTCCTCTAAAGGAGACACCCAAGTAGCCAGGGCACATGAGAGGATGCTCAACCTCATGAGTCATCAGGGAACTGCAACTCAAAACCACCACAGTGCATCACTTCACACCCACGAAGACAGCTATGACAATAACAATCATTTTTTAAAAATCAGAAAATAACAAGCGTTGTCGAGGACATGGAGAGACAAAGGGAGGTTGCTACAGAGAATGCAAAATGGGGTAGCTGACGGGGTAGCTTGCTGATAAAGGCACACAATTATCTTATTATACACAGTTCTTCGTGTGTGTGTGTGTGTGTGTGTGTGTGGCCCCAAAATAAATCTATACACACAAATGTTCACAGCAGCATGTTTGCAAGAATCAGTGTAGACGACCCAAGTGTCTGCATGCCGATGAAGGTATAAATAAACTGTGGCATATGCATGCAATGGAGTATTGCTGAGTCACTAAAAGCAGTGAAGTGGGGTGGGTAAGAGTTCTTGCTGCAAAGCATGATAACCTGAGTTTGATTCCTGGGATCAAAATAGTGGGAGTAGAGAGGCCACCCATTCTAGTTGTCCTCTGGTCTCCCATATACAAATAAAACAATAAATTTAGTAATTAAAAGAGTAGAGTAGTGGCACAGCATTAAGAGAGAAGAACCCCATAAACACTATGCTGAGTGAAACAAACCAGACACAGAAGCTCACATATTAGGTGAGATCTTCAACATGAAATATATAGATTAAACCATAGTGACAGAATGCAGATTGGTAGTTACCAGGGCTTGGGGGATGTGGCTTGGTGATTAATAATCTTCTAGAGTACTGGAGTTCAATTCCCAGCTTCCACGTGGTGGCTCACAAACTACCTATCACTTTTGTTCCAGGGGACACCCTATTCTGGCTTCCATGGGTACCAAGCACACACAGGTACACATATATACACGTAGGCAAACTCTCACATAAGGAAATCTATTGAAATCTCTCCTGGGGTGTTGTTAATCTGGTGGAAAGATTGCTTGCGTAGCACACACAGGGACCTGTATTTGACCCCAGAACTACATAAAATTAAGTGTGGCCGTGTACCCTTGTAAAACCTGCACTTCAGACACAGAGGCAAAATGATGGAAAGCTCAAAGGTTTTCCTGGCTACCTAGTGAATTTAAGGATGGATAGATAGATGGATACATAGATAGATAGATAGATAGATAGATAGATAGATAGATAGATACAGACAGACAGACAGACAGATAGACAGGGAGGTAAGATATGAGTGGTAGAGCATCAAGAGGCCTGAGTTTGAGTCTCATCATTAGAAGAAAAGAGAGAGAGACTAGCATGATTAATCCTGTTTATTAATCTCATAGCTTCAAAGTCCAAGTCACTTTCACTCATAATGTGCATACCCTATGTCTGTTTCTCCTTCTGTATTACTTTGGAGCAAATTTGGGCATTACATAGTTCCATTTGTAAGTATTTCAGTGTAGAAAAGGGGATATTTACCTGGGGGCCAGACCCAGACCCAGCTTGCCTCCAGCTTGCTTCCATTTTGCCTACCCAGAATTCTACCATAGCCCTAGTACAGGTCTCTAAAGTATTAAAACAAACAAACAAACAAAAAAGTGGGGTGGTAATGGTGCACACCTTTGACCCCTGTACTCTGGATGCAGAGTCAGATGGATCTCTATGAGTTCCTGATCAGCCTGGTTTACAAAGTGAGTTCCAGGAATGCCTTAAAATTTTAACAGTCCTGGAAAGCAATTTCTTTTAATTATTTGCTGAATAGAGTATGAATGGTTTGCAAGGTTTTTAATTGTATGTGTAGGAGTGTTTGCCTGTCTGTCTGTATGTGTGTCATTTGCATGCAGTGCCTGTAGCTCCCAGAAGAGGGCGTTATATTCCCTAGAACTGGAGTTACAGATGGTTATGAATCATTCTGTGAGTGCTGGAAACTGAACCTGAGTCCTGTACAAGGATACCTAGTTCTCTTAACTGCTGATTTTCTCCAGCCCTTTGGTCTCAATTTTTAAAAACATAAAAAAGAGTTCACCTGTTTATAAGTCCAGACTTCTACCCCCAGCAAATTCACCCACAAGTAGATGGTAGGAACAGTTTTAAGTTCTTTGGAGTTTAATTATATGAAATCATACAAATATAAATGCAGATGGTTATTGGTCTCCTTTTCTTGCCACATCAGCACACTATTTACAATGTTCCACATTTATTTAACTTAATATCCATGTGGGGACCTATCTACATAAATACAGATGTTCAATTCTCCCTTACACCTGCATAGTAATTGCAATTCATTATACAGATGTACTATCCTTTGACTAGTTCTGTAGGCATTTGTAGGTCTCTCTCTCTCTCTCTCTCTCTCTCTCTCTCTCTCTCTCTCTCTCTCTCTGTGTGTGTGTGTGTGTGTGTGCATGCACGCATGTGTGCACAGGGGTGGGGGATGGGGTTGCTACTGCTACTGCTGCTGCTGTTTTTGAGATAAAAATCTCATGTAGCATAGTCTGGTACCCAATTCACTAAGTAACTAGGGATGACCTTGAACTCTGACCCTCCTATTTCTACCTCTCTAGTACTAACTAGGGTTGCAGGTGTGTATCATTATGCCTGACATTATTTTGAGGAGGGTAGAGTCTCACTATCATCAGGCTGTGAACTTTCAAACTTCCTACCTCTGTTTCCTGAGTACTGGGATGCATATACCACCATGATGCTTAGCTATAGATTATTTTTGATGCTTGCCATTATCAATAGAGCTGCAGTGAATAACTGCATACAGATACCAGTTTGTAGGTGTGTAACAATATTTATAGGGTAAACTCCCCAGTGAGACTTCTTGGAAGGAAGTGTGAGCATCTAGTCACACACACCTACACATGACACCAACATCCCAGCACTTAGAAGGCTGAGGCAGGAGGATTCTGAGTTTGAGGGGAGCCTGAACGAACATAGTGAGATCTTGTGTGAGACCCTAAAACACCATGTGAAAAAACTTCTTTTGCACCCCCTTATCTATCATCTATCAATCAATCTATCCATCTCTCTATCCACCATCTATCTACCATCTGTCTATCATCTATCTCTGTGTGCACATTCATGTGTGTTAGTACAGGAGTACATGTACTAGTATGTGGAGATCAGAGGCCAGCTGAACATTCACACACTCTGCAGCCCCAAAGAAGAAGAGACCTCTCACTCTCTGCTGTGTGAGTCTGTTTCTTCAATCACCACAGGGAGTCTTAGTGATCTTATGAGTGCTATGACATTGTAAACAACTCTTTGAGTAGATGTGCAGCGTCTAGTGCAAAGTAGCCTACAGGAGGAGATTCGGTGCATTCACAGGAACTTAGACTAAAGTACAAATGGCTGAGAGACACTAGAGGTGGATGAAGAGTGATATGGGGAGAAACTGCCAGAGGTCTCTATTGCCACACACTACCTCTAACACACAAGGCAGATGCGTTTTTCAGAACTCCATTTTACACTTACACAAATCCAGACTCAGAGAGATCAAGTGACTCACCCAAGGTCATACAGCAAGCAGATGGCACAGGCAGGGTTTCAACCAAGGCATGCCTCAAATGTCCTTGCTGACAGAATGTTGGATACCAGAAGGATGCTGGATGCCAAAATGGACAAAGATGTTAGGAGGGTAGAAAGTCAGAAACAGAGTCCCTACTTCATGCACAGGGCTGATGGCCCCACTGGGCAGTAGGAGAGACACTCCAGCTCCCTATGTCCCCTGTTCTGGAAAACAGTTTCTCTCCAAAGGAGAGCCATTAAGATTACCTTATAAGAAAACTCATGGGCCAATGAGATAATTCAGTGGGTGATTAAGGCACTTGCTGCTAAGCCTGATGACCCCACATGGTGGAAAGAGAGAACTGACTCTTGAAAGTTGTCCTCTGATCTCCACATGTACAGTATGATATGTCTGCACATATACCAACATAAATAAATAAATGAATGAATAAACAAAATTTCTTTTCTAAAAAATTAGGCCTCATGGAGCTTCCCTATGTTAACTTTAGAGCTATGTTCATTTAGCATTTCCTCTGAAGAGGGAAAGATATACTAACATAGACCTCAGTGCATTAGGACTTCTTTGGGGCTCCTGGGGCTTCTCTAGACTGGACTAACCAGGGTTATACTAAGACCTCTAAGAATGAGAGGGAAAAGAAGATGTGGGTGAGGGGGAGTCTAGAACTGGCTTCCCCTGGGGCTCCCAAGTCTGGCCATGCACTTGAGTGTTTTCCAGGGCGGTGGCCTTGGCTACCCTGACCCATGGCTTTGCAAGGACCAGACTTGTAGACAAGGCACTCACTGTGCAGGCATGTCCCAAGCCACTGGCCCAGAGTCTCTGCCAGCTGGGACCTGCTACAGTGAGTCAGTCCTTCATTGGAGGAAAAACTGTGGTGCCTGGTGGCTAAGTCACTTTTTCCAGCGTGGTTCTGTCTTGGACTGGCTTTCAGGAGGCTTTAATTTTTCCCTTTGGGACTTGGCATGGGGTATTCCCAGGGGCCATTGGCCAGCATAGGGGACAGGTCATATTGTACAGCTTAGCCACATACAAGTCACTGGAAATGGACATCTGAAATATACTGCTTTAACCTTCCATAAAAGAGAGTGAAATGCTACAATGGGTGAGTCTATCAGTACTGTGACTAAATGGTCACATGCTAGGAGCAAATGAGTAGCACAGTAAAGTCTACCCTTATCTGCTGTCACAGGCCACTGTGGCACAGTAGGTCATCTGGAGCATAGCTGGCAGTGATGCCCAACCAGCCAGCTTACTTTTCTGAAAAGCGATGCTCCCTCTGGCCCCTTGGGTGTTAAAGCAATCCTCATTTATCTTTTTCAACATCTTCCCTTAGCTGTGCCCCCATCATCCCCTGCAACTGCCCAGGGTAAAGTTTCAAATCAGGTCAGCTTGCCTTCTCCTCTGGTACTCCTGGCTTCCCAGGACTCCTGAGGCCACTCACATACCCAAGGTGGGGTTCCCTGGCTCAGCATGACAGGCTACTGGGAGGGTGTTTGAGAGTAGCCATCGGCCCTTAACAGGCCAGATTACAACGTCTTTTTGTCTAGAGGAAAGAGGTGCCTTGTCTGCCTGCCTCCAAGGCCCGCCTTAGTCTTGATGATTAGTGGAGGTAATCGTCACTCTTCAGGGGACTTAGGGGTGCAGAGACACATGCCTCTGCCCTTATGAAGCTGACAGCATGGAGGGGACAAATGTGAATGGATGATTGCACAGAGAAGCCAAGGATCTGGGATAAAGTGAAAGCAGAGTCTAGGGAAGCAGACTACAGGGCTGGATACGGCTTGCAGTATTTGGGGAAAGGTTTGCCTAGCAGGGATGGGTAAGCTGGAGGTGTCTGGTTGAGGTTGCAAAGAGTGTAAGAAAAGTTTGTTATGGCTCCAACAGCCCACCCCCACTCCCACCAAAAAGCTGTCAAAAGGTGTAGACTCCTAGTACTTGGAATATGACCTTATTTGAAGTCTTTTGCTACAACTGTGTGCCATCACACACGACATGGTTTATACAGATCTTGGGATTGAACCCAGTACTTTGTATATCCTAGGTGAGTGCTGTATCAACTGAACTATGTCCCTGTTACCCCTCTCTTCTTTTCAGTGTTAGAGGTGAAATCCAGGGCTCTCATAAGATAGGCAAGCATTCAGCCACTGAGCTATGTCTACAGCCCTGGTTTTTAGAGACAAGTTCTTGATATGTAGCCCAAGATAGTCTTAGAGTCATAATTCTCCTACCTCACATTTGGAGTGCTAAGAATTATAGACATGTGCTATCCAGCCAGTTCAGTGAATAAGGTCCTTCAGAAGTAATCAAACACAAAGTATCATACCCTAATACTGATTGGTGGCTTGTTTTGTTTTTGTTGTTTGTTTAGTTGGTCAGTTGGTTTGGGTTTTTGAGACAGAGAGTCTGGCATCTAAATTATGTTCCTTTCTCAGCCACCTGCTTGGTCGGATTACACCTGAATCACTATAGCCTTTCTATAAATGGTTTTCCTTCTTTTTTGATAGTATCACAGATTGAACCTTAGGCTTCGTGTATGCAAGGCAATCATCCACCCCAGCTCTCACGCCCAGCCTTTCTGGTTGATGATTTTATATAAAGGGGTGATTTTTGAAGGTGGAAACAGAGATGGAGCCAATGCCTCTATGAGCCTGCTAGGTCAGAAGCTAAGGGTGACACAAGAAGCACCCTCAGGAGGGAGCAGCCACACACAAGCCTTGACCAAGGGCTCCTAAGACACAGAACACTAGACCAGTCATCATTGGTATTCAAAGATGATGGACTACCGTCTTTGGCAGACAAGCCCAGCAAGTAGGCCGAGGGGGGCAAGGGGCCAAGGGGCTGAGAGGTTGAGGAAATAATCCTTGCAAGAGCTGGGAGGCCTCATGAGGCAGGCTTTGAGAGCAAAGTCACCTGCCTGGAATGTAGTCAAAATTCTTTTACACGAATGAGACAGAACTGAATCAGTGTGGGTACCTCCTGCCACTATAGAGACAACATTCAAAATAAAAACCTTGAAGACACATAGATGGTTCAAGATAAGGTGGGTGGGGGTAGGAAGTGACTGAACTCTCAGGGGCTTCCTTACGAGGGCGGGGACTGGAATCTTCAGTCTGAGCTGTGTGATCTTTGGTCAGTCACCTTCTGTCTCTGAGCAGCAGTGCTTCTCTCTTCTTTATCCAGGACATTGTGTGACCATGACACCTGCAACGTCGCTAGCTTGTGTGCAATGCACAGGATGTGAGGAGGAGGAGAGGCCATGTATAGCACACAACTTTCTCCTTGTGTTTGCTATCTAATTGGGTGGCATCACTCATCCTGACAGTGTGTAAGACAAATAGCAAGTTCAGGCCTCTGAGCGTTGAAGCAGCCTCTTCCCTCACAGGAATGGCAATACCTAATAGGTAGAGACCCCAGTGGCCATGTCTGTATTTCTCAACTCTCCCTGATTGGACAAGACCTTTGACATCATGTTCTTTTCCTGGGGTTTTGGTGACTGGACCTGGGGGTGGGATAAGGGGAAAGAGTGGAGTGGGTGTGGTGGAATGATGTCTCTGTTCTGCTATCCTTCCCTGAGCCACTCAAGATTCTAGTCTTGGAGTGTCTCTGTATTCCGTGTGGGAGGTGAGGAGCAGTTTCTGCCCCGATGTTCTGACTCCCAGGAGTATCAACCTTAGTCATTGTTATTGATGTGACTGAGACCCTGCAATTGGCTTTGGTGTGTTGTTTTGGCATGCGGCTGTCCCTGTCCTCTTTTGGATCTTTCCCTAGAGTTAAAGAACTCCTATTGACAGTACATGAAGTATTGAGTCTCCATGGCACCTGGCTGTGTTGTTTAACTCCGCAAACTATTTGAGTCAGGAGTCAACATTACCCTCACTCATCTTAGAGTAAGGGAAACCAAGGCTCAAGAAAGAGACTTGACACAGACAGAACAGAAGGAACCTTGAGTAGTTCAAGCCCTGGTCCTGGAAGGAATAATCCTTCTTTCACAAGATTTTTGGTAAACATTTGCATTCAGATAAAGAAGGGGAACTGCCATAAGGCTGGTTGGGGCCAGCAGTGAGAGCAGGAAGGCTGTTGCCATCTTCGATCCCTAGGAGCCCAGCGATCCTTACACATACAGGACTGGGGATGCATTCTGTGCTCAAGAGATGGTTGAAAAAAATAAAAATCACTATGATTTGTATGGAGTACTTTACTATACACCACGTCTCATGTAGCCCTGGATGGTCCTGAACTTGCAACATGACCTTGAATTTCTGATCCCTCTGCCTCAGGAATTGCAGGCATAAACCACCATGCCAGCCCAATTTAGTTGGTGCTGGGGCTCCAATCCAGGGTTTTGTGCATGCTATGACAGCATGTTATAGACTGAGATACATCCAGGCATTGTGCAAGATCAGTCAATGTTACACAGCAAGAGCCAAAACAAAATAAAATCAATCACTGGCTCTCAGCCAAGAATGGGACTTCTGCCCCTAATCATAACTACTTGGAAGGCTGGGGCAGGAGAATTGAAAATTCCAGACCATGTTGGGCAATTGAGACTCTCTCTCTCTCTCTCTCTCTCTCTCTCTCTCTCTCTCTCTCTCTCTAAATAAAAAGTAAAAAGAGAGTTAGAGATCAAAATACTTAGCTGACTGCCACCTGACCTTGCATGGCTGACACTACTATCCCCATTTCTGGAAAAGACAGAGCTACAGTCCACAGGTGGAATTAATTTCCTTCAGTTCACACAGTCCCGGAACAGCAACCTACAACTATTTGGCAACTGTGTATATTTCTAACCACTGGAATACACTGCCTAGTTTCTAATGGATGGATGAGTTCAAACATGTTAGCAAAGATGCATACATAGACATGTGTGTGGAAGGAGAGACATAGACCATGAGGTCTGAGAAACCTAAGTTTCAGAAACTTCTCTGGGGAAGCAGAATGGCATAACCATATATCTAGGTAAGAGTTTTGAATACAAAAAGAAAGAACAGCCTGGGAATGTAGTTCATTGGTAGAGTACATACCTCCCATGGGTGCTGGGTTCTATTCCTAATAAAAACATAATTGCACATGAGTCCTTTTTTCTTCTCAAACTTGTTGTTCCTTTCAGTAATGATGGTCAAGTTTCACTTTTCTCCAATCCACACTCCCCCAAAAAAGTTTTTGCTGTACAGCCAGATTAAGAGTGATCTTTGATCTCGCCATAACTAACACTGGCTTTGAAAGCATCATGATCCTCACATCTCAGCCTCTAAAGTAGAAGGATTATGGACATTTGTCACCATGTTCAGCTATCATAAACAAATTTCTAAGACAAAAGCAGACTTCTATAGTATCTGTAGGACATGACAAATAAGAAAGACCAACTCTGAGGACCAGTATGGACATGATAGTGCAGGTCCCACTGGGAATGCTGGGCCCTGAGGGTCAACCCTTTATCTGTATACTGCCTTCACGGCAAGTCTCAGTGTCACCCACTTTGGGCATAAAGATCTTGAGAGCACCCACTTAATCATACTGCAGGGACAGGTAACCTGTTTGCTGTGAAACTAGACCAACACAAAGCAGACCAAAGAACAGTCAATTTCAAAGACAAACTGAGAACCTGGGATCCAGCAGTGTCTACGGCACCAAAGTCCCTGCAGCACCCGTGGGACAGAGCAGGTGCAGACTGGGATGGGATGCCGTCTGCCAGTCCACAAGATCTCTACATTGCCAGGAGATATGAAAGGAAACCCCTCAGGGAAACCCCTCAGATGTCTTGTGGGGATGGACATAAAAGTCTTTTGGAAGGACTAAAATGAATTTTAGAAATATGAATTCTGCCTACTAGACACGTTGGAACTTTGAGCATTTTCTTTGTCCCTGGAGCTATATAGAGCATACATTACTCGTTCAATCCTCATGGCACTCAGAGGTAGATATAGTGACTGTCCTTGTAGGCTTTGGGGAAACTGAGATTGAGAGTTTCAAGGTTACATAGCTAATAAGTGCTACACTCAAGAGCTAAACACACATGTGACTTCGAATTTCCTGTCTGTCTTTTGATACAGGGTGTCTTGCTGCCCAGGTTGGCCTCTAGCTCAGTATGTAGATGAGGGTTACCAGGAATGGTGATTCATGCCTTTAATTCCAGCACCCAGGAGGCAGAAACAGACATATCTCTGAACTCTATGCCAATCTGGTCTATAGAGTGAGTTCTATGTTCAGGACAGACAGGGGTCTATAAAAAGAAACCCTTTCTAATGTGTGTGTGTATGTGTATGTATGTATGTATGTATATATAATATTTATGTATATTAGGATGATCTGACCTGCCTACATTTCTACTTCCGAAGTATTGGGATTACAGGTGTGCACAAGTACACCAGATTTGTGCAGTACCAGGGATAAAAAACAGGGTTTCAGGCACACTAGACAAGCACTCTAGCAACTGAGCTACATTCTCATTTGGTCTTTTGACACATAGTCTTATGTAGTCCATGCTGCCCTCAAACTCAAACTCAGTATGTAGCAAATGACTTTGAACTCCTGATCCTTCTGCCTCCATCTCCCACATGCTGGAATTACAGGCACATATTATCTATCACTCCTGCCTAAATTCAAATTCTTCAGTTCTGTGTTCGGTCTTACACAGGGACATAGTCAATGAAACTTTGGCATTTGCCTTTTTTTTTAATCTGAGCGTTTATCAGTCAGCCCTTCAGTACGCATCTACCAGCAAAGCTTTCCTTGGATGCTGGGGATGAACTGAACGGACAGAAAGCCCTGCCCTCATGGAACTTCCATGATGACATCAGTGAGATCAAAGCAGTCTTAGAGGTGGGGATTATGTTTGCTGTTTATAGATGAAGTGTCCAGGGCAGGTGTTGCCGAAACTGCTGATCCTCAGCACCCGACATTCATGTCTTTGCTTTGTCATTGTTACTGTTGAACAAATATCATTTGAAACCTTCTAGGGGGCAGGCAGAGACCCCAACATGCAGAGCGCTTGCTTCTGGATGTATTTATTCATTCTCTGTGGGTTGCTCCCGAATGTCTTCCTGACCTGCACTTTTGTCTGAGGCCATAGAACAGCTGTACTGACTCACATCCCTGGAAGCTGACACTGTCCTCAGACAAGCCCAAAGCAGAAAGGCCAAGGCCAAGGGTGTTTGGAACAGCAAAGCCAGTAATAGTGTCTGGGGTCATAGAAGCTCTTTGCCCTCTCAGGGTGGCCCATGGACAATGGGGAGTCCTGTCACTAGGTGTGTTAGAAAGAGGTTCAGGGAAGAGGTTAGTGTTTCTTAGCCAGCCAGATGCCCTTACACTTCACCGTCCTCATCTGGAACGTGTTCCAAAATATGATGAATTCAAATGAAATGGCTTTTTGACCCCCTCTCCCCTGCTTTTTCAGTTTATCTCTGAAGTTCAATTCTCTGCCTTAGTGTCTTCCTGTCCCTCATTTCTTGTGACCATTGTCTCTTAATAAAGCCATCCACATAAAGGTATAAATAACTGTATATTTCAGAAACTGAAACCCAGTAGAAGGGAAACCTCATTGGAATATTTTCCTCTGGTTTTTTTTTTTTTTTTTCCTTTTCTTTCTCTTTTTAATTTTTTTTTTTTTTTTTTTTTAATTTGAAACTGAAGGGTAGGTCGGTCTAGAACTCACTATGCAGCCTAAGCTGGCCTTGGACTTGTGGCAATCCTCTTGCTGAAGCCTCTTAAATGCAGGGGTTTATAGCTATAAGCCTTCACACATTGCTTCTACAAGAAATTTACAAATACCTAAGTGTGTCGGTGTGTACTGGACAGAACTAAATTCTATCTATAATCGTACACAATAGCCAGTGCCCAACAATGTAAAGTGTCCATGTTGACCGCTTGATCACAATGAACAGACATGAAAGTTGTTTTTCTCCCATTCACTTTAATAAAATAAGGAATGAGGCTCAGTAAAAGAGTACTGGCATAACTTATATAATAAGATCCTTGGTTTCATCAAGAAAGAAAGTGAGGGAGGAAGGAAGGGTAGAAGGGAGGAAAGATGTAAGAAAGCTCATTTCTTGGAGGAGCCCTAATTTTACTGGCTAGTTTAAAAAAATAGATATACATACACATATATACATATACATATACACATACACATATATATGTGTGTATGTGTATATGTATATGTATTTATTTGTGTGTGTGTGTGTGTATGAAGACAACCTACAGGCCTCAGTTTCTCCTTCTACCATGTGGGTCTCAGTGGTTGAACTCAGGTCACCGGGCTTGGCTGCAAGCATCTTAACCTGCTAAGCCATCCTGCAGGCCTCTAATCATCTTTGTCATCTTTGTCATACTTAGGAAGATGAGGCTTGACTTTGGGTCCTCAGCCCCACAGTTAATGATAATAACCATTCTCAGGGCAAGTTTGTTAGGCTTGAATACAAGCTCTCTGAAGACAGGCTTTCTTTTGACCTTTTTGTTCTCTAAGGTAACACCAAATCCTAGGAGGAGGGGTCTAACACATAGCAGGTTGCATCACAAATGGCAGGAGGATGCAGGGAAGTACCGATTTGGGCAGGGGTCTCTTCTGGAGACCAGGCTAGATGACGGAGTCTAGAACTAGGCAGAGCTAGAGAGCTAAGACCCTCTGTGGTGACAGGCTCAGGGCAGGGAGACCTCCAGCGAGCCACACAATGCAGCATGCAGGAAGAGGGAAGTTTTTACTCATTGATAATCATCACTGTGAACTCCTCCCCAACACCCCTTCCTTCAAACCCTGTCCTGCTTACTGGAAGACACAAACTCCCCCTGTTTTCTACATCCTGAGCCCTCAGAGACTTCATCATCAGCTAGAGGCCACACAGACTAGGCTGGTACTCCAGACCCTGGGAAGTCTTGGCAGATTTGGGGTGCTTGTGATGGGTGCACAGGGGGTGCCCGTGATTATGCTGCTGTCTAGGTTCAATGCACTAGCTCTCTCAAGCTCATTTATTCCTAGCCCTTTTGTGGTGACCTGAGTCATGCCTCAAGCATGCAGGCAAGCTCAAGGACACAGAGCAAAAAAAAAAAAAAAAAAAAAAAAAAAAAAAAAGGATAAACTTGAAAGCCATGGTGACTGACAAAGCACAAAAAAGCTGCCATGTTGGGAGACAGTCTAATATGGTCCAGGGTAGCCTTGCTATAGCAAAGTCTGGCCATGATGCCATAGAAGATGACCTTGAACTCCTGATCCTTCTATCTTTTCTTCTCAGATGCAGGGATCATAGGTATGTGCTAACACATCCAGCTGGAAATAGCTTGTTCCAAAAGGCCATGCTTATCTAGTTAGGATCCTGACCCTGACCTACTGGGCTCCTATTCTCAGCCCTTATCCCAGGCAGCTCTATAACTCTAGGCATGTTACCTGGCTTCTCTGAGACTCTACACACTTCTCTATCACAGACTTCCATAACCATATGACTTAGTGAGTTCATGGCCCTCTGACTGTATTCTAGCAGGATGTGATAGCCCATTCCTGTAATACTAGGGCTAAGGAGACTAAAGAAAGATTACTGCAAGTTTGAGGCCAGCCTGGGCTATATGATAAGTGCCAGGGTAACCTGTGCTACTGTGTGAGACCTCATCTCAAAAACAGAAAAAGGAAGACAAATAAAAAACAAAACAAAACAAACCCCACAGCAACAAGACAAACATGATAAATAAAAATGAAGTAGGTTAACAAAAAAGTAGGGGAAACAGCTTATTTTGGTAAAGTACTTACCTTGAAAATAGGAGGACCTGAGGTTGGTCCTCAGAAACCATATTAAAAATCCACAGATGGGGAGATTAAGACTGGAGAACCCTTGAGTGGAGGTTGGGAGTTGTGTGTCTAGTCTAGCCAGCCCAACCTAATAGGTGAGTTCTAGGCCACAGACAGACCCTGATTCATCAGCAACAAAAAAGGGTACAACAAAACACAAGTGTGAGATTTCCTGAACATGGGCCAGCTTTCTGTACATGTACATGTCAGGTAACCGTGAACTTCTAACAACACATAGCCTACATGAGAAAGTGAGTTAAAGTTGTAAAGTGATGAGCATGTGTTTGGCACAGAATCAGCTCCTGTGCTATTTGCTATTGCTCCTACGTGCTTCATTATCTGTGTCCCTGAGGGAAGAAACCTGCGTGGTCCTGCTTCACAGGGGAAGGACGTGAGGACCAGAGAGGTGATTAACTAGCCTGTTCCCTGACCCACTGCTTAGGAGTGACAGTGGTAGGATTTGAAGCCAGGTCAAGCTGACCTTTCCCCCCCTGTGGCTGAAAAGTTGTGGGTGGAGACAGGTCAAAGCCCCAGAGGCCGCTGGGGTGGCTGGCAGGGAAGAGCCCTGGGTTTGACCCTGTTCCTTGAGGGCTGATGGTGTGATCACCTGAGAGGTTCACCCCTGTTGCTCTGTGAAGAATCCACAGGCCCAGACAAGCTCCTGTCTGGAGGCAAGAGTAGCTTGACCTGTCCTATGACACAATGTATGTGGAGGGGGCCACCGCAGGCAGGAATGCAGGGAATCACACTACACTAAGCCTAGTCCTGGTAATTAGGAGCAGATACTTGTTGGCCATGCTGACCAGAATGGGCAGATCACCATGCACCTCCTGTCTCCTGCAATGCCTTCTTCCTGACCCACCGCCCTGACACACTCTTCTCTATTTACCTCAGTCCCACCAGCCTCTTTGGATATCTGGCACCCACTTCTCTCCCACCCTAGGGCCTTTGCTTTTGCTCCCCTGCTACCAACCACCTTTGCATAGCTCCTTTGTGCCCTTAAGTCCTAGCTCCAACATCACCTCCTAAACATACCTTACCTATCTCCTTTCCAGAAAGCCAAACTCACACATACTGTATCTCCTCTCTGTATATTTCCTGCCCCATCTGTGATTTCCTTATTGATTTGAGTATCAGTCCACTGACTGTCTGCTAAAACACACAAACGGACCTCAAAATCATGGACATCATTGAAGACTATCCTGCTTGTCTTTCGTGGCCACCACATGGCAAGGGCACACTAGATATTTGCTAATGAGTAGAAAGGTGGCTAAATGCTTGATGATGGAAGAATGGTGTCTACTTTTTAAGCCTCAGTTCTCCCTTCTTCAAAATGGGGTTAATGCCTACCGAAGCAAGATGGAAATAAAGGGGCTGTTGTCGAAGACTTACTGCTATGTCCAGCATGACATGCCGTAGCCCCAACACTTAGGAGGTGCAGGCAAGGAGAACCACAAGTTCAAGGTAATTTTCAGCTACGCCCAGAGTTTAAGGCCAGCCTGGGCTACCCTGTCTTTGCGTGTATGTGTATTTAAAATCTTCGTATATATTATAAATATATACTAACATGTATATACAATATATTTTTAAAGATATATGAAAGCTGTGAGAGTAGTTCAGTGGTAGAGCACTTGTCTAGAATGCCCAAAGCCTGGTACCTCAAAACAAGCACCTCTCCTCAAATAAGCCTTGTATCTGGAAAGGCTTAGTTCAGGGCAACTATTCCATAAGATCTCACTAGAGACTGGGGTCCTTAACGGGGCGGTTCTGCACTGCTGCTCTGAGATGTAGCCCCATCCCCCTACTGACTCCAGGAAAGGAGACGGAGGGCTGGGGAATGCTGGATGCAAAGGGATGAGCAAGGTTCTCAGTTAAGGTTCCCCCTTTGTGGATTTCTGTCCTCTCCTCCTGCCCCTCCTCCACGAGCCCCGCCCTTCCCAACCACATACCAAGAATAAACCCCACACCCTGCCTCCCTCCAGTGTCACAGTTTCCTGCCTCTATGGTCACAGGCTGCTTGGGCCCTGAGGGATTTTCCAGCTGGGGTAGTGCCTTTAGGACTTGGGGCAGGGTCACAGCAGAGTCTGTGTGATGCAGACCCAGAGCCAGGAAACCCCCGGCAGGCGATGACAGAGAACTGGAGAGGGGCTCTCAGAGGGTGCAGGGCGGAGGCCCCTGGGAAACCCATCTGGGTCTTCTCTTTGTACCACTTACGCTATAACTTGCTGGTGATGAGTGGCTCTCTGCCAAGTTGAAACCAAGGCATGGTGACACATACCTGTAATCCCAGCCTCCAGGAGGCTGAAGCAGGAGGACTGCGAGGCCATCTTGGGCTACAAAGAAAAAGAAAAAATCTACAGCAAACAGAGGTGTGAACAGATTCCAGTTTCACAGTGCACCCGCACCTGGGGGAAAGACTGTTCTCTGAGTTTTCTCTTCCCCTAGAGCAGGGACTCCAGTGTCCCGATCTAACCCTTGTTAGTGGCGCTAAGCCACTGATAACCATCATAGTCAGACACCAACCCTGGAGAGCTGGTTCCCTGCCCTGCCCCATGTCTTCTCAGTTCCACTCTTGATAGTCATCTACTCCTGAACCTGCCAGGGGACTTGGTTTCTAGTCTTGCTATGGCTTTACCTTGCTTTGGAAGCAATTTCTAGGCCTTCTCTGAGCCTCAGTGACCACCTCCGTAAACTGAGCCCCGGGTGACACTTTTCAGCTCTAACAGAAAAGTGCAGAGGTCGTGTTGTGTCTGCTAGGTATGCAGGCTAGTCTAGGCCACACCCTGGGGCTTGACAGCTGCGTGTATTATCCTGTCAGCCTGGCCAGGGTTGGAAAGTGCTATTTCATTTTACCTAGCTACCTGGAAAACCCTGAGTTTCTGTTAATGGACAAAGCATAGGAAGTATCGAGTATTAAAAAGTCAAAGTGAGGTTGGGGAGATGGCCTGGCGAGTAAAGGTACTTTTTAATTCAAGTCTAATTACTTGAGTTCAATCCATGGGACCAGCATGCTGGAAGAGGAGAACCAACTCCTGAAAGTTGTCCTCTGACCTACCCAAGTGTGCAAGCAAGTGTGCATGCCTATACACACACACACATACACACACACACCAAACAAACAAGTGCCAAGAGAAATAAATGTTATGAAAAGGGGGAGTGGAGCGATGGCTCAGAGGTTAACAGTGCTTGCTGCTCAGCTTGCTGCTGAGTTAGACTTCAGCATCTATCTCATAGTTAATAATCATCCATAACTCCAGTTCCAGGGAATCCGGTGCCCTCTTCTGGCTTCTGAGGGTACCAGTTACACATGTGGCGCACATGCATACATGTAGACAAACATGCACATAACAAATTACAAATAAATAAACCATTTAAAAATAAAATAAATACTAAAAACAAATCTCAAAGTGTGTGTGGGGAGGTGTTGGTAGAATACTTGCCTAGTGTATGTGAAACCGTAAGTTCAAACCCAGGAATTTTCCCAAAGGGACACTCCCTAATTCTGAGAAATTTGACTTAAGAGCCAGCTCAGACACTGAAGTGCCTACACTGCCCTGCTCCCATCCAGTAGGAATCTTCCCACAAGTAATATTGTTTTAAGTATATGTAGATGGAAGGCTGATCCCAGCTTAGACTCCTAGTAATAGCAGATATGTAGTCTGAACTGGCCATCTCCTGTGACCAGATTGGTGTCTAGCCCAAATGTCATCAGAGAGGCTTCATCCAGAAACTGATAGAAACAGAAACAGAGACTCACAGCCAGACATTAGGTGGGGTTTGGGGAATTCTGCTGAAGAGATGAAGAAATGATTGTAGGAGCCAGGGAAGTCAAGGACACTACAAGAAAACCCACAGAATCAACTAACCTGGGCTTATAGGGTCTCAGAGACTGAACTGACAACCAGGGGCTCAGAGCCTGCATGGGACTGGCCCAGGCCCTCTGTGTGTATGTTATAGCTGTGTAGCTTGGTCCTCTTGTGGGACTCCTGACACTGGGAACAGGAGCTGCCTCTACTGTTTTCCTGGCTTTTGCAACCCTACTCCTCATACTGGGTCTCCTTGTCCAGCCTTAATACATGGGTAGGTAATTAGTCTTACTGCAACTTGATATGCTATGCTTGGTTAATACTCACGGGAGGAGTAGACTGGGAGGTGGGGACAGAGGTGGGGTGGGAGGGAGGGGCTCGGAGGAGACGAAGGAGGGAAAACTGCAGCAGGGATGTGAAATAAATACATTTTCCCCTCAGGTGCATGCTATCATTTGAACTTGGCCTTCAAGTTCCCTCCTGATGTTTCCCAACTCCTCTCCCATCTCCTTCATGTCCTTGCCTCCGTACTCTGCGCATATACCAGCTACACTGTTTGGCTTCTCTTCTTTAATGAGTCTGGTGCACATGGTACCTGCAGAGATTGCTTCCTCTGTGGGTAGGCTCTTTGCCTGTCTGTCCAACCTTCATTGCTTGCAACCCAGTTTTTCTGGAAGCCTTCAAATCTTCCTCAAAGTGACTTGGCTGAAGCAGACCACATTTCTTCTGACTCCCTTGAATGCCACACTTCTCAAAGCATTTCACTGACATTATAATTAAGTGATTAGAAACATAAGGTCCCTTACTTGTTTGGGGGTGTGGCTCAGTTGATGGAGTGTTTGCTCAGTGAGAAGTAGGCCCTGAGTTTGATTCCCAGCACCACATAAGCCAGGCACAGTGACACATGCTTATAATTCCAGCACTTAGGAGGTTAAAACAGGAGAATCAGAAGTTCAAGGTCACATATTGGACCACATATTGAGTTCTAGGCCAGCATAGGCTACATGAGACCCTGGTTTATTGCTTTATTTTAAAGTTCAGTACAGACTTTCTTTCCCCAGAAATAAGAATATGGAGACAAATCTGTTACATGGTAAATAAGCATATATAGAGATAGATAGATATAGATTATTATTTATCTTTCCACTTATCCATCTTAGTTGTTGTTTTGAGGTAGTATCTCAGGTAACCCAGGCTAGTATCAAACTTATCATGCAACCAAAGATAACCTTGAATTCCTGAACCTCTTGTTTCATCTTCCCAAGTGCTGGCAATTTCTAGCATGTACCACCAGACCTGGCTGTATTCATCTATCTTCTCTATGTTGCCCTAGAGTATACAAGTGATGCTCAATAAATTATTGTTTTGCTTGGAGGCATGGTTTCACTAGGTAATTTTAGCTGGCCTTGAATTCACAGAGATCTACGTGCCTCTGCCTCCTCTGGGCTAGTATTAAAAGTGTGTACCATAGCAACCAGCAATAATTACTAAATAAACAAATGGCTATAACTCAGAACAACAAAGGCCATACTCTCCCAGAGTCAGAGGAGTCTGGAAGGTCAGGTCCAATTCTTTAAGGTACTGGGCCTGAGCAGGAGCTGTGTCCTGTTTTTTGTCAACTTGACACAAGCTAGAGGTATCTGGGAAGAGGATCCTCAATTGAGAACATTCTTCCATCAAATTGTCTGTAGGCAAGTCAACAGGACATTTCCTTCATTGGTGATTGATGTGAGAGGGATAAGCCCACTGGAGGCTGCGTCATCGCTGGGCAGGTGTCCTGAGTGGTGTAAGAAAGCTAGCTGAATGAGCTGGAGACATGGCTCAGCAATTAAGAGCACTTGCTCTTAAAGGTGGCACACACCTTTAATCCCAGCATTTAGGAGGCAGAGGCAAGTGGATCTCTGTGAGTTCGAGGCCAGCCTGGCCTATAGCGCAGAGAAACCCTGTCTCCAAAAACCAAAACCAAGCAAAAAAGAAAACTTACTGTTCTTGCAGAGGAGCTGGGTTCAATTGCTACATGGTGGCTTACAGCCATCTGTAACTGCAGTTACAGTGGATCTGGCCCCTCTCCCCGATCACAGATACCAGCCATGTATGTGGCACACATACATACATGCAGGCAAAATACGAATACAATTAAAATAAAATAATATAGGTCTGGAGAGATGGTTCAGTGGTTAGGAGTACTTGTTGCTCTTGCAGAGGACCTGAGTTCAGTTCCCAGGACTCACTTAGTAGCTTATAACCATCTGTAACTCCCATTTTAGGGGCTCTGAAAGCCCTCTTCTGACTTTCTCAGGCACCAGGGACACATACGGTGCACATACATCCATAAACACAGCAAAACATTCATACAAATAAAACAAAACAAAAAGAAAAGAACAAAACACTCTAAAAGCAAAAACAACAACAAAAAGGAAAAGCAGCAGGCTGAGCGAGCCAGGAAGCATTGTTCGTCAATGGCTTCTGCCCCAGTTTCTGCCCTCAGCTGCCTGCTCTGACTTCCCTCAGTGATAGAGTGTGACCTGAGGAAATGCCCACCTCCACGTTGTGTGTGGTCATAGTCTTTTACTACAACAATACAAAAGGAATCAAGACAAGAAGGGTATGCTGGGCCTGAGTGGCCTACACAGAGGCCCTTCCTAGATGGACACTGGGTCATTAAGTGGGAGTCAGAGAGCTTGGCTTCCCCAATTGCCTGGATGTCCTAGGATGTGTGCAGCCAGGCAGCCTTTGGGGGTAGTATTTGTGGGCAGAAGCAGGAGGCCATTATGAAAGCCTTCATTAGGCAGCCCTAAAGTACTTTCAGTTGATCTGAGACGCTGCTCGCCCACAACAGGGCCTTTGCAACATCTGAAATTACAGTTGGTCTTCCCTATCTGTGGATCCAGCATCTACGGATTGAGCAGCCTGTGGATCTAAAACTACTTGTTTTGAAATGCAGAATACATGCCCAGTGTGCATGAGGTCTTGATCCCTAACCCCATACCCCAAACAAGACTGTGCTGAAAGTGGCATTGGGCCCCTAAACAATTTGATTGAGGTTTTTTTATATAGTGTTCTAGTGTTTACCTTGGTGAGGCATTATGTAATAGACAACTGAAAGTGTATAGGAGTGTATGTGTAGTGGCTTTGTTAGGGTTTCTATTGCTGTCAAGAGACACCATGTCCCTGGCAACTCTTTTAAGAAAAAAAATTTAATTGGAGTGACTCGCATACAGTTTCAGAAGTTCAGTCCATTACCGTCATGGTGGGGAACACGGCAGAGTGCAGGCAGACAACAGTGCTGACTACTTCTTGGTCAGAAGGCAACAGGAGGACTGTGACACTGTATGATGAGCAAGAGACCACAAATCCCGCCCCCACAGTGACACACTTCCTGCAACAAGGACACACCTCCTTCAAAAGGCCACACCTCCTAATAGTGCCACTTCTTGAGATTATGGAGAGCCAATTACATTCAAACTACCACATACAGGATCTAACAAAATGCTGTCACCCTGTTGTGGTGGTGCACTCCTTTAATCCCAGCACTCAGGAGGCAGAGGCAGAGGCAGGCAGATCTCTTTGAGTTTGAGGCTAGCCTGGTCTACAAAGCTAATTCCAGGACAGCCACACAAGAAATCCCTTTCTCAAAAAACAAACAAAAACCTACAACAATCACAACAAAAACTAGCATTTTATATCAAAGACTTGAACAAAGTTGGGCTTTCATACCCAGAAGGTATGAAAATTTAGATTAACATTTAAATTTAACACATGGGGTGAGGGTGGTCTTGGGGATGCAGTTCAGTTGGTAGGATGCTTGCCCAGCTTGAGGTCCTGGGTTTGACCTCTATTACTGCATCGACTGAGCATTGTGAAATGTGCTAGTAATCCTAGTGTTCAGGAGGCTGAGGTAGAGGGTCTTCCTTCCTAATGTTCAAGGATAGCCTCAGATACACAGGACCCTGTCACAAAGGGAACCTTTTTTAAAATTACCATTACCATTTTCAAATTCTCATAACAAGAAAGAATAGCATAATGAAATCCGGATCCCAAATCTAGCTTACACAGTTATGAATTTGTAGATGGTTTTGCTTTCTCTTTATGATCCTCTTCATTAAAAACCAAACAAACAGGGGCTGGAGAATTGGTTCAGTGGTTAAGAGCATTGCTCCCCTTCCAGAAGACCTGGGTTCAATTCCCAGCACCCACATGTTATTAAAAAGCATCTGTAACTCCAGTCCCAGGGAATCCAATACCCTCTTCTGGCCACATAGCACACAGACACACTGCAGGTAAAACACCCATACATATAAAACAAAACAGGAAAACTACAATTCAAACAAACAAGCTGGATTTGTTTAAATCAAATTGTAGACAACCCACCATGTCATCTGTGAATACCCTCTGAAACAGACCTGAATTCATGATAGAAAAGAAAATATTCTTAATTTTAAAAGAAAATTACAGGGGCTGGAGAGATGGCTCAGAGGCTAAGAACACTAACTACTCTTCCAGAGGTCCTGAGTTCAATTCCCAGCAACCACATGATGGCTCACACCCATTTGTGATGAGATCTGATGCCCTCTTCTAGCAGGCAGGCAGAACAATGTATACATAATAAATGGATGAATCTTTAAAAAGGGAGAAAGAAAAACAAACTATATAGTATGCACTCACTTAGCATTGGTTCAATAGAGTAGTTGAGGCTGGGTCTATGTCACCTGATCCTGGGCAAGGTGTCTATCTCTCTGGGCCTTGGCTCCCTCAAGTGTGAAATAGGTACAAAAGTGTGTGTGTGTCTTTATTGAGGAGGTCCTGAACCTCCTCAATGCTACAGCTCCTTAATACAGTTCCTCACATTGTGGAGACCCCAATTATAAAATTACTTCACTGTTACTTCATAACTGTAATGTTGCTACTGTTGTGCATTGCAAATATCTAATATGCACTCCCCAAAGGGGGTTTGAGAACCACTGCTTTAAGTGGCAGTTGTTATGTGGAAGGAGATGATGGCTATTGGTGGGATGCCTGGCCCACCACAGGTGCTCAGCCCAGGTGGACACAGTTACTGCTTTGGGAGCATCCATGCCACCTGGGCTAAGACCCACACATTCTGAGTTGGAATGCCGAGGAAAGCAAGCTGTGTCCCGACGTGTGCAACAGCATTGCTCCAGAAGGAAGTCAGCCTCGTGTGGGAAGAAACACTTCTGCTTGTCTAGGGTGGGGGTTTTTAATCCCTAGTCACGTGCTTCTAGAGACTAACTTCAAGGCCAGCTTTGTTTTGTTCTGTTTTCTATGTTGGTGCTAGGGATAAAACCCAGAGCCATGCACATGATAGGTAGACTTGCTACCATCTAGCCACCCGCATGACTCCTGTGATGGCTTATTGACTAATAATACATTCCATCTGATGGGACCTTTGCCTACAGGTCCCACGCCCTTGGTCCCATAAGGAAGGAGAGAAAGGAAAGGATCGAGAGTAGTAGATAAGGCTGAAATCTACTTTACAGATGGAAAACAAAGCTCTTGCCTTGGAATGACAGAGCTAAGAGCAGACATCAGAACCTAGTCCTAGCTTCGGCATCTGTAAAATGGGTGGGCTGGAAGTGCAGGCAGCCATCCTTAGATGACCAAACAGACCAAGTGAGAGTGCAACTCTGATTGCTGCAAGATGTTTATGCAGCTAAGGAGAGGGCAGCTTCTAAGAACCAGAAGTGTGGGCTTTCTCTGAGAATGCTTTTGAAAGAGAAGGTTGCAGAGACAGCTACCCGCATCCCCCTTATAGATGGAGGGTGAAGCTAAGGTGTTTGGCCAGATGCAAATAACTTCCCTTTCTGTTCTTGTTAATGCAGATAAAAGTGCTTCCTTCCGCATTCTCGGGACCTGCTTTACACCCCTTGCCCACTCTGGTAGCACTGTCCTCCACCCTCACACTGCCCTGGACTTGACCTTGTCCTAGATGCCCATTCCACAGGACAGGAGCCCTGGCCTGTCCTCACCTCGGCTAGTTCCTTCCCTCCTTCCTTGCACTGGCAGCTTGGTTTCTCTTCTCCTTCCAGCAGGGCGGAGGTGGCCACTGCACCTCTTTCTTGCAGCTGTGGTGGTCTGAGGGCCAGACAGTGGCAGGGGCTCTGGTTCTGCTCTCAGGCGGATTTCTCCACGTGCTTAGGTTTCTTCTTCAGTACAGCGCAGATGTTCACCTCCACTGCCCTGGGTGGAGGATAGGAACGATGGACCTGGACCGAGGGAGGGTGTGGGACTTAGCTCATTTAAACCTCACTCATGTCATAGGGTAGGAGGATGGCTCAGTGGTAAAACACTTGCCAAGCAAGCTTGAGAACCCGAATCGGATCTCTCATAAAAAGTTAGATGCAGGTAGCGTTCATCTGGAACCCCAGTGTTCCTGCAGCAATATGGAAGGAGATGGGAACCCCCAGAAACTGATGGGACAGCAGTACATAAGAAGAGTCCCTGCCTCACACAAAGTATAAATCTCTATATTCACACTGACATCTGAGATTGTGCTCTGATCTTCATGCGTGTGCAGACACACACACACACACACACACACATACACACCCCACAGACATTCCAGCCCCAGAACACCAGCCCTTCTTAACCACACATCAACATCCTAAAGCATCCTACCTTACCATTTTGAAGTGACAGCTATATTGACTCAAAATGACCCATCCCCATTGTACTGATGAGGGAGGCAGCAGAATTCAGCAGTGAAGGCAGAGTAGGGAACCTCAGAGTCGGCTCAGGACACCCCAAGACTAAGCTCTCTGCACAAAGGAGATTCATTTGCCCCAGAGGGACAGAGCACTGGGATAAGAGACAAAGAGAGGAGGTAGAGGAAGAGGGAGAAGGGGAGGGGAGCAAAAGAGAAGGGAGCAAGGGAGCAAGGGGAGGGGATGGGGATATTTTTCCTGGAGGGGGGTGGACAAAGGACTGCCTCTGGATAGAGAGGAGACAGACGCGGCACACAGGAAAGTGGCGGCTTTAAAAGGTACAAGGGGAAAGCCTGTGCTAGAGTGAGGTGTTTCATTTTAATTAAGCATGTTAATTAGGTGAGCCAAAGGGGGCTTCTGATTTCTGGACTTCAGTGCTTTAATAGCTGGACTGGACCTTGGTAGTCAGCCTCAGGAGGAGGAGGAGGAGCCAAGTAAGGGAACAGACCTTGGGGACTTAGTTTCAGGAATGTAATCTGTTTTTAACAATGCAGAGGGAATCGAGGGGAAGAACAAGGTCTGCCAGAGCCATGTTCTCTAGTCTGCTAGTGACCCTTCAGGCAGCAGGGACCTGGCAATGCTTACTCGTCCAGTCATTTAATTATTGGGTGCTAATTGTCAAATAGTGTCAGAGAGCTAATGCTGAGTATGCAGCGTCCTCTCAGGGCTTATAACTAAGGGGTGATGATGGTGGTGGTGGTCGCAGACATGGAGACAGATTTTCATGGCAAGCTGGCCCTCTTCCTTGGGCCGTTGATACTGAAATCTCCACCATGCAGTGGACAGCTCACCACGAATTCTCCATATGGACGAAACCACTGAAACAACAGGGCTATTACAACTACACCTTGTGGTCACAGGTGGTTTGGAGTGAATCTGAGTAGCCTTCCAAGTCATTGCTGTCTCGATTGCTCCCCATTGCACACGCCTCAAAGCTCACAGAGGCTGGGTGGGGACTTGAGTCACCATCAATAGCCGAAAGCCATTGTCTGACACTTGCCATCCATGTCCAGGAACACCCATTTGGAAACCAAGGTGAAAGGGAGGGTGGAGTGTAGTCTGGAATTAGAGTCTGGGCATCCACACTCTGTGGTTCTCCTTCTCCAACTCCTCCCTACCACCTACCTCTTATGGGTTCCTGGGCACTCACTGGAAAAGCTGCCCAGGAGCTGTCTCCAGATATATATGTATATTTCTCCCAGAAGTGTTGAACGGTGATTGAGTGATTGGTAAGAATTCATGTGGGTGATGGGCAAGGAAAGAGAAAAGAAAATGAGAAAAGAAAAAAAGAAGAAAGAAGAGGGAGGGAAGGAGAGAGAGAGAGAGAGAGAGGGAGAGAGAGAGAGAGAGAGAGAGGAGTTAGAGGCTATGAGAAAGACTGAGTGTAGAGAGGAGTGTGGGAGGCTGGAGGGTCAGGAATTCAAAGTCATCCCTGGTTACACACACACACACACACACACACACACACTGAATGTAAAAAAAGAAATCATTTTTAAATCCCTGCCACTTTCTCCCCACTGGTACTTTTTACCCTGCAGTAGGAGGTCTTCCGAGACAGGAGTCAGTAGCTGGGAGAATCAGGGGTTCAAGGTTATTCTTGGCTACAAAGTGAGTTTGAGGTCAGCCTAGGCTAGATGAGACCCTGTCTCAAAACCAAACCAAACCAAACCAAAAGGAAAGAAAGGCAAAAAGGAAGCTAGTCTCTTGACCCTCCTTCTCTCTGATGGTGTGAGGGACCACTTCCCTCCACTCCTTCATTTTCCTTGCTATTTACTGGTTCAACAAAAGTTACCCTTCTCCTTGGCTTCAAAATAATATCTGAAGTGTATTCTCCGCTCCCAGTTCCTTCATTTCATGTGTTTAGACAGGATGCATTGCAGGGATTACTTTTGTGAACCGCAAACCCTTCACTTGCGAACACCAAAGACTATGCCCTCCTGTCCGTTGTGCAGCAGGGCTTGTGTGCAGACAGACAGCTTCTTTTGTGGCAGGCCTGCCTGCTGAAAGCCAGCAGGACACTGTCCCGCTAATTGTTCACAGAGCACACAGAAGCACAGACTGGAGAGTAAAAGGGGGCTGTGCTCACCCAGGATTGGAATCTCACAGTGGGAGGCCTTTGTGCCTCCGTCCACATAGCCAGTTCCAGCAAAAGGGCGGAGAAACTGCTGGGCCTGTCTTGTTGGAGGTTTTGCAAGCCAAGTCCCAGAAGGGGTTGGTGCAAACAGTCTGCTCCCCTAGAAGTGTTGAGGGGGTGACTGGGGAGAATGCATGATAGGTGGTGGGCAAGGAATGAGAAAAGAAGAAAAAGGAACAGAGACAGAGAGGGATGAAGGGAGGGAGACAGACAGAGAGGCTGTGAGAAAGTCTGACAGCAGAGGACTACAGGAGGCAGGAGGGTCAGGAGTTTAAGGTCATCCCTGGTTATGTAGGGAGTTGGAGGCTAATCTAAACGGTCTCAAAACAAACAATAAACAAACAAAAGACCTAAAAAGAAAATAGAAGAAAAGGATCACACTAATTGTGCTGTGTGGTGGCACATGCCTGTAATCCATAGGGGAGACCCCCTGAACTACATTGTGACACTGTCTCCAAAAACCAAGGGCTGAGAATGTTGCTCAGAAGTCCTATCCTTCTGCGACTCTCTCTCTCTCTAACCCCCCTCTCACACACACAAAAGAAAAAGAAAAGAAAGCTAGTCGTGGTTTCAGGAACACATGTGACAGTAAGTATGTGATATAAATCTCAAAGCTAACCAAGGCCCCCTACTCTGCAATGGAGAGTGATTCCCCTGGCTGCCAGGTTCTCTGTGGTTGCTAATAGCCCCCCCTTTCACTCTCAAAGGTGCTCTGACTGGCGTGATAACTTCATGGGATAATCACCTCTTCTGGGGCCAACTGAATGATGAGGCTGGCCTGGCGGGGCTTACTAGAAACTGAGAGTCAGCTCTTTCTACTTGTGACACAGCTGTAGGGTCAGGAGCGACAGAGGTTTTTTTTTTGTTTTTTTGTTTTTTTTCCCCAACACAAGGCAGAGATCCAGATTTGTATTTGAAAGCTGTAAAATTTGGGGGATTCTCACATAGCCCAGGTCAGCTTCAAGTTGATGGTAACCCTGAGGGTTCCCTTTTAATCATCTTCCTCTCCCTAACCAGTGTTGGATTATAGACGGGCACTGCCGTGTCTGGTTTCTGCAGGGCTGAGGACCTTACCAATGACTTTGTACTTACTAGACAAGCACTCTACCAACCGAGCTAAGATCCATTTTTTTTTTTTTTTTAAAGAAAATATACTTTTTAGAGTCTGAAAAATTAGGCTTTAAAAAAATGTGGATTGAGTTGGGGGTAAATCTCAGTGACATAGCACTTCCCCTGTATGCTCAAAGCCTTGGGTTTTAGAAACATAAATAAATACAATTTTAAAACTAATGTATAGGCTTTTTTAGTGTCATCTAGTTTTCAAAGTTTAATTTCTGATTAAAAATGCCTATATTCCAGACAGGAAAGATGGCTCAGTGGCTCAGAGGATGCAAGTTCAGTTCCTAGCAACCACTCGGTGACTCACAACCATCTCTGTAGCTCTGGTTTTAGTGGGGGGGGGGGTCTGACGTCCTCTTTTGGCTTCTGGAGACTCCTGAATGCACATGGTATACACATGTTCTCTCAGGTTCACACACACAAACAAACACAAACTATATATATATGTGTGTGTGTGTGTGTGTGTATACATACATACATACATACATACATACATACATACATATATGCCTATATTCATCTAGTTAGGTAAAGCATTACTGATTTGGGGCAGGAGACGTTTTTGTTTCCAACCTCTAGACTAGAAGTGACTTTTGTTGTTTTGTTTTGCTTTGCTTTTTGGAGACAGGGTCACCAGGGGCACTCTACATAGAACTCTGTTCTACAACTCACAATGTAGACCTGGTTGTACTTGAACTCACAATGATTTGCCTGCCTCCTGAGTGCTTGGATTAAAGGTGTGCACCACCATACTTGGCCTCTGACAATCTATTGAGAAGACCTAGACAAGTAAAATGACAGTTACTACATGGGCACAAAAGGGTGGTGACAGAGGGGTGCCCAGGGTGAGTCAGGTGCCACAGGAAGGAATCTGGGAAGGCTTCCTAGAAGAGGATAACCACTGAGCTGATGTCTAAGATATGACTGAGAAATGTTCTGGAAATGATAATGGGGCCAGGGAACTTTGCCCCTTGGTATTTTCTGGATTTGGGGCAGCTCAGCAGGCACAGATTCATTTAACCTGAACAATGGCCCTGTGAGTCAGGACCTTGGTTACTGAGACTGATGTGCAAGGAGGGAGGGTAAACTTCCCCCTGGTCACTGAGCAAACACGTGATATGCCACCCGTGCTCCTTAGGATTGCTCTGGAAAAATATGAAAGATAGGAGGGGTGTGTTCAAAGATCAGGCAAGAGAGAGCAGGGTGCAGCTACCAGGTTGAGGGTGGGCCTCATGGGCTGAAACGTACTCGGGGGCCATACTAGGGAGCTTTGCTTTATTGTTAAACCCAGCCTTAAAGATGTATTTAATCACCCTCGCCTTTCTGTGGAAAAGGAAACTGAAGCTAAGAAGGGTCTCCCCTCATCCACCCTTGCTCACACAAACCTAGGTCTCTGCACTTGCACAGAGAGGGCCCCAAGCAGGGTGAGCCAGAGGGAAGAGGAAGACTGGAACCGGGGACTTAAAGAACTTCATTCAGCTGAAGACTGCAGAAGCTCTCTCTACACAAGAGAAATCAATCAGCTCCTTGCGGTCCCCTGCACAGCCTGGGTGGACCTGCGTTTTTCTTTTAGCTTCACCCTTTCCACCCACAGGCTTCCAGCAAGGGCACTATGCTCAGAAGTTTCAATCCGGGCTCCTCACTCACAATGGCAGCAGCAGCTGGAACAGCGCGCCAGACCACACAGGTCCGGGGTCCAGGCTGTGCAGCCCCCACAGGGAGCCGGATAATGTCGCTGTAAAGCGAGGCAGCCTGGCTGCAAGCCCCGTGAACCATCCCAGCTCCAGATGAAAGAGCTGGCAGGGCTCGCAGGTCGGTGCACAGACCTCCCCTCGATCCCCTCTCCGCTCCCCGCCCCTCTACCCGCTTCCCCGCCTGCAAACCTTAGGTGACAATAACGACCTGGGTTCCCAGGATGCCTGCCCGCAGGCTGATAAAGTGCAGTGGCCAGGGCCATCAGTCACCCTTCCCGCTCTGTGTGTGTGTGGGGGGGGAGGGGAGTAGGGTGTAGGGGGGTGCGTGTCCCAGCTCGCCGGGGCGAAGCGGCCTCGAAGTGCTCTGAGGCGCTTGCTTGGTGGGCTGCTGCTAATTTGCATAGGTGAATTCAAATCATTTGGCTTGGTCGGTCTACCGGCTGGAAAGACAGACATACTCACTCTGCCTGCCTGGTGGTGAGACCTGTTCTAGCTACCACCAGCCCTCAAGGCCTCTGATCTCACTGATCTCGCGCCCTGTCCTACTAGAGTGACAAAGAGTAGTGACAAGGTGATAAAATAAAATTGCTTGGGGGGGGGGAGCGGTAGTGGGTCTGGATCAGGATTGCTCAGCATTGGCACCCTTGATGGAGAATCTCTTGGTCCAAAGGGCTGCTTTGATAGGAAGTTCAACATTCTTTGTTGCAACCCACTAGCTGTCAGGAGAAACATCACCAGCCATGGACAACCACAGTAAAAATGACTCTAAATTGTCGTGCAGGAGTGGTCCACGCTTTTAATCCTAGCACTCCACAGGCTTAATTCCAGCACTGGGGAGATGGAGTTAGGGGGCTCATAAATGCAAGGCCAGACCAGGCTGCATGTACTGGCTTACCTCAGATCCACATCCCACAATACTTCCTCACTACTGAGGGCTAGGAAGAAAAGATGAGGCAGTTTGCAGTCCTGGATGCTGTTGCACCAGGAGGAGTGTATAATATGCTCATACAGAGGAACCCAGGGGTCTTAGAGGTAGGTTCTACAGCACATGTGTAGTAGCCACAGCTTTGTCACTTAGGTGAACTTCCTGTTCCCAAAGCCAGAATACTCTACAAAAACATTTTTTTTTTTTTTTTTTCTGTTGTTGTTTTCTGAGACAGGGTTTCCTCTGTGGCTTTGGAGGCTGTCCTGGAAATAGCTCTTGTAGATCAGGCTGGTCTGGAACTCATGGAGATCCGCCTGCCTCTGCCTCCCTAGTGCTGGGACTAAAGGCGTGTGCCACCCCTGCCAGGCTGAAAAAAAAGTAGTTATTAAGGAGCTAGAGATTGACTGACTTCTGAGTTCAACCCTTTCAGTGCGTGCTAGTAGTTTTAGGTCTTCCTTGGAGAGCGGCCCTTCACTCCTAGGTGCTCCCCTCCCAAATCCTCTTCACTTCTACTTACAACAGATGAAAGGTGTGGTTCACCAAAGCCCAGGCTAGGCCTGCCATTCTTTCTCTCGGGCTCCCTGGGCAAGTAGAAGATGAAGCAGGTGTCAGGGAAGCCTGAAGCTCAACTGCAACAGGGGTGAAAGGCTGCCCAGGCTGGTTAGACCCCCAAGGGAGCCAGGACTGGGGAGACAGAGAGATCAGATCTCACAAGGACAGGGGGGGGGGTAGAGGTGGTGGAGAGTGCTATTATCCTGTTTCCCCTTCCTGGTGGGTCTTGGTCAAGGCAGGATGCTAGATCAGAGACCAGAGCTTGTGGCTCTCCTGGAGGTAGCAGTCATCTTTATAAAGGTGACCTTGAAAAATGAGGATGTGGCTCAGTGGTAGAGCACTTGTCTTGTATGTAGGAGAACATTTTCCTGTGTGTGTGTATGTGTGTGTGTGTGTGTGTCTGTGTCTGTGTGTGTACATGCCATGGCATGTGTGTGGAAGTCAGAGGACAACTTGCATGACCGGGTCAGATCTCCTTTCCACCAAGTGGGTTCTGGAGATTGAACTGACTTTACCTGCTGAGTCATCCCCCCGTCCCTCCATAGGTTATTTTACTATTTGTTGGTTGGCTTAATTTTTTACAGTACTGAGACTCAAACTGGGGGTCTCTTACATGCTAGGCAGAAGCCTTCCCACTGAGTTCCAACATCATCACCTATTTACTGCTGTTTGTCCTTGTCCTCCATCTCCCTCTCCACCTCATGCTCATTTTGCCCTGAAGAGTGAGGCCCAGTGAACCAGCTCAGGGTGACAGAGTGCCCTGGGTTCCAGTGGCCCTTACTAGTTTCTTGACTTTATTCCAACTGCTCTTTGGTTTTCTTACTTCTAAGTCCTAATACAAAGGTGGCAGGGCTGATCTGCAGTGCTTGGGTAGATGACCCTCCCCCCCCCACCCCCCAGCATGTGCTAGGCTCTTGAATGCCAGCACCTGAAAACAAATCAAAAAAGCCAAACCACTGTGCAGACCTTGACAAAGTGAGTTAGCGCAGGCCTAGAATTCTATCCTGTCTTTGGGTGTGCACAGTTGCTTTTAGGTGAGTTGCCTGAGGCTAGACTTCTGACTGAAGTCAGTCAGAAGTCCAGAGTCTACATTCCACCACACCAACTTGAATCACCAACTAATGACAAAGCAGGACAAGTGGCTGTATGCTGCACACTGCCTCTCCCACAGGTATACATTTATGCTCAGGGAGGAACACCTATTGTTTTTTTGTCTGCCTAGCAACCTTTCCCTTTTATTTTGGGAACCTCTCAACGTGTGAGGTTCAGATAGTTTTAATGCCATCCCCAGGCCTAGGGGTGAGTGTGTGACTCAGGCTCAGGGTTGATCCTTGATAGCTTTGTAGAGAGGCAAGATTTCTTTGTAATGAGGTTATTGAGCTGGTCGAGTGTAAGCCTAGAGCTAGTGGGAAGAGTATTTGCCATTTTAGGATTCCTGAGAGCAGAGCAGAGAGATAAAGACCAACAGGTTCTAACACCATCATCTAATCAGTTAGATACAGCTGTGCCTGAAGCCATCTGCTGGTTTTCCCCTACTAGCTGGTCCAGGCTCTGTCGTCAACCAAAAGTCCTCACTGATTAATCCCAGGCTTATTTGGCACCCAGGCTCACCGTGTACCTTAAACCACATCAGGCTGACTCAACAATGTAAATACCAAAGAGGGGAAAGGCAAAGACAAATAAAACAAATACTTTCTCTTTCACCTTGTATATTCAGATCAATGGAGGGGCCCTAGCAATTGCTAGATTTATGCAGTAACATGGCTAAGAATGGCCCTTTTTGTACAGTACCACTTTTTTTTTTCTGTTTGTTTGTAACCCTGGCTAGTTCCAAGCTTACATGGTCAAGGATGACCTTGAAATTTTGATTCCAACAACTTCTGATATGACTCTCTCAAATGAGCTACATCCCCAGCCTCACCTTCATTGGAAGATGAGGTTTTCCTGTGTAGTAGGCTAGACTCAAACTCTAAATCTTCTTACCTCTTCCTCCCAAGTGCTAGGATTATAGATGTGTAGTGCCTACATTACTACACTGACACACCTATATCATCATTTATGAATGAACAGGTTAATGGCATAAACTTGGCTAATTTGGGGTCAGTACCATGGATGAGCCCATAATATCTGAGTCAATCTCATGAAAATGAAAATAAGTGTTGCTCCAGTTCTGATGTCCCTTGGAGGTCACTAGATACCACCATGTAACATAAGAAAGAATAGCTATGTTTCTTTTCGTAGTTTGGAATTCTATTTGTGCCTGGATGTCTCCAAAATCATGATCATTGAATAAGTATCCGCCCTCCTTTCCAGGAGCCAGTCTCCTGAGCTCTGTTAGGACCATCAAGATAAGAGGAATAATTTCTTCATTTCTTAAATACTTAGCATTCCCACAAAGAGCAGAGAAGTCCTCTCCTCTCATCTCTGAGGATGAGTGCCTTTCTGTTCTTCATTAAGAACAGACATGCCGTGGCAGCTCAGGCCTTGACCTTGGTGTTGTCTTCAGTTAGACATCCCATCTGTTGGGGGAGCCGGGCCATTGAGTCATCAAGAGGAATGTTCCCCACCACACCTCACCTCATGGCTGAGAAGCCAGACTACCAGCTTAGCTGGCTGGAGACCTGGCAGCCCCTGAGAGGACAGGCTAGGAGAGTTGCTCCATTCAGTCAGTCACCCCATGATGACCTCACCTGCCCAACTAGTGACTCACCTCCAAATTCTCTCTCCTACCAGCCAAATCTTGCTCATTTGGAATACCTGAGGGGAATGCCAGCCTCCCGCATTTGGTAAAAACACATGATTGTGCTATTTTTAAGGGCATGATGTTACCTTTCAGATGCAGGCAGGGATCCAGACAACCTTGGCAGATAGGTCTCGGGTGAAAGGTGTAAGGAACTTTTTTGTACAAGAAAGAGTTGAGTAACAATGGAGACTGCTGGGCTGGGCATGTGGCTCAGTGATAGAGTGTTTGCCTAGCAAGTGGCACATTAGGGTTTTGACCCTTCATATAAAAACTGTTAAAAAAAAAATACTATGGCTGATTTTCTCTTAATTTTTTTTTCATTTTCAAGATGCATTGTTAGTATTTACATATTCCACATATGAAATATTTACCCTTTGAAGTTTTTTTTTTTCTTTCCCTAATGAGGTCTCATATAACCAGGTTAGCCAGGAACTCCCAATGTAGCCAAGGATGACCTTAACTTCTGTCTCCACCTCCTGAGCTGGGGTTACAGGTGCACACCACCATGCCCAGTCTCTGGCAGTGGGAGATCAACCCAGGGTTTCCTGAATACTAGGCAAGCATTCTGCAGACTGAGTTCCATCCCCAGCCTCACTTTTCAGTATTAACCATGCCTTCTGGTATCATGACATTCACAGCACTGTCCCACCGTCACCAGGGTCTGCTTCTAGTGCTTGCTCATCTCCCTGCACACACAGGATTCTGATCGCATCAAACAGAAACTCCCCACCCACTAGGAACCTCTACTCCAAATCTTCATCTGGATCAGTGGTTTTCAACCTGTGGGTCGAGACTCTTTGGCAAACCTCTATCTCTGAGAACATTTCCATTATGATTTGTAACAGTAGCAAAATTACAGTTAGGAAGTATCGATGAAAATAAACTTTATGGTCATTGCCAGGGGTCAGCACCACATGAGGAACTGTGTTAAAGGCTCGCAGCATTGGGAAGGTTGGGAACTACTGGCCTACACATATGTGTGTCTCAGGTGTTTCCTGTAGATGAAGCCACACACTGCCACTCTACTCTTTTGGGTCTGCTTTACTTCACCTGGAACTCTGTCTTCATGATTCATTTATGTGGAAGCATGTCTCTGCACCTAATCCTTTTCAAAGCTAACTAATATTCCATTACACAGACATATTTCATTTTATTTATCTATTCATCTGTTGGTGAACATCTGGGTTATTTCCACTTGACTATCATTGGTAGTTTTGTTTTGAATGCTTATTTGTTTTTTTGAGACAGAACCTTGTTAAGTATTCCAGGTTATTTTGGAACCTTCACCTTCAGACTGATGGGTTTACAGGTGTGTGCCACCCAGCAGTCTTGAGGCTTTTTAATTAAAAACATTGTTGTCATTAGTAGGTAGAAAGTCTTCTTTTACAAGTCTCGTGGAGTATACACAGAAATTGGGATCAAGAGGAGCAATTCTGAATTCTCAGCAAAGAAGTTAGATTCTAGGCAGGAAAGCGCGTTCTAAATTCTGAGGACAATGACAAGAATATTCTGACATTATTGGTACTTAGCTTAGTTTTTTTTTTATTGTTGCACAAATTCTAATAGGTCTTAATAATAAAAGCCTGGAGTCAGATATGGGGACAGGGGAGCTTAAAGATCAGAGAAGCAAAGCAACCAGCCACTAACTCTTACCTTTACCTCAGTAAATGCGTGATCCTGCCTCCACAAACCTCTGAATGAATGATCAGACTGAATACCTAGACTGCCATGAGCTCCAGTTTCCTCCCCACTTTACGTTCCGTTCCTCTCTGTCCAGCCTTATCAATCCTGTTTCCATCTCCCTGGTGCTGGGTTTAAAGGTGTGTGACTCCTAAGTACTGGGATTAAAGGTGTGAGCCACTGCCACTTGGCTCCGGTTCTTTTTTTAGACAGGATCAATTTCGTGTAGCTCAGAGTGGTCTTGAACTAACACAGATCCATCTGCCTCTGATTCTTGAGTGCTGGAATTAAAGATGAGTACCACCACTGCCTGGCCTCTATGGCTGCCTGGTGTTGCTAGCTTTGCACTCTGATCTTTAGGCAAGCTTTATGTGTTAGATCATTCAAAAAAAAAAACACCATATTTTACTGATATAGAAAATGAATATAATTATTTAAATAGCAGCACATTGCAGGCCAGTGGGGTGGCTCAGCAGATACCTTGAATTTGATCCTTAGAACCCACTGCAAAAGGAGAGAGCTGGCTCCTGCAAGCTGTCCTCATACCACTATGAGTGCACCACGGTGCATGAACATCTATGCACACACAAATACACTCAAAAGCAAAAATCAATAAAAATGAAGTAAAATGTTAGGAAATATAGTACATTTTTTGGTGGAAATGGCTCAAAGGAAAGTTGTCATCCTGGGGTGACTGTAGGTAATGTACTCTATTCCCCACAAAGCCGCAGCAAATGTACTAAATACTATAGACCAATACGTTACTCCATTACATGTTAAGCATCCCTGGATGTTAGACATGTACAGATTATTTCACCTCTTTGTGCTCAGTTTCCTAGCTGCAAATGGAGGATCAATAGTGACTTCATAAATGTGCACTCCTTAATGTGGACACCATTGTAGGGGGCTCTAGAACTGTGCCTAGAGTGTAGCAGCTGTTGACCCCATGTTAGCTGTGTTTATAAGCTGTTACATATTTCTGGATTTCAAAATATTTTTACTAAGGAGTACCTTTGTCCTGATCTCGAATTATTAGCCCATTATTAGAAATCCTCTGCCTAGTCTTAGTGCAGTCACAATGGAGAATCAGAGGGAAAATTGTGCTTGCAGTATTAATTGCTCTTCTGACAGGTGCCCAGGTTATAGAGCATGAGTTTAGGTCTGAGGTCTGACTTGACTTCCTAGCCCATGAACCGCATCTCAGGAAAGGGGATAGCCGCGCTTGAGTCCTGGTGCAGACCTGAGTAACTTTGTGAGATGCTTCTCCGCGCTTTGCCTGGCACACCCTGATCGCTCCACAAATGTTTACAAAAATGAATTAGAACAAGCACTGCTTCAGCGAGAGCTGATGAGGTCGGCAATCTAAAGAGTCCTAAGAAAAGGATCCATGGAAAGGCTGTGGAAAGATAGATGATGAAGATGAGAAGCAGGAAGAGGAGGAGGGGGAAGGAGGAGGAGGGGAGAAAGAGGAGGATGGTGAGTTGCAGAGGGAGGAGGAAGGGGAGTTGGAGGGTAAGGAAGAGGAAGAAACTTTTCGGAGCCACATGCTTTTAAGCTTTTCTCTGGACTGTAATGTACTAAGGCTAAGAACTCCAGTTTTGAAATCGCAGTACAGAAATTGGTCCCTGAGCCCTCCCATCCCACCCCAATGCAAATTCAGGGACCCGTGGCTGCTGTTTCCTTGACCCAGCACCCCATACACTCGGTGGCTTTCTGAATTGTCCAAGCCCGGATCATTTCTTGTGGGCGAGTTGGCATCTCCAGGGCTGTCAGGATGCTGTTCGTCTCCATGACAACAAAATATGCAAATGAGATGCAGGGAACCAGTGCTGTCATCCTAAGAAACCAATCTCCCCCACCCCCATACTGCTGGGGCCCTGGCCGCAGGAAGTGGAATTCTTCTGGGAAAGAGGCTGACGTTGCTGGTGGCCAGGCCCCTGCCCCAGCCCAGGCAGGCGCTGATGCAAGCACAGCCCCACCAGTAGGCAGGCAGTCCCCAAGGACCTGGCTGGCACAGCACTGCGTCTTGTTCCTTTCCGGCCACCCCGCCCAGCTTTCTCTTTGGAGTAAATAGCTTCTGTGTGGTTTTTCACCCAAAGATCCAGTGCAGGTGGGGACAATGTGTCTTTCCTCAAACCAAATCACTGCGGGTTTTCCCAGACTAGGATAGGAGGAATCGGAACATCCCAGTCTGGCCATGATTGGGTCAATATGGAAGGCGCCCAGGGCTCATTCTCTCACTGGGGACCGCCCAGGTGGCCTGGGATACCAGTGTCAGCCGGAGCCAAGGAAACCGCCCCAAATCACGAGGGAAACTTGTGTCTGGATCAGGAGTCTGTGAACCTCCCCTCTGGGTTAGAAGTGATACAGCCGTGGTCGGTCTCCATCGCCATCTTCTGGGAAAGAGGAGAATCGCTCTAAAATTCTCTCCAGGTGCTCGAAACCCTCAGAGATGGATAGGAGAGTGGGCAGGGGCTGAAATGCTAACCACAGATCAGGGCACTGAGGCTCAGAGAGGGCAAAGACATGATATGTTTTTGCTGTTTTAAGACAGTATGTCTCTTTGTAACTAAGGGTGACTGACCCCTGCCAATTAGTATTTTTCTGTCTAGGCTTGGAATGAGAGAGAGAGAGAGAGGGAGGAAGGGAGGGAGGGAGGGAGGGGAGAGAGAGAGAGAGAGAGAGAGAGAGAGAGAGAGAGAGAGAGAGAGAGAGAGAGAGAGAGTCTCTCCTTCACCATGTGGGTCGCAGGAATTGAACTCAAATCATCATCAGGCTCTCTCTATGTCCAGCCTTCTGGAATTATAGCCGTTTTTTGTTTTATTTGTTTGTTTGTTTGAGACAGGGTTTCTTTGTGTAGCCCTGCCTGTGCTAGAACTAGCTCTATAGACCAGGCTGGCCATGACTCACAGTGATCTGCCTGACTCTGCCTCCCAGGTGCTGGGATTAAAGGCATGTGCCACCACCGAGACTTTTTATTATTTGAAAAACTTTGTTTACTAATTTTTCTTTATGAGTATGGATGTGTGTGGTTTCCATACACCACGTGAATGTAGCGCCTGTGAGGTCAGAAGAGGGTGTTAGATACCCTGAATGGTATTGAACTTGTGAGCCACCATGTATGTGCTGGGAACCCAACCCAGGTCCTCTGTGAGAGCCCTCAGTGCTTGTAATCCTGAGTTAGCGATATTGTAAAAACGTTAGCAGTTTTAATTTCTACTATGCTTAATACTGATAAGATGCTACCAACTCATTGACACTTATTCTGATACTCAAGATTTTAGAGTGGAAATGAGTCCTAAACCCCAAAACTCCTAGAATGTCTGTGGCATCAGGTTGCTTCCTCCCTGTCTGTCAGATCACCCTCTTTTATTCACATTCTTTTCACTGACAGCATGACTTGTTTTATTTTCAATGTGTTTATGACCTTGTGAAAAAGTGAATTTGGGTACTGTGGGCCTGCATTTCTAACAAGTTTCCAAACAGCTACTGGTCTGGAACCCACATTTTGAGAACTGAGCCTCTAGACTTTGGTTTAGATGCTAAAATTAATGCCCATGTCTGGTCCATGTTAGTAATGAGAATGTTTCCACAATTAGGTAGGGAGTCAGCAGTGAAACACTCTGGAAGGAAAAATGTTTTGTTTTTTTTTTTTTTCCTTACGAGGCTTGCGAGGAAGTGGGGGCCATATGCTGAGAGTTACTGACAAGAAACATTAAACTTATTCTGTTACAGTTCTATAAGCAACTAGAATTTTCCTCAAATCACAAAGCACATGCTGGGTAGTTGAATGGTGGGAATTTCAGATGTCTAGTGCAAAAAACAAAAAAACAAAAACACCTAATCTAAAAAAAGATGACATGGTCTGTGCAGAGGCTGGGAGTGTGGCTCAGATCTTGAACACCTGCCTTGAACATGTAAGGTCCTGGGTTCGCTCCCCCGCACCCTAAAAACAAAACAAAATAAGACATTCTAGGGGGTGGTTGGTGGGGGATTTCTCAATATGCCATGTAAGCTTTTTTTCAGTGAGGTGGAAAATGTATTTAAAACCAAAGTGTAACTGCTTCTGCTATTTAAATTGGGATGATAATATGATTTACATCAGTGGAAAAATGAATATCTACCCTAGGTCTTTCTGCTTACAGAATGGAAGAAAAACCAGGTGGTTCTGCTTCTACGGAAGGGCCCACAGCCCCAGATGTTTGGGGGGGGGCTGCTGGGTTCTGTTGAGGAGATAACATTTTCTTTGCCACAGGGATAGCCATTCAATGTTCCCCCATGGCAGCCATGTTTGATTGAGGGCTTTCTGTTGTTGAATCTTCCAATTGTGGTATATGTGTATGTGTGTGTGTGTTGGGACATTTCTTTAGCCAAGCATTGAGTCTTCTCCAAGTTAGAACATCTGAAGAGAGAGTGGGGGCGGTAAGACCTTTGTAGGCTCAAATGAAGAGGTTTGAACATTTTTGTGGGAAAGAATACACAAACTAAGAAAACAGAGAAATAGAAAAGAAACCAAGAGTGGGGAGAGAGAGAGAGAGAGAGAGAGAGAGAGAGAGGCATTTGAAAATTTGAAAGGAGCCTGGGCCTGAAGAAGGGCAAAAGGAAACACAGTTTCTGTTTAAGAGCAGCGTGTGGCATGTGCCAGCACAGTCTGGGCTAGAGCAGCTCCACCGTGCCTTGGCCCAGTGATGAGGCATTGGGAGGGGTGGGGATGAGGGTGGAAGGGAAGGTGGCTGTTTCCTACCACCTCTGTGGGTGTGTGAGAGCAGGGCTGACAGGTTAGCAGCTCTGTGAGGTGAGATGTTGGCAATAAGGCAATGAGGACAAGGCTGGCCTGTGGACTGAAAAAACAGAGTCCAGGAACTATCAGAAAAGAAACAAACAAACACACACACACACCAAAGACCCTCGACTTGCCTGAGGAGGTATTACGAGCCTTCAGTCCTAGTTTGTGTTCCAGAGAGCAGGCAAGGTCCCATCAGGTACCTTGGCTAAAGGGAAGAAACAGCTGTTCAGGGTGACCTGGCATCTAGGGTCACCTTGCTACAACTTGGGTGAAGTCCTTTCACAGCTCTGAACCACAACTTCACTTTAAAACAGATAGTGATAATACATGGGTGTCTCCTCAGACCGTAGACATTGTTCACCTTTTAGTGGAATGTGTACCTCTCATATTCAGAGATGCTGTGTGAAAAGAGAAGGGGCCCTATCTCAGAAATAAAGCACCCCCACACATATACACAAAATTAAAAATGAGCGTTTAAGCCATAATGGAAATGAATCTGTAAACATATCTGAGGCACTTCCAAAATGGAGCATGGCTATCGATTTCACACAGAGAAGAAGATGGAGAGTAGGGGGTGGGGTTACCTAACAACTGACAGAACCAGGTGTGAATGATCCTGAAAATTATATAGTTAACCACATTGTAGTATGTTTTTTTTCCCTTGTAGTGGTATCCAGCATAATTTTTGTTATTTATTTATTTTTAAAATTTTTATATGTATGGGTGTCTGAGAGCCATGTGCATGCTGTGCCTCCAGAGGGCAGAAGAGAGCATCTGATGCCCTGGAACTGTAGTTACAGATGGTTGTGAGTTGCCTTGTGGATTCTGGGAACTGAATCCAGTTCCTCTGCAGAGTAGCGAGCCCCCTTAACTGCTGAGCCATTTCTCCAGCCCCCACATATTTTTCTTTTCTTAAGACCTAAATCAGAATCATGTCTCATACTTTAAAAAAAATTGTGTGTGCTTATCAATGTATGGCTCTGTGCATGTTGAGTGCAGGTGCCTGAGGAGGCAGAAGAGCATCAGATCCCATGGAGCTGGACTTGTAGGGGGTTATGAGCCACGTAATGCGAGTTCTTGGGTAAGAACTTAGACCCTCTCTCTGCAAGAACAGCCCACCATCTTAATGGCCATCATCTCTCCAGTCCCTCACATTGTTTTTGAAGCTTTGTTGAGATATTACTGACACACATCAATTGACATTTAGCCATGAGTGACAACAGCACATGCTAGTAATTCCAGAACTTCATGGGTTGAAACAGGATTTCTAGGAGTTTGAAGATAGCCTGACCTAATAGTGAGTTCAAGGACAATTCTTGCTGCATAACAAGGCTTTATCTCAAACATTTAAGAGATAAACATTTCATCTGCCTGCATACTTTAAATCTTTGTCTTTTTTATTTTTTTAAAGGTGATGGAGATAGGATCGATCACAAGTTCAAGGTCATCCTTGGGTGTAGCTTAGTGGTGGAGTACTCACTCAGCATATCTAAAGACCTGGGTTCCATGTCTAGCCACCAGAGTAAAGAATATTATTGAAATTTAAATCTGGGTCATTTAATAAAAACACCAGACATGCACTGTGAAAGTAGAGAGCAGAGACGAAGTTCCCGTCTGGTGACATTGCACGTTCCAAAGTGGCCTAAACTGGTTCCTTCAATCTTTGCTGTGTGGGGTCTCCTTTTGGAGTATGATGACATGCAGCAGTAGTGCTTGGGTTAAGAGCTGAGAGAGTTTCTCTGGGCAAGAGAAAAGGGAAGCAGACAGCTGCCGTTTGTTCAGCCATAGATAGCCACATCTCATCGCTCTAACCCCAGAGACCCATGTCTTCCTCCACTGCTCACTCAGATGCCAGATGAAATCATCTCTGACACGCAACAGCTGTGCTGTTTCTAAACCTGGCCTTCTCTGAGGATTAGGTACAAAAGAGTAGGCAACCCTGTGTCTTGAGTGCAATGGTAAAAGTCTAAAAGGGTCATCTGCATTAATGCTAGGGCTGTGACTGTCTCTAACTTGAGGCCATCTGTCTTCTTGCTCCTCCTTACATTGCACCTTGAACAGCAGGCTGCCTATCCTAGGTGTTTCACCAGCTGGACATGAAGTCCCATGAGAAGCAGTCGGGAGAAGGGACTGAGGAGGCTCACTTCTGTAGCTGAGCAGTATTTGAAAACCATTTTCTGCAGAACTGACAGAGGAAAGAGCCCCCAGAGGCCAGGGCCTCTTGGGTGAGTGTTACCAAGACACACATAAGGAAGGGCAAGGAAGTGGACAGCTCTGGGCTTAGTCAGCTGGCTGTGGTTGCTGTGATCAAGCTAGATAGATGATCAAGTATCAAGGGTGTGGATAAAATATAGAAAACAGATTTCAGGTTTTGGGGGAGACTGGGAAAGACAGACAGGACTCAGGGTCTGTGCCCAGGTTAGACTCAATGTCATGCCCTTCCTTCCTCATCCCCTCCCTCCCTCCCTTCCTTCCTCTATTCTTCCCACCCTCCCTCCCTCCTTCCTTTCCTTCCTGTCTATATGTTTTATTTAGTTGGGTTCCTAGAGATCTGAAAAGAGTTATTTTTTAAGTGTGTGTGTGTGTGTGTGTGTGTGTGTGTGTGTGTGTGTGTTGGGGGGTGTTTACTAAGCTACTGGATTACATCACTTTTTCTGAGATGCTAGAGATGGAGGCCAACCCAGCCTGTGTACATGCTGGGTAGAACTCATTCCTATATTCTGCATTACCCTTGGAAATCTTTTTGTACCCCTGGCCTCTAAGCAAATGACTCAGAACTGTCTGTGACCTTGATCACTTGTCAGGACTCTTTTTTGGTTACAAGTGCCAACACACCTCTGAACTTGGCAAAAGCAAGAAGGGAACTCAGTGCCTCTGCACAGTGTGGCCCCTGCTCTCCAGCCTCCCTGGGCTTCTGGCTCTCAGCATGGTTTTTGCCATGTGTTCTAGCATGTTGCTTTCTGGAAGCTGACACACCTAGCATCCCCCAGTCACTGGAAAGATACGATGTGTGGTTCTCAACATCTGTTTATCTATTCCAGGTAAGAATGACACCTGGCTAGATGTCCACCTATGCTGGATGGGGGCAGAGCACAGTGACTGGCTCTCTACAGAAGGGGGTCCCAAAGAAGGGTTCCTATTACTGAGTGCTGGTTTTAGCTCAAACATAGCACCTGCTTTATCTTTGCAAACTGATAACAATGAGAGGTAGGTGGACATTACCACTGGACAGATGAACAATGGAGGCCCAGAGATGCTAATTTACTTTCCCACTGCAGTACCATCAGACAGATTTAGGGCAGGCTACCTCACTCACCTACCCTTTTGAGTTCTTTTTTTTTTTTTTTTTTTTTTTTTTTGAGTTCTTTCCCATCTCTGACAATTAACATAGAAAATGGGGAAGTTGGTGAAGAGACAGAGTGGGACTGGGCTCTTTGCACACCAGAGGTAAAACCAAGGCACAAGTACTGAGGATGGTGACAAAGAATGATGGTTGGGAAGCTGGGGAGCCTGAAGCTGGGACTTACCTCACCTTTGCCAGCCAACAGATGTCAGCCAGGAGGGTCTTTTGTGTGTGTGTGTGTTTTGGGAAAAAAAAATTTTATTTATTTATTTTTATAACCAAGTCCATTTAAATGAAAACAAACATTTATAGATAATATTTGGGAATTTGGGCGTCGTTCTTTCCAAACTACTTCCTGCTGCTAAGGGGTACTGTCATGGGGGATTCTAAGATGATGCAGAAATCTTGGCTGTAGTCTGCAAGGCTGCTTTGTCCAGCTATTTTGAATGCAGGATCACCTGGTACTCTGTTTCAGGCAGTCTGGCTTGATCAAACCACATTAGTCTGGAAGGAATCCACATCTTTTCATTTTCTGTGGAAACAAAAATAGAAATCCTTTTCCCCAGTAACTTGTCCTTGAACTTAAATTTTGGAGTCAAAGCATTTTATTTATTTATTTATTTATTTATTTATTATTTTACATGTCGATCCCAGTTCCCTCTCCCTCCCTCCCTCCCCCCCCAGCCCTCTCTCCCTCCTTCCCTTCCTTTTACCGTCTCTGCCCTCTCACATGCACCCTAACCACCCTCCCCTTCCCTCCTCCCACCCCAATTCCATATGTAGGGGAATGCCATCCAGTTGGGGTCATGTAGATCTGACAGGTCTTGTGAAGTAGGAACTAGGGCTTCTCTCCTGTCTCTAGGTTAAGGCAGTTATTCCTCCATGGGGGATGTGTTCACAAGGTCCTTTTGTGCACCAGGGATACATCCTGGCTCCACTGTCTGAGGTCCCTTAGACTGCTCAGTCCTTCTGGCTAAGACCCATATTCGGGGGGGGGGGGGGGCTGAGTCATACCACCCTGAACGCGCCTTATCTAATCTGATCTCGGAAGCTAAGCAGGGTCGGGCCTGGTTAGTACTTGGATGGGAGCCAGGAGGGTCTTAAGGATGCGGATCCTGCTTGGAGAAGTCAGTATCCTCAGATGTCTAACTGTGACAAACCCAACAGGCCCTCTGGCCTCTATTTCCTTCCCTCTGTTTTTCTGCTATTACTGTGGTTTGGATATAAAATAGAGCCCAAACCCTGCCACCTCCCCCCTCCCAAAACTCAGGTAACGGTATCGAAAGAGAGCAGAAACAATGTAGGTGCTGGGCATGGGGAGGAGCGCCGTGATGCTCTGTCCTCTGGGGTCGAGATGGCTGTCATACTCAAAAACTCACTGCAGCTGTGGTTACAGCCACAGCCCCCATACAAAGGCAAACAAACAAGACACATCAGTAAGTATCCCAGCAGGCAGCACTGACTAGCCTCAGTGGATGACACACTAAAACGAAACAAAGAAAAACAGACAGCACGTGAGGGGGTATGTTGGGAGAGCATCGGGGAGTAGACGAGCTGGTGCTTAGCTGGCTTTTGGGAACCTGTTCCCCAAGATGGATTACCTTGCCCAGCCTAGATGCAGGGGGAGGAGCTAGGTCCTGCCACAGTTTGACAAGCCTTGCTTTGTTCAAGCCCAAGGGAGGCCTGCCTGTTTCTGAATGGAGAATGAGGAGGAGTGGATGGGGTGGTGATGGGGTAGATGGGATTATAGGGGGAGGGGATGGGAGGAGAGGAAGAAGAGGAAACTGAGGTCAGTATGTGAAAGAAATGGAAAAAGTTAATAAAATAAATAACTCATTGCGACAAAGAAAGTCGAATTGGCAACAGAAAGTGAATATAATGTGCTGGTTAGTTTTATGTCAACTTGACACAAGGTATCCAAGAGCAGTGAACCTCAATTAGGAAAAAACCTCTGTAAGAAGCTGTAGGCAAGACTGCAGGGCATTTTCTTAATTAGTAATTGATGGGAGAGGACCCAGCCCATTGTGAGTGGTGCCATCCCTGGGCTGGTGGCTCTGGTTTCTATAACAAAGAAGGCTAAGAAAGCAACGAGAAACAAAGCAATAAGCAACAGCCTTCCATGGCCTCTGCCTCAGCTCTTATTTCCAGGTTCAGGCCCTGTTTGAGTCGCTATCCTGACTTCCTTTGGTGAGGAACAGCAATGTGGTTGTGTAAGGCAAATAAATGCTCCCCCTTTAAAAAAGAAAAAAGAAAAAAAGAAAAGAAAAGAAAAACAACAACAAAAGATCCCTTTGCTTCACTGGGAAGAACGGGTTATAAATAAAGCAAGAAGTCCCCACCCCACCCCCACCCCCCAGGAGATGGCTGAGTAGTTAGGAGTGCCTGCTGCTTCTCCAGAGGACTAGAGTTTAATCCCAGAGCAGCAAGGTCTGGTGATTGACAACCACCTGCAACTCCAGCTATAAGGAATCGAATGTTCTCTCTCTTCTGGCCTCCCTTTGCATGCATATACCACCACTGCCTACATAAAATTATGTTTACAATGATTTTTTTTTAAATAAAAAAGCAAGGAATTACAGTTTTAGGGGGTGGGGATCTGGCTTAGTTGATAGAGTGCTTGTCTGGCATGCATGAAACTCAGTTTTATCCCAAACTCTATATAAAATCAGGTTTGTGGAGGCAGGAGGATTAGAAGTTCTAGGTCATTCTTAGCTAGGAGGTGAATTCAAGGCTGTTTCAAAAAAGAAGAAGGAAGAAGAAGGAAATCCTGTAATTTTGTTCATAGACCTAGACCATCTTACTATTTCTAGCTTTTTTTAGATTATGCCTTGTAAACCTTGGGGCCACACAGAAAGCCTAGCTTCAAGTGCCTGTGCTGTGGCTAACATGTCTTCAGGCTTCTGTTAACAGATAAAATTAGGAGCTTGGGTAGGTGATTGATAGCATCTCCTTGTGCCGTAATTATGGACTTGACTGTTCAAAAACAAATTATATCTGCAGAGTGAAATGACTCACATTTGTACAGACCCGTAATTTTCTAAATGATATTGACTTTTAAAGATTAATTTCATGAGATGAATTCTTTAGGGGGCAAAGAACATTATTATTTAACTCTGTTAACTTAGTGCCTATCCCTTCAGTGTTAACTCACTCTACCCAACACTATCTTACCCCCACTTTTGAGATGGGATCTTATGAAGTCCCAGTTGCCCTCAGAATCATTATAAAGCAGAGAATGACCTTCTGCCTCTACCTCCTGAGTCCTGAATGATAAGTGTACACAATCATGACAGGTGTGCAGAATCATGCCTGGTTTTATGCCGTTCTGAGTATTGAACTCAGGGCTTTGAGCATACTAAACAAAGGCCAGAGTACCTAAGCTACATCCTTAGCCCAACACAGCTTGGCAGGATTTTGTTGTTGCTTTTGTACTGGGGAAAGAACATAGGCCCATGAGCATGGTAAGCAAGAACTCTACCCTGAGTTATATCCCAACTCTTTTAATAGTAAATTCTCTCTCTCTCTCTCTCTCTCTCTCTCTCTCTCTCTCTCTCTCTCTCTCTCACTGTCTCTCTCTCTCTCTCTCTCTCTCTGTGTGTGTGTGTGTATGTGTGTGTGTGTGTCTGTGTATGTATGTATCTATCTCCCTATGACTATGTTGTACATGGAGGTGTCTTAGTTAAGGTTTCCATTGCTGTGGAGATGTGAAGAGACATTATGACCATAGCAACTCTTAAAAAGTAAAAACATTTAGTTGGGGTGGCTTATATCTTTAGAAGTTTAGTTCATTATCATCATGGTTCAGCCTGGTGGCTTGCAGTCAATCACGGTGCTGGAGAAGTGTAATAGGCCTTTCTTTGGACCAGCGGCTCCCAAATAATGACATGGAGACATCTTATTAATTATAAAAGCTCAGCCATAGCTTAGGCTTAAGCTTGTTCCCAACTAGTTCTTAAACTTTTTTTTTTTCTTATTTTACATATCGGTTCCAGTTCTCTCTCCTTCCCATCCTCCCATGTCCCCCACAGACCCAGAACCTACCCCCCATACCATCTCCCATCCACTTCCCAGGGAGGGTGAGGCCTTCCATGAGGATCATCAAAATCTGTCAAATCATTTGGGGTAGGACCCAGGCCCTCTCTCCTGCCTCTAGGCTAAGGGAGTATCCCTTCATGGAGAATGAGCTCCTGAAGTCCATTCCTGCACTAGGGATACATCCTGGTTCCATTGTCAGAGGTACCATATACTTCCCAGGACTCCTAACTGAGACCCACATTCAGGGTGTGTAGGTCAGTCTTACGCTGGTTTTTCAGCTATCAGTCTGGGGTCCATGAGCTCCCCCTTGTTCAGGTCAGCTGTTTCTGTGGGTTTCTCCAGCCTGGTCCTGACCCCTTTGCTCATGACTTCTCCCTCTCTGAAACTGGATTCCAGGAGTTCAGCTCAATGTTTAGCTGTGGGTGTCTGCTTCTGTTTCCATCAGCTACTGGATGAGGGCTCTAGGATGGCATATAAGTTAGTCATCAATTTCATTATCGGGGTAGGGTATTTAAGGTAGCCTCTCCACTATTGCTTAGATTCTTAGTTGGGGTCATTCTTGTAGATCTCTGAACATTTACCTAGTGTGAGATTTCTCCTTAAATCTATAATGGCTCCCTCTATTATGGTATCTCTTTTCTTGTTTTATTCTTCCCCTGACTCAATTTTCCTGCTCCCTCATGTCCTCCTCTCCCCTCCTCTTCTTCCCTTCTCTTTCTCCTTATTTCTCCCCCCGCCCCGCCTGCTCCCAATTTCCACAGGAGATCTTATCTCTCTCCTCTTCTGTGAGGAACAATGTATGTCTCTCTGAGGGTCCTCCTTGTTTCCTAGCATTTCTGGTAGTGTGGATTGTAGGCTGATGATCCTTTGCTCCGTGTCTAAAATCCATACACGAGAGAGTACATACCATGTTCCTCTTTTTGTGACTTGGTTACCTCACTCAGGATGGTTTCTTCCAGTTCCATCCATTTGCCTGTGAATTTCAAGATTCTATTTTCCCCCCCCCCCCACTGAGTAGTTCTTTATTGTGTAAAGGCACCACATTTTCTTTATCCATTCTTCAGTTGAGGTGCATCTATGTTGCTTCCAGGTTTTGACTATTTCAAATAATGCTGCTATGAATGTAGTTGAACAGATGTCTTTGTTGCATGAATGTGCATCTTTAGGCTTGAAATCAGGGATGGTGATGCCTCCAGGAGTTCCTTTATTGCACTGGGTTGTTTGGCTATCCTGGGCCTTTTGTTTTTCCATATAAAGTTGAGTTCAAGGTCTATAAAGAATTGTGCTGGGATTTTGATGGGGATTGCATTGAATCTGTAGATTGCTTTTGGCAAGATTGTCATTATTTCTATGTGGATCTTGCCTATCCATGAGCATGGATCTTTCTATTTTCTGGTATCTTCTTTAATTTCTTTCTTGAAAGACTCAAGCAGAGGGCATAGGGGGGATCAAGATGCAGGGCTGACCAAGGAAGTTCCAAGGAAAGGGTGGGTGGGGGTTGGACCTGAGCTGGTCCCACACTCACCTCAAGCAGAGGGATTGGGGGGGGGCAAGGGTCAGATGAGGGCAGGCTCCAGATGGTCCTTCATGGAGGGGGCCGGTCCATTATGCACAGAGCCGACCCAGGAAGTTCCAAGGAGAGGGTCAGAGGTGTTGGACAAGAGCAGGCCAGACACTCACCTCAAGCAGAGGGTGCAGCAGGGCCCCTAGTTCTTAAACTGAATGCAACCTACTTAATATTAATCTACATTCTGCCACATGGCTCATTACCTCTCCTCCATATTCTATGTCTGACTTCCTCCACATCTTGCTGGTGAATTCCCCACCTTTCAGATTCTTCTCCTGAGTTCCTCTCTCCCAAGAAGTCCTGCTTGTCCTCTCCTGGATAGCTATTGGCTGTTCATCTCTTCATTAAATGAATCTGAACAATCCTAAGGAATATGAGGTAAAATAGACACATCTTCACTGTGTACAAAAAGATTACCTCACATTTCCCCATTTTTGTCTACATAAAAAGGAAACGTTTTAACACTAACACAATAAAACTATATACACTAAGAAATCAGGAAGGAATTTCATTCATAATGTTCAGGCCATTAGTATTTGGCAAATTCAGAGAAAGTCCTTTATTATCTATCCTGTCTTGGTAAGTCCAAAGTTTTATACCTAAACCATTTATTATCATAATATTGGGAATATTATTTTAACTATGTACAGACTTGTTACATTTGTTTATGCTGCGTATGTTAACTATGGAAGGGTGATTGTTTAATGTAAAGATGTGTTGCATTTGTTTCACTTTGCCTCCTTAAGGCACCTGATTGATCTAACAAAAAGCTAAATGGCCAATAACTAGGCAGGAGAGAGATAGTCAGGGCTGGCAGGCAGAGAGAATAAATAAGAGGAGAAATCTAGGCTCAACAGGAAAGGAAGAGAAGGAGAGAATGAGGGATACGCCTGGGGCATGAAGCCAGGCAGCTGCCAGCCAGTCAGACATGAGAAGCAGTGAAAGTAAAATATACAGAAAGAAAACTAAAAGGCCCCGAGGCAAAAGGTAGATGAAGAGAAACCTGTTAATTTAAGTTAAAAGAATAGCCAGGAATGAGGCTAAGCTAGGCTGAGCTGAGCATCCAAAACTAACAATAAGTCTTTGTGTCATGATTTGGCAGCTGGTAGGTGGCAAAACAAACAACCAAACAAACAAAACCAACCCCTTAAACAACAACAAAAATAAATCCAACCAACCAACAAAACAAACAAAAAACTGATGCACCATAACTTGTACTACCAGCTTAAAAATATCCTTTTAAATCTTAAAACATTACTCAAATAGATAATTTAAGCTTTCATGTCTCTCAACCTTTATAAACTTTACATCTCTTTTGTGAATTTCTTTTTTGATTTTGGTAACAAAAAGAATGGTAAAACTATAACTATCTAATCTTTAATCCCATCAGAGACCTGAGGAGGATAAAATATTACTGAGTAAACAGGAAGTTCAGAGCAAGCAACTTCCAAAACTCTGGAAATGACAGAGATAGCTGGCTGACTGGACAGTCAACCAAGGTTTCTCTACAACACTGGAGCATCCATTTTTGGCCTACAGGCTTAAATATCTGATAGACTTTTTTGTGAAGCTGGAATTACAAAGGACTTGCCACCTTGCCTTGGCAAAGTTTGGCACTCAACTTCCTTTGTGTCCTGCTTGTCCAATTTGGACAGCATACTGTCAGCAGTTGAGATAAGTGCAGTTTCTTGCCCAGTGGCTAACTTTTTCACATCTGAGGCAAGTTCCATATGGAGGTTTTTTGATGCCTATCATCTTCTTTGAAGTAGACTAGTGTTGCCAGGAAGACATGTCTCGCTGACATGAAAAGTCTTATGTTATTAACACATCTTAAATACCATATTCTGTAGATCTCTGAAGTGTTTGAAGGCTATCTAGCTAAATAAATTATATCTCTTTTTAACCTTGAAAACATACCTAACATTACTACAAGTTTAATTGTTATAGATGGCTAACTACTAACATACATTTCTTAATTATCCTAAACAAGTAGATTCAATAATTTATCCTTGTATCCTATTATTCCTGTAACCACCCACCCCCCTAGACAATGACAAACATCCATAACCTACTGGATGACAAAAAACACCTCTTGGGAATGTGGGCATTGTGTTCTTAAAATTGCTTCTTGCTATCTGAGGCCAGTGGCATCTTTAGGTGGCCCTCAGAAAATTGGATATGATCAAGTCCTGGGAAAGCTAGCTGTATCATTTGCTGTCCACTCTCTTTGTAATGGGAAAGTGCAGGGATTATCTGAAGTCCTGGCTAGAGTAGTCTATGAGGTTTCAGCCTAGCTCCTTTGAAATTGTTCTGGATGCAGAATTTTCAGGAAACTACAACAGAGGCATTCTGAGAGACCGGATCACCTGGGTTACTTATCTTCATTGGTGTCTGGTTCTTTTTTGCTCCCAAAACACACACACACACTTTTTTAAAAATTATTCTTCATTGATTCTTTGGACATTTCACATCATGCAACTCAATTCCACTCACTTTCCAGTCCCTCCAAATCTGCCTCTCACTCCTGCAGTATGCTTCCCCAAACTAATTAAAAACAAACCCACCAAAAACACCCATCTCACTCCTCCATCTTTCTAACACCTCCTCATTCATCCTAGTGGCACCAGGAACCGCAGTGTGTCACTCAGTATACCACTTTTGTCCAGTCAGCCACACATGCAAATGTATATTGTAATGAGTTGTTGGTCTGGTTCAAGACCCCTGGTTTCTGGAACACCATCATCACTGGGCCCTCATCAGAACTCCTCTCAGCTATCCTGTTGTTGCCTTGAGTCATGGAGATTCTACAGTTATTGCTCTGTAGGACCAGTCCCTTTGAGCATTCCAGCAGGTCAAAGATGGGGAGCTACTAGGGTGAACCAACCCAAGGCCCACAATACTTGGGCCATTGGAACCACCCCCTCAAGTCAGGAGCAGAGCCAGCTCTTCTAGGCCTATGCTACTGTGGTCAGCTTTCCCAGGCTTCTGGTGCTGGGTGGGGCCATCTCTCCTGAGTGCTGGAGTCAGTTCTTCCATGAGGGCATGGCACCAGCTCTCCTGCTACAGAACACAACTTTTAAGGGTAACATTCATATCTGCATTAACACAAATATGGAATGTGCAGTGTGCACAAATCAGCTAAAGATGATTTTCTGTTCTATGTTTGAGCAAGTAAACAACATCTGTCAACTGTATAGGTCCATTTGGACTCCATAATCAAACTATAATATAAATCTCCATGCCAAATGAAAAGACGGTACATAATAAGTCATAAGGATTCTGTGGCCAAAAAGATTTATCATGTCTCATATAGTCTCAGAGCTGTTGTAGAAGGATCAGCATATAGGTATCATCTATCATTTTTTTTTTTTTTTTTTTTTTTTTTTGGTCTCTTCTTCCATGTCTGCAGCCAAGAATCCATAGTTTTTTGTTTCCTGTGGAAACAAAACCTTTCCCCCAATGCAACACATTTCCTGACTTCTATTCTGAAGTTAAGACATCCTTTAAATATATTGGCTGGTTTAATTCAGCAGTTACCCCTCCCCACCCCCTGCATTTCATTGTTCTTCAGCAGCTGCTGTTTTTATTCATTAGCATTTAAAAGTTTCAAAATTAATAAAGCACTATTAGGATCCAGACATCTTGAGCTATACTATTTCCCATCCTTACTCTCTTTAAATACTTCACTTTATTATTTTTAAACTATTTTATTTATATATTTTTCTATGAATGCCTTTATCCATTTTTTCCCTTTCTTTAGCACCTAAGCACATTTATAAGTATAGTGTACCTATTCTGAGGTTTTCTTGGTCTAGACCTGGCTTTCTGTGTGTGGTGGCTCTGGGAAAATGTTAAAAAATGTTGTAAAACCCTTCTGTGCATCTGCAGGCTTTTTCTGTAGCTCTGCTCAGCATGTAGAGCTGGAGGCTGACTCTACCCTACTCAGGTTCATAGACTTCCATTTTCAGGCATAGTCAGGAGCTGCATTTACTGGGAAGTTGCTGAGCCTGTGCTGTGGCAGGTATTTCTATTCAGTCTCCCACTGAGCAGCATGACATCTGCTTATAGACCCTATGCTTGAATATATGAGCCTCCATGTTGGATGCCAAATGTAACAGAGCTTTCTTTAGACAGCCAGCTCCTAAACAATAATACAGAGACTTCTTATTAATTATGAATGTTTAGCCTTAGCTTAGGCTTGTTCCCAAATTGCTCTTAAATTAACCCATTTCTATTAATCTATGTATTGCCATGTGACTTGTTACATGTGATTTCCTTCTCATCTTGCTGGAGAATTCACAACAGAGTAACTGAGTGTCCTATCTCTTGACTTGCAGGAAACAGGAAGTGATCTGAGACACTTGAGCATATATGAGACCTCAAAGCCTCCCTCCACAGTGACATACTTCTTCCAATAAGGCCATACCTACCCCCAAAAGCCATATCTCTTAATAGTGCCTCTCCTTTTCAGGGTCGTTTTCTTTCAAACCACCACAGTAGGCAAGCACCCTGTCTGAGTTAGAATTTTTCTATTGCTGTGAAGAGACACCATGACCACGGCAGCTCTTAAAAAGAAAATATTTATTTGGGGTGGCTCACTTACAGTTTCAGAGGTTCAGTCCATTGTCATCATGATGGGGAACATGGCGGAGTGCAGGTAGATGTGCTGCTTGCTACATCTTGGTTTGTAGGCAACAGCAAGTTGACTGAGAGCACAGGAAACCTCAAAGCCTTCTCCCCCAGTAACACACTTTCTCCAACAAAGTCACACCTCCTAATAGTGCCACTCCCTATGAGATTATGGGGCCAGTTACATTCAAACTACCACACAGTCTATCACTATGCCTTGGCTTTGTGTGTGTGTGTGTGTGTGTGTGTGTGTGTGTGTGTGTGTGTGTGTGTAGAGTGCTCTCCTTCCACCTTTATGTGGGTTTTAGAGGATGACAGGCCATCTTGCTAGTGTGACTTTCTGAGGAATTGAATCAGGGCCTTGTAGACACTAGGTAAGTGATGGGAGATGTCATTCTGTAAATATGTTTCTCATACTGGTTAATGAATAAAGCACTGTTGGCCAATAGGAAAGCAAGATAGGTGGCACAGGGAGACAAGGAGGATTTGAAGAAGTAGTAGGAAGGAGTCAGCATGGAGAGTCTGGAGACAACATAGGTCCGGGCCCACTCTCTGGTAAGATGAGACCACGTGGAAGCACTTAGATTAATAGAAATGGGTTAATAATTAAGACACAGGTAGTCAATAAGAAACTAGTACCTGGCCAACAGCGTTATATCAAATACAGGGTCTCTGTGTGTTATTTGGGGCTGGCGCCATGGTGGGTCCAAGCCGGCAGGAAAAACCTTACTCCTTACAGGTAAGCACTCTACACTGAGCTGTCAGCTTGCTTTTGTTTTTCAGTCTTTATCTGAGGGATAGTGCAGAACCCTCTTCCCAGAGCTGTCACATACTAACCCTGGAACCTGTGAACACGTGAGTTGTATTTCTTGCTTTTGTGTGACTGTGACAGAATGCCTAACTGAACAGCTAAAGAAGGCTTTAATTTGGATTTTCAGTCCCTTGGTCCTGTGGTAACATAGCACACCCAGGTGGGAGTACATGGCTGCTCACCTCATAGCACTTAAGAAGCAAATAGAGAAAAGGGTTTCTTTCATAACCACTTTCAAGGACACGTCCCCTAAGACATAACTTCCTCTCACTAGACGGGGCCTCTAATACACCACTTCCTCCCAGTAGTGCTGCAGGATGGTGGTTGAGCTTTAACACTTAGGACCTTGGGAGGAAACCCCAGACCCAAACCACCACACTATCTCTTTAAAGTCTCCAGAGGGAGCACACTCTGAAGACAATGATTTTGTCCTAGTGATACAAATTAGGATTTAGACTTTTCAAACTCTAATCTCTAATATCCTTTCTTCTTCCTTTTCTTCTCTCCTTTCCTCTTCCCCAATCTTCCCCTCCCTCCTTCCCTCCCTCTCCCTCTTTCCTTCCCTCCCTCCTTTCTTCTCCCTCTCTCCTTCCCTCTTCCCCTCTCCCTCCTTCCCTACTTTTCCCTCCCTCCTCCCCCTCTTCCTTCCTCCCCTTCCATTCCTCCTTCCTTCCCTCCCTCTATTCCTCCTTTCATTTCTTTCTTTGTAGATTTTTGCTGTGGTAGAAATACCCGACTAAAGCAACTTAAGGGAGAAAACTTAATTTGGGTTCACAGTTTGAGGTGAGTCTGTCATGGCAGGGAAGTCATGACAGCAGGAACCAGAGGCAGCTAGTCACAGCATCATCAGTCAGGAATCAGAGTAGTGGATGCTATGGTAAACTAGTGGTTCCCTTTTTATGCAGTCCACGACCCAGCTCATGGAGTCCTGGGGCCTATATTCAGGATGGGTCTTTCCACCTCAGGTAACCTGTACCTAATTCCCACAGTCCCACACAGGCAGTTAACCTGTGCCCAGTCTACACAGTCCCACACAGGCAGTTAACCTGTGCCCAGTCTACACAGTCCCACACAGGCAGTTAACCTGTGCCCAGTCTACACAGTCCCACACAAGCAGTTAACGTGTACCTAATTTAGATAGTCCCACACAGGCAAGGCCAGGAGCCTGTCTCCTAGGTGACTCTAGAGCCTGCTAACTCTTTTGACAATACTCTCTCTCTCTCTCTCTCTCTCTCTCTCTCTCTCTCTCTCTCTCCTTCACTCCCTCCTCTTTTCATTTTTTTTCTATAGCTCAGGGTATAGAACCTTCAAAGGGGTTGGGTGGGAATGTTTCTCAGTGAAAGAGCACTTGTCTAGCATATGCGAGGCTCTGGGTTGTATCCTCGGCACTGAAAAAAACAAAACCCACAATTGTAACTTTTACCTAAATTGATCTAGCATTAATAAAAACTTGGGAGTCAGAAATTGAGATAAAATCCTGATGAATCCAAGGGACAGGGTAGCAATGATCACCTGACCCTCCTCTCCACATTTTACGAATCCAAAAGCCCCCGAAATTTCTCTCAGCCACTCTTCTCTTTTTGTCCTTCTCTATCCGGTTTCCCTAGCCCTCCAACATCTCTGTGGCTAATCCCAGTCAGCCAATCACTGACCCCGCCCTTGATTCAAGTGGCACAGCACAGTAGCAGTGTGAACAATCCTCCCACAGCACATGACCAAAACCAAATCAAATGAAAAGACCACACGTGGCATCTGGAACTATCAGTGAAGTCCTACCATGTCTCTATCCAGGGAAAGGAGGGGTGAGTGTGAGAGATGAAGGAAAGGAAACACCCTCCATGCTTGCTTGCCTTCCTGAGTGCTACAGAACCAAGGAAATGAACAGAAGCCACAATTTAAGTGAGCTTACCTCAGAAAAGGAAAATAGTTACAATGGCTAAATCACCCCCAAGGTGCTGAGAACTTGGTGAATTACTCAGTCCGTGAGGCAGAAGGCCTCTACAGATGGACTAACCCAGGCCACAGGCATGGGTGTCAGAGCCCTTCAAGTTCCTAAAGAGCTGTTGGTCTATTCCATGATGGAAACTTGGACATGCTGACTCTGCTGTCACCTAAGGAAGCAGCAGCAGCAGCAGCCACCAGGCAGATCAGCTCAGCAGCAAGGAGTCAAGCAGCTAAAGGCAGAGAATAACCTCCTTTCAGAAAGAGCTTTTTAAAAAACATCTGGCCTCTTCAGCAGAGACCCAGCCAAACATTGGGTGGACCTTGGGGAATCCCTTAGAAGAGGGGAATAAAGGATTGTAGAAGCCAGAGGGGTCAAGGATGCCACAAGAACATGGACCACAGACTCAACTAAGCAGGACTTATAGGGCCTCACCAGAGACTGGCGACAATTAGGGAGTCTGTGTGGGACTGATATAGGCACTCTGTGTATATGATATGGTTGGGAGGCTTGGTGTTCTTGTGGAATTCCGTGTGTGTGTGTGTGTGTGTGTGTGTGTGTGTGTGTGTGTGTGTGTGTGTACACTGTCTTGGACTCTTTTGCCAGCTTTTAGGATCCTTTTCCTCCTACTGGGTTGCCTCATTCAGCCTTGATATGAGGGTATATGCCTAGTCTCATTGCATCTTGTTATGCCATATTTGGTTGATATCCCTAAGAGGCCTGCTTTTTTTTGAAGGGTAACAGAGGACTGGATTTCAGGGAGAGGAGAGGTGGGAGAGAGGCCTGGAGGAAAGAAGGGAGTGGAAACTGTGGTTAGGATGGTATATAAGAGAGAAGAATAAATAAATTAAAGAAAAAAATCTGGCCTCCAACGGACGGTGACTTCTTGTGTCAAACAGGACAATTCTTCCAAGGATGTTCCTTACTCAGGTGACTCTAATCTGTGGCCAGTTGACTTTAACGTCATCGTTTCCAAAGTTGTTGTCTGGGCCAGCTTCCAAGGTATAAAGCGAGGCATAGGGTACACATAGACAATTTTGACTCCCAAATCCTATTTAGTGAACAAGGCTTTACCATCTCTTCATTCACTATATTTACAGAGGAGAATGTCAAAACGCCAGTTTTCTCTGTCAGAGGATAGGGTTGCTCGGTTGTAGGATGCTTACCCAGCTTTCCTGGGTCTGATCCCCAGAGCTGTAGAGAAACGTGTGTGACAGTGCACGCCTGTAGATCTTGCCCTCAGGAGGTGGAGGCAGGATGATCAGAAGGTCAAGGCCAGCACATTTTAAAAAGAAAGATTGTTCTCCCTCCCCCATCCTGTGTAGCCCTGGCAATCCTGGAACTCGTTCTGTAGACCAGACTAGCCTCAAATTCAGAGATATGCCTGATTCTGCTTCCCAAGAGCTGGCATGAAAGGCATGTGCCATCACCACCTGGCTAGAAAGATTGTTCTTAATCAATTTTCTCTTTTAGCTTCCACTTTGAAAGGAAGGGGAAAACTTTTATACTCAAGGCTCAGCTCTCACTTTGAGGGATCGTGTCAGACACTACGTGGGAAACAACCCAGTTCTAGGAACTGCTTGCAGAAGCTGAGGTTTGTCACCTTCCCAGCTGGGTTTCAAATCCCAATTAGGCACTTACTTGAAGCCTATCCTAGGCAGAACTGACTCACCCAGCTGTGGCCAGATGCCCAAGGCAGTCACAGAGTCCCCTGTGATCTGGCCAAGGCTAGGCTTGAGAAAACTTTAGAATGGTACCTTTTCCTCTTGTTAAGGAGATATGTCGATGTCAGGGATCACACTGTTTGTTACCTCTCTCATTGCTGGGGTGAAATATCTGAGAGGAGCCACTCAAGGCAGGCAGGGTTTACTCTGCTCACAGTTTAAGCTGGTGGCTCCTTAGGACAGAGAACCTTAGTGGAGAAGTGGGCACTGTCAGTGGGCCTCGAGGCTTTAGAACTGGACTGCCCTTACTCACTTCACTCTCTGAGTGTGGATGTGGTGGGGCCAGTAGGCCTTCCGCTCTGAAGCTAAGCCTTCCCTGACTGCTGCCATGTCTCTCCAGCTACCATGGGCATGGATTTCTCTGGAACTGTGCTCCAAAGTAAACCTTTTCTTCCTTCACTTGCTTGTGTAGGCATTTTATCACAGCAACAGAAAATGAACAGAGACACACCTGTCCCACACCTAGCTTGCGGTGGTTTCAATGGTGTCACTCTTGTTACTACAATGACTAATACATTTAATGATCAAGATCTCCCATAAGATAGGCTCAAGAAGTAGCTCATGTGGTAGAGGGCTTGCCTAGTATGCACAAAGCCCTGGGTTCAACCCTCAGCACGACATAAACCAGTGTGGTAGCAGATGCCTAGAACCCCAGCACTTTCAAATGAAGGCAGGAAGATCAGGAGTGAGTTCAAAGCCAGCCTAGACCACCAGAGATGGTATTTGGAATTTTTCTTTTTGTGTCTGATAAGTAGAAATTATTCTATTTAACCATCAAAATAGGTAACAAGTACAGCTTCCAGACTATGGGGCAAAGAGGTATGGGTATAATTGTGGCTGTTATTTCTTTCCAGGTACCTTAGTCTTAGAAGGTACTTAGACTTCTTAGGCCTTAGTTTTCCTTGCCTGTAAAATGGAGACAGTGATGTTATGTGTTCTACAGTAGCGTGCCTGATAAATAGCATGTGATAACTTTTCCCTTGGTGTAGTGGGAGGGACTGATCCGTGACAGTAATCTTCAGCGACTGGAGGAACAGTGCCCGGGGGGTCGATGTTAGCTCCATCGCCATTTCCAAGCTCTCAAAAAAGAAGAGCTGGTGTCCTAGCTGTTCCTTGTCTATCCTCTGGAAGAATCTAAAGGGGTGGTCAGGAGGCCTTGGTGAGTAAAGGCTCTTTCTGCCCAGCCAGAAAGCTTGAGGTAATCCCTAGGACCCATGTGGGGAAAGGAGAGGAACAAGTTCTGTAAGCTGACCCCTGACTTCCACTTGAGCATTGTGGCCTGTGACCTCCCTCTCACCTCACACGCACATACAAATGACCATGTGTAATAACCCAATTCCTTAAAAAGGAAGAGAACCCTGTGTTTGAGACTGAATCTGGGATTTCTGCATGCTGGTAAGTTCCTTACTACTGAGCTCTACCCTGGCCCTGGAGTCTGAAAAATCTGAGCTTTCTTTAAAGATGACGTGAAAGGCAAAAGAAAGAATGAAATACTCCAGAAATACACTGTGGTTTCTTGCTCATGACCAGGAAGTGGTCCACAGGTATCTTGGTGGCAGACAGGCAGACAGGCAGACGTTAGCTTGAGAGGCAGTTGCAGGATAGGGACCTAGGGATCCAGACCTCAGGAGGGAGAAGGGGGTGGAGCTATGTACTGTGCTTTGGCTGTAATTTCTGTACTGGGTTTAGTACTAACAGAAAAACAAGGACAACCACCACCACCTCAGACCTCTGCTGATCCCATTTGTGTTTGTGACAACCTGCAGGGTGGCATGAAGGAAGGGAAAGAAATCAAAGCCATTGTTGCTACCACAGCCGTTAAGAGATGGAGAGGAGGACAGCACAGTCTCCGCTTTGAGCTAGGCCTTGACAGGGAGTGAGAGATGGCTGCAAAGTAAGTATTCAGGCAGGGGGGGTCGGTGGCCAGGATTTCCTAAAAGTGGCATTTGTCTGGAGGGAATACTAGTCAATATGTAAAAACGAAAACTGAGCTTGTCCATGGATCCGATGCCATCTCCCATTCCTTTTCCTCACTTACCATTGTTTTTGTGGTGCTGGGGATGGGCCACCACAGCCTTTCCTATGCTAGACAAGAACTCCACCCCTATTCCTGCTCCCAGCCCATGATCTGATTGTATCTTAGGACAAACCAAGTCCCATCCCTCAGAATTGGGACTCCTTCTCTCTTCCCACCTACTTTCCTGTCTCCCGAGGACTATCCTTCTACCATTCCCTGGAGGATATACCAGAAGACACAGGATCATGGATTTGATTTGGCACTAAACAAATGATTTCACCAATAGTCATAGTAACAGATGGACACACAGGCTCAAACTGCAGGCTTAGCACCAAGGCTAAGCCTGGTTTAGTGGTTCAGGGACAGTCCCTCTTGAGCAAGTGATAGCTGAACTAAGAGCCAGCAGGTAGCAGACATTAGCAGAGACTGGGAGCGGTGTGTGTGTGTGTGTGTGTGTGTGTGTGTGTGTGTGTGTGTGTGTGTGTGTGTAAGCTCAGTATTTTCAAGGTACAAGGAAACCAGTGCATCTTTGTTTGTTTGTATTTTTGGAGACAGAGTTGCTCTGTATAGCTTTATATACCATGCTGGCCTTGAACTCAGAGATCTGCCTGTCTCTGCTTCCTGAGTGCGGGGATTAAAGGCGTGCGCCACCAACACCCAGCTTAAAACCAGTACATCTTATGCTCAAAATGAAATGAGAGAGGCGATGAGGAACTGGTAGTGTGGGAAACTGGCCTGGCTTGCCTTCCTCTCATTGGAGGGCCTTTGTTAAGTTCCTGAATGCACAGATAGCATGGGAGAGAAGGGGGTCAAGGAGACAATGGAGTAATTTTTGGTCAGGCTGAGGCCTCTTCAGATCTTCATGTTGCCCAGCGACTCTCCTGCTCTGTGGGTATCTTCTCTCTATTGATGGATTGCACAGCTTTCTCTTTGGACAGCAGCTGATCCAAGCACCTCATATTCCAGGAGCCTTGCTCAAGTTCCTCTCTTCTTCCTTTTAGACGGTGTCTCATGTAACCCAGGCTGGCCTTGAGCTAGCTGTGCAGTCGAGGATGACTTTGAACTTCCCACCCTCCTGGCTCCACGTCTTGAGTGCTGGGATTACATGCCTACCCCGTCATACTCAGTTTGTCCAGTGCTGAGAATTGAACCCAGGACTATGTGTGTCCTGTGTAAGCACCTGAGTTTCACACCCAGCCCTTGTTCTTTGTTTCTGACAGAATCTCATGTAACCCAGGCTGGCCTCAAACTCCCAATCCTTCTGCCTCCACCTCGAAAGTTCTGGGCTTACAGCTGTTTGCCACCACACCCAGTGTTCATTTTCTTTGTCTTTCAGTCAGACCCAGTCAGATAAGGATGGGTGCATCCTTGTGCCTCAGTAAGGACAGCAAGTCCTCACTTCCGCTCCAGCTTCAGGATTGGTTCTCTCTCTCACTGTCAATCACTGTAGTGAAAATGGCTGCCTGCCGGAGGCCTTCCATCAGTTTATCCCATTGAGTTGAATCTGAGCCTGCTTAGTGGCCAGGGCTCAGAGGTTTAAAAAAAAAAAACAAAAAACAAAAAACAAACAAAAAAAAAAAAAAAAAAAAAAACGAACCAAACTCCATGGGATCCTTCTCCTGAGCAGCTTTCAGATCACTGGAGTAAGCACCTTTTCTCTGCTCTAATTGGATCCTTACAATCCCACAGGGTAGAGACTGTTACCAGTACCCATTTGATAGATGAGGAACTGAGTTAAAGAGAGTTTAAACAATGGGCCTGAAGTCTCAGTTCTTTTTTTTTTTTTTAAGTGTGTGTGTGTGTGTGTGTGTGTATGTGTGTGTGTGTGCATGGACACATGTGTTCGTGTCATTGCATGTGTTTGCATGGGTGTAAGGAGGTCCAAGTTTGATGTGATCACCTTCATTGCTTTCTACCTTTATTCACTTTAGCAGGGTTTCTTAGCTGAACCTAGAACTTGCTGATCTGGCCAGCTGGGCAAGCCAGCTGGCTCCAGGGATCCCCTTCCTTCACCTTGTGAGCACTGGCATTGCAGGGAGGCTGCCATGCCCATCACAGATTTCTGTGAATTTGAGCTCTGGTTCTCTTGCTTGCAGAGAAAGTGTTTTAATTGCTGAACTCTCAAAGTCCCACTTCTAAGGGGTGATGGAGCTAGATGTCTGAAGCCAAAGCCAAGTTCTTTTTTTTTTTTAACTCTTCATATATTTATTTATTTATTTATTGTGTATACAGAGTTCTGCCTGCATGTATCCCTGCAGGTCAGAAGAGGGCACCAGATCTCATTACAGATGGTTGAGAGCCACCATGTGGTTGCTGGAAATTGAACTCAGGACCTCTGGAAGAGCAGCCAGTGCTCCTAATCTCTGAGCCATCTCTCCAGCCCCCAAAGCCAAGTTCTTAACCGGCATCCTTTACATCTTCCACCGGTCTTTGTCTCCTTCTGCTGGTAGAGTCCTTTTGTAACTATCTATCCTATACCTTCTTCCTGTTCTCACAGGCCCATTCACATCTGTGTCCCAGTCATTGCTTGGCCTAGTTTCTTCCTGTCACAGATACCCCAAGCATTCCTTTTGAGTGAGAGCTGTGCCTGCTTGCCCATTGGCCAAGCCTCAACCCATTGCTCAAAGGGGTGGGTTAGATTCTTTTCTGGAGCTATCGGCCCTTCTCAGCTTACTCCAGTTGCCTGAGGATAACCCTTTGATTCTAAGCTTAGTGGCACAGTGTAGTGGTCACCCAGGGAGCTATTAAAAGAACCCAAGCCTCCTTAAAATGTGTGATTTGGGGAAGGATTTGTCAAACAGGATAGCACCGTTCTTGGGGAATGTTTGCTTTAAGGGTGCTGTTGATTGTCACAAGGATTGCAGGGGTGCGGAGATGGGGAAGCACCTGGCTTTCTGTTGGCTTTGTGGGTGTTAGTGTGGGACAGATCTGTGGGGCAGACAACTGTTTTATGGACTCCAAAGTTTGAAATGTCCTCTTAGGCATTTGCTCATGTGGAAAACTTTTTTCATTTTAATTAAAAAAAAAAAAACATGTGTATGGGTGTATTGCATACACCTGCTTGCTAGGTGTGTGCCTAGTGTTCACAGAGGTCATGAAAGAGCATCAAAACCCATTGGGACTGGAGTTGTAAGCTGCCAAGTAGGTGCTAGGAAAGTTGAACTCAGGTCCTCTTCAAGAGCAGTCACTCACTGCCCTTAACCACTGAGACATCTCTCCATTCCCAAACATGATAGGATATGTGTGTGTGTGTGTGTGTGTGTGTGTGTGTGTGTGTGTGTATACACCAAAATACCATAGTCATTCATCAAAGATTCCATGACAATCAAGAGTCTATTGTATTGATGTTTGTAGAACAAATAGACAAATAGTAAAAACCCATAGTAAAAACCTAGAGACAGATACTGGGGTTCAAGCTCAAGATCAGAGAAGCAAAGCAGCCAGCCAGTAGCTTTTACCTCTACCAAGGCTGAAATGGACATCCTGTCTTCTCTGTCACTAAACCCCTGAACCCTAGACTGTCTTCTGAGACTGCACTGAGCTTCTTATATTCTCTCCAGTGCTGGGATTAAAGGTGTGAGCTCTGTTTCTCTAATGTAGCCCTGAGTGGCCCTGAACTCACAGAGATCTGTCTGCCTCTGTCTCCTGAGTCCTGGGATTAAAGGTGTGTGCCATTGCTGCCAAGATAAGTAGTGTCTTTGTTAAATCATAAATAATATGTTACCACAGATAATGGCTCCAAAGAGCTTGGTACTTTGTTCAAATTGCCTTCAGAGACTAGGTAGGATTTTATTTGCATCTCTTTGCCACTCACTGATTGAGAACTTTCTAGGGTTTTATTCACTAAATAATGTTTTGATTTTTGTGTAGTCCTGTCCTACAATCAAACATAGCTAAAAGATAATATGAGCTGGGTGTGGGGTCTCACATCTGTAATCACAGCACTAAGGAGGCTGAAGCAGAAAGATAAGGAGTCCAAGTTGAGCCTGGCCTAGGTAGGCAGTTCCACGACAGCCTAATATACTGAGTGAGACCCCATCTCAAAGAAAAAAAAAAAAAGATGACTTGGCATATAGTCCATCCTTGGAGTGGATGCTGAGAAGTTGGGAAGCTCAGGCAGGTCTCTGAGATTTTCCTGCCTCAGTTACCTGAATAACTGGAATTATAAGCATATGCCACCCCTGCTTGGTTTATATTGAATGTCCCCATTCATCTCCTGAGAAATCTCATTTCCCACAGGTTAAATATCAGGAATCATGGTGGATTCGGAAAGTTCTATTCTTCCTATAGCAGGGACTATTAGTAATTTGGTATGAACTCTTGCAGAGAGACATATCCACTGGGGAGAGGAATAAGGGTGTGATTTTGCAGAGCTAGAGACTGTCTGTGGTATTTCTGCAGTTTTCAAAATGAGATTCTATTACAATACTATTCTCAAGTGCATTTACTGTGGCTTCCTACAGTGCAGCCACTTTGTGATTAGTCTTGAGTGCTTTGGCTCTGCAGGAAATTCCAAAGCATGAAATGACAAATATGTTTTGAAGTAAAGAATAGACAACCAATGGGACCATTTTCTTGGGAAAAATATGCCCACAGATAGGAGTTCTTATGAATGTATATTTTCCTTCCATTTTTTAAATATATTGGAGCTTTGGGCTTGCTAGCTCTCTAGAAAATTCCAGTGAAGATCAAGAACTTATATTCTCCTGCAAGAGATTAACAAGCAAGTGAACAGGAGAAAAGCAAGCAAGCTATAAAAGTAACTTGTTCTGATTTAGTGTTAGTAGACTTCTCTGGATGTGTATGGAGAATGAATTAGAGAAGGACAATGTCTGGGGATAAGCCAGGAGCTACTGTCAGTGTATAGGTACAAAAGGGTGACAATTTGGATGAAGTAGAGGGAGGTATACCCATCAGGCTATTTGAGGTAAGGAGGTGTGTGTGTGTGTGTGTGTGTGTGTGTGTGTGTGTGTGTGTGTGTGTGTGTTCTAGGTAAGAAAGAAGCCACTAAATCACAGTGCTTAGGATTGGAATGGCCATGGATGGCTTTGCTATTATAGAAATAAGGAAAGCAAGCAAAGGACTAGTTTTATTGGCAGAGAGGTTAGGGAAAAGACAGTGCCTTTTCAGATGAGTTCATTTTACAATGCCTTAATTGACACTAAAGTGACATATAAAATAAGTTAGTCCCAAGGATGGGTTAAAGTTGAAGATGTACATTTCAGATTAATATATGGATGTGTGATACATTTATATGTATATGAGCTGGGTGTGTAGAACACTTCACTGTCATGCATAAGGTGCTGGGTTCTATTCACAGTGTTGCAAAAATAATAAAATATATATCTGCAAACACACACACACACACACACATATATATACACACACATACAGACTACACACACTCTCTCTCTCTCCCCCCTCTCTCGATAGAGGAATTCATGTAGCACAGGCAGGTCTCCAACTCACTCTTTAGCCATAGATGACCTTGAGGTTTAATCTTCCTGTCACTCCCAGCCATGAGCTACCACACCTGACTCCAGCATGCAAGGCAGGCACTCTCCCAACCGAGCTACATCCTCATCCCATGTATAGATATACCTAAAGAGAGATAGATTTAAGGCTATAGAAGTTGATATTGGAAGGCAGCTGTTTTCCCTCTTTGCAAAGTTTTTGGATAGTGAGAAGAAAAAGACTTGGAAGAGTTTGGTTTTTGTTGAGTACCTCTTATAAGTATGCCACCATGTCCCCAAGACATTGGCTGTGCACTCCACCTGCTGGTCAGTTCTAGGCATTTTTACACTTATGCTCTTTGGGATATAAAGCAAATCTTAGTTCATTGACAGTACAGATGGGGGTTGTGCAGAGTGAGAAAAGACTCAGTAGTCAAGAGCTAGGACTTGAGTTTGCTTCTCAGACCCAACATCAGACACTTCCTGTAACTTCAGCTCCAAGATATGACACCTCTGGGCATCTGTGGGCACCTAGTCTCTCTCTCTCTCTCGCTCTCTCTCTCTCTCTCTCTCTCTCTCTCACATACATACATACTCGCACTTATACATATATACACACACACACACACATACACAATTACAAATGAAATAATCTTTCAGAAGACCTGAGTTCTATTCTCAGTACCCACATGGTGGCTCACAACTGTCCTGGTTTCCAGTTCCAAGGGATCTGACCCCTCTCTTCTGACCTCCTCAGGCACCAGGCACATATATGGGGCACATGTGTACATGCAGGCAAAAGTCATACACATAAAAGAAAGAACTCTAAAATAAAAATAATGTTTTAAAAGACTACATATAGCAACAAGATTATAATGGTTTGGTCGAGGATCAAACAGACAAACAAAAAGCAAGAACAACATGCCGGTAACAGTGTGGAAACCATAGTTTGAATTTTGATCTTTTCCCAGGCTAGGCATATGTGATAAGATTGTCTCTGGTAGCACCTGCAGTGGCAGCAAACCCCAGCTCCTCTGATGACGGGAAACAACTGAGACTCTCCAGCGTCCTGTGTTGCTAAATTGTGTGTTCATTAGGTTAGGTATGTTAGTGCGTGTTTAGCCTTATGCTTGTAATATAAATAAGTTCATTGGGAAATAACCCTGTTGTAGGTTGAAGAGCAGTGGTGTAAGTGAAATATAGAGCAATGCTGCTTCCATTCCACCAGAAGCTTATAGTCTTTCAGTGGGAAGATCAGAGAAGCTGTGAAGGTGGCAGGATTATAGGAATAATGAGGATTTGGAACTCAGAGAGAGATTTGCATTTGACTTCCATTTTTGCTGCAGCAAATGGCAAGTCTCCAACATCCTAGATGGGTGGTTCTCAACCTTCCAAATGCTGTGACCCTTTAATACAATTCCTCAGGTTGTGATGACCCCCGATCATAAAATGATTTTCGTTGTTACTTCATAACTATAATTCTGTCACTATTATGAATCTTAGTGTAAATAAACATCTGTGTTTTCTGATGGTCTCAGTCGACCCCTGTGAAAGGGCTGTTCAACCCCCAAGGAGGTCACGCCCTACAGGCTGAGAACCACTATCCTGGACTCTGTCGCAGTCTGGTAATGCTTTCTGGATGACAGAGTGATCCATGCCTGAAATGTCTACTATAGTAGCCACTAGTCACCTGAGGCAGATAGTAGCTGACATATAGCTGTTATGGCTAAGAAACTTAGTTTTCATTTTATGTAGTTCAGATATAAAGGGGGTGGGGAGATAGCTCTGTCAGGAAAGTGCTTTCATTGAAAGCAGGAGGACCTGACCTGTGTTCAATCCCCAGTTCCCAAGAGTCTGAGTGTGGTAGCACACACTTGGAATCCCAGTGCTAGGGAGTTGAGACAGGGGATGTGTGGAGCTTGCTGGTCGATCAGATTAACGTGACTGGGTAGCCTCGGGTACCATGGAGAGACGCTCATCTCAATAAATAAAGGTGATAGCTCCTGAGGAATGACATTCAAGGTGGACATTGAACTTCAAAAATGTGCACAAGTGGACCTACACACACACAGACACACACACTCATAAACATTAACACTCACACTTTAAGTTGTCACTTATAGCTAGCAGATTCTATATTAGACCACATGATTCTGCAGGATCAGTTTTCCCATCTGTATATCTAACTCTACTCGTGAGGTTTTGTGACGGCTGACTGCGACCATTTGAAGGAGCTTCTTCCACCCTGCCTGGGTTGTGGTGGGCAGTCAAGAACTATGCTTGGGCTACCACACCTGCTGGAATCAGAGTAGACAGTCCCACCCAGGCCCCTGAACCTATCACTATAGGTTTTCATTAATCTCCTGCTGTGACTTCAAATGGAAAAACAGGGAGTATGCATGAGTCCCCAAGTCTGCTCCTCTTAAAAACATTCTGTTTGGAATGAATCAGTCAGTGTGGTGTTGTGTTTACCCCCTCTTTCTGAGATGGGAGACTGTATCAGCTTGTGGTGAGAAAGTCATCCCAGTCAATGAATAATCAAAGGCAAAGCCAAGCAGATGATAAATCTTGGCCTCCCTCCTGTGATGCCACCCACCAAGCAGAATTGAATAAATCTGTTAGGGCTTAGCATATTTTTCAGGGTAATTGGTTGCAGTTCTCTCTAATTCTTTGATTGGCTAACTTTGTCCTGGGCTTGTTCCAAGCTAATAAAACAGAGAGTGAAGTAAGTTTCTGATTTCAGCTTTAAGTTTCAGGGAGGAACCGTACAGCATTAGTTATGACAACGCTGCGAAGAAAAATAATGTTTGTTCATGCTTCTCCATCCTGGATCCTGGCAACATCTGGGCTTCTGTAATCTTCCCAGATGGCTTCCTTCTCCTGGGAGAGGGCTGCAGGTGACTTGGGAGAGAACATCAGAGAATACCAGGCAATTACAATAATTATGGCTCTGTAATGCAGGTTGGGAGTGTTTCAAACCATAAGGCTCAAAGCTGTAAGGAGCAGGGCACACTCCGGAAGCTGGAAACCTTGTGGGGTCAGAAGATGGGGGGGGGGGGTTGAACTCCAGCCTAATCAACAGCCTTCTGAGTGACGCTGAGCAAGATTTTGACTGCTCTGAGTCTCTGTCTTCCTGCCAGTAAAGTGTTTGTACTGCTGCCCTTCTCTACAGGTATGGGGAGAAGAAAGTAAAACTCTTCAATGACATGGTGCCTGACATGTCATAAAGCCACCCATCCCCACCCCAAAGCATGGTTAGATTCATGCTCTTTCTGTGTCTGATGTGGTCCCAGGAAAGAAGAAGAAAGAGGAAGAGGAGAAGTAGTAGTAGTAGAAGAAGGAGAAGAAAATCCTTGATGAAACACTTTTGCATTCCCACTGGTATGGATTGAATTTCACTGTTTGATTGTTTTTTAATTATTTATTTGTGTGTGTATGTGTGTGTGTGTGTGTGTGTGTCCCCAAATTCATGTCAATCTTCTCTCCTCCAAGAGCTCAGAATGTGTTTAGAATCAGGGTCTTTTAGAAAGTCACAAATTAAAATGAGGCCACCAGATTGACCGGAACCAATAAACCATTTCCTTCCTCTATTTAATCTTTATCTCCCTCTTAGTTGGAAGCCAGGCATTAAAGATCAGGATATTCAAGGCTGGGTGCTGTGTCTCAGAGCATCTGGTATCCCAGTATGCAGGAGGACCTTGATTCTAGGGTAACCTGAGCTACATGTTTCAAAAAAGACAAAGAAAGCAAGTGAGGAGAGGAAAAGGAGGATGAGAAAGAGGAGGGGGATGAGCGGGGGGAGGAAGAGAAAGGGGGGAGAAGGGAGAGAAACAGGGAAGGAGAGAAAGGGGGGAGGAGGAGAAAGCATTGTTCTCCCTGTGTTAGGAATTATGCTGGAAGACCACAGCCACCAGCTGTCAGCCCACGTTGAGGACTGCAATTAACTGAAGAAAATGCCAGTCATTGGTCAAGATTCCCTCCTGCAGCCCACATCCAGTGTCTGCTTGAAGACTGATGCTGTTGCTGTAGCTCAGGACAGGCTGGAATGGCCAGAGCTACGACATTGGTTGACGCCTGTTTATGAAGGTTTAGAAAGTCAGCTTCTCCATCCAGTCCTGCTGTGTCACTTCACAGCACCTGCTTCTCAGGGTCCTCACTGGCACAATGTCTCCTTCTGAAACGAAGCTCAGATGAATAAGCAAAGGATCTTTGCTTCCTTCCCCATAGGAGGAGAATGGCTGTTCTAGGCAACTATGCAGCAAGGACAGATGGCCAGTGACTTTCAGAGCTCATGGATTCTCTGCCAGTGCTAGTCACACCAATAATCCCTTTGGAGAGGTCCCTTTTGCACCAGCTACCCACATGTCACCGCAGCCACATTGACACCGCAGGCTGGGAAGTAGCCTTTGAAGGTGCTCTGTCACAACAGCCCTGGCCACTTAGCCAAGACCTCTCAGGCTGTATTCTTTGCCAGCTTTGCTTCCCAACTACTCGGAAGAAGACAGGCACGAGACTGGCAGTCGTGAGATCAACAGTGACATCAGTCATAAGAACCTGAGCAATCTCAAAGAGAAGCAAACAACCTCTAGTCCAAATGGAACCCAGCAGGGCAGAGGGAAACATCCGAGCCGCCAACTAGGATGAGAGGACAGAGAGTGAGCAGAGCAGACACAACTGGGCCCCAGACCTTCTCCCCATTCTCCCTTGGGTGGAACAAACCTCCCAGTCTATCTTTTTTTTTGCCATTATCTCACTTGCTGCTCTTTCTTTTGTGTCTTGTTAAATTCTTCAAAGGGCCCAAGAACACAGAGCCACTTAACATAGCTATACTGCCTGTGGCAGTTTTCCTTTTGCCAAATGTACTCCAGTATTGCTTTGGCCTTGAATATTCTGTACCCCCTTCTTTCCTACATGACTCTTTGCCTATTGAATAACTATGTATATGTGAAGGTTAATTTTTTATTGGAAATTATAGTGTTTTTTTATTTAGAAACAAACCTTTTGCATATTAACCCCCTGTTCCCTCTCCCTCCCATCCTCCCATGCCCCCTATTAAATCCCCAACCCACCCCCCCACTTGCTCCCCAAGGACGGTGAGGTCATCCATGGGGGAATCATCAAAGTCTGTCATATTATCTGGGGGAGAGCCTAGGCCCTCCTCCACGTATCTGGGCTGAAATAGTATCCCTCCACAGGGAACGGCCTCCCGAAGTCCATTTGTGCACTAGGAATAAATACTGGTTCCACTGTTAGAAGTCCCATAGATGGCCCATGCCTCCTTACCACACACATTCAAAGGGCTTGGTTCTGTTCAATGCTGGTTCCCCAGCTTTAGACTGGGGTCCCTGTGCTCTCACTAAGTCAGGTCAACTGGCTCTGTGGGTTTCTCCAGCACGGTCTTGACATCTTTGCTCATCCCTCCTCCATCTCTACAACTGGATTCCAGGAGTATGGCTCAGTGCTTAGCTGTGGGTATCTGCTTCTGCTTCCATCAGCTACTGGATGAAGGCTCTAGGATGGCAATTAAGGCAGTCATCAATCTCATTATAGGGGAAGGGCATCAAAGGTTAAGTTTTTAAAACTATTTTCCCACATTTATTCCAGACATAAAGGCTTTCAACAGTGAGATAAATTTTGGGCTGTAATAGGAGCTATTGCTGCAAAAGCATTCTGCAAATGGATACCAAGTCCATAGGATACCTGAGAACATCCTGGCAACAGGAACTGGTGAAGGCTTTCACACCATACTTAGATGCATGCTTGCATTAAACTTCTTTCCAAAGTCTATCCTTGCATGAGGGTCACAGAAACTTGAAATGGCCAAGGCTTTTCTACAATGCTGACATTGAACACGTTCCTCACAAGTGTGAGGTCTTTTATCCTTGATAGAAATCACAAAACAAAGAAATAATTCCCCAAGTACTTACAAAGAAAGGCTTTCTTTCCAGTATGAATGTGTTCACTGCTCTTGTGCCAATTAGAACAACAGAAGGCTTCTCCAAATGCAACCAAGCATTAGGCTACTGACTGGAGTGAAGCATGCTATTATCACCAGAACGACTGAAAGCTTTTCTACAATGCTTAAAGCACAAGGCCTCTCCCCAGTGTGACACCCTTCAGGTTTGTGCTGACTACTGGAGTCACTGAAGGCTTTTCCAATATTCAAAGGTGAATTTTTTAATGTGATTTTGTGTGCATAGGTGTTTTACCTGTGTGTGAATGCACATACAGTGACCCTAGATGCCAGAAGAGGACATCAGGTCACCTGGAACTGGAGTTATGAATGGTCGTGAGCTGCCATATGAGGCTTGAGGACTGAACCCAGGTCCTCTGGAAGAGCAACCAATGGCTCCTAATCACTGAGCCATCTCTCCAGCTCCTGTAAAGGTCAATTTTGATTGCCAACTTGATGAGATTAGAAATTCCCATGGAAATAATTCCCATGGAAATCCCTGGGCATGCCTGTGAGGATTATATACATTTTGTTAATCAGGGTGGGGAGACTTTTGTGGATGGTTTTATTCCAGGAGCTAGGGGCCAGTGCAGGTAGGGAGGGGAGGGAAGAAAGAGGGGAGGGGGAAGGAGGAAGGGAGAGAGAGGAGAGGAGAGAGAGAGAGATAAGAGGAGAGGGGAGAGGGAGAGAGAGCACTGAACATAGGCATCAACTGTCTGTATTTCTTGATTGTGGATGAAATGTGAGCAGCTGTCTTCGTAGCCCTGCCATGATGCCTTCCCCACCACGAAACTGTGACCCAAAATAAATCCTTACTCCTTGAAGATGCTTTTGCTAAGTATTTGAGACTAGGTGCCAGGAAAGTAATTCTCCTAGTTAGCTTCAGCTGTCAACATGACACAGCTAAGAGTTATCCGAGAGAGTCTCAATTAAGAGACTGCCTTGATCAGATTGGCCTGTGGACACATCAGTGGGGCCATTTTCTTGCTAATTAATATAGAAGGGCCCAGCCCACTGTGGGCACTGCTGCCCCTGGGGAGGTGGTCCTGAGATGCATAAGAAAGTAGGCTGAACCTGTGTCAGAGGAAGCAATTATCATCTGTGGATTTGGCTTCAGTTCCTGCCCAGACATCCCCCAGAGACAGACTGTAATTTGGAAATGTAAGGCAAGCAAATTTTTTCCTTCCAAATATCTTTGGTGTAGTATGACATTTTGATCACACTGTGACAATAAAGTTTGTTTTGAATCAGAGGGTGGCCTTAGATACTAGCTGACCAAAATAAACCATAGAGGTTTTGGAGGACTGAGGACAGATAGAGAGGAAGTAATAGGGCGGGCTTACAAAGGGTTTGAAGCCCTCTTGGATGGGGGAATGAGAGAGATAGGAGACAATGGTCACATTTCTGCTGCTTCTCTGATCATTCAGGTTCATACTCCAATATCTGACTCCCAAGTTTTTATTGATAAAGAATAATTAGATAAACACATCACTTTTGGTCATGTTTTATGACAACAACAAAAAGCAAACTAGGGCAGTAACTAAATACAATTTCTTTTTGTTCCTATCCAAAAGTCACCTCAGCAATGAACCAGTCTTATGCACTCTTTTTGTGGTTTTCATCCACAGAACACGCTCCAATTTGTTAACCTTTACTAGTGACTGTCAGGGTATAAAGCAATAAGCTGTAAGAAACTTGACACTCAGATCAAGTTCCATGTTGGTTACTGTTGTGTTTTCAGCTCCTATCATAGAGCTGGGAAGGCAGACACCCAATTAAAATTTTTTTTCAACAACTACTAGATGTTTTCTTTATTGAATGGTGGCCGAATGAACCAAATCAGAACTTTCTCTTTTTAAAAATTTTATTAGTTACTTGAGAATTTCATACAATTGTGAGTTGGTCATATTCACCCCTCCCTCAACTCTTTTCCAGACATAGTCCCCACTTTCCTAAGAACCCAACTTTGTATCCTCTTAAACCAAAACCAAACAAACCACCAAGTCTAGTTACTGTTGCCCATATATTCTTGGACATGTGCCCTTCTGCTGGATTGTGATCAACAAAGGATACACTTTGAAAGAAAAAACAACTCTCCCTCTCACAGCAACTATTAAATGTCAGTAGCTTCTTGGCTATTGGTGGGACTATGTGTTTGCTGCCCCTCTCTGAGCTGATTTTTGGTCTGGCTTGATCTTGTACAGGTCTTGTTCATGATGTCAAGGCGCCAAATCAGAGTTTCTGTAGGAAAACAACAGAGAAAAAATTGGTGTGGGATTAGAATACAACAGTGAGTCTCATGTGGTCCAGGTACCCCTGAAAGTGCCTGAAATCCTCAACAGCCCCCCCCCCAAGATCAAAACTGTGCTACTATGACTGCAGTTATGTTGACTTTTAAAAGTTCTCACTTTCCTGAGTATACACACTTTTAAAAGCTCGTTTAAAATGTTTTCATTTTGTTGTTCTAGGGATCAAACCCAATGTCATCCGCAAACTAGAATAGGTATGAAGCACTTTACCATAGCTACCCCCCCCCAATAGCTTATTTTATTTAATTTCATTGTTTTTTGTTGTTGCTTTTGTTTTGAGACAGTGTTTCTATGTGTAGCCCTGCTGTCCTGGAACTGGCTTTGTAGACCAGGTTGGCCTCAAACTGGGAGTTCTGCCTGCCACTGCCTCCTGGGTCCTGAGATCAAAGGCATGAGTCACCACTGCCAGGCAGAGCTCCTTTTTATGGTTCCAAGTTCTACTCTGTAACTAACAGCATTCCCCCATGCTAGTGTATGCCTGTAATCCCAGTACTTGGGAAGGTAAGATAAAAAGGTTCCACATTTCAGGGCAGCTGAACTACATAGTCCTAGTTTCAAAAACACCCCTAAATACATGTAGAAAATATTCCTGAGAGATCATAAATAAACTTTAAAAGCATAGAGGAGAAGCCCTGAAACCCAAAAAAAGTTTGAGACACTGGTGTAAAAAATAGTAGAATTATTTTGGGTACAAGAGATAAACTCTAGCATCTGTGCGCCCATGCCGTTCTTTTTATTTCTCAGGCATCCTGCCCTCGGTGCTGGCTTTCTGTCAGGCAGGGACAGAATGAACATCAGCAGATCCAGGCCTATACACTATTAGCTTAGCAAGACTGGTGCATCTGTTTTAGTGTTCCAGGGCTGACTTGTCACTAGCCTGGCTCCTGTTACATTTCCATCCTTAAGCTGGTCACTAGGACTCCATCTGGTTGGTCTCAGTCTTCTGTTCATCTCTGGGATGGGGAGTTGTTTGAAGTCCTTGCATTGCACCATGTGGAGTGGCTGACCAGAGGAAAACGAGAAGAAAAGAAGGGACTTCATGTAGACAAAAGATGTAACCATAGCAACTTTTTTTTTTTTCCAACAATGGACCTAATGTAGACAGTGGTCTCAGAATGAGTTGGTAGTTGGTAGTGTGGGGTTGGTATGAGCATTTGCTAGCATGTTGGAGGCCCTGGGTTCAAACTCTAGCAATTGAGGGTGGGGGTGGGGGAAGAAGATGTAGTCTTAAATGAGTACAACCTTGTACCTTTGTGACTTCAAAGAACAATAAATTACTCACATTCCTTAATTGTTTTGCTTTTGTTTTTGGTGAAACTTGAAGCCAGGGTCTTCACTATCCTAATCAAGAGCTGTGTCACTATGTTACTTCCTGTTAGGGTCCTAGAGAAAACCCACAAAAGACCACCATCCATGTATGGAATCAGCAAATCTGTTTTTTATTCCAGCATGCTGGGGCCAACCATCCTACACAAAGGAAAGATGGCAATTATCCCCTAGAGGGACATGTGGACTCCTTTTAAGCATAGCCAAGGGAAAGGTTCTAAGGCAGTTAGGTCATTTTACCTATAGTTGGCTTAAGCAAATGGCAATCATATTAATACATTCTAACTGGCCAGGTGCTACTGTTTTGCATTTTGGGGCAGGCCTGGACAAGTCCCAGGCCCTGTGCTAGAGTTGCTGTAGAGGTTGGCAGGCCTAGTACATACTGACTGTGGGGGTTGGCTCAAAGGCCCAGGATTGGTATGTCCTATCTTAGGACATCAGTGATTAATTGCCCTTTGTTTGTGGCTCTTAATGGAAACTGCTTGTTCAGTCTCAGGAACTGGAACTGAGGTCTGATCTCTGAGAGAAGACTGAGCAGCCTGTTATGGCATCTGCTGAGTCTTCTCACTTCCCAGTCCAGTGGTTATTTTAGAGTGCATTCATTTTACTTATAAAATATATTGAGGTAGGTGTGGTGGCTCTTGGCTTTACATCCTAGCACTTGGGGGGCAGAGGCAAGAAGATTGCTATGAGTTCAAAGTCAGCCAGGATTACACAGTGACTACCAAGTCAGCCAGAGCTATAGCGTGAGGATCTTGTCTCCAAACAATGACATTAACAGTAAAAACTGCAATAGGGGTAGAGATTTAGCTGTGTTAGCAAAGTTTTTGACTAGAACACCTGTAATCTCAGCATATAAAAAGTAGGGGCAGGAGGATCACACATGCAAACTCATCCTTAGCTACACAACAATAAAAGCATATGTGGACTGCACAACCATATGATACCAGCAGCCTCACACATCCAGTTTATAGTGTCTCTTGGTTGGGTCCAGAAGCCATGCTGAGTGACTGACTAATACCAACTACATGGTGTCCAAAGGTTTCTTCATCGTTACATAGCGAGTGACTGTGCTTAAAATGACAGTAGCAAAAAAAAAAAACACACACACACACACATACACACACACACCCACACACACACAAAGAAAACCAGAAGGAGACAACAGCCAGAGCCAGTGGTCTCAGCAGAGTCGGTCTAGGGGGCTGGACAGGAACTTCCTCCTGTCTGATTTTCTTTTCTTTCCTTCTTTCTTAGGTGGGAATCCTTAGGCAGTTGCTGGGTACAGTTTCCCGGAGGCTTCTCTCATGTCTTGTGCCCCAAAATGGTGAGAACTGGGCATCAGAATATGGCCGAGTTTCTTGTTCTTCTCTATTGATGCCCTCCTCAGGGGAGGGAGGAATTAGGCCATTCTCATCTTTGGAGTGATTTGGGTTGAACATCTGCCTTGGTTTCTTTTCCACTCATAGCGTTTGGGTGAGGAAAGAGAAGGGACAGTTGTCCTTCAGGTTCTGGTAGCAAATGAAGGACTTTCCAGACAGGTGACAGGTGGTTGAGGGTCATCTGAGAGTCTGCAGAAGACCCTGTGTGGTGGAGGCATCTGGTATCCTAGCACTTGTTTTCTTATAGGAAACAAAAAAGTCCATCAAGAAGCTTGGATGGTTTGAGAAGAAGTTATTTAGCAAGTCCAAACACACCAAAGAGATTGGAGTAGGCTGCCCTAAGCTAAGGAACTGCCTAAAGGGATCCATGCTGATGAGCACTATTAGCAGGCTCACTTTCCATATGACTAAAGCATGGTCAAAAGAAATGAATCGACTCACCTGAGAGTCCAGTTACTTTTATGTTTTAAATGAGCCATAGTTTGCCTGACACCAATGTCCATGATCTTGACCATCACAAACTGCCTCTGGTTATTTCTACTTAAGTCCTTATGAGGAATTTTAATTTTTTATTACATTTATTTATTTGTGTGTGGTAGGGATGGCACATCAGTGGAGTCAGAGGACAACTTGTGAAAGTTGTTTCTCTCCTTCCACTATGTGGACTTTTGGGAACAAATTCAGTTTATCTGGCTTGGTGGCAAGCCAGAGACTCTTTACTAACATCCCTAGGAGGAATTTTTATATATATTTATTATTTTTTCTTATTTTACATATGCATCCCAGTTCCTCCCATGCCCCTCCCCGGACCCCACTCCCATCCCATCCCATCCCCTCCACTCCACAGGGAGGGTGATGTCTTTCAGGAGGGATCATCAAAATCATTTGGAGTAGGGTCTAGACCCTTCCTCCTGTCTCTAGGTTAAGGGAGTATCCCTCCATGGGGAATGTGCTCCCAAGGTTTTTTTATGCACCAGGGATACATCCTGGTTCCACGGTCAGAGGTCCCTTAGACTGTCCAGGCCTTCTAACTGAGACTCACATTCAGGGAGTCTGAGTCAGTCCAATGCTGGTTTCCCATCTATCAGTCTGGGGGTCCATGAGTTCCCCCTTGGTCAGGTCACCTGTCTCTGTAGCCTAGTCTTGACACCTTTTCTTGTCACTTCTCCCTCTCTGCAACTGGATTCCAGGAGTTTAGCTGTGGGTGTCTGCTTCTGCTTTCATCAGCTACTAGATGAGGGCTCTATGATGGCATATAAATTAGTTATCAACCTCATTATCAGGGAAGGGCATTTAAGGTAGCCTTTCCACTGTTGCTCAGATTGTTAGGTAGGGCCATCCTTGTAAGTCTCTGGACATTCTCTTCAAACCTATAATGGCTCCCTCTATTATGCTCTCTCTCTCTCTCTCTCTCTCTCTCTCTCTCTCTCTCTCTCTCTCTCCCCCCTTTCTCTCTCTGCTCTCATCTATTCATCCCCCGACTCAATCTTCCTGTTCCCACGTGTTCTCCTTTCCTCCCCTTCTCTTTCTCCTAACTTCCTCTCCACTCACTGCCCCCCCCAATATGTTCAGGAGCTCTTGTTCCTTTCCCCTTCTGAGGGGGACCTTGTATGAATCTTCCTTGTATCCTAGTTTCTCTGGTGGTGTGAATTATAGGCTGGTGATCCTTTGCTTTATGTCTAAAATTCATATATGAGTGAGTATATACCATGTTCCTCTTTTTGTGACTGGGTTGCCTTACTCAGGATGGTTTCTTCAAGTTCTATCCATTTGCCTGCGAATTTCAAGATTCCATTGTTTTTTTTACCACTAAGTAGTATTCCATTGTGTAAAAGTACCACATCTTCTGTATCCCTTCTTCAGTTGAGGGGCATCTAGGTTGCTTCCAGGTTCTTGCTATTACAAATAATGCTGCTATGAACATAGTTGAACAGATATCCTTGTTTCATGGATGTGGATCATTGGGATTGCAATATAGCCTGAAGACCAGGAGAGATACTGTCTTGTTAGAGTTTCTATTGCTGTGAAAAAGCACCATAACCAAAGCAAGTTGGGGAGAGAAGGGTTTATTTGGCCTTACACTTTCATAGTTCTATTCATCATTGAAGGAATCAGGGCAGGAACTCTAACAGGGCAAGAACCTAGAGGCAGAAGCTGATGCATAAGCCAGGATGGATGCTGCTTACTGCCTTGCTCCCCATGACTTGCTCATCATGCTTTTTTTTTTTTTTTTTTTTTTTTTTTAAGAACACAGGATCACCAGGGGACATTTTCTCAATTGAGGTTCCCTCCCTTCATATAACTTGTGTTATTTGTTGACATATCTGTGCCATATCAGTTGACATACTTGTGTTATCAAGTTGCCATAAGACTAGCCAACACACAAACCAAACTAAATGGACTAAACAACTATTGGAGTTTTGGACTTTCTATTAGGAGATAGCCATTGCTGGACTGACCACAAGCTGCAAACCAACACTCTAGTAAATCCCATATATGTTATATTTAATCTGTCTCTTTATAGTCAATATATATATAACTATATATTCATTTATCCATTCTGTTCCTCTAGAAAACTTGACTTATATATACACTAGCCCTATCTAATAAATACACTTTGTAATTTATATTCATTCTATCATCCCTGTTCCTCTAGAGAACCTTGGCTAATACAAATAATTATAAGTATCTGGGTTTATTAATATAGTACTGATCTAGAACAAATCTTATAGAACCAAGGTCTGATGCTGGACTTGCTTGTAATCCATACTCATTCTTCTGTAAACTTTGGGTCATTTTACAATTATTTTTACTACAATGTTATCTAAATGTCTCTTTCACTGTATCATGTACGGAATAATGGCAAGAACAAAATCCCTCACATCTCCAAGGCCATGTTAATGTTTTCCCACTATCTTCAATCCTTAGTTGGTTGATCCTTTAGATGTACAAACCATGATGACTACCTTGGGATGATTGTTGTGTGCTTATATGACAATCTGATGAAGCTGATCTTGATGGGTTTCAGCATTTGGTGGTTCAGAGTCCCATGTTTGTCTCCTGTCATTGCTCTGCTACAGCTCAGTGTCTGTGGAGTCTCTTGCATCTGAGAGGAAAGAAGCCCACATTCTTTTAACTTCCTTGGCCCAGAACTGATGCATGCCTCTCCTCACAGTACAATGGCCAGCACTGACACATGTCCTTACACTGATGTGAAGGTGTTGTGATAGGTCTTCTGTCCCTGAGTGGCCACTTCTCAGCACCAACTGTGGACCATAGAGAATTTGGTGATGGGGAAGGATGGGAGAGTCAAAATGAGAAAACACAATGGCATACATGCATGCAAATGTCATAAAGAAACACAGAATTGGGCTGGAGTGATGGCTCCATGCATGATGGCCTGGGTTTATAACTACCTCCTGTGGGTTGTTCTCTGCCTTCCACATGTGTGCTGTGTCTCTTTCTCTCAAAATTAAAAAAGGAACCCATTATTTTTTTAAAAACAATAACAAAACAAAAAGGAAACTATTTTATATAGTTACTGAAAAAGGTTTGATAAAAAATTAGTTGGGGCTGCTGTGGATTCTTAAGTTCTAAGGTTTTTATCATTTAATGTGTTTGGAATATACAGGAATCTGTTGAAGACTCAAAGGTTCTTTCAATATGGCCACATTCATGCAAAAAAAAACGAAGAAAACCCATTGGTCAGTGCCTGGCGAGCATGCACAAGGCACCATAAACCAGGCAGAGTGGTACCCATGGATATTCTGAGCACTGGGAGGTGGTAGCAAGAGGAGCAAGCATTTAAGGTCATCCTCAGCTCCACAGGGAACTTCGGGTTAGTCTGGGCAAAGGGGACTTGCAAATCTGTGAAAGAAAGAGGGGGAGGGAGAGAGAGAGGGAGGGAGAGGGAAGGGAGAAAGGAAGGAGAGATGAGGGAGGGAGAGAAGGAAGGAAAGAAGGAAGGAAGTAAAGATGAAGGAGGGAGGGAGGAAGGGAAGGAGAGAGAAGGGAGGGAGAGGGAAGGAAGGAAGGAAGGAAGGAAGGGAAGGGAAGAAACTATCTTGCAGGTATACTCTGTATCTCAATGGTTTTAGCGCCTGAGAACCGACCATGTCTGAATCCCTTGTAATGTTCTAGCCTGTGTGGTCTTTTTCATCCTTTTGGACAAGCAAGATGGACACCAGAGGCAGTAGCTTCACTCAGGCTCCATTACTCAGTGTGGAGAGAGGAACTCAGAGGGTTTTTTTTTTTTTTTTTTTTTTACGTAATGTTTAGAAATAAGCATCTGAGAAGTGTGGAAACATGCTGTCCTGATTTACTCAGCCCCATGCTTAAATGCTGGCATTAGCACCATCCGTTGAATGTGGAAAGTTGTCTAAAAATGAGTCACCTGGCACCAAAAACCATTTATGCACAGACTCCCCCCACAGTTCTTATCTTAGTATCAACAAAACGGCTCTGCTAGCTTGTAAATTCTAAGAAGTCTAGGAGAACGAGGGTTCCCCCAAGTGGTGTGCAATTATTCATCTTCTAGTACAAGGCATCGGTTTCCTGGAACCTCATTGGTACCCTTGCTTTTCAAAGATGCTGACTTAGGTCGCATAATGGACAAGCGTATATTAATTCTGAATGAAGGTGTACAGGCTGCATCTGACTCCTTTGAGTGTCTCTCCCATCTCATTCTCAGTAATAATTTTTTACATACATGCATTTGTTCATTTATTTATTTATTCATCTGTTTAATTATTTATTAGGTGTGGAGTTTACAGTTGCTCTCTCTGGAGTCAGTTCCTTCCTTCTACCATGTGGATCTCATGTTTTAACCACTGAGCAACCTTGCCAGCCCTCATACTCAGTGTTTGTTTTTGACAGCTGGTGACTTGGCCGATTAGAAATATTATTGATTTATGCAATCATTTCTCTTCTATCTGAAAACATGCTAATTCATCCTAGTAAAGGATCAGAACGTCTCTTTGTTCCTTTTCGGGTGTTCATTTTCTTTTGTAGTTGGCTTACACTGCCAATGTGATGTCCTGTGGGTTAGACACTGAAATATAATGTTAACAGCTATGAATATATCTTATATTACTAGCAGGGTCATGAAAATGTGGGAAGGGCCCAGGGACGTAGCTCAGTTGGATGAGAGTTTACTTTGCATGCTTGAGGCCCTGAGTTCTATCCCTAGCATTGCATAAACTGGGCTTGAGAACACACATCTAATTCTGCCATTTGGGAGATTGTGGCAGGAAGATCAAGGGTTCCAGGACGACTTTGGCTAGCTATATAGAGAGTCTGGGGATAACCTGGACTATATGAGATGGTATCTAAAAAAGATAAATAAATAAAAGAGAGAAAAACAAAAGCAAACTCATTTGAATGCAAGCAAGTATTTCCATGTCAACATAAGGAGGAAGTACTCAGAATCCAGACGATCCTGGTTTCTGACATGGATCAATGTGGTCATAGTTTCGAGGACAGCATATGTAGCTTCCCAAGCTTATATGTATATTTTATGTATAAGTTAAATATGATACTTTATAAAATAGTTTTCCTTAAAGATTTCTTTTATGATTTTATTTATTTGCCTGTGTATGTCTCTGTGTGTGCCTGCAGGTGCCTGAGGAGGTCAGCAGAAAGTGTCAAATACAGGTGGTTGTGAGCTGCCTGGTATGGATGCTGATAACTGAGTTGGGATCTTCCAAAAGAGGACATAATCCCTGAGCCATCTCCCTAGCACCTATAAAGTCTTTTTTAATTGTAGAGGTTTGTTCATATTGCCTGGGGGGGGTAGGCTGACCACAGAGTGGGGCCCTGTCTCAGAAAACTCAAATGTTCATAGAAAAAAATTAATTGAAAAAGAACCCAAAATATAGTATCACATGCATATTGATGGCAGCTGTGAAAATTTATGTCCGATCACATTGGGGAAGGCAGTAGAATAGGAGCTGGATAGTGTTTGGGACCTGTGGAATTACTTTTCTAGTTGTTGAAACTGTGGTATAGAAATATCTCTTGCTGCTGCATGGTGGTGGCGCACACCTTTAATCCCGATGCTTGGGAGGCAGAGGCAGGCAGATCTCTGTGAGTTTAAGACCAGGCTGTTCTATAGTGCAAGTTCCAGGACAGCCAACACTACATAGAGAAACCCTGTCTCAAACAACAACAGCAAGAACAAACGTCTCAAACAACAACAGCAAGAACAAACAACACAAAACTCTTACATTCTAAGAAACTGGAACATCTGCTGGATCTCACAGCCAGGGTTAAATAATACACCTTGAGGGCACTTAAGACCTAAGACTGCTATTCTACTGTGTACTTGGGCTGGCTGTTTAACCTGCTTTTAAGAGAACAATGTAACGGTCAACCTTGCTTGCCTTGGATTTCCCATGTCATCAATTTTTACAGCTCAAGATAATGCATAGCCATGATTAAGTTATGTACTCTTCCATGCCCCCATCCCAGACCAATGTGTGTGCATCACTTCCTCAAAGCAGTAAAAATAGAGGCGGAAGCAATCTTATAAAATTAATATCCACCATAAATGTTCAATACAACATTTGTCGATACACAATGATGTTTGTAATGCTGTTTGTTATCTGGTCAGTTGGAGCCAGTGACTTAATCCCTTGTAAAACTCTGTTAAAGATTTCTGTAAAGAGTCCCATTCCTTCACCATGTGATGCTTTCTGTGCTGTTCAGTAAAGACACAACAAAGCCCTTTGTTAGGGACACACAGAGTGACACAGACATGGACAAATTCCCAAGACAGCCTCCAGTTGACAGCTGTCAGGTAGGCACAGATTTAGATTCACACACCAGACACACAGAAGACAGAAGACACTGAAGCATGAAGCAGAGAATTAAAATTTGGCTTGCTCTGGCCTAAATTTTTGAGATCAGTATCCCTGACTGCCCTGGAACTCTATCTGTAGACCAGGCTGGCCTCAAACTCATAGATATCTGCCTGCCACTGCCTCTTGAGTGCAGGGACTAAAGGCATTCACCACCATCAGCTGGATTATCTCTTTTCTTAATTTGATATTACATCATTGTTGATTACTCATAGCTATTTTCTAATATTTTAATCCATACATTGAAACCAATAATAATAATTGTTTTAATTAATGAAGTTTATGAAATGAAGTGTTGGATTAGCGATTCATCATTTTCATTTTATGTGTATGAGTGTCTTTGTTAGATTGTTTAAGGAAGCTGTAGAGAGACAGGGGCAGAAAGGGAGGCTTGGTTTGACCTTAGACAGGACCATGTTTATTCAAAGCAAGGGGACACTTTTGTCACCTGTGTGTGTGTGGATGACCAAAATTCTTGCAGAAGATAAGATGTGGCCCCTTTTAAAGGTGGAAAGGACTCCCACTCAGACTCCCACTCAGTTGTCTTTCCTTTCTAGAGCTTCTTGGCTTGGCCACAAGGGAGGCTGGGAAGTGTAGTCTTGTGGTGATATATTATTTATGATTTATTAAAAGTTGCCTGAAGATTCAGAAAGCAAAGCCAGCCACAAGCTATATAAACCTTTAATCCCATCAGTCAGAAGCGAGGAGGTGATGGTACACACCTTTAATCCTGGAACTCAGGATTTAGAGGTAGATGGATCTCTGTGATTCCAAGGCCACCCAGATCTACACAAGATTGATCCAGTCCTAAAGAGAAACTGCTCACATAAAGATGATCTCAGTACCTGGGATCATATGCATTTAATCCCAGAATTAGGGAGGTATATAAGACAGGAGGAAGGTCTCAGTGTCAGGCATTCATTCTCCAGCCTTGCTGAGGAGAGGCAGCAGGATCAGCCCAATCAGCCTGAGCTAGTGGTAAGAGCTAGTGGCCTGCTATTTTGTTTTTCTGATCATCAGCTTGAAGTTTGAACTCCAACATCTGTCTCTGGGTCTTTTATTTTTCATATTACACAGTCTATTAGCAGGAAACTATCATTCATAACTTAAGAATACATGAAAATGCAGAATAGGGGCCAGATGAGGGAAAAAGGCAAAAAGAGGAGTCAAATCCAGCTACCTGGAAAGTAGGGAGCTGCCTCTTCATCACTACAATTCAGCCCTTAAGATTTCAGGGCCAGTGAAAGTTCTGAGTTTTAGGCTATGAACCAGTAGAGAATTCCAGGAATTCTAAGCAACTCTTAGCCAGTGAAAAGTTCTTGAAATCTTTGACCTAGTGAATCTCTATACAGTTGGAGCTCCACTGGACCCCAGACTATTTAGGGAGCTACAGCTAGTTCTAACAGATAATCATGCCTGGGCATTTTGCTATGTTGCACACATGCTTTTGTCAATGCAGTGTTGTCTCCCACCTAGAAGGTCAGACTGTGTCAGAGTGGAGCATTAAGTTGAGAGAGAAAAGGCAAAAATAGAGAGTGAGAAGAAAAGGATGCCTGAGAGAAAGGGATGGTCTTGCTAGGCCCAAGGATGGGGAGCATATGAGAGTCAGGAAGGTTTGTCCATCAGCTTGCGCTGCTGGTGAGCTTGTTATTTCTCACTATGAGTTTTGGCACCATTATATTACATTATGTAAGGCAGCTATAGAGGAACAGGTAGAAAGAGGCTTAGTCTGACTTTAGGCAGGACCATGTTTATTCACAGCAAGGGAACACTTTTGTGCAGATGGCCAAAATGCCTACAGAAGAAGATGGGATGTGGTTCCTTGTAGGGGTAGAAATGACTACCACACTGTAGTTCCTTTTTTCTGGAACTACTTGACCTAGCTGCAAGGGAAGCTGGGAAAAGTTGTCTTTCCTCAGGAAATTATCAGTTTGACTCCCTCTCCCTCCCTCTCTCTCTCTCTCTCTCTCTCTCTCTCTCTCTCTCTCTCTCTCTCTCTCTCTCTCTCTCTGTGTGTGTGTGTGTGTGTGTGTATGCATGTGAGTTCCTGTGGAGGCCAGAAGAGAGTATCAGATTACCTGAAACAGGTGGGTCCTGAGAACCCAAGTCCTCTGCAAGAACATTAAGCTCTCTTAACCATTGAGCAATCTCTTTAACAGCCTGGACAGATTGCTGGTTTGTTTGTTTTTACAGTTATTTTATTATTTTATATGTTTGGGTGTGTTGCCTGTAAGTATGTGTCTGCACTGAATACATGCAATGCTTTTCAAGGACATAAGATGTCTTCTGATCCACTGGAACTGGAGTTACAGATGACACTGAGCTGGCACTTTAGTGCTAGGAATGGAACCCATAATCTCTAGAAGTACAGACTGTACTCTTAACCATGGAGCCATCAGTGTAACCTCTGTATAGGTTTGTTTGTTTTTTTAAATCCCTGCTCCAGCTAGCCAGGGGTTAGGACATAGTTAGGGAGCAAATGACCAGGTTCCAGGAGTCTACAGTGGAGATGCAAGATAAGTAAGAGAGTGTGTTTTTGAATTTCCCCTTTCATAATCATTGGCTATATGAATGTGGGTGTCGGCAAAGTTTTTCTGTCCTGCCAGTCAGCTCTGTCCCACCATCCAGCTCCCCAAATAACACTGCAGAGACAATATTAATTATAAATGCTTGCACAATAGCCAAGGCTTGTTATTAACTAGCTCTTACAACTTAAATTAACCCATATTTCTTATCTACCCTTTGCCACATGACAGTACCTTTTTTCAGCACTGCACGTTCATTTTGCTCCTTTCTGTGTCTCCTTGCAACTCCTGAGACTTCTTCCCTGTGTTCTCCTTCTGTCTGCAAGTCTCGCCTAACCTCTACCTGCCCAGCTTTTGGTCATTCCTACAATTGTAGAACATTTTGATATTAATAGTTGTTTTTTGGATTAAAGTAGATTCAATAATCTTTTTACCTATAATCATATCCCCCGCTTTCCTTTTAGAAAGATTTTTTAATTTAACTCTTTTATTTAGCTTTTTTTTTTTTTTACTATAACCAATTACAACTTGTAACCTCCCTTCCATGATAATAAATACCCATAACCCATCTTTTGGGAATATGGGCATCATTCTGTTCACTAGACTACTTTCTATTGTTTGGGGGTGCTGACATCTTTGAGGAAACCTTGAGAAAATCAGGATAATTGTTAGGTTTTGACTGGTGTATTTTGTGAGGCTGTATCCTCTCAACCAGCAGTGTTGAATTTTCAAAGATACATACAAGTTTGGAATATGTGGTATAAACAAGTCAGTTAAAGATTTTTTTTGTTTTATATTTGAGCATGTAAAATGTATGTTATGTGTTTTCTATTTTTTTATGTCTGTAGTCAGAATTTTCAGGGAGTCTTTCTCAATGAAACTTGATTTTTTGTTTGTTTGTTTTTTGAGACAGGGTTTCTCTGTATTGCTTTGGAGCCTGTCCTGAAACTAGCTCTGTAGACCAGACTGGCCTCCAACTCACAGAGATCCACCTGCCTCTGCCTCTGGAGTGCCACCAACGCCCAGCTTGAAATCTGATTTTCTTTAATCTGGGATGAATGGCCAGCTTCTCATTTTATATGGAAATAAAAGCATAAACTCACCCTCAAAAGCAACATGCCTTTTGACTTAAATTTTGAAGTCAAGATGTTTTTAAAATATATAGATTGGTTTAATTTAGCAGCTTTTTAAATCAAATGTGTCTTAGTAGTTATCATTTGCTCATTTGCTGTTAAAAAATGTAGAGTCCAGGCAGTGGTAGCACATGCCTTTAATCCCAGCACTTGAGAGGCAAAGCAGGCAGATCTCTGTGAGTTTGAGGCCAGCCTGGTCTACAGAGTGAGTTCCAGGACAGGCTCCAAAGCCACAGAGAAACCCTGTCTTGAAAAACCAAAAAAGACAAAGCAAAAAACCAAAACCAAGACAAAAAAAAAAAAAAAAAAAAAAAAAAAACTAAGACAACACAATGACATACAGGATTCAGACTGTCTATTTTCCACTTCACATGGCTTTTTTTTTTTTTTAAAAAAATATTACTTCACTCCCTTTTTAAGGACTTTATTATTCTTAAACTATTTTTTATGTACCCTCCATCTCTTCTCTCCCAAGCCTATGTATATTTTTAAAACATTGTAACACATTTGGAGGCTTTTTCTGTCTGGATCTGTCTTTACTGCCTATCTGTAACTTTTTCTGTCTGCATGGGCAAAACCCCAAACCTGCCAGGAAGCACTCTGATGGCTCAGTTTATGCTGGTCGCTCATGCCTGCAGGTAACCATGGCCCAGTTGAGAGACTTTGAGAATCTGCATCTGGTTTAGCTCCTGGCTTGCTGGCATGGCTAGAGTCTCTATATTGTGACCAGCATGAGAGACAAGAGACTATGAGGCTGCATTTGGCTCTGTTCCTCTGTATTTTTAGAACCTCCCCTCAGAAATTCTGGCTCCACATCGGAATGCCACATCTCCATGAATTCGAGGCCAGCCTGGTCTACATAGCGAGCTCCAGGTTAGTCAAAGCTACATAGTGAGTCTCCCCCCCCCACCTCAAAATAAAAATAGTCCTGTGCTACCAAGATGGCTCAGCAGATAAAGGCACTTGCCACCACACCTTATAGCCGGAGTTGAGCCTATGTAGATCAGGCTGGCCTCAAACTCACAGAGATCCTCCTGCCTCTGTTTCCCAAGGGCTGAGGTTAAAGGTGTGCAAGTGCACACACTATTTTTTCTTCCTTCTTGAGCCTGCTCTTACATTGCTGTCCACCTATAATGTTCTCAGGTCTCCTTCATTATCTGATATGCAAGGCCTGAATTCAAACTGTAGCAGTTTGTGTCTTCTAAAGACAGCCAGGAAAATATATTGCATTCCACATGTAATGTAATTCCTGTAATGTAATGCTGACACTTCTACCAATAGCAAGTGTTTGTGATCCTTCTTGTTTTTTTTTTAAATTCTGTTTTATCCAGTATGGGTGTTTCATCTGCATATATGTATTGCATTATGTTCATGCAGTGCGTGAAAAAGTCAGAAAAGGGCATCAGATATCTTGGGCTGGAATTAGGGATGGGTGTGAACCATTATTTGGGTGCTGGGACCTGAATCCAGGTCCTCAGTAAGAGCATCAAGATCTCTTATCTTCTGAACCCTACTGTTTTCTGAAGACCCTACTGTTTTTATTTCCCCGCCACTTATGTGTTTTATGTGTGTGATATAAACACACACACACACACACACACACACACACACACACACACACACGACTATACAGATGTCAGATGACAATGTAGGATGTTCTTCCTTATTCCTTTGAAACACTAGCTCTTAATAAACCTAGACTGGCTGGCTGGGAAATCCCATAAATCAACCCATCTCTATTCTCTATTCCAGATTAGTCTATTTCTACCCTCAATCCCATGGTTATGGGAACACGTAGTCATGCTCAGTTTTTATATGCATGCTGTGGATTTAGACCCATGTACCCATGTTTATACAGCAAATGTTCTTACCCACTGAACCATCTCTGTAGCTCCCAGTTACTTTCTTTTTTTTAAAAAAATAAAATATTTATTTTAGTATGTATGTTTTATGTATGTACATGTGCTGGTGTCACTGGAGGCCGGAAAGGGCATCAGATTCCCGGAAGCCTAATGTGGGCTCTGAGAACCAACAAACTCTGATCCTCAACAGTACTAGCTCTTACCCACTGAGTTGGAGCAATATACCTGTGCCCCTGTTATGCTCATGTTCAAATGTTGTGGAACACACCTGTAGGGAGTGTCTTGTTTCTGGCAATTCTATCAGGTGGTCTAGAACATTGCCATGCTTTTTCTGGATTGGGGAACTGTGACCCTTTCTGTTCACGGACCTCATTCCTGGATCATAAGTTCCCCTCAGGATTCAGGCCATGTCTTGGCAGAGAAAGGGAGCCCCAAGATAAACACTGATCTCCCTGCTAATCATAGTACATAGGCTGTGAGCTGCTGGTTCTAATTCAGTTTGTGAAGATAAGCCATCAGTCTGCTACAGACCCCAGTGATCACGAGTCAAGTCATACAAGCTAAAGAGGTACAAGGAACGACCACTTCTATTGAATTACTAGAGATGCCACCGAAGGGTGGCTTTGTGGCTGAAAACAGGTCATCAGCATCCGTGCTTTTCCTAGACCATTTTGAAGCTGAAAAATATCAAATGAAAAAATCAAGGATAGTCTCTGGCACATAGTAGGTGGTCAGTCAATATTTGTTGAATGAAATAACAACCTCAAAGGAATCTAAGTTTGTTGTTGTTTCAGCATAGCCAAGAAGTTAGCAGAAGATGTAAAATGTATTCTTTACATGGAATCCCTGCCCTTGACAATGCTGGGAGCCTCAGTGAGAATTTAAAAATTATTGGTTTCAGCCAGGCCTGGGCATTGCAGGCCTGTAATCCTAGCCCCTTAGGGGACTGAAGCAATAGGATTACAAGATCAGTGCCCTTGAGGGCTACAGAATGAGTTCAAGGTCATGCTGGGTGAGCATGAACAGGTAAAGGCACCTACCAACCATCCTGATGACTCGAGATCAATCACAACCCCCATGGGTGGAAGGAAAGAACCAACTCCTGAAAGCTGACATCCATGCCCACGTACACACAACCAAAATAAATAAACAGTAAAGGTAATTAAAAGTTTTATTTTTTAAAGGGCTGGCAGTGTGTCTAAGTGGTAGAGCCCTTGCCTAGCCATAGGTAGAACCCTCAGATCAATCCTCAGTAGCACAAAGTAAAAATAAATAAATAAATAAATAATGGTTTCAACTTGCAATGTTTGTCTTTGGAACTAATGTAATTCACTGATTTGTTAAGCAGTGGTACCTGAAAGCTAGAACCAAAGCTTGGTGTGTCCGTATTTTTATAGGTTGGTACTGAGTGTCACTGGGACCTTCTTATTGCCCAGCACATGAGGAGCACTGGGCTCACCTCTGATATAGTTCCAGATAGCAAGAGATCAGTGGATGTGACAAAGGCCTTGGACTTGGCTTCCTGTTGTCATACTTATTCTTGGAATTGTGCTGGTTTTTCATTTTCTACTTGCTTTCCTGAGACTTGTAGAGATTTCCTTAAATATCCATTTCCAGCTGCCTGTGCCTTACTTTCTCTTTGAAAGTACAACAGCCAAATTCTCAATGTAGAACATCCAGGAGAGCTGGGAGATTCTGTGCAAGTGTCCAGCCGTATTAGATACTCATGAGAGAGTGAAGAGATTCCCATGCAAGTGTCCAGTTGTATTAGATTCTCAGGAGAGCTGGGAGATTCTAGTGCAAGTGTCCAGTTGTATTAGATACTCATGGGAGAATTGGGAGTTTTTAGTGTAAGTGTCCAGCTGCATTAAATATACCAAATTCAAAGCAAACACCCACATCATCCCCCCTCACCTACACAGTATTGGGTGCTGAACCTCAAACCTGCTAGGCAAGTGTTTTACCACTGAGTTACAGCCCAGCCCTTTAAAAATTTCCTTTGATACAAGGTTCTGAGTTGTTGACCATATTATCCTTGACTTTGTTCTGTAGTCTAGACAACCTTGAACTTGTCTTCCATGCCTGGACTCAGTAGTTGGTCCACAGACCCGTACCAGCAGTCCCAACTAAAAAACACCTCTTTCAATGAGTCACCTGTACATTTACTGTAAGCACTAATCTTATGCTTTTTCCAGTCAAGATCTCATTATGTATCCCTGGCTGGCCTAAGACTCATATATAGACAAGACTGGTCAAAAACACATGGAGATTTGCCTGTCTCTGCCTCCCAAGTTCTGGGTTTAAAGATGCCTTCAATCATGCCCAGCTATTCATTACTTGCTGGTTTATTTTGCTATGATTCTAATTCAGGAATTGCATATGCTAGGATTTTAGTAGTTGCATCTCTTGAGGCTTAGAGAGTCTTGCTTAGGGGAGTTAGGCAGAATCCTAAACCTTTATATTTAACCATTTTCAGTGCAAAAAGGTAAGTTCGAGGGTAGAACTTTAAATCATTTTAGGAAAATTCAACACTCAAGAAGCTGTGTGAGGTTGAGGTCAGCTTGGGATGGTCATGTAGTAACTCACTGAGGCCAATATTGTGGTGATATTGAAAGATTTTAATTTGTGGAGCAAGGATGTAGGAAAGGGGCAGGAGATTAGTTCTTGCAAGCAGAATATAGAAAATCACAAATAATGGACGTTGACATAGGTGGAAAGATCAGGAATTATGAGAACAAGAAAGGTTACTGTGGTGATGGAGCTAGTGGTTATATGATAGGCTGATCTTGTTAAATCGGGCTAGTTACTGAATCATCAAACCTTTGTGTAATAACTGAAGGCTCTAAATGTACAGCCAAGAGAAAGCCAGAGTATGAAAGAAGTTTCTCATAGGTCTTGGCCCACAACAAGGAAATAGGCCCCCAACCCTGGAACAAATGATTCCAGATGAACAGGGTCACTGGTCCAGATGAACAGGTCCAGATGTCTGGGTCACTCCTGGCCAATGGACAGTATGGGGACTTTCCAAGTCATTCTATGGTTTATCCTTTGAATAAGAACAGGTCATACCTGGATGATCTCTCAAACATGAGATCATACTTTGTAATCAATCACCTTGTGCCCATGCATGTATGCTGATTTGTGGTCTTCTATATAAAAAGAACCTGGACCCTCTGAGGGGTGTGCAGCTTTCCCAGAGATTGCTGACACCCGAGTGCACTTGTTCAATAAATACCTCTTGCTTGTAGCATCTCCTGGTTTTGGTGTTTGTGCTCTCCTTGGCCCATCAGGACCCCGAAATTAGGGTTTTACAATATATTGTTTATGATTTATTAAAACTACTGGAAATAAAAATAGTAAAGCAGCCATACTAGTTAGCTATAAAAGCCAGGCAGTGGTGGCATACACCTTTAATCCCAGGGCTACAGAGACAAAACAAGATGAATCTCTCTGAGTTCAAGGCCTCCCAGGGCTATACAAGATTTAATCAGTTTAAGAGAGTAACAGAGCTCACACATTTAATCCCAGGACTCATGAGAGGTATTTAAGACAGGAACAGGGCCTCAGCTGGCATTGATTCTCCAGCCACACTGAGGAGAGGCAGCAGTCTGAGGCTTGGTAAGAGCTTGTGGAGTCAGGATCAGCCCTTTCATCCTGAGGTAGAGGTAAAAGCTAGTGGCTGGCTGCTTTGCTTCTCTGATCTTCAGCTTGAAGTTTGAACCCCAATATTTGTCTCTGGGTCTTTTATTCGTCATGCTACCCAATGTGGTGATGTACACCTGTAATCCCAGGACTTGGGAGGTAGAGGCAGGAGGAATGCCACAAGTTGAGGCTAGGCTTGCCTACATAGTGAGTTTTAGGCCAGCCTGGGCTACCTAGCAAAATCCCCATCTTGAACAATAACAACAACAAACATAGCATGAGGACATGGTAGTGCATACCTGTAATCTTAGCACTTGGGAAGTGGAGGCATGAGGCCAGGAGTAGCTCATTCTCTGCTAGTTTGAGGCAAACCTCGGCTTCAGGAGACGGTCTCAAGATAAAATAAGATAATTGACTAAAAATTAATAAAATAGATATAAATGCATGCACATGCAGCCATATCCTTACATACATGTGTACACCCACAATGCATGTTTAAATGTATGAAAAAACCATACAGAAAAGTGTGGGACCATAAGGAAACTGTCTTCTGAAGGGCTTGAGTTTACACCTGAGAAGCATGTGAAAGAGGCAGGAATCTTGGCAGGGGCGGGGGGAGTGCAGTGGAAGAGCAATGAAAGAGATACCTTAATAGAAAGAGCCACTATGGAGTTAGGAGAAACCTGGTCCTAGGGTGATTCCCAAGAATCCACAAGGATGACTCCAGTTAAGACTCCTAGCAATAGCTAGGCATTGGTGGCGCACTCAAGAGGCAGAGGCAGGCATCAGATCTCTGTGAATTTGAGACCAGCCTGGTCTACAAGAGCTAGTTCCAGGACAGCCTCTAAAGCCACAGAGAAACCCTGTCTCAAAAAACCAAAACCAAAAAAAAAAAAAAAAAAAAAAAAAAAAGACTCCTAGCAACAGTGGAGAGGTGGAGAGGATGACTGAATTGGTTTACTCCTGTAACCAGATTGGTGAACATCCCAACAATCATCATAGAGCCTTTATCCAGGAACCAGATGCAGAGATCCACAGCCAAGAACCAGGTTGAGCTCCAGGAATCCAACCAAAGATCAGGGAGGAGGGAATATATGAGCAAGGGGAGGGGGTGTGTCAAGCTCACGATGGAGAAATCTACAGAGATAGCTGAACCAAGCTCATGAAAACTCGTGAACTCTAGACCGACAGCTGTGGAGCTTCCATGGGACTGAACTAAGCCCTCTGTATGTAGGAGACAGTTGTGAAGCTTGGGCTATAGGGGTGGGGGCGGGATAGAGGCTGGAAGTAGGACCACAATACAAACTTGGTACATGAGCTAGCTTGTTGGAGCCCATTTACTGTGGTGTGATGCCATGCTCAGCCATAATGCATGGGAGAGGGGCCTGGCTTTACCCCAACCTATTATGCCCAGACTTTGTTGACTCCTCATGGGATCCCTTACCCGTAAGAAGGGAATGGACTGGGAGTGGTCTAGGAGTTTGGTGGGGAGTGGTGGCAGGAGGGATGGGAAGAAAAACTGTGGTTGGAATATAAAGTGAAATTTAAGTGAGCCTTTCTGCAGAAGTCGCTGCAGTGTGCCATGTGACCACCAGGTGACGCTAAATACAGTGGCACAGGTTGGAGACCCAGGAAGCCAGCTCTGAGCCATCCTTAGAAAGTCCAGTTTGACACATTAAACTAGATGATTTGGGAACTACAGGCAACATTTCTTCAGAACCTAGGCCTAAGTGTACACACACACACACACACACACACACACACACACACACACACACACACACACACACACATACACAACTTTTCTTGGCCCTTCTCACTCACCATAGGTTGCTCTGTGCTGAATAAAATCAAACTGACCCATGTGTGGGGGTGTGTCTGTAACTTGAACACTAGGGAGGTAGAAGCAGAAGGATCACATATCATCTTCAGAGAACTAGTTAGGTGAGTTTGAGGCTAGCCTGGGCTACATGAGATCTGCCCCATACACTAAAACAAATGAAACCCAAAATACAGCAAATCAAACTGAGCCAGGCAGGATGGTCTTCGGTTCCTGTCTAGCTTAGTCTAAACAATCGGTTCCAGAACAACCAGGGTTACACAGCATGATCCTGTCACAGCAATAAAAGAACAAACCAAAACAAAGGCTAGGGAGTTGGTTCACTGTTCAGCATCCCACATTACACAGGGTAGTGCCCTTAATAGAGAGCTACAGAATTCTTTGGCCTCAAATGCCCATAGCAGAGAGGCTGAAAGAACTGAGTCTCTCTCTCTCTCTCTCTCTCTCTCTCTCCCTTTCTTCTTTCCTTCCTTCTTCCTTTCTTTTTTTCTTTCGTTCTTTCTTTCTTTTTTTTTTTTTTTTTTTTTTTTTTTTTTTTTTGAGACAGGGATAATCTGTGGATTTGGAGCCTGTCCTGCTGTCCTGGAACTAGCTCTTATAGACTAGGCTGGTCTCAGACTCACAGAGATCTGCCTGCCTCTACTTCCAGAATGCTCCACCAATGACCGGCTGAGGATTTCTCTTGCTGTGATGAAACACCAAGACCAAAAGCAACTTAGAGATGAAAGGGTTTATTTCATTTACAGCATGGTAGTCTGCCATCCAGGAAAGCCAAGGCAGGGACTCAAGACAGGAACATGGAGGCAGAGACTGATGCAGAGGCCTTGGAGGAATGCTGCTTCCTGGCTTGCTCCCCAGGGCTCCCTAGTCTGTTTTTAAACAGGACCACCTGCCAAGAGGTGGCATCACCCCCAGTGAGCTGGGCCCTCCTACATCAAGACACTACCCTACAGGCTTGCCTACAGGGCAATCTTAAGGAGGCATTTCTCAGTTAAGATCCCCTCTTCCTAGACTTGTCTAGCATGGAGTCAAATTGACAAAAAACAACCAACATACTGGCCTTGACTCTGCAACAGAAAACATGCAAGAACATGCAAGTTTTTTTTTTTTTTTTTTTTTTTTTTTTTTTGTGACGGGTGATCCCTGCTGTTTGCTTATTTTCTGGCTAACAGGAGGACACAGAAAAGGGAAGTGTCCCCACTAGGCAGTGAGAACAGTCCCCTCAGTGAGCAGCACTCTTAAAGGCAAAGCACTGAACTGAGAGCTTGTTGGTCTGAGGTTGTCACCCAGTGAAAGCAACCTCAGAGCATTTCTAGAAGCTCTGGCTTTGATCTCCAGCTCCAAAATAAAAGAAAATCAAGGAACATATTTGATTTTGCCATTAGCCCTGAGAGTTTCTAAGTGCTACTGAGGCTCAGGGAGGTAAAGCATTTAAAGTAAGCTCAGGAACTACTGGTAGAACCTAGTAGCTAGCACACCCGTTTGACACTCCCCCCACCAGACTGTACCATGGGCCAGTACTCAGGTCCACCAAGAAGTAGCATGGCCAGTGATAAAGAGAGGACTCTCCTGTCCCTCTGTGTTACTTTTCCTTTTCCGTGTGTGTGTGTGTGTGTGTGTGTGTGTGTGTGTGTGTGTGTGTGTTCAGGTGTGTATACCAGTGCTTTGTGCATGTTTGTGTGTCAACATGGATGCATATGTGTGGAGGGCAGAAATTGATTATCTTTTTCAATTGCTCATTACTCTCTCTCTCTCTCTCTCTCTCTGTGTGTGTGTGTGTGTGTGTGTGTGTGTGTGTGTGTGTGTGCACTTTACTTTGTTATATTGGAGACAGGGACTTTCTATCTAGCCCTGTCCTGGAACTCGTTATGTAGACCAGGCTGACTTTGAACTCCCTTGCTGTAGGTGCTGCCATCCCTTGGCAGGTAGGTCTGGGCTGTATAACAAAGGTAGTTTGAAGGGACAGTAGGTGACTTGAGCATGTGGCTCTGGCAGACCTTGCCCTTCTCCATTCCCTCTGTCTTACTAAAAATACATTAGATTACATTCCTAAAGCTAGCCACCAAGGTCTATTTCCTTATTTGGCCACTTCCTCCTCCTGAGCTGACTACCAAAGTCCAGCAATCAAAAACACCTTTTGGTTCACCCAATTAACATGCCCAATTAAAATTAAACACCTTATCCCTAACATTGGGTTCCCCCCTTACTTTTATAAACTGCCATTTGCCTTGCTACATCTGTCTCCCCTCTATCCAGAGGCAGTCCTTTGTCCCTCTGGGATGGATGCCCCTTCCTTAGTCCCCTTTCCCTCGCTCCCTGTCTGCTTTACCTTTACCCTGCATTCTAACACAGACCTCTCCTTCTCCTCTTCAAAATGACACCTGTAATGCCATTTGCTGCTGAGTCAGAAAGCAGCCGCTTTGACTTTTCTTCCCTGCTTAAAGAAGGGCCTCTCTGTGGAAACAAGTTGATTTTTGTTGGTGTTTACTGAAGCAACAAAGCACAAACTTGGACAAGCAAGCACTCTCTAGCACTGAGACACACTCCTAGCGGCCACTTTCTCCTAGGAACCTTGGCTCGATCTTCAGGGATTTGTCTAGATCCAGTGTCAGTGTCATAGAACTTTACTATTCTTACCCAATGGCCATGTAGCAAACCTAATGGACGGTCTTGTTTCTTGCCTTGTCCTTTGTCAGTCACAATCCTATGACCTTGGGAACTCCTATCTTTATCTCTAACCTGCCTGTAGGTCAAGTGTCTGAGTACATGACCATGAATTCCCTTGCGGTCAGCAGCAATGGGAATGTGGCTAGAGACACAGCTTCAAAGCACTTCCTGCAGCAGTCTGAGCATTTCATTTTTGAAGCCTCCCCTTCGGTGAAGCAGGGAAATTTTTGCTGCAGAGACTATAGCATGGGATATTGCTGAGGAGATATTTAGCACAAGGTTAAGCATGTGTTAAGAGAAAGAGGTGCATAGGGAAATTGTAAGGCACACCTGCACACGAGGGTATAACAGGCCCCTAGACTTTAGCATGGGGATGCCATGTTAGAGGCACCGTTCTGACCTTAAAACCCAGCACGTAGGCCCCAACATCTGCCAAAAGAGGAATAAAGACCTAATCCATCAAAGACCTAGTCCATAGTTCCAGGGAAGTCCCAAAATACACTGACCTTGCCTTTTGGCTTCTGTAGCTCTTCTGCCCAATTGCAGTGTGACAGCCAGGGTGTGATGCGGGCTTTGTGCATAAAAGACAAAGTGTTGCAAGGCTCTGAGCTGCATGACTCTGGCAAATTTCCTGTGCCTTAATACAGACTGTCTTTTCGCCTTTCAGAGTGTCGGTGTGATGGTCTCTGCTGGGCTTACCGAGAATCATGCTGTGGGCTTCTCAAAATAAAGGTGAAGTTAGGTGCCGTGTCGTGGCACTTGAGTAGTCCTTGACTACCTACAATTTGACAACATCCTGAGCTACATAAGACAATGTCTCAAAACAAAACAAAACTTAAAAGTAATATGTTTATCACTTCAGAAAAGCGGTATTAAAATTGTTTAGATTACTTATTAATTTATTTTTATGTAGCCCGGGCTGGTTCTGGAACTCACTATGTAGATGAGATGGCTTTGAATGTGCTCTCATCCCTGTCTCATCTCATCTCTGCCTCCTGAGAGCTGAGAGAACAACACAGAGGCCCATCACATTTAATTTTTTGTAGCCATCATTTTTATCATAAAGATGAAAAGAATTTATGATTTTTTTCCCCATGTAGCCTAGGCTGACTTCATAGCTCAATATGTAGCCAAGAATGACCTTGAATTTCTGATCTGCCTGTCTCCACTTCAAAAGTGTTGACATTGTGGGCATTTGCCGCCATGCAGTGGTTGGGAGTCAGACCCAGAGCTTAGTGTACCCTAGTTAGATGAGCTACACTTTAGCTCAATTCAGTCTCTGTGTGTATGTATGTGTGATCACGTATTTGTGGGCATGTGTGTGAAGAGGCCAGAGGCCAATGGTGGAGTGTTTTCCTCGTTGCTCTCCACCTTTCTCTTAAGACGAGGGCTGCCATTGAATCTGAAGCTCGCTTATTTGGATAGCCTAGCTGCCTAGGGACCCCTGTTCTCCCCCTCCACAGTTCTGGGGTTACAGACATATGCTGTAACACTTGGTTTTCATTTGGAGGCTGGGATCCACACTCAGGTCCCTTATGATATATGAGATTTTACACACACACACACACACACACACACACGATGCTGGATTCTCCAGTTGTGGATTATTTTTTCCATTGTCTAACAATTGTACAAATGGAAACAATTACAGTAAATGTGGCTGAAGGCTGAAGGATGTTCCTCAATTTAAAATTAGCTTGGAGCCCAGAGTGATACACGCCTATAGGCCAAGCTTCTGGGAATGAAGGCCAGAGGATCAGAAGTTCAAGGCTGTTCTTGGCTACAAAGTAAGTTTTCAGTTACTTGAGACAGATTAGATCCTGTCTTAAATAACAATGACAGATTTTAGCTTGAGCTAGGGGTGTAGACATAAGCATGAGATCTTGGGTTTGATCTCTAGCACCTCAATACAGATAAATAAGAGTAAGACTGGGTTAATTAGTCTATAGAGTTTTGCTAGAATGGAGGCTCCATAAAAGCCAGCCCACGAGTGCTTTCAAAGTTAGAGGCCAGGCTACCATTTTCACCACTCCTTAAGCTAATGAAACAGGCTTCTGAGCCAGGGTAGTGGTTTGAAAGAAAATGGCCCCCAAAAGGGAGTCGCACTATTAGGAGGTGTGGCCTTGTTGGAGGAAGTGTGTCACTGTGGGGGTGGGCTTCGAGGTTTCTTTTGTTCAAGCTTCCCTCAGTGTGACTGTCAGTTGACTTCCTGTTGCCTGCAAGATGTTGGAATCTCAGCTGCTCCTCCAGCACCATGTCTGCCTGCATGCTGACATACTCTCCGCCATGATGACAATGGGCTGAACCTCTAACTGAAAGCAAGCCACTCCAATTCAATGTTCTCCTTGTAAGATTTGCTGTGGTCATGGTTTCTCTTCACAGCAATAAAATCCTAACTAAGAGCCAGTTTCCAACAACATTGCTTCCTTCCTTTCTCTCTCTCTCTCTCTCTCTCTCTCTCTCTCTCTCTCTCTCTCTCTCGTTTGTTTTGTTTTTCAAGACAGGGTTTCTCTGTATAGCTTTGGAGATTATTCTGGAACTCGCTCTGTAGACCAGGCTGGCCTCAAACTCACAAAGATCCACCTGCCTCTGCCTCCCAAGTACTGGGATTAAAGGTGTGTGCCACCAACGCCCAGCCCTTTCTCCCACCGCCCAGCCCTTTTCCCTTCTTTATTAGGTTTTTAGAGCTGAAGTCCAAGTGGCTGGGTGGCTTAAAATCACATAAAGGTCTCTCCTAACAGTTCTGGAGCTGAGAAATCTCAACCCAAAATGTACCATCTTTTAGGGGACAGAGGAAGGACATAATTCAACCTGTAATGTCCCCCTACAGGCAGCTCTCTGTAGGTCTGCCCCAGTGAACTTTAAAACAAACAGATTCTTTCAGTGTTCACTTATTGATTTATGCACAGGAGCCATGGTGTGCGTGTGGAGATCAGAGAACAACTAGCTGTAGTCATTTCTTTCCTTCCACTATGTGGGGTCCTAGGGATGGGACTCAGATGGTCAGGTTTGGCAGCAATATCCCTAATCCTCTCCCAATAAATTAAAAAAAATATGAAATGAGCCCTAGAAATATGGCTCAGCTTGTGATGGGCACTGTACAAGGATTTTTCTTTGGACTGCCAGCTCACAAAAAAAAAAAAAACCTGACACAGAGACTTATTATTAATTATGAAAGCTCGGCCTATAGCTTAGGCTTTTCCCACTAGCACTTACACACTTAAATTAACCCGTATTTAAAAATCTATATTCTTTTACATGGCTCAGTTGCCCTTCTTCTGTACTGCCCACCCTGCTCCCTCTATCTCTGGCTGGTGACTCTGCCTTTGTTTTTCCCAGAGGTTTTTCTGTCCAGAAGTCTCTGCTATACCTCCTGCATGCCTATTGACCATCTAGCTTTTTATTAACTCAATTAAAGTGACAAATCTTCACACAGTGTAAAGGAGTATTTCACAATAGATCATTTACTGCCAAGCCTGGTGACCCGAGTTTAAACTCTGGGACCCACATGGTGGAAGGAGAGAACCAACTCCTACAAACTGTCCTCTGACCTCTACTTGTGTGCTATAGCAAGAATATACTCCTCATCTCCTAATCTCTCTCTCTCTCTCTCTCTCTCTCTCTCTCTCTCTCTCTCTCTCTCACACACACACACACACACACACAGAGTCACTCCCCTGGGGCTGCAGAGGTGCTTCAGCAGTTAAGAACACTTGCAACTCTTGTAGAAGACCCACATGGAGGTCAACACCCACATGGAGGTCAACAACGGCCTGTAACTCCAGTTCCAGGGGATCCAATCTTCTGGTTTTCTCAGGCACTGCACGCACGTGGTACAAAGACCCACATGCAGGCAAAACAATATGTACATGTAAAATAAAAACAATTAATCATCAGCAACTCTCCTGGCTTCCCATCTTGTATAATAAAAGCCAAAGTAAGGCCACTGTGCCCCCTCCCTCTGTTCCATGAATTCTCTATCCACCTCTCCCTGCTCCAGGCTGTGCCAGTGTTTTGTGCTGTCCAGAGAATGACCTATAGTGAGTACACTATGAATGAGCTTAGTAAGTTTTTAGCAAGAAATAGAACCAATAGCAAGCAGCAGATAGGTAAGCAGACTCCATCAAATCTTCCAGCTCATGACATCCAGCAGAGATGAACTATAGTAGTTGATTGAGAGAGCTACCAAAGGAAATATCACCAAGTCAGAGGCTTACAAACACGAAGTGGAAGTCAACTAAGGAAATTGGGGCAGTTATCTGGAGTTTCTTTTTACAAATATATTTAAATTAAAATACAATCACATCATTTCTTCTTCCTCCCCCCATCTTTCTCATATCCTGTTTAAAAACTGAAAATAGCCTCTTCTTTCATACCATACACCCAACCACAGTTTCCCTACCTTCATTCCACCCACCAGCTGGAATTCTAATTGAGCTTTCTCTCCACGAAGGAATTGAACGTCTAGATTCCCATTCCCACTCAGGCATCTTTTTGTCATGGACTGTTAATTCTGTTGGAAATGATTTACCTCCTGACTGTTATCAGGACACAGTGTCTTTATTCTTGGACTGGATGGCTGTTCTCTTCTCTCCTTGCCATCCCACCCCAGATAAGGGTCTGAGAGGACACTGTGAGACACACATACTTGGATCTGGAAATGGGGTGGGAGGACATTGCTTCCAGAGCTAGGTTCTTGGTGAGTTTAAGCAGCACATGACAATTTATCAATATAGTGTGGGTAGCCATACTGTCTGTCAATATCCAGACCACTTCACTATCCTTCTCCATTCAGAGTCTTTGCTCTTTTTTCTTTTCCTGGAATGTGCTTCCACCAAAGGTCAGCCTGGTTCTCTTTCTCACTTCCCTCAAGCCTTTCCACTCAGCATCACCTGATCGTAAGTATAAGCGGGTTGACTCCAGGTTCTTCTCTGTTCCTCATCCGTTTTCTTTATAATTTCCTGTGCATTGGTGTTTTGCCTGCATGTATGTCTGTGTGAGGGTGTCAGGTCCCCTAGAACTGGAGTTACAGACAAGTGTGAGCCACCATCTGTGTGCTGAGAATTGAACCCAGTCCTTTGGAAGTGGTGCAGTGTTCTTAACCTTACACCCATCTCTCCAGCCTCATTAGTTTTCTTTACAGTGTGATGCATGCATCACATAGTATTTTCTCATTTGTTTGCTATACATTATGTTCTCCTCCTGGAGCTGTGAACCACGGGAAGGTAGTGATTTTGCTACTACTATTGTTTTGTTGTGCTAGAAACGAGCCATATGTCTTGCACATGCTAGAAAAGAATTTTATCATTGATCTAGACTCACAGCTAAGGGACTTATTTCTTTCATATTCATAATTCCTGATTTTTCTTCTTCACACACACAAACATATATCCATATATATGAACATACATGTATATGTATATTTAAATATATTTATGTATATCAAGGTCTCATGCATCCTAGGCTGGCCTCAAACTCAGTATGCAACCTAGGATGACCTTGTACTTCTGACCCATTTGTCTTAGGCTCCCAAGTGCTGAGATGACAGATGTGTGCTACTATATGTACTTTATTCAGTCCTGGGATGGATGCATGTGAGGCATCTACAGAATGAGCTACACCCCTAGCCCTCATGCACATATTTTAAATGTACATTGTAATTAAATGATCGCTCAGTTTTCAAAAGTACCCACTATTCCATCTTGTGATTCCATCACAGTTCAGCCAAACAGTTCTCTATAAAAAAAAATTTAATTTTCATCCTTTGCTTTTACCAATCAAAGACACAAGGCAGAAATTTTGTTTCTTTAGCAGAGATGAGGGTGGATCCCAGGGTTTTGGACATGTGAGGCAAGCACTTAGTTCCCGAACTTCATGTACTACTGTCCCCATTCTCTTATGACAGTGTTTTTATGGTTCAGGTTGGTCTTGAATTCGCCAAGGAAAACTTGACCTACCATCCTCCTGCCTCACACTCCAGAGTGCTGGGGTTACAAGTGTGTACCCCATACCTAATTCAGAGCTTCATAATTTTCATTGACACTTTCATCATCATCATCATCATCAGACAGGGTATCATGAAGCTCACATTGGCCTTGAACTTCTGAACCTTCTCTCTTTATCTCCCACGTGCTGCAGTTACTGGCATGCTTCACCACGCCCAGTTTGATGTGGTACTGGACACTTTAATCAGCTCAGGGGTGGAGCCTGGTGCTTCAGACATGCCAGGCAAGCACTCTACCAATTGGGCACATCGCCAACCCAAATTCTGATTCTTTAAATTCTGTACTTAATGCCTTAGAGTATTAACACTTTCTTTCAGAGTGCATTGTCAATGAACAGTTATAGAAAAATCCAATCAACAACCAAAACAGGACCAACTTTTTTTTTTTTTTTAAAGATTAATTATTATTTGTCTCTCTGTGTGGGATATGTGCATACAGGGGTCCACCAGGACCAGGTCAGAAAGCCCTGGATCAGGATCCCCTAGAGCCGAGCTCACAGGCTGTTGAGTGAGGGTGCCAGAAGGTCCTGAACTCAGGTCCTCTGAAAGAGCAGCAAGCCCTCTTACACTCTGTCCCAGTCATCCCGCATGTCTTGTTTGTTGAACTCCTGATCTTCCTGCCTTCACCTCCCAAATACTGAAATTGTTGGCATGCGTCTAGCTGAGGAGACTAATAGGTGAAAAAAAAAAAAAAATGGTGAATGAACCTACAACGAAAGAAAAAGCATTCTATAAAGTGAATCGACATCAAGGCAACTGAAGGCTGTGCCCAGCCTTACCATCAGGGGGCGATGTTGGCGGCGGGCACTCGGGATCCACCGTGCTGCGCCGCTCTTGCCGTGCGCTTCCGAGGCTGCTCTGGGCCAGGCGTGGGGGGTGGGCAGGGCGAGTCATATGACCCGCTGGGTTTCCTGGCTCTGGCCGTCCTAGCCGCCCGCCTGTGTCCGCCCGAGTCGCGCCGGGGCCCCCGCCGAGGAGCCGTTAGTGGGTGCAGGGCCGCTAGCCGCTGGTGGGAAGCAGTGTTCGCTGTCGTCTGCACGCGTCCCCGCTCGCTGCCGGCCGCCGCCATGCTGGCGCTCATCTCCCGCCTGCTGGACTGGTTCCGCTCGCTCTTCTGGAAGGAGGAGATGGAACTGACCCTCGTGGGGCTGCAGTATTCGGGCAAGACTACCTTCGTCAATGTCATCGCGGTGAGCAGTCGTGTGCGGGCGGCCCGGCCGCCGTCCCGGGCTTGTCACCTCCCCGAGGGCCGGGCCGGGCCGCGCTTGTGGCCTTGGGAGGCGGTAGCTGGCGGGTCGGCAGCCAGACGGCCAGTTCCACTCCGCGTGTGGTGGGGGCTGTGCCTTTAACGCGGCTCGGAAAAGGCTACTCCGAGCCTGTTACAGTTGGCGGCCTTGGGGCTGTGGGCGCTGAAGAGTTAAACTCCAACCTGTCACTTGCTCACCCGGACCGGCTAGTCCGGCCTTCCCTAGAACGTCTGCGCGGGGGTTGGAGGTGGGGCGGGGGGAGAGCCACTCTGAAATCTCCACTTGGGACGGAGGAGTCCCATTGTGAGAGCAGGCGACCCGAGTGGGCGCCTCTGTGGAATGCCAGGGGGAGCCTTGGCGCCTCCAGTTCGCTTGGTCTTTGTCGCTTTGTCCACGGAGAGTCGAAGATCAAGTTGATGGCTTAGCTCACTGGTGGACGCTGTTGGAGAGACCATTCAGTTCCTAGTATTTATTAAGGCAGGGAGTAAGGGCGAGGCGAGTTTCTGTTTTCTCAAGAGTTGTTTCAAGCGAGTGGATAGATGGAGCTGCATTCAACGTAAAGTTAACTGCCCTGCAGGGTTTGGTCTTGAGATTCCCCCCCCCCCTCCTTTTGTTTGTATTGGGACGAGGCTTATGCACACTCAGGGAAATTTCCTTGAGAACTTAAATATAATGTGGTGGCTAATTCAGTGAGAGTGTGATTGTTGAGTTTTTTTGCTGTTCTGATTGGCTGGGAAAGGAATGGGAGTGAGTGATTTCTTGTCAGTGCTTGGAGCCCAGGAGTCACCGCGCAGTCTTAGGGCTGTCCTTACAGGGTTGAGCTGTACAATTGAAGAGAAGTGGCGGCAATTCTCAGACCTTGGAGAGAATTGTTGCAGAGTAGACAGCTGAGCTGTCTGACTGGTTTGGCCACAGGAATGATTCAGACACAGTGCCATGGGAGAAACTAGGCAACTTGTGATTCAAGTTTGTGTAGTAATAGAGCAACAGGCGTGAACAGGACCTGTAGAAAGAGAGGAGCAGAAACACACACTTCTTTTGGAAAAGGATAAATATAAGTATAAAGAAAATTTGTCGGCTTCATGTTTGGCTGCTTTTGTTTGGCTTTCCCTGCCAGATGTCTAATACCAGGCAGAACACACTTGCTTTCTTTCGTACTAGAACTTTTCTGTAGCCTTCAGTGTTCATTTTCTGTTATTTACCTGAGATAAGAATTGAAGTTTCCTTGGAAATCCTATCTCTAGGACAAGATTGAAACGGGGCATGTGGGTGTGTCAGCATGGTCAGTTATATTTGCTGTGGAGGAGTAGTAGTCAATGCAAGAACCTGCACCAGTGAGTAGAATTCAAGGGACATACTGCTTGCTTTCATGCATCTGTTGTCACCAGACAGTACAGTGTAATATAACAAGTCTGAACTTCTTGGTACGAAGCCCTGAGTTTAAAATCTGGATCTGTCACTTAGCAGCCTTGGGTCCTCTTTGAGTTGACTGTAGTTATCTATTAAATGCAGATAACAGCATATTTCTTTACCAAATTGCTCTAAGGGATAACTAGGAGAAGTAGGGAAGTAATAACTTGTTAATATTTGTAGTGGTTGTACTATTTAATGCAGACACAAGGAAATAATGAGAAAGGCATCAGCAGGGATCATCTCCTTTGCCTCTCAGACCAGTGTGGTCTGCAGTCCTAGACTTATGCCTTGTGGGAATAAAGCACCAGATGGCGCCCTCCTTTTACACTGGATTCTTTTAACAGTTATCAAGTGTCTGCTGTTGAATTTAGTGACCTTCTGCTATCAATCAATATTGGAGTATTAGTTTTGAATTATGGTGTAGATAGCCTCCTAAAAAAGAAATTCCCACAAAAGAGGCTATGTTTAACTTACTTTAATCATTCCAAATTCTATATATAATAAAACATTATGTAATGTGAAACATACCGACAAACATATACAAATATACATGCAAATAAAATGATGATCTGTCAATTAAAATGCTAACTTTCTAGACATGGTGGTGCTTACTTGTAATTCCAGCACTTAACAGGCTGAGGCAGGATTATTGCTACAACTTTGAGGGTTAGCTTGATCTACTATAACAGGTAACCAGGCCAGCCAGGGCTACACAGTAAGACCCCCCCCCCCAACACACACACACAAAGAACAAAAATAATTTAAGAAAAAAATCTAGATAGTGGTGGGGTTTAAAATGCCAAGAAAGGGGGCTGACTCCTTAGATAGGAGCTTACTTTGTGTCTCTCTTTAGCCATTCTTTGTTCTTTTGAGGCACGGTTCCACTTGGTGGCCCAGGCTGTCCCTGAACTCACTAAGTAGTCCATGCTGGCCTTGAACACATGGTGCTCAACTGCTGCTCAGCTCTCCCTAATTTAAGTTTCAGTATGTCTCCCTAAGAATTTGATGACAATTTAATTGATGTCACCTAGTTTACAAAGATTGTAAAGCTGAGTTTCTTGCAGCTCTTGGTCCAATTCCTGAAAGTTGGACTGCTCAAAAAACAGATTCTCAGTTTTTTTCCCCCCTGCTTTTAAGCTTTGATTATTCAGAGACAGAGGTACCAGCTATTCTCTTTCATTTGTTCTAGATTTTATTGAATGAAACAGCCCTAGACTTAATTTTCTGATGTTAGAAATGAAATACTGTCCAATTACTGTGTTAACGGTGGTACAGTTATTGCATAATCAGTCATATGTCCTATATGTGTAATGTAGCGTATTGTTGAGTAATCATTTACTGGGACACTTAGATGGGTTCTAGCATAGTTATTAAGAAATATGTACTTGAATTTGCAAAAAATTATAGGGTAAATTCTTGTAAGAATTAAGTATTTTAAAAATGTATAGTGCCATATAAATTTGTGTACAGTTCTGCAAATTGTGATTAGTTGAAAAAGTTAATCCATGGATAAGTTTATTACTGCAGAGAATTAAGAAAAAGACACTTGGCAGGATTGAGGAAGCCTAAATCTAGAGCGTTGTGTTTTGTGATGAGCCTTGGTTGAAGCTCAGGCTGGCCTCTGTCCTTCGTCCTCCTCTGGTGAACTAATACTACAGGCCTGGAACACCATGTCTACCTTAGTTGTCTGAGAATTTGTAGAATCTTTTAAGTCATCTGATTTTACCCTTGTTTTTTACTGATGTGGCTAGGAAAGCCACATAGGCCAAGCATTTGAATGAAAAAGCTGACAGGTAACTGACAATAGAATCAGGGCTCAGGGCAATGTATTTTTTACTTTTCTTATCTCCTCGTTAGATCTACCTTAGATTAGGACCATAGAGTAGAGAACTAGGAGATCTTGATCATTTACAAATCTTTTTCTAAGGGTGGTGACGGGGCACGCCTTAAGTCCCAGCACTCAGGAGGCTGAGGCAGGTGGATCTCAACGAGTTCAAGGCCAGCCTGATCTGCAAAATGAATTCCAGGGCAACTGGGACTATAACATAGAGAAACCCTTTCTTTGTTTCTGGAACTTGAAGGATGGCTAAGCCATTGCTGCTCTTCCAGAGGACTTGAATACAGTGCCCATGGCAGGAACCTCACAATTGCCTGGAAATCTAGGTCCAGGGGACCAAATTTCCACTTCTTGCCTCTGAGAACACTGACTCACACAAATACTTTATATGTTTTAAAAGTGGATAGTGTCATAAAAATTGTATACTAATGCAAATTGTGGTTGAGTTGTGCACAGCTTTGGCACACAGGCACACATACACATAACTAAAATAGTCTTTCCTTATATAGAGAGTATAGGGATATTTTGATTTCCTGTGCTGGTTTCCTTTATTGTTTATGTGGTGTTAGTAGGGGTTTGTGCAGTGCTAGATGATACTCATCAGTCTACTGCATCCCCAACCCCCAATCTAGTCATCGAATAGTGACATAAATTAGGAGAAACCCTTTCTTTATGGAAGGTGAGGGCAGTGGAAAGTTATGCATACTCATGCAGCAACTGAGAGTACACATTGCTATTGAGCTACCTTTAACATTTCAAAGCAGAAATAATTTTGAGTTCTTTTTATTTATAGACAAGTTGACACTGTATCCATGCTGACCTTGACTTCCCTCATAGCACAGGCTGGCCTCAAACTTGTAAAAACCCTACTGCTTTCTGAGTATTGGGGTACAGATATATACAATCATACTCGGTTTTAATCTTTAGTTTTGTAACGTGACTTGTTCAGTTAATTTGGGACAATAGTGGTAAAGCCAGTTTAAAAATTGCTGTCCCTTAAGTTCAGATGTTTAATAGATCTAAAACTACACTGTAGTGGCTAGTCTTCTGTGTGTCTTAGGTTCATAGTTAAGGAGCCTGGGGCATGCTGCCACGAAGCAGCTCTTCAGGGTTCTTTGCTTCCATCCATCCTCCATCATTGTTCTATGTTATCTAAGACTTGAAAACCCAATGTTCTCATTAAAAATCCATTTTCAATGACTGTGTTTAGAGACTTTCATAACTTGATAAACTCCCCAAGTTTCTTACAAGATTGTCACTGAACATGGAGGCAGAGCGGATTGTCCCTGTATATTATATAAATTTCAGTTTTGGAAGCCCTAGAGAGCTTCCCTTATTATTTTTTAAGGAAAATTTATTTATGCACGTGTTTGGTTATATGCACATATGTGTTTGCCAGTGAGTTGGGCACAGGGTTTGTTATTGGGGTGCTGGGATCTGAACTCTGGTCTTCATGACTGCATGCCAAGTACTCTTCACCACTAAGCCATCTCTGCAGTCCTGTTTCTTGAGGTTAATAGAGGCCACTTGGAATTTAAAGGGCTGTGTAGAGATGATACAAAAGAAACCACTTGTATTTCCATTATCTGAGATGAACTCAAGCCAGTGTTTCAAAGCATTTCTGTCTTATCTTTTTCAAGTGTGTATCCAATACCATTTAAGAATTTTGGCTGGGTGTTGGTGGCCCACACCTTTAATCCTAGCACTCGGGAGGCAGAGGCAGGGGGATCTATGTGAGTTCCAGGCCAGCCTGGTCTACAGAGCTAGTTCCAGGGCACGCTCCAAAGCAATACAGAGAAACCTTGTCTCGAAAAAACAAAAACAAACAATTTTGTACTGGGTGGAAGGAGAAACCAAGCCTTAAAAGTTGCTCATTGAGTTCCGCAGGGACACTGCCACATGCTCCTTTGTCTCTTAGCAAACAGAAGTTTTATTGTGATAACCTCTTTAAAACCACTGTTACTTGAGAGTAAGAGGCAGGAGAATCTATGTGAGTTCAAGGCCAATTTGGTCTACAGAGTCAGAGTGTGTGCCAGGACAGACTCCAAAGTTAAACAGAGAAACTCTAGAAAAACCAAAATCAAACCAACCAAAATGTAGGTGGGTGGGGAGAGCACGGACCAAAAAACCCTACTGTTATTTTTAAGTGATGCCGACATTTTTCTGTATCTAAGCATTTTTTTTTTTTTTAAAAAACAAGGATAAGTATGATATATAAAAGTCAGGCTATAGGGAATGGAGAGATGGCCCAAAGGTTAAGCGAGTGTACTGCTCTTGCAGAAGCTCTGAGTTCAATTCTCAGCACCTCCATCAGGCAGTTCACAACTGCTTGCAACTGTTTTCAGGGATCTCATGGCTCTTGCTTCCTAGGGCACTCTGACTGTCATTGATACATACCCACACACAGATGCACATACATGAACAGAATTATAATTTAAAGAATTTTTAAAGCAGGCTATAGGGCTTGAGATATGGTCCCATCATTGACTGTTGCTAGAATGCTGCAAGGCTCAAGGTCCATTACCAGCATTTACTAGAACCAGGCAAGTAAAGGCTAGTTTGTTACAGAACAATTTAACATTTTAGTATGTAAAATCCACTTTTGCATTTGCTGCAGGAAGAACAAGGAGCAGCATCCTTCATACCCTGGAAGCCACCACCTACCTCACCACCTCCAGTGACTGCCCACAAATACCACTTGTGGCTCTTTGTACCTGTAGATGCTTTTACAAACACCTGCACTGTTGATTTGATTTTGGAGTACACACTTCAGGGCTTGAAGGAGGCAGAAGTGCTTTCCTGGTACAGGAGGAATCTAGGGCCAGAATGCAGCAGAGTGGCCCATTGTAGCTAAACTTTTTAGGACTTCACAGCTTCTGTATTTGATCATGTCATCAATGGACATGAACGGTTTCCAGGTTTTTGCTATTTTACCTCGGTCTGGCTTGCCTTTCTTAAGGATGAACTCCCATTGGGTTCAATCAGAAGATTTGAACATACTTCCATTCTAGAAAGAGTGCTAATGCTGAGTTCTTCTGAATAGATGAATAGATGTGTTCTATGTAAAGATGGACATCAGAGGAGCGCTGCCTCCTTTGCTGTGCACTGTGCAACTCTTGCATTGGCAGCATTTAGAAATTGCTCTACCATTTATTTTGGTGCTCTGTGCTGAGCACATTTGAAGCAGTGCTGCCAGCCCTGGGACTCAGGTGGCTTTCTTCTTCAACTTTCATTTGAATCTTGCAGGCGTCTGTGTAAGTACAGCTCATCCTCTTAGCTTTTTTTTTTTCTGATGGGTTGCTGTACAGTTCCTTGTGGATCACATGTTCTAGGTTTCTGGTGTTCTCATGTATCCTTATTACTCTCTGGTTCTCTTTTAGTAGTGGGATGCTGCTTGCCTCTGACCCTTCCTTACAATCATTTTTGCCCCCTGAGTTAAAGTTCAAAGAAATTTTCTAGTTATATTGCCTTTTGAAGCTATAGCATATGATTTTTTTTGTTGTTGTTGTTGTTTGCTTTTTAAGTTGTGGGGCTGGAGGTCAAGGTGCTTACTGCTAAGCCTCAACCTGCCTTCAGTCCTTAGGACTCACATGGTGGAGAGAGAGAACAAACCTGTACTGACTTCTTACACATGCTTTCAGTGTAATTAAGAAATTACTTTCATGTCATTTGTAATGTAAGTTAATTTGTATCCTTAAAGGTAATATTTAAGAACTACTGGGGGGGATATTAACCCATTTGCCCAGTATTCCAGATAAAAATTTTGAGGCATTTAATTTTTCTAAGAGGTGACAATTTTAGTTAGTGGCTTCAGAGTCTAAACCATAAGCCTTCTGTTCTGAGGTGATATATATTTACTCTTTTAGATAATACTGGCTCTTGTAGTTGGATCCAGTTTCATAGTTTGTCTTGTTTAATAAAATTAAATCATTCTAGAATGACTTTATTTTTTGTTATTACATTGTTTCTTTTGTGTGTATATAGTGTGTGCATGTGTGGAGGTCAAAGGACAGGCTATGGGAGCTAGTGGTTCCCTTTGACATTGTGCATCCTGGGAGTCAGACTCAGGTCATCAGGCTTAGTGGCAAATACCTTTACTTACAGAGCCATTTTGCAGCCCTAGAATGATATTCTTATGTCTGGAAAAACACTTTAAGTCTTAAAAATTAATAGAGTTTTAGGGATTACTCAGCGGTGACCACAGGACTGGTGATGTAGTTCATTCATAGAGCTTGTCATGTTGGCTGTACAGACTGGTTCAGTCCCCAGTACTGTAAAGCAGTGTGCCTATAAATACATCGTTAGAGTTATACTGGCAAAATAATTATAGGCTCCAGGTATCGACTCTTCTCCTAAACTGGGTTAGAAAGGAAATTATGTGTTTTCAGAATGATACTAAAAATATTTTTGTAACAGTTTACTTAGTAACATTTAATTAATTTAGCATGCACAAAAATAGTGTTACTATGAGAATATCTTTTGAGACTGAATTTATTAGCATATGAGTTTGATGTGGTTGAGTTTATTTGAACTATGTTTAAGTGATAATTGGAGTTAAAAGGATACAGATTAAGAACTAAGAGTCAGCCACTAGAAGTCTTGACTTCTGCTGTGCTATTGTTTGTAAGCTGTTTAACCTCTTATCCTCCTTTGCAAAAGCAACTGGGGAGAGGAAAGGGTCTATTTATTTAATCTTACACTTCCAGGTAACAGTTCATCACCGAGGGAGTCAGGGTGGGAACTGAATCAGAAGCCATGGAGGAATATGGCTTTCGGGTTGTTGCCCATGGTTTGCTCAGCTTGCTTTTTAAACACCAGGACTACCAGCTCAGGGGTGACTCCACTAACAGTAGTTGTACATGTAGGTTTAGAATAACACAAAGAAAAAGAGAAAAGCCAAATAAGGGAACGAGAAAGGACTAAATGAAACAATGGATACAAGATGTGTGTATATATTTATATATGTATGGATATATATATATATATATATATATATATATATATTAATTTTTATAGTGTTAATTCTGCTATGGATTTCTTGTGGATTGGTGGTAGGTAAATGAAAAAATACATTCTATACTGAAAGTGTAAAATTTAATGTGAAGTTTCACAGCTTCTGTTTTGAATGCCAATTCTAATTGTATATGAGTTTATTAGGTTATATAGACTTGGGATCTGGTTAATTTTGGTGTGCGATGTTTTTGTTTATTTTTAAGTTTTTCAAATAATTAAACTTAACAAAAGTAATTACTCAAGAAAGTGCCTCATAGTCATACCCATGGGTCATTCTGCTGGAGATAATTCCTCAGTTAATGTTTCCTGTTTCCAGATATGTTTGTGCTTGTGTCAGGCTGACGGGCTAACCAGCATACCCCTCAGTCCTTGCTTCCTCCAAAGCAGTAGAGTCAGTATAGAAAAACTCTTTGAACAGTGGGCACATGGGGAGAGCCCATTTTAGCCATTCCTGTGTCACCAGGGCTGCAATAACTCATCTTATAGGAATAGTTTTTTAATCTGGTTTATGACTTCCGAGGCTTCAGTCAGTTCACTTGTCCCTGTGCTCTTAGTCAGAAAGTCAAAGTGGCAAGACTGTGGCTTAGCCTATTACTAACTTAAAAATTGCATTTATTTATCTACATACTGTGTATATGCATGAGATGCTATTTTCTTCCACCATATGGGTCAACTGGTCAAGCTTGGTGGTGAGTGCCTTTATCCACTCAGCCATCTCATCACCCTGTTACTAACTTCTTGGCATTGGAAGCAGAAAGACGAAATAGAAGGGGGTCAGGGATAATATATACATCTGCCAAGGACTTTTCTGTCATGAACTTCCTCCAACCAGGTGCTAACTCCTACTTCTGAGTTGCTTTTCATAATGCTGTCATACTATGAGTCCATCAAAGGGAATAGCCTCGGTGTGGTGGCTCATCCTTGTGATCCATCGTTCAGGAGGATGAGGGAGTTACAGGCCACTCAGCTAAATACTTCTAGGTCAGCCTGGGTTACAGAATGAAACCCTGTCTTAAAAACCCCAAACTAAACAGCCATCATAGCTGTACATATTCCCAAAAGGTGTGCTTTACTGATCTTGTAGGTATTCTCAGTCTAGTCAAGCTGACAGGATTAGCTATACATTTTAGATACTACACTGCTGTAATCTGCTCACCTCAAGAGTGGTGACTTTTCTTTCACTGGTAACAAACACTCTAACTGCCCAGAGCAGTGTTTGCTACATTATAGGTGCTCAGCCATGCTCCCCAGGACATCAATAGTATCCAAAATATACAATTAAGCAAAAACTGTATTTATGAACTCACATTAATATTTAAGTACTCAATATAAAATTATTAAGAAGTAGGAGATTTATTTATGCCTGGTGTACTGGAATATACCTTTAATCCCAGTGCTCCTAGGCAGAGGCAGGCAGATTTCTGTGCGATCTGTAAGTCTACATAGTGAGTTCTAGGCCAGCCAGAGCTACCAAATGGGACCATGTGTCTTAGTTAGGGTTTCTGTTGCTCTGAAGAGAATCCAGGACGACAGTAACTCTTATAAAGGAAAAACATTTAATTGGGGTGGCTTCCATTTTCAGAGGTCAGTCCAGTATTATTATGGTGCAACAAGGTGGCATCCACACAGACATGGTACTGGAGAAGGAGCTATATTTTGCAGGCAAAAGGAAGTAGTCTGAGACACTAACAGTGTCTTGAGCATTATGAGACCTCAATGCCCACCTCCACACTCACACACTTTCTCCCACAAGGCCACACCTGCTTCAACAAGGTTACACCTTCTAATAGTGCCACTTCCTTGGGGGAGCATTTTCTTTCAAGAATGGGGAAAAGAAACAAAACAAACAGGTATTTGGAGCCAGCAGTTTTAGATTTGAATCTTGCCATGGCCAGAGTTCATCTGTGGAAGTGTATGTATCTCTGTGACTTCTTATTTGTCCTCTGTGAAGTGAAATGATCTTTAAGCTGTTTTACAGTCTTAAGGATTAAATGATTTACTGCTAAGCATTGCGCTAGTGCATAGAACATAATCTATAAATGGTCATTTCTTAAGGCTCGGGTGTTGGTGTTCAGGTTCAATTCCTGTCCACATTTCACTTGGTTATATTTTAAGGATTAGTTGCTTTTGTTTATTTAGGAAGTAAGTCTCTCTTGCTTAGTTCTTGGGAAATTTTTGAGTATGTTAGAATTTAATCACAGAGACAGATTGATGAAAAAGATCTTTAGCCCTAGATTAACTAGTAATCTTCCACCTCCTTACAAACCAGGAGAGTGAACTCAGAACCTTGTGAATTCTCAGCCTCAATTTGTTTTCTTTCTTCTTTCTTTTTTCTCTCCCCCCCATCTCTATTTCTATCTCTGTTTTGTTTTTCAAGACAGGGTTTCTCCTGTCTTTCCTGACTTTCTAGGAACTCGCTCTGTAGACCATACTGGCCTCAAACTCACAGAAATCCGCTTGTCTCTTCCTCCCTAGTTCTGGGATTAAAGGTGTGCACCACCACTGCCTTTAACTAGACTGAATATGAGTATAGCACACTTAAGCAGTTTTGGCAGTACAGGCTAATAATACTAGCTACTCAAGAAGCTTGAGGCAGGAGGATTGCAATTTTTAAAAATTACTGTGTGTACAAATAGAAAGCAACTTATGTGAAGTCCCCTTCTAAGCATACCCTTGTCCAGAGCTCTTGCTTTCTGGAGAGAGGCTGTTGCAGGACCAGTGCCTTCCTTTCTATGGGCTATTAGCCTCCTTTCCATCTTGTGTCATAAAGCTGCAAACCATCTTACTGTTTCCTTGAAAGACACTGATGTTCTTAACCAACACCTTACAGTGGAGACTTTATTGGCTTCATTTTTGTTGTGAGCCTATGAGACCTAAGGTAAAGATTCATACATTATTCTTGAGTCTCAGTAAACATCAGAACTGAACAGCAGTAAGGTTAGCTGACTTGTTTGTAATCCCACCTCTTGTAAGCAAGTGGGGCAAGGCAGGACCCTGTATTTCCAACCCCTTGTTGAAAATTTTTGTTTCTGCATTCAGTGAGCACTGTCATGCTATACAGTGACAAGAAATATGTGATATCTGTCTTCACCATGTAAGAGGAGAACTGAGAGTAGCTTTATCAATAACTACTAGCCTAAACTGTCACATGTGCCTCCATTGCCAGCAGCTGAGAAGCTAAGACTAGAGGGTTGTGAGTTTGAGGCCAGCCTGAAGCAGTTTTTTTTTTTTTTTTGTTTGCTTTGTGAGACAGGATCCTATCAAGTTGCAGTGTTGTATGCTTGCTTAAGCTTTCTTTTTACATATGAAGCCATTGTTATTGGTTCTCATGTATGTTAGCCTTCCTAGGAACACTTGTAGATTTGGATATTCCTTTTGGCAAGCTTTGGAAGAGTGGCTAAGATTTGCAGGTGAAAATTAGCAAGATGTATGTGGGCAGAAAGACAAATACTTCTTTGTAAGTGTTTGACTGTGGTACTGACAGAATGAGACACCAATATACTAAGCCATTTTCTTTCCATTTATTTATTTTCATTGTATTTATATACTTTATGTGGATGGTGTTTTGCCTGCATGTGTGTCTTGGCACCACGTGCATATCTAGCATTCATGGAAGTCTGAAGAGGGCATTGAGTTGCCTGGGACTGGAGTTATAGATGGTTATGATCTACCATGTGGGTGCTAGGAATTAAGCCTAGGTTCTCTGGAAGAGCAGCTGGTGCTCTTAACCACAGAGCCATCTCTCCTGCCCCCTAAGCTATTTTTTCTTTGACTTTAGTACTTCGGTCTGTTTTTTCTCCTTTTCCTGAGATAGCATTGCTTGCTTACACATTCAGGTTGTGGATCTGTGAAGCCTTGCTTCAGTTCTTATAGCCAAAGTTAGTTATGTCTTCTTTCTTTTTATGTTTCTTGTTCAAAATTGGAGATATTTGTAGTAATTATTTGTACACCTGTCTCTGCTTGCACAGTATACTCTGTTGGCATGTATGTCCCTTAAATACAGCACTGGGTCTGACTCTGTAGAAACATTGTAATTACTGACTTAATATAGTGGAGCAGTGTGGGGTAAATCTCAATTATTTTTATTTTTATTTTTTGCTTCCTTTTTGAGGCAGGTTCTCACCATATAGCTCAAGCTAGCCTGGAACTTGTTTTGTAGCTCTGGCTGGCCTCAAATTTGTCACAGCATCATCCTTTGCCTCTGCCTCCCAAGAGCTAGGATTACCTGTATGATCTACCATGCCTGGCACTAGTTTCTGATTCTTGTAGAAAGTTTTTGGTCATTTTGAGAGAGAAAAACTAAAATGATGTTCCTTTGCCATAGCTCACTATACATGTGTTAGGCCCTCCTGCTGAACAGTTTTCTCATCTCTCTGGTTTGTTTTCCTGTTGACAAACTTGGTTGTCATTACTAGCTCAGGCTTTTTGGATGAAGTTGATGCTCTTTGTCAATGTTGAATGTAGAACGTCAGCTGCTTTATCACCTTTACAACTTTTCAAATGACTATTGAATACAGTTTGTTATTGTCATGTTGTGTTTTAAATGTACAATGACCTCCCAGGCTCGTGTGTTTGAACACTTGTTCCCCAGCTGGTGGCACTCTTGGTCAAAGTTGTGAAACCTTTAGGAGATAGATGGGGCCTTGCTGGAGGAAGAGGATCACTGGTGGGGCAAACCATTTCTGCTTCATCAGGCTTGTGTCCTCACAACTGTTGGCTTCTGCTACTATGCCACATGTCACCTGCCTCCTTCCTGTCTTCAAATCATGAACCAAAATAAAATTTTTCTCTTCTGAGTTGTTTCTTGTCAGGCATTTTGTCATTTTTGTCATGGTGATGATAAATAACCACTACTCCTGTAAGCTGACACTCACTCCCTGTTTCCCTACGAGTAATGACTCTTGCTTACCTGGGAACAAATAATAACCTGAAATGTCTGAGGCATTATACTTAAGTTAGCATAACTTAAAGATTTCTATAATTTAGATTTGCACTTAAGTATCAGTTTTGGCCATTTGATTGTATTTGTGACCTTGATATTAGCTTTCCTTTTCTTTAAAATGAGGTCACTGAAATGAATGATTTGTTGGCATTATCATTATTATTACTATTATTGAGGTTACTATTATTAATATATGCTACTGGAGATTGGACTCAGAGCTTCATGCATTCTAGGCAAGCATGTTATCACTGAGCTGCATCCACAGTCCACCATCATTACTATTTTTATGAGTAGTATCCATCAACAATAGGTATTTGGCTAGTTGTAATTATGTTCCTTTCCTATCTCTCCCCTCTCCCCTTTTTTCCCTCCTCCCCTCCCTCTGTCCCTCCTTCCCTCTATAAGTCAATAATTTATCCATATTTGTTTTTTTGAGACAGGGTTTCTTTGTATATCTCTGGCTGTCCTGGAACTCACTCTGTAGAGCACGCCGACCTTGAACTTACAGAAATTCACCCATCTCTGCCTCCCAAGTGCTATAATTAAAGGTGTTCACCACTACTGTTTGTATTTTTATTTTGGAGACATTTCATAATGTAGCACAGGCTGGCTGTAAACTGGTGATCTTCCCGCCTACATTTCCTGAGTGCTGAGACTATAGGTGTATGCCTATAGTCTTGCCATTACACTTGACTTAAACAGTGGTGCATTCTTCGTAAAGACATCATGTATCCCTAAGAACTTTCTTGTTACTACATCTTCCTGAACTTCTGTTTCCTGCCACTCTCTACTCTGATGCTCGTAAGCAGGTTATAGACAGCTACTGAATAAATAATAATGATAGTATCTAGAAAGCACTCCCCTTTGGAATCTGCACCACATGTCATGACTCAGAATTTCTTTTAAGAGCAAATATTCACTGCAAAATAACACTGATCAGATTGACAGGGCTAATGGAATGGCTTTGTAGTTCTTAGAGATAGAGTGGATAGGAACCATTGAAAGAGAACCTGTGTCATCTGTGTTATTTTATGCAGCCACACCGGGCCTTGCTCAAGAGAGACTGATGTGAGTGTAGAAAAAACCTAGCTGTGGTGATTTGAATGAGAATGCCCCTGTAGGCTCATATATTTGAGTGCTTAGTTCCACTTGGTGGAACTATTTGGGAAGGATTTGGAGGTGTGGTCCTAATGGAGAAGGTGTGTTGTCACTGGAGGTGGCACTGTGGTTTCAAGATCCTATGCTATTTCTAGTTAGTTCTTTCTCTGCCTTGAGCTTATAGGTCAGAAATCATATGTAATATCTGAGCTACAGCTCCAGTGCTATGCCTGCCTACCTACTTGTTGCCATGCTCCTTACCATAGTGGCCATAGATTCACCCTCTGGAGCCATGAGCTCCAAATTAAGTGGTTTCTTTTATAAGTTACCTTTCATCATGGTGTTTGTGACAGCAATAGAAAATTAACTAAGACAATAACTGAAAGGTTTGCATTTCGGTTTAAAGTACTGTTGGGGGATTAGAATGTGTTCAGTATTTTCAAAATAATGTTTAGTTATTAAGACTGGTGAGACAGTTCAGTGGATAAACTCGAGTTTAATCCCATAACCCACGTATAGTGGAAGAAGAGAGAGAACCCACCCCTCAAAGTTGTCCTCTTACCTCCATTGTGTGCTGGGACATTAATGTCCTGCCAAGAACAATACATTTAAAACCATCAATTTTACTAAATGGTAGATGTCCAGTGCACACCCATAATCCTAGTTGATCAGGAGGACCAGAAGGAGTTCAAGGCCATCTTCAACTACATAGTTTGGGGCCAGCCTAGACTACATGAAACCAGAAAGAGGGGGAAAAAAATCAATTGGCAAAGTTCAACATTCATTTTAAGATAAAACTTTTAACATCAAATTGGTCTCATCCTGTTTCCAGGGAAATAAACGCTGTTGCTTGAAATTGCAGCATCCATTAGTGGCTATTTAGGTTTGCAATTAAGTAAATGTGAGAAACATGAGGAAGTCACCCAGAAACCATCCCCTAGGTTACTGTTAACCCATTGATTCCTACTGTACAGTTCAGGATGAGGGCTGAGATGGTTCTCTGTACAATAAAGTACTTTGCCATATAAGCTGGAGTTAAGGTGTGGATCATATGGAGAGATGGAGAGGAGGATCCCTAGGGCTTGCTGGCTAGTCAGACATCTAACTCCAGTGAGAGACCCTGTCTCAAAAAAATAAGATGGGGGAATGATTGAGGAAGACATCTGATGCTAGCTAGCCACTGGCCCAGAACTCTTAGGTTGCTTCTGCTGGGATTATAGGTATGCATCATCATGCCTGGCTGTCAGCCACCATGATCATGTGGACAGCCCTCTATTCTGTTAATATGCTGTAGTGCATTTGCATTTTTAGTTTTGGTGTTAGGTATCAGATCCAGGGGCTTTCTGAGGTTAGGTAAGTTTGTCACAGAACTGCAACCCCAGCCTACCCTTAGCACTTTGAGTAACAGCTCTGCTGGCCTTGCCTGTACTCCTTTTGGTTTTGGGTATTAATTAAGTACATGTGAAAAGGTGTTCTGTCTCTGGACTTCACCCCCCACACCCAGCCAAGTCTCTAAAATATGATAAAACATCTGCTAATCTAAATCTGTGATGGATTGCTTCCCTCTTGCTGCCTTCAGGATTCTCTATGTTTCTACATAGTTTGATGGTATATATCTTGGTGTAGGTTTCGTTGTGTTCATACTGTTTACAGTTGCCTGAAATTTCCACAGTATTTGTGTTGGTCAGCTTGGAGGTGTGTCACACATCCATTGAATCTCATTCACTTTTTGGACATTTTGGGGGCAGTTATGACATTATTACATGTATTTATAAACAATTACAAAATATCTTCCATTCCTCCTTCCCTCCAAACCTTCATACGTACCCCTCCTTGCTCTCTTTCAAATTCATGGCCTCTTATTTTATTAATTGTTACATACATATATGTATATACATATATATCTTCCTAAATATAGCCTGCTCAGTTTGTATAATGTTACTTGTATGTATGTTTTCAGAACTGACTATTTGGTATTGGATAACCAGTTGGTGTTCTCTTCCCTGGGGAACACTATTTCTCCTCTTAGTTGCCTGTAGTTCTTTGTGGTGTGTTGAGATGCTGTGGGCTTTCTTCCATCCCCTTTGGTATGATGATGGTTGTTGGTCTTCAGCCCATGTTTAGGCAGTCATGTTGGTGAGACTTTATGGGTGTAGGTTATCATGAGACTCCAGATTTCTTTTAAACCTTGTGGAGAAAGCCAGGTATGACACTGCCTCCTTGGAATCCAGTATTCTGAAAGTTGAGTCAGGAGGATCACCAGAATCCAGTACAAGCTAATCAGGGCTACTATGAACAGACCCTGTCTCAAAAGATAAAACCCGAAACAAAATCTTATGAAGAAGAGTGATTTGTTGTTTGACTTTGTTCTAATAGGTACTTGTCTGAGAATTCAGGCCAAGATGAGCCTTCTGTGATCTGCTTTGGTAATCTTAGTTCAGATTTTAAAACTGCATTGTGCTAGTTGGATGATTTCTTTATTCACTCCACTCTGGAAATCACATTCAGGTGCTGTTTACCCCACACTTAGCTTCTTAGAGCCATGTTTAGGGTTACATCTGTGCCTACTTGGGTAGGAGCTCAGGAGGTCTGGGGTCCACTCCCACCCCGTCTTGTCCCTGGTTCCAGATCATCTGGTTAGAGTTTGAGCATTAGTCTCTGCTTTGCTGCAGTAAGTACTCCCAGAACTCAGCCTGGTCTAAAGGCCAAATGATGAGAGGAGAGAGGGAAAGTCAACATGGTGGGCTTCCATGTAAGTCCTCTCACTCTGGGGAGTTTTCCTCCCTTCTCTTAGTAAGATTACGTTTGGTTTGAGGGGGAAATGTTAACAGTATTTTGTGCTGCCCCCCGAACACTTGTTGGACTGTGGTTTCTGTTCTGTTAGGATTTTCTCCTCTCTGGCTGTCAGGGTGTCTATGTTACAGCTTCCAGGCCTGGTTTTGTCTGGGCCATTCTCAAGACTGAGGGCAAACATTCTGGGGCATTACTTCACCTGTGTGCTATACCCCTGCACCATGGACCCTGTTCTCACACCAGGCAAGACTTTATAAGGAGTCTTTTCTGTTTATACCTGCTGTCAGTTTCTGGCATCTGGGCTGCCTTTGAGTCCAACTTAGAGACTGGAAGGAAACAAATAGCACAGCTGGGGAAACAGTGCCAGAGGGGTTGTGCTTTGAGCTCTGGTTTCCTTCTCTAGGTTGCCAGCTGGGACTCACTTTTGAGAGACCTCAGCAGCTGCTTATTAGCATGTGGGTCGAAACCCTTTGGGTTGGTAGGGGTGGGGGTGGGGTTGCCTAAGACCGAGCCACAGATTGGTAAGATTGGTAACAGTAGCAAAGTTAGTTATGAAGTAGCAATGAAAATAATTTTGTGGTAGGCCTGTCCTTCTCATTTGACTTCTTGAAATACCCAGTTCTTTCCAGAAAGAAGGAAAGCGCAAAAACTCACCTTTTTGTTACGTGTATGAGTTTCAGTCTATGCTTGGGTATGTAGTAAGATCCTGTCTCAAGAAACAAACAAACACATCTCTTTTAGTTGGTATCTGTCAATAAATAGTTGTTTATTAATGATACACTTAGTCTTGGGTGATGCATGCATACCGTGCTTACTGTAGCTCTCTAATACAGATTTCTTGAGGGTGTATGTTCGCATTTTTATAGCTAATCAATGTTCCTGAATATTTGAAAGTGCTGCACATGGGGATGCTTCTAGGTTAGTTGAGTACCAAAATGAATTTACACATAGGCAAACTGAAAATTCTAGGCAGTTTTTTGGGTATGGATTTAGTGAAACCATATTCCAGTGCTGTTAATGAAAGGTGTCGTGCACACAGGAAGAAGTCCTGAGAGATCTTTGGAAATGCATGTTCCTCAGGGATAGAGGGTACCAGGAATGAGAGCATAGTGCTTCTAATTGAAATTGGGGCTGGAGAACATTTCCGTTCTCAGGAGTTGTCTTTGGAAAGGTTGTTGTTGCAGAGTGGTTCCGATGCAGCAGGCAGGCAATAAGAATTAATTAGTTGTTTCAGATGAGTTAGGATTGGAACACAGGTGTTTCATTAGTAGTTCTTATATACCATTGTGTTTCATAAGAAGTTGTTGTACAGAGAATTTTGGTCTTATGTGTTCATTTTGCATAGCTTAATGCTAAATGTAGTGAGGCTTTCACTTGGTTTTAGTGTTTCTAGCCAAAAGATCTATTTGGAATCCATGGCCAACAAAACCTTGCAACTAATCCCCTTAAATGATAATCAACATCCATAATCCATTGAATGACCGAAAACCACCCACTCCACCTTTTGAGAATGTGGGCATCATTTTCTCTAGATTGCTTCCTGTTCTCTTGGGGTGATGATGTTTTCAGGGGATCCTGAGAAAATTGAGATAATGGTCAAGTCCCTAGAAAACTAGCTGTAACATTTGTTATTCCATACTTGTGTAATGGGAAAGTGCAGGTAGCAGCTTTGAAGTTGTTTTGAATGCAGAATTTTGAGCAAACTGCACCAGAGGCATTCTGAGAGACTGAATCACCTGTGCTGCTTGTCTTCATTCGTGTCTGGCTTTTTCCCCCCCCCCCTGAAAACAAATTTTTAAAGGTAACATACATATGTACATTAACACAGTTCTGAAATGTGCAGTGTGTACAAGTCAGCTAAAGATGATTTGTTTTTGTTTTGTTTTATATTTGGGCAGATAAAGGCATCTTTTAACTTTTTAGTTTGTTTGAAATGTATAACCAAATTTTTGTTCATGCCATATGAAAGGATGACATATAATAAGTCATGAGGACTTTGTAGCCAATAAGATTTATCATGTTTCATCCAGTCTCAGAGCTATTTCCGTAGCTTCCGTAGAAGGATCAGCATTTATTTATTTATTTATTTATTCTATAGTTTTTCTTGGTTTCCTTTTTCATGTTTCTAGCCAAGATTCTCAGGAAGTTTTCCCTGGTTAAATCTGATCATTATTCATTTTGAAGAAATTCAGTTTTTGTTTGCTGTGGAAACAAAGGCACAGCCTCTCCCCCAATGCAATATATTTCCTGATTTCCATTTTGAAGCCAAGGTATTACTAAAGTATATAAACTGGTTTAATTTAGCAGTCCCTTCCACAATCCAGTGTCCCTCAGCAACTGCCGTTCTCTGTTCATTAGCATTCAAAACATTCAAAATTAACAGAGCACCATATAGGTTCAAATTCCCTGTGTTACAATATTTCCCATCCTTATGTGACTTATTTTTTATTACTTTATACTCTTTAAAGACTTTACTATTGTTTTTAAACAATTTATTTATGACTGTATACACATTGTCTTTTATTAGCATCTAAGCATATTTTTAAGCATACTTTATCTGTTCAGAGTTTTTTGGGGGCTGGATCTGATTTTTTGTGAATCTGAAGCTTTTTCTGATTGTGTAAGCCAAACCTTAACCTGCTAGGCCCTATGCCATATTTGGCAGCTGGCTCTGCCCCCTTTGGTTCTCCTAACTGTCCCAGCTGTGCCTAACTGCTTCAGTTCTGGAAAGCTGTTGTGTCTGTGCTGTGGCAGGCATTTCTGTCCATCTCCCAGAAGTGTTAGCAGGACCTCTAAAAGGAGCTGAACCTCTGTACTCTTTGAGCAGTGGGCTCTGTGTATGTGCTGCATCTGTAGTGGTGGCACACACATTTAATCCCAGCATTTGGGAGGCAGAGGCAGGTGGATCTCTGTGTTCAAGGCCAACCTGGTCTACAGGGTGAGTTCCAGGACAGCCCGTGCTACACAGAGAAACCCTGTCTCGAAAAACAACAAACAAAAAAGCCCAGCCTTAGCTTAGTCTTGTTTCTAATTAGTTCTTATAACAAATTAACCCCTTATTTTTTAAATCGACATTCTTCTGTGAGGCTCATTACCCCATCTCCGTACTACCCATCCTGCTTCCTACCATCTGGATGCTGACTCTGCCTTTCTTTCTCCCAGTGTCCTCTCTGCCCAGAAGTCCCGCCCCGTCTCTCCTGTCTATCTATTGGCTGTTAAGCTTTTTATTACACCACTCATAGCAATACATCTTCAAACCTGCTTGCCTCTCAGAAGCTGATCAGAGGCAAAGAGTGTCCGTGGGAACACTGCAGCTGTGAATAATTCAGTACCACGTGACCCAGTTTGAGTGTAGCTTTGCTCCATACACAAAAGGAAGGCAGTACTTTATTAAAGGGCATCTGTTAAGGGACAAAAGTGCTTATGTCTGATAGCTTTTGAGACAAAGAGGAGAAAAAAAACCAGAAGAAAGGGAGCAGTAAGCATTTGAAACAATGGGGCAGGAGCTAGAGCAGACACTTAGGAAAAGCAATTATGAAGAGACCCGTCATATGTTCTTTCTGTGAGAGAGTTCGTTAGTTTCCTATATCTGTATCTGATCAAAAGTAGCCTAGCTGGACTGAGGCTTAGAAATTTAGGCTCATTTTCAAATAGCACAATTAGTATGATATATGGCAGTTGTCTTAGTTTTAATTGCCCTAAATGAAAAAGTTATTCATATAACAAACATGTTTATGTAGAGCCATGTGATGTACAATTCATGTGCAATTATACACTACATTGCTGTTTAAATCAAGGCAGAAACACCTGGGGATGTGCCCTACAGCTTTACGTGTGCTTAGACATGTGCTCTACCACTAAGTAGCCCCCAGCCCCTGTTTCTTTATGGTGAAAACATTCAAAACCCTTTGTTGTTGCTTTTTGAAATGGGCAATATGTATCATTATCTATACTTGTCCAAAGGTTTAAATTATCTTTAGGGGATGTAAACCTCACCACTTCAGAGAGGGTTTTCCTGAATACCCATTTTCTCTTTATTATTACCTCTTTTGCATAGACTATATTAGTTCTTGACCAGTATTTTTATATTTGTTTCTTAGTTTCTCTTTATCTCCCATTTATTAAATAAATGAGAGACTGAATAACTGGGTGCATAATGGAAGAGGCAAAGTACCTGTATGGTTTATAAGATCACAGAGGAAAGAGCACAGTAGGTGCTTATGACTGTTTGGCACAGTTCTTTATCTGTGCATGCTGTCAAAGACATACCAAAGTGAGGCTGTGAGTAGCTGGATGTCTGTGACAGAGTATCCTACTTCTGCCTGTGTCTTGAACACCTAGGGAACATCTCTTTCATCTATGCAGACACCAAAGATTGGGAGTGGGCTGGGTGTAGGGTTTCATGACTGTAATACCAGGTTTTGGGAGGACAGAGACAGTATTGGCATAAGTTCAGAGTTAGCTGGGCTACTTAGGGAGAGTGTTTCAAGCAAACAATTGTTGTGTGTGCAAGTTCTGAGAATAATATTGAATGTAATTGAATGTACTAATTTCTGTTACTGTTAACATTTTTCCTGCTTGAATCAAACCAAAACACTACTGAACACTGAATTAATTTGTAAAATTGGAGTTCTGTATGCTGAGAATTTAAAACTATAGAATGCACATGTGGGTAACATAAGGTCACAGCACACAATTAGCCAGTGTTAGGCCTTGGGAGAAAAAAAAAATCTTATTTCTTTGACTGGTCACTGTTTGTTTGACCAGCACATTGTTGACCTCAGAAGTCAGTCAGTACAACTGAGAAATGCTGGTAGTTGGTAAAGTGTCTGGAATATAAAGTTAGTATTAACCATGGTTCAGAAAGATGTATTTCACAATGCTGTAGAGGACACAGTATGAAATGTGAAACTACTGAGTAATAGGACACTGTACGGAAGGAAGTACAGTAAAGATTAGAATAATGACTGAGTGCATAAATCAGGTGCCTTTGTGGAGTGACTTGGTAGCCACTAAATACTGAATGTTGACAAAGGGTAGCCATAATTCTGGCTGATATGTTAACAAAGTTATTAATTTCTAAGGGTTATTTGGATGTAGGGGATGAATCAAGACAATTTGAAAGTGGTCTAAATTCTTGATTTTTGGTATAGCACAAACCTACTTTTTATTCAGAAATACACAAAGTAATGGGAAAAAAATCGAGGACCCAGCAGTATAGTTAATTCTCTGTGTATGGTGTTTAGCATGCCATTTCTAATTGGGAAAGGATAGATCTAAAAGCCATGTGATACAATGGTTATTGCTTGTTTAGTTGGAAACAGAAACCTTCTGAAAGTACATATTCAGATTCCAAAGAAAGGAAGATTATTTTAAGTATAACATTTCTTTATGTATTGAGTGTTTGCACTCTGTGCTTTGATGACTTGCAGAAGTTGGCTCTTTCCCCCACCATGTGGGCCCAGTGACTGAACTCAGTCACCAAACTTGGTGGTAAGTACCTTGTACCCACTGAAACATGTTGCTGGCCCTGGGTGAGCATTTCAGTATAAAATATTAGTAAAATACTATTATAAAACATCTAATTTTAGTCTTGACGTAGATACCAAAGTTAAAAGCTGATAAGAGAACAAAGTTGATTCATATAAAGTTTTATGTTAAAGAATATTTCATAAGCCTCATTAGAGACAAAGTGCTTATCAGTAATTTTCTTCCCTCAGAACTACTTTTTTGTTTCAGCATTAAATTTTAACATTGAAACATTAAAAAATTTTATCATTAAAGTAAAAACCATTTTACTTTTGACCTGTCAATTCTTTGTGAAAATGTGTGTAAAAGTGAGAATTAAAAAATTTTCCTATGTAATATAAAAGGTCTTCCCCTGCATTTGTAAAGATTTATCTTTATTTATGTGTGTGTGGGTGGTTTGCCTGTATGTGTGTCTACCATGTGCATGTTGTGCTCACACAGTCCAGAAGAGAGTGTCAGAGTTTTAGATGGTTGTGAGCTGCCATGTAGTTTCTGGGAATCCAACCTCGGTGCTCTGGAAGACCAATTAGTGCTCTTAACTGCTGAGCTATTTCTCTAGCTCCCTCTCCCACTTTTTAATTGGAGACAAAGGCTCACTATATGTAGACCTATCTGTCCTGGAACTTGCTCTGTAGACCAGGCTGACCTTGAATTCACAATGATCCACTTCCTCTGCCCTCCAGGTGCTGGGATTAAAGGTGTGCATTACTATGCCTGGCCAAAGTTCCCTTTTTAGATTTATTTAGGAAATCTATAAGATGCGCAAGTACATATCCAAAATGTCCTTTTTTGTTTGTTTGATACACAGTCTTGGTATGTAGCCCAGGCTGGCCTTAAACTGTGGCAGCTCTTCTGTCTCTGCATGCCTAGTTCTGGGATTACAGGTGTTAGCCACCGTGTCTGCCTCAAAACACATAAATTCTATTCATGTATTACTGTTGTTTATAACTGCATATCCATGATATGTTTTGGGAGCATACACACCTTGGTGCACATGTGAAAGTCAGAGGACAACTTTTGGGAGTCATTCCTCTCCTACTTATGTGGGTTATGTGGGTTCTGAGGATGGAACTCGGGTTACCAGGCCCATTTAGCAAGTGCATCCCCAGCTCCAAAATACCCTTTTAAAAATCAGGTGTTTCCAATGAGGAAAACAACAGATTTTCATGATAGGGTCTCTCTGTGTAACAGCTCTGGCTGTCCTGGAAGTCACTCTGTAGACCAGGCTGGTCTCAAACTCAGAGATCCACCTGCCTCTTCCTCCCAAATGCTGGGATTAAAGGCATATGCCACCACCACCCAGCTTCACCACTAAAAAGTTACTCAGAAATCTCTCTCTCTCTCTCTCTCTCTCTCTCTCCCTCTCTCTCTCTCTCTCTCTCTCCTCTCCCCCCCCCCCCCCCCCCGTGTGTGTGTACGCACACACACAGAATACCTTGGTCAGTCTCATGCAGGCTCCCTGGTTGCTGGTTCAGTCTCTGTGAGCCCTTATGAGCCCTGGTCAGTTGATTGTGTGAGTGAGTGTTCCTGTGATGTCCTTGACCCCCCCCCCCCCCCAAGGCTCCCACAGTCTTTTCTCCTCCTCTGCAAGAATATCGAACTCCCTAAGGTTTTGCTGTGTCTCTGCATATATGTGACAGCCGTGCAGCTTGGTCTTCTTGTTAGACTCCTGACAGTGGGGAACAGGGGCTGTCTCCTTATTTTGTTGACTTTTTGATTCTATCTTCATACGGGATCACCTGCCGAGCCCTAACACATGGGAAGTGCTTAGTTTTACTGCAATTTGATATGCCATGTTTATTGGTACTCTCATAGGAGAGGTACCTTTTCCTGGGTAGAGATGGAAGAGGAGGGGATTGGGGGTGGGTGTGAGGAGACATTGGCCAGGATGTAAAATAAATAGATGAATTAAAAAAAAAAATAGGTACAAATGCAGTATTAATACTAGAAGATCATATGATGTTATGGCTCTTTATTATTGATTAATTTAACTTGAAATGTTTTATTTTGTTTAGTCAGGTCAATTCAGTGAAGATATGATACCCACGGTGGGCTTCAACATGAGGAAAGTAACTAAAGGTAACGTCACAATAAAGGTACGTCGCCTTCTCATACTCTATGCATTTATGTGTGTATTGACCTGCCCCTCTCTTTATACTTGATTTAAATAGTAGTCAAAGAATTTTCTGTTCTTATGGTTTTACCTGCTATTTATAATTCTTAAGTAATGGTTGGATTGTTCCAAAAGACTGTAAGTTAGTTATTTATATTTTCTGATAGGTTAAGTGTTTAAGAGTTGAAATGTTAAGTCCATAAAAGTCAATTAACCATGTGGGTTAGTAGAATTACCATTTGATATCTTGAGAATTCAGGCAATAACAGTCCTGTCTTTAGTCTGAGCAATGTTGTATATTAAAAGGTGGTAATTACGGTAACATCTTAGTATATTTGTGGTAGCAAATATCATAATCCAGTTTTTTTTCCCTTTCTTCATTATTAAGCCTAAAGTTGAAACTTAAAAATAGGAAAAGTGTAATTCATTTTTAGCATACTTTTTAGCTCCTGGACTGTAGGAATAATAGGGGACTTAATTTTTTTTCTTGTCATCCTGGTTTTCATTCTATAGTTCCTCTGAGTTTAGGCCTCTAGCCTGAACCATGTCACCCAGTTCTTGTTGACAGATCTCTTTGCTAAGTTATCTCTGTAGCTTTTCTGATGACACTAATCATTTTGTCAGTGCTTCAGCTGGAAACTTTAAAGAAAGTCACAACTTAGATTTTTACAGTGCTTAATAGAGTAGGCAAAACAGTGAGATTATTATGGAGAACTCCAAGGGAAGTAATGTTACTTACAGAATGATTCTAAAACTTAGGAGGTCCTGAACTGTTGGGGTTTTGTTGTTGTTGTTTTGTCTTGGCATCCAAGTCTGGATGTTGCATGTTTTCATAGATGTTAAAGTTATTATAGCTATCATGTATCCACGATTAGAAATATATTGGGTAGTAATTAATATTTAACCAAGTCATTGCTCAAGCAGAATTTTTCTTTACTTTTTTAAAATTTAAATTAGAAACATTCTTATTTTACATATCAATCCCAGTTCTCTCTCCCTCCCATGCTCCCCACCAGCCTCCCCATCCATTTCCCAGAAAGGGTGAGGCTTTCCATGAGGGATCATCAAAATCTGTCAAGTCATTTGGGGTAAGGCCTAAGCTGTACCCCATGTTTCTAGGCTAAGGGAGTATCCCTCCATGGGGAATGGGCTCCCGAAGTTTGTTTAGATCTCACATTCACATATTTAGAATTTGAAGTTGGGAAGGGGTTGAAAGATTTCACAGATTGAGTTTGGGTTTGAGGCTTTAGTACTACTTTGGTTCTGTAACATTTGACGTGTCTGTGACTGTTCTCCACTTTTGGTAGTAACTTCATCAATGACTACTTGAAATGTCCTTATTAAGAATTTCCTTGTTTTGATTAAAGATCTGGGATATAGGAGGACAACCCCGGTTCCGGAGCATGTGGGAGCGGTATTGCAGAGGAGTCAATGCTATTGTGTAAGTTGGTGGTGGGCTTTTTTTTTTTTTTTTTTTTTTTTTTCCCTCCTTTTGGTTTGTCAGTTTAGTCTTGGGGGGGGAAAATTAATACTTTCAAGGGTAGGCTTAATATCTCAGACAATAATTGTCTTTCTTAGCTAATATCTCAGTTTAATTTCATTAACATGGAATTTTAAGAAATCATAGAATAAGGGCTGTGTTGATTTCTATATTCAGCTGAGCGCTGTGCTTCATATTCCTAAGTATAGCATCTATTAATTAGTCTCTGAATAATTAGTTAAAAGTATTTATTCATGCTGATGTAGGACTTAAAGATCTGTAATCCTAGTTCATTGAGATTCATAGAGATGGCATGTTGATCATGTTGATATCTCTTTGTTTTTTAAGTTACATGATAGATGCTGCAGATCGTGAAAAGATAGAAGCATCTCGAAATGAGCTCCATAATCTTCTAGATAAACCACAGTTACAAGGAATTCCAGTAAGTTTGGAGAATCTGGTATTTTGTATTTTTAATAACTTTTTTTTTTTTAAATGGAGACAGGGTTTTTCTATAAAGCACTGGCTATTGTGGAACTTACTCTGTAAACCAGGCTGGCCTTGAACTCACAGAGATCTGCCTACTTCTGCCTCTCAAGTGCTGGAATTAAAGGTGTGGACCATCACTGTCCATTGCAATTATATATTTAACATTGAACCTGCCTTGGTTTTAGGATCCCTATTCCCCACAAGTACAGAGATCTGAAGATTCTCAAGATGTTTTTCATTTTCTTTTTTTGTTTTTTGTTTTGTTTGAGATTAAGCTTTATGATATAGCCTGGGATGGCCTCAAACTTGTGATCCTGTTGCCTCAGCCTCCCAAGTGTTGGACTAATAAGTCTGCTAGCAGACCCGGCTTCTTGGGTTCTGTTTGGAAAATGGTATAGTGTTCACATGCAAATTACATATTCTTCCATGTGCTTTGAATTAAGTTTCGATTAATAACAATACTTAATACAACGTAAGAGTTTTGTAATAGTTGTTGACTGTACTGTTAAGGGAATGATGGCAAAGGGAAGACTGTACATATATTCTCAGTGAGGTCACAGCCCCCCTTCCATGTTTTTTGCTTAGCTTCCTTCCTTCCTTGCTTCCTTCCTTCCTTCCTTCCTTCCTTCCTTCCTTCCTTCCTTCCTTCCTTCCTTTCTTTTTGATGGATTTCACTCTATAGTTCAGGCTGGCCTGCATCTAACTACAACGTAGCCCTCCCTGGCTTGCCTCAAATTGGATATCCTTCTGCCTCAGTTCCCAAGCACTAGAATTAAAGCTCTGAGTCTCCTGCCTGGCTTCCCATGTGCTTTTGATATGCAGTTGGTTGTAACCAGACATGGAGCCTGCTAATTATATTTGAAATTAGTAAAATGTCTTTTTTAAAGATTAAGAGTACTTTGGCTCCAACATTGTGAAATTGAGAAATTGAAGTTTTATCTTTCTGATCTTTCTCTACTACTTAACAGTATTTCCTCATGTAATTACTTATTTAAGTACTTTCGTTAAGAATTGTTTCTCACCTGGTTGTGGTAGCTTTTGTCTATAAACCCTGTGCTTGCAAGCCTGAGGTGCGAGGAATGCTATGAGTTCCAGGCCAGCCTGAAAAAGTCCTATGTTGATCTGGTGTGTGGGAGAATAATCCCTGTTCTGGGGTGTTCTTAAAAACTGGAGTCACTTTTGCCTAGTCTCTACTGGATTCTGGATAGTGTACTGTCTATAGATGCCTTCACTAGACCGTCGACAAACTGTATAAGCCCATTCAAGACATGGGCTTACTGGCCTCATACAATGAGTTATTGTTGATTTATTCTTTTACTCCTTTGGGGCCCGCCAAATAAATACATGGAATTTTATTCTTATCAATGCCAAGCCTTAGCTTGCCATGCTTCTGGCTGCCTTTTCTTAAATTATTCAGTCTATCTTTTGCCTCTGGGCTTTTTATTTTTCTCCATTTCTGTATACCTTTCTTTCCTTCTTACTCCATGGCTTGCTATGTAGCTGGGTGGCTAGCCCCTAATGTCCTCCTCCTCTTCTTTTCTTGTTCCTCAATCTCTTCTCCCCAGATTTCTCCTCCCATTTATTCTCTCTGTTTACCAGCCCTGCCTATCTTTTTTCCTGCCTTCCTATTGGCCGTTAGCTCTTTATTAGACCAATCAGGCAAAAGTGACAGCCAAAAGTGACACAGCTTCATAGAGTTAAACAAATACAACATAAAAGAATGCAATGCATTTTTGAACCATTAAACAAATGTTCTACAGCATAAATTAATATTGCAGATCTTCAATATTCTGCAACAACAATGTATTTTATCCATATTTCCCATCCACTCCTCCCTCTCCCTAATTCCTCCCCAGTCCAACCTCACCCAACTTTGTCCCCCCTTTAAAAAAGACTTTATGATCCACTGAGTCCAGTTTATGTTGTTGTATTCTCATGGGTATGGGACCATTCATTGGCGTGTAGTCAATTTATTAGGGGCCACATCTTTAAAGAGAGATGACTCTCCCCCCACAGAAGCCATTAATTAACTCTATTAGCTCCTGAAAAAACGGGGGAGGTCACTTATATCCGTATTTTCCATATTTGTATTTGATGTATTTGATTGACACAGATAAACCCTTAGCTGTGAAGATTTTTTTTTTCTTTTAATAGCTTGTCTGTCCTGAACTAAATATGTAGATGAGACCAGCCTCAAACTCACAAGTCTAGCACCCTCAGCCTCACCTGCAACTGTGAAGATATTTACATTTTGGTTATGATTTTTTTTTAAAAGGAAGTTTCAGAGTGTACATCATAGGCTTAAAATGTTTATTTAGTGTTGGGGATTAAGCCATTGGACATGCATATGTGCCATTACTTGTGTTTGGAGGTCAGAGGATTCCACAACTACCATATGAGTCCTAGGGATCTAACTCAGGTCACTAACTAGCCTTTGTATACTGAGCCATCTCTCAGCTCCTATAGTATCTTAGAGTATTTTAAATACAAGTTGGCACAGATTGAATTGAGGCTGCCTTGGTAGGAGTTATGCCATTTATGGATGAATTCATAAATAAGATCGGCTACCAGTCACTCAAGTGTGTTTTTTTAAAAGATATTTATTTACTTATCATATATACGGTGTTCTGTTTGCATGTATGACCTCAGTCCAGAAGAAGGCATTAGATCTCATTACAAATGGCTGCGATTGATCATGTGGTTACTGGGAATTGAACTCAGGACCTCTGGAAGAGCAGCCAGTGCTTGCAACCTCTGAGCTATCTCTCTAGCCTTGCACTCAAGTGCATTTTTATATATCTATATTTCTTTATAATTATGGTGTATATTAACATGAAAGTAGTTTTGGAATATTTAGATATTACATTGTGATCTTTTTTTTGTACATAAGATTTACTCATACTATCTTATTTTTAAAGGTACTAGTACTTGGAAACAAGAGAGATCTTCCAAATGCCTTGGATGAGAAACAGCTAATTGAAAAAATGTAGGTCCTAAGAAGAGTAATGTTGAGAAGCTTGTTGGTAAATTATAGACTGTTCTCTGTTTTTTAGGCATAATTTCATTATTTACTAATGTAACTTGTTCTTAGATGGATAAACTGGGGCAACCATAGAAGTAAACCTCTAAATTTTATTAGTGGGAAAACATTCTTTTGCATAGTAATGAAAATAAGTGAAACTGAGTAAAGAGTAAGCAAGACAGCTGCCATCTTTTTTTTTTTTTTTTTTTAAACCAATTCTGTTTCTTACAGGAACCTGTCTGCTATTCAAGATAGAGAAATTTGCTGCTATTCAATTTCTTGCAAAGAAAAGGATAATATAGGTAAGAAATGGCTGCTGCTTTTGGAAGAAATGAGTACCTTGGGGAAGGAAGCCATGTTTTTTCCTGTGCTGTAGTGAGTGGGGAGGTTTTGTTTTATTTGTTTTTAATATGTGCTTCTTATTTTTAACTGAGGGATTGTTACCTTAGGAGGCATGTGGCAATATATGGAGACATTTTCTTTTGGTTCTCATAACTGGAAGAGGGTAGAGATGCAGATGTTTCTAAACATCTCTCAATCTCTACCCCAAGAATTAGCACAGAATATCAGTAGAAGCAGGGCTGCTCTTCACTGTAGTTTTTAGGATGTTGTACTGTTCTTTAAATCCATTACTCCTTCAAATATTCTTTAATATTTCTTAAGTTAGAAACGGGAAACTTTGGGAGGAAAAATAATCTTTTATTACTGTCAAGAACTAGCCAGATAATTTTCTAAAGGAACAACAACAAAAATAAATGGCCAGCTTGGTATGATGGTAGATACCTGTTGTCCTGGCATTTGGGAAGCTGAGGTGGGAGGATTGTTGAGTTTGAGGTCTGCCTGTGCTACTTAGTGAGTGCTAGGGCAACTGTGGCTTGGTAGCAGGACCCTGTCTCAAAAAGAGAGGTGAGCTGGGGAGATGAGAGAAAGTCAGCCTTGGGTTCATTTCATTTATTCAAGGCTACAAGGGATTCAGCAGTGGTGGTGAGAATTGATAAGTGTTTGAGGCTGATGATGGCTTGCTAGGGTGTACTAATTAGTAATTTCAATGTTTTATGTGCAGTATTATGGAGGCTAAGGAAACCACTGTCTTTGCTAGATTCAAACTGAGCATTAATGAATTGCTTCAAAAAGTTTTGAGTGTACATGGTTTCATGTGTTTTACTGTCCTATTAATATAGCAGGGCAAGTGCTCTTGATCTGAGAAAAGTGTCCTGGAACCACGTGAGGAGTGTTTATTTCTTGTGACCCTGTGATTCTTTGTTCTGCATTTTTGTCTAGTCCTGAGAACTCAATTTTCTTTGGGATCTTAGCTTCTGTCCAGTGGCTATAGAGGATAGGCTTATTCTTTTAAGTTTCTTAAGTATGAAAATGTGGTCATTTTCCTTTCCCCATCTGATTTCATAGTGGTGTAATAAAAGATGTAGAAAACTTGTTTCTTGAGTTACTAAATTTTTGTTTTCCCAACTGTGAATAGTCACTTTTGTTCAGCTTCTGGCCCTAGTCTGTACTTGATAGGTGTGGTCTATAGTTTCTCTAATGTGTTTTAGTTGGGAAAATGGAAGACTGAAATTAATCTTTCAAGATTGGAAGATAGAGTGCGATATGTGAGAACATAGCTTCCAGGTAGTTAGTATTTTCAAGAACTCACTCAGGACAGTAATTCGGTGCTCCGACTTAGCTGGCTTCTCAGTCTGTGGACTTTTTCTGGCTCTCCTGAGCTACCGTAGTTTTGACTGTATCTTGATTCCTTGTTAGTTGCGTCTCTTCTTCAGATCTTTAAAACTAATGTCAGATCTTCTAGAACCTGAGATGTGAGCCACTTGGGAAGCAAGCCAGCTGTGCCTGGGCATGGTGGCACATGCCGTTAGTCATGGTCTTTAGGAGGCAGAGACAGGTAAGCCTCTGAATTTGAGGCTAGCCAGGCCGCCAGGAGATTCTTTCTTACCTACTCCCTGTAGTCACACGTGTAGTCCTCCCAGTCATGCATCTTCTCTATATACTGTGCTTATCGCTTCACATTCTCATTCCTTTGTATCCTGTCCAGTTGAGCGGAGTCAGTCTGCACATTGCAGCCCTCCAAGTTGTTCTGTTGTTCTTACTGGTTTGCTAAAATAAGCTAATACCTTCCTGTTTCAAACTCTTCAATAATTTCCTGTTGACTTGAGAATAAAGTCCTAATTGTTAGCACCACTTTATTTATTGAGCTCAACTCAAACACTTGTGTTCCCGAGGAGAATGGTTTTTAAAATAAATTTTAGTGCAAAAGAAATGGGTTTCATGACAGTTGCATGCACAGAAGTCATACTTTGCTCATAGTCTTTCCTCTCTTTTGTTCCCTCCCTGTCCTTCTGGCTCACTTCTTCCCCAGGTAGTTAGTTCTCCTATCTCTGCTTCTATGCTTTTTTTGTTTTGTTTTGATGCATGTGTATTTGTGTGAGATATGTGCAGATGCTGTAATTTTGTTCTTTATGATTGTCGTGGTTGGGCTGGCACATTCTGTGAGGCACAGGAAAGGTTCACCTCATGAAATCACAACAAGGTTATAAAGCCATAGTCTAGGCGTCTAGTTACGCAGTGAGTGGGAACCCTGTTTTCCTTTTGCCTTAGCCACGTCTTAGCAGCCCCCATGTTCTGCAGTGGGGCATGCCTCCTGAGACTATGCTTTTGTGCTTTCCCTTGTCTGCTGGTCTCTGTGTGACATTAAAGCCCAAATGATTAACTTTATCTTTATTAGTATAGTTTTTTTGAGGTCAGAGAGTCCTTTCATATCTTTGCCCTCCTGGCAGTTTGTGTTTAGCTCCTGATCTGACAGACAGGTACCAAGTTCAAGTTCAGTATCTAATAGTTTCTCACATTGTCATCTTGAAGCTCTGGTGGTGGAGTTCAGATGCAGAGGAGACATAGCACCTTGGACAGTTTAAGAATTGTCTGTGTGTTTAATTTTGTAATGCTGATTTCTTAACTCTCACTTTCCCTGCCTTTAGATATCACACTTCAGTGGCTTATTCAACACTCAAAATCCCGAAGAAGCTGAGACATCTTCTGACGTCTTCCAGTCCTTCTTGGCTATAATCCTAGAACTACTGTCCGTTCCTCTGAAGTACTTCCCAGAACATGGTCCTTCCTAAACCCAAGAAATTGCCTTTCTCAGAGTTTATTTCTCATGTGCACTGCTGAAGATGTATATTCCTATCCTTCATAACAAATCAGCTGGAGTTGTCATGATAAAGTCAACACACTAAAAGGCTTCACACACTTGTCTAGTGTGTAGAGGCCTCTTTCCTTTCTTTTTTAAAAAACACCCACATTTTTGACCATCTTAAATTAAGAAAATTGCATATTATCATTCTGGTCTTTCTGGGCCAGATTTTTGTATTGGTTTTCAGTAAATGTCTACCTATTTCATTACAGAGTCCAGTAGCTTATACTGGTACTGACTTGATGCAGCATGGATTTCCTAGAGCCACACAGTATTTAGAAAAACTTCAAGCCTGACTCATGTGGGATATGAACATAAAATGTTTGTCCCGTCTCACATATGCATGTGAAATGTAGACTTATACTGTAGGAATAATTGGTCTGCTAAGAGTTAGCAGAGGCACCAGGTCAGCACAGTTGGGTTGCCTACACTGGAGACTTCCTACCTGATAAATTTTAAACGTTCTGCTTTCTGAGACTCCTTTGTCTCCACATAGCATTTGGGGAGATGGGAAGAGTTACAGCATGCTCTTTTGTATCTGTCCAGATCATTAGTTTTCTTCCCCCTTTTAACAGTTTTTTAAAGGGATGGGAATTGAAGATTTTTTTTTTTCAAAAGTTTTCATGAATTTAGAGCATTCCAGCTAGTGTAATAAAACCCATTAAGAATGTCTGACCTTGTGTGAATACGTCTGTTCTTTGTCTCTAGTCACCCACCCTGTGCTGCTGCATGACACCCTTAACTCTGACTTTTTATATCCAGTCATGAAGTTGACTTTCAGCACAAAGGATACTTATAAACAGATTCGTAATTTTTTTTCTTACCAATGTAAGGTTTGGCACTCTTTTCACTAGTGCCCCTAGACTTCTTGATTGTGACAACTCTAGACCTGCCTGCTTAATCTAATCATGCGCAATGTCTACAGGTTGTTTAAGATCGGCCATGGAGAGAACTGAGGAACCAATGCTGTGTATTGTTCGCTTCTATGATACAGAGCTGTACAAAAACTTACAATGATCATATTTTGTAGCTTAGTGATGATCTCTACGTACATAAAGGGACATATTAATACTGGTTCATCTGTAAAATGTTACTCATGCCGATGTAGTGATAAAAGCCTGTGCTTACACCTGCTTATGTGTTGCCTCACACTGTGTGTGATTTGTCTCTTCTGTTAAGCAGCTCTTATGTCGACAGTACATATTCAGATGTGTTGAGCACTCCGAATGTAGTCAGCAGTAAGTTCTTTTAATGAATACCGTTTTCATTTATAGACTGCCATGGCCTTAAAATATTCTGTACTAATAACTGCACTGTGTTGCACAAACACTACTTGTTTTCTCCATTCACATTTTTAATGAGAATCTGAGCTTTATAGTTCTCTTTTCTTCATGGAAGCATGTTGCACTCTTCCCAGAGGATGGGATGGGTGGTTTGAATGAAGGGTTATTTAAACTTGTTCATGTAGCCTAACACGTGTAATGGTCACTGTGAACCATTTCAAAGAATGGAGACTTGCTTGTGCCTAAAAAGAGGGACTGGAACCAGAATGTGTAACTAAGTGGGGACTGCATAGGTTTTTGTTAATTTACTTATAGCTAAACCTTAATGTGTTTGTGTGTCTTTTTTTTTTATTGCTTTCCAGTATTTCAGGACATCTAAAAGCTACTACCAACATTTTCCTGTGCATAACCTCTGCATGTGAAAACCTAACAGTTACTGCAATTTGTAAATACGGAAATTTTTTTATTTAGGTGTGGATGCATTTTTTTTTTTTTTTTTGGGTCTGTTTACTGCTCTTCTCAGCTTTATTCAATAAACTTGCATTTTGAGGGTTGCATTGACAATTGTACCTTAAAATGTCATTGTGATGAAAGGTGCAGATCTTTGGAATGGAGTAGAAAGATAATTACTTGAAAAGGGCTCCACAGACCATGTTCGGGAAAGAAGTTGTTACCTCAGCTGCAAAGGATTAGGTTGGTGGGATGGACCAGGAATAAACTTTTACAACGTCTATGGAGTTCATACTGTGATCTCCTCCTTTCTCTCTTGCTGGGAGAGGAGTCTTTTACTAATAAAACTGCAGTGGCACTTGGTGTGTGGGCACTGAGGATTGAGCCTCACCAATGCTAGGCAGGCACTCTGATGCCACCGAGCCAATACCCTCTCTCCTCTATCCCCAAATTTAGGACTTTTAGATGGTAGGAGCTAGTAAAGAATTTTATTATCCAGTTAATTTAAAAATTTTACACTGCCAGGAATTGAACGTAAGCTCCACCACTGAGCTATATCCCAGCTTTTAAAAGAAAAAGGAAAAAAAAAAAAAAAAAAAAAAAAATCAAAGCTCTAATTAAGAAACTGAAATTCCAAGACATGCCTACTTCAGAGTGCAAACATCTTCATGCTCAGACATGCTGGGATGGCTTAACAGAGGTGAAGCCTACTAAACTAAAGCTGGGATCCCTAGCAATAGATGTTAGGCTTGTGTAGTAGCTTATCTAATCCCAGGACTGGAGAGGAGGGGAGCATGTGTTCTACTGGACTAGTTGAATCAGTCAGATTTGGGTCTATCTGAGGGATACTGCCTCAACGTACAAGGTAGAAGAAAATGGTTGAGGAAGATACCCAACATAAACCTCTGGGCTCCAAGTGCACACACCTACATACACACATGGGAATATATGTAGACAGGCATGCATACTATACATACACATGAAGAAATAAAAATGTTGAGTTTTCTACAAAGCCCCATTTTTAGTGTAAGGTATTTGGCCCATTTTGCTAAAATCTGAACTGTAAAATACATCTATATTTCTTAATGAGAGCCATTGAGAAATGGTTTCAGTAAGTTAGGCTGACATTCTCTGTACATATTGTCATTCTGTATTAGCGACTGGGTGTGTGTGATTTGACATTTCTATCACAAGATTTTATTATTTTGTGATATTGGTAGCAACAAGTGATGTAAGTCTGGATGGTGCTGGGGAAGACATTCAGAGTACACATTTAGCTTAGTTTAAAAAAAAAAAAAAATGGAGAGTTTATTTAGTGCTTTTATTTTCAGACAAGCTTTTGCTTTGTTGCCCAGGCTGGATTCAAACTCATGATCCTCCTTCCTCACCTCTTGAGTGCTGGAATGATGGGTATATGGCTAAAATAATAGATTTCTAAAATTAGCCTTTTTGACTATGACACTTAAATTGGGTGTTTTGGACCATGACAGCTTTAGTGTACTTTTTTTGTTGGCTGAGAAAGTGATTTCCTTTTGCATCTACAGTTGAATCAGGTTGATTAGGTCATTACAGCTTCTCATAAAGTCTGGAGGGTGGGAGCTTAAATGAGGTATAGAAGGTACCAATCTATAACATCCTGTTGGTCAAGTGCTTTACTTTGAGAATGTGCCATTGTGAGGCAACCGCCATGTTTGTTGTTTAGAATATTTACATTTTCTTGAAAACTAAATGTCCTTCCTCTAACAGTGTGCACTTCAGTCAGGAGACTTGGAAAGAAAAATAGTCATGCAAATAGTAGCCTTATAGACTTCCTCTACGTTTGCTGTTCTACAAGTTGGCAGCCCACAGCAGGTGTTTCCTGTTAGTAAATAACCTCTGCAGATTTCTGTTTAAAATTGAGCTATTAATAAAAGTGGTGTCCTTGTCATTGATGCTTCTTCTGTGTTCTTAGGGAAACAGGTCACTGACATTCTAGATAGTGTGCAATGAGTAGACTCTTAATCTCAGCAATATTGGAAATCATCCATTACACCATTTCATTAACAAGGTCTCACTCAAAACAGAGTTACCACACTTAGGTGGTGTAGATCTTCCAGCGGGAATCACAAGGGAAGAAAGATACCCCAGCCTCATTTTCCTGGGTCTTACAGGACATGGTGTCAGTAAAAGGGTTGTGGGGAAGAGGTCTCAGCTTAACATGCTGATGTAGCCTGATTATGGACAATCCCCCCCCCTTTTTTTTTTTTTTTGTTATTAACTGGTGGTATCCCTGGTGAGTTCCTGAAGCCCCAACTTTCCAGTCTCCCAAATGAGGAGAATTTCTAACTCAGCTTCTTAGAGTGATTCTGGCAGATTAGAGATCTGGACAGTAGTTAGACCAGACATATAGAATGCCTACTTGCCTAGTGACTGTGTTAGTGTTTTATGTGCCATCTACTTGAAAATACAGAAATTTTTACACACCCCCAGCTTAGTTTTAATACAGTGAAGGAAGGGCTAGTCATCACAGTTTACAGAATGATGCAACAACTTAGATTTGAAGGAAGTGCTGTTAACAAAGGCTTTACATTTGGAAAGGCATTTATAGTTGCAGGTGCTGTGTCAATTAAGGAAACTAAGAATTTTGGACTAAACTGCTTAGAATCAATATGTAACACTTCATAGCTGCTGTAGGCTCAGCAAGAATTTCAATTTTGAGAAACCTGAAACATTTAGAAAATACTTGCTTTCAAACTAAGGGAGGGATAAGGAGCCAAGCAGACCTCTGCCTTTGCTGTTGACATGGGGCAGAGAATGCCAGTCATTATTCTCCCTCCCTCCCCTTCTTTTGTCATCTGCAACAGTGAGTGGTCTGCCCTCAGTTGTTACACAATATGTCCCACACAATGGGTTATTTTGTTTCTGTGTTTTGTAACTTCATTTCTATTCACATTCTGCAAGGAGAAATTCAAATTACTTTTGGCTGCTATACCATTTGCCACACTTCACAGAAAGACTGAACATTAAGGTGATTTCTCTTTGTGACAGTTAAGTAATGAGCTGGGGGTCTGTTACATAATGTCAGTTCTTCATGGGTAGGTGCTACACTTGGGATAGCTAAAACTGGCTGAGAGAAAGTTCACTACTGTTATTTTTGGACAATGGACACACTGATGCTTAGGCTAGTCTTAGCCTTTTGGTCTCAAAGGCACCCTCTTGCTGTAGCATCCTCAGTAGGGCTTTGGGCATGTGTTGCTGTGCCCAGTTATCCCTCCCCCCACCCCATTACATATTTTTAAATAACTTTTGTTTTTTGAGATGGGGGACTCACCATGTATTTCTGACTTCCTGATATAAAGACCAGGCTGCCTGGAACTCAACAGGATTCTCCCTGCCTCTGACTCAAGTGCTGAGATTAAAAGTGTGAGCCTCCACAGCTGGTTGAGTAAGTTCATTTTTAATATAAAGTCCCTTGTTTACACAAGACATTATCTTGGTCCCACCCACATAAAGGTAACCTCTGGCTGGTGGGTGACATACCAGTTTCCTATTCATACAAAATGCAGTCTCATTAACAGGGCCAGCTGTGAGTATAGCACTGTTGTGTGAGTGTATGAGAGTTTGTGGTAAGTCTGTTCTTACCTTAAAATGGGAGGTTTTTTTTGCAGCTGAGGAAACAGGTGCGGAAACTAACTTATTAGCAAGGCACTCAGAGAGTCTGACTGGGTTCTCGCTGTCTGTCTCTTCGTGGTAGCTGCACAGTAAAGTCGTTTTTAAAATGAAAGTAATGACTTCTTATACCAGTCCCATGATGCTCTTGTGAGAATGTATTTGGAAAAATCTATCACCAACTTTTTCCTATTTTTTTTTTAAGCTGGGTATGGTGGTTCAAACCTATAATTGGAAGCTGAGGCAGAAGGATCACAAGTTGGAGGCAAAGAGATTAGAGAGTCAGATCCTGTCTCAGAACTTTTTAAGGATGTATTTTCTGATTAGATGCAGATGTCTGTTTCATCAGCTACATTCAATCTGAAAAGTCTTAAAGGGACAGTCGCAGATGCTCCACTTTCAGGGATTTCCACAAAGAGTGGAATTACATGATAGTGTCCCTAAAACCTGTCTTCTGGCACCTGTCGTCACTTGTGCCAGGAAAAGCATTTTTTTATACATTGACTGGTTTTCTCTAGCTTTTAGATTTTTTTTTTTTTTTTTGAGAACAGGCGCTGTCATCAGTGGCTGACAGCTGACTAGAGTGCAAGATAAATTTAAGCTAAAATTTGCACAAAAGTAGGAAACAAAGGGAATCTTAATATTAATTCACATTCAGTTTATGTCAGCTTGGGGAGGTAGAATCTAATAGTTCATAGTCAAGAGCTGGAGTTGGACTTCTGGAACTCTCCCCAGACGCCTTCTCCCTCCCTTCTTCCTTCCCTCCCTCTTTCCCCTTTTCTGCCCCCTCCCCCTTTATATACTGCTTGGGCCTTTGTCTCTCCCAAAATAAACTCTTAACAACCCCAAGAACTTTACTGTTCGCTGACTGCGCTATTGTACTCTGTGGCACTTCAGGAACTCCTTTGACCTTAAAAGTGGAATGAGACTGTCACAGGCGATTTACCTAAATACTCCCCATCAGAGCCTCGATGATTGGTGACATGGACCACGTTTGTAAACTTAGGGAAGGCAAAACTGATAGGTGCTCCCAAGTGTTGAGTCTTTACACGAAAGCCACAGTCCTTAAGAGATACAATATGTAACCTGCTTAATTATAGGCTTTAGGGCTTAAAGAGATTATACCCCAAATCTGCCCTACATTTCCTAGGTCGCTGCTGCCTTATACTGTAGAGATGATGGGAGGCTCAGGTAAGACTGTTATTTAAAATAGTGTTAATGAAAATGGTTTGGTGTTAGCCCCACCTCCAGCCCTATTGGGATAGGACGTGATCTCGGAGTATTGTAGACTGTCAAGCATGATTCTTCAAATTAAGGCGTTCCAATAAAAAAACCGATGGAGTATTGTCTGAGACGTTGGGCGTCCCACTCCCACCCAAGCTAAAAAAAAAATCTTTCCTGGATATACGCAAATCGCCTTTGCCTAACGGCCCAGGCCCTTAACTTTCTCACCCCTTCTACCCAAGACATGGAGAGGCTTTCTCCCACACAACCTGAGACCAATAAACATTCTAGGGGCATCATTTACCCGATCTAGGGCGGGTCAGGGGCCGCGTCCGTGACCTTGCTCGGAGTTCCCGTGCTGCGCTCCTATTGGTTGGAAGTTCTCTCTCCCAAACCTAATGAGACCTAGGCTCGCCACGCCAGCCCGACCTGACTCGGACCCGCCCAGGGGGCGTGGTCCTCTGGCGGGGCGGAGCCTTGAGGTCCGGGCGGCCTATAGAGCGGGAGGGAGTCCCCGGCCGCGCCCCTCGAGGCCGACCCGGGTGAGGCCAATCCCGGGCGGCCGGCGGTCGAACGTGGGGCCTGGCGGGCCTGGCCGGGCCGGGCCGCGGGGCGGGGGACAATGGGCCAGTTCCTGGTGCGTCACGAGGGAGTTCCTTAAAGGGGAAGTGAGCGGGTTCCCGGGCGGACGCGCGGGGCGGCGGTCGGCTGGGGACGCGCCCGGCCCTTCAAAATAATGCCCGCGGCAGCCGCGCGACCATGCAATGGCGAGCGCTCGTCCTGGGGCTGGTGCTGCTGCGCCTTGGCCTCCACGCGGTGCTCTGGCTGGTCTTCGGGCTGGGGCCCAGCATGGGCTTCTACCAGCGCTTTCCGCTCAGCTTCGGATTCCAGCGCTTGAGGGGCCTCGACGGCTCGGGGCCGGTGGGTCCTCCCGGAGGCCCGGCCTGGCTGCATCGACCAAGACGCGGGACGGAGGGGCCGCTCGAGACCCCGTCGGAGCCGGGGCCGGAGCCCGGGCCCGGCATGTGCGGCCCGGCGCACTGGGGCTACGCTCTGGGCGGCCGTGGCTGCGGCCCGGACGAGTACGAGCGGCGCTACAGCAGCGCCTTCCCGCCGCAGCTGCGTGCCCAGATGCGCGACCTGGCGCGGGGCATGTTCGTCTTCGGCTACGACAACTACATGGCTCACGCCTTTCCGCAGGACGAGCTCAACCCCATCTACTGCCGCGGCCGGGGGCCGGACCGCGGGGACCCGTGAGTAGCCCACGCCCGCCGGACGCCCCGCGCGCCGCCCTTCCGCCCCTCCGGGTCCTCTAGGGGATACCAGGGTCTTTAAGGTCCGCCACAGTCCGAGGTCCCCGCTCCCCGCCGCCCGGTGGACTGCCATCCTCTTGGTTCTCCCGGACCCTCCAAACTTCAGGACAGCAGACCCTGTCACTCTCCGTGGTACATGGGGAAACTGAGGGTCAGAGTCCGCAAGGGACAGTCCCAGTGGCAAAGCATGCCGTTGCTCCAGGTGGACCTATTATCTAAGTGCCAGCTATAGGCTTCTTTTGAAAGAAAGCGCAGCTTCAGAACCAACCCAACCCCACTCCAGATCAGAACGCCACACCCTAGGCTTTTTAATACAAAGAAGGAACCGGATCCGAAAAGGGAGCCATCCAGTAAATTGGGCACAGGGGATGGCGTGGGGAGGTTAGCGTTCCTCATTCTCAGGGGCTGCTGCCTAGGCTGAGGAGAGCTAGTTGGGAGGGATGGGTGTTGCCTGGCCCAGACTTGCTATCTGGATCCTCGAAGGATGATTTCTTAGGCACTGAATTGGCGACTGACACTGTCATTGCTTGGTCCCATCGTAAACACTAGTGGGGTGAGGGTGCTGTCAGGAGGTCAAGCTGTCCTCTCAGCCTGTTAGCCACGTATGGGAAGGTGGAGTTCCAGGGTTACTCGAGTGACTTCAAAGTCCAAGAGAACAGAGCACCCAGCCAAGGTTCCCCTCCTTGAAGGGTGCGCACTGTCACTGACCCAGTCAGGCCTGTCGGTGACGGTGGTGTTTCTGGTGGTGTTTCTCTCTCCTTAGGTGGGAGTGGAGTTGGGTTGTTTATTGTCCTGACACTATATATGAGCACCCTTGGACACCTGGTGTATTTTCCTTCTGCTGTTGGGAAGCAGAGGTTTTGAAAGAAAAGCTAAGGGCTGATGAGATGGCTCAGCCAGGAAAGGCTCTTGGCGCTAAACTCAGGAATTGAGTTTGATCTTCCAGGACCCACATGGGGGAAAGAGAAAGAGAACTGAGAAGACTCCCAGAGTTGTCACCTGACCTCTACACACCTCTGTGACACTCATGCACACCAGTCCCCAAAACACTAAAAGAAAAACATTTTAAAAGGGAAGCTAATACTCTAAAAGGACATTAAGAGTTGGTTAAGTGTAAATTTGTGTCTTAATTTGCAGCCTGATGAGCTAATAGCAAGGGAGCATCCCACACAGAGGCACTGGGCCTTGCATTGTTCCATGGGTCGGATGAACTATTTGTCTTTCTTAACCATATCAGCTTTTGAACATACAACCCTCTCCCTCTCTTTACAGCTTTCTCTCAGGCATTCAGGGAATCAAACATGTGACTCTATGCAGCTCTTTACAGCTGCTACATTTCAGCTCTTCTTTCTTTCGTATGGATATCTTCCCTTAGTTTCTTTGGGGGGAAAAAACTAATTTTTTTTTTTTTAAAGTAACACCACTCCTTTTTTGGATTATAGGGAGTTGTCTCACTCATAAGAGTCACAAGGGACACTTCATATCTATGGTTATGTTTTCTTCATTTCTGCCTCCCCCCCCCATCTTGTGAGAATAAATTTCTTTAAATATGGGAGGGGAAACTGAAAAATCTCGATGGTTATTTTCAGTAGCTCTTTTCTTGTCCATATGGTGACACATTTTATTTATTTGTTTATTTATTTTTACATAGTTGACCTTAAGTGTGTTCCTATTTTGGATTTTTTTTTAAATTTTACAAAGACAGTATTTTTATTTGTGTACCAATAAGGTTGACAATTGACACCCAGACACAAAAAAGCTTGGAAAAGCTGTAGATGACCACTGTTGAGTTGAGCCTCCCTGGAGTATTTTACAGAGCATTTCTGATACAGTCCCAACTGAATCTTAAGCATGACCTGTGTTCAGGTGACAGGATTATGACTCCCTTCCGTTAGGCCTCATTGCCTTTCTTTATTCTCCTTTTTTCCTGGAGTAGGAGCTACTGTCCTGATGACGTGGCTGTGGCACTTCCTCAGAAAGTGACTCTTAACACGCTTCTTTTTCCCCTTTCTTTGTTCCTCTTTCTTCTGTCTGCTGGTCTGTCTGTCTGTCTTTCATACTGAGGATGGTTCCTAGCTTAAGGAGAATGTTACAATAAAAGCTCTGGCTCCAGCTGCCCTCATAAACTGGGCTTGGTCACTCATCCCAAGGTGCCAATTAAGGAGACAATTACTGGCACAGAGCACCAACAAGGGAATTAACATCCTGGGAAGGGGGACAAATAAAGGGGTCCAGCAGTCCCCGAGTTGGGCTTCAGGACCTTGCCATGAGCCTTCGGTTCAAGTGGAGGAAGGGTTGGGAAGGAGGGTAGGAGAGAGTAGTAGTCTGGATCAAGCTGTGGTTTTGGCCACTACAGTATCTTCTCAGATCCTGCACAGTGATACTGTGTATTTAGTTGTCTTCGCCTAAATCTAGTTTTTGTAAGGTGATCTGCTTAGGGTATAGACTCCCCATCATAGATGAGTGGTCTCATTCTGTGCAATCTAAGGTAAACATGGGTTTAAGACAGTGCTTGTAGTCTTACAAGAATGAGAGAGGGTGTGAATCACTGGTTTTACACAGGCACTCCTGGAATGATTAACATGGCTGTGTATAGAGAAGCAGGGTGACCCAAAGGAAAGGAAAAGGGAAGATGGGAATGGCAGGCCTTCTCCCTCCTTTTAGTTTCTTTGTGAGCTCAAGTGAGAAGATGGAGCTTTTCAGCAGCAGCAGCTTCTAAGTGCCTGTTGTTACACTAGGGCCTTGTGCATGCTAAGCAAGTAGTCTACCATTGAGCCAGACACCCAGCTTCTTCTTCGCTTTCTATTTTGAGACAGTCTTTTCAAGTTGAACAGGCTGGCTTTCAACTTGTCCCACAGCTCAAACAGGCCTTGAATTTGTGATCTTGATTCAGACTCACGAGTAGCTGGAGTCATAGGCCCTGTGTTACTGGGCCTCCTTTAACGACTTTATTTTCTTTATTATATATATATATATATATATATATATCCATAAGAACTTTCTGGAGCGTTTAGGGGTGGGGGTGGGGACTTGTCAGCAAAGTGAGGTGTGGTGGTTGGTTGAAGTTGTTGGTCCCAGTGATGTCTTGGGGTGCATCGGCCTTTTTAGAGGTCTATGGTAAGTGTAGTGGTTTGCTTTGGTTATACAGGGGCAGTTTCTGTAACTTGAAGTCAGGTCTCTGGGATGATGGCATTAGGAATATTGGGGAATGGTAGCATTTGTCTTCCGGTTGGCAAGCCTTTGTGCTTCTGACATGGTAAGAGAGCATTGGGACTTTGTGGCCTTGAGCAGACCTCACACTGGCTCATTCAAGGAGCAGAAAGCTTAGCTTTGTTTTTTGTTTTGTTTATTTAGCTCACTCTCTGTAATGTAGTTCCTCTTGTGCTTTGATATTTTTAGGAGAGTTTCAAGCCTGTGCTTTGTCATTCTGGTTCTGAACAAGTAGGAAATGTTACATTTCCCAAATAAGGTGTAATAAAGAGGCTTAAACATACTCTTTTCTAATACCTGAGAATTGAACCCAGGGCTCACACATTCCAGATAAGTGATCTCCTAGTAAGCTACATTCCTGGCCCTGTAAAAACTAGACTTTAATTGTCAAAAGTGCCTGCTACTCTTACAGAGGACTGAGCCTGTCCTCAGCACTCAAAACTACCTGTAACTCGAGCTCCAGGCGATCTTCTGGTCTCCATGTGGACTCAAGCATGTACACACATACAAAGTAAAATTTTATTTTGAGGTCTGGGGACCTATTCTAGTGGTATGGTACTTGCCTAGCATGTAGGAGGGCCTTAATTCAATATTAGTGCTGCAAAAAATAAAAGTAACAAAAAAATTGCTGTGAGACAGAGTCTACCATGCTGTACTCAAACTTAGGATTCTACTGCCTCGGCCTGGAGTTCTTACAAAGTGTGCCTTTACTGTGCCCAGAAAAAGATCTTAAAAAGACTTCAAAATTCAAGTAGGTTCATTATCATTATCTAATATTAATTTCAAAAGAATGAAATTGACATTAGAATACTATCTAAAACAGTGAAAAAACAGAATGTGGATGCTGTCTCTCTCTCTCTTTTTTTTTTTTTTTTTTTTTGGAGACAAGGTCACGTGTAAAACAGACTGACCTTCAGCTCAGCTGAATAGGTTGGCAGAGGATGACCTAGGCTCCTGACCCATCTGCCACAGTACCTGGCTGTGTCATTTCTCTTTAGTCACATCCTCTTGATGCTTATCTTGATAGACATGGGCCCTGTGTTACCATGAAGTAAACAAATCTTGAACCCTGTGAAAACAGCCACTCTCTGTCCAGCTCCTGATAGCTGAGTAAATTTAGATATTTCTGTAGTCCTGTGCATGGCAACTATAAACTTGGGGTTTAGGCCTGTGACTATGTTTGATTCCACCCTGTCCCTCAAACCACATTCTTAAAACAAAAAGATTCCAAATGAACAGATCAAATATCAGTTCCTCACCTAGTTTGTTCCTAGACACTCTAGCTTAAGATGGCAAGATGGCCTCTTGGGCTAAGGAGATGGCTCAGTGGTCAAGAGTGTTGGTGTAAGTATGGAGACTTGAGTTTGAATCCCTAGCAAGCATGTAAAAAGCTGGGTGTAGTCACTCCTTTGTCTGTAACCCAAACACTGTGGGGTGGAGACAAGAGGGTTGCTGGGGCCTGCTGACTGCCTGGTGAGTTCCAGGTTCTGTGAGAGACCCTGTCTCAAGGCAATAAGATGGAGAGGGCTGGACACTAGAAATCTTGCTCGGGCTTCTTACCTACCATTCGTAAATTTGTATGCCCTCACACACATGCATATATATGTGTGTTTTGAGCCATCGTTCCCCATTTTAACTGAGGATTGAGTCCTGTCTCCCTTGCTTCTCTCTGGACTACTAAATCCTTGAGTGCTCAGTTACTGTTTGTTGTGTTATCTCTCTACCCACACAGAAAAGATAAGATTTCCAAACAGCTGTTACAGGTTGAGTATATGCAAGCACAGGTGTTTTTTGTTTGTTTGTTTTGTTTTTCAACATGTCTGCTTGATTTTTATTAGCTTCCTAATCAAAAACTTTCTAGCAGAGGCCTTGGTCTTCATCTTTGTTGTCTCCTTTTATTCTGTTACGCCCTCCTCCTCCTTTGCTGTCTTCTTTGCTTTTGTTTGTAGGTTTAAAGGTTCTAAGAACTTCAGAGTGTCAAAGTGTAATGATTGTCATGAACTTTTATGCACATGTGATGAATTAGTGGGGAGTTGAGTTGTGATTGTCAGCAGCTTACACAGGACCACTTGTACTCTTGATTTTTGCCTTGAACTGCAAGACTGGCTTCTTCAAGAGAGGTGAGACAGGTCTACAATAAGCATGTCCACAGAGCAGAGCTGTGTTGTCTGCAGGGTGGGCTGACAGATGGAAATGTCTTGCTGTAGGGCTAGGACCAGTTCTGTGGAATCTTGATTTTTCCTTCATTTTCTACCCTCTCTTCCCTACTTTGGTAATTTGTATTATTAATTTTATGGTTATTATTTTTTTTTTCTTCTGAGATGATCTTGCTGTATACGCATTATTTGGTAGGAAAGAATTAAAACTGTTCTAGGTGAACATTCTAGGTCTGTAAGTAGATTTTCCAAATAGAGTGGAACTATTACAGTTACTTTAAATACATTTAAAAAACAAAACAAAACAACAACAACAACAAAACCCAACTCTGGTAATAGGTACCAATTGTTCCTGACTCTCTTTGGCCAGTTTTACTGAGGATTTATCTTTGTTTTGGGAGGGTAAGGGCTGAGGTTCAAACCCAACATCTCAACATGCAAGACATGCGTTCTGCCAGTAGCTGTGTACCCAGCTCGAACATTGTGTCCTTTTTATGTGTGGACTAAGAGGAAAAGCACAGTAAACATAGAAAGCAGCTCAAAACTACTCGTGCCTGCCATGGCCCTGAGCAGCTCATGAGAGTGCCACTTGCCACAGGTTAGGATGTAATGCCAGGTGATATGGAGTGTTTGCTTGCTCAGCTTTTTCAGTTGGGCTCCTAACTGATATGGCAACCGTTTTTCTGGTGAGTGTTTGGAGCTCACTGTTTCAGAGCAGCATAACCCTGAGGTTAAATATTTAACCACAACTAGGCATTCTTGAGGACACACTTGAACATGAGGATGTCTGCTTTGACCCTCCTCCAACTATAAATAAAAGGCCCAGACAGATATTAGGGTTCAAACTGAAGGTCAGGGAAGCAAAAGGTCAGCCACCAGCTGTCACCTCTAGCTCAGGCTAAAGGGCTGATCCATGTGCATGCTCTTCACCAAGTCTCAAACTGCTGCCTCTCCTCAGTGTGTCTGGAGAATGAATGCCTCATACTGACTATTGAAGACCTGCTTCTATCTTTTATACCTTCTAGTGCTGGGATTAAAGGTATGTGACCTGTTACTCTTTTAGACTGATTCAATCTCATGAATCCCTGAGTGGCCTTGAATTCAGAGAGATCCAGATACCTCTTAATCCTGAGTCCTAGGATTAAAGATGTTTGCCACCACATCCTAGTTTTTGGCTGCTAGGATTAAAGGTGTGTGCTTGGCTTCTATGGCTTGTGGCTGACTTTGCTTTCTGAATCTTCAGTCAGGCTTTAATAAATAATATATTACCACATCCATCCCTTGGGAAATCCTGGGTCCTTAGCACTGCCTTTAAGAGACCTGTTTGAAGCCACAGCTCTCACCCTGAGAGCACCTTTTCCATCATGTACATTTCTTTAGAGAATCAACTAGCAGTTTTCCTGAGATGCTGTTGGTGCTTGGTTCCTGTGTAATCCCCTCTGGGAACTTTTTTGTTTGTTTGTTTTCTGTAGATTGTTTGTCCTCTGTTAAGTGCCCAACACACACAAAATAGAGCTTTGGAAGTTTCAGATAAGGCCAGATGTAGAAGCTGTTTGTACTTGCTTCTTCATGTAAGTCCCATTTCATTCTGAATGAAGCTCAAAAGGCGTGTGTGTGTGTGTGTGTGTGTGTGTGTGTGTGTCTGTGGTGTGTATAACTTGTGGGATTCCAAGTTCTCCTACCATGTGAGTCCTGGGGATTGACCTCACATTCTGAGGGTTAGCATCAAGTACATTTCCTACTGAGTCATTTTAGCAGCCCCCATAGGCCTCTTAGAGAGATACAGCAGGCCAAGCCATCTAACTGTGGGATGCTGCCCTTAAAGCTTCTTCCATAGGGAGGAAGTGGTACAGGGGCCCTTTAGGATGATATAAGGGCAGCTGGCATGCAGAGGAGATGGGGGACACCAGATGTGAATGAATCTGTGGCTGGAAATGAAAGTAGGGCTTTTTTACTTTGGTCTATCGTAAATGAGATCATTAAGCAGTTGCCTTATTTCTTTTACTATCATTTTCTTTTTCCTCCCAGACTCTGGAATTATTTCCGGGCTTTGTGGTAATAGGACAAAGGAGTCAGGGAAATCCGTGACCTGGATTTCTTCCGTTACATCAAGTTATTTTCACTGTTTGTCTAGCCTTTCCGGATGTATTAGTTCCGTTGTATGTCATAGTTTGAGCAGTGAGGAAATATCAGGTCATATGACAGGATCCTTCCTTCAGTTCCCAACGACTGTGACATTAAGAGACTTTTGAAGTTAGACAAAGTTAAAGATCCTTGATGGTGATAGTGTGTCTTAGAGGGTGAATGACTGGACCATCTCGACTTCCCCTTGAGCTTCTCTCACTACTGCTCTGTACGCGTGCTCTGCTGTCCTGTAGTTCCTCATCTTGAGACAGGCCTGTACCCTACCGCTACCCCCGCAGTCTGTTTCTGGATCAAGAGCATTGCCAGCAGTTTTAGTTTCTGATGGGTGTTTAGTTTAGTGGTTTTTTGTTTGTTTTGTTTTGTTTTTCTTTCTTTCTTTCACTTTAAAGGTAAAGTACCTTTGTTTAATTTTAATTCTTTCTTTTTCAGTTCAAATCTGAACATCAATGATGTCCTCGGGAATTACTCCCTGACTCTTGTTGATGCCTTGGATACACTTGCAGTAAGTGTTCAGCCTTTTCTTTTTTTAAATTAAGATAATTAAGATAAAGTGCTTGGGGGGTTTATTGCATTTCCTCGTTTCCCCCTGGAATGGGAATACCAGGAAATGCTATACTCAGAAGACTTTGATGAGTGTCATTTATTTTAATGACCTTCATGGGAAGGTAAGGAAAGCCTTGAAGGTAAAGTGAGGGGAAATGTGGCTCTTCTTAAAGGTAGAGAAGTGGTGCATGGCTAGTTTTCAGAAAACCTATTATTGATTTTATTTAATTTTTTGCCATACTATGGTAAAGCGTCCAGAGAATTTTGTCATTATTTAGTTAGATCACAGACTGTGTTGCTTACTTTTCTGTTGCTGGGTTAAAAAATAAAGGGAAAGAGTTTATTTTGTTTAATGGTTTGGGAGGAGAGTCCTCAGTGGTGGAAAAGGCATGTCGTGGCAACAGGGCTGGGAAGCAGGATGTTCACATTTGTATCACTGAGACTCCCAAAGGTTCCACAAGGTCCCCAAACAGCACCAACAGTGGGGACCAAGTGTTCCAATACATGACCTGTGGGGGACACTTCTCATTCAAACTACCACACTGACCTTCTAGCCTCTATGTCCCTCTCCTGGAAAGCAGACTGCGTCTTCCTTCAGCTTTTTCTCTGTGACAGAGCTAATGAATAAAAGGATACTGTGCAATGTCGTCTCAGCCCTGCACCTTTCCCAGTGTAAGCAGCAAGATAAATTTATGGTCCTACTGCCTGTCTCTGTGTTCCTTGATACACAGACCAGACTAAACTAAATTGTGAAGTATGAAACTTATCTATAATTTCTGAAAACCTGAGTTGGAAGCTCTGTTTGTTGTCTGGAACTGAGTGGCCATTTCTCCTTTTATAGTCCCTATCCTACCGCACACACCTATCTCTCCTAATTGCTCTCTGACTTTAGCTTCATGGCTGTGGCCTAAGGCTCTTCCCAGAAGGGTTACTTCTAAAGGGCAATTTTGTTTGAGCTCCCTATTACAAATCCACCATTTTTCTTTTTAGCTTATAATACAGTACATCAGGAGTAAAAACCAGAGGATGCCAGGGTCAGAAGGTACCCCCAAATGCTTCTAGCACCCCCAAAGAGTGTCTGTGTATCGCGGTAAATAAGGATCAGGATAAACAAATAGGCCGAATAGATGTTTATTCAGGGAGAAATAACTTACAACCTAGACAGATGAACACCAGGAAATTCAACCCGATCCTCTCCTGTCCGAGTCATGCCAGAAAGAGAGCGCCTTTTCTGGCCCCCTCCAACCTCCGTCCACAGGTCACTTCCGCCCATGGCTCCACCCCCCAATGGGTGTGGTCAGTGCCAGAGAAGGACTATCTCACTACTGTGCCTGGTGCCTGCCCATGCATGAGGCCCTCTATGTGAACACCCCTGTTATTTATTGCTTCTTGGTTTTGGCTGCTGGTCACTCCATATGTGGTTTGCCAGCTTTCATACTGCCTTTACCCTCTTATCCTTTGGCATCTCCACTGGCCCTGGGGAGCTGGAGGCCTTTCATCATAAATACAAGAACCCCCCTGAAGGCAACAAGCTACACTAGATATGCTGTCAGGCTGTCTATGTGTTTCATGGCCTAGTGCCATAGAGTATGATTTCCAAGGGACATTTCCAGTGTGTTACAATCTCCTTAGTAAAAGTTACTTTTACAAACCCTTCTGTTTTCCTTGTCCAAGACCATCTTTACTATTAGAAAGCTACTGAATCCTATATCAAGTACTATATTTAATAACTTGTCTGGTTCCTTTAAACATTCCTTAGGAATTGACTCATGGTTTTCTAGTAGTAAAGTAGCAGGAATTGGAAAAAGCTGGAGATAACGTCCTGTGCCTTCCTTGTGTAGATTGCAGAAGCAGGACTGGTTCTAATAGGGCTGCTGGGTTTCCTTCTAGGCTCTAGTTGCAGAGCACTTTCAGTCTCCCCAGTGTTTCCTTCTGAAGTGATTGCTGCTGCATTAAGTCATCCACCATCACTTCCCAGAATGTGCCCAGGCAAGTAAGTGCAGCATAATTAGTGCTAATGAGGTGAAGCTACTAGAGGCTGACTCAGTCTGTGGGTGTGGAAGAAGGGTTAGAAGGTGCATGGGCAGCTTGAGAAAGCTCTCTCTCCTGAGCCCTCCAGTTAACCCCCAGTATGTCTTCCTGTCTGTCCCCTTGCTTGCTTACTATTATTACTGTTGTAATTACTATTCCTATTATTATTACTGTTATTTTTTGCTGTACTCTCCCCAACACTTGACAATAGGTAGTACAAAGACTACAGGTTGTTGTTTAAGTGAATGTTTACTTATCCTCTTTTGTCCAGCATGTATCTAAGGGTACACCCCTTGACATAGTATTGTTCTCAAACACACTGAAGAAATTCTGACTATTGAAGATGTATCACACAACAGCATTTTATTTATTTAATTTTTATGAATTTTATGTTGAGGTTTAAAAATTATTTAATGAAAAAATTTTAAAAACAGTGCATATGTGTGTGTGTGTGCATATGCCACTGCATGTGTGTGGAGGTCATAGGACACTTGCAGGATTCGGTTCTCTCCTGTTTGGGTCCCAGGGATCAAACTCAGTGGCCAAACTTTGTAGCAAGTATTCTTTCTACTGAGCCACCTTACTGGCCCTATTTATTTAATTTTGAGACAGCAAGCGACGTGATTATGGGCATTTCTTTATTTCTCTATTTGTTTATTTGTTTGCTGGTGGACTTGGACATTGATCCCAGGACTTTGCTCCCAGTAGGCTTGTGCTCTTCCTTCTGAGCTACATCCCTTGCCATTTGTTTTGTTTTGGTCTTTAAGTCAGAGGCCCCAACTCGTGACCATCATGCCTCAGTCTGCAGAGTGCTGAAATGACAGGTGTGAGCTGCATAGCAGCATTTTCAGATTCTGAGAAGCCCCTCCTCTGTCCAATCAGCCTTTCTCAGGCCTGGGTGATTTCTAATGTGACAACTTACAGGGTGTAACTGGAGTGCCTGAATTTCATCACCTTCCCCAGCTTGATCTGAGATCATATCAACCCTGCAGCTGCACCACATACTGTTCTTGGTGAACATCTGTGAGGAAACAGATCCATTTCTGTGGTTGTTTGCATTGTAGACTATGTGGTCTTGAATGCTCTAAGGTGCTGAGGTTTCAGTTCTCTTTTGTTAGCATTTTCAGCAGATGTTTGCAGATGTGCTGCAAGAGCCCCCAGGGAAAACAGTCCCCTGACCATTGCATGCAACCTGAACAACATTCCATGTTCCTTTAAAAAGGAACTGCAAACAGAAAGCCTGTTTCTGCTCTGTACCCGGGCAGATAATATGATCTGAGAAATACATAACAGACCAGTGCAGTAAGAATAAGAAATAAAGCACACCCCAGAGAACGAATGTCTAAAGAATCATTGATTCTTGATTTATTTATTAATCTATCTAGTTATTGGTATATGTGTTTGTGTCCTTATGAAAAATGGTTATAAAATTTGGTGAAATCAAATCATTTCCATATGGGTTAACCTATAGGATTTTATAACAGTTTTGCCCCTTTTGAAAGGAATAGCATGCTATGGCATTTTATCTACACACCTCAAATAGGAACCTTAATTTTTAAATTGGACATAAAGCTAATAATCCATGTTATGTTCTTTTTTAAGCATTTGTTTATTTCTTTTGTACAAGTGTGTACATGTCTGTGTGAGGGCAAGCATGTGCCACAGTATTTGTTTGAAGGTCAGAGAACAAACTGTGCCTGCTTTATATTTAGGTTCAAAACTCAGGTCATCAATCAGGCTTTCATGGCAAGTGCTTTGACATACTGAACCATTTTCCAAGACTCCACTTAGTTTTAAATGGTCCTTGTTTTCCATATATCTTGGATTTATTTGAGAAGCAGAGATAGAATCATATTTTTCTTACTTAATTTTCTGACAATTTTCTCCCATTTCACAACTTTTTAGAAATTGTTCTGCCTAGCAAATAAAAGTGAGCCCAGGGCTGGGAGAGAAAGGAGTGGCAACAGTGGTTCTGTAAATGTCCGTTCACATACTTGTGCCACTTAGAGACAGGATCCAGGAGTGAGTGGCAGGAGGCAGGCTTGCTGTCTGTCCTGGAGTATAATTGAGAAGTAACTGCCTTCTACCCTTTGTGTGTCCTTTCCTACTGTGGCAAAGCCATAGGTAGTGCAGACTCATAGATGCAGTGGCTGACAGCATGTCAGTTTCATTTCAAGCTGCTGTAATGGTTTGTGTTCTTCTGTTTAAAGATAATGGGAAATTCATCTGAGTTCCAGAAAGCAGTCAAATTAGTGATCAACACTGTTTCATTTGACAAAGATTCCACCGTCCAAGTCTTTGAAGCTACAATAAGGTACAGTAGCAAATGAAATGAATTGAGGGTTTCTTTTGTGTGTGGGGTAAAGGACTTAGTTCCCCTGAGGGTATTTCAGCTGGAGTTCATACGGGCACTATGGACTCCGTACATATTATTCATTTTCATTTTAGGTTAGTGTTTATAAAATCTTGTACTTCTGATGCAAAGAAATACATATTTCTTTGTGGACTGCAAAGGAATACCTATTTAGTGAGTACATAAGAGAGGTATTCATCAAATGTAATTTCGGTGATTCTGTTCATATCCTTTCTCGTTTCCTTGTTTACTGCCTTAGGAATCATCTTTCATGGTTTTAAATGGAGTTTTGCATTCTCCACCCACAAAAATCCACAGCTTGCTCTTTTAATGTCATTTTTTTCTTGTATGGTTCTCATTTGTCACCCACTCTTTGCTAACTAATGGTGGAGTCATGACCTATGACCAGTTTTGTACCTGGATTTCTTTAGTATGAAAAGTTGACTCTTTTCTTGTTTAAATATTTTAAAAATTATATGCTATACAGCTGTCCAGATCTAGATCTGAACCTTGAAACTGAAGCTATGAAATAGAGTATTCTAAAACAAAAAAATAAGTCATTTGAGAAATGTTGCAATCCTTTTTTTTTTTTTTTTTTTTTTTTAAGATCATTGAGATGGGGCATTTATATAGCTACAAGGACATGCATCTAAGAAGGTAGCCTCTATTTTTCAATAGCTCTCATTTTGTCATTTCCTTCTCCATGTTGTCTCCCTAGACACTGGGACAGTTCATCAGTCATCAGGCAGTCAGACACGTAAAGTTACATGTTCTGTTGTACCTTCTTCTGTTTCTCATGTGGCTAATGTTTCTTTACCAAGTAAGATAAGTCAATAGGAATTTATTGATACTAATAGGAAATATGTCCTTTGAGAGCAACCAGTGGCACTTTCCTGACTAGCATAGTTCCTTTTTTTTAATGTCCTAAGATTAAGATGACCAAATTGGATAATGCTTTAGGTGGCATCCTCAGTTGTTTTGAATGGATAATTTCCTATCTTCTTGTCAGCAATGCAGTGAACTGAGAACCAGTCTGTTAGAGCCAGCGGGGACTATAGGAAGCTGCTGAGTCAGGTTCTTCTGCTCCAGGCGGCTTGGAACCTGAAAAGAAGTAGAGACATCTTTTGCCTTTGTAAATTGGATCCTGTGCACTTGTAACAATACACTTGTGATTATTTTTCTTTCTGCTATTAGGGTTTTGGGAAGCCTCCTTTCGGCTCACAGAATAATAACGGACTCCAGACAGCCCTTTGGTGACATGACAATTGAGGATTATGATAATGAATTGTTGTACATGGCCCATGACCTGGCCGTGCGGCTCCTGCCAGCTTTTGAAAACACCAAGACGGGGATCCCCTATCCTCGGGTAAGTGACTGGTTTATTCTGTTATTTCGCTGTTTCTGAGGAATGGTCTCATGCTGTGTAGCTCAGCTGCCCTTGAACTTATGGTTTTCTTGCATTAACCTTTCAGATATTAACATCACAGTTGTGAGTTACCATTTCTGGCTGACGTTCCTTTGTGTTTTCACAATTCACAATTTTCCTGAATTGAAACTCTTATAAAAGTGTTATAAAGGACCTGATAAAGGACCTGGCTTTAAGAAGAGAGTGATGTCCTTGGAGAGCATTTGGTCCTAAACATAATGTCAGTGTTTAAAACTTCTTTCAGCACTTACTTCCTTCAGTGTTCTAGACTTGGTAGTACAGCAGTTGGCCTTTCAAGTTGAAGAACCGTGTTCACTGTTCATGTGTGTTTATATTTTCTGTTACTAAATAGTATGGATAGTGTTTCTTCATTTCCGACTTGAACGTATTTCCCAGCGATCCTCACATGTGTGTAGGAGCTCAGTGAATGTTCATTTGAGCAAGTGAAGCCTGTAGGACCAGCCAATTAGATGCTGATTTAGATACAAGATTTGGAGTGAGACTGTATATTTGTGGCATCTGATTTAGCAAGCCAAATCACTCCTCTGGGAATTGTGTCAGCCTTTGCAGTAATTGGGAGAAATGCCAGACCAAAGAATCTCTATGATGAAATTGGCTGTCATACTGTGGCTGAACCTCTGCTTCTCTCAGTCTAGCAGTTGTTTGTATTTTCTGAGCAGGAGTGAGTCTTCAGAATCCTTTACAGCCTGTATATTTGTCTCTAACCCTGTAGTAGTTACTCTTCTGTTGCTGTGATGAGATACTGAGACCAAAAGTAACTTAACAGAAGAATTAGTTTTAGCTTATGGCCCTAGAGAGAGAGTCCATATGTCAGGGAAGTCATGGGGCAGCAGGAAGCTCACTGATCATATTTCACACAGGAAGCACAGAGAGCAAACAGGAAGTAGGATGAGGTTATAAACCCTCAGAGCTTACCCCCAGGGGTGTACTTCCTCCAGCAAGGCTTAAAGGTTCTTAAAGATTCCATAGCCTCAGCAAACAGCCCCCTTGCCTTGGCACCCAGTATTCAAACACAAGAGCCTGGGCGGGACACCAGAAACCCTAGAGCTTGGTGCTTCTGTAGTCTGCAAGGACACTTGCAGAAAGAGGTTTGATGAGTGATGGTAAGACTTTGCACTCTTACTGTTTTCTGGTGTCTCTCATCTTGAGTGTAACATGACAAGTTCTGATCTGAGTCGCAGTGAGCCTGCTTCATTAGCTGAGTGTCATAGCTATGATGTGATTTTTTTTTTTTTCAGCATTGTGAATTCTTAATTTTGCTACAATACTTTTTTTTGGAAGTGAAATCTTGCTACGAACTGAGACTGGCCTTGAACTGGCTTTGTAGCCTGGCTGGCCTCCAACTTATGGCCCTTCTGCCTTGACCTCCTGAGTGCTGGGGTACAATTGCTCAGCACCATGTGACCTTCCCATAACTTTTGATTCTTCCCATTCCAGGTGAATCTGAAGACAGGTGTTCCTCCAGACAGCAATAATGAAACCTGCACAGCAGGTGCCGGTTCTCTCCTGGTGGAATTTGGTATTCTGAGCCGGCTGCTGGGGGATTCCACTTTTGAGTGGGTTGCCAGACGAGCTGTGAAAGCCCTCTGGAACCTTCGGAGCAACAATACAGGACTACTAGGTGGGGTTCACCTTCTGCCATCAGTCGGTCTCTATAACCCTCGGTCCTCTTTCCTTCTCCTCTAGACTATGCACTTTACTTCATCTTCTCTGCACCAGTGGATCTAGAAATTGTTAACTTGAACAGTAGCCATTGGTGCTTCATGGGTTGAGTTTCTTCCATGACCTTTTGCTTAGTGTGAAGTTCTAGGGTTTAATAGAAGACCGTAATGGTTCAGCTGTTAGAGCCCCGTCGGTTTGAATCCCTTGGTATATTCCATTGGAAGTTATTGTTCTTTCAATATAAGGTTTTGAAAATACAGGAATTTAGCATTTCCAGTAGAGAGACTTTCTTCTAAAAAAAAGAAAAAAAGGTGGGGGAATCTAGGTGAAAGCCTAATTGAAACATGTATTAGATTCCACCCCTTTGAGAATGTTTAGTCAACATATTTAAAAATTATTATGGAAAGACTAGACCAGGCTGGGCTCAAACTCACAGAGATTTGTCTACCTCTGCCTCCCGAGTGCTGGGATTAAAGGCATGCACCACCAACACCAGGCTTCAAAATGGGTTTTTAACATCATAAAATTGTCTTATTGGGACATATTTTCTTTTTGACATCTGGAAATAACTTGTTTTGGAACATTGGATCAACTATAAAAAAATTAAGTAATTTGTTTTGTTTTGATGTTTATAAACTTTATACATTGCATAGCAGCAGTAAAAATAAAGTCACTCAGGCTGAAAGTGACACACACACCTGAAAATACAGCACTCTGGCTGAGGCAGGAGTTAGGTTGAGTTTGAGGCCAGCCTGGGCTGCATACTGAGAGACCTTGTTTCAACATGGTTGGCCACTTAGCTTTTCTTAGGCACTGTTAGTCTTCCTTAAGTAACTTTTGTGACTTCAGTTATAACACAGTCCTAAGAGAAACAGTTTGTATGCATTTGGCAGGTCATTCTGAGTTTCCAAATTGTTGCCCTACTTTCATAATTACCAATTTTAAAAGTTATTATTATTATTTTGCTTGTTTCTTTTCTCTTTTTTCTTTTCTTTTCTTTTTCTTTTTTTTTTTTTTTTTGTTTGTTTGTTTTGCTATCCAGCCCAAGATGAGCTCAAAACCCCCATCCTTTACTCCTGTGCACTAGCATACCTGGCTATTTTTTGTGGTGTTGGAACTCAGGTCCTTGTGTATAGTAGGCAGCTACTCCACCACTGATCTGTATCCCCAGCTCTGACCTTTTATTTTTATGAGCAATATTTTCGGGACAAATTCCAGTGAATGAGAATATGGGGTTAAAGGCTGTGAATACTCCTTTGGGTTTTGAAATGCATTACCATTCTGGGAAAACAAAATGTCAAGCCTATTTTTTTTTCCCCATTAAATGTTTATTTCCATTTTTCCTCTGTGACTGACTATTACATTCATGCACATCTGAGTGCTATAGAATGATCTCTCTGTTCATCAAGTTATTAGACTCAGCTGTCCATTCCTCATGTCTGCGAGGGGTAAGGATGCTGAGAAGCAGTGGGACAGGAGTAGGAAGGCCTTACCCTGCATTCTCCCCTTTCCTGCCATGGTCGAGACCAGAATGCCTTGTTTGTGTCTTTCCACAGGCAATGTTGTGAATATCCAGACAGGCCACTGGGTTGGAAAGCAGAGTGGCTTGGGTGCTGGTCTGGATTCCTTCTACGAATACCTCTTGAAATCTTACATCCTTTTTGGAGAAAAAGAAGACCTAGAGATGTTTAATGCCGCATATCAGAGCATCCAGAGCTACCTGCGAAGAGGGTATGTGTCCCTGATGTCATGTCTGTTGCCCTGTAGTGTTCAGTTCCTGCCCAGCTCTGCTTCCATTTTCATATCTATTTATTCATTTATTTCTTTTATTATCACTGCTTATTTTATTGTTTTTGGAGAGGTACACATATGGAGGTCAGAGAGACAACTTGGGGGAGTTGGTTCTCTACCATGTTAGCCCAGGAGTGGAGTCTGGGTGTTCACGATTGATGGCAAGCATCTTTTTCCGTCACATCGTCTTGCTGTCTACTTTCAATTTAAGAATTTTAGGGGTGGAGTGTCACTGGAGAGCCCCGGTACTCATTTGGACTCAGATCTGCAGCAGCCCTCTTGCTTGTGCTTCCTGAGTACAGGACTCACAGCACACAGCAAGGGTCTTACTATTACTCTTCAGTGGTGTGGCGTGCAGTCGATTCACATTTCTTGCAATAGCCTCCTGTATGCTGGGATTATAGTTGTAAGCTTCCCTGACAGCTCCATTTCTCTTAATATAAACTTTCAGCATCTATTTGTGTCCTTTCTTACTGTCTCTCTTAACTGATTGTTAGTCATTTGGGAGTTGGTCATTGTATGTCATAGTATCTCCAAACCTGGCAGCTTAAAATCTCTCACAGTTACTAAGTGGCAGAGATCTGGGAACTGGGGAATTGTGGATTTTGGTTCAGAATCTTAAATGAAGTACTTTTTTTTTTTTTGAGACAAGGTTTCTCTGTATTGTTTTGGAGCCTCTCCTGGAAATTGCTCTGTAGACCAGGCTGGCTTCTGAACATTGGTTTGTTTGTTTGTTTTTTTTTAAAATGATAATATTTTCCTATTTAAATTTGAAGCAAAATTGTTTTACATGTCAATAAATGAAGTACTCTTAACCCCTGAACCATTTCTCCAGTCCTAGGATTATCCTTTAGTGTAAAACAATGGATAATACCCCACCCCTGCTTGAAGTCTGTTCAAAATATTCTTTGCTGGTTTTTTTTTTTTTTCTTTTTTCCGTACATTCAGAATGTCCATAGAGACAGTCTATGAAGAAGCTGTGCAAGGCTGCAGAGGCTTCCACCCCAGCCCCCAGCGCTCCCTTCCCCAGGCCTTTCTCTGTACATGTATGTAGTAAATGCCTATTGCAAGTAATAGCTACTGTGCTGCTGGTTTCACAAGCTTTTCACTCATTTCTATATCAGCTATGGTAGGGACCATGTTTGTGGGAGCTCCTGGGGGTTGGAGAGACAGCTCAGAGGCTAAGAACTCAAGCAGAGAACCCAAATTTGGTTCCCCAAACCCATATGTGGTAGCTCACAACCTCTAACTCCAGCGTCAGGATATCTGATGCCTTCTTCTGGCCTCTTTGGGCATCCACATCACATGCACAGGTTTGAGTGTACAAGTAGATTCTCATAAATGCACAAATAAAAAGTTTAAACTCTTGCAAAAACAAAACAAAACAAAAACAAAAACAAAAAAACCCACACACTTTTGGAGTTGTCATTTTTCTCTTCTTTGTTTTCTTTCCCTAGTGTGGGTGCTGAGTGTAGCTATTGCTACAGCTGTTTTGGTTGTTTTGTCAGACAGTCCTTGTAGACCGCAGATGTGGACTGCTGCGGACTGCTGCGTGGTGTGAATGTTGTTGTTACGGAGAGAGTACGCTAATTTTCTCTGGATTGCAGTTTCACTGGTTTTGGTTGAAGTGTGCTCTGTTTTGCTTTCTGAGCCTTGCTATCCTCCTGCCTTGGCTCCTGTGAGTGATGATTAAAGACTGCCGGGCCAGTTCATTTTAGCTTTACGGTGCGGAAGTGAGTAGAAAGCTCTCAGGGTCCTGCCTTGATGCATCCCTACAGGCTTTTTTCCCCTTTCTGTACCAGAGAAGAGAATGAAACATGCTTCCTGCTTGGGTCAAGGCCAACACGGACTAATTCTGTTACATGCCAGTGTTCTGAAACTCAGATGTCAAAGTGCTTTCTGCAAACATAATGAAATCTTAATATTTCACAGAGGCTATGGTTAGAACTAGGTTCTTGTATAGATACCTACAGACAGTCTTCTTGCCAAATATATAGGGAAGGAATTAGGAAACAGCATTGATTTTGCTTCAGGGAAACACCGGGAGATAAACTGTCAAGGGAGTAGGGCTGGAGCTGTCTGCAGCTTCTCTTTTCATCTGGGTTGTACTCTTTGGATCCACAGCCGGGAAGCCTGCAATGAAGGAGAAGGGGACCCACCACTCTATGTCAACGTGAACATGTTCAGTGGGCAGCTCATGAACACCTGGATTGACTCTCTGCAGGCTTTCTTCCCTGGACTGCAGGTATTTTGCAGTCAGGTTTCTTGAGATGGGTTGGGGAGATGGCTCAGTGGGTAAAAGTGCTTGCTGTGTGAGCCTGCAGACCTGAGTTTGAATCCCGAAAAGCCAGTGCTGGCAGCACTATGCTGAAGGTGGGGTTTGGGCAGCTCAGAGAGATGAGAGGTTCACTGAGGGCTTACTGGTTGCTGTGCTAGCCTAGCTCCAGGAAGTAAGGTGGAGAGTCATAGAGTAGATGGCCTACTTTGGCTCCCAGGTATAACATGAACGAATACATATGTGTATGTGGTGATATCTTGCTTGTACAAATAAACCCTGTTTGAAGATTAGAGGATGAAGCTTGCCACTAGCTAACCATAGAGGTCTGGAGGCCTGTACAGGCAGATAGGAAGTGAAATGGCTGGACAGAGAGAGGATATAATCAGGAAGAAACAGGAACTCTCTCTTGTCCACTGAGCCACTAAGGAGGTAAATGTAGCTTTGGCTTGCTCCTTCTCTCTACCTCTCAGCATTTTCTCCATATCTGACTCTGGGTTTTTATTATTTAGACAAATTAAGAACTCTATTTACATTTTTCTGCCCAATGCACCAACCCATGATCCTGAGATTAAGAGTCTCATGATCTACCAATTTAGCTAGCCAGTAGACAGAGGGGGAGTTCCTGTTTCTTCCCACTTATATCCTCTCTCCGCCCAGCCATCTTACTTCCTGTCTGTCTGTGCAGACCTCCAGACCTCTATGGTTAGCTCGGGGCAAGTTCCATCCTCTGATCTTCAGACAGGCTTTATTTGTACAAGATATCACTACATGTGCTCACACGCACACACATGTACACACACAACACCAATTTATTAAGAATAAGCCTTTATTGGGAAAGTTCCCAAAGGAGCATTCTGACTCCTTTGGATTTGGGAGGTTAATAGAACACCTTGACCCCTCTGTGAAATCAGTCCCTAGACTTGAAAATTTGCCTATGATTTTAGATAGTTTGCCTGTGTTGTCTCTGTAGGTGCTGATAGGGGATGTGGAAGACGCCATCTGCCTCCATGCCTTCTACTATGCCATATGGAAACGGTACGGGGCTCTCCCTGAGCGCTATAACTGGCAACTCCAGGCCCCTGACGTTCTCTTCTACCCACTGAGACCAGAGTTAGTGGAGTCCACGTATCTCCTCTACCAGGTAATTGGCTTACCGAGCACTGGTTTACGGTTGCATGCTGACTTGATAGAGTTGCTTCTTGTTTCTGTCTTGCTAGAGGTCACTTTTCTTGATTCTGTAGGATGGAGAGAGAAAGTGTCTGTAGCCAAATATGCTTTTAAACTCACATTTTTATAAAGATTCGTTTCTTTACTATGGGTTTATTTTTCTTATCTTTGAATATTTAAGGGAAGATTTCAGTTTTCTAGATTTGGCTAAAGAACCTTTGGGAAGACGTAACTTTCCCCAGTTTTTTTGGTTTACATAAAAGCATTATTGCACAAAAAGATTTTTTTGTATGTATGTTTTTAAAAGTGTGTGCGTGCAATCACTGTAGTAACAGAGGAAATGTTATTAACAGTGTCTCCTTGATAGCTGAAGCCTGGTATATAGACATTTTTACATACATATATAACACACAGCCACAGTTCTGTCAACCTAAGCTCTTAGCTTCCCGAGAAGCTGGTTCTAATACATTTAGTAGGTATGAGACAGGCAACTGCAGTGTGCAAGGATCCTCATTTGTAGGATTCATTCTGTGCTTTAGATTTATTTTTAAAAAATTACAGTACTAGAAGTCACTGCTTCTAGGTTGAAAAAGTAGTGTGTGTGGTGGGGCGGGGATGGACTCCAGTGAGACCGCTGTTAGGACTCGTATCTCAAGAGACCTCACGAGGTTTAGAGACTGTCTTGAAAAAAGGGAAGAGGTAACCTCGGACGTGGTTTCTCTGAGCTTAGTGTAACATGAAGCTACGCCTGCTCTGAGGATGTCTTCCCTACTGGCTGCTGTGTGGCTTGTAGTAGCTTAGCTCTGTTGCCTGTAGGTTTAACACCTCGTTCTTATTTGCAGCTCACCCTTGTCCACTGTGTACTTGGAATCCAGAGGAATCTTCCACTACAGGTTTCTCCTCTAAGGCTGCCCCAGGCGCTTAATCTAGAAGCAGCCAGCATACTGCTATTTCCTCTTGTTGCTGTAGGTTGGCAGTAGGCATGAATTAGAAGTTTTGGGGTAAAAGTCTCATCTTCCTAGAGACTCTCCTCCCACAATCAGATAGCATGTGACAGAGGAGTAAAGACCTGACCTCCGATTTCCTGGGTGATGAGAACAAAGTGTTCAGGCCTCACTTAGAGGCCTTTTCTCTAGAGGACCATCGTCCCCTTCACTGTGCCTCACAGTGTAATGACTGCAATGAGGCAAAGTCCTGTTTCCCTGTCTTTGCTTCTTGTTTCTAGCTAGCTCTGAGGCAAAGATGGAAACCAGATTTGTTCTTTGCTATAGTACCTGCTGGATGGGCATTGTTTCTTTTTTGATCATGGTAGGCATCAGTAGAGCCCAAGTAGTGCATGCCCTTGTGCAGATTTCCTAACCCTAATACAGTTAAACACATCACAGGTATTTGCTGACTGATAGCCTTAGTCAGATGAAGTGGGTCTGGCCTTGTTCCTTCCTTTAGCTGGGGACCCATCTCCTCAGGGAACCCTTCAGTCACTCTGATGTGTGTTGATGATGTCTCTTCCAAGCCCTTCCTGCATCACATTCTCTTGTGTTTTGTCTAGGCAACCAAGAATCCCTTCTACCTCCATGTAGGAATGGACATTCTGCAGAGTCTGGAAAAATACACAAAAGTCAAGTCAGTGTTCTAAATGTCTTTTTATTATTCGGATGCTTGTGATTGACTGAGTTGTTCTAGAGAAATACTGTTTTAAAAAATTAAATTTAGTTATATATATTTTTATTTATGTATTTTCTGTGTATGAATGTTTTATGTCTTATATGTGTGTACCATATATGTTCTGGTGTTCTTGGAGGCCAGAGAGGCCTTAAGGTCCCCTGTGACTGGGTTACAGATTCTTGTGGGCTACCATGTGAGTGTGTGAGTGCTGGGAATTGAACTTGGGGCCACTGGAAGAGCAACTAGTGCTCTTAACCCCTAAGCCTGTTTTTTTTTTTTTTTCTAATATTTTAATTATGTCTGTGAGCATGTGTCTGTGTGAAGAGTTAAAATTGGTTGTGAACTACCTATTGTGGGTGCTGAGACCCAAACTGAGGTCCTCAGCAAGATCATGGCATGCCCTTAACCTTTGAGCCACCTCTAGTCCCTTAGTTATTCTTTAAAATTATGTTTATTTAGTGTGAGTGTGAGTGTGTGTGTGTGTGTGTGTGCGCGCATGCGTGCGTGTGTGCACATGTGTTTGTGGGAGGAGGGCTGCCACATTCATGCCACAGTGCATGAGTGGAGGTCAGAGGACAACCTGCAGGAACCTTTTTCTCCCTACACTGAGGGTCCTGGAGACAACTCAGATTGCCAGATTTGATGGTCAGGGAGTCATCTCTCTAGTAAGGAAATATTATTACTTGCATTTCAAATGTGTAACAAGATAACTTATGTTAGTTTGGCAAAGAAATTGTTTACCTTTTGATACAGTAGGATTTCTCCATTATAGTGGAAATTGCATTTTATGTTCCTCCCCTTCCCCATGTAAAATTTCAGCAAGCTGTTCTGTGTGAGAAGTTTGTTTTTATGTCAGTAATTCATGAAAGCACTTGAGCAAACAGAAGATATTAAGAGTGGAAGTTTCTTGTGATCTATACTTGTAGCTCACTATGGTAAGCACTGAAGTTAACCATGCTTACTGTCCTTTCAGTTTGTTATATTTATGCAGGTTGTGTATGTTGTGCATACACATACATAAAAACATATTTGTATTTTGTAACCTGCTTTTTTATATATTACCCAGGAGTATCATAGAAGATACTATTTTAGGATATGCCAACAATAATTCATTTCCACAAATACTGGGAAGAACAATTTAAATCAGTCCTTCTAAATTTATTCCTGGTCTTTCTTATGATGCCATGTTTGACCCTCCAGTGTCCCCAGCTGATGAGATGCAAGCAAACATGTTTTAAAGTAAATCTGCAAACAGTTTTGCTTAAAAAAGAAAGAAAGGGGGAAAGGAACAGTCTAGCATGGTTATTTTTTATGTTGTGTGGGAGAAGTAGGTTGATTCTCTTGATAATAGAATATCCTGGCAGGTAATGAGCACCGGGGAAGGAGCCTGAAGCATGGCTCACTGGACTCTCATTTTATAGATGTGGATATGCCACGCTACATCACGTCATTGACAAGTCAAAAGAGGACCGGATGGAGAGCTTCTTTCTCAGTGAGACCTGTAAATACTTGTATCTGGTACGTGTGTTGCAAGATTAACCAGAGGTATTTAGTACTAGTACTGTGGAAAGCAAACATTTGTGCAGTCTCCTGTCAGACAAATATTTACTAGTCACTGCTAAGTGCTGGATATTGTGCATTCCCTGAGTTACAAGTCTGGTCAGGACAAAAAGATATTGCTGTCTTCCTTTATGGTTGTCAACCTCCTGGAGAAATTATTTGTCCTGTAAACAGAAATGAGCTCATGGTTAGGAACTGTGGGAAGAGCGGGTAAAGACTGATAGAAAGTCAGCTTTATGATGGTGTTCTGGAGGCTTCTAGGAGGAGGAAAGCGGTGTTTTCTTCTTTTGTATTTTCCCTGGCATATTGGACGTTGAACTCAGAGCCTTGTGCAAGCCAGCCACACTACCAATCTGGGAGTGGTGTTTACAGCTCTTGACATGTGGTATTGTCTCAGACTTTCAGCAGAACTACCTCCGGGCCCCAATGCACATCTTCAGGCCTGCCTTTGTGTATGTGGGGAGGCAGAGACCTTGGGATTATTTAGTTACTCTTCATTTACTCTTTTGGGAACTCCAGCTTATACTGAGAGGTCAGCTAACTGGACTGAGGTCTTGTGGTAACCATACAGCTGAATGAGGCTTGAGCCATGTTCAGTATTCTTTCAGCTTCTGCATTTGTCACAGACATGTGTAGCTTCTCTTATATCTTGGCTACATACAAATAACACTTAAACTAGGTGGTGGCGGCACACCCCTTTAACCCCAGCACTCAGGAGGCAGAGGCAGGTGGATCTCTGTGAATTCGAGGTTAGCCTGGTCTACAGAGAGAATTCCAGGACAGCCAGGACTGTGACACAGAGAAACCCTGTCTTAAAAAGCAAGCAAGCAAACAAACAAACAAAAAAAAACCCAACACTTGAAAGGCACAGAGTGTTTGGAGATGGAGGCAGCAACAATAACAATAAGTTGTGTCCGGTAGTTCATTGGTCCTCAGACCTGGGGCTAGCTAGGTAGGAATGACCTTGGGGCCCTTGTAAAGACTTCTTTCAGATTGAGTCTGAATCTTTGAGAAGAATGGCCTTGAGGATTTGGTTTTGACAAAAGCCTGCACTGATAATGTGCAAAGCCAAGTTTTGGGTAAGGTGATGGATGAAGTTTGTGTTCTTCTCCTCCAGCATCTCCGCTTATGGTCGGGGGGTATATGAGGTGGAAGGTCGTTAGTTAGTTCTAGGATTCAGGTGTGAAGATTCTAGGAAGATGTGTGAAAATTAGCTGGGGAGCCTTATAGACTGCCTGTGCTTAGGTCCTGGCTGGGGGGGCTGGGGCGGGTTCTGATTCTCTGGCCTCCACAGGGAGTAAGGATTGGGGCCTATCCAGGCGTCCAAAATAAATCCTGCATTGCAGCTCTGGGAATCATAAAATTGGTGCTAGGGATTGACTTCAGGAGCTGGGTGTGCTCTGTAAGGATTTAGAGCCATATTCCAGCTCTAGTCTTCTCTTCTCCTGTCCTGCCCTGCTCTGCTCTGCCCTGTATTTCCCTTTCCCTCCTCCTCCCACCGTTGCCCTCCCTCCTTCCCTCTTTTCTCCCTCCTCCCTCACCATGGCTGGCCTGGAATTCACTATGTAGACCAGGCTGGCCTCAAACTATTAGCAATCTACTTGTCTCCACCTCCCGAGTGCTGGAATTAAATGTATATACTGCTATGCCAGGCCTATGCACTTTTCTTACTGCTTCTTTTTCTGTATCTAGCTATTTGATGAAGAAAATCCAGTACACAAATCTGGAACCAGATACATGTTTACAACAGAGGGCCACATCATATCTGTGGACAAACGTCTTCGGGAATTGCCTTGGAAGGAGTTCTTCTCTGAGGATGGGAAGCGGGACCAAGAGGAAAAGTTTGTGCACAGGCCCAAGTCTCAGGAGCTCAGAATCATTAACTCCAGTTCTAATGTGAGTTGCTTTTTCCACTGCATATGGAAAAAGAAAATATCAACCCCTTTGGTATTCAGAGTTCTGACGCAAAATAGATGATACACTCAGATTATGTAATTTGACAAGAGTTCATAAAGGGACCATTTACATAGGTGGCACTAGGATGTAGAGAAACTGGGACCAGCAGTACAGACATCAATCCTGGCTGCAGGGTCAGGTACGGAGTGATACAGCATCCTAGAAAAGTGGTTGTAAGAGGAGGAGCCACCGGCAGGTTGCACTGCTCAGATTTGGGTTCAGTGATATTCAGGGAGGAAGCCAGTATCAACAGGAGATCCCTCCCCTATCTCTTCCTCTGATGCCTCTGGAGTGGGGTGTTGTAATTGTATTTTGATGCAAGATCCCAGTTACTAATGGAGCACAAGCTGCCTTTGGACTGCGTAATGGAGGCTGGCCTTGAACCTCTGGTTCTCTTGCCACTAATGCCCAGTGTAGAATTACAAATGTGTGTCACCAAGTCTCACTCCTGCTGTCCTCTTACTGGTGCTTCTCCTTGACTGCTTCTACTAGAAACCAGTGTCAGGGAAGAAAGTTGCTGTAGTCCCTCAGAACACACTCCTTCAGGCCAGACCAGTGCAGGGGGTGAAGAGAGGTTCACTGGGAAGACTTCGGGAAGGCTACCTACTGCCCACTCGTAGGACAAGGAAAGCAGACACTCCTTTTTAAGTCATCTTTTTGTTGTTGTTTAGTATTTTTGAGACAGGGTCTCATGTAACCTTGATTGACTTCAAACTTGCTGTGTAGTTAAGTCAAGTCATTTGGTCAGGGACATTGGCAATGTCTGGAGTCATTTTTGGTACAACTGGAGGCAGGAAGTTGTCGCTGGCCCCTAAAAGTGTCGCTGGCACATACTGAGACAAAGAGAGCTTTGTCTTAAAATGTCACTAGCCTTGGATTCATGTTTCCTGGGTTTCTAATTAATTTCTCACAACTCCCCTCATTTTTTGTCTTTCTAGTGCAATCGCGTTCCTGACGAGAGGAGATACTCTCTGCCCTTAAAGAGTGTCTACATGCGCCAGATCGACCAGATGGTTGGCTTGATTTGACCTGCTCACCTTAGAGTGGCCAGACCTTAAACCAAACCTAAGCATACCAAAATCTCCTCTGAGATGGAAGGGTGATGGAGTCTGTCCATCTGTGACGCTGTAGAAGTTTCTGTCCAGCTCTTACCTCTGCTTGATTCTTGCACATAGTGTTTCCTTTCTCTTTAATAAAATAGCCTATTTTTCTGAAGGCTATAATTAGAAATGGGAAGCTACGTAGGAGCTTCTTGTGATGTGCTGATGTTCTTAAGCACAATGGATGTATTCTCTTTGGATTGTTCTTCCCAACTTCATGAATAGAATGCCTGTCTCCTCGCTCTGCCTCCACTTGCTGTGCTGAAGTATTGCTACCTCTTTGTTAGAGGATCGGGAATTCAATTCCTGTGCAAAGGTCCTGAGGTTTACTTGGCATCACTACTTACTACAGTGAAAAGTGTCATCCTTTCTCTCCTGGGTTCATCATGCATCCCCAAGTTAGCCAGCTGTGATTTTGGATCACATGTGGGAAATTCACCTGGTTTATTTATACCCTAAAGTAATTTATACAGTGTTACTTGTTTTAATGTAATGGTCTAGCCAGAAATCTGACAGGTAGCCTGTGAAGTTAGATTGAAATCTACGAGCTTAACTAACAAATCTTTTGAGCTGTAATTTGCATTTCTTTTCAACCTCATCTTACCTAAAGAACTCCTGTGGTTCCAGAACCAGGTGCCTTCCAGGGAGAGGAAAACTTTAGGCTTGTGTAAGCTTCCATCTCTCGTGTTTCATAACTGAGGATGCTCAATGCTGACTATCTTTGGGTTAGACTTCTGTTCTTGTTGGCTTATGTGTAGTGCCAATTAGCTAATCAGGGACAAAGAAATGATCAGATGACTTTCTGACATCCTTGAGCCATTTCTCTATGTGATACAGGCTTTAGATTAGTGCCTTATGGGTTTTGTTTGGGCCATTGGCTGTGACAGCCACTGTGGTGCCTGTAGGCAGCTTGTTTTGTAATGCCATATAATGGAATCAATAAAGAACAGGGTAGGTATGAGAAAGATTCCTGGAAATCAGTTTGTCAGTCTTTGCCTTTTTAACCTGTGATTGTAGCCAGGTCTAAAGGAAGAAATTATAAGAAAATACCTTTTGTTGTTTCTTTAGCTGTAAGAGAAAGCTCTCTGAGTTTACAAAGACTGTTCTAAAAAGCAGAGCTTGTCCTGACCCCTAGCCTGACCTTCTTGCGTTGCAACATGTTAAAAGGCATCGTAGGCAAAGGGTGGGCAATCTATGAGAAAGCTGATCCAGCCTCACGTATCTTGTGTCTTCCCTGTGTACTGTGTATACACTTAAAATTAGTTCATTTCAGTCTCTTACAGCCAGGAAAAAAGCCTTTGAACCATTTGATTTTAGTCAAAAGGGAGAAATTGTATTCTTTCTTCAAAATGTGTTACCATTTTGAAAATGCCATTCAGTTCCTTGACATTTTTAGAACGGAACGGGGTTTTCAGTTATGAATGTGTCACCTTTTAAACACTTACTATGCAATTGGTTTATTTATTTGTTATGAATATTAAATACTTCTGTTTTCTTTTGATTTCACAAGCATTGTTTTGTGTGTCAACAATGTCTCCTCTACTGTATAGAAAGCTTTCTTTGAGAAAATGATCTGTTTCACATGTTTTTGTTCATTTAGTAAAAGTGTTAATCATATGCTTGCACAGGTATGTGTGTGTGTATGTGTGTGTGTGTGTGTACCCCTTTTTACCTTTGCTCTAGGCAAGTTCACACACGACTGAATGATCCACTAGGAACAATGAAGACGTGTCAGGGAAGGAAGTGCATTCTGCAAGCTTCTTTACCGTCTTCCCTGTGTCTTTGGTTTTGTGACAACCAACAGTAGGGTATGTCAGCACCCAACAGACCTCTCTCACTGAGCTTTTCATCTATCACTCTTGAATGGGCTTGGGTTGTTTCTTCTCCCTGTGCTCTTGGAATCTTGATCTGTGTCTGGAAGTAAAGTACATGGTGCCTTGAGTGCTGTCAGTGGGTCTTAGGGGTATAGGCAGACATGCAGTGTATTTTATTGAGTCTCAAACCCTCTTGACTTTTGGCTACTGGACTTTTCACCTGTTGAAAAGTCTGGGGTAAGTAAGATAATGTCAGAGATTCGTGGGCCCAGATGAAGAACACCGGTGCCAGTCATATAAGGAACATCATTTGAGTCAAGTTCAAAGCTGACTTATTTGCTTTCTAAAAAAAAATCAAAAATGTCAGCAACTATGGCGTACATCTTTCAGTGTGTTTGCTGTTCCTTCTGTGTGCTGAAATATGGGTAAGAATTCTCTAATTCTCTCCAGGAATACCTGGAATATGAACAGATAGCTTCACAGATGTTTGCAAGGTCTATAGAGCTGGACCATGCTTGTGTTCCCACGAATAGCCAGTGTTTAGTGTCCAGTTTGGCCAGCATGTTCAAAGTGTAGCAAGCTGCCTTATGGTTAGGTATGGTGGAGGCCTGTTCTACAACCAACAGGCTTGCCTTAGTGGCTATAAATATTGTGACAGAGGAACTCCATTCTCCTAAAAGAGGGGTGACAAAGAAATGCTTGGTGGCTCTGATTGCTTTGGCCGTTGTGAAAAACAGGTTTGTTTTTCGAAGTTTCCCTTTAGTTTCCTCCTGATCTGCCAGAGCTTGCTCTTGGAAACTCAATTTCTAGTTCTGATGATGTCTGGGGTTTTCTTGCCTTGGATTTCAGCCTCTGTACATGATGTTCCAATAGTTTTCTGTGTGTTGAAGGGAAAACACGTGAGGGCAGTGCCTGGGCAGGTGAGTGTCAGGGAGTCCATATTTTTACCGGTGGGGTTAAATGTAGTTGTCTCCATACCATCTCCCCTGTCCTCTCTCCCCTGTGGAAGAAAAATATCCCTCTTAGCCATCTCCTCCTCAGCTCAGTGAATGAGTGCCTGCTGTAGTTCTTCACTCTGGATCTTGTAGACTGTCCATCAGACACTACTTTCCTTCAGCGCAATGAGGTCTTGTTCTCTTGACATGTACACATTCAGTGCTGGTCAGAGGCTAGGCCTGAGTGGTCACCTCAGTCACAGAGTGGCTGAGCAGGGACTTGAGAAGAAGGTGCTGATCTTTGCTCTCCTGTCCCAGCTGTCCAGCACTTTCTCTAGTCCCTCTTCCCTGCAGGGCAGGGACTCCTTGAGAATTGGAGAAGGTCGTGTGTGGGCCGTGTGGCCCCGATTCAGCAGGGTTCAGGGTTAGGGTCCCTCTTGAATTTGGATGTGAATCTCCTAAAGATGTCAAGTACCTGTGACACCCATCTTCACTACGTCCGAGAGGAGGACCAGTACTATTTTTAAGGTGTTTGGTTTTAGTGTTAAATAGAAAACTACAAGCTGCATACAGCTTTATTTATTACATACGTGAAAAGTAAATCTGTTTTTACAAAACAAAAAATCTAGAGTTGGAAACTCTGGGATAACTTACAGAGATGCACAAATGCTTCTCTCTCTCTCTCTCTCTCTCTCTCTCTCTCTCTCTCTCTCTCTCTCTCTCTCATTCTCTTCCTCCCTTCCCCCCCCCTGTGATGTGCAATATGCTTGGCCACCATAGATGATACTTCATGTTTAATCTGTAAATAAGAAATGTATTTAAATTAAATGGGAGATTTTTGTAAAAGGACCAAATGTTCTTTTATAAATGTACTAAGGAATATCTTGCTCTTTGAAATTTATTAGGATTTTTATGAATGATTTTTATTAAAAGATTCTTTTTTGAGTTGTTACTGTGTTTCTCCTTTGAATATTTGGATATATTCATTTTGTGCAGGAAAAGGGGAAAATCGCTTAGAGAAGTGATCAGCTTTGATGACTAAATGCTTTAGTTTTTTGTTTTGTTATTTTCCTTAGCAGCTAAGCTTTGAGAGGTGTCTCTTTAGTCATCTGACACAGCTTTATGTTTGAATAATATCCTTCATGGAGGACAAAACCCTTTTCCAGTGCCCTGTTGCTATCCTCTTACTACATTCCTGTCGAGTGGTTCCTTCTCAGTCTTGTTTCCAGTTACCTGTGTTCTGGAACCAGTTCTCTATTGTCCTAAACAAGGCACCTCATATCTTCCTCACTGGTGGGGTAGTGAGTGGTGCTGGGCGATAATGGCACACATCTGTAATCCTCACTCTCCAGGGGCTTGAGGCTAGCCTGGGCCACCTATCTTTAAAAGCAAAACAGCATCACCTTCTGGTGATATACGGAACATTGTCCTCAGGAAACTTGAAATGCTTATAGAGGTCTGCCTTCCCTCCTTGCACTGCTTCCCCGGGTTTCTCGTGGTAAAGTTAGCACATCATTTTTATGGTGCTTCCATATCCCATCTTCTGGCCATAGGCAGGTCTGACAAACCAGGGAACGAGTGATGCCCTAAGGTTCAGGAGAGATGGGAAGTATTTGCTGTAAGAAGAGCTTGGGAAGTGTTTGCTTTAAAAGGAGCTCTACCTTCACCAGACAGGGGCTCAGCAATTAAGAAGACTTTCACTTGCTGGAGACTGGGGTCAAGTTCATAGTACCCATGTCAGGTGGCTCACACCCTCCTGTGTTTTCAGTCAAGGGGATCTGACATCCCCTTCTGACCTCCCTGGACACCCACACAAATGTGCACATGAACACATGTGCGCACACTCACTCAAGTACACAATCTTTTTTTTTTAAAGTGCTGTGTTTGTGAAGTGCCATGGGTTTTGTACCATCCTCATAAAACCATACTGCTCCATGGTCACCAAGACAAATAAAAAACATGGATTTGTGTCTATCCCATTTTCCCAGAGTTCCTTGCCTCCATGATTGTGAGCATACAACCTTGGCCAGCCAGTACTGAGTGTTATGGAGCTTTGCCGATGTCACTAGCAAGTTAAGATTATTTTTATTATTTTTAATTATGGGTGCCTGCGTAGACCTGTGTATATGAGCGTAAGCACCTGTGGAGGCCAGAGGCTGCAGATTCCCACAGGGCTGGAGTTCTATGCAGTTGTGAGCAGTCCAATTTTGGTGCTACGTTTTGTGGCTCAAGCTGATCTTGAACTTGATCCTACCTTTGCTAGGATTAAAGAAAGCCGTGCACCACCATGCCTGGTTCTGACTTTTTTTTTTAATTCTACAGTTCACATGCAGTTCTTTGGCCAGTTATCCTCCATCCTTTTTACCCTCTCGTTATCCCTTAACTGTCCCATCAAACCCTTCTTCCCAAGCCTTCCCAAGCCCTACTTCTACTTTGGTGTGTGTGTGTGTGTATGACTGTGACTACATTTACTTAGAGTTGCTTTCATGAACATGGATGAGGAATTATATACGGGTACAGTGGCCCCATCCCTGAGAAATGCCTGCAGCTCCCTGGGGAGGGGTGTGTTGATGGGCCCAGTCTTGTTTGGGTCTGGGCTGCTGTTTCTGTGAGTTCATGTGTGTAACCACTATGTCATATCCAGAAGGTGACTTCTAACAGCACCCCACCCCACCCCCTGCTTCCACTGGGTCCTGAGCCTGTGTTAGGAAGGAGAAGGGTATGGGAGTAGTGATGCCATTTAGGGCTGAACAGCCTGGGTGGCTTCAATTTTCCTGTCATGTGGAATAGTTTATGTACCTCGTGTGGTGGTGAGGACTGGAGCAGATTCCTATGTGCGATGTGTATTGGTTTCCTGAGAAAGGTCTTTGTGTATATTTTATTTATTTTTAAATTTTGTATTTACGTGTGGGTTGGTAGGGTTGCATGTGTGGAAGTCAGAGGACACCTTGGGACTTGTGAGAGTCGTTCTTCCACTATGTGGGTCCTAGGAATTGAAGTCAGGCTTGGTGGCAAGTGCCTTTACCCACTGAGCCATCTTATAGGACCCCCCTAGAGTATATTTAAAAGTGTGTGTGTCGTCCTGGGTTAAACCCAGAGCTTTAAGTAAGTATTCTGTCACGGAGCCATCTTAAGTTTCTCTTTATATTTTTACGTTTGAGATCCTCCTGCCTCAATCTTCCAAGTACTTGAGACTACAGGTGCGCAGCATCAACCCTGACTTCAACAGGACAGTAGGAGAGGTGTGGACTAAGTCAGAGAGGCCTGCTTGGAAATTCTGTTCTGGCCCTCTGAGTGTGTGGCTTGCGTTCAGTTGTTAGCCTCAGGTAGTATCTTGTTCATAACACCCGTGCTCCCAGGCTTCTCAGGATGGCGGGGTGCACTGCAAACTCATTTTGTCAGAATGTGCTGGTGGCAGCATCTAACATCTTTACCTGTGTCCCTTCTACCCTGTCTTCAGGGAAGTACATTATTCTGCCTTAGCACATGAGGCCCTATTGCCCTGATGCCACCCATCGTTGAGGGACACACCTGTCATATGTTGTTGCACATAGCTTAGCAGGCTTACCCTACACACTTCAGCAGTGGAGGTGAGTTCTATTTCTGTGTCTACCCCTGAATGCACTGGGAAAATAATCTGCCCTGTAGTCAACACTGGGACCAATGACCTGGAGTTCTTTGGGAACCATTGTTAATTGTCTGTAGTCTCAAGAGAAATGGGTGTTCCCAGAGGACACAGTGCAACATGTCTCGTCCCAGGGACGCCTTCCAAGTGGGTCAGGAGAAGGGTTGCTCTGACAGACCTGCTCTTGGCTTCGGGAACTTAAGTCCTGGGTGCCGGGCCTCTAGATGTATCAGGCAATAAAGACCTTTCACCTCAACTTGGAGTATTCTGTGTGACTTTGTGGGGGTGGGAAGAGGTTCCTTTGGGGGTTGGCACTGGCTCAGCACACAGAAGAGCCCACTTTGAAGAGATTTCTCAAATACCACCTTTGCAAGTTGGAGTTTCTTTGACTGAGCTATTTTGAAGCTTAGCCCTGGGAGACCTGATCTAGCAGCCATAAGTGATCAATTTCCTACAGAACATGGCATGCTCCTACAGAAAAGATCGAAGGTCTGCTTGTGAAAAGTTTTTATTTTTTGTTTGTTTTGTTTTAGGGACCAGCTTCTGTTGTTCAAAAGCCTATCTGGGTGAATTATTATTTTTTAAACAAATATTGATGTTAATTTTTGTATTAATTTTACATATCAACCTCAGTTTCCCCTCTATCTCCTTCTGTTCCCTCCTCCACCTCCTTTTTACCCTCCCCTCCCACCCACTCCCCTGAAAAGGTAAGGCCTCCCATGGAAGTCAACAAAGCTTGGTCTATCAAGTTGAGGCAGGACCAAGCTTGTTCCCCATGCATCAAGGCTGAGCAAGGCATACCACCATAGGGAGTATGTTCAGAAGAACCAGCTCATGCACTAGGGACAAGTACTGGTCTTTCTGGAGAGTGGGGGGAAGGAACAGACCAAGCTATACAACTGTTACCCACATGTAAAGGGTTTAGGTTGGTCCCATGCAGGCTCCCTAACATGTCCGATTAAAGTCCATGAGCTCTCATGAGTCTCAGCTGTGGGCTTCCCCCATCATGTTATTGATCCCTCCTCCCCTTGCTCATATGATTCCTTCTCCCTCTCTTCAACTGGACTCCCACAGCTCTACCCAGTGCTTGGCTGTGATCTCTGCATCTGCTTCCATCAGTTACTAGGTGAAGGTTCTGTGATGACAAGGTAGTCGCCAATCTGATTACAGGGGAAGGCCAATTCAGAGACCTTCTCCACAATTGCTAGGTATCTTAGTCGGGGTAATCCTTGTGGGTTTCTAGAAGTTTCACTGGCACCAGGTTTCTCCCTAACCCCATAATTGTTCCCTCTATCAAGATATCTTTCTTTGTCCTCCCTCTCTGTCTCTCCCATAACTTGGCCAGCCTGATCCTCATGTTCCCATCTGCTACCCTCTAACACCCCTGTCCCCATCCTCTGTACTCAGTTTACCCAGGAGACTTCATTTGTTTCCCCTTCCCAGGGTGATTCATGCCTCCCTCTTAGGGTACTTCTTGTTACCTAGCTTCTCTGGGGCTGTGGATTGTAGACTGGCTATCCTCTGTTTTATATCTAATAGCCATTTGTAACAGAGTACATATGGTGTTTGTTTTTTGGGATCTGGTTTACCTCACTCAGCATGATTTTTTCTAGTTCCATCTTTGCCTGCAAATTTCATGATGTCATTGTTTGTTTTTTCCCACTGAGTAATACTCAATTTTGTAAATGTACCACATTTTCTTTATCCATTCTTTGGTTGATGGGCACCTGTCTAGGTTGTTTCCAGGTTCTGGCTATTACGAATAATGCTGCTATAAACGTAATTGAGTAAGTGTCCTTGTGGGAAGATTAAGCATCCTTTTGGTATATGCCCAAGAGTGCTATCACTGGATCTGGAGGTAGATTGGTTCCCAATTTTCTGAGAAACCACCATACTGGATTCCAAAGTGACTGTACAAGTTTCCACTCCCACCAGCGATGGAGGAGTGGTCCCCTTACTCCTTGTGACTTCCAAGGGGACACATATGCACTATCTGGCCCTGAACAGAAAATTCTGTCCACTTTCTGTCCTTTGGATGTAAGACATTGAAAGATAACAGCGCTATTCATAGCAGCATTGTTTTGTCAAAGTAAACAGAAAAATAACAGCCCAAACAAAAACAGCCAAAACATCACAAAACAAACATAAAAGGGAAAATTACCCCACTGCACATCAGAAGTCAACAATCTACATTGGAATGTTACAGAATAAAGATCGAGTAACAATCCATTTATCTGTTGTCCACAACCCACCCGAACTAAATCCATTGCTTAGAGATACAAAATTAAATAAAACATAAGTGACATAATCTTCCTAATAAATCAGAAAGATGCTGCAAAATCCTATAATTTTATATTTCTTTGACTCCTTTTTTTTTTTTTTTTTTTTTTTAAAGAACTTTTTGTTTTGACTTACTCATTTCGTTTTCAGAATCTGCCAAGTATGCCTCAGGCGTCTCAGGGAAGGAGGCGGACAAACTGAAGTCTGAGTCTGGACTTAAGCAGGATGTGGTAGTGGGCAGTAGAAAGCAGCCTAGAGATGAGCAAAAGGGTGAGCTAATGCTAGGTGAAGAAAGTGAAACCGGCTATTGTGCTAGCTAGCACACAGTAGGGTGAAAAGTTCCCAGGTCAGCCCCAGCTACATAGCATAGTAGGCCTGTAAGAGCCCGCATTAGTGGCTACCTGCTCTGCAACATGACAGGGCATGACAGGGTTGCTGTACATGTGAACTCAGAGCATCAGTGCAAGACCTTTGCAAGACCAAATCAACCCAAACCCAGCATAGATGATGTGAGGGTTCATGAAACCCTGGTTGAGGAGCTATTGGTGGCTGCTGGCAGATGGAGAAAGTCTTCCTTAGGAATGTGTCCGCAGAGAGGCTATTCGTGCTCCAGCAGGTAGCCTTGCCCCCGTGTGTTTGCTGACAGCAGTAAATGGATTCAATGTTAAAGGACATACAGTTGAGATAGGGGAGGGGCTGGAGTGGATTTAATCATACATGCATGTATAAAATTCTCAAAGAAAATGAAAGAAAAAATATGAGCTATGATAAAGAGACAGGTGAAGGACAGCTTCCTTAGCTGCTTCGCCTAGGGTTGGCAGCTCTGAGGCACTGTATTTGAACAGAGGTCTGATGGAAGTGGGCATGTAGAATGAGACAGCAGCTGTCTAGGATGAGTGGGTGAGGGATGAAAGGCCCCCAAGCCTGCAGAATGCCAGTCGAAGGCCCTTCCAAGCTCACTAAGATGGAAGTATTATGTTCTTTGTGGGGGCTCTGATTGCAATCCCCTTCTACTTTCTGACTCGGGGTCAGAGGTCACTCTCAGGTTCTTGCCCCGTGCCACCCTTCATTTCAAAGTCAGCCCCTGCTGCCTAGTCCTCCACTTCCAAACTCTCTGACATCTTAGTTTCCATTTGGAATCCATGAGAACAGGCAGCTGTTGGTTACTCTGTTACAAAGCAACAGCCAGAACCTGATTTACACTGAGTGAAAGTGCCAATAAAGACTATCTCTTCATCATATTTACATAGTGAGCAGCCACCAGCTGGCAGCACACCCCGAGGCACAGGATGATAATTTATTTGTGGCAATAAATAATGACAACTGAAAATAAATCTTATCAGAATCACCAATTACAGTGAGCTTATCAATCTCACCAGAGGCCATAAAAGTCCCCTCATCTGGGACTATAAAAGAATGATCCCATCTGAGTGGGGCAGACCTGATAACTAGTCACAGCAGGAACTCAAGGCAGGAATCTGGAGACAGGAACTGAAGGAGAGGCCATGGAGGGATGTAGCTGGTTGGATTACTCCTCATGGCTTACTCAAGCTACTTTCTTTTACTACTATGGACCACCTGCTCAGGGGTGGCATCCCACACTGTGGTCTGGCACCCCTCCCCCATCAATGATTAATCAAGAAAATACTCTACAGACTTGCCTACAGGTAAATGCTATGTAGGCATTTTCTCCAATTGAGAATCTCTTCCCAAATGACTCTAGTTCCTGTCAAGTTGATGTAAAAATACATCACACAGCAACCAGCCACTTTTATATTGGATTAAGGGCCCACTGCATGAAACAGAACCCATATAGGATATTATTAATAAGGATGATATTATATTTCAGCAATAATAATAAAAAGGATATGGGAGCAGCTCTAAACCTAGCATACTTGGGGGTGATGTGGCATGTCCTTCTGTACACTGAGAATAGGTGTTGCTTTTATTGGTTGATGAATAAAACTGCTTTGGCCTATGGCAGGACGGAATATAGCTAAGCAGGAAATGCAAGCAGAGATACAGGGAGAAAAAAGACAGAGTTGAAAGAATACACCAGCAGCTGACCAGGAAGCAAGACATGTAGAAAATGAGGTAGTGTGCCATGGCCATGTGACAATACACAGATGAATAGAAATGGGTTAATTTAAATTAAGAGCTAGCTAGTAATAAGTGTGAGCCATCAAACAACTGCAATTAATATTAAGCCTCTGAGTGATTATTTTATAAGTGGCTGTGATCTGGGCCAGACACATAAAAGCCTGCGGCTACCTAGGGGCTCCCACTTCCCCTTCCTGCATCCTTTGCCTGAACACTTTTGCTACACAAGCAAGCAGCCCTGATCCTAGTCAGCTGTCCTGGAGAAGGGCTGCTTGCTGTGTACTTCCTCTCTGTCAGTCCAACTTCATTGCTTCCTCACGTCACACTTACAGAGTTCCAGGACAGCCAGGACTACCCAGAGAAAACCTGTCTCAAGAATTGAATATGCATGAAGCCCTCCTTGCCCAGAACCTGTAAGTAAATATGTAAGTAAATCTTATATGTGCATGTCCTGAGTGGTAGTATATTAAATTTGCACTCATCATCTGAAGAGCCAGGGGATGACCTAGGCCAGCATCTCCCTCAGAGTCTAGAAGCTCCAGAGGGATACTTTGGACTCAGACCATTGGCTGGTGCCTGCAGAAGTAACAGCCCCTTGAGGGCCACTGGTTACAGGCACTTGGAGGTCAACCAGTCAGAAAGGGCATCTTGTGAGACCTCTTTCCATCCATTCAGCTTCCAACTGAGGGTTACCAGCTTTGGAAGTGAACTCCAATTTATCTAGAGATTCTCAAAACAAGGGATCTTTTCTTGGGCAGCTGTGATCATGGACTGGCACATAGGGGCCTTCTATGGCAAGTACTGGTGACAGTTTTGCATAGTGTGAGTAGTGGTTATATGAGTAGTCAGTGTTTTTTTTTTTTTTTCTTTATAACATGTACACATCTGTCAGTGAGTGCTATTGACTGAAGGTTGTGTCCCTTCCTTCCCATTCACATGTTGAAATCCAGCCTTCAGTATGGTATTAGGATTAGGGTCTTTGAAGATAATTAGATTAATGAACACAGAGCCCTCATGATGGGGTTAATGTCTTTCTAAGAAGAGGCACCTACAACTACTGCTTTGTGAGTTAAAAATGGGAAACTGTCAAACTGAAAAGGAGAAAACACTTTCCTCTGAACTGGATGGTGCTGGCACACTAGTCTCAGACTTGCATCCTCCAGAACCATGAGAAACTAAAGTTTATTGTGTGAGACACACCCTGATAATCTGTGGTAGCAACTTGAATCAACTAAGACAGTGTGTATCCTAAACATTGCAAGTGAATTTTAACATTATATGATATGAACTTGTCAAATTGTGAGATATAAGCTATAGGTTTAGTTTGTTTTGGTGCAGTGTAAATGGTGGCAAAAATATCCATCAAGATATGGGGTGGGTTGGGAAGCAATGCACATTATCCCTTGGAGAAATCCACCAAGTATTTTTGTTCCCTCTGAACCTGTTAGTTCTATTGTACCCTTATTCTTTGCCTTCCAGGGACACAAACAAATAAGAGCAGTTGCCAATAGGTTACTAGTGCACTTCTGAGTGGGTCTCTGGGTAGAAGGGTTTAATTAGTGTAGCTCCCTTGTGACAACAGCTTTTAATGAAAGTGTAGTGATGTGCCTATACCAAGCTATCGGGACCTGCTGGACCATGAAATCTCAGGGTCTCTTGAACGTTTGCCTCAGGCTTACCTGGGTGATTTGAGGAGTGCAGAGCAGGAGGGCTGATGGGGAATAAGGAAAAAAAAAAAAAAAAAAAAAAAAAAAAAAAAACAACAAGAAAGTTTTCATGGCCCAGAGAAAAGGCTCCTAAATGTATCTTTAGGTTTTTAGGCCTCAACTTGTAAGTGCTATCCACTGTCAGAAAGGGCCACTTTCAATCATGGGCCTTAAAATATCTTGCGTTTCAATGTTAGGTTATAAAAACAGTTGCAAATGCTGCTCATTTCCACAAGAGACCACTATTGCTTTGCTTTCTCTAGTGGTGCCTTTTTGAAAAATAGAATTAGAGCAGCTAGTAGGGGAAAAAAATAACCAAAAAAAAAAAAAAAAAAAAAAAACCAAACAAACCCCAACACCAAACAAAAATACCACCACCACCATACAATGCCAAAACCTATTCCATATTTTTAAACATAATGTAAACCCTGTCTCAAAAAACCAAAAAAGGAAAAATAAATATAATGCAAAAATGTAATTTCATGGTCTTTTGGGATCCTGTATGGAAATCATGGTGTGTGTGGCTGACAGAAATGAGGGACAGTGACCACCGAGAGACCACCATGTCTGTGTGGGGTCTGAGTCCCCACACAGGTCTTTCACATGACACAGTTAATGCAGTGTCCCTGTGCTTGGCATTTTCATTTTACAGAGAGTAATCCTGAGTTGTAGAGAAGGACCACATCTTCTTAGTGAGGTGGCAATATTTCAGCTCTAGCAATAAGAGAGAGGAGAAATGGAGGCTTGTTCTTTGGCAAGCACACCAGGATTCTCTATGTTTAGATGAGTGGTTTCCTTTCCATTTGTGAAGCCGTTTTCAGCTTGATGAGGATCTGAGATAGACAGTTCTAGATGGAGCTCATAAGGCAGTCCCTGCCTCAGCACTCAAGAACAATGCCTGACTGGGAGTTCCCTGAGAGGACAGCATTGCTAGCCTGATGCCTCTCACCATGGAAGTATCTCTTACCTCCTGGGGCCTCCTACTGCTTCCTGACTGTTTTCAGTTTCCATGAACTAGTTTAGCAGATGGAAGACGGGACTCGGCATCAACAATTGTGGGATTAATCTGGACTCTTCCCCAGATTAGTAATCCTTCCTAGGTCTCCAGTCCTCACCTGAAAATGGGGCCGATTGTACCTGACCCATAGGTTTTGGGAGGTGGTTCTGTTGTGATGATCAGGGGTCTGGACCACAGTAGAAGGCCCAGGTTCCTCCTCCTTCACTCTCCCATTTATCCTCTCTATAGCTACAGCTCTGGGTTCTGAGGCCACTTCACAGAATTCTCATTTGTGATCTCTTTACGGCTCAGTTACTTGGCAGCGATCCTCAGACTTTAATCTGAATTCCTGGGTGTGGCTGTGAAAACATTCCTGATGGCCAGGAATCAGGCTCTGTGTTTCAGGGAATTGGTGGAGGTGGTTGATGGAGGACTGCTGCCCTATCCTGGTGCCCAAAGCCTACATTCAGGGACTGAGGTACCAGCGTTTGCAAATGTGGCTGCCTGTTGTGCCTTCTTATGGACTCTGCTGTTCAGGAGATGCTGTGTTTTGTTCTTACAATATGGCTTCTGAAATAGTAGCTACACCTCTTGGGAACTGGTAAGAGGGTCTTATTCAAGAGCCACACTCAAGACTTAGTGCATATGAAACCCTGGAGATGCCACCCTGTGCAGGAAAGCCTGTCATCTGAGTCCAAGTAGAGAGGCAGCTACCCCATCGAGGGTCAGGTCCCTTCCTCTGCACCAGGTGTGACATACCTGGGGGGTCTACTTATGTCCCCCTTGTCGACATTTCAGTTTCCCATTACCTAGGGTCAATTGAAATCCAAAACATATTAAGTGGAAAATTCTACAAGTAAGCAATTAATAGGTTCTATGTTTACTATAGCATATTGTTGTGATTGTGAAGTTTTGCTATCATTGTTAATTTCTTTTCCTACTTTAGAAGTTAAACTATCACAGATATGAATAGGAAGAATACAGAACATATGGGGATCCCTAGTACTGTCCACTGTTTAAGGCATCTGCTGGGGGTTTGGAACCCATCCTCTGTGGTAAAGGGGGACTACTGTACTCTTTTCCAGCCTTAAGCTGATGGGGGTGAGGATGGAAGCTGTTCCCCATCATTCACACTGTCACTCCCATGTGTGTGAGTGGACCGTGAACATTTAGTGAGAACCTACTAGGTACACTAAGTGGTCATTGATTTTCCTCCCTAACCTTATCTTGCTGCCTAGACTATGTGCTACTAATAAGTGAGAGGTAGGTTGGTACTCTGACTCCTTCATTCAACTAATACCAAATACTATTTTGTGCTGGGTGGGAACATGGAGATGTAATTACGCCTTTGCATAATGACGCATGCTTTTGAAATCTCAAAGTCTACCACTAGTGACACACCTTTTCCAATAAGGTCACACCTCCTAATTTTTCCCAAACAGACCAAACATCCAAATATCTGAGTCTATGGGGCCATTCTCACTCAAGACACCACATACCATAATAACAAATAATGGCCAGAACTCTGGGGCATAACAGGGGCTGAGGATAGATATTCGGAAGAGGCAGAGTGATGGATATAATGGGAAGAGGCAACTATTTGTGTTTTCTTGAGTAACATAAGGCCTGTTTCTGTATCTGTTTTATTTTATTTTTTATTTTTTTAACCATTTTTTATATAATTTTTTTATTTAATTTTATATAACAAAGTCCAATTAAATGAAAACAAACATTTATACACAATATTTGGGAATTTGGGCGTCGTTCTTTCCAAACTACTTCCTGCTGGTAAGGGGCGCTGTCTTGGGGGATTCGAAGAAGATTCAGATATCCTAGCTGTAGTCTGCAGGGCTGTTTTGTCCAGCTGTTTTGAATATAGGATCAGCTTGTACTCTGTTTCAGGCGGTCTGGCGTGATCAAACCACCTTAGTCTGGAAGGAATCCACATCTTTTCATTTTCTGTGGAAACAAAAATAGAAATCCTTTTCCCCAGTAACTTGTTCTTCAACTTAAATTTTGCAGTCAAAGTGTTTTTTTTTTTTAATTTATTATTTTACATGTCGATCCCTGTTCCCCCTCCCTCCCTCCCTCCTTTTCTCCCTCCCTCCCTTCTTCCCTCCCTTTTACCCTCCCTGCTCTCTCACATGCACTCTAAACACCCTCCCCTCCCACAATACCATATGTAGGGGAATGCCATCCAGTTGGGGTCATGTAGATCTGACAGGTCCTGTGAAGTAGGACTAGGGCTTCTCTCCTATCTCTAGAATAAGGCAGTTATCCCTCCATGGGGGATATGTTTGCAAAGTCCTTTTGTCCACCAGGGATACATCCTGGCTCCACTGTCTGAGGTCTCTTAGACTGCTCAGACCTTCTGGCTGAGACCCATATTCAGGGGGGTCCGAGTCAGACCCCTGCTGGCTTCCCAGCTATCAGTCTAGTGGCCCTTAGCTCCTCCTTGTTCAGGTAAGCTGTCTCTATGTACTTCTACCGCATGGTCTTGTCCTCTCCATCTGCTTCTGGGTTCTAGTTCGACTCAGTGTTTATGTATGGGTGTTTGCTCCTATTTTCAACAGGCATTAGTTGAGGGCTCCATGGAGAAGTTAGTTGTTGATCTCACTCTCCGGGAAGGGCATTTATGATAGCCTTTCCACGGAAGCTGAGATTGTTAGTTGGGAGCAGTCTTGTAGTTCCCTCAACCTTTCTTTGTGTTCAACTTTATCTTCAAACCAATATTGGCTCCCTCTTTTATGTTCTCTCTCTCTCTCTGTCTCTGTCTCTGTCTCTGTCTCTCTCTCTCTCTCTCTTTCCTATTTTCCATTCCTAACCAGGCTCAATCCTCCTGGTCGCACATGCCTTCCTCTCCTCCCCCTCATTTTCTCCTACTTCTCTCTCCATTTGCTGTCCTCCCCCACTTTACCTGAGCTCTGGGGGACTTGTCCCTTCCCAGTTCTGGTGATGTGAATTATAGGCTGGTGATCATTTGATCTAGTTCTAAAATCCATATATGAGTGAGTACATACTGTGTTTCTCTTTTTGTGACTGGGTTACCTCATTCAGGATGGTTTCTTTAAGTGCCATCCACTTGCCTGTGAATTTCAAGATACCATTATTTTTTTCTGCAGAGTAGCATTCCATTGTGTAGATGTGCCACATCTTCATTAACCATTCTTCAATTGAGGGGCATCTAGGTTGCTTCCAGGTTCTTGCTATTACAAATAGTGCTGCTATGAACATAGTTGAACAGATGGCTTTGTTGCATTGATGTGAATCCTTTGGGTATATGCCTAAGAGGGGGATTGCCGGGTCCTGTGGTAAACTAATTCCCATTTTCCTGAGGAACCGCCATACTGATCTCCAAAATGGCTGTATGAGTTTGCACTCCCACCAGCAGTGGAGGACTGTTCCCCTTTCTCCACATCCTCTCCAACATAAGTCATCACTGGTGTTTCTAATTTTAGCCATTCTGGCAGGGGTAAGATGGTATCTCAAAGTTGTTTTGATTTGCATTTCCCTGATAGCTAAGCATGTGGAGCATTTTCTTAAGTGTCTTTCAGCCTTTTTGATTTCCTCCATTGAGAATTCTTTCTTCAGGTCTGTACCCCATTTTTTAATAGGGTTATTTGGTGTTTTGTTGACTAGTTTCTTGAGTTCTTTGTATATTTTGGAGATCAGCCCTTTGTCGGATATAGGACTAGTGAAAATCTTTTCCCAGTCAGTGGGCTGCCGTTTGGTCTTGTCAACTGTGTCCTTTGCCTTACAGAAGCTTCTAAGTTTGAAGAGGTCCCATTTATTAATTGTTTCTTTCAGTGTCTGTGCCCCTGGAGTTATGTTCAAGAAGCGGTCTCCTATACCAATTTGTTCAAGGGTACCTCCTACTTTCTCTTCTAAGAGGTTCAATGTGGCTGGATTGATGTTGAGGTCTTTGATCCATTTGGACTTGAGTTTTGTGCATGGCGACAGACATGGGTCTATCTGCAGTCTTCTACACACCCTCATCCAATTGTGCCAGCACCATTTGTTGAAGATGCTGTCTGTATCTGTTTTAATCCACAAACTTGGAAGGACACTTTGATTTTCACCCTGTGGCTTTTAGTCCCAATGATTCCATCTGTCAAACCAAAATCTCTCTCTCTTTCTCTCTGAGAGGAGGGGTGTTTCAGGACAGGGTTTCCCTGTGTAACACTTGCTGTCCTGGAACTCGCTTTGTAGACCAGGCAGTAATGCATGCTTCAGAGAAGGGCACAAATACCTAAGGAAAATTCAGTCAAGAACTTTTCTGACATGATGTTAGAAAGATAACAACAGAACTCACTGAGTAATTAGTAGAGTTATCAGAATGGGAGGATTCCAGCCTTGAGATTTCTAGGGACCACTGTGAGGGACTGTATTTCCCAAGGAGCAAAACCCACCCAAGGACGCACAGTAGAGAGGAGGGAGTCCTGACCACATCATTTTAACTGCTATCTCCTGAAGCCATTACTTCTGGACGTTTTAGTTTGGCGAATCTCTATATTGCATTTGTGTTGGTGTCTTTATTCATTCCTTAAAACACAGTGCTTGTAATGTTAAAACGCACATCCATTACCCATCTATGCCACCTTTGGGCTGAGCCAATAAGAGTCTCTGAAAAAGGCAGGTTGAGGGAATTCATGCAGCAAGAGGAGAGAATCTGCAAGGCAGGTACTGTATGCAGCCCTTGACCTAATGCAAGTGTTCAGGGGAAGAGGTGAGTGGATGCCAGAAAAAATAAAAGCAATAAACAGCAATAATAGTAGTATAAAGCTTCTTTTGCTGTAGCCTGGTGGTGTTTATGATTTATGTTTAAGGAACATGTGACTACATTCCCAATGAAGAGCAAGAGGCTGCTTTGTTTTTTATGCTTTTTTCTCTATTTTTATAGAACAGATGGCACTGGCTTGAGTGGTTGAGGAGAGACATTTTCCCCCTTTTTTCAATGAAATTACACTGCATTCATGGAATTGATGGTATTCATTGTGTCAAATTCTTGTGTTTTCTGGCACTGGCTGAGGACATATATAATACAATACTGATAAGGAGTGGTGGGCAGTGGAATCAGTCATTTTGAGGCTTATTTGCATTACACCTTAAAAAAAAAAAAAAAAAAAGAAAATCCATCATTTTGAAAACAGATTTCAAAAAAAAAAAAAAGAAGTACCAGACACCCATAAGGCATGGTTTTAATAATGAACAAAATAAGAATGGAGGTGAGGGGGCAAGTCCGTGGGCAGATGAGTTCCTGACTGGAGGACCAGGGCAGGAAGTGCTTTCTCCAGCAGAGAACAGTCAACCACATCACTGTAACCCTGACAACCCAGGAGGAGACAAGGATGCAGCGGTGTTCTGGAGGAGCGACTTTTGTTTTTAAGATTTTGGTGTGTGTGTGTGTGTGTGTGTGTGTGTGTGTGTGTGTGTGTGTGTATGTGTAGATGCGCATATGCTCTGCAGCTGGAGATGCAGGTTCAGCAGGCCACCCAGCACCTGGTGCTGGGATCCAAACCCTGGTCATCTGGAAGACTAGCCAGTGTTCTTAACTGCTGAGCCATTTCTCTCCAGCTGTGGAGAAACAGTTATCATGACCAGCCCTTAATGCTGGTAGTCTGCCAAAACAGCTCTTAAAATTTTAGAAATTATTATTTCATTATTTTATGTGTGTGGGCAGAGAGGCCAGAAGAAGGTATCAGATTCTTTGTAACTGGACTTACAGATGGTTGTGAGCCACTATATGGGTGCTGGGAATCAAAGTGGGTCCTCTGGATGAGGAGCCAGTGCTCTAACTGCTGAGCCATCTGTCCACCCAAATACAAGGTCCCTTGTATCTCAGGCTGGCTCTTGAATCTACTGTGTAGTCAAGGATTACCTTGAACTTTTGATAGTTCTGCTTCTACCTCTGGGATGCTAGGATTATATGATACGGCATCTAGTTTTTGCAATGGTGGGGATTGAACCCAGGACTTTATGAATGCTAGACATGCACTCTGACAACTGAATTACATTTCCAGTCCAGTTATACTTGTGGTTACTTAGCACTCATGTTGGGTGCTTTTTCTTAATCTATTTTTGTCCTCTCTCTGGATTTATCATCATCATCATCATCTTGCAAGACAGATGTCTCCATGTGTGGTCTCAGCCTGCCAAGTGCTGGGGTTACAAGTGTACATTGTACACCACAGGCAAGCATACCATCATTGACTACAGCCCTAGCCCAAAGAACTGTTCAAGAAATGTATTTTCCTGTGTGTGCATGTGGTATGCAAGCATGTGTGTGCATGGTCAAATAGGCATATGTGTGTACATGTATGTGGAGATTTGAGGTTCATGTTAGGAATTTTCCTGATATAACATGAATATTATAATTATTACAAAGCTTAGTTATTGTAAAGGTAAGGATAGTCATTTATCCATTTTTCTGAAGACTAAACGGAATGTAATAGGGCTCAACAATGCTCCCCCAGCCCACAAAAACAAAATTTGAATTCCAGAGGTCTATAAATGTTACTTTATGTCATCTGAGTTTGATCCTCAGAACACACTGAAGAAGCTGGATTGGGGAGTGTTCATCTGCAGTCCCGGTGGTCCTACAGCTAGAAGGGAGGTGGAGACAGGAAGAGGGCCTGCCAGATAGTCTAGAGCAGGTGGAGACAAGAGACACCCTGTCGAAGGAAAAAACAACTTACTATTGAAAATTGTCCTCTGACCTACACACACACACACACACACACACACACACACACACACACACACACACTGACAACAACATTAATAAGTATTCCAGGTAGGGTCATTCTTTATTGCCTCCTCCTTCTGTTGCCTGCTCCATTGATGGCTATCTGGCCTTCCCATCTGTAACCAATCTTCAGGAACTTGGTGCACATCCTGCACTGAAGCTATTTCAGCAGGGCGTGGCATCTTTTGTTGTCATGTATCATTTAGATCATTTGGTTTGTCTAGAGGCAGAGCTTGGGGCTTGAGAGAGATTTGAGCCGAGATATTTTTCTCCCTTCTGTCTCTCCTTTCTTTTTCTTCTTCTTCTTTTTTTTTTTTTTGTGTGTGTGACTGTATTTCATACTTTAGCCAGGGCTAGCCTGAACCTCACTGTGTAGTTCACACTGACTTTGAATTTGTGGTAATCTTCTTGCCTTGGTTCCCCAAGAGCAGGGTTTGTAGGTGTGAACTTCCACACCCAGCATAGCGTGGTTTCTTATGGTGGGGAACCTAAAAGAGGTTGAAAGATAAAGGACAGTCCTGGGGGTGCAGCCTGGTCTCCATCCTCCACCCCCGAGGCTCCCAATTTACTCAGGAGATCTTGTCTTTTTCCCCTTCCTAGGCAGATCCTGTTAGGATCCTGTTACCTAGCTCCTCTTTAACCAGGTGCTTTTAATGAATAGGACATGACAGAAGAACTGGGTGTTTCCTTCACATTCCAACTGTAAAATACTGACTATACCCTGCTGCTGACAGGTCCTGTTGTTTGCCCTGATGACATCAGCTGTTGTGACCGGCCTCATGGAAAAGCAGGATGTGGAAGCAGATGGTTCACTAGTTGAACTTTGAGGGGACTTCAGCTCTGGGGGAGATAGGTGCAGAGAGATCAGCCCATGCTTCGCAACAGTGGTTGGTGTTCTAAGCTGCTGAGTTTATGGGGTGGTCATTTGTTAGGCAGCAATCGAACACCGATGCAGACTGTTGTAGAGGTTAGAAAGTGAGGCAGAATCATTCACCTGGTTCATTGCAAACTAGGTGTGAACATGATTTTTCATAAATGACTCATGATCTTTTAACCTAGTTCTTCTGAGATAGCAATCCTGGCTGTGCTTTGCATTTCATGTGATGAATAATGCTACTAAGACTTACATATGAACTTTGATCTATAGCCAGTATTCACTCACTAGAAAGTTTTGTTCTAGAAAGAAACTTATCAGAACACATAAAGGTTTTTTTGTTTGTTTTTGCTGTTTTGTTTTAGTGGTGCTGGGGATGGAACCCAGGGCCTCATGTGTGCTAGGCACACACTCTACCACTGAGGTACATCCAAGCCTTGGTATATTATGCCTCACTGCCCTTCAAAAGGCCAGGGAATCTCATAGTTTTGCCAGTAGAGTATGATAATGGGTATAGAAAGAAATCTCACTCTAGAATGCAGATCTCTGTTTTTCCATTGATAAGATGGCTAGATATTTGTGTCTGAATGCTGCAACACACCTCAAGGGATGCAAAGTAGAGCCTGTTATTAAAATAGTATGTCTATCTGGGAGGTGGTAGCGCACGTCTTTAATCCCAGCATTCAGGAAGCAGAGGCAAGTGGATCTCTGTGTGAGATCATCCTGGTCTACAAAAGCTAGGAAAGCCTCCAAAGCCACAGAGAACTGTTTCGAACTCCCCCCCAAAGATATGTCTAGCCTTTATAAATGCTCTGTGGTCAGGACAAGCGAGGTCTCGGTCACACTGGGAGAAGTCCTTTGATGCTAGACATCTGCCATTCTTTGGTTCAAGCTTCACCATTCTTCTGAGTTGCAGACCAGGAAGGAAGGACAGTGCAAAGATCCTGGGGTGTGGGGCTTCAAGGCTAAGAAAGGTCAGAGTGGCTGGAGCTTAGGAGGTGAGGGCAGCGTGGCCAGAGTTCACTCTAGGAAGGCTTAGACATCAAAGAAGTCTTCATTAAAGTTCATACAATTTTGTGGTCTTTCGTAGAAATATTTCAGAAGGTGTTTTTTAATGGACTTTTAAATTTTGTGACAGAGTCCCACATAGCCCAGGCGGATCATGAACCTTCTATGTATCCATGCATCCTAGACTAGCCTTGAACTTAGAACCAGCCTCCCTAGAGATAACATTGCAGGCATCCCTTGAATACTAATTAACATTATTATTTTTAGCTTTATTTGTTTTATGTTGTGTGTATCAGTGTCTTGCCTGCATGGATTCATGTGCACACACATGCCCATGCTTGTTCAGGTCAGAAAGGGCATCAGAGCCCCTGGAGTGGAGTGAGTGATGGTGTGGGCCACTATCCGACTGCTAGGAACCAAACCTGGATCTCCCGCAAGACTGAGTGCACTCACTGCCGAGCCTTCACTCCAGCCTCATGAATACTAATTTTTAAATCCAGTCTCTGTTTTGTTTGTGGGGGACAAGGTCTTGTATGTCACACTAACCATGAACTTCTAATTGTACTGTCTCTATTTGCTGGGTCCCGGAACATGGATGTATGTCACCTGACCTTAAATATAATTTTTAAAAATTAAAATTTAAAAATTTTTAAATTTAAAATATTTTAAGTGTGTGTGTGTGTGTGTGTGTGTGTGTGTGTGTGTGTGTGTGCACATGCACGCTTGTGAATATAGGTGGTTGCAGAGGCTGGAGGTGTTGGATTCCCCTGAAGCTAGAGTTACAGTTACCTAATGTGGCTGTTGGGAACCAAACTCACGTCCTCTGCGAGAGCACTATGTTCTCCTCACTTCTGAGCTATTCATATTTTACAAGTATTTACTATCCAGGGTCAGCAAGGAGGATTAATTAGGAGATTATGGTAAGTACTCAAAGTAGGACCTGAGTAGCTTGGATTAGGGGACTAAATGGTGGCAGAAAGAAAGGAATGGGTAGATTTAGGAGTTCTATAGGAAGTAAAACTGAATGCTGGGCAAATTAATTTGACTAAAGTTATAGAGTAGCTACTTACGTTTATACTAACTAATATTTAAATAAAAAGTTTTGTTTTCTCTGTGACATGGCCACTTTATGAATGCCCAATAGACATGTGGCTACTGTCCTGAACTGTTTAGTTGTTTTTCAAAGGTACTTGTTAGGCCAGCTGAGCTATACCACCTTAACTCTGATAGGTAAGTATTTTGGATATTGTTATTGTTACAGAAAGGACAGTTGGATGCAGCCCCAGAAGTCAGGTCTTGTGCAATGTTTTGTCTGTGTAGGCTGCGTTGTCTCATAAAATCATGCGTCTTGAAGGCTCTGACTGTATAGAGACAGAAGTCACAGTTGGACCAAGGGCTGCTTCTTAGTCTCTTGAACAAACAAGGGTCCACAGCTGCTTCATTACCTGGCCTCCTTCACTACAAGAGAGTGACTGAGCATTTGGAAGCAGCTGTCACTAACTTGCTCATGTGAATTTGGTCATGGGGATGATGGTGTTTTCCACCCAGAAAGGCCAGGTGTGGATGGATGCTAGTGCTGAGGGTTTTCCCCAGTGCCTGAAAGTACAGGGCATGCAGGGCACACATTTCACAGGTGGAATCATCTAATTCTGAGTTAGAGAAAAGATGTCTGAAGAATAATAAAGTCACTTTTGGTGAGTACATATTATCTGTAACAAAATAAAATGGGGATTGCAGCAAATACAACTCAATCTTCCATCTCAGAGGTTTATTAACTCTAATCCCACTGGAATCAGCTGTAGGACTGGGCAATGTAATAAAGTAGACTCATTTTTCACACCTTTCCCCCCCAAGGGTTGGTGGTACACAAAAAACAATATTACAAAAAAAAAAAAAAAAAAAAGAAACTGTTTAAATTTCCCCTGCTAGTTTATGACCGACTTTTGTGCTTTTTAAAAATGGTTTTATTGTTTCAAGACACCAGTGGCTTCTACCATACCTTAGTTCAGAGCCAGGGTGACAAATCTGTGGCACTGGGCTTTGCTTCCTGATCTCTTGCAGAGATCATTAACAAATCATTGAAGTCTTTGCTGGCGACTCTGGGTGAGGCTTAGAACCCTTCCCAGCCTGAGCAGTTCAAGAAGAGAGAACAGGTCTGAAATATGATTGCTGTGTTTGGATTAGCAACAGACATCTTAATATAAACAAGAAGATAATCATTTCCAGAATCCCAATAAAACTTGCTCAGAACTGTCTACTTCTAGGAAGGAAGGGAATAGTCTCCTTGTTTTGAGGGTGATTAAGGTCCAGGTGGACCGTGCAGTGGTTAAAAGATGATCGTAGCACTGTGGAGTGTAACAGAAATCAGCAGGACAAAGATCAAGATAGTTGTCAGCACTTCATAAGCCTCCTCCATGGCTTATATTTACATATCTAGAGTCCTTCTCACAAGGCCCTGGCTGCCTTTGAGCCCAAAGCTTGAGAAAGAGTGCTGGGTCTCACCTCTGGTTCTACCTCCATTGGCTTCCTGACGAACTATGTGGCAGATGTCCTAGAGAAACAGGCAAACAAACTGAGGTTCGATGAAGGAATTCTATAAGCAGGGAGACTCAGGGCGCAAGTGTTAGTGGAAGGGTTGCTGATCAAATGAATGTAGTACAGCATTCCCCCAAACATGGTTTCAGAGGATTCCATGACTGGGAAGAAAGGTCAGTGGGGGGATGGTGTACCATGGTGGGAGCATGTAGTGGATCTGCACACCTCAAGGTCAGGAAGTGAAGAGAGTGAGGAGAGGGTTGGGATCCTATAGTTTCATCAGAACCATGCCCGTGATGACCTAAATTATATAGTAAGGCTCCACCTCTTAAAATCTAAACAACTTCTTAACAGTGTCAGCCTGTGCTTTGACACATGGGCCTTTTGAGAACACTTAAGATCCAAACAGTTGGATGTATATCACCGTTAAAAACTTAGTGTTGTTGATCTTGTTACTAAATAATAGTATACATTTCTCCAATTGGTTTAGGTATTTTTCTTGGGGGCAATGAATGTTTTAAATTGTAAGATTCATGAAGTTATAGAGATGATTTGGAGTTCCCTTGAACCTTACTAAACTCTATCAAGTGCTTATTTAAATATATGCAAATAAAAACCACTTTACCTAGGTTTTGACCATTGACAATAGTATATCATGACTTTTTCATCATCTGGGCAATAAACGAAACAAATGGGTTTTGGGCATTTCCTAATGGTCTTTGCAAGATGGTCCCATGGATTCTGTTTCCCTTCTCAGAGATGGGCTGCATATTTGTCTGGTTAAAATAAGAGTGTACTTAACATATGTTAATGCATGATGAACAACCCATCATTTAGAAACCATGCCTGCATGTGTAGTGTTGGCCCGTTTTTACTTTTTAAAAACTCATTTGTAAGAAAAATAAACTATACTTTCTATGCATGTTACACAGACATCTAAGGAAATTCTCTGCAGCCCAAACAAGGACCAAGAGACTCGTAATGGTGTCATAATGTCTCCATAGGAAAAAGCTCTAGAAGTCATCCAACTACTCTCCTTAGAAGAAGGTAGCCCAGTTTTACCTGTGGGTCTTCCTGTCCTGTTTACTATGCTGAGTGTGCTATGCAAGTTGTGATGTTCAGAAATGTCTAGAGCATAGAAGAATCTCATATTTCCAAGAGGGTTGTAGTAGAGTAGGAAAAATGAGTTTACACTAACTGCCTTTTTTTTTAAATTGGTTCTGTAAGTTCTGCATTAATATGATCAAAATATTGTTAAATCATACAGTATTGTTTAGGCCATAGATGGAGACTACCCCCTGCTCAGTATGGTAGATTTCAGGACAATAGTCAACCTATTTGCCACTTAGTTCTTCAGGTCTAATAGAATTTATTAGACCTTACCATATTCACAGGTCAAGTGAAATTCTGTTTTGTTCTGGATACAATGATTATATAAGAAGTTACTTCAATACTTAGTGTATTGGAATGTGTGTGTCTTAGGCAATGAGACTGGGGATGGCTTGTCTGTGCTCTAGGATGTCAAGGTTTTCATTTAAGAAGAACTAAAATTTGAGAGCCATGCAAATTCAGAGAGCTGAAGTCCATGCAGTGGTTCATTCCTGTGTTTCTAGTGTCTGGTTGAAGATACAGAGTTCATCCCTGGCCTCTGAATGCAGCTTGCTTACCTCACAATGTGGCGATTTCATGATAGCCATACTCTATAAGTCCTGGCTAAGCATCTCTTTTTTCCAAGCTTCCTAATCCATGTCTACTACCTCTTCTCAACCCTTTTTTCCCCCAATCATGGTTGGCTTTGAGATTGGGGACATGGAACTTCATCTAGTAATGGGAGAGTCACACTAAAGAAGACCAATGTGAAGCCATGTTTGGAAAACAGAATCCTCCATTTGTTTCATGAGTGTGGTATGAGAAGATCTAGTCAGAAAAGTGTGACAGCTTTTAATGTGTGAGTTAGACTAAATCCCAGGTTCCTGCTGCTGGCCAACTTTCCTCAAGTACTGTTACTTCTATAATAGGGAACTCCCCACAGGGAGTTGATAATCTTGAGTCTATTAGCATACTAGCTAGTGTGTAACATTTAACCTTAAATACTAACTGAGGCAGTTTAGCTCCCATGAGACCTTTAGCTCCCATGAAACCTATAGAGAAATTAGGGGAAGATACTCTCTGAATCTGGGGGAGCGCATCCCTTCCCACCATGACACTCTTGTTATGAGTAAGTTTTTCCCCTGCCGGTCAGGTCCCATCACCTCATCAGCCCCAAATAATACACAGAGACTCTGTATTAGATATAAATCCCGTTAGCCTGTTACTAATTTCTTATCGGCTAGCTTTCTTAAATATTAACCCATTTCTATTAATCTAAGTATTTCCACATGGTCTTATCTTACCGGAGAGAGGGGCCAGCATTCTACCCTGTAGTCCTCCATCTTGAGTCTCCTCCCTACTGCTTCCTCTCGCCTCCTTGTCTCCTAGTTCCACCTATCATGCTTTCCTATTGGCCAACAGTGCTTTATTCATTAACCAATGCAAGAAACATATTTATAGAATGACATCTCCCATCATCGCCTCTTTTCTGTCTAAAATAAAAAGAAGGGGTTTAACTTTAGCATAGTAAAATATATCATACAACAGTTATCAAATAAGAATCACAGTTAACAATATTTATCCATTATCCATTAACATTTAGTAAGATAGTAAAGAAAATATTCTATCATCTATCCTATCTTTGTGAGTCTAAAGTCTTATATGTAACTTATCTTTAATCCTAACTAAGGAAAACTATAACCATGACTATCTGCCTTCAACTCCATCAAAGACCACAGAAGGGTAATATATAAACTCTAGAAATGACAGAGACATCTTTCCTGGTCAGTCACCCGAAGTTCTTCTGTAATGTTCCATCTTCAGCCTGTAGGCCATAGTGTGTCTAGCAGACTCCTCAGCAAAGCAGGAAACTTTAAACTGTCCACCTGTATTGGCAGTTTGTCAGTCACTTTTCTCTGTGTCCTGCAGACTGGCAGACTCTTTCGTGAAGCAGGAATCCTGTAGCAAATGTCCATCTTGTATCGGCAGTCATTTTTCTGTGGGTCCTGCATGCCCAGTTTATACAGCATAAAGTCAAACAGTCTAGACAAGAGCAGTATCTTGATCAAATGGCTAGTCTTGCCATATTGAAAGCAAACTTCATAATGAGTTTCTTTGATGGCCATCTTCCTTTTTGACACAAGTGGTGTTGCCAGGAGCAGTTGTGCCTCAATGTTAAGAAAAACCATAAGCCATTTTAAATGCCATATTCTGTAGGTCTTTGAAAGGTTTGAAGAATGCTTATCCATCTCAAATACATCTTTGTATATGTAGAAATACTAACTAACTTAAGTTTTGATTATCATAGGTAATTTTCTATAATCTGTACTACATTATATATTATTTTTAAATGAGCTATATAAACATAATACCTAAACAAGAGGAGAAATATACATATCACAAAATTGACCTTAAGTTTGTATCAATAAATGAAAATCCATTCCAAAATAAAGTATTCATATCTATACCATAATCCCCTTTAAACATTTAAAGAGATTGGTTGTGGTCATTAACCATTTATAACCAATCCCATTTAAATGAAAACAAACATTTATAAACAATATTTGGGAATTATAGAATACCAGCCCCTCTCTCCGGTAAGATGAGACCACGTGGAAATACTTAGATTAATAGAAATGGGTTAATATTTAAGAAAGAGCTAGCCGATAAGAATTTAGTAACAGGCCAACAGCATTTATATCTAATACAGCGTCTCTGTGTGTTATTTTGGGCTAGCGCGGCAGTGGGCCCAGGCTGGCAGGGAAAAACCTGCTCCTAACACACTCTTGCAGTATACCACATAATAACAAAATATCATCCTGTTAACTATTATTGTAATTAATTTCCTCATAAAAACATCAAAGCCCTCAGCAAACCCAGGGCTGGCTTGATTGCTTTCCCCAGCATCCATTCCCAGCTGCCCCCCTTTTTTTTGTGCCTCAGTTCTTGCCCCCATCCCTTTCTCCTATGATCTCCTCTCCTGCATTTACTCAGACATCTGAGGCTTTATGGCTCAGGTCAGATGGTTTTGGAGGGGACACATTCCCAGGAATGCTGGTGGCTTACCACTACTAAATATGCATCTGAAGTATTTCTGAATCTTTAAGACCTTCCAATTTCAGATGTAATACATGTGTATTATACACACTTAAAGAAATGATAAAGTAAGGGGAAAAAAAGGAGGATGCCCTTCTGTATGCTGTGAATATATATTTCTCTTAGTGGTTGATGAATAAAGCTGTTTTGGTCAATGGACAGGCAGGATGTAACCAGACATGAAGTATAGGTGGAGCTACCAGACTAGGAGAATTCTGGGAAGAGGAACTCAGAGAGTGAGTCTTGAGTGAGATGCCATGTAGCTAACCAAATGGTAGGATACCAGGGCATTCTCCGGTAAACCAAGACTACATAGAGATGCATGGATTAATAGAAGTGGGTTAATAATTAAGAGAGAGCTCACCAATAAATAGCCTGAGCCATCAGCTGTACATTTTATAATTAATGTAAGCCTCTGTGTGTTTATTTGGGACTAAATGGCCGAGGGACTGGGCAGGACAGAAACTTCCGGCTACATGTAGTGACTCAGAACTCTCCTCACTTGTAGGGCTTCCAGCAATGTATTAAGTAGGACAATGTGGAAGGCCAACATGAAAGTGGAGGGAGAGGTGAAGTCAAACAAAGTGTAGGATCCTCATTTAAATTAGAATTTCAGGTAAAGTGTTTGTTTTTAGGGCAATGCCTTAGTTAGGGTTACTCTTGCTTTGGTGAAACACCATGACCAAAGCAAATTGGGGAGCAACTAGTTTGTTCTGCTCACACTTCCACATCACTATTCACCACTGAAGAAAGTCAGGACAGAAACTCAAGCAGAATGGGAACCTGGAGGCAGAAGCTGATGGAGGCAGAGGTCATGGAGGGGTGCTGCTTACTGACTTGCTCCCCATGGCTTGCTCAGCCTGATTTCTCATAGAGCCCAAACTACCAGTCCAGAGATAGGCACCACCCACCATGGGCTGGTTCCTCCCCCATGGACTAGTAATTGAGAAAATGTCTTACAGGCTTGCCTATAGCCCAATCTTAGGGAGGAATTTTCTCTATTGAGGTTTCCTTCTTTCAGATGGCTATAACTTGTATGAAGTTGACATTAAACTATGTAGCACTGGTAGATGTGTCTGAAATATGTTCTCCTGAAATTCCTTCAGTTGGGTGTCATGTGTCTAGTGTTTTCTAAATTTGGCAATTTCTCTCTCTGTGATGTATCTGTTGGAAGAATATGGTATATGTATAGGCCTGGAACATTTGTGTATATGAATGTATGTGTGTGTGTGTGTGTGTGTGTGTGTGTGTGTGGTGGGCTGTGTACTTGCACAAAGTATGGGTTTAGGCAGGAGGATGAGGTCACCTAGAAGAAGGAAAGAGGAGTAAACTGTATGATGTGTCCCCCAATTTGACTAAGTTCATCCATTTTTTTTTTATTTTATTCTGATAGTAGTTTATTGCAAGTTACTGGTTTCATAGTTCCATCTCTGTCCAAACAGAGTCAGGAGCTGAGCCTTATCTTTACAGGCCATTTGATAAGCATTTAGTTCACATGTAGATCTGGAAGCTGTCACATGCTGAGAAGTGACAGGATATGTTCCAGTGCCTCTGGCTCCTTGATGTCTCCAGTGTCAGAGCCTTGGAGTCACCTGGGGTGTTTGCTTAAAATGTAAGTCACCCAATTGCCAACACTTCCTAAAGTTGGGGCCAACTTCATGCCCACCTCCTCTCTCCATGATAGGGCTCTTTTTTTTCCCTGGCTTGATTTTGTTTGGGTTTTGCACATACCATCACAATTGTTATAACAAAAAATAAAATCCTCAAGAATGTAGGTTCTTAGGTGCTACTCCTTTCAGAAGGTCAAGAAACCTAGAGTGAGAAGGAATGAAAGGTAAGTTGAAAAGTTAAATGTATTCATTTTTCAATTTTGAGACACTGTATATTCTTGGCTGGCCTGAAACTCACTATATTGACCAGGATGGCCTTGAACTTGTGAAGGTCCTCCCGTCTCTGTCTCTCAAGTGCTAGGATTATGAACATAGGTCACCAAGCTCAGTTTACAATCTCTTCTTTTTCTTAATTTACTTTTTTAAAATGTTATTTGCTTATTGTAGAAGTCAGAGAACAACTTTGGAGAGTCAGTTTTCTCCTTCCACCATGTGGAGTTCAGAGATCAAGCTCAGGTTGTCAGTCTTGACTTCAAGCACTTGTATCTGCTGAGCCATCTTGCCAGCCCTAACCTGTAAAGCATGCTACACACAAGTGTGTGTGTGTGTGTGTGTGTGTGTGTGTGTGTGTGTACAGTCTACATGTGCATGCACATACACATTCATACACACAACCCAGAGGCAGTATGAGGTGTTTAGAGTGAGCTGTAGTTCACTAATGTTTGATATTTTCCTCTATAAATTTATGAAGGTGCTGCTTCTGATAAATCACTTGCCTTGAGCAAATTTGGAGTCATAAAGATCAGGTGTGCCCAACAAGGTCCGTAAGGAAACATGGGGAAGGGGAGGGAGAAACAAAGGTTTGATATGCTAACGGAAGAGCCAGCAGACTCTGCTTCCCTCAAGGGGGACATATGGAAAGTACTGCTGTGCTGACATTAGGTGGAGAGTTTCAACAGTGGGAATGAATTCTAAAAAACGAAAGTGAAAATTTACAAAGAAAGCCTTGGGGGTGGAAGAAAAGCAGCCGTTACAGGTCCTTCTGATCTGTCCAACAGGCTTTCAGTCTATAAAATCACAGAATTGTAGTTATCCTCAAGAAAACCGAGTCTGTGATTATAGTGAAACCTTGAGTTGATTGTACAGTTAGGGTGGGTAACTTACATGACATGTGGTTTATATACTAATACCAGCTATAAACAAAAATTTAAAAGCTGAAGAACAAAATCCATATCAAAGCTTTCTCTAAGAACCAGGTTGTTTCCACTCTATATTAATAGGTTGGTGCAACATGTTAGGATCATTTATCTCTGAACTATGATCTGCTTTGCAGACTTTCCAAAGAAGATTTTGTAATCAAAGCACATAATATAAAATTTATAAAGTGCAGCAAGATGAGTGGTTCTATTTCAAAACAGTCTTGAACATTGATCCCCTCTATCTATGTTTTATTTCTTTTTTGCTGCCCATTTGGACTTGGGGGAAGGGAGAGGGGTGCTTGGCAAGGCATGAGAAATAATGGCGAGTTGGCTACTGTTAATTTTCGCATGTTTCATTTACTGAAATCTATAATTTGAAAATGGCTGTTCTTTGAAATGCTCTCATCTGTCTGAGTTTCAATCAATTTCTTAATCATGTAAAAACAGCAGGAGCCTCCGAAAAACAGATACAACTTCAGAAATTACACATTTCCTTTTACAGAATACAAAGTAGGGAATTCAATTCATCCTTCCCAATATCCTACCTAATGGTGGAGGCACCTCTGCATGGCTTGTGGGCAGGGAGAAAAGTGTTTTTAAATGAGAAAATATAATCAGAAATGATTATTGTTAGGTTTATAACAGCATTGACAAAAATCAAGCTTCTAGCAGCACCAGACGAAAGTCAAATTATACTACTCACATTGATCGCTTTTTCTACCCCATTTCCCACCTGATTTATTAGTCTATGATATTTCGATCATTCAGCCAACTGGCTGCAGCATAAATATGTGATCTTGGGCCAATGTTTCTTTCACATCTCCGTTTACTATGGCCTCCCATTCTTTCTGCCTCCAACTTCCCTTGAATTAAAGAGAAAGAGGCAAACACAAGGAATATAAAGTGGGTAGAAAGAACGACCTGCAAGTTATCCAAGGGGAGTAAAGAAAACAGCAGACAGAAACTACAAAGTTGTTCCCTGGGTGTGATGTTGGGTGCATCTTTTTCTGCCCGAATGGGGACAATCAGCATCCCCCAGGGTTCTGTTTGTCTGCTAGCAATAGTCTTTGCTCATTAGATGTTAAGTCTAGCTGTGTGAGAAGATCAGCTGGTATGCCAGTCACCATATATCTAAAGGTGTAGATCTGATGAAAAGGGGCAGAGAGAAAACTCTTTGCAGCATCCATCCCCAGTGGGGATTCTGCAGGATCATGTGGCTCTGAGAAATTGACAACCAGGCCTTAGAACAACTTGGGGTTAAGTTGTTCTGGGAAACTGTGGGGCACCACCGCCTCTGTTTTACCCACTGTCTTCAATTTTGTTTTCTCAAATGCACAGAATACACCTTGTTCAGAATCCCTAAGACACAAGCTTTTGGATTCTTAAAGACATGGCTTTGATCCCACTGCTGTTTTCTTTAGGTTCAATTCAGTTTAATTGGTGCCCACACACCACTAGGTTTAAAGCTTGCAATTGCACTTACTGCTTCTCTTTGGGGTTGGGATTCCAGATAGAAAAATAGGAGTGTCCTGGATATGTGATGAGGAGGCCATGGGTAAGAAGAGGAAGTCAGGGACTCAAGTGTCTGTGGCATGCCATGAGAATTGTGCATGTGAAGGGCCGGGCTCTGTGCCTGGGGTAAGGCCGCAAGGCTATCCTTTAGCACATTGTAGCTCTTGTGATTATCCTTAGAAAGACACTCGCTGAGATCTATGATAGTGGCTGCTGGCCTTTTCCCTGGACTGGAAGCAGTACCCCCAACCCCTTTCTGGTATGGTCTACTTCCCGGTTTGGATGTTGAGTTATTTAATGCACAAAGCTAGGTGCTGTCATGACTCAGTATTATTCACTGTTTGCACTGACTATAATTGCTCCTCTCTGAGCCTCAGTTATCTCCTGGAAAGACTGTACCTTCCTTGGGAAAGTGGTGGGATGAAAAGAAACAAGTAGTGAGATATCTGGCAGAGAGTGAGCAACTCAGTGCTGATGGAGATTGATCCTGTTTCCCTATACCAGGCACCTGTCCTGCCTCACATCCATTCTCTGCTCTGTTTATCCTCTGTTCTCAGATCTCAGCTTGGATGGCAGCTTCTTAAGGAGGACTTCTTTGATCACCTCACATGTGAAAAGTGTGAAAAGACACTGACTGGCCCCTTACTCTCCCAACCATTATGATATGTATGTATGTATGTATGTATGTATGTATATATATATATATATATATATATATGTATGTATGTATATGTATATATATTTTTGGTTTTTTGAGACAGGGTTTCTCTGTATTGCTTTGAAACTGTTCTGAAACTAGCTCTGTAGAGGCAGATCTGCTTGCCTCTGCCTCCCGAGTACTGGGATGAAAGGCATGCACCACCAACGCCCAGCTATGCTATAATCTTATGTTTGTATTGTGCACATGCTTGTCAATCTGTCTTCCCACATCACATTCCTAATTGTATGATGCCAGGGCCCTTCTCTTGCTTTCTGTGTTATGCCTAGTGCCAAGCACACCATACACATGCAGTGTACATTTATTGAATGAATCATAGTTTTAATTAGTGTGACAGAAGGCTAAGGCAGTGTTAAGGTGGGTTTCTAATTACTAGAAGTTTCAAGTACAGCATCCTTTAATTGGGTATAACTTTAAGCAAACTCTCAAGTATCAGATTTCTACATTTTTTGTAATTATAGGCCTGAACTGATGCTTAGGAAATTGGGGGGGGGGAGAGTCTAATGTCTAGATGTTTTGCATTCTAATTATATTCCCATACTCAAGTCTCCTTCTTACCTGAAAACCCTCTTTGAGATTTAGGATTTTTCTTTTGCCATACAGGTACCAGCTTTCCAATGAAAAATGACCAGTATATATCCAGCATGTACTATGTGTCAAGCATCCTGCCCAGGCCTTCATATGTGATTCAATGCAGTCACATTTTGAGTTCAAGTCATGATTTCTGTTTTCAGATAATAGCATTGGGCTTTGACTGTGCTTCTTTTGGAGAGAGATAGGGATTGGAGGAAAGGATAGGAAGGGAGGGAGGGAGAGAGGAGACAGAGGAGAAAGAGAGGAAGGAGAAAAAGGAGAGAGAGAGAGAGAGAGAGAGAGAGAGAGAGAGAGAGAGAGAGAGAGAGAGAGAGAGAGCGCCCAAATCCTTGCAAGAATGGAAATGGAAGAAACAAGGTTTGGAGCTGGGTATTAGAACAGAAGGGCTAAACAAGCTTAAAAGACAAATTCCAAGTCAGTCAAGGTCCTTGATATCCAAGGATAAGAAGTAGATGTACCAAGGGCTCTTTCCCCAAGCACCACTGACATGGAGGTCCTGGTCATGTTCTGCTGGGGTTAGCATGGCATGTCCCACTCAAGCTTTGCTTTGCCGGCAAGAAAGAGGTTAGCCTCACAGAGGAGGGCCCAGTAGTAAAGGCATCAGCAGAATCAGCTGTATCTTCCCAAGGCATCTTCACCAGAGCTGTTCTTTGAAAATGGGACATAAACCTCTGAAATGTCAAGAGATAGGGTTTTTGCCAAGGCAACAGAATGCAAAGGACTGCAAGCAAAGACTCTTATTACAAAAAGGTGCTAAATTCTGGAATCGGGTTTAATTATACCTGAGGTATTTCTGACTCGGTGTGTGGGTGGAGGCTCTGCCTCTCTTTCTATTGCTGTTATTATCACATGGGTGTACATCTTAATTTTTCCCACCATGGGGCTTCTTAGTCAACTTCCCAGTCTCTCCCAGCCAACTACCCTGGGAGGCAGTTTCTGACAAAGCACTCAATACTCCAGAGGCCAAATCTGTAGAGCATGGATGCTTGTGTCAAAGCAACATACTGGTTGAAAGTGCTTTTTGTGTTGGCTGTGGGAGTGGAGAGGCATGGGGAATGTGAATTGCACCTCACTCTGTCTAATGGGAACCCTCTTGATAGATTTGCTTTTCTTTCAAAGATGCTTTCCTTTCCTTTTTTTTTCTTTTCTTTTCTTTAATGCTGTGTATGCTATGCTCCATACGTCGGTGGTCTCCATTTGTTTTGCAGGATGCCTCTGAATAATTTACAATCAAGTATTCCTCAGTGCTTCTGGAGGTTATCAGGTCTCCATTGACAGAGTTGTTTTGTTTATCATTACATTGAGCAGTGCTCAGCTATGGGGTGAGGGTGTGTGTGTGTGTGGGTGTGGGTGTGCGCGCGTGTGCGCGTGCACAAATAAAGGCCATATTTTGTTGTTGTTCAAACCTTGAACTTCATTCAGTGGAAATTCCCATGGCCTTAGTGTGAAAGCCTGGTCTGGTCTCAGGTGGCCTTTGCTAGCTGTCATCTCAGCAGCCCCTCTGGCTTACCTTACTCGTGCTGTACTGACCTTCATGTTGTTTCTTGGTTTTTTGATGCTGTTAAATAAACGACTACATAGTGTTTTCACAATGATTCCTGCTTATTAGCATCTTACTGTTTTGTGGGTTGGAACACGGGCAGATGAGCTGGTTAGAGTCCGCCAAGGCTGAAATTCAAGTGTCATCTGAGCTGGATGTTGTATGCAGATGTTCTAGGGAAGATCAGAGTCTAGAATTTATTCAGGTCATTGTCAGAATTCAGTTCTCTTCAGTTGGAGGAATTAGTTTCAGTGCAGGCTATATCACTTGAGAGCTTCTCTCAGCTCCAAGAGACCTCCCAGATTTCATAGCACATGGTCTTCTTCAATTTTAAGTCAACATCGGTGCATTGTATCTTCCTCTGACTTCTGTTGCTTTTACAGGGTCCACGTTATTAGGTTAGGCCCATCTTGGTACTCTTATTAAGGCCCATTTTTTTTTCCATTTTTTTTTAAGTAGAATCTTCCTGTGTGGTGCAGGCTAGCTGTGTCCCCAGAGGCAGCCAAGGTTGTACCTCTCACTGACATCAGGACTCAGTAGTGTAAAAGTCACCCACGTGTTGCTGCTTTTGAGGAAATGTAGGGGATATGGAGAGCAGTTGAGATTTAGCACTATAAGAGGCCAGGAGGGTTCATCAGTGAAGGTAGCATTGAAGGCCCAGAATTGAAGGGGTCATGCAGAGAAGTTGAGGCTTAGCTCCCGGAGAGGCTATTGGTGGAAGTGCAGCCCAGTTGCAGCAGAAGACCCCAGCATTTTGGAGATGCCAGTGCCATGGGACAGCCTCCAAGCAGCAGCAGTAGAGTGGTGCTAGCCAGGGCCTAGAAGGCAAGCTGTGTGCTACAGAGGGCAGAACCAGAGGAAAGGCCCAAGCCTTTGGAGGAGCCTAGATCATGAGTGAATCCAAGAGACTGGACATTGAGTAATTTACACCACTGGACTTTGTTTTTGCTTTCTTCTTTGTGACTATGTTCTGGCACTTCTCTCTTGAGGTAAGACAGTTTTTAACTTATTCTTGATTTTACAGGAGTCCACAGTTTGAGAGATTGAACTTTAAAATAGAGTTCAGGTTTTAAAAGAAACTTTGGATTTTGTTTGTTTGTTTTGAGACAGGGACTCATTATATTTTGGCTGACCTGGAACTTTCTATGTAGATCAGGTTGTCCTCAAACTCATAGAAATCTGTCTGCCCCTACCTCCGCTGGGCTAAGATTTTGGATTTTTTTAAATATAATTTTTAAATTTAAATTTGAAACAAGCTTGTTTTACATATCAATCCCAGTTCCTGAACTGTTCCATCCTCCCTTGTTCCCCCCCCCACCAACCCCTATCTCATCCCCTTTCTACTCCCCAGGAAGGGTGAGGCCTTCTACGGGGAAACTTCAAAGTCTGTCATTTCATTTGGAGCAGGGCGTAGGCCCTCCCCCATGTGTCTAGGCTGAGGGAGTATCTCTCTATGTGGGATGGGCTCCCAAAATCCATTCATATACTAGAGATAAATACTGATCCACTACCAGAGGCCCCACAGACTGGTCAGTCCTTCCAACTAACACCACATTCAGGGCATCTGGGTCGGTCCTGTGCTGGTTTCCCAGAAGATTTTGGATTTTAAAGAGACAGAATTTTAAAGTGTTTGCATTTGTAAAGACTGTGGGACTTAAGTTTATAAAATATTTTGAATTTCAATGTTAATATTAGTGTGTGATCTTGAAGATGAACCAGAAAGGAAAAGTTGTGGCTAACAGTGATGTGCTTGTATGCCAAGCTGACAAGGGATCAGTTATGCTGGATAGTTTTATGTCAATTTGATACAAGCTAAAGTCATTTGAGAGGAGGGAACATCAATTAAGAAAATACCTCCAAAAGACTGGATAACAGGCAAGCCTGTAGGGCATTTTTCTTAATCAGTGATTGGTGGGGGAATGCCCCGCCCATTGAGAGAATCAGAAGGAAAACATCAAGACTAAGAAAGAAAAAAGATAGAAGGAAAGCATCAAGTCAGATAGAGGGGGCATTTCTGGCCAGAGATAAGAATAGAGAATATAAAAGAAGAATAAAGAAAAGGTCAGAAGGAAACCATCAAGAGAGTGTGAGTGCCTTACCCTTACCCCCTCAGATAAACAAATTCACAGTACACCGACTCTGTAGATTCCTTTTGCATTCTGTGCTGCTGGATGTTGGTTCCCCAGACAGAAAACAAACAAACAAACAAACAAAAAAGAAAACCAAAAGAAGAAAAGTTTATTTTATCTTACATCATTGAGGAAGTCATGGCAGGAAACTGGAAGCAGGAACTGAAGCAGAGACCATGGAGGATGTTCCTCATGGCTAGTTAAGCCAGCTTTCTTATGGATGCTTATAGAAGACACTGCCCACAGTGGACTGGACCCTCCCACTTCAATAATTAGTCAGGAAAATGCCAATCTGAATGGAGGCATTTTCTTAATTGAGGTTCCTCTTCCTAGACAACTCTAACTTGTGTCAAGTTGACATACAAGCAAACAAACAAAAACAAAACAGAAAACCAATCAACCATGACATCTGCTATCTAAAACTTGTGCTATTTATAAACCACTTACTGACACTGGACATTCCTGATGTGTTTTTTAAGTGTGGAGTTCTTACAAAACCTTAATGTATTGTCTCTTAAATTAGTTTATTGCAGTATAGAGACTATATCTGTATTTGTTTTCTAGAGCTGCTGTAAAAAGTTGACATAAAGTTGTAGACTTGAACCATTCTAATCTCATAGTTTCATAGGATGAAAATCTGAAACCAAGATGTTGGCAAGGCCATGCTGCCTCTGAAAGCTCTCAGAGAGTCTTGAATGTTCTCCAAGAGCCATAGGTCACTGGGAAATAGTGAAGGAGGTAAGGCTTGGGAGAAGGAGGTCTTCTGGAGGTATGTTCTTGAAGAAGTGGCAGCAGCCATGCTGTCACCCCTGGGAATATTGCAAAAACGTTTTGCAAGTGGAACTCCTTAGACGTCAAAGCCTTTTGGAGAATACCATCCATTCAGCAAGGATGCAATACTGCAAACTCCTCTGACCTAAGGGAGCTCATGGGCTTTAGGTTTCTCTAACTTTTGCTATACTTATTCTTATGCTAACTCTTAGTTTTGCTTTTTTAGTCACAATTATGTCTGAGTTTACTTAGAACAACAGCCTTTACAGAAAAAATTAAATTTCTCTGATGTGTTGCTGAAACTGGTTTCTTTTGTTTCCCCTGGCTGCCTTTGCAGTCATCCTGAGTAAGCAGAAGGAACTCACTAAGTTGATGATTATTGCTTATTCAGTTCTAAAAAGAGGTTAAATATACTTCAAAGAACTCAAGAATTAGGAAAACAGTTTCTTAAAAGATGACATTAAAAATTTATAGGAACATATAAGGAAAAGATATAGGACATGAAAGGTCAGATATTTCTCTGGCACCAGTACATGAACACTCTGATATTTTTCCAATATCAAAGTATCAATAAAGGGATCTAAAACTCTCAGTTCCCTTAAAAGACAAGTACATGCAGAAATGCCCAGAAGAAAAAAAAATTCAGTCCCAATGGTTAAAGAGTTAGGTATTAATCATCTCTATTTTGAGAACTTATAAAGAATAGGATTGTAACTGTAATCCACATAATAAAGGTGACACACAGATTAAAAAGAAGTTAGTATACACTTGAAAATGATATCCTAGGCATCACAATATACTCAGCTGACTTTGTGTTGTTAAGAACTAATCACGGGGTTTAAATATCTTACTTTGTAACTGCATGTTTGCTGCTGGCTAGGGCACAGTATGAGTAAGAGGCACCTAGCCAGATACAAACATTTGGCTTGCTATGTAAAGATATGGGATAAAGGTCAATGACGTCAAGAGAGTGGAAAAGAAGAGAAACTAAAATGTTAATGAATCTTGGAAAATGACTAAAGAGAAATGATTTGCAACTGCTCGTGCTTGAAAGCATTAGAACTTGTATAGATAAAGACAGTCTGAGCTAGTTCGGGCCATCAGATTGGAAGACAACTGGTGGTCAGACTCTTCATTCTTCACTGACTTCACACATCCATCCTGTGACACAAGAACCTTGCTAGAGCTGGACACTGGCAAAGAAGATCATGGAACTTGTCCACTTGTTACTTCCCAAGCATGGATTGAACACAGTTTTATTATCACTGCCCCTGCCGTGATGTATTATCTCGTCTTTGGATGAGAATGTCCCCACAGTCTTGGGAAGTTGAGCAGTTGGTGTCACTGCTTGAGGAGGTTTGCACGTATGGCCTTATTGGAGGAAGCATGTTACTGGAGGTGAGCTTTGAGAGCTTCAGACTTCATCTCACTTGCAGGTTTTCACTCTGTTTCATGTTTGTGGTTCAAGATGCAAGCTCTTGGGGCTGTAGAGATGGATCAGTGGTTAAGAGCACTAGCTGCTCTTCCAGAAGTCCCCAGCATCCACGTGGTGGCTCACAACTATCTATAATGGGAGCTGATGCCTCATGTGGCATGCAGGTGTACATGCAGATAGAGCACTCATACATAATAAATAAATATTTAAAAAAAAGATGCAGGCTCTCTGCTTCCTACTCCTGACATCGTGCTTGCTATGTTGCCAGGCCTTTCTCCTACCACAATGGACTCTCAATTTTCTGAAACCATAACCCCAAATAAACCCTTCCTTCTAAAATTGCCTTGGTCATGGTGTTTTATTACAAGAACAGAAAGATAATGCATGTAAGTTCTAAGCAAAAGAGCCAAGTGACTATGGGATGAAACCTTCTCTGTTTTTAAGTTTATTACTTTAGGCATTTTGAAATCTTACCATTACTCCTTCAATTTTTGGTAGCTTGTTAGTTTAAAGTGTTGTTTGGCACATAGTAGCATTCTTCTATTTTCAGATGGACTGTCTCTTGACCCTTCTCTTTTCCTGTTTCCCATTTCTCATAAAGATACATGCCATTGGATTAAGGTGCATACATTTAATCCAAGATTGGTCTTATATTTGGAGGAATCTAATGAATCCATTGTGATATCACATACTATCTTACACATGGCTTAGTGTTGGACACTCTATGGGGGAGAGTCATTTAACAAGTACATAGAATCTTCCTTCTACATATATGTAGCAACCATAGATAGTGACATTATGGATAGCACTTACAAAGTTCAGAGAACAGTACAAAAATCTCAAAGGAGAAAAATATAAAAAAGATCAGGTATGATATTGGAGGACATATATCTGAAAGGGTAAGTTGACATATTGGGGGAGCATTACTTAGGGAGGAAATGTATGAGAAGCCCAGAAGTGAAGAAAACCCCTACAAAGAATAATCCCCTCCATTTTGATGAAATATCCAATTTTGCATTCTTAAGAGTGACTTTGTATACAGTAGGTGCTTAGTAATCATCCTAATATCTAGAAGTACCCAATCTTCAGTACTCACTGGTGTCATCCTAGGGTCTATACCAAATTGATACATTGATAGTTTTCTGAAAAATATCAGTTTATTATAGACAGGAAAATGAAAATATCAGTAAATCAATGATACTGACACCCATTTGAAGGTGAAATTTGCTCTCAAGCCTAGAAGCTGGCACTTCAGGCCAGTCAGTACATAGCTTAGCTACAAGGATTTCCCATTTTCCCATTGTAATGTTGTGGATACTGTGGGCTGCTAATCATGTGCTGATCCATTTGGAGCTCAATGGTTTTTCCTTTTTTCAAGTTTGATTAATGCTCCTGCCTTCATTTGCTCTCCTGGTGGCAAAGTGTAATGTCACACATTACACCCACCAGTGGCTTTTCTGAAATTGTGGAGCTCAAAAGAAATTTCCTAAGAAAGGTACTAGATCACAGTACAAAAGGAACACTATCTTAGAGGAGCAGAAATGAAGGAGAGATTGTTGCTCCTTGGGCTAAAGGAATAATCAAGCATAACTTAGCTTTTTTCCTTCTTCATTTTTATTTATTCTTCTCTCGTTCAGTAAATCCTGATCAGTTTTCCCTCCCTTCACTCCCACCCTTTACTTTCTTCTCCCCCAGATCCACTGCTCTTCTGTTTTATTTCAGAAAAGAGCAGCCAGCCAGGTGTTGGTGGCACACACCTTTAATCCCAGCACTCAGGAAGCAGAGGCAGGCAGATCAGATCTCTGTGAGTTCGAGGCCAGTCTGGTCTACAAAGCTAGTTCCAGGACAGGCTCCAAAGCAATACAGAGAAACCTTGTCTCGAAAAACAAAACAAAACAAAACAAAACAAAACAAAACAAAACAACATACCAGAAAAGAGCAGCTGTCCTAGGGATATCAACTGAACTTGGTATAACAAGATGCAATAAGACTAAGCACAGACAGACCCTCATATCAAGGCTGGAAGAGGCAATCTAAGAAGAGGAAAAGGGTCCTAAGAGCAGGCAAAAGAGCCTAAGACACCCCACTCTCCCTGTTAGGAGTGCCACAAGAACACTAAGTTACACAACCATAGCATATATGTAGAGGACTTAGGTCAGAACCATGCAGGTCCTGTGATGAACACTTCAGTCAGTGAGCCCCTATGAGCCCCGCTTTGTTGATTCTGTAGGCCATGTTCTCCTGGTGTCCTTGACCCCTCTGGTTCCTACAATCCTTCCTTTCCACTTTCTGTGGGGATCCCTAGCTCCACCTGATGTTTGGCTGTAGGTCTCTGTATTCGTCCCCATCAGCTGCCAGAGGAAGCCTCTCTAATGATGAGGCAACTATTGATCTATGAGTACAGCAGAGTATCATTAGGAATCATTTCATTAACTTTTAAAATATTTATTTATTTACCAGTTCTGTTTGGTCTCTGGATTTTTGCAGCCTATCCCCCATGGTGTGATGACTTGCTCAGGCTTGATGCAGGGGGGAGGGGCTTAGTCCTGCCTCAACTTGTATGTCAGGCTTTGTTGACTCCCCATGGGAGGCCTTATCCTTTTTGGGGAGCAGACCTGGGGTTGGGTGGGAGCAAGTGGGGAAAGCAGGAAGAGGGAAGATTGATATTTAAGATGAATAAAACATTCAAAACAAAGAAAAAATATTTATTTATTTATTTAATTTGCATCCTGGCTGCAATTTCACCTCCCTCTTCTCCTTCCAGTCTCCAGCCCATCCTCCTGTCCCCACCCCCCAATCCACTCCTCCATTTCTGTTTAGGAAAGGGCAGGTTTCCCAGGAGTATCAACAAAACAGGGCATATCAAGTTGCAGTAAGATAAAGCACCTCCTTGTGTATTAAGGCTGGGCATGGCAACCCAATATGAGGGTCCTAAAGGCCAATAAAAGAGTTAAAAACAGTCCCTGTTCCCCATTAGGAGCCCCACAAGAAGACCAAGCCACACAACTGTAACATATATGCAGAGTGCTCAGGTCAGTCCTATGTACGCTCCCTGGTTGTCAGTTCAGTCTCTGAACTCCTCTGAGCCCAGGTTAGTTGATTCTATGAGTTTTCGTGTGATAACCTTGATCCTCTGGGTCCTATAATCCTTTCTCCTTCTCTTCTGCAAGATTCCCCAAATTTTGCCTAATGTTGGACTGTGGGTTTGCATCTGTTTCTATAATTTATTGTATGAAGCCTCTCTGATGACAGTTGGGCTAGGCACCATTCTGGTCACAGGAGATGGCCAGTTCAAGCTATGTATCTGCCTGCTATTACTGGGTATCTTAGCTGGGATCATCCTTGTAGATTCCTGGGAGATTTCCTTGGGCCAGGTTTTTACCTGACCCCTCCAGAAGTCTCTTTCAGTATTCACCCCCTGCATGATCACTCATGTTCCTACCCATCCCCACCACCCTCAGTCCACTCATGAAATCTCTTCTATTTCCCTCTCCCAGGAAGATCTGAGCATCTCTTCATGAACCCTGCATGTAACCTAGTCTCTCTGGGTCTGTGGATCATAGCATATTTATTCTTTTATAATTGAGTACATACCATCATTGTATTTCTCGATCTGGGTTACCTTACTCAGGATGATATTTTCTGATTCCATCCATTTGTCTTCAGATTTCCTGGTGTTCTTGATTTTAACCGTTGAGTAATACTCCATTGTGTATCATATTTTCTTTATCCATCCCTCGGGTGAGGGACATAGAGGTGGTTTCCAGGTTCTAGACATTACAAATAAAGCTGTAAGGGACATAGTTGAGCAAGTGCCCTTGTGGTATGTTTGAGCATCCTTTGGGTATATGCCCAAGAGTGGTATAATTGGGTTTTGTAGTAGATTGATTCCCAGTTTTTTTTTTTTTTTTGAGAAATGGCCACAGTGATTTCCAAAGAGGCTGTACAAGTTTGCACTCCAACCAGCAGTGGATGAGTGTTCCCCTTTCTCTGAATCCTCTCCAGCATGAGTTGTCACTTGTATTTTTGATCTTAGCAATTCTGACAGGTGTAAGATAGAATCTCAGAGTTATTTTGATTTGCATTTTCCTGATGGCTAAGGATGTTGAATATCTCCTTAAGTTTTTCTCAGCCATTTGATAGCCTTCTGTTGAGAATTCTCTGCTTTGATCAGTACCCCCCCTTTTTTTAATTGGATGATTTGGTTTGTTGATATCTAGTTTCTCGAGTTCTTTATATATTTTGGAAATCAGCCCTCTGTCACATGTATGGTTGGTGAAGATCCTTTCCCATTCTATAGGCTGCTTTTTTGTCCTTTTGACCATGTCTTACAGAAACTTTTCAATTTCATGAGGCCCCATTTATTATTGTCAATCTTATTGCCTGTGTTATTGGTGTTCTGTTCAGGAAGTTGTCTTCTGTGCCAGTGTGTTTGAGATTATTTCCCAATTTCTCTTCTATCAGGTTGGTTCAGTGTATATGGACTTATGTTGAGGTCTTGGATCCACTTGAACTTGAGTTTTGTGTGGTGCAAGAGATATGGACAGATTTGCATTGTCTATATAGTGACATCCAGTTGGATCGGCACCATTTATTGAAGATGCTTCCTTTTGTCCATTGTATAATTTTGGCTTTCTTGTTGAAAATCAGGTGTCCAAAAGTGTGTGGATTTACATCTAGGTCTTTGATTTGATTCCATTGATCCACATGTCTGTTTTTATGCCAATACCATGCAGTTTTATTGGCTTTGTAGTAGAGCTTGAAATCAGGGATGGTGATACCTCTGGAGGTTCTTTTATTGAACAACATTGTTTTAGCTGTCATGGTTATTTTGTTTTTCCATACAAAGTTGAGTTATTATTCTTTCAAAGTCTGTAAAGAATTGTGTTGGGATTTTAATGGGGATTGCATTGAATATGTAGATTGTTTTTGGTAAGATGGCCACTTTTACTATGTTAATCCTACTGATCCATGAGCATGGAAGATCTTTCCATTTTTGGTATTGTCTTAAATTTCTTTCTTCAAGGATTTGAAGCTTTTGTCATTCAGGTCTTTCACTTTCTTGGCTAGTGTTACATCAAGATATTGTATATTATTAAAGGGTGTTGATTCTCTGATTTCTTTCTCAACCCATTTATTGTTTGTATATAGGAAGGATACTGTATTTTTTTTGAGTTAATTTTGTATCCAGCCACTTTACTAAAGGTATTTATCAGTTGTAGGAGTTTCCTGGCAGAGTTTTTTAGGTTGATTATGTATACTATCATATCATCTGCAAATAATGATACTTTCACTTCTTCCTTTCCAATTTGTATCCTTGTTGGAAGACATTGCTGACTGGTAGAGGTCACAGTCTCCCCATGGCTGAGCAGCATGGGGCTCCTTCCCTCCAGCAGAACTTCCCGCTTCTACCAGCCTTTATCTGGAGAATGTCCCCGGGCCTGGAGAATTGACCTTTTCTGAAATCTGCTCTCTAAACCTGATTCCTGATGTATCTTTAGCTCAAACCCTGGCATAGATCCCTGCTAGAAGGCTCCCTTGCTACACACATGATAACTAAGACTTGTGCTAGGGGCCTTAGGATAGAAGCATGACACTTAATGAAAATTAGGATTTGTCCCCAGGTTCCCCAATCCTATATGTTCCTTCTACTCTCCAAAGTGTGTCTCCTGGAGGCCTGTCACCATTGGTACTCATGGGCCACATACAAAACTTTCTGTCACTGGATCTGTCTCTTGTCCTCTTGAATTGCTAGCCAACAGACCCAGAGGGAAAGAGGACCACCCCATATATCCCCGTGAATACCTTTAGTTGAATAGGTATAGAGAGAGTTGATAGTCTTGTCTTGTTCCTGATTTTAGTGGATTGCTTAGAGTTTCTCTCCATTTAATTGATGTTGGCAATCAGCCAGCTGTATATTGTTTTTATCATGTTTAGGGATGTTACTTGTATCCCTGATCTCTCCAAGACTTTGATCATGAAGGAGTGTTGGATTTTTGTCAAAGGGTTTTCAGCATCTAACAAGATGATGTTTGTTTATGTATATTACATAACATGTGTATTACATGACAGATTTTTATATGTTGTACCATTCTTGCATCTCTGGGATGAAGCCTACTTGGTCATAGTGGATGATCTTTTTAATGTCTTGTATTCGGCTTGCCATTATTTTGTTGAGTATTTTTGCATCAATATTCATGAGTGAAATGGATCTGTAATTCTCTTTCTTTGATGAGTCTTTATATGGTTTGGGTATAAGGGAGATTGAAATAATTTGTCTATGTTCTTTATTTTTCTATTTTTTGGAATAATTTGAAGAGTATTGGTATTAGCTCTTCTTTGAAACTCCAATAGAATTCTGCATTAAAACTGTCTAGCCCTGGTCCCTTAGAGTTCAGGCCCTTCTGGATTTTATGGTCTCTGTTGAGAAGTTGGGTGTGATTCTAATAGGTCTGTCTTTTATATGTTACTTGGCCCTTTTCTTTATTCATTTTTAATATTCTGTCTTCATTCTCTGTGTTTAGTGCTTTGATTATTATATGGCAAAGGGATTTTCTTTTCTGATACAATGTATTTGGTATTCTGTAAGCTTCTTGTACATTTATGGGCATGTCCTTATTTAGGTTGTGAAAATTTTCTCCTATGATTTTGTTAATTATAATCTCTGGGATTTTGAGCTGGATTTCTTCTCCTCTATTCCTATAATTTTTATGTTTGGTCTTTTCATAGTGTCCTAGATTTACTGGATGTTTTATGTTAGGATTTTTTTCAGATTTAACATTTTCTTTGATTGATGAATCTATTTCCTCTATTATGTCTTCCGTGACTGAGATTCTCTCTTCCATCTCTCGTATTCTGTTCCTAATGCTTGCATCTGTAGTTTCTGTTTGCTTATCCAGGTTTTCCTTTTCTAGGATTTCTACTATTTGTGTTTTCTTTATTGCTTCTATTTCCATTTTCAGGACTTGAACTGTTTCCTTCACCTGATTGCTTGTTTTTTTTCTTGGCTTTCTTTTAGGGATTTATTAATTTATTCCATTTTTTGTTTGTCTTTTCCTCAAATTCTTCAAGGGATTTTTTTTCATATCCTATTTAAGAACCTCTATCATGTGCATAAAGTCATTTTTAAGTTCATTCTCTTGTGCTTCAGCTGTGTTGCTTTGTTCAGGTCTTGCTGTTGTAGGGTAGCTGGGTTCTGGTGATGACATGTTGCCCTTTCTGTTATTGATTGTGTTCTTACATTGGCATTTAGACATATGAATTATTGCATTTATCTTTGTTGGATGCAGGTTTTGTTTCTTGGTTTCTTTTTCCTTTCTGGTCTTCTGGCCTAAATGGCTAAGGGTTCTGGTGACTAGCATGTCTTCAGATCCAGTATGGTATCCCTTTTGGGATTTTGGGGGCTAGGTGTCTCTATATCCTACCTGGTGAACATTTATTTCAGTGTTTCTCAGCCATTTTACTTTTCTCTTTTGAGAATTCTCTCTTTACTTCTATTTATATCGGAATATTTAGTTTTTTGATGTCTAGTTTCTATAGTTCTTTATATATTATCCCTCAATTGGATGTGGAGTTGGTAAAAATATTTTCTCATCATGTAGGCTGTTGTCCACTGATGGTGTCCTTTGCCTTACAGAATATTTTCAGTTTCATGATGTCCCATTTATTAATTGTCAATCCAAATGCTTGTGCTATCAGTGGTCTGGTTAGGAAGTTGTTTGCTATGCCAATGTGTTCAAAGCTATTCCTTACTTTTTCTTCTATCAGGTTTAGTGTGTCTGTATAATAAGGCATAGCCTAGTTTTAATAGGAACCACAAGAGTTCTCTGAAAGAAAAATAATTTCAATATGTTCTGGCTACCCCTGTTGAACAATAATAATTCTGACATCTGGTATATTTGTTAACAGAAATAATTTCTACTATGATTTGGATATGAAATATTCCCCCCAAAGACTCAAGTGTTGAAAGCTTGGTCTCAGACACAGTCAGAGAAGACTTGATCATGAAGGCTTTAACCTTGTGGGCGCATCATCCCATCACTGTAGTCTGAGCTGAGCATTCTCTGGGCGGGCCTGGGTGGAGGGAGGAGGTCTTGAGAGGGCTCATCTTGTGTAGAGCACACTCTCTTCTGTATCTCTGCCAAGAGGTGAGTTGATCTCCTCCACCATTTGTTCCTTACCACATTATGTGCTCAGAAACATTGGAGCCAAGTGATTTACAGTCCAAAACTGTGAGCAAAAAAGAAAAAAAAAAACCAAAATAAAACAAAAAAATCAACCAACCAACCAAGCAAAACCAAAACCAAAAAAACAACAAAAAACTTTCCTCCTTTAAGTCATCTATCTCAAGCATTTTTGTTACAGTGTCAAAAGGTTAATAATTCTTGTATGCATGTGAACTCATTGAATATTAGTGGACTTTCAAAATATAAATGTTTTAATGAGGTTGTGGATTTGGTAACTTGTTTCATTGAACTCGATAGAGGTTCAGCTCACTGATATTTGCATAGACTCTGAGAGCCTCTTAGTGGTTGGAAATCAGAAGTTGGTTTATTTTCATGGAGAGGGTTTGAGCCAATGGTCCCACACTCAGAAAGTCATCTAATGTCACTAATGACAGTGTGGTACCCATCTCTTACTTACATCATCTGTCCTTGTAGTCAATTGGGTTTTATTTGAACAATCTAGTGATGGATCACTTTTCATCTATGCAATGGCATTTGGATTAGTTTATCATTTATTTGGTTGCCAGCAACATATGTTTAAAATATTAACCTTTTTAAGAAAATGATTAATTTATGCATATTAGTGGTATCATTAAAAATGGCATATAGTAGAAAAACATGCACTTTTCCTTCCTTTCCCCAGGCATCCTTCTCAGCATAATTTATAAATCCATTCTTCTTCATGTGAGTGTGTACACATGCACATATTTATGCCTTGTCATTTTTTATTCTTTGTCAGTTTCCTATAGCATATAATGGATTTTAGTCATTTTCTCCCATTGGATCTTCCATCTTCCCCTATTCTCCCACTGAATCCCTTCTTCCCAACCAGTCTGCTTCCAAATTGTATGTCTCTATTTGTGTGTGACCCACTGAATTCAATTAGAGTGGCTTTCATGAGCATGATTGGGAGATTATTTGCTGGGGCACCAACAATTTATTAATGGCTATTCTACTGAAGAAAGTGATACTTCTCTTCCAGTCACCATTAACTGTCAATGGTTTCTCAGGGATGGTGGAGCATTATGACCCCTTCCCCCTTCCATGATAAGATGTTATTGGGGGGACATTCTTATGCAGGTCTTGTGTAGGTAACCACAGCTGTATGAGCTCATGACCAATCATGACCAGAAGAGAACATTTCATAGCACTCCTTCCTATCCATCAGTTCTTACATTCTTTTTAAAAAATTATTTTGTTTCATGTGCATGGGTATTTTACCTGCATGTACACATATGTGTGACATGCCCTTGGAAGCCAGAAGAGGGTGTTAGATCCCCTAGGACTAGAGTGAAAGATGGCTGTGAGTTGTCATGTGCTTGCTAGGACTGAACTCAGGTCCTGAGTAGAGTAAATAATATTCTTAACTGTTGAGCTGTCTCTCCAGTCCCAGTTCTTTCTGCCCCCTGTAATGTTCACTGAGCCCTTTGAGAACTTGCTAAAGATGTTGTGTCCTTTTAAAAGTATAAATGTGATCACACACTTCATGTCCCCTGTATATTGTTCTGTAAAAGATGTGATTTGGAGACCATTCAACATTAGCACATATGTCCTGATGAATTCCTTTGTTGTATATATCTCTGAGTACCTATTGGCAGGGTCTTGTGTGAGAATATATAATTTATATAGTTGGATGCTCATTACCTACTAATATCAATATAGATTTCCTTCAAAAAACAGGAATTTTATGGACTCTATTTATTGCTTCCACATATACTTAACATTCTCCAATCATATCCCTTACAATATCAGCTCATCATGTAATCAGTCAATTTAACCTTCTTAGAGAAGCTTAACCAAATTCCTCTTCAGGATTTAGGGAACATTTTTACAGACATTCCCATTATAGCATTCAGCACAATTTAAATCTCTCTGGGATGTTTTAGTGGATTTGTCTTTCTACCTCTACTGGAAAATTATGCCATTTATGTTTCAGGTTTTGCCTCTTAACTTTAGAGTTACAGTGTAGTAAGTACTGAGTCTCAGTGATGTGAGGTCAAGTGGGGCCACCTAGATTTGTGCTTTTAACAGGAATCACAGGAAGAAGGCGGTGATGGGCAGTATGGGTATGAGAAATATTATTGGACTTCAGCACCACCTTTTCAGTTTAGAAATTTTAGGTGGAAATTTTCATTTTATTTTTAACTTAAAATGTTCTAAGAATTGCATACATGAATACTCTATTTACGCTGTTGTCACTCCCCCCCTCCAGTTCCCTTGTGTCCCCCATTCTTTCTCAGATTCATTACCTCTGCTTTTTATAAGTAGATATTAATTATACATAATCATGATTTTTATTATGGCATTTTGATACATGTACATATAGTATTTTAATCACCCCATTACCCTTGTGTTTCCTTCCCACTCTATGATGGGGGATGCCATTCTGTATGTTGTGAATATATGTTTCTCTTATTGGTTGATGATTAAATTCTGATTGGCCAGTAGCCAGACAGAAAGTATAGGCGGGGCTATCAGACTAGGAGAATGTCTGGAAGAGGGATGCAAAGAGTGAGTTGTCAGGGAGACGTCACGTAGCTATCAGGAAGGTAGAATGCCTGGACATTCTCTGGTTAGCCAAGACCACTCAGAGATGCATAGTTTAATAGAAATTGGTTAATAATTAAGAGATAGCTAGCCAATAAGAAGCCTGAGACATAGGCCAGTTTATTATTAATATTTGCCCTTGTATGTTTATTTGGGACTAAAGGGCTGTGAGGATAGGCAGGACAGAAACTTCCATCCATAAGTATAGATAATTCTCTTTTTTCCTAGTTAGTTTCCATTACATATTCATATCTGTTTGAGTATGTGTAAGATTTGGAGTTTCACTAGGGTTGTTTACATAATTGTGTGTGAAGGTTTATTTACAGGAGCATGGATACCTTACCAATGAATACACCACTAAACAGAAAATGCCTCTATTTCCTATCAACTCTATTGTGTATAAATCTTTACGTAGAAATGGAACACTATCAGCTGCTCCCACTCACATGACTTGGGGTTTATGGGGCCAGTCTTGTATAGATATTGTGCAAGTCCTTACAGTATGTGAGTTCAAGAGTGTAGCAGCCATGACATGCCTGGAGACCAGCATTCCATACCACTCTTCCTTGTAAGGAGTAAGGTTTTTCTGCCTGCCGCTGGTCTTGTCCCACTGCTGCACCAGCCCCAAATAATACACAGAGACTCTGTATTTGATATAATGCTGTTGGCCAGTTACTTGTTTCTTATTAGCTAGCACTGTCTTTCTATGTATTTCCACGTGGTTTCACCTACCGCGGAGTGGGGCAGGCGTCTGGTCTCCCCAGTCTTTCCATGCTGATTCTTCCTTACTACTTCCTCTTTCCTCCTTGTCTCCTAGTCCCACCTATCTTGCTTTCCTATTGGCCAACAGTGCTTTATTCATTAACCAGTATGAGAAACATATTACAGAATGACATCTCCCATCACTTCCTCCCTCCTCCAGTTCTTCATTTCTGGCCTTTCTTCCTAACTGATCCCTTATCTTTGAGGGTGATGACAAATGTCTCATTCATGTCTGGGCATTTCACAGCCATTTATTGTCAGTACTTAGACCAGTTATGAGTCTTTGAAGTCTCTGACTAAAGGTGACAGGAGTTCTAATCTATGACTGTAAATATGGTTATCTAGAAGGCGGTTTAACCAGTGCATGACATCCTATTAGAAGACAGCAGTCTAATGTTTGACGTGTGTCTCTGCATCTGCTCCCATCAGCTATTGGAGGAAGCTTCTTTGATGATGATTGGATTAGGCGCCAGTCTATGAGTATAGCAGAATATCATTAGGAATCATTTCATTGATTTTCTATTTTTTGAGGGGAGAACCTAGCAGAAGAGAGGGTAGAAGGAGTGTAGGAGCCAGAGGGGTCAAGGACACCCAGGGGATGTGGCCCAGAGAATCAACTAAGTAGGGCTCATGGGGGCTCACAGAGACTGAAGTGGTGTTCGCAGAGCCTGAATGGATCTGTGCTAGGTGCTCTGTAAATATGTTCTGGTTTTTTAGCTTAGGGATTTTGTGGACCATAACAGTGGGAGTGGGGGTCTCTGACTCTTTTGCTTGCTCTTGGAACTCTTTTCCTGCTACTGGGTTACCTTGTCTAGCCTTGATATAAGAGTTTGTGCCTACTCTTACTGTATCGTGTTATGCCGTGTTTGGTTGATATCCCTTGGAGGCTGGTTCTTTTTCTGAAGGGAAGCAGAGGAACAGTAGGTCTGGGGGAGAGGAAAAGTAAGGGAGACTAGGAGGAGTGTAGGGAGTAGAGGCTGAGGCCATGATGAGGGGAACTAGGAGGAGTGGCAGGGGTGGAAGCTGAGTCATGAGAAAGAGTAAATAAAAAAAAAAAAAAAAAAGAAGACAACATCAGAATCTCTTGAACTTAGGGTTTCCAACTAGGGTTTGACATGGATTGTTGATTTGGTTTACAGTAATAGATGTGGATATGAGCATTATATCCAATCAGAAAGCAGATGGTTACCCCCTAACAGACTTTGCTGTTTTTACATCAGTGACATCATCTTACCTAGCTGATTGGTATTGTTATATACAAAGTACAAGCTGAGTAAGACAATTCTCTCCCCACAGCATGAATGGCATCTTCTAGCAATATGAGGGCTAGCTGTCAGGGGAGGAAGCTTCCAGCTGGGTTCCCGTCTGATTTCACTATGTCCTTTGGCAAAGGCATCAGTTTCATCACCATTTTCAGAAAATTGCTTACGCCTCTTTGAGATATCGTAGTCATTTATACACTTAAATGTCCCTCAGAAGAGCATGATGAAATGGGTTAAAGTACAGACTCCTGGTCCCTTTCCTGCAGATGCCAATTTAGTGGACAGAAATAGTTATTGGCCATTTGTAATTAGCAGGTTCCCCCAGAGGCTTTGATTGGCAGGATCTGGTGTGAGAATATTTTCTGGGCATGAAGTAGAAGTGAAATATTTTGATCCTGGAGGCTATTGTAGTCTAGACAGGAAAGCAGAGGGTGTAGGAAAAACAAAGTGGAGTGTGGGACAAATGTATGTGTTGTGAACACAATATGAAATGTCTCTCACAGACTTACATTTTGAGTGTTTGGTCCTCAGCTGGTGGCACTAGTTTTGGAGGCTGAGGACATCTTAGGACCCTGTACTTATATGGAGAAAGTAGATCACTGAGGGTGGATTCTTGAGGCTGCTTCCTGTCATGCGATCGTGTAGCCTGGGTGGCTCTGTTGTGCCTTTCCTGCCACAACAGAGTCTCTGTGAGACTAAGCCTAAACAAATCCTTCTTCCTTTAAGTTGTTCCTGTTCTGTGTTTTGTCACAGTGATATGGAAGGTAGTGGATGTGCTATGCTGGGAAGGTGTTTGTGAAGAGTGATCCAGGCAGAACAAGGTTCTATTTCTGTGAAAAGACACCATGGCCATGGCCACTCTTATGAAGAAAACATTTAATTGGGGTGGCTCCTTTGCAGTTTCAGAGGTTCAGTCCATTATCATCATGACAAGGAGCATGGTACTGTGCAGGCAGGCAGACATGGTGCTGGAGTAGTAGCTGATAATCCTATATCTTTCAGACAACAGGAAGTCAACAGAGGCACTGGGAGGTATCCCGAGCATAGGAAACCTCAAAGTACACGCCCACAGTGACACACTTCTTCCAACAAGGCCATACCTCCTAATAGTGGTAGTACTTATGAGATTATGGGGGGATTACATTAAATTAGCCACATTCCACTCTCTTGCCCCCATAAGCTTGTACTAATATCATAATGAAAAATGAATCTCCACTTCAAAACTCCCCATAGTCTATCACAGTCTCAGGAATGTTTTAAAGTCTAAAGTTTGAAGTCTCTTCTGAGATGCAGGAAATCTCTTAACTGCAATCAACTGTTAAAATCAAAATAAAAAATCAGACCACATACTTCCAGCAAATAGTGGCACAGGATATACATTTTCCTTCCAAATGTAGGAAAGGGAGCACAGTGAGGAGATACTGGACCAAAGCAAGACCAGAAACCAGCTGGGTAAACTCCAAACTCTGCATCTCCATGTTTGTTGTTGATATCAAAACACTCTTCAGATCTCCAACTCCATTCAGCTTTGTTCACTGCAACACACTTATTTTCTGGAGCTGGTTCCATTCCCCGTTAGTAGCTCTCCTCAGCAGATATGCCATGACTCTGGCATCTCTAACATCTTGGGTTCTTCAAGGCAATCTAGGCTTCAATTTTACAGCTTTATGTGGTGTCCTCTCCACTAGGCCTCCATTCAGGGACAACCCTAACATTCCTGTCCTCAGCAGCTTTTCTTAGGCACAGAGACAAATTCCACAACAGGTTTCTTCTGTCTTTAACTCTAAAGCCAGAACTAACTATGTGGCTATCGCTACCAAACTGCTGCTTATTGGGGCTGGAACATGGGCCCTTGTTCAATTACATCTTCACCAACTTTCTGTTTTCTACCTTCCTCACCTAAGCTTGACTGTACTGAAACTGAACCTCTAGACTAGGCTGATCCAGTTCAGTGGCTTACAGAGATATTTACACATCAGTGCTTTCTGCAGAAGTATTCACAATAACCAATTCATGGAGCCAACCTAGGTGTTGAGCAGCAGAGGAGGATAAAGAAAATGAGGTTTATGTACACAATGGAATGAAGTTCTGTCATTTACAGGAAAATGGATGCGACTGGAATATAGCCATACCAAGTGAATCAAATCAAGTCCAGAAAGACAGATACTGTACATTTTATCTCACTTGCGGCTTCATGTAGCCATTGTACAGACACACAGATGTACACAGGGAGCACACATAGTGGGGTGACCAGGAGCAGGGGCTTGGGACTCGCTACCTTGTTAGGTCTATGGCTCTACTCTTTGCTTACTGGTTGCCTGACCTTGGGTGCATGAATTCATTTATCCAGGCGTTTGTATGCAGTCTGTTAAATGGAAACAAGGTCTTACTTCAGGCGACTGTCGTGAACATTAAAAGGGATTACTTAGGTAAAAAGCTTGTCATTTGGTGAAAATGATCACCACTAATAGAAGTGCTCTTTTTGTAAATACAAAAGAAAGTGGGGAATAGCTTCGAATGCATCGGCACAGGAGATGACTTTCAGAACTGTTAGTGCAGGTTCTAAGATCAACAATTAATAAATGGGACCTTATGAAACTGAAAAGCTTCTGTAAGACAAAGGACACTGTCAGTAGGACAAAATGGCAGCCCACAGAATTGGAAAAATTTTTTTGCCAACCCTAAATCCAATAGAGAACTAATATCCAAAATATGTAAAGGATGCAAGAAATTAGATATTAAAAAACAAATAATTCAATTAAAAATGGGGTATAGGTATAAAGAGAGAATTCTCAATAGAGGACTCTCAAATGGTTGAGAAACACTTAAATGTTCAATACCCTAAGTAACCAGGGAAATGCAAATAAAAACTACTTTGAGATTCCATTTTATACCTGTTAGAATGGCTAATATTAAAAATACAAGTGACAGCTCCTGCTGGCAAGGCTATGGAGCAAGGGGGACACTCATCCTTTGCTGGTAGGAGTGCAAACTTGTACAGTCACTATGGGAATGAATATGTTGGTTCCTCAGAAAATGGGAATGGGAATCAATATCCCTCCAGACCCTTCTATACTCTTGGGCATATACCCAAAGAATTAATGCTTAATGTATCAATTACTTTTTAATTGCTGTGATAAAACACCATGAACAAGGCAACCTGTACAAGAGTTTATTTGGGCTTGAGATTTCAGGGAGTTAAAATCCATGCTGGTGGTGTAGAGGCATGGCAGCAGAAACAGGCAGCTGAGAATTTACATCTTAACTACACGCACAAAGCAGAGGATGCAAACCTGACTTAGACCTTAAACTCCCAAAGCCCACCTTCAGTGACTTACTTCCTCCAACAAGGCCACACCCCTAACCTTCCCAAAGATCACCTAGGACTGGGGGCAAGGTGCTCAAATGCTCTAGAGACTATGGGGAACATTTCAACCAAACTACTGTACTTAGCAATAGTTAGCTCTGTTATAAAAAGACAAAGGAAAATTAAAAAAAGAAGAGGAGGGAAAGAACCAAGGTGAAAAAGTAAAGAGAAGGAAGAAAGGAAAGCTCAAAGCCAACAAAAGAAAGGAAGCTTGGGAAATGTAAAAAGGAAAGAGCATCACAAGAAAAGGAAAAGAAACAAAATGGGTGTGTGTGGCTTATGGACCAACCCCCACTTCTTTCTGTGTGCAGAGTTCAACAGAGAAGACAATAGCTGGCTGGTTCAGTGGTGGTGGGCATTGTTTCCTTTTTTTTTTTCAAATGAATAAAACACTGCTTGTTTCTAGGTCTCTACTGACATCAGTCTATAGTGTTGTTTTTCTTTCCAAGGCACTCCAGGGTGATGAGGGAGACAGTAGAATGAATGCTAAAGAGCAGGACAGCTATTATTTTCGATCTTTAATGAGGTACCAGACCCCCCAAAAAATAGCAGTAATTTCTACCTGGTGATTGGATGCAGTTCTTGGATTCATGCTGCAGGGCTGTGCTGTTTTTCTTGAACAAGTCTCTGAGTGATGCTGACCATGTGCTTGGTAAAAAGGCACTGATTTGATTCTGGGTCAGTGGGAAGACAAGGTCATGTGGTCATTTTATAGTATCCAATTCCTAGACTCTCAGCAAGGGTAGGACAGGACAGCTATTTAATCTTAGAGAGAAATCCATTTACATGAAGAGAATTTTATGGCGCTCCGGTCAGAGCAATAAATATATAAGCATGGTGTATGTTCCTTGGGCTGTTGGCAATAAACCCTGCATCCCTTTTCTGAACAATGGTCCATCGTGGGAAGATGCTGACAGTTGCTGATGCTCTTCCGTACTATCAGTTATTGGAAGACCCTTTAGAAAGTGCCCACATGAATGGTGAAACATGCTGGACACCTACAGATGAGCTTTTAAACATTTGTGGCTTTTACAAGAATAAAGACATGATGGCAGACAGACTGTTACTCCCATCCCTGGTGTAATAGCAGTCGTTGCTAATTGATTGCTGTGCGTTTCCCATCATCCCCATATGTGCCCTTTAAAAAAAGTTGCTTCCATATAACACTTCAGAAAGATGTTACTTAGAGTCACTAGACAGGCATTTTAATGTCTGGTGACACCTCTTGCTACCATGGTGTGGGTACAAGTGAAAACTGTTTTCTTCTTCTATCCTTACATTTAAGGACACTAAAAATGCCTAAGGATACACTTCCGAAGCTTGACTTTCCAGCCGAATTGCTCAATGGCTCATTGCTTGTTGTGTCACTTTGAAGACTGGGCCATGTTAGAAGTTCTGCTGGGGAATTCTGACAAGATTACTGAGGCAAGACTGGCTTTTATTGTTTGAGTGCTTTACCCCATGCTGGACATTGATGGGAACCAACACCTGGAACAAATGGAAAATTGTATATCCCAGCAGCGCAAGCAAGTGGGTTACAGTAAGTGAGAACGCCGTGGTCTCTCTCTGAAGGTGGAACGAGTTGCTGAGTGACCCTGAGTGCTCGTGCCTGTCTGCTTGACGTCTATCGTCCGGGCACCCTGAAGTTGCTAGCAAAGGCAGGTAAGTGGCCACACGGAGCAGAACCGGGAAATAGGAGGGAAGATGCAGGCTACCGTTTTCTAATTTGAGAAGTGAAATGGTCTCATTAAAAATGCATTATTCATAGGAATGAAAAATGTAGCCCTCGTCTGTGGTTGACACATGATTATTAGATTCCTCAGGATTTCTTGAATTTGTTTTGCAACTGACATAACACAAATGGCTCCGGCACTTTTTGAACCAAGGAAGCAATTTCAAAATCCGATATCACAGGAAAAGGAAAACAAATCGGCCCTGTCCGTGAGTATACAGTGGGCCTAAAAATACACTGCTGCAATTTCATGGCTGACCTGTGCTGTAATTGACTCCCGGTGGTTCACTTATTGAAATTTTAATTCTTGGGCATCTACATTTAGCCCCAAATGATTTCTATTTGAAAACCATTACACAACCTAGCTTCAGAAGAGAGGACAAGATGAGGGTACTAACTTTGATATCGGCAGTGTGGCTGAGAGGTTCAAAGGAGGGTGTGGCTTCTGGCTGTGCCATCTTGAACAAGTTGCTAACCTCTGATTCTTCACCTGCACCTGGGATAATCATACATATCTTAGGTTTGTGAGAATGGAGAAGTGAGTTAGCACCTAGAACAGGCCTGATACATTGAAAAGGTTCAAAACATTTTTATTGATTATTATTGTTTCATGATTGTATGACAGGTCTTTGTGGTTTAAATAGTATTTAGAAAAAGGTGCTCATGGGATTGTGAAATAATAAAGCTTCTAAAACATCCTTCCTGTGTTCAGATATTTTATTTCAAGTTCCTACCTGTAGAATCTTGGTTTTTCCACATTGCTTCTGGTTGGTTGTAGAAACAGCTGTTTCTCCCCATCCTTTATTTTTTATACCCTGTGCCTCGTGACCTTGAGTCTTTTCCCTTTTAAGAAAGAGTTGGTTTTTGCTTCCTCTCTGTTTCTCCATTCTCACAACCACTTTCCTTGGTCTGTAAGGTTTAATATGTATGATCTGAAAGGAAGGCTTGGAAACTACAATGATTGTTTCTCCTGGTCCTGTGTCATCTCACAGTGACAAACCAAGTATTCCTCAATCTTGACCGAATTCCTTGCAAATTCTAGGTGGTGTGAGTTAACTCTTTAAATCCATTGCTTCTCATGTTCTCTGTCTTGCCTGGGGTTCAAAATCAAGGTCATTATCAGGAAATTTTGGCAGACATGGTAGTTTACACATGTAAAACACACTCAAAGCACAAAATGGATGTAGTTCCATTGGCTTTGAAATAATTTGTAAATGATATTAATTTCTCCAGAAAATTATTTTATCTTATCAAAAAAGTATTAAAATTTGTAGCTGACTTTCCTTTGGACTGCCAGCTCCTGAATAATGACATGGAGACTCTATTAATTATGAAAGCTTGGCCTTAGCTTGGGCTTGTTCCAAACCAGCTCTTATAACTTAAGTTAACCATTTATATTAAGCTATGTTCTGCCACAATCACTTGCTATCTGTCCTCCATACCATATATCTGACTTCCTTTGCATATTTCTCTCAAGTCCCCTGTGCCTCAGATTCTTCTCCCACTTCCTTTCTCTCTCTGAAGTCCCGGCTACTCTCTACTGCCTAGCTATTGGCCATTCAGCTCTTATTAAAACAATCAGAAGGTACCTTAGTCAGGTGAGGTAAAACAGAGACACATTTTCACATAATGTACAAAAAGATTATCCCAACAAACATTCCGTGATAAAAGAGAAAAAAATTATACAGCTGTCATTTTCATGAAAATGCCCAGATTAATCTGCAGGAGAATCAGAGATACAATGGTTGAGAGTCTTCCTAGCCACAAACCTCCTAGAACACTTTACGTCCAGGGACTCCCAGATCTGAGAAAGAATAGTAAAACCTCTTGGCTGACCTCCCAGACTCCTGAACATTAACTGGTAATGGGTATATAGCACTAAGGTTTTGCATTATTTGTTATGCAGGCTTAGGAATGCAATCAGAAATAGTTAAACTTCTATTATAGGCTGAATTTCTTGTGGTTCAGTCACAATATATCTATCTGTCAGGCTCTTTGGATATATTTGAGAGTTTTTGAGGGTATGACAGACCTTACTTTCCTTGTACCACAGGGCCCAGGCAGAGTAATAATAGTTGCTGTCTGGAGTCCTGGCTTTAGCATTACTCCTGTGCTTACTAGATGGCTTGATTTTTTTACCCTTGGGCTTTCACTGAGTACCTCCTGTTAGAGCTACAGAAACCAAGGTGGTGTTTTTGGAAGCCTCAGAGTTAGGAAGTAATAGAAGGGAAAGTCTGACTGTATATCTTATCTAAATATTTTTTCAACAACTCTCTCTCTTTCTCCATTCTTTCCTCTCCAGTTCTCTCTGTCTCCCTCCTCCCTCCCTTCCTCCCTTCCTCTCTTCTTCTCCCTCTCCCCTCCTTCCCTCCTTCCTTTCCTCCCTCCCTTCCTCCTCCCTCCTTTTCTTCCTTCTCTTTCCCTCCCTTCCTCCTTCCTTCCTTCCTTCCTTCCTTCCTTCCTTCCTTCCTTTCGAGTCAGGGTCTCCCTATATACCCTTGGCTGTCCTGGAACTCACTATGCGGATCAGGCTAGCTAGAATTCACAGAGATCCACCTGCCTCTGCCTCTCAGTGCTGGGATCAAAGCCGTACACCACCACACCTGGTTCCTCTCAATACTTTTAAAGGCCTGCAGGAAACACCATCTCAGTCTACATGAGACTCATATTTTATATAAAATACATGGTTTTTAATGGTGGTAACTAATGTTTGCAAAAGTCATACAAATGCTTACAACTTCCTTTAGTTATAATCATCAAGTTAAACTTATGCTTTGCCCCCCCAACAATTTCACCTTAGTTTGGACTTCACAATTTGTAGGTCCACAGTGTGTGTGTGTGTGTGTGTGTGTGTGTGTGTGTGTGTGTGTGTGAGATACTTTCTAAATGGATTTTCAGCTTCAAGGGACATGGATAGATATTCTTATTTTCTAATCTGATAAAATGTGTGGCAGAATGTTCCATGCCTAGAGGGAGATCAATAGATACTAAGAGACTAACTGATGGAAATGCGTGGTGTACTTCATAGAGTGGGTTTTCACATATTATTATCTGGAGTTTTATTCTGTTGCATGCAAGCAGAAAACTGATTCATTTTATTAATAATCTTACTTAAAAATATATTAATAGTTCCAGGAAGTTGTGGTTTACAAGGAAACAATCAGCACTGTTAGGCCAGGATGTTGACATTGTAATTGGGTATGGAAAAGTCCGGACTGTCATTATGAAACCAAGTAAGTGGCTTAAAAATATCAAAAAGAAAGAGCAAAGGCCAAATCTCAGTCAAATATCCAAGTTGTTTGATGATTCACGAGCTAATATGGAAGGACAAAAGTGCATATTTTCTCATCAAACACCATGAGAGTGAAGAGAGATCAGCTCCTGCAAGTGACATTCCCTTACTTCAGGGTTCCAAGTATCTGAGTGTCAACTCTTGCAGGTGTCCTTACAAACCTTTCAGAACCTGAGGAATTTTGATATGAACACATTTGGCCTTGCACACTTATGGATGTGTACTCATACCATGTGACACACCATGTGGCTCTATCATTAATTAAACCACCCTTCACAACAGTTCAGGTTGAGAGCATGGAAGATTTTGTGAAGGAAAATTACTCCAAACTTGAAAACAGGCAAAAGAAATGAATATTTTATCACACTGTAGTGAAATATTGTGGGGCAGATTCTTTGTGAATGATCCAGGTCTACAGAGTCTACAGAGTTGCAGGCTGTCTGTGGACTGGGCCTGGGTGAGAAGGCTGCCTTGGTAAGGTACCAGATGGTAAATGTTTTACACTTGGCTGGGTATGTATATATGTATACATACTGCATGATATATGTATGTATATATACATGTGAATGCACATTATATAATATTTGATGAATTTTCTTCTGCTTTTATTTTACATCTTTTTTAAAAATGTAAAAGTCATTATTACTTTATGGACTCTGCAAAAACTGATTGTGAGCTATATTTGACCAGTTGGTGCTACATCTCCTAGATGAGGTGGCTTTATAGTTCCATGGGGATAGATCTTAAACTTGCAAAACTATCACATCACAAATGATTCTTGTCTGAGAGGAAATGTAACTCCTCTTTATAAGGATGCAATTAAGTTTTTTTCTAGTGGGAGTACAATGATTTCTCTGAGGTAGTAAAGATATTTCCAAATATTATTATTTATAGAAAAATCAGCAGTTTTGCATCTCTTGGCAGATTTAGTTTAGTGCTCTTTGTTTTTTGTCTGTATCTGTTTCTCATGGTCTCCTCTGATGTAGCCATAGCACCCACAGGCACATCAATGAATGCAATATAGGATGGGATCTTTGACACATCTTTATTTTATGTGTATATGCATGTTATATTTGTAACTGTTTGGAAGCCATACTGTAATGGTGAGACAGTTCTCTTGTAAGAGTTTAGAAAGCCAAGTTCACAGGTAGTTAGGCTGAACTTAACTGCTTTACAAGTACAGACTGCTTCCTCGTGAAGAAAGAAGAAATGCAATTCTGTCATTCTGGGTTATCAAGCTTTGAATGTTTTGCAATAATTAGTTTCCCATGTCTTGGGAAATATTTTTCCAAGGAAAAGTTTTAAGTTTATAAAAGTCTGTACTTTTAAAGAAAATTCTGTTACTTAAAATTTAATGTATGTTATTCTTGTTATTGTTGGTATTGGTGTGTGTGTGTGTGCAGCTGTGGAAATGGGGAGGTCAGAAGACAATTTTTGGGAGTCATTTCTCTCCTTCTACCATGGGTTCCAGGGGTTAAACTTGGCTGTCAGGTTTCCATGGCCAGAGCTTTTAGACAGGGAGTCATCTCAGTGTCTCACTGTCTGGCCTTTCCATTTTTCAAAGGCCTTGCATATAAAGATACATTCTGTTATAGATGGTGGCAAACACTCACAATCCCAGCACTCCAGACACGGAGGCAGCAGGAGCGCCAGTTTGAGGTCAGTCTGGATTATGCAGCGAGGGAGGACCTGTCTTGAAATATCAACAGCAACAACAACGACAGCAACAAAACAGAAAAACAAAACCAAACAAAAAGAACCGAGACCTTTCTTGAATAGTATGATGAATGTGCCTCACATGATTGGGAAATCTATCAATTATGGGGCTAATTAATGTTGATGTTTAAACTCGGAATGGAGTCATATTAATCAAATGCATCTATTTGATGGGGTTCAGTTAATTAGGTTCTGAAGCCTCCTCTGCTAAGCTCTGCCTGTGCTAATGAACCCCATGGATCACCCTATTAAGCTTCAAGTGCTCCCACCATTCCCCTTTGTGCTATTAAACTGTGTTTAATTGGTTCACATGGTCCTCAGAGTCAATAACAAGGCCTTTATTTTTACACCATGAAATTCAAGTTAGAAACGCCCTCTCTCTGTAATTCAGTACACTGTCTGCATAATGCATACCATAGAAGAAGATGCTAAGTTAGAGGACTGTTAAACACTAGAAGGAAAAAAATCAAATTGGCATAAATAGAGTATGGGAGTAATGTAGTACTAAAAATAGTATTTATGACAAGAGCATATAAAAATTTAAATTGGAAATAATTGCTATAAAGTAGCACGGGGATAGAAATTACAGGCCTAAGTGGCATTTATTCTCTCCCTCAGTTTTTACCAATCAATCAATACATATTTTGAAGGTGTTAATTTGCCTACATTAAATTTACAGATCTTGAATTTATAGTTTGATGAGTTTGGAAACAATCTTGTACCCAGGCGATCATGACCCTTATAATAATAGAAAATATTATGGCTGAATATTTTCTGGCATGTCTTTGGGAATTGTCCTGCCCCTCCCAGAGACAAGAACTTTACGATCTTTACTCCTGGGGATCAGCTTTTCCTGTTATCAAGATGAAATCTCATGAAATGTAGTTCGCTTAGCCCCATTTCCTCCTCTCACTGTGCTTTGAGCTTATCCAGTTCTTATATTAATATCAATACTTTGCTTTTTGTTTGTGTTGTATGACTATGTCACATTGCTGATGAATGTATCCTATTGATGAAAGTAGACATCCTTTCCCTCAGTTTTGGCTTTTATGATGAATTTCTAATAACATTTCTTATAACTTCTTTTGAAGATATGAATCTAGGAAGGAAATTGCTAGGCTATAGGGTAACACTATGTTTACCATTGTAAGAAATCACCCAGGGCCTTTGTAAAGTATGTATATAACATTTGGGATTTTCATTTGAAAACTTAGCTGTTTAAGTGTGTGCATATGGATACCTTGTAGCAATTTTCAGTTTGCATTTTTCTGCTGAATAGTGAAGTCAAATACTTTCTAATGTGTCTATTAGCTTCACACCTTTCTTTATAAATTATTCAGATTGTCTCCTCCTCCTTTTCTTTCTTCTCCTTCATGCTACAGTGTCTTAATTTTCTTTATTTTAGTGCTAAAGATTGAACTCAGATTCTGGCTCATGCCAGTCAAGTGCTCTGCATTTGAAATATTTCCACAGTACTGTAGGAGTTCTTTAAGCATTTGAATACATGGCTTTTCTCAGCAACACATATTGCCTTATTTAGCTTTCCCATTGTTGTGATGTTCTCTTTTTTGTTTATTTTTGTTTTTATTAATTAAATGTATTCATTTATTTTATATGCTGACCACAGTTCCCCTTCCCTCCTCTCCTTCCATTCCCCTTCCCATCCCACCCTCCTCTGTTTCTCTCCAGAAAGCCACACAACTGTCACATATATGTAGAGGGCCTAGATGGGTTCCATTCAGGATCACTAGTTGTCCATCCAGACTCTGTGAGCTCCTATGAGTCCAGGTTAGTGTTTCTGTGGATTCTCTTATGATCCTTCCTCCCACTCTTCAATGGGATTCCCCAAACTCAGCCTAGTGCTTGGCTATGGATCTCTGCACCTGTTTCCATCAGTCACAGGATGAAGGATCACTGGTGACAATTGGGGCAATTATCAATCTGATTCAGGAGGCAGCCAGTTGAGGCTATTGCTAGGAGTGTTAGCTGGGGTCATCATTGCAGATTTGTGGGAGTTTTTCTTGTACTAGGTTTCTACCTGATCCCAAAATGTGCCCCCTAATGAAGATGTCACGTTCATTACTCTCCTCTATTCACCTCCCCCACCCAGTTCCTCATGTTCCCATCCCCACTGGCCCCCAGTCTACTCAGAAGACCTGTTCTATTTCCCCCTCCCATGTGTCCCATATTCCCTTGGGCCCTCCTTGTTAGCTGGTCTCCTGGGGCTGGGGACTGTAACATGGTTATCCTTTATAGCTAAGATGACGTTCTCTTTTTGTGGGCAGAAGCCTTTAATTTTCACAGTGTGGAATTCTTGTTTTTTGTTTTGACCATTTTTTCCCTTCTTTCTTTGGTGTGTAACAAAGCCATTGTAAGAAGAAGGGTTTTCTCCACCCACAGCCGGTCTTGTCCTGCCGCCGCGCCAGCCCCAAATAACGCAGAGACTCTGTATTTGATATTATGCTATTGGGCAGTTACTTGTTTCTTATCGGCCAGCTCTGTCTTAAGTATTAACCCATTTCTGTTAATCTAATATTTCCACGTGGTCTTCTTACCAGAGAGTGGGGGCCAGCAGTTCTGTTCTCTCCAGAATCTCCATCTTGACCCCTCCTTACCATTTCCTGTTTCCTCCTCGTCTCCTAGTCCCGTCTACCTAGCTTTCCTATTGGCCAACAGTGATTTATTCATTAACCAGTATGAGAAACATATACAGAATGACATCTCCCATCAGGCCATAACAAATTTTTGTCTAACAGGTTTAATGATGTTAATTCAAGTCAAAGGTTCAGCTATATCTTGATTATATTTAATAAGCATCACATGGTTTGGATTAGTGTAGATTGTTTCTTGAAATTGAGAAGTAAAAATCATTCACTTTTTTCATTGTTTTAGCTATTTTGGGTCCCTCATTTTGGGTTTAATTTGCCAATTTATGAAAAATCTGTTAGGGTTTTTGTAATATTTTTATAATATTTCAGTGACTATGCAGATAAATGTGGGGGAGATTGACATGTTATAAACTGAGTTTCATGATGTAGGAATCATATGGCTTTCTATTACTTTAGGTATCTTTGTTTTTTCTGCAATACTTTGCAGGTTTTTACATTTGGGGGGGTGCTAAAACTGTTTTACATATATACTGCTACTTGTACCAGGACAGTGTGTCAGGTAGTATAAATCTATTAGTACTTGAATTATTCCTCTTAAGATTCAGATTGCATAAGGATTTCTGTTGCCTGGCTTGGGTATTGTACTCACTAAATGTCTAGGAATGGGCTTTTGACTGATAATCTGTCTGAGACTGTGTTCACATGAGAAGGATCCATAGGGGAACAGAAGTCTTTCCTACCTCAACGACAGGGAATTTGTTCTTAAGAGACAAAGATAACAAATATGTAATACAAGTAGCTGAGCTAAAAGCCTTACATCATCTCATTTAATCCTTATACTGTATATGCTGTCTGTGTCCTATTTTCACTGTACTAATATAAGCACAGTTTATTTTGAGTAGCTATAACCTTTGACTAAGAACCTCTTTTTCAAAAAGAAAACTTTAGAATATATTAGTTATGGCTGGAAGAATTCTAAAGGTATACCCCAGCCATTCCCATTCTTGTCTTATGGTCATGAAGTCAAACAGCAATCCTGCTGCTAATATGAAAGGATTCGCAAATTTGCTACTCAGCAACTTTCAGATAGAGAGAAATCTTGCATTACTGATGCATACATAGTAAAACCCCATGAGCTGTTCAACACAGAAAAGGAGGCATGAGCTAGAGGGAAGAAGAAGAGAGATGTGCCTGATGAGGAGGTAAGGGAAATCTAAGGTGTGAGAGAAACTCAATGTGCTATTCCTGGCTTTACCAGTGATTGAAAAAGACTAGGAAGAATCTAGAAATGCAAACATTTCTAATAGATGACAGTATTCCCTGAAAGGAAGGAGATGAGGTTATCAATCCTGCTAGCACACAGGACTGAATTCTGGTGATAACCTCACTGAGTCTGTGGGTATATCTTCATAGTAGCCAGAAAGGAACACACCATCCATGGGTAGAAACAGCTATCTCAAGAGTCATAGTATTAGGTGACAATGCATGAGCAGGTTGCATACTTACAAGTTGTTGACTAGGAAAACCTCTGACGCTTCATAAACCAGAAAGGCTATTGTCATCATTGCTTTTGGTTGCATGCTAGATGTAGATGGTAAGACAGTATTATTGAAGACATCACACACTTAGATTGATGACATGGAGATATTGAAGTGGGACTGAGTTGGAAGCTCCTGCTGGCTCTTATACTCTTACTGCCTCCTCTTGTACAGGGTTCCTTGAGCCTTGAACAGAGAGATTTGATGGAGATATCTCCTTTAAGGCTGAGTGTTTCAAGGTCACTCACTCTCTGCACATTGCCCAGGTGCATGTCTCTGTATTTGTCCCTATCTGCTTCATGAGGAAGTTTCTCTGTTGATGGTGGAGCAAGGATGGATTTTACTATGATACCCTTAACCTAGTTATAGTCACATAGATTATTACTGTTTTACAAAGAAGGTCATAGTCACAGATTCCAGAGGCCAGAATATAGTTGTATCTTTTTGTGGGATACCATCCAACCTATGGTATAGGCTAGAAATGATAATATAATCCCCATCATTGATTTATACTTATTTTTGAGACGAGGTATTATTATGTAGCCCTGGATGACCTATATTCAGCCAAGGCTTGCCTCAATTCTTGGCAGTCCTCTGGACTCTGTCTCCCAAGTACCAAGAAAATTGAATACTTAGACAAGAATTTTTGTTAAAAAACTGAACATCTGTGTGTGCAGCTTAATAGCAGAATGCTTGCCTGGCAATCAGAAGGCACTGGCAGAGTATGCTAATTGTTTTGTTCTTGTTGTGATAGCAAACTGAATATAAGCAACGTGAGAAAGGAAAGGTGCATTGTGGCTCACAGTTGGAGGATAAAGTACATCATGATGAAGGAGGCATGACAGCTGGTCACATTGCATCTGCAGTCAGGAAGTGAGAAAAGACAAAACCAGTGCTCAACCCCATTCTCCTTTTATTCAGTCTGGGACTCAAGGCCATGGGATGATGCTGCCTAAAGGTGCATCTCTTAGAGGATTCTAGAGTCTATCAAGTTGACAGTATTAACCATTACACAGAGAAAGGAATGAATGGAAGAAGAAAGAGGAAGGAAGGAAAGAAGGAAGGAAGGGAGAGAGAGAGAGAGAGAAAGAAAGAAACTATTGATCTTTAGACTATCCTGTGGCAGCTTTTTAGCTGGGTCTGATGTGCAAATGATTTATTCACAACAGTCTTTGGATCTCTTGGTAAAGTTGGTTTGTTTTTGGTAAGAGCCCAAGCTGCATGAAAAATGGCTTTCTGCATCTGAGTCATTAGTTGAGGGGTCAGTTTATAGCTCTTATCCTTGCTGATCATTTCCCCAGGAGCGGCAAAGGAGAATAACGCTTCCTCAGACAAACATTGGCTCATTCTGTGCTGGAGGAAGAAATCACTTGAATCCATTTTCTCTTGCCTGCATCCAGGGAAATCAGATTATACAGTCCTTGTATCTAGTACTGTCAGTAGGTTGGGAATTTCAACAGGGCTTCTTAGCTAGCTTTAGAGTTGGCAAAGCATCAGAGAATAGGGTTATTACATTTCTTCTTAAAAAACAAATGATTCACTCCTTCCACAGAAACTCATTTGACATGTTAGTCACTAGGCATGCCTTGGTCCTACACTAATGGGCTAGTCTTGTGTGAATCTATGGTTTCATTTTCTTTTCAATGTATAGTATAATGCAATTCTCTCTCACTCTCAATTTTATGAAACAATGGGGCAGAAGAAGATGTATCAAGGTCCTTCCTCAGCCTTGAAATACACTTAACTCTTAGTCTTCTTAAATTATCAAAGTGATTTAGCAGTGATTACACAGGTAATTCAGGCAAAATGCCTATTCATTTGCTCTCACTGTTTAGACCTGCCTCTGATTACTTGTTTAATGAAAGGCAGCAAATTTAAGAATTCCATTAAACTTAACACCCTATGTAGTACACAAGACACTGGTGGCATCAATGCTGAATGAATATTTAATAATAGGAACTAATGCTTTATGCCACTTCACAGTTTATAAAACACTGTATGTATTATCCTACGTCAACTTCAGGAAATGTGAGATATCACATCCATTTTAAAGATGAGCTAAGTGGAGTCCAGAGTGGTTAGATATAGAATTGGTATTGTTTGTACGGTGATGGAGGTGGTTAACACAAGAGTCAGGTCTTGGACACAGTATTTCTTTTCTTTCATACAGTGTAAATTCTTTTAATTTAGATGTAGGTGTTCAGGGAATTGAAAGCAAGGACCTCACATAAACTGTTTGTTCCAACTGGAATTTAGAAGATGGTTCAGACTCTAAGGATCATCCAATTGTATCACTTTATTTTACTAATTGGGATTAGAGATATGGCTCCTCAGAGTTTTATGGAAATGTTCATTTGCAGAGATAGGAAGCTACGGTTCAGCAGGGGTGAACAGAACTTATGTGGGGTTGGGGAGGTGGATCCTGGTCCATGCCCTGAAGCTAGTGTTCAGCAGTAGCAAATAGCACTGATGTGAGGGTGAGGGGTGGGGGTGTAGAGTAAGGAGTAGGGGGTAGGGGTGAGAGTTGGGGTAGAGTGGATCCTGGTTCATGCCCAAGCAGGGTGTTAGTGCTTGTAGTGAATTTCACACACTAACTTCAAAAATTTACTCAGATTTTTCCCTCCATAGAAAAATTTAAAATGCTGATTAAATAACAAAGATAGAAAGTTATAGATTCCTGAATGAGCCAGATATAAGTTATAACTGTGGTTCTCTCTGAACTAATCAAGAATCCAAGAAAGATGAATGAACATTGGGCATAATATTCAGCAGCACAGAAAGTCTCCACTGTAAAAATAGTATGAGCTGCATTTTTTGGCAAACAGAAGTAATTAATAAATAGAAACTAAATAAACAAGGAATCTATTATATGAGAATTGTAAAATCTTTAATGAAAAATTTCCTGGTCAATGACCAAACTAAAATACACATTTATTAATATTTATAAAACAGATATTGAAAAAGCCATCCATAAAAAGGATAAGATGTAAGTAAAACTGTAATGAGTAGAAAATTCTTAATATTAAATTTTGATATGAATAAATAAGTAAGAAAAATGAATCGAGTGTTCACTGTAGGAAGTTAAAATAAGTCTTAGGTAATAAGATGAATTTAAGTTAAAAGAGCTAGTGGGACAAGCCTAAGCTAAGAGCAAGCTTTCATAATTAATAATGTCTCCATATCATTATTTAGGAGCTAGCAGCATAAAGAACAAAAAGGGCTTGGCGCCAGCAGTATGGTTGACTACGTGGTCTGTAACTCATGGCTCCTCAGAGGGGTAGCAATGTGGTAACCACCCATGAACAAATGTGCTTTGATGGGGACTTCGGGATTGGGTTGTTGAAACTGGTATGACCCAAGTTGGAGGGGGACTCTATTGATAGGTTCCCAGGGTTCCGGCTTCTTGATCATGGCTCTGGTGGCCAATTGGCAGTGTTCATGTTCCCTTGTGAAAACATCTTCACACAGTCTTATTTGGCTTTGGTATCATGCCAGATTTGCAAAGTTTTAGGTTCTTTGAAGAACAGCTTTTTTCTCATTTTCTCTCTCTCTCTCTCTCTCTCTCTCTCTCTCTCTCTCTCTCTCTCTCTCTTTTTCTGCCTAAGACACTCATGTAATTATTACTGATTTTCTTGATACTATCCCATGGGTTTTCTTTCCTTTTTTATATTCCCCTCTGATTTTTCTCTTTTCATAATTTCAAGTGATTTGTGTTTGAGGTTAGTAATTCTTTCTTTTGCTTGATGTGTCTATATAAAACTATATAAGCTTGCTGGGTGGGTGGCTCATGCCTTTAATCCCAGCACTCAAGGAGGCAGAGGCAGGTGGATCTCTGAGTTCAAGTCCAGCTTGGTCTACAGAGTGAGTTTTAGGACAGCTAGTACTGTTTCACAGAGAAATCCTGTCTTGAAAAACCAAAACCTTGAACCAAACAAAAACAAAAACAAGGAGAAAACACACCCACACACACACACACACACACACACACACACACACACCACACCCACCCACCCCCACACACACACACACAAAACTAACCCAACCCAAACAAACAAAAAACCAAACCAAACCAACCAACCAACCAACCAACCAACCAACCAACCAACCAACCAACCCACCCCAACCAAATGAGTAAACAAAAAAAAAAAAAAAACCCAAAACCCACTATTTAAACTTTTCATTACAGTAAAAGGAAAAATAGTTATTGTGTTATTCAGCTCCAGAATTTCTGTTTGGCTCACTTTGTGTGAGATTTTTATTAGTTAGCATATGCGCTGATAAGTTTCATGGTGACATTTTCATTCACATATGCTACTGCACAAAAGGTGTATCATTGGACATAGATACAGTAGTATTTCTGTGGTATGCTGACTTAGCATCCTTTGAGTGTATCTGGATGATATGGTAGTTCTATGTTTAGGATTTAAAGAACACCCACACTAATTTCCAAAGTAGTTGTACCAGTTTCCATTTCCACCAACAGTAGGTGTTCCTCTTTCTGTACATCCTCGTTGGCATTTGTTGTCATTTGTTTCCTTGATGACCATTTTGACTGTGGTGAGATGGGCTCTTAGTATAATTTTGACTTGCATTTCCCTGATAACTAAGGATGTTGAATACTTCCTTTAAGAACTGTATACTCATTCATTAGCCCACTTACATGATTTCTTTTTTTCCTGAGTGATTAATTTTTAGATTCCTTTATAAATTCTAGACATAAATCCCTTATCTGATACACAACTAACAAAGATATTCTACCATTCTATTGGATGCATCTTTGTTCTTCTAATCATTTCCTTGGTTAAAGAGAAGTTTTAAGATTTAATGCAATATTGTCTGTTCATTCTTGGGATTATTTCCTGTACTATTAGAATCCCTTTCAGAAAGTCCTTGCCTATGACTGTGTCTTGAAGCGTTTTTCCTGTTTTCCTGAAGCAGTTTCAGGTTTAACATTAAAACTTTAGAACCATTTTAAATAGATGCCTGTGCAGTGTGAGAGATATGAGTCCAGTTTCAGTCTTCTGTGTGAGTATTAATACTCCATTGACTTAATCACTTATTGTATTATTTGTTGAAATGGCTGCCTTTTCCCCAGAGCATGTTTTGGATACCTTTGTCAAAGGTTAAGTAAATGTATCTATATGGATTTATTTCTTGGTTCTCTATTCCTTTCCTTTATGCATCTATTTTTGTGTCAGCTGGCCTTGTTACTATGGCTCTGTAGTATAATTTGAGAAGAGGCCTGTGATGTCTTCAGTACTGCTCTTTTGGTATAGGGTTGCTTTGGCTATTCAGGTTTTTTGTTTCCACATGAGTTTTAGGATGTTCTTTCCTAGATGTTATTTTTTTGAACTTCTTGTCTTGTTTTTACATTTGTTTCCTGATTTCTGAATTTATGCTTTCCATCTTGTAGCCCATAGAGCTTCTTCAGAACAATTGCTTTAAACTCTCTGTCAGAACATCGCTCAAGAATTTCCATTTTTTTGGAGCTGTTTATTGGAATTTTGCTATGGATTTTCGGTATTGCCAAGTTTCTCTGACTTTCATTTTCTTCATATCTTTTTTCCCCCAACATATTTTTTTTGATTATTTGGGAATTTATTACAATGCAGACTGATTACAATCACCTCCCAATCTTCCTAGGTCTACTCTTATCCTTATGACCTCAACCCCCCATAAAAAATAGGACAAAGAAGAAAAAGAAAAAAACTCACAAATAATTCCAATAACTCCAATTTGTGTTGTCAAATACTCACTGGAGCATGGTCAAACTCCCAGTGGCCAGCACCTTAAAGAAGATGAGCCCTTTCCTACCCAAATCCCTGAAAGACACCATAATGTGGAGAGCTACACTTCAGCATCCTTATCACAATTTTTAACAGTTCTCTTCAATGACTTTCTGCCTAGGCTGTTACTTTTGGGAGGTGGGAGCAGAGTAGTGGTTGTCACAGAAGCCATCTATGACTCTCTCGACTGTGAGTCTATAGTCAGCAATGGTATTACAAAAGTAGCTCCTTGTCCTTTACAGTTAGTGGGAGCACAGACAATGACGTTCCACCTAGTTTCTGGAGACAGGAAGTACTATGGACACTCTCATAATCCTTTGCAGCAGCACAGCCCACTGATAACAACATGGACTCCAGGGCAATATGGGCCATGACAAAAACATGGCCCCTGGTGGCAGCATGGCCCACAGTCATCAATGTGGCTTCAGATGGTGATAGGACGATGGATGCTAACATGGGCCTCAGGGACAGCACAGATTACAGATATCAACATGGCCCCGGGCTCTGGCATAGACTATGAAAACCTGCATGACCTTTGGAGATAGTATAGGCCATGTCATCAACATGGCCCCCAGATACAGTACGGTCACAGATCACAACATGGCCCTCAGCAGTAGCATGGACTGCAGACATCAACATAGCCTCAGATGGCAACACAGGCCACTCACATCAACATGGCTCTGGCAGCAGCATGGCCCATGGCCATTTTTTCATATACTTTCATTGTGTCAACTTATTTGAATACACAGTCAGCTCTTCTAGGCTTTATCACTGACTTCCATAAGGAACGGTGTCAGGGTGCTGACTCAGGGTTATGCTGGACTGCCTTTTGACACGGATATAGTGGTTTGGGGCTTCAAATATGTGGATATGCAGAAGTTTCAGTCCAGGTTGGCATGCTGTCTCAGGTAGCTGGAACTTGTGATAATGGCAACTATATGACTGTTGGCAGCAATAGCTCCATGAGGCCTATTGTGCTTGCAGGGGTGCTTGGAGTTGTGAATCTTCAGCAGCACCTAGCAGAATGCATGTCTGGGTGGGCTTGGTTAAGAACAGTGGTGTTCACACATATACAGGAAGAAATGGCAACAGGGATCTTGATGGATACGTGTGTGTGTGTGTGTGTGTGTGTGTGTGTGTGTGTGTGTATGAGAGAGAGGGAGGGAGGGAGGGAGAGAGGGAGAGAGAGAGAGAGAGAGAGAGAGAGACAGGAGAGATTCCAGGGGTTAGGGCTGGTGTCATGATGTGATGATGGATGGGGCTATTGCCAGTAATAGGGGCCAGAACCAGGTGTAGGAATTCAGTGGCTTCACTAATTCCTGGAGTCATGGTACCCTTAGCACATTTCCTGGGTCAGCTCTAGTGGGAGGGGGAAGTAGTAGCTCAGAAAACTTTGCTCCAGGAAAGCAAAAGCTCATGAGGTGCTCAACTCCTAAAATCCCTTAAGGTCTGCAGTATTTGATGGTTTTCCCATCAGCAAACGGTACCAGAGTTTGGTAAGGGCTCCATCATGGTGACTGCTGCATGATCCTCAGTAGTAAAATCTGTCTGTCTGTCTGCTTGCCTGCTTGCCTGCCTGCCTGCCTGTGTCTCTCTCTCACTCGTGTGTGTGTGTGTGTGTGTGTGTGTGTGTGTGTGTGCGCGCGCGCGTGTGAGCGTGCACACACGTGCATGTTGGGAGTTTTGCCTGAAGTTATTGTAAAGCTATGGAGTTTCTCAGTGGTGAGACATCCTCCACATCTTCCACAGAGTACCCTTCACGGAGCCACAGTAGCACCTAAAATATGATCGACATTGATAGTCTCTGCCTTTCTTTTTTGTTTTCATCCATTCCTCTGGTGTCTGAACTTTGTTTAGCCTCTGCAGCCATTTACATGGTATGAAACCAAAGTGGGTTCTTTGGCCAGGTCCCTGAAGGTCTGGGGAAGATAGACACCCTTCCCTCTTTCTCTTCCTTTAGGGGAACTTGTGGGCTGAGAAGATCCACCGGCCTCTAAGATGTGCTACCTTCAGGGATTGGATGATGTAGGTCAAGTGATACTGCTTTTCCTGTCCTTCTGTCCTTTTGTTTTATGCTGCTGGTGTTCAAACCAATGACCTTTGCTTGGTAGACTAACTAGTTCCCTTGAGATTCAGCCTTAGCCCTGTTTTCTTACCATTTTGCAGTCATGTTACTTTTTTTCTGCTTAACTGTCACATCAGCTTAACTGGTCTTTTTTTTTGCATACTCAGAATGATTTTTTTTTGTTATGAATACCTTTCTTTTTTTGTGAGATGGTGGGTTGTCCTACTCCACCATCTTGCAGATGTTATGGCTTTTATTGCCAGATGCAGCCTTTTAATTTTGGAAAAAGAAAAGCATTATTGCTTGAGAGGTGTTATTTTAAGTCTAAGAGCAAGTATAGTGAGTGCTCTCAGATCATATGCTTGTGCATAATTTGATGCTATATATTTCATTAATGAGGTCATTTTCCTAAGTGAGAATAATGATTCTATTTAACTCCTGTGAAGATGTAGGGTCTTCTCTACTGTTAGTAAAGGTAAGTATTCCCGGGGAAGTGGGACATGTGGGGAAATGGCTTACTGAGGTATTGAGTTGTAGATGCAACCTAGAAACATTAAACTGAGGAGAGGCTTGTGTCATGGAACATCTTCCTTTTCTATATTTAGATTTGAAGCTACCATCTTGAGGAGGACAATTTGTTTTTAGGATTCAATTTTGGATGCTGCTGTACTTCCCTCTGCTGTGCTGATCATATAGTAATGCAATTTATTCGGTAAACATTTACTGGACACAGGCACCATGGTAGTCACTGGGGATAAAGAGGAGAGTGTATCTGACATTGTAAACACAGCATACCAATAAAGATGAATTTGAAGGTATTTCAATTGCTATCAATAGAAAGTTACAAGGTGCAATGCAAGTATCTAATCTAGCTAGGGAGGTCATCAGTTTCCTGGAGGAGCTGATACTTTATTTGTTGTATTTAATTTTTTTTTTGAGACAGAAGCTCACAGGATAGCCATATCCATGGCTAAACCTAGGTTAAATACAAAGAGCTGCCAGTTTTTTTTTGTACACAAGTAAGACTAGAGGCTAGCAGGCAAACACAGGCCCCCAAAATGATGAAAGTGGGCATGAAGATTATGGAGACCAGCAAGCATTCTGGGTCTAGGATTGACCAGCAAGGTCACCATTGTCAGCAGTGAGCATTTTAAATACACTTCACGGTTGCCTCCTCTGCTGACCATAGTTTCTGCAGCACTCAAGTGTCCCTGTCCACCCTGCCTACTTGCAGAGTCCTTTAATCTCTGTGTTCTCCCTGCACAGTTACATAACTCTTTCTCTTGAGTTGCACATTTTTCTTCCTAATCTAGCTGGAGTGCAGGATTAAGTTTATGTTTATGGATAAAATGAAACAACAGTCTGACCCCCCCCCCCCCCAGCATACTACTTACCAGTGGCATTGGGCAGGTAACTCAGATTCTGGGTGCTGCCGTTTCTATTTTATACTGCAATGATGCTAACTTGCCCATCCTCACAGAGAGAGGTTAGAAATCTTTAGGAACTGTGCCTGGCTCGGAAGTACCCCTTGCCTGTACTTAGAAGGGTAAATCTCAGTGTGAGAAAATGTGAAGGCAGTGGACCTCTAGTGAAAAGTTTTAGGAAGAGACACTGAGTACAGTATAAGGACTTCATAAACACAGTGTGTCAGTGCCCATAAAGATGGCTGCACTCCATCTTGGCACGAGGACAGAGAGTTCAAAACTGTCCTCAGCAAGCCATAAGATCTAAAGATCAAAGGTGGTTATAGTAGGGTGTTTGACTGTCTTATTCTAAAGAACAACAATCCTGGTCTGAGGTGAGGCTACTCCTGACCTTCAAGGCCAGGGAACAGGAAGTTCTGTTCTGTGGTTACTGAACCCTTCGAATAAGGAGGAAGAAAAGTTTGTTTGTTCTGTATACATGATACCATGTTCCCATTTTTGGTTAAGGTATGTAAGAGTGGTGAAAAATAAACTCGTGGTATTTCGGTGTTGACTGATCTGCCCTCCTGACTTTTATTCTGCCTCTGTCTTTCCTGTATCCTCTATAGCTAGCCTTTCCCTCATCCACACACCTCCACTCAAGTACAGACTTGGGGCCGCTCGGCTGGTTCCTATCGCAGCCCCACAAAGACAGCCTCTGACAACAGTGGGTCCCATTAAAATGTATTACTTCTTTGAGAATTTCATAAAATGTATTGTGAATTTATTCATGATCAGCTTCTCATCCTAACTCTTCCTGATCTGACACCATCTCCTCACTCCTCTCCCTTCATGTTTGTTTTGTAAAATAAAACAGAATAAAAGTCAGGAGGGCAGATCAGTCAACGCCGAAATACCAAGAGTTTATTTTTCACCACTCTTATATACCTTAACCAAAAATGGGAACATGTGGGAAGTTTAAATTACATGATGCCATGTAATCAACCACACTCCAGTGAGTGCCCCCATGTGGTTGATTTACAAGGATGCTACAAGCTGCAAGATCACGCAGCAATTATACAGTCATCATTTCTTGAGACAACCCAGTAGAGCCAGGGGTTTTGTGTTGAGGATTTAAACCAGTATGAATGTCATATTTGTCATTATAGTCTTATGAGTAAACGTGGCTGTAGCTTATTCTTTTCTGTAACAAACTTGGGATTTACTTTCCACAGTTCGACACCATCTGATCATTTACAGGACACAATTTCTCCCAGGCATTTAGAGTTTACTGATTACATTCTCTAGCTATCTGTGAAACCTGTTCTCTATTACCAGGTCTTAGTTTACTGATTACATCCCCTAGCTATGTGTGAGACCTGTTTTCTACTACCAGGTCCTTGTTCCCCTTTCCTTTGAAACTGCAGAGATCTGCCTGTAATTATTCTTATTGACAGGCATTTGGTCAGTGCTTAGGGCCAGGCAAAAGCATTCCATCTAAGACATTCCCAGATATTCAAGGACACAGAATTACTACACATCAAAAGCTGTTGATTCATAGCTGCCAAGGTAGATAGAAAAAACTAGCATGCCCTATCTTCACCTCACTGGCAGACAGAGAAGAATAATCTAAACTAACCGCGCACCAAAAGATTCTCAAACTTCTTGCATTCACCTTCATCCCAGTTTATTAACCCAAGATCTTAGTTCAGAGATTTACTGCTTGTGTTTCCCCCGAGAAGATAATGACAAAGGTACTCAGCCCATTTGCTCATCTTCAGGAAAAAGTAAACTTTCCTGAAGGCCTGTGCAGCCACTGAGGCCAGAGCACTAGAAGGGCTAGGTTCTTGTTCAAACTAACCAGAAGGGCTAGGTTCTTGTTCAAACTAACCTTAGATCCCCCCCCCCTTTTTTTTTTTTTTTTTTTTTTTTTTTTTTTGACTTACAGCCCTAAGCAATTGATGCTAAAAGCGTCTCCTAGCAGGAAGCCATAGCGAAAGTGCATATAGCAGACCAAAAGCTGCTTGCTTGCATTCCTCTGTTGTTTACTAGGTTGCCTGGTTACCTGATACTCCCTATGCATGCTGGGAGAAAAGCAAAGCCGCTGAGTTCAGACAATCTTTGCCTTACTTGGGATTTTTACTAAATATAAACTTTTAGTGTTTAATCTAACCACTTAAAAATGTATCTAGACTGAAATAGTATCCCTCCATAGGGAATGGGTTCTCTAAGTCCATTCGTGTACTAGGGATAAATACTGGTTCCTCCAATGCCAGAGGCCCCATAGACTGTCCAGGTCTTTTGACTGACACCCACTTTCAGGGGGCCTGGTTTGGTTCTATGCTGGTTCTGCAGCTGTCAGACTAGGGTCCCTAAACTCCCACTTGCTCAGGTCAGCTGTTTCTGTGGGTTTCTCCAGCATGGTCTTGGCCCTTTTGCTCATTACTCCCCCCTCTCTACAACTGGATTCCAGGAGTTCCGCTCAGTGCTTAGCTGTGAATCTCTGCATCTGCTTCCATTAGCTACTGGATGAAGGCTCTAGGATAGCATTTAAAGTAGTCATCATAGGGGAAGGGTATTTAAGGTAGCCTCTCCACGATTGCTTAGAGTCTTAGTTGGTGGTCATCCTTGTGGATCACTGGATATTTCCCTAGTGCCAGATTGCTCTTTAAACCTATAATGGTTCCCTCTATCAATGTATCTCTTTTCTTGCTCACCTTCTCTATTCTTCCCCCAACTTAATCTTCCTGATCAAATGAGACCTCCTGAAACTCAGAAGTTTCTGTAAGGCAAAGGACACAGTTAACAAGACAAAACAGCAGCCCAAAGATTGAGAAAAGATCTTCCCCAACCCCACATCTGACAGAGGACTGATCTCCAAAATATACAAAGAACTCAAGAAGCTAGTCACCAAAAACACCAAATAGTCTAATTAAAAAGTGGGGCACAGAACTAAATAGGGAATTCTCAAAAGAGGAATCTAAAATGGCTGAAAGTCAATAAAGATATTGCTCAACATCCTTAGCATCAGGGAAATACAAATCAAAACAACTCTCAGATACCATCTTACTCCTGTGAGGATGTATAAACTCAAAAACACCAAAGATAGTTTCTGCTTCAATCTTTTAACTAACCTTCTTTCCCCTCAAGGAGTTCATGGGATGTTCACTAGCCACTCTCATCTTTGAGCTGACAAACAGGACTCCCTATATGTGAAGATCCTTATCTGTCTTTTATGGTGCCAAAGAATTCCAGTCCCAGAACCCCACTAGGGCTGGAAAATGGCTGCTTGTAATGATATATACAACTGGAAACATTTTGTTGCAAGTCAGAGGAATAATAAAGAGACATGCATAGAAAGATCATGTTGTAAGTAGATTCTTTCCCCTGTTTTGGAACTCTGAATGAAGACTTTAGAAGCTGATACGAGGAACCATTCTCTTATAGGAAACTGACAATCTATTCTCCAGAAGCCACCTCATCTAGAGGTGGGAACTCATAAAGTCTCCCACTCCATGTGGGAAAGTCGGGGACTATCTGGTTTTGTGCAGCCAACTTCAGCTGCTGTGAATTTATGAGTGCAAGGATTCTGTTCTGTCCAGGAGATACTACTCAACTCTGGTCGTCCATGACCTTTGATTGTTAAAATCTTTCTGTACACTCTTCTTAAATTTCCCTGAGTGTGATATAGATATCCCATTTTTGGTTGAACATGACAGTGAATTATCATGGCATCAAGCTCAGTGCTTAATGTTATGTAGGTAGAGTTTTCCTATTCTGACCACCTGTTTTCAAATACCTGGCAGCTGCTTCCCAAATAATTGACTTGGGGGCTTATATAAATTATAAATACTCAGCTAATAGCTCAGGCTTGTTATTAACCAGCTCTTACAACTTAACCCATTTCTATTAAACTATGTGCTATCCTGCAGCTCATTTTTTTTTTTTAACCTCTATCCTATTTTGTGTGTCTGACTCATTCTGCATCTGGCTGGTGACTCTGATTCCACCCATCATCATCCCATCATTCTTAGTTTGACCTTTCCACCTCACTGTATCCTGTTCAGTTACTGGCCAGTCAGCTTGTTTATTTAACTAATCACAGCAATGACATATATCCACACAGTGTACAGAAGGCTTATTCCACAGCAATTTTACTCTTCAAGTCCCAGCTCAGATATCATCTGCTCTCCTCTGCCATGCTTGCTAATTGATAGCTTTCTTTCACTCTCTGCTCATTTATGCTTTATCATACCATCCCACATATTTCCCTTTGTAGTACTTATCACAAACTGACATGCTCCTTAACTGTTTATGTGACTATTGATCCAATCCACAACTTATTACTGGAAGGTCACTTTGTGAGAACAGAGGCACTCTTGTCATTTTATCTTGGAGATCCCAAAGCGTGATTCCAAATTTTCCAAATGCATGGATGTCAAGTAACTATCCTGGTGTGTGTGTGTGTGTGTGTGTGTGTGTGTGTGTGTGTGTGTGTGTGTGAGAGAGAGAGAGAGAGAGAGAGAGAGAGAGAGAGAGAGAGGTGGGGGGTTCTGGTTTATATAGAAATTTCTTGCAACAAGAATAGAACAGAACTTCAAATTTAAACCCTGTTGATTACCACTCAGCAACTGTTCTGTAGAATGGGTTATTTAATTACTCCCTCACCTTCAAGCCATTGATGAAGAGTCCAGCATGGTGGCTCCTGCCTGCACTGGTAGAGTCAGGTAGATCTGGAATGCATAGCCATCCTTAGCTGCATGCAAATTCCAAGCCAGCCTGGGCTACATGAGACCCTGCCTCAAAACAGAACAGTACAGTCTAGAAGAAAACAAAATCAAACCTGATTAATTATCCCTGTGCATTGCACATTACGCAGCAACACATCCATTTCTATGCTCACTGGCTAAACTGAATTGGTTTTCCCTCTGCTAACAGGTGTGGGTTATTTTGGTCCCTGTATTATTTTTCTGATAGATGAAAAAGGCCAATGTTGAGAGTGCTAGACAGATCTATTTGGGACTACTTCACCCTCCATTTCAGGCTCTATTTGTAAATACCACCGTTCTTTTCACCTTCTAATTATAAACTGATTCAGATAGAGCACCTAAACATGAAGCAGAGGGCACAGCAGATCACAAAAAAATACGAACTCATTCAGCTGAAGTAAGATTGCTCCAGGTTTTGTAACATGAAAGGAACAGAAACAATAAATTGCAGCATTACCTTGAAATTAAATTTTTTACTTAGCAACTAGTGATGATGGGAAAAATCCCCTGTCATGCAATCCCAAGGTGACACAAGTTGTAGACATTTAATTGGTATCACACACACACACACACACACACACACACACACACACACACACACACACTGGGATATTCACTTTGTCTCCTTCTGTGGCACTGGCCACACCCATTGGGGGGGTGGAGCCAGGGGTGGAAGTGACCTGGGGAACTAGGTCAGAGGAGGTACAGGAGAGGGCTCTCTTGCCTGCTGCACGGGGACAGGAGGACAGCCAGAGAAATTCTTGGAAGCAGGAAACTATTGGTGTTCACCTATGTTGTGAGTTATTTCTCCCTAAATAAATATCTGTTCGGCCTAATTGTTTATCCCAATCCTTATTAAACCGCGACACACAAACACACACACACACACACACACACACACACACACACACACGTGTTAGTGGGGAGGTGTGTATATATGTGGAGGTCTGAGGTTAACATCAGGTTTTTTTGTTTTATTTTTTTTCTTTCAATTGTTCTCCACCTTACTTTGAAAATATTTTTTAAAGTTTTTCTTTGAAATTTTGACACATGCATGCAAAGTGTTTGGATTCTTTCTACCCTCCAACTCTCCCAGGACCTCTCCAACTTGTCTCCCTCCCAACTTCATGTCATCCTTTAAAATTTATATTAATAAGAACTTCCTGAGTCAAACTAGTGCTATTCATATACTGATGGATAAGGGGACCATCTACCGGGGCATAGACAGCTTAGCAATGGGCCACCACCTCAAAGAAAAGTGATTGTCCCTCCCTCAGTCACCATCAACTGCCGAAAGGTCCTTTGCTAAGGGTGGGGCCTCAGGCATCACTCCCAGATCTAAGCAGGAATTTCTACCTGCTTGATCTTTTGCAGGTCTTATGCAGGCAACTGTTGCTGTTGTGATTTGATGTTTATCAGTCATGTTGTAGCCAGAAAACAACATTTCAAAGCTCTCCTCCTCACTCTCTGACTCTTAAATTCTCATCTTATTTCCTCAGACAGGGTCTTTCAGGGATTCTGGGTTCACTAATTTGGTTATACTGACTGGCCAGAAAGTCTCAGGAGTCTTCGTGTCTCAGTCTCACCATGGCTGGGATTTTTCATGTGGGTGCTAGGTATTCAAACTCAGGTCCTTACCTTTGCTCAGAAGCATTTCACTCACCCAGCCATAGTTCCAGCTCCTCAGTTGGTTGCATAATTCCAGAATATGGGTCTCTCCAAATACACTGCGTGTATCTTGGGCTTTGATGAGGGACTTCTTGAGGGTGTGCCCATTGGCTGCATCTCTCTGACCTTCACTCTGCGGGATGCTGAGCAAGTCTGCCTGATAAAAGGCAAAAACTTCTGTTTCAAAGAGAATAGCAAAGCATCAATGGAAGCTAGAAATAGTCTGTCTGAGACATTAGCAGGAATATCAGATATAGCCCTAAGTTGTTAAAAAAATTTCAAAGATAATTATATGGGATTAGGTTTGAGGGAGGACAGAGTCAAGTAAAGGACTACATTGGGATCAGGAGACCTGGTACCCAACCCAAGCTGGCAATGTTTCCAGGGTTCTTGACATGAGCTGGGAATGTCCATATCCTGCCTATCTTTCCTCATGGGTCAAATGAAGGGATAAGCTGGTTGATTTTTAACTTTATTTCCAAGTATTTCTTCCAAAGGCTAGTTATATAGTCAGTTGTCTAAAGAGGTCTTTGTTTTGTGTGCATTTTTCCAATTTTATATTTTTGTTTATTAAATTATACACACTAATAAGATATTATGTAATGCTTGTTTCTTTCCTTTCTCTCTCCCCTCCCTCCCACCTTTCCTTCTTCCCCCCCTCCCTCCTTCCCTCCCTCCTTCCCTTCCTTCCTTCCTTTCCAGAGTCTGACTCCATGACTGTCTTATAACTCATTCTACAGACTAGGCTGACTTCAAACTCACAGAGATCTGCTTGCCTCTGAGTTCTGGGATTAGAGGTATGTGCCACCACACCCCCTGCACATCCCCTTTCCTTGGGATATATTCCTACAAGTATTCTAGGCTTGGCTCATACTTAAGATCTTCATGCCCAAGTTTCTTGAATATCGTGATTATAGGTTTGAGCTCCTGTGCTCAAATGTCATAACAGTTAAAGAAGATTATGCAATTTATCTCATCAAACATTTACCCTTCCTTTATTCTGAAATCTCCCAAAATCCTTGCAGCATTTTGAGATGCATAGTATTTATTATTGTCTATGATCACCCAACTGCGACAGCACCCCAAGATCTTTGTTCCCTATTGCCCAGCCTTTTTCATTCCTCCTGATCCTTTGCTTTCCATGACATCTGCATGTCTGTCTGTGTACTACTTGTGTGTAGTGCTCTTGGACGTTAGAAGAAGGTGGTAGATTCTCTGGGACTAGTGTTAACAGATGATTGTGAGCATCTGTGCAGATTCTGGGAATCAAATCTAAATCCTTTGGAACAATAATCAAAGCATCGACCCATTTTTCTAGTCCCAGTCCTTACTTTATTTGAACACTGTTTAAATTGAGAGAGTGATGATATGTCTTTACTAGGCCAGATTCACATTTTATATGAGGTAGACAAAAGATTTTATTTTACCATTTATGTTGACTGTTTGTGACCCTGGGGAACATGACATCAGTTTTAATTATTTTCATGCAGTTGGATGGGACTTTTTAGGCAATCCATTCTCACTTCTTAAAAACACATGTCTCTTTATTTCATTTTACATTGCCAATGACACAATATAGAAGTTGGGTGGCTAAAAGCATATTATGTGCAGTCATTTATTCACTTACAAAGTTAATAAATAATAAAATACCTACTATGTGACAAATAGGAAAGACAGTGGTGAACAAGATCATCAAGTTCCTTGACTTTATGGGGTTTTCAATCCATTCCCTAACAACTAGAATTCTTGCTAGGAAATTTTATTCAGATTTAACTATATCCTCAAATATTTACATGATGAAAATCCATCTTTACTATAAGGCTTTAGGTGGTTAGAAATGCAGTCTGACTATGGTATGTAAAAGTAGAGCTTTGAGGAGGTTGTGAGGATATGGTCATGAGTACCGAGCTTCTAGGAGTAAAGCTTAATGGTTTACAAGAACAAGCAGAGAAGAAAGACCATACATCTCACATATGCACTCCCTATGGCTGCTGTCTCATGCCCTTCACCACCTCAGGGGTCTACCAGAATGACTGCACATGGAAAGAGAATGAGGATTTGGGTGTCTCATTTTCATCTTAGCCCCTTAGCAGAAGAAAACTCCTGGGAAGTTTAGTGGTGAGCTCAGTGTGGAATCTGATCTGCAGGAGCCTGAGATGAAAAGGTCACCATGAGTTTAAGATCAGTTTTGGCTATAGAGTGAGTTCCAGGCCAGCCTGTGCTACAGAATGAGACCGGGCTCAACAAAACAAAACAAAAAGAAAAATTTGAGAGTGCCTTGGTAGCCCAGAAAAATGTCCTATTTCTGAGGGAGACAGCAGGTGCAGGGAGATTCTTTTTTTGGTGAAATGAGATCATTTAACTTTTCCATGAGCCATGTGGAAATCACTATAGTTCCGTGAGAAATTAACACGAATCTAGAAACATCGTGGTTGTTACCCAGTTACATCTTATTTCTATCACCCACCATCCCTTCCTTTTCCCGCATGAACCCTTCCCTCAGTGCCAGGCTTTGCCAGATCACGATCTCTTAAGTGAAGGAATTTATGCATTCTACTCTGTGTCTCACTTAGCATAGTTCTTTTAAGCATGTTTAGAGAAAGGAGGCCTTTGGGGTTATTTGTGGGATCCTTTGATACTTGAACATGGAGTAAACATTATCAGTGAACAGACAGAACTGATATTTGGTACTATCCAGCATATGCCTAGGAATATCTAGAATGTTTGGACGGCTTAACATAAAGGACAAACAGTAATGATCCTTTTTGTCCCAAATAAAGTATGTTTATTTTGTCAAAAAACAAAACAAAAACCCCAACAACAACAAAACCCCACATTTGGATGTTGAAACATTTTTCTCACTTATAAAATAGGATATTACCTGATATATGAATGGTATTGGTTTGTGAAAACCAAATGCAGTCATGTAATAAATATGCCTGGAAAATGTATGCATTAGCAATATGATGATCAGTATGAATATAGTAAGTACATTTTCATTTGGGAAAATTCACATTGAACATAAATCTAGAAAAATCTAATTTTCAATGGATTTAGTTTGGTCCAAAATTCTTTTATTTTTAAGTGAGAGAATAATCACTTTTGGGGAAAGATATTATATACACAGGTGTTACTGCAAGTTTACAGTTTCTGTGGCCTCCCTGAAACAACGGCACTGGGGTAAAGTGGTGGCTAGTCTTCCTGTCAGTGCCCCATTCACATAGATGAGTGTGGTGCAGATGCTCCTGAGGGCTAGCCAGGGACCTACTGTGTTACTCATTTACAGAGTCATTTTGAAGGTGGCAAAACAAGCTTCATATATTCCAGGTCCCTTAACTATTTTTTTCAGAGACTGCACTTAAAAAATTGTTTTTTTTCCCCCACAACCCAGGGTCTCTTTGATCTCATTATATATCTTAGGCTGGCTGAAAACTCACAATCCTTCTGCCTCCATATCCTGAGTGATAGGATTATAGGAACATAGCCACAGTGCTTGGTTAGATTCTCCACCTTTAAAAATAATTTTCCAACAATGATGAAATATATCATTAGAAATCAACTTTGTACTTTAGTATAAAATTATCATGGCCCATGTCTTAGTGTTCTATTGCTGTGAAGAGACACTATGACAGTAATGCTGATAAAGGAAAGTATTTAATTTGGGCTAGATTACAGTTTCAGAGGTTTAGTTCATTGTCATCCTAGCACATAGGCAGATATATTGCTGGGAAGTAGCTGAGAGTCCTACATCTGGACACATAGGCAGGACGATGAAGTCTAGCTTGAGCTTCTGAAACCTCAAAACCCACTCCCAGTGGCATACTTCCTCCAACAAGGCCAAAAGCCCTAATACTTCTAAGTAGTGCCACTCTACGATGACTACGTATTCAGATATATGAGCCTATGGGGGCGTATTATTATTCAAACTACCGTTCTTCTGCTTCTGTGTATCTCTTTCCTCCCTTTTTATTAAAAATTTCTCATAAAATACTAATACATAACAAAATAAATATAATAAGATAAATAAAAAAAACTATCACATTTATAGTTTCTGTCCTGTTGGACAGGGCAAATAAACATAAGGGAAAAAAAAAGTAAGAGAAGACAGAAGGATCAGAGATCCACTCATTTGTATTCTCAGGAATCCCAGAAAAACCACTAAACTAGAAGCATAACATGTATACAGAGGACCCATGCAGACCCATGCAGGTCCTGTGTATGCTACTTCCGTCTCTGCGAGTTCACATGAGCATTACTCATGTTGACTTAGATGTCTCATTTTCTCAGTAGCTTGCAGCCCTCCTGGCTCTTATGTGCTTCCTGCTTCCTCTTCTGTGGGGTTCCCTGAGCTCTGAGCAGTGGGATTTGACAAAGACATCCCCTTTAGAGTTGAGTGTCAGTGGAGTGTCCTGGTCAAAATGAACTAAGGGGACAATGTACTATTTGATCAGTGGTTGCAGTTAAGGAAGAGAGCCATGTGCATATCTAGTGACCATCAGGCAAAGAGGACAGCCAGTCAAAGGGGTTGAGATGGGAAAGAACCAGGCATTTGAGAAGAAGTTTGTAAGGAAGCCATTGTGGATAGAGTAGAGTAGGGGAGGAGATCATTTGGAGAAGGAATAGAGGTCAGGTGATGATGAGCATTATGGCTATTGCAAATACTTTTTGACTCTGAATAAAGGAGCTGATTATTTATAACCATATTTTGGGAACTCTTATAGTTTATAAACTCTTCCTAGATGATTGGCCTCTAAATCCAAATTTGTCTTTTTTGATCTACCTTATGAACAGTATGGTGAGGCAAAAATAACTAACTTGAGTACTACTTTCCGATTCAACCCTAACTGGGTCACATGCTCACATTGTCATTCTAAGTTCCCCAGTGACATAACATGAAGGCACTGATAAGAAAGCAACCAACTGTAATACAGACTGTTGTTTGTTGATAGTAGCTGGTCAAAGTGCTCAGAGAAGGAGTCTGTAATAAGATCTTCATGACTGATGAACATTATTTACTCTGTTTTCAGACCAAATAGTGATGGTGAGTGTACTACGAGTTAAGTGATATTAAACTGTGAAGAGTCTTTTACTGTAGGGTGTTGCTAATTTTAGCTTTCCATTGTGTTCATTACAAGATATGGGAAGATTTTGTAGCTAGGAGGAGGGAAATATGAAAGAAATGAACCAGGTAAGAAGAATCTTCCTTCATGTGACAGGGTAAATCCTTATTTATGATAACACTTTAACATTCATTGACAGATCTTATGATAGAAATAAGATGTTCAGGCTCTTCTTTATGACTTAGTGAGATAGATTTAACCAAGACGGTTTTTTCCAAGTTTTACTGGACATAGGAATACAAAGTTGTAACCAATGGTCTGATTAACAGATTAATTATGTTTAACTAGTACAACTTCTTGCAAATAGAGTAGAAAAGGATGCAATAAATAGTCACTCCAAGATTATATATACCCATCAAGACTGTCCCTAGAAAATAGAAATGTACAGTTATCTTAGGTTTGTGATAAGTGCTTGTATGGGGACCCAGATACTCTTGTTCAAGTCTATTTTTTTCTAAAACAATGGTTCATTAGATACATTATAGGACTACCAGAATAAGTGTGTGTGTCTACTGTTACTCAGCCATATGTTACACAGAGTTGTATACCATCTTTATTTAAGTTATATTCTTCCAGGTCAGCATTCCTTCCCTATTGTAGACATAATGGAACCAAAACTGAGAGCTTTGATGGGCTTTGATCAGAACTAGTAACGAATGGCACTAGTCACCGGGGAAACACAATCTTGATAACAGAACTAGTAAAGAATATCCATGAGCTCTCCAGGATCAACACTCTACTGCCCAAAGTTCAAACACAAATATAACCATTGGAAGTATTACTGTTGAGCCAGGCATGGAAGCTCATAACTGTAATCCCAGTAATTGAAAGACTAAGCCAGGAGCATTGCCATGAGTTTGATGCCAGAGTGGGATACATAGTTCCAGACTGGCTTGGGCTATGGTATAAGACCATATATATATATATATATATATATATATATATATATGTATGTATATATACATACATACACACACACATATATACATATGTATGTATGTATATATGTATAGTGTATATGTATGTATATATATCAAAAAGTTGTAACTAAGTGTTTGATTCTCTCAAGAGATCCTATAATATTAATAGGAGTGTTTTGTGTTTAAAGCAGAGTTTAAGTGAAACCAAGGACTTTACCCTTATAAATAACCATAAAGTTAGTTCAGTGCTCAGCTTATAATGGAGTGACATTTCCCTTTACAGTGATGCGAAAACAATATCAATTCAGTAGAAACTATGCATCAACATTTGGGCTTTTGTCTTCTTTTGGACTATGATGTGCTGTCCAATACTCACTCTTTTTGATGCTCAGGGCTTTGCCTGAATGCCTTCCAAGTTAGCCAGGTAACTTCAAGAGGACTGACTGACTCCAATATTCTACTATGCATGGGGTTGTTAAATTATGACATTTATTAGGTTAGGTTTGCCATATACATTTAAACTTGTGGTATTTTCAACTTATGAAGTATTTGTAGATGTAACCATACTCTTAAATTTAGGACATATTTAGACACATTTAATCACATAGAAACATTCTGTTAACATTTAGCAACTGCACAGATTAATAGGATTCTGCATGATATTTTAATGTATGCTTTCTCTGTTCACTAATCCATCTCCCCTTTATCTCATCCTTTCCTAACCTCTTGACTATTCTATAATTAGGTCAATGCTTTTCCTTTTAAGCCTCTCACATGATGCCTGTGTTTCTCTGCCTCAATTATTTTACTTAGCATAGTGTATCTGTTCTGTCTGAGGGTAGGACTTCATTCTTCTTTGTGGCTTAATAAAAATCCATTGTGTATGTATGCATGTTATATTCTCTTGGTCCATTCATCTGCTGATCAACACCTAAAATGATATCTTAGCTATAACGATCAGTGCTGCAGTAAATGCAGGCATACAAGTCTATCCTTGGTACACTGATTTTATTTCCTTTGAATATGTTCATGTTTTCAGAAATGGAATAGTTACTTCATATGGTAGTTTTATTTTTAGGCTTTTCAAGAGTCTCAACTATTTTACATAATGATTGCAGTAATTAACATTCCTACCAACAGTGAATGAGACTTTCATTTACTTGACACCTTCATTAACCACAGTTATCTTTGGTTTTTGATAATAGCTGTCCTAACTAGGATGAAGTGATAAGTTATTGTTAAGGATTGCATTTCCCTGTAGCTAGTGTGATTAAGCATGTTTCATACATCTGTTGGTCATTTGTATTTCTGCCATTGAGATGTGTTTGTTCAGTCTATTGTGTGTGTATGTGTGAAAGAATATTGGGGAAAGATATTGAAATTGGCATTCAAATGAATTCCAGGAAAATAATAAGGTAGGGGAAATGTTACCTTTTACTTATTATAAAGATTTCTGTTTACTTTTCTCCTGCAGAGGGAAAAATTAGGTAGATTATTTTATGGATCTGGGAGATGGGGGAGAGCTGGATACTCTTAATACATGCTAAATTTACACAGCAAGGATTTCCTTTTGATTATCAGTTCGAGCTCCTTATAAAGGGGAAGTGTTTCAGATATGTGTTTACACCATAAAGGGGTGTCTCTGCCTAAGTTTCCTTCTGATTGGTTTAATAAAGAGCTAAATGTCCAATAGCTAGGCAGGAGAGAATAGGCAGGACTTCTGGGCAGAGAAAGGGAGACTTGGAGGAGGAATTTAAGCATGAGATTTCACCAGCAAATTTGGAGCAAGTCAGATATGCTGTACTAAGAAGAGGTAACTGAGCCATGGGACAGAATGTAGATTTAAAAAAATGGGTTTATTAAGTTATAAGAGCTAGTTGGGAAAGAGCCTAAGCTAAGGCCCAGATTTTATAATTAGTAATAAGTCTTCATGTCATTATCCCTTGTGGGCTAGCAGTGCTGATGAAAGGTACTACTGCAGAAGAGTTCACCCACAAGTAGGCTTAGTGCTGCCAGGGAGCAACCGAGAAGACCCTGGGAGTTCTTGATACTCAGCTGTGTTTGGCTCACAATCAATGAGTAGAGCCTGGGGATTAAGCCAGCATCAAAGAGTAAGAGAAAAAGGAGAAGTAGCAACTTTTTTTTTTTTCAAAGAGCACCGAGTTTAGCACTGTTCTGTAAATACTGATTTAACACACGTTTCATCAAAATTTGACACATGTATGAAATATATATTAAACTATGCACTTGGATCATACACACTTACCTACAGAGAGAGAAGGAGGGAGAGAGAGAGAGGGAGGGAGAGAGAGAGAGAGAGAGAGAGAGAGAGAGAGAGAGAGAGAGAAGGAGGGAGAGAGAGGGACATTCATTGTTAGAGTCAATTGGCTTAGTGCAGGGCTGTCATTGTGCTTTTATGTCAGATGTAAGAGTTAAGCCTTGATGTTTCTGAAGTACATTATTGCTATTTCATAACAGAATTCCTAAGTTGTACCATTGCTCCTAAAGACATAACCTAAGTCAGGAGCCCAAACTGAAGACTCTTAGGTAAGAATTTGTACTTTGAGTAGCAATGACCAGTTAGGAAGTGCTGTTTGTGCTTTTTTACTTTGAACCAACCTTTGTTATTTAAACATCCCTTCAAGATCCTTGGAACACACTGATTATTAGGGTCGATTTCCAGTCTTGTAATATCTATGTTTGTCTTTCTTCATTCTTTTTCCCCTTTATTCTCTACCATATTTAACATGGTGCATGAAGTAAATAGACTTTCCACAATGTTCTGGATGGATAAGACAGAAGCAAACCTTAAAAAAATATGAGTAATTGAAAATCCTGATGTGATACAGGTCGAAGTCTTTGTGTGACCGTCACTGGGCCTCAGTTCCCAACAATTCTGATTTCTTATTGTTGGTGGGAGTCAAACTGGTACAGCCACTACAAGAATTAGTGTGGAGGTTCCTTAGAAACCTAAAAATAGGTGTATCATATATTCAGCTCTCCACTCTTGGGCACATACCCAAGGTATCATCCTACCACAGAAATGCTTCCCCAAACATATTACATGGTTCACAAAAACTCAGCAGCAACATTGTGAGTGCCCATGGTTAAATGTATGAACAACCTAAACCGCACCAATGATTCCAGGCCACCATGGCTGCAGAGTGACTCCTAACTGCTCAGGTGGTTTTCTGTGTTGCTATTGAACTGCTTTGTTTCTAAGCCTGCTGACCTGTTGTTTCAGGTGAAAGTTGGAGGCAATGCCCTCGTGTGACTGGGAAAATTTCCAAGACTGAGGTTCGGGGATGAAATTGGGGTGTCAGGGTAGAAAGCCAGTCTTTAGATTGAGGCTGCCATGTGTGGTTGAAGCAGATTCAGTAGTGAAAAGGGCTTCTGCAGAATCCTTTGATAGGCAGAATTAGAGGTTGAAAACTTTCCCTAGTCAACGAAAGCATAGGGTTCACATTTTGGTGGTGGGTGTGTGATGTCATCTGTGCTGCTAGAATAGGAGCAGGCAGATCCTAATTGTCCCACAACAGAGTTAGGGGGCTAGGGGTATGTTAGCTATGTTGAGGTTGGGAGAGATGGCTCAGTTGGCAAAGTGCATACTGCATACCTGTAATCCCAGTGCTCCCATGGCAGAAATAGGAAGGTATTAGGGGTCCTTGTGTAAGCCTGACTAGTCCCCCCCAAAAATATAGTGAGGAATGAATCAGGAAGACACCTGACATAAACCACTGGTGATCAAACATGTGCATATTACCATACACATCTATACTCACAAGAACATGTACACACATATGCATGCATAACACACACACACACACACACACACACACACACACAGAAGAATGCCTACTCCTTGCATTAAAGGAGAAGCTAGCAAAAGTGGATTCCAATTTTGTGTGTTTGCAAAGAATAAGTTGGGATTAATTCTGCATCAGACTTCCTGGTTGGGAGAGAACCTAGGAATCATGGGAATGGAGGATCTGAATTACGTGTCTTCCTGGAACATTAGGTCAGGGTAGTGTGATCAGCGTCACCAATTCCTTCACAGGTAAGACTATTACTAACTGTAGAGTTTGTTTGAGCTTTATTACAGTGAAGCCCACTGAGTCCAGCCACTGCCTTGCTGCCAAGTTCCTCATAAGAGCTCTGCCTTGAGATATATGTTCTCAGCTCTACTCTCATGTTCACAGAGATGGGAATCCTTATCAGATTGAGTTCAGAAACCTATAAGGACTACACACAGTATACTGTAAGTGTTTACTTGGTCCATTACAAGACTTATCATTTAGCAACTCTAGGCTCTACGGTCTTCTTCATAGACAGCGGTCATCCTAAAGCCTGTACCAAAGACCCAGATTTTATAAATTTAAGACTATGCAGGAGGGAAAACTCCCCGTTGAGGCTGACATGAAAATGTAAGCAAGTGAAGCTAAAAATAAAACGCAGTGTGGGATTCCTCATTTCAGACAGGCTGTGACAGCGCCAAGTGTCACGCAGCTCTGAGTGGTGAGGGAGAGAATATTTTTAGATGGTTAACTATGGGAGGGGGATTCTGTCAGTACTTGAAAAGCCTGAGCCACCAACTGGAATGAAATTTTCCTTGACAGGAAGGAGCATGGTAGTGCCTTTCTCACCCCCCCAAGTCTCTGGGCAACATGACATATTTTCATACCTCGTGAGTACAATCTAGGTCACCTGTCCCTGAAATAGCAGAGTTCAGTGAATAGGGCATGCAGTATCTGATCCCAAACCTACAGTACTTGCTAGGAGTGCTTTATCTTTGACATTTCTTATCTCAGGCCAAAGTCATCACCACGGGAGCATCAACAATGGAGCTAGTATGGGCATCATTAATTGTTTTCCAAAACTTTTGGTCGAAGAAATCTTATTTTCAGAAGTACAGGAAGATATAGGAAGGGAAGTCACACCTACAGTGGCTGAGCTAATTTTTTTTTGTCCCGTGTCCCAAATTATGGTGCTGTGGAAGCCCCTGGAGATCAAGAAGAGTAGGACTGCTGTGTGTAGGTTGTGCACACAGATAATGTGAAAATTTGCCTCAGAGCAGAGTCAGGAAAAGGAATCAATGTAATCTCTTTGTAGATGAGAAAGGTGAACATAGGGTGACCTGCACAGTATCTATAGGCACTTGCAGAGACAGGATTTGAATGCACAAACAGTGACTTCAGCTTTCTTTGTTTTTTTTTTGGGGGGGAGGGCACAAGGTCTTATGTATACCCAGGCTGGTATGAGGCTCACTGTATGACCAAGGATGACCTTACATTTTTGATCTTCCCGCCTCTACCTCTGGAGTGCATGTACCACCGTGATTGGTTTATTATAGAGTACACAGGATCAAATCCAGAGCCTCACACATGCTAGGCAATAACTCTGCCAACAGAGCTACATCCCCCGACTACTGCCTTCTGATTTCCTGGGGTTACAGAGATTTTTCTAATCTCTAGGTTTTTCCTTAGCCTACCCACGATAAAATCAACCTCAGGGCTGCAATCAAGGTTCAGAGAATATAACACATGCAAGCTTCAGAGAAGAAACAAAAGGGGAAGTAAGTATCTTTGGGGCAAAGGTGTGCTTTCAAAAGTTGCAACTTGAGTATACAACCAGGCCATCTTCAATCTTTCTTTTAAGCATTGATGGTGCAGGAAAAGCTGAGACACTATTGATCTCAGAGTAGAGGCTTCCCAACCAAGAATTGTGGTAATAAATGACATCGGGCTTGTCTTAGTTTTCTTGTCACCATGGTAACATGTCTGATAGAAACAACCTAAGGGACAAAAGAGTTTTGGAATTTGGTTTCGGTAAGATTTCAGTCCACTGTGAAATCAGGACTTCTTGAGATGCCACGGACTAGGAAGTGGAGAGCTCAGGGCTGGAACCGGAAGGATGCAAACCTTCAAAGACTTGCTTCTAAAACCAGATTACAGTAGCTAGGATCCAACTCCCAAAATTAGGGCTATAATGTAGGGATTGAATATTCTAAATATGAACCCGTGGGAATATTTTAGACATGGCTGCCCACCAATCACCAAGAACAGTATCAGGTGTTACTGCTTTGTGGCTCACCTATATGTAGGTTCAAAGAGAGTAGATTTTTACCTCCAAATTTATATGTTAAAATCTTAACGTATGAGTTATAAGTTAGCATATAGTGCCACTGAAGATGATTGTATTTGGAGTTGGGCCTTTAAAGAGGGAGTTACAGCAAACTGAATTATACTGGTGGCACTTGGTGTCCTAAGAAGAAGAGACTAGGGTACAGAAAGGTACAGAGGAAAGAGCACACAAAGAAGGAAGGCAGCTATTTACAACCACGGAGAGAGACCTCAGAACAATCCAGTCCTCTGACATAGTAGTCTAGGTCTACCAACCTCTCCAACAAAGAAATAACACTTTTCCTGTTGTAGCCTCCCAGTAGGGTTGTCTTTTACGGAGAGAGACCTCAGAACAATTCAGTCCTCTGACATAGTAGTCTAGGTCTACCAACCTCTCCAACAAAGAAATAACACTTTTCCTGTTGTAGCCTCCCAGTAGGGTTGTCTTTTACGGAGAGAGACCTCAGAACAATCCAGTCCTCTGACATAGTAGTCTAGGTCTACCAACCTCTCCAACAAAGAAATAACACTTTTCCTGTTGTAGCCTCCCAGTAGGGTTGTCTTTTACAGCAGCCCCAGGAACTTGATACAGAGAACTTCAGAGAGCATCTACAATCTGCAAGGGGATTCTGATTTTGTGGCTACTGCCTGAAGCTCTGTATTCCTATGAAAGGAAAGAGGAGAGGTAAAGCCTTAAGAATAAGGTCACCTTTAACGAAGTTGTGAGGATTCTTATTCCTGTTGTGTTGCATAATTTCCATGTCGGCTATCACATATAATCATTTCCTTCTGCCCAGCTCCCAAAGTTTTGTTGTTAAAATGCTGGGACTCTTTTTTTTGGTCGTCTTATTTGGATTTTCACGAAGCAGATGAAGAAGTGAGAAGCATGTGTAGCGACCAAAGTATGAAAGCAATTAACACTTCAGATTATACACCTAGAAGGGGCTGACAGAATGTCTCCTTAATAAACCCTGTGAATATTAAGAGGTTTGCTGCTGTTGGTATTTTCCTAGAACACACGGAGTACTTTTTTCTGCATTCAGTACCCTCCCCCATAGTAAAGAGTAACTTCTATGCAGTCACTGTAAATTACAAAGCATGCATTGTCCAGGAGACCTGAATCAGAGATGCTGGGGTAGATCATCAGAGATGTTGCCTTTTCCTCTTCCTGTTCCCTCCCCTTCCTTCCATAACGAGCTCGGTTAAGGTTCTTACAGGAACAAGGATAACTTACCAGTGTGATATGTAATAGTAAAGAAAACATTTCTCCCTCCTCTGGTGACTACTTTTACCGCCTATAGATCCTCAGAGGGTCTTATGAGTCCTTGTCCCTCCACAAGGGGATACTGATCAGACCCATCTTTTCCAGGTACTCAGAGCTGCTGAGCATTCTAGAGTGGAAGGGCATGTTATGCTTAGAAGATAGTGTTCCTTTACTTGCCAGTTCTTCCCCTGGTTCTTATGTTCTTCACTGATGTCCCATGAGACTGGGAGGGGGTAATATACATGTCATGTTTCTAGCAAGTGTGTTGCCAGAACTCATGAGTTGTGTCTTCAGGATGAGGGGCAGGGATGAGGAAAGGAGCTAGGAATGGGACAGGGCACAGGCAGTGAAAAACTTTTGGAAGACATAGATGCTTAGGTGGTCTAAGCTTTATATGACACTGATATTTAGAGCTTGCTCCAATGGGTCAGGTAGCTAGATATGTGGCTCTGGAGACAGAGAAATCTGACTGTCTGCCCTAGGGTAGATCACTTAATCTTTCTAAGTCTCAATTTCTCATATTTATAATGGGTATAATTATAATTAACACCACATAGAGTTTTATGAGCAACACATGAGTTTAGCTACTAATTTGATGTCTATTCATTTATTCAGGTGTCTGTGGGGAGGGGGAACTTGGTAGTTTTAGATTTCCTTTGATTCAGGAGAACGTGGTAAAAACTAGGATTTCATCTGGGCATGATGGTACTTAGCTGTATTTCTAGCACTCAGGAGGCAGAAGCAGGCAGATGGTGGGTTCAAAGCCAATTTGAGCTACACAGTGAGTTTCAGGCTAGGTTAAAGTACACAGTGAACCTCTGCCTCGGTCAACCCCTCAAATTCAAAATAAGCAAGCAAACAACCCAAAGGCTGAGGTGAGATGGCTGAATTCAAGGCACAGAGATGTAATTCTCTTGTCTGATCTATTTTGACAAGACATTTAATTTATGCAAGCTCCAGTTTGCTCATTAAAACACACACACTGTTGCTGGTTGGCATGTCTCAGAATCACTATGGAGATTAAATGTGAGACAGTATAAGGAATGCACCGTAAAGCCCCATGCTGATTTATATTACTATTATTGCTCTCCTACAGAACAAATCAATTATCCTGAAATTTGTCCAAATTTGGGTATGGGAACCAATCGCCTGTGAATGTTAATGAGCCTCACATGCCATGCAAACCACTTCTGGTAGCAAGGTGAAAGATATTCCCACAGGAAAAGCATTCCTCGTGAAATGAGTTCTACAGGTGGTTTACACTCCCCCCTCTCTTAGAGACTACATGGTCTAATATATAGTCATATCTAAGTACTATGGGGTTTTGCTTCTGAGGCTTCCTGCAAATGCCAAGCTCTTGGACTCACAGTCCTTTATATAAAATGGTGAAGTGTTTGTGTGTGACACAGACATATCCTCCTGAATATGTTAATCCATCTCTAGATTCCTTAAAACACCAGTGCTACACAAGAAGCATTGTTTAGGGGAAAATAACCAAAGCAAGTCTGTTCATGTTTGGTGTAGATGCCATTTTTTTTTTCTGAACATTTTAAAACCACGGTTGGTTGACTCTGAAGATATGGAAGGAAGTTTATTAAGATCCTGAGGGAAACTCTGTTGGACAAGCCTGGGAGACATTGTTTTAGACGCTCTTCAACTGTGTTTCCTCTCAAAGAACTCCTCTTCTAGCAATACCCTGACAGTTCACATGAGCTTCTGACATTTGACCTATGTGAGGAGGTGCTTTACTCTTTGCTCTGCTTTAAATATTGGCTATGTTTTGAGTCTGTCAGTATGCCTGTATGTCTGTCCCTCTTTTGCCAATTCTGTCATTCTTTTCTCTATGTCTTATATTATTTGCCTTTGATTTGTATTTGAGTTGAGTTGAAGGTTCCATAATTAGAAAGACAACAAGAGACACATTTGTGTCTGGATTTTTATAGGATGAAGAGCCTAGACATGGGACAAAGTCACAGAGGCCACTACTGGTTCCTTTTTCTCTGTTCTCAAAGTACAAACCTTCCCCAAATCCTGTGGCATTGCCCCCTGCCCTCTGCCCCACCCCTTCCTTCTTTGACCTCAAAACATCTTTCTAGGCAGGGAGGTAGTGGTGCTATGTCTATATTTTGGCCTCTAGAGGGCAGTGTGGTCATAAGAAAGGAAGTTTTGTTTGTGTTAGTTTTCTGGATACTAGACCTGTCCTGATCCTGCTCCAAGAAGTGCTGCCATTCCCTCCCTCCCTCCCTCTCTTCCTCCCTCCCTCCTTCCCTCCCTCTCATCCTCCCTCCCTGTCAACTTCCTTGGGGGGGGGAACAAACAAACAAACAAACAAAAAAAACCCCCAAAACAACAACAACAACAAAACAAGTGTCCACTGGAGTTTTGGAGGTAAACACTAAGGACAGGCGGGGATTATGAGGAAAGAACTTGGTCTCCCAGGTCAGGATCCTGAAGCCAGCTGTTCAGGGACCCTTGTGTTTCTGGTGTCCTTATGTTGGTATGATGGGAACAATCAGTACCCTTTCAGTTTATGGTTTTGTTCATTAGAGAAAAACCACTCTGTTAATTTGACTAAGTGAATTTCAATAGGTCCATGAAGATGGCTCTGGGGTACTAGATTTTGATCAAAGCAGAAGGAGAAGGGAAACTTGTTTCCATTATATGGACCTTTGCATGTCACAATACAAGTGATACCTACTGTCTCTTAGTGGCTGGAGCAAAGACTTATCCAGAGGGAAGGAGTTGTCCTGCAATCTGCTGCCCCTCAGCAGGGTGAACTGGGCCAAGTCAGTTCATGTATTTGATGTCATAGTGACTCCATCCAAACTCTATCTCAAGGATAGTTATGAGGGTTAGGAGCAGTGACAAAGGCAGCATACCTTGTATTAATACAACAGTGTGATCCAAAGTGTGGTCCCTGGACCAGCCCTATCATCATCTGTATTACCTGGTAGCCCATTAGAAAACAGACTCTGAGGTCCTGGCACCTCAAATCCACTTAATCAGGGACGTAGGGGGCCAGCCAGTGGTGTGATAATAAACTCTCTATGTGACTCTGAGGCATGCTAATACAGGAGAAATGCTGTTGTGCTGTAGTTAGCTTACTGATGCTATTGAATAATGGTATTTATCATTAATTTCATGGTTGTGAACTGTTACTAGAAATGAAAAAAAAAATACTATCTTATAAAAGACTGGCAACTCTGTTGGAGGGTCCAAATATTGAATGTGGGAACATGTACACACGCATGTACACACACACACACACACACAGAGAGAGAGAGAGAGAGAGAGAGAGAGAGAAGAGACAGACAGAGACAGAGAGACAGAGAGCACAATATATCAAAACAAACAAAAATTACAAAAGAGGAACAGTTTCAATACTCTGCTATGTCAGGATTTTTAGTGTAGGAAGATATTATCATTATCAACACCATCATTTTGTGCTACTTCTACATCCAGGCCTTGAAAACACTGCCCACAGTTGCCCAGCCTTTCTTCCTCTGTGTTGGTGCCCTGGAGAGCAGCATTGTGTGCTGGATGTGTCATTGCAACACTGTGGAGTCCTTTCTAGCTAGAATCCTGGAGTGAAGCTGTGGAACAGAGTTCTGTGGGAGTTCTGCTGCATAGGTAGCTGGAGCAGAAAGCACAGACAGACAGAGAGGCTGGCAAGAGAAGAGGCTGGGATCTGGGACCGGGGCTTCTCCCTGAGGTGCTGATAGGGCTCATAAAATAGAATGAAATCGGTTATGTAGGATATTGAGAATCCTGCACTTGGCCACTTTTCAGTGTACTTTGTAGGCATGATGAACCACTGGTAGTTTCTTCATATGGAAAAAAAAACACCTTTTTGTCTCTTTCTGGAACTAAGATAAAGGAGGACAAAGGAATTTATACATAGTGGTTTTGGGGGAAGATGGGAACTGTTTCAGAGTGTTCTTTCCAATTATTTCTCTGAAAGTGGGGTCCTGGATAAATCTAACATTTTGAAGTTAATTCTAAATTTTCCTGGCTTCTTTATATACACAGGATTCACACACACACACACACACACACACACACACACACACACACCAAACAAACAATTAAAGAGAAGTATTCTTTTATGTTGTTTGTGTGTTGACTTTCAGTTTGGGAAACTATAATTACCTGAAACATGTTCTTCCAGCTGCCACAAGGAAATGCCTTCAGAGCTCTGTTCTTGAATGCACTTGAACTTGAAGTCCACAGGTAGCCTTTTCTCAGATGCAGTATGGCAGTGATCCCCTCTGTTAGCCTGGCCGCTGCAGGTGTGTGCTCCACCTCTTTTAGTTTCCTCCATCCACAAAGGAAATGCTGGGAGGTCCCTCTGACCTTTAAAATTCTTGGCATGAGCTTGGAGCTCACCTGAGGTGGAAGGATCCCAGAGCCTGCTGAGTGATTCTTTGTTATTTATTTTTAATGTCACATTATAACAAGAACTACCAAGGCCTCCAGGGAAATCCCCTTAAATAGAACATAGCACTGTGGTACATCTCTCAGCCAGGTAAAAGTGAACAAGCTGATTGCCAAGGGCAAGCGAAAGAGTGGAGAAGGAGATATTATTTAAATGTTTACATATGGATACAAGTATATATTAATGCATATAAAACTATAATGAGAAAAATGACATTTTAACAACAGTGATTGTTCACGTGGCTTTCATTAGGTCCAAGTTATGCAGATGCAGAATACTAGGCTGTTGAATTATTAAACAAAATATACACCGTGGAAAGGTTCAGGAGGGGCCAATCTTTTGTATAAATCCATAGCAATGGAGAGGAGTCTAAGATAAGAGGTGAGTGTGTATAGCATATGATAGATTTTATGGTTTGAGAGTTCTTATGTGTGCCACTGGACGTGAATAGGCTGCATTTCTCTTGTGAGAGATGAGAATTCAATCACATCCAGCAAATTCCTGTGTGTCTTGCATTTTCTAAATGTTGGATCTAGAGAAGTGGAAGACTGTGATTTTATATTCTCATGTAAGGAAACAAAGCCACATGTCTTCAGTTAATTTTTAGTGCTCTAAAATAGGTTGAAGACTGTTCTAATTAGCTTTTCCATTGCTGTGATAAGACCCTGACCAAGAGCAACTTGGGGGGGGGTGTTCATTCTGTGTTACAGATTACAGACTACCATTGAAGGAAGCCAAGCCAAGAACTCAAGGCAGGGACTTGAACATAGGAAATGAAGCTTGGATTATTGGCTTGCTTCACCGGGCTTGCTCATCTACCTTTCTTGCTTTCTTACACAGTCAGGCACACCTGCCTCAGGATGGTACTGCCCACAGTTGGCTGGACTTTCCTGTATCAGCACTCAACAAAATGTTCACATAGTTACACTCACACTCTAATCCACTGGAAGCAATCCTTCTTCTAGGTAGTATGTCAAATTGACAGGCTAGATGATTAGCCATCATGAAGAGAGGAAATACATATTGAAACAGAACCTTAGGCATAAGGTTCTTGGAATATGGTAATTTACCTAAGCTGAAGTGGAGGTTTCCATGGAGTTCATATCTCATTGTATGTGTGTATACCTCAGTTTGTGTGTATAGTAATGGAAGAAGGGAAAAAATACAAATATTACTATTGAGATGCTCAGGGTGCCAAGGAGATTGACCTGAGTATCAGAACTCTGCAGAAGTAAAACTTTATATGAAATTGTAGAGGAGAACAAACAAGGCCTTGAGAGAACAGGGATACATTTTAGGCACAGGGAATCATATGCCAGTGCCCTGCAATGGGAAAATCATCATGTACACAAGGAAATCAGAACACAGGCCAGAACACAGAACAAAGAGGAGCATGGAAGCACCTGGACTCTGGACTGCAAAATATGAACTAGATACGCAGGGGCTGGCAAACCACATGACTAGTTTTGTCTCTTTTGAAAACTCATGACTATTCTCAATCTGGTTTCCAAAAGGTGCTCCAAAAGGGGCTCTCGGCCCATTTCAGTTTTGTTAGGAAAATTGTGGTCATTGTGAACTAGAATCACTTTTCATTTCTGCTCTCATTACTTTATATTATTGTGATAAAACATTGACCACAAACAACTTGGGGGAAGGATAGGGTCTATTTGTCTTATACATCTGTGTCACAGATTATCACGGAGGGAAGCCAAGGCAAAAACTTGACATATGAACTGAAGCAGAGGCATGGAGGGACAATGCTTGCTGGCTTCTCCTGCTTTTGGCCAACTGGCTTCCTTACATAGGACCACCTATCCAGGGATGACACTGCTTACAATTTGTTAGGCCTTCTCCCAGCAACAGCAATTAGCACTCAAGAATATGCTCCCAGACGTTCCTGTAGACCAATCTGATGAAAGCAATTCCTTACCTAAAGTTCCCTCTTATAGGCATGTCAAGTTGACAACTAAGAATAGCCATCACAATTGCCCAGCTCTAGACTTCATCCTCTGGAGCTCTACAAAGAAAATTCCCTGCTGGTTTTTCCTCCTCCTCCTCTTCTTCTTCTTCTTCTTCTTCTTCTTCTTCTTCTTCTTCTTCTTCTTCTTCTTCTTCTTCTTTTCTTCTTCTTCCTCCTCCTCCTCCTTCTTCAAGCTCATATTTCTTCCAAGTCTCCTGATTTCTAAGTTTAGCCCATCCTCATAGGGTAGGATTTAAAGACTTTTTTCCATAAATATTGTCTTCTTTGGAACATACCGCTTAGTTAGCATCCTTTCTCAGAGGCAGGAATCACCACTCTCAGCCCACTGTTGGGTCAATGTGGAGAATGCCTCCATCCTCTTTGATGTGTTTCCATGATCAAAGTCTTTCTGTAACTCTCTCCTTACACTGATGATCAAAAACAAGGCTGGTGATAGACTACATCCCTTAAACCCCTTTCTTGTAAGCTGCTATTAAACCAGGTGGCTCTCATCCAATATGTATGTGGGCGTTTATGTTTAATTTATACCTTGTCCATTTCTAAAAGTGACTTTCAGCCTAGAAGCAGAACTTAACATGCATCTACTCAGTTGAAACAAAGATCTGGAGGAGAGCAGGAATGTTACATGGTCACAGTAGACTTCTTTTTGGAGTAAGGTCTAATGATATCTTGCTTGCTTTCATTGCGTTGATTCAGGTCTTTTGGTTCTATACTTTACCAGATCTTTCTCTTCCTTAAGTTGTGAACTGTTCTCAACAATGTGCCACCTGCCAGTTTTCTGCTTCTCATCATCCTTACACAGATTCTTTAGGAGAGATTTCAGCTTCATCATCTATTGGGTGTTTGACTTAGAGTAGATCAACCCACTTCTCATTACACCCACTTTTCTAATTTGCATAATGCTACTCACCACATAGACGCACTGAGAAAATCCAACAAACTAATAAAAAAAGCCCTTTGAATACTGCCTAGGACAGGAGAAACTCTCACATGTGTATTGTTTATGACTTAAAATTTAAATTATGTGCACACGTGTATGTCTGTGTGTGAATATATGCGCATGTTAGAGCAGGTATCTGTGGAGTCAGGAAGAGAGTTCTCTGTCCCTGGAAACGGAGTTACAGGTTGTTGCGAGCAACTTGACATGGATGAATTTGGGTTCTCTGAAAGAGCAGGGCTCACTCTTAATCATTGAGCCATCTCTCCAGCCCTGATATTTAATACTTTATTGTATTTTATTTTTCTTTATTTTAGTGTGTGTGTGTGTGTGTGTGTGTGTGTGTGTGTGTGTGTGTGAGACACATAGCATAGTGCATGTATAGAGGCCAAAAGACAACTTTGTAGAGCTGGCCCTCTCCTTCCACCTTTTCAGAATTCTGGGGATTGAACTCAGGTTGTCAGGTTAATGCTTCAAAGTGCCTTTAGGCACTGACTCACCTCACTGACCCCCTGTTTATTTCTGTTTTGAGGTATAGTCTTTCAATGTAGCTCAGGCTGGACTGGAATCGATGATCCTCTTGCTTTAATTTCCCAAGTTCTTGGCCTTCTGTATTATTATTGTTAATATAAATATTTATTGAGAATTATGTTCTAAGGGAAAGCATGATTGTAATATTAACTTTGGCTATGTTTGGTTGTCTGGTCCTCTTTGGGCCTCGAAAATTTGGGCCTGAAGCATAAAAGCCTGATAGGAGGTGTTTGGGATTGTAATTAATTGACTATTCAGGGAGAACTGACTGGCCTCTTGCCAGGGCATGAAAACTGGGCCAAGATAGCTTTTCAAACGAACAAAACAAACAAAAGAAAACTGCATTCCCCCCACAGAGTCAGGCTGACAGAAATGCTAGCATTTTATTAAATCTCCATTGCAGCATAAGGCCTCAGGATTGAAGCTAATAGAATGGCTAATTGTGTACAGGAGCCCAAACAGGTAACCAAAAGAGGCTTGTGGCACATCCCATAGTAATTACCTGACCCGAGTAGGCCACGAAGTCATACATAAACTCAAGAAAGAGAGAAACTGGAAATTTCAGTGAATACCTCTGAAGTCTACCACAGAAGGCATGGTCAGAAGATTGACATCAGGCAAGCCACATTGCCCAAAGCTTGCTGTGTATTCAGTTTCTGCATCTTCACCTCCCTACCATGGGCCCTATCTCTGAAGATGACTTCACCATTATCACCCTCTCTTTACTTCTCCCCAATAAACATTTGCTATCCTTTCCTCTATGCCCTGATAATAGGTAATTTATACCACTTCAAAAGCCTATTTCACTTTACTTTTAATGTGGTTCGATCCCAGCTGTCTGTACCTACCCAGGAAACTATCTTAGTATTTAGTGGGTCATGGTGGTCATCTGTTTTATTCACCAACTTTTGGCTTGCCTAGGAGTTCCTGGGTCAGCTGAGTTCTCCTCTCATGGGCAGCAACTTCTCCCCAAGGAACAGTGAGTTTCCTTAGAACAAGGTTGCTGGGCTCTAACATCTTACTCAAGGAGAACCAAGTCTTAAGTGTGTTTGTTACCTGAGCCTTGAGTCATATGGTATCACCTCTTGATTCCTAACTGGGTGATGTTAATATCACACTGTAGAAAGAGCACATGGGTTTGAGAGGTTCTGTTGTGGTGATTTAGAGCATAGAATTGGCATAGCTTGTCATCCTTTTAGGTCTGTTATGGGATGAAGAAGGACAGTCAATAACAAAATTGTAGAGTGAAGCCTTGTTTTTCTTGGTGCCTGTGCTCCAAGAGAGTGAAGACTGACACCCATTTTTTTGGCCATTTTGTGTATGTTCAGTGTAGACAGAGATACTCAGAGTAAGTCTTCATCGGTTGTCTACACAATGGCAACTGCTTCACCCCTTCTTCTCTACTAAGAGACCAGGTACCCCACCATGGTGGGCCTGTAGCAAAATAATAATAATAATAATAATAATAATAATAATAATAATAATAATAATTCTGGTAGATCTAAAGCATTATGAACAGCATATTCCCCTTTTCTGACTTACTGGCATAAGGATGGCCATGAGATCTCCTCCTTTCCAAAGAGAAACACACACTGTGAAAAGGATTTCCACAGCAGGCAAGAGAAGGAGTCAGGAAAACTCCACCTCCGTTGCTACTTTTGCATATTGTCCTGTTGGAAGGGGTGGCTTCCATCTTGAAATCATGTTGTTATCTCCATGGGATAAAAACAGTCAACTGATATTCTGAACATTGTTTCGCTCATGGATTAACCAACTCCTGGGCCTGCTTCCTTCCAACATCTTATTATGTGAGGTAATTAATTACCATTACTTGAAAGCCAATTTTAATTGGCTTTTGCAGCACTGAAACAGAACTCAATTAATGTTCATAGAATAGAACTGAATCCCCTAACCGATTTGGCTAACTCACTTTGTAGTTTGGGCCACGCACAAGAATGAGTACACAGGATTATTAAACCCCATTTCTGCTTCCGTTGCCGCTCTGAGTTTCTTCTGTGATGCTTGGGGATTTCAAAGTTGGATTGGCTCCTGAAATATCTACAGCCAGTAGAGCCCTTTCTTTGGCCCACGTATATCTAAACAATACTTTTCCTTAGGAAATTTCTTTTTTTGGTCCATGTATTTAAAACACAAAGGAAGGCCTCTGGGTGTGCTGGCTTCTTGGCATTCCCAAGTCTTGCAGCTGAGACATAATGACTAACTACAGGCAATTAGAGAGTGAAGTTGGTACCGAGCACTCAGACTAAATGGAGAATGCAGCTGGGTAGAGGCAGGTCTTTCTGGCATCAATTGGGCAAGCATTGCCAAAACACCTGTGAACTTTCCCAGCCTGCTAGCAAAACCTCTGTCCTCAAAGGATACTTCACTGTGTTTTCAGCCTGTTACCTAAACTATTATGTTTATTTGACGTTTTAATTTTTCACAGGAAGTTAATATTTTTTAATAGTGTATTTTTTTTATCACTTTCTCCAAGCAGATTCTAAATAAGGCTGGAGAGCCAAGCCAGAGAAGGTTATGATGCACCAAGGATGGTGAGACAGCAAGGCCCCACCAATAAGTAGTGGCAGGATTATTATGACTTGGATGTATACTGTGAAACTCATGTTTGAATGTAATTGCCAGCATGACAGTAAGATGGGACCTTTAAGACTTGAGAGCTCTGCCTTCCTGAGTGGATTAGTGCCTTTATCAAAAGGGTGGATTAGTTTTGAGTTAGTAGGCTTGTCCTGACTTCAGTTCCCCCATTGGCCTCTGTCTTTTGGGTATTCTCTGTCTCTGCCATGTTACACAGCAGCATTGTGGTACTCACTAGAAGATGGCAGTTCTTAGACTGCCCGTCACTAGAATCATAAGCCAAATAAATACTGAGTCCTTATAAATTACCCAGACTTTGGTGTTCTGCTAGTGCAACAGGAAGTAGACTAAAACAATGATGGAGGCAAATGGACAGGGACTTCACTACTAATTATTTTATTTTTTTGGGAATTAATCTGATTTCTGACTATTACATTTATGTATGGACTATTCTCTGGTAATCCTCTTTCTTCTCTCTTCCATATTTACCGACACCCACTCCTTCCTATCCAGTGTTTTGTCAGATTTATGGCATTTGGTTTTGTTTTGTGGCCAGTTTATCCAGGGATATCTGTGTGACCAGTGAGTTGGAGCCTGGTAGGGCCACTAGTTCACAACAATTAAGAGAGTTTAGGATTTATGTTTTTTATTTGTGTGTATGTATGTTTATCTGTGTGTCTGCCATATATGTGCAGCTACCCCTGGGATCTAGAAGAGGGTGGTAGGCTTTTTGGAGTTAGAGTTAGAAGTGGTATGAGCTACCTCATGTGGGTGTCAGGAATCAAACCTGGATCCTCTGTAAGTGCAGTAAGTGCTCTTAGCCACTGAGTCATCTCTCCAGCTCCTCACCACCAGTTTTTGAAGTCTCATACATGTCCTTTCCCCTTTATGAATCCCTTCCCTCCATCAATCACAGGGGAGATAAGTGACTTTAGCCTGACTAATCATAGGGCCCTACTATCCTCAGGCAGGAATGACTGATGCGGGTCAGTCAGATGCCTGTATGCCACAGTGGCATAGTGTCCGTTTTTGACATCTGATTCTGGAAGGGAGGAGTTGCTAGTCCTGTGGAGGAATGGGTGATAAGAGTGATCACAGCAGGGGCTCTGATGGGGCATGTTTCCCACTGCATAAAGAGTTTTCTGAATTGGAAGATTGCAGAGCAGAAGACAGCAGATACGAGACAGGAAGAAACAGCCCAATGTCTGTGTTATTCAGATACCCCAATGGGCTCTGACTCTGGTTATAAAAACAAAATTCCCACCTCACCATTCAGATCATTTCATGGATAGATTTCTTAAACTTGTCTACACTGTGAAAATTCTGGTAGTAATTCTCAGGGTCCCTGCTAGTAGAGAACAGTGTGATGGTATATTAGGGGACAGAAAAGATGTCCCAGTCCTCAAATCTTCTTTGTTCCCATTAAGTGATATTGTTGTTATTTTAGAAACCAAATCATACCTATGTAGCTGGGGAAATGTTATGTGGGACTGGCACATTTTGGGATAGAAGATAAACAAAAATTTCTGGAGCCTGAAGCATAGCCTTTTGTTGTTCTGGTCTGAACAGGATTCTAGGGAATGGGTACTCAGGGATCCCCTCCAGACTACTGGATACTTTATGGTTAAGAAAGGACAAATGGAAGACAGTAGTCTAGTATTTTCTGTGTCAATGTCTTAGGCATGTTTTGGGTGATGTTTCTAATAGAAAAAAGAAAAATAAAATGATATGTGTTGTAGATAGCACATGTTTGTGCTTCTTTTTGAAGATTTTAAAAGACATCATTATCATCATTATTACATACACACACACACACACACACACACACACACACACACACACACACACACACAGTATTTTGGTTGAATCTCACCCTCCATTCCTTCTCCTAAGTCTGCTCAGGCCCATTCCCAATGTATCTTAATTTCTTCTAATCTTTTAAAAAATTATTCCATCAAATCCAATTTACATCCAATCCATGGATGTGGAGACATCCACTGTACTGTGGTCAAAGCACAGGTCATGCCTCTAAAGAAAACTCTCCTCACCCCAGAAGCCATTACCAGTAGCTCTTCAGCTAAGGTTGGGACTGGGCATCCCCCCTCTGTTGAAGACATTTTTGTGAGTGTAACTTGTGGGAGGAGACATTCGGTAAATATTATTACTGGTTGGATTGATTTGAATATAGCCATGATGCGGAAGCCGTGAGAAAGATCCAAGCAGGAGGAGTCCCATTGCTGTGGTTTTGTAGGGCGAAAACAGTGTCAGGGATGTGGGACTTTTAGTTTTACAATGGGAAAGCCCTGGGCAAATAGAATGAGTTGGTCACCAAACTTGAGGACCCTCTGAGCATTTGATTCATCAGCATATTTTCAAAGTACCTGCTGGGTGTCAATCATTGTTTTATTTGTAGGTTTTGACAGATGAACAAGAAACAATCATTGCCCCAGCAGATCTTTAGAGCCATGAAGTGAAATGCAAATTCTCTTCTAAGAAATTCTGTGGCACTATGAATGTTCATAGTGTTTTACTCTGAGTATTCACACTTATAGCTGATGTTGAACAAGAGAAACACTAAGAACATACAATAGAAGTAAAATCAAGTTTTATTTGGGAATGAAATTGCAAGTAGAAAAGAACAGTGTGATAAGAATATGGATGGCACAGAAAACTGAGGTGTGCTCAAAAGATTGAGATTGGGGAAAAATGTAAAGACAAGCAAGAGAGGCGAATTGTATGAGTTTGAGATAATAGTCTCTGATTACAATGATTTATAATAGGACTGGCATCAGTTAGAGCTTGCTGGGCAGTTGTTTTTGTAGAGCTCTGTTCTAAAGTAGCATTAATCTTCCTAGAAAGTGGTTGCAGGAGAGGGTTGGTTTTTGTGATAGTTTATATCAGACATATATAGGTAAGAACCTTTCATTGGAAAGTCATACACTTAGTTTTTGGTTAGCACAAGTGATTCCATCTTGAATCTAACACCTCTCATAATTTGATCATAATCTAGGAATTTGAGTTGTTTGCTTTATATACATTTAAATATGCAGACAATTTACTTTGGTTGGTGGATGAGACAGTAATGAAGTTCTATTGAATAGGAGTTCTGTTATCTATCTGAAATAACTACTGTTGGTTTTCTGCCTGGATCATACAGACCCAGCTGGCACATGGTGCACAGTTGTTGAGAAGGTTCCTGCCAACAGCTCATCATGAGATCTTCTAATGAAATCCCCTTGATTCATAGGAGCCACAGCAACAGAAGGGGCTGAGGAGTGTATGGCCACACAGCTAAAGCCTGTGCAAAGTCTATTCTCACATGAAAGTTCCAGAACTTTATGTGAGGTCAGGAGCCACATTTTTCTTCTTCTGTTTTCCTCAGTTTCTTATAGTTTTCTCCCTAAAGCATTCCTCTTACAAGTGGTGTCACCTACAAGCTTCTACAATGAAGTTCCTAACCCTCATGACCTCAGAGTGTTACAGTACTTGAGTGGATCATTATGAGAGGGCAGAGTTTAAGTGGGGCTGATAGTATGGGTCCCAGTCCAAACTGACTGCGGTCTATGTAACAAGAGGAAATTTGGACACACAGAGGGATACTAGGGAACAAGGGACACAGGAACACAGGGACTCAGACACACCTAATCATGTACTGGTGTTTTCTCCACAGGAAAACATATTTAAATTTTCAACATCTTGTTGAATGACAGGAATCTGAAAATCTGAGCAGTAAAGTACACTTACAAAAATCTGGGTGTTCTCAGCTGAGGTTGTGTTTAAATAACGCAACAAGCCCTGGGCAGATCCTTTGCTCAGATGCATGTTGAAAAGTGTTTAAAGGATTAAAAGGACAACTCGGGCTAACAATAATCATTAGGTGTGCTCAAAGGAAGAGGAGGGATATAACATAGGAAACCACTAGTGTGGTTTAGGTCACAGGAAAGACTCAGTTTTTATTTCTCAGACTCTGTCTACCTCATTTTTAAGATGGCTTCATATTGGCCTGGAACTTGCCAACTAAGTTCTGCCTATCACAGCCTCTTAAGGATTGAGATTACAAGAATGGGCCATATATTCTGCTTTTTTACATGAGTTCTAAGGATGCCTTTGTTATTTTTTTGTCACTTCCATACAAGCTTGAGTCACTTGGAAAGAAGGAACTTTATCTGAGAAAAAGTCCCTACTAGGTTAGCCTGTGGGCAAGTCTGTCAGCATTTTCCCAATGAGTTGATATGGTGGCAGCACCGTTCCTGGGCAGGTGGTCCTGAGTTTTATAAGAAGGTAGGCTGAGCAAATCTTGAGGAACAACCCAGTAAGCAGTGTTCCTCCATGGTTTCTGCTCCAGGTCCTCCTGCCAGGTTCCTGCTTCAAGTTCCTGTCCTGACTTCCTTTAATGATGGACTGTGATGTGGAGGCATACACTGAAATAAGCCATTTCCTCCCTTCCAAGTTACTTTTGACCCTGATGTTTTATTATAACAATAGAAACGATATGAAAGTGGGAATAGAACTCATGTCCTCATATTTGCAAAGTGATCATTTTGCAACTGAGCTATTGTCTCGGACTAGGTGTTACCACAAAACAAACAAACAAACAAACAAACAAAAAACAAAACAAAAAACTACTGTGTCAAGTATGTATTTGTTAATCAGCTATATTTAAACAATATATAACATATGTACATTTTAAAACATCATGCTGTCCAAGATTTTAAAAAAACGATTAAAGGAAAAGAGTTCTTTCTCCTCAGTGAAGGCAGGGGACTTTGTTTTTACATCACTCTGCTTTCCAAGTAACGGCTGGCTTCTAGACTCCTGCCTTCTGGGCCAGAACATCTCCTTGTGTCAGTTTCCTTTAACCTAACCCTAAGAAATCTATTTTCTCACTTGTAAATTGAATTGAAGAGATGTCAGTGGCTAGTGTCTAAATTCCTTCCACCACATGCCCTAAAATAAATTCTTGCTGAACTAAGCTGACTTAACCATGGGACAGTGAACTCTTCCAAAGCTTATAACATAGATGTGTGCTTGTCCAGGTCAGCTGCCTGATACAAGTGACTCATAGTGGGTTTTCAACACCAGCTTAACTTTGGCAGGAACAATACTTCTAGGTAGATATTGCATATACAATCAGTTCTAAGAGGGTGTGGTCTGAATCAACAAGGAAGTCTAGTTTACACCAGGGAATCTCATACCTCCTCTCACTCTGTTTGTGTACAGTTCCTATAAGATCTCTCTCAATCACTTTAAAACAGTCTCCTTATGTGTCTGTGAATGAGTCAGGACTCACAGGGAGGCTTGACGTACAAAATCATGATCAAGCCGGTGACTCATAACCCTTGTGAATGATTACTCTGGGGCTGGAATGTCTATAGCAGCCAGCCACACATTGGGTCAGCTCTTCTATCTGGTCCTAGGCATACATAGCTACAGACAGAGAAGAGATGCAACAGGATTAAAGGTGCTGGCTCTAAGATACATCACTCTTGCGTCTTAGATCAGTCACAATCAGTATTCTGGCTGATATATTTTTATTTTCATCTATTTTGGGAGAAGATTCATTCTGATGAGGCGTCTAACACATAAATGTTAATGGCTTGCCTCTAGTTACGTCTGGAGTTCCAAGAATTAAATTTTACTTTTGTTATTTTTCTCTGTGCCAGGGTCTGAAATCAAGGCCTTTTCAGGCAGACACTCTACATTGGGGCTACATTCCCAGTCCTGAAAAGAAAGTTCTTGCCAGGCATGAAGCTCAGTATTTCCTTCTACAACAATTGCAGTGTTCCTTCCCTTATCCCAAAGCTCACAAGAGCTATATATAGGATGAAGCCTTCACTTTCTCCATCTCACTTCCTATGTCCACAGTGCTTTCTTTCCAGGACTCTTCAGGTCACATTCTCTGTAGAAGAGAAGTTACACAGCATTCTTAATGTCTCCTCTCCTCCCCTTGTATTTCTATTTGCTCGACTTCTTTCCCTTTTTCTTCCTCTTTCTTTCTTTCTTTTTTTAAACATTTATTTATTTATTATGTATACAGTATTCTCTCTGCTTGTATCCCTGTAGGCTAAAAGAGGGCACCGGATCTCATTACAGCTGGTTGTGTGCTGGGAATTGAACTCAGGACCTTTGGAAGAGCAGCCAGTAGTCTTAACCTCTGAGCCATCTCTCCAGCCCTCTCTGGTTTTCTTTCTTCTTTGCCTGCTATCTGGCCCTAATGGTACAAGTTAGACACAAACCAGGCATTCTGGAGTTTCTGTTTCTTGCTGTTACCTCATGTTAAACCATCTCTCTTCTTTTCTTGCTAGTGTCTTTGGAGAGCCGTTGGAGGTCCAACCATGGACCTTGTGTGTGGTCCTTTAGGCATCCACATATATTGCTGAGCAGCCACTCTGCATTGCCCATGCCAGGTGTTTGTTATCTGGTGTGGAAGGAAAAGGTCCCCATTCTTATAGAAATGGCATAGATGAGGAGCAAGAGAAGCATCAGGGGAGAACAGGAAAGAGAGACTAGCAGAACAGTGATGATTCAATCAGGAAATGTCATAGCCATACTCACTACAACACATTGATAACTTCTTCATTTTTAAATTATTTCTCTGGGTGTTTCATAGAACATGTTTTGAATATATTCAGCCTCTTCCCCCAACTCTTCCCAGACCTCCAGCTCCCTACCCATCCAACCATCCCAGTTTGTTTTATTTTTTTTTTTCAAAAAAATTCCTTCAAGACCAATTTGTGCTGCTCAAATATTCTTGACTGTGTGGTCTGAAGTGTGGCTTACTTACCAAGGGCCACACTCTTAGAGAAAACTGTCTCCCCCTTTCCCAGCAGCTAACAATTGCTAATAACCCCTCAGCAAGGAGTGGGACTATGTGCATGGGCTCCCCATCCATGCTGCCATTTAGTCTGGCTTGTTCTTGCACAGATTTTGTGCATGATATCTCAACTGCTGTGAGCTAATATGTGCAATGGTGTGCAGGTGACAGCCCTCCTTGCTACCATCCACTTCCATTAGCTCTGATACTTGTTGTGCTCCCTCTTCTCAAATGGTCTCTAACCTTTTGGCTTGGTATATTTGTTATCTTTAGGACTTAGCATTTACAATCGCTTATTCTCAGCACCTCAGCCAGTTGTGGGTCTTTGTGCTGGCAGTACTAATAATCTCTGTTATAAATAGCTTCCCTGATGAGGCTTGAGAGCTTTGCTAATCTATAGGTATAATGATAAGTCATTAGGAGTTGGTTTAATACTATGTTCATTTAGCAGAATAATAGTAGTAGTTCTCCCCTCTGGCCTACAACCTGTGTAGACACAGGTTATTGGACTGATAATGATGCTAGGTATGGATTTCATCTTGTGGAACAGGACTTAAATCTAGTCAGAAAGTGGTTGACAAACAAAAACAAAAACAAAAAACCTAAAAGAACAAAAAACAAAACAAACAAACAACTTCACTAACATTTATTTAATCTGATTCAAATGTGAACAGTCAGTTTTAAAAATTGATAATATATTGTCACTGCCTGGAGGTGGGGGGCAGGAGAAAGGGAGACTTATTATTATTGCTATTTCCATGGTTAGGGATTGAACCAGTACCTATGTGTGTTAGCCAGACTATGGGACACGAAGCTATGTCCTAGCTTATTAAGATGGGGAGATGTAAGAGGCCCAGCTTGGAGAAAGCACTGGAGGAACCAGAGTTGTTAAACACTCAGGCTTTATTTATTTTTTTTCCTCCAAAGAAGGAACAATGTCTTTTCACTGGAAGGCTGGAGTGGATGTTGTCTAATACCCTTGGTGATCTTTATTAGCTGTTCTATTAGAAGCCAACCTTCACTTGAATCTCCCAAATCCTGAGCATTGTTTAGACCCTAGTCCTGACCTTTGTCTCTCAGTGAATAGAACCCATCTTTTATGAAAGAGGTACCATGTACTTTGCATCCTCCATCAATAGAACTATCCTGATGCTTATTACAAATCCTTCCTACTTAGGCCTTTTCCCTGAGCCCTGCTAGTCGTCAATAGAACTCATTTTTTATTGTAAAGGTCACAGGTGATTTGCTATTTTGCAAGGGAGTTTTTGATGTAGCCTTCCCTGAAGCTTTGTTGTGATAACTGTCACACATAGACCTTTCCCCAGAGTTTTAATGTGATTAAACTTGAATGTGTAAGAAAAATAAATGCCTTGGTCAAACTCTGGGGATTTTTGACCTAGCATCTGCCTAAGTGGTGCTGACTTGAGTTTCATTCTTCACCTCATGGGGATCATTCCCATGCTGGCCATGACAGCTCTGACAGGAAGGAAGGAGATTTTTGTTTTATGCATGTGGAGTTTTAGTCCTATAAGAGGATGCATTTTAGAGTTAGATGGTGCACACCTCCACAAATGTACTCAGTGCCTTGTAGCCATATACCAGTGGAGCTGGTAAAATTCCTATGACAAAAAGGTTTACCTAACACTAAAGGGGAAAAAACCAGCAGTCTATATTTACAGCAATTACTGTGGAAACTGACCCCTCAGTACCATTGTTGAGAGTGGAGAATATCAGGAGAAAAGAAATTAGGGGAACAGTTAAACTGGGGCTGGAGGTTTGGTGGCCATGGAAACCTCTCTCAGAGCTGGTTATTGAAGGAGGAAGCAAGCTTGTGCTGATCCACAAACAGGACTTGTCACACAAAAAGACAGGTAGTGCAAAGCCCTGCAGAGGGAGAGAACAACTTGGGACACTTCCAGAAACTGAAACAAGATCCCTGTGGGGCTGGCGCCTGTGGAGGAGAGACAGATCAGTGGAAGACGGGGTTGAGGTGGTGGACTAGCTTGCTGGAGCACAGCTAGGCTCTCTGTCATTACTTTGAAACCACAAGGGCAGAGTTTAGGAATGAGGGAGTATGAAGCATAAACTCCAAAATATTCTCTAGATGGCTTTTTCATAGAAAAGACTTGCCGACCTCCACTTTAGAGGGTTACAAGTAAAAATATTGCATAATTTAACAGAATCGTGTAAACATGATTATGTCTACACTTCCCCTATCCCGTATGTGCACTTGAATTCTTGCTAGGCTGAGCTCTCCTTTGTCCCTTCTGATGATCCTTTGTAGAATAAGAACTGAACTGAGCAGCTGAGGCTAACAGTCCTGCTTACAGACCTGGGGCTGCAGGTTGTGCAGCCAAAATTAAAATCGTTACCAAAATAGCTACACAGCCCTGGTATCCACCACCTTTGACCCCCAAAACACAGACTTCATATTGCTCTATAATTCCAGAGCCATGCAGCCAAAGCAAACCAGGGAAATACTGTTGGCCTAAGGCAAACACACACAAGGTTGAAAATGAAAGGTAAATAGAAATGACCTCTAAAAATCATGATCCCCTTTTCATTCTCTGATGCTTGGGAAAATGGCATGCACATCAACAAGGTAGATGATGTGATGGGTGATGCTTGACCAAAGTACAGATACAGTTAGAAAGCTGCATTTGTTTTTTTTTTTTTTTTTTTAAGTCAGTGCTAGATTATGGCCAATAACAAGTTACCAGAAGAACTGGCTGTCAGTCATCTCCTTGCCAAATCGGACACCTCAGATACTCAAAAAGTTGTCAGGGAGGAAGATGAGATAGCCAGAGTGAAGAATAAAAAGGAGACTGGATCCTTGAATCAGAAAGGGAGATCTTGCCTGGGCCTCACCCAGAATGAACATTTACAATGGGATTTTCCAAGAAGTGAGTTTTGGCTAGCTGCAGTGAAATCATGAATCACAAAATAATGACATTGTGAGCTGTAAACAGTTTTAATTTATACAGGTGACATTTAAAAATGCTAATCAGACCTTCAGATAATTGCTGGAAGTTAGGAAGCCACTGCTGGGAACTCTCCCAGTTTCTATGGAACTCCCTCAAAACTGCCAGCTCTGTGAAGGTATTTCTGGCTTGGCAGACTTGAGCTTTGACTTCTGCAGAGCCAAGGAATTGGACTGACTGTTACTTCCAGTGACTCTTGAAGTAATTGAAATCTAGAGTCTGCAGCCCATAAGCAAAGGGTGAGAACTCATCCCAGTGAAGGGAGATTTCAATTTAGCTTCTGTGGCTTGGTCCCTTTGCAAGTGAGGATGTATCAGTACTGAGAAAATGAGCTGTCTTTCACCAAGTCTGACTTTCTGTGTTGATTTCAGGCCACACAGACACACACACACACACACAACACACACACACACACAACACACACACAACACACACACACATACACACACACACACACACACACACACACACACACACACACACACGGACTCACAGAGTTTATTTCTCCCCCACTGACAGTATATTCCAAGTGTTTCAGTGCTGTGCTTGTCCAATAAACAGTGGATGTTAGGCTGCCTGCCATATGTGACCAGATGTGATAGACAAGTCTCTACAGAGGTTGTACACAAGGAGGAGATTAGCATATACAACTGATAAGTGCATACACACACGTAAGACAATGTCCTAAACCAGATGAGCATCATATCCAAATTAAACCCAGCTATACGGTGGGTGACTAGAGGACGTTATCTAACTAATGATCAGCGAGGAAGGAGCTGGAATTTTAAGAGGCCGGCATGAACATATGAAATAGTGGCTGGAGAGATTGCTCATTGCTTAATGCACTTGCTGCTCTTCCAAAGGACAAGAGTTCAGTTCTCTCCAGCCCCTTGGTGGTTCCCATCATCCATAGTTCCAGTCTAAGGTGATCCGATGCTCTCCTCTGGCCTCTAGGGGCCTTGAACTCATGCTATGCACACACATACATGTAGACAAAATATTCACACATATTACATAAAATAAATCTAAAGAGATGGAGCAATATGAAATAAAATGGGGGTACAAAGAATCAAGAGAAATCCTTTTTGAGTTCTAGGGGAGTCTATGTGGACTATCTGTGGCATTTTCCTCCTAAAAACAAGCCTGTGACCCTTGCCAGATGTCCTGTGAATGTACTCTCCATTTCATTGGGAAAGCAACGACTCCCAAAATCCTCTCCCATTTTGAATGACAGTTTTTTTTTTAATACTTTGTTGAAAGATGTGTTCTTGGAAAGTCACCCTGACATTTGAGCTTTGTTTTCTTCTCTTATTCTTTTATAGTGATAGCAGACTCTACTTAGTTCAAAGGTGAGTGAAAAATAACATAGAAGGAGAGATATTAGAAAAATTAAGAAGAAAATACTACAGCAAGGAACATATTTGACACATTTGAAATCTGCAAGCCTGTTCCCATATTGATAGCTGTCTTTGTGACACAAATAATATAAACCCAGACACAGATATTGGGGTTCAAGTTGAAGATCAGAAAAGCAAAGCTGCCAGGCAGTAGCTCTTACTAGGCTGAAATGGGGATCCTGTCTTCCCTGTGACTGGAAACTGAATCGCCCATGAAAACCTTTGCTCCTTCCGGTTATGCCTCTCTAGTGCTAGGATTAAAGACATGAGCTCTGTTACTCTTTCAGATGATTCACTCTCATGTAGCCCAGGATGGTCTTGAACTCACAGAGATCCATCTTCGTCTGTCTCCTGGGTCCTAAGATTAAAGGTGTGTGTCACTATGCCCACACTAGCTGACTAGTGTGGCTGGCTTTGCATTCTGATCCTTCAGGCAAGCATAAATATCATATCACTAAAGTCTTCACCCAGCTTCTGTGGACTACCATAAGGGCTAAAATACCTGCTCCAGCCCCTACCCAGGGTTCCCAAGGTGAAATGCTTCTCAGGAGTAAAGGAGGGGTTAAAGGATTTGTATAGTAATTTTCACACTATCTGAGGTTCATGCTCTTTCCTGTTGCTTTTACTCTAATAATCCTGTCCCACTTCTAACTTCTCTATGCTTCTTCTAGATGCTTCTTCTATTCTAAGTTCTTCTCCTTCAGGAGCTTTGATGTGATAAAAAAAGTTTCATTGGCCAAAAGCAGATTCCTATGGGAAGTGATAAGGAACTGAGCCTTTTACCATGGCAACACAAGGGTCCAAAACTGTAGGAGTAAAACCATGACCAGACAGAGGAGGACACAGTACCCAAAGACAACTTTGAAACATAGCTCTATTGTTAGTAGACTGGCAAGTGAAGAATAGGCATGCTTTTCTTAGTAACCTTGTTTGGACATCTTTGGCTCTGACCTTGTACATAGTTGTAAGGTTTCAAACTTATGATCTATTTATAAAATATCTTTAGTTTGAATTTGTTCTGAAGTGAAGTGAGCTAATTATATGCAGTAGTCTGAGTAAGAGAACAAGGCAGGCTATTAAGAGTTAACACTAGTTAACAGCTGCTGTATCTCTCATGGGCCCTGACAGACTACCTACTTGTCCTGATGATAGGGGCATGCAACATCTAGTCTCTCCTCACTACATCCACTATCATCTGCTTCATTATGTTGGTAATACAATATGTGTTTAAGCAAAGAACAGCAAAGTCCATGGTTGTGTCTATTGCCTTGAATGCACATTTGGCTCTTAAATACTGTGAGGTAAATTAACTTTTCTCTATTGGGTCAAGTGTGGTTTCTGGTCTCTCATGACACCTCATTTATAAGGCTTTAGGAAGTGGAGGAATCCCTGAGTGAATACGTATTGTTGGTATGGGCACAGCCATGTCAACAACATCAAGGCCTTGGAAATGGCAAAGCCATCCTCCATATGGTCCAGGCATAAGAGCACTTGTAAAGCTTTCCTTGGGGTCTGGGTGTGAGTGTTCATGGGTGGTTGATGAGTGTGTGCAATGACTGGTGTCTGAAGTTTTTTCTTCCTCCAGAGTGTTTACAGCCTGAGAGTCAGGCTACTCCCCAAAAGATCTCCATTGGAGACTATCTAACCACTAACTCTGTACTGTCCTCCATAAACATACTGAGATTTTGGCCTTCCAATGCTGCGAACCCCAACAGACCAGAGATGTCCTGTCTGCCTGTCTTTGCAGCCTATATGGTGTGTGCTTGGCTCTCTCTGTATCTATGTGTCTATCCTTTCTTCATCACTAACCAGGGCTCCAGTGCCCAACTAATGTAGGCTGTGGTAAAAAGCAGGTCTCCATGGACATGACATGTTTGTCTCCATCTGTCATGGTTGAGGTCTTTCCAAAAGCCAGGTGGCTTTTCATTTGATTTGTGTCTATGTGTCTCTTGCAGCATGGGACTTGACAGGATCAGCACATCATCAATATTCCCTCTCAGTTCCATACACATACATGGTGGTGGCCTTAGCAAGTCTTCTGCCATTGAAGCCTTCCTAGGCTATAAGTATCCATAAGTCACATGTGGAAATAGCTATGCCAGCTCATGAAGACATTCATTCAAAGAAGTCTTGGTTCCATTGTGCTTGGTTCCGAGTGAAAAAGCAAATACAAGAAACTTGGAGCCTCCGAATCCAGAGATGGGTTTCCTTGCTTCAAAAGTCCTAGTCTCAGCCAGGGAAGAGGGTCATGTTTCCCCAAAGAGGTAGCCAATGTTGTCCAGTTTGCCACAGTCCCCACCACTCTCTATTGTCACCTCAGTTCATATTGTGGTACCAATTTGCTTCCCTTCCTTCTTTATAAAACAATTTTATTTATTTTTTATTTCATTTATTATGCGTGTTTATGTCAGGGGGCACATGCCAGGGTGAGTATATAGAGAGATTGGAGGACAGTTTTCATGGGCTGGTTCTTTCGTTATGCCATGGATTCTGGGAAGAGAACTAAGGGCATCCGGCTTGCATAGTAGCTCTTCTACATGATGAGTCATCTTACTGGTCCCTGTCAATCTTTAAATAAGCCTTCAGTCATTGACCACTGACTGAAATATCATTGGCTATCATTTTGATGGCTGTCATTCTTTTCCCTGAGGACTCCCATGGATCTTTCCATGTATCTTCTGCCTGAGGCTGTATGCTATGAGAACAATTTCATAAAGATCTGATGAGTAGCTTTGCGAAACCCACCTCTCCCCTTAAAGGTCCTTCAAATGCTATCGTGCAGCGTTTCTTTTTTAATAATCTGACCGAAAGGCAGGCTCTATTTTCATTTTTAAATCCCCCATTGTTTACAGAACATAAAAGCTTTTTTCTCTACTCTTTATTTGGATAAGTCCTCCAGCTTACTCACCTGCTCTGAGGCTAAGGTGTACTACCTGGGCACCTTTTTCTCTTACCTCTTTTCTGGGGTTATGATGAACCCTACTTGCCATCTTTTTTTTCTATGTTTATAAGCAGATTTTCCCATTATATAATCTATATGGTGTCTGGCTGTGTGATTTCATATCTGCTATACAATAACATTCAGATGGAACTTTGTGCCACAATGTAAAGACACAGATTTGTCTCAGATGTTCTAGGAAATTTTTGCTACTTTCATTTCTGAGGGCTTTTTTTTTTTAAACATGTTAAAAATCCTCCATTGAGCATAAAGATTGATCTTGATTTATACGTTTTTTTTTTTTTTTTCTACCTTTTGTCTTATTTCTGTGTCTGTGAGCATTGGAGTCAGAGTTGTGGTTTCAAGTCATGCCTCTAAGTCATGGAAACTGTACCCCCCACAGACAACTCAACTGTTCTGAGCTATGGTTTCAGTGTCTGTAAAATCTGCCTACTTCCTGTGTGATGTAAAGATAAAATGACAGAAACACAAAGTAGTTAGCCAGGATGTGGTACATATTTACTCAGTATCAGCAGTTCACACCACGCTTCATAGCTTTCAGAGTGCTCTCACATACTTATCTGACAGCCCGAGGGAAACACTGAGCCTCACACTCAGTATCAGAACAGCCCAGATGGGAGTGGAGAGAGGCTGTGCTTGCTGAGGCTCAGGACCCGAGTTTGCTGCCCTTGCTGTGTATAAATGGTTGGCCTGTGATAGGTGACTAGGCACCTTCTCCCCTTGGGCTGTGCTTTGCTTGCAGTAGCTTACCACCCACAGGGCGAGGTCCTCAAGAGGACCAGGGGTGATCTGTCCAGGAAGAGACTTTCAACAGTGACCCTGGTGGCCACTCTGTGCAGGAGAGGGGATTCTAGGATGCCAGCTTCTGAGTAACGGAACCGGGACCCCTGAGGAGAATTGAGGCTACTGCTCGCCTCTGACTTCCCAGAGGTGCAAGGGAAAACTAAAGGAGGAATCTCAATATTTTTACATGAAAGCACACTGAAATGGTACACTGTGGACACATGAATGCACCACTAAGTTCTCCCGGAAGATGGAAACGTAGTAAGAATTTTCTCTTTTCTCCTCTTTTCCCTCCAAGGTCAACAGTAGGTTGCCTGGATCAAGAGGCCAGGAAATGTCCAGGAACTACTACCCTGCATGTTATCCACGAAGCCATCAGTGGCCTTTAAGATCTATACTGGAAATGCTATTCGACATGTGACATCACCCCATTACATAGGAGCCTGTCAAGACACACATGCTCAGGCCCAGCAGCCAGTCTGTCTGAAGCAGTCTGAGTTTAACAAGACCCCTTGGCAAATTGCATGCACAGAACATTGAGGAGCCCCGCTGAAGCCTCATGTCATTATTGCTAAGCTTTGGGTCCCTTTGGGTGGATTTGGTAAAGACTCTGCCCTCTCCTACTTCAACATGCAGAATTCTCTGTGTGTCAGTTGGGGCTCCAGGTACTCTGGACTCACAGCAGAGTCTTAAGTGAGGGCGCTTAGCAGTCGAAGGTAGGCCTTCCTCATGGTCTGTGACCTATCTGCTTCTACAGATGCAGGTACAAAGTAGGAGGGAAATGTGTATGTCTTCTCAGTCTCTATTGTAGCAAAGGAGCAGCTAGGATGAATAAACCCAGTTCACCTGGTGGAGGAAATGTACAAATGTACAAATCCATTCTTTGGCAAGATGTGTCCTCTGGATAGGTTTCCCAGGAGGAGGAGGAAGAGGAGGAGCAATTCATAGGCCTGGCTCTGTCCAGCTTACTGCTTAAAGACACTGAATTTTGGTCTGATGGCACTCAGGGCCGTGTTTAACATTCCTCCTTTAGATCTAACACATACACCTACACGTGTGTGTGCATAGGACATGAAAGCAGAAGGTTGACTATTTGGGGGGAAGGGGTGGATCAGTAAAGGGGTGGGCAGAGAAGGGATGAGAAGGTAGTGTGAAGGAGGTATGAGTAAGAGACAATGATGTATGTATGTATGTATGTATGTATGTATGTATGTATGTGTGTGACTGTCATAATGAAGCCCATTATTTGCATGCTAATAATAATAATGAATAATAGAAAAGGTAAACAAACAAACACCCCCTCCCAACCAAAAAGGAACAGTTCCCCTTTACTGGCCAATGTCTTGGGAAGCATGGTGGTAGGTCACACGAATTGAACATATTAAGTGTCTCTTCTTGGCAGAAGTGTATGCTCATGTCATTTGGGGTGATAGGGAGTGTTCACCATGGCAACAAGCAAGATGTGAAGGTTAAAGTCACTTAATTAGCAGTTTCTCTTTGAAGCTATGGCAAATGTCTGTGCCATCCCCCTACTGCAGCCCTGTGCCATCCCCACACTGCAGCCCTGTGCCATCCCCACACTGCAGCCCTGTGCCATCCCCACACTGCAGCCCTGTGCCATCCCCACACTGCAGCCCTGTGCCATCCCCACACTGCAGCCCTGTGCCATCCCCACACTGCAGCCCTGTGCCATCCCCACACTGCAGCCCTGTGCCATCCCCACACTGCAGCCCTGTGCCATCCCCACACTGCAGCCCTGTGCCATCCCCCTACTGCAGCCCTGTGCCATCCCCACACTGCAGCCCTGTGCCATCCCCACACTGCAGCCCTGTGCCATCCCCACACTGCAGCCCTGTGCCATCCGCACACTGCAGCCCTGTGCCATCCCCACACTGCAGCCCTGTGCCATCCCCATTCTGTAGCTCTGTACTCACCTCTGGTCTTTGTCACAATGTGATGAGTAGCTGATCATACACTCACCAGTGTATGCTTACCAATGGGACTTTCTCACTTTTAGGATTGGCTTCCTGCCTGGAAATATCTGTATGCCCTTAAACTTCCCCAGATTAGAGATTAGGAAAGATAAGCAAACAAATGGGTCTCAACTTTGCTGACAAGTTTTCATAGTCCTACCAAGGTGCTTTTATTTATTTGTTTGTTTGCTTATGTGTGTGCATACAGGTGTTCATGTATATGAATGCACCATGTGCTGCCATGGGGTCCTGTGTGAAGGTCTGAGGACAACCTCAGGTGTCAGTCTTTGCCTTCCACCTTGTTTGAGACAGGGTCTCTTGTTTATTGTTCACTGCTCTCTATGCTACACTGGCTGGCCCAAGAGGCCACTGGGATTCTCCTGCCTCTGGCTCCTGTGCTGCTAGAGGTGTGCGGACTTAAACTCTTACACCCGACTTCTCTTGGGTTCTGGGGCTTCAACTCTGGCCCTCATGCTTCTCCACATCTACACTCTGTTGATTGACGTTTTCTCATAGCTAGACCACTACTCTATAAAGACAGGCCAAACTATCACCACAGTGGCATACGAAGCTCAAGCATCTGCCAGCTCAGTAGCATTTGTTGACTCAGGGGAGCAGAGGCAATTCAAACCCACCTGGAAAACTTACTTTTCATACAACTGTAACCCATCTTGCCAAAAAGTCTCAGACCACGCAGCAGGCTGGGATTTTCCCACCCACCTTTGTTTCCTTTTCTCTGTCTCTAGGGTCACACTTGAATTGCAGCCTGTCAGCCTTCTGTTCCTTTCCAGTCGCCTACCAATTATTTTCCACATGGTTTCTTCCCTGAGTCAAATCTTTACTTGTTTATTCCTGCCCTGGTGTGTGCTTCTCAGATGACAAGAACTAACAACTGGAGAATTGCTTTTCTGGATCTTCTCTTTTCCTCCTTGTGCTGGATAGTTTTGTGTCAACTTGATATAAGCTAAATTCATCTGAGAGGAGAGAGCCTCAATTAATAAAATACTTTCAGAAGATTGCCTGTAGGGAATTTCTTAATTAGTGACAGATGAAGAGGGGGAACCAGCTCATTTGGGGTGGTGCCACACCTGTGCTGGTGGTCCTGGGGTCTGTAAGAAATCAGGCTAAGCAAAACACAAGCAGCAAGCACCCCTCCATGGCCTCTGCCTCAGCTCCTGCCTCCAGGTTCCTGCCCTATTTGAGTTCCTGTCCCCACTTCCTTTGATGATGAACAGTGATATGGAAATGTAAGTCAAATAAACACTTTCCTCCCCAATTTGCCTTTTGGTCATGCTATTTCATCACAGCAATAGAAACCCCAACTAAGAGACTTTTTTTTTTTTTAAATTTTGCCTCATTTTAATTTTTATTCCTAACACCAACAATCACCTTCTTTGGTCATCATTTCAATTGCTTTTTTTCTTCTAGATTTTTCTTTTGCTTTTCTTCTCCATAAATGATTTCTATCACTTCCTTATGGGCTCCTGATACCTGTGGTCTTGTTTTGCCAGCAACATGATTGGGAAGAGGAGGTAGGAACCTCTTTGTCACCTATCTGTAGCTGGAGTTTCTTTCCAGCCTGGCCCTGCAGCTGTTTAGCCCCAAATAAACACACAGAAACTTTTATTAATATGAAACTGTTGACCCATGGCTTAGGCTTCTTATCGGCTAGCTCCCTCTTAATTATCAACCCATTTCTATTAATCTAAGTATTTCCATGTGGTCTTATCTTTCCAGAGAAGGGTCCAAACCTGTTATTCCTTCCTCTGCTACATGGCATCTCCTCTTTGCCTTCCTCTCCCCAGCCTTCCCTTGGCCTTGTAGCCTTGTGTATGCTTTCTGCTTGGCTATTGGCCAATCAATGTTTTATTCATCAACCAATAAGAGAAACATACATATTTATAACATATATATACATATATATATATATATATATATATATATATATATATATGATATCCCACATCACTTATCTTGAAGTTCTGTGTTTCTCACTCATGAACTGCTACATTTCAGAACACAGAATACCTGTACATTAACATAGGAGGTTACCAGTGAACCTCTGGCCTTCTCTACCTCAATTTCTAATCTGTGGGAGATTTACTTATCTTATTCTCTTCATTCAATTCTCAGAGCTACTTGGAGAAGTGGAAGGCATACCTGTCATAGCATATTCTAGAAGAGAAAGTCTTGGCCACCTTTATTGACTTGCCTAAGTGTGGGCATACGGTTTCCACTGAAGACAGCAGCATGCTTCATGGAATTTCTCTCTCTCTCTCTCTCTCTCTCTCTCTCTCTCTCTCTCTCTCTCTCTCTCTCTCTCTCTCCATGTGTCCTATGACTTTTGAGACTTATAGTGAGCGTATTATCCTGTAGGTATCATATAGAAGCTGAAGCAAGGGTGACAGTGACTCATGGACCACAACAAGAAAGGGCTGAACAAGTGCATCTAAAAAGAGCTGGCCTTGGAGCATAGGCTGCAGTTTTAGCTGTCTTCTTGCCTAGTTTCTGAATAGGAAAGTCCTGAGTGGAAAACTGAAGGTTTCAGCTAGTTAAAAAAGACTGTGTGGGGGCTGATTGAAACTAATTCTCTGTTCTGCTCTGTGAGCTAGGGCTTAAAAAATGTATGATGAACCACACTTGCCCAGTGCTGATGTTTTATTCGGTTTCATGTGGTCTTCCTGCTGCCTGCTGTATCACTAGAGGCTCTTTCCAAAGGCATTATGCCAGAAATGATGCAATAGCCAGACAAAGGGGCACAGTTGTTTTGCTATCTATATGTAAACAGCTTCATTGGTAGAGATTTGATTCCCAGCTCTTCCGTACTAAGAGGCCAAAGCTCACAAAGAGGAGAGGGAGGAGTGGAGAAGAGGGAAGAGTAGAGAAGATGGAGGAAGTGAAAAGAACAGGGAGGCAGGCAATATGGGTAGAAAGAGGACAAGGGAGAGGGGTGAGCAGAGAAATGGCAGAGGAAGATGGGTCAGAAGGAGATCAGAGCGGTGGATGGATGTAGGACGAACTTAAGGCTGACTTAAGTAGAAGGTGCCATGTTCAGATTGGGTGGAGGAGCATTGGGTCTTGAGGGATGAGGAGGAGTTTGTCATATTGCTGAAGCTATGGGTTCCTGCTCTATTCCTCTAAATCAAGAGGTAGAGATAGGCTGTAGCACAGGCCATATGGAGGAGGGGGGCAGCGGGAGAAGAGTGAGAGAGAGGGGGAGGTATTTGAGGCCAGCTGGAGAGACGTACAGGTTTCAACACAGGGGTAGGTCTGGATGTGAGCATGTAATGTCTGTGGATTGGATATAAGTCAGGACCCACAGACACCAAGGGCTGGTGAAAGACCAACACTGTCAGATTTTCTGGGTTCCCATTTCCCATCATTCCATCCCATCTTATGTGTGTTCTACTTTTTTATTCTAATGTAAAAATAAACAAAGAAACCATCAACTTTCCCTGAGTGCAGCCACTTCCTGGCATACAGACATTCATTTCTTCCCCAGCCTCAAATTCAAGTGTGCTTGTTGTTATTGCTTAAACAATGCACTAGCTTATTTTAGCTTGTGTTCTTTGCCTTTTCCCCCGCTTTACAGTTTAGGGAATGGATTTCAGTCCTTGAAGTGTGCAGTATAGATTGTGTGTCTGTCTTACTTAGGTTGCCTAGAGACCCACAAAAATAATCACAGTGAGAAATTTCATTCCCTAATCCCTGCCCCCCCCAAAGAGAAAACAGCCAAAGCATTTCATTCTAGATGCCAAGAGGATTATTGTGCCAGGTTGTCTGTGGAACCCTGTCTCTCATAGAAATAAAAGAGTACTTGGTAACCCTCTGGGGTAATTCTGAGGCCCAAAGTCTCAGCTTTCTCCATGTTCTTAGAGACTGTAACATGTTCATAGTAATTCCATATTTAGTATTTCAGTTCTAAATTGTGCATTTTAAGTGTATGAATGTTCACTATATTTTACAGAGAGTTTCAAACTAGAGTAATGAGTAATTGAAAAAGCATTTTGTTTTTTTTTTTTCTACCTTTATAATCACTGAAATAGAACACATACATGAGAAGGGGGCGGGCCATACAGATGAATGAATTATCAGTAATTGGCTCACATAAGTGTCTAAACTCCAGATGAAGGAACAGACCATTGCTAGGAACATGCCAGGACCCTCAGGGGTCACTACCGCCACTTTTCCACCTCCCAAGGAGATGATAAGCACAGGTGAATTTTGTTTTGTTCACTGTTGTATTTGTCAGGCATGTCGGTGTTGAGTGTATTTATTCTCATCAGTGTCTCCTAGTTCACTGATGAGTATATTGTAATTTATTTGTACCAATCATAGTGAATGGCTATTAGGGATGTTTCATGGTTTTGCCAATTATAAAGATGCTGCTGAGAACATTCTTTTTCAAGCAGATGTGGTTTTGTGCATTTAGTCTCATTGTCTTTATGCTATAGTTCTTTAGGGAGGCAGAACTCTGTGTGTGTGTGTGTGTGTGTGTGTGTGTGTGTGTACATGTGCACATGTGATGCATAAGAAATTTACTCATGGAATTATAGAAGTGCAATTTTAAAGTTTGCAAGGCAGGACAGCAGGCTGGAATCCAGGGAAGACTTGAATCCTAAAGATCTCTGCTACAGAATGACCTTTTTGCTCAAGGCCGATTAGCCTTTCTTCTATTAAAACATTTAGTACATCAGGTATTATGGCTTATGCCATTACTTCTAATGATTCAGAGGCAGAAACAAGATGATCTTGAGTTAGATGCTGTCTTGTGACACATAGAAAATTCTAGGCAAACCTGGGACCATTAGTGAGACCAGAGATGGGTATGCAGAGCAGTGAGTAAAGGTAACCCAAAGCTCTTGTACTTACACACACACACACACACACACACACACACACACACACACACACACACACTGGAAAGAAGACAGACAGACAGACAGACAGATGAAAGAAGCCAAGAAACCAACCCACCAAGTGAGGCTCAGTTATGTTAAGGGGTCAGTCAATCTGTTTTGTTTCAAGTTGACCAATGTATATGTTACTCTCATTAAACAAACAAACAAACAAACAAACACACATATGTTCAGAGGAAAACCAGGATAATATTCAACCAACTAGTTGTCCACCATGGTTCTGTGAAGTTGACATTAGTCACAGTAATTTCCTATGTGTTATATGACCTCTTCTGTACTGGTGCTGGGTGGGGGATGGCTGTAGGAGTGCTTTGAAATGCAATATATCGCTAAAAGTTTTGAAATACATTTAGGCCATCAAATGAGAGGGTAATTAATCTTGAAAAAATAGTTTATAACTATTCTCAAGAGAAGTTGTGCCTTAGTTTACCATGAAGAGCTACACAAAGCAGTAGGGTGCATCAGGAGAATAGGGAAATTATTTATTTTTTATTTTTTTATATAATTTTTTCATTTAATTTTATATAACAAAGTCCAATTAAATGAAAACAAACATTTATACACAATATTTGGGAATTTGGGCATCGTTCTTTCCAAACTACTTCCTGCTGATAAGGGGCGCTGTCTTGGGGGATTCGAAGAAGATTCAGATATCCTAGCTGTAGTCTGTAGGGCTGTTTTGTCCAGCTGTTTGGAATGTAGGATCAGCTTGTACTCTGTTTCACGTGGTCTGGTGTGATCAAACCACATTAGTCTGGAAGGAATCCACATCTTTTCATTTTCTGTGGAAACAAAAATAGAAATCCTTTTCCCCAGTAACTTGTTCCTCAACTTAAATTTTGGAGTCAAAGCGTTTTTTTTTTTTTTTAATTTATTATTTTACATGTCGATCCCAGTTCCTTCTCCCTCCCTCCCTCCCTCTCCTCCAGCCCTCCCTCCCTCCTTCCCTCCCTTTCACCCTCTCTGCCCTCTCACATGCACTCTAAACACCCTCCCCTCCCAACCCCCCACCACAATACCATATGTAGGGGAATGCCATCCAGTTGGGGTCATGTAGATCTGACAGGTCCTGTGAAGTAGGGACTAGGGCTTCTCTCCTATCTCTAGAATAAGGCAGTTATCCCTCCATGGGGGATATGTTTTCAAAGTCCTTTTGTGCACCAGGGATACATCCTGGCTCCACTGTCTGAGGTCTCTTAGACTGCTCAGACCTTCTGGCTGAGACCCATATTCAGGGGCGTCCGAGTCAGTCCCCTGCTGGCTTCCCAGCTATCAGTCTAGTGGCCCTTAGCTCCTCCTTGTTCAGGTATGCTGTCTCTATGTACTTCTACCACATGGTCTTGTCCTCTCCATCTGCTTCTGGGTTCTAGTTCGACTCAGTGTTTATGTATGGGTGTTTGCTCCTATTTTCAATAGGCATTAGTTGAGGGCTCCATGGAGAAGTTAGTTGTTGATCTCACTCTCCGGGAAGGGCATTTATGATAGCCTTTCCACGGAAGCTGAGATTGTTAGTTGGGAGCAGTCTTGTAGTTCCCTCGACCTTTCTTTGTGTTCAACTTTATCTTCAAACCAATATTGGCTCCCTCTTTTATGTTCTCTCTCTCTGTCTCTGTCTCTGTCTCTGTCTCTCTCTCTCTCTTTCCTATTTTCCATTCCTAACCAGGCTCAATCCTCCTGGTCGCACATGCCTTCCTCTCCTCCCCCTCATTTTCTCCTATTTCTCTCTCCATTCGCTGTCCTCCCCCACTTTACCTGAGCTCTGGGGGACTTGTCCCTTCCCAGTTCTGTGAGGGACTTTATATGAATCTCTTAGAATACAACTTGTATCCTAGTTCCTCTGCTGATGTGAATTATAGGCTGGTGATCATTTGATCTAGTTCTAAAATCCATATATGAGTGAGTACATACTGTGTGAGAATAGGGAAATTATTAAAAAAAATATTGTAGTCACTTTTTTTCCTTCAGGAAGGAATAGGTGAAGCAGAACAAGAAGGCCCATGATATGTTAGTTTGTATGATTCCAGTGGGTTTTAGGGGCACAGAGATGGTTTCTAGTCATTTGATTCCTAGGCTGAAGGTAAGGAGGGCAGGGGGTATGTCCCAGTGTATAAGAGCTGATAAAGGATATGGCTGGTGTCTGGGATCTAGACTGACAGGTTTGCATTTTCTGAGTATGCTCTTATTTGTTCCCTGTCTGTAGAATTGGTCAGCACTGGGAAGGGAGTCACAACATCATAATACAGAAAAGAAGAGAAGACATGATAACAGTGAATTGATGAGGTTGCAAGGGCTTTGGGCTAGGACTCAGGAGACACAGTGACAATTATGACATTCTATAATAGTTATGCCTACTTCCCCAATGGAGAAACTGAGACAAAGGTTACTAGTGTTAAAAAACAGAACAGAGGCTTAATTCTGTGTCTGACATTCTCAACCTTCATGTTTTCCTTAAGTCTGCTCAATACACTTTATTTTTGCCTTCCAACCCCACAAGGTTATTAGAAGATAATGAGTTTTATATAAGTGAGTTCTCTTGGTGACCAGTGAAGAGCCAGAGAAGGTAAAAGTTTTTATTAGCTTATATAGCAGAAATGCTGCTGTGATCCAATATTGAAATATATAAATTCATTTTATAAGATCTTAGAACCAGGAGAAGTATTTGAGGATCATTTGTTTTCAAATAGATGAGAGATGAAACTTTGTGTCTTCTTGAGAGTAGCCAGGCTGTCCCTGGATAGCTTTGTGCATTATTACTGTGAAGGCCAAAAGTTTAATCAATGGATATTTAAGAACAAAAAACCTTAACCAAATGGGTATATTACCCAGTGACTTTGCTAATAAGTTACTTTTCCATTGTTCTCAGTAATACCCCAATGACTGACTGTTAATAACAAACATTCCAGATATACCTAGTTTACCCCAAAGATGTGGCTCACATGGAGATGAGTTAAATGTATGTTACTCAGACCATCCTGACTGTTGTTGCTAATAACAATCTCACAATTTCGAGTTTTATTTTGTCCCTAGAAAGTGGTACTTGTTGCTGTAGGTAAGCAATAAGTACCATACTTCTCAGCAGCAAATGAACTAGGTGAACTTGGATAGTGACTTGATAATTTATAGTACCCCTTTCCTCACACTTGCAAAACCAGACGATTAGGCTAAATGATGCTTCAAGTTCCTTTTGGCACAAACTGGCTACATTCAATCACGTAGAATTTGGATGGCTAATGTTGATAGAGGTACAAAGCACTCGTAAGTAGCTAGGAACCTGGTTGTCTTTGATGTCCAGTAGTTAATGAAACAGAGGAAGATTTACATGAATAGCTGCACTCATCACTCACTCCCCTGCCAGCTATCTGCTGATTCCACTTCCTTGGTTATCCCCGGTTACTATAAATTAAACCCACTGCATTTTCCCAGGGTATAAGGACCTGTAAATCAGCACTAGGAGAGAGGCTCAGTCAAGAGAGTCTTTCAAGGGATACTGTAACGATTGGAAAAACAACAAATTATTTGGCAACTACTTGTAAATATTACGTTATGCCCTCATGATTGTTTCCTTAGTAATCCAAATCTGTCAATGAAACATAGCTCACATGGCTTGGACATTCCCTTGCCTTCTTGGCCTGCTAGAAATATTCATCGTTTTTCATCCTCTCTACCGAACCTTCCTTTCTGTACATGTCACAATTAAATTAGCAGACCCATTCCCCCAAATTAGATCATTAAACACATCTCCCAAACACATTTTTTTTTAAACAAGAACATACTCTGCATAATACTAGATTGTTCATTAGTGTCTGCTTTAGCACTCCTGGTGTTCCAGTGTGGCTGGTCCTTGAATGGTGGGTGGATGTTTCTTTCAGCCCTGAAGCTTAATCAGGAATGCCCCCATGCTTGCAGATGGTCAGTATTTTTGTTTTAACTATACAGTTAGAAATGTGCAAGTCAGATCAGTGTTAGCCTGACTATCCACAGTGAACAAGAATGACATATTCTGTGCCAACCTTGGCTGGCCTGGTGAACTTGAGGATTCATTGGAGCTCAAGCCATTTTTCCCATTAAAACTGAAGCCCAGGGGCTTAGAATGGCACTGTAGACAGAGAGCCCTTGCTGAGAAGGCTCAAGTTCCCTTGTTTGATCCCCAGTGCTGCCACCCCAAAGCCCCCAAATGAAAGTAAAACTGATGTTGGTGATAACATTTCCACACAATTCTAAAAGCTGCCTTCACCTAATCTAAATAAGGTCATGGAAGAACTGCAACTTCTTTTCTAGAGGCTTCCTAGGTTTACTTACCCAAAGAAAAGAAAAATAGCATGCTCCCTGGTATGCCTTTTCAACCCACAGAGCTTCAGGGGATAATTGCTATGGCCCATGAGCACTCAGCAGCTCTGAAGTCATTTTAATGAGAATGAGCCACCCCTGACAATTATTAGGGTGACAGACATAATCACCTCTCTGTGGGGACAAAGCACAGGATTAGGCAGTCCGTTGGTTTGTTGAAAGTGAACTCTCAGTATAGAAGATAAGTGCTGTTGATTATATATCAGCTGCTTCCAAGCAGCAGCTTCTCAGGATGGCTCAGCTATGCTGAAGATCACATGATGCCAAGAAACCTGTGAAAAGATTTAGTTAGGAGGTATTTCCAAGGAAAACAGAACTCAGGGCATATTTAACCCACTAAGAATGGCTGAAGTTGGGAAATGATGTGAACAACAGACCAATACACACACACACACACACACACACACACACACACACACACACACACACACACGGAATAATTTTCTTTCCTGTGACTTGCTGTATTTGTGATACAGAATTTGAGTTGTTGAGATGATTTTAAATAGAGGGATGTAATGCATCCTGTTTAGAGGAAGAAACTAGAACTATTTATTTATTAATTTTTTATATAGTTATTATTTTTCTTATTTTATGTATTGATCCCAGTTTCCTCTCCCTCCCTCCCTTCCATTGTCCCCAACCCCCCTCCCATCCTCCCACCCATTCCACAGGGAGGGTGATGCATTCCAGGAGGGATCATCAACATCTGTCAAGTCATTTGGAGTAGGGACTAGCCCCCCCATGCCTCTAGGCTAAGGGAAGTATCCCTCCATGGGGAATGTGCTCCCAAAGTCCTTTCCTACACCAGGGATACATCCTGAAATCAGAACTTATGTAAGGTTTCATAGGTAGCTAGAATAGGCTTGAGTTTGGCAGCCATAGAATTTAGATAGAGAGTTTATAGCTGATGTTGAATATGCCTTACACTGGTGCTTTTGGTGCTACTTCTGTTCACAATGAATCCATGAACCTGTGAACACACATCTCTTTGTGATGGTGGTAGTAGGTACCTGGCTACCTGTGTATGCACACTGAAGTATTAGGGAATACACTGGAAGAAGCTGCAGAGAACTTGAAACGTTGATGACTGAGTGCCCAACAGTTCTGTCTGTTCTCCACTGTCTCTGAGAGTGGCCTCATTGACCCAGACCTCAGTAATGACTATGGCGCTATCGTGCTCAACAATGTACTTCAGAAGTGACTTCTCATCTGCATCTCTCTTCCCTACTTGGTTTCAGGTCTGCTTCTGAGGAAACTCAACCTAATTTAAAAGGTAAGGTTGTCATGCAGCAAGGCATCAAATAGCACTGTGTCATAATGTAGCTGTCTCTACTTCCTCTTCTAATATCACAGAAGGTAATATAATAGTGCAACATGATAGCACATTCCTGGTTGCTTCATGGGATACTTGAGGTTAGAGAGACTCTTTCTTCTTAGTCCTCAGCAGAGTGCAAAGTGAAATGCTGAGTGACTTAGACTAATCCTCGGTTGAGTTGCAACCACATGTAAATTTGACCATAGTGTAGTGCATGTTAGGTGATTCTCTTAGGAGACATCTCCCCAAGTGACTTGGGGAAGCTGAAGTAAATGGTAGGGTTGGGAAATGAGGTTTATGTATCAACTCCACAAGTGACTTGGGGGAAGCTGAAGTAAATGGTAGGGTTGGGAGATGAGGTTTATGTATCAACAGTCAGAGTTCCCTGCCGAGTGATGATGCAGTATTGAGTAGGTGGTGATGAAGAAATCTGAGAACAGCATAAAATAGGCCTAGAACAGGTGGTAAATGTATCTGCAGGCAGGGCTTTTCTTAAACATATGTGCTCAAAGTAAAACAGGATGTAAATTGCATATCAGAAAATACTCTGTTTGGTTGCTAATATTTCAGATTCTCATGCTATTTCATCTTCCCCAGAAGAAGAAGAAGAAGAAAAAAAAAAAAAACTGGAAATGTCTTCCCAAAGCCAGGATACCTAGTACCTGATGTACTGTAGAAAAAATAGAGCTAGTCAGTTTACATCTTATAGACCTAAATGACAGAGAATGGTAGTGAAGCTTGGTGGCAGAGTGTGCTGCATGCGTTGTGCCCTGGTTATAAATTCCCAGCAGCTATCCCCAACTCAAGAAAAGACAAGCGCTGGTGTGGCCATCTTTTGTTTTCAAACAGGAGTGTTGTTCTGCTATCTGGAAGTCAATCTGGAAGACTTTTATAGGATTGTTGATTGAAGGTCTATTTTTTTTTAAATCAAGGCATATAGGAATAAAAAATATTAAACACATGCTTTGAAATGTAACAATTCTTATTTTTAAAGCACAACATATGAAGGGCAGAAATCACATTAATATTTTAGCATGGAGTGTGCCTACTGATTAGATTTAAAAATTATAATAGAATGGATCCATTCATGAAATACTTATTAAATATTGCAGTATGTTCCATTTATTATTATAGATTTTGTTATGAAAATGTTATAACATATCTTCTAATCAGGAAGATAAATCCATCTTAAGTTTCTAGTCCCTTATTTGTATAAACCTTGATAGAGTACTCTCCATATAAAACCTCTTTAAAAGCTATAAAAATTTATAATTTTGTATTAAAAAATTTTAAGGTTTATTTATATGGATGAGTGCTTTTCTTGCCTTTATGTATATGTGTGTTTAGTCCCTTAGAAGTCAGAAGAGGGCATCAGATCCCCTGCTACCAGAGTTATGGATAGTTGTAAGCCACTATGTGGGTGCTAGGAACCAAACTCTGGTCCTTTGTAAGAGCAATAATTGTTCAGCCAGTGAGTCATGTACCTAGCCCCCATTTCTTATTTTCTTAAAAAAATTAAGAAGAACTTTTAGTGTAGGGAAGGGGTGGTGAGCCCTGGAAGGAAGACAAATGGATGCATACTGCTAATGCATAATGTAGGCTGTGTGAAACTGTCACACTGAACCCTCTAATTTGTGTAATAAACATGTCAATAAAAATTATAATGATGTATTTTTATTAAAAAATGCTTTGAAGGATACAGAAACACAGAAATTTATGGACACTTGTTTCTTTAATTGCTGTACTCTTAGACAGGGAACAGGGCATGTTTATAGAATTTTGAGTCAGATGTGTCATGTCACTTTGAGCAGTCTATCAGCTTCTCAGCTTCAGTTTCTTCCTGTTTAGAAATGGGATGCTGGTAGCTCCAGGATCTCAGGTATGTTGTCAATATTAAATGTTGACCCAGCACTTGGTATGGTACCTGATATGTGGCAAGGCTTAATAATGGCAGTTATTATGATCTTATTTCCTTGAATGTAAAATAAGGCTTCAGTTACTTACCCTTTGTTCTAGAAAATATGTGTGGAATATCTAATGAGTGCTAAACACTGCTGAGTATATATGCAACACAAATCTTGGCCTGAATGAGCTTCAATTTGGTCAAGGGGAAGACTAGGGACTGGAAAATTTTTGTTAAATGGTCTAATGGTATTTTGGGTTAGTTATCCTAACTTATCTTGTCCATTACAGCAGAAACATAGCTTCATATGATGTATAAATGAATAGACATACTATGTTCTAATAAAGCTTTATTGTACAGAGGGCCAGATTTGCCTCATGCCCATCATTTGGTGATCCTTGTGACAGTAATAGAAATCAATAGCCATTGAGTATTTACCATATATTTCCTTTCTTTTTCAAATTTTTATTTTTATTTTTAGAATTAATTTTTAAATTAATTTTTTAAATTCGCACACAAAGTATTAGGTGTCATTAGGAAAATTTCAAGCAAATTGTGTCTTAGAAGATTGTATTCATCCCCTCCTCTCTCCCATCTCCCTCTCTGGTACCCTCCCTCAGTCTCATTTCTGCTTCCATGTCATGTGTCATTCTCCCTACCTCTTGTTCAGTATCTTTTCCTTGCATGTATCAATTGTAAGCTAGGAATCCCATATGAAAGAAAATGTACCGTATTTGCCTTTCTGAATTTGATTCATGCTACTCAATATAATATTTTCAGAAGCTATACATTTTCCAGTAAATTTCATCTGACTTTTCTTTACCACAGATTAAAATTCTGTTGTGTGTATGTGCCACATTCATTATCCATTCATTTGTTAATGGGCATATATGCTGGTCTCATTTCCTTGATATTATGAATAGAACAACAATAAACATTAAATGTGCAAATATCCATGGGAATGGGCTATGGAGTCCTTTGGGCATATGTCCAAGAGTGGTATAATTGTTGCCATGTGCTTTCTTGCTTGTTTATTTAGCAAACACTTAAATAGCAGTTAACATGAACCAGGAAGTGTCGAAATCACTTCACTTAACTGAATTATTTCACTAGTGCTGCCCACATTGTACAAAATGGAAGTGGTACTTGCATTACTTTCATCTTACAGAAGAAGCAAAGTCACTGAGAGGTTGAATAAGACAGATAGGGCCAAGATCTCAAACAAAACTGTGATTCCTAAGTCAGGGCTAACCACTGTCACCCACATACAGTCAGGTACAAACTATGATAAGTGAGTTAGAGGTAACAACAGAGTTTGTTGCCCAGGTTGCTGTAGTCTGCAAAGATGTGTAAGCAAATTGTGACAGGTAATGTACGTCTTGGTGTTTTCCTTTCTCTCTGAAAGAGCCACTGTTCAGCAGTCTATGGATGATCTGTCTGTAAGCTTTGGGGAAGGGAGATGAGATAATTCTTTGAGGCCACTTGCAATCAACCTGCCCTTATATTTCTTTGAACTTGAGTAATTTAAACATTGGTCCTTATATAAGGTATGGTAAGTCCTTCAAATGCATGAGGCTATTGTGTCTATAGAAAAAGCCTTTGGAGAGAGCTTTCATGTCCAGAGGTCTGATGGAGAACCAGAGCTTAGAAAGAGTAGAGAGGCTAACCTATATCCCATAGTAGAAAGTGGTTGAATCAGGATTTGAACTTGGCTTCTGTAATTCTAATGTCTGTATTCTTGACTGTGTGGTCCAGGATTAGGGTGCGCACACCATCCCTCAGTGTGCAGTAGCTAGAGAATAAGTGGGAAGACTCATTATTCTGGACACACTTGATAAAGAACATGGCTTGGCTTTACTCAGACACTGCCAATAAAACAGAACAGATTTAAGAAAACAGTAGTGTGCATATCTTGGTCATTAAGGCTTCTGAAAAATAATGATGACCGAGAGGTATCATTACTTGGAACATCAACTTAGTGTCTCTTTCAAAACAGTGATAATTTTTATGCTTTGCCATAATTGATCACTTAAGCAGCTTGAAATGACAACAGGCCACAGTGCCCCTGTGCTTGTGGGCATTGTGCTTGGTGGCTAAACTTGCTCTTGAGACAATATGTGCTTCTGTGCCGAAAACTTTCCATTAACTCTTCTATGTTTTGATAAATTGTGGCCCTATTTGTTTTTCTGGTGGAGAGTGGCCACATACACACAGTCAACAAGAACCAGTTCATCAGGTTGCATTTACAGAAACATGCATGTAAAATAACAATTCAAGAAACAGAGGCTATCAACTTAAGAGTGGGGGGAAGGAGTCATAAGGAGGGAACTTACTTGGAAGGGGCTAGAGGGAGAAAAACAAGAGGGGAAGTAATATAATTCTTTGTCAATTAAAAATGGCCACTTACGCACTTATCCTGGGCGGGGTAGAGGAAGCACAGGAAATGCACAGCAGGAGTGGGGTCTGGGTGGGTTTCAGAAACAACGGGGAGGACTCTTGAGGGTTTAGCTGTGACATCAAAAATAAAATGTCTTAGTTCAGGTTTCTAATGCTGTGGTAAAACACTATAACTAAAAGCAACTTGGAGAGGAAAGGGTTTATTTTAGCTTAAGTTTCCACATCATAGTCCACTATCCAGGGAAATCAGGGTTGATGGGAGATGAGATTCTGTAAATATGTTTCTCATACTGGTTTAATGAATAAAGCACTTTTGGCCAATGGGAAAGCAAGAGAGGAAGGACTAGGAGAGAAGGAGGAGAGAGGAAGTAGGAAGGAGTCAAGATGGAGAGACTGGGGAGACCAGACGCTGGCCCCTTTCCTCGGTAAGAAGACTATGTGGAAATATTAGATTAACAGAAATGGGCTAATAATTAAGACAGAGCTAGCCGATAAGAAACAAGTAACTGGCCAACAGAATTATATCAAATACAGAGTCTCAGTGTGTTCTTTGGGGCTGGCGCGGCATCGGGACAAGACCAGCGATGGGAGGAAAAACCTTACTCCTTACACAAGACAGACTGGAAGCATTAATTGATGCATAGGCCACGTGGGAGTGTTGCTTGCTTTCCAAGGCTTGCTCAGCCTGATTTCTTACAGTATTCAGAACCCCTGTCCAGTGTAGTACCACCCACAATGGTTTGGGCTGTCGCACATCAATCACTAAGTAAGAAAACACCACAGGCTTGCCTGCAACCCAGTCTGGTGAGAGCTTCTTTCTAAATGACATCAACTTGTGGTAAGTTGACATAGAACTAGCTAGCACAAAAGTTTGTACTGAAGCCCCGACTTCAGGTGCCCAAGGATCAAACATTGTTTGGAAACAAGATTTTTTGTGGCTGTTACAAAGATAGATGTTTAGAAGATACCATATTGGGAGTTAGGCAGAGCTTTACTTTAATATGAATGGATGTTTTTATTAGAAGAGGAATGAGGTTCCCAGAGGGAAAGATAGCCAAGTGATGGTAACTGAGGAGCCAGGGCAGCTACAATCCAAGGATTGATGGCTCCTAAGGGGACTTAGGAAGTCAAGTTAGTATTCTCTGCATTCCAGACACCTTGGTCTCAGATTGTTAGCATCCAGAATAGAGAGATAGCAGGTCTAAGCCACCTTGTCTGTGATAGTTCATGACAGTAACCTAACCAAATCCTACTTTTATATGATTTCCGTGAAGAAAGCAGCACGTCTGAGGGACTGAAAATATTAGTTCACTAGTCTTTACTCACTCCTTTGTTTCCCATTCAGATAGAAGGCAATTTTATGTGGCAGTTAACAGCAAAGCTTAGGAACCAGACAAACACATATGTGGCTTTTAGATGATACTTCTAAATTAGTTGATTTTTGACCATACTAAGCTTTATTATTTATTAATTACAATAGTTCTGTAAGGGCCCAAGAATTGCTGAAGGAAGACCCCAGACTCAGAATTATGCAAAAACAAAGAGCATTTTATTCTGCAGGAAAAGCCAGCATGCAGAGCTCAATCATCCACACAAAATAGGGATGATGACCAGGGACAAAGGCATGCAGGCCCTTTTAAAGGGGACTTGGGGGAATTCTAAGTATTTCTGTCCTAATTGGGCAGTTTGGCAGCAGTTATATCCAGTGCATGTTGATTGGAGGGGGTTAGTGGCAGTCTCATCCATTCTGGGTTTTCCAGTATTGTATGGTCAGTAACAGCTGCATCCTATAAGATTGGGTCTCTCTGCCTTGTAAGACTAAGTTCAAAACTGTTTAGCTGATTGACTAAACTTTGCTGGAGGATTTCCCTGGACTCAGGTGTAGGTCATTATTTACAATGGGGGACTGCTCTGTGTCTAAAGTGGAGACACGTTCTGTCCCTTTCAGTTCTGCATTCTGTGCCTTAAGCTAATCCTGATGCCTCCGTTTTACAGGCAACGAACCTGCCTGAAGCATAGTAAAGACAAAATGGCAGCCCACAGAATGGGAAAATATCTTCACCAACCCCACATCTGACAGAGGGATGATCTCCAAAATATACAAAGAACTCAAAAAAGTAGTCAACAAACACCAAATAATCATTAAAATGTGGAGTACAGACCTGAATAGATAATTCTCAATAGAGGAATCCAAAATGGCTGAAAGACACTTAAGAAAGTGCTCAACATCCTTAGTAATCAGGGGAATGCAAATCAAGGCAACTCTGAGGTATCATCCTACTCCTATGAAAATGGCTAAATTCTAAACACAAATGACAGCTTATGCTGGAGAGGATATGGAGAAAGGGGAACACTCCTCCACTGCTGGTGGGAGTGCAAACTTGTTCAGACACTTTGGAAATCAGTATGGTGGTTCCTCAGGAAAATGGGAATCAGTCTACCACAGGACCCAGTAATTCCACTCTTAGGCATATAACCAAAAAATACACATTCATACAACAAGGACAGCTGTTCAACTATGTTCATAGTAGGATTATTTGTAATAGCTATGTTCATAGTAGGATTATTTGTAATAGCCAGAACTTGGAAACAACATAAATGTCCCTCAACTTAACATGCATGGAGAAAATGTGGTACATATACACAATGGAGTACTACAAAAAGAATCAATGGAATCTTGGAATCTTGAATTTCGCAGGCAAGTGGATGGATCTAGTAGAAACTGATGGCAGATATCATTCTGTAAGTATGTTTCTCTTATTTGTTAATGAATAAAGCACTGTTGGCCAATAAGAAAGCAGGATAGGTGGGACTAGGAGACAAGGAGGATTCCGGAAGTAGTAGGGAGGAGTTTCAAGATGTAGGACCAACAGGGAGAACCCAGGGCCCTCTCTCCGGTAAGATAAGACCACAAGGAAATACTTAGATTAATAGAAATGGGTTAATATTTAACACAGAGATAGCCAATAAGAAATGCTAGTAACAGGCAAACAGCTTTATACTGAATACAGCCCAGGCCAGCCGGAAAACTACTCTGCAGAGTAGGATTCCATTTTCCTGAGGAACCACCATACTGATCTCCAAAATGCATGTACAAGTTTGCATTCCCACCAGCAGTGGAGGAGTGTTCCCCTTTCTCCACATCCTCTCTAACATAAGTTGTCATTGGTGTTTCTTATTTTAGCCATTCTGGCAGGAGTAAGATGGTATCTCAAAGTTGTTTTGATTTGCATTTCCCTGATAGCTAAAGATGTTGAGCTCTTTCTTAAGTGTCTTTCAGCCTTTTTGATCTCCTGTATAGAGAATTCTCTCTTCAGTTCTGTACCCCATTTTTAAATAGGGTTATTTGGTGTTTTGTTGACTAGTTTCTTGAGTTCTTTGTATATTTTGGAGATCAGCCCTCTGTCAGATGTAGGATTGGTGAAAATCTTTCCCCAGTCTGTGGGCTGCCATTTGGTCTTGTCCACTGTGTCCTTTGCTTTACAGAAGCATCTAAGTTTGAGGTGGTCCCATTTTTCAATTGTTGATCTCAATGTCTGTACTACTGGAGTTATGTTCTTCTATACCAAATTGTTCAAGGGTACCTCCCACTTTCTCTTCTAAGAGGTTCAATGTGGCTGGATTTATGTTCAGGTCTTTGATCCATTTGGACTTCAATTTTGTGCATGGTGATAGACATGGGTCTATCTACAGTCTTCTACACACCCTCATCCAATTGTGCCAGCACCATTTGTGCTGTCCTTGCACTATTGTATAATTTTAGCTGTTTTGTCGAAAATCAGGTGATCGTAGGTGTGTGGATTAATATCAGGATTTTTGATTTAATTCCATTGGTCTACTTGTCTATTTTTGTGCCAATATCAGGCTGTTTTCAGGACTATAGCTCTGTAGTAGATTAAAGTCAGAGATGGTGATGCCTCCTGAAGTTCTTTTATTGTACAGGGTTGTTTTGGCGATCCTGGGTCTTTTGTTTTTCCATATAAAGTTATTATCCTTTCAAGGTCAGTGAAGAATTGGGCTGGGATTTTAATGGGGATTGCATTGAATCTGTAGATTGCTTTTGGCAAGATTGACATTTTTACTATGTTTATCCTACCTATCCAAGAGCATGGGAGATCTTTCCATTTTCTGGTATCTTCTTTAATTTCTTTCTTTAGAGCCACAAAGTTCTTATTATATAGGTCTTTTACTTGTTTGGTAAGTGTTACACCAAGATACTTTATGTTGTTTGTGGCTATTGTAAAGGGTGATGTTTTCCTGATTTCTTTCTCAGCCCCTTTGTCGTCTGAATACAGTAGGGCTACTGATTTTTTGAGTTTATCTTGTATCCTGCTGAATGTGTTCTGGTAAAGTGGGATTATCTATTGCCTATGTCTTTGTGAGCATTGTTAATTTCCTTGGGTTGGAGTGTTCCTTCCAGAACTTTCTTTAGGGCTGGATTTGTAGATATGTATTGTGAAAATCTGGCTTTTTCATTAAATATATTGTTTTCTTTGTCTATAGTGACTGAGACTTTTTCTGGGTATAGTAGCCTGGGCTGGCATCCATGGACTTTTAGTACTTGTAGAACATCTATCCAGGACCTTCTGGCCTTGAGAGTTTCCATGGAGAAGTCAGATGTAATTTTGATTGGTCTGCCTTTATATGTTACCTGTCCTTTTTCCCTCGCTGCTCTTAATATTCTTTCTTTATTCTGTATGTCAGGTGTTTTGATTATTATATGTCGAGGGGTCTTTTTTCTTTGGTCCAGCCTATTTGGTGTTCGGTATGCTTCTTGAACTTTCATGGGCATGTTCTTCTTCAGATTGGGAAAGTTTTCCTCAATTATTTTGTTGAATATATTTTCTGCACCTTTGAGCTGGGCTTCTTTTTTGGTTGGTGAATCTATTTCTTCTAGTTTATCTTCTATGACTGAAATTCTCTCTTCCATCCCTTGTATTCTGTTGGTTATGCTTGCGTCTGTAGTTTCCCATCGTTTGCCCAGTCTTTCTATTTCCAGCATTCCTTCAGTTTGTGTTTTCTTTATTGTCTCTATTTCAGTTTTCAAGTCTTGAACCCTTTCCTTCACCTGTTTGTTTTTTTCTTGGCTTTCTGTAGTTTCTTTAAGAATGTTGTTCATTTTCTTTTACTTGTTTTTTCTTCCATTTCTTTAATGGCTTTTCTCACATCGTCTTTGAGGGTCTCTATCATTTTCATGATGATAATTTTTAAGTTGTTCTCTTCTGCTTCAGGTCTAGTTGGTGTAGAGTCCCTAGATTCTGGTGGTGTTATGCTTGTCTTTCTATTGTTAGGTGTTTTCTTGTATTGCTGTCTTCCCTTCGTTTCTTCCAGAAGGTGTAGGTGGGGCCTCTCTTTCTCTATATGGAACTCCTCAGATGGGCTTAGGTGGGTCATAGGTTCAATGTCTGTACCTCTGGGTGGTTCAAGGTCTTTAGGATGATTCTTCTCAGGCTGGGGCCCGGTGATGGGGATCAAAGTTCAGGCTCCAGCAGAAGACTGTCTATGGGGGTCAAAGATCCTGAAGGCTGGGACTCAGGATGTTCCACGCACTGATAGGTGGATCTAGCCTGGGCCTGGCACTCTCCAGCTGAGAGAAGCCCAGTGACAGAGGTCAAGGGTCCAGTCTGCAGGGGCTCAGGATGGCCCCAAGGGGATAGGCAGATCTCTGGGAGGGGCCCAGAACTCCAGTAGAGAAACTCTAGCAGAGGCCTGGCAATGGGGGTCAAATACTAGGCAGAGATTCAGGATGTTTCCATGCTGATAGAGGGATCTAGTGGGGCGATCTCTGTAATTTCAAAGTAAACCTGGTGTATGGAGTAAATTCTAGGGCAGCCAAAGTTACACAGAGAAACCCTGTCTCAAAACATACAAAAATAAAAGAAAAATAAAAAATAAAAAAATAAAGTAATAAAAAGGCCACATCAAGATGGAAAGCATAGAGAGACTTTGAATATTATATGGCATTGTATTGTCTTTGTATTGTTTAACTTCTGAGGAAATAGCAACAATTGTTAAAAGAAATGCTGCTAGATTATTTTAATTTATATATTTTAAAAATCCTTTTACCTCCAAATTTAAGTCTAAGGACAAGTTACTGGGGAGCAGAAAGTGGATGGGATGGGGGTTGGGGAGGGTGAGGGAACTGGGATTGACATGTAAAACAAACTTGTTTCAAATTTAAATTAAAAATTATTTTAAAAAAGATAAAAACAATTACCAATTTTTTAACCACTAAATGATTTTAAAGGCCAATCATAATTCCCTACTGTGCAATTATGTATATGTATGTATATATATAAAATCTTAACATGATAAATTATACAAATGGGGAGCAGATTAGTGACAGCCAGAAATTCAGGGTGAACAATGAAGTACAACTAAGAAAGTATAACCCAAAGACTCTTCTTGTGGAAGAGTACTGTGTCAATTATGGTTGTGATTATAAGAATCTAAATATATGACAGAATTGCACAAACTTTTATCCACATAGACACTCCCATACACAAATGAGTAATATGGAAAAATTAGACCAAGGTAGATGCATTCTGTACATTGTACCATTGTCATGGTCTTGGTTTGAAATTGTACTGGTTGTGCAAAATGCTCCCTATCAGAGGAAACACCAGTTCTCCAAAGCCAGAGACCTTAAAGGGGGGGGGTCATACCTTGGAGATAGGTAAGAACTAGGAGAGGAAAGAGGAGGCTTTCCCACCATTGGAAGCACACATTCCCTGAGCCCCATCTATTTCGCTCTTTCTTCCCAAATAGATAAGGCAAAAAGAGGCAAAGTAGCAAAGACTAGGCAGAACCATGTAGCTACCATGCACCTAGAAGGATGAAAACACATCTGGAGAGCATGTTTCTAGTTGCCTATCACTTACAAGAAAATGGGATCATTCTCAATAAAGAAAACAGTGGAAACATTAATAAAACCCTTTAAGCCTTATCCAGCATCATTAACCCAGAATGCTTGGAACCAAAAGTGGTTATTTGTTTGTTTGGTTGTCTTTTGTTCGTTCATTTGTTTTTATTTTGTCTATGTTCACATTTGTGAACATCTAGGTATGCATAATAATATGCTTGAGGCTAGGACTAAGTCTAAACCCAGAATTTATTTATGTCTAATATGTAACTCAAGCACACAGCCTGAATGAGTTTTACATATCATTCTTTTTTGTTCATGTAGATTTTATTTTTTATTTTTTCTTATTTTACATATTGATCCCAGTTCTCTCTCCCTCTCACCCTCCCAAGACCCCCCCCCCACTCCCCTCCCATCCCATTCCCTACCCACTTCCCAGGAAGGGTAAGGCCTTCCAGAAGTGATCATCAAAATCTGTCATTTGGGGTAGGGCTTAGACCCTCCCTCCCATCTCTAGGTTAAGGGAGTATCCCTCCATGGGGAATGTGCTTCTGAAGTCCTTTCATGTAACAGGGACACATTCTGGTTCCACTGTCAGAGGTCTGATGGACTTTCCAGGCTTTCTAACTGAGACCCACATTCAGGGGGTCTGGGTCGGTCCTATGCTGGTTTCACAGCTATCAGTCTGGGATCCATGAGCTCCCCCTTGTTCAGGTCAGCTGTCTCTATGGGTTTCTTATACCTGGTCTTGACCCCTTTGCTCATCACTTCTCCCTGTCTGCAACTGGATTCCAGGAGTTCAGCTCAGTGTTTAGCTGTGGTTCTTTGCTTCTGCTTTCATCAGCTACTGGATGAAGGCTCTATGATGGTATATAAGGTAGTTATCAATCTCATTGCCAGGGAAGGGTATTTAAGGTAGCCTCTCTACTATTGCTTAGATTGTTAGTTGGGGTCATCCTTGTATCTCTGGACATTTCTCTAGAGTCAGTTTTCTCTTCAAACCTATAATGGCTATTATGGTATCTCTCTCTTGTTTTTTTTTTTTTTTTTTTTTTTTTTTTTTCTCGTCTATTCATCCCCTGACTCAATCTTCCTGGTCCCTCACATTCTCATTTCCCATCCTCTTCTCTCCTTCTGTTTCTCCTAACTCCTTCTCCACTCAGTGCTCCAACCCCCGCTACCAATATGCTCAGAAGATCTTGTCCCTTTTTCCTTCTGTCGGGGACCATGTAGGTCTCTCTTAGGTCCTCCTTGTTTCCTAGTTTCTCTCGTGGTGAGAATTATAGGCTGGTGATTCTTTGGTCTATGTCTTAAAATTCATATATGAGTGAGTACATAGTATGTTCCTCTTTTTGTGACTGGGTTATCTCACTCATGATGGTTCCTTCTAGTTCCATCCATTTGCCTGTGAATGTCAAGATTCCATTTTTTTTTCCTCCACTGAGTAGTACTCCATTGTGTAAATGTACCACATCTTCTTTATCCATTCTTCAGTTGAGGGGCATCTAGGTTGTTTCCAGGTTCTAGCTATTACAAATAATGCTGCTATGAACATAGTTGAACATGTCTTTGTTGCATGGATGTGCATCTTTTGGGTATATACCTTTAGAGATTGCTGGATCCTGTGGTAGACTGATTCCCATTTTCCTGAGGAACCACTATACTGATTTCCAAAATGCATGTACAAGTTTGCACTCCCACCAGCAGTGGAGGAGTGTTCTCCTCTCTCCACATCCTCTCCAGCATAAACTGTCATTGGTGTTTCTGATTTTAGCCATTCTGACAGTAGTAAGATAATATATCAGAGTTGCCTTGATTTGCATTTCCTTGATGGCTAAGGATGTTGAGCACTTTCTTAAGTGTCTCTCAGCCATTTTAGATTCTTATATTGAGAATTCTCTATTTAGTTCTACACCCTTCTTTTTAATTGTATTATTTGGTGTTTTGGCGACTAGCTTCTTGAGTTTTTTTTTTGTATATTTTAGAGATCAGCTCCCTGTCAGATGTGGGGTTGGTGAAGATCTTTTCCCACTCTGTGGGCTACCATTTTGTTTTGTTGGCTGTGTCCTTTGCCTTAACAAAATGTCTCAGTTTCAGGAGGTTCCATTTATTAATTGTCGATCTCAGTGTCTGCACTACTGGTTACACAGCATTCTTAATACTCCTATGGTCTGACTGAGACAAATCACATGAGGTCAAAGGTAGAATTTCTATTGACATCATCATGTCAGTGCTCAAAGAGTTCTGATTTTAAAGCCTTTCAGATTTTTAATTCTCAGATGCTGAACTGATTTAATCTCTATTTTCTCTTATAATCTCCAATTTCTGTTTTGCTAATTACATTGGAAAATCATACCTTTCCTTACCAACTTGCCTCTATTGCTATATTGAGAGCTTTAAACTTAGCAGACATGACCAAATGGTTACAGATTTACTGTAGTTATTGTTGGGTAACACTATTCCTGGCCAGATATCAACAAACACCTACACATCCCAGATAGGGGATCCATGACAGATCAAAGTAAAGACACCACCAAAATCCAATTTGCTGAACTAATGAGTTATTGAGTTCAATGACGTCACTCCCAGGAACAAAAATATTTAGACAGATGCATTATCAAAGCTCACACCAGCATGGGTGACAGCTCACAAAAACTGGAATACACTGAACAACCTGCAGGCAGCTCAACAGGTTGCAGTGTCCTTTCCAAGTAGTTCAATTGGTCTAGACCACTTCCAGGTAGTTTTCCTGGTCTGAGAATCTTCTAGGAAACTTGGCTTTTCTGAGTATCTCTTGGCAGTCCTTATAATTTATAAATGCTAGGAGAGGGAAGGGCCTGGTAAATGTGTTCAGTTTTAGGAACTTCCTCTAGGTGTTGAATTGTTTACTTCCCTGAGCATTAGGAACTTCCTTGCAGGCTGGATTGTTTTACCTCCCTTTATAACATTCTTTGTCTTAAGCTTCCCTCCAAAATGAACTGTTATGTCTCCAAGGAAATTGTTACCCAACACTTATGTGAATAAATTCATTGCTACAGCATTTATCATTATCAGCCTTACTGGATTACACAGTTCACATATCCAGAAGCCATACCTACTTCCTAATACCTTTATCATTCAGAACATTTCACTGCTTCAGGATTATGGAAATCACACCAAGACAGATTTTAGTCTCCAATTTCTAGGTATCAGCCTATTCATTGCTAAGCAGGTGTATGAAAGCATGACTTGATTTTTAATATTTTACATAATTGAACTTGGTATGGCTCTGCCTTTGCTCTGTTCTTTATGCTGTTGTTTAGAAAGATCCTTAATCCCATCACCTATCCTTCTGAATCTGAAATTAATGGAAAGTATTATGTGATGCCTTTATCCTATTACTCCAATTCTAGGTAGATTAGGGGCTCAATGCACCCTTAGAAAAGACTGTGTAGGGGCTTAACAGATGACTCAGCAGTTAAGAACACTTCTTGCTCTTGCAGAGGACCCCAGTTTAGTTCTCAACACTCATGAAGGGTAGCTTACAACCACGTGTAATTCTAGCTCAAGGAGATCTGATGCCCTTTTATGAATTCTGTAGGTGCATGCATTCATGTGCATTTACATGCATGCATACAGTGATATATACACACATACATACATACACACAACTCAAAATACATCTTTCTTAAAAATAAACTGCATAGCTCCTCATTAGGAAGTATATTCTTTCAAAAGTAGCAACTTTATAAATATCTACTGATATAGTCTTGCTTTTGTTCGGTTTTATTGGGATTTTTTTTAAAATTTAAATTTGAAACAAGCTTGTTGTACATGTCAATCCCAGTTCCCTCACTTTCTCCTCCTCCTCTGTCCTCCCCAACCTAATGCCTCCCCTGTTTTGTTCCCCAGAGAGGGTGAAGCCTTCCACTGGAAATCTTCAAAGTCTGTCATATCATTGGAGCAGGGCCTAGGTGCTCCCACCCCTGTGTCTAGGCTGAGAGAGTATCCATCTATGTAGAATGGGCTTCCAAAGTCCATTCGTGTTTTAGGGATAAATACTGATCCACTACCAGAGGCCACGTAGACTGCCCAGTTCTCCTAACTAACACCCACATTCAGGGGGTCTGGGTCATCCTATGCTGGTTTCCCAGCTATCAGACTGTGGTCCATGAGCTCCCCCTTGTTCAGGTCAACTGTTTATGTGGGTTTCTCCAGCCTGGCCTTAACCCCTTTGCTCATCACTTCTCCCTGTCTGCATCTGGATTCCAGGAGTCCAGCTCAGTGTTTAGCTGTGGGTGTCTGCTTCTGCTTCCATCAGCTACTGGATGAAGGCTCTAGGATGGTATATAAGGTAGCCTCTCCACTATTGCTTACATTGTTAGTTGGGGTCATCCTTGTAGATCTCTGGACATTTCGCTAGTGCCAGATTTCTCTTTAAACTTATAATGGTTCCCTCTATTACTATATCTTTTTTTCTTGCTCTCCTCTTAAAGCTGGTAAATATTATATTAGAAATTTTGGATCCCAAAGTGCCAACACCCCACTTTGGCCCAAGTTTAAATGTTTTCTAGGTTGCTCCCAAGTTAAAAATGATAACAAGAGAAAGCAGGAGCAGGGGAGATGGCTCAACTGGTAAAGTGCTTGTTACACTTGGAATTGGATCCCCAGCTCCTAGGTAATTAGCTCAGGGTGGTGGCATGTCTGTAATCCTAGCTCCGAGGAGGCAGAGACAGGGGGATGCCTAAGACTTGATAGCCTGATAATCTTGCCGAATTGATGGTTCCCAGATTCAGGCAGAGACCCTATCTCAAAAATCTAAGTTTGAGAATAATAGAGGAAGATACTAGACTTAAACTTCTTATCTTAATGTGCATCTGCACACAAACACGTACAACGTATTCAACACACACACACACACACACACACACACACACACAGACCACTACCACCACCATCACCAAAATAACTCAAGAGATTTTATTTTATTTCTTTCAATGCTGTCTTGTTTCCTACAAATATTTTTCATCTAGTCAAACATTTTCTCTCTGTCAAGACAAACATTTTCAGTGTTGCTATTAAGGAAGCTTTGTAGAGGCTGTGGTGATGTTTTAATCTAATCAGCCCCAGAAACACAGCATTACCCTTTCTCACAGTGGTAGCTTGGGAACCTTAATTGAAGCCTTCTGCAGATTAGATGCTTTTGTGTTTCCACCTACCACAGTCACAGCTGTATTGTTTGGTATGTCTATGGACAAAGGTTAATCTTCTGTGACTTCATCTGTCATAGGTAGGGGGGAAAAATGAAAAGATATATGCTGGTGTGTCCTCTTTTTAAACATATACCAAGGAAAGTTTTTATTCTGTAAGAGTCTGAGGCAGAATGGAAAGGCTTGCTTTACAAAAAAAAAAAAAAAAAAAATAAACTGGTTACCTGCCTCATTCCTATTCCTGAGCAGCTGAGGCAATGAGCTAATCACACACCACCTTCAGGCTTTCCCAATGAAAGGAAAGATTTGCACCTCCTTGAGGGCTAGCTTTCATTGTGCCAGAATGTACTGTCATGATCCCATGAAGTAAACCTACCAATAGTACAACCCAACTATGATGCCCGTGAACCATAACAGAGACCAGCATGGCAAGGTCCCAACAGTGTGGTACAGTAGTGGCACCTACATGTTGCTGGTAATCAGCAGCAACTTGATTTAGTTGGACTTGATTGAGTTCTACTCAACAAGAGGGAAAATCACTCAACTTCCCTTGTTATTGAGGTCATGGACCTTAGATGGGAATTTTCTACCTCCACTTTATTAAACCAGGAAATGTCCTAATTGCATTCTAAATATTTCTTTTTATTTTTCTTATTTTACATTTCGATCCAGTTTCCCCTCCCTTCCTCCCTCCTTTCCTCTCTCCCACCCTCCCGTGCCCCCTCCCATGCCACCCCCCAACTCCACAGGGAGGGTGATGCCTTCCAGGAGGGGGTCAACAAAATCTGTCAAGTCATTTGGAGTAGGGACTAGGCCCTCCCTCCTGCCTCTAGGTTAAGGGAGTATCCCTCCATGGGGGAATGTGCTCCCAAAATCCTTTTGCGCACCAGGGATACATCCTGGTTTCACTGTCAGAGGTCCCTTAGATTGCTCGGGCCTTCTAGCTGAGACCCATGTTCAGGGGGTCTGAGTCAGTTCCATGCTGGATTCCCAGCCATCAGCCTGGGGACCTATTAGCTCCTCTTTGTTCAGGTCAGCTGTCTCTGTGGGTTTCTGTAGCCTGGTCTTGTCCTCTCTTTGCATCTGGATTCCAGCTTGGCTCAGTGTTTAGCTGTGGGCATCTGCTTCTCTTTCCATCAGCTACTAGATGAGGGCTCTATGATGGTGGATAAGTTAGTCATCAATCTCATTATCAGGGAAGGACATTTATGGTAGTCTTTCTTCTGTTGCTCAAATTGTTAGTTTGGGTCAGTCTTGTAGGTCTATGGACATTTCTCTAGATTCAGTTTTCTCTTCAAACCTATAATGGCACCCTCTTTTATGGTCTCTCTCTCTCTCTCTCTCTCTCTCTCTCTCCTCTCTTTTGCATTCTAAATATTTCACTTTAAACTAAGAGACAAATGTAGCTCATATCCTTACCAAAGAAGCTTTTATTTGCTACTGCTAGAGACGGTTACAGAGACCAACAATTGTTCAAAATACAGAGAACAATGGACTGTGGGGTGCCCAGCCTCTGTGGTTGTATTTACAATACAATCCTAGACCTAAAGCATAGGGAACATTCCTGGACAGGGGCAGACTGATTATAAAAGCCAGAGGTTCAGGAAATCTATGGGTCCTAGAAATGAGAGGAAAATTTCACTCATGATATTGCAGAAACATGGCTGCCAAAATAAGAACCAAGCAAAGACAATGCCAATAGACGTGTAAATGTGGAAGGGGCCCCACAGCTAAACAAAGAGCTACAGTTCCTTCTATGGTTCCAGGGATTCTCATATCTCATCTTTTAATTGTATCCTCAAGTTCACAGACACTGTCCATCCACCCTTATTGAGGTATGTGAATATAGTAGTTCATCAGTTTCTTCCATCCTTGATATTATATCTTTTGTGTGGTCAAATTTATTATTTATGTTTTCCTATGTGTGTGTGTGTGTTTCACTTGATTACTTGAGGTTTTCATTTTCAACATTTTTATTTGTTTTTTCTAAAAGCTTAATATCTGTGCTGATAATTTTTCTTCCATAATATTACTTTTTTTCAATCATATTGTTGATTTTTAAAAGCCATTTTGTTGACTTACCCTTTATATTTCTGACTTTCATCATTAGGATCTGTGTTGAGTTCATCTGCTCTTTCAGGTCATGGGTCATTTGTGTCAGAAAATTTCAAAATCATCATTTGTCATTTTATTTATGTCAGTATCCTTGAGTTTGGTAATTGAGAAATTATGATCTTTTCAAGGAGCTATGTTGCTCTTTTTTGTTGGATTTCTATGTTGAGATTTGTACATCTGTTGGTTTGACTTTCTCTTCTGGTCTCTCAAGATCTTCCTATTTATTAACTAGCCCACTCTTAATGCCCAATCTCCTTTACCATTCAATGACAGTATTAGGCCAAATATAATATAAAAATGTACTTAAAACAGTTTTAAAACTATTAATGACCTGGAAATGGAAAAACTATTGCATAATGTACTATGAGGTTAAAAATGCCATACAGTAAGTACAGAAACATTGAACAAGAGAAAGGAAGAAGGTAGGAGGGGGAGCTGTCTTCAAACTTTCAAGATCTCCTGAGTATTATGAGATTGTTGCAGAGAGGCAGCTATTGGTGTCGATATCCTGAAATTTCAGAGTTCTAGGATCTGCAGCAGTGAAGTTCAGATTGTGGGTGCCAGAATTGGATTTTATCACTGGATTCATTCATTCATCTTCAGGAATATCAAATTCCAGGTTTGATTCTTTGTGGGAACATCCTGGACAAGGAAGACAGGACTCTTCTCCTCTGTACTTCCCAGCTGGAGCTGCACCCTTAGGCTTGTCAATATCTGGCTTTATATTGCTTTCCGGTTCTTCCTTCAGCTATGGGATATAGGAGGACAAATACAGGCTTCATTTTCTATGGTTGTTTCTTATTCTTAGCCTACAATGTAGCTCAGACTTTTTTTTAGTTTAAAAATTTAAGTTGTTTTGAGAATTTCATACACAAGTTTTATATTATGTAACTTCTACTCCTCCTCTTTCCCATTCTAACTTCTCTTATGTTCCTCCACTGATCTCTTTCAAATTCATGGTCTTCTTCAATTATTATTGTTGGTGTGTACGTACACACATGTATATATAAATACAACCTGCTGCTATATACCGTTGTTCTTATGTACATGTGTTTAGGGATGACTATTTGGGAATAGTTTGCTTTTTCCTTTTAATACTGATTCTTGTGCTTAACAGGGACACATGGAGGCTGTTTTTGGTTTTACAATTTATTTTTAATTGACATAGTACTTGTCCATGTTTGTGGAGTAATATGCAGTGTTAGACACATGTTTATATTGGGCAATGATCAACTCAAGGGAGTTACCATTTTTATTATTTTCCATGTAAATACTCTACTAGCCATTTGGAAATAGAGATTTTGTTTTGTGCTATGATTATCCTTTTTTACAGTGGGAAGATGGAACTCACTTTCTCCTATCTCCTGACTAGTGTTTGCTTCTCAACCCCCTTCCTTCTTTCTCAATTTCCCTTTACTCTTCAGCCTCCATTAGTCACCGCTATATTCACTACTTATACCATCTTCAAAGAGTCAGATTATGACTGAGATTTTGCAGAATCTGTCTCCAAGTTTTGGGGTTATGTCACTTAAAGTTCTCTAGGTTGTCCATGTTGCTGTAGATGATAGAACTTGGTCTTTTTTTTTTTTATATGGCAGTATTCTATGCAGGAGTGTAAATGGCTATATATTAAATTTTTTGACCCATTTATCTATTGATGAGCATTCAGAAATGAATTTTTAAATGAAGTTAGCAAGTGGAGCAAGGAAATATTTTTAGGCATAGAACCTAAATAATAGTAATACAAATAACAGCACGGGAGTTACGCTTATTATGTCTTAGTTATGTTTCTGTTGCTGTGGTGAAATATGGTGGAGAACCTTGCTATTAAGGTTTCAGTCTGCCACATTTGCATAGATCTCTGAGCCCCCTTTCTTTAACAGGGCTCCCTGTTCTCTGTCTAAGCTTATTTGGAAAGTGTCTCCAAGATCAGATGCCTGACCTTATTTGGAGGATGACCTTACACGGCTCCCTGCAAAGGCTCTATGATTCAGCACACATGTCCCACTCTTTCCTTCCACCCATATGTTAATTAGGTAGCGTGTCATGACCAATTAGCCTGCACAACCGTACTACCTGTAACCCTAAGAACCCTTATATACATTACACCTGGAAAAATAAAATGAGCTGACTCCCTGAAGTTCTTTCCATTATACTCGTAGCTGTCTGAACCCTGCTAACTGCTTCTGCTTCCTTTGCCCTCATAGGCTGGTGGCCAGTGACCCACAAGGAAAAGGAGACCCATAAAAACACTCTGACAAAGGCAACTTTTAGAAGGAATGGCTTCATTGGATTTACATTTTGGAGGGATAAGGGTCCATTGTGGTAGTAGCAGGTGTCAGGAATAGAGGCAGAGACCTCTTATTTTCAAATGTAATCAACAAACTAGAGAAAGCAGACTAGAGGTAGGCAAGACTGTTTTACTCTCAAAATTCATCTGCAGTGATAAACTTCATCCAGCAAGTCCATACCTCCTAAACCTAATCATCAGCTGGGGGTCAAGTATTCAAATACACAAGCATATGGGGGCATATTCTCATTCAAACTTATGTCATAGGTGCTCTACTTTTTAGGCCAGGAAACTGAAGTCTGACAATAGTTGATGACTTTTAGAGCTTAAGTTCAGTATTAGTAGTACTGATGTAGTTTCTTTGTAAGTAGAGGAGAGAATATAGAGGGGTGGACGGAGAGGAGGAAGAGGAGAGAGAGAGAGAGATGGCCTGGTTATGGCCCCAGATTTAATCCCTATATCTACCTCTTACCTAATGTAAGTGTTTGAACACTTTTCTGAGTCTCAGATTTATTCCGTATAAAACGGGAACAATAATAGCTGCTTTATTAACCATTTGAAAGTATTTGATCAAGTAATACAACAATGTCACTGTGACAAATGAATGAATTATTGCTCTAGTTTTCTTTTCTGCTATTGTGATAATACCCCGAGAAGAGCATCTTGTGGAGGGAAGAGTTTATTTGGCTTACACTTGCAGGTCACAGTCCATCAGTGAGGAAAGCCAAGGAAAGGGAACTTAAGATAGACAGTTGGAAGCAGGAACCATGTAATCCTGCTTATCTGCTTTTTTCCTGGCTCATGCTGTTAGCTTTCTTATATAACTCAGAACACCTTTCTAGGGATGGTGCTGCCCACAGTGGGCTGGGACCTCCCACATCAATCATCAGTTAAGACAGTCTTTCACAGATATGGCCATATGCCTATCCAGTGTGGTCAGTCCATCAGTTGAGACCCCTCAGATTACCCCAGGCTGTCAGTTTGACAGCTGAAACTAACTAGGGCAGATACTAATAAAGTATCTAGCACATCCTTTGGCACACTGTAATCAATATTATTTATTAATATTTCTGGACTTTGGCTTCTGTCTAGGTTGAAAGCATGATCATTACCATTTTTTTTTAAATCTGTGAGATTGATTGAAAATGCACATTTGATATCAAGGCTGGCAAAACACATCTTTCTTCCTTCTTTTTAGGATCTTTGACTGACCATTCACCCAGGAACCTAGTTTCCTTGATTTTCTGCTGCTGTGGGGTTCTATATAAGGTGGCTCATTGCCTCATCTTGCTTCCCAAATGCCATTTCCTTATTGCTAGGTGTTTAGTTGGAAAGTACTATGGTAAATTAATTTCACCTGGGTTGAATGCTTGAAGGCATGATCATATTGACATTTTAACAGGAGTCTCATGGAAAGACAAGACTTAGCAGCTTGGTTAAATCACTTAAAAGGGTGGTTTCTCTCCTAGTAGAAAACAGCCCAATGGCAGGTTGGACTGAGGAAGGGGTAGAGATATTTATTGGTAAAAAAGCCATTGCAGAACTTGTAAATCATCTACCTGGCAGGTGGTTGCTATCCCAACTCTTGCAAAAGACAGGCCCTATGGGCTCACAAAGGGCACTTGGAAAGTAATTTATTGATCATTAGGATACTTCCATTGAATAATGGTTCTTATTATCTGGGTGCACATCTGTTCTTTATTTGGTTCAGGGAAGTTGAGGTCAAAGGAGTCTACCACAATTATAGGTAGAGGATGGATACAGCTATTTACTAGAAGCCACTCAACCCTGAATATTCAATTACCTAGGGCTGTGTATGTCAGCAAGTGAAGACCTAAATAGGCTCCATCAGTGTATGTTATAACTGAATTTTAAAAACCCAGGGAACATCATAAAGATACAATTGACCAGTGTGTACAATATTTTATTTAGGAATGAATATATATATATATATATGGGGCATAGAAGCATACACCTGTAATCCTAATACTTTGGAGGTAGAGTCAGGAGGATCAGAAATTCATTTGTAAAAGAGCCATTACTAAATCTTGAATCATACATTAAACCCCACTCACTAACAGTGGGAGACTTCAACATTCCACTGTCACCAGTGGACAGGTCTACCAGACAGAAACTTAACAGAGAAATAAGGGATCTAACAGATGTTATGACTCAAATGGATTTAACAGACACCTTAGAACATTCCACCCAAGCACAAAAGTATATACCTTTTCTCAGCACCCCATGGAACCTTCTCTAAAATTGATCACATACTTGGTTACAAAGCAAATCTCAACAGATGCAGAAAAATTGGAATAGCCCCCAGTATTTTATTGGATCACCATGCCTTCAAGTTAGAATTTAACAACACAAATTCTAGAAAGCCTACAAACTCATGGAAACTGAATAATTCCCAACTTAATAAGTCCTGGATCAAGAAAGAAATAAAGAAAATAAATTAAAGACTTCCTAGAACTCAATGAAAATGAATGGGAATGAAAGCAATGTTAAGAGAAAAGTTCATAGCACTAAATGCCTATATAAAGAAGTTACAGAAATCCCACACTAGGGAATTAACAAAGCACCTGAAAGCTCTAGAACAAAAAGAAGCAAACTCACTCAAGAAAGAGTAGATGACAAGAAATAGCCAAATCAAGGGCTGGAATCAATAAAACAGAAACAAAGAGAACAATAGAAAACCAATAAACAAAGACTTGGCTCTTTAAGAAAATCAACAAGATAGACAAACCTGTATCCAAACTAACCAAAAGGCAGAGAGAGAATACCTAAATTAACAAAATCAGAAATGAATAGGGGGGCATAACAACATGCCTGGATAATGAGAAAATCCAGGTCATACTTGAAAACCTGTACTTCACATAATTGGAAAATCTAAAAGAAATGGACAATTTTCTAGATAGGCACCACATACCAAAATTAAATCAAGACCAGATAAACAAATTAAATAGACTATAACCCCCAAGAAAATAGAAGCAACCACTAAACTCTCCAAACCAAAAACAAACAAACAAATAAACAATAAAACAAACAAACAAAAACCCCCTCATGGTTGAATTGTTTTAGCACAGAATTCTACCAGAACTTCAAAGAAGAGTTAATACCTATACTCCCAAAACTGTTCCACACAATAGAAACAGAAGGAACATTGCCACACTCCTTTTTTGAGGCTAAGTAACCTTGATACCCAAGCCATACAGAGATGCCACAAAGATAACCACAGACCAATCTCCCCCATGAACATTGATGCAAAAATCCTCAATAAAATACTGGCAAACTGAATCCAAAAACACATCAGAGAAATCATCCACCATGACCAGAGATGACATCAGAGGCTTCATCCCAGAGATTCAGGGTTAGTTCAACATATGGAAATCTGTCAATGTAATCCACCATATAAATGAACTGAAAGGAAAACAAAGCCCCACATGATCATCTCACTAGATGCTGAAAAGCTTTCGACAAAATCCAAACCCCCTTCATGATAAAGGTCCTGGAGAGATCTGGGATCCAACGAACATACCTAAACATAATAAAAGCACAAGCCAATAGCCAACATCAAATTAAATGTAGAGCAACTCAAAGTGATTCCTCTAAAGTCAGGAAAATACAAGGCTGTCCACTCTCTCTGTATCTATTCAATATAGGACTAGAATGGAGATCAAGGTAGTACAAATTGGAAAGGAAGAAGTCAAACTATTACTATTCATAGATGATGTGTTAGTATACATAAGTGACCCCAAAACCTCTACCCAGGAACTCCTACAGCTGATAAACACTTTCAGTAATGTGGTAGGATACAAGAGTAACTCAAAAAAGTCAGTAGCTGTCCTATATACAAAAGCTAACGTGGCTGAGAAAAAAATCAGTGAAATGTCAAACTTTACAATATCCACAAATATAATACATCTTGCGATAACACTAACCAAACAAGTGAAAGACCTATATGATAAGAAACTTAAGTCCCTAAAGAAAGAAATTGAAGAAGATATCAGAAAATAGAAAGATCTCCCATGCTCTTAGATAGGTAGAATCAACATAATAAAGATGGCTATCCTAACAAAAGCAATCTACATATTTAATGCAATTGCCATCAAAATCCCAACACAATTCTTCACATAAAAGAACAATACTCAAGTTCATATGGAAAAACAAAAAGCCCAGAAGAGCTAAAATAAACAATCTTGTACAATAAAGGAACTTTCTGAAGGCATCATCATCCCTGACTTCAAGCTTTAGCATAGAGCTACAGTAATAAAAACAGCTTGGTATTGGCATAAAAACCGGTAGATCAATGGAATCGAATGAAGACCCTGATATCAATCCACACACTTATAAACATTTGATTTTTGGCAAAGAAACCAAAATGGTACAATGGAAAAAGAAAACCATCCTTAACAAATGGTGCTGGCCTAACTGGATGTTAACATGCAGAAAATTGCAAATAGATCCATAACTATCACCATGCATAAAACTCAAATCCAAGTGGATCAAGAACCTCAACATAAATCCAGCTACATTGAACTTGATAGAAGAGAAAGTGGAAAGTAGCCTGGAACACACTGGTACAGGAAACTACTTCCTAAATATAATACCAGTAGCACAGACACTGAAAGCAACAATCCATAAATGGGACCTCCTGAAACTGAAAAGCTTCTGTAAGGCAAACGACACTATCAACAAGACAAAATATCAGACTACAGAATGGGAAACGGTCTTCACTAACCCCACATCTGATAAGAGGGTTGATATCAACTAGATATCAAAATCCAAAATCCAAAATACAAAGTACAAAAATGAGGTACAGAGCTAAACAGAGAATTCTTGCCAGAAGAATCTAAAATGGCCAAAAGACATTTAAAGAACTGCTCAACATCCTTAATCATCAGGGAAATGCAAATGAAAACAACTCTGAGATACCTTCTTACACCTGTTAGTATGGCTAAGATAAAAAATACTGAGGACAGCTTATGTTGGAGTGGATGTGCAGTCAGGGGAACACTCCTTCACTGCTAGTAGGAGTGCAAACTTGTACAGCCATCTTGGAAATCAGTATGTTGATTTCTAAGAAAACCAAGGATCAAACTACCTCAAGACCCAGTGATACCACTCTTGGTCATTTTCCCAAAGGAAGTTTAATCATACCAAAAGGACATTTGCTAAACCATTTTCATAGCAGCATTATTCATAATAGCGAGAACCTGGAAACAACCTAGATGCCCCTCAACCAAAGAATGGATTAGGAAAATGTGGTACATTTACACAGTGGAGTACTACTCAGTGGTAAAAAATGACAATCTCATTAAAAATTTTAGGCAAATGTATGGAACTAGAAAAAACATACTGAGTGAGGTAACCCAGACTCAGAAAGACAAACACAGTATGTATTCACTTGTAAGTGGATACTAGATGTAAAGCAAAGGATAACTAAACTAAAACCCTCAGCTACAGAGAATTAGGTAACAAGGAAGACCCTAAGAGGAATAAATGGATCACCCTGGGAAGAGAAATTAGATGATATCTACAGGGCAAACTTGGGGCAGAGGAGGTAAGGGGGAGTGGGGATGACGACCAGGAGGGAATGAGATGGCCTAGGCAGGGAGGGATGCAATGGAAGAGCAGTGAAAAACATATCTTAATAGAGAGAGGCACCTTGAGCTTAGGGAGAAACCTGGTGCTAGGGACTCCCAAGAATTCACAAGGAGGACCCCAACTAAGACTCTTAGCAATAGCAGAGAGGATGCCTGAACTGGCTTAACCCTGTAATAAGATTGATGAATAACTCAACTGTTATCATAGCACTCTCATCCAGGAAATGATGGAATTACACACAGAAATCCACAACCAAGAACCAGGCAGAGCTCTTGGAATCCAGTCTAAGAGAGGGAGGAGGGAACATATGAGCAAGGGATATCAAGATCATGACGGAGAAATGTACAAGATCTCTGAACTAAGTTTGTGGAAACTCATTATATCTAGACCTACAATTGTTGAGACTCCAGGGGCTTGAACTAGACCTTCCATATGTGGGAGGCAGTTGTGAAGCTTGGGCTATGAGAGCGGTCCTTGGTAGTAGGACCACAATACAAATCTGGTACATGAACTAGCTTCATTCATTAGGGTAAGATGTCATGCTCAGTGGCAGTAGGACCACGATATAATTCCAGAAATGAGCTATCTTGTTGGAGCCATTGCATATTGTGGGTTGCCATGGTCAGTCTTAATGCATGGTAGAATGGCCTGATCCTTCCCCAACCTATTGTGCCAGACTATGTCGGCTCCTCATGGGAGCCCTTATCCATGAGGAGGAGTGGACTGCATGTGGACGACTGAGGAGGTGAGGGGGGTGGGAAGAGGCGAGAGGGGTAGGAGGGAGTACTGTGGTTGGACTGTAAAATGAAATAAAAAATAAAAACATGAAAAAAGTGATATTCCATCATAGCAGATAGATCCATAGTAACATAGAAGGAGCTCATGTGGTCTGAAGGTAGGAGAAGTCTGGCTGAGGAAGGCATGTCTGAGCTATCACTTGAAGGCCGAGGAGGAAAGGAGGAAACATTCTGTAAATGGAGGTAGTAATCATGGAACCGGTGAGACGCCTGGCCTTGAAATCTGTCTTATCTAGTGACTGTAAAATTTTGAATCTGAAAAGACTATTCTGCTTGAACTCAAGTAGAGAATTCAATGAACTAGATCTGACTTTCCCAAATATTGCAGTCATTCAATATTTAAAAAGTCAAATATACATTACAGTGTCAAGTATGCTGTGGTTAGAAGGAGCTATGAAATAAGGCTTTTCCTGACTGTTCCTTTTACATGTTTGCTCATGTAAACCAGAGAGCAAAAACGTCCATCCATTTAGAGTTTGACTCCATGATTCAGAATTAGCTATAAATATCATCATATCACTGTTTACTTTAAAAAGTACATTTATATTCATTTATTTCAATAGCTAATTCTGTATGTTGCCTACTGGTAACTTTAAGACAGCCTTCCTACTCTTTTCTTTAAAATTAGAGCCATGAGTTTATCCCACAAGGATATATTATGTGCTCTAATGAGCTGGTAATTATGAGGTAATGAAATGGCTAACCAAAAGTATGTTATTAGGAGTAGTTGCTATGTAGAATATTTTTGTCATGCGATTAGAAATGTTACTTAGATTTCAGCAAGGCATAAGAAGTCACACGCTGAGGACTAGGAAAATGCAACCACATCCTTTCATCCTCCGTTGAAAATTAGTCTTAAATCTGTTCACAGAAAGCATTAGGATTCTAATTCCAGGAACTGGATTTTAAATCCCAGCCTCCTCTTCAAGTACACAGTATGCTCTTCAGTTGTGAATCAGAACTGTTAGTCCAGGGCAGGTGAGAATGCTGCTCTCAAACTGCATTAGGCAGCTGCCTTCCTCAGATGACCATCCTGACTTACTTTGTCTTTACTAGAGAAAAGTTTCACTATGAAAGTACTAATCGGACTGACAGGGAGTTTTGCATAAGCAGTCGGACACATGATACTTCCTGAATAAGAATAAAGCTTTAGTTAAAATAGGTTGAGATCATGCGAAAACTTCTTTTGAGTTGCTGAGTCAGTGAGGTCTAGTACTCTCAAAACAATAGCAGTTATTGTTATTGCCTTTGGTTGCCTCCCAGAACTTGAAGGTAAGATTCTGTGGATAAAGACATTGCATATTTAGGAAACAAGGCTGTAGGAATTGAGTTATAACTGACCTGAAAGCTGTATCTCTGAGGATGAGCTATCATAGTCTTTGAAGGTGCTATGCAAACTGCCAAGGAAGAAAAGTAATTGGTAGTCCCACCTAGCTTTAATGCCTACAAACCACAACTATAAACAGAACAGCAAGATATACTGAAAGGGGCAATGGTGGTACTTACATCCTTGGAATAACCAACAGCTGCCTATTTTGACTTAAATCCCACTCAATTGGAAAACTATGCTTGTTACAGTAAGCCTAGTCAACTACCCATAGCTGAAGAAGTCACAGACTCTAGAGGAGAATCACTACTGCCGTTTTCCTAATCCAATAGAATTTCTAACTATATTCCAAATACACCCACAGATGAATATAGCTCTCAGCCCTCATTAAAGAGGCTTCTTTTTGCAACAGATGGAGATCACTAGAAAGATATAGAATTAAATGAAAATGCAGAGAATAAGTGTCTGTGGGGTTTCCAGTCCCAGTTGGCATATTTACCATGCAACCCCTATACTAAGACTCAGGGAATATTGAAGAAGGGCAAGTGGAAAAATTGTAAGAGCCTGGCATATTCTGTGACATAGCATCTTCTATATATACCAATGTGGTGATTTGAATGAGAATGCTGTCCCCCCCCCATAGATAGATTTATATATTTGAATGCTTCTTCCTCACTCAGTGAACCATTTGGCAAGGATTAGGAGGTGTGGCATTGTTGGAGGAGGTATGTCATTGAGGGTGGTCTGTAAGGTTCTAAAAGCCCACACCAAGCCTAGTGTCTCAGGCTTTGCCTGCTGCCTGTGGATCAGAATGTAAAGCTCTCTACTCCTCCAGTGCCATGCTACTCCAGCTCTCACAATGATGATCATGGACTAACCTTCTAAAGCTATAAACAAGTCACAATTAAATGCTTTGTAAAAAAGACTGAAAACAGACTTTTTTCTTGTACAACATATCCTGACTCCAGAAAGAGTTGCTTTGGTCATGGTATCTCTTCACAGCAATAATGTAGCAACAAAGACAATGAGAAAAATGTGCCCATGAAATCCCAACAATATAGCTGCTTCATCAAGATGTCATCATCATAATGACAACACCAGTCAACATGCCACATGGTTGGAAGGTATTTCATGTTGTTTCACCCCTATTTGAAGAGCTATAAGAAATTAATAGCTTCCAAGAGAGGGAGAGTCAGTTTTTGCTGGTAATGAATCCCTGATAGGTTATCAAATTTCAAGTGGTCAGCCATGAACACATGCTTATATAAGCAACATTACACGGACTTAATTGGTTATGTGTATATAGCAATGATAACTAAAGAAGAAAAGGTCATGAATTTGAGAGGGATTGTGGGGACAAGTGGATTTTGGAGGAAAGAGTGGTTGGAAAGATGTAAATACAGTACTTATGTATAAGATTGTCAAAGAACATAAAATAAAAACTGTCTTGAAATCATTTTTTCTGTATTTTTAAATGCTTTGTGGATATGAAAATATGTCATGGAGATACACACAATGTGGTATAGAATACTTGGTGCCAAATGAAGACATTTATGATGATTAATTTTGCCTAGTGAAATTTTAAGCTCTGATTTTGCTAATCTCTGAACTGACATCGTTGTCGTTTAGATTTGAAATGTATCCTGAAAGGCTAGTATGTTAGCAGCTAGGTTTTCAGCTGATGAGATTTTGGGAAGTAGTTGGACTCTGAGGACTCTAACATAACCAGTGAATGCAGGCTTTGATGGGGGCATAACAGCACGGCACTGCTGAGAAGTGGCCCAGTTGAGAAAAGCCAGTTGTGAGGAGCTTGCCCTGGGGAGATGTTCTTTGCTCCAGTCTCTTCCCAGTTCTCTTCTTCACTTCCTGGCTGCTTGAAGTAGCAGCTCTTTTTTTTCTACCATGCTATTGCACAATGATGTCCCATCTCACCTCATCTGAAAGCCATAAAGCCAACTAGCCATGAATGGCAACTTCTGTGATGGTCAGAATATTTTTCCTCTGAATTGCATTTTAAAGGTGATTGTTATAACCATCAAAAGTCTGACTAATATAGGTTTTTATTATCTTCCTTTAATATTCTGTCTCAAGAAATGATTCACATGATGCGAAGTTGCCAGGCAGTTTTTCTCCTTGGAAACAGCTACCTTCTTCCCAGGTTCAATGGTCCTTTCTGTACACCGACAACTGTTTTATGTGTTTTCCTTTCCTTCTATTTATGTATGTTTCCCCTTTCTCTGCTGCTAACTCCCCGAGGACAGGGTCCACATGTGATTCCTTTTGGCATGAGAATACATACTCAGCAGTGCTGACTTCCAGCCAGGAGCTTTGTATTTCCTTTGTTCCTTTTTCTACCTCTGTACATAGGGCCCTATGATAATACAGCCAGTCAGGTACTATGGCCCTGTCAATAAGTGTGACTCTTACTGGCAAGGTGTAAAGAAAGACCTATTCATTGCAGATAAAGAACACACTCAGAGACCAAAGAAAGACTTCATTTAAGTCAGTGTTAGAGATCAAATGAGAGTGTTCAAAGGCATCTAAGAAGAATTATAGACAATTTGTGGGCAGCTGCATCTCTGAAGATCTCACAGATCTCTCCATTATTGAAAAGTCCTACTCATAGCACTGCATGACTTGTGAAAAGCTATGAGACTCTTGTAGGTAATGCACAGGTGTATTAGCAAAGAGTCCCAACCTTGTGGATTGATTGCTTATCCTGTAACGTTGTGGAGAAGATGGGTCTCATAAAGATCTCATGAATCTTGTGAAATTTCCCCCTTCCTCCACGAGGGAATGTTAATATGCCTGGTTTCTTTAGGGTTTTATGTCGGTGATCATGGTATGTTTATACCATGATATTCAGGGTCCATAGATGAGCAGGACCATTGACAACCACTCTCCACCAGCAGTCTGTAGTGTACCTTTCTCTGCAAGGAATGCCAGGTACTTGGAAGGCAACTTAAGTTTAGTTCTAGCCTGATTTCACCATGTTCTGACACAAGTCTATTTGGTAGTCTCAGCAAAAGAGACTTATCAGCTAATGATGGCATTCAACCAATAGCAATCTCAACAGTTTGTGTTGTGTGAAGGTTTCAAGGATCTTACTGGTCAACAATGTAGTCTACCACTGGCACAGGAATTTTCACTGAACAAATTTATAGCTTCTACCCACATATGGGTCTCTCTGAATTTAGCCTCTTCATTACTACATTTGCTGTTCTTCTAGATGCCACTCAAAATTTTAAAATGTTCATTACCTTATTAGAGAGGGTGGGCAGAATGATTGATGTTCTACAGCTATCATTCCAAGCAAATGATAACTGATATTGGGACTCTGAAGACAAGAGAATAGAGAAAAAAAGGTATCGAGGTCTGATACAGTATGAAAGCAACCCAGCACTTACATCAACAGTTCTTTCAAAGGACTGATGTTGGGTACAATGACATGGCTTGGGGACAGCACCTCATCTAGCTCTCCAGAATATTCTCCAAAAGCTATCTGGTCACATCTGGCTGTAGAAAGGGCTTTCAGCTGAGTGAATAATATCTCACCATTACTGATTTTTATTTTTCACAACCATGCATGAATGCCACCACAGTTTTGTGCCTTTAAATAAAACTCCAACAGTGCGATAACACGAATGTCCCAGCACTAAACTCTCTGTCCCCAGCATACATTTTGAAGGGGAGAATCATATGCAATATACTTTTGTGAGATAGAGTGGATAATTAGATGCCCATGGATAAGCTTACTATTCTTTTCACTTGACACACTCTTACCTCCATATCTACCCTGGTATCCTTTATCCTGGTACTTGCATGTGTTTCTTTGAATTAAGATACACTTGATTCTATCATCCAAAACCTAAGGACTCTGCACACCAACAGACCAAAAAGGAAAAGCATCCAAAGCTCTTCTTAGGACCTCCAGTAGCCCTGCATAGACCTCACCAGCAGAGACCTTAAACACTTTGCTAAAATAGCAACTGAGGTTGTTCCTATCTTACAGCATCTACCTCTTCCATGACAGAGGTCTGGAGGAATCTCCTGCATTTTGTCATTGCCAATGCCCTTGGTGAACTGTTAGCATGCTTTAAGGGCTCCTAGAAGTTCATAAGCATGCCATTTGGCCTTTGGCCAGTTTCCCCCCCCTAGAAATCTGTCTTCACAAATACAAATCTTGCATTTGCTTAAAAAAAATTAAGACCCACTGTTATCTTTTCAATACCTTAAAGAATTACTTTTAAAGGTGGTATGCAGAATAATGAGTTCTTTATGACTCTTTCTTACCTATGTGTTATCAGACTTTGTTTTAGTCTGTCTTCCTCCATGTTCCTTCCTTCTCTCAGCTTCATGTTTTGTTTGTTCCCTTCCTTCCCTCAGATAGTTTTTCATTCTGTTTCACGTCACATGTGATCTATTACTGTCTTTTATTCCCTCTTGTTATTTCTTTTCCTCTTCCACGATTACCTTTCTAGTTTCATGATGAACATGCACACATTTCCTGCAAATACCATGTTTTCATTTTATTTTATGGCTGAGTAAAATTCCATAGTATACATATAACATGAACTTTTCCATGTACCTGTTGCTGGACTCTAGGCTGGCTCTGCTTGCAAGCTATTGTGGATAGTGGAGATATGGATGTGCAAGTGTCCCTGCAGTTTGTTGACTTCTAACCTTTTGGGGCTATACCAAAGAGCAGCAGAGGTGGGCCATATGGAGCTTCTCCATAACCACTCCCATAGTGGCTGCACCAGCATGTGCTGACGGGTAGTGAGTAATAATCTTCTTTATCCGCTGCAGCATTTGTTGTTTCTTGGTGCTAGTCATTCTGACTGGGCTCTCAAAAGAGTTTTAATTGGCATTCCAGAATATCTAATGATTTTGAATGCTTTCCCAAATATTTATGTACATTTCCATTTCTTATTTTAAGAACTGCCTGTTTGACTCATCAGCCCATTTATTGAGTAGATGATTTGATTTTTGTAGTTGGCCAGGATTTTCTTCCCGTCTCACATCCTGCTTCTTCACTCTGTTTTAATTGCTTTCTTTGATGTGCAGCATATTTTAAATTTCATATAATCTTATTTGTCAAATTTGGGGATTGTTTTTGTGTTAATTGGATTCATTTTTAGAAAGTCCTTGCCATGCATGTGTCCTGAAGTATTTTCCTTATGTTGTTCTCTAGCAGTTTCTAAAGTTTAAAGTTTTATAGTAAAGTGTTTGATCCATTTTGAATAGATTTTGGTACATAGTAAAAAAATATGTATATACATATATATATAATTTCACTTTTCAACATGTGCTAGTCTGGTTTTCTTAATACCATTTATTAAACATGTTGTCTTACTCATTTTAAAAATGTATATTTTTAAAAACTTTGAAATTAGGAGGCTGATAATTCACACCACCAGAGGAACTAGGATACAAGGTGTATTCTAAGAGATTCATATAAAGTCCCTCACAGAACCGGGAAGGGACAAGTCTCCCAGAGCTCAGGGGAAGTGGGGGGGGGCAGCGAATGGAGAGAGAAGTAGGAGAAAACGAGGGGGAGGAAAGGAAAACATGTGCGACCAGGAAGATTGAGCCTGGTTAGGAATAGAAGACAGGAGACAGACAGAGAGAGAGAGAGAGAGAGAGAGAGAGAGAGAGAGAGAGAGAGAGAGAGAGAGAGAGAGAGAGAACATAAAAGAGGGAGCCAATATTGGTTTGAAGATAAAATTGAACACAAAGAAAGCTCTAGAGAACTACAAGACTGCTGCCAACTAACAATTTGAGCTTCCGTGGAAAGGCTACCATCAATGCCCTTCCTGGAGAGTGATATCAACAACTAACTTCTCCATGGAGCCCTCAATTAATGTCTGTTGGAAACAGGAGCAAACACCCATACATAAACACTGAGTCAAAGTAAAACCCAGATGCAGATGGAGAGGACAAGACCAGGCAGCAGAAACACATACAGACAGCTTACCTGAACAAGGAGCAGCTAACTGGCCATCAGACTGAAAGCTGGGAAGCCAGCATGGGACTGACTCAGGCCCCCCTGAATATGGGTCTCAGCCAGAAGGACTGAGCAGTCTAAGGGACCTCAGACAGTGGAGCCAGGATGTATCCCTGGTGCACAAAAGGACTTTGTGAACACATCCCCCATGGAGGGATAACTGCCTTAATCTAGAGACAGGAGAGAAGCCCAGTCCCTACTTCACATGACCTGTCAGATCTACATGACCCCAACTGGATGGCATTCCCCTACATATGGAATTGGGGTGGGGGGATGGGATGGGAGGGTGGTTAGAGTGCATGTGAGAGGGCAGGGAGGGTAAAAGGGAGGGAGGAAGGGAGGGAGGGAGAAAAGGAGGGAGGGAGGGGGAACTGGGATCGACATGTAAAATAATAAATTAAATAAAAAAAAATGCTTTGACTCTAAAATTTAAGTTCAAGGACAAGTTACTGGGGAAAAGGATTTCTATTTTTGTTTCCTCAGAAAATGAAAAGATGTGGATTCCTTCCAGACTAATGTGGTTTGATCAAGCCAGACCACCTGAAACAGAGTACCAGGTGATCCTACATTCAAAACAGCTGGACAAAGCAGCCTTACAGACTACAGCCAGGATTTCTGAATCTTCTTCTAATCCCCCATGACAGTGCCCCTTACCAGCAGGAAGTAGTTTGGAAAGAATGACGTCCAAACTCCCAAATATAAATGTTTGTTTTCATTGAAATGGACTTGGTTATATATAAAAACAAAACAAAACAAAAAAAAAAAAAAAAAAGAAAATTAGGAGGCTGTAATTTTTTCTTGGTACATCATTCTACTCCACTAGTCTATATATCTCTTTGTGTGTGAAAACCACGGCACTTTGTCACTATGGCTCTGTAGTATAATTTGAGAGGAGGTATTCTGATATTGCTCATACTGATGTTTCTATTTAAGATTGCTGTGGGTACTCTGGGTCTTTTATATTTCTAAATGAATTTTATGATTTTTTGTTTAGTTCTTTGAAGGATATCATTAGAATTTTTATTAGGACTATGAATATGAAGATCATTTTTGATGTAATACCCATTTCAACTACATCAATTCTGTAAGTCTGTATGCATGGAAATTCTTTACATCTTCTAGTATCTTCAATTTTTTTCTTAAAAATAAAAAATGGAAAAACAATAAGTCTCTTATTTATTATGCAAATATAAAAAACTATAAAATGTTGCAGCCATTTCTTTCTGGGTTTCAAAACTTGGACACTGCTGGAAATAAGCACGTCTGTTGTATTTACTGACTCTCATCTTTCCTATGATTCATGCTGTTGCTGGGGTTTTTATTGGACACCCATCTGACATCTGCTGGAGACAACTTTAGATTCATAGCTTTCTTTTTGCAAATAAGGGGCCTCTGTTAGCTACTTAGCCTAGTAGTTTGTGGGCTGGGAAGTGTCTCTCACCTTCAAGGTGCTCCATGGTCACACTTTCAGGAGTAGAAAATGTCCTAGTCCTGGGGTATGTTCTAAATGCATTGGGACTGTAAAGAATAACTACAGTTACAAGATCTTACAGATGGGCACTTATCTTCTTATTTTCAATAATTCCTGAATATTACTTACTGCATGCTATTAAGTAGACTGTTGGACCCTCAGACTTGTCTTGTTCCACAGTAGTAAATGACAAATAGGTGGTTCCAGGGTTTCATCCATCTGCTGACTTCAATTTCATGGCTACTGCACTCCAGGATTATTCTCATTTATGAGATCTGCTCCAGCCACTGAGAGTGGGACCCATCTTCCCTGATGCATTTCTTTGCTTGAGGCCTACTTTTTATTTTTCTGTCTCCAGAACTGTCTCACAGGGTTGTTTTACACTGAAGGTCTATGGCAGTTTGTTGGGAAATTTAAGTACTTCTCCCTTACAGCTCTCTTCCTCCCCACCCAGCTTTAGAGCTCCCATGCTCTCAAGCCTGATCAAACAAGGTTGTTCTCATAATTTTCCAGTGTGCAGTGCCCATGCCTTCACCCCAGGTGTGGGTAGTGCATGACTTCCTCCTATGCTTAGCCAATCCCCTGGCTTGGGTAAATAAGCCCATTACTCTCTGTAATAAAAGGCAGCAGCTTCCTCTTTACTTCTCCTCGTGGTCTGTTAAGTGTTTCAATCCCGACATCCTCTGCCAGCTTGGTACTCTGGCCGCATGGGCGCGGCAGCAGTTCAAATTTAGGCTCTCTGCTTTGCAGTTGTTTCCTCTTTATAGTTTTTCAGTGTGACTCAGCTTTGAGCAGTGACTTTCCTCTCAGAGTTGCACCCAGTAAGTACCCTTCATCATACAGAGTGACAAAATGGGATTCCTATCTGCCAGAGGACTGATTGTTTCCCAAAACCTGCAACTGCAGGTTTGTGGGGTTTATGTGCTAGAAGAGTCCAGAAATTACGAAAGAACAATGACCTAAACCCCACTGATGATTCCAGGCCACAGTGGCTGCAGAGTGATTCCTGACTGCTCAGGTGGTTTTCTGTGTTGCTATTACACTACTTTGTCTAAGCCAGCTGACCTGTTGGTCAGTTGAAAGTTGGAGCCAATGCCATAGTGTGACCAGAAACATTAGCAACACCAAGGTTCTGGGATGAAATCAGGGTGGCAGGGTAGAAAGCCAGTCTTTGAGTAGAGGTTGCCTTGGGGAGAGAACAGGGTCAGAAGGGAAGAGGGCTTTCTGCTGAGTCTTGTGATAGGAAGAATTGGGACTGAAAACTGCCCCATTCAACAAAAGGAGGCATAGCAATATTATGAAGACCTATGAGGGAGCCTCCCCAAAGCATCTGATCTGTCAGGAAAAATGAAGAAGAGGAAGAATGCACCAGAAGTATAAAGGTAAAAGGGGAAGCAGATGAAGAAGACAGTCTTGGTTTCTCAGCAGCAAAGATGTAGGTTCTGGGTAAGAAAGCAGACTAAAAAATTCCTGCATGTGACCCAGTGAATAAAATAAAACAAAATAAGAGAAAGTAGACTTTATTATAAAGAAGAGGAAGACTTTTGTAAATCCACAAAGTAGTTAAAAGTATAGAGGAAAAAATATGAGTAATGTAGAGAAAATAAGCTAAGCTGAAAAGAACTATAGCAGTGTAGCTCCCTAGTGACAGACACAGGAATAGAAAAGAGAGATCCAATCCAACTCTCAGACACCTGAATAGTGTATGGTCAGCTACACCACTGAACATAGTGTATCTATTTCATTGGGGGTTGAAGAATTCCAACCCAGTGAATTGTTTACCTCTTAAAGTGGAGGTAAATTTCCCTGATGATATTCTGCTATACTCATAGATCCGTGTCTTGTCTACTTGTCATCAGAGAGGCTTCCTCTGGCAGCAGATCAGAGCATATGCAGAGACTCACAGTCAGACATTATGTGGAGATAGAGTCTAAATTGGAGGTCTCCATCAAATCCCTCCCCACAGAGACCAGGGGTCCCTGTAGAAGAGGTGGAGGAAAGACTGTAGGAGTCAGAGGGGATTGAGGACCTTAGAGGAGAACATAACCAACTAAATCAACTATGCAGGGCTCAAGTGGGCTTATAGAGACAGAAAGAGCATACATAGGGCCTGTATGCACCAGGTCTTCTGCATATATGTTATAGGCCATTAGCTTAGTGTTTCTGTGAGACTCCTAACAATGGGAGTGGTGTGTGTCTGATTCTTTTGCCTGCTCTTGGGACACTTTCCCTCTCATTCGGTTGCTTTGTCTCACCTTGATACAAGAGCTTCTGTCTTGTCTTACTGTATCTTGTTTTGTCTGCTTTTGTTGTTGTCTCTAGGAGGCCTGTTCTTTTCTTAAAAGAAAATGGAGGGGGAGAAGGGGATCTGGGGAGAGTGGAGGTGTGTGTAGGAGCTTGGAGTAGTAGAGGAAAGTGGTAAGGATATACTGTATAAGAGAAGAATCTATTATCTATCTATCTATCTATCTATCTATCTATCTATCTATCTATCTATCTATCTATCTATCTTTCCTTCCTTCCTTCCTTCCTTCCTTCCTTCCTTCCTTCCTTCCTTCTTTCTTTCTTTCTTTCTTTCTTTTCTGTTTTGGTTTTTGAGACAGGGTTTCTCTGTAGCTTTGGAGGCTGTCCTGGATCTAGCTCTTGTAGACCATGCTGGTCTCAAACTCACAGAGTTCTGCCTGCCTCTGCCTCCTGAGTGCTGGGACTAAAGGCATGTGCCACCACTGCCTGTTGAGACAAATCTATTTTCAATAAAAAGTGGAAGAATCTCTTTAGGATCTTGTGATAAACAAGACTTGAGAGCCTACCTCTATATCTAGGAGGGAAGGATAACAGGTCCAATCCTCTGAAAGTCTTTGTTGAGTGATCTTAGCTGCTTTGATTCAAGAAGGGTCCAACCAGAAGAACATAATTACATGATAATAACTTGGGATTGAACTCAGGGCCTCATGTTAATAAGGCAAACACTCTACAATCTAAACTATATCCCCATCTTATAGAAAACTGAGGTACAACACTCTAGAGACAAAAATATAGTTAGTGCTGGAACCAACATTCAAACCAGTTCATTCTTTTATTCTTTATCTTTAAAATTATGTGCTCTGAATAGCTAAATACTCCTTAAATGGCAAGATACCCCTTAAGTCATACAAGCAACACACATTATTTATAAGATTCACTGTTACGAGCAGGATTTCTGCTGACCTGGTCCCACAGCTGCACCAGCCCCAAGTAACACACAGAGACACTGTAATAGATATAAAGCTGTTGGCAAGTTACTAGTATTTCTTATTGGCTAGCTCTGTCTTAAATATTAACCCATTTCTATTAATCTAAGTATTTCCACATGGTCTCATCTTACCGGAGAGAGGGCCTTGCATTCTTCCTCCTCAGTCCTGCATCTTGAATCTCCTCCCTACTACTTCCCGAATCCTCCTAGGAGTTTTCTTCTAGTCCTGCCTATCTTACTTTCCCATTGGCCAATATTGCTTTATTCATTAACCAATAAGAGAAACATATTTACAGAATGAAATCTCACATCAATTCACCATAAGCTGATGGTATACTTTGGGGATGGTGAAAAGCAGTGTGCCAAGTGGTATGCACTAGGAAACAGTAGCACCATCTCTGAGACTTACTTTGGAGATAAAGGAAGTGACTTTTTGATTCCTTGAATAAACCATGAACATCTTATTATCTTAGTCATACTTCCAGGCAGTCATCTCTAATGGGAGTGAGTTTGTTTTTGAACTTGTTTTCTGTGTTTTGTGGTTAGTTATATCATTGTTTCCACTCTGATAGCAGACTTCATGATGATGAACTGATGTGTGGAAAGTACTTTGCCAAAGTTAATCTTCATGGATAAGGAGGTTCAGTTTGGGGGAATAAAATTACTAAAAGAGGTAGTCAGGGGAGTGTATCACGTTGCATTTCTGGTCTTTTTTATGTTGTTCTATCCCATTTCATTGCTATGAATATCTCTTGACTAGCATGAGTGAATCACTCTGTTAAATGGTGAAAATGAGTAAGGATTATGTAAAATACAGCCTCCTCTGTATCCAGTTTTTTGTCTGCTAGGGAGATAAATGAGACAAAATGAAATTACAAGGTGTGAATGGAGTATAGCAGAGAGTTCACAAACTTGGATTCCCATGGCAAGGGCAATTAGGACTTCACTCAAGAATGGGAGAATACTTGGAGGGAATGCTTTCTTAGCTAAGGCTTGGGAGGTAGTCATTAATATGGCCACACCTATTTTGGCCAACAAGTGACGTAAGCTCCTTTCAGTCAGTTTCCAGTTGTGTTTCTGCCCTCTCCACCATCTCCTTGAAAAATTTAGAACACTTGTTCTGAGATTGCCAGATTTGATGAAATGAAGGAAGTTTATCTTGGCTTAAAGTGAGACTCGTGCTTTCTTATATACCTCGGCAGGGTGCAAGGCAATGTTTGAGCCCAAGGCAAGCTAGTTATACTCAGAACTCAAATGTATTCATGAAGCATAAAGTGATTTGAATGATGTTGATCTTTCAAACTCAGTGCGATAAGATGGACAGGCATGGCACATGAGAGGTGATTATGTTGTAAAAGTATTCCTCTAGGAAGTGGGACTGGCAGTCTTGTTAAGGAGCTTGGGGTTAAAGGAGGTACTCTCATGCTTTTCCATTCCTATTCTGTGAGGACATAGTGTGTGCAGCCATGGAAAAGTCAGCAACAAAGCCTCATCTTGGGAGTAGACGCCTTGGTTGTCATATAACAAATGATGGCACCACAATCTTGCATTTCCTTGTCTCTAGAGCTGTGGGAAATAAATGCATGCTCTTTGTAAGTACTCAAATTGTGATATATATATATATATATATATATATATATATATATATGAACAGCACAATTGAACTCTAGCAATCTAAGAAGAGAGAAGGATAGAAACTTTAGATATTATTGTACTAGTTAACTTGCTCACATGCTCATATCTGCCTGGACAAATTCAGCTCTCATCAAAAGACATGATCTAATTGAAGCATAATTAACTTCATTACCATCATTATTCCCTTTCTTATATCTTCCATCTTTCTGTCAATACATGCTATAACCCAAAGCCTTCCTACTGATCTGTTTTTAAGACTCTTCCCTGACAATCCTCTCCCAGGCTCCTACTTGCAAACTCACTCTTCATTTTTTTTTTTTGATGAAAGTTTTTGCTTTCCCCTTTCCCACTAACCCAATTAAAACCAATTCTTTCAGTAGTGCATGAAAGGTTAGTTTTAAGAACACTGATGACTATCTTTTAGATAACTAGCCTCAAGCTTTAAATTTTCAAAATATTCTCTCTCTCTCTCTCTCTCTCTCTCTCTCTCTGTGTGTGTGTGTGTGTGTGTGTGTGAGAGAGAGAGAGAGAGAGAGAGAGAGAGAGAGAGAGAGAGAGAGATGTGTGCTGGTACCTGTGGAAGCCAGAAAAGTACATTGATCCCTTGGAGCTGGAGTTATATGTAGTTGTGGGTTGCTTGACATGGGTGCTGAGAATCAAACTGCAGTCCTCTGCAAGAGTAGTAAGCCCTCCTAACTGCTGAGCCCAGAGACTCAGACTATTTATTTATTTATTTATTTATTTATTTTTCACTTTAAAGATTTATTTATTGTTTTATTATTTTTAAAATTTAAATTTGAAACAAGCTTGTTTTATATGTCAATCCCAGTTTCTGCACCCTTCCATTCTCTCTACCACCAAACCGCATTCCATACCCTTTCTGCTCCCCAAGGAGGGTGAGGCTTTCCATGAGGAGTCTTAGAAAGTCTGTCATATCATTTGGAGCAGGGTCTAGGCCCTCCCCCATGTGTCTAGGCTGAGAAAGTATCCCTCTGTGTGGAATGGGCTCCTAAAGTCCATTTGTATACTAGGGATAAATAATGATCCACTACCACAGGCCCCATAGACTGCTCTGTCCTCCCAACTAAGACCACATCAAGCTTTTAAAGGAGCACTTCTTACTTAATAAAGAAATCTAACCCATTAGTATCTAAAAAACAAGAACGACTTATCAGAAACCTCTCATCCCTTTTGTACATATGGCATTGGCAAGTAAGTCACTCTTAATAAGAATATAATGACCTTATATTTCTGCAGAGTTGGAGTCTGTTAAAATAGGCATGAAGTGGGATAGTGAGGAGTAGTCTAACAGGAGGAGAGAAGAAAAGGGAAAAAATAAATCAAGAAACAAATAATTATTTTCTCTAATGGCAAGTAGAGTTGATTCATTGTAAACAATTGCTTATCTTTCCTTGCAGTCACAGTGTCCATTTATTAACTATGGGATGATGTGGAAGTAATGTAACCTCTCTGTACTTTGGTTCATTACTACATTATTCAGTCATTGTAGGAAATAAAAGACTTATTGTCTAAACAACTAAGGAGAGAATGAATACCTCATAAATATGAACCATTGTACTTCCCCCCCCTCTTTTACTAGAAGTTTCAGTCTGTAGCAGAGACTGGCTTGAAACTCATTGATGCACAAGTGTGTGTGCATCTGTGTGTGTGTGTGTGTGTGTGTGTATGTGCGTGTGCCCGCATACATGCGTATGTGTATATGTATGACTGTGTGTTTGTTTATCACTAATGCATGAGTCGGGGGGCATGGAGGGCTTGGGCATGCCATGCTGTATGTATGGGTCAGGGGGCAACTTTTCAGGAATGGGTTCTTGCTGGCTAATTTGCTTTGAGGCAGAGTGTCTATTGTTTTTGCCATCTTAACCACATTCTCCAGTTTAGCTTGCCTACAAGTTTCCAAGAAATTACCCTGTCTCTTTCTCCCCTCTCATTGCAGTAGTCCTGGGATTATAGATGTGCACTATTGCATCTGGCCTTTTTTTTTTTTTTTTTTTTTTTTTTTTTTTGTGGATTTCCTGAGGTCTGAACTCAAATGTCAGTCTTATGTGACAAGTGCTTTTATCTTCTCAGCCATTTCCCTGGTCCACCATACCTGGCTTTCTATGAGTTAAAAATAGATCATCTTTCTGTTCTCTATATTTTTCAACCATGTTTTATTGCAGCTAAGACTTTAATAAAGCAAGACACTTATATAAAATGGTAATAGAATATATTACAGATTTAAGGAGTATATTATATTTTCAAAAGTTGCTTTGGGCTAGATGAAACTGTGATTGTAAGATGTGTTGCCATCTAGAACATAAAAAATGGGGAATCTTATATCCTGTTATTGAATATTTTTAATAGAAATAAGTTTTACTCTGAATTTTGTAGCAAAGAATTCCCTTTGTTTGGGCAACATCTTCAAATATCATCATATGTCACTTTAATTTTACTTTATTTTTCAAAACATTGAAGACATATTAAGAAATATCTTCTATAGAAGAATAAACAAAATAATGAAGTATTCAGGAGACTGATGGATTTGTAAAATATTGAATTAAGGAAATAATTGAGACTCTGAAAGACAAGTCTCTCTCTATGGGAATCATAGCTTATAGTATTTGTATCTGTGTGTGTAAGAGGGGATGAGTGTGGCTATAAGCTTTGAAACCAGAAAGGAGACCATGAGAGGGCAAAGGGGAGTTTGGGGAGGAGTTGGAAGTCAGTGAGGCACACATGACTTGAGTGTGGAAGAAAGCTATAAAGGGGTAGAAGGATACAAGGGAAAGAAATTTAAGGGGATGAGGCAAAGTGAGGAAAAATAAAGAAAAACAAACTTTGTTTGAAAATGCCATAATGAAACCTAATACTGTATATGCTAATTGAAAATTAAAGTTAAAAAAGCTATTTAAGCAAGTAAGATTGTGAATCTTGCTAAGATGTGGTCACTTGTCCAACAGTATTACCTCTATGTAGGGAGTTTTTACATGACTGAATTCTCAAACATTGAATTGCTATGACTTGCCATTTTTTTTCAATGACTTAAGTTCAAACACTAGTGATAAGTTCAGTATTAATGGATTTTATTCCAGGATAAGAAAGAAAAACAGTGATTTCCTGAGCCCTTGAATATCTGATATTTTTGAGCACTACATTTAGGGAATAATTTAGGAAAATGTGGCTCTTGCAATGCTGTGCAAAATAAACTGATTTTGGAAGTAGATGGGGAAAGACTTAAGGATGTTTTCTCCCTCTTTTTAAACTCATGAAGCAAAATACTGTGTGTATTTGCTAAAAGATTTGGGTTGAATTAGCAGCACTCAGCCCTAATGGGTAGGATTTTTCATGTAGCTTTATCTGTCAGTTCTGAAAGGCAAATAATCTCATTGTTAGAGACTTTGGCAGTTACAGCAGTTACAGAAGTTTTCTGAATAAAAAACGATGTGTAATTTCAATGAGGAGAAAAGCAGCCCACTCTTGATCCAGCTGAAACTCTTGGGAGCATCTTCCTTTAACATTCATTTATTAGAGGGCTGTAGAACTGCCTCAGTGGCTAAGAGCACGTGCTACCCTTCCAGGAGACCTGAGTTCAGATCTGAGCACCCACATTTGGTGACTTGTCATTATGTGTAATTCCAGTTCTGGGAAATATGACTCCCCCTTCTGGCTTCTGTGGACATTGTGCAACACACACATAAATAACAATAAATATAATTAAAAAATGTTCATTAGCACTTCCACTTGGCCACTTGGAACTGACCAACAATAGTATTTTGTGTAAACCTTTCAGCTTTTTGTGTTTTTTTTTTTTTTGAATGGGGTTAGGTAGGCACCTATGACTGGAAGTGTGATGAGTTTTCTTTCGGTAAGTAAAACTTTCCTTTATATAGCACAACAGTATCATTTTACACTAGATGTGGGACTGAACAGGACTGGCATGAGAGAGAAAGCAATTGTCTTGTTGTCATGTATTTTCTTTGACAAATTTTATTTTAGGGCATTTCTCCACAGGGTTGTAGCTCTGATCAAATACCTGACAAGAAACCACTTCAGGGTAGAAGGTTTATTTCTGTTCACAGTTCGAATGTGTGCAGTCTATGTGGTCATGAAGGTATCCTGATAGAATTTCTGTCAGCTCCATGGTTATAGGATCATTTACCTGAGACTCCTATCTCATCGCTTCTTTGCCGAGCAGGAAACAGGAAGTTTATAGGAGGTGAATCTGGGCTATAAAACCCCAATGCCTGTCCATAGTGATGTACTTTCTCCAGTGAGGTTCCATTTCCTAAAGGTTTCATTGTCTTTCAAAACAGCATCACCAAGTGTTCACATATATGCATGAGCCATGGTGGGCAATTCATATTCAGACACTGTGCTTGTCCCTTCTTATGTAGTTCCACTTTAAGGGAACACCTGTACTGATTCTTTACACTATGCCAGTTTCTTCTGTGTACATATTTTGTATTTTAGAGGAGGTTCTGGGAGAGGGAACACAGCTCATTAGAATTAATAGCTAGTGGGTTATGGCAAGTCAAAACAGGCAGATGGTTAAGAACCTTGGTCTTGGATTCAGGCAGAAGTTGGAAACTGGTGTTCTTTTCTCTCTTGTCCCTCTACCTTTGTTGAGTTTGGTTGGTTTATGAAAAACTGTGCATATCAAATCATTATGACTTCATGAGTTTCGAGGGACAGCTGTGAAACCATTACCAGCAAGTTCATTAGCATATGCATCATCTCCCAAAATTCATTTATTATAATTTTTCAGTGTGCTAAGGATATTTGCTAAGATTATTTAGTACATAAGATGATCTCAGTTATGGACACTGTCTCCAGAATGTATCTTGCTTAACTAAAAGTATACCATTTGACTATGATTAACTGCATTTTTTTCATTCCCCTAATGCCTGGCAGCCATTTTCTATTTCCCACTTCTTTGTATTTGACTGTTTAGATTCCACAGAAGTAACATCATGCTGTATTGGCCTTTCTGTGCCAGGCTTATTTCACTTAGCATAATAGCCTCTCACTTTGCCTACCATGTTATTGCAAACCACTTGATTTCCTCCTTTAAAAATCTGGGAGAGAGAGAAAGAGAGAGAGAGAGGCAGAGAGACACAGAGAGATATTGAGAATTCATTTATGTGAGACTTTTTGATCTATTCATACACTAGATTTGTTGCGTGTTTAAAACAAAATTCCAAATATTACTACTTTGAATAATGTCATAGTGGACATAGGAGCCTTTATTTACTTTTTTGTATGTGTGTGCACATGTGTACATGTATACATATATACCATGGTATGCATGAAGGATCGAAAGACAACTGTTCTCTCCTTCTACTATGTGGTTCCAGGGATTGAACTCAGGTCATTAGGCTTGGTGGCAGGGACTTTTGTCTGCTGAACTGTTCAGCTGGCTTTCTGATACTTTTTCTGATTGTTGTTATATAGTCAGAAGTGGTGCTGCTGCTGATTTGGATTTCTGAGAAGCCTTTGTACTAATTTCCATTATGGATATGTATCAAGGCTCCAGCCTCTCCACATCCTGGCCTGGAAAGGAGCCTTTCTGAGCTCTGGGTTTCTGTTTTCCCAGTTGGAGATGTTAATGGTCTCTGTGATTTTATTAAGATTAATTAGAAGGAAAGCATAAATTATTTATCGTTTTTGACATACACAAACAAAATACTTGATACATGGAAGAATTCTGATAGTGTACTAAGATACTGGTTTGATTTAATGAACTGTTTCTTAGAATAGGAATAATTGTGTGAGAAGGAAGGAAGTGAAGGGAAGGAGAATGAGGTGGTAGGAATTAAAAAAAAACAATTGAAGAAATAGAATCAGCAAACTCTAGAGTCAATGTATTTGCTACCCACACAGAACAGATATACAGGGACATGGTAAGAAGGGAAAGCCATGGGGTGGAACTAACTGAAAAAACGGGATGAGGGAGAAAAGGTAAAGGGGTATGCTGAGTAAGACAAGAGCTTTCATCATGGTTACATTAACTGCTGCTGCTTTAGCTGTGCTATCAGTGGGAGCCTCTCCTTAAGAAAATGGTATTAGAATTTGAAAGATGATGTCTAAGTGAGAAAATCACAATAAAAAAAATGGACTCAAGCCTGGTTTAGTTAGCCCTACCCTGTGATAAATGTCTTGAACGTGAAATGCAATCACTGAATGGACTGTTGTGGGAGATCTTTTGGTTATAAACAGTGGAGACGGTTGTTTGAGTTCCCTGGGTGCCATTGTCTTTTTCCTCAACCTGATGACTCCATTCAAGGTGATAAATAACAAAGATGCCTGTGCCTTTTTGTTCTACTTATTGGCAGTGTTGTTATCAATTAAAGAAACATGGAGTTAAGAACAAAGGAACAAACAACAACATAAGAATGCTCATTCTCCTGGTGACTGGGACGGTTGTGAGGGTTCAGGCAATCCCAGAAGGTTATCCCTTAGTATTTTCTCATTCCTTTTTATCATTGCCTGAGAAGGAGAGGCAAGCAACAAAGCATCAAACCAATAATTGTTACTCTGTTTCATATCTTTGGACACATGCACACAAATGCACACACATGCACATACATTTCTAGAATCACATATACATGGTGGCACAAGGTCTTTGGTAAGTATTATGCAGGGAGTATGAATCCTGGCTTAGAGTTTTGACTTAAACCTGGAGAAAAGAAGTATAGAAGATAGCTACTTGATTTATATGACAAACTTAAATACAGGGACAAATTTTAGTCCCTAAGTCTTGGAAAGTGAGAGTCTCAGTCCCAAAGTCTCAGTCAAAGATTTTTGTTCCTGAGTTTCCTACATGGTCAAGGGAAGGTTTGGAATCCTCAGCCATTCCACTCATTCACCATGAAAAGAAGTAGACTTATCTGTGCCTTTTTTCAGGCCTGAAGTCCCCATTCCCTACATTTTCAATGTGGCTGTTCTGTCTCAGATGCCAGCACTTTGACCTCATTTCCTGTCCATCCTCCCTAATCTATAACTATATCCTAGACACATGTTTTATATCCACAATCCTGACTTATATTTTTAATTTACCAGGAACTTAGCAATGCTGTTGTAATATAGCCACAGCCACAATATGAAGGCAAAGGACCAGATACCATTGCTCCAGGCTTAACTCATAATTTTTCTTGCCCTGTAACAGAAATCTAAATTATGTTCAGCTTATTTTAGTATATGATATAAACCACTCAGTAGCATACAGGAGATATATAATACTTGTTGAACTCATGAGGCTACCTTAAATGCCCTTCCCAGATAATGAGATTCATGACTACCTTATATGCTATCCTAGAGTCTTCATCCAGTAGCTGATGGAAGCAGAAGCAGACACCCACAGCTAAACACTGAGCCCAGGTCCTGGAATCCAGTTGTAGAGAGGGAGGAATGATGAGCAAAGGGGTTAAGACCAGGCTGGAGCAACACACAGACACTGCTGACCTGAACAAGGGGGAGCTCATGAACCCCAGTCTGATAGCTGGGAAACCAGTATAGGACCAACCCAGACCCCCTGAACATGGGTGTCAGTTAGGAGGACTGGGCAGTCTATGGGGCCTCTGGTAGTGGATCAATATTTATCCCTAGTATACGAACAGACTTTGGGAGCCCATTCTACATAGAAGGATACTTTCTCAGCCTAGACACAGGGGAGAGGGCCTAGGTCCTGCTCCAAATGACATGACAAACCCTCCCTGGGGAGCAGAAAGCAGATGGGATAGGGGATGGGAAGGGAACAGGGATTGACATGTAAAACAAGCCTGTTTCAAATTTAAATAAAAAATATCATTAAAAAAAAAAAAAAAAAGAAGTGGCCTTTCATGACTCAATGGGTAAATACATGCTGTGGACCAGTTCTAATGCCTGCCTTTCTGTGGATTTTATTTCTCTAATCAAGTAATAGCTTTCCTGCAGGGCTGATATTCTTTGCTGTTCTCTCTTAGAAACCACACAGTAGGATGAATTGAAATTAGGGAAGGAAGTTAACTGACATAAAGCTTGCCTGATCTGGGTAGACACCCTTTTGGGAAACAATGCCATGAAGTGGAAGATAAAGAAATGTTTTCTTGCTTTGCTCTCTATGTTGGGCAGCATTTGGTTACTATACAAATACTCAACCAAATCAACTTCATTAAGAGGAAGGTGTTGCTTTATGGCCTGTGGTGAATGACTATGTAGGGGGAGTTTGTAGTGGAGAAAAGTAACTTATCTGGTGGTCAGGAAGCAAGAGAGAAAGGAAAGAATAGAGTGAGTCATAATCGCCTTCAGAAGAACTCACTCAAGGCCTCTATCACGAAAGTTCAATCTCCTTCTAATAATGCCACACTTAGACCCAAACCTTTAACCCTCAGCTTTTCTGGGACAGTTAATATTAAAGTATAGCACCTCATGCCAGATCTCCTCTTGGAAAATTTCTTTGATCCTTCCTTAGTGACATGAATTAGCAAAGACAGATGTGTCCTCATATTGTTTCTCCCAAGGTGTAAGGGAGGCATTTAAATATAAAGAAGCAGCAACAGAGCTTCGTGATGAGCACAGGGAACCATGAGTCTGTCTATTCTGCATTTAGAATGTGAGGTTTTGTAACCTCCCTGGATACTCACTCTCCTCCACTGCTTCATTTCTAGGAGATGAGTCAAGGAAAGAGCAAGGCATGCTGCTACAGCCTGAAGCTGGAAGTTTGTGTCTTATCCTCTTGTGATTTTAGAAAGTATCAGAGGTGAGTCATCTTTGTAGTCTGTTAATATGTTTATTTCAATGTTATTTATATATAAAAACAACTCAGTTACAGGGTGGATGTGTTTAAGAAATAACTAATGGAACTTTCCACACAGCCAGATCCTATACATACTTCTTCAGGGTCTAGTTAGATAAGCATGCCTGAGCCTCCCTTCCACACACTCTTCCTAACTCCCAGATATACCCCACACTCTAGCTTGAACCAGAATACATATCTTACAACCAATCAAGTCCCCTGTGTCCACCTGGCTTTATTTCATCTGACCCATTTCTAACCTCTAGGTATATCCCTCATCTTATCTTCTGCACCAACCTTTTCTGTCCACATCATACACAGACCTAACAAAAGAAGTCCACATGTCTAAATCACATCACACACACACACACACACACACACACACACACACACACACACACACACACAATATGAAACAGCAAAGCAGTATCTGTCTCCCCTTTAAAGCCTATCAGTCCTGTAGAAATGTTTTCCGATGAGAATTACCTAGATGAGCCCCAGGACATAAAATTTAATGGAACAATCATAAACTTTTTAAATAATTCAAGTTGTTTAAAGAAGGTACAAAGAAACAGTACAATAAAATTAAAGAATTAAAGAAGATAACTTAAAGAGAATAAATGCCACATGCCCAAGAAAACACAAACAAAAAGCTGATGGAAATGAAAACGATTTCAGGATTTGAAACAGAACTCAATAAAGAGTTAGAACACATTGAAGAGGATCTAGGCCAAAATAAAAATTGAACTGAAAAAAACCAGTAACTGAACTAGAAAACTCACAGGAAAGCCTTATAAGTAGAATGAGTCGGGCAGAAGATGAGATATCAAGACTTGCCGAAAAAGTAGAGGATCTAGACCAAATTAGCAAGAAATATGAAAAGTAAAAATAAACATAGGAGAGGGACAGACATACAGAGAATGTGGGACACTATGCTAAGACCAAACAAGCAACATAAGAGATTAATACCAAGTCATTGACACAGACCAGATCTTCAACATGCTCACAGAGGAAAGCTTTCCAAACTTAGGATAGACAAATGATACAGATATAAGAAGCATGCAGAACAACAAATAGACAAGACCAAAGAAAAAAAGAAAATCCCCATGGCATACATTTGTTTAAACACTAAGTATGTAGAAGAAAGAAAGTACACAGAAACTTGTAAGAGAAAAATACACATCAGAATAAGGGCTAATTTCTCAATGGAAACTTTGAAAGACAGAAGAGCCTAAAATAGTGCTCTTTTCCAAATCCTAAAAGACCGTGAGAGCCAGCTTAGACTAATATACTCAGCACAACTATCTGTCATAGTTGAAAAAAAGAAAAACTTCTCATAATGTAAAGTCTAAAACCAAACCTAAAGAATAAACAGAGAAACCATGGGACAAATGTGAAGCTATAATTATTAAAACTCAAAATACCATTGAGATTACAAATAGTACCAAAAATCAACAGCACACAAACCACGATTAATACACCACACGCACACACTTTATCCATAACTTTAAATATTAATGGTTTAATTTCTCCAGTCAAAAGACACACAGTAACTGAATGGATCAAGGAACAAAATCCATCTCTATATGTTTAAAGCTAACACATCTTAACTTTAAAGTTAGGTACTACCTTAGAGTAAAAGAATGAACAAAAAAAAAGCCAGATTCATCTGAATAGGATGGGAAAGAAAGCATGTATCATTATCCTAATATCTGAAAAAATAGACTTAAAACTAAAACTTATCATAATAGATAATGAGGGATATTTCATTCTAATAAATGGATCAGTTAACCAAAACAGGCATTAGTATCCTAAATATATACACACCAAATTCTGGTGTACTGATTTCATAAAAAATATACTATCAGATTTAAAGAGACTAATTAACAACAACAAAGAGATCATTAACAATGGGTGATTTCAATAGAGCACCTTTCTCTTTTATTTTTTGGCCTTTATTATTGTTATTATTATTATTACGTATTATTCCCAGTTTCCTCTACCTCCCTCCCTCACTCCCATGTCCCCCAACCCCCTCTCATCCCATTCTGCCCCTCCCAACTCCACAGGGAGGCTGATGCCTTCCAGGAGGTATCAACAAATCTGTCAAGTCATTTGGAGTAGGGACTAGGCCCTCCATCCTGCCTGCCTCTAGGATAAGGGAGTATCCCTCCATGGGGAATGTAGAGCACTTTTTTCTATCCCTAGTTATAGATGGCATGCTATTTTACATTAGAGATTATAAAAATTTAATGAGAAAACTTCTATAAACAATAAACAAATTCAGCAATGTGGCAGGATACAAGATCACTTGCACAAATCAATAGCTTTTTTTTCTTTTATACACCAAATATACAGAGAAAGAGATCATGGACACACTCCTATTCACATTAGTCTCAAAAAAGGAAATATCTAGGAATAAGCTTACTCAAAGAAAAGAAGGAGCTTTAAAATGGGAAATTTAAAATTCTGAAGAGATAGGAAAAAATACTAAAAAGTGTAAAGACATTCTATGCTCATAGGCTGGTAACAATATTGTGAAAATGGCCTTTTTCCTAAAAGCCATTTACAGATTCAATGCAATCCTAATTAAAATCCCCACCTAATTCTTTATGGAAATAGAAAAGAAGAACTATCCTAAATTTCTTATGGCACCACAAAAGATCCTGGGGAGCCAAAATAATCCTGAACAAAAAGAACAATGATGAAGGGATTATGATTCCAAATAAATCAGGTAGCCATAGTAATAGAAATAATACAGGACTGACACACACACACACACACACACACACACACACACACACACACACACACAAAAGACATGTAGACTAATAAAACAAAATCAAAGACATAAACATGAGTCCATACAATGTCAGCCATTTAATATTTGACAAAGATGCCCTCCCCAAAAAAACCAAAACAAGCAAGCAAGCAAACAAACAAAAACAAAAAGCCAAAACCATAAGCTGGAGGAATTCACCTGTTTACCAAATGGTGCTGGGAAAACTGGTTGCTCACTTGCAGAAGTATAAGTCAGACCAATATCTATCATCTTGCACAAAAACTAACTACAAGTGGATTAAAGGCATAAACATGAAACCCGAAACACTGAAACTGTTAGAGGAAAACATAGGTAGTGCTCTACAAGATCTAGGTGTAGGAAATGATTTCCATGTGAGAAGAAAACCTTGACTGGGGAACTGTGGGCATGTCTCTTAGGGACTGTCTTGAAACCTGTTTGATGCAATAGAATCCAGCCGAGTATGGGTGTCAACACTACTCGGCAGATTGTCCTGAGCTGTGTAAGAATGCTAGCTAAACACGAACTTGCAAAGAAGCCAGAGACCAGTGTTCATACATGGTTCCTGCATTCAGGTAGCTGTTATGGGTTCTTATTCCCCACTGCCCCTCGTGATGGACTGTGACCTGAAAATGTAAGTTGAAATAAATCCTTTGCTACTCTGTTACTTTTGGCTAAGTAATTCTGGTTTTCTAGGTCCCATCACATTTTCTTTATCGCAAGTGTTGTTTCTTATACAAAACTTAGCCTCGACTGACATGGTAATCTAGACAGGGTTTAATTTATTCTCTTTTGGCACTAATCACAGACTGAATTATTTATGTGGGGATAATTTCAAAATCTGTATTTTGCACCTCCCTGACAAAATTAGAACTACAGTTTGTGAACAGCATAGGGGAAGGAAATCTCTACTAAATTAGATCCTCCTGCATGTTTTCATGTGGAAACTAGGCACTATTTGGTCCTTTTAACTTTTTGAAAAATGAAGTTAATTTTAGATTTAGAGAATTTATTTTTCACAAAGATAGTACCAACAGTTGATATATTATGCCCCACACCAGTTTCCTCTGTTCCAAATTTGTATTTTGATAAATTTGTCACATTCAATAAGTGAATTTATTAAATATTAGCAAACATTTATAGTTTGTCTAGATTTCTTTTGTTTATAACCTGTTTCTTTTTTTTTCTTTTTCTTTTTTTCTGTTTCTGGATCCCATCCAAGATACTACATTGCATTTCATTATTGTGCCTCAATGATAAGACAGTTTCTCAGACTTTACTTGATAGGTAACTTTGTAGCATAGACTTCAGCTGGAATTTGGATGATGTAATTCTCACAATTGCTCTTGGTCCTTGGGTTTAGGGAGAGCAAGTTTATAGAGGCAAAGTATTATTTGCATTATATGATATTAAGGTATACACCACCAACATGGCATACCACTGTTATTTTGGTTAACTGGTTGAGGAAGTGTTAGTAGGTTTCTGCATTCTAAGAATGCTTAGCTTTCCCCCAGCTTTTATGCATTAATCTTTGGGAGTTATTCATTCTGTGTGGCCCACACTAAAGACAGGGATGGGGGGAGTATGCTATTTTCTTTTCAGGCCTGCCATTTGACTGCCAAGTACTTTCATATTAATCTTCTTTTGATTTCAGGAAACTATCTGATCAGAAGACTCTAGGGCCGTCTTATCTGATCTTCTTCAATCTCGACAATTCATGTCAAAACTATGGTATTTCTTGTCTAAGAATTGGCATTTTATGATTAAATGTAATATTTTATGTACATTGGGTTTATAAAGGCAATTAGTTTTCCTTCCATTTGCTCATGTGATTTTGTTAGCTGTTAAGTTGAAATTCATGACTTTCCACTTGTTTGGCCTGTGAAGACTGTGAGCCTTTTGTCTTGGCCTTATGTACCTGGTTACTTTGCTCTGTCCTTGCTTGTCTATGTAATTATCCTCATGGGGAAGATGCTGTGTCTCCAGGAGATTTCAGTTTTTTCCTGAAGTTATTCCTGTGTTCTTGGTCCACAGAAAGAGAGAAAGGAAGCATATACAGTTGTGTTGTTGTGATTAAAATTCACATTTCTGATTAGATTTGGATGTGTTGGCTTAGATTTCTTGGCAGTGATGCCCAGGAATCACCATTGCATTCAGCGCTCTCAATGATGCTACTGTACTCCAAAGTGATAGTACCACACCGTTAGCTAATGTCTGGAAAGAGGGTACAAATTACAAAAATCTCTCTGGCATGCTATTTTCAGAAAGCTTTCTCTGAGATCAAAGACTACTCTCTTGTGCCAGAAGCTACTCCTAAAGCCTGGGCCCAAGTAAGCTGTCAATATATTTTCTCTTTGATCACCTCCATCATTTACTTTCCTCAACTAACTCTCAGCAGTGAAGGATCATCCCATTGGATAGGGAAAAAATCTGTGGGGTGGGAATTAGGGAGTCTGTCGAGGTAGGGATGTCAGATGGCTAGGGGCATTGTTTTAAAAATGTTCTCCAAGGCTGTGACTACTGTTAGGGTGTTGGGGTGATAGGGATAGAGATGTCAGAGGGGAAAGTCAAAGAGGTAAACAAAGGTGAGGTTCCTGGGGGGCATAGTTGTGGTTTAGCATATAAAGAAATTGCACACTGCAAAGGGTTATTGAAAGACCAGGTAGAAACATCCCCAGGGAAGTGTTTTAATCTTGGAAAGACAAGAAGTTATTGAGTGTTTTGGTTAAGACATACATTAAGCCAGTAATTCATAAGTATTTGTCCTGATATAAAGTTTTATGTGTTTATTGTAAAGAATCATTTTGTGATAAGAGTTTCAAATGATTCTGGTGGCAGCTTTACAGGGATCTTAGATACCAACTTTAACAGTTTTTGTCTTAACATTATTTTTTAAGATTTATTTTTAGTTACCTTCTGTGCATGTGTGTGTGTGCGCACGCGTGTGCATGCATATGTGTGTGTGTGTGTGTGTGTGTGTGTGTGTGTGTAATGTATACAGCAGTCTGTGAGGGCCAGCAAAGGACTTTGGATCTCTTGGAGCTATAGTTATAGGCTGTTGTGAGCTACCAGATGTGGCTGCTGGCAGCCAGACTTAGGTTCTCTACAAAAATAGCAAGTTTTGTAACCACTGCTTTGTCTGTCCAGTCCTGTGTTTAACATCAAATTTTAAATATTAGATATATAATAAGATCTCAATTAATGTTCATGACATGCTATACAGTATTGAAGAGCCACCAAAGCTTAGTTCTTATCTTCTAGAAACTTACATGTTTTGGGGAAGGGGCAATCAGGATGCATAGAACTACAAAGTGCTAAGAAAGTATCAGGGTGTCTGACATATGTTGACATAGTAGGTCAGAGGATGACCTCTTAACTAAGTTATCTGGGGGTTATGAATTCATCAAGGGATGTACTTGACCAAGTATGGGAACAAGAAAGGAGTACCTTACATGGTAATATTTTCAATAATTAATAATGTAACTCAAATATTCATGGTTGGTCTGGTGAAGTACTACTTACTCTGTCTGGTTGGCACTGTGGGTTGTTTATGGCAAGCTCTACAGGTTAGCATGAAAAATGAGCTTGGGGTCAGATTGCAAGGGTCATGACAACCCAAAGACATAGTCCATTGAAGATCAACACGGATCTATATGATTTTGAGCATAGAAGTGATAAGATAAGAGTTATTTTGTGGACATGTTTGTTGTCTATAATTTGCTGGGAGGATAGGTGGTGGTACTCAGTACAGCAGGATGCATCAAGGAAGTCTCTTGATAACGCAAGTATGGCCAGAGTATGACAAAGACAACCAACAATGCAGATGTAGTAAAGCAATGACTGAAAAGATTTTGCAGAAGAAGAATCTGAATCTCCAACCAACCCTCTGCTGAAGGTTTTCTTCAGTCCCTTTTATTTCACGTCATCAGCAGCTCTACTAGGGGGTTTCTGATGAGGAGACTCTAGCCCAGAAAAGTATTATACACAAAGATCTATATAGCATTTGAGTAGAGGGTATAGAGCTGTAATATTCAATCTGTCAGTCACTAACCATAGACAGCTATATTAACTAAAATTAATTAAAGTTAATTTTTAATCATTTTTTAAAATTTCAAAGCAATCTCTTTGTACATACCAATCCTACTTCTTTCCTTCCTCTGGCTCCACCCACCTTTCCCCCAGCCCAACCCCCATCCATTCAGAGAGGGTAAGGCTACACATGGGAACTCACAAAGTCTGACAAGTCACTTCGAGGCAGGACTAAGGCCATTGCCTTTATAGCTAGGCTGAGCAAGGTGTCCCTCCAGCAAAAATGGGCTCCAAAAACACAGTTCAAGCATGAGGGATAAATCCTGGTTCCCCTGCCAGTGACCCCACAGACTGCCCAAGCTGCACAACTGTCACCTACATTCAGAGGGCCTAATTTGGTCCTAAGCAGGTTCCTCCGCTGTCAGTCCAGAGTCAGTGAGCTCCCACTAGCTCAGATCAGCTGTTTCATTGAGTATCTCCAAAATGGTCTTGTGTAAGGAGTAAGGTTTTCCCGCCCACCGCTGGTCTTGTCCTGCCACGGCACCAGCCCCAAATAATACACAGAGACTCTGTATTTGATATAATGCTATTGGTCAGGTACTAGTTTCTTATAGGCTAGCTCTGTCTTAATTATTAATACATTTCTATATATTTCCACATGGTCTTACAGGAGAGTGGAGGCCGGCGGTTCTATTCTCTCCCATCTCTCCATCTTGACTCCTCCTTCCTACTTCCTCCAATCCTCCTTGTCTCCTAGTCCCATCTACCTTGTTTTCCTATTGGCCAACAGTGCTTTATTCATTAATCAGTTGAGAAACATATTTACAGAATCACATCTCCCATCATCTCCTCTTTTCTGTCTAAATAAAAAGAAGGGTTTTAACCTTAGCATAGCAAAAATATATCACACAACAGTTATCAAATAAGAATCACAGTTAACAATATTTAGTTCATTAACATTTAGCAAGATTTAAGAAAATATTCCATCATCTATCCTATCTTTGTGTGTCTAAAGTCTATGTAACTTATCTTTAATCCTAAGGAAAATTATAACCATAACTATCTGTCTTCAATTCTTTCAAAGACCACAGAAGGATAGTTTATAAACTCTAGAAATGACAGAGACATCTTGCCTTGTCAGTCACCTTAAGTTCTTCTGTAATCTTCCATCTTCAGCCCATAGGCTATAGTGTGTCTGGCAGACTCTTCAGCATAGCAGGAAACTTTAAACTGTCTTCTTGTATTGGCAGTTTTTCAGTCATTTTTCTTTGTGTCCTTCAGACTGTCTGGCAGACTCTTCCATGAAGCAAGAACTCTGTAGCAATGTCCATCTTGAATCAGCAGTCACTTTGCTGTGGGTCCTGCATGTCCATATACAGCATAAAGTCAAACAGTCCAGATAAGAGCAGTATCTGGTCCAAATGGCTAGTCTTGCCATATTGAAAGTAAACTTCATAACGTGTTTCTTCGATGTCCATCTTCCTTTCTGACGCAGATGGTGTTGCCAGGAGCATTTATGTCTCACTGTAAAGAAAACCCCTAAACCATTTTAAATGCCATATTCTGTAGGTCTTTGAAAGGTTTGAAGAATGCATCTCAAATACATCTCTATGTATCTTGAAAAACTTAACTAACTTAACTCTAAGCTTTGACTATCATAGGTAATTATCTATACTCTGTACTACATTATACATTACATTTCTAACTGAGCTATATAAACATAATACCTAAACAAGAGGAGAAATATACATATCACAAAATTGACCTTAAAATGTATCAATAAATGAAAATCCATTCCAAAACAAAGTATTCATATCTATACCATAATCCCCTTTTTACCTTTAAAAAGAGATTGGCTGTGATCATTAACCATTTATAACCAACCCCATTTAAATGAAAACAAACATTTATAAACAATATTTGGGAATTTGGGCATCATTCTTTCCAAACTACTTCCTGCTGATAGGGGGCGCTGTCATGGGGATCCTGAGAAGATGCAAAAATCTTGGCTGTAGTCTGCAAGGCTGCCTTGTTCAAACTGTTTTGAATGTTGGATCACCAGGAACACTGTTTCAGGGGGTCTGGCTTGCTGAAACCACATTAGTCTGGAAGGAATCCACAGCTTTTTATTTTCTGTGGAAATAAAAATAGAAATCCTTTTCCCCAGTAATTTGTCCTTAGACTTAAATTTTGGAGTCAAAGCATTTTTAAAATATATAAATTGGATTGATCCAGCAGCATTTCTTTTAACAGTTGTTGATATTTCCTCAGCACTCAAACGATACAAAGACAATACACTGTATAGTTTCCAGATTCTGTCCATCCTGGCTTTTTTATTACTGTGTTTCTTTTACTTTTATTTTTTTATTTTTTGAGTCAGGGTTTTTCTGTGTAACTTTTATCCATCCTGGAATTCACTCTGCATACCAGGTTTACTTTGAAGTCACAAGAGATCTGCTTGCCTCTGTCTCCCGAGTGCTGGGATTAAAGGCGTGTGTCACCACACCCAGTTCCTCTTTGTCTTTTTAAAACCATTTTATTTTTTTTTTCTCTCCCAAGCCTACATATATATTAGAACACATTGTAAACTTGTAGTGCTTTTTCTTAATGTGAATCTGTCTTTACTGTAAATCTTTATTTTTTTCTGGCCAAGAATTTTTTATCTGGTAAACAACAACATTGCTAAAATGAAAGTCATAGTTGTTTCTGCCCTGGTTTACCAAAGATGGCGGCGGCTATTTTCCCGCCAGCACTGAGAGCTGTGGTCACTGTCTTTGTCTACGCTCCCATCCATCTGCATGTTGCCAGCTTGGAGATGTGGTCACTGCCATTGCCAGCTCTCGTACACACCAATAAATTGTTAGCAGTGCTTTTTAAAAGCCTTGCGTTTTTTTTTTGTTTTTGTTTTTTTTTTTTGCCACTTATGCTGAGTCAGGAAACCTCCCTTATAGGAGCTGCACCCAAATCTGTTTGTCTTTAGCAAAACAGAACCCAACCAAGAAAAATGCTGCTACCAAAAAGCCTTGCTTTTTTTTCTCTCTCTCTGTCTGTCTATCTCTGTGTCTCTCTCTCTCTTTAAACCATTTGTTAAGCTTTTGTTAAATTTTAAGAGGAAGTTCTTATTAGCCACATGGGTGCCATATGTAAGGAGTAAGGTTTTTCCTCCCGCTGCTGGTCTTGTCCCCGCCGCGCCAGCCGCAAATAATACACAGAGACTCTGTATTTGATATAATGCTATTGGCCAGGTACTAGTTTCTTATCAGCTAGCCCTGTCTTTATTATTAACCCATTTCTATGTATTTCCACGTGGTCTTACTGGAGAGCGGGGACCGGCGGTTCTGTTCTCTCCCATCTCTCCATCTTGACTCCTCCTTCCTACTTCCTCCAGTCCTCCTTGTCTCCTAGTCCTCCCTATCTTTGCTTTCCTTTTGGCCAACAATGCTTTATTCATTAACCAGTTGAGAAACATATTTACAGAATTGCATCTTCCATCAGTCTTGAATGTAGTATAGCTCCTCCCTCTCTCCGACTGTACTCTGGGAGTTCGGCCCAGTGCTTGGCTGTAGATATCTGCATCTTCTTCCATCAGTTACTGGAGGAAAGTTCTATGATGATAATTAGGGTAGTCATCAATCTGATTACCTTAGTCAGGATAACCTTTCCTAGTTCCATCCCTTCCTTCCTTCCTCCCTTCCTTCTTTTCTCCCTCCCTCCGTCTCTCCCTCTCTCCTTCCTGCCTCCCTCTCTCCCTCCCTCTCTTCCTTTCTTTATTTTGTATATCCAGACAGGTTTCTCTGTGTAACAGTCCTGGCTGTTCTAGAACACCCTTTGTAGACCAGGCTGGCCTGGAACTCACTGAGATCCACCTGCCTCTGCCTATGCCTCTGTCTCCTGAGTGCTGGGATTAAAGGCATGCACCACCACTTCCAAGTTTCCATACATTTCTTAAATGGTACATTTCAAGTGTTTAGAAGCCTTGGGTAGCTAGTATTGAGGATGATATATTAACAGATTATCCCTTATGGGGCTGGAGAGGTAGCTAAGTGGTCAATAGTGCTTGCTGCTCTTCCAGAGAACCTGAGCTCAGTTTTCAGCACCCAAATGGGATGGACTTCAGCTGCCTGTGACTTCAGCTAAAGGGAATCTGACCCCTTCTTCTTGCCTTTGTATGTAAGTACCCACATACACATGGTACACATACACACACACACACACACACACACACACACACACACACACACACTGCATTGTAATTGTTGCAGAAGATTCTGCTGGACTAAATTGTAAATAGTTATTCTAAATTTGAACCTATATTCTTTCTTTAGTATTTTTTTAATTTAAATTAGAAACAAACTTGTTTTACATATCAATCTCAGTTCCTGCACCCTCCCATCCGCCCCTGTTCCCCCCACCAACCCCCATCCCATCCCCTTTCTGCTCCCCAGGGAGGGTGAGGCCTTTCGTGGGGAGTCTTCAAAGTCTGTCACATCATTTGGGGCAGGGCCTAGGCTCTCCCCCATGTGTCTAGGCTGAGGGAGTGTCCCTCTCTGTGGAATGGGCTCCCAAAGTCCATTCATATACTAGGGGCAAATACTGATCCACTACCAGAAACCCCATAGACTGCCCAGTCCTCCCAACTAACACCACATTCTGGGAATCTGGGTCAGTCCTATGGTTTCTCAGCTATCAGACTGGAGACTGTGATCTCCCCCTTGTTAAACCTATATTTGTAATCAACTTTTCAATGTACTATTGACAGCACCTACCAAAGTAAACACCAAAAAATAAAACTGCTAATTAATGAATGATCTAATAAACAGAACAAAGCTCTCAAAAGATGAAACAGATGGCAGATACATATTTTAAAAAGTGTTTAACATCATCAACTGCCAAGGAAAAAGAATTTTTTAAAATTGACAATATTCTTCTCTAATACAACACACCTTGACCAGTTTCCCCTCCTATAGTTCCTCCCTGCCCCCACCCACTACATCTCCTCTCCCCAAGATCTACTCCCCTTCTGTTTTCCTTCAGAAAAGAGCAGGCCTCCAAGAGACAAAACAAAACATTACAAAAGAAGATACAGTAAGACAAGGCAAAAGCCCTCATATCAAGGCTGGACAAGGCAACCCAATGGGAGGAAGAGTCTCAAGAGCAGGCAAGAGTCAGAGCTATGTGTAGTGAGATATTTACTTTGTCTCCTTCTGTGGCACTGACCACGCCCATTGGGGGTGGAGCCATGGGCGGAAGTGACCTGTGGAAGGAGGTCTGAGGAAGAGCCGGGAATACACTCTTGCTGGCAGGATGTGGACAGGAGAGCATCCGGTGGAACTTGCTGGTGTTCATCTGTCTAGGTTGTAAGTTATTTCTCCCTGAATAAACATCTATTCGGCCTATTTGCTTATCCTGATCCTTATTTAACCACAATAGATATGTCCATTCCCACAGTTAGGAGTCCCACAAAACACCACGCTAACAGCAATAACATACATAAGAAGGACCCGGTACAAATGCTTGCAGGCCCCGTGTTTGCCATTTCAGATTCTGAGCCCATGTGAGCCCTGCTTAGTTTATCCAGTGGGCCAAGTTTTTCTGCTGTCTTCCATCCCATTTGACTCCTACAATAAGGAAAGGAAATTAAAATAACAATGAGGTTCCATATTACCCCAGTTAGAATGGTTACTAGCAGAAACAAGAACAGCAATAGCAGCAGCAGCAGCAGCAAAGGTTGACAAGGACCTATGGAAAGAGGAACCCTATTCACTCCTGTGGGAAGTGTAAAGCACTGTAGACACTGTTGAAATCAGTATGTGTGTTTCTTAAAATTACAACCACTCTCTGAGGCAGGCAGAACACTTCTGCAAGTATATCCAAAGGACTTTATATTCTACCCCAGAGATATTTGCTCAGCAATATTTATTGCTACTCCATTCACAATAGCTAGGAAATGGAATCAGCTTGGTTATCCATCAACAGGTGAATAGATAACAAGAAAGTGTGCATATACAGATTGGAAATTTATTCATAGGTAAGAAAACATGAAATTTTAAGAAAGGCATATGGGTCTCAGAATTATTATATTAAGTGAGGTAACTGAGACTCAAAAAGATAAATACTGCATTTTCTCTAGCATACTGGATACTTACTTTTAATTCATATATATGTGTGTGTGTGTCTTTACAGTGAATGTGGATATATGTTATTGTATTAATAATTTTTCTGTAGCTAGAAGAAATAATTTATTTTGGCTTATCTTTCCAGACAGTTTAGTGTCTGTGGTGGTAGGGAGGCTTGGCAGCAAGTGGCAGACATGTTGGTTGGAGCAGGAAGCTGAGAGATCACATGTTTAACCACAAACACAAAACAGAGAGATTTAACTCAAAGTGGGACTAGACTGTGATCTCTCAAAGTTTGTCCCCAGTTCTATACTTCTGGCTGCAAGGGCAAACCTCGTAAGCATCCCCAAGCAGACACATGGGACCAAGTGTTTGAAAAGTTAAGCCTTTGGGGGCATTCTCTCACTAGCCATAAAACACAGCATGGGAAGAAGAGACCTAAAACAAGTGATGTAGGTTAATTGAACATGTAATATGAATGCAGAAAGGTGAGTACAGGGACTGGAAGGGTATGTGGAAGGGATCTAGGGAATAAGGAGAAGGGGAAGAAAGGGGATCAACACAAATAAATTATACACGAAAATGGCTAATTAATTAAACCTATCACTTTGTATGCTGATTCAACAAATATTGGCCCCTTCAAATCCCTTGATGTCTGCCTAGATATAGATACACAAGAGGAGAGAAGCAGTGTGGCTAAGTGCAGCATTTTAATGAGTTCTCTATCAATATGTGAGTGGAATTTGTTAAAATAATATACAATTCTAGTTTTTTTCAATTCAGTGAGTTGGGCTAATTTACGTTTTATTGGGAGAAAATAATCTAGTATTAACCAAGGATGTGTACCTCTATAATGATAATATCATGTTAGCTTTTTGGGAGATACAAATTGCAGTTTATTTGCAGTTCAGGTCCCCACTTCTAATTTGCAGATCTCTCTTAGCAACTTTTCAGCTTAATGGGATGGCACAGTCATGGTTACACATCTTGTTCCTTTTCAGGTTTCTGTGGGAGGCTCTTTATCCTGGGTTTTCCCTTTCAAATGAGCTACAAAAAATGTATACTCATCAGATATATGTTTCTTTACTCTGGCACAATATTGTTAAACTGAGGGTACTAATTATATTGCTATGTGATTTAGGGTCTAGGATAATGTAAAACTGCCAAGACATTGGTTTCTCTTATTTTAAAGGAAAATAGAAGAGTCTTGCTTCTATATGGAGGAACTTTAGCTGTTAGGATAGTGACCTTTCATTTCCTCTTTCTTATCAACATCACCATTTAGCCAAAGTGTTTTTTACTAAGTATTTATTTTTTGTATACATGTGTGCATGCATGTGTACAGTTGCATGTTTAACCTGTGTATATGTGTGTGCACAGACATCATGCTTCTTTGTTTATTGCTCTCTACTTATACATTAAGACATGGTGTTTGCAGAACGCTGAGCTTTCCATCCAGCTAGTCCAGCTAGCTAGTTGGATTGGGGGACTCCATGTCTTTCCCTGTATACTGACTGGAATTATAAGTTAATGACTACATGGGTACTTGATGCAAGGCAAAACCTCCACCTTCTGAGCTACTTTCTTCCATGCTATATACCAACTGATAATATTAGGTTTTAGGGCATCTGATTTCCTCTAATTTGTATAGAGAATCACATAGAATATTTGGCTTCATAAGATTTTATTATGAAATACTAACTTATTGTTTGTTTTTCCTTTGACTGCCTCTATTCTCTGGCTCTTCAAAGTATATCTTTAAAGATTGTTTTTATTTTTCTATTTCTCAGTCTCAGTGTTCTAACAACTGAGACAATGGGAATAAAATCTTCTTCCCTTGGGATCTTTGAAAGGATTCCTGAGAAGCATTATTTTTTCCATACATGTGACCATGGACATGGTTGGTTCACATTGGTTGAGTACTAGATAGTTGGTGAATGTTTACCCAACATTGATTTGTTTGGTAACAATGAATTGTTCTCATGTGGAACTTGGTCCTTCTTTTGTCTTGGGCTGTTTCTGGTCTTCCGCATGGTTCAACTTGTACACATAATAGGTTTATTCAGGGTGGATATAAATGTTCAGATTCAGGACAAAGGCAGGTTGGGGATTTTGTATTTTGGTCAATGCTTAAAACTGGGATTTTCTTAGCAAGGGATAATTTAGAAATGCGTAGACAAATGCTTCTTTGTAGTTATTTTGACCCTGATATATGTTTTGTCTTTTAATTATTTCAGTTATTGGTATCCAGCTGTATCCAAGAAGCATTAAATGAAAAAAAATTCCAAAAATAAACAGTTCATAACTTGTGTTTTTGAGACAGTGTCTCACCATGTAGCCATAGAAGTTATTTATGTAGACCAGATTGGTCTTGAGTTCACAGAGATCTGCTTACTTCTGTTTCCCCGATGTTGGGATTACAAGTATGCCCCTATGTAGGGACTTGAGAGTAGAAGGTTATCTCTCCAGTAAGATAAGACCACGTGGAAACACATTAATAGAAATAGGTTAATATTTAAAACAGGGCTAGCCAATAAGAAGCGCTAGTAACAGACCAATAGCTTTATATCTAAAAAAACAAAAAACAAAAAACAACAACAACCACAACAACAAAAAACAAGTGTGCCCCTATATACCTGGCTTACCCAGGTTCTTGTAAGGCAAGCACTTTACTGACTAAATTAATTCACTAGACCTGAAATATTGTCTTGTCATGGTACTACTAGATTATCATGACTAATTTATACATCTAAATTTAAAATGAATTACTTAATGTATATGAGTGTTTTGCCTGCATGTATGCTTTGTGCCCATTGGTGTTAGAAGAGTGTACTGGAATTATAGATAGCTGTAAGTCCATGTGGGTACAGGGAGATGAATTCAGCACCTCTAGAGGAGCAACCAGTGAACTTAACCACTGAACCATCTCTCCAGCCCTTGTAAATGAAACTTCCCCACAGGTAGTCTGGGATGTAATTGCACACCTATGATTTTAGAGCTTTGGAGGCTGAGGCTGCCTCAGAAACCTGAACCCAACCTTGAATCCTTGAATACATAGTGATACCGCTTCTCAACCAACAAACCAACCAACCAACCAACCAACCAACAGTTCTTCATCATGGGTGTGTATATGTGTAAATGGAAAGCATAGTTTACTTAATGTTTGACAGTATCAGCAGTTTCCGGCATTTTGACATCAACTTAGCAAATGGAACAACACATAACAGGGTGTTATACTCCATTCAGAGTTCCAGCATGAGTATTTTAATCATTTGTTGTTGTTTTGTACTTGAGAACTCCAAGGGACAAAGTGCCTTACTTGACCCTAAACCATTTGTTTTGATTTTGATAGCTGGCAGATTCAGGTGAAGAATTATATTCTCATTGCTTGCTGACTCTGTTAGTCAGCTTTGCATTACTGCAGTGAAATATTGAGGCAATTAACTTATAAGGAGAAAGGGTTTATTTATGTCAGAGTTCTGGAGGTTTCTGTGCAAGATTAGATGGTCTCATTAGTTCAGGCCTCTGGTGAGGGTGCCAGATGGCAATAGTGAGAACATGCGCCAGTGAGAACATCCTCACAGCATAAGCTACAAAGCAGACTGACAGAACCGCCAAATCAGGAGCAACTGTCTCCATCTAGGGAATGACCAAAGGGGCTCCGATAAAGTCTCACTTCTGAAGGGTCATAGCACCTCCTGGGGATAACACCTTGGAAACAAGCCCTTAGCACGAGGTTCTTTGGGGGACAGTACACATACCAAACCATTGTACTGACTATAAGGGGAAATCCCAAAGATGAGTTGCTTTTGTAAGAGGTACTGGCAATATAGGATAGTCTTTGATCTGTCAAAGATTTTTTTTTTCTATTGGTCAAGATGTAGGGCAAGGGTCTCTGTCACTAAAACAAATACTGTCACTTTGGAAACAAAAAGAACAGGTTTTGTGTGAAGACACAGTTCCTCATGGATGCCTAAAAATGTAATTTACTGTGCATAAAATATAATGCCCAAGTGTGGTGGTACACAGCTGAAATTCTAGCACTTGGGAGCAGAAGGATTACAATTCAGCCTGGTCTATGTAGGGCGTTTAAGGCCAGCTTGTGCTACAAGAGTAAGACCCTGTATCAACAAAACAAAATACAAAAACATGGAATATGGGAGTGGACAGTGGAGGAGGAAAATTAAGCCCAAAATAGAGTGAACCATAGGTGTGACAATGCCACATTGGAACCCAATATTTAGGGATTAATATATAAATGTATAACCTAATATATGGGGCACAATTCAGTCCGTAATTGTCTTGAGGATTGAATGAGGTAATATCTGTGAAGTGCTCACTTCTGGGTCTGATACAAAATGAGCTCTTGATAAATAAGGCAGTTTATTTAATTGAGTTCTTGTTGTATTCCAGCCACTGTTCTAGGTGGTAAATGGTACAATGTGAAGAAAACATGTAACAAAAAGACTACTCTAGTGGTTTTGGTGTTGTAATTGGTTATCAGCAGTGAAAATGCTGACCAGTCAACCCAAAGGCTGCAGCCAAATACAGAGACCATATCAGAGACTAAACAATCAACCCAGTTCATGCTTCCATAGAGGGTTTACAGAGGCCTAAGAGGACAGGGTAGTCAATACGCTGCAGCAGGAGTTAGTTTGTGAATTCTAGGTCTTAAAACAGTATATGAAGCCAAAAACAATTTCAAAAATTGTAATTGTTTTTGAAGAGTTCAAAAAACAACACTAATAATGTAAAATTAATTGATTTATCATAATAATTTCTAAGCCAGATTCTCTATTTTCTGAATGCAGATGCTAGGTTTTATTTTAGGGTTTTGTTATAAGCTCTTTTATAACAAATGTGATGGGAATGTATGGCCAGAAATGACAGTGATCACATTTCTCTGCTCTAGACATAAATTCCCCTTTTTGCTTAGTTTATTTATTTTTATAGCTCTTAATATAAAATGGTGGAGTCCTATAAATTCAAGCCACTCAACGTTCTCCAACATCAAAACCAAGTATAGAAAACACCACCAAAGAAAGTTTTTTTTCACTCCTTCCTTTGAATAATTAATCAATTATTTATAAAATCAATCTTTTAATGCATATTTATTGTGCAACCATATATCCTATTTGAAGTTAAACTCAGAAAAACACAAAACAACTTGCCTTCCCTAAGATGTAAGGTGGAAATACTATCTCAATTATTTTACAAAGAAGGACCATGAGGTTTGTAGTTTAAGAAGAGGAAAGCTTGACCCCTTTTGCCTGTGGCAATCTTGTGGAGGCTTGCTAGAGGAATTAGATAAGATTCATTTAAGAAAAACTACTACCTACCACTCTGACTATTTCAGTATTAGTTGACAGGACCTTTTGCTGAACTCAAGTACCTAATCACCACATTTGTTACATACTTTCTGTGAGGAAGGTGTATTTTTAGGTCTCAGAAAATTATTTATTCTGCTTGCTGTTGCTATAACAGTCACTGAGAATAGATAATGTATAATAGGAATGTCTTTGGCTTATGGTCTGGAGGCTCAGAAGTTCAAGGGTATGACAATAACATGTGCTAATGAGCTTCTTATTGCATTATCTCAGGGGAGAAGTGTTGAACATGTGCAAAAGAGACAGAGGGACAGAGAGAGCTAACCTTGCCTTTAGTACAGGCCCACCTTCATAAGTAACTCACCAAGGACTTTATAAGCAGATTAATTGATGAGTTAATTCCTTATGGTACACCCTTTCTTGAAAGCCCAGCTAATCTCACTGATGATTAACCCTCACACTGGCAGTTAAAATTCAACACAGTATTTTGAGGGCACAAACCACAGCAGAGATGAGCAAAATATCATCTTCATTTATTTGCAAGGAGCCCTTGCTTATTTTAAAGCATGGCTAAAAGACTTACTGTAGGCCACCAAAGGAAAAGGCTAGATGGATGGCTGTTCCTGGCATCTTTCCTTTCACCCCCCACCCCTTTGTGTTTACCTCACCGAGGACATATGACTAACCACCAACAAGAAAACTTTGTGTAGGAACTGTGGCAGAGGAAGAAGAATACCCCTTTCCTCTTCATTCCAATGCAACCTCTGAGCCTTACTGCTGTTACGGCTCTTGGCTTGGAGGATCCACAATAGAGGCTGGGTGAGAGGACTGTAAATGCAAGTAGATACGAGAACTGTGATGCCCTTACCACCAATCCTGCCTCCTGTGATCTGAGAATACTCCTAAACTAGTCACTTTGCCCTTCCTTGCTGAGGTTGGATAGGGTCTTGTTTTCCCTCTGAACACATTGCTTTGGATGCCATTAGTTTATTAATCTGAAATTTTCATATGAGTTGATATAATTTGGCTTTTCCATGTACTTGATCCCATAATTTTACATTTTCCCCCATCCTCTTGCATATGAGGGTAGAAGAATGGACAGGCTTTACAAAAGCCCCTGTTCAAGAGTACATCTCCTGGGTAGTATGTCTCCCACCTCTGTCCCCCAATTCAAAGACTAGATGAAGTTTCAGGCCTGCTGACTTAAAGAAGGTACAACAGACTTGGAGATGGGGGACAATTAGTGATGTCAAGGAACTTTCATATAAAGACAAAATTAAGTTGCTTTGAATTCTAGAGTCATGACAGATCTTATATGTGGTTATCAAATTTGATGGTTACCCTATTCTATTCAAATAGGGAATGTTCCTAAAGCCTATTGGCCTTCATTCTCAGATCTTTCAGGACAACGTCTTTTGCCGTGTTTATTTCCTATGAGGATTCCTTTATAAATAAACCCCTTTGGTCTGTATTTTATGCATTTAGTGGTGCATTGTCTGGAAATGTTTTTGATTTCCAGAAAGAATCCTTTTGTTTCCTGAGGCAATGGAATGATTCCTCCATGGAGAAGTCCTTCTGTTGGTTGTAGCTAATGAAAGATAGACTTTATATTGTTAAGAAAGAAATGGGAAAGACACAGGTATGTTATTTTGGTTAGTTAAGACAGGATTCTCCACTGTTGTGCTGAGGGAAGCTATTAATATAAGGAAAAAAGATTAGGAAAAAACATGAGGCAGGTGGATTTTAATATTATTAGATTTTATGAGGAAAAATTAGCAATTGCTACCATTTATTGTATACTACTTCTGTGTTGAGCTCTGTGCTAGAAGTCTTTTTACATGCATTGTTCCTTAAAATTTCCTAAAGAAGTTTATGAAGGAGGAATGATTTTATTTCCATTTTTAAAGATGAAAAAATAGAGCCCCAGTGGTTTCAGATAATCTGCTCAAAATTTATAATCAATAAATCAGTGAGCTCAAAGTCAAACTGAGGGAGGTCTGCCTAAACATTGTGCTAATTTATAATTAAGATATTTTCTTTTAAATTTTAGTAACTTCTTAAGATTTTACTACCCATATATGCATTTATAATTTCAAAGAGGAAGACAGAAGAATTAGCATTTTCCAAATATACTTTCAGGAACTATATTTGCCTCTTAAACTTTTCCAAAACTACTATTCTAAGAAATATGTCTTAAGATAAGAAGAACTTAAAGGGTTTTTTTTTTTATGATACTAAAGCTTTATCTTTATTAACAAGCTTTTATAGCCATGGTACCACTTAATTCTCATAAGCTTGGTACAAGGTACATTAGGTATTATTATAGTTATTTCATAGGGGGGAAATTTATAGTGTTTCAAGTTCAATCACTTCCTCAAGATCCACATTAAATCATGGAAGCGAGGATAATGAAATATAGTAAGTTAGTAAAGATACAAGAGACCATGAGATGGATCCTCACCGATTTTACTGCTGATTATGAGAAGGTGGTAAAGATTGATTTTGATAAAAATAATCCATCTACCTTAACTACCCTAAAAATGAACTTGGGTGTGTGTCATTATTTCCATTTCTAGAGTTCTGTCATGATGTTGAAAGATATTTTTGTTAAAGGAAGGAAAGTAGCAACTAGCAGATTGGAAATAAGTAGTAGAGCTTTCTGTTAGCAGAGTGTGAAGGAGCAGACAGAATCATTTCTACATTCAACCAGAGAAAACAAAGAGGTCAACTCAACATAACAAAGTAGAAAAACTTGTATACAGTTGCAAGGAAGGAATAGAATAAAACGTTTTGTTTATAATACTAGTTGATAATGAACTAAATGTAGTCATTAAAACAGTGGGCTTCTGACAAAACCAAAACCAAAACCAACTAGGCAACAAAAACAGACAAACAAACAAACAAACAACCAAATCTTAATAGAATAGGTTGAAACCACACACTCATCAAGTAATAGAGTATAATTATTTTCAAATAATAAAATAGTAAAAAGGCATGAGAGGCAAAAGGAAAAATAAAATGTGTATTAGTAATGTTTGGTGGAATTTGAGAATTAAAGCACCAAATGATTAATGATGCATACCATCTAAAAAATTACATTATTTACCAAGAGAATATAGTTGCCACAAATTTATATGTCATTGAATATTTGAAGCAAAAACTGTTTTAAAAGCAGTGAACACTTAATCAGTGTTAGAATACTTCAGCAAAGTTCTTTTAGAACTACACTCATTTGGACCTGGAGAGAGTCATCAGTGGTTGAAAGCCCTTCTGTTCTAGTAGAGGAGCCAGGTTCCATATCCAGCACCCACACAACCACTAACAATCATTTACAACCCCAGTCTCAGAGAATCTGATATTATTTTCTGGCCTTAGCAAGTAGTACACAAACATGATACACAAACATACATGCAGACAAAATACCCATATGCAAATACAAATATCTTTTAAATCACAGAGATGGTAAATGGTCTAGAGATTTAAAAAGTAACAAAGTCTTTAACATTATATATTATTTAGCCCCTAATTAAAGAGGGTATTGTTTCACTCTAGTACTTGTAAAATATGTACAAAATGTGACATACATTTGGCTACAAAGGTAACAATTTAGTAGGACTGTAAAACATTCTATATACATGTAAGGAATTTTAACAAAAATAAAATATGACCAAAATTTAACTCCTTGAAAATTAAGTAATAGACTTACAGATATTTTTGGAATAAAAATTAAAAGCCAAATTAACAGTTATAAGGAAAATAATAAAACATCTGCATATTCCCACACATAGGGTTCACAATAAATTATTTAATCAGAAGAGAAATTGTAGTTTTAAATACTTAATAATTCCAGGAAGAGAAAAAATAAAGGAATGAAGGTGTGGTATTAATGAGTTCACTAGACCCAAGGTAAATGATAAATGGGTGTTTTATTGGGAACAACTTACACAAATAATAATAAAGAACTACCACAGCTTTCATGCTCCAGAAGATGTAGTCTTTGCTCTCCCAATGTGATCCACAACCCAGAGGGGGAGCCCACCCTGAGCTTCTCTACCTTTTGATTATGTAGGCACCTGAAGCCATGCCTAAAGGGGTGTGGCTACTAACACAAATTCACTGGCAAGGTGAGATGCTACTACAAAGTAATATAGTGTTTATGTTATAAAGGAATCCACATAAACAGTAAGCAGAGAGAGGTAGATAAATTTCAGAGTTGAATAAATGAGAAAATTAGAAAAAAATAGAAGGCCAAATGCTAGTCTTTTTTTTTTAAAGGCTTATTTATTTTTTTCCTATGTGTATTGGTGTATTGTTTACTTTTTTTCCTAATTTACTATGTGCATGCAGTACATATAGAAGCCATAAAAAGGCATTGGATCTCTGGAAGTAGACTTAAAGATGGTAGGTACTGGGAATCGAACCAGGATCTACTGGAAGAGCAAGCAATAATTTTAGCCATCTTTTCATCTCATATGATCTTTTGGCAAAAGAATGAACAGCTAAAATTTTTATAAGCTAAATGTAAAAAAGTGAGATATGAAAGATAAGTGGTAGAAAAGAAACAATAATCACAAACTGAGAATGTTAAAATATCCTTGAACATATTGTAGACTTGGTAAGAAGAAGGTGGACAGTGAGAAATTCCAACCCTCTTCTGTGTCTCCACAAAACTGAGGCTAAACATCAGATTAGTGACAACAGGAAAGGTGAGATACATACAATAGCTAAGGAGAGTGACACTAGCTGGTAGACAGTGACCAGGTAAGATACAGAAGTGCTGAACCTTTTATATTTGTAAAGGAAACAACAGACTCTAACATATATCACAGGGTAGAGTGCTGGGGAGGATAGAGAATTGTTACTGGTTGCACCGGCTGACTTATCACAAAAAGAAGGTGTTATGTGGGAGACCAGCAAAGTGCATAGCAAGAAACCCTGGAGAGGGGATCTGCCTTGTCTTCACATCTCTCTCAGTAGTGCGTCACAGGGAACTCATTCTGAGAGTTGCTCTTGTCTCTTGCCTCTCCAGTAGATGGAATAGAAGATAATATATTTTTATATGTCTAAATGTTGAATTCTCTTCTCCACTGACTAAGAGATCCTTTTGGGAACCGGAGTGTACATATACGGTAGGAGGACATAATTTCAAATCAGATTATCTGGGTGCCTGTCAGGAGTTGTGAACTGTGACAATGCCAGTGTTGGTAGAAGTGTATAATCTAAGGGATCATAATCCCAACAGAACACTGCCTAATGAGAAAACCATCATATAATGAAGAATGTGGAAACAAAATATACAACAATAGAAAAAAAATTTCCCTAAAATTCCTTTACTCCAACAGATACACACATTTCAACATGGAAGCAGAAGAAATATGCAAAGTGAGCCATGACACTTCTAAAACCTTGTAATGCCACCAGAACTTAAAGCGAAGACATCAAGTGTATTGAAATGTCAGCAAAGAATTCAAAAGCTTAGTTTTAAAAAAATATCACTTCTCTCAAAGAAGCTTCAGATTAACAAAGTAAAGACATCAAATTCAGGAACTGGATAAAAATGTCAGCACATAAAAATAATAAATTGGTCAAGGAAATTAAAATTTTGCAAAACAAAAACAGAAAGCCCAAGTTCAATTTTTGGCATCCATGTTGGGCAGCTCACAATCTCTCATAACTCTCATAACTCCAGTTCCAAGGCATCTGACACCCTCTTCTGGTCTCTCAGACACCTACATAGATGTGGCCTATATACATATACATACACATAAATTTTAAAAATACAAGTAAAATTTAATATGTCCCTGAATTATTCAATTAATGGAGTTAAAAAGAAAACTGGCAATTGCACTAAATGTAGCATAAGAAAGATTAAGAGGAATTGAGAATAAGGTAAAGGAAGTTTTATATTAAGAAAGCATTAAAATTAAAAAAAAATGTCAAGCATGATCAGAACATTCAAGAACTTAGAGATGTGATTTAGGGACTAGCTCTAAGAACTCATATGGAAGAAGAAAAACAGAAATTCAATGGAACAATAGTAAAATATTTCCCAAATCCAAGGAAAGATATTGTGATGGTTTGAAAGGAAATGGTCCCTCAAAGGGAGTGTCACTATTATGAGGTATGGCCTTATTAGAGGAAGTGTGTCACTGTATATGCAGGTTTTGAGGTCTTGTATATGCTCTAGCCACACATGAGCCATACCTCTTCCTGTTGCCTCTGAATCAAGATGTAGGATTCTCAGTGACTTTTCTAGCACCATTTCTGCCTGTTTGCTGCTATGTCCTACTATGATGATAATGGACTGAACCTCTGAACTGTAAGCTACCCTATTAAATATTTTCCTTTATAATAGTTGCTGTGGTAATGGTTTCTCTTCACAGCATTAGGAACCCCAACTAAGACAGATATCAACATACATTATAAGAACATTTAGAACTCCAAAGAGATATGACCAGGAAAGCATATCTCCATATCACTTCCTAGTCAAGATGCTAAGACTACAAGCCAAAGAAACAGTAGTAAAAGTCACAAGAGAAAAATACTGATTCATTTACAACAGCAAACTCATTAGGAGAATGTTAGATCTCTCAGTAGTGCTATGAAAATATTAATGATATATTTCAAGCCCTGAAAGTAAGTAACTTCTCCTTAAATACTATTATTGCCAGCAAAATTATCTTTTAAAACTCACTGGAGAATAGAGAACTTTTAAGATAAGCACAAACTAAAGCAAGAAGTCAACATTGTAGAAGATTCTTAAAAGGATCTTATATATAGAAGAAGAAAGACCATTACAATCATGAAATTCCAAGACAAACTATATAAGAAGAACTATATGAAAAACTAGTAAAAAATTAAAATATTCTACTTAATAAAAGGAAATACTTAAAAAATTCTTAGATACTTAGATGACTAATGTAGGAGAAAAGAACAAGTCAGTATTGAGTTACCTAGAAAAATAACAAACAAAAAAATCAGGAACCAGCAAACATATCTCTTCATGACCCTAACTTATGTTGGTCTCAATTTTCCAATTAAAATATAAGACTTTCTTGTTGGATTGAGAAAAAGAACTCTATTTTTGGTTTGTAAGAGACACACATCATAGGTACAAACACAAAGTAGGGAACTGGGCAGGCTGCTTAGAATATAAAGTGCTGTCTTGCTTGAGAAGTTATCTTATAAAGAATGAGGGCTTTAGTTCAATCTCCAGAGACCACTTTAAAAAAGTAAAACATGATGATCCATGTTTATGTAATCCTATCATTGGAAGCAGAGCAGGCAGATCCCTAGGGCTCACTCTTTAGCCAGCTTCATCTATTTGGCAAGTTTCAGGCCACTGAGAGATTCTTTGTTTAAAAAAAGAAAAAAAGTTTGATTAGATAGCATTTGAAGGAATGAGACCCAAAGAAGCTACAAGAAATCAAAGTAGCTCTGCTCAAATCTGACAAAGTAGACATCAAGCAAAAATGATAGAAGTTAAAGTTCAGTAGACATTAGTAAGTAGAATGGTATATTGTGGAAAGAAATAGTGGCCAGCAAGATGCATGTCTCAGGGCTTGAGTTTGATCCTTGGAATCACCATGGTAATAAGTGAGAAATAACTGTTACACATTGTATTCTGAAATATGCTCACCAATCCACCCACAAATAAGTAAAGGTAAACAAAAGGAAAAGAAAACTAAACAATAATAAAAGCAAAACAATTGACACATTCAGGAAGTGAGATATTCTACCAACCATTCTGGAAGGTGGAGTTTAGAATAGAATAGAGCCATAGATCAAGAAATGAAAGAAAACAAACAAACAAACAAACAAAAAACCTCTAGTTTCTAAAATCATGCTTACACATTTATGACATTCTAGATCTACTAATGAGACATTTTTGCATTGATCGAAAGAGAAAAACAAGGTTGACAAACTCAATTGTTTAACCAAAAGAAGAGAGAAAAGACCCAAATTAATAAAATTAGTTGCAAAAAGGAGGGATTTACAACAGATAACAATAAAATCATTTGAAAAAACTTTAAAAAGTTATATTTAAATAAATTTGAAAATCTGAAAGAAGCAATTTCTAGCTAAAATTAAATGATAGGGCTACAAAGATTTTATATAGACCTATAGTGAACAGTGAGATTGAAGCATTAATAATCTCCAAAACTATGACATTCTACTAGGCTCTTTAAGAAGACTAATGTAATCCTTCTTAAATTATTCCATAAACTAGAAAAAGGACATTACCAACCTTTTCGTATAAAGCTTATGTTGCTTGGAAACTAAAACCAATTTAAGGACACAACAGGGGGGGAAAAAGCCTGTAGTCAATTTTACTTGATGAATATATATGGAAAAATTCTAATTAAATTATGAAAATACTTGCTAACTTGAATTCACCATGCCTTTAAGAGATCACATACCATAATGAAATTACTTTTGTTCTAGGAATATGCAAATCAATAAATGTCATAGAGTACATGAATAAAATCAAGAGTAAACATTGCATGATCACTCCAGTTGATACAGAAATTACTTTTGATTAAAAAAAAATCAGCCCTTAAAAATTAAGAATGTGCTTCAGCAAAATGAAGGCTATTTAAAGAAAGCATATAACCAACATTAGAGTATACATAGGGGAAAACTGGAAAGAGTTTCCTAGATTCAGAACTAAGACTATAGTGTCTACTTTCTTTTTTAATACAGTGCTTAGGTACTTTGTGATAGCAATAAGGCAGAAAAAGGAAAACAAGAACAAAATATAGGAAAGAAGAAATCACATTATTCTTACCTTCAGATGGTATGTTTTTTTGGTGAGGTAAGCTTACTACATGAATATTCTTAAAGCCAAAAAGGAAGTCTTTATTGCTGGCTGGGGAACTTGCCCAATTCATGCAACCCTTGGCCTTATAGCCCTTTGTCTTTTATGCCCTCGGCCATAAAGAGGGTGGCCAGGAACTTCTGGCAATCATACTAGGTCAGCTGGTTATAAAAGACAGTTTCAAGGAAACTAAGGAGATTCTGAGACTTTTCAAAGAAGGGGAGGTTCTGAGTTTTCCAATTATCCGGCTCACTGGTTAAAAAGAAGACACAAACTGTGACTGTGAAAGTGATACGGGGGAAACTTCAGGCCCTCTAGGGCCATCCTCCTTAGAGGCAAGATGAGGCCTTGCTTTGCTTCAGGGAAATTTCTCCCAGAACCCCTATAGGCAAATGTGTGGAGGGGAGAGGGGAACAGAGTTAGAAGAGACTATCACTATCCTCTCTCCAGCACTGCCAGGGGAACTATTTCCTCACCCCACCCTCCAGGCATGGCTAGAGTCCATACTAGGGCATATGGAGTTTTGGAAAAGTCAGTTTGTTCTGGCATGACTGAGAGAAAAGGTTGAGCTTTGGATTTCTCTATGCAAATTGGCAAACCAAGAGGCGTTGGGTCCCCAAAAGAAGGCATGGGTCTCAAGCCAGGCTTTAGGTGGGGCTTGGACCAGAGAAAGCCATATAGGAAAGATGGTTGTGATGACCAGGGCCCAGATGGACTGAATTGTCTGGTGGTTCAGAGATCCTTTACTGGGCCATCTGACTCCAAAGGAGGGCCACTCAATTTCAGAGGTCTGTCTTTTTCTAGGTGAAAGGAAGATACACTATCCGGCCTCATCTAGAAAACTCTCCTTGAAGTATTTGAACATTTTGATTTAGCATTTTGATTGTTTCTTAGAACTGCTCACTCCCCCTTCCATTTTTGATAGGTTTCCCCAATTAACAGAATTGACAGAAACACAACTCTCAGAGAGATACACAGTCAGGAAAATAGTAAGGACAATCAGAGGTAGCTACACATTCTTAAACACGAGGATCCAGTTATGTTCCATGCAGATCCAGACACTGGAACTAGGGCTGCATTCAGCCTTCTTATTCAGAAGGCACCATAAACAGTCTCTCCTCTGGAGAAGACAGATTTAGGTGACTTTTCTGTAAGTTTGCATTTTAGGATCCTCTGAGACATTAGGAAGAAATGGAAGAAATAGAAGTTTGTGGGGCCCTGGAATGTCTCAAGTTATGCAACCCTTAGGAACCACCCATTTTATGTGCTATTTGCCTGGGAGAGCATCCAAGATACCCAGTGTCCCAGCATCTCAGTCTCCAGGGATCTCGCTGGGGCCTTCAGAATACGGTGAAGTAAATCCATCAGAGACTACCACACAGACACTCTTAAAACTGAAAAGAAAGTATTAACAAATGGTAGCTGCATGCAAACTTGCCCAAATTATGTATCTTTGAGCCTTTTGGCCATTTTTCCTATATGCAATAAAACAAAACAACAGAACAGCAACAACACATCCTGGCTATTATATCTCAGTTAGCAAGAAATGGAACTACAGAGGACAAAACAAATTAATGAACAAACAAAAACAAAGTTTAGTACATTTGGGGGGTTTGGTAGGTGTAAGGTCAGAATGGTGCATCTAACAAGGAGTCAGTTGGACAAAAGTTTGGTAGCTTGTTTTTTTTTTCTTTTGTTTTACTTAATAATTCATGAAGTCTAATTCAGAAAGCACTCAGGTCTGAGACTTTCAGCAAATGCAGTGGGACAGAAGATCAACATATGAAATCAGTAGCCTTATTATGTAGCTTTTATGTATTTGTTGAACAAGAATGCATATAAGTAATGCAATTCATAGTAACTACCAAAATACCTAGAAATAGATTTAAATAGGGAAGTTAAAGACCTCCACAGGGAAAAACCATAAAACACTGATGCAAGTATTTGAAGTAGACACAAAAAGATGGAAAAGACTTCCTGTGTTCATGGATTGAAATAATTAATCTTGTTAAAGTGGCTGTATTGCCCTAAGCCATTTGCAGGTGAATAGAATCCCCATCAAATTACCAATGGCTTAATCACATCCTTCACAGGACCAGAAAGAACAATTCTATAGTTTACATGGCAGCACAAAAGATATCTAAAGCAACTGAATGACAAGAACAAAAGCTAAAAGAATCAAAATTCTCAATTTCAAATAACATACTCCAGAGTCCCTTGGTAACCCCAAATAGTGTCATTTGGGTATAGAAAGACACACATGCTAGTCGAATAGAATGCAGGACTGAGAAATAAACTCTCAAATTCATCGACTGGCAGCTTATTTTTGGCAAAGATGGCAAGACTATACTTCACTGAAGTCTTTGAACAAATGGTGCTGAGAAAACTAGTATGCACATGTGGAAAGCTTAAGAGATTGTTTCTATTTCTTCCCATTCTAGAATAATCTAGAATAAAATATACCAAAGACTCAAAGACTTAAATTCTAAGACCAGAAATACTGGGAGAAAATACAGGGACAGTAAAATATTCACAGAGGCCTTGGTTTTGTGGCTAGTACTTCCAAGGCACAGACAAACAATTAAAAAAATTATCAGATTATGTTCACATAAATGGACAGGCTTTTGCACATCAAAAGCAACAGCAGAGAGAAAGGATAACATATGGAATGGGAAAAACATCTACTCTTCATCTAACATAAGGTTAATATTCAAAATATAAAAAGACCCCAAAACAATCACACACTCAGTCAACACACTCATACCCATATTGGAAACATCTACACATCCATAGTCACACACCATACACTCTCACCCTCACACAAAGCACACTTACACACTCAGATACACCCACACATTCACACATAAATACTCTTTCACAATACACCCATATATTCACAACTCTCAGATTGACACACATTCATAATGCAGTCATACACACATTAGTCTCTCATACACTCAGACATTCTTACACTCACACCTTCACACTTTCAGATACTCATACACTCACATGGTAACATGCATACACACAATCACACCCCAAAACACACTAGATCATACACCATCACCGTTCACATGTAGGAACACTGTAGCTAAAATTGCTTCCCTGCAGAGATAGAAATAATATATAACCATGCTCCTGAGGTCTCAACAATAAAACCAGGTACAATTCCACCAACTTTCACTCTGGGAAAACATGACTTTATTAGACTTATTAATAGAGCAGTGGGTGAGGGGTTATGGCAGGAACATGGGTGGCTTAAAAGTTGTCACATTGGAAAGTCTGTATCCTATATGCATGCATAATGACCTTTTTGTGACTGTATAGTTGGGATCCTCCCTTAGCCTTTTTCTTCTAGGTAGTTATGCACTTCTCTGAGGCCTTGCACAATTAGGGGAGAATTGTATATAATTGGTTGAGAGGAGTGGCTGGATTCTTGGATGAGGGTCTCATGACCCTCCCTAGCCTTCCTTTTATAAAGGTCAACAAGCCCAACACATACTCACCACAGTATATGGTTGTATCTGCTTAGGCATAAATAGATGAATGCTGGTGTTAGGTATGGATTGAGTGCCCCCTTCCAAATGTATGCCAAAACTAAATTGACATTGTGACAGTAAGGCTGTGGAACTCTTGAGAGGAGATTAGGCCATGAGAGCCCCTCCATCATGAATAGATTAATACAGATATTGCAGGAAAGAGCCAACTATTGTGGGATATTAAGCTCCTTTTCCCATTGTGCCTTTTGTGTGTTAATTTCCTCTTTAAGCATGGAGTGACAAAGAATATAGCTTCTTATAAGATGCCTGTGTAGTATTGTGCTTCTCAGCCTCCAGAACAAATACATTTACATTTTTATACATCACTTAACTCATTACTTTGTTTCCTGTTGGTATGATGAACATCATGACCAATAGAAACTAGGAGAAAAAAGAGATTAATTCATCTTACAACTTCCAGGTTGTAACTCATCATCAAGGAAATTCAGTTAAGGAACTCAAGGAGGAATGGAAGCAGGAACCCATGATAGAACACTGATTATAGACTTGTTCCTTTGGCTTATTCAACTAACTTTCTTGTATAGCTCATGCCAACCAGCCTAAGGACAGGAACACCCACAGTAGGTTAGGCATACCTACATCAATTAATAACTAAGAAAATGCCTCACATTTCACATGGTCACAAGCCAATTTGATCGAGTCAGTACTCTATTTGAGACTCTCTCAGACAACAGGGCTGTGTCAGGTTGACAGATGAAGCTAACTAGGAGACTAGTGTAAAGTACCCAGTTGGTAGCAGCAGACATGGGACTAAGGTCATTGGAAAGAGAATGAGATATCTGGAATGGTGAAAGCAGCAGTGACAAAACTACAACTAGCAGGGGATGAGCTGTGGCAGAATTGAGAGAGTTAGTGGGGGATTTTAATCAAACACATCAGAGTTGAAATCTTGACTCTCTTAAATAATGATTGGGAAGCATTTGACAAGCCAATTAACTGAGTTTTATTGAACCTTGGTTTGTCCCTGAAATAATGTGAAATAATGATAATAGTGGCCATCTTGAGGTTTGGTGGTGAAGGTTTGAGAGATGGTATTAGGTTCAGCAGGAGTATTAAGCACTCAAAAGAAGACAGTGAGAATTTATAGGGAGACGAGAAGGAGGGCAATGAGAATAATGAAGGAACAATGTAGAGGATGAGTAGAAACAATACAGTTTTGTGTGGATGGAATGTTTCAGAGATCAGCCTAATTTAAATCTGATTACAGGGATAAGTACATTTTCTAAAGCAAGGGAGACTTCTAGCAACCAGACTACATTTTACAACACTACTGGGCATCTGTGCAGGTCATTTATAGTTTTTACGAGTCTTGATAGATTTGGAACACTTTGTTTTGCACTTGAATACAAATTCACCCCCTCTAAGAAGTGCTGTGAAATACGACTAGAGAAATCCCTGATATTGTTTATACTGCGGCGGGGATGTGGAACATGACGAATGAGAGTAATAGCTGGTAACCAATATTAGATCATGATGACAAGGAAATTCATTGTGGGGAACTTTCCTATAAAGAACGGATAGTACTATCAATCCATTCTTACAGTCAGAAAGTTACTTTTTGAGAAATTATCCTTTCCACTTCTCCTTTGCCTTTTCATGGTGCTGTGATTTGATTTAATGCCTTCCACATGATGCCTGCTTTTGAGAAAAGTGCCTTTCATGTTTCTAATGCCATGACACTCATTGATGATCATTAATTTAGACTGCTGGGGCCTGCTGCAGCTTTTATTAGGCATCATGATAAATTTTATATTTGTGGGTTTTTTTTGATGGTGTATTTTGCCTATGAAATGAGTTTCATAGTGGCTTTTGGCTATGTGTTCTCACTAGTGCAATGTAAGAGCTTTAAGATGGACTCCATTTAGTTTTAACCTCCCCTGTTCCATTTGTTTGTAGAGCTTTGCATGGCATTGGATGGGAATAAATGTGATGTGGTGGACAGCTATATTATCCCTCCCTCCTTTTTTATAACTTTTTCTTGCTTTGCAAATGGAGACCAAGGCTCTTTACTAGTCCATGATTTCATTGTAGTATTAGTCTTGATCCCTCAGCCCCACCTCAGGAGGGTGTGCTGTTCATTTTATCTTTTGTACTGTCTTCTCTAGTCTCAGAGATTGCTTTATAGATTGGTGTTTTCACTCAACAGCATTTACGGAATATCTACTGCATGTTAGGAACAGCTTTTTATTGTGATATGATAGTGAGAAAAATAGAATCTTTGTGCTTATAGAATTTTCTTTCTACTTCGGGAAAGCAATCAAAAAGTGAGTGAAAGGAAATAAGATATCAGGCAATGACACGGCTACATTTTTTTTAACTACACAACTCTGTTGTCTAAAGAGGGGGGAGTGTCCTTCCTTATCCTAGTGACAGTAGACCTGGCCATATGACTTGTTAGCTAGTAGGATATAGAAAGATGTGGCAGCACACAGAACTTCTAATGCTCTTCTGTTGTCTCTTTTTAACAATGTTTTTAAATCATTCTTTGAGAATTTAATACAATGTATTTTGGACATATTCCCCTAATTCCTCCCCTAACTACTCTCTTCACTTTGTGACCTCATCCCACACAACTGTGAGATTATTCCATTCCCTCTCTTCTTACTTTTCTTCTCTTTCCTCATTGAATCCAGATTGTGTTGCCTAGCTAGTCTTGGGAGTGTGACCTGCCCTGGTATGTGGTTGACCTGATAGCGGTCATATCATTAAAGGGAACTGGGAATCCCACAGAAGTGGGGGCCAATGATTATTAGAATCAGAGGGGTTGGAGGACACCAGGAGCCCAGTGAATCAGCTAAACAGGGTGCATATGGGCTCACAGAGACTGGAATGGCAAGCATGGGTTCTGCAAGATTCTGTACCAGGTGTATATGTTGTAGCTGTTAGCTTGGTGTTTTTCTGGGACTACAAACTGGGAGTGGGTGTGTCTTTGATTGGTTTGCTTTCTCTTGGGACCCTTTACCTCCTGTTGGGTTGCCTTGCCCTGCCTCAGTGTGAGAGCTTTTGCCTTGTCTTACTGTATTTTGTTTTGTCATGTTTGGTTGTTGTTTCTTGGAGGCCTGCTCTTTTCCGAAGAGACAGAGGGGGAGGGGATCTGGTGGGGGAAGCTCAGAGGGGTGAAGGGAGGGGAAACTGTGGTTGGCATGCATTGTGTAACAGGAGAATCTATTTTCTTTCTTTTCTTTTTTTTGGGGGGGCGGGGCTTGGTTTTTTAATTTTTCCATAAGACTGAAACTTTGTCTAAAAAACAAAATAATAATGACATCATCTATGTTATTTCAAACATTTCAAAGAGAGAGAGCGCGAGAGAGAGAAGACATACATAACCTTCCATTGTGCAAATGAATTCCTTTTCTTTTTTCATGAGTTCATGAATAATTTTGTCCAAAACTATGAATGTGCTATTGGTAAGTCTGCGTTTGCTGTGCTCCTGAGTGCTTGGCAGCCTGGACAAGGTAACTGGAGTCCTGTGCTGAGTCCCATGCAGGCCTCGCCTTGTTCCATTTCTCCCACTGGTACCCACCTTCCAAAGCGGATAAGAAGGTTGATCTGCAGCCTCGTGTTGTCCACCTAGCACCTCTCCATAGCGCTCAGTGAAAGCTGCTGTCAGCCCTTGCTCTTTCTCTCCACTCCTGGGGTCCTGGGATGAAGGCTGGGATCAGGAAACATGAAAACAAACCAAAACGCAGTCTTCACAGCTCATTTTGTCTTAGGCAAGGAAAAAAAAAGTTACATATTTTTATTCTGTTGCTTAAATTCCAGTTTTTAAGTATTAGAAAGGTTTTGGCCAGGGATGTGTGTGTGAGAGGGAGGGGTTAATGGCTGTGATTTTCTCATCTGCTGTGGGGCAGAAAGCACCTTCCCCACAGGGCTCCACTGACTGGGGACATGAGACCTCTCTTCCAATGCACCTGCTCCATCCATCCAGCTGCTGCAGAGCGGCTGCCGGTCTGGGTGGGGGAATCTCTCAGGACCACCCAGACTCTCACACACCTGGATCCCCATTACTTACAGGCAGTAATACTTGACAGTGCCACTGGTACCATCCACTCAGCAACCAGGAGAATCTATTTTCAATAAGAAAAAAGGAGCCGACTCTCCTTCTCCCAGCAATGATCAAATCCCAATAGCTCATCAGCTAGAATAGTGAGATTTTGTGTCTACCCTGATGTTTTGCCCTTTGTATTGGATCACCATATTCTAGGTATCTTGTTGGATGACAATAGATTGATTGATATATAGAAGAGTACCAGCCATAGTTGAGAATACAGCCTAGCCAAACCAAGCTAAGCTCAGTAAAATGTCAAACCACTTGTCTACCTAGAAATAAGAAATATATTTATTTTTGTGTCCTACTATGTTTAGGGCATATTTATTACCTGGCTGCATTGCTTAAAAGCTTAAAAATGCGCTCAGTAAATAGAGTTGTCTGGAAAGGACAATTTCTGAGTAAGACATTGAGGTGAGAAGCAAAAGAAATAGTTTTTAGTCTGTCCATTTTCAAAGGAAAATAGTAAGAAAAGGCAAATTAACAGCAATGAGGAAGACAAATGTACTCAAGAGAGAAACCAATAAAAATATTAATGCGTAAGTAAATATTCATGAAAAAATAAAATAAATTGTTCATAAAATTAAGTACAATATTTCAGAATAAGACTATTTTGAGTGTCCTGGGTCTGGATGTGGTGGAAGATTTTATCAACCTGAAAGGCCAGGGAAATACTTTATTTGATAGAGACTGAACTGTCTTGGTACCTGAACTGCCATTTGCAGCTATTTCATTAAAAGCAGAGTTGTAGCTTGACATGGTAGTACAGGCCAGGAATCTAGAACTTAGGCAGATGAGAAGGGAGAATGGGAAGTCCAAGGCTAGCTCTCTCTCTATTACTTGTATGTTGCTGTGGTTAAAATGTGTGGGATAAGAAGCCTAAGAGAGGAAGGATTTCTTTGGGTCTATAGTTTTGAAGGAATCATGGCCAGGAGGAAGGCATGATCATATAGTGGCAAGTCATGGTGGGCTGTGAACAGGAAGTAAAGCCACAGGAAACTCTATGAATTAGGAAGCAGAAAACCAGACGGAAGCAGGGCCTTGCCTATAACTTTCAAGATCTATCCTTATGACCCCACCTCTGTCACATAAATTGATACCACAATCCCCAGAAACACCAGTAGCTGGGACCAAGTATCCAGACACCCAACATGGTGGGGGATATGTTCAGTCATAGTGCTGTCTCAAAACAGTATAAGAGTGTCGAACTAAGGATGTGGGCGAGAGCTTGCCTAGCAGATTTGAGGCCCATGGTTTGATGCATAGTCCATAGAAAACAGAAACTAACAACACAAGCACCACCCCCAACAAAACCAGAGGTGATCTAAGGAAGGCAGAAGAAAACTTCAAGGCCTTAACTCTATGAAGAAGAAACTAGCCCATTTTAAACAGTTCTGTATAGTTCTCCAATCTTGATGTTTTATAAGACTGATGTGCTGCTTACTGTGCCGAGGAAGCAGGTAGTCTTCTAAAAGCTTCATTTACTTTCCAAACTGTGGTCAATCATACACCACTGTATTACCATTTATACATAGCTTCAAATTGACTCATTTTTTCTTATGTTTCTTAAACCCAAGGGACCAGAATTATAAGAAGTGTGTGAATGTACATTCACAGAAAGTGCTTGTACACAAATACACACACACACACACACACTTATGTTTACATGTGTGCATTTTATGTTCCTTTAGAGAACTCTGCCTAATACAGATGACAGAGTTCCAGAAAGAGGTCGCCTGGCTTTCTGAGTAACCAGGTAGATGAAAGCAAGTCATAGATCAGGGATGCCTTCCTGTATGAGAGTCAGCTTCCTGGTACTGAGAGAAAATATTTTTCACAATCAGCTTATAAGAAGGGAATTTCTTTTGGCTCACAGTTTCAAAGGTTTTACCACTCAGCACCATTGCTGTGAGGCGTATGGTGAGGCAAACCATCATCATCATGTCAGGAAACACACATTAGAATACAGCTGCTAGGCTGAAGGAACTAAATAGAGGAGCAGAGGCCACGGTCTCAAGGTTTCCTTCAAGGACACGTCCCCAGTGACCTCACTTCCTTTTATTAGACCCATCCCAATGGTTGCTAATACTGACAGTCATGTCTTGAGCACATGGCATGTTGGGAATTTAAATAACCAATTTTATAACATCATTCAGACTTTTTTTTCTGAGCAAGATGAGAAGTTCATTTGTGCCAGGGACACTTCCAAGCTCATTTATTACAGAACTCAGCAACATTTTTGTTTTATTTTTTTTTTTTTTTTTGTTTTTTGTTTTTTTTTTTAACAAAGGATTTGAGAGACGGCTTAATGTTTAAGAGCACTTGCTCTTCTTCCAAGCATCTGGGTTTTGTTCCCACCATCACATGGCAGCAATGTGGGCACTTCACACATGTGGTACACATATACACCCATATATTTGTGTGCCACACATTTAGAGGAGTAACTCTAATGTATGGATAGACTGACGAAATGCCAGGAAAATACGTTCTTTACTATTCTTAGATCTTTGTTGATGGTCAATTTGAGTATTTGTTTTTCTTTTATAATGTTTATCACCTGAAGTTAAAGTATCAACATTGTGGAATATTCCTTTACACTGTGTGAAGATGTGTCACTGTGATTGATTTGATAAAGAGCTGAATGGCTAATTGCTAGGCAGGAAGAGGTTAGGCAGGACTTCTGGGCACAGAGAGGACTTGTAGAGGAAGAAAGGCAGAGTTGCCAGTGAGATGCAGAGAAAGCAGCATAGGCAGTACAGAAAGATATGGTAAGAAGCTACTTGAGAGAATGTAGATTAAAAAATAGGTCAATTTAAGTTATAAGAGCTAGCGAGACAAGCTTTCATAATTAATAATAAATCTCTGTTATCTTTGGGAGCTGGAAGTACAGAGAAAGACTTGCTACAAGTCACTAACCTTGAAAAACTACCAAACTCTGTCAGCATTTATTTTGATCCTCAAGAGAACAGTCAAAACCACTTCCATTATTAACGATAAGGTGTGAGTATGGGTCAAGCGGGACATGCTTTCAGAGTGGCAAGTTACACGTTCATCACTGTAGTGAGATATTCACTCTGTCTGCACCTGTGGCACTGACCATGCCCACTGGGGTGGGGACAGAGGCGGAGGTGACCTGGGGGAACTAGGTCTGGGGAAGCCCCCTCCAAGCTCTCTCTTGCTTGTGGGATGGGGACAGAGAGCATGTGGAGGCATCCTTAGGACCAGGAACCTGCTGGAATTCATCTGTCTTGTAAGTTATTTCTCCCTGAATAAACATCTGTTTTTCCCAATCCTTATTAAACCACGATACATCACTATCGTTCAAAGCTCATTGGTTTTGGTGCCCAAGCTCTGGTCACCACCCATGACTCAACAAGTCCAGGGGAAGCTCCAGAATGACTTCCCAGATCTCCTCACTGTCTCCTTTGTGTTTGTTTTGCTACTTTCTGTAGAGCACCTAATGGAAGTGTTAAGAATCAGGGTAGTATATTTATATAGCATAGATAGCATATTAGGGTAAATAACAATGACTTCTATAACATAACATGGAAATCCTTTCTAGTGTTCTTGGTTAGGGGTGTTCTTTTGCAGTCACATTTGGTGTCTTATAGGCTTGAAGTCATTTGCTCTAAGCAGGCGAGTGAGTAATAAAAAATCATGTGTGGGAGTTTTTTCTCCCCCCCCCACAGTGATTCCATGATAAGCATTTTTGTAATCTCTCTCTTTTGACAAGTGCAGGCACATGACCAAGAGCTTTTAAAACTGTGTCACAAGTACTCCACCCCCCACCCCCCAGATGTCTGTTTTGTAAAGGGTTTCTGACTCTGTCTAAGCCCTGTGGGACCTATTCCCAGCTGTCCTGTTGTTCAGAAGGCCTCTCCAATGTTTCAATCTCATTACAAAGCGGTTGATGGGACCCATTGGACTAAGCCTTGGTGGAGTGAGTCATGATATGGAAAGTGCTTGCTTATTTTATTAGAAATGATTTTCTGTAGTATGTTTTTCCTTGTGGTCCTGGGGGAGAAAAACAGGATTTTACCCATGTTAGGCAGACACTCTACACCAGAGCTATATATCTAACTACAGAAAGATGCCAAGAGCTTGGTATGGGCCCATTACAATAAGCTTCTACCTAAAGATGTGCATATGTCCTAGCATCTGTCTTCATCATGGAAATGAATTATTAATTGACAGCTTGTATGGTATTGAATGTCTGGTGTGGAAAGTCTTGTGCATGTTTATTTTTCCAGTAGGTTGTTTAAAATTAGAATTCCTCAAAGTTCAAGAGTCTGAGGGCACCCTGAGGGTAAAAAGCCTCTGGCTCTGTCATACCTATACTAGTTGGTATTTTCTGAGTCATCAATGCTGCCTGGCCTCTAGTGATGCCTCTGTCCTGAGAGCAAAGAAACAGCATGTGTGATATCTCTTTCCAGAGTAGCACCTCCTTACCTTCTCTCATGTATCATTCTCTTTACTGTCTCAACTCATTACATCATCATTCCTCTTAGCAGACAGCTTAATGGCCAAGGACTCAGGGCCAGCCAAGTATCAGCCAACTGCTTAGTTGTATGGTTTGTCCCAAGTTTGTTATTGTTTGTTTTGCACCTTGAGTCTTGGTTTTCTTATCTGTTTACTCACCTTATGTGCAGCTTGTCTGCATTAAATGAGTCACACATGAAAAGCACTTAGACTATATCAGGCTGCTGCAAAGTGATCAATCCTTACCTCACTGTGATAGCTCTCTTGGCTGAGATTTGTCTTAGTTGTATCATTGCCCTGTCATCATCTGAAAGATTTGTAGTACCCAGAGAAGCAGTTCTCAGAAAAAACCTAGAAGCTGGAATTTTCCTCCCCAAATACTTCCTTAGTCCATTTATGCTGCTGTAACAGAATACTTGAGGTTGGATTATTTCTAAGGAACAGAGATTTATTTTTCAGTTCTGGAGGCTTTAAAGCCCAAGGTTGAACAGTGTCCAGGGGAAAGAACATTCTTTCCATGTCATCCTATAAGAAAAATAACGAGAGATGAATACATTTAATAACTGTCATAATTTTTTTTCAGTTGCGGTGACAAAACACCTTCATAAAGCAAAATGGGGTAAAAGGCTTCAGAGGAACTCCTAGTTCTAGGTCAAGCCCATCATAGCAGTTAGGTCACCATAGCATACTGGGAGATTGGCCACATCCATAATCAGGAATCAGTGAGATGAATGCATGCCCTATCCACCCTCAGACAGTTTAGGTTCTGCTGCTAGAGAATGGTGTAACTCTCAGTGGGCACATTTTCCCACCCCATTTAATCCATTCAAGGTAATCCCTGTAGACATCCCCACAGGCAATTCCTTACACAGACTCTCTAGGTTAAATCAAGTTGAAAATTGAAAGTATCAAAACAAGCCCATTTCTTAGTAACTACCCTTGGGACATTAAAGCTATGACACTTCCTCATTGGGAAATTGTGATAATGATAATAACAATAATTATGAGATTAAGACCAGGCTTGGTGATGTACTCAAGTAATTCAAGCATCTCAGAGCTTGAAAGGATAATCACAAATTCCAGGCCAGGTTGGCTCCATAGGAATACATAGTCTCCCCTCTCCTAATCAAGCAAGTAATAAATATTAATCATTGAACTTTAACTATATGCCATAATCTACACAAGTACTTAAAAATCCATCATCTAATCTCTCCACAACTCTATATACATTAGGAATTACGGGTGACTTCATAGATGAAAAAACTAAGGGCAACGACTATGTAGCTTGCCCAAGGTTCATAGATAGTAAAAAAGTTGTTTCTTTTTAACATTAAAAAAAAATCTTTTGAGACAGAGTTTCTCTGGATAGCCCAGGCTGTCCTGGAACTCACTGTGTAGACCAGGCTGGCCTTCAATTCAGCCAATCCACCTGCCTCTGCCTCCAAGTTCTGGGATTAAAGGCATACACCACCACAATCCAGCAACTTAAGGTTTTAAAAACTGTCTCTTTGGATTTATTTACTACTTATTTATTAATTATTTTATGATATGGGTCTTTTTTGTATGCCTGCGAAGCATGTGCATGCAGTACTCAAGGAGGCCAGTAGAGGGAGGTGGATCCTTCGAGACTGGAGTTATCACCATGTGGGCACCAGGAGCTGAACTCAGGACCACTGCAAGAGCAGTAAATGTTCTTAACCCCTGAAGCATCTCCCTAGTACAGTTAGGACTTACCCTGCTCCCCACCCTCTACTGCCTGCCTGCACTTAGTTGCTTTTGGTACCATCTTGAAGTGCATAGCACTTAGAGAGTAAAGAAGTTCTTGGTCTCCTAAAAAGCCATTTCAGCTTTGCTGCCAGTGTACAGCATCTATTATACAAAGTCAAGAGGAGACCAAAATCACCCTAGAAATATCTAGCTGAGCATAAAAAGCCAGGACTCCAGTTACATGGTGTGGTAAGGCTGAAACACAGGGGTCTGTATTGAAGTAGTAGAGGTAAGGCACTTTGGAAACATCAAATTTAGGAACAAAATCTAGTACAGAAATCTCAATACTCGGTGCAGGGTTGATGCTTACTGCTGTCTGGCCTGTGTTCAGACTCTCGAATTGCCTTGTGCTGGGTACTTAGAAATCCCAAGTGAGCCCAGTGTGTGCGTGAGTGTATGCATATGCATGTGTGTATATCCTTTTCCCTTCTCACAGTACATTCAAGTGAATGTCCAACTGCCTGGACACCAGTCCACAAATGCACGTGAGAGAGAGATCGATTGCAGGTTTCCAGCCTTCCATTGCACAGTGGAATGGAGAAGGTAGTCCTGGGCTGAGAGGATGGGCAATACTGACTATTTCTATGGTTAGAGCGAAGGTCCAGTCTGGTTCAGGAGGATACAGTGGCAGACATGAGTTGGAGGTATATGTGGGTTTCTTCCTGAGATCTGACCTGTGTAATTGAAGAGATTTACTTTACCCCAGCAAGCACCGTGCATTCAGATAACTCGTGTGTGTGTGTGTGTGTGTGTGTGTGTGTAACGATTGGCATGATTTAATGGCTTGAAGCCAACTGCAGTCTTTCAACACCCAGCAGTTGCCTTCTGTGTGATCTTAAAAGGGAGAAGGCACATCAGCCTTCAGGGTCACTTCCAGGAGTCACTCAAGTTATTGAGCATCTTTTCCTTTTAGCCACACATCGTTCTAGTCAAAGTGTAAGAAAATCTGTGGCTGCCCTGGCACCATGTCTAATTTCCTGGGAGACTTTCCTTCTCCTTGAATTACCCATTTATTCTTGTGAGAAAACGCTTTGGGGTGGAGGAAGAACCTGGCATCCTGTAGAGGAGAAGAGAGAGCCTGCAATTTGAAATTCTGAGTGGCAATTTCGCTTTAGCTAGGGTTGTCACCGGACTGATGAATGGTCCCCCTGTTGCATGCTAGTGATGTTAAAATCTCCCTCAGGTTCCAGCATAGGCACGTTTGGCCCAAGTACATATAGCAACGGTAGGTGGCGCTGTGGTGTTAAAAGACCGAAGGAGTGTGAGTGCATTGAGGAAAAGTTTATGGTTACAAAGCAGGGAATTGGGGAAAGCAAGAAGCTTGGACAGCCAGGAAAAAATGAATGTGCATTCTCGCTTAGTGCCCTTCCAGTTCAGGGGAGCGTCTTCCTTTTCAGATCTGGGCACGCATAGGAAATCCAATTACAGATGCAAACCACACTTGACTCTTTCAAATCAAAGGGTGCCATGTATTGCAGGCATCCAGCTGACTCGAGGAGCTGGGTGCTTTCTAGCAATAGAAGCTTGGCATCTTTCCTCTCTCTTTTCTTCTTTTCCTCTTCACTATTCCTCCCACTATCCTTCTTCTTAACAATTCAGCTTTCGTTTTCTTATTATCCATCCAGTTCAATTTAGTAATTTTGAGATCAGTTTGCTGATACTGTAGAGGTTTTTTTTTTTTTTTTTTTTTTTTTTTGCTCCAGTAATATTTTGGGAGGGAGTAAAAGTAACATTCTTTTGCCTCATAGGCAAATGGTTGTCAATATATGAGCCTGACCCCTCTGGTGTTGAAGTACTCTTTCACAGGGGTCCCATATCAAATATCCTTTATATCAGATATTTACATTATGATTTACAACATAGAAAAAGTATAGTTGTGAAATAGCATTGAAAATAGTTTTATAGTTGAGGTCACCACAACACGAGGAACAGTATTAAAGGTTCACAATATTAGGAAGGGCGAGAGCCACTGTTATAATCACCCCATAAACATTAACTGAGCATCTACTTGGTGCTGGCAGCCAAATGAGACACTTTCCCATTCATTCATCCCATTGGAACTCGTGTTCTCTGAAGCATGGCCTGTGTCATAGACAGAAACAGGAGCACTAAGAAGCACCTGCTGCCCCACATGTCTTCTGTCGTGCCTATGAGTCTGAACACTGATGCTTCACTCCCAGAGTTTACATGGCTTCCTCTGATGTTCTTGTGTCTCTGCTGTGAGCCTCTCAACTGAGATCCAGAGTCTCCTACTTCCAATCCCATGGTAGCTCCTTGATCCCTCAGCGTTCCCTTTAAAAATGTTTTAAAATTCATTCTTCTCTCATATATTACAGCCTGACCGCAGTTTGTTGTGTATGTCCTATGTGAGGAAATGGAGTAGTTCCTCCTACCTCACACCGTAGTCTTGAAAACTAAAGGAGAACATTTGTGTCGAAGTTGAGAATGATAACTGGCATATAGCAAGCACAGAAAACGTCGGTTTCCATCATTTTCCTCAGCACTTTCAAACTGTTAATGAGAAAGAGAGCCACATCCTTTGGTGATGTAGAGTAGTATTTTGTGTACTTCCATTTCCCCCAGATATGCCATTGAGGAGTGCACTGGGTAAAGAGGGAGCTTTTCATTTCCTCTAGTAGTTATGAAGAAGGATTTCATGGCAGAGCACTTTCTTTGCTCCAGAAAATCAGAAGTGATTTCTGACCCCCAAACTGTTGTGTACTCTGCAGAGAATTAGATGAAAACCCCTTGTCAATTTTTACATAGGCATACTTTTTAAAACCATTTTAATTGGCTTCCATAATCCATGATTATTTGGGATGGGGCATAGACCATAGAACTGGGAAGTCCATTTTGAGATTTCTTGCAGGCTGTGCATTCTCTGTCAGATACCCTAAGACAGTTTAAAGAGTTTAGCAGGTGCTGCTGGTGCCCTGTGTAGATCTCATTACCACCCTGAGGCTCTCCTCCTCACATATCCCAGCTGCCGTGGGTGCTGGTGCCAAAGGCTCATAACTAGCCCTTCTTTCCTGATTATTCTTGACATACGGCAGCATCCTTCACTACCAAACACAGGGATTGCCCTCAGCAACGACTGACAGATGCAGAGAAACCTTCTCCTCTTCTGCTTGGTCCAGGTCACACTATGTCCTACCTTTCTGAGCACCTCTTGTCTTCAGTCAGAGATTAGCCTGGAAAGCATCTCAACCTTTGCCCTGGACTGTTCACCCTCCCTTATACTCCTGAGATTATTTCAATACATCGCTTTCACAAGAACCCCCATCTCAGCTTCTGCTCCAGGGAACACGATCTGATAGAGTAAGGCACTAAAATAGGTCACAGAACACAAGCAGGAGGATTAGGGAGGGTGGGCAGCTGCTCGGAGGCCCAGCTCTTCCATTCCCTCTGTTCTCTCCCCCTCCCATACTATTATCCTGTGACACTTGGATTGTGCTATATGTTCGGTATCCCCTTTAGAAGGATCTCACTGGCAGGAAGGGGCATAGTGATTTCACAACATAGTGTTCCTCTTATACTGTAGGAAGATTCTACACAGAGGATGCTTAGCATGGCTGCTGAAGTGGGCTGGTTAATGCACTGGGGCTGGGAGCCCTGTATCCTAGCTGGCAGTTTCTTTAGAATGGGCTAGGTAGATAAGAAAGTGCAGAATCACCTTTAGGTGTTTAATTTAGCAGCCCATAGCCTATTTTAATTATTCCGAAATAATTATCTCTGGCACACAGCTGGGCTTGTCTCCCTGTGACTTGTGAGTCACTCTGGCATGTATGAATAAATCAAGAAGGTTGAAAGGAAGGGCTGGAACCAAATGACATGTAAAGAGGTTCAATGGGAGAGGCTCTAAGAATGACAAACTTAGGGCCTCAAAGAGGAGATTGATTGGAGACATTGTGTCTTCTTGTCAGAAGCAAACAGTGCCAGCTATGGAGATGAGAAATGAATGGGCCTCAAGGCTATTTGAGGATAAGTGCTGTCAGTGCCAAGTGAGGGTATAATAGAAAGGCACAACCGTCAATGGTGGTCCTTATAGATTTGTGGGCCAGAGCATAGGAGTAGACAGATGTGAAGTGAATTGGAATCTGTAGTCTGTTCCTGTTTTCTTTTGTTTTTCATGTCCTTAGAGAAAATAATTTTATCTTTCAAATTATCACTGCTCTTAAATGAGAATTTATTTATGTTGCTGAGTCATCTTTCTCTCACGTGTATAGTGAATTTCCCTGCTGCTGTTAAGGGCTCAAGAATAAAATGGCACAGGACAGTCTCTAACCCATGCATCACCTTTGGCAGACATTATTAATCAACCATAACTTATCTATAGTTCAGTCTTCATTAGAGTACTTCTTAAATGGCACTTTTAGCAACTATCCTCTGGAAGTGGTCTTCCCTAAAATCACGTACATACAGGTGACACTAATGGACTGAGTAGTTTATATCTGTCTATATAGACATTTATACACATGTAACAATAATAATTTAAAGGAAAGGATGCCATGATTTTGAGAGGAGAGAGGGAGAAGGAAAGAGAAAGAGACAGAGACATGAGACATCATTGAGAGCTGGATTATTTTGGGTACCACTCTGCCCATTCAGTGCTCTGCAGACTGTCAGGAATGTAGTCTGGATTGTTGGAACTGCTTATGATAGAAGCCATCACGCACACGCACGCACACACACACAACACACACACACACACACACACACCCCTCATGACACATGATGAATAAATTTGTTGTGCAATTATTAAGGATGAGAAGACCCATAATCTGCTATCTGTAAGCTGGAAATCAACAGTGAGGATACCCATTCTTGGCTCTGACAGTCTCAGTTCTTCTGTTTGATTCTTTCATCAGGCCTAATCCTAATGTACTGATTCCTGTACAGAACCAGATGTTTCCATTGTGAGAACTGAGTCATTAGCTTTTGCTTTTGTAGAATATACTGTGGGTTGAAAGTTTCTCTCAGAAGTGGGGGCTTCTATACTTCTCATGTCATCTCGTGTGTGGAGTCTGACTGTTAGACTACTCAGTGGTTTCCCTGACTAGCCTGGAAATATGCTTGTCATAGCTGGTCTGGCTCTGCTGTGAGTAATGAAGCTTGCATTGTTCTTAAAGACCTATTTACCCTTTAAATTATTTAGTTAATATTCTTTCATAGCAGTAAAGCTGGAAAATATGGTTAAACCAAATACAAATTTCACTGTTTAAATATGGTTATTATGTTAGACTTTTCTGTGTATATACATATATTTATTTAACATGATATTTTATGAACATGCTATGAAAATATTTACATATTTTCAAATATTATGCCTTCTTGTCTAAAATACTGCTATTATGATTTCATCTGTTCTTCTGTTTGGACTCTTGTTTAGATCAACTACATTTATTAGACATCTGTTCTAAGCTAGGTGCTTAGAATCTTTGTTTCTATAGAGTTAACAAGATGGTATTTATGGACAGATATGATCTGATATAATATTAATCATGATACATACATATATATATATTGTTATGTTGCTAATTACATACACAATATGATATTGAGATATTACTAATTTTAATAGGCCTTCACAAACTTTAATATATATATATTGCTTTACAGAAAAATACATTGTATGCTGAACTGAGGCCAGAAAGAGGAGAAAGGACTCTTTCAGTGGAAAACCATTTATAACTTGTGTGACTACATGGGTTTATGTAGGAGCATGGCTTGCTTGAGGTTAGGGTGTTTAGAAAAGTGAGGGCTTTAATGGTTCATTTTACAAGTCATCTTGTAAAATGGGCTATACCATGTGTAGATTCAATGGTAATTCTGGAATGTATATGTGTTTCTGTGTGTGTGTGTGTGTGTGAGACAGAGAGAGAGAGAGGAAAGAGAGAGAGTTTGTGGGTGAGTTTAATATTTCAATCAATTGAGTCACTAGAACAGATTGTGCTCCCTGGTGAGAGTAGACATCACCCAGTCCATTGAAGGATTGGGCAGAATGAAAGGGGGCACACATCTCTTTTCATTCTCATGAATGAGGCAGACAGCTCATCTCCTTTTATTCTGACACTGGAATTTATTTCTTATTTTTTTAAATTAATTAATTAATTTTTTGGTTTTTCAAGGCAGGGTTTCTCTGTATTGTTTTCAAGCCTGTCCTGGCACTCACTCTGTAGACCAGGCTGGTCTTGAACTCACAGAGATCCACCTGCCTCTGCCTCCTGAGTGCTGGGATTAAAAGTATATGCCACCAATGCCCAGCTGACACTGGAATTTATACTATTAGGCCTTTGGACTGAAACTGAATATATCATTGATTTTTGGGTTTCAAGAAGATAGCAGATCTGTTTCTCTTGCTTCATATTTGCATAAGTAATTTATTCATAGTGAATATTGAGGTATGTATGTTTGCATGTATGTATAATATGTATTTTTATATTTCTATTTCTACCTATATATAAAATATACAAAATATATTTTATATCTATTATCTATTACTTATCTACTTACCTTCATCTATCTATCTATCTAGCTATCTATCTATCCATCTATCTCTCTATCATCAACTGTCTACCCTATCTGTCATCTATTTACTTACCCATCTGTAAATAATCCCTCGCCTGTCTATATTATGTTGTTTTTATTTTTTCTGATGATTCCTGAATAATACATGAAAAAAGAAAATGTGTCCCCTGTTTTGTAGTAGTCACCTCCTTGTTATTTGATGAGTGAGTCAGCTGTTCCACACCTGTTTGCCACCTCCTTTGTGAACCTCTGACTCAGCATCACAATAGGAGTGTAGGAGCCAGGTTTGATGACACACAGGCTGCTTGCCCATGTGACAGATGCTGTGTTTCTTCTATAGCCTTTAGACTTCACTTTACGGGTCATATAGTGAAGACTTCTACCAGGCAATGTGTTCTTTGCTTTTTCTGTGTGCTGCTTTGATGATCTGAACACACTTGACGGAATGTGAGAATTCAGAACAGCCATTATCCAGTTTTTTCCCTTTTCTTTTCCTTTCCTTTCTTTTTATCGCCTCCCCTCCCTTCCCCCTCCCCTCCCTTCCCCCTCCCCTCCCCTCTCCTTCCTTACCCTTCCCTTTGTTTCCCTTCCCTTTGCTTCCCTTCCCTTCCCCTCCTTTCTTCTCTTCCCTTTCCTTCTTCCCTTCTCTTCCCTTCTTTCCTTCCCTCTTCCCTTCCTTTCTTCTCTTCCCTTCCTTTCTTCCCTTCCCTTCTTCCTTTCCTTTTCTTCCCTCTTCCCTTCCCTTCCCTTCCCTGTCTTTCTTTCCCCTCCCTCCCTTTGTTTTTGTTTTGTTTTGTGTTTTTTTGAGTCAGGGTTTCTCTGTGTAGCCTCGTCTGTCCTGGAACTCACTGTGTAGATCAAGCTGGCCTTGAATTCACAGAGATCCATCTGCCTCTGCCTCCTGAGTGCTGGGATTAAAGGCATGCACCACTACTGCCTGGCCAGCATTTTCTATGAATAGGTTATAAGCACTGTGGCTTCTTTCTCTTTGGAGGCTAACCTACAGGTACCCTGAATCCCAGAATTTTCTGGCCATTTTAGTCTTCAGTTGCACATGACAATAACTCACTTTTTGATTGCTACTTTTGTTTTCCTATACATTCTCCACTCTCACTATATTGTGGGATCCTGTTTCTAATAAACAATTTTGTCTCTTGGTGTATACGGTGTGTGCATGTAATTGGCGGCCAGAAAACAATGTTGGGTGTTTTTCCTCAGGAGACAGGGCCACTCACTGGCCTGAAGCTCACCAACTAGGCAAGGCTGGCTGATCAGGGGGCCCCAATGATCTGCCCCTCATTGCTGAGATTAGTGGTGCATACTGCCCACAATACCTAGCTCTTTTACATGGATATTGGAAATCAAACTTAGGTCCTTAGGCTTGCATGGTAGACACTGGACTGGCTAAACTTCCTCCCCAGTCCCGGGCTCTTCACAAGTAGGGTCAGGAGATTAAGATATTAAGAATGCCATGAATTTGAGGACAGCCCAAGCTACATAGTAAATTCAAGGCCAGAATGGGCTACATAGTGAGTGACTATCTTGTGTTACTTTGGGATAAATCAAAGATGGCTAGCTTGTCTGTCTATCATCCTATCTAAAATAACTTTGAATCAGGACTGGGTTCTTAATCTTGAAGTCTCTTTCTAGACTCTATTTCTTGACCAGTTGCACAGACATGCTAAACTCACAAGCAACTCCATCTATGGGACAGCAGAAAGGATCCTGGTATCGTGTGTCATATAATGGTGTTCACACTGACAAAGTGCAGTTGTTTGGATTTAAGGCAACAGCGAGCACTCTGGTGGTTTCACTGTTGCACCTGTCAAGCTTCCTTCTGTTTAAACAATGAAGAAATGAACTTTTATTAAAAACATCTTTGGTTATTGGAACAGAGGAACCTGTATTTGATTTCTACATTCCAAGGGTGGGAAAGGTTAGGTTGGAGATCAGTCTCTTTTATGAAATTTGTGTCTCTGGTACACATTTCTGTTTGTTTTTGTTGTGTACAGGAAATTCTAATCTCAAGGATCTAGGCTAAAAAGTAAAGGCTGTTCAATTTAGTCTGGGAAGAGAGGGATGCGACTAAATTTTGCAAAATAGTGTGCTAGTGTGTTTACGTAAGTTATCTGATTTAACCCACTGTAGCCCGGGGAATGAAATCCTGTAAGGAAGTCATTGAAAGTTTGGAATTAAGCCCTAGAGTATATAATTCCACCTGCCTGTCCCATGCCCCTAATAATTAGAATGGAATTTTAGGTAGCTATGTGTATTAGTTACTTGTTACTATGTCCAGAAGTCTGAGGAAAACAACTTAAATAGAGGAAGGATTTTTTTTGGCTGAATATTTAATGAGGTTAGTCCCATTTGGCAGCCAGGCCATGGTAGAATAGAGTGACAACCTTCTTGTTCTTGCAAAGAACAAGACAGAATGGGCCCAGAGAAAACAATAGCCTCCAGGGACATGGCCCAATCACCTACTTCATCCACCTAGGCCCCATGTGCTAAAATTTGTAGAACTTTCCAAAATATCTTTACAAGATGGGACCAAACATTCAGTACAGGAATCTGGAAGGGGGCATTTTTTTTAAACATGTATGTAAAATTCGTTTTTATGTTTTTTATATAATTTTTTCTTTATTATTTTTATTTTACATATTGATCCCAGTTCCCTCTCCCTCCCTTCCTTCCTCCCTCCCTCCCTCTCTCTCTCTCCCCCCCACATGCACCCCTAACCACCCTCCCCTTCTATCCTCTCCCCCACTCCACATGTAGGGTGATGCCATCAAGGAGGGGTCATCTAAATCTGTCAAGTCATTTGAAGTAGTGGTTAGGACTTCTCTCCTGTCTCTAGATTAAAGTTAGATGTGCCTGCAAAGTCCTTTTGTGCACCAGTAATGCATCCTGGTTCCACTGTCTGAGGTCCCTTAGACTGCTCAGGCCTTCTAGTTGAGACCCATGCTATTTTTTATTTAATTTTGAAACAAGCTTGCTTTACATGTCAATCCCTCCCTCCCTGCACCCTCCCATCTTCCCCTGTTCCCCCATCAACCCCCATCCCATCCCCTTTCTGCTCCCCAGGGAGCAGAAGTCTGTTATATCATTTGGAGCAGGGCCCAGGCCCTCCCAAAGGGGGCATTTTTTATTCCAACCACGATAGTATTTCTTTTGCTGATAGTGTAGTGTTTTGGAATAGGGGGAAAAAAGTAGATGTACTTGTGGCATTTATTCCCGTTAATTTAATATATAAATTAGAAACTAAACCATCTGTTTTGGTAGGCACTGACGATGCTGTTGTGAACATGTCACATCTGTTCCCAGGTGCGCATTGTATATAAGAAAACATAAGCATGTCTGTAGTGGTAAGAACTGTGGTTTAAACAAAGCAATAGTGTGAGGGAGATGAGCCATGGGAATGCAAACTAGATATGCTGGTCAGAGAAGCTGTTACAGCAGGGGTCTGCATGGCAGAGATGTGGGGACAGGTTCCAGAAAGAAGGGACAGCATCTTCTATGTAGATTCCAGACTGGGGTGAGGGCCAGTGTGACTAAGCCATGCCTACAGGGCAGAATATGGAGATATAGTTAGTGGCACAGAAAGCAGCCTTTTAATTGTGTAAGGTAAAGTAAAAAGTCTGGAGTTTCTTCTAAATATAAAGGAGAACTATTGAGCTTTCTCTGGAAAGGGAAGGTGATTTGTATTTTAAGAGAGAACTTGGTAAACTCTGTTATGGCCTGGATGGTAAATATTTTAGCCTCACCGTTTTGCTTTAGTGTAGAAACAGCCGTTGGGAATGTTAAATGAATGTGATTCAATTAAACCTTGTTTACAAAACCAGGTGGCTAACTCAGGTTTTAAAAAGCTTCTTTGACTACTGTGTAAAATTATAGGTCCAAAACAACGGAATGCTGAGACCGTTAGGGAAGGTACCACCACAGTCATTCTGGTGAAAGGTAATGGTGGAATTGCCCCATGGTGAAACTAGATGAGCTGGGAAAAGGACTGACTGGGAATGGATTTGGGGATGGGAGCCGGATGTTACAGAGGTGACCCTTGATGATTGGGGTCCCTTCTTGTGATAATAAGCATCAGGGAGGAGCAGTTCTTGTTTCTGAGTGGAATCCAGACATGCTTTTAACATTTGTGTTTGGGATTTTGCTTGTGTTTGTTTTTTAAATTGAGAAATCTGCCAGGAATCCCAACTTTATGTGAATGGATTTTAAGCAGGACTATATAGAAATGCTTTTGGATTTCCTTAGTGGGAAGTACAAACACGAGGGCACAGAACATGATATGCTGATTCCACTACATGTAGGCATGACTCAGTTGCCAGGCTCCACCATCTGGAAGCCCTGGAGTGAAGGGATCTAAATAATTTAGTGTCGTATGTTCCACAGGAGAGGGGTGGGACAGCACTCTTCTCAAAACAGATGTTTGATGCATGATAGACAACTTAGTTATTAAATATTTTACCATACCTTGTCAGAGGTCATGATTTTGATTTATTTATTTATAGTTGGGTTGAGGATTATATTATGTTTGGCTTTCTTTGTTCAATATATCCAGAGAGAATATAATTATACTACCTCAAAGCATGACAGAAGGACATGTCCTCCTTTTCTTATCTTTTATGCTGATGTTATTTGTGTGTGTGTGCGCGCGCATGCAAGCTCGTGTGTGTGTGTGTGTGTGTGTGTGTGTGTGTGTCCTAACCTGATGAAAATATGCTGGATGTTTACAGGAGTCCTGAAGGACAGTGTACATTTCTGATTTCTGACTTACAAAGTATTTGGCCTCATATTTTAGAAACTTAAAGTTTTGGGCAACCTTATTTCGAATGAATAGATACAGATAAGCCAGATCTGTGTTCCTGTGAACTCTGAAGTCTCTACATTTTTCTTACCACAGTGGACTTTTGATTCCCTAAGCTTTTGCGTTTACACCTCACTCTCATATTATAACTTAAAGTATTACAGGAGTAAAGTTCTTGTTCAGTGCAATCTTAGAAGCATGCTTATGTGATCTATTGATTCTAATGTGGTTAATGGGAGTGAGAGCAGAGTCGAACTGTAGCTGAAGGGTGGAACTAAGAAGGAAAGTGGGCAACAGTTACGACAGCCAGGAAACCTTCACCTGGTGTGCGTTAAGCTTCTATTGGTTAATGCTATCTTTCTACCCATCAATAACAAAGCTCGATGGGTGGCATATTCATAATAGCCAGATCTTGCAGTGCAAAATTGTACTTTTGAAATCAGTATGATGGTTTCTCAGAAAATTGGGAATCAATCTACACAGCCAGGACATTTGCTCAACTATGTTCATAGCAGCATAATTCATGCAGTACCTGGAAACAACCTATATGCCCCTCAACTGAAGAAGGTTTAAAAAGAAAATGTGGTACATTTACACGATGGAGTATTATTCAGCAGAAAAAAAAAATAAATGTACCTTGAAATTTGCAGGCAAATAGATGGAACTAGAAAAAAACATCTCGAGTAACCCAGACTCAGAAAAACAAACATGGTATTTATTTATTCACTCATAAGTAGATATTAGATATAAAGCAAAGGATAACCAGGCTATAATCCATAATGCCAGAGAAGCTAGGTAAAAAGGGGGACCCAAAGAAGGGTACACATAGCGGTCCCCAGGAAGGAAAAATAATTTAGATCTCCTGGGTAAACTGGGAGGGGGTAGAAGAGAGTGGGTGGGGGATGGGAACATGGGGGAGGGATGGAAGGGGAGAGCAATGAAGAAGATATCTTGATAGAGGGAACCATTATGGGGTTAGGGAGAAACCTGTTACTAGAGAAATTCTCAGGATTCCACAAAAATCACTACAGCAAAGACTCCTAGCAATAGTGGAGAAGGTGTCTGAACAGGCCTTCCTCTTTATTCAGATTAGTGACTACCCTGACAGGATAGAACCTTCATCCATCCAGAAACCAATGGAAACTGATACAGTGACCCACAGCCAAGCACTAGGCTGGAATCCTGGAGTTCAGTTGAAGAGAGGGAAGAGGGGTTATATGAATAACTGTATGTGCATGTCAAGAGCGCATACCACAGAGACACCTGGCCGGATCTAGTGGGAGTTCACAGACTATGGATTGACAGCTGGGGAACCTGCATGGGATCAAACTAAGCTCTCTGAATGTGGGTGACAATTATGTGGCTTAACCTGTTGGGGGGGGTTGCTGGCAGTGGGAGCAAGGCCTATCCCAGGTGCATGAACTGGCTTTTTGGAGCTCATTCCCTATGTAGGATGCCTCCTTGTTCAGCCTTGATACAGAGGGGCTTGGTCCTGCCTCAACTTGGCATGACAGACTTTGTTGACTCCCCACAGATGGCCTCACCCCCTCTGAGGAGTGGTTGGGGGTGGGAAGGGGGAAAGTAGGGGGGCAGGAGAAGGGGAGGTAAGAGAAACTGGGGTTGGTATGTAAAATGAAAACTGTTTCAAATAAAGGAAAAATATTCACTAGCATCAACTTAGCCAAGCAATTTCTTAGCAATTCTCTTGGCTGATTTGGGTTTTATGAAATTTTATGATTCTTTTCACTTCTTAGGTTCATTTTATTTTTTTATGTGATGTATGTGTTCATGTGAGTATATTCTACATGTATGGATCTGTGGAAGCCAGAAGCAGGCATCAGATCTGCTGGAGTTGAAGTCACAAGAGGTTGTGAGCTATGGATTTTGGGTACTGGGAACCAAACCCAGGTCTAGAAAAGCAGCAATGTGATGTTCTTACCATTGAGCCCCAGGCCCCAATGTGTGCAATTTGTGCAGTGTTAACACAATTAAAACTTGCATTAATTAATTTTTTAGTGTATTTTTGGGTCTGGTCATGATACTTTCTCATTTTACATTGAAAGTGAGTATCTCTCTGTAACTTGGTTTCTCAATTTTTGGAGTGTGTTAGAAAGATTTACAGCATTGACATAAGCCTTTTAATTGGCAAGCCAACTGTAGTGTTCCTTGCCCCTCACCCTCATGTTTTAGGTACTTAGTAAATTGCTGTTGGTAGAAGAAGTTTTTGTTAGAATCCCCCCTCTTGGAATTACGCATCAAGCCCTCAAAATATTTTATAATATTTCTGCATGAAAAAATTAAAGAAGAAATAAACCAAACTTTTTTCTTTACAAGTTATGAATCTGTCTAGTTGTGTTTGTGAATTTGCATTTGCTTTGAGGAATACATTCACACAGTTCTTAAAATAAAATGTTTAAAGCTGCATGTAGCTTTATTGTCTGTCTTTTTGTCCCTTCTTTGTGTTCCTAAAGTAAAAGTATTCTTTTATGTCCTTCCAGAGAAATTTTAATGCACGTATCATGTTTCCCTTTTTTCATTCAACTGATAATATTATATGCATTGCTGTCACCAACTTCACAATAGTACACCTTATAGAACTTTCTGGTTTAGTACATAAGAGAAATAGCTTTATTTATCTTGCATTCCTTCATCTGTGGGAACTGTACTTTGCTGGATTGTAAAATAATTGGGTGAGATCCGTATATGCACAGACTATCTCTAGTGTTTTAATAAGTAACACTTCAGAGTATCAATGAAAAAGTATAAATGGTGGTATGGCCATTTGATCAAAGTTAAGCTGGGTTTGATTTTAAAGAAACTGTCCAAGAAAGGGTTCCCTTCTTGTCAAATTCTCTTAAAAACATGGAATTACCTGTCAATATGCAGGAAGACTTGTTTTACATATTGAAACCACTGAAGTTATTCCAGATTCAGAATTAACTGTGTCATTTATTCAACTATAAGAAATGATCAGAAATAGAAATCATCCCTTGTATATAATTCATATCAGCTCCCATATAGGTCTACCAGGCCCTCTATCTAGCACAAGGTAATGATGAAACTGATCAGCTATTGGTAGGAAATGTGCTAGAAGCCCAGAATTTCGAAAGAAACACCATGTTAATAGAAAATGGTTAAAGAGAGATTTTTATCACTTGGCAGTGAATTATATGTAACATGCATAATGAACATATTGGGGTTCAAGCTTCAAGTTGAAGATGAGAGAAGCAAAGCAAGCAGCCACTAGCTCTTACCTCTACCTCAGACTGAAAAGGTTGATCCTGTCTCCACAAGCTCCCCTCCAAACCTCAGACTGCTGCCTCTCCTCAATGAGGCTGGAGACTAAATCTCAGAAAGCAGCATGAGACACTGGGGTCCTGTCTTTTATATACCTCTCTAGGGCTGTGATTAAAGATGTGAGCTCTAATTCTCTTTAGACTGATTTATTCTTTTGTAGGGGAGGGTGGCCTTGATCACAGAGAGATTGGTCTGCCTCTGTCTCATGAGTCCTGTAATTAAAGATGTGTATCACCGTTGTCTGACCTCTATAGCTTGTGTCTGACTTTGTATCCTGAACCCTCAAGCAAGCTTTATTAAATCATAAATAATATATATATCACCACAATTAATAGATATTTGTCATTGTTTAAAGGTGTTATTTACAAGTTGTTACAGGTCATTGTCCAGAAAAAAAAAAAAAAGCTAAACAAAGGAGGAGATCAAGGATCAAGGATCACCTTCTGAAAAGAAAAAAAAGGGGGTGGTAGTGGAGATATGGGAAATAGATTGTTAAATCTACTTTTAAACTAAAATAGTAACTACTAGTGTCAAATAATTTACATTAGTATGGACTTTTTGTGTATTGACACAAATTTGAGTTTATTTTTATTAGAATGTACACTATATATGTTATCACTCTTGTTAAAATTACTTTTGTATATTGATATAGATTTAAGGTTATTTTTGTTATGCTGTATATTCAATGGGCCCCTTAATGTCTGTCATGTGACACACAAGCAAGAGTCTCAAAATAGATGCTGCTAAAGCAATTCGTAACTCCTCCTTTATAGGCATCTCTATACACTTTCTAATTTTGTCTATCCTGTTGACCTACACACTCCCTGAAGACATTGGTGGTATAGATCTTGTCAGTTCTCAGAACATAAACACTCAAAGTCTAATAATACCATGACATGTTAAATATTTTTTTAACTTTTTTATTAATTAATTTCTTTTTATTTTACATATTGATCCCAGTTCCTCCTCCCTTCCTCCTTCCCTCCCTCCCTCTCTTCCTTCTTCCCTTCTCCCTCCCTCTTTCCTTCTCTCCCACCTTCTCATGCCCCCCTCCTAATAATACCATAAGAATAACATATTCTGACTTTTGAACATAATCATAAGGGCTTTTTAGACACTTATTTTTTTCCTAACTTACTACGTGCTTGAGAAATTGGTGTTCCCTGTACAATGTGAGGATGAATCCAATTAGTTCTTTTTATAAACTGAAGTCTCTTGCTTTTGTGATATTTGTTGTGAATCTCTCCCAAATAATTACTACAAGCTCTTTGTCACTGTTCATTTTCTGCCCTTAATAAGGCTATTTCAGCATTAGTAAAATGTATCAACATCTCTGGTAGTTCTATTGCTGATAATTGAGGAAGTCTCAATTTTCCTCTCAGAATCAATTCAGAAACCCTCTCTACATGGGAATTTAATTTTTTACTTTGTTTGTGTGGCAAAATAAAATCCATTCTAAAATATTGTCGTTTTGTAAGAATTCCTGTGGGAGAATGCATAGACATTAAAATAATCAGAATATAATCAAGAGCTGGATCCTAATAATCCACAAGTATATCCTGTTATTTCTTTTCTACCAAAGTCAATTCTCTTTCATCTTCAGCTGTTAATTTTCTTGGACTTTTAAAGTTCTTATTACCTTGTAAGGTTTGAAATAAATTACTTAGTTCTTGAATTGTCAATCCAATTGTTAATATCTCACAGCGGGTTTTGAAAATCATTGAGTTCATAATTGATCTCTTCTAATTTGTACTTCCTGAGATTGAATCTTTTGCAAACATTTTTTATGTCCGAGGTAATTAATAGAATTTCTTCTTTTTATTTTTTTCAGAAAAAATTTAAATAAAAAATATGGAATTGCATTACTAGTCAATATGTAGTCATTAGTCTTTATCTTTTCAATTTTTCAATTCTTAATACTATTATTTTATTAAGAGTCTCTCTTTAATGTTCTCATTCTCATTCTTTTCCCCAGAAGCTCTGAACCCCACAAATATCCAGCCATTCTGGATGTTGATCGTGAGTCACACTAACCTTAGTGTAGTTGGATTTGAAGTATGTTGTAAAGTACCCCCCACCCCCACTAAAGCTTTGTTTCCCAGCCTAAATTGTTACTGTTTGAAACTAAGTAGGACCTAGTTTGGCAAGTTCTTGGTCACCAGGGATGTTTCCTCAAAGGTTGTCTTGGGACTCTGGTATGTTTCTGTTTTTAGTTTTTAGTTTCCTTTTTTGTTTCTCAGCCATGGGTTGAATGGCTCTACCTATAACCTGCTCTCTTCTCTGGTCTCTTCCAAGGCTTAAAGGAAGAGGATTAATTAATTATGAACTGAAATATTTGAAAATGTAAGCTGAAATAAACCTTATCCTTTCAAAAAAAATTTTGATATTTTTTATGTGCATTTTCCCCTGCCTGCCTGTCTAAGGGTGTTGGCTTCCCTGGAACTGGATTTACAAACATTTGTAAGCTGCCACGTGGGTGCTGGGAATTGAACCCATGTCCTGTGGAAGAACAGATAGTGCTCATTAACTATTGAGCCATCTCTCTAGCCTCATTTTTTTTTTATAAAGACAGGGTCTCACTGGTAGCACTGACTGATCTGAAACTTGCTATGTATGGTATACATATAACATGTAGCATATTAATGTTTTTCATAAATTATTATAATTATCCATAATGTATATTAGTATATATGGGTCATAATGGACTGGGCATAGTGGTATATATCTATGATCCTGAGGCTGAGGCAAAAGGATCATGAGGTTTTTGGCCAACCTGTATTATGTGGAGATTTCTATTTATTTATTTGTGTGTGTGGTATTGGAACTTAATGCAGAGACTTGCCCATAGCGTAATTTATGGCATTCTGAGATGCAGAGTAAGACCCTGTCTCAAAATAATCCCTCAAACAAAATGAAAAGCCACAATGAATTTGTTATGAAAATCTAGCAGATGCTTGGAAGGTGTTGATTTTTCTCCTCTCATTTACCCACACACTAAATAAAGATCAACGGCCTCATTCTCTTTTCAAAAGAAGAAATAAGCAGGATAGGAAATGGTACAATACAGTCCAAAACAGTCATCTGTTGTCAAGGCCACTAAGGTTCCGAGTAGGAATATAGCCAAGACTTACTGTATTTTTTTTTTCTGTATAAACTGTGATAAATGATGTGCTATTATGCTTAAAATCTTTCAAATGCCTAAAAGTTCTCTCTCATCTCTACTTTTCTTTCTCAAGAGTCCCTGGATCATGTTAATTTTGTGTATATGTCTTTCTTCTATAGCAGTTCCCTTTATCAGTATGTCAAAGTGTGGGGACTGTCCTATGCCATGATACCATATTGAGCACTGAGTAAATTCTGTAAAAACATGCCTTTTAGAAATGTATCAACCTTTTTGATTAGTGTTATATAGAGAATAAGTAATAGCATACAGAAAGACAGAATCATATTCTAGCAAGTCTTCCATTTGAGTTAAATCCCATAGAAGGAGTAGATTTCAACAGAAAAACATTAGGAACATTTAAGGCAGACCTACAAAGCTCTGACAGAAGGCATGAGCAGTGTCATATATTGAAGAAGCGGAATAAGGCAGAAGGAAAAATAAACCTAGTAAATAGAGCTAGTTCAGATGATAAAGGCTGCAAATACTACATTAAACAGTTTGAAAGTTTTCCTGAAAGTATTCCATATTGCAGGGTTTTAGGGTATAACACTGGAAAACGGGATAGCCCACCGCTGTGGTAGCTTTTAGAAGATGACTGGACACTTCTTAGGGTTTTGCTGCCAGGATTCAAAAGCAAAAATCTGAGCAGCTGAATCATGGCAAGGACAGTAGACATAAATGGTTGGCCTTTTGAAAAAAAGTCAGTTCCAAAGAAAGTGAATCAATACGCTTCAGTGACATTATAAATACATTAAAAAGAAGTTAACCCCAAGGATGGCTCCCAAAAAGCCCTTGAGATTTTTAGGTTCTTCTCCCTCATCAGAATGGATAGATAATTTTCATTTCTCATATCAGAGTTTACTTTTCCATGCCTTGTGCTTGCTTGCCATTTTTTCCCTCACTCTTTAAAGACAGTTTGATGGATCACACCCACAGATTCTCAGAACCTTTTAAATGTATGATTGAAAAGTCAAGGATACAATGTAATTACAATAGAAATGCCAATAAAGCTATTTTATGGAGTTAGGCATGCTATTATTGAAATTCATATGGAAAATAAGCAAAGATAGGAAAGAAAACACTGGAAAAGAAAAGAATGAGAGGACAGTAAACACTACTAGCCTGAAAACAATTTTATGGTCTCAGAAACTAACACAGTGAGTTGTATGCATGTAAATAGATACACAGACTACTCTAAGACAAACTAAAATGTAGACATCAAAATGAAGCAACTGTCTGGGCTACAGAAACAAGTTCTAATAAATAAGGCTGAGCTTTCTGCTTTTTTTTTTTCTGTTAAGAATATGGATCTCTCAGAAGGATTAAATAGTGACACTTATTTGGGAATGTGGCTGGCTACACGGAGAGTTTCAAAGCTTATCTATTTTCTGTATAGCTTGAGTGTTGATTTTCATTGCCACAAGTGAGCTGTGGGGAGGAGAGTCAGAGATGGTACAAGTTGACATGCCTGGAAGAGAACATGTTAAACCAAGGTCTAGCTGCCTTTGTTAGTTTAGACCACCTTACATGAACTCAAGACTTGGTTACATTCGGATGCCTTGTAAAGTTGATTAATTTCCCCCTCTGTTCTTATTGCTTTTAGTGAATTTTTAAGGCATTAATACCTGAAGTTATCTCTTCCAAATTTAACGAGATTGATAAGGATGTGGGAAATACATTCCAGTGTGAGCAAATGTTAGGTGATGGTGGATGGGGATGATGGTTTTTGACAGTCAGTGTCGTCCTTTTACTCTGTTCTTTATGGGGGAACACCCGATACCGAGAGTGGTTGTTTCCTGTGGTCCTTCTGCCCTCCCACCCCTTTCTTATGTTATGGTACCATTTTATTGGACCTCTGCGCCCTATTCTTGCAACACTTTGATTCAAATTCACTGCATGGAATCCTTTTCTGTTTTAAGTTGACTAACTTTGGATTCATAAGAGACGATGGCTAACACAGACTTGAACCTGAGCAAATTTGCTGAGCTCCAAAGTAGCCAGTCTGACTGGAATTTTGACACTATGATACCGGGCAGGAGTGGGAAAGGCAGTTCCATAGCTGAGTTTACAAATAAATGACGTCTGAAGTGAAGAAAGGAACATTGGCAAGGGTGCACAAATCAGAAAGCATGCATTTTATCTAAAGACGATTAAGAAGTCTTCAAGGAAAGAAAGAAATTCAATGGGTCCCTCCTAAAATGCTTAGGCTACCAAACCTTTGTTTTATTAAAAAAAAAATCCTCAGAGACAGCTGACCTTAGCTTGTGGGGCCTCACAGACTCTGGACAGACAGCTGGGTATTCTGCATTGTAGCAAATTAGGCCCTCTGCCTGTGGGTGACAGATGTGTGGCTTGGTCTGTTTGTGAGGCTCCTAGCAATGGGGCCAGGGTTTATCACTAGTGCATGAACTGCCTTTTTGGGCCATATTCCCTATGGTGGGATACCTCTCTCAGCCTTGATGCAGTGGGGAGGGGGTTGGTCTGGCTTCAACATGATGTGCCAGGCTTTGTTGACTCCCCATGGGAGGCCTTGTTCTTTCTGGAGAGAGGGAGAGAGATGGGGGATGGTGGGTGAGTGGGAGGAAGGAAGGGAGAAGGAACTGTGGTTGGTGTGTAAAATTAATAAAAAATTTAAAGCAAAAACTAAAAAACAAAGTAAAAAAAACCCCTCTATCATAGAGTAATGATTAAGTAGTCACCAGTAGTCAAAATTTTCATTTATGAATATCAGTATAGGTAAAGATATATAAAAATAAGAACATTTGTGCCATCCCCTAGAGAAAAAAAGGTGAATAACCATAACTTTTAAAGTCACTTACATATTTATGCAGGTTTATTCTTTAAAATTAACTGACAGACTGCCCTTGGTTAAGAATAAATAAAGCACTCAAAATGGAACAATAGATAGTTTCCACATATTCCCATGCTGGAATTGACCTAAGTGAGCTTGAAGCATGTATCTATTGTGCATTTGTCATGGGTAGACAATAAACAAATGCTAGGAGAAGTAGGTAATTATAACATAATTATCCAATTACATTACAGCCTGTGTGTTTAAGAATCATAGTCTCAATGTGGAAGAAAAGAGTCACATCTAAATTTTATCTAATATAAAACATGCTGACTAAAATGATGTAGTCAAGAATTTTTGTTGTGTATCAAAATAATTTCATCATGTATTTTATCTCAAGAAAAGAACTCAATCATCTCTGTGTGCTGGTTACATGTCTGTTCTTTAAAACAGTGTATTATACTAGCCCAACCTGTATTGCATTGGTCAGCCCTTTCATTACAGTCTCAAAATACTGATAGAAACAGCTTACACTAGCAAGTGTTCATTATGGCTCCAGGTTTCACAAGGTTTGGTCCAAAGTTGTCTAGGTGCCTTATGGATCTGTGGTGAGGCAGAATACCAAGGCAGTGGCAACATACAGAAGAGGCTGCTTACCTTTTGGATGACAGGAAACAGAGAGAAGGGCTAAAGGCCAGGTAAAAATTTCAAAGGCATGCCCTGGTGATTCTCTTCTTGTAATTAGTCTCCACATCCCTGATACTTCAGCCAGCTGGAGATCAAGAACTCAACACACAAACCTGTGGGGAAACACTTCTTATTCCAACCACAACTGGGCCCACTCAGCTGATCATCAGTTTTCAAACCTCAGGCACAATTGGGGGGTGTTGTTTTTAGTTTTAAAGTTTTTCTCTGCAGTTAATTTATTTGCACTATTGCTTGTCTCTCAGTCCTTGTCTTTGCTGCCAGGTTTCCGTTTGTTGTATCCTGTTCCAAATGCAACCTAATGTTGGCAGGAAACAGGGAATGTGAAACTCAGTAAGACTTGAAGGAAAACACCCCTATGCATTTCTACCTGGGAGGCTTACTTGTGGCAGATTTAGGTCTGAGTTTTAGTATCTAATTAACTATTCCTGTATTAAAAGAGGATTTAAAGAGATGCTTCAAGAAAATGCATACAGTGAATATGGTTTCCCCTGTAGCTAATTCCTGCCCTATAACTCTAGGCAATAACATAATGGAATTTTATTTTGGAGGTGAAAGAAAATGTTAATACTTGACTATGCTGCTTTATTGCTGGAGATATGGTGTTAACTTCAATAGCCCTACATGACTGCTAAAATCGTAGAGCCATTGAAAAAGAGAATTTCATGTAATTAAAGAAGACTTATGGTCATTATGGAGGGGCAGGGAAAGCATAGCCAGAGACAGGCAGAACTAGGTTTGACATTCTTGGGCTGAGGATGTAACTACATGGTAGAGTGTGCCTATCACAGGTTAGGTCCTGAGTGTATCTTCAACATAGTGAAGAAGACAAGGAACCAAACCATTTTCTTAGCTTAGCCTTGGCTGTGTGAATAGTGACAGGTTCCACAGACTCTCTGAACTTCTGGAAACATGGATTAAGAAGGTCAATTAGCTAGTTAAACATTTCTGAAAAGTAAGGCATTAGCAAGTATGGTAAGGGTAGAGTCACTATGACAGAAAGACACACTGATCTATGAAATTGTCATAATGAAACCTATTATGTATAACTAATACACATATAATAGAATAGGAAACAATAATAACAAAGAAATTCCAAAGAGCCTATTCTATGCTAGCTATTGTTTCAGACACAAAGTTAGTCTGTCCCTAGAATTCATAGTTCATTAAGAAGGTAGATGAGAAATTAATTGTAAGCAATTTGTAAGGGATTTTCAAGTACAAGGACATTTTGGCAGTCAGGAGCCATGAATTACTATAAAGTCACACCATGAAGCAAATATCACACTGGAGATTTATTGGGGAGAAGAACTGAATGGTAGCTGTCTCTGACTGGGAGCCAAGACAGCAGAGAGCTGAGCAGAGGGACAGCTTTCATAGGGTCTTTTGAGAGTACACACGGAGCTAGTGGAAAAGTTCATCCAGGGATGTAAGTATTGCTTGGCCTTATCTCTGCTATTAACGATGACTCATAAGGAGCCAGGACTTCCAAGTCTAGCACTTCAGGGGCAGGCCAGGGGTAAGGTGATTTTCCAGTGGACTGTTACCATACACAATTATTGTTACAGTACATAATAATTCTCTTATAGTTTGATGGGACACTAAAGCATACAATGAGATTAAACCTAATGGTGAATGTGTATACCAAATCTCCAAAAGTGTGGAGAAAGATATAAGATAGTCACACACACACACACACGCACACGCACACGTACACACACACACACACACACACACACACACACACACACACAGAGAGAGAGAGAGAGAGAGAGAGAGAGAGAGAGAGAGAGAGAGAGAGAGAGAGAGAGAAGTTCTAAATGCTTTTAAGGCTAGATTTGGGTAAAATATTTAAATAGTAGAATATCAAGTGATTATTAATGGCAAAAACTATTGCTATGCTTATATCTTTGAAAAAGAATTTAAAATTGATGCTGAGACTGAATTGGATGTTAGAGATAACTTGAACAAATAGGCAAGCCCTCTGTTAATACATTCAGTTTTCAGTGTTTGCCCCTGACCACCCTGGTCCTTCTTTACAAGCATGGGTGATTAATCAGACACAGAAAGGTTCCTGATTAAGGCATTCTCATTAAATTCTCAGATGAATTCCAGTCAATATTAATGAGTGTGCTCAAGTGGGTGTAATAGAATACCTCCTACAGAGTTGAAGCATCAACTAGAAGAACACTATTAATATTAGCTATATGTTTACTGAACAGGGGATGGTGGCCCAGCCTCAAAGGGCCTGGAAACAGGTATTGGAAAGTCATCAGTAGCTGAAGGATATCTCTCTATACTCTCCTTTTTGCTTTGTCCTGCACATATGTAGGGATGGAGCGTGCCTCTCTGTGCTTCTCTGTGTCTAGTTTATGTGAATTTCCAGACAACTGTAGGCAGTAATGAACTCATCTTTCCCAGCAGGGTAAAATTCATCATTGAGCAGGGACTTTCCCACATCTAACACCTAATGGGTCAGAAACTGAGACACAGTATGTCATAACTCCAACCATCTGTGGAAAGTACATCTGGGGTTTATTAATCTATGTAGTGCAGCAGTTCTCAACCTGTGGGTCGAAACCCCTTTGCTGGCTGACTGATCCTTTCATGGGTGGCCTAAGATCATCAGAAAGCACAGATATTTACATTTATAATTCATAAGTTAAACAATTACAGTTATGAAGTAGCAAAGAAATAATTTTATGCTTGGGGTGGGCGTCACCACAACAGGAGGAACTATGCTAAAGGGTCACAGCATTTGAAAGGGTGAGACCCACTGGTATTGTGGGAAAAGAAGTAGAGCAAATGGGATGTACTTTACCAGGAATGTTGTGAAGATGAGCTGAAATAGTGTTTGCAGTGGTTGGCCCAGTGCCTGGAATGTAGCCAGCATCAATTAGAGTAAGCTATTACTCTATTGTTCCTATTTATTCAGTAATTTCAGACTTTGTAGGAGATGCTTTTCTCAGAGCCATTGGAAGTATTTTATGAGTTAAGAACAAACAAAGCTTATTCTGGAGTCAGCTGTGAAGTAACTTTGGAAGTTTGAGTCTGGATGTACTCTGGGTAGTACAGTATCTATCAGTCCTGGAAGCATGACTCACATAATTAAATTTGCTAGACTTCTTTCTTTATCATTCTGTTGAAGCTCACCAGATGGGAAGAAGGAAAATAAGAAAGCTTATCATTACTAAGGATTAAAAAATGTATTCAAGCCAGCTTTTTAGATGTTTCTCAGCTTCCAATGCACAAAATAGGCATTAATAGTAATATAATCCTTGGTACCAGTTGAAGTCTGCAGTTATTAAAGCAGTAATAAAAAGAAAGTCATCATAGCTATACATGATTTCCCTACATTGTAATAGACATTTGCCTCGCTGAGTAATTAAGGCATTGCCATTAAATTCTCAGATGAATAATTTAATACAAATGAACATTTTAAGTCAGTATACACTCTGCCTGAAAATGTTTTTGTTTTTTTATTTCTCCTACTTTCTAAAGTCATTTGACCGTGTTTTAAAAATTCCAGAAAATCCAGTATTTTGTATTAAAAACACTAAAAATAGGCAAAGTGATCTTTAGGAAGTCAGGCAGAAGTAGCTTATTTTTATTGGATATCTTATCTGTACAAAATAATGGGCATTTCCAGACACACATATAACATCACATTTCCCTCTGCCCACCATTTCTTTCCTGGATACCCCTGTTACATCTGACACTCACTCTCTTCCTTAGCAGTACCCCTTCTACTTTCATGCCCCCAAATAGTTCTTAGTAACAGGATGGTTGTGATTTAGGTCAGGTCAACCTCCATGGTATATTATCCAGTCCCAAGAGGTCAGCCCTAAGTATGCATATATAAGCAACACCAAATGGACCCAGTGGGACACACACACACACACACACACACACACACACACACACACACACACTCTTTCTTATCATTACATATATATACTTACAGCAATAATAAATGATAGACTAAGAGCCACGGATTTGCAATGGAGTCAGGAATATGTTAGAAGATTTGGAGAGGGAAATGAAAATATGGTATTCCTATGTGAAATTACGAGAAACAAAAACAACGAAAGCTAGAGTCGAGGCTATTAAAGGAGCATTGGCACTCTGAGTGAGTGTAACAGGGTGACAAAGCCTTGGGTTCACTGCAGGGGAGAACTGAATGTATGAGAGTTTCTTCAGCAGAGGATCATGGGAGTGGTTTGGAGGAAGCAGAGTAGATGGCACAGAGGACTGTACAGACCTCTTGGGGACATTGCTGATGAGCAAAAATGGGGAGACATATAAGAGCCATTAGTTACTTTTATGTTGCTTTAATAAAAGAACATAACGAAGAAAAATAATAGAAGGAAGAAGTTATTTAGAGCCATGGTTCCAGAGAGTCCATCACTACTGTGGTGGGGAGACACAAGAGCAGACAGGCAGGAATGTGGGCCAGAGTAGGAATTTGAGGTCTCACACCCCCAACTGTAAGCATGAAGCAGGGAGCAAATTGTCATGACAGTGGACATTTAACCCTAGGCCCTTCTCCAGTGATGTACTTCCTCCAGATTGCCTCATCATCTAAACCTTTCCAAACTACACCACAAAAAGGGACCAAATGTTTGAATGCCCAAAACTATGAGATTCATTCCTCATTCAAACTTTTGCAGATTCGAAGGTGATGTCTTCAAATTCCTATTACACCTGAGTTCAGAATTGTTCTGAGTGTTTTGTGGACTTCTTCAGGTCACTCTCTTTTAACCCATGAGCTTAGTCATTGTTTTTCTTGGAGAAACAGTCTGCCTGTGATCCCAGAGTTTCCTGTGGGAACCTATCCTGACAGGACACAGCCTTGGCACAATTATTGTGATTGGTTCAGGCCCAGCCAACCAACATAGCTTCTTTCTTTAGTGACCTTGGTGGTGATGATGATGATGATGATGATAATAATAATAATAAGTATATGGTGTGTGTATGTGTGTGTGTGTGTGTGTGTGTGTGTGTGTGTGCACATCCCCCACAGCATGCATATAGAGGTCAGAGGACCTTAGGTTTCAGTCCTCACTATTCCCCTTGTTTGAAGCAGAGTCTCTCATTGTTCATACTGTCCATGCTAGTCTGCTAGCTTTGGGGAGTTTTCCTGTCTCCACCACCCATTATCCTGTAGGTGCACTGAGATCAAAGATGCCTGTCATGGCATCTGGCTTTGTATGCATTTGTGCAGCTTGAAGTCTAATCTTTATGCATGTGCAGCACATACTTTGTCCACTGAGCTGTGTCCCTGGCTAGTACTAATCATGTTAATGCAGCAAACGGCTTTAGAATAAACCCAGGAGTTACAAGCTGAAGAAGTTTGTAGCTGTTTATTTTTCCTGGTCTGGAGCTGGCATCATACATTACTGTCTTCCACTTAGCAGAGTTAACAGTGGAGCTGAGTCAGAGAAGAGCAGGGCAGTAGGGTTGTGTCTTAGTTACTGTTCTATTGCTGCAAGGGCACATCATGACCAAGGCCACTTATAAAAAGGAAGCTATTTTTGTGGGGCTCATTTTACATTTCAAAGTGCAAATCCCTGATCATCATGGTGGGGAGCATGGTGACAGGCAGGCAGGCTGGAGATAAGGCTGAGAGCTTTCTTCTGATTTGTAAGTTACAAACACACAGAGAGAAAACAAGACACATTTGAAACACCGAAGCCCACTCCCAGTGACATATGTCTTCCAACAAGGCCACACCTCCTAATTCTTCCCAAACAGTTCTATTCACTGGGACCAAGCATTCAAACATATGAATCTTTGGGGGACCATTTCACCAAATCACCACAGATAGGGTCCTGCACTTGGTAATAGTGTCTGAGACCTAAATCATGTTTTGTATAAACTCAGAAGAAGATTACAATTTTTGGAAACGAGGGCTTTCTTCTGTTGTGGCTCTTAGAATTTTCTGTCTTTGCAGTATGTATGAATGTTGACTGCAGGGAATTTCCTAATGAAATTTGCTTAAATGGGGTGCTGACACTGCTTGCTGACTATTACCAATACTTAAAGTGTTCTGTTTTGGCAGAGTGACTTGGACCCTCTCTTGTTTTATGTAATTCATCATTGCTAATGAGAAGAAATCCTCTTTTTTTTTTTTTTTAACCATGTACATTTTTCCCCTAACAAACATACCGTGAGCTCTTTAAATTCTCAGTGTGTTCCCTGCTTATTTTGTCAGCTTACTAGTAAAGAAAATTCCACATAATGTTCCTAATTATATGCTTTTTTCTTAGACAAAGGTATTAGTTATATGTTGATGGATCTTAACCACTAGCTCCAGCTCCTAGGCTAGTGTTACAGTCTCCTTTTGATATGTATGATGTTATATGGAGTACCTTCAACACAAACTATAGTTTACTATAAACAAAACAATACTTTTCTACCCCAGAACAATGATTTGATGTGGCAAGGAGTCTTATTGTTGGATATCGATTAGACTGAAGCCTAATTTTTAAAGAAAAATTAGTTGTAGGCTATTGTTTTATTCCTACAAAACTGAGTACGGTTATTCTCATTAGTCATTGCTTTTGGTTTGGAAAATGTAGCTGTGATACATACATGCCATTTGTGAGTTACTGAGAAATTATCTGCTTAGTCATTTGATCATTTATATACCTGTTAATCCCATGTGTTTAATTTAAGGGTCTCTTCTGGTGGAGTATTTTCCTGGATTTTTGGATGTTTTGACTAAACTCCCCATCACACTACTGATATTTCATAGCTGATTTTTCCTGAGAGTATAAACTCCATAGGGACAGAGGCTAAGTGTATCTTATTGGCTAAAATACTCTGAAATCCAGGGCCAGAGTCTATTAAACAATCAGAGCTCAGTAATTATATTTTTGGATGGTACTCTATGTCTTTTAAAAGATAGGAAAGAGCAGACCCTGGGGAACTACTGATAAAGATGCTCCAAAGAGTTAGTACTTCAAAGTTGTTGCTGTCTTCATGCAGACACACCACGCTGCAAGGATATCTGATGTCTTTGCTATTTGCTTTTGATACTTCACAGTCTCTTTTGAATTAGAAGAATGGAGGCCTATGTTTATGGGAAGGCTTCTAGCAGAGAGCTGCTAGAGAGGTACTCTTATAAGCAAACCCCCCTTTCATCAACATTTCATTACTCTACCCTAGAGGGAAGACATGAGAATGAGATTTAACTTAGGGCAGAGTGACTCAAGTCAAGTCATGAGCCTCCTGACTCACCCAAATGCAGTTTTGCATTTAAATTAAACGTGGGGGCTGACATCACAGGAAGAATGGGATGAGGTTGGGAGAGATGGGTTGCTGTTTGAATGTGGGAATCAAAGCCAGCTGTGCCTGTGGCTTCTGTGTCATTCATTACTTTCACCCAATCTTTGGCCTTTCAGTTTGAGGTGTGGCAGAGATGAGACCTATTAAAGAGAAGCTTTGGGTTATCCATCAGGTATCCATGGAACCATGAGTCACTCATATAGTTGCACCTCCAAGCTTCCAGCTTTGGGAATGTCACTATGTCTCTCTCAATTTTTAGGTAATAAACAGGGAACAGTGATAAAAAGTCAGGTTAAAAGTGTGAAGGGGGAAGCCAGAACTGCTATTAACAGAAAGCACAGGTTAGCACTATTCTGTATCTTCAATGTTTGTGTCAAAAAAAAAAAAAAAGCCCTACACAAGTCATCCACCATCCACTCTTCCTCAGTTTGCTGTTTGTCTGTCATGATCAGCTGCTCAGACTAGAGTTAGGCTGCTTGAGTTTGTGTCACGATGTCACTTGTTTCTGAAGTCATGTAGTGGTAAAGTGTTGTCAGGTCTGTGGCTCAGTTTGCAAATCTGTAAAGTTAATGGCAATAGAACTATCTTAGGTTATTGTGAGGATTAAATGAGATACTACATACAGCAGACCTGAAGGTTGGTGTCTAGCACAAGGGTTTTAATGACTACTTCATGCCACATAATTTGATGGCACCAAAAAAAATGTAACAACAACATACAATACCAAAGCCAAACCAATAATAAATTTATTATCCAATATAAAAATCTAAATAGAGACCAAAGGGGGGAATCTCTTGCCTAATATGTTTCTAAAATATACGTGCATAATACATTTTAAAGGAACCTATAGCCATTAATATATTTCACTATTGATATTTTAGTTATTTTTTTTAAAATAAAAATAGTTTTAAATTTATTTATTTATTTATTTTAAATTTTTTTTTTTTTTTACTTACTAGCCCCATTTCCATGCCCCCCTCTCCTGCCCCCTCATCTCCTGTGGAACTTACCTATTTAACATTTTTCTCAACCAAATTTAGCTGGAAATAGGATTGCTTCTCTATTGAAGAGGATTTGTCTCATGGTAACACACACAGAACACAGACAGACAGACAGACAGGCAGGCAGGCAGGCAGCAGACAGGCAGACAGGCAGGCAGGCAGACACACACACACACACACACACACACACACACACACACACACACACACACAAAGAGTAAGAGAGCAGTCATTCAAAGCAAAAGATCAGGTGAGACTATATCTGATTAAGGCATTTGTGTACAGAAAAGGCAGTAACCAACCAAAAGAAAACCTAAGGTCTAAATAGACATTTTAGAAGAGAAAACCTAAAATAGTCAATGGGTACATGAAAATGTGCTTGATATCAGTAGTTACCGGGATATGCAAATCAAAGCCAAAAGTAAGACCATCATGTTACTTTAGAGTGACTATTACAATAAAGCTTAAAAACAAGTTTCATCAAGGATGTGGGAAAAGGAATCTTATCTGTTGTGGTTGGGGTGTAATTTGGTGCAGCCATTATGGAAAACAATTTGGAAGATCATCAGAGCATTCAAAGCAGTATTACCATGTTACTCCACAATTCAACTACTAGATATGTCCCCTAGAATTGCATTCAGCCTGCTAAAGATACCTGCATATTCACATTCACAACACTAAGACAAAAACCAAATGAAGAGACAGAGAAAAAATGTGATGTGAGATGTGGGTGTCCTGATTGTTCAGCCTTGCAGAAGGAAGAGAGAAAGCCTCATGGTTCTGAAAAAGAGGGTGAACCCATAAGTGAAATAAGCAAAATAAGCCAAGGCAGACAATTACTGCAGTCCTCCCTTAAAGCAGAACCCCCAAAGTAGTAAACCTCACAGAAGCAGAGACTGTATGATGTGTTAAAGTGGGGGGGAAGTGAGGAGATGTTGGTTAAAATGTACATAAGTACTGACATGCCAATATAGACCATTGTGACTACACTTAATAAGAGAGATTTGAAATTTGCAAAAAAAGAAAACAGGTTGATGGTGAAGGCTGGGTATTAATGAGTTCACTAGACCCAAGGTAAATGATAAATGGGTGTTTTATTGGGGAACATCTTACACAGATAATAGTAAAGAACTGACTGCCACGGTGTTCCTGCTCCAGAAGATGCAGTCTTTGCCCCTCAGATGTGATCCACAACCCAAAAGAGACAGAGCCTGGCCCCCTGCTTCTCTACCTTCTGGTCACTATGCACCTGAAGCCATGCTCAAAGGGGTGTGGCCACTAAACAAGTTCACTGGCAAGAAGAGATGCTACTACATGAGAGTAAATGTTCTCACCATGCACAAAGAAGTTTACTCATGAGGGATGTTAGATTGTATGTTTAGTTATCTTACTCATGGTAATGACTTTATAGTGAATGTCTATAAGTATCTCAAAGTATAGTATTATAGATCACACACACACACACTATATATATCTATATCTATATCTATATCTATATCTATATCTATATCTATATCTATATCTATATCTATATCTATATCTATATCTATATCTATCTATATCTATCTATCTATCTATCTATCTATCTATCTATCTATCTATCTATATTCATACACATGTATGTGTGAAAAACATATGCCAGAAGAGAAACTTCTGGAAAAACACCAGAATTTAGGAAAAACTTGCTGAGGGTGGCTGAAGATAGCTCTGGGAAGTAGAATACTATATTAGAAAAGCCACCCTATGATTCACAATGAAGGAAGAAATATCTGAGTTTTCAAATTTGAACTGTATTCCTTTTGATGTTAAACAAAAGAACATCTATATTTAAGAAATGGATACTGTTGGCATTAAAAACACTAACATTAAAGAAGTGTTCTCCTTTTCATCCTTTCTCACTGTTTTTTATATTTTCCTTCTTCTTTTGGAGTCTCTCTTTGTACCCTTTCTTGCTATGCTAACCCCTTCACCTTCAGTCCACCCTTGCCCTAGCATGTGTTAGGGATAGTGCTTCCTCACCCTACCCCACCTTTTCCAGATCTGAAGAGTTCACCGGGTCTAGTCCTGGCAGGGTGCAGAGCACAGCTTCCACCTTACTCCTCTAACTTGTTTTATATACCAAGTTTTCTAAACAAGAATTCATTTGGAAAAAATGATGCAGTTCTAGAGAGGCTAATAGTGTGGCCTCAGGATACTGACTCATACCCATTTCTCATTTTCTTTAACCACATCATGAATAGCAGAACAGATTTGAGTAAGGGCCCTTTCAAAAAAAAATTATATTTGCATGTTTTTCATTTTTTCATCATTACTCCTTTGAACTGTTTCTCTTTGTTATTGTTACTCACCAGTGTTGCTGGTTGATGGTCTTTCTGTGTGTTTCATAATCTTTCTCTGAATCATACATCGCAGGATAACACTTTTGAAGCTTCTTTTCGTCAGGCATTACTGACTCAGGTAATGAAACTTTGTTACCTTGGGCATACCATAGTAATAATGTGTGCATTGGTATGCTTCTTACATTCCCTATGAAAGCAACATTCCATAGGCAGGTTTGCTCATGGTCTCCTCTGCTGGGTATGGGGGGGGCAACTTCTCTGCTCTACAGGAAGTAGTCATAAAGAAGAGGAGGGGAGGACGAGTCAACATTTGTTAGAAGAGGCAATTCTGTGTTACGCCCTCTTGCCTCAGTGTCATGGGTTACTGATGGTTTTGAATGAAAGGGAGGGTATCACGCTCCCTGTGGAGGGAGGGGAATGGGATAGGAGGGAGGTCGGGGGTATCTGAACACTGGCAGTCCATTCATGAGTAGGAGGATGACTCCTCTCTTAGTTATGCCAAATGATTAAGCTTAATATCAGTGGAGGTGAGACTGGGAGAGTAGATGGGAATATGCCACAGTTGTTTGTTAAACTAAACACAATGCAAAATAAGGTATATGTCTCTGCCATTCTGATGTTTCCTTGTTTCAAGTTAGAGATGTTATGATAATTTTTTGTGTGTGTGTGAGAGAGAGAGAGACAGAAAGAGAAAGACAGAGAGAGAGAGAGAGAGAGAGAGAGAGAGAGAGGGAGAGAGAGAGAGAGAGTCTCACTGGCCTGGGCTTGCTGAGCAGGCTGGACTGAGATCTGCTTGACTCTACCTCCCTATCACTGGGGTTACAAGCATGCCTAGATTTTTATGTAAGTTCTAGGCATTTGAACTCAGGTCCTCATATTTGTGAAGTAAGCACTTTATATCTTGAACTTTCTCTCTAGCCCAGTCTAGAAGGTTTGTGAATTTTACATATGTATTATTGCTAGACTTTTCCCTGCATATCTGGTCCTCAAAAATTGTTCCTTCTCTGAGTCACATCACAAGTGTCCATACCATTTTCACCTTTATCACTAGTTTATCAAATTTCTTATAGGCTTTGGTCTTCTCCTGGCTTTAAATATATTTATAAAAATGTCTGTGATCTAAATATATTCTAACACTGTCTTCAAGTGGTTTTGGACTACATATATAATATATAATGAAACAATTCTGAATTTGTTGAGTGTGTGTGATGCCTGTAGAGGCTAAAATATTATTATAGTGAATAATAGTTTCAGATTATTCCATTAAAAAAAACCCAAAAAACAAAAAAACCCAACACTCTACATGGCAATATCTGAGACTTTAGCTCAAGCAGCAAACGCCAAATTCAGATCAAACTTCATGGATACAGATGTTTGTTGGAGTGAAAAATTTAAAAACAAAAAGCCAGAAAGCACCTTGCCAACTAGGCAATGCTGTGCTTAGTCAACACAATAGCATAATACATTCAACAACATACAATGAGTCCATGAAAATGAAGATCACAAAGATTGTACAGCAACACAAACAAACCAGCCTACAATAATACCTGCAATCTGTGATTGCAATTGGGTTAAAAATATGCTAAAGGAAAACTACTGGGAGGGAATATGCTAAGATTGAGGGTGATGGATTATGTCGCAGGAAAGTGCCTTAGCTGTCCAGCTCCCTTCCTCATCTCTCATTTGCTGAAGGTCTTTATTTGCAAGAAGAGGCCAGAAGTATGCTACTTCTTCCTGTTAAAATTGCTGTATTACCCCAGTCTGCATGTGAGGAAACCTGTGGCTTAGAGGAATACAGTAACTTTGCTAAAGTCATACATTTTGTAAAGAGCAGAGCTGGAATTCAAAGGGGAGTTCATATGCATTTTAATTAGGAAAATACTGGAACTGGAACTAATGATATGTCCTGGATTTGAACGTTAGTGTTTCCATGAGCAAATGACATGGCCTTAACCACCATCCCAGTCTATAAAGTGATGGGGACTGATTACCCACCTAGCCTCCCTGGGTTGAGAGTCTGTGGCATTCGCATCTATTTGCTATGATATCTCTTTTTCTGAAACAGTAAGGTCATTTGCAAGATTTGGATTAATGGTTTTCACTGTAAGTTCTCATTTCTGACATGATGCATTTCAAATGGAAATTGCATATCTCACACAGAGAGAATATTTTTATCAAGTGGTAATGTGTTTACTGTGCAGATTGGAGGTGAAGTTCAGATCCCTTCGTATTTGTTTGTTTAAGTCAAGGAAAAGGAGAGTGTGAGAGGTGATGTGATTGATACGGAGTTTCAGATTCTGGCTGCTGCTCGAGTATGGCTCATCAATCCCAGAAAAAATTTTCCATTTAGCTAGGTGCAGAGCCTCATGGAAGACAGCTGCCTGCACAGCTGGGGCCCCAAACCCTCACTCATCATGCAATATGTGCTAGAAATGGCTCTCAGCTGACAGTATTCATGTCCATCTGTTTTGATAATACTATAGTCTACTGAATACTGGTCAACTCCATGATCCCGTTTTTCTCTCCGGCCTCTTTAATACACACAGAACTACAGCTAGGGAAGACAGACAGCAGTTCATTGACCAGGTCTGTTCAATGTGCAGAATGAGAGCTAAGGCTTAAAAGATGACATCCAATCCTCATTCACACAGCTATGGAGATAAATAGTTGATGTTTTAGGATTAAAACCCTTGCCCATGTACTTCTGGATTTTCTAGCAATTACCCAAGTGTTCTCCCAAAATACTATTGCTGTGATAAAATACCATGACCAAGTAAGATTATAAGGTAGGGTTTATTTTGTCTCACAGTTCCAGAGGTTTAGAGTCTATAATGGCAGAGTACAGCATAGCAGGAGGTGGGAGGCATGGTATCAAGGACAGGAAGCTGAGAATTCACATCTTGAGCTACTAGTATGAAACAGAATGAAGTATAAAGAGGTGAGGCTTTCTAATCTCAGAAGCATGTCTGTAGATATGTACTTCCTCCAGCAAGGGCTCACTGTCTAAATGTCCCCATATAGCACTAGCAACTGGGGACCAAGTATTCAAATGCACAAGACTATGGGGGGACATTTCTCATCCAAACCACCACAACAGCCTTGCTATAAATGTGCTCTACCCACGTGAAAATCACTTGTAGAACACAAATTATATCCAGAAAGTATTTGGTGTCATCAAATCCTTTAAACATTCAGAAACATGCAATTACTCACTAAATCAGACACTATGAGACAGTCCATTTCTGAAAACTTAAAGGACAAATCTTATACCTTCATTCTCCCCTCCTGTCCTTTCCCCTCCTCCCTTTCATCCCCTACTTCCTATTCCTCTCCCATTTTCACTTTGTTGGATTTTTGAGAAAGGATCTCACTATGTAGCTCAGACTGTATTCTTCTCTCCCTGTCCTAAATGCTGAGATTATAGACATGTATTGATATGTGTATCACAGTCATATCTGTATTTTCATCCTACATCTTTGTCTTTCTCATTCTGTCTTCCCTCCAGTCTTTTATAGTTTCCTCCTTTCTTATTATTTCCTTGTTCTTTCTCTTCTCGTTGTCTTCTTGTTCATGTTAGACTTTCTTTGGGGTGGGAAAAAGTCACACATTTTGCTTGTAGATTGTATTAAAAATGGATCCCAGCTTGAAAATTGTTATGATACTTGTTCTATGGCATTAAACATCACCCTCAAACAACATGAGCCCCTGTATAACCTCACCAAAACAACATGGAACCCTAGGATATCATCCCTGAAGCAGCACTTAACCTCAGTATATCATCCTCAATGAAGAATGGGCTACATGTGTTATCACTGATTAATAGATTCATGTTTGTTACTGTGTAATCAGCTCTTGTACTTTCCACAATAATTTTTGTACAGGAATAACTATCCCCAATGGCTAGGTAAGGAGGGTATGTCTTAGAGAAGTTAAACTGTAGCCTGTGGTAATGTTTTCAAGGATCACAGCTAAGCTCAGTTTCCAACCTCAGCTCTCTCTGTTTTGATACAATCTATGTAAATGTTACCTGGAGATCTTGTTAAAATCCTTGTTGCTATTCAGTAGGCCCAGAGTGGAGCCATCAACTTTGCAGTTTTCACAAGCACAGAGTCCTGCCAGTGGGCTATGAATATCCTTTTAACACAGCACGAAGTTTCATACCTTGGAACCTAAAATCCCTGGGTGATAACTGGCTTCCCCCCAGGATGTTGAACATTATGTTTTGTTGAAAAAGTTGGTTGGAGACATACCTGTACTTAAGAATGTTTAGGGAATCCATGGGGCACCTCCAAAACATGTTTTGATGTGACATTTCATGGTAATTAAAGGCAGAAAAATTGTTTGTCTATCTCTGTTAAGGCACATGATTTTAAACTAAAAACTCCAAAGTCATTATCTTAGATTTAGTTTCATCCACCCAGACATTCCTATAGGAGGAGTGGCTATTTGTTAAATGCCTGGCCTCCTGCCTTGACAAACACAGACAGAATGTTGGAGGAAATGTCAGGGTCTTAGCAAAGTGGTACTGATTTTATAAAATAGAAGAAGGGAGGAAATATGATGTCCTACCAAGTTCAGAGAAGCTGACATGTCTTGTGTGAACCAACATCATCATAAGGCATGAAACTGGAAGCTAGAATATGTCAGTATAAGCTTGGCTTGTGAAACAGCTTGGAGACTATTAGTTTCCTTGCCACCAGAGGACATTGTGACATGTTGGAGGCAAGCCTAAAATAAAGAGAGCACAGACCCTGGGGAATGCTTTTAGAGGAAGAAAAATTATTTTGAGATTTTTTCTATTTTTAAACCATATTTATAGAGGCAGCGTAGGTATGTAAGAATAGGCAATGATTTTTGAGATTGATATTTTCTTGGTAATCAAAAGATGAGTCAGGCTAGATACTTGTATCTTGTTGGCCAAGCCTTTGAGGGTGGAACTCTTTGAGGATTCATTCTAAGTTAATGGTTTTCCTTTTCTCTATAAAAATGAATTGTTACTGACCAATAGAGGTTAGCATGGGCACGGGGGTAGACATTTTCCATCATTCTCAGGAATATGGTGTTTTCTGTTTAATTTACATGATGAAGGAAGCACTGTAAGATGAAAAGAAATGAACCAGATGGTTATTTGATCTATAAATCCTAAACATGCAAAGCATATGTGCTGTGAAATAATGCTTTTATACACTGTGAAGATGTATTGCTCTCATTATTAAGAAAAATTTAATTGGCTAATGGCTAGGCAGGATTTTTTTGGGGCAGAGATAATGCTGGGGAGAAGAAGAATGGATATGAGGGATACATCATTAAACAAAGATTGAGTAGGATGAGAAGTATATATATGAGGTAAACAAGCCTTCGGACAACATAGAGATGAATAGAAATGGGTTAATTTAAGTTATAAGAGTGTTGGGACATTTTCTCTGTCTAGTTTCCGTCCCACTGGACCAGTTTATCTCCACCCAATTGGATTCTCACAGCCGCTATGAATTAACCACTCTGAGACTTAATATCTACTTATAATTTGTTTGACCATTGGCTTAGGCTTCTTACTGATTTGCTCATTTTTTAAAATTAATTTTTATTTAAATTATAAATTATATTACTTTACATACCAATTCCAGTTCCCTTTCCCTCCTATCCTCCCATTCTCCCCATCATTCCCCCATTCCCCCCCCCCCATTCACTCCTCAGAGAGGGTGAGACTTCCAATGGGAGATCATCAAAGTGTGTCACATCATTTGGGGCAGGACCTCAGTGCACCCCTGCATATCTAGGCTGAGAGAGTATCCCTCCATAGGGAAGGGGCTCTCAAAGCCCATTTGTGCACTAGGGATAAATATTGGTTCCACTGCCAGAGGCCCCATAGATTGCCCAAGGCCCCTTGACACTCAAGTTCAGGGGGCCTGGTTTGGTCTTATGCTGGTTCCTCAGCTGTCAGCTCTTTCTAATCATTAACCCATTTCTATTAATCTGTGTATCCCCATGTGGCCTTCCCTTGCCAGTAATGCCTGGAGACCCTGCCTCCATGGTGGCTGGCTACATGATGACTTTCCAACTCCACCTATTTATTACCTTTCTCTATCCCTGTTTGGATTTCCTACTTGGCTAAATCCTTCCTGTCCATTGGCAGAAACAGTTTATTCATAAACTAATAAGAGAAACATATTCACAGCATACAGAAGGACATCCCCCATCATGAGAGTGTGTGAAAAACAAGCCTAAGCTATTGGCTGAGCATTTATAATTAATATTAAGACTCTCTATGGCTATTTGGGAGTGGCTCCTTAGACACAGTGAAACTCCACCTACACATGTGAGTGAGATTAGGAGGGAGGACTTGAGGGAGATTATGATTCTCCAGGGTGTTCATCCTGCACTAGATCTGCTCACTCCTTTACCACCCTACCTTCTGTCTCAAATGAAGTATTTTCCTTTTTTGAGGCTATCATGAGGTCTCAATGTATTTGGGGCTATCATGTCTCATGAAGCTATCATGAGGCCCCATCTTTAAAAACCAAATTCCATTCATACATTGGTACAACCAAGTAGTGGAATGTTGCTCAGTAAGAAGGGTACAAATGGCTGACACCTGCAACAAAGTAGATGATTGTCAAAATCATTACATAAAGTGGCAGGAGGGAGACACAAAACACTTTATATACACACTGTAAAATTTTATTTATATGACCTGGAAGAGGTACAACTTCAGATATAAGACAGCTAGTAATGACATTAAGTAGTTTAGGGGGATGGAGCAGGCAGCAGGATCACACCAAGAAGCACTCTGAGGTGATCAAACTGTTTTAGATTTTGTACTGTGAAATGGATTCATGTACTTTTGTCAAACTTAATAGCCAGTGCATTTACATAAGATGCCTCCCTCAATAAACCCATCTTAAAAAGAAGCCTGGTCTATGAATGTGTGGGTATGCAATTATAATCTCAGCATTGGGGTATCAGAGTATATACAATTATAATCTCAGCATTGGGGTAGCAGAGGCAGATAGATCCATGGGGCGCACCACTCAGTCAGCTTAGCTGAATCAGCAAGTTCTAGGAAACAATGACTCTTTCTCAAAACAAACAAACAAACAAATGCAAACAACAACAACAACAAAACTAAGGAAGGTGCCCTGAGGAAATCTATGTGACATGTCACATGAACATATACTTACCCCATATATGGCCTTGTACACACACAAACATACATATACACATATATGAACACATGTACACACATACATAAACCAAAAACACCTGGCTAAAAAAGGCAATAAGCATATATTTAAAATCCTTAAGTCATGGTGTATTTTTACAATAGTACAAAAATTCTTTGTATCATCTCTAACTTTTCTATACATTGAGCAAAACTTTAAGAATAAAGTTCATTTTTCTTTTTTTTAATTTTATTTAATTTTATATAACAGTCCAATTAAATGAAAACAAACATTTATACACAATATTTGGGAATTTGGGCATCGTTCTTTCCAAACTACTTCCTGCTGGTAAGGGGCACTGACTTGGGGGATTCGAAGAAGATTCAGATATCCTGGCTGTAGTCTGTAAGGCTGCTTTGTCCAGCTGTTTTGAATGTAGGATCAGCTTGTACTCTGTTTCAGGCAGTCTGGCGTGATCAAACCACATTAGTCTGGAAGGAATCCACATCTTTTCATTTTCTGTGGAAACAAAAATAGAAATCTTTTCCCCAGTAACTTTTATTCAACATAAATTTTGGAGTCAAAGCATTTTTTTTTAGTTTAATATATCATTTTACATGTCGATTCCAGTTCCCTCTCCCTCCCTTCCTCCTTCTCTCCCTCCCTCCCTCCCTCCCTCCCTCTCTCTCTCTCTCCCCCCCCAGACCTCCCTCACTCCTTCCTTCCCTTTTTACCCTCTCTGCCCTCTCAAATGCACTCTAACCACCCTCCCCTCCCATCCCCCCACCCCAATTCCATATGTAGGGGAATGCCATCCAGTTGGGGTCATGTAGATCTGACAGGTCATGTGAAGTAGGGACTAGGGCTTCTCTCCTGTCTCTAGATTAAGGCAGTTATCCCTCCATGGGGGATATGTTCGCAAAATTCTTTTGTGCACCAGGGATACATACTGGCTCCACTGTCTGAGGTCTCTTAGACTGCTCAGTCCTTCTGGCTGAGACCCATAATCAGGGGGGCCTGAGTCAGTCCCATGCTGGCTTCCCAGCTATCAGTCTAGTGGCCATTAGCTCCTCCTTGTTCAGGTAAGCTGTCTCTATGTGCTTCTGCCCATGGTCTTGTCCTCTCCATCTGCATCTGGGTTCTAGTTCGACTCAGTGTTTATGTATGGGTGTTTGATCCTGTTTTCAACAGGCGTTAGTTGAGGGCTCCATGGAGAAGTTAGTTGTTGATCTCACTCTCCGGGAAGGGCATTTATGATAGCCTTTCCACGGAAGCTCAACTTGTTAGTTGGGAGCAGTCTTATAGTTCTCTCAACCTTTCTTTGTGTTCAGTTTTATCTTCAAACCAATATTGGCTCCCTCTTTTATGTTCTCTCTCTCTGTCTCTGTCTCTCTCTCTCTTTCCTATCTTCTATTCCTAACCAGGCTCAATCTTCCTGGTCGCACATGTTTTCCTTTCCTCCCCCTCATTTTCTCCTACTTCTCTCTCCATTCGCTGCCCCCCCCACTTCACCTGAGCTCTGGGGGACTTGTCCCTGCCCAGTTCTAGGTGGGACTTTATATGACTCTCTTAGAATACACCTTGTATCCTAGTTCCTCTGGTGGTGTGAATTATAGGCTGGTGATCCTTTGATCTAGGTCTAAAATCCATATATGAGTGAGTACATACTGTGTTCCTCTTTTTGTGACTGGGTTACCTCATTCAGGATGGTTTCTTCAAGTGCCATCCACTTGCCTGCGAATTTCAAGATAGCATTATTTTTTTCTGCAGAGTAGTATTCCATTGTATAGATGTGCCAAATCTTCATTAACCATTCTTCAATTGAGGGGCATCTAGGTTGCTTCCAGGTTCTTGCTATTACAAATAGTGCTGCTATGAACATAGTTGAACAGATGTCTTTGTTGCATTGATGTGAATCCTTTGGGTATATGCCTAAGAGGGGGATTGCCGGGTCCTGTGGTAAACTAATTCCCATTTTCCTGAGGAACCGCCATACTGATCTTCAAAATGGCTGTATGAGTTTGCACTCCCACCAGCAGTGTAGGAGTGTTCCACTTTCTCCACATCCTCTCCAACATAAGTCATCACTGGTGTTTCTAATTTTAGCCATTCTGGCAGGGGTAAGATGGTATCTCAAAGTTGTTTTGATTTGCATTTCCCTGATAGCTAAGGATGTGAGCATTTTCTTAAGTGTCTTTCAGCCTTTTTGATTTCCTCCATTGAGAATTCTTTCTTCAGTTCTGTACCCCAATTTTTAATAAGGTTATCTGGTGTTTTGTTGACTAGTTTCTTGAGTTGTTTGTATATTTGTCGGATATAGGATTGGTGAAAATCTTTTCCTAGTCTGTGGGCTGCCTTTTGGTCTTGTCGACTGTGTCCTTTGCCTTACAGAAGCTTCTAAGTTTGAAGAGGTCCCATTTATTAATTGTTTCTTTCAGTGTCTGTGCCCCTGGAATTATGTTCAAGAAGTGGTCTCCTATACCAATTTGTTCAAGGGTACCTCCTACTTTCTCTTCTAAGAGGTTCAATGTGGCTGGATTGATGTTGAAGTCTTTGATCCATTTGGACTTGAGTTTTGTGCATGGCGACATACATGGGTCTATCTGCACTCTTCTACACACCCTCATCCAATTGTGCCAGCACCATTTGTTGAAGATCCTGTCCTTGCCCCATTGTATAATTTTAGCTGTTTTGTTGAAAATCAGGTGTTCATAGGTGTGTGGGTTAATATCAGGATTTTCAATTCATTTCCATTGGTCTACCTGTCTATTTTTATGCCAATACCAGGCTGTTTTCAGAAATATAGCTCTGTAGTAGAGCTTAAAGTCAGGAATGGTGATGCCTCCTGAAGTTCTTTTATTGTATACGGATGTTTTGGCTATCCTGGGTCTTTTGTTTTTCCATATAAAGTTGATTATTATCCTTTCAAGGTCGGTGAAGAATTGTGGTGGGATTTTAATGGGGATTGCATTGAATCTGTAGATTGCTTTTGGTAAGATTGCCATTTTTACTATGTTAATCCTACCTAACCAAGCGCATGGGAGATCTTTCAATTTTCTGGTATCTTCTTTAATTTCTTTCTTTAGAGTCACAAAGTTCTTATTATATAGGTCTTTTACTTGTTTGGTAAGCGTTACACCAAGATACTTTATGTTGCTTGTGGCTATTGTAAAGGGTGATGTTTCTCTGATTTCTTTCTCTGCCTCTTTGTTGTCTGAAAAAAGTAGGGCTACTGATTTTTTGAGTTTATCTTGTATCCTGCTAGTTTGCTGAAGGTGTTTATCAGCTGTAGGAGTTCCCTGGTAGAGTTTATTAGGTCGCTTATGTAAACTATCATATCATCTGCAAATAGAGACAGTTGACTTCTTCCTTTCCAATTTGGATCCCATTGATCTCCTTTTATTGTCTTATAGCATTAGCTAGAACTTCTAGTAGGATATTGAAGAGATATGGAGAGAGAGGACAGCCTTGTCTTGTTCCTGATTTTAGAGGAATTGGCTTAAGTTTCTCTCCATTCAGTTTGATGTTGGCAGATGGTTTGTTGTATATTTCCCTTATTATGTTTAGGTATGTTCCTGTTATCCCTGACCTCTCCAAGACCTTTATCATGAAAGTGTGTTGAATTTTGTCGAAGGCTTTTTCTGCATATAGGGAGATAATAATATGGTTTTTCTTTTTCTGTTTGTTTATATGGTGGATCACGTTGATAGATTTTTTTGTATGTTAAACCATCCCTGCATTCCAGGTATGAAGCCTACTTGGTCATGGTGGATGATTTTTCTGATGTATTCTTGAATTCGGTTTGCCAGTATTTTATTGAGTATTTTTGCATCGATGTTCATCAGGGATATTGGTCTGTAGTTTTCTTTCTTAGTTATGTCTTTGTGAGGTTTGGGTACCAAAGTTATTGTGGCCTCATAAAAAGAGTTTGGCAATGAACCTTCTGTTTCTATCTTGTGGAACAGTTTGAGGAGTAGTGGTATTAGTTCTTCCTTGAATGTCTGGTAGAATTCTGCGGTGAATCCATCTGGCCATGGACTGTTTTTGGTTGGAAGGCTTTCGATGACTGCTTCTATTTCATTGCAGGTTATAGGTCTATTTAAGTTGTTTGTCTGTTCTTGATTTAATTTTGGTAAGTGATAGTTATCCAGAAACTTGTCCATTTCCTTTGAATTTTCAATTTTTGTGGAATACAGTTTTTCAAAGTATGACCTGAAAATTGTCTGGATTTCCTCTGTGTCTGTTGTTATGTTCCCCATTTCGTTTCTGATTTTGTTAATTTGCATGTTCTGTCTCTGCTTTTTCGTTAATTTGGATAAAGGTTTATCTATCTTGTTGATTTTCTCAAAAAACCAACTCTTTGTTGCATTGATTTTTTGTATTGTTTTTCTGGTTTCTATTTTGTTGATTACAGCCCTCAAGTTGATTATTGCCTGGCGTCTACTCCTGCGGGGTGAATTCGCTTCTCTCTGTTCTAAGATTTTCAGTTGGGCTGTTAATTCTCTTATGTGACTATCCTCTGTTTTCTTCATATGGGCACTTAGTGCAATGAACTTCCCTCGTAGCACTGCTTTCAAGGTGTCCCATAAGTTCAGGTATGTTGTATCCTCATTCTCGTTGAATATTAGAAAATCTTTAATTTCTTTCTTTATTTCTTCTTTAACCCAGGAGTGGTGCAATTGCACATTGTTCAGTTTCCATGAGTTTGCAGGTTTTCTGCTATTTGTGTTGTTGTTGAATTCCAATTTTAAAGGATGGTGGTCCGATAAGATACAGGGGACTATTCCTATTCTCTTGTATCTGTTGAGATTTGTTATGTCACCTAGTATGTGGTCGATTTTTAGAGAAGGTTCCATGTGGGGCAGAGAAGGTATATTCTTTTGTCTTTGTATGGAATGTTCTATAGATGTCTGTTAACCCCAGTTGAGACATAACTTCTGTTAGTTCTTTTGTTTCTTTGTTGAGTTTCTGATTTGTGGTCCTGTCTAGTGTTGAGAGTGGTGTATTGAAGTCTCCCACTATAAGTGTGTGAGGTTTTATATGAGCTTTGGATTTTAGTAGTGTTTCTTTTACGAATGTGGGTGACTTTGTATTAGGGGCATAGATGTTCAGAACTGAGACTTTGTGTTGATGGATTTCTCCTGAGATGAATATGAAATGACCGTCTTCATCTCTTTTGACTAATTTTGGTTTGAAGTCTAACTTGTTAGATATTACGATAGCTACGCCTGCTTGCTTCTTATTTCCATTTGATTGGAAAATCTTTTCCCAACCCTTTATCCTGAGGTAATGTCTATCTTTGAAGCTATGATGTGTTTCTTTTATGCAACAGAAGGATGGATTCTGTCTTCGTATCCATTCTATTAGCCTGTGTCTTTTAATAGGTGAGTTAAGACCATTAATGTTGAGGGTGAGTAAGGACTATTGATTGTTGATGCTTGTTTGATTTAGGTTTGTTGTTGGCAGTGGTATTGTGAATATATTAGTTCTGCTTCACCCTTGGTTTCTGGTGTAGTTGGATTATCTGTTGCCTACATTTTTTGTGGGCGTAGTTACCTTCCTTGGGTTGGAGTTTTCCTTCCAATACTTTCTGTAGGGCTGGATTTGTAGATACATATTGGGAAAATCTGGTTTTGTCATTAAATATCTTGTTCTCTCCATCTATATTGATTGAGAGTTTTGCTGGATATAATAGCCTAGACTGGCATCCGTGTTCTCTTAATACTTTTAGAACATCTATCCAGGACCTTCTGGCCTTGAGGGTTTCCATGGAGAAGTCAGGTGTAATTTTGATAGGTCTGCCTTTATATGTTACCTGTCCTTTTTCCTTCGGTGCTCTTAATATTCTTTCTTTATTCTGTAGGCTAGGTGTTTTGATTATTATATGTCGAGGGTCTTTTTTCTTTGGTCCAGCCTATTTGAGGTTCGGTATGCTTCTTGTACTTTCATGGGCATGTCCTTCTTCAGATTTAGAAAGTTTTCCTCGATGATTTTGTTGAATATGTTTTCGGCACCTTTGAGGTGGGCTTCCTGACCTTCCTGTATGCCTATTATTCTTTGGTTTGGCCTTTTCATGGTGTCCCACATTTCCTGGATGTTTTGTGTTATGTATTTGTTGGATTTATGATTTTCTTTGGTTGATGAATCTATTTCCTCGATTTTATTTTCCATGCCTGTGTTCTCTCTTCAATCTCTTTAATTCTGTTGGTTATGCTTGTGTCTGTCGTTGCCGATTTTTTGCCCAGCTTTTCAATTTCCAGCATTCCTTCCCTTTGTGTTGCCTTTATTTTCTCAATTTCAGTTTTCAAGTCTTGAACCATTTCCTTCACCTGGTTAATTGTATTTCTTGGCTTTCTGTACTTTCCTTAAGGAATTTGTTCATTTCTTCCACTTTTTTGTTTGTTTTTTCCTCCATTTCTTTAGGGGATTTTCTCACATCTTCTTTGAGGGCCTCTATCATTTTTATGATGGTAATTTTTAAGTCGTACCCTTCTGCTTCCTCTGCTTTGTTGTTGTGTTCCATTCTAGTTGGTGTAGATTCCCTAGATTCTGGTGGTGTCATGTTTGTCTTTCTGTTGTTAGGTGTTCTCTTGTATTGCCTTCTTCCCATAGCTTCTTCCAGTAGGTGTTGGTGGTGTTTCCACCCTCTCTCTATGGTACTTCCCCGATGGGCTTATGTGGGTCTGAGATTCAATATCTGTAGCTCTGTGTGGTCCAAGCTCTCTAGGAGGTTTTTCTGCAGACACAGATCCAGGGATGGTGTCAAGGATGAGGATCCATAAGAAGATGCCAGCAGGTACTCACAGTGGACCTCTGGCCAATAGCTCTGGCCAATGACTGGCAGAAGAGGACGAGGGCTGAGCTTGAACTTGAGAAGGTTTTGCAGGGTAGTGGGATCTCACTGGAAACTGGTGCTCTCCAGCTGAGACCTCGTTCTTTGGCAGAGGCCAGCATTTGGTGGTCAAGGATCTTGCCTGCAGGAACTCCGAGTGGATCTGCAGATGTAGGCAGATCTCTGGGAGGGGCCCGGGACTCCAGCAGAGGACTGGAGGCGGGGTCAGAGACCAAGCCGGTGGAAATTACGGGTGGTCCCACTTGGATAGTCAGGTCTCCTTTGTTCAGAGTTGCTCCGAGAAGTCTCCGAAGTAGGGTGGACTGTTGGCTCCACCCTCTGTCCCAGTGCTCAACCATAGTGGCAGGACAGTGGGGGGGTAGGGCACAGGGTAGGGGGGTAGGCTGGAGGTGGGGATGGGTGGGGGGTGTATCAGAGCTCCAAGGGGGCTCTCGATGGAGACAGGAGACAGGAGCAGCAGGATCAGGGGCCAACCCAGGGAGTTCAGGAAGGTGAGGGGGAAAAAGAGGTTGTAGTGGACAGGCAGCCCTGATTGGGCCCAGACTCACCTCAGGCCAATAGCCGGCGGAAGAGGACGAGGGCTGAGCTGGAACTTGAGAAGGTTTTGCAGGGTAGTGGGATCTCACTGGAAACTGGCGCTCTCCAGCTGAGACCTCGTTCTTTGGCCTAAAGTTCATTTTTCAAAATGTAGATCACCAACTATGCTGTCTTGTCTTTGTTGTCCTTGTTAGACACCATCAGTTGTTCCCATTATGTGCTGTGAGAGTCCTTCCATGTGTCATTTACTATTTAAGCTTGAGTGTGCCTACAACTTACTTGAGGATGGTTTGGAAACAGTCTGGAGTGAGCATGGAGGTTTTGAACTTCTCTCAAGTTCCAGGGTGCTAGTGCTGTGGGCCACCCTCTGAGTACATGGCTTTACATGGAGCACATAAGTTCTTATGTTGGATCCAAAACCACTCCCAAATACTTAACACTGCCTTCCTGTTAAACAACTTACTCAAACCCGTGCTTCGTTCTAAGAGTACACAGAAAAAGACCTAAACTTTGTAGTGTTTCCAGTTAACCAAGGAAGGAGTAAATCATTAAATTTAAAAATATGTGTATGATCATGCACCATGTATGTGCACTGCCTGTGGAGATCAGAAGAGGATATTAGGTTGCCTGCAACTGGAGTAACTGGTTGTGTATTGTCATGTGGGTGCCAGTAACTGATCCACATTCTCTGGAAGAGCAGCAAATTATCTTAACCTGCTGAGCAACTTCTGCATCCCCTGTAAATATTTTTAATGATTTATTTTAATTTAGTAAATATATTTTATACATGTGTGCGTGCACGCACATGCGTACTCGTGTACGTTGCTTCATTGAGTGTATGCCGTATATATGGGTATCTGAGGAGTCCATAAAAAGGTGACAGATCCCATGGAACTGGAGCTACAGGTGATTGTGAGCTACTGATATGCATACTGGAAACCAACACAATGCATGACAGTGATGATATTGTAGGCTATTTTCATAGCTTTCTTCCAATCTGCAACCCTCTCAAAAGCAAAATATGTGTGATATTCACCATTTATGTATTATATGACTAATAGCTGCTAACTCCAAAAGGCTTTTGTGTAATGGTATGTGAATGCAGTGATATCACAAACCAACAACGATTTGTTCGATAGAACAATAACATCAGGAAGAATCCCATGTTTTAGAGCAGAGTCAGAGTGAGCCCATTTCATACAAAGACAAAGTCAAGATACCAGAAAGCAGTAGGATGACATCAATACTTACCGGGCATTTGTCTCTGAGCCCCCGTGCTCCCTAAAGTCCTGTGCTTTCTCTGGCAGAGGCTACCTCTCAGTTGTGTCTTCATGTTCTGGCCTGTGGCTGGAGACTTTGTCACTTTTCCCCTAAGCCTGATAGTAATGGAGTCCAATCTGCCTTGCTGTTGTACTAACAACCCATTTGCAAGATGGATCTCCTAGTAAGGGTATCTTTGTAAGCATTGCTATTCTCTTTGTGCAATTTTTTTTGAGAGATCTCAAGGCTTCGTTGACAAGTGTGTATAGTTGGTTTATGAACAATCCATCTTCAATAAACCTACATTCCAGACCCGGTTTTATCATTTGGTATTTTTGTAATTTGGACAAGTTGCAGAACCTCTCATAACTCCATTCTGTCATCTGAGACACTGAGAATAGGCTTACTCAAGAGATGAGAAAGTTGCTTCTCATCCCTAAAGGCCAGCTTTGAAACCATAAAATCTTACCCACTTCTGTGGGTATGATGAAGGTGTAATTTATTTAAATGTGGCCTGGAGAGATATCCCAGCAGTTAAAAGCACTTATTGCTCTTCCAGAGGAGCAGTGGTTTTGCTAATACCTATGATAGGTAGTTTACAACCATATGTAACTACAAGTCCAGTTCTCTTTCTAGTATGTCTACTGCCCTCTTTTGGCTTACCTGGGCACCATGCACACACAAACACACATACATTAATCAAACAAAACACAACAAAAACCCTTTACTAAATGATTTAAATCTCCTGTGTTTAACTGGAAAAATTAAAGTGCAAATGTTGTTTTGCTAGTATGATAGACTGTTTTTATCTGAGAACTTGGTTGGTGAGTTACTATCTTCATCGTAATTCATGTCAAGAGGTTTAATTGAGAGGAAAAAGCTTATATAAAAAAATATTTCAGTATAAAGCCACTTGCAAGGTTTCTGGCCCTGTTAATAATTGACTTCAACCTTGTTTGCTTTTAAATGGACAGCTGTATATGAATATTAATTTTTTGAGGCCTTTTTCAAAACAGATTTTCTTTAGTAGTTTTGTTTCTACAACATAATCAAGGACATTAGAACTTCTGACAAAGCAGCAATTAAACATGTCACTTCTCACCTTATAAAGTAATATGCAGATTTTTTCATTTATATTATAATGTCTTTATTATTGCCTAGGTTTACATAGCCTTTGAACTGCTTTAAAATATAAAATGTATATCTTTAAAAATATTAGGTTTATTCATACAAAGTGCATTGATCAAACACCAAGTAGTGGAAAATGTCCATTACTTTGACTTAAATCAATTCCAATCAAGCTAAGAAAAATTCATCTGACTTTATTGATCTTGCTGGCTTTTTTTTTTTTTTTTTTTTTTTTTTGCCTTGATTGTTTCTATTCTTGGGTGTCACAGATAGCTCTCCTTTTCTTAGTGTAGGATAAGGAGAACTGAATGCAGGATTGTAGCAACTGTATTTCAGTAACATTTAATGGAAATATGTTTGTATTTGATCATATTATAAAAATGGGATCAAATTAAAAACAAAGAAGGGTTTCAGTAGACCATTCAAAACTTCTGGGACTTTCTCTTCTCAATGTAAGTGTTGTTTCCATTGTGTTACTTACATGGCCCTCAGGGAGTTTCTGAACTCACATACAGAATGGACATAATCCTTCACTGCATAAATATAAGGGGTTAATGGTCAAGGGATTAGGTATAGAAAGGCAGTTTATATTCTATATTAGAATGAATACTTATTTTTCATACTCCTGAGTACATTTCCTCGAATTTGACACATATTCATGCTTATTAAACCGAATAAATCTCGGAAGATGTGGAATCAAATCACGACATGCAGTTTTCAAAAGAGGGCTTCATTTTACATGGTATGATTTCCTTTGCTTTTTATTGGTTAAAATTGTGATTATTTCAGGCACCCCCACTTTAAAGCCTCTTAAACACTGAATCTTTTCCTCACATTTTTATTTTCCCATTGTTTTTAAATGTGGGGATTTGATACTTGAATACACCCTATTTACCTCATTTCCACCCCTCCCCTCTCCAACTCCTCCCATGGCCTTTCAACCTCTTTCTTTTAAGTTTATGACCCCTTCTATATTTATTTTTGTTCTATGTGACACACAAACTATTACATTCAACTAGTGTTGCTTTTATTCACCCATGTCTTGGTTTGACCACTTAAGAATAAGGTCTTATTGATAAAAAAATCTAAAACCAAAACTAAACAAAACCAAAACAAAAAACAGCCAAAAAGCTAAGGACAGGTCAAAGCTGTTCACCTATGGGTTGAAGCTTTCCCTCCATCCATGTAGGCATGTTGACATGTATGGGCTCTGCAGGTCTAATGTTTACAACCACATTGTTGAGTGTTTACAGAAACAATATCTCTATCATGTCCAAAGAAACAATCATGTAGGAGCCATCCTGGTCTTTATGCTCTTTGTATACTTTTTTTTGCTCTCTTTTCCTGAGCCTTAGGTATAGAGATTGTGTATAGAGATCATATTTAGGATTGGCACCCCGTGGTTACTTCCTCTCTGCACTTTGACCAAGTGTAGATCTCTTTATAGTCGTTGTTGTAAAAAAGAAGCTTCTTTGATAAGATATTTTTTTCTTATATTCCTTAGATGCTAGCCTTCTGCCCACTGTGCAGATGTATTTCATGTAACTCATGATTCTTAACTTTCTAAGCTAGTTTGATTTCTGTTCTTCACTTTTTTTTTTTTCCTATATGGGATTTTAGGTCTTTCTATTACAACTTCATATACCATCTTGATAGAGTGTGTGGGCAACCTACTATATGATATGTAATTAGCTATGAAACAGCAGATACGGATTTTCCTAACCAGAACTTCATTTTTCAGTGTCTTTGGCATCGGACAGAAATGTAAGTCAGGTTCTGCTCAATGAAATGTGAGTGGAGATAGTGTGCATAATTTCTTGTGGTTTATCTTCATTGGACATCTGAATGGGAAAGATTTAACAGTTAGAGGAGGGTAAGCCCATTAAACAACAACAACAACAAAGAAATTGATGTGGAGGTAAAGTTATTTGTAGATGGTCAGACAAAAGGCTGTAGAAGCCCCAGCTCTGTTTCTCAGCATGATATTAGGCTAAGAGTTAGGGATTTTTATGAAGTTAGAGGACATCTGATCCTTCCTAGTAACTTAGAATACTAGTAAAGGAGAACTAACATGATCTTAGATAATTAGGACTTCGAGGAAATTGTTGAGCAAACTAGAAGACCAAAAGGAGTTAAACAGACAAGACATAATTTTTAGTAGTTGTCAGAGTTTACTGGGCTGGCTCATTTCCATGTTATTTAATGAGAGGCTGAGAGGACTCAACATGGATGTAATGCCTAGAAACAAGTTTGGATTTTCTACTTCTCAGAGACTTTCTGTTTTTGTAGAAAAGCTATTTGGCTGTTTTCAACTTGTGAGGGGTAGATGGAGAGGAATATGGCTGACCTGAGGGAACACTGGGTAGGTAGGAAAGAGTGAGACACAGAATTATGTAATAGAGAGGAGATCAGGATTCTGGATTCAGCCCTTCCCTCTTGCCCCTACTGTGTAGCTTAGCTCCCTTAATGTGTTCTTCAATTTTCTTGACTCTAGAGGCTGGGTCACTGCTTTCCTTGTGGTGAAAGTATTGTAACAAAGACCTGATGGTACTTGGGATGCTGTGTCAAATGCAAACTAGTTTATCAACATCTTTCTTTGATTTTTTAAACAAAATTGGTGTGTTACCAAGCTTCTTCCTAACATCTAAACAGTATTGAACATGTAGGGTACAGGAAACAATGCTTTTCTGAAAGAAAATATGTTATAATTAGTCTGTATTTCTTTTTTCTCTCATTATACAATGAGCATTCTCTGGTAAGTTATTTGCAAAAACATGATTGTTGACTGACTGCTGTGATCCATATTTAATAAACACATTTAGAGCCTAAATAACCTGTTGTGAGCATCTCTTCATTGTTGTCAGTGGGTATTCATTTTTTTTCTCAAGATGCTATTATTGAGCACTATATTTTAGTGGTTCTCTTAGGCTAATGTACCCAGAGCCTGCAGCGCAGTCTCTTGATGAATGACAAAGGTGGCAAATTGTGGACTTTGCAGGTGAATTAGATTTCTGGAAATAGACACAAGTCACTCTTGGTCAAATTGTTGAATATGAAAAATTATTTGGGTTGATAAAAATGTAAAGGGTCTAATGTTGCCTAGATTTTAAACATGATTCTGATTCTAGAAAGTAAAAAGAATTACAGCAAACAGAAGAAATTGTGTGTTGGGAAAATTGGGGAGAGTTTTACAAGGTGATTATTTGAAAATGACTTGTTTGAATGCATAGCTTTCACAGTTTTATATCGTATTTCAGGACAGTAGGAAACCCTCATATTAAAGAACTCATTTCTTGGCTCAATATTGGCAACTTTTCTCTGAAAATATGAACCCTTGGCCTCCCTCTATCTGACTAAAAATCTTTGAAGTAACTACTAAGAGTATAATATAGAAAATCATTGTCTAGCATCTTATACTAGACAGTCTTGGGGTACTATAAAATCAAGACTACCAGGAAGAAATACTGCATTTGTGTTCTTCGATATCTGGTCATACAATACAATAACATCAAAGAATTAGTAAAGCCTTCCTTTCTGAGAGATTAAAATTTAACATATAGCACTCATCATAAATTTTAAGGGTTTGGGCAAAAAATGTTTCCCTACTGGATATTTGGTGATACCTTCATAGGTAGCTGGTCTTAAACTCACAGAGACCCACCTGCCTCTGCCTCCCTAGTGCTGGCATTAAAGGCATGAGCCACCACCTGCCTGAGTAGTATTTTAATTATATTCCCGTAACACATTATAAGTCAAAGCAAGTTTTGTATTTCAAATTATTTTTTAATATTTATTTTATTATTATTTTTTGAGGATTTCACAGGAGTCCTGGATTTACATCATTTCCAACCCATTTTTCCCCCTCCAAATCCTCTCATGTCCTCCCTACTCCTTCTCAACTTTTAAAATTTTTATTGTTTTACACACACAGAGACACACACATGCTCAAGCAAATATATACTACTGAATCTATCAGTATTGTTCATATATAAATATATATTTATATTTATACACACATACATATTTAGGAATGATCATTTGGGATTGGATAACCTATCATGGAGAACATAGAGTAATTCAAGTACTAACTAAATGTGTACTGTTTGGTATGGACATTGCCGTGTCGGGGATCTCCATGCCTCAGACTCATGAGTGTGGCATACATAGCCTTTTGCAGGTAAGGCTACAAGGGATGGCAACACCTTCCTCTGGTATGTATGCAGATGTTGATAGTGTATGCATAAAATGTCCATTGTAGTGTTCTCTCCCCTGTGATGTGTTTTGCCTGAAGACTGCTGTTCTATAGAGAGTGTTCCTTTCAAGATCGGCTAAACCTGATTCCTTACTCAGCTGCATATAATAACTCTGCTTTCTTGTTTATCTGTGTGGAATGATTCTGTCCCTCTGTTCAACTGTAAATATAAACACTGAGCCCTTGATACACTGAATTTCCTATCAGAGATCCCAGACCCCATGATCTCAGCTTCTGTATATGTGACTTTGTGTGTCTGTATGCTTATCATCCTCTCATCACTTCTCGTGAGTGTCCAGGGTCCTAGCCACACAAGGAGATAGCACAGGAGTTCATCCCTTCATAAGACTGAATGACTGATCCTCCCTCTTTTAGCAGCCCTTAATTGCCAATAGTTCTTCAACTAGGGGGATGGCTTTGTTGGGATGTTAAGTGGCATTGTCATTGTCAGGGCCTGTTTAAGTGACCATATTACTAATATTTCATGGGCACAATTCCCTTCCATTTGCAGCAGACACTGTCTTGAAATAGATATCATGGTCCTCTGGATCTTAGACATTTTCTATCCCATCTTCAATAGTACTTCCCAATCCTTTAGTGTAGGGATTGTATTGTAGCTGTATAAATTGGGGATGGGTGTCCCACAGTTAGCTGTTGAGAGTTTTGATCAGTTGTAGTTTTCTCTGGTCTCTGTTTACTACAAAAGGAAGTATCTTTGATGAAGGTGGAGAGCTACACTTAAGGGTAGTTCTTTAGACTCAGGTGGGAATTGTATTGGCCTATAACTGTACCTGATTTTGCTAGTTTTATGCAAACTTGACACAAACTTTACTCATCTGAGAGGAGGGAAACCACAACAGAGAAAAAAAGCCTCCAGAAGACCAGGTTGTAAGCAGACAACCCTGTAGGTTATTTTCTTAATTAGTGTTTGATGGGCAAGGTCTAGTCAATTGTGGGTAGTGCCTCTCCTGGACTGATGGTTTCAGTTTCTGGAAGAAATCAAATTGGGCTGAGCAAGCTAGGAGGAGCAAGCCAGTAAGCAGTACATTTCCATGGCTTCTGCAATAGCTCTTGCCTGCTGGTTCCTGTCCTGTTTGAGTTCCTGTCCTGATTTCCTTTGATGATGAACAGTCATCGTGAAATGTAAGCCAGATAAACTCTTTCTTCCCCGAGTTGCTTTGGTCATAGTATTTCATCAGAGCAATATTAACCCTAGCTAAGACAGTGGCAGTAGTAATTTCTTCTTTAGGGTATGTGATCTCATCAGGAACAGTAGCTGCTAGGTTTACAATACTAGGCACAAACTTTTGCTATTGAGTGGGTCGCAAGTCCAATAAGGTTAGTTAGATCTGAGACATAAATACTACTATATGCTAATTGTGCTAGGTTATCTCTAATTATCAGATTAAATAACCTGTGTCTAAACTTTAGGTCTCTGCAATAGTGTTTGATGTAGGAAATGGCCATCTTAGTGCACAGAGAGAAGCCTGTAGAATACTTCTCTTTAATATTGTTTTTCACTGATTTTATAGAAGTGGCTTTATCATGTCCAAAATTAAATCACTTTTAGAAAGATAAGTAAATCCAGTTGATAGTATTGACTATTTGATTTGTAACTTTATCTAAATTTAAGTTTTTAGTCTTGGTAACCAACAGAGAGAATTTACTTAATCTTTTCCATTGTTTGATTTACTTGAGAGCTAACAGTCTTGTTGATATTTGCTTAAAATTCACTGACCACCCCCTGTCCAAGATGGGGATATTTTTCTTCTATCACAAGGTAAGACTAGTTTAATTTTCTAACAAAAATTTTGTGGACAAGTTGAGAGAAGATCCCTTAAAATGACATCAGCATATTACCCATTGTGACTGAAGTGTAAACAAAACTCCCCCCTGTGAATAGCTCATGTTTCAGTTTGTGAGATTGCTAGTTAACACTTATGATTATAAGTCAGGATGCCTTTTAGTTTACCTTCACATCTTTTGACTTGTCATTACTTTTTATTCTGCAAATACACACAGCCCAATCATTTTGTGTCCATGTAACACATTTTGAAATAGTGAAAATGGAATAGTATATAATGTTCCTCATGATAGAGCACTATTTTCTTTCAGGAACTGGTAGATTTTCTAGTTGAGAGATAAATTGAAGTGCAGTGGAAATGTCTATGCTCTCTACTTTGTAAATCTGGTTGCAGCTGCGTTCGTTTTACAAAGTCATGCTGTTTAGAGAATGGCAAGAAAATTTTCTTCACCTCGCATGAGTTTTTGTGAGCACCACTTTTCTAAAGCAGACTGCAACTATATCCACAATGCTTGCTTATAGTATGCATTAGAAATAGATGTACCAAGATTCTGGTATTAGACGAGTGTTACAGTGGATTCAAGATTGCTATAAACATTTCATAATGCATTTTGAAATGTGGCTTCCATACAAAAATTATCATTATAAAAATAGATATTGACCCAGAGCCCACCTTCCCCCCATTCTTTGTCCAGTTGAGCATTGGGCCAGAGTGCGGGTCCAACAAGCCCTGCACCTCGATGGAACTTCCTGGGTCTTCTCTGAGCATATTGGACCAGCCTATCCACTCAGGACCACCATGAGGCCACATTTGGCTGATCGTTGGATTCCATCACTTTGGTGCTCTGCCAAAGAGAAGAGAGACTTGCAAGAGAGCTTGGATCATCCAGAATTGCAGACATTGAACTCTAGACCCACCTACACCCACCAGGAGAGCAGGATAGAGAGAGACTCCACCTGCACCCACTGGAAGGAGTGATGCGAAGAAAACAATACAAGAAAACACACCACCAGAATATAGGGACTGTACACCAACTAGACTTGAACACACCAAAGCAGATGAAGTAGAAGAGAATGACTTAAAAAAAAATAACTTCATAAAAACGATAGAGGCCCTCAAAGATGATATGAGAAAATCCCTTAAAGAAATGGAAGAAAAAAACAAACAAAAAATTGGAAGAAAAAGAGGAAAAGACCAAGCAAAAAATGCAAGAAATGAACAAATCTCTTAGAGAAAGTAAGGTAAGGAAAGCCAAGAAAAAACAAAGAGATGAAGGAAACAATTCAAACAGTTCAAGACCTGAAAACTAAAATAGAGACATTAAAGAAAACATAAACTGAGGGAATGCTGGAAATAGAAAAACTGAGTAAATAATCAGGAACTACATATGCAAACATAATCAATAGTATACAAGAGATCAAAGAGAGAATCTCAGGCACTGAAGATAAACTAAAGGAAATAGATTCATCAACCAAAGAAAATCTTAAAGCCAACAAATCCTTAACACAAAACATCCAGGAAATGTGGAACATGTGAAAAGGCTAAACCTAAGAATAATAGGAATACAAGAAGGAGAAGAAGTCCAGCTCAAAAGTGCAGAAAACATATTCAACAAAAATCATTGAAGAAAACTTTCCCAATCTGGAGAAGGGCATGCCAATGAAAGTACAAGAACCATACTGAACACCAAATAGACTGGCCAAAAAAAAAAAAAGTCCCCTTACCACATCAAAACACCTAACATACAGGATAAAGAAAGAATATTAAGGGCAGCAAAGGAAAAAGGCCAGGTAACACAGGTAACATACAAATGCAGACTTATCAAAATTACTTCTGACTTCTCCATGGAAACTCTCAAGGCCAGAAGATCCTGGATAGATGTTCTACAAGTACTAAGAGTCCACGGATGCCAGCCCAGGCTACTATATGCAGCAAAACTCTCAATCATTATAGATGAAGAAAACAAGATATTCAATGACAAAGCCAGATTTTTCACAATACATATCCACAAAATAATCAATAAAGTAGAAACCAGGAAGAAATACAAAGAATCAACACAACAAAGAGTTGGTTTTTTTTTTTGAGAATATCAACAAGACAGACAAACCATTATCCAAACTAACCAAAAAGCAGAGAAGAAACATGCAAATCAACAAAATCAGAAATGAAAAGGGGGACATAACAACAGACACTGAGTTAATCCAGAAAATTTTCAGGTCATATTTTGAAAACCTGTACTCCACAAAATTTGAAAATTCAAGGAAATGGACAGATTTCTGTATAGCTATCACTTGCCAAAATTAAATCAAGAGCAGATAAGCACCTTAAATAGGCCTATAACCCCTAATGAAATAGAAGCAGCCATCAAAACCCACCCATCCCAAAAAAGCCCAGGGCCAGATGGCTTCAATGCAGAAATTCACCAGAAATTCAAAGAAGGACTAATACTAATACTCCTCAAATTGTTCCACACAACAGAAGCAGAAGGTTCATTACCAAACTCTTTTATGAGGCTACAATTACCTTGGTACCCAAGCCACACAATGACATAACTAAGAAAGAGAACTACAGACCAATATCCCTCATGAACATTGTTGCAAAAATATTCAATAAAACACTGGAAAGTTGAATACAAGAAAACATCAGAGAAATCATCTACCATGACCAACTAGGCTTCATCCAAGGGATGGTTAAACATACAAAAATCTGTCAATGTGATCCACCATGTAAACAAACTGAAAAAGAAAAACCAGATAATCATCTCACTAGATGCTGCAAAAGACTTTGAAAAAATCCAACATCCTTTCATGATAAAGATCTTGGAGAGATCAGGGATAGCAGGAACATACCTAAACATAATACAAGCAATATACAGTAAACCAACAGCCAATATCAAACTGAATGGAGAGAAGCGTAAGGTTATTCCTCTAAAATCAGGAACAAGTCTACCCACTCTGTATCTCTGCAATATTGTACCTGAAGTTCTAGCTAATGCCATAAGACAACAAAAGGAGATCAAGGGGATCCAAATTGGAAAAGAAGAAGTCAAACTGTCACTATTTGCAGATGATATGATAGTTTACATAAGTGAGTGAAAATGTTTACCAGGGAACGACTATGGCTGATAAACACCTTCAGCAAATTAGCAGGATACAAGATTAAAAAAAAAAAAAAAAAAAAACCAAAACCAAAACCCAACAAACAAACAAACAAACAAAAAAACACAGTAGCCCTACTGTATACAGATGATAAAGGGGCTGAGAAAGAAATCAGAGAAACACCACTCTTTACAATAGCCACAAACAACATAAAGTATCTTGGGTTAACACTTACCAAACAAGTGAAAGACCTATATAGCAAGAACTTTGTGTCTTTAAAGAAAGAAATTAAATAAGATACTAGAAAATGGAAATATCTCCCATGTTCTTGGATGGGTAGGATAAACATATTAAAAATGGCAATCTTGCCCAAAGCAATTCCAGCACAATTCTTCACTGACCTTGAAAGAATAATACTCAACTTTATAGAAAAACAAAAGATCCAGGATAGCCAAAACAACCCTGTACAATAAAGGAACTTCAGGAGGCATCACCATCCCTTACTTCAAGCTCTATTATAGAGCTATAGTTCTGAAAACAGCTTGGGATTGGCACAAAAATAGACTGGTAGACCAATGGAATTGAATCGAAAATCCTGATATCAACCCACTCACACCTATGAACACATGATTTTTGATAAAACAGCTAAAAGTGTACAATGGAAGGAGGAAAGCATCTTCAACAAATGGTGCTAGCACAACTGGATGATGAAATGTAGAAGATTGCAGATAGACCCATGTCTATCGCCATGCACAAAACTCAAGTCCAAATGGATCAAATACCTCAACATAAATCCAGCCACACTGAACCTCTTAGAAGAGAAAGTGGGAGGTACCCTTGAACAAATTGGTACATGAGACCACTTCCTGAACATAACACCAGTAGCACAGACACTGAGATCAACAATAAATGGGACCTCCTCAAACTGAGAAGCTCCTATAAGGCAAAGGACTCAGTTGACAAGACCGAACGATAGTCCACAGACTGGAAAAAGATCTTCACCAACCCTGCATCTATCTGACAGAAGGCTGATTTCCAAAATATACAAAGAACTCAAGAAACTAGTCACCAAAAATACCAAATAACCCCATTAAAAATGGGGTACAGAACTGAATAGAGAATTCTCAATAGAGGAATCCAAAATAGCTGAATGACACTTAAGAAAGTGCTCCATGCACTCTGGGGGACTTGTCCCTTTCCCCCTTCTGTGAGGGACTTTATATGAATCTCTTAAAATACACCTTGTATGCTAGTTCCTCTGGTGGTGTGAATTATAGGCTGGTGATCCTTTGATCTAGGTCTAAAAATCTATATATAGGCGAGTACATACTATGTTCTTCTTTTTGTGCCTGGGTTACCTCATTCAGGATGGTTTCTTCTAGTGCCATCCATTTGCCTGGAATTTCAATATTCCATTATTTTTTTCTGCAGAGTAGTATTCCATTGTGTAGATGTGCCACATCTTCTTTATCCATTCTTCAGTTGAGGGGCATCTAGGTTGCTTTCAGGTTCTTGCTATTACAAATGGAGAAGTAGGAGAAAGAAAAGGGGAGGAGAGGAAAGAACATGCAACTAGGGAGATTTAGCCAAGGTAGGAATAGAAGACAGGAGAGAGAGGGGGGAGAGAGAGAGACAGAGAGAGAGAGACAGAGTCAGAGAGACACACACAGAGAGAGAACGGACATAAAAGAGGGAGCCATTATTGGTTTGAAGAGAAAACCAAGACTGCCGCCAACTAACAATTTGAACAACCATGGCAAGGCTACCATAATGCCCTTCCTGGATAGTGAGATCAACAACTAACTTATCCACCATCATGGAGCCCTCATCTAGTACCTTTTGGAAAAAGAAGCAAACACCCATAACTAAACACTGAGTCGAACTAGAATCCAGATACAGAGGGAGAGGACAAGACCAGGTTGCAGAAACACAGACAGCTGACCTGATCAAGGAGAAGCTAACATGCCAGCATGGGACTGACTCTGACCCCCTGAATATGGGTCTCAGCTAGAAGGACTGAGCAGTCTAAGGGACCTCAGACAGTGGAACCAGAATGTATTCCTGGTGCACAAAAGGACCTTGTGTACACATCCCCCATGGAGGGATACTCCCTTACCTTAGAGACAGGAGAGAAGTCCTAGTCCCTACTTCAAATGACTTGACAGAGTTACATGACCCCACCTGGATGGCATTGCCCTACATGTGGAATTGGGGTGGGGGGATGGGAGGGGAGTGTGGTCAGTGTGCATGTGAGGGGGCAGAGAGGATAAGAGGGAGGGAGAGGGAACTAGGATTGACATGTAAAATAAAAAAAAAAATAAAAATAAAAAAAGAAAGTGCTCAATGTCCTTAGCTATCAGGGAAATTCAAATCAAAAAACTCTGAGATACCATCTTATTCCTGCTAGAATGGCTAAAATTAGAAACACGAATGACAGCTTATGCTGGAGAGCATGTGGAGAAAGAGGAATACTCCTCTACTGCTGGTGGGAGTGCAAGTTTGTATAGTCATTTTGGGGATCAGTATGGTAGTTCCTCAGGAAAATGGCAATCATTATACAATAGGACCCAGCCATTCTACTCTTAGGCATATACCCAAATGATTCATATCCATGCAACAAGGACATCTGTTCAACTATGTTCATAGCAGCATTATTTGTAATCACAAGAACCTGGAGGCAACCTAGATACCCCTCAATTGAAGAATGGATAAAGATGTGGCATATTTACACAATGGAATACTACTCAGTGGAAAAAACAATGGAATCTTGAAATTGGTAGGCAAATGTGTAGAACTTGAAGAAACCATCCTGAGTGAGGTAATCCAGTCACATAAAGAGGAACATGCTATGTACTCACTCATATATGGATTTTAGACATAAAGCAAAGGATCACTAGCCTACAATTTACACTGCTGGAGAAATTAGAATACAAGGAGGAACCTAAGAGATTCATACAAGTCCCTTCACAGAAGGGTAAAGGAACATGATTTCCTTATCATATTGGGAGGGGTTGGGTGGGCAGTAAGTAGAGAGGGAGTTAGGAGAAAGAGAAGGGGAGCATTGGAGAACATGTGGGACTAGGAAGATTGAGTTGAGAGACAAATAGACGAGGGCAAAACAAACAAAAAACAAGTAAACAAAAAACAAAAAACAAACAACCAAAAAAACAAAAAAGAAAAGAAATACCATTATATGAAAAGAAAACTGACTCTAGAGAGATGTTCAGAGACAAACAAGAATGACCCAAAGTAACAATTTGAGCAACAGTGGAGAGGCTACCTTAAATTCCCTTCCCTAATAATGAGATTCATAATTATCTTATATGCCATCATAGAGCCCTCATGTTGTAGCTGATGCAAACAGAAGCAGAAATCCATAGTTCAACACTGAGCCAAATTCCTAGAATCCAGTTGCAGAGAGAGAGAGGAGTGATAAAAAAAGGGGGGGGTCAAGATCAGGCTACAGAAACCCACAGCTAACTTGAACAAGGGGTCAGGTGGACCCCCAGCTTGATGGCTGGGAAACCAGAATTGGACTGACTCAGACCCCCTGAACATGGGTCTCAGTTAGAAAGACTGGACAGTCAGTCTAAGGGACCTCTGACAGTGGAACCAGGATGTATCTTTGGTGCGCAAAAGGACTTTGGGAACACATTCCCCATGGAGGGATACTCCCTTAACCTAGAGACAGGAGGGCCTAGTCCCTACTCCAAATGACTTGACAGATTTTGATGATCCCTCCTGGAAGACAGTTCGGAGTGTGTGTGTGTGTTGGGGGAGGGATTGGGATGGAAGGGGGCTAGGCGGGCATGGGAGGGAGAAGGAACTGGGATCGATTTGTAAAATAAGAAAAAATTATGAATACATATAAAAAAAATAAAAATAGATACTAACCCAAACATCCAAAAGGTAGAGAAGAGTTAACTCCTACAGATAACATCATACTTTAACAATCAAAACAAAGTAATATTGTGACAGACTGATAGCCTGACAGATGTGTGTATCTATGTTCATGATTTGAAATTTTACATTTAAATATACTTTCAAAGATACATATGTGTGTCATGCTTTTTAATTAGTATATTATGAGTATTTCTCCTCTCAGTTTATGCTGTTTTTACAAACATCAATTTAGATGTCTGTATAATAGAGATATCTTGGTGCATTGAACCTCTCAAGGGCTGTTGTTTGTGTGAATTTTTGCTTCTTAACCATTACGTGCACTGCTACAACAGGGAGCTGGGGAGCTGTGATTGCAGGTATCTCCATGCTCCGATTATTCTTCTGTCATCTTTATTTCCTTCCTTCAAATGGCTGATGGCATCATAAAATATTTCTTATTCTCGAAACCCTGTCTCAGTAACTACCTCCAGGTGCAGGCTAGATGCATTTGCTACTTTCTTCCTACAGGTGCTTCACCTTAATCACAGCTGGGCCACCTACTGCTCGAAATCGAGGAGCTTGACTTAAGACAGGACCCCATTCAGACAGTTCTGTTCTATATGCTGTGTGTTGAATTAGGACCTCCTAAAAATCCTCAACCAAACAGAGAGAGAGAGTATGGGACAGAGAGGGAGGGAAGGAAGGAGGGAGGGAAGGAGGAAGTGGAGTGAAAGGGAGGGTGGAGATAGATAGATAGAGATAGAGAGAGAGAGAGAGGTTCAAATCCTGATTTTAATTCATTTAGACTTAAGGCCTTCCAAGATACATGAGTAAATTATAGGTTATTAATATAGTTTGTTATCCAGTGACATACTGTCCTTACAAGATGAGAGAGATTTGGGCAAAGAGACAGACAAATGACAGTAATGGGAAGCTAATGGTAAAAATTAGCCAATTAGTGGCACTTTGTTATAACATGCCTAGGATACTACCAGTCACTTCTCAGTTTCTATGGAGTTTGATTCTGCCTCCCTTAAAACCTGAGTATGCTTAACTATCATATGTAAAATGGTATTGCATTTTCATAGAACCTACGACATTCTTTTGTTGAAGTCTCATCTCAGCTGCTTATAATAAAGTATGCAATATAACTGATCTATCCTTATAGGATTTTTCTATTACCTTATTTTATGGTTTGTACAGCAGCTTGTGGATATTTGTGTTCATAGGTTTCTGTCTCTTTTCATTTGTGTTGATTCCTTGGCTTCTCCATTTAATAAATGTTTGTTTTCATCCCCTGGAGCATGAGCTTCTGTGGGATAGGATAGGAGCTTTGTCTGTCATTCTCCACTGTGCCTGAAAAACATGTTCATAGTAAATGAGTTCCCAGTGAGAAAAAAGGTGTCAAACATTGTGCTTTGTGTCCCAGTGTACCCTGCATATCTCACCAGTCAAGAGGCTGGATAGCTGGCATGTCTGCCTTTGGACCGAGAGCAGCATCGATTTTAAAGTGGTTTCTGGGAGTACCTGAAAGGTAAATTCTAAAAACTGTTATCTATGTTAGGATACTATTTAAGTTAATACTTCACAACAAAGAACCAGAGGTGGCAAGAATAGAGACTCAATTATGTTCAAATAAGGCAATTGAGGGTTTTTTAGCTTTTCCTTAATGGATCGCCTATGATGCAGAAAAACAGGTTACTCAAACTGGTTGTGGAGGCTTGTGCCTTTGTGATGGGACTTGCTTTTCATTTTATTGTGATAGGTATTATCTGTGATATGTATTATTTACATTATTGACTCCCTGCTAATCTTGTATTCATATAATTCCTTTATTTTCTTGCAAGGAACCTCTTTTTAAATTTTTATTTATTTATTTTTCTTATTTTACATCTCGATCTCAGTTCCCTCTCCTTGCCTCCCTCCCTCTCTTCCTCCCTTCCTCCTTCCCTCCTTCCTTCCCTCCCTCCTTTTCTCTTACCCTCACATGCCCCGACTACCCTCCCATCCCTTCCCAACTCCACAGGTAGGGTGATGCCTTCCAGGAGGGGTCATCAAAATCTGTCAAGTCATTTGGAGTAGGGACTAGGCCCTCCCTCCTGTCTCTAGGTTAAGGGAATATCACTCCATGGGCAATGTGCTCCCAATGTCCTTTTGTGCACCAGGGATACATGCTGGTTTCACTGTCAGAGGTCCCTTATACTGCCCAGTCCTTCTAACTGAGACCCATGTTCAGGGGGTCTGAGTCAGTGCAAGGAACCTCTTAAGAGCATCCTTTCTCACGACATATCAATACAAGTAGACTTTAAATTTGTTTACTATATTGTGAAAGAAATGCTGGCCTAATATCGAGACAGGAAGGTTTTGACTCTTTAAGTTATGTTTTCTATCCTTGAAGCTATACTCACTATCAAGAAGGAAGTAGTAAGAAGGTAAGAGAATGGGGCTCCAGAGAGCCATCTTCATCTTTTAACCTCACCAAGAGTTCAGATGCTTTAGAATTAATACAAAGAGGCTGCCTGAAAGGCAAAGGGTTTTTTTTTTTTTGTTGTTGTTGTTTCTTCTTCTTCTTCTTCTTCTTCTTCTTCTTCTTCTTCTTCTTCTTCTTCTTCTTCTTCTTCTTCTTCTTCTTTTCTTCTCCTCCTCCTCCTCCTTCTCCTCCTCTTCCTCCTCCTCCTTCTTCTTCTTTAAAACTTCTCTCCAATGGATAGCTACCGTGGTTCAATTGAATACAACACTCGTTTTTACCCAGACTGTTCCTGCCCAGCTCTTCCTTGTATGAAATTCTTTCTGATGTTTGCCAAGTAGGGACAAGAAAATTTGTTGCTGACTGAAGTGAGGATAGAAAGAGATTATCTTTGAAATACACCATTGAGCAAGATCAGTAGAAACTGCCGTTTCCTTACTCTCTGCTGCATATGCTGCTTCTTTAATGCATAGAAAATTTTATTAGTTTAATAAAAGTCTTACTTATTAAGCCATTAAGTTTCATATTCTTAAGTAGGTGTTATTTTCTTAATAACTGGCTCATGACATAAACTCTGTGTTTTTCAGGCATTTGGATGGGTATTCTGGCTAGTTTTATGTGAATTTGACACAAGGTAGGCTCAATTGATAAAATTTCCTCCCTAGGTTGGCCTGTGGGCAAGTCAGTAGTATATTTCTTTGATTGATGATTGGTATGGAATGGCCAAGATCACTGTGGGCTGTGTTACCCATGGCTTGGTGATTCTGGGTGCCATAGTATGCAGACCGAGGAAGCCATGAGGAAGAAGTCAGTAAGTAGGACTTCTCCATGGCCTATCCATCAGTGTGTGCCACCGGGTTGTGGGTTGCTGTCTTAAGGATCTTCCCTGACTTTCCAGATGGTGGACTGACTATAAGCTGTCAGATGAAATAAACCCTTTCCATTGTGTTTAGTTGCACCAGAAGAAATAAACACGACCTTTGGTAATAGGTGAAATCTGTAGGTGTTCTATTCTTGAGTATTTTTATGTTCTTGTGATATGGGATGCCCTTCTGTGTGCTGTGAATATGTTTTGCTTTTATTGGTTGATGAATCAACCCATTTTGATCAATGGCTAGGCAAAATATAACTAAGTGGGAAATTCAAACACAGAGGCTAAGAGAAGGAAGGTGGAGTCAGGGAGATGCCATGTAGCTGTGGAAGGTAATGTTAGAGCATTACTGGTAAGCCATAGCCTTGTGGCAATACAAAGATTAATAGAAATGGGTTAATTTATGGGAGATATCTAGCTAGTGATATGTCTGAGCCATTGGCTAAGCAATTGTAATTGATATTAAGCCTCAGAGAGTGTTGTTTCATAAATAGATATGGGGGCCCACAAAACCAATTCAGTGGGAGTGGGTGAGACAGAAAAATTTGCAATTGGGGTTTAGCTTTGCACTAATGTAGTGCCATGATCCCAACTAATGGTACATAGAAACAGAGTAGTGTCATAGGGTAAAGAAAGGTACAGAAACTCACTTATAAGTGGATACCAGACATAAAACAAAAGGTACCCAGCATGCAACCCATAACCCCAGAGAAGCTTGAACCCTCTTTCTAGAAAAAGATGGAAGCAGATGCAGAAATCCACAACTAACCAATGGGCCAACCTCCTGGAGTACAATCGAAGTGAGGTAGGAGCGATAATATGAACAAAGGAGTCAAGATCATGATTGAGAAACCCACAGAATCAGCTATGAGAGATCATTGACTCAGGTCTGACAAATGGGGAATCCACATAAGACCAAACTAGACTCCCTTAATATAGGTGGCAATGGTATGACTGGGACAGTATATGAGGCCACTGGCAGTGGGTCTAAGACCCAACACTAATGTACAGACTGACTTTGTGGAGCCCATACTATATGGAGAGATACCTTGCCCAGTCTAGATACAGGGGTGTGGAGATGGAGAGGTGCCTTGTTCCTGCATCAACTAGATGATGGGACAGACTTAGGGGACTTTATATATATATATTATATAACCAAGTCCATTTAAATGAAAACAAACATTTATAGACAATATTTGGGAATTTGGGCGTCGTTCTTTCCAAACTACTTCCTGCTGGTAAGGGGCTCTGTCATGGGGGATTCTAAAAAGATGCAGAAATCCTGGCTGTATTCTGTAAGGCTGCTTGGTCCAGCTGTTTTGAATGTAGAATCACCTGATACTCTGTTTCAGGCGGTCTGGCTTGATCAAACCACATTAGTCTGGAAGGAATCCACAGCTTATCATTTTCTGTGGAAACAAAAATAGAAATTCTTTTCCCCAGTAACTTGTCCTTGAACTTAAATTTTGGAGTCAAAGCATTTTGTTTTAAAATTTAATTTATTATTTTACATGTCGATCCCAATTCCCTCTCCCTCTCTCCCTTCCTCCCTTCCTCCCTCCCTCCCTCCTTACCTCCTTCCCTCCCTTTTACCCTCTCTGCCCTCTCACCTGCATTCTAACCACCCTCCCCTCCCATCCCCCCCACCCCAATTCCATATGTAGGGGAATGCCATCCAGTTGGGGTCATGTAGATCTGATAGGTCATGTGAAGTAGGGACTAGGGCTTCTCTCCTGTCTCTAGATTAAGGCAGTTGTCCCTCCATGGGGGATGTGTTCACAAGGACCTTTTGTGCACCAGGGATACATCCTGGCTCCATTGTCTGAGGTCTTAGGGGACTTTATATGAGAGGACTTACCCTCTCCTTGGGGCAGATGGGAGGAGGTGGGAGTAGAGTGAGTGGGAGGAAAGGAGAGGGGGTGAACTGGGATTGGAATATAAAAAATAAATTAAGAAAAATATAAAGGTACAGAAGAGTACCATAAAGCTACTGGGCACCCAGTAATAAACCTCTGCTCCTTCAGTCCCATAGTCTACCAGGCAAGTCAAATAAAACTAAATGCAGAACACATTCATATGAGCCTTTTCTACAGGGATGTTCAAGCTTCATTTTAAAAATATGTTTTAGATTTTGTTCCTTTTTCACGAAAAACACCTCAATATTTTTTCTTACTTGGAGTAAGATATCCTTAGCATGTGACTTTTCTCTCTACCACACGCACAAGGCTTCTTTCTGCTTTATAAAGCAAAAGTTTATATTTGTTTTATGACTCCCATCCTTGCCTTTCTTTCTGAATGGCATTAGACTGTCATTAGGATATATTAAATGCTTTGATGACATTTATAGTGACAAAAAAATAGTAAGGGATGTTGGAGGGGTGTGGTCCTTCTTGTCCTTGAATTAGGATAATTTCCCCATAAAATGTCTATGAGTTATCATTTGCTATGTTGGTGTCTCCAGTTTATATCCAGAGAAATGTTTCAGGAGCAAAGGTCTTGATCAAGGGCTCTTTGGCGAGTTGTTGTCATTTTGAATGGGATACTCCTAGATCATGGCAGTACTGAAGTAGTTCTTTGTGGTGATTGTTCCACTTTCAACACCTGCACTGGATTAAGATACTGCAACATTTACAAATTGGACAGCTATGAGAGAGAGTTGAGGATACCCAAGGAGTCAAGTGCAGGGGGAATCACACTGCACGAGTGCGATTAGGGTCATTTCCATCCCACTGCTAATTCAGAGTTCTGAGTGCAGCATTTGACAGGAATAGCAGCAACAAGCTGTGGCTGAGGAAACAATAAGTGGCTTCATCACTTAGCTGGGTGTGTTAAATTGCTATGACACTGAGTATTGATCAGAAATAGCTGTTGATAATGACGAGTCCCCAAGGCTTTGTAGTTTCTGGCCAGTTGCTAGAGAGGAAACTTTATATATGAGTCAGATCTGGTTAGTAATTCTTTACCATGATGTTGGGGACTGGGAGGGCTTTCTCTTTCTGATCCTGAACAATACTTATATTCAGTGGTTCAGAAAATTATGTTTAGAGCAGAAAATTTTATGACAAACCTACCCAATGGAGGTTTTTAGATTGAAAATAATCCAAACTTATACTTTGAGGCATAAAAATATATGAGATATTGTTCATTTTAAAACAAAACTAAACGTTTTTATGCTTCGTCCTGGTGAGAAGTAACAGGGATATTACTTTTCTAAGGCAATTATTCTTTTTTCATTGTTTTTGGGGTGTGTGGTGTACATTCTCTTAGTGTGGGTATATGTACATATTTGTGGGGTGTGTGAGTGTGTGTGTGTGTGTGTGTGTGTGTGTGTGTGTGTGTGTGTGTGTGTGTGTGTTTAAGACAACAGGTCAATGTGCGGAATTTTTTTCCTCAGTCAGTTTACCTTTATTTCTTGAAATTCACTCACTGAACCCAGAAACCACAGACTAAGGTTGGCTGATCATTGAGCTTCAGGGATGTTTGTCTTTGCCCTTCCGTTCCACTCCCATGGCCCTCCCAGGAGCATGTCACCACACCTGACTTCTCTACACCAGTTCTTGGAATCAGTATTCAAGTCCTCTTGGTTGCAAGGCTTTCAATTTGTAGAATCATCTTCTAGTACAAAGAAGTTGTTTTGAAAACCTGGGTAGTTAGTTAAGGCTTCAGTACCATGAGTATTCTGTGGGTCACAGCTCATGGTATGAAATAAAAATGTACCTTTTCAAAAAAGTCAAGGAAACCTATGTGAACTAAGGTTAGTTAATGTCTTTGCTCTTCTCTTTGATGCCATGAATACGATTTGAAGAGGCTTTGTGTTCACAAACTGGCAGGCTCCCCTTCATCTGTTACTGACAAGCTCAACACCTGCTCTTAGTGCAGCTCACAGTGGTGGCTGGAGGGTTAGCGAGAACCTGAGTTTGAGCTCTTACAGAACTGCAGGTGCTTTTGAACTGTGGAGCTTCCTCTTTCCTGCCCTGCTGTTGGTCTTCAGTTGCTCAGAACTCAACTATATAATTTCAGATACAGGAGGGAATCAGTGATTTTGATATTCTGTGTGCCATCCCCAACAGTGGACAGATTTGTTATATTTTCATTTTGTATGTCGCCATTTGATTTAAGCCTCCATTAAAAAGAGTTCCATTGTGGAAAACTACAGATTTGAAAACTGCTTAACATATCAATTAGTGTGCTAAGATTGGAAGCATTTGGCTATTGAGTCATGTGCTCATTTCTGTGATCTCAAAATTAATAAATTTTAAATAGAAATATTTTTGTTCGGGAGAAGGCAAGGGCAAATTTTATGAATTAACCTTTTGAGTTTTCTGTGATCGTTTTGTCACAGTGAATCAATATAAAATCATGGGTCTCCTTTTTTGCTTCTTTTAAAAATATTATTTTTATTGTGAAGTCATTGCTTTTTACAAATTGTAAAGAGGATGAAAAATATTGTTGTGCATAAAGACAAAAGTAATTCTTTCACATTCCCATAGGCAGCAAAACTGCATTAAAGAACAGTTCCTTCTAGCTTTTGTTCCATGCATATATGTGTATGCTTGTACATTTGCTGGCATGGCTTAGATAAAGTTTTATTTTCTTCTCCTTTTGTTTTATGCTGTAAGTCTTTCCCCTTCATTAAAAGCTCTATTGTGTGGAAGGTGCCATTATTTATTTTACTACTATGCTGCTTTTGGACACAGGGCTTGTCTTAAAATTTGTATTCTTATGAATAATGCAGGATACATCTTTGCAAGTGAAAATGTAATAGCATCTCTAGCATTTTCTATGGGATGGAGGTCTGCAGGTGTGAATATCACATAAAGGGTAGAGAGGAGTGAGTATCTTTAAGCATTTTCTTACACTGAACCTAATATTGTGTTGGTGTGTGCAGTATTCACCACTGTTCTTCCATTTAGCTGTAGGTATTGTCACAACTTATTTGAAAACAAAATTTAAGCATCTACTATTTATCTGCATTAGGGAAGTAATAGTTGAAAATTTGGCTTGACTTTCTGCTCTCCCTGCTTTTGTTGTCATTTGTTTTAATAAGATGAAACACTTGAAGGGGAACAATACTTCTTCCATGACCTATTTTTGGGGGGTCTAGGGGAAAAAAGAACACTGAAGTTTCTCAAAATATTGTGTTTTGAATATTCAGAGAATATACTTTACACACCATAAGATCTTTTCTTGACCTTGATCTTTATGACAAATACTATGTGTTCAAAGTGTGAAACCTATTTCTGAACATGCCCATGGAAGGAAAAGAGTCAGACAGAGGTATGGGGGTATTCAGGGAGATGGATGGTGGAGTCAGATTGCTAGTTGCAAATCGTGTGGCAATGCTGAACAGGTCTGTGATCCTGGCAACTTAAACTCTTAGCTTTGGGTGGCTCCAATTCTACAGGTTTTGAGATCTTAAATCTAAGATATTGTTATTATCATACCTCTTATGCATTTGTAACATAGGACCAATCTCAAAAATTGAACTAGATAAATCATATAGTAAGAAAGGTTACTTGGCTTTTTAAGTTGTCACATTTCCCAGATCTGTTTTGGGTCATCATCACTTATATTTCCTGAGCTTTTCATCCATCCAGCAGCCTCCTTCCCTTTCTCCACTTGATCTTAGCCAAAAGGCTGAGAAGCGATCCTTCTCTTTCTCTAGGCAGATAAATGTACACTGAAACACACACAGCTCTTACACACACAGCAGTATATGTTTGGTACTCACTGGTGACCACTGTTGATGTAACAACAGTGGCCTTTGTCATATTCATATGAGTTTGCTGAGGTGGTAATTTCTGTGACTGGTAGGACTCATATGACCATAATATTTTGCATATTTCATCAAAATTACCACCCTTTTCTTTTTTTAGTAGCTGAGCACATTTTACAAATGTTCATTGTTGTTCTGATAGATGAATCTTGGCCATGATTGAAGACATCTTCCTATCCTATGCTCAGAAATAAATTTCCTAAATGTCCCTATGCTCCCCTTTCTTCTGTGCTCATACATACATAGCACATGCTAGAGAAACACTCTGGATATAGGTCAGTATATTTGGCTAAAAGACTGTTTTGGCTTCATATTTGGCATTATTTCTGGCAAGTTAGGAAAAAAAAAAAAGCTGTTAAATTGGGTGTGGTGTGTATACCCATGATCCTAGCACCCAGGAGGCTGAAGCAAAAGTATTGCCATGGGCTTTACAAACATGCATTTTGATTAGTTATAGTTTTCTGCAATGGTCTTTATGTTGGGAACAGATGTTTTCATGATGAGGAGGCAATGTGCATAAGGGCTAGTATTTAGGCTATAGTGAGGGTTTATGTTGTTTTAATAAGGTGGTAGTTGTAGGTTCATCTTCAATATCTATGACTTCCATAGCCTCAGGTAGTTGGCTAAGTTTCTAGTACCAGGAATGATTTTCCTTTTATTGAGTGGGTGTTAAATAGTTGTTGGTTACTGGCAGGGGTGGTGTGCCACTACTACATCCTAAGGATAATTGTGCCATACGGGTCATTGCTATGCTTAATATGCATCGCAGGGCAGTAGAGCTCAGTTTGTTATATCTGTACATATTTATGAGCTACAGTTGATATCTTGATATGTGTAGATATATATAATTATCAGGGTGTAGAGTAATTGGCTTATCCTTTAACTCTAATTGTGATATTGTGTTTCAAACAGAGTCTTCTTTTCAAGCTATTTGGAAATATGAAATAAAATATCACTAATAGTAACACCCTGGTGTGTTATAGATCAGCTTGGGGCTTGCCAAATAGACTAGGCTGGCTACTAAGCCCTAGGGATTTACCTTTTTATGCTTCCTCATTTCTGGTCCTGGTGGTGTTTCAGAGACAGAAGCCTGTATATTATCTTCTGACTCTAATCCTTAACCTGTTTTGGTCTCTTGAGATGACTATTCTATTTTCTACATCTATGACATCTTTTCATTTAGACGAGGTTTATGTATAAATAGAAAGAAAACTGCATCTTTTTCTGGTTGCTGTTCCTAACATCTGAACAGATGGTAGATTGTTACCAAGTTGTCTCTGAGTTCACCTTTCCATTTTCTGAGTCAAAGAAGCTTTCATATGAATTCCTTGAGCGATCTTCTGGAAAATTATATATTATTGATAAAGCTTTGGCATGGGATATTGAGTTAGGCCTGTTCTTGCATTTCACTGAGCTCCTAATTAAGCTAGTTTATATGAAAGACCTGACATACGAGACTTGGAGTTGAATGTATTGATTTGCATATTGATTTTCTTTGAATCTGGTGCTTGCCTCAGTATATCACACCAGAACAGACTCTGCTTTGTTTTGATAAGAAAGATAATTCAGGCAGTTGGGTTTATGGCTTAGGCTGTTAAATTGCAAAATAAAGTGAAAGTTGTCAACAATTTCCTTTTATAGCTTTTTGGAGAAAAGTTCAGACTAAAGTTAAAGTGACTAAGCTGCATGTTTACAGGATCTATTTATTTACCTTGGACTAAACAGCAGTTTTCACCTTTAAATTGTCCTCACATAATTCCATAACAGTGTGGCTCAATAATATACTGAGAATGCTCTGGGTGACTTGTTCGAACAGGCTACTGATCCCCCTCTACAGACTGTATGTTTTGGTACACAATTACACCGTGTGTATTTGGGAAAGTGGTGAATGTTATCTTGACACGTTGCTTATAGGTATGTTAGAATAACTGCAAATCATTTGCTCTCTATAATTAAAAATGTTTACAAAAACAGGCTTTATCGTGACATTTTCATATATATAATTGTGCCCTGACATATTCTTTGCCCCAAAACATTTACTCTAAGTGCAAGTATTCATGGTTTCATTTGGAGCCATGGGCCCACAACAATGGGATAGAACACAGAGTCTTAAAGTTTTATAAAGTTTTTTTCCCCTGTGCTAGCTCTATCCAGTTTTATAATGGTAATATTCTTTACCATGTTTAAAGTACAATGTTGGGCAATAATTTCTCAAAGTTTTGGATCTGCATGATAGAATCTTTTCAACCTATTCCTGGTTCTTACCCCAGGTTACGTATTTCTCTGTGAAAATATATGTAGATGCTTGTAGATTTTACCCATCTAAACTTGAGCATCAAGACATACATTGAGAAAATTTCAATTGTAATGTATTGTTTGCAGCTTCTACATGTTTCAGTTCTAAAGAGTCTTTAAAATATATCATGCATAAAAGAAATGTACAAAGCTTCCAGACACCTTTAAGATACTGTTTTAGGGAAGGCACATGCATCTCCAGTAAACCTCCATTAAGGAAATAAAGGATTAGAGAGAAGGCAAGGATAGATAGGCAAATCTGTGTACTCTACCCATTGGGAAATAGCTCTGTGGTTCTAATCCTAATATTTCATCTTGTATCTGTCAGAATGGCTAAAATCACAAGTGACAGATCATGGTGACAAGGATGTGGAGTAAGGGGAACATTAACCCATTGCTGATGAGAGTGCAAACTGGTACAGCCATGATGGAAGTCAGTGTAGTGGTTTGTCAGGAAGATGGGAATTGATCTGCCTGAAGATCCAGCTATACCACTCTTGGCAAATATCTAATGGGTGCTTCATCCTACCTCAGAAACAGTTGCTCAACCATGTTCATTGCTGCTATAATCATAATAGCTAGTACTCAGAAACAACCAAATGTACCTCATCAGAAAACTGGATTAAAAAGATAGGCTATTAATCTGCAATTAGAAAAGAAAATGAAATCTTGAAATTCACAGGTTAATGGATGAAACTAGAAAAAAAAAACCAATCTTTTGGAAATTAACCTAGACCCAGAAAGGCAGCTGTGGTATGTATTCACTTATATGTGGATATTAACTATTAAGTCAGTGGTAACAAACCTAGAGTCCATGGAACTACAGAGGTTACAGATAGAATAAGGGCCTGGAGGGCACAGAAAGCTCTCTCTAGGAAAGGGAAATAGAATACGTCATTAAGGAAGGATGGAGGAGGGACTGGAATGGGAGGACCAAGGGGAAGGGGGAAGAGAGAAGGCCAAGAGAAGGAATATTGGGAAACCGCTAAAATAAGAAACAATCGAGGGGTATTTTGGAAATCTAATACAAAAGGTGATCTGAAAGAAATTGGCAAATAATGGAGGAGACAGGGCTCCAACTGGACATCTCTTGTCACCAAATGAGGCTTCCAGTATTGGAAGTGGGTTACACCTAATTGGGTTGTTAGCCAAAGGGGTTCTATGGGACTCTCCAAACAATTTAGGCTGTTGCCAATACTGTAGGTTATTGTCTACAACAGTCAGCACAGCCCCATTGCTGATGAATGCACCTACACAACTTACTGGAAAAGTCAAGCTTGATACATAGGGCCTTTACTCCTATTTTCTAGTGTCTTTGCTACAGGGCGCAACTTTGCAGGCAACCAAAAGAAAAGCCTAATGTCACCAACTGGGGTTTGTGGGGCTGCAGTTGGAACCAGCCAATCAGCTCCGGGTCTGTTCTTGAGTTAGGGTGTGTGGTTGAGGGAAAGGCTAGCTATTGATGACGAAAGAAAGGTAGGGACATAATATGATGTCAAGAGGGCAGATTCAGTCCATACTGAATGTGCCAGTTTATTCATACACCAAATTTAAGTAATCAACCAAAGGTCAGGGACAATGGCAGAAGACTTCTATTATGTATAAAGGGCAAATAGCAATTACTTCCCCTAATCCTAAAGGAACTCCATAACTACATGTACTCTCTGCTTTTAGGGTGAGTCCAAACCCATCTGGGCCCAAATCTATTGTTATTTAGGTAGGAGCCATTTACCATTGAGGCCCAGGCATTCAGTAGTGGTTAAGCTAATATCTGAAGGACAACAGGAGTGATTTGAGCTCTCTGAACTCATGGCAAGGATGGAATGGATTCCATGTAGGGGTCCTGACAACAAACCAGCCACAATTCCTTTAAATGACAATGGTGTCATACCTGCAAGACATATGCTAATTCAGTAATGGCACAGTGCTTGTAGGGGAGACCAACCAATATCTGATTTGACTTAAGGCCCACTACACAAGATGTAACCCATACCTGGTATTGCTCTCAAGAATCTAAGACTAGATAGCCAAGGGATCTAAGGTACCAGGTACTACTGTTCTAAGAAACAAACAAAATATAGCAATGAAATGACTCCTAATGACATTCTGCTATCCTCATAGAGCACTACCTTGTTCAGCCATCACCAGAGAAGCTTGAATCACAACACATGAGTTTAGGGGTAATATTTAGTACTTTGCAAATGGCCTTTCATTTACTATTGCTTGGTGTAGCTTTTGTGATCTATTTAAAATGGACATGGCATCTAATTCATTTTGAAAATCTCTTGCTTCTTTCAAGACACTTTCTCTGTCTCTAGTAGAATGTTAGAATGTTAAAAAGCACACAAATACTAAAATGCTTATTTGATTTGATTTAATAATCTATATCGAACCAAGTATTTTAAGGTGTAATAGAACTACCATACGATCTAGCAATTCCACACTTGGATATGTATCCAAAAGAATTCAAATTGGTATTTTTGAGATATATTTATGTCAAGTCAAAACAGCAGTATACAAAGTATTCAACATAAGGGAACATTCAATGCTCACTAACAGATGAATAGGCAAAGAACACACACACACACGTGTGAAAAAATACATTTTTTCAACTTCATACAAGCCTGTGTCATCTGGGAAGAGGGAACTTTGTTTACTAAAATTTATCCATCAGATTGTCTGGTGGACAAGAATGTGAAGCATTTTACTAACAAAGGATTAATATGCGAGAGCCTACTCTACTGTGATATCCCTGTGCTGGAAGCCCTGGGTTGTATAAGACAACAAACAGAGCAAGCCATTGTAGATCAATATAAGAAGGAGCATTCATCCATGACTTCTGTTTCACTTCCTGTCTCCAGGTTCCAACCCTGCTTGAATTCCCACTCTGATGATGAGCAGTGATTGGAATGTACAAAGCAAATATTTTCTTCCATGAGTTGCTTTTGATCTTTCCTACAGAAACAAAAAGCAAGTTAGGACAATATACATGTGTACAATAGATTATTTTTTTATATAGCCTTAGAAATTACGAAATCTATATTTTGTGACCGTATGGATAAACTTAGAGGACAATAAGATAGTTAAACACACAGTCACATGGCATGTACTAAATGATTCCATGTGCAAGAGGAAGGCAACATGATCAAACTTGGAAACATAGAGTAGAATGGTGGCTGTCAGGAACTGGAGAGAAACAAAAGGGCAATGGTGACTCAATGGGTATGAAGTTTCTCTTACTGAAGGTAAGAAAGGTGTGTGTCACTGAGCTCCTACTGTTATCAACACAGTACTAAGAATGGTACATGGATAGGATACCATGCCAAAGGCCTTGGGAGGAGATAGATGAGCCAGTAGATAAAGTACTTGCTGGGCAAATGTGAGGATCTGAGTTTAGATCCCAGATACTCACATGAAAAGTTAGAATTGTTAGTGTATAACATGAAAAATAAAAGACCCAGAGACTGATATTGGGGTTCAAACTTCAAACTAATATCAGAGAAGCAAAGCAGCTGGCCACTAGTTCTCATCTCTAGCTCAGGCTGATCCATGCACAAGCTCTTCACCAAGTCTCAAACTGCTGCCTCTCCTCAGAGTGACTGGAGATTGAATGCCTCTATCTTCAGTGGGGCTGGAAAATGAATGCCTCTACTGAGACCTTGCTTCTATTTTATATAATTCCATAATGTTGGGAATAAAGGTGTGAGCTATAACTCTCTTTTAGACTGATTCACTCTTGTATAGATCTGGGTGGCCTTGGACTCACAGAGATCCGCCTACTTGTTAATCCTGACTCCTAGGATGAAAGGTGTATACCACCACAAAATACAATATTACCAACACAAACATAATACACCATGAAAACATTTTGAAAATGAAGATATATATCTTAGTGCTTTAATTTGCTGATGGTATCATGGATATATACATATACCAAAACTCAAGATAGTACATATTAAATTTATGCATCTTTTGTACCTTAGTAATCTCTTTTCTGAGACTGGATCTTACTATGTAGAGGTATCTGCCACCAAGTGCAGTTCAAAGTAAATTTTAAATTAAAAATTATTTTATTTGTTTGAGTGTTTTGCCTGCATATATGTTTGCATGCTACATGCGTGCCTGTTACCACTGAGGTCAGAGAAGACTTTGGGTCCCCTAGAAACAAGAGTCACAGATAGTTGTGAGTCACCATGTTGGTGCTGGGAATTAAAACTGGGTCCTTTGTAAGAGCATCCTATGCTCTTAACTGATGAGCCATCTCTCTAGCCACCCAGAAATTTTCAGAGGAGCTCACACACACACACACACACACACACACACACACACACACACACACACACACACACAATTTTCTTGACATAAAAAAGAACTTCAACATTTCCTTCTTATTTCTCCTTCACTTATTTTCTAGGTTTCAAATATACTGTTTTTTTTTAATTTTTATAAATTTAAACTCTTGTCCCTGCTGTTTCTTTGGGGGGGGAGCAGGATGTACATGTCTCCACTATGTGTACTCTTTCCCATCCACATCTGGGTGTGCTTTGGGACTCAGATCAAATGATACATTTTTCTACAAAAGAGTTTTTTAATTTCTCCCCTGACTCTCCTTTTAGGCCTATTTGTATTCTCTGAATTTTGAAGAGACTTGCACTTAACACTTTCTTCTTCATTGTAATTTCTTTACATCTCTCTCTTTTACATCTGGATTGAGGCCTTTTGGTGGGCAAACAGCACATTGTATTCTTAGACTATATCCCATGGCATAGTCCCAGTGGTGTGCTGAGTTGTCTCATAAGAATTTGCAAGTGGCAGAGGGTAAACTTAAAGAGATTTTGTGAGTAGGATATTATTAAAAGTTAAATTATACAGAGACATACAATGTAAGTATAAACATAAATGTGTTTAATAATTTTTGGATTTTATAACATAAACAATATATGATTCACATGATAATATTATAGTATGTTAAAGCAAAGATAAAATCAGATAAAACCAGTTCTAATTATTTTCCTATCACACATGCTCTTGATGTTATTTACTTATAAAATGTCTGTATAGTAATAGGCATTAAGCAGTTCTTCCAAACTCCATGTTCAGTGAGATCACATTGAAACCTTGAAATTCACCATAATGCAAGAATTGATCATAATACTAGCCAATGGACTGATGGGAACAGATCCCTGCAGGGTATCAATTAATGTGAGCTGATCTTAGGATAAGTTCTGGTAAATTTGTCTAGACTTGTTCTGAGTTTAGCAGGTATGGAAGCTTAGATGGAAATTAGGTGAAGCCTGTATGGCTCTAGGGATCTGCATGCATCTACTGACTGAACCTATGGAGGTAAGGTCGTGGCCAGTCATTTTGACAATCATTTCTGTTTGGAATGTTTTCTTGTACTAAGCAATAGGTGGTACCTGTTATACACTAATCACATTTGTCAGGATTTTCTCCTTCATGTTCAGTTCCTTAGTTACCTTCAAAGTCTGGAGATACCTGATACAGTAGAGTGTCAGATGAGGGTGAGACTGCCTTTTCTTGTGTTTATTTTTAGTTGAAACTTGAAGACAGGGGTCATGAAATTTTACTTGCAAATAAGATTGTTTTGACTGCCATATGGCAATATCATGATGCATTCTTATTTTTTTCTAAATTGTGGAATGTATTTTCAGACAAAATATGTGGTTACTGACTTTGTTGCTTAGGGCACTAGAGGGAATACTTTACTGAAGAAGTCAGGGGTTACATCAGCAAAGTCACTAAGCAAACTGCACAACAGTGCAGTCATTTATAATTCTGCCCTGATGTCAGGGTCTAGGGAAGCATGCATATCTGAGGCTTAAGTGCCAAAGTTAAGACTCTGTCATTTCAAAATATATTCTCTTTATTTTCCTCTGGATAGGACTGAGCAGGAGACATAATACAAATAATATCAATTCATATTTATTTTCTTTTATTCAAAATATATTTTTATACAATATATTCTGAATACAGTTTCCCATCCCTCTACTCCTCCCAGTTACTTCCCACTTTCCCTTCCATTTGGATCCAACTCCTTTCTGTCTCTCACTAGAAAACAGACATCTAAGGAATAATAATAATAATTAATAATAATAGGTAAAACGTAAACAAACACATTAGAATAGGACAAAATGAACAAACAGGAGGAAAAGAATTCAAGAAAAGCCACAGAAAACTCCAGACAGACACAGAGAGCCTGTTTTTTTTTTTTTTTTTTTTTTTTTTTTTTTTTTTTAGTGAAATACCTATAAGTACAATTAGAAAATAGAAAAATAAGTAAAGAAGGAATTTTCTGATGTTATCTATGTTGTTATCATCTTGAGATAACACTTTGAAAATGTTGGTATTTATCTTTATCTATGGCCCTATTAGCCAAAAAGATTGGATTAAGAGTTACTTTTCACAATTTGTATGTAAAAAACATTAGATTTCTCACTAGTTTCTACCTGTAAAATAAAAATTCAGTATCTTATTTCTAAGTATATTAGCCTCAGGGAAATTCTGCTCTGATGCCTTATTCTACTGGAACATGTTGTTCATGATCTGAGAGACCTACAAGTAAGTCTGGAACTATTGCCACCTCTGGATTAAATGGAAATTCTGAGACAATTGAGGGGAATGTTGGGCCCACTGGCTTTTGAGTGTTGCAAACATAAGAAGTTAATGGCATTAGAAATATGGGACAGGGTTGCATTCTTTGGCCCTATTCATTCAACAGATCCTTCCACAGAGCCAAGAGATGAGTAAGATCGAGCCACTGCTCACATGACTACATTGTGCAAGCAAATAATTTAAATAGAACACCACAATTGTTACTCTCGAGGTTTTAACCAGAGATCTATGGAGTTAAAAGAGATAAAGTGATCGATTCCTCCTAAAGAATGATTCAACTGGTTCATTTCCTTTTGCCAATAACAAAAACTTAATGCCAACTTAAAAAAAAAAAAAAAGGCAGGGGGATCCAGGGACCCAATACAGTCCATTAGAAATATCTAATGTGTCTATCTTGACTACTACTCCCTAGGCTACCGGCTTAATTTTCCTGCAGAACTCTCCCATATCATGACAGATGTAGTCTACCACAGCTACTGTACTACTATATCAGATATTTATTTTTTGCCTTTGTTTTTATTGGTTTGGAAGATGCAAGGGGAGAAAAAGTTTTTCTGATCTAGTTGTTGTTACCTTCCCATGTTTGAATCAGTCTTAGTGGTCTGGAACAATGCCATTCTCATTGGTCAGGTCCAAGTCACATGACCTTTAGTGCATCTCCTCTTGTGCTTAATGTGCTGAGAGTAGGAAAGAGGTTTGTCTTGAATGGGGGAGGCAAATGTTTGCTATCAGATGTCCCTTAAGTGAAGTGCTTGGTGAGGATGTAACATTTATTTGATGTCTACTTCGAAGGATGAAACATCACACATAGAAGAGTGATGGCATAGAATGTGAAAAATGAATGTGTTGTTTTAAGGATCTGAATGTCTCGGGTTGGTTTGAGTGGCTAACAAGGGCATATAACTGTAAAAGGACTTGAAATGCAGTCTGGAAAGCAGATAAAACGAATCTAAAAGACCTGTTAGGTAGGCTAGGCTGAAAAGTTTATCTTTACCTTTCTAGGTGCTGAAGAAGCAATGGAGGATTTTAATGTGGGTTTATGATATGGTTAGCTTTGGGTTTTGAGAAAACATCTCTGCTTACAGAACAGCAGGTGGATTTGGATAGAGAGAAACTAAGACTGTTTGGAAAATAGAAGGGATCTGCTGGCCTAGGACACTGTATTCTGGCTGCCAACTCTGAATGGGCACCGTGGGGTAAATGACTGAGGACTGTGTCTGGAAGAATGCTCATAGACTCTCAGTGTTTGTTCCCTGAAGTAGATGGAGGGTGGCAGCATACCACTATATATTTGATGGCTCTGATCTCAGCTACGGGCAATGAAATATTATTAAGTGCATCCCTCCTTTTCTTTAAAAAAAGAAAAGCATTTTAGCAGTCTCTTTATATTTATTTACTATTACCACCATCATCTTATTATTTGTTATCTAGCATCTAGAATATATCATGTTTTAATGTCTTCCTTATGTATCAGTAAAACTATGATGCATTTATATTTTATCTAATATGCAGATAGCATAATTTTTACTGAAAGAAGGGAATTTCTGCTTGAAAGTGTCACTCTGAGAGGCCACAGTAACCAAGCACTGTAGCCACTGCATGCCACTTGCTCTTTGGTTTTGGGTTATAAATTTTTATCTCATTTTCCTGGGCTTCAGTTTCAAAGCATAATAATAGAAGACGTTAGATTGAACTGCCTCTTTTTAGATTTTCTACTCTTAGTATATGGATGAATAGATTAATTTATGGTGCTATTAATCTGTTAACTTTCACCAGATATAAATTCAATTTCATACATTCAGGTGTGACTCTAGAGGGTACAGAGTAAGGACAGCTCTCAGGCCACAAATTATGTCATTAAAATTGGGCATGGATGCCTAAGTGACAAGGAACAAAATTAATAGAGAAATATTTGCATGATTAATTGCAAATGCTCAGCTGATCAATTCTGTCTTCGGATACTTGACAGTAAGGAAGGAGTCCACTTCTGTTATTTCAGTTAAGACCTCTACCACCTCTTGAAGTGCTCCTAACATTGGTCCATTTCTATTGCTGCCAACACTTAGAATTCTATTCCCAGCTCTTTTTGCTTTGGGGTGTGTGTGTGTGTGTGTGTGTGTGTGTGTGTGTGTGTGTGTGTGTGCAAGAATGTGCATACAGACATTCGTGCCTGCATGTGTACATGTGAAGTTTGTGTGGTAGTGTATATTTGCATATGTGCCTGTGCATGTAGAGCTTTGAGGTCAATTTTGAGTATCATTCGTTTTGAATGATTTTTGAGAAACAGTCTCTAATTGGGACCAGAGAATCATCAGTTAGGCTTGGCTATCTGTCCAGTTCAACTCTGCCCATTTCTACATCCCTATGGTGGGATTACAAACTTATCCAACCATGCCTTCCCTTTAAGTGGGTACTGGGAATTGAACTTGTATCCTCATGCTAGGATGACAAGAATTTTAATCTCTGAGTTCCCCAGCCCTTCTGAGCTCCTTTTTAATGTGCAGTGTTGTTTTAGAATACTAGGTAGTATAGTGAGATATCCTCCCGCCCGCACCTGTTGCGTTGACCATGACCAAGGTGTGGTCATGACAGGGCAGGCTAGGTCTGGGGTCCTGGAACCTCCAACTCACTCTCTCTTGGTTCCATTTATGTCATGGAAAGCAGTCTGGATGTCAATCCTTGGAGCGGGAACCTGCAGGTCATTGTTTTCTCTTGTAATGACTTTCCCCAGATAAACTATATAACCCATATTAAATGCATCCTGTGTATCATAATCTGTGCATCAATAAGGCTGCATTTGAACTGCGCATTTGCATGCAGTTGGCACGGACTTCTCATTCACTTTCCCACTTGTGATCTTTCAAAGTGCAATTGAAGTGTGACTTCCAGGTTCCATTCTTCTGTCCTGTCTTCTCCTTCCTTCCCTTCAGCTCCACACTTCATTTTACACATTCCATTCCTCACATATATTTGTTTATAAGTTTTCTTCTCTAGTAAATAGCCATGAGTTTTTTTTAGAATGTGGATTATGGACTGCCTTTCTGCCCTTGATATGTAGGTTGAATGTGTCTAGTACAAGGTCTGAAGTACTCCAATATCTAAAATTTGAGTGGCAGTGTGCACAGTTATATTTTCCACTTGAATTTTTGCCATGGGTTGTAGTAAAAATGCAGAAGCATTAAAAATATCATGTAACATTATTGTCTGGCATTTCTTGTTGAAACTCCAGTTCCATCCTTAATATAATCTCATAATGCATATTATTATGTTACAAAATCAGAACAAATTCCCAGACTGGGAATATTTTCATGATCCCATTTTGGGTAAAAGATACTCAGCGAGTAGTAGGAGAGTACATAATCATGACTTCCAATCTCATAGGTGACCCAAGAGTCTTAGGAGCCACAGTGTACAGAGTTAAACAAATTGAAACAAAGCCAAGTTTTGGTGGTGCATGTCTTTAATCTCAGTACTCAGAGGCAGAGGCAGAGGCAGGTGGATCTCTGTGAGTTTGAGGTCAGCCTGGTCTACAAAGTGAGATCCAGGATAGCCAGAGAGGTTATGCAGAGAAACACTATTTTGAAAAAAAAAAAAAAAAAACAAACTAAACAACAACAAAAAAGGCAACACACAGGCACACACATACACACAGACGCACACACACACACACACACACACACACACACACACACACACACACACACACACACACACCCTGACTCATGCTTTGCTTTGCAGCCTTCCACTGGTGCCAGGAGCAAGAAAGGCCTTGATCTGAAAAGGTTTCTAATTTGGGATGAGATGATCCCATGGACTTCACTTGCTCATCTCATTGTAGTTTTAGGTTATTTGACAAAAAGCAAGGTTACTTCTTAAACAGACAAACAGATCAAGTGTGTGTTGTTTGACTATGGAAGTAGTCTTTCTGTTTTGAGCACCTTGGGACATGTGTGATCTTTGCTTCTTGTGCCGGTGGCACTACTTGCATCCTGATTCTCTGCATCTCACTTGTGGTGCATCACGTTCTGCTTGTGCTCCTAGCAATGTTTTATTCATTAGAGAGTGGCCACATGGAAATTATCTTCTGACTGCTAAGAAGCTGAACTATAATGAACACATTTGTTGAAAAAGAAAACAAGTCACACAAAACCAAGGTGTAAGGATGGAGTGATTCATTCCCCTACTGTTGACTTCAAAAACAGGGCAGGTATGACACTTCAGCCTGAGGGTTAGTTCCCAGAAGGCAGAGCCTCCTTCCCAAGTACCCCTTAAAACCTGCAAACCCACACTCTATGTCTTATTTTCCTTGCATTTATTACTCCCTAACACACTTTTTTTTTTTTTTATCATCAGTCTTCTTCCACCAGACTGCAAGCAGCATGATGATAGGGGGCTTACTGAATGCTATCTCTAGCATCCAAGAAACATGCCCAACACAGTGTAGGAACTTCAGAAATGCATTCTGATGAATACAAGGAAGCGTTCTGTGCTCCTGGATACTCACTGTGTGCCAGACAGCATGATAGATATGTCTCACATATTATTTTGTATCACTTTCAGACTGTTCATTGAGTAAGGGAATGTGACTGCCCCCTCTGAAGGCTTAGGAAGTGCATTTCAGAGAAGTTGAGGGAGACCCTTGTGTGGCAGACTCAACGTGGAGTAGTGTCCCAGCCTCTGCCCTTGTATGCACTACTTTATATGATCAGTAGTTTCAGGTTTATGGCCTGATCATTGAAGTTAGAGGGACCTTTAAATTTTATGTAATAATATCATGTACAGGGTTGTGATTTCTAATCACATTTAGCAGGGATTTTTTCCTCAGAACTCTAAAACCTGCCTGTCTGCTTTCTGCATAAAGATCATGAACTAACCGTCTAAAATTGTAAGCAATCTCCTAATGAAGTGATTTCTTTTGTAAGGGTTGCCTTTGTCATGGTGTCTCTTCTCAGCAACAGAACACAAAATAAAACTCCTATGTGTGGGCAAACAACATTTTCTTCATCTTTTCCTCTGTATTGGTGACGTCAGGTCCTATGCTTAGGTTTTCTCATCTAATCTCTATAGTAACTTTACAAAGTATGTAATATTTTTTTTCACAAAGGGAGTTTGTTTGCTCACACGAAAGAGTTTTATTTTGTATTAAAGGAGAATAAAACTATGCCATTTGCAGGAAAAAAGGATGGTATTAGACATAATATTATTAAGCAAATTAAGCTAATATCAAGAAATAAATATAATGTCCTTTCAAATATGATTTCTACATTTTACATACATTCATATCATAGATTTGACTATGTACATATTACATGTCAACCCAGGATAACTCTAACACAATTCTAAGACTTAGTTTTTTTTTTTTATCTTTTTATTTAGTGGAAAAATTCAGTATAAATAAACATCCTACTTTAAACCTCAATTATCTAAAGTATTCTATTGTATATATTTATCATATACCATGTATACCATAGGATACCTTGTTATATAAGGACATTTCCAGGGAATGTTTCAAGAGCCACCCCCCAAATAAAAACTAGGTGTTGCAGCTATTCAATGCTGAGCTATTCTCTCAGCATTCCTATTGTAATCTATATCTGTCTTTAGGACTCGTGTTTGCTTTACAAAATTGAATGCTTTATTAATAGGTATATACACATGAAAAAATATTATTCTTTTATGCCATTGATCCTTTGATCATTATTCAGTGACATTCACTGCATGTTCTTACAGGTTTCTCTTTGTAAGAAAAGTAGCCTGTGTTTGCTTGTGTTTTCTATTTATGTGGAGGAGGTAGGGGATGGAATAAGAAAGAGAGAGGCAGAGATCAAGAGGGAATGTATGTTTATTTTGAGACTGAGTTTTGTTTGTTTGTTTTAAATAGGGTTTCTCTGTGTAGCCTTTGCTGACCTGGAATTTATTATCCTTTAGACCAGGCTAGACTCAAACTCGAAATATGCATGCACATTAAAAGATGAAATTGTATATATGCCACCATTCTTAGCTGATACCAAATCTTGACACACGGCCCCGACTGACTCAAAATTCACTTGTTTTCATACTTGCTGTTTTCCCGAGTGATTTTTGAGTATAAGAATCATAGGCATGAAACACAATGCCAGGCTTGTGCAGAATATTTTTTTTTCCATCTTTTCCTTTTTAGTATGTGTTTTGGGAACACACTGGTGAAGTTAGTTTCTTGTACACAACATACTATTAGTTATATTTCTAATCTATTCTGCTGGTCAGTAGCTTTATGGAGGGAACTGAACATGGGGCCTAGTGCATACTAAACTGTTATTCTGCCAAAGTTACACTCCTAGGCCTAGGTTGTAACTTTTTCATGGGTAATTCATTCTGTTCACATTTGAGGTTATTATAGCTGATAAGGTCACAAACCTGCTGCTTTCTGAGGTTCCACTTTTTGTCTTGTTTATCATTTGTTCTATTTTCTTGTTTGTTTTTGTGGTTTTGAATTATATTAATAAAATTTGATTACTTTAATTTCTGCTTTGTTTTCTTTTTAAAATGGGTCTTAGAATTATGTTCCTTGAATTGTATTTATCCTTAGTTTACATCTGGTTTTGGAATTTCCTTAGTATCTTTTAAAAATTATTTGGGGCCACACATGTGTCTGTATATATTGTATGTGTGTGTTTGTGTGTGTCTTGGCTAGTGGTCAATGTCAGGTGTCCTTCTCAGTTGCATTTCACTTCAGTTTTTTGAGATAAGGTCTCTCCCTGAACCAAGAAGTCACTGATTTGGCTACACTGACTGGCCTGCAAGTCCAAGGCATTTACCTGTTTTGACCTCCCAAGTGTATTTCTTATGAAGGCAATTCTGCAAATGTATGTTCTGCCACACCCAGTTTTCTACTTGTCCTTTATTAATTATTATTTTTCATATGGGCATTGGGGATCAGAATTCCAGTCCTGATGCCTGTACACTTTACCCCTCTCTTGGCATCTTTGCAAGGGCTAAATTGACAGCTTTTAAATTCTCTCAGTTTTTGTCAGGAAGTTTTAATTCCTCCTTCATTTTTGAAGGATAACTGTTGGGTATAGCATTCTTAATTTACAAGTATTTTCTTTCACATTTTGTAAGATGCTATTGTGTTCTATCTAAGATTGTAATGTTTCTGCAGACAAATCTACCGTTATCCTCATGGGGGGTCCCTAATGTGTGGCTTGGTACTGTTTTATTCTTTGTTGTTGTTGAGGAATTATTCCTTTGCTTCATTTTTGAGAATATGATGACAGTATGTTGGCATGTGGATTTTTTTCTGATCATGCTTATTTAGTTTCCTAGGAGCTTTCCATGAATAGTCATTTCTTTTTTTAAAATTAGAGAACTTTTCTCCTGTTATCCTATTAAATAGGCTTTTTCCATTTTCCCCCCTCCTTCAGGTACTACCAAAATGCAGATATTTCTTTGATTAATGGTATTCCACTATGTCTTCCTTTTTTATTTTTTGTCTGATAGAAACATTATTATATAGTTGTCTTAAAGTTTAGATAATTTATCTTCTTTTTGATTAGTCTGTTGTTGGGGCTTTCAGCCATATTTTGTATTTGACTTATTGAGCTCTTTATTTCCAAGATTTCTTTTATTCTTTTCAATATCTCCTCTTGCTGAATTTCTCTCTCACACCCTAGTTTTCCTCAACTTTATCAAGATTATTTGTAATATTCCTTTTTAAAAAAGTTATCAGGCCTTTCATCAGCAGTTATTTCTTTAAGATTTGGTAGTAGAGTGTTTGTGGTATATTGGAGGTTTGAAGTATTCCTCATTTTTTTATGCCAAGGTTTACTCATTCGGTGGGATGGTTATCTCAACCAGTGTATGGAACTGTCTTCATAGTAAATGAGTTTTTTCTGCAGTTGTGTCATGGAATGTCAGTGTGCAATATTGGCTTAGACTCCAGCTGGGTACCGAACTGTATCCCTTCTGTTTAATCTTTGATTAGTGATTAGTGATTTTGGGCAAAGGCCTCTGGAACTGGCAGCCATATTGGAGTGAAGAAGACTTGAAGCACCTGCTCTCAGATAAAACAATGATATAAGCCCACATTTAATGAAAAAAAAAATCAGTGGCATGAGCCATGACATCTTGTTTGTTATATGTACTCTTGAACTGACAGATTCATGTGCGTCAGGTACAGCGTGAGGTCACTGCAGAATGTGGAAACTGCGGTGCTAGATCCTGACCCTGACAGCAGTGTGTGCTTATCTATAGCACAGGGTGAGGCAATGGCAGTGGAAACTCTGGCGCAGGGCCCCAGGCCTGACAATAGACTAGGATGTACCATGGGGATTGGAGGCACTGGGGCATCATTGTTCTCTGCCTCATGACTAGCAGCAATACAAGTCCTAGGTGACAAGCAGCCTGGTTTGGGGAAGAGAAGCCAGAGTGAGCAAAGCCCTGAGTAAATGTGCACTGTTGTTCATGCGCAAGGCCACACCAAGGACCCAATGCCTCAGACACATGGGCATGGCCAAGTTTTCCCCCCGGACACATGGGCAGATTATTGATAGTGTGACCATCTTCCCCAGAGAGGTACAGCCTTGAGGTCTGTCCTTTGGCAGAGACGGCTGCCGTTGAAGTCAGTTAGACTTACCTCTTTGTACATAACTGTGTGTACTTGTTTATCTGTGTGTAATGACTCTCTGTTCAACTATTAATGAATATGCTGAGCTTCCAGGGGGTGGCAGTTTCTCTATCAAAGAGAAGTCTACACAATCCCAGCTTTTCAGTGTGTCTGCCCTTTATTCAGTCCCTAGCCTCCACAGTAAAGTCAAGATCCTGGAGCCGTGGAAAGTCAAAGCAGTATGTGGTTTCTCAATTCTTTAACTCGGTTCTACGTTGTCATCTGTGCTGAATCCCTTATTTCCTGAACTGAGGGCTCAGAGCAGGCTCTGCAGGGGTAAGCTTGGTTTCTGAGATCTGAGCTGCACGTGTCAGGGTCCCTGGAATTGGAGTTAGAGGCAGATGTCAGCTGCCTGGGGTTGGTGTTGAAAATCAAACCTGTGTCTTCTATAAGAACAGTTTGTGCTCTTAACCACTGAGCCTCCCTAACCTCAAAATTTATAGTAAAAAAAAGCAAGTCATACCTTTCTGATTTTGTAACTTTATAAGATACTTGAGCACTGTGTATTCACTACAGATTTGGGGTACATGACAAACCAAACTGACAAACTGACACATGTGGAAAGGTTTGGATTTTTTTTTTTTTTGAGAAAACCCTAATTGTTTTCTTTTCCTTCTGTTTTGTTCCTAGGGACTTGTATTCAGTAAACTGTAGTTAATTAATCAGAGTTGAAGAAAATTGTTTGATATTTTATTACTTTGTTATTCTAATGTGAGACAGCTGCAAAGTCCCTAAGTTTTCTTAACATTATTTATGGATTGTTTTACACAGGTGTTTTTTTAATGCATTTAAATGGATATTTGGAAGAATTACTGAATACTGTTTAAAAGAGGTTGATATGATTATCTCATTATTATTATTATATCATATTGTCATCATCATGTTTTTGAGACACAGTATTATTGTATAGCCTGGGCTTGAGGCAAACTCACTGTGTAGCTGAGGCTGGCTGCAAACTTGTAGTTATTATTTTCCTCGGCCTCCTGAGTGCTGGGATTACAGGCTTGAGCCTGAAATTATTCCCAGCTTTAATTATTATAGGAACATGTCTGTTCAAAAGGAGCTTGCATTGCCCATTACATAATGATCAAATGGAGGAAGGAAGAAATATAAAAAACTGGTAACAGTAAATCTATTCTGGAGGGGGTGTGTTTATATATATATATATATATATATATATATATATTCTTTTTCATTACTATATATTACTATTTCATTACTATTTACTTAAGAAAATCTAACAAGGTTGGCCAGGACTATGGCTGAAGAGGCTATGACTTCTAATGACAGACTCACATTAGACAAGATTTATGCTAGGTAAAGAACATAGCTATGAATCCAGATCTTCAAGTGAATTGACATTCCTTGGCATAGACTAATCTCAGCTGGGAATTGCAGTTCCAAGGGCCAGAATTCTCAGTGCCAGGGACCTACCTAGGCCTTAAACAAGTTCTTGGCTTGCTGATAAACAGCTCCCATTGCCTCTTCAGACCCCGATTCTAGCAAGAAACTTCCCGAGTCCTGTGTGAGTTATGGACCTGTTATAGACTTGTCTCAATGGTGTGACTGCCATTTATTTCAGACTGAGAATAGCTGGGTTTTGGTATCAAAGGGTTATCCAGCAGCCTCTAGATATAGCTTATGGCATCAGCCCACTAGCATACAGGCAAGCTGTGTAACAACCACAACTTCTGTCAGCAGCTTTCTTTTCCCTCAGGCTTTAGCAAGCAGGCCTGAAGATGTGGAGTGGAAGTTGTCTGTTCCCTTAAGAGTTCCCTTTGTAGGAAACTTAGGTATCAAAATAGTTGATAGACTTTTTTGAATGTGCATCTCTTCCCCTGACAGGTTTTTGGCTTTAAGAGCTGTTTTCTTTAGCATGTTTCATTGTGATTGCAAAACATTTGTGATCTTTGTGCTCAAGTATGTACTTGCACGAGCACACACACATGCACACACACATGCACACACACATACACAGTTTGTTTTCTGTGTCCATATATTCTGTCCAACTGTGGACAGGAAGTGTTAGGAAAAGACTGTGTCAGGACTTAACACATACAGACTTCCCCCTTAAGCAACAGTTTAAGGGACTGGTAGCCACTTAAAGACAATTTAAAATATAATAGGGGGTATGTTTAGGCTCTGTGTAAATACAACACCATTTTATATTAAGGGACTTGAACATTTATAGAGTTTAGTACCCAGGGGCATCAGAAATTCATGCTATATGGGTTGCCAGATGCTGTAGCTTGAATAATAAAAACCCAGAGACAGATATTGGTGTTCAAGCTGAAGATCAGAGAAGCAAAGCAGCCAGCCACTAGAGAGTTCTCACCTCTGCCAATGCTCAGACCAAAGGGCCGATCCATTGAACCTCAGATTGCATCTCCAGACTGTACTGCTCTCCACCAAGCCTCAGACCCTTAGATTGCAAAAGTCTCTTTAGTGTGTCTGGAGACTAATTGGCACACAATACTCTTTGCTTCTTCCTTATGTGCCTCTCTAGTGCTGGGATTAAAAAAGTGTGAACTCTGTTACTTTTTTTGACTGATTCACTCTAATGTAGGCCTGGGTAGCCTAGAACTCAGAGAGATTCATTCTAATGTAGGCTTGGGTGACCTAGAACTCACAGAGATCCATTTGCTTCTGTCTCCTGAGTCCTGGGGTTAAAGGTGTATTCCATTACCGCCCAGATTCTATGACAGTATAGTGTGGCTGGCTTTGCATTCTGATTTTCAGGTAAGCTTTACTAAATCATAAATAATATATCACCACAAATGCTGAGTCAGCTAGCACTTATATGAAAAGAACTGTGAGGAAATAGCTTTTTGTTTATTTGCAAAGTACCCAGTCTGATATTTCATTACAGTATTCTGAAAGAGTTACATTGCTATAGAATTTGGTAAGGAAGATACTACTTAATTTTGTGAAGGTACTACTTAATTTTCAGAGCCAAGATTAGTTCATACTACAACTGACACGGATAAATTGTTAAATGACTGACTAACATAAGTCATCACCTCAGAAGGCAATTGTAATTTTGGAAATTTCTAGATCAGAAAAATGACATGGATATATTGGAGCCACAGGGATATCATCTCAGAGCTGAACTGCTTTCTCAGAGTTCTTAACTAGCTTTGCTTGTAGCTGTCCATCTCAGACAATCTCCATTTGGGTCTCTCTGAAAGTTGCAGAGAGACTTGAAAGTAAGAGAGAAGGCAGTGTGACTTAACATAGCAGGCCAGACCAGGTAAACCTCACAGCCATGCTAATAGGTATGGGCTTTAGGGACACATAGCTCCCGTAGCAGCTTGGCTGAGGCAGGTAGAAAGATTATTCTGTAGCCTTCCTTCTGGGGACTCATTAGTGAGGGAAGCTGTTGCATGATCCAGCCAAGGCCAGCCTCTCACAGAAGCAGGTTAATTGAGGTGGTTGGACAGCCTGAGAGCATAAACAAGTAGATAGCTTGGAGTAAAGTGTCAGTAGATTTATTTGAGAGAGATACCATTGGCAAGTATGTTGCCAACTCCAGCAAGTTAACTTTGGTGTCTATCTCTACTGTATGGGGATGATAATGCATCTGTCATATAGCATTATGAGGATTGGATGAGACAGTGTGGCTAGAAATATTTCCTATATTAACTCCTATAAGTGCTAGTTTGTTTTCTACTTTTTGTCAAGTTCAGTTTGACAAAGACTAAAGACATAATAGGTGGAGAAAAGATGTCTGGCCTGATGTCTGCTTACTCTCCACTACACAAAGTAGAAAAATCAGAGTTATAATCAGAGAACCATCATACATGCTCATGGCTCATAAGAGTAGAAAGAAATAGCTCTTTGGGGGCATAAAAACCTGTAAAAGGAGGAAGAATGATATTTTAGTTTGAAGAAATTCCAATAAACCAAGCAAGGAGGTTGGGATAGGACAGAGTGAAAGTAGGGTGTGGGTTGTAAGAAAACCACATGGGGCCCTTATGTGGGTATAGTAGATGAGACTGGAGAGGCTGGCTGGAGCCAGACTGCAAAAGTCCATGAAGCAGGTAGAGACCTGATTTTTCAGGAATCAGGCCATGAAAGACCTGATTTTTCAGGAATCAGGCCATGAAGGATGCCACACAACTCATGATAGTACTAGAGGAAAATGAAATTGATTGTAGTAAGGGAAAAACAAGATTCCAGAAATGATCATCGCAGTTTTTATCCAGTGCAGTTGTTTTAAGTGAGAGAGAAAGGAACTACATGTGTATGTTGGGATTCTGGACCTACTTCTGAGTAAGGGAAGGGAGAATGAACTGCTTTCCAATAATGATCCAGGCACAGTTCTTTCAAACAGAAGTTCTTCCAAGGTCCAGTTTAGTTTGAATCCTGTACAATCCCAGGGCAGAACACACTAATACTTTGCTAGTTCAGTTATGTGACTTCTCCCCTGGTGAGACTATCATTTCTGGTTACACATTGAGTAGGCAGCATAGTGATAAGGGTGAGGCTTCTTCCCACTTCTCATAGAAAAACAGAGTGCCTGTCTGTAGGCTCAGTACCACCTCAATACTGATTTCAGAACAAAGACTACAGATTAGAAATCATTATACTATCTGCAATAGTATGTTTGAAATGTCAACATTCTTGTTTGTGGTTTTAATGAGAAAATAACATCTATTCTTTGCAGAACATTTCAAACATATAAAGGTGCTATGGCAATGAACTATTAATAGTTTTCTTTATGTATTTCTAATCTAATATTTTAAAATGACACAAAATGTATTTCTTTGCATATAGGCATGCAAATATATATAGACATAGTTTATATAGACATAGGATAAAATTTTTATAAAATTTCATGACACCATTTTTTTAGCCCCACCTGTTACTAAGTATGCATTTACATTTAATAAGGGACATGTAGTTTGTTATGCTCAATTTTGTTCCCTTTGAAGTAGAAGATACAGAAAATATTCCTTGCAGCATTTTGTATTTTGCTGTTCATCATGATATTATCAACAATTTTATATAAATTCTTCACATTAATTTTGCTGTGTCACAGTACTTTCCTACATTGTATCTGTATATGGCATTCCTATATGAATTGTTTCCTGATATAATAAAGATTCCCCTTACTCACTGTCATGCTGTAGTTACTAGAGGAACTTTGGCATTTGCTTCCTCATTTAGACTCTAGTTCTGCCCAAGTCCCTTAAATTATATAAGCCTTGTGTTCTTCCCTGTGAAATGGGTGTGTGTGTTACACTGCAAGTCTTAAATCTCCTGGGATGAGGAGGTGATTAAGTACACTAGTGAACAAAGCGCTTCAGGAACACACTCACACTCAGTGCTATCCATGTGAAGGCTGGCTGTTGTTAAAACAGATCTTTGCTTCCCACTGTGCCAGCTGTCTGTTTTCATATGACTGAACCCTCATCTCTTGGGTTTATTTCTTTTTCTCTAGCAAAGGTGATTTCATTTAAGATGTTAGCTAAATATAACAAAAGAAAGTTAATGTGATTCCAGAGAGGAATCAGAACATCTGTTACCTCCCTTCTGAGATGGCTCATCTCCACTAAGGTAAATGAACATTTGACTAGATGACAATGTTCACAGGACTTTCTTTAGGATTTTTAGCTGAACCTGGGAACAATAATGTTGATAGATTTTTGCATGGGCAGGCACTAAACTATTTCTAAACTATTTGGGGGAGCAATTTTTAGCTTGTTTGATTTCTGGTGTTGCTACAACTTGTGGCTGCATTGCTGATACTTGCAGCTAAAATTCCGATGTGTAGGCAGCATCGCTCCCTTGTTAATCAGTGTGCTTAACACAAGGACTAATGATGTGATATGCAACCCTACCACAACTGTTAAGCCATATGGCACGTACTTGCTGTTATTTATAAAGATGGAATTTATGCTTTAAGTTTTCTGAACCAACAAGCGACATAGGAAGGATGCTGCAATGCTCCTTTGCAGACAAAAATGTACCAACTTTGTATCCTAATCCAACTTTCTTAGGATCATTTTATTAAGATAGGTATTGTGTGTGTGTGTGTGTGTGTGTGTGTGTGTGTGTGTGTGTGTGTGATCATTACTGGAATATAATTTGAATAACTATGCATCCTGTGTTTGTGGCTACACAGAGCAGGAAAGGAATGTACGTAGGTGAAAATAAATCTTTGTCACCACATTTTACAAGAAATGTTTGTATTTCAACTAGAATGTTTATTTCAAAAGATACTGAAGGGTTGGAGTGAAGGCTTCATGCTTAAGGGCACTTGCTGGTCTCACAGAAGACTCAGGTTTGGTTCCTAGCATTTACAAGGTGGCTCATAACCACATATAACTCCAGTTTTAGGGGATCTGACTCCTCCTTTTTCTAAACTCTAGGGACAGTTTTAATTTTCTCAGCTGATTGGAGATAGTACTAACCCCTAGAATGAAGCCAGGGCTTTGAGCATGCATTCTGTAATGGACTAAACATTTTGACCTCATCACAGTGTTAATACTGTTATGTTGATAAGTCTAATTCTAGAATAAGTTTTTAGAAATGGCATAAGAGGATTATGTGGACTGCAGGGAACCTCTCTATATGTCGTATTTAATATCTCTTCTAAATAAATGCTACCTAGATATTTAAAGATTATCTGGAGAATGTTAATTAGTTAGTCTTCGGTGCATGCCCCTATATCCTGTTTTTTTTTTTTTTTCAGACTTGCTGATTGCTTTAAATATATTACTTTATTAATTCTGTTAAATGACACTGAAAACTGAAGAAAGCTATTTGTATATTTCAGATAATAGGAGAGAGAAAAAAAAAAAAAACAAAACAAAACCAAAAAAAAAAAACCCCAAACCTCTGCTTTTATGTGAGTGCCTCTTGAATATTTACACTAAATAAGTGACTGTTTTATGTTTTTATCCAGAAGATGGAAATCAAACCTTATTCTGTACCCAGGAAGGGACAAGGAAACTGATACTATATTATTGATATTTCAAAGCCATAGATTAGAAAGAATTGGCAAATAGAATTATTCTGAGCCCGGTTGTTACAGAGGGAATGAGCTCGTTAATCGTGCACACAATACTTCCTGCCATCAAGCAGAGTAAGAGATGGCATGTGTCACAGTATGCAAAAAATTGTAACTTCTCTATTCTGGCCCCACATTTGTGTGGATGTGGTAGGAGGAAGGCTATACCTTCGAAGCTGATGTATTATCTGGGGCTAGCATTTTCTTACCTCTGAGACTAATTTCAGAGTTTCAGGTGGCTCTAATGCCCACCTTCTCTTTTTATCTAAGAATGTGAGCTGGGCACCAGTGGCTATAATATTGCACAACGTGCACAGTGTGCTACAAACAGAGAGAAGAGAGACACTTTGCAGATCTCACTGTAGAATATAATCTTAATCCTATAGACTTTTAGTTTTAAAACTAACTTAGGTTATGTTATAAGTATATTGCATATATAATCATTTATGTGTTATGGGTACTTTGATTTTATGGTCAAAGAAGTCCAGGCACAGGGAGATAACTGCCTAGTATTAAGCTTGGGCTGAGCCTGGCTTTGAACCTTGAGTTCATGCCAATGTGATACGCAGTTTCTTTAAGCTAGTGTGTGGCAGGGCAACATGCTTGAATGCATGCTTTGGAGATGGCTAAATATAGACTCTACCAATCAATGACAATATATTTAAGGCTTCATTTTAAAAAGAGATACTTACATATATATGGATATATATGTAAGTGATATATTTATATATATGTATATATATATATATTAAAAAGAGTAGAAAAGTTATAACATTAGTGTATAGGACATTGCTCTTATGACTGGGCTACTAGCAATTCAGCTCTATTTGGGGCTGTTTTAATCAGGAAAATCACTCACAAAGGTCTTGAGAATGCAGATCACATTTCAGTGAAGGTTGAGGTAATAAGGGGGCATGCAGAATGGTGATTCGTTGGCCTGGCCTATGGCGCTTTGTGTTTGACTGCTGTGTCTTTCTCTATTTTGTGCTTTAGAATGGCTGTAAACATCACAGAGATTGACTCCAGAGGCACAGATTAGCTTAGGAAGCTGATAGGTTCTCACACGGAGAATCCATGAATAACTGAGGATTGACCGTATGTATGTACAGATCTGTAGGTATGTGTTATATATCATAACTGTAGGAAGCATTCAATCAGTGGCAGCTATTCCTGATATTTTAGGTAAGGTTTTAACTCCAAGTTATTTATTTTTGATATGTTTAAAAATACATTTAGATTTTAGAGCTGAAATTCAACAAATTTCTTTTTGTATGGAAACATTTTTCTTTAACCCTGTGAACTGTTGTATGTTGTCATAAGTACATAAGAGACATACTTTAAGGAGTATGAATTTAAATATCTGATTATGAAAATCTGTTTGGCTTTGACTGTCTACTATTTAGATTTAGCATATATAAGAAGCTTCCTACTGCTAATAACTGAGTTCTAGTACAAATACCAATTAAAAAGGGTGCCAATAATCAAGTCCTTGTCTTTGAGTGACTCTATGGTTGCTTCTGGTGGACTGGGAAGTTTCTGATCTGGAGGTGGTGGCTATTGGACGCAGTTGATATATAGAAGCTCTTCTACCTTTCCTCTCTATCTAAGAGTGTGAACCTGGTAATTAGCATCTATAATAAGCACATTGTGGAGGGTGTCCTAGGGACTGACAGAAAGGACTGAGAAGTTTAGGCACCATCTTTCCTGGTATGAGAGACTACCTGCTTTATTTTCTTAGTTTTAGTTACTTGGTTGTTTCCCAGTCTCACACTGTTAACAGAAGGCATCACCTGGATAAATAAAGGGAGTGTTTGGAAGCCAAACGTGGTACCCAAACTAACAGGAAGCATCAGCATAGCATCATCAAGGAACTTATTAGAAGTACAGGTTCCAAGCCAGGCCTCCTCAATTAGAAACTTGTGGCTAGAGCCAGGATCTCTGTGTATTCTGTTGGATCCAAATGCCATATAATTCTGAATTTGGCTCAGTAAGGCAAAGAGCCAATGCTCTGGCTGAAGTACTCCATTGAAGTCACTGCATACTGATGGTCACCCAGAATGCTGTGTCTGCAGTTTCTATGTCATTCAGTACTACTCTTGAGACGATTAAAACATGCATAGCTTTGTCCTGTCAAGACTCTCATATTCCTGTTGAAAGCCACTTCATGTTTGGCCTCTGATGATTTCTGAAACATGCTTGTGAGGTTTTAGCTTCTTGTCTAATGGTGTGGTTTGAACTTCTTCTTTTATCAAGTTTGAATTCATATTTAGGCAAATGTCTCCAGCTTCCAGAAAGATAAATCTGCAAATGGATTTGACTTCCATGTTCTAAGGCACATGGGTTGATTGTTAAGATTGGACGACATCATTTCACTTGTATAAGTCATTTAGGCCTCTTGCCCCAACTTGATTTCATACTAGAGTATCTTTAAATGTTATTCGATAACTCAAGGTTTTCAGGCTGATGGGGCTATTATACTTTGAAGATAACATTTTCTCTTGTTTATTTATATACTTATCTTATAAAAATGTGTAAGACTGAGCCCTAGGCTGGACACCAGGATGGATTTTGAAGATCGAGTGTGGAGTGTAGTATAGGTTGTTCTTTTCTCATGAAGATCATCATGAGGAAACATTAAAGGTATGAAAGTGGGTTGTGGCTAGGAGCCCTTGCTGCCATTGCAGAGGACCCGAGTTCAGCTCAATTCACCAATATGGCAGCTTACAACTATCTGTAATTTCAGTTCCAAGGGATCTGAGGTCTTCTTCTGGTCTCCTCAAACATGGCATGAATGTGATTCACAATACTCATACAACATTCATGCAGTCAAATACTCAAACAAATAAAATAAAAACAATAGAATTGTTTTTAAAAATAATCAGAGCCTTAGCACCTACTATAGAAGAAAGGAACATGAATATAACCCGTTAGGTAAATGTGTCTATATGTATTTGACATTTGTGCAGACTTATTTTAAACAGATGTATAAAGATTTACCAGTTAAAGCTGGAAAGGAAGGAGGTTTGAATGTGTGTATATGTCTTTAGGAGTGAAAAAAGGTGGGGCAGAGATTCAGAAATGAAGTAGTGGATGGTTCAGGATGAAGCTGCTCAGGGGGCCATGGTGTCTGCATGGCTCATGCATTTCAGGGTGCTGTGACACCAAGGCTTGAGCTCAATTGATCACAGAAGGGGCAGTAAAGTATGAATTTAATGTTCTTATATCTTAGGAATCCTTTTGCTGCAAGCGAGAGTGAGAGAATGTCTCTCTGATGGCTCTGTAGGGCAGATGACTGGACTATCCCTTGGGTCTGATACTGGTCTGTGCTGGAGTTTGGATATGGAGTGCACACTCCTTAAATGGATTACATGCTATTGCTCAAAGTGGCCAATATAAGGTGGTAGGGCCTTTAATAATAGGTGGGGACATATGTGAGCTAATTAAATCAGGAGGACCAGCCCTAGGGAGGGATAAACATTGGTCTTACAGAGTTACATTCCCTCAAGCAGAGTATAATAGAACATCACTACCCTACACATTTAGCTCCTACTGCACAAGACCAGTTCCCTTTCCGTTTCTTCACCATTTCATAATACAGTTAAAGGGCCTGGCACTGGAGAACAAAAAGGCAGACTTTAGCCTCTAAAACTGTAAGTTAAATAAACATAATAATCTTTTAATTAGGCCAAGCCTTAGGTTTCTGTGATAGCATTTGACAGTCCTAACAAAATAGCTACATAATCCAAAGTATTTTGGCAATGCCAAAGTTTTCCTTCTGTAGAAGGGCACGCAGAGCCATTCAAAATCTAGCCAGCAAGCATAATCAGCGGGATCCTGCTGGGTTTTTATTTCTAATGCAATGATTCCTGTGCTTCACTCTGAGTGATCAGTGCAGGCCTCTCATTCTTAAACTGTTGGCTAACTCACATCCGCAGGTGATAGGCAAAGATACAATTGTGGTAAATGTACAACTTGAGCACAGGCCTTGATATTAAAAAATGATGACTGGAGGAATTTTGGGAAGATGGGATCTTAAAGATGGAACTTTCTTTATCTCATTTAACACTTTAATAGAAAAAGGTGCATTTATTTACATTTCTCACAATCTTCATGAATTTAAAAAATATTTTATTTTTTTGTTGTTGTTGAACATGAATAGGTGTTTTGACCATGTCTATTTCTGTGTACCATATGCCTGCTTTCTATACAGAATCCCTTGGAACTGGAGTTAAAGATGGTTGTTGCCTACCATGCAGGTGCTGGAAACTGAGCCTGGATCATTTGCAAGGGCAGTGAGCACTCCTAACCACTGAGGCATCTCCCCAGGTTCTACATAAAGTTTATAATTAAAAAAAATTGATTCCTTGCAATTACCGCAGATAATCAGCTGGACCCAATTACTTGAAACAAATCAGGAGTTGATAAAAAGTTTGCCCCTTTTTTCCTTCAGTTTATCAAATAAACCTAAGGCCAATGAAGTTTTGAGGAAAATCTGGCCCACGGGATACAGCTGAGCAAGTGATGCAGAGCAGTCTACAGATGCAGATAATGGTGGAGAGAGAAAGCAGCAATGCCCAAGTCATGTGCAAATCTTGTTTCTGTCTTGATTCCAATTGAGAGCCTCATTTCCCCCTTTTAACACATGCCTTCATTGGATCATAAATGTCTAGACCAGAAATTGTTTTAGACCCCAGACATCAGATGACATAGATCAATGCACCTTAAATCTCCTATATATGGATGAAAGTATTGAACTAGACACTCTCTTGGGGGGTTTTATTTATTTTTTTGTAGGAGTTTGCTTTTACATATGATGTTAAAGCAGCATCTGTGTTTAACATCCCATAGATGATACTTTATATTGTTCAGAAGCAGAACTTGAAGGAATAGGAGACTAGCCTTGTAAATTTTTTTCTGAGAAGAAATAACTTCCAAAGTGTTGAAGGTGGAAGAGTCAAGCGTGTTGTCATAGAAACCTTATATCCTCAGGAGATACTGTCAAAGTGAAGAAGAGAAAAAGACAAAGTTGATGGAGCCTGTTCTCTAGTCTCTTGAGTTACCTCCTCTTCTGACAGTACTTTGTGGCACCTTGAGTCTTGGATACGTTGTTGAGTACAGGCACACTTGACTGGGGCAATTTACACTTATAATATTGCTTACAACATAATATTTGGTTATATCTTGTAAAGAACCTAACCTGTATTTCACCATTTAGAGGAATTTGGAGAGATCATACCCTCAGACCTTCTGTTTTGAAAATGCCTGTGACAGCCTCTTTGAATAGCCTCCGTTTGAAGGATTTTGGAAGAGATCTGTCTGGAGGTAATTTCTTCTCTTAAATTCAACATTATATGGCTGTATCAGGAATAGTTAGGTCAACCCCACCCATACAGTACAATTTTAGTTGTCTTTGTATTAGCCATTATAGGTGATTCCATATAGTTCTCTCTATTGTAAATTAAACTACAAATGTATTAAAAATGAATTTGAAAAAAGAAACACTTTTGGTATTGTTTTTTGGAACTGATTCTAATCCTCAGGTTCAAATACCACTGCTGTGGTTTACATGTGAGACAACTGATTTCATTGACTTGGTAGTAAAAGTAACTGATTTCTTTTTCTTTTTTTCCTTTTTAACTTTGAACCCAAAATTAAAACGAAAGTTTCTGGGTAAGAATTTCTGGAAGACACATATTAATGTCTAGAGATAATTTTTATACTGTGCCACCATGAAAGTTCTTATAGTTTTAAGCTTCATTTTTGTTCATTTGTTCAGATTTTAAAGAAAAACTATTTTAAGTCACTTTGGGATATTAAAGGCATTTTAAAATGCATGTTCAGAATCATGGTCATATGAGAAAATATATGAGTTTCATTCATTCATCTTTCTGTTGTTTGATTATAAAAGATTTATTTTTATTGCTTTTGTTTGTGTGCACCTGTGTCTATGTGAATGAATGCTACATGAATACAAGTGCTTCTGTAGGTCATTGGATCTTGAAATAGAGGGTCTGGGAACAGAATTCAGAACCTCTGGTAGAATAGCAAGCACTGTTTGCCTCTAAGCTATCTCCCCAGCCCACTATTATTTGTTAACAGAAGATTGCCTGGCTAAATGAAGATGAGTGTTAGGAAGTCATTTCTGTTCAATTTGATAGATGACTTTGTATTCCCATTATTGCCTTCTGTAGGCACAGTAACAACATAAAGGAAATAGTTACAAGCAGGAAGCTGGATGAGGAAGAAGATGAAAAAAAAATACCTCAGCTAATTTGGCTTTGAGGTACAGATGGAAAATCTAAGAGCCTATGTCCCACAGGCATTTGGAGCCCTGTCAGTTTCCTGAACATATAAATGGTCTGGTGATGTTCTTTGGGATGGTTTCAGCCTATGATAGCATTGAAAGAATATGGGAAGAGTGGTGAGAAGAGGATAAAAGAATGAGTCAGCTAGAAGAAGAGTTTTGCTACAACGGGACCATGTGACACTGACATTTAAACATGGGAAAGGAACATGGATCTGGGAAGAGAAAGTGCCTGGGAAGTGGCAGGTGTGTGGGTTTCTTAGCTTTCCTATGCTTCTTTGACTAGTTCTTACATGTCAAGTATTTTCAGTCAGGGGACAGTTGCTAGGGAAGTTGAGAATACGATAGTCTCCATCATGCTTAGCAATGGGTAACTCCTACTAACTTTGTTGAGAATCATATTTCTTTTTTTATTCTCTCTCTCTCTCTCTCTCTCTCTCTCTCTCTCTCTCTCTCTCTCTCTCTCTCTCTGTGTGTGTGTGTGTGTGTGTGTGTGTGTGTGTGTGTGTGTATCTAGGCTAAGGGAGTATCCCTCCATGGGGAATGTGCTCTGAAGTCCTTTTGTGCACTAGGGATACATCCTGATTCCACTGACAGAGGTCCCATAGACTGCCCAGGCCTCCTGACTGAGACCCACATTCAGGGGTTCTGGGTCGATCGATCCTATGCTGGTTTCCTAGCTATCAATCTGGGATCCATGAGCTTCCCCTTGTTCAGGCCGGCTGAATCTGTGGGTTTCTCCAGCCTGGTCTTGACCCCTTTGCTCATCACTTCTCCCTCCCAACTGAATTCCAGGAGTTCGGCTCAGTGTTCAGCTGTGGGTATCTGCCTCTGCTTCCATTAGCTACTGGATGAAGGCTCTAGGATGGCATATAAGGTATTAATCCCATTATCAGGGAAGGGCATTTAAGGTAGCCTCTCCTGTATTGCTTAGGCTTTTTAAATTTTAAATATGCATTCTGCATATCAAGATCAAGTGTTCCTGCTTACCTTTCAAGCTTTTTATTGACTGTGCTGTCTTCCCATGATGCTTCTCTCAGTCTGTTTGTTTTCACTATAGAACATTTCAAATACACCCCAAAGTGACAGTTAGAATGTTATAGAAACAGCACTAGCTTTAACAGCCTTGACATGTTAGGTGCAGCCATTCAGCCCAGTGTGTCAGCTAAAGAGACAAGGATTGGTGAAACATAGAGATAGGGGTATTGTTAATCTATGCACACTGGGAAGAGGAACAGATAAAGGATACAGTGACTCTCTCAGTTCATTGTTATGGTACTGATCTGAGTTTTAGGTTTAATGGGGACCACTAGGACAATGAGGAAAAAGGACAGGTACACACAACTGCACATATGTTTCTGCCATCATTGTTTTGGCTCTGATCCTGCAAAGCATTCTTAATGAGAAGTTGTTAACTAACCTGTTGCTGTCACTAGTCTTAGGCTGGTTTCTGTGAGATATCTACTCCTCAGTGAGATTATCTATCCCAGATAGTTGTTCTCATCTTAGGGATGATCCTTCCTACCTTCTAGGCCTTGTTGCTCTTGCAATTCAAGATAATCCAATCTTTCAAATTAAAAGTGGGTAGGTTTTTAAGACAAACATTATTAGCATGGCTATTCAGAGTCAAGTAAAAATCTAATGGAAAGCAAGGGGTGGACATAAATGGAGAGAGATGTGCCAGAACTTCATTCTGCCTGTAGTTACTTTGTGGGTCCAAGGGAGAAGTCAATGTTTTTAGCAGAATGTTCATCAATCCATAGTTCAGTCAAAATGAATACAAAGAGTTTTCCAATTTTGTACTCATAGGTTTTTGTTTGTTTCTTTGCTTATTTGTCTGAGACAGCCTCCCATTTTAAGGTACTATCTATTACATGGGCAGGATTACTAGAAACGTAAGGAAAAATCTGCAATAAGTCAAGAGAAATTTTAAGTGATGAAGACAAAATAAAAGGCACATGACTAGCCTCACAAGTTTAGAATCTGGGGCTAGAGAATTGGATCAGAAATTGTTGTGCTTGCAGAGGACCAAGGTTTGACTTCCATTACCCTCATCGTGGCTCACAATCATTTGTATCTCCAGTAATAGGGGATCTAATGTCCTCTTCTGACCTACTCAGGTACCAGACATGCACAGGCATACATGCAGAGAAAACAGTCATATTCATAAAATAATGAAAGTTTTGTTTTGAAATATAGTTTAGAGTCTGGCTGATTGGAGAAGACAAAGCCACATAAGGCATGTTCACAGCAGCAAATAGCATATGCTATTATAATGGATTCAGAGAGCATTTATGGCTTCATATGGTCCTTGCTACAGTGATAAGCAAGGAATAGCAGACCATAAGCTATGAAAATTTGGGTTCTTCATCTCACTTCTTTTAACCTCTGTTTCATCCCTGATGATGAGAAAAAAAATAACCCTACAAATGTGTAAATTAATTGAGAACATGGATGTAAAGCATTCATTACATGAAAGAATGTATTTTGGTATTTATCATATATGTATGTGCATACATGCATGTTCTCTCTTGGTTCTGGTTGTCAATTCGACACAAGCTAGCATCACTTGAGAAGAGGGAGCCTAAATTGAGAAAATCCTTCCATCAGATTGGCTTCCAGGTAATTTTCTATAGGTTTTAAATTAATAACTGATATAGGAGGGCCAAGCCTGCTGAGGGTGGTGCCATCCACAGATAGGTGGTCTTTAGGTGTTTAAGAAAGCAGGTTGAACTTGAACAAGCCATGAGGTACAGGCCAATGGCAATATTCCTCTGTGCTTCTGCATTAATTCCTGCCTCCATGTTCCTGCCTTGAGTTCCTGATCTAACTTCCCTCAGTGACAAATTATGAACCTGGGAAATATTAAATAAACCCTTTTCTTCTCCATGATGCTTATGGTCATGGTATTCCAGGGTCTCTGAAAATACCACATCTATAGCATGACAATTCACAGAAGGCAAGAAGAAAGTTCAGTTCAGTATGACTCAGCGGCTGGTGTTGGTTCAAATTTCAAGACTCTGATGTTGAGTGGTTTATTTTAGGCATATTAAAATTTTTTCTTGGTAATAATTAACTCAATCTTGTGTATACAATGGAACTTAGGATATGACTGTATTGAAACTCACTGTAAACACATGTGACATCTTCCATAAATATGGAAGAAAAACAAGCTCAAGATAAGGGCCCGGGGGAGAATCCAGTGTGGTCACTATCACCCAGATAGCACAAAGTCCAGGATATTAATCACATTCATCCCCAGCCTTCTGGGCAGAAAATAAGTTACACATCTCTGTCTTTGAAGAGACAATTCTGTGTATTTAACATTTCTGGTTCCCCTGGTGCTTATCTTTGAGTATAAGGATCTCTATGCCTACTACAATGGAGTTTATCATGGAAATAGAAGCAAACCGTCTCTTCCTCCATTGCCACCTCTTTCTTTGTTCTCTCCATCTCCCTTCTCCCTTTACTTCACCCTCACTCTATCTGTCTTTTTAACTTCATTACCATTTTTGGTACCATTGTCTATTCTCTGGGAACGGTTCCTTAATTTTTGTTTTGGGGGTGGGACTCTTAAAAGTCTTTCTTTTCCAAACAGTTCATGAACACCTACATATAAACATTTTATATGTACCTTTCTTTCTGACTTCTACTTTTAATTTTTCCTGTATATTTATGTTACGTTTTTATTACTATTAGAAACAACCTAAGATATTCCCTATGAAATAACATAGTAAAAGATGAATGTCACCCAGATGTCTTATAGTTCATGTAGTTAGCCTCTGGTCCTTAGATATATTGCCAAACATGTATTTTTGATACAAAGGTATCATTTAAATTTATGAATTTGAAATTACAAAGGCAGATTTCCTCCTGCAACATAAGTGAGCTCTTTGTGGTCCCTTGAAAACCTTGTGGAAAAGGCTGGCCATGAAAAGGGAATTATCCATCCGATTGCCTTGAGAATAAGGAAATTTTCAGCAGACTGCCTTGAGATTTAGCTGTGAACATCAGCTCTTTAACCTTTATCTGGCCTTCATCCTGATAGTTGGCTCTGAAGTCTTTGGACTGTCATATTCCAAACTACATCAGTCAGTTTCTTAGCCAATCTCGCTTTCTCTCTTCTTGCCCTCATCATGCCTCCTGTTCTACTCTGCCTCATTTTTTTAAATCTTCCTTTTTTCTCTTGAATATGTATGTATGGTGTGTGTGTGTGTGTGTGTGTGTGTGTGTGTGTGTGTGTGTGTACATGATATACATTCTAGATAGGAATAATAATAATGGAAAGCTGATGAGAAAAATGAGTGTGAGGTGCATGCACATAAACATGCACACGCATGTTCTCTCCCTCATACACACATAAAGCTACCCCAACAGTTCTGATTCTCTGGTTAATTCTGGTACATATTAAGGTCTCATTAATAAGTGGTATACATTTCTCATTTGATCTTTTAAATATGTCATGTGTAAGTGCCACACCATTTAATAGGCAAGGACACAGGCACCTAAACAGACTTATAAGCCTGTTCAAGCTCTCACATAACTAGGATTCAAACCCAGCCATTTCAGAATCCAAGCTATTAAGAAATCATTATATTGCCTTTAAAACTCATGATAAGTACTAATTTGCCTTGAATTAGCTAAATGACCTTTCTGTTAAAAGAATACATATATATGCATATGTATATCTATAATTATAGTAAGATTAGGCTTTTTTGTCTTAAATATCTTTTAATCTGCTATAATGATCTGATTTCCATTGTTACTGAAACCTGGACAAAATGAGGACAATTGTTGCTTTTGAAACTGAAAGGAACCTGTGTTAAAATTATGGCAAAGCACTTACCCCAGGGCCTGAGATGAAACCATTAATATAAACATCTTATTTTGCTTCATTTCAGAGGGCTTTCAAAATTGCATTTTATCATTGGAATGTGCAAGACTATAGGTCAATTTCTCAGTGAGCATTGTTTCATATTTGAGCTTATCTGCTGACATATTTGTACATTTTACTCCTTTTCTTTTGTTTCTATTCTGTTTTTTTTTTTTCTTTCAGTAAGGGGTGGATAACACTGTCAGGAGCTGTTCTGCACAAGTGACAGGAAGCAATTGTAATTAGTAAGAGTTGCTTAATTGATGTATCTGGAGATGAAATATTCCTACCCACTTACTTATAGTCACCCCGGGATATTTCTTTATACATTACTTATGTTTCCAGAATGTAATTACAGGGTCAAAATGTACAGACTTTTTAATGATCCTTTCTGCCATTTTTAAGAGCACACTGTAAAGCTGTTTGTTAAAATGACTGAAAATTATGACTGCAGTCACAAGTATGATTCAGAAAGCTTAGTCATAATAACATTCTTTGTGCTTTGTGTGGGGACACATGGTTTATTCTAGTTAATGAATTCTGAGAGGTGGCATGTATCACTGAGGAGATTGAATGGTCAGTGGGAAACCCTGAAAGGTTCTTCCTTTTACACAGGGAATGAGGAGGAAACATGCAGGTGAGAGCTCTCAGCCCTTGGTGAAGGTGGACCATGAGGAAAGAATCAGCTTTAGTGATGAGAAGTCTCAGAGACTTTGGTCAGCAACCTCAACATTTATTCTGCCCATGAGAACAGACACAACATTTACACTGTGATCGATTTCTGAGGAGAGGAAGTAGTAAAGGGAGAGGAAAGCTTAATCAGAATATATTGCATGAAAAAATATCTATTTGCAACAAACAGACTTTAGACTGAGTAAAATTTTAAATCACCGGTACTTTATTGTGAAGAACTAGCACATAACAGACAGATAAAGATCTTTAAAAATTATTTTAATTTATTTATATGTGTATGCCTATGTATGGATATGTGCACCCATGTGTGTGTGTGTTCACAGAGACCAGTGTCACATTCCCTAGAGCTAGAGTTGCAGGCTCTTGTGGGCTGTTTAATGTGCATGCTAGGAAATGAACTTGGATTCTCTGTAAAGGCAGTATGCATTCTGAACTGCTAAGCCATCTCTTCAGCCCTTACACTGAGTACTTGTTCTAAAGAAAGATAATTGTGCTAGATATAGATCTATCTGCAGTCTTCTACAAGTCAGCATCCGCTTATGCCAGCACCATTTGTTGAAGATGTTTTCTTTTTTCCATTGTACAAATTTAGCTTCTTTTTGTCAAAAATTAGGTATTCATAGGTGTGTGGGTTAGTTTCAGGGTTTTCAATTCAATTCCATTGGTCTACCTGTCTATTTTTGTGCCAATACCAAGCTGTTTTCAGGACTAGAGCCCTATAATAGAGTTTGAAGTCAGGGATGGTGATGCCCCCGGAAGTTCCTTTATTACACAGGGTAGTTTTGGCTATCCTAGGTCTTTTGTTTTTCCTTATAAAGTTGAGAATTGTTCTTTCAAGGTCTGTGAAGAATTGTGCCAGGATTTTGATGGAGATTGCATTGAATCTGTAGATTGCTTTTGGAAAGATTGCCATTTTTACTATGTTGGTCCTACCTATCCATGAGCATGGGAGATCTTTCCATTTTCTGGTATATTCTTTATTTATTTAAAGACTCTAATATATATATATATATGTATATATATATATATTGTCTTTCACTTATTTGGTAAGTGTTATCCCAAGATATTTTATGTTCTTTGTGGCTATTGTAAAGGATGGTGTTTCTTTAATTTCTTTCTCAGCCTAACAATCTAAGCAATAGTGGAGAGGCTACCTTTAATGCCCTTCCACGATAATGAGTTTGACAACTACCTTATAAGCCATCCTAGAACCTTCATCTGTAGCTGATGGAAGAAGAAGCAGATACCCACAGCTAAACACTAGCTGAACTCCTGGAATTCAGTTGTAGACAGGGGGAATGATGAACAAAGGGGTAAAGACCAGGCTGGAGAAACTCATAGAAACTGCTGACCTAAACAAGGAGGAGCTCATGCACCCAAGTCTGACAGCTGGGAAACTAACAGAAGACTAACTTAGATCCCATGGATATGGGTGTTAGTTAGGATGACTGGGCAGTCTATGGGGCCTCTAGTAATGGATCAGTATTTTTTTTTTTTTTTGGTCATGAAAAGTCATTTTTACTTATTTTACATATCAATCCCAGTTCCCTCTCTTTTCCCTCCCTCCATTCCTCCCTTCCTCCCTCCCTCCCTCTCTCCTTTCCTCCCATGTCCCCCAACCACCCTCCTATCCTGTTCTCCCCCCACTCCACAGTGAGGGTGAGGCCTCCCAGGAGGGATCAACAAAATCTGTCAAGTCATTTGGAGTAGGGATAAGGCCCTTCCTCCTGCCTCTAGATTAAGGGAGCATTCCTCCATGGGGAATCTGCTCCCAAAGTCCTTTTGTGCACCAGGGATACATCCTAGTTCTGCTGTCAGAGGTCCCTTTCACTGCCTAGAACTTCTAACTGAGACCCATGTTCAGGGGGTCTGAGTCCATCCAATGCTGGATTCCCAGCTATCAGTCTGGGGGTTCATTGGCTCCTCCTTGTTCAGGTGAGCTGTCTCTGTGGGTTTCTGTAGCCTGGTCTTGTCCTCCCTCTCTGCAATGAATCAGTATTTATCTCTAGTATACAAATGGATTTTGGCAGCCCATCCCACATAGAGGGATAATTGATCTCTTGTAGTTGTATAGGATAGAAACTTCAAGACTGAATGAAAGGATATGTGGGGTGAGGGCTTTGCTGCAATCCATTTTGTGCAGTTACAACAAAATACTTGAAGCATAATGCTTTATGCAGTAAAAGGGTTCATCTGGATCACTATTTTGGTTGGTGAAGCATCCAAAAAAATAAGTCACTAGTCTCTTTTGGGGTCCTCTGTCTGTGTCATTACATGGTAGTGAAATGGAAAGGGAACCAGTGAGTGCATTGTGTCCAAATATTAGGAGTGGCCCTACTTTATAGCAACCTACTCTTAATAGAACTAACTTACATTATGAGATCAGCATCAATGCCTTGAGACTGCTCTCCCAGTACCTGATCACTGTCCCTTAGGCCTGATTCTCATATTCTATCTTCTTTTTTTATTAATTAATTTTATTTTATTTTATATAACCAAGTCCAATTAAATGAAAACAAACATTTATACACAATATTTGGGAATTTGGGCGTTGTTCGTTCCAAACTACTTCCTGCTGTTAAGGGACACAATCATGGGGGATTCGAAGAAGATTCAGAAATCCTGGCTGTAGTCTGTAAGGCTGCTTGGTCCAGCTGTTTTGAATGTAGGATCACCTTGTACTCTGTTTCAGGCGGTCTGGCATGATCAAACCACATTAGTCTGGAAGGAATCCACATCTTTTCATTTTCTGTGGAAACAAAAATAGAAATCCTTTTCCCCAGTAACTTGTCCTTCAACTTAAATTTTGGAGTCAAAGCATTTTTTTTTTTAATTTAATTTATTATTTTACATGTCGATCCCAGTTCCCTCTCCCTCCCTCCCTTCCTTCCTCCCTCCTTCCATCCTTCCCTCCGTCCCTCCCTCCCTTTTACCCTCTCTGCCCTCTCAAATGCACTCTAACCACCCTCCCCTCCCATCCCCCCACCCCAATTCCATATGTAGGGAAATGCCATCCAGTTGGGGTCATGTAGATCTGACAGGTCATGTGAAGTAGGGACTAGGGCTTCTCCCCTGTCTCTAGATTAAGGCAGTATCCCTCCATGGCAGATGTGTTCGCAAAGTCCTTTAGTGCACCAGGGATACATCCTGGCTCCACTGTCTGAGATCCCTTAGACTGCTCAGTCCTTCTGGCTGAGACCCATATTCAGGGGGGCCTGGGTCAGTCCCATGCTAGCTTCCCAGCTATCAGTCTAGTGGCTGTTAGCTCCTCCTTGTTCAGGTAAGCTGTCTGTATGTGTATCTGCCACCTGGTATTGTCCTCTCCATCTGCATCTGGGTTCTACTTCAACTCAGTGTTTATGTATGGGTGTTTGATCCTGTTTTCAACAGGCATTAGTTGAGGGATCCATGGAGAAGTTAGTTGTTGATCTCACTCTCCGGGAAGGGCATTTATGATAGCCTTTCCATGGAAGCTCAGATTGTTGGTTGGGAGCAGTCTTGTACTTCTCTAGACCATTCTTTGTGTTCAATTTTATCTTCAAACCAGTATTGGCTCCCTCTTTTATGTTCTCTCTCTCTCTCTCTCTCTCTCTCTCTCTCTCTCTCTCTCTCTCTCTCTCTCTCTCTCTCTTTCCTATCTTCTATTCCTAACCAGGCTCAATCTTCCTGGTCACACATGTTTTCCTTTCCTCCCCCTCATTTTCTCCTACTTCTCTCTCCATTCGCTGTCCCCCCCCCCACTTCACCTGAGCTCTGAGGGACTTGTCCCTTCCCAGTTCTGTGAGGGACTTTATATGAATCTCTTAGAATACACCTTGTATCCTAGTTCCTCTGGTGATGTGAATTATAGGCTGGAGAGCCTTTGCTCTAGGTCTTAAATCCATATATGAGTGAGTACATACTGTGTTCCTCTTTTTGTGACTGGGTTACCTCATTCAGGATGGTTTATTCAAGTGCCATTCACTTGCCTGCGAATTTCAAGATACCATATTCTATCTTTTCCATAGCATAAGAATGATTTTGGGGGGGGGTTATGGAGCACCCTAAACCACATCCAAGCAATAGCTATTGTCTTGTAGAACTTATTACATGGAGACAGACAGAAGAAGGATGGAGAATGATCAACAGAAATAGCAAGAGGGATCCTCTAAGACAGTATTAATCCATTCATAGGGAGTGGGACACTAATACATTCATCACCTCCTGAAAGGTCTCTTCCATATCATCCCACAGGCGATTACATTTCAATATGCAGTTTGAAGGGGACACTTAAAGCTTAGCCATGTATAATGCCTTTAAGAATATTTTCATGAGAGCTTGAGAAGTAACTAAGTGGCTAAGAGCCCTTACTGCTCTTGCAGAGGATCAGAGTTTGGTTTCCAGAACCTGTATCTGGGAACTTACAAATGCCTGTAACTTCAGCTTCAGGGGATCTACAGTCATCTCTGGCTTCTAAAGTTAACCTGTACTCATGTAAATATACCTATACATAGATACACACACATGTATACATAATTAGTAATAAATCTTGTGCACCTTTTTTTGCTACATCCATGTGTCCAATACCAACATTCATATCTCAAGTGTTCTTGCATTTCATTATACTTTTCTTGGTCCTGTTCAATTGTAGAGAACTTAAATTTGATGTCGCAGGCTCCCTGCCTAAGACATCTTCTTGTAATCCCTCCCTTTTTTTATACAAATAGTAAAGGGCTATAACTATTTCTATACTTTAATCTATATTATATTAAGGGAGATTTTAAAAATTAATGTATGGAAAGCTATGTCATGTTTGTATGGCTCTAGAGTACACCTTGAATGAATTACCTGGAATTAACCATTCTGTTTTTGGACAGATATTCTTAGATTTCATTCATTGTTACCATGGTGTGATGAATGGGTAGCCTGGGTAATTTTGTATGTGTGCAGATAATGTCTTTGGTATAGATTTCCATGTCCTCTTGAAATGAGAATTAGTATTGTTTGCTTGTCCTCCAATGCATGGTGTCACAAACTTCTGGCAATGTAGAGAAATGTATCAACAATCACTTCTTATTGGGTTAGATTCTAGGCATTTTATGTTTTGGCTGCTATTTTAAAATGTTTTATAGTATTAAATTTATAGTATTACATTTATAGTATTACATTTTTATATTTGAAAGTAATTGGTTTCTAAAATTTATATCCATTAGCTTGCTGAACTTACTTATTGTTTATGGTAGTTTGGATTTCAAGATTTAAAATAGCAACATAAAAATCATATTTTATAAAAATGATGACAGTTTCCATTATTATAATTACTTTTCCTTGTCTAATTAAATTATCCAATGTCAAATCAGGGTGGTGAAATATGAGAACTCTTGTGTTATTTTAAAATTACTTTGTGATTGCTATACTGCAATTTTTAAAAGCATGATAGTGTCTCTGGGCCAAAACCCAAAAAATGACCTTTAAATGAAGATTTCTTGAGATTATTAGATTGGTTTTCCAGGAATATTGAACTTGTTTTTGAGATGGGGTCTCAGGTAGCACAGGCTGGCTACTTGGTGTAGTAGAGTTTGACCTTGAACTTCTAATCTTTCTTCCTCTACTTCCTTAGTGCTGATAGAGGAACTGTGTATAATCACATCCAGTTTATGCAGTGCTGGGGATTAAACCCAGAATTTCATGCATACTAGGCAAGAAATCCCCCAACCAAGCTACAACTCTAGCAACCCTAGCCCTTGCAGTGTTGATATTTATGAAGTGTTCTTTTAATACATTGCTAGATTTACATTCCAAACAGTTTATGAAGTTTTTAATGTTGTTAATAGGGGTTTATTTTGCAGCATGCAAATTTACTTCATAAAAATATTTGCTTCATACAACCAATTCAGAAGACAGTTTTCTTCCTATACCTTCCTGGACAGTTTGGATGCATTTAGAATTACTCATTTTGTGGAGTTCATTTCAACGTTTTCACACATTTATAGTTTTGGAGAGTGGGGCAGAAGCTGGGATAGTAATTCACATCTTTAGCTATTTTTCTTAAGCAGAAAGTACTTGAGGAGGTGACATGGTCCATTTAGTTTTAAAAACATTTTAAGTATAGTAACAGTTTCCTAGTGTTATATTTTTGTTTCTGTTACTGTGAGGAACACTAAAGATCAAAAGCAACTAGGGAGAAAGATTTTATTTGAGTTATTGGTTAGAGTCTAAGGCAGGAGCTCAAGAAAGGAACTGGAGGCAGGAACTGAAGCAGAGACTAAGGAGACATGCTACTTCCTGGTTTGTTCCACATGGTTTGCTCATCCTGCTTTCTTATACAGCCCAGGACCATCTGCCCAGGGGTATGGCACCACCCACAATGCTCTGTGCTTTTGCATATTTATCATTGGTCAAGAAGATGCCGCACAGAGGTGCCCATAGATCATTGTGATGGAAGCAAGTCTTCAACTGAGGTTCTTTTTTACCTAGTCACTCTATTTTGTGGTATGTTGCTATGTAACCAATACACCTAAAAATATTTTGTTCTGCTTACCTTTCTTCCTTAGTTGGATGAAATTTAGTAAAGCTAACTTTCATGATGTAGAAAGTGTTCCGTTTATAAGGTCATGTGTTTTTTGTGATGACTTACTTTATTTCTTTTATAGAATTCTCATTTTCCTAAGAAGCTGAAAAAATACTTAACTTTATTTTACTGTATTTTCGAAGAAAAACTGTTTTGAATTATTGTAATGAATTTGTTAGTTCTCTTATTTTCTATTTATTTCTTATTTAGATTTTTAAAGTGTTCGTTTTGCTTTTGTTTTTCTTTGTTAAATCGGAGGATTTTTCTTTGATTTGCTTATCTATTATTCAATTTTCCTTTGCTATTTTTCTTTAAATATTATTTATTTACTTATATGTTACATTTATTTATTTATCTATCTGTTATCTATTATCTGTCTGTAGTGAGATATCCACCCCACACCCCACCTATTGTATGACCATGCCCATTGGGGCATGGGGACAGGTATGGGCATGACCTGGGGGACTAGATCTGGGGTCCAGAACCCCAGCTTGCTCTCTTGCTTTCTGGTCGGAGACAGAGAGCATCCAGAAGCATCCTTGGGACAGGAACCTGCAGTGGTCATCTGTTTTTGGTGTAAATGATTTCTCCACGAATAAACATCCATCAGCCTAATTATCCCAACAATATTTATCTATCTACTTAACTGTTTATTTTCATGTGTCTAAATACATTTGCTTGTATGTGTGTGTGCATGTGTTCTTTTGTGTATGTGTGTTTGTGTCTGTGCATGAGTACATGTGTGTATGTGTGCATAGATGTGTGTTTGTGTGTGTGTGTGTGTGTGTGTGTGTGTGTGTGTGTGTGTGTGTGTGTGTGTGAGCTTGTCCCATGGCACACAAATGAAGATCAGAAAGCAACTTTTGGGAGATGGTTTTGCTCTGTGTATTCTGGATTTGGAAGTAAGGTCTTTAGGCTTGGTATCAAGTGCTTTTATCCTCTAAGCAACCTTATATGTCTTTCCTTTCTGTTTCTTTTCTTTTCTTTTTTTTTCCTCCCCAGTAACTTGTCCTTGAATTTAAATTTTGGAGTCAAAACATTTTTTTTTTAGTTTAATTTATTATTTTACATGTTGGTCCCAGTTCCTCCTCCCTTCTTCCTAACTCCTCCCCTCCCTTTTAACCTATCTGCCCTCTCAAATGCACTCTAACCACCCTCCCCTCCCATCCCCCCACCCCAATTCCATATGTAGGGGAATGCCATCCAGTTGGGGTCATGTAGGTCTGACAGGTCATTTGAAGTAGGGACTAGGGCTTCTCCTCTAGATTAAGGCAGTTATCCCTCCATGGTAGATGTGTTCGCAAAGTCCTTTAGTGCACCAGGGATACATCCTGGCTCCACTGTCTGAGGTCCCTTAGACTGCTCAGTCCTTCTGGCTGAGACCCATATTCAGGGGGGGTCTGAGTCACTCCCATGCTGGCTTCCCAGCCATTAGTCTGGTGGCCTTTAGCTCCTCCTTGTTCAGGTAAGCTGCCTCTAGGTGTATCTGCCACCTGGTATTGTCCTCTCCATCTGCATCTGGGTTCTACTTCAACTCAGTGTTTATGTATGGGTGTTTGATCCTGTTTTCAAAAGGCATTAGTTGAGGGCTCCATGGAGAAGTTAGTTGTTGATCTCACTCTCCGGGAAGGGCATTTATGATAGCCTTTCCACGGAAGCTCAAATTGTTATTTGGCAGCAGACTTGTAGTTCTCTAGACCATTCTTTGTGTTCAATTTTATCTTCAAACCAATATTGGCTCCCTTTTATGTTCTCTCTCTCTCTGTCTCTCTCTTTCCTGTCTTCTATTCATAAGCAGGCTCAATCTTCCTGGTCACACATGTTTTCCTTTCCTCCCCCTCATTTTCTCCTACTTCTCTCTCCATTCGCTGCCCCCCACTTTCCCTGAGCTCTGGGGGAATTGTCCCCTCCCGGTTCTGTGAGGGACTTTATATGAATCTCCTAGAATACACCCTGCATTCCAGCTCCTCTGGTGGTGTGAATTATAGGCTGGTGATCCTTTGATCTAGGTCTAAAATCCATATATGAGTGAGTACATACTGTGTTCCTCTTTTTGTGACTGGGTTACCTCATTCAGGATGGTTTCTTCAAGTGCCATCCACTTGCCTGCAAATTTCAAGATACCATTATTTTTTTTCTGCAGAGTAGTATTCCATTGTGTAGATGTGCCACATCTTCATTAACCATTCTTCAATTGAGGGGCATCTAGCTTGCTTCCAGGTTCTTGCTATTACAAATAGTGCTGCTATGAACATAGTTGAACAGATGTCTTTGTTGCATGGATGTGAATCCTTTGGGCATATGCCTAAGAGGGGGATTGCCGGGTCCTGTGGTAAACTAATTCCCATTTTGCTGAGGAACCGCCATACTGATCTCCAAAATGGCTGTATGAGTTTGCACTCCCACCAGCAGTGGAAGAGTGTTCCCCTTTCTCCACATCCTCTCCATCATGAGTCATCATTGGTGTTTTTAATTTTAGCCATTCTGGCAGGAGTAAGATGGTATCTCAAAGTTGTTTTGATTTGCATTTCCCTGATAGCTAAGGATGTGGAGCATTTTCTTAAGTGTCTTTCAGCCTTTTTGATTTCCTCTATTGAGAATTCTTTCTTCAGTTCTGTACCCCATTTTTAAATAGGTTTATTTGGTGTTTTGTTGACTAGTTTCTTGAGTTCTTTGTATATTTTGGAGATCAGCCCTTTGTCGGATATAGGATTGGTGAAAATCTTTTCCCAGTCTGTGGGCTGCCTTTTGGTCTTGTCCACTGTGTCCTTTGCCTTACAGAAGCTTCTAAGTTTGAAGAGGTCCCATTAATTAATTGTTTCTCTCAGTGTCTGTGCCCCTGGAAATATGTTCAAGAAGCGGTCTCCTATACCAATTTGTTCAAGGATACCTCTACTTTCTCTTCTAAGAGGTTCAATGTGGCTGGATTGATGTTGAGGTCTTTGATCCATTTGGACTTGAGTTTTGCGCATGGCGACAGACATGGGTCTATCTGCAGTCTTCTACACACCCTCATCCAATTGTGCCAGCACCATTTGTTGAAGATGCTGTCCTTGCACTATTGTATAATTTTAGCTGTTTTGTTGAAAATCAGGTGTTCATAGGTGTGTGGGTTAATATCAGGATTTTCAATTCGATTCCATTGGTCTACCTGTCTATTATTATGCCAATACCAGGTGTTTTCAGAACTATAGCTCTGTAGTAGAGCTTAAAGTCAGGAATGGTGATGTCTCCTGAAGTTCTTTTATTGTATATTGTTGTTTTGGCTATCCTGGGTCTTTTGTTTTTCCATATAAAGTTGATTATTATCCTTTCAAGGTCGGTGAAGAATTGTGGTGGGATTTTAATGGGGATTGCATTGAATCTGTAGATTGCTTTTGGCAAGATTGCCATTTTTACTATGTTTATCCTACCTATCCAAGAGCATGGGATATCTTTCCATTTTCTGGTATCTTCTTTAATTTCTTTCTTTAGAGCTACAAAGATCTTATTATATAGGTCTTTTACTTGTTCGGTAAGCATTACACCAAGATACTTTATGTTGCTTGTGGCTATTGTAAAGGGTGATGTTTCTCTGATTTCTTTCTCTGTCTCTTTGTCTTCTGAAAAAAGTAGAGCTACTGATTTTTTTGAGTTTATCTTGTATCCTGCTAGTTTGGTGAAGGTTTTTATCAGCTGTAGGAGTTCCCTGGTAGAGTTTATTGGGTCGTTTATGTAAACTGTCATATCATCTGCAAATAGAGACAGTTTGACTTCTTGCTTTCCAATTTGGATCCCATTGATCTCCTTTTGTTGTCTTATAGCATTAGCTAGAACTTCTAGTAGGATATTGAAGAGATATGGAGAGAGAGGGCAGCCTTGTCCTGTTCCTGATTTTAGAGGAATTGGCTTAAGTTTCTCTCCATTCAGTTTGATGTTGGCAGTTGGTTTGCTGTATATTGCTCTTATTATGTTTAGGTATGTTCCTGTTATCCCTGACCTCTCCAAGACCTTTATCATGAAAGGGTGTTGAATTTTGTTGAAGGCTTTTTCCGCATCTAGGGTGATAATCATATGGTTTTTCTTTTTCTGTTTGTTTATATGGTGGATCATGTTGATAGATTTCTGTATGTTAAACCATACCTGCATTCCAGGTATGAAGCCTAGTTGGTCATGGTTCATGATTTCTTTGATGTATTCTTGAATTTGGTTTGCCAGTATTTTATTGAGTATTTTTGCATCGATGTTCATCAGGGGTATTGGTCTGTAGTTTTCTTTCTTAGTTATGTCTTTGTGAGGCTTGGGTACCAAAGTTATTGTGGCCTCATAAAAAGAGTTTGGCAATGAACCTTCTATTTCTATCTTGTGGAACAGTTTGAGGAGAAGTAGTATTAGTTCTTCCTTGAATGTCTGGTAGAATTCTGCACTGAATCCATCTGGCCCTGGACTTTTTTTGGTTGGAAGGTTTTCAATGACTGCTTCTATTTCATTGCGGGTTATAGGTCTATTTAAGTTGTTTGTCTGTTCTTGATTTAATTTTGTTAAGTGATAGTTATCCAGAAACTTGTCCATTTCATTTGAATTTTCATTTTTTGTGGAATACAGGTTTTCAAAGCATGACCTGAAAATTGTCTGGATTTCCCCTCTGTCTGTTGTTATGTTCCCTGTTTCATTTCTGATTTTGTTAATTTGCATGTTCTCTCTCTGCTTTTTCATTACTTTGGATAAAGGTTTGTCTATCTTGTTTATTTTCTAAAAAAACCAACTCTTCGTTGCATTGATTTTTTGTATTGTTTTCCTGGTTTCTATTTTGTTGATTTCAGCCCTCAAGATGATTATTTCCTGGCATCTACTCCTGCGGGATGAATTCGCTTCTCTCTGTTCTAAGGCTTTCAGTTGCGCTGTTAATTCTCTTATGTGACTATCCTCTGTTTTCTTCATATGGGCACTTAGTGCAATTAACTTCCCTTGTAGCACTGATTTCAAGGTGTCCCATAAGTTCGGGTTTGTTGTGTCCTCATTCTCGTTGAATATTAGAAAATCCTTAATTTCTTTCTTTATTTCTTCTTTGACCCAGGAGTGGTGCAATTGCATATTGTTCAATTTCCATGAGTTTGCAAGTTTTCTGCTATTTGTGTTGTTATTGAATTCCAATTTTAAAGCATGGTGGTCTGATAAGATACAGGGGACTCTTCCTATTCTCTTGTATCTGTTGAGGTTTGTTATGCCACCTAGTATGTGGTTGCTTTTAGAGAAGGTTCCATGTGGAGCAGAGAAGAAGGTATATTCTTTTGTCTTTGTATGGAATGTTCTATAGATGTCTGTTAACCCCAGTTGAGACATAACTTCTGTTAATTCTTTTGTTTCTTTGTTGAGTTTCTGATTTGTGGTCCTGTCTAGTGTTGAGAGTGGAGTATTGAAGTCTCCCACTATAAGTGTGTGAGGTTTTATATGATCTTTGAGTTTTAGTAGTGTTTCTTTTATGAATGTGGGTGACTTTGTATTGCGGGCATAGATGTTCAGAACTGAGACTTTTTGGTGATGGATTTCTCTTGTGATATATATGAAATGACTGTCTTCATCTCTTTTGATTAAATTTGGTTTGAAGTCTAACTTATTAGATATTAGGATAGCTATGCCTGCTTTATTCTTATTTCCATTTGATTGGAAAATCTTTTCCCAACCCTTTATCCTGAGGTAATATCTATCTTTGAAGCTTAGATGTGTTTCTTGTATGCAACAGAAGGTTGGATTTTGTCTTCTTATCCATTCTGTTAGCCTGTGTCTTTTTATAGGTGAGTTAAGACCATTAATGTTGAGGGTGAGTAAGGACCATTGATTGTTGATGCTTGTTTGATTTAGGTTTGTTGTTCACAGTGGTATTGTGAATATATTAGTTCTACTTAACCCTTGGTTTCTGGTGTAGTTGGATTATCTGTTGCCTACATTTTTGTGGGCATAGTTACCTTCCTTGGGTTGGAGTTTTCCTTCCAATAATTTCTGTAGGGCCGGATTTTTAGATTCGTATTGGGAAAATCTGGTTTTGTCATTAAATATCTTGTTTTCTCCATCTATAGTGATTGAGAGTTTTGCTGGATATAGTAGCCTAGGCAGGCATCCGTGTTCTTTTAATACTTTTAGAACATCTATCCAGGACCTTCTGGCCTTGAGGGTTTCCATGGAGAAGTCAGGTGTAATTTTGATAGGTCTGCCTTTATATGTTACCTGTCCTTTTTCCTTCGCTGCTCTTAATATTCTTTCTTTATTCTGTATGCTAGGTGTTTTGATTATTATATGTCGAGGGGTCTTTTTTCTTTGGTCCAGCCTATTTGTGGTTCAGTATGCTTCTTGTACTTTCATGGGCATGCCCTTCTTCAGATTTGGAAAGTTTTCCTCGATGATTTTGTTGAATATGTTTTCAGCACCTTTGAGCTGGGCTTCCTCACCTTCCTCTATGCCTATTATTCTTAGGTTTGGCCTTTTTATGGTGTCCCACATTTCCTGGATGTTTTGTGTTAAGTATTTGTTGGATTTATGATTTTCTTTGGTCAATGAATCTATTTCTTCTAGTTTATCTTCTGCACCTGAGATTCTCTCTTCCATCTCTTGAATTCTGTTGGTTATGCATGTGTCTGTAGTTGCCGAATTTTTGCCCAGTTTTTCTATTTCCAGCATTCCTTCGGTTTGTGTTACCTTTATTTTCTCTGTTTTAGTTTTCAAGTCTTGAACTGTTTCCTTCACCTGATTAATTGTTTTTTTCTTGGCTTTCTGTACTTTCCTTAAGGAATTTGTTCGTTTCTTCCACATTTTGTTTGTTTTTTCCTCCATTTCTTTAAGGGATTTTCTCACATCTTCTTTGAGGGCCTATATCATTTTTATGATGGTAATTTTAAATAGTTCCCTTCTGCTTCCTCTGCTTTGTTGTTGTGTTCCATTCTAGTTGGTGTAGATTCCCTAGATTCTGGTGGTGTCATGCTTGTCTTTCTGTTGTTAGGTGTTTTCTTGTATTTCCTTCTTCCCATAGCTTCTTCCAGTAGGTGTTGTTGGGTTCTCCCCCTCTCTCTATGTTACTTCCCCAGTGGGCTTACGTGGGTCAGAGATTCAATATCTGTAGCTCTGTATGGTCCAAGCTCTCTAGGAGGTTTCTCAGCAAACAGGGACCCAGGGATGGGGTCAAGGATAAGGATCCAGTAGAAGATGCCAGCAGGAACTCACAGTGGTCCTGCAGAGATAGGCGGATCTCTGGATGGGGCCTGTGACTGCAGAAGAGGACTGGAGGTGGGGGGTCAGAGACCAAGCAGGTTGAAATTACTGGTGATCCATGTGGATAGTCAGTTCTCCTTTGTTCAGAGTTTCTCCAAGAAGTGTCCGAAGTAGGGTTGACTGTTGGCTCCACCCTCTGTCCCAGTGCTCAACCAGAGCAGCAGGACAGTGGGTAGGGTAGGGCACAGGGTAGGGGGGAACAGGCTTGCGGTAGGGATGGGTGGGGGTGTATCAGAGCTCCAAGAGTGCTCTCGATGGGGACTGGACACAGGAGCAGCAGGATCAGGGGACAACCCAGGGAGTTCGGGGGGGGGGGGCGGGAGGTTGTAGGGGAGAGGCAGGCCCGATTGGGCCCAGACTCACCTCTGGCCAATAGCTGGTGGAAGAGGACAAAGGGTGAGCTGAAACTTGGGAAGGTTTTTCAGGATAGTCAGATCTCACTGGTAACTGGAACTCTCCACCTGAGGCTTCTTTCTTTAGCAGAGGCCCGGACTTGGGGGTCAAGGATCTTGCGGGCAGGAGCTCAGAGTGGACCCACAGAGTTAGGCAGATCCCCTTTCTGTTTCTTAATCAAAGCTGTGTTCAAGATTAAATTTTCCTGTGGGTGGCACTAGCTGTGTTCTTTTGTTTATTCATTTGTTTTGAATGTGCATGTGTTTGTGGTATATGTGTTTGGAGTCCCAAGATTAATGTCAGATTTCTTTCTTGATGCCTCTCCAATTTATTTATTGAGGCAAAATCTTTTGCTGAACTAGAAGTGTATTAATTCTGGCTAGTCTAGGTATTCAGTTTGTCTAGCAGATCCCTGTCTCTGTCTCCCAAGTTCTGGGATTATAGGATGCTCCAATACCTCCCTATTTAGGTATCTGAACTGCAGACATTATCCTTGTAGGACAAGCTCTCCATTTATCCATTCATCTCCTCAACCCACATTCTATTACTTTTTAAAGTAGGATTTGTTATTTTTATTTCCCATGTATGTGTATCTGCATGTATGTATTCACACATGTCTGCACATGTTAGAAGAGGGTTTCAAATCCTCTGGAGCTAGAGTTATGGATTGTTATGAATTTCCTAATGTTGGTGCTGGGATCTGAACTCTGATCCCTGAAAAACTCCAAGCTCTTTTAAACACTGAGCCCTCTCAAGCCTGATTTTGTTACTTTTAAAGTTACATTCTATGAATTAGCTTCATATTTTTTCAATTAAGAGCGATGGGCAATTTATTGACTATGTAAATTAAGGGACTTGACATTAGGTTTTTGTTCAAATAATTTTAAAAAAATTAGAAAGTATTTGACATGGATATTCAGTTTGGATTTGTAGACTATTACAATAATTTTCTGGTGAAATAATAGTGATGAATGTATAGATATGGCAATACATTTCTTATTATAGGCACCAAGTGGTAATTATATTAATGAATGTCACTTTTAGGCAATTATCTATATGGAATATCATTAGTACCAGTAAGAGAATGATTTTCCCTTCTTCTGTTTATTATCATGATTCAGTTTCTCCTTGCTCTTAAATTCAATGGTCTTCTGCCATCTGCATCTAAACAGCACTGGTATAGATAATTTAAATGACTGAATATAGTTTGAGTGGCTATGAACATGGCTTTAGAATCCTATACTACATTTGCATTTACACTCTAGTCTAATACCATGAATAATATTAAAAGAGTCACAAACCAGAGGAAAGAAATGTTAACCTACTGTTTACACTAAGTAACAATACTTAGCTAATTCTCATGGTAACCAATTGTTTATGATACCAATAGCTCTCGTTTTTACATAAAGGCTTCTGCAAAAGAAAGAAATGGAAAATGAACAATTCCAGTTTTTTTCCCTCAAAAATTGACATTAGATTTCATAGAGTTGTATAACAAAATCAGTTCTCTTCTGCATAACAAAGATGAATGATCATGTAAGGCAAATAAGAATGCTTTCAAATTAAAGTGCTGTGAACTCGGTTCATTAAACATACCTGGCCTTCAAAAGAGCCATCAATTTTCCTCCGGTTATTGTGGCAGCCCCCTCATTTTATGAGAAGTTAGACTCAGGCACCTGTTTGGTAATTCTAGCACTTACATCTTGGCTGAAAAAAAATACACCTGCTACGATTCTGATAACTCTTTGAAAGACCTAGAGGAGGCAAAGCTCAAACAGCAATTCTCACAAGCAGGGCATGGAATTTGAACAACAACAACAAAACTACTAAAAATTTCGGTTCAGGAAACAGAATTTGTGCAAACCTAGTGAGTTTGTCTTACATCCTACAGGTTACCTTAATGACCACAAATAACTTACAAACTTACCTGGATAACTGGTAATACCAGCATGTGGGAGAGTAAAGCAGGTGAACTTCCTTGATAGTGTGAGCTATGCAGTGAAACTCTTTCAAAAACAGAAACAAGAGCAACAAGCAAGCAAGCAAAAAACAAAATGAAACAAAATTACCACCCTGAAACTGACAAAATATTTTCTTGAATGTTCCCTGGTTGACAGCCCATTTCTCATATTATAATCAAAATGGATAAAATAGTTTCATTTTAAAATAACTGTAGTATTGGTTAATTCCATGCCATTTTGTGATGCTACTGATTGCCCATATAACCTAAAAAGCAGTGAAAAATATTTTGGGGAGACATATAACTAAATCAATGAAAATAGTCATGGACTTGTAAGATGATACAGAGCATTAAGGCATATTCTGTTATGCCTAATGACCTGGGTTTGAGCTCTGGAGACAGAACCATACTATAGGTTGCATTATAGACCTCCATATGCATGCCATTGCATGCGCAAACACATGCAAAAGGAAAGAGCAAAAAATAATAATATAAAATAAAGACATATCCTGTGTCATGAGGTAAAAAAGAAGCTAACAAACTCAATTCTTTAAAATCCCGAATATTCTGTAAATTATAATGTCCATCTTTCTCCATGGGGAAACATATAAAGCCTAAACATAGCATGCAGATGGGCACCAGATGATGAAGGGATGACACTTTTATATTCATTTACAAAACTAAGAGACTTCCTATCAAAATAAAAATGACTTATTGAGTACATTAGGAAGAAATAGGAAGTCTTTTAAGATAAATGTGATCAAAGACTCATTTTTATGTGACCACATTTGTCAGATAAGTGGCTTTTACATCACACAGAATATTAGAATAAAAGAAAATATGAATATTTTTACATATATTTTAAAAAGGTAATTTTTTTTAATTTTCCTTCTATTACTATGATAAAGCACTGACTAAAGCAACTTAGGGAATGTGACGGTTTGAATGAGAAGGGTCTCATAGGCTCAGATATTTGAATGCATAGTCTTTAGAAACAGGAACGTTTTGAGGATTAGGATGTGTAGTCTCCTTGGAGGAAGAGTGGGGGTGAACTTTGAGGGTTTCAAATCAGGCCCACACCCTCTTTCTGTCTGCTGCCTACAGACCAGGTTATAAAGCTCTCAGCTATTGTTCCCGTGCCATCCATGCCTGTCTGCTTCCTGCGATGATTAGCAGGGAGTGTCCATCTAAAACGGTGTACAAGCGCCCAACTAAATGCATTCTTTTAAAAAGTTGCTTTGGTCATGGTGTTTCTTCACAGCAATAGAACAGTAACCAAGACAGGAAGGAAATGTCTTATTTGGCTTATACTTCCAGTTCATAGCCTATCTTTGGGGAAGCCAGGTCAGGAACTCTGGAGCTTGAAAGCAGGAACCCTGGAGGAATATAGCATGCTGGCTCACTATTGGAGTCAAGCTTAGTTAGTGTTCTTGTGTAGCCCAAGACCATGTGCCCAGGTAATGGTGCTGCCCGCAATGGGCTAGGTCCTCCTATAGCAATTAATAATCAAGGCAATTCCCCATAGACATGCTCCCAAACCAGTCTGATCTGGGCTATCGCTCAACTGGGTCTCCTTTCTCAGATGATTCCAGGTCAACAGTTAAAGCTAACTAGGATGCCAGAATAAAACAAAAGCAGTTTTTTTTTTTTTTTTTTTTTTTTTTGATCAATTAAAGTTTTTCCAAGGAAAAGACCGATAAAATATCATTTGGGAAGCTATTGGCTAAATGAAGTTTAATATTTTCTTGGAAATACAAGGCAGTTGCTTAAGTCTTGAGCTACTTAAAATTACACATGAGGCTAGTAGTCATATGTGATTTCATCTATACGTGAATCTAAATAAAACCACTTGGCACATACCCTTGCATAAGAGTCTAGGTAAAATGTGTAGCTATGAAGTATCTTCTTGAGTCCCTCATTCAATAAATTTTTATAATTATTGTCAGGTATTATACAGTTTTGCATTAGAAATTAAAGTGAAATTCTGTAAGGAGTATGGTTTTTCTGCCGGTCGCCTGGTCTTGTCCTGCCGCCACGCCGCCAGCCCCAAATAACACACAGAGACTCTGTATTTGATATTATGCTGTTGGCCAGGTGCTAGTTTCTAATCGGCTAGCTCTGTCTTAAGTATTAACCCATTTCTATGTATTTCCACGTGGTCTTACCGAGAGCAGAGGAATGGCGGTTCTGTTCTCTTCAGGCTCTCCATCTTGACCCCTTTACTACCCCTCTTCCTCCTTGTCTCTTAGTCCCTCCTATCTTCCTTTCCTATTGGCCAACAGTGCTTTATTTATTAACCAGTATGAGAAACATATACAGAATGACATCTCCCACCAAAATTCCATACTTTTAACAATAATGGATAGTAGAAATTATAGACTTAAATACTTATCATATTCAAAAGTCATAAAGGGTGACTTTTTGGTGAACCTGCATTTATTTGTATGACTTTTCAAAACAAACCCTTCAAGACCAATTTGTGATGCTCAAATATTCTTGGACATACACTCTCATTGAGTGGTTGATTTATCAGGGGCTACACTCTTAGAGAAAGCTGTTTCTACCTCTCCTACTAGCAGATAATTTATGACTGGCTCATGTGTTCCGCTCTCATCTTCATGCTGGAATTTGGCTTGGCTTCTGGCTTGGACTTGCACAAAACAAGTGAGTCTCAAATAATAATAATAATAGTAATGATGATGAAGATTATGATGTCAGTCTGTCTCATAGTGAGAAGCATCATATATATTTTTCTCATATGTGCAATGTAGGCACATATCAGGGCATGGAAGTAAGAGATCTATTAGGGATGTTGAAGGGAGAAAGCAGGAGGAGTACTGAAAAGGTAGTAGAGAGGTGAATATAATCCAAGTGTATTAGCACCTATATATTTGTATAAGAGGATATTAGTTGAAATTTATTCCTTTGTGCACTTAATATATGCTTATATGTGTACATAAGTTAGATGGGGCCAGAAAAATAGCATTTCATCATGAATAATGGGCTTTCTGAAGAGCTAGCCTGCACTGTCTGGTACTGTATGTAGCCTCTCACCTTACATGGCCATGATCACTGAAAACATGACCTGACAGAGTGACCATCAGTTATGAACTGTGTGCTTAGTGTCAAGAACTCCACCTGAGAAAAATAATGTAAGCATGTCTCATTAGTAAGTTTGATACAGTTACCTGTCAAAATGTTAATAATCTGAATGGACTAGAATAAACTAAACATTGTTAAAATGAAAAAGAGTATGAATTTTTTAACTAGAGGATTCTTACTTGCTCTATTTTTACCTTATAAAATTTATTATGCTGTCCTATTTGGTGTAATATATATCCAGTTCTACTATTCACCATATTAGTGTTTGAACATTAGGCATAGTTCCTGTTTCCAAGATTTAATAATGCTCATCAAATATATATCTTATTAACTATTAAGGTATTCTATATTCTTATATTTTTAACAGTTTATTAAATTCTAATCCTAGTGTGTTTTCTTTTTGATTTCTATACTATATAACATCCAAAGAGTTGTTCACTGTGTGTTGCAGTACACATGTATTTATAGTTATTATGATTTTATTAAGAATTTTCTTTAGAGACCTAAGGTACAACTGAATATGACTGGCAAAAAAAAAAAAAACCCAAAACATAAACAAAAACAAAAACAAAAACAAAAAACCCAAAAAACCCAAAACATAAACACAAAAAGGAAATGATGCCAAATGATGTTCTTCTGCTACACTCAGCTGGTGAGAGTGGATGCAATGATCTACAACCAGACATTATGTGGATAGACACTCAACTGAAGAATGGATAAAGAAGATGTGGTCCCCTTGTACAATGAAATACTACTCAGCGGGGGAAAACAAAAACAAACAAGCAAACAAACAAAAAACCCAAAACAAAGGAATCTTTAAATTTGTAGGTAAATGGATGGAACTTGAAGAAACCCAGTCACAAAAAGAGGAACATGGTATGTACTCACTCATATATGGATTTTAGACATAGGGCAAAGGATCACCAGCCTATAATTCACACCACCAGAGGAACTAGGATACAATGAAGAATCTAAGAGTTTCAGAAAGGTCCCTCACAGAAGGGAAAAGGAACAAGATCTCATGAGATTATTGGGAGTGTGGGGGTAGGGAGTTAGGAGAAAGAAAAGGGGAGGAGAGGAGAATGTGGGACCAGGAAAATTGAGTTGGGGGATGAATATATGATAAAAAGAGAGAGAGAGAGATAACATAATAGAGGGAGCCATTATAGGTTTGAAGAGAAAACTGACTCTAGAGTAATGTCCAGAGGCCTACAAGGATGACACCAACTAACAATCTGAGCAACAGTGGAGAGGCTACCTTAAATGCCCTTCCCTGATAATGAGATTGATAACTAACTTATATGCCATCCTAGAACCCTCATCTAGTATCTGATGGAAACAGAAGCAGACACCCACAGATAAACACTGAGTCTACCTGCTGGAATCCATTTGCAGAAAGGGAGGAGTGATAAGAAAAGGGGTCAAGACCAGGCTACAGAAACCCATAGAGACAGCTGACCTGAACAAGGAGGAGCTCATGGGTTGCCAGACTGATACCTGGGAAACCAGGATTGGACTGACTCAGACCCCCTGAATGAACATGGGTCTCAGTTAGAAGGCCTGGGCAGTCTAAGGAACCTCTGACAGTGGAACCAAGATGTGTCCCTGGTGCACGAAAGGACTTTAGGATCACATTCCCCATGGAGGGATACTCTCTTAGTCTAGATACATGAGGGAGGGCCTACACCCTACTGCAAATTATTTTGATGATGTCTCCTGGAAGGCCTCATCCTCCTTGTGGAGTGGATGGGGAATGGGATGGGAGGGGGTGTTGGGAGGCATAGGAGGGAGGGGAGGGAGGAAGAGAGAGGGAACTGGGATAGATATGTAAAATAAGAAAAATTATATATATGTACACACACACACATACACACACAGACAGACACTGCAGGTCTCAATCAAATCTCTACCCTTGGAGACTTGGAGATCAGGGAACCAAGAGGAGAAGAAAGACATTAGGAGTAAGCAGGATTGGAGGCCCCTAGGAGAACACAGACCATTGAATCAACCTAGTAGGGCTCACATGGGCTCAGAGAGGCTGAAATGTCAAGCACAAGGCATGCATGCATCTATACTAGGTCCTCTGCATATATACTATGGTTGCTAGGTAGATGTTTTTGTGGGACTCCTAATAGTGGAGACAGTTATGTCTCTGACTTTTTTGGCCTGTTCTTGAGACTCTTTTCCTCCCATTGGGTTGCTTTGTCCAGCCTTGATATGAGGGCTTTTGCCTTGCCTTATTGCATCTTTTTTTTTTTTTTTCCTATTTGGCTGTTCTCTCTTGGAGGCCTGTCTTTTCTGAAGAGGAAATGGATAAGAAGCAGATCATCTGAGGGACAGAGGAGGTGAGGAAGAACTAAGAAAAATGGAGGGAAAACTGTGTTTGGGATGGGATGTATTATGTTAGAGAATGATCTATTTTCAATTTAAAAAAAAAGAAAAAGAATTCTTTCACATAACAGATCATCCATGTTTGCTATGATTAATACTTCTTAGATTGTACCTGTTGTTCTTTTGCTGTGCAGCTAATGCCTAAGAAACACAAGCATGAGACTCAGCGCCCACATGGAGTTTATTGAGGGGAGAGAAAGAGGGGGTAGCTGGTGGCCAACCGAAAGCAGGAGAGAAAGAGGAAACAGAGGGACCAGGGAGAGAAACCAGAGAGAGGCAGAGAGAGATCAGAGAGAGCAGAGAGAGCCAGAGAGAGAGGGAAGCACTTGGCACACTTGCTTTAAAAGAGGCTTGCGCATGCGCATGCATAACTGAGTCCTCTGGCTGCCAGGTAAAGCTGATGTAGCCATGACACAGCCATGAGCGTCCTGCCCATCGTCTGGGCAGGGGTCAGCTGGCTGCTAGTTCCTAACAGTACCCGCTTATTTTTATATATCAAAACCAGAGTCTTTACTTCATGCTGTCTGCATGTAGATGACATGCTTCAGCTTGTCTTGTGATATTTTCACTTGGATCACTTTTAGGATGTAATGCGGTGCTTATGTCTGTGGATATAACTGGTTTTTTTTTTTTCAGTTCATATTTACTTCTAGGCACACAAGTCTATAAATCTCCAGTAGCAAAGACCTAAGAAAGTCCCCTGGAGTATTTGTAACTTGTTTCCACTGCTAGTAGGGTTATTTTACTATTACTATCACTTGAGACTCTTGCTTTTTAGCAGTGTCTTAACTTTTGGCTTTATTTCCTATATATAGTTCTGAAATACCTTCTCTTATGGAGAAATACATGGGTTCCTCTCAAAGGACCCATCAGTAATGACAGTTCAAGGTATTAGACAACCTTGTTATAAAAGGATACTAAAAGCAATGCTATTATGCCAGTTGGGTCTCTCTAGGTGCCTCCTTCAGTGAAATCAGATCTCTGATTTATTAGCAAAGGAATATGCCAAAATTTTCTGTCCTTGCCTGTTTTATTCCTTGCGTATCATGTTAGGTCAGGTTATATACCACTGTGAATTTAGCACACAGGGCTCCTAAATAATAGTAGATAGCAGAATTTGGTGATGGTTGGTAAAACTGTATGGAGTGAGAGAGGTTTTAGAGGTTTTAGTGTATCTTTAAGACCACAGCTAAGAATGCTCAGTTATTTTTAAGTACATATCACTTCTTTTGGAACACAAAAGTTTTTTTTTTTTAATTTTTTAAATTTATTTTATTTTTTTTATGCATATAGAGTATTTTTTATTTAATTTTATATAACAAAGTCCAATTAAATGAAAACAAACATTTATACACAATATTTGGGAATTTGGGCGTCGTTCTTTCCAAACTACTTCCTGCTGGTAAGGGGCGCTGTCTTGGGGGATTCGAAGAAGATTCAGATATCCTAGCTGTAGTCTGTAGGGCTGTTTTGTCCAGCTGTTTGGAATGTAGGATCAGCTTGTACTCTGTTTCAGGCGGTCTGGTGTGATCAAACCATATTAGTCTGGAAGGAATCCACATCTTTTCATTTTCTGTGGAAACAAAAATAGAAATCCTTTTCCCCAGTAACTTGTTCTTCAACTTAAATTTTGGAGTCAAAGCGTTTTTTTTTTTTTTTTTTTTTTTTTTTTTTTTATTATTATTATTATTATTATTTTACATGTCGATCCCAGTTCCCTCTCCCTCCCTCCCTCCCTCCCCCCAAGCCCTCCCTCCCTCCTTCCCTCCCTTTTGCCCTCTCTACCCTCTCCCATGCACTCTAAACACCCTCCCCTCCCAACCCCCCACCACAATACAATATGTAGGGGAATGCCATCCAGTTGGGGTCATGTAGATCTGACAGGTCCTGTGAAGTAGGGACTAGGGCTTCTCTCCTATCTCTAGAATAAGGCAGTTATCCCTCCATGGGGGATATGTTTGCAAAGTCCTTTTGTGCACCAGGGATACATCCTGGCTCCACTGTCTGAGGTCTCTTAGACTGCTCAGACCTTCTGGCTGAGACCCATATTCAGGGGGGTCCGAGTCAGACCCCTGTTGGCTTCCCAGCTATCAGTCTAGTGGCCCTTAGCTCCTCCTTGTTCAGGTAAGCTGTCTCTATGTACTTCTACCGCATGGTCTTGTCCTCTCCATCTGCTTCTGGATTCTAGTTTGACTCAGTGTTTATGTATGGGTGTTTGCTCCTGTTTTCAACAGGCATTAGTTGAGGACTCCATGGAGAAGTTACTTGTTGATCTCACTCACCGGGAAGGGCATTTATGATAGCCTTTCCACGGAAGCTGAGATTGTTAGTTGGGAGCAGTCTTGTAGTTCCCTCGACCTTTCTTTGTGTTCAACTTTATCTTCAAACCAATATTGGCTCCCTCTTTTATGTTCTCTCTCTCTGTCTCTGTCTCTCTCTCTCTTTCCTATTTTCCATTCCTAACCAGGCTCAATCCTCCTGGTCGCACATGCCTTCCTCTCCTCCCTCTCATTTTCTCCTACTTCTCTCTCCATTAGCTGTCCTCCCCCACTATACCTGAGGTCTGGGGGACTTGTCCCTTCCCAGTTCTGTGAGGGACTTTATATGAATCTCTTAGAATACAACTTGTATCCTAGTTCCTCTGGTGATGTGAATTATAGGCTGGTGATCATTTGATCTAGGTCTAAAATCCATATATGAGTGAGTACATACTGTGTTCCTCTTTTTGTGACTGGGTTACCTCATTCAGGATGGTTTCTTCAAGTGCCATCCACTTGCCTGCGAATTTCAAGATACCATTATTTTTTTCTGCAGAGTAGTATTCCATTGTGTAGATGTGCCACATCTTCATTAACCATTCTTCAATTGAAGGGCATCTAGGTTGCTTCCAGGTTCTTGCTATTACAAACAACGCTGCTATGAACATAGTTGAACAGATGTCTTTGTTGCATTGATGTGAATCCTTTGGGTATATGCCTAAGAGGGGGATTGCCGGGTCCTGTGGTAAACTAATTCCCATTTTCCTGAGGAACCGCCATACTGATCTCCAAAGTGGCTGTATGAGTTTGCACTCCCACCAGCAGTGGAGGAGTGTTCCACTTTCTCCACATCCTCTCCAACATAAGTCATCACTGGTGTTTCTAATTTTAGCCATTCTGGCAGGGGTAAGATGGTATCTCAAAGTTGTTTTGATTTGCATTTCCCTGATAGCTAAGGATGTGGAGCATTTTCTTAAGTGTCTTTCAGCCTTTTTTATTTCCTCCATTGAGAATTCTTTCTTCAGTTCTGTACCCCATTTTTTAATAGGGTTATTTGAGAACACAAAAGTTTTATAGAAGAAAATGTACCCAAATAAATAACAACAAAAACACAAGTCACCATTATCCTAATTTAAGATTACAGATATTTTTATGCTAAATTTGCCTTTCAAAATATTTTATACATACTATGGGAAACGCATAGTTCTATTCTCCTGTGGGACAAAAAGAGCAAAACATCTTCTCCAAAACATTTTGGAAAAATGTTTTGACTTCTTTTTAAAGTTAAGTTAGTCCTAAAGTGTCTAGGTTGATTCAGTTTTGCAGTCCTGTTCACAAGCCCATGTCTGCCAGCAGCTGTTGTTTGTTCATTAGCAATCAACACAATAATGTATGGGATCCAGACTCCCTGTGTATTTCTCATATTTATGTGCATTTTTTCCTTTTATATTACTTTTACTGTCTCTTTAAAGAATTTACTCTTTAAATCTCTTTCTGTGGCAGTCTATACCTATTTACCTATTATCTGTTTTTTTTTTCTAACATCTACACATATTGTAAAACACTGGAATCTGTTTAGAGGTTTTCTTTCTGGATCTCTTTTACTGTATATTTTTTTCTTAGCACTTTTTGACCATGTGAGCAAACTTTAACTACTAAGTGGCAGCTGGGTCCTCTGCATGGCTCTATTGACTGACTCCACCCACTTCTATGTTGTGGCCTGGTCAGAGTGTGACCAGGAACTGCATTCAACCTTCCTAGCTATAGGGAGCTGGTACCTGCACTGCCAAAAACAGTTTCGTACCTAGCTTGCTGCATAGTTCTATTCTCATATGTTAAAAAGAATACTTAACTCTGCCATAGTCAAATGCTTGCAACGGTGAAATTTTATTCTTTATAAGAGCCTGTCAATTTAAATATTTGTATCCATAATGACATTCTCATTTTGACATATTGATGTCAATGGGATGTTAATTTTTGATGTTTTCATCCTTTTGTCATTTAATTAATTGTTCCTCCATAATTTAATTAAATGAGTACTGTCATAGACTAATTATATCATATCTCTGAGTGACATGATCTGTGAAATGATTTTAAAATATGTTGTACTTGCTTCATTTTGCCTGGGGGGAAATCCTGATAGGAAAGGACACATTAATATTGTAGTGCATATGAATTAAACTAGGAGGCCTTCTTTGAGTATGGATTTAATTGCATAGTGGAGATTAATTTTTTAAAGGACTATTGATGGAGGGACTGGGAAGTACAAAATATAAACATTGACTGTTTTCAGAATGTATAAATGTTGTCAACTAAGCTAATTTGGATACCTGGTACTTTGACCCTCCCCCAGGTAATGCAAGGATCAATGTGCATCGCCTCATTTTCATTCAGTTGTAGTTAGCTGGTGATAAGAGGTGGGCCTGCTGTTTCATTTTTATTGGATCTTGAAATTTTCACATGTATATATACTTTAAGATTTATTTACTTATGACATGTATGTATATATATCTACATGAGTTTATGGGCACTCGATGTGTATATTGCCCATGGTATTCAGAATGCATTGGATATCCTTCAACTGGAGTTACAGGTGGTCCTTAGTCTCCAGCCATACTGAGGACAGGATCTCCCCAGAGAGCTCTTTGATGGCTTGGCTGCTTTGCTTTTCCGATCTTTACGTTGAACCCCAATATCTTTCTCAGGGTTTTATTATTCATGTTACAGGATGATGTAATGTTTCAGGAATCATCCCCCCTACCAATTTTCTTTGAATATTTTGGGTCTTATGGTTCCTATGTGATCATTAGGATAATTTCTTCATAAATTATCATTGAAATATATTGAAGATTACCTTACTGTGTAGATCACATTTATAAGCATGAATGTTTTAACAAAATTAATTCTTAGAATCCATCAGTCTGGATCTCTTTTTATTTATTTGCATATAAACTTCTCTCTTTAATGTTCTATGAGTTTTTGTGTACATATCTTTGACCTGATTCTGTCCTTTATATGAAGTTAAAGCTTTGTTAATTTTATGTTTTCAAAAGCCAACTATTAATTCAGATGATTCTTTATTTTTATATATTTAATTTAATTTGTTTTTGCCCTGATATATATATTATTTACTTCTGTAGTGTATATTTGGTCTTATATCTGTTTTTTATATTTCTAGCTTCTTAAAATTAAAGTTAAGTAGTTGATGTGATATAGTCCTTTTATGTTAATGTGGACATTTATTGTTGCAAATTTCACTCCTAGAATGTTTTTTTTATTACATTTCTTATGTTTTTATGTATTAGTTTTCCAAATTTGGTTATGCTTGACTTTGTTTTTTATTTTTCTGTGATAATATTCATTGTTAAGAAATGTGTTGCTCTGGCAATGCCTAAAGATATAATAGTGGCACTCATATCTTGGTGGTGCCCAACAGCTACCTAATTGGAATTAAGGCAAACTGAATAGGAGGTCAATCATGACTGCTACTAGAAACAACCAATGATCTAAGACAAATGAGGCCATGGGTCATAGAGGTAAACCTACAACTTTCACTTTACTACACCAGAGTAATTCCTAACTGCATTCTAAACACTTATATTCAGATGAGGGTAGTTGTCACCTCTCACCAAAGAAACTTCTTTTTTTCAAGAGAAGGAGACCATAATAGAAAAGCACAACTGATCAAAATGGAGGGAATATATGATCATGGGGTATCAGCCCCAGTTGGAAGCTTCATTCATGATCCCTCAACAATATGGCTGCCTAAACACAGTCGGGACAAATATAACACCAATAGACATGCTAACATGGAAATGGAGAAATCTTATGGGGTTCCAACCCTGTAAAAGTACTATACACAACCAATGAATTTTGAGAATGGGAGGATTGTCTTCCTCAGGAGTGAATCCCCTAACTGCATAAAAAGAAAGAAAGAAAGATAGAAAGAAAGATATAAAGAAATGTGTTGCTCACTGAACCTCTTAGAAGAGACAGTGGGAAGTACCCTTGAATGCATTGGCACAGGAGACTATTTCTTGAAGATAACACCAGAAGCACAGACACTGAGATCAGCAATTTATAAATAGGACCTCCTAAAACTGAGATGCTTATATAAGGTAAAGGACACACAGTCAACAAGACAAAAGAACAGCCTACAGAATGGGAAAAGATCTTCACCAACCTCACATCTGACAGAGGGATGGTCTCCAAAATATACAAAGAACTCAAGAAACTCAACATTAAAACATCAAATAATCCAAATTAAAAAAAATGGGGTATAGATTTAAATAGAGAATTCTCAACAGAGGAGTCTCAAATGGTAGAAAGTCAATTAAGGAATTGTTCAACATCTTTACCCATCAGGGAAATGCAAATCAAAACAACTCTGAAATATCATTTTATACCTGTCAGAATGGCTAAAATAAAAAACACTAGTGACAGCTTATGCTGGAGAGGACGTGGAGAAAGGGGAACACTCTCCCATTGCTGGTGGGAATTCAAATGTGTACAGCCATTTTGGAAATTTTTGTGGCGGGTTGTTAGGAAAATTGGAATTGATCTACCTCAAGACCCAGAAGTTCTACTCTTAGGCATATATCCAAAGGATGCACACTCATACCACAAGGGCACCTGTTCAACTATGTTCATAGCAGCATTATTTGTAATAGCCAGAACATAGAAGCAACCTAGATACCTCAACTGAAGAATGGATAGAGAAAAGGTGGTACATTTACACAATGGAGTACTACTCAGCAGTTAAAAAAAAAAATCACATCTTGAAATTTTCAGGCAAATGGATGGAACTAGCAGAGACTGAAGTTGTGGGTGTAAAGATTTCACTTAACCCAAGATAAATGATAAATGGGTATTTATTAGGGACCAATTACACAGATAATAATAAAGAACCACCACAGTGTTTTTCTGCCCTCCTCATCTGATCTGTGACTGGAGAGAAACCCTGAGAGTGAGACCAGGCTTCACACTTTCCTCTTTCTGCTTCCATCAGAACCTGAAGCCATGCCCAAAGTGGTATGGCCACTGTTACAGGTTCATAGGCAAGATGCTACTACAAGAAACCATCCTGAGTGAGGTAACCCAGACACAAAAAGACAAACATGGTATGTACTCACTCCTAAGTGGATATCAGACATAGAGCAAAGGATAGCTAGCCTACAATCCACAATCCAATAGAAGATAGGAAACAAGGAGGACCCTAAGAGAGATATACATGGACACCTGAAAAAGGGGGAAGGGACAGATCTCTTGAGTAATTTGGGAACATGGAGGGAGGTAGAAGGAGGTAGGAGAGAGGGGAGGGGATAACGGGAGAGGTGAGGAGAACATGAGGATCAAGAGATCAAGGAAAGAGATACTGTGATAGAGGGAGCCATTGTAGGGTTAACAAGAAATCTGGCACTAGGGAAATATTCAGTGCTCCACCAGGATGGCCCCAACTAAGAATCAAAGCAATAGTGAAGAGGCTACCTTAAATGCCCTTCCCCTATAAAGAGATTTATGACTATCTTAATGCCATTATAGAGCCTTCATCCAGTAGCTGCAAAAGCAGAAGCAGGGATTCACAGCTAAGCCCTGAGCAGAACTCCTGGAATCCTCTTGTGGAGAGGAAGGAGTGATGAGCAAAGGGATCAAGACCATGTTGAGGAAACCTGAGCAAGTGGTATTCTAGCCTGACAGCTGGGGAACATGCATAAAACTGAACTAGGCTCCCTGAATGTGGGTGTCAGTTGGGGGCCTTGGGCAGCCTATGGGGCCACTCGTGTACGAACAGACATTTTGGAGCTCATTTTCTATGGACCGGTAAGTTGCTGAGCCTAGATACGGGGAGAGGGCCTTGGTTCTGCCCCAAATGATGTGACAGACTTTGATGATCTCCCATGGGAAGGAAGCCTTACCCTCTCTGAAGAGTGGATTGGGGGATGGAATGGGGGTGAACGTGGAGGCAGTGTTAGGGCAGGAGGGAAAGGGACCTGGGATTGTTATGTATAATAAGATTGTTTTAATCTAAATAAAAAATTTAAAAAAGAAACGTATTTCTTAGTTTTCAGATTTTTTTGGATTTCAAATTGATATATATTTATCATTTTACCATATAATTGAATAATACATTAAAAAGATTAAAAAGAGCCCAGTTAATATTGGTTAATTTTTTTTTCTTTTTGTCAGCTTGACATAAACTGGGTCATCTGTGAAGAGGAACCCTCAATTAAGACAATTATTCCATCAGATTGGCTTGTAGGCAAGCCTATGCGGGGCAGGGGTTGGGGGAGATTTTATTTGTTTCTTTGGGCATGACATGCTTCCTTCATCTCTAATGTTCCTAATGTTGTTCAGTTGATGCTTGTTTTTGGTGAAACCTTTGCTTCTTGTAGGCTTTGTGATCTATCTTCAGTAGGGAAATTTTTTCTTGATGCATCGGTGTGAGGGTGACAATTGATGAGTGGTAGTGGTTCTGTTTCTGAAGAGTGCACACAGCTACATATGCAGCTCTGTGAAATGAGAGCACCCTCAATGCAGCCAAGGTAGTGTACTGTGGCAGAGACAAAAGGAGTGGGTGTATCTTGGGATCTTTGATAGTGAAGCCTACTGTTGTCAGTTGTTCTTTTATCCCCCTACATGTTAAATCCTGGCTGATGGAATCCCTTTTATTACTAAGACATGACCTACAAGTCATAAGAGGCAGTGCTGAATTCTGGGGTGTAGATACTGAAAGTCTGCAGAGTTAAAATATCTGGGACTGAGTATTCTCTGTTAAAAAAAAAAAAAAAAAAAACTTGAGGCTTAAAGTGCAGATACATTTCCTGTGTGTGTGTGTGTGTGTGTGTGTGTGTGTGTGTGTGTGTGTGTGTGTAGATGTGTAGATATGTATGTACCTCACAGAGCTAAGATTCAATGCTTGGGGTTGTTGTGTGACACTATTCCTGGGGAGATAAAGAGCTGTGATCCAAAGCAAAGCATGGATACCACCTATCTTTTGGTTTTTATTGCTATAAAGAGACATCATGACCATGACAACTCTTAAAAAGAAAAAACTTAATTGGGGTGGCTAACTTTTAGTTTCCAAGTTTCATTCAATTGTCAACATGGTGTGGTTCAAGCAGCCATGATGCTGAAAAAGCTGAAAGTCCTGTATCTTTCAGGTAACAGGAAGTTGACTGATACATACTAGGTGATACCTTTTTTCCCCCACCATTTACTCTTCTTGAAAAAACAAAAACAAAATCATATATATTGGACACACACATCACTTTTTTCTTCCTATGGCTTTAGCCCACCCCCACCCCACCAACAGGCACCATTTTCTTTTTTAAAGCTCAACGAAACCAAAATGACTACCTGAGCACATTCACAGAAAACGACAAACAGGAGGTGTCATCTGCTCTGTCTCCAAAGGATGCTTGTCTATGTCTTTATGAGGCCATGTAACCATCATTGAATATGCTGTGTGCCAAATCAAATAAACTTCAACACATCAGATCTCATGAGATGGTGAATGCAGTAGAAACTGGAACTTCCCTAGCAGTATTTTTCTTAAGATAAGCACTGCCAAAGCAGCAACTCTTTGAAATCACTAGGTAATATCTTGGGCATAGGAAACCTCAAAGTCTTCCTCCATAGTGACAAACTTCTACAAACAAGGCCATACCCACTCCACCAAAGCCCCATCTCCTAATAGTGCCATTCCTATGAGAGTATAAGGGCCTTACTCTCAAACTACCACACCACCAAAGTTTGAATTGGTGAACCAATGAATTTTTTTAGAGTTCCATCTCCCTCCACTCCTTCCAGTCTCCCCATCCCCAATCCACCTCACCTATCCCCCAGATGCACTCCTTCTCCATTTCCCTTCAGGAAAGAGCAGGCCTCCTAGGGATATCAACTGAACATGCCATAACAAGTTACACTAAAACTAACATATACCCTCAGTAGGAGGAAATGGGTCCCAAAAGAGACAGTGCCCTATTCTTTGATGGGGGATGTTTTTCTGTGTGCTGTGAATATATGTTTGTCTTATTAGTTGACGATTAGAGTTGTTTCAGCCAATGGACAGGCAGGAATTAGCCAGGCAGGAAATCCAAACAGGGATAGAGAAACATAGTAGGCAGAGTAAGGGAGATGTCATGTAGCTGCCAAGGAAGTTAGAGGCCTGAGCATCACTGGTAATCCAAGTGATTACCATGTGAAAATTAATAATGTCTTGTTTCTGATAACCACTTGCATTTTGTACTTTCACACTTGGGCTTGATCTCCCCTTCTTCCTGCTGTGGTCATCCTGTCTCCATCCTATCTTACTTGATGGTATTGAAGATTCATTTGTAAATGCTTTGTAGATTTTCTGAAACTTTCTAGACCAGTGGTTCTCCATATTCCTAATGCTGCAGTCTTTTAATACAGTTCTTTAAGCTGTGGTGACTCATGATCTTAAAATTATTTTCATTGCTTCTTCATAACTCTGGTTTTGCTACTGTTATGAGTAGTATTTTAAATATCTGTGATTGATGATACTCTTTGGTGATCTTATGAAAGGGTCATTTGACTCTCAAAGGGTTATAACCCAAATGTTGAGATGTACTTTTCTACCTAGATCTGAGCAACTCTAAGTGACCCCTTTTTCCTCTTCATATTCATGTCTTTGAATCAATTTCATAGCAGTGATAGGATATGGAAACCTTTTTCTTGAGCAGATTCAACAAATCAGGAATGCAAGAATTCTACTTGTATTAGGCTAAAGGAGGAAGTAGATGGCTTAAGTAGATGAGGATTTTTTTTTTAAAATAGAAATACCAATTGCAGTGGAAAGAATCATAAGAGATATAGAAGGAACATGAAGTCAAAGAAAGGAGCTTTCTTAGTTCCTACAAAGGTAGGATGAAGAAGATATTTTCAGGACCCAAAATGAGCACTGTATAATCAGTCAGACTTGAGAGGTCCAGTGATTCCTTGAGAACTACATTCTCCCAGGGTCTGTAGTTAGTGAGTGTAAATTGAATATCTTAGTTACTTTCCTATTGCTATGATAAAAGCAACTTGAAGAAGGAAGTTTTATTCAGTTTATAGTTCAAGATTATAGCCCATAATGACAAGGAAGTCACACTGGTAGGAACACAAGGCAGATGGCTACATTGTATCTGGAGTAAAGCAGCAGGGAGTGGTGAATGCTGGTACTCAGCTTTCTTTCACTTTTAAATAACAGTTCAGCATCCTAGCTCAAGGAATGGTGCCATTCACAGCCCAGTGGGTCTTTTCATTTTAGTTGATCTAACTGAGATAAACCCTGAAGACATCCCAGAAGCCTTTCTCCCTTCTATAGGAGGTTACCATTAGCATTTTTGCATTTCATCAAATTGACAGGAGATTAACCAACACATTCCTATTCTCTGGTCTTATTATGGAGCTCATAGTGGCCAAATCCATGGGGAAGGAAAACATTCCATTCCTTTGATGAACTACAAGTATGTTAGCATTTTATAGGCAATGGAAACTGGAGGAAAGGAAACATTTCTGTAGTAGAAAAGAGAAACAAAATATGCTACATGGGCAGTGGAGTGCTTGTCTTTTCAAATTCTCCATATTTCTGAAGTCTGCCTTGATTTTAGTACCGTTAAAAGTTACAAACTTTAGGTTTTTAGGTTAAACCATTGTGTATGGAGTTTTCCTCCATACACATTTTATTTATATCAGCATTTCTTTCACAAGTGGGTAATTTAGACTTGAGTGATATGTCAGCGATCAATAAGTGTTTATTTAATTTTGGCTGTAGGAAATACATTTATGAGAAATACATATGTACATATGTATGCGGAAATGTACATCTCTGGATCAGTTTGTCATACAGATGTAAGACCCAGAAAAATAGTTGTTAAATAAGAGGAAAGATTAGTTATATATATTAAGAAAGAATTGTAATATTATTTAATATTATACTTTATTGACTAAAAGGAGTGATGCTAGTTGATGGTACATTTGCAGACTTCTTGATTAGAAGAATGGTAATGGTGCCCTCCCCTGGGAAAAGAAAGGGTCATTTTCCTTAATAGTTTTAGTAGGTTTTGTACTAAAGTTCAAATTGAGTGTGTGTGTGGCATGTTAGGAGTATGGCTGTTTCTTTTTGAACATTGATAGGTGGGGAATAGCAGAAGCATTTCTTTTAAATGAAGGGAGCCTCACCGTCATTGCCTCTGAGCATTCTCATGCGATCTTTCAGTATAGTCAAGTGACTATAACTGTGCAGTGATAGTGAAGCTCCTGCCTCAGTGCCCCAACCTTGCCTCCACTTTGCAGGGAGCACAGAAGTTTGATGTTGTTTTACTGTGGTGGATTAACAATTAAATCCTTCATGCTACGAATGTATCTCAAAAAAAAAAATCCTAAGGATTTGATTTTAAACTCTAATCAGAAAATTAATTGCCAGTCAGGTTTTTGTCACATATATCCATGTGCCAATGTTGAGCTTTGTTTTTTTTTTTTTTTTGTTTTATTGTTTTGTTTTTGAGGTCTTTAGAGCAGATTACATTTACATTAAATCAGGTCTGTCTTCTCCCATGCTGCTTTTGGAATCGAAATCTTTAAACAACACCACTACTGAGGCTGCTGGAAAAGGGTTTGTTCTCCCACTGCACTGGCCAGCCCTTGATTTCTCTGAGCCCCCTACTTTTTCCGCTGATGAAAATTTAAGTAGCTTAAATCTTTCCTACAAATTACCAGGTCATTTAAAAATAAATTGTGCTCATTTTAATCTAATTCCTAATGCGCAACGGCCTGGGGAGTTATTTTCAGCTCCGTTTGTTGCAGTTTGTAATTATCATGGTCCTTTTAAAGAAAAGAAAAGTAACAGGGATGTATTTTATGTGAATTACCAAGGATCTTCAGAGCAACTCATATTTAAGGTGAGTAATGGGGGAAATGAAAGGCAGAATGGGTAATGAGGCAGATGTGAGGCAGCCCAGCAGACGATAGAAATAAACGAGAACCAGAGAGAATCCAGATGCTAACATTTCACCTTGCTTGAAGGTAAAAAGATTTCAGGTCTGCAAGTGATGACAATTAATGTAAATAATTGAAAACACTTCATAGTTTTACAAGCTTGTGGAGTCTTTGATTCCGTGAGTCTAAAAGCTGCCCGCAGAATTTTACTTCTTTTCTCATTTTAAGAGGACAGGCTGTGTATGCTTAGTCTCTGAAATGAATAGTGTGATTCAGGCATTGATTAAACCAGAGGGGATTGCTTTGACTTGCTAGGTCCAGATTCCAAACTCAAAATTGATCTTCTGTGTTCTATATATTTTAACAGTGAGGGAATTACAGGAATCCCTTTCCTAGCTCAAATAGAGACTTCTGTTTCCAATGGCCTTCACAGTGTTGTTAGAGTCACAGGCATAGCAGCATTTGCATGGTATAAGGTAGAACATCACAGCAGTAATGCATAGCCAAGTACGGCTGTGGCAAATAAGTGGGGGACTAGCTAGAGACCAGAGTCTCACATGCCTTCACTGCCATGGCCCCCGTGATCTAAATACCTTCTATTAGACTCCATCTTTTAATATTACTAACCCAGGAAACAAACCTTTTTAATGAAGATGCAGTTGGAGAATATTCTAGGCTCAAGCTTTAGCAGAAAGGAAGGTTGGAGGTTGATCAAATTTATATTAGGTAGACATATGGGTGCCTTGGACATTTGAATTAAGTAGCTGAGGGACTGTAAATAGTACCATTACAATTTGACAGGAAACTTGGCTTTGGCCAGGGGCTAGCTGGCAGTATGCTTATGCAGCAGGTGAGCCAGATGGAAGGATGCTTGACCAAAGTGTTTGAATTTTCTGCTGCGGACAGTTATGACGATCTTGGGAATCTCTTTAATTCCTTCAAACCTTTCTAAACAAGTGCCATTCTGTTGTTTTGGCATTTTGGCATTTTAACAGAGGCTTTTAATTTCCCTCTCCCCCCCAATTTAGAGTGAACAGAAGGAGAAGTACTTCTAAAATAATATTGACATATGAGCCAGCATTCTACAAACATGAAAGAGGATAATTAGCAAACATATGCTTGATTCAAATTTAAGTTAAAAAAACAATCACATGTATTTAAAATTAGATACCTTCCTCTTTGCATGGCAAATAGCTAATAAATGAATCTTTTATCTTTTAAGTGACATTTAATTCTTCCTGCACACCTAAGATGATGATGGTGACCACATTAATAAAGATGGCCAACATCTCCACTCATAATTTAAGTGCTATGTGTGTAGTCTTTTTGTACTCCTTTTCATACTATGCATTTGGTACTGTTATTGTTCCTATAGAGTAGATAAAGGGGCTGAAGCTCTGAGAGGTAGGATATTGTTTTAGAAGGGCAAATAGCTTGTGAGTGACAAAGTGGAAACATTAACCTAATGTTTTGGATTCAGAATCTGTACTTCTATGCTTTCTAGGCTGTGTCTCTTAATGTAGACACATTTGTTTTAATTCTATCTGACTGAGAAGATAAGTTAAAACCCCAGGTAGGATATAGACTTGCCAGTTTCCAGGGCATAGTCAATAGAGATCTCTTAAAATTTCCTCAACTCATGCTGTTCACGTTTCTTCCCCCCTTTTTCCACTCTGCAGCTACTCTATTGATAATGCTACTCTGTAAAAGTCTAGAAAAGTACCTGGCTGGGTTGGCATTTGGATTGTAAAGACACCATCTTCTCTATAGGACTTTGCAACTATAAGATTTTTGAGGGCAGTTTTCCAGCTGTGTTTTTTTCCTGTGCAAGCAACACATGCATTCCCAATCTTCTGGTATACAAGCATGCTGGGAGGTTAGATAGACCGTTTCCTTGGCAACATTATCCACCAAAATGCTAGTCCTCTACTTAGTTTAACAGTCATGACCAAAACCGTCAGGAAGACTAGAGATGCAAAATATTAAAGCCCAGAATATTGTCGGAAACATTATTGCTATATACTAAAAGCAAGGTTGAAACATCCAAGAGAAACCACAGTATTCTTTATTTGCAGAAACCTTTCATCCATTTCCTACTCTATTTCAAAAAATGCATAGTGTCATAACAGAGTGTGAATCCACAAATAGCAAGGCCTTCTGAAGCAACACTTATTTTCAAAATATTTCCTTAAATCTATGGACTTAATCATAAACATGTAACATGCAGGTTTTTTAGTAAAATCTGTTTGGGGTGGGTGAGATAAATATTAAAGAAGGTTGCTATAAAATAATGCTCTGTCTTGATATTCATGTCAGTTTAAGATGTGCCATTGTGGACTGAGCCCAGCAAGACTTTGAAACTTAGAAAACATATGCCCCTCTATGTCTTTCTCTTCTAGGTATAATACTTTCAGTTGGATTTGGGGCTCCCTGTTCAATACTTCAATTCCTTATCAAGAAATATTGTTTGGCAAAGTGAGGTTTACCTGAGTCTATATTTGGAGAATAACCAATTTGCTGACACATTTATTGACCATGTAATTGCTGTACTGTGGTAATATGTTTCTATGTGTTTGGTTTAGAGTAAGACTCTTTGCTTTCATAGATAAAAGCTTCCCCCCAAGGCCAGATACAGAGTTACTTTGGTTAACATCTAGATGCTTGGTAAATTGGAAAAGAATCTTCTATATATATCCATGAAAGTGACCCTTGAAGGGAGGGGAGTTTAGATTTATGTATTTCCTGAAAGAGGCACTGAAAGTTACTGTGAAAAGACCAAATTCTACAAACTGTACATGTGCTAGATTTAACCACAGTTTTCTCCAGTGGAGGTTGCTTCTCTGGTTACTAACAAATCTAGGACTAGAGAAAAAGAAAGGTCATACTGATGGTGGACCTCATCTTGCTTCTTTCTGTCTCTGACTTCCAGATATGAGGTAGTCAATGGTTTGGGGCTCTGTTTGTAGCATGTCTATACAAAATGATATACAGTTGAATTTATGAGGTAAAGTATCAGGCAGGCCAAAGCCTTGGCAGCATCTAGGTCATGGTTTATTTAAGACAGAAGTTACTGACTCTGTTTCCTTCCCCATTCCTCTCATTTTACCTTGAGTGGGTTTAGTATATAATACATATAATTATCAGATGACATTTAGGAAGAGAAATGAAATAAGGAGGACCACTTCCTTGTTATACCCAGCCTTGTATCTTTGCTATTCTTCAGAGTCTGGCATGTTATAGGAATATGGACAGTATATGCGAACAAATAAATGAATCTATGTTATAGATGAACTGGCAAGATCCAGTTGGAGGGAGAATAACTGACTAGGAAGCTTTTCTAACACTATAGGGTGGAGATAGAGGCATATTTTCGTAGAGGGCAACTAGAATGTGATTGGCAGCTAGAGAAATGAAAGGCAGAGATTGGTGAATAGATATGTTTGGTTGTTTTTAATAAGAATGTCCTCTGTAGCCTTATATATTTGAATGCTTAGTTGCCAGGCAGTGGAACTCTTTAATAGAATTAGAAGGATTAGGAGGCATGATCTTATTGGAGGAACTGTATCACTGGGGTTGGGGTAGACTTTGAGATTTTCCAAAGCCCATACCTTGCAGAGTGTTTCTTTCTTTCTCTTTGCCTGTGGATCATGATATAGCTCTCACACACTTGTCCAGCACCATGCTAGACAATAGCTGCCATGATGTTTGACAGAATGGTAATGGCTTAGACTTCTGGAACTATAAACCCAGACTAATAAAATGTTTTCTTTTTTATAAGAGTTTCTTTGATCACTGTCCTCTTCATAGCAATAGAACAGTAGGTAAGACATGAAAGTCAGGGATTAGTGAATACACATGGAACCGAAGAGATGGAAGAACAAAGGAATAGTAAATGAGTTTGGAGGATTGTGATGCTGATTTGACATGCATGTGGATTTCTGGAATGAGACCCTATTTGTGCTTGGGCATGTGGTGGTGCTCCTTGGATGTGGGGTTCTCTAAAAGAGGAATTGTTTGGAGTCAAGAAACTATATAGTATACAATAGGTTTAAATTTGTGGTGTGTGTGACAATGCTATAAAATGATTTCATACAGTATAAATCAGACTTGTATTAATTAGGGATATATCCAAAATGGATTACACAAGTACTAATTGTTGGGGGTAAAGTTGGATGACAGAATTAGAATACTCTAGTGAGTATTTGAAACCTAATTGTGTCATTTCTTATGTACTCTGGCATGTAAGATAAACAAGTATTGAAAAGCAAATATTTTATAACTACAAAACCTATGTGAAAATCTGGCTGAGCTGCTTACAGATCAAGTGACATTGGGATGTTCAAGTTTTCTGTGCTTCTGTTTTCTTCCTTCCCTTCCTCCCTCCCTTGCTTCATCCTTTCCAACATGTACTAATTATGCATAATAATAGGTTCAGAGTTATAGATTTGTATATGCAATCATCATAAACCAACTAACCCAATCACTCCATTCTAGCCCATCCTTTTTTTTTTTAATTTTTTAAATTTATTTTATATAACAAAGTCCATTTAAATGAAAACAAACATTTATAGACAATATTTGGGAATTTGGGCGTTGTTCTTTCCAAACTACTTCCTGCTGGTAAGGGGCACTGTCATGGGGGATTCTAAGAAGATTCAGAAATCCTGGCTGTAGTCTGTATGGCTGCTTTGTCCAGCTGTTTTGAATGTAGGATCAGCTTGTACTCTGTTTTCAGCCTGCTTTCTTATAGAATCCAGGACTACCTACCCTGGGTGACTCTACCCACAATGCTCTGATCCTTCATGCATCTATCATTAGTTAAGAAAATGTTCCACAGGCTAGCTTTTCTCAATTGAGGCACCCTCTTCTTCAGTGACTCTAGCTTGTGTCATGTTGATATAAAACTAGACAGTACAGTTTTTTTTCTGGTTTATGGCTGCAAAGGGATAAGAGTTCATAATGTCAGGGGTACCGTGGCAGCTGAGAGATCATATGTTCAAGTACATACAGAAAGCAAAGTGAACTGATAGTGGTATGAGGCTAGGAGCTCCCAAAGCCTGATCCCGGTGGTACCCTTCCTCCAGAAAGGACCTACCTTTTAAATGTTCTGTACACTGTCACAAGTTGAGGAACAAGTGTTCAAATATGTGAACCTATAGGGATCATTTCTCATTCAAACAACGACACCTGCTATGTAAAAAAATGGGACTGTGAATTCAATACAATTTTATGCCCCTTCTTTTGGAGTATAATAAAGTTGCAAAGCAGGTGTGCCATTTCCATTCAAAAATTTCCTTGAGATTTGTAATAGCTTATTTTAATTTACCATTTGATAATCTAAATCTCTCTGAGTCTATGGCTGATAAACTGGTATCTGGAAGAAAATAGACCTATGCACATCTCTAATATGAACTTCCCATTTTCCAGTCTGTTGGACTTTTGTATTGCAAATGGTGTAATAGGAAAAACACAAGGCAAATCACTTAGTAAACTTTAAACTTGTAAAGGAACTAGAAAGCTGAGATTGCATTACCTTCTCACTCTGCCTAGGTCAAGGGTCTCAAGCAACAACCAATGATAAGTCCTTTTTTTTTTTTTTTTTTTTTTTTTTTTTTTGTTCTACTTTTTGACTCTGTCCCTTTGTCTTGCTTCTAGTAACCACCCCAACTTTTGCTTCAAACAGTACTAGATCAGGTGGCCTCAATTTTGTGAACTTCCCAGGAGAATAAATACTTCTTTACAAGTCATTTTACTAGGCTAAGAAAGGAAGCACTGTGAGTGGACCTGCTCTGGGAAGGACCCTGGCTATTAGCTGGTATTTTTATGCAGAGTAATGGAGATTGGGATTGCTGACCTGAGGTACATGCCACAGCAAAAGCCAGGAACTGACTCTGTAAGCAGAAGATGTCCACTGAAGGCTGTTAGGCAGCCTAGGATGGTACTGATTATGATCCATTTTCCTTAGTCAGCTGGCATCTTCAAATGTAGGCAAGGGATATATCCATCCTTGTTACTGGCTACAGAAACCATGGAAACATTGTTCTTTTTATTCTTCCTGGCTTAATTCCTGTCAGTGAAATTCAGTATACTGCTAATAATGGACAGAAAACCTGATTGTGGTTTGAGCTGGACCTTGGGGCTTGGGTGTCTGGGAACACATTGAGAAGTTGCTCAAAGTATTTCGAGGATGCTTTCCCTTTCTTCTGTTTTTGTACCATATGCTGGCTGTAGATTGCTTTTCCTGTCCCTTCTGGGCTCTGTGAAGATCAATAAATTAATGTTCATAGCTACCTTAATAGCCATATGTCTAAGGGATTCAATATCTCCCAACGGTGTTTTCTCTCACATCCTTTCATACCTCATTCTGAAAAATTCTGATTATCCCTGTTTCTAGGAAGCTAAAGCTGTTTCCCCTTCTCTTGTTTTCTTATTCTTTAAAAGATGCCTTGTGTACTTAGGCAGCATTAATGTTAACAATATTGCATAGCTTTGAGTGCACAGTTCAGGTCACCTGACATTCTGCACACTCTCACTCTTTGTTCTGGATTTCAGATCCCCTGAGTCAGATGTATTATTCACTGTATGATTTTCACAGAACAGAATGCATTATTTACAAGGTTGTGTGATTTCCGAAATTCTTCAAGCTCTCTTGTAAGTTTGTAAATAGCACACTGGATAGACTGGATTGCTGAGCATAGCTGGTACAGACATCATGAGTTATTGACTTCTTTATTCTTTGAATGCTGTCTTGTTTCCAATCTTTGCATATTGGTGCAAGAGAAATGTCGATGCTTTGTCTATTGATAGAGCCTATCAATCCCATCCTTCCATACTGTCCAGAATTTATAGAATTAATGATACTGAATAATAGTTATCATAAACTAAATCAATGACTGTGTGTGCTATTGGGTTCCACCAAATTTCTAGAAAAAAGCATGCAAGTTAAATATATAGGGATTTGCATACTACTAGAGGGCAGCAGAATGGTAGATCCTTTTAGAACATTTCCCCTTTCTACAGATACACATACATGCACATGTATGCACACATGCATCTTATAAATTCAGACTACTCATATAAAAGGAAGCATGTGTTCTAGTTTTCCTCTCTGCTTCTGAGATGAAACAGTTACCAAAAGAAACCTGGGGAGGAAAGGATTAATTGTGCTTACATTTCCACATCATAGGCCATTGCTGAGGGAAGTCAGGGCTAGAACTGAAGTAGGGACAACAGAGGATTGCTGGTTACTTGCCATGTCACCATTTTCTTCTATAGACCCATCTTTCTAGGAATGACACTGCCCACAGTGACTTCCTGCATCAAGTAGTACTAGAAAGTGACCCTCTGACATGTCCACAGGCTGATCTGAATGAGACAACTCTTCAAAGCAGCTTCTGTCTTCCTAGATGACTCTAGTTTCAATCAAATTGACAAAAACTAATAAGAAGAACATGCAATATTTCTCTCTGTAGATCTGAATTGGTTTTCTCTACTGTAGTCATAGAAAAGTATATAGGTTGTCAGTGAATATAAATTAAATGGTCAATTATATATTTATTTCAAAATGACAGTGCAGACAATACCTACATAAAGAAACAGAGTACTACTAATACCCACGTCATTTTATATCTACTTCCAGTCCTTAGATTCCTGCTGCCCTGAATTCGAATGCCAGCGATTTATTTCATATGTTACTGAAATGCCCCATAGACATTCATATGTATTACTCTTTAGTGTCTAACCTTTTGTTTTTTGCTAATAGTTTGTGGGCATTTTTATTATTTCCTATCCTTGTTGAGATAAGAGCAACCCAAGGCTTTCTCACAGTCTGGAATGAAAGGACAAAGGGAACCTAGTTCTGTGTCCTTGCCTAGAGGCAGATGTTGTCAGATACAGTCTGGAGATAGGCTATGGGCTTGAAGGAGTATCTGGGAGCCTTGCTTTCTCCATGAAGAGACCAGAGTAATCTATCCCAAGGTTGCTGCTGTATGTGACACACTTGAGATATTCCGTGTTCTTTTTTTGAAGCATGGCTTATTTGGCTTCTTGCTGACCTCATTCACTGTGTGGTGGTTTTTTGTTGACACTATTCCACTTTTCCTTTCAGGAAAACTGTATCTCAGTTGCTGGATCTAGCCTAGAGGTGAGAAGTGGGCAGGATAGGGGCTGGGAGGGAGGAGCTGTGATAGAAAGCTACCTGGGGGGGGGGGCAATTATTCCTGAACTAAGAGCTAAATAATGAATAGGGTGGAGTAGGCTAGAGTGCACCAGGCTGTGGAAATGTAACAAACATTGGACAAGAAGTGCAGATAGCGGAGATAGTGAAGAATGGAGTGGGAGATGATTTACAAGGTTCCTGGAACACAGTGTTGCCAGGCTAGGCAAAGACGGTAGTGAGAAGTGAGAGTATATTAGAAATTAGTGCCGGAGCCAGGAAGTTCCTTAAAAACATTTGTTTTGTTTATTCATGGTGAGCTATGGAGGTCAGGGGACAACTTGAGGGAGTTGTTTCTCTCCTTCTACTGTGTGATTGAATTTAGGTCATTAGGCAAGTGACTTCACCAATCAAGGCATCTTGCCAGCTCAAGGAGGCCATTTTAAGTCTGTTTTAAGATTTTTGGAAGCATGCAGTACTAAAGTCATGGATTAAAATAAACATTTCTCTCACAGGTTGATTTATCTCAGGTATTTGTTATGATGATGGAAAGCTAACACAGTACGTGAAGCAAATTGCCTGCTCTTGTGTGTATTGAAAACTATCATTTATAACTTGGAAATCTTACACAAACAGAATTTGCTGTTCCTAGAGATGATCAAGTGAGAAGTTGAAGGTCAGAAAGGCTAAATGACTCTGTAGCTGGCACAAAGACCTGCTGATTTTCAGTTGAGTGCCCTTTCTCTTATAATAGTGGTTTTCAAATATTTCTTTTAGTCAAGGGACTCGTTCTACAAATGAAACCTTACCAGGAAGAGCAATATAGGAAATGATGAAAGAGAATGTGTTCTTATTAAAATGGAAGCAGGGAACCAGGGCTGAAGCCTGGAGGCAATGCCTCTCAAGCTTCAGTGAATTCCAGAGCCCAGAGTAAAACCTGCATGTTTGGCAACTATTTCCTGGAAGCACTATCCTTGTGGGGCAGGAGCAAGTAGGTTTATTGGGCAGGAATGCCAGAAGCTTTGATGGATTTTAGGGTAAGGTAACAATATTGGCTATACTAAAAATCACCCAGAATACTCTGAAAAATCTCAATGCCCAGTCCATAGCCTAGACTAATTATATTGGCATTACAGAGTGGGTATCAATCCTAAGTAATTCTGCTTCCTTGGTGGTTGTACAGTGTGGCCATGATTGAGAACCAAGACTATAGTCATACCACTATAATCATGGCACCAGGCCAGCACTGTGATTACCTGGGTACTTGCTAGAAATGTTTGTGCCCAGGTTCCATCCAGAACCTCTGTATCAGAAACTTTGCATTATGACTGAAATCTGTGCGCAAACAAGTCTGTCGATTCTTGTCTGCTGTAATTAAAACACACACACACACACACACACACACACACACACACACACACACATCTCAAGTGTAAAGTTGTGGTGCAACAGGGTTTAGGCGGGCCAGAGATATCTGAGTTTAGACTCTGGTTTAGTAAGTCTGGGATGAGCTAAGGGTCTGGACATTTTATGAGCTCCTTTGGTAGTTTTGAGGCAAGCAGTTTATGAGATCTACACTGAAAAGGGCTGCTTGAAAGCAATCATAATAATACAGCATGTCTAGAGGAGACATGTCCCTTTCTTGGACTCATCATTTGGTGGTGGTGGTGGGATGTTGAATCATTTGGGTTCAGGTTTATATTGTAAAGTATTATATTCTTAAATACATTACCAGGTGATTATTATAGGCAACTGTGTCACTGTGTCAGCTTGCTTTCATTGGGTAACAAGGAAACAACAAGCTCAGGGTATCCAGACAATGCTTATTTGTCCCCCTACAACTGCTGTTTGGATGTAACAGGTCTGGGCCCTTGGGTTTTGTTGTGAAGCCTAGGAAAAAGAGGGTATTTTGAATAATGGTCTTGTGTTTTGACTCCAGCCTTTCAGTCTTCATTTTACACCTCCATCTTTCATCTCATTGGTTTACCCTCATTTCCCAAATAAGCACTTGTATTCCTTGGTTACAAGAGGGAACTGGCCAGGCCTCACTATAGCTCTACCATATCATGGTGGCAGCACATATCTTTGTAAGGTTAAGAGTTAATCTAATTCACTAGTGATGATTAGAAGTTATTATACAGTTGGACTGGACCACCAATATTTCCTTCTCATTGTAGAGATGATGAAATTAAGGTGAATGAAGGAGAAGTGATTTATTTAGTGGAGGTGCTTAACAAGTGGCTGTAACTACTTCTGTTTTATTTTTTAAGGTTAAACTTTTATTTATGCATATGTATGTGTGCTCCAGGTATGTAGGTTCCCACAGAGGTCAGAAAAAGTTATCAGATTTCCAGAAACTGGAATTACAGCAATTGTGAATAATCTGATGTCAGTGCTGGGAACCTAGTCCTCTGGAAGAGCAAGTGTTCTTAACTACTGAGCCACCTCCAGCCCTCACATGTTTTTAAGCTCTCATAACATCTGGTTATTATTCTGATCTCCAGTTTTCTTCAATGAGGGTTAAGGAAATTATGCCTATTTTATTTGTGTGTGTGTGTGTGTGTGTGTGATCAGCAGTACCTTTAGATGATCTTGCATCAGAACACAGATTGGTTGGGGAGGTATCTCTAGCAATAGTGACTGTCAATCCATTGCTGAAGCTGCTGCAGACATCACCCCTTGTGATGGTCTGATATCCCCAGTCTTAGAAAATTGTTTCTCCTCAATGAGTAATATAGACCTTGGGGATGGCAGATGTGGGCTGTTCCTTGTTACTCAGTTCTCATGAGTGAAATAAAGAGGTGGTGAAGACCTTCACTTTTGAGCATGGATTTCTACCTTTTGGGGGGAAAGAAGGATTTTTTGTTCATCCTGAGAGGTCTTTTGAAACTGCACCAGTTTCCAGATACCTGCAACTAGATGTCAATTGTGTCATATAACTTGATGCAGCCAGCCTTTGCTTTCAGTATTGCATAGTGCAACATCTGATTCTTGTGTTGGTTCTGCATGTGCTGATTTTTTTTCTCAGATTAAGTAGAGTTACCAAAGGAGAAATCCATTGATAAAGGAAAATTTCTGATAGTTGAAGGTACAATATAAATATCTGCTCTAGATTTGGTTGAGACAAAGGATAGATAGGGGAAATTGGATGTCAGAAAGAGGGAGAAAGGATCAGTTAGGTTCCTGAGTGTGGCCCTGCTTGTCAACATAGACTTTACTGATGGGAAGATTCATATTGCATGGGGATTATTTGAAACTATGGATGAGGGTGGAGTCTGCTTCTGTTTTTTTGTTTGTTTTGTTTTGTTTTGTTTGTTTGTTTTTTGCTTCTGCCTGGTACCTGGAGATAATAGCAGGATGAGAACAGCATAAACTATATTTGTGACTTGAGGTTTTGTGAGACTTCTTATTGTTTGACTTCATCTATGTCTCTCTTGTGAGTTAGAAATACTGGGCATTTGTTTCTGTTTCTCTTGATATAATTTAGCAGGTAAAACCTTCCTTGTAGAGGCTTAGAAACACACACACACACACACACACACACACACACACACACACACACACACACACGCACGCACATTCACACACACACACACACACATGCTTCCCTATTTACTAAGATATAGATTTGGGATCTTTGATTTTATGGAACAAGTCTAGTGCAAAACTTTGAGTGTCTCTGAGATAGCCTTTGGGTACAGTGAGAATATAGTAACTGTGACTAATTTTATCAGATAATAAGAACTTATATTGACAGCGGGTTTCAGACCACTGCCTTCATTCAGTCTCATTTTAGCCTTAGTATTTCTTATTTAAGGATTATTTTGTATTTACAATATTCAAACATTTGTTCAAATATTTGGTTGTTTTTAGTAAGAGGTTTACTATGCTCCAAGAAATGTAATATTCTGTCTATGGATGGGCCTTTTCAACCCAAATAGATCTTGAGTGAAATAAGATATATTGAATATGTATATCATAAAAGGATGCCTAGGAGACCAAGACAGGAATCTAGTATTTTTAGTACATTAATCCTGGACATGCATAATATTTCCTTTCTCTGTTTTCAGTTTCCTTATTTTTGTTTGACAGGGTTTGTTTGGATCACCTTGGAGGTTTGATTGTTCAGTAATCCATGTTGTGAGGTGCATATCACAATTCCTTCCATGATGAGACCTGTTAGCAACCACTGCTTCCCAAACATTCCATGTCAATGTATTGGAACATCTCAGTAAATGCAATCAGTAGCATGCTGAATGGTGTCTCATTGAAAGTATTTTTGGTAGACTTCTGATTGTTGAATCAGGATTTTGAAAAACTCCATAGCATTATTCAGACAGCGGAGACCACAATCAACTTGCAGTCATTACTAATGTACCTAGAAGTGGTACACCACCCTGGATGTACACTTCACTTTGCAGATTCAGGAGGCCATCAGAAGTCAGAGCTTACTCATTGGTTCTGCTCTGTGAGTGTGTTCACGTGTGTTCTGGCATCTGTGAAAAAAACAGAATGATAATGTATTTTTTTTCCTCCCAAAATGGAAATTGTTTTCCTAATTGTCTGGGAGAAAAAAAAAACCCTACTTGTTGAGAAGTAGCAATTTCCCACTCTTATGGTAAATGACATTTCTGTTGAAATGACACAGGATATTCAGTGACTTTATTGCCATAGTGGGATGTTACAAGGGAACAAACTCCCCTGCATCTCAAATCAGAAGGTGCTTAGAGGTGATCCATTCAAATTGTATATTAACTTTTAGAGTTGTAGCAGCTTTACAGATTTCCCTCCAACCCCCTCACCCCCTCCCACAAAACAACCTTGGAAGTATAACATATAAAACATACAATTTTACTTGTATTTTAGCATTCAAGGAGCCCAGGCTAGCCTCCAACTCTCTAAGTATCCTAGGGTGACTGAATTTCTGGTTTCCCTTCTACTTTCAAGTGCTAGGCTTACAGGCATGTGCTGCACCCAGCTTATGAAGAGCTGTGGATCAAACTGAGGACTCTGTGCAATCTGGACAAGCACTTCACAAACTAAAATATTATTATTTAAATATTATAAGTGAACAAACTCCTTTTAAAGATTTATTTGGTATAAAAGTGATTCATGAAACCATTCCTACAAGCTTATTTCAGATGGAAAATTTTAAAATTAGGAATTATTTACAAAAGTTCCTAGTTTTCTATTGGTCAGAGATCCTTTGGGAGTGTGCTATTTCTCATGTGGATTTCAGGGGTTTAGCATCATAATTGCAGTTCTGTATTCTTTACAACATTTACAAACTTACAGTCTGGCAGAATCTTCAAAGCACCTATTTCAGCCATTCCACAGGAATCACACCAGTTTAATCTAATATTGCCAGGTTAGTGAAAAAATTCAGAGTGCCTGAAAGAGTTTGTAATGCTTAAGCAGGGAGGAAAAATGACATTCATAATGTCCCTGCTGAATGCTGGTATTGGGATATGCTCTAATGACACAGCCAAATATATTATGAGATTCATCTTGTCTGTGTTGGCACTGATGTCATCCTTATTATCATTGCTACTATTATCCATGTCACAGAGACAGAGGCAGAAAAGGTCCACAAACATTGGTATAAAGGAATAGCCACAGTGGTGACTTTGGATGTAAAGCAAAGGATAACCAGGCTATAATCCATAGCCCCAGAGAAAATAGGTAATGTCTTGTGAAAATATGTTTTATACTGTGTATCTGTTGTATGTGCATGTTTGTATATATGAATGCAAGGACATGCATGCCTTGATGCATCTACAAAGGTCAGAGAATAGCCTCAGATATCAAACATCACCTTATACCTTGTTTGTGATTGATCTCACTGTTAAATACATCAGACTAGATGGCCTACAATCTTCTCAGTGATTAGCTTTAAATATGACACCCTGGCCTAGGGAGATGGTTCAGAGGGTAAGTACTTGCTAGACATGTGTGGGGGACTGAGTTTGGATCCCTGAATTCATATAATCCAGATGTAGTGTTGAATATCTACAAGAAAGTTAAAAAAGGGAAGACAAATGATGGAAATTTCTTTACTTTTACATAATAGCAAAGCTGGTTCAAGAAATATGTGGTGGAGTCAGGATCTGAACCCAGGAACTTCTTTTTCTTAGTATTAGGAAGAGAATCGAGGCTTAGCATATGATGGTCAAGGGCTCTGCTACTGAGATCTGTTTCAACGTGTGCCTTGTGAACTAGGCTTGATCCAGAGACCATCAGGAACATGGAGGTAAACAAATTGAGTCAGTGTTAACCACAGGAAAGAAGAAAGCCCAGGGAAATCATGGGGCATCACTATCAAGAGTATGAAGGATTTGAGGCTGGGATTTGTGCCCAATTATCAAAAGTAGTCTTGGAACATGGAAGTTTTATTTTCAATTCTGTATTGTGACACAATGGGTGCAATTCTATGATCAAGGTTCTTTATAAATCATTTTAAATAAGACAGGAGTGGGGTACAGCTAGAGTTATGATTGATAGAGAACGTAGTTGTTATATTATCCAGGATTTGGTGGAGGCTATTTGGCAACATTTTGGTTTGATAATCCTAATCCTTTGTCTGTGTTCAGGGATAATTAGGGAGTTGTCTGTTTTCAATGTGACCCATGACTGCTGAGCAGGCACATCTAATGTTCTTGTTCCGTGAGATGGTTCACCGTGCACACAATACCAAGGTCTACGTGTTAGAGCCAAGCCCCTGGTGCCAGGCCTGCTCCTTATTGTCAGGGGCTGCTTTTATCCATTTCATAGCATATGCCCTTTCATTAATTCTGGCTTTTCTTATTTGTATGGGGACTGAGATGGGAGGGAACAAGAGAAGATCTGGAGAGGTAAGTAAGGAGTCTATTGCTTTGGACATGAGGAGGGTATCCATGGCTCTGTAATATTCATGCAGAGGGATGCATGGGAATGAAAGCTATGAAGAAGATAGAGATGTACGTCATCACTATATATATATATATATATATATATATATATATATATATTTTTTTTTTAACAGCTTGAGCTGTGATATATTGATGCTAAGGAATAAAGTCATCCAAGGAAACACTGACTATTCACCAACCCCTTGTTCTCATGGGACATCAAGGAAGCAAACCTATTAACAAAAACAAAGTCAACTTCAGATTTTTGAACATATTCTTGGCCACTGAAAATAGTTCATTTCCAGAGAGGGTGAGATTTCAAATGTAGTCACCTCCCTCTCACCTCTAGATTATATGGATTGTTTTTACAGCTAGCTGCCTTGAGACATTAAAAAAAATGTTTTTTTTTTTTTTTTTTTTTTTTTTTTTTTTATAGAAGATGAAGATCCCATTTTCATTACTGACAAAGTCCTCCCAGAGAGCAGGTGTGAGTTAGATTATTGTGTTTGGGAATTTACTTTATATGTCATTTGACTAGAAAAAGAGACTAATGTTTTGACTGTGAGTATAATGGACAACATAAAGTATGACTAGTGCAATTTCAATTTTGCATGGAACAGGAAATCATTCCAGAAAAATGTGCCCATTTGCAAGCCTGCAAGCCTGCAAGCCTGCTTATCTCTTCAGAATTTTATGGGTTTTAAAATATTCTACTTGTAGAAGAGTAATTTTGATTTTTTTCTGTAAGCTGCCCCTTATGCTTTATCTTTTATTCCCAATATCCCATGAGACATTTCTTCTAGTAAGGGGGCCAAAGCAAAGTTAATACTAAGCTGAATTCTACCTCCATATTTATGAAAACCAAATCTCCCGAGATTGGTTGAATCTTATACTGTCATGTTTAACTTTGTCAGAAATGTATTGTGACAGCCTGGATTGAATCCTATTGTCACAACCTTGTCAAAATTCTCATTTTAGAATCCAACACAAATTTCAATGCTATAACCTTAGGGGTACCCATTGATAAACAAGGCAAAAAAAATAAATAAATAAAAGCAGATGGAACCCAAAATATTACTTTATTACTGCTAATTTCAGGTAGTGATGTATATGTCTGTTGTTTGTATGGAAGTGGACTCTCATAGTCCATGCTAGAATCAAGCACTCTTATTATCCTTGATGAAACATCATGGTTTTCTTTGCTCGGGGGAGGAGTGAATAATGGAGGGAAAACTAGAGGTAATGCTGTCATCAAATGTTGGCTATGTATTAGGTTTGAGTTCACTGATAAGTAGATAGACTGTGCCTCAGTCTGTCCTTTAACCATCTAGCTTGAAACAGAGGACCATGAGCCAACCTGAAACCTAATATGGAAACCAGCCAGAGTTCTAACATTATATGTGCTCAGAGATAGGTGTATTGTGAATAATTAAAGGCTCTGTCTAAAGTAGTTTACTAAGGTAAAATAGTAGAGAATTTTCTTTTACAGGTGTTTAAAAATTTTTTTATGTGCATGAATGTTTTGTTGGCTTCTATGCTTATCTACCATGTGTGTGCCTGGTACCCTCAGAGCGCAGAAGTAGGCTGTATGTAGATTGGATCTTTTGGAACTATAGTTACAGACAGTTGTGAGCTATCATATGGGTACTAGGAATCCAATCCAGGTCTTCAGGAAGAACAGTGTATTCTCTGACCCAACTAGAAGTCCTTCCCAGTCACAGGAGATGGCCTGTTCAAAGCTACATACCCACTGTTGTTAGGACTTTTACCCGGGGTCATCCTTGTAGATTCCTGGGAGTTTCCCTTGTCCCAGGTTTCTACCTGATTCTCAAATGCAGCTCAATTTCCAGTCCTCTCTTTCAGTACTCTCTTCCTCCATCTACCTCCAACTTGATCCTTCATGTTCCCATCTCCACCCTCTCCAGTCTACCCATGAGACCGCTTCTATTTCCCCTTCCCTGGGAGATTCATGAACCCTTTGGGCTCTGCTTGTTACCTAGCATCTCTGGAACTGTGGGTTGAAGCAAGGTTATCCTTTACCATTAATATCCAGGCTTGTCTTTCTGGATCTTAGATTACTATTGTGGAGATTCATTCTGCCAATAGACTTGGGGTGCTGGCCTGGGAGAATTCATTCCATCAATAGATTACCTCACTTAGGATGATTTTTTTCCAGTTTCATCCATTTGCTTTCAAATTTCTTGATGTCATTGTTTTAAACAACTAAGTAACACTCCATTATGTAAATATATCACATTATTCATTATTTGGTTTCTCAGGGGAGACTCTAAAAGCCAGAAGGGCATGAAGAGATGTCTTACAAGTTTTCAACATGTAAGTAAATAAAAATGAGATTTTTTTTCTTTCTTTCTGTGTATGCCCTATTAGGCTTGCACTTTTATTAGTTAAAAACCAAGAAACACTTTTGGGGGGTGCAGAAGATAATTCTTGACTCAGTCTCATCTTTTGGAAAGTAAAAATTTCTTTCTTCAAGTAAGCACTCCAAGGCATCACACCTCACCCTCTTACTATTCATAACAGTTTCATCTCTGCTTTATTTTTTGCATGCATTTATTATGTGAATTATTATTTAAGTCTTGTATTTGTAAGTAGACTCTAAGTTCTTTTGAGTGGTGTTTCAGTATTTATTCTGTATGATGTTTCCTATATGTTGGTGCTCAACAAAAATATTTACTTAGTCTTTTTTCTGGTTGTAGAGTTGCACTTGGTGTAGTGTTACAGATAAAATTCTGTCTCTAAGGCAGGGGACTCATGCGGAAAATTTGTTGCTTCCTGGTAGTGCCACTGTCCCTAGGTGAGAAGAAAGGACTGAAAATAACAAGTCATATGTGCAAAATGGCAAAAGGAGTCCTGGTGGCTGGGATGTCCACTCAGAATTATTACAAAGCAAAGTAAGAAGTGGTGCTTTTGTGTGTTCAGAAAGCCAACCTTTGCAGCTTATGACATAACTTAGCAGATAAAGGTTGAAAACCTGGGAAGTTGAGTTCAATACATGAACCCTACATTAAGGTGGAAGGAGAGAACTGACTCCAAAAAGACATCCCTGACCACCACATGCTGTAGGATGCATGTCCCATTGCATGCACATATACAATAATAATAATAATTTTTGTAAACAGGACAGCCAGCTTTTAAGATGGGACTCTACCCCAGATGAGATAATTTGTTCCCTAAAGTTAGTGGATATTCACACTGTGTATGTGTGTGTGTGTGTGTGTGTGTGTGTGTGTGTGTGTGTGTGTGTGTTTGTGTGTGTGTAACTGTGAGCAGAAAACTATACATGTTCCCAGAGTTTGGATAGTGAGGGCATGCCAGAATCTTCAGAAGAGCTACAATATCTATGACAAATAATTTTCATTTTCTAAGTAGTTCAGATTGCCATGAAATGTATGACCCCATCAGATTGAATCCAGGGTTTTCATAGTCTCAAATGCTTTCCACTCTACATGGCCCTTAATCATATTTTACCCATCAATCATATTATGGTCTAATGTGTCCTTAAACAATCACATAAGATATCAGAATACCTGACTTTGGAAAGAAGCTAGACTTATCACTGTAGCATAGCACATACTTTAATACCTGACTTGAATTTTTGTCAGAGGTCACAGCCAATGCTAACAAGTTTGATAACTGTCATGTAATATTTTCAAGGCTAGATATTGTTTTAACACCTCAGATCCCCCTGGAGGTATATGTTATCTATCTATCTATCTATCTATCTATCTATCTATCTATCTATCTATCTATCTATCTATCTATCATTTGTGATAACACAGGTTTTACTCTTTGGTGGAGGCAGGAGGGGAAAGGATATAATCTGTACTGAGGAAAGGAACTTTGTTCTGAGGTTTTTGCTAACAGGGCCATGAGGGGATTAGATGTTGAATCTTATACTATAAGCTTAGAACCTTGGCCTTGAATTAATAAGTCTGAGTATAATGCACACACACACACACATACACACACACACACACACACACACACACACACACGATCAAATTCTGGTCACGGATGCTATAAATATTGCATTTTCATGTTGTTGAAGAAAACCATGTACTGTGTGGCCTTATGTTAAAGAGATGCTAGAGATAGTGTGTTCCTGGGTCTCAGAGGACATCTCATTTGAGCACTGCCTGGTGTTTTTAGCTTGAGGTCTCAGGCAAGAATGACCAGGTAAGTTATTTACCTGTGTGTAGAATGGGAAACTGACAGGGTGTTGTTGATTGAGTCTGGCGTGGTTCAGCTCAGGGAATGACTTTTGTGCTGACATCAAATAGCAGTGATTTTAGGTTTATGACAGCTATCAAATATAATGATATGGAATGAGACAGAATTGTGCCACAATAGCAATAAAAATCAACCTGGAAGGAGAGGTGCTTCCATCTGTTTTACTGTTGCTCAGGAGGTTTGATTATGGGAGTTTGAGGCTGGCAGTCTGACTATGAAAAATCAGACTTCATGATTCTCCTTAAGTGAAAGATGTGGCAACCTGGATTGCTGTGAGCACAGAGGACATGGACAATGACAGCTGTTTTCTGGAAAGACATCAACTTTACACAGTCCACACTGGTAGTTGTCATCTTGAAAGTGGTGTTGATAGGTAGGAGGCTGTCAGAGGGAAGGCTTGCCCTGTTTAGAACAGCCTGCTGGCATTCAGGCTGAGTTGCTGTACAATGTACACTACTGTGTGTTCCTGGTTTGGGCCACTCAGTGTTTTACTTACATGGATAACTGGAGAATAGTCGCTTATAATTTACTATTTGATTTATACATATTATCTCAAAAGTGCTTTGCCTTTCTCCAATAAATGACAATATTATTATATATAGCACTACTAGGCTGTGAATGTTTAACCCTCACCCAATTCATTTGTTGATATTCTAATCAAGTTGATGGTATTGGGAGCCAGGATGTTTGCTCTTAAGAAGTAGAACTGGGAGAGACCCTTTGTACCTTCTGCCATGTGAAGACACAGTGAAAAACCACTGCTTATAAAAAAAAGTCAAGTGGTCATGCTAAGTGGAATTTTCTGGCATCTTGTTCTTAGACTTCCAAGCTGTCAGATATCTGATACTTTTTATTATAAGTCATTCATGGCATTTTTGTTATAGTATCCCAAATGGGCTAAAATAGCTGTCTTCCCTTCAATGGGTATGCTAACTCATGAATGCTTTAGAGACTTATAATAAGTCCTGAATTATATTTATCTACCCCTCTTTAACTGGAAATTATATACTGAAGTATTTGCTATAGGAAATTTATCCAGTACTATGTTATGAAACTAGTATCATAGGTACATGCTCTAAAACTTACATTTTAAAAAACTAAACTTTTTTTCTTTCTTTTTTTTAAGTCCCACAGTGCAAGAGTATAGGTTGTCTCTTTGTACATATGGATATGAAGCAGTAGTGAATATTTAATGGTCTTGAAATCAAACTCCTTGTCACAGCTGGAAGACTATTACCTCATGCTTAAATATGGAAGTACTGTTGCCTATTTTGAGTGATGTGATGTCCATTGAGCTGGAAACAATATACCTAAAGCTTTGTTCAGATACTTGCCTATAAATATGTATTTTATAGAGAAAAGAGTTTAGGGTAATGATGGGAATCAATTTGTTTTCCATTTTTAGGTATCAATCAGCGTAGTCAAAAGATTGTGAAAGGATGTTTACAAGACACTAGAAAATGTCTAGAATGTCTGTAATAACTATATATGTGTGTATGAAGGGGGTGGTTGGTTTTAGTGGTCAGTTTGATTTGATTATGGGGTACACACAGCTGATGAAATATTTTTTTTCTTTTTCAGTGCTTTGGTATGTAGAGTCTTCCCCTAATAAAGTGTGGGTTTGATGTGTGATTTAAGATTTAGTAATGATTCTTTTACAAATATGGATGCCATTGCATTTGGGGTATAGATTTTTAGAATTGAGACATCATCCTGGTGGATATTTTCCTTAACACATATGCAATGTCCTTCTCCATCTCTTTTGGTTAATTTTGGTTTGAAGTTTACTTTGTTAGATATTAGGATAAACTGCTTACTTGTCACAGACTCTGGACTAACAGTTGAGAAACCCCATGGGTCTGAACTAGGCCCTCTGAATTTGGGTGACAGAAAATATTCTTTCAATAGTTGATAGATTGACTGTTATAGTAGGATATGAACTAAAGTATGTTTTAAAATGACTCTTTAAGATTATAGCACCATTTAAACTGGCATGTTGTAGAGGCTGTCTTCTACATGCTCACAGTGAAGTAACTGATATAATCTTGCTTAATCCATACAATGGAAGCATGATCATATTACAGATGATAAAGCAGATATGTAGAGATATAATTATATATTAGAGCTTACACTGCTATGTGTTGGAGTCTTCAAACTGGAATCCAGGCCAAATGTCATCAGTTTTTGGTTTTGTATGGCTCTGGAAATTAAAAATATTCCTCAATATTCTTTGAGGAGTAGGAGAAGGGAAAACATTAATCAGAATATACTATCTAAAATAAAATTTCAAGAACAGAAAAAAATAGATTAGTGGGAAAACGTCTTTACAAAAAGATCATTTTAAAGCACAAGAAATTTATATTTTGACAGGTAAAATGTTGTTGGAAAATAGCAATACTGTTTGATCTGTAGTCTTTGCTTCTCCTGTGTGACAAAAGTCAAGAACATTAAGTTGGTCATATTTACTGTTTTACTATTTGTGGAAAAGATTCATAGACATCTGAATAAATTGTTCAGCTAGGATTCAAACCTGAGTTTCTAAGCTAGATATGGTTTTAGACAGCCAAAACCTGTTTAGGTTTGGGGATTCATGTAGAAGACCTTATAGAGAGCCATCAAGGAGCTCAGGAATAAGTAACTGGTCACTGTGGCATTGGGTATGCTGGGTAGAAACTACATCAGGGACTCTAGATCTGTGGGATGGCACTAAAGTCAGTGTGAGGAGGCACAGGGTGTATCTGGGGAGTGTAGTCAACTACAGAGATAAGGCATAAAGCACAAATATAAGGTCCTGTGACAAATGACATCATAGCCATAAGCTTTCCTTCTAGTCTATTTTAGGCCTACATGTTTCTTAATCACTAGCTATAGAGGGAGCTCAAGATTCATAAAGAATATCTAGTACAAAGAAGCAGGATGACTTATATTCTGAGGCTTAATATCAGACTCTTGGGGAGAGACGAGCTTCTTGTGTTAAAATAGAAATGGGACGTGATGTCTAGGAACTTCCCCAGTTCTGTTAAATAGGAGCAAGTTGGCAGTAGAATTGACAGTGTAATTTCTTCCATTCAGGGGTGTTGTGAGTAGTGTTACTACAGAAACACTTTTCATTCCAATACCTTTATCAGGTCTGTTTTACATCCAGCTGAGAAGATGCTGCAGTGTAAGTGCACCTTCTTAGTGTGTTCAGGTGAACATACATGGTCAGTCTCCTCTGTGGGGTCTCTGTGCTATCATCGATACACCTAAGGACTGCTCTGCGGCATAAGATAAGCACATGGAGGCTGATTCTTTCACGACATTCATTTTGTTGTGTTCTAGCAACCCTGGGAAAGGCTGACTTTCCTTCTGTGTCACAGTATTATTTGCTTATCTAAGAAATTAGGCTCAAAGTGAAAGGAGAATTGAGAGGAGCTGGCATGCAGCACTGACTCCAGAGATTTTGTCTGTGGTAACATAGAAATCTCATTCGTATATTTTATTTTGTTCAGCTTTTAAAAAGAGTGTGGGGCAACGAGTGACTTTTTGTTTATTAGATATCACTGTAGGAATTCAAACTCGGTGTGTGTGTGTGTGTGTGTGTGTGTGTGTGTGTGTGTGTGTGCATGTTGTTGTATTCTGTGTTGTGTCTCTATGTGCACATACTTGTGTATCAAGAGAGAAAACAGGAGAGTTGCAGGCCGAGGGAATTGCATTATGGTTGTCAGATAGCATTGGCTGACTCTCTAATTCATATAGTGATAGTTTAGAAGCCTTAGGGTTACTTCCATCTTCCTTATGTTTACTAGTATCCTATCATGCTCCCAATATTAACTCATTTTGTATAGATTTAGTTATTTAGGTATTAGAGTCAATAGTCTTTTGTAAGAACTGTATGCTTTATGGAACATATAGGACCATATCACCTTCAATGTTCTTAAAGCTATGATTTAATAAGCCCCTATGTGAATTCTAGGTGTGCCTTTTATGAGGCTTGAAGTGTGGGTGGGAAAATCTTGCTTATCTATGAGAGATTCTATGCTACTTAAAGATAAAGGTGACTTTTAGGGTAAGATGGAAGACTAAAGGTTGTCTGTATGTGACACAGTAAAGGAGAGGTATAAGAAAAATAAAATACCATTCTAAAGAAAGAAAGGCAGAAAGGAAATAGATTCAAACCCACAAGGTAATGGCAGGCTATCCAAAATTTGTGGAGAAAAAGGCATGTGATACTTGGAAAGAGTAAACAAAATCAGAAACAATTATACCTTGTGATTCCTTTGAGGACAGATGTGAACTAGTAGATTTTCCCAAAGCCAAGTTATCACATTAAACACAATGACATAGACAACATATCATTACATGACAGACTCAATGTATACAAATATGTATTTCACCCATAGGAAGCTATAGCATATGCAAGCTAATCCAAGCAGACATAACATTTGTTACCTTAAGGGACTGACTAGGTAGAAGATGGCACCAGGAAGCCTTCTGCATAGCAAACAATGCCTTATGTTTTAATTTGGGCAGTGTTACACTGTTGTACCAACTTGTACCAGTTCATTGAGCCATATACTTGAAACTGTTCTCTTGTATATATGGTAGTCCTCCATATTAAAAGTTTCCCCCAAATATACCACAAGTACTTATGACTTTTTACCAGGTGTCCCTGGTAAAAAAAGACTGGCCAAAAAGTCTTTTTATGCATGGCTTATCCTGAAAATTCAAAGTGACGTTTGTAGGACCATACTCTGAGACAGAACTGCAGCACACCTCTAGCAAGGATGAGAGAACTTAACTCAGAAGCATTTAGTGTTTCATGACATGTGAATCTGAGTGACAGGCTGGAGTGAACTGCATAAAGACAACCTTACAACCTTTAACCACAAGAGTGGCTGCAAAGAGAGAGGCCCAATACTTATACCCATGCTAGGAACTACCCAAGGACAGGCCTGCAGCATGGGAGCAGACCTGGAACTTGTGACTATAACAGGGACTACAGACAGATTCTATGCCTGCACCAAGTTCTCTTTCCATCACTTTGATATCAGTTTAATTTAACTTCTAATTTCAATTTAGTGTAAAAGCTTTGTCTTTCTCTTGCATTAATATCTATCCACTGCTTCCATTTTCTTTTGATGGGATTTCCAAATAACACATTTTGGTCTAGAGTTGGTGACATGTTTTCTTAGCCTCTTGAATGCTGGGGCTGTTTTAGATTGCTTAATTCCATTACTTACCTTTCTGTCTTTATTATATCTGTAGCTGAACATGCCTCATCTCCTTCCCATACTCTGTTTACTTCACTTTCTCCAATTTTTTCTGTTGCTGTTTTATGAATTGCTGATCTTTCTCTGTTTATCTCAGTTACATTTCTACTCATAACTAATATCTGAGGGCACACCTTAATATCCTTATTCCCCACTTCCTCCAAATTACAGTAGAAAAGATTAATTTTTGAGTTGCTTATTACTCTGTTTTCATAGTTGGCATGCTCTTTAGTTGTGGTTGCTTTTATCACAGGCATTCTGTTTTGGATTGGGGATGGATTGAGCCTGATGCCTGAGCATGTAGGCTAGAGCATTATCTACTCAGAGGTACTTCTAGAATACTTTGGATAAATGACATATCAACCTAACTCAATCCAGTCACTTGAACATTGCAAATTTTTTATTGAGAGAAAATCACCTTTAAAAAAATCTAACCAACAGCTTAATCCCAGATGAAGAAAGTTCAATGCAGAAACACAAACAAGAAAATATCAAAACATCACAACTCTCTGAAAACTAATTCCATAGCAAACAACCCCAATGAGAAGTACATGGAATCAAAGCAGATTAATTCATAGGGTAGAGGAAAAGGAGAGAATAGAGAAAAGTAGAGGATGTGGGAGGTGGAGAGGTGAGCGTGGTCAGAAACCATGAGATACTTGAAAGAAATTGTTTTTATGGAATCAATATGTACAATGCCTTGAAAGGCATTAAATTTATTAAAGTATTAAAAGCCTCCAATGTATTTGACTTATAATTGTTGTGAAAATTAGGTGAGATAGGTAATGACTTTGGATGCTTGTTGATTGAATAGTTGTGTTTCTTTTGAGACAGTCCTGGGCTTTGGAAGGTAACCTCATCAGCTTAGTAAGTATGTACATTATCATACTAGACTCTCTCCACAGCAATTCTTTCAGCCACTTCTTTCCAAAACATTATTGCATTATTAAGGAGCCATTATTTATATATGTCTGGCAATTACAAAATGGTTCATCCAGCCAGGTGCTAGAAAATAAACACGACAGGATTTTATATTGCTAATCTGTGAGTATTAAAATAGATTGGTGATTAGGGAGCTAATTATTCTGTTATATTAACACCTGACAAATAAAATATATGTACAGCTTTCCATCTTTCACTTTTGTGTGCTATTTGGCTTATGGTCTGTCTCAAAGTAATCTTTATCTTATTGTTTTCTGTGACATAAGAACTGCTCATGTGAAGTCTATACTACTTCCTGTTATGAGGAAATAGGTTTGTGGCAGTGATGGAATTTGTTATTTTGCTAGTAGATGCCTCTCAAACTGAAATAGGATTATTCAGGCACTCATCTATAGAGTGTATCACATCCTTTATTGTGTTGTGAAAAGATGCCATTGGCCGTTAACTTTGGAAGTAAAATGCTCAGGGATAGAGAACTGTTGGCTCATGTATCTCTAATGTCAGATATGGAACCATGGTGAAGTTAAAAATGGGAAAGAGAAAGTCTTAGGAAGTGACCCCTCCTTCCATCATTAGAAACAGGCCATTGATAATGACATTGTTTTGTCTTTGTTTTCATCTAACGGGGTCCATGTACACCAAAATAGTGTGATAAGATGCCTTTGTGCCAAACAGACAAATCTCTGTAAACAGAAGTTTCTGTTCCCCCCCCCCCCGGTCTCACAGCCGTTTATCCCCAAATAAACACGCAGAGACTTATTTTAATTATAAGCTGTTTAGCTGATGGTTTAGCCTTCTTACTAGCTAGTTTTCTGTTAATTATTAACCCATAACTATTAATCTAATGCATTTACCCATGGCCTTATCATACCAGAGAATGCCTGGGCATCCTACCTTCCCAGTAGGGAAGGCATCTTTCTGGCAGTTTCTTTCTCCTTCCTCTCTCCAGAATTCTCCTCATCTGGTAGCTCTGCCTGAACTTCCTGCCTGGCTATTGGACGATCAGTGTTTTATTCATCAACCAATTAGAGATCTCTCCCACTTGAGTAACTCAAATTCTTATTCTAGCCATCTAAGCTTAACTTCTTCGATCTTAGAAAACTCTTTGACTATAGAAATTTATGCTTCCAATTTCTATTTTTTAAAAAAATCAATGTAACAATTGACCAGTAACTCAAGCAGCCATCTCATTTCTTTTTAAATCATGGTTAGAATAGTATATAGGGTACTAACCACATAGGTTTCCTGAGTTTCAATCTGGGCTCCTTCACCTAGTTGCCAAGGAGTTTTATTCAAGTAACTTTATCGCTCTATGCCTGTTTCTTATATTTAAAATGTAGAAAACAATAGCTCTTGCACTGTAGGATTTTTTTTTTTGGTAAAAGTTGATACATGATATAGGAGAGATACTTAAGACTACATTGCATATAATCAGTGTTGTCAGGCTAAAAATAAAATTAAGATGGCCAGCTTTCTTCTCTTCATGATACAATCATGTAAGTTTCCTCTTTTGTTAAATTTCTTTTGAAATTTTGACTTTTGGAGGCAAGTAGTAAGTAAATATACTTACTAGTGCCACTTACAAACTCTTAAAATAGAATTCTTCAATCAAATCAAAAGAAAGGACAGAAGATAGGATAAAAATGGTTCATTTGCTGGTATAAATTTTATGTGAAAATGATATCTAGTGTTACTATGATCTAGAATATTCTCTAGTTATCTATTTGTAATTTTTCTTGAAACAAGGTAAAATTCAGCATGCAGAAACCCACATGGAAGCCACAGGAGGATGCAAGGTATCTATCTCTCTGTCAATCTTATTCCTTTCAAGCAGGATCTCTCATTCAATTATCATTTCAGGAAGGCTGGCTGGCTAGTATATTCCCAGAATGCTCCTCAAGGTTGTAGCTAAATGCATAGGCAGCAATGTGTTGCCTTTGACATGGATGCTAGGGATTTGAACTCAGGTCCTCATGCTTTCAGTGTAAGGACTCTTACCCACTGAGCTATCATCCCAGCCTTCTAAAGTCAAAGCCAGGTTTCTATGGACAACCCATTGTTTCTTCAATACAATGTCCTTCTCTTCCTCCTTTCTACTTTTCAAAAGGCTTATTTAGAGGTGTGCTGTTTCAATACTTTCCCCCCACCCCCCACCAGTATGCTTTGTGACCAAAAAGATACCTAATATACAGAAACAAAGTAGACTAAAACTGTGGATAACATGCACATTAAATTTTGGATTCCATAGAAGGGCAGCAAGATGGCTCATCTGGTAAAGGCACGTACAGCCAAGACTGATGTCCTGAGTCAAACTCCTGGGTTTCAAAGTATGGAAAGAGAAAGCAATTTCCATGAGTTGCCATCTAATTTCCATATACATACAATAACACACATATCTACTTCCCTAAATATAAATAAATATGAAAAAGTTCTGCTATCCTTATTTAATGATTTTTTAATCCCAAGAAGATGCCTTCCATGAATTTCATTTTCAGGAAATCACTACTTATAAAATGTTGGCATAGTCACCTTTCTTGGTTCCAGTGACGTGTTTTCTCTTTTCTGTAGATTAACTGAGGCAGTAATTGGCTGAAACAAGAAAACAAAACCATTTAAAGTAAACTGTGTTAGAATCGGTGATATGGATTGGTACAGGCAGATAAAGCTATTGAGGCAGGAACTTAGGTGGTCAAAAATAAAGCCTGAAGTTATTCTCTAGTTTTATGGGACACGGCCTATGTTTTGGCAAAGTGCGACTTGCTTAGATTGAATTTGATCTACAATCCTACAGTACTCTTGAGCAAGAATCTCTGAAGTAATGATGGCGACAGTGATGCTGACCTGGAGGAATTAGCTCGGGCTTAATTTTGTTTCTTGTTCTTTTAATTTATCCTCCAGTCACATGTCCTACAACATAAGCAAAGGCAACAGTTTTCAACTGTTATATTCCTACCACCAGGGACATTTGACTATGCCTAGAGATATCTGGGTTGTTATAATGGCATTGCGTGGAATGTTACTAGCATTTATTGGGTAAAGCTGGGGATACTGATAAAAATGATTGTTACAGAGAACCGAGGACAATCCACGGCAACATAGGATAATATAACCCAAAATATTGCTGATAATGTTGAGGAAGTAAGAAACATTCCATCACTCCCTCTCCATTCTTCCTGTCCCTTTGAGAAGTGATAAGCTGTAAAGTGACATTCCATCTCTGTGTTTCCATCATTATGGAGACACCTACTGTCAGTCTTTTCTTGTCATGGTAGACTATGTGTCCTCCCTACAGAGTAAAAATTCTTTAAGTTGCTCCTATTCTACATCTTTGTTGCGGTCAAGATGAAGGCAACTAAGATATAAAATGTACACAAGGAAGAAGTGCTGCTGTTATGAACCTGACTATGAATCTCCTAGGTGTTTAGAGCATGCTCTTGGGAGAAATGGAGAAGCGTTTGGGGGTTGTGGGTTAGAGAAGGCCTAGAATTATTTAAGAAGAGCGCCAAAAGGATTATAATGTGAGTTCAGAATCCTATGCAAAAAGAACTCTTACGAGTAGGCTTCCAGGAAGCCTGGTCCCACAGCCATGCCAGCCCCAAATAACACACAGAGAAGCTGATTTAGACAGAAAGCTGTTGGCCTGTTACTAGCATTTCTTATTGGCTTAAATATTAACCTATTTCTATTAATTTAACTATTTCCACATGGTCTATCTTGCCAGAGATCTGGACCTCTGTTCTCTTGGTCCTACATGTTGAATCTCCTATTACCCATTCCCCTTTGTCTCCTAGTCCCACTTATCTTGTTTTCCTATTGTCCAATAGTGTTTTATTCATTAACCAATAGGAGAAACATATTTACAGAATGACATCTTGCATCATCTCTTCTTTTCTGTCTGAAATAAAAAAAGGGTCTTAATTTTAACATAGTAAAATATATAACAAAACAGTTATCAAATAAGAACTACAGTTAACAATATTTAGTCCATTAGCATTTATCAAGATTTAAAGAAAATATTTAATCATCTATTCTATCTTTGTGAGTCTAAAGTCCTATAAGTAACTTATCTTTAATCCTAACTAAGGAAAGCTATAACCTTAATTATCTGTCTTAAACTCCATAAAAAAAAACCCACAGAAGGATAATATATAAACTCTAGAAATGATAGAGACATCTTGCTATCCGATCAGTCACCTGAAATTCTTCTGTAATGTTCCATCTTCAGAATATAGGCCATAGTGTTTCTGGCAGACTCCTCAGCAGAGCAGGAGACTTTAAACTGTCCACATGTATTGGCAGTTAGTCAGTAACTTTCCTCTGTGTTCTACAGACTGTCTGGCAATCTCTTGCATGAAGCAGGGACCCTGTAGCAATGTCCATCTTGAATCAGCAGTCACTTTTCTGTGGGTCCTGCATGTCTACTTTATACAGCATAAAGTTAAATAGTCTAGACAAGAGCAATATCTTGCCCAAATGGCTAGTCTTGCCATATTGGAAGTAAACTCCATAGTGAGTTTCTTTGATGTCCATCCTCCTTTTTGATGCAGGTGGTGTTGCCAGGAGCATTTATGTTTTACTCTCAAGAAAAACCCTAAACCATTTTAAATGCATATTCTGTAGGTCTTTGAAAGGTTTGAAGAATGTCTATTCATTTCAAATACATCTCTGTATATCTAGAATACTTAACTAACTTAAGTATAAGTTTTGACTGTTATAGGTAACTATCTATAATCTGTACTAAACTATACATTAAATTTTAAATGAGCTATATAAACACAATACCTAAATAAGAGGAGAAATAGACATATCACATAATTGACCTTAATTTGTTTCAATAAATAAAAATTCATTTCAAAACAAAGTAAAACAAAGTATTCATATCTATACCATAATACCCTTTTTACCTTTAAAGGGATTGATCGTGGTCATTAACTATTTATAACCAACCCCATTTCAATGAAAACAAACATTTATAGACAATATTAGGGATTTTGGGCGTCATCCTTTCCAAACTGCTTCTTGCTGGTAGAGGGCACTGTCAAGGGATTCTAAGAAGATGCAGAAATCCTGGCTGTATTGGTCTGCAAGGCTGCCTTGTCCCATCTGTTTTGAATGTTGGATCACCTGGGACACTACATCGGGGGTCTTGCTTGGTCAAACCATGTTAGTCTGGAAGGAATCCACAGCTTTTCATTTTCTGTGGAAACAAAAATAGAAATCCTTTTTCCCAGTAACTTGTCAAATATTGAAGTCAAAGAATTTTTAAAATATATAAATTGGATTAATTTATCAGCATTGATAATCAAGTGTAGTGTAGCAATTCTTTCTTCTTTAGCAAGTGAGCAATTTAAAGACAATCCATTGCATATAGTATCCAGACTCTGTCTGTGCTTTCCAACTTCACATGGCTTTTGTTATTACTCTATTTCTTCTATTTTTATTTTTTAATCATTTTTTAATTTTTTTAAAATTTATTTTATATAACAAAGTCCATTTAAATGAAAACAAACATTTATACACAATATTTGGGAATTTGGGCATTGTTGTTTCCAAACTACTTCCTGCTGGTAAGGGGTGCTGTCATGGGGGATTCGAAGAAGATTCAGAAATCCTGGATGTAGCCTGTAAGGCTGCTTGGTCCAGCTGTTTTGAATGTAGGATCACCTCGTACTCTGTTTCAGGTGGTCTGGCATGATCAAACCACATTAGTCTGGAAGGAATCCACATCTTTTCATTTTCTGTGGAAACAAATATAGAAATACTTTTCCCCAGTAACTTGTCCTTCAACTTAAATTTTGGAGGCAAAGCATTTTTTTTTAATTTAATTTATTATTTTACATGTTGATCCCAGTTCCCTCTCCCTCCCTCCCTCCAACCCCCCTTCCTCCCTCCCTCCTTCCCTCTCTCCCTCCCACCCTTATTTCCTCCCTTTTACCCTCTCTGCCCTCTCACATGCACTCTAACCACCCTCCCCTCCCATCCCCCCACCCCAATTCCATATGTAGGGGAATGCCATCCAGTTGGGGTCATGTAGATCTGACAAGTCATGTGAAGTTGGGACTAGGGCTTCTCTCCTATCTCTAGATTAAGGCAGTTATCCCTCCATGGGGGATGTGTTCACAGTCCTTTTGTGCACAAGGGATACATCCAGGTTCCATTGTCTGAGGTCCCTTAGACTGCTCAGTCCTTCTGGCTGAGACCCATATTCGGGGGGGCCCCGAGTCAGTCCCCTGCTGGCTTCCCAGCTATCAGTCTAGTGGCCATTAGCTCTTCCTTGTTCAGGTAAGCTGTCTGTATGTGTTTCTGCCACCTGGTCTTGTCCTCTCCATCTGCATCTGGGTTCTAGTTCGATCAGTGTTTATGTATGGGTGTTTGATCCTGTTTTCAACAGGCATTAGTTGAGGGCTCCATTGATAAGTTAGTTGTTGATCTCACTCTCCAGGAAGGGCATTTAAGATAGCCCTTCCACGGAAGCTCAAATTGTTAGTGGGGAACAGTTTTGTAATTCTCTAGACCTTTCTTTGTCTTCAATTTTATCTTCAAACCAATATTGGCTCCCTCTTTTATGTTCTCTCTCTCTCTCTCTCTCTCTCTCTCTCTCTCTCTCTGTCTCTCTCTCTCTCTTTCCTGTCTTCTATTCCTAACCATGTTCAATCTTCCTGGTTGCACGTTTTCCTTTCCTCCCCCTCATTTTCTCCTACTTCTCTCTCCATTCGCTGCCCCCCCCCACTTCCGCTGAGTTCTGGGGGACTTGTCCCTTCCAAGTTCTGTGAGGGGCTTTATATGAATCTCTTAGAATACACCTTGTATCCTAGTTCCTCTGGTGATGTGAATTATAGGCTGGTGATCATTTGATCTAGGTCTAAAATCCATATATGAGTGAGTACATACTGTGTTCCTCTTTTTGTGACTGGGTTACCTCATTCAGGATGGTTTCTTCAAGTGCCATCCACTTGCCTGCGAATTTCAAGATACCATTATTTTTTTTCTGCAGAGTAGTATTCCATTGTGTAGATGTGTCACATCTTCATTAACCATTCTTCAATTGAGGGGCATCTAGGTTGCTTCCAGGTTCTTGCTATTACAAATAGTGCTGCTATGAGCATAGTTGAACAGATGTCTTTGTTGCATGGATGTGAATCCTTTGGGCATATGCCTAAGAGGGGGATTGCCGGGTCCTGTGGTAAACTAATTCCCATTCCTGAGCAACCGCCATACTGATCTCCAAAATGGCTGTATGAGTTTGCACTCCCACCAGCAGTGGAGGAGTGTTCCCCTTTCTCCACATCCTCTCCAACATATGAGTCATCATGGGTGTTTCTAATTTTAGCCATTCTGGCAGGAGTAAGATGGTATCTCAAAGTTGTTTTGATTTGCATTTCCCTGATAGCTAAGGATGTGGAGCATTTTCTTAAGTGTCTTTCAGCCTTTTTGATTTCCTCTATTGAGAATTCTTTCTTCAGTTCTGTACCCCATTTTTTAATAGGGTTATTTGGTGTTTTCTTGACTAGTTTCTAGAGTTCTTTGTATATTTTGGAGATCAGCCCTTTGTCGGATATAGGATTGGTGAAAATCTTTTCCCAGTCTGTAGGCTGCTGTTTGGTGTTGTCCACAGTGTCCTTTGCCTTACAGAAGCTTGTAAGGTTGAAGAGGTCCCATTTATTAATTGTTTCTCTCAGTGTCTTTGCCCCTGGAGTTATGTTCAGGAAGCGGTCTCCTATACCAATTTGTTCAAGGGTACCTCCTACTTTCTCTTCTAAGAGGTTCAATGTGGCTGGATTGATGTTGAGGTCTTTGACCCATTTGGACTTGAGTTTTGCGCATGGCGACAGACATGGGTCTATCTGCAGTCTTCTACATACCCTCATCCAATTGTAACAGCACCATTTGTTGAAGATGCTGTCCTCGTCCCATTGTATAATTTTACCTGTTTTGTCGAAAATCAGGTGTTCATAGTTGCGTGGATTAATATCAGGATTTTCAATTCGATTTCATTGGTCTACCTGTCAATTTTTATGCCAATACCAGGCTGTTTTCAGAACAATAGCTCTGTAGTAGAGCTTAAAGTCAGGAATGGTGATGTCTCCTGAAGTTCTTTTATTGTATATTGTTGTTTTGGCTATCCTGGGTCTTTTGGTTTTCCATATAAAGTTGATTATTATCCTTTCAAGGTCGGTGAAGAATTGTGGTGGGATTTTAATGGGGATTGCATTGAATCTGTAGATTGCTTTTGGCAAGATTGCCATTTTTACTATGTTTATCCTACCTATCCAAGAGCATGGGATATCTTTCCATTTTCTGGTATCTTCTTTAATTTCTTTCTTTAGAGCTACAAAGTTCTTATTATATAGGTCTTTTACTTGTTTGGTAAGCATTACACCAAGATACTTTATGTTGCTTGTGGCTATTGTAAAGGGTGATGTTTCTCTGATTTCTTTCTCTGTCTCTTTTTTGTCTGAAAAAATAGAGCTACTGATTTTTTGAGTTTATCTTGTATCCTGCTAGTTTGGTGAAGGTGTTTATCAGCTGTAGGAGTTCCCTGGTAGAGTTTATTGGGTCGCTTATGTAAACTGTCATATCATCTGCAAATAGAGACAGTTTGACTTCTTCCTTCCCAATTTGGATCGCCTTGATTTCCTTTTGTTGTCTTATAGCATTAGCTAGAACATCTAGTATGATATTGAAAAGATATGGAGAGAGAGGGCAGCCTTGTCTTGTTCCTGATTTTAGAGGAATTGGCTTAAGTTTCTCTCCATTCAGTTTGATGTTGGCAGTTGGTTTGCTGTATATTGCCCTTATTATGTTTAGGTATGTTCCTGTTATCCCTGACCTCTCCAAGACCTTTATCATGAAAGGGTGTTGAATTTTGTTGAAGGCTTTTTCTGCATCTAGGGTGATAATCATATGGTTTTTCTTTTTCTGTTTGTTTATATGGTGGATCATGTTGATAGATTTCTGTATGTTAAATCATACCTGCATTCCAGGGATGAATCCTAGTTGGTCATGGTGGATGATTTCTCTGATGTATTCTTGAATTCGGTTTGCCAATATTTTATTGAGTATTTTTGCATTGATGTTCATCAGAGATATTGGTCTGTAGTTTTCTTTCTTAGTTGTGTCTTTGTGAGGCTTGGGTTCCAAGGTTATTGTGGCCTCATAAAAAGAGTTTGGCAATGAACCTTCTATTTCTATCTTGTGGAGCAGTTTGAGGAGTAGTGGTATTAGTTCTTCCTTGAATGTTTGGTAGAATTCTGCACTGAATCCATCTGGCCCTGGACTTTTTTTTGTTGGAAGGCTTGCAATGACTGCTTCTATTTCATTGCGGGTTATAGGTCTATTTAAGATGTTTTTCTGTTCTTGATTTAATTTTGTTAAGTGATAGTTATTCAGAAACTTGTCCATTTCCTTTGAATTTTCAATTTTTGTGGAATACAGATTTTCAAAGTATGACCTGAAAATTGTCTGGATTTCCTCTGTGTCTGTTGTTATGTTCCCCATTTCGTTTCTGATTTTGTTAATTTGCATGTTCTGTCTCTGCTTTTTTTGTTAATTTGGATAAAAATTTGTCTATCTTGTTGATTTTCTCAAAAAACCAACTCTTCGTTGCATTGATTTTTTTTTGTATTGTTTTCCTGGTTGCCATTTTGTTGATTTCAGCCCTCAAGTTGATTATTTCCTGGAGTCTACTCCTATGGGGTGAATTCGCTTCTCTCTGCTCTAAGGCTTTCAATTGTGCTGTTAATTCTTTTATGTGATTATCCTCTGTTTTCTTCATATGGGCACTTAGTGCAATGAACTTCCCTCGTAGCACTGCTTTCAATGTGTCCCATAAGTTCGGGTATGTTATATCCTCATTCTTGTTGAATATTAGAAAATCCTTAATTTCTTTATTTCTTCTTTGACCCAGGAGTGGTGCAATTGCACATTGTTCAGTTTCCATCAGTTTGTAGGTTTTCTGCTATTTGTGTTGTTGTTGAATTCCAATTTTAAAGCATGGTGGTCTGATAAGATACAGGGGACTATTCCTATTCTCTTGTATCTGTTGAGGTTTGTTATATCACCTAGTATGTGGATGATTTTAGAGAAGGTTCCATGTGGAGCAGAGAGGAAGGTATATTCTTTTGTCTTTGTATGGAATGTTCTATAGATGTCTGTTAACCCCAGTTGAGACATGACTTCTGTTAATTCTTTTGTTTCTTTGTTGAGTTTCTGATTTGTGGTCCTGTCTAGTATTGAGAGTGGTGTATTGAAGTCTCCCACTATAAGTGTGTGAGGTTTTATATGAGCTTTGAGTTTTAGTAGTGTTTCTTTTACGAATGTGGGTGACTTTGTATTAGGGGCATAGATGTTCAGAACTGAGACTTTGTGTTGATGGATTTCTCCTGCAATGAATATGAAATGACCATCTTCATGTCCTTTGACTAATTTTGTTTTGAAGTCTAACTTGTTAGATGGTAGGATAGCTACGCCTGCTTGCTTCTTTTTGATGCTTGTTTGATTTAGGTTTGTTGTTGGCAGTGGTATTGTGAATATATTAGTTCTGCTTTACTCTTGGTTTCTGAAGTAATTGGATTATTTGTTGCCTACATTTTTGTGGGCGTAGTTACCTTCCTTGGGTTGGAGTTTTCCTTCCAATACTTTCTGTAGGGCTGGATTTGTAGATACGTATTGGGAAAATCTAGTTTTGTCCTTAAATATCTTGTTTTCTCCATCTATAATGATTGAGAGTTTTGCTGGATATAGTAGCCTAGGCTGGCATCCGTGTTCTCTTAATACTTTTAGAACATCTATCCAGGACCTTCTGGCCTTGAGGGTTTCCATGGAGAAGTCAGGTGTAATTTTGATAGGTCTGCCTTTATATGTTACCTGTCCTTTTTCCTTCGCTGCTCTTAATATTCTTTCTTTATTCTGTATGCTAGGTGTTTTGATTATTATATGTCGAGGGGTCTTTTTTCTTTGGTCTAGCTTATTTGGGGTTCAGTATGCTTCTTGTACTTTCATGGGCATGTCCTTCTTCAGATTTGGAAAGTTTTCCTCGATGATTTTGTTGAATATGTTTTCGGCACTTTTGAGGTGGGCTTCCTGACCTTCCTGTATGCCTATTATTCTTAGGTTTGGCCTTTTCATGGTGTCCCACATTTCCTGGATGTTTTGTGTTAAGGATTTGTTGGATTTATGATTTTCTTTGGTCGATGAATCTATTTCTTCTAGTTTATCTTCTATGCCTGAGATTCTCTCTTCCATCTCTTGAATTCTGTTGGTTAGGCTTGTGTCTGTAGTTGCCGATTTTTTGCCCAGTTGTTCTATTTCCTGCATTCCTTCAGTTTGTGTTTGCTTTATTTTCTCTATATCAGTTTTCAAGTCTTGAACTGTTTCCTTCACCTGCTTAATTGTTTTTTTTTTCTTTTTTTTTTTTTTTTTTTTTTTTTTGTCTTTCTGTACTTTCCTTAAGGAATTTGTTCATTTCTTATTTCTTCCACTTTTTTTGTTTGTTATTTCCTCCATTTCTTTAAGGGATTTTCTCATATTTTCTTTGAAGGCCTCTATCATTTTTATGATGGTAATTTTAAATCGTTCCCTTCTACTTCCTGTGCTTTGTTGTTGTGTTCCATTCTATTTGGTGTAGATTCTCTAGATTCTGGTGGTGTCGTGCTTGTCTTTCTGTTGTTAGGTGTTTTCTTGTATTGCCTTCTTCCCATAGCTTCTTCCAGTAGGTGTTGGTGGGGTCTCCCCCTCTCTCTATGGTACTTCCCCAGTGGGCTTACGTGGGTCTGAGATTCAATATCTATAGCTCTGTGTGTTCCAAGCTCTTTAGGAGGTTTCTCAGCAGACAGGGACCCAGGGATGGTGTCAAGGATGAGGATCCAGTAGAAGATGCCAGCAGGAACTCACAGTGGTCCTGCAGAGATAGCAGGATGTCTGGGAGGGGCCCGGGACCCCTGCAGAAGACTGGAGGTGGGGTCTGAGACAAAACAGGTGGAAATTACTGGTGGTCCACGTGGATAGTCAGTTCTCCTTTGTTCTGAGTTGCTCTGAGAAGTCTCCGAAGTAGGGTGGACTGTTGGCTCCACCCTCTGTCCCTGTGCTCAACCAGAGTGGCAGGACCGTGGGTAGGGTAGGGTACAGGGTAGGGGGGGTAGGCTCGCGGTGGGGATGGGTGGGGGTGTATCAGAGCTCCAAGGGTGTTCTCAATGGGGCAGGAGACAGGAGCAGCAGGATCAGGGGCCAACCCAGGGAGTTCGGGCGGGGAGGGGTTGGAAGAGGTTGTAGAGGACAGGCAGCCCCGATTGGGCCCAGACTCACTTCTAGGCAAAAGCTGGCAGAAGAGGACAAGGGCTGAGCTGGAATTTGGGAAGGTTTTGCAGGATAGTCAGATCTCACTGGAAACTGGAACTCTCCAGCTGAGGCCTCTTTTTTTTTTAGCAGAAGCCCAGATTTGGGGGTCAAAGATCTTGCCCCCAGGAACTCTATTTTTTAATTTTTTGAGACAGGGTTTCTCTGTGTAACTTTGTTGTCCTGAAATTTACTCTGTATACCAGGTTCACTTTGAACTCACAGAGATTTGCTTGCCTCTGCCTCCCGAGTGCTGGAATTAAAGGTGTGTGCCATCACACCTAGCTACTCTCCCCAGCTGCTCATACACACCATAGAATTGTTAGCAGTGCTTCATAAAAGCCATGTGGTTTTTTTTGCCACTTATGCTGAGTCAAGAAACCTCCCTTAAAGGAGCCACATAAATCTTTGCTTGTTTTTAGCAAAGCAGAGCCCAACTGAGAAAGTTGCTGCTACCAAGATGCTTTGCTTATCTTTGTTCGTTTGTTTCTAAAACCCTTTCTTAAAGCTTTTGTTAAGTTTTAAGTGAAAGTTTTTGAATCCACATGGTGGGGCCATTTGTTATGAGCATGTTTTCCTGCTGGCCTGGGCCCACAGCTGTGCCAGCCCCAAATAACACACAGAGATGCTGTATTAGATAGAAAGCTGTTGGCCTGTTACTAGCATTTCTTATTGGCTATCTCTGTCTTAAATATTAACCTATTTATATTAATCTAAGTATTTCCACGTGGTCTATCTTGCCACGTGGTCTAGACCTCTGTTCTCTTGGCCCTACATGTTGAATCTCCTACTACCTATTCCTGAATCCCCCTTGTCTCCTAGTCCCACTTATCTTGTTTTCCTATTAGCCAACAGTGCTTTATTCATTAACCAATAGGAGAAACATATTTACAGAATGACACCTCCCATCACAGAACTATGAATAGTTTAGGACATGATTTACCAGGATTCAGACGGGAAGAAGGAAGGAGTCAATTGGGAATTGGACTAGAAGCTTTTCATGTTATAGTTTGGTGTGTATTGTTCCCTTGTCCTAAGAATTTGAATAGTAGCAAATTCAAAAGGACTGTGCTGATTTAGTTAGTAAAGGAACTTTCAGGATAGAATAACATCTAGACTGTCTCAGTTATTTTCTCAATACTATGGACAAATGCCTAGCACGATATAAGACTGTATCATCCACTGAGGCAGAAAGGCATATGAGGGGGTGTGTGAGGTGTCTGGTCACATTGTATAGAAAGTTTAGGTTGCAGAAAGGAAGATGGACACTGGTGTGCAGCTGGATTTCTCCCTTTTCCTATTTCAGTCACATGGGACCACAGCCTTTTGATGATGTTACCTATATTTAGGGTGGTTCTTCTCTCTTCAGTAATTCTGTCTAGATACTTAGACACATATATACATGCATGCATACTCATGAATACATGACAGAGAAAGAGAGAGTATGAGAGAGACAGAGAAAGAGATAGATAGATATATAGAGAGATACTTGATTCTAAACCCAGCAAAGTAAAAATGGAGATTATCCATTATACAAGCTGCATGGTTGCTGCTAGCTGTCTTCAGTGAGCCTTACAGTGATATTTCAAAGCAAAATGAGGAACAGAAAGAAGTAAAAAAAAAATACAGTTTGGAAAATACAGGACTGTGAATAGGTCAATGTTGTGAACAAAGTGGGTAGGAAGTTTTAGTTGTTAAAATGTTTAGTGCCCCTAAGGAGAACTTTGTAGTGAGAAAACAGAGAAAGTTATTGAGGGCAAGACTTCAACCATTGGGATATCTGTGTGTAACACTAAATTCATGTGAAAATCTTTCATTTGAAATGAGAATCTCTGAACTTAGCCTCCAGTAAACTTATTATTGCAGGCCACATAGGCACTTTGTTTTACAGACACAGAGAGGATGCTGTACCTGTGGTTCAAAGGGAACAGGCTACATTTTCCAGTTTGTGGCAGAACTTTGCATTTTCCCTATGGCTGATTTTTCAGGGTTTTGAGAGACAAGAGTGAGTGGCTCATGGAGAATGCGCAAAGGTTACAGAGAACAGATGTGGCTTGGCAATAACCCCCAGAATTGGATTTTCCTCATGATCTTCTGAGGAGACCACACACAAAGCTCTAAGTTCTTAGAGTACGTAGTTCAGAAGTGTGTAGTGGAGATTTCCAAAATGAGGAACTTTGTCCAGAAAGATATAGATATCACATGGGGTTTATATATCCCACAGGGAACAGAGTTCAAAAGTCAAGGCAACTCAAGCCTGGTGGAGATCAGAGGATATCAACATGAGAAGTACCAGAAGTTAGGCATGAAGCTGCATGATGTACTTTGCTGAGTTTCAGTTTTAATCTGGTCTTAATTGCCTTTGCTTTGTCCTCTTTTCTCCATTTTGGAATAGAAATATTTACCCTGCACCAATACCTACTAGAAGTATGTAGCTACTATTTTGTTTACACAGGGGCTCACAGTTAGGAGTAACAGAACAAAAACACAGTTATCACCTTGAACGGAATAAGAGATAGTTTATTCTGCAGCCATTTTTAGTGATTATGGCCAAGGAACACAGATTTAGCTTGACACAAGTTACATGTTCCAACATGGAAGTAATTTCATGAAGTGTTATAGTTTTATAGAACCAAGAAAGTCACAAATAAAAGCACTTTTAAAATACATTGATGAGTACATCAAAGAGGCAGTTACTACAAGATGAGGAAGATTTTCTATAGGCTGGACATAGTTATCTGCTGAAATTCGGAGCTTTTGAATTGGTAGAAGCTCAAGGTCTACTAAGTTATAGATTTCAAACATGTTTTTATAGATAGCCTCAGAATGTTAGTTCTGACACAGAGATATTTCAGCAATGGCTGTTCTGGGGACTACAGCTTGTCCAAGAGAAGGTTATTAGCCTCTGGACTGCAACATTTCAATATCTCCACTATATTACAGTTGTAATGAGTCTTTCGGTCTCTGTAGACACAGCTTCTTTCTGGGAGTTTTTGATCATATGAGATTGTCTGAGTTTCTGAGACTATACACTTGACTTGTGGACAATGTTGGACCTATTAAGAAATAGAGATGTTATGGAAATGAACTAAATGCGTTTTTTTCATTATTGAAAGGCCAGGAGTATTTGATAGAAGTGGATTGTTATGGCAAAATGATGTATTTTATAGTCAAATTGGCAAGGATTGTCTTGTGATAATCTTATTAATTTGACTGAATTTAGAATCACCTAGAGGGCATGTTCTAGGAATGTTTTGGAGACATTTCCAGAGAGGTTTAACTGAAGAGGGAAAATTTACCCTGAATGTGGGTGGGACCATTCCACAGGCTGGAGGTCCTTGATTGAATAAAAAGGAAAATCGAGAAAGCCAGTGTAGTGTGCCAGCATCCTTTCTCTGCATTTACAGTTACTCTGAGATAGGAGACATTGAGAAGTCTCAACCACATACTGCTACCTCTATGAAGCTAGTTGTTGTCATGACTTTCCTAAAGCTATGGATTATGTACCCTTGAACTCTGAGCCCAACACTACTGCTTCCAGAAGAAGAAAAAGGTTGAAAAAAGAGCTGAGAAACCATGTTGACAATTATGTTCCCATTTATGAATCTTTGTACTGAATGTCTACTCTGCCTTACCATTCTCCCTCCATCCTTCCTTATGCTATGCAGTAGATGGTTCTTTGTGTCATCAAGGTTTTGACTTGAGTGAAATAACCTTAGATGGCCTTTCCTGGTGGTCCTGCCTACTTTAAGCCTTATGCCTTCAATTACTCTATGTTGATTCTTCTTTTCTTTCTTTTTTTTCCCATGGCACTTAGCCCTGAGAATTATGAGCTGCTCAATAGAGATATGTGTTTTATGAATCACACATTTGGTTTTTCATAAAGCAAAGAAATTGCAACTACATTTGAATTTTTGATATGTCTTCTGTTTATTGCCATTTCAATGCAGAAAAGCCTTCAAGCACTCACAATCCCCTTTCACTTGTTGAAAAATGCAAGATCATTGTGTGGTAGTAATTAATTTTTCTTTTGCTTTTTACCTAATTAAATTTGTGCAAAGAATGAGGAAAAGGCTTTATCATCCACAGGAGAAGCAAGTTTCTCGCACCTGACTTCCATCATTCTGAGTAACTACTTCATTAGGACTGAGGCAAGCCCAGTGACAGATCATTAATTTTCATGGATATAATCTGGGAAGCCAAATGTTTGTAGAAGGGAAGTCTGGCAAAAAAATGGCATAAATATATTAGCACTTATTAAAAATAAGTGGTGAGTCTGTTTTCATGCTGCCTCTGTCATAGTATAAATCAAATGTAAGCATTACAAAATACACAAGTCACAATGTTATGGATGGGAATGTAGATACAACCTTCATCCTTGAACAGTCTGAGTCTTTTATACTGTTGAAATTTCAAGGTATTGTAAATAAACAAAATAGAAAGATCTCTAGAAACTTTTATGCTCTCTCTTACCATATATAAGTATATTGCTATTTTTAGTAGGAAGAAACATATGACAGATAGAATGAGACTTGAAGATGTGAGCATACTAAGTGAGAATAATATCATCTTCATGTTCATACTTCTCTGATAGTTGTCCAAATGTGTGTGTCTCAATGTTTTAGAAGCAATCTTAGAAATCAAAAAGTAAAATAAGAATTATGGGAAAATTTCCCATTTCTCCAAATTAGTGAATTTTGGAGGAAAATATTTCATTACCTTTGAATTATTTTTATTCTTTCTAGGACATTGAAATCTAGGAATATCAGTAGCCAGTTGCTAATTAACAGATCCATTATTCTTAAAAATCATTGCTTCAAATTAGAATATATTTTTGGTAATTTGTAAATTATGTCTGATAGGATAACTAAAATTATCATTAAGAAACCTCTCTTTCTGAGACCAAATACTTTCATCCTTTTTATTTGAGACCAGAGTGTGCCATATGAAATGGATCCCTTATTTGTACCAATGTGTAGTCTGGGAATGGAATTTTGATTAGAGGTGGGATGTGAGTAATTTGAAATCAGTTTAGTAAAAAGACACCATTTTTCGTAATTCAAATTTCATCCAAATCCTGGATCTGACGATTACTACCTGTCTTAATTACTTTTCTATTGCTGTGAGACGACATCATGAGCAAGGTAACTTATATAAACAAAGAGTTTGTTGAATCCTACAGTTCTAAAGAGTGAGTCCATGACCATCATGGTGGGAAGCATGGGAGCAGGCAGCCAATGATGGTGTTGGTCAGAAGATGAGATTACATCTGATCTATAAGATCAGGCAGACAGCTAAATTGGAATGGCATGGGCCTTTGAAACCTAAAACCCATCCCCAGTAGCCCACAACAATACACCTCCTAATCATTCCCAAACAGGTCCAAGTATTCAAATGCATGAACCCATTCTCCTTCACACCACCACAGTACCCGATGTGCCGTTTACTTGACCTTTTAGCAAAACTTTCAGTTTTTCATCTAAAACCTTAGAAAAGTGACTAAATAAGATATTATACAGTATGTGTAGCACCCAATTAACAATGGTTCCTTCCCTCAAAACAATGATTATAAACAATGATTATATTACTTTTTGAGTCCTTTGTATAGCCACCTGTGTTTGTTTCTTCAGTATTTTAACTAGATCACCATCATCATGTTTCCAGTCTCTGATAACAGACTTTTTCTGTCATTCATAGAGTGTTTATCTTTTCTCAAATCTTAGTTTATTTAGAACTTGAACTAAGTTTTTCTAGTGTGTGTGATACACTCCTAAATACTACTATCTTTGAGAAAATGACCTTTCTCTGTATCCCAAGTAGAAATAAGTGCCCCCAAAAAGTGAATGTCCTAAATTTATTAAATTATGACTGTTCTTAAGAAATCTGCAAAGTACCATGTATTCTTTAAAAACCTTTTTTTCCTTTTTTGATTTCATTTTAAATTCCAACCACAGTTCTCCCTCCTACCCCTTCTCCCATCCCCCTTGTTTCATCCCAAACTCCCTTGCCTCTTCCTGCCCGCCCTCACCTCTACCCTAGCCCACCCACAGTCCACTCCTCCTCCTGGGTGAGGGCTCCCATGAGGAGCCAATATAGTCTGCCATGCATTAAGTCTGGTCATGGCATCCCACCATAAGGAATTGGCTCCAACAAGCTAGCTCATGTCCCTGGTTGGTATTGTGGTCCTACTGCCAGGGGCCCCTCTTATAGTCTAATATGGAGGTCCTAGTTTGTTCCCCTGGAGTCTCCACAGTTTTAGATCTAGAGTTCATTACTTTCCACAAGCTTGGCTCGGCTGTCTCTGTAGATTTCTCCATCATGGTCTTGACTTCCTTTGCTCATATGTTCTTTCCTCCCTCTCTTCGCCTGGATTCTCTGAGCTCTGCCTGGTTCTTGGTTGTGTATCTCTTCATCTGGTTCCATCAATTACTGGATGAGGGCTCTATGATGATAGTTTGTGTATTCATCTGATTACAGGGGTAGATCAGTTTAGGCATTCTCTCTATTATTGCTAGGAATCTTAGTTGGGGTCCTCCTTTTGGATTCTTGGTAGTTACCTTAGCTCCAGATTTCTCCCTAACTAAGTCCATAGTGGCTCTCTCTATTAAGATATCTTTTTCATTGTTCTTCTACTGCATCCCCCCCACACCTAGGCCATATCATTCCCTCCTATTCTCATCCTCTCCCCTCCCCTCTCCGCACTACCCCCCTGTCCCCAGTTTGTCCTGTAGATATTATCTAATTTCTCTTCCCAGGGTGATCTATGTGTCCTTCTTATGGTCCTCGTTGTTGCCTAGTTTCTCTGGAGCTGTAGACTTTAGTCTGCTCATCCTTTTATTTACATCTAATAGCCACTTATGAGTGACTGCATATCATGTTAAAGCATGATTAAACATCACACTGCTCTCTCTTTATAAATTTGCAGAGTGGTATAAAGAGAAAAGAAACTCTCAGAACAGGACATTATTCCAAGTTTTTCCACCATATTATGACAATTACATCATGATTAAACAATGTAGAAAATAAGGTACTAGAACAAGAGAGCATAAATTAGAAGTGGGCATCACATGTAGGTTCAAATATTGTCACTTGATAACTGAATGAACTTGGGCAAGTTATTTGACTTGCTTGAACCTAATTTTCTTTGTAGAATGTTAATAATAATTATTATCCTTTCCAGAAATGTTCTGAGAATGGCATAGTTCTTGTTTTTCAAAGGAAGTAAAATACGTAACACAAACCACATAGGGAGCATATAGTAATAATAATAATTAGTCTTGGAGTCTAGTGAGTTTGCCTCAGTGAGAGCTGCTTTGGGTATGGGACTCTATTTTGCTGAGATGTTTGCATCACTAGGAAGCCATATGAGTTTGTTTTAAGGTTGGACTTGAATAAATATTGTCTGGAGCTGATCTGAATACTGCCTGTGGGATCTGTCAGTTTAGTTCTGGGAAGCTATGAGGTCATCCTCTGTCAGGTTCATTTCTTAGCTTTTTGAACCAAGGAGCTTGCTTGCATGATAACTAAGTTCCACCAGTATGCTCATTTTGTATTTCTTATTAGCTATGGTTCATGAACTTACTGCTGAAATATGATACTTATCAGAAAATATTTTAGCCTAATAGTGCAGTAATGAGAAATATACTAACATAATCAGGCAGAGCCTTAGAGGGAGTAGAGTAACTTCATCCTATGGCATTCTGTCACAGAGTAAATTATACCTGTGCCTTCAGCAGTCTAAACATCATTTTTACTTTAGTCTCAACTAACAATGATGACAACCTATCAAAGTTGATAGTAATCTTTAGTTTAATTTCCCCTGAACTTCTTAGTGATGCTGTATTAGTCATTGCCTGTATCTATCACTCTTTACTTTGCTGAGTTCTGCCATCCAGCTTCATCTCCCACTTTAGGTAAGCATTGGTTCTCTGATTCCAAGAATATACTTTTGAGCAGTATGTTATCTGATTTTGCAACATAGCATTAACTGTAGGGGAAATATCCATTGTAGCATCCCCAAATCATTCAGTTCAATGTTATACAAAAGAAAGGAAGTTTTGTGAGATTTATCTCTGAATTAAGAGATGAATTCCTAATAGAAGACTGCAAATGGATGATCATAGTCTTACAACCTGTATTTATTTACTAGAGTCAATATAACAAAGAACCATGAGCCTAGTGGTTTCAAACATACACATCTAGTGTTTGACAGTTCTGGAGACTAGAAGCCTTAAATAAAAGTATGTGTGGAACACTTTTATTCCCGGGATTACTACCAAGGATGTGTTCTAGGTCTCTTGATTAGATCTATTATTTCCTTGACTTGGGACAACTTGCTGTTGTTTGAAAAACATGTTAAAATTTGATTCATAATATAAGGGTATTGGGAAGTAGTATGCATTCTGAAAATAAGATGGTCATGGCCACTTTAGCTTTATATATGGATTTAATGGTTTTTTTTAGAGATGCTACTAGAGCTTTTGGGAGTTTGTTGGGTCTCATGGGATAGATTGTTTACAAGAGAGATTATTATAAATCAAGCACACCCCTAGTGTTTACACATACACATGTGTTACCAACATGTCATCCATGAAACACTAAGAAGGTAATGCTGTGCTGTGCTCTTAGACCTCTAAACTATGCAAGAAACAAACTCACTTTCTTTCAACCTTTTCTAACATCTAGTATTTTGTTACGTCAACATAACCTACAGGGCACAGCTTTAAGTCTGTTTTTCCTGGAGTTCTCTTTTTCATTTTTGTAGTTCTAGTATTCCTAAATTTCTCTTTTGTATATGGACACCAGTAATACTGTATCAGAGTCTACCCTAATTACCTTATTTTCACTTTATTACTTTGTCAAAACTCTGCCTCTGAGTAAAATCATTTTCTGGAATATTTTAAGGTTAGACATCAGGCATATTTTTTTGTCAGTGCACAAGTGACATTCATGTACTTTACAGCCACTGCCAATTCATTACATAATTCTGTCTTTTTGCAAAATCTGTATATGATACTGAATACTAGCTTTCAGTTGGTGCTTATAACATTTATAGTGAGACAGCAATAAATTCTTAGGTTCCATCTAAAGTTTGGTGTGGTAGACTAAGTCATACCATAAGTCCTGTATTCGTTATTCTCTTCCGGGATGGTTGTGGAACAGAATGTGGAACCAACTAGGTTATAAACCTCCAGTCTCATTCCCGAAAGATTATTCATATTTGGTCAGCCTCTGGCATACTTCTGAGGGATCATCTTATTAGAGTAATGCAAGTGGGAAGACCCTCCCCCAAAGTGGATTGTGCCATTCTATAGGTTGAAGTCTTAGACTACAGAAAAAAGGAGAAGCAAGCTGCGTAATAGAATTAATTGATCTTGTCTTCTTGACTTAAGCTCCTACTGCTATAACCACCCAGGCATGATGGATTGCATCTCCCTCCCCTTCTTAAGATGTTTTCTGATGGTATTTTTTTTTCAGAGAAACAAGAAATGTAACCAAGACATTTTCCATATAGGGGAAGATGTGATGAACAAATAATAAACAGCAATTCCATGCAGATTAATTTAGATCCATATTAAAATCTTGCCATTTGGAAGACAATAATATAATTTAGTAGCTACTTTGTTGATGGAGGGAGTAATAAATCAAAGAAACAAAATTGTTCAAACCCTGACTTAGTTTTTGTTTGAATATCCTGCGGGACACAATGCATTTATTTTTGTTATGCCATCCAATGGAGCTGAATTCTAAGTACTGATAAACGTACAAAGATAGGGAGGTTCTTGTGGTATTTATTTACAAATGCTGTACTGTTTGATAAGATTCAATGTTCTAAATTTATCTTTGGGCTTACTTTACTTCACATGTCACTTTTTAATGTTTACTTCAGCAGGGATTTTATTTCTAGAAGTTTCTCTCGACCACCTTGTGCTCATTAACACAATTTACATTTTTTTTTTTTTTTTGCTTGACAGCTGAATGGCTGTATTTAGTATTTGTGTATTTTTAAAAGTTTTAACCCAAATAGCAAATACTTGTTATTTAAGTAGACACGGTTAACATTGATCCCCTCTATTTTTAGATACAACTAGCTCTAGCACCTGTGAGATGTTTGACTGAGATAAGTTGATTACCTTGTAAACCAGAAGCATTCACATCCAATTATTTTGTGGATTTTTATCTTCTTGTTATTAGAGAAACAAAGTATATTTGGGAAAATATTACACAATTAGGAAAGTAGTATTCATTTTTAAATCTTGACATAAGTAGGAAAGCTGTACTGCCCGATGGAACCAAAACAATAATAAAAAATGCCTTTATTTTTCCTCTTGTTATCTGCCCATCCAAAATGAGACTCTGATTCAAATATAGACTTATCTTTTGCAAGGTGTTCCATTGTATTCAAACAAAAAGCAAGAAAAAAAAAACAATTTTGTCTCAAATCTGTTTATCTTGTGAACATCTTTGGAGCTAGCTCTGGGAAAGATTGATGACAGAATGCACAGCTGTGTGACCAACTGTATTGCTGATGTTGAATCTGAATGCCCCTCCAGGTTCCATCTGGGGCTGACATTTAACTTGACCTTCTAAGAACGAGAGGTTAATTTCTGGAGCATTCAAATTATAGAGATGAATTTGGGAAGCTGCTTATAATTAAGATGCCTCTGGCTCTTGCATCTGGGCTGGAGACAGCAGACATTAATGTGACAATCCATTCTCTCTCAGGGATGACTGAGGTCTGCATTTTCAAGCTTGACCGGTTTCTCTGTGGGTTGAGCTTTTCTCCCATGCTGCTGGTTGAATTATTGACCTCCAGAAAAAATATTCCCTCTCACCTGAAATGGAATCTTACTGAAGTGTTTGACCAATACATTTCTTGTAATGAAATCTTTGACAAGAAGCTTTGCCAGGCTTGCAGTGTTAATCAGTTCATTTAATTTCTTGCCAGCCATTATATGATGTAAACACTTGTTTTGTTCTTTGAATCAAGGTCTTTGAATGTATATAACTCAGTCTCTAAACTCATTATCCCAAGACTCCACTATTTTCATGTTTAAACTGGCAAGACTGATATGTTCCTTCTATATTTGTTTATTTTTGGTGTGTGTGTGTGTGTGTGTGTGTGTGTGTGTGTGTACCATGTGCTTGGAGGTGCTCAAGGAGGCCATCATTTAATCTTATAGCAACCTATGATATAGGTACAAGTAATATTGTCCTGTTACAGAGAGGGAAAGCGGGACACAAGAATTTAAAGAGACGTAGATAAGGTCAGTCAACTGATGAATGGTATACAGGCAGTTTTTGTTCCTCACCTACCTGCAACTCTTACTCTCTGAGTGGAAATAATTGCTTTGTTCCTCTGCGGGAATGCATTGCAGTGCTGCATAGGGAAGAGAAATAGAGCTGGGCATTGCCATTTCATTGTTAGCTTTTACAGAGAAGGTCCTGACCATGCTGTGTCAGAAAGAATCAGGGAATATATTATACAGGCTATCTTCTAACTGCTCTGGTTACAGCCTAAGCAAATACCTTTATTTTTAAGCTATATAGTTAATTCTAATGAGCAACTGGGGCCACAATTCATTGTTACGGATAAGCAATTCAGTTATAAAGAGAAGAATTGGCCGAATAGAGGAAACATAAAAATTATACTATGGCAATTGGTTTATTGCTCTTTTAAACTATATGTGAACCAGAGTCTGAATACTCTTTGTGTATCCCCCTGCCCCTGAAAGAAGACAAAATCAAAAATAAACTTCAAAGTTGGTTAAAGGGTGTTGATGTTGATTTCATTAGCTTAGTTCCTAGAACCCTATTAATCTGGTTTGGTGCCTTTGACATGTAGTTACAAAGTTCTGGCATTTTCGTGACTTGTGATTTATTGCTTAGCTGTAACACAAGTGACTATGAAATGCCCCAATTAGAGACTTGTCATCTGAACTGGCTGCAGATCCATTTCAGTTTCAAACACTGTCCCACCTTCATCCATTCTGTCATGCTCAGGGTCTGATGGACTGAGAGGTAGCCTGGCCTTATTCCTTCTAGATTTCTTGGCCTCTTCCTCCTCATCTTCTCCTCATTGACACCCCATGCAAGGAGTCCAACAGGTGGGGATATACTTATAAAAGACCAGAGTGAACATCATCTTTATTGAATGAAACCATGTAGGCAAAAGACTCCAGATCTTTGTCCACATTATCATAGAGTAGCTACCGGTTATAGAATGGGGATATTACAGATTTTAGAACACAAACATTATTTGATTTTTTTTCCCTATGTTCCTAGCATGTGCTTCAAAGCCTCTTTTTCTATTTTATCTGTATTGTAGATGGTGTTTTCAATAACATTGTTATATATTAAAATTCCAGTTAGTTTAAATTTGAGTAGTAAAATACATAAAGTGGTTTTGAATATTTTAAATTATTTTTCTGGCACTTGAATAAATATTATCTCTTTTGGAAAGACAGAGAAGTTATAAATTCAAACACAATAGATTGGAGTGAAATAAATGTTGACCCGATGTCACATTATAGTGAACAGTTAGCATGAAATGTTCCCGAGGTTTTCATTTTCCATCTTCTAATCCTTCTCTCATGGCTTGCTCACTTCACATCCATAACAGGCCCTGTGTAGTGCTGTGAATCAGAACAATATACCAATAGCTTCCTTTAGCCCATTGTTCTGTCTTTTCTGCAGTATTGGGGAAACTTGATACAGTGAAGAAGCCTTAGTCCCGGAGTGCTAATTCTCTAACGGACTCGCTATATAATCTTACCTCTGTCCACCCCTTAGTTTCCTCATAGGCAGGATATTAGAAGAGCAGGGAGCATTTGGTTGGGTTACACCAGCAGTCTTCAGTGTGATCCTAGTGCAAGCAGCCTCAGGACCATCAGGAAACCTCTTAGCAATTGAGATTCCCTTTCCCACAGACTGAATCAGAAACTGTGAGGCCTAGAGTTTGTTTTAACAAGCTATACTGGGGATTCAGTGACCAGCTAGATTTCTTAGAGGCACTGGGGGAACGTTATCTTTGTATACTGTCTACTTATAGCATTCCTTTAGACTGCTGCTGATTCTCAAATAATTCAAATCTGATAAATATTTCAGCTGTAAATAAAATACAGTAAGTTATTTTATCAAGATAACCAGACAGCACACTGACCTTGATTATCACTGAATTGGATAAGTGCATAGATGTCAGTTAATAAGTGTTCCTAGTTGGTGTAATTCAAGTAAACTTAGGTAGAGACCCTGAAATGTAAGGTGGAATGCAGTTGTCTCTAGTGCTGTCCTTGAGCTGAGGATGCCGGAGCCCAGTGGCTTTGTCTACTTGACCTAATCTTTTTCATGAAAGAAATGTTTGGAAATGCTTGAACCCCAGGTTACCAAGCATCATTGCATTTTATTATTTTGTGGCTTATAGGCAATGCCAAATAACTACCAGAGCAACTAAATTGATTTTACACCTGTGTGCACACACAAAACAGCAATTAGAAAACACTGTGTAGCAAATTTTGACATGTATAAAATTATAGAACCAATTACTTTTTACAAGTCAACTCATGACAGCCATTTCAAATAAAGCAGCCCCTGGGATCTGTTCCTTAAGGACAAAATTGACAGGATGTGGGTGAATTTAAACCTAGATTTATTGTCTGCAAATCAAATTTAAGAGGCTGAGCTGAGAGAATAGACAGGGGATGTTAATTTAAATTAAATATTTGCAATTTTAAGGGTTACATCCTTCAAAGAAAGAGATCAGATGACAAGTTTCTGCTGTCTAGTGGGATACAGTGGAAGGGATGAGGGTGTTATGAGGAATGAAAACTAATCTTATTTTCCTATCCTGATAGTGTTTATTAATTGTATAGTTTTGAAGGAAATCACAGAGTCCTATGAACCTAATTTGAAAATTTATTAAATAGTTATAGTAGTATCTATAATCTCCCCAAACAAAGAGCCATATCTTGAATAAATAGGAAAATAACAATCTGCAAGGGAGTCATTTGAAAGCCTTTAAACAAGACACTGCTCATTGAAGTAGCAGAAAGAGCTCCTGTAGTGCCCATCACACTTTTGATGTCATCATTAAAAACAGTGGAGGCAGAAGAGACCATGAATTTGAGAGGAAGTGTTGAGTAGGGAGATGGACATGGCAAGGGTTAGATTGGGCCAAAGGAGGTATAAAAATGTTGTAAATACAGAACTCATGTATGAAATTCTCAAAAAATTAAACATTTTAAATTTAAAAAATAATGTAGGCAGATAGTATCTTATAGGGACTGATTGAAATGTTCACTTTGGTCCATAAATCAATATTTGCCTCAGAACTATATTCTTGCCATAATAAGCAAGTTCTAGAGAACAATGATAACCTATAATGTTTGATCTTCTATGGGACCTTACTGGTCAACACCTCCGAAAGACGAAACCAACTCCTAACACTGGGCTTTTTATTTGTTAGCTCGTGATGTCACAGTGTCATTGTTGTTTCATTGTTCTTCTCAGATATGTATGTTCTTCTTAGATATGTATGTAGGAAGCTTCTACAATTGCAGGTAGATTTCCACATGGCTTTTTGAAAAGTCGTTAGAGTTATTTGTCTCTTTCTACATTCCCTCCTCTAGCTTGCCCTCACAACTCCACCCCAACTTAATCCTTTCTGTTCCATTACTCCTCTATAAGCTTTTATAACACTGCTTTTTCTCTCCACATTTGTGAAAGTGACCCTGTCCATGGTCTCTTACTTTCTGACCCTATAGGAATTCCAAGTAAAACAAACACTCAAGGCAACATTCATAATCAGGAGAATATACATGCCATTTGTCTTTCTGGGCTTGGGTTGTTTCCCTCAGAATGATTGTTTCTATTTATCTGTGAATTTCATATTATCATTTATTGATAACTGAGTCATATTCCATTGTGTAAGTATTTCATATTTCTATTATCCAATACTCAGTTGACAGACTACTAAGTATTTTCCATTTCCTGGCTACTATAAAGGGAGCAATAATAAACATGGAATAGCATTTAATTTTTTAGTAGAATACAGATCCTTTGTGGGTATATGCCTTAGAAGTATAGCTAGATTATAGGGTAGATGCATATTTCTTTCTTTGAAGAAATTCAAATGTGACTTCTAAGTAGCTGCATCAATCTGTACTATAGCAATAATAATGTAAACCCAGAGACAGCTATTGGGGTTCAAGCTGAAGACCAGAAAAACAAAGCATCCAGGCCACCGGAGAACTCTTACCTCTACTAAGGCTGGAGTAGTCCTGTGTTCAATGTGGCTAGAGACTAATTGCCTAGGACTGAGTGCCAGTTCTGAGACCCTGCTCCTATCTTATATACCTCTCTAATGGTGGTATTAAAAGTGTGAGCTCTGTTTCTATTTTAGACTAATTCACTCTAATGTATCCCTTTGTGGCCTTGAATACACAGAGATCCATCACCTCTGTCTCGTGAGTCCTGGGATTAAAGATGTGTACCACTACTGCCTGGCCTCTATGGCTGTGGCTAGCTTTGTACTCTGATCTCAGGTGAGCTTTATTAGATAATAAACAATATTTCACCACACAGTACTCCCACCATCAATGAGTGTGTGTTTTATTTCTACATGCATGCCAGCATTTGTCATTTTTCTAAAAAAAAAAAAAAAAAGTCTTTGCCATTCTTACTGGGTATAACATGAAAAATAAAAGACCCAGAGACAGATACTGAGGTTTAAGCTGAAGATCAGAAAAACAAAGCAGCTGGCCAATAACTCTTCCCTCTACCTCAAACTGGAAGGGTGATCCAGTTAGCTCCATAATGGCAAAGAAGGCACAGCAGCAAGCTGCTGGTACAGGAAGCTTAGAAATCATATTTTTTATGCAGGAAGCTGAGAGAGATAATGGGAAGTGGGATGAGACTACAAACCCTCAATTTTGCCTCTAGTGATATGCTTCTTCCAAGAGGCCACACTTGTTAAGGGTCCCAAAGTTCATCACCAAGTGTTCAAATGCATGACTATCTAGGGAACAGTTCTTCTTTTTTTTTCACTTAAAATTAAATAAGAAACAATCATAGCTTACTTATCAATCCCAGTTCCCTCTCTCTTATTCTCCCATCCCCTGCCACCAAGCCCCTGTCCCAGCCCCCATCCATTCTCCAGGGAGAGTGAGGCCTTCCATGGGGGAATCATCAAAGTCTGTCACACTATTTGGTGCATGCCTAGGCCTCATATCTAGGCTGCCATGGAGGAATGGGCTCCCAAAGTCCATTTGTACACTAGGGACAAATACTGGTTCCCTGGCGAGAGGACCCATAGACTGCCCCAGGCTTCCTAACCCACGTTCAGGGGTCCTAATTCAGTCCTATGCTGATTCCCCAGATGTCTGGCTGGAATCCATGAGCTCCCATTTGCTCAGGTCAGCTGTATCTGTGGGTTTCTAGGGGACAGTTATTAATCAAAACACCATAGTAATTAACCAATTATATACCCGTAAATTTTAAAACTTCAAGGAACTGTAAAAATTCCACGAGGAATCTATTATACTTTTTATCAAAAGAAACCCAAGAATAGGTTGAAAGAAATTAGATTTATAATTAAAAATGATTGTTTTATTTAACAAAATGTAGTTTCCTGGATTAGATTCCCAGTCATAAAAAGAATGCTAATAGAAAAAAAAAATGATGAAGACTGAAGAGACTATAGCTTAGTTAACAGTAATATATCGGTATTAAATAATTGAGTTTTAAAATAATATACCATGTTAATGTACTACATCAACAATAGGGCAACAGTTCTTCATATAATATAATTTTCTTCTTTAGGAGATGGTTTTAATGTCTGAAAACATTTTTGACTATTACTATTGGAAGTGTAGCATTAGCAGAGACCAAGGTACAAGCTAAAAATGCTAAACAACATACAATACACAGAATGGTCCCCCACAGTTACCCAGGCTGCATCATCAGGGGAGTCAAAGTAGACAATGCTCAGACTAAAACAAACATGGTGTTTTAGTTACTTTTTTTCCACTGTTGTTACCAAAATACCTTACAAGAAAGAACTTAAGGGAGGAAAGGTTTGTTTTGGCTCACAGTTGGCGGTGACACAGTTCATGGTGACACTGCATCCATAGTCAGGAAACAGAGGGAGTAGAAGGGCTATAAATCTTCATGGTCTGCTTTCTGTGACCAGTTTTCTCTCTTCAAACTCCTCCCATCATCTGGAGACCATGTATTGAAAAATCTGAGACTATGAAGGATATTTCACACTCAAAACAAGGCACTGGGGAAGAGGACAAATTCAAAACATTTCTGTAAATTTGAAGTTATTCTCAAAAAATTGTGATTGGGTGTGATTGTGTGCATCTGTAGTCCCAACACTTGGATGGCTGGAGTTGGTAGAACATGAGCTTAAAAATAGCTTGGGCTACACAGCAAGTAGTGGAAAGTGCTCTCTGAAAAAAAAAAATGGAAAGGTTGTTTCTGTTTAATTAATCATAAAGAAAACTCTGGATTTTGTGTCTTTTCCTGGTAACTTTGTCAAAGATTTAAGAAGTAAACAAGTGAAATTCTGTATACACTTTAAAAATATAAGTGAGGTAATATTTAAACTAATTTTATGAAGCCAGTATAAGCTATTCTTCTCTCTTTTAAAAAAATATTTATTTTTACTCTTGAAATTATGTGGATATGGTGGGGGATATATTTTGCCTTCAGAGGCCATTAGATCCAAGGTACCCTGGAGCTGGAAGTATTGGTAGTAGTGAGCTTCCTAAAGTAGATCCTGGGAACCAAATACAGACCCTTTTTTAGAGCAACAAATGCTCTTAACTGCTGAGCCATGTCTTCAAGGCCCCATCCTTCCTGTTTTTATTGTCTTCCTTAGCCTCATCTTTATTCATATCTTCCTCTAATTACATAGACTTAGTTCTAGAAGAATGAAAATCAGTGAGCTTCTCATGAATTACATCTTCCCATTCTGTTTCTGAGCCCACTCTGTGGACATATCCCTGTCTTTCTAATGATGTCTTACACTTCCCATATAGTCTGTGGATTGGTGGCTTGTGATAAAAAGTCTTTGCACATCAAAACATTGGGTTGTCCACATTCAAGTTAGATAACAGAAACCAGTGCAATCATTGCTCCACAAAATTTTAGAGCTGAATATGCTACCATGTACTATTGGAGTTTTTAGTACTCATCTTCATTGATTTGTGCTGACATTAAAGAAAACATTATGAGTGGGTAGTTCATAGGGAATAGAAGTCCTTCTCTTATGGGTTTTGAGCAGGGAAGTTTAAGGTGTCTGTGTTGGATGATGGGGTATATTCCCTTCTTATTGCATATTCCAGCAGACAGAGGTTGTTCACAGGATACTGTGTTCCTCACTGTGAAAGTAGACCAGGTGAGCCCCAGAAGCTGTGTGGAGCCTTTTATAGGAACGGCTTGTCACACTCAGTTCTCTTGGAGCCATCACTGTTTAAAGGGTCTTTCCTCCTCTCTTTCTTCCTCTATTTTCTTTTTAGTTGAGAAAGGTTTTACAAAGAGAAACTCTGTCTTGAAAAAAAAAAAAAAAAAAGGTTTACTTTTAAGATAAAACAAGTGGAGATCACACTTAAAGATGTTAGAGCATGAGTTCACAAAGGGAGGACCACACTCAAGAATCCTTTAAAAACTGCAACTGGGGTGACATGAGTAAATATGCTTGTCTAAGAAGTCCTTCTAGTTGCATCAGTTTTGAAACGTATAACAGATGTGAAGCTAGGAAAGGTACAATGGCAAGTGCCATTTTCCCTATTTTTAAGGTGTCCTTGGGAACTTTCAGAATTAATCACTAGATCATTTTCAACAGAATATCATTATCAAATAACATTTCAAAAAGTCTTACATAGTTTCAAAATCATGGTTAAAGTTACCCAGGTAGTGTGGTGTGTGTGTGTTTGGGGGTAGGGTAGGGAGTGAGGGTGTTGTGCTCTCAATGTCCAGGTTTCACATAATGACAGGCTTCCTTTCTGGCTGTGTGTGATTGCAGTACACAAGGCAACATGATCACAGCAGAAGTAGGCCGTTTTCATACTGTGCAGGATCTCTTGCTCATTGACCCTCTTGTGTCCATCTCATTTAGGTTCAGTGATCATTCCCTGTAGTATTTCATCAGTCATTCTTGGTGAACCTCCTGGCCACATTCTTCAGAGTTTTGAATGGCATATTCCTACTTCTGTCACAGTCAATGAGCTTGAAAGATCTCACAACTTCTATTTGATACCTTTCCCTGACATTTCCTGTGTTGCCATAGTCAGACAAAAGTTCATTTTCCCATCTCTTCCTAACTGATTTCATGTTCTAAACTTCTTTTTTATTGGTGTCAAAGTCCAGAGTCCTAATCATGACCTTCAGTTTCTTCATATTCATAACTCCAATTCTGACTACATCAAAGAGGTCAGAATCTTCCTACTCATCAGCCTACTCTAGCTTAGGACTCATCCTAAGACAATGCTTGTCTTTTTAAAATTGGATACCATGACTGATGGACTCTACCCATTGCTATGACAGCAATACAATATTCTAAAGGCCTATCTCTTATAACTACTACAATTGTTTACTTAACATTTGAAGGAGATATGCTCAAATGATAAGAATCCCCTTAGAAGGTGGATATATATGGAATTCAAATGAGTAGAGTGAGTTATCCAATATAGGTCTTTGCTTACAACATGATTGTGTAGCTGTTAATGTATTTGTTGGTCCTGAAAATTTCCCCCTTTTTTCTTTTTTGAAAATCGTGAATAGTTAGTGGCCTCACTACCTACTCACCCACTAGAAAAGTCTGTGGTTTGCTAGCAATTGCATGTAAACCTTTTCTTTCTCTGCATCCTCTTACAAATCAGAAACACAGAGCCATGGAAGATTTGGCATCTTCACTAACCTGGAAACGAGCAATGCTCCCTGGAGACAGCAAAGGAGCATGGGTTAATGGGAGCATTTCATTATCTGGTGAAATCTTGGCATGCTTGGGGACCAATTAGGGAACTCTTGAAGTCATTCCTCTCAGAAACTAACAATAACTTCAATTACAGTAATTTAGAAAATTGCACACTTTAGATATTGGCTCCCTAACTTTTATGAAATGTTTTGCTGCATTTCACGAAAAGTCTACATTTCAACAAAGCACACAAATGATAGGAATGTGTTATAAACATATTTCAAAGGGTGGGTCCCTGTCCTGGCTTAACCTGACCCCTATGGTATGGTGCTGTTCTGATTACCAAAGTTGGTGGTTTTAAATCTGTCTGGAAAGGAAGGATTCTAGGTCTGCATCAACTCACTCCCTTTTATCCTCTTACAAGACTTTGTGAAGTTAAAAATGTTAAAGCAGTGATCATATTTGTAATTCAACTAAAGAATACCTTTTATCCTAATTATGTAGAAAATATAACCTTTATTTGTATCAGAGGACAATGAACTTGTTAAAATATTAAAAGTTTTATTCAAGATTTATTATAAATAGGGAAGACAGTGAGGTTTATGAAAATAAAATGAAGTATTTTGATGTGGAAGCTTTTAAACAGTAATAAAAAGCATTAATAAAACAGTAATAAGAACTACTTACAGAATTTAAGAAGTCCTCAAAAATATTGGTAGAATGGGAGCCAGTTTACTCAAGCATCTTTGCTCCAGACTTCTGAAGTTAGCAGTGCTTGTGAAGTTCTGGAATTTGTTAAAATTATGTATGAAAAAAAAGGTGTATTGGTGCTCATTTGTTTAGTACAAAATACTAAAACACGAGGTCACTATTTTCCTAAGTAAATAACTTCTTCTTAGTGAGTTGGCAAGCATCTTTAGACCACTAAACAAATGATCAGTAGAGGCCCAACTGATGATTTGTTGAATGTTGTAGACATCCTGGCAAAGAAGGTGCATGCAGATGATGGTTGGGATACTTAAATATGTTGGTTGTTTGTTGAATGCATTAATGTACATACCTGTAAAAATGTTTAGAATGGTTCATTCTTGTGTGTCTGTATCATGGTTGTGTGCACATGTATGTGGTGTGTATTGGCATGTGTGTGCAAGCATATGGAAACCAGAGTTGATGTGGTATCATTTTCACCCCCATCTACTATTTTTTGAAGCATTATGCCTCACTGAACCTGAAATGCATTGACTCTCCTAGACCAGCTGGCCAGCAAGCTGGGATTGTAAGTGTGGCCCCCATATTCAGCTTTTTTTTACACATGGGTGGGTTCTGAAGGATTGAACTCAAGCTCTTTACTGACAGAGTCCTCTCTTCAACCCAGAATGGTTCATTCTATTGTTAATGTGTATTCTCAGTATTAGACTAAGAGCATAATACAAGCTTGATCACTGTTATCCATATTTTTCCACTTCAAAAATTCTGGCTTGTTGAGAGATGCTTCACAAGAGAAACTCCCCAGCTATAAGGTCAGATAGTACCTAAGTCCCTTCATCCAGCACTAGGAGAAGATGCATTGAGTTGGATGCTATAGAGTGGATGATTTCGAAATACCTTGTTTGAGTTCTGGGTGAACTTCACTTTCTTCATGAGGCTTTGGATCACCTTGAATGCATTTGTGACCATGGCAATGTTTTATCAGTGAATATCAATTATCTGAGTTTATCATTATTTGTATGTCTAGTAATGAGCCATACACCTTCAGTAAACATTGAATGAGTTTCTGAATTTGATAGTAAAACACAGAGACAAATATCTTCCATAAGAGGGGAGATTTCCTTTATGTTGTTCACTTTCCAGCCCCTCACTATATCCTTCTGGGAGCTTGTTCTTAATGGATAATTATATTAAAATCATTGGTTCCGGTCCTACTTTTAGAAGGAATTGTTCGCTAGACATTCTCACTACTATAATAGCAGCCACACTGAATTTACATGGAGAGACCTCCCTCTTTATAATAACACACACCAGGATTTGTTGAAGTGTTTTTAATCATCTTCTGCACTAATGTTCTGCAACCACCTGTGCTATTTTCAGTTTACAACATAAGAAACTCAGTGAATTTGCCTAATGGACTTCTGATTCCCTATCATTGTGCTTATTCATAAGGAAGAAATTGTGCTGTTTTGAATGAGTTCAATTGAATTTTCCCATTAAAACATTGTATTTTAGGTGAAGAACATGCATTTGTAATGACTGTATAATGTACGTTCCCCATACTCTGAAGAATTCAGTAAGTACCTCCTGCAATATTATGTGGAGGTCTTAATGTGTACCTTATGGGGGGTTTTAATCATTTCTCTTCTTTAATAAAAGTGGAAGAAACAGAAATGTTTCATATGAATGTGTACAGTAAAATGATGCCTGGATTTTTGTTTTGTTTGTTTTTGAGAAAGGGTTTCTCGGTATTATTTTGGAGCCTGTTGTAGAACTCGAGAGTGGCTTCGAACTCACAGAGATCCTCCTGCCTCTGCCTTCAGAGTACTGGGATTAAAAGGGTGCACCATCAACACCTGGCTGATGCCTGGGTTTTATAAAAAACAAGTTTTTAAAAAATATGAGTTTTAGCAACTCAGATGAAAACTCACTTTAATCGGGGCTGTCCTGGAGCATGAATTTGCTCATGAGGCTTTCAAGTTATTTACTGGTTTCTGAAGCATCATAATTAGTGCTGTCGTCATTGGGAATGAAGTTCAAGCCATGGTGTGTGTGTGTGTGTGTGTGTGTGTGTGTGTGTGTGTGTGTGTGTGTGTATTCTCTACTAAAAGAGACCTTAAAGTAATAAGAGTGACATAGTAAAGTTTCCTGGGTTGCTTGAAGGTGGCAAGAGCTTCTGATTTAGTCAGTCTGGTTGAGAAGCACATTTCTTCAGAATTCTTGATAGGTATAGGCATCTGGTGTGTATTATCTTACTTGTTTTTATTTACAGCCTATCAGATCAGTATTGTTTTTTCTGTGTTGCAGTGAACACTTTGAGAGGTAAATTGTCCCTAATTACAATTCAACTACTAGCAGGATGGATTCTAACCTGGGCAATGGAATGAAATCTTTGAGCTGCTTTTAGGTCATCTGAGTATTATAAAAGGTAGGAAACATGCCCTCTCTCCACACTTAGTTTAAGATAAACAAGGTTTGTAGGTAGTTGCACTGACCACTTGTACCATGGTCATTTTAAGTTTGGTGTATTCCTTGGAGATTTATATTGATGTTAGATTGTAGTATCTTAATGCGTTTTTATGCCTGGATGCCAGAAGCAAGATTCTGTTGCAATTTCCTCATATCTGAGTAGTACTTGGTAGAGAGAATAAATCACAGAGTAGAATGTGATGTATTCTGTGCCACCTTCTACTGCTTACTTCTGGAAGAAGTAGAAAAATACATATCAGACTCTGACAACCATCACATTCTGTTCCCACGTTTATGTTCATTTCATATCAGTCAAGGAAGAAAAGTGCTTGCCTGTGATTTATGGTTATGGACAGTGAGATGCCTTTGATGATTAATTACACTGCTCTGAGATTTTGCTGTTGTGCTTACCTACGTGGCCCCCACTGTGAAGCATATAAATGCCTTATGTCTTGCCAGAAACAAACAGTTAAACTTACTTTCACATAAGAAAGTGATAAATAGCTTTTCTTGGATGGAGTCTTTTAGAGATTTATCTGTAATCCCAAGTTCTATCATTCAGGGGAGGATCGGTTCCTAATTGCAAAATGAGCTTGTATCACTTTACTTCAGGGGAACATCTCATGCACCATAGGTGGGAGTTGGAAGGAAATCAGAAAAGTATATTGTAAGCCACAAAATGCTCACACTGTATAATTTCACTCCTGTTGAGTCTATCCTAAAAATTGCCTGAAAACTGAAAGAGATTTAAGAATAAAATGATCATTTTAGCATTATATGGGAAGACAGAAAACCAAGTAAAAGAGATAGAAACCAATAAATAATTCACCAGATAACTATCTGATAGAACTTTCTACAATTGTTAAAAGTCAGGTTCATATATATATGTATATACATATATATATGATATTATTGATTATATATATATATATATATATATATATATATATATATATATATATTATCAGTATCCTTTATGGTATGCTGTTAAGTATTAATAGTAGTACATAATCCAGTTAGGCACTTTATAGTGCCTATAAAAAGGAGATAAGTTAATTTTAACTAGCCTCTATTTTTAGAAAGTGTGATTTTAGATTCTAGTTTTCATAAAAATATCCCCTACTCTTCTGAGTTTCAACATTGTCTACTTATATTCATAATTAACATTTATCACTCATGTTAAGAGTGTTTTCTTTCAATGCATGAATACATACATACATACATACATACATACATACATACATACATAAGCTTTGGAGTGAGAATATCCAAATTACCATTTTTTATGTCTAATCTAGCTTGGCACTTTTGCAAATAAAGTTTTATTGTAACACAAGGACCATGTCCATTTATTTAAATACCACTAATGGCAGAACGGAGTAGCTGTGACTGTGAAGATCAATTATTTATCACTGTCCCATTTCTGGTGTGTCTAAATCATGCTCTCAAGTAATAAAAACATGTTCCATAAATGATTTTATTGTCACCTAAACATGTCATGAGTTCATTTTCCTTGAAAACATGTCTAATTTAATACACAGAAACACATTGATTCAAAAGCAGTGAAATAGTCTAGACATAATCCTTAATTCGTAGTCATAGACATTCATATTCAGAGAGAGATTTTGATAATCTGATTTATTGCTAAAAATATTTCTAAGAACAAGAAGTTGTGAAGAAATTTAGTAATTGGAACTCATAACAATTTCTTTTTAGATATTATTTACATATACACACACTGAATGAATGTATAAACAAATCAAATTAAGTCCTTTCTTTTTCTAGTCTTTTCTTTCTTTCCAACTTCCCATTGTTTTGTGGTTGGTCTTAAAGTTTTCTGGTATAGAATGTTAATTTGCTGTTTTACAACCCCATGTCAAACTCAGGCATGCTGCTTGGGTGGAGAACTGAAGCTAGTCTGCCTTTTCTCTCAAGCCATTGTTGCCTGGGATAAACTCTTTCTTTTGTGCTTTGAGTGTAATACAGTAAATCAAGATAATTCTGTTTTCAAAAGCCTATGTGTGTATGAATGTATGGTGTGTGTTTATGTGTAAAATGGTTTGTATGAAGGTGTTGGCATTCTTGTGTGTGAGTACAGGTATGACTGTACACATGTCATATCATGTTTGTGGAGATTAAAGTATAGCCTCAGATGATGGTCTTAGGGTCTCTTGTTCAGCCAGACTAGGTGTTCGGTGAGCTTTCAGGGATTCTCTTGTCTCCACTTCCCATCTCACCCAAGGAGCACTGGTATTTACACTACATTCTACCTTATCTGGGCTCTATGTGAGTTCCAGGGATCCACATTCAGGTCCTCCACTGAACCATCTTCTCAGACCAAGAGAGAATTCCTTAATAATGTTCCTCACCCTTCTTTTGACAGTAATTTCCATTAGTATATTGTGTGTTTTGGGTTATACTTAGTGATGCTACATCAATAACATGGATTCTTATAACCAATGAACAAGTAAGACTCTTTGCCAGATTTCCTTATTTGTTTAAACTTTCTTAAACTGCTTTGGTTTTCTTTGTAGTTTTGGGGATTAAACCCAGGGACTTTCGTATGTTAGGCAAGTATTCTACCACTTATCCATATCCCTAGTTCCAATTTTCTGGTCTCTTGGATTCATTATTTTTAGTGTCCATGAGATAGAGAGAGAGGTACACATATGTTGTATTTATGTAGACATTTGTACTGAGGTAATTAGGAATAGATCTACTAAAACAGTGACAGAATTTTAGCATATACTTAATATTGGATTTTTAAAGGTTTATTTTTAATTCTGCATGTGTAGTTGGAGGTGGTCAATGTGCATATGTGAATGTAGAATCCATGGAATTCAGAAGAGGGAGTAGAGTTATCTGCCCTGGAGCTGGAGCTGCAGGCAGTTGTGAGTTGGCAGACACAGAGTACTGGAAACCAAACCTAGGTCTTCTAAAAGAGCAGTCTGTACTCTTAAACTCTGAGCCATCAATCCAGCCCTACTTTTTTTTTTATTTCCAAACAATTTTATTGGTTTGCTTGGCATGTACTATTTAATAATATTATTTGTGACAAAATCTATTTGTGCCTTTAAAGCCCACCTATTTGTCTTGATTTTCTTGTCTTACTATATTATGTAGAACTTCAAGTATGATAATCAATTGTTGTCTTAGAGAAGTCATAGTTGCCTTATACAGAGCTTTCCTTAACATGGTCAGTGCTCTTATAAAGCACTCCTCAAAAGAACATCTTGCCCCTTTCACTTTGTTACTCTATAATAGAGAGAGTCATTATAGATTTGAGGAGAAATCTGGCACTAGAAAATTACCCAGTGATCAACAATGATGAACCCAACTAACAATTTAAGCAACAGAGAGGCTACCTTTAATGCCCTTCCATGATAATGAGATTGATGACTACCTTATATGCCATCCTAGAGCCTTCATCCAGTAGCTGATGGAAGCAGAAGCAGGCACTCACAGCTAAACACTAGCCAAACTCCTGGAATCCAGTTACAGAGAGGGAGGAGTGATGAGCAAAGGGGTCAAGAGCAGACTGGAGAAACACACAGAATTAGCTGACCTGCTGACCTGAACAAGAAGAGGCAGCTCATGCACCCCAGTCTGATGGCTGGGAAACCAGCATAGAGCTGACCCAGATCACCCAGACTGTGGGTATTAGGAGGGCTGGGCAGTCTATGGGGCCTCTAGGAATGGATCAATTATTTATCCCTAGTATGCCAGTGGACTTTGGGAACCCATCCCACATAGAGGGATACTTTCTCAGCCTAGACACATGGGCCCTAAATGATATGATAGACTTTGAAGACTCCCCAGGGAAGGCTTCACCCTCCCTGGGGAAGCTGCAGAAAGGGGATCAGCTGGGGTTTGTTGTGGGTGATGGGGGAGGGTTGGAGGATGAAGGAACTGGGATTGATATGTAAAACAACCTTGTTTCAAATTTAAATTAAAAAAAGGATAAAACAAAAAACCTATAATGGCTCCTTCTGTTATGGTATCTCTCTTTCCTCTCCACTATTCTTTCCCTGATTCAATCTCCCAGCCTACTCATGCCCACCTCTCCCCTCATCTTCCTGCTAATTCCCTCTCCCCTCCCCCATGCTCCCAATTTACTTGAGAGACCTTGTCCTTTCGCATTCTCCAGGGGATCATGTTTATCTCTCTTAGGGTCCTCATTGTTTACTAGCTTTACTGTCAGTTCAGATTGTAGGCTGGAGATCCTTTGCTCTATGTCTGAAAGCCATATATGAGTGAGTACATACCATGTTCCTCTTTTTGTGACTGGGTTACCTCAATCAGGGGGAAGTTACATTGTGATGGGAGCATATTTGATAGGAAGCATCCCATCTGAAACATGAAGCCAGGCAGAGTTAGGATAGGGCTTCATTACAATGATGCTCTTGAAGGTACCATGATATAATCCCTAATCTCTTTTGACTGCATGGCCTCTCCAAATAATTCAAAGATTTCTTCCTTTATATTGCATCTTAGAGACCTTACCTTTTAAAAGTCCCATTACCTAACACTTAATTACCCACTAAATTGAGGACAACTCTCAACACTTTTAGACACTTAAGGACTAACCACATTCTAAAATACAATCCCGAACTGTATGCATAATGTGATTTCACCTCCCCCCCCATTCTTTTCACCATTGCTACATAATAATATATTCTTATATGTTTTTGTCTGGTTGCCTCCTCTTCCTTCAACATGGCTACTGTAATTCCATGATAGCCAGTTTTTTAGGCTAAATCATTACTAAGTCACTGACACAAAGCTTATGTATAACAGCATGGAAACTCTTTGAAATGGATGAGTCACATCGAAGCGTGGATTTTGGACTAGTAAAAGTTGAACATTGCAAGTGGGGTTTAACAATCATCCAAGTAGGAGCTTGGAGGACAATAGTGCTGAGAGCAATGTGGACTGTGGAGAATTGGCTCAAGTGGTAAAGGAAGTGACTGCTTTGTGACAGCATTCTGGTCTTGTCCTAAAAATTTGTCTGAGGCAAAATTGAGAAGTATTGGAGATTTCAAGATAGCCATTGACTCTATTGTGTGGTTATTAGTAACTTTTTTTTATACATTAAAAAGTAGCAAACAGACAAAGGAGAATAAAAAGTTGCACAGCTTGAAATGAAACAGCACTAGGAAATTTAACGTTGGATCTCAGGCTTGTGCTGAAAAGAGACAAAATGGTTTAAAGAAAGTCTGATTCAAAATGGAGTAAAAGGAGTGGTGTCCGCAGCGTAAGACCCCGCTAGTTAAGCTTTCAACTTGTAGAAAAGAAGGTTCGAGAAATTTTATGCCCTTAAAAAGAACTATGAACAGGAAAGTTTTTGTAAAAATAGGGGCCAACTTACATCCAAAGCAGGTAGAAGTATAAGTGGAGCTTTCCTGACTACCTGCTCCCAATTAACCTGCAGCTGCTGCCCAAGTAAATGACTTGGGACTTAATATAAATTATAAATGCTAATTCAATAGCTCAGGCTTATTACTAACTAGCTCTTACAACTTAAATTAATCTATTTCTATTAATCTATGTATTCCCACATGGCTTGTGCCTTTACCTGTCCCCAGCATTTCTTGTTCCCCCTGTGTCTTGTGACAGCTCCTCTGACTTTGCCCTTCTCATTGCATCATTCTCAGTTTGGCTCTCCCCCCTAAATTTATTCTCTTCAGCTATTGGCCAGTCAGCTTGTTTATTAAACCAATCACGGTGATAAGTCTTCACAGTGTACAAAGGGATTATTCCATAGCATAGAAGAATATGGCAGTGTTTCTCATGGGGTTCTGGTTTTAGAATCATGAAGGATACATGAGCAAATGGGTTGTGGAATCTTCCTCTTTTGCTAAGGAAAGCTTCTGAGTCAAGGAGTGTGGCAGGACAGTCATCTAAAGGAGAACCCGAGAGTCCATTGCACGAAACTTTGAAAGTGAAGCCTTGATTGCAGTGGAGATCCTAAGATGTGGGAGATACCAGAGCCCTGAGACATCTGCCAAGAGGAGATACAGACATGGAGTGGAACCATCCCAAAAGAGAAAAATATGTTGCTGGTAGAAAAACAGAAAAGAAAGAACTATCTAAATGCATGAACATCAGACAGGGAGCTACAGATTTAGCATTCACTCTATCAGGTTTTGGTCTTGCTTTGGTACAGTATTTCCTCACTATGTCACCATCCCTCTCATTTGGAATGTTGATGTATATTCTATGCCATTGTATATTAGAAGCATGTATTTTGATTTTTTTTCTTTTGATTTTAAAAAGGGTTACAGATGAGAGATTGCATTGAGTCTCAGAAGAGACTTTAGACTTGGGATGTATAAAACATTGATGCTGTGAAATTCTATGGGGACTTTTGAAGTTGGATTAATCTCATTTTGCCTTATGATATGGGCATTAGCCTATGGGAACAAAAAAGTGGAATGTGGTAGTTTGAATAAGAAGGTCGTAGACTCATATATTTGTATACTTCCTTCACAGTGAGTGGAACTGTTTGGGGAGGGCTAGAAGTTATGGCATTGTAGAAGGAGGTTTGTCACTGGGGGAAGGCTTTGAGGTTTCAAGACATTTGGATCATCCCAGTGTCTCTCTTTTTCTATCTGCCTCCTTTTGGATCAAGATATAAGTTCTCAGCTGTTCTGCCACCATGCCTTAGTCTTGCCATCATGGTCTTTAAACTTGTGAAACCAGAAACCCAAATGAATCACTTTCTTTTACAAATTGCATTGGCCATGGAAAATTACCATAGCAATAGAAAAAGTAGCTAAGACATTAAAGTAAAACATTTGTATTTTTAAAAATCATGAATATGAGTCCAAAACGCAAGAAGTTTCTCTCTCTGTTTCTCTGTCTATGTCTCTGTCTCTCTATGTCTCTCTGTCTGTCTGTCTCTCTCTCTCTCTCTGTTATACTGTCTTTATGTCTTTCTGTTTGACATAAGATCTCACTAGGCAGCTCATGGTAGCCTTGATCTTCTGATCTTCTGTCTATACCTTCTAAGGGCTAGTATTACAGGAGTACACTATCATACCTGGCTCTCGGAAGTGTATCTTTCCTTTGTGTTTCCAGTAGAGTGGTCATAATGCTTAGCAAGGGCCATTGAGTGTTTTGAGTAACTGAACAAATATTTACCTGTTCTCTATCAAGGAATCTTGCTATGTTTATTTATCACATTAGTTTGTCCCAAACTTCTTTGAGCATTTAGCAAGGAATGGATAGGTTGTTGAAAGTTCTTTTCCTTTGCCTTATAAGGTGAAGATGAAATACCTAAATCATAGGTTTCTAAATATTTTTCTCATCACAATCAGGAAACAATTAGGATTTAGAAACACCATATAAAACACAGTGCTATAATATTGAATTGCCATTCTGGAGGGCTGCTTTAAATGTGTTGGGAAGATAAGCTAAGTGACCAGTGCAAGGTGGCTCAGGACTAGAAACTAAGAATAGAATTAGAGATTTCTTTTGTTGCATTGTTTTGGGGTTTTCTTCTTCTTCTTCTTTTTTTTTTTTTTTTTTTTTTTTTTTTTTTTTGAGTGTTACTCTGCAGCTCAGGTTGTCTGAGAATTCATTGTGTATCCCAGGCCAACTATGAAGTTGTGGTAATACTCCTGCCTCTGCCTCCTGAGTCCTAGGATTATAAGGATGATCCACAATGCCCAGCTAGAGGAGTTTGAGATGAGCCTTATCTAAAGATGTAATTAGGCCTCAGTGGAGGTATTTGATGATAATCTAAGCATTGACTAACTGCACTGAGTTGAAAAAGCACATTTATGAGGAAGTGATTAATTTTCATTATTTTGTCATAAACAACAAGAAAATGAGTCAACTGCTAGAAAGCTTATTAAATATTATAAAGATTTATAATTTTAATATATTATACAATATAAATATTTTACAACATAATCATAATTTATAAATGTTACAAATAATTCCTTGAAGGAATTAACTAAGTAGAGAGCCTGTGCAACTGTTGAGATTAAGGGTGCAGTGAGATGCTGGGAGGTTGATTCCTCTTTTTCATGTTGGTCTGCAAGTGATTTTTAAATAGTACCATTTGCTTAGGTTCTCTACTGAGTCCTAGAAAGCATGGTTTTTAAAGGGGGATGATTAGTTTGCCCTCTTTTTCTTTATATTATAAGAGTTGTTCTGAAGATCCTGATATCACCTGATATGACAGAACAGATTAAATGTTTACATAGATTCTGTACCTCAGTCTCCATATTTGTAAAAGTGTATTGTAATAGTGTCCACTTCAGGTTCAGGGCTTTGTTTTTTTGACTTTTGTTTTTTGGGTTTTTTTTTTTGTTTTTTTTTTTTTTGTTTGTTTGTTTGTTTATTTGGTAAGGATCAAATCTGTTAGTATAGAGGGAGCTCTTGGTGAACTGTGATTAGATATTAAACGTTAAGTTTTCTGTTAGGTTTCCTCCTGAGGCCATTTTTATTTCATCTCTTTGGTATCTGTCAAGTCTTAACACTTCAAAGAGCAGATGACACGAAATCCAAAGTGGATATTCGTAGTTCTGGGTCCCGAAGTTTGAAACTTATGAATTTCAAAATTACCTTTGTCAAGAAGTAATTGTGCCTTCCAGAAAGATGAGAAAGGAAGGGAAAGGATAACTCAGGTAAGCAGGCACATGTAGCTCAGATGACAGGGAGTGAGAAATGTGATATGGTAAGATCTCTTGCAGAGCATTAGTAGTTTAAAAAAATCCTTACAATTTAGACATTTCAGAAACTAGATCCAAATTCATTTCTTGGTTCCACTGTTAACTCTTTACTAAAAATGGTGAGTGTATTGTAGTAAGCATGTGTCGGATGCCAGACACTGTGTCATCTCATTTTAAACTCAGAACTAAGTAGACACAGGTACCTCCATCATCTAGATGACAAACAGCAGAGTTGGCATCTTTGTCTGTGTCACAGATTTAAGAAGAATGTAAAATGTAACGGGAAACCATTCTGAACCTCAGCTCCCTGCTCTTTGAGATATTGGGATTGTATTCAAACCGGTCTTCTAGAGTATTTGTGCTGCATTGTTAGGCAAATTTTCCATGAGTTCTGCTAAATTAGCTCCTCTGTCAACCAGTGGAGTATGCAGTAAAAACTTCATTGAACATTCTAATCTGGTTCTACCAGCTTTGAATTATTGACATTTTGTAATGGACTTGTCCAAGTCTCTTTGAAAATGGAAGAGAAAACTAAAGCCTACAATACAGAATTCACTTTCTGTAATACAAATGAACCAGAATGTCAACCAGGCCTCTTAGTATTAGGGCACTTAGGATTTAATTTATGACCATCTGTGCCTATGGGGTCATTGCCAAGGAGTGCTAACATGTGAAGAATGAATGCAGTTTGTTTCATTTGCACTGAGCTTATTTATATTAGGATTGATGGCGTAGGTGGGAAATTACTTAAATTTAGATTAAAATAAAACCCAGCATGAAAACTGGAAACTTAGAACGTAATGAAGACTTTGGAGAAATTATTATTCTGAGTAATGTATATGATTTGTTAGAGTACTACCCCCTCCTCTTAAGAATTTTCTGTTTATATAAAGAAACAGACATAATGCATTCAACTTTTTACTCTGGACACTGAGTAGATATTACCTTCAGGTTCTTGCTTTAGCTAGGCTTAATTCTGAGCATTAAGTTTCTTGCACAAAGCTTATCACATTCCTTGCTCTTCACATGGGAAGTCTAAATGCACCATTGTGACAGGGTGAAGGGGACAGAGATGAAAAGGTGAGTCCTGGGGCATTTGCACATTTAAAAGCTTTCCACCATCACCCAAGCTCATCTGTTGAAAGGCATTTTATAACACGTGGAGTAAGTGCTCTGCTGACAGACAAGGACTAATTTAGACTCAAACTGATTTCCTCTGTGCTTTCAGGCCACTTATTTAACTTCTTTAAACCTCAGCTTGCTTGAGTGTGTTTGAAGAAACACTGCATCTTTTTGTTGTTTTTGCTTTTTGATAGATGTGTGGCGAGGCGTCTGTCAGATGATTCCTATGAAATGCTATGAAGTCTCAGGACATGGGTATCAGAAATTACATATACAAGCTAGAAACAGCTGGTCTTTGAACAGTGCAACTAAAGAACCCTGAAGAAAAAAATTTACTATGCTAGTAGTGGATAACTTAGGCAGCCTGTGTTTGCTAACACTCTAAATAAATACTTTAAAAGTGGATATTAGATTTCAACATTTGGGTTTTGGAAAAAGTTCCCCAAGATTAACTGCCCTTTGCATGTATGTTGGTATTCATGGTGGGTTCTGCTTCCAGGGTAGCCTTGTGATTCTCTCCAGTGGCATCTTGGGCAGAAGACAGGACTGGATTAGAGGACATGACACATCGAGTCAATAGCTCTTCCTGGTCCCTGAGCACTTGTGGAGCAGCCTGTGAGGACTCCAGGCTCCAACAGGGGGGATATTGCAGGCAACAGGAGATAATTTATGGTTAAGAGAGGACAAGAGACAATCAAATGTGGTTTATTGGCAGTAAAATTGGCAGTCTGAGCTCTGATATCAGTAAAGGCAGGAAAAGCCTACACTTCTCATGAATACACATGAGTCAGCATGCCTTGAATAGAATAAAAAAGAACTAAGAAGAATTAGAATATTTACTCATATCTGAAATCTGTTAATGAATAGTAGTACATGGATCCAGCCATGTCAATGAGGGCTTGATTTATAATCATGATATCAGGTCCCTTTTCTCTGGGGTGAAACTTGAGATGGTACTTGAATGAAAATCTTTGCAGAGTGATTTATTGGAAGCTTACCATTTTATGAATGGCAAAAGAGGAAAGCTGCCCCCTTCACAATCTATATATAAATCATCTGATATTATGATGAATTACATGTTCTTTCTCCTGGTGACAGTAATAAGTGTTATGAGCAGCTTTTAATAGTTATAAAGACAGAAGAGATAAATATCAATTACTATTAGAAGTCTCCTTTTAAATTGACTTCCTCAGTTTTTCCCATGATGAAGTTAATTATTTATGGCAAAGCACATTAATAATTTCACATTATCTCTTTATCCAAGCAGCAAATGAACTGCAACACAGGGGAATTTGGATAATCAATACAACAATAGTGCATTGAAATAATTTAAAAGTTTTTAATTCTCACTCTGCAAACTTCAGTCTGTCTCAGCCACAGTGTGCCATTAATGCCTAGTCAGAATCTTCACTTTTAAAGGTAACATTGTGTTATTTATCTTTTAGGATTCTTCTTCCTCAGTGAGTGGACTACCTCCTAAATGGATGCAGAGGCTTGGATCCTGGTGAATCCATCAAGTTAGGAGAGAACTATGACTGTATTTCTAGCTATAATACATAGAATTTTCTGGAAATAAAAAAAGACCAACAAAACAGGGGAAAGCAAAGGATAGTCTTTCTGAGTTTCTGACAATTAGAGAATCATTCACCATCAAATATGGACAAGAGAATGGAAAGCATTAGAATGAGGAAAATGGTTGAACCTTCAGGTACAGCTGCACTGGAGGCTCCTGGCACTTGGAAGCTGAAGGCTAGATAAATAGAAGCTGGCACGCTGTGTAGCTTATTCCGAACATCAATTAGAAACCTGCCAGTTATTTTATGAAGTCTTGTCTACTTTTCTCTGATGGTTACAGAAGTCAATGCTAAATTCCCTGGATAATCACGATCGATGGCTGTCTGCTTTTGCCAGACCACCTCCCTGTGCTGTTGATTGTTGATAGAGTTTGTTTCCAGGGTAGGTTGCTATAGATTGTGGACCACAATTCTACTTTTGTACACGTAGGCACCCCTGTCTGTTTGCATATTCAGTCCCTGTAGTAATGTATTCACATATATACAATTCATTACTTTGCTACACAGGCATTTTGAATTTGTACAAAGGCATAGACGAATACTTTTGCCACCACAACCAAGAAATAGGAAAGTTCCAACAACTCCAAAAGCCCCTTCGTGTTGCTCTCTGGGGTGAGCACCAGTCCATTCTTCCAACTCCTGGCTGTTGATGATCTGTTATCAATCCTGAAGTTTTGCCTTTTCTCAAATGAAAGATTGTATTCATTATCTTGTCTATATATCATTGTGACTATCTAGACCATTAGCCAAGTAGTGATGGGAGCTAGAGCTATGGTTCTGACAGATTGGTCCTGGGTATCTCTCTCTGGTGGCCTCTCCTATGACCTTCTCAAGTGCTGTTTTTCACTCCCAGCTGATGGGCTGACCCTCCCTGAATGAAAGAGGTCTGTTTCTTGTTCTCCCCCCAGTCAGCAGGGATTTCTTCCAGCCCACTAAGGATAATAACCACTTGTTCTGGGGCACAGTGCCACCAGGAAGTCACAGGTAGATCCAGGATTGCCCAGGGTAAAATGTCTTAGGGGAGTTACTAACAGAAGCAGAGTCCTGACCGGCAAAATGATATCTAATTTTGATCAGAAGAATGGGGCACATATATTAAGACAAAAGGAATTTTTTCTAAGCTGGAATATCCCTAGTTTATCTTAAAACAATGTCAATCTAATACATTCCTAGTGCTGGGATCTAATTGTAAGGGCCCACATAGCTACTCTAATGGCTTTGTCTACTCATGTTATGCTGTAAGGAAATGAAGGCCAGGATTACTTTGTGAGAGTCCTGATGGTTATGACTCAAGATAGCTTTTTTTTTTTTTTTTGTCAGCTGAACTCACATATTATCTATGTCCAGGAATTTTTGCTATCGACAAGCAAGGACCAGGGTGTTAACCCATCATTCTTTACATTTTGGACCAGTCATTTATCTTGTGATCACAATCCTTGAATTTTTGGAGAAAGCTGTGTTTTATGATTGTACTATCTTTGTCTTTTCTTACTTTGGAGGCAGCACCATATTTTCCATTGACTGCATCCAGGAAAAAAAAAAAAACAAAACAAAAAAAAAACTATGAATCTTTATTTAAGCCTCTAATAATATGTCTTTTTAAATGCATCATCTCATTGTCTGTGAATTTCATTCTCTAAGTTATCCAGAAAAAGGATCTAGAAGCCACTAGCTTGAGGTTTCCTTAGTAGCAATTGATTCTTCCTAGACTTTAAGCCCCAGGTTATGCTTACCTGAGATGAAGGAAAGAGGCTCTACTGCTTTCAAAGACCTTACTTGCCCTGTATCATTTCCAGTTGCTAATTACCAGTGTGATGATTCTTTTATTTAAACCATGGCTTGGAGTGAGAAGGAAAATTGTGATAATTCTGGTTCCTTGTTTCTGCTCTCAGAAAAGGAGGTAGAGAAAATAAGGAACTGTTTCTTCATGTCTACCCAAGGCATCATACCAAGACCTGTGAGTAAAAGAATACTCCTCACCCCTCAATGGTGTTCTCAGCACCATTGATCACTGAGTCTGAGAGAATAGAGAGAGAAAAAGTATCTCTTGAGTTTTCTTTCTTAGAGGTTCTGTGTAGCTTCTCTGTAGCCATGGAGAAAAGAAGCAAACAAGAGTGATTATAAAACTTTAAGAGTTTGATAATGTTCTGTTAGTACCTGGAGAATCTTCTACTCTACCATTTTATGACTAGCATTGAGTATTTCTCCATAACAATAATCTGTACTGTCACTTATAATAAACACAGATAAAGAGAGAGATGTGGCTTATGAGACTTCCTGAAATTCTGTTAATCATGTCTGTGCTAACTTGGAGCGGGGCACATAGCAATTTGGATTAATGCTTTGAACCTAGTTGGCCTTTCAAGATTTTATGAACAAGGAGAAAATAATGTCTTTCCAGGCTAACCTGGAGCTGCTAAATCAGGTGCTGATATGAAACTCTTTTCTCAAACTGCTGGTCTTTAACTTGGTTTTAACAGGAAGAAAGAGGCTGGGGCCTAACTTTGCAGGCAGTGTGCTTCTGCTACCCTCATTAAAAGAGAAAAAGTACATGTGTTTCTATTTTCAGTTAATTTCTCACAAAGGCTACGTAGACCAATACCGGGTATCACCAGTTTATTCAAACCAAGTAATCCTGTTTTATAAGCACATCTATTCATCTATCTATCCTCTCATTCACATATTTCTTCTACTTGAACATAAATAATCATTAAATTATTTCTATGGCCTGGGGTATTAAATATATAGTCTCAAATTAATATCCAGTGGAGGATATGACAGCTACTAGTTTCTTAATAAATGTTTGTCAAGAGAATAGAGATTCCTACTCTCTCTCTCTCTCTCTCTCTCTCTCTCTCTCTCTCTCTCTCTCTCTCTCTCTCTCTCTGTGTGTGTGTGTCTGTATATGTAACAAGTACAGGTTTTTCCGCCTGCCGCTGCTGGTCTTGTCCCGCCACCGCGCCAGCCCCAATTAACACACTGAGACTCTGTATTAGATATAATTCTGTTGGCCCGGTTACTTGTTTCTTATCGGCTAGTTCTGCCTTCATTATTAACCCATTTCTATGTATTTCCACGTGGTCTTACCAAGAGCTTGAGGAATGGCAGTTCTGTTCTCTCCAGGTTCTCCATCCTGACCCCTTACTATTACTTCCTCTTTCCTCCTTGTCTCCTAGTCCCTCCTATCTTCCTTTCCTATTGGCCAACAGTGCTTTATTCATTAACCAGTATAAGAAACATATACAAAATGACATCTCCCATCATCTCCTCTTTTCTGTCTAAATTAAAAGAAGGGTTTAAGCTTAACATAGCAAAATATATGACACAACAGTTATCAAGAATCACAGTTAACAATATTTAGTCCATTAATATTTAGCAAGATTAAAATAAACTATTCTATCATCTACCCTATATTTGTGAGTCTAAAGTCATATATGTAACTTATCTTTAAGCTTAACTAAGGAAAACTATAACCATAACTATCTGTCTTCAACTCCATCAAAGACCACAGAAGGATAATATATAAACTCTAGAAATGACAGAGACAACTCATTGCCTGGTCACCCAAAGTTCTTTTGTAATCTTCCATCTTCAGCCCATAGGCCATAGTGTGTATGGCAGACTCTTAAGCAAAGCAATAAACTTTAAACTGTCTTCTTGTATAGGCAGTTTATCAGTCACTTTTCTCTGTGTCCTGCACACTGTCTGGCAGATTCTTCCATGAAGCAGGAACTCTGTAGCAATGTCCATCTTGAATCAGCAGTCACTTTTCTGTAGGTCCTGCATGTCCAGTTTATACATCACAAAGTCAAACAGTCCAGACAAGAGCAGTATCTTGTCCACATGGCTAGTCTTGCCATATTGAAAGCAAACTTCATAACACATTTCTTCGATGTCCATCTTCCATCTTCCTTTCTGATGCAGGTGGTGTTGCCAGTAGCATTTATGTTTCATTGTCAAGAAAAACCCTAAACCATTTTAAATGCCATATTCTGTAGGTCCTTGAAAGGTTTGAAGAATGCCTATCTATCTCAAATACATCTCTGTGTATCTTGAAAAACCTAACTAACTTAACTCTAAGCTTTGACTATCATAGGTAGATACCTATTATCTGTACTACATTATACATTACATTTCTAAATGAGCTATATAAACACAATACATAAACAAGAGGAGAAATATACATATGACAAAATTGAACTTAAAATTTGTATCAGTAAATGAAAATCCATTCCAAAACAAAGTATTCCTATCTATACCATAATCCCCTTTTTACCTTTAAAAAGAAGTGGTTGTGATCATTAACCATTTATAACCAAGTCCATTTCAATGAAAACAAACATTTATAAACAATATTTGGGAATTTGGGCGTCGTTCTTTCCAAACTACTTCCTGCTGGTAAAGGGCGCTGTCATGGGGGAATCCTAACAAGATGAAGAAATCCTGGTTGTAGTCTGTGAGGCTGCTTTGTCCAAGCTGTTTTGAATGTTGGATGACCAGTGACTCTGTTTCAGGGGGTCTGGCTTGATCAAACCACATTAGTCTGCAAGGAATCCACAGCTTTTCATTTTCTGTGGAAATGCAAATAGAAATCCTTTTCCCCAGTAACTTGTCCTTGAACTTAAATTTTAGAGTCAAAGCATTTTTAAAATATATAAATTGAATTAATCCAGCAGTATTTCCTTTAACAGTTATTGTTTCCTCAGCAGTCAAACAATGCAGAGACAATACAATAGCATACAGTAACCAGATTCTCTCTGAGCTTTTCATCTTTACGTGGCTTTATTATTACTCTGTTTATTTTACTTTTATTTTTTCATTTTTTGACACAGGGTTTCACTGTGTAACTCTTATTTGTCCTGGAATTTACTCTGCATACCAGGTTTATTTTGCAAATCACAGAGATCTGCTTGCCTCTGTCTCTTGAGTGCTGGGATTAAAGGTGTGTGCCACCACACCCAGCTCCTCTCTGTCTTTTTAAAACCATCTTATTTCTTTTCTCTCCCAAGCCTACATATATTTTAGAACATACTGTAAACCTTTAGCGCTTTTTCTTCATATGAATCTTTACTGTAAATCTTTATCTTTTTCTGGCCATGAATCTTTTATCTGGTAAACAATAACATTGCTAAAATGAAATTCTTTGTTGTTTCTGCCACGGTTTATCAAAGATGGTGGCGGCTATTTTACCGCCAGCAATGAGAGCTGTGGTCACTGCCTTAGTCTACGGGCAGCAAGCAGCAGGTTGCCGGCTTGGAGATGTGGTCACTGCCATTGCCAGCTCTGATACACATCCACAAATTGTTAGCAGTGCTTTTTTAAAGCCGTGCGGTTTTTTTGCCGCTTATGCTGAGTCAGGAATCTTCCCTTAAAGGAGCCGCGCAAATATCTGCTTGTCTCTCGCAAAGCAGAGTCCAACAGAGAAAAATGCTGCTACCAAGAAACCTTGCTTGTCTTTGTTCTTTTGTTTCTAAAACCCCTTTTTAAGCTTTTGTTAAATTTTAAGTGTAAGTTCTTAGCCACGTGGGCGCCATTTGTAACGAGTACAGGGTTTTCCGCCTGCCCCTGCTGGTCTTGTCCCGCCGCTGCGCCAGCCCCAAATAACATGTATATGTGTGTGTATATACACTGAAAAAATGTTATTGCAACAGTAATGAAGGATCTCTTGTATTAAGGAGACTCCAAAGATGTCTTGGGGAATTGGGAGTTTTCTAAGGATAGAACTTTTGACTTAAATTGTGAAGTAGCAGTGTGATCAAGAAAGACCACAAGTAACTCAGACTTTACATTTTTGGCTTCACTTCTTTTGCAAGTGTCTTCCAAAATCACAAGAGCTAAATAAAGATCTAGAAAAGCTTGAATTATCAGTCTGATAAGAATAAGAATGTTATCTTGAAAGAATCTTATAATGTCTTGGGAGGGAATATTGATAGGGTATGTTCTTCTGTATGCTGTGAATATATGTTTCTCTTAGTGGTTGATGAATAAAGCTGTTTTAGTCAATGGAAAGGCAGGATTTAACCAGGTAGAAAATCAAAATGGGGAGAGAGAAAGGTAGTAGGCAGTCAGAGAAATGCCAAGTAGCTGCTGAGGAAGCAAGATTCTAGACATCACTAGTAAGCCAGACCACGTAGAGAAACACAGATTAATAGAAATGGATTAATAATTTAGAGAGAGAGTTGGCCAATAAGAAGCCTGGCAATAGGCCAAACAGTTTATGATTAATATAAGTCTCCATGTGTTTATTTGGGACTAAACGGCTGCAAGACCAGGTGAGACAGAAACTTCCATCAACGGGATGTCTAAAAAGAATTCGGTATTTTTTAGTTCTGACACTGTGGTTATTCTTTCTGGTTAGTCTTACAGGTCAATGAACTGGCTGTAATTGGAGAGAATTTGTAATGTGGTAGTGAGATAGGATCTAGAAGAAGCTGTTATGAGGCAAGGCACATTAGTTACTTTTCTTTTGCTGTCAAAAACATGAACAAAAGCAAACTGGAATGGAAAAGATTTATTTTTACCTATAGTTCTGGAGAAATAATCTCCATCATGGCAGGGAAGACATAGCATCAATCCTAATGCCAGGTATGGGCTGTAGACTAAAACTTCCCAAAGCCTGCCCTCTGTGACATATGAGATTTCACCTCCTAATGGATCCATGATACAGCACCAATAACTGGGGATCAAATATTCAAATACACAAACCTATAGGAAACTTCTCTTATTCAAACCATTTAAACCACCACCGAAAGTAATGCACATAAACCTCATACTGACTCATACTGTTTTTGTTAATTCATTGATTATCTTCCAGATACAAGGAAATTAAAAAGAAAAACAAACCGAAACCTTTTCTTTCTCTTTCTTTCTTTCTTTCTTTCTTTCTTTCTTTCTTTCTTTCTTCCTTCCTTCCTTCCTTCTTTCCTTCCTTTCATCCTTCCTTCCTTTCTTCCTTTCTTTTGTTCTTTGCTTAATTTTCAGAAGTGTTTAACTTCTGAATGGCAATTTTATTTTTCACTAGGTACGTAATTTTTGTCAAGTTTACTTTCCCAACAACTTCTCTTATATACTAAGTAATAGAATTGATGAAGCAGGAAGACAATTTAATGACATAAAATGTATTATTGCATGGGATTTAGCCCATGGAAAGTAGTTAGTGCTGGACTATAGAGCAACCACTATCAGTTGCTAACAGCCCATCATCTTTATCTGCATTATGGCTGGCATGATGCTGATATGTATTCTGGAACATTATTATTCCATGTTTGACAGCCCCTGTTTCCTCATTGACCTGTCATGTGACATTGGGCAGATGGCTTCTCCTCTGTGAAACTTGGTTTCTTCTTCCTTGAAATAAAGACATTTGCTTTCCTTGTTCCACAAAGGATATCCATGGATTCTTCTGGTATATGCATAAATTTGCCCTGGAGCAACTTGTCCTGTACCTCTTCATGTCTGAGATCACCAGGGTTGTACTAATAGTCTCTTTTGGGAGATGAAAATCTTAATGCACTTTTGTAAAGCAATTTTTGTTCTTTGCCGCCTTAGGCCACGCTGAATGGCTAACGGGAATGGGGCACTGACTATCAAGCTAATGATGGAGGACATTCTGTATCATTTGCTTCACCCACCTGACTCAGTAGAATAGTTTGTGTGAAAGAACATGAAAACTATAGTGGTGCTCATTTACATTATGCAGGAAGTCATCTGAGAATAGTAACATTAAGACCAAAGAGCACACAGATTTGGATTCTGAATAGCATCATTTCCTTTGAATGTTAATGGTGGCCTTAAACTAAGACTCTTTGTCAAGGTTAGCCTGCATCGCTCTTCAACATTGCACAAATATTTACATTGTGTTTTTTACATTCTGGGTCCTGTGAACCTCAGGCCAAGTTCCCAGTCTCATATGAGGTTTTAGTCTTCATGGAGGAGGGACCATTTAGAGCAAAGCAAGTACTGCACAAGTGAGTTTGTTTTCAAGAAATAATTATTTGAAAGAAAGCATAATGAAAGTTGATGGTTCCTTGCTACTTATCACATGCCAGGTTCCAGAAGTTGTTGTCTTTGTAAGGACTCCTTGTAGAAGGAATTCTGGCCCTCTTTGCACAAATGAGGAACATGAAACACACAAAGTGAAGCCTGCATGGATTGAGATTCTCTCATTTGAAAAACCTGAAATTTGAAATTTGAAACATTCTGAAATCAGAATTTTCTGAGCACTGATGCTAAAATAAAACAAAAAAACAAAGAAATGCAAGCAGTATGAAAAAATTCTGTGTAAACACCCAGGGACTGTAAAGTCTGAGAAGATTTTGGTTCAAGTATTGGAGTCTCAGTTTCCCAGTTGGTGTCTGGGTTTCCCAGGTGACAAAACTCTGTAAGGTGCACTGATGTGCATGTTCCCAAGCTGCAGAATCTCTGTATGTGATTGCATGTTCTGAGGCTTCAGAATCTCTGCATGTGATTGCATGCTCCAAGACTGTGGAATCTGTATGTGATTGCATGTTCATAAGCTGCAGAATATCTACATGTGATTGTATGTTCATAGGTTGTAGAAGATCTGCATGCGATTGCATGCTCCCAAGATAAAGAATATCTGCATGTGATTGTAGTGGGATATTCATTTTGTCTCCTTCTGTGGCAATATGTGATCGCATGTTCAACTGTCCACAGAATCTCTGTATGAGATTGCATGATCACAGGCTACAGAATCCCAGTATGTGATTACATGTTCAAAGGCAGCAGAATCTCTGCACTTGATTGCGTTTTCACAGGCTACAGAATCTCTGTATGAGATTTTGTGTTCACAGATTATAGTATCTCTATATGTGGTTGCATATTGACAGGCTACAGAATGACTTCATGTGATTGCATGTTCACAGGCTCCAGAATCTCTGCATGTGATTGCATGCTCTCAGGCTGCAGAATCTCCACAATTGATTGCATTTTTATCCATGAACTATGAGTTTTTCTAAATTCTATAGCCAACTATTGACATTTTTCAGGTCACTTTATAGTTTGTTTTAACTCATTGCTTTATTTTATCCATAGAATTGTTGTTCTCATCTCAGAATTTGTATTATAATTCTTATTTATGACACCAGTGGGAATAAAACTTTAGACATGGGGCATATTAATAGCTAAGTATCTAAGATTTGTATTTATAGCTATGAATTTTATGCTAAATTTATTAATTTATGTTTTAATTTTTATGCTGTCATTTATTCTTTGTAGGGCTTTTTTGTGTGCATGGTGAAGAGCATAAAATATATTTACTGGAAGTTTAGAATCTAATATGAAATTCCATGGTGGAGAATGGTTATGTTAATTATATAGAAGTTCATTGAGATGTATAGACTTTTGATATGGCAAGTTTTCTGTGTAAGTTTTTAGTTGCAATTTTTTGTAATAAAATTAGTCACTATTGTTCCTAAAAAAATTATTTGTAATTGCCCCAAGTCAAGAAAAAAATGCCAGTTTATCAGGTAAGAGTCAGTACACAAGGGAGAAATATGCTTTAGGCTCTAGACATGAGAGAAGATACCATTCTGTGGCTTCTGTACCTACAGTCTTTGGTCTGACTGCTTTATATTGGAAATGAATAAAGATAAAAGAAAAGACAAAGAATACATAGTTCTTCCATAGACTTATAGCTTATGGGTCAGTTCACAGGGCCCTGACAAATAAATTAGAAATTAATTCAGGGAGAAGCAAGGACAGGAGAAAATGTGTGAATTAAGGCAGTATAGAGTTTTATTTTGAGGAAATATCCTTCACAGGGTACCTGTGTATGAACTGGAGCCCACTGTTCTCTTCTAAGTTGGTGAAGACACTGGACAGGAAGGGACTGTGTCTCTTTTTGACCGGCAGTTATTGCAGGGGTAAGTGTTGAGTAGTTAGATTATGTTAAGTAATCAATAAATATCTTTCTTAACTAGTCCTTACTTGGGGGCTTTGGGGCATAACAGTTAAGAACAAAGAAAAACCAATTAATTTCCTTCTAGATAAAAATAATATACTTACTAGAATTGTTACAGTTCAACCAAAATGGAGGAGATATTTGAAATGATATGCTCCTGGCTAACACTAAGAACTTAGCAAACAGAGGTCTAGAAACAACCCCTTTCCTCTGAGGAGAGGTACATAGCTTCAGGATGGGAAGGTTCTCTGTAATTCATGTTTGTAAAGGGGCTACAGGACAACTATATAGGTAAGATTGATCTGTTCCTGAAGCAGGAAGATGGCTACAATGTTTCAACTAAGATCACCAGATGGAATGTTGCTTCTGGTATGTATGACTGAGGTAGGCTATAAAATGACATATGAATGGAGCTACTTCAGAGCGTCAGCGAACAGCCAAAGGAAAGAAAGCAAGTCAGAAAAGGGGAGAAAGAAGCAAAAGGAAATAAAAAATAGGCAAAGGGGAAAAGGCCTCTCATAGGCTGGCATGGTGATGCACATGTTTGATACCAGTTCTCAGAAGGCAGATGCAGGCAGATATCTGTGAGTTTGAGGTTATCCTAGTCTACATAGAAAGTTCCAGGCATGCTGTGAGTATATAGAGAGATTCTATGTCAAAAAACTACTGAAAACAAAAACACCAGCTGCTTAAAGAAAGCAACAAAAAGGTGTCTTCTCATGCATAGATCTGCTGTAAGAGGCAGACAAGACACAGATAGATGATAAAAGCACTTACTTACAAACATCCCTCAAGAGCAGAGACATTCACCTAAGAACATACTAGGATGACTTACAAAGGAAAATAGAATGGATTCTATAGAGGCTTAAATTAGTGTGTTGGAATGTTAAAAGAATGAAGGATGCAGACAGCATAAGTTAATGTTAGGAGTATACGGAACGCATAAGGAAAAGATAAGATACACTGAGTCAAGTCTTATAAATGAATAGTAGTTTCAGCAAAGGAAGAAGGAAATGAAAGGGAAAAAAAGTAAAGAAAGAGTTGAAACATAAATGGTGAAGAAACTAAGATCTGTAGGTAGGATTAACAAGAAAAGATATGTTTCTGGTAAACAAACAAACAAATAAAAATGATTAGCTCTGTGCATACAAAACCAGATTCTGAAATCTTCCAGATATTTCAAAGGCTAAAGTTTCAATCGGTAATAAGAAGTCTGTATATTGTTACACTCAGCAGTAGAAGAAGGAAGACTATACTTGCTGTCTCAGGGTTTTAGTTGCTGTGAGGAGACAGTATGACTCTTATGACAGAAACTCTTATAAAGGAAAACATTTAATTGAGGCTTGCTTATAATTGCAGAGGTTTAGTCCATTATCATCATGGTGGGACATTGCTTCAGGCAGGCAGACATGGTGCTGGAGAAGGAGCTGAGAGTTATATATCTTGATCTTCCAGCAGCAGGAGTCTGTGTCCACAATGAGACCTTAAAGCCCAACCCCACAGTGACAGACTTCCTCCAACAAGGTCACACCTATGCCGATAAGGTATATCTTCTAATAGTGCCATTTGCTATGAGCTTATGGGAGCCAGTTACATTGAAACTACTATACATGAAATTTAATATGGTAAATTGGGTGCAAAGGTGCATGTCTGAAATACTAGCAGTCAGGAAGCTGAGACATGAGAATTGTAAATTTGGGGATAGGCGGTGCTACACAGCAAAACCCAAAACCCTGTCTTAAAATGAAAACAGATTATAGAAAATCCTCCTACAGAGAGACAAAATATTCTTTCTCTATGAAATTAATGAAAGATATTTTCAGGTATGACATGATTTACGTGCTACCAATATAAGTGGTATGTTCATAAAAAGATTGCATCCAAACAAAATCACTAAGATACAACAACTATATAATGGGAAAAATGGAAAACTGAGGTGAAAAATCACCTTTCTGATGTGTCTGTGTTCATGAGTGTATTTAAATCAAATAAGTGACAGAAGAGGTCTAAAAGAGACATTGTGCTTGAAGTCTCAAAATTATAATTCTCACCTAAGCAGAGTCTAATAATAAAGGAACCAAACTCCTGGGAATTGGTTTGGTGAGGATTCTAGCCTGATACCACAGAATAACTATTGTTTGAGACACTTTCTTTTTCTAGCTTGCTGCTTAGCCAAATGTTTTCCCATGCAATTGAATAGATCTTTTCTTTATGGAGAAAGGGTTTGCTGGGGAAATAGTTGCAAAGCCCCAAGAAAAAGTTTTAGCCAGGTGATTTCCTAACAACATTATTCAATATCTACATAATTTTCTGTTTTAATGAGTTGTCAAGCATTGAACACCGGTAAGAATCCATGAATGTATGATGCCTCAGAAGGAAATTGCACCCCTTGCATATGGCTGATGGGGATGTAAAATTCTCTAGCTGTTTTGGAAAGACTTCTGTTGGTTTCTCAAAACTTTTAAGTTGTTATCATCTAACCCTGCTAGTCCAGCCTATGTATTTATCTAGAAGTAACAGAAGTGTAAGGCCATAGATGAATTTGTGTGACAGGAGAAATTGATATAACAAGAAACATTATTATTATATGTGGAGGAAGCCAGTTGGCAAAAAGGACTGGAAATACTTTCTTACCAGTAAAAATCAGAGCATGCTTCACAGAAGACAGGCTCAGTGTAAGCAAGTCATAAAGAAGTGTAGAACTCATGGGCCAGTGCTTTGAATATATACCACTCTCAAATCACTAGCCTACTCCCATCCCCAGGAGTGTCTTTCTCTTTCTTAATAAACTCTCTCCATTTCTACATTTCTATTACTAGCCATGTATAATTCTTTCTCCTGAAATACAAGATCCTATAAATTTCAATGTTTTTCCCTACCCTGTATCTGATCCACACCTATAACAATTGCATACAAATAAATAGTCTTACAAGCACCCTTCATAATAGCCCCTAAAGAAGGAGTCCATCATCCTATGATGAACAAAATGTAATTCATTTAAGCAATGCCATAAAAATGAAGTGCTGATACATGTTAAAATGTGGGAAAGCCCTGTAAATACTATGTTACATGAAAAGGACTATATAGTGTAATTATGTTATATGCAACTCTCAGAAGAGGAAACTTTCATAAAGACACAAAGCCTGGTTGACAGGTTTGAGGAAGAGGATGATTAAGGTACACATATTTTTCTTTGAGGGTGATGAGCATATTTAAAAATTGATGGTGGCAAGGTCTTCATTACAGTGAGAATGTGAAAAACCATTGATTTTTCTACACGTTAAATGATTCAATTATATGGTGTACAAATTACATATCAATAAAACTGCTTCAAAAGTGAAGCCATCTAACTCTATTCACATCCTTCTTCTGTTTTGCCTTCCTAATCATCTCTTGTGTCTTTAAATATATGTCATTAAAAATACATGGACAATGAGCTTTTGAAAGGCCACTTATTGATGCTGAAGTCAAGACTGACACATCTTGACAGATCATCAGTTTGAATATTAAAACAACAGAGACAGTTAATTCAATCTTACTTAAATTACCTTAGACATTTTCATTGGGAGACTTTGATTCCTATAGGGAAAATTAAGTATTAATGTTTGGGGGAGCTTATAGAGATTTCTACTGAAAGAGATTCTCAAGTAAAATGCTGTCCTGGCTCAGACAGCAATTGCTTTTGTCAGAATATAAGGGCCTTGGGCTACCGTTATTTAACAGGTTAGTGTCTTTCTAGTGTAAGTGAATATTTTCCTTCACAATTTATCTCCTCGTGATCTTGCATTTCTCTTTTTGCCCTATATTATATTGTTATGACTGTAATGTGTTTTACAAAGCATATTTCTAAGCTTGTGGATCCCAGACTAATAGCTGGGACCGACCCAGATTCCCTGAACGTGGGTGTTAGTTAGGGGGCCTAAGCAATCTATGGGACCTCTGGTAGTGGATCAGTATTTATCCCTAGTATACGAATGGACTTTGGGAGCCCACTCCACCTAGAAGGACACATGGGGGAAGTCCTAGGCCCTGATCCAAATGATATGACAGACTTTGAAGTTCCTCACCCTCTCTGAGGAACAGAAAGGGGATGGGATAGTGGGTTGATGCAGGGCAGGGAAGGAGGAGAGGGAGAAGAAACTGAGATTGTCATGTAAAAGAAGCTTGATTCTAATTTAAAAAGAAAAGGGAAAAAAGCATATTTCTAAAGAATATATATCTGAGAGGAAAATAAGATTGCTTATTTATAGAAAAACTATAGACAAAGCTTTGATTACTATTAATTTCAGTTTTGAGATAATTTTCCTGTGTAGTTCATTGTGAACTCAAAATTGCAGTGATAATTTTGGCTCTTTCTCACTAAGGCTGGGATTAGGCTTGAGTGGCATATTTTTCACACACAGAAAAGTCTTTTAGTTTTCTCACACTCATCCTAGTAACCTCTTTATTTATGAATTACACCATGGAAATCTTTGTATAAATATAACTAACACTTTGGTTCCAGCAAGATGGATCAGCATGTAAAGACAATTTGCCACAAAGCCTGACAGCTAAGTTTGATTCCTGGAACTCACATGGTAGAAGGAAAGAACTGATTTCTTCCCACAAGTTGTCCTCTCATTTCTAGGCATATGCTGTGCTGTGGGCTATCCTCACATCACAAATCAATAATCAAATGTAAAAGGAATATTTACAGGATGATGGTACACCACTATAAATACTCAGTACATTGAACAGTTTTAACTTTGTGCATTAACTGCATTAACTCCATTTCGGCAAGAAGCTTCGGTGGTGAAGGCTGGGCAACCCATTAGTCTGAGGCTATAAACAGGGACATTTAGAAAGCCGTGACTACCTGGCAAAACAGTAGTAGATTCTTCCCACAGCCTATGGCCTCTCTAGCCATATGGTCTCTTTATAGGTTGGGCTGAAAGAAGTATGCAGGAATTCCCTCCTGTGAAGAGGGTCTGTGATCTAAATACAGAATGGTTGGCTAGTCATGTCGCTATTGCACTAGAGATCGCATTTTGCAAGGTAGGTCATCATTGTAGCTTGCAAAGTTGACAGCTGGCTAAGATCATTGAGGGCTTTTCTCCTGCAGCAGCCTGCACAGCACTTTTTGACTCTGGGTGAAGGCCAGCCAGGAGTGGGGTATACTCTAGCTATCTCCAATAGGGATTTCTCACTGTGACCAAAGTGCAGGCATGTGTTTTCTTACCTGATATAAACCTTCTTTTTCCTCTTGAAGAAAGAGAAGTATTGACTTGTTTCTTTGAAGATAATGCAGCTTTTTTGTGTGTTGACAAAGGAAAGGTATTATTCATGGCATTTGAAATTGTGTGTTTTATTCAGAAGAACTGTCATATTCGTTGTATGGAACCAATACAAATGGTTTGAGGTGCAGAAGGTACATGTAGCTCAACTTCAAACACAAATGAAAATTTGTAACCTAGAAGCAAGGTGTGGTTCAGTAGATGGAAAATTACTTAGAATAAACAGAGAGAGAAGGAGGATTCTGAATAAACTGTCCTATTGGGATTCTTGCTGAAGGCAGACCAGGGTGAATGGACATGATCTGGGTTTTTTAGGAGGAAGTAAGAGTTAATTAGGTATGGAGGGTAACCTGATATTAAGGGTGGGGAATTGCAGCTACACTGTCTTAGCATGATTCTTGTTAATGCTCACCTCCGAAGAGACATGCCCAAAGAGCTTGCCTGGAGTGTGCTCAAGCATAGACTGTGTCAGTCTGGGTGAAGGGGAATGAGGTGATGCAAAGAAGATTTCTTGCCAGCAGAGGAGGGAAGACCACAAGGCAGATTACTTTTAAGGAAGAGGCTCCTGTGGAGACCTGGCACAGGAACTACTTGTTACTGCAAACTCAGATTTCATAAGGAAGAACCTGTTCCACAAACTGAAAAACAGAGTGTTCTCTGAAATAAAAGTTTATTGGGTTGTTACAGAGGGTATGTTCAGATAAAGGGACCAGTCCTGGGACCAATTCTTAGCCTAGGTACTAGATGGAAAAATTGTTCACTGGAACCTAAGGAGCCTGGGTGTTTTACAATGAAAAGTGTAGTAGATGAGAACTTGAGTTGTTTGCACAAGGCCTGCCTTGGCTGTGGGTAAGAGAGAAAGAACATCCCAGGCTAGAAAGACCCTGGTGAGGGACTCATTCAGAAAGAGAAGTTTGTTGTTTTTGGTTGGTTGTCAAGGGAGAATGAGACACTGCTGTGATGGCTAATCTTGAGCACACAGTGAGAGACTCAGAAGAGTGGTTTTTTTTTTTTTTTTTTTTTTTTTGGTTTTTTGGTTTTAGCTTTGTTGTTGTAGCTTGGAGTAGCTTGAAACCATCTTTTTGAAAAAATCACTCTTATCTCTTCCCCCATGTATTTTGTGGTCTGTACCTTACTTGAGGGTGTCTCAGAACCCTTTCTCATCCAAGATGGCTTAGCAGTTAAGAGCGAAGTATTCATGAGAAGAAGCCCTATTTGGTTCCTAGCATCCATGCTGGGCAGCTCACAAGTGCCTGTTACTCCAGGTCAGGGTGGGGTGGGGAATCTCTCACCCTCTCCTGGCCTTGGCAGATATCTACATTGTGTGCATATATACTTTCTCACCACCGATATCCATAATTAAAAATAATAATAAATACCCCAAAGAATATTGAAGTATTACATAAGAGGCCTCATTATGATATAAGAAAACAATTCAGTGTACTTGTACCTATTTTGGAAGACTTTTTAGAAACAGCTCACAGATTCATGATTCAGGTTTTATTCATTTAAGTAATCATTAAAAAGTCAAGAAAATGTTTTAAGAATTGAGTAGCTACTCTTCTAGTGATTCTGGGCAGGGTGGGCGATCATTAGTGGGAATAAATAATTTTTTCTTTGTTTTTATATTTTATATGAGCATCAGAATAAAGGGATAGCACCATAGCTATGAAGTACATTTTAACGACTGAGCAAAAGGCAAAGAGGGTCTTGTTCCTATCCTATTTTAGGCTCTTTATTTAATACTTTCTCACCTGCTTAGCATGGAGAACAAAATCCTTCATATAGCCTTGAAGTTTCTGAATGAGCTGTCTTCTGTCAATTCGTCTAAACAGTGTTTTATATTCCCACTTCATTTTCCATGTGAATATTTATTGAGCTTTACTGAGTTTTCACATGGATTTATATTAAGCTGTCTCTAAGTGAGCTCATTAACACCATGGCAGGTTGCAGAAATGGCAGAGTCCCTGAGGTTTAAATAAGTACTTGGGTTTTCATGGAGGTGAGGATTGTCATTGGGGCTATGCTTAAAGATGCTTCTTTATTTTAATTTATAATGCAGCACTTGAAGTGCGAGCATGCATGTGTTTTTAGATCATGTCACTGCTTGCCACTGGGTCATTTGACAAGATTAGGGTGGTAGAACTTGACTGCCAGCTTATTAAGAGGGTTGTAACCTTTTCCTCCTCTATCTGGCTTTGGTGACTTTTCTGTTTGTTTGGTTTTTCTTTCTTCCTAACTCTTCTCTGATCACAGTGAATGAAAGTACCTAGGAAGAGAGATCTGCTCCAGGCATGTTACTTGGGAGTATTCATTGCCAAGGAAGTCTCACTGTGTAATGAGAAAGCCTTTATTTTCTAATCAATGACCCACTTTAATGAGTTTCTTTCTCTCTCTTTTTGTTCTTGCTGTTTTAATGATTCCCACTCATGCACCTTATGCAGAATATGTCTGCTTTTATACATGAGTTTCACATAATCCCAATGTACCTTCCCTAGAAGCATCATTATAAATATACATGGCTTTTGGCATAAGTCAGGCCCTGTCTTATGGTCTTTATATGTATATGCTAACTAACTATTTAAAAGTTTAACAAAGGCTTACAAAAAAATGGCATTTGATTTTGGCTCAGCAATTTGATTTAGTGGAAGAGGAGGGTGGCATCACATTGGATCCAGCCAGGAATCAATGTGAATTAGTGTTTTAGGAATAACATAATCATATAAATATTAAAAGTATTAAAAAGACACATGCTACAGGAAATAGATATTTGAAAGTAACTTAAATACTGTTAAGCAACCCCAGAATCCTCATTGGTAAAGTTTTATTCTTGGAAATGATAATATTAGGCATGTAGAGAACCATTTTTGTTTTGTAGTATAGCTATCGAATATTTACTGTGCTTTTTACTCACATGTTTAATCTTACCTATGCTCTTATCTGTGTCTTGGGGATTTATACAAAGCTAGCACAGAATTTAAAGACAATAAACATTAATTAACTAAGAAACTTATGACTTAGAGTTCCCTCAACCTTGGGAGATATACTAAGATGTGACTAGAATTAGAAAGAGCTACATTTTAACCACCAGGAGCTTCATTGTTCTTTTGAAGTCATTTATCCAGTTTTTTTTTTAAATAATTTTATTTGCTTTATCTGATTCTTTTAGAGCACACAATTTACATGTAAAAATCTTAGACTGTACTAGGAACTGAAAGCCATGTACCAAAACAAAGTACCAAATGCAATATTAGACATAGTTTAATTTGATAGGTTAATTTGCTGCTCATATTAAATTTTATACTTAAAATCAACTGAAACACCTCCTAAAGGAATGCTCTTAGGAGATGTGAATCCTGAGAAGATGCAAACCTCTGATCAGTAAGAACTATTTAAAGTCAAAACTCTGATTTGAAGTTTCACTATTTTATTTGTGAATGCTTTTTGAATATTTACAGTAGGATAAGTAAATGTGTTATATACTGGGGGGAGCAGGAATATAATGCATGTAGTATGCAGTGTCTGGCAACTAGACAGGGGTATCCTTTCATTGTCATCTTTCTCTTGTTACAGTTAGCTCTGTGCTTCAATCAAGATGCTTAGCTCTTTTGAAAGGCTAGCTTTCAAAAGCCACCTCCTTGTCTTTCCAAGGAGGAAATAGTCATTCTCATATAGCATCCTTCTGTATATGCTACTGCTGTAATAGATATTTGCTTTCTGGACCATGAGTTTTCACTTTTTATGTTCACAGAATAGGTCATAATAATCTTGTTGCTTATTCCCCCTGATCATAGAATGACAGGGTGTGGGGTGTAAAACCTGTTTCCTCAGGCCTTGGTGAAACAATGAAATTTAAAGCAAGCTTCTTTCTCATTGATTGCTTCGGGATATACAAAAACTTGATGTAAGTCCACACAATCTCTTGACATGATACCAAACTCTCACTAAATAATAAAATCTAGCTTTGGATCAAGCTTAAAGTTAACTTATGGGGTTTGCCATTACGGGGTAACAGGAGTAGCCAGAAGCAATGGCACATTTGTGTCATCCCAGAACTTGGGACATGGAGACAAGATGATTAGGAGTTCGATGCCACCTTCCTTACATTGTGTGCAACAGATTTCTACAGATAAAACAATATGGGAGGATGGCAGGGTGAGGGAACTGGGATTGACATGTAAAACAACCTTGTTTCAAATTTAAATTTATAAAGGGGAAAATACCAATACCCTGTATATCTTATAGTTCTACATAATGGAAGTTTGAAGTGGATTTTTCAGGTGAAATTGATAGGCAGAATTGTTTCCCTCTGGGGATTATGAGGATAATTAACTTTTTTATTTTCTTCCTTTGTCTCTTCTCTGTAGTATACCTCTGCAACACTAATTATAAAAGGAGAATTCACACACATGTGTCAGAAGAATTAGTCTTGAGTCCTTTGGTTCTGGTTCTTGGGTTTATTCTGCAAGTGGTAATCATAATGCAGGGAACTCATAATTAACTGACCAAAAATGGAAAATTATTCTAATTTTTTAAAATAGTTTCATCATATGGTTACCATGTTTACATTAACTTCAGTTACTTTAGTGTGCAGTGGCCTATGGAAGTAAAGTAAAATTTTATTACCTGAAATCATTGAGTAGGCCTTCAAGGAGCTGTTAAATGCCATAAATTTGCACATGTACTGATGACAGGAGCACATGCAGATTTTGGAGCTTGCTATGTAGAGCTGTGTTTCTAACGTATGCCACCTAGAATTCATAAGAAATGCAGATATCTAGATACGACTTAAGACCTACTTGGATAATATGGAAACGGGCCAGCATTCTGTGCTTTAATAAGTCTTCCAGGTGATACAAAGTAACTCTAAAAGTTGACAGATCCATTCTAGAAAGGAGAAAACTCAAGTCTGTAGCATAGCCATTTTCACAAAGAATTCCCAGGTTCCAGTGAGCTTGCAGGAAGCAGCCCTCAATTTTGCTTAGACTGATTCTAAGAGCTTGGACTACCTGAAATGAGCCCTTATAGGCAGGAACAATAGATGCATAGAGGAAGAGAAAGATTCCAATAGACACAAATCTGCAGAGGTCAAAGACCCACTCAAGGTAGTTCTTTGGAGCTAAAAGTTGCTACTTGATGGACCCAGGTATGTGAGTAGGTAGTTAAGTAGATAGAAATTAAGACCTTTAATGCCCACCTCTTAAAACTATTTGTTTTATTCCCCTTTCTGCACAGAGTGGCTGGTGAACTCTTGTTGATGTCAGAGGAGGAAGAAGCCAAATGTGAAAGGGCAAAAACAGGAAGGAGAGCTTTATCTGTCTCAAAGAGGTCCCATTGTGCTGCTGGCTCACACAGAGAGGCATTTGGTTTCAGATATTTCCTGTATGGTTCTTTCTGATGTTAGACAGGAAGGGGATCATGGCATCTTGAGGTGATAAAATCCTTTAGACCTCATTCCTAAGGAATAGTGGTGTTGCTGGAATCCTGTGGGAATTCTTGAATTAGGCAGAGATAAGATACTGATGTGTTCTCAGCATCCCAAGGCTGCTTTCTCAGACTTAATCCTTAGATCATTTTCTTTGCCAGCCATTCTGTTAGCATTCTCTTTCTTTGTAGCAATGTTAACTGCTTGCCAGTCTTTAGTTAAGCGTTCTGCAAGCTAAATTACAGGACCAAGAGTATGATTTTTTTCCAGTATTTTCCCCATCTGCTGTGATAATGTCTCTGCTTTGCAGTAGAGTACAAAATTGATTTTGAGATCTTGATGTTAAATAAATTCCAAGCTTTCCAATAGCCCAAACTTGCATGTTCTGTCTGACATTTAAGTTACTTGCTTACTTCTTTCTCTGAATAAGTTTTAAAAATCATCCCTTTTGTGGACTTTTATTGCCTGGAAGGCCTTCTGTAAGAGGTGTATTTTCTTTAGTGTAGTTTTCAATGGGTAGATTTAAAAGTGCTTATTTCTTAGGCTTTTAAAGGTTATAAGTCTCAGGTCTGTGTTTTGAAATGGTTTGTTTGCATTATACTCTACCAGGGGCTTGTCTTCAGAAGGAAACAGTCCTACTGTATTTTGGTTTTCATCTCTGTCTTAGTTAAGGCTTCTATTGCTGTGAAGAGATACTGTGACTATTGCAACTTCTAAAAGGAAAACATTTAATTGAGTTGGCTTGCATAAAATTTAGAGGTTTAGCCCATTATCCTGGCAGGGAGCATGGCAACTGGGAGTATGATGGCATTCAGGCAGACATGGTACTAAAGAGGGAGCAGAGAGTTCTTACATCTTTCCTCATGGGCCACAGAAAGTGGGTCTCACTCCTATTCTTTCTTTTTGTTGCTGCACCAAGTGTATGAGTCAAGGCATTCCTACATGCCAAGGGTATTTAAAACTGTGCACTGTGTATGCACAGCAGTTGTGTTCACCTCTTATCTCGACAACCTAAACTCAGGTGTTATAATTCCATCAGAATGCTGCATCTTTAATGTTTCCAAAACCATTCCTTCTCTATAGAATTCAATAGTGTTGACTTCTGAAAGAAGGACATATCCAATGGGTTTTTCTGCAATGAAGCCATTTCTCTTCTGGAAATCAGCTGCTTAAGAGCACAGAAATTATGCTAAGAAGAAACTAAATACAGAAGAAATAGATAGAACCAGAAGTGTTAAATAATACATGGATACAAGCAATTCCATTAATATGTAATTATCACCCCTTTTCTCATTAGCTTCATTAAAAGAAAGCTACACAAAGTAATTACAGCAAAGCTGAGGTATATAACATGTACACAGTGATACATAAAGTAATAAAGTATTAAAGGGGGTGGGATGATACAGCTGAAAAAGCTTTCTTATGTCACTGAGAGTTAACTTGAAAGTTAAATTGAATTTTTAAAATATTAGACAAATGGAAATAATGGAAAAGTATATAGTTAAATCAATACTTAGTCTGTGCATTATCCATGGATGTGCATACTTATTGCATGATCTAGCTTTTGTGAACAATGTATCAATAATCTTGAGGTATTTGTCCCATATAATAACTTTATAGTCTTTAACATATACCAGAGGTAAGTTGGTACATTGTATTTGTCTTTTGTTAAGTTTTTTTTTTTTTTTTGTCAACTTAATACAACTTGAGTCATCTAGAAAGAGGAAACCTCAATTGAAGAATTATCTTAATCAGATTGGCCTCTGCTGATATCTGTGGAACATTGCTGATGCATGTAGAAGGGTCCATAATTAGTTTGATAGGTGATATATTTGCTAATCATCTAGACTTAACCCTTCTAAGATGGGTGATACATATGTCCTTTAAAACATGGTACTATGATAAAAATAAATAGAACCTGTTCAGACAGTTAAAATAGTTTAACTTTCATGTGTATTGAAGTATATAATCTTACTTCTTAGGAAGCAGTACAAGGCTCTCCGTGGCTATATAAAGAATTTGAGGTCAGCCTGGACTATCTAAGGAACTTTCTCCAAAAATGTAGTTTAAATCATTAAACATAATTGGAATATTTATACATCACCTGTGTATTGTGAAATGACAAAGGCACTTTGGAAATTTATTTGCCTTGGCCATAGTACTTAAGAACTATACACTAATGATCATGGAAACATTATCACTAATTGCTCAAAAAATATTCATGTGGCTATCAACTCATTAATGAATAAATAAAATGTAGCACATTCCTATTGTATAGTATGATTTGACAACAAAATAAAGAAATATTGACACAGTCTACAATATAGATGGCCCTTCAAAATTTACTAAGTGAATGGAGCTAGGCAGAAATAGATACATTGTATAATTCCATTTATATGAAAAGTCCACAGCAGACAACTATTTAAAGAAACAAAGTTGGTTAATGTCTTCCAGAGATGAAAAAGACTAGAGTGGGAAGTGGTATCTTTGGGTAGGGATTTCTTTGTAGAATGAGTAAAATATTCCAAGCACTATGTTTTGATGGTTTCCACAACTCTAGGAAACTATCAAAAACCATGGAGCTATATACTATCAAAGGGGTTACATGCATGCAAGGTGCTAAATGAATGTTTTGAATCATTACAAATCCCAATTCCTAGCTTTGATAAAGAAGGGAGGAATGGGGGATGGGAACATGAGAGATCAAGCAGACCAATTTTGGGGGAGGGACAGAGGGGAAGAGTAATGAAAATATTTTCTTTTGTTCCCTATTTTTTATTTCATTTTAGATTCCAGCCACTGTTCTTCCTCTCCCCTCTCCTCTCACACTTCCTCACCTTCCCTCTAGCCCACCCCTAATTCACTCCTCCTTCAGGGTAAGGGCTCCCATGAGGAGTCAACATAGTCTGGCACAATAGGTTTGGGCAGGTCCTTGTCCCTCTCATGTATTAAAACTGAGGATGGCATCCCACTTTAGGGAATTGGCTCCAACAAGCTAGGTCATGTACTAGGGTTGTATCATGGTCCTACTGCCAGGGGTCCCTAATGTGCCCCACATTTCTCTCAAGAAGACTGAGTTCTTTTCATTACTATACTCTTTTTGGCATGGTAAACACACACACACACACACACACACACACACATGCAAACAGACACATGCATGTAAATATACATGTAACATTAACAATTTTTATACATCTCATGAAGTATATAGAACATTATAAAGATGAAAATGACCCTGAATGACAAGACCCAGAATAAACATTTGTTTGTTTTTATGTAATTCTTGCTACATTTTCCACTGTGAATTTGTGAATACGCTTCAGTTTTCAACATAATTTCTATAACAGCATGGGCAAAGTTTACTCTATCCTGAAAATTTGATGTTTTCTGCTGAGTAATTCTCTCTGGCCTTGTCTTCAACAGTGGTTTAATAACTTCCTAATATTTGCTCTTGTGTGTCATGATTTATTTAATGCTCTCTATTGAACATGCAAATGTATTCATATTTTTTTAGCCTAATAAAAGTGGTATATACACAAACTGTCATTGGAATTTGACTATTTACTTAAAAGAATGCCCTACAATGTATGAATTCTTAAAAGACTGTTAATGCATTGTGATTGTTTCAATAAGAATGACTTTCATGGGCCCATTATTTGAATTCTCAGTCATCAGGGAGTGGCACTATATGAAAAGGATTAGGAGGCGTGTCCTTGTTGGAGGAAGTGTGGCACTGGGGGTGTGGCTTTGAGGTTTCAAAAGCTCATGCTAGGTCTACGGATCAGGATGACTGTTCCTGCAACATGAATGCAGCCATAAACTATTCACTCCAGGGTATTTTAGGTAAGCTAATAAGAGTCTAGGATTGATATGGAAAAGTCATAAAGTTCGTTTGGGTCAAGTAATTCAGACATGTTTGAGACTTGTGTATGTGAAACTTGGAATTTGACAGTTGGAACGGTGATTCTAAAATGCAGAATGAGCATGAAACTTGCGAACTTGCTTCTGTGTATTGACCATGTTCTATGGGAGTTCCTCTGCATGTTCTAGCGATAACAGCCTGCCAGGACTGATTTCTAAAATAGCTACCATTCATGGAACAGACGCTTAGAAGATAGACATGCCAGAGAACTCTTATGAGAGAACACACACTGATTAAAAAAGGGTGTACTACATTTGAGAATGAGAGAGAGAGAGAGAGAGAGAGAGAGAGAGAGAGAAGAGAGAACAGCCTAGAGAAATCAGGTTGGGAAGCCATAATGCCACTGTATATGAAGTAGTATGCTTTTATAACATTAGATGCTAGACATAGTAAAACTTCAGCCAGATATTTGAGGTATGTATTATGTATGTATGTATCTTTCACTTCAGCCAGATTTTTGAGGTATGTATTAATGCATGTATGTATATTTCATTTCTGAGAGTAAACTCAGCTTATCCAATACTCACATGAGGTCAAGTCATCCAACATTCCACCATGGAGTTGGGAGGGACTCTCAAGCCCCTACTCCTAGCTATATAGATATTTATGGAGAGGTATAGACTTTGAGTCTAGTGATACTTTTATTTGCAAGTTATTTTTAAATAAAATTTTAATTTTGAAAAATAACTAAAATAACTAGCATGTAAGAAAATCAGCAGGCCTGAATCATATTTCTAACGTCTCTCTCATACACACTTGAGTGACTTTGAACACATACTAAAATAAGTGTGCCAGGAGTCTTAGATATATATATATATATATATATATATATATATATATATATATATATTATTGTATCTAATAAAACATGGGATGAATGGATTTTCTTGTATCCCAGGGGTGAGTGTGGAATCTGTTGAGTAAAGGCCAACATGTAAGTTCAAGCATTTGTGTACTTCAGGATAATTTATCCTCCAGAGAAGGAAAACGCTCCCCCACTGAGTGGCATAGGAGTTGTATCTTTTGAGCCAGAACAGACAAAAAGAAACATTATAACACTCCCTGGCTTTATAAGCATTGTCTTTCCAGGCAAAAACTTTGTCTATTTGAAATCAATACATAGAAAATATGGAGGGCTCTGTTACAATTACAGAAAAAAATGTACAGTCAGCTTTAACTTTGAATGTGGCTGACAGAAACTGAGGAGGGAGAGACATGGAAGGAATTAAGAGAAAGTCAGCATAGAAGATGTAGAAACTACTCCATTCCATGGGGGATGCTTGATACCGTTTTATGGTTTAATTGTGTGACTCTTACTTTGGTAAGGTTATTTAAATGAACTATAATATAATAATAATAATAATAATAATAATAATAATAATAATAATAATAAAACCCTTGGCAAAGTAAATAAAGTGTTTGCACAATCAGCACTTCCTGCTTGTTTTCTATATACTCAAGTCTGAGATTGGGCTTGCTTATTTTCTATTGTTCTTTGCATCTATTTGATGCACCAACATTCCTGCTTCTGCCTTCAGAATGTAGTTAAAATCCATGCACTCGTTCCCTTGTGTCCTGCAATGCTCCAAACTAACATTGCATGGTTACCCTCAGACACTCAATTTTACTCCATACCAGACCATCAGCCATGCCATTTTACTCTGCTCCAGCCATAGGGCTATTTGCTCCAGTGCATGAGCTTGTAGAGTCATTTCTACATCCCAGCTTTTTCTGCAAGCTCTGCCTTATTCCTTCTCTTTATGATGGCATTCTGTTTGGCTATGTACCTTGGATAACTCCTTACCTTCTACCACTTCTCAAATTGCTGGCCCTTTCTTGCATTTCTTGTTCTGCTATGGTGTCTTGTTTATTTACTCTGCCTGTGTATATTTTGTGCTTCTTGACATTAAAATACAACCCACCCCCTTTTAATGTAGCAACTTGATCTATCTTTGTTCTCTCAGTCCACTTTTTAAACTATTAAAAATTAGAGAGAAACAGTAGGAAAACAAAAACAGAAGGAAAATTCCCAAACTCCTTTTTTGCAAAGTATTTATCCATCTCATACCCAAATCACATTAAGACACAACAAAGAAAGAAAACTACAGGCCAATATCCCTGGCGAGCATAGACTCTAAAGTACTCAGTAAAATACTTGCAAACAGAATAAAAACATACAGACTATAATACATACAATGACCATATTGACCTTGTCCATAAAATGCAATGATGATTCAATATCCACAAGTCAATAAATATAATAAACCATATAAGTGGATTTAAAGACAAATATCACATGATATTACAATAAATGTAAAAAAAATACTACAATGATAAAAGTCCTAGAAAATGTAGGGCTAAGGGAACATATCTCAACACAATGAAAACTGTGTATGAGAAATCCACAGTTAACATCATCATAAATGGAGAAATTCTTGAAGCAATATCACTGAAGTCTGAAATGAGACAGGGGTATCTACTATTATCCCCCTGAATTTTCATAATTGTGCTTGAAGTACTAGATGGAGTAAAAGGCAAGAGAAGAAAATTGAGGAGATACAAATATGGGGAGAAGAAGTCAACATATCCCTATTTGCAGATGACACGACATAACATACTAGGGAGCCCTCTATTAATTGTTGGCCAAGGCTATCCAAGAGATTTCCAAGGAACACCTTATTCCTGTTTCCTTTGCTTACCTCCCGGAAGTGGAAGATAAATCTGTATTTCTGAGACACCATGCACTTTAGGGACTGTAACTCTTAAGGAATGTGTTTTCTTCCATGACTTTTTGAGAAACATCCCTAAACATACCCCCTCTCAAGGTTGGATTCACAGTCATCCCAATTGTTATTTTTTGTTTCATGTTTTTTAATTCCAAAGATGCTCTCCAATATCTTCCCTAACTCATCATTAGCACTACTGTCACAATCACTCCTAAAGGCACTTTAAAATGTCTGTGTAAGCCAGGATAGGTAACAGCACTGTGTACTATCAAAAGTCTCTATCATTGTGCAGGTTGGATTGCTTTCTTGTGCGAAGAAGCTGCTAATCTGTGGATCTTTAGTGGGAAAAGTAAACTCAGAGTTCCTGTGCACAGCAAAGCAAGGTTAGAGCAATTGAGTGGACAGCATGGCCTCTGTCATAGAGTCTGTGTAGACTGGTGATACTCCCTATTCTGTGTTAGACCACACAAAGGAAGCTTAAGAAAGGCACTAAAATCCAGAAAAGAGCTAAGAATTGGAGATAAATCAGATCAATCCTATAATTTACAGTTAGGGCTAGTTGATTGATGATTTAATTAGTTAGAAAAATTATCTCTCTCATCACTTCTAGGTCCTGCTTCTATCAACACAAATTGTGTATTCTTTTCAGAATAACCAATATTTAATAATATTGTTTAGTTATTTATAATTTGTTTTGTTTCATATCTAAAAACCTTTGTTCCTGTACCTATTTCACTCCAGAATATAATGTATAATGATCATTTTCTTCCCCACTGATCTCTTGCTACACCTCAGGCTTTCCTTGGCTAATTTCTATATTTTTTCCTCTCTTGGCATCCTTATATACTTTTTCCTCTCCTCTAATATCTCATAATATTAACAATTAAGTGTGTAGCATGCAGGATTGGTGTTTACATAGGAAGTAAAAGCCATTGGAAATAGTGTTAAGTTAGAGAAAATGATGGACAGACTTTCTATCTTTGGGATATTTGCAAATTCACTGTTTCAGAGTTTATTTTATGTGGTTCTAATTGTCTTACTGGTTAAATATATACTCTGTGTTGCCCAAAAATGACTGTCTTCACTCTGGCAAATCTGAGAACTGGTAGCTGGTCAGTCTATGAGGTTGGATTCCTAAGCAATCCCAACCTGGTGCTAAAGGTCTGGGGTGTTCCTGGTGAGCCATTAGTCTTCAGTCAATGTTAGAAGGCATAAGCTGACTCCTGACATCAAAAAGACAGAAGCAATGGTGGTAGTGGCAACAACAGTAGTAGCAACAGTGTAAAACTGTCCAGTGTAAAATTTACCAGAAAGATGCTAAGGCAAGCAAACAAAAACCACTCTTTCCTCAGACTTCCTTATATCTTGGTCTCAGAGGAAGGAGTTGCCTACACATAGGTTAGTCTTTCCATTTTAAATAGCCTAATCAAGAAAATCCTTCATAGGTTGGCCCAATCAGGAACGACTCTGGACCTTGACAAATGGACAATCAATATTAAGTATCACAGAGGGTTAAAATCTATTTCATACTGTCTTCCTTTATAAGAGGAGTGACAAGATTAGGTTGACCAAAGGGTTAATCATATATGACCCTAATGAAGCCTTGATAGAACCCCTAAACAATTGGTTTGTAAGAGCTCATGTGTCGCTGATGACATAAACAATGGAATTACCAGAGAGGGTATGAACTTTATGTACTTTGCCTGGAGACTTTACCATCCTCCTGTGGACCTACACCCCTCCTTATGGCTGTTCAAGATCTGTTTCTTTTCACCTGAATTATAGTAATCCCAGTATTTTCCTATGAACAGTTTCAGCAAATGCTAGAACTCAGAAAAAGGTTGTAGAAACTCTTGGTTTTATCCTAGCTTGTCAGAAGCCCCATGGGCGGCAATGTAGGGATTTTTGTGGTTGCCATTTGGAATGAGATGCAGTCCTTTGGGGCTGAGTCTTTAATGGTGAATTCTGTGCTAGCTTTAATTAGTGCCATAATTAAATTGAATTTTAGGACACCCTACTATAGTACTGCCATTTCTGAAACAAAATAAAAGTCAACTATATGTGTGTGAATTCAGATTTTTAAAACAATTATAATTTAATAATACATACTTAGTTAGAGAAATTATACTGTGCTGCAAAGAAATCCAAATTCTGTACTGCTTTTAAAGGGAAAGAGAAATGAAGACAGAGAAAGTTATAGGCAGGTTGTTTGTCAAGAGCAGTGATGGGCATTTATAAGCTGTTCTTATAGTTAGCTAGCTATTTATGACTGTTTGCTTCAGACACCTCTGTGTAAAAAGCTCAGTCATGGCAGTTGGAACTTGCATTTTAGGATGTTTAGTTTTTGAAGACTTTCATACTTTATTCCAAGTAGAGATGTCAGCATTCCCTTTTAGAATAGCTCCTTGAATATGTTTTCTGTGGGCATGAATATAGTGACTCTATTTTTTTTTTTACACTAGTTTCACAGTAGAAAATTGAGGACTGTTTGGTATGAAGAACTATCTTGAAACCACATGTGGATTCAGAACTGAAATGCTCATAATCTAAGTTGAGTAAGGAAAACTTTTTCCCCCTCCTGTTTCCAAATACCAGTCTTAATTTTTGCACAATGTGACAGTGTGTTAGACAGTGTTTTTATGTTGTGACAAACACATAAGAAAAACAAATTGAAGGAGAAATTATGATAGATGATGACAGGTTGGAGTCCTTGGTTACTTGGTGTCATCGTTTTAGGTCTAGGGAAAGGATGACCATCAGAGTGGAAGAACATTGTAGAGGAAAGCTGCTCACCTTATTGTAGCCAGAACACACAGAGATAGTTAGCCTGCCTCAGCGGGCTTTTCTTCTGCTGTTTTTCAATGAGACCCCAAGTCTGTTGGATGGGGCTGCCCACCTCAAGAGAACATATTTCCCCACTAATCGCTGCCATACATGCCATGTAGAAATGGCATCACACCATCAGAACAATCAACTATTACAATGTGTGAATGCACAATTCTTCATTATAGTCTTGAGGACAGGAGTGTAGGCAGCTGATCACATTGCATCTTCAATCAGGAAGTAGTGAGAGATGAATACTGGTACTCAGCTCGTATTTTCCTTTTTACCGGGACCCAGCTTATGAATGAAGAGAATAGGGTCCATATGTGCAATGGAATTATATACATCCATTTGGAAAGAAGAAATTGTGTCATTTGGAAAAAAAAATGACAGAACTGGAAATTATTATGCTAAGTGAAAGAGGTCAGATGCATACAGAAAAATATTGTATGCTTTCTTTCTATGAAGAATCTATAATAGATGTGAAATCTGTGTGTATGTGTATGCATGTATGTGTGTATGTCTAAATGTGCATGTATGCATGTGTACACATAAATGCAGATCATGAAAATGGGAAGGGGATCACAAAAAGGAAGAGATATCTTAAATAATATGGAAAAATATAAAGGGTAACTGAATATTTGTGATACAAAAGCAAAAGGGTGACCTTTGGTGGACAAAAGGGAATGATGGAGTATGGGGCTTTGTGGGGGCATGGTGGAGGGCCACAATTAGAACATAACATAATGATATATTTATACTGGAATGTCAAAATGAAGTCCATCACTTTGTATGTTAACTCAGAAGCAATTTCATCAAAAATTTTCCTAATGATGTTCTATGCATAATAGATCAATATAAGCCATGTGCAGTCCCTGAATTTAAAACTTTAAAGAAAATCCATTTTAAAGAAAGAAAATGGACTAAGATACTACACTAATGTGTTAGTTGTTTATCTAAAATTTAAACTTAATTAACTATCATGGATTTTACCTCACAATGGTAATTCTATGGGCATAATAATTATCACAAAACATGGTTTTCCATATTATATTTAATAAGTTAGAATAATGCCTGCAGTGTTCTGAGCTTCATAACAGCTCAAATGCTGATATTGGTAAGAGCCCGCCAGTGTGTGTGGTTTGTTCAGGCTTAATAGTAAATAGACTTAAACTGTAGTGACCAAAGTTGTAACCCACTTTTACCTTTCATCTTAGAAGTATTAAAAATTTCTTAAAAAGAAAATTGGCATCAGAAATATATGGAATATGAAACATTTAAAAATATGAGAATAGGATCTTGTTATAGAGGCTGGAGAGATGGCCCAGTGGTCAAGGGCACTTAGTGCTCTTACAGAGGAACCAGGTTCAGTTCCCAGCACCTGCATGGCAACTCACAACCAGCTGTGTGACTCCAGGTCCAGGGGATCTGACAGCCTCCTGTTGTCTCCAAAAGCTCCAGGTACTCACATGGTGCACATATATACACAATGACATTCATATAATAAAATAAAAATCAATAACTCTTTAAAGAACCCTGAAATGATTGATTAGTGCTTTTTGCAAAAAAAAAAAAAAAAAAAAAAAAAAAAAAGTTTTACTTTCTATTTCTTCTTTAACTTCTGTTCCTTTCTGGTATTTTTCTAATTGGAGGAAGTATTTGCCTCTTTTTGCTGTATGTCATCCTGTATTACTTAAAACATATCTATCTCCATAGATACACAAAAGAAGACCACATCAAATCCACCCATGTTAACGACATATGCCTTTAAAGTACTAAAATGTACATATGTTTAGCATACTGCACTAATTTACATTCGGTGTGCCTAAGGGCTGTTTTGTCTTATGTGTCTGAGAGGCATCTGGTCAATGGCAATTTCCTTATCTTTTCATCTTAAGGACAGCGTGGAGATGTTTAAGACAATGTCTTCTTGCCTTCCACCTGCAATAGTAATATATTCTATGTGGGCTTAATTGCCCCCAATTAGTTGGGTACATGGTCAATCACATTTGTCTGAATGAAAACTGCAAGCCTGGGTAAGTTGGGGTAGGTCTCTTGAGAAGCAGCTCTCCCTGCTGTTTGGATAACCTAATTTTCCTTTTTCTACATAAATCCAGGAAATCACAAGAATTCTCCAGCCCCATCATGGCAATTGCACAAAGATTAACAACTGCTCCTCTCTTTGGGGAAATAGTAGGGATTGTCTCCCTTATGATTGTAAGTAAGATCATTTAGTCTTGAGAAATCTGCATATTAGTAGTGAGCTGGATAGCTGTCTTCAGTCGTAAGCCTTAGAATTTATACTTTAAGCAGCTTTCCCAACATTTCCACTGCATCTCTGCAACATTTGCTGGATGATGAGGATCACTCTCTGAATAAGAAGGTTGAGTCTTCTTATAGTATAAATAAATATCAGGTTCTTCCCCTACCCTAAACACACCTGATTATCTAGTCAAAGATAAGCATGTGCTTTCAGTTTGATCAAGGCTTCCTGGGCCTGGAACTTGGTTCTTTTGGTTGATTGTGGTGAAGTCTAGACCCTGAGCTCTATTCCTTTCTGATCCCATTTATTTCATTTGATGGCTTCATCCTAATCATGTGATTCCTAAGTACAGGATGAAATGGAGGGTTAGCCTTAGAAAGAGAATGTGGCAGGATTTGTCTAATGCTACTGCAATTCTACAGTAGAATCTTGAGCTTGTGTCTTTCTGGGAAAGGGTCAGAGCAGGTTTGCTCCACCAGTCACTGAACTAAGACCCAGAGGAGGGACAGACATGGCATCTTCCCTTGTGAAGTGTAAGCTGGGAAAAGTAAACTTTACATATGGAATCGTGCAAAGCTACATGCCAGTTTTCTGAGGCTACTTATCAACCATAGTGCACTCTCAGAAATAAAAACATATTCCCAATGAAATACCTATTATTTCATTTTAAAAAATCATTTTTTAAAATTTTTCTGAGATTTGTGTTGCCTTGATAGAGGATTGCATTTACTATCAAGAGAAATCCAGACTGACCTATAGTATTTGTGGCTTTTAATCTTTGCTGCTTTTTGTCTTTGTCTGTACCTAAGACACTGATATTATTTTAGATTATCCAATTCCCTTACACTTCCCTGAGGGGCTCTATAATTTCATGTTTCCAGATTCTCATATCTGAACTAATCTAGCTGTCTTGGGACTTCCCTTGACACATCTATGCTAGAGCAAATCTGAGGAACCCCCTTTAAATGCAAGTGATGGTGAGGGAACCTGTCTCTAACCCAGTCAGGGCATTTGCATTTAATGGGGATTCAGAGCTTTTTACTGCAAAGCTTTATCCTGTAGAAGAGAAATCTGAAATACAGGTAAATCAAGTGGGTGATTCACTCTGCAGTACTGACTTTTTATGTCTTCATAGCATTTAGAATAGATCTTCTATTTATAACTCATTCTTATTTACCCTGTCAGTGTTTCTCACATTTCACTTATATCCACACTTCCATAGTAGATTCTCCTGTATGTATGAATATCTGTAGTATTAACTACTAAACAGATTGTAATTGTCTTTGTCTTAATAGTGTGAACACCATTTGTTTGAAAGTTAGTTATAGACTAACAACGATACACACTATTTATATATATATATATATGTATATATATGTATAGCTACATCCATATTTTGACATGCACCAAGACAAAGTGCTATTCACATGGAAAAACTTTGGTTAGGTTTTTCCTAGGTTAAAATCATCATGGGGAATGTAAGTTGAGGTTTCTCAAAGAAGCCATGCCAGTGTTGAATTTGGCAAACTGATTAACCGTAGAGAGTTTTAATGATGCAGATAAGAGAGCCAAAATCATTGAAGTCCATGTCTAGTTCCCTTACTATCCATGCTTTATACACTTATTTTATTTATGTGTATATGTCTATGTATATAAGCACATGTATGTACATGTCTGCAAAGGCCAGAAAGGGGTATTAGATACCCTGGAATCAGTGTTACTCAGCGTTATCAGCTGTCCAACATGAGTGCCAGACACCAAAGTTGAGTTCTATATAAGATCAGTAAAGAGTTTTAACTGTTGATCAATTTCTCCAGGCCCTGTAATACCCATTTTTAATCCATCTCTGAGTTTTACCTAGTACCGTGTATTTTACATAGTGCCCTGGTGGCTTTCAGATATTGTATATGGCTTGTCATGTATAGCTAAGTTTAAGAGGCTCTGCCTTTACCAACTCAAATGCTAAGGATGCCATCAGGCACTATTTAAAGCCTACTGTAGAGAGTTTCCAGTTTTTCTACAATCCACTTATGTGATGTCCCCATCAATACATTTGATAATGGCTTTGACACCCGACTGTTTTTTGTTTTGTGAAAGTAAACATTCATTTAGTCACTCCCATGGTAATTAAGTGCCTTGGTTGTTAGGCCTTAGTCATATTTCTCTTAGAGCAAAGAATCTAATTCTGTAGTAAGAGTTGAATTATACATTGTAGAGAGTACCAGTTGGGTTCAACTTTGCTTGAGGAACATAGGAAACTCTGAATTACACCTGGGATTTTTTTTAGTCCCTTGTCTTAAAGAATGATGACAGATGGAAGGAAGAAAATGGATGCTAGAAGTTTTCTGGAAGATAAAATCATTTCATTCAGATCTACAAATACATACACATTGTACATTTTTCTTTTTTTTTAATTTTTTTTAAAATTTATATTATATAACAAAGTCCATTTAAATGAAAACAAACATTTATACACAATATTTGGGAATTTGGGCGTTGTTCTTTCCAAACTACTTCCTGCTGGTAAGGGGCGCTGTCATGGGGGATTCGAAGAAGATTCAGAAATCTTGGCTGTAGTCTGTAAGGCTGCTTTGTCTAGCTGTTTTGAATGTAGGATCACCTGGTACTCTGTTTCAGGTGGTCTGGCTTGATCAAACCACATTAGTCTGGAAGGAATCCACATCTTTTCATTTTCTGTGGAAACAAAAATAGAAATCTTTTCCCCCAGTAACTTGTCCTTGAACTTAAATTTTGGAGTCAAAGCATTTTTTTTTAAATTTAATTTATTATTTTACATGTTGATCCCAGTTCCCTCTCCCTCCCTCCTTCCCTCTTTTCCTCCCTCCCTCCCAGAAGGACTGAGCAGTCTAAGGGACCCCAGACAGTGGAGCCAGGATGTATCTCTGGTGCACAAAAGGACTTTGCGAACACATCCCCCATTGAGGGATAACTGCCTTAATCTAGAGACGTTGTACATTTTTCATGCTTTTTTTTTTTTTTTTTTTTTTTCACAGTGGCATATCCAAGGAGTAAAGGTTATTTTTTTTTTTTTTTCTGAGCATTGGGGGTTTGGGGAGGAGCTGCAGAGGACTGAAGTCTAAGTGAGCTGTGGATGAAAGATGTGAGCTAGGAGGGTGAAGACAATACATCAGATCTGAAGGGACCTAGGGAGTTGGCTCAGTGGATAAAAGTCATTCTGTGTACCTATGTGACTGGACTGTAAATCCCCAGAGACAATGTAAACACAAAGGCAGCTGTGGGTATTTGTTTTCCTAATTCTTGGGAGGCAGAGATGATAGATTTCCTGATGAGTCTGACTACTATATTAGCTTGCTCTGGGTCAAACAAAACAAAACAAAAAACAAAAACAAAGTAGGGCTCCCTGGTTCAGTTGAGCTACTCACTTCCACTATGGTGGCTTTTATTTCCCAAGACAGAGTCTTGCCTCAAGTTTGATAGACACCTTAGAAGCTGCATCTTTCCTCCTGTAACTTCTTGTGTTATAGGCAAACTGACTTAAATAAGAGATTAGTAATATTTTCTGCATTCCCATTACTATGCTCTGACCCACATCTGTTAGTGGTGTTGCAGCTTCCTAATACATCCGAGACTTTAACACAGCCACAATAAAAAAACAAAAACAAACAACAACCAAAACCCCCCAAAAAAACAAACAAACAAAGAAAGCATTTTCAATAATTGGTGTTGGCTTAACTGGTCGTCAACATGTAGAAAATTTCAAATAGATCCATATCTATCACTGTGCACAAAACTCAAGTCCAAATAAATCAAAGATCTCAACATAAATCCAGTTATACTGAACCTGATAGGCGAGAAAGTGGAAGATAGCCTTAATACATTGTCATAGGAGACCGTTTCCTAAATATAACACAAGTAGCTCAGACCTGAGAGCAACAATCAATAAATGGGACCTCCTGAAGCTGAAAAGCTTTTGTAAGGCAAAAGACACAATCAATATGACAGACCCACATTTGACAGAGAGTTGATCTCCAAAATATATGAAGAACTCAAGAAACTAGATACCACAATACCAAATAATCCAATTTAAAACTTGGGTAAAGATCTAAACAGAGAATTGTCAACAGAAGAAACTCAAATGGCTGAAAGACATTTAAGGAATTATTCAACATCTTTAGTTATTAGGAAAATGCAAATCAAAGCAACTCTGAGATACCATCTTATATCTATCAGAATAGCTAAGATCAAAAACACTGATGACAACCTATTTTGGAAAGGATGTGGAGTAAGGGGAATACTACTCCACTGCTGGAGTAAACTTTAACAATGACTTTGGAAATCATTAAGGTGGTTTTCTCCATAAGTACCTTCTGATAAACCTGTATTTTCACATGAAAGCACTTTCAGAGTTAACTTTGGAGGAATTTTACCTGAATCTATCACAATTTTATAGTCATAGTAACTGAATGAAGTCCAGAGAGGTAAAATAACTGCCCTAGGGCTAAATAGCCAGTAATTGGCTCACCCAAGAGTCTCTGTAAAGAGGTGTGACTTCTTTTAACTTTAAAGAGAAAAAGAAGAGCAGCTTTGGGAACCTGATGGAGAATCAGAAGGAAATGTTCTTAAGAGGGATTTTAAGATGGTAGGAGTGTCTGAGGGGTGCTGATGCCAGGGACAGGTGACTTACACACGACTCTCTAGGATCAAATCATTAAAAGGTACAGATGTGGCTTCCAGTATTTGGGTGAGAGAGAAAAGGTGCATTGCTCCTCAGCTCCATAAGATGCAGATACCTAATCCCACCACATTCTAGCTATGTGCTGTACAACAGTGAGCCTGTTGGCAACAGTGCTATATCACTTCAGTGTGTGTGTGTGTGTGTGTGTGTGTGTGTGTGTGTGTGGTTGTGTGTGTGTGTGTGTGTGTGTGTGTGTGTGTGTAGAGGCCAGAATAGAACATTTGACTCCTTGGAGCTGGAGTTAGAGGCATTTGTGAACCACATGGCTCTAATACTCATGCTTGAATAGCAAGTACACTGATCCATTTCTTCATCCTCTTTCTTTTTTTAAGCATGGGTTCATGGAATTGAGCATGTGTCCTTGTGCTTTTATAAGTTCTGAAACTTTGAAAAAATTTGTTTGGTCAGTATATGGACAAGGTATCAAAGTCTGATACAGGGTATAGAACAGAATAGTGTTATGAGTAGTTTCCAACCAGCCTAGTCCAGAGTTGCATCAGCCCCAAATAACAAACAGAGACACTGTATTAGATATAAAACTGTTGGCCTGTTACTAGCATTTCTTATTGGCTATCTATGTCTTAAGTATTAACCTATCTCTATCAATCTAAGTGTTTCCACGTGGTCTTGGCTTACTGGGGATGCTGGCCCTGTGTCTCCTTTGCCTGATACACCTCTGCAGAGAAGAGAGCGATTTCATTTTTGCCCCTACTTCTCTGCCAGTGTCAGCTGTATTTATCCATGTTCTATGACTAATGTTCATATCCGTAGCAATAGACACTTACCATGGAATTTTGGTAATCAATCAAGAACGATGACAATAATCTTTCCTGTTGTGTATGTGTGTGGGTTTCTGTGTCATCCTTGATCAAATTATTGAGGTTTGGTTTCTCAGACCTGGCACTGGGTTTTTCATTTGGGAGCATATGGCTTCTTTGAAGAATAGTTTCCACATTTAAAAGTAATCCAATTAAACTCATATTTTGAGTTTTGCAAAAGAATAGGTTGTGATATGACTTTTTGCAACATCCTTATTGTTAGTTTTTCTTCCATCAATTCCTCCTCTGCACTACCCTGCCAGCCAAATTATTTTTCAATAATCAATTATCTAAAGCTATAACTACAAATCTTTTTTACTTTCATCATATCATGGTGATTGTAGGGTAGCTATGTGGTTTCTTTTGTTTAGTTACATTATGTCATTCAGCCTCTCTAGGAGAGTTTATCTCACTCTCAATGATATCAAACTTGCAGTCTTGCCTCTAAAGTCCTGGGATCAGAATGTAACACACCATGACACCTGGTTCATAATAATGTCTATAATTGTGAGACATCCAATGATCTAAATTATAGACATATGTGTTGGGAAAATCCCATTTACTATAGAAATTCAAGACTCAGAATTATTAACCCATGTAATCATCTCAGCTTTTAGACAGCAAAGAAAATATTTTTATAAAATAGATTTTGGAAAATATGATAGTTTGTATTTCCCAATTCTGCTACTTACCTAAGACATCCTGAGACTTTCAGTTTAATCTCTCTTGAATACTCACAGCAAGTATTGTTTATAAAGCACTGAGCACAATGACGGTTCTCTGAGGTCCATTCACCTGCTCCACAGCTACTTTGTAGACCTTGGGTTTACTGAGTGGATGTGTTCCCAAATTTCAGGGGCCTTCTTGTGTTTGTGTCTGACGGTGTAAGGTTTGGTGGATTTTTTATTTTTTAATCTTTGAAAGATGTCTTAGGCAAGTTTGAAAAGGCAGGCACAAGAATTGTCTCAAAAGGACAGAATCCTTTAGAAATGCTGAAAATGTATTTGAAAATAGGACGGTCATCACTTTGTTGATCTCAAGCCTGTGTAAGCAGCTAACACTACCACTTAGCAATCAGAAAGACCAAGAGGTTATGGTTTCTGTAGATAACAGAATCATCCTCTTAAAATTATTCCAAAAATAAAATCTTCTGGAAGTGACACATAATTAAAAATGACCTCTTCGTTTCCTTAATTATCCATAAAATGGAATTTTTATAGAATAGTAAATCAAAAGACTTAGACTGCTAATATATCTTTAGTGAATAGTTTGACTTAGCTGAATTAATAGTAATTCACATTACTTCTTTGTGCTTCAGTGTAGTTATTAAGGAAAGAAATTTATCTGTGAAGATTTTATATTCCATTTTAAATAAAAAAGAAAATTCTGAGTTAATTTTTTTTTCAGAAATCATTTTGTACATTGTCTTATTTGACAGGAAGAGAGAGCCATAGGAAACAAATGGTTACTTCTTTAATGCAAATGTGAATCTTTTATCTGTGTCTACCTAGTCCAGTTTATCTACATTTTCATTGGGCATTTCTAAAGAAGATAGAATGAATCCAGGCACAAACAAAATTAGCCAAGAAAGAAATTTAACGAGAATGAGATAATACTTTAACAAGTGTGAATCAAGTATTGTCTGTATTTGAGAACCACCAAACAGTAACCCTGTAGGTAAAAGAAAGCTTTTAAAATAAAGATTTCTTGAAATATAGAATTCATTTGCATATTCTCTGTGGTTGTTTTCACATTAGAATGCCAGACTTAAATAGACCTGTGATATAGAACACATGGTCCTTAAGCCTCAAATGTCTGTGCCATGTTTTTGAAGAAGACCTTTGGTAGTCTCAGATCTATGGCATCAGTTCAGTAGAACAGCCTTTGTTTGTTGTAGACACTAAGATTGCTAGATGTACTGCAATGGAGATATTTATATATCACCCCTGAATCCAGATTACAGCTTATTTCTAATGCAGGAAATAGGCAATGGGTGGAAGGGAATCCTTAACTCAAGAGTGTGTATTGGTGGCCATGTGCCACCAGCAGTTTGAAGAATTGCTAGAGTTTCTGTTCTGTACTTTAGTTCCATCTTACTAATATGCAAGTCTTGTAGAAAAGCCCATGGAAACCTTGTAGAGGCTCATGAGGCCCTTTATGGTCCTGCAATATATGGGATAGAAGTTTTCAGACTATACTGTACTCTTCTGCACAACATGGAAGGGCTCTATATGGAGTACAGTCCTGGTCATGGCAAGGTAGGCTGTTTGTATGCAGGCTGATCATGTTCCTAGATTAGCTTTTCCAAGTTCAACTAGACTATTATGTTTGTTAAAGAAAGGGTTGTGGAATTCTGTTAGTTAAACCCAAGCAGTCTATTATTAAAAGTAAATAGTGACAATTTTAGTAAGTTTAATTTATAGGACATCATTGGTAGACTTTCTGAAATTGCACTCTTTCCTAATAGACCAAATACCAACACCTCTGCTTATTTTCAGGGTCTTCATCAAATTGCAAATCTGTTTATGTCACTAATATTTTGCATGTTAAATACAAAAATTACTCATGTTTTAAGGCTTTTTTAAAAGCAGGTAACATAATCAAATCTTGTGGGTTACTGTCTGCATGGTGTACATGCTTATTATTTTAGGCAGATGTGTAACTGAACCATATATTTAGGTTAGCATAGATGATATAAAGGGGGGGAGGTGTCCACAAGAGAGTTAAAAAAGAGACTTTATTTTAAGTAGGGAAGAAATACTGCTAAATGGCAAGTCTCAGTTTTAAGTATTCTAGTACAGTGCAGGAAAGTATTCTAGCCAAAGGGCCCAGTGTATACAAAGGACCCAAGGCATCTGGACACCTTGAAGGTCTGAAAAGAAATTGATAGTGAAATCTTCTTTGAGCTTGCATTTGGAGGCCTTCCAGGAGGGATCATCAAAACCTGTCAAGTCTTTTGGAATAGGGTCTAGGCCCTCCCTCCTGTCTCTAGGTTAAGGGAGTATCCCTCCATGGGGAATGCACTCCTAAAGTCCTTTCTTGTATCAGGGATACATGCTGGCTCCACTATCAGAGTTTCCTTAGGCAGCCCAGGCCTTCTAACGGAGACCCATGTTCAGCTTGTCTGAGTTGGTCCAATACTGGTTTCCCAGCTATCAGTCTGAGGGTTCATGAATGGTGCTTTTTAAAAGTTCATAAGAGAAAGGCTGTGAAAAGAAAGCAGACATGATAGTCTTACCTGTCCTTTCTGCTTTCTTCCACCTAGCCTCCCTGTTTTCATTGTAATTCTTCTGTCTCTGTCCATCTGCCCCCAGTCTCTCTCTCTTCCCTTCTCTCTCTCTTCCTGCCTCCCGCTCTTCTGTCTTTGTTTTGTGATGAGATACTATGTAACCCAGGGTAGCCTTGAACTCATTTATGTAGGTAAGCATGACCTAGATAGAACTCCTGACCCTCCTACCTTCATTTCCTGAGTTCTGGGATGACTGTTGTTCGTTACCAGACCAGGATGTCTTTCTTGTTTATAATCTCCCCACCTCTGTGTGTGATTTCATCTCTCTCTTTCTCTCTATTCCTCATTTTTCTTCCTAAGGGAAGATTATCAAACTAATGTTGAAACCTTTCATTGTGATTTGGCAGAAAGATGTCTATTTGCCTAAAAAAGATAAAGATTTATGAATCAATAGAGAGATTTTACTATTACATCTGTTCTGAGTTTTCTGGCTACCTGTTGGCTCTAATATTTATAGGTAGATAACTTCTGGGTCAGGGGAGAAAGGCACATTAGTCATGAGTAGCTACTTCCAAATTGCCATGGTATGCATAGGTAAAATTTGTGAATGTGAAATATTCAGTGATCATGTATTAACTACTTTTACAAATGAAGTTTTTAAAAGAGATAATTTATTATTTCAAGTCTCATAGTAACCCAGCACTAACTCTTGTTTATGTAGCAAATTCTTTTAGGAAAGGGTTTTTATGTTTTCCATCACTCTGTAAATGTTAAATATACAGAAATATTCAGTGCACATTTGCTAAGTACATAAATGAATGATGATTCATGTATTGTTGTTGGGTGAATATTTGTGATGCTAGATTTCTGTATAACTGTTCATGTTTAATTTTAAGACATTGAAATGTATCCAGTGTAGTTATTTTGTAAGTAGCTGTGCCAAACTATCACTGAAAATACATTCTATTATGAGTTAAACAACGTTTTTTATTTTCCCTATTTCTCCCAGCTGGTCCTGTCAAAGCAATCTGCCCTGTAGTGAGGGAGGAGGATATGGTCCTCTTTGACAGCTGAGATTGTTATATGACCTCTTATTATTTCAGACCACCTCTTCTAATGTAGATATGTAGCTTGGAGAATAAGAGGAGTTTACACTGGATTTGTTTATACATGTGTTTATAAAGTATGTTTCAGAATAATTTCAGATAGTTGGAGTGACTTGTGTGTAAACTTTAAACATTTCTCTGTTGCTCGAACAGTACCCCAAGATTCTCCATGTGCTTGTATAAATTCCTCACTTTAAACAAAGATTTGGTTGGTTATACTGGCATATTCTCTATCTTAGATTGATCGAATAGTCCTTTACTTTCTAGCCTATTATACAATGGTAACCTTTCCAATGCTGCATTAGCCTTCTATGCCTTATTTAGATTCTAAAGTCTCTAGGTCTATTTAGACAAGGGCAAACATCTGACTAGTTTTGGACAGGCCAGTGGAATTTCCCTTGGGGCATCCTTCCTGTGTTTCCATTTACATTGAGACATCTCATGGTTAGTTGATAATGTGTTTATATAGCTCATGTGTCAGCCAAAGACACAACACACAATTGTATAGTTTTCTTTTGCCAAAAGCTGTTCTTTACAGCACAACCTGCAGGTAGTACTCAGTGTGTTTTTCATCTGCTTGAATGACGTCTTGTATAAAGTCTTCTGAGGGGATCTTCACACTGTGGATAAACAGTAGAAGAGAGTTATTTCCCGTGGGGGATTTGAAGTCACAGCCCATTACATTTATTGAAAAAAGACAAATTATTTCCTTTATTGTATTCAATTCAGTGGTCCAATTGATTCAGTCTTCTAACTCATAGATACCCTCCTCCTTCCTAACCCAGAATTACTTACTGGGAATATAGAATGTAGTGACTACATTGAGCAATTATACAACTTTTGATTTGGCATAATTCTTCCCTTTGCATTTAACAATAAACCCTGAGAGCTTTTTTACATTCTTAGAGTGAATTAGATCTTCTGTGTTTAATAAAATTTACCTTGCATTGTATTGGTCCACATCCCATTCACACCATCTATTTCTTTTTAAAACTTCTTTTTTTCCCCTTGGGAATTCATTCAAAAACCACATTCAATTATGGTGAGGACTAATATTTGGAAGCATTAACTTTTGTCGTATAGTTTAAATTATCTATGGGCCTTAAAGAATATACATCCTAACTCTTTGGATGTCATCATAGGCAAAAGGAGGAGAAAAGTAAATAGAGCGGTTTCAATAATTGAAGCCAGATATAAACCAAAACATTGTGTAGCGAGCAGTGTTATCCTCAATCAAGACAAATTTATCTTTTGATGGATTTGCTGGGTTGCACAGTTTATTTTTCTCTGAAGTGCAGCCCAAGGTTGTAACATAGCAAGGGTGCTCATAGATTTCAGATTGACATCTTTTTATTCCTCTCTCACTCCACAAAGCATTACAGGTGTTGTGATTGATTTTCATGGGACTCACAAAACTTCAAGGTAGCCCCCAACCGGGGAAGGATAGTACTCAGTGGAAAACCAGGAAACTGGACTCCTGCCAGCTACTGCTTAGAAAGTTATTTACCCATCCTTGTATTGGCTTCACATGTGTTATAACCCTTTTATCGCTCCATAGATAACACAACCACATGCTCAATCATCTGAAGCAAATGAAGGGGATGAACCTCTCAACCACAGGCTACATGAAACAGAATGCCATGCAAGACAGGTAGCTGTAAATTTAAGTGTCTCTTGTGGAGTTACAGTTGGCTAGTTGATCTCCTTCTTTTTTCAGTTTTTCAGTTACAACTGGAAAGCTTATTATATTTTATTTTAAAGTTGTACTTGTTTTTTAAATGTGTTTCTAAACATACACATCTACATATTAAAGACATATTTATCCCTGTCCTAAAGTTTGTAAATAGGAAATATTTATATGCACTTTGGTATCTCTTCTTTCCTTTGGTTCCTTATAATTCTATTATGCACAGGCATATAAGAAACATTTACAAAGCTCATGGTGAAATAACTCTTTGTGTACATTTGGTAAAGATCTCTCTGCATAAAATAGTCAGCTCTGTGTTACAATGGTAAATAACACAGGAGAAAACCATTTGTAAGGCATTGGGTTTATTTTAGGATGCAGTTTTAGAGGGAAGGATTAGCTGTTCCTCATAGCCTTCCTGTTTGTGGCAGATCAGCACATCAGGAGGCTAAGATTGCTTACCTCATGATAAAGGGCCTAGAAGAGGGACAGACCTGGCCCTCTTCAAGGGGATACTCCCATTAACTTAAAGCCCACTGGGTCCTTCCTCTCAGAGGTGTTATCACATCCCAGGAGCACCAACGTATGCAACAATCAACCCTCTGCCACCGGAACTTTTGGCAGACATTTCTGATCCAAACTAGAGCCCCCATTAGTGGACATGCTTAGTGAGAACCATGTAGTATCTGGGCTGGATACCATGGTGCAAGTGAGTTAAAATAATAAGCCAGCAACCAAAAGCTTATAGAAAAGTTGATGCTAATGGGCTTCCCCATGGTTTACCAGGGGTGGCCTGATGGTGTGACAGAAGAATTGTCAGGGTGTTAACAGATACATTATTAGAGACATACAGAGGCCACCTATTTTCAGCCTCTAACTATGGAAATGCCATTGCTTTTATGTTACTTATAATTCGAAGGAAAACATTTCCCTTGGTAAAGATGAAGGACCTGAATAATTCACACACACACACACACACACACACACACACACACACACACACACACATAATAATAATAATAATTGAAAATACTTCTAAAGTCAAATAGGGAATGGGTTCTCAATGTATAAAATAGTCTCCTCAGATGTTTGCCATTGATACCACAATTAAATTCCACATGCACACAGGGTGGGGGGAGGGTCTCAGAAAATCTTAATTCTTTTAGATTCTTTAGAAAAAATTCAACACATTAGAAAGGCAGGCTTTAGAAAAATCCCAGCATGGAATCCATTTGAACAGAAAAAGAATTGTTCCAAGATTTAACACGTTTATTAACCCCCAACTTGATATTTTTTTTTCTTTGTTGGGTTAGAATTACAGCATCAGCAAATGTCAATCTCTAGATCTATTTTTTGCCTGCCAGGTGCTTACTGCAATTGATGTTACAGATTTGAAAAAACGAGTGGAATGTCTTTGCAAGCAGGGCAGCCTTGTGACTTGTAGAAGAACTAGCTGCCTATCCACCCCCCCCCCCATTTTTCTTTTTGCCATGAGATGTGTTTTATTTTCACTGGTGAAAATTGGCAGTCTGATTGCTAGGGTCTCCTTCAGAGACCAGAGGATTGGTATATAGTGCAGCCTTTGACTCCCACCTACCTTGCAGGTAGCTTTTTCTCCATGTCATGAGGAGGGGTCACAGAGTGGGCAGGGGAGGTGGGCAAATTCTTTAGTCTAGGCTTTTAGGAAACTTCATTCTGCTTTTCCAACTCTCTGGTCTCCTTGGTCAGCACAGTATTCTGAGCCTTGATGTTCAACGTGGCCTCATAGAAATTGGTCATTTCTTCCATGGCCTCTTTGTCTTCCATTTTCTTACAACCAGTGCAGTCTGGCTTCAAGACCATGCTCCAAATCTTGCTCCCTCCCAACAGAGTTCTGGCAGCAAGCTACTTCTGCTTGTGTTTTAATGTTGTTGTCAAGTCTTGGCATATTTTGTGACTACTGAGTTTTTTCAGGAGCATTGAGCATCCCTCTGTCCCCATAGTAGAAGGTGAGGTGCCGTGAAAATCTGGTGTGTTTATCAGCTAGGTCTTGCAATGTGGAAACCCAGAGGGCAGACAGAGAGTGAAAGGTCTTTTGTAAAAGCTCATTAATGTGTTTCTTCCCACCGAGGTTCTTTCTTTTAAGGGCCAAGAATTAGTTATGTCTTCTTACCCCCTATTAAAGTGTGTAAACTCCTCCCAACTTCCTGACTTCTAAGCAGTTCCTACTTGTCCTCTGTGAGGCACAGCCCATAACCAGTGGCCTGAGATTAGATTTTAGATTTTCTGGTGTTTGAGCCCAATGCCTAGGGAGTGGTGGCTCGGAATAATTAATTACCTTTCTGGCATAGTAGGCAGATCAGTGTCAGGGAACCAGCAATTTTCTTTCCTTGGCAATGCAGAGAGGATATGAACAGTGAGTGAAAAGGTTAACGTAATTATTAAAAGGTGAGGACTGTATTCAATCAGATAGCCTCTAATTTCCTTATAATCAGGAAGGAAGAATTGTACTTCCCTCTGCTTTTGCCTTGAATGCTCAAGTTAGAACAGCAGCAGCCTTTCTAAGTAAATACAGAGTCTGGACTAAGAAAGGTGATAGTCATTGGATGAAATTGTGTGCTTCAAGATCATCTTTATGTAATGGAGCTTGCCCCTTTGATATGAATTTTACATATTTTGAGGAAAGGTTTTTGAATATTTTAAGTTTTTAAAACAATCTGAAATGATTTAAATCTATAGGAAGGACAAAAACAAAACATAACAGTAACAACAACAAAACCAGGTTTTTGGCCATAACTTAGTACCACTACTTTTCTATATGAAAACCATACAATGCTTTATCCATTAGACCACAGAGGAGGACATGAGGGAGCAGGAAGACTGAGTCAGGGGAAGAATAGAGGTGCACTAGAAAAGAGATACCAAAACAGAGAAAGCCAATATAAGTTTAAAGAGAAATCTGGTTCTAGGGAAATGTTCAGAGATCTACAAGGATGATCCCAACTAACAATCTAAGCAATAATGGAGTTGCTACCTTAAATGCCCTTCCCTGATAATGAGATTGATGACTACCTTATATGCCATCCTAGAGCCTTCATCTAGTAGCTGATGGAAGCAGGAACAACCCACAGCTAAACACTGAGCTGAACTCCTGGAATTCAGTCAGCATTAGGGACTTACATTCTCTGTGAGTAGCTGTGTTAGTGCTAATGTTGCATAGTGGGGAGCAGTCAGCCCTGCTGGTTAACATTGCTGTGTATGAGTCGTCAGCTTTAGTGGTTAGCATTATTCTATATGGCATAGTTAGAAGTCGGAGCTGTCATTGCTCTACAAGGAACAGTTAGCATCACACCCTATCCTTGCCCTGCTGTGTTCAGAGGTGCTCTCGCTAATACAATTCAGTCAAGAAGAGAATGAGAGATGTAACAGATGTGAGAAGAGAATAGAAAATATCATTATTTCCAGATGAAAAGATTATATGACTGGAAAATACAAGAGCATCAACAATTCAACCAGTTACTGGATATACATGTGTGAACATACATACATACACACACACACACACACACACACACACACACACACACACACACACACCTCACTCACAATTTCTGTACATTCAGACAAAATTTTCAGACAAATTGAGAAAAAATTTATCTCTAATACGAGAGAACATTCTTTTAAAATAATTCTGCTTCTAGTTTCAGTAACAGGAGAATAGCAAAACTGCACAAGAGCCTTATGCTATAAGTGTGACCAAACCAAAGGGCCTTTGAGTAGAGAACTAAAGTGGAGTGTTCTCAGCCATTTCTTTGTGACGTTGTGAAAATGGCACAATGTCCATTCAAACAGTCATTGGTAGGCTTTCCCTTTGTTGACTTGAACCATACAATGTTAGATTTATATCAGGAAATTGACAGACTTTGGAATATGAGATAAACTTTCATAAGTCAGAGTTTGACTCTTGGTACATGAGCTGAAACAGCAGCAGGGTGGCTTTACAAAGGCGAAAATAGTCTTTATTATGTATAGGATTAATGTTTGAAAAAGAGACTTTTTACCAGAAAAAGTTGAATCATTCACAGACTTGAGGACTCAAGGGCAGACATCAAAGAATAATTAACCATGAGTCTGTATTTAATACATCATGAAAAGTTTCAACAAGTTTTCAGGGTCAGAAATAACAACCACAAGATTCCTAGGAAAGTAGCAGAGGATGGTTTGAAATCTCAGAGTGAGGATATCTTTCCAGATGTGAATTTGATAACCAGAGGTCATAAGAAAATAACAAAATAATCTTAAAAATATGTAAAAAATGATAAACTTATTTTTGCTCCTTTATCACTAAGTAATACATATCTAAACCATCTTCGGTGTCTGCAGGGATAAGGCAAACATTACTGTTAAATGAAGAGTACTCAAAATTTATAATGAAATAGAATTGAAAGATTTTTGGTGACATTATTTGTAAATATGTAGGTGATAAAAGTGGAAATAAAAATAAAAGTGGTTCTCTTGGCACTTGAGAAATGCTAGTCGTACTACCTGACTAATGTAATAAGATAGATACCAATCAAAGGGATGCAACCCTCTGTACCTGTGAAACTGACAGGATTCCAAACAGTATGCACATATATTTTTGTTAGTGAGTGTGTGGCTGAGAAAGAGAAGTCACACACATGTCTATTTGTTGTTAGGATCTTATGTTGGACATGTAGTAATATATATCAAAATGTAAAATATATATGTATACACTTTGGCTAAGCGAATTTAACTCTAAAAGTTTATTCTACATCTATACCCAAACAAACATGGACTAAAACCCATGTAGAATAAAAGACTATTATAATAAATGCAGTTTAGGCTTATAATACAAATTTACATTTAGAAGGCATTATTAAATTAAGGCAGATTTCTATTGTGGAGGAATATTCAGTTAAACAACAACTCAGCAAGATCAAGGCCAGAGTACTTTTGGTGATGGAAAACATTAAGAATTATGTTTAAGTGAACAAATTTGCAATATTATAAATAAATCATTTGTCTTATAATGAAGGGAACACTATTTGTGTTGGTCGATGCGTGAGGATAAGCCCCTGGGATGATGAGCATGAAATAAATAGGACTGATTCCCTGGGCTGGAAGAGATCCTTCTTTACATAATGATTTGTGCTTTGATATTTAAACCTTGTCAAATAGATGTCTTCTTTGATAGTTTATTATTTTTTTACTGTTTATTTCTGTTTTCATGGGTACATATTTTTGTGTTAGTATGTGAATGTGTGGGGACACACTCACGCCACAGAACACATGTGGAGGTTAGAGGACAACCTGCTTCCACCATGTGGAAGCTTGCTTGGCAGCAAGCACCTTTACTCTCTAAAATCTTCCTAGCCCATGGATGTCCTCTTTTGATAATGGAACAAATAAAGGAGAAATTTCCTTCATTCACACTGGAGAAAGAAAAATATATTATTAAAAATTACATAAAAATAAAAAAGGAACTTTAAGCACATAAAACCCTGACACAAGTGAGTTTTATATAATATAAATTGCAGCACCAGGTATGTTATATAGACAAAATAGTATATTAAATTGATAGCAGACATAATATAGACACTTTGTCTGCATAAAAGGTGTGTAGGCCAATGTGGTTACTCAGCCTGGAAACTTAAGAGCAAATGTTGCATGATTTAAGAATTAATGGTGCTGAGGCTTGCAAGTTGGCCAGTGATTTTCATATGAAATGGACCAGCTTTTATACCAAAGATTAGAGTTGGTGACTGCTCAGGAAGAAGCAGCAGAGAGTGCACAAATGGGTCCTAAGCTGCAGAACAAAAGTGATTGGGAGATCTGGGAAGAATAGATGTATTCACTAATGGTGGTGATGCTTGCCAAAGCCCATTTCCCAGCTTGCTCATATCTGGGAATTAGAATGCAATTACAGGGAAAGTACAGAAGAGCAATTGGAAACCAGTTATTTGATTTTAGTGAACAGTAAGAATTTTAGTTAACACTGTTTTTTAATGCCTATTTGTTTCTTAACTGACCAGGTCCAGTCATTCATTTATGTTAAATTATATTCATGAACCCAACTTAAAAGCAAACAAACAAACAAAACAAAACAAAACAAAATAACAACAAAAACAAGCTTTACCAGGAGCAATTTATGTTTTTCATTCTGGTGTTGGGGAGAGGAAGTGTAATTTGCATTGGCACCATCATTTTATGATTAATAATAACAGCAGATAGCATTTAATCTATGTTTGTTATTTTGCTAGGAATTACACAAGACCTACAGACTTTTAAAATGTAAATTAAATTTACAATGTAATGATGCAAATACAGAATTATTCAGAAAGTTTAAACAACTACCTGTGATTAAAAACAGCCAAGTTAGGCTATGAAGTTCATTCTGTTTTGTCTGTGTGTGCATATGTGCATTTATGCATGAATGCATTTGTGTGTGTGTCCATGCATGTGCAGAGTGAATGTGCACATAGCACTGAGCATGCAACTGAACATGTATGTGTAGGTCACAGAAGCGCTATGGGTCTTGTTACTCAGGTGCTGTTTTTAGACAGGAACTCCTGAATCTAGGCTAGGCTGGTTGGCAAGTGAAACACCAGGGATCCATCTGTTTCCACATCAATACTGGGATTACAAGTGTGTACCACCATGCTTATGTGGATTCTGGGGATCTAATTCACATCTTTATGCTTGTATATCAAGCACTTTAAGACTGAGCTTCTTCTCCAGCTCCAGAAATTCATTCTTTCTGAACTCAGCTTCCTAGACTTACAACTCCATATTTGTGAGTTTATCAATTTTTAGTTTAATTTCATTTAATTATATATATGTCCATACCTGTGTGACAATGTATATAGATGGCCACAGAGACCAGAAATGGGTGTCAGATCTCCTGACTATGGAGTTATAGGCAGCTGTAAGCCACCGATGTGGTTGTTGGGAACTGAGCTAAGGTTCTCTGCCAGAATAGTATACTTTCATAACTTCTAAGCCGTTTCTCCTCTCCTCATTTTTCTTTAATGCATTAAGTATATTGGGTGAATCCATGTACCATCTTGTTTTTATATATGAAGAGGAGGCTCTCTAGTAAGATGTTTTAGTGTTGTAACATCTAAGGATTAGGCTAGAATCAGGTATCTAAGATTGCATTGCGTACAAACAAGGGAGAAAATCAAAGTATCTAAAGTTAGAACAGTGGGAAGATCTAGATTTCCAAAACAGGATATCTGAAACATTTTGAATGATGGATTAGAGGTTCCTTATCAAAACCATGTGTGGATCAGAGCTCAGCAATCAGACTTATTAATATGTAAGGCCATTTTAGGTTAGTAAGAAGAGTATAAGTCTTTCATTGACAGGAAAAGGATTGATCTGAGAATTCTTATAATAGGGACAGAAACTATTAGTGGAAATGAATACCTATTAATATGTATGCAAACTGGCATAGATCACTATTGAGTCACTGGATTGTTACAGAATGATTGTGTCTATTTAAAGCTTTATGGGCTTTCCACCACAAGCTGCTTAAATGTGAAAGGAAATTAGGTCACAAAGCTGATTTGCCTATTCTTTGCAGAGAAATATTCTTGTGCCAGATTCAGGTGAGTTAGTTGACCCAATTTATTTGTTCAATAGATAATTTACCCATATCTTCTAGACAAAAGGTTACACTAGAGAAACAATGGTGAGAAAAAACAATATCAAAAAATGCAACTCAAAACAATAACAATAACAACAACAGCAACAACAAAAACCAGTCCATGTTCATGGAGTTCATCATCTTGTAGAAGGAAGAGATATAAGATTATAACTTAACTTGGAGGTATAAAGGAGCAGTGGTTCCACACGAGTCTGTCGTAGAGGGAAATGAGCTCATCAAGGAAGTCTGCATTCAAAAATGATGCATTAAACTGACATCTAAAGCAGGAGTAGGAGGTGACTGGCAAAGAAGTTCAGAGAAACAGCCTTCCACGCAGAGGAAACAGCATTATCAGGTTAAACAATATAACAGTGCTATTTTGAAGGTCAAAAATTATTAAACTTCAACATCTCTTGCAATTTAGTTTATTTATGAGAATTATACACAAGGCAGTGTCAAAAGTCCTGGGGATAATAATAGTAAGGTATTTTATGTGCTCCAGCACACATGCCTCTTATAGTTTAGGTGGGGAATGGAAAAGGATAAACAACCTGTGTAAATAGAGGATGGTAGATCATCTGAGAGTAGAAGATCCTTCGAATAAGATGCATTCTTCAGAAACCACGCACTCATGTTATTTGTCCTCCTCCATGCATGTGGTTTTCCTGGTTGTGCTGGTTATTTCCGTGTCTGTTTGCTGCAAGAGCCTATCCAACAAAAGCAACTTTGCAAAGGAAGAGTTCCAGGGTAATCCATTGTGGAACAGAAGGGTTGGTGGCCAGAACAAATGGCATCTGATCTAACAGCTCAATGAAGGCTGATGCTCACCTCACATTCTTGTTTAGTTCAGCACAAAGCCAAGCCCATGGGATGGTATCTTCCACATTTAGGGTACATTTATCTCTTCACTTAGGCTCCTCTAGATACTGTCTCATTTATATCCCCAGATATTTGTTTCCAATGTGATTCTAAGTTTCAGCAAGTTAACAAGAGTAACTGTTACAAATGGCTTCCTATCAAGGGGCTGTGGCAGGTGCTTGTGATGGACCTGAAACAGAAAACAGATGGTTCTTTCCATTCTTTCCATTCTTTCTTCATTTTCTTTTGCTCTTTTCCTCTCTCTCTCTCTCTCTCTCTCTCTCTCTCTCTCTCTCTCTCTCTCTCTCTCTCTTGAGACAGGGTTTCTCTGTATTGCTTTTTAGCCTGTTCTGGAACTATCTCTGTAGACCAGGTGCCTCAAACTCAGAGATCTGCCTGCCTCTGCCTCACAAGTGCTGGGATTAAAGGCATGCACAACTAACATCCAGCCTGTTCTTCCTTTTTAAGAGAAGCCATAAAAATGGTGAATAATAAAACTTTGATCTTTGGCTTGTCCCTATAGCACCCATTGGCAGTGAAATCAATGTTGGCTGCCAAAGGACACAATGACCCAAGAGTTTGAATAGTTGATCGCTTTCTTCTATATTAAATTTATTGAGACATTGTCTGAGAGGTTTATGCAGAATTAGAGACAAAAGATATTCTAGTCCAGAAAAGTTGAACTTTTAAATAAAGCAAGGAAAGAGAGGTCATGTGTATGCTTGTTGTATGTGGTAAGTCCTTCTGGAGTGGAGGGTTTGCCTTGTCAGTGGTTATTTGGTCATTGTAACATATCATTGACTATGTTTTAGAAGATAATATTTGATAAATGATCATGAAATAAAAACAGCACAGCTTGTGAAGAGAAGGCACTAGATATGCATTAGTCTACTCGAAGAAAGCAAAAATATCTTTGGTTTAATAACATCATTAGCAAACAATTTAAAAGAAAAAAATGTTGGGCTCGAAAGATGGCCCAGTAAAATGCACTTGCTGTTCTTCTCAGCATTCACATAGGGCAGCTCATAACTCTGTAACTACAGTTGTAAATAAAGCTGTACCTATAGTTCTGGGGAATATGACAGTGTCTTCACTCCTCCATGGGTGCCCACATACATATGGCACATAATTACCCATACACGTGACTTAAATAAAGAGAAAAATAAATCTTAAAATAAAACATCTTCTTTATAAAATTTCATTATTCTTGAGAATTTCATACATGAATACAACAAAATATATCAAATCCACCCCCTATTTACTTCCTCAAACTCTCCTATACGCTTCCCAGAACATCCCATTTGCAGGGTCATGCCATTGTCCTCTTCATTTTCTTCTTCTGTGCCTTTTTCAATGTAACATATTAAGTCCAAATAGTACTGATCATAAGATATTCTTTAAAATGACCTTATGCATTCGTTTCTTTGTTCTTCAAGAGAAATTGTGAAACAAAATATCTTTAAGTTCTTAAACTTAGGTCATTCAAAATGTGGAAGCTTTCTGTTTCATAGTTTCTTTTAGATGAGTATATTGCCTTTACTTTGGACTTCACAAGTTGGTAAAGCATGCTCACTGCTATTATCACCATCCACAGACCTGTGAAAACCCTGCAGGATCCAACTATACCCATTCACTTTCCAATTATGTTAATCTCATCCTCACCCTGGCCTGGTGATGAGTCAAGACTTCTGTTGATTTTCTCCTCTTCTTCAAGTTTCCCTAATAATCCTTGTTATTATCTCCCCTACCTGCATAATAGTGAGGAATACCCGAGTTTTAAATTCAATTTTCATTTTGTAAGAAATTTGTTACAAATAGGCAGCGAAGGTGAAAATTCACTCACAATGGGGTTATTTTCAAAAGAAAGAGCATAGATATGTTTTCTGTGTTCTTTTTCAATCATTATAATTCAACTTTTTCTTTTTCATATTTGTGTGTGTGTGTGTGTGTGTGTGTGACAGAAGAGTAACTTATTCAAGGCCATAGATATAATACAAGGAACTGTAATATGGAGCCAGATCTATAAAGCCTGCATATTTAACCACACTACTGTTCATTATAGTATTTGGAATGGAAGCTGTACAATTACTAAGTGGGCTTGTTAAGAGTACAGAATTCTAAGGTCTTCCTTCCTATAGCATACAAAATTAGTTTTTGGGGAGTATAACCTGAGAATCAGAAACTTCTGAAGTGTTTCTGATGTGTTCTGCACCTTAATAAGTACTTTATACCCTGGAGCCCAACAAACTGGAGTTAAAAAAAATGACAGCCTTTCCCTTGAATGATGACCCTTGTAGAGAGTGGCATATCCCAATCATTTCTCAGAATTTGGAACAGGGTACATGCAACTTTAAGACACTCCACAAAGCTTGTTGGGAGGATTAGAGCTGATTAGAGTTTACTTTCCTGTTTTCTCTTTCAACTGTCTGGTTGCCTCAACAGCTAGGCTTCTTTGGCTTAACTGAGAAATAGGCCAACAACAAATGTATCTGGAGCAAGTGTCCTGTCTCATGTTGGCCTTAATCACTATTGTGGTCTTGTTCCCTAAATGAATGTAGCACACTGCTGTGTTGAGTGGACCCATGGAAAACAGCTGTGATTGAAGAATGAGTGGAAAAAAGTAATTTGCAAGCTATGGAGACTACTTTTTTTCCATATGGAAAGTAGACCATCCTATTTAGTTCCTTTAGACCTTCTATTATAATTCATATACCTTAATATCCAGCTGAAATTAGAATCCCCTTGAAGTTTGATAAACAGCAATGTTGGGCCAGATTTGGGATCTATCAGCTCAACTGTAGTTTAAAGGAAAAAATAATTTGTGGAGGGAGTGCTGGAGATATGACACAAATGGTAAAGTTCCAATCATGCAAATATGAAGAACTAAGTCCAGATCCCTAGCACTTACATAAAAGCTAGGTATGGTGACACATGTGTGCAACCTCAACATTGATAGAGACAGAGACAAGTGGATTCCTAGCTCATTGACTACTCAGTCTATCCAAAACTGTGATTTCCAGGTTCAGTTAAAGACTCTGTCTTAAAGAATAAAGTAGAGAGCAGTAGATGAAGATGCTGATGTTGACCTCTGTTCTCCATGTAGCATACAGCCACACAAATATGCACACACCTTCTACATAAAAAAATTTAAAGAAAGGATGATTGGGAAATTTACAGTGCAATAGATTTGAATCCATTATTGAAGGTACCCAAGTTAATATCACAGAACAAGAACTCTGTGACATAAAAATTCAATCATAGCTGGGTATGGTGATATACACATTTAATTCCAGCACTCAGAATGCCAAGTCAGGTGAAACTCTGTGAGATAAAGCTAGGCTGGTCTACAAAGAGAGTTCCAAGATAGCCAGGGATGATACAATGCGAAAACTTGTCTTGAAAAATAAACAAACAAAAAAAAAAAAAAAAAAAAAAAAAAAAAGAAAGAAAGAAAGAAAGAAAGAAAAAGAAAAAAATTCTTTTGTATGACTGAAGTTTGTCAATGAAGTGTCTATTGGTTAATGGAGAGTTCTGAAGTTGAGTGACATGACTGAATTTAGAAATAGTTTTAGATATAGTCCTCAGGTGTGCTGACATTTGTGAGCCTCTTGGAAATTCTTTCTTTAGGTATCTACCTCTGTATACCAAGAACAGCAAGAAATGCCTACCTCATAAGATCTACAGATCACTTATTTATCTTACAGAACATTTAGTCTTAAGTTTTATGGCTCAGGAGCTAACTGTCCTCTTGTCCTTGCTTTCTGCTAGGTTCTGTTTATGGGCAGTAGAGGTAGAAGTTCTAAGTACTGAAGGATGACTGTGTGTGCTCCTGTTCATTCTTTCTGGGATCACTAGTTTTGGCTATGCATTTTCCTGAAGGATCAGGTTTTGCTCTTAGCCAGACTGCCTCTCACTGAATTCTTAGAATATTGCTTACCACTGTTTCCTCTTTCCAGAAATAGGTAATAAAGAGTGATTGTCATTTAATTTCATGTACTATTCTTTATTATTTATTTATTATTATTTAGTGATTTTATTTCCTTGGGAGCCTTTTGTATGATCATTGCATGTACATCACTCCCATCCCTCTCCCCTCCAACTCCTCCCATAGCTCCTCCAAAATTCATGGCTTCTGTTTTTATTATTCTTGTTACATGAATATTCACTTGTATATGTGTATATGTATATGTACATGTATATAATAAACATACACACATATAATTCATACCTACTGAGTCCATTTAGCTTTGCTTGCTGCACCTTATCAAAATTCTTTTAAGTATATTCGTCATTCACACTGACACTTTCACTGCTAAAACTGAGATAAGAAAAAAATGTCAGGCATATCCTTTGCTTTATGCTATCGGTTAATGAGTGTTCAGAAATTAAAATAATCATCATTGAAGCTTTTTAAACTTTTATTTCTTTTGGCCTTCTTTTTATTTCTTCTCTGCATCTAGATTCCATTCATTTCCCACCCTCTGCCCTGCAATCTCCACCCTTAATAAAATAAAATTCAAGAGAAAAAAAGAAACAAACAAGATAAAAAAGAAAGAAAGAAAAATCTTAATGGAAGTTGCAGTGTGACACAATGAATCATGCAGTAAACCCTTTTATTTATATACCTTTACTTGCAAATGTTCATTGCATAGAGTCATTGGTCTGGTTCAAGGCCTCTGTTTTCTACTACACTGTCAATGATGGGCCCTTACTGGGACTCCTCTTGGATATCCTGTTGTTGTCCTGTGTTGTGGAAATCCTGCAGCTTTGGGGTCTGCAGACCAGTCCCTTCATGTGCTCCAGTAGACAACAGATGGGGCAGATGTTGAGGTGGGCCAACTCTTAACCCTGGTTCTGGGTCTGGGTACTTACAGGTTGGTCAGCCTGCTAGTTCCTTGTTTTCACTATCAGGTGGGCTCTCCAGTGTTATTCTTATTAGTTCACCCCAGGCATCAATGAGCAAGAAGTGGAGCCAGTTCTGCTTTCATGCCCTCAGGGTCTGCTCTCACACAGAGTCACCTTTAGGGTCAGCTCTACTGCTTTGCTCAGGTAATGTGCAAGTTCCATATTCTCCCAAGTGCTGCTGGTGGGGACAGGCAGAACAGTTCTCTCTGTCTCTTGTCTCTCTGTCTCTCTCTCCCCCTCTCCCTCAGTTTGTCCCTTCCTCCATTCCTCAGTCCCTCCCTCCCTTCCTCCATCTCTCCCTTTCTCTCATTCTCTCTCTCTCCCCCTCTCTCCCTCAGTCCGTCCCTCCCGCTGCCCCCCCCCACTCTATCTCTTCCAAACCACCAAACCCCAAACCACACCATACATTTGCTCACCACAATTACATTTGTCTTCCTAGTGTCACAAGGCACTGGATAACTGGACAGGCCTGTGTTTTTTTCCTCAGAGCTGAAGGCAGATTGCCTTGGGCCTGCATATGAGTTTCTTTGTTTCTCTTAGATTGGCATGCCACTGGGCAGAATGAAGCTTCCCCCTCAGAGCTTTGAGAAGTAAGCCATCACTACAGCTTTTAATAATAGGTATAACCAACCCTGGTTGGTTGACTGAACCTATAATATATAACGGTAATTCCTTTTTATTTTTCTCCAGATCCCATTCAAGTAAGATGAATTCTATTTCTTACTTGTCTCAATCCCTGGTTCTATTTTTTTCTTTTGGGTGTGGCATCTGTCTAAGTGTATTTTCTGCTGTCATAAATACATAGCTACTACTGAGCGAATTATAAAGAAATATATATTTCATATTGCTCTGGAAGCTGTGATATCCAAGGCTAAAAAGCTCCATTTTGACCAGACAAGCCCATTGCTAGTAAAGACTCTACAGCAACTTTAGGTGACATAGTATACCACAAGACAAAAGATATAGGTAATAAGGCAGAGCCAAATTGGATTGTGTAATGGATCCTTTCATAGCACAAATAGTTAACCTTTTAAATGCAAAGTATGAATAAAAATGCCTGTATGGTTCAGTCACCCAATAGGGGTCACATCTCTTCTTATAATAGGAACTAAATTTCAGTGACAATATTCAGTCAATATTATGACATCTATATTATTGATGTCAAACTTTCAGACTTTCTTATTATTTAATGTGAGGATGACTACTATATTTCTCCTTTTCTTTTTTTCATAGTCAAGAAGGTTATTGGCTGTGTTCTCTCCCTTGTTAAAATACCATCCATGAAAGCAACAAGTCCGTGGCCAGATGGAAAAGAAGAGTAAATATGAGTCTGATGTCATCAGAGAGCTGTTGTGTCACAAGTCATTCTGAACAAAATGATCTTCATTTCTATTTATATGAGAAAAACAAACCTCAGGTGGGTAAGCTTGTGGTTGTTGGCTTTTTGCTGTGCGCATGCTGATTGAGTCCTGACTTATGCTATTCAGAGGCTAAACCAAGCCAAGCCAGGTGATGCTCATCAGGAATGTCTTGCAGGCACAAAGGAACTGCTTTAAGAAATGGATACAAGATTGAAAACTGCAATTCATTTCTGCATTTTTTCTGTATCCCATTGTGTGAGTGAGCTTTTTACTACTTTGACAAAATATCTTAAGTAGAAACCTTTCTGGAAGGAAATATGTATTTTAATTTAGTGTCATAGGTTCCAGTCCATGATGATTTCTCTGTGGCTTTGGAGGTCATCCTGGAACTAGCTCTTGTAGACCAGTTTGTTCTTGAACTCACAGAGATCCACCTGCCTCTGCTTCCCAAGTGCTGGGATTAAAGGTGAGCACCATCACCACCCAGCTAAGAAAAGGCATTCTTATGCATAGAAACTTCTTACTTCATATCAAATAAAATCTGAATAGAAACCCAACAAAGGCCAGTGGCTTAGTCCTAATAACCTGTTTAAGAACACATTCCTAAGTGACCTCACTTCCTCTTCTTAGACTTTACCTCCAAAAGGTTTCAAGGTTCCTATATTCCATGAGTGACAGGCTGAGAAATAAGCCTTCAACACTTGGGCCTTTTGGAGACATTAATCTGTAACAACGATGCTGAGTGATTTCCCAAACAAAGTTATTTCTCACCTTGGTCATTACTATATTGAGTATAATACTTTCCATATCCTTGATACTTAGTAAGTAAATATTTACTTGCTGAATATGCACCATATATGTTTAGTAGGGATTATGGCTGATGATATTTATGAACAATGACACATAAACAGTATCACAAGGCTTACTTTAGTAATATTTGTTATTGGTGTCCGTAATTTTCAAGAGATGGATGGCAACATGAGGAGACTACCAATGTGCCTAAGACAATGTACAGGGAATGTCAGATTCTCAGAAGCAGTTACACAATCAAGTGAAGAAATGCAAGTAACAGTTGTGTGTCTACATGGGATCCCAGTGACTTAGAAACTTGCATAGTCTTAAAGATAATTCATTTTTGTTAAGTAGCTTCTTTGTTGTTTTCCATACTTTTTCTTAAATTGGAAGATGAAAATGTTGAAAGGCTTACAAAATGCGATAAAATGCTCTGCAATCTTGTCATCTATATGTAAATTGTATGGTGAGGGCCTGTGATGTGTATTTTTTCTGTTAGCTGTAACTTCCTTCTATTGTCTCATTCTATAATTATTTTTCCCTGAAAATTAGCTCGGTAATTGTGATGAACTTTCTAAATCTTCTCTTTTAAACAAATGATGCCTATAGTTGTCATTTTTGTTTTGATTTACAATCTGTAGAGTCTTTAGTTCCTTTCACCACACTCTCAATATTACAAATTGCCACAAATATCTTGAAAGTGACTTGTTCGAAGATTCCTCCTTTACTGTACTTCTGAGTGCAGGCTTACTGTAAGGTACATTCAAACCTTACTATCCTTGCCATCATTTGATACACATGTACAATAGCTGATGTTTTTAGTGCATCATTGATATTATCAAAATGTATTGTGCCCTTTAATTGGTTGATGTGTTATGTCATTGTGGTTACCTTTACAAATTTATATTTTACTTCCAGAAATTATCATTCACATTTTTTTGAAATGCTAGTAAAAAGCCAACAACATAATTAAAAATATAATAAAGCCAAAGCCAACGGACTTTGAAAGACTTTAATCATCTACTATTAGAAAGAAGAAAGGGAAGAGTTGGAAAGTGCCTTAGGAAGCATAACTCTACTAGAGTATGGTGTATACTAGTTTCCCTTTAGAACATGTTTGTCCATTGTTTGTGGTAGACTGATACTGAGGAATTAGAAAGGAATTTCTTTTTTTATTTCCTAGTAAGAACAGACTTTATTTTTTTTCTGCCCGCATTCTATTTTTATTTAAATTAGAAACAATCTTATTTTATAATCAATCCCAGTTCCCTCTCCCTCCCATCCTCCCATGTTCCCTACCGACCCCCATCTCATCCCTCTTCTGCTCTATAGAAAGGGTAAGACCTTACACAGGGGTCATAAAAGTCTGTCACATCTTTTGGGGCAGGGCATAGGTCCTCCCTGTGTGTCTAGGCTGAGAGATTATCACTATGTGGGGAATGGGCTCCCAATATCCATTCTTACACTAGGGATAAATGATGTTTCACTACCAGAGGCCCCATAGACTACCCAGGCCTCCTAAATGACATTCATGTTCAGGCGACCTGGTACTATGCTGTTTTTTGAGTGATCAGCCTGGGGTACATGAGCTCCCCCTTGTTTAGGTCAGCTGTTTCTGTGGGTTTCTCATGCCCAGTCTTGGCATCTTTGGTCATCAGTCCAATTTCTATTGGTTTCTTTGCTTGTCGTATTGCTGTAACCAAAATGTTGACAAACTGTGACTTAAAGGAAGATGGATTCATTTTGGCTTACAGTTCTCTGTGTGACATCCCACAGTTGCAGCATAAGGAAGTTGGTCATATCGATCCACTCATGAAGTACAGAGCAATGAATGTCAGTGTTCAGCTCACTTTCTCCTTTTTTATTCTGTATATAGCTTCAGCTCTTAGAATGGTGACACTAATAGAGTTAATCCCACATCTATTAACCAAATCTAAACACACACACACACACACACACACACACACACACACACACACACACAGAGGGAGAGAGAGAAAGAGAGATTTGTCTTTTAGTTGATTAAGATATTGGTGACAACCAATATTAAGTATCATAAACTACTGGTTGATACATAGATTCTAGTACTTCCAGCAACTCTTTTTGTCTTCTACTTGCCCTTCTTTTCATTCTGAACAACCATGAAAATCATCTACCAAATATTATTTTTCTGAAGTATATTCTTCTGTTTGTTGGTGGCTAACTTATATTTTTAGACACTTGCTTTTCTGGGAACAAAATCCTGATAAAGGAGTTGAGGTTACATTTGTAGACAAAACCTGAATCTTGTAGTTTACAGAGTTCAGAGCTAGGTAATTTGGTTGAATACTTCTCATCAGGTAGTATAATACTAGTACTATAATAACTAGGCAGCAAGAATGAAGCTGTTAGGTCCATACCAACTTAATATATTCATGGTCTTTGATACAAGAACCTGGTCTCTTTAGCGAAAGGGCTATGAGCTACAGTAACAATGGGCCTGGGAAGACCTCCCCACTGGTGTAATAGTGGTTCAAACATTATGGGAGTAACTACTTTCTGCTTTAATTTAAGCTATGCTCCACATGAGAAAGCCAATAACTGTCACCTCTATCACAGCCAATAACCTACGGCTAGAAAATCGATAGGCACCAGGGGAGGACCTACCACTATTATTATGCTAAATGGACATGCTATTAAGTTGACTCCTAATGTTTTACTCTTATACCCATAGATTATTAAGCCTCTCAACCTTCATCACAGAAGTTTTTATTTGGAGTAGATGCTAAATAAAGAAAAATCAACAACTGTCCAAGGTATAGAGAATTAGAGACTGCGGAATTCTTAGCCCTAAATGGAACAGCTGTACTGCATCTCTTCCTCACAAGGTTCAGAGATTATTGCAGAAGGAGGGGTGGAAAGACTGTACAACCTAGAAAAAGTGAATGGATAGAAGGCAACACTGTCCTTCTATAGTTACACATATAGTTAAAAACAGTCATGACAGTTTGTATAGTCAGACCAGATCCCATCATGGAGAAGAGAAGGAGGCCTGAAGTTCTACAGGTAGACATAGAGCAATTGGCAACTGATAACTGCTGAAAGGGGCAGGGGGTCAGTTTTATATAGAGAGATCAAAGAAAAGAGTGTGGAGTGGGAGGGTAGGGGGTGGGAAGGATCTAAAACAGTTGAGAATTGGGAGGTATGGTCAGAATATGTCATGTAAAGTACTTTCAATAAAATCCAAAGAAACTGAAGTGCTATGAGAGTGTAGACTAATCACAGCGGTACTGGGTTTGCTTACTAACACATCAAATTTCTCACTTCCTGAAAAGAACAGAAAGAAGTCAAAAGGAACTCCATTGTTACATGTATATGCATGGCCTGTGACCCTGTTAAGGAAATTATGGTCATTAATTTATTTATCAACCTCGTGGAGCTAATTGGTCAGATACTGGGTCAAACATTGTTTTTCTGAATGTTTCTATAGGGAGTTTTTAGGTGAGATATCCTAATATTTAAGTTGATAGGCCTTCAGTAAAGGAGAATTTCCTTTGTAATACAGACGAACTTCATCCAAACAGTTTAAGCCTTGACTAGAGCAAAAGACTTTCCTATAGCAGGTGTTCTTTGGAGTTTAAATGCATTGTCAGCTCTTTCCATGGTTTCAGTCTGCCAGGTTACACTATGACATTTGGAACTCCTTAATTTCCACAGATGTGTGAATGGATTTCTTAACCCCAGGTCATTGTATTGGTTCCCTTTCTCTGGAAAATCCCCAGGCAGTCTTTACTAATTCTTTGGACTTAGTGATGTTTCACAAGCAGAACTATTTTCCCCATACCTAATGCATTGTAAGTGGTAGGTATCCAGAAAGCTGGTGTGTCTGTAAGGATACTTTATCAAATACTACATGTACAATACTTAAAAGATAGGTTAGTTTTCTATGATAAAAAGTCATTTTCAGAAATTTTTGAATATTTGGACCCATGTGAGCTTAGTAACTTCTGTATTCCATACTTTTTTGAAGGCTTTAGGATACTGGTTACATAGGCATCCTCAAAGTTTCATAAACTTTTATGTTGCTGAGCATTTTATGGGATCTGGATCCTTAGAACTTTGGTTTGGATGGAATAGTATCTGCCATTCTATTCTTGATGCACTGGCATTTGCTTATTTCTAAAACTGTGAAACTCAGAGAAGAAGGGACAATTTGGTGGTACTATGAATTACTGTAGTTGGAGAGGTCATAAGTGTTTTTCTAATGGCTCAATGACCTAGTCTTCATTCTTAATATGTTTCACTAGGGTTAAGGTCTATGCAGAAAGGTGCCAAAATGGTGGTATGCAATGAAGAAGATATCTGAATTATGTAGAAGAAAGTCTCTCAAATGTTTTTGGTACTGGCCCAAAATTATGCTATACTAGTCTGAAAAGCAAGGAAGGATGGGGAAGATTTTATAGCATTTAAAGAAAGTAATCTTTGTTACTGACAATGAAAAGCTAGTAGTTTAAAAAAATGTATTTCAATGCTAACACATTTTAATTTGATTTTACCAAGTTACTGATCTGTCATAGATTGGCAATTACAATAATCAAGATGGTGTGGATAGTTGTTGGTTCTGTTTGGTTGAGAAACTGCACATTGAGAAATATAACTGAGCAGAGATCTATTCTGTGGGAGAAAAAGGAATGCTGATGTACGAGTGGGAAACACTATGAATAAGGCTTAGAATGGCTATGAGCATTTGTATTTAGGACACTGTGGCGCTATCTTGGGTATAACATGGAATGGAGGGTGGCTAAGGAGATTGACTACTTTCAGAGAAGGTCTTTGCCAGCTTGCGTTTTTTTCTCATATGGCAAAGTGTTATGGTAAAAAAACATCAGGCAGCCTGGTCAAATTCTGTTCCTCTTTGGGATATCAGACCAGCTGTCCACCAATTACTCTATGGGTTTTATTAGTCCATTTGTAAATAGGAGTGCGAGTGTAAACGGTGATGATTTCTCAAACAGCTCATGTGAGTATGTTACTTGGCAGAGAAAACTCTAATTAAGGTGTTTAGAGTAAGCCAAAACTAACTTACCATTTATAGGGGAGGATTCTCAGTGCAGTCCTCCCCACCCCTCCCATCACAGCCCAGATCAGCTCAAGAATATTATTTGATTTGATTACTTCTTTGAAAAGTGGGCACTTGTCAAGTTCAAACACTTTCCAGATATATATTCTTTATAGTTGCCTCTTATTGTCAGTTATTTAAGATGATGGTTTCCCTGGCCAACATATTACCCCATCCATGCTAGTGTCATATTTTTAGAAGAAAAATTTTCCATCCCAGTAAAGAAAATGGTGATAAAAGCCAGCATTTTGGGAACTTGAGAAAGGTACGAGTGACAAGTGCATTCATGGAAATAGAAGATGTATATTAGTTATGTGGCACTATTTTTCTCCTAAGTTCTGAAATGACCAATTACCTAAGCTGAATATCGTCCCTTATCTCTCTCTTGGTAAGTTGTGAATACATAAAAGTTTCAGGCAATTTGAATAGGGTGGATTTCTGTTTGCAAAGCAGAAGGTGTAATGAAAAATCAGCAATTTGTTGTAAACTTTTGACTGTTGCTTTTGAGGTCTGAAACATGCTTTCTTTGCCTTTTTTTAAATTCCTATATGATATTCTTGTCAATACTTTGATTTACTTCATTTAGTTATATATCCAGGTGCTGTTGTGTTGGGAAGCCATTAAACTGCTATTTTCTTAAATGGTCAGTTGGCAATGTGAATTCTGAAGATGTAAGTGTAGTTCTCAGTTCTTGATTCTCAAGAAAATAGCCAGGAGATGATGGAGGGAAGGATGGCTTCATTCATCCAGTCACACAAAGAAGCAAGCAAGCAAAAATGACCAAACATAGGCCACCCTACAACAGCTCTTTTAAATCAAATTCAGGCCAATGAGATGACTCAGAAAGTAAATATTTGCTTCCAAGCTTGATGAACTGAGTTCTATCCCCAGGTCTTATATGACAGGAGAGAAACAACCCCTGAAACTTGTCCTGTGATTTTCACACACATGCCATAATACATGTGAACCCCATATATTTATATACACACATGCCACATAAAAAAAAATAAGTGCAACAAAAGTGTCTAAGTATATTCTTTGATATGGTAGAATGAAGATAATTTTGAAATGAAAAAGATGTTTGTGATATTGGATTCATAGCCACTGTCTAATAATAGTCACCTAGACAGTTTGTGACTTAAATTTCTGTCCTCTCTTGCCACTTGACTCTCTTGAGTTCCTAAACCAACGATTAGGTTGTAGTCTAGGCTTTTTGTTGTCTTCACACAGTCCCAGATGATTACAGTTCTGGCCTTTGGATTCAACTTTAGCCCATGGACTTAAAGGATCTCAGGCTAAATATGCTCTAATTATCTAGTATTTGATTAGACATGCCCCCTGAAGATGAGAGAATGATGAGCTCTGAAGTGTGAGATGTCTTCCCCATTTATGGTATGTATGGTAGCATAACAATGAAGATTAGAGAGAACCAGCAAAATCAAGGGAGGTGTCAGGGGACTGAGAACTGAGATTGACCTAAAAGGACTGGCATCAGACACAGGAAGGAACATGGCATTACCGCAGAGAACAACAGCTTACAAACCAGAAGAGGCAATAAGAGTTGTTTCCCTCACACCATACACTTAGACTTGATAATTATTGTTGTTGCAGTTATGTTCCTTTAGAGATGATGTCTGCCAATGATGATTTGGCTTAAACCCTTTTGTTCTTTGTTCATACAATTGACATTCCGTCATATGAATTCCTGCACACAGAATTTGCTCGAAAAAGCTTTTAAAAGTTTAATAGACTTTGTTTACTGATCTATCTGCCACTTATCTATTTTTACATTATGACAGCATACTTTTATGTGCCAGGTCTATAAGAAATAAAAATGAAAATAGAAATGTGTAACATACTGAATGATCATTACTGCATCTGTGAAGAATCTAAGAGGATGTAAGCCAAACAGTGGATAATGAGGAAAGCCAACAATACTATATAGATGCCCAGATGACCACTTAAAATGATACCAATCTTAGGTCTGGTGTACAAAATGAAGTTCAGGCTCAGTTTTGGATATAGCCTGATTTTATTGACTACTGGTATAGAGAAAAAGGTGGGAATTAATTAAGTACATGTATAAATACTTTATTAACCATTTTGCGAAGAACAATTTAAGCAAAACATGGTTTCTGTGACTGCTGACAGAAAGACTACTATCTTGTTTAACATGGAACATCTGAAAGATTATTCTGATAAAGGCTATGGCATTGATTTTCAAGAGTAAGTCTTGATGCCACATAGTTGACTATCAAGAGACAAAAAAGTAGAGATGAAGATGAGGAAGGCCAGTGTAGTTGAAGATAATTAAGATGACCCAGGTAGGATTGACTTACAGCTTTCAAGGGCTAGACTTATAATCACCATGAAGAATCTAAGTGGATGCCATGGATTGTTAAATTCCATGGCTTTGTTGATAGATAACTTGTGTTGTTATAAATGGAAAATAGAGAAATTTATTGAGTTGGTGACTGAGGGCATAGATCATTTCCCACTGAAAATGACAGCTCTTCAACCTACTAGAATGTGTGTGTTTCTTCATTAGTTATTTACTCTGATGCAGAGGCAAAATATCTTAGAAAAGCTATTTAAGAGAAAAAGAGTTTAGTTTGGCTACAGTTTGAGGGTATATTCCATCAAGGTATGTGTAATGCTTAGTTTTGTCAACTTGACAAAATCTAGAAGCACCTGAGTATCTCAGGGAGTTATGTTAGACTGGGTAGGTTTGTAGGGAAATGTCTTGATTATGTTAATTGGCATGGCAGGAGCAGACACTCTGGTGATGGAAGATGTCATTCTGTAAATATGTTTCTCATACTGGCTGATGAATTAAGTACTGTTGGCCAATAGGAAAGGAAGATAGGAGGGACTAGGAGATAAGGAGAGAGGAAGTAGGAAGTAGGAAGGAGGAGTCAAGATGGAGAGTCTGGAGAGAGCTAGACACCAGCTGGCTCTCCAAGGATAAGAGGAGACCACGTGGAAATACATAGATTAGCAGAAATGGGTTAATACTTAAGACAGAGATAGCCATAAGAAACTAGTACCTGGCCAACAGCATTATAGCAAATACAGAGTCTCAGTGTGTTAATTGGGGCTGGCACGGTGGCAGGACAAGACCAGTGTCAAGCAGAAAAACTTTGCTCCTTACACTCTGGGAGACAACATACCCTAGATTTTGTTTCTGAATTGTGTAAAAGTGAAGACAATGAGCTGAGTAGTGGCATGCATAAATTCATCCCTTTCTCTCTACTCTTGATTGTGGGTGTGATGTGACTTGTTTTACGTTTTTGCCTCCTTGAGTTCCCTGCTACTATAGATTATAAACTAGAGTTATGAACTAAAATAATCCTTTCTCCTCTAAGATGTTTTTTTTTGGGGGGGGAGGGAGTCAGGATATTTTAGTGCAAGGACGAAAAGGAAGCAATGGTGGTCAAATCTTGCCAGCAGTAGCTTTAAGCAGTCATGAAATAGGATCAATGAACACTCATGCTAGATAGCGTCTTCCTTTGTCTATAGTTCATGACTCAAGTCCACTAATGCGCTGCTGCCCTGCCCTCTTAGAGTACTCTTTGCACCTCAAAATACCCAGTGGAGGTAATTTTTAACAAGCATACCCAGAGGCTAACTAATCTAAATAATCCCTCATAGATGTGTATGGAGGAAGAAAATATAGTGAGATAGTCAGGGTCTACAGTTACTTCATGGTTCTTAAAATCCAGCTGTCCTAGTTTGTTCATGTTGCTGTGATAAATATCATGACCAGAAGCAAGTTAATTTTTATATTCTAGCTTATACTCCATTATCAGGGCAGGAACTGTAGGAGAGACCATGGAGAAATGCTGTTTCCTGACTTGCTCTCCTTACTTTGCTTAGCCTGATTTTTTTTTTTTTTTTAACTCAGGACCATTAGCACAGTGATAGCACTGTCCATAGTGGCCCACCCTTTCACATCAATTGATGATCAAGACAATAATACCCTCACATGTCTGCCTATAGGCCAATAGGATGGCATTTTCTCAATTGATTTCCCTCTTTCTAAATGACAGGAACTTGTGTCAAACTGATAAAAACACACAAACAAAAACTAACAAGCACATCAGGCACATTACTTTAAATATAGAGCATTTAGGAAAATGGTATTATAGCCTCATTAGTAGAGAAGGACATTGAGACATAGGGTAACTGAGCAGTCATCTGAAAGTTTTCATTGTGTGCAGGTGGTATTTAATTCTCCTCATTTTGATTCCAAAACTCTCTCTCTCTCTCTCTCTCTCTCTCTCTCTATATATATATATATATATATATATATATATGAGAAATGTGATTTGTTTCTTGCTCAAATTAACAAATCATTTTCTTAGAATATGATGTACATCCAAGGTGGCAATTACCTAGCAGACATGCTAATGTTGTTTGTTTTTCCCACATATCTGACAGATATAATTAAGCATTTCTGCATGAATTCTTGAGCATCTCAACCTTCTCTACACAGAGATGTAAATGAAATGTCTAAACATTTTTCCAGAAGAAGCAAAAACTAGACTTATTCTTGATTAATATACTTAAAGGGTCTGCTGGTGCCATATAAACTTGTCCCAAGACTGCACATATATTAAGTCTGTGCATTTTATCTCTTTCTTTCCTGGTAAATTTCTTTCCATCATAGACTATGGCAACTATTTCTCTAAGGTATCATATCAGAAACATTGTTAGCTTTGTGAGACAATTGTTACGTTTACTTATCTATGCTATTGTAGTACAAAAGCAATGGAAAATGCATGTAAGAATAGTGCATGTGTGTGTACATGTGTATGTGTGCATGCGTTCGTGCATGTGTCTGAGTGTGTGTGTGTGTGTGTGTGTGTGTGTGTGTATGAATGAATGAATGTTGCTGTATCCCAATAAAACTTCTTTAAAAAAGGAATTTCAGGGTTGGTCTGTGAGCTGTACTTTGAAACCCAGTGTAAATGATATGTCTTAATGCTATTTTATTGTCACTTATCCCGAGTTCCCCATGTTTTGTTTGCTTTATAATTCTGCAATATCACTGTACTATCTTTACAAATCTATTATTTCAAAGGATGCCTTTTGACTTTATAGAAACTTTTTCATGATAAATCGTGAACTTTATAAATCTCTTGTCTGCTCTGTGATGTGGTAAATTGAAGATTACATCTAAAAATGTAAAGAATATTATTTTTAGACTCACATGCTCTTACCTCTCTCTGCAAAAACAGAAATCCCCTGTCCTTCTACTTGAACCTAACTAGACTGGACTTTTTTTAGTATTTGAGATATGAACAGTTTTGCTTTGTATCCCAGATTAGGCTTGAACACATCATCCTCCTGCCTCAGCCTATTGACTAACAGAATTTTAAGCATGCGTCACTATACCTGACTAGACTGGGCATTTTAACTGCCTCACCTGAGAGAATGTTGCTAAGTTCAGTGTGCAGGATACATCCCATTTGAGGCTCTATCTTTGTTTCTTTCAAGATCCTTGTATATGACCCCTCATGTTTAGAAGAATCTCAAATGATGTCAAATGAATGGCTACCTATAAGGGTCTTCATCAAGAAATACCAGAGCTCTGGAGTTCAAAGTTCTCATTAACCTCACTTATAAGTAAATGAGACTGGAGGGCTCTAAGAGAGCCAAGTCCAGCCTACTCCTAATTTTTTGAATAAAGTTTTATCAGGAAATAGCCAAGCTGTTCATTTATATATTTATGGCTTCTACCCTGTAATAGCATAAATGAATGGTCACAATGGAGACTGTATTTATGGTCCCCAAAGCCAAGAATACTTATTTTCTGGTTCTTTACAGAATAATTTCTGCCTCATGCTTTTCAGGCTTCAGTTTTCTCACTGAGGCCCCAGGCATCTGGAGTAGACAGCCCTTCCTGCTGTGTCCCTGTCTGAATTTCTGATCTGCAGAATTCGTGATGCTGAAAAATTGGTGGCTTTATAACACAATATTTAAAAGGAATTTGTTATAACATCAGAGAGTTTGGAACAGAGGTAAATACAGTGCTTGGGAAAATGAGAAGTTGTGTTTGTTAAAATATTTTAAAAAATTAAACTGCATATGCTTCTTCTCTTTCTGTCAGCCAACAGACAAATACATTCAGACCTTGGTTGTTTTCATATACCCTCTAATATTAAGGGACAGGTTCATATACTCCCCTTTAATGTTTTGGATGTTTGAATACATTTTCCTTCCAGAAATTAATATTTGCTGAAGGAACCATAATGTATTGCACAGCCATTGCTTCCATATATCCGAAACTATTCTCATTTCATGATTACTCTTTTTTTCTTATTCTATTATAATTCAGTGCCCTCTATTGAGCCACTGACAACCTCCAGGGTCACCGTACTACTGTACTAGTGACTGTAGACCATTGTTCATGCAGATAGAGGTGCCATTAAAATATCCCAAACCATATTCTTTATTTGTTTTCTTTTGCCATTCATCAAAATGAAAGGTTTTTATGAGAGGGATGAAAGGCCATAAAATAAAATATATTATAATGTTCTCTCTGAAATGTTTCAGACATTTATTAAAAATAGGGCAGTTAGAGGTAAAAGGTTAGTCAGTAATAATCAATTGCTTTATCATTGATGTCATTCTTATTAAACATTTATCACTAAGTGTCATTTCCAAGGGCTCTAGAAATCATTTTTCACTTTCTACATGTTGTCCTATGGTTGTCAGTTATCCAGTCACAGCAAACAAGTTGCCTCAATTCTTCTCCACTTTATAGTATTCCTTGAGTTCTGAGGAATTGCACATTGGAGGCACATTTATAACTGGTAAGCATTCTCATACTTTTCTATGAATTGTAAAGAATCTTGTGAAAATTCTTTGCTTCAGATTTTAACAAATTTGGAGAAGTTACAACTGTTTTCTCATTTTCTTCTATTTATCTTATCAAAATAAAGGGACTTAAGAAGTATTCTTAGAAAGATTATTTCAGACCTGTTTTTCCTATCTCTCTCTCTCTCACACACACACTCACACATATATGTATGTATGTATGTATGTATACATATATTTGTATATGTAATGTTATGAGTTGGAAGTGATGGGCAGTAGAGAGAGGGGGAGGGAGATGGCTCTACCAAGGCAACAATGCACATTGTACCATATGACACACATTTATGTATAAATCTAGTATAATTTCTGCTGTTGTTTTTAGGGTCCTCCCATAAACTGTGTCCGTCTCCTTTTGCTAATTTCATTGATGATAATTCCTCATTGCTGCTTTGTTCCATGGCCTTGAAAATCACAGAAATCAGCTTCTAGGCCAAGATCTCAGAAGGAGGACAGAGGTTTGATTTGTGGATGGGTATTCCCAAACTTAGTCCTGAAATATTTTAGCTCCCAAACTTTGTTAGATTATGTCTGGGCACCATACACTTACAGGGCTTGTGGAGGCCAGAAGCAGGTGTTGGAGCCCTAAGACTCCAGTTCCAGATGCTGTGAGCCACCATGTAGGTGGTAAGAATTGAACCTTGGTCCTCCAGAAGAGCATCCTGTTTGTTATCTTAACTGTTAGCCTTCTCTCCAGCCACCTTCTGCTTATTTTTTGAGACAGGTTTCCTTTATATTATTCAACCTGGCCTGGAAGCTACTTCATAGCTCAAGTTAACATCAGATTCACAGTTCTGCATTTACCATGCTGAGTCTGCAGGCTTGAACCACTGTATCCAGCTTGGATTCATTGACTTTCTAAACCACTCACACTTTTCCTCAATGTCTATAAAACGGCAATGTCAGGGCTCATGTTCTGGGCCTTTCTGGTGGTTAAATGAACTACAGTACTCTTCCTATTATGCTTATAGTTTTTTTTTAAACCTCTACCAAGGGATGAACTTCAAGTGGAAAGTGTTCCACCATTTCAAAGAGGCCATTAGAAAAATCCATTCAGTGAAAAAGGTTCCTTCCACATAAGATTATATTTTCTATAATTTGCTGGCATTTAGTGAGTTTTTTCCTTTAAGTACAATGTAAGGCATACAGGTTTTTCCGCCTGCCGCCGCCCGGTCTTGTCCTGCCACCACGCCAGCCCCAAATAATACACAGAGACTCTGTATTTGATACAATGCTGTTGGCCCGGTTACTTGTTTCTTATCGGCTAGCTCTGCCTTAATTATTAACCCATTTCTGCTGATCTATGTATTTCTCTTACCGGGGAGCCGGCAGCATACTGCTTTCTCCAGACTATCTTCACTCCTCCTTACTACTTCCTCTTTCCTCCTTGTCTCCTAGTCCCTCCTATCTTCCTTTCCTATTGGCCAACAGTGCTTTATTTATTAACCAGTATGAGAAACATATACAGAATGACACCTCCCATCAGTACAATTTCTAGGATAAATATTAATCTGTGTATGAATGCTACTCATAAAGTGTCTTGTTTTAACTCAGAGGATTTGAAGGACATATTAGCTCACTGTTAGGAAGCACGTGGCAAAATATTAGGGTACACATTAGGTTTTTTAAAATTTATTACTAAATATTATTTACCTAGTCTGTGATTGAATGTGTTGTAAACAGAAATATTTTAACTTCATTATACTGTATTGTTTCTAAAATACAACATTTTTTTATTTCTTAATATTTAGAAAATGTAAAACAAAAATTAGGATGTCAAAGGTAAGAGCAAACATTCAAAGACTTTGTGGTAGGGATCAGTAGAATTTCAATTGCAAACAGGGTCAATGTATCATGTTAGGTAGAACTGTGACCTCGTAATTTTGTTTTATCTAAAGAATAAACATGACTTAAAATGATATTTATGAATGTTAAGTTGATTAACAATAGAAATGTGGTGTTTATTTCTGCTAAATATTTCTGAAGTGTGTTTGTAGTGGTGTTTCTGAAGAAGACTAATTATACCGCTGTAGCTTAAGTAGCTTGCCTTGCCCAGTATAGGTGGTTTTAGTCCATACGGTGAAAGCATAAATCAAAAAAGCAAGACTGAACATGAAAGAAATTTTTTTTTGGCTCATCCCTTTGAAGTAGGTAAAATATTTCCTACTGTAGGTTTTGATATACGCTGGAACTATACCTTCCCTTCTGTAACAGGTTTGCAGCTTTCTAACTGCAAACCTTGGAGTTTCTCAGCATCATCCACAACCACAAGCAACATGTATGGGTGTTTGTTATAGTACATCAATAATGTATGCCTGTCTATCACTTTATATTTACTCTTTCCTTGGAGACCCCTAACACAAAGACTCTTAGCTTGTGGTATTTATATAGCTCTCTTTTAGGGATGGCTCCTGTTCTAGTATTCCTCTGAGGGATCAGGTAAAAGATAGCTTTCAAAAGCCTTTGCACATGAGTTTACACAAATGCTTACCTGGTTTTGTGTTTGCCAATCTTCTCTTGAATCCCTCTCTTAGTAAATCACTTATACCCCATCTTTCATCTCCAGGTCTACTTTAGAAGAACTCAACAAAAATTGAAATGATAATAAATGTAATATTTTGTTTCTATCATTAAAATGCAGGTGATGCAAAACATTTGTATTAGTTACCTTTATGTCCCTTTGATAACATGCATTGGCAGGTCATCTTCAAGAAAGAAAGGTTGGTTTAGGCCTACTGTTTGAGAGTTTTCATCCAGCATAGGCTGGTTCCATTGCTTTTACATAGTGAAAAAGTGGGAAGCTTATGATGACAGTCAAAGCAAAGAAAGATAAACCCTATAGAAATATGTCCTCAATGACCTTTCTCTAATCAAGTCCCATTAAGTAACAGCTCGTTCATTAGTGGATTCATCAATCCTCATAATTAAATCACTTCTCTATACTGGCACCATTGAGAACCATGCTCATTGAAAGAGAGAAAATATAAAGTCACCGGCTGTTTCAGCGAACACAGTGAGGGATCAGGACACTCTCTGTAAGGAGATGTGGTAACCAAGAAGTACTTCATTTACCCTCTGTAATAAAATGATAGGGCTTTAAATGATGGGGCTTCTAGGAAGAAAAAAGCAGGCAGGAAGATGGACAGAGAGAGTTAGGACAAAATAATACAGGTTAGAAAACAAATTCCCAGGGAATTCTGGCCTACATATCTCTCAACTGTCACTCAATTCTAAGCTGTTTGCAGCAATGTCAACCTCTCCTTTCACTTGCTGCCTTCATCCTTTCTGTTATTCACACAGCATAGCACTGGTAAAGTCAGGAGTGGGAACAAAGATAAGAGGGTGTGATGGCCACTCTGAGGAGTTCTGGTACAGAAATACTTCATTAAAGAAATTCTTAACTTGAACTAACTTGTTAGAATAAAAATTGTTTGGCCAGAGGTGAGTATGAGAAAGTTATGCACCACCTTACAAATTCTTAAAGCATTCTGGACAGTAGACACCATTCTCATTGTTAATTAAAGCTGTAACTGATTATGTCCTAATTGTGAAAGACTAGTGAAACCTTCTAGCATCTGGACTCTCCTTGCTTCTCTGTCACAATAAACCTGCTGTAGTTAGTTAGCTGTGTAGGCAGATACTATTCCTAGTTCCTTAACCCTGGAATGATTTTTTTTCCACCTATGATTTTTTTTTCTGGTAACCCAAGTGAAGAACTAAAAATAGGGTAAAATGGAAAATCCACTTATTGACAGCATGTAGGGCAAGGGAGAGGGTGCCTAGAAATAGCCCCTTTCATATGAAGAAAAAAGAACAGATTTAATGACCATGATTATAGCCAATTAAGTGCCTAATTCTGCATGAGAACAAAAGGCTATTGGAGGGTTTTTTAGATCCAAACACTTAGAAAAGTAGAAAGGATAACTTCCCATTGGCGATTGGTGTTTGCTATTTTGGAAGCGACTAGGAGAAAAGTTTCAATTGTAGGTAGGGCAAAGAATGTCTCCAAGGTCTGTGGATACCTTTACAAATGAGATCACTAGCCAGTTTTCTATCCCACAGATTACCCATCTAACCATTGGCCAATTTTTTTTTTCTACTTGTTTTACAAATTTGTCATGATAATCACTTTAAAGCCTGACTAGATGTATGGACTCTGCAACAAAGTTACCCCAGTGAGTTGCATACAGTGGTTTCCAGTGCAGTGGCTATTCCTTGCTAACATAAGAACTTGATCACAAGTCTTTCTTTAGTATCCCCTCCAACTTTGTTTTAATTTATGTCATAAATCAGCTTACCCTACTTTTGGTGGAGATAGCTATATCTATATCCATAGTTATGTACTTTAATATTTCACACAGTCTAAACCTTTATTAAAATACAAACCACTGAAATTAAAGCATAGATTAATAATTGCCAACTTCACTTGGCTAAAGTTTGTAGTGAGATATCCATCTTCCTGCACCTGTACTGCTGAACATGCCTGTTTGGGCATGGTCACAGGTGTGGACATGACAGGGCATGAATTTAGGTCTAGGGTCAGGACAGGTGGCTCTCTCTTGCTTCTGGTAGGGTCACAGAGTGTAAGTGCATTCTTCATGAATAAACTTCCCTTAACCTGTACTGAGTCTACTGAATCTTGATCACCACGCAATAAAAGTTTTTAGAAAATAATTTCTTTAAGTAACAATAAAAGTTTTTTTATTGTGTTTTTTAAAGTTAAGTTTTTATAAGTTATTGTGTAAGTAATATCTATAAACTGTGTATACCTATGTGCAGGATATGCACTCTTTCCACCAGTGGAAAGCACATGGCTAATTAATCATGGCATTTCTTGTTTTCGTATGTAGACTGAGATCAGAGATGGTGTTTGAACAAAGCCTGTTTATAATCCCCATTCTAACTTGGCAACTCTTAACATTAGAGCATGAATGGGTGTTTAAATCTTTTCCAACATGACAGCTAGCCGAGAACATTTCACAGTAGAAGGAAGACAGAGAATTGCAATAAGATTTTGACTCAGAATGGGGTGATAAACTGCAAGGTATTCTGTAGTGAGATTTTGCCTCCAGGCATCCTGCAAGGGGCGGGGGGGGGGGGGGGGGGGGGGGGGAGGAATGGGAGGAAAACAATCTGAATTCAGAGCACCAGTATGTAATATAGTGGTCACTGTAAGTAGGTGGTCCCTGAGCTTTGAGATGTAGAGCCTGAAGCTGTGCTATGTCAAGCATAACACTAACTTTTAAAATATAATTTATTATTTTTTCTTATTTTACATATCGATCTCAGTTCCCTCTCCCTCCTTCCTTCCCATGTCTCCCCAACCCCTCCCATTCCACCCCTACCATCCCATCTACAGGGAGGGTGATACCTTCCAGGAGGAATCATCAAAATCTTTCAAGTCACTTGGGGTAAGGATTAAGCCCTCCCTCCTGCCTCTAGGCTAAGGGAGTATCCCTCTATGGGGAATGTACCCCCAAAGTCCTTTCCTGTACCAGGGATACATCCTGGTTCCACTGTCAGAGGTCCCTTAGACTGCCCAGACCTTCTAACTGAGATCCATGTTCAGGTGGTCTGAGTCAGTACAATGCTGGATTCCCAGCTATTAGTATGGGGGTCCATGAGCTCCCCCTTGTTCAGGTCAGCTGTCTCTGTGAGTTTCTGTAGCCTGGTCTTGACCCCTTTGCTCATCATTCCTCCCTCTTTGCAACTGGATTCCAGGCGTTCCATTCAATGTTTAGTTGTGGGTGTCTGCTTCTGTTTCCATCAGCTACTAGATGAGGACTCTATAATGGCATATAAGTTAGTTATCAATTTTATTATCAGGGAAGGGCATTTAAGGTAGCCTTCCTCTGTTGCTCAGATTGTTAGTTGGGGTCATTCTTGTAGGTCTCTGGACATTTCTCTAGAGTCAGTTTTCTCTTCAAACCTATAATGGCTCCCTTTATTGTGATATCTCTCTCTCTCTATTTCCCCAAATTCAATCTTCCTGGTCTCACATGTTCTCCTCTGGTGGCACACACCTGTAATCCCAGCTACTTGGGAGGTTGAGACAGGAGGATGCTTGAGTCCAGGAGTTCTGGTCTGTAATGCGCTATGCTGATTGGGTGTCTGCAGTAAGTTCAGCATAAGTATGGTCATCTCCCGGGTGCCCTTGCAGAAGCAGGGGACCACCAGGTTGCCTAAGGAGGGGTGAACTAGCCCAGGTCAGAATCAGAGCAGGTCAAAACTCCCGTGCTGATCATAAGACAAATTTTTAAACTAGTATTTATTTTCTCTGCATTTTAGCAAATTTGTTATAAACAGTTTATATAGCTGCTTTTCTATTGATGGTATCTAATTGTATGACTTTGCTGAGGTTTTGTTGCTTTTTGATGTTGTTTCAGGAATTCATTAGCTTAGATTTACCTTAAATAGTAACTGCACCTTGGTAACATATTTCTTGGCACACTGCAATAAGTGACAACAATAAGACCATTTCCTGGAAATGGAATCAACCCATATGAAATCAGGGTGAAAAGTGTGACTTTCAAGTCACTGCAGTTGAACAATACGGAGAAATATATTTAGATGAATGATCACATAAATGTTATCCTAACAATATACTTTTCTTACTATCTCTGTCTATTCTTCAGTTAAACTAATGCACAATCAGAAAATAATAAGTCACTGTGACAAGACTGAGTCTAACAATTGTCAGCAACCCCCCGGGGATGCTTATCACAAATACAAAAGGCAACAGGATTATTTGTCTTCAAAAAGAGTTGGAATGGATACTCATGCGATGATATGATTGGAACAGAACTGATTTTTTATTAGTCCTTGTATGCCTAGAAAGACAATAAGGAGGCTATGCAATGAGCATGAAATCTGGAATTCTGGAAGGACATGCTTCTTTAGGTAGAAATATAGGAGACAAAATGCACAGCCTTTTTCTTTTAAAACCAATAGAGGAGAAATTTTATTTTATTTTATTTTTTTAGGGTCAAATGTTTAAGTAAAGTCAATGATTAAGTAACTCCTTAACTGTTTTATTGTTAGTACCTGGAATGCATTGTCATTTAATGTCTTAAAAGTCCTCACCTGTGAAAATTTTAATTATTTGTGAGTATGTACTAAGCATAAGTTTGGGTTGAACTTCACATTGATGTAAATACAGAACATATTTACATCAGGTGGGTTTCATTGGAATCTAAGGATTTATATCAGTTACATGAGGTAATGTTGGTTTAATTTAAATAGTACAGGAGCATACTAATAAGAAATGGAAAAATGAACAAGGGATGAAGAGGAAGCTAGGTCAAAGGAAGTGAGTGGTGAAGACATTGGTGTAGGTGCTATAGGACACTGTTGATATGTCTGACAGTGGTCCCTGTGAGGAATGAAGCAGACAGTACCTATATGCCATTTCTAGAGTCAAAAACTACCAGATCTCCTGTGTGCTTAAGTGAGGGTTAACTATCCTTCTACAGTCAAGGACAACCCAAGTATTGTAGTTGTGGCCATGTGCCACCAAACAATGACCATATATTTGAGACGAGTGAATGTGAAGACGAGTCTGGTGGCACTTACAACTTAAAGTAAGCATTTTATGAAGTAATATTGCTTGGAGAAGTTATTCTTGAGTTATTTAGTAGGGAGCAGAACAGAAATGATTACAAGGTAATGGTCCAAATGCAGTAGGTTTGTAAGACTATATATAGGAATTTAATGTTATTTCCTCACCATGGGTTTGTTTGCATTTAGACCCATCCCATCTAACATTGTTTTCCTAGCTCTTGTAATATTAATGAACACTCACAGGAAAATGGATCTCTGAGTGTTGCTGAACAGCCATTTGAAAGTCTGTAATTATTATAAAACAATTTGGCAAAAGGAAGTTTTGTTGGTGGAAATGAAAAGCAGTTTTGAGGCCAACAGTTTATTATTGCCCCACAAACAAGTTTAATGGAAAAATAAAATTGTTTTCTCTCTTTGGCAACTTAGAGTTTAAATATTCTGTATGAGCAGGAGCTCCAAATTCTATCCCATTAATATAGACAAAAGTAGTCCATGCTTTATATCGACAATCTTAACTTCCAAAGTTTTAAAGGAAGAACTAAAATGCTAATTGAACTAGAAGGGGAAATTCATTTGATTGATTGCCATGTTTACTTTAAAAAATCTGTTCTCTATTAGAAAAACTCAATTATGAGAATGAAAATGGTTTACAAGTAGGGTTGTTGGTGCTTTGTCAGTTGAAAATTTGAGAGGAGTTGCTCCTCTTTTTATACATTTTCTGAGATGGCCTCTCGTATTCTTTTCTGGGCTGTGGTGAGCTTGCTCACTTAGACTATTCTCTTGCTACAGCTTCCAGAGTAGTTAGGAAGACAGCTTCAAATTGATTTTAATTTCAGTTGGGTGCTTGTGCATGTGTGTTTGTGTGCACATGTTTTTGTGTGTCTGGTGTATACATATATAATTATGCACTGTGCTGGTTTATGTGCCTATACATGGATTGAAGTCAGAAAAGGACATCAGTGTCTTCCTCTATCATTCTCTACTTTCCTTTATTCACTTAAAACAGAAACTCCCATGGAATCTGGAATTCAAAGGTTTTATTTAATTTTCCAGCTGGCAGGAACAACTCCCAGCAACCCTCCTGTCTATGTGCCCCCACCAATACAGGTATAATGATATCTACATATGTGGCTCCTGGGGATTCAAACTCAGGTAGAAATACTTGCCAAGTAAGCACACATTACCTGTGAACTTTATTTTTAATCCTAAAAAAAATGCATAGCTAACCTCTGGCACTTGTTTCATTTATTTTCAGGACTGCCAGAAACTTAGTATTTCAAACACAGTGGCATGGTGCAGTTGACTTGGAGACTTTGCTACAAACAGAGATATTCAGACTTAAATTCACTGACCTTTAGCACTGAATTTGTGTAAGGCAATGGACCACGAAAATAGAAAGGAAATGACCAATAGCATTTTATTTTATTTCTCATTTATTTTCTCATGAGCAAATTATAAAATGTAATTGTTCTAGTAGTATAACTTTAATTTATTCTAATTAGAGTATCTGAAAATGGTCTCCTTTTTGGAATGAACATTTTATTGGAGCATCTGGAAGTATCTATATGGCATTTTGAAACTGATTAAAATATGATAATAAGGTTACTGTCTTAAGAAAAGGGAGCATCTTAACTTTATCTGCTATTTACTCTAGTCCCCTACCTAGCTCTGTTACCTCCCACCTGGTTATCCTTAGTTTTCTGGTGATGTTCCATCTTCCTAGACATTTCCCTGTTCTCTGTTACTTCCAACATTCTCTTCTCAGGATCAGCATGTGCTGCACTGTTGTATAGCAATTTCCTCTTATGTTACCAGCAATCAGGAAGTTTTAAATGGGGGCATATTAAGACTCAAGAAGTAAACTTTCCCAGAAGTTTTCAGAAGTCCCTGAAACTATCCAAAGGCAAGTTATGAAGTGAAATCCAGAGTTCCAGCTGTCATAAACTGTTACCAATGTTGGTGTGACCCTTAAGTGATACAGTGCATTTGGGTTATTTGTGAACCCCTTATTATGTCTACTCTAAGAGTTGTTTGAGTATTCTAGTATACTTGTTCTGGTTTTCAAGTTCTTCTCTGAAACAAGCACAAATTAGTTCTTATCAATTTTATGTCCTGTTCTTTCCATTTTCTTTACTTAAACCATTTGTAAGCCTATCCATTTCTCTTAGAAAAAAAGTCTCATTCAGCCTCATTATTCACTGGGCTTTCCTTGTCCTGTGTGTTTTAGACACTTGAGTTTTCTTCCAGAAGGATTTTGTGCCTGAGCATGCATGCTACTCTCTTTTTCACCTGGTTGACTACTATTCTTATTTAGATTTTGGCTGTCTATTATGTCTTGAATGGGAATATGGGATGGTAGATTTTCTGTGTCACCTTGAATAGATCACAATGTTAGATCACTCATTGTGTCTGAGGGGTTGAGATTGACATTTGAACAGTAACCTCAATAAGCAGGTTGCCCTCCTGGTGGTAAGTGGACATCCACTTGACTGAAAGCCAAATAGAACTTAAGGTTAAGCAGCAAAGTTTGCTTGAACTGGGGCTTATATCTTTGGACTTCTGCAGAAACAAAAGTATTTTGTGGACCTTTTTTGTAAACTGATTTCTATTTGTTATACTTCTTTGTCTTCTATCCAGGAGTTCTTGCTTTGATATTCTGACCTGTATTCCATAAATTTAGGATGAAGAATCTTTTTACATCCAACAGTCCAATCAAGAGTCCTCTTGTATCCTCAGACTTCAGCTCAATTACTATATTTAGATGTATCTCCTAGTAACACATTCCTCCCTCTAGACTTACCTTCCACTAGCTATAGTCTGGACCTTCATAGGCCTCCAAAGTCTCAAGATGTTGTAAGTATCTTGACTTAGAATAGTGTCAATGTTCAATGTAAAACTTGCAAACTTACAACCTATTCTAGGAAGCTAATTTCATCTATTCTTGAGACCATGTCAGATGACCTAGTTTGCTATCGACTAAGTTCCAAGTATGTCAAAATATGCTTCAAAATTTCTCACTTGCATCAGGTCTTAACTCTCTTCAGGTCAGCATGACATTCATTTGGGCTTCTCCAAAAAGAACAGCCTGTTCCCCTTGAAGTTGGTATATTTCAGGGTGAATGACTTTCTCCCTGTATTTTCTACTTTTGGGATCTTAATGAGCCAGCTTTTAGTTTCAGAGACAGTGACCTTGTTTTTGAGTGAAGGATTAATTACTTTTAAATGCCACTTCTAAAGGAGTATCATGTTCTTGTTCATGAATTATATTCATTTAAAATATCAGAACAATTCTATCAGTTTCCTCTAATGATTTGGAGCATAGTTTAAGATGTTCCCACACTGCATCAAAATCTCATGCATGTTGGCAGGTGGCAATTAAGTCTATATCTTGGAAGTGAACTTCACTCCAGATTATTTGAAATTGAATAAACCTTGGAATCTTCATCTTCAAGAAAGTATTTCATTTACTTGTAGGTTTAGGAAAGTCAGCTGACCAAAACCTTCAGTGTTTTCATTATGTGCTGCCATTGAGAAAAGAAGGTTGTATTTATTAAGTGGACTTCCTGAAACTGAGAAGCTTCTGTAAGGCAAAAGACACAGTCAACAAGACAAAATAGCAGCCCACAGAAAGGGAAAAGATCTTCACCAACCCCACATCTGACAGAGCTGATCTCTAAATATTTTAGAGCTGATCTCTAAAATATACAAAGAAACCAAGAAGTTAGTAACCAACACACCAAATAATCAAATTTAAAAGGGGGGCACAGAACTAAGTAGAGAATTCTCAATAGAGGAATCTAAAATGGCTGAAAGACACTTAAGAAAGTGTTCAACATCCTTAGCCATCAGGGAAATGCAAATCAAAACAACTTTGAGATACCATCTTCCCCCTGTCAGAATGGCTAAAATAAAAAACCAAAGACAGTTTATGCTGGAGAGGATGTGGAGAAAGGGGGGGGGGGGGACACTCCTCCACTGCTGGTGGGAGTACAAACTCATACAGCAACTTTGGAAATCAGTATGGCAGTTCCTCATGAAAATGGGAATCAGTCTACCTCAAGATCCAGTAATTCCACTCTTAGGCATATACCCAAAAGATGCACATTCATACAACAAGGACATCTGTTCAACTATGTTCACAAGCAGCAGCATTATTTGTAATAACAAGAACCTGGAAGCAACCTAGATGACCCTCTACTGAAGAATGGATGGAAAAAATGTGGTACATTTACACAATGGAGTATTACTCAGCAGAAGGAAAAAAAATAAAAAAGAAAACACTGAAATCCTGAAATTCACAAGGAAATGGATGGAACTAGAAGAAACCATCCTGATTGAGGTAACCCATTCACAAAAAGAGGAACATGGTATGTACTCACTCATATATAGATTTTAGACATAGAGCAAATTATCACCAGCCTATAATTCATACACCAGAGAAGCTAGGAAACAAGGAAGACCCTTAGCCTAGAGACACAAGGGAGAGCCTAGGCCCTACCCCCAAGAAGAGACTTGACAGATTTTTGATAGTCCCTCCTGGAAGGCCTCCCTGTGGAGTGGAGTAGAGTGCATGGGATATATGTAATATATACATATATATTACATATATTACATATATTCATCCTCAAAATTCATATTTTTTAATGACGTTTCTGTACATGTGAAATCAGTTTCTGGCACAGCTCCAGGGACTGACTTGACTGGGGAGGCAAGGGAATGAAGAAAGGACAAACATATAGACAAACACACACACACTTAGAATGGGTTGTCTGGGTTCATTTATAGAGAAACTGCCCCACTCTGAAAACAGCATATATACATGGATCAGCAAGACAAAGTTATTGCATACAGTTGAACAAAGAGGTAGAGTTATTATATACAGGTAAATGAGGAGGCAGGGTTAGCTAATCTCCATAGAAACTATCTCTGTAGGTGAACCATCTTCAGGCTGTAAACATCTGGGGGAAGAAAGCTATAAAGGAAAATTTCTGTACAAACTATTCTATATTCATATGACTATATAAGGTTTTGCCATCCTCCTTGAGTCTCACCCTTCCTCTCTCTCTCTCTCTCTCTCTCTCTCTCTCTCTCTCTCTCTCTCTCTCTCTCTCTCTGTGTGTGTGTGTGTGCAGTTATACTTTGATCATGGCCTACCTTCAATTCTATTCTCTTTTCCCTTCCTCCACTCCTTCATGTTTCTTCCCTTTCCATGCTTTCAAGCCATCTCCTCAATCCAATTAGTTTCTACACGTTTAAAAAATAACATGACATACTTGTTTTATGAGTCTGTTATATTGTACATAACATTATTATCTCTCTTTTTGTATGTGAAATAATTTCATTCTTCCTTATGGCTAAATAATATTTTGTTTATTTGTTCATAGACATGACGCCTGCATTCCATGTCTCTGAAATTATGAATAGTGAATAGACACAGGTGTCTCTTTTGCATGTTGGCTTCATTTATTTCAGATAAATAATATATTAGTTTAATTTTACTAGTTTTACTAACACATGTTCACAGCAACAGTATTATACACATGATAAGTGCTCTTGTTTCTTTATACGATTACCAGAAATTTTGTTTTTGATTATGGGCAGCTTGGCAGGATGAATTAGAACCTACCTGTTGGTTTTGTTTGCTTAATTTACTGGATCTTACTGAGATTGAACCCAGACACTTGTAAATACTAAATGAAAGCTCTGTAACTGATCTATATTGCCAGAATCTTTTATCTATTCAATTTTGTTTATAGAGCGGGTTTTGCTTAATCAGGTTTCACTGTAGTTTTCATTTGCATTTCCTTGTTGGCTAAACATACTGAACATTCTTTTTTTATATTGTTACCCCCGTATCCATATCTTTTTCCTTTAGAAAAAAGAAGAAGGAGAAGAAAAGAAGAAGAAGAAGAAGAAGAAGAAGAAGAAGAAGAAGAAGAAGAAGAAGGAGAAGGAGAAGGAGAAGGAGAAGGAGAAGGAGAAGGAGAAGGAGAAGAAGAAGAAGAAGAAGAAGAAGAATTTCTTTATACAGGATCATGGGGTCTGGCAGTTCTGCATGGAAATAGTAAGTGCCATTGAAGCATGCATGTTGACTACCTTATCATCTTGTAGCTGCTTCTCAGTCCCAGCCTGCCAGCAGCCCATTGTTCTGTTTTCCAAAAAGCTGGTTCCCTTATTCTCCTGTCATTTTCTACACCAAATGAACAGCCGGGACTGATCTCATGTTTATAGGCTTCCCTGTGTCTTCCCTAAGCACCACAACCCACAGATTCTTTGTCTCTCAGCTCTCTTTTCATTTATTTATTAATTCATTTAAATAGCTCTCTTTTGGCACAGAAGCAGACAGTTATTTGAGTGCTATGTGTGAGTATTTCACCACCTCCACTCAGTGTAAACTCCTGAGGACACAGTCAATGATTTATTCATCCTCTGTAGTAGCCACATTGCCCAGAACACAAAGCACTGCAAAAAAAGAGTTTGTGGCTGAATTTCACTTTAGATGAAAGACTAGTGAGCTCTTTAGTTTCTGCCTTTTCAGTCATGTTTTCTGCTTTGACTTAACTAAACTGGCTAATTAATTTGCAGTTTTGTTGAACCCAAAGTTTTTAATAATAATGTCTACCACACCTACAGTGGATAGCATGTATTTACCTGGCTTTGTGCATTTCACAACAAAGTCAACAGACAACAAAGACAGCCAAGCTGTTTCATTGATGAAGAAACTGAGTGTAAATAATTAAGCAACTTTCTGCAATTAATAGAATTCATTAGCAAGGTTGGGTCAATTTGCACTTAGGACTGCTTCAAAATTTCAGACTTTTAACTACTGTATTATGGTTTCTCCCAAATATAAGAAAGAGATAGTAAGAATTCTGAAGTAGTGATAAATTCACTCACCTGTTAGTTGAATTATCCAGCTAAGGAAACACAGTGCTGATTGAGTTTATCTTGTGTTTGAAGAGTGGTTAAGTCAAATGAAAATTATTCTTTGGAGAAAATGTGTAACTCCTCAGTGTGAAAATTGCTTTTCCTTTTATTCCCTGATCTTCTAAATCCAGTGCATCTACTTTGAGGGCTAGACAAATTACAACTCTGGAACTGTATATACTGCAGAATGGTATAGAGACTACACACACATTTTTAAAAGATTTATTTATTTTTATCTTGTGTGGATGGATAATTTTTATGCATGTATGTTTGTGATCCATGTGCATATAGTTAGTGCCCGAGGAAGCCGGAAGAGAGCATCACATGGGTGAGTGGAAACAAACTGGATCCTCTGCAAGAACAGCAGTATTCTTAACCACTGAACCATCACTCCAGTCTCTATATTGTGTTCCATAAATACAGAAACATATGCTGTTACTACATGAAGAAAATGTTTTCTTTCCCCTGTTGGGTATTTTTCTTCCCTCTTCTGGAAGATCATCTTAGGAGGTAGACCCACCTTTGCCTCTGCTGTGCTCTCAAACCCACGGTCTCTATCAGGACGCTTTCCTTTCCCTGAAGTACTTATACTCTCAAAAGGCAAAGCTGGCAGACTTTTTCTTGTTTGACTTTTCCTCTCCTTCCCCTAAAGAAGGAATACTGCAACTTAGATGCATGAGGTTTAATAGGGAAACATGGTAAGAGAATAAGATGAGACTAAAAAGTGCAATAATTAGTGTACCAGGGAATAGTGTGTGTATGTGTGTGTGTGTGTGTGTGTGTGTGTATACACAAGCACGCACAAGCGTGTGCACATGCATGCTAAGCATTTGAAAACACATATCTACCTTTACAGTCCTCAGTAATTAATTTCTTTATTGTTTCTGTGGGTGATCATAGATTGATCATTTTTCATTTGGTCACATTAGAAAGTAAACATCAACAAAGAGATGTAAACTATTGAATTTTGGGTGAAACCCATTTTACCAACACCAAAATGAATTGATCCAAAATAATTTCCAAGGATGGATTTGGAGTTCAGTCTTATTTGGAATTTTGTTAAGACTATCTGATTTGCCTGGGTAAGAAACAGCCCTCTAAACAATTATATTGAAAACCATTACTGAGTTGTCGGAAATTTTCTGAGTAGGAAACATGAAATGTCTCTCAAGCATTTTTCTTGTTTCAAAACATAGAGAATCAAAATGGGCTTCTTTGGATGCATGCAATTAGGATCACTTTACTTTTGAGAGAGACACTGTTTAATAGATTTTTCAAATAAAAGAGACAGCTTTGCCTTAAATGCAAAGCATCCCAAAGGAGTGAAAGCCAAGGAGATTTAAAAAAATGTGATGTATGGTTTGCTGAACTTTCCAAGCAGTCAGTAAGTAGAGAAATTCCAATGTCAGCAATTAAGTTGATATTTTCTGTATGTAAATTAAGTTTTTGAAGAGGACTGAGAGAAATGACCAATTTATTTACTGTTCATCTAATTAACTTGTTCTCGAAGATTAACAAGGTAGGTCTGCTTTCAGCTTTGTCCCACTCTGTTACTAGCCCCCTCTCTGAGTGTTTGCCTCTCTCCCCCTCTGTCCTTTTATTCTGCTTCAGCTTGGGTCCCAGGTGAACATTCCTGCTGAAATGATGGCCAGTCCTAGCTGCAGATCGTCCATTACTGGTTATCACTGGCAGATCTTTACACCCAGTAGTTTTCCCACCTAAGCCTTAATGACTGTTTCTAAAACTATTGACATTTACCAAGTCAGGGGCAATTTGTCTTTTAAGAAAGTGCCAAAATAGCTTCCTAAGTGAGACTCGAGGATAATCCAGAGCATGAATTGGCATTGCTGATAGTGCTGGCACTTAAATTAGATAGGAGAAGTGTACAATTTGGCTGGGAATCTGTGTCATAGATGGGGTTTATGAGTAAGAAGTCTCGAAGTGAATGCTGTCAATTCCTTGTCTTAGAAATAGTTCTTTTTGATATCTGTTTAATCTTTTTTTTTTCTGTAAGGTTGCTAAGAAAACCTTATTAAATTTTATTGGTTTATTATTATAATCATGTGTGTGACATGTGTGTGTGCTCACATGCTAAGGTGTATGCAAGTGGAGTTCAGATGACCTCCTCTGCATCTCTTTTTGACCTTTGCCTTAGTTCTGGAAATAACTAATTGGTTTATGTTGAATATACCTATGCCTGCTAAGTCATTCTACCAGCTATATCTGTGTATTTTTATAATTAAAGGAAAATAAATGAGGAACTCTCTGTTTGGGGGTTCATGTTTACCTTTTACTATGACAAGGCCAGGATTCTATGCAATTGAAATAATCTCATTTTTTCTTTAATTCATTAGTTCATTTCCCACATATATTTAATAAGCCCTTATTACTCTAGCAATCTTTGTGCAAATCTTTGGGGATAAGATCCTGCACTTAGCATCATACTAACAAATATTTGTGGAATTAATACTTAGTGATTCCTATGCTTATTGAGTAAATTGCATTGAAATAAGCAATAAAGAATTGAACCTACTATTAAACAAATCTGCTACTGTGTATGACATTCGTACAACTTCAAGTTGCCCTTATAGCAAGGCAAAGCCCTTCTGTTTGAGGGTGAAGTTTGCTCAGCCTTGGTCAGACATTAGACAGCTCTATGAACTTATTAGACCTATGGAAAATGTGTGACATTCACATGATGTTAAGTAACTCTGTGACAAGGCAAAGCCCTTTGAGCTGAGGATGGAGTTGACTGTACTTTAGAGAAGAGAGGAGAGTTTACCTTTTTAAAGTGGATGTGGTTTAAGAATTTTCTTTCTCAAGTTCATAAGTTTACTTTTGCAAATCTTTTAAAAATAACAGGCTATTTAAATTATATTATTTATGTGTTTTTCTCTAATTTGTGCCATTTCTTTCTTGTCTAATTTTTGTAGCATGTGAGTTGCCAAATGTTCAGCATCAGATTTCAATAGTGAAATTTACTAATTTAGTACACCAAATGCACTAGTGGTTGTTAGTTTTGTCAACTTGACACAACCAAGAATAATCAAGAAGGGCTTCTGAAAATTACTGTGAGGGCCTATCATAATTACATTAATTAAAGTAGGAAGACCTACCTGTCCACTGTGGATGGCACCATTCCCTAGGCAGGGGGTCCTCAACTACATGAAAATGGAAAATGTAAGGTAAATGTAATTACATTATGCATTAATTTCTTCCTCTTTGCTTCTTGACTATGGATATAATATAACCACCTATCTGAAGCTTCTGTCACATTGAATTTTCAGTTATAGATTGTGACTCAGAACTGTAAGGTAAAACAAATCCATCCTTTCTTAACAGTAGGATGTAAACCTGAGATAGAACCTTAATTTTTTTCTATTTTGTTTTTCTCATGCTAGTCTTCCTTATAATCATTCCTTACATATTCCCCCCGTCTGTTCATGCTGTGGTCATTATGAAAAGTAAAATCATATGCCACCTTCAATGGGAAGACTTCTATTAGATATAGTCTGTTTTGTTGTGTGGATATGATTATTTGTTATATGGCCCTGTGTTCTATTTTGAGAGTGTTTATTCTCTCATAATGAAAGGATTATGACTTTATTTAAAAGGAAAGAATCCTACCCAATGATTTGTTTCATGTACTTAAGCTCTTGAGTTGATTGATGCTTGTTTATGGTTAAGGATGCCATTACAATTTATTGATTATTTTTTGAAGTTTAATATTAACATTAATATTATTTTTTTACTTTACCATTCATAAATTTTAAAAAAATAGGCCTGGAGTTGGGATGAAGTAAAAAAGAAGGCATTATATACATATTAAACATTTTTAAAACTTATAACACTGTAAAAATGGGCCATTAAGTATAACCTTAAGTGGGTGGATTTCAATTGTGATGTTTAGGATGGGGATATTTACAAGAATTCAGTTAGAAATAAAAATTACATAATAGAGACTCAGGGGTCATAATTAGAAGAAATGCTAACCAAAACATTAGGCAGTAGAATACTGACTAGCATCCAATGGAATCCTGCTGTACCACACTTTTTATGCTTAAATCCCCAGTGATTGGCAGTGCTTAGTGGATGCCCTTGAGTTATTTGTTGAATGAATGAGTGAATGAATGGATGATGACTAAATCATGAATGGGGATCCAGGAACTATAACCATTGATTCACAAACATTGATTCACAAACTTATGAGTGCTTCAAAGATTAAATTTTTTTAGTAATACAGCAAAGGAAGTGGATCAGATTATTTTTTCAATGTATTTGAGGTCATTTTCATGATCAGTATGATTTCGTATGTACAAACAAAATGTCATGGTTATGTGATATGATTTATGGACTCATGAATTTTCTGTATTCTGAAATTCTTTTTGTCACAGTGGCTGAGATTTCACAGCTGAAATGACATACTCTTTGCATTTTAGATCCTTTTCTTTCTTTGAAGTCTGCCCTGAAACAGGGTAGTCTCTGGGATGTGTGTGTGTTAGAACAGGACCTCCAGGCCAAGGTGCATTCTCTGCAGCTGGTGAATCTATAAGATGGATCTCTGTTTAATTCTAACAGCAGCAATTGACTTTAAGCTGGAGTTTACTGTTGAAGATTTACATGAGAGATAGTATCCTCACTAATCATGTATATTATATAGAGACACTGTTATTGGAGGTTATGTTTTAGGGAAGGAATTTATTTGGGTCTTACCCTTAAAGCCTTGTTAGGAAACAGGATTTCCACATACTTATTTCTATTGCATAAAAATAGGGTTACATTAAATGCAAAAAGGGATTTTTATGGGGGAAACCATAGTTACAAATTTCTAACAAATAAGACCGTATTAGATTATGTGGGTGGCTCTAGTATGTTTACATGGATCCTTCAAAGGAGAAGGAGAAAAAGTAGAACTCATCCATGCTTCCTGAGTGGGCAGAATTAATGTTGTGAAGCAGTCAACCTAAAAAGTCCTTATTCCCATTGTAACCTTTTTTAGAGATCTGAAAGTTTCTCCAAAAAGAGAAACTCTCCAAAGTTCTAATTGTTTTTATAATACCACTTTAATTTTGTTAGTTTGCTTTTGCATGAATGAATATGTGCACTCTGCTTGCAGTGTCCACAGAGGACAGAAGAGGGTGTTAATTACTCTGGAATTGGAGTTACAGTAATTAGTCACCATGTAGGTCCTAGGAATTAAAGTGGATCTCATCCTAGAGTGTCAAGGATTTTTAACTGCTGACCCATCTCTCTAGCTCACAAATCATGCATTAAAAATTTAATTGTATGTTTATACATATTTCACTTTGGTTGACTCTCCTACCCATATCTCCCTGTCCTCTACACCTATTTATTCCCAGTATTCCAGCTTTGTTCTATTGTCTTCCCCAACTCTCCCATTAAAGTCCCCCTCTTTTTATGTCTCTAGAGTACCTTTATAAGTTTGCTACCTTTAATCCCATTTGCTCCCACCTGGATACAAAGATTTAACACTTGGTGTCTCGGGTGCTCATATGAGAAAGAACATATGATATTTGTCTTTTGGGGATCAGATTATATCACTTATTATAATGTTTTCCAGTTCCATCTGTAATCCTCATGTCTCAGAATATCACATTTTCTTTATATCTCAATAAAACTCTTTAGTATACATATACCATAGTTTTACAGCTATTTATCTGTTGATGGACTTCTATGCTGATTCTGTTTCCTTGACTTGTGTAAACTTGACTTGACTTCCTTGAGCAGGTTTTCCCATAGGCCTGGTCCCAGAGTTGCATCAACCAAAACACACAGAGATGCTGTACTAGATATAATTCTGTTGGCCTGTTACTAGCATTTCTTATTGGCTAGCTCTGTCTTAAATATTAACCCATTTCTTATCTTACCCAGTCTTATCTTATGGGAGAGAGGGTCTGGAGTTCTACCTTGTTGGTTCTATGTCTTGAAACTCCTTCCTACTACTTCCTCTCTCCTCCTTGTCTCCTAGTCCTGCCTATCTTGCTTTCCTATTGACCAACAGTGCTTTATTCATTAACCAATATGAGAACCATTTACAGAATGACATCTCCTATCAATGAACAAATATCTCTGTAGTGGGCTATAGGATCCTTTAACATATTCCCAGGAGTGATGTAGTGTGGCCATATGGTAGTTCTATTTGAAGTTTATTATTAGCCACTAGTTACCATAGTGGCCGTACAAGTTTATATCCTGTAGCATTGTGTAGAGGTTTGATTTTTCCATTCTGTAGTTGCCATTTGAAATTTTATTTATCCACCTGCCCCCAGTTTTTCTACTTTGTCAGGGTATCACTATGTAGCACTGGTTATTCTGGAATTCACTATGAAGACATAGCCTTGAACTCATACAGATCTGCCTGTGTCTGCCTCCTTGGTGCTGGGATTAAAGACATGCATCAATATACCCAGAATAATTTGATTTCTTGATAGTAGACATTTGGCCAAGATGAAATAAAATCTCAAATTTATTTTAATTTTCAGTTTTCTAATGGCTAAAGATGGTGGAACAATCTTCAACATAATGATTGACCATTTACATTTCTTCTTGAGGGGAAATGGCCTTTTTGTTGATTTGCAGTTTGTTTTCTGACATTTAATTATTGTAGCTCCTTGTAGTTAGCTATTAGTACTTTATCTGAAGTATAGCTGGAAGAGATTTTTCTCCCATTCTGTTGGCTGTCTGTTCACTCGTTGATAGTTTCTTTTTCTGTTCAGAAAACTTTTAATTTCAGGATCCCATCTATTAAGTATTTGGGGCTATTTCATGTGCTGGAGTTCTATTTAGAAACTTGTTGACTGTATCTGCAGCCTGAAATGTATTGCTTCAATAGTTTGTTTCTTGTTTTAAATTAAGTATTTGATGCAGATTGAGTTAATTTGTGTGTAAGGTGAGAGATATGAATCTAATGTTAATTTTCTACAGGAGGAGATCCAATTTTAACAGAATCTACTTATTGAAAAGATTGTTTCTTTCCAGTACATGTTTTTGTACCCTATTGATATATTAGATGCTTATAGCTGAGTGGTTTTAGCTCTGAGTGTATCTTATGTTCTATTGGTCTGTCTGCATGCTTGTTTTGTGTCAGTACTATGCTGTCTTTATCATAATGTTTCTGTAGAATAGAGGTCAGGTAGTGTGTTGACCCTGGCTGTGTTGTTTCTTAGAACTTCTTTGCCTATTGGTGGTTCTTTGTGTTTGCATGGGATTTGAAGATTGGTGTTGCCGTTAAGCTCTTTGTTGGCTTGATGAAACCTGACCAAAAGCAACTTGAGAAGAAAAGGGTTTATCTTGCTTACATTTCTATATCATAGTTCATTGTCAGTCAAATCAAGAACTCAAACAGGGCAGGAATCTGGAGACAGTAATGGATGCAAAGGAAATAGCGCAACACTGATTATTATCTTACTTCTCATGACTTTCTCATAGAATGCAAGACCACCATCCCAGGGGTGGTACTACTCTCTGTGATCTGGGCCCTTCCCCATCAATCACAGATCAAGGATATACACCACAGCATTGCCAATGGGTTAATCTAGTGGGAAAATTTTCTCTCTTCTAAAATGACTCTAGCCTGTGTCAGGCTGACACAAAACTAAGCAGGACAATTGCCTTTCACTGTGAAGAGATGTATTGGAATATTGTTTGTGGTTACACTGAATTTGTAGTTTAATTTTGGTAGGATATCTCTTTTCACAGTCTTATTCTACCAAACCGGTAGCATGGAAGACTTCTAAAGTGATTGTCTTCCATCTCCCATTCCAACAGTTCACATGATTACACTGGAGCCATTCACGTTATGTAAAATAATCTCTATAGTTTAAAATTCATAGCTTTGATTACATCCATAAAATAACATTTCTCATTTAATGTAAGCCCCTCAACTCTCTAGGAAGAAGGCTGTAGGGTAAGAGATTATCTGTCTACTGTGGGCTGCTAAACAAGAGTTGTTTATTTTCTTTCCCTTTTTATAATCCAAAGAATGTACATTCTGCTCCATTTTCCAAAGACAGTTTTTTATGTACAACTGTTTCTGAGAGTTGGGGATTAAGAGAAAAAAGGGCTACAAGTGGATCTGTATCCTTTCCTGATACTTACCCCAGGTAATGGAGGTATAAAATGTTCTTCTTGCAGGAAAGTAATCATAGAATACTTCCATAAAAGATTTAACTGCTAGTTAGAAAAAGGTAAAAAGTACAGGTAAACCAAATAAAGAATGGCTACATTCTTGTTTTTCTTTCAGATTAAAAAAAAAAACAAAACAAAACAACAACAAAAACAAAAAAAACCAAAAAACAAACTATGAACTATCAACTAAATTTACAAATAGAACCAAATCTCTTCTATTTGGAGCATGAAGAACTTAATGTTGAATAAAAATGCAGTCCTTGGTACTGCCAAAGCAATGAGCTTTCTGAAACAGCTCATTAAGATGTCATAGCTGCTTTGGTGGGCTGCTATTTTGACATTTTTAAGCATGAAATTTGCCTTTTGTGTATTATACAGTGTCTCATCAAGGGACCAACAAAACCTTGTTACAATCAAGCGGATGTATTAGCACCATCAAAAGTAGATTCCCTTGGTTTTTCCGTCAACACTTCATATAAGTAATTAACTCCACTTTTCTAGATGGCAGGCTGGTTCTCAATGCCAGAGATGCCCACCCACTGCTGCCTTCAGATGCTGTTTTCTGCAAATGAAACAGAGCAGATGGAAATGATGCAGGGATGGAGTATTGAAGAAAGGGAGAAAATTTAATTCAAGTGACATTTGGGTGCTAGGGATTTGAGCTGGATTTTTCAGTTCCTTACACAGACATGCTGTGTATTGTGTATAGACTTTGAAATATAATTGCTGGTGCAAAGTTACCCTATGCCCTTTAGGTAGAGAGAGTGTCATTAGTTAGCCTGGAATTCTATACAGAATGGAGATGGCATGAAGATCCTTCTTTGCATCTTAGGAAGCCCAAGTTTTTTAAAAGATGAGACTTTTTTTTTTTTTTTTAAGTTAGCTAGTGAGTCTCTGTGCCTAAGCCCTGATAATTGTTTGCAAGACTTTTATTTGTGTTTGACATTTACAATATTTTTATTATGATATAATTTACTTTATTTAATTTACTTAAATTTTCATTAAAAAAACGTGGAATTAAAAATCTTTTAAAGATTTTGACAAGACTCAGCTCTTAAACTTTCACATACTGCTTTTCCTCTGCATTTTGCCTGTTATTTTAAACCTACTATTTTCTCCATTTCTTTAGTTTTTTTCTGATAGGGTTTTATCTAACATTTTCATCACCACAGTTACCTTCCTGGGTGTGGTAGTATGGGGAGAACTCTTGAGATATACTCTCTTATTATCTGGGATAACCAAGTCTTGTATATGCCTCCAGAATTCATAAATTGGTATTTTATCACCATGTGCCCCTCTTCCTGCCCTGTACCCCTTACTTGTATAATAATTGGTAATGATCATTATATTATGTTACTATGTATTTGTTTTTGCTTGTCCTCTTTCACTGTATATTCTTGTATAAACAAGATCATGAAATATTTGTTTTTCTGTCTCTCACTTATCATTCTTAGCCTGCCATTCTGATCCCTTGTTGTTTACAATATTCATCAAATAATCCACCAATGGACGCTTATATTGTTTCTGTATCTTTGCTTTCACAAATAAAGTTGCGATTAACATAGGACTACATATATTATTTCAGTTTACCAATTTCACTTTTTGACTCCGTAAGGTAGTCAGACCTTTTGAAACTGAAGAACAGTATTTGAAATAAAACTCGTGGCACTAAAATATGATTATTGTTACTTGAGAGTTGTTTCTTCTAGTCTTAGTTAGGGTTTCTATTGCTGTGATGAAACACCATGATCAAAAGCATCTTGGGGAGGAAAGGGTTTATTTTGCTTATACTTTCATTTAACAGTTCATCATTGAGGGTAGTTAGGGCAAAATCTCAAACAGGGCAGGAATCTGGAAACATGAGGCGATATAGAGTCTGTGGCTTTGCTTCTCATATTTGCTCAGCCTACTTTCTTTCCCTGCCCATGTTTTTCAAATATAGATTCTTTTCTCATACAATATAAGCCAAATAAATTTCTTCTTACTCTGTGCCTTCCAATGTCTCCTCACTTTTTCTCCTATTTGGATTTGCTTCCTTTCTGTCTCTCATTAGACAAGAACAGGCTTTTAAGAGATAACAACAAAACATATGAAAATAAAATATGAAATTAAAATCACCACTAAAAAGTTGAACAAAATATATCCATAGCAAATTAAAGAGCCTCAAGATCAAGCAAAAGGATCAGAGATTAATTCATTTACACATCCAGGGGATTCCATAAAACTACTAAACTGAAAGCTGGAGTTCATATGCAGAGGACCTGGTACAGATTTGTTTAGGCTCTGTGTATGCTGCTTGACTCTGTGGGGTTATATCAACTTTGCTCAGTTATTTTAGAGGACCTTGTTGTCCTGGTATCCTCTGTCATTCTCTCTCCTCTACTCTTTCTGTCTCATCTTCTGCAGTTTTACCTAGACTCTGAGAGAAGGGTTTAACAGTGTCATCTCATTTGGAGCTGTGAGTTCCAAGGGCTCTCTTTCATGTATTACCTGGATATGGGTCTCTGTATTTTTCCAATCAGCTGCAGGAGGAAGCCTCTCTAATGATATCTGAATAAGGCACTGATCTATGAATATAGAAGTCATTCTATTGGTCCATTCTTTTGAGAAATAGTATAGGGTTTTACTCAAGGTCCCTGGGCTATGTAGAGCCTGGTTTTTAGTTACCCAAACAGTGTCATGTATGGGTTCCATTCATGGTGTTGGTCTTAAGTCAAATCAGACATTGATTTGTTACTCCCACAAGGTTTGTGTCACTAATATATTTTATAGGCAGAATGAGGAAGGCATTGATGAGAACTGGAGGATCAGGTGGGAAACAGGAAATAAGATGAGATTGGGGGAGGGAATGAGGGGAAAGAGAGCTAGAATGGAAGGATACTTGAGAGATAATATAGAAACATAGTACAGTTAAAACATCTTATAAAATATGAAGGTGATACTAATGAAGTCTCCAAATCATTATGGAGGCAGAGCCCCTAATGACAATCTCTTGTCACCAACCAAGCTTCCAGTACCAGGACTGGGTTTCATCCAATCAATTTGTTTGCTAGATAAGTCCCATGGAAATCCCCAAACAATGCAGGCTATTGCAAAGACAATAGATTGTTCTCCTTTAAACAGACAGCAAATCCCCATTGCTGAAGATAACACCCACACAACTTATTGAACATAAGAGACTGAGTGTTGTAGAATATTATTTTAAAATGTGTTACATCCATTTATTCTATGGAATATTTGCTTTATGATGCAAAGATGGTTACATACTTTCATGTTGCATTTCTTTAACTCTGTACAGCTGTCTAAAACACCTAAAACATGTGGAACTGGCATGCAGAGAGAACAAATAGGAGAAATCTAGGGAAGCAACAGAGTAGAATAGGGAGTGAGGAAAGGACAGAGGAGGACACCAGGCGTCAGCCACCCAGCAACACAGCCAGCCACAGAGTAAAAAGAACAGAAAAGTACATAGAATAAAGAAAGGTAAAAATCCCAGAGGCAAAACATAGTTAAAGAGAAACAAGATAATTTAAGTTAGAAAAGCTGGCTAGAAATAAACCAAGCAAAGGCCGGGCATGCATAAATAAAAATAAGTCTGTGCATTTATTTAGGATCTAGGTGGTGGGCCCCTAAAGAGTTAAAAAAGAAAACTACAAATAAGTTGGTTACCTACATAAAACTGTCACTCCCATGTTCTAGTGTCTGTGACATGGAAAGGTACTCTGCAGGCTACCAAAACCAACTCAAGCACAAAATCTTTGACCTAAAATCTATCCAGCCTGACTTTTTGTAGCTCTCAGGAACTCCAGCTTAGGGATGGAACCAACAACAAATGGCTGGGCACTCCAACATACATCACAAATTAAGGAAGTATCTCCAGCTTGCTTTCAGACTGATCTTATGGAGACATTTTCTGAAATGAGGTTTCTTTCTTTCTGAAGATTTTAGCTTGTGTAATGTTAACATAGAACTTGCTTACACCCACTCACACACACACACACACATTCTCTCTCTTATATAACAACAGTCAATGAAAAAATAGTTCATGGATTTGAAAGAAAGCAAGAAGGGTTCTATGAGAGGTTTGGAGAAGGAAAAGGATGGGGGTGGAGTGGTGCTGTTATAATATTCTAATAATAAAAAATAAATAATTAATTTTTAAAAAGAATATTAACTAGAGTTCTTCAGAATGATGAAACTCTAGATGGTGTACATATTCTTACATAGGATTTAGTTCAAGAATTGGCTTCTGTGACTATTGAGGCTGAGAATTTTATTTTTGTTTCTTTGTCCTGAGCTGTAGCCTAGGAAAATGTAGGGGTAAAATGCTAATACCTGAAGGGCTGATGGTTATTTTCTTGTCCAAGGCTGAAGGGTTTAGGGTAGATATATGTTCCAACTCAGTCAACCTGGCAGAAAGAGGGAAGACAGCTTTCTGTGAATGTTCTCAATAGATTAGATGATGCCCACGGGCATGCAAGAGGAGGTGCTGTTTGCTACCTATGTTCTGATCTATTACAGAACTAATTTCACAGACATATCTGAGTGCCATCAGAATTGTAGTTAATAAAATGCCTGGGAATGCTGTGGCATAGCAAATTTGAAATACAAAACTAACTATTAAAAACTACTCGGCAGCTTTCCAAAATATTACTGCTGCAAAAGATCAAGACAAGCTGAGGAGCTTCCCATATCCAAAGAGACAAAGAGAATGTGTTATGAGATGAAATATACAATCCAACATTGGAATTTGAGTATTAATTTTATTTTATTTTCTACTTAAAGACATAAGACCTGGAATAGTTAGTGAAATAGGAGCAACATATGTAGTAATTGTGCCATTTTAATGCCCATTTTGTGATTTGAATTATTTTATTCCAATCATGTAGAAGAGCTTATGTGTTCTCTTTTAATCAAAGATTTATTTTCATTATCTATATTGTGTGTGTGTATCTGTGTGCAGATAAGCACTTTTGTGTATAGGTGACAGCCAAAATCAGAGGCATCAGATCTTCTGAAAGCTTGAGTTATGCTTTCTCCCTGTCATCTGCAGATGCTGGAAACTGAGCTCAGGTCTTCTCAAAGGACACTGCATTCATTTCACCATTAAGCCATCTCTCTAGCCCCAGCTTCTTTGTTCTTAAAGGTGCTTTTCCTAAAAACCATTTTTTTTTCTGCATTAATTCCTATACTGAAGCCTTTTCTTAATAAGCTCCAACTTTGCTTCATAAACAAAGTGCACATTTAGGAATAAAGAGTTATCTGCTTGTAGTTAAACCCACATGACTTACAAAAATAATATTATAGTAATATGCATCTACATGTAGACATAAATAGTGCCATTACTTATTAATTCTTGGAACATTTTGTTCATGTTTACCCCCTTCCCCATGCTTCCATATCCACTTCCCTCTTTCCTACTCACAAAACTTTTTGTTCTTCATGATATCCAAGAGGACACATTCTTCAAGGAAACATCTTTTAACAATCATAAGTGGAACTGGAATTAGGGGTTGTTTGAACCATTTTACTGCTTTTGTGTCAGTCAATTACTTTCAAATACAATTCTGCAAAGCAAATGGTGAGGTTCTAAGAAAGAGGTGTCCATCTGATGGGAAAGTAGAAAGATTAAGTGAAAGGGAAGTAGAAAAAATATTTAATGAGTCTGCTATTGAATGAATAATTACTGGCCACTCTTCATGTTACCATGTCACAGGATTTACTTTACATGACAAGAATAAGCAGTGAACAAAGGGTGGAAGGGTGTCTATGTGGATCTCATATCCTAGAGCCTGTGGTTCTTAACCTTCTTAATGCTGAAACCTTCTAATAAATAAAATTCCTTATGTTGTAGTGACCGCAACCTCAACATTAATTTTGTTGCTACTTCATAACTGCAATGTTGCTACTGTCATGAATCATAATAGAAAGATCTGGAATTTCTGATTGTCTTAAGCAACCCCTGTAAAAGGAATTTTTGACCCCAAAGGGGTCATGACCCACAGGTTGAAAATCACTGTTCTAGCAGTAAGAAATAAACTACAATGCAAATGCACTATTAAGATAACTTACAGAAGACCTGCTTGGAGTTTGTTTTGCGTATAATTTATTTTCATCTGAACCTCAGCCTTGGTGGTAGATATAGAGGAAAGTAAATGGATTTGGTGAAGTATTTAGTAAGCAAAACAGTGACAAATAAATGTACTGGTCTGTTTAGTGGGTGATATCAAGGACCACTGAAGGAGAATTGGTTCCCATTCTTTGGTAATTCTCAATATTCAATCACCAAAATGAACATAGTACTGTAGCAGCTAAGCTGAACTATATGTTTGTTGCTTCTGTTCCAAAGAAGCTTCAAGTGACTTAGAAGACTAGTGATTAAGTAAATCTGAGAACAGTTGCTTTTCATTGAACAGTCTAACACAATGCTGTTTTTATTAAATTGGTTTAATTATCTCTCTTAATACAATTTAAAGTATACAGTACACTCAACATTAAGCTCACATATTTCTCAAATGTTTACCTCTTTTCTCATATATAATGTTGTAATATATGTATGGGTCTATGGAGGCTATGTTTATTCAAAATACAACACATCAAATAGAGAAATTTGTGGGGAGTGTGTATCTATCTACAGAATTTACTTTCTGTAGATTATAGAATTGACGTGATAATAAAAATGTACTCATAAATGCTATGATTCTTTAAAGCATCTCATGTGGTACCGCAGTAATTCATTCACTTGGTTCTTCTACAGTTGTTTTGACAGTGGGAAGAAAAGAGAATCACATACTTGTTCTCAAATGCTACAGGGATATGTGTCCATTCTGCTCCTAGAATTACACTTAATTACAATGCAACTATGGAATTGGAGAGCACATGTATATTTCATTAAGAATTACAAAAACTTAGGTTAATAGACAAAATATGAGATTGTAATATTATTTCCTCATGAAGCAAAATGTACTTTTGTTCCATTTAGTAACCTAAAGAACCTTTACCTGTGCATGGAAGCAACGTAAAAACTATACCCTCTTATTACACTGAATTCAGGATTCAAGATCTCAGGGATGGAACATTGCAGTCTGCCTATAGTCACCAGCAATGAAGCCTTCTCTTGTCTAACAATTAAAAATATGGTAACATTGGGAAATAAGTCCTGGTAGATAGAAAATTCTCTTCCTTTTTTCTATTTCTGTCATGGCAAGATCCAAACATTGCTTGCATTCTTGGGAAATGTTAGGTTTAGTTTAGATCAATTTTATTTGCTTAGTTTGCTTAGTTAGCACAAATTTCTTAAAACCTCTCACGCTTCTCATCTTATCTACTTCTAGCTACTTAACTATGACACTGACCACATTTCTTTTTATGAGTTTTACAGTCCTTGTTTTATAGTATGCTTTCCACAAAGCTTCATTTCCTTGGCTTAATGAGGTTCTTTTGATGAGACAGCCTTCAGTTAAGGAATTATTATTTCTGTTGACATCCTTAGTGGTGTTCCTTTTGGTTATAGTCATCACATAGTACATTACTAAATATAAGACCTTGTTTAGTCTTGGTATGATCTAATCCATGAAAGTTGTACCCATAATAATCACCCCTCCTCCATCCTCCTTGCAGACAGAAAGTTGTCTGATTTTAATCATATGTAGGTGAGATTGAACAGCATAAGATCTAAGTCATTCATTATATAGAAAGGCAAACACACACCATATCCTCACATTACTGGAGAGATTTAGGCAACTTTCTAAAATAGCAGATCCCCATCAAAAAATACCCAAACCTTGAACTGAGAGTATTGCATGGAGAGGGTAGAAAGTGGGTAAATTGCAGGCACAATTAAAGGTAAATCAACACTAAGTGTTGACTTCTCTGTGCTATGGCAGATTAAAAAGGGAAATTGGAGAGTTTCCATGATTTCCCATTTGGTAAATAAGATTATTTCACTCTGTACATAGCATAATAAAGAGCTATAAATATTTTTAAAATATTAGATCTATAATAATTGAATCAAGAAAGAGAGATAGTCTAGAAAGTTACAATTAACAAAATATGTCTGAGATAATAATATTCTGAGCTCATAAAGAAGAACTGAGAATGCTCATATAAACAGTAAAATCCTTAGTTGGAGATAAAACTGTAATATCTGTGTAATTAGAGTTTAGGGAAAGAGATTTAACAAGGTGGTGACAGTTGCATTCTTATTTAACAAGTATAAAATCAAGAATAGATAAATATAAGCATAGGAATTTACATAGAAATAAAATGATCTGCAAATTCCCGAGTCTTCTGAATAAAGTAAATGAATTAAAAAAAATAACAATTTGTGTAGCTATGTAAGATCTGTACATTTTGTAGAGGTTAACTAAGAAAAGTTGCAGTCATTGCATCTCAGGGGAGGCTGGAGGTTAATGAGGGTGGAGGATACTGGACAACCTTGGGAGTTAAAGTGAGTTAGTATCATTTGACTTTTAAAAGTAAATGTATATAGTATTGTAAGAATATGGATAATTAACAGGATGTTCATAAAGTTTTACTTGAGTTCTCTAAGTATTAAAAGTATTACTAGAAGTGGAAAACTTCTAGTAGTGGAAGAGCAAAGCATGTCTGTGCCATCCTTTGACTGGTTACAGCCATAAGACTTAGCTGTGTCTAATTTTATTAGTTCTTCCAAACACTTTGCTTGTCTGAATTACTTCCTGCTCCAACTGAAGTCTCCACTAACCTAGATAAGTTGTATGAGGTGGTCACGGCAATTTAACACCAATGCAGTGCGGACTTCTTGGCATCATGCCAAGAATGGTAAATTAAACATATTAAAAACAAGGCAGGCAGCATCGCCCTGTGATTGAGCATGGCAACTGCCATGAATTAAGCTGAAGTTTGAATGTGAGAGAGGAGGGATGCTTGTGTATGTTAATGACAGAGACTGTGGAACATCCTGCATATAGGCTGAAGTGAAAGCAAACTAATGGGAGTGACAGTAATGAGACTATATGTATTATAAGCACTGACAATTATGCTCTCATTACTAAAATACACAAAGGGAAATGAGCACAATTATGTTGTAGACACTATGGGGTGGGGAAATTATGCCATTTTCACTGTATCTATAAAAGTTTGCTGTTGAGTTTCATGCATTGCATTATGTTTATAAATTTAATATTTTTCCGTTTTGTAGCCCCATGAGATTTGGGAAAACTAATATTGGAAGAAGTTATCCTAGAAATAGTCCCCTAGAAGCCATTTGGTCCTGTTTGGTTTTTATCTTTAATTCCTTAGAGAATTTAAATGAGACATGAGTGGAGGGGGAGTGAAGGGCTTCCCAGCTCCTCCAGTCAATGTAATGGTTGTCTTTTATTTTTTATTTATTTTTATTTATTTATTTTATATAACCAAGTCCATTTAAATGAAAACAAACATTTATAGAAAATATTTGGGAATTTGGGCATCGTTCTTTCCAAACTACTTCCTGCTGGTAAGGGGAGCTGTCATGGGGGATTCGAAGAAGATTCAGAAATCCTGGATGTAGACTGTAAGGCTGCTTATTCCAGCTGTTTTGAATGTAGGATCACCTGGTACTCTGGAAGGAATCCACATCTTTTCATTTTCTGTGGAAACAAAAATAGAAATCCTTTTCCCCAGTAACTTGTCCTTGAACTTAAATTTTGGAGTCAAAGCATTTTTTTTTAATTTAATTTATTATTTTACATGTCGATCCCAGTTCCCTCTCCCTCCCTCCCTTCCTTCCTCCCTCCTTCCATCCTTCCCTCCGTCCTTCCCTCACTTTTACCCTCTCTGCCCTCTCCCATGCACTCTAACCCCCCTCCCCTCCCATCCCCCCACACCAATTCCATATGTAGGGGAATGCCATCGAGTTGGGGTCATGTAGGTCTGACAGGTCATGTGAAGTATGGACTAGGTCTTCTCTCCTGTCTCTAGATTAAGGCAGTTATCCCTCCATGGGGGATGTGTTCGCAAAGTCCTTTTGTGCACAAGGGATACATCCTGGCTCCACTGTCTGGGGTCCCTTAGACTGCTCAGTCCTTCTGGCTGAGACCCATTTTAAGGGGGGCCTGAGTCAGTCCCATGCTGGCATCCCAGCTATCAGTCTGGTGGACCATTAGTTCCTCCTTGTTCAGGTAAGCAGTCTCTATGTGTTTCTGCCACCTGGTCTTGTCCTCTCCATCTGCATCTGAGTTCTACTTCAACTCAGTGTTTAAGTAAGGGTGTTTGCTTCTGTTTTCAACAGACATTAGTTGAGAGCTCCATGGATAAGCTAGTTGTTGATCTCACTCTCCGGGAAGGGCGTTTATGGTAGCCTTTCCACGGAAGCTCAAATTGTTATTTGGCAGCAGGCTTGTAGTTCTTTAGACCGCTCTTTATGTTCAGTTTTATCTTCAAACTAATATTGGCTCCCTCTTTTATGTTCTCTCTCTCTATCTCTGTCTCTCTCTCTCTCTTTCCTGTCTTCTATTCCTAACCATGTTCAATCTTCCTGGTCACACATGTTTTCCTTTCCTCCCCATTTTCTCCTACTTCTCTCTCCATTCGCTGCCCCCCCCCCACTTCCCCTGAGCTCTGGGGGACTTGTCCCTTCCCAGTTCTGTGAGGGACTTTATATGAATCTCTTAGAATATACCTTGTATCCCAGTTCCTCTGGTGGTGTGAATTATAGGCTGGTGATCCTTTGATCTAGGTCTAAAATCCATATATGAGTGAGTACATACTGTGTTCCTCTTTTTGTGACTGGGTTACCTCATTCAGGATGGTTTCTTCAAGTGCCATCCACTTGCCTGCGAATTTCAAGATACCATTATTTCTTTCTGCAGAGTAAGTATTCCATTGTGTAGATGTGCCACATCTTCATTAACCATTCTTCAATTGAGGGGCATCTAGGTTGCTTCATGGTTCTTGCTATTACAAATAACGCTGCTATGAACATAGTTGAACAGATGTCTTTGTTGCATGGATGTGGATCCTTTGGGTATATGCCTAAGAGGGGGATTGCCAGGTCCTGTGATAAACTAATTCCCATTTTCCTGAGGAACTGCCATACTGATCTCCAAAATGGCTGTATGAGTTTGCACTCCCACCAGCAGTGGAGGAGTGTTCCCCTTTCTCCACATCCTCTCCAACATGAGACATCATTGGTGTTTCTAATTTTAGCCATTCTGGCAGGAGTAAGATGGTATGTCAAAGTTGTTTTGATTTGCATTTCCCTGATAGCTAAGGATGTGGAGCATTTTCTTAAGTGTCTTTCAGCCTTTTTGATTTCCTCTATTGAGAATTATTTCTTCAGTTCTGTACCCCATTTTTTAATAGGGTTATTTGGTGTTTTGTTGACTAGTTTCTTGAGTTGTTTGTATATTTTGGAGATCAGCCCTTTGTCGGATATAGGATTGGTGAAAATCTTTTCCCAGTCTGTGGGCTGCCGTTTGGTCTTGTCCACTGTGTCCTTTGCCTTACAGAAGCTTCTAAGTTTGAAGAGGTCCCATTAATTAATTGTTTCTCTCAGTGTCTGTGCCCCTGGAAATATGTTCAAGAAGCGGTCTCCTATACCAGTTTGTTCAAGGATACCTCCTACTTTCTCTTCTAAGAGGTTCAATGTGGCTGGATTGATGTTGAGGTCTTTGATCCATTTGGACTTGAGTTTTGTGCATGGCGACAGACATGGGTCTATCTGCAGTCTTCTACACACCCTCATCCAATTGTGCCAGCACCATTTGTTGAAGATGCTGTCCTTGCACTATTGTATAATTTTAGCTGTTTTGTTGAAAATCAGGTGTTCATAGGTGTGTGGGTTAATATCAGGATTTTCAATTCGATTCCATTGGTCTACCTGTCTATTTTTATGCCAAGACCAGGCTGTTTTCAGAACTATAGCTCTGTAGTAGAGCTTAAAGTCAGGAATGGTGATGCCTCCTGACGTTCTTTTACTGTATACTGATGTTTTGGCTATCCTGGGTCTTTTGTTTTTCCATATAAAGTTGATTATTATCCTTTCTCGGTCGGTGAAGAATTGTGGTGGGATTTTAATGGGGATTGCATTGAATCTGTAGATTGCTTTTGGCAAGATTGCCATTTTTACTATGTTTATCCTACCTATCCAAGAGCATGGGATATCTTTCCATTTTCTGGTATCTTCTTTAATTTCTTTCTTTAGAGCCACAAAGTTCTTGTTATATAGGTCTTTTACTTGTTTTGTAAGCGTTACACCAAGATACTTTATGTTGCTTGTGGCTATTGTAAAGGGTGATGTTTCTCTGATTTCTTTCTCTGTCTCTTTTTCATCTGAAAAATGTAGGGATACTGATTTTTTTTTTGTGTTTATCTTGTATCCTACTAGTTTGCTGAAGGTGTTTATCAGCTGTAGGAGTTCCCTGGTAGAGTTTATTGGGTTGCTTATGTAAACTATCATATCATCTGCAAATAGAGACAGTTTGACTTCTTCTTTCCAATTTGGATCCCCTTGATCACCTTTTGTTGTCTTATAGCATTAGCTAGAACTTCTAGTATGATATTGAAGAGATATGGAGAGAGAGGGCAGTCTTGTCTTGTTCCTGATTTTAGAGGAATTGGCTTAAGTTTCTCTCCATTCAGTTGGTTTGCTGCATATTGCTCTTATTATGTTTAGGTATGTTCCTGTTATCCCTGACCTCTCCAAGACCTTTATCATGAAAGGGTTTTGTATTTTGTCAAAGGCTTTTTCCGTATCTAGGGAGATAATCATATGGTTTTTCTTTTTCTGTTTGTTTATATGGTGGATCACGTTGATAGATTTTTGTATGTTAAACCATCCCTGCCTTCCAGGGATGAAGCCTATTTGGTCATGGTAGATGATTTCTCTGATGTATTCTTGAATTCGCTTTGCCAGTATTTTATTGAGTATTTTTGCATCGATGTTCATCAGGGATATTGGTCTGTAGTTTTCTTTCTTATTTGTGTCTTTTTGAGGCTTGGGTACCAAGGTTATTGTGGCCTCATAAAAATAGTTTGGCAATGAACCTTCTGTTTCTATCTTGTGGAACAGTTTGAGGAGTAGTGGTATTAGTTCTTCCTTGAATGTCTGGTAGAATTCTGCATTGAATCCATCTGGCCCTGCACTTTTTTTTTGGTTGGAAGGCTTTTGATGACTGCTTCTATTTCATTGCGTGTTATAGGCCTATTTAAGTTGTTTGTCTGTTCTTGATTTAATTTTGGTAAGTGATAGTTATCCAGAAATTTGTTCATTTCCTTTGAATTTTCAATTTTTGTGGAATACATATAACAATCAAGCTTAAATAATGTCTAGAAGTTATTTATATTTGCTTGCGTGAATGCTACGATGCTATATGAAGATTAGGTGACAACTTGTAAGAGTCTGTTCTCTTCTTCTATCTGGTCCTGGGATCAGACTCAGGTCTTTAGGTTTGACAACAGATGTCTTTTTCACTGAACCTTCCTACTGATCCTATTATGATATCTTATTTAGAAAATGTCTTTCTGTGTCTTAACACAGAAAAATGTGGCACATTTTGTATAACATAGTCCACTTTACTAAGATCAGGGTCCTTGGTCTTTGTGTTGTTGTCTGAAATTGACCTACCTGAGTGAGCTTTCAGATCCTCCCTTCCTTTTGTTCTTTTGTCATTAATTTGTGAATAGGCATCACTGGACTGTCTTATACTTTCCATGATGCCGTGTTTTTTCTAAATTTTAAAAAAAGTGTTTATATGCCTGTGATTGCCTGTTATTTCCATTTGCTTTAAATTTTACAATGGTTTTCTGAATCCAAATAGTAGCTCTTTGGTTCAGGGAGGAAAGGAGATTCTGAGCAGACTGCTATAGTTTGGGGCTATGCATTCTCTTGGAAGCTGGGGACAGTGGGTATATGGCTTGTATGTACCTACGTTTCTTTGACAGGTATCTGGGGCAGTATTTAACTCACAAAGCCAGCAGTGCCTCTGATCGCTGCAGATGAGATTCAAATATAGGTTTCATTAGAAGCACATGGCTCATTTTGAGTTGTGCTTGAGTTGAAGCTTGTTTCTCTCTTCTGCCATTCAGGCTGCAGGCTCCCCTCCCTTCCTCTACAGCTATTTCACAGTCACTACTAGAGGGAGCTCCAAACTAAATTGCTTTCGATTCTTGCATCTTTGTATGTGTCAGATGAGATCAGATTCAAACCCGGTTCTATTCTCTACAGTGCCTATTCAAATCAAACTGAAACATCCGTAACGTGGGACATGATTGCAAGTATATTTACCTTGTTTCGTCCCCTAATGGTGCTGTCATGCAGTTCCTAAGACAGAAGGGAGCAGAGGAATCTGAATTGCTCTCTTAGAGGGTGGAATCAGTTGCCTTGATTCTGCTTCCAAGAGGGCCGCTGCTACAGTGCATCATCGTGATGTGGCATGTCCAGAACAATAGGGGAAAGATGAGTTCACCTGAAATTCAGACTCTCTATAGCTTTTGACTTTCAAATTTTAGCGGTAGAGTTTTCTCATGTTTTGCATCTCTGTGGGAAAAGTGTTCCCAAGGCATTTGTATTCAGACTCAGGAAGGTATAAATTTTACCCATCTGTGCTGGTCACCTTACTTTCTAATGGGTCATTCACAGTCATTATGCTATCTGCTCCTAAACAATAACATTCTTCTTTGCATAACACCAAATGTAAATGAACCTTTCTGGGTTCTCTTTGAAATCCACAGGGTGTCTCTCTTTCTCTAGAAGGAAAAAACAAAAACAAAAACAAAAGCTTTACCTAAAATCTGTTCATTTTCCTTTATCCTGATTTCACACAAGCACTTCGTTTATTTTTTTTTCCATTTTTAAAAGTGACTTTTGAGATACTAAAGAGACTTTGATGTGAATTCCTCTCTCACAATATTCTGGTAGAGCTTTACCTACCCCTACCATGTGAGATTGTTTTCCAAAGAGATATGTATTCACAAGGCAATGTGGAAGGTTAGTAAATGTCTGGGGCTTTGCAGAAAAGTTGGTATCTGTTAAAAAAAAAAAAAAGCCTCCATTTCTTCCCTCTTAAAGAGCTGACTGCCCTCCTGTGAATGAGGGTAAACAGTGTTGCAGACCGATCTCTTTGTTGGTTTTATAGGAGAGCCTCATTGCTTACAGGGCCCAGTATTTACTAATGTCACAGTCCACAGCCTGGAGATAAGGCAGAAGAAAGGGGAAAGCCAAAAGGTTGCTCTTTGTAGTCTTGGCTGCTGAGCTGACATGTGAAGTATACAGAGACCTCATGTCCCTGCTGAGGGGAGCGATGAGAATTCCCCTGAGATGGCTGGCAGGAATAGCCAACTGACAGTACCAAGAAGGAAGTGTGCCTTACCTGACTGTCCCTAGGAATGAAATCCATTCCTGTGACGATTTAGGATCAAACTAATTAATTTCTTGTCTATCAGTATTGGGGAAGACCCTTTCTGTCAAATGGGCAATAAAATGGAATTTGAATTTAGCCAATGGGAAGTATATTAGATTATCCCTTTCCAAATTCTTCAGCATGCTTTTGTTTTTTTTTTTTTTTTAACATACTCAGTTTGATGTCTATATTTTTCTTGAAAATAGGAATCAGGTAACTTGAGGTAACTGATTATAATGGGGGGTAGAAAAATAACACAGGGAATCAGGTGTGGTGTCGTGATCTTTTTCTTCTTTAAAATGGTAAGTATATAAAGATGCAACCCTTTACCCCTTTCTAGCATGCTGTGCCTCACATCCTGTACCTTTTTGATTGTCTTACTGACATGTCACAGGCAGAGATACCCTAAGATGAAGAAGTTCACTTACTACAGTCTTAACAGTATCTGAACAAGGACAGCTAGACTGTTAGCAGGACTTCCAGGCTGTCGTTGTTTGTCCTATGATGTGACAATTCTTTGATGCTTTCACATTCATTCTCTGAACTCTACTTGTGTCATCTCTCAGGTAATTTAGTTACCTGTGCCAAAGTATTGAATTTTATGTTCTTTCTACATTCCTTCAGTCTTGGGTTGCATGCCTTCATACTGTATTAGTCCAGCAGGTGTTCAAGGCCTTAGTTGGATCAAGGTAATAAATTAGGAAAGATTCGTTTCTTGTTTGAGAAAATGCTTCAGGTATATACGTTTTGCATTGCTAACCTGGAAATACTGTTTTATGTGGGCAAAAGTCTGCTATTTTGGTGTGTACTATTTGCCTCTTCCCACAACCCATTGTTTTATGATGAAAAAAAAATGCTTTTTGGATTTTAGTTTATTTAAGTATTGCACTTAGAACTAGAAAGTCATTTAAGAATGAAATGTTTGTGTAATGAGGGACTGAACATGAATTTGTTGACTGTTTTCATTAGAAACATGTGATGGACAAATCTCAGTCACAGTGATGGACAGAAAGCGTAGTTTGACCTCACTTTTACCTCATGCTTTTCAATTGCATCAACACTGATTGATGACAGATGCTGCAGTTTCTATAAAGGTTATTGCATTTCACAGATGTATCTCTTTCCTAGTCTCTAACACACACACACACACACACACACACATACACACACACACACACACACGCATGCACGCATGCACACACACACACACACACACACACACACACACACACACACACACACACACACAAATCCCTTTGCTTTTCATGTTTTCAAACTACTTGTTTTTACCCCAAAACATGTATTTATTTTCATCCTTGGGTTCCTGTGAATGGAGTCCTGTTTGCATTTGAAGTTACAGTGACAAGTTTCTCACAATAACCAATCAATGCAATTGTAATGAGATATATACCCTGCCCACACCTATTGCACTGACCACACCCATTAGGGTTTAGGGACAGATGTGGATATGACCCTAGGTCTTGGGTCCTGGACCCCAGTATACTCTCTAGCTTCCTGGTCAGAGACAGATAGCATCTGGAAACATCCTTGGAATGGGAACCTTCTGGCTGTCATCTGTTTCTGGTGCAAGTGATTTCTCCCCGAATAAACATCCATCAGCCTATTTGTTTTCCCAGATTTTTATTTATCCATGATATGCAATATTTGTCATGCAATGAAGAGAGCTTTCCATTTTCAATCTAGTAGACTATAATGCCATTTGTATTAACTAATTCATTCACTTTTTATTTTATAAATCAATATTTGTTTTATGTCTACCTACTATATATCGGTATCCACCAGTAGACTTTGGCTATATAACTGGGGATGGAGTGGATCAATATTTATCCCTAATATACGAATGGACTTTATGAGCCCATTCCACATAGAGGGATACTCTCTCAACCTAGACACATGGGGGAGGGCCTGGGCCTTGCTCCAAATGATATGACACACTTTGAAGACACCATATGGAATGTGTCACTCTCCTTGGAAAGCAGAAAGGGGATAGGATGGAGGTTGGTGGGGGAACTCGGGAGGATGGGAACTGGGATTGATATGTAAAACAAGCTTGCTTCAAATTTAAATTTAAAAATTATATGATTAAAAAAAGAAAAAAATGGGGATGGTTATCAACATCAGATCTGTCCCTCTTTTAACTTTGTAATAGACTCTTGCACAATCATTTTTAGTTAATGATTGACATATAAAAATCTGTCTGAACCTTGCTTATGAAAAAAAATAAACCATTTGAAGCCATTCAGATTCTTATGATTAGGAGTTTATTAGTGCCTTCACTCAGTGTTTTTGACTCTGTTTCTCTTATAATATTGTAGTCAAGCTGTTGCCCAGAGCCACAGAGCTGATGACTTGAGTGGTACTGTGTGACTGCAAGCTAATTACGGTGGCTTTTAGTGAGAAGCTTAGTATGTCACACTGTGAGCCTACCATGAGATTTTTCATGGTAGAGCTTTCCCTAGAAGAAATGATACTACAGGGAGAATGGGCCCAAGGAGTGATAATCCTGAACTCTAAAATTGACATTAAGATAGGTGTGTCAGGGCATTAGGATCAAAGTGAGGGGGGAAACTGATTCTCAACTGGAGTCATTCATTAAGACAAGCACTCTAAATCTAATCCCATCACACACACCACAGTAAAGGAGCCTGGGAACAGTAGGATTCATAGGGAATAAAGTTTTTTTGAGTGGAAAAATCCTGCCCTGTGTTAAGCACAACAAAGAGCACAGTGATTGCCAAAGATATCAGTGAGTTTCCAGTGAATTGAGGGCAAAGTCATAAATACTTGGGAGTCTGGCAATTCAGAGTATGTGCTGTGCAGGGTTAGGAGATTCTGCTTATATGGGCAAAGGTTCCTTTCCCTGCATGATAATGATTTGCCTCTGGCGTCATGATATGAATTTCATTTCAATTGGTCTCAGTGTGTAACTAACCATCCCTCGACCATGTTAGTGGCATTAATGTGATATCAGATTGTTTCATACATAAGTTTGAGTTCCTAGTTTCAGAAATCAGTTCTGAAGAAGAATGACTTTGGTACTTGTGACTACATCATCATTATCAATTACTGTCAGTGCAACCAAGTTCAAATTTTTAAATTAAAATTGTAAATGTAAGCATCTACTGAGACAATGAAATGAAAAAAAAAATGTTAGTTTTTTAAAGTATTCAGCAGATCAAATATAGGAGACCTCTCGACAGGGGCAAGGAATGTTGTAGGGTAAACTCAATAATAGGCAAAGAAAATAATTGTATTGAGGGGAGTAGATGTCTTAGCGGAAACATGTAAGTAAACAGAAGGCAACAGTTTCTGATCAGTTCAGCTTGAAGGGTGAAATGTCCTCAGAATTGATGATTCATGCTATAGAATATAATGCAATTGTGCAATTGTTTTGGTTTGCTTAGTTTAAAGTCCAGGGTGCTGGAGCTGCCTCTGTCTGCTGGCTTCCTACTTCATCCTTTAACACATAAAGTGAATGAAAATTTAATATGTTTAAAAGCTAATATTCTACTGTCTTATTAAAAGAGCAAACACTGATAAAATTCTGAGTAGCAATTAGAAAGTAGCTAACATGTTGTTGGAAACTCATGTCCTCTAAGAAATATGAAGACAGAAAGACAGAAAGTTTTTTTTTCTCTCTCCTACTCCTACTTTTTTTTTTTTTTTTTTACTTTTATGCCTGTTGTTTGTAGTTAGAGATTTCTGATTTATTGGTTCTCATGTTCTCATCTCAGCAAAATGTGCTCTTTTGTGGCAGTGCTGGTTCATGTAGAAGGGAACTGAAGGAGGGGATTGATGGTAGAGATGCAAACCAAGAGAGGAAAACATTGAAGGATAGATTTATAGTAGTCATGTAGTGGTTATATAGTAGTAAGAAGGAGACCTTAGATTTTCTGCATCTAAAATGCGGGCTCTGGATTTTAGGAAATATGTATGTTTGATAAAGCTTGGTATCTTTTTAAGAAAGATAAAGCACAATAGGCATAGCTATTTCATATTATTAAGAAGATTGTATGAGATAGGAGACAGTGGCATGAAAATTACTCTAAGGGAATCCTTACACACAGGGCATTATTCATGGTCATGTGTCTTCATAGAGACTAATCTTGTTGTCAGCCTGTAAAGGCCTATAGCCATCCCTTTATCCCCTGAGTAGGACTCACACTACACTTTTAATTTTTCTTTGTATTTACCTCTCCTTCATGCTGTGGATGACGATCAGTGACGATGGATCTATCTTGATAAAGTCCATCATGGAAGGGAAGGAAATGGCAGAAGGAGTGACTCTGGGCTGAGGCAGCAGGAACATTGTACTGCTTATGACATCTTTGTAGACAAAAAGGTAGAGAAGGGACAGGAAGTGAGTGGGGGTGGGCAAAAGTCAAGGCAAGTCCTTAGATTTCCACTTCCCCAAGTGAAGTCTCAGGTCCAGAATAGAATTTCCACAATGTCTCCAAACAATCCCATAATGAAGTGTTCTGACATTTTACCTCTACACTATAACCTTCATCATAAATCAGTGTTAGAAGTGTTTCTGCTTAAGATTGTCTAGGATTGAGGTCATTAATTGAGTATAAACATCGTTGTAATACCCTAGAAGACATCTTCTTGGTCTCATTCTTCAACAATATAGACCATTGCTTAATGTAAAACATTTACTGAAGGTAAAATTCAGGTCTATGTACTTTGCATGAACTGGCCAGTGTAGAGATGGGCATATTTTTCTGGTATTCTTAGAGACAGACACTGTGATTTTGAGACACTTTGAAGTATACAGCTACAGTGTTTAGTATGAACAATGATGTATCATAGCACATTGAGCGTGGCCTTTGATACCCAATAATACCAGACCTCCATGTAGTTCAGAACCTTTCCCTTGCAAATTGTGTATACTTGATGCTGAGAATAGTCAAATTCAACTTGAGCTCATTCTGAACTCTGTGGTGCTCCAAACACAAACAGGGGCTCCTTCATTGCATCAGCTCAAAGGACAGAGTAGCCAAATACAAATGCTCACTGATGGTAAATTTGTGAACAGCAAAGATCAACTTATAGTTCAAAATATTAACTGATGGTCAGTAAAATAGACATACTGTAGAATCACTTTCAAGCCAAAATGAAAGTTTGAAAAACAAAGTATGAAAGGAATTGTGTAAACCACAAATTAGATGCCTTTGGAGAAAAGGGAATTGATTTATACATGATATCCATTTAGAAGCTTGTTGATTCTACACCTGAAAATTAGGAAATAGAAATTACTCCTAGTATCACATAACTTATGAAAAATATTTGACAATCTTTCTTACTTTACTTTTGGGCTTCCAAAATATCCAAACTTGTAAACATTTTAGGATTTCACATTTACATGAGGACATGTGATAGAAACAAAACAAACACAACTCCTAAGATGGGAACTTATGCAATAGTTCATTGTAGGATTTGTGTATGTCTTTATCAAGATTCTTCCTTTGCTTTCCCAGTAAAAAAAATTAGACTTGGTCAGGCATTAATACTAATGAACCCTAAATATAATTTTCCCCCATAGCTGAGGTGCAGACATCCAATCAAAGTAGATAATGAAGTGCCCAAGTCCCAAGGGTACCCTGCGCTTGAATCGTTCTTAAAATGAAAAGCTTGTGAATAATTTAGTATTGTGGTCTTCTGGTTGTATGGTTTCCCTTAGCACTATCCAATAAAAAATTTAGTGTGCTTTATTTTAGGAGTAGGCATACTGATGGACTGGAACCAAATGAGAGCCATTGAGCTGGCTCCAAGGCTTTTATCAGCTCACATTGAGCAAGATGAAGAGGTTGTGATTTTTAGTTTTCTCATAAATCCTACAAATAATTTTGGTCAGAATGCACAACAATGCTGCCACTATCTACATTCAAAATTAGGAAGCATGCAATCTGATAGATGGGATTAAAAGTTAAAGCTTGCCTGATCCTCAAATCAAATAATTGCCAGATCATTTATCCAGAGAAGAGCCTGAATAATCACATCCATGTAAACAATGGATTTATGACTTTGGCCATGCGTGGCAGTCCAATTTCAATAGACAATCATTAGTGTGTGCAGCATGGCTTTCCCTGTAACTTACTGGAGATGCTCTCAAGATTTGTTAGCTGGTGACCACATGAGAGAAAGCATGGCTTTGTTTTGTACAGCAAATGTCAGAGTCCTTTCTGAGTTTGGATTCCAATCTGACAGAGAAAGACAGTGGGACAGATTCTTTTTTACTAGGTGAAAACGCAAGCCTCAAGAAACTTCGTTTATGCTGGATAGTTTTACTAGGGGTTTACAAGGCTGTTGACACCTTGAATCAGAGCTTCAAAGGGGGTTAAAGATTTTTATCAGTGTTATATCTGGGGACTGAAATCAGCTTTTGATTTTATTTTAGTCTCTCTTTGTTTTTTTTCTTCTGACAGAATAATCTAAACTTATGGGGCCGGTGACATAAAAACAACTTTTGTGTGTGTGTGTATGTGTGTGTGCGCGCGCATATGTGTGTAAAATGATTGTTGTACTTTCCATTCATCTGATCACTGGTAATGAACATTCCTCAGAGTATCCCAACTGGATAGTTTTGAAAGGCTTCAAATCAGTGTTCTCTATCTGACCATCTGTCTGTCTGTCCACAAAGCACTTAGCTATCCCCTTTTTCCTTTTACTCTTGGTCTAGTTCCTACATAACTGATCTTTTGTTAGAGTCCACTTACTAGTCTTTGTTGTGAATAAATGGAACCTCTGTCCAAAGTCAAGGACCACATCTATAGATCTAAAAACACGTATTATAGTTTTTGTATTAGTCATCATAGGCAAGACCATGCAATAGTAACAAACAAACCCTGGAATATAGTTATTTTCAGCTATTTCTTTTCATCTTTAGTGGTAATAGATCCAGAATGTCTGGAGTTTCTTTGTTCTTTTCCTCATTCATATCCACGATAGTTGTGAAGATCTAATGACCTTGAATGGAGAATTAGAGTGAATATAAAATCAGATATAATGGCCCAGTTGTATTCTCTGAAGCTGGGTAGTAAAATTGTTATCAAAAGTATAAAGCAAGACAATTCTTATCATGATTAATTTTTGATTTTGTAAAATGGTTATTACAAATACTATGTATATTCATATTTTATATTATTACTTTAAATCATGTTGAAAGTAAGTTTTAAATGATTTCATTTTACTTCCAAAAGAGTAAATAATCCATAGGAATAAAAATTCTTTGTGTTTTTCTCCATGATTGCTTTCTTAGCATTTATTGTTGTTTTTATTATTAGTGTGTGTGTACATATGTGCATGACCATGCACATGTGTGACTGTGTATGTCACCTGTGAAGTTCAAAGGACAACTACATGGAGTTGTTGCACTTTTTCTACCTTTACATGTGTTCCAGAATGGAACTCAAGTTATTAGGCTTAGTGGAAAGCACCTTTACTCACTGAGCCATCTTTTTGGCTCCAATTATAGAGGTATTTGCTTGTCTTGCAGGCTATTGCACACATGAATTAACAGAGGCTGTGATCTTACACAAGACATGAGAAGCTCAAACCAATTTAATTTCTAGAATATATGGGGAGGGGTTCATGAAATCCTTCCATGAGCTGAGGAGTTATTTGCAACTGAGGGCTTCTGGGAGAAGAAGGGTCAGTTTTCTTTAGTACATGGCTCATGTACTCATGCTCCAGCAGAAGTTCCTGTGCCCATATACATACTGCAAGCATGAACTGAAATTAGTGGATTATTGTAAAAGAACATAAAGTTTAGAAGGAAATGTGGTGGAGAGGTCAGGAGAAGAATAGGAAGAAAGGGAAAAGGGGTAGATTTTCCCAAGACGTATTATGTATATTTGAAATTCTCAACAATAAGTAATCATTAAAATAAACATATAATAATAGGATTTTAATCATATTACTTTTAGAATTTTATTATGTTTTTGACAACTTTGTAAGAATATGTGGTTACTAATAGGTTTGCTTACCAGAATGCCAATCACCACCTTATTTATGGTTATCCATCTTCCAAACATACAGTTTTAGGAATTTCTGGCTGCTCCTTTCTATACTTTTCAAATTCCTTTATCCAACCTTTACATAATTCTATTTATACCATGAGATTGTTATGGTTCCTCATTTTACACTGTTCTACCACGAAGGAGAACTATCTGAGAGTGACTCTTACTCATCTTTCTATTATAGACATTCAGAAACTATTGCCGCATATTCCAAATTATTCTTATTTCTGCAACTTTTTCCCATCTTTTCCACAGATTCATGTCTACTTTTTCTCTTTCACTGATAAAGTATCTTAACTAAGGGAAATGAGGGGATGTATTGATGCTTTGAGTAACCATGACTTGATGTATGTCTAGAGGACATACAAAAACAAATTATTGTGAAACCAGTGAAATTTTTCAAAAATATTTTATTTAAAACATTATTCAAAAGTTTGGCTTATACAATTACTACCATCCAGCTTTGTGAGAGAATACAAAAATACTTTAACTAATATTTATGAGATTATTTGATCATTATATTTGATTCTTTAAAAATAGTTACTTTGTATTTAAATTCTTATGGTGTTTCTCTTGCTAGTGGAAGAAAGAAACAGACATGAATTTTTAAAGGCCATGTCAATACAATGCTTACCTATATAGCATGAAATTTCATTTAACTCAATAAATAATTTATTGAGAAGAGGTACTGTTAGCAAACCAAGTGGCTGGATGCTACAAAATTAATGGAATTTTTAAAATAAAATAATTCATAAATTTTTTGCAAAAATACCTCATTTTTGCAAATTATGATGATTTGAAAAAACACATAAATGATACTTTTCAGTACAAATGGATAAAATGATAAAGAGCATTAAGTCATGTTTGAGATTTCCTTCTTTCAAAAATAGGGGCATGTGTTATATTTTTGAAGTTTGCGCCAAGTAGGTCACTTCCTAAATTGGAGTTCAAAGACAGACAATGACTATAAACATTCATGGATTTTCTGAATGAGGTCACAAGTTCTATGAAAGTACATATATTAGTAAAATGGAGAACTTAACTATTTTCAGAATGTTTAAAGGTCCCTTTGCTTTAGGTATTTCTTGTTTTTGGAGACATACTTTTAACTTCTTTAAAAATATTTTTATTAATTCTTAAAGAATCTTATATAATGTGTCTTGTTTACCTCACAACCTTAATCCCCAACTGTTCCCAGATCCACCCTTTCCTCCATCACTTACATGTTTTGTTTGTTTGTTGGATTTTAAGAGACAATGTCATAGGAGCTGTCCTGGACCTCCAACTCTTAACAACCTTTCCATTCACACCTTTTACAGTGCTTCCTGGATCTTAAGGGTAGGTCTTGTATTTTAAGTATATTAATTGGGAGTATGCATCCAATGGTTGACCAGTTGTTTCTGTCACAGCCTCTATCAACTGTAAGAAGGGGCTCCTTTGATATGGAGTGAGATCCAAACTTATCTGTGGGCATAAGGATAAATATTTAGAATGCAGATAGAGATTACACTGGTAGGAAAATGGCACTAATAGGTTCTCCTCTATACTCCATGGCCTTACCAGCCACAGGTAGTTGGCTAAATTTACACTGTCCGGCATGGATTATCTCTCAGTAAGTGTACCTTAAGGCCAATTTTGTAGCTGTTAGTTTCCCCAGGGATATAAGTGCCACTGCTGCACTTTTCAAAATGAACTGCTATGCTGGGCATTTTTGTGATTTATTGGCATTACGAATGGATAGGACTATTGATTTTTTTTTCCTATTGACAGCTTATATATCTCCTAAAACTACCAAAGCTAGGCCTCCATGAGGAGAATTCCAGGTCAGATCCACACTAATTCTTCCAAATCCTATTTCTGAAATATGTGGTACCCTCATCAAGAAGTATACCTTCTGTTTCTGGAAAACACCAGAGCAATGGCAATGGCCTACTTGTTTTGGGGTCTCTTGAACTCTGATCAGTAGTTTGAAAGGAGATTTCCCATGCCTGCCACTGAGTTTTTGTCAAGGAGGCTATTATTTTGGAGTAAACATTGCCACCCCAATTGACAAAAGTTCAGTTAAACTAAATATTTATATATTAATATATTCCATATATAACATAATTTTAAGGAGGCATAAAAGTAATAAAATTCTGTGTGGGTTTTTGAAACGTCCTTAGTGTTATTTTCATCCCTCCCTCTCCCTCTATGTTGCCATCCCTCCTTCTTCTCCAAGTAAGTCTACCTTACCTGTTCTTTCATTTCCTCCTTCATAGCAACTGAGTCCTACTTTCCTTTCTAATAGTCTACTATCACCCCCACCTCCTGCCATGATTACCTTCCATAATTTAACAGAACAAAGAACTTCAGCTCTGAGGTCTATTGATTAAAAAAATCAATCATAATTGCAAGTGAAATTTGTATTTTATTAAACAATTTTCCAAAAAATTGACTAGTGCTTTAATGGCCTTGTTTATTTAAACAATTAAATTATCATTTAATGAGAAATAAAACTTGTAGCCAATTAAAGACCAAAGTAATATACATGCTGCATTTACCAGCAATTAACTGATAACTTGCTTACTATGGGCTATCTAACAATTAACCAGGGAAACATTTTTAGGAAATAGGAAAGCATTAATGCAAATGCGTTTTGGATTTATTCTTTTCAAATCCATTTACCACATTATCTAATTTGGCATATGCAGAAAATCCTCAAGAAAGACTAATATTCAGAAAACATTTTTTAAAGCCTTCTGATGTTAGAAATTCTAAGTGTTTTGTCAAAAACAAATTACAAAAGCCAGGAATTTGTAATGACTGTTCTTAGTCATCACAGGTATGTGAAGGGAGACCGAACAGAGTTTTCTAGGCCCTGTATGTTGTAGACCAGCAGCTGCTAGGATGCTCTTTACCTATTGGACTGTTGATATGCTTGTGGCCATTTATCCACAATGATGCTTGAAGCATGAATGGTTGTGGGAAGCATACCTATACATCACATGGCAATTGAGCATGTGGCATTATTAACCTTGAATTTTCCTGCTTAATCTTTTAAAAACTTATTTATAATTTTTAACTTGACCCTTTAGCACTTACTATTCAAAACATAATGGGTCTTAAAATGAGTCTTTATATGATGAATGAGAAATTTTGAAACAGAACTCACTTTTCGAATTCTTGTGACTGGCATTAACGATTTTCAAGTAAAATATTTAAGAACACCCCCCCCCCACAATTTTTTTTTATTTAGTTGGTATAGTACTTAACTGCTTATGAGGAAAATATCACTGGTAGCATCTAAATAAGTTCCTAAACTCAGGAATTATATCTCTTTACTTGGGGTGGAATGATGCCTTTAAAAGGCCCCCATATATTTTAGGACAGCTAGTATCCCTGGTTTCTATTCTCTGGATGCCAGGAGTTATCTCAAATAAGGCAACCAAAACTTCAACAAAAGTGACTGTGTATTCTCTGTGTGTCAGTGATGACTCCCAGAGTACTGGAGGTCTAGTTTATAAGCAAGAGCACTCTGCTCATCTGCAACCTGTAGCTGTGTGATTGAAGACCCAAGGGCTGGTCACTCAGAATAATTTTTCTCAGTCCCATCTTACATAGTTATATATCTGTCTCAGCTTAAAAATAAACATTATATATATATATATATATATATATATATATATATGAAATCAAAGGACGGGAGGGACGGGAGTGGTATGCTATGACAAAATCACCCATTGGGTTTCTCTTTTCTCTTCACATAACAAATGAAGATTTTGACAGTCAAGTTTATAGTTGTTAAATTTGGGAAATCATATTTAGAAGAATATTCTACTTCTAATGACAATTTAATATATTTTCCCTTAGTGATGTGATATTAATCACCAGAAAAATGTTCTTACACACAGAATAAATCCTTACCTTGAGTTTTTAAGAGAACAATTGTCAGTTTCTGCAGGAAAACACATCTTGTGTTGACTCATAGTTCATCTTTCTATGGTCATCTTCATCTGCGAAGACAGTGAGTGGAAAGGAATTACATGGATTCTGTTATGACTTGAACACTACCCATCTGTCCCAATAGCACAGTCACTGAAAGAGATAATTTTTCTCAATACTACCATTACCTTCAGTCTGTGTGAAATTATTACCTCCATCTAGGAAAACCAATAGACCATTTTAACTGTTTATTCCACTCAAGTTGTCAAGCTAAAACAGAGTGAGAAGGCCAAAAATTTACAGCCAGGCCTTAATACACTGGTAGCATATCACAGATGGAAACACACACACAGTGGACAGCTTTCATCAGTAGAAGAAAAATAGTTGCCTAGGCTAGGGCACACCAAAGTCTTTGTGGGCAAGGTCTTACCAAAAGGAATTCACATTTATGTCTTTGAGAAATACAAGTTTCCATCCCTTATTTTGTTGTTAAGACTTTATGATACTGTTATTTCTGTATGGCAAAAAGTCTAACACTGAGCCTTACACTGAGAAATCATAAAGGTTTACTGAATAAATGTATCAGTCGATTAACAGGCAATTCCAATAAAATCACCAGTTAAGAAAGCATTGACATCATGGCAGTAAGGCAACTCCAGTTTAAAGAACAGGATAAAAAAATACATCTGTCAATATTTGTAGTCTAAAAACAGTAAATAGTGATCTACCAAAACAGTATCTGTCATCTGTTTCTTTTTGGGGGAGGGTTTTTTTTGTATGGTTGTTGTTTTAGAATTTCTCACTGTAAAACTTCACACATATATATATATATATATATATACATATACATATATATACGTATGTATATGTATATATATATATATGTATAATATATATGTATACACACATATATGTATATAATTTTCATAAGGAGAAACACAAATGGGGGAATGAAATGAAGACTAATTTAAGGATGGAATTATTTTAAAAATTAGTATTTGAGAATATCTTTAAACATATTTAAATATGTGAAATATTCATAAAACACCTGGAATATAATGAAGAAATATTATTATCAAATTCTACTCATCCATTTTCCAGACTTAAATTATTGCTATATCTGCCATGTCTTTGGAAGATATCTCACTATTGATTCACAGAACTTAATAGATAGATCTGCTTTAATCTTACAATATGAAATGGACATTCTAGTGCCATCTAAACATGCTTTGAAGCATTGTACAAACTTTCAGTATAATATGCATATCAAAACAGAAATTATGGTGTATGGTATTTTAGTATTTCTAAACTTTAAAACATGGGTACCACAGTTGGTAGCATTAAATGCATTTTCGTGTTTTGAACTTGGATATACATGCATACACACACACACCCATATATATACACATATATATTTGCATATATACGTATGTGTATATATTTGCATACATATGCATGCATGTATATGCTAAGTCTGTTTCTAAGCAAGTGGCTGTCCTCTGATCAATGATTATGGGTCACATTGCTTTTTTTTTTCTATATCTGTGCTGAATGTCTAACCTCCCAAGTGTCTACTTCAGAATTTTATCTTGCTTGAAAGCAGCACTACTGAAGATGTGGTAAGGTAAGAGGTAGCCCCTGAGTTGAGTGGATCTTTCATCTAAGAAGACTACTATTTTTTTCAAAAGCAGAAGTGAGGACTCAGTGACAGCATGGAGGGAGATGTGAAAAGACATGAGATATTCATCCATGAGCTATGAAGAGTATCTGGTAACAGACCCTTCCCCTCAGTGTTTAACAGAGACCAAACTGGTAGACACCTTAGTTTCAGATCTATAGACTTGAGGACTTCAAGGCGATATCTCTGTCTTGCTCTTTGCTTGTGTTCTAATGTGGCAGTCACTGAAAATAAATACACTAATTAATATGGTAGAAAGCAATCTCTACTCTCCCCAAACAAATCTGGCATATCCTCACCAACATTTTAGAATTTGGTTAAGACTTCAAAACCTTCCACTTTAATCTCCATCCCAGTATACATGTTTTCCTTTTCCTGGTTCCTGACTTTTATAATGGCCATTCTGCTATCTAACGATGTTTATGATCTTAAAGTAATTGAAACTAATACTAATAACAATAGCTCATTTTGAAGGCTTGTTCTGGTCATACTACATTAAACTTTCCATGTTAATTATCCCTTTCATTACCACATTTACGGACTCAAGGACATGGGTCTTCTCCATCTTCCACTATCTTCTCCTTGGCTTTCGAACAGTTTTTTTTTTTAATTTATTTAGGTATTCACTATCTGTGAATCTGGCAAAAGTCCTTAATAGTAAGAGAGTTTGGACAATTGGACTCTCTTGTGAGAAAAACATAGCTTTGAATTGTCCTTCTTTTCCAAAAGTTGGACTTTTCTCAGAATGGGTTAGCATTCCATTAGCACTCTCAAGAAATTCACAAGGATTGCCAATGCAGCTGGCTGAATGCTATGGCTTGGGGGTACTTTGCTTTTGAATCTCAGTTGAAATTTGATTATTTATGTGGCTGTGATCAGAGGCAGAGCCTTAAGAAGGATGGATGCCTTTCTTGTTGACACAGCTAACTCTCATTAGAGTATTTTCTATTGAGAGAGCAATTGCTACAAGGCAAAAAGCAGAAAGTCACTGTCTTGTGTGTTCTGCATGTGTCTGCTTTCCTTCCACTCTTGAGTGATGTTATGCAACCTCTAGAATCTTGAACTAAACAAACTTCCCTCTATAAGTTACTCAGCTTCATGTACTTTGTTATAGAAACATAAAACAGACTAAAATACAGTACTGAATGTTTACTTCAACAGCACCCCAAGTAGAAAGAGGAGAACAATGGAAAAATATGACCAGGTAAGATACAAACTTTCCTAAGTGATGGGAAATGATAGGGTATTGTGTTAAAACAAACAAACAAACAAACAAACAAAAACTGCACTAGAAAAATCATATTTCAGGGAGCTGAGACTGTCTAAAGCTAGAATTTGAGAAAAGGAAAAGTTGAGAGGTTGACTTCTGGTGGAATTCAGCAACAGAGTGTGGGGTTGAACGGGTGCAAGAATACCTACAGGTTGGAGCTAGCAGAGTAGAGTGGGTCAAGAGAGGCAACACATGACTCGTCACAAGGTCACGTGGGCTTCATTCTAAGAAAGCAAGAGAACTTTTAAGAGGACTGGATTATAGCCAATGAGAAATGCTACCATTGATGTTATAGTGGTGAGGAAATCTAGCCACTGTTTGGGGTAAAAGAAATGTCAAAGCTAGCAAACCTCTCACATCAAAACACCTGAAAACACTACCAAGGGTGGATTGTGACTGATTTTTCCCTTTGGAGTTGGTGATGACCACATATGAAATGTGTTTCCTCATGTCTGTAGAGAATGAAAGCTTGAGGAATCTTTAAGAATTCTGATATTTTAAATAGCCCAAAGTTCTGAAGAGGTGAGGTCATGAATTTATTTTTTTCCCATGGGAACCTTCTTCAAGCCTCTGGCCCCAAGTCTGTTAGCTTGAAAGAGTTAATATTGCTTCATAGGTAACTTTGTACTTTTCCTTGCTGTGAAATCAATCAATCAATCAATCAATCAAACAAACAAACAAACAAACAACAAACTAATAGTACATTACCAAAGGTGTGGAAGGGATGTATAATGTTTACTTACCTATTGCAATGGATCCAGCTTCCTGTCAGGGACAATGTACTGTCCATTTATGTTTAAATTTAAAAATAAAATTTGTCTGAAATGCAAATAGTGGCAAAAGATAGAAGCCATTTATGCTTCTACTCTGAGTTCATTATATATACTTTCTAGTAGAATATTATGTGCTTCAATTTCTCTGATTTAAATTCCATCCACTTCATTTTATAGTAACCCTCTTGCCTTTGTCACCATTTTTAATCACCCTTCTCTAGTCACAACCAGTATAAAGCTAAACATTGCAAAACACTTCATGACTTACCTGTAAGATAACTATTCTGTCTCTGTTGGTTTCATTGATGTTTTTTTGCTTTTTTCCTGACCCTGTTATCCAGTTACATGTAGCTGATTATTTACTGTAGATCTCCATAAATAAGCTCTCTCTCTCTCCTCCCTCCCTCCCTCCTTCTCTCTCCCTCTCTCTCTCTCCTCTCTCTCTCTCTCTCTCTCTCTCTCTCTCTCTCTCTCTCTCTCTCTCTCTCTCTCTCTGTGTGTGTGTGTGTGTGTGTGTGTTGCTGTGCTTGGTGCTGAGAAACTGATAAAGACCAAAAGCGGTCTGCCAACCTGGACTCTTCACACTAATGTTAGTTAACTGAAATCTTAAAAGTCTTCCAGGATTTCTGCTGGCAGAAATAACTGCATGGTCACTGGATACAGGGCTTCCTGAGCCATTCAACCATCATCAGTAGTTCTTCTGGGGAATGTGGCTGTTGCTAACATAAATGCTGGCCCTGATGTATCAAAGGTCTGTGTCTGGGTTTTCCCAATGTGTAGTTTGTTTTTCCATTATGATCCTTTGGCACCTTGCTTGTAATTGGGTACATTTCACAGTGTCTTCTCTCTTTTTTGTTCTACAGCCACTGAATTCTTGGGACACCATAAAGAATGTATTGGTGAAGGCCAGTTTTGCCAATGAATGTTCAGGATCAAGTTCACAGTTCATAAATCCCACCTTGGTTTAATGTTCAATCATGCCATTATCCCCACAGGAAGGTTTTCATGGTCTCAATACATAGTAGGCATGCCATTTGACTACAGTGTACTAATCTTGAGTGAATTTGCAAGAGAATGTATTCATTTGACTGTTTAGTTCTGTACAGCTGCAGGGATATAGGGATATATGTTGGTCTCTTTGTCATTATCTTCAGTAGGGATACAATCCCAGTATGAAGTCCTTGAGTAAGAACAGCCTCCTCACACTGCTGGTTCTATGTGCTATGCCTTGGAGATGCAAAACAAAGGACATATAGCTTGCTTGTTTTAGTGAGTGCAACCATAAGATTGTACCACTTGACTAGAACATAAAAATTCAAAAAAGTTCAAAGAATGCCAAGGCTAACAAATTGAGGCTAAGTCTGTGGGTTCCAGTGAAGTGTGATGTTTGGAGAGATTCTAAATCTTATGGGAAAATGTTTGCACTTAGTAATCAATGATAAAATAGGTTTGTTTACTTTCTATAAACAGAGAGGCATTTTGAAGTTGACAGTAGAAATAGAGTGTGCATCAAAGTGATAGAGGGCCTGTGACATCAGCTGGCCAAGGCCTGATGTCCTGTGGAACATATAGGGTTAAACAACTCTTGAAGATGTGAGTGGAGCTGGAACATATAGGGTTAAACAACTCTTGAAGATGTGAGAGTGGACCTGAGACTTGTGAAATCAGAATTTCCAGGTAAAGGTACATACAGCGTATATGCACATATATAAAGGACTGACACAGTGTAATTTCACATTGTTGTGAATAGTGGATAAAGGTAGATTCTGAGAGAAATAAGGATTGTGGGATCTAGATCATCAGGGGCTTTTCATGCAACATTGTGCCAAGGATTTTAGTGTCACTTGCATTCATGGAAGTTGGGGATCTCAATATCCAGCTTTCTTAAGAATTTAAAGATTATAACTAATTATAAGCCACATTTGAAAATAGAAACAGAAAAATCTTGGGACCAATAATGACAGTCCCTTTGCCCATTATTGTTGAGTCAAGTAAGCTCTTTGCTGAGATCAGCCAATTGGGTCTTTAGTGTGTGTGACTCCACTGTTAAACAAAAGAGAGCTTTGGACTATTACCTTTCTCAATTAGAGACTCATATTGTTATATAAGTTAGTGGCCATTGTATAGGGGCTGTATTCTGAGTCCATAGTATTCTTGGCTTGTTACAAGAAGCAATTCTAGATAGAAAATACTTGAATGTATGCCAGGCTACTGCTTTTAGCAAATAATCATGTTATTTCTATATTTACAAAGATAAGTGGCCTTCTGTTTTCTTTTTGTTCTATGTATCCTTGCCTGCATTCTCTACCTAAAAGGGGAAGAAGATGAATTATGGATACTTTCCTGGAATTATGGGTACAATGGATCACACATGGTTATAACAATTAAACTAGATCCCTGAAGCCAACACTCAGAAATTTGCTATTTAAAGGTCTTCTTTGAGAACCTATTAGTAATTGATAAGGGTATTTGAAATAGGTACCATTATTTGAACTGGAGATAATGGTTGCAATGTTTAATCTTAATTTTCAACCTGACCAGATTTAGAATCATTTAGCAAGCCAAGAGCTGAAGAGATGATGTAGTGGTTAATAGCACTAATTGCTTTTCCATAGTTCAATTCCCAGCACCCATATGGTTGTTCAAAACTGTCTGTAATTCCAGTTCCAGGGTTATGACACACTGACATAGAGGAAAAACACCAATTCACATAAAATAAAAATAAATAAATAAATGAGATATTAAAAAAATGGAGACATATCTCTGGATGTCTGTAGATGGGCAGCTTTCAGAAAGGATTATGTGTAGGGGCAAAAATTTGCCCTGATCCTAGGTTGTGGCACCCCATTAACTAGGGACTTAGGTGAAATATAAACAGCAAAAGGAGAAGCCAGCTGAGCACTTGTCTTGCCTTCTCCCAATGCTGGCCCCACCATGCAGTGGTGACCTAACATGTTGCACAATGCCTTTTCTACCATTTTTAACTGAATCATCAGAAACTGTAAGGGAAGGGCTTTTCCTCTTCTAAGATGTTTCTATCAGGTATTTTGTCACAACAGTAAGAAAAGTTATTGTATCACAGTAACTTAACCTAAACAGAACTAATATTGAAAACTTAGACACTCAAACTTACTCTATAAATAACGAATACAATGTAGATGCCATGCAGCCTGAGACTGTTAGAGTGAGAAGGGAATGGTTATTCTTTGAATTGCAAGGATTCCAGGCGATCTTGACTTGTAGGGGTGGGGAAGGAAAGGATCCCACATTTATAACTGGCTTTAGTGCTTATTCTTCATGACAAATTAAACTGTATTACAGCACAAAACTATGTTTTAATTTCAATAACCAAAGTAAATATACTTGAAATATAATTTTAAAATATTTCAGATCATACAGTTCTAAAACGCTAATTTCTAGTGGTTACTTTAAAGAGTGACATTTTTTTTTTTCCTTGAGAAAATTTGGTGAGGAGAACAGGCACTACAGCCCAGTCTTTAGTCCACTATTGTTTTCATCTCATGGTGATGAAGTAAAACAATTCCAGGATGGGGATATGTCATTGGCAATGATATATTCTAACAGTCCAATTCATGGTCTTTTTAGATAAAATTCAGGCTCAAATCTCACCTTCAATTTGAGATCTTCTACACTTTCTTTGTAAGACATGAAACAATTTATCCAGCTCTTCTCAGCAACAATTCCCATCTGAGTAAACCCAGATTAATAATAAAATGTAAGCATCTGTGTCATGCAGAGATGTTGCTGCATATGTAGAAAGTATTCAGACAATGGTAAATACAGCTATTACGGCATTGTCTTTTAATCTGCCCAATACATCTTTCGTCTTCAGTGATAAACAATGTACTTCATTTTTAATGTCTTCTGCCACTTCCGTTGCTCTTTTGTTCATTTTGGTTTTTGTACTGCAGATTTGAGCCAGGTCCCATATACGTTAGCCATACTTCCTACCATTCACTTACGTTCTTAGTACCTCATTCCATGTCACATTATTGTCTCTGCCTAAGAGTGAATACTTGAGCGCACAAATCCAGAGTCACTTTCATAGAAATTAAAGATTGGAAATAGTTAAGTTATGAGGTACAGGCTAGCTTGGGATTTATAGAAAAAAATATCTATTACCAAAATCAGAAAGTAAAAAGAAAATAAGGAAGGAAGGAAGGGAGAGGGGTAGGGAGGAAGAATGTAGGATACCTTCTTTTTGCTAATTATTTTTATTTAAATTTGAAACAAGCTTGTTTTACATGTCAATCCCAGTACCCGCACCTATCTGTACTCCCCTGCGACCCCCACCAATTCCCATCCCATCTCCTTCCTGCTCTCCAGGAGGGTGAGGCCTTCAATGGGAAGTCTTCAAAGTCTATCATATCATTTGGACCAAGGCCTAGGCCCTTCCCCATGTGTCTGGGCTGAGAGAGTATCCCTCTATGTGGAATGGGCTCCCAAAGTCCATTCGTATACTAGGGATATTTATTGATCCACTGCCAGAGGCCCTATAGACTGCCCAGTTCTCCTAACTAACACCCACATTCAGGGGGTCTGGGCCAGTCCTATGCTGGTTTCCCAGCTATGAGACTGGAGTTCATGAGTTCCCCCTTGTTCAGGTCTGCTGTTTCTGTGCTTTTCTCCAGCCTGGTCTTGAGCCCTTTGCTCCTCACTCCTCCCTCTCTGAAACTGGATTCCAGGAGTTTGGCTCAGTGTTTAGCTCTGGGTGTCTGCTTCTGCTTACATCAGCTACTAGATGAAGGCTCTAGAATGGCATATAAGGTAGTCATCAATCTCATTATTGGGGAAGGGCATTTAAGGTGGCCTCTCCATTATTACTTAGATTGTTAGTTGGGGTCATCCTTATAGATCTCTGGACATTTCCCTAGCGTCAGATTTCTCTTAAAACCTATAATGGTTTTCTATATTCTGGTTTCTCTGTTCTTGCTCTCCTCTACTTTTTCCTCGACTCAATCTTCCTGCTCCCTCATGACCTCCTCTGCCCTTCTCTCCTTTAAGACACTCCTTGAAGAAACTGTCCATTATCCCTCCTACATAGTTTCTACCTTTCCTTAGATATGGTAGAATATGAAGTTCTCTTTAATAACCACCCCTTTACATACTGAAGAGAACTTGTTTCTTATATTTGTAGCCAGAAGATCCTCAGTGGTATATCATTGTGGCACCCAGCAATTCTTGTGTCTCTACATTGTTTTATAAGTCTTGGTTTTTCCTATCGGAAGTTTTTCCTCCTATACTCGCTAATAATGTGCTTCATTCATCCTAATGGTAAAACATTTTTGCACACATCACTTTGGGTGACTATGTGGTATTTCACCCAAGGTTCTCCTTCAGTTTACCTTTCTAGATGGGAGATGTCAGATATAGCACATTTTTTTTTTTTCCATTGTAAGTAGTGCATAGGAATGTCTGGTGAGAAATTTCATTGATGAGTCAACAGACAACTCAAACCAAATGATACCAGACTAAGCAAAGAATAAATTCATTAAGCTCGTACTGAATAGCCCTACAAACCTTGGCCACCAAAGACTTGCTTTTATACTTATATCCATTTTAATTTACTGCAGTTAACTATCAACTATATGTCCTCTTTCTTCAAGATATGATACATCAGCAATATGGCTGACTAATTGAGACATGAACAATGACAATATCAGTACACATACTATATGGTTGCAGGGGAAACATCGTTAGATCATCACTAGTCTAAGAACGATAGGTAAGCAATGACTGCTGGAGAGGAAGAAATTGTCTCTTCCATAGATGAGGCCCTAACTAGTTATCTATTACCAACTGGTCAGTCTTGAAATCATTGACATAAAACCAATGAAAGAGACACAACAGGTTGTATTTATATTAAAAGCAATGATTATATAAAGAGATTTGAAAGGGAGTAAGTATGAGATGGATTGGTGGGAGGAAAAGAATGGGGAGAAGTAATGTAATTATATCTTAATTAAAACTGAAGAAGAATATAAAAATTAAAAATCTCCAAAATACAGATATTTATTTTTTCTGATAATTTACAATGATCTGAATGCTTCAATAGATATATATTGAAGGTTGAATGCTCCTAAAAGTACTATTGGAAGGATTACCCAATTCTAAAAATAATTATGCTAAAACAAATAAGGTTTTTTAAAAGTATTTTTTAATTCCTTTTTTTTACATTATACCCATAGTTCTTCCTCCTACCCCTATTCCTGTGCTTTCTCCTACTCCTTTTTGCTCCCCCTTAGGTCCCCCCAATCAACTCATACTAGTAAGGACTCCCATGGGGGGGCGTCTAAAAGCCTGGCCTGTTAAGTTGAGCCAGGATCAAGTCCCTCCCACCCTGCATTAAGGTTGGGCATGGCAATTGAACTAGGCCCTCTGTATGTGGGAGAAAATTGTGTAGCTGGGTCTAACTGAGGGACCTCTGCACACTAATAAGGGTTTTGTTTGTTTGTATTGTTTTGTTTTATTTTTCAAGTCTACCTGTCCTTCCAGTTGCCTCTGTACCAGAAGATGTAGCTGAATCACTACAGAATCTAACAGAAACCTTCTGGGGAGTTTCATGAAATCTAAAGTTCCATAGTACCCATGTGGAGGTCAGAGAACAACTTTGGGTGTTGATTGTCATCTTCCTCCTATTCTTGCTCTGGAGGCTGCTTTAGATGCCAGACCATCTAGCCTGGAAACTTCTAGTAGTGAACACAGGCAATTACCCTGGGTATTATGTGGGCTCTGAGAATTTAAACCCAGTTTTTCACTCATACAGCTAACATTTTACCAATTGAGCCATCTTAGTAGACCTAGCTTGTAATAATTTCATCTAAGACTTTATAAAATGAGATTCCAGAGGGGTTATTATTCATACTAAGTGATCTCCAGGGTTCTAGGTGGATTGTGCATATGTGAAATTAGAGTTCTGTAGGCCTTCTGCAAGGTAGTGGTTTTATAAAGAACAGAATGTGAGTTTTGTGTTCAATAAGCGAACATGATTTGGCTTTGTTAAAAAGTTCTAGAAATGTTAATGGTACATTTTATTAAAATGTTGAAAGCAGGCTCTGGAAACATGACTCTGGTCCTTTGTTTATTTACAGTGTATCATAAATTCATTTTAGTATGAACTCAGATTCAAATTAACTTCATTATCTTCTGTTTGAGAAACAATGACACTTTTATGTCCTGGTATAGTTTAATGAAATCAAATTATTCCAGTTTGATTTGGTGATAGGGTTCTCCAAATGAGCATCTTTATTAGCAGCTGCCTTGCCTCCTCTTTTGGTGCTTGAGATTTTCCTTGATTACAACGCCATCATATTCATAGCCATGCTTGCCTACTGTAACCACATTTAACAGAATAGCATTGAAGTTTGTCAGTTTGTTTCTTTCAAATGCCTTTTATTATTATTTCAATGTACTTATTTATATGTTCACCTGTGTATGTATATGTAGTATGTGTATGTATTAATTGTATCTGAATATAGGTAGCATGTTTTGCAGACTGCATGAGGAAGTCAGAGTATAATTCTTTATAGTTTATTCTCTCCTTCCATCCTGGGTTCTGGGAATAGAACTCAAGACATTAGGTTTGCATGGCAAACACAGATATGCTGAACCATTTTGTGAACCCTAAAAGGTCTTTTAATCACCATTAGGGAGTGCTGAACCTCTGGTAAACTCAAATATTTTGTCCTCAAGTACTTTGTTCACAAATTCCTTTAGATTGGAGAGATGAGTCAATTGGTAATTGCTTGCCAGTTAAGAATAAGGACCTGTGTCTGCTCACTGAAAACTGCATAAAAAGTAAGCAAGGTGGTGATTCTTGCTTCCAATCTCAGCACTGGCAAGGCAGAGATAGGAAGATCTGTGAGACTCACTAGCTAGATAGCTTAGCCTAATTACCTACCCCCAGCCCCGTGAAAGATACTGTCTCAAAAATGAAGGAGAATAGCTGCTGAGGGAGGGTATTCATGGCTAATCTCAGGTGTCCACATTTGTGCACACACACACATGGACACACTGTAGGCATAGGCACATGCACCTATTCAATACACATGTGTATTGTGTGTGTTTCTGTGAGAATCTGAGTGTGTGCTCACACACCATAACCCCCATGTGAAGGTTGGGGGACATCTTTAAAGGCTTGGGAATGTGATTTTGTTGTTTAAAATCCTTCTATATAAACATGAAGACCCACGTTCAATAGAAGCATTCATGTAAAAGCCACAGTATCCCCAGTGCTGGAAATATGGGATCAGATCATCTCTTCTCCAAAATGGTGAGCTCTAGGTTCAGTAAGAGACCATACCTTTAAAAATATATTGTTGTGAGCAATTTATTGTCAACTTCTGGTCTCCACATGCACACACATGTATACCCTTCCCCCAACATGTACACAAATAGGCATACCCATACATATACACAAAGACTCTTAGGACTATATAGACCTTCATTTGAATTTTGGATTTATATAACTAAAAATTAACTTGGAAATTTAGAATTTTTCTTTAAGTAAACACATATGCTATTATTAACATTGTTCGGTAGAAATCAAACTATTATATTCTAAAGCAAACAAAGTAGAAGTTTACTGTTTTATATTTTACAGCTCTCTTAAATTGGAAGGCAGCTGGATTCTGATCTGTTCTATAGACAGTCTGTTGTAATATGTTGTTTTGATATAAGTGTGTGAAGAGAATCTGACCACAGTAACACATGAGTAGTTAGACAAGAGAAAGGAGTATTTTAATATCTTACTTGTAGACAGTTGTGTGTAGTCCTTGAGAGTATAATGGAATTGAGCTGAAAGCTTACCTGCAGTGAAATATATAGCGTTTCATCAGAGAACTTTTCTATCTCTGATTTGTGAATCTCCTTTGGTCTCATGTCCTGAATATGCTTTTTATCTACATATGATTTTTTTGTGACATAATGAATTACTCTTTTGAAGGTTGTTGACTTATTCTATTATGTACAAAGTCCAACAGAGGAGACAGATTTGGCTCTGAATATAGCAGAGACATGTGAGAATTTGTTTTCCCAGACTATGTCAGTGGGTAGAAAATTACTGAGAAGTAAGATGGCAGATTAGGGGATTAGAGTCCAGTGATACAACAGTATTCTTAATGGGCAAGTCAAGAACTTACACATAATGTATTGAGGTGATTAAACACAGAAGGATTCTTACTGGTCTGACTTATCACTAAGAATTTTTGCAAAAATTTAGGCAATATGGAGGCCATGATTATCGTAGTTGAAAACAGTCCTTATAGGATTTTGACTAAAGTTTGCTTAAGATAGATTTTGTCAATATCTTCCTAAGATAAAAAATATTTGCTCACCTTATTTCAAGGAATCACAACTGTTGGTGTTCAGATAAGCTCATGAAAGTAGGCTTTCAAGATTCAGAAAGCTGTCAAGATGATGGACATGATGGTTATCAGTATTTCTATTTTTACTTCTGGGCTCAAATTTCATTATATGACATTAAATACTACACATTATTTTCCCTTGAAGTGATAAATTCACTTTATTATTTCTATAGAAGATACTGGTGAAATGTCTATTGTGCACATGCTTTTCTTTAAGTGAAAGTAGCATTCAGTTAATCTGACAATTAAAATAATTATATAAGAGCCTTCTCTCAAAATAAGCATCACATGTCAATTTTTGAAGCTATGTATATTTTAACACATGTCAAATGAAAAAGGTGTGTACACAAGGGTAAAGATTATGCAACTTTTGCTTCTTCTTCAAGGACATTCTAGATGGACTTGGCATTTCAAAAAGAATTATAGGGAATTTTGGTGAAGATGAGGTAAAATTACTGTTGATTTCTCCTATTTTGGTTTGGACTATGTCCCATAAGCGTCAGCCATCATTGCTTTTGAACAAAATAAAACAAATTTTGAAACAAGTATAAATTTATTGTTATTAGGAAAATAATTTTGACCTCATGGAAGAGTCTTCTGGATGATGGGAACTACAGAACACAGTTTTGAAATTTTATAGGTTTACCTTATAAAAATTTGGTAAATGATTTCTAATCTGTTATACTTTAATTAGTTTACTGGGTCCCAATCCTATTGATATTAAAAATATGTACTATATGCTTATTTGAAGTGTGTATTTATTTTGAAAAAAAATAAAGAAAAATGAGGGAGAGTAAGAAAGAAGGGAGTAGAGAGAAGTAAGGAAAACTGAAAGGGGGAGGGGGCGGGAAGAAGGGAGGGGCACAGTGAAGGAGAGAGAGATACGCAGATGAGCAGAGCCAGATTATATCAATGGCTGATTTAAAAGAAAACTAACAAGTGAAGTATAGTTTTATTTTTGTTAAAAATAGATTCTTCTCTCATACAGTACACCCTCATCATAGTTTTCCCTCCCTCCACTCCTTCCAGCTGTCCCTACAACCACTCTTTCCAGACCCACTCTGCCCCAATTTCCTCTTCACAAAGAGCAAGCCTCCATGAGATAACTGTCAAACAGGACAAAACAAGATACAATAAGACAACACAAAAGTCCTTAAGGTGTGGATGAAACAAAGCGATCCTCATAAAGCCCTTAAAATACCCTGGTACCATTACCCTTACATATGCAACTGTATCATCATCCTACACTCACTCAAATGTCCAAGAAGCCGTGTATTTGTAAGTGCAAGCTGGATAAGGTAACAGAGGAAAAGAGTCTCAAGCACAGGCAAAAGGGACAGAGATATACCCACTACAACTGTTAGGAGTCTCACAATAATACTAAACTGAAAATGCTAACATATATGCAGAGGACTTGGTGTAGACCCACGCAGGCCCTGTTCTTACCAGTTCTGTCTCTGTGAACCTATGTGACCCTTGCTTAGTTGATTCAGTGGGTAATATTATCTTTTTATCCTCCATCCCCTCTGACTCCTACAATATTAACTTCCTCTTTTCTATAAGGTGAGCCAATCTCTGAGAGGCGGGACTAGATGGAAATGTCAAATGTAGATTACCTTTCCACATAGATTTTGGCCCTGGGTGTCTGTACCAGCTCCTACCTGCTGTTAGGGGAAGTTTCTCTCAAGGTGACTGGGAATGGTACTGATCTATGACTATAGCAGAATATCATTAGAAATCATTTCATTGATTTTTCTGTTGTGTTTAGTTCTACCCCCAGGTTTCTGGACTATTCAGTTTCTAGTTTCTGGCCATCAAACAGGTTGGGCAAGGGGCCCTTCATGGAGTGGGACTCAAGTTAAACCAGACATTGGTTGACCATTCCCACAAATTCTGTGCCATCATCATCCCAGCGCTTCTTGCATGCAGGGCAGATTACAAATAGAGAGTTCTGTGACTGGGTTGCTGTCCCAGTTTCTCTTTCCATAGCCTAAAGAGTACCTTGTTGTGCTAAAGATACTAAAATGTAGGAGTCAAGATTCCAAGTCTAAACCTGCTCAACCTCTCTACATTCAATGAGCTGGGGGGAAGTTGTTCATAGCAACGGGGCCCTGCTGTCAGTTTTCAGAGAGCAATACTATGTCCTAGCATCAGACTGGGTTATTTAGGGATCTCCATGAGAACTCCTTAGCTATCAACTCAACCTAATAAAATCCAGTCCTACCATTACCACTGGAAGTCTTGACTAGCTACAAAAGATGGCCAGTTCAGAGTCTGTACCATTCCTTACTTGAATTCCTTTCAATGGTTTCCCTCATAGATGTCAGGAACTTTCAACTGCACTAGGTTTCCACACCAGCCCCCAAATTCCACTGAATTATAGTTTTTTTAAAGATCCATTTACATACAAAGTTTTAACACAATTTCTGAGAATTTTTGTGTCTGGTATCTGATTCTCTGAAATGTCCTAAGGAAGGCAGAGAAAGGCAGCAAAGTTCATGTTTGATTTTTTTAATGGGCCTCAATTTTACCTTCTAAGAGATGGGTGTCATCTTTGCCAGAGCATTCTGAAGACCCTCAGACCAATCTGCCGAGGAAAAGGAAGGAACAACACTTATTTGCGGATTTTATTGCTTATTTTTCATGTGTTGCCACATATCATTACATATCCATGCTACTTCTTGTTGAGTATGAATGAAATTAGACTGACTTTACCTAAATCCCATCATATAGCATTGTAAGCATCTAAAGGATAAATATGGTCTGAAGGGGCAGGGTTGGAGCTATATGACAGTCAGGAAAAACCATGAAGCTAGGTGAAAAGGATTCTCTTCATACTGCTTTGAACTTTTGGCCTTGGTCCTGCAGAGTGTGCATGCACACTCCCATGCATGTGTGCACACACACACATGTGCTCATGCACACAAACACCACATGCAACTGTAGAGGTAAAAAGTCAATGTTTAGTGTATTCCTCAATTGCTTTCCATGTTTTTTGTTTGTTTTGAGAAAGGGTCTATATGTGAACACAGAGCTCATCATCTAGGCTCAACTGGTTGGCCAACAACATACAAGAATTTAAGTATATCTCCCAGTAAAGATATTGTAAACATGAGCCAGTACTCCCAGCTTTTCATATGGGCACATGGCAAGCTCTTTTCTTAACAAGCCACCTCTTGTCAGTACAGGCCTGTAGCCTTCATAAGAATCACCTATTGAAACATACATTCTTTTCTGAGTCTTGGTTTAGTAGTTTGAAGACATAGGCAAAATCTCAAAACTGACTTATGAGAACCTGCTTGGCACTAAGTAAGCATTTTCCTAATGTGAACTGTGCAGAGAGCTGTCCATACCCTATAGTACAGTCTGAGCCTCCAAACCAAGGTGATCTGATACTACTGTTACAGAATTGGAGAAGTCAGCTTTCAACAGCTTTATGCTAACACACTGACAAAATACAAAACAAAACAAAATACTACAAAACAGCAATAAAAAACAAATATGCTCAAATACCAGCTGCAGTTTTCATATATAGGAACTTTCTAATGGATTCTTTAAGCTCTTTGGTTCTGACTTTCTAAATGTACTTAAGAATCTCATAGTTATGGATTTCTATTGATAAGAAGGCCTCAGGGTATAATTTAATTAAATTGCCTAAAGTTTACATTTACAATAACGTTTGCATTTAACAGCGTAATCTTCTAATTTGAGGGGCTTGAAATGACCATAGTCTTTGAAACATTAGTCCTACTTTAGGAATTCATTCTATAAAATCATTCTGAGATGAGATCATAAATTTATGTATGAGGAAGAATTACTTCAATGTAACTCATAATCACAACAATTTGAAAATAACCTAAATGTTCCAATACCAGTAAAAACTTTGGATAATTTATGGTAAACGGCATCATGGGATGTTTTACAGACATTAAAATAAATGTTTTTAAAGCTGCAAGAATCCTCCTAATGTACATGACCTGATATGCACATGGATATAGAAGAATGTATTAAAGTAACCATAGTGCTGAAAAACATGTTCATGAGTATGAGAAAGAGGAAGGACACATGGCTTTACTCTGCAGACTTCAGAGATGATTTGTGTCTTATATTATGTCTGCCAATGGCCTCTCTATTTTCATTATGAATATTTGATACACTAATGTTAGAAAAAAAGACATTGTGAATAAAATACTAGGGGTGGAATGCTTTTAAAATAGAGAAGCATTCACCTGGATACTATGATTGAGAGTTCAAAAGCAATCAGCAGATATTAAATATTTAACACATTAGCCTACTTTTCATGACTGCTTTCTGTCACCCATGGCAGGCTTCAACTTTAGGATTGTTTTTCTTCAACAAGAATGCATTGTAGTAGAGAAAAAAAATACTATGATTTTCTTGGAAATCTGTGTTTGCTGAGTAGGACTAGGTCACATTTCTGGACTTGCAGACTCCAGTATGTACTCAGGCTGTGTACTAGTCAAGAGGAAGCTCTAGAGCCTGGGGTGAAGGCTTTCTCCCTGAAATCCACTGGGTGCTGATGCTGCAGTCTGAGATCCTTGGGGGACCCTAAGTATATCACATAGACTGGGACAAAGCAAATGGGGACAGTTAATTATGCTGATCATCTTTGGTTCAAACTCCTCCTATATTTGCACACTCAGGCTGTTCTCTGTTATCAATCAAACAACAAATAGAAGGGCAAGTAGCTTAATTTTCTTATAAAATTATTTTGATTCTTCTCATGTTATAAAATCTTCTATAGTTTACCTTTTCATCTATGTCTTTTCTGCTTCTCCATGAACACTTATCCCCCTTTTGTTTGTCCTTCCTTCTTTCATGCATTCATTCCTTCATTTTCTCCCTCCATTCCTCCTTTCCTTCCTTCCTTCCTCTGCCTTTTTCCTTTCTCTTATAGACCTGTGTTCTTAATTGTGCTGCTATCTTTTGTTGATAGCTGGGGAAATCAGTGCCTGCGGTTGCTCCATAAGATCAGTTTGCTGTGAGTTTGCACATTCTTCAAAGGAGACCTAGAAAACAGTCCCCTCTTTAGCTAGAATTAATCAATTTCTCTCGAAATATGTCTCTAGAGAGCAAGGATGAAAATTAATACAATAGCTGAGAGCACTTAGAGAGATCATAACAGTATTCCACTCAAAACATGACCTTGGCTTCTATAGTCCTTCACCTCCCAATCAAATTGTAATTAATGTTGCTTTAGGGTGCATAAGCAGAATTTGTTATTAATTTGCAGCTATGCATATGTCTCATAAATGCTGAGGCTTATGTTTTTTAAAGCATCTGTAAGAAGATGAGGGGATCAAGAAATAAAACACGCACAGCTATCTTCTCAGTTGAAGAATCTATATTTGGAAACAAATCTGTAAATGAGATCTCATGTATATACAACCCCAACTACAGTGAGATACAAACCAGGTGATAAAATACAACAAGATAGAAACTCAGTGTTAAAGTAGCAATAGTAGTTACTGTGCTATTAATTTCTACTTATTATCTGCACAATCACAAAAACTTAGAAACATTTGGGAACTTTTCTGTTTCAGGTATTTAGGGTATTTGACAGTTGTTGTAGAGGGATATCTTCTTTTAGGATATACATACATACATGCACGCTTATACACATATACATATATCAGATACTTTTAAATTTTCTAAACATTCTCTTCAAATGCTATAAAGTAAATAATTAAATACTTCAGTGAAGTAGAAACTCAAGAAGTTCTTGTCAGGTACATTTAGAAAGATAACATTTTTTTTGTTGTTGTTGCTTAAATACCACTTCTGTGTAACATAGGACATGGAGAAATCAAATGGTATTGACCTGGAGGCTTCACCCCTAGAGGTTAGGTTTTATAGTAACATAAGTCTCTATGCATACTACAAAGGGAGAATATCAATCAAAAGTCTTATACAACTGTGACCCTATGTGCTATAATAATGATTAGCCTGTCAAGAAACACCCACTGGTGCAACAGTGGCATTAATGTTGTAGGAATAACCACCTACATAATGGTTTGAGTTTAAGCTCACACAAAAAAATATAACTTAAGTCTGGTAGTGATAGAATATTATTTATGATCTAATAAGCCACTGGAGATTATAGAGCTATAGAACAGCTATAGAGCCAGGTAGCCAGGTAGTGGTGATATACATCTTTAATACCAGGACTCAGGAACAGAGGCAGACAGATTTCTGTTAGTTCAAGGCCACACTGAGCTACGTGAAATTGATGCAGTCTAAAAGAAAAACAGCTCACCCAAAGGTGATCTCAGCACTAGGAATCACAGGCCTTTAATCCCAGCACCAGGAAGGTGGAGACGCGAGTGATGTGTCTGGGAAGAAAGAGGAATATAAAGCAGGAGACAGGAACTTAAAGGATTTCAGTCTGAGGCTTGGTAGAGAGTAGTGCAGTCAGAATTGTACTTTGAGGATTTGTGGAGACAGGATCATCCGTTTTTGCCTGAAGTAGAGGTAAGAGCTACTGACTTGGCTGCTTTGCTTTTCTGATCTTCAGTGGCTTTGTTAAATCATAAACAATATATCACCACACTGGCAGTATTAACTGGTTTCAAAACATGATTGGATAGGTTATAAGTCCTATGGAAGAACCTAAATATATATAATAATCAACTGACCCTGGGTCCTTATCTTTATACTTACATATTACTTCATTTCTCACCTCTCATCATAGAATCTTCTTGCTGTTGATGATGATTAATACAAATGCCATCAATTGATCAACAACAGAGAATGAAGGACTTTAGAGTTCTCAGCTCTCATTAGGACATCTATATTATGTTCCCACCTCCAAGACTCAGGCATCATTGTAGAAGTGGGTGCAGAAAGATTATAGTGCCAACAGTAATAAGCATATTAAGAGTAACAATATGTGCTGAACATAGTAGGGCCATTGTACAAATTTTCTGACAGAGGCTGTGAATGCATAAACAAGACCTGAACAAGGTCAAGACAGTTAATTTCCCAAAATGGATTGGAAAGAGTCCCACAGATCCCCCCACATATCTGAGGAGCAATTGCACTTAAAGAATACTAGGGGGTGGAGAGTCAGTTCTTTTAGGGAATGTGACCTCTGATTGGGTATCCATGTTCCAGGAGATAGGTCCACGTCCATATTCAGATAGTTGGCACTAAGTGGAATTAGTGGTTTTAAAATAAGAGTACATAAAATTTGGAGGGAAAAGCTGTAGAGGAGGGGTAAGGGAGGAATGAGATAATTGAGCTTAATTTTAGCAAAATATCTGCATCTATTAAATTACCATACAATTAAATTTTTTTTATTAAAAAGAAAACAATTTTGTTCAGTTAAAGTAGTAATTTGGGATTGTGGAACACAATAAGGCAATTCATGACTTAGTCATAATAAATTTTGTCTGTTATCTAATAGCTGTTTGTTCACTGAATAAACTATTTGCTATGATAATTTAACTGCAATAATATTATTGACGCAAATAGAGAAATATGTTGTTGTTTACTTTAAAGTCTTCCAGGAAAAACTGGAAAAATGTTCAATGGGTAAAGTGTTTGTTGTGCATGCCTGAGGACCTGAGTTAGACCCCCAACATTCATGTAAAAATCTAGGCCCTGGAAGGCATGTCTATAATCCCTGTGTTGGGTAGAGATATTGGAAGAGACAGGCAGATTCCAGGAGCTTGCTGGCCAGCCATTCCATTTGAAATGTGATTTGTGGGCCAATGAGGAAGCTTGTCTCAATGAATAAGTGAATAAATGAATAAATGAATAAATAAATAAATAAATAAATAAATAAATAAATAAATGTGTAGCAGTCTAGATGAAGACTCTTCATCTCATGTTGACCTTTGGTATCCATATCTCCTTAGGAATGCACACACACACACACACACACACACACACACACACACTGAAAAGTCTTCTTGGAGAAGATATTCCTGAGAAGATAGCAGAGTTATACTGTCAAAAGAGTCTCAATATTTCTTCTCTTTCCATTTGATAACCCAAATGATGGACTCTCAACTCTCGAGACTGCCTCATAACCCTCACCAAATCTAGATCTTTATCTTGTATTGTGGTCTCCATTATAACTTAGGTTTAATCCATTTCAGTATTTAGCAAACTACATTCTAATCACCACTCTCAAGGTAAACAAAAGTAACTTTAGGGTAACAATTGCATTTCCTAGTACTTCCCACACTAAAGCTATCCTGGAACATGCGAGATTTTCAATAGTTATCCGAGAACAATTAACCTTAGATATTTCCCCTTTAACAATTGAGTCAACATTATCTTTTCAGCTTTAATCTGTAAAAGCAAGCAAGTATAATTGCCCCAGATGTTCAGGTTCTTTGTGTGTAAAATGAGAATACTTACAATGATAAAATTTCTCTGGAGTGCCCAGTATTTCCAGTTTATGGATAAGTATTTACAACCTGCCAGATAGTGAGCTTCCTATTTACAGGCAGATCGTCATCTTATTACTCACAGTAATTCTGAATGTACTATTGTATACATTTTATTTGTGGAGGCAAATGAGGTTCAAGGGAATATACAATCCCTCAAAATTAAAAAATTCATAAATTATAAGATCTGAATCTCCCACTAAGAAATTTATGGATTTTTTTTGTTCATTTCATTGTACCTCCAACTACCTTAGAGGTAGTTTCACATGATTTCATCAGACCAGAACTTAAAACCAAATGTGTAAATAATTTTTTTGGGGGCATTCAGCTCACAAAAAAAAATGACACAGAGACTTAATTATTAAAGTTCAGTCTGCAGTTTAGCCTTGTCTGACTAGCTCTTATAGCAAATTGACCCATTTCCATTCATCTCCATGTTGCCATGTGTCTCGTCCTTTGCCTTTCCTCCTTCATGCATGTCTGTTTCCCCTGTGTCTGGACGATGACTCCTTTCTTCTTCTCAGAGCTCCCTGTCTCCAGAAGTCCCACCTATTACTTCTGCACAACTCTTGGCCATTCAGCATTTTATTAAACCAATCACAGTGACACATCTTCACACAGTGTAAAGAAATTTCCACATTTCCCTTTTTTTACCTAAAGAAAAAGAAAGGTTTTAACTCTAACATAGTAAAACTATATATAACAAGAACATTCAACAGGTAAGAATTACATTAATAATTTCCAGTCCATTTGTATTTGGTATATTTGATGAAAGTACTATATTATGTCTTATCTTGATGTATATAAAGTTTTATACCTAAACCATTTTTTTAATGGTTAAGACTTTCTTTTTTTTATTTTTAAAACAATTTTATTTTACATATCAGTCCAAGTTCTCTCTTCCTCCATCCTCCCACTACCCCCACCATCTCCCCATCTCAAACCCCATCCATTCCTCAGAGGGCAGGGGGCCTCCCATGGGGAAACATCAAAATTTCTCACATCATATGGGGCAGGACCAAGGCACTCCCCTCTGTATCTAGGCTGAGCAAGGTAACCCTCCAAAAGAATCAGCTCCAAAAAGCCAGCTCAAGCACACTGAATAATTACTGGTTCCACTGCCAGTGGCCACATAGACTACCCAAGCCCCACAACTGACACCTACATTCAAGGGTCCTAGTTCAATCTTTTGCAGGTTCCCCAGCTGTCAGTCTAGAGTCAGAGCTCTCATTTGCTCATATCAGATGTTTCTGTCATTTGCCACAGCATGGTTTTGAGTCCTTTGCTCATCATTCCTCCCTTTCAATAACTGCACTCCAGGAGTTTGGCCCAGTGCTTATCTGTTAATCTCTGCTTCTGCTTCCATAAGCTACTAAATGAAGGCTCTATGATGTAATTTAAGATACTCGTCAATCTTATTATAGGGGAAGGGCATTTAAGGTACCCTCTCCACTATTGCTTAGATTATTAGTTGGGGTCTTCCTTGTGGATTCCTGAGAATTTCCCTAATGCCATGTTTCTTATGAAGCCCATAGTGGCTCCATCTATCATGGTATCTCTTTCCTTGCTCTCCTCTGTCATTCCCCCAACTTCACCTTCCTGGTGCTCATGTTCTCCTCTCCCCTCCCCTTTTCTCCTGCTCTCTCTCTTCCCTCCCTTCCTTCCCCCAATGTTCCCAATTTACTCAGGATATCTTCCCTTTCCCCATCTCTGTGGCTCCATGTATGTTTCTTAAGGTCCTCTTTGTTCTCTTTGTTTCCTAGCTTCTCTGGGTTGTGGAGTGTAGGCTGGTTATTCTTTCCTCTGTGTCTTCTATCCACTTATGAGTGAGTGCAAGCCATGTTTGTCTTTCTGTGTCTGGGTTACCTCACTCAGGATGGTTTTTTCTAGTTCCATCCATTTGCCTATGAATTTCAATATGTCATTGTTTTTTTTTTTTTTTTTAAACTGCTGAGTAGTAATTTGTACCACAATTTCTTTATCCATTCATCAGCTGAGGGGCATCTAGGTTACTTTCAAGTTTTGTCCATTACAAGTAATGCTGTTATAAACAAAGCTGGACATATGTCCTTGTGGTGTGATTGTGCATCCTTTGTGTATATGCCTAAGAATGTAATGGTTTGGTCTTAAGGTAGATCAATTCCAGTTTTCCTAAGAAACCGCCATACTGTCTTACAAAGTGGCTGTACAAGTTTGCACTCCCACCAGCAATGGGAGAGTGTTTCTCTTTATCCACATCCTCTCCAGCATAAGCTGTCATCAGTGGGGTTTTATTTTATTTTATTTTTTTATTTTATACATTCTGACCAGTGTCAGATGATATCTCAGTGTTGTTTTGAGTTTCATTTTTCATGATGTTGAGCAATTCCTTAAGTGTCTTTCAACCATTTGGTATTCCTGTTGAGAATTCTCTATTTAGATCTGTACTCCATTTTTTTTTTTAAAAAAAAATTGGGTTATCTGGTTTTGTGTCTATTTTTTTTTTTTTTTTGATTTCTTTGTATATTTTGGAGATCAGCCTTCTTTAGATGTGAGTTGGTATAAATATTTTCCCATTCAGTAGGCTTCTGTTTGGTCTTGTTGACCATTTCTTTTGCCTTACAGAAGCTTCTGAGTTTCAGGAAGTCCTATTGATTAATTGTGGATCATAGTGTCTGTGCTACTAGTATTAGGTTCATGAAGTAGTCTCCCGTACCAATGTATTCAAGGGTATTTCTCACTGTATTTTCTAAGATGTTCATTGTAGCTGGATTTATGTTAAGGTCTTTGATCTGTTTGGATCTGTTTTGGATCTGTTTTATGCAGGACAATAGATATGGATCTATCTGAAATCTTCTACTTTTTAGCATCCAGTTATGCCAGCACCAATTTTTTTCCATTGTATAATTTTAACTTTTATTTTGTCAGAAATTAGGTGTTCATAGGTGTGTGGCTAAATATCAGGGTCTTTGATTTAATTCTATTGGTCCACCTCTGTGTTTTTGTGTGAATACCAAGCTATTTTCATTATTAAAGCTCTATAGTAGAGATGCCTCTGGAATTTCCTTTATTGTACAGGATTGTTTTGGATATTTATTTTTTTTTTTTCATATGAAGCTGGATATTCTTTCAAAGTCTGAGAAGAATTGTGCTGGGATTTTTGATGTGGATTGCTTTGAATCTGTACATTGCTTTTGGTAAGATTGCCATTTTTACTATGTTGATCCTACATAGTAGGCATGATTCCGTTTTCTGAAATCCTTTTTACATTCTTTCTATAAAGACTTAAAGTTCTTGCCATGCAGGTTTTTCACTTCTTCGGTTAGAGTTATCCCAAAATATTTTATTTTGTTTATGGCTATAGTATAGGGTGATATTTCTCTGATTTATTTCTCATTCCACTTCTCATCTATATATAGAAGGACTACTATTTTCTTTTTTGTTTTTGCTTTTTTTTTCTCATTAATCTTGTATCCTGCCACTTTACTGAAGGTGTTTATCAGCTGTACAGTTCCAAGGTTGAATTTTCTGGGACACTTATATAAACTATCATATCATCTGCAAATATTTAAATTTTGATTTCTTTCTGTCCAATTTGTATATCTTTGTGCTTCTTTTGTTGTTTTATTCCTCTAGCTAGAATTTTAAGTATAATATTGAATAGATACATAGAGAGTGGACAGCCATGTATTGTTCCTATAAAATTTCTCTCTATTTAGTTTGATGGTGTCTGTTGGATTGATGTATATTGCCTATTTAGATATTTTCCTTTTATCCCTGATCTTTCCAAGATTTATCACGAAGTGGTATTAGATTTTCTTGAAGGCATTTTCAGCATCTAATAAAATCATGTGATTTTTCTTCAATTTGTTTGTATGGCAGATTACATTGATGGATTTTTGTATGTTGAACCATCCTTGCATCTCTGGGATGAAGCCTACTTGGTCCTGGTAGATGATTTTTCTGATGTATTCTTTGATTTGGTTTGCCAATATTTTATTGAGTATTTTTGGAACAATGATCATCAGGTAGATTGGTCTATAATTTTCTTTTTAGTTGTATCTTTGTGTGGTTTGGGTAACAGGGCAAGCAGAGTTTGGCTATGTCCCTTTTGTTTCTATTGTGTGGAACAAATTGAGGAGGTATTAAGTCTTCTTTGAATTTCTGACGAATTTCTGGTAGATTCTCCAGAATTCTTTTTTTTTTTTTTTTTTTTTTTTTTTTTTGTTTTGTTTTGTTTTGTTTGGGATACTTTTGATGACTGCCTATATTTCCTCATTTCCTTCAGGGTTATGGGTTTATTCAATCTATTTTTGATTTAATTTTGGTATGTGATACCTATCCAGAAAATTGTCTATTTCCTTTCAATTTTCCACTTTTGGTGAGTACAGGTTTTTGAATTATGACTTTATGATTCTCTTGATTTACCCAATGTCTGTTGTTATGTCCCTCTTTTCATTTCTGATTTTGTTAACTTGAATATTCTCTTTCTACCTTTTGGTTAGTTTGGGTAAAGTTTGTCTATCTTGTTGATTTTCTTGAAGAACCATATTTCTGTTTAATTGATTTCTTTGTATTGTTTTGTTTGTGCTTTATTGATTTCAGCTCTCAATTTGACTATTTGTTGGTCTACTCCTCCTGGGTGAGTTTGCCTCCTTTTGTACTATAGCTTTCAGGTGTGCTGCTAAGTTACTAATGTGCAAGTTCTTTAGTTTCTTTAAGTAGACACTTGGTGCTATGAACTTTCCTCTTAGAACTGGTTTCAAAGTGTTCCATAACTCTGGGTATGTTGTGTATTCATTTTCATTTAATTCCAGCTAGTCTTTAATTTCTTCCTTGACACAGGGTTGATTGAACTGTGCATTGCTCAATTTTCATGAGTTTGTTGGCTTTCTGCTATTTGTTTTGTTGAATCCTAACTCTAAACCATGGTGACCTAATAAGATACAGGTGGTTATTTCATTGTTATCATCTGTTGAGGTTTCTTTGTAACTATGTAGGCAATTTTAGAGAAGGTTCCATGGAGTACTGAGAAGAAGGTATAGTCTTTTGTGTTTGGATCTATAGATAGATGTCTGTTAAACCCAAATGAGTCATAACTTCTCTTAGTTCCTTTATTTCTCTGTTAATTTTCTGTCTGGTAGTCCTCTCCAGTAGTGAGAATGGGGTGTTGAAGTCTCACACTATCGGTATGTGGGGCTTGATGTTTGATTTAAGTTTTAGTAATGTTTCTTTTATAAATGTGTGTGCCCTTGTTTTGGGGGAACTGATATTCAGAATTGAGGCTTCAATTTTTGATGGAGTTTTCCTGTGATGAATATGAAATTCCATTTTTTGTCTCCTTTGATTAATTTTAGTTTTTTTTTTTTTTTTTAAATATTAAGATCACCTCACCAGCTTGTTTCTTAGGTCCATTTAGTTGGAAAAATATTTTACCAATCCTTTACTATGAGGTAATACCCATATTTGAAATTGAGTTTTTTCTTGCATGTGTCCATTCTGTTAGCCTATGTCTTTTTTAGGCAATTTGGACCATTGATATTAAGAGATATTAATGACCAGTGATTGTTAATTCCTGTTATTTTTGGATTTGTTGGTGGTGGTGGTATTGTGTGTTTTCCCCTTTTTTTGGGTTTTTGTAATATGGGATTTTTTGTTTTATTTTGTTGTTGTTGTTTTTGGTCCAGATTAATTAGTGTTCTATAAGCTTCTTTTACTTTCATAGGCATGTCTTTTAGGTTGGGAAATTTTTCTTCTATGAGTTTGTTGAGTATATTTCTCTGCCTTTGAGCTGGATTTCTTCACCTTCTAGCCCTATTATTCTTATGCTTGGATAATTTGTGCCAAATATTTGTTGGGTTTAACATTTTCTTTGGTCTATGGATCTATTTCATTTATTGTATCTTCAATACCTGAGATTCTCTCTTCCATCTCTTATATTCTGTTGGTTGAGCTTGCATCTATAGTTCTTGATCATTGATCCAGATTTTTCAATTTACAGCATTTTCTCTTTAAGGGATTTGTTGATTTCTTCCTTTTTTTCTTTTTCTTTTTTCTTTTCCTCCATTTCCTTAGTTAGAGAGTTTCTCATTTCCTCTTTGAGGGCCTCTATCATCTTCATAAAGATATTTTTAAAGTCATTTTCTTATGCTTCTGCTACACTGGGCTATTCAGGTCTTGCTGGTGTAGAAACCCTAGTTTATGGTGTTGTTATATTGTTCTTTACATTGTTGAATGTATTCTTACACTGTTTTTCTCCATTTCTTGCTCTAGTGGGTGCAGGTGGGACCTGTGTTTCAGGGGGGTCTTTCTTCTGCCAATTGCTATATCTGGGGACTTTAACTTAGCTGGTTACTCTTCCTACAAGTGGAGGTGGATCCATGCTTGTGTTAAATGTTGGTAGAGCTCTGGGGCTTTTCCAAGTATAGGTGGTGCTAATGATCCAATGGTGGCAGATGGTTTATGGTGTCTGGAGGCTTCTCCCAGATCTTTGGACTTTGATGGGTGGCATGAGGTACAAGTAGGGCATGAATTATGCCATGGGCAATTAGAGCTTAGAAGGTAAGGTTTTCTAGCCAGGAACCCAGGTGTATACCTCTCCATGTAGGGGTGGAGTCAAGATTCCAATTGTGGCAGATGCCCTGTGGAACGGTTTTCTTGCTAAGATTTCTTTAACCCAAGAGTGTTCTGTTGAATGTTGTAAACAAGATTAAATAAAATCAACCATAGGTTGAGAGGTGGAGCATGTAATCAGTTGACAGGGAAAAGCCATAGAGAACCTACCTAAACCATTTTTTTAAAATCATAACTTGTATTACCACCTTAAAACTATCTTTTTAGACCTCAAATCATTTTCAGATAAACAGTTTAAGCTTTTATGTCTCTTGGAATTATACACTTTATAACATTTTGTGATTTTTTTAAAACAATGATAACAAAGAAAACTGTTATTATAACTATCTCATCTTCAATCATATCAGAAACCCAAAGAGGATAAAATAATTTTTTTGAGTAATCAGTAAGTACAGAGCAAGCAACTTTCAGTACCATTAAATTACAGTGATATCTAGCTGCCAGGATAGTCACCCCAGTTTTGCTTTGTAATGTTGGGGCATCCATCTGTGACTTATGGAAGTAGAATATCTGACAGATTTCTGTGAAGCAGGAATTTTTGAAGGACTGCTCCAACTTGCCTTGGCAAAGTTTGTCAGTTGCTTTCTTTTGTATCTTGCCTGTCCAGTTTGGACAGCTTACTGTCAGCAGTTGAGCCAAGGGCAGTTTCTTGCCCAATGTCTACCTTTTTGAAACATGGAAAGCAAACTTCATATGGAAGTTTTTTGCTACAAAAATTCTTTTCTTGAAGTAAATTGATGATGTTAGGATCAGACAAGTCTCACTGTCATTAAAAGCCTTATGTTATTAAGACATTTTAAATGCCATATTCTGTAGGTCTTTGAAGTGTTTGTAGATAACTTATCAATTTAAAATGTATCTCTGTACAACATTAAACACATATATAACATGTCTGACTATAAGTTTGAGTGTTACAGATGACTATGTACTAACCTACATTTTTTAATTATACATTAAAATTTTAAATGACCTGCATAAGCTATGCACAATACTCCAAACAAGTATAGAAACATACATTCAGGATAATAAACATAACTTTATATTTATCTCATTACATGAAAATCTATGCCAATTTAAAATATTCGAAATTAGTAGTAGATCAAAATTAGATTCAACAATTCACCTCATTATCTCATAATTTCTATAGTATATTACCCACTTTTCCTTTTAAAATGATATCCTGGAGTCTAATCTCCTTTGTTTAAAAGCTTTCTCCCCGACCATGACCAATAACAACTTGTAACCTACTCCACATCAATAATCCACCAAATGACCAAAAAATCATAATCATCCACCCCCTCTTGGGAATGTGGGCATTGTGTTCTCTAAGCTGTTTCCTGTTGTTTAGGGAACCCTGAGAATATTGGAATAAAGGTCAACTCCTGGCAGTGCTAGCTGTCTCATTTGTTGTTCAGTGCCTGTGTAATGGGAAAGTGCAAGGCTTATCTGAAGTCCTGGCTGGAGTAGTCTGTGAGGCAGGACCATCTCAGCCAGCATATTTGAAGCTGCTCTGGATACAGAACTCTGAGGAAACTACAGTAGTGGTGCTTTGAACGGCTGAGTCAACTGTCTCACTTGTTTTTATTGGTGTCTGGTCTTTTTGCTCTGAAAACACATAAACGTTTAAAGGTAACATACATGTCTGCATTAACACAGTATAAAATGGGTAGTGTGCACAAGCCAGTTAAAATGCCAGTTAAAATGATTTTTATTCTGTTTGAGGAGACAAAAAAAGCATCTATCAACTTTATAAGTCCATTTGGACTGCATAACCAAACTAATACAAATTTTTATCTATGCCACATGAAAGAATGGCATGTAATAATAAGCCAAGAGGACTCTGTACCCACCATGATTTGTCATATTTCATGTTATCTTTGAACTGTTCCCATGCAGAGGAATCAGCTTACATGTCACCTGTCCTGTAATCTTTCTTGGCTTCCACCCTAATGCCTCTAGACAAGATACCTCAGTCAAATCTAATCTCTATTGACTTGGGAGGATTCCACAACCTTTTGTTTCCCATGTAAACAAAAGCATAAACTCTTCCCCAACACAATACAATTTTTGAATTCCACTTAATGCTAAGGCATTCCTAAAATATGTAGTTTGGTTTGATTCAGTAGTCCTTTCCATAATCCACTGTCTTGTCTCTTCATTACTGTTCAAAAAATTCAAAATTAACAAAGTACCATATGAGGTCCAAATTCCCTGTGTTATGATATTTCCATATGTAGCTTAGTCTTTGTTTCTTTTTTTTATTCACCTTTCTTCTCTCTTTAAAGATTTTATTATTTTAAACTACTTTCTTTGTCTGTGTATACCCTTTTTCATATTTTACCAAAGTTTATGCACAATGTTAAACACACAGTAGGCTTTTTAGAGGTTTTTCCATTTGACCTGCTTTATTGCTATCTGTAATCTTTTCTGTCTGCCTGAGCAAAACATTAAAACTCTGTGCAACTTAGCTCCTGGTGTGCTGGCCCCTCAAACCCACAGACAGTGGCTGGGAGTAATGTTTCTGAACTGCAGCATGCATAAGGAACTGTGTGCTAGGAAGACAAATTTGGCTCTTTTTTTGGTGTGTATAGAACCTTCTTTTAAGCTTTCTTGGGTCTTCTATAGAATATGTGCCCCCACATTGGATGCCATTTTAAAGTATTTTTCTGTGGGCTGTCAGCTCACAAAATGTGATATATGGACTTGTTTTTAATTATGAAAGCTTGACCTATAGCTTAGGTTTATCTGACAAGCTCTTATAATTGATATTAAACAATTTCTTTTTTAATTTTTATACATTTTATTTAAATTAGAACCAATCTTATTTTATATAACAATCCCAGTTCCCCCCCCATTAAACAATTTCTATTCATCTACATATTGCCACGTGACTTGTGGATTTACCTATTCTCCTACATATCTGTTCCCCCTGTGTATGGTTGGTAACCTCTCCTTTTTTCTTCCCAGATCTTTCTGTTCCCAGAATCCCATTTCTACCTCCTGCCTAGTTATTGGACATTCATCAATTTATTAAACCAATCACAGTGACACACCTTCATTCAGAGTAATGGAATATTCCATAATACAGGTGTTATGGCTCATGCTTGAAATTTTCATACTTGTGAGGCTGAGGCAGGGGGACTGCAGTGGGTCAGATGCCAGGTTGGGGGATAGCATGAGTCAAAGCATCAGTTTATCTAGACAAGAATCTTTTCTATGCAGTTTTCATTGACAAACTTCACATTAAATACCTTACATGGTAGAGTTGACAAGATATAAAGACACAGTCTTCCATGGTGAAATGTTTCATTTCAGAGATATACTGAGTTGACTTCAAATGCCTTTAAATTTCTAGCTAGAGTATCTTTATTTTTCCCTGAAATTATAGACATAATATGCTGAATCTCTGTCTCTGTATATACATAAAATACAACTAAGGGGAATCTTGATGCTTATACATCCTTCCTACTTTCCAACATTTATTAAAGCTACTTCCTTTAAAGTGAAAGAATTCCCACATTAATCTAGTGATCTCAATATCCCACACCTGCAGGCTTGAGCATGCCTTTCTTAACCTGGAGATCCTCTGTTGGTATAATATAACTCAGAAAACTATTCCTTCACATTATACATAGACCTGAAGTCCTGAATAAAATATTGTAATGTTTGCTTAGCATTAAATGTAGAAGATAAGACAACCTGGTGAATTGTAGTTTCTGTTTGTTGTCCCTGACTAGCTATGCTTCCTACCCAGGTTTTTTTTTTTTTTTATGCTATCATACAATTCATCCCAACTGAAGCCTTCCCTCCCTACACTCTTCCTAGCACCCCCTAAACCCTCCACTTTCCTCTGGAGGCTTTCCCTGGTAATTTTGGCAAAGACTTGTTTTAAAAACATATGGCTTCCATGTACTTAAATTATCCAATATGAAAAAAAAAATGTTTCCCTTCTAGACATAATATCTTTTCTCTTTGTCCTGCTCTCTTTAGTGAATGCTAAATTTTCAGGATAAATGGACAGCCAGTTCATATTCACAAAAAGACAGGACTTAAGAAAAGTTGTTCCTCAGTACTGCACATAGGAAATTTAACACTTTCTTTGTTACTACCTCTCTGAGTTTGGAGAATTGTTTAATGGATCTGAGTTTCACCTGCCTCATGTCAATCTCTTTCTTTGTATGGTGCTTCTCATATCACATTATGAAAGGTCATTTATTAAATTCTGATATTAGTGTGTCATGCATGGTGAGAGGTAACATAAAGGATGGCAGTTGTTTCTTTTTTAATCAAATAATTGCACTTTTTAATAACCTTATTTCAGTAATTGGCTTCTATTTGAATATTCAAGAAAATGTAGGTTATAAAGAAATTGACACAGTCCCAGAGTATCCATCAATCATGAATTTCTTCCGTAGCTTGCAGAAGTGTCAGGAATAATATATACACCAAGTACTCAGGGCTTGGTAAAGAGATACCAGGCAAGGATCCTGGTGTTTCTATTTCTTGTTCTCATGTCAGTGTTTTTGAGTTTTGTAGTTGTAAACTATTCTTTCCTAATTATCCTCCACAGTGATCATGAAGTACCTTATTAAGAGAATACTAGGATTCAGCTACCATTTCCTAAATCTAAGCTATTATTGTCTCTCTCCTGTCCTGGGCTGCTTTTAAACTTATATGTGCTTCTCCGATTCTCAGTTGCTCCAATTTGAAACAGAAAAGATATTAGCTATCTTATGTGGTGCTTAGGATGATTAATTAGAAATTTACATACTTCATAGCTGATTCTTGGCTCGTGACTTTTCAAAACCATAATTTCTTATTTTCTTTTTATTTATGGGTGTTTTTTGCTAGGAATATGCCTCACTTCTGTATGATCATTTATCTGGCACACCTACTTGCATATAGTTATAAATGTACATATACTGTGACTAATGCCAGATCATTGAGTCTTCAAAAGTCCCACATCCTAGAGGCAACAAGAGAGGCGATGCTGCTACTGTGTCATGCAGTCTGTGGTCCCCCTTAAGAATCTCTACTCAGATGCAGTTTGGGTATTGGCTTAAGTCACAGAAAACATTTCAAGATAAGTTAGCACCAGGGAATACAAAGGGTTTATTAAAGCAAGGATGGTACACATAAATCAGAGTATGGACATTAAGAATGAGAAACACTTGAATGTCTTAAAAACATCTTTGTATGTGATTTTGTGGTTTTTGAAATTATGTCATCTAAATAATGCAACTTATGACCAAGTGCACAAACTAAGAAAAGTTGGAAAAGTAAGTAAAATTCCATAAGTTAGTTTTCACATTTCTTCTATCTTACAGATTTTCCTTTGGTGAATGAAATCATACAGGGTAACTAATATCTATTATTCAGGATTACAGATGAGAGAGTCATAAAGATAAAGCAAAAGATCACAAGGATTTGTGACATGCACACTGGCCTTGAACATAAATTATTTGTGAGCTTTAAAGCTTTTGAGATACTTCTCAGAAAACATGTTATCGTCTCCATACAAGTCATTTTCTTAGTAGTTTTGATTTTGTCAGTTGTGTCAGAATCATGACTCCACCAACAGAAAACACGAAGCAAATCAATCCTGGTGTGTGTGTGTGTGTGTGTGTGTGTGTGTGTGTGTGTGTGTGTGTGTTTGGTGGGTGTATGTTATATGTGTAAGTGCTGTATGTGTATATCTTCTTGTTTCATGCCTCCCTAGTTCTCCAAGTCTTTCTCAATTACAGAACAGAGAGGGTGAAGGCAGAAAACAAACTAGTTTGCACACTGGGCTTTAGTTCTAAATATTCCCAGCATTTGACTTGTGTCTTAAAATAAGGTCTTAAGGATAATGACAAGAGATGGTTAGAATTTACTTTGTGCAAAGATCTGACAATTCCTGTCGAGGAGTGATTGATAAGCAGCTGAATTCTTGTTCCCTTCCCTCCAGACTTTAATTACAGCTGCTTAAATGAGTATCAAGCATGTAGCATGTGCTTCTCAGGAAATACACCCCACAGTTCTCCAGATACCAGATGCAGTAACATTACAGAGCTAGTAAGCTTCTTTCAGGCTTCCTAACCACACCTGACAGTCACATTCATTCCAAAAGATTCAACAAGACTAATGTTATTAAAGACAGCACCTACAAACTGATCATTTCACTATTGTTTTAGTGTTAACAAGATCCTTTAGTATCAAAATTGGAGAAAGACTCTTTAAATGAGAGGAGAGACACACATGCCAGAAGCTAATTAGCAGTGGAAAAATTCTACATAGGATTATGGGGTGAGTTTTAGGATTAGAGTCTACATTTAGAAACCTCTTCCTAAGTAAGTTTTATCTGTTCCTGGCTTCTTTTCTTTTAGAGAGCCTCCCAAACCCATTCAGCATATACGATCTATCTGACATCTTTATTTTTAAAGAGTTTCCAAAAGCAATATACAGATTCAATGCAATCTCCATCAAAATTCCAGCACAACTCTTCACAGACTTTGAAAGAACAATACTCTACTTCATATGGAAAAAAAAAACCCAAAAACAAAATCCCGGGATAGCCAAAATGATTCTGTGCAATAAAGGAAATTCCAGAGGCATCACCATCCCTGACTTCAAACTCTACTATAGAGCTATAGTAATGAAAACAGTATTCTCACAAAAACACACAGGTGACCAATGGGATTGAATTAGACCCTGATATTAATCCACTCACCTATGAACATCTGATTTTTGACAAAGAAGGTAAAATTATACAATGGAAAATAAGAAAACATCTTCAACATATAGTGCTGGCATAACTGGATGCTGACATGTAGAAGATTGCAAATAGATCCATATCCATTGCCATGTATAAAACTGATATAAGACCTCAACATAAATACAGCCACAATGTACCTCTTAGAAGAGAAAGTAGTAAGTAACCTTGGGCACATTGTCATAGAGGACCACTTCCTGAGCATAACACCTGTAGCACAGACACTGACATTAATAATTAATCAATAGGACCTCCTGAAACTGAGAATCTTCTGTGAAGCAAAAGACACAGTCAACAAGACAAAATGGCAGCCTACACAATGGGAAGAAATCTATACCAACCCCACATTGAAAAGTGGGCCGATCTCCAAAATATGCAAATAACTGGAGAAGGTAGTCACAGAAACACCAGATAACCCGATTTTTAAAAAATGGAGTACAGATCTAAATAGAGAATTCTCAACAAAATAATCTCAAAAGGCACTTAAGAAATTGCTCAGCATCCTTAGCCATCAGGAAAATGCAAATCAAACCAAATCTGAGACACAATCTTATACCTGTCAGAATGCCTAAAATCAAAAACACTAATGAAAGTTTACGCTGGAGAGGATCTGGAATAAGGTAAACACTCCTGCGTTGCTGGTGGGAGTACAAATTTGAACAGCCACTTTAGAAATTATTATGGTGGTTACTCAGAAAATTGGGAATCAATCTACCTCATGATCAATAAATTCTACTCTTGGCCATATACTCAAAGAATGTACACTCATACCGCAAGGACATCTGTTCAGCCATGTTCATAGCTGCATTATTTGTAACAGTCAGAAATTGGAAGCAACCTAGATGCCCCTCAATCAAAGAATGGATAAAGATAATGTGGTACATATATACAATGGAGTAGTATGGAATAGTACTGAGCAGTATAAACAATGACACATTGAAATTCACAGGCAAATGAATAGAACGAGAAGAATATACTGTGAGTGAGGTAACCCAGGCACTGAAAAACAAACATGGCTTGCACTCACTCATAAGTAGATATTAGACATAAAGCAAAGGATAACCAGCCTACAATGTAAAACCCTTGAGAAGTTAGTTATCAAGGAGGATCCTAAGAGAGACATTCATGGACTCCCACCAGAGAAAGGAAAGGGGACAAGATCTCCTTAGTAAATTGGGAGTATAGAGGGAGGTGAGGTAGGTAGGAGAGAGAGTAGGAAAAAGTGGATGGGGGAGGAGAAAATGAGACATCAGGAAGCTCTAGACAGAGAAGATAGCAAGAAAAGAGATACCTCTATAGAGGGGGTTAACAAGAATCCTGGCACTAAGGAATTTCCCAGGAATCCACAAGGATGACCCCAGCTAAGAATCCCCTATAATGAGATTTATGACTACCTTTATGCCATAAAAAAGCCTTCCTTCATCCAGTAGCTGCTGGAAGCAGAAGCAGAAATTAACAGCTAAGCACTGAGCCAAACTCTTGCAATCCACTTCTGTAGACAAAAGGGGTCAAGATTATGTTGGGGAAACCCTCAGAAACAGCTGATCTGAGCAAGTGGGATCTCTCTCCCTGCAGACTGCCAACTGGGTTACCTGCAAAAGACTGAATTAGGCCCCTTAAATGTGGTTATCAGTTGCTTGGGCAGTGGAACCAGTATTTATTCCTAGTGCATGAACTGGCTTTTTGGAGCCCATTCCCTATGGGATATCTTGCTCACCCTATATATAGTGAGAAGGACCTCAGTCCTACCCCATATGATGTGACAGCCTTTGATGATTCCCCATGGGAGGCCTCACTCCCTCTGAGGATTATATAGGTGGGGTGGGGAGATGGTGGAGGGAGTGAGGAACAGGAGAGAGAGGAAACTGGGTTTGTTATGGAAATAAGATTTTTTTTTAAATTTAAATAACAAAAGAAAACAGATAGAGTCTGAATTGCTATGATGGCTAATAGGGTAAAACACTTCAGTGCAAACCCAAGACTCTTGACTTTGTTATTCCTGAACCCATGTAAAACTGGACACAGAAGTTTGTGTCTGTTATTCCAAAACTCATAAAGCAAGATGGGAGGTAGATATTGAATCTTGGGAAGCTTGCTGGCCTCCCACACAAAGAGAAATGACAAACAACCATTTCTTAAAGTAGAAGACAAAACTGTATTGACATGCCAGGTTGTTCTTGTACTTCCATGTAAACACCGTGTCTTGTGTATACCAGTACTCACACCAATGAATAGGCTCGCATACATATCACACACACCACACACACACACACACACACACACACACAAACCCACACACACCATTTTTCAAAAGAAAAAAAAACATCATTTCTATAGTATAATTTGCTATCATTGTGGATGGCATTCATTGAACAATTACCACGTTACAGGAATTGTGCTTACAGTGTGAGACAGAAATAGTGTTATTATCTGCAGTCTTCATCAAAGAAACACAGAGAGAACTGATAAATCAATATGATAAAGCTCACCTCACTTTGGTGATAGCTGACATGTATGAAGTGCCATCCTCAGGGTTCCTGCAGGCTGTTTCTTCCCATTGTTGGGTTATTCCTTCTTCAATGGAAAGCAAGCTTAAGTTTCTAAAATCAAATAAACAGTGAACCTGTGGGTGGCAAGTCTAATTCTGGAGAATCGCATCTTCCTTAGAACTATCTTATAATTCAGTTCTAGAATTTCCATTGTCCTTTGATTTTGTCTGTTGTTATGATGATACGTCTCTTTATGTCACTAAATCTAGTTATAATAGATGCAATTCAGTGAAAAGTTAGACATTTTGTGGGGGTGGTTGGTTATCTTTTTATTGAATATTGACTATGTATTCCAAGGTTTTTATGTTAGGTACTTTTGAATAACATCCTGGAATTTGTAGACATGATGTAATCTGGATTCAGTTATGTCCTAACCAGAGTGAGCTGACTGTTCTTTAGCCGGCAATTAACTTAGATGGACTCAAAGAATAAATGTCTTGGGGGAAATTACTGTAAATACAGTTCTGTTATGTTATCCTAAATTGGTTATTTAATGTCTGCATTTCACATGTGTTGTGGAGAGCCAGAGATTCAGAAGACAATTTGGTTATTTTTCTAATTAACAATTTTTTTATATTATTCTAACCTATATATCCCATTCCTCAGGTAGTATGGATATTAAAACATCTGACTTCTGGCTTCTTATGCCTGAGGGATAAAAGATATACTTAATATATGTATGTATGTACACGTTTGTGCATATTTATATATGTATATATACATGTATACATATATAGACATGTATGTATGTAGTATTTATTATTTATTGGAGTCAAAGTATAATTATATCATTTCCCCTTTCCTTTGGATAAAAGTTTTTTAATAAGAATTATTTGGTTGTCTCCTTGTATCTAACTGTGGATTTCCATCAGCATAAAAGCTGAAAGAGCTATTAAAAGCATGGTGGGTGCTGGTCCTTCTTCTTGTTGAGTTCTCTTCTATAAATGGCTTCTCCATGCTTTCTTAATGTGCTCAAACTTTCGTTAAAGAATAACAGGCTTGAAAATTATACCTTTTCACTCTAGATCCCCTGAGTAGAAATCACAAGGTATGTACAAGAAGTGTGAATATGAAAATGTTAAAAGCATAATCGATGATTTGTAAACCTATGAGCATTTATAACTATGATTTAGACTTGTGCCTAAACAGTTCTTATATTCTTGACATGCTTTTGAAATACAAGTTAATATATGATAGTTGAGCTCAGACTCTTGCTATTGTAATTAAATGAAGTGTAAAAACAAGCAAACAAACCATTGTAGAAGTTTTCTAATTTCTTATTTAAATTCTGATTTAATTGGGTATAATTTTTTAAGGCCTTCAAAAATAAAAGACTGAAACATAATAAAACATCTGTAAATTTGAAGATGTTTGAAGAAATTTAAATTACCCTTTCTGCTTAAAGCAAGTCTCATAGTGCTAAAAAAAAAAAAAAAAAAAAAAAAAAAAAAGGTATTTTATGGCAGTTTAATAAGGATCAGGATAAACAATTAGGCCGAACAGATGTTTATTCAGGGAGAAATAACTCACAACATACACAACATAGACAGGTGAACACCTGCTCCCAAGAATGCCTCCATTAGTTCTCCTGTCCCCATGTGGCTGTCAAGAGAGACTTCTCCAGCGCTTCCCCAGACTTAGTTCCCCAGGTCACTTCAGCCCCTGGCTCCACCCCACAATGGGCATGGTCAGTGCCACAGAAGTGAATATCCCACAAGTGAATATCTCACTACAATTTTGTTTTATCGTCATGTAAAATGTATCTGTTGTACAGTAGTACTGCTTTAGTCTCCCATAATAGCTGAAGTGAAGCATTGAGCAAGTGAGGAGGAAATACATGGCACAATCTGCAGAAAATGATTATTTTAAAATGTCAACATCTCTTATGTGAGTGTCCATCAGTAACTCAGTAAGTCTGCCATCATTTATTGGCATGTTATTAGAAATATGCTGCTCTAAACACCACTACAGATCCCTAGGGACTGGGGAGCTTTGGCAATTTCCTGCATAATTCACACAATAAGGGAAATATGTAATTGAGGTTTTGAGTTATTCATTCAGGTTTCCTATGCTGATGTAATCCATCATGGTCACCGTTCAGCTTTATTTTGCCTGTGCCACTGTAGTGTCATTTGCTCCATCGGGGAACTCCTGAAAGATTCACAGTTAGTGTTCTGAATGGCCTTTCCCAGTCATCTCATTTGTATGCAGTGATGATAATGGTAGTAGTAAACATTTATTGAACATTTATGTGCCAATCACAGCTCTAATTACTTTACTGCTCATTCATCCTTTATAACAGCTCTGTGAGGTACATATTAACATCTCTGTTTTGTAGAGGAAGGGGCCAAGACTAGGAAGCTAAAATACCTTACATAGCTACACTGGAGCAGGTCCAGAGCTCAAAATCACTTGTCTAATTTTGCAGCCCTGTTTTGATCAACTACACTGAGAACTGAAAAAAAAAAAAAAAAAGATTTGATTCAAAGGCAACCTTGGTGCTGGCTTTGGTTTCCACACTATAGCCTGATTGATAACAAGTATAATGTAACAGAAAATGATTGGAATACAGCAATGGCACTGACTGGGGGGATCTTGGCTTCCTGCAGGGTCTCAGAGGAGTCAAAGATTGCACCCTGCAAGGATGTGAGCCATGAAAATTGCTCAGTGAAACTAGGAAAGGGAAGAAATCTAGAAGATTACTCTTCTTTCCTTTTTCTTCCATTTCTCCTGTACACTACCCCAAGCTTCTGCTTTGCAGTCCTTCTAGAAAAGCCCCATGTGACAAGCTAGCATATCTTACTGAGCTCTTGGAAGTATATTGTGAAATGGTGTCAGTGTGGAAACATCAGTTTATATCACTTCTTTTTTCTTTCCCTTGTTTTTATTTTCTTGTGACTTACCTCCACTACCCTGAGCTTTTATATAACAAATGAAACACCAGTGTTCTGATGTTATAGTTAACTAAGTTTTGTGGGAATACTTCTTGGAGGGTTTGAGTTAAAAGAGGCATCAGAAGTAGACTCGATTCTAAATGTTTCAGATGGACTAGTTCATACTAACTCATTTAATAGTGACAAGTAAGTACTGTTGATATTGTTTTTCTCATTCTACAGATTAGGAAACAAAAGCACAAAAGATTTGCTCTTCTGTGGGATTTAGCACAAAAGGTTGGTCTCTACTCATTTGTTGTATATGAAAAACAAAATCCAGCATCTACAAAAGAGAATAAAATAACAATAAATTGAACTTGAGAAATTTTCTTAATCTCACCTTGTACATTGTGTTTACTAAAAGAAAAACATAATACATCAATGCAGCATGTAGAAAACACAATTTCTGGAGGATTCAATGTTTATATAGTTGCATATCTAAATCTCTTTCTCAACATGAAGCGAATGAAAGCTCTATTCCAATATTGAAGGGACATAGATATTATAAGAGATAGAAAATGTTTCTGTGCTCAAAAAGCTCAGGTTATATGAGAGGGAATGATAGGACCTTAACTTCAAAGAAGCCTGGCATAGATTTTTGCTTTGTTTATCTGAAGTTCAGTTGTTGAAAATCAACTGGCTGCCCAGAAAAAATAAATAGCTAAAAAATAAAGCATAATTTGCTGTGCTCTATGGATTTTCCTTGTCATAAGTTCTCCCCTTTTCCATGGTCTCTATCTTCCACTTGATGTAAGGCTTGGGGAGTCCTGGCTCCTATTCATATATTGACTAGACTATCCTGAGATCTGAGAAAGCTTAAGGATTCCAAGAGAACTGAGCAACTAACGACTGGCCAATAAACATGATACAGTGGTTGCAAATGGTGTACTGTTTCAAGTTTTCTGATGAGAATCTATCTTAGATTTCCTCAGATAATTCTGTACTGCTACATTTCCCTCCAATTATTGCACATTTTAAAGGAACAGATTGATTTTTAGAAGGATTGATTTTGTATAAAGTTTGGAGTGAAATTTCAATAAGTCTAAATTATTTTATTACCTTATAGATGGCTTCTTCAAATGGCTTCACCACCTCAGTGCCAAGTTTCTAAAGCTTGCTATTTCTACACTACAGTCAGGTATCTGTCTGACGGGCCATCTTTACACCTGTGGGTATGAGAACTATGGATATCTGCCACCAGTTGCTCGATATCTATTGAATCATCTAGTAGTACACTAGAATATGGATGCTGATGTGGATTGGTCTATACATATTTGAATGACAGGGTCACTTGTCTTCCCTTTTTTGTCCCTTTGAGTGATATCTTTTCTATTGATAGTATCAGTAACAGCTGTGCCCAAGGCAACTCTCATGAAATACACCTAGAGAAACTGATATCAAGAATCTATCCAGGTGATCTATTATTCTATGCCACTCTATTGATTGATTTGGGAATTTGGCAGATATTCAGAGCCACAAGCATTCTAAGTCTTCTCTGGCTCTTTTCTGTTGGAGCTAGCAAGAAAGAAATAGGAGACTCATAACTATGTAGCTATCCCTACAGTTAAAAATTCATTAGAGATTTATTAATTTTAATGCCTATTTGAGGGCCTTAATGTATCTATGTGTACCATATGCCTTGTTTAGTGCACATGGACGCCAGAAGAAGGTGTCAGATACCTTGGATCTGGAATATAGATAGTTGTAAACTTCCTTAAGGGTTTTGGGATAGGAATCCATGTCCTCTGTAAGAGCATCAAGTGCTTCTAACTAATGATGCATCTCTTCAGCTCCAACTAATTCATTATTTTTAAAAGATGGGTTTCTTGGGGCTGGAGAGATGGTTCAGTTTATAAGAACATTTGTTCTTTTGTAGAGAACTGATGTTCAGTTTCAGCACCCTCATGACATCTCATAAACCATCCATAACTCCAGTTCCAGAGGATTCAACACTTTCTTCTGACCTCCACAGACAGCAAGCACACAAATGGTGGGATTCATACATACATACAGAATGTGGTGTTAAGAATGAAAATGGCCGTCTACAGGCTTATATATTGGAATCCTTGGTATCCAGATGGTGGACATATTTTGGAAAGATTACATTGGGTAACCTTGTTCAAGGTGATGCTTCACTGGGTGCAGGCTTTGAGATTTCAAAATCCCACCTCATTTCTGATCTCTCTCTCTTTCTCTGTCCCTAATGATAGTCTCAAGATGTGAGTGCTCAGGTACAGCTCCTGGCCCATGCCTACCTGCCTGCTGCAATGCTTTCTGCTATGATGGTCATGGACTCCATGGACTCTAAACTGTAAGCTCCAAATTGAGTGCTTTATCTTACAATTTTTTATTGATCATGGTATGTTTTATTATTACAACAGGAAGTAAATAAAAACAAGCAGAACAATAGTACACATAAAACAAATAAATCTAAAAGTATTTTTAAAAGGAAGTGTGTTTCTCATTTTTCAGAACATTTATCTTTGCTATGGTATTCTAGACATTTTATTAAAGTTTCAAATTAATTGCCATAGAAGTATCATGGTGTTTAAATTTTAAAAAAATTTATTATATATATTTATTATTTTTCTTATTTTATGTATTGATCCCAGTTCCCTCTACCTCCTTCCCATGTCCCCTGGAGCCCCATTCCTGTCCCACTCACCCCCCATTCCACAGGTAGGATGATGCCTTCCAGGAGGGATCATCAAAATCTGTCAAGTCATTTAGAGCAGGGTCTAGGCCCTCCCTCCTGCCTCTAGGCTAAGGGAATATCTCTCAATGGAGAATGTGCTCCCAAAGTCCTTTTGTGCACCAGATACATCCTGGTTCCACTGTCAGATGTCCCTTAGACTGCCCATGCCTTCTAACTGAGACCCATATTTAGGGGGTCTGAGTTGGTCCTATGCTGGTTTCCCAGCTATCAGTCTGGGGGTCCATGAACTCCCCCTTGTTCAGGTCATCTGTCTCTGTGGGTTTCTGTAGCCTAGTATTGACCCCTTTTCTTATCACTCCTCCCTCTCTGCAGCTGGATTTCAGAAGTTTGGCTCAGTGTTCAGCTGTGGGTGTCTGCCCCTGTTTCCATCAGCTACTAAATGCCTGGAGTCTCTACACTTTTCAGTTATAGCATGGTCTAATTATTTCTTCTGCTTCTCCTTATTCTCCTGATCAATTTATCTGTAGAGATTTGTCATCTTAATTAGTTTTTGTAAAGAAACAACTTTTGTCTTTGTTGACAGAATAGTGTAATTGCCTTATAGTTCATTAATTTCTGCTGTTGATTCACACCTTGTTTAGTTCCACAACTTAGTTATTGTAAGTAGTCCTGTAGTAAACACTTATGCACAAATATTCCTGTAATATGCTTCCTTCAACGTCTTCAGGTAATAACCTAGGAGTCATATAACTGTACCTGGATTACATGGTGCATTTGTCCTTAGCTTCTGAAGGACTTTCTATACTGATTTCCATCATGGATAGCTAGTTTACATTCTTACCAGCATTACATGATAGCTCTCTTTGTTCAGAATCCTTGCCAGCATTTGCTGTTATTTGTTGTCTTAATGTCTGCCATTTTGTCTGAGGAGACACAAGCCTTTGGACACACATGGCCAATGAAATGAAAGAACTGCATAACGTATTCAAAGAACGAAGAAGGAAATTTCCAGTTTTGCCCAGTGGTCACATTGTCCATGAATCACTGTACATGATACAGACCAGGGAATTTCCAATAGTACAGTATGGACAAGGTCCCTTGTCCTTTAATCACAGCTTTAGGTTTCTGCAGTTGGACTTCACTGCCTTCAAGGTACAAATTTCTTTAATCATCACTAAGACCTCTGTTCTGTCATTCTATCATAGCCACATTCATCCATGCCCTGCCACCATCCCTCACCCCAGGTGATCACTAAGCTGTAGTCTATCTCTGTAATTTTGTCATTTTGAGATGCTTTTGTAACTTGACTCACATCCTTTGTGGAGACTGACGTTTTAATCCCAGCATGATGCCCACACCCATTTGAGATGAGTGTATATCCAGTCTGTGCTTTATAATACTATGTTGCCATATATGAAAAAGCTATGCTACTTTTTGCTTGGTCTTTTGTTCATTGAGGGGAGTGCTTCAGGTGTGGTCCATTACAGAGGTTGTTTCAGATATTTACATGTAGGTTTGCAAATCAACATATGTTTTACTTTCTTGGACAAATACCTCAAAACAGTTACTGGGTTACATGATATGAACGTGCTTCTGTTATTAAAGAAATTTCTGAACTGCTTCCTGAGTAGCTGAATCATTTTTCAGTCTAGCAGCAATGAACAATGTATGCGAGACTTTCCTGGTATTCTTGCTAGCATCTGGTATTGTCAAATTTATACATTTTAATTTTAGCTGTTTTTGTACAGTTCTCTTCTGAAAACTAGAGCACAATATTTCAGGATGGAGTTATACACATTTCTCTAATATATTGTGATGTTGAACATCTTTTTATGTGCCTTTCTGCCATTTGTGTGTCCTTTCAGTGAACTATCTGCTCACATTATCTTTTCAAATTTTAATTAGATTGTTAGAGCGTTACTTTTCAGACATTTAAATATATATACTGGGTAACTGAAGCCTATCACTCATCACCTATGTCAACTGCAAATACTTTTTACCTCTTAATATTTAAATATTTATTCAAATATAATTTATTGAAATTTTGAAGTAATTTTATAGGTATATGACATGGGCAGGCTAGAAAATGTTCTCCCTTTCTGTCTGTCTCTGTGAGTAGGTGTCTATGTGTGTGTGTGTGTGTGTGTGTATAGTTATGCTTTCCAGTATATTTGATTTTATTTATCTATCATGGTTACTTTATTGATCTTGATTAGTGTTATAATTATATAACTGTATCTACTAATATTGGCATAGCTATTTTTAATTTTTAAAAATTCATACTTTATAATAAGTATTTTTCTTTCCTTGTTACCATGAGCTACTATTTTAGGGATGCCAATGGCAACATATTGCTAAAATTTTAATGAACTGGTGTTGACAATTTATATCTTATAATTCAAGAATTCAATTAATTTAAAAATCACTAGAATCTTGGGGTTGGCATCTGTAATCTTAATTTTGTCTATTTGTCCCACTACTTTCTACTTCTCCTTTTTTTTGTTCCTTGCCTTAATTAATTTTCTATTTTCTTTTCCCCCTCAGATTTCTTTTTTATTTTAAAATTTCTTTTGTTTTAGTTGCCCTGTTATCTCTTTTTTTGAAAGTATGTTAATTTATGTATGTCTCCATGTTTCTATGTGCATATGTTTCATGTAGGTACCCAAGGAGGAAAGAAAAGGGCACTATATCTCCTGAAGCTGGAGTTTGAGGTAATTTTAGCTGCCTGATACCTGTTCAGGTACCAAACTGAAGTGTTCTGTAAGAATAGCAAGTGTTCTTAACTACTGGGCTACCTCTCTACCCCCTGTAATATTAATTTGCCTGTTTGGTTATAAAACTTAAAACTAGTTAATATTGCAATTAGTTAACATTGAAACTAGTCAATGTTGGTATTTATTCTCTCCCAAACATAAAGACTTAAAACACTTTATTTTCTTTCTAGTGTCTATTATTAGCTACCTCTGCTTGTCATCTTTGTTATCAGATACCATTGCACACTGTCAATGTGTGTTGAAGTTGTTTGGACATTTATAAAATTCACTAGCAATTAGTTGCTCATGTATTTTATACCTTCTAGTGAATCATTTCCCATTTTTCTTTTCTCCTTTTTTTTCTGATTTTTTTTTTTCTGTAAGTAGTTCTTTGGCTTTGTTCCTTCCTTCCTTCCTTCCTTTTTCTTTTTTCTCCTTCTCCTTCTTCTCTATCAATCCCAGTTCCCTCTGCCTCTCCCTCCCATCCTCCCATCCTCCCCACCCCTCCCATTCCATTCCTCACTCACTCCCTAGGGAGGGTGAGGCCTTCTAGGATGGATCATCAAAATCTGTCAAGTCATTTGGGGTAGGGCCTAGTCCCTCTTTCATGTCTCTAGGTTAAGGGAGTATCCCTCTATGGGGAATGTGATCCTGAAATCTTTTTGTGCACCAGAGACATATCCTGATTCCATTGTCAGAGGTCCCATAGACTGCCCAGACCTTCTAACTGACCCATGTTAAGGGGGTATGGGTCTGTCCTATGATGGTTTCCCAGCTATCAGTCTGGGGTCCATGAGCTACCACTTGCTCAGGTCAGCTGTCTTTGTGAGATTCTGCACCCTGGTCTTGACCCTTTTGCTCACCACTTCCCCCTCTCTGCAACTGAATTCTAAGAGCTTGGCTCAATATTTAGCTATGGGTGCCTCTTTTGTTTCCACCAGCTACTAAATAAAGGCTCTAGGCTGTCATATAAGGTAGTCATTAATATCATTATCAGGGAAGGGCATTTAAGGTAGCCTCTCTATATTGCTCAGATTACTAGTTGGGGTCATCCGTGTATGTCTCTGGACATTTCCCTAGGGCCAGTTTTCTCCTTAAACCTATAGTGACTCCATCTATTATGCATCTCTTTTTTTGCTCTCCTTTATTCCTCCCCTGACTCAATCTTCCTGATCCCTCATGCTCTCATCTCTCTTTCTCTTCGTTTAACTCCCTCTCCATTCACTGCCCCCCCCCCTGCTCCTAATATGCTCAGGAGGTCTTGTCCCTTTTCCCTTCTGTGGGGGACCTTGTATGTCTCTCTTAGGGTCCTCCTTGTATCCTAGCTTCTCTGGGGGTGTGAAATGTTCATTTCAATGATTCTCATTTCACTTATGTTTCAAATGATATATTTAAGTGATTATATAATCTTAAACTAGATTAAGTACTCCAAATACAAGATGTCTCAGTCCTTTCCACTCCTTACAAGATAACAACCCCTCCTATATTTGAAAGAAGGGTCCATTGTCTACGTTCTCAGTTATATTTTAGATATATTTTATTTTTATTTTGTTATATGGGCATCTCTCTCTCTCTGTGTATGTGTGTGTGTCTACATGTATGTAGATGTGTTTTTTCCTCCCAAAGTTGGTCTTCCTGCCACTGCGCCAGCCCCACATAACACACCGAGACTCTGTATTTGATATAATTATGTTGGCCAGTTACTTGTTTCTTGTCGGCTAGCTCTGTCTTAATTATTAACCCATTTCTGTTAATCTATGTATTTCCACGTGGTCTTACCAGAGAGCTGGCGTCCTGCTCTCTCCAGACTCTCCATCTTGACTCCCCTTTTCTACTTCCTCTTTCCTCCTTGTCTCCTAGTCCCTCCTATCGTCCTTTCCTATTGGCCAACAGTGCTTTATTCATTAACCAGTATGAGAAACATATTTACAGAATGACATCTCCCATCATATCTTTGATATCAGATGAAGGTAATGGATCTCCTGCAGCTGAAATTACAGGTATATGCAAGTCAACCAATATGGATGATGGGAACCAAACTTGTATAGCCTATAAAAGCCACAAATGTTCTTAATCACTGAGCCATCTTTCTAACTGATTTTGTGTAACTGATTTTAAGATCTCTTGGTCTTTATGTTCTAGATATTTGGTGTGAAACGTGTAGATATAGATTCTGGGCACACACATACACACACACACACACACACACACACACACACACATATATATTTTTCCTATTCTTTTTTTCTGGGTTTGTATATAAAAAGTGACTTTCATATCTTATGGAAAGTTTTCCATTATGTAATCATCAAACTTATATTTAATTATTATTATACTTTCAACTTCTGCTTCCCAGCTCCCAAGTGTCAGTTTTTGGGGTGGAGCAGATGGGACAGATGTTCTAGCACTCAGGAGTCACAGAATTCTGAGTGTTACAGCTCAAATGGAAAGGTATTCTGGATCTCGGGAGCCCAGGAATACACAGGTCACAGTAAGCATAGCACCTTACAGTCCTGCTTCAGTAGGAGAGGGTTTCCTCTGCTGGGAAGGTTTGACCTAAAGTTTCTTAGGATAAACCAGAAGTTCAAATCTGCAGGGCCTAATTTGACAATTTAGATTTTTGTGGTTTGTTTCTTTTTCTTATACATTTGGTACTATTTGGTAGCATGTTTAAAAATGAGTAGCTTTCTTTGCATTCCCTGAAGATCTGGAATTATTTCTGACTTACCTCTAAAATGAGGGTTCCATTTTAATGCAAGAATTTCTTATTAGATTCCCCTTTCTCTGGCTTCGGGGAGCAGGCTTGTTCTCTCCTGTAGGAATTAAGAATCTGAGACATTTAAGATTTAGGTTCACAAGAGTTGGCAAACAAACCAGGTTTAAATTAGCCTCACACTATGATTTTACTCAGATTTTTGCCTTTCGACCATTAATTGTTTAGTTATTATTTACTTGTTGATACCTTAAACTTATTTGAATGTGTGTTAATTATAGTGTACATACATGTGCATATGGGGAAAGCATGAGGGAGATGTCCCTGTTTTTCCTTTTGAGACATGGTCTCTGCTTAACCCAGAGTTCAGTTCCTAGACATCAAACATCAGGGAACTACCTATTTAAACTTTACCCAAAATGCTGAGGTTGTAGGTCTCCCGTGCAGCCATACCCAGCTTCTTACATCAATGGCGGGATCCAAACTCAGGTCTTTAGCTTTCATGGTTGCAGCTTGGACTCACTTTACCATTTCTACAGCCTTCTTAGAAGACTTTGTTTTATCTATATATTATACAACGCTAGAAACAATCCAAATGCCAAACAACAGATAAATGTATATGTGTACTGTGTTGTGTTTGCATTATTAATAGAACACAGCATTTGGCACAGCCTCTCAGTTAAATCACATATCTGCTAATGGGAAAAATGTACACAAAACACACACTTTGCTAACTCCACTTACATGACAATCAGAAACAGGCAGAAGAAGCTGTGTTAACAGGATTCTCTGAGTTGAGAAGATGGGAAGATGATACCTTTTATTGATTAGGAGGGTAAAAGCAAATTGTATGGCTCTAGAAATGTCCCAGTTTTGATCTGTGTGGTTACATGAATGTAAAATTTATCTTGCAGGGCACTCAGGATTGGTGTGTTGTATATTTTTTAATGTGTGTATGGTAGACCTCAATAAAGCAAAATAATAGCATCCAGCTTTATTTATTTTGGCTGGGGTCCCTCATCTGCCTTACTACTGTACATAAAAATTGAAGTGCCCTACAAATACAAGGCAAATATAGTCATTACCTACTGGCCATGGCACAACAGAAGAAGATGGAACAGTTACCTAAAGAGGGAATGGGAATATAAAGCTATCCTGTCTCTATGTCCAGCAATACAGCTTTAATATTCTTTAACCATAAGTTTCTTTGTGTGTGTGTGTTTTTAATATATAGTTAGTAATTGAATGAGTGGAAATAGTGCCTCTAGAAAACATATAAAAGCAAAGTATGAAGTAATATAGTTGAAGATGTCATTTTTAAAGGTCTAATGAACTGCTATTTTTACTACCAAAGACTTAGAAAATTAATGCACTTTTAATTCTTTAATAAATGCTACTGTGGAGGCCACAGAAAGATATGATTAATTTTTCTAGTGTCTCTTATTTCTACCTTACATACTCAGGACTTTTGTCATGTCTAAGTGTAATTTATCAACATGGTCCTTTCATTTATAGCACTTTATTAATAGAGAAGATTTATTTTATTGGCAAAGGAAAAGGATTAGTTAAATGGGTATATTTATGTATTAAATAGCCATTGTTTACGAATTTGCTAACAAGGTCATTAATTGTTTTGCAAATGAGGAGCAGGAAGAGTGTAACAAATTGTATATGAGGCAAGATGCTTATCATATCATCAACAGAATGAACCTTACAATTAACGTTTATTGACAGGATGATTCATATGTCTTTAAACATCTTTGTCTCCCTCAGCAGGTTCAGCAGAGTGCCTGGTACACACAGGTTCTCAATAATGTTTACCAGATAAACAATGATAACAAGTCTCTCCTTCCCCTTATATGTGTTTATTTTATTAAAATTGAATTCATGATTATATAGTATGTGTTACATATATTTGTATAATTGCACTTCTGTTTTTCTTTTATTTATTTATTTATTTATTTATTTTACATATCAATCCCAGTTCCCTCTCTGTCTCTACCTCCCTCCCTCTCTTCCACCGTCCCACGCCCCCCCCCAACCACCCTCCCATCCCATTCCCCCTGCCATATTCCACATGTACGATGATGCCTTCCTGGAGGGGTCATCGAAATCTGTCAAGTCATTTGGAGTAGGGAGTAGGCCCTCCCTCCTGCCTCTAGGTTAAGGGAGTATCCCTCCATGGGGAACATGCTCCAAATACTTTTATGCACCAGAAATACATCCTGGTTCCACTGTCTGAGTTCCATTAGACTGCTCAGGCCTTCTAACAGAGACCCATGTTCAGGGGTCTGAGTCAGTCCCATGCTGAATTCCCAGCTATCAGTCTGAGGGCCTATTAGCTCCTCCTTGTTCAGGTCAGCTGTCTCTGTGGGTTTCTGTAGCCTGGTCTTGTCCTCCCTCTCTCCATCTGGATTCCAGTTCCGCTCAGTGTTTAGTTGTGGACGTCTTCTTCTGTTTCCATCAGCTACTAGGTGAGGGCTCTATGATAGTAGATAACTTAGTCATCAATCTCATTATCAGGGAAGGGCATTTATGATAGCCTTTCCACTGTTGCTCAAAATGTTAGTTGGGGTCACTCTTGTAGGTCTCTGGACATTTCTCTAGAGTCAATATTCACTTGAAACCTATAATGGCTTCCTCTTTTATGCTCTCTCTCTCTCTCTCTCTCTCTCTCTCTCTCTCTCTCTCCTCTCCTCTATTCCTCCCCTGACTCAATCTGCCTAGTCCCACGTGCTTTTCTTTCCTTCTCTTCTCTTTCTCCTATCCCTCTCTCTACTCATTGCCCCCCCCCACTAGGAGATCTTGTTCCTTTCCCCTTATGTGAGGGACCTTGTATGAATCTTTTAGAATCCTCCCTGTATCTTAGTTTCTCTGGTGGTGTGAATTAGAGGCTGGTGATCGTTTGCTTTGTTCTATGTCTAAAATCTTTGTTTCATTATTTCTCCCACAACTACCAGTTAGTTGTAAATTGGGTTTGCTCTTGGATCTGGCTATGTAATTTCATCCTGTTCTTTTAATTCTTTGGAAGATAGAGATTCACGTGATACCTGGCAGGTAAAAATCAAGAAGCACTGACTCTGGTATAGTGCAAGGACCCTGCCCATCAAATGAGACCATATCAAAAGACTTTGCATCTCATAATGGATGGTGACAACTTGGTTGACCTCTCACAGTGATTGTTATAGTTGAATAATAATCATGTTTTTCTCCATGAAGTACCTCATTGTTTACAACAGAAAAAACAATCCTTGTTCAATAACTTCTAGCTACCCCTTATTTCCTTGTCTGTTGTCATTTATGTTAGTAAGTAATAGCTAAGAATCCAAGGTTTAGGTCAGACTTGACATGGTGTCTTCATTCTGTTCCCCAAAGAGGACACAGCCATGGTAAATGGCTCCTTTTCTTTGATCTATAGAATATCCTTCTTGACACCGGGGATGAAATAAAATTTTAATGCATTAATTTGCTGTGATGATTGAGATAATGTATGCCAACCAAGCTTTCATTGCAGTGTTCTGTATGTCTCAAGCATCTACTTAATGTAAGTTCACCTCTCACACTATGACATTGTCTTAAGGGTTATCTCTTAATTCATAGGGTCTGGGATGGAAGAGATTCTCTCACCACACTGTAGCACAGTTTGAACTGAATGAACTTCAAGCAAAACCAGATTAGGAAGATGTTATTTGAGGTTGCCTAGGCATGGTAGAATAAGACACTTTCTGAATGGTAGAAGAGGAGGGCCAGAATAGTCAGAAATAAGTAAAGATTTGTATGAAGAATTGTGCAGTAGAACTTTTCAACTTCTAGATTGCCTGGTACAGCCCCATTACTTGCCTTGAAAATATTAGTCATAAAAGAAGTTAAATAAAAATAATATTCATGAGAAAATCCAAACTTAAGGACAAAGACATCCTGAAATCTATTTTTGGTTCAAGACTAAGTGGTTTTCTACTACTTGGACAGCACCTGTACCTCACCCTATATCTCATTTAAAATCCATGCCTTCTCCATGACAGCCATGTGAAGTCATTGAGATAAAAATACTCAGAATTGCCAGAAGGGTAGCATGCAGGACTCTGCCAAAAATGCAGAATAAACAGGGAGCAATGTCCTCATTTGTGTATATATTGTCTTCTTGCCAGTCCCTAGTTTTCTATTATCTTAGTGTAGGCAATTTGCATAGCTTATTTGTTGGTCATTTTTAGCTTGGAAATATCTTTACACAGCAAATGCCTTTCCCTTGGTAGTAAAATGCCTTCTTTATGGCTTTTGTGACCCCTGCCTCTTGCTTCTCTAAATCCTTTTATCTCACTCTAACTTCAGTTATGTTTTTTGATAGCAGATGGCCTTGTAGACAATGTCAAGTGTTCTTGTGTAGCAGATACACCATGCCATCTACTGAATACACAAGGGTAAGCTCTGTGAAGTACTAAAAAGTGAAAAAGGACCTACTATAAGAAGTTACTATTTTCATACCCTTGTTATTGTCTTATCCTGATTTAGGATTATCCCTTCACTGCTGCCACATATAGTATCTTGTGTCACAAAGGCACATCTAGAAAAGTACACAATGGCTTCTTGCTGTCTTGTATAGCTGATCTAACTCAGGTTGTGAAATCACTTGAAACATGAGGAGAGAGGGACAGCAGCCCTTCTGTAACTCATGGATGCTCTGATCATCCTAGGCAAATTGTTTAAGGCAGAGGATAGATTTTTCAAATTAAAGGAGTAAAATACTTTCCTCCTTTTTTCACTACTTGACTGCTGAATGCTTTATAGCTTTGTAATTTGGAAAGAGTCATTCAGTTTCTTTTGTGCCTCACTTTATCACGCTATATAATTACATCTGCTAAAGCCCAGCATCTAATTCTGCTTTTCAGGCATGCATACTGCACATCATTACAAATGACATTTCTTTTGGATGGAGCTGGTTGCTTAGCACTTTTTTTTTCTTTCCTATCAGTACCAATCCCAGTAATCAGCTTTATGGTGCATCTTCTCATTGTGATTTGTCTTATTCCCATAAAGAAAAGATCATTGCAAATGGTACCTTATAAAGTCTGCATGTAGAGATTGCAAACTTACTGTTTCGACCTTCCCTCCATTCTTCCCTCCTACCTTCTTTCCCTTTGTTCCATCGCTATATTTTATACATATTGAATTATAATTCATGGCTGATATTTGAAATTCAGACTTTTCAGGAGAATGGAAGGTTCTCCTTAGGGTGGAGCATATATTTAACTTTTGCTACCTTCCTGTAGATGTTCTGCCATGCTGCTTAATTGATTCATATCCTCTGTCCAATAGAAGAAAGAATATCCACTGAGCATAAAGCTAGAGTTGCTACTGCTTTATCTTTGCTTCAAATACAGATACTTTCATGTGTATAGACATGCTCCAATAATTTACCATTCTGAAAGTTTCTTTCTTTAGCTCATAATGTTATTGACCTTTGTTTGAAAGTTGTGCATTGGTGTAGGGGTAAATTATCAGGCATTTCAGAAGAGAATATCTTATTCTAGAATCATAACACTAATGTTGTTTAGTCTCTTTCACCCAACTATCTTATTCTAAGAGACTTAAAATATTTCTTCAAAACCCATGTATATTCATTGAATATATTCATTGAATTTTTTTTATGAAAGTCAGGATTTAAAATAGCCTATAGATTTTTTGTTTGTTTGTTTGTTTTGTTTTTGTTTGTTTGTTTTGACTAGAAAACCACATGGAAGAGTGGAACACATGTTAAATTAAAAATGACAAAGAAAGAGGCCACCAGGGAGGTATGGAAATACAGAGCTGGCATGTTCAATGTCAGGAAGTACTGTCTTTTTAAAAATAAATTGCTTAGTTGCATTGATTGATTTATTTAGTGAAACATTTTGGGCAAATAAATTTCATTAAAGTAAAAACACGCCTCCTGGTATAGTTTTCATTGTGGGAAGTTTAGCATAAGAGTCATTTATGATTTTTCAGAGGATTCAGGTCTTGGCCACATTGAGGAGCTCATTGGTAAAAATGCTCTATCCTGGGGGTCCATCCTCTTTTTCCTTACATGTTCTTGCAGCTGAAGGAGACCCAAGCTCTGTTTTTTCTGACTGCTTCTCATTCCTGAAGATATCATGCAGGTGCACATGTTTGGAATTGGGAAAGATAAACTATCTTCTTCCTTTAAGAATGTAATAACTATGAAGACAAAAACATAGGAAGGAAGAAGGGGAAAAATGGGTGCAGCAAGGACTTTACATTTCTTTTAATGTAGAGCGATGTGCCAGGAATCATGGGAGTATAAGATGGGTGGTGCTTTCTTCATAACAAGAATTATTTAGATTTGAAATCACTTTCTTGAAGCAATTATAATACACTTGTATTTTAGTATCCATGGGGGGTGGTCTAAGAAACCTCCATAGATTTGCAAATCTATAGCAATCAGGGTGTCAGATCCCTTAATATAAATCATCCTTGTAACAAAGAAGTGTAAAATGTCCCTTAAAATGTAGATGTACCTTAAAAACCATTTTAGAATAACAAAACAACTCCATTTTTCAAAACTAAGCCAAGGAACTTAGGCTGTAACTAACTGTCTTTTCATTATGTAACAACAGGTTTTCAAGTCGATTATCACATGCTTGGTAAGAAAATCACGACGGAACAGAAGGTTCATTCATTATCAGTTAAGGGTTTTCCTTTGAAAATTTCATCCTCTTTGTTGAGTCTACATTTTAAAATTTCTAAGCAGAAAATAGAGGACGAGTCTGTCTCTGAGCTTTCTTTTCATTTCAGAATTTATAAAATGGCATATTAATTGGGGTTTTAAAATTTACTTTTTAATAATTTCATGTCTCTACTTCTTCTGTCATCTAATGAATTTAAAGCAACGTATAATCCTTGACCATAGTCTAGGGGAAAAGAAAAGGACAATTAAAACTGAAAGTGCTTTATAAGTGATCTTTTCAAACATCTGCAGCTTATGAAATTTCTTGACAAAAAATCTTGACAGCGTGTATATGTATGTGTATATAGATATAAATTAAATATAGCTTAAATATAAAGAGATAGGTGAAGTTTATTGACATAAAACAAAGTATCAAAAGAATTGTTAGGATAATTAAATCTGAAAAAGGATCCTATTGAGAAGGAACATTCACTTTTGAAGTGAAATATACTAGCTATACAAACTGATTAACTTATTAAGATAATATAGTTAGGTGTTTTCTACTCCTCAGCTGTAAGAACTTGTGATTCATGAATTTTCCAATACAGGGCCTAATGAAGTACAGTCTTAAAAATGTATGCTTGCTGTCACTGCCATCTATAAATTTCCATGCACTTCAGTATCTATGTATCTGTCTGTCTGTTAGTCATTCTAGATTTTCAGATAAAAGCCCTGTAGTCACAATTCACAAGTTTGTATAAAACTGGAAACTGAGTTAAGTAACAAGAAGGCAGAAGGAGTTTAAATCCTTAGAAAGGGAGCTGAGTGTTGGTGGCACACACCTTTTATCCCAGCACTCTGGAGGTAGAGGCAGGAGAATCTCTATGAGTTTGAGGCCAGCCTGGTCTACAGATTGAGTTCCAGGACAGTCAGAGCTACACAGAAAAACCCTGTCTTGGAAAAAAAAAATCAAACCAAACCAAAAACAACAACAAACAAAAACAAACAAACAAAAACCTTACAAAGTTCAGACGAACCATCCCGCAGTTACCTGCGTAGTTCTTTATATAACAGCCTATAGCAGCCACATCATGCTCTGATATACAGAAAGTCTCTGTCCACGGACCCTTCTGTATGTAAGATTCCTCACTCAGTGCTGGTCAGTCTCCAAGACAAACCAATCATTTATCATTCATACCTATTAATCCCTAATACCCATGCAGTTGAAGTACCCTTTCCTTTAAGGACAATTTAGTTCACTCGCTCATTGAGGTTCTTATATTTAATCTTTTCTCATCAGAAAAGCAATTGGAGTGTTAGCTGGGAGGACTACACATTTCGAATGTTTCTCATTTGTGAGGATGTTTATTATCATTTATCTTTTAGAACATCATTGTATTCTCGTTTTCTTTTCTTTGGGACAAAGTCCTGTTATGTAGCTCAGACTTCAGCCTCCTCAGCCTCCTGAATGTTGGGATTACACGTAGTTATTGCTACAATTGACTTATTTTGCTTTGTTTTCCCCTATCTCACCGATTGCTTTTCCCTTGTGTCACTTTCTCAGTCTTGAAACTGCTAATACTAGGATGATCTAGAATTCTTTCTAGAGTTTACCATTGGCTTTTCCTGAGTTGATCAGGTCTCAGGGTTATAATCACAACATGCTTGTTTCACCAAATGCTTGTTTTTAGCCTTGCCTTATTTCCAATGTGTGACATAGCTGTCTACTAGAAATTGTTACTGTCAGATATGGATTGAAATAAGAATAGAGACAATGGATATTCATAGATTTTCATGAACCTCTTACCCTTTTCATATCTGTCCTAAATTTCCTGGAAAAAAAATGGTGCAACCTATATATAAACCAAAATCCCAAGGATTTCGAGTACTTTACTTCATCATCCTTTTATACTTTTCATTCATAAGACTGCTCAGTTAATATCTTTTCCCAAGCATGTCCTGAACCAGTACTTCTTTTAAAATACACTTATCATCCTCTCTTGAGCCATGATCTCTCGACTTGTCTAATGAAATCACTCCCTAATCCATCATTTTTTCTGACTCTCACCCTCAATACATCATTCTCAGTGGCCAGTAGCTTCTTAAAATGTTCATAAGATTTATGATCTTAAAACTGTCCATTGAGGTCTTCCATGGGGAGTCTTCAATGTCTGTCATATCATTTGGAGCAGGGCCTAGGCCCTTCCCCATGGGTCTAGGCTGAGGGAGTGAGTATCCTGTTATGAGTAGGGTTTTCCCTGCTGCCAGTCCCACAGCTGCACCAGCCCCAAATAACACACAGAGATCCTGTAATAGGTATAATTCTGTTGGCCAGGTACTAGTTTCTTATCGGCTAGCTCAGTCTTAAGTATTAACCCATTTCTATTAATCTAAGTATTCCCATGTGGTCTCATCTTACCAGAGAGTGAGGCCGGCGTCTGCTCTCCCCAGTCTCCCCATACTGACTCCTTCTTACTACTTCCTCAAATCCCCCTTGTCTCCTAGTCCCACCTATCTTGCTTTCCTATTGGCCAATAGTGCTTTATTCATTAACCAGTATGAGAAACATATTTACAGAATGACATCTCCCATCAGTATCCCTCTATGTGAAATGGGCTCCCAAAGTCCATTTGTACACTAGAGATAAATACTAATCCACTACCAGAGGCCCCATAGATCCCGACTCTGCTTCCTGAACACTGGTATTAGCCAGGCTGTGAACTTGTTAGCATTTACATGGATGTTCACAATCCAAACTCCAGCCCCAATGCTGGTATGGCAAGCATTTTTTTTCACATTTCCCCAGGTTTACATTAGTCTTTTAGACCAGAATTTTTTTATAATATGCAGACATTTATACCTCAGCATGGAGGCACATTGAAATCTTTTCCTCTGGTCTACTTTTATGGCTCATATATATTTTGTCAAGTTTACATTTGTTTTAACAATGGCAACAGCAATACCATGGATCCAGAGCGTAGCTTTGAAATCAAACCACAACTATTAGCAGAATGATTCATGCATGAACCCTTCTTCTCTTAGAGTTGTGAAAATTAAATGGACTGAAGTACAGTCTGTGTCATGTTTGCTCCAAGTGATAGAATAATTAAAGTTAATTTCTATTATCATTATTATATTTAATATTAGATTTATGCAGAAAACTTTCCAAGTTGAACAGGTCCTAATATGGTCACACTGTAAATGATTCATGATCAGGGTGATTTTGTTTTCTCTTAAAATTTATCTTTATGTGTGAATATATAATATGATATGTGTACATTAGTTCACATATGTGAGTATAGGCATGCCTGTTCAACAGCCACAGCCCATGTGTGGTGGTGAGATAACAATCTCAAGTATGCTCCCCTCCTATTTAGGACAGCATCTCTTGTAATTACCCCATGTACATAAATTATTTGGCCTTTGAGCTTCTAGGGATACTCCTGAAATCACACCCTATCTCACTGTAGAAGCACATGAATTGCAGATGTACACAATAATTCTGACTTTTATGTGAATTCTGGGGATCTGAGCTCAGGCCCTCATACTTGCACAGCAACTGCTGTAGCCATTTTGCTATCTCTCCAGCCCAAATTTTATTCTTTCAAGTAGCAGATGGCAAGATCCATGCAGAGAAATTGCAGTTGTTACAACTTGGAAATGTGCAGTACTGGTATTAAAGAGTAGAGATCTGAGATGTTGCTGACATCTATAGAGCACCAAACATCCTTTTCTATTCACCAGCAAAGACATATCCAGACCAAATGTCAACAGTGACAAGATTTAGAAATTTTATTCTACATCAATCACTGTAACTTTTCAGTGGATATGCAAAGCTCAGTGTTTGTCTTTTTCTTCCCTCTTCTGCCTAAATTTTCTGGATCCTACTTGTTCCAGCAATTATACGTTGCACAAAGCACAGTTTGCATGTCAATCAACCAAATGCAGCAACACAGACAGTTTTCTTTCTACTATCCTACTCCATTTACCCTTTTTAAGGAGTATCTGGAAAATGTAGAATACATCACTAATTAGCACTTAGAATGAAAGTTCTCATATTTAAATTAAATTATCTTCCCAGGCTCTCTCTCTTAATTGACTAGGCATTAAGAAGTGGGAGTCAACTTTTAATAACTACAGACCTCTTAGACAAAAGTTTCTTGTCATGGATGCCATCAATTTATCTAGACAGTTGCTTCATGTGTCTTCTTCACATTCCTGTAAAAAAGATGCATTTGGGAATAATTTCTGGGTGAGAGGAAAGACTGTTGTTAAAAGTGGCCTTCCACAGTCTAGAGGGAGGAAATGCTGACTTTAAGAAAGTAACAACATGTATTGTACCTGAGGTTAAAGAGCTTACCTGAAGTCAATTGAGACAAATTTATTTGTAGGAGCTACAAGAAGACACTTAGGTACTGAGGCTGCAGAGAGCTGATATCTATACTTCTCAGCCCTGGCTGCATATACAAATCTCCTAGGGAGACTTAACATATAGTTGCCTGGGCTTTATGCCCATGCAATTTAGGCACATATCTTTGCTGAGCCTAGAGAGCAAAGTGTCCTAAGACTGCCCATTTAATGTCCCTATATCATCAGGATTAAGAATTATTGATTAATCAGAGAAATAGATGACCAGTCTAATAATAGCTATTCAGACAGAGATAGACTATGCAATAATTCAGCTTCTATTTTGCAATGTTACAATATACATCATAATCATCACTGTGCAGGGAGCCTCAGAATATCACCCAACATTGGTAGTGATGTCATTTTCTACTCAATATTGTGATGAACACTAGCAATCCCAACACTTATGAGGCTTCTTAAATTCCTGGACAGCCTGTGTTACATAGCAAGACTCTGAATTCCCTGTATCCTCAAATTTTACCTTGCATTTGTAATTTTATTGTCAAATTTAGAGTTAAATTTATAGTTAGTTTTTTTTTTTTTTGGAAGGGGGAGAATTTTTGTTTTCAAGACAGGGTTTCTCTGTGTAGCTTTGAAACTTGCCCTGGAACTTGCTCTTTAAACCAGGCTGGCCTTGAACTCACGGGGATCCACGTGCCTCTGCTTCCCAAGCATTGCTATGAAAGGCATGTGCCACCAACCTATTTTACTTAACTTTTAAATTCACCCTCAAAATTGATCAGAAAGTACACCCTTTTGTTGGATTCACTCTCGGGTGAACAAATCAGTACAGAAAGTTCATTTGACCTCTCTGGTTCAGTTTCAGTTTTTGCTGTTCTCATATTTGTTTACTATATAACACACAGCAAGTGTCTGCTATCTGACAAAGACTTATGAGCTAACTGGAAATAGTAAGAGAATAATATAGACTTGCAGGCAGTGGAGGAGTTTCAGAAGAGAAGTTAACAGGAATGTGGTATCATCAAATAAGTGAGAAACCAGTTTTCTATGACATCTTTTGTGCCATGATGCTTCAACAGGGATTCAATCACACAGGCTCGAATTAATCACAACTGGGGTTGACTTCTCTGTTATTTTCTTTCTTCCAGTTTGCTTGTGCAACCTGCATTGTTAAGACAGTTTTTAAGTCTTCTTTCCACCATGAAGCTGCACATCACTTGTGATTATGCTGAAATTGTCATTTGAAGAATTTTGTCTCTCCCTAGTCACCATGGTACCCAGGTCACCAAGGCTGGTCAGTGTGGTATCTGTGTTCTGATTATGGAGGATGTGTTTTCCTTTTCTGTGGTTTTTCAAAATATCATGACCTGTGAGATACCTTCTCTTGATACTCTGCCCCCAAAATACAGAGCTGTGTTAGGAGACAGTACAGCCACCCCACAAACAAGAGGAGCTCTAAATACAAATAATGAAGGGAATGGGGAATGATGATCTATTTTGCTGTGCTATGGATCTACTTACATGAAGAACTCCCTAGTATGTGAGCCAATAAATTATTCTTCACATATCAAGAAGAATAGATAATATTGGTCAGTCTTTAGAGCCAAAACATGATTATGAAATCACTCCCCCTAGAAACTTCTGCTGTTTGGAAAGAGGTTTCACTGACGAATTTCACCTCAGAGTGGGGTTGTCATACAGCATTTAAGTTCTACATATGATATTCTCTAAGTAGTTTCATTTCTGTTGATGTGATAAAATACCTGACAGAAAGCAACTTAGGGTGAAAATGGTTTATTTTAACTCACAATTCTAGGTTACAGTCCATCATTGTAGGGGAATCAAGGTAACAGGAACTAAAGCAGCTAATCACATCATACCCACAACCAAGCAAAGTATACACATATACTTGCAAATCAGCTCAATTTCTCTACTCTCATCTAGTCCAGGACACCAATCCAGGGACTGGTGCTGCCCACAGTGGGCAGGGCCTTCCCAGTCACTCACTGTGATCAGGTCAGTCCCCTAAAGACTTGCATATGTACCAAGAAGATCTAAACAATTCCTCATTGAACCTCTTCCCAGGTGGGTCTGGATTGTGTCAAGTTAACAATTGAAAGTAAGATCACACTGCCCTCACACACTATTCTACCTGGTTATCAGGCATTGCTGGCTGGAAGCTGGTTCTAAGGCACTCTATCTTGGGGCATCAGATGAGCATCCTCAGGTGCAGTGGAGACTGTCTCCACAGGGTCTCTATATCAGTCTGTTCTTTAAGTCAGAAAATGCTAGTTTATATTTCTTAGATTATTTTTCTTAAATTGCTTTAAAACTGACCAAATTACAGAATTGCCTTTTAAAGTTTAATGTTTTTAAATTAAGAAAACTAATGCATTCAATTTTGTCATTTTGTTCACATTTTGTTTATTTTCTGTTAGAGAATAGAGGAGCATATGAGGAGACAAAAATGCATTTTTAAATTTTATCTGCTATATACACTTAAATTTAAACCTGTTGTAATAAATATCTTTTCTTTTCCCCCTTTCCTTTAATTATATACATACACATTTTGTGTGTGTGTGTGTGTGTGTGTGTACATGTGTGTAAACACATTTAGTGTTGCACATGTGTATGTATTTTCAGGACTGACAAGTTGATGTTGAATAACCAATCAGAGTTCTCATATCTGGGTGTGTAGGGGTTGACCTGCTCAGCAGTCATTAATTACCCACATCTTTGTATTTAGTGGTAGGGCCTTATTCAATTTCTGATTTCCATGCTTCAGGTTAACTGGTGTTATCATGGTTCAGGTTTTACTTAGGCAACCGGATTGTTGAAATTTCATGGGTGGAGCTTTCCAGTCAATGATGGGTTGCTACAGCAGACATCCTGGTCCTCTGGCTCTTACCCCTCTCTCCCCTCTCTTCTACAATGTTCCCTGAGCCTTACTTGGGCATATGGGTTGTGTTGTTGGTGTACCATTTGGGACTAGACACCCAGTAGTCAGTTGTTCTCTTCATTTTGACCAGTTTAGGCTTTTTTGTGATAATCTTCATCTGCAACCAAAAGAAGGTTCTTTGATGAGGAGTGAGAATCGGACTTTTTGTGGTAACAGATACTAAGAATGCAGGTAGAAACTTCACTGGCTTAGAGAAGGACCACTGATAAGGTCTCCTCTAAGCTCCTTGACTTAGTGTGACTCACTAGCTACAGGGAATCAGCTAGGATTATAGTGTCAGATATGAATTCCCTCCTACTGAGCAGGGAGGCCACAAGTCCAAACAGAGAGGTGTTGGTTAGCTCCAGGATATAAGTGGCATTATTGCTCCTTTCAGAGTACCTTTCTATGCTGGATATGGTTGTGGTTTGTAAGCATGACAGCTGGGGTTAACTATTGATTACTCTTTTCCTTTGGTGTCTTGCATAGATAGCACCTTCCAGTACTATGATATCTAGTCTCAGTGAGGAGGCTTCTAGCTTCTGGTTCACTTCCTGCTCAATGCCTTCAAGTCATGTATCTGAAGTGCATGGAAGGCAATAAAAAGTAAGTCTCCTAGGGTCTCTTGACCAACAGATTGCAATGAGTTTTCTCATGACTGGTACTGAGGTTTTGTTAGATAGTCTATGCCTCTTTGGGGAAGCATTATCACTCCTACTGTGGTAACTGTATTTAAAGTGTGTGTGTGTAGTTTCCAATCTTAGTTAGAGATATAATAGTATTCTTGATGTCCTTTCCTATTGTCCTCTCTCCTTCTCCTGATCCCTCTTCATAGCACCAGTGTTCTATATTTCCTCTCCCCAGAATTTCTTGACTCCCATTCACCTTGGTCTGTTTTGACTTTCCTAATTTCTGCAGTAATTTCAGGTTATATAATCACATCTCAAGTTTTGAAGCTGGGAACCACAAATAGGAGAGAACATGTGGTGTTTGATTTTTAGGGTTCAGGTTATCAATTCAGCATAATATTTTCTAGTGTCACCCATTTACCTGCAAATTCATAATTCATTTTTCTCATAGCCAAACAGAATTCCTTTGTGTCTTTGTGCTACATTTTCCATTATCCTTTTATCAGTTGAGGGATATTAAAGCTATTTACATTTCATAGTTATTGTGGATGTTATTTTTCTTATTTTTATGGACCCCTTCTCTAATCCTTAAAACCTCCTACCAGCCCCTTGCTGGTTTCCTACCTCTCCCCAAATAGTTTCCTTACTGTTCTCAGGAGTATCTTGAAGAATTAATAAGAAACATTTATTACAAATACATACAAATTCTTTTCCTAATAACTTGCCTGCTATAGATAACTTGATAATGATTCAACTTAATTCTTTAACTATATGCCTTAACCCTATAAATAAGGCATTATTTATAATAATGATGATAGCTAAAGTTTATTGAATTTTTATGATATCCCCGAAGTTTTGTCACTTTTTGTTTGTTTGTTTGTTTTTTGTATGTTATTATATTCCTTGAGTTGGCACTGTGAAATATTTTGGTGATATTGCCCTCCTCTTCATAGTGTTTGCAAACCTCGATGTCTAGATCTGGATTAGTGCCTTATCTGAAGGATTAGCCTCTCTAGAGAGCTTCTCCTTTGTTTGATGGGGGAAGGGTTCAAGAGGCTTCTTAGGTCTCTCTTACTTTCTCAGAAGAATAAACTTCAATTGAAAGAAACAGTTGGAATGTTTTGATGATGAAAAGGAGAGGCAAGAACTGGAAAAATTTTACAAGTAATTCTATTACTTGCCTGTTAACTGCTTAAGCATGTTAAACAAGGGGGAATGATGATGTGTTTTATAAGCCATCTGGTTTTAATATAGTAACTTGAAGCTAATAAAAATCATGTGGGATTGAAGATGGGGAATGAAACATTGTCTCTTTATAAGTGATGATTCTGAGCATTTGGGAAGGACATGAAAAAGAATGTTGTATTTCCAAAAGCTGATACACACCATCTAGCTGGAGTACCTGGTTGGAAGTTAAGGTTTCAGGATCTTGCCTCTTGAGATACGTTGTCATTAGATATAGGCCTGCAGCAGGAATCTATATTTATAAAGCAGGCATTTCAGAAATATCTCTAAGTCCAAACCATACTTTGCAAAAGTCTCAGAAATTGTTCAGGAGAAATGTCTCACAGGCTACTAGCAAACCTTCAGGTAACTGTCAGCTTTATCTCTTTCATACTTTGATTTTTGGTATGAGACTTCATTTAATGAAAATGATAAGCTTTAAATTTTCCCCCAGTATTATTCTGGCTTACAACTTTGCTTTGTTTTGTTGGGTGATTGAGTCAGGGTACTGTGTTCTGCTGCCTGTACCAGAGAGCTCACAAAGACCAAGGACATCTGGGACAGTTGTTTCTTAGAACTTCCACTTCGTCGCTTTAGAAGGATTTAAAGGGAGATGAAGTGGGTCAAGTCCTTCCTGAATTCTAGCCTATGATATCCACTGTTTAAACTGACCCTTTCAGAATCTGGCCTTTTTAATCACCAAGTCCTTCTGAAGGACTGAAATGAAACCCATGTGTGCTCTGCAGTCCCTTTTGAGTGATAGCGAGAAGGAGATTGCTTAAAGGTGTGATTGACTTAGGGTTTAGAGAACAGAAATGTGTGCCCCTCTGTCCTGCTTTGGGGACCTTTTCTTGGATCTGGTTGTATCTCTTTGTGAAAAGATAAATTATGATCAGGATTTTAATGTGTGTATATGTGCATGCACACATGTGTGTATTAGTGTGTGAGTGTGAGCCTGTATGAGTTTATGTGCATGTGAGAACCAGATGAGTCTAGAAGAAAGCACTCCACTTCCAGGAAGTGGAGTCACAGGTGCTTGTCAGCCACCATGAGGGTGCCGAGAACCAAACCTGGGTTCTCTACAAGAGAAGTAAGCACTCCATTTCTTGTGTTGTACTTTTTTTTTTTTTTTTAGTTCAATGACTCTACTAGGTTGCCCCAGCTGTCCTGGAACTAATGTGTCCCATGCTGGAATTAACCTCATAGAGACCTGCTTACCTCTTCCATCTGAGTGCTGGGCTTAAGAGCTGCAAGGACTCTTGACCACTAAGCAACCTTTCAGACCTGGAATGGGTTTTTATATTCCTCTTCTCAAATAAGGAATACCCTAGTACATAAAAGTCCAAGAAGACAAGCCTATTGTTATGCTATTTCAATGGTTATTTTGAAGAACTAAAGTGTATTCACTGACAAATGCAAAAACAACACATGTAAAGAATGAGCACATAGAGTTCATGTGAAATTATGTGTATCAGTATGTAGTTAGAGTCTTCATAACACTCCATGTGAACATAGAGTTTTATTCATCAAACACGTTTCCATGTTTCTTGTTGTTGATTTTAGACAGGTATTAAGGAAAAAAATGATTATGGGGTCCATTACTAACTGGGTTACCTTGCCACTGTATTTAGTGCTATGCCTTTCAAGTTGTGGGTATGACCCTTTTTGAGATGAATGACCCTTTATCACATATTAGATATTCTACATATCAGATATTTATAATACAGTTCATAGCAGTAGCAAACTTAAAATTATGAAGTAGCAATAAAATAATTTTATGATTGGGGGTTGCCACAATATGGGGTATTAAAAAGTCACAGCATTAGGTAGGATGAAAAACACTGATCTAATCTAGTGTAACAAGAAGAGCTCATTTTGGGTCAAGTTGTTAATTGTATAAAAGCACATCTCCTTCTGTCAAGTATCATTGTTCTACTTTATTTCCTTTCTCTCCCCCTTCCTCTCACTCTTCTCCACTCTCACTGATGTAAAGATATGTTTTTATTATTTTTAATTGTGTGTGTGTATTTTCAATATACTGTGTTGGATTCCTCTGGAGTATGAGTTGTAGACGTAGGTTCTGGGCATTGAACTCAGATTCTCTAGAAGAACATTGCATGCTCTTAACCACTAGACCATCTTCTCAGCCCCTTATTTATTGGTTTTAAGTGAAGAATTGAGAAGCATTCTTTTTAACTTGATGGAATGTAGAAGTAACTCTGCTGTGCAATATCAAGTCAAGATTGTAAGAGCAATTCATCTTGTGTAGATAGTACTTTGCATTATATCATGCAAAGGAAGGAGGTGGTAGCATTCTCCAGAAACACAAGAAAAACAGAGTTTCTCCCATGTATGTACTATACCTGTCACTTTCTTATAAGAAATTGGCTCACATAATTGACAGGTATCAATATAACCATGATGTTTAGTGTGATAGTTTGAGTGTAATTGGCTGATACAATCTCATATGGAGTGGCATTATTAGAAGGTATGTCTTTGGTGGAGTGGGTCTGGCCTTACTTATAATGGATGATTATAACAGAGTCCATAAGAGCCCAAAATAAAGGAGAGTCGGGTGTTTATTGGGGAGTCACTCATGAATGGCAAATATGGTAGAGAACTGCCACAGACTTCTGTTCAGAGGTGATGGAAGCTGTGATCTGATCTGTGATCATCACCCAAGAGAGAGTGAACATGCACTGCTCCCCCTTTTCCATTTACACATAGCACCTGAGCCTTAATGGGGAATTATCCCAAAGACTATTGGATAAATGAGTTCCCACAGCACTTGTTGAAGGAAGTATGTCACTATGGGCGTTGGCTTTGAGGTTTCTTGTGCTCAGGAAAACACTGGGTATATCAGTTGACTTCCTATTGCTTAGACAATGTAGCACTCTTAGCTCCAGCATCACATCCGCCTGCATGCTCCCCATCATAATGATAATCAACTGAACCTCTGTAACTATAAGTATGCCATCCCACTTAAAATTTTTCTTTATAAGATTTGCCATGGATAGTCATGCTGTATCTTCACAGCAATGAAAGCCCTAACTAAGACAATTGGTAAGCTAAGCTTGAAACTATGAAAGTTGATGATTCAATTACATATCAGAGGCATCCAGGATCATAGTACTGATGGAGCTGTGATTTTAGTTTGAATCTTAAGGAAGGAATGGACCCATGCCCTCTATCAAGGCAGTAAGATATGAGGAGCCTCTCTTCCAAAGGGAAAGATTTGCTTTTTTAGTCAAAATCAATTTCCACAGAGAGTTTAGTTGTAAAGGATATTATCTTCTGATGAATTTCATGGGATTATGAAAGGTCTCTGTTTTAACATTCAAGATGAACACTGATAAGAGTTTTATTGGGGTAGTTTCTAATGCTGTGAACAGACAGTAGTATAGTAGGCACTCAGTGGAAGGTTGTAGCCCCAAACCCACATGTAGATATACAGCACAGCAAGGATTCAAAGTCAGCATAGAAGCTCCCTATAGGTTCCTAAATATAGGGGGTTTCATGCCAAGTGGCTACTGAGTAGTCTGTCATCAGGCTGTCACTGATTACCTGGCAGGTAACAGAAGAAGAAGGAAGTGTCTTGCTTTGTCAGGAAAAAAGGATTTAGTTCTACTAATGTGTGACTTCCAGGATGTGAGGAGGAGCAATTTTAGTTAAGGTATACCTGCTACAGAATGCAGAATTATGCAGTGAGAGTTCAGTCTTCCCATCAGAGAGGCATAGCTCAAGGAGATCTAGACAACCTTATTTAACAAGGCTATGAGGAGTATTGTCAGCAGAGATGCACACTGATGGAGATATCTTATTCAGCAAAGTGATAAGGTATACTGCTTTCTGAATGTGTTAAGCTGTCCTCAGTGCAGACTTCTTGTGTGAAGAGCTTTTTCCCTTACATTATAGCTTGGGGATTCTTCCCACAGCACTACAGTGTGTTAATTGGTTACTGGGCACATATATCTGTGGATGTTCTGGAAGATGACTTTTCATTTAACTGTATAATTTTGATATATACAATATATACTGGGACAAGCTTCATAACTGGATCTATTTGTCCCACTAGAAGAGTCCCACTGTTGACTCTTAATAGCCTGCCTTGTTCTCTTGCTCAGACTTTTACACACAATTAGCATGCTTTCATCTCAGAGCAAGTTCAAACTAGACTGAAGGCTTCTTGCAAACTTTACAGCTTGCACAAGGTCAGAGTCACAGATGTCTACCAAGGTTATTAAGGAAAGCATGCTAATTCTTCACTTGCTAGTCTAATAACAACAGACTGGTGTCTTAAAGTTGTCACAGGACACTGTGACCACCTCTGTCTAGTTATGGTTTTGCTCTGATGGCCTTGGGCCCTTGTTTTGTTATGGTAAACAGCTCAACTCCTTATCACTAGGAATGCATTATGATCAATGAAATTTCTTTATCACTTCAAAGTTCCTGAAGGAGAAAAGTTTTTAGAATAGAAGAAGCTAGAAGAAGATGCATGGAGAAATTGGAAGTAAAACAAGATTATTAGAGTAGAAACAGAACAATAAAGGGAACGGGAAGTAAAGAGCATGACTCACAGATTATGTGTAAAGTTACTATAGCAATCTTTTACTCATCCTTTGCTTCTGAGAAGCATTTTATTTTTGGGACCCTGGATCAGGTCGCTTCGCCCTTGCACACACCTAATTTAGAACTGGGGGTGTACTATCCATAGCCAGCTGATGTTCTTGACTCTGGTAACCTGGGGTTTGTAAACATTTTGGGGGAAAATAAAAATGGTTCTTGCCATTCTTTCTTCAATTATGGTGCTTATGGAATCTGTTAGGGGCTCAGAGATTCACTGATAGGTTCTCCATAGTGAGCTTGCCAGTCCCTTCACTTTGGCTATAAAAAGGAGGCTATAGCAGTGACTGGTTTGATCTTCCCCAGCTACAAACCTAACAGATTTCCTCCCTTTCCAGCAAGTTTCTCTGCTCTTGGTAGTACAGCCTCTTCATCGAAGACAGTGTCTTGAGATTCTTGTGTAAACTCATTACTCACTCCACAGAATTGGAAGACATCAGACTCATCGTGCATTTTTCAGGCACAGTTTGATTTCTTCAGGCTTTCTAGAGAAGAATAGAACAGGCACTCTATTTTTTCTTCACTGTTCTGAACCTATAGATCACTTCCTTTTTTTTTTTTTTTTTTTGGTTTTTGCATTTTTCTTTACTTTTAAAGATTTATTTAATTTATTTGATGTGTATCAGTGTTTTCCTGTATGTATGTAGGAACACCACATGCATATTTAGTACCCACAGAGTTCAGATGGTGTATCATCCCTTGGAAATGGAGTTACAGATAGTTATAAGTCTCCATGTGGATGCTGCTAACTGATCCTGGTTCCTTTTCAAGAGTAACAAATGCTCTTAATGGAAGAACCATCTCTCCAGCCCTGTATGGAGCACTTCTGATTTGAGGGGAAATATAACTTTATCCACGAAGATGGACCTTTTTTCCATATATTCTTCTGTGAATGGTGTACTCTTTGGGAGATGAACATACTTCTATGTTGGCATTGCTTGCTTTTCAGTTAGACCTCTTTCTTTTTTACAAAGGCCCTCATCTTCTACTTGAGCTAATATAGAGGAAGGGGAGGAGTCCTAAACTAAAATATTCTGATCCTTGAAGAGGTAGAGTACATAACACGCATTCAAATATTACAGAAGTCTGTGACTCCCAAATGGCTCAGTGAGAGTGGGTCTTCAAAACTACGTGACAATGTCCTGAACAAATGAGAACTGGCAAAGTGCTCCTTTCCGTTTTATTGTTGGACATGTTTTGCAGACAGGACAGTTTTTCATTAACAGGGCAATGAAAAAATCTGCAGAGAAATTAGGAGCATAAAAGATATACAGTAGTTTCTGTCCCACAAGACCCCATTTTCTGTTTTAATGCAACTGGCCATGAACTAGAGGTTTAACTACTTTTGTAGTATTATGGAAGAGAGAAAGAAATATATATGGGTGGTTATTGGGTCTCTCTTGTGTAAGAAAACTTATGGGAAGAATGTGGTTTCTTTGGGGTTTTTTTGTTGTTTGTTTGTTTGTTTTGTGTGTGTGTGTGTGTGTGTGTGTGTGTGTGTGTGTGTGTGTGTGTGTATGATTAAATCGGTAGTTAAAATAATAGAAGCAGTCCTTCAAGCTGGGTGCCTCAGTAGTTGTAGTCTCACACTGGCTTATAGGACAGGATGATGTTCTAGTAGTTGTCCTATCCAGGAAGGCTAATTGCTTCACAGTCTCTATCACAGAGTGAGAATCGCAAGGTTCCTGGTTGTTGGAATTCTGGAAACCCTTCTAGGATCAGTGAAGGATTCAGCAGTGGCAGCGCCAGGATAAGTCAAATCCAAACCAAGAAGGACCATCCTTCTGCCATGCTCTTATTCTATTTGGTACCCTACCAGCACTGCTGCCCACACTTGTGGCTGTTCTTCCTACTTTAATCAAGGTACTTTTGACAATTTTTCAGTTGAGGATTTCTATGTACATTATTCTAATTTATGGCAATTTGACATTTAAAAAAATACCAAGCATGGGGTGTAGACAGGCACAGTATCTAGGCATGTAGAACATTAGCAGGCCTTGTCTTACTTTGAATGAGGGAATATGAATTAATTCTCCACTCTCCAGATAGGACACTAACAGGATACCAGAGAAATAATTGCACCCTTGTCCATCCTGGTTCACAAGCGGCAGTCCAGTATGTGGGATTAATACGGTAAAGATTTACAAGAGTATGGATGAGGAGTTACAATAGTTTAAGTGAGTCCCAAAGAGCTTTGTCACCAAGTCCCATTGCATCATGGGTGACCATTTCTGTAAAGTCTCCTTCAGTTAGAACTCTACCTCTTACGTTCTCCTAGCACCCTGAGACTATGTGTATGGAGTAGTGAGTGATGAAATCTCTAATGAATGGTAATAGGCCCAGTATTGGCAGTGTTTATTTTGTGCCAGCAATCACAGCTCTCCTGATGTCAATGTGGCAATAGCTGTGTGTCACCTGGAGAATGTTGTTCCACCATGAACGTTGAGGATCAGTATCAAAGGAGGATTTCTAAGTTTTATCACTGAGCTCTTCAATATTTAGAATTAGATTATTAAGGTCACAGTAATGCACGACTTTAGAATCAACACATGGGTCTTAAATAATTAAACATTGTGTCCTACAAAACTTTACTGAATGAAAAATTGCAATTATATATAAATTATCCAATATCAAAGACACATGAATGGGGAGAAATTCAGTTGTGTCATACCACAGTAATTTGGTTTTACTTAGTTCTGTGACAATATTCTTTCTAAATACCTTCTGACTCCATCTCTCAGTATGGAGAGCCCAAATGTTGTATTGTCTGGATATAACTAAACTGTTAGTTTAAGGGATTAGTTTTAAATATCTTGGTTAGTTTTTGTGTGCTTATTCTTTCTGTCACTGGTCTTTGAATATGGTATTAACCCACAAATAAGAAAGTAGATCCTGACACAACTATGTAATCAAAATAATTTTCCTTTTGCAAACTTCAGAAAGAAAAATAGAGCATTTGAAGCTGTTGAGAGATTTTTGCTATCCTATATTTGCATTCTTTTCTAAGAGTTGTCATATGGCAAAGCTGAATAATAACATGCTTTATTAATTTCTTTTGCATTTTTCCTGCAACAGGCTTCTTGTCTTTTTTCAGTATTCCCACCATCCCTTTTTGTTGCTTGCTGGGTGGATCTTTCCTCAAATCAAAGAGTTGAATTTTCTTATTATACCCAATGTATTTTAGATATGCTACTGTGTCTCCTGGATCACTTGCACCTAGACAACACTCCAGTGAGTTCCAGACCACATGGAGAGAAAGAAAATATGTCTGTTGGGTCTTGAGTAAGGAATCAAGGCTTAAGTCCCGGGAACACCACTCTGTTGGATTTGATTGTAAGATGAGTGAATCCATGTAGAATATAAATACATGTCATTACATAGGTGGTTTGAATTTGTTTCCAGAAATGTATACCAATATTTCTTTCAGTAAAAATAAATAAAAAGAAGAATATCATTAAAATAGGTACCTCTCATCCAACCACAGGTCAGAATATGTCATGTTTTAATATCAAGATAGAGGTACACCTGCTTGTGGTAGGATGTCAGGTCAGCAGTCATGGTTGGGGATTAACTTGAGTCACAATGTGGGTGTCTATGCTATCAGGAAGTTGAAAGAAGAAGCCATAATGAATTTCATAGATATTAGAAATAGATTCCATAGAATAAGCAAACTGACTTTATAGCTGGGGTCATATTTTGTACATATTGCAGCTGTCATCTGTTAACTTGGGAATGATGCAATTGTAAATGCGTATGTTACATTTACAACTGACCTGCAAGATAGTTAGTGGCATTTCCTTGTGCCTCACATGATAATAATAACAACAAAGTTGCCCTTTGCTGTGCATTTGATATTCTATCTGTTAGGCACATTAGCAAAAGTTATTCAAACAAGCATTGATATCTTCCAAGCACTGGCCCTGGATAGTTTTGCAGGATATTCACCTTTGAAATGGCCTTGGTGTCCATTAATGAAGGCCCTTGAACTGGTTTGTTCTTCAGTTTTCTCTTTACCCCTAAAGATCCTTTGGATTTTACACTTTTTATTCTTATTGTTCCACTGTCTCTTTTTCCTTTAGATAGGAACTCACTATTGAGCACTGGCTGGCCTGGACTTACTATGTAAACAAAACTTGGTCTTGTAGTCACAGAAATCTGTCTGTTGCTGTCTTTTGAATGCTGGTAATGAAGGTCAATGCCACTTTACTCAGTTTAGTCTGTTGCCATTTTTGGTGAATTGACTCATTTCTTCTTTTACTGATGCTTCTATGTACAGCATCTATGTATGACTCTGTGATTAAATGTAAGATGCAAGGGACAGAGAACACTTTCCTTGGATTAAAATAAGTTGTTGGTGACTAGGGCATAGTTCAGGTGGTAGAGTGCTTGGCAAGTATTAGAAAGCCCTGACTTTAGTCTGTGTCATTACATAAAACCATGTCTGGTGACACACCCCAATAATCTCAACACTTTTGAGGAAGAAGCAGGAGAATCAGAAGTTCAAGTTCATGGTCATCCCCAACATCCCCAACATCCCCAACATCCTCAACATACTGAGTTGGAGGCCAATCTGGGATGTACAAAATTCTGTCTCAGAATGAAGAAAAAATAATGAAACATGTTAGCGTAATTTAGTTCACCATTCATATAGCATGTATTAAACCAAGAGAGTCAGACAGTCACACTCAAAGCCTAAGTTAGAGAATGGTATTTGTGAAATGCTAATTTTATTAATATTCTTTTCCCCCCAAGTATGTTACCAAGCCAACAATAGATTAAAGGTCAATTTAATTTTTTTATATCTCCCTCTCAAAGGAAGTTGGCCTTCCAATCTGCCATAATTCTAATCCATTAAAACAAATCATGCTGAACTCTGGGTATTCTGGGACAAAAAGAAATCAAAGATAGATGTTATTAATTCTCCATACCAGGCAGAGAAACCATGCCTCTGTCCTTTACCAGATCCAGTCTCATGCTGTGGATCAAAACTAGCCCCAAGCACAGAAATCTCTAGGATGTTTCATTTAAAATGACGTTGTGGAAATGACACTGGGAAGTCAATTATGAAGCCACACATGTTTATTCTTTTCTAATGTAAATTCCTAGAAAAATGACACACAGCTGACTCAAAAGTCAGATATAGTTGACTGTCCATAATTCATTCTTTATAATTCTGCCCCTTTCCTCTGTTTTTTTCTTCCATTCTTGCTTACAATGATCCCTTCTCTCTTGAACTTCTGGTCTGTACAATGTTCTGACAATGTGTTGTCTGATAAGGAATGAACTCCCTTCTCAACTTTCCTCTTTGAAGTCCTTCCTTCTTCCTCAATTAGTTCTTTAATAACCCCCTTCTTTTTTTCCCCTGAACTCTCATTTGCCATGCTTTTCATCCTTGAGAGCAACATTAACTCCTAGATCAGGGTTTTACACTTTTTTCCTGGTACCCTGGAATTTTCTGGACTAGAGATGTTGAGGTTAAATAAGACACATCATTGTGTGCTTGCTCTTGTTTGGGGGAGAGATGGTGTGTATAAACCAGACTGTCTTGACAATTTTAGCAGCTGCATTCTGTCCTTGAAGTGTTTATTCTCATCTAAACCTGCCCCTGCATTTATGAGCTGATATTTAAGTATTGCAAGGCATGTCTTCAATTTTATTGGAAAATAGTAAAGTGATAGTTATTTTACCTTTTTTATTCCCAGGCAGGGGTACAGCAGGTGGTACCTACTGTGGTCCAGAGAAATGTATTACTGGATGATGTCTCCTATTTTTATGACCTGTGATTTAAAACTCTCATCCATCATTAATGGGATGGAGTGACAAGTTTTCTTGTAGTTTTTGATGTTTGGTGATTTTCACATCATTTACAGGGTCTGAAATATCTGTGCAAGAAGAATCCTTGGGCACTTACTTCAGTCAGCTTAACATTTTTTTTTTAATGTCCTTCCATTTTCTTCCTTCTTCCTTTCTCCTTCCTTCTTTTCTTTTCTCCTGTTCCGACCTATCGTTCTCTCATTTCTTTCTTTCTTTCTTTCTTTCTTTCTTTCTTTCTTTCTTCTTTCCTTCCTTCTTTCCTTCCTTTCTTTCTTTCTTGTTCCTTCCCTCCCTCCCTCTCTTTTTTCTTTCCTTTTCTCTCTTTCTTTATCTTTCATTCTTTCTTTCACTATTTCTTACTTTTTTTTATCCTTTCTGAGCTTCCATAGATCAAACATTTCTCATAGAGTTTAGTTTGCTTTTAAGACACTAAGAACAGTTACTTTCTATTGTGGGGTATTTTTACACTATGTGAGGATGAATTGCTGTGATTGGTGTAATAATATGATAAATGACCAAAGATAGGCAGATAGTATAGGCAAGACTTCCAGACAGAGAGAATATGGGAAGAAGAAAGGCAGAGTCACCAGCCAGAAACACAGAACAAGCAGGATGTGCAGGAAGACAGGTTATAGCCATGAGCCATATGGCAGAACATAGATTAATAAAAAAGGGATAATTTAAGTTATAAGTGCTAGTTGGAAATAAGCCCAAGCTACAGGACAAACTTTTATAATTAATAGTTTCTGTGCCATTATTTGGGGCTGGTGGTAGAAAAAGAAGTTCAACTATAACTCTCAAGTTTCAGAGAATATTGAGTATGGGAAGCCAGGAATATGATTTTATAGGTGGATTTGGATCTAAAGAAGATTTCAGAGGAGACATAGGATCTGTCAATAAATTTCCTTCTTCTTTGAATAGCACCTTAATGTGTCTTTATATTTGTCAACCTAATTATAAGTAGTATTCTCCCAAACTAAGTGTTTTGGAAAAAAGGAAAACAAATGGAAGAGAAAGAAGCATGATTATTTTTTGCATTAGGTAGATCTTAGCAGTGAAATAAACTATATAGAAAGGAGGAGTAAAAGCAAGCTTTTAAAATCAATATTCTTAGTTTCATGTAAGAATAGAGCTGCTATGCACTAACATTTTATAATCAATTACTAGTTTTGTAAGATTCTGAAAGCAGAAGCTATCTAACTTGCTTTCTATACTTGATTAAATGGTTTATTCAACTTTGCTTTTGACATAAGGTAGTTTGTGTTGCAGTTCAGAGAAAAGCCTGCCTATAAGAGAGATATTGTAAAAACGTCTTTGAGCTCTGTTCATATGCACTGCAGTAAACACCATGGAATATGCAAAAGTATAAGGAACAGAAAAAAAAAAAGAGAGATGGGAGAAGAGAGATGAAGTGGTAGGAGGAAGATGAGAAGGGAGCAATTGGTCCAGTATCCATACATGTTAAATAGCACAGGGACTCAAGGGTGACATCACTATATACATTTCGGACAATCAAGGAAGAAAATGCTATGCCAGGTAGTGCAGAGTTTGATATGATGTTAAAGGTGAGTAGGCTAATTGATTGAAGTAAGTGCAATCCACTCAACAGGAGAGAAATCATACCTGGTACTGAAACCTATGCAACTACCCAGGGCCAGGAGAAGAAACTAAAATCACCACTTTACTAAAGTAGCATAGTCTCCTCTAACTTTATTCCATATATATTTGTTCTTATGTCCACAGATAAATGTAGTCCTCACTGTATGCATGTATGTATGTTAATATGTATGTATGTATGTATGTAATAAAGAAAGATGCCATGAATTTGAAAGAGAACAGAGATGGTTATATGGAGGGTTTGGAAGGAGTAAAGGGAAGAATAAATTTTTTATTTTATTTTTTATATTATATTATTTTTTTTATTTTACTTATCGATCCCAGTTCCCTCTCCGTCTCTCTGTCCCTCCATCCCTCCGTCCCTCCCTCTTTCCCTCTTTCTCACCCTCACATGCACCCTGACCACCCTCCCCTTCCACCCCCCCCCAGTCCACATGTAGGGTGATGCCCTCTAGGAGGGGTCATGATGCCATCTAGGAGGGGTCATGATGTAATTTTATTACAATCTTAATAATAAAATACATTTTTAAAAAGGTGAAAAGTATCAAGAGACAGAAGAGAACCTTAATCATAGAAAACAGACTAAGGCCACCCTGAAGGTGATTACTGCCTGTACTTGTGAATCACAGCAAAGGTTGTTCCTAGATGACAGATAGAATAGTTTAGAGAAATGTATAGGATTGGGAACAACTACTAAATACCTAGTATATTCTGTGTATGCCTTTAAGAATTTACATAACAAAAATCAGTGAGTTTATATTTTCATTGCCCACTGAAACAATAAAAAAAATCAGTGATCACAAAGTCAGTGTTATGACACAATATGGAGGTTTAAGATCTAGTAGCAATGAGAAAGAGTATCAGATAGGTGGCAGTTATACAAATTAACACTGTCCTTTTTTCTATTATATTGTGCAGATTAGAAAACCAGATTCAGACACTTTGTGTAGATGTTATAAGAAAAAATCCTAAATTGCAAAAATATGCATTATCCTTTCTGAAAATCAAATTCTAATGCATTTGACTCAAAAACACTGCTTTCACCTACGCCACTCACCTTTAACATTGAGGCTGATGGTACATGCTTTAGAGAAACTTGGGAGCAGAAGAATAATGTGGAAAATAGGACATATTGTGACTGTCTGAGAAGCATTTATAACAACACATACCACCACTTAGAGCAGTGTGAGCTCTTCAGATACAGACTTCTGAGGATTCATAGCCAAATGGTTTGTGTGAGGAAATCTGGTTTCTGCTGATAATTAGAAGAAGGATAAGAAGGTTATAAACAACAATGGGCTCAGAAGTAAACAACATTAGAGAGCAATTTCACTTAGTATCTCTATTTCTTATAATTAAGCCACAGTGCAGTAATTTGTTTGGGATTCAATTTTGAATAATATTTGTAAGTAATAAGATGCCAAGTCCATGGTTACACTAACTCTGGCAACTCTATGAATATAGGGATATAGAAACAAAAATGCTCATAGTGATGTTCTCACTATCAAACCCTATCTACATTGGAAAGTTGTCATATAGACAAAGGAAGATAGACTGCTTCATTTGCCAACATAGCAAGTTTGACATTGATGAATCCATCTTTCATTACATAATTGAGTATCTTCCATTTGTCAGATTTTTTTTGTATGTCTCTAAGGTTTTTAGTATCAGACAAGTTTTTTCTTTGACAATGTGTTGAATAATTTTATGTCAGCCAACAAAAAGTCATGAAAGGAGAGAACCTCAATTAAAATAATAAAATGTCTCTATAAGATTCAGCTGTGATTTAGGCTATAGAACCTTTTCTTAATGAATGATTTATATAGGAACACCTTGCCACTTTGTGAATGGTGCCCTCACTGGGTTGGTAGTCCTGGGTGCTATAAGAAAGTATGCTGAAGAAACCATGAGGAGCAAGACAATAAGAAGCACACATCTATGGCCTCTGAATCAGCTCCTGTCTTACTGTATTGGTAGTGAATACTTTTCTAACTTTGACCTCCTAAGAAAGACTTCTGTCAGGCTTAGGGAACCATCATTGTTGATGACTACGAGAGCCATATCTTCTCTATTGTTACATCCTTCTGTTCCTGGAGAGTAATTTGATATCTATATTGTCAGTGAATGGTTACTGAATTCATATCTCAGTTAATACCAAGTTAAGCTTCTTAATAGTCTTGAGTCTTTGTTTTATTCAATGGCAGAAATATATGATGAGAAATTGCTCTTGCATATTGACTCCAAAAGCTTTTTAATGTCACAAAGAGGTAAGGGTGCTCAGGGTAACATCACTAAAACAGTAGTGGATTCCATGATAATGCATAGAGTCTAACACAATAATCCCTAGGTATGAGAGCATTCTTCCAGAGTACCCTTGAACACACTCCTGTCCCTTTCATAGAGTATAGAAAATAAGCTTCATAGAAATGAAGTGAGATAAATTGGATAATACTTTGTTGCAATAAAAGAATAAGAAAGGGAGGGAGGGGAGGAGGGAAGGAAGGAGGCAGGTAGAAGGAGAAAGTAAGAACTGATGGCCAATTCATATCCAGGACACATAGTATGCTCAGCCTGTGAAACACCTTAATTCATCTCTGTCTGTAACTCTGATGGGATGATAGAGTGCTTCAGTTAAATTGACAGCCAACGAGTGACAGTGTTACTGCATGAAAAATCATTAACTTTGATGTGATAAATTCCTTTATAAAAGGGGCACTTTTATTTTCTGAGGTATATGTTGTTGTTGTTGTTTTGGTGGCTTTTTCTGATAACGTCGACATTTCAAGCTGGAAAAGAAATGAAATGAACTTACATTTCTCTTCATGTTACTTTAAAATTTCAAAAGCTTCTTGTTCTAAATTGCTTAAAAATGAAATACTTATGGAATCATGAGCACAACAAGATTGTGATTGCCTTATAGTGATTAATTCTCAAATTTGTCAGCATCTGAATGAGGGTACACTTGTGAATTATACTGTGTTTGGAAATCCTTTGGCTATTTAACTTGACTGGGTGTAAGAATCAGTCATCTGATAATGTCAGCAAATTGGGAGCCTGGGATACAATTAGTGTCTTTGTGCCAAGAAAGTCACTGATGCATTCTTTTTCAGGCATAGTTGTTGCCAGCTTTGGTTGAATATCTTATCTCCAGGGAACCTTTAAGAACAGTGATGCTCTCTAGAGATTTATATTTGATTACTTTATAGTACTATTAGGCAATAGGAGAGAGAGAGAGAGAATTCCCAATTGGCTTTACTACAAGGATGAATGTAATAAGTAGTGACCTATATTATTATGTGTTCAATAGTCAACTTAGATGGTTGTAATCAAATGTGTTAACTGAAAAATTCTTCACATACAGTAGTGAGTAGGCTTCCTTTTACATGGCAACTTGATAGATTAGTTATGGCTGCCTGGAGGCTGGTATTGAAAGGCTATGAAAGTTATAGGAGATCACACTAAGAAATATTGCTACAATCTTCTAATAATTGTAAGGAATGGATGGTAGTGAGGATGCCATGGTTGACCAGTCCATAATTTGTAAATACTCTATTCAATGGTATAGTTTTTGTATTATTTTAAAGCCCACAATTTATTAATTCTTTGGTAATTTTATGTGATGTATTTTGATCATGTTCACCCCTCCTCAGTTCATCCCATACTCACCTTCTATACCTTTGTCTCCTTCTCTACCTATTATTGAGTTTAAGTCCCTCCACTCCCAAATCAAGTCAAATTTGTCTCTCTCAACTATTCCCTCATCTACCAATGTTGATTCTCCAGTTGACTATATCATTAAAGAAGCTGTTTCTCTTTTTACCAGCAGCTATCAAATGTCAGTAGATCCTCAGCTAGATATGGGATTTTGTGCCTGCCTCAGCTCTTCATGCTGGGTTTTGTATAGATTGAGTTCTTACAAGTCTTGTGTATGATGTCTGAGTAGATATGAGTTCATATGCACAACTGCCCTGTTGTGTCTTGAAAACATTATTTCCTTATAGTCAGTCCTTCATGACCAGAGGCTCTTACAGTCCTACAGCCACCTCTTTCATGATATTCTCAGAACCTTACAAGGAGGAGGATATGGATATGATAGATAATCTATTTATTGTTGTACACTAGACCTTGGGCTTTAAAGGCATCTTATAGTAAAAACTCAATTCATTCCTGTTCATGGTTAAATCTTTGTTTCTCAAAGATTGGTCTATGTCCCCTTGAAATCTGAGCTACAAATGGTTCTGTACAGCCTCTCCTAGGAAACAGCAGTCATATCCTTTTTTTTTTTTTCCAAAAAGCTGTTATGACCATCTTGCAACCCTGCCTTTGTTTCAAAGGTTATTATGACCACCTATGCTATTTACTATGTTCTGCTTCTATAACACTGCCTATTTGTCTGCCAAATAGGAAACCCCCTATTAGGCCTTGAGCTGTAAAAATCTTATGTTTTCCCTCATCCAATGCTGACCTCTTGAACCGTGCCTTAGGGTGATACACAAATAATACCACTTGCTTTACTTATTTGCTTGCCTTAATTAATTTAACCATCATGATTTGGGTTGGTTGGCTTTCTCCTCCAATTTTGGGATTAGCAACCACTTAGTATCTTACTCTCTGTATTTTGTCTCTGGTGCTGGAAAGGAGTATCTGAAGAAATTCAGAAGGCACATGGCAGAAATAGGGTCTGTCCTTATACATTCCGAGGAAGTGGGGGATGTTTGAGGAAGGACACCTTAGATACATTCCCTGAATGGAGTAGGAATGTACTACCGCAGGCTCATGATTTAGGTTTCTAACATTCTAGGCCACTGTCATTCTTCTCCAGTCAGGACACTCAGAGAGATTGCCTTACAGATGCACACAGGCTGTTTACCTCTTCATATAACATCAGGGAGCCTAGAGGAAACTAAGGGTTGCTGTCTAGATAAGAAGATAGTCAGCTGTTACAGTTTTGGGATTTAGCATTTTCTGCAGTCCAATGGCTACGGGGGGGGGGGGGTCTGTCATAGGCATAGTCCCAGTGGGGTGCCTAGTGTCTGAAGATGGCAGGGAAATTAGGTTTGATTATCCTCTTGCTCAAACCAAACAGAACATCTGATACAAAGTTGAACTGAGTTGTCTGATTTTGTTTTCAGTTCTGATTCACATGAGTTTCCTCAAGTATTTCTTTCTTCATTCAGGATATTATTTGTTATTGCAATTGTTAAGAATGTTTTATTCAATTTACTATTAGCTAGGACATTTAGAAAAATCATGAAATCACATTGAATTTTATTGAGATCATATGAACATAGAGTGTTAAATTAATGCAGTAAGAAAACACATTAGTAAGTACACACTGGATTATTTGTGTCTATGCAAGGACAAAATCAGACAAGCCTGCTAACATAATATCTAGGAAAGTTACATTTCAGAATGGAAATTTCATAAAGGAACTTCACTGATACTGCATTTTATGAAGTGAATATTTTAGGTAGATAAATCTATCATCATGCCATATGTTCCAAAACTCATTTGCTGCTCCTAAATGGGGATTCATTGTCTATAAGTTTGGTAAATACTATATAATCTGTCATATAACCTACATTATGATACTACATACAAGATGTTACAAATTTGAGAGGGAGGGGACATGGGAGGAGTTTGGGATAAGAGATGGAGAAATGACATGATTATATTTTACTTAAATAAAAATATTAATGGGACCTTAAGTTAAATATATTTTAAGTTCATAATTGAATAACACATTTGCATCAGGAATATTTTTGTAAGGGTTTATTTTTTATTTTTGCATTTGTGTATGGGCCTGCATGAGATTATTTGCAACATGTACAAGTGCTGGAAGAGGCAAGAGGGATCAGATATCATCGAACTAGACTTACAGGCAGTTATGAGCTTCCTGATCAGGTGCTGCAAACTGGATCAAGGTCCTGTGCATGAGCAGGAAGCACTCTTACCTTCTGAACCATCTCTCCAGCCCCCTCTACTGAAAACCTTAATAGACTTTGTATATATGTATTAAAGATTGTTCCTTTGGAAGTCAGTGCTATTGAGCAATAGGTTTGCATACTGGGGAAGGAAGAAAAGTAGGAAAAAGTGGAAGAAACATTCAGAAATGATACAAAGTTTTAGAATATACCACATCAGAAAAATGGACCCATTAAACATAAAGGGGGTGTTATAGAAGGGTGCTTAATATTATTAGAATTTATTTAAGTTATCTCATGTTTCCAGCAAGTTATCATGTGTTTACCTGAAGCATAGAAATAAAGGTTAGATTTGAGAGTTAGGTATACAAAAAATTGATGAACCTAATATGGATTGGCAGTGGGAAAGTAGTAACATGATAGACATTTGCTTAAATTCTTGTGGGGCACAACTGTAGAGAAATCATTGGAAATTGAACAAAGTAAATGAGTCAACTAGAACAACAATACAAATCAGGTAATATTAAGAACACACAGCAAAGGATTGCATAGTCCTCAAGAATAGTAGCGGATGTTCAAGACTGGCTGAAGATGGCGCTGAAAGATGGGGTGCTTTTATCGTTTTTTTTTTTTTTTTTGGAGGATTCCATTCCATTTCATTTTCATTCTGGAAAGCTGCACTTTCTTCTTAAGCATATTTGGCTTAAACTTTGAAGTATAGCCTTATAAGAACTTCTGCTACATTATGGGTTGTGAGCTAACTCAGGGAAATTGTGGTGCTGATACCTGATCCATTTCCTCAATTCAACTGTGAAAAATAGGGAGGTGGAAGAGATGTTCATTTACAGATGGACACTTTCCAGTTCACCACCACAGGGGAGTTATGTACCATCTTGATAACACATGCATCTAGACCCAGAATCTAATTTGAATTGGTGAGTTAAGCAATAATGGTCACTTCTAGCTCACAGAGCATGAAAAGCATTAGCTCATCAGCATCCATAGCATGTATCAAAGCTTTCCAATTGAGAAGAGAAATCATAGATGACTCCCAGATGCAAAGTGCATTCTTTATGGATAACTGTTGGCCAGGGTTATCTGGTAAACAGTTGGATAATTGAAACTCAACTCAGTACTGCCAAATAAAACTTTCAGTTCTCATTAGTGACACATCTCATGCATTTCTTGGTGCTATTCACAAGGATGCTTCTCATTTTGCTGCAACTTACTTGGAGAACAACTGTGGTGAGCATCAATGAGGCCAGCCAATAGGAGTTCTGTAAAATAAGCTGAGTTAAATGAACCATTGGGGCCAATTCCATTAGAATGGCTCCCAAATTCAGACATCAACAGCAAGGGAAATAATGCATTGTCAAAACCTTCCAGTTTCTCTGGGTCTAGGTGATTTATCTCCTGGGAAGCATTCATAAATGAACCATATTTTCCCTGTACAATAAAGAAAAATGGAGGGAATATTTATACTGTGTCTTCAGAAGGGGAAAATTTATGGAGAGGCTTACTTAGGAGGAAAAATTAAAATCGCTTAGGGACAAATACAGGGGGGAAATAATAATAGCCTGTGAATATTCAAAAGAAATAAGAACAGATGAGAGTAAAATTACAGTATTTAGGAAAACCCAAGGTTTTCCTCAATGTAAATAATGGAAACACTTAGACTCTACTCAGTGATGTCTTTGCAGAATCATTAGATGACATCTCCAGAGGAAAGTGCCCGAATCATTTTCACCTTATAAGTTTGAAGATGTCATGGGAAAATACATAAGTTTGGTAGCAGAGAGCAACTTTGCAGTGCCAAATACATGGATGGAGTCAGACTCATTTTTCCTGTCATGAAATGTGATTCAATGTGAAATAAAGAATGGCCCAATGGCTGTGCTTGTTCACCTTAACACACTTTTGTGTATCATCAACGAAGCTTAATGGGTATCCCTGGTGAAGTAGTTGGCCGCCACCTGCTCTTTTGTAAGTTACCATTTTTCTTTAATTGATATGTGTATCCAACTTGACAGGTAGATCATAGGCTTCTGGTTATAATGTGAATCCTCAAAAAGATTGTGTTTGAAGATTTTATTTCCTGTGTGCATTGTGATCATGGTTGATAAAAACTAGTTTAGAAACCAAATGTGGACATGTGCACACAGGATTATCGTGTGGTGGTAGCTTATACAGTGCCCACTAAACTACTGAAGCACAAGGCTGATTCAACTGGGTAACTAGTGAAAGTCCATGTCTTCTAGAAACTTTTGCAGTGCCACGAGAAAACAGGAATATATGGTGATGTTTTGGATTACATGCTGATTACATTGTTTTTAGATTTATTTGACTTAAATTTTATTTCATTTGTATGAATATTTTGCCTGTGTGTGTGTGTGTGTGTGTGTGTGTGTGTGTGTGTGTGTGTGTGTGTGTGTGTATGTACTATAAGAATGCTTAGTTCTATTAGAAGTCAGAAAAAAAGTGTTGGAGCCCCTGGAAATTGAGTCATAGATGGTTGTGTATATCCATATGGGTACTGAGACCTGAACCTAGGTCCTCTGAAGGGTAGTCAGTAGTCTGGACTGCTGAGTGATCACTCCAGTTCTATGTTTGTTTGGTTTAATGAATTTGTTATATTTCTCTCCTTATAAGATTAAGAAATGTAGGAAATGATCCAGAGACAATTCTTTTATTGACAGTAAGTGAAATTCTTTTTTATAAATTACTTTATTTTTTATTTTACATGTCGACCTGAGTTCCCCCTCCCTCCCTCCCTCTTACCCGCTCTACTCTCTCACTTGTACCCTGACCACCCTCCCATCCCCCCATCCCTATTCCACACGTAGGGCAATGCCATCCAGGTGTGGTCATGTAGATTTGTCAAGTCATTTGAAGAAGGGACTAGACCTCCTTTCCTGTGTCTAGGTTAAGGCAGTATCCCTCCATGGGGGATGTGTCTCCAAAGTTCTTTTGTGCACCAGGAATACATCCTGATTTCACTGTCTGAGGTCCCTTAAGTTTCTCTCCATTCAGTTTGATGTTGGCTGTTGGTTTGCGATATATTGCTCTTATTATCTTTAGGTATGTCCCTGTTATCCCTGATCTCTCCAAGAACTTTATCATGAAAGGGTGTTGAATTTTGTCGAAGGCTTTTCCAGCATCTAGGGAGATGATCATATCCTTTTTGCTTTTCAGTTTGTTTATATGGTGAATCATGTTGATAGATTTTCGTATGTAAACCATCCCTGCAATCCAGGGATGAAGCCTACTTGGTCATGGTGGATTGATGGGAGATGCCATTATGTATATATGTTTCTCATACTGGTTAATGAATAAAGAACTGTTGGCCAATAGGAAAGGAGATAGGAGGGACTAGGAGAGAAGGAGGAAAGAGGAAGGAGGAAGGAGGAGCCAAGATGGAGAGACTGGGGAGACAAGATGCTAGCCCCTTTCCTCTGTAAGAAGACCACATGGATATACATAGAAATGGGTTAATAATTAAGATAGAGCTAGCCGATAAGAAACTAGTAACTGGCCAACAGGATAATATCAAATACAGAGTCTCAGTGGGTTAATTTGGGCTGGCACGGCGGCGAGACAAAACCAGCGGTGGCTGGTGGAAAAACCATACTCCTTCCAGTGGATGATTTCTCTGATGTATTCTTGGATTCGGTTTGCCAGTATTTTATTGAGTATTTTTACATTGATGTTCATCAGGGATATTGGTCTGTAGTTTGATTTCTTAGTTGTGTCTTTGTGAGGCTTGGGTACCAAGGTTATTGTGGCCTCGTAGAAAGAGTTTGGCAATGAACCTTTTGCTTCTATTGTGTGGAACAATTTGAGGAGTATTGGTATTAGTTCTTCCTTGAATTTCTAGTAGAATTCTGCACTGAAGCCATTTGGCCCTGGGCTTTTTTTGGCTGTAAGGCTTTCGATGACTGCTTCTATTTCATTGTGGGTTATAGGTCTATTTAAGTTATTTGTCTTTTCCTGATTTAATTTTGGTAAGTGATAGTTATCCATATATTTTTTCATTTCCTTTGAATTTTCAATTTTTGTGGAATACAGGTTTTCAAAGTATGACCTGAAAAATGTCTGGATTATCTCTGTTTTCATTGTTCTGTTCCCCTTTTCATTTCTTATTTTTTTAATTTGCATGTTCTCTCTCTGCTTTTTTGCGAGTTTGGATAGAGGTTTGTCTATCTTGTCAATTTCCTCAAAAAAAAAAAAATAAAAATAAAACAACTTTTTGTTGCATTGATTTTTTGTATTGTTTTCCTAGTTTCTATTTTGTTGATTTCAGCCCTCAATTTGATTAATTCCTGGTGTCTACTCCTCCGGGGTGAGTTTGCTTCTTTTTTGTGCTAAGGTTTTCAGTTGTGCTATTAACTCTGTTTTCTTCATATGGGCACTTTTTGCAATGAACTTCCCTCATAACACTGCTTTCAAGGTGTCCCATAAATTCGGATATGTGGTGTCCTCATTCTCATTGAATTTTAGAAAGTCCTTAATTTCTTTCTTTATTTCTTCTTTGACCCAGTTGTTATGCAATTGGTCATTGTTCAGTTTCCATGAGTTTGTAGGTTTTCTGAGATTTGTGTTTTTGTTGAATTCCAGTTTTAAAGTATGGAGGTCTGATAAAATACAGGGGAGTATTCCAATTGTCTTGTATCTGTTGAGGTTTGTTATGCCACCTAGTATGTGGTCGATTTTAGAGAAGGTTCCATGTGGAGAAGAGAAGAAGGTATATTCTTTTGTGTTTGGATGGAATGTTCTATAGATGTCTGTTAAATCCAGTTGAGACATAACTCCTGTTAGTTCTTTTGTTTCTTTGTTGAGTTTCTGATTGGCTGTCCTGTATAGTGGGGAGAATGGTGTGTTGAAGTCTCCCACTATAAGTGTGTGAGGTTTTATGTGAAGTTTTAGTTTAAGTAGCATTTCTTTTATGAATGTGGGTGCCTTTGTATTTGGGACATAGATGTTCAGAATTGGGATTTGGTGTTCTTGGATTTCTCCTTTAATGAATATGAAATGACCATCTTAATCTCTTTAGATTAATTTTGGTTTGAAGTCTAACTTGTTAGATATTAGGGTCGCCACACCTGCTTGCTTCTTGGTTCCATTTGATTGGAAGAACTTTTTCCAATCCTTTACTCTGAGGTAATGTCTATCTTTGCAGCTTAGATGTGTTTCTTGTATGCAGCAGAAGGATGGATTCTGTCTTCGTATCCATTCTGTAAGCCTGTGTCATTTTATAGGTGAGTTTTGACCATTAATGTTGAGGATGAGTAAGGACCATTGGTTGTTGATGCTTGTTGGTTTTAGATTTGTTGTTGGCAGTGGAATTGTGAATATATTTGTCCTGCTCTACCCTTGGTTTCTGGTGTAGTGAGATTATCTGTTGTCTACATCTTTTTGGGCATAATTACTAACTTCCTTACGTTAGAGTTTTCCTTCCAAAACTTTCTGTAGGGCTGAATTTGTAGATATGTATTGGGAAAAATCTGGTTTTATTATTAAATATCTTGTTTTCTCCATTTATAGTGATTGAGAGTTTTGCTGGGATAGTAGCCTGGTCTGGCATTCATGGTCTCTTAGTACTTGTAGAACATCTATCTAGGACCTTCTGGCCTTTAGCGTTTCCATGGAGAAGTCAGGTGTAATTTTGATAGGTCTGCCTTTATATGTTACCTGTCCTTTTTCCTTTGCTGCTCTTAATATTGTTTCTTTATTCTGTATGCTAGGTGTTTTCATTATTATATGTGAAGGTGCCTTTTTTCTTTGGTCCAGCCTATCTGGTGTTCGGTATTTGTAGTTGCATGGGCATGTCCTTCTTCAGATTGGGAAAGTTTTCCTTGATGATATTGTTGAATATGTTTTTGGCACCTTTAAGCTGGGCTTCCTCACCTTCCTCTATGCCTATTATTCGTAGGTTTAGCCTTTTCATGGTGTTCCACGTTTCCTAGATGTTTCTGTTAAGGATTTGTTGGATTTATGATTTTCTTTGGTTGACTAATCTATTTCCTCTAGTTTATGTTCTGTGCCTGTGAGTCTCTCTTCCATCTCTTGAATTCTGTTGGTTATGCTTGCATCTGTAGTTCCCGATCATTTGCCCAGTTTTTCTATTTCCAGCATTCCTTCAGGGTGTATTGCCTTTATTTTCTCTATTTCAGTTTTCAAGTCTTGAACTGTCTCCTTTACCTGCTTAGTTGTTTTCTCTTGGCTTTCTGTACTTTCTTTACTTCCCTTAAGAAATTTATTCATTTCTTCCAATTTTTTTTGTTTGTTTTTTCTTCCATTTCTTTAAGAGATTTTCTCATAAATTCTTTGAGGGCCTCAATCATTTTTATGATGATAAAATGATCTTCTTTGCTGTGTTCCAGTCTAGTTGGTGTAGATTCCTTAGATTCTGGTGGTGTCATGCTTGTCTTTCTGTTAGGTGTTTTCTTGAATTGCTGTCTTCCCATAGCTTCTTCCAGTAGGTGTTGGTGGGGTCTCCCCCTTTCTCTATGGTACTTCCCTGGTGGGCTTATATGAGTTAGAGGTTTGTTGTTTGTAGCTCTGGGTGGTTGAAGCTCTCTAGGATGTCTCTCCACAGGCAGGGGCCTGGCGATGGGCATCAGTGATCAGGCTCCAGCAGAGGACTTGTGATCAGGGTCAAAGATTCCCAAAGGCTGGGACTCAGCATGTTCTTTGTGCCTATAGGCAGATCTAGCCTGAGCCTGGCACTCTCCAGCCGAGGCCTCTTTATCAGATTCCCTGCAATGGGGGTCAAGGATCCTGCCATCAGGAACTCAGAATGGTTTGCAGAGATAGGTGGGTCTCTGAGAGGGTACTGGGACTCCAGTAGAGGACTGGCACTGGGAGTGAGACCAGGCAGATGGAAATTTCTGGTGGTCCAGTGTGGATAGGCAGGTCTAGTGTGTTCAGACCTACTCCTGGAAGTTCCCCGAAGGTGTCTGGAGGGTTGGCTCCACCCTCTGTGCCAGTGCTCAACCAGAGCAGTGGGACTGTGGGCAGGGCAGGGCAGGGCAGGGCACAGGGTAGGAGGAAGGCAGGCTCTAGGTGGAGGTGGGTGGGGTGTATCAGAGCTCCAAGAGTGCTCTAGATGGGGACAGGACACAGGGGCAGGGCGATCTGTGGCCAACCCAGGAATTCCCAGGGGAGTGTGTAGGGTAAAGTCCTCCACGAATTGGTCCCAGACTCACCTTTAGCCAAGGCCTAGTGATAGGGGACCCAGAGACAAATTTTTATGTCATCCAAAACTCAGTCCTGAACTCTAAGAATAGCTTTAATAGACATTACATAAATGGAATTAAAAATATCTGTGTGCATATGAAAAGCTGTCTATACATTTAGATATATTGCTACAATAGCACAGAATTCCTTTTAAAATGCCAACACTATATAAATGCTAATTAACAGATTTGGAAATAAAACTATCTGGGATAAATGGAAAGAATTATATATTAAGGAACTATTTTCCTTTGAAACAATTGCCTTTGTCAATGATTTCTCTAAACTAAAATTTATAATTAACTGGAAAGCATGGAGAAATTGTTTTTGAAATAATTTTAATTTCATTGTAATTATTTTAATTTCTAGGTAAAAACATGAGAATTTTAGAACTCTACTTCTTTCATACTACTCCCTAATTTCTTCAAAATGTGTTGTGATTATCACAAACTCACCAAACAAAATATTCTAGCCTGGAGAAGGGATTTGGGCATGAAGCCCCATCTCTTGGCAAGGAATATTTAGCATTTTACACCTACTGGAAAGGGAGAGCCAGTTTTCTTTCCCCCCCCCTTTTTTAATTTATATAGTTAAACAATTAAAAAATTACATATCAATCCCAGTTCCCTCTTTCTCCCTTTCTTCCTCTCTCCCTGTTTTCCTCTCTCCCTCCCATACTGCCCCCCCACCCTTGCATTCCATTCCCTTCCCAAACACACATTCCTCAGGGAGGGAGGGTGATACCTTCCAGGAGGGATCAACAAAATCTATCAAGTCATTTGAAGTAGGGACTAGGCTCTCCCTCCTGCCTCTAGGTTAAGGGAGTATCCCTCCATGGGGAACATGCTCCCAAAGTCCTTTTGTGCAGCGGGGATACATCCTGGTTCCACTGTCAGAGGTCCCTTAGACTTCCCAGGCCTTCTAACTGAGACACATATTCAGGGGGTCTGAGTCAGTCCAATGTTGGTTTCCCAGCTTTCAGTCTGGAGGGGGGAGGCATTAACTCCCCTTGTTCAGGTCAGATATCTCTGTGGGTTTCTGTAGCCTGGTCTTGTTCCCTTTTCTTATCAATGCTCCCTCTCTGCATCTGGATTTCAGAAGTTCAGCTCAGTGTTTAGCTGTGGGTGTCTGCTTCTGTTTCCATCAGCTACTAGATGAGGGCTCTATTATGGCAGATAAGTTAGTCATCCTTTCCACTATTGCTCAGTTTGTTACTTGGGGTCATCCCTGTAGGTCTCTGGACATTTCTCTAGAGTCAGTTTTTTTCTTCAGACACATAATATCCAGTTTTCTTTAATAGTCTGACACAAGAGTATTTTAGCAACACAAATTCCCGTCAATATGTTTGAAAAAGTGAAAGAGAAAACACAAATTTAGGTGGATGTAGCATGAGTAATAAAAACCCAGAGATTGTTATTGGGGTTCAAGCTGAAGGTTAGAAAGCCAAGCAGCCCAGCCACTGAAGAGCTCTCACCTCTACCAGTGCTCAGACCAAAGGGGCAATCCACCAAAACTCAGATTGCATCTCCAGACTGCTTTGCTCCTCACCAAATCTTAGACTGCTGCATGAGATTATATTGATCGCCTTATATTCTCTCTTGTGCTGGGATTAAAGGTGTCAGCTCCATTTCTCTTTTAGAGTGATTCATTCTTATGTAGCCCAAGGTGTTCTTGAACTCACAGAGATCCTTCTATCTGTGTCTCCTGAGTCCTGGAATTAAAGGTGTGTGCCACTACTGCCCAGGTTTTATGGCTGTGACTAGCTTTGCATTCTAATCTCCAGGTGGATAAGAAAGTTGGGTGGAATGGGAAGGAACTAGGAAAGAGGAAAGCAAATATAATAAAAACATATTGCATGAAATTTGTAATTCTGCAGGAACAAATGTATAGAGTTGTATTTGTATACATTTAATATTATATGTGTTATCTGCCTAGGTGATCTGGTTTTATTTAATTTAGGTAGTTAATTAGATATTCTCTAGAGCAAACATTTATTGAAGAATTTTTTGTCTAGTTATTGTATTTTATATAGTCTTAAATGGAACAGAAATTCATGATATATGTGGTCATAACTTGAGACCTAAATTAGGCTAACCAGCATACTCTACTGTTTCTCTGTTGGAAATCTTTCTGTTATTTTGAAATATTTAAAAAATTTAAATTTTTTAAATATTTAAATATTAAATATTTAAATATTAAAAATATTTAAAAATTTAAAAAATTCTGTTAATTTGAAATATTTAAAACAATAGCTAATGCAGACTCTACTATATAACATAGGAATCAAATTTCCTTGTCCCTTTTGATATCTATCCCTGATTGTATTCCTAAACAAATATCTGTGGCCCACACTTTTGGAGAAAGATACCAATCCAGTTGTTTTTCTCTTTATTTTCAATTTGTTTTCACCTATTGTGGGCAGACCTGCTGGATATCACAAATCCTTTGGTAACCTTGGGTGACTTCTTTTTTTATCTGCTTCCTACTATCCACTGGATTCCCTCCCACCATGAAGTAGCCTGAGAGGAGCATAATTAGTTTTTGTTATTTTAGTTCAACAACATTGGCTAGGATGAAACTATATTAGAGTTGAAGCCAACATTCATTGCCTTATCATCCTACATAGCTGGTAATAATAAGTTTCAAATACTAGGAATTATGTAACATTGTTAAATGAGCTATATAGATACTATTGTTGGAGGGAGTTTCTATATATATCCTGTTCCCACCTCTGTTAAGTTCCAAGTAAATACACAGAGGCTTCTATTAGTTATAAACTATTTGGCAGAGGGCTCAGGCTTATTATTAGCTAGCTCTCTCTTAATTATTAAGCAATTTCTATTAAACTATATATTTCCATGAAACTGTGGCTTACCCATTGCTCTGGCATGTTACTCCTTCGATGGCTACATGGCATCTCCCTGGGTGACTGTCTATCTCTGTTCCTCTTCCCTGCATTCCTAGTCTGGTAGTCCCACCTATACATACTGACTGGCTATTGGCCAAACAGCATTTGTTCACCAACCAACAAGAGAATCAAAATATTTATAGCATACAGAAACACACCACACATCATACAATAGCTTAAACAAGAGTGGAAACATATGTATAGTGTGTCTTAACAAAAATAGCCTTAAATTTGTATCAATATAAAAAAATCCCATACTAATGTAAAATATTTCAGACTAGTGGTTGTTCAGAAGTAAAGTATTGACCCTTTTTTTTTTCCATCATTTCCATACTTCATTCCTCTTTTTCTCTTTTGAAATAGATCCTTGATCCTTGCTTAGCTTTATCCCTGGCCATGACCGCAACAATTTGTAACCAGCCCCTCCAAATGATGACAAATATCCATAGCACATTGAACAATCAAAAAAAAAAAATCACTCAATTCTTAGGAATGAGGGCGTTGTGTTTTCTAGACTGCATTCTGTTGTCTGGGGGTAATAGCATCTTTGGCACACAAGTATGGAATGCACAGTGTGCAAAAGTTAGCTAAAGATGAGTTTCTGTTCTATGTTTGATTAGGTAAAAGGCATTTATTTGTCAGCTTTATAAGTCTGTTTAGATTGCATTATCAAACTGTCCTGGGGATGCTGTAGCCAACAAGATTCATCATGTTCATCCATTCTCAGTGCTATTGCCATAGTAGAAATATCAGCATATATGTAATCTGCCTGTAGTCTTTCTCTCCCCTTATTATGTCTGTATCCAAGATTTTTAGGAAGTTTCCCCTGATCAAGTCTAATCTTCATTAACTTTGAAGAGAACCAGATGTCCTGCATGTTTCCCTTATTTATGTGGCTTTTTTTTTTTGCATATTACTTTAATCTTTTGCTAAAGACTTTATTATTTTTAAACTATTTTTTATGACTTTCTTTGGCCATTTTTTTTTACAGTATCTACCTAAAGGTTTTTCTTAGTCTGAACTACCATGTTGTGTACCTGCATCATCGTCTGATACAAATATAAAACTATTATCATATATGATGGGCTAGTTCTGCTTCTTTCTGTTCTGTGAGAGCCTAGTCTCATGTTAGTTGGTACTTACCCCAGACTGCATTTATCCATCCCAGCTCTGGAAATGTCTTGTATCTGCTCAAGTGCTTGACTGTATTAGCTTTACAGCATGGTCTTTTAAAAGAGCTACATCTCTATATACGAAGCCTACTAAGACATTGAGTTTTCAGGCCCTATGTAGATATTTGAGGTCCCACATCAGGCTCCATATGTAGCAAGTCTCTTCTTGTCCCGCCAGCAAGTTCTCACAGTGATATACCTTTATGCATTGTAATCAAGTTCCTCACAACAGTTGCATCCCCACTAATCACAAAATGATTCGCAGAACATTTGTTTACCTTAATTCAGAACAATAGGTATCTTTTTCATTTAAAAAAGAAAACAGTTGTGTGATTAAAATATTAAATTATTTTAGGCATAGAGAAGTGAGTTATGAATAAAAGATACTGAACATCTTGAATAATCAATGTTAGTAGTGATGAACGCTAAGTGAATAGAAGCAAAATTTTGTTGACATTTCCACATAAACAACTATAAATTTTATTTATGGTTTTATCACCAGAGTCCCTGATGGAATTGCACAGTAAACTGCTCTAGCCTCCAACTCTGCTTTGTCAATATAAAATGCCCGAGGAACACTCAATATGGTAATTTACACAGAGCTGAATAAAATCTATGCAAAAAGTTTGGTTAAGATCCTTCATAGCATACTGCTGAGGATTGCTAAGCAGCCTTTCTCACATCCTGTCATGCTGATAGGGAAACTGAGGCTTAGGGTGCAAAGAAGATACTGGAAGGAATGAGGGAAGGACATGGAACTTCTCATGCTTGACCTGGAATCTGCCATACTCCTTCCAGCTCAGAGCAATGTTTTCTCAGATACAGAGCAACTGAGAGCTCCTAGAACCTTTCAGGGGAAATGAGTCTATGAATGGGTGATTTATAGTTGCAATAATGCTTAGCTTTAAAATGCCCAAGGAAACAGTACAGACCATTCTAGGTAGCACATGACAGGAATGAAGGGTCTATTTATATCTAGACACCATGACTCTTCCATAATAAAGAAGAGGATGTAAGAAAGAATAATTCAGAAAACATGTAAAGAGTTATTAGGGGCATAGGCAAATATTTGTGTTGGGTGTATTTACTTTAATTAATATTAATAGAAGGCATACACCCACCCAAATTGGAAAGGCATAACCGGCAGCAGAGTGTAAAGCATTTCTTTCATCATGGTTAATGTATCCAAGTCAATTTAATTGTTTTAAGACAGAAGAGTTTAAAACTAACAACAGCAACAAAAATAGGAATGATAATATTAACAAAAAATAAATTCATTATTGTTTGAAGATATTTACAAATTACTATTAAGTGAAAGGAACCAGGATGTACAATAATCTATGTAGTATCCTATTGTTTATATTTAAAGCCATTTATGAATCCATGTATGTTTTATTTATACACGAAGCATTGAGTATGAACCATATTGTAAAAGGTCTCAAATGATATATGCTTTAGTAGTGGTTCTGAAGTAGGTACTATTATGCCTTAAAAAGGTATGTGTTAATATTTAGAAATATTTTTGTTGTCTCAGGTTGGGCAATGTATAGTGCTAGTGGCATCTTGGTAGTAGAATCCAGGCTGAATCTAAACATCCCCCAGAATAGCCCTAAACAAGTAATTATCTCATCTGGCTGAGTCAATACTTCAGAGAATGAAAAAGACTGCTCATAATTGGTAGCAGTGTGTTTCTCTAGATAAGTGAGTTGGAACCCGGCTTTCCAGTACTGTGTGTTAATAAAAAATCCGATTTGCACTGTTTGTACTTCTCTGTGAATGAACATGTATTAATATTACAAGTATTTATTTGAATGCAGCTTAAATTACAACAGATGGCTAAATACATTGAGAAATTTATCTGAAAATAATTATCATAAGAAATTCTTGCAGCAAGGAAGTGATTAGTGGTATCTAATGTTGGGTGCAATCTGTATGAAGGGTCATGCAAGCAGATTTTTACTTTTTAAGATTGAGCAGCAATTAATGAGATATTAAGGGGAAAGTATGATAATTTTGCTTATTGTGTTTGTTTAGGTTTATGAAGAACACTGATGAATTTGGAAAGTTGAGGAAAAATTGAATTTCTATATGATTTTTGTATTGAAAAAAAAAGCTAAGTTTCCATTAATTTTTTTTTCCAGACAGGGTTTCTCTGTAGCTTTGGAGCCTGTCCTGAACCTCATTTAGCAGACAGGCTGGCCTCAAAGTCACAGAGATATGGCTGTCTCTGCCTCACAAGTACCAGGATTGAAGGCATGCACCACCACTGCCCTGCCCAAATTTCTTTCAAAATTTTTGTATTCTGTTATGCATAGTATACTGCTCCTTGGCAGCTCTATCTTTGAGGAATCTCTAAATTTGATAATCACATGTTCAGCTATATTGTGGCTTCTAATTGTGCTTGTGCTCTTTAAACTGTACACTTGCGTATTTTCAGTGCTGAGTTTTGTCACAGACCATATGTCACTTTTTTATTTTTCATTTTTTCTTTGGTTAGGAACTATTGATAATAAATGAAAAACCAGAGAAGACAGTGAAATAAGAGAGTAGCTAGAATGAACAGATGCTCATCAGCTGCTACTGACTTCAAATTTCACTCCCCTTAATTTTTCATCCTCTCTTTAAGAAAATGTAAAATTAACAGAAAGCCTGAAATCCTCTATAAGGATATAAGCCTATATCCTCCCCAGAAATAACCCTTGTTCCCATGTTTGTATTCCTTCATGATATAGAAATATCTGTCCATAATAAAGAAAAATACTGAGTACCATTTGGTTTGAAAGTTCAGGTGAATTTTTTTTTCCTCTGAGTGTTAAGTTTTAAGGACTATAGGTATTCATGCAACCAAAAGTCATTCAACTCCATTCACTTCAGTTGCTTCACGTATCATATTCTATCCTATCAGGAGAATAACCTTACCCAACATATTAGTTTTCATTTAATTTGTTCCCTTTAACATATGTATGTGTGTACACATACACAGGATGTCTAGTGTATGTGTTCATATGCATGTATGTGCATGCACATATGCAAACATGTGTAGATGTGTAGTCTGGTGGCCAGAATTCAGTCAGTATCTTCCTCAGTTACCTGCCATCTTATTTTTTTAGACAGATTCTCTCACTGAATTTGGAATTCGTGTGCTAACTGAGCTAGCCTGGCTGGTCAATAATATTCAGGCATCATACGGTCTCAGCTTCCCCAGTCCTGGGATTAAAGATATATGCCAGCATGCCTATTAACTATGTGTCCCAGAGTCAGGAGGTCTTGCTTGATGAACAAACATTTTACCAAATGAGCCATCTCCGCAGAACTCCTTGCAAATGAATGAGGCCATAATCAACCCATCTCACTGTTCCCATGTCTGTTTGGATGGAATTTCTTCAAGGCAAATATTACTAGCAATGAAATGTCTTAACCTGCAGATATTAATAGCCTCAATGTCGGATAAGCACTTTACTCACCAGATTGCTAGTGTGTGAATTCTCATGTCTCTTGTTCCTGACAAACACTTGGCCCCTTAGGACTTTCAGCAGTATATTTTGGTAGGCAGGAAACTGCACACGGTTTGTATTTTTATAGATTACTGGTGATTTTTGATTTTAAATATTTTAGTTTATTTTTATCATGTTTGCATCTCTGTGCAAGTATGTGCATGTGAGTGTGGCTTTGATTATGATGGTGAATAAGGCTGTTAGAGAAAATACCTGGCCTCTTCCTGATATCAGTGGTAAATGCTTACCCTGTAGGGACTCTTTGTTGACAGAAGGGTATTCCTCTAGGGATTTTTCTTTCTTAAACCCAGAATAGTATGAATTGGGTCAGATGATTTTTCTGTATAAGTTGATAGAACCACATTTTTCTCATTCTTTCCAAATAGATACTGCAGCCTTGAAATAACCACCTGTCTATCAGCAGACTTTGGTTTTATATGTTGATGACTTCTACTTATTATCTTTGATGATTTTGTGCCTCTATGCATTTCATTAGTACATAGTTTTGTTTTGAGTGTCAGAAAATATTATTTCTAGTATTTTTGTAGAGGTTGTTCAAAATTTGCTTTCCCCCACTTGGGATTTTTTGTCAGTCCTTTCCTGGTGTCTTTTAAGCATTAGCTCCATCTCTCACAGATGCCTCTCTGAAGTTTTCCATTGATCTCAAGTCTTATCAATATTGCATTCTTTGTTTTTGCTGTGGCTTGTTATCCTTTATCTAACTTCTTTAGATGGAAACTCATAATACTGATTTAAGGGATTTATTGTTGTCTATTGTGCAAAGCTAGTACTATGAACTTTACTTTAAGCTATGCATTACCTATATCCTACAAATTGTGTGTGTGTGTGTGTGTGTGTGTGTGTGTGTGTGTGTGTGTGTGTGTGTGTGCTGAGCTGTGGTAGCTCAATTTCCAAAGTGATGCTATAGGACCATAAGCACCTAAATTTGTGTCTGAGAACTCATGCTTTGTTTTGTCTTTTGTTTGTTTGTTTCTCTATTTTTAAACTAGGAATGGGGGTTTTATAAGCTCAGCACTGGGTGGGATCCAGACAGAAACAGGCACACATTGAATATAGTCACACATTTTTCTAAAACTATTTTGACTCCAAAGAACGTGAACTTTTGCTAGACCTTCCAGCAAAATTAATAATATGCCCTGAGAGTACTTAATCCATATTTAGCCTACTTCCCTACTATGTTTAATCTAACTTGCCTTTAAAAGAGGAAGATTCTGCCTTTATTTGCTTTCAGCAAATAAAATACCTTAACAAACACATATCCCATGTGTTGAAAACAACATGTGGATATAGGTTGAAAATTTTGTTTGTAGTTTAAAGGCATGTTGGTCACAGAGTAACTTCTTTCTTGTAACACCCTGTCCAAAAAAAAAAAAAATCTGTAAAAGTCCCTAATTTCTTTTTCACATCATGTTTTGTTGTGCTGTTCATTAAAGGCAGAGTAGAGCCCTTTGTTATGGAAAGGAGCAGGTTCAGTATCACAGGAAATCACAGGCACACCATTCATTATATATTAGATATAAGACAGGGCAGTAACCACAGAGAGGACAGATGGAAGACACAGGAGAGAAATAGGCAATTCAAATTTGGGCTTGCTCTGGGTCAGACTAATTAGAGAGGAAGTTTCTGTCTTCATTAATGGTACATTTATGCAATGTGGTGTCCTCTCTGGGGGTTTCTTTAATGTGTTAACTGACATAAGTTATGTTCTTGTAAAAGTGAGACTATAACTTAAACAACATTTATAATGGGTAGCATCCTGTGGAATATCACTCAAGACTAATGTCTGGCTTTCATGAGAACATGCAGATATGCATAGAAAATGCATGTTTGCCCCAAACACTAGTGATTTGTTGTATTCTTATGTTGTGTTCATTTCAATAAATTAATAATTTTCACCATCAGTTTTATACATTATTCCTTTTGCTTTAGGTCCCATTTAAAAAAAAAAAAACCTACTTTGCCTGCAAGGCTGGCTTCTGTATTCCCCTTTCTATTATTTTAACTCTTCTGAGTACTGGATTTGCAGGAATGTGTCACTATGTTGAGGTCTACATATAAACTAGTTAAAGTGATTTACTTCCGAAATATTTAAACATTTCTTTTTTATTTTCCTATGATAGATTTCTAGTTCAAATATATTGTGTCAGAGGACACATTTTGTACAGTTTAAAGCTTTCAAATTGGTTGAGTTTTGTTCTAGAGTCAAAGAAAATTTCTATCCAGATGTATGTTTCTGTAAGTACTGAAAATCTAATATGCATTTTCCTGCTTAGTGAAGTGTTAGATGAATGCTGACTAGCTCATATTAGTTGATAGATGTATTGATTTCTTCCTTGATAAATCTATTCCTAAATTTCTATTTGGATAATGCATTGTTTTCTTTCCAGTGTTCTTTTTATGTCATATTTTTTGTAGGGAGATTATGTATAGATTCAGTATTACTGTTTTCTTTTGTTGGATTTGCTCCTTATTGCCTCGTACTCAACCTTGGATATATTAGTGCTCCATTATCTGTTTTTATATTAAGTCAGTGGGTGAGATACCCTTCAGAATGTTTGGGTGATGGTGTGAATCTGAGCTTCCAGTGCACACTTCACCAGCTGCACAGGCAAGTCTGCATTACTGCCTGATGGGGCTAAAACTATCCAAATTGAGGAGTAGTTCTATGATCCATACTCATATGTAGATTATTTACAACTTTTTTGCTTGATGAATTATTCCTTTTATTTTATTTTCTTTAAGACTGTGTGTGTGTGTGTGTTGCTATTTTTAGATTGGACATTTTTATTCAGCTGCAGTTATAGGACCTACAAAGGAAAAAAATAAAGGAGGGAATTTAGGACAATAAGCCTTGTCCTGAAATCCTGGCTTTTGAAAAAAAATGCCATACAGATAATGTGTAGAGCTTTAGTTATACTTACAAGAAGAAATATAGAAGACTGCATCTGTTCCATCTTCCTAAAGGCCTATTTGACTTTTAAATATATCTCCACATTGAAATTATGAGATGAACTTAGCTTAGTTGTGAAGCCCTATTTCTTCTATTGGCTTTTGGGGGTAGACTTGATATTTTGTTAGAAAGTAAAATGATTCTAAGTTTATTGTGGCCTTAAAAAACAGTTGAAAATATCTTTTTTGTTCTTAGTTTGAGTCATATGGCATTTTACTGGTAAAACTCCTTGAATTAAGAATATTTCAACAAACCAAACTTTTTAATCCATAAGAAATATTCACATTTTATTTGTTCTTTGTAGATGGCAAATTATTTTTTCTTAATTTTCCTTTCAGTATCTTATATAGTTTCAGATTTATTTATATAAACATTTATCATATGCTTTTATAAATATATGATCTCCATAAAGTTTTTTTCTTAATTCTCTACACTGTGATTTAAACATTAATATTTACAAATTTTAATTAGTTCATTCTTTTTCTCTTCTTGATTTAGAGGTCAATTTTAGCAATTTCCCCCAATTTATAGTAGCTTGATTTATGTTGTTTTCATTTAATGATGGAATCAACATGTGTTTTGCCATTTGATCTATGTTTTGGGTAGTGATTTGTGCTTGAGTTGCTGAGCATGAGATACAAATGACAGATGTACCCATTGCTGAATACTTACATCATCCACAGCTAATTTAGTTTAATGCTTCACACATCTTTCAGGTCAGTCTGTTCTCCATTTGTAATGGAGAACATTCATACAGTCATTCTGATTTCTACTTAAAGTACAATACTTAACAACAAACATGAAATGTAAATATTTTGTTATAAGATAGGCACTCAGATGATTTTGCCTAACTGTATCCTAATGCAACTTTTGTGTGTGCTACCCAGAGTCTAGGGTACACTGTGATATTTGGAAGTTAGGTGTGCCAAATGTGTTTTTATTTATTTTAAACTTACAGTGGAATTATCAAGCTATAAACCTATCACATTTGAAGGAACATCTATTTAAACGTCCAATTTTGAACAGAAATATGTGTCATATGGTAAAGTTGCTTGCTACAAAGCCTGAGGACCTGAGTTTGATGCTCAGAACTCACATGTTGGCAGGAAAGAAGAAAATCCTATTCTCTGGCCTACCCATTTACATAGTGGCATAGACATGTGAACACATGTGCCTGCATGTGTGTGTGCACATGCACACACACACACACACACACACACACACACACACACACATAAATGTCAATCACTCTTTAAAATTGTGGTCATCTTTACTCTTTTTTATTTTTCTATTTCTGTTATGCTATTTTCTTGGACGTTTCATTTATTTTCTTGAGATAAGTATTCTATGAATAAATTTCAGGCTATTATTTTTAATATATTCATTTGAAGTTATAAATATCATTATAATCAATCAGATCTCTACAAGTCCATCACAAGTCTTAACATGCTTCATGTTCATTATTATTCAGCTTCAGCTTAACAATGTTAACTTTCTAATTTCTATTCCATATCCTTTTCACTCTTGGGTTATTTTGAAATTCATTATTATTTAAGCAATTTGAATTTTCTAGATATGTATTTTCTGTGGTCAAAACCCATTCTAAATTCATCAGTTTTCCCTCTTGCTCTCCCTTTCTTTCTTTCTGAAGTTTGTGATCTGCTTTTTGATTTTGATTTTACAGGAGGCTATAGTTGGGAGATTGTCATGAGTCTCAGAACAGACTGAACTTTGAACTTTTAAACAGTGTTGAGATTGTGATAAACTATGGGGACTTGTGAATTTGACTGAATGAATTTTTGCATGGCTACAAGTCTTTGGGACCAGGGAGTTGAATATGGTGTTTTGAATGAGATTGGCCCCCATAGACTCATATATTTGAATGCTTAGTTATTCCATATTTGCTTTGCATTTTAGTTTTTATAAGTATAAGCAATAGTTTTTATATTCTTTGATACCAATGTCACAAACATTTGAAAGCAGTTTCACTTTCCCTCAAGACACATGACGCCAGTGTATAAATCAATATCAAATTAATACCAAGAATATGTATAGTGAAACTTTGAATGAATGTAATTTGTAGGAAATTATAATTAGGCATTTTGACTTGGCATACTCTAGTTTCATTAAGTCTATGTGACAATATATGTACTAGTTCCAAAAGCTATAAATAATATATATAAGTAATATATATTATGCTGGCTCATAATAGAGAGTGACATTATTTGAAAAGGATTAGATGTGCCGAAAGTGTTTCATTTGGAGTGGGCTTTGATATTTCAAAAGCCCACTAGATCCAATGTCTTGTTCCCTCAGCCCATGGCAGGATATAGCTCACAGCTACTACTCCAGCACCTGCCTGCATGCATTCCTGCTCCCAACAATGATGATAATGGACTACCTCTTGTAAACTGTACAAAAGCTCACAATTAAATGTATATTTTTCCATAAGAGTTGACTTGGTCATAATGTCTTTTCACAGTAACAGGATACTGGCTAAGTCACATTCTCTCTCATTACTAATAGCTTTCTGGCTTAGCAGAATATATATTTTCATGCATTTTAGAAGAAACATGGAGAATTCATGTGGTTTATGATTATGGACTAGGCTTTGTTCTATTACAATTCATTGATACTTATTTGTGTATATGCATATATTCTTATCATCTAATTGTCTTAACAATTATTGGTAGTCCTTCTGTAGCACTGACCATGCCCATTGGGGGGTGGAGCGATGGGCGGAGATGACCTGAGGAAGGAGGTCGGAGGGGGGCCAGGAAGGCGCCCTCTCTTTCTGGCGTGACTCGGACAGGAGAGGATCAGGTTGAATTTCCTGGTGTTCATCTGTCTAGGTTGTAAGTTATTTCTCCCTGAATAAACATCTATTCGGCCTATTTGTTTATCCTGATCCTTATTTACCGCAATATAAAAGCCCCTATTTTGATCATTGATTACTCTGTTTTTCCCTTGTTTGTTATTTCTGTTTTACATATTTTTAGTTATTTGTTAATTGATTTGATTTCCTGTCAGATTCTCTTTTTCATATAAATTACTGTTTATTTTTCTTAAGTAGTGTCTTTTGATTTTAATTCTACTTTCTTTGTTAAAAAAGATCTATTTATTATGTATGTATTGTATCTGTTTGCATATTTGCATGTATGCCTGCAGACCAGAAGATGGCCATTATTGATGGTTGTGAAACACCATGTGGTTGCTGACTATTGAATTTATGACCTCTGGAAGAGCAATTAATGCTCTTACCCTCTGAGCCTTCTCTTCATCCCTAGTTTCTTTCTTTTCATCATAGCTATTCCATTTATATTTATAATAGTTCTTAAATAATAAAATCTTTTCCATTCTTTTTAATTATCTATATTGTATTTTAGAGTCTACATTTTGGACAATGTGTCAATTTTCATTAAGCAGTAATTATGTGAGGTGGGGATTATCCCATGCTAGGAGATTGCACATGATAGAAATGATTGAGTTCACATGGCCTACCGTCATCTCTCTTAATCTTCAATGTCTTTAGAATACTTGTACAAATACAACATGTCAGATAAATCACATAAAGAATTACCACTAAGAAATTATTGTCACCCTTAATGTTTTAACAAGTGTGATGATTTCTTTACATATTAGGTATTAAATCTTTTCAGGACCTTGTCTGTTTTAGGCAAGCACTCTACCACTGATCTATATAGCTGGCTCCACATAAATGAAACCTTTTCAATGAAGTAAAATTCTGAAAGTTTCTTCCTTTTCCCACATATTGTTTGATAATTTGGGGAAACCCCTGGAACAGTAGCTTAATGCCCTGAATGATTGATTCATGTACCCATCTTACAATGTATTTCTAGCAATTGGTTTCTAAAATGGTTTTCTTACCAAATACAATACTTATTGCACAAACCTTTAGCACAAGGTCATTGAGTATTTACCTTTTTAGGTATACTATTTGTTCTATCATTTTGTCAGTATAACATATATAAATTGCTCTCCTTCTAGAATCTAAAAGCAATTAAATCAGAAGTTCCCACTAAGATACCACAATGGTTCATCTTCAAAGGCATATTACTTCCTATATAGTTCACAATACTATAATACCATGCTTATTTTCCAAAGCAAAGGGGTGGAATTTCCTTTGAGAATCCCTCACCCTCCAAAGTGAACTATTGTGCAACAGTTTCTAGTGAGAATCTCAAGTAAAGAAGATTAACATTGTTGATTTTGTTCTGTGATGGTTAAGAATGCAAGACTTTTATTTCTTTTTTAAATTTTTTTTCTCTCATATAGTACATACCAACCACAGTTTCCCCTCTATGCCCCCCTTATCTTATCCTCATTTCTCCTTTCCCCCAGATCCACACCCCCTTTCATCTCTCCTCCGAAAAGATAAGGCCTCCCAGGGACACCAACCAAATTTGGCATAATATGGTACAATAAGACTAGGTGTACACCATCATATCAAGGCTGGAGAAGGCAACCCAGTAGGAGGGAAAGGATTGAGTAGGCATAAGAGTTGCGAACCAACCATCCTGTTCTCACTGTTAGGAATTCCATAATACCCAGCTACTCAGCCTCTGAGCATATGTTCAGTGCACTGATGTCAAACCCCTCAGGTGGCCTGATCTCTGCCAACCCCTATGAGTCCCTGACAGTTGATTCTGTTGGCCATGTTTTCATGGTGTCCCTGACAACTGTGGTTCCTTATCTCTTTCCTCCCCCTCCTCCACAGGACTCCAGATGATCTCTACAATATTTGTCCTTAGGACTCTGCATCTGATGCCATCGTTTGCTGGATGAAGTTTCTTGGGTCTCTTTGATGAGGATTCTGCTAGGTTCTAGTCCCTGTAGTCAGGAAAAACTGTAGGGCATAGGTTTCATGACTGGGTTACTGTCTCATTCTCTCCATTTGTGGACTTGTCTGATTACAGGAGATGGCCAGTTCAGGTTTCATGTCTTTACTAGGAGTTTTTGTTAGGCTTACTCTCATAGATTCCATGGAGTATCCATTAAAATAAGTCTTCACCTTCCCCCTCCAATTCCAGTTGTTTCTCCCAGTTTTTCTTCCTTTCTTTCTCAGTTAATCTCTCCTGTTCCCAGCCCCACCCACCTCTAGTTCAGCCATGAAATCTGTTCTATTTCCCCTTCCCAGGGAGATCCCTTCATTCCTCCATAAGCCCTCCTTGTTAATTAGGCTCTCTGGGTCTGTGAACTTTAGCATGATTATCTCTTACTTTACAGCTATATCCTCCAGTTCCATACATTTGCCTGCAATTTCATGCTGTTATTGATTTTAGCAGGTGGATAATACTCCATTGTGTAAATGTACCACATTTATTTTTTAACCCATTCTTGGGTTGAGGAGCGTCTAGGTTGCTTCCAGGTTCTGGCTATTATGAATAAAGCTTCTATGAACATAGTTGAACAAGTGTCATTGTGACAGGATGACACATCCTTTGGGTAAATAATCCAGAGTGGTATAGATGGGTCTTGAGGTAGATCTATTTCCAATTTTCTGAGAGACCATCATATTTATTTTCTAAGTGGCTGTATAAGGTTTTTGTAGGTGTGTGGGTTAATATCAGGTTTTTCAATTTGATTCCATTGGTTCACCTGTCTGGCTTTGTGCCATTTCCAAGCTGTTTTCAAGACTGTAGCTCCATAATACAGCTTGAAGTCAGGGATGATGATGATTCTAGAAGTTCCTGTATTGTACAGGGTTGTTTTGGCTATCCTTGGTTATTTTGTTTTTGATTTTCAGGTCTTGAATAGAATGTGTTGGCATTGTTCTTCTGACTGTGTTGCCTGCATCTAAGCAGCTGAAGTCTGCCAGAATTTAATGCAGGGCCAGATAATTGAGTGGGGAATGAGCTGGGAGGGCATGGGATTCAGGATGGGTCCTTGGGAACAGATTCTAGTCAGTGAAACAGTTCAGCTGGAATAATGCCAGCATTGGGTCAGGGTCTGGAAGTGGGCAGGCTATATACTAAGAGGGTATGAACTGTAGAATGGGTCTCTGGGAACAGAATCTTGGTAATTGGGACATTTAGATGACAGGTATCACTCAATTGCTCTGATCTGAAAACCAATTTCTTGTTGACTTAGAGATTGACTAAGTTGGGAGTGTATTAGAAGGAACATTAATTTCTAATGTCTCATCCATTACCACCAAGGTTAATGTGTACCAACTGATCCCATTCAGATTTGCAAAGAGTGAGTGGAAAGGATTAGAAGTGACAGAGGAGAGACACATTGCTCTGTATTGGAATATAGTTCCTTTGGAACTTCAGGGTGGGAAAGCCATTGAATATTAAGTGCTTAGTGAGAGGTTCTGTGGGAGCATGGAAAATAAGGGTGTTCCAGGAAACAGAATTGGAAGCCTAACTTGGGAAGTTTCAGAAGGAAACAAAGACTTTCTGGGCTATTTATACTCTATTTTGAATTGATGATATGTGATCTCTGGTCAGTGTAGCTGAAAAGCCAATGGTGAATAGCAAGAGACCAGCACACTACACTTTGAAGCAGACAGTCCGACAGTCCAGATTTTTGATAGGACATCTTGTGTCACCATGGTTCCTTTTTTTTTTTTTTTTCTTGATCAAGTGTCATGTGACACTCTTCCTAGAGAGTTGTGACCAAATATCTTCTCACCCCAGATAAGGAATTGACAACAGGCCAAAAATACTGCTGAGGAATTACATATAGGGGCAGAAGTGACTTAAAGACAGCTACATCACTGAAAGAGCATCCCAGCACTGATTGCAGCTCTTGAAAACTCTAAAGCTGGATTAAAGGGAACAGCCAAAAGGCAGCTCAGAAGATTGGAAAGAGTAAAATCTAAGTAGGCCTGTTCATCTGAGTTTCTTCTAAGCAGTTAGACTAACCTATTCCTTTCATGCAGCTGGGCTTGTTTGAGAGTCTCCTTTACATCTATGTCCTCTGTTGCTGTCAGTGGTTTGGCAGGCATGTATTTGTCTCTCAGCAGTTGTCGCTGCTCATATATGTATAGGGAAGAAAGGCCTTTTGTATTAGTCAGATTCAGGGACTTTCTGAAAGTTGTAGCTTCATACTCCCAAGCTTAAGCGTCTTCCCTGATGATGTAATGCTTTACCTCCTTGTAGATCATTGTGTCCTCCAAGATGGAGGTTTATCTCAGGGGAAGTGCTACAAAACAAGTACATGCCAGCATTTCTGCTAAAGTTTCCTTGATCTTTTGAGGCCATTTTAAGGGTCTTGCCATGGGAACATTGGCTGGAAGTAGAATAGTATGGGGTTCTCATTGGCGTGCCCACCAGTGTCTCTATCCTCACTTGAATAATAGGAGAAGTTGGACTAGGCCAGCGACTTCAGTTTCTGTCCCCTTAAATAACTCAAAATATGCCTTCTTAGGGTCATTAGTCATCTTTACCCTTTTTTTCCCCTCTTGAACACTCTGTTTTCATTTTCTTTTGCTTTCTACAGGAAATTAAATGAGTTTTTAGTTCATTATTTTAGTCTTTCTGTTTTTATCTTTTAATTTTCCTTGTTTTGTCATCTCCTATATAACCGAATTAAACAAATATTTACTTTCATATTTCTTAATACAGAATTTATTATTGTTACTATTTAGTGGTTATCATAGTAATTGCAACATGTGCCTTTAATTTAGTATAATACAGAATGTAGTAATGGCTTTACCACTTCCCAGCCAATTTTGAGATACATGGTATTTAATTAATGTCATTGCCTAGATAGTTTCTGTTTGCTATTATAATTTTATATGCCAGATATTTATTGTAATGCCTAAAATTATGGACTCCAGTAAAAATCCAATTAGACCAGAGGTTCTCAACTTTCTTAATGCTGTAATAATTATAATGTATAATCCTTATGATGTAGTGACCTCCAACCATACAAAGATTTTCATTGATAATTAATAACTGCAGTTTTGCTACTGTTGGGAATCACAATGTAAATACTTGATATGCAAGACCCCCCCCCAAAGGGGCTGCAACACACAGGTTGAGAACAGCTGATTTAGTTGAATCTGAATGCTGAATCTTTCTGTCCTTGTCATTTCTTTGCTTTTGTTCTTCTCCACAGCCCCACCTGCTTCTGCTGAAAAAGCCTGCATTTCTGTTAGTGAGATTCTGCTACAGACAAATGTTTGGCTTGTTTCTGGCAGAAAACATCTTTAGTTTGCTTTCATTTTTGAGAAGTATTTTTTTAATCAGTCAAATTGGGTTTGGAATTTGGTATTTGGTTTTGTGTATCAAATTGAAAATGAGCATTCATTGTCTTCAGGCATTTATTGTTATCTATTGAGAAGTCAACAATTAATCTCATTGGAGCTTCATTGAATGTGGTGTATTCTGTTTTCTTACCACTTTCACAATTTGCTTTTGTCTGTGGAAAATCTTGGCCTATGCGAACTGCCTGTTTTACCCGAGTTAGACTGGAACACTGTCATGCCTGTTTTTCTACACATTACCTCCAGCTGCCCACAATAATGTTGTAGAGTTGTGATACAGATACCATGGCCCTTAAAGCACAAGACACTTTATATAAAATGTCTGAAAATAAACATAGCAATAAAATGTCTCCAAATGGCATAATGCTATAAATAAGTGCATCACTCAAGCCTTATCAGAGAGGCTTCTTCTTTCAGTATAAGATGATATATTCAGATACTGGTAACTGGACAATGTGCAGAAGGTGACAGACTTTGGATGGGGCATCTGTTGAAACCCCTTCCCTTAAGATTCAGAGATCTGTGCAGATAAGAAGGCTAAAAGATTCTAAGTGCCTGAGGTAAACTACAAGGAAATAGAATTTTCCAGAAACAGTAGGTCAGACACACAGTAATGTCGACAGCATGCTCAAGACCTGCAAAGGCTCTAGCCAGACAAAATCCAGCATGGGAATGGGGAACCATGCACAAAATGCCATTCCTAACAAAAAATTATTTGCTATTGATGGCTGCTGGGAGAGGGAAAATATTTTCCCCTCACTGGAGAGACAATAGGATGTTTTTTTTTTTAAACTTTCTTTTTAAATTTGTTTTTACACAGTTCCCTCTCCCTCCTTTGCCACTCCCTCCCTCTCTCTTACCCTCTCTCCTTTCCTCTCTTCCCCCCTCATATGCACCCTGACCACGCTCCTCTCCCACCCCCACTCCACATGTAGGGTGATGCCATATAGGAGGGGTGATCTGAATCTGTCAAGACATTTGAAGTAGGGACTAGGACTACTCTCCTGTCTTTAGGTTAATGGATTATCCCACCATGGGGGATGGGTACACAAGGTCATTTTGTGCACCAGGAATACATCCTGGTTCCACTGTCTGAGAACACTTAGACTGCTCAGGCCTTCTAGCTGAGACCCATGTTCAGGGGCTCAGAGTCAGTCCCATGCTGGATTCCCAGCTATCATTCTGGGGGCCTGTTAGCTCCTCCTTGTTCAGGTCAACTGTCTCTATGTGTTTCTGCAACCTGGTCTTGTCCTCCCTCTCTGCATCTGGACTCTAGTTCGGCTCAGTGTTTAGTTGTGGGTGTCTGCTTCTGTTTCCAACAGGTTCTAGATGAGGGCTCCATGATGGTGGATAAGTTAGTTGTTGACCTCATTATCAGGGAAGGGCATTTATGGTAGCCTTTCCACTGTTGCTCAAATTGTTAGTCTTGTAGGTCTCTGGACATTTCTTTAGGTTCGGTTTTCTCTTCAAACCTATAATGGCTCCCATTTTTATGTTCTTTCTCTATCTCCATCTCTCTCTCTTTCTCTTCTGTCTTCTATTCCTCCCCTGACTCAATCTCCCTAGTTCCACATGCTTTCCTCTCCTCCCCTTCTTTTTCTCCTAATCTCTCTCCCCTCACTGCCCCCACTCCCCATGTGCTCTGGAGAACTTGTCCCTTCCCCCTTCTGTGAGGGATATTTTCCAAGTAAAGGTCATGACCCAGCAGCTTATATAGGAAACAACAGACACTGGAAGTTAAACGGGTACAATTACTATGATGTAATTGTGTGTATCTTGTTACATTGCTAAAATTTACTTGATATTATTATGGCATATAAATGTATGTACCATAAACTAGCTTACTCTTATTTAGGCTGATATATTTATGAAATGAACTTAAAAATCTAAAAATTTCAAACACAATTTTGGCAAGACACTATTATTACCTACAACAATATAATAAAAAAGAAATAGATATTTCCAAGAGACCTTTGCAAATTGATTTCTCAGATTGTGTATTAAAAGCAGAATTCAATGGCATCATATTAGGAGTACCATAGTAGAAGAAAATCGTATGATTTTAAAAGTAAAATAGCAACAACAATTAAACCATCTTCAAGCAATATAAGAAATCCAAACAACTTAAAGATTACTGAAGAATTGTGTTTGAGATATTTTTGGGAGAGATATGGAATATTAAGAATACACGTTCAATTTAGCCCAAGCACAGTATCATGCACTTTTAAGGCAGAATATTGTAGCAACCACTGACCCAATATCAGAGAGTAGCATGACTAAATCTGTATCACCTGTGTGATGTTGCTTATTTCAATTTACCCTGGGTCCACAAATGATGGAAATTCTCAAACTCATACTGCTAGTCTTCCTACAAAGGGAGAAATGTCCATTGCGAAAATGGTGTGAATCTAGTGGCTTCTACCTTCAACTAATACTTATTATTTATGTCATATTTTATTATCTATACAATTAAAATGGTAAGCTATAGTTGGAATGATAGGGAATTATAATTTTTGTGGAGGGGTTATCAATATTGATTAATAGTGATATTTTAGCATGATAGCACATAGCAACACAAATAACATGGACACACTTAAAATTTTTAAATTGTTAATATTTTAGGGTAGTAAGAAAAATTAGATAACATGAAGCTGTGTAGATGCTAGGGCAAAACAGGTTAGACTCTAAATATCTACCTAAGCACAATGTTCTCCCTGAGAATAGAGTAGTGAGTGTTGACACAATTTGTTTGTGATGTGACCCAAGGAAGCAGGATAAGGACAGGGAAAAATAAAACAAGAAACAATACAGGAACAATTGCATAATCAACGTAGCAATGAATGTTTAGAAAACATGGAACAACTTATTGTTTTGAACATCATAAATCAACTCGTTCAAGACCAAGTGGGGGATTGTGTTCATTCACACTCTCTGTAAAGAGATACCAGTAATAAAAATAGCCTAGTATCCCGGGTAGGAAAAATATTTGTGAAATAAGGTGAATATTGTTAAGCACCAGAGTGTCATGAATTCTAGGAAATTTCAACAAGTCATTGGGGAAGTCTAGGCCAAATAATTCTATGTAGATTCCTAATACCTGGACCAGCAAGTTTTTGTGCAATGACATGGCCTAAGGGGATGATCAGAGGATGGTCCAATAAAGATAGAAAATCTGGGGTCAGAATGTCTTGCACAAGGTATGTCTTATGCCAAGAAAGGTTTTTAAAAAGTACATCATCTTAAATATTATTGCCAAGGGAAAAATGTCAACAAAAGCAGCAAAAAGCCATAATCCCTAGGAGAAAGGTAGTAAGAAGCTAACGAAGTGATTTTACACAAAAGGAACACAGGATATCTCAAGTGAATCATAGAAGAAGCACACAGTGGCTTTGGGACTCATGACCATACTCCTAGAGGGTTAGAATCACTGAGCTCTCACAAGAAAATCGTGATATCCAAAGGCCCTGGACCTAGTTTCTTCAGCCTAGCCAAGTATATTCATGATTTTAGACACAGGGCTATTTCCTTTCTTCTCCATACATCATGTCCTCAGGAAAAAGATCCCATGCTTTTGGCCTGTCTATCATTGGCTCTAGATATAGAAATATATTTCTTCTCCATACATTAGGGTTCCAGGAAAAGCCTTGGATCAGCCTGGCTCCCAGCACCCAAGAATAGAACTGTGTCAGTCATTGGATAAGAAGAAGCTTTGGAAGCATGGGCTCATTGTAAATGTGGAGATAGCTTCTTTATCACACCAGGCAAGGCCTTCTGTCAGCGGTGTACCTCAGATCTCATAGTCCACAAGATCCATCTCTAAAGAATGATGCCTGAGAACTTTCATGTTTGACTCTTGATTGTTTTCCACTGTGCTGTAAGTCAGTATGTATGCCCACTCCATCCTCTCAATAAGTATTATTAGGCATTTATCATTCCAGCTGCACCAATGACCTAAATAAATAAATAAATAAATAAATAAATAAATGGGAGGAAAAAAAAAAACAACCTCCCATCTATGATCCTTTGATCCTTCATCAGTGAACTTTCTTTCTGTATAAGATATCTAAATGTCCCTATTCTCAACTTTTGTCCCTCCTCCCTTCTACAATCTCTTAGCCCTCCTTCACTTCCTTCCTTTCTTCCTTCCTCCCTCCCTTCCTTCCTTCTTTCCTTCATTCTCTTTCTCATCCCCTATCTCCATTCTTCTTTCCTGCAAATGTATTTTATGTCCATTTTGTTACAGACATCCTCCCAGTTAAATAAATATTGAAGAAACTTTAGAAAAAGAATGATACCTAGTTTGCCTCATAGTTGCAGTTTAAGTGCTTTTCAGAGCAATGTTAACCCTAATTTTCTCTTAAGTGGAATGAAAAAGCTCATCTGACAGAATAGAATATTCTCAGGATGAACAGTGGTGATATTTTGCTATAGTAAAATTGTGGATTGAAGTTTCTGTTCTGCCTATTCACACAGCTGTTTAGTCCCAAATAAACACACAGAGGCTTATATTAATTATGAACTGTTTCCTGCCTGGCTATATTGTTCATGTCCTTTGGCCAAAACAGTTTTATTCATAAACCAATAAGGGAAACATATTCACAGCATACAGAAGGATATACCTATTATGAGATGATGTCAAAATTCAGACACCTTCTCACATATGTGTGCATATAGTAGAAATTGGTGATAAAAGGAATTCCAAAATGTCAGATAAATGGCTAAGGTAGCCTGTAAATTAAGAGATGAAGGGTGGGAAAGAATGGCTGCACAATTCTGTCTTCTGGGCAAGACATGACTGATGCACCCATAAAATCAAAATAGCAGTGATATTTTGCACAAGACCAGCACAAGGTTGGTCTCAGTAACATTCCATCATGTATTGATGAGGGACCCATAACTCTGCATACTTCCCAGTGGAACTATAAACAGTTAAAATTTGCAGGAAGAGTATTGCACCTAGTATACTTATATATTCATTGGTTCATAGACGGCACTCAAACATATAATCCTCCACTCAAGCTCAAGTAAGGAACTATGATTAAAAACATTGAGCCATAAAAACGAACAGATGAAAGTAGGAAAAGGGATTGGGAAAAAGAAGAACTATGTGTAGTGTAGGAGGTGATGTGAGAGAATAATGGGGAATTTGATCTAAGAGTATTACATATTGCATATAAGCCTGTAAAAGCATTTACACAAAAGAATATTGAAAGTATTTTAGAGTAATCTATATGGCTGTACATATAGAAAAACGATACAGTGCAGAGACAAGAAAATCCCAGTTCTTGTCTGATTGATAGATCTAGTATCGTGTGATTGCCAAGTCAAATAAATCATATTTGGATCCTGATCTATAAATAAGCCATCTGAATTTTCTCTGACATGATTTCTCCATGTGTGAGAATATAATTATATATATTTTTATGAACTTTCTTGATATGGGTAAATTATTTAAATGCCATGTCCTTAATTTATTTTTCTGTTCATGTCTATGTGAGATAATGTGCAAACTATTATTTTCTGTCCAACACATAAGCATAGTGGTCATTTTAAAAAATTGAAACCATATCGGCGGTGTTGAGAATGGCAGCAACATCCTCAAGATGTACTTTACACTTCCTTGCATGTAGGGTAGTGACTTAGAGCCATTTCTGACAATGTGATGTGATAATGGAGGATGTGATATGCTTAATAATTACGACAAAGGGAAAAGTTAGGAGCCAAGAAACTCATAGCTTTCACATGTGGATGTCTAGAGACAGGGTGATGATATTAGGACTTACTAATACTTTATGCAGTAGTTGTCAACCAGTGAGTCACAACCCCTTTGAGGTGGTTGTACGGCCTTTTCATAGGGGTTGAATATCAGATATCTTGCATAGTAGATATTTACATTACAATTATCAGATTTAAGAGTAGCAATGAAAATAATATTATTGTTGGTGTTATTATAACATTAGGAACTGCATTAAAGGGTCATAGCAATAGGAAGATTGAGAATCACTGCTTTACAGGTTTCCTATGTAGCAGGTAAATGGGGGGAATTCTGGTTTCTACTGATAATCATCATGTTGGAGAGAAATGAATTGTTTGAGCTTAGTAATAAATATTATGTAATAAAGGCTGGAGAGATGGCCCAGCCATTAAGCACACTGGCTCTGCTGTGTAGCTGTGGTGTATAGCTTCAATCAAGCACTCTGGAGGCAGAGGCAGGCAGATCTCTGTGAGTTTGCAGCCAGCCTGGTCTACAAAGTGAACTCCAGGACAGGCTCAAAAGCTACACAGAGAAACACTGTCTCAAAAAACAAAACAAAAACAAAAACAAACAGATAAAAAAGAATACTGGCGGCTCTTTCTGAAGGTCCAGGTTCAATCTTCAGCAGGCTGGGAGGAACTCATAACCAACTCTAACTCAAATTTCAGAGGATCCCATGTCCTCTTCTGGCTTCTGTGGGTACTAGGCAAACATGTGGTACATGGACATAGATGAGAGCAAAATACCTGTACACTTACAATAAAACCAAAAAATTATATAGTGAATGTAGCTACATAGCTACATCTTGATTTAAATATAGTGGATCTGAAGATATGGGCCTTTATATATATTGTGCAAAGTCCTGAGAGATTGTAGGGATTTATATCAAGTGTCAGGATTCGTCAAACAGACCCGCTTACATCCATGCACACACTCACACATACACCAGTTTTATTAAATAAACAGAACCATTATGAATCAAAAATATCCTAAGTCCAAAAATGTATTTCATACATCCCTCCTACCGAACATGAGAGTGCCAGTTTCTGTTGGACTTTAGTGGCCAATGCTCATGATCTTTTGACTGAAAGTATAGCTTACTGCCATTGTCAAAGGAAAGCATCATGACACCTATTGCTAACCAGCACATGAAAAGGGCAAAACTTAGATTTCAATTTACAGTTTTCATTAAATGTCAATCATTTAGGCATGACCATAAGGTGGATGCATAAGCCAACATCAGCATGAGTGTGCAGGCAGATCCTACATGTGTTTATCTTGTGATGATTTAACTTTTATTCTAGCAGGGGACTTGACATTGGATTTTAGTTAATGAGGAATATGCTTGTTAATCACTATTTTATGAAGATTGCTTTCTCATTAGGGTTTTTCCTCAGTTTTGCATTTATTGCAACACATTGCTTACAAGATTGTGCTGTTGTGTTCACTACATAAAACTGTTAACTTCCATTAAGAATTGGTTCAATCCATTTAATTATATTTCATCGTGAATAATTTATTGATTTAATTAAAAATATAGCATTTGTGGTGAAGTTGGAACCAATTTAAAAAGCATTTTCAAGTAATAGGACTAACCAAAATCTAGATAGAGACAAGAATCACAAGTTGTTGTCTGGGTCCTTTGGCGGATGGTGTACTTGCTGCACAGGAAAGGTTGCAATACCCCATCAGTGAGTGTTAAAATGGGTTGGAATTTCAAGGGGAGGATGGGATTCCTTTTTGCTCTTTCTCTTTCTTTGAATAAGAGGATTTACACCCTGTACAGCTTCTGCATGCCTCACTGGAAGCACCTTCTGAAAACCCAATGATTAGCTCTCAGTACATGAAACAGTTTCAGAACTCACAGCAAAGGAAATATGCTTTATGAGGAATCTCTTTTATAGTTCTCTATGCATTTACAGCTCAGAAACCTCTGGTGAGGGTTAATTCACAATCTCCCTGGGAAGCCCATTCCATTCTCAATTAATTGTCTGATATTCATCATTTACAGCTACAACGAGCATCTGAATTAACAATAGCAACAGCTGTGGAAGCTTATAGTTTTTGGGTGTCATATTTAGTTGAAGCCAACAGAATCCATTATAGCTACTTTCAAAAAGTGTGTGTGTGTGTGTGTGTGTGTGTGTGTGTGCATGCGTGCGTGCGTGCATGTGTGTGTGTGTGTGCATGTGTGTGTGTGTGTGTGTGTGCATGTGTGTGTGTATCTTTCTGAATATTCCTTCTTTGGAATGCTTGGGTCCAGAATTTTTTGGGTGCTTTCTAGACTTTGGAGTATTTGTACTCACATAGTTAAATATCTTGAGATTGAGAGTAAGGTATCTTCTCACCCATTCACATTTTATCTGTCAACTTGACAACAGTATAGAATCACCTTGGAAAAGTATCTTAATGAGAATCTTTCTAGGTCAGATTTGCCTGTGAATATGTTTGTAGATGCAGCAAGAATGCATAAATGCAGCCAGTACCATTTCATGAATGGACCTAGAATCTGTTCAGTGCTATTTCATGGCTGGACCACAATGTGGTCAGTACGTACCATTTCATGGATGGCCCCTGAATCTGGTCAGTACCATGATATGAATGGACCCTTAATGTAGTCAGTATCTGAGTTGTTTAAGAGTAAGGAAAGCAGGCCTGCAGGCAGGCATCATGTATGGATTCTTTTTTCTGCTCTTGACTGGATGTGGTGTAACCATCATCTCAAGCTCTTATGTTCTAGATTTACTATATAATGGATTACAACCTGGAACTGTAAGCAAAGAAACTGTGTTCTCCTTCCTCTAAGTTGCATTTTGTCAGGGCGTTTTATCACAGCAACAGAAATAAAACTAAGAGACTATCTAAACATAAAATTCATTTTTATTTCATATGCATCTTGTACACATATACCAGAGGCAATTGTATATCACAATGTTTCTATTTCACTGTGATTTATCATCACATGACAACAAGAATTCACTTTTCCTTTGTAATGTGTAATATATTCCAAATGCTCAAAACATTTGGAATGTTTTAGCATTTTACACTAGGGATGCTCAGGTAGTACTGGTAAAATGAGAAGAGCTAGTGGAAGCTGATAGACAAGTCTTCTAGGAGCATCATCCCAAACAGTCTTACAGAAGTGGCCAGCAGAGTGGTCCGGAGACTACAGGCCTCATACTTGTGCCAGGCTAGAACAAGGAAAAAATACCAAAACAGTCCACTGTCAAATCTCTTCCTACACCTATTTAGTACTAACTCCTTCTAGGGTGGTATACATGTTATGGTTTGCAGGTTCCTTTCCGTTTTGTTGCTATTTTTTAACTTCCTTGTGAATGTGCTCAGGCAAGCCATACTCTTTAACCATTGTGTTGAGAAACACAGATATACCAACATCCTGTACTACAAGTTTGTGAGAAGTACTGTTTTATACTTGATTTGTAGATTCTTTCCATTTTACTATAGTTCAGATCCCTGAAATTAAGCTTCAGAATAAAACCCCTGAGGAAATCAGAGAGGATGGGATAGAAGAGAGAGGAGTAATGCCTGTACTCTGGAAGCAGGTCCTTGAAGGTTTTCATCTACACTGACAGAATTTGTGTTGTCTAACAACCTGTTTTGTAAGTGACATTATATTGTTTTTAATTATGAATAAATAAGGATCAAGAAGATTAAGTGGAATCCTAGAGATGACATGCTCAGTACCAAGATGAGAATTAAAGTGAGAATTCATTTTCCTTTATTATTCTGGCAAAAGTGTAAACACATTTCTACAATTTTTATTTTTTTTAAATAATTGTCTGATTGTCTGATATTACTGGGGCATTTTTTGACAAAGGGTGTGTTAACAGATTATGCTTTCTACTCATCTTCCCTACTTCTTTGCCCCCTAATTCTTGCCTTTCCCATTCATCCTTTCTATTTCTCCACTACCCTACTCCTGTCTCCATCTTGAAACCTTATCTACTACAGCATTTCTTTTTACCTTAAAGGAAATTAATATCTCCAGTTTGACATTTTTCAATAGTGTTCCAAATATGCTTGATGACAGGGAGATGAATTTTAACAGTTTCTTTTTATTATAATCATTTAGCAGAAACTATTACAAATAATAATAATGATCAGAAATGAAATGTACATGCTGATTTTTTGTGTTTTTCCTTTTATTAATGCTGATAGGCCTACAAAAGATTAAAGAAGAGAAAGGATCAGTGCACTTTTTTTCACACTAGTGTACCTTTTAAAAAGGGGAAATCTTAAGCTTGATAGTGGATCCTTCTAATTGTAAATAACTCAATTTCAGATTTTGAGATCTACAAGTTTTTCAATAGGTTAGTTAAAATTGTCTTTGACTATTAAAGTTTTATAAACAACACCACCAGTTATGTCAGTTTTACATTGGTTTATCAAACACACTTTAATATTTTTATTTATTCATTATCTATCTTCTCTCTATAATCAGTCTATCTAATCTATTATATATTTACCAATTTATGTGTATATGTGTATGACTGCTTGAGTTTTTAAGTATTGTATATATGCAGAGGCACATGGAGACCAAGAGGACTTCAGTTTGCCCAGAACTAAAGTCACAGGGGATGGTCAGCTCACATGTGGGTGCTCTGAAGTGAATCCTGATTGTTTGCAAGAACATCTAGTATCCTTATTTACCAAACCTTCACTTCCCCCTTCATATTTAAGTTAATTTTTAAAAAGTGTACTCTATGTAGATCTGTGGACATTTCTCTAGTACCAGATTTCTCTTTATACCTATAATGGCTCCCTCTATTGTGGCATCTTTTCTTATTCTCTAGTCTTTCCCTGACTTAATTTTCTTGCTCCCTCATGCCCTCCTCTCCCCTACTCTTCTGCCCTTCTCTTTCTCCTAACTCCCTCTCCCCATCCCCCATGCACCCAAATTGCTCAAAAGATCTTGTACAATTCCCTTTCTCTGAGGAAGTTTGTATGTCTCTCTTAGGGTCCTCCTTGTGTCCTAGCTTTTCTAGCTGTGTGGATTGTAGGCTGGTAATCTTTTGTTCTATGTCTAAATTCCATATATGAGTGAATACATACTGTGTTTGTTTGTTTTTTTTTTTTTTTTTTTTTTTTTTTTTTTTTTTTTTTGTGCACGTGCTACCTCTCTCTGGATGGTTTCTTCTAGTTGTACCCATTTTTCTACGCATTTCAAGATTCCACTTTTTTTTTCCCATTGAGTAGTACTCCATTGTGTAAATGTAGCACATTTTCTCCATCCATTCTTCAGTTGAGGGCCATTTAGGTTGCTTCCATTTTCTGGCTATCACAAAAAATGCTGCTATGAACAGATGTCCTTGTTGTATGAATGTGCATCTTTTGGATATAAGCCTAAGAGTGGAAATACTGGATCTTGTGATAGACTGAATCCCATTATACTGAGGAACCACTATACTGATCTCCAAAGTGGCTGTATGAGTTTGCACTCCCACCAGCAGTTCCCCTTTCTCCACATCCTCTCTAGCATAAACTGTCTTTGGTGCTTTTGATTTTAACCATTCTGAAAACTATCTCATAGTAGTTTTGATTTGCATTTCTCTGATGGCTAAGGATGTTTAGCACTTTCTTAAGTGACTTTCAGCCATTTTAGATTCCTCTATTGAGAATTCTCTATTTAGTTCTATACCCCACCTTTTAATGGGATTATTTGGTGTTTTGGTAACTAGCTTCTTGAGTTCTTTGTACATTTTGGAGCTCAGCCCTCTGTCAGATGTAGGATTGGTGTATATCTTTTTCCTTTCTGTGGGCAGCCGTTTTGTCTTATTAACTATGTTTTTTTGCCTTAGAAGGTTATTGATTTCAGGAGATTCCATTTATTAATTGTTGATCCCAGTGTCTGTGTCACTGGTGTTGTGTTCAGTAAGTGGTCACCTGTACCTATTTATTCATTCAAGGGTTCCTCCAACTTTCTCTTCTAAGAGGTTCAGTATGGCTGGATTTAAGTTGAGGTCTTTGATCCATTTGGGCTTAAGTTTTGTGCATGGCCATAGATGTGGATCTATCTGCAGTCTTCTACACACCAGCATCTAGTTATGGCAGCACCATTTGTTGAAGATGATTTCTTTCTTCCTTGGGATAATTTTAACTTCTTTATCAAAAATCAGATATTCTTAGGTGTGTGGGTTAATAATCCAGTTTTTCAATTCGACTCCATTGGTCTTTCTGCCAGTACTAAGCTGCTCTTATGACTATAGCTCTATGGCTTATGACTATGGCTCTATAATAGAGCTTGAAATCAGGTCTAGAGATCTACAAGGATGACCCCAATTAACAATCTAAACAATCATGAAGAGGCTACTTAAAGGCTCTCCCTCAATAATGAGATTGATGACTACCTTATATACCATCTTAGAGCCTTCATCTAGTAGCTGATGGAAACAGAAACAGACACCCACAGCTAAACACTGAGCCAAACTCCTAGAATCCAGTTTCACAGAAGAAGGAATGATGAGCAAAAGGGTCAAGACCAGGCTGCAGAAACCCAGAGAAACAGCTGACCTGAACAAGGGGGAGCTCATGGACCTTAGTCTGATAACTGGGAAACCAGCATAGGACTGATCCAGACCCCGTCGCTCTTTCCTTTCCTACTTTCTTTCTTTCCTTTCTTCTCTCTCTCTCTCTCTCTCTCTCTCTCTCTCTCTCTCTGTCTCTGTCTCTCTCTCTCTCTCTCTCTCTCTTTTTAGAGTCACGTTTGGTTCTAGCCCAGGTCTCTAGGCCATTCAGCCTCTGCTTCCTGGCTATACATGGAGTGTTAGGTATGGGTTCCTTCTCATGGAATAGGGCTCATGTTGAACCAGTTCATTGGATGGCCACCCCCACAAGTTCTGTGCCACCATTACCCAGCACATCTTACAGGTGGGCCAAATTCTAGGTAGAAGGTTTATGGCTGGGTTTGTTACTCAGTGACACCTCTGGAAGCCTTTCCTGCTTACAGAAGATGGCTGGTTAAGGATCCCTATCTCTAATTACTAGAAGTCATTATTAGGGTCACCATCATAGATTCCAGTGACTTTCCATTGCATTATGTTTCCATATCATTACCCAAATGTCCTACAATTGCATTTGTCACTCCCTGTACTCTCTACCTCCATTCCTCCTAATTACTCCTGTTCCCATCCTTACCCACTCTAGTCCACCTGCAAAATCTGTTCTATTTTCTCTTAACAGGGAGATCCATGCATCCACACTTGAGCCTTCCTTGTTACCTCTTTAGATTTGTGCAATGTATTTAACAGCTAATATCCATTTATACATGTGTATTTATCTTTCTGGGTCTTGGGTTACCACACTTAGGATTTTTTCTAGTTCCTTTAAGTTTTTGTAATTTCAAACACTAATTTAAAATGAGAGAATAAAAGCAATGCAAGCTTGATCCACCCCCACTTTTCAAATATAGTGCTTTCATATTTTATTTAAAACCCTTCTGTTTAAACGTGGGATTGTGTGGGATTATAGGTAGAAATTCTCCCCAAAGCACTTTAAGCCATTCCAAAGAATGATATTTATTTATTTTAGAGCAAGGACACAAGTGCATTAAAGACCAATGAAATACATCAGGCATTTCTATTTCTCTCAGTGTTAATTCTTCTTTGTTTCCTTAACAATAATATTTCCACCAAAAACACTGCATTTCTAGCCTTCTTGATGTAATCTCACAACTAATTTTTGTTCAATAATATGGAGGCAGAAGTATTAACAACAGTGTGTATGAGAAGGTTCTTTGAACAGAAATGGAACACATATGCTCCTTCTTTATACACATCTCAGAGTATAGAATTCAGAGACCTGGATGTTAGGACCTGATCGGAAGTGTAAAGACAAGTGGGCTCTTGATTTTGGAAGCCCAAGACCAGGATACTAGCAAAGACATAAAAGTAGAGGCATGAAAGCTTGAAGCTAGAGAGATGTTTTAGAGGCAAGTGCACTTGTTCCTATAGAGGACCGAGGCTGAATTCTCAGGATCCTCATGGTTACCACAACCTATGTAACTTTAGTTTCAGAGGATCCAGCTTGCCTCTGTGTACATCCGTTATGCAGGAGATACACTTAAAACCACAGTCAGTCTCCCCACTGCAAATCCTCTCTTTCAAATTCATGACTTCTTTTTTCATTAATTTTTGTTTTACACACACACACACACACACACACACACACATACACTTATTAAAAAGTGTGTAGTTTCTAGGGTTAAATGCTGCCCCAAACACTTTTCAGACATGTGGGCACATTAATAGTAATCAGGTGGTTGTAAGCATTAAATTAAGTATTGCAGAGCCTGGCATGTAATGAATGTTTAATAAATAGTACTCTTTATTTTAAAAATATTTTTAGATTACCTTATGTGTGTAAGTTTTTTTTCTACATGTATTTATGTATATCATCTGTGTGCCTTTGCCCACTGAGGAAAGGAGAGGGCCTCTGATTTTCTGGAATTGAAGTTACAGGTGTTTGTGAGCTAACATGTGAGTCCTGAGTACTGACCTTGGGTCCTCAGCAAGGGTGGCCATCTCACCAGCCCTCTTTCCTGGTTTTAAAAGTAGGCAAACAACATGAGATGTAAATGTTCTCTTAAGTCCCCCATATATAATTAAAGAAAATCTGACATGGTGCTTAAAAAGACTTTTCAAAAATAAAAATAAAACAACAAACCATGAGTAGAAACCTAGAGCCAGTTTCCTGTATGTTTATCAAATAATTCTTTTCCAGTTTGATACAAACTGCTTGCTAGAACTGGCAGGGGTCCTAGGAATTCTGAGAAAGCTCTTGTGGCACACATTGTTTTCCAGGCACAAAGGGAGCTAAGGTGATCCACGCAGTTAGGGCCAAATCAAAGCTCAGTGACTCCACTCTAGTGAGAAGCTGCTGAAAGCTCATGTGACCCTGAGCAGGTGACTGAGCTTTTCCATTTGCCAGGTAGCCAAATTCCAGCTAGTCACTTGATGACTCTTCCACTGAAAACCCTCCACTCTTTCCTTCTCTGATTTGCACATACATCCCAATAATAATTTATAGAACAAGTGAGCAAATAAAATTAAATTCTTCTATCAGAAAAAAACAATTTACATCAGAAAAGGATTAGGTCATCTCACAGTTGCCTTTCAGTTTTTCTCAAACTGCAACATCATTTGCACATGATAAAATGTGCATTTAAATATTGGTCATATGCAGAGTTTCCCCCCTCTGTACATCACTGTAGCCACCAATCAGATCAAAGCATTTTATTTACTATGAAAAATGTCTTCATATGCATTGGGGTCAGTGATTCCCTTGACAAGGTCCTTACAATTTCTGTTCTCAGTGAGCAGTTTTATCTGGTTTTTGAACTTCATAAAATAGACTATAAAACTGTATGTTAGCTTTATTCCTAACGATTTGATCTTGATCGCCTGATGTGAGTGCTGGGAACTAAACTTAGGTCCTTTGTAAGCAAATGCGGTTGGTGCTTTTCACCACTAAGAAATCTCTTCAACCCCTAAATATAATTTCCCAAATGTTCGTTTTAGTTCAGAGAAAATCATCACTGACTATGAGTTTGCATTCTTTGGCACTGTGTTCTCATTCATGTTCAAGTCACTTGTTTATACATTTACTTGTTGGAATTTTTTCAACTTTTCATTATTATAATATGAAAAAGTATTAGAAGTCATTGAACAAGAGTAGCATTATTACTGTTCTTGTGTGAATTCTTAAGAGGAGATGATTTTTCTCCACAATAAGAATATATATTTATGTTCTTTTAAAGAAAATTCTGAGCTCTATCCCAAAGTAACCATGCAATTTTATATTCTCACCAGTAATTTATTTGAGACTTTCAGTGGGTCTACACTTTATGAGTAGTTTGTATAGTCAACCTTTATAATTTCAGACAGTCTAGCATTTGCACATTACTACAACTTTTAGATTTTATTTGTATTTACATAATGTAATGTAAGACCAGTTTGTGTATTTTTGCAACTCTTTGTGTCTCTTCTTTTTAATTAAACAAATTTTAGAAATTTCCCCTTTCATTTCATCCTATGTCTTTCAAACCTATTCCATGCAGACACTTTCCTTTTTTTTTTTAATAACTCAATAACTCCAATTAGTTTGGTCTACATTTACATGAGTAGAGGGAATCCACCAGACCATGGTAATTCTGATCTATATATCCTCCAAGAATGGTTTCCAGGCCCTGTTCAGTGTGACATAGAGCCTAGAGTTCCTCTACTCCAACTATGCCCAAATATTGCCTTGCCTAGACCTGTGCTATTGTGTGGGTAACCACAGTGTGTGTAAGTTCATGAGTGCTGTACCTGTGTCATGGCCAGAAGGCAACATTTCACATTATTCTTGTCTTTAGGCTTTTACGTTTTGTCCATCTCTCCTTCAGAAATGTGACTTTATTTTTGGTGGTGGAGAGGTGACACCAACTGTTTAGTGCGGAGCGCTCAGTGTCTGATTCTCCACACTGTAGCTGGTTGTGAATATCTCCACTGCAGCAAAGAAGTTAGAGAGCATCTCAGGTCTATGGATTCAAGCGTAACATTTAGAATTCACTTTGGCATCATGTGCATTGGTAAAACTCAAAGGCAGAAGTGGAGGTTTTACCCTAAGACCTTTGATCTCCTCAGCCATTATTTATGTATTTAGTGTGTGTGTGTGTGTATGTGTGTGTGTGTGTGTGTGTGTGTGTGTTTAATCTGAGCATATGTCTGTGTACCATGTGGCAGAAATACCCACAGAGACAAGAAGATGTAGAGAATTGTGAGCTGAGACTTACATGTTAGCAATTAAAAACAGGTTCACGGTAAGGACAAGAGACCTTAATGGCTGAGCTATATTTCTAGTTCTCAACAACCATAGACTTTTGAGCAGGATTACAGTGCTAGAAAGGAAATTATCTTCTGCAGATAAGGCCTCAAATCTAACCAGATAGAGGTCACCCCAAAAACAGCCATCCCATTCTTACACCAACAGACACATCTGTTACTGCATTCCTTTTTACTGGGGCATGAATAGCACCTGAGCAATTGTTGAGATAAGTATATTATTTCAATCATTTTTTTCAGTTTTGTTACATTTTCTTAAACTTCTCTTGATTAATTTTCCTTGTTAATTATTAATGCTTATACTATTTTTGGGTGTTTATTACTTTTTCCACATCACAATAGTCATTCCAGTAGCCTCTACAGAATTGACTTAGTGGTTATAAAGTCCTTTAATATGGTTTTATCATGTAAAGTTTTTATTCTTCAATTTTATTATATTTTGTGTCTTGAAATAATAGTCTAGGTAGGCAACTGTAGTCTTTCCATTAGTGGAATACCTTTCCTGGGGGTGTTTTACTTTTAAATGTTTGTGTTAAACAATAAAGTGTGATTCTTCTAAGCCTACATTTATATGTGATGTGACACTTCTTTCTTTGGACTTTCAATAATCTTTTTTGGTCAATTTTTTAAATTATTTTCCATAATATGCTATAGGAAGTTCATTTTCTTGTCTTGTCTATTGTTATTCTTCTGGAGGTCTTACTCCAGATGGGTCTGATGACCTGAAATGGATATGTGAATTTGGACTATGACCATCTGTTATTGAAACAAGTGGCCCTGGATAGCTTGGGAAGTCTCTATTTATGTAGTTTCAATTGTTTGCATGAACAATTTTACAACCAGCATCTACTTTCTAAGTTTCTAAAAATGTTTAAAGTAATTACCTGTTTGTTCCTTGCTTCTTTCTCCTTCTATTTCCCAACTTGCTCACTAGTAGCCATTACCTCTTTGATATCTGTCCTTACTGCCAGAACTGTAAGCTTGCTTTCAAGCTACAAGTGAAATTTTCTAACTAACATACAGTTGGCAGCACATATGGTTAAAGTGAGAGACAGTTTTGTCTCCTGTAGTTAATATTTACATTTCTTGGGGTCTGGATTCTCATGATCAACTCACCAGCCAGAGCTGGATCAATCCAGTCTACATTTTGTACTGCTCTGTCTCCTCTGGGGGCATACTAGGTTTTTTCATTTATTGTAAAGACAGCATAACCTGGAAACTTACTCTTAATTGTTGGCACTGCTTACCCCTTGTGCTTATATGTATCTATCTCTCTTCACTTCTTGGTTATTGGCATAGTTATTAGAAATGAGGGGACTGTGGATTTCTATTAGTCTTCTTTATTCCCTGTTTCTTGAATGTTCCCAATAATTCCTGACATCATCGATTTAATAGTATTTTTTTAAACCTCTTATGGTTAAAATCATTCTTTTTAGAACAATTATGAAAATTTGTCTCATTAAACTTCATGATACTGTGACTTGTTCAGGCCAGCAGTATGGCTATCATAGTGAAGGTAAGGGGAGAACATAGCACATGCTCTATGGGGTCATCCCCAGAATCATTCATAGACCTGTCCACATATCTTTGCTAAGTGGGTCAGGGTCTCCAGAGTCTGGCCACAAAGACCATTCATGTTATTCTCAGGTCCTGTTCACCAAATAAATATCATGGTTCACACCAGTATTCTGTTGGTTCTAGGACTTGTTTGGGCACCTCTTCCTCTAGATCTGAAATTTTTTCTTCTATGATTTTATTGAAAATATCTTCTGTGTCTTTGATGCAGTATTTCCTTCTTTAAAAATACTTCAAAGATTTGTTCTATTGTGTTGTCCTAGAGTATTTCCTTGTTCTATTCATACTTTTAAAAATTATTATTCATATTTATTGTATGACAATCTTTCTTTACCTAGTCTGTCCAGTTCTAATACTCTGTTTTCAATATGATCCTTTCTGTTGGTGAGGCTTTCCACAGAGATTTAATTTGCCTTATTAAAATTTTCATTGATAGCATCATTTGATTTTTTTGTTTTTTCTTCAGCAATTACCTTTTTAAAATTCAATTTTCACATATTATATTGATTTTCTTATTTCAATAAGCGCTTTGTGGAGAGTATCATGTCTTCTTTAGGTTGTTAGAACACCATTTTAATTTGGTGTGTGGGTCATGTGACTTCTTTGGGAAATAAGGCCCAAAAATAGTACAAAGAGCTCTTCCTATAGCAAGATCCCAGAGACACCGATCAATTTGTTGAGTACATGTGGATAGTGTACTGCATGATTCTGGAGATGACCCCAGTAGAACATGTGCTGTGTTCTCTCTTTACTTTCACTATGCTAGCCACACTGCTGGCCAGCACAAGTCAAAGTATCATGAAGTTTAATGAGACATATTTGCATAACTGTTCTGGAAAGAATGATTTAAACCACAAGAGGTTTAAAGAAATGCTATTAAATAGATGATATCAGGAGTTAGTGGGAACATTCAAGAAAAAGGGAATGAAGCAGACTCATAAAAATCCACAGTTCTTTCATTTCTATTAATTGTGACAATTGGCGTCAAGAAGTTAAGGGAGAGAGACACAGGACAAGGGAAAAGCAGTGCCAAATATTAAGAGTAAGTTTCTTTAGGATAAATGGAAGACCCTGGTATGCTCCAAAGGGTATAGAGTAGTAAAAAATATAGGATGGATTAATACAACCTTTCCTGGTGAGTTGATTATGAAAACCCAAATCCTACCAGTTGTAAGTATTAATCACAAGAAACAAAGCTTTCTCTCACTTTTCATGACACTGTAATTGCTTGTACTGGCAACTGGATACACTGTCCTACTTGTAGTTAGAAGAGTTCCTTTGTGCTTTGTGGATTACAAGCTTGCAAATTGTTCATGCATTGCTCATGCAAGTCATTGAAACTGTTTAAATAAAGAGGGATAAAGCTATCTGTGGCCACTGTTTTGAACAACAGGTGGTCACAAACCCTTTTTTGTTGCCGACTCCACATATCTGTCCCTGGTCAACAAATCCATCTGGAATAAGACCTCCAGCAATGATTGTTGTTTTAAATTCTTTTTCTGTTAGTTCTTCTAAATTATTCTCGTAGGAGACATTACTAGGGGATTAATACCCTTAGAGGAAGATACATCTTGGTTCATGTTGTTTTTGTTTCTGTGCTGGGACTCACACATTTGCAATTAGTTTGTCAGTTGAGTATTTTCTTTTCTCTTTTTGTTTTCTAAATTAAAGTTCTCATTTTTCTTTCAGTGTTAGTTTTTCAGTGTTCGGGAAAAGAATTGACCAGAGTAGTGTTGAGATGTCCTATCTCTCTGGAGGCCTGGTGTTTAGGGGCAGAGGTTTTATGTATTAGTTTTCTTTGAAGAATCAGCTATTGTCATGTGTCAGCACAGACTACTCTGCCATGATGTGTAGCTTCTGCTGTGAGATGTGAAAGAGCTAATATGTAGAGAGATCCCATTCCCAATTTGGCCCACAGTTTGTGCTGAAGCATCTAGGGGATTCTGAACTCCCCTTGTCTCTTATTCCTGTTTAGGTCTCATCCATACCCTGGATAAGTAGCCTTCACTGGAGCCACCCACTGGAGGCTGTGGGACCTCTGTCTCTTCCATTTTGTGAGGTATCTTGTTAGGTCTTATCCTATCCTTTGTTAGTACTTTTGTTGTTGAAAGAATGCTCTATCTCTTCTCTATATAATCTTTTATTGTATACACATGTGTTCACTATATATATATATATATATATATATATATATATATATATACAGTTATATTTTTTTTCAATATGTGAGCTCTTTTTGTTTCCTCTGTGCCATCTTTTGAAGGGCAAAATTTAAAATTTTGATCATATTCAGTCACTCTTTTTTTTTTCTCCTCCTACCTGGAAGGTTCTCATTAAGACAAGTTTTCAAATCTAAGGTTGTAAAAATTACACCTTTGCCTTATTGTAGAAACGGTTCAAATTTTGGTGTTTGCTTTAATTCTGTGATCCACTTGGAGATAATTTATAATGAGGAGAGGCAAAGACCTATGTTCTTTTTGTCTGTGTATTCACATTTTGGTTCAGAAAAGTTTATTAAGAAAATATCATTGCTGTACTGGGTTTATGAGATATATTTCTCAAAATAATTCACAGACACACAAATGAAGATCAGCTTCTGAAGTTTCACTGCTTCTGAATTGTCTTGATCACTGTTGATTTAAAGTAAGTCATAGTTACCCTTCTTTGTCTTTGGTCTTATACATATTTTAATAACATTTTATCAAATTGAACAAGAGATCCTGTTTAATTTTTGATGGGTATTTTATTGAACTCATGAGATAATTTCAGGAGATTATCTATCTTAAAATATTGTCTCCCTGTCTGTGAAACTGCTGTGGCATTTTAAAATGCTCTTAGCACTGTTTTGTGGTTCTCTGTAAAGCAATCTTAGATGTCTTTTGTTAGGTTTATTCCTAGGTCTTTTATGGTAATTATATCATGTAAAAATAGGGCTCTTTTTTTGTGCCTGTTAAGATTATGCCTGTTTCCTTCCCGCCCACTTCAATGGTGGCTGCCTTCTGCTTTGCTTTTCTGCCAGCATAAATGATTTTTTTTTTATTTCTATGTCCTATCTGTATTCCAATGGAATTAACATTGTAGAGTTTGGTTCAAATGGATTATTTTGTAACTTATTTGCATTAAGTACCCAGAAATGGTTAGGGGTTCATAAAGATTTTCTCTTATTTTTAGAATTGAGCAGTGTTTGCAATTGTTTTCTCATCCATGGAAAACATAACTTTTCATGAATTTTGAGATTTGGATTTCTTTATTTTCAAGTCAAAAAGCATCCTATTTTTTGTGTTAAATTATAGATTTTCTGATTTTTAAATTAATTCCTTCCTCCCCCTCTCGTTCTTTCTCTTATATTCTGAGTGAAGTTCCTCTCCTACCTCTCCTCCAGTTTCCTCTTCCCTCCCCTTACAGCCCACTTCTCTTCTATTTCTGTTCAGAAAGGGGCAGGCCTCCCATGGGTATCCACAAAGCATGGCATATCAAGGTGGTAAGACTAAGCACTTCCCCTTGTATTAAGGCTGGGGCAAGGCAACCCAGTCTCACTGGAAAGAAGTAGAAATGGAAAGAAGTAGAAAAAAATCAGGCTGAGTAAACTACCCCAAACCCAGAATGACAAACATGGTATGTACTCACTCATAAGTGGATATTAGCTATGAAATAAAGGATAACCATGGTATAATCCACAGAGTCAGAGGAACTAGGTAAAAATGGAGGGCCCAAGGTGGGATTCATGGATCTTTCAGGAAGGGAAAATAGAAGATATCTCCTGGGTGGTCTGGGGGGGGGGTGGAATCAGGTTGAGGACATGAATAAAGGGTGTAATTACTGAGATGAGCAGAAAGTGAGAGGTATAGAAACCAGGGACAAGGGAAACTCCCAGGACTCTATAAGGATGATCCTAGGTAAGACTCCTAGCAATAATGGATAGTCTCAACTAGGTATCTCCTGTGATAAGATTGATGACTACCCAGTCATTATCAGGGCACTTTCAATCCAGTAACAGATGAACACAGATATAGATACCCACAGCCAAACATTAAGCTAAACTTGGAGAATCACGCTGGAGAGTGAGAGAGAAAGGATTGTAGGAGGCAGAAGGAACAAAGAAATCATCAGAAAACCTGCATAAATAACTAACCTGGTTGATAGGCACTCACAGAGTCTGGAATAACAACCAGGGAGCCTGAATGGGACGGGCCTATGCCACACACACACACATATATATATATATGTGTGTGTGATAGTTGTGTAGCTTGGTCTACTAATGGGACTCCTGACAATGGGAACAGGAGCTATACTAACTAATGCCTTGGCTGGCTGTCCGTAACCTATTACACATTCTAATTTTTATCGTAAAGTTTCTTGTTAATTTATGAGAATTTATGATGAATAGTTAGCTTCCATTTTATATTATTACATTGTGGTCTTTCATTGAATCCATGGTGTTAGAAAACATGCTTTGTAATTTTTTTCAAAATAGATTTATCTGCTTAGTCTGTATGTATGTTTACCATATGTGTGTAGTGTCCATATATGCCACAAGAAGAATAAGAAGATATTGGATTTCCTGGACCTAGATTTACAAACAATGGTATGCTACCTGTGGATGTGGGGAACTGAACCTGGGTTCTCTAGAAGAGCAGAACATGCTCTAGACCATTGAGTCATCTTTTTACCCAAGTTTTTAATCTTTTAATTATGAAATATTTTTAAGTCAGCATATGAAGTAATGGGTTTCAATGAGGGGTTTTCTCTTGTTTTCATTTGCTAGTTGTTGTCAATTGCAGCTACCTTTTGGGTTAGAGATGGAGACTTATGTCTAATTCTCTTCTCAGTGCTAGAATCTCATCTGGCACAGACCTGTACATGTCCTGTTACTTTCTGTCATAACCTTTGTGAGTTCTTATGTGCATCGGTCATGCTATATTTAAAAAATCTAGTTTCCTTTTTGTTCTTTATCCCCTCTGTCTCTTACAAACTTTCTACCTGTTTTTCTGCAGGGTTCATTGAGGCTAGGAGGAAGTATTTGAAGAAGACATTCCATTATACTGCATATTCTAAGGCCTCTTATTCTGTATAATGTCTGGTGGTTGTCTCTTTTATTTGTTCACATTTACTGCAGGATGATGGTTTACTGATGGTAGTTGAAAAAGAAGCAATCTTTTATTATGACAGAATGTCATTAGAAGTCATTTTATTGTGTATATATTTTTCTTCCACAATACTCTCCTCTATTTGTGCAACCCAACTCTAATCTTGCTATTCCTCTTCCTGATACCTGATAATGTTGGTTTTTATATCACATGTATGCCATTACTGTTAGGAACTAGCAGCCAGCTGACCCCCGCCCCAACGATGGGCGGGACGCTCATGGCTGTGTCATCACTACATCAGCTTTACCTGGCTTTACCTGGCAGCCAGAGGACTCAGTTACTAATGTGCAAGCCTCTTTTAAAGCAAGCGCGCCAAGTGCTTCTCTCTCTGCCTCTCTGCTTCTTTGTTCTCTCTTTGCTCTCTCTATCTCTGTTCCCTCTCTCTCTCTCCTGCTTTCGGTTGGCCACCAGCTACCCCCTCTTTATCTCCCCTCTCTCAATAAACTCCACGTGGGCACTGAGTCTCGTGTTCTTAGGCATTAGCTGCAGCAAAAGAACAACAATTACCCTTTCTTCTCTCCACTTCTTAAAATGCCTCTAATGAGTCCCTTTTTAGTTTCCTGATGTCCCATACATATAATCAATAATGTATAAATTATTTCTAGGAAAAAAGAAATTCATCTTTTTGACTGGCTTATTTTGATTAGCATAATTTATAGTTTCACCAATTTGTCTATAAATGTCATAATTTCGTGTTTTTTATAGTTGAGTAATGTTCATATATATATATATATAAAATACACTCCTATATATCACAATTTCCTTATCCTCCATTTATTGATGGGTATCTAGTATGGTTGAATTTTGCAGATACTGTGCATAGAGCAGCATATCCTTTGTCTGTATGTACAGATTTGTTTGCTTTTAGAGACCTGCATACTGATCATTTTATATAATGTATGTACCTAGTTTCATTCCTTCTAGCAGTTAGTAAGTGCTCCTCTTTTCCCATATCTGTGGCTTTATGGTTGCAGTAGGCCTTTCCTTTGGGCATCTGGATTTGTCCTATGCTAGTTTCCTAGCTATCAGTCTGGGGTTCATGAGCTCCCCCTTATTCAGGTCAGATGTTTCTGTGGGTTTCTCCAGCCTGGTCTTGACCCCTTTGTTCATTACTCCTCCCTCTCTGCAACTAGATTCCAGGAGTTTGGTTCAGTGTTTAGCTATGGGTGTCTGCTTCTGCTTCCATCAGTTACTAGATGAAGGGTCTAGGATGGCATATAAAGTAGTCATCAATCTCATTATGGGGAAGGGCATTTAAGGTAACCTCTCCACTATTACTTAGATTGTTAATTGTGGTCATCCTTGTATATCTCTGGACATTTCCCTAGTGCCAGATTTTTCTTAATAACTATAATGACTCCCTCTAGTATGACAAGTTCTTGATTTTTAAGGATGTTGAACAAGGTTTTTAAAAACATATATTAATCATTACTATTAATTTATTTTTTAGAAATATTTAATACACAATTTATTATTTGGATGACTTGTTCTTTTGTATTTAATTTGTGTAGTTTCATATAGTCTAAGTATTAATCCTCTGTCATGAATATTTGTTAGATATTTCTGTTCTTTGTGGAAGCTTTTGTTTGTTTGATTACTTTTATATGAGGCCAGGTCTGACTATGGGGCATTGGGCTGTCCAAAATTCACTATGTAGACCAGGCTGGTACACAGTATACAGCGTTTCTCATGTCTTCAGCTTTTAAATTCTGAATTACAGGGGTATGCCACCACAATTACTACCTGTGTGCATCAATAATTATTCTCCATGAAAACTAAAGCAATGCAATAGATGCCCAGTAGTTCCTGAAAGCATCCAGTTTTGTGTGTTGAAAGCAAAGTCCTGAGGTTTTGTTGACTTAAAGTCTCGCTGTACCTGTATTTAACTTTTCAGAGGTGTTTATACTTACTGTGAGCTTATAAAAGAGTGGACATAAAGATATAATTTGGGAAAATACAAGTATATATGAAAAAAATCTTAAATTTGATTGTTACCCACCATTTTTACATTATACACAGATTTGTGGCTCTATGGAGTCAAGCATCTTAGGTCCTACCTGTGGCCAGCTGTATGGTGAGCTGATAGTGCCACCTCTGGTTCTCATCTCTCTGTGTATTCTTTATTTTCTGAATTGAAAACCTCATACTGAAAATCTCTTCTACTTCCCCTTTCCAGGAAAGGGCAGATATCCCTCTCTGGGTGATCTTTGGTATCTAGCCTCTCTAAATCTGTAGATTGGATTATAGGTTGGATGTCCTTTACTCCTAATATCCACTTCTGAGTGAGTGAAAAACATGTTTGTCTTTCGTCTTTCTGTGACTTTTTTTACCTCATTCAGGATGTTTTTTCCTTAGTTCCATCCATTTCCCTGAAAATTTCATGAGGTCATTGTTTTTTACAGCTAAGAAATACACCATTATGTAAATATACCATATTTTCCTTATCCATTATTCAGTTGAGGGGCATTTATGTTGCTCCAGGTCTGGCTATTACAAGAAATGCTGCTATGAGCACAGTTGAGCAAGTGTCCTTGAGTTATGACTGAACATCCTATGGGTATATGCCCAAGACTAAAATAGCGTGGTCTTGAGGTAGACTGATTCCCAATTTTTCTGAGAAACCACCAAATTGATTTCCAAAATGGCTGTACAAGTTTGCACTTCTACCAGCAATGGAGGAGTGTATCCCTTATTCCACATTGTCTCCAACATAAGTTGTCATTGGTGTTTTTGACCTTAGGCATACTGACAGGGGTAAGATGGTTTCTCAGAACCATTTTGATTTGATTTGCTATGATGGCTACAAATGTTGAGCCATTCCTTAAATTTTTTGACAGTTCTGTATTTAGAATTGTATCCAATTTTTTAATTGGATTATTTGGTTTTATGATGTCTAGGTTTTTTTTGAGATTGATATTCCTCACACACAATAAATCAGGGAATTTATTCTGTATAGATTGAACATTGTTTCCTCCAACTGTCCTTATTTTCAGTTTTTTTTTGAGATTGTGACAGATTATTTTGATTTTTCTCATTTGATACAATCTCACTCCACTTGTAATTTATAAAGCATATGAAATGGAATGTTGCAAGTTAATTATTCTTGCCTAATACATTAACTATATTTTACATGCCTTGAGTACTCTGGAAATGCTGACCATATGCATTTCAGTTATCACTTTGAAAAAGCTTAAGAGATTTTCTGTTGTTTTTATTTTATGAGACAATTGAGATTTTTAACTGAAGTTGTATCTTGATTTTGTATGTTACAATTTCAAATCTGATGTCAAATTTAATACAGAGGCATGGGGAGCCATAAAGTCTCTTTCAGTATCTAACATTAGCTAGTACAATGTGTGGTCTTTGTTTCTCTTCCTAATCACATTATGACAAAATCACATGGCTTTTGATTAATTGTCATTTAGCAAATATCTTTTCAATAACTGCTATATAGCCTATAATATTTTGGAATGAGGTACAACTAATCACATAATACTTTTTGCAATCATAAATGACCCAGAGATTGAGATTGGCTGTTGGGGATGGAGAGAGGGTTTAACAGTAAGAGTACTGGCTGCTCTTCCCTAGGATAAGCATTCAAATCCTGGCACCTATATCAGAGCTCACACCTATGTATAACTCCAGTTCCCACGATAAAACATCATCATCTGCCTCTACCCACACCAGGCACACATGTGGTATACAGGCATATATGCACATGCACATAAAATAATAAAACAATTAGAAATAGAATGTAGAAAAATGGTGTATGTAGGATCGGCAACAAAAGTTACTCATCTCAGTAAAAAATGAAAACATGGAGCCATTTATTTTATTTTTCTCTTATTCTTCTCTCATAATACATATCTCATCCATACCCTCTCCCTCCACTCCTCCATGTCCTCCACCCTACCTCACCCTACCTCCCATCTCCCACAGATTCACCCTTTCTCCATATTCCTTCAGCAAAGAGCAGGCCTTCTAGGAATCTCCACCAAACATGGAATGTCATTCCTGAATGCCAGGTGGAGTGAAGGATAACCTGTTGAAAAACAGAAGGTCATGGGTAGCTAGAAGTCTAGGCCCAAAGAGGGATGCACCAGGGAAGACTGTACATTGCACTGCAGAAGTCTGTAGGGACTGGCATCCATACTAGATGCTAAATTTCAAAAGTAGGTGCATAAAGAACTCCAGGCATGATTGACAGGTGGCCCACATCTCTGCTGGTTTGTGGGGATTTGGATTGATTTTGGACTTATCTGCATCTTCAAGGTTCTATCTTCTAGGCTTTCTGAAAAATATGGAAAACATTTTAAAATTGAGTTCTCCCTTTACTTTTTAAAGACTTTATTTGTATCAAGTACAAAAATCTTAAGTTGCTTAGGATTACTTACCTAGTCAATTGATTTTATGAAAACTTTGTCTCACTATTGGATTGAAGTGAATTTCTGATTTAAGTGAGATAAAATACTATCTGCCTTCAAAACCAACTGAAAGAAATAAGAAAAATAACTTAGACAATATACATATTATGACCAATTTGACTAATTATATAAATAAATGTATATGGAACATGTATAAACACAAACATTTTAATGGTATGTGCATGCATATATGTGTCTGTATACACACACATATACATATATATATACTTTATTTTATTTGATACAATTATTTTAAAATTAGCATAGAAAGGGGAAATTGTTAGCAAAATTTTACTTGGTAAATATTTTCTTTCATTTCAGAACTAAATAAAATTTAATTTCACTAAGTCTGAAAATAATTCAACAAACAATAATATAATATGGGCTTTCTTTTCCTCACTAGCCATTAATATTGATACAATGAGATGGCTATTCAAAATTATTTGTAATTCATTTATTTCTCTCGTGTCTCATTGTTTGTTCTTCCATTCAGTACCTGCGCATTATGTAGTCTTATTCATTTGATATTTATTATTTTGTCTGCTTTATTAACTCACCACATATTTGTGAGCTTCTGTGATTCCTAAAGGCACCATGTTATTATGGTTGATAAGAAAACTCAAATGCCAATTAAAACTAAAAAAATACTGTAAGACAAAATTAACTTATTCAGCCTTTTACAATTCACAATTATTACTGAACATGTCACTCCAATATTTATGAGTAATGAAGGATGTTTAGCTGTGCTGTGTTGGATTTCAAATTAGATTATGCACTAACTCACTTGAACCAAATCTTTACATGATTCTCCAAAAATGTTAAATAAATTAATCTTTTAGTAATAATAATAATAACAATAAATACTCTCAGGCCAATGAAATGGATTAGCAGGTAGAGGAATTTGTAAATGAGGACAAAAGCCTGATGCCCTCAATTTAATCACCGGAACCTCTGTGAAGGTGGGAGGGAAAGAGCATATCTACAAAGTTGTACTGTTCTGTGCATGTGTGCTGTTGCACATGTGCTCTCCCCACCTCAACCACATTAAACACAACAACAATAAACAAAATAAAGTAAAATTGAAAAATAATCGCTCATTCAGTAAGCACGACAAGAATGCTTCTGTGATAGGTCAGTGTGAAGTCACTGATCTCCTCTGTCCTGTGTGGGAATTGTTGGCTTCTCCTCTGCTGTTAAGAATGAACACCTAGAAGTATTTTTTTATTTTAATTTTCACATTGCTTCATTATTGGTGCCACTAAATCTAAACATTTTCTCTTTCTCTGGGTTCCTACCCAGAACTTAATTGTTGAGGGTACACCAGTTGGGAGGTGGCAGTAGCCTGTCCTATGACATGTTCATCAGGAGGATCTAAGGCAAATGGCAAGACTGGACAGTGGCATGCCTTTCATGTTATCTGTCTCTTTGAAAACTCATGTGGCCTCGCAAGATTGTTTGCATAACAGGAGTCAGTCCCTGTTTATATTGCAGTTGGCATGTTCTGAACAATTTTACTTTCTCTTATGAAACAAATTCAGTGTGAATAGATATATCACTCAAAGTGATTTAAGCTACTGTTACCTTAGAGCATGTTGGAAAATTGCAGTCACAGAGTTCCTTCTTCATCAGATTCTACAAATGCCTAATGTTTTGAAGCAAAAAGAAAAATAGACTAATAAAAGACTCATGGTATTAATAATTTTGACAATGTTTGTAGTTAGAGATTGAGGGTAAATGGTGTCTTAATATGAGAAATTCAGCATGAAGAAAAGTTCATTACATTCTAGCCTGTCAATCAGCTTTAGCAATAATAGCTTCTAATCATTAGCATATCTAATGCACCCACAGAAAAATTAATAGATCTGATTGGACACGTAACTATGCATTCTTTTCTTTTCTTGCTATTGGATTTGTTGTAGTTTTAAAAAGCAGCACACAAGGGAAAGATGTCATCATGTGACAAAGCTTGGGTGCAGGGTTTTTTTTTTTTTTTTTTTTAGAAGAACGTAAATGGGAAACAGGAAGGGGACAGGGGAGACTGGCCTCTGGGTACAGGAGCTGGAGAAAGGAAGAGGGGAGAGAGAGAGAGAGAGGAAGAGAAGAGAAGAGAAGAGAGAGAGAGGAGAGAGAGAGAGAGAGATGGGAGGTGGGCAGGGCCCTTTTAAAAGGGCACACAGTGAGTGGTGCTCTTAGTGGCTGTGGCTGAAGGCATATCCTGTCAGAACCCCAAGGACAGGCCACTACAGGTGTCTGAATACAAACAATAGTATTTATGTTCGTTGTGAAGATTTTTTCAAAGATATGCATGTGAAGCTGTGAAGCCACAGGTAATGTCATTGTACTATCAACAAGGCCCATAATGGAGGCTGCTGATTTTTATTTATATATTTATTTTTCTTATTTTACATATTGATCCCAGTTCCCTCTCTGGCCCTCTCATCCACCCTCCCATGCCCCCTTACCACCTACCCATCCCATTCCCCCCCCCCTGCATATTGTATACCTCCATGTAAGTAGAATAAATACATAGCAAGATCCCCGCCCCAGGATCCTCTTCCCTGAATGATCCTAGTATATACCAGACTATATACCAGACTGCTATGAGGATTTTTTTTGTTTTTTGTTTTTTTGCCTGTAAATCAAGAAAAGATGTCTGTGAAATAAAGTAGTAACTCTTTGCGATGTCACAGAGAGGAGGAATGATAAGCCTTGTGAATAGGTCAAGAGGCAATGTGATAGTTAATATGAACAACTTGACCATCTCCAGAGGGAATGGTTTAGTCATTCTGTGAGTACTTTTCTAGACTAGAGTTATTGAGGTGAGTAGGCTCCTAATAACAATGGTGTACACATTCCCTGGGCTACCTAGAAAGAAGGCTAACTGAAAAAGCAAGCATTTGCTCTCTGCTTGTTGGCTGCAAAACAAATTAATCAACTATCTCAGCTTCTGTTGTTCTGATTTCCCCATTATGAACAATGTAACCTTGGACTCTGAGCCAAATGAACCTTTTTTTTTCCCTTTAATATACATTGTTATGAGTATTTTATCACAGCAACAGGAAAAGTACATGAGTGCATACAACTTCAGTATTTCTTCCATTCAGAGGTGACCTAGTGCCATTTTAAGGAACCTTCCTTTTGTTGGATTATATTCCACCTTAAATTCTAATAAAATATTTATGATTTGAAAAATACAAATGATCTAATTACACCTTTATGCATGGACCTCAATAACTTTAAATAGAGATCATACATCTCATCCAGGAGCTAAGGAGACAATTTATTATTACCATCATCATCATCATCATCATTATTATTATTGTTTTTGTAGACATATGGTAGTGCTCCTTTAGGGGACTACATTATAGCTTTGAGTACTAGTCACACCTTACTGATCTTTCTATCCCTAGCATCAAGCACAAAGAATATGTTCAGGTTGTGTGACCTCAAATAGGAGCCATGAGAAAATTCAAAACCCATCTGTCTAAATGAATATGCATAAAAGCCATCCCCATAGCTGGTGTCTCTGAGGACTGTGGTGAGTTTTCATCCTTTTCTATAACCTGTGCAAGGCATTCCCCTTGAAGGAGGAGGGATCCAGACAGAGAGAATTCCTCATAGTAAACATTACCCTTCCACTAAATAAGAGATGGTGGGGAGGTGAGACTTTCACAGTTTCATTGACTAACCAAAGCAGCTTTTAGTTAGAACTGACTTTTCCACTTCAGTATGCAATTTTCACATGAGCTGAGAAAATCTATTTTAAAACCATTTCACAATTTCCTAACACAATCTGGAAACTATTTTGAGGTGTCTTATTCCCAGAAAATGAAATGCTAAATAAATATATTAAAAATTATATTGTCTTAAAGATACAGGAAATAACCATTGTTTTGGAACAATCAACATTTAGAATTTTAATTCACTTTTTTTTACTAAGTCGCCATATATTGGTGACTTTTTGTCTGAGAGTAGACAATTGCAGCTTGGAAATACAGTGTCTGCTACCAAGTACATATTTTCATACATCTTTTTATAGCAAAGACATTGTCAAGAACTGTATACCATTTATCACAGAGATATAATTTTTTTTTTGTTTTTCATTTGTTTCCTGGGACTTTCAAAAATAAGGGTAATTTCCTGGAATTACCACAAGTGTAATCTGAATTGTTCATGTCTCAGAGACTATATATGTTCAATATCAAAATAGTCCTTGGTGATGATTCTTCTTGTTGTTTAACTGAGTTACTTTTGGAGATAAGATTAAACTATTGATATCTGGATGCCTTTTCAACTACCAATTAAAACTATCAATTACAATAGGGACATAGTACCCAATGTTTTAAAAAGCACCCAGGTCAATGGGTAGCCAATGTTGAGAACAAATCAAGTAGACTGGCAAAAACAAGGGTTGCCAAGTTCACTTCACTAGAACAGGAATTCCCATCCCTCACAGAAAGTATTGTCAGTCTCTCTGACATTCATTCCCAGAGATAGCAGGTACTGTTTTGGAAAATACTTCATTATTTTCTTTCTATCATGTCATATGAAGCAACCACCATAACTACCCCAGTTATCTATCAGTCTGCCAATTTTTCAAAATGTTCTTCTAGTTACTTAGTCTAAAGATGTCTGCTAATATGTTTGGATGGATCAGGCAGTCTGCTGTACTTCCTTCTATCAGAATCATCTTTGGTATGAACCTCATTTCTGAAGTGTTTTTGAGCAGGCAATGATGAAACATTTTTTCTTGCCTCAAAAATTCCTATTCTGTCCTAAAGCAAGTTCCAACTGTGAAATTTATTTGAAAGTAACCTCTGTCCCCAAATAGAATCTTACCTTAGAGTTTTAGTCAACATAATTTAAACTCCTTACATATTTAAGATATGCATCTTTGCCAATAGGTAGACATTGTATTTAATGTTCCTTAGTTAAAATTCTAGCTCATCAAAGGGCTGGTGAATTGGGTTAAATACAAGCCTTGTGTCCACATTCATATAACATACTTTTACATGCATTTGACTTAACTTAAAATGCTTGTTAGTGAATAAGCAAGTCATTTCCATCCTATTTCAAAGAATGTATCACATTCTGTAAAATCATAAAAGTTAAAAAAATCACTCTCACTATATTTCTGTGAAAGCCTGTCTCTGTAATTTGTGGACATTTGAGTTGTAAGTGAACTTTTCCCTTTTATATTGCTTAAAAGTTATTTTCCAACACTTGGAGTTACCTCGTTGTCTTGTATATTTCAATTTATATTGATTAATAGCAAAATACACATTCCTTTTTTTCTAATTTTTTATTTAATTTATTATTTTACATGTAGATCCCAGTTCCCTCTCCCTTCCTCCCTCCCTACCCCCTTCTTATCCTCTCTGCCCCCTCACATGCACCCTGACCACCCTCGCCTCCCATCCCCCCACCTCAATTCCTCATGTAGGGCAATGCCATCCAGGTGGGGTCATGTAGATCTGACAGGTCATTTGAAGTAGGGACTAAGACTTCTCTCCTGTCTCTAGTCTAAGGCAGTATCCCTCCATGGGGGGATGTGTTCTGAAGGTCCATTTGTGCACCAGGAATACATCCTGGCTCCATTGTCTGAGGTCCCTTAGACTGCTCAGTCCTTCTGGCTGAGACCCATATGTTGGGGGGCCTGAGTCAGTCCCATGCTGGATTCCCAGCTATCATTCTGGGGGCCCATTAGCTCCTCCTTGTTAGGCCAGCTGTCTCTGTGTAAAGTATTTTAATGCCTACAATTTCTTATATACATAAATTGCAAAACATTCACTTGTATTTGCAAAAGTATATTTTTCTATAGGTCAATAGTACCAGAAAACAAGCTAAGCTATATCAAAATTTTCTTCTTTTACATTTGATTTGTCCATTATGTGAAAGACATTGTAGATTTAATAAATCCAAAGAAATCTATATTCCACTTTTAATCATACACTGAATTAATTCAGTAGATTGATATTCACTGAGTCTGCCTACATTTTAACCCATAGCTACATTTGGTGATAGTATGCATTTCTCCCTTTCCTTATCTGTTACTTCTACAAGTTGCAGAGATTAGAATATATATCATCCCACAGGAAGGTTTTTTTTTAATTTAAAAATAGAGTCTTCTCTCATACAATATACCCCAACCACATTTTCCCCTCCCTCCAGTCTCCCATGTCCCCCCATCATCTTCACTCCCACCCCAGGCCCACTCTACTTCTGTTTCCTGTTCAGAAAATACCAGGCCTCCAAGAGACAACAGCCAAAGGTACAATAAGACAACTCAAAAACCCTCATATTGAGGTTGGATAAGGCTGCCCAATAGGAAGAGTCCCAAGAGCAGGCAAAAGAGTCAGAAATACACCTGTTCTCATTGTTATGCATCTCACAAAAACACCAAGCTAATAGTCATAACATATGCATAGGATTTGGTGTAGACCAATGCGGGACCCATGCTTGCCATTTCAGTTTGTGAGCCCTATGAGCCTTGCTTAGTTGATTCACTGGTCCATGTTCTCCTGCTGTACTCCATCATCTCTGACTCCTACAGTCTTTCTACCCCATCTTCTGAAGAAGTCCCCAATCTCCATAGACCAAATAGAGACCTCCAATTTAGAATTTCTTTCTGTTTTCATAATATTTACCCCACTCCAACTCTTCCCAGATCCACATCCCCTTCCTTACTCGCCTGACTTTAAGCCATTTGTAACATCTTATGTCTCCATATGAAAATGATCAAATATGTCTGTGGAGAATGCTGTTGAAGTGCTAGTAATTTGAAGGTAACATAGACCTAGTGACATCACATGTTTTTCTATTTCTGAGGATAGGCTATCTTCACATGGTAGTGTCTTTAAGTGAGTAATGATTTTCCCCAAAAGTCTTTTATCTTCCAATATAAATTTATTTCTAAAAACTTCTCTCACAGGTATTATAAAGAGACTTGTTTTCTGGTCCTGGTTTCTTTTTAGAAGTGTGCCTTGTTAGTGTATCTACATAAATGGAATTTTGTTTGTTGGTTTTTGATCATGCAAGTCTTTTGTAAACTTTGACTCCATTTGGCAGCTTTTTAGTTGGGCTTTTAGGATTTTCTTTGTGTAAGATCATGCCACATGCAGATACCTTTAATTTCTGCCTCTGGAGTAATTCTTAGGCAAGGATTTATAATAATACAATGAATATTGACCTCAAAGCCTTGAACAAGATCTTAGAAGTGAAAATGCAGGTTTTTCCTGTTGGGAATGTTAGGTTGGTATTTGTATCCTCTACTATGCTGAGATAATTTCTGTTATTAGAGTTTTGGGTGGTGGTATCTAAAAAGTATATTGAATGTTTGATAAATACTTTTTCTGAACCAATAATGATTTCCAAATAATATTTTCCTTGATTTTGGTAAAGTCTTACAAAATAGATTTATTAATTTATGTACATTGTCTCTCAGAGGCAACTTCTAATTGGTAATTACAAATAGTCCCTATGACATGCTGTTAAGTATAAAGTCTTGGCAACTTTAAAAAAAAGTAACTCTGCCTTATTTATCTAGGATATTGGGAAGTGATTTGTTTTTATGCCCTTATGGTTTTTAGTGTGGCAGACGCAGGCTTTGCAAAATGAGGTTGAGAATGTTCTAGCTTCCACTTCTAGAAAACTTTAAAAATGACTAAGTTAATTGTTGAATAATTAACCCTAACCCTGAAATCATCTGATTGTGGGCATTTTTAATCTTTTATTATTTATTACCATTTTTCTCTATTTTTTTTGTAACAATTTATCTAGACTCACTGGTCAGTGAGGTCCACATACTCCTGTCTCTGTCTACAGAGTGCTGAGACTACAAGTTGATTTTATGTGAATGCTGGAGTCAGAGTACTCAGGTCCTCATAGTCATGAGTTAAGAAACTATCAGCTGAGTCACCAACCAAGCCTTGTTTAATGTTTAAATTGCACCTTGTTAGAATCTGAGCTCAATTTGTTTTCTGTTGCTAGTTAATTGAAGAATAAAATTAGGCTGTTAGTTATTTGAGATTCCCTTCCTTTTCCACTCCATCCACTTCTGTGTGTGTGTGTGTGTGTGTGTGTGTGTGTGTGTATTTATCACTATAAAACCTTAGAATTGCATACACATCTGGTGTTATATTTAGGAAGTGGTCTCCTGTGTCTTTGATCCACTTGAACTTGAGTTTTGTGCATGAGGATGTACATGGGTGTGTATGCATTCTTCTACATATCCTCATTCAGTTAAGTCAGTACCATTGTTGAAGATGCTTTCTTTTTTCCATTGTACAATTTTGGCTTATTTTTCAAAAAATCAGATGGTCATAGGTGTGTAGATTAATATCAGTGTCTTCAATTTGATTGCAATGATCCATGTCTGTTTTTATGCCAATGCCAAGCTACTTTTATTACTGTAGCTCTATAGTAGAGCTTGAAGTCAGGGATGGTGATGCTTCCATAAGTTCCTTCAGACGCTAAGAGCAACAATCAATAAATGGAACCTCCTGAAACTGAGACGCTTCTGTAAATAAAGGGATATATGGTCAATAAGACAAAACATCCTACAGAATGGCAAAATATATTCACCAATTAGAGGGTGATCTCTATAATATATAAAGGATTCATGACACTAGACACAAAAATATCAAATAATACAATTTTAAAATAGGGTACATATCTAAACAGAGAATTCTCAATAGAAAAAGCACATAGATGGCCAAAAGATATTTAAGGAATTGATCAGCATTCTTAGTCAGCAAATCAAAATAACTCTGTGATACTATCTTACACCTATCAGAATGGCCAAAATCAAATACACTGAATTCAGCTTATGCTGGAGAGGATGTGGAGTAATAGTTCTTCACTGCTGGTGGGAGTGAAAACTTGTATAGGCACTTTGGAAATCAGTATGGCGGTTTCTCAGAATTGGAATTCAACCTATCTCAGGACCTAGCCATACCACACTTAGACATATACCCAAAGGATACACAATCATATCACATGGACATTTGCTCAACTATGTTTATAGCAGCAGTATTTATAATAATTTCCAGTACCTGGAAGCAGGCTTCATGCCCCTTGGCAGAAGAATGGATAAAGGAAGTGTGGTATATTTGCACAATTGAGTATTATACAGCAATTAAAGTTGTGGGCAAATGGATGAAACTAGAAAAACACCAGGTGGAATGAGGTAACCTAAACCCAGAAAGAAAAACATGGTATGTACTCACTCATAATTGGATATTAGACACAAAGCAAAGGATAACCGGGCTACAATCTATAAGCCCAGAAAAGCTAGGTTAAAAAGGGACACTCTAAGAGAGACACACATGGACAGCCCAAGGAAGGGAAACGTAATTAAGATGTCCTGGGAGGGGGCTTAGAAGAGAGGGGATTCAGGATGGGAACATGAGGGATCAAGAAGACAGAGTCAGGGGAGGGTAGATGGGAAGAGAAATGAAAGAGATAGTTTGATAGAGAGAGCCATTTTGGTGTTAGGGAGAAATCTAGTGCTAGAGAAATTCTTGGGACTCCAACTAAGATTCCTAGCAATGTGGAGAGGGTGTCTGAATGGACCTTCCCTTTAATCAGATTAGTGACTACCGTAATTGTCATCATAGAACCTATATTCAGTAACCGATAGAATCAGATACAGTGACCCACAACAACATTATTTGACCCACGGCCAAGCATCTGGCTGAGCTCCTGGAGTTTATTTGAAAAGAGAGAGGAGATATCATACGAACAAGGGAGGTCAAGAGAATGATAGAGAAATTCAGAGACAGCTGACCCAAGCTAGTGGGAGCTCACGGACAATGGACTAATGAACTGGTAGCTTGGGGACCTGCATGGGATTGAACTAGGTCTTCTGAATATGGGTGACAGTTATGTGAATTGATATGTTGTAGTGACATATTTTTATGATTTATTAGAGCTTTCCCAGGGATTCAGAAAGCAAAGTCAGCCACAAGCCATAGAAGCCAGGTACACACCTTTAATCCCAGAAGCTAGAATCTAGGAAGTCATGGTACACACCTTTAATCATAGGACTCAGGATTTGAGGTAGATGTATCTCTGAGTTTAAGGCAAATGTGATCTATACCAGATTGAAACAGTCAAAAAAGAAGTATAGTTCACAATTTAAATTCCAGCACTAGAGGGGTATTAAAGACAAGAGCAAGTATTCAGTATCAGGCAGTCATTCTCCAGCCACACTAAGGCAAGTTTACAGTCTGAGGCTTGGTGAAAACTCCTGGAGACAGCTCATTCAGTCTGAAGTAGAGGTACGTAGCTAATGGCCAGCTGCTTTGCTTCCCTGATCTTTAGCTTGAACCCCAATATAAGTCTCTGGGTCTTTAATTTGTCGTGTTGTAATCTGTTGTGGGGTCTGAAAGTTGCACCAGGTTCATGAACTTGTTTTGTGGAGCCCATTCCCTATGGTGGGAAACCTTGCTCAGCCTTGATATAGGGGGGAAGGTCATGGTCCTGCCTCAACTTGATATGTATGCCAGGCTTTGTTGACTCCCCAACAAAGTTTGTTGAAGGGTGGATGCGGTTTGGGAAGTGGGGAGATGAGAAAGTGGGAGAAGGGGAGGGGAAACTGGGTTTGGTATGCAAAATAGAAAAAATAGTATTTTTAAATTAAAAAAGATTTACTTGTGCTACATCGCATAAGTTATGTTATTGCTGTTGTCATGTTTTATTTGTCCTTTGAGCTCTTCTTTAAATCTTACTATCAAAACTGGAGCTGTGAAATAGGAAGCCCCAGATTCACACCCTTAACAAGTACTGGTCTTTCCTTTTGTGGGAAGGCATGGATAGACATGGGTCCTGGAGATTCTTTGAATGGAAAGATTGCCTCTGCACCATGGCTTCGGGTTTATGGAGTGAAGTTACTGGGATCTGTCAGGGTCTATAACTGGGGGGTGTGGTCTGTGATTTTCCTTATAACATGGATACCTGTTCTTTCTACCTTTTCCTTCTACATTTGGACTCTGCTTGAGTTTCACAATCTCTTGTCCAGATCCAAAATCTTCTACAAGAGTTCTCTTGTTTATGGGTAGCTGCTGAATTAATGACATGGGTAGAAAATGAGACCATTTTATTACCATCTTCCAAAATATACTGGGTTTAGTACAATTCACCCCTGGCATGGTATATTATGCCATCTCCTGTTGGCTTTTATCAGGGAGAGTTACATTGCCCCAGCTGGGTTGTCTACTTTCTTAGGGCTATCAGTTATTGAAATGATAACATCTTATTTTAAGTTTCTACTTTGGGTAACACAGTAAAGTAATAGGAGATGGCAGTCTCATATCTTAGTGTTTTTCTTAGATAGGAATATCGTGGTGAAATCTTCTATCTAGAAAGAAATTCACTGCTGGTTTATAGGCATGGCATTTGACTTGGCATATCTGGGTGAACCTCCTTTTATATATGTACATGTTCCTTACTATCTCTAAGGTTGTGGCTTAACATGTGTTTTCACAAGAATATAATAACCACAGTATTTAACTCTGATTTATTCTCTAGATTTTCATGAAACAAAAGCTTGGCTCCTAATATGGCAATGTGGAGATGCTTGAATCTTTAAAGCTAGGGACAATGGATAATAATTAGCTTATAGAGCACATGCTCAGAACATAGATGAAAATCAGTTAATATAAAGGAATCTAGCACCTTCTCTGAAGATATTTATTATTTGACACTTGCCCTCTCACATATTTTTGCCTTGAAAAAAAGCCACCATTGTGTGATAAAAGAAGGTATCCCCAGGGACAAACAGAGGTTGGTATCAGACTTTTGAGCTTCCAGAAATGAGATGAATAAACTTTTTTCTTTACAAAGTATGTAGCTTCAAGCATTTCATTATAGTGGAAGATAATGGATAAAGAAATAGCAAAAGTGATTATTATTTTGCAGTGCTATTATTTCTTGCTTATTTCCATTATACCATTGTTTCTAAATTCACTCATTTATAAAATAGCACCATAATTATTAACATCTTTGCATATCTTTTCTACTGTTTTAAAGGCAATATTGTTCTTTAAACTGGTTCATGCTTTGGGTATCTCTGTTTTGAAAGGAAGCTGCAATGGTATTTTCTTAATGCTGTTATGTGTTTTCTAATCTGTAATTAAAATAAAATTATTTTTCAGTGTGCCACATTGAAAACAATGCAAATTACTGAGAATAACAATAGAATATTTTACAGAATTGCTTAAGCATAGCAAAAAAACTACTTTTCCTTTAATTTCTATTGTTTTCTTCTTAAAATTACTGATAACAGAATGAGACAAATGTGCCAATTTGAACAAGAGAATAGCAATAAAATGTATTTGAACACCTCCAAATTGTATACTTGTTGGTTTTGCTCATTTCTCCTTTAAGAGAAAAACAATATGCTTAATAGTAAAGATAGTTTACATCTTATTATGAAAGCATAAATGCTATTTTTCCTTCTCTCCTTTTTCTTCTCCACCAACCCTTCTTTTTCTCTCTCCCCTTCTCTTGCTCCTGTTCTCCCTCTGGCCTTTTTACCAATTCCATTGCCCATGGCATCCAGGTGGAAGAAGACTTGCATTTATTTGAAAGAATAAATATACATTCTTCAGTACTTGGACATTTGTATTTATTAGCTTCTTCATAGAGCAGAATGTCTTACCCAGGATAAGACAGAGGAAGGTATGAAGTGTTTGGTGCATTGGCATTGACCATCTCTTACAGAAGAGTTGAGAATGGATCAATCATGGCAGCATCCCACTCTGAAAATCAGAGTTCTTTTTACCACTAAATATTTATATCTGAGGATGCTTCCAGTCTAAATAAAGAACGAGTACCATGGATATTTTCCATATGTCAAAGCAATTAGATGATACTTTTATCTCAGTCCCCCCACTTATATAGCATTTTTGATTAATTTATTATTTACTCACTTTACATGCCAACTGTAGTTTTCCCTTCCTCCTTTCCACAATTCCCATTTACCAAAACCTCTATCTATTCCTCCTCAGTTTCTGTTTAGAAAGAAGGTCAGGTCTCTCTCAGGTATCAACAACTCACAGTGTATCAAGTTGTGTTAAGACTAAGCACTTTACCTTATATTAAGGCTGGGCAAGATGATCCAATATGAGGAATAGGTTACAAAGAGCATTAGGGAGCCCAAGCTCCCACTGTTAAAAGCCCTACAAGTAGATCACTACACAACTGTCACATATATGTTGAGGGCCTAGGTCAGTCAATACCATGCCAGCTCTCTGGTTGTTGGTTTAGACACTGTGAATTCCTATACCCCAGGTTACCTGTTTCTGTGGGCTTTCATTTTTTCTTATTTTTATACAGCTTTTATTTAAATTAGAAACAATCTTGTTTTACATGTCATTTCCAGTTCTTTCTCCCTCCCTTCCTTCTGTGCTCCCATCTCATCCCTTTTCTGCTCCCCAGGGAAGATGAGGTCTTCTGTGGTCAATCTGTAAAGTCAGTCACATCATTTTGAGCAGGGCCTAGGCCCTCCTCCACGTGTCTAGGCTTGGAGAGTATCCCTGTATATGTAATGGGATGCCAAAGTCCATTTGTTCACTAGGGTTCAATATTTATCCACTACCATAAACCCCGTGATTTACCCAGTCCTCTTAACTGAGACCCACATTCAGGAGGTCTTGTTTTTCTTGTGATGTCCTTGATCCTTCTGACTCTTAACAATCCTTCCTCCCTCTTTTCAACAGGATCCTTGAGCTTGGTCTAATGTTTGGCTATGGATCTCTGCATCTGTTTCCATTAGTTACTGGATAAAGACACTCTGATGATGATGGGGCTACTCAACAATCTGATCACAGGAGATGACCAGGTCAGGCTACATATTTACTATTGCTAGTAGTCTTAGTTGGGGTCATCCTTGTAGATCCATGGGGATTTCTCTTGTACTGTATTTCTACCTGATGCCAAAATTTCCTCCCTTCCCAGTCATCTCTTTCAGTAATTTACACTCTTCCTCCATCTCCCATTGTAATGAGTAAGGTTTTTCTGCCTGCTGCCTGGTCTTGTCCCGCCGCCATGCCAGGCCCAATTAACAAACTGAGACTCTGTATTAGCTATAATGCTGTTGGCCAGGTACTAGTTTCTTATTGGCTAGCTCTGTCTTAATTATTAACCCATTTCTATGTATTTCCATGTGGTCTCTTTACTGGGGAGTGGGGCATGTGTCTCCTGGTCTCTCTTATCTTCCTTTCCTATTGGTCAACAGTGCTTTATTCATTAACCAGTATGAGAAACATATATACATAATAACATCTCCCATCATCTCCTCTTTTCTGTCTAAATAAAAAGAAGGGTTTAAACCTTAACATAGCAGAATATATCACACAATAGTTATCAAATAAGAATCACAGTTAACAATATTTAGTCCATTAACATTTAGCAAGATTAAAAGAAACTATTCTATCATAAATCCTATATTTGTGAGTATAAAATCAATGTAACTTATCTTTAATCCTAACCAAGGAAAACTATAACCATAACTATTTGTCTTCAACTCCCTCAAAGACCACAGAAGGATAATATATAAACTCTAGAAATGACAGAGACATCTTGCCTCCTCAGTCACCTGAAGTTCTTCCATAATCTTCCATCTTCAGCCATAGTATGTCTGGCAGACTCTTCAGAAAAGCAGGAAACTTTAAACTGTCTTCTTGTATTGGAAGTTTATCAGTCACTTTTCTCTGTGTCCTGCAGACTGTCTGGCAGACTCTTCCATGAAGCAGGAACTCTGTGGCAATTCCATCTTGCATCAGCAGTCACTTTTCTATGGATCCTGCATGTCCAGTTTATACAGCATAAAGTCAAACAGTCCAGAAAAGAACAGTATCTTGTCCAAATGGCTAGTCTTGCCATATTGGATGCAAACTCCATAACACGTTTCTTCAATGTCTATCTTAATTTCTGATGCAGGCGGTGTTTCCAGGAGCATTTATGTCTCACTGTCAAGAAAAAAAAACCCTAAACTATTTTAAATGCCATATTCTGTAAGTCTTTGAAAGGTTTGAAGAATGCCTATTTATCTCAAATACATGTCTATATATCTAGAAATCTTAACTAACTTAACTATAGGATCTGGCTATCATAGGTACTATCTATAATCTGTATTGAATTATACATTACATTTCTAAATGAGCTATGCAAACACAATATCTAAACAGGAGGAGAAATATACTTATCACAAAATTGACCTTAAATTGTATCAATAAATGCAAATTAATTCCAAAACAACGTATTCATATATATATATAACATAATCCCCATTTTATCTTTAAAAAGATATTGGTTTTGATCATTAACCATTTATAACCAAGCCCATTTAAATGAAAACAAACATTTATAAACAATATTTGGGAATTTGGGCATTGTTCTTTCCAAACTACTTCCTGCTGATAGGGGGTGCTGTCATGGGGATCCTAAGAAGATGCAGAAATCCTGGCTGTAGCCTGCAAGACTGACTTGTTTAAGCTCTTTTGAATTTGGTTCACCAGGAACGCTGTTTCAGGAGGTCTGGCTTGCTCAAACCACATTAATCTGAAAGGAATCCACAGCTTTTCATTTTCTGTGGAAACAAAAATAGAAATCCTTTTCCCCAGAAACTTGTCCTTAGACTTAAATTTTGAAGTCAAAGCATTTTTAAAATGTATAAATTGGATTGATTCAGCACCATTTGTTTTAACACTTGTTATTTCTTCAGCAATGAAATGATACAAAGACAATATAATGCTGTACAGTATGCAGATTCTCTCCATCTTTGTGTGGCTTTTTTATTATTTTGTTTCTTTTCTATTTTTTGAGACAGGGTTTCTCTGTGTAATTCTTATCTGTCGTAGAACTCACTCTGCATACCAGGTTTACTTGGAATCACAGAGATCTGCTTGCCTCTGCCTCCCAAGTGCTGGAATTAAAGGTGTGTGCCACCACACCTAGCTTCTGACTTTTTAAAACCATTTTATTTCTTTTCTCTCCCAAGCCTATATATATACTTAAAACACACTGTAAACCTTTAGTGGTTTTTCTTAATGTGAATCTGTCTTTACTTTAAATCTTTATCTTTGTCTGGCCACGAGTCTTTATCTGTTAAACAACAACATTGCTAAAATGAAAGTTATAGTTGTTTCTGCTGCAGTTTATCAAAGATGGCGGCGGCTACTTTTACTGCCAGCACTGAGAGCTGTGGTCATTGCCTTGGTCTGCGCTGCCATCCAGCAGCGTGCTGCTGGCTTGGAGATGTTCGTCACTGCCATTGCCAGCTCTCATACACACTAATAAATTGTTAGCAGTGATTTTTTAAAGCCTTGCGTTTTTTTTTTTTTTTTTTTTTTTTTGCCACTTATGCTGAGTCAGGAATCTTCCCTGAAAGGAGCCGCGCAAATATCTGCTTGTCTCTCACAAATGAGAGTCTAATTGAGAAAAATGCTGTTACTAAGAAACCTTGTTTGTCTTTATTCTTTTGTTTTTAAACCCCTTTTAAAAGCTTTTGTTAAATTTTAAGTGGAAGTTTGTATTAGCCACGTGGGCGCCATATGTAAGGAGTAAGTTTTTTCCGCCTGCTGCATGGTCTTGTCCCACCGCTGTGCCAGCCCCAATTAACAAACTGAGACTCTGTATTAGATATAATGCTGTTGGCCTGGTACTAGTTTCTTATTGGCTAGCTCTGTCTTAATTATTAACCCATTTCTATGTATTTCCATGTGGTTTCCTTACCGGGGAGTGGGGTATGTGTCTGGTCTTCCCCGGTCTCTCTTATCTTCCTTTCCTATTGGCCAACAGTGCTTTATTGATTAACAAGTATGAGAAACATATATACATAATGGCATCTCCCATCATCCTATCCCAATCCTTCAAGTTGCCATTTCCACCCACCCCCATTCCACCCAGGAGACCTCTTCTCTTTCCTCTTCCCAGGGAGATCCATAAAGACATGACATTTCAATCAACACTACTGTGTTCTGTATTAAAGATATCTGAGGAATACCTCAATTGAAAATTTGTAGCTGTTTCTGTGTAGTTGTTGAGGGTGAAGCTTTGACTAGGACAAAGACTATTTCAACAGTGTTGAGTGTTCATCATTGGATATGTGAAATACAACAATACAACTGAGGGATAGTTTGTTTGATAAAGTACTTGTCTTGTGAGTATAAAGACATGAGTTAATTCCCAGATCCCATTGAAAAACCTGGGGATCGTGACAATAACTTAGTGACACAGGTGGCTCTCTGAGATCACTGGGTAGCTATAGTATACTAGACAAATTCTAGGCTACTTAGAAACCTTGTTTCAATAAAATGTAGATTGCAAACGAGAGATGGATTGTGCATATATGTGCAAATATATATATATATTTGCACATATATATATATATATATTTGCATATATATATATATATATATATATATCAATATTCACACATCTACACATACAGTAAGCTAACCATAATAATAAGATGATGAATTTTATATACATAGATACTATCATTTTTCTATACATAATTTTTAATTCTGTATTTAAAATGAAATTCCATGAGGAGATATTTTTGTTTGTTTGTTTGTTTTGGATTTTAGAGATGGGTTTCTCTGTATAGCTTTGGAGAATATCTGGAAATCCCTTTATGAATCAGGCTGGCTTCTGCCTCCTGAGTGCTGATATTAAACATGTTCACCACCACTGCTCAGCTGGTAAGATGGTTTTAATTTCTGTTCTCTACTAACTATCATGACTATAGAACATCATGTTACTCTAAGCCTTGAGTTCTCATCTCTAGATTCATAGTAAAATCACCTAGTAAGATCTTCTAAGTCTCTGATCCTTATAGCCCATTCCCAGGTTCTGATTAAATGGCAATCATTCACAAACTCCCCAGGCAGTTCTAAAATGCATTGAAGTGAACAAACCCTAGCCTTGATCAGTTTTATTATAGGTTTAACCAAGTTAATCACTGAAAACTGCTCTTCCTTGGACCTTGAAGTTCAAAATGGCAGTGGCATGTTTTTAGCATGACTCTTACTATTTTCCTCCATTTGAGAATTTCATAACCTGATTATAGAAATTTATTTTTCATGTTAATGTGATTATTTTATTATATGCTAATGGACAATTACTTTTAGTTTCTTCTTATTTTTTATATTTTATTTTCTTTAACATTTTTCTTATTTTACATATCTATCCTGGTTCCCTATACCTTCCATCCTCCCATGCTCCCCATAAACCCTCCCATCCCATTCCCCTTTCCAGATCTCATTGAAAAACCTGGGGATCATGACATGTGCTTAGTGAGACTAGGGAGGGTGAGGCATTCCATGAGGCATCACCAAAATTTGTCAAGTCATTTGGAGTAGGACCTAGGCTCTCCGTGTCTCTAGGCTAAGGGAGTATCCCTTCATGGGGAATGGGCTCCTGAAGTCTTTTTGTGCACTTGGGATACATCCTGGTTCTACTGTCAGAGGTCCCATAGATTTCCTAGGCCTCCTAAGTGAGTCCTACATTCAGGAGGGTTGGTTTAGACCTATGCTGATTTACCAGTCTGGGGTCTATGAGCCCCCTTGTTCAGGGTAGCCATCTCTGTCAGTTTCTGTAGACTGTCTTGTCCCCTTTGCTCATCATTCTTCCAACTCTGAAACTGGATTCTAGGAGTTCTGCTTGGTACTTAACTATGGGTGTGTACTTCTGCTTCCATCAGCTACTGGATGAAGGTTATATGATGGCATATAAATTAGTCATCAATCTCATTATCGGGGAAGGGCATTTAAGGTAGCTTCTCCACTATTGCTTAGATTGTTGTTAGGGTCATCTTTGTAGATCCTCGAACATTTCCCTAGTGTCAGATTTCGTTTTAAAAGGAAGCTCTCCAAGCATCTGCAAGGAAAAGATGCTTGGAACAGTTTCAACAAAGTGTCCCATGAGCAGCCCTTTAACAGCTGAGACCCAGGTCATGAGAGCTCTGTGTCTTCCCAGTCCCGGCTGGAGCAGCTTGAATTTTCAGAAAGGACCACCCATCTGTGTTCACCCTTGTCTCAATGCCGAGCTCTCTGAATATTAAGAATTTAAAACTGTCATTGAGCAGTTTGTCTGTATCTCCCTTTTTATTTCTTCATGGTCCAAATAGAAAATGACTTGAAAAATTGGAAAGATGGGTGCCATATCTAGTAACCTCTGGATCATCAGGTTCTGATTTGATCCTGGTGACTCTTAAAGGCTTAAGGCTTTAATTATTCAATATTTAGTATTGAAATCTTTGACTCCCCAGGATTGTTGAAAGAACCAGAGGAAATTCAGTGTATATTATCTGCTTGAGGCAGCTCCAGGCATACATTCTATTTATTTTGTAAGGAAGACATGTTAGGCAACAAAAAGTCAAAAGCTAATAATCTCTCATTGGTTTAATTAGTGTAATGTCACAGATGAGATTATCGCAGGTGGAGCTTCAGAAGACACAGACTGTAGAGAGTATGTCTTATATACCCTGAAAGAATTCCTGAATCAAAATCAGGTAATTTGAAGCACTAAAATGGCAGAGTACATGCATAGAGTGCCTATTGGTTAAATACTAATGATAATAAGAACTGTCAGGAACTGATAGCTCATTCTGTTATGAGTCCATGATAAATGTTATCTTCAAAACTGTGATTTCAATTTAGAGAAGAGGCCAATCAGATATAGAGGTCCCCAGTAAAAATGGTTGAAAATTCCATTTTAGAGGTATGAAAATTTGAGTTAATCTGATGTTCTACATTAGCCTTTAAGTAACTGAGAGAAGACTGGGGGGGGGACTCAATATTGAAGTTAGAAGTGTAGAAGTAATAGAGAAGCCTGAATAAATCCATGTTGATTTTATTTAAAGCTGAATTTGCCTAGAGTCTAGGAAGTAAATCTTAATCTTTAATAAGTCTAGACTGCATTACTAACAAAGCACTCATATGTCCAAAGTTAACTTTCATTCTAACCATATTCTTTTGAGTCTATATCAAGGAGTTAATGTATATGATGTGGAGTTATTTGAATAAATAGAATGAATTAGAGCTTTGTTTATTTCTATCACTATATTTTTCTGTTTTTACACACACACACACACACACACACACACACACACACACACACACACACACAGAGTTATAAGGAATGGCTGATAAGTTTGAAATCTATGAAGTTCAAAATAGAAGAGAGTTGTATCTTGCAGTCTTGATTCTAAAGTCTATGGAGTCCCTGTTAAAAATCCAGTCAGGGTTTCTGAAGACATTGTAGTCCTCAGGAGTAGGTCTTCCTCTTTGGAAACAAGGTTTTCAGCTGACTAGAGGACCACACACATTATACAAAATAATATCCTTTATGTAAGTCCCACAGATTATATCTTTTATCTTTTGTTTATTCTTCTCTTATATAAATTTATCATAATTTTTCGTTCTCTCCTGTCCTCTTAGCAACCTCCATCTCTCCTCTGCCCTAGATCCATTCCTCTCCTTTTCCCTTTCAGAAAAGGTCAGACCTCCCAGGGATATCAACAAAACATGGCATATCCCCTTATGTTATGGCCTGATAGCATAAACCAGATGGAGGAAAAGAGTCCCAAAAGCAGACAAAAGAGTCAGAGACAACCTAATCACACTGATAGGAGTGCCATAAGAACACTAAACTACATAACCATAATATATAGGCCTAGGTCAGACCCATGCAGGCTCCCTGATTATCAGTTCAGTCATACTGAACCCTATTTAGAGATGAGTAGTTGATTTTTTTTTTTTTTTTTTTTGTGGTTTAACTCCTCTGTCTCCTACAACCCTTCCATGCCCTGTCCCATGCCCTGTTACATGTGATTCCCTGAGCTCTGCCTAATGTAATGTTGTGATCCTCTGCATTTCTTCATCAGTTGCTGGAAGAAATCTCTCTCATGACAATTATGATAGGCTATTAGCACAATAGAGTATGAATAGGGATTATTGATTAATTTTATTATTATTATTGATTATTCATTAATTTTAATCACATATAAACTATACCCTCTTTAAAAAGAATAAGAAGAGAATCACATACTAGAAGATTATGTTTTCAAAAACATGTATGAAAGCTCTCATCCCATTTTGTGCCAGGTCTCAGCATGAGGATTCTATCTGATCTTCTACATCTATAAACTATTCCCAATCTCCATAATCATCAAAGTTTCCATTTCAGCCATGGCTTAGTCTGTGCTTCCACTTACCTGAACCTCAAGGCTTCAGATAGGACAAACTCCACAACTAAAAGCACAAACAGCTAAAAACCAATAACATGATATATATATATATATATATATATATATATATATATATATAATTCCATCAATATGGTAAGGAATGTGTATTCTAGTCAGCATTCTAGGCAGCTTTTCTAAAGCAGAATACATCCTTTAAGAAAAAAAATCTTTTTTCTTTGATGATATTTTTATATTTTATTTTTTCTTATTTTACATAATGATCCCAGTTCCCTCTCCCTCCCTTCCTCTCTCCCTCCCATGACCCTGGACCCACCTTCCAGTCCCATTCCCCACACACTTCACAGGGAGAGGGATGCCTTCCAGGAGAAATAATAAAAATCTACCAAGACATTTGGAGTCATCCAGTTATGCCAGCACCATTTTTTGAAGAAGCTTTCCTCCTTTCATTGTATAATTTTAGATGTTTTTTTCAAAAATCAGGTGTTCCTAGGTGTCTGGTTAATATCAGGATTTTGATTCAATTCCATTGGGTTACCTTTCTATTTTTGTGCCAATACCAAGCTGTTTTCAGGACTATAGCTCTATAGTACAGCTTGAAGACAGGGATGGTGATGCCTCCTGAAGTTCATTTATTGTACAGGGTTGTTTTGGCTATCCTGGGTATTTTTTTCCATATAAACTTGATTATCATCCCTTCAAGGTCAGTGAAGTATTTTGCTGGGAATTTGATGGGGATTGCATTGAATCTATGGATTGCTTTTGGCAAAAATGACATTTTTACTATGTTTATCCTACCTATACTAGACTATGGGAGAGCTTTCCATTTTCTGATTTTCTGGTGTCTTCTTTAATTTCTTTTTTTTTTTAAAGACAATGTTCTTGCTATAGAGGTCTTTGACTTGTTTGGTTATGGTTACCCCAAGATATTTTATGTTGTTTGTGGCTATTATAAAGGGTGATGTTTCTCTGATTTCTTTCTCAGCCCCTTGGTCATATAGTAGGTCTACTGACTTTTTTGAGTTAATCTCATGTCCTATAACTTGCTGAAGGAGTTTATCAGCTGTAGGAGTTCCCTGGAAGAATTTTTTTGGGTCACTTATGTAAACTATCATATGATCTGCAAATAGTTACAGTTCGACTTCTTTCTTTCCAATTTGGATCCCCTTGATCTCCATTTATTGTCTTATTTCTCTAGCTATAACTTGAAGTACAATATTGAAGAGATATGGAGAGAAGGGCAGCCTTGTCTTGTTCCTGATTTTATGGAATCGCCTTAACCTTCTCTCCATTTAGTTTGATGTTGGGTGTTGGTTTACTATATGTTACTTTTATTTTTATTATGTTTAGGTATGTTCCTGTTATCCCCGATGAGACCTTTATCATGAAAGGGTGTTGGATTTCACATAAAACCTCACACAACTTACTGTGGGAGACTTCAACACTCCATTATCCACTAGACAGGATCACCAGACAGAAACTTAACAAAGAAACGAAAGAACTAACAGAAGTTATATCCCATTTGGGTTTAACAGACAACTATAGTTTCCATCCACACACACAAACACACACACACACACACACACACACACACACACACACACACACACTTAAGAAGTTCAGAAAATTGCAAATCCACATGTCTTACCTGGCCATAACATAATATAGTTTAAAAACAGCATCAAGCAAATCTATAGAAATCACATTAGTTTGTGGAGAGGAAACAACTTACTATTGGATAATGAATGTATGAAATAAGAAATCATTATGGAAATAAAAACAATTCCTACAACTAAATGAAAATGTTTCACCACAAAGTCTCTGGGACATGTTGAAAGAAATTCTATGAGAGAAACATGTGTCTATAATCTACTACATTAAAAAATGAGAATGAGATCAGATAAATGATTTTTATCATAATACCAAAAATTTAGCAAAACACAAACAAACCAAACGTAAACCCAGTAGTAGAAGATTATAATAAGAAGAAATAATAAAAATCATAATGGAAATTAATAAAATAGGAACCATGAACACAGTAAAAAGAATCAATAAATATACGAGCTGGTCCTTTGAGAAGATAAAGGAGATTGTCAGACCCTTGGCCCAACTTAACCCAATGGGGAAAAGGATTATCTAAATTAAGAGCATCAGTAATAAACAGACAAGCATTACAATAAACAGCAAAGAAAATCAAAATATTATACAGGAATTCTTTAAAAGATTTGCTCAGTTAAGTAGAAAAATCTGAAAGAAATGTTTGAATTTCTAAACTCATACACACTATCAAAATTAAACCAACAAGAGATCACTAATCTAAACAGACTTGGGCCAAATGAAGATATTGAATCAATGATTAAAATGCCTTCTAAAGAAGAAAGAAAAGGCTGACTTAAAAGTATTTTTAAGAGTAGAAACTAAAGGTAAATCCCAATCTCTTTCTGTGAATCTAGTGTTTAATATCTTATCCAAACAAAGAAAAGAAAAATATAAGCCACCATCCTTAATGACCATAAATTTAATGATCTTATATAAATATTTACAAACTAAATACAGACTTATCTTAAAACAATTATCAATCATGATCAAATTGGCTTTATTCTGGAAATGCAGTGTTGCTTTAACATACAAACTCAATAAATATAATAAATCATATACATGAACTTAAGACAAAAATCATGTGATTACCTCAACAGATGCAAAAAAGGCTTTTTCAAAATCCAACATGTTTTTATGATAAAATTCCTATAGAGAGTGGAACCAGCAGATGTATAATTCAACACAATTAAGGCTACATATGATAATCCCAAGCCAACATCATCCAAAGTAGAGAAAATTTTGAAGCAAGAAAAGGCTGTCAACTATCCCCATTTCTTTTCAACAATGTGAGAAAGCACAAGATGAAGTAACAGGGCAAGAGAAGAAGAAAATTAACAGAATATAAATAGGTAAAGAAAAAAGAACAAATTATCTCTATTTTCATACTAAATAGCATAATGCATGCGAGATTTCCAAATTCACCAGAAAACTTCTAGATGTTATCAACAGTTTCAACAAAGCAAGTAGGATACAGTCAGTTTGCAAGAACCAAGAGCATTTCTATATACCAACAATAAATATGCAGATAAAGAAATGTAGACATATTAACCATTCACAATATCATCAAAGAAAATATAATGCCTAGGAATTAACCTAACCAAGGAGGTGAGAAATGAAATAAATCTCTGTAATGAAACTTTTATTCTTTAAAGAAAGATATTGAGATATACTCTAGAAAATGGAAAGACATGCTCATGGATTACTAGAATTGTGAAAAACATTTGCAGATTCAATGCATTGACATTAAAAATCCCCATTTCATACTTCACTGAAACAACAACAACAAAAACCTATAATTAAATTTATATAGTAACATAAAAGACCTGGTATACCCAAAGCAATTTTGAGTAAAAATAACAATGCTGAGGGAATTATCATTCCAGAATTTATAATATATTAAAAGTACCATAGTAATAACAACATCATGGTATGTACATGAATTGTAGACCAATGGTTAAAACAGGAGAACCAAACATTATTATGCATAACTATAACCATCTAATATTTGGCAAAGAGGACAAAACACACTTTCCACAAGTGGTACCGCTTATGCTGGATATTCACATATGTAGAAAAATGAAATCAGACCCAAATCTACCACCTTGCACACACAAACAAAAATTCAAATGGATCAAAGATCTGAATGTGAAACCTGAGTCTCTAGTATGTACAGAAGAACTTATAGGTAGTATCCTATATGGTATAGGTATAGGAACAAACTTTTTGAATAGAACCCTCTTTGCTCAGGAATTGAGTTCAACAATTGATTAAGTGGGACCTTATAATTTAATTTTGTGGAAATTCAGAATGGTGGACCCACATTGGAAGAGTTTGATAGTTCCTCAAAGATTTAAACATACTCTTTACTGTAGGACCCAGAGGTTATATTTCTTATTAACAAATAAAATTGAAAACTTATGTTCACAAAGCAATGCCACATGTTAATATTTATGAGAGCTATATTTATAATTGCCAAAACTTGGAAGCAACTAAGATGCCCTTCAGTGAGTGAATGGATAAACATGCTAGGGTGCATTCGGACATTGAAATATTATTCAGTGTTAGAAATAAATGAGCTCTCAACCTGTGAAAAGACACAGAAAATAATGAATGCATAAGAAGCCAAGAAAAGGCTGCTCATTGTGCGATTCCTTTAGCCTGACAGTCTGGAAATTGCAAACTTGTGTTTGCACAGTAAAATGAATGAGTAGTTGTCCGGGGCCGCAGATGGCAGATATAGATATTTCAAGTGTGTTGCAACTCATCCTTGAATGATGCAGAGGCAGGTAAATGTCAATATATGTTGGGCACACTCTCTGTAACATGCAAAACCAAGAATGAAACTTAGTATCAATGATGGACTTTGGATATGGTTATAGTGATGTTAAACATCATGGCATATTTAGCAAAACTCACAGAATACACAACACTGAGAGTGGTGGGTTATATAAGCCTCATGTTTTAGGGGATTATGACATGCTAGTTTAGGCTGGACTATAACAACACTATCAGTATAGAATGTAGACAGCAGAAGAGTCTGTCTGTGTGGGGTAGGGAAGGAAAATATACAACATCTATGGACTTTTCTGCTCGGTTTTGCTGGCAATGTAAAAATTCTCTACATAGAAGCTCTTTTTCAAATGACAGACAGAAATATTGAGCACCACTTCAAACATAATCAAAATCCTATTATTGGAACATCTAAACCTGTGTTTGCCAAATACTGAGACATCATCATTAGGTAAATAAATCCTCAGATTAACCACAATAACACTGATATTTGATGTCTTGTGTGTCTCAAATAAGAATGGTGATAATGATTTAATCATAATCTGAGGAACTGGCTGAGATGGAAGAAGACAAGATAGTTGTAGTGTGCTACATGACCTTGATATCCTAGGGTATGAGACAACCATCTCCTTAAGTAACGCGTTCTTGCAGGACTTAGGACTTGGAATAGCTTGAAGCACTAACTTTACATTTTATGAATTTAGTGAGTATGGTATATGCCGCTATGTATTGAATGTGGGTAGATTCAAGCTGGAAAGAAATAGATATCTTACTGAGAAAATAACACAGAAATAATATGTAACAGGAGATCATGTAAGTAGTAGGAACAAATGAAGCCTTTTGGGAGAGGCTATGATGAAATATAGTGGCATGCTTCAGAGAAAGAATATATGCATATCTCTTCTGAAAATATGAGTCCTAAATTTCCAAGTCAGGTATCCACTGAAGGAACCATTAGAAAAGTAAGATACCTAGAAACTAAGGTAAGAATGAGGGCAGAGGAAAGCAAGATTTAGAGCACACAGAGCATTTTATGAAACTGGAGAGTTTAGATTTTAAGCAAAATAAACTTGGTAAGAGTAGAGGCACAGAGAAATGTCTGGCCCAGGAACTAGTGAGAAAAGATATATATGTCTATGCAAGTTGGGGAGTATGATGTTTATTTTGGAGAACAGCTCTTGTTACTCAGGTAGAAAGAGAGGAGTGAAAGCTCATTCATTGATTAATCTTTAGGAAATTTAGAGAGATGCCAGTTGATCAAAAGTCTTGGTTCAAGATTCAGTTTTGCTTCACTAAAATGTAAGACATAAAACCATGTTCCTAGTGGGTCAGTGGCATGGCTCAGCAGTTAAAGGTGTTTGGTGCTAACCCTGACTACCTGAGTTTGAAATTTGGGACTCACATGGTATACGAGAGAGCTGACTCTCATTAGTTGTCTCTGGCTTCCATACACATGGTACACCTATGCAATACATACACACAGAGACACACTGAGAGGCACACTTTAATGGAAATAATTTTAAAATACATTAATAGTGACTTCTAAGTATGTATTTGATCAAGAAAATTGGCATCATCACCTATCTAAGTTATCTATAATGAGGCACCAAAGCACAGATATTAGAAAAAACTTGACCACAAAATATGAAGAGTAAATAGCTGAAGGTAATATAATAAACTTCCTTGATAAGGTTGGCAACCATGTAATGTGTACAGTCCATGACTTTATATGCAATTGCATCATTTAAAAACTGCTGCCAAATGTGGAGAGATGTCTCAGTGGCATGGCTAAGATCACCATTATTCTCCCCCAGGACTCAGGTTCCAGTATCAACTTCCACAGGTTGGCTAACAACCATCTTTAACTGTAGTTCCAGAGGATCTGTCACCCTCAACTGGCATTCATGGGCATAGTATGATCACAGTGCATAATTTGCTTATGCCCATACATCTAAAATACTAATAAGTTTAAAAATACCTGCTTCCTTGAAAACTTTCATTTGATGATCAAAAGAATATTTGACATCTTATCTACTGTTTTACTGGCAAGTATGGAGCATGGCTGCCTTAGATATAGCAATAGCATAGACTGCTGATGTCACTCCAATCTACGAGAGTGATGCAAGGCATACCTTTTATTTTTCTATATTTCTACAGTGTAGTCAAAGTGATAACTGTGCACACCTGCAGCCACTGAAGAGACTAACGCAGCTTGAGATATTTCTTCTAATCTTTACTTCACACAGCTATTGCTTATTCTTTTCTCTCCCATATATGCTGTTCCAACTCAGCCATTATTTATCTTTGGGTCCTTCAAAATCACTCTTTGATCAGGTAAATGCAAAAAAGACAGTGCTAACAAAAGTCAGTTCCTATATAGTCCTCTCATTGGGTAGTGATTACACCAATAGCATGATTTGATCCTTGGTTTATGAATCAAACAGATCCATGTCAGGCTGTGTCATGCTCTTCTGGCAAAAGCCCTGCTTTCTTTATGCAGTTTTACTATATTATATAATAATGTATTTACTTATTATCCCCTTAGTAAGTGACACCATGACCAATATGTATTATTTTGTTTTAAAGAACAGGAGTAATAACAATCTGAAGGAGTCTACATTTGAAGTCATTGTGATACCTGCAGCTTCATCTGATGATGAGGGACATGAAAAACCTCTATAAACTTACTTCATCAACTTTTTAAGCCACAAAAGACTTCATATTTCCAAGAAGGAAATAAAATTTTAAAATAGAAAAAATATCAAGTTATAACATTTTCTTTATACATTACAGGGTTAAGATGGACTATATAGGAAAAAATAATCACCAGAGATTGATTATAGCACGAACTTTTTTTCTTACCTGAGAAAAGATGACACAAGTTAGTTAGAAGGAATTTAAAACTAATGTTAGGGGTAATAAAACTGGCTTTCATAATTAGCAATGAATAGTGTATTGTGTCTTTTATTCTTACATTGTGAGTTGTCATGTTAAGTGACTTACATATCAGTTGCTAATCTGGAATCTGTATTGAAGAAGAGCTTGACTTTAGTGTTTTTCTTTTTTGTTTATTTTGGAGATAATAATTTAATTATTTTTTCTTTTCTTTTTCTTTTTTTTTTCCTTTTTTTAATTGAATTTATTATTTTACATGTCAATCCCAGTTCCCTCTCCTTATCTCCCTCTTTCCCTCCCTCCCTCTCTCCCTTCCTCCCTCCCTCCCTCCCTTCCTTCCTCCCTCCTTCCTCCCTCCCTCACTTTTACACTCTCTGACCTCTCACATGCACCCTAACCACCTTCCCCTCCCATCCCCCACCCCAATTCCATGTGTAGGGCAATGCCATTCAGGTGGGGTCATGAGATCTGACAGGTCATTTGAAGTAGGGACTAGGGCTTCTCTCCTGTTTCTAGGTTAAGGCAGTTATCCCTCCATGGGGGATGTGTTCACAAAGTCCTTTTGTGCACCAGGGATACATCCTGGCTCCATTGTCTGAGGTCCCTTAGACTGCTCAGTCCTTCTGGCTGAGACCCATGTTCAGGGGGGGCCTGAGTCAGTCCCATGCTGGATCCCCAGCTATCATTCTGGGGGCCTGTTAGCTCCTCTTTGTTCAGGTCAGTTGTCTCTATGTGTTTCTGCAACCTGGTCTTGTCCTCTCCCTCTGCATCTGGGTTCTAGTTCAACTCAGTGTTTAGTTAGGGGTGTTTGCTTCTGTTTCCAACAGGTATTAGCTGAGGGCTCCATGGATAAGTTAGTTGTTCATCTCACTATCTGGGAAGGGCATTTATGGTAGCCTTTCTACGGATGCTCAAATTGTTAGTTGGCGGCAGTCTTGTAGGTCTCTAGACCTTTCTTTGGGTTCAATTTTCTCTTCAAACCAATATTGGCTCCCTCTTTATTATAATTTAATCCTGTTTCTCCCTTTCCTTTCCTTCCTCCAAACCCTCCTGCATACCCCTCCCAGATCTCTTTCAAATTCATTGTCTCATTTTCCATCAGTTGTTATTACAAGCATGCATATATTTGTCTATACATATGCCGATACTCCAATATAAAACTTGCTGTGTTCATATACTGTTACTTTGGATGAATGTTTTCAGGGCTAATTTATTTGCACCAGACAATCAGTTGACATGCATAATTATTTACTTTTTAAATGTAATAATTCATACAATGTATTTGTATCATTTCCATGACCCTCACTCCCTGACTCCACCCCAGTTCTGTTCTTAATAAAGTTTCCTGTTTCCCAGTTAGCTATCATAACCTATAAACAACTGCCCAGTTTTCCCTATCTTTCCTTATTTATTTATTTTTGTTTGTTTTGTTTTTGGTCACATTTACCATTAATATTAACTTAGAAAAAAGAGGCATTTTAGGAATGTGATTTCTTCCCAAATTTGACAATGAGTTGTTATATTGCCATATCTGAAGCTTAAGTAGAGTGTGAAGCAGACCTAACCCTATTTTCCATGATCTCATTTTTAGAATGGAATGAGTTCCATGGGAATGATGTTCAGAGTTTTCGATCTGTGTTTATACAGGAAGGACAAAAATGTTTTGACATTGTCAGTGTAAATAAGAGTATATGTTTCTTTGTAAATAAATGATAGAGTAAAAACTGTTCAGAATGATGTGACAGGAGGATTAATAAAGACTAGGAAGTAAATCCCCAATGTAGTTGGTCCCAAAGGCTCAAAGCATGTCCTTGGGATCCATTCCCCCTTTCTTTTAACTGATTCCTTTAGTTCCCTGGAAAAATCTAGACTTATATCTTCATAGAATCAAATTTAATATTCCCCAAGGTAGTAATTCTGATTTACTTGGTGATAGGTGACCCTCACAACTTGTCACTGAATAAATTACATTCATTTTCTAAGATCTTGCTTCCTGCACTACTGCTGTAACCACATGAAATGGGAGTAGATGATGAGGTATATAATTTTGGTATATGGGCATTTTATTTTTGGTTTAATTTTAATTTTTATTAGTTCTTTGAGAATTTTGTACAATAGGTTTAGATCATATTCACCCTTCCACCAACACGTTTCAGGTCCACCATCTTTCCCTACTCCCACAACTTTATTTCCTTACATTTTTATCCATTCAAGAAATCCAGTTTAAGCTACCCATGAATTCTTGAGTATATGTCCTTCCATTTAAACAAGGCATCCTACAGTCTCTTATTCTTCTTACATTGACCAGTTTTGGTTCTCTGTGTTAATAATCATCTACTACAAATAGAAATTGCTCTGCTGAGGGATGATAGATGACTCCTAATGTTGATAAGTTATTAGGAGTCAGTGTGATACTATGTACATTTAACAAACAATTGTAGGTTCTTTGCTAGCTCTCATGACTTGCCTAAACATAGGTTCTTATCCCCAGGAATGGTAAGGGAATTTCTCAGAGAAGAATTATGCATGTGCTAGTGCTAGGAAGTCTTAATTTCTAAGGAAAAGCTAGAGAGGAGGCAGAGTTTTTCATCAGGACTTCTGGATCCCAAATAACTACACACAGACTTAATAAATAAATATAAATACTCAGCTGATAGCTTAAATTTGTGACTAACTAGTCTTACACCTTTAATTAACCCATATTTACTATCTATGCTCTATCACATGGCAGTACCCTTTTTCAGCATGTCATGTTCATCTAGCTTCTCTCCACATCTGGCTGGCAACTCCATTGACTCTGGTACTCTTCCTCCCTGTGCTCTCTCTTATTCTCATATCCTCCCTATCTTTTTTCTGTTTAGCAATTGATATCTTTATTAACCAATACGAGTAATAGATATTCATAATATACCTAAAGATTATTCCATAACATATTTACACTAAGTCTCCATCCAAACTGTTAACAGCCTGTGTGAAAAATATTAAAGGTTGAAAATGCTCAAATGAGCCTTTATTAAAATCAATTTTCTAATTTTATTGGGCTGTAGAAAATGAAATATAAATGGTAATAGATAGGAAGGCCATGCAGTAAAGGAATGTAGATTAAGTATGAATTGTATGAAGCAGTAAATAAACTTGAATAAGATTTTTCTCATGGAGAAATCCTTCAGTTGACCCATCTGACATCATTGACTTTGTGTGTAGCTTCCATTAGATGACAGATCCTTCCAGAAGCTCAGGGATGAAGGTAACTTCAAACCTATCTCTGTTTTCCTTATTAAACAAATAAAGTTGCCAACACTGTGACAAAGGCATCCCAGTTTCTCTTGTCACACTTGAGATGATGTTTCCTTGTGGCTTTCTGATTCTTCTTCCAGCATAGTTTCAAAGTTTCAGTGTCTCTGCTTCATGTATCTACAATCTGTGAACAGTGGCTACCAAGCTCTATCATGGTGGATCAACTGAAAGACTTTATCACTCTCTCCTGGCAGTTGCCTGTGTTTTTTGTTTCCTTTAGGGGGCAGGAAGGAAAGTCTTGTTTTATATTCTTTTTTCCCCAAATATGTGGATATCTGGGTATGAAAAGCAGGAGAAAATAATATACACACACACACATATATATATATATATATATATATATATATATATATATATATATGAAGCTTCTATTATGGGATTGTGATAGACTTTAATAATTTCATATCTAACCCACAAAGGAAGTATATTGATGTCACTAATGTGAAGCTTTGATTATAACTAAATATAATAATCAAAATAATTCCACAGATTTGTTCTAGAATATATCTAGAATATCTGTAGAGATATTATTTACTTATTTTGTGAAGTTGGACATTTCCCAGTCAAAGGATGGTCTCTCTTTTCCTTCCTTATGAAGATAGCTTAGTATTACATTCACAATCTCAGTGAATAAAGACAGGGCCTTTTTGTGGTGTTTGTGTCTGAGTGGTAAAGAATTCAGATTTCTTCTGCACAATTTTCTTCAAAGATTTGACTCCAGAATGTGGCTTTCACTTTTTGGAGACTTAGAGAGAACTTATAAATGTCTTTGGTGAAGTTTTAGCAAATAGCCTATATCTGTATTAGCAAACTGGTGGGTGGTTTGACCTCCCATACTTGATGACCCCAGTGATGCTATGTAGAATGCAGGAGAGTCGTATCCATCCTGAAACTGCTTATGGAAGGTAAATACATTTCTAAACCATAGAGTCTAGATGATAATGACAGGAATAGGTTTGGATGAGGTTTTTAAGCCAACACGAAGTAACTGTGTACAATGTTATGGACTTGGTAGAAAATAATAAACTTCATTATTGATTGCACAATTTATTTCTTTTTCTGTGTTCTTCCATATCTATCTGTGTAAAAGACATTCTTTACCCAGAAATGGTGATTTTCTATTTCCCCCTAAAAATAACAGTTTGGCATAGGACAATGTGGCTCAAAAGATAAAAGTATTTCAGAACACTTTATATTTGACAATAGTGATAGGAAATATTTGTGTATTTTTATCCCTGGTTGATTTTTATGTTTTGGTTAATAGTATATATTAACAAAGCAAGGAGCTCTGCTTTAACTTTTTAATTCTTTAATATAATGTATTTCAAACATATTCACATTTTTTTCTATTAATATTTATTATTGCTCCCCTCCTTTCCCATCCAGTTTCACTTTCCTAGTAGAAACCCTAATTTCATGTCCTTTTTCATACCTGAGATTCCACATATGAAAGAAAACATGTTTTGGTAATATGTGTGCCACCATGCATATATTGAATTCAGATAACAATTTATGGGAATTCGTTCTATTCCTACCATGTGGGTAACAGGGACACAGGTCATCAGCCTTAGTGGCAAGTCCCTTGACCCACTGAGACATCATACTGGCCCCATTTTAAGAGGGTATATAACTATCTCTTCCTCTGACCTGTTTCTGTTTTAATGTCCCTATATATCATTATATAATTATTAAAAAGATTGTTTAGAATATTTTTTTCTCAAAAAGTATTTTTGTTAAGGCTGTTTATCAAGCAATTCTTATAACACATATGTATGGATTGTCCATTAATAACAGTAATAAGAACTAAAGGGAACATTTTCTGTCTTGTGCTACAAATGTCATAGTCTTAATGACTGAGCTATAAGAGCAAGCAAGGGATGCCACTGAAGAGCTCAAGCATCATAATGTGATTACTACTAGATATTTCTGACTTCATGATGGATTATGGTTATTTATGGAACAAACCTAGAATCACAACCATTAGTAAATCATAGTCTTGATGAGAAATGATATCTTGTATGAGGATGGAAGCAGTGAGGTTTGCGAATGTGGGGATTTTTTTAAACTATAGGTAATTATAGAGGACATGTTTATTTGAAATTTTAGTTCCAGTACTAGAAACAAGGAATACATTAGGATAGACTTCTGTTTTTTACTATGACAAGTGATTTGGTTGAAGTAACACTAAGAAGGTAGAGAAAGATCCTTAAGAAGACCCATCACTCAGTGAGTAAGATAATGGGTGCAGCTTGGTTTGAGCTGGTTAAGTTTTGGTAAGATATCCAGCTAAAACTGTCAATATCCAATGGTTAACAAAGCAAGGGCCCACCCATCTACAGATTGAAACTCAGCAAGAAGAAATGAAGTAAGAATCCAGAAACTGCCAACAAGTAGAAGATAATAGAACTCTGAAAATAGAAGTGATGTCTTAAAGTAAATGTACCAGGATAATGAAAGATGAATGGCCCAAAATTTCTGAGAACAATTGCATTTAAGAGAAATTAATTTTATTTTTACAAAAGCAACAGGAAAAGAGAGACCACAGGAATGCAGAATTGAGAACCAAATATTCTACACTAATGCTTACAAATATGTATTTAGAAAATCTGTAAGTTTAAGGAGCATTGTGGAACAGACCCTTAATTAATAGAGTAGCATTTTATACAGAAAAATATGCAATTGGGAGATAAGATAGACAAGACTTAAAGTTACTGAAACATGGAGAGTGGGGCAGGAATATAGTCAGGAATTCTATACATTTCAGGTCAATGGTGGAGGCTATCCTGCCATTCAAGTTTCATTAATGTTTGTTCAAATACATATATTTTATAATCTGTATTTTTGTGGATCCTTCATAGTGTCTGTTTTTAACAAATTTATTTCATACTATGGGATCTTTTCACTGTAAAAAATAATTATGGTGACCATGGAAATTCTTTCTTAAACCATGCACACTGCAGGTTTTCAGGTGGCACAGTCCCTGACCATTTCTTAATAAATTGTTTCTGAGAGTTTAAGGGTTCATTTAAAAAATCAGTTTTCCCTTGGTAACCACATGTAGAACAAGATTGTTTTCAATTTCTCCACTAAGTGCATCTTTCAGATGCTAATTCTTCTTTTAGTTAAGAACAAAATGATCTAAAATTTGGAGAATATGCTGAGATTTTTTTGTAAGTTTAATAGGTCTGACTGTTGCTTATGGGAAAGATTGGATTTCTCCCTTCAATCCTACTCCCTTTCTTCATCTCTCTTCCTATTGCTCTTTCCTTCATTGCTTCTGTCCTTTCCTTCTTTTCTTCCTGCTCTCCTCTTTATCCATCTTTGCATTCTCTCTATGTCAATGTTTCTCCCTTGATGTTGTTATATATTATTCATTTGGGAATGTGACAAGAACACAACATGTGCATTCATAGAGAGATGATAGACATTTTCTGGCTGTCAAGGACAAGACAGAGTAATGTTGTCTTTCAACACTTAGTGTTGAGTTCGGGTGGGTGACTTACTTATTGTTTGGTTCTCAAGAAGTAACATAATACATGTGGGAAGGATTCATGTAGCTTACAAGACGGTGTTATATATGTAGGAATACTTCTCAGTTATTCACAGAATAGTTCATGAACCAAGTAGTTTAAATATTCTTCTCTCCTTATGCAGAAAGGTTACATTCATAGTCACACAGGCCTTAAAGAGTTAAGGTATCTGTTTTCTTAATCACCAGACATTAAAGAGGTTATGCAAACAGTTGGTCAATTTCACAACTGAAAACTTATATTATTTGTTTTTTCTTCCTTTTTATTAGTTCTTTGAGAACTTCGCATAATGTGCTTTGATTATATTCACCCATCCCCCAAGTCATTCCCGATCTGCTCCTTCCTTTATCTGCCCAATTCTGTGCCAGTGTCTCTCTGTTATCTTTTTAAATTGAGTTGTGTTTATACAGTTTCAATTAATTCTGGATTATTCCACGTGTAGCATTAAAATTGTACTGTATTCCTGGTACTCAGTGTCTCTGTTTCATTCATCTGGTACAAAAATCATATTCATGCTCATGGAAGTGAGCTGAAAGACTGCATATTTTACTTTCATCATCCATGTCTGCTTTATTTCTTTATTCTGAATACCCTTATAGTAAACCTTTCCTGATTTTAATGACTCGCATATGATGTTAATAAAAAGATTTTGTTAGGCTGCATTTTATTTACTGACCCTTATGCCTGCAATTCATCAGGCTTTCTCTCAGCTGCTGACCTTAGTCTTTGGCTTTTAGCACTCACCATGCTTCCAGCATCAACAGTTTTCAAGTTTTCCACCAACACACCAGCAAGTTGTCATGCAATTCAGCTGCCCATGAAGAAAGAACTGAACTACATTATCTAGGAAATACTCCATGCAGGAAACGCTCTCAGCAGACTAGCACAAGGTAGCTTAAGTCTATGCATGAGAACACCCTTCCCATGCTAGATAGGATGAATTCACAGGAGAGGCATGTGGGTCTAAATTTTGAGGGAGATGGCAATGACAAGTTTATTTATACACTTATGAAACTAATGATAGTCCTGTCTATCTCTAGTCAAATCTGCATAGTTTGTATATTAGTAGACTTTATTTAAATTAGTTGACTATATTTAAATAAAGAAAATGGAGTGTTTAACTATTTTGAAAACTCTGAATTATCTCTCTTGATACTTATATCACCTGAAAGAGTAAATACTGATTTACTATTAGAGTTAAATTGATTTCTTATCCATCTAGCTGATGATATTGTCATGTTTAGATTTACTATAATATAGAAAATTATGGGATAATGTAAAATTAAATGCTAAGCTATTTCAATGATAATGTAGGCTATATTTAGTAAGTATTCAAAGGATGATTTTCCACTACATATTTTATTTTCTGTATGGCATTTCCAGCTTTAAGCTGTATCTACTATTGTAATGAGATAGCACTGATTCTCAGATGAGAGATATCTGAAGAGGAAGGATTCACAGTATGCTAATGGGAGGTTAGAGAGTTGGCCTCCTGCCTCCTTGTCTCATCCTGCAATCAATGAGACAGAAGGGCCACAGAAGACACACTATTCTCTACACTATTTTGGAGAAAGGTTGATCACTTTGATGTCTTCCTTGTATTTTTCTCTGTAATGAATCTGCTTACTAAAATCTGCTATTTTCTTCCTAGTTTTATACACTAAACCTATTTAGGTAAACTCATGTGCATTTCTGTACCTGGCTCTTTAAGTGCCTGTCTCTCTAAAATGCAGAAATGCATAACAACCATCACCTCAAAAAACAAGAATATTAAATTTTGCTTTGTTATACTGGGCAATTTTGAAAAACTGGAATGCATTTATGGGTATTTACCCATCTCCCAGGAGATGCATATCAGACAGGGCTCTCAGTGGGATGGAAAGGTGATATTGAGATGTCCTTATATTTGAGGCCTCTCTAGTTTTGTAAATAAGAGATATGAATATTTTTGTAGTGAAGGATTCCATTTTCCAAGTGGCTTTTGATATAGTTTATGAAGCTTTGGATAAAATTACTTGGGACTGAGCTCTTCAAAATATGCATTGCACAGGACAAGGCTCGGTGCTTCTATGGACTTAAGAAGGCATTTTACTGAGAAAATATTGCTGAAACAGACTTTAGGCTATGGATCACAGCTTTCTGTCTTCTAGTTAATCTTTCCTTCTCTTGAGAGCTGGAACTGAGATGGGATGTGTGTGCTGGTTGTTAATCTTGGACCTAATCCCAGGAGATCATTTAGGTAGTAGGAAATGGAGCCAATTGGGGTAAGTTAGTAGCTGGTTAGTACTCTGGGCAATTGGTGGGTTAAAAAGGGAGACTTCATGTAGCTAGAATCTCAGTGACGTTTTCTCTAGAATATGCTGTAGAGTTGTCCAATACATAGATAGAAAAGGAGGAGTGTGCCAGTGTTCTGTCAGTGACCATGTTTTTATGGAATTAGTGCTCTTTCTGAGACATGAAATCCCAGTTTCTGCACAAAGACTTCAGAGTTAAACACCCTATAGACACAAACATACTGAAAGTACTAAATAGAACCAGTTAACTAAAAACAGAGTCACAAAATTAGGAGGGGAGAAGTGGTAGTGACAGATATGGGAAGAGTTAGAGGGGACAGAGCCAAGGAAGACTTTGTAAATGCATATAAAATACATACCCATTGTTTACACTAAATTCTCAATTTCAAAACCTTTCATAAAGGAGTTGTGTTAGAGAGGAGCTGACACTTGATGAAGGAGAAGTACTATCAGGAGGCCCTAGAAGAAGGCTATAGGGTATGATATCGACATTTATATAGTCTGCTATAGGTCACTATAGGACATTTTAAAAGAATAATTCAATCTATAATAAAAATAATTGTACATCATATGCTCTCCAAACTGTAATTCACAAGGCTTAGAAAGAACATAATACCTTGTTTTCTGTCAGAAAGATTCTGACCTCTTGCCCAATATCTCCCCACCAACTTGTATGGTAAGAAAATATGATTTGCTGAGGATTATGGCACCCCAGTTTTCTCACATGCCATGAGTATAACTGCTTTATGTTAGGGGCTCATAAGTGAACTCAAATCATCCTTAATCTACCTTTGAAGCTGGACAGCGGAAGTGTGAAAGCAGTGCTTGGTGTCATTTGGTTTTCTTTCAGCATGGACCAGAGTTGTACTGCTCTGAGCCTGTGATATTTTGTGCTGTGGTCACAGGATTCTGTGAAATTCTTGAAGTAAAGGAAGTTCTTTGGATTGGGATGAAATAGAAAATGGGCTTCTCTTCTATGTAACTTTCAAAATGGTGTTTAAACAATTTGCCAGCTTTTGTCTAGTTAGTTTAAAATTATCTTGGAGTTATAACATGAGACACACACACACACACACACACACACACACACACACACACACAAAGTGTTGCTAACCCTGTTTTCTGAATGAGCCTAAAGAGGACCAGAGTATCGATGCAAACACCAGAATCACTTGCTGAACTCTGTAAAGCACAGGTGGCTTAACACCCCTCCCTACAGATTCTTCTTATAGAAACTTCTATTTCTAGCAGGTCCTCAAACAATACTGCTGTTAGTGCTCTATGAGTCAGACTTGGAGAAATGATGAAGGATTGTGTACATACACATTTAACTAATGTTTGTCTGTGAAGTTAGAGGGCCTCAGCATAGAAACCATGTCTGCTTTTTCAGTCATCTTTCTGTGGTGCAGAGACTGACATATAGCAAAACAATATCCTTTTAGGGAGAAGTTGTAAGGAGTAAGGTTTTTCCTCCCACCGCTGGTCTGGTCCTGCTGCCACGCCAGCCCCAATTAACACACTGAGACTCTGTATTTGATATAATTCTGTTGGCCAGTTACTAGTTTCTTATCGGCTAGCTCTGTCTTAATTATTAACCCATTTCTGTTAATCTAGTATTTCCACGTGGTCTTCTCTTACCAGGGAACTGGCCGACATTCTGCTTTCCCCAGACTCTCCATCTTGACTCCTCCTTCCTACTTCTCTTTCCTCCTTGTCTCCTAATCCCTCCTGTCTTCCTTTCCTATTGGCCAACAGTGATTTATTCATTAACCAGTATGAGAAACATATACAGAATGACATCTCCCATCAAGAAGTTGCACTAGTCAAACATGAATCAAGTGTGACCAGCTCATAGCTCACACACCACATGTGGCAAGGATAGCTATAAATGTGATCTAACACAAAACTATAAACTTACTTGGAATATTATATTGTTTTTTAATCAAAATTGATTTGAGGTTGTTGAGCATAAATGTTGTGGATGACAAGGTTATATCATAGTATCAAAAAGTCTGACACACTGATTGCAGATTAAAATATTGCTATTGCCTGTGTACAAATGATATGTCCCCAAATGACATGTCTGTTAAAAAATATCTTATACTTTTCTTGTTATTATTACTGTGTGTGTGTGTATGTGTGTAAGAGAGAGTGTGATAGAGAGACAGACAAGCAGAGACAGAGATAGAGTGTGTCAATGTGATACATTCGCACATTTGTGTCTAGGTGTATGCATTCACTTCTGTGTATTTACGGAGTCCATGAGAAGGCATCACATATCCCAATTTATCATTCTGTATCTTATTCCATGACACAGGGTGCCTCATTGAACTTAAAGCTAGGCTGGCATCAAGCAAGCCCCTGGTTTTCATCCATCTCTATTCCCCCAGAATTCTGGGGTTACAGGTGCATGGATACTGGTGACTCAAATTCATGTCTTCATACTTGCATAGCTGTCAGGAGCATTTATCATGAGCTATTGTGAGCCATGATGCAATTACAGATTATAGCAGTTAATATTTCAAATGTCAGCCTACAAGAGGAATTATTCTCTGATGGGGTAACCTGTCAGCAAGGCTTGCAGACCACTGACTATGAAAACTGTCGCTCCCATCTGTAATTTCACTTGTGCAATAACAGCTATCATATCTCCCCATTACAATGCATTTATTTAATATGTATGTGTAATTTCATGATTGCATTCCAATCTAATGGACACATATATCTGTGGATAGTCAGGAAGATTATTTTTCATTTAGTTGTATAATTTTGATATGTAGACAGCATGCTTCATAACAAGATCTACTTGTTCAACAAGGACTGTAGACACTTAAAAGCCTGTTTTGTTCCATTTTGATTAGACTACCTTAACACATTCACCTCAGTGCAAGTTCAAACTAAACTAATGGCTTTTTTGTAAATAGATCATAAGTTTAAATTTTTACAGCTAAGCACAAAGTCAGATTTGCAGATATCTAATCAGGTTGCTACTCAAAGCACCCTAAGAAAAGAATGCCAATTCTTTGCTTGCCAGGTCTGGTAACAACAGACCTATTTAAAGTTTGTCACTGGGCACAGTGTCCACACTACCAATATTGTCTGGTCACAGTCTTAGTCCTGTAACCTTGGAACCTTGTGTTGCCATGTCAATGGCTCAGCTCCCTATGGCTTACCTTAGGAATGTGCTTTGACCAAAGAGGTGTAATTCTTGTAATTTTTTTAAAATCTCTTCAAGGCTTCTGTAATGAGAAGAGTTCTGAGGAGAGAGAAGAGGAGAAGCTAGGAGAAATTAGAATAAGGATAGGAGAATTAGAACAGAAACAGAATAATAAAGAGAGTCATTCAGAAAAGCTCATGTGAGAGACAGAGTCCCCTCTCAGAAATAGTACTTTTCACTCGCTGTGGTTTCCAATATGAATCTAAAGAGAAACTTGGAGCTGGACCCCAAAGGCTCTCATTACATAATAAACAGTCTTACACATCTACTTGCATGCCTACCTGTTTATTTGGAGAGCACAAGAAGGAGTCAGACAGTTGGAGTTCTAGGAAGTTGTGAGCTATGTGATGGTGCTGGGAACAAAACTGGGTTCCTCTAAAAGAGCAGAACATCTTCCTGAATGTGGAGTATCTTCAGCCCTTTTATTTCTTTTTCTTTTTTAAAAAAAATCCATTACATTTACTTACTCGTGTGTGTGTGTGTGTGTGTGTGTGTGTGTGTGTGTGTGTATGCACATCATTGATGTAGGGTCTCACCATGTAGTACAGGCTAGCCTCAGATTGTGGTGGTGCCCCCAGTTCAGCTTCCCCAAAAGCTGGATTACAAGGCTTGTCCTTTTGTGTCTGGTAATGTTTCTTGATGCTGCTTTTCTAGACTCTGGCCTTCTTTTCACAATCAATACCTGTACCTTAAACTCCCCAGCTGATTGTCATTGCAGGTGGCTGCTGATTTCTGCTGCCTCCCCTAACAGCTTCTTTGCTAAGCTTTCTGAGACTCCTTAACCTCTGTTTGACAGATTTGATTTGCCTTCATCTCTGTCTCCAGTCCATGGTCAATGTGTTGTCTCTTGTTTCCATTTAGCCTCTGGCTCCTAAAAACATATGTGATTGATTTTAAAGCCACAGCCTATCTGAGTCTTGTCCCTAGAATTTCCCCTGAATGAAACAGGAAACAAGCCAGCAATTTCTCTATTCCTCTCGAGGAGTTGCTGTTATTAAAATAAAAGTAACCTTTGGCTTTTATTTTTATTTTTTGAATTGCCAGTGTCCCTAAATTGCCTTCTGGCCAAACCCTGTTGAGAAAAGTGTTTAATATGTGGTATTCAGATCCAGCCCCTTGAAGCATCTCAATTTGAAGATATAACATTCTTGAAGTATAAACTTCAGAACACTTGTGAAGAATCAGCAGAGGTTTGCCATGCAGATGGCTGTGTCCTACCAAGTCTTACAGGGTTGGACATTCTGTCTGGATGAGCCAGCAGATGAAACCAACCACTCTTGACTTGGGCTTCCATAACCCACATAAGCATATCTGGCTTTGCTGGCTGAATACTCACAGTTACAAGTGCAGGGTATGTAAATGAGTGAAGGTAACAGTTTTACTAAGGATTTTTAATGGATTGACACATATTTAATTTCTTATATTTGTTTTAACATGTACCATAACACAATAGAAAAAAATTCAGTTAGAAATGTAAAATCCCTTTTCTATTTTCATTTTTAAAAATTTAATTTATTTAGTGTACATCCTGACTGGATTTTCCATCTCTCCTCTACTCCTTGTCCCTTCCCTACCTCCCCTTCACACCTCCCTCAATCTGTTCCTCTCCTGTTTGTTCAGAAAGAAAGGCAGGCCTCCCATGGCTATCAACAAAGCATGGCATATTGAGTTGCTGTTAGACTAAGCACCTCCCTTTGAATTAAGGCTGGGCAAGGCAGACCAGTATGAGGGATATGTTCCCAAGAGCCACCCAAAGCATGAGGGACAGCCCCTGCTCCCAATGTTAGGAGTCCTACAAGGATTCCAATGTATGCAACTGTCAGTCCCAAGAATTTTCTGTGGTTGTTGGTTCAGATTCTGTGAGTTCCTATGAGCCAGGTTAGTTGTTTCTGTGGGTTTTAATGTGATGTCCTTGACCCCTTTGGCTACTAATCCTTTCTCCCTCTCTTCATCTGGATTACCTGAGTGGGGCCTAACGTTTTACAGTGGGTCTCTGCATCTGTTTCCATCAGTTACTGGATGAAGGCTCTCTGATCAATTAGCATAGTCACACAGCTGGTGGCATCAGTGAGAGTAAGATGCCTCCCCCACCCCACTCATTAACTCTTGTGGCAGGTGAGAGAGATTGCCCTGAGGTCATGAGAGCAAGCCCTGACCCTAACTGCCTATAGTGCAAAAGAGAGCTGGCCCTGCACCCCACCTGGGCAACACACTAGAGCTCACCCTATTGTATGTGGGCAGGCACAGGTAAGCCAGCTTTGAGGGCTTAAGAGCAGGAAAGCTGACCCCAGGCTACTCGTATGTCCCCTACAGATATTGGGAGAGAGGGCTCTACACCTCGCCTGGGCAAAACAGTGGAGCTGGCCCTAGCAATGTGAGTGTGGGCGTGCAGGATCTGAGAGCAGGACTGGCCCCACTGATTGCTGAAGGCTGCCTTGGGTGAACAAACCAAGGCAGTGCTGGATACTTTGTTAGGGTAGTGTCCATGAGAAAAAGACAGAAGGCTATCCAATCAGGCTATTAATCAGGCTGAGAACCCTGGCTGTGTTGACCCCATCCCAATATCCAATGAATTTATGAACTGTTGGAGCATGTGAAGGGGAGAAACCTAAGTGAGGATGGAAAACTTTAGCCTAATTTTCCCTAGGCTCTGCCCCCTAGCGGTGAGTAGCCAAAAGGTCGTTCTTGACTGTTTAGGACAAGGCCATTGGTTTACTGATAGCACCTGTGAGTAAATGAGAACAGAAAATGAGCTGTGCGAAAGCAGACTTCCTTGGCAAAGCATGGGCTTGGATAGTTCAAATTGATTGGTCCACACTGGAAGCTATGAGATAACTGGTTTGTGATGCACCAGCTTTGTTGTAACCCTATAAAAGCTGTCTGAACCCTGTACCCAGGGTTCCCAGTCCTCTACCCCACGTGGAGTATGGCTGTGAACGCCGCCAGTGCACTGGAATATAAAAGACCTCATGCTTTTGCATCAAGACCACTTCTCGTGAGTGATTTGGGGGTCTGCCTTTCCGGGGCGTGAGGGTTCGAGCTCTCCATGTGTCTTTCACCTACAGATCCAAAACAACAGGATCTCTATGACACAGGACAACAACAGATTCCAAGAGAAACCTCAGTGTGAGCCCATTATCAGTGGGGTAGCAGAAACCAGAGGTTTCAAGGCAGAGCAATGACTCTTGCAAGTAAAAATGAAAGGATAAAGGGTAAACTATGTGACTCAATAAGCCACACTATAGCTTTCATGAAAGATTCTCCTAATTTTTTTCCTGTTTTTTATTTGTTTGTTTTTCTTTTAAATTAGGTTTGTTGGGGGGGCAAGTAACAAGGGCAGAGTGTAGATGCAAGGGGATAGAGAGATAAGTAAGACAAGAAGGGATGGTGTTAGAAAACAAGCAAACAATCGAAAACAATAAATCAGGAAACTTGAAGGCAAATGGATTCAACTAGGGAAAAAATCATCCAAATGAGGTAACCCAGGCCCAGAAAGACCAGGATGGTTTTTCTTGAGCATATTATCCTGTCCTCCTTTGTCCCATTAACATCCTTGTATACTTGTATTTAAAAACAAAGAGAATAATAACAGGTTTTACCTCCTAGATAAAAGTGTGGTCTTATTGACCATGCAGAGCATACTTGATTTTAAGCATTTGCATCAGAGGAAGTGAAACATTGAGTAAAGTGCTTGGTACAAGCTTGGAATAAGAACCTGAATTTGATCTTCAGAACCCATGTAAAATAATCAGGCATGGTGATGTATGCTTGCCAGGTTATGTCTGGGGAGGAAGAGATCTCCCAGGCCCTACGCCCAAAGTGCTGTGTGTCCTAGTTCTGTTAGTGACCCTATTTCTAAAAACAGAGTGGATGTCAGGCTTCCACATACATACAGCTTAACACATAGGTGGACAAACCCACTAGCATACAGATAGCACACACAGGATCAAGCACAAAATAAACCTTTCCATCTATCAGTGCTTGACTCAGACATATGCCATAGTAAAAGTGCACATGGATGGCTTTTAACAAACACAAGGTATAGCATCAGGACACAAAGTAGATGCTCAAAATCTCCACATCAATAGTAACAAGTCCCCTTATTCCAGACTGGTACATATGGCTGGATCTGTTGTTTTTTGTATTATAGCTGATATTATAATTAATCAGTTCACTTTATAAACTACCGATTATCATTGATTGCAGTTTTGCACTAAAATAATACATATCCTTATAGATAACTTCTTCCTTTCTATTTATTTATTTATTTATTTATTCATTTTCAAAGAACCTACTGGCAGCAGACTTGTTTGTTTTCAGAGTAGGCTTTAGGTTTTCTGTGTCTGTAGGCCTTGTTGAACTTCAAAAATGAATAGCATATACTTTATACCAATAATGTACAAATAGGTTATATTTCCCATATCTGTCCAAACTACAATAGTATTTATAAAAATGTTCCCATTTTGGTGGGCAAAGTGTTACTTTATTCATCATTTATTTTACATTTCCATATTAGTGACCTTGACTATTTAATACATATGTTGACATTACACATTGTGTTTTCCAAAAACCATTTCTATATACCTTTTTAAATGACATTGCCTCTTCATTTTTCAATGCTGGAAGCATTTCCTATTGCACATTGTTAGAAATATGATTATTGATAGCTTTGTCTGAAAGTTCATAGTTTAATACTGGTATCCATTTTAATATGTTATACCCAATAGCCTACCAGGGTTCCCAGAGGTCAAAAGTACATAGAAAGAACTTCAGTGGATTTCTGGAGTGTTTGAAGACTAGGTGGGAAACTGGCTGTTGACATTATTAAACTGCTTCTTCTGCCCCAGAAAGTGATGAATTAAGCAGACTGTTGACTTTAAGATTACCTTGGAGATAGATCACAGAATTTAAAATGCAGTCACTCAGAAAACAAAACTGCTTGGGAATAAAAGGCAATAATTACTATCAGTCTTTTTGCCACTAGTGAAAAAAAAAAAAAAAGAAAAGAAAAGAAAAAGCCCTCCCACACTAAACCTTGAAGACTCAGCAAATACCCTAGACACTTCAGATCACATATTGTGATCAAAGCTCCAATCCTTAGGGTAAGCAATGACTGGAAACTTCTCTTTCTCTGTGTGTTCTAAAACCCAAATCACTTTGATTGCTTTTCTGTTTAAACCCAATAAACACCCTTGACCTTGAATTATACTGTTGGGGAGATAAAAATCTAGTTGTTGGAAGAAAACACTAAAACTGAATTCTGTTCTGTCTGGCATCTTAATGAGTAAGGGCCAGTGACAATATCAATAAAGATAGTATGACAGGCTGTGATTAAATGATTTTTTTTAATATTAAAACCTCCAATATAATCAATATTTTATATAATGAGTATCTAAACCACACTGGTGGGGCTAGTACCTGTGTACCACTCAGGAATTAGTGAAGGTAAGATTGTGAGAAGAAGAGATGATAGATGTTTTGATTTTTCCAGTAATATCATAAAGACCATCTTAGGATTTCAAGTTCTCACTGAGCTGCTTATAAGAATCTAGAAATAGTGATTTTTATCTCATGGCTTTTATCACATATTTTCAGTGTAAGCAGGTTCCACGTTTTCAGTGTCTGATGGAGCATCAGTTTTAGGAAATAGCACTGTTCTCATTCTGGGTTTTGGTTAATACTGTTGGAATCCTTCACTATGAAAATTTTTACTAGACTGAGGACATGTTTTTCTTTCTTTTCCTGGCACCTCTCTAGTCTGTTTTCATGTTGCCAGGTACGATGATTCTATCTGCAGCTTTGGGATCTTTTTGAAATGTCTTATAATCTAGACATTTTGCTGTTGATATTCCTCCCATTTCAAGTAAGAATAAATATTTGTGTGTGTGTGTGTGTGTGTGTAAGAATGAGCATTATATAGCAAGTAATAAGACTTCAGTATGGTAACTATGGTGCTGCTGTGGCTGATGGCCCTGACTACAGTGCACAATGAAGTTCTAAATCAATTTTTCAGTGAATGTGTGTGAAGTGTTGCCAATAAAACATGGCCAGCTAAAAATAGCAGCTTGTACATTTCCCACCCCTGAAGTATTGGAATAGAAGATGATAATTGGGATACAGTGTATGGATCGGTTGACCCATTCTTTCAGCTATGTCTTTAGATCTGCCACTCTGATTCATGCTTTGCTTCTTAAGCACTGACTCACTGTAAATATAGCAAATCTCCCCCAGGGTCACCTGAAGGCAAAAGTCAAACAAAATAAAGCACCAAAGGCTCTGGAAAAAAAGCCTGTTTCCTTTCTATGAAGAAAGGGAAAAGAGAGGTCTTACTTTTGGAATAGGAGTGTTGATGCTTCCTATAGGTGAAATTAAAAATATTTGTAGACTCTCAAAGGCCACCTTTTGGCTGGACACTTTTATGCTTCCTATGCACTGTACTAGTAAGCAGCGAACTTCCCAATTCTGTCTTCTCTGCTTAGCAGACAGCCTCTTGTCCTCACCAAAACCAACTCTGTTGCAATAGCTTCAGTGTTGGTTTTTAAAGTCCTGGTGAAGAACTTTTAGTAGAAAGATTAGTTTATTAAAATAAACTATCAAACCATAAGTAGGCAACATATATGTACATCCCCCATGACACTCACACACATACCTACAGCCTGAATCTCTCATGTGTCCTGACCTCAGAAAGAATATAAAAAACTGCTCATAGTTTTGTTTGTTTGTTTATTTTTCCCTAACAATTCTTTATAAGTGACACTGAACCATGGTCACTATTCTTACTTTAATACTTTAATTCTCTTTTAAATGTCTTTTTTTATTAATTTACTTTTTACTTTACAATCCCACTTCCCTCCTCCTCTTCAGCTTCCCCCACTCACCCCCTCCCATCTTCTCCAAGGAAAGTGTAAGGCCTCCCCTGGGAAGTCTACTAAGTCTGTTCCATCATCTCGTTCAGGCAGGCCAATGTACCTCCCCACCCAACACCCCTGTGTTGTCTAGGCTGGGCAAAGTGTCTCTCCATATATAATGGGCTCCAATAAGTGAGTTTGGACATTAGTGTTAGATCTTGGTCCCACTGCCAGTGGCCTCATATATTGTCCCTGTTACACCATTTTCACCTACATTAAGGGAGGCTAGCTCTGTCTTATGCAGGTTCCATTTTGTCAGACCTGAGTCAGTGATCTCTCACTAGCTTGGGCCAGCTTATTCTGGGGGGGAGTTCCCCATCATGGTCTTGATTCCTTTGTTCATCTTATTGCCCCTCCCTCACCTCGACTTTATTCCAGGAGTGTTGTCCATTGGTTAGTTGTGGATTTATGCATCTGCTTCCATCTGTTTCTGGAAGAGGGTTCAAGCTTTTCTGGTGTTACAGATTGTAGGCTGGTTATATTTTGCTTCATGTTTGGTATCTGCTTATGAGTGAGTACATACTATATTTGTCTTTCTAGTTTTGGGTTACCTTGCTTAGGATGTTTTTTTTTTCTAGTTCTGTCTATTTGTCTGTGAATTTTAGAATGTCATTGTTTCTTATTACTGAGTAGTACTTCATTGTGTAAACGTATCACATTTGATTTATCCATTCTTCAGTTGAGGGACACCTAGGTTGTTTCCAAGATCTGAGTATTACAAATAATGCTGCTATGAACATAGTTGAGCAAATATCCTTGTTTTGTGAATGTGCATCCTTCGAGTATGTGACCAACAGTGGCATTACAGGGTCCTGAGGTAGATTGATCCTTATCTTTCTGAGTACTAGTAATGGAGGAGTGTTTCCCCCTTTATCCACATCCTCTTTAGCATAAACTGTCATTTGTGTTTTTTTTTTTTTTTTTTTTTTTTTTTTTTTTTTTGATCTTAGCCATTCTGATAGGTGTAAGATGGAAAAGTTTTATTACATCTAACTCATAGTTCACCTGCTGTTCCTGGGGGTCACGCACTTCAACTTTTGTTAGGAAAACTGATCAGTGATTTGAACCTACCTTTTGGTTTTGTGTTGCTTGAAATCAATGAACAACTGAAAAGTTGGTGAGAAATAAATTATTACAGCTTTGTATGGATGGAGGAAGTGGCTATACTATTCAGGACTCAGAAGAAGTTGGTGAAAAATGAAACCCAAGAGCTGCGAGAATGAAAGCTCATTACTGGCTCTGGTCTGGCAGCTGCCATTCTTCTAATAGCTCCCATCTGCTTTCCTCTTGTGACTCCATCATCTCACTTGGCTTTCAAGGTCATCATTGTTCTCTGTAGCCCTCTGCATGATTCTTTTAGAGGCGTGTTTCTTCCTTTATTGTTCTTCTGAGCCACATTTGAAGTAGATAGGGCCTAGGCCCTCAGAGAGGCCAGTAAGCAATTTCATTATTGTGTTTAAGCCATGATTTTTCTCCCCTTTCAGCTCATGTCTCTTCAGCATCAAAATTATCTCAGACATCTTAGGAGGATTCTAACTTTTCTAATTCCAGTTCATTCCGAATGCCAGTGATCAAAGACAATATTTGTGCTCTGATTTTTTTTAAAGTTCTTATTTCTTTGCCTTCTCATTCCTATGCCTCTGAACTTCATAGCATTATTGGTCTTTGGAGGGAAGGCCCTTAATCTATTTTAAAACAATCTGATGGATGCTCTCCCCTGGGATGCTATTTCCAATGCTATTCCAAAAGGAGATGAGTCCATATACATCTCACAGCTCTGCTATATCTTCACACTGCCACTCTGCTTGCTGTGGCAAGGACAGAGAGACTAGGATGATTTGGTACACATTATCTTTCACCTGTGTTCTATATAGCCTGGTTTCCCCTACCTTGGTTTCAAGCAGGCTGCACATCAATCCTGTTGTTGTGTATAGGTAAGAAAGAAAACTCTTTAAATGCACAACCACACAATGTTAAGATAAGACCGGTTTCTGAAATAGAATAGAAATGAAATAGGGACTAGGAAATACAGAGAATATTGGAATCACAAATACTTGTGAAGCTGAGTCGATGAGAGTACCCTTTGTGAAGTTCAAACCTGTAGTCTGTCTACCTGCCTTCCCTTCATGACTATTTCTGTAGCTGTTTCTGTTGTTAGACATGAATGATCGACTACTCAATGTGTTTGAACCTGTGCTAAATGGAAGGGAGTATGTCTACAAATTACACTCTCCTCATGTTTGTGGAAGAATCTAAGTGGTGGAGAGAAGAAATAAATGAGAAAACATAAAATACAAATATACTATGAATTGCACTAGAGTACACACCAGTACAGGAAGAGAAATAGACAACCCTGAATTTGACAGGGGAAGTATTTCCTGAACTGGTTTAAAGGCATCACAAAAATTCATTATTTCAGTTTTGGAGATAGATCTAGACACAGTTTCCAGTCCCAGATCTGACATTTACGAGTAACATATCCTTGCAATATTGATATCTGAAATCTACTTCTTTTTTTAACTCTAAGATGGGCTAACAAATCAGTCAATGCTTACCTTGTAAGATTGCTATTTGAAACACACTAAAAAGCACTCTTCAAAATAAAGCACTTAGCAGACACTTAAAAGTAAAAGTAATTATTGATATTTGTGATTTCCCTTAATAATGGGATTTTTTTTGCATCTGTTACTTATTATTTTATGTAGGGGTGTGTGTGTGTGTGTGTGTGTGTGTGTGTGTGTGTTCTTAGTTTCACTCCAATGAGAGAAGATCTATGATTGCTTCCTGAGACTCTGTTATTTTCTCTAAGATCACTCATCTCTAACTGTAGATGTAAATTTGTAACTAGTATAGAGTAAGGGTTTTAGTTCTTAGAATACAAATCTGTAACCCCTTCATCTTTCTCTGTTTATGTCTTAATAATGTGTGACAACTAGGGTTTCTCTGGACATTTTTAGGTTTTACAAATATATTTAAATTTATTTTATTTAAAGACCAGGATCAGCAAGATGGCTTAGGAAGTAAAGGTACTTGCTATAAAACAGTCTGACTGAATGGGTTTGATCCTAAGGGTCCATTTGGTAGAAAGAAAAAATAGACTCCAGCAAGTTACTCTCTGACCTACACCATGTGATGATGATGATGATGATGTGTGTGTGTGTATGCGCGCACACACACACACACACAACAGGCCAATCTCAAATATGAAGTATGTCTATTATTTTTGATATGGTTCTACATACTAGAGCTGGACTAGGCTCAGGAGTTTCCCACCATTTTCATGGATTATTTTTATATGTGTATTCTACCATCTGGGTCATTCTCCACACATACCAAAGAACAGGCAGAAGAAGAAAGTCAGGAACCAGGTAGCATTTCCTTAGTATGTACTAGATAAATGTCAGACACAGATAGCCATGCATACTACTTTCAGACAGCTTTTCTGCACCTGAGAGTCAAAGACTAGAGTGACATTCCTATAAGCTCACTATAAACTTCCCTTAAAAGTGATAAAGCTTGGGAACCAGCACTGGACAGAACCAGGCACTCTGAATGTATGTCAGTTAGGATGTCTGGGAAGTCTATTGTACCTCTGACAGAGGAATTAGTATTTATCCCCAGTGCACAAATGGGCTTTGGGAGCACATTCCCCATGGAGGCATGCTCTCTCAGCCTAGATAAATGGAGGAGGGTCTAGGCCCTCCCTCAAATGATGTGACAGACTTTGTTGATTTCCCATGGAAGACCTCACCATCCATGGGGAGTGGATGAGGGTTGGTATGGGGGTCAGTGGGGGCATGGGAGGATGGGAGGGAGAGAGAACTGGGATTGATATGTAAGATAAGATTGTTTCTAAATTAAATAATGACTGAAAGAAATATTTAGTTCTCTCTATTTTAAACATTCCTTTGTTCATGAATTTGACTTAAATAAATGAAACAAAACATAACTGTCTGTAGATTAAGTGATTGACATAGATGTTTACTATGAATTCTGCTGAGTTCAGTGAAAAAGCACTTAGCAGACACTTAATAGTCGAAGTGCCACATTTATTCCATCCATTTAGGGTCTGACGGCTTAAAGGCTAGGTATTTACTCTAGATACCTAATTATCTTCTAAACTGCCCACAGAACATATACAATTTCTCCTCCTTCATTCCCTGTCCACTGATCTTTGCATCCTTTTGTAAGACACATTGGAGCCCTACCTTTGGCCCTCTTCTCCTTTCCTTCCTTTATCCCTGGCCCCTTCCAAGCTGTCTTGGTTATCCTTTTGTCTGGACTCATACTGTACTCAAACTGTACTCCAAAACCCCAACTCTTATGTTCACATGCCAAATGCCTAATACATTCAGCTTTCAATTTGGTGATATAATGGTTAACAACATCCTAACCACATGGTGGAAATGTCAGAAAAACAGAGATGCAGGATAAAGTAAAGTCATGCAAATTACTGGTCAACAAGTTTTCTCTGTCTGGGATCAAGGTCTACTGAGTAAAATGAAAGTATAGAAATCAATTTTCACATGTCTCTGGATCAATATTTTAAGTTCAGCATAATTTTCACATTAGTGCTGTGATATATTGTAGATTTAAGTTAACCACACAGATAAAAATGTTTGCTTTCTGCAAGTATACAGGTAGCTCAGAAAATATAAAAATAAAATAAGTAAATAAACCTACATTGAGTCTAATACATATATATACACATACAAATATATATATATATATATATATATATATATATATATATACATAATTACCACTAATTACTGAAGTATTAGACATGTATGCAACAATTGATGGTTTCAATAAAGCTCTCACATGTATGTATCATTTCTGCCCAAATTCTATGACTATAGACTCTAATGACTTCCACAGAGGAGCTGGCTAATCCCAGCTCCCCAGAAATTCTAGAATGGTTATGGCAGTTTTCCCTCAATTTGTTGATGGCAAATCATGGATTGTTTTTACGGTGGCACTTGTGTTTGTGGTGATCTCATAGATGCACTATATATATATATATATATATATATATATATATATATATATATATATCAGATTTATGAAAAGAAGGAAATCACAAGTCATATATATATATATGTGTGTGTGTGAGAAATAAATATTTCTCAATGCTTATTTAAATACAATATGCTAATTTAATAACCGATACATGTTGTTTTCTTGAACTTATTTAATTCATTTGAGAAGTTTGTGTGTGTAAAGAAAACATTGAATAATGGGCTAAATGATATTCCCCAGAACTTAGGCACATTTACTGATGCCAGCAACCAATGCATATGACCATATTTGCAAAATGAATCTTTGCAGAAGACAAAGTTCTGGACTTTATTATCAAGTGGGCATTAAAACCAAAGTTAGATGGAAATCTGATACAGCGAGACAAAGAAGAGAAATAAACACAGAAGAAAAACAAAGACAAAGCTGGTGGCAGGTATTAAAGAGTACTTCAGTCACAAGGACTTCCTGAAGCCACACAGAGTGAGCAAAGACAAGAGAAAATTGTCTCTAAGGGGCTCAAGAGCAAACACAGGGTTAATATATACTTCTGGTTTCCAGAAGTCCCAGGGATGTTTTTTCTCTCTTGTCTTTTTAAATCTAAAAAGTTATCTGTAACAGATAACTTTTTTTTTTTTTGTTTTGTATGAACTTGTTGGTTTTGATTTCTAGGTTTTTATTGTACTTATGATACCTATTAATGTTGTTACATTTATGTATTTCAAAATGAAATACTAGAGGAACTGATAACTAAGGTGAACACACTCAAAAAATATTCAATGGGTATCCATGAACTTTTGATAGTTTCCGACAGACAGCTTGAGAAACAATAACCTCCAATTCTGTTCAGTATAAATTCATGTACAATTTTTATTGCATACAGTTTAGAAATTGAGATTTACTTTGGTACCAATTTATTGTCTAGTCTTTGAAAAAAATTAACTTAGAGATTCTGAATTGAACTGACTGATTATCAGATATTTTCTCTTATATTGGGGATTATTAATTTTTTTTCTTGAGGAGCTAAGGAAAAACTGAGAATAATGATGATGGAATACAACATGTTGTCACTTGTTGTCAATACTCAGAGCCTGATTATCTAAGTCCTGTTGGCATGGATACTGATTCTGGGACAGCCAGCTAGAGTCCTTTACTAATACTTATTTTCTTTCCTTTATTGAAAAAAGCACAACTCCTAAAAATTATAGGGCAGGAAGAAATAGTTATTACATGACACATATTACACTTTGTAAGAAGCATTAAAATGTCAGCTAGAGATAAAGAGAAATGAAAATACATTACTAATATGGGGAAGGAATAAACATTTATATTTATATTATGTAATCTTTGGGCATTAGAGAAAAAGCAGTGAGCAAGGGCTTGTGGGAATAAATTATATATGCATTAATTCTAGCTAGTTGTGCTATGTAAGTGCTGAGGGGAAGATGAATGTGTATCAACTGTTAAAATTAACATAGAAATTCATCAATTAAACATTTCTCTAAATGTGTCAGTATTAAAATCCTGTTCATGGATCATAAGTCAATCAAATTACATACCTCACATGAAGTACTTTCTTCCAAGAAAGTAAAATAGTAGCAGAACAGTAGAAATTATGATTTATATAACCAGTCAAACATGAATAGCCTATATGGTAAGGCACTGACTTTGTCATAAGAGAAAATGGGAAATCATAAACTCTTGGCTGCCTCTCTATGTTGCTTGCATAGCATCTCACATTAAGAAATGACTACATTGTCTCAGAGGAGATCTATGAAATCTAGGAAATTGTTTGGATGCTGAATTTTTACAGCTGATTCTTATTATTTGCAGTTAATTTTTAAGTGCTTACAAATAGTGAAGACTGACACACAGATGTGAAAATGGTTAGATGGAATAAGCAAGCAAACCTCAGTAGTTAGAGACATTCACAAAGACCTGAAATTGACCCTTACCACTCATATGAAAAAGCCAAGCATACTGTAATCCCAGCACTGGGAAAACAAAGCTAAGCAGAGTGCTGCCGCTTGTTGGTCAGCTATCTTAGTCTAATAAATAAAAAGCCCTAGGGTGGTGAGAGACCTTGCCATACAAAAAGGTGATTGGTGCCTGAGGAAAGACATGAATGCTGTCCTCTATTCAAGCCAATCATACAGTCACCTCCATATGCACATAAGTGTACATACACAGCAAAAAGCAGTAGAGATTAAGTTGATGAATATTTAGGTTTGCTGATTATTTATTTATTTATTTATTTATTTATTTTTGAGACAGGGTTTCTCTGCTGCTTTGGAGCCTTTCCTGGAACTAGATGGGTAGACCAGACTGGCCTTGAACTCACAGAGATCTGCCTGCCTCCTCCTCCTGAGTGCTGGGAATAGAGACATGTACCACCAATGCCCTGCTATGTTGCTAGGTTTGCTGATCATTTTGTTTCATTTCTTTCTTTCTTTCTTTCTTTCTTTCTTTCTTTCTTTCTTTCTTTTTTTTTTTTTGCTTTGCCAAGCATTTTTAGTGTTCAGAATTTAGAATTATAAGGGGACTCATTCAAGTCATATGGAATTCCTTTACCGTTAAAGTTGTTATGTCCCGTGAATGCGTAGAAAAGTACTAGAAGTTATCACTGTGGAATATAAAATTGAAGTTGTAAATTGTTTACTTTCATGTTTGTTATGCATTCATAACCAATAAAAATTTACAGAATAGTATTTTATATTATCACTAATATTGTGTTTTCAAAAATAGTTTTCTATACGAAAAATAGCACATTCTCCATCTTCTTCATCTTCTTTCCACCCCCTTCTCCACAGCAGTATATTTTTGTATGTGTTTTGTTTTCGTTTTACTACAAACGATTCATCTGAGTAGTGTACTTGCTCCTAACCGATGTTGCAAGCTACCTTCCATCTCGCCTTATCTTGGTACACATTCCTTAGGCTACCTTAATCTTTGATTTATTGATTGAAGCTCTTCTCTGATTTCTCACTTAAGTGATGAAAATAAAATGTTAGTCTTTAAGGTCATTAAGTAGCTTTAATTTAGGTCAGGGGGTTTACATAGTGGTGAGGGCAATATGACTTTTATCCAAATTAGAGTATACATAGTGTATCTCAAGCCGATGTCTAGTACATACTAAATCTGAAGGCATTAGAAGACATTCATAAATCTCTACATACTAAACTGATAATTTTGTTTGTTTACAGTGCAGTGTTAATTTCCTGTAGAAAACTGGGCATTGGTGCGGGGACAGGGGTGGGTCTCCATGGCTGTTATACTTATTATAGCTGCAGATATGTCAAGCTGAGTGAATCTCCACAATCTCTGACATACATAACTAGAAAAATCTAGTAGAATAATGAACGCAAAGTCAACCAGGAAAACACAAGTAATAGAAACATTGGCAAAGCCAGTTCTCACAATACAGATTTCAATTTCAAACTGCAAATTGAAATCCCAAGGAGATAATTTGTATCCCCAGCCAATTTGTTAAAATTAAAAGGTCCTCAAAGAGTCCCTCCTCACCAAAGCTGTAACAATTAACAAAAATAAAATATAATTGGATGACAAGAAAACAGAACATAAATATCTATTTATCCTAAGTGTGGATACATATAAATATTTAATAAATGTGTACATAGCAGACTAGACATATTTCCTTTGTAAAAGTATTCAAATAATTTATGTTTTTTTTTTCCATAGAGATGTGAAGAGAATCCATCTCTCCAGTCCTGTAGTATGGGCTAGCTGAATGATGTCCACAGTGAATGATGGGGGAAGTGAGGGAAGGGAAGAAACAGAACTTCATGGGAAGAATCCTGCCGAACACAACTGAGCCAGGTTACCAAGGGTAATGACAACATAAATAGATAAGTCAAGTTGGCAGAATGGTATTATGCATCCTTTTCTGCTGTGACAAAAATCATATTTTATTTCTGCTATTTGTCTCACAATACTACTGTATTGTACTCCTGGGAACAGACATTATCTATCTATCTATCTCTATCTATCTATCTATCTATCTATCTATCTATCTATCTGTCATCTACTAATTTATCTTCTATCCATTATCATTTATCTAGCTATGTTTCTATCATTTATCTAATAATCAGTGCTATTGAATATTTACCATGGATTAATCACTGTTTGCCATTTTACTTAAGTTGCCATTTTTGATTCTTAGGTTTAGATCAGTTTTCAGAAAAAAATAGTTTTACATTGAGACACAAGCCATGATCAATACTAAAGGTATTTATTAATGCCTTCCGGGAAGCCGAACTGTATACTAATTGCTAATGAGCCCCATGTTGCATAACATTTACCATATTAAGAAGGTAAGTTGAGGAATTATTGGGCTGTTCTCACTTTTTTGTTGTTGTTGTTGTTATTTAATTCCATAAGAGTGATGCATGAGAGAACCGAGTCTCTCATGAGTTAGTGAAGTTTACAGAAAACCTACCCATTGCTCTGACTGTAAAATGATGCTTGTATTTTATTTCATCATTTTGTGCCACCTTTCTCAGGGTTTTGGTGACATTTAATAAGCAACCTGACACCAGCTCACCCATGGACTTACCTCTATGAAATTCTCTATCCCCTTGCTACTTTCAGGACATCTTGTTCCTCTTAAAGGCATTGCCTTTCAGGTTCATGTGCTCTGAAGCAGACACTGAGACTGGATGACTGCCTAAGTTCTGATTGTAAAGTGATTAGCTGGTGCCCTCAGGCACAAGTGGCTGTCAGGCCCTGATATGAGCATCTGCACAGAATGCCAGGCTATGGTAATTGGCTTTTGTGCTTCCTGCTTGCTACCCTAATAAGGCTTCATTGGCTTCATTCACTCAATACTTTTCAGTGAAGTGAGTTTTCACTACCTATAGAGTTGATCAAACAACCACATCAGCTTGGTAGAGGAGTTTGAATAAGAAAAGCCAATTCAGGCCAGCGAAGTTTTCCCTAGTGCAAAAAAGAGTGGTGGTTGCTAAGTCAGGTAAGAGTTTACTAAAATGGGGACCAGGGAGCTTTGACTTCAGTAACAGAGTGGATCTCTAGACATGTTCTACCAATGATTAAGATATTAGCCGGAAACTAGTGAAGCTTCATAAATTCTATTCAGTGCATCTTCTGGGTCCTTTTTTGAAAATGTCACTATAGCAACCACCAACAGTAATACCATCTTCACTGATGCTAAGGATTATTTCCTGTTTACCAATACAAAGCATATTTATAAGAATTTTAACAGTATTAATTACATTCAATTTATAACAATCTTATCAGTCATTAGGAGTATGACCATTTTAGAAGCAGGATTGAGAAAATTCTATAAGGTTAGAGAGATGGTTGTGTGAGAGCTTACTACTCTTGCTTAGGACCTGGGTTTAGTTCCCAGGACCTACATGGTGGCTCACAACCACTCGTAATAGTAAATCCAGTGCATATAATGTTCCTTTATGGCCTCATTATACTACTGCACCTACATAATACACACAGGCACACATATATAAATTAAATATTCTTAAAGGAAAAGTTCCAAAATAAGCAATCCAATATGTGATGTTGCCACTCTTCAACAGTTTGCCTCTGCTGCCAATAGTCTTCACCATGATTTCCCCAGGATAGAGTCTGACAATGCTTTGTTTTCCAACCCTGCATTGATCCACATGTTTTTGCCCCTAACTTCAACTTCTTGAATCCTGTGAGAAATCTCCCAACAGCTGCATTTGATTGTACTGTGGGGATGTAGTAGGCATAAACTGTTTCACTGAAGTTTTCTATGTCACAAATTTGAAATTAAAAGGTGACTGTCATTGGGTTTTAGGAACTCATGGGCATGGAGTAAAGTCAATATACTTGCATTTCAAAGCCACTAGTAAAATGAAGCTTGAGGTAAAGGCATTAGAACAAAAAGCTATTTGTGGTAGTTTGAATATAATTGGCTCTCATAACCTCATAATTAGGAGGTGTGGCTTTATTAGAGGAAGTATGTCACTGAGGGGGGCAGACTTTGAAGTTTTGTATGTTCAGGATACCGCCAAGTGTACCAGTTGACTTCTAATTGCTTGGAAGATGTAAGACTCTCAGCTATCTCTCCAATACCACATCTGTCTGCATGTTATTATGCTCCCCGTCATGATGATAATAGACTGAACCTCTGAACCTGTAAATAAGCCACCCCAATTAAATGTTTATTTATAAGAGTTCCCATGGTAATGGTCTCTTCACAGCAATAGAAACCCTAAGATATTCCAGTGGTGATTTAAGAAAAAGTCAGAATAAGAATGAGTAGATACCCAGATTATCAGAATAAGAGTGAGTATTTGATCAAAAAGAGTGAGCATCATTTTCATGCCAAGAAGAATGAATGGAAAAGAGAATAAAAAGATGAGGACAGAAGAGTAGAGACTACAAAACAGTATACATTCTCATTGAGAAATATCATTGCCCTTGTTGGACCAGATATACTTGCTCTATTTATTGTCATTGGTTTCTTGTCCTATATTGTCATCAATCTGCACATGTTTTTCTTAACTTTAAAGCAAGTGGTAACTAGCTAAGACATCATTTGATTATAGAGAATGGATCCAGTAATTTTATTTGGCCTCAATATTCCACATTGAAGTGTGCTCTGTTGGGAAACTTAATCTTGTTATGTTTTCTACATGTTTAGTGAAACAGTATATTTTCAGGTTCTCTGTTCCCCCCTGGTTATAACTTAGATCTTGGTTCTTTTTGTGAGCCAATGTCTACTCTCTACTGCCAGCACTCATCCCTCCTAAGCTCTCTCTGGCAAAGGACCATCTTCAATTTGGTCCATCACTTGTAGGAAAGATAGGGTTGGCTGCAAAGGGAAGCTTACTGTCATTTACTATACTTCTAACTTTGGGATTCATTGAGGGAAAGTAGGTCAAATAATGAAAGAGCAGGGAACTGTGGGATTTAAACACTTGGACTTTGATGGTTTGTGATGAAGTAGAGTGATTGTCTTGGGGTTGCCTATCAATGTAATCACACTTTTCCAATGAAAATCTTCTCAGAGTTCTATAAGTGGGAGCATGGCATGTTACAAATTTTAACCATCTTCTGAATGTTTACCATCTTCTAGTGTTTTTTTCACTGAAATATTTATTTGTTTTAGGAGATAATATTTTATCAGGTGAATTGAAGAAAGAGAATAGTCATAAATCATCATGTGATACTTTATGCAAAGTATAATTGAATGTCAATAAAGATAGATAAACATGATAAATGATGTGTTGAGAATAGTAGCCTCAGAGCTACTTTTCTTTAAAATGATGTATTTTTGTAGTATTTTGACAATCCAGAATAAATTATATTATGAGTAAAGTAAGATACACATGAAAGGAGAGGCCATATTGTATTGCTACATATTTTCTTAGTTTTAATTATCTTATAATTAATGCTTCACTTCATTTATAGCTCTTTTTGATAGCATATATTTAGCAATGCTCTAACATGACTCCATAGAAAAATATGTTGTTTAATCCCTGTATCAAATGAAATACAGAAAATTTCTTCAGAGATGATATGCAACATATCAAATCTTATATACATATACATATTAAATGTCCAAGAATGAGATTTATCTCTCTGCAGTTCTTTGAACTAGCCATCAGCAGTGAGAAATGAAATGCATCCTAAAAGACACACAAGAAGCTGTTAAGGCTTTAACACCAAATGCCCTAAACTCATCTGTAAGCCAGGTAGTTTGTTGTTGAATGACCCCATGAAGTCTCTCACCTTTTGTCATAACCATAAGTTGTGTGTGATAACTCTCAAATCAGGGCCATTGTGAGGTCAGACGGAATATATGTGACATCATATTTTATTTTTATTTATTTGTTTGTTTGTTATTTTACATGTCAATCCCAGTTGCTTCTCCCTCCCTCTTTCCCTCTCTCTTACCCTTTCTGTCCCCTCACATGCACCCTGACTACCCTCCCCTCTCATCCCCCCATCCCAATTCTACATGTAGGGCATTGCCATCCAGGTGGTGTCTTGTAGATCTGTCAGGTCATTTGAAGTAGGGACTAGGACTTCTATCTCTAGATTAAGGTAGTATCCCTCCATGGGGGATATGTTTGCAAGGTCCTTTTGTGCACCAGATATACATCCTGGTTCCACTGTCTGAGATCCCTTAGACTGCTCAGTCCTTCTGGCTGAGACCCATATTCAGGGGGTCAGAGTCAGTCCCATGCTGGATTCCCAGCTGTCAGTCTGTGGGCCTGTTAGCTCCTCCTTGTTCAGGTCAGCTGTCTCTATGTGTTTCTGAAACCTGGTCTTGCCCTCTCCCTCTGCATATGAAATCTTGTTCTATCAGTGTTTAGGTATGGGTGTTTTCTTCTATTTCCAATAGGTACTAGATCAGGGATCCATGATGGTGGATAAGTTAGTAGTTGATCTCACAGTCCAGGAAGGGCTTTTATGGTAGCCTTTCCATGGTTGCTCAAATTGTTAGTTGGCGGCAATCTTGTAGGTCTCTAGACCTTACTTTAGGTTCAGTTTTCTCTTCAAACCAATAATGGATCCCTCTTTTATGTTTTCTCTCTCTCTCTCTATGTCTCTCTCTCTCTCACTCTCTTTCTTCTGTCTTCTATTCCTACCCTGACTCAGTCTTTCTATTCACACATGCTTTCCTCTCCTCCCTTTTCTTTCTCCTACTTCTCTCTCCATTCACTGCCCCCTCACTTCCTATGTGCTCTGAGAGACATGTCCCTTCTCCCTTCTGTGAGGGACTGTATATGAATCTCTTAGAATACACCTTGTATCTTAATTCCTCTGGTGGTATGAATTATAGGCTGGTAATCCTTTGGTCTAGGTCTAAAATCCATAAATGAGCAAGTACATACCATGTTCCTCTTTTTGTGACTGGGTTACCTCATTCAGGATGGTTTCATCAAGTGCCATCCACTTGCCTGCGAATTTCAAGATACCATTATTTCTTTCTGCAGAGTAGTATTCCATTGTGTAGATGTGCTACATCTTCTTTACCATTCTTCAGTTGAGGGGCTTCTAGGTTGCTTGGAGCTTCCTTGATATTACAAATAATGCTGCTATGAACATAGTTGAGCACATGTCTTTGTTGCATGGATGTGGATCATTTGGGTATATGCCTAAGAGGGGGATTATTGGGTTCTGTGGTAAACGAATTCCCATTTTCCTGAGGAACCTCCATACTGATCTCCAAAATGGCTGTATGAGTTTGCACTCCCACCAGCAGTGGAGGAGTGTTCCCCTTTCTCCACATCATTTCCAGCATGAGCTGTCATTGGTATTTCTAATTTTATCCATTTTGGCAGGAGTAAGATGGTATCTTAAAGTTGTTTTCATTTGCATTTCCCTGATAGCTAAGGATTTGAGCACTTCCTAGAGTTTCTTTCAGCCTTTTTGATTTCCTCTAATGAGAATTCTTTCTTCAGTTCTGTACCCCATATTTTAATAGGGTTGTTTGGTGTTTTGTTAACTAGTTTCTTGAATTTTTTGTATATTTTGGAGATCAGCCCTTTGTCGGATGTAGAGTTGGTAAAAATATTTTCCCAGTCTGTGGGATGCCATTTGGTCTTGTCCACTGTGTCCTTTACCTTACAGAAGCTTCTAAGTTTGAACAGGTCCCAATTATTAATTGTTTCTCTCAGTGTCTGTGCCCCTGGAGTTATGTTCAGGAAGCAGTCTCCTATACCAATTTGTTCAAGGTACCTCCTACTTTCTCTTCTAAGAGGTTGAGTATGGCTAGATTGATGTTGAGGTCTTTGATTCATTTGGACTTGAGTTTTGTGCATGGCGACAGACATGGGTCTATCTGCAGTCCCCTACACACCATCATCCAATGGTGCCGTCACGATTTGTTGAAGATGCTTTCCTGCCCCATTGTATTCTTTTAGGTGTTTTGTCGAAAATCAAGTGTTCATAGGTGTGCGGGTTTATATCAGGATTTTCAATTCGATTCCATTGGTCTACCTGTCAATTTTTGTGCCAATACCAGGCTGTTTTCAGAACTATAGCTCTGTAGTAGAGCTTAAAGTCAGGGATGGTGATGCCTTCTGAAGTTCTTTTATTGTACACAGTTGTTTTGGCTATTCTGTGTCATTTGTTTTTCCATATAAAGTTGATTATTATCCTTTCAAGGTCATTGAAGATTTGTGCTGGGATTGGATTTTAATGGGGATTGCGTTGAATCTGTAGATTGCTTTTGGCAAGATTGCCATTTTTACTATATTTATCCTACCTATCCAAGAGCATGGGAGATCTTCAATTTTCTTGTATCTTCTTTAATTTCTTTCTTTGGAGCCACAAAGTTCTTATTATATGGCTCTTTCACTTGTTCCATAAGTGTTACCCCAAGATCCTTTATGTTGTTTGTGGCTATTGTAATGGGTGAAGTTTCTCTGATTTCTAACATCATATTTAAGAAACATCATTAGATCCATTTATTTTTTAACAAACATTATGTTTTCTACTGTGATATATTTTTTCAAAATTTAAAAAAATGAACAATAATTTAAATGGATTTTATAAGTTATTTTGCCTCTTTCTGAGATTATGTATTCTTTATCTCCTCTTTCTTCACCATTGCAAACGCACATACATAAACGCACACACACACACACACACACACACACACACACACAAAACACACACACACTTTTCATTTTTATTTTTCAGTGTAACATTGTATTTTTATAGCAAGCCAAATGCATGACATTCTGAGTACAACTTGCATTACCAAATTCTCAGGAGAAACTGAGAGCTTTGTGAATCAGTGGGATGAGAAAATGTGGTAATAACAGTGTTTCTGTCCTCATCTAATTTGCTCCTGGGAAATCGTTATTTATTTAGGCTGGCTTGTCAAAAAGAAAGAAAGAAAAAGAAAGAAAGATGAAGGGAGAGGGAGGGAGGGAGGGAAAAGAAGGAAGGAAAGCAGGGAGGGAGGGAGTGAAGGAGAGAGCAAGGGAGGGAGAGAGAGAAAGTGAAGGAAGAAAGGAGTGAAGGGAAGGGAAGGAGAGGAGAGGAGAGGAGAAGAGAGGGAAGGGAAGGGAAGAAAAGGAAAGGGAAGGAAAGGAATGGAAAGGAAAGGAAAAGGAAAGGGAAGAAAGGAAAAGGAAAGGAAAAGGAAAAGGAAAAGGAAATGCATTACAAGCATGTCTTCTTTACCAAACCATCTCACATGCTGTTATTGGTTCTCTTGAGGATGGGACAAGAAACATTTCTCAGTTCAACTGATGACCAAAAAGTGGTAGCTGTCAACCATACTTAGAAAATTTCATGAAAGTTTCCTCCTAGAGTCTCTGAAGAGAAACAAGTAACAGTATGAAATAAAACTGAAGGAAACATAGATTTCCAACTAGAAAGTTGTATGTAACACAGTAACAACTAGGCTCAGTATGGGACAATAAAAGCTAAGAAAGTGAGGCTCTGAGTAGTGCAGGTAAAGTTCCTGAGGACACTTTCTGTCATGTGAAGATGGTGCATCTTTGTAGTTCTCACTCGATTAGCACAATCACCGCAAACATGAATCATTGTAAAGCCTCAGTTCCATAACAGTCATTGTTTTGTTACTTCAGTTCACAGCAATAACATAACAGATCAATATGCTTTTTCAACTCTTGAATCGGTGGTATATTTAGTAGGATAAATCACACTGGTAGTTATTTGTCTAATTAACTTGTTACAGGTGCCCAAACCCAAATTCTATTTAGATAGTAGTTCAATTACTTATTTAAATAACTCCCAGTGATAACTTTTTGAAATGTTTTCTTTAATAAAGTTTAGTGTTTTAAAATGGTGGTACTTTTTAAACATAACCATGAAGAAAATTAATGTCATATTTCTGTCTTCTTACCTCCAAAATTATAGGATTGAGTTTCAGTATAGTTTATTTTAACAGATTATATACTAGATGATTTTAGAAGAGTCCACTTCCAATCTTCTGATATGTATTACACAAAACTTCCTCCTTAATAATTGGGAAATTAAGTATTTAATAAAATTCTATTACTAATTTTACATAGCAATTTTCTGAACTCAAGGAGAGTGGAAAAAAGAAAGAACTTGATATATAATAATAAAACACAAATTCAAACAAAAATTATTAATATGTTACCTATAATAGGACACTCAAATTTGTCTATGCTGTATATCCATATTTCAACATTGTTCTGATTTTGGAATATGGAATGAAGTCAGGAAATGAGTAAGGGCCCATGTGGTGTGGCCTTCAATAGAGAAAAGAGAATATGATGCTACAAAGTGTAAAAGGGAAGAGAAAGGATTAAGTTGGGGAGTGAGTTATGATAGAGCAGAGGAGAGTATATAGGTTAAATAATATCAAAAGTTCTTCAAAAAACTCTTATGGGAACTCATTACCATAGAAGCTTTCATATTCTACATGTTTTCCCTTCCTCCCTCCCTTCTCTCTCTCTCTCTCTCATTTTGTTTGTTTTTAAATACATTTATTTATTTGCTTCCCCTGACACCTCCCTGTTCCTCTCCCCCTCTGTTTCCAACCCCACCCCCAACCCCAATCCACTTCTCTGTTTCTGTTAGGGAAAGGTCTGGTCTCTCCTAAGTATCAACAAAACCTGGTTTATCAAGTTACACCCAGCAATACTAAGCACTTCCCCCATGTATTAGGGCTGGTCAAGGTGACCCAGTATGAGGAGGAGGATTCTAAAAGCCAGTAAAAGAGTCAGAGAAATCCACTCTTCCTACTGTTCTGCAAAAAGACCAAGTTCCACAACTGTAACACATATGCAGAGTAATATGCCTAGTAATAGCAGATATGTAGCCTGAACTGGCCCTCTTTTATGACCAGTTTGGTGTCTAGCCCAATTGTCATCAGACAGGCTTCATATAGCAGACAGATGCAAACTCCCAGCCTAACATTAGGCAGAGTTCATAGAATCCAGTAGAAGGGGAGACAATGATTGTAGAAGCCCAAAAGGGGTCAAGAACACTACAAAACGCTCACAGAATCAAATAACTTGGGCTCATAGGGGCTCACAGAGATAGTGATGACAACCAGAGAGCCTATATGGGAATGAACCTATTTTCATGCCAGTATGTTCTGTTTTTATTATAGCTCTGTGCTAACCTTAAAATAAGTGTTGGTGTTACCTCTGGCTAATATTTCTTTTTGTTTATTTAGTTTTGTTTTCACTGTTCTGCGTCTTTTGTATTTTCATATGAAATTTAAGATTTTTCTTTCAATTTTGAAGAAGTGTGTTGAAATTTTGATGTTGATGGCTTTGAACCTATAGATTGCTTTTGGTATAGTGGATATACTCACAATATTGATTAAGGTAGGCTATGAGCCAAACACATTTTACCAACTGGCCAATGCCCATAAAAAGAAAAGAGGTTGGGGAGGAGATGGGTCCCTGGCAACCAAACAAGTGACTTTGTGGTGACGTGAATCAGTACTAACTTTAAAATCCAAATTTGGTCAAATAATTTAAAGCTGAGATATGAGTCTTCACATTTACAGACTTTGTAGAAAGTTTCTTACTCCCTTTCTTAATGCAATTCTGGTGTAACCATTTTGAGATGAGCATGATAAAATAAGTTAGAAAGCAGAATGGTCTAGAAATTTTAGGATAGTATTGCAATAACATCAGAATTGTTCCCATGTCTTAGGGCACACTTTCCATCCCTGTGCAAGGTGACTTTATTTTTGACATTGTATCTTGTGAGGAATTTAGAACCACTCTTCAATTTAAATGTAGGATCCTGTGATCAAGGCCACAATGGCTAAGACACCATCACTGTTTTCACACTTCGCACTACCCTGAACACTGGGTGAAAGCAAGATGACTTTGTTTTCTTTCAGGAAACCTAGAGCCAAGTCTCTTACCATCCGTCCTTGTTCTGGCTTCCTCAATTCAATCTACCTCTAAATGACTACTTTATAAATTCATTGTATATATCATTTTTAAGATACAAGTTGCTGTCTGGTGGTAGGTGTTTCCTATGAAACCATGTCCTTTCTAATATAAAGAATGAGAGATAGCCTGTATTTAATATCTGGAAAATTTTGACTGCTTCCAGTGATTATATTAGATCAAACTGGATAGCAGATGCTTATACTTTTTTACAACTGAGTTTAACAAATACTTCCCAATCAATCTGTATCAATCACCCATTCAAGACCTCCATTCCATACACATCTCTTTCTATCAAATTTCTTAAAACTGAGGTCCTTACAATAAATGATAATAATATATGCAGTTGGAACCTTGTTAAAAGACTAAACACAAAATGTCAGGCAGAAACTCAGCAGAAAAACCAACTGGATAGCAACATTTATCTTCAAGCTTGTTTTACAGTTTTTAAGGTTTGCAACATTATTAGTGCTAACATCAGGATTTATTACATGGAACACTAACTTCTGAAGGGCCTCTTATTTTTGGGATGCTTCTGAAACTGAGAAGCCACAAATCAATGATGCATTTAATAAATACTGTTTTTATTAAAGAGATTGCAAATGATGAGTCTTACAGGTTTGGTAATTCCTGAAAGTAATGTTACCTGATTAAAACTTTTATAATGTTGCATCAGTTGTAATATTGATTTGCATAGCATGATTTTGAAAAGAATGATCAGTTGTTTTTGCATCCTTTCTTTTCCCAGCAAACAAGTACTTGTCTTTAGCTATGAAACTAAAATATATTCTATTTTGACCCTAAGGGATAATATATTTTCTTTGAGTATTTGCATAGAGGTATTCCAGTTGAAGAGGGAAGTGCTGGGAAGACACCAATGAGGCTTACAGCTGTAGAATGACATCATCTGTTAATTTCTGTTCATCTATCTTTCTTTCAAATTTCAATGAAACAGAAATCTGATGACTCACAAAACTGAAAATCTTCAGATTACATCAGCGACAAACACCGATGGACAAAATTTTCAAAGGAAGTCAGAAAGATACAAGTCCCTTTCTGCCTTTGTTGGGGACAGATCAGCCTGTCACAGCTTTTATTTGATTATAGAAACAAATAGCAATTTTTGGAAAATAAGAAAAAAAAAAACTGCCTCAAATGGATCCAACTACCTTCCTCTTCATGTCCATATATGAACAAAGCTCTGAATATGGTAAAATGTGATATTTTGTGTCTGTTTTTCCTGTTTAACCTTTAGAAGAAGAGTGAGGACCTCTCTAATGTTGATGATTTGGGAATAAGGAATGAGTGATTCCTCAAAGCAATCTCTCAAGAATCGTACCAGGAACAAGTTTAATGGATGCTAGGCTAGACATTCAAATCACAGATCTGCACTAGTGTCTCACATATCTAACTTTTCCAAAACCTCTAGGAAAGAGTATGGTGATATCTTGTTTGTACTCTAACAAATACAGCTTGCTTGAAGATCAGTGAGTATATCTAGCCAATGGTTAACCATAGAGGTCTGGAGGTCTATAGAGACAGACAGGTAGTGATATGGCTGGGTGGAGAAAAGGATATAAGGCAGGAGGATATAGATGCTCTCTTTTTATTTTTTTTTTTCTGGGAAGTTGGCCAGGTAAGGTATGCTGTGGCTTGCTCCTTTTTCTCTCTTATCATTCTGCATTTACCCCTATATCTGACTCTAGATTTTATTATTAAGAGCAATTAGAATGTGTGCACGGAAAGAGTATGACTTATTTTCTTCTCTTAACAGAAAAGGGAGCAGAAATCAAAGTGTTAAAGTCACACAGGATTCATGGCAGAGATGAGCTTTAAACAGGGTTCAGTCTTGACCTCCACATCTCTGTATGCATCCCTGCAGGGAAAGCACAGTTAAGAGCATAGTGTGACACAAGCGGGAAACAGTGGCATCTTCAGAACTGTAGGCAAGTATCTCAAGAACAATCTTGAAGAGATATTCAGATTTAAGAACATCATGTCTCAGTCTACATTTTGTTACTAAGAGATAATATTGAAGTCTTTGCCACTTACACATTTTTTTTTCTATAGGCAGGGAAGTCTAGGATTGAGGAGTCAGTATGCCATGAGAATCTGGCTCTTTTTAAACTAATTTTTATTTAAATTAAAAACAACCTTATTTTACATTCTAATCCCAGTTCTCACTCCCTCCTACAATCCACATCCCCAGAGAAGCAAGGAAACAAGGAAGACCCTAAGAGAGACATACATGGACCCCTGAAAAAGGGAAAGGGACAAGACCTCCCTAGTAAATTGGGAGGATCTAGCTTCCTTCTACAATATCACAAGTTAAAAGGCCACAGGTCAGAGACAAAGAAGAAAGTGAAAGTCCCTCCCTTTTTGTTATAGACTTACTGCTATGTTAATGCTAATAAGTTATTCACATTAAGTTATGCACTCACAGCCTAATCACTTCTCACTAAGCCACCTTTTTGCACATGTTGCATTGAGCATTCAGTACCCAGCTCATGCTTTTGGAGAATCTATTTAAATGGCGCAAATATTTGTTCTATTAGGCAATAAGTGACTTCATGTGAAGCCCAGTGACAAGTGGTACCCATATTTGCCACACAACTGTCAAGACAGGAATGACTCAGTATGTCACAAATAAGATCTCAGTAATACCAAGTGACACTCTAACTTGCACATGAGGTCACATAGACTCAAAGAGAGCATTTCATATGTTTAGGACAAATTACAAAATTAAAAAATAATCATGTAAATTAAGGCCAGATATATACCTTGGTTAGCTTTGTCAACTCAACACAGACCTAGACATATCTGGGAAGAAGGAACTGCAATTGAGAAAATGCCTTCACCCAGACTGCCTGTAGGTAAGTCTATAAGACAGTTGCTTAATGAATGAATCATGTGGGATTGTCCCCCTGACTCAGTGGGGGTGGTGTAACCCTTGAGAAATGGACCTGAGTTGTATAAGAAAGAAGGCCAGCTGGGTGTGTTGGTGGCACATGCCTTTAGTCCCAGCACTCAGGATGGAGAGGCAGGCACATCTCTACAGATCGAGTTCCAGCACAAGCTCCAAAGCAATACAGAGAAACCCTGTCTCAAAAAACAAAAACAAAAACAGGGATGGACAGAAGGAAGGAAGAAGGGCAATCAAGATATGAAGAGAAATACTGTCAGTAGACAGTATTCTTTTGTAAGGAGTAAGTTTTTCCACCTGCTGCCTGGTCTTGTCCTGCTGCACATATACAGAATGACATCTCCCATCATTCTTTTATGGCCTCTATTTCAGTTCCTGCCCCTCCAGGTTTGCACCAAGCTCATGCCCTGACTTTTATTCACAGTGGACTATACAGAACTGCAATCCAGATGCATAGAGGGACGACAAGACCAGGCTACAGAAGCCCACAGAGACAGCTGACCTGAACAAGGAGGAGCCAATGGGCCCCCAGTCCCCAGACTGATAGCTGGGAATCCAGCATTGTACCTACTCAGATCCCCTGAACATGGGTCTCAGTTAGAAGGCCTAGGCAGTCTAAGAAACCTCTGACTTTGGAACCAGGATGTATCCCTGGTGCACAAAAGGACTTTGGGAGCATATTCCCCATGGAGGGATACTCCCTTAGCTTAGAGACAGGAAGGAGGACCTAGTCCCTATTCTAAATGACTTGACAGATTTTGTTGATCCCTCCTGGAAGGCATCACCCTCCCTGTGGAGTAGGGGTGAGTGGGATGGAAGGGTAGTTGTGGGGATGGGAGGGAGGGAGAGGGAACTGGGATCAATATGTAAAATAAGAAAAATAATCAATGAAAAAAAAAGTAGGCCCTTTTCTCCTCAAGTTGATTTTGTTTACAACTTTTTATCACAATAGAAACCCCAACTAAGACAACATATCAAATCACAACTTTTCTACAATTTGGCAGTTGAAGATGAGACCACTTTCTTGCTCAGCCCAACCTTTATGCCCAACTTCTCTCTGCCCTCTCTAATGACATAAATGACTGTTTCTCTATTTTAATGAACATACATTATTCATCCTGCTGGCATAACAAATGGTTTGATTGTTCATTAAAGAAAAAAAAAGAAAAAGGAAGAATCTTCTCCCTAACCTTACCATCACTTTGTGGGAAACATCAACAGTAGGCACCATAAGCCTTACTATTTCATCTCCTAACACCTTGTTACAGCCCCTGACTCTTACATCACCATAACAAAATCTTTATATTAATGTTTTAATTTCCAGTAAATTTTTTGACTTATCTTCTATTTGATCCCCATTTGCAAATACTTTTAACTATAATGCTTTTCATTAGCGAACTGTAATTACCTCTAAAGTGTAGAGACCATCAAGTATGACTGATGTTTGAAGAAATCAAGAAAAGCATCTCTTCTAAATAAATTATTTAAAAAATTAAAATGTGGTAGCAATTAAGACAGAATAATAAGAGACAAAAATGAAAGTTGGAACTTCGTCAAAAATAGTGACTCGGTGGAACAATGGAGACCGTGTATAGGATAGCTCAGAGTATTTGAATGGCACTAGAAATTAACCAGACAATAGTACATGATTATACTATTCTATTCAGAAATTAAGTAAAAATAGATGCCTGATTGTTAGACTCTTAGTTTGGTGACCTTCATCTTATTTCTTCCAAGAGAAGCTTAGAAATGGCAGAGGCAAGGAAAACAATCAAGGTGAACAAATCAATTGATCCATGGGCTCATTGCAAGGATATCCCTTGACCAAATAAAGCAAGTTGGATTTTCTCAGTTTGTTAACATGCTTCCTCGGAATGAGAGTCAATTAAGTCTTAAGTTTCTAAAATCATCCCAAAATGAAACAAAACAACAAAGGTAAATCAAACACTGTGTACTTACATTAAAGAAGTGGATTGGCCACATTTTGGACTGTGTATACTGGGTAGGTTCTAATTTTTTGCCTCACTAGGCTAGCACAAACTGAGCCAGACAAATTTAAGCCTATTTATACATATGTGGAGTTGCTAACTAGGAGCCTAGAGTTTATTAGTTGGTAAGACTTAGGCCTTTAAGTATCTAGAACACTGGTTCTCAACCTTCCTGATGCTGAGACCCATTAATACAATTTCTCATATTGTGATGAGCCCCAACCATAAAATTATTTTTGTTGCTACTTCATATCTTCTACAGTTATAGATCATAATATAAATATCTGTGTTTTCCAATGGTCTTAGGTAACTTCTGTGAGTTTTTCAACCTCCAAAAAGGTGAATCACAGGTTGAGAACCACTGATCAAGACTATCAGCATTTTATTTTACTGAAATTTCGTACTACAGATAATTCCTACCTGAACTTCACAAAGCCCATGGCCCATGTACCTACCTGGCAAAGCACAAAACTAGGCAAATTATAGCCTACTAGCTCTGTGTGGTGTGATACATAGTTTCATAAATAAAGTTTTACTAAAACTGCATGGCCATGCCTATTTTAAAGGCAGATTTCATTTATCACAGAGACTATACAGTTCAAGTGTCCCAAGATATTAATTTTTTCTTGCTCTAATGAAGCTATTAGTCAACCATGGGTCTATCTTCTTGATTTTCAATGTGTGCCCCATAAACCAGGAGATCAGGAGACCTTATTGAAAATACAGAAGACAAAGCTCTTTCTCAGACTTACTAGCCTAGATAAGTAATTTATTATTATTGTTATCATTCTCATTATTATTGGTGTGTATGTGTGTGTAGTGTATGTTTATGTGACACACAGATGGACACGGACAGGTATGCACATGTAAGAGAATGAGAGCATGATTCTAAGAGCTGTTCACTTTAATTTTTAAGACAATGTCTCTCATTGACCTCATTGACTACTAAACCACAGCCCTGGACATATGCCTGTCTCTGCTTCTTCAGCATTAGGGTGATAAGACATCCTGCAATGCCAACCAGAACTTTTGTTTATAAAATATTTCTTCTGGGATTGTACTCAGGACCTCATGCAACAAAGACATTTTATTGTCTGTAGTTTAATAACTGTGATAATTTTAATATAATTTGCCTCCATAATCTCATGGGGGTGGCACTCTTAGGAAGTGTGGTTTTGTTGGAGTGGATATGGCCCTGTTGGAGGAAGTATCTCCTTGTGGGAGCAGGTTTGATTTTCTTATATTAAGGAACCACTCAGTGACTCAGTTGATTTCCTGTTGCCTGGAGGATATAGGATTCTCAGTTATTCCTACAGCACCACATGCTTCCGCATTTCCTGACGTGATGATCATGGACAGAACCACTGAAACTGTGAGTTGCCCCAACAAAATGTTTTCTTTTTAAGAATTGCTATGGTTAGTACCAGGGACAGGGATAGTTGTTAGGCCTGACCATGTTTTTGTTTAGAGTAAGATGGAATTTGGGACTCGATTGGAATACCAGTTGAACATTTTATGTGCTGCCTATTGTGCCATATTGTAGGAGCTTGGAAGACTGTGGTGCTAACTGTGATTTGAACTGCAGGGGCTCACACAAGAGGCTTCAGAGGAGAAGAATTTTAGTGTGTTGCCTAGAGATTGTTCTTGTGATATTTTGGTGAAGAAAACAGCTACTTTTTGCCCTTGTCAGAAGAGTCTGTTTTGTGCTAAAGGGAAGAGTTTTGGATTAATTCTGTTGGCAGAGGAAATCTCAAAAGAGCCAGTATACATTCTGTTGTGTGGTTATTAATGATAACTTCAATGAAGATATATAAGGAAAAGGAGCAGTTTGAGCAAGGGTAAATTACAAAATGTAAAATTTAAGGTGAAAAAGAACACCAACAAGTGCAATGGATTTATGTCTAATGTTCAAGGACATAAACAGAGTAAGGAATGGAATAATGGGAATGGTGATCTCAATGCTTAGAGTTGGGTGTAGTGGTGCATGCCTTTGATCCCAACACTGGGAAGTCCGAGGCTGGAGGATCTTTGAGTTCAAGGCCAGCCTAGTCTACAGATCCAATTTCCAGATGCTCAAGCTTAGGTAGTGAAGGTGGAAAACAGGAAGTTGATAAAGATATAAATGAACAAGTGGGCCATGGTCCAGCTCCAGTAAGCAGCAGTACTTGGCAGCTTTGGCCAAGTGGTTCTTTCTTTAGAATTAAGGGTAGAAGAAAAATGTTATGTAATTTGCCTCCACAATGCTGAGGCCAGGTGTGTGTCAGGAGGATTAGAGAGGTTATTTCATGACGCTATGAAGTTGAAGTCTGGATTACCTTGTAGATCCAAAATGTTAAAGATGCCAGAGCCATGAAATATATGTCTAGAATAGCTGCTACCATGGAGTAGAGCCAGCCCAAGAGAAAGAAACATGTTACATTCAACAACCTTAACAGAGATGGAGATTCTAAGAGTGTTTCGACATCAGACATGGAGATGCAGAGTTTGGAGCTTTCTCAGCTACTTTTAGGTCTTGCTTTGGTTCAGTATTTCCTCACAATGCCTGCTTCACTATATTTCGTGATGGTAATGCATATCCTGTGTCATTATATGTTGGAAATATGTGAGATTTTTCAGATTTTGATTTTACAGGGGATTATAGTTAAGAGATTGCATGAATCTCAGAAGACACTGAACTTTGGACTTTAAAACATTGTTGAGACTGTGATAGACTATTAGGACTTTTGAAAGTGGGCTAAACACATTTTGCATTATGATATTTTTACAAGCCTGTGGGAGCCAGGGTGTGGAAAGTGGAAGATTGAATGTTATTGGCCCCCATAATCTCAGAGGAGTGGCACGATTAGGAAGTGTGGCTTTGTTGGAGTGGGTATGACCTTGTAGGAAATATGTTACTGTGGCAGAGAGGTTTGAGAATACTGCCCTCAGTGACTTCTTGTTGCTTGTAAGATATAGGAATCTCAGCTATTACTTCAGCACCATCTCTACCTCCTTGCCATGAAAATAATGGATTAAATCTCTGAAACTGTAATTGAGATACTCCATTTTAAAGTTTTCTTTATAAGAGTTGCTGTGGGCATGGCATCTCATCACAGCAGTAGAAACCCTAAGACAATAACAGTCCAAGGTGATGCAGGGGGCCTATAAAAAAAACTGAAAAAGAGAATTGTGTAGAATTTTAATGGCGATTGCATTAGTTTTGGTAAATGGCCATTTTTACCATTGTTTCTCTAGCTAGAACTTTAAGTACTATATCAAACAGACTTGGCAACAAATCATCCTGAGTGAGATAACCCAGACTCAAAAAGACAAACATGGTCCCTACTTATAAGTGGATGCTAGCTGTGAAGAAAAGGATAACCATGCTATAGTCCACAGACCACAAGAGGCTATGTAATAAGGAGGGCACAAACAGTGACAAATAGATCTTCCTGGGATGGGGAAATAGAGATTTCCTGGTTGGAGTGGGGATAGGTGGGCATGGGAACATGAGGGATTGGGTTGAGGACATGGATGGAATGGGGTGTACTGAAAGAGATAACTGGAAAGGGTAATCATTTTGGAGTCAGGTAGAAACATGGAGCAAGGGAAACTCTCAGGAATCTACAAGGATGACCCTAGCTAGACTCCTAGCCATGGTGCATATATAGCCTGAACTGGCTACCTCCTATGCCTAGGTGGGGCTTCCAGTGGCGGGATTAGGATGCAGGCCCAGCCATACAACGTTTGGCCTAAATTCTGCCTTTCCTATGATATGTGGGAGGATAGAAGTGGGTAAAGGCAGTATGGAGATTGTGGGAGTGGCCAACCAATGATGGGCCCCTCCTCAGCCCCACACTATGAAAGTGAGCCTACCCATGACACTGCTTGGAGTGCCAGGACCAAGAAGCTGGGTGGCTCAGAGACCTGGGAGAGATGCACACACAATTAGAGAAAAATATATCCATATAATGATGCCTAAGAGATTCTGCTATACACATAGATTGGTGATTACCCCAATTGTCATTAAAGAGCTTTCATTCAGTAGCTGATGGACACAGATGCAGAGACCCACAGCTAATCATTGGGCCAAACTTGGGGAATACTGCTGAAGAGAGGGAGGAAAGATTTTCTGAGCCACAAGGGTGAAGAACACCATAAGGGAATCCACAGAAATAACTAACCTGAACCTATAGGAGCTCACAGATCCTGGACTGACAGCTGGGGAGCATCAACCTAGGCCCTCTATATATCTAATTGCTGTGTAGCTTGTTCTACTTGTGGGACTCCTAGCAAAGGGAGCAGGGTCTGTTCCTAAAGCTTTGGCTTGCTTTTGGGAACCTACTCCTTATATTGGGTTGTTTTGCCCAGTCTTAATACATAGGGAGGAGCTTAGTCCTTCTGTAACTTGATATGGGATGCTTTGTTGATACCCACAGGAGGCCTGCCACTTTCTAAACAGAAACAGAGGAGTCAGGGTGGGTAAGAAGGGAAGTGGGTGAAGGAAATGAGAGGAGAAGATGGAGGGGAAACTGTGGTTAGGATGTTAAATTAGTGAATACATTTAAAGGATTAAAAAATAAGCTGAAATAGAATCTGAACCTTAGACAAGCCTTTTAAAGGTTGTTCAAAAACAGTATGCAGTCTCTAAAGTTAATCAACAGACATTTGTTATACATGTGTGTACTACTTGGACCTTGGCTGCATCTGGAAAAGAGCCAGAATTGGTTCTTGTCCTAAGAAGTTTAAAATTCAGTTAAGACCTAAACAGCCTCAGATGAGAATCAAGTGGAGGAAAGTATAATAGAACACTTGATAATACATAGGTTGCATTGTGCAGATGGCTAGTCATAACACATAGGTTGGATTTTGCATTTGGCTAGTGATGAAGCAGAAATTTCATTGGAATCTGAGAGGAACAGGAAAACTCATCAGGTAGGAACAGCTTTGCACTGCTTATTGTGGTATCTCTGCTACGGTTCATAAATACAAAACTGAGGCGTGAAATGGTCCTCAGAGATGGGATATGCTCCGAAAAATGCTTCCAAGCTTCTCAGAAAGGCTGATAAATGCTCGAGCACACGTGTTTTTATGGCAAGTAAATTAGGCTGTAAATCCAGGAACAAAAGAGAAAAAAATGAACATTCCAGTGGTTAAGATGTGACAGAAAATACCTGAGCAGTCTCCGATGAGATAATTGGTAATGATGTGGTGAATAAAACATCTCCAGTGGAATTAGCTGTGGCAAATCTCATCTTTTTTTCCATGTGAAATGCTAATTTCATAAGAATAAGGCACTTAGGAAGTCACAAGCCTACTGCCTTTTGTCTTTGCCACTGAGCTGTTTGTAAGCATTTAATTTAGTGTGCTGGTATCAAACTCTTTTATCTTAGAATAAGCAGTATTCAAATTCTCAGAAAATTCAGATATGTTTTAATTCTTGGATAGCTTGCTGTTCAGTACAGTTATTAATATTCAAGGGAAACTGAACAACTAATCGTTAAAGAGGTCTCTACCAATCTGTAAAGAACCGAGAGTACGATTTTTCCATTTAGAGTCTAAAAGTCACAAGCACTGACTAATTGGAACTCCTCTGACTTAAGCTGAAAATAATCTTGTTGCCTTTACAGGCACAGCAGCAGGGAAGAGTCATGAGGCTCAGATATTATAAGATATTCAAGTTACTTGGGTGGATTTCACAGCTTTAGAATACTCGAACCATAGATGCCAATATCCTGAAGTCTAACAGTCTAAGATTTTCAAGGGTGTCTCTATTATGCTTTTATTGATTATGAAAATATGAGGACTGAGGTAACAAGAGAAAGAGCTCAGGATGTTAGTCTATGTTAAGAGAGTGTGAGTGTCGAAAACAGGATGAAAATGCTGTAATAAGAAGAGGTTACAACTATTCTTGTATTTCTCTCTCTCTCTCTCTGTGTGTGTGTGTGTGTGTGTGTGTGTGTGTGTATGTGTGTGTGTGTGTGTATGAGTGTGTGTGGGGGTATAGTCATGAAGGTCAGGAGTATGAGTTGGTGGTCTGGAATTCTTACTTCATACTTATACATTCTACTCAGAATTGATAGTGCAATTTGGATATTAGAATTAAACATTCATAATGTTGACTTTAGGAGAATTTGAGCGATCTTCTCTCATCCTTGACCATGTTTCTTGCCTTGTAACCTTTAGCAAATGAATGGTTTGAAAAATCAGAAGACACTTATCAACTTCTAGGTATTATTCATTCTCCCAAAGTAAGATACAGGCATTTTGAACCCTGAGTTAGAGTGTGATAACGTAGCATCATGAGAAACGTTATTGAGAATCTGAACCCTTGAGTTCTGTATTCTAGCAGCCAGGTTTGCTTGTGAGTGTTGGTTTCCTTACTTGTGAGATCAAAGGAGTGAATTGAATGTAGAGGACTTGTAATTAGAATCATCCCCTGAGTACACAAATGAGTGACTATGGATTAATTTTTATCACACTCCACATTCCAACAGCTTAACCTGGCCCCGGCAATCTGTATTTTCAAGTGTTCCAGGAGATATTGTTTGTGGAAGAGTATAAGAATTCCTCTACTATATGATCTCAATGGTTTCTCCCATTGATTAAAATGTTTTTCCTAGATTCATTTTAGACAGCTGGGACTCATCATTTCTGAGGTTATGCTGTTAACTTCCACTCTTCACCAAGTTTTCTACATGTTTTATTATTTTTAAACAACTTTCTAAAATTACCAATTGCCAGTTCTATAGTTTATCTGGCATTATGATTCATTACTGAAAACATTAAAAAAAATAATGGGCCAGGGTATCTAAAAATTCCTGATTTCAAAGTTTCTGGGGACTTAGCTTTTCTATCCAATTCTAGGCCTGTATTCATTTTATAGTTGTTGTACATGCCTACTGAATGCCCTGCAATGTTTTGGACACCAACTATTTTATCCATGTGTAAAATACATCTAAATCCTTATTTTCTTGAAGGTTTGCATTCTATTGATTTTGTTTTCTCCACATATTGTCATTTTGCAATCAGCTTTTTTTGTGTCATCTCACCTTTTTTTGCATGACTTTATCTGGAGTTTACTTAATTTATCTTCTAATTTTTCAATGACTTCCTTTTCCTGTAACTGCTTTTACCCTTCCTCACAGTTATTCCAAATCTGAATTTGTTTGCTTCCTAGGATTCTGGTTCAGGGAATCTAGTTTCTTTATACCTGTAACTTGAGTCAAATCACCAATCATATTTTAAAATATATTATTAGGTAGGAAGCTGTGTAAGTAATTGCTGCTTATACTTATAGGTAACACTAAATTCCACTCAAACTGATTTTAGCACAAAAGGACATTTATGAGCTTAGACAACTGAAAAGTTCAGAAGTTTAGCTTCAGTTACAGATTAATCCAGGTGACCAAAACTGCAACAGACATGTTCCTCTCTATCTTTAAATTAATCCCTTCTGCATTGTCTTTGGTCTAAGGAAGACTCTTTGTAACTGCTGGATACCCATTCTCCTCTCCAAGGCTACCTCACATCTAATGATGTCCCAGGAAGATTTTCAGAAATACATGTAGTTCTTACTATATCCAGACTTATTAAGGTGCCGTGACATAGGAGCCAAGACAAATGTCCCCAAAAACCAGACCAAATTTTACAAGAGTCATTTGTCATCAGAGTCATACATAGTATTTGTGATAACACATGTGCAATGATCTCTGCCATGGGAACCATTAGAGACACCATTGCTGGGAATCCATTATGAACTAGTCATGTAAGCACCCTTTGCCTACCATATTAAAATTCTATCTGGAATTAGCTTTGTTAATAAACATCATTATTTGGATAAACAATTTTGAACCAGTTGTGTAGCGGTGTAAATCTCTAAAGTGCAAGCTCACAGGCCTTCATGAACTCTTAACAGTAAATCTTGCAAGTGATGCCTTTTAAGGATGTGCGCTACTATTACCTCCCCCACTTTTTGAGAAGGTGAAGACATTTGCTACTGGCAGCCTTCAATGTATAGCCCTTGATTTGACAAGTCTTCTAAAATGATGCATCATTTGTTCAGTAAGTATAGAAAAATCTGTATATTGAGTACTGCTTACAAATTTCCCAATGTTGATAATTTTTCCTTTGAGTGCATGCAGTACATATCTCTTAGTAGGTGGTAAGTTGTACTTATGATTCTCATAATGTAAATGATCATGACAGACACATGCCATTTTCAGGACAGTCATGCAATAGGTGATTTTCTATAGTCATCTTCTTAAGTTACCTTGATGCCTACATGATGACCCAGGAAACAAGTATTCAACTCAGAATGTGAAACACTTGCCTCCTAGAAAATAAAGTGCCAACAATCAGGAAAACCTTTTACAAAATGTTTTGTATTAGAAACCAACTTTTTGCTCATTTGAATGATTATAAATTTCGTATTCAATGTGATTAGTTTGTTGTAGGTATTATCATTACCTCAACTATTATATCTGAGAACTACTCTTAAAGGATTAAACTGGATCACTTCTAGTTGTAAGCAATTGTGCCTATATCACTGAAAAACTTAGGTTTCAGTTTTTAGTGTGTACACACACACACACACACACACACACACACACACACACACACACACACACACACATTTTATTCAGACAACGTATTCTGATCATATTTCCCCCTCCTTCAACTCCGCCTAGGTCTTTCTCACCTCCCCACCCACACAATTCCACATCCTTTCTTTCTTAGTCTCTTTAGAAATGAAGCAGGCAAATAGTCCTTTGCAAAGCACCTGAAATGGCAGTTGGTGGGGGAGTGGGGGGATGGTATTCCTACAATGAATTACTGTTTTATTGTAACAGAAACAACCCAGGGAAGGCTGTACTGCAGATGTCTACTACATATTATGCATTCTCTAAGTCCACTGAAGTCTAACTCAGTGTTACCCTGAGGTCCTTAACTCTGCTGGCATTCAGTAAATCTGCTGAATGCATGAGTGCCTGTATAGAAAGAAATGAGAAAATCAGCCCAGAAAGCTTGCCTTTTCCTCAAGTGCAGCATTATTTAAATGAATTTGGATTTTCTCTACTCTCCTTCCCTTTGCTGCTGTTCAAGCATAACCTAGACTTTAAACCAAGCACAGATTTAATGAATCAACACAATTCCTGTGTAATCAGTGTGTGCTTGGCCTGTGTCTGTAGAATATTCAGATTTTCAGGGGAACTTGGAACGAAAGACTGAACAAAAGTCACAGTAAACAACAGCGAGCAAATTATTTACATGGACAAACCAAACAGTGACATATACTCAACCTAAACAAATGATGAATATACAAATTTATAGATGGGTCATTATCTACTCTATACATATATTATGTTGGAATACCACAACAAATCTGAATCCCATAGCTATAAACAATTACTATGTGTACTATTAACAAATTACATAAATGTGCACATTATATGTATATACATATATATATATATATACACACATATATGATTGAAAGTGGTATAAAGAATGTATGATCAAAATATGGTTTTGAAATTTTTGTTTACCTTCTAAACTATTATCATTAATGTATACAAAAACAAAAAATAAGAGTAATTTAGAAAGGAATTGCACAATACAAACAGTGTATATATTTTAGATAATTCCCTTTTGGTCTGTTTTTTAGTGTGTGTGTGTGTGTGTGTGTGTGTGTGTGTGTGTGTGTGTGTGTACTTCTGATTCACATCTTCTAATTTTCTATAAGTACATATTAAGGCAATGCACTTTCTGAATCTTCAGCTTGCTATTTGGTCCAGTCTGGCTTGTTAGTTCATTTGGGGGATTCTCTGTCTCTTCCACACATAAGTCCATCTGGCTTTTTACATGGTTTCTGGGCTACTAAGCACTGGCCCTTATGGTTATCTGGCAAACTATTTTCTTCCCTAAATTATCCTAAGCCAAGAAAAATATTTTTTTTTTACTGTTCCTTCTTGGAAGTTTTCAGTTGATATTAGGTTTATAGATCAGGTAATAAGGAAGCTTTGCCTAGTTATCTTTCCCCATCTCCTTCATGTCTACATCCTCATCTCTGTTTCCCCATTCCAAGATACAGGGTGATGCATCATTATGCTGTTGTCTCTGCCTCCTATGTGAGGAATATTATCTTCTTGAAATGCTCCTGTTAAAGTAGGGGAGCAGGAGGTATCTATGCTTCTAGAGTGGAACATCTGTATGGAAAAAACACTTGACCAAAACAGGGCTTGTCTCATGTAAACTTTTTCTTATATATGAAACAAGTAACAATGTTTGTCTGTCACAGAGTAAGCCACTGTTACTGTTGAAGACACCTTTCATAACAACTTGAACAGCTGTTGATTCAGAGTCTCCACCCCCATTGCTGATGGTAATATGATAAAGGGGTAGAAATCTCCCTTCCAACCATTTTTTATACATTTGAGGTCATGTTAAACATTAAATATTTTTCACTTTTTTATTTGAGTTTATTTTTTTTGGATATTTTTTCAAATCTGCAACCAGTAATGCCTGTAATACCAGTGTTTAATGGAAGAGAAAACAAATCCCTAAACATGAACTAAGAAGCCAGAATGGACAAAATTGCAATAACTAAAAGTAGTGAAACTCATCAGTGGTATTTTCAATATCACTATAAGATGAAATAAACTTTCAGAGAAGTAGCTTTCTCCTTACAATATGAATCTATTCGAGAAGTACTACAGACTTTAGTTTTAATTAAAGAACCCTACATATTTGCTCATATTTATACTCTCCTCATTCAATTAATATTTACTAAGCTCTTACCCTGGCTATCATGGTAGATGTTGAAGTTACCAAATAAAGCCAATTAAATATTATTTCTTCTTCCAGGAAAATTCCTCTGATAATTACATAAATATATTGGAAGAGCTTGCAGTGAAAGAAAAGATGAGCAATAAAACATGCTGCTCTGGGCACTCTAGCTGGCCTTGAAATGCTCAAGAATATAACATTTAGGAAAATGTCTCCAGAAAAATATATTTAAAATGACAGTTAAACAATGACTACAAATTAATAAGTAAAACGGATCCAAATATATCTAAAAATCTTGAGGTGAGACAGGGAAAATCCATCTGAGAAACCAAAATTTAGAAATTAAACAACAAAGGCAAAGTTGGAATTCTATGAGGAGTTAAGAAAGAAGGCTTTATTCCTTTCTTAAAGGGAGTTTACACTGTTGAACACAAGGGTTATATCTATGAAAGACACTGGTAACAGACGCAAAAGAATGATCCCATTTCATTTGGGAGTATGCAAACTGTATTAGATCATAGAGTTATTTCCAATCATTAAAATTAAATCTTTGGGCTGAAGGCATGGCTCAGTCAGTAAATGTTTACTTTGGAAGCAGGAGGACCTAAATTTCCATCCCACCACTCACACAAAGATATGGGCATTACAGTCCACACTTGGAATCCCTGTATCAGGCCAGTAGATATGATGGATCCTGAAGTGTGCAAGCCAACCAATTATCAGAGTCACCAAGCTCCAGGATTCGTTAGACACATTGTTTCAAAAGGTTAAGTCTAGGAAAATGAAGAAAGACACCCTTAGTTTATCTATAGCCTCCACACTCATGTGCATGCATACCAATACAGAGAAACATTCAAAAACATCCATGTACACAAACCACAGTACAAACATCTGTAAGAAATTGTAAAATAAACATCCTTGAAATCCCTATGCAAATTTGTAATTATAAAGGAAACTTCTAGGGGGAAGTGATCGCTATCTAATGATAATCAGATATGTTAACTGACTTCTTTTTAAAATTAATTTTAATTTAAATTTAAAACAATCATATTTTATATACCAGTCTAAGTACCCTTTCCCTCCCCATAATCCCATCCCAATCCACTCCTCAGGGAGGGTGAGTTATCATCAAAGTATGTCACATCATTTGCAGCAGGGCCTAGGTCCAACCCTATGTGTCTAGGCTGAGAGAATATCCCTCCAAAAGGAATGGGCTCCCAAAGCCCATTCATTTACTAGGGATAAAAACTGGTTCCATTGCCAGCATCCCATAGACTGCCCAAGCCCCACAACTGACATGCATGTTCAGGGCACCTGGTTCAGTCTTATGCTAGATCCCCAGCTTTCAGTCTGGGGTCTGTGAGCTCCTACTTGCTCAGGTCAGATGTTTCTGTGGGTTTCCCTAGCATGGTCTTGACCTCTTTGCTCATTACTCCTCCCTTTCTAAAACTGGATTACAGGAGTTCAACCCAGTGCTTGCCTGTGAATCTTTGCTTCTGTTTGTACTCCCACCAGCAATGGAGGAGCGTTTCCCTTTCTCCACATCCTCTCCAGCATAAACTCTCATTGGAGTTTATGATTTTAGTCATTCTGACTGGTGTAAGATGGTATCTCAGAGTTGTTTGGATTTGCACTTCCATGATGGTTAAGGATGTTGAGCAAACTTTTAAATGCCTTTTAGCCATTTGAGATTCCTCTATTGAGAATTTCTATTTAGTTCTGTATCCCACTTTTTAATTAGATTATTGGTGTTTTAATGACTTGCTTCTTGAGTTTGTTGTATATTTAAGAGATCAGCTGAATTTAATATGTCTTATATTTAATTTTTATTAATCAATTTTATTAATTATTAATTGAATGTAAATTTATTATTTACTTCATAGGCCTTTCTTGAACAAGTTTTAAAAGACATGTAATCATTTGTAGACATGGGGAAAATTTTAATAGGAGAGTCAATAGTGTATAAAGTTTGGGGACAGACAGAGGGCATGTGATTTTATTAATTTAATTATTTATTTTATTTAGTTAGCATTTAAAGTGTGATCAAATAGTGAAGAATGAATTTGTAAGAAGAGATGCATGATTTTCATTTCTGGTTTTCCTGAGGAAACAGAAGAAAGAGGCAGAGGGAAGGAAAAGTAGAAGAAAAATAAATATATTTTCTGAACAATTGAATAGCAACAATTTTCATGGAGCATGGTAGGCTTCTTTGTGAATAGATATCAGGAAATATGTTATATTCTACATGATTTCCAGTTAATATAAATCTATGTGGGCATTCAGATATGTATCTCTATTGTCTAATATATGGCATATACATATTAGAAAACTGGAGTAATTAAAAATAGCACTTTTATTATCTTACATAATATGTCATACATGCACATATGTATGCCTAATTACTTGGGCTTGCTTAGATCCATTTGGTCTGCATTTGCATTTTCCTGTAGAGTTGCAATTTTCTACTTGATTTAATAGACAGTATCAGTTACCTGAACACTGAGCAGAGATTCTTGTCCTTCATCCTGTGTCAGTATCTTCTATAGGACTTTCCTGTCACTGATTGAGTTTCTCACGTAGTCAGGCTGAAGTCAAGGCTAAGATTCTTTATTGTCAGCAAGTTCACAGATAGTGTTGCAGGTCTGGAAGACACACTTAGGATTCCATGGCTTCAGTGAAAACTTTCTATTTCTAATCTGCTGGGATAAAATCAAAGTCTGCTAAGAGCCCACAGCAAAGCCCAGAGAGAAGTAGGTGAAATCAGAGTGTATCTGTGAGATGCTCATGTTAGCATTCAATCTGGGATGAGGGTAGGTTATTCAGCACAGAAGTATTGTACATATATTGTATATAGTATGCATAATACACATACATACATACATACATATATATGCACATATACTTCCATACATCTCTCTCCCTCTCACACACAAACACACACACACACACACACACACACACACACAGATATGAAATTAATTTAATTTTGAAAATTTCAGAATTACATAGGTGATATAAACCAAATCTGGGAATCACTGTGACAGTGACTCAGTTTCCAGTTAAGGGAAATAAAATGTAAAATATTTCTTATGTGTCTCCAAATGTAGAAGATTTATTTTCAATCCCCAAAGCCTGTGTTTTTAGATGCATCTGGGTGACTTGTCCTCAGGTCCTGGACAGTCAGTCCAGACAATGCAGTTGGGTTTATTCATTCCTTAACTTGACACATGCAATGTCTGCGTTAAGATGTATGAAGCTGAAACTGAAATAAATTATGTGTACAAAAGTGGTATTGATTCTTGTACCTCCAAAAATCTTTATTCTGCCATCAGTTTAGACAAAAGAGCAAATGAAAGAGACTAGGAAATTATGGTGTGTCTGCTGCTAAAAATTTATGTCTTTCTCACACTAGAGGTTACAGTAGTTGGTCTTTGTTTCATATTTGAAAATCCATTGCCTCTCTACTAATATTTAACTGTTTATATATGGGTGCATGCAAGGTTGAGTTTTCATTTGCCAATCAATATCGACATTGGGTTTGGTGTTTTTAAAATTCTATTTTTAACATTTTATAATTATATTTCCTTTAACTAAATATAGATGGGTCAGGGGAGATGGCTTAGCAGTGAAGAATATTTGCTGATCTTGCATAAAAACTGGTTTTGGGTTCCAATACCCCAATGGCAGAGTACAACCATTTGTATTTCCAGTTCCAGGAGTTTAAGTGCACACTTTTGGCCTCTGTGGTCTCCAGGTATACACAGAGTACAGTTATGTACTTGCAAACAAAACACTAAGAAGTTAAAATATGTAAATCTTATTTTTGATTGAAACCCTAGCCTTTAATATCTGAGTCATCTCTTCAGCCCAAATGGCTCTTCTTAAAAATCAAAATTGATGAGGATTTGGAGAAAATACTCACAGGTTAAGAGCATATACTGTTCTTGCAATGGAACTGTATTCAGTTGTGTTTTACAACCATCTATAACCCAAACTCTAGGGCACTAACACTTCTGGCCTCTGTGGGTACTACATCAATATGTACAAACTGACCCACATGTACATACATGCACAATAAAACATATAATGCAAACTTATATATAAAAATTATACTAGGATTAATCATGTGTATACATTCTTCTAAATCATTGTAAATATAATGGTAAGTTTGTTCTTATTCACAGAGTACCTAGAACCTTTCCTCTACTAATTTTGTTTCTTCTGAATATGTGTTTGTTGAATTCTTGATTCAAAATGTTGTCTGCCACAAAAGTATTAATAACTACTGGCAAATGGCTCCTAATCAACTTTCTGAAATAAATGATTAATGCAAACAACAAACACCACATACATTTATGGCCTTTGTTGATGTCATGGATATAAATACTTCCTGTGTAGTTCTAAGTACAACGAAACATCAAGTAACTCCTTTACTCTTAAATGTGATCCCAATAGCATAAGAGAAACAAAAAGGTAGTAAAGGGATGAATTTTGATTTTTTGATATTTTTGCTTTCAGTATATTTCAATTATAAATGTATATGACTTCTTCAAAAATTTTATTAATGTATAACAATTATACTGCTATATGGGTACAGTGTGCTATTTCAACACATGTAATAAATAGTGTATATTGATTTTAAAAAGGGGTATTTAGAATTAGTCATAACAGCTATGGCATAGTGTCCATCTAGGTATTCATCACTACAGTAAAGCACATAGAAAATGTGTTATATATACACGGTGAAATATCACTTACTCATTAAAAAGAAAATCTATCATTTGCAAAAGAATGGATATAAATTAAGAATTGTATAAAAAAAGTACAATAACAATTTTTGATAATTATTGAGTAAAAATTTGGGTCATAAAATCCTGAGAATTTTCTTATTGATCTCAATGAGCCTATTTGGGCTGACTTCATCTCACAGCTACTCTGTCTTCTATGAACACAGCTGAATGTGCAAGAATTCCATTGATAAATATACTCAAGAGTCACAGGGGCCAAGAGTCAGGTTAGGCTTAGAGTTGAGAATAGCACAGATCTGACTTACATTATGTGACAGAAAGAGGAGTAGAAGTCTCCTTACAGACAGGGGCTCTTCATAGAAACTCAGACATCAGATGTTCTTGTCTGGAGGAAAATGGCCAGATTGGTGTTGCTGATGTGCTGTCATCCCTGACAGCAATGTGAAGGACTGTATCCTTGAAGTATATTCTAAGAGGTACTTTAGCACAGGCTGAAGCCCTTGGCCTGGTCTGTGTCCTGCACTTGGATATTTACTTGGTATAGTTCTACATGACCAAGTCCTCAATGCTGCTGTCGCTGTTCCTCCCGTATTCCTCACCAGTAGGCTTATTTTTTTAATATATGTATATGATCATATTATTCCTCCCTTAAAATCAATGTCTGTCCCATGTGTTTTTCAGAATAAAAATGTCACAAACTTTTGAATAAAACAGAAAATTTGATTTTAATTTGTCCATTATGAACTCCACTTTCCATGCCCTAACTCTGCCAGACATTAGTTTCCCATCATTCTGTACTTAATTCATGTTAGGTTATATCCATTGTACTTCAAAAAAGTAGTTATTAGCATCCCAGAAAGTAAAGCCTAGTTCAGTAGGATGTTAAATGAGCAGCTTAGAGTTTCATGGGACAAAGATACAAGTGAGCAGATAGGATTGATAAAAGTAGAATCATTTACCTGATGTATATACAAACTTATTTAAATTTGGGTTGAGAAAAAGTTATATTTCTATATTATAAAATATGTAGCCATAGTTCAGATTAATATAAGTATATATGGAGTCACATGTTTTTTAATGTATACATTTTATTTTTATTTATGGGTATGTGTGAGTGTATCATGCGTCTCTTTGAGGAAGTTACAGAAGAGTATAGGAACTTCTACAGCTAGAGTAACAGGCAGTTGTGAGGTATGTTATGTGGGTTCTGGGAGGTGAACTCTGGAACTCTGGAAGAACAGAAATTACTCATAACTGCCAATCTTTCTCTAACCAATTGCTGTCTTCTAAATATGTATCTACCACTAACAGTTTCACAGTATTTTTTCATTGCCCCACTATAAGCTGATCTTGCAGCGTATTTTGGCAACTTGTTTTTCTTTTCCTTTGTTTTATTTTATATTTTTAAAATTGAAAAACATATTACTTTCATGGGCTGGGACATACAATGTGTGCACACACTGTGCACTTATTGAGGTCAGAGAGCAATTTTATGGAATTGGTTTTCTTTTTCTGTCTTTAAGTGAATTCCAAGGATCTTGGGTCATCAGGTTATTTTTGACAAGTGCTTTAAGCCCCTTTCTAGCCCACCCTCTTTCCCTTTCTAAAGTTCCCTGTTGTTTTACATTTCTATAGAAGTAACAGCTTTTCCTTTTGTGTGTGTGTGTGTGTGTGTGTGTGTATATATATATATATATATATATATATATATATATATATATATACCCTTTATATTTATTATATCAAGTGGATCAGGGTGCATCTTAAGGAATGTGATAGAAGATGTAGAGCAAAGGCCAGGAGCAGCGTAAGCTAGAAGTATGATTCTTATTAACCTGATGGCCACAGGGATGCTATTCAATCTTTCTATGACCAGGTTCTCACTCTTTAAAGAGAAAATGTGAAACTATTACTTTATAGTTCCACAACTGTTAAATAGGTCCATGTATGCAAAGTTGTTAAAATATGTACATTTACATATATGTACACATGCATTTTAGGTGTTACTACCACCAAAAACAACTACAGCAGTATTATTTGCAAGTTGCGAGGGCTAAATTAATTGTAGGCTCTCATACAAGGAAAGTTTCTTAAGAAGAGACACCAGAATTGAGATATTGAGATATGGAAATATTACAGAGACTATAAATATTGATCAAATCTTTTGCAGCCTTGGCATCTCACACAGGGCATTGTGCACAGGACATAGATAAGTGTCCCTCAATTGTTAATGATTCCAGATTGGAAAAGCACTGAGGTAACCAAAGATGATATACAGAAGGAAATACAAGTGACTCATTAGCAGGAAGGAAAAAATAAGATATAACATTTTAAAAAAGAGAGACAAATACAGTCATTATGCTGTTCCACTAAAGCATGGGGTTTTACTTGGTTATTTTCAATAAATTTTCTTTCTCTTGCTAGATACATTGTTAGACATTAATTGGTGCCATACACCAATTAGAAGCCAAATTGCACAATGCAGCCTCCTAAGAAAACTAATTTTTCACATGAGTAATTGCCATCAGGCTGGATTTGTTCTTTTTAGCACAATTACTTGGCCTGTATTAGCAATTCAAATAATATTTCGTAATTTTTCTTTGCATGAGTAATCCTTTAAATTAGTGAAAGGGAGGAGAGGTTTAATGTTTGAAAAACTATTACTTTTCATGGAATTGAACTTCATTTTTGCTGTACAGTAGTTCAAATTTGTTTGATCAAAACCTTTTAGATCTCAATGCTATCAACAATGGTAAAATACCTTCAAAATGCAGCTTAGAGAACACAGCAGACAGAAAAAAGTAGTGTTCTCTAATTTTGATAATGCAAGCATTGAAGATGAATTTCCTTCATTTTAAAAAATAATCATTCCTAGAATGTCAATTCGATTAATTTTTTTTGCTGTTGTATCTGTCTTCTGTCTTTAATCTCTTCTGCTTAAAGGGGCTTTGGCATTAATTACTTGCATGGAAGGACCAGAGAGAATGTAAAATAAACAAGTTATAGTACCATCTGATCTCCATCATTGAACAATATCAAAGACAGTCTGTAAAAGTTTTAGAACACTATCATAACTTGACTCAGAATTTTTTTTCTGGAGCTTAGAGAGATAGCTTTGTAATTAAGAGTACTTGTTAGTCATCCCTTGGATCTGGGTTCTGTTAAACATGCCTTCTTTTTTCCATTGTATAGTTTTAGCTTATTTTTCAAAAATTCAGGAGTTTGTAGGTGTGGGGGTTAATATCAGGGTCTTCGATTCTACTCCATTAGTCTACCTGTCTGTTTTTGTGCTAATACCAAGCTGTTTTTATTACTATAGCTCTATAGTAGAGTTCAAAGTCAGGGATGATGATACCTCCAGTAGTTCCTTTTTTGTACAGAGTTGTTTTGCCTATCCTGTTTTTTCATTTTTCTATATAAAGTTAACCGCCAGCCAGCATCAAACCAATATAAAGAAACTCAATGTGATTCTTCTAAAAATCACGAATAAGACAAGGTTGTCCACTTTCTCCATATCTCTTCAATATTGTACTTGAATTTCTTGGTAGAGCAGAAAGACAACAAAAGGAGATCAAGGGGATACAAATTGGAAAGGAAGAAGTCAAACTTCCACTATTTGCAGAATATTTGATCATGTACATAAGTGACCCAAAGAATTCTACCAGGGAACTCCTACAGCTGATAAACACCTTCAGTAAAAAGAGGCCGAATAAAATATTAACTCAAAGAAGTCAGTAGTGCTACTATATATAGATATTAAAGGGGCTAAGAAAGAAATCAGAGAAATATCACACTTTACATTAGCCACAAACAACAAAAAATATCTTCGGGCAACTCTAACGAAACAGGTGAAAGACCTGTATGACAAGAACTTTGAGTCATTAAAGAAAGAAATTAAAGAAGATACTAGAAAATGGAAAGATCTCTCATGCTCTTGGATAGGTAGGATCAAAATAGTAGAAATGACAATCTTGCCAAAAGCAATCTACAGATTCAATGCAATCCCCATCAAAATCCCAGCACAATTCTTCTCAGACCTTGAAGGGGCAATATTCCTTTCCCTCAAAAAAAAAAAAAAAAAAAAAAAAAAAAAAGTGTAGACAAAATAGAAAACCAGGGCTGAGGGATACATGGAATTCTAAAATTCATATTTCCTTCTCTTTCTCTTTTTCTTTAAAGATAAAAATTCTTTGAGTTTTAATTCCTGGTGTCACTACCACATTTTACAGGGCCATATGTCTGTTTTATTGAAAAGACAAGGAAAAGGAACAATATATAAAAACCTGAAAACCTAAGGAATGTACATCTAATTGATGCTACATTACATTAATCAAAAGCTGTACTTTTTTTTTTTTTTTTTTAAATTGCAGACTGTGGCTATGGCAGTCCTGAACAAGAACAGTTTCCTGTTTAATCTGCAATCACGATAAGATCCAATGTTAGAGGCTTTGTAGCAAGCCCATGGGAAAACAAGTTCTATTCGGAATAAAAGGGCAGAAGATTCCTGAAGGGAGTTCTTCAAAGGAAAATAAATGGAGAAAATGTGTTTGAATCTCAAAAGTTAAATAGAAAGGACTTCTTTTATGTGAAAAATAACTAACATAGCTTCAGAGAAAAAAATAAATAGAGGTTCTGTTTAACATATAAACATGAACTCAAGGAAATCATAGTAGTATATAGGAGAAAAGCCTAGATATAAACAGCATTGCTACAGACAATAGCCAACTAGAGTGACCTGTTGATCATTGGTTCTGTCAAAGATGTGATGGAGAGCATGTGCTTTGGGTAGACAAAGCATAATATAAAGCCGATATAATATTTGTAATGGTTTAATTACATAAACAGCAGCATAAAATATGCAGCAAAGAGTTAAATATGCTGGGTCAGTGAGGAAGGGTTGGTAGATGAGAGAACCATTCCTTGCCAGTATGTCTTTGTTTATTATTTCTGATTTTAAAAATCTGTGTATTGTTTGTTTTTAGTCTTTGCTTCCCATGAGTTATCTCATTTAGTCATCCAAATTCATCATTACTCACTTTACTGATGAGCAAGCTGAGATTTAGTTCTTTATTATTTTCTGTTATTTTTTTCTTATTTTACATATTGATCCCAGTTCCCTCACACTCTTATTTTCCCATGCCCCCTGAATCCCTCCCATCCCATTCCCCACCCACTTCAGAGGAAGAGTGAGACCTTCCAGGAGGGATCATCAAAATCTGTCAAGGAACTTGGAGTAGGATCTATAGGCCCTCCATCCTGTCTCTAGGATGCACCAGGCATACTTTCTGGTCCCACTGTCAGAGATCCAGTAGATTTCACAGGCCTTCTAAATGAGACCCATGTTCAGGGGGTCTGAGTCGGTACAATGCTGGATCCAGAGCTATCAGTGTCAGGTCCATGAGCTTCCTCTTGTTCAGGTCAGCTGTCTTTGTGGATTTCTGTAGCCTGGTCTTGAACCTTTTGCTTATAACTCCTCTCTGCAACTGGATTACAGGAGCCGGCTCAGTGTTTAGCTGTGGGTATCTGCTTCTATTTCTATCAGCTACTAGATGAGAGCTGTAGGGTGGCATATAAATTAGTTATCAATATCATTATCAGGGAAAGACATTTAAGGTAGCCTCTCCATTATTGTTCAAATTGTTAGTTATGGTCCTCCTTGTAGGTCTCTGGACATTTCTCTAGTGTCCTTTTCCTCTATAAACCTATAGTGGCTTCCTCTATTATGGTATCTATTATGGTATTTTCTTGCTCTTTTCTATTTGTCCCCCGACTCAATCTTCCTGGTCCCTCATGCTGTCCTCTCCCCTCCTCTTCTTGCCCTCTCTTTCTCCTAACTCCCTCTCCTCTCCCTGTACCCAGCTCCCAATGATTACTAATAAAGACTAACTTAAAGCTATACAAATCTACTAATTAGTAGAATACCACATTTATTTCCTCTTCTACCTGACTAGAAGAAAAAAAAAATAAGAACATATCAGGAAATTATCTGTCTCCTGGAAGATTTTCCAAAATATGCAGTTATACACAGGTCTACATGGTAACTAGAGCATTAGATACTCAGAGAATTCATTTTCTGTGCTATATTTATTTTTAACTACCATAAGATCTTGTTGTAAATGAAAAATCCTCAAATGGGGATTCTTCAGGCAATTGTTCTTTGGAGATGGTATCTACAAAATGTGATTATCTGTAATGGCATTATCCTAAGAGGTAATAAAGCAGAGAAGGGCTCCAGCAGCGAGAGTCCTTTAAGGTGATTTAGAGAGGAAAATGCATATGGTTATCTCCAAACTAATGGGGGAATGGGTTTAAAAATCAGTCAATCATGGCCCAGAAAAGCAGAGTGGAAGAATGGATGGAGAAATGACTGATGAATACGGAAGATGAGACTGTATTAAACACAGGCTTTCTTATTACTCAGGTGTACTGAGGCTGGCACACAGTCCATGCATTACTCATGGTTCCCAAGGGGAAGGGTCAATCAAGCCTTGTAGCACCAGTGTTAGTTTGTCAGCAGATAAAAACAAGATGTGTAAAAGCATGAAAATAATCCAATAAAGTAACTTCCAAAGGAATTGCTGCTCAAAGCGGCTCCAGGTATGCTTCACTAAATGTCTCTACAGATGTTGCAAGGCATGGGTTGTCTCTGGGTTTCTGATAGCTGACCTTGGGATGATTAGTAATGTTGAATGTTATCTCCTTGAGTTTATGAACCAAAAAAAAAAACTATGTGGATCAGCTACTTTTCATGTGCTCTAGGTGAGTCATTGGTGACTTGTAAGATTTGGCTTACTCTGGCATAGTACTAGTTCTCCAAGAAAGTCCTAATTAAAAAAGGGGCTAGAGGGAAGGTCAGTGATGAAGAGCATTTGCTTTTCTTGTGGGTGACCTGAATTCAGTTCTCAAGCACCAACAGCAGGCAGCACACAAAATGCTTGTAACTCCAGTTCCAAGGGAATTTTATAACTCTAGTTCCAAGGGATTTGACATCATCTTCTGGCCTCTATGGACCATAACACATACAGGCACACACACTCACACACACACACACACACACACACACACACACACACTAAATATTTTAAATGAATATATAAACTAGAAAAAGCTAAAGATTGCACAGATAAGCTAGAAGAAGCAGTGTTCTGAGAAGTCAGGCAAATGAACTCAAGTTCCAGAAGCCTGCTAGAATGAAACAAATTTGTAGGAACATGTGCCTTCCTTACTATTTATGCCCACACACATAAAGGAAATTGTTACAATTCACCACAATACAAAGATAGAGAAACTAGAAACTACAGCAAAATAATGTGCTCAGGTGATCATTGGCAGTGGAAGAATGAAACAGATTTCAAAGTAGCCATTTGACTCTTAACCAATAGTCTTTCTGTATCCTGAAGTTTTGATGATTGTTTTTAATGTGTACATACTTGGGGGCTATTGATTTCTCAGATAGATATTGATTCAATTACAAATAGACCTTAGTAAGAACTGCCTGGAAATGTTGTATATATTGGCAGTATTAGCAGTGGAAACAAAGCTTGGAATGGGCTTCTTATGTGTGATTTTGCCAGGCTGAAGTATAGAATGCTTTAGTAGTCAATTGTCTTTTACACAGTTAAGAACCTGCAAATTCTACCTTCCACAGGGAAGCCATTAAGAGGTACCAAGAACTGGTGGTGCACACTTGAACAGGTAATTGAAAAGTGTCTGTGTCATATCTACAGGCGGTGTGAAGTGAATCCTTTCAACTTTCAGTCACAAACACAAAATAATAGTGGTGGAGATGATCTGTCAGCATGCTAGACAGGGAAAGGAATAATTGGTGGAGGAGAAGATAGTTCTGTAATTCTTTGAATGAGAATTTGGCTTCAGTAGTGAACTAAGCTAACTGAGATAGGAAAATTGTCCACCCCAGTGAAAGAAAACATAGTTTATACTTTGTGTTTGGGATTGCATACAGGCGAGCCACTTTTCTTTGTCAACTTTCTAGAACTCTCTAGACTTGTCTGCTTTTGATATGCTCAGTATAATGAGAACACTTATTCAGGCCACTCTTGGTTCTGTGATGGTTTGTTGTTTGTTTTTCCGACATCCATGCAGGCTGTAAAGTCACTGTGTAGACCAGGGTGCCTCTCCATCTCAAGTATTGGCAATGCAGTTAGTTACTCACTTCCATTCCTGTCCTCACATATAGCAGTTTGATGTCCTCTGACATTGCTTTGTTTATTTTTTATAATGTTGCCCTCTGCACTTAACTTTTCAGGGTAGTCTTTGATTTGCATTGTTACTATAATTTGATTGTTTGCTTTTTTTTCAGTGTAGTCTTGCTATATACCTTCAGGATAGCTTTGAAATCATTATGTAACCTGGACTGGCTTTAAACCCTTGGCAATGCAACCTCAACTTCTCAAGTGTCAGTATCATAGGCACCCACCATACTGCTTCAGATTTTAACTAGTATTTTTGGAAAACCCTAATGTAGTAAATAGTGATGGTATGTTAACATCAGAGTTTAAAGCATACAATGTACAAAGGCAGAATAGAAGACTGTATTTCCTTTCCTTTATACTCTCTCCCACTAATTCTATAAACAGTTTCAAGGGTGCCTCTGTGACTAGATTTTGAGGTTATCCAGGGCTTGTTCTGGACAACTCCAGTTATGAACACAGTCTACTCTTTATGCAGAAATCAAAAATAAAGCCAAGTACAGTGCTGACAATTTTTAGACACAGTTTTGTAGCTAGACTATTATGCAAGTACAAAATGAGGAAAAATTTAGAGCAATTTCACAGTTTTTATGCTTCCAGAATTTATTTTCTTATGTCTTTGATTTTTAATGTCTTTTCTTATCCCCTGTATGAATAATTTATGTTCGCTGTATTTTTTTTTTTATTTTTCTTTCTGTGTATAGGTGTTTTACCTCCACATAAATGAGTACCATGTATTTGCAGGGCCCAAAGAGGCTAGAAGAGGGCTTCATATTCCTTGGTACTAGAGTTACATATGGTTGTGGGCTACCATGGGGATACTTGGAAACCTGAGTCCTCTGGAGAGCAGCTAATGTTCTTCCCATTAAACTATCTCTCTAGCTCTACTTACTGTATTTTTCATAAGAGTGTTAAACACTCTTAGGAATGGGGGCCAGAGTTATCTCTCCAGACTGTTAATTGAGGAGCATCATTCCCAGATAGACTAGAGTAGAAGGCCTAGCCTCAGAAGCAAAGTATAGTGGGTGTTGCTTTGTGCAGCCTATCTTTTCAGAGGGCAGGATGGAGGAATGGTAGTTTGATTTGATTTATATATTCAGAACTCAGAGATTTTGAAGTTAGTGGGGAATTGGAAATCTCCACAGTAGTTTCCATAGCTCATGTACAGAGCACCATAAAATAAAATAGAAGCCTGATGCTTAGAGCCAAATTATGGTCGCTGTGGGCATAATAACTTTGAGCACTGTGGCCAGCAGGTTTTATATTATCACCAGTAACATTGCCTTAATGTGATCTGGTATTATTGATTTCAGCAACTATCTTTACTTATGTGTTTCTTTCTTGGCAGCTTCCCTGTGGACCCTCAAGGAAGACTATTCCTAGGTACTTACTTTCTTTTTCTACAGTTGCAGGTCCTCTTATGGAAGAAACATATAGAGCATGTTTCATCTTTAAAGAGGTCCAAAAAATTTCCTGATAATCCATGCATGAATGTTTTACATTTAACATGGATAATATTTTGCCCAGAAGACAGAGATAAAGTGATATTCTTCTCTACTACATTCAGCTAGTCTCAACATCCTAAGACAGTCCCAATAATGGATATACAGGAGGATACAAGTGAGCAGGGTCTTTGCTCACTCACTATGTAGACCTTCTAGTAGCAGCAGTACTAAGATATGAGTACTGCTGTTTGTCATTAACTATGTGAAGTCTTCTACACATGTTGTCATATGACTGTGCAACACCACGTAACTGTCCCCTTACTTTAAAAGAGAAAAGTGGGAAGATGTGAATAACAAGGCAAACTTCTGAAAGTGTTCTGATGAGCTTCCATGAATTTTGTGATGATAATCCTCAAGCTCTGTTGCATTTGTTTTTAAATTTCATGAACAACTTCATCTTCCATTAGGGTCATTATCTAGAATGACTTCAGCAGTACCTGGATATTAGAAAGATGTATTTTCTCTTAGCTCTCATAGTCTAAATCAAGGAGAAACAACCTCCCTCTTAAATCAAGGAGAAACAGCCTCCCTCTTGCAAAAGGCAGAATTCAGGAACACTTTAGGCTTTGTTGTGGAATATGCAATCTGTTGCAGCTATGTAATTTTGCCATTTCAGCTCCAAAGTAAGCACAACATATTTGCAAAAAAAAAAAAAAAAAAAAAAAAAAAAAAAAATGGTAGGTAGTAGGTATGTATAACTATATTCTAATAAATTGATTTGCACAGTTGTCTAGATATAGACTTTTGTGCATAGTGTCCCAATCCTAACTTAAGTGTCTGTTTGATATAGGATGTTGATAAGGCCGAAACTCGACATGGATTTGTAAAAGGTCCTAGGAATAAGAAAAGATGTTCAGAATCAAAATGTTACGAGTCATGTGCTTTATCACTCAACCCCATTTCCTGATGATTCATATTAATTTGATAACAGCTACCTCTTTAAAGGAATTTCTTTCAATGGGCACGTAGATTCCAATGCTCCCTTTAATGCCATACTTAGAAAACTTTATTTGAAGAAAACTTATAAAGGGGATTCATTAGATTTTTTTTTCTTTTTGCTATGATAAATATTTAAGAGATATAGTTTAAAGGAGGAAAATGGCTTTTGTTTTGTGGTTTTAGATCCTAACAAATCTGAGAACTTGGCATCATAGCAGAAGGAAGTGTAAACAATTACTATCTCATGAAAGTAAAAAAGCAAAGGGAAATAGGGTAAGTGTAACATGAAGAAAAACCCAGAGACTGATATGTGGTTTAAGCTGAAGATCAGAAAAGTAAAGCAGACAGCCAGTAGCTTTTACCTCTACCCAGGCTGAAATGGAGATCCTGTCTTCCCTGGTACTGGAAACTGAATCTCACACGAGATCCTTTGCTTCTCCCTTATATACCTCTCTAGTATATAGTATAAGCTGGGATTAAAGGTGTGAACTCTGGTACTCTTTTAGACTGATTCACTCTCATATTGCTCGGTCTGGCTTTGAACTCACAGAGATCCATCTGCCTCTGTCTCATGGAGTGATCCAGGAAGGCTTGAAGGATCTCTGCTAGCTCCTGAGCAGGAACTAAGGAAGCAGTGAGGTATATTTTTCTCCTCCAATTTATAATCGAACATTGACAAAATGATGAGATATATTTGGCTATTTCATGCTTTAATTATTAAATGACTTTTTCTCCTTGTAGACTGAATGACAGTAAAGGAAAGTTTATTGACAGCCTAAATACCCATAGAAGCCTCTGAGATCCAGCAAAACACTCCTTGAACATTTATATATTTTCATCCAGTAAGCCCGACTACACTTTCAGGAGCATTAACATGGCCTGTGTTTTATCTTTCAAGCATCACATTGAAAGAAAGCCCCAATAAAGACATAGCCATGTAACATATGCATTCATTGAAAAATTTTCAACCAAGTTCACCACTAAACTTTCATGTTCAAGTGTGCAAAAAGATCACATGTTTGTGATGATATGCAGCTGCCACTGAAGAATGTTCAAACTGCCTCCTATCCCAGGACTGAATTCTAGGTCAACATCTTTGTTAGTTGGCTGGGTCTTAGCCATCTGTGAGGTATCAGTAGGGCCTGATAATTACAAATACTATTTTCTCTTTGCATCATCATTTCTTAAAAGAAGAATCAGAAGTTGCTTATGATGAACTTGAGTCATGTTGTAGAATATGTGACAAAACTTAGTTTCAGAATAAAAACCTGTAAACTACTTGGTGATTATAAGGATTGATTTAAATCTACATTATGGTCTTTTGAAGATCATTAATATGCATCTACTTTTAGACATCACAAATCTATCTAAAGTTAATAGCATCTATTTTTTTATCCCTTGTTTACTTGGTTTCTGGACATCAAAATATTTCACCAACATGTTTTACTGATTCTCAGTGATTCTGTGGTACATTGCTTCCACTTGGGTGATTTAAAAATCTCAAGTGCGTAAAGAATGATCCATAATTCCAGGAACTTATTATTAGTGTAAAAGACTAAGAGAGCTAAATACTCAGAGTCATCTTTCAGACAAAATTGCTTTTCAAAGTCAACAGATGTTGAAGTTTTAGAGTGGCAGTGGTGGTGCTGGGTATTAAGTGTAGGATCTCTGCGACTCAAAATGTATAGTCATAAGAGAGGCTAGTGTGTAGACTTTAGAGTCAGATAAAATGGGAGGGATCCACTCACTTTATCTTCCTATTTAAAAGGATCTGTAGAGGATAATGGATCTGTAATTTGAAATGGTCACAATATGGAGACCAGAGAGACAACGAAAGAACCTGGCTATAATTTTGTACTCTACTTTTAGCCGTCCTCTATGTTGTATGTCTCAGCACATGAGGTCATTGACATTTTTCCATATGCACCATGTGTCCATGCTCAAAATGTCTTGGATTTTGGAGCACTTCAAATTTTGAATATTCATGTTCAGAATGTTCAACCTATAATTTTCTTTATTTCTCCAACAGTCTGTTTCCTTTTATGTAATTTGTGATGACCTGTGACTCATCTCAGTGATTAGGGCTATTCTGAAAGTATGAGAACCATTAGTGCTCTTAGAATTAAGTAAATTCTTGGCCTAATTTCACATTTTTTTTTCAATTAAAAAAATTATAGCATAATTTATAAATAGATTTCTATAAAATTAAGCTTGTTTTTTTATTTCATAAGCATAATGCTATACATGCATTGAATTACCCCACATACTTAGTCATTTAGGATCCAAATAAGTGGACTTAGCGTGTGGTTATTGATCTTTGTTTGCCTTTGCCTTGGCTCATTTACTTTATTTGGTTCCTTTCAGAGTGCTGAAAGCTTCCAAAACCCTTGTACCCTTTGCTAACCTAGTACTTTACCAAAACTAATAATAATAAAAAGTTGTAATATTTTTTGAAAGACTACTCTCTGTCCTCTAGGAAATTTGTGGCTAAAACTGCATACTACATTGCAGATATGAAATTAATCCAAAATAACCTAAGATAAACATCATATATACTACACAGAGATATGCCTTAATCTCATGGCTTTGACCTAACCAGGAAAAAAAACTGGGTGATGCTCCATTGAGATTTCCCAAAATTAAATGTAGTGATATCATTGCTTTTCTGAATTATTATATTATACCTAACCATGCCATATTTCATTTGCCATTCTAAAACAAGACTTAATTCATGATTTCTGCACATACACAGTGTATTAACACAGAAATAGAGAATAAAGCCATCAAAATATTATTTCATTTAAATAAAAACAATAGTTGCTTAAGTCCTGAGATAGCTGTCATAATTGTATGTTACAATTATTTGATAATTTTCTGTTTAACATGATGGAAAATAAACTCTGTGTCTGTGGTAGGTTTATTCATCTGCTACCCACATTATATATTATGTAACAGACATTGATGTCTGTTATGAGATTTGACACTTAGAATTTGAAACTTCAGTACAATATTTCAGCAAGATAACATCACAATTTTAAATTACTAATTCAAGAAATTCTGTTAAGAAATCTAGACTGGATCCCATATCTAGGCCTGTTCTGGCCACTCCCCAACTCTACCTGCTAAACCCTACCTTACCTATACTACAGCCAAATTCTAGACTTTCATTAGCACAAATCCTACCTGCCAGCAACCAAAAGTCTTTTGGGCATTGATCCAGTCTCTACCCAGCCAGATCTTCCATATATTTATTAAGGGTTGAGGCCAGAGAGTCTCTCTGATCTTTCCTCCCCACAACACACATTTGATAACCTGCCAAATATAGTCCAAGTTCTATATCAAGTGTTACAGCCTAATCTTATCTCCCATGCTTGTGCTACAACATTTTTCTAGGATGCTCCCTACCTCCCCTCCCCATCTCCCAAACAAGAGGCTCCTCCTATTCTACATCTAACATTTCCACCCACCCAGTTGTACCCCTCTATTCTAGCCTTGGATAGCAATATATATATTGCATATCAGTCCAGTACCCTCTGTCTACTTTGCTTTATTACACCAAAATTATTTCCAGCTTCTAGTCTCAATTAGCCTGCATGCCTTCTCTTTTCTCTTCTACCCCAACCTACACTGTCTAAATCAGATTTAGAACTAACAGAAGTCTACATGTTCAGAACTTACCCCAAAGTACTAACAATAGGAATGCTCAATCTAATATCTTATTTTCCAAAACCTACCAGTCCTATAGAAATGTTTGCTAATGAGAATTACCTAGATGAATTCAAGGACACAAGATTAAAATGTTTTGTAAACTTCCTCTTGGTATGGATCAACCTTTTATCTTTCCAGTAGATCTATCCATCTTCTCTTGTAGCCCATTCCCATTCCTTTGTCAGGTGCTGATACCCAGAAACACTTTATATCAGGGACCCCCTATGTGGCCATGCTGGACAAAGACTTAGGTGATTATCACTATCTTTCCTGTCTTCCATTACAATCTCTTCAGACTTACTTCCAATCCTCTAACAGTCTGATTGCAGGAGCCACTTCCTTCTACCTTACTTGCATTCCCTGAGACTCTTCAGTCTTGGTACATACCTGGTCTATCTAGTCTTTTCCTGTGCCTCTTCTTGGCTGTTCCTTCTATCCCACCTCCTTTCCTTTCAGTTATCTAACAACCCACAGAAACACTCCCCCATCAGGGACCCCTTGGCTATTACACTTTCCTTGAACCTAGAGAGAATTACAATGGCAAAAGAAGAGAATACATAGCCAACAAATACAAGGGTAGAAATTGACACCAAGAAACACCTCAAATCCTAGCAAAAACACAAACATTAACAGCCAGGACAATATGCTTCTACCAGCAGTCAGTTAACCCTCATTGCAGTACGCCCAGCTGAAGCACAAGACAAGGATTTTAAAATAGCAATCACAAACATATTCAAGGACTCTAAAGAAGATATGAATAAATCCCTCAATGAACTCTGTCAAAATACAAACAGAAAAACAATATATGAACCAAAAGTAAAATTTAATGAAGAAAAGGAAAGTGAAGATGGTGATGGCATAAGTCTTTATTCCCAGTCCTGAGGAGACAACTTGGTTAAAAAGAGATAGTTGCAGGGAGATACCTATCTCAAAAACCCAAACCAAACCAAACTAAACCAAACAACAACAACAACCCACTTCCATTTAATAACACTTGAAATAAAAACCTTAGGATATCCTGCAACAACTGCAAGGTAAGCATCAGCCACAAATTATAAGACATGAAGAATGAATCAAAGGCATTGAAATAAAAATAGTTCAGTGAAAAAAAGGTTAAATCTAAAAGAATTTATCACAAAATATCCATAAAACTCCCAGACTCTATGTAAAGACCAAATCTATGAAAAGTAGGGTTGGGGGAAGGTCAAATCCTCAAAACATATGTTTTAACAAAACCATAGGGGAAAAAATCTCTTAAATCTAAAGAAGGAGGTGGTTATCAAGGTACAAGAAGCACAGAGCACCAAATAGGAAGGACAAGAGAAGAAATTCCCCTTGTATAATATAAACTTTTAGACACTAAAGAAAGAAGTTGATTTGCTGATTTCCCAGACCTCCTGAAAGTGGGTGCTAGTTAGGAGGAGTGGGTAGTATGGGGCCTCTGGTAGTGGAACAGTAATTATCCCTTGTGTATGAATGGACTTTGCGAGCCCATTCCACATAGATGGATACTCTCTCAGCCTAGATACATGGGGAAGGGCCTAGGCCCTGCCCCAAGTGATATGACAGACTTTGCAGACTCCCTAAAAGGAAGGCCTCACCCTCCCTGGGGAACAGAAAGTAGATAGGCTGTGGTTTGGGCGGTGATATGGAAGGATGGGTGGGTGAGGGAACTGGGACTGTAATGTAAAACAACCTTGTTTCCAATTTAAATACACAAAGTAAAATAAAAGAAAGAAGTTGAAGACATCAAAAGGTGGAAAGATCCCCTATGTTTATGGATTGGTAGGATTAATGTAGTAAAAAAGTGCCATCCTATCAAATTCAATCTATAGATATAGCACAATCTCAATAAAAATTCTAAACAATTCTTCAGAGAAACTGAAAACACAATTTTCAACTACATAAAGAAATACAAGCTTTCAGGAGACAAATATAGAAGACTGATGGACCTTGCCAAGTCAGGGTAAGACAGCTATTCTACCTCCCTGCTGTTGTTGTGGTCTGTCAAGTTCTCTTGGCCTTGGCCAAAACTGGGTGTACCAACGTTGCTGTGAGACCTAGGGTGACTGTCCAGGTAGCTTGCTATTTATGTCCTTGCTGCACCTTTTGGAAGTTGCCCATCTGCACTCCTGTCTACCCTAGAATAGTTATTTTCCTTCTCATGTCTTGATGAGGTTGAAGATTAAACTATCATAACTGTTATTCTCTCTTCCTAGTTAGATATATTAGGTACTAGACTTATGTTTTCCAGCTTAGGACAACTCTATTGTAAACTCCGTTATGCCTTCACCCTAGGACTAGATATGTAGGTCATTTTGTTCTCGATTTTCCTTTTCTTAGAGCACACTTATTAGTCACTGTTTTGTATATAGTTTTGTATCAAGCCTAAATCTTTTCTTTAGACTAAAAGAGGAATTGTACTGAAATATTTACTTTGTCTTCTTCTGTGGCACTGACCATGCCCATTGGGGGGTGGAGCCATGGGCGGAAGTGACCTGTGGAAGGAGGTCTGAGGAAGAGCCAGAGAATGCTCTCTTGCTGGCAGGACTCGGACAGGAGAGCATCCGGTGGAACTTGCTGGTATTCATCTGTCTAGGTTGTAAGTTATTTCTCCCTGAATAGACATCTATTCAGCCTAAAGAAAAGAAAAGAAAAAGAAATATAAGCTTTAGATATAAGAATATCTAAAACAATCCTGAATAACAAAAGAACTGCTAGAGGTATCATCATCCCACGTATCCCATGTTTCAAGTTGTACTACAGAGTTAACAGTAATAAAAATATAAAAATAGTATGGTATTAACATCAAAAGTCATGTTGATCAATGGAATATAATTAAAAACCCAGATGTAAGTCCACACTCCTATCACACTTCATTTTTGACAATGAAGAAAAATACACACTAGGAAAAACATCTTCAACAAGTAGTTATGGTCAAACTGCATGATTATATACAGAAGAATTCAAGTAAATTCACATCTATTACACTGCATGAAATTAAATTCCAATTGGATCACATCATTATAAAACAAGATACCCTGAACCCGACAGAAGAGAAAGTGGGGTTTAGGCTTGAAACCATTGGCACAAGAAAGGACTTTCTGAACAGGACACTGACAACACATGCAGTAAGACCAACAATTAATGGTATCTCGTGAACCAAAAATAAATAAATGAATGAATGAATAAAAGCTTCTGCATGACAAACTGCACCATCATTCACATAAAGTAAGAGGCTAGAGATTGGGAAAGCATCTTTACAAATTACACATATGATTAGAATTTAAAATATATAAAGAACAAAAAATAAACATCAAGGAAACAAAAAACTCATTTTTAAAATATCGAGTACAGAACTCAGCAGATAATGATCAAAAATGAAACATAAATGGGTGAGAAACACTTAAAGAAATGTTGAACATCCTTAGCCATCAGGGAAATACAAATTAAAACTGCTTTGATACTATTGCTCACCAGTTTGAATAGCCAAGATCAATAAAACAAATGACATGTCATGCTGGAAAGGATGTGCACAATGGGGAACACTTATTCATTCCTTTTGAGAGCAGAAACTTGTACAGTCACTGTGATAATCAATGTGGCAGTTGTGTAGACAGCTCAGAACCAACCTGTCTCAAGATTCAGTTATTCTATTCTGGGGTATATACTCAAAGGCTTCCATATCCTACTACAGAGATATTTGCTCATCCATATCCATTGCTTCTTTATTCCTAATAGCCTAGATATCCATAAACTGATGAGTGAACAACAAACTTTGATGTATTCATACAATGGAATATTATTCCGCATTTAAGAAAATGAAATTCACAGGTAAATGTAATGAGATATAAAAAATCATACTGAGTGACGTAAACTACACTCCAAAAGACAAATATTGTGTTTATAATATATATGTATGTTAGCTTTTAAGCTTTCAGTGTGTGGGTTACAATCTGCATTATTGTAGAGGTTAGGTACCTAGCAAGGTACTTACTTGAAGAAGAAAATATCTTCCAAGGAAAAGGAAATTGGGTATAGTGTTAGGAATAAATGAGGAGAAACTAGAACAGAATGATGAACTATGGCAAGGGATGGAAGGATAAAGAAGGGCATATGGGGTAGGATCATTATGGAGGAGAGATCTTAGAGAGTGTAAGAGCCAGAGGAACAGGGAATTTGCTGTGAGGTTTTGTTTTCTAGGAATGTGAGAGGACCCACCATAAAGTCTCACCAACACAACTGCCTATATATATTACTTAAACAAGATCAATAATAATAGACATGACAAAGTGGATGGAGGAACATGCAGGAAGCCTCAGCCCTACATGAAGAATGATATATAGCTAGGGGATGGTGAGAGTAGTAGAAATAGAAATCATATTTTCCAGGGAAGACTCTACTGATAGGTTAGCAAAAAAAAAAAATCAAATATATCAAATATATAAATCACCTAATACAGACTGACTAGGTTATATATGCATGTTATATTAATGAAGAACAAGGTCATAAATTTGAAAGAGAACAAGGAGTATATGAAAGTTGTTTAAATTACCAACTACTACTGTGATAAAACACCATGACAACATGGTTTATTGAGAGAAAACAAGGCAGGAACTGAAATATGGCAGAAACCTAGAGGCAGGAGTGATGTAAAGGCCATGGAAGAGTGCAGCTTATGGGCTTGCTCATCATGGCTTGCTCAGTCTGCTTTCTTATAGAACCCAAGTCCAACCACTAGCCTAGGGGTGATACCATCCACAGTGAGCTTGGGCCTTCTACTATCAATTAAGAAAATGTCCTACAGGTCTACCTACATCCCAATCTTATGGAGACATTTTCTCAAAACTCCTTTCTTAACTACTCCAGCTAGTGTCAAGTTGAGGTAAAAACCAGACAGCACAGTAAGATTTGGAGGGAAGAAAGGGAAGCGGGAAGTTTGATGATTATTTTCTAACCTCGAAGATAAACAAAAATAACAACATAAAAAAGAAATTCTGTTTAAATCATATTATTATTATAAGTAAATCTGAATCTGGGCCCATGGGGATTATTAGAATGCAATAATTACTCTCTTTTTGGAAGATTACTTTAATTATTTGCCTGTCAGTGTGTGAGTATGTGTGTTTGGGAGGCCAGAGACATTGGATTCCCAGAAGACTAGTGTTTATAAGACACTGGCTGTAGGTCTGTGAGCTGAACGTGGGTCCTCAGTAATAAAGGCATGTGCTGTGGAATATTGTCTTAACTACATAAAGATGTGTTCCATTTGTTTATGCTGTGGAATTTACTTTAACTGTATAAACCCGTTTTAAACTTATTTATCCTGAGCTTATTTAATAATGAAATCTTATGTTTAATTATGAAAAGATATGGTGCATCTGTTTCACCTTCCTGGCCTAAGGCAGTTGATTGGTCTAATCAAAAAAGCTAAGTGCCCAATAATTAGACAGAAGAGAGACAGGTGGGACTGGTGGGCAGAGAATAAATAGAAGGAGGAATCTCACTTCTAAAGGAGAATGAGAGAAGAGAAGGAGAAGAGAACGAGGGAGAAAAAGAAAATACTCAGGGCAAGAAGCCAGGCAGACACCAGCCAGACTAAACAATGAAAGTAAGATAAACAGAAGGAAAGAAATAATAAGCCCCAATGCATAAGGTAAAGAGAAACCAGCTAATTTAAGTTAAAAGAGCTAGCCAGAAATGAGCCTAAGCTAAGTGGAACATTCATAATAGGAAGTCTCCATGTCATGATTAGGGAGCTAGTTGCTGCCCACCCCCCAAAGCCTGGTACAGGTATGTTTTTAACTGCAGAGCCATAGCTCTAGCACTCCCCATACCCCAAATTGAGCTATTTTGAAACATGTACTTAGAAAAATGTCATTGAGCTTGATCCAGTTATCTCACTTAATCCAGTTATTCTCTTGGTTCTTAGGGTTCTCTTTTCCCCAGGCCCTTACTGATTATTTTTAAGTACCCAGAACTATTTCCCCCTGTATTTTTCTCTTTGTCTTTGCTTCCACTTGCATGATTCTATGTATTCTCCTACAATTGTCTTGTGTGAAGGTGTGTATCTACCAGTGAGAGCACTTTGTGGTCATTCTCCACAGTCCTCAGGCCTGTGTTAATTCTTTAGTTGTGGCTGTCTAGAATTCTATTGTGTTTCTCCTGGAGGAGAATGTCATTTTGCAGTCCTTACTTTATGCATTTAATGAAGTACTGTAAGAACATAACATGTGCATAATGCCCATTTGTTGGGTTTTCATCTGTTTTTGCATTGATTCCAATATTTGTTTCACTAATATAATTACTGTGTATCATTTGGGGCAGGTCATTTCATTAAGTTTGACAGCTTGTGGATGATCAAAATGAAGATGCAACACCAGCATATTTATTGAAGATCAGGTGAGGCTTTCTTCACATTGAGTTGTGTTTATGACTTTGGTTGATAGAACAATTTCAAGCAAGTAATTGAAACTGCTGTGTCATCAAGAAAACAAAGACACCCCCACCTGCTCCAGTGCCTCGATATGGAAAGGCATGCCCCTTTGCATTCTTCTGTTTCACCAAAATAAATTTTATTGAGTTCAGTAGTGCTGGGATGTATGGTACATACTGGACAGAATCAAGCTAACTAGAAAACTTTTACAAATACTTTTTAACACAGGCTTTAACTACATATCAAGTAAGTCTATCTCATCATTTGTGTTAGCTTTTTCTCACACACCCAACTATAGTATACAACTACTTATAACATAAGGAAAATGAGCAGTAAATTCTCAAAACTGAACAGACAAATAACTTGAAGGATTGTCAATAGAATACATCATTCAGATGGCCTGGACCACAGTGTTTAGATGATTTCTCTTATGACACACAGCCTCCTCCACATTCTTACTCATTTATTGGCCAAATATCTTTATTTCCACTTTCTTAATTTCCCAACTCAGGAAGGCTAGAGTGTTAGATGAACTACCTTCACATGTAATGACTTTCCAGTCTGGTGCTTTCTTCCACAGTCTGCTCACTCCTTCAATTCCTGTTCTACTTCAGCTTTTCTCAGATATCTGAACACTTGAGCAAAAATTTCTCTAGTTCAGGTTGAGAGCAATACAGTTATTAAGCATCATCACCATTTGTCTTTTCCTCTTTGATCTCTGTTAGTCTCATTAACTTCAATTTAAGAACACTGTCTCTTCTTATTGAATATATTTGGAATTCAGATGGTGGTCTAATATTTTACTTTAACTTTTGTGGAATTTCCAAAATACTTTGAGTATATGTTCTTTCCAATATGCACTCTGACTATTTTCTCTTCAACCCTCACCACACCTTTATCTCTCCTGGAGTCCCTCCCTGGCTGAGTTACTTATTTGAAACAATGAATTATTTGTTTCATCTTTGTATTTCTTCACTTCATTCCTCTTTCCTTTCCTCCATGTCTCCTATGTTAATGACAAGTAGGTAGGGGTCAGGAGAGAAACATCTCATGCTTTGCTTGGACACTTGATGCCAGGCACCTTGCCTATGGTTTGGGGACTTTCTTACTGTTCAGGTCAAACAAAATATGGTATATTTATACACATAAAGTTAATTCTTCCACATGTGTGTGCGAGTGTGTGTGTGTGTATGTGTGTGTTTGTGTGTGTGTGTGTGTTTGTATATGTGTGTGTGTATACACATTGTAAACTGGTGGCTGAAAAATTAGAAGCTTTGTCTGAGGATTCCTGACATCCTCACATTTCTGACTCATTCTCAGTGGAGATGATGAGTTAACTCCATTTTATTGTCTGCAGTTAACTATCGGTGTACCAGTACTGTATCACTGTAATAGGTCCATCCAAGTAATTCACATCCAAGCATCTTCATTACTGACATCAGAAATGTAGCATTTACCTTGGTCCCTTTAAATTGTAAAATGTACCATATTTTATATAATTCTACTCAGGGCTTCTGAGAGGCCACGTGGGCATCAACTGTCCTTCAAAGACATCCTTACTGATTGTTAGCTATATAGTCCTACTTTGTCCTCAACATTCTTGGTGTGCTAGTCTCAAGATTTGTGTTAGATTGTTTTCCTTGATCAATGAAACTACATTTTTTTTTTGTGTGATGTCAGATTTGTGTTGTCTGTCAGAGATGAAGTTGTCTGTTCATCTTTTCAGTAGGTAAATGGTTATAGAACACCTATTTGTCAGGTATCCCATTACATACTCAACTTCTGGAATCAAGGATGCAATGATTGTCTGCATGGAACTCACATTTTGAATAGAAGCAGGGTAGAAGATAGCCACGTGAAATACAGAGCCATGTTTTCCTATCCATGCAATAATATTTCTTCATTGATAATAGGAAGAGTGATCCCCTTCCAGCCGAAAACAAATAGTTCTAGAGAAGGTATAAGCTCCACATGAATGTATCTTATTATCATTCCTCTGTCTTTTTAAACCTAGATTGACATTTTATGCTAGGTTCTTTGGGATCTTGGACAATTTTTCACCTTTCTTGGAGTTGTGTGACAAGCAAGAACGGGAACATCTTTGTACATTCTTCCCAGTGCAATGAAATAAAACAATAGCAAAAACTGAAATTAAAAATAAAACAGAACCAAGAATGTACTTTATCTGATAGAACATTTATCTAGCACACAGAGCTCCTTCCAAGCACTGAGTATGTCAGTGTACTCCTTTAATCCCAGCACTTGGGAGATGGAAAAAGAAAGACCAGATTTTCAAAGTTATCTGTGGCTACATAGAGAGTTCTGGACCAGCATGGTCTTCATGATGCCCTGTGTGAAAAAAATTAAAAATAAAATTGGTTAATAAAATAAAAATGTTAATACGAAAGCACATACTGTAATTCCTTCATTCAGGAGAAGACTTATGTAGAGTAGTGGGTTAAAGATGAGTCTGAGTGACACGATGAGGCTTTGTCTTACTAAACTAAATCAGGAAAAGCCTGCAAACAGCAAAGAACACAAGGAAAGAGAAGTTCTCAGCAACCGAAGATATTTGAATCACAAACCTACTGCTGCCCTGGGCACTGAGAGGCACACACTCCCAGGTAACATCTGACTTCAAGGAAAGCCTACTCTTTTCTGAAACTCTTTTGATTGACATGTAGAAAATCCATCTAGAAGGAGGCTGGATGAAGCCCCACAGGGTGGGAAAACGATGTGTCAGGGAAGCAGAAGATGTGTATGAGACTGTAAGTTCAATTCCTTTTCCTCTGGCCTGAAAAAAAACTAGAACCAATTGCTTTTTCTAGTGTTGTAACAATTTAACTGCATGTTGGCTGTGTTGTATGTTTGTGTGAAAGGGTTTATAGCATAGAAACTTGTTGATGTTCAAATGCTTTAAATACTAAAATAGCTGATTAGAGGAGTCCAGGATTTATTATATGTTCTCTCTGTTTCCATTGTTTTTTTTAATCTAGTGAACTAAGTATTTTATCATTTATTCAAAAATATTACTTGGCAAGTCACCACAACAGAGAATTGCTTTATCTGTGTAGTAGCCATTATTTCTAGCCTAAAGTCACAGGTTATTTTTTGTTTGTTTCTGTCGCCTTAAGAAAACTTGGTAACTTAATAGTGAGAAGCTGAAAAATCTTTCAGTTTTCTCTCATAATAAATCCCAACTCCCCACTAAATTCACAGCCAAGGAAGTATTAATCAGTTGCCAATAAACAAGTTCTGTGCTGGAGTTCACATATGCTTCTCCTAGAGATAGCATATGCTTGCATGAAACTGAAGAACTGTGCTTGCTAGAGAAAATATTTTCTTATGAAGAGTTTTATTATGATATTTATTGAAGTTTTCTCATGGGTGAGCCTCAGTTAAAGCATAAAAACGTACTTGGCTGCTGGAGAGCAAAGGATTTCTTACTTATTTTAGTGTTTTTGTGGAATTCGCAGGCTGCTGATTACTCATAATATCTTCTTTTAATGCAAAGCTGGGGAAAATAGTAGTTCATCAGAGAGTCTCTTTCCTGTCTTTTTCATCAAAGTCACATTGTGTCTTTATCTTGATGTGACTGAATGAACAACCCTAATCTCCCAACTCTGAAAATTTCATAGTATTAGTGAGCTGATCCTATAGGACTACTATAGGAAAATATAACAGAGTGCATGAGGGGTATTCAGTAGTATTGGGTATATTGACAGTACCCAGTGAGTGAAATTGATCTACATATTGTGATTTTGTCAACTCACACATCCAAGTTTACAGATGAGGACTGAGACTTAGAGCATGTGATAATTGTTTCCCTGATACTTCATAGGTACATGAGTGTCAGATTCATATTCATTTTCCAAACACCTTTTCCATTCCTGCATCTAGGTCAGGAAACTGTTTTTTTTTTTTTTTCACTTTTTAAAGCAGGCTGCAAGATAAAGAAACTGTGGCTTGTAGAAAGAAGTTTCTGTCCCTCCCAGTCCAGAAGTCCTTTACTCCCAAATAAACACACAGAGGCTTATATTAATTATAAACTGTTTGATATATTGCTCTGGCTTATTACTAACAAACTCTTACAACTTAAATTAATCCATAATTCTTATCTAAATTTAGCCACATGGCTTGGTATCTTTTCTCATTATGGTATTCTCATCTTGCTTCCTCTGCATCTTGCTGGCTACTTTGTTTCAGCTTTCCATCTTCCCATAATTCTCCTGGTCTTGTAGCCTTGCCTATACTTACTGTTTGGCTACTGGCCAATCAGCACTTTATTAAGCCAATATGACTGACTAATCTTTGAAATGAACAAGAACATTATCCCACATTAGTGGCTAATTTTGTTACTGTTGTGGACCCAAGGTTCAGCATAGTTCTGTAAATGTGACACAGTAGATAAGAATTTATTGAACAAAAGAAATTAATCACTGGGACTAGAGACATGACTCCGTTCTTTATTTTCTCTCCCAGCAACAGAGTTCAGATCCTACCCTCAAAATTGGATAGCTGACGATGACCTGAAACTCTACTTCCAGGGGATCTATTGCCCTCTTGTGGCCTCCACTGGCACATGCACGCATGTGCACCTTCCCATACACAGCCACAGACATATACCTTAAAAATAATTAACAATAAAAATATGATAATTGAATTTTATAAAAATTTTACAATTAGAAAAATGTGATCAATGTAAAAATTATCACCTAGAATGATAGGCAATAATTTTCAATTAATTGTTTCTATGTTTTCTTAAAAGTTTCTTTCTGTATGTTCAATGTTCATGGTACTATGTAATATGGGACTACTGCATTCAAATACGTATGTTTTTTTTTGTTGTATACTGAGCATATTTGTCTCAAAGATGTACTAACTTTTTAAGCATCCCACATGCAACTTCTCCCCATATTCCTTACAGCATGGAATTATTCTTTAGCCATACAAGAGGTATTTGTTAATTCCATTCGCTGATTTGTAATTATTGGATTCTGCTGTGAATTACCACACATGTTAATGGATCTGGCTGCCCCAAGTGTTAATGGCTTTCTCCTGAACAGGGTCTGAGGAAATTTCTGCTGACATACTAGGTGAACTGAAACCTCTTAATTTTCCATTTGGCAAAGCAGAGAAAGTCGACATTGGTAAGTGAAAATCTGTGCTATCTAGGGAAAATGTACCCATTATATATTCAAATAACATAACTGCTCACAAAAATAGGTATTGTTGCATAGTGGGAGGGTTAATAGTTACAGTGAGGTTTAATTTAATTCTGTGGCCTGTATTAGCTAATGAAATTAATTTGAATTTAATTATTATGTGTGACTGTTAATATTCTCAGTCATGATGAGTAGTTAGTTATGCTGAACCTCCCATCCAGCCACTGTGTTTATGCTTTTCTACTGATAAGGGATATTTGAAGGAGAAAGCAGTACCTGTGAGTGCAATCCAGGTGCAGTACATGGGTAATAGGTTCCTATGGTTCAGGGCAAAGGCCTTACTTAGGAGAAGGCAATATGGGTAGTTGCCATGATTTTAGCATACTCTGTGTATTCATAAACCTCAAGTATTTTGTAAGTGAAAAATAATTGACCCTGAGTAGTTGTTGTATGAATCAAATTAATACATGTAAAAATCAATTTGCACATGGTAAATTGCTGACTAAAGTAAAACCACATCTGGTGTAAAGTCTTTGTGTATCCACTTAATAGCAAATTCATTTAAAGAGTCACTTTATACTTATCAGGTACATGAGAGACACCTATGAGAGCATTTTCTGGTGAGTAGAATATATGTTTAATGATAGTAAGTACAGATCAAGATTCTTCCACTACAAATGTTAATACAAATGAAAATTACATACACTGTGCTTACAGTTCTGTTACCAGATGTCAGAGTTCAGGTTTTTGCCCTCTTATGCAAAAACTTGAAAATAAGGGCTTACTATAATTTGCAATAGAAATAAGATGACCTTGTTAGGAGTGAAGCCATAGTATAAATTATAGAAGGATGTACTTTTAAGATTGTCTGTGGGCCACACACGTGATGTTATTCAAAGAATCACTTATTGATAGTGCTTCCTTTTATGAGGTTCAAGGAAAGGAGAAGTTAGCTACTAAGTGGATCCTTTGTTCTCTGTTTTGATTTGTTTGCTAGTTTATATATTTATTTTTGATTGTTCATGTCCTTTCCAATAAGTAATGTAATTTATTCATATGCATGCTCAATTATGCAGATGGTAGATAGAGGATCCTTTATGAATGTTAACTTGAAGTTTACCATACATGTACCCCCAACAAGTTAAAACCTGATCAGCCTGTTACTTCTTTCTACTAGACTAATACATTTAAATAGAACTTACCTAAATTGATTGTTACTATGACAATGTATTCTATACTATTATTGAGGAACAGGAGACTCATACCCTTGTAACTGGAGGTTTGAGGGTCTTCTGGGATAGCTAGGTCCACTTTTGGAGAAAAGTACATGTAGATGAAGGAACTGAACTCTCTCATTATAGGAGGCAGTGTATGTATAACCCCAGATAAATTACTTCCTAGGGTAAGGTATCTTCTACGCCCGTGTGCCTCTGTTCAGTGATAAAACAGTGATCCGATATTTTTAATGCCCCAAGTTGCATTCTCAGTGTTCCCAAAACATAGAATTATATAACAAGAAACTTGGTTAACTCTGTATATCTGCCCTGATCAAGCAGTAATTAATACCATCATATAATTCTATGAGTTATTATAATATTATTAGTCTATGTGGATCCTAGAGCAATACCAAATTGCTGAGAATTCACTGGCTGTGTGGATAGAATTTTAGCATCTGAGGCTGAGGTGCCTCATCATAAATGAGGCCATTGCATTTCAGGGACTTTTCTGTGTATTGCATTTGGCAGTGTATATAACACAGACACTAATCCATAGAAATATCTCCATAAATAGTAGCTCTATTTCAAGTTTTTAATGAGATTCATTGTAATGGCATGTGGTCTTTTAAACAGAACAAATGAAGTCAACAAATTAGCTCCATATAAAAAAGTATGAGGTTTTGGAAATGGGCCTGGGCATATTTCATGTTCATATGCTCATGCCCTTCCCTTCTGCTTGTTCCTTCATGCAGGGTTTCCTGTGAGTGAGCAAAATAATGATGTTGGGCTGTCAAGGCCAACCCTTATGATGCTTTTGGCCCAGTAAGGACAGTGACAACTCCATTTCTCCTTTGTTTGTTCAGTTCATCCTTGCAATGTTCAGGAAATAAATGTCTAGGGAGGAGAGACAGACAGGAGGCACAATGGGTGAAAATGACCTCAAGTTAATAGGATTTGGACTCTTTGAAAGAGAACACATTGCCAGGGGAGAGGTGCAAGCTGTATTCAACAGTGAGGCCATCTGGTTTACTTCACTGGTTCTTCAGTTCTCATTTTCATACATGTGTATCATAGAGGGTAATATGTAGGTAAATATTGAAAGGAAAAATATTTTCATGAGAGATTAATAAATCCATGCATTCATTTAGCAATTATTTCTTGATCTTGTCCTCTACAGTGTTTATAGTTCAAAAAACTAGGGCAGGGCAGAGTAAATAAACAAAATTAACATGCAAGTTTATTTAACCATTTTATTTATTGGGCTGGTTCACAATGTTAAGGTTAAAATATATAAACTTAATTCACAAACTGTATAGATACAGTAGGCCCCCATTTATGATGGAAAACGAGACTCACAGGTGTTTAATAACTTGCTGTATGATAAATAGCTGGTGAAGATAGATGTAGAATTTGAACTCAGCACATCTGACCATAAAAATAATTTCCAAAATTCTGTAAGCATCAAAATAATAAAGAGCTGTTTTAGAGCTCAGACAAGTCCTGTGTGGTTAAAAAATGAAAGGTATATAAAAGTATGCTTCACAAGATTCTTTGGAAAAGTAATAATTCTTCAGGAGCCAGTCTCCTTTGCCTTTTTTAAGGTTCTCTAGTAATTATTTGACAATGAATTTCAAATCTATTTGTTTGCTAAAACATTTTGTTTATTAGCATGTACATCATCCACAGCTAGGAATGAGATTACTCAATTAGGGTAATGTACATCAGGTGACCAAGGCAGTGTCTGAAACATGACAGGTGTCAGTCAGCACTACTCTCCTTCCCTGTATTCATGTTTTCTTTTCCCATGGACTTGGCTTTTTGTCTTCCACATTACGGTGCACACCTCCTACTGTAGGATAAAAACCATGTCTTGTAATTATTTGAAATTATCTAAATACTTCTGTCTTCTTTATGCTTCACCTAACCTCTCCAGTTTCTATTCTAGATATGAGCTAGACAACTAATGTTGAAATTAGTTTACATGTCTATACCACAACTCAGTTTCCTCCAGTCTGAACTTTCCCTTGGATATCACTTTGGAAATTGTCTAGGCAAATGCCAAATTTTACTACTGGAAACCTGTTTGGACAGATTCGCAAGGATTGAGCAAAGGTCTCTTCTCTTTCAGAGCATTTAAAAAATCATTCTCTTTCTCCCCTGCTTTCCTTTTCTTCATCTAAAGTGTGGGCTGAACTTGTCAAGAGGAATCCGCAGCTGCTTCAAAAGCAGAAGCCCCCTGGGCCTTCGGGAACCTGAGCTTTGCAGACTAGTATCTCACATTGTCTTATGAATACTGATAAAGCTTTTGAATCAGAGAAAGTGGAAACCAAGTTTCTCTTAGGCTTTTACAAACTTTTAAGGAACTTTGTATATGCCTTTTAGACTTTGACATACTAAATTTCACAGACATTCACAATTTGTCACCAAGCCAGCTTGCTTAGATAACATACTGAGGGATTCACCGTGAGGTAAACTGAGGCTGTATTCCCAGAGTTCTGTTTCCTTTCATTCAAAAGATGTGAATGTTTGCCTTGAGTCTGAAAGCAAAACATTGTTATTCTTACCTCTTGTCCTATACCTCTTTATACCCCCAAGAGGGTTTAAAGATCTCTTGAATAATGAAACCCAATGCACACTACCAAATAAATCTGAGACAAGGCATCCAAGTACTTAGAAAAGTTAAGAGATCCAGGAGAGAAAATGTCAATTGTATGTAGGAATTCTTAAAAACAATTATATTTACTCTTATTCCTTTTTTCAGTCCCTTATCTAGTTCATCAAATTGTGACAATGAGTGGGAGAGCTTCACCTTCCTTTCCAATTAAATCTAAAGATCACTGCAAATGACTACTCATATAGGGTAAATGTCATGACAATTCAGAAGATACATGACTGGCCACTTTTACCTCAGCAACTGATCATCACATGAGTCATCAGGATGATTGCTGTCTTCCTCTTGACCTCCATTGTTCTTATAATGATCAATAATTCAATATGAAGACATGTAAGAAAACTGAAGACCCAGTAATATATGACTAAATTCAATGAGAGTTTATAAGACAGACCTTGGGTCACTGTGACACTGCCATTGGACTCTACAGTAAAGGAATTAGTTCCAGGTGACCATTCCTAATAAAAAAAAAAATGTCAAGTTGGAGAGAAAATATCCCATCTCTGAATACTCATATAGTGATAGAGGCTCAATGGCCGGAAGGCAGTGGTCATCAACATTAATTAATTTTGGTGAAGTTTGAGTTGGGACTTGAAATAAGTATACTGTTTATTGGTGAAGCTACCATTGTGGTGAAGTCCTATAATCCCAATAGTTAGGAGATTAAGGCAGAAGCAATAGCTTTAGTTACATAGTAAGTAGAAAGCCAGCCTAAGCTATATGATACCTAGTCCGAAAAGTTTTCAAAAATAAAGAAATAGAGGTTAATATTTGATTGTAGAACTAGGGGTCAGTGGGAACATGCTCATAATTTAATGCTGAATACTCAGATTGTACTATTTGTCTCAAATATATCTGTTTGCTACAAATGAATTTTAAGAATGACATTAAAAAGTCAGGTATGGTAGCTTATAGTTTTAATTCAGCCATTTATTAGTTAGAGGCCAGAAGATTTCCATGAATTCAAAGCCAGCCTAGTCTACAAATTAATTCCAGGCCAGTTTAGACTACTTCAGTAAGAAGTAATCAGTAATTATTAAAGGGAAAATAAAAAGCACTTGATTTATTGCAATATGTTTATTTCTTTTTAAAAATGATTATTTAATTTAGAAACAAACTTATTGTACATAAAAATCTCAGTACCTTCTCCCTCCAATCCTCCCATGCCCCCCATCCCCACATCTTCTACCCAGGGAGGGTGAGGGAGTCTATGGGGGATCATTAAAGTCTGTCACATCATTTGAGGGAGGGCTTCCATGTATCTGGGCTGAGAGAGTATCCCTCCATGAGGAATAGGCTCCCAAAGTTCAGTAGTGCACTATGGAAAAATACTGGTTCCACAGCCAGGAGTCCCATAGACTGCCTAGGCCTCCTAACTGGTACCCACATTCAGAAGGCTTGGTTCAGTCCAATGCTGGTTCCTGAGCTTTATGACTGGGATATATGTGCTCTGACTTGACAAGGTCAGCTGTTTCTGTGGGTTTCTACAGCATGGTATTGACCCCTTTGCTCACCACTCCTCCCTCTCTACAACTGGATTCCAGGAGTATGGATCAGTGATTAGTGGAGGATGTCTTATGCTTCTGGATGAATGCTCTAGGATGACATTTAAGGTAGTCATCAATTTCATTATATGGGAAGGGCATTTAAAGTACCCTCTTCACTATTGTGTAAATTCTTAGTTTCAGTCATCCTTGTGGATTTCTACACATTTTCCTAGTGCCACATTTCTCTTTAAACCTATAATGACTCCCTCTATTAAGGTATCTATTTTCTTGATCTCCACTATTCTTCCTGCAACTCAGTCTTCCTGACCCTTCATGTTCTCCTACCCCCTCCTTTTGTCCTCTTCTCTGTGTTTCCTCCCTCTTCTCTCCCCATGTTCTCCCAATTTTCTCAGGAGATCTTGTCCCTTTACCCTTCTCCGGGGGGCGGGCGGGGGGGAGGTATGTCTATATCTCTCTTAGGGCCTTCCTTGTTTCCTAGTTTCTCTGGAGGTGTGGATTGTAGGCTGGTAGTCATTTTCTCTGTGTCTAATATCCATGTATGAGTGAGTCTGTATCATGCTTGTCTTTCTGTGATTATGTTACTTCACTCAAGGTTGTTTCTTCCAGTTCATCCATTTGCCTGCAAATTTTAACATTGCATTGTTTTTCCCCTGACTAACACTCCATTGTGTAAATGTAGCATATTTTCTCCATCCATTTTTTCAAATGAGTGGCATAAAGAAAGAAGTCAAAGAGGATACCAGAAAATTGAAAGATCTCATATGTTCTTGGATAGGTAGGATCAACATAGTAAAAATGGCAATATGGTAATCTTACCAAAAGCAAACAATAGATTCAGATTTATTGCAACCCCCATTTTCCTTGCACAATTCTTCACAGATCTTGAAAGAACAATACTCAACTTTATATGGAAAAACAAAAAACCCAGGATAGCCACAACAACCCTGTACAATAAAGGAACTTCTGGAGGCATCACCATCCCTGACTTCAAGCTTTACTATAGAGCTATAGTAATGAAAACAGCTTGATATTGGCATAAAAGCAGACTGGTAGGCAAATGGAATTGAATTGAAAACACTGATATTAATCCACACACCTATGAACACCTGATTTTTGACAAAAAAGCTAATGTTACAAAATGGAAAAAAGAAAGCATCTTCAACAAATGGTGCTGGCATAATTGGATGCTGACATGTAGAACAATGCAGATAGAGCCTTATCTATTGCCATACACAAAACTTAAGTCCAAATGAATCAATGACCTCTATATAAATCCAGCCACACTGAACCTCTTAGAAGAGAAAGTGGGAGGTACCCTTGAATGAACTGGTACAGGAGATCACTTCATGAACACCAGTAGCATAGTCACTAAAATAGACAATTAGTAAATGGGACCTCTTGAAACTGAGAAGCTTCTGTAAGGCAGAAGATACAGTTGACAAGACAAAAGAGCAGCTCACAGAATGGGAAATGATATTCACCAACCCATCTGACAGAGGGCTGATTTCCAAAATATAAATAGAACTCAAGAAGCTAGTCTCCAAAACATCAAATAATCCAATTAAAAAGTGGGGTTTATAGCTAAATAGAGAATTTTCAATAGATGAATCTAAAATGACTGAAAGACACTTAAGAAATTATTCAACATCCTTAGCCAACAGGGGAATTCAAATCAAAACACCTAGAGATACAGTCTTACTCCTGTAAGAATGGCTAAAATAAAAAATACCACTGACACTTTATGCTGGAGAGGATGTGGAAAAAGGGAACACTCCTCCATTGCTGGTGGGAGGGCAAACTTCTGTGGCCACTTAGGAAACCAGTAAGAAGGTTTCTCAGGAAGAATGGGAATCAGTCTACCTCAAGATCCAGTAATTCCACTCTTGGGCATATACCCAAAGGATGAACATTCATGCAACAAGGACATTTGCCCAACTACATTCATAGCAGCATTGATTTTGATAGCCAGAACATGGAAGCAATACATTTATTTCTTATCACAGACATACTGGAGACTAGTGAATAGGGGAGTAAATGGGATTGTGACCAGAACTGATGACTTATTTGATCCCCAGGACTCACATCATGGAAGAAGAGACCTGACTCCCATGAATTGTCATTTGATATCCACATAGAGTACACACACACACACACACACACACACACACACACACACACACACACACCAATAATGTTCATGAAATAAAAACAAGTGACTAAATCAATAAATATAATGGAAGATTCAAATTTGCATGAGCTCTCCATCTAAGTAAAGTTATGAACTTAGTCAGAAGAATATTCCTTCTGACTAAGATTCAGTTGTTAACTTGAAACAAGTATGTTTTTTTTTTCTTGACAACAGGACAGAAAAAAAGGAAAAAGGACAACAATAGCCTTGAGAGGGTCATAGGGATTGATTAAAATCCATGTGATTTAGTTGGTTCATCTCTGCCTGTGAGTCCTAAGTGACAGACCCATGGGATTGAAATATTTAGAGATATGTCTTTCCCTACAAGACAGACTTCATACAAAGGGAGAAAAACAGTTAAATTGTTTAGCTTATTGATAAAAATATCTGTAGCAGTACTTTTGTATGAGGGAACACTATCATAAACAAATGTGTGTGTGTCACTTGGTTATATAATAAGTATAAATTTATTGATAGTGTTGAGATTGGGATGTATGTTTTGAAGATGTATTTTATTATTTGTGTGTATATATATATGTGTGTGTGTGTGTGTGTGTGTGTGTGTGTGTGTGTGTGTGTAAGTATTCACCACTTGTGTTGGTTCCCATGGACCAGAAGAAGACATCAGTTTCCTGGATCTATAGTTGCTAGTGTTTCTGAGCTACCTGACATGCGTGCTAGGAACCTAGTACAGCTCCTCTTCAAGATAGGAAAGTACACATATATGTCTCTCCAGCCTCCAGAGTGGATATTTTCACATACAAAGACTATTGCAGTTTCTTTCGTAATTTATAGACTCTTCTAGCAAGAAGATGCTTTGACATTGAGCATTCTCAGTGAGAAACGACTGGTTCTGGTGTTTTTGTGTAGCAAATGTCTTTCCTTGAATCTGGAATTCACAAATAGAGTTGTTTGTTAAAGTGAAATGGCTGGTTTTATGCCCTTAATGAAGTTTGGTGGCAAATAGTTTATAACCCTGGAAATATTTGATTAGGGATTTTATGTTGAGATAATAAAATAATTAACTTGCTCTCCTCAGAAGCACACAGGGCAAGAGGGTTATGTGTTGTAGAAAAATTACATTACCACTCTTCTACTGAATTCATATGTGTGGATTGATGTTTATCAGATAGCAAAGTGACAGGCATCTTATAAGTTTACTTTGGCTTAACTAATAGGGCCATGGAAGCTCCATTTTAAACTAATGACTGTGAAGCATTAAGGAAACATATATCTGCAGAGAAATTAGGAAAAGAATCTCTATACTCTGTATATTATCTCACCTAACAACCTTTGATAGATGTCTAATATATTAAACCAAAAGTCACCAAATTGGAACTCACATAAAGCATGGTCCAAAACTCTTCTTTTTCTTCCACTCTTTCCTTTTTAAAAACAATTAAATTTATGTTTTGATAGCTTCACACATGTATATAATAAATAGTGACCACTCTTATCCTTCCCATACAGACCCCCTCCTCTCCACTTCTGTCTTCCTTACTTCTTCCTACAACACTTTCAAACATTCATGCTTTTTTTTTTTTTTTTTACTTTGTGGCCTACTAATTTCCCCAGTGGAAATCTATATGACCATGGAGTCTGCTAGGTTTGACAGTGACTACAGAACTGAAGACAATAACTTTCCCTTTCCTATTTTCTTTCCTTAGCCAATAATTCTTCTGGAAGGGATAGAAACCCAAAACTGGATGGTTGTAGGGCCAATCCTGTGTTGACCAGGCCCACTGCAGATAACTGAACATGCAATTTCATGACTGCAATGTGTGTGTAGAGACTAGAGGATGAAATTCTTCAGCAGTCCTTCCTCACCTGATTTCCAGCTCTTAAACATCCCCAACCCCTCAAGCATTACTGAAACATAAGTATTAACCTTTGTTAGGCACTTATTGCTGCTTCCTCATACAAGACCAGAATAGAATATGTTAACATGGAACACAAACTTGCAAAGCTGAAAATATTTACTGTGTTGTTTTACAATATGAAAAAAAAAAAGTTTGCTGACCCTGCAATGAAAGATGCTTCTTGCACACTGTGGCCGGTAGGGACTCATGGAGCAATTTGCTTTAGCTTGAGGGGAGTCTTCATTTCTTTACTGCTTACCAGTGTGAAGTAACCACCTGGCTTTGGCGTCTTGTTCCTGTTCTCTGTGCTAGTCTGTGTGGCTTCTGGCACATGTGTTTTTCAGATATGGTCTGCGTGGCTTATGAGATGCAGGATTAATTTTGGGAAGTGATGAAACACTGTGCTTCACGATTCATGCTTTCTTTGCCACTGGACTTTATATAGATTGTTTTCTTGGCTCCTAACAGTTTGAGGGAATTTATAGGAAGACAACATCATCCCTTTTCTCATATCATAATATTGTTAATGTGTCATGAAGAGGGGAAATGTATGTTAATTTATTCCTAGAGCTAGATTATTTTTCACTGTTAAATTTTCTTGTATGGACAAAGACAGAGTCCTATCCAGTGTCTGAGGACAATGAAGTGGCCTGCATATTGAAATAGAATGGATTGATGTTATTTTTTGACAAGGAAAACAGTCTTTCATCATAAGGTGTCTCCATCAGTTTTCACAATGTTTTCTTTCTTTTTTTCAAGGGAATTCTGCATTTATTTAATAGGTGAGCTTTCATCAAGTCAAATAACTCACTATTTTCTATTTCCTTTACCACACTACCTTGGAAAAACTTTTTCCAAAATAATGTCTGAAATCATTGAGAATCTTAGAGTCTCTTTCATGTTCTAACCTCTCATTAAAGAGCTAATTTTTACTTTCTAATAAATTAGATTTCTAGATTGCCAGGGAAAATAATGGAAGGGATCTTGCACTTTGCATAAGATTATACCTGACATTAATTAAAGAGCTAAATATTAATAGCTAACAAAACATCATTTTTTTTCTGGGCATAGCTAGAATACTTGATTATTGCCTTCGTGACTGTATAAGTTGTCTTTACTTGTTACTGTGATCAAATACCTGGCAAAGGGAAGCTAAAGGGAGGGAGGAAGGCAAGGAGGGAGGGAGGGAGACAGGGAGGGAGGGATACTGTTAAATGATGACAGGTAATGAATTCTGGAGTACTTAGTCCTAAGTGATATGCCATTAACAAAGACCTTATTTCCTCTCCCCAGACTTGGGAATCTATGCACAAAAAAAAAAAAAAAAAAAAAAAAAAAAAAAAAAAAAAACACACAGAGAGATGATAAGAGTCAGAGGTGATGGATGGGTGATTCCAAAGAAACAATGTTTTCTAGACACAACAATTATTAAACACATATGGACAAACTGTGGCAGCGCACACAAGCCAGATGTAGTCATGGCATCAAGAGGGTGAAGTAGACACTGGCTCCTATGCCCAATGAAGAGCTATCTGCAACTAATCCCACTGACAAAGGAAAAATCAGTTTTCATGTTAACCATATCTCTTTGTTTTTAAAGAGGAAGAGAGCCAGGCATAGTGACATGTACCATTAATTCAAATACTTAGGAAGTAGAGGCAGGTGGATTTCCTCTATAAGTTTAAGGATAACATGGTCTACATAATGACTTCCAGGATTGCCAGGAATATGTATAGATATTTTCTCTAAAAAGAGGGGGGGGAGAGATATAGATAGATAGATAGATAGATAGATAGATAGATAGATAGATAGATAGATAGGGATGCAATGAAGGGTAGGTGGGAGATTCTGGGAAGAATTGGGGGAAGGGAAAACATGATCAAAATATATTGTATGAATAAAATCAAAGTTTTAAAAATTGATAATGTGGTTGGAAAGTATAGAAGATGCCAGAAGAAGGACAAAGTCTAGAAGATCGTGAAAAATTGTTACATGGAGGGAGTGATTGGGATTTGGGCAAGTTGCAGATAAAATTGAGATTGAACATCTAATGAGGCAATATTTAAATAATGTGTTTAACTGGAAACAAAAAAACTACTTTATTCATCTCTTAACACATTTATGCTGTGTTTTAGAGCCCAAATAAATCATACAATTTGTGTGATATTGTCTTTACCACAGTGACAATGACATAAGACAGAAAAGAAATATGAACATATTTTATGGACTTGTTTGGGAACTTTATTTTACTCTGTGAGAATATTATGGCCTTCCTTTTTTGTATTAAATTTGTCATTCAGGATCATTGTTTTTATTTTTAATTGACTACACATCTGTGTATCAATGGGCTAACATACAATGTTAGAATGCATGTTTGTCTTGCATAGCAAGAAAATTAGATGATGCGGCATATTAATAACTTTATTCATGTGAGTGAACACACCCATTATGCTCTCACCATTTAAAAATATCTAATAGCCATATTTAAATATACAATGTACCAATATTGTAACTCAGAATTCAAAGATGAATTCCATTCTCATATCTGTAAACTATGTCTCTGCAAACTTGACACTTTAAAAAGCTGATCTTGCCTTCTTCTTTCTCCATATACACTAGCAGGTTTTAGATGTTTTTGATGGTTATAACCCAGAAGGGTGACTACTGAGTATAGGTCAGTGACATTGCTAAACATTCTATAATCTCAAGCAAGCTCCACAGTGAAAACATTGTGATGTAAATTTTATTAGTGCCAAGATTAAGGAGCCATTTTAGAACTGTAACTTCCAATTTCCCCTCCTTAGCATTCTTGGATTGGTGGCCCAGGAAGTATGAACATGGTCAAAGCTTAACAGAAGATACTTAAAACAATTTATGAGTCTAGATAAAATTGTAACCCTGAAAATATAGAAGGCTAAAGTAAAACACAGGTCCATAAAGTGGGTTGGGACCTCAAACTAGCCTAGCAATTGAATCTGGGGTTATGAAAAGTTTGGTTATTTTAAGTTTTCTAAATACAAACAGCCAAAAATAAATTTAGAATCAAATGCATGTTGAATCTCATGTGTTTTAGGCAGCGTTCACAAGTATTACAGCATGCAAACTTATGCAGTCTTGGATATGAACACACACACAGTGTGTCATATACTTTTCACTGTTCATCCATGACATCTTTATAATGCCAAGGAATGTTGCCTGAAATACTATGACTTAGATTGAGACTATTGAATATGGTGAATTGCAGTGCTTTTATTTTATTTACAGTTTGTTGTATTAATAGGAACATAATACTTTAAGGAAAATGAAGACTTCCAGTGTTTCTCTGCTATCTTTCCTCAGCATCTTATGTTACAGTGTTTCTTTTATTTGAATTGCTCTATGAGTTGTTGATTTGAATTACATAAAATATTCTTAACTTATTTTGTCATGGGATTAAGATAGAAATACCAACAGTTACTAAACTAAATGCAGTTCTGCCATTTTTAGTACCTATGTGATGCAATGTTTTTAGGACTGGGAATTATAAAATCAAAGTATCAAACACGTTAAAAAGCATTCCTGATATTCTACACCCTGCATTATTGGACATTCAGATAGGATTCATTCTTTATCACAAACCTATCACGTGCATCTTATTAGTATGCAAATTTGCTTTCCTCCTTAATGAATGCTAAAATTATATATAGAGCAAATAATTGCTTTAAAATTAATTTCTTTATGGTTTATTTGATGTTTGATTTATGCATTTACTTTAAAACCCTGCAACCCTTAAGGTTGTATAAAACTTTCTTGGGCCTAAAGAACTTGATAATGCTACATTTCACTTCAGTATTTAGAGGAACATAAATGCTGTTCACCACTTGTGTACTTTTAAAGATGTTCATAAACAAACTAAAAACAAGTAGTAATACCTGAAATGAAGTGGATACATTATTTTCTGTAAAGAAATATAAATACATGTTGAAAATTCTATTTTTGTTTATATCCCTGTATGTTTGAACTTCTTATAAGTACATAAAAATTATTTTCTCCCATAAGACAGACCTGTTCTGAATCTACCTTGTTCATGGAAGGAAAACTACCCTATAAGGTTTCTCTCTAGAGCTAGCATGGATCAGGCTTACTCTCATGCCTGGCTAATACTTTCCAGAACACAGCTGTGTCCTTTCTTCATACTCTGTCTAATTTTCTGATTTTTTTTTTTTGTTTCTCCTCTTCTTGAAAATAATAAGTGGTTAGTTCTTAATTTGATTTTCTGCCCCACAGAGAATTTTAGCAACAATATCATACCCTGCAAGGGTATACTCTTATAGACTACTATGTAGAGAAGAAAGGACCCTTGCAACCTACATAATACAATTCTAGTTCATGAGGTTAAGAGTTGGTGTCACTCACAGAACCATAATACCAAGTGCCTGCAATATTACAGGGAAAAATGTATTTGGTCTTCTAACATTCTTTCTGAGGAGTTCATGCTTCTGATGCTCATGAAGCAATATTTCTATCTAGGACAATTCTTTTGTCACACTTACCTTGTAGACTGCCCACTATTGATATAAAAATAATATTGAACTGGCAATTCTCCAGTTTTATATTGAAAATATCCTGACTTTGTGGAAGCCATGCAGGTCTTAGTCATTCAGAATTTATGGTTAAACTCATATCATTTGAGTTTTCAGCTAATATCTAAAATATCCTTCCAATAACTATGAGGTTGGATTTGTTGTATTTTACATCATTATTGTCGTTCTTTCTGTTGTTGAATGGACATAAAGACAGAGTCAAGATTGTAAGACTAATTGATGGTATGAAAGAACTTATTTTCAACCAAACAGATGGGAGTTACTTGTCCTATCAATGAATCACCATGTTGTGATTACAGCACTCCCTAGCTCCATGTTGGTAATTGAACAAACAATTTGAGTTATCCAATATACAGTTTTAGATATTCTGTGTTAATTTAGGAATTGCAGAAATATTGTTTGTTTTGCTTCATTTAAAAATTCCTAACTCTTCTATGAAAAACACAAAAATTGCTTAGTCATGTAAATGATATAAGAAGAACAATTAATTAAACCATAAGTCATTTAGAGTTCTTTTGTTAATTCATTCTACAGTCAGTTCTTCCTTTTCCTGTCCATGCTTTATCATTGTAAATTGAACATTTATCCTCTACTGTGCTAGACCTTACACCGTCATGGTTGCCTGGAATAAAGCTAATGTGAATGTGGTTTTTGTTGGTCTTTAGGGCTTCTTGATAAATCATAAGTCTTTTCATAAAGAAATTATTTACTTCTTTTCTGGCTAAATTGATACAGTGTTCCCCAGATGAACTCCTGGCTTACCGTCTAATAAATTTTCCAGGTTCAGCAGGACTCAGGAATGAACATGTTTGCTCCATTAAGTTTTTGTTAATTGTTCCATTAGTTAGAAACAAAAATACTGGATCTATACTGACAACTGTGATCTTTCACCTCTGTACTTGTTTTCTCATTTTCAAAATAGACATAAATTATGCTCCTCATGGCATTCTTGTGACACTCGACTCAGTCACTTTGTTAGATTTAGTACAACGCAGAGTTCCTTAATCAGTGTCTTTCATTATTTGTTTACTTTTTTTTAACCTTTAAATCCTGTTTTCATATTAGATTTTTTTCTTCTTCTTCTTCTTCATGCTCTTGTTGCTGAACTTGGATTCATAGTCTGTAAACCTAGAAGACATTTTGGCCATATGACCTGGAAAGGTCATTGAACACAGCCAAATTAATATTAAAAGTCAGAAAAATTCAGTGTGGTCACAGTGAGAAGAGAGAAAAAAAGTGATCTAGTAGCCTCCTCAAGTAGGTCTCGTCGGATCAAAAATGGAGATTGAAGTTCAGGTAGAAGGCCAAGATTATGCATATCCAGTTCTATTGAAGGTCTAGCCACACTCATTATTGGTCCACTGTTGCCCGTGCTTCAGTCTCATTCAGAAAGGTGCTCAGACCATGTATTAAAAATGTGATATCTTTTTTCCAGGAGACAAGTTCTTTCTTAGGCTGTCTCAAGATCCCAGGCTTTTCCTCCTTCCAGAATTAGATTCCAGGGGAAATTTACATTTCTTTGGGTATATCTTCACTTCTGTTAGGTGAGTTATTCTATTTAAGGTTTTGTAGGGTTCCCATATATTTTTTGGCCTTAATCCTAATGCTAGAGTTTCTATAAATCCCAGTATGTTGTGAAGCTGCCACAGAACACTGTTGACTCTGCCTCATAAAACACAAAGCCAAATAAAATCTCCAAGACGTTTGCTTTTGTAAGAAAGGTATTTAAGACAATGAACTCGTGCCTTATCTGCCACCAGTTCCCAGAAAAGTGGTCCTGCATGATTAAATCCTAACCTGTATTTTCTGAATAAAGAAACAAACGCATTTTTTAAATTGGTTAAGATTCTGTTCCTATTTTTTCCTAGATGGAGAGATGCTAGTGCCTTTAAGTAAATAGACAGCACTGAAGAATAATCTCAGAGTAGATGATGCAGTATCCCAAAAGTGCCTGTGCACATGGGCATACTCTGATCATTTCACCTTCCACTTCAGAAAATTATATGGCATCTTTCAAGTGTTACAGTATCCCAAAGCCATAATGATTCTTCTATCCCTTTAATAGAAGAAACACAAACAGTACAAATAAAGTTTTGTCATGTATGCATTACTATTCATTTTTTAACTGAATCTCTGATGTAGTAATGAATTTTCCTATCTGACTTATCAAATGTTCCCCATCACATTTCTTTGTTAGACAATACTTCAGATATCCCCTCTACTAACCTACTCCATTTCTCACTTATATTAATTTATCCTCTTAAAAGTCTTTCAAGATTGATTTCTTTAAAACTGGAATTACAGAGCTTAAATTTTGTTGATCAGGGCTTCACAGAAAGGTTTTGTTTCCTTTCTGTTTGGTTTTCAGTAGTTGTTGTTATACTAGCAGTAATAACAGATGAATGACAATGGTCTCTGATAGCAACCAAATAAGCTTCTTAAGCCTTAGTATCAGTAGAGGATTCAAGTTACAACTGGAAATTAGCCAGCACTTTCTTTTGATCATATCTCTGCCCTTAGCTGCTGCAGCTAGTGGAATATGTTGGTGTACAAAGGCAGAATCAATCAAGTGCTAGAATTCATTGCCTTTTATATACGTAAGGAGAAAGAAAGCAGTTCTATGACCTATGATCTTATTCAAGCTTTATATATATATATATATATATATATATATATATATATATATATATACAACACACACATACATATATATTATACACACATAACACACACACACACACATACACACACATATGATATACTTGTATTCTACTTGTCTTCCTGGTAAGAACCTTACTGTGACTATTCTGTAATGGGCCAAGAATTCATGGAGTAGTTCACTCTCTTCCCAAATGAAAGCTGCAGAGTTTTCTGTCTTTATTTGAATATCCATCTGTCTTTCCTTTGATTGTTTTTGAACTCAGAGCATCTGCCTTTTTCTGACTCAGCAGATAAGGTAGTCAGTTTGTGTTTACTTTCTTGCATATTGAAGAAAGTGCTTTACAAATGCAGTAGTCCTACACTTTCAGTACCAGAAACATGGTATGATAGTCTACTCTCTTTAATTTCACTTGTGGCCATGTGACATTCTGTGACATCTGATATCAACCCTGATGTGGAGAATCCTCTAAGAATGAGTTCCTGATTCCTCATATTCTTGCCTTCTCCTCCTAATCTCCCATGGTTTTAGGAAATGACAGTTCTAGCACCTTAAATCCTTGAAGAAGAGCAATGATGTCAGAGCACAGAACTTCTACCTGTTAGTGATACAAAATTAGCTAGAAATTAGTGTGGTTGTAGACCAGTGAGATGAACTTACTTGTAGCATCCACATCACTAATCACGTGAAGGCCTAGAGATTTAAAGAAGAGACAAGACAGCGGGTTATTATTGCAACAGAAATGCTTATTGAGCTTAAGGAGCAGGCTTATATACTGACTTACAGCATGGTGGTAAACAATCCAGGGTGGAGTGTAAGTTTTCAGGCTGAGTTCTCCCTAGCAGATGTGTGTTAGCAAAACAGGAAGAATACCAATAACAACTCTGGGGCAAGATGTTCCAGCCAACAACTTCAGGCTTGCTCATTGTGACTCGGGGGTCAATGCAGGTCCCTACACTTATCACAACATGATTCACCTTGTTTTATATGAACATTTTCTCAAGATCTAGTCCCCTTTTACCTTCTTAGTCACCTTTTATTCCTTCTTTTGTCTTGTACTTACTAAGAAAGTAACTTCTTCCACATATCATGGCTGAAGCATGTAGCAAAGGCCAGATTATCCACATTACTTATCTCCTATAAACAATACTCAGTTCAGGGCTCATACTCTGTTTCAAAAATATCTATTCAAAATGATATTCATGATACTGGTAAATATAGTTGGAATGCAGCAACTTCCCAACTTATTTGATGTGAAAGAGCTATGTATTATGCTTATTTGGATGTTTCAGTTTGCTTTCTGGAATATTGAAGATACAGTGTAGAACAGGCAGAAGAAAGACATGTAGCTATTTGAAGAATATATGAATCAAGACTCCCTAGAAAACACTATGGAGAGACCATGACTGAAGATTAACTAGAAATAAAACATTATGCAAATTATATATATTAATAGATTATTTTCATTTTTCCAATATCAGGCCTACCTTTCCGATATTTGGTACTAAAATGATTTCAACTGATCTGTGTTTAAAAATGTGCTCTCAGGGGCTAGAGAGATGGCTCAGATGTTAAGAACACTGGCTGTTTTTTCAGAGGTCCTGAGTTCAATTTCCAGCAATCACATTATGGCTCATAACCATGTGGAATGAGATCAGGTGCCCACTTCTGGACTGCAGGAATAAATGCAAACAAAACACTGTATACATTAAAAAAAAAAAAAGAAGAAGAAGAAGAAAAAAGAAAATGAGCTCTCTGTTGTGACAGCATTGAAAGGCATATAAATAATCATCACCAATGCTACAGAGAAATTATGCTACTTATGCTATGCTCAGAACTGGGCTACCCTCTGCTATACTTGGTAGGAAAATGGATGGTCAGCATACAACACAGTAGTCACACCAGCTGTGCAAAGGAATGTCAGAGAGATTCATGTTCAACTCGTATACTTGTCACTGATGGACTATGTCTGCTTGGAAATGTTACTTGTCTTCTCTGAGTCTCAGTTAACAGGTAGATGAGTGGTAATGTGTTGCCAGTGATAAATGAGGTAGTATACAAAGCTGTAAGCACACAGGAAGAATTCTTTCACTCAAGATGTTTAGGACCCATATAGTCCCAGTGAATAAAACTATTTCCTCTTAACCTCAAGAGAGCCTGGGGTCTCATTTACCTCTCTTGTGCTAACAGTCTGAAGGAATGCAATTATTTGTTTCTCCAAGGATATAGGTAGACAGTGGAGTCCTCATCATTTTGTGCCTTAGAGCAAATTGTCTCATGTAAATGAAAGAATTCATTTGTCTACTAAGGAGGAACCAGGGTGAGGAGAAAGTCTTAAATGTAGGAAAGAAAGCAAAAATTTATTTTAAATTAGGAAAAATTCTATTCATGTGCATATATATATATATATATATATATATATGCCAATTCGATTTATAACTATTAAACATATACTTAGAAAGGAATTAATTTCTTTCTGTTCAAAACAAAACTGAAAACAAAAATCTATCTGTTTTTGTGACTCTGACCTCCATTATAAACTCTTTTAACTGGTGTGGAAAAGAGTAAGGGGAACATAATTGTACTATAATAGAGTATAGCAATCCTATACTCATTTTAATTAACTTTGCAGTCCCATAGGAGGCATTCAGCTCCTCAGAGTCATCAGAAAATCCTATAATATTTTATTTCTGTTTCATGGTAACATGGAGATTGCCTTGCTTGTCTCATGAGACCTGAAACATTATACTCCAGGGATGCAGAGTCCTGTTAAAAATTAATCATTTTGAAATAGGAAACATTATTGGGAGCAGCGCCTATTGTTTTGAAGATTTATTAACTGTCTTTCACATCATCATTTACACACAAAGCTTTACACTATATTTCATGCTAAACATTTCCTATTGTTTTCTCAGAGTTATTATTAGAGCATGGATAGATCCAAATACATATTAAATTAGAACAATATGATGGGTCACATTTGCCTGACACTATTGGTTTCCAATAGGCACATCCATTATAGGAATTTGTGAATGTGGGTGTGGTGATCCTGGATATAGGATAAAGAAATTAGGTTAATATATAGAGCTATGAGTTCAAGGAAATTTGTGTTCTAATGCCATATCTATAAGCTGGAGTCAGATGCCTTGGGGGGAACTATGAATCTTTCTGAGCCTTGGGCTAGAGCACATGCCCCACACTTTTTGTTCTGTGTCTAGAGCTCTGTTTTGGAAAAAGACTTAGAGGATAGGACACTGCACATTTCTGCCAAAGGCCAAACAGTGAGTATTAGTGTTTTGTGAACTATAAAACAAATATAATAGATGTGACAGTATTATAGTACAAAACCAACCCCAGCAAATGCATAAATAACCTGACCAGATTTCCATGCAAAATTATTTATTTAGGGTCAGTAAAATTTTCAATTCCATAAAAATTCCTAGGAATCACAAGATACTATATTTCTTTTTATAAAGAAAATATTAAAACATAAATCAAAAAACAAAACAGTTTTTGCTTCATGAAAATTTAAAACAGTGGGTAGCAGCCAGACTTAACCAGTAGGGAAAACTATGCTAATTGCTACATGAAGAGATTGGGATTTTCTTACAAAAATGAATGTCTGGGCCCTAGTCACTACATGGAGGAAAGAATTTTGCTCACAAACTTGGAATGTCTTTCCAATTTTTCTGTGAAATAAATCTCTATGGTATAAAACATAATAACCGGGTTTTTATTTGTTAAAGTGTGTAGTATTGCTTTTACTGATATATCATCCCATGATAATATAGGAAATTTTAGTGTGGAAAAAAAGAATAGTATTTTAATTAGCACAGTACCTGACATATACAGAGAAGTGAGAACACACATTACTGGCTTACTCCATAAAGAAGAGGTAGACCTCCAAACATTAAAAGGCTATGCTGAGCTTGAGAGTGGATCTCTATTCAGTGCTCCCAATCTTGATTTAGGGAAAACTTTAGTGGTGTTCTTTAAAACAAATCCTTTTTTGAGTACATTGGCTATACTGTGAATCTTAGATAGCTTTCAAAACTCACTTGTTAAAGACTTGTGCCCAGAGTGGAGAATGTTTTGGACATGGTGTTTTGTTCAGACAATGGTGTTATTTAGTTCATTGAGATAGTCACTGTCTTGCAGACAGTGTGGAGATTTCAATCTGTGCTTTGATTCTGCCATGCACTCTTACCAGGTTATGATGCTTCATCGTGGTACCAAGCAGAAATCATGAGCTATAACATGTAAGCCATGGTAAATCTTTTGTCTTAATAAGTTGATTATCCTATGCATTTGATATAGTGTTAGAAAGCAGGCCAATACAGAAGTCTAATGGTTCCAGCTGTTCTTGGATAAAATGTCATCCATTAGCTCTGCCTAACAATACATCACACACTGACACATTCTTTGCAGCTAAGATTATGTTCAATATCCACTGAAGAGAATGTTGCATGTTAGAACATATCACTTGTATGTATAGAGTAGAAAACAAAATATAACTAGTTACAGTTTCCAATGTATGTCACTATCCCTAAAAACAATCTATAAACAATTATCCTGAAACTCAAATATAAGTGTAGTCTTTACCCCCATCAAGGAAACTTGTCTTTGAAACAAAAAAAAAAAAAAAAAAAAAAAAAAAAAAACACTACAGTCAGGGGACACATAGATGAGAGCAAAAAAGTGATATCATAATAGAGGGAGCCACTATAGGTTTGAAGAGAAAACTGACTCTAGAGAAATATCCAGAGACCTACAAGGATAACCCCAACTAACAATCTGAGCAACAGTAGAAAGGCTACCTTAAATACACATCCCTGATAATGAGATTGATAACTAACTTATCTACCATCATAGAGCCCTCATCTAGTGTTGCGCCAGTCCTGCCAGTGGGAAGAACAACAACAGGATTCTTCTCAAGCATACTTTATTGGGAGCTCCAAGCTGAAAGAGAGAAAGACTGAAAAAGAGAAGGAGAAGGACCCCGACCCTACGGAGTGCCAAGCTTATATACTCATGATGATGTGGACATGCAGCGTTGTCTGATTGGCTTAGGTCTCATCGGACGATTGTGCATCACCCAATCGGGATAGGTGAGCAGCCATCTTAGGATAACGTCACAATGTTCATGTGCAGACGATGAGGATACAAGAACAATAAACAAGCTGATGTGGCAAAGCCTGACGAAGCCAACGTGGCCAGCGTGGCTTCCCACAATCTAGTAGCTGATGGACACAGAAGCAGACACCCACAGCTAAACACTGAGCTGAACTCCTGGAATCCAGTTGCTGAGAGGGAGGAATGACAAGAAAAGGGGTCAAGACCAGGCTTCAGAAACGCACAGAAACAGCTGATCTGAACAAGGGGAGCTCATGGCCCCCTAGACTAATAGCTTGGAAACCAGCATTGGACTGACTCATACCACCTGGGTCTCAGTTAGAAAGCCTGGGCAGTCTAAAGGACCTCTGACAGTGGTACCATGTATTCCTGGTGCACTTTGAGAGCACATTCCCCATGGAGGGATACTCCCTTAGCCTAGAGGCAGGAGGGAGGGCCTAGTCCCTACTCCAAATGACTTAACAGATTTTGTTGATCCCTCCTAGAAGGTATCATCCTCCCTTTGAAGTGGGGAAGATGGGACTGAAGGGGGATCAAGGGGTATGGGTGGAAGGGAGGGAGGGAGAGGGAACTGAGATCTATATGTAAAACAAGGAAAAATTACATATATATATATATATATATATATATATATATATATGAAAAATAAACCACTACCAAAAACCATAAAAAATCAAAATGGATATAAAACGACTAAGGCTCAAAGGATATAGAAAAGAGTGGGAAGATTTTTTAGCAGCCACCTGATCAGGGAATTTATTATGTGAGTGTGTCTCTTAGTAATGTAAGAAGTGTATTATACCCGTCAAATCTCTCCAACATGACTTTCCAAACATGAGCTTATAAGGATGACACCAGTAGACATGCACCAATAGACAGGAAAAAACCATGAAGAAACATAGACAAACACAGAAAGGTGGGAAAAAGAGGAGTCGTCTATCCCAGGGAAGGATACACTAATTGGTTGTCTAGTACAAAATGATCAGCCATGCAAACATACATACAAGTACGATTATATTGACTAAACATGTTATATTTAGGAATATATATCTAGACACATATATGTATGTGCATGAAATCACTATTAGTTCAAAAAACCAAGGCCATTAATTTGAAAGAGCACAGAAGGGGTATATGGAAGGTTTTAGAGGGAGGAAAGAAAAGGGAGAAATGTTGTACATATAGAGTTAATTGTAATCTAAAAAAATAAAAGAAAATGTTTTCATGTAAGAAGACATATATTAAAATACATAGATTTTTTTTATTTTATGTGCTTAATACATATTTCATGAAGCTATCAATTATTTTGAGCCATTATTAAAAATCGCAAGGAAATTGACATGTTTTTGCTGTGATTTTTATTGAAAAAAATTCAAAGCTTCAATCTTCCTATGTTAATCTAAGTGCTTCACAAATTTCAAGTCTGTTTTTGAGTTTTATTTTCTTCAGGTAAGGAAATTAACAAACTTTAAAATATACTTGCAAAAGATGTGAGAGATTTCATATTTGGGCAACTTTGCATTTTATAATTATACCTTTAACATTTGCTTTGCACTTTTTAAAATCATGTGTGAGTTTAAGAAGTCTATGTGTATGCACATGCATGTATATGTGTATACTGTGTGTGTATGTGTGTGGCGGGGCTTACACAGCACTCAGGTATTTATTTGCCATGGTGAGCACATGGATTTCAAAAGAATCTTCAGGTGTCTGTCCTCACTCTCCACCTTGATTGCAATCATGAATCCCTTTGTTTGTCATCCAAGCTAGCTGTCCCATGAGCTTTCTGGCCTTTGTCTCTCATCTCACAGGAGTAGCAATAAGGACTGCATACGTATTTTATCATATGCTTTACTTGAGTCTATGGATATGAACTCAAGTAATCATGCTTGCAAAGCAGGAACATTATGCACTGAGCTTTCTCCACAGCTGGCAATTTTTAAAATGATGAATTTGTAACTAAGTTAGTATGACTACATGACAGGATAAAATACACTAAAACTAGAGTCAGGAAAGTTGATCTATATGTCTTCTCTTTTTGTCCTGGGAATATCATTTAAGGAGAGTTGTGAACTTATTTGAGCTTTGTTTTGATCTGTATTGAGAGACAATTATACACACACACACACACACACTTTCACACGATAACATGATATATGCATAGTGATGATGGAATGAAATGAACTGATGTTTGTGCAAAAACTATGTGAGCTAGAAATCACCAAAATTTGTGGATAGGCCTTTTGTAGCAAGGGCATCTGACACTTTGTAGCCTGTTCCTTAACTAGTTCCTGTGTTTTTAACAGTCTTTCATCCTCCCTCCCATTCTCTCTCTCTCTCTCTCTCTCTCTCTCTCTCTCTCTCTCTCTCATACACACACACACACACACACACACACACACACACACACACACCACAGAACACGACTTAATCGTGATGTTAGTTTTAAAGAAACATTTTGTCCATTGCTGCAAAAGCAACTTCTGACCATATTTCTTCATCCTCTGTGGGTGGAATGAGAAGAAATCTGGATAGAAATGTTGAAAAATGAGAACAGCTGACTGAACCTTGGCATGCATTCACTGAAGTTTTATTTCTTCTGTGCAAATCTGGAGAAGTCAGTTTGCTAACAGGCAAAATTTAGAGCAAAATAAAATAGTTTCTCCAATGGCTTCAGGAGTTATCCATTTGAAACAGTATATCTGTGTTGAGAGTTGCAATAAGAAATGGCTGGAACATCAATTCTGAAGCTCTTTTGAGAATTAGATGTTGACAAAGTGACTCTTTCCCCATATGTTGTCAATGCCCCCATCTCTTCCACAATTCCTCCAGGCACCAACTTTATGTATTTATATCTTAGTAGTGCTTTTACTGAGAAAGCTTGCTTTGGTGAATGTGAAGTTAGTAAATCATGAGAACCTTGTATTTTGCTGGGAAAAATGATGCAGTGAGATGAAACTGAGTGTGTAACAAGGTAACTAAACTCAATGGAAGCTGGGTTATGGTTTGTGTTTATGTCTAAAGCAATGACTCAAGAACCCCCCTAGAAGAAGCAGGTGAGTGATTTGAAAGGTAAGACAGATTCTAGCATTTGTTTAAAGGACATATACCCTCAGATTTTGCACTTCTGGCTGTCATGTCTAGGCCAGTTGAATGTATAAAGAGATTTCTGAAATCATTTGGGAGTCTGCTTTCCCAGTGTGTCTTGGATGAATCATATTGTTTAATGGTTTTATTAACAAAGTCTATCCTCTAAAATAGGACACAAATTTTATGAAGTGGGGAATGGTAAAATCAGAGAGTTTCAATTTTGGATGGGTGGGGGTTTAATAGAGAGAGAAAGAGGAATGAGAGATAATCTTCAGCATATTTGAAAAAAGCTATAGGAAAACATATCACCTTATAAACTTTTAAGCACACATACCCTGCCCATCCCAATGGTATTTTGACTCTAGGGGCGACAATGCTCCACACAGGAGTAAGAAACTACTAAACTACCTAAAAATGTTCCCAGTGTCAGGCATTGGAGTCCATCCTTCAACTTAATGTTCAGGTGGAGTAGTCAAGAGTTTCTCCCAAACAATATAGGCTATTGCTTTTGTCATTGGTTGCCTACCAGAGTTCAAAGTATGACTTATTTCTGAATGCACTACACATTTTAGGTACAGGCTTTGAAGTAATCTAACTGGACTGCAAAGGACCTAGTACTCCTTGAAAATTCTAACTCTCAAATTACTGGAAGTTGCTACCTAAGCTGCCAAGGGCAGAAAACAGTGAATAGTTCTACCCAATTGTAAAATTTGAGAACTACAACAATAGTCAGTTCTGATAAGATAGCCCCAATGGGGCAATGGTGGCACTTTTATCTTAGAGATAACCAACAGTTCTCTTATTGCAAATCAAGCCCACTCATAGGAGGGAATGTAAGACTGGCGCTATAAACCTAGTGGACCACCCATGACTGGAGAAATTAGAGACCTTAGAGGAGAATTTATTTCTGATATTATATATATATATATATATATATATATATATATACATATATATATAGTATATATATGTATATATATATTATTTATTTATTTTATATAACCAAGTCCATTTAAATGAAAACAAACATTTATAGACAATATTTGGGAATTTGGGCGTCGTTCTTTCCAAACTACTTCCTGCTGGTAAGGGGCGCTGTCATGGGGGATTCTAAGAAGATGCAGAAATCCTGGCTGTAGTCTGTAATGCTGCTTTGTCCAGCTGTTTTGAATGTAGGATTACCTGGTACTCTGTTTCTGGCACGCTGGCTTGATCAAACGACATTAGTCTGGAAGGAATCCACAGCTTTTCATTTTCTGTAGGTGTTTATCAGCTGTAGGAGTTCCCTGGTAGAGTTTATTGGGTCGCTTATGTAAACTATCATATCATCTGCAAATAGAGACAGTTTGACTTCTTCCTTTCCAATTTGGATCCCCTTGATCTCCTTTTGTTGTTTTAGAGTATTAGCTAGAACTTCCAGTATGATATTGAAGAGATATGGAGAGAGATGTCAGCCTTGTCTTGTTCCTGATTTTAGAGGAATTGGCTTAAGTTTCTCTCCATTCAGTTTGATGTTGGCAGTTGGTTTGCAGTATATTGCTCTTATTATGTTTACGTATGTTCCTGTTATCCCTGACCTCTCCAAGACCTTTATCATGAAAGGGTGTTGAATTTTGTCAAAGTCTTTTTCAGCATCTAGGGAGATAATCATATGGTTTTTTCTTTTTCAGTTTGTTTGTGCCATTTTTGAAATTTGCGATTATTTTCCTGGTTTTCTCAGTATTATATTGGGGATACAATTAATGTATGGAAACAACAGATATCAGATATCTAAATTCGCAGATCAGTTACTAAAAAAAATTTTTGTATTGAATAACTATTGATGGCACCTCTTCTACCTTACCTAATATAGCTCAAAGCTATGTCTATAAAGAAAGAGGTGATTTTCCCAGACTTTCAAAATGTGATTCTCCAGTGGATGAATCTACCAACTGAGGGAGACTGTGTGTTGTTTTGTTTCAAAACTTTATCAAGGGAGGATAAGTGTTACAAAGAATTACTAGCCAATGATAGTGTCACTTGTGCATTTTACATTATGGATGTGATGATGTGAATTCAGCTGATTTGTCACTGTTACTCTCATCCTGATTTTATGTGTGGGACACACACATGACTTCATTTTCTCTTTAGGGCAAGTTGTTCCCGTCTCTGCATATTGGTAAGTGCAATGTAGTATCAGTTGTGATTTTAGTCTCTGGGTATTGGCCATGGTATTTGTTTTGAGATTATACATGTGGGCTAGGCTATATATATATTCTATGTATCTCATTTCCAGATGCTAAATATTAAACAAAAAGGTTTTTTCAAATGGAAACAACCTAACAGATTTAGAAACAGTGGAATTTACTCTCATGGCTTACAATACATTGCAAAAAGAACTGTTGATACCCCAAAGATGTAATGAAACCTGGAATCTAGTGATGGAAGCACTTTAAAAACCACTGAACCAACCAAAATTATTTTCCTTACCACTGGTGAGCATGAGGTGTTTTTATGTAATATCATGCTATGTACCCCAGAGCAACTATATTTTCTCATAGGCAACACATGGCTCTTTTGTAATAAATTTCTAGGTAATAAACTTATACCCAGCTTTTTGGAGATAGATAAGGCCACAGGAATTCAAATAAGATTCCTAACAATAAAATCATCTCTTAGGCAAAATCATATACAAATTGAAGATTTGTTGCTTCAGTGTCTATGAAGATGGATTAGGTATTACCATATAGAATTTTTTTTTCAGTGTTCTATGAAAAAGTTTTAGAAAGGTCAAAGTAAAATGTCACTACTTCAAATTCCATCCTCTTGTACAAATTTAATTCTCATTAGTAACATAGAGCCAGGTTCTACTCCTCTACATAACAGGTTTGACAAGCAGGAGTTTGTAGAGTGGAAATGAGCCAAAGAGCAGCCAAATAGAAGTAGGAAATTATAAACTTACTGGTGTTTCTACTGAGGGATTTTTGGTGTGAGTCTGGGCTAAGGCTACAGCTGGCATGTGAAAAGTATGTACTTGTTGGTGGTTATGGTGAGGACTGGACCACATGTTATAAATCTGGCCTTATTCCACAGTGAAAGGAAGAGGGTGAATGTTTTCAATTCCTACATCGATTCTTTCAGTTACTTCTCCTTCAATATAATGGTTAACTTTTGGAGAAGATAGTATATAAGAGAGAAGCATACATGAAACAATAAAACATAGATAAGTAGGACTTTATAACTTCATACTATTGAGTTTCAGTTTGTTGTACAATCTGTGAAAGAAAGAAGACACAACCTTAACACTATCTCCTTGCTTATCACTGAAGGCTCTAGAATTCCATCATACAAGCAAAGAGACATTTTTCTACCCCTTTCTGTCATTTAAGCTATTGTGCATGAACCTACGCTTACTTCACACCAACAGAGTTGCTGGTGTATGCTCCTGTGCATGCTGGTTCCTTACTAGAAATCTTTCAACTCACATTCCTTCCTGGAAACTTAGGCTCTGCCATCAGTTTCAGGTGTTAGACCACATGTCATCTGTTCAACAGACCATTCTTGGTATTGTAAATACCTAGTTGTGTCACCCTTACATATCCATCTCTCTGTGTTGGGTAGCTGCTTTACAGTACTTGATAAGAGGTTTGCAGCTCTGATATTCATCCTCAGATCTAACATAGCTGTTAATGTTGTCCTTTTTTTTTTTCTAAGAACATGTGAATTTCATGAATTTCTAGAGGTCATTTGCCTGCTCATTTCCATACAACCACAATTTTCAGCTGTACTTATAATATGATGCATCATCAACAAATATATGCTAGATAAATACAGAGAAAGAACAGAGTTTTGAGGCTTCGGTCATGTAAATCCCATTATAATTCAGTTTTGTTTTACTTTTTCAAGTTGTGAAGAATTTTTTCTTTCTTCCAGATTTGAGAATACTTCATTCATTCATGATATAGCCCACACTCACTTCTTTGGAAATGCTCTACTTTATTTTTTTTTCTTAAAATATATTTCTTAGCACAGAACACAGTTTATCTTTGGTTTGGCAAGCTTGGTGGCCCAAAAACTTAGTGAGAGTATGCATTTATCCACATTTACCCTCTGTGTTACTTAGTCTCTTAAAATAGCTGGCAGAATCTAAATTTGTCCTTTATTATTCTTTTTTAATGTTGATTAATTTCCAATTATTTTCATGTGTAAATTTTCTTGACTCTGCTCCTTTATCTATGCAAATTATAAGCCAGGAGTTAATTGAACGAAATAATGTTGTTAGTTCTAAGTATGCTGTGTGTCTTTTTATACACAATTCCTTGCTTTATTCACAGCTAAGTGTTAACCTGTACACTATATCACATATTAACTTTTCCCTCTATCATTTTTATTAAATGCTCATTTAAAAGTGTTCTGTTAGGATTGGTGAGATAAGTCAGTAAAGTACTTATCTACCAAACATGAGTACCTCAATTTGAGCCTCTGATATTCATGGAAAAAAAGCATGGTGGTACACAATTTTGATACTAGCACTGGAGAGCTGGGGACAGGATGGTTCTTGAAACTCTGGTTAAACACTCTAAGCAGATTACTAAGAATATCTTAGAAAAACCTTGTTTCATAATCTGTAGAGCAAGAACTAAAGAAAGAATGTTCTGTTCTCCCTGGTCCTGCAGCTATTTAGTCCCAAATATACACACAGAGGCTTATATTAATTATAAAGTGTTTGGCCAATAACCCAGGCTTCTTATTGGCTAGCTTTGTCTTAACTATTAGCCCAATTCTATTTATTTATTGCTACAAGGCTGTGACTTACCATAATGCTCTGACATGTTACTCCTTAGGTGGTTATATGGCATCTCTCTGAAAGGTCCTTTCTGCCTTCCTCTTACTATCATTCTCCTAGTCTGGTAGCCTTGTCTTTACTTTATCAACGTATAAGAGAAACATATGTTCACAGCATTCAGAAGGACATCCCCATCATAAAACCTGAGATTGACCTCTTGTCTCTGCAGGCGCATCATACATACAAATACTGTCTTCCCCCATCAATTACACTGAGGCCTTAGATTTGAAAGTCAGTCAGGGTAGGTATGATTCCCACTGTAGCATACTTTCATGGCTTCTAAATTCCAGGATAGTGTTACTTACTATTCTTTCAGATAAGATAGATGTCTTCAGTATTCTTCAATAGATTTTGCAGTTTCTAAAGCCTAATCTGAACATTATTCTTTTGATATACTTCCTAATTCTATGTTTCTGAAAATGTATGGAGATCATATTATTCTTTAATTGTAGAAGTACTTCATGATTTTAATGAATCCCACCATGAATGTATTTGTTAAGTAGTACCAAATTAATTCTATTCATATGTAAGACTGCTTCAAATTAATTCATTTTCCTCTGATGTAATTATAAGCAGTGTGCTTCATTATTAATTACCTAGATAAAGGATAAATCACCAGAAACACCAGAATTGTGCATGATTTGAAATTGCAATTGAGATAACATTTTAGTTCATGGCTTGGTCACTGCCCAAGTCAAGCATTGAACAAAATATTTTTTCCCTTTGAGAAAACTTAACATTATTTTTTGCAGGACTTCCCTCATTTAGTGCCTCCAGTTCATTATAATGGCATCTGTTGAGATGAATAAATGTGGCTAATTTTATTTATTCCTTTAATGATTATTCACTATTTAGAACCAAAAGACAATAGAAAATTAAAAAAGCCCTTATAAGGATTTTAGATTAAAAAGAAGTTTCTATGCTTACATTACATATATTTTTAAATATAGACAGATTGGCTTAGTTTGGTTTTGATTTTAGTAACTAATAACAAATTGGGGGGGTAGGGTTAATGTGACTTTCAGATTATGGCCCGTCTTCAAGGGAAGCCAAGCCAGGAGCTTGAAACAGTGAACATTGGGGATTATTATTTACCAGTTGGCTCTCCCTGAGTTTCTCAGATAAATTTTTTACATAACTCAAGCCTATGTGCCTAGGAATGATACCACCCACAGTGAGATGGGCCCTTCTGCTTCAAGTGGCTGGTTGAAAAATGTTCTACAGTGATGGACACAGACCAATCTGATTGAGAAAATTTTCCAGATGAGATTCCCTTTCTTCAGGTAACTCTAGGTGTGTATTGAGTTGACAATGAAGCTAACTATAACATGGATGGACTTTGACACTAATTGATATGCCACTATTAAAATTTAAATATAACTAAATTGACTCTAAATTTCCATTTATATACCTCACCTCTGACATCAATTATTATCTATCAAAAGGGTCAAAGTAAAAGTGCTCAGTATAAACTTTCTCTCCCACACCAGTTTCTGCAGTGAAGCTCTACCATCCCATACAGGGATTTGTCCAGTACTATTGTCCAACTGGTTTATATATGTCATACACTGTGGTAAACTCTCTGAGTTTGTCATTTATTTCTAGCTTTAATGACATGAATTCATTCACCTTTGCTTCCCCAGTATAGGTTCATTTGGAGAGGTTTTGAGAATTTTTTCCCCAAAATCAGGTCCCTATACTGAAAGAAATACTTTTAAAATGTTTATCACTATCATTATGGATATATGCAGGAATGCACACATGTACCAAAACATCTATTTAGAAATCAGAGGACAAATTTCCAGAGTTAACTCTCCTTCCACTATAGTTTCATAGGATTAAACTCAGGTCTTTATTTTGCCTTCTGAGCTGTATCACTGTTCCTGAAAAGAATAATTTTATTACTTACTTATTATGTGCAAACAATATGAGAAATAGACATTTTATTTTTCTTAATAGCTCTGACCCTGGAGAGAGCATTTTATTACTGTCTTATGATGGGAAAATAGAAATCACACATGTAAGGAATATGCCTGGTGATAAAGCTAATATATGGCAGAATTATCCAGGTACTTTCATTTATTGGTCCAAACCACGATAATTAAATTAAAACTTGCTATATTTCTAGCAAATGTGGACTAGTAAGTGGAGCCTGTAAGGACAGATTCAGATAAGCTTAACATCTCATCCCAGAGAGGGATCAATGAAGTAGTGGCATTGGTTTTTAATAGACAACTTCTTTGCTAATAATATAAGCCCACCTCAGGAAGCATCAGTCACAGTCAGACTAAAGACAACTCTAGAGGGTATATGACAATTCTACTGCTCTCAAGTTTTAATCAAAGAACCTACTGGGTATTCAATGCTGTGTTCTGCTTGACAGAAACAATTGCAGAATCTCTGAATCTCTGAATATGAAAAACACTGCCACCTAACAACAGAAAATAGACATTCCACAAAAATGTAAGAGTGTCAATGGGTGTGGTCATTTTGGAATGAAATTTCATAACAGTTTTTGAAAGTCTTTTATAGGCATATATGAATCATACACACAAAAAAAGGTTTCATTATGACATTTGTATTTTGATCATTCTGATCACACTCCGTGTTATCATGGGTTATCCTCTACTTCTCATGATGATCACCTTTTCTTTCCTAATTATCACTTGATGGAGCTCATAGAAGTGGATCTGTTCCATATTGACTTAAGGTGAGGGAGTTCAAAAATATTCTTACTCTTTCAAAGTTAAAGGCCTAAGGCATAATGGTCTAAGTTGTGGCTACTAAAGGATGTTTGGCCTAAGCTGTAGCCACTAGATGTCTGGCCTAAACAACAAAATACCTGATCTAAGGTGTGGTTACTACACATTTTAAATCTCAAGGACAGATAACAAGAGGTTTGATCTAAGGTGTGATTACTGAATGCTTTGGGAATTAAGGAAGTAATTTCATCTGTTTTGCTCCTTGTATCATTGGTAAGGAAGTCTCTTTGCTATCCCTTCCTTTTGGTTGGGGTATATAAGAATTTTGAGCAATAAACTTAGCGTGGATTCCAGTAATCACTGGATGACCTCCTGACTCTATCTTCTGTCTCTAAGCTGTTTCTTTCTTTAATCTTCACTCTGCTTCTCAGGTGTAAATCAGACTAGTTGCCTGGACTGAAGAATCCCCCATTCCACTTTTTAGGTATTAATTTTCTTCTGTGACCAGTTCCTATGTGGAGTTGTTTACAAAAGCATGAATACCTTATCACTTACCAATGGTTCTCTCTTTCTCTTTCCCTCCCTCTCCCCCTCTTTCTATTTCTCCATATTAATTATTAACTGCATGCAGATACATATCAGGAAGGAGTGTAGCCCCTGTGCCTATCCATGCTGCATGATATAATGTTGTGTAATCCACAGTAAAGCAGGTTAATAATAGGCAATGTGAACTCAGGAGTACAGATATCATGTTTCGTCCATCAGCAATATTCCTCACTTCTCTCCACTCTTTCTCCTGTTCTTATGTTCTTTTTGACTTTTCTTCCACAATTTTCCCTGAATTTTGGAAGGGATGATATAGATATCCCATTTACATTAATTTGTTCTGTATACGTTAACCAGTTATATACCACTGAAGTTTTGTGGTACATGTCTTTGTCTTGCATTGAGGTAATTTTCCATATTGAACCACTTCATGGACCCTTAAATATAGCCAATAAAACCCTCTGGTGATAAGCAAATTAAACTTCTTGCCTAGAGACATTCAGCTCAGGATTAGAATGATGTTAGTAGAACTCAGGTTAAAAATCAAAATTTTTTGAATAAAAACTTCTGTAGATTTTCCCAGTGGAGTCAGCAAGGGTTTAGTTGGGACAACATAAAGATCTAAAGTTTTTCTATGATGAACATCATATCCCATAATAATTTATTAAATCTTTCCAGAAGTTTAGATCATAATTAGGCATCAGAGGCAATTGGAAATGAAATCTGAAGTCATGACTGCAGCTGAAATGTTTCTCAAGAGGGACATTGACATACTGACATATGCCAAAAATGCAAGAGAATTTTTATTTAAATGTTCTTTATATCTGAATGCCTCTCAATATTTGTGAGAAGGATAGAGTTAAGAAGAGAGTAAAAGGTGATGCAGGATTGTAGTTGGACTTCCCTTTGGGTTCCCAGCTCCCAAACAATGACATAGAGATATATTATTATGGAAGCTCAGACTTAGCTTAGGCTTGTCTCACTAGCTCTTATAACATAATTTAACTCATTTAATTTACATTCTAGCATGTAGATTGTTCTCTCATCTCTCCAGATTGCTTCTGCTACTTCTTCCATGTCTGGCTGGCAAATCTGCCATTCTTCTTTCCAGAGTCCTCTTTTTCTGGAAGGTGCACATATATTTCCTGCCTAGCATAGGATGGGTTGTCATTCACCCTAGTCAAGATCAGACATGTGTCCTGAACAATTTTTTTTAACCAATCTGCTTTCAATGCATTATCCTCCTCCACCCTGCCTCTTCCTTCTTTTCTTTTTTCTCTTTCACTGTCTGCTATTTATATACCTCCTTGTGTTCCTCCTCTTTGTACTCCAAATCCTTGTCTTCCTGACCTCCTCTTATACCTCTTCCACCTTCTCTTCATCTACCACCACTACAACCTCCTGCTCCTCTCCTTCTCACCCTGCTCATTTTCCTCATCTTCTTCCTTCTCCCTTCTTTTCTTCAGTACTGGTAAGAAACTCCCACATGCTATGCAGGTGTTCTTACCCCTGAAGAACAGTTCCAGCCTCCATACTCACATAATGTACATCACTAGGAGAAAGTTAGTATCCTTCCCTCTATTATTTTTTATACAGATTTATGTACATAAAATGAGTTTATGTTCCAAGAAGGGAAAAGCAAAATGATGTTCAGGTTTCTTGATATTTAAGAAGAAGACTCATATGAAGTTACTTTTAGTCAAATGATGTTCTAAGATGAAGGCATATTAAATGCATAACAGAAAAATTACAGCTTCCCACTCATGGGAATAATTACAAAACATTCTGAAAATTTGCTATATTTTGAACTGTGATGGCTAATATTGCTTGTCAGGTTAATTCACGAGAAAAAAAACCTTTTGTACATATCTGTGTTGGAATTTCTTGATTATGTTAATTGAAATGGGAAGATACATCCTAATTGTGAGTGAAACCTGGTTGTGGCCTATACAAATGTAGGTCTAAGTGAAAAGGTTTTGCCTACTTCAACTCCCAATGATCAGTTTATTTAAACTATTATTGTTATTTCTGCTGCCACCATAATTGCTGAGATCAGAACATAGTCTCTACAGATTTATAACAGGCTCTACAGGAATTGTCTTAGTCTGTCTTTGCTAGATTGAGAATGGTATTAAACACCATTCACAGGGGGCAGAACAGGCACTGTCCAAGGTGCTTAAGAAAGACTTATCAATTGCAAGACTGCTCTCTCTGAAGCAAAACTTGCTTATCAGCTGTCTTCCTTTCTTATTCTTGCTCTATGCCTGTAAAAATTTTCCCTCTACTTTACTTGTTACCAAGGAAAATCTCTTAAGAACTGGGAACAGATATAAAAATTTCCCTGATGTTTTCAAGGGAAGATGATTGGCACACTTGCCATAGCAATCTCTCTGACTAAAACTGTCAAGGGTGTCTGATTACATTCATAGAGCCAGTATTCAACAAATTTAGATATACTATATTTAAACAATGCCAAAAATGGGCAAGATTTTCGTGTATTTTTTGTTATTGTTGTGGGCTTAAAATGAAAATAAATTTAAGTGGAAAGTGAGTTTCTTACATCTCATTTAGTAATTGTAGTTAATGATGATAATGATAGTATAAATTAATTAATTAATTGTTTATTTTTTTTTAGTGTGTCTGTATATGGGTAAGAGTACATGTGTACTGGTGACAATGGAAGCCAATAGAGGTCATCAGATCCACTGGAGCTGGAGAAAAAGGAAAGTTCAAGTTGCCAAATATGGGTCCTGGCAGCTGAAATTGGGTCCTATGGAAGATCAGCAAATTTTGTCACTCAGTCACTTTTCGCCCCATGATGTTCCTGTTCGAGAATAAGATATCTTGAACAAAGCAGTGCATTTCAAGCCACAGCCAAATATAACACCCTGGAATTAATGTTTCTAGACCTGAGTATATCAGCTTAGTCATCTTCAATGCAGGTTGCATTTTGAACATTTCTTCTTGAGCTCCAACCCTGTTAAGATGAAGATGTGATTAACTTTTAATATAAGCAGGAAAAAATGTATGTGGACAAACAAAATATTTTGTTCAGTACTATTAAAAAGGCTTGAAAAACATCAGACTATGAAAAACATAGTCAATAGACATTACTGCTCTGTATATATTGTAGATAGTGTATTGACATGATTTTTAAAGGAAATGTTGAGATAAAACTAGGCACATAATAATCTCACTTTCAGTATTTTATTTCTTTACAATATATCAAGTGCACATTCTAAAACTAGAGGTAGCAATTGCTAAGAGGCACCCATCAACATTCCATGGACCATTTTAGGGAAAGCTGTTCTATTAAAGAAACTGTGTCATTTAGAGATGCATGCATATGTAAATAAAGTTATTGTTAGCTTTGCTTTAAATCATATCTTATACATATGTTCCAAGTGTGTGTAACTGATTATTAATTCAAATGTCTTTTCTGTTGATGGTTGTCTGTTTGGCTCTCTATGGTAAGATGAGTTTGTTCTAAACCAACTTTAAAATTTTAGACCAAAAACAAAACAAAACAAAAACTCATTAGTGTCAGCCCTCTAGTTTACTGATTTGGATCAGTCTATTATTAGATAAATCTGACATTGTTAATATAAATTATTTGAATCATTCTGACTCAGCATGCTAATAAATTATCAGTCATTATAGTAATTTGTTTTATAACCTGGAAGACAATATTCTTGACTTGTTCATAGCCATATCCTTTTGTAGAAAAACGTTATGTGGTACACTGATTGTGCCTGGATTCTTGAAACAGTGTCAGGTTACCGTTGGAATCTAGCTTGTGTGCCCCCCCAAACATATTTACAATGGTAGATGGAAGCCATGGGATGGCAGGTATTGCTTATGGATGATGTAGGACTTTCTATTGTCATAGATGTCCAGCAATGCCTCAGGAAACAATACATTACAATTCTGCAATCTTAGGATCTGCTGAACCAGAAGGATTTGAGGAGCTGAAAGGAGTGGAACTCTGTTTTCCCACATTTCTAAGAAAATCTGCTAAAATGCATATACTCTGTTTTGGCAGTATTGTTCTCTCTCTCTCTCTCTCTCTCTCTCTCTCTCTCTCTCTCTCTCTGTGTGTGTGTGTGTGTGTGTGTGTGTGTGTAAGAGAGAGAGAGAGAGCATGCAATGAAATATTTCTCTATTTATGTGTGTCAAGTATCTAGTGCACTAAATAAAGTCAGGTCAATAAGTACATATATGGTTTCTTTGTGGTGGATAGATCCAAAATCTCTTCAATGATTTTGAAATACACCTATCAATCTATGATACCCTAAACCTATAATCTAGAATATATTATTCTCTTATTTCCTCACATCTTTGTATCACTTTTTCTTTATAGCATCAACATTTATGGTGAAATCCCATATGCCAGAGCTTCAAAACTGTTGACCATCTGAAATCTGTGTATACTTGGCACTTTAAGTTTTAAAGGTATTTCAAATGCCATACAGGTTTCTTATTAGCTTTCAATGAAAATGTTTTTTTTTCTGTATTTCATGGGGTTTTATCACTTAATCACTCATGTGGGGATATAGAAGTCTTCTTGGGTTTTCTTTTCAATTTTTTCATACTCTTGCAAAGTGAAGAAAAATTACAGTATATTCTGAGAATTCTATTTCCTGATCCTACAATTTACAGGATTTACTTCAGTGTAGTCCTTTCTTTTCACATTTTCTTCAAGAACCTTCAGTGAAACCATTTTTTCTTGGCCTGAAACACTTTAGCTTCATCTTTGTAGATTCCCCTGATGTCCATTGTAATTCATTTTTCAAAGACAAATATTTTCCTTTGCAAATCATTAAGACAAAAATAAATTTTGTTTTGAAATAATTATAGACTCTTCAAAAAGTTACACAGTATTAGTTGAAAGTATCATTTAAAATAATATTTTTAAATTTTGCATCTGGTTAGTTCTCTGTCTTGCTTAAAATCATGTTGAAGTTTCTTACTTTCCTTAAGATAATAAATATCGCCATTGTGGCTATTAACCTGAATGATCTGATCTCCTAACTCTTTCTTTAGCTTCTTTTTTATTTTCCTTCTCCCTTCAACACATGGTGCTCCATTTATTCTGAATTTCTGCTCCTTTCCTATCATAAACTCCTTCTGGCATATTTTCCTCTCTATATGGTACTTTCTGCTCATGCACCAACAATCCATTAACCACTAAATCCTCAACCTAGAGTTGATTTCCTCTTAGTTATCTTGCACTTTTTCTTTTCACTGAGAGCATATTTTTAAGAAACGATGCATATGTTTTAATTAAAATGGAATTATATTACTCCCCACTTCTTTTTTCTCCCACTAAACTCCCCCGTATCTCCCCAGTACCTTTAAAATTGATGGTCTCCCTTTCTTTGATTCATATATATGCTGAGCCTGCTTTTGTTGCATGTGTGTGCATGATTTCAAGGATGATGAATTTGTATTGGATAATCAGTTGGGATCTCCTTTCTTAGAATGACAAATTATCCCTATCTCAGCAGTCTTTAATAGAAAACCATGAGATTTTCCGCTTTCATGTAGCATGTCTATAGATATTGCCACTGTACAGTTCATTTTTTTCTGTACACCATCAACTTTGTGTGCATGTTTCTTGTATATACAGCCTTCCTTATAATTGTCCTGTGAACTTGCTCACTGTTTTAGTTCACTATCATGCAGAGAAGTAGTTGTCTTGAATTTTCAGATCAATGAACTGTCATGATTTGTGTCCATAGGAGAGATTTGTGGTAGATATTGACACTTCATATTAAAAATTCAAGTGCTCAAATATTACACTTAGATTTGAATATAGTTTTTCCAGTTTATTCATTCAAATTACTTACATATACTGATGCACCATTTACTACTCCTAAACCATGCCATGTTTTACAGACTCTTACAATAATCAAGTGAGTAAAAGTATAGCATCACCATAGATAGGCAGTCAGATCTCGGGTATAATGCATTTTAAATTTGATTACTGGAAAGCAGCTATGCACTGCAACACATGAGGAAAACCCCAAGAATAAAATTCTTTCGTATTCCCCAGAATGTACTATACCTTTCCTTCACTTTCCAAATAATATCATGAACATTTATGGTCTTGGAATTCTTATGAGACATTTTGTACTATATTCTCTTTTATTTCTTATTGGATGTCAGTTTATTATTCAAAATACAGCTAAAAGCTTCATTTCCTCTTGTCTTCATCATACTGCAAAACATGATAAACATCAGCTCCCTGGGGTGTGATCCTTTATAGATTATTAATTAATCTAAGCAAGACAGTTTCTCTTTAGGATAAAGTTTGAAACTTACATGAACCCAGTTTTGACCCTTAGAATAGAGAATAGAAATTAAAGTATCCTAAGGCCCAGTAAGTTCTGCTGTGCCAAACTAAGGACCCAGTTTTTGTAATTGCTGCTAAATGGGTAAATCAGAGTCATTTAAAAAACTGTAGTAGTCAGTTTTACAAGCCTAATAAAAATTGCATTGGAATGATTTCTGAATAAATTTACATGTAAACAATGAGTACACTGGCTAAGGATAACATCATAGTAGCTTTAACTAATTACTGTATGACTCACTCTTACAATTTCTGGTGATTTGGGTGGGGGATATAACTATAAGCCCCAAAGTGACTCACACATGAAAAAGAGAAATGCTGTTTGGCAGTCATCTTAAAACCAAGAAGACAACCAGCTTTTGAATGAAGCCAGAGCTGAAAGCACCAACACAATAAAGATGGTTTATGTATAATTACCCCATGCCCAGAGCTTCTGTTAACCCCAAATACCAAATTTACTAGTTGAATAGAATGACTTGAATTATGGCTAACTCATGTTGGGATGTTTTGTTATAGCCCGCCTAAACATTCTGCATGAGATTTTCTTTAAGATATATAATCTCTGGTTATAGAGGGTAAATCCAGCTTTCCCTCTTCAGGGGATGCCAAAACTGACATATTTTTCTATTTTAAAATTCTTCAAAGATTATTCAAAACATATACACAAAATATACTTGACCACAGAAGGAAATAGTAAACTATCCAACAAAAATTTCTGAGTTTCTGGTTCCAAGAGGGGACATAAAATATAAAGAGCTCAAAAGGAGAAATGGTAATTCAGAGTCAGTCCATAAATAACAGCATAGGCTTATCTTCAAGGGAAACATCCAGCTGAGGTAATATCTTGGAAACAAAATATAAAATTGAAATTATTTAAACTGCCATAATTCTCCCAGAGATTGATATTGATATTAGCCAAGGTCCTTTGCTGGGCTCTGATTTAAAAATTCTCAAGCCATTAGGCGTGTGTGTGTGTGTGTGTGTGTGTGTGTGTGTGTGTGTGTGTGTGTGTGTGTGTTTGTAGCTGAGGGAATTTGTTTTTAAATATGGACACTTCTACTTAAATCACTTGAAATGTATAGATGTCCAGCCTATGTTTATACCATGAATTATCACTTCAATAAAAATAAAGAAGACTCTGGGGAAATATAGAATTTTACAACTCTTGTAAAATTTTCAACATTTTAAAATTTGATTACTATTTAGGAAGGAAAAGACTAATATCCTTAGACCCAGCATTCAGGCAGAGGCAGGCAAATCACAGTAAGTTTCAGGCCAACCTGGTCTACAAAGTGAGTTCCAGGAAAGCCAGGAATGTTACACAGAGAAAGCCTTTCTCAAAAATAAAATATAAAAATAAAAACCTAAGCAATGAAAAAATGAGAAGAAATGTTTGTTAAGCTAAAGTCATGAATAATTTATGCTTGAATTTTCTTTTGAGGGCTTGAAGACCATGATCCACTTAATTCATCTTCATATATGTCCTGAATCACGCATCAATCTTTAATGGTTCTTAGGTCTGTTATCTAGTTGTTGCTGCAGGAGTCAGTGAAAAACAAATATGATTTCCTGTCATACTGTTCTGAAAACCTTTCTGCAAAGGCAATCACTTGTCTCTATTCACATGATGAATTTGCTCTCTGATTTACAAGTCCTCTGTTTACTTTGGAAGTAGTCAGCTGAATTAAGCAAAATAGAACTTAGCATTAGTAACTACTTCAACATGGCTTAAGCTTCAGCCAAAGTAGCAATTTGAAAATCACTCTAACTCAGCACCACATCAAAACTAGTTTGCATAAATGATGTACATGGACTTTAATATGTAGACAGTGATCCACAAAGAATGAGGCTCCAAAGAGGACACAGCCTGAGGTTTAGTAGACAGAGTTCTCACATAGGTACTAAGGAACACAGCATCGTCCTTCTATAGGCTGAAATCTAGCCACCACAGTTCAACAAATACATGGAACAATATGGCACTGAAAGCAGGGGTGTCAGCTAATGTTGATTTTTGTATTGCTGATGTATGTCTGTGGTATATATATGCACACACACACACACACACACACACACACACACACACATATATATATATACACACACATACACAACATATATACACACACACATGCATTCTTACCTATAATTTCCTTGTATCCAACAATATTTGTTACTTGTAAATAAATATTTATTTTGAAGAAAAAAATCTTTTCTCAAATAAGACTTTTGGACAGCACAAATATATGTATATAGTAGCTTCACTTGGGCTGATTATAAATGGTTAATGATCACAGTTAATATTCTCCTAAAAAAAGATAAACAGTATATGGTAATGTATACTTCACATTGCTATGGATTTTGATTGATTGATACAAATTTAAGGTCAATTTTTTTGTAAATATATATTTTCATTCTTGTTTATATATTGTGTTTATACAGATAATTTAAAAATGTAATGTATAATTAAATACAGATTACTAAAACTTATAGTAGTTAGCTTTTCTGGATATACAAAGACATATATGAGAATTCTGGGGAGAGGAGGCAGAAAGGAGCTGTGGGAGGATGACATGTAAATACTAGGAAGATAGGACACACTGTGTGTTCTCTGGTAAGATATGGCCATGTAGAAATACATAGATTAGTAGTTATGAACTAATAATTAGTAGAGAGCTAGCCAATGAGAAGCCTGGGCCATCAGCCAAACAATTTATAATTAACGCAAGTCTTGTGTGCTTATTTGGGTCTAAACTGCTGTTGGACCAGGCAGAAAAAGAATCTCTGACTATATCATTTTGTTTTTTTTTTTTTTCTTTTTTCATTTAAATCTGAAACAAAGTTGTTTTACATGTCAATTCCAATTCTCTCACCCTCGCATCTGCCCCATCCCTCCCCCCCACCAAACCCTATCCCATCCCCTTTCTGCTCCCCAGGGAGGGTATTTGCTTTTAAACAAATAGATTACCTCATAATAAACTGGATATTCCTATTATATAATTGCATTAATTTTTCATTGGGTGGATCACTGCCCATATTTCCTTATTGGAATTCTAAGAGGGTGTACTGTCTTCTTTGGTCACAGCATAATGTCTTTGCTAATATCCAGGGTTTTGATCAGTCATTTTAAAGTTTGATTTTCCCTGTACAGATGGCAAGGGTCTAATCCTCAAGAAAAATATGATGAGTGAGAGGATGGATAATGTATGTAAAGTAGCATGGTTTTAGGTTATAATATTTCAAAGAAAAAGCACAGTAAAAACACAAATGTCCACGTACTAAGCATGTGATATCAGAGGAAGCAAACAGTTAATGGTATAGTTATAAAGCGTAAAGGTTTTTCCGCCTGCTGCCGCTGGCCTTGTCCTGCCACCTCGCCAGCCCCAAATAATACAGAGACTCTGTATTTGATACAATACTGTTGGCCTGGTTACTTGTTTCTTATCGGCTAGCTCTGCCTTAATTATTAACCCATTTATGCTGATCTATGTATTTCTCTTACTGGGGAGCCGGCGGCATACTGCTTTCTTCAGACTCTCCATCTTGACTCCTCCTTACTACTTCCTATTTCCTCCTTGTCTCCTAGTCCCTCCTATCTTCCTTTCCTATTGGCCAACAGTGCTTTATTTATTAACCAGTATGAGAAACATATACAAAATGACATCTCCCATCATATAGTTATGACTCTTGATGGAATTGGTTCCAGGGCCATTCCCTAGACACCAAAATCAAAGGCTTAATAATAGATTCCTCATATAAAATAGATTAGTTTATCCATGTATACTATTTTATATGCTTTAAATTTATGCTGAGTTATTTATGATACCTAGTGGATTGTACATGTTAAATGAATAGTTACTATACTGTATTATTTCAATAACAGGCATAAAATGACCACATGATCACATGACAAGGCATAAAGCGACCACATATGCAGTAGATAAACACAATTTTTAAACAAACTCTATTGAATTTCTAGTTGGTTAAACATGCAGATACAAAAACTACAGAAGCTTAGGAGCAATTCAGTGCATCTTGTCTAAAACAATGGAAGCAAGGTTCCAGAAGCCAGATGTTGCCCTGGAAGATGCCACCTGAGCTTTGGAACCTGCCAAGAGAATCTCATAACATTTTTTTTATTTTTATGTGAGCAGTGACAGATATTAACATGAAGGCTAACATAAAAATGAATTGTGGCTTATATTTTATAATGTTAAGTCATTTAAAGTCATAGTAAGAAAAATATTAAATATAATTCATATAAACGAAATGCATAATTTCATCCCCTTAAGTGAAACATATATTATCTTGAAATCTAGCTGCTGAAATTAATAGGAGAAACTATAGATTTTAATAAATAAAATAATTAAATTAAAATTCAGGATATTTAAAAGTCAAGTCATTTAAAGAAATTTAAACTTCTGGGAAGTCAAAATAATGACACCCATGAGTGAGGTTTTAATTTTATTGGTCAATATTCATATCAGCTCTCTACAATATGCCTATGACTAGCCACTCAAATTTGATACGTTGATGATTTCTTCAAGAAATAGGCAATGAGTTAGACTGAGGTCTTCAGTGTGTCATCCTGAAACAAAATAGGAGAGTGAAATTATGGCTCTCCCTCCATGTTGACATAAAAAAAGGGAATATTCAAAAGAACTACTACATGGACAGAAAAAATAATGATAATGAACTTTAGACTCTTTGGAAGAATGCCAAAGAAAGGCTGTTGTCTTTGAGTAGAAGGCACTACACCCTACATCTTTCTTGTTTGACCAAAGTCAGCAGGATTTAATTGGAAATTTTGAATTTTTTTCAAGCTTAATTCTGGTAAGAAAAAGAAAAGCAGTTCTCACAGTTTATGGAGTTGGAAAACTGAGATTTAAAGTGTCTGAAGTCACAAATGTTTCCTTTTACTATTTTTACTTGGTTTATCTCTGAATGTCTTTGGTGTTCAGATAGTATGATAACAGCTCTGAGCTTGCCTTTGTCATCCTCATCTCTGAAAACAGGCCTGTGAGGTTTTATATAAACCAAGGGCTTATACAGTTCCTCTGAAGGTCACTTGTATGCCTCCCAAGAGAATTAGTATTTGGAATACTGACACAAAGTGGTTAAAGTTCAGAATGACTAGTCATTTGCCTCACCCCTGGTTCAAATTGCCTTAAGAATTTAAAAACACTTTAGTGACAAAGCAATTTAGGCAGTTTAAATCTACATTTAACAGCTGGTAGTTTTCAATCTATTTAGGATGCACTTCTTGTAGGAATTTTGGCATCACAAAGATTTCTTAAGGGAGATTATTATCCAAGCGTCTCTGACCCAGATGAAAGGGTGGCATTATAAGGGAAATCTGAATAACAACATTTATTGATAGGCAGAGGTAATGATTAGGACAGATCAAAAGTGTATGCCATAGAGTTTGTAAAGAGAAATGTGCATGTTCAGTGCCTGGTGGTTGTGTAATATATTTGTTTCTGGTACACAGTTTTGCTGTATCTGAGGGCTGACCCTCCCCAACAGTGAATTGGCTGTTGCTGTCATGGGAACTTAAATGAACTTGGTTGAAAATAAGAAAAAGAAAATAAAGGCACATTTCTCTTGTAGCATCTTGTTGCATAACTGCATTTAGAAGTAAGATGCAGGAGAATTGGAAAATCCTTAATAGAAAAATAAGGATTGGGGATGTAATTTAGGTACAGAGTTTGCTGTACAAACACTTGAATTTGACTTTGCATCTTCAGAACCAGGGGACAGATAGGCTATGGGGTCAGAACCTGTAACTCTTACACTGGGAGCAGACATCGGAGGGTCCCTGAGGCTCACAGACTAGCTATTCTAGTAAAGAAGGCAGCACAGGACCTCATACATGCCAGCCAAACAATGTGCATCTGTGACCTACCCTACTCTGCTTTGTGCTACTTTACCAGTCATGCAAAACCAAACTAACAAAATATTCTTACCTTTTTCACAATTCACTCCCATGAATTTTCTAGAGCTAGAGAATATCATCTAATATGTTTCATAAATGTAGCTCTGAGCCTGAAGAATTAGCTGTTCAAATCCTCACCATCCAATGGCTTTTGCTCCCACTCTTGGGTCCTGCAACTGTGAGATAACTTTGCTGCAAATTCTCCTCATGGAATCTAATTTGTGTATGAACAACTTGGCAATGTTTGAACAACAACTGGAAGAAAGGTCTTTTCTGGAGACATTCAAAGAGGCCAAGTGTGTGGATCACTGATTAGACACGGCAAAAAAGGCGAATGTAAGAGGACTGGACTAAGACTCAGTACCAGTCAGAGCAAGTCATTTTGATCAGGCTCCACACTGCAGTAGAAAACAGAAAATTCTGCTTAGATTGAGATTTCATGGTGAAATGGGGTAGAAAAATCCTATTTAAATTGCCAATACAGCCATGGCTTTTACTTCTTATGATGACATTTCTGACATGTAAAATGTCTTCCTATTCCCACACTGGCAATTTTGATATTTTTAATATTGGACAATTTTCTTATGTGACATTCCACAGAAGTATAAAAGCAGTCTCAGGATTTAAAATGTTCTGGTGTGAAACAGCAGGTGCTTCTGAAGACATCACAATATATTTACAAAAGCAGTCTTAAAAAGACTAACATAACCATAACATATGTGGGGTTACTTTATTAGTAGAAATTGTCACACCAATTGCTGGCTATAAATGTAATAAAACTTTATGAAGTCTAAAAATACTAACCCTTATTTATATTCTTACATTTATGTAAACATAACATTATCTTCAGACCCACATCTTCAATTAACTTATACTAAAGGATAATTAAATTGTATCAAGGTTTAATGAAGTCCCACATCTATTATTTACTTCTATTCAGATGTCTTGTTGTCATTACCCCTTTTTATTTTTCTTTCTTTGTTTTGACTTGTGCAGTTTTAGAAGGGACATGAAGAAGTAAGTCAGCTCTTAATTTTCTTTTCATATTTGCTGAAGGCTTACAAATGACTTTGTAGACCATGAAACTGAGTTAAATTTCACTCTATAAAGTTATTTGCAGGAAGACAACTAAATAAACACGTGAATGGAAACATCTAAAGGACTGAGGGACCCACAGATGCTTACAGTGTAGAAAAGCTGATCAGATAAATATTGAATATCATGGTAAAGGCACAAATCAAGGTTGACTCTGAAAGTTTTCTATAATTTCACTTTTTTAAAGTTTTGCTTTGATTTTTTGAGACAAGATTTCACTGTGTAACAGCCTTGACTGTCTTGGAAGGAGCTCTGTAGAACTCCTAAGTGTTGGGATTAATCTTGTACATCACTACCACCCAGTCCTGTAATTTCTTTTTATAATAAAGAAAATGTAATTAATCTTATGTTGTACAGTTTCTAGCTGCATTCAATATATTAAATGCATTTTATTTTATACTGGAGGGTAGTAAATTAGACTTACTCAAAATGCAAATATTGTTTTTTATTTAAAATTTCAACTATTTTAATCAAGATTTTCTTAGTAAAAATCATGCTATTGGTCTTTGGAGACATTTAGTCTTTTCATTTCATTCTAAGTAGTCATTTAAGCACACATACACATTTAACAAATATTTTCATTTAAATTTGAAACAAGCTTGTTTTACATGTCAGTCCCAGTTCATGAACTCTCCTGTCCTCCCTTGTTCCCCCAACCAATCCCCATCCTTCCTGCTCCCCAGGAAGGGTGAGGCCTGGGAAGTATTCAAAGTCTGTAATATCATTTGGAGCAGGGCCCAAGCCCTCCCCTGTGTGTCAAGGCTGAGAGTATTTCTCTATGTGCATTGGGCTCCCAAAGTCCATTCATGTACTAGGAAGAAATACTGATCCATTTCCAGAGTCCCATAGACTGCGTAGTCCTCCCAATTAGCACCCACATTCAGGGGGTCTGGATGATTTTATGCTGGCTTCCCAGCTATTAGTCTGGAGTCCAAGAGCTACCATTTTTCAGGTCAGCAGTTTCTGTTGGTTTCTCTAGCTTAGTCTTGCCCCCCTTTGCTCATCACTCCTTCCTGTCTGCAGCTGGATTCCAGGAGTTCATTTCAGTGTTTACTTGTGGGTATCTGCTTCTGCTTCCATTAGCTACTAGGTGAAAACTCAAGAGAGAGGGCCCAGAGTTCTGCTCTCTCCATCCTCCATGTTGAATCTCCTCCTCTCTGTTCGAGAAACCTCCTTGTCTCCTAGTCCCACCTATCTTGCTTTCCTATTGGCCAACAGTGCTTATTTATTGACCAATAAGAGAAACATATTTATAGAATGACATCTCTTTAATGTGTAAAATAGAAAGAAGGGTTTTAAACTTAATATAGCAAAATATACAACAAAACTTTTATCAAATAAGAACCATAGTTAACAATTTTAGTTCATTAGCATTTAGCAAGATTTAAAGAAAATATTTTATCATCTATACTATCTTTGTGATTCTAAAGTCTTATATGTAACTTATCTTTAATCCTAACTAAGGAATACTATAACCATAACTCTATGTCTTCAACTCCATCAAAGACCACAGAAAGATAATATATATATCTAGAAATGACAGACATCTCACTCGCTGGTCAGTCACCTGAAGTTCTTCTGTAACGTTCCATCTTCAGACTATAGGCCCTCTTGTGTGTGGCAGACTCATCAGCAAAGAAGGAAACTTTAAACTGTCCATCTGTATTGGTAGTTTGTCCGTCACTTTTCTCTGTGTCCTGCAGAATGTCTGGCAGATTCTTCCATGAAGCAGGAACTCTATAGCAATGTCCATCTTGTTTCAGCAGTCATTTTTCTGTGGGTCTTGAATGTCTGGTTTATATAGCATAAAGTCAAACAGTCCAGACAACAGCAGTATCTTGTCCAAATGGCTAGTTTTGCCATAATGGAAGTAAACTCCACAATGTATTTCTTTTATGTGTAACTTCCTTTCTGACACAAGTGGTTTTTCCAGAAGCAGTTATGTCTCACTGTCAAGTAAAACCCTAAACCATTTTAAATGCCACATTCTGTAAGTCTTTGAAAGGTTTGAAGCATACCTATTCATCTCAAATACATATCTGTATATGTAGAAATCCTAACTAACTTAACTATAAGTTTTGACTGTTATAGATAACTATCTAAAATCTGTACTAAACTATACATTAAATTTATAAATGAGCTATATAAACACAATATGTAAACAAGAGGAGAAATATACATTTCATAAAATAGACCTTAAATTTGTATCAATAAATGAAAATCCATTCCAAAACAAAGCATACACTTTTATACCATAATTCCCCTTTTTTATGCCTTTAAAAAAGAGATTGTTTGTGGTCATTAACCATTTATAACCAATCCCATTTAGATGAAAAACAAATATTTATGAACAACATTTGGGAATTTGGGTGTCATTCGTTCTGTTTCCTGCTGATAGGGAGCATTGTCATGGGGCTGACTTGTCCTAGCTGTTTTGAATGTTGGATCACCTGGGACACTGTTTCAGAGGGGTCTTGTTTGATGAAACCATGTTACTCTGGAAGGTATCCACAGCATTATGTTTTCTGTGAAAACAAAAATAGAAAATCTTTCCCCCAGTAATCTGTCCTTGAACTTAAATTTTGAAGTCAAAGCATTTTTAAAATATATACATTGGATTAATCTAGCAGCATTTCTTTTAACAGTTGTTGCTATTTCCTAAGCAGTCAAATAATATTAAGACAACAGAATAGCATACAGTATCCAAAGACTCTCTGTCCTTTCCATCTTTTTTCCTTTCTGTCTGCCAAGTTTTTGTTGTTTTTTTTTTACTTTTATTTTTTAATGTTGATCACAGTTCCCTTTTTTCTCTTCCTCCCTCTTTCCCTCTCTCCCAGTGTACTCTGCTCCCCGAACAGCCTCACCTCCAATCTCCCCCTATTCCATACGTAGGGTGATGTCTTTCAGGACAGGTCATCTAAATCTGTCAAATCATTTGGAGTAGGGACTGGGCCTTTTCTCCTGTCTCTAGGTTAAGGGAGTATCCCTGCATGGGGAATGTGCTCCCAAAGTCCTTTTGTACACCATGGATATATTCTGGTTCCACTGTCTGAGGTCCCTTAGACTGCTCAGGTCTTCTAGCTGACACCCATGTTCAGTTGGTTAGAGTCAGTCCCATGCTGGATTCCCAGCTGTCACTCTGGGGGCCTATTAGCTTCTCTTTAATTGGGTCAGCTTTCTCTATGTGTTTCTGTAGCCTGGTCTTGTCCTCTCTCTCGGCATCTGGATTCTAGTTTGGCTAAGTGTTTACTTGTGTGTGTCTGCTTCTGTTTCCATTAGCTACTAGATGAGGGCTCTATGATGGTATATTAGTTAGTCTATCTCATTATCAGAGAAGGGCATTTATGGTAGCCTTTCCACTATTGATCAAATTGCTTGGTCTTGGTAGACTCTAAATATTTCTCTAGATTCAGTTTTCTCTTCATACCTATAATGGCTTCCTCTCTCTCTCTCTCTCTCTCTCTCTCTCTCTCTCTCTCTCTCTCTCTCTCTCTCTGTGTGTGTGTGTGTGTGTGTGTGTTCTCTCATCTATTCCTCCCCTCACTCAATCTTTCTAGTCCCACGTGATTTTCTCCCTTCCCCTTCACTTTCTCCTACTTCCTTCTTTACTCACTGCCCCTCCCCACTCCCAATATGCTCAGGAGATCTTGTCCATTTCCCCTTCTGTGAGGGACCTTATGTGAATCTCTTAGAATTTTCCTTGTATCCTAGTTTCTCTGGCGGTGTGAATTATAGGCTGGTGATACTTTGCTCTATGTCTAAAAGTGAGTACATACCATGTTCCTCTTTTTGTGACTGGGTTACCTCATTCAGGATGGTTTCTTAAAGTTCCATCCATTTGCCTGCAAATTACAAGATTCCACGCCCCCCTGACCCCCGCAGAGTAGTATTCAACTGTCTAAATGTGCCACATCTTCTTTATCCATTCTTCAGATGAGGGCCATCTAGGTTGCTTCCAGGTTCCTGCTATTACAAAAAAATACAGCTACAAACATAGTTGAACACATGTCTTTGTTGCATGGATGTGGGTCATTTGGATATATGCCTAAGATGGGGGATTGTCAGGTCCTGTGGTAGACTGATTCCCATTTTCCTGAGAAAACCCATACTGATCTCCAAAATGGCTGTACGAGTTTGCACTACCACCAGCAGTGGAGGAGTGTTCCCCTTTCTCCACATCCTCTCCAGCATAAGTTGTCATTGGTGTTTTTAATTTTAGCCATTCTGGCAGGAGTAAGATGGTATCTGAGAGTTGTTTTGATTTGCATTGCCCTGATAGCTAAAGATGTTGAACACTTTCTTAAGTGTCTTTCAGCCTTTTTGATTTCCTCTATTGAGAGTTCTCCATTCAGTTCTATATCCCATTTTTAAAATAGGGATAATTGGTGTTTTGTTGAGCAGTTTCTTGAATTGTTTGTATATTTTGGAGATCAGTTCTCTGTCAGATTTAGGATTGGTGAAGATTATTTTCCCAGTCTGTGGGTTGCCGTTTGGTCTTGCTAACTGTGTCCTTTGCCTTATAGTAGCTTCTTAGTTTGAGGAGATCCCATTTATTAATTATTGATCTCAGTGTCTGTGCTACTGGAGTTATGTCCAGGGAGCAGTCTCCTGTAACAATTTGTTCAAGGAAACCTCCCACTTTCTCTTCTAAGAGGTTCAGTGTGGCTGTATTGATGTTGAGGTCTTTGATCCATGTGGACTTGAGGTTTGTGCATGGCAATAGACATGGGTCTATCTGCAACCTTATACACACCATCATCCAGTTGTACCAGCATCATTTGTTGACAATTCTTTCTTCCTCCCATTGTATACATTTAGCTATTTGTCAAAAATCAGGTGTTTATACATGTGTGGGTTAATGTCATGATTTTTTATTGATTCCATTGGTCTACCTGTTTATTTTTGTGTCAATACCAGGCTCTTTTCAGGATTATAGCTCTGTAGTAGAGCTTAAAGTCGGGAATGGTGATGCCTCCTGAAGTTCCTTTAGTGTCCAGGGTTATTTTGGTTATCCTGGGTCTTTTGTGTTTTCATATGAAGTTGATTATTATACTTTCAAGGTTAGTGAAGAATTGTGCTGGATTTTGATGGGGATTGCATTAAATCTGTAGATGGCTTTTGGCAAGATTGCCATTTTTAGTATGTTTATCCTACCTAACCAACAGGGGGCAATCTTTCCATTTTCTGGTATCTTCTTTAATTTCTTTCTTTAAAGACACAAACTTCTTGCTATATAGTTCTTTCACATGTTTGGTAAGCATTAACCCAAGATATATTATGTTGTTTGTGGCTATTGTAAAGGGTGATGTTTCACTGATTTCTTTCTCAGCCTCTTTGAAGTCTGTATATAGTAGGGCTACTGATTTTTTTGAGTTAATCTTGTATCCTGCTAGTTTGCTAAAGGTGTTTATCAGCTGTAGGAGTTCCATGCTAGAAGTTTTTGGTCACTTATGTTAACTATCATATCATCTGTAAATAGTGAAAGTTTGACTTCTTCCTTTCCAATTTATATCCCCTTGATCTCCTTTGTTGTCTTATAGCATTAGCTAGAACATCAAGTACAATATTGAAGATATATGGAGAGGGCAGCCTTGTCTTGTTCCTGATTTTGGAGGATTTGCCTTAAGCTTCTCTCCATTCAGTATGATGCTGGCTGTTGATTTACTGTATATTGTTTTTATTATGTTTAGGTATGTTCCTGTTACCTCTGATCTCTCCAAGACCATTATCATGAAAGGGTGTTGAATTTTGTCAAAGTCTTTTTCAGCATCTAGGGAGATGATCATGTGGTTTTTCTTTTTCAGTTTGCTTATTGGTGGATGTAATTGATAGGTTTTTATATGTTGCACCATCCCTGTAATCCAGGGATGAAGCCTATTTGGTCATTGTGGATGATTTCTCTGATGTGTTCTTGGATTCTGTTTCCAGTATTTTATTGAATATTTTTTGCATCAATGTTCATGAGGTCAATTGATCTGTAGTTTTTTTTCTTAGTTGTGTCTTTGTGTGGCTTGGGTACCAAGGTGATTGTAACATCATAAAAAGAGTTTGGTAATGAACCTTCTGTTTCTATTGTGTAGAACAATTTGAGGAGTATTGCTTTTAGCTCTTCCTTGAATTTCTGGTAGAATTCTGCAAATTTCTGCACTGAAGCCAGAAGCCATCGGGCCTTGGGCTTTTTTTTTTTTTTTTTTTTTTTTGGTTGGAAGGCTTTTGATGACTGATTCTATTTTCTATTTCATTAGGGGTTATAGGTCTATTTAAGTTGTTGTTTGTCTGTTCTTGATTTAATTTTGGTAAGTGATAGTTTTCTAGAAAGTTGTCCCATATCCTTTGAGTTTTCCAATTTTGTGGAATACAGGTTTTCAGGTCAAAGTGTGACCTGAAAATTGTCTGGATTTCCTCAGTGTCCGTTGTTCCATTGTTATGTTCCCCCCCCCTTTTTTTTTCCATGTTCTCTCTCTCTGCTTTGGGTTAGTTTGGATAAAGGTTTGTCTATCTTGTTGGTTTTCTCGAAAAAAAAAAAAACCAACTCTTTGTTGCATTGTTTTTTTGTAGTTTTTTTTTTTTGTATTGTTTTCCTCATTTTTACTTTATTGATTTCAGCCCTCAAATTGATTATTTCCTGGTGTCTACTCCTCCGGGGTGAGTTTGCTTCGTTTTGTTCTAAGGCTTTCAGTTGTGCTGTTAATTCTCTAATGCGACTCTCCTCTGTTTTCTTCATATGGGCACTTAGTGCAATGAACTTCCCTTGTAACACTGCTTTCAAGGTGTCCCATAAGTTTGGGTATGTTGTGTCCTCATTCTCATTGAATTTTAGGAAGTCCTTAATTTCTTTATTTCTTCTTTGACACAGGTAGGGTGCAATTGCACATTGTTCAGTTTCCATTACTTTGTAGGGTTTCTGCAATCTTCAATTTGTGTTTTTGTTAATTCAATTCCAACTTTAAAGCATGGTGTTCTAAAGCAGGGGACTATTCCATTTTTTTTTTTTTTTTTTTTTTTTTTTTTTTGTATCTGTTGAGGTTTGTTATGTTGCCTAGTATGTGGCCAATTTTATAGAAGGTTCCACGTGAAGCAGAGAAGAAGGTATATTCTTTTGTTTTTGGGTGAAATGTTCCATTGATGTCCCTTAAACTCAATTGAGGCATAACTTCTGTTAGGTCTTTTGTTTCATTGTTAAGTTTCTGACTGGTGATCTGGTTTAGCAGTGAGAGTTGGGTGTTGAAGTCTCCCAATATGAGTGTCTGAGGTTGTATGTGAGTTTTGAGTTTTAGTAGTGTTTCTTTTACAGATGTGGGTGCCTTTATTTTGGGGGCATAGATATTCAGAATTGAGACTTTGTGCTGATGGATTTCTCTTGTTACAAATACAAAATGACCAGCTTCATCTCTTTGATTACTTTTAAGTCTAACTTGTTAGATATTAGGATACCATACTTGCTTGCTTCTTGGGTCCATTTGATTGGAAGATCTTTTCCAAACACTTTACCCTGAGGTAATGTCTGTTTTTGAAGCTTAGATGTGTGTCTTGTATGCAGCAGAAGGATATATTCTGTCTTCTTATCCATTCATTAGCCAATGCCTTTGTATTGCCTAGTTAGCACCACTAATGTTGAGTGAAAATATGGACTGTTGATTGTTAGTGCTTGTGTGTTTTATATTTGTTGTTGGCAGTGGTATTGTGAATATATTTGCCCTGCTTTACCTTCATTTCTGGTGAAGTGGGATTATCTATTGCCTATGTCTTTGTGAGCATAGTTAACTTCCTTGGGTTGGAGTTTTCCTTCCAGAACTTTCTGTAGGGCTGGATTTGTAGATATGTATTGTGAAAATCTGGATTTGTCATTAAATATCTTTTTTTCTCCAGCTATAGTGATTGAGGGTTTTGCTGGGTGTAGTAGCCTAGGTTGGCATCCGTGGAATCATAGTATTGGTAGAACATCTATCTAGGACCTTCTGGCCTTGAGAGTATCCATGGAGAAATCAGGTGTAATTTTAATAGGTCTGCCTTTATACCTTACCTGGCCTTTTCCCTTCACTGCTCTTAATATTCTTTCTTTATTCTGTATGTTATGTTAGGGTTTTGATGTTCAGTATGCTTGTTGCTTCTTGTATGTTCATGGGCATGTCCTTCTTTAGATTGGGAAAGTTTTCTTCAATGATTTTGTTGAGTATGTTTTCTGTACCTTTGATCTGGGCATCTTCGCCTTTTTCTATGCCTATTAGTCTTAGGTTTGGCCTTTTCATGGTTTCCCACATTTTCAGGATGTTTTGTGTTAAAGAATTGTTGGATTTATGATTTTCTTTGGTCGATGAATCTATTTCCTCCAGTTGATCCTCAGCATCTGGGATTCTCTTTTCCATCTCTTGTATTCTGTTGGTTATGCTTGTATGTGTAGTACCCAATCATTTGCCCAGTTTTTCTATTTACAGCATTCCTTCAGTTTCTGTTTTCTTTATTGTCTTTATTTCAGTTTTCAAGTTTGTTTCCTTTACCTGTTTAGTTTTTTTTTCTGGGTTTTCCTTTCTTTTTTTAAGATATTTGTTAATTTCTTCCAATTTTTTGTTTGTTTTTTCTTCCATTTCTTTAAGGGATTTTCTCACATCATCTTTGAAGCCTTTATCATTTTTATGAAGATATTTTTTAAGTCATTCTCTTCTGCTTCATCTATTTTGGGGTGTTCAGGTCCCCAGATTCTGGTGGTATCATGCTTGACTTTCTCTTGTTAGGTGTTTTATTGTATTGCTGTCTTCCCATCACTTCATCCAGTGGGTGAAGTTGTGGTCTCTCTCTCTCTCTCTCTCTCTCTCTCTCTCTCTCTCTCTCTCTCTCTCTCTGCTACTCCCCCATTGGTCTTAGATGGGTCAGAAGTTCAATATCTGTAGCTCTGGGTGGTTCAAGCTCTCTAGGAGATCTCTCCTTATGCAGCGGCCCAGTGATGGTGGTCAAAGATCAGGTTCCAGCAGAGGACCGAAGCTGGGGGGGTGGGGGTCAGAGATCAATCAGATGGGGATTCAGAGTGGTCCTGGCATGCATACATTTTAAAGTCCTTTCTAAGCATCTTTTTCTTTTTTAAGTAACTGAAGTCCTGACTCTGGGGGAGAGAAAGAACTGATAAATTCTCAAAGTTTATAATGTACATGCACATATGTATACACATATACACATACACAAATACATACATCACACATACACATATGCACACACATATACAAGTTCTAATAAATGGAAAACTAAAGCCAATATTTCCACTTATAGAAAAAGCAATGAGAGAGGTTTCAAAACTTTTCAAAAGGTGTACCAATGATAATAACCATCTGTGTCCATAGAGAAGCATGGCCACAAGGTGTGAGAGAAAGAATGGATTGGGTACTATAGGACTTTAACGCAGAGATTTTGTATGTTGCCTACATGTGGACAAGAGTCTGATAAAGTCAGGATAAACTGACAACTGAGTTCAGTACAGTATGCAAATTCTATAGACCTTTCAAACCTACCATGGAAAGAAAGATTAGAATTGTGGTTACTAGGTACTGGAAAGAAAGGGTAAGAGAGAGGGAGAAAATAAGTAGAGGTTAATAAGTATTATTAGGTAATTATTATGATTAGATAATGAGAATACATTTAGAATTCTATGGTACATGACAATAGTATTGTGTACTTCAACGTGATTACAAGGATTTTTAATTATTTCCAATAAAATTGAGAGACAAATGTTTGGGAGGATGTATGTATGTCTATACATCTCCACACACACAAAACTAAAGAAATAATATCTTAATCTTCTGATAGGGTCACAAAATGATAAGAAACAGCAGAAGTGGAGTCAATACTGAGCTAGAGAAAGAAAAAAAGAGAGGAGAGAAAAGGTCTAAGTTAAAGCCACAGAGGAGCTGTCTTATGCTTTGAACACTGCACACATATAACAGAAGTGCAAGCTCTGTGAAGTTAGACTCCACACTCCAAGACGCTCTTCCTTCAAAGGAATCAGGACCACACAGTCATATAAAATGTTGAACAGAACATTATTGTAAGGTCCCAGGCATCTGTAATTATCATAAGAAAAAGTAATAAGCAAGACAACTTCCTCATAGAAGATAAACCAAAACTAATTTTTCATAGAAAGATCATAAGTACAATTTATGTATAAACACTAAGGACATGATACATAGTATGAAAAAGTAATGTGAATCAGAATTTTAGAGGATGATTTTGTTGTGGTTTGGAAATGGTTTCAGAAGTGATTGCATCCTTAGACATGGTGGCTTCATACTAAGTAAGGATGAGGTTTGGAAGTGAATGGTAATTCTTTGCATTGTTTTGTTTTCTTGGAAATTTGACTGGTCACAGAAGCAAAGGTATAATATTAAAAACATGTTGCAAAGAGTATGCAAAAAACCAAAAACTAATTATGAGATATTCTATATTTTCACTGTCCAAGTGAACCATTGTGCATATTTTGACTGCAAAGGACATAGATATAAAAGGCAATTAAAATAATGTAAGTCCATGTCAAAATAAAAATCTTGTATAACTGGAAGATTATTTTAAACTTTGTACTTTCATAAATGTTATGTATATTAGCTGTAGGCATAGATAAAATGTATTATAAAATGGCATTTCATACATTAATATATATATTCATATATATATATTCATATATATTATATAATGATATGTACATATATAGTGTTATACACATATATACATATATATGTAATTACATATTCTTGGTGGATACCTGTTAAACTGAGCATATAAAAACCAACTTTTCTGCTTAGAATTCCACAATAGAATTTGAGAATTCTTGGGCAAATTATGATTTATTTTGTATAAATCCACTAAAGTTGTTGTAGTACTATTTCAAATGGATTCAAAAGATAATTCAAGATTCAAACTTGTATTAAATACATCTCAATGAAAGGATTCACAGCTGTGTATTGGTATGTTTGTGTTTACAAGTTCTGTTTGGGGAGATGAAAAATAAGCAAGTTGACTATTAGTGACTAAAGAGAAAGAAATCAGTTATTATTAATTTGATTAGAAAATGTATCACTTTTTGTCCAAATTGATGTGTTTTTCTACAAATCCTCCCAGTAATGGAAATGAACGATCACTAGAATTTCCAGTTAATAGGTTTAGCTCTTTTAAAGTAAACTCTGTAATGTTCTGAAAAGTGCAGTAAGATCTGGATTCAAGGCCAGCCTCAGTTATATAGTGAGTTTGAGTTCAGCCTAGACTACACACAAAAAAAAATAACAAAGTTCAAAGCCACATTTGAATGGATTGACATCCTTTATACATACAAATTTTTGGTACTTTGCAAAGAAATTGAGTCCCAGCATATTGTTTTTATGTGGTGGTAACATTCTTATACATTTTACTGTTTCTTGAGTCACACATATTTTCATGTGGCTTCTAAGCAGCTATCTTAATATTAGAATTAATATTAGAATTTTAAATCTTAGAGTAATTTTAATTTCATTTTTGAATGAGAAGAAAGTACAGTAATTTACCTGTATATCCTTGACTGCAACATGTGTGGCCTACCCCTGTCCTCAATAGCTTTACCTGTAGAGCGGTACATTTGCTACAGCAGAAAGAGTGTATGTCCTCTCCTGGAGCCTGCAGTTTTCATTAGGGATCATATTGTTATTTATTCTATAAGTTTAAAGAAATGTATAATGATGTATATATACATTATAATAACCCTTCCTTTAATTTTTTTCTGAGCTTTACCTATATCTCCTTCTTCCTCCCCCAATGCATAGCAGCCACTAATTCCATTATAGTATTTTAACGTTTGCTTCTAGAATGCTGTAAATATGTAATCATATAACTTGTATCTTTTATGGATGACTTAATTTTATTAGAAATAAACACTTAAGTTTCTTCAGTTTATTGAAGAAACAGTACACACTCACACACACACACACACACACACACACACACACACACGTTCACGTTTGGGTGTGTACACGTAGAAATCAGATGTCAGCTTCAGTTGTCATTCATTAAGAACAATCCACATCAATTTTGGTATCTAGAGCTCACTAATTAGACTGAGCTGACTGACCAGTGGCTCCCAGCAATCCTCCTTTGTCTGAATTTGGAGTACTGGGATTATAGTACCTCTGCAACTGAGCCATCTCTTTAGCCAAGACTTTTAATATATGGACAGTTCTGAGATAGACATTTTAAAACTAAATGTTTACATTTGTACTTACACCACTCTCATAAAGAATCATATAATTAAATTGTATTAAAGAGCTTCTTTGCCCAAGAAATATACTCTTATATCCTTACAAAGCATAATTATAGAATGTTATGGAATCGAGCAATATATATATACTGACATCTGTAGAAATGACACATCAAAATTTGAGGTGATTATCATAAATTTTTAAAATTTCAAATCCATTTATGTTTGGTTATAAAAATCACATGAGTAAAAGGAAAAAAAGTTAAAAATCAATAAAAAATATGTCCTACATGAAAAACGCTTTAGATTTCCAGGATTAAAGCCTGGCTCTGGTGCAGGAATATTCTATTTTGTCTCAGAAATTGACATTTCCCTGTATCTTTCTCATTCTAAGCTGTGAGCTGTTGCTGTTCTCTTTATGCTTGCTTCCTCTGTGACAGAAGAAGAGAGAAGGAATGAAAATTCATCTTGCTTTGAATGCTGCAGATATAAGCATATACTTAAAATGTATGAAAGACAATCTTCCTAACCAAAGTCATTAGAAGGAGGTAGCATTGTGCTCTTTACAAACCAAGATTGGGGTCAGTGAAGCTGGTCTGTAAGAACCAGCTTCTTTGCTTTAATTTGGGAGATGACTTGCATATCATCAGAATGGAATGGGAAATATTTTTCTTGTTTTCCTTCAGTGTGGTGTAACTCCTAGTCATTAGTAAAATGAGAGGCTAGAGATACTAATTAGCAGTGTACAATTAAAAGCATCAGTGATTATTAGGGTACCTTGAATTCAGTAATGCAAGGTCCCTCAAAGAAGGGGAAAGTGCCAAGATCTGCTGAGCATAGTGGGGGAGGCAGTGAGTGGAGAGAGAGCTAGGAGAAAGAGAAGGAAAGGAGAGAAAAGAACGAGGTACTAGGAAGATTGTGTCAGGGGAGGAATAGACAAGAGGAGAGAGAGAGAGAGAGAGAGAGAGAGAGAGAGAGAGAGAGAGAGAGAGAGAGAGAGAGTACAAGAGGGAGCTATCATAGATTTGAAGAGAAAACTGACTCTAGAGAAATGTCCAGAGACCTATAAGACTGACTCCAACTAACAATTTGAGCAACAGTGGAAAGGCTACCATGAATGCGCTTCCCAGATAATGAGATTGATGACTAACTTATCAACTGTCACAGAGCCCTCATCTAGTAGCTGATAGAAACAGAAGCAGACACCCAAAGCTAAACACTGAGCCGAACTGGAATCCAGATGCAGAGAGGGAGAACAAGACCAGGCTGCAGAAACCCACAGAGAGAGCTGACCTGAACAAGGAGAAGTTAATGGGCCCCCAGACTGATAGCTAGGAATCCAACATGGGACTGACTCAGACCCCCTGAACATGGGTCTCAGCTCAAAGGCCTGGGCAGTATAAGGGGCCTCGGACAGTGGAACCAGTATGTATCCCTGGTGCACAAAAGGACTTTGGGAGACTATTCCCCATGGAGGGATACTTCCTTAACGTAGAGGCAGGAGGGAGGGCCTATTCCCTATTCCAAATGATTTGACAGATTTAGATGACCCCTCCTGGAAGGCATTGCCCTAGATGTGGAGTAGGGCAGGATGGGAGGGTAGTCAGAGGACATGGGAGGGAGGGAAGAAGAGGCAACTGGGATCGATATGTAAAATAAGAAAAATAAATAAAGTAATAATATAAAAGAATCTGGCTTCCAGGGCAGTAATCAAGGTATTACAGAGAAAAGGAATGTGGGCATTACCAAGAGAACACAGCTTTATTAGAATAGCATCTCTTTTAACTCCTTATAAATATCACTAAAATAGGTTTTAACTAAAGTTACAGTTGCTTTGCTGTAGCTCTAATGACAGGTCTTCTTTGCCATCATTACCTACTATTAATGAATGTGTTTACATCAGTAGTGGTCCTTGGTAGTCATACGTTTTTGAATCATGCTGTCTTCTCTAATATTTCTAGCATCTCTTCATCACCTAGTTAGAGTATAATTCTCTTCCACTGAGTTTGTTGTTTTGAGTAACTTGTGACAGAAGAAACCAGAAGTTATGGTCTTCTACTCAACTATATCTGGGAAGGAATTCTTTATTCTCCCTGTACTTCTACTCTTTAACACTGCCCAAAGTAGAAGCAAAACATGAAAAAACCAATGGGAACTAGAAAGTCCAATGAATACTCACATGGTCAGTCATAGCCAGCACAAACATTTTATAGCACCAAACAGATAAACCCTTTATATGTGGGATAAACCAATGGATGTCGTTGCCTGAGATATGGAATAATTTACAATGCAGCACTAACTTATTGGTCATCTTTATTCATGCTCATATGTCTTCAGTTAAGATGTGTCTTCTTTCTGGTATGCTCCTATTGTGTTTTCATTCTTTTGTAATCTTGGTTTGTTTCTGTCACAGGTATTCAAAATTAACTGTGAAAGTGTCAAGCAAATGAGCTAGATGACCTGAGTTTAACAATGGGTAATTTGATACTTTGTAGGACACATTTTGAAATTACATTTTCTTCTTTTTGTAATTAAATATCACTGTTATAGTATGTAAGGTTTGAATTAAGTACAGCATATAATCTAATATATTGTATACTATATATGTTACTGTAGTACCTCAGAAATATAAAATCATTCATTAATTCTAAAAAAAGCAGTCACTGTTATTCTTGTGGTAATTAATATGCTATTTTCACTGTAGTTCTGGCTGCCTATCTTATTCTAACCTTTAGATAAAAGTCACTTCTAGCTAAATATTTATTTTGTTTTTCTGTGATGCAGTTTATAAGCCAAATACATTGAAGTTTTGATTCTTCCATTTTACTGTACATTAAAGCTAAACTATTTAAAAATATGTATTGACATTTTTATAAAACAGCTAAAAATACTATGTTAAAGCAAGAATAAGAAAAACATAAACAAACAAACAAGAAACCAAAACAATAGCAATACAATCATCAATGCTTGGTATGATGATTTGATTAACAGTTAATCTTCTCCCAGAAAAGAATTGAATTGAATTCAATATTCCCCAGTTCCACTCATGGAGATCATGCCCAGCTTTGAAAGTTCTGCTGTTACATTTATTGTGAATCTTTCAATGGACAGAAATAGAAATCTTTTTGTAAAGTTACATCTCCTCCAAATTTTAAACTAATGCAAGGTGAAGCAAGTATTACAAGCTCAACTGAGTATGTACTTCTTTCATCTAGTGCCTTATAATATTCTGAATTTTTCATGTGAAATTGTTTTTTACATTAAAATACCTTCCTTAGACTAGTTATGGCTGTACACTGATATATGTAGATATACATTATCACCACTGGATATACTGGTGTGAGGAGTAAGTGGGATCATTCTGAACATATTTTGTGAGATGTTACTTAGTAATCTTAGATTAATTTTGAAAATTGTTTTGTAAATTTGTGTAGGTAACTCTTTTTTAGTCAAGTGATGATCCCCAGAAGTGTTTTCCATTCCATTAAAAAAATAACTCTGTGTGTGTATGTGTGTGTGTGCACGTGTGCATGTATATGTGTCTATTTTATGTCAATCTGAATCACTCTAGGGTTATATGAGAGGAGGGATCTTTAACTGAGAATATGTCTCAAGATTTGACTCTAGACAATTCAATAATTTTCATGAGAGCTCCTGCCTTCAGGTTGTTATCCTGTTTGGGTTCCTGTTCTGCCTTCTTTAATGATGGAATAAGGTGACAAGTATAAGCTAAACAAATACTTTTCTCTGCAGCTGACTTTTGGGTATGCTTTTATCACAGCCATAGTAACCCCTGAAGTAATATGACAATGTGTGTGTGTGTGTGTGTGTGTGTGTGTGTGTGTGTGTGTGCACCATGAGATTGTGTGTAGTATGTATATATATGTATGCTTGTGTATATACTTCCCTGTTTGAATATGGACATATACATGTCACATATCATGTATGAAAATCTGAGGATATCTTTGCCTTCCATTTTGCTTCATATAAATTCTCCTTTTTGTTATTTCCATAGTCTAGCTGATCACTGAGTTTCAGCATTTTTTATTGTCATGTCTTTGACTCCTATGTCTTTGACTCCTATGTGTTTGACTCCTATGGTTGTTTGAGTAAGAATGGTCCCAGAGGCTCATATATTTGAGTATTTCCCAGTAGTTTAGAAATAATTGGGAGTTACATTCCTGTTGGAAGATGTGTGTCAATGATGGTGAGCTTTGGACTTCAGAAGACTCATGACATCTTAAGTGTGTTATCTCTGCTTCCTACTTGCAGATCAAGGGGTGAGCTCCCAGATATTTATGTTGTCGTGACTTTGCTCCACTGACATGGATTCTGAGCCTCTGAAACCATAAGCTCAATTAAATGCTGTCTTTAATAAGTGAAGTGGTCATGATATTTTGTTAAGGCAATAGAAAAGCAAATCCAATGCCTCTTATCTCCATGAAGTTACATGTCTAGTTTATTCTAGGGATTTGAATCAGGTTCTCATGCTATTAAAACATGTATTTTACATCTATCCTCCCTATCCAAGATGTGTTAGTAAATCATAAAATCACTTAGGTAAAACTTAGACAATTATATAACACCAAAAATGGAAATCAAGATTTATAAGCAGTTTATTTATTATACATATACACATACATATATGTATGTGTATATGTATATATCTAATTAGGCCAGTAGGCATTGAATTTAATACTTGTGGCAATAATAATAGTATTATTCAAAGCCATGGAATAGAAATGATTCTTTATGTTAAACATAAATAACTGAAATTTCGCATATTATCTTCACACAGTTAACCGAGTTATGAAGAATATAAGGACATGCCACTTTTTATATTATGAAGTATGTTTTTTAAACTTTGATGTGGCATTGCCATGAATTTTTATGAAATTGGCCCTACTTCTTAAGATGTTTGAAGGCTGTATGAAATATCATATGATGAAAACTGATGCAGAGCCCACAGACAAACATTAGGTTCAGATCATGGAATCTTGCTAAAGAGAGGGAGAAAGCATTGTAGGAGCTATAGTGGTCAAGAACATCATAAGAAAACCCACAAAGCAACTACCTGGCTGACTCATGGGAACTCACCATATTTGAAACAACAACCAGAGAATCTGCATGGAACTAACCTTGGCCCTCTGCATATATGTGACAGTTTTGTAGCTTGGTCTATTTGTGGAACTCATAACAATGGAAGCAATGTTTTGGCTGGCTCTTCAGAACATATTCCTCATACTGGATTGCCTTTTCATGTCTTAATACAAGGGAGGTACTTAGTCTTACTGCATCTTGATATGCCATTCTTTGTTGGTACTCATGGGATGCCTGCCCCTTTCTTAATAGATACAGAAGAGGAGTGGGTTGATGGGGTGGCAGAGGAGTAAGGGGCAAATGTAAAGAGAGGAGGGAGGGGGAAACACTTTCAGGAAAAGTAAAAGTAATAAATAAGTTAAAAGTTATAAAAGAAAAATATACTTAGAAAAGATTTAGAAAGAAAAGTATAAATTATAGTTTCCTTAATTCAGAAAAATGGGTAGACTTAACATGCTCCGTGACTATACCCTCAATAAGCTACAGCACTAGGGGCAAAGATTCGGGATAGAAAATCTATAGTATCTCATTAACATATCAATTACTACATCAATCTCTTATCATGGCTTTAAATGAGCTGCCTTCACAGAGGTGGTCCTCTGACCAAACTGGAATGTAACACCTCTACCCACATCCAGACTAAGAGTCTTCTTGAGCAGATTATTGTGTTATGTTTCTCTAGCAGTTCAGTAAGACAACACCATGCCCCATGCCTCATCTACTGCATGGCATTCCCTTGGTTCCCTTGATAGTAGTAGGACAATGATCTCAAGTGATTCAGTCAACAAGAATTTCACAGCTTTCTATTTGATGCTAATGTGAAGTACACATTCCCTCTTATAGCAATTGACAGACATCATCATACATTCATTCTCTGTAATATTGTAAGTGACAACACAGAGAGCTAAATATGTTTAAGTGCCTCAATGCTTCATAGACCACTGGAGCTGTGGGGTACTGTTCAGCCAATAATTAACTGACAAGTCATTTCCCTGGATTTCTAGCCTATGTCTAAAGAAAGCTATGTTGTTCCCTTAAAGTAGGTAGGTTTCCAAGTCCTTTCTTGTCTGCCTCTCTTTAGTTTCCTCATCTAGTTTTAATTCATGTTGCTTCTTCAAATTATTATGTGCCTTGGGCCACTATCAGTCTATGATACTATAGTCTATACCTTACTCAATAAACATTTATAATTATAATGTGATAGTCTCAGGTATAAATCCAAATCAATAGTAGTTCACTAAAATTATAGCCCAATCACAGAGCAAGCCCACTGACAACCATTTGCATAATTTATACATAAAAGTGAGAAATATTGATCAAACTATATATCGCATTAATGATGCCTAGCAAAACATGATCTCTAGTCATTATATGTGCATGACTGAAAATCCTACTAGACCATCCTGGTCATGTAGGGGATTTCTGTCTGCTCATTAATGTTGCTTGAAAATAGAAGACAAAAATGCTGTTTCCTATTTTTCCTACCTTTCATCTTAGTAAAATCACTTGAACCTGATGCTTGTCAACTTTATTCATTTTTTTAATGTCAATAATTTGTTTTGAAAAACTGTTTTTTTTTTTTTTTTTATTAAAAACTGATTGCCATTCAGATTTTGTTCTGGATTTACATGGATGAGGAGTACTTATATATAGAGTCTTGATAAAAGGCAAACCTAGTTTGGTGAGAAAACAAAGCCCACTGCTCTTAAATATGTTTGAAGTGGGATGATCTACTTCTAATCCTGATCTTGAAGGGTCTAGTGAAGATAGCCTTGTGGGCTGAGCAAGTTCTACATTCTTGAACTTCTTGTTCATAGCCAGCCATTGTTGGATTAGCAGGACCACAGCCTGTTGACAACAATCAGAGGCAAGTACTAACAATCCAGGCCTCAGACATTCTTGGACATGGTTAGGTTGTAGAAATCTGTCAATACTTAGAATGGCTCTCATCTCACAGGTTGGTAATAGAAGTATAATACAAGTATGGGCATCCAGGGGGAATGTCCTTCATTTTCAGCGAATGCATACTGAAACTGACAGAAAATTCAACTCTTTAGAAGTGTTTCTGGTCTAGCTGAAGCGATAACTCAGCAATTATGAACACCTGGCTGCTCTTCCAGAGGGACTTCTATTCCCACCCACATGGCAGCTATGAACTGTTTATATCTCCAGTCCCAGTTGATCCAGTGACTCCTCTGTTCTCCACTGTGCAAAGAAGGCATGTAATATGCAGATATACATGCACCATTTCTTCTGATCCTATTGGTCCTTCTGCCCCCTCCTCTATGAGCTTCATGAATTAAGCCAGATAATCCAGGAAAACATAACCATCTCAAAACTCAATGTATCCATATCTTCAAAATATTCTCGATCTGGAAATTAACGTTCATAGACCACAATGAGTCTTTATTTATTACTCAGCTTGCCACAGGAATAGTTTGGCAATCTCAAGTTGTTATAAATTTCCCATCTGCATCATAATAAAATATGTAGGGGCTGGAAAAGCAAAAACAAAATTGAATCTACAGTCACCTAAGGAAAATGCATTGATCAAGTATTTTGAATATTCAATGAAATTGTCAGGACAAATATACATGTCTTGAGTTTTAGTATGTAACTTTACCAAGTCCTTCAGTCCTCCATGGAAACAAATATTTTTAAAAATCACAAATGGTATATGCCTAAGAGTGGAAGTGCTGGATTTTGCGATAGACTGATTCACATTTTCCTGAGAAATCCCCATACTGATTTCCAAAGTGGCTGTACAAGTTTGCACTCCCACCAGCAGTGGAGGAGAGTTGATCTTTCTCCACATCCTCTCTAGCATAAACTGTCTGTTTTTTTTTTAGCCATTTTGAGAGGAGTAAGATGATATCTCGGAGTTGTTTTGATTTAGATTTCCCTGGTGGCTAAGGATGTTGAGCACTTTCTTAAGTGTCTTTCTTTCAGCCATTTTAGATTCCTCTTCCTCTATTGAGAATTCTCTACTTAGTTCTGTATCCCACTTTTTACTTGTATTATTTGGTGTTTTTGGAACTAGCTTCTTGAGTTCTTTATATATTTTGGAAATCAGCCCTCTGTGCATATACTCAAGGGATGCATATTCATACAAGAATGACATCTGTTCAGTTATGGTCATAGCAGCATTATTTGTAAGTAGCCAGAACCTGGAAGCAACTTAAATGCCCCTCCACTGAAGAATGGATGGAAAAGATGTGGTACATTCACACAATGAAGTATTACTCAGTGGGGGAAAAAAACCAAAACAAAACAAAGCAATGGAATATTTAAAGTCACAGGCAAATGGATGGATCTAGAAGAAACCATCCTGAGTGAGGTAACCCAGTAACAAAAAGACAAACATGTTGTGTACTTACTTATATGTGAATTTTAGATATAGAACAAAGGATTACCAGCTTACAATCCACACCTTCAGAAAAGCTAAGAAAAAAGGAGGATCCTAAGAGAGAAAGGGAAAGGGACAAGATCTCTGGAGCAATTTGTATGCATGGGGGGAGGGAGTTAGGAGAAAGAGAAAAGGAGAAGAGGAGGGGAGAGGAGTACATGAGGGAGCAGGAAGATTGGGTCGGGGGAGGAATAGAGAAAAGCAAGAAAAGAGATACTATAGGAGAGGGAGTCATTATAGTTTAAAGAGAAATATGGCACTAGGGAAATGTTCAGAGATATACAAGGCTTACCCCAACTAATAAGCTAAGCAATAGTGGAAAAACTACTTTAAATGCCCTTCTCCCATAATGAGATTGATGACTACCTTATATGCCATCCCGGAGCCATCATCCAGTAGCTTATAGAAGCAGAAGCACACACCCACAGCTAAACACTGTGCTGAACTTCTGGAATCCAGTTGCAGACAAAGAGGAGTAATGAGCAAAGGAGTCAAGACCAGGCTGGAGAAACCCACAGAAACAGCTGACCTGAACAACAGGGAGCTCATGGACTCCAGTCTGATAGCTGGGAAAGCAGCATAGGACTGAGACAGACCCCCTGAACATTGGTGTTAGTTAGGAGGACTGGGCAATCTATGGGGCCTTCTGGTAGTGGATCAGTATTTATCCCTAGTATACAAATGGACTTTGGGATCCCATTCCACATAGAGGGATACTATCTCATCCTAGACACATAGGGAATGTCCTAAGCCCTGCTCCAAATAATATGACAGGCTTTCAAGTTTCCCTCATGGAAGGATCACCCTCCCTGGGGGGCAAAATGGGGATGGGTGTTGGGGGACAAGGGAAGGTAAGGGAACTGGGAATGACATGCAAAACAACCTTGTTTCAACTTTAAATAAAAAGTATAAAAAAATCACAAATGTTGATTTATTTTTTTCTTGATAATATATCACTAGTCTTGTCAACATTTGTACATGAAGAAGCATTTTTTTTTTCTTCTAAACCGAGTCGCCCCCCCCCCCGTGCCTTTCATCACAAAACGTGATGGGAAAGCCCATTTGTCTAGGTAGGAGAGGGGGTCTGCTTTTCTTGTGTGTCAACAAGGGTCCCCAGATCATCAAAATGGTCCATGATTCTTAGAGCAACACTAAGTGTAAAGTTAGTCATCACAAAGTAGAGGACAGAGTCACAAGTAGGAAAAGCTCTGATTGGCCAGTCATTTGTCTACATCACCAGAGTTTGATTATTTCCAATTTTAAAATATTAACGAGACTATTATAAGTATTTAAACTGAGTTTTTGTGTGAGAACAAGTATTTATTATTTTTTTCTGTGATAAATACCTAAAATATCAACCTCTGTATTTTATCATATGGCTGTTTAGTTTGTTAAGAAACTCCTGTAATGGTTGCTGAAATACTAGTAGCATTTGACTTTCCTGTTGGTAATGTCTGGGGATGTAGTTTGTTTGCAGTTTATTTTCAGTAGTGACCTTTCCAATCAATAAATATAGTACATGTGCTGACTAATTTTATGTAAACTTAACACAAGATAGTGTCATTGGACAATAGGGAGCCTCAATAGAGAAAATAACTCTATAGGCTGTAGGCAAGTGTGTAGAGTTTTTCTTTTCTTTTTTAAAGCCTTTATCTTTCTCTCATATATTGCATATAGACCAGCTTCCCTTCCCTTAATTCCCCATAGTCCTTCCCTTACCTCTCGTCTACCCCAAGTCCACTCCTCCTCCATTACCCTTAAAAAAAAAAAAAAAAAAAAAAAAAAAAGAGCAGAGCTCCCCCTGCCCCGAGATATTAGCTGAAAGTGGCCTAACAAGAAAGAATCAAACTGGGTACAAACTTTCATATAACGGCTGAATGAGGCAACCCAGTAGATGAAAAAGGGTCCTGAGCACAGGCTAGAGTAAGAGATATTCCCTACTCCCTTTGTTGGGAGTTCCATAAGAACACTAAGCTATACAACCAGAAAGCACATGCAAATGACCTAACTCTGACCCATGCAGGGTCGCATTTGCTTAATTAGTGATTGGTGGGGGAAGACCCAGCCCACTGTGGGTTGAACCAACCCCAAGGATGTTAGTCTGGCTTGTATAAGAAAGCAAGCTGAGCAACCCATAGGAAGCAAACCAGTGAGCAGCACCCTTCTATGTTCTCTGTATCTGCTTCTGTCTCCAGGTTCCTGGCCTTCACTGTTGCATGGAACTGTAAGTGAAATAAACCTGTTCCTCACCAAGTTTCCTTCAGAGCAATTGTAACCCTAACTAAGGCAAATTGGTACAAGAATCCTGGACTTATTTCTGTAACAGACCTGATTACATTATTTGGGGAGGAAAGTCTTTGAAATTTTGGGTTAGAGGTATCACTGAGTGTTCAAAGCTTAGTGAGCTTTCTGTGGGATCTTGGAAAATAAGAACGCTGAGAGCAATGCATACAATGAGAGCCTGGGTTGTGAAATTCCAGAAGAAAGTTTGAGAGCTGCTTAAAGACTATTAGGGCCACCTGCAATTCTGAGTTGAGAATTTGTGGTTCCAATTAGTGAGAGATGAAGAATCAGCTGTGATTAACAAGAGACCAGAAATATTGAAGAAATACCTTTACTTTACTGGGACCATCATTCGATGCTTTTTATCTGGAGTTAAGAAATTATTGGTGATTATGAGGCAACCGCCATCATTGAGCTGAAATATGGGAAATGTTTCTTCAAAGTCAGCACACAGAAGGCAAGCCCAGATTGTACCTCAAACTGGCAGCCACCCTCCTTAGCATAAGAGTTACCCAGGTGGTACTGGTTTTGAAGGCAAGAAAGGTCTGTGAAAAGCAGCTGGAGCTTGGCACTACGAAGAGCTAACATGGGCCATTGGAGAAAATGGATACTTGGTGGCAACTGAAGCCCCAGAATTGAAGTGGTCATGGAGAGAAGCTGAGATTTGGTACCATGAAGAGAGCCCAGGAGAGGCTACTGGGAAAAGTACATCCCAGTTGCAAAAGAGATCCCAGCAGTTTAGAGATGACCTGGATCATGGAATAATCTCCAAGAACAACAGCAGAGATAGAGTGGAACATGCCAGGAGTCTGGAAGGCAAGCTGAGCCCTATGGAGAATTATACAAGAAGGTGAGTGTACTGACATTCTCTGATGATAAATAGTGATTATGAAAACAAACTCCTCCAAATGTTGTAGTCATGATGTTTCATGATGGCAATAGTGTCTGTCTCCAGGTCATTTTCTTTAAAGCAATTTCAAAATCCAATCTGAAATCATTACATACATTTAGAAAGACTGCAGAATATTTAAAAAAATGTATAGATCCTAAATATATTTTTGTACTGCAATGAATACATTGACTTATAGCAAAAATACATGTCTAAATCACTCAAAAATGAATTGTTATATTTTAGTCTAAATGAACATATATGGCATTATATACTGAAACTACAAATTACCAATTAAAGACACCAACTATGAATTAAGTAAATACAGAATCATATTATGAAGCATTTTAAAGAAAAAATTTCTGGAGATATTATGTTGGATTTTCCTTCTTCTTTGGATGTTTGTGATTCTTCTTCATTCCTGAAAAAATATGCTCTCTGAATAAAGGAATCATAATAGATAGTTCTTTGTACTTTCTTTTTTAAAAAAATTCTGTGCTTGCCCTCCCTGATGGTCCATGGGAAATCTTCTCAGTCATCCAGAGCCTGTGCCACATGTGAGGAAGTGGTCACTTTTCTCTTGGTGACTTCAAGATTTGTTTTTGTCTTCTCCTGTATTGTGACATATCTGGATGTGGATTTCTTGGCTTGATAGGTAAATTGCTTTCTGAATCCAGTGTATATGTTATGCTATTATTTGAAAGTTATATTATTGATTATTTTGATGTTTTTGTTTGTTTGTTTGGATTTGCGTTCTTTCTTTATGGGCACTAATGATAGATGTATAACAATTTTCCCACAGATCATTGGAGCTCATTTCACTTTTCATTTTTTCCTCTTGTAATCAAATTGAATAATATTGTCTGTCTTCAAAGTCCCTGATCCTTGTGTCTGTCTCTTCCATTCTGCTATTGTTCATTTTTGAATACTTGGTAGTTGTATTTTTCAGTTATAATATTTCTACTTTGAGAAATATCTGCTATTGCTGATAGATATTTATTTAATTTTTAATGATGCTTTTTAGTTTCTAACATCTTTGTAAGACAGCTTTATTATGCATGCTTTAAATATTTAAAAAAATTTTCACATTTCTATGATCTTCACAATAGCACTTATTTATACTGCATACTGCTCTCTAAATCAAGAGGAAAATATTAAGCTAACACCCTTGTACTATTAGGAAGCCACAATGTGGGAAGACAGACTTGCCTTGTCCTCTTGAATTTCTAATTCATATCAGATACCAAAAGTAAGAATTGCAACACTGTCTCGGGTGGTTAAAATACACTAAGGGGGTACTTTAGACAACTACTGCAGGAAGTGGACACAAATAAATTGTGGGGAAGTTTCAACTTCATATGTCCAGGTTAAAGGACAAAACCAGCTTGCTATGATGAGTTTCATATAACAGAAAGCACAAAATGTTTTACAAAGAGATATAATCTAAAATATTAGAGATCATAACAAAAATTTAATGCTCCCATGGCTTTAAGTTAGATAGGTTGGTTTTTGAAACTAGCACATTTTAGATATTTCATTATAAGACTGGACATTATTCCAACTTGCTGCTTAGCTTATATTTGCCACCACCTGGACATTGGAAGTAACTGTGCTGCTCTGTTATTACCATGAGCTCTTGCTCTCTCTCTCTCTCTCTCTCTCTCTCTCTCTCTCTCTCTCTCTCTCTTTCTCTCTCTCTCTTTCTCTCTCTCCCTCTCCAACTTCTCACAGTTGAGCAAATTGTCAGTTGCCATTGAAATCTATGGTGACTTGAGGCTCTTTTTTGTTGAAATGAGTAAAAGTCTCTGCACCAGCTTTCCACACCTTAGCAGTGAATAAAAGGGCATGGCCTTGGTTATTTTCCTACTGTTGTGACAAAATAACCCTAATAGAAGAAACTTTAAGAAGGAAGGAAGGATTTATTTTGTTTCCCAGTTCAAGGTACTGTCCATCATGGTTATGAAGTCAAAGGTGTAGGAGCTTAAAGCAGCTTGTCAAAACATGTCTTTAATCAGAAAAAAAAAAGTGATGATGAATGCTATACTGTGCCTCAGTTCCCTTTCATCACTTACGTAGATTCCTTGCTATACCACCCACAATGGGCAGGCCATCCCACATAAATCAAAGCCCTCAAGATAATGCCCCACAAGCATTCCCACAGACCTTTATCTCAGATGATTCATGATTATGACGTATTTACAACACTATCACAGGGACTTACTTACTGCTAGAATGAATTAATGTTCTGGTTTCCTATTTGACCTTCTCTGACTCAGCCTTACTTGAGGGATTGACTTGGGTTTTCCCACAAAAGTGGCAGTCTAGGTTCCCTGTTTAAACTTTGAATCCAGAGCTCAGAGGGTTAGTTTTTTTTTTTTTTTTCAGATTTATTTGACTAGTGTAGTATAGCTGTTGTGTAAAATACTCCATTGTGCTAGATTTTCCCCTTCTAGATCCTTGATTATGAGGTAGCAGGCTTTTACTGTAGATACTTTGCCTGGTCTCACATGAGTATTGTGATTTCTTGGATCTTCATGTTTGGGTTGCTTGAGGCAAAATGGAAATGGAGGAGATCACAATTAATGTTTCTCTTGAATAAAATATCCCTTGATGGTTTCTCTCCTTTTTTCATACTTGAGAAGTTTGCATGCTTTCTTTGTATCTAATCACTAGGGATTTTGGTCTCTCAAAATGAGAAAGTGGGAGAAATTATACTTGTTACAATTTCAGGAGGAGCCCTCAGTCTATCCTCTAATGAATTAAATACTTCTACTCTTTGCTAATCTAAAAACTTATAATACATCAAATGAGTTTAATTTTGCTCTTTTTAATTTGTCTTACTATAAATGATGCTTATAAAATGTTCTTGGTATATTGATGAAAAGTGTTTACAAGTTACTGAGCAACAACAGTCTCCCTCGTAACTCTACTCTTTAAAAGCAGCATGATAGGTCCTTTTGTGCACCAGGGATACATCCTGGTTCCAATGTCTGAGGTCCCTTAGGCTTCTCAGTCCTTCTGGTTGAGACCCATATACAGGGGGGCCTGAGTCAGTCCCAACTGGATTCCCAACTATCAGTCTGGGGGGGAGGCGTTAGTACCTCCTTGTTCAGGTCAGCTGTCTCTATGTGTTTCTACAGCCTGCTCTTTTCCTCTCCATCTGCATCTGGATTCTAGTTCGACTCAGTGTTTAGGTGTGGGTGTTTGCTTCTACCTGGGTGACATTGCCCTATATGTGGAATTGGGGAGGGTGGATGGAAGGGGAGGGTGGTCAGTGTGCATGTGAGGGGGCAGAGAGGGTAAAAGGGAGGGAGGGAGAGGGAACTGGGATCGACATGTAAAATAATAAATTAAATAAAAAAGAAAATATAAACAAACAAAAAAAGAAGCATGCTTCAGTTTGTAGCCATCTTCTTCCTTCTTGCATGACTATTTGGTGTGAGAATGATGGGCATTTTAATACTTTGAGGCATGCTGTGAGATTTTTTTTCCTTCAACCAAGCACTACAGTTACACAAGGATTTAAGTAAGTATACAATTGTATTTACACAGCCTAAAGCAGTATGGAAAATAAAACAAACACAGTGAAGATTTGGGGCTATTTTATATTTTATCCGTTATAACTCATATATGAGTAAAATAAACCATAGTATGAGCCACAAATATTACTAGGCTTGCTTTGCAATATAATAAAAACGTTTATACAAATTAATTGAGTGCAGCTTCAGAAATGCATAACAATGCAAAAAACCCTATGGAAAATGAATAGTAATAGAAATATAGGTAACATGGCATTGATCAATCATCTAGTGTATTCTCTGTTAAAGTTGTCATCATAATTCCTCCTAATACCATTTGAGGCAGGCTATTATCAATCCCTTTTGCATATGAGGAACCTATTAAATTTGATAGACAACTGACACTCTAGAAATTGTAAATATCTTATTAGTCGAAATATGTTCCTCCATGTACTTCTTGGGGTTTGAAGAAATGTCTATAATTTTTGTTGGGATTTTTGAGCATTTGTGAGTTATGTGCTTAACATTTATCTTGTTATTCTAGTATAACTTTATAGTTTATAAATAAAACTGGTTGATCTTGCCTCTGTACCTCTCACTCTGCCTATAAGCTTTATGTGCTTTGAATTCTTCCCATTTTATTAACCTTTCAAAAAGTAAAACTTCTTCCTCAACAGTTTTAATCTATTGCCTCTACAATGTGAACATTTCATGTAAAACTTGAATTTCATTAACATGTTAATATTGTGTTTTCCCTGTAAAGTGATACAAAATATTCTTTAGGAGCTATGTTTATCCTATATCACATAGTCCCTATCTTATATAACTGAGGCCTACCCTTGTATCTTCCCATTCCCTCCTCTCATCCTAGTCTCTGTGTCCCCCTTACTATATTAAACAGCAAACTTATTTGTAAATATGCCATCTGTGGTATTTTATATGCAAATGTGCACCCTCCCCATGCTTGGCTGTGTGAAAACTTGGTCCCCATTTGGTGCAACTGTTGGGGAACACTTAAGAGATTATGGTCTTATTGGAGGAAGTATATTCCTGGAGTTGGTATTTAAGAACTTAAAGGCCCCAGCACTTCCAGTTCATTCTCTCTGCTTCCTGCAATTCAAGATGTAAGCTCTCAGAATGCTGTTCTAGTTATTATGCCTTGCCCATGCTTTTTCCTTGGTCATAATGTTTTATCCTAACAACAGAAATGTAACTAATACATAACATGTTGTTTATCTCTGATCTTGAATTTTTGTATTTATTGTGGTTAAGATGTCAGCTATTTAAGGATGCCTAAAAGTAGTCAGATTGTGTTCTTCTAGTAATTAATGCAATTTATTCTTTTATTGTGATAAAGATGCTGTTTTAAATATCTGAAGATGAACTTTACATATCTGTCTGCAAACATACCATTTGCCACCCAGCAGTTATTGAATTAATGATTCTATAGTTGCTGTGTGTTTTCAGTGGCAGGTACAGTGACTCCTCAGTATGTTTATATGTTGGCTGTGGTAATTCTCTTCTTCACTATAGGCTGATATGCATTTTAATTGTTTAACACAATACCAAACGACTGTGTTACCTTTAAGAAATATATTCAGTGCTTTGAAAACAAAGCAAGTACTACCTCTTTGTAATGAATGTGTATATGTAGCTGTTGACTTTTCCTTGGATACTTCTATTAAGTCTTTTATTCTGGAAGAATGGGTAAAGTTCTAATAGTGAGCTCTAAACTCAGCAAGGAAGTATTAAATACTTCTATAATATTGAGGTTGTCCTCACTTGCATATCCACACTGAAAAATGCAAATATTTAAATGTTTAAGGAAGGCTTCAGGAATTATCCTTTTTCTGTCACCTGTTGATCTCTTGTCATCAACAGATGCGGAATTTTTTTTTTATAGAATTCTGCTTAACAAATGAATTGCTTAAGGCAGCACATATTTATTTACATATGTTGGTTTTCTGCAGGAAAAACATGATATTGGAGACTTCTAATTGCACACGATAAATGTCATTAACAAGCATTGACTTTTCCACTAACAAATTGAAATTAAAAATGAGGTATCGTGATGCCTTCACACTCATGTATCCTAATTATTCTCAGACATATATGACTACTTTAGGTAAACTCACATGTACTAAACTCATAATGCAGCAAGAGTGTTATTCACCACTGTCTTTCTAAGTAACAAACCATGCTTAAATGGAAGAATTCCTGTGAATATTCTGTTCAAAACAACTTAGCCATGTTCATTTTCTGAATGTGTCTAATTCAGGTTCATCCCTGGTTCAGTGGTGTGTAATGAATGAATTGGACAAGACATTTTTTTCTGAGCTAAAACTGAGTCTGATTTGCCTTGAATAGATAATCATAGATATTTTCAAAGGAAAAGAAAAAAAATGAGTTCAAAGCCTTAGTTTAATCCCAAGCTCTTGACTAGACAATGTTACTTAACATCTTTGAGACCTCTATTCCCTAGTCAGAGAATGGTGCCAGTATATTCTCTCCTACCACAGGCATACAGCTATAAGAACAATCACATGATATGCTAGTTTGGGTGAGTTATTTAAGGAAAACTGTTAAATTACTTTACAGCCCCCCCTTAATTGTTATACATAAGAGAATTTTTAGAGATTATCAATTTGCATATAAAAATGAAGTGGTAGGATTCTGCCACTGTCTTCTGAGAATTACTCAAATCCATTAGTTTCTTAACAATATTGCCCATCCAGGTATTATACATAAAATTGATGTTCCCTTGGTGCTTTCAGATTAATTTGTGTAGCAGATGAATGACTCCATCTATTCTGTAGAACTCCCATTTGTCAAAACAGATGTATTTAGTAGTCTTCATTTTCATATTATTTTGTATTAAATTATATCTTTATAGTAATGTTGAACTTACCATTTTCTAGGATGGTACATTTTTGCTCATTATATGTCTAAGTTTTGTCAGGAAGTGATCTTGTCTATATGGTCATTAATAAATTTGTAGGAATGCCTGAGTCGTGTTTATAATAGCAAATACTGGGTAAATATTGAATGAAGTAATAGATGGATGCATGGCTAGATGGATGAATGATAGTTATATAAAAGAATGAGAGATGAGTGAATAAAATATTTTTCTATAAACAACTAGTTCACTGAGAGAATAACTGGTCTTTGACAAATGTATACATCCAAGTCATACAATCATGAATAGTGTTTGAGGATATAAAATTAAGGATAATAAGCCTTCAAGTTAGACAACCTAATACTGTTAAGCAAAAGTAAGAATTAGGCAGTAGAAAGATGATTTTGGTCTCCTAGTTTTATCTAGGAGGTACTCCATTACTATAAAAAAAAAAAAAGAAAAAGAGAAAAAAAAAAAAAAAAAACCTCCACAGGGGTCACACAGGGGTCATTTAGCCATGATTACAAATTACTTAGAGAAGAGAAGAAGATAGACTTCACTGTCTGTAAATAAAGAGTAAGCTATCATGAGGATGTTCTGGTTCTCTTTTCATGACCTTATCTGTACAACCTATAAAGTGAAGCTGTTGAATCTGAACAAAAACCTTGTAATCATTGTAACTCAGCTCTTCCTACATTAATAAGTTACTTGTAACTTAAGGAACTAAAGTACAAACTAAGCATTATACCTGTTATTTTGATAGGTGTGCTTTATTATTTAAATACATTTTTATTTATTAAAACAATCTGATTTTACATACGAATCCTAATTCCCTCTCCCTCCCATCCTCCTATCCTCCCATAATCCCCACCAGTACCCCCATCTTACTACCCCATGAGGGTGAAGCCTCCCATGTGGGGATCATCAAAGTCTATAGCATCATTTGGGGCAGAGCCTAGACCCTCCTGCATGTATCTGGGGATAAATACTGGTTCCACTAGATTCCAAAAGTTTAGCTCAGTGATTGGATGTGAAGCTCTGCTTCTGCTTACTTCAGCTAGTGGATGAAGGCTCTAGGATTGCATTAAAGGTTGCCATAAATTTCATTATAGGGGAGAGGCTTTTAAGGTAGCTTTTCCACTATTGCTTGGATTCTTAGTTGGGGTCATCCTTGTGGATCCCTGGACATTTCTCTAGTGTCAGATTTCTCTTTAAACCTATGACTCCCTCTATTAGGGTACCTCTTTTCTTGTTCTCCTCCCTCTATTAGGGTACCTCTTTTCTTGCTCTCCTTCTGTATTCTTTCCTCAATTCAATATTCCTGAGCCTGCATGTTCTCCCCTCCTCCCCTTCTCTCCTCCTCTTTCTCCTATTTCCCTCCCCACTCCCACCATGCTCCTGATTTGCTCAGGAGATCTTGTCTCTTTCCCCTTGTCTGGGGTAATATGTATGTCTCTCTTAGGGTCCTCCTTGTTCCCCAGCTTCTCTGGGGTTGTAGATTGTAGGCTGCTTATCCTTTGCTCTATGTCTGATATCCACTTATGATTGAGTATATACTATGTCTTTTTGTGTCTGGCTTATCTCACTCATGATGGTTTCTTCTAGTTACATCCAATTGCAAACGGATAGTTGTGCTTTGTAAAAGGGCTGGCAATGCTCAGTTGCCTTGTAAATATTTTCCCGCATTGGTAAAACCTACCATAGTTAAGTCATAAGATAAAACTGATATCTAACTTCACAGCTCTGTTCTATGTACAAGGCCAGGCAAATTTATGGCACGGGACAAACCTCCTCATGGTGGCAAATGTACTAAAATGTGTCTGGCATTCTCCAAATCCTATTCCTAATGTGCAAATGCTTATGGTGATCCTTACCATTGATAATTTCAATTAAAGACACACAGCTACTGACAACTCTGTATTATGTCAACAGCTGAAGATCTGAGCACCTATGAGAAGCTGCCCTTAAAATGTCAGTTTTTGATTAAATTGAGAGAGACTAACACTTCCCATCCTTTCTTTGTTCTCTGTTTGCCTTCTGGAAATACTGCAACTATGCTTTATTAATTCTCTACTAAGAGAATAATATGTTCTCAGCTGATTCTGATAGTGTGATGGTATGATGTCAGCTACAGTGAGAGTCACAGGGAAGTGTGTGTGTGTGTGTGTACTATTTATGATATATATATATATAATCATATACATATGATATATATATATATATACAATGTTATATATATATATATATATTTACAATGTTATATATATTTACAATATTTACACACATTGTACTTTCTCAGATTTCCCATAGCAGCTATGGCAGGATGTAGAACACATTTGATTCATACCAAAAATTTATTCCTTTGTACGCTGTTGTAGTGAGTCCTTTGTGAGATTCAGTGAGAGCTGTGCTTCTGCTTTCTTTTGTCCCCTCTTTACCTAAGTCCTGATGTTTTTGTCTTTTATTAGTAAGATTGATAGAATCGCTTTAATGTCTGCTTCATGGAATTCCTGAAATGCTTAAATGTGGAATCATGAATAATTCTGTGATTTCCCCTCTATTCTCACCCTTTTAGCTTTGCTTTATTAATTATCCATTTTGGAGTGTACTATAAGATAAAATTTCAGTCAGCAAGGAACCAAGTTACCCCTTGCATTAGAGATAAGACAGAGGCCACCTAGGCTAAGTGTATTGCTCTATGCTATCGTGTGTTAAGGGTGGAGGTGAGGGATATTGGAAGGGATAGGAAGTACAAGAGGGAGTGGCACAAACTTCTTGCAAAATGAACTTGCATTATTAGTTACTTTCTCTTTGTGTTCCTTTGTGGGTGCCAGGATTGGTCTTCTCTACATGTATCAGTTACAAAAAGGTACCAAGAGGTTTCCTGTATTTTTCTTTAGCCATATAATGGCCTTTAAGATGATTTTGACTGCACTGAACTAATTCATAAGGCTATCTGCTCTCCTTAAATTGAAGCTCTAGATGAATGGTAAGACTTAAGATGAAGCCAGAGCCACGGTGATATGACTACTTCATTCCCTGGAACTAAAGAAGGAGCACTTGTTGGTTTTCAGCAAACCTGAGTTGTTGACAATCTCATTAAAGGAATGACTTTCTGTCCAGATAAACCTAAGTAAGCCTGTGGATGTGGTCATGAAGGCTGTCAGAATTTCAGTGTATTGGCCATGATGGCTGTAAGGCTTTTAGTGGATCTGGTTATGATGGCAGACTATTAGTAGATCTGGCCATGATGGCTGTCAGATATTCATTAGGCTGCATTGCCTTTTCAGTGGGTAGTTCTGGAAATCCTGTTGATAATCTGAGCAGATGGTTTTGCCTGTAATTTCATTGCTTCCTACATGTAACCCAATTAATTCATGTATATTGTATACACTCATTACCAGTAGTACTCAAAGATTTAGTAATTTAAATTATTGCCTGAAGTGTCAACTTTTAAGCAGGAAATCCAACCTATTTTATTATTTAATAAATAACAACTACTCTCATTCAGAATTTCATAAATATAATTGTTGTATGCAACAAAACTCATTATATTTGAGTAATATTCAAACAGCCCTTACTAATTCACAGTTTAATTCAGCTGATTAAAACAATGCATTTATAAAGCTTACTTATGATGCTCATAAAGAAAGAATCTCTAGTGGAATGACACAGATTTTTCTCCTCAGGAGTAAAAAAATGTATGCTAGCAGATGGTCTGCCATTACTGCAAGGGAAGCAAAGTCCTGGCACCTCCTTTAAGCTTTGCCTCTGAGTGTTTGACCTTACATGAACCACATAATCTCACATGGTTTCTTCCCTCTATTTTTTAAGGAGTATATTGGAACATATAGACCCCAAGATCCCTTTAGCTCAAAAGCTGTGATTGCGACTTATACAGTTTACAATAATATCCATTGAGCTCTAAAGCTATGATTCTGACTTATACCCTTCACAAGTGATCAAAGAGCCCTGTGACAGAGGCTCAGAGAATAGGCAAGTGTGAGCTGGCACAGAAAGAAATGTCCAGGAGAATATTAATAACCTATTGCTCACATTCCTTTATAGTAGCTCTTGATGCACACTCCTGTCTAGTAGCCCATCATCCTATTATTATTTTTAACAATGGCATAAGCAGAGGATATTAGCACAGGGTTCTCAGTGCTGTCAGGGTTGCACTGGGATTTGTAGATCTGAGCAAAGGAAAAAATGACTGACTGGTACATTTAATTTATTACTTTTATTGACTTCTGCAGCACCAGTGCTATTGTACTCAGAAGGGCTATACTGGCTAATAAAATGGGACTTTAGAATTGATGTAGCAAATAAAATGCCGAGTAAGAATGCCATTGTTATTAAAATGTAGTGACACTATTGATTTAAAATAAATATATTAGCCAGTTTGCTGTGCATTTAGGACTGGACTCAGAAGTCGAAGGTAACGTTTGGGTTATGGGTTTATATGAAAAATGAAAGGTTTCTTACCCAGAAAAGTAATGCAGTTTTATGTGGCAGAATTACCATGGAAACAGAAATAAATTCCGACGCTAAATAGGGTTGTGAAAATCCTGTGTTCTAAGTTCAGCTTTCAGGTTCTGTAGAAGAAATTCACAGGAAGCTTACCATGGCTTTCCTTTTAAATGAAAAAATTATAGACTTGGTTCTTCTCATTTCCTTATTTGCTTCTCACTATAATTTCAGGAAAGATGGTAGGCTTACACAAAACATATACATGTTCACACCTTGGCTCAGTTTTTCTACATACACCACATTCACACATGCATGCTTGCATACACACGAAGCCCTGACAGTAATGCTTTGTACTATATAGTTCTAAATGTCATGTACTCAACCACTTTTCAGCATGAGCTGTCTCACAAGGTTGCTATTTAATTATCCTGGGAAACATACACATCTTCTAAAACACCATGATGAAATTTAAGTGTGTTAACATTTGTCTACTGCTATAAAAGGCAGTAAATGCTCTTACAATTCAGTGCTACACACACCACACACACACACACACACACACACACACACACACACACACACACACACAGACACCCATGAACTTCTGAGAAGGGCCTCAGATCTGCTGGACCTGGAATTAGTAGGTGGTTGTAAGAGACAAGTAGCAGATATAGTGAATATTTTTGGTACTATGCAAATGTAGTGAGCTAAACAACTAAATGCAGAGGTAGAATTACTCTTCCAATAATTTGTATATTCATATGAAGTGAATTCAAAAGCTGAAATAGACTGAAGTCATTAATTGACTGGGGTAGATTTACTCCTTATGACATATTAGAATGTGGGCCTGGTTTAATGGATGAATCTCAATTCTGTTCCCATTGGGAATAATGTTTGTAAACAAATAGTTTTCCCTTGTTAAGAGTCCTCTGTGGAGATATAGTTAAAGTTTGTATTCTCCCATTAAAATATACAAGGTACTGGTTTTCAATAAGCTTTCTGTCTTGTATATTTTATCTTAATAATGTATACATTTCAGGTGTCATGGAAAGGATGGGCCATAAAAGGCAATTTTTAGTCTCTGCTTTCTAATTCACGTTGAATGACTAGACATGGATTTGCACACAGAAGTATTAGTCTATTGTATAGATTAAACACATAGTGATTTAAAAATTGATTCAAAATTAGACTTTCTGTTTTTGTTATTCACTCTATTTCATAGATTTTTTTTTTAACCTCAATTTGCAGTGGAGTCATGGCTGCAATCATCAAAGAACCCTAAGTTAATGTTAGATCATTGAGTTCATCTGTTGCTTTAAAGTACACTGGATAGCATATTTTAAATAACTGTCAATATATATCTAAATGATTCTTCCAAATTAATGAATTGACATTTGCAGGTACTGAGGTAACAGAAATGGAGACATACTCACCATGCCACAATTCTACTAGGGAAAGAACTGGATATGTCTTCATTGTGTGATTGTCACCAATAGCACCTTCATAATATGTGAATGGGTGCTATATACCAGACATTGTACCTTAATGAGTAAGAGTTTGGTACTTGGATAAGAGAGTTGATAGATAATAAGAGGGAGGCTGTGTGGGTGGTGGTAGCTGCCATAGGATACACAGATTAAGCTCATAAACATCTTCATAAGCAGGGCATTTGATCTTGGTATGATTAGAAATTCTTATTAAAATACCCCCTGTATCTCTCATAGGAAAGTCCCACTTCCCAAATATGTTGTAATAGTAGTAAAGATAGGTTATTTCCAAATTTATTATTGGTAAATATATATATTTTTATTTTATTATTTTATTTTATATAACAAAGTCCAATTAAATGAAAACAAACATTTATACACAATATTTGGGAATTTGGGCGTCGTTCTTTCCAAACAACTTCCTGCTGGTAAGGGGCACTGTCATGGGGGATTCGAAGAAGATTCAGAAATCCTGGCTGTAGTCTGTAGGGCTGCTTTGTCCAGCTGTTTTGAATGAAGGATCACCTTATACTCTGTTTCAGGCGGTCTGGCGTGATCAAACCACATTAGTCTGGAAGGAATCCACATCTTTTCCATTTCTGTGGAAACAAAAATAGAAATCCTTTTCCCCAGTAACTTGTCCTTCAACTTAAATTTTGGAGTCAAAGCATTTTTTTAATTTAATTTATTATTTTACATGTCGATCCCAGTTCCCTCTACTTCCCTTCCTCCTTCCCCCCAGCCCCCCCTCCCTCCTTCCCTCCCTTTTTACCCTCTCTGCCCTCTCACATGCACTCTAACCACCCTCCCCTCCCATCCCCCCACCCCAATTCCATATGTAGGGGAATGCCATCCAGTTGGGGTCATGTAGATCTGACAGGTCATGTGAAATAGGAACTAGGGGTCTCTCCTGTCTCTAGATTAAGGCAGTTATCCCTCCATGGGGGATATGTTGGCAAAGTCCTTTTGTGCACCAGGGATACATACTGGCTCCACTGTCTGAGGTCTCTCAGAAGTACTGCTCAGTCCTTCTGGCTGATACCCATATTCAGGGGGGCCTGAGTCAGTCCCATGCTGGCTTCCCAGCTATCAGTCTAGTGGCCGTTAGCTCCTCCTTGTTCAGGTAAGCTGTCTGTATGTGTTTCTGCACCCTGGTCTTGTCCTCTCCATCTGCATCTGGGTTCTACTTTGACTCAGTGTTTATGTATGGGTGTTTGATCCTGTTTTCAACAGGCATTAGTTGAGGGCTCCATGGAGAAGTTAGTTGTTGATCTCACTCTCCGGAAAGGGCATTTATGATAGCCTTTCCACGGAAGCTCAAATTGTTAGTTGGGAGCAGTCTTGTAGTTCTCTAGACCTTTGTTTGTGTTCAATTTTATCTTCAAGCCAAAATTGGCTCCCTCTTTTATGTTCTCTCTGTCTCTGTCTCTCTCTCTTTCTCTTTCCTATCTTCTATTCCTAACCAGGCTCAATCTTCCTGGTCGCACATGTTTTCCTTTCCTTCCCCTCATTTTCTCCTACTTCTCTCTCCATTCGCTGAGCTCTGGGGGACTTGTCCTTTCCCAGTTCTGTGAGGGACTTTATATGAATCTCTTAGAATACACCTTGTATCCTAGTTCCTCTGGTGATGTGAATTATAGGCTGGTGATCCTTTGCTCTAGGTCTAAAATCCATATATGAGTGAGTACATACTGTGTTCCTCTTTTTGTGACTGGGTTACCTCATTCAGGATGGTTTCTTCAAGTGCCATCTACTTGCCTGCGAATTTCAAAATACCATTATTTTTTTCTTCAGAGTAGTATTCCATTGTGTAGATGTGCCCCATCTTCATTAACCATTCTTCAATTGAAGGGCATCAAGGTTGCTTCCAGGTTCTTGAACTTAGAAGCTTCTGTAAAGGCAAAGGACACAGTTGAGAAGACCAAATGGCAGCCCACAGACTGTGAAAAGATTTTCACCAATCCTATATCCGACAAAGGGCTGATCTCCAAAATATACAAAGAACTCAAGAAACTAGTCAACAAAACACCAAATAACCCTATTAAAAATGGGGTACAGAGGAAATCAAAAAGTCTGAAAGACACTTAAGAAAATGCTCCACATCCTTAGCTATCAGGGAAATGCAAATCAAAAGAACGTTGAGATACCATCTTACCCCTGCCAGAATGGCTAAAATTAGAACCACCAGTGATGACTTATATTGGAGAGGATGTGGAGAAAGTGGAACACTCCTCCACTGCTGGTGGGAGTGCAAACTCATACAGCCATTTTGGAGATCAGTATGGTGGTTCCTCAGGAAAATGGGAATTAGTTTACCACAGGACACGGCAATCCCCCTCTTAGGCATATACCCAAAGGATTCACATCCATGCAACAAAGACTTCTGTTCAACTATGGTAAATATATTTAAGCATTAGCTTTATTGCATAGAAGACATAGTAGGGTTTTTTTTTTTTTTTTTTTTTTTTGGAGGAAAGTATCACAACTATTGTTTTTTAATTAGAATCACGAATTATTCTTGTCTGAAGTCTGTACTGAGAACATATGTGCATCTCAAGCTTTCACTTATAAGCTGAACATTATAGATCCTATCTTTGGATACTGAGGTTTGATGTCAAAAATTTACAAGTTTTAAGTCTGTGATCAGTAGGAAAATCCCTTCCCTTTGTAGTAATAAGTCACAATAACTGGCAAAGTCTTCCCATAAAGCAAATAAGCTTGATGAAGTAGAGTTCCCTCTGCTTTGTAAAAATGTAAGGGGAATCAGCCTCAGAAATGACCTGTGTAGAAGAACAGAAAAGGGATGTTGCAGGATGCAACAAAAAATGGACTAGGGATCAGATGAGCTGAGTTGAAGTTTTGGCACCATCAACTGATATTGGGAGGTATGTGGTACAGTAATCAGAATTGTTTGTTTCTATAGAATTTTAGAGTTGATGCTTATACTAATGCAATCAATGTATGTATGAATACACATACATACTTGTTCACACAGATATTTACAAACACAACAACTTCAGCCCCTAGGATCATGGTTGCCTTGTCTTTCAAATGTATTCTTTCATTTGTCAAAAATGCTTACAATTACCTCACCGGAGAACTGTTATAAATTTCTTGTACAAATATCAGACAGTAATAAAATATGTTCATTGTTCATTATCTTCAACTAAAGTTTTCAAATCTCTTTAGCATACTGCTAAATAGTTGAGGGTATGGTTCATGGCAACAACCTTGAACCTAAGGGGCTTGTAACCCACCGAAACTATCGAGGCAAAGGCCACCTGGATTCAACCTAGAAATTAACCAGGACTTCTGTGAGCTTCGCATCAACTCTGCTTCATAGTTCAGACTTCTTGTTGTCTGCTTTTTAGCTCCTGATCCTTCTGTCTCTTGTACTTGACCCATGCAACCAAGATGTTCTGATATTTTTATTTCCTAAAGTGGTTTTGTTCAAAATCTTCCCTTCTATTATGTCAGCCATTTCTTATTCAGACTGTGGAAATCCTCCTGCCATTCAAAACTTCTAGGATTGAATGCTTTCTTAGTCATTTGGGATTTTTACCTGCACTCTCATTACTCAGAAGTGTTCTCTTACATTCAAGAATACTACTTGACTACATGGGGACAGAATGTCTTTCGATATGAGCTGGCTACTTAGACATTTACCTTTCTTCTGTCTGTCTCTCTGTCACTCTGTGTTTCTATGTCTATGTCTCTCTCCCTCCTCCCTTCTTCCCTCCCTAAGGTTGAAACCTCTTTTCCAATGTTCAAATCTCTATCAATCAAGGAAAACCAGCGCATTAAAATTTTGTGTAAGGGAAAATATCATATTGTCAGAGGAATACTATTTCTCAGAAGGGGGACTTTGGGACTTAGAGAGTTTGATGATATATCCATGGTAGAAAGCATATCTTTCAAGATACAGGACATTGTGGAATTGTAGTGAATTTTTTTTATATATATAAGAACTTTCATATTTTTGGAACATAGTGAGTTGAGGCTTCTGAGAGTAACTACTGATCATCATGCTACCAGTTATATAAAGGATACACTTTCATTTAATTTGCAGTCTTATTTTCAAGAAATTTATTTTCTGGAGCCAAGAGATTTTTTTCTTTTCAGTTTTCCTTTGCCCAAGATCAGTGTAAGCACATGGTCAGGCTGTAACTGAAACCTAATAACAATATTGTTTATATACTTCATGAAAATACAAGTTTCAGTTCATCCTTTTCCCTCTCTTAGAAGATCTTGTAAGATAATAACCTAATTGTTTATACTTCAGATGATAGACCTGTGTCAAGATGATAGACTAGTGTCAAGGGAAAGCAGGGCTCAAACTTAATTACTCCTCAGGGTTGCAATCTTGTGGGAAGCAAGACTTGCTGGCTCTCCAGGAGAAGACAGCAAAAGGATTGACCACTTGGGAAACCAACTTTGTGGACAGGAACAAGCAGATGTCAGAACAAACCAGAGGGGATTTTAATTCTGCCTAAATGATAAATTGGCAGTAGATAAAATGCAACTCATTATCAGCCAACCTCCCTATCACTTTATACCTTTTTCTGTTTCTCTGTAAACAATATGTTCTTCCTATTGATAGCTTGTTTACAGAGTAATTCTTGTTCCAGTTTACTGTGATTTCCCTTTCACTAATAAAATTAGTATCTGATAGAAAGTGGCTTGAGTCATGTCTAAGAATATAAATGGGAATCATGGCATGCATGTCTCATTTGCTAGCTTGTCAGGAGTGTTCTGTGTAAACCTGAAGTTCATTGTTAGTAATGTTTATAACACGTCTCTTATTACAGTGTTGTTAGATCATTCTAGAGTCATCTATACATTTTATTTACATTAAATTTAGGTGGTAAAATATATGTCCTAATTACATGGAAACTTAAAACTATTATCAGTGTTCAACTAGAACAATGCAGGTCAGATCACTAAACAAGAACTTCTTCCTCTGTGTGAACATATGTTTTTTACTTTTATTCTTTACTCATGCATTGGTTGAAAAGTTGTAGTTCTCTTCTTCTTATAGGTCTTTCACATATTTATTTCAAAGTCACTTATCTGTCATATATTCCAAAGTTTATGCCTACTGCTCCAAAATCATGCAGTTCATGGGCATTGCATTTCCTTAATGGTTTGTAACACAATCTAATGATCAGGAATGCTGTTTTCTATCTTTGACAACTAAGTTAAGGAAAATGTATTTATTTACATTCTAGTACTTGTATGATGAATATTTGTAATATGGAATGTGAGGATTGGATGTGATTAAATAGACACATTGAAAACAGACCCCACATTTTAGTATTTTTATAATCATCTGCTTAAGTTTTCAATGAATATACTGAATTACAAATGAGTTGGATAAAAACAAGAGTGGAAAATTAAGACAGATGGAAGACATGGGGAAAGAAATGAAGAAAGGAAGGAGGGAGAAGAGAGGCAGGAAGGAAGATAGAAAGACAAAATAACCTACTACCAACATTAGGAAATAATTACAAATTTAGTGTCTAATAGATGAAAATGGGAGTATATAAGAGGCTGAAGTAAACGGAGTACATTGAGTTCAAGAGGCTAATCTGGCTATATAGTAAGTTGTAGGCCAGCTTGATTATCTAATGAGACCCTGACTCAAAAAATAACCAATAATGAGGCATTTTGTTCTTACAGTTTCCTTTTAAACTGCAGTAATTTTGATTGTATAATTAACATAGAATACTGGCTTCAACTAAATACCTAAATTTAAATTTTATATTTTGCAATGAAATTTAACCTTTATATTTTGTAAGACTCATAATTCCTTCACTAAGTTAATAATACAAAATATAAACCAATTTTATCCTAGCACATGACTGCTTTCTACTAGGTTTCAATGAGGGAACTGTTCAGTCAGAAGACATTTGAGGTCACTGTGCTTGTGTGGAGGAGGAAGACTCCCTGTTAATAACACATATCCACAGAAGGTTATGGCAGCACAAATTCCCACTGATCCTGCCTCTGGGCTGAGCTACATGATGTGTCACACTCTACTTCCCATCACACTCACTGGAGAACTTAACAAAATGTTCATATCTAGATTGCAAACACAATTTATCACATTTATCTGTCTTGATGGGCAGGCTCTGTAACAGAATAATGAAAACTCTCTTGGGGACTCCAGTATGCAGAAAAACAAACAAGGAGCCACTGTTTAAAGGCTTTATTGATCGTTTTGTGATGCCACTGTTTAATATTTAGGTGAAAAATAATCAAATACACACAAAAAATGGTTAAAATGTTTCCTGGGTGATCTCTATGTTTCAGTGCTGAAGGTTCTCCCTGCTGTTTCTTCATCAGTATTATTCTGAAGTTGAGAGTCTCAGAGAGTTAAATGAGTCATTACACAAAGCCAGCTAGTGAATTAATGAAGATGGTTGGCTTTGTATGGAAGTAAATTTATTCCATTTTAAATTCAGGTAAGAAAACACTATCATGCAATCTAATGTACCACCTCCCATCCCGCCATTACAGACATTACTAGATGATGTTTAACATGGAGCCAAGTGTTGACAGAAATAGAATCCTAATCTTTCTGAAAAGTAATGAGCTTATGTCTCCTGAGAAACCCTGTGCTTAAACAAAGTCCTATTACCCATCAACGAATACCCAGAAGACTCACTGGAGTACATGCATCTACTGGAGTACTGATTTAGAAGGTGACTATAATAAATAGTGTTGACTACTTGGCAGCTAATATTAATCAGTGCCTTCCACAATGTCTCCTAAGAGACTGTGCTACTACTTTCCTCGGTACTTAGGTTTTAGAAACAGGGGTGGGGAGTGATCAATATTACAAAAAGACGATGCAACCAATGTGTCTTTGTCTTCATATAACAGCTGAGCAGATGGGCATTATATCCTGCCAGATGATCTGGAAAACAATGTCACTTCCAGAGAAGTCAGAACAGACAATACCTTTGTCCACATCTGTGTCCACTGTAATTAATCCCTCCATTCCTTTGCCTTATACTTCTCTTTTTATTCTTCTGTTGATTTTTCTCAAAAGATTTTATTTTCTTTTTTGCTTCAGTTGCCCCTTAGCCTCGTTTAGCCATGAGTACCTGTGGTATTTTGTCAGGAAATGTTTTTCTCCTGTCAGTCGAAAGAATCTGTAAACCTGAACTCAAGGTTATTCTTCATTTTGAGGTCTCTATTATAACCTTTGACTGCTATTATGAGATTGGGACAAAATTGAATTTTTTCTTTTAATGGCCAGTGATTCAGGACAGAAGAAAATAAAGGATTTTCCCTCTATGTTTTATGTTTCTGCCGTGTGCAGTATTAGAACAAGATCAGTGATTCTTACAAGAACCTGAAGAGTAGGTATGATAAATCTTCAAAGAAAAACCCCATGTTATGAGGCAAAAGCCTAGGATTTCTGACTAAGATACAAGGTGTGATTCTTTGACTATGGGTCAGGGAGGCCAAGCTCTCTAAATTCAGGGAGGAGTGACTGACTTACAGGTCGATGATACTGACTGGCCTTGTTCTTGATGAGAAAGGAGTGTCTGCATTGCCAACCAATGGCATGCTGTGTTTTTGCTGTTGTTGTTGATCAGTTGTGTTTAATCACTGAGGCTTGCCTTTTCAAGAGTAATAGCTCTGCTTAGCTATCTGTACTTTTGCAGCAGACAAATACATTTATGAGTTAGGAAACTTTGAATAACACAGAGAAATAACAGACTGAAGGTGCATGGTCATCTGAACTTAGAAAGGCCTCCTGTCATGGGGGAAGCCCTATGAGCTCTGCTGCTAGATAGTAAATCACTTATTTTCAGAAGTAGCTATGAGAGACTATAAAGGGAGTATCCTAGAAATCTAGAGAGAGAAGGTTGGGGTCCTCAACAAGGCATTTAGCCACTCTGAACTCTGGGTCAGGAGACTTCTTCTGCTCTGTTTTAGTAGATTGTTGGACAAAGGAGCAATTTTATTCATTTCTGACTAATAAAATTCACCATGCATCAAATTTGTCCTTGAAAATTAGTATTCATGCTATTAGAGACAGAATAATATTAACCTGCTCAGCTAGTAAGAGAAGACATCTTTGAAAATACCAAATGTAGTTAAATAGTTGTTCATAGAATCTACTCTGGACTAACTTTCTCCTTGGATCCCAAAGTTTAAAGATGATCAAGTCTTTCACATAAATTGATATGTTAGATTTTATCTCCTGCATATTCTCCCATACAATTCAAGTTATTCATGGATTATTTATAATATGAATTCTTCTTTCTCTCCCTATTTTTATTTTTTTTAAAAAATTTAACATTTTTTATTTGTTTTAATATTTAATTTATTATTTTATATGTCGATCCCAGTTCTCACTCCTTTCCTCCCTCCCTCCCTTTTACCCTCTCTGCCCCCTCACATGCACCCTGACCACCCTTCCCTCCCATCCCCCCACCAAAATTCCACATGTAGGTCAATACCATCCAGGTGGGATCATGTAGATCTGTCAGGTCATTTGAAGTAGGGATGATGACATCTCTCCTGTCTCTAGTTTAAGGCAGTATCCCTCCATGGGGGATGTGTTTGCAAGGTCATTTGTGTACCAGGGATACATCCAGGTTCCACTGTCTTAGGTCCCTTAGACTGCTCAGTCCTTCTGGCTGAGACCCATATTCAGGGGGTCCTGAGTCAGTCCCATGCTGGATTCCCAGCTATCATTCTGGGGGCCCGTTAGATCCTCCTTGTTCAGGTCAGCTGTCTCTATGTGTTTCTGCACCCTGGTCTTGTCCTCTCCATCTTCATCTGGATTCTAGTTAGACTCAGTGTTTATGTATGGGTGTTTGCTTCTGTTTCTTACAGGTATTACCTGAGGGCTCCATGGATAAGTTAGTTTTTGATCTCGCTATCTGGGAAGGGCATTAATGGTAGCCTTTCCATGGTTGCTCAAATTGTTAGTTGGCGGGAATCTTGTAGGTCTCTAGACTTTTCTTTAGGTTCAATTTTCTCTTCAACCCAATAATGGCTCCTTCTTTTATGTTCTCTCTTTCTCTCTCTCTCTCTCTCTCTCTCTCTCTCTCTCTCTCTCTCTCTCAGTCTCTCTCTCTCTCTCTGCCTCCTGTTTTCTATTGCTACCTTGACTCAATCTTCCTAGTTGCATGTGTTTTCCTCTCCTCCCCCCTCTCCTTCTCCTGCATCTCTCTCCAGTCACTGCCCCCCCACTTCCCCTGTGCTCTGGGGGACTTGTCCCTTCCCCCTTCTGTGAGGGACTTTATATGAATCTCTTAAAATACACTTCGTATCCTAGTTCCTCTGGTGGTGTGAATTTATAGGCTGGTGATCCTTTAATCTAGGTCTAAAATCCATATATGAGTGAGTACATACTGTGTTCCTCTTTTTGTGACTAGATTACCTCATTCAGGATGGTTTCTTCAAGTGCTATTCACTTGCCTGCAAATTTCAAGATTCCATTATTTTTTTGTGCTGAGTAGTATTCCATTGTGTAGATGTGCCACATCTTTTTCTTTATCCATTCTTCAGTTGAGGGGCATCTAGGTGCTTCCAGGTTCTTGCTATTACAAATAATGCTGCTATGAACATAGTTGAACATAGATGTCTTTGTTGCATGGATGTGGATCGTTTGGGTATATGCCTAAGAAGGGGATTGCAGGGTCCTGTGGTAAACTAATTTCCATTTTCCTGAGGAAGCGCCATACTGATCTCCAAAATGGCTGTACGAGTTTGCACTCCCACCAGCAGTGGAGGAGTGTTTCTCTTTCTCCACATCCTCTCCAGCATGAGTTGTCATTGGTGTTTCTAATTTTAACCATTCTGCCAGGGTACAGAACTGAAGAATGAATTCTCAATAGAGGAAATCAAAAAGGCTGAAAGACTCTTAAGAAAGTGCTCAACATCCTTAGCTATCAGGGAAATGCAAATCAAAACAACTTTGAGATACCATCTTACTCCTGCCAAAAATTTAATATTTTATATGTTATTTGAAAGCACTTTTATGTAAATAAAAACATTGCATGAAACAAAGTTATCCAGTACCCAATTCTATACTACTTTAATAAACATAAGCAGTTGAGCCTAACTCCTAGAATCTAGTTGTAGAGAGAGAGGAGTGATAAGAAAATGGTGTCAAGACCAGGCTACAGAAACCCACAGAAACAGCTGACCTGAACAAGTGGGAACCCATGGACCCCCAGACTGGGGGAAAACAGACTGGGAAACCAGTATTGGACTGACTCAGACCCCCTGAATGTGGTTCTCAGTCAGAAAGCCTGGACATATTTAAGGAACCTCTGACAGTGAAACCAGGATATATACCTAGTGCACAAAAGGACTTTGGGAGCACATTCCCCATGGAGAGATATTCCCTTAGCCTAGAGGCAGGAGAGAGGGCCTAGTTCCTACTCCAAATGACTTGACAGATCTTGATGATCCCTCCTGGAAGGCATCATCTTCCCTGTGTGTGTGGGGGATAAGATGGGAGGGGGACCAGGGGGCATAGGACGGAGGGAGGGAGGGAAGGAGAGGGAACTAGGATTGATGTGTAAAATAATATATTTGTATACATATACATATATTAAAAAAGGTTACCTTCTAAAAAAGAATTCACATTTAACATGGAATCTATGACACTTCACATTAAATTAGACACTTTAAGTAAGGACTGTATTCAATATACTTATCTACCACTCAACCCAAAAGTTCAAGGCCAAGTTAGGATTAGAGAAACAATTAACTTTATTTCCTCTTTTTAAAAGTTTGTGTCCATTGTCCGCATTCAGTTCGCAGACACATGTTCAAGACAAGACTTGGCCTCTAAGAGACAGACATTCTGTTTTCTGCACCTTTTGTCCTTGTGGTTCTGTTCATTGGTGGGGAAAAAAAAACTGTACCAAGAAATAAGATGATCTGTCTTTTATAACCTTGCCTTTGGTTTTTCTAGTACCTTCTGCCTATTTACAGTCACAGAGAGATGGGAGGGAAATTTCTTCCACAAATCTCTTCTGCTTCACAGGGTACAGTTAAATTGTAATGTTTGTGGGTGAAAACATGAAAGACAGGTACATGCTGACACCAGAACAGCACCCTTTCTGTCATTCCACATTTTCAAAGCTATTGGCAGAGAAATGTGGATAGAACATCTTTAGAGGTGGAACCTTTCATTGTACATAAACAGTGATCACTTCATTTACGTTGGGGGCTTAAAGTTGTCTTATTTCCTAGAGATTCAATAAAGATATAATGTCCTTCCAGTATGTGTAATAAAATGGGAATAATTTTGAGATGGCTTGAAACTTTTGTCCCCCCCCCACTTAAACAGACACACATTCAGTCAGAATCCTTTTTGCTTCATAATGTAATTTATTACCTATGTGAGGAGGTCTTTGAGGACAGGGATGTTCTATTGAAATTAGGGGTTTGAATTTACATTTTTTTGAACAAATGAAAGAGATGGAATTTTATCACCCCTTAAATCAGGCTTTACAAGGATCACCAAAGGCATGATACTATGAATCTACTTGTTTCCTAAGACTACAGCTGGATTAACTTATGTAATTTTCACTGGCAATAAATAGTGAATGAGGAGACTTGTCTTCAAAGATGCTCACATGCCTGTCTTTCTGTCAGGATTTCTTGTCCAAATGGCCAGAACCAAAATGGAAAGAAAATAGCATTTTATATTGAGTATGGTGGCCATTATATAGAGTCTGATTACGTGGGAGGTAGAATGAATTGTTGCATCCAGTAGTAGTAGTTTTTTTTTTCTTTTTTTTTTTTTCTTTTCTTTTCTTTCTTTTTTTTTTTTTTTTTTTTTTTTTTTTTGAGGAAATCTAAAAAATAATTTTAATTATTTCTTTTACTTCTTTTTTATTTTTTATTACTTTTTAAATTTAATTTTACATTCAAACTATACTTCTCCCTCTCACACTTTCTTTGACTTCCCTTTGCCTCCTCCTACTCCCTATGGTGGGATGCCACCCATTCTCAGCCTGAATGCATGGGAGAGGAGCATGGCTAGGACTCAAGCTATTTTGTCAGAGATTCCAGTGTTTTTTTTTTTTTTTTTTTTTTTTTTCTAATGGAGATTTGGGAATATATCAGGATCCTGGCTCAAAAACAAAACAAACACAGGTTCAAAACAAGCAAGAAACCATAGGAACAACAAGAACAAAAATTGCATTGTCACTAACTCCCAGGTAGTCTAAGGATGAATAAAATGAATAAATTATTAGGAAGTCAGGGATGTGGTTCATAAAGATTGTAGGGAGACTGTACAGATGAATTACTCCTACAGATACACTGGGCCAAAGATGTTGAAATAAACTCCCCACTCCCTCTTTTCTGATGACACTATGTCATCATTGCCTTCTTCCCGCAAGAATAAATTACTACTTGCCTAGGTTGTTACCATTTCTGTATGACTTTCTTCATTTTTCTCTTTCCTTCTCAAAAGTGAGAGAACAGAGCACAATAAATGGAAAGTGTCTCATCAAAATTTTCAGCTACTATAAAGCAAAGTCAAGTCTGATATCACTTTATTATTGTAAAACATTTTAGAGAATGAAAGTATGCTTCAATAATTCAATACAATGCTTACATGTGAGGAGTTTCCAATATCCAAAATCGTATTTTATTGTTTAAGGTTGCTTTTAAGTACTAAAACTGTATATTTTCATAGTAATGATACATGTTAGAGGAATATAATGTTTCCAAGAACTTGACCAAACAGAAAAATAATATATCCATGAGCGTAAATTGAGTAGGAGTTCTGGATCACATCTTCAAGTAACAAATGCAGTAGTATCTTCTGGATATTACTTATACAATGATCTCATAGAAATGCTGTTTATTGTTGAATAAAAATGATAAATGTACATATGGTTTCATTTAGGTAAACTTAGTAATTAAAATATAGCTCAAAATGACCTAAGTAAAAGAGGTACTCACTGGCACATGCCGTTTAAAAGTTCCTGAGTTGTTGGCTCATATGTGGGTGATTGTAGGAGCTCAGAGTGTGGAATCACACATTGGTTCTAGCTTTCTCTATCTCATAGAAACTTTTTTTCTCTTTGTAATGAGGGAACACATGTCACCAAATTAGACTATATCTTCCCTTTGAAGGGCAAGAAAGACATTCTTTGCCTCTTTACTGGAAAACCCAAGGTCTAACTTGCTAGTTAGTTGGGAATATGGAGGTATTTGGGCTGATCTTGGTTAAATATCTATTACTGTGACCAAAGAACAAAGAAAAAACAGCCTGTATCACTATCACTAAAAAGTGAAGGAAGGATGATTGCTGCAGGCAAAACACAAAGCCCAGCTGACCATAGCTGGAGTGACTCAAGCAAGGGTGTCTTCAGTTTTAATACTGTTGTTTCTGTCTTTGGTATTATCATCATTAGAATATTACAATAGCTGCTGCTATAACAACTACCACATAGTTCTGTTAATGATTTTCTTACAGACATAATCTGTTTTAATACAAGAATGGAAATGTTTGGGTCATAGCTTATTTATATATTTCAACTTTTCATATGATCTGCTATCAATTAGATATATTATTAAATGTGAAGTCAAATTGCCTCATGGACTTACCCTACTAAGTCATAGAACCTTAAGGAGAATGTGTGGATATTCTAACGCTAAGACCTAGAACTCTATTCTTTTTTTCTCAACTACGTTGCTGTGAAGAAGAGTTAAAAGGAAGTCAATTACATGCTAATGAAAGTCCATATATTCCCATCTGCTTGAATAAGCATGTATTAGAGCTATGTACTGGAAGCAGGTATAGAAGCCTGATCTCACAAGGCACCTGTCAGCTTTGCTATCCCCTTCCCTAAAGAAGTGATGTATATCTGTTTCTGCTTATTCAGACTTTGTTGTATGTAATATCGTTAACTTTTTTCTTGTAATATGTTAAAATATCTGTCATTAAAAAGACTATAAAGGGTAGAATATTAGACCTTTATGTTACATGACGTTCTGTATATTTTATCGGCTTTAGGCAGAGATAGAGATTTCTCAGATATTTCTGCTCAGGTTTCATTTATGAGAAAGCTGGACAATCTCATAAAACTACTCAATCTTCCCATCATTTATTATAAAATGATTTACTGGGGACCTGCTATAAATCATGTAAATATAAATCATAACCATGACAGAAACACAGAGATGATTTTGTTTGATGGCACAGCTTAAGAAATGAGCTAATTTTACAAGTACAGAAACAAAGAGTAGAATTGTGATGGACAGCCCCCATGGAAAGAGGGAGGTAAGGACACCTTGCTATATGGTTTTTATGTTCCGCTTATACAAAATAAGTAACTTCTAGAATCTGATATACAACATGGTAGATATTATAAATATATTGATGCTTCCCACTTTAAAATGTTAGTAGGTAATCTCATAGTAAGTGCTCTTTCTTACGAACAAAACAAAGAAAAACATCAAAGAACACCAGATTTGTAGGTGCTGGGTGTGTTTTGTAGCTTGATCTTGCTGCTTGTACACAGGGATAAAGAAAGATTTGTATACCATGCCTGGATTCAAGATGAAGTCATTACATGGGGGGTTTATATATGTTGAAAAGTTTGATAAGAAAAAAAATATTTATTTAAATATTCAGAGAGCCTGTAAGAAAAATAAGTTTCCTGTTTTATCTTTTAAAGGTATCTCTAGGTTTACTGTGCTACAACTGCTTAGTTGTACTGGGTATATTAGGATGGTCACAGCTGTCTGAAACTTGGAATCTGATAGATAATATGACAGTTACTGTGATTTGTCAACTTGACAGAAATCTAGAATCACTTAGGAGATGGCATCTCTACATGCCTGTGTGGGACTCTCTTGGTTGCATTATTTGATAGGTACCATTCCCTGCTAGAGATCTGTCTGGAAAAGGGGAGTTGCACAGCAGCATGCATTCATCTCTATGCTTCTTGATTGGGGATGTTGTGTAAGGAGATCTCCCAGGCTGCTATGACTTCCATGCTACAGGGGACTGTGACTCACCATGAGGCCTTGCTTTCTTAAGTTGACTATGTCAGAGAATTTAATTACAGCAACAGGCAGGTGACTATGAAAAAAGACACTGCTTGCTAGGTGCATTGTCAGTATGTGGTTGAAAGATGATGGTTGATAGATGATGGTGGAGTTCAATATTAGTTATACACAATGAGAAGAACTTAACAGATATATATATAATGGGTTGACCTTTCTGTATTTTCCAATATTCTAAAATTAGACAAAATATCTACACATAAGGAGAAAATTGAGTTTGTGTTTACTCTTAGTCGCTAGAGAACTTGATGAAAAAGCCAAAGGAAACCAGATTTATAGAAAAACATCAACAATGAAAATTACTCTGGGATAGAAAAAACACAGAAAAAATTGTTCTCTTCTGTGGCAAACAGTAGAACTGTGCTTGTCCTGTTTAATTGTACATGTCAAGGTGCTAAGTTGAATGGGCCACAGAGCATCAGGCTGAACAGTTCCTGAGTGTGTTCACATGGATGTCCCAATGTGACATTCATAAAAAGATGACTGTCAACAATGTGAGTAGATAAAGCAGTAAGGGCCCAGATAGAGACATGATAAAGGAGGAATTCACTCTCCTTCTCCTCCTTCTCCTTCTCCTCCTTCTCCTCCCCCTCCTCCTTCCTTCTTCTTTCTCCTTCCTCTGCCTTCTTCTTTAGCTTGATTTTTCTCATCTATTCTCCAGCCCTAGGCTTTATTTTATTGGTTTCTTTATTTCTAATTCCAGCTGCCTGTCTTTCCTTTGTCACCACTGTGCAGGTGGCAGGTGTGAGATTCAGCTTCTCTGATTGCATATTAATAATTTCTTCATACCAGTACACAATCCATCTTCATAGACGTACTGTCTTGGTCTCTTTCTCCCATTGCCTCTTCTTCCCTTTTCCTAACCATATCTCATTTTTTTCTCTATATATATATTCTGTTTTCTGGAGAACCTTGAATAGTAATGAACCAACTAGGTGGTTGTTAATTAATTTATCTTGCTCTCTCCTGACAAAATATAAATGAAATTCTATGTAATTATTTATTTTGCAGTTTTTTTATATGTATAACTATTGGTTATGATTTGAATGGTATGTCCTTTAACTAATTGACTGGTGTTATAAAATGTATAAGAAACTTTCTTAAGTCTTAATCACTTGAACATTGAATTAATGAAGAAATAGGTATTGGCTGGGTGTTTCCCAGACCTGTCCATAACTGAATTGCAAGAGTTCAGCTCATGATTATTTTTGAGATAGCAGAGATTTCTGCCCTTGCAAGAAGCAGATCTTGAGAGCTTGTTGGAGGTTCTAGTAGGGGAGTGCAGCTACTGGAGCCTTCATCTAGTAGCTGATGGAAGCAGAAGCAGACACCCACAGCTAAACACTGAGCTGAACTCTTGCAATTCAGTTGCAGACAGTGAGGAGTGATGAGCAAAAGGGTCAAGACTGGGCTGGAAAAACCCATAGAAACTGCTGACCTGAACAAGGGGGGAGCTCATGGACCCCAGTCTGATAGCTGGAAAACCAGTATAGGACTGACTAAGATTCCCTGTATGTGGTGTTAGTTTGGAGGCCTGGGCAGTCTATGGGACCTCTGGTAGTAGATCAGTATTTATCCCTAGTATATGAATGGGGCTTGGGTATCCATTCCACATAGAGGGATACTCCCTAGACACATGTGGGAAGTCCTGGGCCCTGCTCCAAATGATATGACAGACTTTGAAGGCTCCCCATGGAAGGCTTTACTTTCCCTGGGGAGCAGAAAGGGAATGGGAAGGGGGTTGCTAGGGGAAACAGGGGAAGGAGGGATGGTGCAGGAACCAGGATACATACATACATGTATCTATGTATCAGATCAACTCAACATTAGCTTGTAGGTGTCTGGAATACATTTCTGTCATCAGCTCCACTGTTGCTTTCCTTCATACCATACATATAATGTCACCCTTTGGTGACAGTAGACACATGTATAATTTGTGGATAATTGGAAGTGACTAATGTTAATGCTTGGCTAATACTGGAAATGGGCTGAGTTTTACTTTGCCTCTGCCATGGATTTTTAAAAGCCATTCCCGTACCTGTGTTCATGACATTTAAAAGAAGCGAATTCTACTGAACAAATGGAAATTTCTACAACACAGTAGTTTTTTGAACTAGAGTGGTTTGGGTGTTCATTGAAGTTGTGAAAGCTGGGCAATAAGGCAGATGAAAGGGACAGGAAGTGCACGGCTGCCTCTAGACGATAGTGGGAAGCGATGAGTTTACACTTATTTAAGTACCTTTTAAAAAGTGCTTCACATAAGGATAAATACTATGGAAACATGAACAGTTACTCCTGGCATGGAATCAGGAAAACTGAGTACCCTATCATTATCCTAGTCTCATATTTTTGTGTGATTTTGAAGAGATAACTTTTCTATGTACAATATAAAATCTTTAACACAGTAAAATAGCTTTTCATCACTGTTCAGAGATTTGAGTAAAACTAAAAGGAAAAGAATGATTTATTTGGCTCAGGTTTCAGAATGTTCAGTTCATATTTGGCCTCTCCAGTGATTCTGGGTTAGGCAGAGCATCAGAATGAAGAGTATATGTCAAAGCAAAGGTGCTCACCTCATCTAAGCAAAATTTGGAGGATAACATGAGGAGAAGTAGAGATAGGATTAGGAGCAAGATATAAGCATCCCCCCCACCCAGCCACACATCCCAAGGTCTTGGGAAAGCACTGTCTCCTTATATCTATTCAGCTATGAACTCATCAATGGATCAATGTATACATGATGGTAGCGGATCGGGTTTATAATACAACCACCTCTCAATACTGACACCAGGCCTTCAACACATAAGTCTTTTAGAAACATCATATCTCAATCATAACCCATTATGTATGGCTCCATATATTGCTATATGGTATATCTAGCCAAATATAAGTCATCTGCTTTCCAGAATGTTCTCTTATTCTACCATATTTTTAATGCGATTTTTAATAGTTTTGTCTTTGTTTATTCTAGAACACTTTTGCATTTGTTCATAACTACAAATTGGATGACCTTTAAAAGCAACTTAGATACCATCAGTTTCTTTGGCATAATGATATTTAGCTTAGAGTCATATCCTATTAAGATAACAGATTAATTTAGAAAACAGAGGCTGATCCTGTGGGAGACATTGATTTGGAAAATCATCACTTTATGAGAGGACAGGTGGTACAATGTCTCATACTGTGTCCAAAGAAACCTTTGACAAAGACATCATAAATGTCTTCTGTTGTCCATTATTTCTATGTCATGTCCACTTAATTTCAATTACTATGACAGCCCACCTCCCATCATGAGTATCTGATTTTTAACAAAAGAGACAAAGGTGACTTCTTGTAATTGCCATTTTATGTTGTTATTGATGGTTGTTGTACACAAACCTGCCAATCTTGGGCTATTTTAATAACTTGTTATCAGGTAATACCTTAAAGACTACCAAATGATTATAGACTGGGCAAAGGTTTTCTGGGATATGGTGTGTGTGTGTGTGTGTGTGTGTGTGTGTGTGTGTGTGTGTGTTGTGTGTTTTGCTTTATTTGGAGGTTTTGTTTAAGTTGCTGAGATTCTGTTACATCTTTGCACACTGATCTCACCTTGGCTGCCTGATAAATCAGAATCCCAGGGAATATAGTGTATAAATTTAATTTGTGAACACTCTCAGCAAGTTTGCAGTTAAGAAATAGTTTACTTCATGCCCCCCTTCAACATATAAAGCCACATAACTGGTACCCACATTCAGAGGACCTAGTTTAGTTCCATGTAGGTTCCGCAGCTATCAGTCCATAGTTAGGTAAGCTGTCTCTGTGTTTTTCATCATCATGATCTTGATCCATCCTCAATCCATGAACTGGCTTTTTGGAACCCATTTTCTATGTTGGGATACCTTGCTTAGGCTTCATACAGGGATGAGGTGGGGTGTAATGAGTACGGTTTTTCTGCCTGCCACAGCTGGTCTTGTCCTGCCGCCACACCAGACCCAATTAACACGTAGAGACTCTGTATTAGATATAATTCTGTTGGCTTGTTACTAGCTTCTTATCGGCTAGCTCTGTCTTAATTATTAACCCATTTCTTTTAATCTAGTATTTCCACGTGGTCTTACCAGCAAGAGGTGGCTGGCGGTTCTATTCTCTCCAGATTCTCCATCGTGACTCCTCCTTACTACTTCCTATTTCCTCCTTGTCTCCTAGTCCCTCCTTTCTTCCTTTCCTATTAGCCAACAGTGCTTTATTATTAACCAGTATGAGAAACATATATACATAATAGCATCTCCCATCATCTCCTCTTTTCTGTTTAAATAAAAAGAAGAGTTTTAACCTTAACATAGCAAAATATATCACATAACAGTAATCAAATAAGAATCACAGTTAATACTATTTAGTCCATTAACATTTAGCAAGATTTAAGAAAATATTCCATCATCTATTCTATCTTTCTGTGTCTAAAGTATAAGTAACTTATCGTTAAGCCTAACTAAGGAAAACTATAACCATAACTATCTGTCTTCAACTCCTTCAAAGACCACAGAAGGATAATATATAAACTCTACAAATGACAGAGACATCTTGCCTTTGTCAGTCACCTGAAGTTCTTCTGTAATCTTCCATCTTCAGCCCATAGGCCACAGTGTGTTTGGCAGACTCTTCAGCAAAGCAGGAGACTTTAAACTGTCTTCTTGTATTTGCAGTTTGTCGGTCACTTTTCTCTGTGTCCTGCAGACTGGCAGACTCTTCCATGAAGCAGGAACTCTGTAGCACTGTCCATCTTGAATCAGCAGTCACTTTCCTGTGGGTCCTGCATGTCCAGTTTATACAGCATAAAGTCAAACAGTCCAGACAAGAGCAGTATCTTGCCCAAATGGCTAGTCTTGCCATATTGGAGGCAAACTCCATAACGTGTTTCTTTAATGTCCATCTTCCTTTCTGACTGACGCAGGTGGTGTTGCCAGGAGCATTTATGTCTCACTGTCAAGAAAAACCCTAATCCATTTTAAATGCCATATTCTGTCGGTCTTTGAAAGGTTTGAAGCATTTTCTATCTATCTCAAATACATCTCTGTGTATGTTGAAAAACCTAACTAACTTAACTCTAAGCTTTGACTGTCATAGGTAATTATCTATAATCTGTACTAAATTATATAATACATTTCTAAATGAGCTATACAAACAAGAGGAGAAATATACATATGACAAAATTGACCATAATTGTATCAATGAATGAAAATCCATTCCAAAACAAAGTAATCATATCTATACCATAATCCCCTTTTTACCTTTAAAAAGATTGGTTGTAGTCATTAAGCATTTATAACCAATCCCATAATAATGAAAACAAACATTTATAAACAGTATTTGGGAATTTGGGTGTCGTTCTTTCCAAACTACTTCCTGCTGATAGGGGGCGCTGTCATGGGAGAATCCTAAGAAGACACAGAAATCCTGGTTGTAGTCACGAGGCTGCTTTGTCCAAGCTGTTTTGAATGTTGGATCACCAGCGACTCTATTTCAGGGGGTCTGGCTTGATCAAACCACATTAGTCTTTTTATTTTCTGTGGAAACAAAAATAGAAATCCTTTTCCCCAGTAACTTGTCCTTGAACTTAAATTTTTGAGTCAAAGCATTTTTAAAATATATAAATTGAATTAATGCAGCAGCATTTCCTTTATCAGTTGTTGTTATTTTCTCAGCAGTCAAACAATGCAGAGACAACACAATAGCATACAGTAACCAGATTCTCTCTGAGCTTTTACGTGGCTTTATTATTACTGTTTATTTTACTTTTATTTTTTGAGACAGGGTTTCTGTGTAATTTTTATCTGTCCTGGAATTCATTTTGCATACCAGGTTTACTTTGTAAATCACAGAGATCTGCTTGCCTCTGTCTCCTGAGTGCTGGGATTAAAGGCATGTGTCACCACACCCAGCTCCTCCCTGTATTTTTAAAACCATTTTATTTCTTTTCTCTCCCAAGCCTACGTATATTTTAAAACACACTGTAAACCTTTAGAGGTTTTTTTTTAAATATGAATCTGTCTTTACTGTAAATCTTTATCTTTTTCTGGCCACAGTCTTTTATCTGGTAAACAACAACATTGCTAAAATGAAAGTCTTTGTTGTTTCTGCTGTGGTTATCAAAGATGGCAGTGGGTAACTTTACTGCCAGCACTGAAAGCTGTGCTCACTGCCTTGGTCTGCATGCTGCCGGCTTGGAGATGTAGTCACTGCCATTGCCAGCTCTGATACACACCAATAAATTGTTAGCAGTGCTTTTTTTTAAAGCCATGCGGCTTTTTGCCACTTATGCTGAGTCAGGAATCTTCCCTTAAAGGAGCCACGTGAATATCTGCTTGTCTCTTGCAAAGCAGAGTTCAACCAAGAAAAATGCTACTACCAAGAAACCTTGCTTGTCTCTGTTCTTTTGTTTCTAAAACCCTTTTTTAAGCTTCTGTTAAATTTTAAGTGGAAGTTCTTACTAGCCACATGGGCGCCATTTGTAACGAGTAAAGTTTTTTCCTCCCGCCACAGATGGTCTTGTCCCGCTGCCGCACCAGCCCCAATTAACACACTGAGACTCTGTATTAGATATAATTCTGTTGGCCCAGTTACTTGTTTCTTATCGGCTAGCTCTGCCTTAATAATTAACCCATTTCTGCTGATCTATGTATTTCTCTTACCGGGGAGCCGGCCTGCCTGGCATACTGCTTTCTCTCAACTCTCCATCTTGACTCCTCCTTACTACCTCCTCCTTGTCTCCTAGTCCCTCCTATCTTCCTTTCCTATTGGCTAACAGTGCTTTATTTATTAACCAGTATGAGAAACATATACAGAATGACATCTCCCATCATCGGGGGGAATGTTCCTACCTCAACTTGATATGCTAGACTTTTTTGACTTCGCCAAAGAAGGTCTTACCCCCTCCGAGGAGTGGATGGGAGTAGGAGCAGATTGGGGGTGGCAGGAGATGGGGAGGGAGAGGGAACTAGGGTTAGTATATAAAAATGAAAAAAAAAATAATAAAAGTTAAAAAAAAAGTAAGAGAGAGTTTATTTTCTCAGCAATAAATGGCTTACTCAGGGTCAAAACCAACCTTCTTAGCACTCATACATAAAGTCAGCTAGATAGAATTGCCCTCATTCTCCAAATGTCTGCAAGTGTCAAACAGTGTTGAAAACATGTTCAGTAAATGCAGTCTGTTGGACCATTTTTCTGTCACTATAGGGTAGGGGCAGTTCAATCCAATGAATAGAGTTGCTTCACTAAGACTTTGTTTACAAAAACAATTGGTTGGTAGAATTTGACTGTTGCTATTTATAACAAACTTTTTCATTCTCAGTGCCTAACTTAGGTTTTTTTTTTTTTTTTTTTTCATGCACAGAATCATAATAAAGAAGAGATGGCTTTGAAATTGGAAGAGTTGCTAAAACACAACATTCCAGGTCACCAATGTGTGTGTCAGAGAAAAGGAGACACAGCTTCAATTCCCTCCTATGAAAGATCCAAATAATCTCTGACTCATAGTTCTGTTGAACAAAAAACAAAAACGTAAATGCTACAGAAATATTTTATACTGAAAAATCACGTATAAATTTATATTTTTTTAAGTCTGGACAGCTATGGATGCTTTAATGGGGGGATTGAGACATAAATGAATTATCTTATTTTTCACTTGTGCAGAGAAAAGGAATCACTTCCAGCTGATCTGACTTGCATCAATAAATGAGTTCACCCTTGAGAGTAGCAAGTTTCTGAAAAACTAACAATGAGCAAAACAGATTTCCCATGCAAATAATCAGGTGGCATGTTATATAGTTGCAAAGTGTCAATGGCAAATAACTGTAATTTTTCACAATGAAACAGTGTATTGAAATTATAAAAATCAATGAGAGAAATACTATTTTGAACTTAGAATATAAACATTATCTCATATAAAAAGCAAGCAATGATTAATCCTTACAAACCTAATTTTATGCAAGTTTCCAGTCAATAAACATTTTAGTTGGTTGAATTTGGGGAGAAATGTTTGTATGCATGATTAATCCTTTATTCCCTTTGAATGGTTATTAATTCAGCTGTTAAAACTTTATGAAAAATTGGAAGTATGGCCCCTTTATTTTTATTCTCCTTTGTAAAAGTTCTTTTGGAATAGTAAGTATGGATAGGAAGAAAAGTCAAAAAACGTGGATGAATCCATGTGTTTAAAATGAACTCTCATTGAACAAAGAGCTTTTGAATTATTTGCTGTGGCTGAAGCCAACCTGGTTGGTTTTGTATAGGCATCTAACTGCTCTTTTAAAAAGTGACATGGTGCTGTTAGTTGGAAGAGGAGGATAGCCAGCTATTTGAATCTAAAGCCTGCCCATTTGCAGCTCTTGAGATTGAAGCTCAAGAAAGGAATAGAAGGAAGCAAGCTGGAAAGAAAGGACAGCATCCTGACCAAACAGTAACAAGCAAATTTTAATGGGGGATATCTGAAGAGCAAAATTTCCTAAGTATTTTTGTTCTTTAAGCATCAATCATTATTTTCCTCTGAGACTATAATCCCTGCGAGTGGTATGAGTTTAATAGTTCATTTTTTAAAAAAGCACCATTAATTTACACCTTATTTAGATCTTTGTGATAATTGTCTTTTTAGTGTCTGGGTATTCATTTTGTTCAAGAAAATCATTAGCAAAACCATTATCTTTCTGTCACTGTGATGAAATTCCTGAGATAAACAGCTTACATAAAAGAAAGATTGATTTTAGTTCACAATTTCAGCAGTTTCAGTTGTTGATCAATACGCTCTGTTTGCTTTTGAGCCTGTGGTGAGGCAGCAAAGCATGATGGGGTAAACTTTGATTAGTTATGCCTCCCCCTCCCCCATTTGCTATTTATTTGCTTGCTTAGTTCCCAGTTGATGAACTTTTTGGAAAGGATTAGGAGGTGTGGCTTTATGGCAGTAGGTGTGGGCTTGATGGAAGAGGCGTGTCACTGGCAGTGTGAGTGGTGACACAAGCCATGTGTATCTTTCTCTCTGCCTGTAAATCAGGATGGAAAGCTCACTGCTACTTTACCAGTGTGATTCCTGTCTGTTTCCTGGTATGGCAAATGTGTATTAACCCTCAAGCACTGTAAGCAAGCCCCCTCCCCCAAATGATTTGGTCATAGTGTTTCTTCACAGCAATAGGACAGTAACTACGTCTTTGTTTTAATGAGTATTGTAATTCATATTCTGATAAACAACCTACTTATTAGTTGCCTATGAATACATCATGTTATTTTAAAAATTCTAATTATCTATTAGACACAAAAATAATAATTAGCCTTTGTGTATAAACTTTGCAGCCTTTCACTTTGTTATAATCACATGTGACTACCAGAGCTTTTGTTTTGAACACTTTTGTGTTTCGTACATCAGCAATCAAGTAGTCTGTGAAAAACCACAAATGTTTTTCTGTCTGCGTAAGCAAATATCAGTCATAAGTTAATTTTAAAGGATGAACTACTCTTACCTATATAGACTAAATCCCCCTTGGTCATGGTGTATAAGTCCTTCATATTCTGTTGAGTTCAATTTCCTAATGATTTGTAGGGAATTTTTACATTTATACTTTTGACTGTGTTTTTATTCTTTCCATTTATTTGGCTACGTCTGTTATTGGGATGATAATATTAAGTGGATAAAGAAGCACATCCCTTATCATTTCCTGAGAGTCACTACATAATTAGAACAACTTCCTTTAATGTAGCTAAAATTAACAAGGAAACACATCAAAAGCTTATTGTTTTCTCTTGTAGCAGTTAGTCCATTTTTGGTTGTGAGCCTAGCCTTTAACAGCTGAGCCATCTCTCTAGCCCAAGTTTGTCCATATTTAATTGGAGTTTTCTTTCTTACTTTTTGGAAATCTCTCTCTCTCTCTCTCTCTCTCTCTCTCTCTCTGTATGTGTGTGTGTGTTTGTGTGTGTATGTACATGTGTGCATGTATGTATACTTGTATTTGCATATATATGAGTACAAGTGTACCTGGATTCTGGAAGTTGCCATGGAAGTGGAGTTACAGGTATATATTAGCAGTTAAGATGGTCCCTGGGAACTTAACCCCAGACCTGTCAAAGAGAACCTGTGCTCTTATCCTCTGAGCTAGTCTTTGTAATATATTTAATAGATATTAAACTGTTCACTTTTCTGCATATGTTGGCAAATTATTTCTTTGTAAAGATTAATCTATGTTATTCAGTTAACAAACTTATGAGCATGTAGATGATAAAAGAGCCCCCCCCTTTTTTTTAATGGCCATGCCACTTTCATTTTTTATATTATTAATTTGTGGTCTCCTTTTGTTTTCTTATTTTCTCTAAGTGGAGACTTTTACTCAATTTTATTACTATGCCAAAGAACCAGCTATTAAATATAACATTTTTTCTCATTTTAAATTGTGCACTATTTTTTGCTATATTTCTTATTTTGTCATTCACTTCTACTTAGTTTTTTTTATCTTCTTTACTTTCCAGTTTTAGGTTTTTAATTTTAGATTTTATTTCTTAGAGTTCTTACTGTTGTAATGCTTTTCTAAGAACTGCTTTTGCAAACATATTTTATACTTATTTTTATTTTCATATATTTAGTTAAAAATAATATGATTCCTATTTTGTTATTATTTTGGGTTTTAGTATTATTTTTTTATCTGAAAATTACTTGATTTGATTTTGAAATCTTTAAGTGTGGTAAGAATTATTGCATGACCTCAGATATGCTCTGCTTGACAAATGTACCATGCCAGCAAATAAGGTATATGTTTTCTGTTGTTATTGTATGAAATAACTTATAAATGTCAATAATATCTGTGTGATGGATGATAGTTTGAAATAACTGTCATTTGACTGATGTTCTGCCTACTGGATCTGTCAATTACTGATAACAGGGTGCTGGTATCTATGACTATTCTTCACATACTTTTCAGGTTTCAATTCACAAATACTCTTTACTAGATACATACATGTTAACAATTATTTTATTGTCTCAGAAAATTACCTATCTTCTTATTAAACCATACTCCCCTTTACTATGGATAATTTATTTTCCTGGCAAGTTGGCTTAGTCTAGAATTAATAAACTCTTTCAGCTTTATTTTGGTTGGTTTTGTTTTTCAAAATCTTGACCTTTAATGTTTCATGGCCTTATATTTAACATAGCTTTAATAAAGAACCACATTTGTGAATACAATTTTAATTCCATTAGACAACTTTCAAGCTTTATTGGTATATTTACATCTCAAAGCAATTATTAACATATTTAAAATAACATATGTCGCTGCTTTATTTTATATATTTTGTACTTTTTCTGGGTTATCTCTCTTTTTACATGTCTATGTATTTTCATTGATTATGATGATTCATTTTAATTGTCAGCTTGATACAATGTACCAATGAAGGGTGTCAAGGGATGATCTAGGTTAGGATTGTCTGTGAGCATGTCTATGTGAGGGTTATTTTAATAATAACTGAGCTGAGTGAACTGTTGGTGGTATCATTTCTTTGTTTTTTGTTTTTTTTTTTTTTTTTTTAAGGAGGGAATTCTGTACTACATCAAAGAGGCAGGTCTGATCACAACCAAGAGTGTGTTTCCCTCTGCCTTTGGTTGTAGATATGATGTGACTCCCTGTTCTAAGTCCCCTCCAACTTGGCTTCCTTGCTGTTACATACTATAACCAAGGCGTGTAAACTGAAATAAACCCACTCCTTTCTTCCTTTTCTTTAAATACATCTTTATTTAAATTAAAAACAATCTCATTTTACATACAATCCCCAGTTCTCTCCCTCTCCCATTCTCCCATGCCCCCCACGAGCTCCCCAATCCACCCCCTCCCATGGGGGAATTATCAAAAATCTGTCACATCATTCAGAGGAGGACCTAGGACCTCCCCCATGTATCTAGGTTGAGAGAGTATCCCTCCACAGGGAATGGACTTCCAAAGTCCATTTATGCACTAGAGATAAATACTGGTTCTACTGCCAGAGGCCACATAGACTGTCCAGTCCTCCTAACTGACACCACATTCAGGCCCCTGTTAGGTCTTATGCTGGTTTCCCAGCTGTCAGACCGAGGTCTGTGAGTTTAAACCCCTTCCTGAGGAAGCTGCTGCTGTTAAGAGTAATTTATCACAGCGACAGAAGCAAAACTAGAACTTTGTGGTGACATACAAGACATAAGATTTGTAATCTTAAAGTTTTTCAGTTCATGGTTCACTGATACAAAGTACATGTATGTTGTGCAGCCACAGTCTGCCTCAATTTTCTAAAATTCTCATTTTTATTTTTTATATTGTAGTAAAATATTCATAGCCCAAATTAGCTATTGGACCATTTTTAAGTTTAATCTCTATATCAGTATCTGTATCAAATTATTCAGATAGTCTTGTATGTATTTTTCACCTTGGTCCTTTTTCAGAAAATTTTCATCTTATAACTGAGGGTATGTCTCAGTTATACAGTAACTTCATTTTTTTTTTCACTTAATTCCATGACTGAAAAATAAAATTCCATTTTTTTGTTTCTATAAAGTATCTATTCTGATTCTGATGCCTCTAGTAAACTAAGTAATTCAGTATGGACTTTTCTTTTGTTTTTTAACTTATTTGACCTAGATATTGGTTCAAAAGATCCTCCATGTTCCAGTGTATATTTTACTTTATTTCCAGGGTAAATGAATTCCATTTTGTTTATGTTTGGTTTTTCTTTTTTATCCTCTTTTTTATCCACATTTGGCTATTTTGAATAAGGCTAATTTTAATAACATGGACATTTATTCCTCAGTATTATTTCTTTCCTCTTCTCTCGCCACCTTTCTTCTGCCCTGCCTTCTTTCATCCTGTCCCCTCTTCTATAGTATCATTTCTTTCTTTATTTCTTTTTTATTTTTAATCCCACTCTTGGAGCTGGGCATTTAATTTCATCTTTACCATATGTCAGAAAATTGATGAGGAAGCTGGAATTGAAACCAAGGCATCATTCATGTTAGGAAAATAACTCTATCACTGAGTGAAATGTTAATGCCTATCATATGCTATTATGTTATTAGATTATAAAGATTTTGTAAAACTAAAACTCAGTGTTTTTAAATCCCTTAATTTGAGATATCTCAGTTAATTAGCTTCTAATATTTTCAGAATAATAAGTCATCCAAATATGATTCATTGAAGTCCAGTTTTACCATTCATTTTTACTTCATTTTGTAGTTTAAAATTACAGGGGTTTTCAATCGGTTAGTCTAATTGGTGTGAGGAATGTTAACAAAGGCAAGCTCACTCTTTTGTGAATGGTAATTATAAGATGTTTAGCCATTCAGTATAACTGGTATTATGCCCTGTGTTAATATTACAGTTCTAAATGGGAGAAAGTAATATTGTTGAGAGGAATAATGCTAAAAGCATCTGTCCAACCCTAGTATCACCAGTTATCACCTTGGATAATAGTACTGGTTTTTATAATTGACTTTGTATCCACTTGGGGTTTTGTGTAGCTTAGTCAATAAAATTCCTTGTTCTCACTTGGACAGAATCAAGTGGAAAGTGTGGCAAAGGAGAAAGTCACATCACAATAAAACTGTCACCTCTTTTTCCTCCTATAATTGGATTGAAAAATGAAGGTCTCTATCATCATTTGTTTTAATAATGCATTTTAAATAATTTCAGTTTTCGGGTCTTTTAGATAAGAATATACCTGATAAACAGTGATTGCTCTTGAGTTTTTGGCTATTATGTACTGGATTACATATTCTCAAGATGCACACATTGAAGCTGCGTTTCCAAGTTTGGTGGTTTGTAAAAATGGGTCCTTTGAGATACATGAAATCATTTTAATATGGCCCTTGTGCTGGGATTCATTTCTTCTTTTTCTTTTCTTTGTGGTGTGTGTGTGTGTGTGTGTGTGTGTGTGTGTGTGTGTGTGTGTGTGATCATTTCTTTTGCATACTTTAGAGTTGCTGTTGAGATTCAGTGCCACAGGTTGGGTGTGGCATATCTAACAATGGCCCATGTGCTAAGTGTGTGATGCCAGTTATGAGGCAATGGAACATATTAATGAAGACTCTGGGGCAGGTAGAGCTGGCCACAATAGGAGATGCTGGGATCCTAGATCCTTCGTGTCCCTTTCTTTCTGCTTTCCAGACACCATTTCTGACATGATGCTCTCTGCTTTTACAAGTCCTAACAATAGGCCCAAGAAAAGCCTCTGAGATAATGGGCAAAGAAATACACCCTATCCTGTAAGTTGTTCATGCACGGCCTTTTGTCATAGTGATGGAAAACTGGCTGATGCAGTCATGTTGCATTTTGAGAAGGCTTTTCTTGTGAGGATTAATTTCATGCCAATAGTTCACCTATCTGTATATTTCTTGGTATAATTGTAGATGTTTTTGTAAACCTTGTAAAATTTATGCCTTGGTGTTTCTAGTTGACTATTGAACTAGAATCAAAGCCATGTCCTTGCATTCATCCCTAGTCTTGTTATCATACAGAAACTGTGAATTCAGTGTTTTGTATATTTTGCACTGGTTATCAATGAGAATGTCCTTTTCTAGGGTGCTACTCTACATCTTGCCATGTTTCATTAATAGAAGATTAGAAGGAGGTGAAGTTAAGCATACCCCTTATATTGCAGGCTCTTAGGGATGTTCAACTTTTTGATATTGAGACAGATCATTGTCATCTACAAAATCCATGCTTGAAAACTGTGCGATTGAATTACAAAACAAAATTGCATAGAACCAAGCCTTATTTTAAGTAAATTTGTCATTCTCTATTAGCAGTGTCTGTCATATGTAATTCTGGACATAAGTAATTAGAAGTTTAAGGTTGGAATCTAGGGACCTTGTTTTCTTTCCTCTGTTATATAAGCTCTATTATAACTCATGCATATTTTGATCTAATATTATCTTTTCCCCTTCAGGGAAGAAACTAGTTGATGGAACTGGATATATTTTAACTAGTAGCTTTTTCAGTAACCCTGGCAAAATCAAGGCATTGTCTTCGTCCCTTCATTCAAAGAATTCTGTTAGGACTTTTAGTGATGATTCCAAGAGGTTTGGAAGATCCCATAGTCATGTTCCCTACAGAAAGTCATTATGCTCAACTAGTGCAGTTCCCCTTCTAGCCATCTTTCCCTCGAAAGTTTTTGCCAGAGGACAGCAAAAGTTTCTCTTCCTAGCAAATTTGCATCTCTGATTTCTTTTTCATTTATGGTGTGGAAATTTATACTGTGATTCAGTTCTCTGGTGGATTTTAGGTGGTGTGCCCTTAAGTTTGTTCATCTCTTCTCTTGGGAGGAAAAGAGAGGTGACACTTATGCTCACCAAAACAGAAGTCATATTCCTTATGGCAGATGATTCCAGTGCATATTTCCTTTCTAATGACAGTGCCCAACTTCCCTGCATCCTGTGGCACATGCCATTCCCCTTCTGCTCCAGGATTTTTGAACTTACTCTTCTTTTCCTCAGAATGTTCTCAAAATATTAGCACACTCTGAACTCTCTATGGTGGTATTCCTTACATGGTATATAGTATAATAAATAATAAAATTCTCTGTATTTGAGGTTTTATACATCTATATACATCAATCCTTATATATATATTTATATATATATGTGTGTGTGTGTGTGTGTGTGTGTGTGTGTGTCTGTGTATTCTTGTGCACTATCACAATATTAAATATGCCAATTATTTAATCCATACTTTTATCTCTTGTCCATATTTTCATCACATCTGACTTTCCTTACAATTGTACATATATTAGAATATATATGTATACATCATACATATGTGCATATATATGAGATCATCCATCTGATGATAAGCACAAAATAAATTTTCTAGTGGCTATCTCTTTGGATTCCTTTCATTTCAGTTCAAATCTTTAGATGTCTAAATTTCAAATTATATAATATTTATTTCAGTTATCTAGAGTTACTCTCTTTCAGGGCAGGAGAGCTTGGTGTGTGTAGGCTGGTGATAGTCCCAAGATAGCCATTCCAATCACACCTAAGAGTGTTGGAATCATTGGGATCACAAATAGTTCCATTATCTGAGTTTGATATGGTCAGTGATCAGAATATTTTTTTCTAAATTAAATATTTGTGTGGTGTGACCTCCCTTCAAAGGTTAATGGAGTTTTACTTCTTTGTTGAACCATCAATAATTTTATGTATCATTTATAGATTTAAAGCATTAAAATTTCCTTCCCATTTTAATATAAATATGCTTGGTTTTCATTCTGTTTTCAGGTGTGTTTATTCTCTGGACAATTTTGAGTTGTAAATAGTTCTTAGTATTCTCATGGCAAGTCTTAAATGGTAATGATTGTGAGATTTAGAGCTGGGCGAAAGAATTAACATCAATCAAGATTAAGATGGATAGTTGAGTAACTCAGTCTCTTCCTTTAATTAGTAAGGTATACAGGGACAAGTTCAGAAGTGGAAATGTGTTTTCTGTTTAATTCAAGAAAAATAAATTCCAGCAAGACATAATGGATTTCCTTCCACTATGTTGTTCCCATGCAATCATTGCTGTAAGACCAAAGGAAGCTGATATGACACATGCATTAGGTGTTTTGAAATATATATATATATTTTGGAGTTTTGAGAGAAGTAGACAGGGGTTTATTTGGTGAGTCCAAAATAGAGATGAACTGTGAACTCAAAAGAGGTTTGTTATTCTCTTCTCTCCATTTATTTTTGCTGGCCTTTAAGAAATTAGAAATTTATTACTAGGAAATTATAACTCAACTCTGTAATGAAAGATTTTATTTTATAAATGCTTAAAATATTATGCCATTAATGTCTCCATGGCTATTATAAAATGTGAAAGCCTGAAACAAAGAATGTTCTACTTAATGATAGTCATATGCCAACCTAAATTATATTGGTATCAGATGAATTCATAGAGCAGATTTCTTTTTCTGGTCTGGAGGATATTCTAAAGCAACAATTCCAAATAAAGTAGTTTATTAAATATGTGATAAGCAAAAGTAAAAAGAATAAATAGCAACTAGCATTTAGGAAAAAACAGCAGATAAATACCACAGTGCAATCAATTCAGGCAGTTATAACATCTAGCAGAGAGAACTGGAGTAGTATGATTGAAAGAGCAAACCCATGTAAGGAACATAATTAAATCCAGGCTTTGTAAACATGAGGAGAACTGAATTGGAGAAGAAGCAGCCATGCTGAAGTTCCTGACTGATCGATTGTCTACTGATGAGCTTCTGGCTTCATGTTCCTACAGTAGGTGTTATTAATATCATGCAATAAATAGGGAAAATCATAAGAACATCTGTTGAAAATGGGTTACCTTTTAGCTATTCTTAAGGATACAATTCTTTCAAAACCTTTAGCTGTTTTCTGTCTTTGTGTTTCTGGTGTCTTTGATCCTTTATATGACCAGAGTGGAAGCTCATCCTCTGACAAAAGGTCTTGGAGAAGGATGTTTTGAACAAGCATGCTTGGGGCTTCCATAATCCATTTTCAACTAGATTAAAAATCACATGACAATGTGGTAATGAAATGACGAAATGTATATTACACCAGTTTAGAATTTCCATCTGTAATTATTTCAAAACTTCAGTTTTCTTTCTTTTTCTTTTTCATCTTTTGATAGTGTTGCTTATTTCCTATTTGTACCAGTGAGAGTCTCAGAGATTGTTGAACCTTCCTGGCCTTGATGAACTTTTAATATCTTGTGACAATTAGTTGGGGGCCTGTAGCCTCTCTGCTTATCACTAGATGAGTAGACCATAGCTATCACAAAAGGATGTAGATAACTTGCATCTATTAAAGTAAGTGGATGTTATATAAAAGACTCAACATCTGCTTCTTCTGGCTTTCATTTGAAAACTAAAACAGCATTAGTTTTCCAGGCAGGTACAGGCAGTGTTTTGTGTGCAATATTATTTTTTAATATTTACTTATTTTATTTGCATTTGCATTTTGTCTGCATGTATGTTTATAATAGGGCATAAGATCCCCTGGAACTGGAGCTTCAGACAGTTATAAGCTGTTGTATGGGTGTGGGTGATGAGAATTGAACCCAGGTCATCTATAAGAGCAGTCAGTGCTCTTAACCACTGCAGCTATCTCTCCAGCCCATGGTGGCAGTTGATCTTTATGCTTTTTATTTCAACTGAATATCTCTAGATATTTTATAAGTGGAAATTTTCTATTTTGATTTTTAAAATGTCATGTCATCAACGTATGCTTCTATATTCAATTCAAAGGCAGTGTAGCTGTGGGAGAAAACAGGAAAGGGGATGTTGAGTTCTATGTGATATGCCACATCCTAACAATCTCAATCATTGAGGAATCCAGTTGCCAACATTTTATCCTGCTTTCCATTCTTGACTTTTTTTTTTTGTTTGGTGTTTTGTTTTTCCTTTTTTATTTTTATTTTTTCGTTTTGCTTGCTAGTTGGAAACTCTAGTGTGAAATATGTACCAAATAAAGACAAATAAATGTATAAATAATGAGACATTCAAATCACCTTCATTAAAGTAAAATGAGAGATGATATTTTTTGGTTGAAATTCATATTAAAATTCATAATATAGAAATTTGAATCTTTTGATTCTGCATTTATTCCTTTTTTTTCTTGATAAATACCAGGTCTTGTCTTCATTGTCAATTAAAAAATGTTATTAACTGATGAAAAGCTCTCCTAGTTGGATTCATACTAATACTTAACACAAACACATCCACTGAAAATGTAACCAAATGCTAGTTTTAGTATACATACAGAATCAACATAGCCTTAACAACTAAAAATTTACAGTATTACTATAATCTAAATTCAATTTACACTGAGTCCAATTAATGAATAGATGAGCTACAGAGACATTTTTGTCTGTGTAGTTAATATTGTTAATGATCTCAGGCCAGTGTTCCTCTTGCTATTTGAATACAGTGCTAGTTACTATTATATAGTTCATCAGACATTCAGCAAGGCCATTCGTTAGGATTAATCTTTTAGATATCTCTAAAAACCATTGGAGGAATCTACAGGCTGGACCTGTAGTGGCCACATAAGAAGATCTTGGCAAAATATTTTGTTTTTCAAGCCAGACATTAAATGTTTTTGTTGTTGAAGCCTGTGAGTACTTTTGTGATGACTAGATGATTCTATAAAGGCAAAAAAAAAGACATGGATAGTATAAAAAACACGCTTGACCATGTTCCACATAAACTTTATAGGCAAGATCAGTCATCAGACCAATTAACATATCTAGCTTATGTTGACCAGACCTCTAATCTAGGTAACTCATTCACTGTGAAACATCTAGAAATGTCTGTATTTCTTGTGCTATCTGCATATAATGGATTGCTGTCACTCTCTTTTCTCTATATAAGCTGCTTTTGGTACTCTCAGGAACCCCAGTGACCTTCAATAAGTGAGATTCTAGATTTGGGCATCATAACAGTACCTTCATCTATTCTTTATATACTGAGCTTGGGATAACATGACTATAGGAAGAAGTCATAAAGTACACTGAGATCAGTATTACCTATCTGCTCGTCATTCAGTAGAACCAACTCAGTTTTCCCAGGGCTCAGAATTTTCTGAAACTCGGGACTTACAATGCTAGAACTCAACAGTCCTGAGTCTACTCCATTCTCTTCTGCATGTACCCAAAATATAATACTGAATATTGGGTTTGTAAACATCAGCCAAAGAATTTTTGTGCTAAAATCACCAATAGATTCATTCTTCACAGTAATATGTCACTTTGTGGTATTAAAATTCAAAGAAACCTTAAAATTTTCTCCTTCATATGATAATTTTAGATCACCAAGATGAGAGAATGCTTTTTTCACATGGAATTTCACATTGGCATAGTTTATGTAAAGGTAAAGGTCCACTACCTTTTATTACTTGTTTGCCGGTTCTGACATTACAGAATGTGTTTCTGGAAGTCATAGGGATTCCCAAAATACAAATGGGAAAGCAATTGTCTATTCTAGCCCCATCATGCCACAACGGGTCAAGAGTGTCTACAGTGCACCACTGCCTGCTACAGAGAACCATGATATTAGCGTGTCTGATGCTGTAAGGAGCACAGGTAGTGATAGGATCCTTTGAGTCTTATTTACATTTTCAGTTATGATATCAGTGGAGAAAACTGAATACTTGGTAGATGGTTGTTTACACCTTATTCCATGTGACCAGCTTAAAGGTTATTTTTGTTTTCCTCCAGTAAAAGGAAGTGTTGACCTGTAATGAGTTTTACTGATGATAGGAGCTGTTTACTCATCTCTCACTCCATCATAGTTGCATTGACCGTATTTGTTCCCATGTTATGGGTGATCCAATAATAAAGAGGTATTTTTTTTTTCTTCAGTAAACATTCTCAGTCTCTTTGTCCAGGCCAATGTCATAAATATTTTATGTAACAACTGGAGCTGAAGGGCAGCCTTTGAAACTTTGAAAAATTGGGTCACAATTGGCTTGACCTAAGCAAATTCAGGAGAGCATACATCACCAAGAAATAATTCCCCTTCATTATTTATAAGAACACAGAAGCAGATGTACAATTGTTCCTGCTATAATTTTAATACATAAAGTATTGTGGATATAGAAGACACTGTCATCTAGCACAATGCACTGTTTGTTTCTGAGATAGCATTGCCTCTGTCAATGTATTTAGAAACCACTCTTCTGTTATGGTGAATGGAGGCTTCCAGTCATGTTTCATTTTACGATGCCCACTGGGTTTCAGATTCTCAGTGTTCTGTCTTATTTTCAAATATGTCTTTCTGTCTGTCTTATCTGTCTTTCATCTACTTACCATCAATTTATCTAGCAATCTAATATCTGTCATTCTATCTATAATTCATCTGCTATCATCTATGATTGCATAATTTATCTGCTAGCTATAATTTATACTATATCATTTACCATCCATATCTATCATATATCTACCATATATTTTCACTTTTATGAATCCTTTTTGCTTAGTATAGGCACAATGTTTTATTTAATTCACACATGTATTTGCATAAATATATATATATATATATATATATATATATATATATATATGCAAGAAAGATATCACCACAATATATATTTCCAAATATAACCTGTTAATTTCATATAATTTTACTATATAAGTGTGTTTTGATGACTCACCATTTTTTCACCAGGCAGACAATTGGTAGGGGATGTCCTTCTGTACATATGTTTCTCTTATTGGTTGATGAATAAAACATTGCTTGGCCAATAGAGGCAAGAAGATAGATGGGGCTAGGAGATGAAGAGGATGCTGGGGAGAGAGGAAGAGAGGGGCCAGGAGGAGGTGCCATGTAGCTGCAAAAGAAGTAACAGGTCAGGGCATTCTAAGATAAGCCAAAATCAGGTGAAAATACATAGCTTTATTGAAATGGGTTAATAATTAAGATAGAGTTAGCCAATATGAAACCCTAGCCATCAGCCAACAGTTTCATAATTAATATGTCTTTGTGTGCTTATTTGGGGCTAAAGCTGTGGCAGGACCTGATAGGACAAGAAAAACCAGTTACAGACAATTGATGTACTTTTCCCAGAACAGGGCCATTTCTTCTGCTTGCTCCCAGTTTTACAGAATTTCCTGTAGTTCTTTGTATATAATTGAGGCCCTGTGGTCTTTACTTAGGGGAAGTCTGACATGTATATATCATGTCAGATATCATGACACACACACACACACACACACACACACAGAATACTAATTTGTTAACTGTTGTATACTCATATGGTACTTTTTGTTTTCTCTTGGTAGTAATGTGTTTTACTTTTGTCGTATTGGAATATAGGTAAACATGCATTTTAGTGTACTAGATAATGTTTTTAGAATCAATATGTACAGTGAATATGAAAGTATGTTTCATTTCTAAAAACTCTAATGGATTTGGTAGTACTTGGACTGTCAGATTGATCACATTATAACATCTTTCGTCCCTTGAAGGACAGGATTCTCTTGAGTGTTAAAGCTACATTGATCTAAATTTTTTGTATTCTAATATCTGGAAATTATATAGTTAACAATAAGCAAGATGGAATTATTCCCTAAAGGTAAATATTTCTGCAGCATTTTGGAAGTGTCCAACAACCATAAGAAGTAAAAAGTAAAAATGGAATACCTCATTTAGTCATACAAGGTAGTTGGCAATTTTCTCCTTCCTTAGTGCACTAACTTTAAAGGAACCTATTAAAGGCATCTGCCTTTAAGTGTTGTCTTTAAGTGTCTTATCTGTCCAAAAAGGACAGATAAGCAAAGATAGAACTTACTCCAGGCTTTTCAGTGAACACCATTTGGCAATCTTTCAAATACAGCTTCTCAATACACATCTTAACAGAACTGAAATTGTCTCCATCTGAGTTTGTGTTGTGAATACCATGTAGTCTTAAAACTTGTGGGTAATGTTTCTTTTACTGTGTGAACAGAAAAATCAAGTCAGGGAGACCAACATAAGGAAGAATGATAAGAAGAAATAAAAACAACAAAACCAGAGAGGAGTAAATCCTGTGTAGACTGCTTAGATAAGTATCAGCTATGAATGAATCCTGGGATTATGTTTTGTTGTTGTTTTTGTTTGATTGTTAATGTTAGCAAATGGTTTACAATATTCTCTCCCTTGTACACATTCTCTCTCTCCTCTCCCTCATTTCCTCCCTCTCTTCTTTTCACCCCACCCCTGTAATTTCCTACCCCACACTTTCTTCTTTGGCCTGTCAATCTCTCTTTCCATCTTCTATCTTCCTCATTTTTCTCCCCTCTCATTTTAAGCAAGTATCAGTTGCATTTATGACAAAGTATAAGAAACAAGAATAGCCAATTAAGTCATGCTCAGCAATGGTCTTTATGTCAAAGCTTGCTTCTACATTCTTTTTTCTTTTTTTTTCCCCTTGTTTAAATTTAAATTTGAAACAAGGTTGTTTTACATATCAATCCTAAGTCTCTTACCCTCCCATCCTCCCATATCACCCCCAGCAAACCCTAGTCCTTCAAATATTGCTCCCCAGGGAGAGTGAGGCCTTCTATGGGAGGCCTCTTCAAAGTCTGTCACATCATTTTGGGCAGAGCCTAGGCTCTACCCCATGTGTCTAGGCTGAGAAAGTATCCCTTTATGTGGGATGGACTCCCAAAGTCCATTCCTATATTAGGGATAAATACTGATCCATTACTAGAGGCCCCATAGATTGGCCTGTCCTCCTTACTAATGCCCACATTCAGGAGATCTGGGTCAGTCTTATGCTGGTTTCCCAGCTATCAGACTGGGGGGGGGGCGCATGAGTTCCCCCTGGTTCAGGTCAACTGATTCTGTGGGTTTCTCCAGCCCAGTCTTGACCTCTTTGCTCATCACTCCTCCCTGTCTGCAACTGGATTCCAGGAGTTGGGCTTAGGGTTTAGCTGTGGGTGTCAACTTCTGCTTGTATCAGCTACTAGATGAGGGCTCTAGGATGGCCTATAAGGTAGTCGTCAATCTCATTGTCATGGAAGGACATTAAATGTAGCCTCTCCACTATTGCTTAGATTGTTAGCTGAGTTCATCCTTGTAGATCTCTGGGCATTTCCCTAGTGCCAGCTATCTCCTTAAATCTATAATGGCTCCCTCTATTATGTTATCTCTTTTCTTGTTCTCTATTCTTTTCCTTGTCTCAATCTTCCTGTTCCCTCATGACCACCTCTCCTCTTCTTTCCTTCTCTTTCTCCTATTACAGAAATGCAAATCAAAACAACTCTGAGATACCATCTTACTCCCATCAGAATAGCTAAAATCAAAAACACAAAAGGCAGTTTATGCTGCCAAAGAAGTGGAGAAAGGGAACACTCCTCCACTGCTGGTGTGAGTGAAAACTCCTACAGCCACTTTGGAAAACAGCGCCCCCTATCAACAGAAAGTAGTTTGGAAAGAACGACACCCAAATTCCCAAATATTGTCTATAAGTGTTTGTTTTCATTTAAATGGACTTGGTTATAAATGGGTAATGATCACAGCCAATTCTTTTTAAAGGTAAAAATGGGATATGGTATAGATATGAATACTTTGTTTTGGAATGGATTTTCATTTGTTGATACAATTTGAGGTCAATTTTGTGATTAAGTATATTTCTCCTCTTGTTTAGATGTTCTGTTTATATAGTTCATTCTGAAATGTATTATATAATGTAACACAGATTATAGATAATTACCTATGATAGTCAAAGCTTAGAGTTAAGTCAGCTAGGTTTTCAAGATACACAGAGATGTATTTGAGATAGATAGGCATTCTTCAAACCTTTCAAAGACCTACAAAATATGGCATTTAAAATGGCTTAGGGTTTTTCTTGACAGTAAGACATAATTGTTCCTGACAACACCACCTGCGTCAAAAAAAAAAAAAAAAAAAAAAAAAAAAAAAAAAAAAAAAAAAAAAACTCGTTATGGAGTTTACTTCCAATATGGCAAGACTAGCCATTTGGACAAGATACTGCTCTTGTCTCGAATGTTTGACTTTGTGCTATATAAACTGAACATACAAGACCCACAAAAAAGTAAATGGTGATTCAAGATGGACATTGCTACAGAGTTCCTGCTTCATAAAAAAGTCTGCGAGAAAATATACAGAACACAAAGAAAAGTGACGAACAAACTGCCAATACAAGAAGACAGTTTAAAGTTTCCTGCTTAATAAAGAGTCTGCCAGACACACTATGGCCTATGGGCTAAAGATAAAAGATTACAAAAAAACTTCGGGTGATCAGACAATGAGTTGTCTGTCATTTCTAGAGTTTATATACTATCCTTCTGTGGTCTTTAAAAGAGTTAAAGACAAATAATTATAGTTAATTTTCCTTGGGTAAGATTAAAGATAAGTTACACATAGACTTTAGACTCACAAAGATAAAATAAATAATAGAATAGTTTCTTTTAATCTTGCTAAATGTTAATGGATGGACTAAATATTGTTAACTGTGATTCTTATTTGATAACTGTTATGTGATATATTTTGCTATATTAAGGTTAAAACCCTTCTTTTTATTTAAACAGAAAAGAGTAGATGATGGGAGATGCCATTATGTATATATGTTTCTCATACTGGTTAATAATAAAGCACTGTTGGCCAATAAAAAAAGATAGGAGGGACTAGGAGACAAGGAGAAAGAAAAAGTAGTAAGGAGGAGTCAAGATGAAGAGTCGGGAAAAAACAATATGCTGGCCGGCTCCCCGGTAAGAGAAATACATAGATCAACAAAAATGGGTTAAAAATTGAGACAGAGCTAGCCTATAAAAAACAAGTAACCGGGCCAACAGAATTATATCTAATAGAGTCTCAATGTGTTATTTGGGGCTGGCGCAGCGGCGGGACAAGACCAGGCGGCAGGAGGAAAAACCATACTTCTTACAGGTGGTTTCTCAGGAAAATAAGAATCAGTCTACCTCAAGATTCAGTCATTCTACTTTTAGGCATATTCCCACAAGTTGTACATTCATATAATAAGGACATCTGTTCAACTAGGTTCCTAGTGGCATTATTTGTAATAGCTGGATCCTGAAAGCAACCTAGATGCCTCTCAACTGAGGAATGGATAGAGAAAATGTGGTGCATTTAAACAATGGAGTACTACTCAGTGGAAAAACTCAAGGGAATCCTGAAATTTGCAGGGAAGTGGATGGAACTAGAAGAAATCATCCTGAGTGAGGTAACCCAGTCACAAAAAGACAAAAATGGTATGTACTCACTCATATATGGATTTTAGACATAGAGCAAAGGATTTCAAGCCTATAATTCATATCACCAGAAAAGCTTGGAAACAAGGAGGACCCTAAGAAAGACATATATGGTCCTCTGGAGAGAGGGAAAGGGACAAGATCTCCTGAGCATGTTGGAAGCATGGAGGGAAGGGACAGGGAGTTAGGCTTCTATGTTCTTGTTTGAGTTTCTATCTTAACTTACCACAAGGATGCCCTGTGATGTGGTGGTGTGAAAGTGTCAGCCAAACAATCCCTTGTCTCCTATATTAATCATAGTGTGTGTGTGTGTGTGTGTGTGTGTGTGTGTGTGTGTGTGTATCATCAATGAAATCTCAGAGCAACTAACCAACATAAAACAGAGGATACAGCTACCCAAAGGCAACAAAGAATAGGAATATCAGTCTACCTGTGGTATATATGTTATGCAGTGTTCAGTTTTGAAATTAGGATCCACATATAAGAAACAACATAAGGCATTTGTCCCTTTTGATCTAAGTTATATCATTTAATATAATATTTTCAATCCCATCAATTCATTTGTGAAGTCAATTATTCTTCACATCTGAATACAATTACATTGTGTGTATGCAAATGTCTTAGTCAGTGTTCTAATGCCAATACAACACTTGTAAAGAAAGCACTCAATTGTAACTTGCTTACAGTTTCATTATTTCATTATCAGCACACTGGGAAACATGGTTTCATGCAAACAGACATGGGGCAGGAAAATGAGCTGGAAAGTTCTACATTCAGATCTACAAGCAGCAGAAAGAGAACCACGGGCCCTGGCTTAGTCCCATGAAATATCAAATGACAAAATTTCCCCAACAAGGCCACATCTAACCCAACAAGGACACACCTCTAATAGTGTCATTCCCTAATGACTAAACATTCAAATATATGATCCTGTGGGGCCATTCTTACTTAAACTATCACAGTATCATATTTTTCTTATCTATTCATCTATTGAAATGAGCATTTATCCTCCATATTCCTTTCTAAGAGAAAGAATTTTACATACACAAGTACACTATGTTATCTTCATACCTACTTCTCCTTCCTTACCCCTGACTCTTTCTGTTTCCTATATCAACCTCTCAAATTCATCTTCCTCTATAATTTTTATGTATGCATATAGTTATGTCAGCATATTATATATCCTACTGAGTCCAGTTAGTTTGTTACATATATATATATATATGTATACATATACATATATATACATATACATATATATACATATATATGTACATACATATACATATATATATACATATATATGTATATATATGTATATGTAACAGGGGTATAGAGTTAAGGTCACAGGGAAACTATCAGTGTTCTGGTCCTTAAAGAATGTTAGTCATTTTCCCTCAACAGCCATAAATAGCCTGAAATGCCTAAGTTAGCTGTTGAGCCTTGTCAATCTGTCTCTAATCCATTCATGAATGTCAACTGATATAATCTAGTGAAATTTTTATTCAAGTGTATATATATATACATATATATATATATATATATGTATATATATATACATATATATATATTGCTGAGAGTTCATGGGTGTAACATCCATATCAGACTCTGAAGCAGTATTTCACAGAAGTTTTCCAGGTCCTCTAAGTATAAAATCATTTCAAGCCCTCCTCCTTGATATTTTCTGAGATTTGGATATAATGATTATGTTACAGGTGTCCAGTGTATACCACAGTTACTTTATGTACACTTAACATTTTTGACACTGTGTAATATTCTCCATCTACTCCCCCAAAATCTTCATGGATGGTAGGTGAGAACTGTACTTGTGTCCACTCTGTGCTTATGATGATAACTACTTAGAAGGAGGTTCGATATTTTACCAGCTAAGGAAAAAAGGTGGCAATAGGTTCCCCAACCCCACCCCCCGGGTGTATAACCTCTCTAGTGTTGGTCGTTTGGGCTAGGTTTTTAGTATTGGGCACAGTTTGATTTCTATTGAGTAGGACTTAAATCCAAATAGAAAACTGTACCTTTAAGATATTATCAATAATATTCATCAAATATCTATTATAGTTCAGAAGATTCACTTAGGGGTGGCATAGTTGGTAACTTTCTCCCTTAGTAGCATACGTATCACCATCAAATACTATGAGGGCTAAACTTCAAGGATCAAGTTTCTAAGTTAGTTCTATCTTGATTTTTCTAAGTCCTAGGACTGAACATATGGTGTCTTCAGCAATATAGTGTTACACTTAAGTTCTAAAAGGGAACAAAATCGATAGCAATAACCTACTTTGTTTTGGGGGGTCTTTTGGATGCCCCAAGGAATAATTCAAACAGCTAACTTATACTTCTTTAACTCATTACAATAATTAATGGGTAAATGTAAAGTAGATACTCATCTAAAAACTTAAATGCTAGTTTTGATTTCCTGTTTTAAAATTGGAAACAATCAGCATTTGTGATGGATTTACATATGAATATTATTATGAAGTTTATTGATTTGCCGTATATAATGAATTATTTTAATAAGTATATATATATATATTCATAGGTTTTGTTATGAAATTTTTATACATGCATTATTGCTGTACTTGTACTTTCCTCTGTCTGTCACTTTTGACTGACCATCCCTGGTCCCTTTCCTACCACAAATAGTCTTCTTCCTTTCATGTTATATGTGTGTTTGTGAGTTATATATGAAAGAGAATATGAGTGGTATTTGATTACCATCCCATTATGCTTTCATTTTTTGTTCTCTGAAATCTTTTCTCTTACACGGTTCTCTTTCTACTTTTGTAACATATATATTTACAATATGTTATTCATGTGACAGAAATAATGATTTTTGTATTATTTGGTGGTTTTGTTATTTCCCATGTCTAATTTTTACTCTATCTTTCTGAAATCATGGTTGATGTGTAGTATGTAAACTGTGCATCTTATTTTTATATTCAAGTTTAAGACTCACAAAAAAGTAATTTATGGTAAGTATCTGCAAACAGATAAACAAATCAACAATCTCAAGTTCAAGATTTAGGCATTGGTTTTGATACTGCAAAGAATTTTAAAATAATTTTTATTATTACGATAAAGTGACTAATGAAAAAGTAAACAACATTGAAGATCAAATGTTATTGTAGAATAGAGACGGAAATATAGATATCGTCACTAACAAATGTGATTCTAGAGAATAGATGAATATTGTAATAAAAATCGAGCCAGTGTGCTAGAAAGGAATAAGACAGAAAAAAATGAGCATCTTCCAAGTGAGTAGACATGAAATAAATGGAGGTCATATCAGCTTTAAGGAAGGTGAGTGAAAATTACTGCAGCTGAATCACAAAGACAGTGGAGAGTGAAGTTCAAGAGAACACTAAAGGCTGTGAGCTGATATCATACCATTTACCTCACAGGATTGAGTATTTAAAATGATGAACAAGGATGATAAGTCAAAGCAGAAATTGTAGTAAAATTATAACTGAGAATTTTATATATACAGATTTCTACAAATATTTCATTTTTAAACAGTTTTAGTTTCTCATATGTCTTCCACCTTGTGATATGCTCAACCCCTTTCACTGTCTAATATTCTTCAGGAAAGCATAGAGCTGCTTATAGTTCTGATCCCTACACATGAATACCACCTGAAGCTCATAGCTCACATTATGACTCTCTCTTCATGACAGATTTGATGAGTTTTTAATGAATATATTCATGTACTTAATCATAAAAGAATATTTTCCATACCTGAAAATGCTTCTGCATTCCAACTTTTTATCCTCCATCCTTTGACAACAACCTCCTAGAAGCATAGTAATATTGTCTTTTCCAGAATCCTTTGTAGTTGTAATCCTAATTATGAAAGCTTCTCATGTCAGGAATCATTTTAATTAGTGTTCTTTAAATTTCACTCTGTGACTTAACAGTTAATTTTATTTTGGCCTCGGGTAAATAGTCTTTTGGCCAGATATACTGTATTTTAACTACTCAAGGCACATCTTGATGGATTCCTAGATTTTGACAATTGTGAGTGAAGTCACTATATACTCATCTATGTGTGGAATCACTTTTAATTAACTTTTTTTTCAGGCAGTTGTCCTGCAATATGATGTCTGTATCATATAGAAATAGTATGTTTTGGCTTAGAAATTCCAAATTGTTTTCTAAAATATTAGTATCATATTGTGTTTCTGCTAGCAAAATTCAGAGTTATTATTATTTTATTTCCTTCCAACATTTAACATCCTTGTTCTATATTATGTTCCATATTATGGTAATTAAAAGATATATGTAACTTTTCCTCTTTATGTTAGGATCAACACTTCAATAGTATACACATCATGCTCAATTGTCAAACATATATGCTCTCCATTTAGAAACCTTTAAAAATTCTGGGCTTTTAATATAATCAGCAATCTTTAATGTATGCAGAGTTAATGGGTTGCTTTGGAAATAACTGAAATCTATTTTTAAATAAATGGTGACCTAAAGTTTTAGAATGTATAAAACCTATAAAACAGGAGAATATCTGTTACTTCTAGTTCTTAAATTTTGTAATTTTGCGATATTGAGTAGTAGAGAAAAGCAAGTTGTCTTATTGTTGGGTCAGGTACAATTAAATTTTATTGATTGCTTACATCCCATAAAACAAAAGTAATGCAGGTGACCCACATAGAAGGTATATGCATAGCTAGCCCTGTAAATTATAGTTTTGAATTAAAGGGCAAATATCCACACTTCAATTCTCAGCCAGCTTTTCATAGTAGCTATTTTATTATTTACTTTGCATATGGTTCCTCTTATAATTTTTCCCTTTAAGCTTTTAACACACATGTGTGGTGTGTGTGTGTGTGTGAGTGTGTGTGTGTGTGTGTGTGTGTGTGTGAGTGTGTGTGTGTGTGTGTGTGTTGCCTGAATCTGTGCCCAATATAGTGGGCAGAGGCCAGAAAAGGGGTGTTGATCCCCTAGCACTGAAGTAAGGGGTCTTTGTGAGCTACCTTGTGGATGCTGGGAAATGAATCTGGAACTTCTGAAAAAGCAGCAAGTGCTGGTAACCACTGAACCATTTCCTCAGCCCCAAGTGAAATATTCTAATAAATGAAAAAGGAAATTCCACTTGTTAGAAGTAGATAAAGAGATTACATTCTTAGCTCCATGGCATGTAAACATCATGGATGCTTAGGAATGAATATATCCGTGTTCAAACAAGAAAATAGCTCTCTGTTTTCACACACTTTATTTAGTTCCCCAAAATTAGATTGCCTCATGCTTTATAAAAAGTAATGGTTGTACAGATCAGTACTTTACCGATTCTTTTTAAATAGATTTTAATCAAGCATGTCTGTCTTTGATTTTTTTTTTTTTTTAGAAATGAAAGCATAGAATCCCACTAAAAGAAAAAGGAAAACAATTTAATTTTCCACTACAATTAATTTACAAAATTGTACTATAATTAATAAACATCCCTTAGGGAAGGCATTCTGTTTTGCATCTGTAATCTTTTCTTAAAGCAAAAGTGTAATAATGCCATGCATGTGTGCTAAATTATGAAGCCTCAAGCATAGTTATTGAGACGAATCCCCTTAGATATTTCTACATTCCTGTGGTTGTTTAAATGAGACCCCCAGACCCCCACCCATAGATTCATACATTAGAGTGCTTCATTTCCCAAGTTAGTGGAAATGATTGGGATGATTAGGAGGTATGGCCTTGATGGAGTTATTTGTCACCAGGGATAATAGTTTAATCCCCCTATACCCAATTATCTCTCTCTCTCTCTCTCTCTCTCTCTCTCTCTCTCTCTCTCTCTCTCTCTCTTTGCCAAATGAATTTAATATAAAGGAGAAAGATCTTTGCTACTGTTTGAAAAGCATGATTATCCACCTGTTGACTTACCACCATAAGGATGATAACTCACACTATGGAATCATAATAAATGTTTTGTTTTATAAGGTGCCTCGGTCGGTCATGTTTTATCAGGGCAATACAAAAGTAAATGACATAATGTTTTAAAACTATTGACATTCAAAGGAAACTCCCACTTTCTCTTCTAAGGGCTTCAGAGTGGCTGGATTTATGTTGAGGTCTTTGATCCATTTGGACTTAAGTTATGTTCATGGTGATAGATAGGGATCTATATGTAGTCTACTACAGGTCAGCATCCAGTTATGGCAGCACCATTTGTTGAAGATGCTTTTTCCCCATTGTTTAATTTTAGCTTCTTTGTCAAAATTCAGATGTTCGTAGGTGTATGGGTTAATATCAGGATTTTTTCAATTAGGTTCTATTGGTCTTCCTGTCTATTTTTGTGCCAGTACCAAGCTATTTTCAGGACTATAGCTCTATAGTAAAGCTTGAAGTCAGAGATGGTAATGCCTCCGGTAATGCCTGAACATATCACCAGTAACACATAAACTGAGATGAATATAAGTAAATGGGACATCCTGAAATTGAAAAGCTTCTGTAAGGCAAAGGACACAGTCAACTAGGCAGCTCACAGAATGGGAAAAGTTATTCATCAACCCACCTCTGACAGAGGACTGATTTCTAAAATATACAAAGAACTCCAGAAGCTAGTTACCAAAACACCAAATAATCCAATTAAAAAGTGGAGTACAGAACTAAATATAGAATTCTCAAAAGATGAATCTAAAATGGTTGAAAGACACTTTACAAAATGCTCAACATCCATAGCCATCAGGGAAATGCAAATAAAAACAACACTGAGATGGCATCTTATTCCTGTCAGAATGGCTAAAAATCTAAAACACCAAAGACATTTTATGCTAGAGAGGATGTGGAGAAAGGGGTACACTCTTGCACTGTTGGTGTTATTACAAACTTGTACAGCCACTTTGGAAATCAGTATTGTGGTTCCTTAGGAAAAACGGTAATCTGTCTACCTCAAGATCCAATAATTCCACTCTTAGGCATATACCCTAAATATACACATTCATATAACAAGGATATATGTTCAACTATGTTCAAGCAGCAGTATTTGTAATGGCCAAAACATGGAAGTACCATAAATGCCCCTCAACTGAAGAATGGATGGAGAAAATGTGGTACATTTACACAATAGTGTACTATTCAGTGTAAAAATTCAATGCAATCTTGAAATTCTCTGACAAATGGATTGAACTAGAAGAACCCATCTTGAGTGGGGTAACCCAGCCACAAAAATATGTACTCACCCATATATGGCTTTCAGATATAGAGCAAGGGATTTCCAGCCTACAATCCACATAGCTGGAAAAGCTAGTAAACAAGGAGGTTCCTCAGAGAAACATATATGGTTCCCTGGAGAAGGGGAAAGGGACAAGATCTCACAAGAAAATTGGATGCATTTGGCGGGGGATTTAGGGAGAAGAGGATGGCAGAGTTGGGCATGAGGGAACAGAAAGATTGAGTCGGAAAAAGAATAGAAAACAAGAATAGAGATAGCATAATAGAGGGGGCCAGTATAGATTTAAGGAGAAATCTGTCACTAGGGGAATGTACAGTGATCTACAAGGATGAACAAAGCTAACATTCTAAGCAATAGTAGAGAGCCTACCTTAAATGCCCTTCCCCAATAATGAGATTGATGATTACCTTATATGTCATCCTAGAGCCTTCATCTAATATCTGATGGAAGCAGAAGCAGATACCCACAGATAGACACTGAGCTGAACTCCTGGAATCCAATTGCAGACAGGGAGAAGTGATGAGCGAAGGGGTCAAGAGCAGGCTGGAGAAACCCATAGAAATTGTTGACCTAAACAAGGAACGGGGACCTCATGGACTCCAGTCTGAAAACTGGGAAACCATCTTAGGTCCCATCAAGATTCCTTGAATTTGGTGTTAGTTGGGAGGATTGGGCAGTCTATGGGGCCTCTGGTAGTGGATCAGTATTTATTCCTAGTATACAAATGGACTTTGGGAGCCCATTTCCCTTAGTGTAATAGTCCCTCAGCCTAGATACATCGAGGAATGCCTGGGCCCTGCTCCAAATGATATGACAGACGACTTTGAGGAGGCCTCTCATAGAAGGCCTCACCCTCCCTGGGGATCAGAAAGGGGATGGGATAGGGGTTTGTGGGGTAGCAGGGAAGGACAGGAGCATATGGAACTAGGATTGATATGTAAAACAAGCTTGTTTCTAATTTAAATAAAAAAATTATAAAACTTGAGATTATGATAATGAAACAAATCAGCTTGAAAAAAACAAATAAACAAAAGCAAACCTATGATTTGTCATTTTGATTTGGTGAATCTTTGTCTTTGAGATCTCTACAATAGTTGTTGTAAAAATATATCTTGGTGATTTGACCATCTAATTTTCAGTTTTTAATAAGAAATAGATTATAATAACCCTAACAACTATGCTTTCAGAAGGAACTTTAATTAGGACATTGTACATGTTCTTTTGACATTTAAAAAGCATGGAGTCACTGTAATGTATATTGTAAATTGTCAAAAATTTAATGGAATAAAGTAACACGTGTAAAATTCCTGTAGACTGCCATAATTGGAAAGCTGAACCAGCTAGAATATTTCAGTTGACTCAAGCAGATTGTAGGAATCAAATGACTATTCACTGCTCAATATCCCTCCTTGTGGTTTCTCCACAAAGAATAGTGGATTGGTTATTTCAATGACTTGTGGTACCTAAGGGGACCTACTAAAAGCAAATACTCAGATTCAAGGAAGAAGCAATAAGGCTTCCTAATTTAAATAGACTCTCAAGTTTCCCTATGTAGATGGAAATTATTTACATCCCCATGAAGACATTGGCTCAAATTCTCAATGGAAGAAATGTCAAAGGATTTAAAGACATATTTATTGTACCATCCATCTTGTGGATATGGATGATCAATATCAATAAAATACAAGTGTATTTTATTATACCAATACCTACAAGGTTTTGTGTTCATTTTCTAGTTTCCCATCTCATTTTGTACATAGTAAAGTGAATGTATATGTTCTAAAATATAATTAATAAAATTTAGTGAAGGTAATCCAAACTATGACTAAAATATACATATCATTTCTAATCCAAATTCTCGGGGATCTCTGCATTTGAACTTTTAGTTTATGTGCTCACAATAGGCAAATTTCACTGCAATGTCAAATATTGCTTCTAGAGCTCTTGTGTTGCTAATATTCTATGTAATATGCAGGATGAAACTCAGACACAATATCTTTAAGGACCATGTGTTTTCAATGTGACAATATGGGTATGATGTAGTTGCAGCTAACAGTAGTGAGGAATGTAATCAAATTTATTATTTGTCATTTAAATGGCAATGAAAATTAACTGTTCAAGTTTAGTTTCAACATTCCTAATTATTATTTTAGCAAAAATTCATAATACATTTTGAAAGAAACAATTATTTCTTTTGTTTTTATCACTTACTTGACAGTTATTTTATTGTGGTTTAAACAAGAATATCTTCAAAAGGCTTGAATATTTCAATGCTTGGTCTGCAAATGGAAAACTGTGTGAGCTGGAATAGGAAGTGTGGCCTTGTTGGAGAAGGTGTGTCACTGGAGGCTGACTGTATAGATTCAAGGACCATTATCAGTTAGAAGGCCATTATCAGTCAGTGCTTGTGGATCAGATATAAGCTCTAAGCTACTATTCTAGTGCTATGGCTGCGTGACACAGTGCTCCTGCTATGACTTTCATGGAAAAAACCTCTGGAGATATGAATACCCAATTAAACACTATTTTTTATAAGGGCCCGATTAGGGTGTTTTGTCAAATAAGAGAAAAGTGACTAAGCTAATCTTCATTTAAATCAGTGTTTAGTGTGGTTATTTTTGTTACAGACTATTAATATTCAGTATGAGTTAGTATATTGGATTCCCACTACTGATATATATATATATATATATATATATATATATATATATATACACACTCAATTGTCTAAAATAATAACTTCAGATTCCAAAAGATTCAAAACCTCAATATTTTTGCAGGATAAAAATCAGTTTATTTATTATGAGATGATGTTTTCATTAATTTCATATGCATTTTGTTCATTTATATATTTTCAACAAATATAGAAAATCATCCCATTATTGAGATAGTGACAACCTAAAATGATATCAAATAAAATACTAGAATGTGGATGCTCTGGGATTCAAAGCCCAAAGCTATTGCATTTATTATTCACTGTATTTTTCTTGATTTATTGACAAATAATAAACATATCAGACTTTATTGATTTTCCTTCAGTACTCTCCCCTTCTCTTTTTTCCATTGGAATATTTTTTATAAATTTCTATAATGACAAGGGATTCTGGTATAAATCCACATGGTCACATCCCTGTGGCTATTCTCCCATGACAGTAAGGTATTAGTCTCTTTGGTTGTGTTAGCTTTCCTCTGTTGTCCAGTTAATAGCATCTTATGTACTAGACCTCTTTTATCTGCCATAAGTATTCTGGAGGTCTGTTCTGTGTACCATGTTGTATTAGTTTTTTCTTTTGTTTAATACAATATGGCAGTTATCCCAGGATGAAATACTGCATCCTCTGTAGAGAGCTGCGAAGTGTTGCGCCTTAAAGATGGTGCTGGCTTGTACCCTCTACCTTCCCGATGGTGAGTACTCTCTGTATTAAACAATTCCATATTTGGATAAAAGCTGAGAATCTGGCTTGCTTCTGTGTATGTGGACCTGTCTGTTTTTGTTTTTCACCGCATGGCATTCTGGGATTGACTGCCCAAGGGCTTTTAAGCTGTGGGCTGGGCTACCCTGGGTTCAGAAGATTATACAAGGTTCCTGAATAAACTGCTTAAAGAATAGTCTGGGGGTTGCATTTTCTTTGCTGATCAAAGTAGACGTGACAATCCTCAAATTCAGATTGGAATTCATAGTGACTTGAAAATTGGTAAAAGAGGTTCATGAAATGATAAGAAGGAAAAATTGCACTGGACATCACCTAGTCAGTCTTTTCATAATAACTGCTTTAAAGAGCTCCTTGGTGAAGGGGGAAAGGGAGGGGAAGTGAAGGGAAAATGTTGTAATTATATTATAATCTCAAAAACAAGGAGTAGAATTAAATAAAAGTTCTTTCTTACAGTACTGTATGTCACAAATACCTGCCTAGCTTCTTTTTCCTCCCCCTTTTAATATCTCTTTATTTGCAGTTTCACACCTCTATTTCCTAGACTTCATGAATCCATTTGTGTCTTATTCTTTTGTTTTGTATTATGAATCTTTCATCTCCTTCTTCAAGCAGTTCTCAGTCATTTCTTATGTCCAAAAATTCACCCCTTATTTCAAACAAATATTTTTTAAGGCATTTGGAATCTGTCGAGAGGGAGAAACTCTGGTGTCTTTGTTTTAGATGTGTATAGCTGTCGTGTGATATTGTCTGTGAATTTCAGTTTTCAAAAAGGCCAGAATTGATAGATGTTAGCTAAAAGACTCCCCACTACTTCCTGCTGATATTTTCAAGGATATGTATGCTTGTTTTTTGGTTCAGTTATGTATTGTTTGGGAGAAATATAACCTTCTTGTTTTGAAATATTCACTTTAAAACTACTGTAATAATTATCTGTCTGAGGGTAAAGAGTAGAAGAAATGTGAATGAAGTTAGGAACTACACATTCCATAGAGACCTCTGGCTACCCTAAGAATCCTGATTCATTGCCAACAACTATCATTACCCAGTTTTTATATATGCCACTCATTTCCCAGAACAAAAGCTGGGCATATACTTGGACAGAGACTGTCAAACATTACCTCTCAGATAAGTGGACATGTATCCATTAGATTTGGTTCTAACCCTTCCCTTTTTTATTCACAATTTCCATTGATCTTTCTTCTAAACATTTCAAGGATAAAAACAAGTCATTGTACAGAGTCTTTGACTGGCAAGCAGGATAGGCTTGCTAACACTGTTCTGTTTCTCAACATGCTTATATTAATGAAATTCTGTTAAAATCTCTATCTCCAGTTGCCTTGCATAATGGTGACCTGAAGGCAATGTACCAAAGCCATGACTTTGACTCTCTCTGGAAAAGTGTGTTACCTGGAAAGGTGACAGGACTATAAGAGGTATAGAAAGATAGGATTTTGATAATTATAACACATTTACCCCTAAACCCCAAGAACCTGTGTTTCATAGCTCCTGGATTAAGATTTAAAGACAGTGGTTTATAATGCAGAAAAAGCATGGTAGATGATAGGGTATAATAAAGTCAGTTCACACACATGCAGAGAACACAGTTTTGAAGGATAGGGCCTACATGGGATCATTTTTTCTCTAAGCCATCTACTTTATAATGAGTATGTACCTGGTATGTCTATAGTAGATTTTCAGTTATTTCTGTGGGAAGGAGTTCCCCCGGAGCTCAGATCTAGTCAAACACAGGTGTACACATACAGGGGAGAAGCCATACAAGTGTGCAGAGTGTGGCAAGGGCTTCAGTGACAGCTCTGCTCGAATCAAGCATCAGCGTGGGCACCTGGTCTTAAGGCCCTTTGGGATAGGGCATGATCGATCGAGGCCTCTCCTCCAGGAGGGGTCACCAGTTATAATGGAGTGATGGGTGGTCCAGGGAGGGTAGAGAACCAGGGTAGGGGGGTGGTATTTGCTGCTGAAGGCAGAGGCACCTCCGTACCCATCAGGGCGAACGTACCAGACCACCACCACCATCTACTCTCCTGCGACCACATAACCCACCTGGTCCAGTACCCACAGCTCCTCAATAGTAATAATGAATTTCTTTTCATTCAGGACCAACTGCTAACATATGGATGCTGAATGTCCAAATCTGCCTGTTCAAAAAGTAAGTACAAAGTATTAAAGCTTTTACTTTTCTTTTGTAGTTTCTTTTTCATCTTATCATAGTTACTCATCATTGAATTTCTTTTTAAGTGAAGAAAAATTAGTTTATATTGTAAGCATGGTTTTTATTATTTTTTATGCTGTACAATACCATTTGAAAATGAAAACTTGATTCAAAGATGGAATTGTGAACAAACTCTTAATACTTTCTAATTCTTAGACACACATGGATTCTGTTCTTAATGAAGGAATAAAATAGGAACACAAACAATCTTCAGCATTCTGACTTCTTTGGACAGGCACAACGTCTACTAACCATAAACCAAACTAGTACAACAATAAGCATGCTATAGGGAGCAAGTAGATGTTGCAGGGGGCTAGTCCCTGAGACCTTAACTCTACACAATGAACAACAGGCAAATAAGGAATGTTGAGAACAGAAGGAACATCTTCCATAGGGAAGAGCGCACACACTGGTTTTCCAATATCAATCAATGGTCAGTACTGAAAACACACACACAAATAGACTCTATTGGCTGAGAAGGTTGTACTAATATATTTAGAAATATATGTGTATATACATGTGTGTATGTATATAACAACAAAAAAAGAAAACAGAGACCATGAATTTGAAAGAGAGCAAGGTGTGTGTGGAAAGTTTGGAGGAAGGAAAAGGAAGATGAAACAATGCAATTATATTATAATCTCATAAAATAAAAGAAATAGTTTATTGGAAAGGAGTGTAGTCCTTCTCAATGTGATTTTCACATTGCATACCCATAAACTTTCTCCTGTCTGCACTTGGCTCTGACTTAAAAGAAAAAAATCAACAGGAAGAAAGAGAATAAAAGGAATTTGACTCTCTAGATGTAGATCTCATCTGAATATTTTTAATAACATAGGCATATAGTCTACTCTGACATAATCCATATTCAGCCAAATCTTATTCTGGTAAAAAAAAAATCTCTTTTATCACGAAAAGGTATAAAAAAGCAAGATTTACTTTGGAAGACATGCTGCACAAACAGATGTTGTCTCATTGGAAGAATTACAAACATCATTGCAGAAAGACATCAGGAAGTTTCTTAAGTCATAAACTCAAATTCTAATGATATACGGGTAATTTTAATTTCATTCTACTCTATTACATTACTAGTTAAAAATAATAATCACATTTCATATATCAAAAAATCACAAACGTCATTCTATACTAGACATGGATGGTGTTGATGTTCTAAATAAAGGTGATCACCCATGGCTTAAGGAGATACAACTTGAGGACATTGGAACATTGTATGTCTAGACAGATTGCACCTGCTTGACTTCGGTGCTGCTCAGTCATATTTTTGAAGATGGATAGTCATCTACAAGTGGATTTGTACCTTTCACACATCATTAGCTTACATTCTTCCTGCCTGTCAAACAGGGTGAAGATTTATGATTCAGGATTGTCTGGCTCACTGCTTCCCACCTGAGAGTTATATATTTATTTCTGCCTTCTGACTTTGGCCATTGACTTTTGTTCAGAAAACTGTACATGAACATGTTTATTTAGTGAATCGTGTATAGACAATCTTTAGGAGTACAAAGTTGAAATACTACATTTAAATGCGGTGTAACATTACCACTCCAATAAAACACAGAGATTTTGTTCCTCTGAGGTATAGTGGTACATTTTGGGGAATTTATTTTGTGTTTTAAATCAAAACTAGTGTAAGGCAGGTGTCTAGATGGAAAATGGGTTACTTCTTAAATTTCAAACATTCGGGCAATTTCTGCATACTTCACTCCAGGGAAAGCAGGTTCTCTTATCTTACTGAAAATGACAAACTCTTTGGGATAACTCTACATGTTCATTTTTTTTTTCAAGTGAAACTCAAGGAAAGGGAATTTGTATCAAATTTTCTATATGAAATATTCATTAAATGTAGTAAAATTCTTTATTGTTTTTGGCACTGGCTGAGCAGTCAGGGGAACTGAACCTATTATTTCCTAAACCTATTTATAGCTGTGATATAATTGGTCATTATACTGCTGCACTTTTAGGCCCTTAGAGGAAGTGTCTATAATATTTCTATAACATCTGTCCTTGGCAGTGAGCATTGGAAAAGTATTGTTGAACACTACTCATTAAATAAATTTGAGCATATTCAAGCAGTAGATAGCACACTACTGGGTGTGAACTAATAATGATAAAGAAATAATGCTTGCTAATTATCAGCACTATAAAGATGTGGGAAAACACAGAACAGATGTTTGTTGTCCAGATGTGGCCTGTAAGGAACATACACCTATACTAAGCAAAACATCACTATCATAGTCTTTATGCCCAGCACATAAAGATCCTTAAGGATTATGTGCAGTATGTGTACAAACTACCTATGTTAGTTACTTCTCTAATACCTGTGATTAAATACCTGAAAACTTAAATGAGGAAGCACACATCAGAGATAACAGTTTGAAAGAACATTGCCCATATGAATGGGAAAGCATGATGCTAGGATCATCATGTAGCTATTAAGATTTGAAGTGACTCTTAATGTATGGTCTGACTACAGTCAGGAAAATATAAAGATGGGGAATATAGACTCTGACATTCTACTGAGTATGAAGTGGACACTCTCTTAGGTATTGAGTAATGCTATGCATCTTTTTAGATTGCAGTATAACATATATATATATATATATATATATATATATATATATATATATATGCATTCTCCATTACATTGCAAGTACATAGTTGCTTCCTGTTCTTTTTCTTACATACAAATTTTATATAAAAGGGAATTTATAATCAAATACCACATTCAGTTATATAAAGGTTTATTAATTATGTAATGTCTTTGAAATGTCTGAAATGTCTTTGAAATTCATCAATAATAAAATGAATGGATGAAAAGATGGAGATATGGATGGGTGAATATGTAAGCAAATTATCAGGGTAGAATTTAGGTGGTAAATAGACTAGAGTTTACTCTTAGATTTTTTATATGTGTTATTTTTTATATTTTTCTATAATGTAATTTTTGCAATGATATATTGATTGATAAGTAGACAGATGACAGGTGGATATTTGGGTAAATAGAGAGAGATAAACTAACAGATAAACTACAGGTATCTTTAATGACATGTGGTCAATGCTTAATGACATCACCACATTATTAAACTAGCTATTAGAAGATAGCACAGTGATGGGCTTAGGCCAAATATCTTCTAATCTTGAGTATGGATGAAGCAATTCCACCGATGCCCACTATCATCCACTTCAATTCTAAGTATATGTTATATCCTTTACTTAAAGTGGATGTCTCCTGTATGTATTAATGACTCCCTACTTCCAGAAAGAATGTAGAAGGATGATAAACCTGGTTAACTCCATTTGTAACGAAAGGTGTCCAAGTCCATAGTTCAAGATTGTGCAATAAACCAAGTGAGCCCTTTCAGCTGTTGGCTCTCCCTTCTTGCCTTTGTAGTTACAGAGTCAGGAAGCCCCTATAGTGGTTAAAGAAATTTTTGTCTGTTTTTCCTTCTCTGTTTAAATACCTTTACAGGTTACTAGTCAATTGGTCTTCATATTTGCTCTAAGTAGTTTGGGGTCTAAAAAGGAAATTCAGCCATTTTCAACTCCCTAGTGATCCCTTACTAGCTTTTGTTAGTTCATAGAAATAAGATCTGGTATTCAGCAAATCATATCTCCCTGCCTGGGCCATGCAGAGTTCAGGGTAAATATATCTATTTGTTTCCTTGGGATTCCTTGCTGGTAGCACAAACTCTGAAATATATGCCTCAGTACATTCCTTGCATCTGAAAGCCAGAACTGCCCTTGGATGGTTTACAGTAAGATCCCCTGACACATTTGACTAACAATTGAAAGCTTTAACTTGACTAAGTATAGGATGTTTTGACAATATACTTTTTCTTAGAGAAAAACTTTGAAGAGATAAGTGGGAAGGGGACTATCTTATATTCTCTGTCATATGAAATGAGTGTTAACATTTGAATCAGTCCCCAATGTTATGGCCAGAGCAACATAACAAATTTAATGGACCACATGTGGATGTGTGAGCATACTAGATCCTCCTCCAGCCAAGTTTTCTAGTGGACACTTAACCAGATTATTATATTTTACCAAATTGAGTAGTTTTTTGTTTTGTTTTGTTTTGTATTCTTCTTGTCAGTTAGACTCATTTGGAGTAGGGTCACAAATTCAATGAAAGTAAAATGAATACCATCCTAATCAGTGTATAGTATAGAGTATGGACTCAAGAAAAATTATCCTCAAGCTTTAAGATCTTTACAAAATTGCCTGGGGTTTGTAGACTACCTGTGTGTCACCTCGCCTTCTCATTTCTTATTTTAAGTGTTAGAATGCCTAGGATGCTCTTTCCCCATGATTTTATTTTGAAAAGACATAAATTACCTTATTTTATAAGTTCCCAGCTGGCATAGAATTTCACCTTGGATTTTAGCATTATCTTGTTTTGTTGGAATATTGATAGATATTTAAACTTTAGACTTGAGAATTCATTAAGACTTTGAGGCTATGCATTTGTGTATTGTGAGGGGGGAAGAGAATGGATTTTGAGGTCAATGGGCAAAATCCTATGAGATGAATATTTTTTCTCCAAGAGTACTTTTTTTTTAAAAAAGAATATCTACAATTTTAATTAGACGTTTAATATCTACCAACAAATAGACCTCTGAATCATTAAGGCTATAGAAGACATAAACAGCACAATCAATAACCTTAATATAGTTAACATTCTTGTAAGACCACATGTAATAGTAGACTATACAACATTTTGGGGCCTAGAAAAATATTCACCATGATAAACCATAAAACATGTCTCAAAATTTAAATAGCCTGAAATCCCATTGAGTAAGCTTCTTAGATAAAACTGTAAATCTTAGACATTCCTTAAGAGGTACAAATATATGAAAATTAAACAGCATATGCACAATTCTTCATATTTATTATTTCTGCATTTTGGAATCAATCAAGATTTTGAAATATATGGAAGAACATATCTATTTTGAATATGTCCAGGCTTTCCCTTCATTATTTCCTAAAGAAGCACAGAAATTATTTACTTAGCATAGACATTATATTAGATATTTTAAGAACACTAACATAGAGGTGGCTAGGAGAGGCTTAGATGTAACACAGTTGCTAGAGTTCAGTATCTGATCCTCAGAACCCCATAACTAGGCAATGGCAAGGCATAGACCTATACTCCTGATAATCCCCCACCCCCAGAATAATTATTTTGGAACTCAACTCCTCTGAGAGATGGCATTTAGCCTAGAGGCCTTTGAAAGACATATGAAATTGAGTGTTATGTGACGTGAAGGTACCAGGGACTTTACTCTCAATCATGGAAGCCCATTCGAAGACAGTAATCTGCAAACCAGGAAGTGGCCTTCAACAGTGATCAAGTCCTGGGCCTCTGATTTTCAACCTAAATAACTTTTCATTTTTCCGGGTTAAATACCAGTCTTTATAATTTGGTTAAAGCAGCCTAAAAAGACTAAAACAGGTCAGCAAAGGCAACAACACTGCTTAGCCAAACAATCTCCTGAATAATTTATTAGTAATGCCAAATTTCAGGGATTAAAGCTCCATGGATCTTGTTCCAACAGGTCTGGATATGATGCATTAAAGATTTTAAAAAGCGTATTAGTTTATTTTGAGGCAGGGGACTTTAATGTCTTTCTTACAAGAACTGCAATATGGATCTATTTCAAACCTCATTGAACCCAAGAAGTCATGCAAACCTAGAACACTGGTAGAAATTGAAAGAGCTAAGCTTCAGTTCCAAAGTTTTAGTAACCGGGGGAATGGGGAATTTTTCATCCATGAGCATGGATTCAGGTGTATAGACTTCACCCCTTATAAGGTAGAGGAGGGACTGGCTCACTCTCTTGGGTTGCCATGAGAGCATTGGAGGGGTAGAAACAGCATCTTCTGGAGCAGGAAGACTACAATGGTTATTTAGTATTATTTGTATTAGTGCTTCCTTAATAAATACTAGTTTATCATTTATCTTGGTTCTGGTGGACTCATTTAAACCCTGCCTTCATCTTTTATCACTTTGTCAAGGTAAAGATTCTGAAAGCTGCCTCACATATTGTCAAAAATGTTTGAATGTGGTATTTAAGCAGGTTTAATATGATGTTGATAAATATGTACTATGGATTAACAGTTTTTGGACACACATATTGTGAAAGACAAAAACACTAGTATTGCATTTGCAAAGATCCCCCAGTTCAGAAGTTGTTATTTGCAGAAGCATGGGGTGGGGGGTGGGAAATGAAAGGAAGCATTTGTTACCTGGTATATGTTGGTATCTTAGACATTTTTGTAGACACTGATTATCAGAAGAATTCAGCAAATATGTCTAAGCCCTCAAATCTAGTAAGCAGCAGGGTCTGTTTTCTTCCAAGTCTATTTGATTACAGACTTCTTCAAATAGCAGAAAATGTTTCTTATTTCAGAAAACTTTGGGGATAATCCTTTGGGGAGATAGGAAGGCAGATGTGCTAAAATAAGTGATTTATTATAGGGTAATTAAAAAAAAAAGCCTCAGTCATAGGGAAGCCCAGTAGACTAGGAGTTGTGTTACACCTCTCTTTAGTGATAACCCCTTTTCCAACAACAGACACAGTAAACTTACATAGCAGTATTCTCCACACACCAATGTGGACTTTGTCAGTTCTCCTAGTTTTCATTCATGTTGTCACAGCAATATTGCTGATTCCAAATTCATGAGGCTAAATATATAAACTTTCATAGGATGGAGCATCAAAGTAAAATATATTTTCTTTAAAGTTATTTTGCAATAATTAATCATAGATGCTGAATAGAGTAAAATGAGTGGTAATTTTGATTTATTTGATAGAAAATGAAAGTTTTATCATGTTCATAGTTTTTCTTTTGAGTTAAAAAACTTCATATTCCAAAGTTATTTTCAATAGTGATCTCAGGTTTTCCATACAAGTTCCTTCATGTTTGAGTAATTACATTGGTTAAAAAAAAATAACAGATGGTTACTCTTACTAATTTACTTATTACATTAGTCAACTCATTCAATGAGTTCATGAAAGATGAGATGTCATCTCCATATGAGTTTCAAACATGCTTTCCTTCAACATTTACATGTCTTAATTTTTAAGATTGAGCAAAGGAATTGATGGGAGACAAAATGTTTGGTTTCTTGCACATGAGGCATCTGTTGAACTTGTATTATGTTCAAATATTATGAAATAAGTATGGTTGGCCCCAAACTAATTGTCTGGAGTATCCATTTTGCTTGAATATTATAAATAATTAATCATTAGAAACAAGACAAATATAGTAAACATATGAATTTGATGTCCCAATTGTAGGTTTAAGAGATCTGAATGCTAACAAAGGGTTGGACACCCTGATGCTTAAAGCCGATTAGCTTATTTTAAAAAAAAATCTAAATTTTTACATTTTAACAAACACTCTCATTTTGTCTTCAATGAGCAGTGACTTGCTGTCTGTATGTCTCTTGTGCAAATAGGAAGATTGAGATTTATAAAGAAAGGAACTTTTAAACAGTTGGGTAGTAAGTGGCAAAACATGAGCTCAAGCTCTCATCAGAAGCTAATGAAGTCTATGCCCTTCCCTAAAAAGTTGTAACAATGGTAATCTGATCAGTTATTCTGTTAGGTGTTAAAAAGCTTCATTCAATAGCTAACTTGAGGAATCAGTGACTCAAGTTAGAAGAAATTTTGTTTCTGGAAAGCTACTGTGAAAATAAAATTTTATTTCCTAGGTTCTCATCGGATTCGTTTCTTCATTTAGGATTTAATAAACTTCCTGTTTGTGTCTCTTTATGTCTTTGTGTTTGTGTGTGTGTGTGTGTGTGTGTGTGTGTGTGTGTGTGTGTAACACAGAAATGATACATTGAGTATAAACCATCTTCTTATTCTTTTGTGTGTGTATGTGTGTGTAATGTATGTCTTCATATATGCAGATAAGAGGATATACTTCATTAGTGGTCCTCAATTTTTATCTTGTGTGAGATGGAATCCTTTTGTTTGCTGCTCTTCTTCACACCATGCTTTCTGTCTCTCACACTTTTCGGGATTCTGTCTCTTTCCCTAATTCATCATAGAATTATGATTCACACCACATCTGGCTTTATGTAGCTTGGGGTGGCATATGAACTCAAGTGTTCATGATTGTATAGCAAGCACTTTGCTTACTGAGCTATCTCTTAAGCACATTTATTTAAGAGGTAAAGGAGGTAATGGTACTCCATTGAGTCATCTACTTTTCAATAACTATCTTGTGTAGTGGATCTGGTCCATAGCCAATATATTATCTATGCAAAGTGAATTCTGGGGTAGTTTCAAACTGAGAAACTTCAAGATTAGAATAAATTTGCTCTTAGCAGTAAAACATAGAATATTTAAACATTTTTCCTAAGTTAATTCTTTTGGCCTTTTCATTTTGAATTTTGTTGCAAATCCTTGAAAGCTGAAGACAAGTAGTTAGCTTCTTTTGCAGGGCTACAAATTATACAGATGAGATCAAGGTGGGCAAATTCTCAATTGTCTCCTAAATGTGTTATTTTTCCCAGTTATCTCTGGATAACAAAACACCCTCCTGCACTGTTGAGTGTTTCATCAGTTATTAAGAGGAATTCAGGGGTATGAGGTTTCAAAAGCACCCAAAAAGGTTCATGAATATGCATGCTTTATGTTTTGCACATTTAGTTAATTAACAGCCAGCTGGAGAAGAGGTAGAAGCACTCAAAGATTTGTCCAGTTTCAAGTCCCTTTCTGCATAGCAGAGAAGATGGTGTGTTCTGTGATGAAATATGCAAATTATGAGGAACTTTCTGTTAAGCCTAATTGATAAACTGTACAGTAGGTCTCCTATGACCTCTGAACTTCCCTGCTACTCTTTGACAATGATCCTTTTCTTAGCAGCTCAGAAGTCCAATACTGGAAATAGATTTAGAAAGGCCCATCACTTGGCTGGCCATGCCTGCCTTCTCTTATGCTTAGCCTCATTTATTGAAGACTTTAGTTTCTGCTACATTAACACTAAGTTGTTAACACTGAAAAATAACATGATGTAACAGGAAAATCAATGCAACTGATGATGTAACCACCACTATTTTTGAGATTTATGTCAAGCTTTATCAAAAGACATCTGTGTAGAAATTGATGCACAGACTTTGAGTCTGGCTAACTTTTTAGGTGGGATGATTGCTTTATTTTCAAGGTATAAATCAATGTATCTCTTCCACTTCCCTCTTCTGTTCTTTTCTTGTCCCTTTCATTCTCCCTTTCTTCCTATCCCCTCCTTCCTCCATTTGTTGCTTTCCCTTTCTGTCCTTCCTAACTTTCTTTCTTCCTTAGTTGTAACAAGTAGGTTTTTCTGCCCCCTCTGGTCTTGTCCTGCCACCGTGCCAGCCCCAAAGAACACACTGAGACTCTGTGTTTGATACAATGCTGTTGGCCAGGTACTAGTTTCTTATTGGCTAGCTCTGTCTTAATTATTAACCCAATTCTATATATTTCCACGTGGTTTTATCTTACCGGAAAGTGGGGGCCGGCGGTTCTGTTCTCTGCTATCTCTCCATGCTGACTCCTCCTTCCTACTTCCTCTTTCCTCCTTGTTTCCTAGTTCCTCCTCTCTTGCTTTCCTATTGCCCAACAGTGCTTTATTCATTAACCATTAACCAGATGTCATTTACAGAATGACATCTCCCATCACTTAGTTTCTTTCCTCATTGGTACCTTCCTCTGTTTCCTTATATCTCTAATTTTCCTCTCTTGCCCTCCCTTCTCCCCTTCCTTTTTAGCTGTCATGCATTCATAAATGAATGGATTTTGACGAAAATAACTGAGTAGATTAAATATTCCTGGAAATGTGCTCTTCCCTATAGATGAAACAGGAAAACAATGAAACATCTATATAACTTGTGATAAAGGAGTTAGCCATGTTCCATGATCACAATACATTATATGTCCTGTTACAAAAACCCTGTTGGAATGTTCATTGAATAAAGATTTTACTTTACAATTGATAATTACACAAAGACTCAATAAAGTGAATGACCTCATGTTTTAATATGTGTGAAACTGAGTTGGATATAAGGGCCATCACTTAAAACCCCAAATAATTTATAACAGATTTAAGAGAAATTATGTATGGATATTTAATCACATGTGTGCATACACTTACACACTGGGATTTCATTTGCGTGAAATGCTGCATTGTAGTCATAAAATTATATTTGTAAATTTCTCTCCCACTTCTAAAGAAAAGTATAATGAACATTAGAATTTTTTAGGCTAGATGTATGAATTACAGATAAAGTTATGATCATGGGCTTGTAGAAAATAAAATATATCTGACTAAGCTCTTGTGTTGAATCCTTGCAGAAAAGAAAGTCCCAGACTCTGTGGTCTATGAGAGGAGCAAAATAAAAAGATGGGTTCTCTATTTTTCTTTACAAGAGTTTGACATAATTTCCTTTAAGTGAAAAATCTAAGAGTCTGGTAACAGGAACTAGCTCTAACAAAGTCATGTAAGAAGTGATACTCCCTACTTGGAGAATCAGAGTTGACCTTTCTGGCTTGGCGCTGCACTGTCCTTTTTATGGGGTAGATCAAATCCACTGGAGACACCCATGAGCAGCAAATACAAGGATACTAAAGACTGAATAACTACCAAAAACCAGTTTTGCTTTGTTTCTTCTATTGAGACTGAGGACTAACTTACCCATACCAAGGCTTCTGAAGAGTCTCCAATTTAAGAAGAGAATAAAACCATAGACAGTTACAATGAGCTTCCTACAGAGACAAATTCATTATATGGAGAAACACAATTATTAAGATTAATATCATAATGTGACTAAACTTTTCAAAATCAATGTGCTGAATAGTTCAAACAAATTAGAAATATTTGGATTTGGTGCTAACCTCACAATTTATGTCTCTGTTGTCAGTGACCTGTATAATGGTAACTGGTTACTACTTCCAGAGAAGGCAGTCACTGGCCTGGGAGGAAATGAAATAGGTGATAACATTTTCTAACTTGATATTTTATAGAGACAAATTACATTTCTTTTTACACAAATTGGTCCTCTGAAAGCTTGGCATGTATCATGTAGTTAAGGTCTGGAAAAGACCTAAGGAATTGAGAACACCTAATCAGCCAATTATGATCTATAGTGATTACTTTTAAATGTAAATTCCTATCTAAGTGTCTCTGACTATAGATACTATTTCTGCCTTTAGCCCTTGTAATATGTAGTAATGAGATGAAATATGCTGTGCATATTTAGCTTTCTGACAGGCATTACTTGATTTTCTCATTTCTCTCTTTCACCACTTTAGGGCATTCTGTTTCAAGATAGATGAAAATGTGTACTGCCAAGGGGTTCAGAGAAAGAGTTGTAATATACAGAAAGGAAATCTAGGGCAGCTATCATTCATCATAAACACAAAGTGCTCTCCATGGCCATGTATGCTCGCTTCACACAGAGCAAGGTTTATATTAAAGAAAAAAACCAAAACACCAACAAAACAAGAACTCTATACCCTCTTCTAAAAAGGAGGAACTGAAATTAGTTGCATTTTCTAGAGTGTTCCTTTTAGTTATCTTTAGTTTCAATTTGATACAACCCAGAATTATCTTAGGGAATCACAACTAGGGCATTACCTGCAGCAGACTAGCCTGTGGGTATATATATAGGATATTTTCTTGATTGCTAATTCATAAGGGAGTGTCCTGCCACTGTTGGAAGTGCTATCCCCAAGCAAGGTTTGCCTGGCCTCTAAAAGAAAACTGATGAAGCTGCCAGTAGAGCTCTCTACTTCAGGCCTGATTTGAGCACCTATGATGCCTCTCACTGATGGACTGTAACCTAGAAGCATAAGGCAAACAACCTCTTTTCTTACAAAGTTTATCTTCAGACATGGTGTTTATTGCAACATCAGAAAGCTGGCTAGAGAAGTATATTAGAGGACTTTTCTGAGGGAGTCATTGTTTGAGATATTGCATGGCAGCAGATTGAAGCTGAAATGACTTGGTGGGAGAACCTTTAAGGAGATGGCATGTCTAAACTAATCCAAGTGTGACTGTAGTAGACATAAGGATTTATTGTGGGCACAGTATTCACCAAAATATCATATAGCGAATTGTTACCTCCAAAAGTGATAGTGCAAGAATCGAGATCATGTTTTGAGGGAATTAAGCCATAAGGATCATTCCTCAATGATGGCATGAGCACCATTATGCAAGAGTCCTGGGATCCCACTGAATACCATCGTGTGAGGCAATAGTAAGAATTCAGCAATCTGAAACTAGAGTAACCCAATCGAATCTGGCCACATTTCTACCCTGACTCAGGATCTTCCATCCTCTAGAATTGTTAGAAATTATTACCTTTTGCTTCATAAGTCACTTTTTCTAAGTTGTTTTACAATGGCTGTTGAAGGAGACTGACAGGGATAATGTATAATTTCACAGCAGTTCCTCTAGATCAGAAGAGGAAACCTCATACAGTGAGGAGTCATTAACCATCCCTCCCTCACACAAAAAGGATCCTTCCTAGGCTGATGAAATATGTGGTGAACTGAGTTGTAAACTATACCAGACCATTAGTAGAAATGGAGGGAAAACTGGTAAAAACAAGTTTTATTAAGAGTGGAGAGAATCTGGTGGTGGCACAAGATGTAAGGAGTATTGTTTTTCCGCCCGCCGCTGAATTTGTCCTGCTGCCATGCCAGCCAAATTAACACACTGAGACACTGTATTTGATATAATGCTGTTGGCCAGGTACTAGTTTCTTATTGGCTAGCTCTGTCTTAAGTATTAACCCATTTCTATTAATTTATGAATTTCCACGTGGTGTTCTTAATGGAGAGCGGGGGACCAGTGGTTCTGTTCTCTCCCTTCTCTACATCCTGACTACTCCTTACCACTTCCTCTTTCCTCCTGTCTCCTAGTTCCTCCTCTCCTGCTTTCCTATTGGCCAACAGTACTTGATTCATTAACCAGTATGAGAAACATATTTACAGAATGGCATCTCCTATCATCTCCTCTTCTCTGTCTAAATAAAAAGAAGGGTTTTAACCTTAATATAGCAAAATATATCACACAACAATTATCAAATAAGAATCACAGTTAACAATATTTAGTCCATTAACATTTATTAAGACATAAAGAAAATATTTCATCTATCCTATCTTTGTGTGTTTAAAGTCTATGTAACTGATCTTTAATCCTAACTAAGAAAAACTATAACCATAACTATTTGTCTTCAACTCCCTCAAAGACCACAGAAGGATAGTATATAAACTCTAGAAATGACAGAGACATCTTGCCTTGTCAGTCACCTGAAGTTCTTCTGTAATCTTCCATCTTCAGCCCATAAGCCATAATGTATTTGGCAGACTCTTCAGCAAAGTAGGAAACTTTAAACTGTCTTCTTGTATTGACAGTTTGTCAGTCATTTTGCTCTGTGTCCTGTAGACTGTCTGGCAGACTCTTCCATGAAGTAGGAATTCTGTAGCAATGTCCATGTTGAATCAGCAGTCACTTTTCTGTGGGTCCTGCATGTCCAGTTTGTACAGCAAAAAGTCAAACAGTCCAGACAAGAGAAGTATCTTGTCCAAATGGCTAGTCTTGCCATATTGGAAATAAACTTCATAACGCATTTCTTCGATGTCCATCATCCTTTCTGATGCAGGTGGTGTTGCCAGGAGCAATATGTCTCATTGTCAAGAAAAACCCTAAACCATTTTAAATGCCATATTCTGTAGGTCTTTGAAAGTTTTGAAGAATGCCTGTTTATCTCAAATATATGTCTGTATATCTAGAAATCTTAACTAACTTAACTATAAGATTTGACTATCATAGATATTATCTATAATCTGTATTATATTATACCTTACATTTCTAAATAACCTATATAAACACAATACCTAAACAAGAAGAGAACTATGCATATCACAAAATTGATCTTAAATTTGTATCAATAAATGAAAATCCATTCCAAAACAAAGTATTCATATCTATAACATAATCCCCTTTTTACCTTTAAAAAGAGATTGGTTGTGGTCATTAACCATTTATAACCCACCCCCATTTAAATGAAAACAAACATGTATAAACAATATTTGGGAATTTGGGCGTCGTTCTTTCCAAACTACTTCCTGCTGGTAGGGGGAGCTGTCATGGGGATCCTAAGAAGATGCAGAAATCCTGGCTGTAGTCTGCAAGGCTGTCTTGTTTAAGCTGTTTTGAATGTAGGATCACCTGTTACTCTGTTTCAGGAGGTCTGACTTGCTCAAACCACATTAGTCTGGAAGGAATCCACAGCTTCTCATTTTCTGTGGAAACAAAAATAGAAATCCTTTTCCCCAGTAACTTGTCCTTAGACTTAAATTATGGAGTCAAAGCATTTTTAAAATATATAAATTGGATTGATCCAGCAACATTTGTTTTAACAGTTGTTGATAGTTCCTCAGCAGTCAAATGATAAAAAGACAATATAATACCATGCAGTATGTAGATTATCTCCATTTTAATGTGGCCTTTTTATTACTTTGTTTCTTTTACTTTTACTTTTATTTTTATTTATTTATTCTTATTTTTTGAAACAGAGTTTCTCTATGTAACATTTATCTGTTCTGGAATTTACTTTGTAATTACAGAGATTTGCTTGCCTCTGTCTCCCTAGTGCTGGGATTAAAGTCATGTGCCACCACACCCAGTTTCTCTTTGTCTTTTTAAAACCATTTTATTTATTTTTTTCTCTCCCAAGCCTACTTATATTTTAGAACACACTGTAAACCTTTAGAGGTTTTTTCTTAATATGAATCTGTCTTTACTTTAAATCTTCATCTTTTTCTGGCCATGAGTCTTTTATCTGGTAAACAACAACATTGCTAAAAGGAAAGTCATAGCTTTGTTTAGCTGTGGTCTATCCGAGATGGCGGTGGCTATTTTACTGCCAGACCTGTTCCTTGGTCTAAGCTGTCATCCAGCAGCATGTTGCCGGCTTGGAGATGTTGTCACTGCCATTGCCAGCTCTCATACACACCAATAAATTGTTAGCAGTGCTTTTTAAAAGCGGTGTTTTTTTGTTTTTGTTTTTTTGTTTTTTTTTTTTTTTTTTTTTTTTTTTTTTTTTTTTGCTGCTTATGCTGAGTCAGGAAACCTCCCTTAAAGGAGCCACACAATCTGCTAGTCTCTCACAAATCAGAGTCCAACTAAGAAAAATACTGCTACCAAGAAACCTTGCCTGTCTCTGTTCTTTTGTTTTTAAACCCTTTTTAAAACTTTTGTTAAATTTTAAGTGGAAGTTCTTATTAGCCAGGTGGGAGCCCTATGTAAGGAGTATTGTTTTTCTGCCCGCCACTGAACTTGTCCCACTGCCATGCCAGCCCCAATTAACACACTAAGACTCTGTATTTGATATAATGCTGTTGGCCAGGTACTAGTTTCTTATCGGCTAGCTCTGTCTTAAGTATTAACCCATTTCTATTAATTTATATATTTCCATGTGGTGTTCTTAATGGAGAGGGGGGGGAGTGGTTCTGTTCTCTCCCTTCTCTACATCCTGACTCCTCCTTATCACTTTCTCTTTCCTCCTGTCTCCTAGTTCCTCCTCTCCTGCTTTCCTATTGGCCAGTGCTTTATTCATATTAACCAGTATGAGAACCATATTTACCGAATGTCATCTCCCATCAACAAACCTTCAATTCCAGCCTTCTGGAAGCAGAGGACAGCAGATCTCTGAATTCAAAGCCAACCTGGTCTACACTTCCAGGACAGCAAAGTCTACAATGAGAACAAACAAACAAAAGGAGTAGAAAGAAAAAGATGAGTAGGAATTAAATGTGTAAGTACAAAGGACAGAGAAAGGATTTTTCAATAATATAAAGATGGAGAAGTGATAAATAAAGTGTGCAAATAAATGTTAGGGTTCTGGAGTAGCATGATTTTCTGTAGTATAAATAATCTTTTTTTGATATTATAAATTTGTTAAATATTTATTCCATTCAATTTGTTTCTTGCTTTCAGAGCTGCCTAATTAACTTCAGCAAAGCTCCAAGATTGGAATGGTGACTTTCAATGGGACATGTGGTGATTTTTTTATGGCTTACTTGAACACAGTGGCCTGTGCACCACAGGCTATAGATAAAATCTGATAATTTTCCCTATAATCAAAAGAGATTTCATTAAAGTGGCCATGTTCATTCCCTTACTGTAGCCTATTGCTATTTTTATTCTATGTGGACAAATGCCATGGTTGCAACAGTTGATGATTCATGGGTTTGATAATCTGGCACATAGTTAAAAGATATTGCCAAAGGGCAAAATTAGACACACCCACATTATAAGACATTGTCCTCAAAGAAGTACTGCTGTCATTCTCGTGAGATCACCTTTGCTTACATTTGAGTATCTATCATGATCAAGTTTGTGTACTTTTGAAATTCCTTCAGAGAAGAAATAGGAGAGGGCAATTGGACCCCTCTGCTATATTCCAGCCACTCCTTCCAGCCATCTTCATATGACTGTATTTATTGCACATATTCTTAGGTTTTAATGAAGGTACTAGAATATACTAGCCCTTCATATATATCTCAATCTATGGGTATATGGGCTGGTTGAAGATTTTCCAATGCATCTGCTTTCAGGTCATCCATACACCTGTCAGTATCCCCCCTCACCTGTGCTTTATAATGATGCTCAATAAGCTTTATAATTTCCAAGGTTCAAATGTAGTGGAAATATAATTTGTTTTTTTGTTAAGACTTAAGAAGGAAGGGGGGGTAAATGTTGTTCAAATCTCCTGTAGGAAAGAAAATTTAACTACAAGCCTGATTAATAAGATATCAGATATTTTCAGAAGGAAAGTATAACTCACACAATTATAATATTTATTTATTTATTTATTTATTTATGCTTCGTCTTTTTCTCTTCCTGAAGCTTGCCTCTGGCATTATTATATTTATTACATGTGCAGATTTCAAAGGTAGATGCACATGTCCCTTTATAAGACAAGGATCTTTAACACTCACTTTTACTAAGGCAAGGTAATTATTATAATAATATTAATTTCCAAATATTTGATTAGCAGAGTTGACTCATTTAAATGTAGTAAACAAGTAAATTATTTTTTTCTGGTTATCTCAGATTTATTATGTAACTTTAAAGGGATGAACATGTAATGTCAGAACTGGGGGATGGAAGGGACAGTAGGCTAAAACAGAAGAATCACGAACAAATCAATTTAAAAGAGTCTGAGATGATCTGAAGAAGCTAAAGTTTAAAATTGTCATCTAGAATGTGTATGCTTTCCAGGGAGGTCTTTCTCATTGGCTTTGCTTTGAAAAAGAACACAAAGGCAGACACTTCAAGGTGTAGTCTGGAAGGCAGTTATACAAGAAACTCTGCCCTCTTCATCTGTAGTGAGAAGTCTTTCTGCTAATTCAGTAAATTATTTTAATAAAATGTATAATACATAATGACAATAACATAATATGTAGTTCAAGAAATAGTGACTTTTGTGTTACAGTGACATAGATAAACAATGGAATATGTGATTAAGTAAGGGGTACATCATCTATTCTTTCTGCAAGTGTATCAGTCCTGAAAAATGTATTTTCAATGTAGATAATATTTGAGTGACCATTAAGTGTTCCTTTCCAAATGTGACACACGAAGCCCACAGCACAGTCACAAGCTTTGCAGTAAAGGCATGTACCTGCCAATGGAGAGCTCTAATGATAAGTCAAATCTCTTCCTTTGCCTCTTTCAGCTATATGCAGGTTAGAGCTGGAATCTCAAAGGATCAACTTGCAAGCAATGGGGAGATGATTTCCCCTAATGAAGCCTATAGGGCTGTCTTCTTCTCCCTTTCTTCAGAAAGCAGAACCAGAGGTGGAAAATTCCTAAGATGCATCACTGCAGAAAATCAGGGTATTTGGGATTTTCAGTAATTCATAAAGACAACATTTGCATAGGATTTCTTATCTTAAAATGTCTACTATGTACATAGAGTAAATAGTCCCCCAAAGTGCCTGAACTCCAAGTGTGTTTTTTTTTGACAGAAAACACAGGTGTGAGTGAATGCTAGAGGTAGTAACTTATATGTTTAATGATAAGGAATTTGGTCAATGTTTTAAGGGACTGGACAGAAGTTCTGACTTTTGGCAATAGGAAGACAATGTTTAGGAGAAACTGCTATAAAAATGGTATCTAAGTTAAAAAAAATAGGAAGGAACAGAAAGCAGGGGTTGGGATAGATGATATACACACTATCTTGGCAAAGTGGACAATAAGGTACCACTTGGACCTGGTAGGAAACCCATCTTAAAGATTAGAAAAACCCTATGTTTTTCAATATTTGTAGTTTTCTGTAGATTTATTTACAAGGTGGTGGTTGTCCTATGCTTAGCATCATACTTGACTTCATCATAGTACTTGCTAGTAGCACTGAAGACCACAGTCTAGGAAAACCAAAATTACCTGAAGATATTGTCACAATTTCCTGAGGGGAGGAAAATGCTGTGATGTTGAGGATAGCTAAAATATGTTACAAGAAAGACCCTTTTCAAACCAACCACACCTGAGAATCTGAGTCTAACCTAGGTAAGTGTTCAGATTCTTAATTAAGCCAATTATGTTTCTGAGACCTGGCATCTCTTGTGAAAGAGGGCTAATATATGTCTCATGTTTTTGGACATGAGGCTATATCAATCATAGCAAGCCTTCTATCTTACATAGCCTGATGTCTCCTTCCATCCCTCCCTCTTTTCTTTCACATCAGTCACGTTATTTATTTTGAACTGTAATACCAAAACATTCTCTGTTTGATTGAAAATCTTTGCCCTGCAGTATTCACCCACTGCTTCCCCTCACAACTTATTGTAGAGCTTAAAATGTTTACTCATACATAAAATACAGTGAGAAGGATATTTCTAGTTTTCAGCACAACAGGGTGACCAAAGTTTACTACAGTTTGTTATATATTTAGATGAAAACTAGAAGAGTAGAGCCTGAGGGGTTCCAAACACAAATTATGTTTAAGAAAATGGAAAGACTAATTACCCCAAATTAATCAACAAATATGATATACATATCTTAAATTATCATATTCTATGCATAATTATAGTAAAAAGGATGTGCTTCAAACTCCTAACAAAATACAAGAACTAGAAAATTACAAAAAAATTCATCTTCTGTGTTCACTTGATACTTACATTTATGTTTCTATAAATATTCAACTGCCAAATTTAATATTCTGTTTAATAATTTAATAATTGCATAGATTGTTCCCTTTCTTCATTTCCTGAGGTAAGAATATGCATATGTCTCCTATTCAATTTAATAGCATCACTAGTAGCCACAGTGAATGTTACCTTATTAATTAAAAAGACCCCTTTACTCACAGGAATTCTTTTCTGGAAATGTTTTCAGAAATGTATTCCTTGCCCTCAATTTCCACTCCCCAGTTTCCACTTTGTCAGTCAATGAACTGAACTTTGCTGAGACAATTATCAAGTTATTCTGCAAGGTTTACCTGAAGTAGCAGATGCCAGTTATGTAAGCAGGTCCATGGAAGGCTGAGACTTAGCCTGTAAACCACCTGGTTGTCTACTCCCTTCTGGTCAGCACCCAGAGGGAGGTGGAGGGGGGTGAGCAGAGCTGGACCTGACCCTATAAGATCTGAAACAAGGGCTTCTTTCCTGAAAACCTCGGTGTCTGAAAAACCTTCCCAAGCTGTCAGCACAGGTATCTTGGAATGGTGAGTGTGAGGTCCAGATGTAACATCAAGATAGATTTATGTTTTTTCTAGATTATTAAAAGTTCTTCTTGGGAATGATGTTGTTATTTCTTCTTCTTTAGCCAAGCGAATTTTGGATATATGCTTGTTTGTTTTTAATGAAATGTTAAGATAGTTTCTCTTGGGTTCATGGATAAAGTGATTTTTTTTGTTTGGTCACTTAAATTTGCAAATAAGTTACTTTATGATCTGCCCATGCTTACTGTCCTCCAAAAAAAAAAAAAAAAAAAAAAAAAAAATCAAACAACGAACAAAACAAACTAACGAAAACATGGTGAACAACAGAGATTCTTTAAACTCAAGCTTGCTTACATATGTAAATATCTCTGGCCATATAGAAATCATCACTTTTGCTGCTTTACCTTTTTAAAGTCATATTTATTTAGTGTGTGTGTGTGTGTGTGTGTGTGTGTACTTGCACACATGCACATGTGTGCACACAATCACTTGAGGACATTCCTCTGTGTTAGTATGTAGTGTTACGGGCAGCCCAAAATAACACACAGAGACACTATTTTAGATATAAAGCTGCCAACCTGTTACGAGCATTTCTTTTTGGCTATCTCTGTCTTAAATATTAACACATTTCTATCAATCTAAGTATTTCCATGTGGTCTTGACTTACTGGAGAAAGGGTCCTACTAATCTTGGTCCTACATTTTGACTCTCCTATCTCTCCCTGAATTATCCTTGTCTCCTACTCCTACCTATCTTGCTCTCCTATTGGACAACAGGGCTTTATTCATTAACCAACATGAGAAATATATTTACAGAATGACATCTCCTATCAATGTAGGGCATAGGAGAACTTGGAGGAATTATCTCTCTCCTTCTACCTGTGGTTTTCAGGAATAGACGTCAGACAGGTGAATGGGCTTGGCATCAAGTGTCTTTACCCACCAAAATCTGGGTTTTATTTCCTTCAGAGCACTTCTCCCAAATCCTTGCCAGTGTTTTCCTGTATTTTTCTTTATATAATTTTGAACCAATTCAAGTGATATACTTATATAAATTATGTATTTTGTTTTATGTGTGTGTGTGTGTGTGTGTGTGTGTGTGTGTGTGTATGCCTGAATATATATATGACCACCAAATGTACTCAAGAGCCCTTCAAGTTCAGAAGAAGACATCAAATACCTTGGACCTGGAGTTACCAATGGTTGTGAGATGCTATGTGGGTACTGGGAACCAACCCAGGTCCTTGACAAGGGCAGTAATGTTGCTAAATACTGAGCCATCTCTCTAGGTACTAGTATAAAGTATTTTTTTTAATTTTTCGAGACAGAGAATATAAACAATTTTTAATGAAATAATAGACCAGTGAAATTAAAAACTGGTGCACAATAATGAAACCCACACTTTTTGTCATGTCAGCAGACATGAAATAATACTGTCACATTGCTGGTTAATCTTTACATATGTGGTTTCTTTTCTTAACTTGTCAAGAAGTAGAATGTTTTTTTCACAGACTAACATGTGATAACCTTTGCGTGAAGCAGATTGATATGAATCAGTATTGATTTCTATTTCTTGTGAAGGTAGAAGAGAATCAAGTATCAGGGGAATAAAAAGGGAAAGAAAAAGAACAACAGGAAAAGCAGGTTCTCAGTTTCAGGAAGGAATGCCAAAGAGTTCAGTACAAAACCAACAATGCTGGACACTTAATGCTGCTCTCAGCCTCTGTCAGAGAAGCCTCTGTTGACGATTAGTGATGGTTAATGCAGAGACTGATAATTCATTAAGGTGCTGAGAATAAAGTGATCAGCCCTCACCAGGACATTCACATCACCCTCTTCATGGCTTAGGAAGCATACCAAGGATGAAGGGTAAAAAGATTGTAAAACCATAGAGAGAAGACAAACTCTGAAGTGCTGCAATCTAGACATGCCACACTCTCCAAAAGTGAACTTAACTGCAACTGTGGTTGCTTGCACAGGCTGGGGTGGGATGGAGCTCACCAGGCCACATCTCTTCCCTGAGGAGTTAGTTAGTGGTAGTTAACAGACCCTGGGGAGGGGAGGGTGGTTTTCTTCAGTGGCATAGCAAATTGGCCATGCCTTGGTAATTAATCCCCACTTGTGTTCAAGACAGAAACCCCAACTTGTCTCAGTAAGGCCCAAAATATTGAACGTCTACAACAGCAATACAGGTATAGAATTAGGATATACCTAATTGATGGGAATAAGAAGGGGCTCAGTGAGAGTGGGAGAAGACCAAACAAGGGTAATAGGAATGAAAATGCCCCAACATATTATACACAGTTTTGCAATTGTCAAGGAATATTTTTAAAATAACACAAAAATAAGTTTAGGGCCTGGGATGAATCTGCCATTCTCTGTTACTGTTAATGAAATCACATAATAAAATCACATTTCCTTTGCATCTTTTCTGCTTCTACTTTCCATTAATTTTGTTCTGTCTTGTTTTTTCCCCAAACTTTTTTTTTTTGGTTTGTTTTATGGTTTTAATTTTTTTTTTTTTGCTTTCTTTTACATAACTACTCTTTTTCATTTTATTTCTCCTTCCCATGCACCTCCCTTTTATTTTTCATTGTAAGTGAGCAATCCTTTGGATGTAGTAAAAGCAGTAGGAAACACAGAATCCTGCTACTTATAGATTGTTGTCATAATTTCTTGAAGTACTTAGAATGTGTACTCCTATTTGAATATGACTAGAAAGTATATTATATTTTGATAGCATTTTTACAACTTTTGTGGAAGAAAATTATTTTTATATTGACCTCCTTCATTTTCTTTTTGAGGCAAGATTTTGCTATAAATTCTGAATATGCTCAAACTTTCTGTGTATATCAGCTGACCTCATGTTAACAACCATCCTTTTGCCTCAGCCTCTTAATTGACGGCATGTACCACTGTGGCATCCTTTTGAAATCCTTTCTCTATCCGCCACAGAGAACTACTATCCAGATTTGGAATGTAACCTGTAAAGCTAGTGCCTTATTTTCCTTGAACATATATATATATATATATATATATATATATATATATATATATAATTCATAACATAGCATGTGGAATGCAATGCTACATATTTTTTCTGTAAAATCCCATAAATTATAGGTGTGCCATCCAAATTCATATGCATAAACTTTTTCTTGCTTTTGCTTTTGTGTTTTGTATTCTTTTCTCAAGTTTTCTGTTGTGTAGACAGGCCACAGTAGGGTTAGCCCTTCGTTCTAAATAAACCATGATATACTTCCCCTATAATTTACTATTACAGATGATGTTATAAGCAATATCTTTATGTACATCTCCTTATGTATTTTCAGACATGCTTTTTTTGTGACATAGAAAGCAAAAGGTACAAGTTGATTTTCCCAAGATATTCACTAAAAAAATAGGTTTCTTTTTATGCAAACTTCATGATTATTGTTCATACAATTTATCCTTAAATGGTTGCTAGTCAAATGACAGAAAAGTTAACTTTTGAAACAATTTTTTGCTCTGATTACTGCTGAGGTTATTGTTTTTTGTATACTCATTATCTGGATGGAGTGCTTCATCTTGGAATTGCTTATACAGTATCTGTTTGATTTCTGATGGATGAATCTCAAGCTCTGTGAGCTGGATAGGCATGGATCACACATTTGGTATGGGTTCTAAATACTTTTTCTAGGATGTTGTTTGTTTGAGGTTTAGCAAATGATGTCCTCTTTATATACATATGTACACACATGTACACTGGGACACATGGGTATAACACATGAACACATGGTCACATAATGAAACTTGTTATCTTTCTATTTTCATTTGGTCTCTTTGGCAATGCTTTAGAAATCTCTTTAGAATATTAAAACGATATGATCAGTAGTTTTTACCTCAGTGCTTTGTAGGATTTAAAAAGGGTTTCATTAGTAATCAGCCTGGGATTACCTTTTTTTTTTTTTAAATCTCTGTTTTACCATCATCTGCTTGTTCTTAGGAACAATTTTTGTATTTCTTTGTTTCCTTTCTTGTCTTTCTCTCTGTGGTAGTTAATATCTTTCCCCAAGTCTATTGAGATTTAATTAATGAGATAGAGACAAGCTTCAGCAAATATGAGTACTTGCTGTTCTTGCAGAGGACCTGGATTTGCTTTCAAGCACAGACGTGGCGGCTTTTTATCAAGCATTAACTCAAGTTCCAGGGATCTAATGCTTTCTTTTGGCCTTAGCAGAAATCAAACAATGCATTGCACTGACATACAGGTATGCGAAAATCCATACCCATAGAATCTAAAAAAAAAAAAAAAAATTAAAAAGGTATTTGTTAAATCACATTTTTCATGTGTTTGTAGGTTTTTTTTTTCCTAAAATAAGACTTATGGCTGTCCCTTCATATGCCTGAGTGAGGTTCCTTTTCTACACAGTGCCAGTTTTTTTCCTGATAGTCCTGGGCTTGCCCATCTTTTGCAAACTAGATATAAGAAAGCTAGAGCATTTTCAATAGAAGTTAATACTGAAGCAATTTCTCCTTGCTTTTTGAATAGTAGATAAGGATAACTTAGATGGAATCCTTTCATGAGTAAGTGAATAAATGAATAAACCTGAATTCATTACCTTCTCGCCAAGTACCAGGGACTTCAATACAACTTTCCAAAATTGATTTTTATCGAAATCCCTAGAAAGACCCATTGCAGCTCCTCTTCCTTGAGGTGTATTTTCAGCATGATTTCCCATAAATTGGAGGTTACTTTTTTCCTCTTTGTTTCTCTCAAGGTAGCAAATGTGTGAATAAGAAAACATGAAATGCATTAGATTCCATTGAAAATAAGTGAGAAAAGAGAGACATATTTTATTTAACATGGGGAAGGAAAATCTTTGATGCTTGTGACAATGCACAGCACTTAAAAATCCAACTTCAAAAAGGAAAAGAAAAACCAAAAAACAAAACAAAAAAAACCCTCATTTCCCCAATGATACAAAACTGTGTACTTCAGAAGCAGGCTTTAGAACACAACTTGATGTGATACAAAAACATTTCCTCATCCTTAGAATTAGTTTAATAGAAAGAAAAAGAAATTTGTGATGAAACAATAAACCAGTAAGCAGATACTCAGTAAATCCCTAGGACATAATCTTTGAATAAATGGCCATTGCCATTTTCACTTGTTGACTTTGTCTCCTTACTTTCAGTACATTGTCAGTGTGATATATTGTTGAGGTTTCATGCACATAGGACTTTTGTGTGCTGTAGTTTGTTCCATTCTCCCCTGGACCATTGCACACTTTCATCTTCATCCTTTTAACATACTAACCCATGAGATTGTGATATTGGTCTTGTGCTATTGGCTAACTTGGATTTCAAGAATCCAATTTTATTATTGTTTGGAAACTGAATACACCCCTACAATTGCAGACTCCTGCAGTGAAAAGTTTGCTCTACTTAAGGAGATTTCAGAGAAATTAGCAGTCAAGGATTTGTCAACCCTGTCTCTCTTAGATATGAAAAATATGTTGTTTTTTTTCCAGGCAACTCTGAGATACTTCTCTTTTCAAATAGAGCACATTTCTGCTGGGTCATTTTCAATGTGTCAGCAATTAAACCCAGGTTGTTTGGTTTCGTAAATCGCTACCAAGACTTAAAGTCTGTTTTTTTCTTTTTTCCCCTTTTTAGGGGAATTCATTTGTCACCTTTATGTTGTTATTTTAATTTCCCCTTTTCTTTTCTTTTCTTTCTTTTTTTAATTTATTTTATATAACCAAGTCCATTTAAATGAAAAGAAACATTTATGGACAATATTTGGGAATTTGGGCATTGTTCTTTCCAAACTACTTCTTGCTGGTAAGGGGCGCTGTCATGGGGGATTTGAAGAAGATTCAGAAATCCTGTCTGTAGTCTGTAAGGCTGCTTTGTCCAGCTGTTTTGAATGTAGGATCACCTGGTACTCTGTTTCAGGTAGTCTGGCTTGATCAAACCACATTAGTCTGGAAGGAATCCATATCTTTTCATTTTCTGTGGAAACAAAAATAGAAATAGAAATCCTTTTCCCCAGTAACTTGTCCTTGAACTTAAATTTTGGAGTCAAAGAATTTTTTTTTTTTTTTTTTTTAACCAGACTGATAGCTGGGAAGCCAGCATGGGACTGACTCAGCCCCCCCCCCCCCCGAATATGGTCTCAGCCAGAAGGACTAAGCAGATTAAGGGACCTCAGACAGAGGAGCCAGGATGTATCCCTGGTGCACAAAAGGACTTTGTGAACATATCCCCTATGGAGGGATAACTGCCTTAATCTAGAGACAGGAGAGAAGCCCTAGTCCCTACTTTACATGACCTGTCAGACCTACATGACCCCAACTGGATGGCATTCCCCTACATATGGAATTGGGGTGGGGGTTTGGAGGGGAGGGTGGTTAGAGTGCATGTAAGAGGGCAGAGACGGTAAAAGGGAGGAAGGAAGGGAGGGAAGGAGGGAGAGGGAACTGGGATCGACATGTAAAAGAATAAATTAAATCAAAGTCTTTTTTATCAAGTACTTATTTATTCATTTATTTACTACTGAAGAATAAGGTCTGCTTTGTTCTCTGTCTTGCTAACTTAAATTATCTATCTGAATAAGATTGTGTAATTTTGTTTGTTTTACTGAATATAGCGTTACCCATTCATAATGTATGAAGTAATTTGCTCATCTCTTTACAAGGTTATAATGTATTCAAATTTGAAATTCTGTTTTGAATGTTTTTTTTTTAAATGTATAGTCTACAAACACTTGGCAGTTGGTCAGTATCCTCATATCTCACTTAATTTTAATTTTTGTTTCTTATTATATTTTAAGATCATTCTTTGAATTCTATGCATTTATATTTTGGGGGTAATATGTGTTTCTTTTGAATTTTATTTTAAGTATGGGTCATTTTCACAAACTCGAAAGATTTTTTTTCTACCATGTTTAATGCAAGAGACATCTCTTTTCTAATTTGTTGTCAATTAAATCTACACATTTACTTTTTTTTCCTCTCTGAAAGCAACTTTGTGAAAAGAATCCCATGGGTTAGAATATGATCCATCCCAGCCTGGGTGCATTTCTGTTTCCATCAGCGATTTCCTTATTGACTCTTGGTATAGTTTCTTTATATTTGAAAGCAAAAGTGAAGATACATACCAGATAAGAATGGAAATGTTATGTTTATGATTTACAATTGATAGACTTTAATCCCTAATTTTCTTGACTACTTGAAAGAAAGTCAAATGTCATTTTTAGGAATCATTTCTTTCCTTCCATCCCGAATCTGATCTAGGGATTGAATTGGTGTTCCCTAACCAAGGCAGCAGATTCCTTTATTCACTGAACTAGTTCACTGGACCTGAGTTAATGCCTCTTAAAAAGACTGGAGAATTGAAAGTTGGTCATACTCAATATTGAGTGGAACATGAAAGTGAAGTGGATACGTTTAGTATTTTTACTGTTTTATGTTCTTTGTCCATGTATTTTAGTATACTTTTCTATAAATATTAAAAAGAAAAATAATCAGCATGACTGAGTAATTTATTGTACAAATGCTATTACTAATTGTGCTAGGACATGGTGCTTAAGCCAAAATAGGCTGGTTATTTTGTTGGGATTGTTGTGGTGGTATCCTGGTCTTGAAATTTATTTGTATGCTACTTTTTTCCCTTTTCAAGCATAAAAAAAAAAAAACATACTTGTGTTAAATTTAAAACACCAAAAGTGGGAGAAGCAGCTCTATGGCTGCTATTGAGTAGAAATTCTGCATCTCTAGTTTAGAGGTGAAAGCATTTAGGCCTGAAAGTTTTACAGAAATTTAGACTTGAAGAAAAATTAAATAAGAAGTTGAGAATTGTCCCGTTAAGGTCTGTAAAGAATTGTGTTGACTTTTCATGGAGATTGCATTGAATCTGTAGATTGCTTTTGGTAGGGTGGTCACTTTTAACTATGTTAATCGTACCAATCTGCAAATGTGGGAGATCTTTCCACTTCTGACTTGTTCTTCAATGGCTTTCTTCAAAGACTTGAAGTTTTCATCATATAGATCTTTCACTTGCTTTGTTAAAATAATCCCAAGATATTTTATAGTATTGGAGACTATTATGAAAGGTGCTGTTCTACTAATTTCTTTCTCAGTCCATTTGTATATAGGATAGCTACTGCTTTGTAGTTGTTAGTTTTGTATCCAGCTACTTTGCTTACAGTGTTTATGAGCTATAGAAGAAGTTCCATGGTACTTTTTAAGTCACTTATGTTATTTTTAGGTCACCTATATATACTGCCATATCATGAATAGATAATAATGCTTTGACTTCTTTCCTTCAAATTGGTATTCTCTTGATCTCCAGTTGTCTTATTGTTATAGCTAAGACTTAAACTAGTGTATTGAAGAGAAATTTGAATTGAACAACCTTGCTTTGTCCATGATTTTAGTGGAATTGCTTTGAATATTTCCTCCATTCACTTTGATTTTGGGCATATGATTTCTCTAATTGCCTTTATTATGCTTAGGTTGGTATGTCCCTTGTATTCCTAATTTCTTCAGGACTTTTATCCTGAAGGGTTGTTGGGATTTGTCAAAGGCTTCTTCTGCATCTAATAAGATAATGATGTGGACTTTTTCTTTCATTTTGTTTATATGGTGGATTGCATTTATATAAGTAGAATGGTCCCTCCATCTCTTGGATAAAAGACTACTTGATCTTAGTGAATGATAATTTGATGTATTTTAGAATTCAGTTTGCAAGTATTTTTGAATCTATGTTCGTAATAGGAATTGGTATGTAATTATCATTTGGGTATCAGAATAACTGTGATCTCATAAAATACATTTGGGAATATTCTTTCTATTACTATTTCCTGTAATAATTTCAGGTATTTTGGAGTTAACTCTCCTTTTAATGTCTGGTAGCATTCTGGCCCTGGGCTTTTTAATTCTTTTTTGGCTGTGAGATTTAATGACTGCTTCTATTTCTTTAGGTTTTGCAGGTATATTTGAGATGTTTATGTGATCTTGATTTTCCTCTTAGACTTTTCCAATTTTGCAAAGTACTGGTTTTTAAAATATGTCCTTATGATTCTCTGGATTTATTTGGTATCTATTGATATTTCCCCCCTTTCAGCATTTTAATTAGTTTGAATAAGGGTTTGTCTATCTTGTTGAGTCTCTCAGTGAGCCAACTTTTTGTTTTGTTGCAAAATATGCTGGGGAAATGGTGGCACAGAATTTGTGGGAGTAGCCTATCAATGTCTTGTTTGAATTAAGGCTCACTCCACAAGAGAGAACCCAGGCAGGGAACTTTTTGGGTAACCAAAAACCAGAGATTGCAAAACCCATGGACTTATGGTAAAACCAAACACTACTGGTCTAAAAAAATAATTATCAATAAATGACTCCTAATGACATTCAGCTATACTATTAGATCAGTGCCTTACCTAGTCATCATAACAGAGACTTCCTCTGACATCAGGCAGGAACAGATGCAGAGACTGAGAGACACACACAAGAGGGAGTCTAAATGGAATATGTCCATCAAATTCCCTCAGAACTCAGAGAATCTCCCAAAAGAGGAAGTGGGAAGATTGTGAGAGACAGAAGGAGTGGAAGATATCAATTAGACGTGCCCTCTGAGTCAACTAAGAGAGGCATATAAGAGCTCATAGAGATGGAAGCATCAATCCCAGTTCCTACATGGTATTCTGTGTATATATTATAGCTATTGTGTTAGTAGTTTATGGAAATCTTGAGTGTGAGAATAAGTGGATCTCTTATTCTTGTGCCTGATTTTGGGACTCTTTGCCTCCTATAAGGTTGCCATGTCAAACTGAGATATGATAGTTTTTGCTTCCTGTTATTTTATTATATTTTTTGTTATGTTTGGTTTTTTCCTGTTAGAAATCTGTTCTTTTTTAATGAGAGACAGAAAAGGAGTGGATATAGAGGGGAGGGAAGGAACTTGGAGGAGTAGAGGTGCAGAAAAATATAATTGGGATATACTGTATAATAAAAGAATCTATTTTCGATAAAAGACAAAAATGAAAGGAAAAATAATAAATTAAAAGCAAAGATACAAATAGAAATAAACCACTATGTTACCATTCTGCTTCCTCACAGAACTGTAGATCCATTGCTTTGTTTAGTTCTGCTAAAGACTGGTTCAGTTTCCTCCTCTGTCCACTTTTATATCAGCCCTGCCAACTCAGAGCTCCACCTTTTCTTCTGGTTTTATTCAGTGTCTAGAAAACGGTAATTTAAGATAGTGGTTTGTGAGAATTAATAAAGGGAGCCATTGTAGGTTTAAAGAGAAATCTGTCATTAGGTAGTTGTATAGAGATCCACAAGAATGACCCCAACTAGGAATCTAAGCAATAGTAGAGAGGCTACCTTAAATGCCCTTCTCTTATAATGAGAATGATGACTACCTTAAATGCTGTCCTAGAGCCATCGTCCAGTAGCTGGTGGAAGCAGAAACCGAGATCCACAACAAAGCATTGAACCAAACTCCTGGAATCCAGTTTCAGAGAAGTAGGGGTGACAAACAAAGGGGTTGGGACCACACTGGGAAAACCCACAGACATAGCTGACTTGAGCAAGTGGGAATGCATGGACCCCAATCTGAAAGCTGGGAAAACAACATAGGACCAAACCAGGTCCCCTGAATGTGGATGTCAGCTAGGAGGACTGAGCAGTCGATGGGATATCTGGCAGGGGACCCAGGATGTATCCCTAGTACATGAACGGACTTCAGGAAACTATTTCTTATGGAGTGATACTCCCTTAGCCTAGAAACATGGGGAGGGCCTAGGCCCTACTCCAAATGACTTGATAGATTGTGATGATTGCATCATGGAAGGCCTCACCCTCCTTGAGGAGTGGATAGGGGATGGGATTGGGGATCAGTGTGGAATATATGAGGATGAGAAGGAAAGGAAACTGGAATTGATGTGTAAATAATATTCTTTCTAATTTAAATACAATTTATTAATAAAAATAATAGTGGCTTGTGTGATTTTCAAAAAATTACTCACACTCTCTTGTCTAGGACATTCAAGGTATCAAGCGTAAATAAACACTCCATATACTTCTATAGTCATAATACCATATAGGTTATGAGTGACTGTTGTCATTTTTTATTACCTTTATAAGCCTTTTTACTTTGATAATCAGTTTTGTTCGATAAAAGATTATTGATGAAGTGGATATTTGACCATAGAGGAAATGTCTAAATCAAGTGTAAATTATAGTACATGTTCTACACATTAGATGTAAATGTCCTCCAATAGCTTGTTTCTCAGTTTGTTGGTGTTGGAAGATGGGGGGATGAGATTGGATAGAAGTCTTTTTCCAATTAAGGGTGAGGGTGATGGTAGGATAGAGTCCATTTCTCTCCTTTTTTGCTATTTCTGAGTCATCACCTCTATCTGTGAACTGTTTTCTATTCAATCCTACTACAATATGCTGCAATAACTCATGGTCCAAGCCTAAGGAGGTATTTGATTGTTTAGGCTATCATTTCTAGCCTTTTATAATAAAGAAAACCTGGCTAACATAGCACATTAAATTATTTGGACCACTTTTCCTATTTATTGCTTGTCTACATAATGAAAAAAATACACAGGATATTTTTTCTTTCTTTTGTGCTCCAAAAATCTCCAGCATGTAGCACAATAGAACACTTCATTATTAATTTAATGACTTCTTGTGATTTTTAAGGCACGTGAAAGCTTCCAGTTTTTAAGTTCATCCTACTTGAAGTCATTCCATTGAATTCCAAACACTTTTGGTTACTACCCATTAGTAATTTTTTTTCATGCATCATATATACAAATATAATATGAGAATTTATAAATATTTGTATATTTTTCATCATATAAAATTAATTATATAAATTGAAATACTTTTGGCCCTGGAAATATATGATAGTTATTTATGAGGATCTTAGGGAAAGAGAAATGTTGAAATTTTGGCAAGTACACTAATAGACATTTGTCTTTATATTTATAGTATAAGAATAAGAATTGATGAGATCCTGTGGATAAGAGAAGAGAAAGAATAGATATGAGACCTGCAAATTGGGGAATACACATGTCTAGGGGAGTGGTTAGAAAAAGAAATATCCAGCAAAGGTGTCAAAAGATATCATTAAGAGATAGAAGGGGGTAAGACAAATGTGACCTTATGAGGAAATCTTTGTGGAAAAAAGGGGGCATAAACAATAAACATATTCATTCATTAAACACTGAGCCCATAGCTTAAACAAGAGGATTTCACTTCTGTTCACTGTTTAACACTGAAAATACCCAACACACAATACACCCCCCCCTTCTTGGGTTTATTCACATAGATTTTCCACAAAAACACATTCTTTATTCTTTCTTTTTGTTTTCTCTCATAAGGAATGAAAAATTGAGTGCCAGTTTGAATTTGATACAAAGGCTGCATACTTAGGAAATAGGCAAAAATAAGAAACGTCACTGCCTTTAAGGTCTCAATTAAGTGGAAAATGAAAATAGCAAAGAGATATGTTGGTTATTAATCTTCAAATTCTTCCTTCTTCATTCTTCTTAGTGTTGACTTGGCTAGAAGCCATGCATTTGCCTTTTCACCTAGTTTCTTATTGGAGATGTCAGAGAGATACCAAGGTTGGTAAGGAAAAAAGGGACTTTCACATCTCCTGACACATGTTCTTGTCAGCCTTGTTATTCCACCCCATATCACTCAACCCTTGTTTTTTAACAGCAATGTTGTGAATTGCAGTCTTCTATGTCACCCAACCTGTATAAGATTATGGACATGCTTAAGCTGAACCATGCTTCCTGCTAATCCTTCTCATTGGGGGGTGACTTAGCATTAGCCACTAGCACATCTTCAGAATATGTTTTATAGTTCGATAGGGGTACACTGTGTGAGTGGAAAGAAATCTGCCCAAGATAATTGATGCTCTCTCTTCAGCAGTCATCAACTTTTGTCCTTTGTTTTTCCACCTAGCTGTACCACACTTGCTTCTGAGAATTATGATGTTTACAGCATTTGGTGGTGTTCTGACTTTTAGCTTCAATTAATTGGTAAACAACTGGGTAATTGTTTGTAATTCTTCATGTTAAGTTTACTAAAATAGAGTGTTGTCTGAGGCCTGAATGGGTGATGGGTTATTTCAGAAAAGAGATATTACAGATAGAACAAGAGAGAAATCCCTGGAAGAAGCAAGGAATAAAGCTTGTACAAACAAAGTGTAAAATTTATACAAAGGGAATGGGCAATGGTCTTTAATTTCTGTTTGTAGGTCTTAGTGGTTCTACAAATAAGCATTAACATTCTGTGCTATGGATGATATAGTGAATAGCTAAGTGATTCTGTGAGTACCCATGTTGTGCTCCTGTGTCATTAGGAATAACATGGTGCAGATGAGACAGTTTCTGACTAATGAATACATGGGAAAGTTTCTACTGCCTCAGTAGAATCTAATTATGTGGCTTAATTAGAACATAACAATTGTTCCATTATGTAATATTATTTGTAACACTGCTGATACTCAGTGTTGTTCTTTGCAGAATAGTTATTTTAGAACAAGAATTAATTATTTACACAGTTTTGTGTGTGACATAAAATGATTGGACAAAGGAAATGATTGGTGATTGCTCTACTCAGGAGAAATTGTAAAATTTATTTCTCTTTCTGAATACTCAGTCAACATACATAGTCCTCTATTTATTGGTCTTGCAGTGGGAGCTTCGTTACCCTCTCAGTTAAGCAAACACAAAAACCATGCATTTATTTAATGGGTTTTAGCCACAGTTTTCAACCAACCCTCAGACTTCGGTGAGCTCCTGTCTCCTCCTCCCTTATTTTCCTCTTTTCACCCCACCATATCACTACTGTTTCTAGTCCTGGAATTCAATGTGTGTGATCCCAAATGCAGGAGTCACCTTTGTGTGAGCTCTGTTTCTCTTTTACACTGGATCAATTTGGTGTAGCTTAGGGTAGCCTTGAACTAACAGAAATCCGTCTGCCTCTTTCTCCTGAGTGCTGGGATTAAGGTGTGTGCCTCCACTGCCTGGCCTTTGAGACTAACTAGTGTGGCTATCTTGTCACTTTGATCTGCAGGCAAGTTTTATTTGTTAGATCATAAACAAAATGTCACCACAACTTTAATTGTACAAATAATCACTAAGTAATGCTGCATGTCAAGTAGCTAAATTCTAAAGAAACTGGAACTTCACCCCATCTTACAGAAGTTGATACAATCATAAAAGGTTGTTTCCTATAGATAAGACATTTCCTAGCAGCCCAATATAGATCTGTCTAAGGATAAAACTTTCTCATTCAAACAAATAAAGAAGCAATAGTAAAATTATCTTTACATTACTTTGCTGAGAACAAAACCAAATAAATAGTTTTCAAATAAATGAACAAAGTCAGGCAAAAGTTTTAAATATTAAAAATATGGCATCTAACCAATATTTACCAGCTATCTATGTATCTATCAATCAATCTATCTATCTATCTATCTATCAATCTATCTACCTACCTACCTACATATCTATATAGACAGATACATATTGCTCATATTTAAGTAACTAAAAGCAACCACTAGAATGCACCCATAAAAAGAACATACACTTATAATGCAAAGTTCAACATAATTCATGACTGATAGGATAACAATGGGTGATGACTGATAGGATAACAATGGGTGAGCAAGATGCTCATTGAATAAAGGCCCTCGCTGCCAAGCCTGATGAGCCCAATTCCATTCTGAGACTTGCATGGCATAAGGAGAGAAATCACTCTTTTGGGTTGTCCTCTAATGTCTAGTCTCTCTCTGTCTCTCTCTCTCTCTCTCTCTCTCTCTCTCTCTCTCTCTCTCTCTCCAGTATACCATATATACATGCACACATAACCACAAGTGTAAACAAAAATTGAGTGTAATGATGCTTAAAGACACAAAGAAAGCAAATAAACCAACTGAAAAATAGGATGCAAATCTAAAGAGGTCGTAAAACACAAAATACTTAAGAAATACAAAATACTTAAAAAATGTTCAACATCTTTAATCATCAGAGATATGCAAATTAAATTTTTTGTAGAATATTATTTTAGGTATGTATAGATATGTTGCATTTGTTTATGCTACAGTATATTACTTTGGCTATGTAAAGGTGTGTTACATGTGTTTATACTGCATTTGTTTAATGATGTAAGGATGTGTGTTTAATTATGAAAATATGTATATTGTTTGTTTCAACTTGTCTGCCTAAGGCACCTGATTGGTTTCATAAAGAGCTTATTTGCTGATAACTAGGCAAGAGAAATGATAGGCAGGGGCTGGTGAACTGAGAAAAAATAGGGGAAAAGAATGAGAGAAGGAAGAGAAATAGAGGAACATGCCCATGACAAGAGGCCAGGCAGCTTTCAGCCAGCTAGACATAGTAGTGAAAGTAGCATACACAGAAGGAAAGAAAAGTAAAAAGCCCCAAGGCAAAAGGTAGGTAAAGAGACAGAGATTAACTTAAGTTAAAAGAGCTATCCAGAAAATAGGTAAACTAAACCTGGCCATTCAAAACTAATTATAAATTTCCTTGTCATGATTTGGGAGCTGGTTGGTGGCCCAAAAGAAAAATTCTGATATGCAAGACCCAAACAATTAATGAGATTTTATGTTGGTCAGGGTGTTAGATAAGAAGAACACTCATGTATTGCTTGTGGGAATGCAACGTTTTATAGCCACTATGGAAAGCACTGTGATGGTTCCTTGGGAAGTGGGAATGGATGTACTTAACTATCCAGCTATACCATCCTTAGCCATATACCTAAGGAGACTCTGGATGCTATTCATAGACACTTTCTCAACAATGCTCATTGATGTTGTATTCATAAAAGCCAAAAATTTGAAAAAGCCTAGATGCCCATCAACAAATTACAAGATAGAGAAAATGTAGCATATCACATGATGATATATTCTTTAGCTGTTAAAAAATATATGAAGTTTGTAGACAAATGGATAGAGTTTTAAATGAATCATCCTGAGTGAGGATTCCTACACTCAAAAAGACAAATATGTTATGTCTTGGCTTGTATGTGGGTACTGACTTTTGTCTTCAAGAAGGAAGTTATTGGTTCAGTATAGACTAGGTATAAGATAATGGACTAGAAAAGATAGAAGTATTTTCCTAGGAAGGAGAAATATAATGGTTATAAATAGATGGGGATGAGGGTAAGGGCTAGAAGAGGAGGATCAAATGGGGAGAGGGAAAAGGGAATATTGAAGGAATTTGTTGAGGGGCAACTAAAACTAAAGCCATTTGAGATGTCATATGGAAATCTACTATACTAGAATATATATATATATATATATATATATATATATATATATGAAATATAAATCGAACTACCAAATAACAGGGGAGACAATGCCCCAACTAGACATCTTTCAAATGGGTTACATGTAATTATTAGTCGAAGTGGCCCAATGGAAACCAGGCTATTTCCAAACTGTTGGTTGTTCTCCACAAACTAATGGTACAACACTATGGCTAAAGATTACACCTACATAACTCATCAAACATGGAGAAGTTAAGCTGTGCCTATCCAGTGCCTTCAACCTTACTGACTAGTGTTCATGATACTGGAAAATAAACTGCGTGCTAGCAAAGAAGAAAGGTAAACACCAACTGAAGTAAAAGTCCCATGGTCTACAATGGTGATCTTCCTACAAGATACACTTGTGCAACAGTATTAGAAAATCTTTGTGAGTCCCCAACAATTGTCTGACTAATTTAATGCACACTCCATAAATGGAATATAGGCTCAACCAACACTGCTTGGGTGGACTAGAACCTGATGTTAGACAGACCATGCACGTAGGTTAGAACCAAATATGAATTTTCTGCTGAAGCAATGCAACAGTGAAGTGACTCCTAACGGCATTTATCTACACTCAAACATTAGTGTTTTGTTCAACCACTGCCAATGAAACTTTCTCCTCCAGCAGATGGGAACATGTAAAAAACTTACAGCAAGACAATATTTAGAACATGAGAGACTCTGGAACACTCCAAAAGTGATCATCAAATCCCCTCATGGATCAAGGAACAAAAAAAGAAAACACACATAGAAAACAATTCCTTTCGGATAGAAGAATGACACTCATATCAACCCATAGAGACTGTAGCTGTATGCATATGGCCTGCACAGCTCTGAGCCAGATAGGGTCCCAGGACTAAAAGAAAAAGTGAACACAAGCCTTCATCTCTGGCACTGAAGAAATCTCCAATTGATACTTGTTTGCAAAAGACAAATTAGTTTTCTCCAATGATGTTTTACTGGGTATACTTAAGTCCATATCCCATGCTTGGTAGTAGATAGGCAACACAAAAAGAACTAAGTAGTGTTTTGGGAATGTTTCTTTCTTTGTTTGTCTGGGTTGATTTTCACTTTGCTGTTACAGGTCATTTGCCTTTATATTTTAGTTCCTAGTTTTGTGTTTCAGTATGATACATGTGTGCATCAGTGTATATGTCTCTGTATCTATGTGTTTCTTGTGCTTTTTCTTTGGCTTTTTCTTTGGGAGGTGGGAATGATCTATGAGGAGTTGTGGGAGGGGAACCTGTAAAATTAGAATAAATTGAATGAAAAAAATATTTTCAATTTAAAAGGGGGGGTAGAGGGAAAGAAGATAAATGAAAATTCTGCTAATGCCAACCAGCTCTCTGGATGAAAACTCTACTGGGTAAATTAATGCTGGATTAGACACTGTGGTTATGAGAGTGAGGTTGAAGGTACAATGAGATTACCTATTTAGATGAGGTGAAATGAATGAAAATTCTGAGAAATTTCCAATAGTAGTGTTCTTTCATGAAATTGGAGTCCTAGAATAAAAGTGAAGGATCATCAGAAAAGATAATTTCTAGAATTGATGTTCTGTGTTTGATGAAAGCTATAATAAACCAATAGATCTGAAAATATCTGTGAACCTCAAGTTAAAATTTTAAAAAGAATCCTAAAATAAAGTACAAGAGGCTATGGATAAACTGAATTCTTGAAGAAAAGCTCCAACATAAAGGATACATTATGCAAATGTTCTATAAGAATAATGATTGACTTATAACCCAAATCTGTGCACTGTAATAGTGGAAGTCATAAAATGATAAATTTAAAAAATAAAAAATGATGACTCTAGAGCAGTGGTTCTCAATTTCTAGTTTGTGAGCTTTTGGGGGCCATATAACAGTTTCCCAGGGATAACTTACCAGATAAACTGTATATCAGATTATGTTTCATAACAGTAGAAAAATATAGCTAAGAAGTAACAATGAAATCATTTTATGGTTGGAAGTTAGTGCAACATGAAGAACTGTATTATAGGGTCACAAGTGTTAGGAAAGTTAAGAACCACTTACCTAGAAGCCTAAAGTATCAGCTTAGAAATATCTCTCCAGGGCCTGGTGTGTGGCTCACCTTTGGATCATTTGGCAAACAAGATCTCATAAAAATCATGTTCTTGTGTTTAAATAATTTTTAAAATGACAATTTAGCATAGTATGTGAAACATTAAAAGATATTAGAAATTAAAAGAATTCAAATACAAGGTAATAGCTACACAAAAGAAGAATTAAGAAACAAATGTCACATTTGTATGCAAATATGGACGATTATAAATTAACAAGTGCCCAAACCCTAAAGAAACCATACCAAACACACAGTAAAACATATTGCCTCTCTGTCTCCCTCTCTTTTACACACTCACACACACACACACACACACACACACACACACAGATTCATAAGTTATAATATGTTATTTAGTTAATTTTGGAGATAAAATACAATTATAAAAATGAAAATGAAATGGGGAAAGTAGCTAAGAGAAGCAATTAGGAGAAAATGCAAACATAAGGAAATGGAGTCAAACCAAACTGTTTCAGCATTAACTATATTCTAATTAAAAGACTAGATATTGTCAGAGCAGTTTAAAAGCTAATGCTATCTATATTCTCCTACACAAAAACTGTATGGTTGAAAATGAGATGAGAAGAAACATACAATATTATTGACAATAGACCTGCTTATCCTTGCAGGCCCACCAGGAATTCCCACCTGACTGATTTCTGACCCCCACCGCTGGTCCTCTACTGCAGTTCCGGGCCTGTCCCAGAGATTGACATGTCCCCTCGGGGCCATCCTGAGTTCCAGCCTGTAGAATCTGTGACCCCATCACCAGGTCTCTGCTAGAGAAACATCCTGTGTCCCAGCCTTTGGGATCTTTGACACCCATATCCGGGCCTCTGCTGGAGCCTGATCTTTGACCCCCATCGCCAGGCCCCTGCCTGAGGAGAGACCTCCTAGAGAGCTTAGACTACCCAGAGCTACAACATGGAACTTCTGACCCACTTAAGCCCACCAGGGCAGTACCATAGAGAGAGAAAGAGAGACCGTACCTGCACCTATTGGAAGAAGCTATGGGAAGACGGCAATACAAGACAACACCTAACAATAGAGAGACAAGCATGATACCACCAGAATCTAGAGACACTACACCAACTAGACCTGAACACCCCAAAGCAGATGAAGCAGAAAAGAACAACTTAAAAAATATCATCATAAAAATGATAGAGGCTCTCAAAGACAATGTGGGGAAATCCCTTAAAGAAATGGAAAAAAAAAACAAACAAAAAATTGGAAGAAATAAACAAATTTCTTAAAGAAAGTATGGAAAGTGAAGAAAAAACAATTAGACAGGTAAAGGAAACTATTCAGGACTTGAAAACTGAAATAGAGATAATAAAGAAAACAAACTGAAGAAATGCTGGAAATAGAAAAACTGGGCAAATGATTGGGAATTGCAGACACAAACATAACCAGCAGAATACAAGAGGTGGAAGAGAGAATCTCAGGCACTGAAGATAAACTAGAGGAAATAGATTAATCCAAGAAAGAAAATCATAAATCAACAAATAGGTAACAAAAATTATCCAGAAAATGTGGACACCATGAAAAGTCCATAGCTAAGAATAATAGGCATAGAGGAAGGCAAAGAAGCCCAGATCGAAGGTGCAGAAAACATTCAACAAAATCATTGAAGAAAACTTTACCAATCCAAAGAAGGACATGCCCGTGAAAGTACAAGGAGCATACCGAATACCAAACAGACAGGACCAAAGAAAAAAGACCCCTCAACACATAATAATCAAAACACCTAACATACAGAATAAAGACAGAATATTAAGAATATCAAGAATATTAAGAATATCAAGAATATTAAGAATATCAAGAATAGAGTTTCCAGCGAGATCCGACTATCCTGCAAAACCTTCCCAAGTTTCAGCTCAGCCTTTGTTCTCTTCCACCAGCTATTGGCCAGAGGTGAGTCTGGGACCAATTGGGGCTGCCTCTCCCCTACAACCTCTCCCACCACCCCGAACTCCCTGGGTTGGCCCCTGATCCTGCTGCTCCTGTGTCCTGTCCCCATCGAGAGCACCCTCGGAGCTCTGATACACCCCCACCCATCCCCACCGCGAGCCTGCCCCCCCCCCCGTGCCCCAAGGTCCTGCTGCTCTGGTTGAGCACTGGGACAGAGGGTGGAGCCAACAGTCCACCCTACTTTGGAGACTTCTCAGAGCAACTCTGAACAAAGGAGACCTACCTATCCACTCGGGACCACCCATAATTTCCACCTGCTTGGTCTCTGACCCCACTTCCAGTCCATTGCTAGAGTCCCAGACCCCTCCCAGAGATCCACCAATCTCTGCAGGTCCCCTCTGAGTTCCTGCCTACCAGATCCTTGACACCCAAATCCAGGCCTCTGCTAAAGAAAGAGGCCTCAGCTGGAGAGTTCCAGTTAACAGTGAGATCCGACTATCCTGCAAAACCTTCCCAAGTTTCAGCTCAGCATTTGTGTTCTTCTGCCAGCCATTGGCTAGAGCCATTGGCTCATGGCATCTTCTACTGGATCCTCAGCCCTGACCCCATCCTTGGGTCCCTGTCTGCAGATAGACCTCCTATAGAGCTTGGACCACTTAGAGCTACAGATATTGAAACTCTGACCCACATAAGCCCACCAGGGAAGTACCATAGAGATAAGGGGAGACCCCACCAACACTTACTGGAAGAAGCTATGAGAAGAAGGCAGTACACCTAACAACAGGAAGACAACCATGACACCACCAGAATCTTGGGAATCTACACCAACTAGAACGGAACACAACAACAAAGCAGAGGAAGCAGAGGAAGAAGACTTAAAAATTACCATCATAAAAATGATAGAGGCCCTCAAAGAAGATGTGAGAAAATCCCTTAAAGAAATGGAGGAAAAAACAAACATAAAAGTGGAAGAAATGAACAAATTCCTTAAGGAAAGTACAGAAAGCCAAGAAAAAACAATAAAGCAGGTGAAGGAAACAGTTCAAGACTTGAAAACTGAAATGGAGAAAATAAAGACAACACAAACCAAAGGAATGCTGGAAATAGAAAAACTGGGCAAAAAATTCGTGAACTACAGACATAAGCATAATGAACAGAATTCAAGAGATGGAAGAGAGAATTTCAAGCACAGAAGATAAACTAGAAGAAATAGATTCATTGACCAAAGAAAATCATAAATCCAACAATTCCTTAACACAAAACATCCAGGAAATATGGGACACCATGAAAAGGCCAAACCTAAGAATAATAGGCATAGAGGAAGGTCAGGAAGCCCAGTTCAAAGGTGCAGAAAATATATTCAACAAAATCATTGAGGAAAACTTTCCAAATCTGAAGAAGGACAAGCCCATGAAAGTACAAGAAGCATACTGAACCCCAAATAGGCTGGACCAAAGAAAAGAGACCCCTTGACATATAATAATCAAAACACCTAGCATACAGAATAAAGAAAGAATATTAAGAGCAGTAAAGGAAAAAGGACAGGTAACATATAAAGGCAGACCTATCAATTTTACACCTGACTTCTCCATGGAAACCCTCAAGGCCAGAAGGTCCTGGATAGATGTTCTAAAAGTATTAAGAGAACACAGATGTCAGCCTAGGCTACTATATCCAGCAAAACTCTCAATCACTATAGAAGGAGAAAACAAGATATTTAATGACAAAGCCAGATTTTCCCAATATGTATCTACAAATCCAGCCCTACAGAAAGTTTTGGAAGGAAAACTCCAACCCAAGGAAGGTAACTATGCCCACAAAAATGTAGGCAACAGATAATCCAACTACACCAGAAACTAAGGGTAAAGCAGAACTCATATATTCACAATACCACTGCCTACAACAAACCTAAATCAAACAAGCATCAACAATCAATGGTCCTTACTCACCCTCAACATTAATGGTCTTAACTCACCTATAAAAAGACACAGGCTATCAGAATGGATATGAAGACAGAATCCATCCTTCTGCTGCATACAAGAAATACATCTAAGCTTCAAAGATAGACATTACCTCAGGGTAAAGGGTTTGGAAAAGATTTTCCAATCAAATGGAAATAAGAATCAAGCAGGCATAGATATCCTAATATCTAACAAGTTAGACTTCAAACCAAAATTAATCAAAAGAGATGAAGACGGTCATTTCATATTCATTGCAGGAGAAATCCATCAACACAAAGTCTCAGTTCTGAACATCTATGCCCCTAATACAAAGTCACCCACATTTGTAAAAGAAACACTACTAAAACTCGAAGCTCATATAAAACTTCACACACTTATAGTGGGAGACTTCAATACACCACTCTCAACACTAGACAGGACCACAAATCAGAAACTCAACAAAGAAACAAAAGAACTAACAGAAGTTATGTCTCAACTGGGGTTAACAGACATCTATAGAACATTCCACCCAAAGAAAAAAGAATATACCTTCTTCTCTGCTCCACATGGAACCATCTCTAAAAATCGACCACATACTACATGGCATGACAAACCTCAACAGATACAAGAGAATAGGAATAGTCCCGTGTATCTTATGAGACCACCATGCTTTAAAATTGGAATTCAACAACAACACAAATAGCAGAAAACCCTACAAAGTATTGGAAATGGAACAATGCTGAATTGCACCATACCTGGGTCAAAGAAGAAATAAAGAAAGAAATTAAGGACTTTTTAAAATTCAACAAGAATTAGGACACAACATACCCAAACTTATGGGACACATTGAAAGCAGTGCTACAAGGGAAGTTCATTGCACTAAGTGCCCATATGAAGAAAACAGAGTATAGTCACATGAGAGAATTAACAGCAAAACTGAAAGCCTTAGAACAAAAACAAGCAAACTCACCCAGGAGGAGTAGATGCCAGGAAATAATCAGTTTGAGGGCATAATCAATAAAGTAGAAACCAGGAAAACAATACAAAAAAATCAATGTAACAAAGTGTTGGATTTTTGAGAAAATCAACAAGACAGACAAACTTCTATCCAAGCTAATGAAAAAGCAGAGAGAGAACATGCAAATTAACAAAATCAGAATTGAAAAGGGGAACATAACAACAGACACAGAGGAAATCCAGACAATTTTAAGGTCATTTTGGAAAAGCTGTACTTCACAAAATTTGAAAGTTCAAAGGAAATGGACAAATTTATGGATAACTATCACTTACCAAAATTGAATCAAGAACATAAATAGACCTATAACACCTAAGGAAATATAAGCAGTCATCAAAAGCCTCCCAACCAAAATAAGCCCAGGGCCAAATGGCTACAGTCCAGAATTCTACCAGAAATTCAAGGAAGGCCTAATACCAATACTCCTCAAATTGTTCCACAAAATAGAAACAAAAGGTTCATTACCAAACACTTTTAATGAGGCAAAATCTCCTTGGTACAAGCCACACAAGGACACAACTAAGAAAGAAAACTACAGATCAATAGACCTCATGAGCATTGATGCAAAAATACTGGCAAACAGAATCCAAGAATACATCAGAGAAATCATCTACCATCACCAAATTGGCTTTATCCCTGGACTGCAGGGATGGTTTAACATATGAAAATCTATCAACGTAATCCTTCATATAAAGAAACTAAAAAAGAAAAACCACATGATCAGCTCCCTACATGCTAAAAAATTCTTCAACAAAATTCAACACCCTTTCATGATAAAGGTCTTGGAGAGATCAGGGATAACAGGAACATACCTAAACATAATAGAAGCAATATAGAGTAAACCAGTAGCCAGCATCAAACTGAATGTAGAGAAGCTTAAGGCAATTCATCCAAAATCAGGAACAAGACAAGGCTGCACTCCCTCTTGATATCTCTTCAGTATTCTACTTGAAGTTCTAGATAAAGTAATAAGACAATAAAAGAATATCAGGGAGATACAATTTGGAATGGGAGAAGTCAAGCTTTCACTATTTGCAGATTATATAATAGTTTACATAACTGACCAAAAAACTCTACCATGGAATTCCTACAGCTGATAAACACCTTCAGCAAACAAGCAGGATACAAGATAAACTCAAAAAAAAAAAAAATCAGTAGCCTTACTATATATAGATGACAAGTGGGCTGAGAAAGAAATCAGAGAAACATCCCCCTTTACAATAGCCACAAACAACATAAACTATCTTGGGGTTAACAGTCTCCAAACAAGTGAGAGACCTATATAGCAAGAACTTTGTGACTTTAAAGAAATAAATTAAAGAAGGTACCAGAAAATGGAAAGATCTCCCATGCTCTTGGATAGGTAGGATAAACATAGTAAAAAGGCAATCTTGCAAAAGAAATCTACAGATTCAACGCAATACCCATTAAAATTCCAGCACAATTTTTCACCGACCTTGAAAGGATAATAATCTTTATATGGAAAAACAAAAGATCCAGGATAGCCAAAACAAACCTGTACAATCAAAGAATGTCAGGAGGCATCACCATTCCTGACTTTAAGCTCTACTACAGAGCTGTAGTCCTGAAAACAGCCTGGTATTGGCACAAAAATAGACAGGTAGACCAATGGAATCGAATTGAAAATCCTGATATTAACCCACACAGCTATGAACACCCATGCATGCCATGACAAATGTGTTGATCAGAAAAATCTTGTAGGAGATGGTTCTTCCATTTTACTATGTGGGACTCAGGAATCAAACTCCAGTTATTAGATTTAACGTCAAGTGTTCTTATCTACTGTGTCAACTCTCTGGCTCAAGTGAATTTCAATTCTAAGATACCTTTTCAAGGTCCCTCAACTATGTCTACCTCTGCTTAAGAAAATGTCTCAGTGAAGGTACAGTGTTGCATGTTAATCATAGCAGAATATCTTCAGTACAAAGTGACTTGTGTTTTATTGTTTTCCTCTTTCTTCCTTAGACTCAGTCTTCCTGATCTCTTTTGTTCTTCTCCCTCCCATTCCCTATATTGGGATACTCTCACAGCCTAGATACATAGGGGTGGGCCTAGGCCCTGCCCCAAAAGATGTGACAGATTTTTATGATCCCCCATGGGATGCCTCACACTCCCTGGGTAGTGGATGGGGGATGGGATGGGGGGAGTGATGAGGAGCATGGGAGGATGGAAGGGAGAGGGAACTGGGAGTGTTATGTAAAATAAGATTATTTTTCATTTAAATAAAAATAAAAATGTAAACAATTTGAGCACCAGTGAGAAGCAGTTGGAAAGCTATAGAGAGCCCATATCTAACATGTCATTAATTACTTTCATAGTTTTGCATTCAAGGTCACATTTGTGGGAATATTAGTCATAAAAAAGATGTGGTGTTGTCCACAAGATGCAGGATTAGAAAGTCACTGTGAATAGTGAGGACTGTATTGAAGGGTAATTATGTGAGAAAGAATGACATGTATTTCATAGAGTATAGTTGGCCATGGCCTAAACAATACACACTGAGACTTCCTTTGTCCCTTCTTGAGAATATAGATCATAAATTTTATCCTGGAATGTAAAATTTATGTCAAATATGTCTTCAGGTGGGAATATTTGGGATTCCTGCTATAAAGTCATACCCTGAATGTCTTCTTAGAAGGTGTGTGGAAGTATTAACTTTATCTAGGAAGATACCCTTACTTTCCACATTCCATCAAAAATTGGGCAGGCCTCAGAGGCTTGCTTTTCCACTCAGAAGCACCTCCTTCAGGGCTTTCAGAGATATGTAGCTTCCTAGAGAAAGAGGCCTTATAAACCTTATGAAGCCTGCTAGTGGCCATTCTAAGCTTAGAGTTCTTTGTGGTTGCTTGTTTTATGTCACCATCCCTCAAAACCATGAAGGAATATCTTTCTCTGAACTGCTTTGATGCTGGTTTAGTTACATAACTTGCTAACACTATCCAGAGCATCTACACTCCAGTGAAGTAAAACCTTAGCCTATGATTGACTGTGCACAAAGGGCAGTTAGTGAGAAGTAGTATTGCTCCTGGGCACTAGTGAGTTGTCTTTATAGAGAGCAGAGGCTATGATTTTATGACTTCTGAGATGTAAAGACATAGAAACTATGTTTTTTATCTTTATGTAAGGCACTATCTCATTGCATAATAAAATGACCAGCTTAATCCCATCATTATCTCATTGAATTGGGAATAATAAAATGACATTTATCAGCTTAATCCCATGATGCAGAATATTGTTTCCCCAGTTTTGTGAATTGGATAACAGATTCTGAGAAAGGGCTTCTGTGATCAAACTAGGAAACATCTGTGTTTCTATTCTATAGCTTTTTCAGAAGCTATAATCTGTTTATGTTGCTGCTCAGTCTCCAAAGGTTGTTTACTTAAATCATCAAAATCATTGATTACACAAATATTTTATAAAGAATTATCAATTTATAGCATGGAATTGACATTTTATAGGAAATACTACTGTAGATAGTCTCTATACTAATAAGGACAAAAAATGTACACTCTCATGACTTACATGGGTTCTTCAGTGTTCTTGTTCATCTATTTACCATGGGCTAAATACTCTCTCTTCTCTCACTCTTCCTCTGGTGTGTGTGTGTGTGTGTGTGTATTTGTGTGTGTGTGTGTGTTCATGCAAAATGGAATATTGGGACTCCCTTTTCCTATCCTAAATTTTGCTTGAATTGTACCCTCTAGTCCTTCTGTTAAGCTTCATTATCTTTGAGGGCAATATTTAGCAAGGATTTATGGACTATGAGTGCCAAAGTTCTAGGTCCCAATATATGGTGACAGTTATATCTTTATGACCTTGGTTGAAAAAACTACAATTTATGAATTTATTTGAATATTTGAGTTTAACCTTAACGGCATGGTAAAATTTTATTGCTTCCCTTTATGAAACACACTGGTTTATAAACTATATTTCCTAAACATGTTAATAAAAGAAACTTATGCCTGCAATGCCCCCAAAGCTCCCCAAATGACACATTGGAAAGAATTTTAAAAATTGCTTTAGAGTCTAGGTTAATGAATCCGAGAGCCCTGCATTTGAGTCTGAAAACAGCCTCTGAGATTCTGTGTGAATAACTTGGGTGATTTATCTAAGGTTTATTTTTGAGAATGATTTGTAGTTAGGATGAGTTCACCCAAGTGGACATAATGCCTGATAAATGGTAGATCCTGTGCCTTCTCTTTTTAATTGAAGTTAGAAAACACATTGTGAAGCAAAATTACATGCTCTTGCACTGGCTGCTTTTAGTTTTGGTAGTATGAAACAATGTGTACAATGTGTAGGAGGAGAGACATCACATACTTTAAATATTCTAAAAACTATTATGAAATTAAACAAATTAAGAACTATTTGCTAGTCACTGTCCTTTTGTGTTTTATATGTCTTACTCCCTTAGATCCTTGTACATGTCTTGTAAAATGTGTTTCATATCCCTCATTTTGAACATGAGAAATTGATGCCAATGATTTATAAAAGTTGCCCAGGTTTCTGAAGCACTCATCTGTCAAGCTCAGTTTTCTTTTAGCCACCACATTTTTGTTCTGCTTTTCTTTGGTCTTGAAACACAGCACCTGGAGATCTAATTTGTCATGCATTACCAACTCATTGCTTTCAAGGACCCCATGACATGTGAACCCTGAAAGGTCTTGATATTTGCCTGTAAATAGCGATCTTATAATGAAGATTTTATGATGTGTCTTTAAATTTTATGGAAACATAGCATTTCCAAAACCCCTGAAATTGCTATGCATGAGAAATGTTCATTTATATTTTACATTATATTAGGATAGTTATACTTCCTAAAATATTGACCTTATTGCTCCAGGAGGACATGATAATATTTTATATTTCTATCAGGAGTGGTGAACTTCTAAAAAAAAAAAAAAAACTCTGTTAAGAAGAAAACAGATATGAGGAATAAGTTCAAGCTATTTATTTTTTTCTGGATATGAGCATGAAAGAAAAGAAGAATTCAATAATGTAACTGTTTACTTAGTACATCTAAGAATTTACCTGAAGAACTTCATAGCCTTGCTGATTTGTTGAAGATGCAAAAATAAACTCAAGTGCTCCTGTCCTCTGAGAACTTCAGATTTAATAATAAGAAGCAGATAAGCAGATCATGACATGGACTGGATAATAGAATCATGAACAGATACTTTTCAGTATCTAGGGACATAGGTATATGCATTTTCAATAGAGTAAAATTGAAATTTACTTATCAGTTGTGCTTGATATGAGAGCATATGACATTTTATAATGATGTCTGTAATTAAAAAGAAATTAATTCATAACTATTGATAGTATCTCTAGATATTAAAATTTATGCTTTCAGGTTTGCTTTCATGAGCATTTTAATATAACCAGGTAATTACTCCTAATTTTAGGTTTCATAGTATGGGTTTGAATCCATTCCCAATAGTAAATACTCTCTGGTCCAAGTCAGTTAGTTAGCTTCACTCAACTGTGGCATCATCATTTATAAAACAAGAAAAATTAATCCATGTAAACATTTCAAATCTATTACTCCCAGTCATTACTATTACTCCATGCCCTGTATCATCTTTACTGTCTATGTTACTCTCAGAATTAAAATGATGATATGTGAATTTGACAGGAATATTCTTGTACTTTCACATTTAGGTTTTTATAATTGTTTTGTAAAACATACAATAATAGGTAAAGTAGAGTTCTTTGAAAACTTTAAGCATGAATTTAGAAATATTTGGCATATTCTAATATGCCAGTGGCCATGCCAGAGGAGAAATGAATTGCAATAGAAGGCCTACGTGTCAGCCAACCAGAAGGGAATACTCTGATGGGCCAATCTTTTTTAGGCAAGGCCATGGGATTACAGACCCTGTAATGTCATTTGCTTCTGTTGTAACTTTATATGTTCGCTGCAGCTCTCTTTCTGTGGTATCTAGTGTGGTGTGACTGGATGTTGGGAGGAGATCTCTTGGAAACATCCCATTCTACTGGGCATGTTTACCTGTGGATTGTGAGACGATGATACTTCCCTAAGCTGTATTGTATAATTTGATAATAATGAGAGTTTATACAGAGTTTTGATAAATAAAAATAAATACAAAGGTATGTTTCACACCCAGCATCTGTGAGTTTCACCTAAGGAACTATATGGATTTTAGCTCAAGTTAAGGATTAACAAGCAAGTCCCAGTAGCCCAACTAGTTTAGATTCTTTTAACCTTTATGTTGGGAGATGTGTTCACAGGTCTCAGAGTGAATTATAGCTAAAACACAGTTTTGAAAACAACAAAGTTAGACTAAGATGTTTTTGTTAAATAGCTTTGATTAGAAAAACCAAAGAAAACCATCTAAAGTTTTAGAAAGGAGCTTAGTTAAGTGTGAAATTCTCTAAGGTCAGGGAATAAGAACAAGCAGCCCAATTATTACTGGCTAACATAACCTCCTTGCTAGGTATGGTTGATAAACAAAGGTGATGATTAATTCCTTATACCCATTTCTGCCCTCAATCTCTGTATTTAAAAAAAAAACAAAAACAAAACGAAACACTATGGATATGTACCATAAAGATTAAACACAGAGCTGACTCTTTTTCAGGTATAAAAGTTTAGATTTGTGATTCTTTTAAGATACCTTATTCCTTATAAGATAACCTTTCAAGAGAAGTAATTAATATAATTGATCCTTTGTAACTGTAAAATGCAGTCTGCCTGAAAAAGACCTAGCAAGAACACCTTGCTTGTTCACACTGTTAATCTATAACAAGTTGCTTGAGTATGAATGTATGTGGGTTCTTGGAATAATGTGTATATCATCCGTAATACATAAAATGTTTAATTATGTGAGGAACATGGAAAACATGTTTTTACCTATTATAATTTACTTAAAAAATGGAATGCAACTGTTTTGACTCTTGTACTTCCTAGAAGATTCTGTTGGGCTATAAAAGCTGTGAGGAAAACCAGAGATGGCAGAGGCAGAGAATAAAGGGAGCAAGAAGAGAGAAGGAGAGAGAGAGAGAGAGAGAGAGAGAGAGAGAGAGAGAGAGAGAGAGAGGTGAGAGAATAAAGCGAGAGAATTAAAAAGGAAGAGAATAAAGAAGGAAATCATCAAGAAAGTTTGTGTGTATCTTTTTCCCTAACCCTGTGTCAGATAGTAAAGTTTAGCTGCCAATTCTGTGGACTTCTGTTATTCTGTTAAAACCCTGTACTGTTGGAGGCTTTCCCAGCAGCAGAGGTACTAATACTTGTTTAACCAGTGTGCTTTATACTACATGTAACACATATATACATTGCTTCCAATCCCCTAGGCACATTTCTGTTATGCTCTAATCAAAAAAGGCTCATTACTCTGATGCTTTGAATCAGTTGACGTAGGATTAAAGCAGCCATGAAAAGAGCCTGTTACTGTTGGGGCCATTCAAGGGAACCAAAAACCAGCAGTGGAACTCATGCAACATGGCTGGACAATTGGCAAAGCCACACCCAAGTGAGACTCTTGGAAGCAAAGCTCCAAGGACTGTACTTCCTCAGGACCTTGTGCTGAAAGGTACACTAAACATTCTCATGAAAGAGGAGAGGATATCAGTTCAGCCATTTGGAAGTATGTAGCTATAATGGTCCAAGTGTAGCTAACAGTTTTCTTTATAATAACTGGTGGCTTTAGTAATGTAGTCAACCAAGTTGATCAAATGGTTTTTTTAATGTGGATAAAGACATTGTAATTAACCAATCAGTTCCTTCATGTTACCTTCATGGTTACCATATTCCTCATAATCTGTGGGTTCTATTAAAATTCTCAGGGGGATTCTAGCCCTTCACTGGACGTGTTACTGGTACTTATTATAATAGTGATTGACTTTTTTCAAGCATTGATGTTGGAGCAAATTAATGATTTAACCAACACCCAGCCTTAAAAAAAATTGTGAATTATAGAGTGTTAGTAAGGTTATGTTAAGATGTTTTTGTTAATGGCTTTGATGTAGAAAATCTTGGGGAACAATTTAAAGTCTATAAGAATACATTTTTAATAGTTAAACAAGGCAGTCATTGATGTCAGATAACAGGAACAATGGCAGACTGGATATTGCTGACTGATGTACCTTTCTTACTAGAATTGGATGGTGATCAAGGCTGATGATTAATTCCTTGTACCTGCCCCCAACTTCCTGATATAAAGAAACTGTTGAATGGGAATGCACCCTGAGGATTTAAAGTAGAGATAACTGATTGTTTCTCATATATAAAACCTTAGATTTGTGATTCTATTAAGATTTCTTATAAGATTACCTTTTTGAGATATATAATAAAGTAATTGATCCCCTTTTTGTAACCTAGAAATGCAACGTTCCAGAAAGGAACTGACTGAGAAAAATACTTTGCTTGCTAACACTCTGTTAATCTTTAACAGCTTGTTTGGGTATGAATGTATGTGGGTTCTTGGGATAACTTGTTTTTATTTGTAACATGTAAAATACTTAGTTATGTAAGAGATATGGAACATCTTGGGTTTTACTTGTATTCATTGTAATCTTTCACTTAAGATTAGAATTTAATCATAGTGAAATTTTTATATCACTTGAAACATTCTGCTGGGATATGTAACCTGCAAGGGAAAAAAAGACACAGGAGAAGGAAAGCACCAGAAAGAATGTAAACAGAAGGAATCAGGGAAGCAGAAGAAGGGAAACATCAGGGTATCAGAACAGAACAACAACAACAAAAGAGTATAACAAGCAACAGAAAGAATAATGCAATAGAAGAAAAACTTTTATCCCTCAGAAAAAGAAGTCTTTGGGCTTAATCTCATGGACTCTGCAACTTTTTCCCCAGTCCTTTTGAACTTCACAAGGCTGGCCCCTCTGCAGGTTACTGTCCTTGTCCTTGTCTGGATTCCATCTATATATTCTGAAGCATCAGCACAGAATTAATGATTTTTACCAACATACTTTTCTTGTCTTTGTTGTCTTTTCCTAGGTGGATGTACAGCAGCCTGAGGTAATATATCTGTCTAGATATTTGGGACTTGCATATTAAAGCTGCCCCAAGGTCCACTAAACTTTCTCAGCAAAAGAGGAGATGTAACACCAGCCATTTGGAAGTGTATAACTGTAGTGATTCAAGTATAGCTAGCAGTTTTCCTTAAAATAAAACTGGCAGCTTTATTAATAGAGTCAACTAAGGTGATACATTATTTGTTTGTTTGTTTTCTTTTGTTTTTTGTTTTTTTTAATGTGGTGACATTCAGTGCCAACAACTGATCTGATTTCTTTGTTAAGGGAATTCCATTAAAGAAATAACAACCAAGGTGAAGTTATACAAGAACAGTTCAAATGTGCTTCTCTTGAATTCTTTTCTCATACATAAGACAATTTATGGAAAAAGGTGACTAAATGATTCTGTATCCCCAGTCCTTACATAGTGTCCAATTATAGACTTTGTCCTGGAAGAAATGAAAGATTTACTGAAAAATAGATATAATATTCTGAAATTATTGCATGGTATATTTAAAATATTACAAAGTAACCATATAATTTCATACCCCCTGTGGTATGGGTAGAATAAAAAATATAGGTCATGCATCTTAATGTTACACAGACAACTTAATTCTATTGTATATGGACATACATAATATCTGAGTAAAGGATGTCATAATAATTAGAACTATATTAGAAGCATAGAAGTATACCTTGTACCTTACCTTATGAGTAGCAAAATAGATACTACCAGCCTTTTCTTACAAATACCACATGTGTAGTGTAGAAAATAAATGAAACATTAACAGCCCCAAGCGTCATGAAGCTGTTACTAACATTAGGCTTGTCAAGACATGTTGTAGAAGAATCAAGTTTTTAAATGGTGATCCATTTGGGACAATAGACACAGGAGTTTTTATTCAAATCTCTCTCTCTCTCTCTCTCTCTGTCTCTCATGTGCACATACATATATGTACACATTTTCATTTTTTCTCGTTTCTTGCTCCAAGAAATCTGGTTTTTCTCTGTGACCTCATGGTAGTTGACAATGCCTTGACATGAAATTTGAGAAGGGAAGCCTAAGAAAGAGATTTATGGATTTTCATACAAATTGCTCTTTGATCAATATTCAATTTTAAGATCCCAGTGACATAAGGGCCTTGTGCTAGGTCTCAGTTAATAAATATTCCAACAGCTCCTGCAATCCTCAGGTTGAGAGCAGACTTTCACAATGAAACCCATTTACAGGATGTGAAAGCCCAAGAAATTGCTTGGTACTCATCCTTTTGTTCATATATGTATGTCTGATAGAATTTAAACTCCATTAAAATAGTGAATGGATAGTGTCTTATCACACATTTCAAGTGCACCCAACAGCAGAAAATACACAGTGTGTGAACATTAAATGTTCGCTGAAGCACTGAATTGGAATGAATTCAGTTAATGAACTAATTAAATGAACTTAGTAATCTGGTAAACTGATAAAGTATGTCTCTTTTCATCCTTGCATTACCTCTCTGTCTAGAGATGAGGAGAAGTAAACTTGCATCATTGGACTATCTTCTTGTAGTACTGAGTGCTTTGGCTGCTGGGATTTTTTTGAACATATTCTTGAACAGCCTAATCATATGCATGATTGACAACCCACTTACCCTAAGGATATATTTTGAACATTTTATAGCTTATAAAGCCATTAGATTGAAACTTGTGAACAGGAAGATGACTTCAGACTAGTCTGTGAATGAAGACAACCAGAAGAAGTTATATTTAGTGTAATCATAGATTTTTCTCAATTTCAATTCATGAAAAGGAAAATATGAAAGGCAGCCAATTTTCCACTTCAGGTCACACAACAAAAGCTTTCAGAATTGATAGCTTATACTTTATTAAACAGAATATAAATTAATAAATATACGTAATCTTGAAACTAATTGCATTCACTAGCATTTCAGGGTCAAAATTAAGAATAGCCCCATTTAAAAAAAAAAAAAAAAAAAAAGATGCCTTTCTCCCTTGAGTTTTTTTTTTTAATGTGTTTGCATACACCTTTAGTCCTTAAAGTATGTTAATGCATTTTTTATATATAATTCAAGGATTCTGTATAAAATAACTAAGTGTAAGTCGAGGACTATTCTAGGTGAGGGATACTGCCCTGAAAATAAATGTATTCAATATTCTTGTTTTATGTGGTTTACATTCTAATGAGTAGGCAGAGATAAATAATTGAAACAAAAATTAACTTTGGTACTGTTAAACACTAAGGAAAAAAATAAAGATTGGGTGACTCTTAGGAAGTATTGAAGATGAGGTTTACAGACAATAGACCAGATGGTCAATCCAAAATAGTCACGTCTGTATCCAAAGAGAACAAGCCTCATACTGTTTAGAAATACTAGGGATCACTTTTAGGGATCCTTCTTAAGTAATAGAGGCATTTGTATTCTAAATTAGAAAAGTATGAGAGATAAAAGCATAGAGCTGAATTAAAATGTTTGGATCAAACTATGGAGTACATCTCCATACAGGAGGAGATAACTGGTAGGTTGGTGATTTGGTGGGAGTTGGATACACAGAGTCTAGTTTTGAATGTAATACATTTTAAGAATCTTGTATAAAGCTGTATAAGTCTGGAACTCAGAGAAGAGTCATTAACTAGGGTTGGTACTGTTGGTACTAGAATCTGTGGTTTGGGTGGGATGAACAATAGAGAAAGCACATGGGTATAGGAAATAACATCTGACATATACTAAGGATCATATGTCCAAGAAAAGAATGGAAGAAAGTGGGAGAGAGAAAATATCAGCAGGATAATACTGTATTAGAAATGTGTTGAAGAAAGAATTAATAGGGTAATGGAGACATTCATGCATCAAATGTTTCTAATAGATGTAGTATGAAAAACAACACTAAGATGAAAATTGACTTCAATTGAGCTTAACTGAAATGCATAGTGACCCTAAGAAGGAATTTTAGTGCTAAGAAAACAAATCCTGATTTGTTCAGGAAAGTATATTGAATTGGTGACAACATGTGTGTGTGTGTGTGTGTGTGTGTGTATTTCCTTTTATTTCTTCTTATATTTCACTTAGTGTGATGCCATCTACTTACAAAGCCTTCTCTCATCACTAAATTTAAATCAATACTCTTTCACATCTCCTTTTCCTGCTGTATATATCGTCATTAAATTATCATTATTTCATCATGTAGGCATTTTACACTTGTATCATATTTTATATTCCTCATGGATAAAGTCATGCTAAACTCAATTCCTTTTGTGTGTTTTTCTTAGTAATAGGTCCTTACTGTCTAAACAAGAAGTAGTGTTGACTATTAATGACATTCTGCTATACTTATAAATCAGTTCCCTACCCATTCATTTCTCAAGCTTCCTCAAACAGCAGAAGGGAACAGATGTAGAGTCCTACAACCAGACATTGCAGAGAGAGAGAGAGTCTAACAAGGCAAACATGAACTCATAGAAATTAAAGCAGCAAGTATAGGTCCTACATAAGTATTCATCAAGTACTCTACATATATATTACAGCTTTTAACTTAGTATTTTATGAGATACCTGAGTATAAGAACAAGTTGTTCTCTTCTGCTTGTGTCTGATTTTGGTACTCCTTTTATGCCTGTTGGATTTCCTTGTGTAGCTTCAATATAATCATGTTTGTTTTATTATATTTTATTTGGTCATGTTTGGTTGTTAACTCTTAGAAGCCTGTTCATTTCTAATGAGAGACAGAAATTGAATGTATGAAGGGGAGGGAGATGAGAGAGTACTGAGAGGAGTAGAGAGAGAAACTATGATCATAATTTTTATATGAGAAAAGAAATCTATTTTCTATAAAAGAAAAAAGAACAAAACAACAACAACAAAGAGGTGAACTCTATGCTCACTCATTACTTTAAAAAATAGTGTTAATTTGAGGATCAATGTATTTCAAGTTGTTGCTAGTGAAGTAATAAGCAGAAACATCAACAGAGGTCTTGTTTATATACTGAATTGTATCCTGGGTTTCTAGTATTTTATGAAAAATTCCCTAATGACTAGAAAATGAAGTTTCTCTTGATTTCCCTCTATCCAGTTGATGTGATCATACTTCAATCTCTGAGTGTACTCATTTCTGATCATACATTGTCTTAATCATTAAAGTCTGGGCAATGGTGACCAAAGGAAGGAGGCAATGGTTTTAAAATAACAATTTTTTATACCAGCTCTTTATTAATTTTTACTACTTAGTTGCTTGGTACATCCCAATAGTGGCTATGTCAATGTCTAGAATAAGTAAAACAAAGGTGAAAAGAAGTGCCTAGTCATCCAAAGTATGTAAGGGAATGGATGGCTAAACATTGAGGTTGTTTTAGACTACACCATTACTCAATCCATCTCCAGAGAGGTAGTCACCTAGCTGGAGAACAGAGACTTACCTCAACAGTTCTGAAGATCAACTAGAAATGTTCTCCCAATTGCCACTTTATATATGAAGACCCTGATAGCAAAAGAATTAGCTCATTGCATGCCACATGATTTCATCATTGCCATGCATAGATGATGTTATGTGATACAGAGCTTTCTTCTTTTCAGTATCAGTAAAACTTGTCATCATTGCCTGTTTTGTTTTTGTTTGTTTGTTTTGTTTTTGTTTTTGCTTTGTTTTGAATTATAGGAACACAGAATTCTAAGGCTGGAGAATGTTTTAGAGGTCACCGGTCCATCTCTCTCATTTTACCATGGGAGTAATCAAGGTGCATAAATGTGAGATCTGACAGGCATTTTTAAGTTGGTTGGCTGTGGAACCAAAGGAGAAATATGTAGGATGAGGCTCCTAATCACTTTGCTTATTTCATTCTTTCTTAAGTGAATACAGAATTCCCTTGAGGAACTTCTAACTGAGAGCCTATAGCTGTTATTCCATTGTTCACTCATAACTTCTCAAAATGGCTTCATCAAAGAACCCAACAAACACCTATATCATACATATGAAAAATGATGATGCTTTTGACCATGCTACAAAAGCACCCTGAGTATTTATTTCCTTAGGTTAAAAATTGAGTTAAAAGGTACTGCCTGTTTTCTCTTAGCTTAAGATTCTACCATAAATTTTCTAATGAAAAAAGAAAGTACCAGTGCATTCTCATGTATTTAAAATGCACACATGAATTAACAACACTCAGGGTACTGTCCCATTTCTTTTAAAAATGGCAAGGTTGCATTGCCTGTGCTGTAGAGCAGAATGTGGGCTGTTGAATTTTGTGTTATTTCTTTTCACCTTGATTTCTCAAACACTTGCTATTTAAACTTTTGGATGATACAAACTGATCAATAACCCAGTGCTTTGAGGTAGAAAGTTCATTCAGGGAGCCAGCATGGACCCTTTAAAGAAAAGTGCAATTCAGTGGTTCAAGAATAGCACTACAGCTTACCAGGATGATGCCAAGCTTAATCTTCAGGAGAGAGAAAATCATTTCTGTGGTGTGTGGCAGAAAGACAGCTCTGTCGTCAAGTGGAGGCTGATTCCTTATAATCAAAGTCAAGTTGAACATTGAAAGCCAAGCCAGGGTCTCCACTTCATGTTGCATGAAAATTGTTTTCATCCAAGTGAACTGTAAGGAAAATGATTCTACAGAAATTGATTGAGGTAACTTTTAGATGAAGTCCCTCTTCTATATTGGGAAAGAACCTGTTTCCCAACAACAAAAGTGAAAAGACCCTATTCTTTAGGAAGAGGAGAAATTATACATACTACATGTAAGACCACCAGTTATAAGTATGGCAAGACATAAGAAAAAAATGCATTGCTAGGCATATAAACATACCAAAGAAGCCAAACAGTGATTAAGAGTTTGGGCATTCTTGACATTATAAAAGATTTGTTTTGCCCTTTTACATCACATAACCTACAGTTTCTGTTTTTGATGATGAAAATAATTTTTACATAATGTGAAAAATGAAAAAAGAACATGTATGAACCAACCAAAATATGCTTTGTGATTCAATTTTAATTTCCACTGGAAATACCTTGAACATGAGGTTTTACATTGATTATATACTATAGACCCAAAGGAAAGAATGCACACGTTTAATATATATACCCATGATTTAACTTGTCAGTTAACTACCTAAAATATACTGATATCTTAAGATCCTACAGCTGATGTAGTCCACGAACGAAAGGCATTTGGCAGAAATGATGATCTGTGTCTACAACTCAGACATAATGTCCATTTATAAAGATTTTATTGTAATTTTAAGTAGTAAGTGAAAACAAATTTCATAGGTCAAATATCAACTTTCTTGTTACAAACACTTTCTGCTCCATAAACTCAAATTCACATAGGCATAGTGACTGCTACTTATTATTTATTTGAATAAAGACTATTTTTATTAGTTTTACTCAAGATTTTCAATTCATGTCTATGCTTTTCTTCTTCTGATGCCTTAGCCTTAGTTAGTACCTTTCCTTTCCAAAGGGCATTATTAAGTCATCACTATGTGTCTTGATCTTTTAGGACCTGAGGGGAATTGAATATTTAATATCCTTCTCAAAAGTAAGAGCTGAGTGTCTCAGCTTTTGCTGAATACTAATTTTGTGCCACTGTTCACACTTTATGATTATGCAAACACTTAGGAAACTGAAAAGCCACACAGTCACATGATATGCATTATGTTTTAATCATATTAGATCACACACTCACTCCCAAACATAAACGGTGACACAGATGGATTTGAAGTGTTGCATCATTAATGTTAGACATTATGCTTATTGTTTGTGAGGTACCAATATATTTTACTGTTTGGAGTTTTTGAATGATAATTTTTTGGAATGAATTAAAAAGAAAAAAAGCTAAGTGGTTAAGGCTGCAGAAATGGCTGAGTGCTCAAGAACTCATGCTGCTGCTCTTGTAGAGCACTTTGGTTTGAGTCCCAGCATACAAGGAAGCAGATAGCTACATCCAGTGCTAGGGAATTCATCTACCTCTTCTAGTGTCCACAGGTACTGCACACAGATGGTATCATTATAAACATGTAGGTAAAACACTGAATGTAAAATAAATCCTACTGTCTAATAGTAATGAAATACATAATTTTGGGCTATAATATGAGAGGCACTAATTCTTTTGTGGGTAACAAGAAGAACAAGTAATGAACAAAATCTTGACACCCCTTACTCATATGATGGCTCCTCTCTCTCTTCAACTAAGCTCCAGGAACTTAGTCCAGTTCTTGGCTGTGGATCACTGCATCTGCTTCCACCAGTTACTGGATGTAGGTTCTATGTTGACAATTAGAATATTCATTAATCTGATCATAGGGGAAGGCAACTTCAAGTACTCTCTCCTTTACTGGTAGTAGTTTGACTTATCTTTTTTTCCCTCTTATTTTACATATCAATCCCAGTTCCCTCCCTCACTCCACCTCTCCCTCCCTCTCATGCCCCCACCACCACCATCCCATCCCACCCCCCTCTACTCCACAGGGAGGGTTTTGCCTTCCAGGAGTGATAAACCAAATATGCCAAGTCATATGATTAGGGACTAGGCCCTCCCTCCTGCCTCTAGGTTAAGGGAGTATCTCTCTGTGGAGAATGTGCTCCCAAAGTCCTTTTGAGCTATCTTTGTGGAATCCTGGGCATTTCCCTAGCACCTGGTTTCTCCCTACCTCTTTAATTAATTCCCTCTTTGAAGGTTTCTCTTTCATGGTTCTCCCTCTCCAACCAAGCCCTAACTCAGTCCTCTGGAGCTCTCATGTTTCCATCCTCTATTCCCTCCCTTCTACTCCCCTTCCCAATTTACTCAGGAGACCTTAACTATTTCCCTTTCTTGGGGCCCTCCATATGTGTCCTTTTTAGGATGCTCCTTTTTACATAACTTCTCTGGATTTCTGGATGGTAGCCTGGTTATCCTTTGCTTTACATCTAATGTCCACTTATCAGCGAATAGTTACCTTGTTTGTCTTTCTGACCATCCATTTGCCTGAAAATTTCAAGGTGATCATATTTGGGAAAACCACAGAGATAGCTGACCTGAGCTAGTGAAAGCTCATGGACTCTGTATTGACAGCTGGGGTTGCTTGCATGGAACCAAACTAAGCACTCTTAGTGTGGGTGACAGTTACGTGGTTTGATTTGTTCGAATGGTCCCTAGACTTGGGACCAAAACTTATCCCAGGTGCATGACCTAGCTCTTTGGAGCCCATTTCCTGTAGTGGGATATCTTGCTCAGCCTTGACAGAGGGCTGGGTGGGAGGTTATCCTGGCTTAACTTTGTATACCAGACTTTGTTGATTTCCCAAGGGAGGCCTTGCTCACTTGCAGTAGTGGGTGAGGTGGGACGGGAGGAATTAGGGGGCAGAGAAGGGAGGGAGGAGAACTGGGGCTAGTATCCAAAATGAAAAAAAGATTAAATAAAAAATGCATTTTTCCAAAAAGAAATATAAAAGACTGACATCTCTATAAGGCTAGAATTTGGAACTCACATAATTTGAATGCCTGAGATAATGTTTAGTTTTTTTCTTTGCTTAATGAAACACATATTCATCTAAATGTTTTATATGTACTTTTAAGTGGAAAGGCTTTTACTTAATTTAAATAATTTAGATTTAAAATCTTAATACAAATAAGCAGAGACATTTTGTAGTTCTGCTTAACAGCTATATTGAAGTGTAATTGGTACAGGAAGGACTGTACACCTGTATTTATTTGTGTTGGTGAATTTGTACAGGTTAATTACTGTGAAGCCATGAACCCAAACAGAAAAATCAACCCCTCCATCATGTTCTAAAGTATCTTTGCATCTTTTTGTGTGTTTTTTTTTTTTTACTTTTTTATTTAGTATTGGTAAACTATTTAATATGAGTTTAATGTTAAACCATTAAAGCAAAAAGCTCTCCTGATTTGCTATAATCCTAATTCCTAGCAACTCCTATTATATCTATTAATTTATTGATATTTGCACTCTATATTCTATAATGTTTCCCAAGCCTTAGGAGCAGAAGTTATATTATGGAAGTATCCAATGGACCTGGGAATGCTGCAATGATTTGGTCTCTGCATTTTTATGGAGAATGATCTCTGTATGCTGAAAATTGAAGCTTCTTTGATGAGGAAGTTGGATAGGTTTCTGGGACCTGGTATGATTTCCTCCTCCTGAATGGGCCTCAATCCAATTAGACAGTTGCTTGTTACCAATATGATGTGAATGCCATTACTGCCCTTTTATGGATATCTTGCCATGATTTTCATTGTTGTGGTTAAAATTATTTATGATTAAAAAAATAAACTTCTATTCCTTTGTGTCTCCTTTAATTTCTTTTATAACAAATACAAAAGTATTTCATCTCATATTAATTTTGTTCCTGTTTTTAAAATTCTTTTTGAAGTTTGTAAAAATGAACTTGCTATAGTAATTCATTTCTCCAATGGTCCATTGGTACTAGAAGTATATCCAATACATGGTTTCTTTCCAATTATGTGTAGGAAGTACTTTCTTCCAATAATTTTAGTTGATATTAATAAAATATGTTTGAGATAGTTTTGTATAAATGTCAAAATTCCATCTGTCAGGAAAAATATGTACAATGATTAGTCAATTGATAGTTTCCTTCATCTCTCTTGATAGATTGATGCACATAGCCACACACTCATTCATGAACATGTTATTTAGTAATGTATACAGTATTATAATTGCATTGTGTTTCTTCCCCATTAGTCATTCTGCATCTATCTGCAAAATGAACATCGTTAGCAATATGCTAAAGGTCATGTTATTGTCAAATAATTGTGAACAATTAAATGGCATGTATTAAAATATTGATCTGAAATACTTTATTAAAAACAATACTTCTGCTTTATTAAAAATTATTATTGCTGACTTTTATGTAGAGTTTGTTCAATTCAGTGGTGTCAAATTGACAACAGTTTTCAAGGAAATCATTACTTTTTATTTCCATATCATGTCTCTTATACTATGTCAAAATGATAATAGCAATAATATGGTTCCTACCTTCTCAAACTCCTTCCTGGATATGTTCATTTACATGACATTATAACTTTGGTAGTTTCACTGAAAGCATGAGTTTTCTGGCCCATCAGTGTCCTGCCACCCTTCAGCCCCAAATGAACTCAAGGACACTATAACAGTTATAAAACTGTTGGCCATTGACTAGGGCTTCTTATTGGCTAGCTCTGTCTTAATTATCCCGTTTCTATTAATCTATACATTTCCACATAGACTTGGATTACTGTAGAACATCTGGTGCATCCTCTCCCAGGCTGCAATGAAAATTCTGCCTGCCTATGTTTTCCAGAATCCTCCTCATTTCCTGCCTATACTTCCTACCTGGTCAATCAGCCAATGAGTGTTTTATTCAACAGCCTAAAGAGAGACATATACAGAAGAACAACCTCCATCACACTCTAGTTTATGATTAGAAAATACTAAAGCATTAAATAAGCATGTATTACAACATAGCATATGATTACTATTAGTCAACTCCATTCTTTTTTATTTAAATGAAAAAAAAAAAACATACCAATCCCAGTTCCCTCTCCCTCCTGTCCCTGAACTCTCTACACTATCTCCTTATTCCATCTCCATGCACTCCTCAGGGAGGGTTAGGCCTCCCATTGGGAATCATCAAAATCTGTCATATCATGTGGGGCATGACTGAGGACCTCCCCTTGTATCTAGGCTAAACAAAGTATTCCCTTCATAGGTAATGTGCTAGAAAAAGCCAGTACATGAACTAGGGATAAATATTGGCTACACTGCCAGCAGCCCCATAGACTTCCCAAGGCCCCAAACTGATACCCACATTCAGGGTGCCTGGTTTTGTCTTATACAGATCCCTCAGCTATCAGTCTGGACACAGTGAGCTCCCACTTGCTCAGGTCAGCTATTTCTGTGAGTTTCACTAACGTGGTCTTGACCCCTTTGCTCATCACGCCTCCCTATCTACCACTGGACTCCAAAAGTTCAGCTAAGTGCTTATCTGTCAATCTCTGCTTCTGCTACCATCAGCTACTGAATGAAGGCTCTGTGATGGTATTTAAGGTAGTCATCAATCTCATTATACAGGAAGGGAATTTAAGGTAGTCTCTTCACTATTGATTAGATTCTTTGTTGGTGGTCATTTTTGTGGGTCCTTGGAATTTCCCTAGCGGCAGATTTCTCATTAACCACATAATGGTTCCCTATATCATGGTATCACTTTCCTTGCTCTCACTCTCTGTCCTTGCTCCAACCTGACATTCCTGATCCCTCATGTTCTATACTTTTCTCCTTCTCCCCTCCTCTTTCTCCTACACATTCACTCAATTTTCTTGGGAAACCTTGTCCCTTTCCCCTTCTCTGGGGGTCCATGTATATCTCTTTTTGGGTCCTCCTTATTTCCTAGCTTCTCTGTAGTTGTAGATTGTAGACTGGTTAACCTTTAAACTATGTCTAATATGAATATCTACTTATAAGTGAGTACATACCATGTTTGCTTTTCTGTGACTGGAATGCCTTACTCAGTATGGTTTCTTTTAGTTCCATCCATTTGACTGTTAATTTCAAGATACCAGTGTTTTTTACAGTTGTATAGTACTCTATTTTCTTCATCAGTTCTTCAGTTGAGTAGCATCTAGGTTACTTCCAGATTCTAGCAATTACAAATAATGCTGCTATGATCAGAGTTGAATAGATGTCTCTCTGGTATGAAAGTGCATCCTTTAGTGTTGATTTTATAACTGAACATTTTATGTTAAGAAGGAATACCCCAATGACTTGCATATACACCAAAAAAATAGGGGTTAACTGTCCTTGTTTTTGAAATATTCACTTAACGAACACTGCAGAAACTTTAGAAATAAATAAAACAAGACCTGCTATAAGCCAAAATGTGGAATTTCTGGGTTTTGAAGTAGAAAGATTCCCAATTTGCTGAGAAATCACCATACTGATTTCCAAGGGGGCTGTAAAATTTGCACTCTTACCAGCAAGAGAGGAATGTTCACCTTACTCCACATCCTATCCAGCATAAGCTTTTATTAGCCTTCTTAATCTTAACCATTCTGACAGGAGTAAGAATGTATCTCAGAGTTGTTTTGATTTGCATTTCCCTGATGGCTAATGATGTTGAGCAATTCCTTAAGTATCTTTCTACCATTTGAGTTTCCTCTGTTGAGAATTCTCTAGTTAGATCTGTGTCCTATTTTTCAATTGAATTATCTGGTATTTTGGTGTATAGTTTCTTGAATTCTTGTAGATTTCAGAGATCAGCCCTTGGTCAGATGTGGGTTTTTGTGAAGATCTTTTTCCATTCTGTAGACTGCTGTTTTGTCTTGTTTACTGTGTTCTTTGCCTTACAGAAGCTTCTCAGTTTCAGGAGGTCCCATTTATTAATTGTCAACCTCAGTGTCTATGCTACTTGTGCTATGTTAAGAAAATGGTCTCCTGTGCCATGTGTTCAAGGGTATTTCCCACTTTCTGTGCTACAAGTTTCAGTGTGGCTGGATTTATGTTGAGTTCTTTGATCCATTTGGACTTGAGTTTTGTTTATGAAAAAGATATGGATCTATCTGCAATCTTCTACATGTCAGAATCCAGTTGTGCCAGCACCATTTGTTGAAGATGCTTTCTTTTTTCTATTGTATAATTTTAGTTTCTTTGTCAAAAAACAAGTGTTCATAAGTAGGTGGATTAATCCCTTAGCCTTTGATTCAATTCCATTGGTCTACCTGTCTTTTTGTGTCAATAGCAAGATGCAAGATGTTTTCATTATTATAGCTTTATAATAGAGTTTGAATTCAGGGATGGTGATGTCTCTGGAATTTCCTTTATTGTATAGGATTGATTTGACTATACTATGTGTTTTATTTTTTCATATGAACTTGAGTATTGTTCTTTCAAAGTCTGTGAAGAATTGCACTGGGAATTTGATGGGAAAGCATTGAATCTGTAGATTGCTTTTGGTAAGTTTGCCACTTTTACTTTGTTGATCCTACCTATCCAAGGGCATGAGAGATCTTTCCATTTTCTGGTATCTTCTTTAATTTCTTTCTTTAATTACTTAAAGTTCTTGTCATACAGGTCTTTCATTTGTTTGATTAGAGTTACCCAAAAAAATATTTTATGTTGTTTGTGGCTATTGAGAAGGGTGATATTTCTCTGATTTCTTTCTCAGCCTGTTTATCATCAATGTATAGGGGGAATACTGATTTATTTTTTTTTAAATATTGTATCCTGCCACTTTACTGAAGGTGTTTACCGGCTGTAGGATTTCCATGGTAAAAAAATTTTAGGTCACTTATGTAAACTACAGATAGTGGAAGTTTGATTTCTTCCTTTTCAATTTGTATCCCCTGGATATTCTTTTGTTGTCTCATTTTTCTAGTTAGATCTTCAAATACAATATTGCCTAGATGTGGAGAGCTTGGACAGGCTTATTTTGTTCCTTATTTTAGAGGAATTCCATTAAGTTTCTCTCCATTTAGTATGATGTCAACCATTGGCTTGCTGTATGTAACCTATTTATGTATGTTCCTTTTATCCTGATCTCTCCATGAATTTATCATGAAGGGGATGTGGATTTTGTTGATGTCTTTTTCAGCATCCATTCAATGAGATGATCATGTGACTTTTATTTCAGTTTATTTATATGATGGATTAAGTTAACATATTTTCATATGATGAGCCATCCCTGCATCACAGGCATGAAGCCTACTTGATCATGGAGGATAAGTTTTCAGATGTGTTCTTGAATTTGGTTTACCGATATTTTATTGGGTATTTTTCATCACTTTTCATGAGGGATATAGGTCTGTAATCCTCACTCTTATGTGTGTCTTTGTGTGGTTTTGGTACCAAGGTAATTGTAGCCTCATAGAGAGTTTGTAAATTATTCTTCTATTTCTATTTTATGGAACAACTTGAGGAGTTTTGGTATTAGCTCTTTGAATTTCTGGTAGATTTCGGCACTGAAACTATCTTGATTTTTTTTGATTGGGAGCCTTTTGATAATGTTTCTATTTCATTAGGAGTTATACATCTATTTAAATTTTTATCTGTTCTTGATTTAATTTTGTTATGTGATATCTATCCACAATATTGCTCATTTCTTTTACATTTTTCCAATTTTGTGGAATACAGGTGTTTGACGTGTAAACTGATGATTGTCTGGATTTCCTCAATGTCTCTTATTATGTCCCCCTTTTCATTTCTGATTTTGATAATTTCCATAATCTCCCTCTGTATATTTTGGTTAGTTTCAATAAAGGTTTGTCTATCTTGTTGATTTTCTTGAAGAACCAACCCTTTGTTTCATGATTTTTTTGTGTTTTTGTTTGTTTCTATATTATTGATTTCAGCCTTCTATTTGTTATTTGCTGGCTTCTATGCTTCCTGTGTGAGTTTGCTACTATTTGTTCTAGATCTCCCAAGTATGCTGTTAAGTTACTAATGTAGGAGTTTTCCAGTTACCTTTTAGTACTGCTTTCAAAGTGTCTCAGATGTTTGGGTATATTGTGCATTCATTTTTATTGAATTCTAGGAGGTCTATTGAATATGAAGAAAGAAGAAGAATTATTATTTTTGAAAATAAGTTATAATACTATAAAACTGGTTAAGATTCAGAGAAAACCATACACTATTAAAAATGAAGTTGTTGAGACCTAAACCATCCCTTATTACTTCTGCTGTCATTGGACCCATCCATGAATACTCCAGAAACCATTGAGCACTTCCTCTACTACAGTTGGAGCCTTGGCCACATACCCATCAAGAGAGGTAAGTGACTGGGTTCCCAGATGGAACCCTCTAACTCCTAGGGCCTAATAGACTGGGGTACATTTAGCTCTACCACGCTGCCTACCAAAGCTCCAGAGACCCAGGGAAGGCTCATCACACCCCAAACCATACAAAACCACATATGCCATTCTTGGAATCTTGGCCCTGCCACCACAGGTAGAGAGGAAGAATAACTACATAAGCTACAGACTCCATATACCTAAACTTGAGGTAGAGAAACCCCCTGCATCAAATGCCCCACCTGCATCCACTGGAGGTGGAGATGAGTAAAGTGTAGACAACAGTATAAAACCGCATTCAACAACATAAGGAGTAATATGATACCACCAGAGATGAGTGGTTCTACATGAGCAAGACCTGAACACAGTAATGCAGATGAAGCAGATGAAAACAACCTTAAAAATAAGTTTATGGTCTACAATCTAAGACTCCTAGAAATAGCAGATAAATACCCTGAATTGGCTGTCTCCTGTGGCCTTCAAGTGGAGATATTGGGACACCAACCCAGACACATAACCTTCTACCTACAGACCGTCCTGCTTATGGAATATGCTGGGATTGGTGCCTAGCCTAACTGTCACCAGAAAAGCTTCTTCCAGAAACTGATGAAAACAGACATTGATCCACAGCCAAATATTAGGCAGAGTTCAGAAGATTCTGCAGATGATGGGGAGAAAGAATTGTAAGGAGCCAGAGGGGCCAAGGACACCACAAAACAACCCCACAGAATAAACTAACCTGGGGCACACATAGATTGAACCAACATCTAGTGACCCTGCATGGGGCTTACCTAGAAACTCAACATATGTGTGACAGTTGTATAACTTTGTCCTCTTTTGGGACTCCTAACAGTGTGAGCAGGGGATATCTCTGACACTTTTACTGGCTTATGGAACATATCTCCTCATTCTAAATTGCCATGACCAGCCTTAATACATGGGAATGTGCTTAGTCTTACTGTAACTTGTTATGCCATGTTTGTTGATATCCATGGAAGAAATGTTCTTTCCTGAACAGAAATGGAGGGCAAGTGGATTGAACAGTAGGAACAGAACAGAGTGGAGGATGGAGAAGAGTAAGGGGAAAGTGTGGCTGGAATGTAAAATTAAAAAATAAATTTAAAATTGAAAAATTTTAAATTTTCTATAATGAAATATGAAAACACTCTCTGGAAACACAATTTCTTTAAAAAATAAAAATATTTGATATTTGTATTTTTGAATTGTAAGAAGAAAATATCACAGTTTTTACTGATAAAATTCTATCTAATTTATTTATTTACTCATTTATTTGATGTCCTCAGTAGGGAAAAACAAAAATAATGGAATCTGAAATTCCCAATGGATGGAAATAGAAGAAATCATCCTGAATTAGGTAATATAGGCACAAAATCAAACATGGTATGTACTCACTCATATATGGCTATTAGACATACAGAAAAAAAAAAAAAAAACAGCCTACAATCCATATGTCCAGAGAAGCTAGGAAAGAAGGAAGACCCCCAGAGAAGGGGAAAGGAACAAGACCTCCTGAACATATTAGGGGCATTGTGGGAGAAAGAGGATGTTAAGAGAAACTAAAGGAGAGAAGAGGAGGAGGGAAAAGTCATGAGGGTGCAGAAAAATGAGTTGGGGAAGAATAGATGGGAACAAAAAAAGATAACATAATAGATGGAGCCATTATAGGTTTAAAGAGAAATCTGGTACTAGGGAAATGCCCAGAGATTTACCATGATGATCCCAACTAAGAATCTAAGAAATAGTGGAGAGGCTACCTTAAATGCCCTTCCCCTATAATGAGATTGATGACTACCTTATATGCCATCCTATACCCTTCACCCATTAGCCAAACGCTTATACACTGAGCCAAACTCCTGGAATCCAGTTGTAGAGATGGAGGAAGGATAAGCAAATGGTCAAAACCAGGTTGGGGAAACCCACAGAAACATCTGACCAGAATAAGGGGGAGTTCATGGACCCCAGACTGACATCTAGGAAACCAGCATAGAACTGAAGCATGCCCCCTAAACATGGGTGTTAGGAAGACTGGGAAGTCTATGGGGCTTCTAGTAGTAGAATAGTGTTCATTTCTGGTATACAAATGGACTTTAGAGTGATACTCTCTCAACCTAGACACAAAGGATTGGGCATAGACCCTGTCCCAAATGATGTGACGGAATTTGATGAACCCCCCCCCTTGGAAGACCGCATACTCCATGGGGAGCAGAAGGGGATTTGATGGGGGGAGGTCTGTGGGGAGGTAGGAGGATAGGTGGGAGAGGTAACTGGGGTTTATATGTAAAATAACATTATATCTTATTTAAATAAATAAAAATTTTAAAAATCATTGAAGAAACTTTCCCAAACTAAAGAAGGAATGCCAGTGGAAGTAGAAGCATAACCAAACAGACAGTACAAAAAAGTTTCCTTGCCACATAATAATCAAAACACCAACAATATAGAATAATGAAAGAATATTAAGAGCTGCAAAGGCAAAAGGCCAAGTAATATGTAAAGGGAGACCTATCAGAATTTCGTCTGACTTCTCAATGGAAACTCTGAAAGCCAGAACGTCCTAGACAGTTGTTCTACAGACACTAAGAGACCACGAATGTCATCCCAGACTACTATACCCAGCAAACTTTCAATCACTATAGATATATTCCATGACAAAACCAAATTTAAAAAATGCATGTCCACAAATACAGCCAGACATGATGTACTCCAACCCAAGGAAGTTAGCAACACTCACAATAGATAATCCCACATTACTTAAACCCACAAAAAAGGAAACATACACACAATAACACCACTAACAACAAATCCAAAAATCAGCAATTAGTGGTCACTAATATCTCTTATTGTCAGTGGTCTCAATTAGCCTATAAAAAGACAAGCTAACAGGCCATCCCTCTTCTGCATACAATAAACATACTTCAATTTCAAAGCAGGCATTACCTCAGAGTAAAGTGTTGGGAAAAGATTTTCCAATAAAATGGATATACTTCAAACTAAAATTATTCAAAAGAAATGAAAAAGGTAATTTCATATTTGACCCAGGAAATAAATCCACCACAGTGAAGTCTCAATTCTGAACATCTATGACCCAAATACAAGGCCACACACATCCATAAAAGGAACATTACTAAAACTCATATCTCACATAAAACCTCACATACTTACAGTGAGAGACTTCAATACCCCACTCTCTCCACTGGACAGGACTAATAGTCAGAAACTTAACAGAGAAACAAAGAACTAAAAGAAGTTATGATTCAATTGGTTTTAACAGACATCTTCAATACATTCCGTTCACACAAAAGAATATCCCTTCTTTTCAGTGCCCCATGGAACCTTCTCTAAAATCAACCATATAAGTGACAACAAGGCAAACCTCAACAGATACAAAAGAATTGGAATAAGCCCCTGTATCTTACTGGATCACCATGGTTTAAAGTTAGAATTCAATAACAACAAAATTTCAGAAAGACGACAAACAAATTGAAATTGAACAATGCTCAATTGTATCACCCCTCAGTCAAGGAAGAAATAAAGACAAAAATTTCCAGTTTGAATACTCAACATTATTAATATATGTCAAGTCATTTTTCTGTTACTCCAAAGGTTAACTAATGAAAGTTTAGAAAGATAAAAGTAATAAGGCAGTTAAATAACTGCAAAGTAGTAATTAATGTAGAAATGTCATTAGCATCAATAGACTATACTGAATGATATCTTTAACTATTATGCAATTCTAAATAAGTCTTTGAAAGTATCTGTATCTTGCATGAGCAAGGACCTGAATACTGGATAACCAAGAATAAATAACATAAAGGATGAGATGATAAGTGTTAATTTTGTAAATTACATATTTACAAGAATCAGTGTTTATTTTACTATTAACTAGTTTATATAAAAAATACATACTCCTGGCATATATTCTCTTATAATGGTACAGAACATATTAAAATGAGTATATAATGTATATACTTGTTTGTTAGAAGATTAAACATGTTCACAACCAAAGGATCAATTTTTGTTCTACCAACATATCTCTTCAAATTTTGATTCTTCTCTTGTCATTATTCTCATTGAGTACTTGGTCTGACCATCATATATTTATGTATTACAGGACAAATATTTAGATAGTCCTGAAAATGCTATTACCTAACTATCTACTTTCTAGGATTCTGAATCCCATTCTGGTCTACATCTCAGGTAATATCTCATTCTTTTGAGCATGTTCAGCAGTTCACAGAGCCAGGTCAAGACTCCATCTCTAGACATTTTACAACTGCTGTTCTCTTTCATTATCCCAAATGATACTGAACATCTTGGACAAGACTTCTCATTTATTTATTCTTATCATGTTCATTGTTCTATTCAGAAGTTGAATTGACATGGATGTACAGGCTGTTTTGTTATAGTATTTCTTCTTTTCAACCTAAAATCTATTGTTACAACTTCACACAATGGACTTGAATAGAAGTAAAAATGCCTATAAATGAGTTTCATACTTTATTTCTTTTTAGTTTCTTTCATGTTTTCATAGGTGATTTGTGTAAAATCTGAATTCACAATTCCTTTTGTGTGAGTTTTCTATTTGAATCATTTATTGGTCTGCTTCCCCAAGTTCCATAGTGATTTTTTTTTTTTTTTAGGGGAAGGATAAAGATGTTTTTCATAAAGTTAGCCAAAGTATTTTTCCTTTTAAGTAAAAGAACTGTGATAGGCATTCTCTTTCCAGTATAGACTTTTGAATGAGGGGAAGTTATGTATCTTTATGTGTCTTTGGTGGGACCATGTATGAGGAGCCTTGTTGAGAATTTCACATGTAGACCAATAGGAACATATGCACATGCTCTCTCTCTCTCTCTCTCTCTCTCTCTCTCTCTCTCTCTCTCTCCTCTTATATTACCTTTTAAAACTACAGGTTGGTTTTGAGCAGTTTAGCAGGAATAATAATAGGGAAGTTAGAATGCTAATTTATCACAATTACATTAGATAAGCAAGAGATTGCCAGGTTAAAAGGAATGATTTTTTTCCCCGTAAAGAAATTTCCTTTTTATTTCCAAACAAAGGCTATTAAGTCAAGTTTTCTTCCTTTTCTTTTTATTTTCCCACAAACGTTTTCCAGTTGTGTGCCTCTCTGTGCATGATGCAGAAATTTAGTTTCCTCACCAGTTTCAAGGTGTGTTCTTGACCTGTCTTTCCCATGGTATCCTCCTTTGGTGATGCTGGCCAACCATCACTTGAAACATTCACATTCAGCACAAGATTCCTGCTTGTATTAGCAGTATTCTCAAGTGGTAGAACTTGTTCAAGAAATTCCATTTTAAATGTAAGTTTCATATATAATGAAATTGTACAAAATTACTGTCTCTGAGAAATAACATTTTCTTCAACTGAGCACCAAGTTGTCTCCATAAGTGTCATTGATGTTTTTCTGTAGTTCTTTCAAGAGGAATTAATGCTGATGACTTCTTGTATTTTAACATCTGAAGCTTTCATGTTGTTGCTTTCTTAAAAGTGAAATGATTTTTTTATTCTCTTTTCAGTTTTGCTTATCTCCATGCACTTGAACCTACCTCTCTCAAGTTGGATTTAGTTTTTCTTTGTTGTTTTGGTTTGGTTGTTTTGTTTGTTTCCTTCTTTTAAAGTGTAAGACTTTAAAATCTTTGGGATAGAAAAGTCTTTATAACCCTAATGATATTCAGTTGATATTCTGATACTTTGTGACAATCCCTCCCTTCCTAATATTTTTTTAATTATTTATTTTTTAATTTTACATGTCGGATGTGAGGGCGATCTGGCTACGATATCTGTCACCCCATTGATTGCCAGGGTTGATGTGCCTGATCTGGCTGGCTAGGTGGGTGTCCCCTTCCTCCCTCACCTCTCCATGTGCCTTCCTCGTGAAGCTGCGGGCTTGGTTGAATAGGATGACCTTCCCCCAATAGAGGAGGACCAGTCTTTGGTCAAGGGTATATGAGTAGCTGCACTCACCTGATAGAAACTCCAAACAAGCTCTCAAGGTCCTTCATAATTTGTTGACTGTTCTTTAATGGTTAGTGCAGACTATCTGCTGTGAATCATGAATGGGATGAGGGAAATAATTGGTTACCTTGAATTGATTTGAAAAATTAAGACACTGTCAATATCAATGAAAGCTCAGTTTTGCTTTCCTTTACCCTGCCCTATCAGTATCTTTTAAACAAGTCATTGTATGGGAGCTAAAGGTTTTCAGACATTCCAAGAGGCTGTTTGGCAAAGTTTGGACAAATCACTTAATGATGAGACTTTTAACTGTATTTGGTAATGCCACTTGTCTCTCCATCTATCAAACAATTATACATACAATACCAATGAATACACTTTCAGCCTTTTACCACGAAGAAAAGCAACCAAGCAAATAAAGCTTAAGTATTCTTTTATATGGAGATAATTAAATGTGAAAAATTAATTCATATTTAGATATATATGTAATATAACTCCAAGTATTATATACATGTCAATAATTTTTGAATATTTTAATTTTATTAAATATAAAATCAGAGCATGTGATGGCTTGTCTGTGATTATTAATTTGGTGGACCATAGAAATTATAACTATGTTTTGTAGACCATAGAATTATTATAATTTGGTTTCTTGAATATACCTTATACTTATAGCATACAATACTCTTTTATATTCATAACATATATTAATCCAAAAGCTATAGCATGTATTATACATATTTTATGTTACAATGCATAAAATATGCACATGGATTTGATCTCCAGCATTTTAATTTTCTTGATATAAAAATAAATTAAAATAATTGTTAAATCATCTTCCCCAGTTCCAATCCAGGCCTATAAAATCATAACTCCTAGCAATAAATCCTGGTTATCTCTTTCTTTAAGGATCTCATCAGGAAGAATGTGTCCTAGCCACACAACTGGGTCAGGCAGTTAGAGCTTGCTAGATGACAACTGCTTACCTTCCCAAGATTTTCTCTTGAGACTCCTGTCCTTGCAGCACAAGGCCAACCTTAGGACTAATTCTTTCATATCTTATACTTGACATCACCTCTTTGTTTTGTTTTGTTTTCAATTTAGTTTTGACAATTTCACACAGGGGCATTTATAGTATTCTCTCTGTCTCTTCCCTTCCATTCTTCCCATTTATTCTCAAGTTCATGATCTCTTATTCTTGTATTATCATTTTATAAATACAACCTGCTGAGTTCAGTTAATGTTGATTATATGTGTCTAAGGCTGACCTTTTAGGATTGGATAACCTATCACTGTCTCATAATTGGATAAGTTTGATTCTCCCTCTCTCAGCAACAATTATCTGTCTGTTACTTTTTGTCTATGGGCTGTGCCTTATGAGAATTGTTTCATCCACATAAGCTTGTAAACTAGTATGCTTTTTTTAGATCTTGCCTCGGCAAATACATTGATCTCTCCTGGGTACAGCTTCCCTGTCATATATATAAGGTAATACTTCACAGCATACATGCTAATTGTCTGGATCTGTCTGCCCACCTCACAATGTTACCATAGATCTGGTTTAGACATTGTGTTTTCTGACCAATGGGTGTGTGATGGTTTTCTTCTTCTTCTTCTTCTTCTTCTTCTTCTTCTTCTTCTTCTTCTTCTTCTTCTTCTTCTTCTTCTTCTCCTTCTTCTTCTGCTGCTGCTGCTTCTTCTTCTCCTTCTTCTCCTCCTTCTCCTCCTCCTCCGCCTTATTCTTCTTCCTTCTCCTCCTCTTCCTCATTTTCCTCCTTCTTCTCCTACTCCTCCTCTTCCTCCTTCTCTTTCTTCTTCCTTCCTCTCTTTTCATTTATTCTTTGTGTCTTTCACATCATGCATCTCTATCCAATTCATTTCCCATCCCTTCATATCTGCCTTTATAACATTATCAACCCTAAAAAATGAATAAAATTTAAGGGAAAAATTTATCTCCTCATAGAAGCTGCAATGTGATACAATGAATCATGTAGTAAACCCTTTCATCCAGGGATCTTTTCTTGCAAGTGTTCATTACAAAGATTCATTCTTGATCTTGTTTTAGGCCTCTGGCCTGCTATACTATCTATGCTAGGCCCTCACCATGGCACAGCTCATTAAAACGAGACTCACAACCAAAAACAACAGGATAATTTCTTTTTAATAGAATCATACTGGTTTCCAATTTTCACTTGTTGGATGTCCTTTGTTCTCTTAGTTACAAACGAAAAATCAATACCTCTTAAAAGACTTCATGAAGCTAAAATTACAGAACACATATTAATAATAAAGCTAGGAAGTTTTCAAGTTGTTATCTTGAATATATGCTTGTTGAACATTTTACACATATTTCTTCATTTGTTTGTTCTCATGACCATCTGTGCTTAGGTGTTATGATGATAACTACCCTATAAAAGTAGAAATTTGGTTTAAACTAGCTTTTTATCCAAGCCTACAGAGATGTTTTCTGGAAGAGTAGCAAGGACTCTTAACCAGTGTGTCATCTCTCCAACCACAAGACTGTTTCATTTACTTTGCTCAGAAACCCTTGCATCAAAATTCTATTTATATGACCTCCTTGCAGTTTTTGTGTCTGTTATTGTTCTCTCATATAGTATATGCCAACCATAGCTTCCCTTCCCTCAGATCTCCTCTTCCTCCATTTCCCATCAAAAAAAGAGAGTCCCCCCCTTGGATGCCAGCCAAATGCAGGGTAGCAAGATGAAATAAGACTAGACACAAGCTTCACATCAAGGCTGAACAAGGCAATCCAGTAGGATTTAAAGGGTTCCAAGAGCAGGCAAAAGAATCAAAGACACCCCTATCTCCACTGTTAGGAGTTTCACAAAAATCCCAACCTAATTAATCATAGCAAGTATGCAGACCCATGCAGTGTCCATGGGTGTTTGTTCAGTCTCTATGAGTCCCTAAGAGCCCTGATTAGTTAATTCTGTGAGCTATGTTTTCCTGGTACTCTCTACTCCTCTGGCTCCTACAATCCTTCCTTCCTCTCTTCTGTGCACTTCCCTAAGCTCCACCTAATGTTTGACTGTGGGTATCTGTATCTATCTGCTCACATCAGCTGCTGGAAGAAGCCTTTCTGGTGATAATTAGGTTAGGCATAGATCTATGAATATAGCAGAGTATCATTAATCATCATTTCATAGCCTTTGGGGGCAGTTTTGTTTGGTTCTAACCTAGGTCTTTGAACCACCATGCCACTGCATCCTAGTCAGTCAGGCAGTGTCTGAAATGGGCTCTCTCTCTTGGCTTGGGTTTCAAGTTAAAACAATCACCAGTTAGCCACTCCCACAAGTTCAAAGCTATCATTGAGCCAGAGCATTTTGCAGCCAGGACAGATTGTAGGTTACAGATTTTGTGGATGGGTTAGTATCCCAGTCCAATCACTGACAGACTAGCCTGTTTACAAAAGATAGATGATTCAGACTCCTTATTCTCTATTACTTGGAGTCCATACTAGAGTCACTCTCATAGGTTTCAGGAAGTTTCCAAATGATCCTCTAAACATTTGCCCATACCAGACATCTCTCCCTATCCCTCCTTCCCCCATCAGATCCCTCTTATTCCCACTCCCACCTGCCCTCAGTCCACCCATTAAATCCATTCTATTTCCCCTTCTCAGGGAGATAATAAGCAACCCCTTTCTTTCTCCCACTACCACCAGACCTCTCCTCTTTAACTTCCCTGGGTCTTTGGTTATCCTGGGTGTGAATATCTTGTACTTAACAGTGAATGTCCACTAATAAATTAGTATATACCATGTTTCTCTTCCATAATCTAGGTTGTCTCACTTGGAATGATCTTTTTATAGTTCCCTTCATTTGCTGGAAATTTCTTATGTTTCCTGTCCAAATAATGGAAAGGAAAGGCAGAAAAAGTAATCTAACTTACTTGACAAATCTCCCATGATTATGTGGTGCTCACTTGTTCTTGAGAAACATTACTACCTTTTTTTCTCAACTCTCTGATGTCTCTTAAGCAGTGATTTAGTTACTGCAATAGTCCTCAGATCTTCTCAGTTTACATAGTATTTGCCATTCCCCATGTCATTATTTATCTGCCACTACTGTTCTTATAGTTTTTATATCTATTTCTTTTATAGTTAGTTTATGTGCTCAGTGTCTACCTTGTACTATGTGCGACATTTATGTACTGTTTTAATGACTGCCATAAAGAAAACCTCTGCTAAGTCTTTATGCTTTGTGTTCAGTGATAGGGATACTTTCCAGTTAAAGGTGTTTACCAAGCTTATTGGCTTTGTTGCAAGAACTTTTTTTTATATTTCCATCTGAAAATTGGCCTTCTCGAAGCCCGATGAACTACTACAACTCCATGGGACATATTGCTGGGTAAACAGCCTTTCAGTGGCCCAATCTTGCCTTAGCAACCTTGTTTTTCCACACAAATATAAAGATAATGCTTTCATGTAGTCACTTTTTTACCTGTCTATAACAATAAAAATTAAATGCATATAAACTCATACATACACATACAAAAATGTAAACAATTAAATATTTCACTTTTATTGAAAATATTTTTTCACACAAAATATACGAGGATTAAAGTTTTCCTTCCTATGATACTCAAGTTCCTCCCAGCCTCCTTTCCCATCCAAATCTACTCCCTTTTCATCTCCCATTAGAAACCAAACAGCCACTTAAAGGACAATAAAATAAAACAAATACTAATGTATCTGAATTAGACAATACAAACAAAGATATGGGAATGAGCCCAAGAGAAGGTATACAAATCAGAGACCCACTTTTCATACACTCAGGCATCCCATAAAACATTAAACTACAAGTCATACTATATACACATCAGATTGAATGCAAAACTATACAGGCTCAGTGTCTGTGAGTTTTTATGATCTTTGACATCTTGATTTAGAGATCATTGTTTCCTTGGTGTCCTCCATCCTCTCTATCTCTTCCTCAATCTTTCTGCCTCCTCTTCCACAGGGTTCTCTGAACTGGGGATTTCATGGAGACATTAGTATTCCAAGGTTTATCACTCTATGCATAATATCTGACTATTGGTCTCCATATTTGTTCTCATCTGCTATAGGATGAAGTTTCTCTGGTGTTGGTTGAATAAGACACTGGTCAATGACTATAGCAAAATGTCATTAGAAGTCATTGGTACTTTTTTTGAACAGTAGTATTGTTTTGTTTTCCTAGGTCCCTGAGCTATCTAGTCTAAAGTTCTTAGTCACTCAAGCAGTATTATGTATGGGTTCCATCTTGTGGAGTAGACCGTAAGTCAAATCAGGTACTTGTTGGTTACTCACATAAGTTTCCTGATTATATATTGCAGGCAGGGTGCAATTGTAGATCAAGGTGTTTATGTCTGGCTTGCTGTTTACATTTCTCTTTGGGGGTATGCAGAGTAACTTCCTGTATGGAAGACACTAGGATATAGGAGTGAAGGCTTTATGTAGGCAAGAGATTGACATAACCATGTAGGGTAAGTTCTGTCTCCAGCAACTGGGACTTGCTGTGAGTTTATGGAGAACAGCCTATATGGTCTTGGCAAAAGCCTAGGTGGTTTGGCGAGTCCCAAGGAATTCCATTCTCCTACAACTCAGCTGGATGTAACTTAGTCTTGCTACTGGAAGCTTCATTTGGTGAAGTGACAAAAAAAAAAAAAATCAATCACTATTTGTATGTATGTGCTTTAGGAAGCTTCTACTATATTAGTTTTCTATATTACCCTTCTAATAGCCCTCAATTTGAAGTATATGAATTCCCATCTTCCCGAATAATCAGCACACTGATTTCCATACTGACTGTGTATGGTGGTGCATTTCCACCAGCAATATATCAGTGTCCCCTCAGCCAGCATCTTTGCAACAAAGAACTGTCAATTATTTTAAAGATCTTAGTCATGCTGACCAATGTATGATAGAATCTCAAAGCATTTTCTTATTTGCACTTCTTTTATGACGAAGGATATTTAGAGTTTTCTTAAATATTTCTCAGTCATATGAATTTTCTCTTTGGAGAATCTTCTGTTTAGATATGTATTCCATGTCTTAAGTCGGTTATTTGTTCTCTTTATATCTAGTATTTTTAGTTCTTTATATATTTTGGATTATTAACACTCTAGTAAAAGTGTAGTTTGTAAAAATATTTTTCCATTGCCATTTTTTCCAAATGATAGTGTTTTTTGACATGTGGAACATTTCATATCATGAGGTTCAATTTCATAATTGTTGATCTCAGTGATTTAACGATGTGCTGTTTAGAAATTATTTTCCTGTGTCAATGAGTTTGAGGCTATTCTCCACTTTCTCTTCTATCAAGTTTGATATAACTTGTAAGTTGAGGTTTTTGAGTTTTATGCAATGTTATATGTGTAGATCTACTCAGATTCTGCTATATGCAGCATTCTGCCTAACAAGCACAACATTTTTTTTTGTTTGAAGTTCATTTTTTTTTAATCTCAGTGTATATTTCTGTCTTCTTTATCAAAATCAGATGATAATATGTATGTGGATTTATGTTTGGGTCTTCATTTCAATTTCGTTCATTGATGTGTCTTGTATTTTTTACTAGTACCATGCTGGTTTATAGCACTCTAGTTCTCTAGTACAACTTGAAATTGGGGATATATCCCTTTCACAGTTCTTTTATTATAAAGGATGGTTTTGCTAGCTTTTTTTATGTTGTTTTTCTTTTTGGGATGTGATTGTGTGTTTGTGTGTGAGTGTGTTTCCATATTTATCTGGAAATTGTCCTTTAAGTATCTCTGAAGAATTGTGCTGGAATTTTGATAAATTGCATTGAATCTGTACGTTCATTTGGTAGGATCAATATTTTCACTATATTAATCCTACTGATCCATGAGTATTTTCCATCTTCTGATGTATCTACTTCAATTTCTTTGTTCAGTGTCAAAGTTTTTATGTTTTGTTCTTCTCACTACCTGGAGAACATGTACCCCAAGATACTTTATATTATTTGAGGCTACTATGAAAGTTATTGTTTCCCTATTTTCTTTCTTGGTCTGATTTTGATTTGCATATAGGAAGGCTACTGATTTTTTGTGAGATATGTTTCCAGATACTTTGTTGTAAGGGCTTGTAAGCTGTAGGAGTTTCCCTGATAGAATCTTTAGGATAATTAAAACATATTGTCACATCATATGCAAATAAAAATACTTAGATTTCATTCTTTTCCATTTATATGCCTTGATATTCTTCATTTGTCTTATTGCTCTAGCTAAGACTTCAAGTTCCATATTCAATAGATATGTAGAGAATGGACAATTTTGTCTTGTTTTTAATTTTAGTGGAACTGCCTTGAGTTTCTCTCCATTTAAATTGAAGTTGGTTATAGGCTTGTTGTAGCTGTCTTTATAATGTTGATGAATACTGGTTCCACTGCTAGGGGCCCCATAGACTGCCCAAGCCTCCTACTTGACCCATGTTCAGGGGGCCTGGTTCAGTTTTATGCTGGATTCCCAGCTGTCAGACTGTGGTCCATGAGTTCCCATTTTTACTTACAAAATAATCTTGACATGCATGTGAAACAGAATCACATTGCCAATATGAAGATTTTATGTGGCTGTTTCTCACTACAAGTGGGATATGTATGACCTACAGAAGCAGATTATCTGTTTACAATGTATATCTATATCTTTCCCAATAATTGAGTCTCCACTTTCCATTAATTAAATATTGTTCTCCTCTTGTATCAGAGGTTTCTTTTGATCTGTTAAAATTTATCTATTTCAGCTTTCAAGTCCTCTGTAGTTTCTTTTTCATTTCTTTTGTTTTTGTGTGTTAGCAAAATATACACATGCAATGGAATCCATGAGGAGGTAAGAGCACAATATGCCACAGTAGTTTCTGTCCTTCTGCCACGGAAGGTGTATAGCTCATACTTGGTTTTTCAGGCTTGGCAGCACGTGTCTTTCCTCAGTGTGACACCTCATCAGATCCAGAATTGGTGGATGGATTTTTCTCCTCTAAGACTATGTTATTCTACTTTAAGGCCTTTATGTAATGTTTTGCTATATACTAGTATATATGTCTAGCTGAGTCTATGACCACTTAACACAAATTAGTCAGTTGGGAAGAGGGAAAGTCAATTATGAAATTGCCTCAATTATATTAGACCAAGGGTAAGTCTGTTTGGGTATGTTTTTAATTAATGGTGATATTGGAAGGTTGCCCACAGTGGGAAGTGTCACAATGGCAAGACCACAAAATCCTGGGTTATTGAAAAAGCAGGCTGAGGATGCCATAGACAGCAATCTAGTAAGTAGAATTTATCCATAGACTCTGTTTCAGTTCCTGTCTCAAAGTTTCTACACTAACTTCTTTCCCCAACTTCCCTTGAAAATGAATAGTACTATAAGCTGAAATAAACCTTTCCTTCCCAAGTTCTTTTTGATCGTGTGAAACTTTTTATATATTTTCATGTGGGGCATATTTATATGTGCCTAAAAATAGTTATAGTTCTATATATCTTATTTATACCTCTTTATTTTTCTTCTTTTTTTTTTTCGTGGGGGCAACAGATTCTCAGTGTATTGGGGTGGGCTTGAAAAAAGCAAACACAATCTATACTGATGGTACCTGCTCCTGCAAATCATATGTTGGCCACTTAGTACCCAATTTCATATGTTGGTATTTGGAAGTCAGTCCACTAGGAGGTCAATAGGATCAATGAGGTCATGGGACTCTACAGGTGCTTTTCCTAGAGCCTTTGATCATAGGGGGCTTCCCACTATGTTATAATGCAGACAGAAGCTTCATCTGCACTGGCATTTCAAATTTGCTTTCTCTAGCCTCCACAGATGAAAGCGATAAACCTTTGTTGGCTATACATTGTCTTGTCTGTGGTATTCTGTTATAACAACAGAAACTATCAGAGAAAGTAGACAACAAGACATTAGCAGTGGAGGGGCCACTAGAGATACCTGTGTGGCCCACATGGTGTGCCTTATGGAGGTCACAGGATGGCACAAGGGCATAATGGAAACTAGAAGTTGAAATCCCAAACTCTATTTAGGACACTTGACACTTTTCTACTTCCTTATGCCAAAGATTATTACATTGTACACAACCTGATTTGAGCATGACTACACTTTTATCAATATATTCCATATACTCCAGCAACCACAAACCAGAAGAAAAATATAAGAAGGGAAGTGGAGAACATAAACTTGGGTTTGTTCATTCTCAAACTAAACCAGGTTTAAGGCCTTAGTTCCAGTTCCTTAAAGAAACACCAATATAATGTTGCCTCTGAAGTTATCTTTAATACAGTCAACCAATGTACCTCAACTCTTATAGCTTGATATGAAAACGACATGTCATCCTTTTATTATCTATCTTAATTTATCTTAAAGAAATTATCCATTAATTTTCAAGATTTTTCCTATTTTTTTTCAAGTTAGTTTCTTGCATGGTGTGTTCAAAGAGTGGGCATTTTGCCTCATTTTCTAATATGAAGATATGCTACTTAACTTTTCTTGCTGCTGTGACCAAATGAACAAGAGATGACTTAAAGGAGAAGAAAAAGTACTCAAACACACAAGCCTATAGGAGACATTTTACACTGAAACCAGATCGCAGGAGTGGCTGTGTTTTATTTAGCAAAGCACATGGGGATTGTCTTCATTTATTGTATGATGAGATTAGAAGTAAGCTTCAAAATGGTGTGGATGGCTAAAATTATATCTCACAGCTGTCCACCCGAGTTCATATTTCAGTTGTGAGAAATCTTATCTATAAAAAAGTTAGGCATTTTACTGTCTGTCAAGTAAAACCCATAAGATAATCAGCATTGCATAATTATATAAATGGCTAATGGGCTCATTAAAATCATTAACATTAAACATTTTTAGAATGTTAATGGTATTTGTCCCACAATAAGTGCTCATAAATGTTTAGATATCTTTTGCTATTAGAATATTGTATAAAGTAACCAAATATATTTCTCAGATAATATTGCATATGTTGGTAAATGTCGTTAACTGCAAGAATAAATATCATAATTGACACTGAATCACACATCTAACAGTGATGAATAATAGTTATGAATGAAGTAAAGTAATCTATCATAGTCATCTAGAATTCTTCTTAGTGCATAAAATTGATAACTCTGTATAGAGGTTTTTAAATACAATCAGTTGTAAATATAATGTATTCCCAAATGCATATAGATCCAACATGCATTATTCATAAATCAAATATTTGTTTAGAGTTTTTTAAAAATCTTTTATAGTGCTGATAAAACGCATTTTGTTGTGCTATTTTGTTTGTTTGTTTTGTTTTGTTTTTTGAGACAGGGTTTCTCTGTATTGTTTTGGAACATGTCCTGATACTAGCTCTGTAGACCAGGCGGGCCTTGAACTCTGACTCCCCAGTGCTGGGATTAAAGGTGTGATCCACCAGTGCCTGGCTTTGTTGTTCATTTTTATGGTGTCAACTTTTAGAATTGTAGCCTAGAATGTCAAGGGTTTCTGAAAAGGTTTAAAAGTTAATAAATGCCATTTCTTTGTGCCCTTAACATATATATGTATATGTGTGTGTGTGTGTGTATGTGTATATGTATATTATAAAGTATACAGTATAATACATAATTTATATATAATATATGCATATATAAAATTGTTTAATATATATTAATTTTGTATATTTATGGCTATTTCATAGTGGGTTATGTATAAAATTCTTGCCAGCAATTATATTTTATTTTACTTAATATGGGTAAATATGGAATAATAACTGTGATCCTCCATAATTCTATTATAGAAAAATATTATGTAGACAATACAGTGTTATCTTAAAAACATCAGCATGAATTGCAGAGACATCTGGTAAAGATAGATATATACCTTGTTTCTCACACACTACATCCTAGCAGCTACCATCTTTTATACTGCAGTAGAGCTTCACTTTTTATGCATGAGTGTTTGCCTGTATATATTCCTGGTGTCTCTGAATGTCAAAAGGGAGTATTTAATGCCCTGGAACTGGAATTACAGATCGTTGAGTTGCAATGTAACAGATTGGAATTAAACTTGACTCCTGTACAAAAAGCAGTAAATTGTTTTAATCACCTAGCCATCTTTCTAGACCACACACATAAAATTATTTTTAAAAGTATAGTTATAGCAAACATTAAACTCAAACTTTTCCTTTGTTTAATTCCAAATTAGTAAATTTTATCTTTGAGTACCTAAAGCCATCTGTTATACTCTCTTCTTGTTAGATATGTTCTCTTGTTTGTACTGTTGTACAGTAGTCTGCCTTACCTGGAGAATACAGCATTTATAAGTAAATAATCACATGGTCATTGAGGAATTAATCATAAATTTTTCCTATAGAGGAAATTCTGAATAGATGTTTTGAGAACCATGTAGGTAGATATGTGATCAGAGATTCCCACAGATGCATGTTCACTTCAATAACATGGGATTTCTGCTTGAAGAAGTCTATTCAGTCTGCCCCATGTATCTTCAAGATCTATGTCTACAGATTCAACCAACTGCATATTGAATATATTTATAATCTAAAAGCTTTTGTCAGATATGAATCCTGTAGAGGGCATTGCTATGCCTGTTGACAGATGATGAGACAAAGGTTTATATAAGGTCTGCTCTTTGCCAGTAGAGAAATTTAGGCTTCAGACATTTCACCCAGCTATCATTCTGTATAATATCCAAAATTCATTACATGGAGGTATGTTTAGTAAAGTGAAAATGCTAATGATATACAGTATAATTTTTACTTTACCCAATGCTAAATTCAATGTGTTCCCTACAAATTTATTATTCATTTATAAAAGACAAAGAAATTTTTCATTGCCTTAATGTTTATTAGTAAACATTAAAATTTACAGGTTTATCAAGTATCACAAATACACCCTTTTCAGTAATATTACCATTTCATATATAACAATTTTGAATTAAATTATTTAACCATGGCAACAAAGCTTGGATTTTGGAAACATAATATTTTCTCATATAGAAATATTTTTGTTTTAGAAATATAACCCTCTGAACAGTTTTTAATTTTCACATTATATTTGAAAATTTAGAATTTCCATTTTAAGACATGTATATAGCTGGTATAAAACAGAGTTTCTCCAACATGACCTCCTACATTTTCACAAAATTCCTTTTTGTCTCTCATTAATCATTAGTTCTCTGATATTTTCATGCAATGTATTTTGATCATATTCAGCCACCCTGCACACTCTTCCCAGATCCAGTTGTCCTTCCAATCCACCAAATTTTGTGTCCTCTGTGTAATAGAATTAGACCCTTCAAGTCTAATTTGTACTTCCCTTATACTGAGGGATACATGAACTTCATTGGTGGCAATCAATCTACCAGTATTTTATCATTTTTTTAACAAATTACAATTTTTTAAAAATTTTATGTACCAAACTCAGTTCACCTGCCCTCCCCTTCTCCTGATCCCAATCCTCCCCTTCCAACCACCATTCACTTCAAATCTGGCATACCAAGTTGAGGCAGGACCAAGACCCACCATTTAGTATCAGGACTGAGCAATGCATTCCTACCTCCCACCATATGAAATGGGCCCCAAAACATCAGTTCATTCACCCAGGATAAGTTCAGGGCCCATCCCCACCACCATGGATCAAGCCATATAGTTGTCACCCGCATTTAGATGTGTTTGGTTTCATGCAGGTTCACCAGCTGTAAGTTCAGAGTCAGTGAGCTCCTACTAGCTAGTTGTGGTTAACTGTCTCTGTGATTTCCCCAGGCATGATCTTGACCCAACTCATATGATCCCTCCTCCCTCTCTTCAACTGGACTAAAGGAGCTCAGCCCAGTGCTTTTAGGTATGGGTCAGTACATCTTCTTCTATCAGTTACTTGGTGTAGGCTCTATGGTGACAATTAGGGTTGTAATCTGATTATAGGGGAAGGCCAGTTCAGACACCCTCTCACTATTGCTAGCAGTCTTAGGTGGGGTCACCCTTGTAGATTTCCCTACCACTAGGTTTTTTTCTAACCCCATAATGATGACCTCTATGAAGATACCTCTTTCATTGCTTTCCCTCTCCTCCCTGAACTGGGCAATCTGAATACTTTATGTTTCCATTCTCCATCCCCTTTCTTCTAACCCCCCACCAAAGTTTATACAGGAGATTTTAACTATTTTCCCTTCCTGGCAAATATGCTATATATTCACTCATATGTGGATTGTAAGGAATAGGTTTTCTGTCCACTGCTGGTCTTGTCCTGCAGCCGCACCAGCCCCAAATAACACACCGAGACTCTGTATTAGATATAATGCTGTTGGCCCGTTACTTGTTTCTTATCAGCTACCTCTGTCTTAAGTATTAACCCATTCCTATTAATTTAAGTATTTCCATGTGGTCTTATCTTACAGGGGAGTACAAACATCTTCAGTGAGCTAAATCCAGTTTCTCTCATTTAAAATGTGAATGATGTTTTTGTATTTTAATTTTCCTATTTTTAGAATTCCAAAATTTTAATTTAATTTAAATTAGTAGACAAAATTCTATGCATTTGGTTTTCACATCATGAGATGTTGAGGTTAAATGCCGAGCTGAGAGGTTTTTGTCTTAGTTTTGGGCCATATGGAAAGAATGCTACAATTCTCTCAAGTTCCAGATGGAGAGAATTTGCTGCAAGCTCCAAAAACCAGTACAAACTACCTTAAGCAAAAAAGGATTATTTGTTGGCTCAAGGCATAATTGACCAGGTGGAGTATGAGCCTAAAGTATGTGTCATAATTAAAACTTTGACTATGAAATGGGAAAACTTTCTCTGTACAGAAAAACATTTTTATCTGTGGGAAAGTTACGTTAAACATAATTTTATCTGTCTCATAAATAACTAGTGAATTTATCATGGTTATTTTCTTTGTAAGTTGCTCTTCATTCATTGTATCAGATATATCATGTACTGGGGATTTCCTTTTAGAACAAATTTATGTAATTTACTGTCATTTTCATTTTTTATAGCCTATAATTTTTTTTCTAAAATAGACTATGATAACTCTTGGTAGATATAGGAGAGAATGCTCATGTTGCTGTAACAAACATTACCTCTTACCCCTAGTGTGGATCATCAATAACTATTATAAACATGACAAGTATCTACTTGAGTGCAATAATATGTGCATGTCAACAAATACTGTACTATCTATCTATCTATCTATCTATCTATCTACCTATTTATCTATCTATCTATGCTTAAGGACTAACAACAAAACTATAGCATCTTTTTAACCATTAAAATTATTGAAACATCATAGAATAAATCTCCATATGAAAATTTGAACCATATGAAGCCAAATTGTAACCAGTGAACATCAGAGAAGTTCTGACTGGGCTTTGTTTTTCTATCTCATGGAAAATCCAAAGGTTTTCAAACAACTGGCTGATATGCATGCACACACTCACTTGTATATGCATACACACATATTTACATAAATGTATGCTTGTATAATCTGCATAAGCAACACTTAACCCCAGAGCTGCCTCTGGTCTTTAGACTGTTTTTCTATCTTTTTCAATCTTCAGTATTTTTAGTGAAATGGTGACACACTGGATAGGTCAAAATAATGAGACAGGAAAAAGAGAAAACTATGTTCCTTAAATATATTATTGGTTTATTCCATCATATATTTCTCTAAAAATTTTTTGGCTCAGATTATAAAAAGTATTTTGAAGCTTGGTTGTGTCCAATGCTGGTTCCCCAGCTTTACAACTGGGGTCCCTATGCTCTCATTAAGTTAGATCAGCTGTTTCTGTGGGTTTCTATAGCATGGTCTTGATTTCTTTGCTCATCCTTCACCTCTCTATAACTGGATTCCAGGAGTATGACTCGTGCTTGGCTTTGGGTACCTGCTTCTCCTTCCATCAGATGTATCTACAAAGAGATAAAATAGCCTCATACACACACACACACACACACACACACACACACACACACACACAAAACAACATACGCACACAATACACATATACAATGATAACATTGGACAGAAACAAGCCCTTTGAATATGGATGCCAGCTAAGAGGCCTGAGCATTCTATGTGACCTCTAATAGTGGAACCAGCATTTATACCTAGTGCACAAATTGACTTTGGGAGCCCATTCCCTGTGGAGGAACACTATTTCAGCACAGATACACAGAGGAGAGCCTAGGCTCTCCCCCAAATGATGTGACAGCTTTGATAATCCCCCATGGAAGGCCTCATTATCCTTGGAGTGGTTGTGGAGTGGGGTGGTGGGGGTCAGTGGGGGAGCAAGGGAGGATGGGAGGGAGAGGGAGCAGGGTGGGGGTTGCTTCTAAATAAAAAAAATATTAAAAAATTAAAAAATGAGAAACTAGCAACTATGTAAAATTTAAAGTTTATTTTTAATTTAATATTTTTTCATTTTACATACCAATTTCAGTTACCTCTCCCTGCCATTCTCTCACCCTCCCTCCCTTCCCACCATCCATCCACTCCTCAGAAGGAGTAAGACCTCCCTTGGACAGTCAACAAATTCTGGCATACCAAGTTGAGTCAGGATGAAGCTCCTCCCCTCATATCAAGAATGAGCAACGTATCCCACCTTAGGGAATGGGTTCCAAAAAACCAGTTCATGAACCCAGGATAAATCCTGTTCCCATTACCTGCCCCCTACAACACATCAAACCATATAACTTTCACCCACATTCAGAGGACATATTTTAGTATATTCACTATTTAAAATGGTGAATTCCAAAAATAAAATTCAACAAAATGCTAAGAGTATTACAGATAACAGTTGCATTCTACATGTCTGTTTAGCAATCTATCTTGGTATTGGGAAAATACAATTTTCTCAATTGAATATGACAGAAAAATACACTCTCCAGCTCTTAGCACATAAATATAGGAATGTAGATTTTCCTATCTAGGTTAATTTGGCTAAGGTCCTGTTTACAATGAGATTGAGTCTTTACTGGGAATATTAAATACTGAATGAGTTTAGAGCTCATTAGATTCTGAATATATGTACTCAAATGTTAATGTTTAATGTTACTATCTTGTCTGTGGGTCATGACTGCCTTGATATGCAAATTTTATTTAGTAATTCTTATGGAATTTAATGAAGTTCTAAGCAAGTGCTAATCTGTTAGTGTTTGTGGATTAGTTTTCCATAGTATGGTAGAATCTTGCTCATGTAGCTTTAGCTAAGGTAATTTGTAGTTTTTGCTTATCAAGAGCCTTATTGGATGTATAATGTCCATATACATACCCTTTAGCCATACAGCAGGATAGTTGAACAATTGCAATCTGTCTTTATCTGCTTCTTCTACTTTTATTTCCTAAATTAGTTCAATACTTAAACCTAAAGCAGCTTTTCTCATACTGAATCACCTGCACTGGTGCATGGTTTCTGTATTCTGCCTCATTATTTTTGTAGCTATTCATTCATTATTTGCTTTTGGGTAATTATTGCTCAACCAACATTGTTCTGCTGCAGACAGCAGGGAAATAAAACATCTGTTTCCTGGATGCATGATGCTTAGGATACACTGAATAGTGGAATTTAATAAAATGCTAACATATGGGTATATAGTTGAAGTATAGTGGAGTCTCTGAGTTGATAGAGCAGAATGATGTAAGAGCAAAGAGGGACCCCATAGTGATGCTTCATTTCTCTGAGGAGCTTATGCACTAGAAAGTAAAACTAAGGACAGCTGGCCTGCCTGTGATAGGTTGATGTCTCGTTCTCTTCTTAACCAGCTCTTAAAAACATGGGTGATACAATATTTCCCAAGATTCGAATACAGACACAGGAGAAATATGCTCATCCAAATGAAAATGATAAATTAGGAGCAGAAACCGTCCTTGGAGCATGAACTCTGTTGTCATATTTAGCAACTTTATTAGTAAAAAATTAAAAATAAACTAGTAAGAGAACATCTTGCTCTAAGAATAGCAATGTGTGGGGTAGTTGTGTATTTAAATTGTATTTATCAAACACATTCAAAATATGCGAACTTTTTTTATATTAGTCAAAAATGAAATAAAATGTAAAGTTCATTTGTTTTAATGTGTAACAGTTTCTTGCCCAACAACTCAGAACATTCAAATATCTCATATTTTTTGGTTTGTGCATTTTTATTGTTTTTTAAATCTAAGGAACAGCCTCATGAAGCCATGCCTCTTCTTGCGCCCTCTTGTGCATATAGTTTTGGTCATCACTATAAATTCCACAACATGACACTACTTCTTGCTTTAAAACAACTCAAACAATCTGTTAACATACTTGAAGCAATGCACATGCACCTTAGTGCATTCTTTCAAATAATTCATATTGTGGCTTCTGACTAATTGTTCCACCCCACTCCCTTTCATTGTACAACAATCTCCCACATGGGCAAATCTTTAGTAGATGGAGGGAGGTTTAGTTACGGGGAGAATGGATAAGACAGGCTCATCCTATACTGTAAGTCCTGGTCCTCTGTAACAAACAGTATGTCCAGGAGACTTAGGAATTTTGATGGTGAATGATCAGATTACCCAATTTATTATACTGATGGCCTCAGAGGACAATGAGCAATACACCCCTCCCAGGCTGCAGAATGTGGGTCTTGTTGCCTCTCTGCTTGGGTTGATCAGCCCCCATGTGACAAACCTAACATAAACAGAATAAAAAAGAATGATTCTGAAACAGAAAAATTCTTACACTGGACAAAAACCCAGAGTATACAGTGAAATTTTGATCTCTTTATTTCTCTCTTTCTTCTCATCTTATATAGAAAGTACTTGAGGAGCATGGCAATTCTTATATAGATAAAAAGAGGTCAAAGGCTATGTTCAGGAGACTGCCCCACTCAACAATAAGCCCTTTGTGCTTCCTGTTTCTTAAGCCTGGAAGTGTTATTTCTATCCACAGATCTCAGAAGAGTTGTTAGTGTGTATTGGGCAATCAATGAATATATCTGAAGAAAATGGATTCTATTCTTGACCCTCATTCTTGGTGAGAAGGTCAATAACTTTAAAGGTATCTGCTGTTCTGTACTAGAGATAGGCTTCTGTCACTCTCTCATGCACAGTGTTTCCTGAGTGAATCATCTTTTGTTCAATGGCTTGATCATTTGTCAAGTGAGAACAGTAGGTTGTTGAAACTGGCAGTTGTATATTTAGTCTCTCTTCCTCTTTCTTGGTATCTATTTCTTAAGCACATGATCTGATTTCTCAGCATCTTTGTTCATCTGTGAAATAAATGGCATACTAGCTGCTACCTGACTTGTTTTATAGTACACAAAGAATATTTCTATGTGATATTATTGTGATAATTTAGTATTGATAAATCTGAGCATTCTTGTCACATTTAATGGAAGAAATTGGAACTCAGACACAAAAGGGAACTTCCATTTTGTCTCAAAGGTAGAAGATGAAAGATACAAATATTTCTCATCATTTTTTAACTTTAATATTTTGATAACATGAAATTGTTTTCTGTGATATTGAATTCCATGTGTTTTCTTCTAGCCTCATATATCATAAGTCTGTGCTGAAGTACTGGGATTGCAACATGGTAATATGAAACTAAAAAAACAAAAAACTAAACCCTCTAAGGCACCAGATAGGGCAGTCTAGAAGGGTGGAGAATTTGACAATAACTGTAGAATACCTTAAAAACATATACCAGTAACAGTAGAACGAGGAATCAAATCATTTTTCTTCACAACTCTAGATTGACAGAACTCTATTCCTCTACTAGAGTACTTAAGAGAAGATGAAGTAAGGAAGAAGTAAGTCATGCCCTTCTGCCATATAAGCAATAAGCTTTCCAAATAGCACAAGAGCACCCTGGGTAACCTAATGGAAAACTTGAGTTTTTGAGCTTTAGCGAGACAAGGGACTATTTTCACTATTGCATTTTATGAGAAGCCAAGTGTGTATTCAGAGCTGTGTAACACGGGTATCTCTTACAGTGGTATGCTAGAGAAGGCATGTTCAATGTGAATAGGAATGACAAGGCATCCTTTCATTTTACAACCAGGAAAGTATCTATTGAGGTGTATTCCACCTCCAGCTCTACGAAAGACTCCTCCCTCTCTCACTTGTCAGTAGTATTTGAGTACCAACTTTAAATTTTGTGCACCCCAATTAGTGTCACTGAAACATATTTGAATGAAACAGTCTCATAAAATGATGGCAGGAACAAAACTTTGTCCAGGTTTGTATATGTTGGGGGTCTCTGCAAACACCACAGGGAGCAGAGTATAGAAGCACAAGAAGAAAGAAGGAAGTCTGATTTAACATGACTCAGTAGCCACTGTTGGTTAAAATTTTGAGAGCCAGCTGCCAAGGTAGTTTATTTTAGGCATATTTATGCACAGCACAATTTGGAAAAAAGTATCCTAGTGATAATTAACTCAATCCCATGTGCACAGCTTAAGACAACATTATGTTAGGATCCTTGTAAAGTGGCATCTTCTATAAAGTTAGATTCTGTAGATTAATTGAGAAATCAGTCTTCAAGGTAAGCAAGCCCAACATAATGGTCTGTGGGAGCTGGTGTGACTTGGCTATACAGATAGTGTAGAGGTTACCAGGCTACTAATGTCATTGATTTTCAGCCTTCTGGGTGGAAAAAATTATACATCTCTCCCTTTGAAAAGTAAACTCTGTGTGTTTAACATTCCTGGATTCCTCAGTGCTTATCTGGGAGGATAAGGGACCTACTTGCCTCCTATTATATGGAAATTGTCCTACCAAGAACAAGAGGAGATCATATTAGTTGAATCTCTGTGTTAAATCTAAAGAGAGCCCCTTCCTAGCAGGGGTCTGGAAAGTAAAAGGAAGAATTCCTATCAAGTAAACAGGAACATAAACTCGGCATTCCACAAGAATCTCAGGAAGTTGGTTCTTGTTTGTCAGCAAAGCCGCTACTTGACTTAGCCACTGGCAATGCTCTACTTACTACTGTTGGCAAAGGGACTCTAATTCCTGATTAACCCAAAAAGCCTTCTCTTCTTCTCTCTTATTTTGGGATCCATAGAGGTGGCTCTGTTTCATCTTGATTTAAGGACAAACTAGCCTCATTTTTTCAAGGTTAAAAGTCTACAATCTAAATGTCAAAATGAGGATATTGAAGGATGTTTGGCCTAAGGTGTGGTTATTGTATGTTTTATTTAGATAACAGAATACATGATTTTGGGTGTGGTTACTAGATGTCTTAATCCTCAAGGTTAGATAACAAGAGGTTTGATCTAAGGTGTGGTTACTAGTTGCTTTGAGAACTAAGGAAGCAATTAATTCTGTTTATTTCTTGTTTTATTCTTAAGGAAGAACTTTTGCCTCCACCCCCCCTCCCACACATACACCCTTTATGGTTGAGGTGTAAAATAACTTTGAGCAATAAACTTAGGGCATATCCCAGTAATCACTGGATTCCCTCCCAACTCTATCTTCTGATTCTTGTCTATTTCTTTCTTTAATCCACACTCCTCCTCTCAGGTATGGACCGGACAAATTGGCTGGACTCAACTGATGTCCCTCAATGTGGGATACAAATAATCTTATAGCCTACCTCTCTTTCCCCCTTTCTCCATTTATTTCTCATTCATTATTTATTGACATTCAAGGAAAATTTTACCAACATGCTAGTTTGTTGTAACCTAAATATGTAAGACCCTCAAAAACAAGTGGAAACCAATGTACTCTTTATACAATTAGCATTATGGAGTGGGAGAGGGAGAGATATTGCATCAGCTAGAAAAGTTATTTCTAGGTACAACAGGGAAGTTGCACATATTAAATAAAATCTCTGTGACAGCATGCCCAAGACCTATGCAAGCTCAAGTAAGACAAAATATCAGCATGAAAGAGGGAAATCAACATGAAGTCCCACCAATAATGAGGAGATAAGGGTAACAGCTTCCTAGAGAGAATTAGCTGTTCTTCATAGTGTGCTATTAGTAGATCTCCCAGGTTCCAGGGGATGTCATATACCTAATAAGCTAAATGTAAATGGAGTTTCTTTCCTGCTTGGTGCCACAACAATTTAGTCCCAAATAAACACACAGAGGCTTATAGTAATTATAAGTAGTTTGGCCTATGCCTCATGCTTCTTATTGGCTAGCTCTCTCTTAATTATTATCAACTTATTTCTAGTAAACTATGTATTGCCATTAGACTGTGGATTACCCATAATGCTCTGTCATGTTACTCCTTCAGTAGCTACATGGCATCCTCCCTTGACTCTATATCTCTCACTGTTCCTCTTCCCAGTGTTCTTAATCTGGTAGCCCTACTTATAATTTCTACCTGGCTACTGGGAAATCAGCATTTATTCAGCAATCAGTAAGAGAAATATATATTCACAGCATATAGAAGGATATCACCCATTATCTCCTCTTTTCTGTCTAAATAAAAAGGAAGGTTTTAACTTTAGCATAGTAAAATTATATATAACAGAAGTTATCATCTAAGAACTATAGTTAACAATATTTAGTTCATTAACATTGGGCTATGTTTAAAGAAAATATTCTATCATCTATCATATCTTAGTGAGTCTAAAGTTTTATATGTAACTTATCTTTTATCATAAATATGGAAAACCATAATCATAAGTATGTCTTCAACTCCATCAAAGACCCTAGAAAGATAATACTCTAGAATTGACAAAGATACCTCATTTCGAGGGCAGACACCCAAAAAGTCTCTGTAATATTGGAGCATCCATCTTCAGCCTCGAGGCCTATAGTATCTGGCAGATTTCTCAGCAAAGCAAGAAATAAGAAACTTTGCCACCTGTATTGGCAGTTTGTCAGTCATTTTTGTGGTGTGTCCTGCATAATATCTGGCAGACTCTTCCAGAAAGCAGGAACCCTGAAGTACTGTCCCATCTGGCTTTGGCAAGTTCAGCAATTACTTTCCTGTGGCTCCTACATGTCCAGTTTATACAGCATACAATCAAACAGTCCAGGTAAGAGCAGTTTTTCTTGCCAAAAATGGCTAGTCTTACTATATTGAAAGCAAACTCCATAGGAGCTTCTTAGATGCCCATCTTCTTTTCTTTCTTAATTGGTGTTTCAAGGAACAGTTATGTCTCATTATCATGAAAAACCCTAATAAATGTTTTAAAATGTCATATTCTATAGGTTTTTGTAAGGTTTTGAAGAATACCTATTCAATTGAAATATATCTCTTTATATCTAGAAAATCTACTAATGTAAGTTTTGACCATTATAGGTGATTATATAATTACATTTTAAAAGAGCTATATAAACACAGAACCTACAGAAGGGTAGAAATATCTCTATAACAAAATTGACCTTAAAATTGTATCAATAAACCAAAATCCATACCAGTACTAAGTATTCATTTCTATATATTACTTTCTTTTCTTTAGAAAGAGATTGACCATAATCATTAACTTATAACCCACCCCCTTTTTTCTCTGGTTTCTTCAAATGCCATCCACTTGCCTGAGAATTTCAAGATACCATTAATTTTTTTCTGCAGAGGAGTATTCCATTGTGTAGATGTGCCACATCTTCATTATCCATTCTTCCATTGAGGTGCATCTAAGTTGCTTGCAGGTTCTTGCTCTTACAAATAGTGCTGCTATGAACATAGTTGAAATGATGTTTTTGTTGCATGGATGTGGATCATTTGGGTACATGCCTAAGAATAACCCACCCCCTTTAAATGAAAACAAACATTTATAAACAATATTTGGACCTTGGACTTAGTTGTCTCCAAACTACTTCCTGCTCTTTGGGGGTGCTGTCAATCCCAAGGGGATTCTGAGAAAAACCAGAACTCTGGCCAAATCCTAGCTATAGTAGTCTGAGGCTGCAAATTCTCAGCGGTTTTTTGGATGTTGGATCACTTGGGCCATTGCTTGAGCAGAACTAAAGGGACTCAGGCAGAAAAAAATGATAAAATAAGTGTACAAAGTTCAGTGTGTATGGAGTGGAGAAATAGATCATGGAGGATATAGAGGAGAGAATAGTGAATTTGACCAAAATGTATTTTAAATTCTCACAAAATTAGTAAAAACATTTTAAATTGCTTAGAAATATCACTGAACACTACAGCTCATAGTTATCATTTATAGCAAATGAGTTTACAAGTCATGAGGAGGAAAAGTAGTCTGATTTCCTGATTCCCTATGGTAGAATAATCTGAGTAGTCAGACCCTAGGATTAAAATTACAAATTGTGTTTTTAAGTGATGTGACTGCATAGGATATGACCACATGGTATAAGAAATATCTTTTTAAGACAGACACATTGGCAATGTGCTGACCTGTGTACCATTTTGTATACATATGAAATAAAGGCAATGAAAATAAAGAAGAGGAATAAACCTGGAGGAAATAATTTTCATTTTGTGTTTTTGAGGGGCAATGGTGAGAATGTGGCAGCTACAAAGGAATGCATCTCCTGTAATATCTTAGAACAAGGGTAAGAGACATGGGTATGCTAAGAGGATTACACAGAAAATCATGTTTGAATTGCAAAGTGGAACCAAGAGGGAAGTGACTCATTAAGCAACACTCTATGGTATATTAAACAAGATTGTATAACATCCTCTATTGCCAGCAAACCTCCAAGTTTTTGATTTGTTCATTGTGAATTATAAATGCTGTTTGGATTTCCAAGTATTTTCCTCATGGGAAAGCTTTAGCTTATTTCTTCCTTTGTGTTACAAAGGGGTCACTGGAAAGCATTCTAAGAACTTAATTCTTTATCAAAGGGCTTTTCGTATGTAAAAAAGAAGCTAGATATATGAGCATTGGTTGAAAAGGGTTATTCTATCTAATTATTCATATTTATTTATATATTTATCCAACTTGTGGAAAATGTTGTTTATATTATTTGTAAAAATAATTCAGTGATGTATGACTTCCTCCATGGTCAAAAAATAAATAATAAAAACAATACAAAGGGAGAATGGGTAAGTTTCCAAAGATCAGTTTACAGATTGTGCTGGCTTGTTCTTTGGCTAACTTGACATAACATATGATCATTTGGGAAGAAAGAATGTTAATGAACAAAGTGCCTCCAGAGGATGAGAATGCAGGGAAGTCTCTACAGCATTGTCTTGATTCATGTTTGATGCTTTGATGTGGATAGCCCTTCCCAATGTGGTATAAGAAAGTAGGATGAGCAAGCAATGAGAGGTAAGCCAGTAAGTAGCACCTCTCCATGGCCTCTGTATCAGCAGCTCCTGACTTCAGGTTTCTGTTTTGAGCTTTTGCATTGGCTTCCCTCAAACACAGCCAATAATCTATAAAATGAAATAAACTTTTTCATTTTTTCTTGCACTGACATCCCTCAAAGACAGCCTATAAAGCTTTAAAGTGAAGTAAACCCTTTCATCCCGATTGCTTATTGTCATAGGCTTTATCACAGCCATAGAAAGCTAAGAGACAGAAATTCTGAGCTACTAATTATAAAAAATACATGCCTGTGCATATAATGTAATCACTATACTATTAATTTCCTAAGCTGCTGAGTAGATTATATGAGTATACAAGAATGCTAAAATGTGTGTAGTTTATAAATTTCCTCAAGTTTAGATCCACTACAGAAACTCACATTAACATTGCTTTCTAATACTGGTCAATTTTTCATCTGCATAAACATGTGTAAGCAAATTTTATAGTGTATAAAAAGAGAAGAAATAGACCTATCATCATTATTTTCTCATCGTAAGGTAGTTTGAATGTAAATGGGAATGGCACTATCATGAGCTGTCACTTTGCTGTAGTGGATATAGCCTTGTTAGAAGAGTTGTGCTATTGTGGTGACAAGCTTTGGATCTCCTATGCTCAGGATACATGTTGCCTTCAAGATGTAGGACTTATTTACATCACCAGCACGATGTCTGCCTGAAAGTTGGCAAGCTCCCTGTCATTATCATAATGGACTGAATCTCTGAAATTTAAGCAAGTCACCCCAATTAAATGTCTTTATTTATACAAGTTCTTGTGGTCATGGTGTTTCTTCACAGTATCAGAAACCTTAAGACAGCCCCCATAGGGTTATTTTTTGAGTTGTTGGTTCCTAAATTGTGGAAATGTTTGAGAAAGATTAGGAGGCATGGCTTTATTGGAAGTGTGTCTGTCACTCAGGCATGGACCCACCCCATTCCTAGTTAGCTATCTATCTGCCTGTCTGTCTGTCTGTCTATCTATCTATCTATCTATCTATCTATCTATCATCTATTATCTCTAATTCTCAATTACTCTCTCTCTCTCATGGATCTGATATGAGCTCTCAGGTACTGCTCCAGTACTATGCCTACCTGCTTGCTGCCAGATTTATCCCTCACATGATGGTTACAGGCTTCTAATCTTTAGAAAGTAAAGAATTCTTTCTTTTGTAATTCCTCTTGATCATGGTGTGATGTCATCACAATAGAGAACTAAGACAGAACATTCTTAAGATTTATAGAAAATTTTAAAGTCAGTCTTTCCAAACCAGAAAAGGTATAAACAAACAAAGCAAAATATAAAAATGAGACAACAAAATAAAGTAAAATAAAAATTAAACAAACACACACACAAAACAACCAACTAACAGTTGAACAGGAAGGGGGATAAATCTACAGAAAAAAGATGAAACACCCTCAACCAAGCTTACCAAGAAGGAAGGAGTGAAACCAGGGTAATCAAGAAATTCCTGCCCTCTGTATCTTTTGAGAAAAGAGTCTCAGTTTGTGGATTCATTCCCATATGACAGTGGCTCTTGAGCTTCCTAATGCTGTGACACTTTAATGCAGTTCCTCATGTTGTGGTGAACCCCTCCCAGGTACAAAATTATTTTCACTGCTGTTTCATAGATATAATTTTGCTCCTTCTATAAATTGTAAATATCTGTTTCTTGATGGTGTTACATGATCTCTGTGAAAGGATCATTCAAAAACCAAAGGGGTTACAACCATAAGGTTGAGAATTACTTCAAGGGTCAGAGCTCATATTGTCATACATCATGATTCAGTCACTTGGACAAAGCAGGAAATAGTAAACACAACTGAAATGGCTAATTACCCACCCTTTGAGGACAAAGTTTCAACTTGATTTTCAGAGGAGGTAAATGTACTGTCTAGAACAGATTCATGTTTCTTTTTAAAAATCCCATAGAACGAAGCAAAGTAAATTAATTTTGAACTTACTACATGTTATATGTAAGAAACATTGACAATGCTATTGATCATTTGTTGATAGTCTGGAACAGACCATTAGTAAAAAGGTAGAGGACTCATAATGTTTCCTGTACTAGATAATTTTGGTTTTCTTCAGTTGTGCAAGAAAATTTCTTCCAATGCTTGGGAAATTTCTTTTCTAAAAAACAAAGAAGGTAATTTAGCCCATACTATGGACCTATCAGTAGAAATGAAGCAAAATTACTTCTTTTGTATGAGTGAGTATATGAGAGCAAAGAACAAATGAAACTAAGATTATTTTAACAGAGTAATTATCTCTTTTGTCTCAAGAATGCCCAAAGTATTTTCAAAAACATAGAACTTCCATCATTTATGTCAATAAATCATTGAGTATGAATGGCTTGTTTTACCCATCACACAGCATAATTAGCAAACTAAACACTGTATGAAGCAGATCCAGGTGTAGAGATGATGTTTAAATAAAAAATGGGACTACTTCCAGTGATTTGATTTGTTTTGAATTGTAATTTTGTGACGGTGAACAGTGATCTGGATTTCTAAAGTGAGTTCCTTTTAGAAGGGGTTAATTTTGCTTGTCTGACAGTGAATTGCTATATTCCCTTTTCCAATGAATGGTCTGTTTGTTTTCTACTTCATTTTCTTCCATTCTCTCCTTCCCTTCCATCCTCCCTTTCTCCCCATCCCTTTCTTTACTTTTTACTTTTATAAGCATTGTGATCTGTTCAAATACACTAAAAATTTCATATTCTTTTGAACAAATCTTTGAGAATTATCTCTACTGCAATATTATTCATTATTGCTACATGACAAACAGTTTAGTGGATATGAGAGTATCAAACCAAAAAGAATATATGCCATGTGTTTCCCACATTAAATTTAGGAGGGGAGTAATACAAATAAGTTATGTTTTGTGGGCGCTGACTTCAACCCTTATCTTTGGAGGCTGTGGCCGAAAGGTCTCCATGACTTTAAATACTAGCATACCTAGGTAATATTAAACCAGTCTAGTATTCTTAATAATATTATATCTCAAACACACTGCGCACACACACACACACACACACACACACACACATACACACACTCCTATAAAAATAAGACTGTGAAAAAAAACAAATAAATTAAATATGAATAATTTGTGTTAACTAGTAATTGAAGGCAGTCACTTCAAATAGGGTAAAGTGTAGATTGGTTTGAAATTAATCAAGCACACACTGGTTTATTGACTATGAATGAGTCACTCACTACTATTTCCTCATTATATCAAGTTTGCTTGGTAAAGATTATTAGGTGATGTTTTTATATAAAATCTATAATTCAGTCTTATTAACACCATGACTTAAATGGAAAACACAGTTGTCAAAAAACCACCCCTCCTCTGCCTAGCTGCCTGTATGCCTAGAGCTCTCCATGGTGATGAAATAATTTTTTTATTTTCCTGTTTCACTGGAGTAAATTTTAATATTTATTTTCATTCTCAGCTTATTACTCTTTAATAAGGCATGTTCTGACATATCACAGAGAAGAGTCAGTTCTTAGCTAGGGGATATTTCACCAACAAAAGGCCATTCATAAATGTCTGTATCATTTCTAACTGTCAACTCAGTTGTGTGTGTGTGTGTGTGTGTGTGTGTGTGTGCGCGCGCGTGCGCGCGTGCACGCAGGACATTGATAGCTGATGCAGGAAGGTCAATGCTAAAATGCATAGGATGGTTTTACACACCATATTTATGTATGTATATATGATGCTATTAACATTTTGGAAATATTTTGGAAGACATTTGGGAGCTTGATGCCTGACTTTCCAATCTTGTGTGTATTGTAATACATTTCTGGAAACTGTGGGACATGGATAATCTTATTGTCTGCCTAAATTTGATAATTTGGAAGAGAGAGATCTGAGAGAGAGGCAGATGGGGAAAAAGAACAAGGGGATGGAAGAAAGGGAATACAGAGGGAGATGAAAACAAAACTTCTTCAAATAAGACTATCAAAGTGATCTCAAATATAGAGTTTTCCTCTTCAGTGCCCTCTTTTGACTTGTTTCTTTTCTTAAACATTTGCAAAATTTCACCAGTGGTTCTCTAGCACAAGCCATGGGGATCACTTAAAGAGAGTCAGTGGAATGGTTCAGCAAATAAAGGCACTTGCCTCTCAGCCTGATAACCCAAGTTTGTACCCTGGGACCCAGAAGGTGGAATGAAATAATGGACTCCTCTTACAAGTTGTTCATTGACCTAAACATACACACAAAAAATATAGGCTAAGGATTTTTAAATTTTATTTTTATTCTTTTATATTTTCACACACATATATAATGAATTTCACCCCACACATTACCCTGTCTCATCCTCCTTCCTTCTTCCACAGAAAAGTACCCCAACATGTTCCCCTCATACATTCAAATGTTTTGTGCACATAGAGTTTAGCTTGGTTTGCTGTGTGAGCATGGGTGGGAGCTCATTTGCAGAAACCTAAGGCATAGGCATTTAAAAAGACCAGTGCAGACCAGTTTCACCATTTTCATCATTTTCTCATAGATGCTCAGCCCTACTGTTTGAAGGCATCTCTTCTATGGGAGACTCCCAGAATACAATATTCATTTAACAATAATAACAGTAATTTTGAATAATATACAAAGCTACTAAAAATAGACTATTAGAGTATATGACCCTTTGCCAAAAATACAGTATGATTGCAAGAATTCGTTAATTTCTACCAAAGGGACTGACATGGAATAGTATTTCTATATTATTTTAAGTGTCGTTCCACCTATTATATGGGTATTTCAGAGGCCATTCTGTTTTATATTTTCAAAGGTCATTTCACATCATCGTGAATTTTTATGTCTCCCTTTCCCTTTTGCGTTTTTTAAAGTTTGTGCCTGGATGCCTAGCTCTTCCTCTCCAAGTTGAAAGAGCATGCACAGTAAATGGCAAAGCAGGTCAGAACAGTCAATACTCTGGTGAATTAGACAGGTGCTACCTGGTTATAGAATTTTCTTCGGTAGTATAAAGAATGATTTCATGGTGTGTATCAAAATAATGTTTGGTTACTTTGACTTGATAAGTAATCTTGCTAGTGATATAAGAAGAGACAGGTTGGTAGCTTTTGATAATTTTGTGTGTTTTGCAAGAAGTACAAAGCTTGGAGCTCTTAACTTTGTACAGGGTATAGCATCCTACTCTAATTTGATTAAATTTCACTTTTTCATTGCTTCAGTTTTACCATTACCTTCCTTTGTGATAAGACTTTGGAAGAAACACTTAACATCATGTAGCATGATGCAAGGATAAGTTGTACCATCCAAATACACACTAATAAGTAGTTAATGATATTGCCTGTATATGGACAAGTCAAGAAAATGATTCATAAATAAAATTTAACTATATTCTTACTTTTTATATTTTAGTGACTTATTTATATTCATTTTATATGTATTGCTCTTTTGTCTGTGTCTGTGTTTGTGCATGGCATGTATTTCTTCTGCCTATTGAAGCCAGAAAAGGCACCAGCTGCTCTGGAACTGAAATTAAAATTGTGACTAGCCACTATGTGGGTGCTTAAAACTAAATCTGGGTCCTCTTAAACAGCAGAAAATGACTTAATCACCAAGACATCTCTAAGGACTCTTATTTATATTTTTAAATATGAAAGGAATAGCTCCATTTTTTTCATTCAGCAGGTTATCTGGGATATGGTGACTCACATGTGATAATGACTCATCCTGGGAGTGTGATTTTAGCCACAGTTCAATTTACTTAAAAATACTTTCCATTTTACAAGGAAGATGTGAAAATAAGAAGAGGTGGGGGATAGAAGGAAATGAAGGAAAGTAGGAAAAGGGAAAAGGAAAATGATAGTAAGAACAAAAACAGTCTGTGTTTATTATGTTAGTAGGATGTGTGTATGCATAAAAAATGAATGAAAATGAGTGTACAATATACAAGCATCTAATTTCTGATAACTGACTTTATTCAAATAACTATCAAATATTAAAATTTTATCACCAAATTCAACTGTATTAACTTTTGGATATGATCAGTATTAATGTATTATATTTTATCTTCATTGAATTAATTTTGTTGTCTTGGGCTGAGGATTGAACCCAGTGCTTCATATTAGCTAGACAATTACTCGGCCACTGAGCTGTGCTTGGAATTCTTACATATTTTATGTATCAGTATCTCTGGAGTTGGAAGCTGTGATGAATCCCATTGTGTCTGTGAAGATATTGCAGTTTATAGGTTTTGGAATATACTCAAGGTAACAGCTCAGAGTGAGAAGTAGAGTTTGCATCACACACAGACTGAGGCTGCCTGTATCTGCTTTCCCTGGGGTGGTACACCATGATTCATGGTTGCTTTCCTAATGTTTGCTTACCTCACCGTCTAAGAGCACAGCTTCTAAAAGAAGCTGAATTGAAAACATTGCTCAAAGGAAGAAGGAGATTTATATGCACTTAGGACATTTTCTTGGCTGTGCTGTCTGCCACAGACTGGAAGGATGAGCTTGCTCTCAGATCCTGGGACTGGGGATTTAATGGTCTGTTTTCTATGTGTTCTTACGACTGACTCAGAAATTAGGAGATTTCTACTATTATTGTTTCTATTTGAGAAAACTTTCCACTATATTTCTTTCCTGGCCCCAATTCTAGAACTATATTCTCTTTTGAAAAAACAAAAAACAAAAAACAGAAACATTTAGTGTACAAAGTAATTGGTTTATCAGAACATTTCTACATAAATACAATATACTTTGTTATTATTCAACCTTTCTTCTCAATAGTCTCTTGATTTCTTCCTATTCTCTTTTTGGTAACATTCTTCGCTCACACAGTCCTCCCTTCAGCTTTCCTGTCATATGTAAATCATTATCTTCTTTTTCCTCTTCTTCTCCTTAAAATTATCTTCTTTTATTATCATGGGTCCCTGTCACTTTCAGGAAACACACACATACAATTTAAATTTAGCTTCTCAGCTTGTTATGTGAATATCTGGGGCTATGTTTGGGGAGACTCTTGCCAGACTGTGATATCTGAATCCAGAAAAAAAAGAGGACATGATCCTGCTTATCCTGTGTCTCTGAGACTCCCTGTGTCTTTGATTCAACACCAAGGAAACTCTTCCAAGGATCTCATTCCCACAGGCTTCCTGCTGTACATTTAACAGGTCCATACTTCCTGTGTGTGTGTGTGTGTGTGTGTGTGTGTGTATCAGTAGCATTATACAGAATAAGTAGGTTTTGTTTATTTATTTAAGAACATATGCATTTATTCATGTTACAGCTGTCAATAAAAACAAGAGACCGTGAATTTGAAAGGGAGCAAGAGGAGATATATGGGATTGTTTGCAGGGAGGAATGGGTAAAGTTAAATGATGCAATTCTAATAAAACCTCAAAAATATAAAAGAGGTAATTTAAAAATATGAGTTAGGTACTGAATATTTTTTTTACTAGTTCTATCAATGCAACCTTGTAAAATAGTTTTTGATATTTTGTAATTGAGATTATATAAAAGATGTTAAGGAAAATTCATAGACTCTAGAACCTTATATTGAAATCTTTTGCATTTTGCATGGCTTGGTTTGTTTTTTTGTTTTAAATATAAATCTATGTTCCTTTTAGTAATTCTTTCATTATTTTCTAACACTCTTAAAAAAGCAACTAAGTTATGACATTTTGGTATTATAAAATATCTTATACCTTAAAATCTTTTATTTTTTTAGCTTGTAGGGGCTCATGAAGAGGTTGTACCCTTATGCGCTATGGCACAATTTTGGAGATGACAAGCCATTTTGTGAAGTTAGTTCTCTTTTACCATTATGTGGGTCCTGGAGATCAAACTCAGGTCAAGCCATCTTGCTAATCATTTTTATACTCTCAAAGGACCTGCTATATAATACTTTCAAAGCATGTGTGTTTTATATGTATACTTGTGAATCACTATTTTTTTATGGGTGTGTCTTTGTTTATTTTTTTTGCGTGTGTATGTGTCTTGTTTGTTTTTTGTTTTGAGAGAGAGTCTCACTATATATTCCTTGATAGCTAGAAACTCTTTATATAGAAAAGACTGGCTTTGAAGTCATGGAGTCATAATAATCTCTCTGCCTCAGCTTCTTAAGTTTTATGATTATAGGCAAGGGCCAACATAACCTGGCCTTTATGGTTATTTTATATACCTACCTATACAAGCAGTTTGTTTCTTTTCACTCAATATTAATTTCATATACACTTATAATGAGGGTGACATAACAGTATTTGGATAGTATACAAAAATATGCTACATAAGAATATGTATGAGGCCTTCTAGCTGAGACCCATATTCAGGGGGTCTGAGTCAGTCCCATGCTGGATTCCCAGCTATAAATCTGGGGGGCCTGTTAGCTCCTCTTGTTCAGGTCAGCTGCCTCTATGTGTTGCTGCAACCTGGTCTTGTCCTCTCTCTCTCTGCATCTGGATTCTAGTTTGACTCAGTGTTTAGTTTTAGGTGTTTGCTTCTGTTTCCAGCAGGTACTAGATGAGGGCTCCATGATGGTGGATAACTTAGTTGTTGATCTCACTGGTTCTTCTGGAAATAATACTACAAATGGCAGTAACAATACTAATATTAAACAAACCTCAACAGAGAAAATGTGATACTTGTTTTTCAGGTAAGAAATGAAGCTAAAGACAGACAGATGTGTCCACAGAGTAGCAGTTAACAGTGGGAAAGCTGGAACTATACAGGTTGAGAATCAGGGCCTGTGCCAACTTCTTTTTTATTTTAATTTATTTATTTCTTATTTTACATATCAATCCCAGTTCCTTCTTTCTCCCTCATTCCCTCCCTTCTTCCCTCTCTCCCTTCCTCTTACCCCCCGCCCCCCCCCAGTCCACAGGGAGGGTGACCCTGTGCTGACATCACACAGAGCTCTGAATCAAGGTGATGGAAACTTAGCTGCTAGTCAAACATCTGAAATCCTCTTCATATGACATTTTGCTAAGTAACTGACAGGGGTGTTAATAGATACAGGGATACTTTATGGGATAATATCAAGAATGCTTCTTGAAATCTTGCAATTTGTATTTATTTTTTGTTCTTTTGCTACTCAAAGTTTTACTTAAAAAAAATCAAAGCATCATTATTTACTATCTACTTACTAGACTTGAATTTTATCTTTCAAGACTTGTTTTACTGTGTAGCCTAGACTAGCTGAGAACTTACTACGTAGTGTGTGTTGGCCTCTTGAGTATGACAGGTATCCTTCCCCACCCTCACACCTACTAACATAATAGGTAAGAGCCACCACATCAAAACCTAAAATGGTATGAAACTGCCCATTTTGATGCCCTCACAACTTCTTAATCTGCAAATCACAGACCAAAATTTAAATGTACTTAGTTTAATTGTGAAAATGAGGCCAAAAACAAAAAACAAAACAAAAAAAAAAACTGTATGTCCAAGCTCAAAGTAGCTATTTAATACATGCTTTTAGTACTGAATTATGTGGAAGAAAGCTGAATCCTGGAGAGTTATCATAATCTTACTTGTGTTGTTAAAAATTAGTATTATGCAAACAACTGGAGCACACAAATGATACTTTAATAGATTTCAAATAATTGTCAAACTGTTAAAAGACAGCTATAAGACTGTAGTAGACGTCTGTGTAGTCATTCCCTTTATCTATAACTTTAGAGCATAAGTTAAGAAATGAGCAATGATCTTCCTTAGGGAAGAGGCATATCTCCTAAAGTACCTGCTAGTTCTCCTGGAGGCCATGTCTAATGGCCTGGAAAATTAGAAAGGAATGGATATAACTGGTGTTTTGTGGATGAAAGACCTGCAGGCATGTAAGGCTGACTAACTGAAGCTCTAAATAACCTGTTGAGAAGACCTACACTGACCTAACAGGGTCATTTCCAGGACCTTCCACCAAGAACCTAAATTAAAAAATAAAAACTAAAAAAAGCCCCTCTGGCTTTCTTAGTCTACAATATTACATTCAGTTTTAACTGTGAAGCTTTAAAACAGCAACAAAACCTTAAAATAGAAGTGTTAGAGTGGGGGAATTCTGACAGTAGGACTTGTCACCAGAAAAATCTCTCTGTCTAGCAAGTCCCACTGTTGTGTGAGTCACAGGACATCATGTCATCATCCACATGCTGAGTACACTATCTAGTTTATTTCCAATGTAAAAAAATTCACTCATGATCAGAAAAGTGAATGTATACTTGTTATATTACACTTTGAACTTGACTGTTATCTACAAGGTGTGGGTGGTGGAAGTTTGGAAATAGATACACACAGGTGCAGAGCAGCCTAGTAATAGATATGTCTTGACTGTGATAAGTTCTTGTTAGAAGACATTCACAGCTAAGAGAGAAAGTGACTCAAGCATTCTCCAGAAGAATAGAACCATTAGGAAGGAGACATGGGTTTCTTTAGGAAAACAGTTATGGCGGCAGAGGAATTTCACAATCTTTCATGTGCAAGAAGAACTAGGAAAAATACTGGTACAACCCTCCTGACTTTGAATGTCTAAACCAAAGACAAATCAGTTGTCTAGTCCACAGACCAAGCTGAAGGCCTATGTATCAGGGACTCTGATATAAGTGGTCAAGATTTCCCACCTTTATTTTTTTTATATTTGAAAACTCAACAAACACAATTGTCCCAGCCACAATGGCAAGGGTATATCTTTATATGCTTTTAGTCTGTTCAGAAATTTCTCACATATAGTCAGAAATGCTCTACAAGCTATCTGAGCATGCTCGACTCTATGGAGGTTAAAATAAAAAAGCAAGCATTGAAGAATAAATGATAGAAATTAAGAGATGGTTATCATTACATGTTCAGACTACCTAGCCAAATTCTGACCTCCAGTTAAGAAAATTGTATTATTAATAATATAAGAAGGCAAAACGCCTAATATCTAGATGCATGCTATAATGTAACTGCCGTTATTTTGTATGAGAGCTGTCAGGGAATGTCTTGTAAAGAACCTGGATTGACATGAATGGCAATAAGTAGACAAATATACCACCATGGTCAAGATAAATCCCACCTCTGGCTTCCTGGATTGCAAAGCAGATGGAAGCATCTTCTTGCCTAAAAATAAATAAGAAGCATGATCCTCCTACTACCACTTGAAGGCCATGAACAAATAACAAATAATCTCTTTCATCTGGATATCCCAATGCTGTGACCATACTTGTATCCTTTCTTCATATCAGAAGTATTTTTTTTAAATTGTAACATTTCTAGAGTTTTCCTTTCTTCCTGCAAGTCTGATAAGATGCCTGTTTCAAGAACAATCAAGCCCTATTCTGTTTCAAAAGTTCAGGACTTCGTGTTTAACTTCAACAGATATTCATCAAACACTCTCAAATCTGCTATGCTCTTGAATTTAGTCAAGGTGCTTAGATGGAATAATGTATCCCTATGCACTAGTTTCTGCCTAAGAACCTTCCACAAACTGCCTTGTTAAATACAGGAAATGGCTTCTTGGTCTATGCCCATGCTTACCACAATCCTTACTTTCTAACTCAGTGTTTTTGAGGCAAGCATAATCAAGGACATTCTCAAACTACTTGAGGTAATTCTGGAAAATAGAAGAATTAGAATTCAGAACTCTCTTAACATCAGGATTTAAGGAGCTGAACCAGAGGGCCAGTCTGCCTTCACTATTATACTCTCTAACACCTTTATTCTCCCACTGTGTCTAAAAAAAGATAAAGATTTTAATGAAGAGCCTATATATATTCTGCAGCAACCTGGTTGTCAGTCCAGAACCCACTGATAGCCTGTTTTGTTTCTCCATGTGTGTCAGACTTCTCTTCAAGTACCCCACTGTCTAATTACACAGTTAGATTTATTGTTAATATTTGTTTCTGTTTTGATCCCTATAATCCCCACCAGTTTTAACTCTATAATATACAGAGACACATTTTTTTTCTATCTACCATATTGAAAAAATGGAATTTTATGTAGCAGCATGCCATGCCATAGTGCTATTACATGATGGAAAGGGGCTAGAACAGAGGAGTTTGCTACAAGGCCATGATCTCAAGAGTTATCCCACTTGTTAGCAAAACTGTTCTTCTAAGTTTCTGCAAGGCAAATATTCTATATCATTTATTTAGACTTAATGTGAAAAAGCAATGACTTTTGAGGCTTGCAAGTTATAATTTAATGGCATATTCTTAAGAAGTCAAACTAAAATGATTTCCCCCATTAGAGTGTTTTGTAATAGCACATTCAAGATTTAAAACTGTATTATTCTGGATATTTTAAGTTATATACACATTCATTATCTGTTCATACTCAGTTTAAAGAACGTATAAATTTTCCTACCTATCCTCAGAACACAAAAAAAAAAACAATGACCTAAGACAAAGTAAGTACACAATACACATAATACACATGTTTTTTGTTTGTATGTTATTTTATTTTTTGGTTGTTTGGTTGGTTTGTTTTGAGGAAGTTTTAACATGAAAATTTCTGGCCCAGCAGGTCCTGATGCCCTTCTTTGCCCCAAAGAAACACACAGATGCTTTATTCATTATAAAGCTGTTGGCCATTGTTTTGGGTTTCTTATTTAGCTAGCTCTGTCTTGATATATGTATTTCCACGTGGTCTTGGCTTACCAGGAATGCAGACCTGCAACTCCTTTGCCTGCTACATCTCTACAGAGAAGAGAGCGATTTCCTATTTGTCCCTGATTCTGCCCAGCTATGTCACTTTCTGGGATCACATGAGGTCTCTTCTCTGCCTACACTTTCCAGAATCTTGCTTGTCTTCTAGTCCTACATATCTTCCTACTTGGATAATCAGTGTTTTATGTATCAGCCAATAAGATAAAACATATATACAGAAGAACATCCCCCCCATCATCTCCTCTTTTCTAAGTAAAAAGGTTTTTACTTTAACATATTAAAATTACATATAACAAAACAGTTATTAAGCAAGAACTATAACTACAATATTTAGTCCATTAACATTATCAAGAATTAAAGAAAATATTCTATCATGTATCCTATCTTTGTGAGTCTAAAGTCTTATATGTAATATACCTTTAATCCTAACTCAGGAAAACTATAACCATAACTATTTGTCTTCAACTCCATCAAAGACCACAGAAGGATAATATATAAATTCTAGAATTAAGAGAGACATATGTTATCTGGATAGAGTTCTTCTGTGATGTTCGGGGCATCCATCTTCAGCCCATAGGCCATAATGTGTCTGGCAGATTTCTCAGCAAAGCAGGCAAGTTTAACTCTCTACCTGTTTTGGCAGTTTGTTAGTCATTTTTCTGTGTCCTGCAGAATGTCTGACAGACTCTTCCATGAAGCAGGAACCCTTCATGACTGTCCGTCTTGTTTTGGAAGTTCAGCAGTAACTTTACGGTGGGTCCTGCATGTCCAGTTTATATAGCATACAGCCTAACAGTACAGACAAGAGCAGTTTCTTGCCCAAATGGCTAGTCTTGTCATGTCAAAGGCAAACTCTGTAATGAGTTTCTTTGATGCCCATCTTCCTCTCTGAAGTAATTGGTGTGACAAGATCAGTTGTGTCTCACTGTCATGAAAAAGCCTAAACCATTTGAAATGACATTTTCTGAAGGTCTTTGAAAGGTTTAAAGATTATCCATCTCAAATATATCTCTGTATATCTAGAAAACCTAACTAACATAGCTATAAATTTTGACTATTATAGGTGATTATATAAATCTGTATTTAATTATGTTATATTTTAAAAGATCTGTATAAGGAAAATACAAATGGGAAATATACATATCACAAAATTGGCCTTAAATTTGTATCAATAAAACAAAATCCATATGAATTTAAAGCATTTATTTCTGTATCAGTTCCCCCTTGTTTTTCTTTAGAAGATTGGTTGTGATCCTTAATGATTTATAATGAACCACATTAAAATGAAAACAAACCTTTATAAATGATATTTGGGAATTGGGCATTGTTGTCTCCAAACTGCTTGCTGTTTGGGGGCACTGGATTATCATGGTGATCCTTAGTGATCACAGAAACCTGTTAAAATCCCTGTTGTTGCTGTCATCTGCAATGCTGCATCCTCTCAGCTGTTTTCGATGCTGCCTCACCTGGGCCATTGCTTCAGGAGGTCTTGCTTGATCGAAGCATATTAGTCTGGAAGAAATCCACACTTTTTCACTTTATGTGGAAAGAAAAATAAAGGCTTTTTTCCAAAGTAACATGTCCTTAGATTTAAAATTTGAAGTCAGAGAATTTTCAAAATATATAATTTGGATGGATCCAACAGTATTTATAATCATGAAAATTTTAGTAGTAGTAGCTCTTTCCTCAGCAATCAAAAAAAATGTAAAGACAACAAAATAGCATATAGTATCCAGACTCTCTACAGACTTTACATCTTCACATGACTTTTTTATTACTTTTTTTATTACTCTATTTCTTTTCTTTTACTTTACTTTTATTTTATTTTATTTTATTTTATTTTTTGAGACAGGGTTTATCTATATAACTTCGGCAGCCCTTCAACTCACTCTGTATACCAAACTGGTATACAGAGATCTGCTTGCCTCTGCATCTAGAGTGCTGGGATTAAAGTTGTGTGCCACCACACTCAGCCACTCTATTTTTTTTTTAATTACTTTATCCTGCTTCTTTTCTCTCACAAGCCTATGTATACTTTTAGGTTTTACTTCATCTGAATCTGTCTTTACTGTATATCTCTACAGTATTGTTAAAATCAAAGCCATGGCTGTTTTATCCACTGGCTTTCAAAGATGGCAGGGGTACATTTACCATCAGTAATGGGAGTTATTCTTACTGCCTTGGTCTATGCTATCATCAAGCAGTAGGCTGCCAGCTTGGAGATGTAGTTACTACCAGCTGCTTGAACACAACATTCAGTTGTTAGCAGGGCCTCTTAAAAGAGCCTTGTATTTTTTCTACTTATGCCCAGTCTTTAAAGGAGCTATTTGAGTCTCCTTTGTCTCTGATGTTACCAAGAAGCTGTGCTTGTCTCTGTTCTTTTGTTTCTACAATCCCTTTTAAAATTTTTGTCAAGTTTTAAGTGGAAGTTCTTAGTAACCACATTGCTGGTGCCATTTTGTAAGGTGAGGATTTTGTCCTATATGTCCAGCTACCCTTCTCTGTCCCCAGAAAACACACAGACACTATACGCATTATAAATATGTTGGCCATTGTTTTGGGTTTCTTATTTGACTACCTCTGTCTTAATTAGTCTAGGTTTTTCCACATGGTCTTGGCTTACCAGGAATGCTGGACCTGTAAACCCTTTACCTGCTACGTCTCTGCAGAGAAGAGAGAGATTTCCCGTTTGTCCCTGCTTGTATTCTGATTCTGCCCAGCTACATTACTTCCTGGGATCACATGGTGACTCCTCTCTGCCTATGCTTCCCAGAATTTTCCTTATCTCCTAGGCTTACCTATCATCCTGCCTGGCCAATCATTGTTTTATTCATCAACCCATAAGATAAACATATATACACAAGAGCATTCCCCATCACAGGGGATTTGGCTTTGTTTGATTTTGTTTTTGTTTTTATTTTTGAGATAGGGTTTCTCTGTGTAGCATTGGAGTCTGTCCTGAAACTTGCTAGATAAACCAGGTTGAGCTCAGTGTGTTGGTTTTAAGATACTAAATTACATACATAAGCATTCTTATGATACTATATCTCCTGTTATATTCTCAATGTGATTATATAAAATAAGATAAAAAGTTTTAAAACAATATACATGGGATGCATTTATTTGTTTTCAGTGAAGTTAAGTTTTTTCACAGTGCATTAAAAGACCTTAGTCATTGATATTAGAAATGTTTATTCTGACAACTTAGAAAAAATATTTTTAAAGTGACTTAAGAAAAAATGAAAGTTACCTAGTGAACATTCTTTTTTGTTTCTCTTCCTTCCTTCCTTCCTTTTTTTTTAAACACTTGCCACTCTTTAAAGATATAAAAGTATGGATATAAAGAAGACATTAATGCAATAGGTTATCATGCCTATCTGTCAGGATTATTAATGCTTAATTCAAATCTACTGAAGAAAGCAATTGACATGAAGAAATCTGTGAGTGATGGTTGAAAGAAAACAGAAGGTGTAATCAAACCTTCATTCTTTCCTAATCTACACCAAACTCTGTGTAGTGCTGTTTTGGGCTTTGTTAGACAGTGACTTAATTCACAACTTCTGACATAATTCATTATCTTCTTTCAAAGAAAATGTCTTTTAATTCTGTGCTTTGCCAAAGCTTTGTGTGGGAAGAGCTTAGATAGATGCAGCTGGAGAGCTTCAGTGCCTGGGAAAACTGTGTTCTCACCCACGCCTGTCTTCTATGCACAGACACAGCCTCAGCTCCTGTGCCTATGCACAACAAAGATAATGTCACTGCATGGGAGTTGTGAGTTAGCAGATTAGGGTGCATACCTTCCATCTCTCTGTGCCAAGAGTACTCAGTTCTTCTTGGATGCAGACTTTCAGACAGCTGAAGAAAAGAGAAAACCTATGTATTAGAGTGTGATGCTCATTTGTTCTGTGTTGCTTGCTTCTCCTGAATTCATGCTTCATTACTAAACATAATTTCCTGCCACTCTTCTCACTTAACATTCCCAAACTACTACAACTGCCTAATGATTGTATGATTTTCAGCATTTGAAGACATGGGGTAGGGTAAAGTGTTCCTGCCATGACCCTATAGTAGGAACTGAGGGAATACTCACGACTTTCACCAGACTGGCTTCATTCATTTGTGCCACTAAGTCTGGAATTAGAAAATTTACAGTGTTGAAAAAAATTAGTAACACATGTATGTCATCAAACACAAGGGGGAAGAAATACAACCTCAGATATCAGAGGGGCTTAGGGTTCAACTCTTATAACCATCTACTGACACCTTCTGTCTCAGACTTCATTAGTAAATCAGAATGACATTTGTATCAGAGACTTTACATAAAACAGAAAATTTATTCCTCAGAAAAGACTAAAATGTTGCCTTGTTTAGTATCTATATCTATTAGTTAGTAGTTATTATGTACAACTTTATTAATGGCAGGCAAAATTTGTTCAGATTGAGGCATAGACAATAAGAAAGTAGTTTGGTATTATTAAACATAGAATCCCAACCCTAACTTTCAATCCACCAATGCCTACATACTATTCAATGTAGAAATTTTAGCAGATAATCTACAGTGAAGAAGAGAGCATGGGGAAGCAAGGTGCTCACAGTTCTAAGTAAGCTATATAATTATTGAAATATATGTTAGTGGAATTTTCCTGTTTATTCCACATTACAATTGATGCATAGAGTATTTATTTTATGGATTGATATACACTTTGTTTTCATCTACAGAGGATTAATAGGGGCTGATTGAAACACAGCTTTCCATATCTCACTATATCTGTTTCTCCATGTCTTCTGCATTAAATTGGAGCTTTACCGCTGCTAGTGTGTGATAGTGCAGTGCACTCAATACCATGAGAATAGACTTTGTTATATCATTGATTCATCAAGCTTGTTAACTTATTGGATAATTCAGAGTAATTTCTAAAAATCTTACTTGTTTCTGATAAATGTGACATATTTTTTCTAGGAATAGAAACCACCGGAATTAAATACTAAGAATTAAGAACACTCTTCATTATGGCAAATATGTCTGCTCCTTGTTTGGATCTGATTCCTCATAGAATTAAGAAAAAGATGTTTTGATACTATACCTTTTGTATATCTGAAGATATGTCTGGAAAGAAAAGCTCTCCGTACCCTTGAGTTTGACTTATCCTATTTCTTGGTTTAGTTGTTATTGGAAAAACAGAATGTCTGCTCAGTGTTTAGCTGAGCAGACAGTCTGTTACTATCCAATCCTTAATTTTTGTTTTCCAGATGTAGAGAGGGAGGACAAGACCAGGCTACAGAAACCCACAGAGGCAGCTGACCTGAACAAGAGGGAGCTCATGGGCCCCCCCCAGAATGATAGCTGGGAATCCAGCATTGGACTGACTCAGATACCCTGAACATGGATCTCAGTTAGAAGGCATTGGCAGTCTAAGGGATCTCTGAGAGTGGAACCAGGATGTATCCCTGATGCACAAAAGGACTTAGGGAGAACATTCCCCATGGAGGGTTACTCCCTTAGCCTAGAGGCATGAAGGAGGGCCCAGTCCCTACTGCAAATGACTTGACCCCTCCTGGAAGGCATCACCCTACCTATGGAGTATGGGGTGAATGGCATGGGAGGGTAGTCAGGGGGGCATTGGAGGGAGGGAGAGAAGTATAGAAGGAGGGAGGGAGAGGGAACTGGGATTGATATGTAAAATAAGAAAACAAATAAATAAGTAAAAAGAAATAGACTGTGTCTAGGCAGAACACTAAGCTCTAGTCAGATCACAAATAAATCTAGATATTTACTTTGTCATCCTAATAATGCAAGTCAATAACAAGTAGGTTTTCAGCAGGGGAATTGGAGCCCCAGTTTTTTTCAACTTATTTAACTGACTTCACTTTTTCAAGTGTCATGACTATGGAAAACATTATACCAGTGGATGAGGCACCATATTCCTGTTGTTCATGTAATGAGGTTGCTTCAAACAGTGGAAAGAATAGCAGAGTATTCCCTACCTAAAATGTTGTAAGTTCCAGATGCTCTTAGAATTTACAATATTGGTGTGGCCATCATGATTATTGAGGTGAAAATCTTCTTTGACAGCCCAAGTGAATTTTCTGGGAGGATTAAACTCCTTGCAGGCTGCTGGAGTAGGAACGTTAGCTTGTGTACCTGTGCAATGGGCATATGCACTACATGACAGCTCAGTTCAAAAACATGAGCAATGACAGAACAAAAATGAGTGAGTGAGTTAGAAGTCATATCCTTTTTTACGATCTGTCATCTAATATTAAAGTGGCACCCTGTCATCATCATGAATCATTGAATAAGCATCCAGCGGAGCATGAATAACAGGAGTTGAGAATCACTACACACTCTACCAGGAAGTAGCTTAATACAAAGAGCAGGTCTTGCTTCAGTTGGTTGAATTATTGGGAGAAAAATGTGACTAGGCTTCAACTGGAGGCAAGCTTGTAGTCATTGGTGTAATCTTAGCCTGGTGTAGCCATACCAGATTCAATGTGAGACCCATATCTGACATGACTTAACGTTCCAAGGCCTGTTCAGTTTTTTGGTGTCAAAACCAACCATCATAGAACTGAAATGGATGCTCTTCAGTCTGATTTCTTTGAACTCACAAGGAGAGAGAGATGCTTAGATATGATCAAGATTATTTTACTAACTTTCAAATGTGAAAAATAATATAAAAATTCTCCTTAAATATTGTACAATGAATGTACATTACATGAAATATTGTACATTACAAGAAATACAGGGTCAGGAATTAAACTTTCTCAAATTTAAATGTAAAGTGCAACATAAGACTAAGTTTGTTGAAGGACAGCTGAGAAATAAATTCACAGTGATATAACATTCCAAATCTCTATAGTGATCACTGAACTAGAATTGAATTATATGGTGGAAACTTTGGGAGGCATAGTAAAGGACTATAAAATACAGGAAGTGACACAATGGGATCAAAAAGTTCTCTCCTGGATTGAAATGTAGTGAAGAAGTCAACTGATACACATATACTAAGAAAAACAGAGATGTGATTCTTAGGAAAAATGAATTGAAACACTTTAAATAATTTAAGATAATCCCTTAATAGAAATTGCTCACAGCAGCAGTAAGATTTGAATGATTTGACTGAAAGTGATGTGATTGAAGGCTGATCATTGGTGTAGTAGTAATAACACAAAGGAAACTTTTAAGGAGGCAGCTTAGTGGGAAGAAATTAGATCTTTTAAATGGATTAAAGTTGTTCTTACAATGTCAGTTCTCACTAGAACAAGTTGTCATGAGAGAGGGAACCAGTTCTCCTCCGGTCTCTGACTTTCTCTCTCACTGTGAGATCCTTTTTCTGGCTGTGTTCCCCTCATGATCCTGAAAAGATAAACTACCCAAACTTGGTACTTTATCATGGAGAATTGTGAAAAAAAAAAAACCACTGCTTCAGATATCAAGTTAGCAGCCGAAAATGGAATTATAATGAACTCCTTGTAAACTCATTTATCTATCCATGTAGGATCCAGGACCTATCATCCACCATCTCCCTTCATGAAGAGGAAGGTTTGACACGTAAAAGATCTACGAAAAAGAACTTGTGTGAAGGTATGAGCATGATGTGAAAAGGAATTTCCCTTCCTGTTTCCTTCTGCTTTTCTTTGTCTCCTCTCATTTTCTTTGCTATGATTTCCATTCTCACAGTCTTGGTGACAGCTCAGCAGCTCGCCTTTCCCCACTTCCTCAGCGAGAGGTGGTTTCCCCTTAGGAAGCTAAGATTGTTTAGGAACAGGGCACTGAACAGATATTCTCATGTTGTAGAAGATATATATCTGTTAATAGACAATCCTGTCACAATTCACAGCTTTTATTCTTTGTCCTTTAAATGATTGCTTGTATAAATGTACCACTTTTTACATAAACCATAAACTTCTCAAGCAATTTTGTCCATTTATAGATAAAACCCAGTTGACCATCCAATATTGGCACTAAAAAGAGGTAATGAATTTGGAAACTTTGTTTACAAATATGGAACTATAGTTACTGATAATATTCATGGATTCTTTGCTTTTATGAACAACAACAAAAAAATTGATGTCATTTCTCCCAAGGGACAGTGTGTCTGGAGATCCATTAAGATTCACAAAATATTCTCATGCTGAGATTAATGCTAGTCTCTGTATTTCTTACTGAGCGAACAGTGACATATTTGATGTTTTTATCCATGTTTGCACCAAGAAGAGAAACAAACAGTACAATTCAGGGTTGTGTTGTAGATTACATGATTGGTAAGCTACAACTTCACACTCAAACAAAAGGCAGATGGTTAACGATGATATAGCAAGGGGATTCATTTGTTTGGAAATGCACAGAGAAACAATTACTTGTAATGTGGTACCTGTAATAAGATTTAACACCTCGGGAGATTATATATTTGTGATTTCCCAAGTAAATTCCACAGAACACATCTTATAAGATGTTCAATATGTTTTATTTAGAATGCATTTCAAAAGCTTAAGAAATATGTGTATTTTTATATAAAGAAAGATGCTTTGAGGCATGATAATGATACCAATTTGATACTCCATTGTTGTTTTAAAGTCTGCCACATTTTTATCATGTAAGTAGCTGTTATAGTTGTTCAGTATTTGTGTATTAGGCTTGTTAAATGTTTTTGAGATAGGCTATTATACTTAGCACAGACTGGCTTTAGTCCCACTGTGGAGCCCAGGTAGGTTTCTAATTAGCCATTCTCCATCTGCAGTGTCAGGGACAATGGGGTTACAGGTTTGTTCTTTTATTATGGGTTCTGCCTTGATATTATAAAGCTTTTGACTGAAAATGGAAACTTTTGTGCCTACAGTAGTGGAAGAGAGCACATCGAGTCATGACTGCTTATTGAAAAACAGCTTAGATATTACTTATTTGAAAGCTACAATAAAATATTCCTGGCCACCCTCTTCAAGTAAGTTTTCAGCAACATTCATTGATTGTAAATTTACTATATGTTCAAGAAACAAATTTCCAATAAAGGACTTCTCTGATGATCTTCATGATTCCTCCTGAAGACATGTGGCCAGGGCTGGGGATAATGTTGGCTTTAGTTGAACATGGTCACAAGGAACGTCTTAGACCCTTGAGGATAGGTCAGATTGGGGAGAAAGATAGTAGAAATACAAATTTGTGTTGTATACCCAACTGTATATAACACGAGATCTTTAAGAAAATTCCAAACTTTAAACAGTTCTAATTGCAGAAAATTCTGTTTTCTGTCTCAAAGTCCTGTCTGGTAATTTTATGAGAAACCATGACCTGATGTAAAACCCATGGTAGTTTTTCTCACATATGAACCCTATGTATAATTCTCTTTATCTTCTAAAAATCCCACAAGAGGGAAAATGTCTTTTCAAAGAAATCTGTCAGTTTTTTTCAGGAAGATACAACCTCGATTGATTCTGAGAACCAGACATAATGAAAATAATGAAGCAAAGATGATGGTTGGTAAATAAAAAAGTACTATATTAAATTGAAAATTTAAAATATTACTAAATGTATCCACACAGAGGTGAGCATCTACAGAAGTCCAAACAAGTAGGGCAGGAGGAAAGAAGGGTTTCAGAAAATGGTCAAAAAGTTACTTACATATAAGAAATTCTGTGCTGCAGTTGAATACATGATTTCTATTCAATCTACATTTTACCCATAACAGCTTAGGATTCAGACATTTTCGACAAATAGCTAAGTGGCAGTAGGTGAAATATTTTCAACTAAGTGTTGATAGCTCCATTTAATGATAGGTCATTTTAAACATAAGTAAAATAATGCTGACATAATTATATGGGTCATTTATAGGACAAGATTTTATTTATACAAATATATTTATGAATCTGTACATTTGTTGTATGACAAAACTTTTCCTTAAGAGGTGCCACAAAGACATCTACTCACCCTCTGATAAGGATCTGTATTTGATAGTTTTATGTAAACTTGACACATGCTACAAGTCATTTGAGAGTAGGAAGTCGTAGTTAAGAAAATGCCTCTGAATCCTCTAGGATATTTTCTTAAATAGTGATTGATATGGGAGGTCCCGGACCTCTGTGGATGGTGCCATCCCTGGGCTGGTGGCCCTGAGCTTTATAAGGAAGCATGTTAGACAAGTGAGAGGGGACAAGCCAGAAAACTGTGCTCCTCTATGGCTTCTGCATCAGTTCCTGCCTCCAGATTCCAGCCTGCTTGAGCTTCTGCCCTGACTTCCTGCAGCAATGGACTACAATAGAGACGTCTAAACCAAACAACCCTTTTCTTCCCCAACTTGCTTTGGGTAATGAAGTTTTAACATACCAATAGTTACCGTAACTATGATAGTATCCCAGAACAAAGTATGACTACCACCAAAATCTATCTTGCAAACCAATGAGTTTTATTGAGCTTGCTTATAGGAGCAGAAGTGACTCAAAGACTACTGCATCACCAAAGGACATGTTAGCATGGTTGAAGAGTGTTCTAGTGACTCAATTGATCTAAACCTCTTATAGGCAGCTCTTATTTCTGCTTCTTCTAGGTGGTTGGTATGGTCTCAAAATCTTCTTTTTTGCAGCTTGGCTTCACCGACAGGTACTTATAGTGATATTTTGTTTGTAATCTGACAAATAAATCTTAACTGAAGGTCAGAGTATAGAGTTAAGCCACTAGTTAGCCATGGAGACAGGCAGTTGTGGCTACACCATTAATTCCAGCACTCAAGAGACAGAGGCAAATGGATCTCTGTGAGTTCAAGACTATCCTGGACTACATGAGAGTGAATCAGTCTAAAAGGAAAACAGAGTTCACACTTTTGATCCCAGCACTTGGAATGACATGCTATTTATCCCAGCACTAGACAGGAGTATAAAACGGGACCTCAGTGCAGCGAGTCTGAGGTTTGGGGGAGAACAGTACAGGCTGAGGTTTGGTGTATCACCCCTTAGTCTGAGCATTGGTATAGGTGAGAACTCTTAAGTGGCTGACTACTTTACTTCTCTGATCTTCAGTTTTAACTCCAAAATCTGACTCTAGGTTTTTAGAATTTCAACTTTTATTGATAACCCTTTCAAGAAGGGCCTCATGAATCTGGTCAGTTTCAGGGACTGCCTGAAGCTACTTTTTGTTGTTTACCTCCCTGATTATTGAGCTTCCTAGAAGCATGGAATGTTTCAATGTTACAGGAAACATATAAACAACAACATTGTGTATGTGAAAGAAACGTAAGTATTTACAGCTGAGGAACATACTCTGGAGGAAAACAATTTTAGTTAGAGGTAGGAATGCTCTAATCTCAGCACTTGACCCTATGAAGAGAATGGTGAGTTCAAAGCCATCCTGAGCTACCTAATGATAGCCTATTTCTATTTCCACTCAACACAACACTACAGGAACTAGGGATAGCGCTAAACACGTAAATGGATTTGATGCCAAGGCTGACAACTTGCACTCAATCTCTGAGACCCGCACAATGAAAGAAGAAAACTAACTCCATGAATAGGATCCTCACCATTGTATAGCATATTAAACATGTAAATAAATAGCTATATTAGTAAGTACATATATATAACAAGAGAGTAAACATTCATCCAACTATTTTAGTCTATTTGCCCAAGAATTCTGTGTAAACATTTTATGCTTTTATATTTGGGAAGTTAAGAACTGTTCCTTAAGGTAGTGATGTTTTTTGCTATGATATTAACTTACATTTTGGAAAGTCTATTCATTAGTTAAGTTAATGAAATGTAAACAAACAAACAAATAAACCAAAATAAAAAAAAATGTTCAAGCTTTTGTATATAGTACCTGGCTAAAACTTCACCTTGTGTGTGTCTACACATAAGAAAAACAAAAATAGGACAAGTCTGGAGAAACTGCTAATAATCTACCCATGGAACATACACAGCCATGGTTTGGCTAATTTCTAACAGGAAGAAAACACTAAATTAAGACACATGTTGTTTCTGTTTCACTAGGATTGACCTCATCAAATCAAAGTTATAGTTTTCAAAGTGCTTTCAATGTAAAAAAGAATTATTTTCCTCTCCAGTTCCTTATTGGTGAAAAGAAAAAATATTCATAAAATATTGGCTTGTGTGTGATAATCCAAGCAAATAAAATTGTTACTGTCCAGCAAGAAATAATGACTTACAGATAATAGCTGTACTAATGCAAATTACTTTTGCAAATCTTTTATCTTTCCATTCAAGGCCCATCACTATTCTTTCAACCACCTAAGGTTACACTCAGGGGAGCTCATTTCTCAGAGGACAGAATTTCTTTGTACTCACTAAACTTGTATTCTTCAACCCTGCAACTACCTAGAACTATAGCAAAAAATTTACTCCCATCCAATTTTGCCACCAAATTAAATTAATTTCAGTCAGAGCCCTCATCATGTTTTTTGGTTTTCTAAGAAATCCATAGATTATTAAAGTGATTTCTTATAGTCCCATGTTATTTTTTTAGTTTTATAACCAAGTCCATTTAAATGAAAACAAACATTTATAGACAATATTTGAGAATTTGGGTGTCGTTCTTTCCAAACTACTTCCTGCCAGTAAGGGGCGCTGTCATAGGGTATTCTAAGAAGATGCAGTTATTTTTTTATTATATGCTTTAGGTTATTCTTATTTATGCATAAATTGAGAAAAAAGTATGCATTTTTATTTTATGTGTATGATTGTTTTACAGTTATATAATTTCATATTACATATGCCATCATATATATATGTATATACATTTATATGCTTATGAGTGTGTGCATACGTGTGTGTGTGTGTGTGTGTTTGTGTGTGCATGATGTGTGCATGCACATGTGAATGAACTACCTGCAGGGGTTAGAAGCGGTATCAGAAGTTACCGAAATTCATGATCTGCCTTGTAGATGCTGGGAACAAGACCAGGTGGGAACCAACATCCCGATTCAAATACATGGCTCTACTTGCCTTCCTCTCAGATTCTCTTTGCCTTGCTGAAAATTGTTAGATCATGTTCCTAAAACTAGTTCCCAGGGTCTTTTCTCTTACTTGGCCACTTCCTCCTCCTGGTGCTAACTACAAATTTCCAGCTATCAAAGCATTAACGTCCAGCAATCAAAAGTTCACTTTCACTCACCTAATTAACATGCCCAATTAAACCTTATCCTAACACAGGATATCCCATTTTACCCTTATAAACTTCCATTTGCCTATGGGCCACATCTGTCTCCCCTCTATCCAGGGCCAGTCCTTTGTCCTTGACAAATACCCCTGCCCCATTTCCCTTGTTTCTTTCCCCTTTTCCCTCATTCTCTATCTACTGTCTTTGTCTCTCATTCCCTGCCCTCTGTCTCAGTGGGACAAATCAATCTCTCTTGTGCTGAAAACTTGGTCTTTGGGGACCTGAGCTGATACTTTTTCTTTCACCAAGATCTCTGCAAAAACAGCTCCTGCTTGTGCTCTTAACGTCTCTCCACTCCCATGAATGCCTATTTTGATTCCACTTCTTTGTATAAGTTCTGTGTTTATTAATCATTTCAACTTGGGCTGGCACATAATTTAACTTTTAATACAGCCTCCTGGATGAACATCAAATGAATATTAATATTAATAATAATAATGTGGGCCAGCAGTTAAGAACACCAGCTGCTCTGACAATTTTACATCCCAATACCCATGTGGTGCCTAAAAACCTTTTGCAACTCCATTTTTAGGTTGATAAAACTCCCTCTTCTGATCTCTGTGAACAATAAATATGTATGTAGTATATAGATATTCATGCAGGCAAAAATCCATATACATAAAATAATATAAATTTTAAACATTTAAAATAGCAACATGAGCTAGGTGTGGTCATAAATGCCTGTGATAGGAGATGTCATTCTGCAAATATGCTTCTCATACTGGTTAATGAATTAAGCACTGTTGGCCAATAGAAAAGGAAGATAGGCAGGACTAGGAGACAAGGAGGAAAGAGGAAGTAGTAAGGAGGAGTCAAGATGGAGAGTCTGGAGAGAGCAGGACGCCAGTCGGCTCTCTAGTAAAATAAGACCACATGGAAATAGATAGATTAACAGAAATGGGTTAACACTTAAGACAGAGCTAGCTGATAAGAAACAAATAACTGGCCAACAGAATCATATCAAATACAGCATCTCTCTGTGTATTATTTGGGGCTGGTGCAACGGTGGGACAAGACCAGTGGCTGGCAGAAAAACCTTACTTTTTACATACCTATAATTGCAGAAGTTGGAAAGCAGGGGTAAAATGAATGAAATTCAAGGCTAATTATGGACACATATCAAGATCCAGTCAAAAAAAAGGAAGAAAGAAAAAATACTTAATGGCTTCTTGTGGGAAGTTATGAAGATCTGAGTGAATGTATAAGGGTGAAGATAAGGTCCTGAATGAATGTGTATTAGTGACAAAGTCTAATGCCTCAGCCCTATGGGACTTGGCAAGTCCTTATTCTGGGTGAGGCTCAGTTTTTAGCAAAACCTCTGTTCAAGTATAAAGTTTTTGTATAAATTGATCAGTTTTGCAAAAGCTAGCTATGGCAGTTTCCTCTTCAGGGATCAAGAGCTCCTACTAAGAGATCAGCCAGCTACTGCCTCTTCCCATGCTACAAAGAATAAATGTTCTGAGGTTTCAGGTTGTTGCATAATTGATGTGTATGGTCCAGCTTTCCCCAGATTGTCTGTCCCATCTTCATTCCCTCATTGCATTGACCCAGACATTTTACCAGGAGCATGCCATGCAGGCCTTGGCAGTTATACTTTTGTCTGAATCCCAGGGGACTCATTCTACACTAGAAAGATAACTATAGGTTATTCTTGTTATATTAAAATCTTCCTTTTTGTCTTAAAATGACTAAGAATTCTAATTCAGAATGTCAGTATTGCTGCTCATTAATTTTCACATCAAGTACCACATACTCATTTTTCAAGTGTATGCATAAAAGAGAAGGGAATGTAGGCAATCCTTGAATGATCAGTCCAGGACTTATTTACCTACCCACTCTGTATGTACTTGTAAATTCCCAGATGCTCATGCAAAAATCAGAGCTTACTTCTCTGTCTCTTTTAATTGACCTTAAGGATTGGAGGGGGGAATCTTAGTGCTCTTCTTGGCAAGCATCTCTGAAAGATTCTTGGGTGCAGTCTCATTTCTTTCCTAGGTAGCCAACAAAGTGCATGTCCCCTGTCTTGTGGGCTTGGAGAAATCAAGAGACTTTCAGATGATAGCTATTGTGGCTGAATGACTTATAAACCACAGCCACATATGTCCAAACTGAATACAGTAGAAATGCCCCCATATAAATAGCCTCCTTGAGAGTTAGAAATAAATGAGGATGGTTGCATGCCAAAGAGTTTAGTTACATGCTAAGCAATCATAATGAGTAAGATAGACATGATTAATGAGTGCTGCCTCACAACATCACCACACTATCTGTACTGGAGAAAACTGGTAATTATGAGAATTTCCACATCCCAATGGCAGTGAGATACCAGTAGTGATCAGATGCTTTGCACAATTTAATTCCATTTCATGTTATGAAAACAACAACTCTGTGAATTTTGAAGTATCATTCTTACTTTATTAGGACTCAGCAATGATTCGTTATTTGCCAAAGGTGACAGAGTTAAAGGACTTGGTTTCTGAACTACAAACCAATGGTAATGATTAAAAGTTGACAAAATTGTCTCTGGTCTTCACAGCTGTCTCATTTCAACATTCCAGCTCCATCTTTCTGGACCCATGCACAAATTATTCATGATCAGTACCACACTGTTTATTCTCATTTTAAGAACCTAGAATTGAGGTTTCTTCCTATGGCCTCCTAACTTTGGTTGAGATTATTTAAAAATGAAAACAATTTAAATTTATTTTTATCTTATTATATAAAATACAAAATAGAAATGAATAAAAATAAGTGAAAACAATTGTCATATAGTAGTTGAGTCTTATAGCTCCCCAAAAGTTAAACTAACATATTGCTATGTCAACTAGAATTACCCCACATTGTTATATTTTATTGTGTGTTAAATAACTAAAAAGTAACTCTTGGATAGCATGATTGAAAGAAAAGAGCTTTCAGAATAATTTTGATTCCCATTTCTAGCAATTAACACTGAATAATTCTAATGTTCTATGTGTATTGAACACAGTAAGAAGAGCCTTGCAGTGGAGGGGCTGGGGGAAGATGGCTTTGTTAGTAAAATGTCTACAGTCACAGTATAAAGTCCCCAATACCCATGTCAAGGCCAGGTGTTGTGGCACTTGTCTATAAACCCAATGTTGCCCTATTGATGAGCAGCACAGGCACGGAAGGATCCCTATAGATCATTTGTCAGTCAGCCAAGACAATTTGTGAGCTACAGGTTTAGTAAGTGACCGTAGCTCAAAAAACAAGGTAGAGGATGATGAGAGAAGATGTTTAATGTCAGCCTGTGGATTTTCACAAATATACATATTCACCTAAACCTGTACATATCACACACACACACACACACACACACACACACACACACACACCAATGATAAATGAAGTGCTGGAGAGATGGGTCAGCTGTTATGAGTATTGAATGTGCTTGCATAATTCCAAGAACCAACATTGCAACTCTCAAGTATCTGTAACTCTAGTCCCTGGGGATCAAATGCCACCCCCCCCACATTATACACATGCAGACAAAGCACCCATGCACATAAAATACCATAAAATAAAATTTTAAAATGCATAAGTAAAATAGATACAGTTAAAAATGAGTGCATAAACAAGAGCATCTGATGCAATATCTTAAAATGCTAATTCATTGATGTAATTTGCATTTTACTCAGTTGTGCCTGTCAGATTTTATATGATCTGAATATATGTATACTCCCAGAATATACAGATGAAAAGTTAATTACAAATGTTATGTTCAAACTCTTGAGAAAAGGGTGAGTTGTAAAGACTGAGGCCTCATAAATAGAAGTTGTTGCTATTATTAATTATGCCTGCTATAGCTTCACTGGCCCATTATGCTGAATTAAGAAGACAACATCCATGCACCAGAACATAAACCAGTATGAGACTTTGAATTTTCTGGTGCTCTGAATTTTGGTCTCTCTGGTTGCCTGGTGTTTTGATGTTCAAACAGACAAAGCCAGTAAAACTACCTGGGGACAGGTAAGATAACCATTCATATTTGACTGAAAACATTATCCTTTTATAAAAATTGAAGGCATGGAGAACAGTGAGTGCACTGGTATGCAAGCACAGATGTGTTGGAAATATTCTAGAAATATTAATAAAGAGAGTATGTCAGAAAAAATAAGTTGGAGGATGATAATAGGAAATAAATATAAAATCAGATTGCTAAAGATGTTTTAGGTTATAATGAGAATTCTTTGTGAAATGGAAAAATAGAGTTTTAAATGGGAGTAAACTAGGAAAGGGCATATGAGTAGAGTTGGGCTATAAGTTTAAAGCTATTATAAGTTGCATATCTAAACTGGTTAATAAGCACTCAGGTCATGGATTTAGCAAGGGATTTAGTAGATAGAGTTTTAAATTGCTTTGAGGATAAGCATATGCTATGTAAATAAGAAACAGACCAAAGGATGATAGAAAAAAGTGTCAGTCTGAACAGTTAGAATAATGGAGTTCTCCTGAACTGAGATGGTACAGGTGGAAAATCATTTTGAGGGAGACAATTAGACATTTAGTTTCTAGATAGGTTTATCTAAAATTGTAAATTGAGTTTTAAGGATGGGAAAAGTAATGACCTATTGTTGGAGAGAGATGACACAAAGACTAAAGATTAAGGAGTCATTTTTATACTGGTGAATACTAAGCCATGAATTGCCTAAAGGAATGAGTTCAGAAAGAAAGATAGATGGCCAAACTACAAACTTCACATTCCTGTAATTTAAAGTATATAAACAAAAAAGATGAACATCCAGATAGATATACAGGGCATGAATGTTCCATAAGGTGGGATGGAACTACCCTTCAATATCCTTAAGGCGAGTGAAAAAAATATGAAGAAGAAATTGATATGATTCATCTTAGTAAGTGTAGTAAGAAGACTGATCATGAGCCTTGGTGTTACCAGAGTTTAGATTGTCAGTCATACGGAGGAAATGAAAGCCTAATCAATGTGTAAAACACTAGCGCTTGAGAGTTTAGAGAAAGTTCACAATTCCACTGAGCAAGATGAAAAGGGTATAAGCTGTGTCTGCTGGGAAGTAAAAGTAAGGAAACAAAAAAGCATTGTATGAGAACTGAACTGTTTGTTGGAAGCTGATAAGGATGATCTCTAAGGAGAAAAATAAATGGCACAAGAAAGGAAAAGAGGAATTGATGCTAAAATGTCCTCAAATAGAGCTGTCAAGGTGAAGACCTCAAGTGTGGCGGGGGCGGGGAGGAGGTGATTCTTCACAGAAACACTAACTGACTTACTGGTTCATGTCCAACACCTGTTTCACACAGAATAAGTCTTCTGTCTTTAATATTTTCAATTAAATGGGTTTTTAAAAGAATTTATTTGACTATTGTATTTATATTATTTATATACATCACACACACAAATCCTACTGAGTTCATGTAGTGTTTTTCATATTTTTATGTGTTCAGTGCTCAACACTTGATTGGAAAATTTCTTAAGGGCTTATCCCTGGAGAAACTGATTTACCCTCTTTGCAGTCACTGATTGCCTGAATCTCTTCATTTAGGGATAGGACCTTGTGATAACGAGTTCTTTATGAAATAGACAATGTTTGCCCATCCACACACATATGTTGACAGCCCATAAATTATCTAGCACAGATTAGGAACTCAAGGTGTTGTTGGTCCAGAACAATAGTGGGTAGGTTCATATAAACAGATAAACATCTCCTTGTCAATGATCTCCTCCCTTTTTACATGTGAAAAACAGTCATATTGATTATGTTGTAGAGAAAAGTAAGTGAGTGATATTATCTGAAACCAACGGATAAGGCAAGTTATATTAAGCATGTTACAACCAACTTGTTACCCAGTTAACTGTGATGGATAAAAGATGGGAGCTTCCATACCCTGCTTAACAAAGGACATTACTGAAGTAACACATGTCATCTTCCATGACTTTCTGAATTTTTAGGACATAGTGGATTTGCAGGTTAACTAGTAATCAAAGCCTGCACTGCATTAAATTGTTGGCGTGTGTGTGTGTGTGTGTGTGTATGTGTGTGTGTGTGTGTGTGTGTGTGTGTGTATCACCGTTAGGGCCCATTAGTCCATTTTCTTTTATTCACATACTTGAGAGTCTAAATAAGATTTACAACTTCTAAGACAGGTTGAATGTCATGGCTAGAATCTGTCGAAAAAAATAAATAAATAAAAGTATAATAAGTGCACAAAACCCTGCAAGTACACCATTCCTCTGTTAAATACTTCATGATTTACAAAGGAGTTTCTGAAAAGTCTTATAATATCTATCCTCTATATATAGGTTTGGAAATTTGTTCATACTGATTTTAATCACAAAATATAGATAGAATTTACTAATACCAGATTATCGTTCTCTAAAATTCATATCACCCTAAGTTTTATTAAGTGCTGTATTTTTTTGTTTGCTTGTAGCTTATACAAATTGGCACTGTATAAAATGATCAGCACTCTTCAAATATCTGTGTTAAAGTGAAACTATCATTAAACTTTTTAGATAGTGAATTAGTATAACAACTCATAATCTCTACAATCCACATAACCTTACATAATTTATACTTAGCTTAATATTTTCTAACAGATAGTTTTTCTAGTGGTTTCACTTTAATCTGCTCAAACCTATATTTAGTACTGACATTTTTACTGCGAACAGGCCCAGGTACATATTTATGCCTCTTCCAGGGGTGGATACAGAAATCAATTGGTTAATGAATGTTTATGAGTATGTTGAATGAAAATTTAGTTACATTCATTTATATTATATAGTAAAAATTATATTGAGTTGATTTTTACACAATACTGCTCTCTGTTATTTTTAATCCCTGCTTTTTGTGTCTAAAGTGCTATTTAAATTAATTTAAAACTTTGAAATGGTAAATAGTAATATGAGATTACATATTTTGTAACAATAGAAATGTAAGGGAAGTCCTATATAAAAACAAATTGTTTGGCCCTTCCTGCCAGACAGGTGGTTTACATTTACATTGATTTCCAAGCAAGGTTTTGATTCAAGTGTGGAGTCTGCAACTAATCCTAAAAAGAAAGATATCTGGGAAGCTAATACAATTGTGTATAATCTAAATCAAAAGTTTTAAGAGTGATTCAAATTAAAGGAATTGTAGGTATTGTCCTTAGATATGATGAAGGTAAAACACAGCTTGGACATATCTTTTGCATTGATTCATGCAGTAAATATAAATATAACTATGTGGCGTTCAGGACTCAGTTGCAACTCAAGTTACAAAAGGCACATTTGAAACAGAAAATATGAAGGGACTCTTTGGATTCTCTCCTAATTGGTTTGCTCCTATTATCAATAATGTTGTCAGAAACCAACCAGATATCGGGCATTGGAGGCTATTGGATCTTGGAAGGATATTAAGCTAAGAACACACTGATTAAATTTTGTTCAATCTGTATGACTATCTAAGTTGCATTCCTACACAGAATAATTTACTTTGTCCAGTGTTCTTTGTGACCCAGATGACATCTATCTACGGATATTGCTCATTTCCTTAGCTTTATGTTCAATGCTTCATTGGCTCTGTATGGAACATCCAGTTAAGACAGAAGGGTTTGCAATAAGGCTGAGGAAGCTGCCCCTCCTGAGTGACACACCATGTAAATTATTGAGTTTTGTGTGCCTTTGGCAAATTGTGATTGCTGTTATACTAAAAAAAAATATGTGCAGGTCACCTACATTTTTTTTTTTTGGCAAACCATCTTCATCAGCAGTCTGAGTACTTGCTTTTAAACAAAAAGGAAGTCAAAAGAAGAAAGTATAGGTATGGCTCAAAACTGGCAAGTTATTTTTTACAGACAATAAGAAAAGACAGAGGGAGAAAAAAACAATTTGGAGAAAAGTGAACCAACTGAAAATAAAAATTTGGCATTATCAGATAATGACAGGGTCAGAATCTGGGCAACTGAAGGGAAGTGATTTTGGGAGATTGTGTAGTCATTATAATAGAGACTTGAGGTAGGTTATATGATTGCTGGCAGGATGGCTCAATGGGTAAGGGTCTTGCTCTCAAGCTTGACAACCTGAGTTAGCTTTCTGTATCTCTAAAGTTTTCCCCTGACTTTTATATCTATGTAGTAAAACACACATGTATACACACACACACACACACACACACACACACACACACACACACACACACACTCACGTCATTCAGCTTAGTCCTTTGATTAAAAGGCAGGAAGATAACCTGGCTCTGGAGAGCCTGTGATTCTAAACTAGTTTTATATGTATCTTCTCAGTGACCATACAGCTGCTGTTATAAAACATTCTTTCATTTTTAAACAAGGGTTAAATTTGCAAGTTTATAGCTAGAAGATAGCAACTCCCAACTTAGGTTACCATTGCTTTTCTCATGATACAAATATATCGGTGATGGGAATGGGAAGCTAGAAGTACAAGTATGGGAAGTTCACCCAGGAAGCACAATCAGGAACTTGTGTTGACAGTCTCAACATCCCTATTTGATTTCTACTGGATGTTTGTAACCCACAATTTGATGATACTAGTGTTAAATGTTAGCTACTTGCCTGGTGGTTGTTCTTCCAGCTGGAAGCAAATTGTAAATCCACCCTTATAATTTCAATGTGTTACATTTAGCTACATTTGAAATACAGAAATAAAAGGACAATAGTGTCTTATATTTGTCCTTTAAAGTCTTAAGGTGGGGTCAGGGTAAGAGGGCAGCTGTTCTGCTGGAATGCCTAGAATACTGACTTGCATTTTTCTATTTAGTTTAGTTTTCTCATACACTGTTATTGGCCTTACTCTGAGCACCAGACATTGCTTCTTTTGTATTTAATCTTCCTTTGGAGCACACCCTCTGGCTTCACTGCAACATATGTGAGAAGTAAGGGGTTTTCAAAGTGGTTCTTCCCTGTCTTTTACTACCTGCAGAGAGCTAGCTTCTGTAGCAGAGCTACTACTTAAAGGTAGTATGCAAGAGAGTAGGAGAGCTGTGTGCATTAACTTAATAAATGCAAGGGACCCTGAATAAGGGGAGCTGCTCTTTGACCATTGTTTTAAAGCCTGTTTTCTCAAACAGTATCATCCATGTCGAAGAGTCTTTGGTCCTACTCTTACCTCTACAATCTTGTTCTAGTGACTGAAAACCCTACCCTACTTGTCTCTGCCTGCAAAACTGGGATTTAAAGTGTATACCACCACTGCCTGGTAAAAATTTTCTTAAAATCTTAAAAATATACTAGACATGGAAAAAAATCTAAATTATTAACATCATAATGATTTAACTCAACTTAACACAACTTAAAAGAGTTTTAAAAAACTACAACTATTTGATAGACTGTGATTTAGTTATATTTGCATTGCATAAGCCACAAATCTCTCACATGTCATAGACTTTATTATATGACTTAATGTTGGAGAATAATGTTTAGAAACTTGTCTCTGTAAGTGAACACAGATTTTCTAAGATAATGAATGCACACTCTCTAATGAATGTAAACATGATATACTGGCCATAATTTCAGTGCTAATACACTTATCTTTTTTTTTTTTTTTCTTGAGTATCTTCTGGAAAATAAAATGGTTTGGTGAAACTCAAGAGATGTTTTTCTGTGTAATAAATAATCTTTATGAATGACAAAAGAGAACATTTGTTAGCATGGTCAGTGCTAAGAGATATGATCAATGTTCTACTTAGGCTTCTAAACTAAGGGATCTGAAGCTGAAATTTAATTAAAATTCTCCAGACTAAAGTGTGGCTAGAGTTAGAGAATGGGGGACACTGGGGTGTTATTTAAGGACGAGAGAGGTTCTCTTCCTCCATTTTGGAGTTAATTCTTTGGAGCTTGACATATTCTTATTATGTCACGTTAAGTTTTGTGATGAGAACATTTTGTTTTCTTTGACCTGTCTAGCTCTATTGAGGAATGTGAAATATGAAATTTAGAAATCTTTGAGTAAAAGGAAACTTCAAAGCAATAGAAAGATGTCATCTGTAATCAAAGTAGGACTAATTTTCTATGTATATTTAACGTCAAACATTTTTAAGGTAAGTTTATAGGCCTTTCTCTTGTTGCAGAATTTACAGAGACATCTAATACTTCTAAAAAATAAAGAGAAGTCTTTGCAAAGCAAAGATCAGTTTGACCTTGGTCCAGAGCAGGGTTGGAACCTGTGAACATGATTACTAGTAGAAATGCTTGTACAGTCTTTCTAGGTTCTTTGAACTCACACAGGGTAATTAGCTTTCTGTGTGCCAAGTGAGGATGCTTTGTGATTCATGAGCACATTTGAGAATCTTGTTTTATGTAATAATGTATCTAAACATGTAGTTCATTCTTTGATTCATAAAAGGACAGGTGAAAAACACCTTTACTGAGGTTATTTTGTTATAGTTAATTCTGGAGGAAGATGTTGCCCAATAAATTTATGCACAAGACTCAAAAGAATATGTTCTAAAATATCTGAAAATTTTTTATTTTCATATTTTTCTTGTAATAATTCTTATGAGACATAAAACTGAAATTTTGGAGAAAAGAAAGTAACAAGTCATGAGAACTGACGGTATATTTAATTTGATTTTAGTTGTATTATTTCTTTTTTTAAATTTAAATTAGAAACAAGCTTGTTTTACATGTCATACCAGTTTCCTTTCCCTCCCCTCCTTCCCTGGCCCCTAATGACTAAATTCTGCTCCCCTGGGAGGGTGAGTCATTTCATGGGGAATCTTCAAAGACTGTCATATCATTTGGAGCAGGGCCTAGGACCTCCCTTGTGTGTCTAGGTTGAGAGAGTATCCCTTTATGTGGAATGGGCTCCCAAAGTCCATTCATATACAAGGGATAAATACTGATCTACTACCAGAGGCCCCATAGATTGCCCAGGCCTCTTAACTGACAGCACATTCACTGGATCTGGGTCATTTCTACGCTAGTTTACCAGCTATCGTCAGGGGATCCATGAGCTCACCCTTGTTCAGGTCATCTGTTTCTGTGGGTTTCCCAAGCCTGGTCTTGATTCTTTTTGCTCATCACTCCTTAGCCGTGGGTGTCTGCTTCTGTTTCCATCAGCTACTGGATGAAGGCTCTAGGATGGCATATATGGTAGTCACCAATCTCATTATTGGGGAAGGGTATTTAAGGTAAGATTGTTAGTTGGGGTCATTCTTGTAGATCTCTAGACAATTTCCTAGTGCCAGAATTCTCTTAAAAATCTATAATGGCTCCCTCTATTATGGTATCTCTTTTCTTATTCTTCTCTTATTATTTCCCTGACTCAATCTTCCTGTTCCCTCATGTCATCCTCTCTCCTTTTCTTCTCCCCTTCTCTTTCTCCTAACTCCCTCCCCTTACCCTCATGCTTCCAATTTACTCAGGAGATCTTATCCCTTTCCCCTCCTCCTGGGAACCATGTCTCTCTTAGGGTCCTACTTTTTTCCTAGCTTTTCTGGAGGTGTGGATTGTAGGCTCTTGATCTTCTGCTGTATGTCTAAAATCCATATATAAGTGATTTTATACTATGTTGGCCTTTTTGTAACTGGGTTGCCTCACTCAGGATGTTTTTTTCCTAGTTCCATGCATTTGCCTGTGGATTTCATGATTTCATTGTTGTTTTTGTTTTTTGTTTTGTTGTTTTTTTTTTCCCAGTTGAGCAGTACTCCATTGTATAAATGGCCAAGAAAATCCTGGGCTAAAGCAAGACCAAAAACCAACAGAGTAAACTCCAATTCTTGCATGTCTGATGTCAAAATACTATTCAGATTTCCAATTTCCTTTAGCTCTGTTGAGTAGAACATACTTCTTTCTCTGGAGCTAATTCCACTTCCTGTTAGCAGCTTTCCTTGGCAGATATCCATGGTATTAGCATCTCCAGAATCTTGGGGTCTCCAAAGAAATCCAGACATCAACTGCACAGCTTCACAACTGCACAGCCTCCACTCAGGGACAACTGTAAGTAAGGAGTAGTTTTTCTGTCTGCTGCTGGTCTTGTCCCACCACTGACTCTGTATTAGATATAATGCTGTATTAGATATAATGCTGTTGGCCAGGTACTAGTTTCTTATCGGCTAGCTCTGTCTTAAGTATTAACCCTTTTCTATTAATCTATTATTTCCACGTGGTCTCATCTTACCCTGGAGCTGGCCAGCATTCTGCTCTCTCCAGACTCTCCATCTTGATTCCTCCCTACTACTTCCTCTTTCCTCCTTGTCTCCTAGTCCCACCTATCTAGCTTTCCTATTGGCCAACAGTGCTTTATTCATTAACCAGTAGGAGAAACATATATACATAATGGATTCTCCCATCATCTCCTCTTTTTTGTATAAATAAAAATAAAGGGTTTTACCCTTAACATAGAAAAATATATTACACAATAGTTATCAAGTAAGAATCACAGTTAACAATATTTAGTCCATTAACATTTACTAAGATTTAAAAAAACATTCCATCATCTATTCTTTGTGAGTCTAAAGTCCTATATGTAACTTATCTTTCATTCTAACTAAGGAAAGCTATAACCACAACTATCTGTCTTTAACTCCTTCAAAGACCACAGAAGGATAGTATATAAACTCTATATGACAGAGACAAGTCACTGCCTGGTAAGCCACCTGAAGTTTTTCTATAACCTTCCATCTTCAGACCATAGGCCATAGTGTGTCTGGCAGATTCTTTAGCAAAGTAGGAAACTTTAAACTGTCTTCTTGTATTGGCAGTTTGCCAGTCATTTTTCTCTGTGTCCTGCAGACTTTGTGGCAGACTCTGCCATGAAGCAGGAATTCTGTAGCAATGTCCATTTTGAATCAGCAGTCACTTTTCTGTGGGTCCTACATGTCCAGTTTATACAGCATAAAGTCAAACAGTCCAGACAAGAGCAGTATCTTGTCCAACTGGCTAGTCTTGCCATATTGGAAGTAAACTTCATAACATATTTCTTCCATGTCCATCTTCCTTTCTGACATAGGTAGTGTTACCAGGAGCATTTATGTCTCACTGTCAAGAAAAACCCGAAACCATTTTAAATGCCATATTCTGTAGGTCTTTGAAAGGTTTGAAGAATGACTATCTATCTCAAATACATCTCTGTATATCTTGAAAAATCTAACTAACTTAACTCTAAGCTTTGACTATCATAGGTAACTATCTATAATCTGTACTACATTAACATTACATTTATAAATGAGCTATAAAAACACAATACGTAAACAAAAGGAGAAATATATACATCACAAAATTGACCTTACAAAGTATTCATATCTATACCATAATCCCCTTTTTACCTTTAAAAAGAATTGGCTGTGATCATTAACCATTTATAACCAAGTCCATTTAAATGAAAACAAACATTTATAAACACTATTTGCGAATTTGGGCATTATTCTTTCCAAAATGCTTCCTGTTAGTAGGGGGCGTTGTTATGGGGGATCCTAAGAAGACACAGAAATCCTAGCTGTAGTCTGCAAGGCTGCCTTGTTCAAGCTGTTTTGAATGTTGGATCACCAGGGATGCTGTTTCAGGGGGTTTGAGTTGCTCAAACCACATTAGTCTGGAGGGTATCCACAGCTTTTTATTTTCTGTTGAAACAAAAATAGAAATCCTTTTCCCCAGTAACTTGCCCTTGAACTTAAATTTTGGAGTCAAAGCATTTTTAAAATATATAAATTGAATTAATCCAGCAGGATGTCCTTTAACAGTTGTTTCCTCAGCAGTCAAATGATATAAAGATAACAGAACAGCATATAGTATCCACATTCTTTTTGTGCTTCCCATCTTTATGTGGCCTTTTTATTACTCTGTTTTTTCTACTTCTACTTTTTTTTTTTTTTTTTTTTGAGACAGGGTTTCTCTGTGTAACTCTTATCTGTCCTGGAATTTACTCTACATACTAGGTTTACTTGTTAATCACAGAGATCCACTTGCCTCTGTCTCCCAAGTGCTGGGATTAAAGGCATGTGCCATCACACCCAGCTCCTCTCTGTCTATTTAAAACCATTTTATTCCTTTTCTCTCCCAAGCCAACATATTTTTAGAACACACTGTAAACCTTTAGTGCTTTTTCTTAATTGGAATCTGTCTTTACTGTAAATCTTTATCTTTTTGTGGCCACCAGTCTTTATCTGGTAAACAGCAACATTGCTAAAATGAAAGTCATAGTTGTTTTTGCCACGGTTTATCAAAGATGGTGGCAGGTACCTTTACCACCAGCAACGAGAGCTGTGGTCACCACCTTGGTCTATGCTGCCATTCAGCAGCATGCTGTTGGCTTGGAGATATGGTCACTGCCACCGCCAGCTCTTGTATACACGAATAAATTGTTAGCAGTGCTTTTTAAAAGCTGTGCGTTTTTTTTGCCACTTATGCTGAGTCAGGAAATGTTCCTTAAAGGAGCCTCGCAAATATCTGCTTATCTCTAGCAAAGTAGAGTCCAACTGAGAAAAATGCTGCTGCCAAGAAACCTTACTTGTCTCTGTTCTTCTGTTTCTAAAACCCTTTTTTAAGATTTTGTTAAATTTTAACTGGAAGTTCTTATTAGCCACGTGGCGCCATATGTAAGGGAGTAAAGTTTTTCCTGGCTGCTGCTGGTCTTGTCCTGCCGCTGCACCAGCCCCGATTAACAGGTTGAGACTCTGTATTTGATATAATGCTGTTGGCCAGGTACTAGTTTCTTATTGGCTACCTCTGTCGTAATTATTAACCCATTTCTATGTATTTCCACGTGGTCTTACCTTACCGGGGAGAGGCTGCTGGCGGATCTGTTCTCTCCAGTCTCTCCATCTTCTCCTCCTTCCTCCTTTCTCTTTCCTCCTTGTCCCCTAGTCCCACCTGTCTTGCTTTCCTATTGGCCCACAGTGCTTTATTCATTAACCAGTATGAGAAACATATATAGAATGACATCTCCCATCAGACATCCCTAACACATGCCTGGTCTCAGCAGATTTCTTAGTCTTGGGGGCAAATTCCATAGCCACTTTGTTCTATCCTTAACTTCAGGACCATGTGGTAGTAGCTGAGAAGTTCTTCTGCTTACTTGGGCTGGAATATGGTCCCTTGTAAAAGTATATTATCACCAGCTTTTTTCCTTCATTGCTTAAGCTTGGCTGTCCTAAAATTGGATCTCTAAACTAGCAGCCTCTGGGTTCCCAGTGCTGGGATTACAAGTGTGCCCCACCACACATAGCTCTAAGCTTTTCTTTAGTTCTTTTTTCACAAGTTGGACACTTAATTGTGGTTACCCTTCCATTTCATTTCTTAATTCCTTAATCTTCTTGAACACAGAAGTATGCATATGAATGTTAACAATGACGAAAGAACAAGAAACCATGAATTTGATAGGGAGAGCTGAATGGAACAACATGAAAGGGAAAATGATGTGATTTTATTTTAATCGTAAAAAAAAACTATATATATATATATATATATATATATATATACATATATATATATATCTTTAAAAATAAGGGACATGCTATAGTGGGGGGATATAGAGTATCATTCGTGATGATAACAGCAAATTATTTCTTATGTGAGTAATTAATTTTAATTTATTTTGAATAATGGGAATGAATTCCAAACAAAATGATCAGCCTATGGAAATGCCAGTGTCACCGTTCATGAGATCTTGGAAGAAGGAGGAATGGAGATTTGAGTGCTTTGGAAAGCTGAGATGTGAGAACTGGGGAAGGAGCTAAGATCTATCACTCAGGAAGTTATAGATTTCACATCACGAATACAATGCACACATAGAAATAATTTGAGCAGAATAGGGTGAGAGCTATTTCGTTTTTGATTTTATAAAACTAAACTTCTATGTTTGGTGACAAATCTTTGTAGAGAGTCATATAAACCAGAGAGATCTTTTCTTTTTGCATGTGTATTTGTGTGGTGTACACTCATATTTTGCATATACACAGGTTCATATGCATATGTAAAACTGCCCATTTGGGCATAGATGTAAAGAGTTGATATAATGTATATTCCTCAATTGCTTTCCACCTTATTTACTAAGACTGGTTTTTTCACTGGAGCTGGAACTAGCCAATCTTGACTAGTCTAGCTAGACAGTTTGCCATAGGCATCCCCTTTTCACATCTTTAGAATTGAGATTATATGTAGCCTCTATATCTGACCAGCTTTTATGTATTTTCAGGAATTCAGTACACTTGAATTTATGCTGGTGGGTCAAGCACTTTTTCCTCTAGCCTACTAGGGAGATCACTGTGACAAATGGAATAGTGTCATAGTATAAAAGAGATATTTCTAGCACTTTGGACTATAGTATGGATAGCATATTTAAAGAAACTCAACTGCATTTGGAGATAAACTAGGATTAAACTGGATTTTATTTGTGTTGTGAGAGAAGAGTAGGTAAGACTGACTGGTGTGTTTTTCCTCCTCTTTACAGATGACTTCCACTTTCCCTTCCAGCTGCAAATATCTTCACATATGAAACTGAGGATAAGTTAAAACAAGTTAAAACATTCTTGTTCCTCTAAATTCTGTAGATGTCTAAATATTCATTAAATTGAGAAAAAGAAGTTATATTTGTAATTAGGAATGTGTAATTTTCAAAAAACCAAATGCAATTTCACCAAGGTTTGAAAATTTCATGTTTTTTTAATTATTAATTTTTTTATTTTACATGTCTATCCCAGTTCCCTCTCCCTCCCTCCCTCCCTCCCTCTCTCCCTCCTCCCCTCCCTCTTACCCTGTCTGCCCCCTCAAATGCAGATGTGGTCATGTAAATCTGTGAAGTCATTTGAAGTAGGAACTAGGACTTCTCTTCTACCTCTAGGTTACGGCAGTATCCCTCCATGGGGGATGTGTCCACAAGGACCTTTTGTGCACCAGGAATACATCCTGGTTTCACTGTCTGAGGTCCTTTAGACTGCTCAGTCCTTCTGGCTGAGACCCATATTCAGGGGGGCCTGAGTCAGTCCCATGGTGGATTTTCAGCTATCATTCTGGGGGCCTGTTAGCTCCTCCTTGTTCAGGTCAGCTGTCTCTATGTGTTTCTACAACATGGAGCCCATTCCAAATGGAGGAATACTCTCTCTGCCTAGATACATGGGGGAGGTCCTAGAACCTGCTCCAAATGATATGATAGACTTTCAAAGATTCCTCATGGAAGTCCTCACTTTCCCTGTGTAGCAGAAAGAGGGTGGATGGGATGGGTACTGGGACAGAGGTGGAGGGGAGGGTGAGGGAGTGGGATTGATATGCAAAACAAGCTTGTTTCAAATTTAAATAAAAATATTACCTTTAAAAAGGAAAACTACAAAAATAGGAAGTATTTTTTAGATACATTGTTATTACTTAGACTTTGTTGTAATCAAGATCATTTGATTAATTAAATCAGTTACTAAACAAAGAAGGCAGTCCAGTTTCAATGGCTGGGCATATACAACATGAGTGCATATAAGTCACATAAAGCAGACTACCAATTTAGATGTGTGATGGTTTGGAAATAAGATAAAATGATCCTTGACTGCAGATGGCTAGAGAAGCCCTGCTGTAGCCGAGAAAGCTCATTTTGTGGAAAACTGAGAGAGGAGCAATGGCAAAGCTGCACAGCTATCTCCATGGAAACTAAAGCTCAAGTACAAATAACGATCTGTGTGACTGTCAGGCAGAACCAGTGGCATCATGTTCACATGTGACAAGCAGAGGAAAACAGCCAGTGTTCTTAAGCATGAACCATAATTTTAAGAAATGCTATGGGGATAGCCTTGAATTCCAGGTGTTGCTATATTGGTGAGCTATTTCACATATAGCTAGGTGATTGTAGACAAAAGTTCCTAGGGTAAAAAAGGACTTCAGACATCATGAATATGGCCAGTATCTTATATTTGCATATTAATTTTTCTTTATTTCCTCCTTTACATCTTCATTCATGACCATTTTCCTTAGACTGTGTGGAATAATCACTGCTTTGTTGTTTGACAGGTGGCGGCAGTGAGTGAGTGGGAGCCGTTTTCATTGTTACTTTGCAAAACTAAGTCATCAGTGTCATCATTTTATACTATTCTTTTACACTTTTTTTGAAAAAATAAACAAAGGACCTCAGAATGCAAAAAAGGAGGGGGAAGGCCATGGTAGTGGGTGTGAATAAAAAGTAAGAGAAAAGCAGGAAAAGCAGAGCAAACTTCCCCCCCCCTTTTTTTTTTTTTGGCCTATTTCAATGTGGTTGTGTTGGCTAGTTATTTTTGTTAACTTGATTTATATTATGGTCATTTGGCAAGAGAGAACTTCAATTGGAAGCTATCTATGGAACTATCAATTAGAAGCTAGTCTGTGGAGGCATTTTCTAGAATACTATTAACATGGGAAAACCAACCCTCTCTATGTAATACCACCCCTAGGCATGTGAAACTAGGTTAGCCTTCCTGGCCATGATGGACTGCATCCTGGAATGGTGAGCCAAGTAAGCCTTTTTTTTCTCTGAGGTTAATTTGTCCAAATATTTAATAATACCATATGAATGTAATGGAAGTACTGCCTTCCATCTTTAAATATGGTGGAAGCCTCACTTCCCTTGTGAGCCTGTTCTGGCATGATTTTTGGAATGTGAGTTAACCTCCCTTATGTGCTGCAGAAATATATGAATACTTGGATATTTACATTTTTTGTGAACATATTAGAATCCAAAGGATAATTTTTTTAGGAGAAAGTTGACAGCATTGATATTTCTTGAGTGAGTCTTTGCTTACTTCATGCAGGCATCATAAATACTATAATTTTTGTCCAACACAAATTATTTCAGAAGCAGATAAATGGTTGAATAGTACTTGAGAGTAAGAGAGTAGGGTTTCATTTGGAGTTATGATTTACTTTGCAATGAAAACCTGTAAGAGTTTGGTAGACTCAAACATCTAAGATTGATTTCTTACACATGTGATATATAACAAACATGATAATCATGACATGGTAGTGGGAGGAATTCAGATTTTCCTCTTTATAGGATATCAAAGGCTCAGAGTTCTTAGTGTCTTTAACACATGGCTTTCAGTGCTCAGCAGTCTAACTGAGAAAACCTTACTATTCCACTTGAGCATAGGTTGTATTTTATCTTTCAGTTTGCAAAGGGTTGAAGCAGTTCCATGCAGTCCTGGTGACAAAACACATACAAATGTGGTTTAAAATGCCTCTGGACATGTGACAAAAGCACACATTATTTTGAGACTTCTGCCCTATGGAGATATTTCCATCCACTTTGATTTTAATAATCTGCATATGAAGCAACCAGATTTTTCATAATTTGTTTCAGTCCTTCATAGGTTAGTATTTATTTTAAAAGTTTATATTTTATGTTAAAAGGTTTATTTATTTTTTATTTCTTATATTCCTGTAACTTATCTGACACCAACCCCCCACCAAGATCTAAGAATTTCTAAGCACTATTTAATAAGCCTTAAACAACCCAAACCATGTCTGAACAAAGAGGAAGGTCTTTATCTCAGAGATACACCTTTTGAAAAGAACGAAGTGTGGCTTTCTAGTGGTTTGGGGTAGATGAGATTAAGCAGAGAGGTTATCACTGGTTGACTATCTGTGGTAAAGGTATTTATAAAGGACATATTAATACTGTGAATTATTTATGTGTTAAAAGTGGTTTCCATGGTCCAGTGTATAGGGATATTAAAATATGTTAAGTGTAAACATTAAGTATCCATCAGACATGTAGGAGAGCACATGCATTTAAAAGGTATGGAAGAAGAAAACATAGAGAAAAGGAATAGAAAATTCCTAGACATGTCATGCACAGGCAGATTCCCGGTAATAATTTCCTATAGTTTACTCCTTTAGCCATCAGGAGCTTATTTGATGTTTCACATGTAGGATCATGGCTGACATATTTCTAATTCCCTAAGTACCAGTCCCTTTACTTGAATGAGTTGGCTAATAAATTCAAGTTCTAAGTTGCATAATAAAGCCATATTATATTCATTTATTTGTTTTGGTGGTAGTGATAGGGATCAAGCCCAGGGTAATCAAATGCTGGGGTTTTGCTCCACCACTTACCTGCATTCTTTATTTCTGACACAAACATTACATGGACAGGCAGTTTTATTTGACATCATGTCTTTAGGGATGCTAGTGTAAAGTTCTAAAGAATCAGTTCTAAGACAATGGTATCCATGGTTGATTCATATTTGAGACTATAAAATAGTTGACATTTCCTTTGTGATTTCCTTTTAGACCTGTTCAAATTCTTTCCTCAAAAGTAGAATATCTTTGATCCAATTATTTGTAATGGAAAATTTGCAAATATTACAATGTTCAGTCTTAGCTATGGAATGGTTAGTCCTAAACAAGATACAATTATCATATCCTCCCCACACCCAAGTCTTCATAGAAGGCAACAAAAGACCTAAAGGAGACATTATTAATTGGACACAACAAGCCAGTTACACACATTAATATTTTAGTAATTGTGTTATAATGAAAAAAAAAACCCAAATAAGCTCAAAACAAGTAGGGTAGGGGAGAACACATTTCTTAGTACTGAGAATCTGTTGGTATTTGATAGCTTATCGAATGGGAACAGTCTGTATTCTTTAATGGTGTGACCTTTGACAGTCCAACTACATGCCTAGACAGGTTCCACTCCCAACAGTAGTTGGGCAACACAAACTGAACTTGAAAGTTATTAATTTAATAGATTAATAAAATAATATTAAAGTAAAAAACAACAATAATAAAACAAATCAAAAGAAAATGAAGTTGGGTGAATGGGGAGTAGAAAATGAAGACAATGGATATGGTAAAAGTTGGGGGTGAATATGATAACATTTCATTGGGTATGTTATGCATTATTTGGAATTCATAAAAGAAAGACATTTTGTAAATTTGTGTTGTGAGATTTAATTGATAATGTCTTCAGCACTTAACACTAAGTGAAGGTTTTAGCAGTGATGTTAGCGTTAGAATGCTCTATGAAAAGCTGCATGGATTATACTATGACAGTGAATTGATCTGAAGAATATATAGCAGTATCACCCAGGAGGGATTCAGGTAGAGTCACTTCGTACCCCTTCCTAGCTTTCCTACTCTTAAACTGCTAAGAAGTTAGGCAAGATAAAATAGATATATAAAGCTTAGGTTGCAAAGGCTGAAATATTCTTTGAGATGGTGAAAGGTTTTATTGGTTTAGTGTCCCTAACGATCTGGGTAACATAGAAAGAACACTGCATTTCCTTTGTGATACCATTCATCCTACATGAATCATTCAGTTTGTTGAGTATGATTTTTCATTTACATTTCAAGGGATAAAAGAAGAGGGAACATTAGAAACCCTGTCCAGGGCACTGAGAGATGTCTCAGTGGGTAAGAAGGTTTAATCCTCAATTAGGAGGATCTGAGTTCAAATATTCAATATCTATATTAAACAAATAGTATCAATGAAACCATAATAATAAAATAAGAATGTTTGTGTATACCTGTAAATATAGCACTAATTGAAAAAAAAAAAAAAAAAGAGGGGGAGTGAATCTCAAGAGTTTGCTGGCCAGGCATCGTAGCAGAACTGATGAGATTCTAGTTCTAGAAGAGATCATATTCTTAAGCCAAGACAGAGACATACACTCAACTGAACATTGTGTTCTAGCCTGTGGATGGGTGTACCACACATTCATATATGAACCACACACTTACATAATATGTACACACTCATATACACACATATACGCAGCCACTTAGAAACACAGGAACACAGATAGACACATATAGTTGACATGACTGAGTCTGAATGACTATAAACAATTTTCCAAAGATAATTTTCTCAAACCAAAGTGTTCCTCCCCCTCTTAAGTCAGAATTTTCTATCTTCACTTTATATGGCTTGTTTTCATAATAACTTATTTTAAAGGTAAACAATAAGTTTATTCTTTAGTTCATATAATGGCCAATAATTGCTGTTAATTATTTTTTCATTCATTAGGAGTTTGAATTGGTTATACATGTATGTAGTCTTGAAACCCTGACTGGCATTATTTATTAAGCAAGTCAATAAGATTTTAATTTTTATGTTTAGGCTTAAATCAAGTCTTCCCAGTTATTTCCCTCTTCCCCTGTCATCTGAATCTACACCTTGATTTTAAAAGACAGGGATTTTCCAAACTACTTCCTGCTGGTATGGAAATAACAATGCCCAAATTCCCAAATATTGTCTATAAATGTTTGTTTTCATTTAAATGGACTTGGTTATATAAAATAATAAATAAATAAATAAATAAATAAATAAATAAATAAATAAAACTTAAAAGACAGGGATTTTCACCAAACCTGGATCTTGCTGATTCTGGACAACTATCTAGCTGGCAAGTGTTAGGGATTCTTTTGTCTCTGCCTGCCCAGCATTGGAAGTCAGACTCACAGTAGCATTATACAGGAAGGCTGGGATTTGATCTCAGCTCTTTTTGCTTGAATGTCAGTGGATTTCACTGACTTGTCAGCATCTAATTCATGATCTTAATCTTGACGTGGCTGATAGTATTCATTGAATTATTTAAATAATAATATTCTAAAATTTTGTTGGAGGACAGAGGCACAATCAATATTTTTCTTCTGATCCAAGTACAAACTATCAGTTTTATTTATCGAGTCATTTCTCCTTCCATTCTATTTTTCTATATAAATCATAGCATTTATAAGACATCTGCATCTCTTCTGCTATGACAAATGTAAAGCACAATTATAATCAGAATAAAATAGCATCAGTATGTTTATACAGATGTTAAAATATGTTCATCAACATTCCTTCCATGTGTCTACAATCTACTTTTCTATTTTCCAGCTAACAAATTTGAAATTAGACAAAATTTTTATCAGTATCTTTATACTTCTCAGCACTACTTTATAAGAAAATGACCTATGCTATCATGAAACTTCATAGCCATTATGCTAAAATTGTATTCTCTGTGAATTGAAATGCTATGATGAATGCTCCAAGTCAAAAGGTCACTTACTAGAGAAATCTAGTTTACTAGGGCCTTACTTAACAGTAGTGGGGTATGTAAGTTACTTGATTCCAGCTTATATTGTTCCTCCTGTTTCAAATGGGGAAAATATATAGTCATGTTTCTGAACCTCATATGTTAGAGATCAAGATTAACTAAGTAATGATATTTACCCATAGGAATAAATAATGCTTCTGAGTCCATCAATTATACATTTGTTGTTATTCATGAAAAATGATTACTTATAACAAAATATTAGTATTATCATGCAGTAATAGATTCCATTAGCAGTTATTTTTAGCAAAATGGAAGTGGGTTATGACTGAAAGAACAGCAAGGAGTATGTAGGAACACTCAAAAACAAGATGAGGAAAAGAAAATCAAAGATATTCACACTAAAATTTATTACAAATGTTACCTACTACCTGATGGTAATATAAAATAAAAACAAATACAAACAAAAGAACTTTAAAAAAAAGTAATCCAGTTGTTTCAATTCTTTTATCTGTTCTATTATATCCAGTATTCAACAAAATATTAAAAGTCACACCAAAACACAAGAAAACCACACTATGAATAGGAAAAATGTACACAGGAATTAGATTGAAAAATAGGGCCAACATTGGATTTATCAGGAAGGGATTTTGAAATAACTGCAAATAGCCTATTAAAAATTTTATTAGCCAAGTATAGACAAGAGGATGAGAAAAAAAAGGTAAGAACCAGAAATCAGAGGAACCAGAGTCAAATAGTATTTTTGGGGTGTTACAGGACTGGTGCACTGATGACTTCATTGCAATTATATATAATACTGGTACATGAGAAAGCCCTTGAACATTCCATTCTGGGTAGTGGGAGCTCACTCATCATTAGTTGATAAACTCTTGATTGTTCCCGGGTAGACTTTTGGGGCTCTCTTATGTATACTATCTTATCATCTGTGAATAATGACAGTTTTAATTCTTCCTTTCCAATTAGTGTCCTATTATTCTCCTGTCATTGTCTTATTGCTTTAGCTAGAACTTCAAATATTGTATTAAATAACATATACAGAGAGTACACAACCTTGTCTTTGTTCCTGATTTTAGTAAAATTGCTGTAAATTACTTTTATTATGTTTAGATATGTTTCTTGTATTATGAGATGAGGGAGAAAACTGGTGCTGGGGAAATTTTCAGGAATCTACAAGGAGGACCCCAGTTAAGACTCCTAGAAATAGTGACAAGGGTGCTTGAATTAGACTTCCACTATAATCAGATTGGTGAATACACCAGCAATTATCACAGAGCCTTCATTTAGTAATTGATGGAACAAGATTCAGAGATTCATAACTAAGCATCAGGCCAACCTCCAGAAATCCAGCTGAACAGAGGGAGGAGGGAACATAAGAGCAAGGGAGGTCAAGATCATGAAGAGGAAATCAAGAGACAGCTGAGTCAAGCTCATGGAAACTCATGTACTCTAGACCAAGAGGTGTGGAGCCTCTGTTGGAGGGAACTAAGCCCTCTGAAAGTGGGAGACAATTGTGAATCTTGGTCTTTCTGAGGGACTCCTGACTGCAGGACCAGTATTTTTCCCTGGTGCATGAGCTAGCTTGTTGGAGCCCATTCCCTTTGGTGGGATGCAATGGTCAGCCTTAATGCCTTGGTCCTCAACTTAATATGCCAGGTTTTGTTGACTTCCCATGGGAGCCCTTACCCTTTAGGAGGAGTGGATGAGGGTGGGCTGGAGAGGGGGAGGTAAAGGAAGACGGAAGGGGGGGGGACTGTAATTGGAATGTAAATTAAGATTAAAGTTTGGGTATTACCATATGTATAACTTTTGGAGATTTAACATTCAAGGTGGCTTACTTTTGTTCTCCCCTCTGTTGCTCTCCTTCTCACCTTCCTCTTACTCCTTTTCTTGCTAAAGAAATCACTGCCAATTGTCTGTTGATTTTCTTGATATTATTATAATTAGTAGCCAGGCATATTAACAGAGTCAGAGCCATAGACAGAAACGAGAAAAATATTTTTTCCTTTAATTAATTTGTAAGTTGAGAACATGAAAAACTGAGAAAATGTCATTGTCTGGCATAAAGAATAAAAATGTTTCCCTGTATAATTAAATAAATGGTAAAATACCTTTCATGTTCTGATGTGTAAACTGACAATTTCTCTGAAGTTTTACTGTACCAATTATTTTGTAGTACAACTACAAAGAAATATTTATTCAAAACTACATTGTTTTATATGTTCCATTCTTATATTGGCTCATGTTCTGCAGAAAACAAAAAGGCAGTCATCAAAACCAAAGCAAATTCCTATGAAGATCCTTTGTAAAAGCATTTTTATTGAAATACTTTTGTCATGTACAGGCTTTTATTTAATTTTTTATTTATTTATTCATTCATTTATTTTTTTTTTTACACATCGATCCCAGTTTCCTCTCCTTCCCTCCCTCCTTCTCTTTCACCCTCCTATAACCCCTGACCATCCTCCCATCACATTTCCCCCCCCACACACATTCCATATGTAGGGTGATGCCTTCCTGGAGGGGTCATCTAAATCTGTCAAGTCATTTGGAGTAGGGACTAGGACTTCTCTCCTACCTCTAGGTTAAGGGAGTATCACTCAATGGGGAATGTTCTCCCTAAGACTTTTTGTGCACCAGGGATACATCCTGGTTCCACTGTCAGAGGCCCCTTCGACTGCCCAGGCCTTCTAACTGAGACCCATGTTCAGGCGGTCAGAGTCAGTCCCATGCTGGTTTCCCAACTATCAGTCTGGAGGCCCATTAGCTCCTCCTTGTTCAGGTCAGCTGTCTCTGTGGGTTTCTGTGGCTTGGTCTTGTCCTCCTTCTCTGCATTTGGATTCCAGTTCGGCTCAGTGTTTAGGTGTGGGTGTCTGCTTCTGTTTCCATCAGCTACAAGATGAGGGCTCTAAGATGGTGGATAAGTTAGTAGTCGATCTCATTATCAGGGAAGGGCATTTATGGTAGCCTTTCCACTGCTGCTCAAATTGTTAGTTGGGTTCAGTCTTGTAGGTCTCTGGAGATTTCTCTAGAGTCAGTTTTCTCTTCAAACCTATAATGGCTCCCTCTTTTATGGTGTCTCTCTCTCTCTCTCTTTTAAAAAAGCATTGAAAATAAAGAAATTTTATTTTCCTTTACTATTGTTAAACCTGCAATGAAACTACTATCTGTCTTTCATAAACCATCTTCTCATGTTTATTATTCTGGATATAAAAATATATGTAGACTATATTTGTACCCAATAGTGGTTCAGTGTTATAAAAGATATATCATTTATTAACTAATAACAGAGCTTTCGAGTAATTCATATATCATTCTAAATATATATAAAGCCTTTTGGTTCTTTTGCTTGTTTTCTTTTTGGACATCACATTTTGAGAGTATTAACTATGAATGGAAGAATTCATAATTGGTGGCATCCTCACTGATAAATATAGTTTGTAGCATGGATACAAGACTCAATCATTTGTGGAATTTATAACTATTATTTTGAGAAGAATTCATCAGTATGATTAAGTAAGTAATGGCAGGGAGATTTGATTCTTCACTGATAGTTGCATTATACTTTATACCACATGTGTGCTTATTTGACAAAATATTTATTGATATCTTAATGTTACAGTAATTGCGAAGAATACCTGCTTTATAAAGAAAGCATCAAGTATGTAATGTGTCAGTATGTCCAAGAAGTTCCCCTTTAGGTTATACCTATGGCTTTTATTTGCAAACTGAGAACATTTAACTATGTTTCTGAGGATAAAGAGACATACAGAGAGATAGTGAGTGAGAGATTAAGATATTGGCTTGTGTGAGTATAGAACTTGGCAATTCAGGGTAGTGAGCTCCAAAGAGTTGATATTGATTTGAGTTCCTGCCATAGGCAGCCTGGAGCCAGAACTCACTTTTTCTCAGGGGAACTCATTGTTTCCTTCATTAATACCTTCAACTGATTGGATATGGCCCATTCACAAGGTAGAGAGAAATCTGCTTAATTCAAGTCTACTGATATAAATGCTAATCAAACATAAAATCAAATTTCATAACAACATCAAGATTGATGTTTGACCCAAGATGTAGACAGTATAGTTTAGACAAATTGTCAGATAAAATTAACCAGCATGTAAGGAATGATAATGATATTAACCTCCCTGAACCTCTGAGAATGACCTAATATAATGATTGTTATATAATTATCATAATGTTTAAAATGAAGTCATCTCATGTTGAACAGTAGTTATATTTGATGTCGCCAATATTTGATTTTTTTTCAGTAAAAACTGAGGGTTTGTAGGTAATCACATGTGTGTTTCAGGATTGACAATTATATTTCATGTTCATTTTGCTTTCACAAAAATATTATGTTATACAGCTTTATGAAATCTTAGAATATCATGTCAAGAAATCATTGTTTTATATGTGCATGGAGCATGATAAATTTTGGGAATCTGAAAAATATTATCAGCAATGCTGTAAAATGATGAATGTGCAATGAAAAGTTTAAAGGAGAAATACATTTCTCTATTCTTTAACTAATGCAGAATCCCATGAGAAATGTCAAGAACTGATTATGGAAGGCTGTAAATGAAAAGTGTTCATGGAGATGAGAGTTGGATATTAGGAAATTTCATCATTTTTGAAGTGACATCATTAAAATTTTAAGATGCTATTCAAATACTGTGGTAAGCAGCAAGATCCTACTACTCCATTACCAGGGTAGCAAATCTTTGTTGAAATAGTCACAGAAAATATATGATTGAAGGATATTGTCATTCAACTGAGAAACAAAGATACATATTATTTAGTAAGGCATTATGATTCCTCTAACCCTGTGCTCATAGACTAGAAATAGATTGGTAAGGACAAAGGGCCTGGGAAAATTTCCATCCACATTTTAGATCTGTGACATTCATGATAGCATGTTTTCCATTTTTAATTTGTTCCTTGAGAATTTTATACATTGAATTTTGTTCATATTTACCTCCATAAATCCTCAGAAACATTCCTTGCTTACCCATCACTTTGTATCCCTTGTTTTCCTCCTCAATAATCAATTCCATTTTTTTCTTCCTCCTTATTCTTGGATATGTGGTCTTCCATTGGAGCATGGCCAACTTACCATGAGTGATATTATTAGAGAAAGATGTCTCTTCCTTTCCCTGAAACTAGTTATTGTCAATAACTCCATGTCTACATATAGGATATCAAACCTATCTCCCGTTTATGATGAGACTTGAGTTTTCACAGATTCTGTGCATGCTATTACAACCACTGTAAATTCAGACAGCCAATTCCCTTTTGGAATCCAGAAACATGGTTTCTTTATAACCACCTTTGTGCTGTTAAATTGTTTTTATCACATATTCAAATATCATCCCTGAAATTGAACAGGAGGGACTATGAAATAGATGTCCCACTAATGGCTGAGCACTGAAGTCTCTTATTCTCTGGATATTGAGCATTTATCGATCTCTATGTTAATAGCCACCTATTGCAACAAGAAAATTCTCCTGTGATGGGGGCTAAGAATTCAAGGTAGAGGGAAGAAGATGGAATGGATGATTAAAATTGAAAACATTTTTAAAAAGTCACATGGATTCCTAGAGATTTCCCTACTGCCAGGTTTTTCCTTAAGCCCATAACAGTTCCACTATTAAGGCGTGTCTTTCCTTGCTTGCTTTCTATGTTCTTCCCCCAACTCAATCTCCCCAATCCCTCATGTTTTCCTCCCCACTCTCTACAACTGGATTACAGGAGTTTGACTTAGTTCTTAGCTGTGAATCTCTGCTTCTGCTTATGTTTTAACTTTCCTTAGACTTTTTCCACCCTACATATGAGAGGCATGTGGATGAGATAGATAATGTGGATAAAATATTTGCAGTGCAAGAATAAACATGTTGAGTCCAGATCACAAGCAACCATGTAAGCATGGGTGAGACAATATACCAGTAAGGTGGTGATAGGAAGATCCCTGGGCCTTGATGGCCAGCCAGGCAAGCCAAATAGGTGAGCTCTATATATGGGGAAAACCAACTTTTCTTAAAAAGTAAAGGGGTGAGTAACAGAAAAAAGATCCTTGTATCAGTCTCTGCCTTCCACCAACATGTATATGCATACACACTCCTGCAAGTATACTGGCATACATATCTGCATGCACAAGTGAAAGGTACACACATGAACATCCACATAGAAAATTTAGGCATCTTTATGTTCCAGTTATCTGGTTAATAGTTAAAAACATGAAATGGATGATGTTTATGGTCTCTATACTGTTGTCTCTCATTAGTCTCAGAGGCTGTAAGTGTCTACTTTCTTACCTAAAGTCTCTATCTTTGCTTATATCCAGATACACAGGTCATATATGGATAATTTAAAAACATAAGGTGTCCTTTGCATTCCAACAATAGCAGAATGTGTCTGTGATATTGGAGGCAAAAATCTATAAAGGAGAATCCCTTCCCAGAAGAAGTTGCAGAGCAGCAAGTGAGGAACATACATAAATTGGGCAGCAAAACGTAGCAGGTGCAAGTCAGTTGACATGCTGTAAGAATGATGGCTGCAAAAGAGTAAGACCAGCTTACTGACACTTACTGCATTTTTCCTGAAAGGTGATTATGCAAATTGAGAAAGAGCAACACACACACACACACACACACACACACACACACACACAGAAAGAGAGAGAGAGAGAAGAGAGAGAGAAACACACACACAAACACACAGAAGAACATACATACTTGCACACACATACACACACAGAGAGAGAAAGAGAGATGCATATACACATACACACACAAAAACACACAGACATACATGTTAGTAAAGAATAAATCATTGCATAGTACCACCCAGAGTAAGCACAGCAATAAAATTTTTCATATGCTCATATCTTCTATGAATCAATCCATTCTTTTAAAAGTTCAAGCTATCTACTTTTAATGCTCAAAAACCTCCACACAGGAAAGGCCTGTTTTAGTTACCTTTCAAATGTGGGAACAATAAGTTAAGGAAAGCTTAACTTTCTTTAAATGACATAACTAATAGTGGTTAAAGGATGCATTTAAGAGATTGGACATATAGCTTGCTTGTTACAGTCACTTGTTCATACAGAGTATGCAAGTTCTCCACCCACTTGGTTGCTTACAACTGTCTATAACTTCAGTTTTAAGTTATCCCATGGCCTCCTATGACCTCCTTGAATACCAGACATTCATACAGTGCAGAGATGTACATATAGCCAACATACACACACACGGAGAGAGAAAATAAGATAAAAGATACTAAAAAAACAAAAGACTGGATTCAAACCCAAAGGACAACTATCAAAGCTGAGCTAGATCTCCATATTTCCTAGTCTACAGAACACAGATGGATGCAAGTACAAGTAAAGAGTTAAGTTACAGGGAGAGAGGACAGAATAAGCAAAGCATATAGGTAGTTGTTGGATAGAGTCTCTCCATCCACTCAATGGGGGGGTGTGTTTTTAGGCTGGAAGGAACCCAGATTCAGTATCTGTGCCAGTAATATCTGGAAAAGGTTCTCACTATTAAAATTATAACAGCTGTTAGATTTAATATCCATTTCACTTCTGTTCATGATTCTAGTGTATTTTAACTCAAAATTTTGGGGCTGGAGAGATGGTTTGGCAGTTAAGAGTGACATACTCTTCCAGAGTACCTGAACCAACAATTACATGTAAATGCAGTTCCATGGGATCCAAAGTCATCTTTTGGACATCATAGATAGCTGTGCACATTTGACATTCATTCCTGAGCACACAGACACATCACAAGTAAAAATAAAATAAATCTTTACTTCAAATCACTGAATCTGAAACTTCTTCCAAAGGTTTCTCCAGTGGCTGAGAGCAATAGAGCTTGAAGTGACAGCTTTGTTATGGTGACACTTGGACCTTGAAGTACCATTCTGTATACTGTCTGCTTCAGAATCTGTTTAAGTTGACTGAATGCTTCTTTGTAACAACCCACTAGTGAAGGACTACTTTCTTAGGAACAAGAAAAGACAAGTTTTGAAAATGCACTACTTTTGTGTAATGATCATTTGCACCTCAGGAGAGTTAGTCACTGCCTCCCACAGGTGTCTATTTGGGCTGTGTGATGCCTCTCCTTCCTGTGTTGAGAACTTCACTTTTATGCTTTTGTATAAAGAGAAATGATTCCTCTCAAGCATTTTGCTTTTTGAACTAGATAATGACCATGGACATTTCAATGTAAAATAGCTTCATATAGTTACCACCTGGGAATAACAGGTGTAATCATGTGCCTGCAAATTAAGAAAACAATTAAAAGTTGTCTTATGCAAAAGGAAGAGAGGGACAGGCAGTTCTCTCTGCCCAGATCTGCCTTTAACAGTTACCTCTCCTCTAATCACTTTAGGCAGCTAGTTTTCTGAGCCAAAATAAGAATTGTATATAAGCACGGCATGGGTATAGTGATTGTGCAAATCATATGAACATCTCTAAATTTATCATATGTCCTTTATCAAAAGTATACAAGAAGTTGGATAAAATCAGTTATTATGATTATCCAAGAATTCCTCATTTGCGAGCATCACAGCTACATCTTTGAATAGAGTCTATTTGCTCATGACTGCTCAGAAATAGTCTATCTGTAATATTCAATGCAAGTACATACTCTTTACTATGAAATACCCTCTCTGGAGTGGTCAATTTTCCATTCTTTGTAAGAAAAAAGTAAAAACAACAACAAAAAAAATATGCACGACCAGATGAGATCTAGGAGTTAGTCATGCTAACAGGCAAATTATAAGTAGTTTAATAGTTGAATAATTGTCACAATTGACCCATGATCTTAGGATACAAGGACATTGCAGCTCAAGGAGTGGTCACAAAGCTTATAGAGGAGATGTTTAGGAATGCCACTACCATAATCAGAATGTATAAATGTTTGACTAGCTTCCTAGGTATTCTGTGTAAATGTTAAGTATGACATTCTTACTTGACTGCATATTTTTAATTCACCTAGAAGATTTCTAGAAAACCTGACATTTGTGTTAACTCCAGTTCATTACATCAGAGTCCCTGAGAGTAAGTGCTACAACTCAGTATTTTCAACCACCTTTTCACCAGGCAGATCTGATGTTCATGCTGTCAACTCAGGGTCCCTTCCCTTTGAGAAGTATCAAGGTTGTATTTCATGTCTTATAGCATATATTTGAAAATAATGTTGCTTACTGTCTTTGGGTTTCCATTGCTGTAATGAGACACTATGACCAACTCTAATGAGGAAAACAATTTGGGTGACTTGGTTATGGTTTTAGAGGTTAAGCCCATTATCATAGTGGGTAGCATGAGGCATGCAGGTAAGCATCACTTACAGCATTCAACTGCTTTTCTAATGTACTGTCCCAAAGTCCACATTACTTCAAACAAAGATACAGTCAGGCCTATCATAGCTATACTCCAGCTCAGATAACAATTTCTGTCTTTCAATGCCTATAAACTTATGGGGCCCAATAATATTCAAACTACCATACTATCTTCCAGCAGATCTACCTGATGTCTATGCTTTGCAAAGATCAATTCCTAGGAGTTAGAGGTTTAATGGTGGGATTTTTCGCTCATCCTCTGATCCAAATGAGTAACTCTTCATGGTGCATTTCTGGCCAACATATGAATGGTGGTATCATTTTGAAACATCCTGCAAAGTTTTCTTCATGCCTAAAGAGTTTGTGCTGGATAGTTTTATATCAACTTGACAGAAGCTAAAGTTATCTGAGAAAAGATAAGCTCAGTTAAGACAATGCCTCCATAAGATCAGGCTCTATGAAGCCTACAGAGCATTTTCTTAATTAGTCATTGATGAAACAATGCCAAGTCCATTGTGGGTACTGTCAACCTGGGCTAATGGTTCTGAGTTGGACAAGACAGAAGGCTCAGCAAGCCACGTGGAGGAATCCAATAAGCAGCACCCATCCTTGGCTTCCACATCAGCTTACTTCCAAGTCTCTGTGCTGTTTGAACTCTAATCCTGGCTTTTTTCTTGATGAAATATCATGTAAACCAAATAAACCCTTTCCTCTCCAACTTCTTTTTTACTCAGGGTAACTAAAGCCCTAACTAAGACAGAGTTGTTTTGGAGTGATGTACATTCTTTGTTGCTCTTATTATTATTAAACATTATCATAGGGTACCTAGATTCCTAGTAGTCACCTCAGGAACAAAAACTGAGGATCGGCAAAGAGGAGAGAAGGCAAGTCAGGGCCTAGTAAATTGCCACAATCTTCATACTCTTAAGTTTGTTCCAGATCCCTGACCCCATTTTGAACCAGCTTTGCTTTCCAGCCAGCCTCTCCTTTCTCCCCATACTATATACCAACAGCCATAGCTCTGTATCTGACTCTACCCAGTGGCATTCATACGCATAGTCCCATATTCTTCCTCTGTCATCTCCAGTCACAGTCCATGCTCTAGATTAAACCTCACATTCTGGCTTTGCATTACTTAGAACCCATCTAACAGCTCATGCACCAGCTTTAACTAGCCTGACTCTGATGGCACAGTTAATTCACAGACATGCCAAATACATAACATGCCCAGAAAATAAAAGAAGTCTTTGTGCTCAGGTCAATTCACAGAAGCGGTATGAATGACAAAGACAGTGATCTCCCATCAAAATGACTAGTCCCAAAGAAATATTATTTGTTGAGAATTATCTAGATGAATGAACTGCAATATATAGAATTTAAACAGTCAGACTGAATGCCTAGGAGCTTGTCACTTGAAACTGCAAATGGTTTTAAAGTAGCTTGTGAAGTTTGCTGTTGACCAGCATTCTATGGAATCCAAATGTAGAAATATAATTAACTGGGGTTAGCAAATCCACTTTTAGTAATATCTCTGTACTTATCCATTGGTTGTAGTCAAATGGGAGGGAATACATAAAGTATTTAAAAACTACCTTATGATTATTCGTTACTTGGTTTTTATTCTTTGCTCTGCCTTTTTGTTCTTTACTCTTTTGCCGGGGCAGACTATCCAGCTTCCAAATAAATCACACATGGAGTCTTATTATAACTTACTAATGTCCAGCCTTAGCTTGGCTTGTTTTTAATCAGCTTTTTTTAACTAAAATTACCCTGACTACCTTTTGTGTCTAAGCTTTTTCCTTTTCTTTTACTTCTGTAAATCTTATTCACTCTTATTCTGTGGCTGGCTATGTGGCTTGGTGGCTGGACCCTAGCATCGGCCTCTCCTCCTTGTGTTCTCTTGCTTCTTCTTCTCTTCTCCCAGATTTCTCTTCCTATTTAGTCTCTCTCTGCCTGCCATCCTCACCTATTCTTTCTCCTGCCTCACTGTTGGCCCTTAACTCTTTATTAGATCATCAGTGATTATAGTCAGGCAAAGAATCCTAGCTTCACAGAATTAAATAAATGTAGCATAAACAGAAGCAACAACCTTTGCATCATTAAAAAGTGTTCCAGTGTATAAATACTGTATTGACATTTGCAGCTTTGTTTCTGAAACAACTTATGTTACTTAATTATTAGTTGAATAATTAAACATATATTTTAGGACATTTAATAGGAAATATAAATATAAACATAATATATTTTAAAATGCATATTATATTTTATGTATTAGAAGAAGAGTGAGGGTCACTGATTCAGAATACAGCTTGCTTTCTCACAGTCCCTGATTTTTTTAATTTAAACTAGAAACAAGCTTGCTTTACATGTCAATCCTAGTTCCCACACCCTTCCATCCTCCCTTGTTACCCGAGAAATCCCCATCCAATTCCCTTTCTGCTCCCCAGGGATGGTAAGGCCTTCCATGGGGAGCCTTCAAAGTCTGTCATATCATTTGGAGCAGGGCCTAAGCCCTCCCCCATGTGTCTATGCTGAGAGAGTATCCCTCTATGTGGGATGGGCTCCCAAAGTCCTTCATATATTAGTGATAAATACTGATCCATTACCAGAGGCTCCATAGACTGGCTAGTCCTCCTAACTAAAACCACATTCAGGGAGTATGGTTTGATCCTATGTTACAAGTAGGTTTTTCCGCACACCGCTGGTGATGTCCCACCACCACACCTGCCCCAAATAACACACTGAGACTCTGTATTTGATATAATGCAATTGGCCAGTTACTCGTTTCTTGTCAGCTAGCTTTGTCTTAAGTATTAGCCCATTTTTGTTAATCTATGTATTCCCAGCTGGCATCCTGCTCTCTCCAGACTATCCATCTTGACTCCTCCCTAATATTTTCTCGAATCCTCCTTGTCTCCTAGCCCCGCCTATCTTGCTTTCCTATTGGCCAACAGTGCTTTATTCATTAACCAGTATGAGAAACATATTTACAGAATGACATTTCCCATCATCTCCTCTTTTCTGTCTAAATAAAAAGAAGGGTTTTAACCTTAACATAGCAGAATATATCACGCAACAATTATCAAATAAGAATCACTGATCTAAATTACTAAATATTTAGTTCATTAATATTTAGTAAGATTAAAAGAAACTATTTTATCATCTATCCTATATTTGTGAGTCTAAAGTCCTGTATGTAACTCTTCTTTAATCCCAAGGAAAACTATAACCATAACTCTCTGTCTTCAACTCCATCACAGACCACAGAAGGATAATATATAAACTCTAGAAATGACAGAGACAATTTGCCTGGTCAGTCACCCAAAGTTCTTTTGTAATCTTCCATCTTCACGCCAAAGGCCATAGTGTGTCTGGCAGATTCTTCAGCAAAGCAGGAAACTTTAAACTGTCTTCTTGTATTGGTAGTTTTTCAGTCACTTTTCTCTGTGTCATGCAGATTGTCTGGCAGACTCTTCCATGAAGCGGGAACTCTGTAGCAATGTCCATCTTGAATCAGCAGTCACTTTTCTTTGGTCCTGCATGTCCAGTTTATACAGCATAAAGTCAAACAGTCCAGGCAAGAGTAGTTTCTTGTCCAAATGGCTAGTGTTGCCATATTTAAATTAAACTTTATAACATGTTTCTTTAATGTCCATCTTCCTTTTTGAAACAGGTGGTGTTGCCAGCAGTTGTCTCACTGTCAAGAAAAACCCTAAACCATTTTAAATACCATATTCTGTAGGTCTTTGAAAGGTCTGAAGAATGTGGAGCACCATATGTAAGAGTACGTTTTTCACCGGCCGCTGGTCTTGTCCTGCCACCACGCCAGCCCCAAATAACGCACAGAGATGCTGTATTTGATATAATGCTCTTGGCCAGGTACTAGTTTCTTATCAGCTAGCTTTATCTTAATTATTAACCCATTTCTATTAATCTAAATATTTCCACGTGGTCTTATCTTATCGGAGAGAGGGGACCAGCAGTTCTGCTCTCTCCAGTCTCTCCATGTTGATCCCTCCCTACTACTTTCTCGAATCCTCCTTATCTCCTAGCCCCACCTATCTTGCTTTCCTATTGGCCAACAGTGCTTTATTCATAACCAGTATGAGAAACATATTTACAGAATGACATCTCCCATCAGTACTACGCTGCATTCCCAGCTGTAAGAATAGAGTCCATGAGCTACCTCTAGTTGAGGTCAACTGTCTCTGTGGGGTTCTCCAGCCTGGTCTTGATCCCTTTGCTCATCACTCCTCCCTCTCTGTAACTGGATTCCAGGAGTTCAGCAGTGTTTAGCTATGGACGTCTGCTTCTTCTTCCATCAGCTACTAGAGGAAGGCTCTCAGATGGCATATAAGGTTGTCATCAAACTCATTATTAGGAAGAGCATATAAGGTAGCCTCTCCCCTATTGCTTATATTGTTAGTTGGGGTCATCCTTGTAGATCTCTGGATATTTCCCTAGTGCCAGATTTCTCTTAAAACTGATAATGGTTCCCTCCATTATGGTATATCTTTTCTTGCTCTCCTCTATTCTATCAGTAACTCAATCTTCCTGATCATTCATGCCCAGCTCTCCCTTCCTCTTCTTCCTAACTCCCTCTCCCATACCCCTGTGCTCCCAATTTGGTTGGGAGATCTTGTCCCTTTCCTCTTCTCCAGGGAACCATGTATGTCTCTCTTAGGATCCTCCTTATTTCCCAACTTTTCTGTTGGTATGGATTGTAGGGTGGTAATACTTTGTCTATGTCTAAAAACCATATATGAGTGAGTGCATACCTTGTTTATATTTTTGTGACTGGGCTACCCTATTCAGGATGTTTTCTTCTAGTTCCATCCATTTGCCTGTGAATTTCAAGATATCATTTTTTTTTTCTGCTAAGTACTATCACATTGTGTAAATGTACCACATCTTCTTCATACATTCTTCAGTTGAGGGGAATTTAGTTTGCTTCCAGGTTCTGGCTATTACAAATAATACAGATATGAACATAATTGAACAGATGTCCTTGTTGTATGAATGTGCAGCTTTTGGGTATATGACTAAGACTGGAGTTAGGATCTTGAGGTAGACTGATTCCCATTTTCCTGAGGAACCACAATACTGATTTCCAAAGTGGATGTACTAGTTTGCACTCCCACCAGCAGTGCAGGAGTGTACCACTTTCTCCACATCCAGAATTAAATCAAGAACAGATAAGCAATTTAAATAGACCTCTAAGCCCTATTGAAGTAGAAACACTATTCAAAAGTCAACCTAAAAGGCCCAGGGCCAGATGGCTTCAGTGCAGAATTCTAACAGAAATTCAAAGAACAGCTATTACCAATACTCCTTGAAGTATTCCACACAATAGAAGCAGAGAGCATTACCTAACTTTTTTTTTTTTTTAACAAGGCTACCTTTACCTTAGTATGTAAGCCACATAAAGAAAAACATAATAAAGTACTGGCAAATCGAACCCAAGAACACATCATAGAAATAACCCAACATAACCCAGTAGCCTTAATCCTCAGGATGCAGAAATGATTGAACATACAAAAATCCATCAATGTAGTCCACCATATAAACAAACAAAAAGAAAAACCACATTATCATTTCACTAGATGATATAACAGCCTTTGACACAATCCAACACCACTTCATGATAAAGGTCTTGGAGATATCAGGGATAACAGGAACACCTAGACATAATGAAAGCAATATACAGCAAACCAACAGCCAACAACCAACTAAATGGAGAGAAACTCAATGCAGTTCTTCTAAACTCAGGAACAAGACACGGCTGTCCACTATCTATTGCTTCAATATTGTCCTTGAAGTGCTAGCTAAAGCAATAATAAAACTAAAGGAGATCAAGGGAGGAGATCAAGGGATACAAATTGGAAAGGATGAAGTCAAACTTTCACTATTTGCAGATGATATGATAGTTTACATAAATGACCCAAAATCCTCTACCAGGAACTCCCGAACTCCCACAGCTGATAAAATCCTTCAGCAAAGTGGCAGGATATAAGATTAACTTAAAAAAAAAAAAAGACAATAAATGGGCTGAGAAAGAAATCAGAGAAACATCGCCTTTTACAATAGTCACAAAAAACAACAAATAATGTCTTGTGATATCTTGTGGTAACAATAAGCAAACAAGTGATAGACCCACATAATAAGAGCTTCAAGTCCTTAAAGAAAGAAATTACAGATACCAGAAAATGGAATGATCTCCCATGCTCTTGAATAGGTAGGATCAATATAGTAAAATTGGCCATCTTTCCAAAAGCAATCTATAGATTCCATGTAATCCCATCAAAATCCCAGCACAATCCTTCACAGATATTGAAAGAACAACACTCAACTTTATATGGAAAAACAAAAGACTCAGGATAACCAAAAGAACACTGTACAATAAAGGAAGTTCCAGAGGCATTGCCATACCTGACTTATATAGAGCTATAGTACTGAATACAGCTTGATATTGACATAAAAATAGCCAGGAAGACCAATGGAATAGAATTGAAAACCTTGATATTTACCCACACACATATGAACACCTGATTTTTGACAAAGAATCTAAAATTATACAATGGAAAGAAAGAATCTTCAACAAATGATGCTGGCATAGCTGGATGCTGACTTGTAGAAGATTGCAGATAGATCTGTATCTATCATCATGCACAAAATTTAAGTCTAAATGGACCAAAGACCTGAACATATATCCAGCCTTGTTGAATCTCTTAGAATAGAAAGTTGGAGGTACCTTTGAACTAATTGTTACAGGAGACCACTTCCTGAACATGACACCATTGGCACAGACAATGAGATCAACAATAAATGGGACCTCCTGAAATTGAAAATCTTCTATAAGGCACAGGACACACAAAGAATACAGTCAACAATACAAAATAGCAGCCCACAGAATGGGGAAAATATTCACCAACCCCACATCTGACAGAGGACTGATTTCCAAAATATACAAAGAAGTCAAGAAGCCAGTTACTAAAACACCAAATAATCCCATTAAAAAGTGGGGTACAGAACTAACTAGAGAACTCTCAATAAAGGAATCTAAAATGGATGAAAGACACTTAAGAAAGTGCTCTAAATCCTTAGCCATCAGGGAAATGCAAATCAAAACAACTCTGAGATACCATCTTACTCCTCTCATAATGGCTAAAATAAAAAACACCAAAGACAGTTTTTGCTGATATTTTTAAGTGGAAAAGTTACTTGGTGTCAAAGAAGACTTGCTTAGTGTTAAGGTGTAAAAACAAGGACTCTCTTCCAAGTGTACAACTCAAGCCAAGTGTCTGCTTTTTGGAGTCACAGTTAAAATGGTCCCCCATAAATGCTAGTTTTGTGAGACAATCAAATCCTCACTTTCTAAACTTTGCAGAACATTGTGATTTCCTAATGATCTTTAATTATTCAGGTTGTCTGATATAACTAGAATGGACTCTGGACAGAGCACTGAACAGGACACATCTTTTTAGTAACCATAATCTGGAAGCAATTTTGCAAACAGAGACTATAATTAGTCAAGGTGGGACAATAAGGAAAGAGCTTAAGTAGCCTCTTCCTCCCTCCCAGAGTCTTTTGAACCTCCAGAGTTTAAGGCATTTAAAATATGGAAGAGGGGGAATCTTCAAGTAGATCTTAAATACAGGAGTATTTTCATTATTTTTCACTCAAATTTAGACATTGTCCACAAAGGAGAGGCAACTTCACTGAATGAATTCAGCCTTCTCTTCTCCATTGAAATTTAAGATCCCCCCTTAAAGATGTTTACTTGAAATGTTGAAGATGTCAGACATCTATATTTGCTCTCAAATTCATTTAAACTTCTTTTCAAGGTAGTGTTCAAGTCTATATTGCTGATATTTTTATATTTATTTAAGTTTAAGCCGAATTCATCTGAGATTGACAAATGGGGGTGGATATCAATATAATATGAAGTATAGTAACCTGAGGAATGAAGCAATATAGGAGAAGGGATGCTCAGATCCATGTCCTCATTTTCTCCCATTTGACTATTATCTTGGAAAATTTGATGTGCCGTTTTCCTGATCATTTATTGTTCCTCAGTGAATTCAAATTCTGGTTCTATGTTATCCATTACATGTGATTCCCTTGAAACTGAGTTATAAGGATGGAAACCTGGCACTCAATATGGAAAATGGAAGCTTATTTTTATATAACTTAAGAATATAGTCACTTAAAAATATAAAAAATATGAATACAAATATTCTTTGTTCAGTGGCCAGTGGCTATAGACTGGGTATGACATATATGGTGGCAGTTTGTTGTCTGATATATGGACAGAGAATAATGACTGTAAACAAAATAAGGGCTGCAATGTGCACAGCTCCCTGTATTAGTGTAGTGTAATATCTTTTTTATATATAAATTAGAATAGTGTAGGGCTGCTTATCTCATAGGATTAATCTGCAGATAGATGGCTTGGAGGATAGGAATTTCTGGTGGTACTCTAAGGTGCACATAGTGAAGGGTATGCTACCATCAAAAGTCTGCAACTGTGATTTAAACCAGAAAAATTTTAGAGGATAGAACCAGGTTGAACTATTGTCTCAGATGGTAAACTAGTAATGGAAAGATTAAATCAAGCAATGTCACAATGCTCAAATTATTTAAAGATATTTCTTTTGTTCAGAAAAATCATATTTACTTTAGGAAAGTAGAGAATGTGTTTTGAGGATGAGTTGAAATAGCCTATTAACACATAGCAATCAATTGCTTAGATCTCTTTTACTCTATTATAGAAGAAATTTGAAGGCATACATAATATTTCTTAATGCATTTAGATGTCCTAAAAACTTCCAGAGAAACACATTTCAGAAAATAAAAATGTGTTATCAAAAATAGGAGGTCTATGGCGAAATGCCACAGGGCTCTGGCTTCAGGGTAATTTTTGTCAATATTTATTTAAAATTCACATTAGGTCTCAATAGATGCATTAGGAATGGAATATTGTCTCTGCAAAGCTCTTTCCCTACTAAAAACATCAGAAACTTCCTTGCACCTGCACTAAAATCTTATGTGATAAAAATACAGAAGTAGTCAAACATTTCTCTGATATCTTCTATTACTTCTTGACAACAGTAAATGTATAAGGGCAAAGAAAAGCTAAGATGTGTCTCCTTTTGAATTTGTAGAGATTCTGGTTGCAGTTTTTAATTCCCAAAATCATGTAGGCATGTCTTGTCTGCCAAAAACATTGGGATCAAAAACCCATTATGCTTAGAGAGTCCTAGAGAAGGGAATTGTGTCAGAATATGACATAATTTTGGAAGAAAACAAAGCATTGGTATATCCAACACCCAAAGATTGCTCATCACTAGTTCTGGAATACACATAGAATGAAAAAGAATAGAAGTGCTTAGGAACAAATTTGAAATAAATGAAAGAAAATCTTTATTTCTGTCTTATTACCAATTGGTGCTTTCCCATGAAGACAGTGTGTGTGTGTGTGTGTGTGTGTGTGTGTGTCCTTAGAACTTTTCAGGAAAAATGAAATATTACATGTATTATTTTATGTAATATATATATATACACACATATGTATGTATTTCTTATAACATTGTAAAATACCCACAAATATGAGTGATGATATTTTCTTCTATCAGTGCCAAGACAATTTTTGTGGAACTAAAAAATTGTAAGTTAATAAATGTTTCAAAACTCATGCAATCCTGTATTAAATGGTATTTTTTCTACAGATGTTTAAACAGAATGTAGAGGTCTTCTGAATATCTGATCCATTGTGTTGGCCAAAGGTCATCCTGTTGGGAGTCTAGCCAACATTCAAATTAGACCAAAGGAGCAATACTGCTCTCTATGCAACTGCAGTGGGCTTAAAGTATGGTCGGTGTTAATATTCACTGGCATCTCCACTTAAAAGAGATATGTAGAGGGAGGAGAGGAAGAGGCATGGATTTGAAATGAAGAAAACAAATGTACTTTCCCATGGCTTATGACTAGGCAAAGGTGGCTAGCACAATACTTTCATGACAAAGCTGGTATTGCAAAGAGAGTGAGCAAAGATTAAGCTTCTCTTGAGATTCAAAGTTTAGAGCAGAATGTAAAACAGGAAAATTTTAATCTGTTCATGCCACAATTTTTTCTCCAAGTATTTTATTCACAAGAGTTAAGATGTGTATACTTGGCTTTCATGCTAGTGAGAAATTAAAAAGGAAATATTTACCTGTATTCTAATATGTAAGGCATATTTATTTTTACTCTTGATTTGTAGTTTAAAACAAAAGATTTTATTGTTATTCCTAACAGATGCAGGACCCCCACTGTGAGGGGGAACAATACTGAGCTTCAAAATAAGGACAGGATGATAGAGCCTTGCTTGCTCAGTTTTTGGACAGAAGAGAAGCTCATTCAAATATAAGATCAATTATCATCACACCAATACCTATAGATTCTATAGCATGGGTCACATAAACAATGATAGGCATGTTGATAGATGGATAAATGAATATTACAAGTTGTCTTTCAACATTTAACATTTCCTATTTCCTGTTTATTAGCAGTTTGAGCTGGGAAAATTATATAACTTTCTATATGAGAGTTGTAGTCATACACCTTTTCAGCAGTATTGCATAGAGTTCTGTGTAAAAGCTTAACACCGCACCTGAAAGGCTCCTGTGAGATCATTTTGTTTCCTTACTACAATATAAATCTCCATATCCACTGTCTCTTACATATATTGCCTTATAAGTACAGAACATATGTGTCTGAATGATAACTTTGAAAGGAAAACCCTTCCTTCTCTGTGTGTGTGTGTGTGTGTGTGTCCGTGTGTGTGTGTGTGTGTGTGTGTGTGTGTGTGTGTGTGTGTGTGGTAAGAAAGAGAGTGAGCTTACTGTTACTGTGTTTACTTAATACTAATACAATATACTGGAAAAAGGCTTATTCACCTTCATATTCAGACTGTTTTCAAGTGTAATAGTTAATCCTGATATATGAGATTTTTTCTATTTCATTATTATTCAAGCTAAAACAATATTATTTTACATACCTATCCCAGTTCCCTCTCCCTCCTATCATCCCATTACCCCTACCAAACCTCCATCCCACTCCCTGTCCATTCCTCAGAGGGGATGAGTCCTCCCATTGGGAATCACAACATTTGGGGCAGGACCTAGGCCCTGCCCTCCCCTGTATATCTAGGCTGAAAGAGTATATCACCATAGGGAATGAACTCCCAAAGCCCATTTGTGCACTAGGAATAAATACAGGTTCCACTGCCAGAGGCCCCATAGATGGCTCAGGCCCCTCTAACTGAAACCCATGTTCAGGGGACACGTTTCTGTCCTATTATGGTTCCCCAGCTATCAGACTGGGATCTGTGAGCTCCCAGTTGCTCAGGTGTGCTGTTTCTGTGGATTTCCTCAGCATGGTCTTGACCCTTTGATCATCATTCCTCCCTCTATACAACTGGATTCTAGGAGTTTGGCTCAGCACTTAGCTGCAAATCTCTGCTTCTTATTATATCAGCTACTGGGTGAAGGATCTATGATGGCATTTAAGGTAATCATCATTCTCATTATAGAGGAAGGGCATTTAAAGTAACCTCTCCCCCATTGCTTAAATTCTTAGTTGGATTCATCCTTGTTGACCCCTGGATATTTCCCTAGTGCCAGATTTCTCTATAGACCTGTAATGGCTCCCTCTGTTAAGGTATTTCTTTTCTTGGTCTCCTCTGTTCTTCCCCGAACTTTAACTTCCTAATCTCTCATGTTCTCCTTTCCTCCTCCTCTTTTTTGTACCTCCTTCTCCTCTTCCCCATATTCTCAAATTGCTCAGGAGACCTTCTCCTGGAAGCAGGACATGTAGAAAATAAGATAACAAACTATGGGCCACTTGGCAATACATAGATAAGCAATATGTAATTTAAATGTAATAGTTTGATAGTAACAAGCCTCAAAAATTGGCATTTATAGTTAGTATTAAGACCATGAGACAGTTATTTGGGAAACAACTGCCTATTATTTGAGAGCAGGTAGTTGGAAGAAGAATCTGTGTGTACACCATCCCTCCAACTAATACCATAGCGTTGCCTGAAAAATTCAGGTCATACATTTTGATCTTGAGAATATTGTTGTTACGTTACGTGGTTACATAAACGTGATGAATAACTTGCCTTTTTGTGTCCGTTTTTTTTTTGAAGCCACATCTTGGTGAAATTAAAACTAATATTTAAAAGGAAATTTGAGTCATGAGGAGTGTAACAAACACTGTCTTGTAGGTAAACTAAAAAGAACATCTGGACTCCAAGAGAACTTTTAGGTGAAGATTTTTAATGAAGATGCATTTACCAACTCAAGTCATTTAGATTTGAAATTCTGTGCTAACTTTGGATATATAAAAGCAAATTGTTTTCTATGGTGACAACAAAAGGTATCTTAAATGCCAAGAGTAAATCTCCTAAAAATACTTTGAAAAGCTGAAATTCATTCATATTAAGAAAATCCATTAGAGAACCAATAGATGACTTTTAAAAGTGTCTTTAATTATACAAATTCATAAATAATTCATAGACAATTTAACCTCATTTTTGCTTACTTTCTAATAAAAGTCAATTTAAATTAATTCATTTTGTCACAGGTAGCTTGTTTCTTTACCATTATTTACTTTGAATCATTTTTTACAATCACATTCTAAACTATGTGGACTATACAGATGTACACAGAGGCACCTGTAAAGTTGTTTGTTGGTTATTTAATTTTTGATGATAGAGTAGAACAAAGGGATGATTTTTTATGAGCTTATCAGCATTTCTATTTAATGAACAAATGGTTCTGTCAGTAATTCTATAGTTAAGCCTATAACTAGATACAATTTCCTTGCATTCCTGAGAAATCTTAGTTTATATTTGCTTTCTTTTGACAATGGTTTTGAGAAAACTTGGTTGTCACTAGCTCCCTAAATCAAGCTAACTCGCTGAGTAGAACAGTTTGAATAATGAGTTTTAGTAAAGACTATGCTCTTAAAATTTACTATACTGAAACCGTCTCATTGATTGTCATTAATTATCATGTTTATTCACAAACACGTCTATGTTCATTTGTCACTTCAACAATTTAGATATTGCTTGGATCCATTAGGATGTGTAATATCTAAATTGAGACTCTTTTGAAAACTCATCAGAAGGTACAAAAGATTATACTGGCAGTACAGAGAACAGAGCACAACAGCCACCTGTTCAAGTAGTTAATCATTTCTGGAGAGGAAAATGTGTTTCTAAAAGGAAGAAGCCAAAAGAATCAATGGCTGTTGCTGATGGCAGGCATTAGAATATTATGGAATTTCATATAAACCTCCTCATAATCATTCAATAGCTGTTCAAAGTAAATTTACCTAAATCCTCTAAGAAAATAAAATATAGAGATACATGGAAGACCTAAGGCATGGATCATAGGCATTACAAGAGTAACATGTAAAAATTAACCTCCACCAAGGCACTGAGCCTAATCAAATAGCTGTGATCATTACAGCAACCCATGGAAGAAACACTGGATAAAAGCTATCAACCTCATTTCACCAATCTCAGTCATAGTCTGTAGTAAAAACTTGAGTAAGAGAAATCTATTATTTATAATTTAAGAATTTAAAAATTATTAATGTTAATTTTACTTTAGAAGGTGATAGCTTTCAAATGCCTGTACTATATAAACAATATAAACTTGCATTGCCAATGTTGAGTCTATTTACAATGGTGACAGGTAATTATACATTCTTAATTTTATTGAGCATATTATGAGCCTGGTACACTGTCAAGAATGTTTAAATATTTAAAAACATCATTAAGATGCATGAACTTCAATGTTCAAGTGGGAGATAGAAGAAACAGCAAGATTATAGAAAACATGAGATCTAATCATTTAGTGAAAGCAAGGTTTTCCAAAATGTAAAACATCAGCAAACATTTTCCAAAGCATATTCTCTGGATCCCTCAGTCATTTGTATCTAATCATTGACACAATGTATTGGCTAGCATGGTCCCTGTAATCCAATAATATCTATTCTTCATGTCCTAGTCACAGATTCCCTTTGAACTTGTTTTTTCTGACACTAAAACTGGTAATGGTGTGACTCAAAGTAGCCCATACACTTAGATTCATTACTAAAATTTTTACTTCCTTGAATATTTATCCTCAACCAACTTGTCTTTTATGATTTCTGCCTTAATAATTTAGTACTCAGCTATTCACAGAGTTAATCCACTGCATATGATCTACTACAAACTATTGAATTTGTGACCCAGTATTAATGATTGCACCAAGCAATTCATTAGAAAATAAATAAATTCATATTGAGCTCAGCCATATGTTTAATGATGTGGGTGACTTATCTTCTCACTTGAGCTTCTTGTTAGAGACCACTAACAAGTGATTGGTAGATATACATTTGAGTAACATTGATCTGTAAACAATATTGAGTAATTATCAAGAGCATCTGATAGTAGGTTAATATCAATTTTCAGACTTCTTACTTAGGAAATGAGAATGCCCAGACCATGCTGCTCTGTGATATTATTTTGCCTGAGATTGTAGAACACAAATAATCTAGTTTCTATTACTGGAACATCCGTGTACTAAGCTATGTACAATGCTTATGTGACAGTCCCATTGTGGGTCATCTCTGACTTTGATGTATGTGGGTTGTGTTATCCAAGCTCCTTAAGACTCTCATTTCAATACATCCTCTGTAGTGTTTGTGTTTGTTTGCATAATTTTTTCAAATATTTCTGTGTTCACTGTGGATTAATTTTCTAAAGACACTACAAAGGTAACTGTACATGGTGCCACCCACATTCATAGGAGTCTTTCCACTTTAGCCAAAACTCCTAGAAACATCCTTAGATATACCCAGAGATGTGTCTACTAGGTGACTGCAAATCCATTCAAGTTCACATTGAATGTTTTAGTTATCACAAATATCCTTGTCTTCTAATCTCACATTTGATCTTAAACACTCATATAATATCCATTAAGTTTACTTCTTTTCCCATTTTTATTTGCTTTGACATAAGGGATTCAGCCAACTTAAGAAATATATATATGAAAAGGCAGATAAACTTAAAGGATTCCATCTATGATTGTGGTTATTCATTGGATTTTATTCTAAATGAGTCATTGTACAAAACATTTTTAGTATTTGTTTTCCTCCTGAGTGTCACAGTGTCTAATTTTTACACACTATTGACCAACTTTTAGGGATAGGGAGTTGATGTAAGGGAAGTTAAATAAATTTTAAGTGGGTATACTTATGACTTAAACTGTCTTACTCCAACATTTATAGTTTGCTTTTGAGAAGAATATTTAGTGCCATTCTCTGAGCTTATGGGAGCCAATTACTTTGAAACAACCAGAGAACCTAAGCCTCCTTTTTAAAAAGATACACCTTATTTTAAATTATGTGTATATGTGTCTTTGTGATGAGGACTGAGGTTGCTAGAGGTACCAGATTCATATGGAGCAAAAGTTACAGGTGGTTGTGAAACACCTTAAATGGTTGTGAAACACCTTAAATGAGAACCCCATCTGCTGGTCTACTGTAAGAACAATACATATTCTTAACCCCCAAATCATTTCTCTGACCCAACCTATTTTTGTAAATTCTTTTGAGATTTAATGGTTTTAATTGAAATGGAATGACAAGACTTTCCTCTTTATTTTTCTTCCTCAGTGACTCCCATTCATCCTCCCTCAACTCTCTCTCATAACCCCACTCATTTACTTTTTTATTAGTATTACATATACATTTGTACATTTCTGGGTATAGGTATGTATTCTTGAATATATGTCTGTATACCAATGTGTATACCAATCCATGGAGGCCAGAAGAAGGCATCTGACACCATGGGATTGGAGTTACAGACATTGTTAGCTGGCATTAGATGCTAAGAATAAATCCCTGGTCTTCTGAAAGAGCAACAAGTGTTCTTACCTGCTGAGCCATCTCTTAGCATCCTGTTTTTTTCTTTTGAACACTGACTATATAATGCAATATTGTGTTGCTTGTCACATTAGCTATAGCAGTAATTTATCTAATGTTTGAAAAGAACCAAAAGAATAAGCAAAAACACATACACCTGAGTTGCAAGCATACTTGTTTCAGTATCAAATCAATCTATTGAACTAATTTATAAAGTGATTTGCACATGTGAAGTAATTCAGTGGTTCTGTGGCTGAGATGATCTAAAGTTGCTACATATTAAGCACACTTCATTTCTGTTTTGCAAGCATTTCAGACTATGTGCCAAAATTTTTGTTAGGAATTCAGTTAGTATACCACGAATGATTTAATTTAAATTTTTTTATGCTCCCATAACAGGTATGGACTTTGCTGGTCAAAGTGCCCCCTGGATTCAAGTTAGTGTGCAAACCCACTTCTACATGATGATCTTTCCTTTTCTTCACTATTTCATTTTGTTCCTTCCCCAGGATAACTTGAAATTTCTACATAATCCCTGTCAGGCACGCCCAGAACCTTGCTCCTAGGTGATTGTAGTTTCTCTAGGGATGACATGATTAACAATAGCAAATTCATATGATCCTATGTTGGAAAGAACACCAAAGGCATTGTCCCTTGAGGGTGGTCCTACTAAATGATCATTAATTCCATGCTTGATTGTAGTTAATTTAAAGAACATACCTCCTCTCATATATATATATATATATATATATATATATATATATATATATATGGAAAATCTGAATATTGAAATTTTGCATTTACTGTTGAAAACTCTTTAAATTCTTTTTCTATAACTATTCCCATTCACTTTGCTTTTATACTAATGAAGTACCCTTTGCCTCTAGAGTAGAAAGGGATATATGCTTATTGAAGGTATATTATACATATGGAAGAACAGATTTTTCTACCTATGGGTATCCTTGAAAAATTATTTACAACCTTTCAGAATATGTTTCCTGGAAAGTTGAGTACTAAATACTGTTGAGTATTCACATTTACTGTTCTAGACATAAAATGTCTATAATACACTGCCAAAGGGAAACTTTATTTTGTTTTGAAGAATTTCTCTCTATCCACTTCATTCTGTTCTTATTAGGTAATACTGAGAATTTCAAATCTTCCTCTAATGAAAAATGTATATGCCTGTCCTAAATTTCTGACTTGGTAAACTGGAGAAATCACCATTTCTTGTGTTTTGTTCTGTGTCATATTTCTTCCCAAGAAGCAGGGCAAAAGTACAAACCCCAGGCACCATACACACAAACAAGTTTTTTTTTTGTTTTTTTTTTTTATAGAGGCAACACAGAAATTCTGTTACTGATATATACACATGTAGGCTGCCTAAAGAGCTTCGTAAACATTTACTTGTTCACATATAAGGGAATCATGAAACCCTTGATCATCAAATTGTGCAGCACTAATCTAATTTCATTACTTGCCAAGGAACAATGGGGCTGAGTGGCCATTGAGGATGTCCATGCATGGTAATTTCTCTTGATAAATAGCTAAGCAAAGGCGAGTGCTGCCCAACCTGAGAACTATAGACAAGGGCCATCACCATCTTGATTCTGTCACAACAGTGGAAGGACTGTCTTCCATCAATTCATCCCCATGCTTTGTGAAGCATTGAAAGGGTCCCAGAAAGAACTTGAGAACCTCATTTATTTTTATTAAGAGCAGATGGAGGAGGAGTCCTCAGAGCACTTTATTAGCATACTTCCATTCACTGAATAGCAGCCAGTAGAGCACAGAATGGAGATTTCTGTCCATCTGTTCACTTGCCTCTCCCTGCAGTCTATCAACACAGAGTAAGCAATTGCAACAAGAGCATCAGTGGGAATAATTAAAGGTCTGAAATGTTTTGCAGATTTGTGCTTTTCATATAGACTGAGTAATACTATTGTGATTAGTCTGTGTGACATCCAAATAAATTTTAGCACATGTACATATACACATGTGTGTATACGTATATGCGTGCCTGCACATATGTAATTATCTGAATTACTAAGGTTATGAATGTATCTCAAAATAGTTTTTTGTTGTTGTTGTTGGTTTTTACATTTTTGTCTTAAATGTTCAAATATTCTTTACATATCTCAAGGATATCATCTCACCTCATTTACATTTTTCTAAGCCTGATGCTCCATGTATGTGGAAGCTGTTTGGTACTTTTTTATTTAAATTTGAAACAAGCTTGTTTTATATGTCATTTCCAGTTCCCACATCCACCTGTCCTGCCCAATTACCCCACCAGCCCACAATCCATCCCCTTCCTGCTCCTCAGGGAGCAGACTTCCATAGGGAATCTTCAAAGTCTGTCATATCATTTGAAGCAGGGTCTAGGCCCTCCCCCATGTGTCTAGGCAGAGGGAATATCCTTCTATGTGGAATGGGCTCCCAAAGTCCAGTCATATATTGGGGATAAATACTGATCCATTAGTCCTCCTAACTAATACCCACATTCAGGGAGTCTGAGTTGGTCCTGTGCTTAGATTCTGACTGTCAGACTGGAGTCCATGAGCTCCCCTTATTCAGGTCAGCAGTGTCTGTGGGTTTCTCCAGCTTGGTCTTGACCCTTTGCTCATCACCCCTCCATCCCTGCAAATGGATTACAGGAGTTGGGCTCAGTGTTTAGCTGTGTCTGTCTGCTTCTGCTTCCATCAGCTACTAGATTAAGGTGCTAGGATGGCATATAAGGTAGGCAATAATCTCATTAATAGGAAAGGGCATATATGGGAGCCTCTCCACTATTGCTTAGATTGCCATCCTTATAGATCTCTGGACATTTCTCTAGTGCCAGATTTCTCTTAAAACCGATAATGGCTCCCTCTATTATGGTATCTCTTCTCTTGCTCTCCTCTATTCTTATCCTGACTCTATCTTCCTGCTCCCTCATGCTCACCTCTCCCCTCCTCTTCCGCCTAACTCACTCTCCCCTACCCCCATGTTCCCAATTGGCTTGGGAGATCTTGTCCCTATCCCCTTCTCCAGAGGACCATGTATACCTATCTTATGGTCCTCCTTTGTTCTTAACTTTTTAGGCAGTGTGGATTATAGGATGGTGATCCTTCCTCTATGTCTGAAAAACATATATGAGTGAGAACATACTGCGTTTGTCTTTTTGTGACTGGGTTACCTCACTCAATTCCATCCATTTGCCTACGAATTTCAAGATTCCATTGTTTTTATATGCTACAGTACTCCATTATGTAAATATACCACATCTTCTTCATCCATTCTTTGGTTGAGGGTCATTTAGGTTGCTCAGAGGTTCTGGCTACTACAAATAATGCTGCTGTGAACGTAGTTGAACAGTTGTCTTTGATGTATGAATGTGCATCTTTTGGGTATATGCCTAAGAGTGGAATTAGGATCTTGAGATAGACTGATTCCCATTTTCCTGAAGAACTGCCATACTAGCTTCTACTCCCACCAGGAGAGGAGGAGTGTACCACTTTCTTCATATTCTCATCAGCATAAACTCTCACTGGTCGTTTTGATTTTAGCCATTCTGAGAGGAGTAGGATGGTATCTCAGAGTTGTTTTGATTTTCATTTCCCCGATGGCTAAGGGTGTTGAGTACTTTCTTAAGTGTCTTTCAGCCGTTTTTATTCCTTTATTGAGAATTTTCTATTTAGTTCTGTGCCCCAATTTTTAATTGGATTATTGGTGTTTTAGTAACTGGCTTCTTGACTTCTTTGTATATTTTGGAAATCAGCCCTCTGTCAGATTTAGGATTGGTGAATATCTTTTCCTATTCTGTGGTCTGCTGTTTTGTCTTGTTGACTGTGTCTTTTGCCTTAGAGAAGCTTTTCAACTTCAGGCTGTCCCATTTATTAATTTTTGATCTCAGTATCTGTGCTACTGGTGTCATGTTCAGAAAGTGGTCTCATGTACCAATTCACTCATGGGTACCTCCCACTTTCTATTTTAAGAGATTCAGTGTGGCTGGATTTATGTCGAGTTCTTTGATCCATGGTGATGGATAAGGTTCTATCTGTAGTCATCATTCGGTTATGCCAGCATCATTTGTTGAAGATGATTTCTTTTTTCCATTATATAAATTTAGTGTCTTTGTCAAAAATCACATGTTCATAAATGTGTTGGTTAATATCAAGGTTTTCAATTCATTTCCAACGGTCTTCCTGTCTATTTTTTCTGTCAATATAAAGTTGTTTTCAGGACTATGGCTCTATAATAAAGCTTGAAGTCAGGGTTGGCGATGTCTCTGGAAGTTCCTTTATTGTACAGCATTGTTTTAACTATCCTGAGTATTTTGTTTTTCCATATAAAGTTGATGATTGTTCTTTCAATATTTGTGAAGAATTGTGCTAGGATTTTCATGGGGATTGCATTGAATCTTTAGATTGCTTTTGGCAAGAATGCCATTTTTACTATGTTGATCCTACCTTTCCAAAAGCATGGGAGATTTTTCCATTTTTAGGTGTCTTCTTTAATTTATTTCTTTAAAGACTAAAAATTCTTATTATGGAGGTCTTCCACTTGTTTGCCTTTCATTTCCACCAAGATATTTTTTATTGTTTGTGGCTACTGTAAAAGGTGATGCTTCTCTGATTTCTTTCTCAGCTCCTTTATTGTCTGTATATAGAGAGAGGGCTACTGATTTTTTGTTTGTTTGTTTGATTGAGTTAATCTTGTATCCTGCCACTTTGCTGAAGGTGTTTATCAGTGGGGTAGAGGGTTTCAAGTCACTTATGTAAACTATCATATCATCTGCAAATAGTGAAAATTTGACTTCTTCCTTTCCAATTTGTATCCCTTGACTTTCTTTAGTTTTTTATTGCTCTAGCTTGAACTTCAAGTACAATATTGAAGAGATATGGAGAGAGTGGACAGCCTTGTCTTTTTCTTGATTTTAGAAGAATCGAATTGAGTTTCTCTCCATTTAATTTGTTGTTAGCTGTTGGTTTGCTCCATATTGCTTTTATTATGTTTAGGTATGTCTCTGTTATCCCTGATCTCTCCAAGACCTATATCATGAAGGGGTGTTAGATTTTGTCAAAGGCTTTTTCAGCATCCAGTGCAATGATAATATGGTTTTTCTTTTTTAGTTTGTTTGTGTGATGGATTACATTGATGGATTTTTGTAGGCTGAATCATCCCTGCATCCCCAGGATGAAGCCTACTTGTCATGGGGGATGATTTCTCTGGTGTGTTCTTAGATTTGATTTATTGGTATTTTACTGAGTATTTTTTACATCAGTATTCATGAGGGATATTGGTCTGAGGTCTCTTTCTTAGTTGTGTCTTTGTATGGCTTGGGTACTAAAGTAATTGTAGGCTTTTAAAGAGTTTGGTAATGTCCCTTCTGCTTCTGTTGTGTGGAATACTCGAGAAGTATTGCTATTACCTCTTCTTTGGTTTTTTGTTAGAATTCAGCACTGAAATTATCTGGCCCAAGCTCTTTTTTGTTGGGAGATGTTTGATGACTACTTTTGTTTCATTAGTGCTTATAGGCTTATTTACATTGCATATTTGTTCTTGATTTATGTTTGGTAAGTGACATCTATCAAGAAAATTGTTCATTTCCATTAAATTTTCTAATTTTGTGGAGTATACGTTTTCAAAGTATGACTAGAAGATTCTCTGGATTTCCTCTGTGTTTGTTATTATGTCCCCCTTTTCATTTCTGATTATGTTAATTTGCATGTTTTCTCTCTGCCTTTTGGCTAGTTTTGATAAATGTTTGTCTATCTTGTTGATTTTTTCAAAGAACCAACTCTTTGTTTCTTTGTATTATTTTCCTAGTTTTTACTTTATTGATTTCAGCCCTCAATTTGATTATTTCTTGTCTTATATCCTCTGGGTTGAGTTTACTTTGTTTTGTTCTAGAGCTTTCAGTTGTGCTGTTAATTCTGTAAGTGACTATTCTCCAGTTTCTTCATATGGGCACTAAGTGCTGTGAACTTTCCTCTTAGTGCTGCATTCAAAGTGTCCAATAAGTTGTGTCTTCCGTCTCATTGAATTCTAGGAAGTCTTTACTTTCCTTTTTTATGTCTTCCTTGGCCCAGGAATGGTGTAATTGTACATTGTTCAATTTCCATGGGTTTGTAGGGTTTCTGCACTTTGTGTTGCTGTTGAACTTTAATTTTAAAGCATGGTAGTCTGAAAAGATACAGGGCCTTATTCCATTTTTTTCTTTTTTTGTACCTATTGAGGTTTGATATATTGAAGAGTATGTGGTCACTTTTAGGGGTTTCACGTGGCACTGAAAAGAAGGTATATTCTTTTGTGTTTTGATGGAAGGTTCTATAAAAATCTGTTAAACCCAATTGGGTCATAACTTCTGTTAGCTCCTTTTTTCTTTGTTAAGTTTCTGTCTGGTGGACCTGTGTAGTGTTGAAAGTTGGGTGTTGAAATCTTCCACTATAAGTATGTGAAGTTTTATGTCTGAGTTGAGTGTTAATAATGCTCCTTTTATAAATGTGGATGGTATCATATTTGGGGCATAGATGTTCAGAACTGAGACTTCACCTTGATGGATATCTCCTATAATGAATAAGAAATGACTGTCTTCATCTCTTTTGATTCATTTTAGTTTAAAAGCTAATTTTTTTTAGATTTTAGTACTGTTACACCCATACTCACCTGTTTCTTAGGTCTATTGATGGGAAAATCTTTTTTCAACCCTTGTCTCTGAGGTAATGCCTATCTTTGAATTGAAGTGTGTTTCTTGTACATAGCAGAATGATAGATTCTGTCTTCATATCCATTCTGTTAGCCTGTGTCTTTTTATAGGTGAGTTAAAACCATGAATATTGAGGAATATTAATGAACATTTGTTATTAACTCTTATTTTGGATTTGTTGATGATGATGTTATGTGTATTTCCCAACATTTTTTTTTCTTTTGGCTGTTAGTAAAGTGGAATTATCTATTGCCTATGCATTTGTTGGTGTAGTTGACTTCCTTTGGTTAAAGTTTTCCTTCCAGAGCTTTCTATAGGGCTGGATTAGTTGATCAGTATTGTTAAAATCTCATTTGTCATGGAAAATCTTGGTTTCTCCATCTATACTGATTGAAAGTTTTTGTGGGTTTAGTAGTCTGGGCTGGCATCCATGATCTATTAGTATTGGTAGAATATCTAGCCAGAACCTTCTGGCCTTCAGAGTTTCCATGGAGAAGTCAGGTGAAATTCTAGTAGGTTTGCCTTTATATGCTACTTGGCCTTTTTCCTTTCCTGCTCTTAATCTTCTTTCTTTATCTTGTTTGTTTGGTATTTTGATTATTATGTGGTAAGGGGACATATTTATTTATTTATTTTTGATCCACTCTATCCACTCTATTTGGTGCTTTGCAAGCTTCTTGTACTTTCATTGGCATGTGTTTCTTTAGGTTTAGAAAGTTTTCTTCTATGATTTTGCAGAATATATTTTCTATACCTTTGAGTTGGGTTTCTTCACCTTCTTCTACACATATTATTCTTAGGTTTAGTCTTTCACAGTGTCCTGTATTTCCTGGATATTTTGTGTTAAGGATTTGTTGGACTGAAGATTTTCTTTGGTCAATGAAAGCCTGAGATTCTCTTTTATCTCTTGCATTCTTTTCGTTATGCTTGCACCTGTAGTCCCTGATAATTTACCCAGCTTTTGTATTTCCTTAATTCCCTCAGACTTTTATTTTTTTGTTTTCTAATTTCAGCTTTCAAACATTGCATTGTTTGAATTGTTTCTTGAAATTATTTGTCTTCCTTTTCTTCCATTTCTTTAAAGGTTTTTCTCATTTCCCCTTTTAGGGTCTCTATCATCTTCATGAAGTTGTTTTTTGGATCATTCTCTTCTTCATTTGTGTTGATATGTTCAGATCTTGCTGATATGGAGTACCTAGACTCTGGGGGCATCATATTGATCTCTTTGTTGTTGACTGTGTTCATTTCTTATACCGTTGTCTACTCATCCCTTCTTACAGTGCATACTAGTGGAGTCTCTGCCTCTTCTGGTGAGTACTGGAACCAGGTTCTATTCTGATCAGTGCAAGCAGGCACAATACTCTGATGGCTCTCCTCTTCCATTGGGTTGTGCTTGTAGATTCTGGATGGGCCAGTCCATGGAGACAGGCTCCCCTGCATGCAGACCCTACTCCTCAGGAGGCTTTTAGCATGGTACTGGAAGGTCGGCTCCTTCTGTGTGTGGAGGCAGGACAAGGATGCTGGCAGACTCTAGACAGGCCACTCTGCTTGGTTGGGCTCCCCCAAATGTGTGCAGCCCCAGGCCTCAGGGGGCTCCAAGCAGTGGAAGATAGTTTTCTTTTTCCATATTGTGTGTGTGTGTGTGTGTGTGTTTGTGTGTGTGTGTGTGTTTGTGTGTGTGTGTGTGTGTGTGTGTGTGTGTAATGTTCAGATTCATCTCTGAGACCAACCAGCTGTATCTGTGCAGTTGTCTGAAGAGAATATTATAGTTTAAAACTCAATATGTTTTATACTGTAGACATTCCTTATTTTCAACAATTGTTAGCAGCATATAATAAGATTGTTTATTGCCCCAACAAACAGTGTGAATACTGGAAGCTGTGTTTTTCAGCCAAGATTCAGCATCAAAAGTCTCACAAAAGAATAGGGAAAATATTAAAAAAAAAAAAAACTTTTACATTGTATGAGTCCAGTGAATAAAATGTTTGCTTGGTAAGAATATAAATCTATGTCCAATCACCAAAGTCATATAAATAAAAAAGCCAGGTGTGGTGTGTCATACATGTGCTCCTAGAGCTAGGAAATAGAGACAGGCATATCCCTGAGGCTCTCTGGCCAACCTGATTAGTATACTTAATGTGTGTTCCTCTACTTGTATGAGTGTGTATGGAAAACAAAGTAATAAACCCAGTATCATTCTTTGGGTGCCATCCACCTTTTTTTTTTTTTCATGTATTTGGTGCCTACTGGATATTTCAACACACCAAGGCCAGAGGCTAATATTGGTTGTCTTCTTCCATTGCCCGTCACTTTATTTTTCTAAACAAGGTCTTGTACTGAACATAGAGCTCACTCCAGAAAGACTAGCTGGACATTGAGCTCCAGGGATTCTCCTGTGTCATGCTTATCAATACTGAGTTATAGGCTCACAATTCTATGCCCAGTTTTTAAAGTGGGTTCTTGGGGTCCAAGCTCAGGTCTACATGTTTTCTAAGCAGGCATTTTGTTAAACAAGTCATCTTCCAAGCCCAGATTTTGTTTTATGATACAGGTTCTCTAAGTGTTCTGGAAACTCAACAGTGAGTCTCAGATCCAATTGGCTTTAACTTCCTAGGAGTGAAACACAAACACTCACTTCAGTGACTTTGTTTTTAAATAGGTCCTAGGGATTGAACTCAGGGTGTCATGAATGCCTAGCAAACATTTTACTGACTGACTTCCTAGCTCTAGAATGGTGATTCACAAGCTGTGGTGGGGCATGATCCATTGAGGGGTTCACCTATGACTGTAACAGTCAGGCAATGAGCTTATAACAGTGGTCAAACATCATTGGGCATGGCCTCAGGCAGATGGAAGCTGAAAGAGGGAAGCTTGAGGCATGGCCTTCCTTTGTGCTTCCTTTCTGGTGGATCAGCCAATATGGTAGGAAGGGCAGATTAACTCTCCCCTGATACTTTGTATTTTTTCTGTGTAATTGTTCCCCAATAAACACCTACCTATCATTTATCTTGGGTCTAATGAAATAATTACATCATCACTTTCATAAGACCATTGAAAAACAGACATTTACATTATGACTCATAATTGTAGCAAAATTACAGTTATGAAGTAGCAATGAAATTAATTCTATGGTTCGGCGTTAGCATAACATGGGGAACTCTACTAAAGGGTAGCAGCATTGGGAAGATTGAGAATCAGTGCTTTTCAGTGTTTTGTTTTGTGTTGTTAGAGTATATGTGGCTCCCTTATTCAAGTTGACTCTTCAAGTTTGAAATGAAAGCACTTTCACTTTATCAATTATTTGGTTATACAATTCAAGTTAGTCTGTTCCAAGAAATCCAAGAATCTACCTTCAGTTTGTGTGATTTCAACAAATTAAAGGTCAGTATTAGATTACTTCAAATAGAATAGAGGAGGGCTATCAAAATTTTGTTGTAATCTCTGCTTCTGGTCTTTCAGTACTTTTATAACAAAAGGTGATATAATATGTGGATGAAACATAAAAAAAATAGTTTCCCTCTTTAGAATCTGAATCTCCCATCACATCACTTTCAATATTAATATAAATGTGTTACCAGACAGAAATGATCATATGAAACAATGAATTTTACAAGTACTGAACTATTATTTATTGAGTATTTATGATGGTATTTTAGATTTTGTTCAACATCCATTGAGCAAGACCTAGTCTCATCTTGGAGTTTTATTCTTAAGGCATTGACTAGTCATCTTCATTTATTATGAAACAAATTTAATGTGCCATGATATGATTACCCTTTAGTTTTTAAAGTAAATTTTGAAAAGTATAAAAAGCTTTGCAAAGCCTGAAGCCCATATATACTGACTCTTAATCATCACAGCAATAGAATGGAAATGCCTATAATTGTCCTATCTATAACTAAAGAAGTGTTGTACCAATTGTGAACATTGTGAATAATACTAGTTCAGTAAGGGATTCTGTTAAAAGTTGAGTCTACCTTTTCTGTGGAGTAGGTGGGGAATGGGGTGGGAGGAGGTTCAGGGGTTATGGGAGTAAGAAGGAACTGAGATCAATATGTAAAATAATAAAAAAGTAAAAATAATATATAAAATTGGAATCTCTAATTGGATGGATGGAAATCATTATCATCTAACATATTCTTGGACATTCTTAATGAGTATTGTAGGCTTTATGAAGTCCTCTAAGTTTTTAAGTTCCTTATTTAGTAAAGTGTTTCCCAATTTACTTAACAAGGAAACTTTTTGGAATGCTAACAGTTTTAGAAACCCTAAAAATTCCATAAGCAATAGTTTAGGAGACAGGACAGAATATAGGAAATAAGTTGCCATGGCCCATTTTAGGAAACATATGTAGAACTAGCCTAATTTCACTGAGTGATTTTTTATCTTTTATCTTTGACTACAGCTGGTTAGTTTTATACTCTCTAAATTTGAATCATTTTATACCTTCCATCCTTTTTGTATTTATGTTTTATGATGCCAGTTATATTATTTCAACCTCTCTATGCTTCAATGACTTCATCTTCAAAATGGAATTTTATGATTGAATTAAAAAAATTAATATGTATGTAATGCTTAGACTCTACTTGACATGTAACTTTATATACAATATATGCAAAATTGGATATTGTTGAAAAGCTAAAATGTCAGATAATATCAGTTAACCCAGGTTTGTAGGCCTTAGGAGACAAGGGCACTCCAGCAATTTGGGAGATGACAGGAATATCAAATATAAACACCCTAATGGAGTAAAGGCTTATTTAGACTCATGATCTCAGAGGATTTTGTCCCTAGTTGCTTGACTTTAAAGCCTCTAGGTTCTTGCTGGCAGAGTAAATCATGTTGAGAGATGCAGCTGAAGATGTCTTCAGCTCATGGCAGCCAGGAAGCAAAGACAGACAGGATGTGGCACATAGCAACAATGACCTGTCTTCCTCTCATTAGATCCAAACTCCAGTAATACTGTAGAATAGGAACCAAGTCTACATATGAGCCCTTGACAGAGTGTTTAAGGTCCAAACTGCAAGTTTCTTGTTTGTTTGTTTGTTTTTGTTTATCCCATTTAGTATTGACATACATTATCTTCTTAGTTACTGGCACATTATCCCTACAAGCCACAGACAGGACACAACAGAGGTAACAACTGGTTATGGGCAACTTAATACCACTCTTAAGCCCTTAGGTATTCACCTAGCCAGTAAATTGGCATATGTGCATATATATATATATATATGCACATAAACACAGCTTAGGAAAAATAAAGTAGGGCTCTGTGAGAGACAAAAATTTCTCGTTTTTAGCTACAGACTGAAATGGTTAATTCCAGACTCATGCTCCTGACTTATCAGTCTACTTAATGTCCCATAAAGCTTTATGAAGCTTTTGAGGAAATGGGGCTTGGTGTCCTCAATGGTGTAACTGTCTGTGTATTATGGCTTTGAGCAGAGCCTTTCCTTCCTATATCACTCTTGCAAGCTATCAGATGACTAAATGACCATCCCTCAGACCTGTCTCTGAGACAGAAGAGCCTCTGTGCAGAAGACATTATTAATATACTTCCTGGGTAAGAAGCTGTGATAGCAGGGCTCTCAAAGCAGGTTCAAACTTTCTTGTGTTAAGATCTATTGTGATTTTTAAGATCTATTGTCTGTTTACAGACAAACTGGGAAAGTGGGGCAAGGGGATGCCGATTCCACTGGGGACTGGGGGAATTTTGTAGACTTTGAAACCTACTCTAAAGCAACTGATTATAAATTTGATCTGAGTAAGATAAAACAAAGGCACTGTATGCATATTGCACTGCATCACAGGTAAGAGGAGATAGAGGAAATTAGCATGGGAACTTTCATGCCATATTATCTATGATGCATGGTGCAAGTTGAGGTATTCCACAGAGTCCTTTTGTGCTAATCGTGCCTAAGTATGTGCAATGTATTCCTATTTCTTTTCTACACTCAGGATACTTCTTTCAATATAGTTCATAATTGAAAATTTTTCCACCCATTTGCAGACATAGATGCTTTGGATCTTTGTTGCATCTCCATTGAATTGCATAACCCTAAACCTAGCCTCTCATATCTGTTGTCTAGGTTCCTTCTCTTTAGTCCAAGTTCTCATCAGGGTTCATCTAGAACATGTAGCATGGTTGTCTTCCTGTGGAGATTTTATGCCTTCTACTTCCCTTTCAAAACCTGCTGAAGTTCAAGTGAAGAATTAAATGTTTGAAGCCTGGGTGAGGGTAAGAGTTTCTGAACTGGTAGGATTGAAAGACTGCTATTAAGTTGGAAGTTTTTTGTAAGAATCAAAGACACAATTTTGTCTGAAGAATTAATCCAAGGAGTCAGTCACTATTGAAGAACCTTTAAGAAAAATATAAGATCCATCCAGATGTCTTGGTAGGTACATGGTCTCCTTGACCATTATACACTATCAAACTTGAGAGCATCTATGCTATCTGTAGTAAACTCTTCCTGTGTCCTACACCGTATTTCTATCCTTAGTGGAATTCATAAAACAGTGGTCACAAGGGCCAAGGAGCCATAGAAGCTATGCAGAGAAGTTCCCAGCAACACACGCAGAAAGGTATAAAACAGTTTTCCTATGAATTTCTGTTATGATTGACACAGAACAGGTTATCAACACTTCCAGGCTAATAGAGTTCAAGACATGCTTTCTCCCCATATGGCTATTTAGGGTTTGAGAAAATAGCAAAAAGAAACCCATTTTCTGTAACTCACACACCTAGGAATAGTTACCTGACCTTTCCCTAAAGAAGTTCCCCCAAATTCGTGTGAGAGATGCCCTTTCTACACTCAGAAGAAATAAATGTCCTTCTTTCTGAAGACCTATCTAGGCGTGCTGTGAAGAATTTGGAAAAACAAAATAAAAACAAAAGCAAACAAACAACAATAAAAAGACAACAAAGCAGAAAATACTCTGCAGAATTCCCTCAGTCTACCTTTAGACCCTACCGATTTTGTTCAATTTCACTATGCTACAGTCACAACTAGTTCATATTGTCATCAGACATAACATTAAAAATACACACCTCTCAATTTCTCTGATTTTTCTTTTCCAGAATCTCACATTAAATAAATCTTACACTAAATAAAAGAGTGTAAATTTCTGACTATAATGAACATTTTGATATTTGGATCTGAGCCATGATTCTGGAAATAAGACATTAAATAATACCTACCTTCCCCATAATTTTTCTCTAAATTAATTTCAGTACTTTTTTATTTGGCACATTCCGCATTTTTATTCCAACTGGTCTTTCTTTGTTTTTAGTGTTCTGATGTGTGGCTATCTACCATATCTCTGTTGCTTTATAATTTTCAATGTGTTTCTTTTTCTAGTCAGGTTGTATACACACACACACACACACACACACACACACACACACACACACACACACACACACACCTAATACTTTGGTTTGAGACATGGTATCACTATATAACACCAGCTGACTTGGAGCTTACAGAGATTCACCTACTTCTGCCTTCTGAATTCTGGGTTAAAGATGTCTATTACTACCCTTGGCAGATACATTCAGATGATCAAGTTCTAGTTTGTTTCTCTAGAACTTACACAAATGCTGGCATACTGGGAATATGTCCTTGCTGAGTAAATGCATTGGGTAGAGAAAAGAAATAAATGAATAGATATTAGAAAAATTTAGAAGCTTCACTGTGATAGTTTAAATGAGAAATGTGCTCATATACTCAGGCATTAGTACAATTGTTTCCCAGATAGTGATGCTGTTTGGGGAGGTTTAAGAGGTATGCCCTTGATGGAGGAAGTATGCCAGTGAAGGAGGACTTTGAGAGAGTTTAAAGATTTTTTTTTTCATGTGCAGTTGGTTTTCTCTGCTTCATGGTAGCAGTGAGGTTATGAGCTCTCAGCTTCTTGCTCTGGTCGTCATTTCTGGCACTTGCTGCCATGTTTCCCAGGTGTGATAGACATTTATCTGTCCAGAACCATAAATCCAAACAAAATGCTTCTTCTACAAGTCACTTTTGGTCGTGGTTTTTATCACAGTAACAGAAAAGCATTCAATATACTTTAATTAGTAACACAGTATTGCAACAATTTACAAGTCAAGATTCCATATCTTTCCAGGTTTGAGAAGGGCATTTCTCTATTGTTCATTTATTCTATTTTTTTCAAATTCTAAATATTAAATTTTTGTACATTTGTTTATTTGGTGTTTGTATATGTATGCACATGTAAGGGCAATAATACTCATGTGGAAATCAGATGACAATTTGCAGAACTTAGTTCTTTTATTCTATCATGTGAATCCCAGGGGTCAATGTCAGGTTATCAGGCTTGAAAGTAAGTGTTTTTATTTTCACTGAGAAATTTCATTGGTAATCACTGCTGTTTTGTATGCTTACCAATTCCTGGATTTCAGACAGAGAATTAACAAAATGTGCTTATTCTTGAAATTCTAATGGAAAATGATCAAAATATAATTTCTCAACGACTTTGAATGTCATGCAAAACTGGAGCAATGAATTATATAATATTATTTAACTGAACATTACCTATCTGTCCACATCACTTACTCAAACAGAGTATAGTAATTCCAGAAATAATTTATTTGTTGTCACTAGAATGCAGTCTTCATCATTTTGTTCATCACTTATAAGGGCATTATTAAATTTGACAACATTATGACTGTTCCTTGGCCTTTTCTATGGAAAGCTATCAGAGTCATAGATATATTCCAATATATACTCTGTTCTTTACAAATTTACAGAAGGGTTGGAAGGAGCCCATCACCATGAGAAGACATTTGAATTAATTTGGATGTAAATCCAAGGAATAATCAACAGACCTTTTCCAGCAAGGATAACCTATTGACATGTAGGAAAGGATGATAAATTAGTTCCTTAAAAGGCTGGGATTGTGTTTCCTATGAAGAATCGTAAATGAGAAAATCTGGGGCAGAACTAATGTGGTCATTACAGTTTCAATGCCTTTCTGGTCATGAAAAATATAGAGAATACCTTGCCAATTGATTAACTGAATTGTACAGTCAAAAAGGAACACACTTGAAGAAACCCATGTCTAGATTCCTTAAACAATAAGTGTTCCTTTCAGAGCTATAATTGGAAAGAATTTTATAAATTGTGATCCACCATACTTGAGAAATTTGTTACTGGTTTTCTTGAATTTTTATTCTTCTTTGGAGAATTAGTACTTACTCATTTATTTATTTCATAAAGATTTACCAAGTGTTGTTTTTTTTATGTTCAAATCCATCATAGTATGACATTATATGTTAGAAAGTGACCTGTTTAAATGTTAGGTACTTTGTTGGTTTAGATAATAGCAGGCATAAAAGTTACTAGCAATGAACCTCTCCAAATTGGGGTGACCTTTGCTTACTGTCTCTTTTCCTGAGGTGCTGACACAATATTCTGAACTATCCCAAAGATTTTAAAATTAGTATCATATAGTTGGGTGATTTCTGGTAAATAATAAAGACACAATATTATCCTCTCCCATAAGAGTTCAGGGAAATGCTAATCAAAACAACTGTGAGATACTGTCTTACACCTACTGAGGATAGCATATGTTGGAGACATGTGGAGTCAGGGGAACACACCTCTATAGCTGGTGGGAGTGCAAACTTGTATAGCCATTTTGGAAATCAGTATGGTGGTTTGGGGATCAATATGCCTCAAGACCCAGCGATACCACTATTGGGTATATACCCAAAGGATACACAATCACATCACAAGGACACTTGCTCAACAATATTCATAGCAACATTATTCATAATAGCCAGGATCTGTAAACAACCTAGATACTCCTCAGCTGAAGAATGGGTAAAGAAAATCTGGTATATGTACACAACAGATTATTACTCAAAGCAAAGGCATCATGAAATTTGGAGGCAAGAAGATGGAAGTAGAGAAAAACTGCTGAGTATGTTAACTTAGAGTCAGAAAGACAAACATGGTGTGTACTCACACGTAAGTGGATATTAGATATAAAGTAAAGGATAAACAGACTACAATCCACAGTTCCAGAGAAGCTAGGTAGCAAGAAGAACCCTAAGAGGGACACATGGATCTTCCTGGGAAGGGGAATTAGATTAGATCTCCTGGGTAAACTGGGGGCATGGGGTTCAGTAAAGGAAAGGGGATGGACGATGAAAACATAAGGGAATAGGAAGGCCCAGAGGGGCAAGAATGGAGAGGGAGAGTAAGGAAAGAGATATCTCAATGGAGTCATTAATCTTGAGGTTAAAGAGAAGCCTGGTGGAAGGGAAATTAGAATCCACAAGAATTACCCCAGCTAAGATTCCTAGCAATAGTGGAGAGAGTACCTAAATTGGCCTTCCCCTTTAATCAGATTAGTTAATACTCCACTATCACCATAGAGTCTTCATCCAGTGATTGATGGAACCAGATGCAGAGATCCACAACCCAGCACCAGGCCAAGCTCTATGGATCCATTCAAAGAGAGGGAGGAGAGAATATATGAGCAAAGGAGGTCAAGATCTTGAAGGATAAATCTACAGAAATAGCTGAAACATGCTTGTAGAAACTCAAACTCTGGACTAACCACTGGAGAGAATCCATGGGACCAAAGTAGGCCCTCAGTACATGGTAGACAGTTGTGAAACTTGGGCTTTCTGAGGATCCCCTAGCAGTGGGTATCTGAGCAGCCCCTGCTGTATGAGCTAGCTTGTTGGAGCCCATTCCCTGTGATGGGATGCCATTCTCAGGCTTAATGCAGGGGCTAGGGCTTGGTCCTACCCCAACTTAATCTATCAGACTTTTTCAATGCCATGGAAGCTCTTACCTATTGGAAGGAGTGGGCTGGGGGGGGAGGTGAAGAAGGGACAGGAGGAGGAGTGGGAAGAAGAACTCTGGTTGGCATATAAAATGAAATTTAAAAAATAAATTTAATTAAAAAATGTGTTCATCTAAATAGGACTGTGGATCACCTGGTCAAGAAAATATCCTAAAAATATTCTTTGAATATTTTCTGTTTCATAGACTTTAATAAAACTATTAGGATATATATAACATATTGGTTGATACGTGGTCTCATTGGCTGTTTTCTTTTGTCATCTAGAGTATTTTCCTTCACAGCCATCTTTCCCTTCACACCTCAAGAGTCCCAAGAAAGTATTTTCCCTGCAACTGTTTCTTTGGTCATTGCCAATTATCACCCTTGAGAGGGTGTCATCTCTTAGCATACTAACCTCTACATATCTTCTCCACTAAACTCCATTTCTTGTCTATCATTTGATGCATATCACTCGGTTTGGGATGCAAGCCTATAGAAACCCAGAGCAATTTGCCAGAATCTAAAGGTTCATTTTGTACCATTAGCATATGTTTTAATTGTAATTCACCTCACAACTGAAACATCCAACACCATGACTTTAGCCTCCATGAGTATGCACTTGTTCTTAAGATTAGATAGATCAAACATCTGCACTGCCTTTACATGATCAGGAATCTGCTTTCTTTCTAAATCTTTCTCTGCCTTTACCTGTCTTGTATTTTTCCTAGGAAGCCTCTTTAGAGATACATTCCAACTTAGGGAAAATGGAACAATGCCATGAAGTTGGTTCTGGCTGGATTATTTTTTGAATCTATAACCTCTTATAACCTCACTATGATTGGGAGGGTGAAAATATCTGATTAGACTCAACTAAGTATCATAAATTGATAGATAGTTCAATGAAACAATACTAAGTAAAGGAAAGTGTGTGTGTGTGTGCGTGTGTATGTGTATGTTTGTGTGTGTGTGTGTTTGTATTTGTATTTATCCCAGGAATATAGTGTATATATCAAAATAAAATATTTTACTTTATACATACTATCTATCCTTCTATATTTTCTAATATTGTGGTCTCTATATATATCATCAAAACCATAGACATATTGTATATTTATATGCAAGTAAATATATCTTAATGTCAAACCACCTGTCTATGTGTATACTTATGTTTAGGTTTATCTACCTATTCAGGTAATATGATATACAGTTACCAACTCATTTTATAAATCACCTCTTAGTACCAAGCATATTTAAGTGAGATGAATTATTTCAAAGAACTCTCATTTCATGTTTTGAAAGAATCTTTGGTCTATTACTCTATGTTTGACATGGTGAAATATTGAAAGGCACTTTGACTGCAATATGTGTAATATGAATGGCCTTAAAAAGAAACAGGAGAAAGAGAATTATTATGCTGCAACACAGGGAAACATAATTTTGCCCAGGCTCTCCAAGGTTATAGCTGTAACTTCCTGCTTTGCCCTAATTAAATATGAGTTCCTCTCCCTCTGAACTCTTTTGGCATTTTGATTGAAAATTTCATGCATCACTTACTATACCCACCTTGAATTATAAATATTTGTGTATTTACACTAGTGTCCTGAGACATGATACACTGCTTGAAGATGGGAAGAGAAATTTCTTATCCATTCCATGAATCCCATTTTAGTGTTTGATACTTAGCTTTATGTAACAGTAGTCATCAAAATTTTATGTGAACTGTAAATTTTCTTTTTCCATTCTAGTTGTCAAAAGGAAAAATAAAATTAGTTGTAAATCAAATGGACTTTTATTTTCAATTCATGAATAAGGGCAGCCCTGAGTCTACAGTCCACAAAACAGAATGAGAGATTCCAATAGACAACAACAGAAAGTGGGTTTATAAAGTGCTAATGGGGTAACAGAATGATAGATTAAAAGCTAATTGATTGACATTGAGTTATCTTTTTTTATTATTTTATTTTATATAACAAAGTCCAATTAAATGAAAACAAACATTTATAGACAATATTTGGGAATTTGGGCGTTGTTCTTTCCAAACTACTTCCTGCTGGTAAGGGGCGCTGTCTTGGGGGATTTGAAGAAGATTCAGAAATCCTGGCTGTAGTCTGTAGGGCTGCTTTGTCCAGCTGTTTTGAATGTAGGATCACCTCATACTCTGTTTCAGGCGGTCTGGCGTGATCAAACCACATTAGTCTGGAAGAAATCCACATCTTTTCATTTTCTGTGGAAACAAAAATAGAAATCCTTTTCCCCAGTATCTTGTCCTTCAACTTAAATTTTGGAGTCAAAGCATTTTTTTTAATTTAATTTATTATTTTACATGTCCATCCCAGTTCCCTCTCCTTCCCTCCCTCCCTCCACCCCTCCCTACCTTCTTTCCTCCATTTTACCCTCTCTGCCCTCTCACATGCACTCTAACCACCCTCCCCTCCCATCCCCCCACCCCAATTCCCTATGTAGGGGAATGCCATCCAGTTGGGGTCATATAGATCTGACAGGTCATGTGAAGTAGGGACTAGGGCTTCTCTCCTGACTCTAGATTAAGGCAGTTATCCCTCCATGGGGGATATGTTCCTAAGTCCTTTTGTGCACCAGGGATACATCCTGGCTCCACTGTCTGAGGTCTGTATTCCTTTATTATGATGACTCCATTTCCTGTTGTTGTTCTTTTTTAACTGTTATTGGGGGATTTGTTTTCTCAACAGTTTATATGGATTATATGGTGTTTAGCATAAGTGACTCCATTAGATGGATTATATAGTGTTTAACATAAATAAATCCATTCTGATTTTGTATGGGCCACTGGAGCTTTTTGGGGTATCTTCGTTCAGAATAAGAACTTTGTAGTTTTGTTTTAATATGATAGTGAATTTCTTTGATTTCAGAAGACATAAATGAAAAACTAGATTACTACTGAATATACATTTTGTGCAGATGTAAGTAAGAGATGTGTGTCTTCCTCATCCACTGTATACCTTGAACTGTAATTTCTCCATGGTGTTCTGTCTAGCATATGAATCCAACTTTCCATGTCTCTCTTTGGAGAGTAAGCATTTAAACAGGCTTCCCAACCACTCTGATAACCACTGTTTTCAACCAGAGGCAGTTATGCCCTCATTGGGCAATTAGCAATGCTTGAACATATTTTTCATTTTATGACTGTGGAAGAATGTGACTGACATCCCTCAGGTAGAGGACAAAAATGCTTGTCATTATCCTGCAGTGCGTTAGATGGCTCCTCAGAACACAGAAGTCATCTGACTATATGTATCAACAGGGCTGTGTTTGGAATGGTTCTGTATTCTCTCAAATTGATACTAAGTACAACTTGTAAGACATTTGTTTTAACCAATTTTATTATGATTTCTTGTTGCTAAGCATGCATAATAGTTACATGCTAATTTAGATCAGGGCAGCTACATATAATTTGGAAAAGGTTCTAAAGATGCCACATAATTCATTGCTAACTGGTATACCACCAGCTTGATCTGGTTATGTGCTGTTTCATTGTAATTTATTAAAAACCAATTAGTTTATTTTAAATTCTAAACACTTACTTATTGGAAAAAAAATTTACCCTACAAATCTGAGTTTTATCTCCAATCTGATAACCATAGAGTCCAGGAAAGAAAAAAACTTGCCTGTTTTGTTTTGATCTTTTTTAATTTCTCATGTTCTATCTACTGGAGAAGAGGTTTATTAAAACCAGACAATAGCATTGTATCAACATTTCAATTAGATTTCCTGAAAGGTTTATGAAACCAAGAATGGAATGTTAAAATAATCAGTACTTATCATTTCAAAGGAATCATTTCTCACTTTTACGATGATATTATATCATATGTTGAATATTTTTATAAATATAGAGAAAGAAATATGACAACCATGAGCTATGTATTAACTAACACAAAATTTGGGAACAACCATCTGAGTCACAACTTCACAGGAAGGGGAGAATTCTGAACCCCTTTTGGATGTGCCTTTCCCACTTTAATCATAAGCTCTAAATACCTAAACATTCATTCAGATCTATTTGGTTCAAAGAAAAGTTGTATAATAGCAGTGATCTATAAAACTGACCTCATGACAAGAAGCAACACATATATAAACACTTGCAGAGTACTATTGATATTAATATGAGACCAGTGTCATTGTTATGTAGTTTCATACTTTCTCAGGTTGATAAAGCTGGACTAGAAAGATGGTCCAGTAGTTAGGAGTCCTGGCTTCTCTTCCAGAGAACTTGGCTTTGATTCCCAGAAGGCATATGGTGTCTCTCAGCCTATGTAACTTCAGTTCCTGTGTGCCTCTATGTGCAAAAGGCACCAATGCACAAAACATAGACATATTTATGGCCCAAAACACTTATGTATGAAAAATATGGTTTTAAAAGTAATAACAAATTACAAATTAATGTAATTTTTCTGTTTCCTGAAATACTCAAAATTTACCAGGGCTTCCTTACCAGAATCCCTGCTGAGAATCTAATTAACCTAATTATTTCATAGACAAAATAATTTTATTTAATAGTTTGTCCTCCATATTTGACATAAGTAAAGGTAGATATTCCCCCTTCCAAGAAAAACAATATCCATCACTGCAAAGGAAATGTTTGAGAAAAAGATGAATATTCTAGCAATACCATGTGATCTATACACTATGAAAAACTAAAGTTTATGGAATTTATAAAACATTCTGAGAAAATTCTTAGTGTCTTCACCAGTAAAGGCAGTACTAACAAGTGATTTGTTTGTATATGCTTGTTTTGCTAAGTTGAAAAATGTCTTGAACAATGAAGATGTTTCTTCACTAACAATAATCCAATTTAAAAATAATAACCATTCAGTGAACACTATTTTGAATTTTTATTTTTCCCCGTAGCCTAGAAATATGTTTGATGAGCTTTCCTGAAAATCTGTGGCAGCCAGCTCTTTTCTGTTCCTGGTGAACCATGTAGACAAACATTTGCTAGTTCGCTCTTTGTGTTGTCACACCATGATGATCAGCAGGCTAGGTGTATTCAATGTAGTTTGTTTTACAACATTTTCCACAGAAAATGGTTTTGTTGCAACAAAACTTATGGTAAATTGAACAGCATTATATTTCCTTTCTAGAACTACTAAATTCTTGTAATTTTAGAACCAAATTGACTTAGTTTGGACCTCGGTATATTTTCCTATAGCTAACTTCCCTCTGATTTGGAGGCTGTAGTATCACAGGACCATTGACTTTTCTATTCACCTCTGTGTCCTGAATTATATAGTAACCCAGTTTGTATACCTTACATAAAGTATAAACACATGCTGTTATTTGAAGCCCTCTGATATGGAGGAGAAGAAATTAATTTATATGTATTTACCTTCAAAGGTAGTGGAGTTGATGGTTTTAAAGTGTGGACTAAAGAACGTGATGCTAAGTAAAATTAGCTTGACAGAGAAAGACATGTTGAATGCTTGCTCTCATGTGCAGATTCTAGATAACTAATACACATAACTAGTTATGTAGAACATCACAGTATAAATGGAACATGATGGGAGGAAAATAATGGGGGAACTGAAGGGGTCAAGGGATATATATGACATGAAAAGATAAAGGATGAAGGGAACCATCAAAAAGGAGTGTGTGTATGGAGAGCAATGGGATTGTGAGAAACATCTAAGTATAATTTGGCTATACTTATATGTGTGAATGATAATACATCATCTATATTCTAATTTAAATTAATAACACAAAAATAAACCATTTAAAGGTCTGGGCATGTTCACACGCATCTGTCAGTGTCCCAGTATTTAGGAAGAGGTGTCTGGAAGGCTATTTATTTAAGGTCACTATTGGCTATATAGTAAGACCAGGTCCACAAAACCAAAATATAGATGAATAAATATAAGAGTTCAGGCAACTTTTGATCATAATTAAAATTTAAAGCCAAAACAAAGTATCTTACAATATCTTATAATATATTGACTGCTACATACATTATATCTTGAGATAATTTTATCCTGTGAATAATGTGGCATTACTTGCTTAGGGAAAATACAGTAACATATATTGAATTATAAGACAATATTGAGGAGAAAGGAGAGGATTTACAGGATTTACAGCAGTGCTCAATGGTAGACAAACTGAAGCTTTTATAGATTACCTTGGTTTTCATGTTGTCTAGTAAATTATGAATATTACTAAGGGTATCCCTGAGAAATGTCTCCCTTTCCTATAGTTTTAGCCCCACAAATGTTCTTCATTTCTTCAATTATCCACATTTATTGTAAACTTATTTATTATTAAAAATGAAGAATTAATATTTGAAATTACTTCCTTTAGTACTAGGTTGTTAAAAGAGAAATAATACAAATGGGCCCTTTTATTTATCTGGATAATATATTCAATTGTTACAGAGATAAATTGGGTAACATTTTTTTTCCTTAGCTTGTATGTGCTGACTGCATTATTCAGAATTCTCCAGAGATACAGAACTTTATATTATTGAATGGTTATTCTAAGAGTCCTCCAGTTTGAATTATGGAACAAGCTGGCATGCTGAAAACACACAGAGACAATGATGAAATTGAGCAGAATTATTTGTTAGGGCCAGCTAATGGTACTGTTAGAAGGAAAGTTTAAAGTCTCTTTTTTGCTTTGGTGATTTGTATGCAAAGTAACTACATTATTTTTCCCAGCATATTCTGAAACAAAACAATGTTTTACATAGATTGTATATACTTAATTCTTAACACTTTAATAGTATGGTTACTTTTTTAAAGGTTACAAGTGGCAATCAAGATGTTTCTATGGATATTTACTTCATAAGCCCACTTTGAATCTCTACAATTTATAGAAAGAGGAGAGAGGGGAAATCAAAGAAAAATGTTCTCTCACCATCATACATGAGCCTTGGCACAAATATATGTGCTTGAGTGCAGATGCCCTTGAATCCAAAAAGTACATTTGATCCTATTCCAGGTTTTATAAAATATTTATTTTACATCCTGTCCACTGTTTCCCCTCCTTTCTCTCTTGGTAATCCTTCCCATCTCCTCCCCTCTACCCTCCCATCCACCCCTCCTCCATTTCTATTAAGAAAAGGGCAGGCCTCCCATGGATACTAACAAAATATGGCACACTAAGTTATAATAAGAATAAGTACCTTCCCTTTTATTCAGGCCAGGCAAGGCAATCCAGTTTAAGGAATGTAGTCTTGGTCCCAAATGCCACAGAGTAAGTCAGAGACAGTGCCTGCTCCCACTGTTAGGGTTCCCACAAGAAGGCCAAGCTACATATATGCACATGGCCTATGATCTGTCCAGGGGTCCTCTAGGCTTCAGGAACCTAGTCTGGCTTCTGGTGGGGTAGGAGGTTTCCAACAGGGAGTTGGTCTTCTGAGATTCCTGAGACTGGTCTGGCCTCTCCGGTTCAGGATGTTTGCCTGGTCTATGATGGGGTGGAAGGGTTCCACCAGAGGTGTGGGCCAGGATATGGTGGCAAAGAGAGGAGGGGCAGGCACTTGGGGTTATTTTGGGCAGGCATGTGTGAGGTAGGGGTGTCTTACAGGGGTTTTAGGATGGTGGCATGACCTCTGCTAGAGTAGGAAGCTTCCACCAGAGGTATGGCCTAGGATAAAGTGACAAAGACTTGATGGGAACTTGGTGTTATGCTGCACAGGCACAGGCAGGGGAAGGTGGATGGTGTGGCTTACACGGTTTTAAGGGAGCTGGCCTGGCTTCTAATGTGGTACATTACTTCCCCCAGATGCGAAGACTGATATATGGGTATGAGGAGAGGAGGAACATTTGGAGTTATACTGGGTAAATATGGGGATGTGGGATGGTGAGTGGCGGTCTTATCTTGGGTTTAGGATGTTTGTCTGACTTCTAGTAGTAGACAAGTCTGTGGCGGGGGGGGGGGGTGTTGGGCTGGGCTGTGGTGACAAGTACAGGAGTCCACTTTGATGTCTGTTGTTGCAAAAAACACTGACTAAATCCAAATTGGAGGAGTTTATTTAATCTTACATATTAAGGTAATATGTAACCACTGAGCAGGACAGGAACTCAGACAAGAACATGGAGGCAGGAACTAATATGAAGGCCTTGGAGGAACGCTGTTTATTGGCTTGCTTCCAAATTCTCACTCAGTTCACTCTTTTTATATAACCCAGGATCAGAGGCCCAGGGGTGGTGCCACCCACAGTGCACTGATCATCTATCTGATATTGATCATTAATCAAGGAAATACCCCACAGACTGGCCTATAGAGCAAACTTGGTGAGGCATATATCTAATTAAGGTTCCCTCTTTCTAGATAAGCATAGCTTAAGTAAAGCTGACAACAACAAACAAATCAGTAACAATTAACTATCCTAGATTTCCTGGAGCGAAAGAGTTACATGCAATTTTGAGCAACCCAGCTTGGTTGCAAGGAATTGAACTCAGGTCCTCTGCAAGAAAAGCACAGGCCCTTAATTTTTGAGCCATTTCTACTGCCCCCAAATTTCCTATTTCTTAACTGATTCAGCATTGGACATTCTGTGATGATATAGTTACTTCATAACCATTTCCTAATTCTATCTTTATGTTCACCTCATAGATGCAGAGTTTAATTACCCAGACCTCCTTTCTATAAATCACTGATTCATATAACTTAATTTGAATCAAATAACTTTCACTTATCTTTTAAATATTAAAGAATGATGATAAAAGCAGAATACACATTCATGGGAAGGTCAGCACCCTCTCCTTCTTTGTGCCTGTGACTCAGGTAGATAAAATTAGACACTATTGTTCTTTAATGTAAATAACTTATCCCTGTGATGCTTTTTGACTCAAAATTATCAGTCTAAGATTCAATGCAATCCCCATCAAAATCCCAGCACAATTCTTCACTGACCTGGAAAGGATAATCCTCAACTTTACATAAAAATGCAAAAGACCCAAGATAAACAAAACAACACTGTACAATAAAGGAACTTCAGGAGGCATCACCATCTCTTACTTCAAGCTGTATTGTAGAGCTATAGTCCTAAAAACAGCTTGGTATTGGCATAAAAATAGACAGGTAGACCAATGGAACCTAATTGAAAAAACTGATATTAACCCACATACCTAAGAACATCTGATTTTTGACAAAACAGCTAAACTTATACAATGTAAGGAGGAAGCATATTCAACAAATTGTGCTGGCATAACTGGATGATAGTGTGCAGAAGACTCCAAATAGATCCATGTCTTTTGCCATGCACAAAACTTAGGTACAAATGGATCAAAGACCTTAATATAAATCTAGCCATACTGAACCTCTTAGAAAAGAAAGTGAAAGGTACCCTTGAACAAATTGGTACAGGAGACCACTTCCTAAACATAACACCAGTAGCAAAGACACTGAGATCAACAATTAATAAATGAGATCTCCTGAAACTGAGAAGCTTTTGTAAGGCAAAGGTCACAGTTGATAAGACCAAACAGCAGCCCACAGATTGGGGAAAGATATTCAACAACCCCACATCTGACAGAGGGCTGATCTCCAAAAAATACAAAGAACTCAAAACTAGTCACCAAAATACCAAATAACCCTATTAAAAAGTGTGGTACAGAACTGAATAGAGAATTCTCAATAGAGGAATACAAAGTGGCTGAAAGACTCTTAAGTGCTCCCTTAGCCATCAGGGAAATGCAAATCAAAACAACTCTGAGATATCATCTTACTCCTGTCAGAATGGAACCAGGATGTATCCCTGGTGCATGAAATGATTTGGGAGCACATTCCCCATGGAGGGATACTCCCTTAAACTAGAGACATGGAGAAGGGCCTAGATCCTACTCCAAATGACTTGACAGATTTTGATGTCCCTCATGGAACGTATCATCTTCCCTGTGGAGTGGGGGAGGGTGTCATGGGAGAGGGAATCAGGGAGCATGGGAGGGAGGGAGGAAGAGGGAATTGGGATCCATATGTAAAATAAGAAATATGTGTGTGTGTGTGTGTGTGTGTGTGTGTGTGTGTGTGTGTGTATTGTATTAAGTCTAAAGTGAGGTTGTGGACATCTTTTTTTAAGATATAATTAAACTTATAATGTAAGAATAAATATAATGCAAGCTAGCTTGACAAATGACAGTCATGGATTTAAAGTGATTTGTGAATTAAGTTAGCATGTATGCTTCCTTAAAGCTAGGCCTCAGGGAGCTATATTTTCAGGCACAATTTTTTTGTTGCTATGACAAAACACCTGACACATGAAGGTAAGGAGGGAATGGTCTATCACACTTTCAAGGCATACAGTTCCTCATATCAGGAAAACTATAGCACCATAGGCAATAGGCAGCTAGTCACATATGCCCACACTTAGGAAGCAGAGGGCAAGAACATTTATGTTCAGTTCTGTTGGCTTTCTCTTCTCCCTTCAATTCAGGATCCAAGAATATAGTCTAGTACCACCTACATTTAAAGTGGTCTTTGCTATGTCATTTCTCCTAAACGAAATAATCTCTCACACTCAGACCCAGGTATTCCTTTCCATGGCAATTCTGAATCTAATTCAGTTGAGCATCAAGATGAACCATCTCAACCAGAACTTACTTATCAGTAGCAAGGAAGCCTGTAGTATGGGTGGTAGGAAAGGCATAATATTTGATTTTGGGACACCTAGCTCTAATCAAAATTCAGTGGGTATTCATTTCAAACTTGATAGGGGTTTGAGCTCTGTATCATCAACTGGAGATAAAAGATCAAGGGACATTTCTTTAATACTTGATTTAAAAAGTTGTTGTGGTAAATAATGTTTTGGAGAATATATTTCAATCATTAGTTACTTAAATAGATTGGGTTTGAGTAATTGGAAAATATTTCTAGTATGGCATTTCCACAATTAGATCAGTAATTATGTCATGTTCTGCTTTATTTAAACTAAACAGTATAATGTTTTTACACATGTAATGGTAAGTTCATCCATTGGCATTTGAAGGGCTTCCAGCTGACACGAACAGTTCAGAAAGCCAAACTGAGTCACTATTTCCTGTACAAATATGAATTTTCCCTCCTCAGTGGCTGGTATTAGATTTTAGTTATGATTACTATGACCTTTTTAGTAAATTATATTTGAAAAATAATGTATTGAGGAGAGAAGTAGAAACTTTCATTATCTGAATTAAATTGGGACCAATGAGGAGTAATTGAAGAGCAAACCAAATAACAAAGAAGTTAATATTGTAGATCAGCAGTGTTACATGGAAAGCCAATAAAATGTACGGATATTAATTTTCAAAGTCTGTGTCAAGTTCAAACAGTCATTTCTTTAGTACTTGGCAGAAAAAGGGGATACTAGATGTTATTATGTACAATTTATTATTTTGTAAAAGACAAATATTTAAAGAAAGAAAATCATTGCCTCAAATTAAAACTATATTATTGGCAGACGTGGTACCAGAACCCACCTTAATTTAAAAATTATATTTTTATTATGGTCTATACATGTGTGTGGGAACATGCCATGGTGCATGCATGTAGGTCAGAGGACAACTTTTTGAGTTGGTTATTTCCTTCCACTTTGAGGTGGATTCTGGAGATTGAACTCAGGAGGATGATCTTCTGACCTGCATGGGCAAAGAACAATTAAATGATAGAATATCTATTCATTAGTACTTCATACTTTATTTTTGTAGAGCAAATTTCTAAATGCACTTCCCTACACAAATATTCAATTTGATCACCTTCCTTTCCTACATATTTGGAACCACATGTCAACTTCACAAAAAACAGCTGTTTTGCTGTTATCTTAAAATCCAATGACCCATTACTCTTCTTGTTTTATGATGCTGTGATAAATATAAAACCAAATACAATTTTTTTTAATCTTACACTTACAGATCATAGTCCATCACTGGGTGACTCAGAACAAGAGCAGAAACTATGGAGGAAGGTTGCTTACTAGTTTATTCTTTGGCAATCTCTCCAAACTTTCTTATATATTGCAGGCCCATCTGCTCAGGGTTGTAACAAACTACATACAGTGGGCAATACCCTACAAAACCAAACAACAATCACAACCATTTTCAGTAGACACACAACCACTGGGCAAATTGATTTGGGCAGTCCCTCCACTGGGTCTCCCTTTTCCAGGTGACTCTTAGTAATATCAGGTTGACAATACACACTAACCAGGGTACCTGTCTTCACTGCCAAATACATAAAAAATAAAAGGGTACACCTCCATCTTTAGAAATTATTAGTTATTTAAATGATATCAATTCATGTCTCCTGCAATAACAACTTAAAGGTTAACATAATCAAATTTTACAGAATTTACCATTTCTTCAGGATTACTTCCACTAAAGTCATTGATTCAGAAATTTTTTTACTCATGGGATTCATTTGTCCCATTAAAAGTCATTGAGGTCTATAAAGGGCTACTTTATGCAAAAATCAGTTTGCAAATATTTGATAAGTCTGAAATTTTAAAGTTTCCTTTATAGATATAATAGAATGAGTTAAATATAAAATATCAAACTTTGGGGCTAGTTCATATGTGACACGACAGTAATCTTAAGAATATTTTTGTAATTTCAAAAAACATTTAGCAGGGCATAGAGTTGCATGCCTTTAATGCCATCAATGAAGTACAGAGACAAGTGGATCTCTCTTTTTTGTTGACAGTCTATATAGTGTGTTCTTGTGAGACTCTGACTAAAAAATAAATAAATATTGCATAAATAAACAAAACAATAAATTCCCTTTAGCTGCCACAAAATTATTCATTCAAATCACCAACACATTTTATTATGAATTATGTTTGTACATTTTCTTTAACTTTACCAGGTGTTTTTGTCCCATTACCTTTTGTTTTACTATTCCTCTCTTACTACTTTCCTCTTTAAATTGATAAAATACGTTTTTATTTTCAATCGAATTTCAATAATGATTTTGTTCACTATATTTGATGGCACTGTGGTTTGATATGTATGATACCTTATTTGACTGCCTTAGATTATTCAAGTTTAAATCTAGTTATTTATGGAGATGATATTTCTGGGTTATTGCTGTACATATTATATCTTTTATATCAGTAACTAAACCATGGTCTGTAGAGATGATTCAGCAATTGAAATCATTGATTACACTCTCAGAGGACCAATGTCCAATTCCCAGCTCCCACATGGAGGGTTATAATGATCTGTAACTCTAGTCCCAGGGTATCTGATTTCCTCTTCTGGCTTCTATGGGCATTAGACACACAGATGGTACACAGACATATATGCAAGCAAAATACACATACACATACATTCTTTTTTTAAATAAAAGGTTAAATCTCAAACTATTTGAATTATTATGTTTTACTACTTTGCCAACATCATTTCCATTAAGATAGTTTTCATCCTATGATAATTTGTATCATTATTATAAAATACACTTTTGGAGATAGATACAGGATTTTTTGGTGAACAACTTTTCTTTTTCCTGTTAGAACTCTCAATGCATTGTGACATTGCTGCAAAGTATCAATTGATTCTTAATTTGTCTTTTTGTCTTGTATAAACTGAATTGTTAATTCATTATTTTTATTGGCTTGCTTGTATCTACTATTGGTCACTAGCATACTACTAAAGAGTTCCATATGTTGGTTTCAATAATTTTTTTCTGTCTCCAACATTGCTTTTTCATCCTGGAAAGAGTAATACTGTCTCACTCTATTAATATTCTCTATTTGGGAAACAGTGACTTTATATTACCTATTATTTAAATAATAACTTATTTCATTATGGTTTTGCCTGAATGTGTGTCTTTGTACCATGTGTATACACTGTCTGAGGAGGCCAAGAGAGATCTGGAGTTTAAATGTTTAAATGAGAGATGATTGGGAGGTACCATGCTGGTAATGGGAACTTAGCCTAAGTCCTTTGGAAGACAAAAAGTGATCTTAACTGTTAAACCACTTCCCAACCCCCTTAATTTTTTTTTGTTTGTTTTGAAACAAGAGCTGCATTCCTTGTATTTACTGGTGTCTTTGTCTTTGCTTTTTGTCATAAAGGCCACATCTTTTGTGAGTGTCTTTATCTTTAAACTTCTCTGTAATATATTTAAAATTAAATCACTTCAATTAGGATGAGACAGGAAATTATTTATTTTAATGTGTTCCCATTTACATTCCTGCTTTGCTATACCAGGGAAGAGCACCGAAGCTAGTGTATAGGAGTTGAGGGAGCAGATAGCACCAAGCTTCTCTCTGATTGATGTTCCATGGAAGAGCTGATTGTTGAACTTGACAACAGGGGATATTGAGGGACTAGATAATTATGGTGTTCTCTTCACTGGCCTGATTTAGAACACTCTGTTTCAGGTTCCAGGAGTGGGAGTGGGATAGAAGTATTTCCCCACTTTTAATTCAGAAACAGACGAGAAAGATCCTCGGCAGTGAGATGAGAGGTTGTGGGAAGTTGTTCTGCCTGGGAAACTTAGTTCTCTGTTTGAGCACTATGGTGTGGGGGACTAGGGGAGAGAGGAGATAGAGATCAACAGTGCTGTATGTAGCACTACAGAATGGATATTTCTCCTACCCTACCTTGATTTGTGGTGGAGACACCTGAGGAAATATCCTTGGTTCAGATACCAAAAACATGGAGATATTTGTATATTGTAATTTTATAGATTCTCTTGAGCGGATTATTTATGCTTATATTCTTTGTTCTTAGACAATTTCCAAAGATTCTTTTGCTTCTATAGTTTAAATATAATTTCTACCATTTTCACGAGGTAGTAGGTAGAAAAAACTATTTAAATTTTCATGAAAAAGTAAACATCTTGCATACATCATAAAAATGTTTGAAAGTAAATATAGTAACAGGAATACACAAATATTACTTCTTTAGCTATGAAATTCATGATGTCTTCTGTGTTTTTCTAGGATAATGGGAACAACAAGGAATGATAGTATCTCAGCACAATTAAATAAATAACCATTAAGTTTTAAAATTCCTAGTTACTGGAAATCCACCAATTTTAATGTAATAAACCAATCAAACCACATTATTAAATTCAGATTTAGTCTGAGCAAAGCATTTCTGGGTGGACCCAGGAGTATTAGCAGACCAGAAGGGAAAATTAGAGGTGGGAGCTTTTAATTCCCTCTGAGGTGGAGCCATGAAGGGTGGGCTTCTTAGGGACTGAGTCTGGACTGAGGCAATTGCAGGGGAGAGGCCAACCCTTGGCACCCTCAGGGTGGCTTGAGATTCCAAACACCCCAACCTCTCTGGATAGATATAGAAGCTGACAGTAAGGTTTTCAACTAAATAATAACCATTATTGTCCAGCCAAGCAAAGTGTGTTAGGAACTCACAAGAAGCTGGACCATGGTGTCTGAACACCTGGTCTTGAAGTTTTTTTCTGTGAAAATGAAACATAATTTAAATAGCTCAGAACTTCTTGATAGACCTTAAGAGCTTGGTACCCTGCTTGTATTTTCAGAGCATTCTACAAGCTTATTTTGGTAACAAATCTGAATATAAACGTATTTTATTAATGCAGTATTGAGATAAGCATAGAAAGTGTAACTGAGACCATTTTGTCAGGGCATCACAGGAATCGATTTATATGTAAAAAAATAGATATGCAAAATAAGAAATGATTCAGCAGGTAAAAGTGTTCGCCATACAAGCCTGATGAATAGATGAAATCCCTAAAGCCACTGCAACGGTGTCAAAAATAAAGGAAAAATATCCTCTAAATTCTATAAGTATGTCATGGCACACACAGCCTAACAAATGAATGTTTGTCCATCCTACATTATCTTTATCCTCTCTCTTAAAATAAATAAAATTAAATTGTGTAGCTTTAAATGAAATAAAATTCTAACAAGAAACAAAAATGCAATGAACACACATATACTTCTTTCAAGAATGTGGTTGCATACAACATAAAAATGTTTTAGTTCAGCATGAAACACATATAATTGAAACATTGAAGGGTCATCTTACAAGATTTTTAATGGAGCTAGAATATTCAGATCATCTAGTGAAATTGTAGTTATAGTAGTGTAGCATAAGACATCACTTTTGTGATGATGTCATACAGACTTACTACAGCTCTGATCTATATAATATAGAATTATTCATAATATATAATGATTATGAATGATGAAATAGGTTCTCAATAACATTTCATTATACTATGCATTTTTCATTATTTTAGACTCTACTTCTGCTTGAATCAAATTTACATAAAGCATCATCATCATACATTTTTTAGTACCCCATCTCTCATTTATGTCTATAATGAGACACGACCATATACTAGTCACCCCAGATAGGTCACAGACAACAAAGCAAAGTATTCCTCTCAAGACTAGTTTGATGAGCCAATGAGAATGAGTTCATGATGGTTCTTGCATGAGCATGGGTGGTTGAGTTATCTGCATCAAAAAAAATAATAATAATAATCATTCTAGGAAAACTGATGACTTTTGAGAAGTTTACCACTTTACTTCTTTGTACCACTTACAGACAGCCCAACTAAGGAGTGTAGTTGTTATTTACTTTGGGCTTCCAACTAGCTTCCAAGTAATGACATGGATACTTGTTATTAATTACAAATGCTTGTCCTTAGATTATGCTAGTCTCACTAGCTCTTGTATTTTATTTAACCTGTTTCTGTTCATCTGGGCTTTACCTAGGGGCTTTTTAAACTTTCTTTCATTCTGTATGTCCTACTTCCCTGCTTACTACATGTCTACCTGGCTGCCCCTCACCCCCGGGTTCTCCCTGCTTTTCTTTTCCTCCCATCCCTGAGCCTAAATTTCTCCTCCTACTTACTCTCCTTGACCAGAATTCCCACCTATACCTCCTCCCTCACTATTGATCATTCAGCTTTTTATTAGACCAGTCAAATGCCTTAGACAGTCAAGGTAAAACTGCAAGGCATCTTTACATAGTTAAACAAATGCAACACATCTTTTCATAGTTAAACAAATATTGTGCAACTAAAGAGTCTCCTTTTTGCAGCTATCATGTATTGTTCTTAGAACTGTAGTGTGTGGGCTTATGAACCTTCTACATTTTATGAGTGCCATCAGTGATTCTTGTAAGTTTGTATATTTCTACCTGAAGGATAATTTCAATTCTGAGAAAATAACTAGAAACATGCATCATTCTCTTTGTGCTTGATTTAGTCTCACTTTGTTCATCTTTGCCATAAAAATAATAGTCTATGCCAAATGTATAAATATGGTCTTGGTGTAGTGTAGATAGTAGGGTTTGTACATGTACATTATGATGTTAGCACAGTGATGATAGTGCTTAGCAACAGATCTCTGTCATTAATATGACTATATTAATGACTATTTCTATCATTTGTATTACTATATTGATGAGAAATGTCATTCTGTAAATATGCTTAACTTATTGTTTTATGAATAAAACACTGTGGCCCAAAGGCCAGCAATATAGGCAGATCTAGGAGATGAGGAGGATTCTGGGAAGTGTAGGTAGAGAGCAGTTATCATGAGATCCCAGGAAGAGAGACTCAAGTCAGGTGTTCTCTGGTTAGATAAGACCACGTAGATATACATAGATTAGTATTTATGGGTTAATAATTAAGACAGAGCTATCCAATAAGAAGTCCTAGCCAGCTGCCAACATCATTATAATTCATATAAGTCTCTGAGTGTTCATTGGGGTTGATGTGGTTGTGGGACTGGGCTGGCAGGAAGAGTGCTCATAACACTATATATGTTTGCACAAGTACCTAGGCACTTGGATGATTCTTGTGTGTTTATGTAATTTCACTTTCACAATCTGGTGCTTAAGATTTACGAAAAATATATATATTATTTCATCAGTAATAACAGATCAAATGAATCATATCAGTTATTCATTGGCACACTAATAGAAACAAAAATGAATTTGAATTTTATCACATATTTAAAAACCTTGACATTCAATAATGACACTCAGTCCTGGAAAACTACTTTTAAATTTCCATGAAGACATAAAAGAATTACTTTTGTTGAGAAAGTAGAGAAAATTGACATCTGGATATGGAATTTATATTTGATGAATTGGATTAATCCACTGGCCTTAGCATTCATTTGTATTCTGAACATGAGTTCTTGAGTTCTACCAAGGAGAAACAGCTCTCCAAACCATACATACATACACACACACACACACACATACACACACACACACACACACACACACACTAATATATATATGTGTGTATATGTGCATGTGCTCCAATTTATGGTTCAAGAACAAAAATCATTCATTGAGAGATGAGAGATGAGAATGAGTGAACAGAGAGACTATTAACAAAGATTCCAAAATATACCACAAATTTGCAGAAACCAGAAATACCAATTGTCCTTTTTACATTAGTAAATTACATTAATAATCTGGGTAAAGGTAAGGGTTTCTGATAAGTAAATACATATAAATAAATTGTGCACTAAAGTAAAAATGGCTACTGATCCAAGTACAGATTCTAGCATTTCTTGAAACAAAACAAAACAAAACAAAACAAAAATCTGAGTAATCTATTTTTTGTGCACCTAAAAAAAACTATAAATGTGGATTCTCTGTCAGATAATCTAATGGTATGATTAACTACTATTTGGACAGCGTAATCTTATAGCTATTGTGTTATTGCTGTGAGGATACACAATAACCAAAGCATCTTTTAAAATAAAGTATTTAATTGGGACCTGCTTACAGTTTCAAAGTATGAGTCCATGATCATCATAGTAGGGGAGCATAGAGATAAGCCTACACAGCATTGGAGCAGGATGTGATCATGTACATCATCTGAAAGTTAGAAGGAGAGAGAGAGAGAGAGAGAGAGAGAGAGAGAGAGAGAGAGGAAAGAGAGGATGATGATGATGTAGGATTCAAAGTCCAAATCCAGTGACACAACTCTTCCAATAAGGTCACATCTACTCCAGCAAGGTGATACCTCCTAACCCTTCTCAGACAGTTCCACTAATTGGGGACCAAGCATTCAAACATATGAGCCTAGAGAGCCTACTCTGATTCTATCCTTTACATTATTATTTTCTTCTCTTTGTATTGAATGAAAATATGAAGGCACAGGTACTCTAAGTTATGGTTGAGGAAAGATTTATTCTAGGTATGAAGGAGAGCACAGTCAGCAGCATCTAGAAGGATCCAGGCTGGAGTGAGCCATAAGAGGAGATATAATAAAGGAGAGAACAAAGGATGAGAAGAGAGAGAAGAGATGGGAATAAGAGGCTAGGAGTGAGCTAGTAGATCAAGAGACCAGGAGACCATGTAGTCAAAATGACTGAGGTTATATAGGTGAAGATGATGAACTGGGAATGGAGTCCAGAGGTTTGGGGGTTTGATGGTAGGTGGTAGAGTATGACAGTAAGGATAACTCTGTTGCAGGTACTTATGACTAGGGGCTAATGGAGACTCACTACATTAATATGTTAAGTAGCTATTTGTCCACCAATTCTTTGAGGCGTGACATGTTTCTATGTATGTGTGTTTACACATGCATATACTATGGTTCTCAATAAAATACAACAAATTTAGATCAAGACCCACAGAATGTAATGATCTAGAGAAAAACGAACAGGTAAGCAAAACTGAAGAGAAAGTGCTTATACCACTTTTATATGGTATAAACAATGCTTGTTTAAAATAATTAAGTAGAAAGATAAATATTTCATGTATATTAGCAAAGTAGTGTTGCTATGACATGTTTATGAAAATAAAGCAACATAGTATTTTTAATGTTTAAATTGAGTCATTTTAGGGTTTTTTTATTAAGGATTAAAAGTATATACTTGTAAAATAATTACTTTCTTTTCAAAAATTTAATAAAACTTTTATAATATATTGTATTTAAGTAGTAATACATTTTTATAAGGAGACATTCTGTTGATGGACTTTAGTTTTTTGGTTCTCCTAAATGGAATTACCTCTGTAGATCAGGTTGGCTTCAAACTCAGTTATCTTACATCCACTGTCTCTTGAGTGTTGGGATTAAATACCTCCACTATCTACTTGGACCCTAAAAAAAAAAAAAAAAAAAAAAAAAAAAAAAGAAAGAAAGGAAAAGAAAAAAATTTTATTTATTCTTTTTGAGAATTTGATATATTTGATATAAACATATTTTGATCATATTATTTCTCCTCCTTCAACTATTACCAGAATCTTCCATGTTTCCCCATCCTCCTAATTTCATAGTGTTTCTTTCTTTGTGCCCACTTTTGTTCCTTTGTCCCAGGATTTTGTCTGCCCAGAGCTTTTGCAAATGTTATGTGCACTGTCAAAGTTCCTGGCAGTTCACATATGTATCCACCCTATTGTGTCTTAAAAATACTATTTTCTCAAAGTCATTCACCACCAATGGCTGTTAAAAACCTTCCTGCTCCTTCTTCCACGTAGAACCCTGAGCTTTGAGGAAAAAGGGGGTGCAATATAGACAGGAATCTTAATAAATATGGGACAGTGTCTTCTTTTAAATGGCATATAAAGAATTCCAAGACATTCCTTAAAATAATTAGCAAATGTTGTTTTTTCCATTTATAGGAAAGGAGAAAGAAATCAGACACGTTGAAACTACATTTGCTAAAATGCACTGACTACTCACTTGGGCATGCAAGTTACTAAAATCAAGAATAAACCCTGGGATCTCTCCCTTTCCTTTTGTCTGTACTGTGGCTGAAGTCACAGAGATCAGTAATTGGCCTTTCCTCTTGAATCACCTTGAATTCCAGGAAGAATAAAATCTATAGAGCAGATACCACATGCCTCCCTATCTCACACCCAGAGAAAGACAATTATCCATGAATGTGATACTAACCCTTTACTGATTAGTAGATGAATACACACTAATTGTATCACCTTGCTGTGTGAAATCACTTTGCAGGATTGGAGCTGCAATAGTAATAGGTCAATGATGGGAGGAATACATCTTGACCTATACTAACTAATTTATGCAAACTTCTTCCAGTCTATTTAAACTTCATGCCATAATACAAAAGATATATGTGCACTTTACTTCTTTGCTCTATCTACTTACTGTGATGTCATTGAATAAATCTTTCCTTGCATTTTAACTTTACTTGTCTCTCTAGTTGTCAAGCCTAGCATTTTATTATTACTGATGGCTGGTATATTAGAACCTACAGTGGGAGAGAGAATTAAAGAGTCTGGTGATGGGGTTTGTGTTCTGTATCTTCTGACCTTTCATTTGTGTATTTATTTATTCATTCATTCATTCATTCATTCATTCATTCATTCATTCCTCCCTTTCTTCAGCAAACATGTAAGCACCAGGGAACCTGAAATGGTTCAAATGTCAGCTGAACTTTTCTAACTCACAGAGATGCTCTATAAGAATTGGTAGAGAATTAGTTGAGGACATAGGTGAAGGAGATACTAACTTCTGCCAAGAAAGGAATGTAATCCTGGACTGTAATATAGCACAGGGAACATCTTAGCTGTCATTTGAGAAATGCAAAAAATTTTATACACTGTGGAATGAAATGCTCCCTCAATTCGAAAAAGACAGAATGAGGAATGGTCATGGAAATAAAGCACATGCATTTTCCAGGGAATGCAAACTTCATGTAGAGTCTCTTGACTCTAAAAAAGATTGTGTGCATCAGGCAATCATCAGTCACAGTCTACACTGCTCACTGGGAAGGTTTTATCCTCCAATTTTGTCATTCAGCCAAATTCTACACTGCTCAAGCAACATGCTTGCCTATTACTTTTAGATGTGTCATTTGAGCTCTCTTGACTATTGCTTCTTTGTAATATATTTCTTACAACTCTTTCTGCTTTAAAGATTACTAGGCTTAGATGACAAAAAAAAGAGAGAGAGAGAAAGAAATCAAACACTACATGAAGAGAAATTTTTCTTCACGTTCTAGAAATTACTTGACTATCTGCTAAATATTGACTACATTTTTCTTGGTAGCATGTAAACTCCCTATTTGTTTTTGACAGATATGATCAAAATTTGTGTCAAAAGTTTAGGTGTAGAATTTGTCTCCAAAGTGTGTTTCCTTTGTCTTTGATGGTTTGTTTTATTTTTTTTATACCTACCGTTTTTATTTATTTAATATAACCAAGTCCATTTAAATGAAAACAAATATTTATAGACAATATTTGGGAATTTGAGTGTCGTTCTTTCCAAACTACTTCCTGCTGGTAAGGGGCACTGTCATGGGGGATTCTAAGAAGATTCAGATATCCTGGCTGTAGTCAGTAAGGCTGCTTTGTCCAGCTGTTTTGATTATAGGATCACCTGGTACTCTGTTTCAGGTGGTCTGGCTTGAAAGGAATCCAGAGCTTTTCGTTTTCTGTGGAAAGAAAAATAGAAATCTTTTTCCCTAGTAACTTTCCCTTGAACTTCAATTTTGGAGTCAAAATTTTTTTATTTAATTTATTATTTTACATGTCAATCACAGTTCCATCTCCCTCCCTCCCTCCCTCTCTCCAAACTTCCCTCCCTTTTACCCTTTCTGCCCTCTCACATGCACTCTAACCACCCTCCCTTCCCATCCCCCCCAACCCCAATTCCTTATGTAGGGGAATGCCATGCAGTTGGTGTCTTATAGATTTGACAGGTCATATGAAGTAGGGACTAGGGCTTCTCTCCTGTTTCTAGATTAAGGCAGTTATCCCTCCATAGGGGATGTGTTCGCAAGGTCCTTTTGTGCATCAGGGATACATCCTCGCTCCACTGTCTGAGGTCCCTTAGATTGCTCAGTCCTTCTGGCTGGGACCCATATTCCGGGGGGTGGGGTGGGTGTGGGAGGGGCTGAGGCAGTCTCATTCTGCCTTCCCAGCTATCAGTCTGCTGGCTCATTAGCTCCTCCTTGTTCAGGTAAGCTGTCTTTTTGTGTTTCTTCCACCTGGTCTTGTCCTCTCCATCTGCATCTGGGTTCTACTTCGACTCAGTGTTTATGTATGTGAGTTTGCTCCTGTTTCCAACAGGCGTTAGTTGAGGAGGGCTCTATGGATAAGTTAGTTGTTGATCTCACTCTCCAGGAAGGGCATTTATGGTAGCCTTTTCACTGTTGCTCAAATTGTTAGTTGGCAGCCGTCTTATCGTTCTCTAGACCTTTTTTGTGTTCAATTTTATCTTCAAACCAATATTGGTTCCCACTTTTATGTTCTCTCTCTCTCTCTCTCTCTTTCCTCTGTTCTATTCCTAACTGGCCTCAATCTTCCTGGTCACACATGTTTTCCTTTCCTCCAACTTGTTTTCTCCTACTTCTCTCTCCATTCGCTGCCCCCCCCACTTCCCCTGTGTTCTGGGGGACTTGTCCCTTCCCAGTTCTGTGAGGGAGTTTACATGACTCTCTTAGAATACACCTTCTATCCTAGTTCACCTGGTGGTGTGAATTATAGGCTGGTGATCCTTTGCTCTATATTTACAATCCATATATGAGTGAGTACATACTGTGTTCCTCTTTTTGTGACTGGGTTACCTCATTCAGGATGGTTTCTTCAAGTGCCATCCACTTGCCTGCGAATGTCAAGATACCACTATTTTTTTCTGCAGAGTAATATTCCATTGTGTAGATGTGCCAAATCTTCATTAACCATTCTTCAATTGAGGGGCATCTAGGTTGCTTCCAGGTTCTTGCTATTACAAATAGTGCTGCTATGAACATAGTTGAACAGATGTCTTTGCTGCATGGATGTGGATCATTTGGGTATATGCCTAAGAGGGGGATTGCCGGGTCCTATGGTAAACTAATTCCCATTTTCCTGAGGAACCACCATACTGATCTCCAATATGGCCTTACGAGTTTGCACTCCCACCAGCAGTGGAGGAGTGTTCCCCTTTCTCCACATCCTCTCCAACATGAGTCATCATTGGTGTTTCTAATTTTAGCCATTCTGGCAGTAGTAAGATGGTATCTCAAAGTTGTTTTGATTTGCATTTCCCTGATAGGTAAGGATGTGGAGCATTTTCTTAAGTGTCTTTCAGCCTTTTTGATTTCCTCCATTGAGAATTCTTTCTTCAGTTCTGTACTCCATTTTTTAATAGGATTATTTGGTGTTTTGTTGACTAGTTTCTTGAGTTCATTGTATATTTGGAAGATCAGCTCTTTGTCAGATATAGGATTGTTGAAAATATTTTCCAAGTCTGTGGGCTGCTGTTTGGTCTTGTCGACTGTGTCCTTTGCCTTACAGAAGCTTCAAAGTTTGAAGAGGTCCCATTTATTCATTGTTTCTCTCAGTGTCTGTGGCCCTGGAGTTATGTTCAGGAAGTGGTCTCCTATACCAATTTGTTCAAGGGTATCTGCTACTTTCTCTTCTAAGAGGTTCAATGTGGCTGGATTTATGTGAAGGTATTTGATCCATTTGATCCATTTGGTCTGTGCATGGCAACAGACATAGGTCTATCTTCAGTCTCATCCAATTGTGACAGCACCATTTTTGAAGATGCTGTCTTTGCCCCATTATATAGTTTTAGCAGTTTTGTCGAAAATCAGGTGTTCACAGGTGTCTGGGTTAATATCAGGATTTTCAATTCCATTCCATTGGTCTACCTGTATATTTTTATGCCAATACCAGGCTGTTTTCAGAACTATAGCTCTGTAGTAGAGCTTAAAGTCAGGAATGGTGATGCCTCCTGAAGTTCTTTCATTGTATAGGGTTGTTTGGCTATCCTGGGTCTTTTGTCTTTCCATAATGTTGATTATTATCCTTTCAAGGTCAGTGAAGAATTGTCATGGGATTTTAATGGGGATTGCATTGAATCTGTAGATTGCTTTTGGCAAGATTGCCATTTTTACTATGTTTATCCTACATATCCAAGAGCATGGGAGATCTTTCCATTTTCTGGTATCTTCTTTAATTTCTTTCTTTAGAGCCACAATGTTCTTATTATATAGGTCTTTTACTTGTTTGGTAAGCATTACACCAAGATACTTTATGTTGCTTATGGCTATTGTAAAGGGTGATGTTTCTCTGATTTCTTTCTCTGTCTCTTTGTCGTCTGAAAAGAGTAAGGGTACTGATTTATTTTTATAATTTTTTTTATTTAATTTTATATAAAAAAGTCCAATTAAATGAAAACAAACATTTATACACAATATTTGGGAATTTGGCAGTCGTTTTTCCAAACTACTTCCTGCTGGTAAGGGACACTGTCTTGGGGGATTCGAAGAAGATTCAGATATCCTAGCTGTAGGAATCCATATCTTTTCATTTTCTGTGGAAACAAAAATAGAAATCCTTTTCCCCAGTAACTTGTTCTTCAAGTTAAATTTTGGAGTCAAAGCATTTTTTTTTAATTTATTATTTTACATGTTGATCCCAGTTCCCTCTCCCTACCTCCCTCCCTCCCCTCCAGCCCTCCCTCCCTTCTTCCCTCCATTTTACCCTCTCTGCCCTCTCACATGCACTCTAAACACCCTCCCCTCCTATCCCCCCACCACAATTCCATATGTAGGGGAATGCAATCCAGTTGGGGTCATGTAGATATGACAGGTCCTGTGAAGTAGGGACTAGGGCTTCTCTCCTGACTCTAGAATAAGGCAGTTATCCCTCCATGGGGGATATGTTTGCAAAGTCCTTTTGTGCACCAGGGATACATCCTGGCTCCACTGTCTGAGGTCTCTTAGACTGCTCAGACCTTCTGGCTGAGACCCATATTCAGGGGGGCCCGAGTCAGTCCCCTGCTGGCTTCCCAGCTATCAGTCTAGTGGCCCTTAGCTCCTCCTTGTTCAGGAAAGCTGTCTCTATGTGCTTCTACCGCATGGTCTTGTCCTCTCCATCTGCTTCTGGGTTCTAGTTCGACTCAGTGTTTATGTATGGGTGTTTGCTCCTATTTTCAACAGGTATTAGTTGAGGGCTCCATGGAGAAGTTAGTTGTTGATCTCAATCTCCGGGAAGGGCATTTATGATAGCCTTTCCACGGAAGCTGAGATTGTTAGTTGGGAGCAGTCTTGTAGTTCTCTTGACCTTTCTTTGTGTTCAACCTTATCTTCAAACCAATATTGGCTCCCTCTTTTATGTTCTCTTTCTCTGTCTCTGTCTCTCTCTCTCTCTTTCTCTCTCTCTCTCTCTCTCTCTTTCCTATCTTCAATTCCTAACCAGGCTTAATCTTCCTGGTCACACATGCCTTCCTCTCCTCCCCCTCATTTTCTCCTACTTCTCTCTCCATTCACTGTCCTCCCCCACTTCACCTGATATCTGGGGGACTTGTCCCTTCCCAGTTCTGTGAGGGACTTTATATGAATCTCTTGGAATAAACCTTGTATCCTAGTTCCTCTGGTGATGTGAATTATAGGCTGGTGATCATTTGACCTAGTTCTAAAATCCATATATGAGTGAGTACATAATGTGTTCCTCTTTTTGTGACTGGGTTACCTCATTCAGGATGGTTTCTTCAACTGCCATCCACTTGCCTGCGAATTTCAAGATACCACTATTTTTTTCTGCAGAGTAATATTCCATTGTGTAGATGTGCCAAATCTTCATTAACCATTCTTCAATTGAGGGGCATCTAGGTTGCTTCCAGGTTCTTGCTATTACAAATAGTGCTGCTATGAACATAGTTGAACAGATGTCTTTGTTGCATGGATTTGAATCCTTTGGGTATATGCCTAAGAGGGGAATTGCCGGGTCCTGTGGTAAACTAATTCCCATTTTCCTGAGGAACCACCATACTGATCTCCAAAATGGCTGGTTTTGCACTCCAAAATGGGAGTTTGCACTCCCACCAGCAGTGGAGGAGTGTTCCCCTTTCTCCACATCCTCTCCAACATAAGTCATCATTGGTGTTTCTAATTTTAGCCATTCTGGCAGGAGTAAGATGGTATCTCAAAGTTTTTTTGATTTGCATTTCCCTGATAGGTAAGGATGTGGAGCATTTTCTTAAGTGTCTTTCAGCCTTTTTGATATCCTCCATTGAGAATTCTTTCTTCAGTTCTGTACTCCATTTTTTAACAGGGTTATTTTGTGTTTTGTTGACTAGTTTCCCGAGTTCTTTGTGTATTTTGGAGATCAGCCCTTTGTCCTATTAGTGAAAATATTTTCCCAGTCAGTGGGCTGCCCTTTGGTCTTGTCAACTGTGTCCTTTGCCTTACAGAAGCTTCTAAGTTTGAAGAGGTCCCATTTATTAATTGTTTTTTTCAGTGTCTGTGCCCCTGGAGTTATGTTCAAGAAGCAGTCTCCTATACCAATTTGTTCAAGGGTACCTCCTACTTTCTCTTCTAAGAGGTTCAATGTGGCAGGATTGATGTTGAGGTCTTTGATCCATTTGGACTTGAGTTTTGTGCATGGCGACACACATGGGTCTATCTGCAGTCTTCTACACACCCTCATCCAATTGTGCCAGCACAATTTGTTGAAGATGCTGTCTTTACCCCAATGTATAATTTTAGCTGTTTTGTCGAAAATCAGGTGTTCATAGGTGCATGGATTAATATCAGGATTTTCAATTCGATTCCATTGGTCTACCTGTCTATTTTTATGCCAATACCAGGCTGTTTTCAGAACTATAGCTCTGTAGTAGTGCTTAAAGTCAGGAATGGTGATACCTCCTGATGTTCTTTTATTGTATAGGGTTGTTTTGGCTATCCTGGGTCTTTTGTTTTTCCATATAAAGTTGATTATTATCCTTTCAAGGTCGGTGAAGTATTGTGGTGGGATTTTAATGGGGATTGCATTGAATCTGTAGATTGCTTTTGGTAAGATTGCCATTTTTACAATGTTTATCCTACCTAACCAAGAGCATGGGAGATCTTTCCATTTTCTGGTATCTTCTTTAATTTCTTTCTTTAGAGTCACAAAGTTCTTATTATATAGGTCTTTTACTTGTTTGGTAAGCGTTACACCAAGATACTTTATGTTGCTTGTGGCTATTGTAAAGGGTGATATTTCTCTGATTTCTTTCTCTGCCTCTTTGTCGTCTGAAAAAAATAGGGCTACTGATTTTTTTTAGTTTATCTTGTATCCTGCTAGTTTGCTGAAGGTGTTTATCAGCTGTAGGAGTTCTCTGGTAGAGTTTATTGGGTCGCTTATGTAAACTATCATATTGTCTGCAAATAGAGACAGTTTGACTTCTTCCTTTCCAATTTGGATGCCCTTGATCTCCTTTTGTTGTCTTATAGCATTAGCTAGAACTTCTAGTATGATATTGAAGAGATATGAAGAGAGAGGACAGCCTTGTCTTGTTCATGATTTTAGAGGAATTAGCTTAAGTTTCTCTCCATTCAGTTTGATGTTGGCAGTTGGTTTGCTGTATATTGCTCTTATTATGTTTAGGTATGTTCCTGTTATCCCTGACCTCTCCAAGACGTTTATCATGAAAGGGTGTTGAATTTTGTCGAAGGCTTTTTCGGCATCTAGGGAGATAATCATATGGTTTTCCTTTTTCAGTTTGTTTATATGGTAGATCACGTTGATAGATTTTCGTATGTTAAACCATCCCTGCAATCCCGGGATGAAGCCTACTTGATCATGTTGGATGATTTCTCTGATGTCTTCTTGGAATTCGGTTTGCCAGTATTTTATTGAGTATTTTTGCATCGATGTTCATCAGGGATATTGGTCTGTAGTTTTCTTTCTTAGTTGTGTCTTTGTGAGGTTTGGGTACCAAAGTTATTGTGGCCTCATAAAAAGAGTTTGGCAATAAACCTTCTGTTTCTATCTTGTGGAACAGTTTGAGGAGTTTCCAAACCATCCTCAAGTAAGTTGTAGGCACACTCAAGCTTAAATAGTAAATGATAGACGGAAAGACTCTCACGGCACATAATGGGAACAATGGATGGTGTCTAACAAGGACAACAAAGACAAGACAGCATAGTTGGTGATCTACATTTTGAAAAATGAACTTTAGGCCAAAGAACGAGGTCTCAGCTGGAGAGCGCCAGTTTCCAGTGAGATCCCACTTTCACTCTCAGCTGGAGAGTGCCAGTTTCCAATGATATCCCACTACCCTGCAAAACCTTCTCAAGTTCTAGCTCAGCCCTTGTCCTCTTCTGCTGCTGGCTATTGGCCTGAGATGAGTCTGGGCCCAATGGGGGCTGCCTGTCCCCTACAACCTCTTTTCCCCCCTCCCCCTCCTGAACTCCCTGGGTTGGCCCCTGATCCTGCTGCTCCTATCTCCTGTCCCCATGGAGAGCACCCTTGGAGCTCTGATACACCCCCACCCAACCCCACCTCCAGCCTACCCCCCCCTACCCTGTGCCCTACCCCACCTATGGTCCTGCCACTGTGGTTGAGCACTGGGACAGAGGGTGGAGCCAACAGTCCACCCTAATTCAGAGACTTCTAGGAGCAACTCCGAACAAAGGAGACCTGACTATCCACGCAGGACCACCTGTAATTTCCACTGGCTTGGTCTCTGATCCCGCCTCCAGTCCTCTGCTGGAGTCCTGGGCCCCTCCCAGAGATCAGCCTATCTCTGCGGGTCCACTCAGAGTTCCTGCAGGCAAAAAGGCAAGATCCTTGACTCCCAAAACATATTCAACAAAATCATCGAGGAAAACTTTCCAAATCTGAAGAATGATTGTTTTTTTTGAGTTTATCTTCTATCCTGCTAGTGTCCTGAAGGTGCTTATCACCTGTAGGAGTTTCCTGGTAGAGTTTATTGGGTTGTTTATGTAAACTATCATATCATCTGCAAATAGAGACAGTTTGACTTCATCCTTTCCAATTTGGATCCCCTGATCTCCTTTTGTTGTCTTATAGCATTAGCTAGAACTTCTTGTATGATATTGAAGAGATATGGAGAGAGAGTGCAGTCTTGTCTTGTTCCTGATTTTAGAGGAATTGGCTTAAGTTTCTCTCTCTTCAGTTTGATGTTGGCAGTAGGTTTGCTGTATATTGCTCTTATTATGTTTAGGTATGTTCCTGTTATCCCTGACCTCTCCAAGACCTTTATCATGAAAGGGTGTTGAATTTTGTCGAAGGCTTTTTCCGCATCTAGGGAGATAATCATTTTGTTTTTCTTTTTCTGTTTGTTTATATTGTGGATCAGGTTGATAGATTTTTGTATGTTAAACCATCCCTGCATTCCAGGGATGAAGCCTACTTGGTAATGGTGGATGATTTCTCTGATGTATTCTTGAATTCAGTTTGCTAGTATTTTATTGAGTATGTTTGCATCGATGTTCATCAGGGATATTGGTCTGTAGTTTTCTTTCTTAGTTGTGTCTTTGTGAGGCTTTGGTACCAAGGTTATTGTGGCCTCATAAAAAGAGTTTGGCAATGAACCTTCTGTTTCTATTTTGTGCAACAATTTGAGGAGTAGTGGTATTAGTTCTTCCTTGAATGTCTGGTAGAATTCTGCACTGAATCCGTCTGGCCCTGGACTTTTTTTGGTTGGAAGGCTTTTGAGACTGCTTCTATTTCATTGTGGGTTATACTTCTATTTACGTTGTTTGTCTGTTCTTGATTTAATTTTGGCAATTGATAGTTATCCAGAAATTTGTCCATTTCCTTTGAATTTTCAAATTATGTAAAATAAAGGTTTTCCAAATATGACCTGAAAATTGTCTGGATTTCTTCTGTGTCTGTTGTTAGGTTCCCTTTTTCGTTTCTGATTTTGTTAATTTGCATGTTCTCTCTGTGCTTCTTTTTCGTTAATTTGGATAAAGGTTTGTCTATATTGTTGATTTTCTCATAAAACCAACTCTTTGTTGCATTGATTTTTTGTATTGTTTTCCTGGATTCTATTTTGTTGATTTCAGCCCTCAAGTTGATTATTTCGTGGTGTCTACTCCTAAGGGGTGAGTTTGCTTCTCTCTGTTCTAAGGCTTTCTGTTGCGCTGTTAATTCTCTTATGTGACTATCCTCTGTTTTCTTCATATGGGCACTTAGTGCAATGAACTTCCCTCGTAGCACTACTTTCAAGGTGTCCCATAAGTTCGGTTATGTTATGTCCTCATTCTCATTGAATATAAAAAGTCCTTAATTTCTTTCTTTATTTCTACATTGACCCAGGTGTGGTGCAATTTCACACTGTTCAGTTTTCATGAGTTTGCAGGTTTTCAGCTATTTGTGTTGTTGTTGAATTCCAATTTTAAAGCATGGTGGTCTGATAAGATACAGGGGACTATTCCTATTCTCTTGTATCTGTTGAGGTTTGTTATGTCACCTAGTATGTGGTCAGTTTTAGGGAAGGTTCCATGTGGAGCAGTTAAGAAGTTTTATCCTTTTGTCTTTGGATGGAGTGTTCTATAGATGTCTGTTAACCCCAGTTGAGACATAACTTCTGATAGTTCTTTTGATTCTTTGTTGAGTTTCTGATTTGTGGTCCTGTCTAGTGTTGAGAGTGGAGTATTGAAATCTCCCACTATAAGTGTGTGAGGTTTTATATGTGCTTTGAGTTTTAGTAGCATTTCTTTTACAAATGTGGGTGCCTTTGTATTGGGGCATAGATGTTCAGAACTGAGACTTTGTGTTGATGGAGTTCTGCTGAGATGAATATGAAATGACCGTCTTCATTTCTTTTGACTAATTTTGGTTTGAAATCTAACTTGTTAGATATTAGGATAGCCATGCCTGCTTGCTTCTTATTTCCATGTGATTGGAAAATCTTTTCCAAACCCTTTACCCTGGGGTAATATCTATCTTTGAAGCTTAGATGTGTTTCTTGTATGCAGCAGCAGGATGGATTCTGTCTTCATATCCATTCTGTTAGCCTGTGTCTTTTTTATAGGTGAGTTAAGACCATTAATGTTGAGGGTGAGTAAGGACCATTGATTGTTGAGGCTTGTTTGATTTAGGTTTGTTGTTGGCAGTGGTATTGTGAATATATCAGTTCTGCTTTACCCTTGGTTTCTGGTGTAGTTGGATTATCTGTTGCCTACATTTTTGTGGGCATAGTTACCTTCCTTGGGTTGGAATTTTCCTTCCAAAACTTTCTGTATGGCTGGATTTGTAGATACATATTGGGAAAATCTGGCTTTGTCATTAAATATCTTGTTTTCTCCATCTATAGTGATTGAGAGTTTTGCTGGTTATAGTAGCCTAGGCTGACATCCGTGTTCTCTTAATACTTGTAGAACATCTATTCAGGACCTTCTGGCCTTGATGGTTTCCATGGAGAAGTCAGGTATAATTTTGATAGGTCTGCCTTTATATGTTACCTGTCCTTTTTCCTTCGCTGCTCTTAATATTCTTTCTTTATTCTGTATGTTAGGTGTTTTGATTATTATATGTCGAGGGGTCTTTTCTCTTTGGTCCAGACTATTTGGGGTTCGGTATGCTTCTTGTAATTTCATGAGCATTTCCTTCTTCAGGTTTGGAAAGTTTTCCTTTATGATTTTGTTGAATATATTTTCGGCACCTTTGAGCGGGTCTTCCTCACCTTCCTCTATGCCTAATATCCTTAGGTTTGGCCTTATCATGGTGTCCCACATTTCCTGGATGTTTTATGTTAAGGATTTGTTGGATTTATGATTTTCTTTGGTCAATGAATCTATTTCTTCTAGTTTATCTTCTGTGCCTGAGATTCTTTCTTCCATCTCTTGAATTCTGTTGGTTATGCTTGTGTCTGTAGTTCCCGATTTTTTGCCCAATTTTTCTATTTCCAGCATTCCTTCGGTTTGTGTTGCCTTTATTTTCTCTATTTCAGTTTTCAAGTCTTGAACTGTTTTCTTCACCTGCTTAATTGTTTTTTCTTGGCTTTTTGTACTGTTTTTGCTTTCCTTAAGGAATTTGTTCATTTCTTCTACCTTTTTGTTTGTTTTTCCTCCATTTCTTTAAGGCCTCTATCATTTTTATGATGGTAATTTTTAAGTTGTTCCCTTCTGCTTTCTCTGCTTTGTTGTTGTGTTCGGTTCTAGTTGGTGTAGATTCCCTATATTCTGGTGGTGTCATGCTTGTCTTTCTGTTGTTAGGTGTTTTCTTATTGCTGTCTTCCCATAGCTTCTTCTAGTAGGTGTTTGTGGGGTCTCCCCCTCTCTCTATGGTACTTCCCTGGTGGGCTTATGTGGGTCAGAGATTTAATATCTGTAGCTCTGGGTGGTCCAAGCTCTATTAGAGGTCTCTCCACAGACAGGGACCCAGGGATGGGGTCAGTCCTAAGGATCTAGTAGAAGATGCTACTAGCCAATGGCTCTAGCCAATGGCTGGCAGAAGAGCACAATGTCTGAGCTGAAACTTGGGAAGTTTCTGCAGGATAGTCTGATCTCACTGGAAACTGGCACTCTACAGCTGAGGGCTCTATCTTTAGCAGTGGTCCTGCTTTGGGAGTCAAGGATCTTGCCTGCAGGAACTCAGAGTGGACCTGCAAAGATAGGCGGATCTCTGGGAGAGGCCTGGGACTCCAGCAGAGGACAGGAGGTGGGGTCAGAGACCAAGCAGGTGGAAATTGCGGGTGGTCCTGCATTGATAGGCAGGTCTCCTTTGTTCGGAGTTGCTCTGAGAAGTCTCATAAGTAGGGTGGACTGTTGGCTCCACTCTCTGTCCCAGTGCTCAACCAGAGCTGCGGGCCAGTGGGCAGGGTAGGGCACAGGGTAGGGGGGGCAGGCTCGTGGTTGGGATGGGTGGGGGTGTATCAGATCTCCAAGGATGCTCTTGATGGGGACAGGACACAGGAGCAGCAGGATCAGGGGCCAACCCAGGGAGTTTGGCGTGGGGAGTGGTTTAGGGGAGAGGCCTCCTGATTGGGCCCAGACTCACCTCTGGCCAATAGCTGGCAGAAGAGGACAAAGGCTGAGCTGAAACTTGGGAAGGTTTTGCAGGATAGTGGGATCTCACTGGAAACTGGGACTCTCCAGCTGAGGCCTCTTTCTTTAGCAGAGGCCCTGCTTTTGGGGTCAGGTCTTTGTTATTTTTACAAATACGTGTTGCTTAGACCATTCTGATAATAAATACATGTAAGAATCAGTGCAAGATACCACTTCTTTGATAATTCTGAAACACAAGAGCCTGGCTCATAAGCTTTATGAGACATGTGGGAAATCATCTAAAACCACATACACTATTCCTTTATTTGTAAAATGAGGATGTAATGACCGTTCTCACAAAAGTTTTAGAGAGGACTGGGCAAGATGATGCATGTAACATGGGTTCAGTAGTCCCTGGCATATGATAAATGCTGAATAAATAATAGTTCTTGCAGCCTATTTTGAGTATATAAAGAGGAAATGGTATTTTTCCTTAAGATCAGAATAAAAGTCTTCTGTATTTTTTTTTTCTCTCCTTGTCTTTGATGACTGATGCTAAATCTGGAGCTACAGTAGAACAGAAACACCTTGTATTCAACTGACCAAGTTAGGGTATTTTATCTTATTCTCTCTATAGACAATGGAAAATTTGGAACTAAGTAAACTTTGCTCAAAATCTGTATTATACTTTAAATATGTTCTATTTTAATAATTCTGTTAAAACTATGAAGTTCATTTAAAATAATTCATTTTTTTTAACCATAAGGACTCAGCTATTTGAAAATTATGACCCCAAACTTAGGATGAAGTAGCCTACTGTGCAGATGAGGCATGCTACTGTTGGGCAGATAAATTGGTCACTTACTGCTCCTTGATTATATTGCAAGAGAAAAGGAAAGCCTTCAACAATTATTTGAGGTTCTGTTTTTTTTTTTTATGCAGGGAAAACCACTATTATTGCTCTATGAATTACAATGGTTTCATTCAGGTTAATTTTTCTAAGCCATTTATTTGGTGTGATATTTAAATTTGTCCCTAGCTTAGTATTCTTCAAATTCATTGTAGGAAATGGGAAAAGATGACCAGGTAGGGGAAAATGAAGAACATGAAACTACTACATGGTGTCTTCTGTAAAGGAGATAATGGTTGTTTATATGAAAATCACTAACATATTGAATCCTTGTAAGATATTATCTTGAATGGCACCTCATTAAGTATGTGAGAATACTTACATTAAGAAAGTAATACACTTAATCTCTCTGATTGACGGAATTTGGGAAATGGAATGGAGCGATTTCATCTCCAGGACCATTTGACTGTGTATGGTTAGCTGTGTCAAAATTCAAGTATATGGTCATCTGTGCCTATCACCACAATGTACTGTATTCATCCTTCCTGAGTAGTTCCTGAGACACTGGGGCTTAAGAGTGGAAGCCTAGCACCATATCTGCCTTACCCAATGTTCTGTGAAGAGACCCCATGGCAACAGCAACTTTTACAGAGGAAAGCACTTAGTTGGGGATTAGTTACAGTTTCAGAGGCTTAGCACATTGTTGTCACGGTGAAAGGCAGGACAGCAGGAAGACATATATGGTTTGGGAGAGGCAGCTGAAAGTTCTACATCTGATCTTTGGGCAGCAGAAAGAAAGACACACCAGGACTGGTTTGAGTATTTGAAAAAAAAAAAAAATCTAAGGTCACCAACAGTGGCATACTTCCTCCAGCAAGGCCATACTTTCTAATGCCTGAAAATCAGTGCCACCCACTAATGATCAGGCATTCAAATAAATGAAGGCCATTCCTATTCCAACCAGTACATAACCCACAGACTATATTATTATTCTCCTTATATGCTGAACTTATTACTGTACAAACCTTCCCTACAGTAAAAGATGTAGAAAAATGCTCACTTTCAAACAACTTGATCCTAAGGACTACCTTACCAAATGTAAAGCTGGAACAAGTCATTTATTTACTAAGTCTGGAGTTTTGGGCTTGAATATATCCTGCTGTTTCCTAAACTTCAGGGATTGCCAATGGGGTCATGTTAAGAGGTGAGGCCTTTCCAAAACGATTAGACCACTAGGGTTCCTTTCTTGAGACCTGGTTGAAGGCCCTCAAAGAAGGGGCTCCATACTGCACTCTACTCTTTTCCTCTGTCTTCTGCCTTTGTGGATGCAATCAGAAGGGTTTCTTTTCACACCAAATGCCAACACCTTACCTTTAGACATCCCCTAATCTAGAACTATTCAAATAATTTCTGTTCTTTATAAATCATCCTGGCTCACATATTCTACTACAGTAACACAGATATTAATGTATAGATAATATAGCTGACTCACTGGTAGCTCTCCCCAAAGATGTCCATTATACATGTGGTTCTTCTTTCTGTCTCCTTTCCAAGGCTAAAGATGTATCTGGAATCTAGTCACCATTTTTCTCTGTAATTTGTAATGGCTGATCCAATAACTGTGTTTAAATGATGTCTGAACTAATCCTAGTGTTTCTAAACAGTCTCTCAGGTAGACCAGAAAAACAACTGAGTAAGGCTAAACCAGAATCCATGTAGGAGGAATATCGTACAGAACAAATGAGAATGATTACTTGGCTGATGCATATTAAAATATCTCTTCTGTTAGATTTATCATCAGGTTCAGTTCTCTTAATATCACCCATTTGAAAGTTACCTCCTAGATTCTTTAATTGTTTATCATAGGGAAGATGGGATTTATGAAAAAATAAAATAGCAGTAACTTCTCCTTCCCTCAAGTGCAGTTTATAGCAACCTGACTAAGAAATTAAGATTTATTGAGTATTTACTATACCTGATATGATTCTCTATTTTTATGTGTTCATTTAATCATCATTGCACTGTACTCTTAGTCTTGATTAAGGAAGCTTCTGTGTACATTGTATTACAGTTAATGCTGAGATGCATAGCTGGCAAAAATGCTAATAAATAACTGTGAGTGCACAGACCTATACAGGACATTTCTATTTTCTCCTCTAAGTGTAAGGAAACATCATAGGAGAGAAGGGAGAAAGAACATAAGAGCTAAAGGTCAGAGAGAAGTGATGTAAAAAGACATATGGACATAGCATGGCTGTTGTACCCAGTATAAAACCAACAGTACCCAGTATAAAACCAACAGCAGCAATGATTGCAAGACCTTCCTAAGGCTAACCATTCACCATTGCATCATTAATGGAGAGTGGTACGACTCTCTACCCTTCCGACAGGAGCTATTTACAGTGAATGGATGCTAGGAGGGGGAATACTTTTCTTTGGTAATGTCACCATTGGATAAGTTGCCCATGTTCTCTTGCCAATTACTCATAAAATTTTGTATATACCTTGTGATTTGCAATCATCTTAGTCAAATAGTTAAATTAATCCTTGTAGTATATATGAGAGATTTTTTTTTCTTCAATTTGCCTTTTAATTTGCTTACAACTTTTTCTGTGGTCATTGAATTACTCTAATTTAACTTCTTTCCATCAAAGCCCTTTTCATAGCCTTCACCCTTGAATGTATACCTGAATATGTGTATTCTGTGAGTGTTAAAATCTCATTTTAGAGCAAAAAACTAAACATCGACATATTGAGCAGCGATTCATCATATCCCACATTGAAGGCAATGAGGCCAGCTGGAAAATCGGTGCCTGGACTGCCTTACTGCTATGGGTCATTTCACAGCCTGACAAGTAAATCCTACAGTAATCTATCTTATTGTGACAGGAGATGTGGCATCTTATATTTCAACAATATCCCAAGAAGCTGCAACTATTCAGCTCAGTGAAAGTGAAAGTTTAAAATTGCCTTCCATTAACCCAAAGCCTTCATTCATATCACATATTGTTACCCCCAATGAATAACAGATTATTTCATAATTAAATTTGGATTGTTACATTCATCAAAAATGAAAAATGCCTAGGAGATTTTGGGTTAAGTACCATTCTTGACTGATACAGCAAATGTTCTTCAGATAGAAGAAACACAAAACAACAAGAACATTTCTTTCTGTGCAACTTGCCCTTCAAAATTTTACTTTTTATGTATTTAAAATTTTGAAGATTGTAGTATATATCAGAATGCTTAACATCCTGTGACTTTAATCATACATTTTCTCTGTGTTTTCCTTTCTGTTTCCTTTGCTGTGTGACCACAATGAAAGCTAAGCTGCACTTCAGTACTTGGGTTAAAGTGCCATTCCCTAACATTTCAAAAATAGGTTGATATCTTAAATTAACACTTTATGAACATTTTACCAAAAAAAAAAAACAGTTTTAAAATTATTATTTGAGGTCTGCATTACTTTGACAGTGATATGGAGACAACCAATAGAAGACCACAAAGTATTAATCCATTTGAAATTGGGTGACCAAATTCTTAGAAATATTATACACAAGTAAGTATAGAAATGGTATCCATACTGGCAATAAAACATTCTTAATATTAAATTAATAGTGCAATCAATTTTCAAATGTTTGCTATATAAAAATAATTCAAATATGGTCTTGTAAATAAATCTAGCAGAAATTTTATGAAACAATACATACTCAAGATAAAATTTCTCAGTAGGACTTGGCATATAGCTCAAGGAGAAAGGACTGCCTAGAATGTGCAAGGAGCTGGGCTCTGTACTAAATATGTTAGAAAATTAAAATTCAGGAATTGTGGAAAACATCTGCAAATCCCATTATTTTGCAGGTGAAGTCGCTTGTATGATCAGTAGTTTCTGTGTTATACAGTGTACAATGTGAGATCACCTTTAACTGTAAGATTCTCATATATATATATATATATATATATATATGTACATACACATGTATGTATATGTAACTCTTTAAAAATTAATGGTAATAGGTAACTTCTTCAATGGACATGAAATTTAAAAATTGCTAATATGGTAATTACTTTTAAATATTTTAATTGTACAAATTTATCTGTGTGTATCCAAGGTAATAACTCAATGTATCTCTAAAAAGACATTCGGTTATGTAAATTTCCATGAAATGTGTTGCAAATACTACTGGACAAAAAAAAAAAAAAAAAAAAACCGACAAAAGTACATGATCTGTCCTTCTGGCACCATTCTTCCAGTTCTTTTCCATGTTTGTTTTCTGGCACTGGGTTTCATCATCAAATCTTTACTTGAGGGATTTGTTAGCTAGCATGAAGATGTGAGGGTGATTTAATACGTCTGTCTCTGGCTGTTCTGTCTCTGTTTGTATTCTGATCAAAAAGAAAACAATGACTTCAGTATACACCTTTGTGAAAACCTTCTGTCTTAGTTACATTGTACTTGCTTTTATAATATATGGTGACACAGCTACTTAAAGAAGGAAAGATGGGTTTATTTCAGCTCACAATTCATAGTATCCCACCATTGCATAATAGCTCATCATGGTATTAAGGGCTTCAAGCCGCTGGTGACATTATATTTGTAATCAGAAAGAGACAATGAATGAATGTGCCCTAACTCAGCTTGCTCTCTCCATTTTATGAAGTCTAAGATACCAGCCAGAGATTGGCATCAGCAATAATGGATGGATCTCAGCTCAAATAACAAAACAAAGATAACCAGTCACCCACAGGCATACACAGAAAGCCACCTCCCAGGAGATACTGGATTCTTTCAAGTTGATATTTAGCCCTTCACACAATACAACTGAAGCTACCAAACATGACAAAGATAAATTTTGTTATTGTAAAATTAGATGCTTTGCATTATTGAAGCTACATAGTAGTTAGGATGATGTATATATGTGGGCTAATGCTACATAGACTTGTGCTTGAGCCTGACTTCTCTGTCCACAATGATAATTAATGTTCACACTGAAACACATATACAAAGACACAATCCCTCATGCATCAGATAATCAACTTCATTTTCAATCATATTCACAGCTTTCATATAACTCCTTATTATATAAAATTTGAAAGACATTTTTACCTTTCCCCTAACATAGAGATAGCTTCCTCCTCACGTTCCCCTTAAGAAATGACCAATTGTTTGTACCTCATTTGAGAACTATTAGCTATGAATGGTAATAATGTAAGATGGTGATACTACCAAATAGACTCTTCTTTTTATGATAATATTTTTTATTTAAATTTGGAACAAGCTTGTTTTACATGTCAATCCCAATTCCCTCATCTTCCCCTCTTCCCCTGTCCCCCCTCAAACTCCATCCCATCTGCTTTCTGCTCCCCAGGGAGAGTGAGGCCTTCCATGGGGGATTTTCAAAGTATGTCATATCATTAGGAGCAGGGCCTAGAACTTCCTCTATGTGTCTATGCTGAGAGGGCATTCTTCTATGTGGAATGGGCTCCCAATGTCCATTCTTATATTAGGGGTAAATGCTGATCCACTACTAGAGGCCCCATAGATTGCGCAGTCCTCGTAACTAACACCCACATTCAGGGGATGTGGTTAGGTCCTATGCTGGTTTCCCAGCTATCAGTTCATGAGCTCCCCCTTGCTCAGGCCAGCTGTTTCTGTGGGTTTCTCCAGTCTTGTCATGACCCCATTGCTCCCTCTCTGCAACTAGATTCCAGGAGTTTGGTTCAGTATTTAGCTGTAGGTGTCTGCTTCTGTTTCTATCAACTACTGGATTAAGGCTCTAAAATAGCATATAAGGTGGTCATCAGTCTCATTATTGGGGAAGGGCATTTTAAGTGGCCTCTCCACTATTGCTTAGATTGTTAGTTGTGGTCATTCTTGTTGATCTCTAGATATTTCCCTGGTGCCAGATTTCTCTTTCAATCTATAATGGCTCCCTGTATCATGGTATCTCTTTTCTTGCTCTCCTCAACTCTTTCCCTTACTCAGTCTTCCCTGCTCCCTCATGTTCTCCTCTCCCTCCTCTTCTCCACTTCTCTTTCTCCTAACTCCCTCTCTCCTCCCCCCATGCTCCCAATTTTCTCAGGAGACCTTGTCCCTTTTCCCTTCTCAGGGGTCCATTTATGTCTTTCTTAGGGTCCTACTTGTTTCCTACCTTTTCTGGCGGTGTGGATTGTAGGCTTGTGATCCATTGCTCTAAAGTGGGGTACAGAACTACATAGAGGAATGTAAAATGGCTGGAAGACACTTAAGAAAGTGCTCAACATCTTTAGTCATCAGGGAAATGCAAATAAAGTTTTGAGATATCATCTTTTTCCTGTCAGAATGGGTAAAATCAGAAACACCAATGATAGTTTATGTTGGAGATGATGTGGAGAAAGGGCAACTCTCCTCCACCGCTGGTAGGAGTGCAAACTTGTACAGCCACTTTGGAAATTAGTATGGCAGTTCATCAGGAAAATGGAAATCAGTCTACCACAAGATCCAGCAATTCCACTAAGGCATATACCCAAAAGGTGCACATTCATACAACAAAGACAATTGTTCATCTATGTTCATAGCAGCATTATTTGTAATAGCTAGAACCTGGAAGCAACCTAAATGCCCCTCAACTGAAGAATGGATGAAGAAAATGTGGTACATTTACACAATGGAATACTACTCAGTAGTAAAACAAACAGACAAACAAAAAATAGAATCTTGAAATTCTCTGGCAAATGGATAGAATGAGAAGAAAACATCCCACCCAGTCACAAAAATACCCACATGGTTTATATTCACTTATATATGGATTTTAGATGTAGACCAAATAGACTCATAAGATAAAATACTTGCTTAACTAGGAGTATCTGCTACCAAAAAGAATAAATTCAAGAGTCACTTTCAAATCTCATTGCCATTCTTATAAAATGGTCAATAAATCATTTGACAGTTGTTAAAAACATACTATGTAAAAAAGTAGAAAGGCAAAACTCTGAGTTGGGGAAGCCTGATGGGGTAACCATGCAAATTCTGGGCTTACTAAGTTTTGCTTTCCTTGTTGAGATAATTAGACATTGTGCATCTCTAATAATATTATAATATGAGGTTTCTGACCATTAAATAAACAGATATTATAAAGTCTTATATGTAACTCTGGAGAATTAGAATATTCCAACATAGAGCATTACTCTGCACTTAATGTTTTTGTAAGCAAATGCCAAAGGGAAATATAGGCAAACAGTTTCAGTATAGCTGCAGATCATGGGTTTTTAAATTGAGTTCTATAAAAGAGCTGAAAAGACTCTATACATACTCTGAATGGTAGCAAAATTGTGTATAAACATGTCTGACTTTTTCTCAGCAGAAAGTTTCTAGATAGCTTTTTTATCCATTCCTCAATGGATGAGTCCAGAAACAAAACAAAAGGAAAGACATTAATGTTCTAAGAGTACATTTACTCTAACATCTTATTGCATATAAACAGAGCTCTCCACTGTCTTCCATCCTTAAAAGGGTTAACCTTTATATTGGAAGCAGTGTCTACATGAGAAGCTTAAATGAGGAAGAAAGAATAGAAGATAGATATGGTCCTGGTGGCTTTGGATGAATGATGCCTTCTGAAAAATGATCCAGCTTTCCTGTCCAGTGTCTGAAAAGTTTACCAAACAACCCTTTGCCATCTCTTTTAATAGGAAGAATCAATGTTTATTTGGGAAAGAGTATCCTCTGTCCAGTAAGTCTTATCAAAATGTAGGCAGAGCTATTTCACCTTTCTGTTCACAGCCTAGGAATAAGAAAGGGGAAGGGGGGTTGGGATAAACTAAACAACATTCTCCACTTCAGTCATTTGGTATTAACTCATCTGAGGATTTTTTGGGGTTCATCAAAATCCCATGGGGTCCTCAATGCTAATCCAACATCCTGCAATTTAGAAATAATAGAACAAAATGCCCTTTAGAGATATCATCACTTAGAACATCAACAAATATTGGCAGCTTGCCAGAAAAAGAAAGAAAAGCAGAGGGTAATTTGCTGTGTGGTTTGGGTACATGTTTCCGATTAGCTCCCTGACAAATTTAAATGAGGGTTATGAGATAGGCCTCATGCAAAATTAGTGGAAATAGTTGGCTGATAAACAAGGGAACTTCATGAGCTCAGCAGAGATGTTCTCTGAACAAGAGCAGATTGGGACAACTTTTAACCAGTTAACTGAAGATTTGATGTACCATTAATCTGGATATTGTACATGGTGGACTGAGAGAGACTGAGCTAAGTAGGAAATATGAAATATGGGTTAAGGAGATAGATGAGTCAGCCTAGTGCTTACTGAGTAGGCTTAAGGACCTGCCTTCAGATACCCAGAGGCATGTAAAAAGCCAGGTGTGGCAGAATGCACCTGTTATTACAGGGCTCAAGTGGGGATTTGTGAGACAGAAGGGTTTCCAGCAACTATTGTGTATTTGTGAATATACTGGTCCTGTCATGTCCAGAGGAGACTCTTGCTCCAGTAGAAGTGCACACTTACTTCTGGCTCTTAAAGTCTTTCTGCTGTATCTACAGCCTGAAATTTTACTTTGCCCCACAATTCTAGTCCATCACTGTATGGAAGTCAGGTAACAGGAACCTGAAGTAACTAGTACCATTACATTCACACTCTAGAGCAGAAAGCAGTGGAATGATGCATGCACTCTTGCAGTTTACACTCTTACACAAATCAGGATCTTCTACCAAACGAGTGAAGGAGCTTTTCCATTAATGTAATCAAGACAACCCCTTAAAAACATGTCCATAAGCCAGCCTGATCTAGACATTCTCATTGACACTTTCCTGCTAGGTTGTTTTGGAGTGTGTCAAAATAACAACTAAAGTTTACTATTATATTGTGTAAGACATCCAACTCAGTGAATATCTATTAAGTAAAACACATATGTGCACTTACCATGGCTATGAAAAGAGTGCACTAAGCCCAAATATTTGTTTGGAATATTTTCCACTGCTACAAATCAAAGGCAGGAGCTCATACATCATACATAAGCATTCTACCCTGTTCTAAATTCCCATACCACATAGAGTCCTTTTAACTTCTATATACTTATTTTTTCATAGGAATCTCTATTCATTTATAATTTTTGTTGTTAGTCTAGCTTTAACAACTGAGCTATCTCTTCAGCCTTCTATTCATTTATAAAATGTTACACTTTAAGGATTTTTCTTTCCTTAGTGTGTGTATGTGTTTCCTTTTCTTATCCATATTACTAGTATATTTTCAATAATAACCATATCAAAATATTTTGTCTTAATTTTTATTATTATTTCTTTTTATTTACAAATTGTACATCTATCATTTCCCTCCTTATATGTCATTTAATATAATGGCTAATAATTTCATATTTTTTGATGTGAAAATTGAAATAATTTTTTTGTCTTTTGTACATTAATATCTTCCAAAGAGAATTGCTTCTGTGTCTAATATGGCACATATTTAATAAAACTCAAAGCAAAGACCTTCTGACTTCTATTTCCAGATATTTCTGGTTGTATTCAATACATACGAATGAACCATTTCTAAGACATGGGGACCATATTCTCACCCTGCTTTTATGTTCTCATAACTTGTTATACTCCTTCCCATCTTCATATGACAATAATCTATAGAATAGAAATGACAATATAATCTAATTCATCTTTAGGAAGCAATAGGATTTTCAGAGCTTTTGTAGTCATTGGGAATCATTTTTGTGATCTGCAAAAGTCTAATTGTTTAAAGATATTTCTTTTTTATTTTTCTTTATTATTTTTTTATTTTACATGTTGATCCAAGTTCCCTCTCTCTCCCTGCCTCCCTCCCTCTTATCCTCTCTCCCCCCCTCACATGCACCCTGACCAACCTTCCCTCCCATCCCCCCACCCCCATTCCAAATGTAGGGCTATGCCATGCAGGTGGGGTCATGTAAATCTGTCAAGTCATTTGAAGTAGGGACTAGGGCTTCTCTCTTGTCTCTAGGTTAAGGGAGTATCACTCCATGGGGGAATGTGTCCACAAGATCCTTTTGTGTGCCAGGAATACAGCCTGGTTCCACTGTCTGAGGTCCCTTAAATTGCTCAGAACTTCTAGCTGAGCCCCATATTCCGGGGGCCTGAGTCAGTCCCATGCTGGATTCCCAGCTATCAGTCTGGGGGCCCATTAGCTCCTCCTTGTCAGGTCAGCTGTCTCTATGTGTTTCTGCAACCTGGCCTTGTCCTCTCTCTCTGCATCGGAATTCTAGTTCAACTCAGTGTTTAGATATGGGTGTTTGCTTCTGTTTCCAACAGGTACTAGATGAGGGCTCCATGATGGTGGATAAGTGAGTTATTTTATTTATTTTTCTTATTTTACATATCGATCCCAGTTCCCTCTTCTTCCCTCTCTCCCTCCCTCCATCTCCCCCTCCCTCCCATACCCCCCCCCCACCAGCCTCCCATTCCATTTGCCACCCTCCACTCCACAGGGAGGATGATGCCTTCCAGGAGGAATCAAAAGAGAGCTGACCGGAACAAGGAGGAGCTAATGGGCCCCAGACTGATAGCTGAGAAACCAGCATTGAACCGACTCAATTCCCCTGAACATGGCTCTCAGTTAGAAGGCTTGAGCAGGCTAAGGGACCTCTGAGAGTAGAATCAGGATGTATCTCTGATGCACAAAAGATATTATTTGGGAAAAAAAAACTGATCATTCATTATTGAGCAATATATGGCCTTTGGCTGACTTTATTGATTTTGTTATTTGTAAATTCTAATATACTGATTTTTTTCTTGACTTTGTTGCACAGATGTGGATTAAAGTGATTGTTGATATCCTTATTTTTTCTTATAGTTCCTAGTTTTTAATGATAGTATATGTTCTTAGGTGTTTCAATAAATTTGTGATAAGCAGAATTCTTTGGTGGCTCTCATGACCAAGTATTATAAAATCAAATATCATCCTCTTTTTCTTAAGGTAGGACTCATTGCTTGTTTTTTTAACTAATGAACTATACAAGAAATGATGGCAGGTCAATGGTTAATAACATCATGTTGCAATGCCCATTCCCCATAGAGGGATACTCTCTCAGGCTACACACATGTGGGAGGGTCTAGTCCCTGCCCCTAATGATGTGACAGACTTTGATGATCCCCCATGGAAGGCCTCAAACTTTCCATGGAGCAGAAGAGGGATGGGATGGGGGTAGGTAGGAGGCATGGGAGGGTGGGAAGGAGAGGGAAGTAATATATAAAATAAGATTGTTTCTAATTTAAAAACAGACAAAAAGAGTGTCTTATAAGGTAAAAGTAGAGGCACAAATAGAGCAAGGAAAGGGGCTGATTCTACAGCTCAGAGCTGCCCACTGTAAACGGCCTATGAGCAGAGCCACAGGGCACAAAGGAATATGTAATTTCCGGACCCATGGGACTTTGTGACTATACCTGCTCCTCCATGCTGGGATTTTGTCTGGCTTGAAGTCCAGTCACTATCCATTGGTCATAACTTTGTTCATGCAGCCATAAAGTAACTCTGTCATCATCTGAGTGTATATATTCTTCCCTAGAAAGAAGATAGTGGAAAGATACCTTGAAATAAAATAAAGTAATTTTAATTTTTTTTAACTGTTTATTTAGTCTGGGAGTCCATTAGCTCCCCCTTGTTCAGGTTGGGGGGATGGGATGGGGGTGGTTGGAGACATGGAAGGGAGGGAGAGAGGGAGAGACAGAGGGAGTGAAAGGGAACTGGGATTGATATGTAAAATAAGAAAAATATAAAAAATGGTTTAATTTAAATTAAAATAAACTTATTTTGTATACCACTCCCAGTTTCCCTCTCCCTCCTGTCCTCTCACTGCCCCCATCATCTCCCCATCCTAACCCCAGTCCACTGCTCACATCATATGGGGAAGGACTGAGGCCCTCTGCCCTGTATCTAGACTGAGAAAGGTGTCCCTCCATAGGGAATGTGCTCCAAAAAGCCAGTTCATGCACTGCCAGCAGCCCCATAGACTTCCCAAGCCCCCTAGCTGACACCCATGTTCAGAGGGCCTAGTTCGGTTTTATGCAGATTCCAAACTTTCCCATGTACTCATTTTTTCTCTTTTTAAAATTCATAATCTTATTTTTCTTTCATTGTTGTTGTACAATTGTCTGTGAACTCCTAAATAAATAAATACAACCTACTCAGTCTATATAATATTACATACATAGTATTATATAACCGATTAGTGTGTCCTCAGGGAAAGACAATTTCTCCCATTCTCAGGATTCCATAGTTAACTATAGTTCTTTGTCCATGTCCAGATTAGCATATCTACTTATGTCAAGCCCGGTCCCTGCTAATACATCTGCAACATAAAACTGTCACCTAAGGTTCAGGATCACTGTGGAAAAGGTGGTGGAATGACTGTATAAGCCAGAAGAGCAGGCTGTCTGTTGTACGATGTTTTGTAGAAATGTCAGAATCTGCACACATAAAGTCTTTTCAACATGGCTACCTAAAAGTGGCCTGAGCATGGCCCCTTCTCTTAAGCCTCTTATTTCTATTGATACCTTTGGTCTCCTTGTCTCTGAGGTCTTAATAATATCAGTCTTTTAAAATGTGTGTGTGTGCGTTTTTTTTTTTATCTTTGGAAATTTATACATGTATATACATGTATATAGTATATTTTTTCATCATTTTACCTTTCTATTACTATATCTCATTTCCCTTCCCCTCCCACAGAACTTATTGTTATTTCCAAAAAGTTCCCTGCCTATATTCATTTCTTTATTTGGAGGTGGGGATGCTGCTGAAAAATTACTTTTAAATTAGGATTGTTTAGTACACTGTGGCTTTTCTTTCTTTTCTTATATACATGCCATGCCTACATGCATCATAAATAAACAACACATTAGTAGCATTTGGAAAGTTAATTTGAGCTACCATCTACCTAATTATTTTTCAATAACTATTTTTTCTTCCATTCCTCCATTTCTAGTCTCTGTAATGAATAATTTTCATTTGTTTAAGATATTTTTTATGTTAGACAATAATTAAAAATGTAAGAGAGCTGTGTTGATGGTTTTCTTTTCTTGTGGATATTTTAGTCACTGAATACAGGTTTATAGTTGATAGGTGCTTTATTTCAAATAACATATAATTTCATTGTCTTGTGACTTTCAGTTTTAATGGGTAAATGTCAGCTCTCAATTTTAATATTTTCTGTCTTAAAAACAAATGATTTTGTTCATTTGTCTCTATTAGGGAAGGTTTTATTTTTTATTCTCTAATGAGTATGGCAATGATTGATGGGAAAAGTCATTTTCTTATTTTTTTTCTGTTTGGTTTCCCAGAATTTGTAATTTGTAATTTGAAGCATAGTTGTAATATTCATAGACAATGTATGCATGAGCTATTATTCTGTTCTGTTATTTTTTAATGTTGTATTACTTAATCAAATTGAATTTGATCTTTTAATCAAATTAAATTTCACCTTTTATGGTTATCTGTGATGTCATGAATCTGACATCTGTAACATCTGGATATTCAATGGGAAGATGAAGACACTGCACATTTCCAGCTGTGGCTTTTAAACAAAGCACTATATATTTAATAAACTACATGTTAACAGGATGACATATAGTTTTATATGTTATATGTTATATGCTAAATGAACAACATTGAAGTTTCACCCAGATGTTTTAATGATTAAATCTCCCCAAAACTCACATAGGTGTTGATCATGAATTTTATTTTTATCATTAAACTAGATTTACCAGGTATTCATTCCCTGGGCTCTTTGCAGACACACATGTAAAAAAAAAAATGGTTTGCTATAGCAACTTGTTTCTTCATTTTACTTAATGCATTGCAAAGCTCTTCCTTGTTCTGCATTCCATCTTATCTATACAGTGTTGGTGTATATTTACTTTGTACAAAATGTTAACTTGACTCATTTTTTTATGGCATAGTTTCCATTTTCTGCTGACTTTATATTCACTCAATTTTCAATCCTGATCTAATTGAGTTACACATAATTGACTTTGATATTCAAGGGAAATTTGAAAACATTTAAAAACAAAGTTTGTAAAATAACATAGTCTGCCTTGAAGGGTTTGTGAGCAGAGAGAATATCCTGTCCAAAGTATTGATATATAAAGTAAAGGCATAGGTGACAGATCTATTCTTATTTTCAGTGTGGGATTTATATCCTTTGCAATGAGGCTATTGCATATGTATTAGGCATATAACATTCAGTAAGATGATTAAAAATAATTTACCAAAATGAACCAATGCTCCACTTCTCAACTCTCTTATAGCAACACTGAGATGGTAGTGTAGAAACTGAATAGAAAACTCAAGAGCCGAAGAGTGCAGATTGAGACTCATACATGATGATTTCAATAGTTTTGAGGTCATATGACCCACTGTGTCATATAAATATATTAGAAACTTCTCAGATCTCAGATGACTCAGAATACCAAGCTGGACCTTCACTGGAGATTATTACATATATATATATATATACATGTATATATATATATGTATATATATATATATATATATATATATATATGGTCAATAAGGGTACCAGGAAGGTTGTGAAGGTATGAAATCAGAATTCCTTAATACACTTGTCCTTCATGTATAGATCATTTTGAAATCTTCTTATGGGAATTCTCAATACATACAGGTCATATTCACATTTTTAAATAGTCTCTGGACATTATCAGAGAAAGTAGTTGGCTGCACTTCATAGTTAGATTGTGTTAAATGAATCAAACCTATTTTGCCTTCATGCTGAGAAGAAAACATCACAGAGATGTAAAACTAGGGCTTATAATGGGAATTTTGATTCCTATAATTTCAGGGTTAGTTCAATATGCAGGTGGACCTTATGCTCTGGTGTACCTGAAAAAATTGGACTGGTTGTCAAGAGTAGGGAATGGAATGAAAGTTATAATGTTTAAGAACAAACTTGGATCACATTCCAAGGAAGGTTGGAATTTGTGTCAATCTCAAGCCACCATTCAGTCTCCCTTTTTAATAATCTGGGTAAATGGTATGATACATGACTTTTCTGTTTCAAGAGGCAAAGCACATCCTGATTTAGAGGTTGGTTGTGTTTGAGTTTCAAAGACATAGCAGGAAGTGCCTCAGGCTGGACTAAGGACTCAGCAGCCATGTTCTGATTCAGTATTTGAAAACCACCAAGAAGCAGATACAGCACAATGCTGAGGTGCAGTTACATGACTCCAAACCAACACCAGGTCCAGAGGCAATTTACATGGACTACAATCTAGCTGGCTTTCTGCTCTGACTTTCAAAAAGTGGAAGAGTATATCTGAATCTTTTGTCCATTCTCCATCTTCTATCCTAATTGTCAGTGGCCATAATGATGCAGAAAATTGAATTCTGGAAAACACAGCTCCCGTTTCTTAATTTTACATAGTATTAACTAGTGTTTTACTTTATGACATGCTACAGTATAACTATGCTAGAAGTTTGTGAGTTTCTTATATTTCAAAGTCTAGCCTGAATCTCCCCATACCTGGCAATAAATCAACATGGATAAAAGTGTGAGCTTTAGGGTAAGCCTGGATTTTGCCTGACTGTCTCCCTTGCCCAGATGACCACATCTGTATCTCTTCTTGGAGTCTCTGTTTCCTGTTCCATAAAATATATTTAGCACTACCATAGCCCATGGGGTTATTGTGAGGATTAAGTGGGATATTGCTATAAAGTACTGAGTGGTATTTCTAGCAAGTTGCAAGTGCTCCTTGTAGCTTAGTTCAGGTATTAGGGGACTTTTTTCAGCAGCAAACCTTTCCTCCAAAGTGAAAAACATTACACTAGTTTCATTCTATTTAAAAAAAAAAAAGTGCCTTAACTCTTTAAGATGCCAACAAGTACATGTTATTCTTTATTTCTCAAAGCCAATCTTTGCTACCCAACTCCAGCTTCTCTCCCAATTCTTCACTTATTAACCTATCCCAGGCCAGGCATTGGTGGCACACACCTTTAATCCCGGAACTTGGGAGGTGGGGAGGCAGGGGCAGGGGGCTCTCTGTGTTTGAGGCCAGGCTAGTCTACAGAGTGAATTCTAGGACAAGCTCCAAAGCAATACAGAGAAACCCTATCTTAAATTATATACATATATCAAAGGGAAGTAATGTTAGTCAATGAAAGTAATCTACTCCCAGATAAAATATTGATCCATTATTCCTAAACAATATATTCAAAAGTCATTCCAGCTATTGCTTTCCTCTATCTGCTCCTTCCTGCATATTACTTAGCTAAGGGAGTTTGGAATTCAACTTTAGCAACCTGGAACCAGTTTCAGTGGGTTCACATCTTGATGATAGAGAAATATAGTTAGCATGGCCAAGTTGTAAAAGGATGGAACCATAATCCCAAATAAATTATCTTTTCTGTAAGTTTTCTAGATCATTGTTTTGTTTTTTCCTTTTTTTTTTTTTTTTTTTAACAGTGATGAACAAGTAACTTACATATCCATGTGGCAGGAAAGACATAACATCAAGAACAGCAAGCTAGGATATTACATCTCAGCTGAAGACACATAAAATAGAGAGAGTGAACTGGAAGTAGATGAGACTAGAAAGCCCAACTCAGTTATATACCAACTCTAGCAAATCCATGTCCTGAAAGTTCAATAGCCTCCCAAACAACATCATGATATGAGGACAACTACTTAAATACATGAACCATGGAGATAATTCTCATTCAATATGTAGCAGTTCATTCCTCCATTTATTAGAGTGGCATATGTGTCATTAACCATTTCTTTTCATTCTAACAAGCATTCCTCATGTTGGGGCTATGTAGATGGCTAGAAAGTTAAGGGCACTTACTACTGTTCTTCTGGAGGACTTCAGTTCAGTTGTCAGTATCCACATAGTGACTCACAGCTGCCCAGGACTACAATTCATTAGGATATGATAACCTATTTTGACTTTTGCACTGCATACTCATAACAAACAAATACAATGTTTATGGAAATGAAAATGACAAAATAAATAAACCTTTAAACAGTGCTCAAGCCAGGTTGTAGTGGCACATCTTTAATCCCAGCTGTCCAGAGGTAGAAGTTGGTGTGTCTCTGGGAGGTCCTGCCTGGCCTACAGTGAGTTTTAGGACAGCCAGGGCTATCCAGAGAAACCTTGTTTCACCTCACAAAAATACTCATGTGTCTTTAAAAATTATAAACTCATCTTGAGTTGTCTTCCATATTTCCTTAGCATTAGGTCCTCAAGTAATGAATTGTGTTTACTTTTACTTTTTTTGTCAAATTCTTTCTACTCATTGAGATTTCCTTAAATGCTTTTCTGCTTTCATCTCCTCCCTTTAGTATCTTCCCTGTCTCTATTAGATCATTCCCATCAGATTACAAAATCGATTTTAGCACTCTTGTCTAAAAAAATATGATAAACGACAAGTCATTAACAAAATAAAATGTATCCCCCATTGAAATTACTTTTCACTTATTCATTTATTTCTTTTCTTCTTTTAATTTTATGAATATGTGCTTGGCCTTCATGTTTCTCTGTGTATCATGCACATACCTTGTGTTTGCAGAGGCCAAATGATGATATCAATCAGATCCCCTAGAACTTGAGATATAGACAGTTGTAATTTGCCTTTTATATGCTAAGAATTTAATTAAGGTTTCAGGAGGAAAGGACAATCTTCTTAACTACTGAGCTGTCTCTCCAGCTCCCTTAGTTAACCCTCACCTGACAATGAACTTCCAAGTCCAGCATAGAGCCACAAGCCTTTAATCACAGATCTTGGAAGACAGAGGCAAGTAGATCTCTATGAGTCTATAGCCAGCCTGGTCTACATCGTGAGTTCCAGACCAGACTAGCAAAAGTACATGGTTAGAACTGGTCTCAAAAATAAAATAAAACAAAAAAAAGATGAAGCTACAGAAATAATTTTCATTATAAAATGCCTAGAGTTATCAATTTTTTGAATTCTTGGGTTTAACTTCTAGTGCCTTAGATTCTTATGAGTTTGATAGCTCTTATGTCATCGTGTGTCTAATAACGTTGAAGCTTACCAGGCACACTGTGCGCCTAAATCAGTGTTCCATTACTAAACCCAGATAGAACAGACAAGAAAATGGAATGTATAGGGCAGAGGCACTAAGCTTGGCCATTTAGATGTGCCTAGGTCAGTGGTAGAATGAAAGTGTTCTTTAGAGCACTCATACCTCAGAAGAAAAGTCCATTCACACCGTATAATTATGAGCAAAATAAGAAGAAATTCTGAAAGTTTGGTAGTCAGGAGTTAGAGGTATTCTTGTGCCCATTCTCCCCTCAGGGTGGCTTCCCATCCTCTGTGAATCACTAAATACACTGGGAAAAGTTCCTTATGTAATAAAAGCCTCAAAGAAAAATGGTCAACCTCTCTTAGCCATGATGATGGCAGCCATTCATTTTTTCCTTTCTTCTAAGTCTTACTGTTTTAGAAGATGCATTGAATGTGTAGCAGGGGCTCTTTTCTATTTGGTACAATTATTCTGTCTCCTCATTAATTTCTGGTCTCCAACTACTAAGCTTAATGACATCAATGTGCTTTATTATGCTATTTTGTTTTTCAAACAGCATATACTGAAAGCAGCCAACTAAGGGAAATGTTTGCAGAATTATTGCTTGAGTTTTGACAAATAAATATTTAATACCCCCGAGTCTCTCATTTTCCCTTTATTCCACTGTTATCCCATAAAATTATTTGATTTATTACCTCTGTACAGATGATAAATCACTTTCCTTATGTACCTTTAAATCAAAACTAAGCAAGATAAACTAGTTTAATAATATTTTATTTTAGACTTTCTTCTATCTCCATAACCCTTGGCTTAGCCCCGTCAGAAATGATGTGTCAATTATATATTTTTTCAAACATTATTAATTTCTTACTAGTTCATACCCCCCCTTTTTAACTGAAAATAACCACTTACCATTCCTGTGATTTAATCATCCAGTTTCTCTTTGATTCCTTCTCTTTAATGCACATTGTTGGTACCTGTAGGATAAAATCATACTGTCTGTGTTGATGTTCAAAGCCTTGTAAATGTAAAACCCAGTAGTTAACCAGATTGCTTTTCTCTGATATGCCCTTTTTCTCTTCACAGTAGTAAGGGGATGGAGAACCACCTTAGGGAATTAACATTCTGCACCTTTCAGCCTATGAGGTAATGAGATCAGCTTTACCACCAGCCTCTGTTATGTGTGGGACAGGGCTGTGCCATCAAGACATTCCCTCACTCTCAATGTTTGCTATTAAACTATATATTAAACTATGAGGCAAGTCTGGAGTTTTAGTTGCATTATTGCTATTATGATAGGAAAATAAAACTAACCTGGAATAAGTAGAGAGAAGACTAGTTTACCAAAAAGGCAAAAATCACTCTAGGCTTCATTTGTAATTATTAAATGCTAAGATCAAGCCATTCTGAGATGTCACTCTCTCCTCTTTGAACCCATCTCATTTTGTTTTCCTCTGATTATCTCTGTGTGTGTCTCTGCTTTTCTTGCCCTCAGTTTTTCTTTCTCTGTTGCCTTTTCACATTTCCATTTATACCAAATTTCACATTTTTGCTTATGAAAGCATTCAACAATGTCTGCATTCCCATCCATACCTGAGTACTCCATGGAGTACTCATCTCTAAAGAAAAACTAAGATTACTTAAACACATCATTAATTCTCTTACTCACTATCTTGACAATACCTAACAAGAGCTTTTACTCTACTATGAACTATTTATTTTGCTTTGAGATAATTATTTGCTTTTATATTTTGTTTTAAGTTACAACCCAATAAAGTTTAATAATACCATCATTTTCTATAGTCCTTGTAACACCTCCCTAATACTAGTTTTAGCTATGATTGAATTTCTACATGTTTTTAAGTTCTTCCAGTTCCAATATTCTGAGAAATGCTAGCTAACTACTGTGTCTTTTATTTGTTCCATCCCCTCACATGTGACTATGACTGTCTTGTCTAAATGAACTTGGCCAATATCCATTATCTAATTAAAGAATATGTTTAAAACATGCCCATTTATAGGAGTTTCTGAATGAGTAATGCTAAACTGAAGCATTTTCAGGGACCAGAGTGGTAATATAAAAGAAAAAAATCAATGGAAAACTGTAAGAACTTGTGCTGTGTTCAACTTTAAAAATGACTTAGTGCTTTTTCCCTTTTCAACATGCATATCTCTTAACCACAGTGGTCAAATTAAGAATAACTGCCTACTCTATTCCTTGAGATAATAACTGTGTTTTTGAAGGATCACCACTATATGCTAGATTTCAAATGATTTTTGTTTTTATTAGACAAGTTACCATGTAGTCCAGTCTGTCATAAAATCTTTAATTCCCTATTTTTCCTTACCTCCAAATTACATTGTGGAATTATGGACAAATACTAGCATTGCTATCCCTAGAATTCAATTGCTAATTAGGCATGTTTAATACTAATTTTGGATTTTCCACATACACACAAATGATTAAAATATATGGTAAGCAGTATGTTGTGTGATCTTAATGATCCTGCCATGGTTTATATGTGTATCAAGTCACCCAATGTTTATACGTGGAATATGTACCTATATGTATTGAAACTTTCTATATACAAATTTATTTATTTATTTGAAAAATCTGTAGCAAACAGGTACAGAGCTTTTGTCCTTATAATTATTCCATAAACAGGATCTTATAATGCTTTATTGATTATTCACATTGGATTAAGCACGAGGCACTATAAGTAACCTGGAGAATATTTAAAGTATATGAGGGGATGTATATATATTGCATGAAAATATTGTCAGGATTATGGGAGGAATCTAGTTATATGTAAATTTTGAAATCTTCAGGAAAGATCTCTGGACCAATTCCTCAGGGACAGCTGAGGGACAATTCTATTTGATTTTAAAGTTTCAAATATACCTCAGTAAAGTTCACTGGAGGATGTGCTTCACTATAGGTATGTACTTCCTGCTTTATGTAATAGGTTTGTATCAGAATCCAAGTGCCCATACTACTAGAAATGTATAATATCATCTATAAATAGTAATTATTGGCCATCATTTAAAAGTTTTATCGAAAGGATTATTATGTTGGATCATTTAACTTCTAAATAATTCATACTAGAATTCTTGTATGCAGGCAAACATGACATGTACCATGGTGGTAAATATTTGCATTCTCATCCCTCTTAGGGCAAACATAGGAAGTTTTGAGGCAAGTCTAGTATACATAGAAAATTCAGTGAAATACAGGAAATTGTGTCCACCAAATCAAAGCAAAAGACATCAACAAGCAACTCCTCAAATAACAACAACAAATTCTAAACATGTATTCATTATGAACTATGTCATTCTTTTCATAAAAATTTTATTAGTCAATTTATAGACTCTTCCCCATACCTCTTGCTTCATAGTGATACAGAATATTCAGGTGGGAAATTCTCCAGGCTGATATGTGATCCAATATCTAGCTGTTAGACTTATTTGTACACAATGACCTGTGTGTTCCTGGGTGTTTTGAGAGTATCCAAACGTTCATTAAATTCTAAGCTCTAATTCAGTGTGTAAAACAATTATTCTTTCTAGGCAGTGTATTGTGAATCCCTCTCTGCCAGAGTCCATGTTGAATACTAAGAGATTTATTATAAACAGCCCCAGGCATTGAAGAAGCCACAATTGTAGTTGAAATAAAAGTTGTATTCTTCTCTCACTACCCCATATTCCACATTCATACTTTTGAATTTAGATGGAGTCTTGGAAAGTTCCTACCAAGAAAAGGCAGCCTTTTACAATGTGGCTAAGACTTAGGTTTGGATTTTATGTGTGACCAGTCTTGCCATGTAGGTGACCTCTCACCATTTACAGCTCACTCCTGTCATCATTTATTGAATTTTGTGAGTAAAATGAGGTGCTTTGGGGCATTATTGAATGTTATGATTGCAAAGGTCTCAGGATTTATTCATCAAAAATGTCAGGGGCTTTCCCTACAGTATTTGATGAGTACTTTGAAGGCTTTAAGGAAGTTTTTATTTATTTATTTATTTATTTATTTTTACTTGTAAAGATTTATATGGTATTAATGCTTTTCTATGAAAAGTGAGAAGACCCCAGTTCCCAATACATTCATCATCTACATTCTGTTTATTTTTGTCTAAATCTCAGTATGTTTCCCCTAAGATTTTAGATTATTTGTTTCAGCTTGGAGGAAAGATTTCAAAATTCTGTAACAAATAACTTATAATTCTATCAAATCTGGTTTCAGTATAAATTTGTAGCAAAGTCTGTGCCCAGTCTTACTTTCCTCATCCCCTTTCCTCATCTTCTCCCTTTCTCTTTCCTCCCTCCCTCTGGCTCCTCCTACTCCCTCCTCTTCTTCCACCTTCTTGCATATGTACTTATTTAATATATAAGTAAATAGACTATTTAGGTCACAACTAGGAGATGAGGTTCAGAATCCTAAGTAATAGGATTTCTTGAGAAATTAAATCCCAGCATTTGGAAGGCAAAAGGGAGGAGGATCTCTATGAGTTCAAAGCTGGCCTTGTCTGCAGAGCAAGTTCCAGGACAGCCAGGGTTGTTACATAGAGAAACCCTATCTTAAAACAAAAGGGGTAAAAAAGATAAAAATTGTCCATTATGTATCAGTTGAAATCTAGTTGTAAGCCATAGGCTATATAATGTTTGTGATTCTCTGTGTGCTCTTAGAGCACATCCTTAATAGCTCTGGTATGCTTAATACATTCTATTTCATAGAAGCAAAATAGACTGGAATTTATGCTGTGATAATATAATAAAAAGAAATTAAGGAATGAGATGTAGAGAATTGTGGAGAATATATATATATATATATATATATATATGAAATAATTGTTGAAATAATGTGTAAGAACAACTCAAAAGTAATATATTAAGTAGTCACAAATAAGGAAATGATGAACTATGCCTCTGGGTATGTCCACACTGGAATGTCCACTAAGGTAAGAAATTATATAATAGAGATGGAAGTAAAATGGATATGGCAATAAAAATTCCAATACCAAGTGGTCATCTCTGAAAGCAGACATAAATAACATTAGACAAACTGAACAAGGTGTCTTTATGAATATAAGGACATATATGCCCATCTGTGCTTTGGGCATTGGCTTCTGCCAACTGTAATTAATTTGTAGTTTTATGTGTTTCTATGGTTCTGACATATCTTTGGATTTTGGGATTTAGAAACTGTGCATACTACGTGATCATTACTCACTTCCTCCAGTACAAACATTGGTAGACATGATCTTTTTCTCTGATTGTCAGTCATCATTACCATAAAGTTCTGGACTTTATAAATGAGAACTGTATTTATTTACCAGTCTCTAATTTCTTTTAAGTTAAAGGTGGTATCTGTTTCTTACCTTTCTATGTGCCAGCTACAAACTTAACTTTAGCTTGTTTCTATGGTCTCAACCTGAGATGAAGTCAGGAATGAACATTTCTATATTTACAATTCACTCATTTATTTTATTTTATTGTTATTTTAAAGCAATCTTATTTTACATACCAATCAAAGTTCCATCTGTCCTCCCACTCCCCCCACCATCTCCCCATCCCACCCTCTATCCCACCCCAACCCCCATCCACTCCTCAGAGAGGGTGAAACCTCCAATGGGGAGTCATCAAAGTCTGTCACATCATTTTGGGCAGGACCAGAGTCATTCCCCCACCCCTGCATCCAAGATGAGCAAGGTGTCCCTCCATAGGGAATGGGCTCCAAAAAGCCAGTGCATGCACTAGGAATTATTAATGGTTCCACTGCCACAGGCTCCATAGACTGACCAAGACCTCCAGACTGTCACCACATTCAGGAGCCCTACTTTGGTATTATGCAGTTTCCCCAGCTGTCAGTCTGGAGTCAGTGAGTTCCCTCTTGCTCAGCTCAGCTGTTTCTATGGGTTTCTCCAAAATGGTCTTCAAACCTTTGCTCATACTATCACTCCTTCCTCTCCACAAGTGGACTCCAAGGGTTTAGTCTAGTGCTTAGCTGTAAATCTCTGCTTCTGCTTCCATCAGTTACTGGATGACGGTTCTATGATAATAATTAAGGGACCTATCAATCTGATTGTGAGGGAAGGGCATTTAAGGTACCCTGTCCAGTATTGCTTAGAATTTTAGTTGGGGTCATCCTTGTGGATTCTTGTGAATTTCTATAGTCCTGGGGTTTTTATTAAGCCCACAAGGCCTCCCTCTATCAAGTTACCTCTTTCCTTGTTCCCCCTGTCTGTCCTTCCCCCAACTTGAAAATCCAGATCTCTTGTATTCTTCTCCCCTCTCTCCTTTTTCACTTCCCACATCCTTACCTCCCTACCCCTCTCTCCATGCTCCCAAATTACTCATGAGATCTTGTCTATTTCCCAATCAACAATTAATAAATGGAACTGAGAAACTTCTCTAAGGCAAAAGACATCGTCAACAAGACAAAATTGCAACCTACAGAATGAGAAAAGTTATTCACAAACCCCACATCTGACAGAGGGCTGATTTCCAAAATAAACAAAGAACACAAAACTACTCACCAAAACACAAAATAATCCAATTTAAAAATGGGGTACAACTCTAAGTGGAGAATTCTCAAGTGAGGAGTCTCAAGTGGTCAAAAAGCACTTAAGGTATTGTTCAACATCCTTAGACATCAGAGAAATGCAAATCAAATCAGCTCTGAGATACCATCTTAAACCTGTGAGAATGACCAAGACCTCTAATGAAAGCTTATGCTGGAGAGAATGTAGAATAACGAGAACACTCCTCCACTGCTTGTGGGAGTGCAAACTTGTACACCTGCTTTGGATATCAGTATGGCAGTTTTGATCTTCCCTAAGACTCAGCAATACCATTCTTGGACATATACGCAAATGATACACACTCACAACACAAGGATATTTATTCAACTATATTCTTACATCATTATTTGTAATAGCCAGAACCTTGAAGCAACATAGATGCCCCTCAATCAAAGAATGGATAAAGAAAATGTGTTATATATACACAGTGGTTCACTGCTCAGTGGTAAAAATCAGTGACATTTTGAAATTCACAGGCCAATGGATGGAAGTAGAAGAAACCATCCTGAGTGAGGAAACACAGGCACAGAAAGATAAACACAGTATATATTCACTCATAAGTGGAAAGTTAATGACATGAAACAAAAGATAACCATCCTACAGTCCACAACCCCAGAGAAGCCAGGAAACAAAGCGAACCAGAAGAGAGAAATTCCACTCAATTCTGATTTGAGAAATGTATCAAGAGATCTATAAAAGCTAGTGGCCTTTTAACTGTGAGAATTCTGAACTAACAAAGAAAACAAAATTAGAGAAAAAGAGACAGAGGCAGAGATGGATACAGGTAATGTTAGCAGTTAAACTTGAATTTTGTTCACATTCAAAAAAATGAAAAGTTTGGATAATTATATCACTCAAACATGTAATTTCTAATAAAGTATATTGGCAATATCCAAGGACATGGATAAGTTAAAACACTCAAATTTAAATGATAAAACATACAATGGCTCTTGTTTTGTATTTGCAAATTATGTCAGTATGTAAAATTGTTCTTTGGTAGATCCTTCTCCTAGTCTGGGGAACAGACTATACACAGATTTAATCAAACAACATTTCCCATTTAATTGCTATTGGGAGTACTTCATGATAACTGGCCACTGATTCTATTTGATTTATTTGTGTCTCATATAGAATGTGTTGATAATATTTTAATTTGTTCAATTTCCATATAACATTTAACATTGCTACAGGTATTAGCTATATATATATATATATATATATATATATATATATATATGTTGTCTATAACATCTGAACCACATATTGCTGGTAACATAGATAAATTAATAACTGACAAATCAGAATATCCTCACATTCTATCTGTAGTCTTCTATACACTTACCTAGCAGGCCATCAATTTTCTTTATTGGTTTGAAATCTTCTCAGAAACTGATGTTTAAAATAGGAACAAAAGAAATGGATTGGTAATACCAAAGTTGAAAAACAACTGTGCCTTGGACAGAGACTTGAGGTGTGTTTGTGTGTGCATGTGTTTGTGTGTCTCTCTGTCTGTGGCCCTGGTGTGTGAATCTGAAATCAGTGCTCACTCACTAACACACACACAAAGACACACACACACACACACTCTCTCTCTCTCTCTCTCACACACACACACACCACACACACAACACACACACACACACACACACACACACACACACAATGTAATTACTACAAATCTGATCTTTTAGCAATACTAAGAAGACTATACCAGTATTTCTTGGTGAGTTCTTCAGGGCTATTGACAGCAAGAAACACTGTTATAATGTAATTTGATTTGTTTTCATCCATTTTTATCTGTATGTCCAATTTAAAGGCTACTGTACCATTCCCCTACGGATGAAAAGGAAGAATCAAAGGGGGATCAAAGAAAGGTGTGTTCAGTTCAGAGTTCTAAAGAACATGTCTCTTGGTTTACATCCCAAGGGACATTCATAAAGATTTTTTAACCATTGCTTTCCTTTGGGTGTCTGTCAAAGTCCACCAATGAATGAATACACAGTGCTCCGTAACTTAAAAGTCATATCTACGTGCAGTTTGGGGTGCATACACATATATGCAGCATGATGCTATAGAGTGTAAATGTAAAAACAGAATTCATTGTAGGCAAAAACAAAGACAAAAAAAATTGAAGTTCCCCTGAGGCCTTATTATCCTGTGAAAAAATACACAGCCTGGGTATGATTGAAATAGACTTAGCACAGACTGAAGGGGTCCCAATAGAGAAATACCACCCCTGAGGCTCACCTGATTTAAAAAGCCAGGTGAATCTATTTAACTGTAGTAATAGAAATTCCCTGTAAAGCCAGTAACCTTGTTAATACAAAGTCATCTCTGGAACTGGGAGGTTATTCCATTCCCGTCTGTTCTTCAGGCTCAGAGAAGCTGAACCTGCTTGTCCACTGAAATGGGGAGGGTAGAGCTTCTTTGCCACCTGCATGTGCCTTGATAACCCTTTGGCACGTCCACTTGCTGTGAGAAAGCTCTAATTCATCACATGTCTTAGTCAACAAAGCAGCTGGGAACAGCAGGCTTGTTTTGAGAGCCTACTGTGTACCCTCTCCTTCACAGCACATAGACATCCCAGGTGGCAGCGGAAAACTACCCTGAACAGTTTGGAAGCCAACTCCTTGACAGCCTTTTGTGTTTGTCACAGTGATGCATCACCTTATCCAAGACATGGAGCTCTGCCAGGGTAGCCAGTGCTGAAAGGCACAGCTCATCCTTTTGAAGGGATGGGTGAAGGCAAATTTAATTTCTTCCTGGAGAAAATGTCACCACCACCATCAGTGTACACAAAGGAGGCACACTGAAATTTTGCTGTACTCTTGGGAGAGAGAGAGAGAGAGAGAGAGAGAGAGAGAGAGAGAGAAAGAGAGAGAGAGAGAGAGAGAAGAGAGATGATTTATGAACAAAGAAACAGTATTTTCCCTTAGGGAATTTATTTCATTTGTGAAGAGAAAGAGGAAAGATATTTAAACAAGAGATTTACTAGTTTAGTTGATGATCAGCAAACTTCCCCTGCCATTTTGGCTGTAATTTAAAAAAAAAAAAGTAAACTTTCCTTTAAAATCATTTTTTTTGATTTCTGTACCAGAGGAAGAACAATAGAAAGAACATCTCCAAAAACAAGAACCATTCATGAGACTTCATCTCCACAATGATAAATACTCAGTTGCAGAAAACACATTTTATCTCATGTTCCCTAATGAACACTGAGTTTTAGATAAACCCACATGTGTGCATAAAATTAGATCTATCAAATACATGCCCTCCAGTCAGGAAATATATTCCATTTTTGTTTCATTTTGGAATAACAAGTAATTTATTTTATTGGGGCATAGTTAATTTGCTGGATGTAACTTGACTTTAGCAAATTCGTTAAATCAATTATAAAATAAATGAAATATTTTCTGTTGGTTTTACTAATAACAATCAATTACAGTATTTATGAAGATGGTTTGGATAAGTATGTTTTTAATTTGATACACAGGCATGAAAGCTTGCCTTTATCTTCCTAGACTTGTGGGGGGGGGTGTGCATGCACAAGTGGGCTTGTGCATGTGAAAGATAAAGGTCCACATTTGATGTGATTCCCTATGTGTTATCCATTTCTCTTCTTTAAAAGATATCTTTATTTATTATTTTGTTTATATGTGTATGAGGCTAGAAAGAGTCTCATTCCCTGCAGCTAGCTTTATAGGTAGGTGTGAGCCATCAAACAGAGCTTCTGAGGGCCAAATTCTAGTTATCTACAAGAACAGTAAGTGTTCCTAGCTCTTGACTCAGCTCTTGGGCCTCAGTCCCTTGTTCTCCTGAAACAGGTTCTCTCATTATCTCAATAGAGGTGACCTTGGACAGACTGGTGGGCAAACAAGACCTAAGTATTTACTACTTATCTCTTTTGAGGCAATGCTAAGATAAGAAGTACACACTCAGGTTAGTACATGGGGTTTCTTTACATTTTTGTTTTTATTTTATTTTATAGATTTGTTTTTTGGTTTTTATTTTTCTTTTGAGACAGAGTTTCTCTGTATTGCATTGGAGCCTGTCCAGGAACTAGCTTTGTAGACCAAGCTGGTCTCAAACTCATAGACATCTACCTGCCTCTGCCTCCTGAGTGCTAGGATTAAAGGCGTGAAACACCTGGCAAGTACATGGGTTTTCATAATCAAACTCAGGAACTCATCTTGTTTATCAAAACTTAAATGACTCCACTAAACTTTCTCCCCAGCCTCCAAGAGTATATTTCCCTTTGCCTTTAATTTGGTTGCTAATTACATTAGAACTGCCTTTATCCAGGGAGTAACCTCATGTTACTTTCTATGGTGTGCACTTGGGAAAATACATGGGAGCTACAGAAGGTTGAACCCGTTCTCTGTCACTGTCTTGTCACTAGAAGGTCCTCATTCTATACATCTTTATTCTTCAGGTAATGTAATCTTAAAATCCCTGTTTCTGAGATTATCTTCAGTTATACCTTCTTTACTTTCCATAATTAAATGCCATAATTTTGGATTTTTTAAAATTATCTAAGGCAACAACATTTGTTTTGTTGTTTGGTATTCATTCATAGAAACTATACATGTTATTTTTCTTTTTGGTAAGTCCTGCTTAAGTCTGATGTTGAGGAAAACAAGCCTTCAGATTGTACTCTTTTTATCATCCTTATTAGCCTTCTAAATTGGGAAATCAACATGAGTAGTGAAGGATTCAAGAATATGTTCCTAACATGCTTCTCTAGCAAAAGTGTTTGTCTAAGCTTGGCATAATGAGGAATAGCATATTCACAGAGAACATTCAAATTTCCCTCTTTCTTCTTCAAAACAGAAACTGTAACGCACAAAGAAGATAGAAAATTAAGAGATTGGGGAGAAGGAAATTTACCTTAACGGACAGCACAGGGGAAAGAAAGATGGGAGATGAAGGAGAACTACTAAAACACAATTAGTTTGAAACTGTCATAATGTTATCCAACACCTGATACTTTATTTTATTTCATTTTTGATAATTTTTTGTTTAAATTTAAAACAAGCTAGTTTTATATGTCAATCCAAATTCCCGCACTATCCCGTCCTTCCCTATTCCCCCACCAATCCACATCTCATCCCCTCTCTGCTCCCCAAGGAAAGTGAGACCTTCCATGGGGAGGCTGCAATGTCTGTGATGTCATTTGGAGCAGGTCCTAGGCTCTACTCCATGTGTCTAGGTTGAGGGAGTATCCCTCTATGTGGAATGGGCTCCCAAAGTCCATTCTTAAACTATGGATAAATACTAATCCATTACTAAAGGCTCCATAGACTGCCTAGTCTTCCCAACAGCCACATTTAGGGAGTCTGGATCAGTCCTATGCTTGTTTCCCATCTATAAAACTGGAGTCCACAAGCTTCCCCTTATTCAAGTCAGCTGTGTCTGTGGGTTTCTCCAGCCTGGTCTTGACCCCTTTGCTCATCACTACTCCCTCAGTGCACCTGTATTCCAGGAGCTATAGCTCAGTATTTATCTGTGGGTGTCTGCTTCTGCTTCTTTCAGCTACTGGATGAAAGCTATAGGATGGCATAAAAGGTAGTGGCCAATCTCATTATCAGGAAAATACATTTAAAGTAGCCTTTCCATTTTTGCTTAGGGTGTTAGTTGGGTTCTTCCTTGTAGATCTCTGTACAGTGGCAGATTTCTCTTAAAATCTATAATGGCTCCCTCTATTATATTATCTCTTGTCTTGCTCTCCTCTTTTCTTTCCCTGACTCAATCTTCCTGCTCCCTCATGTCCACCTCTCTCCTCTTCTTTCTCCTGACTCCCTCTCCCCTCCCCCAAGCTCCTAATTTGCTTGGGAGATCTTGTCCCTTTCTCATTCTCCATGGGACCATGTATGGTCTTTCTTGTTTCCTAGCTTTTCTGGCTGTGTGGATTTGTAGACTGGTAATCTTTTGCTCTATGTCTAGAAAATATATATGAGTGACAACATACTGTGTCTTTTTGTGACTGGGTTACCTCACTCAGGATGGTTTTTTCTAGTTCCATCCATTTGCCTGTGAATTTCAAGATTCCATTGTTTTCTTTTGTTTGTTTGCTTATTTTCCTGCAGAGTAGTACCCCGTAGTGTAAATGTACCACATTTTCCCCATCCATTCTTCAGTTGAGGGTGTTTAGGTTGCTTCCACATTCTGGCTATTACAAATAATGCTGCTATGAACATTGTTGAACAGAAGTCTTTGTGGTATGAATGGGCATCTTTTGGGTATATTCCTAAGAGTGGAATTACTGGATCTTGAGGTAGACTGATTTCCATTTTTCTGAGGAACTGTCATACTGATTTCAAGGTAAGAAAAATAGATGGCCCCTATAGACCAATAAACATTTTTCCCAACTGGGAGGAATACCTGATAAAATTCTGTAAGAACAGACAATGTCAAAAAATATAATCTTTATTTTACCTCCCCACATAAATTTAATTATATCCCTTCAATATCCTAAGCTCAACTAATAAGAAATGACATTTCAGGTTTAGTTTTCATTTATTAGATAATATAAAGCTTACATTAAATTTTCATGTGGGCTTTATTCATATTTTTCTCATGTCTTATTTAATTGTTAGGTTTCCTCAACCCCCTGAGTAAAAGTAAACTTTGCCACCCTTATACTTTAATATATCCATTTCACTATTTATCATGACATTCATTTGCCTAGCTATGCTATTTCTTCTGGAACATATAGAACTTCATCATATGGATAAGAAACCATGAGGGTTCTTAGATTCACTTATCTCAAGACTGTGGCACTTTAACACATCACCTTTGTAATTTTAACAGAAACATGTAAGAGAATGAGGGATTGGTAGCAAGAAATTTGTCAGCAGTGTAGTGGATGAAAACCAGAACCAGAACTTTGAGGTAGCCCTGCCTAACACCCACCTTTTCCATAGATTGCTGAAGCATGTGAAGGGGATGAACCTACAATTTCAAAGCTACTGTCAGTATCTCTAAGACACAAAGAAAAAATAAGATATCCAATGGGAGTCCTAATGATTGCCGAGTATTAAGGGTGTCACAGAAGCCAGAGGTCTGGAACCAGATCAATGACTCATTGCAATGAACACTTACAGGTGAAGATAATGGACTAAAGGATATACTACTGTATGACTTACTGAGCCCTGCTTACAATTTTCATTCAAGATTGGTGTGTGTGTGGTGGTCTTGTTTCTTTGTTTAGTTGGATTTTTGTTTTGGCGTTTATGTTTTGTGTTGGGAGGAGGCTGCAAAGGCAGAGGGCAGAGGGTGAAATAAGTGGGATTGGGATGCATGATGTGAAATCTACAAAGAATTAATAAAAAAAGGTTTTAAAATAAATCAACCATCTAAATATTAATGAAATTAAGTCCTGTCCAAAGAAAAACCACACACACACACACACACACACACACACACACACACACACACACACACACACACGCCACACTTAAAAGCAACATAGTGGTGCAGGTGTGCTGACTGACTTGCGTGGATGGAAATTGTATCTAAGGAGGTGAAGTTCCTTCCTAAAGGATCAGAATTCTTGTCTTCACAGTTTTGAGGTACTTTCTGTGTTTCAGTCCATTTACTATGCTTGTAGCACAGCTGGTGCCAAGTAGGTTTAGCTATGTGACTTATATTAGTACTCTACATCCCCTTGTTATTCAATACAGTTTGAGAACAAGTATCTTTCCAGGTTTGCCTGCGTTTTCTCAGCTTCTCACTCTCTCTGCCTTATATCTGTGTGTTTAGAAAGCAGTGGATCTAACTGTTTTGTGAACGGATTGAATTCTTGCTTTGAAATCTCACTGAGTCTGGTCTCTTTCAATCAAACAGACATATTTTGTGCTATTTAGATTAGTACATTCAAGCCATAGCCTTAATACAAACACTTAGAAGATAGAAGACAGGGTATAAATATAGACATGATGGGTCCAATTATATTTTATACAGTTCATAAGTGGCCTGGTGGAAATAAGACAAAATATATCACTTTATTATTTGATTACAGTGTTCTCATTGTACCCAGCTGATCAGTTAAGTCCCTGCTAAGTCTCAAAACACATTTAGAAAATCAAAGGAGGTGCAGAAAATAGATACCGAGCAACAATTTCCTGCCATGTACAGATACTCCTAATTGACCTTTTCTCCTGTTGCTTTCAAAGCAATTAGGAAAGATAATTGTAGCTTAAGAAACATAGGGAGAAGAGTAACAGAACAGATGGGTCAAGAAATATATTTTGATTTGGAAAATGAAATGCATCATTTGTGAATTAGGCCTTCATGACGTTTGGAGTGATAATGTACTTAAAATACCATCCAATCCAAGAAATATGTTGGTCTTGGGAATATCAGATCTTCTTGACTTTTTGATAAGTCTTTTTTGTGAATACCACAATTTCTGTTCATTTTAGAATGAAGTTCAGTATATTCCTCACAAAGTATTTCAGGGGTTAAATTACATATTCTTCTGAATGGATGCCATTTGTAATCCTTACATTGCTAAGCAAAAGTGATGGAGGTTGCCTGTAAAAACTGTAGCATTTACCTCATGCATCTCAATCAGATATGTCCTTGAATATTAATCTATGCAATGCCTGGATTTAGAATGTAGTAGGTTGGGACATACTTCTCCTTCAGAGTGAGATGAACTATCTACATTAATTTGTTTTGCTGCTGTAAGAGAATGCCACATACTTGGTGGTTTGCAAACTACAGAAATGGATTCCTTATATTTCTCAGGATGAGAAGTCCTATCATCAAGATGATTACATATTTGGCATCTGGGGAGGGCTTCCTGCTTGCTTTTGCTCTATTCCATGATCACGGGGTGTTTTTTTTTTTTTCAGGTCCCTTGTCCTCAGAGGATTATCTTATACTCTAGAATTTAATGTACAAGTTTGAGAAAATACCAGGTACTGATTATAGCATTCAGTATCTCCTGTTCTTCCAAAATTGATGTCTTCCTCACATGTAAATACATTCATTCCTTCTCAGAAGCCTGCAGTGCTTTCACATGTATCACTGACAACTCCTAAAAGCTAAAACTTGGGACCTTAAATAAATACCTTCTATAACAGACATGGAAGGGAAGGTAATTCAAGATACCTTAAATTCTAAAACAGTTTGTTCTTCAGGTGTGAAACTGTGGAATCAAAAAAAGTTATGTGCTGCCAAAATACAATGGAGGGGTATCAGATAGATATGGAAAAGAGAAATCAGCATAAAGAGTAGTGTCATACATTTCAAGAAGTCCTGAATCCAACAGGGTAGACAACATTAAGCTTTCATGATCAATAATAATCTCTTTGTCTCTGATGGCTACCAAGGTTAGTATTTCATTCTGAGCCCATTAATTCTTTGACTCATCAGAATTTTGTCAAAAAAAGAATCGAGGCTTAAGTCTCTGTATGCCCTCATGCATAGAACTCAGCCTGGTATATATGACAACTTAATAACTGATTCTAGTCTCAAGGTAGTCTTCTGTGATTATCAAGCTTACCTTTAACTCTGTACCTTGGTGATGCCCACAAGGTTAACCCATATTTAAATCACATGTACATGGTTCTTCCCATATGTGGCTGTGAGAATATTTCTGTCTCTAAGTATCGTTCTGTTGTGAGTTCCAAAGCTCTAACATTTTGAGCTTATGATGGCAGGTCAAGAGATCAGTCATGATGATGATCAACCAATCATTGTCTTGAACTGTAAGTCCTTAATAATGTTTAAATAGAAAATTAAATGTCCTTTGGCCACAGTTTCATGTTCTTCCTTGCATATAGGTTCTCTTATGTTTTCCATCGTATTCAATCTGACAGCGTTTCAGTTCTTTAAATTCTGCTTCTATTTCCTTTACTAAGTATGCCCTTCCAATCATGTTACTCAATTCTTATTTTCTTCTCAATAGTCTAGCCTTACATATTTTTCTCAGGCAAATATACCATTTCATCTCTAGCAAAATCTACCTTCCATAAAACAGAGAGACAAGAATGAAATTAAGCTAATTTCTTTGATGTCTTCTAACAAGGATGATCTTTGATCTGCTGTCCTAATTTCCATTTGAGGCCACATTTCTGAGGTACTATCCAACCATATTTCTCCCTGTATTCACTTCACAAATATTTATATAAGCTTTGTGAAAATTTATGGCTCTTTCTACATCTTTCCTCTCCTGAAACATTTCTAGAATGTTCTGTTCATAGGAATTTGGGCTTTTCATAGTTCCTATCTCAAAACTCCCTAGCCATTATCATTCTTACCTACTTCCAAAGCAACCACTACATTTCTTGGTATTTTTTTATAGCAGCATCTCCATTGTGTAGTATCAGTGTTATGCCTTGAACTGTCCAGGCTGCTGCCAGTTAATATCATAGTCCAAGTAACATAAACAATGCATATCCATTTCCCAAATCTCTAGAAGTTGGTAAAGCCAAAGTCAACAAAATAGAGGATTCAGTGTTGGTTAGTAAAATATGACCATCCTTTCACTGTGTCCTCATGATAGAAAGAGGAATGACTTTCTTGAATTTAATTAATATGCAAATCACCCTGTATTAGGCCAGCTGAAATCTAACGATCAAATTTTTTTCCAGAGGCCAAATATTCAAATATTATGCCCTTGGAGACTAGGATTTCAACCCAAGAATTTTAAGGAGATAGAAAGAGTCAGACAATGACAACACCTTTTCCTTTTGACAATTATGACCGTTTCCAAGCCCATATAGCATCTGATCAACTTATGACCTTTAGTTTCTATCAATATAGCACTATGCTTGAGAGAAATAACATAGTTAACAAAAATTCTAGCCTACTATTATAGCCTACTATTATACCTATCATGATGTACTAGAAATGATGCTCAACCACACTAAGTCTGATTTCAAGATTTGTAATAATATTTAGTTTATGATACTGTTGGAATTAATAGATAAATTATCAGCATAATTATTAACTCATGATAATATCTCTGGCATACCTTTTAAATAGAAAAAAAAAAAACACATGTCCAAAAAAAAAAGCACATAAAAAGATGTTATGAGCAGTTTCCTGCCAGCCTGGACCCAAAGCAGTGTCAGTCCCAAAATAATGCACAGAGACATTATATTAATTATGTACTTGTTGGCTGGTTACTAGTGCTTGTTATTGGATAGATCTGTCTTAAATATTAACTGATTTCTATCAATCTAAGTGTTTCTACGTGGTCTTAGCTTACCAGAGAAAAGATCTGAACCTCTTATTCCTCTTGGTCCTACATTTCAACTCCTCTTTACTACATCTCCCAGAATCCTCCTTATCTCCTAGCCCTTCCTATCTTACTTTCCTATTGGCCAACATGGCTTTATTCATTAGTCAATAAGAGAAACATATTTACAGAATGATATCTTGCATCATCTCTTCTTTTCTGTCTAAAATAAAAAGGGCTTTAACATAGTAAAATTTATTATGATAAAACATTTATCAAATAAGAACTATAGTTAACAATATTTAGTTCATTAACATTATCAGGAATTTAAAAAAATATTCTATCATCTTTCCAATCTGTGAGTCTAAAGGCTTATATGTAACTTCTTTAATCATAACTAAGGAAAAATATAACCATAACTATCTGTCTTTAACTCCATCAAAGACCACAGGATAGTATATAAACTCTAGAAATGGCAGAGACAACTTGTTACCTAGTCAGTCACCTGAAGTTCTTCTGCTATGTTCCATCTTCAGCTCATAGGCCATAGTGAGTCTGGCAGACTCCTCAACAAAGCAGGAAACTATAAACTGTTCACCTATACTGGCAGTTTGTCAGTCACTTTTCTCTGACTGTAGAATATCTGGCAGACTCTTTCAAGAAGCAGGAACCTTGCAGCACAGTCCATCTTGGTTTCAGCAGTCACTTTCCTGTGGGTCCTGCATATCAGTTTATACAGCATAAAGTCAAACTGTCTAGACAGGAACAGTATATTGTCTTTCATATTGGAAGCAAACTCCATAATGAGTTTCTAAGATGTCCATTTTCCTTTCTGACACAGGTGGTGTTGCCAGGAGCAGTTAGGTCTCACTGTCAAGAAAAACTCTAAACCAGTTTAAATGCCACATTCTGTAGGTCTTTGAAAGGTTTGAAGATTGCCTATGTAATTGAAATATATCCCTATATATCTTCAAAACCTAACCAACCTAACTAAACTTTGACTATCATAGGTAATGATCTACAATCTGCACTTAATTACACATTACATTTTTAAATGAGCCATACAAACAAAATACCTAAACAAGAGAATATATATGATATATATATATATATATATATATATATATATATATATATATATCACAAAATTGACCTTAAATTTGTATCAATAAATGAAAATTTATTTCAAAACAAAGTATTCATTTCTGTACCATAATACCCTTTTTATTTTTAAAAGGAGATTGATTGTGATCAATCACCATTTGTAACCAACCACATTTAAATGAAAACAAGCATTTATAGACAATACTTTGGAAAGTTATTCTTTCTAAACTGCTTTCTGCTTGTTGGGGACACTGTAATATAATGGAAATCCTAAGAAGACACAGAAATCTTGGCTGTAGTCTGCAAGGCTGCCTTTTCCAAGATATTTTGAATGTTGTATCACCTGGGACACTCTTTCAGGGGTCTTGCTTGATCAAACCATGTTAGTCTGGGAGGAAACCAAAGCATTTTATTTTCTGTGGAAACAAAACCTGAAATTATTTTCCCCATTAACCTGTTCTTCGACTTAAATATTCAAGGCAAAGTGAAGCATTTTTTAAATATATGAATTGGACTAATTAAGCAGTATGATAATTTAGTGTATTTTAGCAGCTGTTGTACCTTCCTTAGCAATTGAACGATTCAAAGACAACACAATATCATACAGTATCCAGCTTCTCTGTGTACTTTCCATCTTTATGTGGCTTTGTTACTAATCTATTTCTTCTACTTCTATTTTTTCATTTTTTGAGAAAGGTTTTCTCTGTGTGCTTTTGCCTGTCCTAGAATTCACTCTGTACACCAGGCTTGCCTTGAAATCATGGAGATCTGCTTGCCTTTGCCTCCCAAGTCTTGGGATTAAAGGCATGAGCCATCACACCCAGATACTCTCTTTCTTTCTATTTTTTTAAAACCACTTTACCCTCTTTCTTTTTTTTTTTTTTTCCCCGCCCAAGACTATGTATATTTTACACTGTAAGCCTTTAGAGGTTTTTCTTTATCTTAATCTGTCTTTACTGTAAATTTTTATTTTTTTCCTGGCAATGAGTCTTTTATCTGCTAAACAACAACATTGTTAAAATTAAAGTGGTGGCTGTTTTAGCCAGCTGTTCGTGTACACCATTCAATTGTTAGCAGGGCCTCTTAAAAGAGCTCTGTCACCCCGCCCCCCATATGCTGAATCAGGAAGACTCCTTTAAAGGAGCTGTGCAAATCTCTGCTTGTCTCTATCAAAACAGAACCCACTCAAGAAAAATGCTGCTACCAAGAAGTCTTGCTTGTAAATTGCTTGTTTTTAAAATCCCTGTTTAAGCTTTTGTCAGGTTTTAAGTGGAAGTTGTTAGTACCAACATTGTAGGTGCCATTTTGTTATGAGCAGTTTCCTGCCAGCCTGAACCCACAGCTGTGTTAGCCCCAAATAACACCCAGAGACTCTATTAGTTATAAAGCTCTAGGCCTGTTACTAGAATTTCTTATTGGGTAGCTCTGTGTTAAATATTAACTCATTTCTGTCAATCTAAGTGTTTCCATGTGGTCTTTTCTTACCAGAGAAAGGGTCTGGACCTCTTATCCTCTCAGGGCCTACTCTTTACTACATCTCTCAGAATCCTCCTTGTCTCCTGGTTCCACCTATCTTGCTTTCCTATTGGTTATCCATTAACCAATAAAGAAATATATTTACAAAATGCCATCTCCCATCAAAAAGAGCTGAGTGGTGATGGTACACACATTTAATTCCAGCACTCAGGAGATACAGGCAGATGGTTCTCTATGAGTTTGAGGCCAGCCTATTCTGAAGAGTGAGTTCAGGACAGCCAGGGCTACATAGAAAAACCCTGTCTCAAAAAACCAACAAACAACAAAAACCAATCCCTGACCTTGAAATTTAAAAGAAATAGATATCCATTTAAAAGGGGAATATTCAGGGTTAGTTTTATATTTGTTTGTAAAATTGGTATTGTTTAAAGAGAAAAATGCATTATGCCATCTGGTACCTCCAATGTAAAATGTAGGATGAGTCATGTGATATTGCTTAATAACAGATTCCTGAAAAACTAATAAAAACTGCTTCACAGAGGTATCAATGAGTTATGTGTGAAATCAGTCTTCCCAGTTTCTGGCAATTAATAAGGGCTAATACCTTCTTTTGAAAGGTTTCAGGCTAGAACTATGAACTCTTGTAAAGAGAAGATAAGCAGAGACAAAGAACTACACATGAATGCATTCATACAGGAATCAAAATCCTTATGATCATTTGTAACAAAATGACATGAACATGTACAGTTTTAAGAACAAAGATATTGGATTGCCTCTATGTATCTCCCTCACATAAAACCTGCTTAAAATACCATCTCTTATTCTTCCTCAGGACCACTGTTTTATAATTTCCTCAGTGAGATGTTGTTAGCTTTGAATTTTGGCATTAAAAGAAGAAAAGATGGAGGTATGAGCTCACTTAAAGTCCAGAGGCTTGAAGGGAAGGCAATTCCTGGCTTTGGACTGTAAATGGCATACCACCTTAATAAACTCATTGTGAATAAGTCACATATAACCACAGAATTTCCTTCCCAGCATTAAGGGCAAATCAATAGAAGAAAATACATTATCCAGATGTTATCATACAAAACCATGATTTAGATGTTGTCAAGTATTCTTTAAACACCATATCCTTTTGTTCTGAAATACTTGTTATTAAGTAGGTGTTTGAAGATGTATGTTGAATTTGTCTGCATGTTTTATTTATTCACTTACTTAAAACTTACTAGTAAATGCCTGTTATATTATAAAATATTCTTTTTAATAATTTAACAGTATAACAAGTATATATGTAAATATACATGGATGCATCATAATATGTATATGTATCATAATATATTATAGGTATAAATATATACTATGATAATGGTCATGGCTCTGCCTCCTGTCACTGTCATTTATTAGAAATAAGGACAAAAATGAAAGAGGACAAACCAACAAATAAAAATTATTTGATAATTTTATGTGTTAGAAAATATAAATTTAATGGGAAAATGTACATGTGAATGACTGATTTAAATTTCACTGAAGGGCAATTTTAATATATTTAGCCTTCTTGAGGTTGGTTTAAAAAGCAAAACAAAAAGTAAAGCTATATTACAGTCATTAAGACATTTTATTATCTCAGTTCTTCCTATTACTTTGTATTATTCTAAGGATACATACAGGAAATATAAGGGTAAACACTGAGTTGGGTTACCAAATGAAGTTACATGATGCTGCATTATTGAGTTGCTTAAAAATAGATAGCACACCTGGGACTTATATGGGCTGAAGGCTAATGGGCTGGAGGTGGAGAGGAAGGCAGTACAACCTCAGGTCTCCTCTACCTTTAGGTACTAAAATATTTAAACATGGACAGGCCCAAAGCTTCATATTTTCCCAGAGATGAGGCTTTCATAAGCATGTACATATGAAATACATTGATGCTGGTACATTAAAAGGAAGCTCCTTTTTTTCCTTGCTTACATTATAATATCAGTTGAAATAGAAACAATTCTCTTCTCTCTGATATTTATTACTTTCTGTAGATTAGAGCAATGGTCTATGAGGTGGATAGGAGGGAGTTACAAAGCGCCAAACTGTTGCTCCAAACTGTCACTTTTCTTGCTTTACCAACATTGATATTACAGTACAAAGTCAATGGAAACATGGAGTTTTCTCTGAGAAAAGGGTGGTAGCTTTCTCTAAGACACAGGGCACAGGTTTATGTAATCTTTCTAATACATTGATAATTTATCATGATCATATCTACCAGAAATATTTGGCTAGTGTAGAGTAGAATCCATCAGTTCAGATGCTCAGTGAAATCTGATTATAATTTAAATCTTGTTAACTCCAAGGTTCTGTGCTACTACCTGTTTGAAAAATAATATAGAAAGCTTTAGGGGCTGCTTTGTCCAGAGTTAGCTGTGTTCCCAGAAACTTTGCAGTAACAGTTTTTGATGTGAACATAGGACCCATGGGTATTGATTATCCCTCCATGATAATGATTGGCTGGATGCCCTATGTACCAGTCCTACAGGACCTCTACAGAAGACTTTGCTGCTTTGTTGCACTTCTTGGAGAAAAGGCAATAGCAGGAAAAATAAAATCCTTGTGACTTTGAAACCTAGGAAAACTAGTCCTTTCTATTCCTGTTGATTCTCTGAAATACCAATAACAAGGCTTCCAGGACTTGCTCTATTTTTTTGTTTTAAGTCATTCTGTTGAGTTTGTGTTTTGTTATTTTTTTGGTTGTGAGCCTAACCTTTAACGGCTGAGCCAAATCTCTCTTTTCTCTGTCTTTCTCCCTCCCTACTCCACATCCACTTTTCATTCTCCCTCTCTCTCCCTTTCTATCTTCCCCAGTTCATGTTCCTGCCTTTGAAAGCACTTACTAGCACAATTCTTTTTTTACAGTTTTTCTAAAAGACTGCAACAGATTTTAAGTGGTTTCTCTTTTCTTTTTCATAGCCTTCTAGCTTGCGATAAGAGAGGGGAAACCAATACAAGTTCATCTTTCAATAAACTATTTTTACACAGAAGACTATGTCAAGATAGGAGAAAAAAGAAGCATGTATGAGTCAGGCAAGTTTAAATGACTAGGATATTTTTTTAAATTTGCTCACGGTTATATGTTTGTGCATTTGTATATGTGAACACCCATGAGCCAAGTGGATGTGGGAAGGTCAGAGGACAACTTCTAAGAGTCGATCTTCTCCTTTTACCATGTAGGTAGCAGATATCAAACTGAGATGGCAAGGCTTGGTAACAAACTCCTCCTCTCACTGAACATCTTCTCTGCCCGGGAAATTATTTTAAAGACATGTTACTAGTTTACATTTGTGGTCTTGACTATTTTCATCTACAAACACTCACATTTGATTTGTGTACACATTTTCATTTTTGTTTCATTGATATCATGAGGTATTATGGTAAACAAAGAAAACATATTGACATTTTTTTATCAGAATAAACCATCAGCCACTAAATCTATTGGCAGTGGTATGTGAATCTCTTTTGTGATCTGAAATGAGCATTTTTCTATTAAGTTGTTTTCAGCCACTATAGAGTGAATGGTCCAGTTCTCCAATATTCTACATCAGTATATTGGGACAGACCATGATGGTTTGGCTGCTGAGAATAACTCAGGGCCAAGAATCCATCTGTCTGTAACAGAAATAACCAGAGAAGATGTTGTGGTGGCCAAGATTATGAGCTTTATGAACACCATCTGTACCTGGGAAAAGGACTGACCACAGAGGGTTAGTTGGAGAGGAACACAGCTGCCACTGTTCAAGTCTTTGCTGTAGTCATCCAGGCTTGTCCAGAATCAAGGGTGTGTGCCACAAACTTCACTGATTGCATTTATCACATAAAACTCAAGCATTACATCAACCACATCAAGGCAGGAATAAAGAGATCTGTAAAATTGAGAGATGAAGAAATACATTGAATTTTGGTAGCCAGGAGAATCCTGTTCATGGCAGCATGGAAGAAAGGAATGGATAAGGCAAAGAGGTTTCAATCAGTTTATGTCCTACAAATTCCAACAGAATCAGGGCTTCAGATATAGACAGCCAAGTTTAAATCAGGTGGTAATAGGATGCATTCCTGGATTGAGTCTTCTTTTAGGTGAGGTTAATATAATCTACTGTTTCAAAGATCACAACAAACAACCCAACAAATGTCTGAAGTCTTTACAATCTGTGCAGAATCCATATACTAAAATGTGAGGGCTCTTACTTCAATGTCCCCTATAATTTTTCTTGATCAGATAAAGATTCTGAAGAATACAGAAAAGAGTACAATATAGCCTCAAATGATTAACCCCGTCTAGGCCATTTTTCATTACACAATTTTTATTTTAATAAAACTTTAAGAAGTGAATATTTTCTAGATGTGCTGACCACATATATGAGTTCCTCTGGCAAGTATATATTTTAAGATAGGGTTTCATGTAGCTCAGGCAGGCTTTCAAATAGCCATGTATAGCTAGAGAAGATTTAGACATTTGTTTCTTCTATCTCTAAATCTGAAATGCTGGAGTCACATGCATGTTTTACAATATCCAGCTTATGAAGTGATGGAGAGGTTTCCCAGACAACTGGGCTAGCACTTTGCCAACTGAGCTACATCATCAGACTCTGATGTATTTTTTTCATTGTTTTGTTTACAAGACAAATGTATAATCCTGTGGTGATACGTTTCTTATGATCTAATAATGCCAGTGGAGTTTAGTTTGCAAAGCCATCCACACTAGTTAACTATAGAAACGAGACCATGCCAGACTTTGATGCTTCCCCCATGGCTGGCCTCACACTCTTTGAGCAGTGGATGGGGAGATGGTGAGGGAGAGGGAACTGGGGTTGATATGTAAAATAAGAGTGTTTTTAAATTAAAGTAAAAAAATAATAAAAGCAAGTAAACAGTGGTGGCAGGACTTGGGAGAAAGGCAGATGAATCTCTGAGTCCCAGACCGACTGGGCTATTGGAGAGTGAATCAGAGCTCACACCTTTAATCTCAAGATTTAAGAGGCATAAAAGTTAGAGGCATTCAGTCTGGTAGTTAGTCTCTGGCCATGTTGAGGAGAATATACAAATCTGAATTAATCTGAGGTTGGGAGCAGTCTCAGGATTACCCCTTTGGTCTGAACTTAGAGGTAAGAGCTAGTGGCTGGCTGCTTTGCTTTTTTGATCTTCAGCTTGAATCTTGAACCCTACTATGTCTATGGGTCATTTACATTTTGTGCTATACAATCCATAGTTTTTGTCTGTTTGTTTGTTTTGGTTTTTGGTGACTACACACACACACACACACACACACACACACACACACTTACATATATATGTGTGTGTGTGTGTGTGTGTGTGTGTATATATATATATATATATATATATATATATATATATATATATATCCTAGCCTTTAGCCAGAGTTTGCTAGCTCTGAGTGAGGAGCCAATAAAATACAAATTATATGTGAGAATACATGGAGAACCAAGATTCAGTGAAGAATGACTGTTGTGGATTATCCTGCTGTATGCTGTGAAAAGGTGTTGCTTTTATTGGTTGAAGAATAAAGATATTTTGGCCAATAGCCAGGCAGAATATAGCTAGGCAGGATATCCAAACAGAGTTATGGAAAAAAAGGATGCCAGAGAAACACCATGTAGCCTTCTGGGGAGCAAGATGTGAGGTAATAAATCAGGATCCCCATGATAATATATAAAATAATAGAAATGGGTTAATTGTGACAACTAGTTAATAATATGCAATTATAATTAATATTATGCCTTAGAGTCATTACTTGTTACAAATGACAATGGAGTTAAGTGTGGAATTCTGTTAAATGTCCATATTTCAAGGCTTGTGACAAAAGTTGGTGATGTGCCAAGTCTTTGTCAGTCTACTCATGTCTTTGTTTTCTGCACATCAGAAACACTAAAGAGACAAAATGAGGAAACAGCAATGGACCTGTGAAGGTCTCAAAGGAGAGTTAGTTATGTAAACAGGAACGTTAACCCACGTTAACAGTCGGGTCTCTCTTCAGCAGTCCTTCCTACTTAGCTCCAAATCACTCCTTTTTAATTTTTTTAAGTTCTGTTAGGAACAAATAAATTTGGAATGAAACATACTGGTTCCATACTATAAAACTGACCACATGATGTAGAAAGCAATGGTTGGTTCCTTTCGTATTAAGTCACTGCATTCTTTTTGCTTTCACAAATCACAGTTGTTTTACAATACACAGAATCACAACCCTTTTATTCTCTAGATCCTTTATTGGCTCTGAGCTGGGATATGATTCTTCTCCTTCATGTATCTTCTTTCCTCTGTTAAATGGAAGTACATTCAACTCTCTAATTTCAAAAATTGAAAAGGATTACTCCATACGCTATTAGATCATAAAACTGAGCCTGGAAACTGGGAGCCACTGTGTAGATATCATACCTGAAGCTGCCCTCAAATAGAAATGATGACCTGTACCTACTTTGTGAAGATTCACAAGAGAAGATGTGCATACACACAATTAGATCAAACTGAATCACATTGTAAACAATGCCAGGCCTGCTTCAGTATCTCCACAGGGAATTTTTGTTGTTGTTTGATGATCTGTAAATATTTTACTGTTTAAAAACTATTTCCCAATTCCTCCTTTCAGTGATAAACTAAATATTAGGAAAACTGCTGTTAATTTCTCTCTAGTTTGGCCAACTTTGGCTCCACAAATAGTTTGGAGCCCCTCATTTCTGTATAGTTTAACTAGAGGTCTATTTACTACATAATAAGTAGAAAAATATTCTCCTTCTGTGCCATGTTTTACTGAAACACCATAACTTTGTGCCCAATGTCTTGTGTTCACCTTGATTTTGGATTGTTGTAAACTTCTCTATAAACAAATTTTTATGAGCTATTTATACATAACAGACTAATTAAAATTTTAAACAGTTTGTACTGATACAAAACATGAAGTTCTTTTAATACTCAGAGGAAACAGTAGTTCAATTAATGTTTGTGTTTGCAGAATAAAATCCAGGGATTAATTGAATCAGTGACTACCTCAAAGAGAAAGTGACTCATAACCCATCACCATAAAATTGTACAAGAGAAATTGGAGTCAGTGTCACAGGTTTATGTTTGTTAGGGCATAATCATTTTTTGTACTCTAAGTGATTGTTGACAGAATTGCTGAAGTACACAATAATTATTCACTTTTCTATTAAATTCACATAAGATAGGAATATAAAAAGTGTATGTGTTTTTCAGGAATATTATGGGATTTGACAATTTTATTGGCTATATTTTTCATTTTATTTTATAATTGATGTATCTTTAGTAGCATTTCTTGGTGATAATTTTAAGTGGCTTCTGAACATCTGGTGATCACAACGGTGCAGAAAACTTAAATGTGATGTTTCAAGCAAGTTATTATAATATTCAGGGACTGTAGATTTGTGGGAATGAGACAGTTTTAATTCTGTCTGTTCTACACATGTTGGTATTTATACGCATGAAGAACATTCTAACTGACTAATTTACTTTCTTTTTTGGGGTACTATATCTGTTTTCCAATATTTGCCCCCAAAATATGGGAAATTTACCACATTCACATAAATTATTAAAAACTCAAGTGATATAGAAGTCAAGAAACTAATTTCCTTCCAATGAATTTTGAGCATTTTAAGATTGTGAAATAGTCTGGTACATTTCCACAATATCAAGGAAACTAAAGGAATGACACCATCTTTGCAGAATTGAATAGGATCAATAAAAGGTGGTTATATAAATTTTAAAAGACTAGGGATTAGGGAGAAAGCTCGGTCAGTAAAGTGCTTTCCTTGTGAGTGTAGGTACCTCCTTTTAATGCCCAGAATCCATATTTAAAAACAAGGACACAAGGACTTAGCATCCACACACTGGGAAAGCAGAAATTCATGGTTGAATCCTGTGAATCAGTGCAGGAAGAACCCAAACAATTATGGAATTGTTTGTTTTGTAATGAACTACATTTGCTTACTCATTTTCCTTTGTGCAGGTGTGTGTAAACATGCCAGCATCTGCATTAAGTGACATTCTTAGGATATGTATGTATGTATCAATGTATGTATGTATGTATGCACATTTCACGACACAGTTCTTTCCTTCTTTTATGTTTGTTAGTTCTGAGGACCAAACTCAGAACCCTGAACTTGTCAGGCTTGGGAACACACTCTTTATCCACAGTGCCATCTCACCTACCTGGCATCCTTGATTTTCTTCATGGCTTATTTGATGATTTTTGTTTTTGTTTGTGTCTTGCCTATGAAAAATATATTAAGAAAATTGCAAAGGACATAGGAAAAAAAAGAAGCAATATCACTCCATCTCCTCCTTTTTCCACCTCCAGCTATATATCTACCAACGTATATTTCCCAATGACTGGTAGAATACTGGTGTCTTATAAATGATGATGACGATATTATTTCTTAATGAAACTGGATATACAGAAAGGTGAAGTGTTGGGAATCCATGATAAATAGAGATAACTACAAATTCTTTTGCAGAGTAATGAACCTTGATCATGAGTGATATATTTAAACAAACAAACAAACAAGAAATGGTGTGTTTGGAAGGTGTTCATCTTAAAATGAAATTTGTAAGACCAAAACATTGAATAATTTATTTTATGGTCTTGGGGGTGTAATTGAACAGTTGCACAATTCAAAAAAGGCATGGTGGAATAAATCAGCTCACATCAGGGAGCCAAGAAGAAATAGGGTGAAAGGAGGTGACTGAGGATAACATGTTTTTCAAAAGCAACCTATAGTGAACTGCCTCTTCAAAGGAAAGTCTTCTGCAATTCCTGCTACTTTCTTGTAGTCCATTCAGTTGTGAACCCATCCACAGAGAACTCACGATTCCCTCACCTTCCAGTGAGAGCTCTTTGCCTATAACACAGGAACCTTTGGAAAAGTCCTTTATAATCTAAAGCCAGTGGCATTCTCAGAAAGACAATGCATTTTATTCTGCTTCCTAGATGTTGCTAGAACTGGTTCTTATTGATTGTGTTTATGATGTAGAAAGGAATGGTATAAGGCCACCAGGAAGCCAGGAAATATCTTATGAATATGTTAGACAGCATGGAGATATACCAAAACAAATCTTAAAGAAAGGTCTTGATGGACAGTGGTAACTGCTACTGGGGATTGGACCTTTCCATCTCTGTTGTTCAGTTAAGAGTCTCCAGAGTCAGCTGATCAGACTGTACCCCCAGATTCTGGAATACTTCAGAAGCCTCTTCAGAGACATTTAAAGTGAAAAAAAAAGAAAGTTGCATATACAAATAAATGTGTAATACTTTCCAAATTTCAGCATGTTTTGGCTTTCATTCTCTTCCAACTCTCGTAGGCATACTAAATGACTCCAAATTTGACTTTCATATTTATTAATTTGGCATAAATCAATTTTTGAGTGAGTCATTAGTTATTAATGTCACTGTAATTTTCCCCTCATATTGGGATTCCAATTTTGAATGAAAAGAAATCCTTAGTTCTTATCTGAAACTGTCCAAGCATTGGATTTTTTAATAGATGTATATATACAAGGAGCATAGATTTTGAAATAAGCACAAACAGAACAAGGGTCCCCCCTCCAAAAGCTGTTTGTAAAGAACTTTCTAGTTTGTCAGTTGCATAATTAGAAAATAGTATCATTTTAAGTTGATATAAATCATGTCCTTTTAAAATTTATTATAACATATACTATATTTAAATATTTAAAATATTATAAAAATTAGCCAATTTTCACAAATTTTGATAATAAGGTTGCTATGCTATATGGTTTATGTCAAGTTATCGCAAGCTAGAGCCATTTACAAATTAGGATTCTTAATTGACAAAATGCTTCCATAATATTTGTATTCAAGCAAGACTGTGGGGCATTTTTCTTGATTAAATATTGCTATGATAAAGCTCAGTTTACTGGGGGCTGAGAATTCCCTGGGCCATAGATCCTATCTGGTATAAGAAAACAGGCTGAGCATGTCTTAAGGGGAAAGCCATGTCTTTATCAGAGTCATCAAAGTCATGGTGTATTATTCCAGCAATAGAAGGCTAACTAATGTAGGACATTTGGGTCATAAGATCCCAGTGGAAATAAGGATTCCTTAGAGGCATTTTCTTAGTTGATTGACTATTGTTCCTACAATAGCCAATGGTATTGGCTTAGACTGAATTTATTACATAAACTGAAATATATTTGGGAAAGATTGTTCACCACAGGATGTTAAAATGAGATAATGTTTTTTTTTATTTGTTTTGTTTGCTTTTTTTTATTGATAACCAAATATGAAGTCATTTCATAGCTATAAACTAAGAGACAATCTTACTTTCAGGAAATGAATATACATCATTGTGAAGAAAAATCACAATGCAATTCCTAATAACAGTATCTGACATTTCATGAGATAAGTGGAGTATATAGTAGTGAACCTGTGGTCCAAATTGCATCATATTGAAATAATCAGAACTGGTGTTTTAAAAGGAATTTCATTTGAAGTCTTTTTTAGAAAATTTTTTGAGAAAAATTTATTCTTTTGTCAGAAATAGAAGGTGGACAACTGAGCAAGTAAAGGCCAAACTTCCATTTTGGTACCCATGACCTCCCTACATTACAAACAGAATGTAGAACTCGAATCCCAGGTCTACCTCTTGTGCTCACTCACCTGTGTGAGGCTGAAGTATTTCATCACCACCATCATCACCCTCTATTTTACACATCCAAATTTCAAAAATGTTACATTTCGCAAGTTACAGCTAGCTGACTTTTCCACCTTACCATAAACCAATTCTCAGCCAACACAAGTCACCTAATAGAAAATTTTGTTGGTAAAAGGAAAGTAAGTCATTTGGATTAGGGCATGTAGTTTATTTTAAAAGCTATCTGAAGGAGAGCTAGAATTTTTGGGGGGCCAGAGCATTGTTGAATTTGTTAGGCAAAGGAATTTGCTATATCCCTGAAAATTGAGAAAAAGAGTCCTGTGAAAATTTGTGAGTTAAGAAATCTCATTTATTACCACAAGGTAGGGTCTATCAGAAAGGAACAATATTGAAGGTCATTAATATTTGATGTGGCTCCAAGTAGAGATTGCTGAAATGTTAAACATCCAGGCTCAATAGTAACGACTTAATTTTACAAAGCACATTATAGTTTATGAGGAATTTTTCCATCTACTTCAATAATATTTTAAGGTGACTGAGAAGACAAATAGTTTGCTTTCTTCTCAAATAATAATACTGTTGTGGAGATGATTATAAAAAATGAACAACAGTTATTTGGCTCTTTAAAAGAAGAGGGCAAGGTTAAGTGGTACATCTAAGAACTGGATCTCTTGTTTGCTTCTCAGATGACATGTAAACATTGCTCTCATGTCTTTGATAATAACAAACTTATCTCAGTCTTTTGACTGATTCAAAGTGGTTTTGTGGCAAATTACTTAGAATGATAAAAGAGATAATATACATGTATTCCATGCTGTTAAAATAAGGAACATAGGTAGTGATAAAGAAATATCTCTTCTTTTTTATGACTTCATTTCCCCTGACTCAATTCATGTTCATGGTATCTTGTTCATCCCTGGGGTAATATTCTACATCTCTTCAGAATATTTAAGTCTTTAAACTTATTTTATACATAGTGACAAAAAGGATCTTGCTCTTATTTTGCCTAGCAGTCTTGGAAAATTATTGTGTACAGTAGTAAGGTTTTAACTATCTGCATAGTTTGCTAGTGTGTAGCTACACCATGATCTTGGTAACTAGTTCTCTAAGACCACTATAAGGGGTTGAATGATAATAGCTCTTAAAGGCTTATATGATGGTGGTGGAAGTGCTTGGGAAGATTTGGAGGTGTTGTATTGTAGGAGGAGCTATGTTACTTGGGGTTGCTTTGAATTCTTCCCATTCCCAATATCCCTCTCTCTGCCTCCTGTTTCTGGATCAAAGTATGAATTGTCAGCTTTTTTTGCCTTCATTCCTTTGCTACAACATTATAAACTAACCCCCCCCTGAAACTATAAGCCAACTTTAATATTTTGTTTTATAAGTTTCCTTGGTCACAGTGTTTTGTCACAGCAATAGAAAAATAACTAAGACAACCCTATTTATAGTTTCAACAACACTGTGCTAAGAAAAACAAAATGAATATTTATCCACACATGTTTTATTGCACAGAAACAAATCTACATCTGCAGGTGAGAAATATTTTTAAAGTGAAATTCCTACAGTTCCTCCAATTGACGTGTTTCAGATATATATATATATATATATACATATATATATATATATATACATATATATATGTATATATATATAATCATGTAAGTGGTTCATTTTAAAGCTGTGTTTTGGTAGGAAAATATATGTTTAGTGAGATATTGTTCAATCAAATTTACTATTTTATTCTGTATGTACAGGAAACTAACAATACTTTTTATTCAGTTTTCCGATAAGGATGAGAGTAGCCATCACATTAATTGTCTTGATCAGCCTTATCTGTTTCCCTGAGGAATTAGAGAGTGCTATTTCATGTTCTTCACACTTTAATAGAGGAGTTATCTAGAGGTCTCATTAAAATGCAAATTGTGAATTTATAGGTCTGGTATGGGACCTGAGAGTCTATTACCAATAGCTAAATGGTATTGTCAACCCTGCTGATTGACAGTGTACTGAGCAAAAGACATGTGATTAGGGTAGAAGGGCTGAGATGATCAGAGGGATTAATAGAAAACTCAATGGAACAAAAACAAAATAAACTTGTATTTAAATTTAAATTACTTGTATTATGAGCTAGATTTCCATAATTAGCCACCAACATATGTTTATATAGGTATGAAGTCAATATGGCAATTTTTACTTGCCTTACATTAATTAGAGTGTTGATTTTGACTTTCAACAGTATATGTGAACTTCATGTATTACGTGGAAGACTAAATACCTTTAATACCAAAGAAATACTCTAGCATCTTTATATTCAAGAAATCTTCAATATGATCATATAATTTATGCATGCATACAAATATATACACGTGTTAGTGTACAAGCATGTGTACTTAAATGTGTGAAGCGTCTAAAGGATAACCTCACAAACACATTCCATTTCCTTTGAAATAGCATCTCTCATTGTGAATCTGATAAGATACAGAAGACAATTCCAATATTTTTTGTATCTGTTGAGGTTTTTCTATGTTGCCTAGTATGTGGTCGATATTCAGAGAAGGTTCCATGTGGAGCAGAGAAGAAGGCATATGCTTTTGTGTTTGGATGGAATGTTCTATAGATGTCTGTTAAACCCTATTGAGACCAAACTTCTGTTATTTCTTTTGTTTCTTTGTTAATATTTGGCTGCTTGTCCTGTCTGGTGGTGAGAGTGGCATGCTGAAGTCTTCCACTATAAGTGTATGAGATTTTATTTGAGCTTTGAGTTTTAGTAGTGTTTCTTTTACAAATGTGGGTGCCTTTGTTTTGGGGGCATGGATGATTTGTATTTGGGGCATAGATGTTCAGAATTGAGACTTTGTGCTGATGGATTTCTCCTGTGATGAATACAAAATGACTGTCTTCATCTCTTTTGATTAATTTTGGTTGAAATCTAACTTGTTAGATATTAGGATAGCCACACCTGCTTGTTTCTTGTGTCCATTTGATTGGAAGATCTTTTCCCAGCCCTTTACTCTGAGGTCTATCTCTGAAGCTTAGATGAGTTTCTTGTATGCAGCTGAATGATGGATTCTGTCTTCTTATCCATTCTGTTAGCCTTATAGGCGAGGTAAGACCATTAATGTTGAGGGAATGTAAGGACCATTGATTGTTAATGTTTGTTTATTTTAGATTTATTGTTGGCAGTGGTATTTGAATATATTTATCCTGCTTTAGCCTTGCACTCTGCTGAAGTGGGATTATCAGTTTCCTATGGCTTTGTAAGCATTGTTAACTTCCTTGGGTTGGAGTTTTCCTTCCAGAACTTTCTATAGGGCTGGATTTGTAGATACATATTGGGAAAATCTGGCTTTGTCATTAAATATCTTGTTTTCTCTTGTCTATAGTGATTGAGAGGTTTTCTGGGTATAGTAGCCTTGCCTGGCATCTATGGACTCTTAATACTTGTAGAACATCTATCTAGTACCCTCTAGCATTGAGAGTTTATGGAGAAGTCAGTTGTAATTTTGATAGGTCTGCCTTTATATGTTACCTGTCCTTTTTCCTTCGCTGCTCCTAATATACTTTCTTTATTCTGTATGTTAGGTGTTTTGATTATTACATGTCGAGGGGTCTTTTTTCTTTGGTCCTGTCTATTTGGTGTTTGGTATGCTTCTTGTCCCTTCATGGGCCTGTCTTCTTAAGATTGGGAAAGTTTTTCGTCAATGATTTTGTTGAATATATTTTCTGCACCTTTGAGCTGGGCTTCTTTGCCTTCCTCTTTGCCTATTATTATTAGCCTTGGCCTTTACACAGTGTCCCACATTTCCTGAATATTTTGTGTTAAGGATTTGTTGGATTTACAATTTTCTTTGGCCGATGAATCTATTTCCTTTCAATTATCTTCAGTGCCTGAGATTCTCTCTTCCATCTTTTGTTTTCTGTTAGTTATGCTTGAATCTGTAGTTCCTGTTTGTTTGTCCAGTCTTTCTATTTCCAGCATTCCTTCAGGTTATGTTTTCTTTATTGATCTGTTTCAGTTTTCAAGTCTTGATATGTATCCTTCACCAATTTAATTGTTTTTTCCTGGCTTTCTGTATTTTCTTTAAGAAATTTGTTCATTTCTTCCAATTTTTGTTTACTTTTTCTTCCATTTCACTAAGGGATTTTCTCATATCGTTTGAGGGCCTCTATCATTCTTATGACGATAATTTTTAAGTTGTTCTCTTCTGCTTAATCTGCTTTGTGTTGTTCAGGTCTATTTAGTGTAGAGTCCCTAGAGTCTGGTGGTGTTTTGCTTGTCTTTATATTGTTAGGTGTTTTCTTTGTTTTCTTGTATTGCTGTCTTCCCATTGCTTCTTCCAGTAGGTGTAGGTGGGGTCTCTCTCTCTCTCTCTCTCTCTCTCTCTCTCTCTCTCTCTCTCTCTCTCTCTCCCTCTCTCTCTTGTCTCCAGTTGGGCTTAGGTTGGTCCAAGATTCAATGTCTTTAGCTCTGTGTAGTTCAAGCTCTCTAGAAGGTCTCTTCTCAGACAGGAGCCAGCAATAGGGGTCAAAGACTAGGTTGTGATTCATGTTGTTCTGTGTGGTGATAGGCAGCTGATCTAGGCTGGGCCTGGTACTCTCCAGCTGAGGCCTCTTTAGTAGAAGCCTGGTGATGGGGGTCAAGGATCTTGCCCACAGGGGCTCAGAATGGCCCCTAGGGGATAGGTGGATCTCTGGTGGGGCCTAGAACTCTGATAGATTGGGTGTCACAGACCAGGCAGGTGGGGGCTCTGGGTGGTTCCAGGTGGATATGCAGGTACAGTGTGCTCAGAACAGCTCCAGGAAGTTCCTTGAAAGTGGCAGGATTGTTGGCTCCACCCTCTGTCCTAGTGCTCAACCAGAGTGGTGGGATAGTAGGCAGGGTAGGGCACCAGGTAGGGGGAGGGTAGGCTCTTGGTGGGGGTTGGTGGGTTTGTATCAGAGCACCAGGAGTGCTCTCCATGGGGACAGGGGAGCAAGATCTGAAGCCAATCCAGGAAGTTCCCAGTGATGAGTGGGTGGGGGGCAATTCCACCCAACTTGGTCACAGACTTACCTCTTTCAGAGGCCTGGCAATGGGGGGTCAAAGATGATGGGGGGGGTCAAAGATTAGGCTGTGATTCAGGATGTTTCCACACACTTAGGCAGATCTAGCTGGGCCTGGCACTCTCCAGCTGTGGCCTCTTTAGCAGAGGCCCAGCGATGGGGGTCAAGGATCTAGCTGAAGGGACTCAGAAAGGAACATTGTTAACCTGTATATTCCATCTCAAAATTGGAATGGAAAGAAAAAAAATTGATTGGGAAAGAGTTGAATATGAAGATCACTTTCATCTTGACCTTATTCTATCAGGGGAAAAAAGAGTTTGCTATATACATGTTATTATAATAATAACAATAAAATAATTTTTACTATTTTAATATATTCAAGATGAATTAATTATTTCACTCACCTTTAAATTTTAAATATTATCTGTAGTGAGATATCACACACACACACACACACACACACCTGTAGTGCTGACCATGCCCTTTTGGGGTTCAGAGCTCTGTCATGCTTCCTGCTCAGGTTTAAGAGAACATTCAGATGGCAGAGTGGGTATCATTGGAGCAGGAACCCACTGCAATCATCTGTTTCCCATGTAAGAGCATTCTCCCCAAATAAACTTCATTTCACCTGTACAGAGTCTTGGGAATCTTGATTCCTATATCTAGATATTTCAGTATCTGGCACCCAATGTGAACAGATTCATTGGACCCGCAGCAACCACCCATTGTTCTGTATTTGTTCTCAAAAAGAAATCTGGAAAATGAAGAATGCTTACAGACCTGAGAGCCATCAATAAAGTAATTCAGCCAATGGGCTTTCTTCAGCCTGGAATGTCCTTGCCTTCTCTGATACTTAAAGAATGGCCTATCATAGTTATTAATTTAAAAGAGTGCTTCTTCACTATACCTTTACAAGAAAATGATATGGAAAATTTGCCTTCAAAGAGCCTTCTTATAACAAGTCTCAGCTTGTCAAGAGATATCAATGGAAGGTCTTGCCACACAGAATGTTAAATAGCTGTACCCTATACCAATAGTTTGTGCAAAAAACTTTGGAAATAATTTGTAAACAGTTTCCACAATTCATAATTTATTATCATATGGATGACATATTGTTGGCTGATTCTAAGACAGAAACATTAGAAAAAATTATTGAGGAAGTAATTCTGGGTATTACAAATTGCCCCCCCCAAAGTACAAAGAGAAGACTTTATCAACTATTTAGGATATAAAATAGGTCAACATAAAATTAGATCACAAAAAGTACAGAACAGGAGAGATCAATACCAGACTCTTAATGAACTTCAAAAGGGGATACTCCTCCACTGCTGGAGGGTTTGCAAACTTGTATAGCCACTTTGGAAATCAGTATAACTGTTCCTCAGGAAAATGGAAATCAGTATAACACATGATGCAGCAATTCCACTCTGAGGCATATACCCAAAAGATGCACATTTATGCAACAAGGACATCCATTCAACTATGTTTATAGAAGCATTATTGTAAGAGACAGAACCTGGAAGCAACCTAGATGCCCCTCAACTGAAGAATAGATAAAGAAAATGTGGTAAATTTACACCATGGAGTACTACTTAGTGTATTTATGTGTGTGTGTGTGGGGGGGGGTTTGGGGCCAACCAAACAAACAAAAGAAACAACAAAACCAAACAGACAAAAACTAATGGAATCTTGAAATTCACAGGCAAATGGATGGAACTAGATTGAGGATGGAACTAGAATCCTGAATGAGGTAACCAGGTCATGAAAAGACAAATAAGGTATGTACTCACGCAAATATAGGTTTTAGACATAGAGCAAAAGATCACCAGCCTATAATTCATGCCTCCAGAGAAGCTAGGAAACAAGGAGGACCCTAAGAAAGGCATACATGATCCTCCAGAAGAGGGAAAAGTGACATGATCCTGATAAAATTGTGAACAGTAGGGAGGGGAGAGGGAGTCAGGGCATAGAAAGGGAGAAAGGAGAGAAGAGAGAAGGACGTGGGGGAGCAGGAAGATTGAGTCAGGGAAAGAAGAGAGGAGAGCAAGAAAAGAGATACCATAATAGATGGAGCCGTTACAGGTTTAAAAAGAAATCTGGCACTAGGGAATTGTGCAGAGACCTACAAGGATGACCCCAACTAAATAAGCATTTGTGGTGAGGCAATCTTAAATGCCCTTCCTCGATAATGGGATTGATGACTATATTATATGCCATCTAAAGCCTTCATCCAGCAGCTGATGGAAGCAGAAGCAGAAGCTGATACCCACAGCTAAACACTGAGTTGAACCCCTGGAAGCCAGTGACAGAGAGGAAGGAGTGATGAGTAAAGGAGTCAAGACCAGACTGGAGAAACCCATACAAACAGATGACCTGAACAAGCAGGAGCTCATGGATCCCAGAATTATAGCAGGGAAACCAGCATAGGACCAACCCAGACCCTCTGAATGTAGATGCCAGTTAGGAGGCCAGGGAAATCTAGGGTACCTCTGGCAGTAGATCAGTATTTATCCCTAGTATGCTAATGGAATTTGGGAGCAAATTCCACATAGGTAGATACTCCCTCAGCCTAGATACATGAAGGATGGCCTATCCCTGCTCCAAATGATAGGACAGACTTTGAAGATCTCCCTTGGAAGGACTCACCCTCCCTGGTGACCAGAAAGGGGATGAAATTGGGGATTTGTGGGGGGTCAGGGAAAGGGAGGGAACTGCAATTGACATAAAAAAAGCTTGTTTCTAATTTAAATTTTAAAAATTTAAAAAAAAATACATTGATTAGAAACAATACTAGGAGAGATTTCCCAGCTACAGACTATTATTGAAAGAGAAGGGTATGATTTAAAAAAACTTGAAAATGACCCTAGAATGGACACAGACTTAAATCATCCAAGAATATTACTACCAGCTAAAGCTGAAAAGGAATTAGGATGGGTAGAAAAGGGAATACTAGAAGGAAATGTGGATCGTGCGGATCCAAAATAGACTATCCCTGTTATAGTATCATCTAGGGAATATTCTTTAGGGATTTTGATACAGAGGGAAGATACCATGTTAGAATGGATATTTCTACCACATAAACAAAATAAAAAAATAAAAACATAAATAGAAAAGATTTCTGATTTGATTTTAAAAGAAAATTTAAGACTTCATCAGTTGACAGGAAGGTACCCAACAACAATTATAGTATCTTTAACTAATGAGGAAGTTTCCTCCTTATGGAAAGAGAACGAATATAGACAAAGAGCCTGCAATAACATTTTGAGAATGATTAGTAACAAGTATCCCAAAAATGAGAGAATAAAATTCATAAAAAAATATTTGGATCCTTCCATGCACTGTAAGAAAAACACCAGCCTCGGGAATCCCTACATTCTATACTGGTAACAAACAAATCAGACAAGCAGGGTATAAATAAAAGAAAAAAGTAAATGATTAAAAGTCCTTATAACTCTTTACAAAAGGTAGAATTGTATGCCAGTCTCATGGTACTTATGGATTTTACAAAACCTCTCAATATACAGAGAGACGTGTCTTCCACATTGAGACTGCTATATTTATTCCTGATGATAATGAATTAATTTCATTGTTTTTACAATTACAGGAAATAATCAGGAATAGAACCAATCATATATGTAACACACACCAGATCCCACATGGATCTGTCAGGTCCTCTAGCACAAGGCAATGATGAAATTGATTGTTTTAAATATGAAGTGTGTTGGAGAACTCAGAATTTCATAAAAAACACATTGTGAATAGCAAAGGTTTAAAAAATGATTTTTCCATCTCTTGATAACAATCTAAGGAATAGTACAAATATGTGCTACTTGTTCCTTCCATAACCAAACTCCTTTACCAGCAGGTAGCAAATATAAAGTATACATAGAAATGAAATTTGACAAATGGATATGTTTCATTTTGTAACATTTGGAAAATTAAAATATGTACACCATAGAATAGACACATTTTCAGGATTTCAATTAGCCACAACTCTGAGCTTTGAAAAGGCTTATTCTGTAATTATATACCTATTAGGTATAATGGATATTATGGGTATGCCTACACAAATAAAAAATGACAATGTTCTAGCATATATCTCCAGTAAATGAAAACAGGGTACCTTTATGTACCCTTGGCTGTCTTGGAACTAACACAATAGACTAGGCTAGATTTGAACTGACAGATAACCATCTGCTTCTGCCTTCTGAGTGTAGGAATTAAATGAGTATACCACCACCACCGATGTCTAGTTGCATACTTTTAAGTAGTATAATATTTACATCAAAAAGAAGGCAAAGCAGATAATTATGGACATGGAAATCAAGATTCACTAGATTTTGTACAGGTGAAGTAAAATTTATTTGGGAGAATGTATTTATATGTGAAATACATTGGCTTCCTGATCCAAAGATGCAGACTCCACCACCCTCTCTCAAAACAAAACAAACAAACAAACAAAATATAAAATATGTAACTGAACACAAATATCCTACTTTGGTATTTGTTTAAGATATCAAAAGAATATCTTCCTTTAAAAAGTTATAATAATTGAGGCTACTATATAAAAACAAAGATGTTATTGGCTCTGATCCTTCTGAAATGTTTGGAATGGAAATAATTTCTTTAAACCTTGTAGTATACAGAGTCTGAACTCTGTTGAAATATTAATATCTAAAGAGCTTTACAAATGATTTTTAGATGGTGATTTTATTATTTATATGTTTTAAAGTGAATTTACCAGTGGAAAGATTTCTGTGACTATATTTGACTCTGTGGTTTGGAGTAAGATTATATGGAAGAAAAACTAACAAAAAAGAAGATATGGGAAAACAAAACAACAAAAAAACATCATTTTCTCAAGAAAAGTCTTCCAGCAACATACACTGCTTTTGTATTCCTCTGAAGTGAATTTCACTGAAAAAAAATGAATGTATCAGATATTTTGAAAGAATATCACCTTTTATTAGTTCTTTTAAAATTATATACAATGTATTTTGTACACATTTACTTCCTTCCCTCAAACTTTCATATTCATTCTCCCTACCATCTCATTCCTATTCACCCAGCTTTTAGTTTTCTACTTTATTCCTTCCATGAACTCCAGCTATTGTTGCCCAACTAGTCCTGCAAGTGGGGTATGCTCTAAAATGTGCTTAGCCAATGATGGAAAAATCACTAAAGAAAGTAGAAGAATTATATATCTATCTCGTACTCTAGGCTGTTATATTGTCTGACTTGTTATTCTGATGGTCTTGTACATGCTTTAATAGACTTTTTATATTTATTTATCACCACAAAAACATCACCACACGAAGTAACCTACCAAAAATGGTGGTAGATGTATTTTTATGCTATAATTTGTTATTTTATTTTTATTTTACATATCAATCCCAGTTCCCTCTTCCTCACTCCTTCCCTCCCTCCCTTCCTCCCTCCTTACTTCTTTTCCTCTCTCCCATTCTCTCATGACCCCCAACCACCTCTCTTCCCCAAGGTTGTAGATTTAAATCAGTCATTCAAACCATGCCAAGGATTGAGGTCTACATGCCAGAATTTAATGATAAATACAAATTTTTCATTTCTATCATGCTATCAAATTTTGTTTTGCACTTAAAAATTCATCCCAAAAGTATGGGTTGCTGTTATTAAAAGGTGATGAATTTTCTAGGCTATGCTTACAATTTTCACAGTTCATAATAAAACATTATTTACTTCCAGCAAATATTCTCTTTAACTCAGTAAGTTTCCACTACATGAGACAACAAGCATATCTGTTATCATAGTCTTCTTTGGTACATTAGATAATTGTGATTTCATGGTGGTTTGGACGTATAAGATTTTCTCTCTTTTAAATGTAGGCTATGAAGTGGGCTTGTGGTCCTTAAACATATGCCTGCCTTGCAAGATATTTTAACCTTTGACCTCATGTATGCTAGAAGCATGCATTTCCTTGAATTCTGTTTGTGCTTCAGGTATAAAAAAAAAAAAAAAAAAAACTGGTCAAGGGTAAATGATGAACACTAGGTGTGAAGATGAGTCTGTTTGATTCAAAAACTTTGTGGACAACCCAATGATTGAATTGTATGAATGCTTTCAGAATGAAGAAACTAACCTTTCAATGTTCCTTATTTGAACTGAGTCTTCAGATTCTATAAAATAGGCACTTATAGATAGGTAATTTTGAGACACTGGGACATTACTTTAGTGACATGCCATATACTTATTACAACAAGTAAAACAACAATAAAATTTGTACTAATAAATCTATTATATAGTAATCTCCAACATGGTCTTACTAGGGACCCCATGATAAGTAGAATATAGCTATGATCTTAAATATGAAAGTTATATTGCTGGAAATTATAATCCAGGCTATTGGACCCTTGTTCTCTGCTCTTAATCACTGCTAAACTGGTTGCACATGTCAAGCCACAGACTTGTAATGTATAAAGTGACAGTATTTTCAGTCACAAATGGAGAAACTGAGACCTTATTGTCAGTAGGTTTAGTAAGGTTAAAAAATTTGGGACATGGAAATGTCAATACTGAAATGAAGATCATGTAATTCACAGTCTTGTTCTTTACAGTTTAGAGCATTCTTCATTCATTCTCTAGCTAGCTGTGAACAGAATAATCACAGCTAGTGTCAGAATGATGAATAATTGTTTCAAATGCACTTAAAATCTACAACACTACCCTTAACAAGTGGTTTCATGAGTTGATTTATACCAACCCTATTGAGAAAATAGGTCATTGATAGTTCTAAAGGCTTAGTATATTGATGTAAAAAACAAACCAATGCTTGGATTAAATGCTTTTCAGGCTGTTCTGCATGATATTAGGCAGCCATAAAGCTGTGTTGACTATACTTAGTCATGAAGAGTGTGATTGACATAGAGTGACACCTATGACCAGTTTTTTTTATCTAAGTCTCTCTTGTTTTTCCTGTAATAACTATATAGTATGGAAGGAGTTGTCTACTTTTCCTTAGGTAGCTGCTTCTACAAATATTTTCATATCTTATGTTTACCTTTTTCTATCAGTAATTTACTAGAGTGATAGAAGGATAATTTTCTTATTTTAGTTTTTTTTTTTTTCAACTTCAGGAATGTTGTCTGTACTTAAATTTTTCCTTAAATACTCATTTTACTTTGTTAGGATCTTCAAGGTACAGAAATAACGCTTACTTCTAATAAGACCTGATTACTTCAATTCTCTATTTTCTTCTTCCTCTAAGACTCCTGCTCTGGACCCATGAGCAGTTTCTTAGTCAATATATTACTAATAACCTTCCAGGAAATACAATCAATGTCAAAAAACAACAGGGGATAGACCACAAAATAGTTCCAAATATAAATATCCAAATAAATAATGGTCTTGGTCTATCCAGAAATTCAAAACATTAAAAAAATAGTGAATATTTTCCACAAAATAGTAAGTACCCAAGGGACACATATCTAATACACCAAGTTTATAATTGCTTTAAATAAAATGGTTAAATTTGAATATAGACTGCATAATAACTGGTGAAGAATGTTATTGTCATTTTCCATATGTTAATGGAATGGTAGTTATCGAGGAGAACAGCTTTATTGTATATAATACATATTTGTCATAAACAGTTAAGGATGATGGACCATAATGCCTATAATTTATATATAATTAACTCTCTTAAAAGTATGCAAAAAAGCATATTTTGTAAACATGCTACATCACAAAGTCTGGAAAGATAACATGTGAGAAAATGTGTTTAATTTGTAGAAATTTAGGTTCAAACATTAATTTTATGCATGATAAAATTTATTTTTTTATTGGCTTATATAAGAAAAATAAGTAACTGTAGGTGTCTTACCAATGCAGAAGACGTTTTTCATAAGGTAGTCTGTAGAGATGCATTCTAAAATATTAATTTTTTCTCTCTAATCCTTGCATCCATATTCTGCTTATAAGACTGGGATTCCTCTTTCAGCTTTAAGTAATACAACAAAATTTCTATCTGATTTATATTTTGAGAGTCTACTTTTGAGGTTATTTGAGTAATTTTCTCTCCTATGCTTGAAAAAAACTGTCCTACTCCAAGAATCATTTCTTAAATTTAACCCATGTATCTTGATTATATTCATGATGAAGGAGCCATAGTTTTTCAAAATTGGATACCCCCCCTAAAACTGATGTTTAAAATATATAAATAAGCCTTATTTTGTAAGTGTTGGCAAAGGTTCAGATGTTAAATACTATAAAGTGTGGTCTATTTTAGTCGATACCAAATCTCTTTAATTCTGCCTGATTTAGTGGATAAATTAGCCATGGAGGCTTTACAAACAGGTACAGATATGGTCTAACAAAACTCTATTTACATACATAATTGAAGAAACCACCCCAGGAAAGCAATAAGATCACAGGTCTCTGACAGTCACATGAGACTATGGAGAGTTTAGTAATGAAACATTTTGACCCATATTTCCTTGAGGACTATTCACAAGTTTCTTCAGCTCTCATGTTCAATTCTTTCCTTGTTTGCTTTACATAACCAGGAAATTCATATTCAATAGACTATTTCTTGAGCCATATAATTTCTTTCTATCATCATATTATGTAATTTGGTGATTTTTTTCTTGTTTATTAATAATGGTGATATAGAATAAAAGTAGTAAGTATATAATCAGTTTATTATTGTGGTGTTGTTAGTTAATTGGCTTATTTAACTAAACTTTATAAAATTAAACCTTATATAAAAAAGCCTTGCAAATAAATACATTCCACATCAAAATTGATCAGATTGAAAGTCTTATACAACTTAGTGAACTTATATACAGGTAGAAACAGAATTTGAAATTGAAGCTATGAATCTTCACATTGAACTTTGCATTTTATAGTTTGAATATATGTTTTGCATTCATTCATACAAAAATAAAAAGTTCCATGAAAGAGTTAGAACTGGAAAAATGAGCACTTTTATACTCTCTTTTCAAAACTTATATCTGTTATCAACGTTCAGTCCTTTGTCATCTGTTCATAATTAGTCATCCTTGTTCTCTTTTCTTATTAGCCCTCATACTTTTTAATGTTTTATTTCCAACATAGCAAGTAGCCAGCAGTGGCTTCAATTGTTGTACAGACTATTTAATTACTGTGAAGGGTTAATTGCTCTACTTAATAAGGGAGAAGCTGAAAAGACAACACAACAAAATGACCAGCTTTTATGGTAGGAGAGGTAGCTTTTGAATGACATCTCTGAATTAAATGCCAAAAAAAGGGATATAGGAAACATTGTATAAAAATGATGTTTGCATCCTAAATTTTTTTCTGGCCTTTCTTAGAGAACTTCTAATCTCTTGTCACATTTGAATTTATTTACTTTTTTTATATATTTGAGTAATGAAGTGACTTGAGTCACCCATGTCCATTGTAGGGAACTACTTATTTCCTTTGTTGTTTAGATAAGAGGCCAAGTTGTATACAGTATCTCATAAATCTCACTGAAATGTGTTTATAACTTGGTCCACTTTTAAATTACTAGATCTGTCCCTTCTTCTGCTTTTGTCAACTTGGTTTGTTTTGTTTGGGGATCTCACCTTTGAACATCTCACTGCTCTGTCACTTTCTGAAATTAGAAGATTTAAGGGAATTTATTGATTCCATTACCTTGAATTTTTCTAAGGTAATTCAGCTATTCATTTTTTGTTACTATTTCCCAAAGAAAACATGGATTAATTTCAGAAAATATCTCATTGTTAAATTTTATTCCAATCTCTCATGTAATACATTATACACTGAAGATTTAATGACAATACTGAAATACTGTGATTCTTTAGTAGGGAGAGTGGATGATTTAAAAAGAAAGTTTTCAGTAGCTTTCATCAACCATATGTATGACACACACGTATTATCAACCCAGTTCATCCAAAAACTGAAATCATAATTCAGCAAAAATGAGCCTTTGCCATTCCACTTAAGTTGCATAAACTATCTGTCTGCTGATTTTTATATTTTTAATTAAAGTTAACTAAGATTTAATGCTGATAACTTGGAGAAATAAACCATCTGTGAAGATGGCAATGTAGAGCCATTTATATGCCTAATATTTGCTATGTATTAGATGAGGGGTGATTAAGACCTTTCCTGAAAAACAAAGTTTGTGTTTGTATATTTAAAATCAAGACAATATCAACGGGAATGGAAAAGGTCAGCCTCATTAACTGAGCTCAATCCAAATAAGCTAAATATCACGCTCAACCATGCTCATTCTTCTCTAATGGCCAGAAAAAAATGAAAATATATTGTTTGTTGCATCCTAATGGGGCATGAAGAAGTAAAGGGAGAGAAGCCTTAGAACACTTTGTTTTATTTATCTGTTGGCCTGGTGTGATCCATTTCTGGCTTTGCTACATTCTTTACTGATCCAGGCAAGAGGGAGACAAATACTATTTTTTAAGTTATGTTAAGGCTATTTAAATTTTATTTTAACTCTGGTTTTAAATACCTACATGACACCATTGACTCTGATTCTGTATCTAAAGAGAAATTAAGATAGAACTTTGAAATATTTTCATCATTTAAGACAAAGAACAAACAGAATAGTCTTAAGGTAAGCAATAACTCTATAATCTTTGTATTAAATATACAGTTGAATAAGGATGAGTGAGCATGTGTGTGTAATTTCACTACCATAAGCTTACATACTATCTTGTTACTTTTACTCTAGTTTCACGTTTTAATATGAATACCATTCTTAATTATTTAAATTGATAATTAAATACTGAAGGTTAAAAATATGCTTTCAACTCATCTGATAAAATTAAAAGTAACCTAATAATGTTTCAGTATATCAGTTGAACAGGGGAGGGAGACTACCCTAAATACTAAGTATCAGACTACATCAGAATAATCATAGGTGCCTGGAGGTAGATTTTACTTCATAGGGCGCTTGGGTAAGGCAGTAATGTCATGGAAGTGTTCCTTGAGCTTATTTCACCTTGGAATGGCCCAAAGAACTAAATAGTGGGGAAACAGGTAGACACATAAGTATAAAAGTATGTGAGCTGTTGGTGTGATATTTCTACCCAGATGTGTGACTGAACTAACTGATATTTAGAAGAAAGACATGAGATTTGGGCAAATAAATGTAAGAGTAAGTGGTCTACAAATAAAACAGGACCAATATTTTTGAGTTATTAGGTGATAGTTAACTGGTAAGTCAACAAAATATACTCATTCAATAAAAGCAAGCTGATACCAAGCAATGTAGACCCAAACAATCAGGGTCCCTCTGGCCCCACACTTCTCTATCGTAGACATTACAAACATTAATTCATCCCCAAATTCCATATAATGTTAGTAGTTTGCTTTGCCAAATGAAACAATACTTTTCCACCATATTTTATTCACTAAAAGAGTTCAGATATTTGAACTAAATTATTGTCATGTTTTCTATAACATTCTGATAAAGTTTACCTTCCTAGGTTTCATCTAGATAGGCCTAGCTTTTGTTGTTTCTTCTCTTGGAATGACATCTGGTCTTAATTCTAAAATTCAAATCTTTGCAAGTATAATATTTGTGTTAGTTACAAAAACATAATAGATATTACACACTGAATGGCTTCAACAATAATTGTTTATTTTCATGTACTTACAGAGGTTATAAATGCAAGATCAAGGTGTCACATGGTTAGTTTCATCTGAAGTCCCTTCTGCATTTGCGGATACCTATCCATTTGCCGCCTCTTTCCATTGCCCACTCCCTATGTACATGTACCTCTGATCTCTTTCATCTCAAGTTTCTCTTTTTATGATTAATTTATTGTTTTCCTCTCCTCAATTATTTGCCTATACATATATCTGAGCATCACATACATTTGTGGATCCCAAATATTCCAGAAGAGGATGCCATTTCACCTAGAACTAGAATTATAGAAGGTTGCAAGCCACCATGGGAGCAAGGAACTAAACCTGGTTTCTTTGACAGAGAAGCAGTTGACTGTTGACCCATCTCTCCAGTCCACTAACTTCCTCTTTTTTATAGGACATCATTTTTTTCATTACCACTTTGTAATACCTGACTCTGAGTACCATCACATCATAAAGCTTTGGGATTATACCTTTCAACATATGAATTTTGATTGACATTTCTACACTTGTATGCTATCACTGTCTCCATTAGTTTGTAACTTAATGTATAAACAGTTTGCTAAGAGAGACCACTCATAAAATACATAAAAATTTGAGGAATTTGATTTGGGTATTATTAACATTATTTTTTTTTATAGAGTATTTTTTATTTAATTTTATATAACAAAGTCCAATTAAATGAAAACAATCATTTATACACAATATTTGGGAATTTGGGCGTCATTCTTTCCAAACTACTTCCTGCTGGTAAGGGGCGCTGTCTTGGGGGATTCGAAGAAGATTCAGATATCCTAGCTGTAGTCTGTAGGGCTGTTTTGTCCAGCTGTTTGGAATGTAGGATCAGCTTGTACTCTGTTTCAGGCGGTCTGGTGTGATCAAACCACATTAGTCTGGAAGGAATCCACATCTTTTCATTTTCTGTGGAAACAAAAATAGAAATACTTTTCCCCAGTAACTTGTTCTTCAACTTAAATTTTGGAGTCAAAGCGTTTTTTTTTTTTTTATTTTACATGTCGATCCCAGTTCCCTCTCCCTCCGTCCCTCCCTCCCCCCAAGCCCTCCCTCCCTCCTTCCTTCCCTTTTGCCCTCTCTACCCTCTCCCATGCACTCTAAACACCCTCCCCTCCCAACCCCCCACCACAATACAATATGTAGGGGAATGCCATCCAGTTGGGGTCATGTAGATCTGACAGGTCCTGTGAAGTAGGGACTAGGGCTTCTCTCCTATCTCTAGAATAAGGCAGTTATCCCTCCATGGGGGATATGTTTGCAAAGTCCTTTTGTGCACCAGGGATACATCCTGGCTCCACTGTCTGAGGTCTCTTAGACTGCTCAGACCTTCTGGCTGAGACCCATATTCAGAGGGGTCCGAGTCAGACCCCTGTTGGCTTCCCAGCTATCAGTCTAGTGGCCCTTAGCTCCTCCTTGTTCAGGTAAGCTGTCTCTATGTACTTCTACCGCATGGTCTTGTCCTCTCCATCTGCTTCTGGGTTCTAGTTTGACTCAGTGTTTATGTATGGGTGTTTGCTCCTGTTTTCAACAGGCATTAGTTGAGGACTCCATGGAGAAGTTAGTTGTTGATCTCACTCTCCGGGAAGGGCATTTATGATAGCCTTTCCACGGAAGCTGAGATTGTTAGTTGGGAGCAGTCTTGTAGTTCCCTCGACCTTTCGAACTTTGTGACTCTAAAGAAAGAAATTAAAGAAGATACCAGAAAATGGAAAGACCTCCCATGCTCTTGGATAGGTAGGATAAACATAGTAAAAATGGCAATCTTACCAAAAGCAATCTACAGATTCAATGCAATCCCCATTAAAATCCCACCACAATTCTTCACCGACCTTGAAAGGATAATAATCAACTTTATATGGAAAAACAAAAGACCCAGGATAGCCAAAACAACCCTATACAATAAAAGAACATCAGGAGGCATCACCATTCCTGACTTTAAGCTCTACTACAGAGCTATAGTTCTGAAAACAGCCTGGTATTGGCATAAAAATAGACAGGTAGACCAATGGAATCGAATTGAAAATCCTGATATTAATCCACGCACCTATGAACACCTGATTTTCGACAAAACAGCTAAAATTATACAATGGGGCAAAGACAGCATCTTCAACAAATGGTGCTGGCACAATTGGATGAGGGTGTGTAGAAGACTGCAGATAGACCCATGTGTGTCGCCATGCACAAAACTCAAGTCCAAATGGATCAAAGACCTCAACATAGGGGGATTCTAAGAAGATGCAAAAATCCTGGCTGTAGTCTGCAAGGCTGCTTTGTCCAGCTGTTTTGAATGTAGGATCACCTGGTACTCTGTTTCAGGCGGTGTGGCTTGATCAAATCACTATAATCTGTCTTTGTATTATAGTCCACCTCTGTTATGTACCTATGACTTCTGACATACTTGCTGGCTATTACTTCTGTAGTCTGTCACAAAGCTTTAAAGTTCAAGCCAAATCCAGGCTGTTTTGTTGAGATTTCCTTTTCTGATATTTTGTCAACCTATCTGGAGTTTTCAGAACTCTTTTGTTCCTAATGGGAATCCCTTTGAAACTAAAAGACATGGCTATAGTAAAAGTTTCCAAACTCTTCCTACCTCTTTGTTCTCCTTCTATCACTTCCTTAACCATTTCTCTGTGGTTTATGTCTAACCCTGTTCTTCTTACAAATCATGTGATATATAATATTAAACAAAAACAAAAAAAAAATGCCATTACTTAATGGGAGCTACATGAGCAAGCATCTTAAAAACATGATTCCATTCTTTTGTTTTTGTATTGCTAATTGTTGAATTATCATAGGACAAGAAGCATCACCCACTCTTTCTGCATACCCCCAAAAGCCTCAAAAAAGAGGCAGTATTTATTTACTTTCACAACATCATCATGGGGAATTGTAGGAAACTGGCTCAACTAAAGCAAACCAGGGCTTTCCTTTAAACAGAATGAAATTTATTTCAAAGAAAAGCAATGTTGTTTTTTCCTTTTTTTTTTTCATCTGTTAACATTTGGCATGTAATCAGAAGATTTTTAGAGATAAAAATGATACATATGAATAGGCATAGTTTAGGAAAAGAACTCAAGTATACAAGCCAAAAGAAAATGGTACTGAGACAGGAATCAAATACCAATGTCTTCTTTTGTATTTCTCCACTGAAGTTATTTTCAAAATTTCTATAAGTTATTTTTCAAATGTCACTAAAATTTAAACCATTGATCAGTATGACCCTTTAAATTAAATGGCTTTTGGAAAAGTCACAGTAGGTTTGCCTTAGTTGGATGAAAAGTAGATATTAAAAACATTTCTAAAAAAAAAAATGACTTTTCAACTGAGGGTTCTTGTAAGTCCATTCATTGCTTATTTTTTAAAAGTCACTCTGAAATATTGTTTATTATAACCTTTCACTGTTAATTTACATTAAAATTATACTTTGGCATATGCTAGAATCTGTGGTTAAGTTATTATATTAGTTTAATTTCTATACAAAAACTTAGCAAATATATGGTTATGATCCCATGTACATATCTCTAAACATATTTATTATAAGATATTGACTTGGATGGCTATGAATGTTAACAGATCTAAAATCTACAGGATGGACTGAAAAGCTGGGAGCTCAAGAGATGTACTATGGTAATTTCAAAATGAAAATGGCCTCTTGGACAATTCTTGTTCAGAAGGACTGTTCTTCAGTTTTAAAAGTGATTGATTTGGATTACCCACCTTTTTGGAGGCAATCCTGTTTTATTCAATGTCAACAATCTAAGTAATGTGTGACCTTCTATCTTGGCAGCCACAGATCAAGTAAGTTAACACATACAATTAAATACTTCAAGTGTTTTATAGGTATTGCTATGATTTATTTAATTGCAATATTTAAAATTTATTGCATGTTGGATGCAATATTCGATGTTGGATATTTGTGTCTCTGTGTAAGCGTGTATAAATGAATACAGATTCCCTCAAGAATGGAAGTATCAGGAAGTTGTTAGCTGCCTCAAATGCTAAACCTGGATAGTCAGAACCATTTGTTTTAACCCAAACCAACATTATTTTATTACTATATTTTGATAATTTTTATTTAAATTTGAAACAAGCTTGTTTTACATGTCAATCCCAGTTCCCACACACCCTGAAATCCTCCCCTGTTTCCCCTACAACTGATATCACATACCTTTTCTGCCAAATAGGGAGGATGAGACCTTCCATAGGTGTTTTCAAAGACTGTCATATCATTTGAAGCAGGGCCTAGGCCCTCACATGTGTCTAGACTGAAGGATTATGGGCTCCCAAAATCCATTTGTACATTACATATAAATACTGATCCATTACTAGAGGCCCTATAAACTGCCCAGTCCTCCAAATTAACACCCACATCCAGGGAATCTGAGTCTATCCTATGCTGGTTTCCCAGCTATCAGACTGGTGTCTATGAGCCACCCCTCTCCCCTTTGTCCAGGTCAGCAGTTTCTGTGGTTTCTCCAGCCTGGTCTTGACCCCTTTGCTCATCACTCCTCCCTCTCTGCAACTGGATTTCAGGAGTTCAGCTCAGTGTTTAGCTGTGGGTATCTGCATCTGCTTCCATCAGCTACTAGATGAAGGCTCTTGGATGGCATATAAGGTAGTCATCAATCAATCTTATCATCAGGGAAGGACATTTAAGGTACCAAATTTGAGTCTTCTGAAGAAAAGTATGCATTCTTAACTATTGATCCTATGCTCTATTCTCTCTGTTTCATAGCTTGTAATTCATAGGGCTGTGTCAAAAGACACAAAAACATGTTTTTAAAAGTAGTCTTTTGTTAGAAGGAATATATTATATTTGAAGACACTGTGATGGCAAGTTTGTCAGCATAGCATGTCATGGTTTACAAGGCACTTTGATTCCTGTTAGTACTTTTGACAGATCATCACTGTTATCTTCTAGGTTGGGTGTGAACCTTGACATAAAAGTTGCTCAATGAGCAAATTGAAGTCAAGGCCAAATAATTACACAATGAAACTGAACAAATTTTAAACTAGTGCGAGTACTGTAACTCATGATCCCAATATTAATTGCAGTTCCTTCCATCGTAGTATGTTAACAAAACCCTGAACTTGATGCTACCATTTTGCTGAAGGCCGAGAGAACCATGTGGTAGATGCTTATTATTCAGTTTTTTTCCTTTTTAATTTGAATTTGAAACAAAGTTGTTTTATATGTCAATCCCAGTTCCCTCACTCTCCCATCCTCCCCTATCAACTCACCAAATCCTAACCCATACTCTCTCTGCTCCCCAGGGTGGGTGAAGCCTTCCATGGGGAGTTTTGAAAGTCTGTCATATCATTTGGGGACAGCATAGGCCCTCCACTATGTTCTAGGCTGAGAAAGTTTCCATCTATGTGGGATGGGCTCCCAAAGTCCATTCCCATACTAGGGATGAATGCTGATCCATTACTCTGGTCACCATAGACTGCCCAGTCCTCCTAAATAACACCGGCATTCAGGGGGTATGGGTAAGTCCTATGCTGGTTTCCCAGCTTTCAGACTGTGGTACATGAGCTCCCCATTGTTCAGGTCAGCTGATTCTGTAGGTTTCTATAGATAGTTCTTCACCTATTTGCCTATCACTCCTTCTCTGTACCTGGATTCTTGGAGTTTGGATATTGTTCTGCTTCTGCTTCCATCAGCTACTAAATGAAGACTCTAGGATGGCATTGTGGTAGTCATTAATCTCATTATCTTGGAAGGACATTAAAGGTAGACTTTCCACTATTCTTTAAATTGTTATTTGTGTTCATCCTTGTGGGTCTCTGAGCATTTCCCTAATGCCAGATTTCTCCTTAAATCTATAATGGCTCCCTCTATTATGATATCTCCTTGTTCTCTTCTATTCTTTCCCTATCTCAATCTTCCTATTCCGTCATGCCTACCTCTCCCCTTCTCTTCTTGCTAACTCCATCTCACCTCCCTCCATGTTCCATATTTGCTCCAGAGATCTTGTCCATTTCCCCTTCTCTGGGGGGACAATGTCTCTTTTAGGGTCCTCCTTGTTTCCTAGCTTTTCTGGTGGTGTGAATTGTCGATGCTCTAACCCTTGAATTACCACTGAACTCTAGTACTTAAATGAAAGTGTAAAGGAAGTTTAGGAGCAATGCTCCAAATTTACTCACTCTAAGCATTTCTTTCTTTCTTTCTTTTTAAATATATTCTATGCCTAAAACATTATATCCATATGTGTGCAAGCATGTGTTCACTTGTCACAAAATTGCCAAAAACTGCTCCTTCTGAAGTCACTTGTTCTAGTCTTTTCTGAACTTTTACCAAAGTTAAATTGACTGAATTATTTTAGGACTCATGATTTCTTTGTGCTTTCTGAAGTGACTTCTTTTTACTCTCTCTTATCAATTTGTGTCTTCCTATGTAAGTCATCATGCCTGTCTCCTTATAGAGTATGTCTAAATGCCTATCCTCAAGTCTCTGTCATTAAAAAAAAATAGAATCTGGAAGCATGAATTTTGACATCAAGGTTCATTTTCTATGGCATTTTATTTTTCTATTGAAACTGTGGCTATACCTCCATTAACAGCAAGTAAGAGTATTTTCTTTCATTGCTTTCTGGACAAGAGTTTCATTCATACTTCAAGATCTATTACATCTCTGACCTTCTTCTTCTCTGTGCCATGTCATTCGTCTTGATGTATTCCCTAAGTATTTAAATGATCATACCATGTTACCAATTGTGGGCACAAGTAGAAGAAATCTATGAGTTTCTGAACTCTTAACACTGGGATCCTTGTTTAATTCATCCAAAGTTAATTCAGGTTATATAAAAAAAAATCAACTCACCTATATTTTGAAAGGTTTAATAATATTAGGGAAAATATAATTACTTGTATGTTATATGACAATTCATGAGTTATGTGTTATGCAGTATATCATATTTAAGTGTAAGTCTGTTTATACTCTCCATATACTCTTCTATTGTTTCTTTATTGAACATTAATGTTAATTATCTTATTAACATTGTCATTATATAACACATGGGGAGGTTGTTTAGTAGGTTATCTGCTCACTGTAGAACAGTGAGAACTTGAGTACATATCCACAGAACTCAGCAAAACCAGATACAATGACATGTGCCTTTAATCACTCCTGTTGAGAGATGAAAGACAGAAACTGGAGAATTCCCAGAAGCATGTGAACCAGCTAGCCTGGAGAAGACACAAAACAAGAAAAGTTATCCTTTCTCCAGCAAGAAACAGTGTGAGGACAACTCCTGAGTTTGTCCTCTTATCTGATTAGCCAACAATATCATATATATATATATATATATATATATATATATATATGTGTGTGTGTGTGTGTGTGTGTGTGTGTGTGTGTGTGTGTGTGTGTAGAAAGACAGAGAGAGAGACAAACACAGAGATTGAAATAGAAACAGAGAGACAAAGACAGAGAGCCTAATGACAAGTTATTTTTGAACAAAAGTGGTTTATACTGGAATTAATGATAACATTCAAGTAATTTTTTTTACTGATTTTAAAGTATATTCTACATCTCAACATAACTAGCAATGAAATGGTATCTCCCTTGGGGGCAGCTATACATTGTCCTGTTTATATGGTCATCCTAATGAACCCTCTTCTTACAACATAATATTTATTCCGATCACTAAATAATTTCCCAATTGTCTATAGATAGCTCTTCTAAGAAGCTATCTTTTTCTAGTATCTGTAAAGATACATTATGTTAATTAGTTGAAAAGCCAAGAGGGACTGAGTACTTAGTATCTTTTGGTTTATAAAATAATGGAAATTCAAGACCAGTAATTCTGCCTTGCCCTGAATTATCCACTGTAGATTCTGTAAAGAGCTAGAATACTACCTCAGCTTCCATGGAACCATTCTTCCAACAAATCTGACTCTTTGTAATGCAACAATATGACAGACTCTTTTCTTGTACCAAGCAAATTGTCTTATTATTTTTTGCTGACTATACCATTAATTGTCAAAAAGACAAATATGAGGTCAGTACAGAAACTATAATATACATGGTAGCTAAAAGAGAAAAGTTTTCCAAAGGAAACCCAGTTTCCTTCCAGGTTTATTATTGTATTTGATCACATTTATGAAGATAACTGCCATAATACAGGGAGATGGTTACAGCATAATGTAAAGTATTCTCTACATATACCATATGACATCTTTACTTCCACTACAAACTGACATTATGGGACATGTAAGTTATCCCGTGGCAGGATGCCACTAGTGGATTATGTTCCCATATGTTATTTGTTAGAAAAAAGCAGAACAATGCTGCATAATATTTATTGAAGTATTCTGAGACAACTGGAGGAAATAACTTCTCTATTATGTCAGCCATATTTCCTATGTTCATCTTGACCATTACTGTTTCTTATTAGCTTCCTTGGAAGATTATTCCCCCCACACAGGCTTTCAGAACTGCAATTAGGAAGAACAACAAGATAGCAAGTAACAGCATTTAAACACTAAGTTATGAAATCCATTGTGTGTATTTTACACAGTGAATTTTAACTTCCTGAAAAAAGGCCTTCTTCTGGACTTGAATGGATTTCTGTTTCCTGATCTGTTAGAATCATTAGCAGTAGCCACTTAAGCTTCAAAATACAAGCCTCACAAATACTGTTTTAAGATGATGATGATGAAGAATTTGGTTGATATATATATATATATACATATATATGTGTGTGTGTGTGTGTGTGTGTAATTCAATATATGTAAATATATTATGAACTTTATTAAATGCCAAGACTTAGCCACAGCCCCAGTGAATGGAGTCAGAATATAAAATATCTGAATTCACAAGGCACCATGGAGACATTAAACTTCTTATGGGCTGGTCAAAACATTAAATTTATTTTTTCTGTGAGGTTGGCAGGGGTCATAAGGCTCAAAAACTTGTGCTATAGGTTTTGATCCTTGACTGAAAAGGTTTAAAATGTATATGTGCCCCAGGTAACATGAAAAGAAAGTCATCTATAAAACAGATAATCAGTAGTATATCTGGCTATGTCAACAATTTCTCCCAGTAATGGCATGCATGAAGGTGTTCCTATATGATCAAACTTATAGAAATTAGTAGAGAACTAACCTACATTTCTGATGAATCCAGAAGCAGTATATGTGTATATGTACATGTGGGAACATTTCCATGTGTATGTAGATACTTGTGTGTGTGTGTGTGTATGTGTGTGTGTGTGTGTGTGTGTGTGTGTGTAGTATTGAGGTTAACTTTGGATAAATGCTTTAAAGATGCAGTCTACCTTGGTTTTTGTTGTTGTTTTATAACTCTATATCTCATTGGCCTGAGACTCACTAGATGGGATAGACTGGCTTACCAGCAAGTACCAGGAAGCTACTTGCCTTTCTACCTTGCTAGCAATAGGATTACAAGCATATGCTACCCTTAACAATATTCCCCACCTTTTTAACAGGGGATTTGCAGTTCAAAACAAGTCCTTGGGAAGGATTTTACCAAGGGAGTTATAATCCCAATACTATTTCAGAATTAGTTTTGGTGTCCATTAGTGTCAACATTATAGGCAAGTTTAATCTATAAGTCTCTGAACATTCCTAATCTAGTTTGAACCCCCTGGTTCTCTGTCTCCTTTTCCAAATTCACTCTATTTATTTTCTGATATAATTCATTCAACTTTCATTTTAAAAATACTATTATATGCTGTCATATATTTCTGGTGATAAAGACAATACAGAAATGTGCTATGTGCATCGGTGGCAAAAGCCTAATAAAAGTCCATATGAGTGATTTAAGGAAAAGGTACCATTTGCAAGTTTAAATAGTAGGTATCATGAAGACCCTCTCTAAGATTTTCAGTGATTTTGGAAAAGGCAGGAAGAAATGCGGACACACAGAAATACATCTGAATACAGAGAAGAAATGTATACCAGATAAGATATATTCTATTTTATTTTGATGAGTTTTTTCAAAGTTCAAGGGAGACTTTTTCTTCTAACCCACTTTGTTATGTCTATACCTGGTGCTTCCAAGGAAGGAGAGAGAGAGCAGACAGATATATTTTCTTTTCTCCTTGAAGTCTGTTTCTTGGTACATAGAAAATGTAGCACAATGGTTAAAAGAATCATCATTTTTTTTAGGGCAGTGAATTTTAAAAGAAAAGATACATAGTTTCTTTCCCAAGACATAGTTTCATCTCATCACTTGTAAAGGAGGCTTCTAAGGGGAGGCATTAAATTAGGAAATCAGAGGCTGGAAAGGTTGTTCAGACCTTAGGAGGGAGTACTGCTCTTCCACTGTGGGTAGAGATCTCTGAGACCATGGCCAGCAGAGTAACCATCTAGGAGAGAGTAGAAGCCAGTTTGGTTCAACATGACTCAGTAGCTTATGTTAGTACTAACTCCAAGAGTCTAACACTGAGAAGTTTAGTTTTGGCATATTTAAGCACAGCACAATTTGGATAGTAGTTTCCTGGTGATAAGTAACTCAATCCCATGTGCACAACACTGTTTAGCAAAGTACAAGTGACACCTTCCAAAACTCTGTACTCCATAGATTAACTGATGGAACATTTTTACAATAAACAAGCTCAAAATAAGGGTCTGGAGGACAATACAGTGAGTAAGGGCCAAAATCACCAGGCTATTATCCAAGTTAGTTCCCTGTATTCTGATAGAAAACAGATTACACATCTCTCCTTTTGAAGAGACAGTCCTGTTGGTTTGTCATTTCTTGTTTCTGTAGTGTTTCTCTGTGAGTACACAGACCTATATGCCTTCTACATCCCAGCAGACCCAAGTTGAGTTTCTAGTACCTGCATCAAGTGATTCACACTATCACACTTCCAAGTGATCTGATGCCATTTTCTGGATTCTGAGGGCATTTACACATGCATATTCTTACACATACACACACAGCATACACAAACAATTAAAATAAAATCTAAAAGAAAAATTATTAAAACATTGCATAGGTGTTTTTAAGAACATGCCCCTGATAATGTTATAGAGTGACACAGAATTCAAAAATATTATTTTTCCCTTATTTCCTCTGGGAGTTGATATTTTAAAATAATGGTCTTAATGCTTAATTAAATGCATTTATTTTATATAGTAATAATTAAAAACAAAACTCATTTAATGATCATTGTTTTGTATCAAGATGTGTGACACCATAAGTTAATTATTAATCTACTGCTATAGTTATTGACTCTCACATACTTACCTTCAATTCACATGTATATTCACTATTAAATTTGTAACCCTTTAATTGGAGTATAAAGCCAGAAATATAATGATGAATAACTATTTCTTTTTCCATTTATGAAACAGTTTAAGAAGTATTAAGAAATAAAGACTTTTGCCTCTCATATCCATGAATTATATATCAGTGGAGAGCAACTTCTTCTTTTTATTTAGTCATTTACTTAATTTGTGTGTGTGTGTGTGTGTGTGTGTGTGTGTGTGCGTGCACACAAAAGCAAGCACGTGTATATATGTGTGAATGTACTATGATGCACTCATGAAGGTCAGAGAATTTTGTCAGTTTTTTTTTTTCCTTCTGTCTTTAAGGTGTGTTCCAAAAAACAAGCTCAGTTTATTCAGGTTTGTATGGGAAGTTGTTTTGCCAGCTGAGCCGCCCTAGTGACCTGTGATCCCTTATTTTGACCATTGAATCTACACCCAACCCAGTCTTTTTCAATTCCCTCTTCCCAGACTGTTTGCCATCAGTAGGATTTGGTGATACTCTTAAACAATAGTAATGAAAAAATAAATCTGCACATATCACTCTCACTGACTCCCACTACCCAAATATTTACTGCAACATTTACATCCATTTGTCCAGAAGTAGTTGAAATGAAATTAACAGGAGAAATATTAAATGGCTAATTAGTCAGATTACTAGTGTTAATTCCTAAAGTGATAGTTTCCCTAATATTTGTAGTATATTAAAGAATTGGGAGACTTGTAGTTCTAAATAAGAAATTTGGAAATTATTTTATATAAAAATTTGGCAATTAATTTCTATAGAAAGGATTATAAGGAGAAAAATACAGACAGCTTAAGATTAAGTCTTTTGGATAAAATATTCTTAACAGTTTTGAAGTCTGTGTATTCAAATAAAATTCCAGAAATCTTCAAAAGATTAATAAATATAACCAACCTATCAGGTTAAGAGAAACACCTTGGCTTATGAACATAATATATTTTAATTGACTGTATTCTCTCAACTTCATTTCAGTTCTTGCATTTGTCTAAAATTTTTCGGTTCTTAACGTTATTTAAACATCTGATTTTATGCAAATGTATGCTTTTGTTCTCTGGATATGAAACATAAAAAAATATCCCATCTGGGCTAAATGCCAATGAGGAACTATGCTTAAGTAATAAGACTAATTATCTTGCTAATAAACAGCAACTAGAAATTGAACTCCTGTTGGCAGATATATAGGATACTTACACACTAAGTGGGATTAATTAAACTCTAAAAGGAGTCACATTACAAACAAATATAATAATAAATCATCACACAAGTATTAAGGGTAGCAATTATCTCATTTTCCTGTTTTTGGCTAATGAAGCATACTGTTTTGAATTATCAGAAGAAAAAAGTTTTCAATCCAGAGGCAAGCATACCTCTATGGATAATCTGAGGTGCAAATGTTAGCTTCCAAACTTATTAAAGATTACTTTTGATAAATAATTCACTCCCAAGGCCAAGGGATACGAATGCCAAGTTTCAAACCTGGAAATGTTGTTAGGTAAATATTTTTACTGTGCTGCTTCAAGAAATATTGGGACTGATGCTAAGGACAGTTTAGATGGTTCATGTCACAGATGTAAGAAATGTTTTATTTTTAGTGTAATTCATTGGCTTATAAAAACATGACTGATTTTGTAAAATGTATGATTTTCTTTCAGAAAGAAGTATACAAATAAAAGCATCTTCAAATAAGGTAAGATTAGCTTTTCTCATGAAATATAGCTTATTCCATTTGAGGTCATTCTGAAATTTTGCCTGAAATTAATGCATTCAAATGAAAGAAAATTTATTACAAATAGCATATAGGATGTTCATCTCAACTCCTGTATCCTTGATAACATATAATGACACAGAACTATTAATCTGTTCACAACCACCTAAAATATGCATAGGACTATCTGAATACGAAGATACATGATAGCAGTGATACATGTGATCTACAAGAAATATGGTTAGTGTTGATAGTCAATTTGGAAAAATCTAAAATTATGTAGAAGATAAACTATGAGGGGAGTTTTGATTATGTTAGCCTCTGGAGGTAACTGTTAGGTTTTATTGTAATTGGTTAGTTGAGGTGGGAAGACATACCCTAACTGAAGGTTTATCTTCTCTTTTGTGTGAGTCTTGGATTCCATATAATAGAGGTCCTATATGAGTACCAAGATATATTTTCACTAATAACTTGATGTGATCATCTACTTGAAGCTCTCACCACCTAGACCTTTCCATCATGGTGGAGTACTCTCAAATTTTGAGGCAAAATAAACCCTTTATTTGTTAATTTGTTGTTTTCAGGGCATTGTCACAAACAGCAACAAAAGAAATAAATAAGACACAGACCTTTCCTCATAAATTTTACCAGTGATAACCAAAGAAAATTTAGAATATTATGCAGTAATTAACCTTACCATTAAACTTTCTGTATTTTTTGATGAGCTAGAAGACATTTTTAAACAGTTATAATATAAAATCCCAAGAAAAGTAGACACCATTACTCTCATTTGAATTAATGGGTTATAGAAAGAGAAGTCTAAAAAGAGTAGTGAATACTCAGTGTCAATATTCTTGTCTCTTTTCATACACCCATTTCTTAGAGTCTGTTTGAAATGTAATTGGCAAAATCCTCTCCATGAAAAAAAAGTCCTCTTGATATTTTGATCAAGTAAATTATTTAATTCAAAATATGTTTGAGTAGAGGTTGAGTTCATATAATGAAATTACTGCTTAGAATTGTGGTGTATCTTCTAAAACATTTATTTGTTTTATATTGTATGATTATCTTGTGCTTAATTTAATTCAGTGAATATTGGAATTCTGTTTTTCATTTAAATATAGTTTGCTGTAGTAGTCAGTTTTCATATTCTCTATACATTATAGGAAAGATACAGCTCTCATAAATGGAATTAAAAACTCCTAGTTTACTACATGTTATTCAACTATTATCATGAATAAGTGTGTACAATGTAATCATGGTATATGCTTAAGTTCAGCTTTTTGCCTGTTGGATATGTCAGAATAATTTTGGTAAAATAGTCCTGTTCTTACCATCAGGACTTAATGCCTTTGCAGTGGAAATGATACATTCTACTTGTTTTTGCTTAGATTCTTTTAATTACAAACTCTTTTATTATGTATGTAACAGAGTCTGCATTTAATTTAAGAATGAGTCTAGTCTTTTTAAAATGAAAGCACTCTATGTCATTCTAACACCCATTTATTAACATTACGGATTATATTAATGAATTTTCTAGTATGAATTCCTTTGTATTCCTATAAGTAACTTTGTTTTTTCATGGTACATTATTGATCAATATAATGTTCAGTTTATTTATGGTGATTATGTGTAGATTTCACTTATCTTCCTAGTGCTATAAATGTAAATTAGTTACTGTATTATAGTCTTTTCAGATTTTACTCTATTTCTCTCTCTTAGAATATCATTTAAGATTTTCTCTACTTTTTAATATATACTTAATTGTTATATTGTAGGGAGTATGGTTTTTCCACCCTCCACCTGGTCTAGTCCTGCCACCACGCCAGCCCCAATTAGCAAAAAGAGACTCTGTATTAGATACAATTCTGTTGGCCAGGTACTAGTTTCTTATCAGCTAGCTCAGTCTTAAGTATTAACCCATTTCTATGTATTTCCACATGGTTTCACCTACCGGGGAGTGAGGCAGGTGTCTGGTCTCCCCGGTCTCTCCATGTTGACCCCTCCTTACTACTTCCTTTTTCCTCCTTGTTTCCTAGTCCCTCCTATCTCCTTTCCTATTGGCCAACAGTGCTTTATTCATTAACCAGTATGAGAAACATATACAGAATGACATCTCCCATCAGTTATATTACTTCACTACATCTGATAATTAGTGTTTATATTTTTAGGAAATATAAAATAAGGGTCTAGAGAGATGGCTCAGCAGTTAAGAGAATTTAACTTATGGAGAATGTGTATTTGGATCCCAGGATAGACATGGTGGCTCCCAACTCTCATAATTCAGGTTCTAGAGGATAAAACATACAATTTTAAATTCTTCAGACAATAAGTATACATGGAGTGAACATACCTATAAATACACACAGTACCTATCCACATAAAATATAAATTGAACATGAAACAAAGAAAAAGGAGAAGAAATGGAGGAGAGCACTGACCAGGGTATAAATAAGAAAATTTAAATGTGTATGTTGAAATAAAAGCATTAAATTTAATTAAAAACTAGCACAGTGAAGAATTCCTATGTTAATGTTTGTTGACTGAACACTACAGGAACGATAATCAGTAAAAATTTTCTGAATTATAAAAGAAAAATAATTTAACATTCTGAGCAGACCATTAACTGTGGATAATTGTGAGCAATAACATGCATACTAACATTTGAATAAGTGTAATTAATACCTTCCATTTTTTTTAAATATGGGAGGAAAATAGTGTATATAAAGCCTGGATTACTGAAGAAGTGGTACAATGTCATCCAAAGTTGACTCAAAATATTATTCTAAATTCTAGGATAATGAATCAACCCAAAGCAAAATGTTTAGTAAAACAAGGAAAAGGAAGATAATGCTTTTAAAGAGAAAAATGTTAGTTTAGTAGAAAATAGATATTAATGTGGCAAACAATATTTCAACTCTATCATTTATAACTTTTAATAAGGTGATTTTACCATCATCAATTAAAAATAATTAGTATTAGTGTACATCATAAAATACAGACTAAATATCAACTAGAAGAAATCCACTTTAAGTATAATGATGTAAATTAAAAGTAATGAACTGGAGGAAGATACAGAAAGTTAATTTATTTTTATCTCAGAATATTTTATTTTATTTCAGAATACAAGAAATTATTAGGGATACTGAGTGATACTCCATAATGAGAATGTGACCATGTCTCCAATTAGCTTTGCCCAGTGCCTAATGTGTGCACACCTGATAACACAGATTCCAAAGACAAGTCATACATTCGTTAAATTCAAAAAAGATATAAGGAATCCACCATCATATCTGAATGTTTCAGTCTTTCTCTCTAGTTCTCTCTCTGTCTTTTTCTCTAATTGACAGATCTAGTAGTCATAAATTTAATGAGAGGATATTTAAATAACATCATGCTTAGGTAGCTTGGAAAATTCAATATAAAAGGAAGATTAGACTAATAACCAACAATCTATTTCAGAAGAAAGAAATCAAGTGACCTTTTCCTAACTCAGTCAACAAAACCAGCATTACCAGAGCTATCTGTTCCAACACAAGGAAATATGAAGGCCAATATTTCTTTACATGTACATTTTCTATTTTTATTTGTTTTACATAGCAACCACAGTTACCCCTCCCCTTCTCAACCCCTACATCCACCTCTCCCATCTCACCCCCATTTACTTCCCAGAGTGGGTAAGGCCTCCCATGGGGAATCAACAAAATATAGCATATCAAGTTGATGCAGGACCAAGTCCCCCAACCCCCTCACATCAAGGTTGAGCAAGGCATTTCACCATATGGAATGGGCTTCAGAAAGCCAGTCACGCACTAGAGCTAGATCTTGGTCTTACTGCCAGGAGTCCCACAAACAGAACAGGCTACAAAATTATCATCCAAATGCAGAGGGCCTGGTTTGGTTCTATGCAGGCTCCCCAGCTGTCAGTCTAGAGTTTATGAACTCCTGCAAGTTTGGATCAACTGTCTCAGTGGATTTCCCCATCATGACCTTGTTCACTCTTACTGATAAAATCCTTTCTCCCTCTCTTTGACTAGATTCCCCCCATAGCATGGCCTGGTGCTTGAATGTGGGTCTCTACATATGCTACCATCAATTATGGGATGACAATTCTATGAGGGTAGCCACTAATCTGATTAGAAGGGAAGGCCAGGTAGATACCCTCTCCACTATTGCTAGAGATCTTAGGTGGGGATCCTGGGAATTTCCCTAGAAGACTAATATTTCTTCTAGGAAAATATGCAAAAAATCCTTAGTCAATCTAAATATCAAATATGACAACTACATGCCACATCCAAATGCTACTTCCATAGATATGCAAGACTGATTCAATCTTCAGAAATCAGGTTAGTTGATATCTTCACTCTTCATACTAAAGACAAGGGATACACAGAAAATATTTGACAAACAGGACATTACTCGTTATATACATAGGAAGAGATCCAAAAGGAAAGGAAGAACACCCAGCTAGCTAGAGCTGGAGGGAAACTACCTCAACTTGATAAAAGAATACCTTGGATGTATTATTTTCTAATACTAAGGATATTTAATGATAGGAAAGTATATTCCTTTCTCCAAGAGTTATGATCATAACAAAGATAACCAGTTTCATCACTTCTATTTGTAATCATCCTATAAATCCTAAGAAAGAAATTCTAGAGAAGACAGGAAAATGAAGATTACAAGATACAGGGTAAATATACAAAAGTTTACTGTCCCCTTACATAACAACAAATGACTGGAATGTGACAGTGAGATTGACCATTGGTCAAGAACACTTTCTGTTTTTCAAAGAACCAGCATTAAGTTCATAACCACGACACTGAGTGGGAAACTACTTCCTGTAACTCAAGCTTCAGAGTATCCAATGCTCTCTTCTGTTCTTCACGGGCATCATACATGTGAACACACATACACAAATTCATTAATAAGTAAATAAAATAAGGTAAATATTTAGGATGTTTCTTAAGGACATACAATAAAGTAAATAATGCAGTACTGGGATTGAAGAAGTAGCTCAGTGGTTAAGGGCATTGACTGTTATTTAAAAGGATACAATGTTGATTCCTAGCACCCACATGGCTGCTTACAACTGTCCATAACTTCAGTTGCAAAGAACCTAATTCATTTTTCTAGTCTTTGCTGTCATCAAGGATATACATACATGGACATACATGCAGGCCAAACATTCATACACAAATAAAAAATAAATTAATAAAAATAAAATTCATATTTTGTATGCAAAAATACTAGATTTATGCATCAACAAACTATATATAGAAGACCTACATGCAGAAAGTGGTGAAATTCTCATGAAAGAATCCTGGTCAATCTAAGTAAGTGGAGATGAAATGCCACTTTCCTTGAAATACTCAATAAAATAACAATAGTCCCAAATAGAATCATACATGTAATACCATACTAATTAAAACTCACCAAGTTATCTATCAAATATTAACAGAAAAATTCTGGCATTTGGAAGATGCCAGTATCAAGTCAGCAGAGCAGTACTGAAGAGAAGGTACTAATCAGAGGACATGCACTGTTACCCTTTGGAGTGCACACAACACAATAGCTAACAAGATAATGAAGAATCAGTTACTAGATGAATAGGGTGGACAGCCCACACAGAAACCCACACTTTTATAGCCATCTGGTTAATGGCAACTGATAAAACCTTTTCAGTGGAAAAGGGTAGTGAGGTGTCATAGAGAAATTTGACATTCTGATTTTTAAAAAGAGTACTTTTGTTTTCTGTGTATGAATGTTTTCCCTGCATATATTTCTAGGAACTTGCCTGATGCCTGTGAAGGTCAGAGAAAAGTATTTGGTTCCCTGGAACTGAGATTACAAATGGTTTTAACCTGCCATGAGGGTGCTGGAAAATATATCCAGATCCTCTGGAAAAGCAGCCAGCTCTTTTAACTACTGAGCCATCTCTCAATTGGAACAACTGAATAATCTTACAAAAAGGGAAATTAGAAAACACCAAAACCCCTTTCACAAAAAAATGACTCCAAATGGATCACAAACTCTAGCAGAAACCTGAAATATCAAAAATCCTAGAAGACAACACAAGAAATTACGTATTTACTTGGATTTGGTAAACTTTTGAAACAAAACCAAAAATATAGTCCTTAGTAGGAAAATTTGTATATCAAATTAATTAAATAGAAATATCAGCTCTTCAAAAGACAGTGGCATGGTGGCACATATTTAATCTCAGCATTCAGGAGTCAAAACCAGAAAGATTTTTGTAAGTTCAAATCCAGCCTAGTCTACATGGGGTGTTCCAATAAAACCAGAATCAAATAGTGATACCCTGTATCTGGTCCTCCCAATGGTACAAAATTATGGGCTGGAGGAATGGCTAAGTAAGTAAAAGTGCTCACTGTTCAAGTGGGGGGACATGTGCTTGAACCTCCAGAATCAATGTGAAGCTATACACAGTACTATAGCTCTATAAGCCAACAGTTTCAGTGAGCAAAGGAGCAATAGAAATAGAAAAATCCACACAAGGTTGCTGGCCCTATCATTTGGAGTATGTGGTATACAAACAGCAGTAGACCTAATCTCAAACACAGTGAGAAGTGAAGCCTGACACCTTACATTCTCCACATGTCTTCTCTGACAACTGTGCACCCACACTCATTACATGTACATGCGACCCAGCACTAACACATATGAAGGTTAAACAGCAGCAATAACAAATATATGAAGAGGCAACTTAGAGAAAACAAGAAAGAATTTCTAAAATTATAAAATAAACATGCAAATAACTTTTTCTTAAGGTAGTTTTAGTTTTTCGTGTGTGTTTATGTATTCGACATGTGTGCTGTGCATGCAGAAATCAGAAGAGGGTATCTAATAATATAGATGGTGAGTTACATATGGTTATAAGTTGCTATCTGGGTGCTGTGACTTGAACCCAGACCCTCTGCAAAAGCATCCAGTACTCTTAACCCACTATATCAGCTCCCCAGCCCCAAGCAGTCTGTCCCTAGTGCAGGAGCTAGCTTGTTGAATCTAAGGCATTCCCTATAAGGGGATGCCATGATCAGCCTTAACACAGGAGGGAGGAGGCTTGGTCTTGCCCCAACTTAATAAACCAAGCTGTCTACTACCCATGGGAGGGGCAGTAGGCTGGGGCAGTGGCAAGGGGTACAGGACGAGGGGTGGGTGGGAGAACTTTTGTTGAAATGTAAAATAAAAAGAAAATAAATAAAATGAGTATTACCATATGTATAACATTTAGAGCATGTTCCAAGCCTAGCAGGCTGGGATGAGAGTAAATGGAAAATAAAGATTCCTTAGTTGTTTTGTAAATATTAATCTATTTAGAATGTATTTATTAATTTTAATTAAAGACATCCATGATCATGCAACATATACATGCAAGACACTTAATAATTAACTCACTGCCTGAACTTTTACCAGAAACACTTACACCTTTACTTAATGAACAACAACAAAAGAAGTCCACATAAAATGATCCCAAGAGGTATAATTAGAATACCTTACACATATGTGTAAAATTGTCAAATGATATTTTAATTCATAAAAAATGATTCTGTGCTAGAAATACACATGCCTAAACACTGTTTTCCCAAACTTGTAGTAATTTCTGCTTTAGGAAATTCCTTGCTGCTTTCTGTGGCTGATGTGATTGTCCAGTGCTTTCTGGATCCTGTGGACAGCTAGTGAGCTGGCACAAAAATATTAGAATGTTGTTCACCAAAACTGTGAGTGTTCTTCCTCTGGAGGTTGAAACTCAGTGCCTACAAATAGAAAATACAATTTTTAGATACATATTGATTTAATGTTGGGAGAGGAGAGGCATTCATATATCAAGACACATTTTTCTGCCAGAGATAAACATAGATTTTCATTCATTTAGTAGAATTATCATTATCATTTTCCCACTGGAACACCATGATGTATTGTCAAATACTGCTTAACTATGCATACAGGAACATTTTTGGCCTGTCTATTCATTTGCTATATATTTAATTATGTTACTATCACCCTGCCTTGAATAGCGTTATAATTTCTCTTATTAACATACAACACAAGTGATCAAAATGAACTTTTTTTTTGTTTCAAGGTTGTTCATTTTTGGTTTTGGTTTTGAATTTTCATATAATTTAAGAATTGGTTTGATGCATCTCTTCAAAAATCTTGCTGCTTCTTGAACAGAATTGCAATAAATTTTATAGTATTAGTTTGGGGCTGTGGTTCTGGCTCAATGATTAACATTGGCCAAGCACTCACACCCACAAGATCCTCTGTCCCATTCTAGTAAAGTTAAGGTGATTGACATATTACAAGGTTGAATTAATCTGAACTTTGCATAATGGAAGAGAAGCAGCAAATATGGAGATATTTATCTCCTACCTTTTAAGTGCAAAAATATGTCATCAACAACAAAAACAGTTTTGCAATACATTCTACTATAGATACCCTTCGTGAAATTCAGTAAGACATGTGCATTTTTTTTAAAGATTATGGTTTAAAATGTCATAATTAGATGTTTTATTGTAGTATTATTCCTCTGTCTCAACTGATAAAGTATGTAGATTTCTTCATGTTTAATATTGGTTACATTTATTTTTCATGTTATTTTGCCTGTACCCTGATATGAATCATGCTTCAAAATCATATATTTTTTAAATAAAGTAACATTTAATTTTTCAATATTATGTTAAATAATTCTGTTCCAACATTAATGATGATTTGAATCTGCCTTTTTTCTTGCAATATCTTTTTTTAAGTTTGGTATTATGGCTGTGCAAATATTATAAAATATTCCTTCTTCCAGTCTCTAAAAATGATCACCTAAATTCTCTGTAATTTTCCAGAAAGCATTCATAGAATTCAATAAGATCCAATTCTAATCAGGCCTACTGTTTTATTCCAGTGAGTTACTCACATGAGTACTTGAAAAATCTTGCACTGTAACTTACAGTTGCAATATTTAATTGGAGGTATTATAGGTGTGAGTGTAAGAGCTAAAAGAGCTTTCATGCAAGAAACATGGAAGTCAATTTTACTAATCTTGTACTAGAATATGTATTTTTATACAGGACTTAGCTTATGAATGTAACAATAGAAACCAAATAAATTCAAGTTTCAATTGAAGTAAAACTTAAGTTCTATAAGTCACTGGAGAGAGATGGGGGGAGAGGGAGAGAGGGAAGGAGGAGAGGAAGAGGGAAGAAAAAGGAGAGACGAAGAGGGAGAGAGAGGGGGAGGGGGAAAGAGAGAAGGAGGAGGAAGAAGCCAGGAAACAGAAAGGAAAAATAAACAAAAAAATCACCCACTACTTTCAGGTGAGCCCCACAGGTCATGAACACTGCATAAGAAGTCTAAACAGACACCTACTGGCAATAACAGAGGAATATCACCCATGGTGAAAACTGCTCACATCATGGTGAGGAATTTTTGTAAACCTCAATAAAATATATAAAATATAAATGAAGGCTAAGCCACCCAATTGAGAACAGAGATACAGAGCAGCCAAATCTCTTCAGACTGGAGAGCCAGTTAAGGCTTTAAGAGTATTGACTGTCCTAACAGAGGACCCTGGTTCAGTTATCAGCACCTTCATAGAGCCTCACAGTTGCCTGTACCTGCAGTTCCTGGAAATTCTACCCTCTCTTCTGTCTTCAGTAGACACCAACACACAAATGATGAACAAATGGTACAGAGTTCAAACAGACACTTAAATTTAAAGTGATTTTATTTTAAAAGTTAGGCAGTGTTTACTACACAATTCTGACATAACCATAAGAAAGCATTAGTACACACAACTGCAATAAAGAAATAAACAGTAATATAACAAAAAAGGTAAATGATGCAGCATATGAGGGAACAAAATATTTATAAGATTTTAAAGGGTTCCGTTGTAAACTTACTTGCTTTTCTAGTAAATAACCTTGCACGAGGCACTCGTTATAAGTATGGAAGAAATGCATAGAATTTAAAATCTGAATGTGAGAATTACATTTTATTGGCCCCTTCCATGAAGCCAACAAGCTAGAATAACCATTTCAAGTTTTGGTTTGTCTATTGAGGTAACACTACTTTGTTTTTCTATGAGAAATGCTACTATTAAGGTAGCAGACAGGCACGACTCTGATTTTAGAAAACAGTCTGACTCGGTGTCTGGAATAATTCTCAGCTCAAGGGGAGCATGGAACTGCACATTACTAAGCCGTAGCTGTAACAGAGTAATGAAGAGTAACAGAGTAAAAGATCATCCCAGTAGGTCTTGTGGATCTACATTGATACAGATGAAAACCAAATAAAACTACCAAGAAGCAAGGAATGTTTTCTAGATGTCTGACATTGTTATTAAGAATGAGTTTTTGCTTTTTTTTTTTTAAAGAATGATCTTGTAATGGATATCAAACAAACACTGCATTTTAGACATATACCATGAGATGCCAGTGAAATGGTTAATAGGGAAGATATTTTTAGAGGTGAGAATAATTATGTGTCTTTGATTTTAACTTGTACCAACAGTGTAAATATTATCTAGTATTGGGGCAGTCACATTATGAAACTAGTACTTCTGATATGCTAAAGAAATCTGGATATAATGTAAGGATATAATTGTAACTGATATTGTTTACCATTTAGAGATGATGGCTTTTTGCTTAAAAATTTTTATTAGTTTCTTCTTAAAATATTGTTTTACTTTTGGTCAGAAATAAGTCTTTAGCCTTTTTGGACCCTTGTCATAATGGTAGGAAAACAAAATTCACAGGAAGGTCTATTTAATCACCTGTGGTCCCTCATCGCATAAACTCTGTCTCTTAACAGTTTCGATTGTTCTCTGAAAGTCTCTGCATATTCATTAATGAATATCTGATAGTATGAGAATATTCTAAATGCTTCTTAAATATTCATATAGTATGAATTTATCCTGTGTCACATGCAACATAGATATAGAGTGAAATCAATGCAACTTTCAACTGAAACAAACTGTCAGCAGGTCTCACACAGAAGCATTGGTTTGTATGGATTACCAATTTGAGAGGAAAAGTTTCAGACTGCTTTTAGATTCATGAATGTTATAAAATTTACTAGAGGAACTATTCGAGCACATCACCTGTAGTGTTAATGGGCTGCTTTCTTCTGGGCTTTGATAGCTCTAACCCCTGTGGCTCCAGGCTTGCATGTTCCCTGCAGTGAGTTTTTATGAACCTTGTAAGTATATCTCACACTCTAGGTGTGGACAGCCTTATTACACTGAGGCTCTTCTGATTCAAAAAAGCCAGATTTTTTTTTTTTTAAGAAAGTGTTGAGGCACCGGGCATCATAGAGACAGAAGGGTAGAAGAGAATTGGGGATGAAGTTCACTGGGGCTTCTTTGCACTTGTTAGCCTGTCATTTCATCCTTTGTTTCAAAACCACTAGTCCCTCATTCATTTGTGGATTGCTATGATTGGCAGCTCCTAGCCACTCCTAATCTTTATCTTCCTGACTTGAAGCATGAACAAGCTTTTCTAAATAGAACCTATGGTGATTAAAAAGGATTGTTAAATCCAAGCAAAAACAGTTATATGCTACAGAATAGTTTTTTATTTGCTGGGATTACAGGAGGAATTTAATTAACCTATTTGCTGAAGTCTATGGCTTTAAGCATCCTGTTTACTATAGTAAATATTGCAAGATAGAATCTGAAAGAAGGAAAATAACACTAGAAAAACTAATTTGAGACCCAGAGTATGTGACACAGCTGGAACCCCTCAATCTGAATTGTCTGAAATGGGTAATGTGTCTCCTCTCCAATCATTTCCAATGATGGGGTAAGTGACTTTGAGTTTTTGCTTAAGCATGCTGTGGGCTGAACCCTTCCCAGATGTGTTCTGTTTCTGCTACTCGAAACACATTGCAAACAGAGCAGCAGCTGCTCTACAGGTGCAGATTTTTACTTTTTATTTTGTTTTTATTTTTGTAATTAGTTTCAAATTTTAAAAAATTGCAATAACAAAAATAGAAAGAAAGGAAATCATATATAGTATGTCCAAATTTCCATTGCTAATATATCGTCATCTACTTGAATGTCTTTTTTTCCTCATACTTGTATATGTATATACAAATGTGTGTATGCTACTCATTCTGTTAACACAGATGTGCAAATAGGCTTGTGGAAGTATTTAGGTAGAATTATAGATGTAGTTATGGCTCTATGATCCTAATTGCCTCAGTATAGTTTCTTATGGGAAAGGCTTTAATATTAAAATATCACATCAAAATACTTCTATCAAATGTGCAGGTTTATGTGGATAATACCATTGTAACCTAGAGTACAAATTCTGAATTTAGTGCTTCACAGTTTTATGCCCTTTATAGACACCACTAGCACACAGAGACATAAGCCAGAACAGAATCAGTTATTACACTTACTTTCCATGTCTCTCTAGATTCCTGTGTCCACAAATATTTATATAAAACTTTAGCTTTTTTAATTTTCAGTGATTCTTTTTAAACGTATAAAAATTACTTATTTATTTTTAGTGGGGGGCCACATGGGAAACTACAGTAGGCATAGTAAGCATATGGCAATCAGAAGACAATCCACAAGCTTGGGTTGACAAACCTGGCAATAAATACCTGTCCTTGATGTTATTGATTAGTGCTATTGTTTGTGTTTGTTTGTCTGTTTGTTTTTGTTTTTGTTTTGTTTTGTTTTGATAAGCTCATATACAGAGACACTCACTTGAGCATCAACAATAAATCAGTGGATATCCCACTAAGCAAGTGACTTCCCAGAAATGGGTACTTTACGAATCCTCTCTGTATATGTGATGATGTGTATAGACTGGGCCATTCTCATGCTGGTAATTTGCAGATAATCAAAATTACTGTGTGATTATGAGTATTTTGGCATGCCATGTATGCAGCCCTTTTCAAAATGACTGTGACATTTCTGAACAATATGGTATCTCTTCTTTCTTATTTGCTGCTTATTTTTTGTTTGTTCAATAGTTTATCATGATCAGACTTAGTTTTTATATCTTTAGCCTAAGTATTATGTTAGGATGAAGTGTCCTTAAGGAATTATGTACATGCCATTTAGAGCCATACTTACCCATCTGAAATGCCTTGCTGGTAATTTCAATCACTAACTTCTCACTCTGAGGTGTTCTCCACTCCACTAATACCTCACTCTGAGGTACTTCTTTCTCTGCCGTATTATGTTCCAGGTCTTTAAGAAGACCTTAGATACCACAAAGATCTCATGTTTCTCTTTAAAATGTTCTAGTAATATATAATTTCACAAGTGACCAGATCCCTTTTTTTCCTGGTTATCAATCAAGATACATGAAAGTAGATTATTTTACGAATTGATTTCAATAGCATAGCTTTGGATTAATACACAATTGCTGAAAGAGCTACAAGACTTTGTACTTGTTTTAATAAGATTTTCCCCAATATGGCATATTTTAACCTTTTAAAAAACAGTGTCCATTTTTGTCTATCTTTGCACTCTTCTTCATACTTTAGTAAAATCATTGATTGGTTTCCATTTATATAATCTGGTATTTTCAAGCATGGAGAATTAATGGAAACATACAGCATATTCACGGTGGACACCACATTCCATTCAATGTAATTCTCATATCAAGTAGTAGTCTATGTCATGGATATACCATAGCTTATTTAGTCATCCCCCTTTTTAATATTCTCCTCTTTCCAGCTCTTTGCTATTTTCAATAACTATTCTATATATACTTATATAGAGATGTTTGTATCTATACATGAATCTAACCATTAGATGATATAGAATGACATAATCTTTCTCTTAATAACCAGTGATGTTGTTCAGAGTGGTCATGTATTTTAGTTGGTTACTGACTGTGTATGATTCATTTTATCTGCATCTTTCCCAGCATTTGAAATATTCTTTGATTTTTTTTCCTTTTCCTTCTTTTCTACATTTTTTTTTTAAAAAATTACTTCATACAATGTATTTTGGTCATAGTATTTCCCCTCCCTAACTCCTTCTATATACTCCCTAACTTAATGTTTTCTCCCTACCTCTCACACTAGAAAGAAAAAAAAAAAAACAAAATCAAAACAAAAAAAACTTAAAAAAAAAACCAAAATAACAAAAAACTAAATATAACAAAAAATACCTCAGCAAAACAAAATCACACTCCCAGAGAGGCTACCACAAAATGGACTACATGATTTTATTTTTTTAATCCTTATTTTTTGAATATGAATATTTTTTCTTTTTTATATATATTTATTAATTTTTCTTATTTTACATATTGATCCCAGTTCCCTCTCCCTTCCTCCCTTTCATACTCCTTGATGCCCCTCCCATACCATCCTCCCCACTCCACAGGGAGGTTGATGCCTTCTAGGCAGGATCATCAAATTTTAATGGTATTCATTCTTCTAGGTATTCTATATTGTTTGAATTGGCATTCCTCAGATAGCTAATGGCATCATATATCCTTAATTTTCTGAGTCAGAGTAGTCTTGAGGACCAAGAAATGATATTTGTGTTGTAATTGTTAGGGGAAGTTGCTGGAGATTCATCCTATTGGCTTCAGGATACAAAGTACATAGTCTAAAACTAAACAATATTGTTGATTCTTAATGATTGGTATGAGAAGCAAGAGTGATTGGGAAATGCTTTAACACTGTAGAACATGTAGGACTAAAAATGAGTCTTTGCACATTCCCTCTGCTTCAGTGTACTGAATTTTATTTAAATAAATTTCCATAATCTGTTGAGGTCATGATTTTTTTAGACTGAGTGACAGAGGCATTTGACTTTCTTTTGTAATTCTTTAGCACTCATTTTGTGTATGTATGTGCAGTTATTTTGAGTGATGTTTTCTGTAGATAGAACTGTGTCATTGTTTTGATTTTGGAATTTTTCCTCCATCATTCGTTAGGAACTCGAGGACAAGAAAGCCTACCATATCACATCATCTTCAGCACACTTTCATTTAAGTTGTTCTTTTGTCCTTTTGAGTTTGCTAAGGTTTTATATTTCACTTTCTATTTATGAAACTTCCTTAGGGACTGGAGAGATGTCTCAAATGTTAAGAAAACATCCTGCTTGTGTAGGAGACTGTAGTTGGTCCTCAGCCACCATATTGGATGGGTCTGTAACTTCCTCTGGAGACTCAATGCCCTTCTCTGGCCCCTGTGCTCATCTGTATTGCAGGGGCACACAGACACACACAATAAAAAATTTTTATAAAGTAAAATAAATCTTTAAAAGAGAACTTCCTTTACCTAGTTTTGTAGAGATGCTTCCTTAATGTAAAAGTCTCATGTTTTCCTTCATTGTAAAATGGCTTGTTTATCCCTAATTCTGAAGGATATTTTCTATATTACTATGTTTCTCTTTGTATTTTTTTCCCAGCTTTTTTCCCTTTGCATTGACATAGCGCATTTATATGTGACTGCTAGTCTTTCTGGGTTGCCACCTTGTTAGACAAGGTGAAAAAGATAAACCATGTCGATTATCAATAAAGCTTTCTTCAAGGTTACTAAGTCACTGACTGCCTGTCTCTGGGTAGTCTCATTCTTTTATTTACATTATTCAGAGCTTTTATTTGTATTTAGAAAATAGAAAAAAGAATACTGAACAATTCCACTGGGCCATGAGTTGGTTTCTCCAAACAGATTAACATACTTTCTATTCAAGACTTGATTTCCTAGATAAGTCTGATTACCACCACATAGAAAAGAATTTGCTGACTAGCCTTTGACATTTTCTAAGTGCAAAGGATCTCTTGTAGAACAAAGGATAGTTTAGTAGATTGCAGACATAGGTTGTCTGGAGTGTTTTATCTGTTTGGTTAAATCCCAACAGAGCAAAGCATTTTCTCTTGTGTTTCTATTCTATTTTGCTATGACTAGGAGAATTCTGGGCATATGATGGAAGTTTAACAAATTCTGCTGAAAAAAGTATTTACCGTGGCAATAACTAAAAGCAGAAAAATAGTATTGAGTTGGTCTTCGAACTTGATTCTAGCTGTTAACACCGGATTAAAATATCTCAAGCATCATTGATAGTTTATGAACTTAAATTTTGTAAAGCTGGAGCTCCTTGAATGGGTAGGTTCTACAGCCATCCTAATTGTTCTTGTTTCAAATTAATGATAATTCTACATAAACAAACATGTTTCCTTTGATTTGGGAATATATTAAAAACTTGAAGATATTTTCCATGTGATAATGTCATGTAAAACTAGTTTTGTGAGAATGCTTTGTTACTGTTAATACTTCACTGCTGATGATTTCTGACATAAATGAGAGTGGGCAAGAAAGGAGGAGTTAACGTATATGATAAGTAATGCTGAACTGAAATCCATTTCTATTCCCAGTACCACTTTTGGAGATATTCCACACAGTTAGATTATAAGCAATTGAGAAATAGCTATTGTTTCTCCTACCACTGAAGAAGGAGAGTACTACCAGGAAAAGCAATCTCAGAAAATGATCACAAAGAATGTGCTATTAGAAACATGCAACTAAAATAACTGAAAGTGGTGAGTTAACGTATAATGTTTCATTTCTTGAAGTACAGCCTATGAACAGCCATACTTTGGGGCTCATAAAATAGATAAATGGGTTTGTCTCTATTGTATTAAATCTGTAAGTCAGGAGAAAACATGCCAAACCACTAACTTCTTTACTCATATTCTATTCATCTGCAAGAGACAGTGAAGGTAACATCTTGGAAAATGCTTCCCATTAGGTTTGAAGTGCTTTAATCTATTAATTGTATCCAACAACAATGACTGTTGTCTGCTCAGCAATTCTGGATATGCTGAGTTAATCACTCCTTTCATGACTATTACAATCAGACATTTCCTATACACCTTAGTATTTTTTAATCATTGTCCATCGTACTCTCAATTTACCACTCAACAAGTTATTTGGACATGTTGAGGAAGGAAGTTTAAGAAGAAAAAGTGAAAATTTTATGTTTTTAAATTGCACTTAATAATTTAGATCTTTAGAGCAGCTGTTGTTCTTAGAAACTGCAACCAAAATCCTGTATCAGTAGATTTGATTATAGAAAGAAGAAGATAAAAGTTCCATGGTGATTTGTGAAAGTGCTGATGAAGAGCAATGGGATGCTGTACAGGACAGCTTTGATTTACAGATCAGCTTGGATAGCCAGTTTTTCATCTTGACCTGTGAATTATTGATATCCTTAGATCGATGAAATGGCTTCCTTTTAGCTCATCTCAATTTTCACTTCTATCAAAGAGTGTTCCTTTCTATGACCTAAGTCAAATGTAACAGTTCACACAAACATACAAAAAATTCCATTGTGCCTTCATATTAGGTAAAGCACACACACACACACACACACACACACACACACACACAGAGAGAGAGAGAGAGAGAGAGAGAGAGAGAGAGAGAGAGAGAGAGAGAGAGACCTACATTCCACTCGAAAGACAATCTTTGTATTCACTGTGTTAGCTATGTCTCAGTGGTTTCAGATTTTTGATAAGTTTGGGTTGTTTCACAGCACCTTACAGAAGTAACTTATGTTGAAAAAGAGTATTTTATCCATATTGGCTAATGGCTTCTTCATAATATGTAACATACTTCATCAGTTGTGTGTTTGTATATATGTGTTCACATGTATCTGTGTTACCTATCCCCATGTATGCACTTGTGGAGAAAAGAAGTGAATGTTGAGTGTCTTTCTTGATTACCCCTTTAATTTTGGAGACAGAGACTTTTATTTTGTGGGGTATGAACTAAATAGTTGTTTAATTATAAAAAAAAATGTAGGTCAAATATAATCTGAGTGAATAGGGAAACTTGTAATTCTACTCAATGTTTTCAAAATAATGCCCCAAATTTCTTAATCACTCAAGCAATTCTAATATTACCACATATTAGAGCTCTGAAAAAATAAATGCTCATGGCTCATGAGGAATGGCTTCTGGTTTTTCAACATAGCAGACATCATAAGATACCTATTCAACACCTTCCCTACTCGACACCTCCCCTACTAATAAATAGCCCAATTTTCAAGAGAGTTGTGTCACATGCAACTAAACGATTAAATTTTCTCATTTTACTTGAGTCCTGTTGTGATTACATACAATAATCTATTTTTAAGATTAAAAACTCAAGTTTTCAGGAGATCACAACCTTGCATTCCTTATATAGCCAGAATATTCACGATCTTTGTAAATGTTTTATTTTATTTGAATCCCATTTGAAACTAGGATAACAAACAGAAGGAAGGTCAGCTGTAATGAAACAGGAAGGATGCTAGAAAAAAATAATATCATATGTATATCAGGAATTGCAAAATAGCAAAAGGACCTTGGAACAATGATAATGAGATAAAATATGCCATCTACCTACTTTCACATGTGCTTATAAATTCAAGACTCCTTATTTCCTTCTTTGTGAGAAAATTCCCATAGTTAGTTTTGTATTAGGTGAATCAATACACAGCATCTAAGTATGATGAATTAGTAGGAACTCTTCGAAATAGCTACTGGAATCACAAGTATTTGGAAATAAATTCACTGTTACTTTTCATTGAGTAAAGGTACTTTAACCTGTCAAAACTACATTTTTATTAGACATGGGTTTTTAAATGCTAAAGAACATATTGTATATACATTATTTACAATATTGTGATCAATGAATGGGGAGACATTTCGCTAAATGAAAGAATAAAATTTAAGACTGGACAAAGTAGAAGAGTATTTTTTTTTTTAAGAACTAAAGAGCTAACTCTACTGAGGACATATAAAATCCTCATATAAAAAGTAGCCCTTATTTTATAATAGGTTCATTTGTCAATATTACAAGGATGTTATAATAACTCTTTTCTGAAATGCCACACACAAAATAATCCAAATTATAATTTATACAACATTTGGAAGTCTATGAACATAGCTCAGTGGAATGTACATTGAGGCAGGAGATTTTTAAGGCTAGGCACCAACTTAGGGTTTGGTGAAAGTTAGGCAAAGAGTCTTCTAACTATATCGCCAGGCACTTATGAACAATTTTATAAACACAAACACCTCTTTCACATATTCTTGAACAAAAATAAAGGGCATATACTGAAAATCTTCATAATCTAGGCAAGCTAAATATAGAATAAATATCCAACGTTTCTTGTAATTTGGCTTCTGAGAATATTCCCTACATCATCACATTCTTCATTAAGATATGGATGAGAAAAGACAAACTCTAGGATTAATTATGGCTTTCTTTCCTGGGTTTAACTTACTTAACAAAAAAACATTTTCCTTTGCCTGGGTCAGAGTGCCATGAATGTCCAGGTATTCCAGGAATCTGTCCATTCACAGGGTCACTCAAAATCACCATCTCAGGGCAAGGTTGTAATTATCTCACTAGACCCAAGACAAATGATAAATGGGTGTTTATTGGGGAACAATTATACAGAAAAATACAAAAGTCCACCAGAGCATTTCGCTGTTCATCCTACCAGATTTACTGACCTAACAGAAAGAGCATGCAAAGGAAAGCCACTCCTCAAGCTCCTCTTTCCCTATCTGTCCACCTGAAGCCACACCCAAAGGGGTAAGGCTGGTCCACAGACCAGATGCCTACAACCATATTCTGTCAATTGCTCCCACATAGAAGTCCTTCAGCTGGTAATGCTGAATACATAGGTCCTTTAACTTTTGGCAGTATAAGCTGCCATAATTTGTATCATTTGTATGTGAAAACTCCAAAACTGCCTATATGATTGTTTCACCTCTTGCTTTTCTTAATGTTTTCCTGTTATAATCTTTGTACAATTAAATATGGGCACTTGAACCATGTATACAGTAAGTTTGTTTCATATTCACATCAATATTTATTAGGAAAAATGTTACAATTTTTCATATAAGAGGTGATTGATTATTGCTTGATCTTAGATACAACATTAATTTTCATAAATTCAGCATCAGATATTGATATACCAACAATGTAAGTGAATATTTTTTTGTTTTTTTAACTGTAAAATTGTAAATTTTACTGAGTTCCTGTAAATTTATGTAATTGCACATCATCGCAATCCAATTTTAGATCATTTTCAACATACTGAAATTCTCTCCCCCATTTGCAAGCAATTAGTCTGCTAGCTTCCAGTCCTATGTAAATAATGTGATTTCATTTTCCAGAATTTTATATTCTTTTGAATTTTTGAGAAAAGTTGATATATTCATTATATATTCAGATTTTAAAACTATCTTCGATATAAGTCTGTTTTACCATATAAGCAGTTAATATGTTAATATATGAATACTTAATAAAAAACATGAAATCATGAGTTGTTTGGAAAATACAAATTAATTTCAGTGAATCAACATCACACAAATAATAGAGTGATGACATTCAAGAAAACTGTTAGTATCAGGTGCTGGGAAAAACATGCAGGGACACGTGGGCATGTAGATAAGAACAGCCACTTTGGAAAGAGTATGAATTTTTCTGAATAAGTTAAACACAGTGTGTAGTGACAAGTTATCTGACATCTCCTTTCCTATTCATCTATTCAAGAAAAAGAAAGACATTTTCCCCATAAACTCTTGTACATGATTGCATATCATATCATCACTTACAATAACTAATGTGTGAAAATATTATAAATATCAATAAATTGGTAACTGAATTTCAAAGGGGATTTTTTTCTTTGTATCTTTTTTGGCTAGAAGCAAAAGGTAACCAAATGGTTATGAAAGATTCCACATATTAAATTATACTAATTGGTATATTCATTAATATATATATAGTAAAATATATTTAAATATATGGTATCTATAGGCAAAGTTGCTTCCACTGTCTGTGTTCATAGAAGCTCCATACATCATAGTTCTTATAATATTAGATTTAAAAAATTATATTTAAAATACATTAGCAATGCTACTGACACATGACAATTTTGTATAAATTAATCCTAACTACAAGCTACCCATGATGGTTGCACTGGCTGGTTTTATTTCTAATTTTATACAAGATAGAATTATCTAGGAAAAGGGATTTCAATTGAGAAAATGCCTTCATCAGATTGCCTAGAGAGAAGTTTGAACTTTGCTTGGTTGAATAATCATTGATGTGAGAGGGTATATCACATAAAGGGAAATACTATCCCCTGTCAGGTGGTACTGAGTCATGTAGGAAAGCAGATGTGAGCATGTCATGGAAATCTAGCCAATAAGCATCATTTTCATGAACTCTGATTCAGTTCCTGCCTCCAGTTTCCTTCTTTGAGTTCCTATCATGACACCCCTCAGTGATGGAGTGTGACCTGAGTGTTGTTAGAGGAAATAACCTCTTTTCATTCATAAGTTGCTTTGGGCCATGGTGTTTAGAATAGCCATAAAAACATAACCAGGACAAGGTTAAGTCAATTTCATTAAATATGATACTTAAAACTGTAACTTTGACATAGTGAGTGTTGAAATATTTCTGCTGGTGGTTACAATGCTGTTGATGTTAAATATAATGCAATGTTTATGTTATGGTAACGCTAGTGATAATGGTGGTGATAATAGCAATGATTGTGTTGGAAATGAGGCTTATTTAATACAGACAGCAATGATGGTGATAGTGACAACAATAATGATAATGAAAATGATGATGAAGATATTTATTAAGTATTAGTTAGTGATTGTCTTAGGGTTCTGAATGCTGCGAAGAGCCACCATGACCATGGCAAATCTTATAAAGGAAAATGATTGCTTATAGTTCAGAGGTTTAATGTATTGTCCTAATGATGGATACATGGTATCATGCAGATATACAGAGTTCTACATCTGGATCTGAAGGCAGCAGGAAGAGACTGCCACACTGCACATAGCTTGAGCAGCTAAGACCTCAATGCCCATCCATCCTCAGTGACACACTTCATTCAAGGCCAGACCTACTTTTGCAAGGCTCCATCTCCTAATAGTGATGATGTCACTCTCTATGGGCCCATGGGGGCCATTTTTATTTAAACTGACATAGTGATGATGGTAATGACAATAATGGTGATAATAGTTGTACATTTATGAGATAATTAATTCTGGTGCTAGAAAGGCAATATTGAAGATTTCCACAACTGATCACTACAGTATTATACAATGCAATGTGCAGTTGCTCACTGTTCTCTTGAGGGAGTGAGATTGTGCCATCCCAAAGAAGAATGAAACACTTTTATTATTTTCCAGTGAAGAGAGAGCTTTATAGAAATTTTTTGAAGGAAATAATTTTCATTAAATTTACAAGAAGATATTGATTTTAGAAATGATACATCTATGCAATTATATGTGAATAATAAATTATATAAATATCTGTTTTCTCCTCCTCCCTTGCCTGCCACATTTCATATGGTATCAGGGGTCCTGACATAATCTTTTGTCATAGGACAGGTCAAAGCGAATTTTAGAGGTTTCAAAAGGCATGATTCAGCCCTCTTCTTTGGTTTTCTAACATCTGAATACTCTGAAGAGATGATCCCCAGTGTCCAGGCTGAGCACTTGGGTTTGTAAATGAGCACAATGAAGAGGTGATGAGATGTTGAATGAATAAAGATCCTTGGAAAGCAGAAAACTGCTGGCTTCCCATCTCAGCATATATTCTTAGGTGTACAAAGGGCATGAAAGCAGTATGTCTATACTACATGGCTGTGTACTGAGACTTTCAGCTATGACAAGGGAAACTCTAACAGGAAATCTTGCCCCAGCAAAGACCTAATTTAATATAGAAACTAGAAAAGTATACCCCCCAAACAGGTACAGGTTGTAATATCTCACCAGATTAATGCTTTTGGAGGCTGACAAATTTGACCAAATGTGAATAGAACCAGACAATTCTTGCACAGTTAATAACACTATATTAATGGAACTTACCACAAAGACATACAGCTTCCCTGCCAGCCAACATGTTTCTTGCCAAACAGAGATATGTACCTCTCATTATCCATGAGACTTTAATATATAATTGACTGAGCAACAAGACCCATAATATAAGGCTGTTTTAGAAAACTATGCTTGGCTTTATTATTTTTTTTTCCTGATCTTCATTCTAAGATGAACCTTAAGATGTCTGGAGGCATAAACAGTATGAACTCTACTGAGAATAATATAAACCAAACAAGCACTGAGGAAATAAATGCAAAGTCATCTGAAAGAATGGGTGACTTGTGCTCAAAATCCAAAGCCCAGCTATAAATGTTGTAACAGCAAATGATTGGTCTTTCAGTTGCCACAGGCTCCCTAGTACAGTATAACCTGAACCTTTTTGCAGTAATGGAGGTAAAAATGTTCTTCATTAATAGGAGAAGCAAACCAGAGGTGTTTCATGACCTCACCAGGGGTAAAATTACTGATGATAAAATCGTCTTTTCATCCTCAGGGAGGATGCACAAGCTTAAAGTGACCCTAGAGAAACAAGCTCTTTTTGGATTCTGTGATGCATAGACTTTGTATCCAGGAGTATTCTGAGGGGACAGGCTGTGTTATCAACATCTGAGCCAATATTTATAGAATTAAATGTAACATTCATGCAACACAGGCTGGGAAACAATCCACCCCCTGCTTATTGAGTAACATTCGCATACTCTTAAAAACACTAATAACAAGTTTAATTACTTTTCATTTTACCATTGATGGCTACAATCCAAAAATCTACCATCTTACTAAATTCCTTTAGATAAAATGAATTTAGATAAATAAATAAATAAATAAGGACAATTACAAGTTACTTCCAGAATATCTTCTATTGTTTTGTAAACATGATATGAAATCAGAAAGTAAACACCTTTTTTTGAAGTCTTTTTCTCCACAATATACATTTCTTTTAGGTATGTCTTTCATTCCTGCTCTTTCAGCCCTATATTATCCTTCATGTGGTAGCTTTTTGTTTTCTTTTAAAACCAATATTAGGGATAGGGATAGGGATATGGCTCAGTGGGTACTGTGTGAGTCATGGAAATTTGTGAGGACGAGTTTAGATCCACACATTCTATGAAATACAGACATAGCAATACCCATCTGGAATCCCAATGTACATATTGTGATACCGGAGACAGAGACAAGCGAATCCCAGGATTCTTACAGGCCAGCAGGCCTCCACTACTGGGGTAAAACATAAGAAACCCTGTCTCAAATTCTCATAAGTGGTGTAAGACAAGTTGCATACCCAAGGTAATTATACAGTCATGACTCATATACCACATTGCAAACATGCCCATACTCACACATATGAATATATGTGTTCTACTTTTACATACATTACATGTGTGCACACATGCGTGCATGCACACACACACACACACAAACACACACACATACAAACTTAAAAATGTTAGTGATAGCACTTCTTCTGGAGAATTAGCCTTAAAGGGGAAAAAAGCTAAAAGTTTTGCCAAATTTTCATATACTTAAAAGTATTAAAATCAATCATGGATAGAACACCTGCTTATTAGCCTGTATAAGAGCTGGACTCCTCCAATGCTATAGATCTTATAACTTACTGAAATATAGAGTGATGTCATCCAGGAGGGTTCATCTAAACCTGTCAAGTCAGTTGAAGGAGAGAAACTAGAACTTCTCTCCTGTCTCTAGGATAAGGCAGTATCCCTCCATGGGGGATGTGTCCACAAGGTCCTGGTTCCACTGTATGAGGTCCCTTAGACTGTTCAGGCCTTCTAGCTGAGACCCATATCAGGGGGTCTGAGTCAGTCCCATGCTGGATTCCCAGTTATAAATCTGGGGGCCTGTTAGCTCTTCCTTGTTCAGGTCAGCTGTCTCTATGTGTTTATGCAGCCTGGTCTGGTCTTCCCTCTCTGAATCTGGATTCTAGTTCGACTCTGTGTTTAGTTGTGGGTGTTTGCTTCTTTGTCCAACAGGTACTATATGAGGGCTCCATTATCTCATTATCAGGGAAGGGCATTTATGGTAGGCTTTCCATGGTTGCTCAAATTGGTAGTTGGAGTTAGACTTGTAGGTCTCTGGAAATTTCTTTAGGTTCAGTTTTGTATTCAATCCTATAAAGGCTCCCTCATTGATCTCTCTCTCTCTCTCTCTCTCTCTCTCTCTCTGCCTTCTATTCCTCCCCTGACTCAATCTTCCTAGTCCAACGTGTTTTCCTCTCTTCCCCTTCTCTTTCTCCTAGTTCCTTCTCCCCTCACTGCCCCACCACTCCCCATGTGCTCTGGAGAACTTGTACCTTCCCCCTACGGTGAGGGACAATATATGAATCTCTTAGAATCCACCTTGTATCCTATTTCCTCTGGCACTGTGAATTATAGGCTGCTGATCTTTTGCTCTAGGTCTAAAATCTATATACGAGCGAGTACATACCATATTCCTCTTTTTGTGACTGGGTTACCTCATTTAGGGTGGTTTCTTCGAGTGCCATCTACTTGCCTGTGAATTTCAAAATTCCATTGTCTTTTTCTGCAGAGTAGTATTCCATTATGTAGATGTACTGCATTTTCTTTATCCATTCTTCAGTTGAAGGGTATCTAGGTTGTTTCCAGGTTCTTGCTATTACAAATAATGCTGCTATGAACATAGTTGAGCACATGTCTTTGTATGTGTGTGGATCATTTAGGTATATGCATAAGAGGGAGATTGCCAGGTCCTGTGGTAAACTCATTCTGATTCCATTTATTTATTGAGTATTTTTCATCGATGTTCATCAGGGATATTGGTTTGTAGTTGTGTTTCTTGGTTGTGTCTTTTTGTGGCTTGGGTATCAAGGTGATTGTATCCTTGTAAAAAGAGTTTGGAAATGAACCTTCTGTTTATACTGTGTGGAACAATTTGAGAAGTATTGGTATTAGCTCTTTCTTGAATTTCTGGTAGAATTCAGCACGGAAGCCATCTGGCCCTGGGCTTGTTTTGATTGGAAAGCTTTTGATGACTGCTTCTATTTTGTTGGGGGTTATAGGTCTATTTAAGTTGTTTGCCTGTTCTTGATTTAATTTTGGTAAGTGATAGTTATCCAAAAATTTTGCATTTCCTTTGAATTTTCAATTTTTGTAGAATACAGGTTTGCAAAGTATGACCTGAAAATTGTCTGGATTTCCTCTGTGTCTATTGTTGTGTTCCCCTTTTCGTGTCTGATTTTGTTAATTTGCATGTTCTCTCTCTGTTTTTTGTTAGTTTGGGTAAAGGCTTGGCTACCTAGTTGATTTTCTCGAAAAACCAACTCTTTGTTGCATTGATTTTTTTGTATTGTTTTCCTAGTTTCTATTTTATTGATTTCAGTCCTCAAATTGATTATTTCCTGGTGTTACTCCTCCGGGGTAAGTTTGCTTCTGTTTGTTTAAGGCTTTCAGTTGTGCTGTTAATTCTCTAATGTGACTATCCTCTGTTTTCTTCATATGTGCACTTAGTTCAATGAACTTCCCTCATAGCATTGCTTTCAAGGTGAGCCATAAGTTCGGGTATGTTGTGTCCTCATTCTTTTGAATTTTAGAAAGTCCTTTATTTCTTTCTTTATTTCTTCTTTGACCCAGGTAAGGTGCAATTGCACATTTTTCAGTTTCCATGAGTTTGCAGTTTTTCTGCTATTTGTGTTGTTGTTGAATTCCAATTTTAAAGCATGTTGGTCTGATAAATTACAGGGGATTATTCCAATTTTTTTGTATCTGTTGAGATTTGTTATGCCACTTAGTATGTGGTCGATTTTAGAGAAGGTTCCATGTAGAGCAGAGAAGAAGGTATATTCTTCTGTGTTTGGGTGAAATGTTCTATAGATGTCTGTTAAACCTAATTGAGACATAACTTCTGTTAGTTCATTTGTTTCTTTGTTGAGTTTTGATTGGTGGTCCTGTCTAGTGGTGAAAGTTGTGTGTTGACATCTCCCACTATGAGTGTGTGAGGTTTTATGTGTGTTTTGAGTTTTAGTAGAATTTCTTTTTTGAATGTGGGTGCCTTTGTATTTGGGGCATAGATGTTCAGAATTAAGACTTTGCGTTGATGGATTTCTCCTGCAAAGAATAGGAAATGGCCGTCGTCAATTTTTTCTTTTTGATTAATTTTGGTTTGAGGTCTAACTTGTTAGATATAGGATAGCCATACCTGCTGGCTTCTTGGGTCCATTTGATTGGAAGATATTTTCCCAGCCCATTACCCTGGGAGGATAATGTCTATCTTTGAAACTTAGATGTGTTTCTTGTACACATCAGAAGGACAGCTTCTGTCTTCATATCCATTCTGTTAGCCTGTGTCTTTTTATAGGTGAATTAAGACCAATAATGTTGAGTGAGAGAAGGACCATTGATTGTTAATGCTTTTTTGTTTTAGATTTGTTGGCAGTGGTATTGTGAATATATTTGCCCTGCTTTACCCTTGGGTTCTGGTGAAGTGTGATTATATGTTTGCCTATGCCTTTGTGAGTGTAGTTCACTTCCTGGGTTGGAATTTTCCTTCCAGAACTTTCTGTAGGTCTGTATTTGTAGATATGTATTGTGAAAATTTGGCTTTGTCATTAAATATTTAATTTTTCCATCTATAGAGATTGAGACTTTTGCTGTGTATAGTAGCCTGGGCTGGCATCCATGGACTCTTAGTACTTGCAGAACATCTAATCAGGTCCTTCTGGCCTTGAGAGTTTCCATGGAGAAGTCAGGTGTAAATTTGATAGGTCTGCCTTTATATGTTACCTGTCCTTCTTCCTTTGCTGCTTTGAATATTCTTTCTTTATACTGTATGCTAGGTGTTTTGATTATTATATGTCGAGGGGTCTTTTTTCTTTGGTCAAGCCTATTTGGTGTTTGGTATGCTTCTTGCACTTTCATGGGCATGTCCTTCTTTAGATTGGGAAAGTTTTCGTCAATGATTTTGTTGAATATGTTTTCTGCACCTTTGAGCTGGGCTTCTTCAACTTCCTCTATGCCTATTAGTCTTAGGTTTGTTTTTTTTCACTGTGTCCCACATTTCCTGGATGTTTTTTGTTAAGGATTGTTGGTTGATGAATCTATTTCCTCTAGTTTATCTTCTGCACCTGAGATTCTCTCTTACATCTCTTGTATTTTGTTGGTTATGCTGTGTCTGTAGTCCCTGATCGTTTGCCCAGTTTTTCTGTTTCCAGCATTCATTCAGTTTGTGTTTACTCTATTGTCTCTATTTCAATTTTCAAGTCTTGAACCATTTCCTTCACCTCTTTAATTGTTTTTTTTTCTTGGTTTTCTGTATTTTCTTTAATAAATTTGTTCATTTCTTCCAATTTTTGTTTGTTTTTTTCTTCCATTTCTTTAAGAGATTTTCTCACATCGTCTTTGAGGGCCTTTATCATTTTTATGATGATAATTTTTAAGTCTTTCTCCTCTGCTTCATCTGCTCTGTGGTATTCAGGTCTAATTGGTGTAGAGTCCCTAGATTTTGATGGTGTTATGCTTGTCTTTCTATTGTTAGGTGTTTTCTTGTATTGCTGTCTTCCCTTTGCTTTTTCCAGTAGGTGTAGGTGGAGTCTCTCTCTCTCTCTCTCTCTCTCTCTCTCTCTCTCTTTGTGGTACTTCCCTGTTGTGCTTATGTGGCTCAGAGATTTGATGTCTGTAGCTCTGGGTGGTCCAAGCTCTCTAGGAGGTCTCTTAACAGTCAGGGGCCCGGCGATGGGTGTCAAAGATCAGGCTCCAGCAGAAGACCAGTGATGGGGGTCAAAGATTCCGAAGGCTGGGAATCAGGATGTTCTGCACTGAAAGGCTGATCTAGTCTGGTCCTGGCACTCTCCAGCTTAGGCGTCTTTAGCAGAGGCTGGAAGATAGGGGTCAAGGATCCAGCCTGCAGGAACTGAGAGTGGCCCTGTGTTGATAGACAGATCTCTGGCAGGGGCATGGAACTCCAGTAGAAGACAGGCAGTGGGGGTCAGAGATCAGGTTGGTGGGGATTACAGGTGGCCCCATGTGGATAGGCAGGTCTAGTGTGGTCAGAGGAGCTCCAGGAAGTTCCCCATAGGTGGCAGGATTGGTGGCTCCACCCTCTTTCCCAATGCTCAACCAGAGTGGTGGGACAGTGGGCAGGGTAGGGCACAGGGTAGGGGGGAGGGCAGGCTCATGGTGGAGGGGGGGTGTATCAGAGCTCTAAGAGCACTCTTGATGATGACAGGACATGGGGGCAGCAAGATGCACGGCCAATCCATGGAGTTCCTAGGGAAGGGTGTGTGGGGGATCCCACCAGAATTGGTCCCAGACTCACCTCTAGGTGAGGCCTGGCAATGGGGGTCAAAGACAATGGGTGTCAAAGACTAGGCTGGTACTCAGGATATTTCTGCACTGATAGGCAGATCTAGCTGGGGCCTGGCACTCTCCAGGTGAGGCCTCTTTCGAGATAGTATTCTTAACTGAAGCCTGTGTTTTAGTCAGGCATTTTTTTTTTTTTTTGTCCTGGGGTCTCATAGAGGACCATCAGATTCATTGACTCTCATGTCTTCACCTCTCTCTCTGGTAGCTTCTATATGTCTTAATGAAAGGCACTAAGTTTAAAAGGACCTGGATGTACAGCTTTAATGTTCATCTTCTTGGTGTATATGCTCCATTTTTGTGATTTTTTTTAAATAAGTAGGTGTTCAATAGTTTTTCGATAGTCTCAACTGTTAATGTTTGACTATAATATTGCAAGTATCATTTCGTGTGTGTGTGTGTGTGTGTGTGTGTGTGTGTGAGAGAGAGAGAGAGAGAGAGAGAGAGAACTTCTTTATGACCATTAGCCTGATGCTTTATCTCGTTACTTATAATAATGACAAGGGCACATTTTTGTTTAATCAGGGTAAAGGGGGGAAAGAACTTAGCCAATGCTCTCCAAATTCATTTCTGAAACTAAAAGTGAACACCAAAACTAAAGCCTGGCAATTAGAGGATAGGAGACTGAGTGTGTAATTTAATGGGAAAGTACTTGCCTAGCTTGCACCAGCCACAGAGTTCAAGAACTTGCCCCTCTCTGTCCCACCAAAGTTTAAAAAGAAAGGTGAGTTGACTTCTTGTTTCTTTACATTACCTGTTCTCATCAGTTCCTATGTTCCTTAATCTTCTTAGCATCTTCTTGTAGTGAGATACTTTGTCTCCTTCTGTGGCACTGACCACGCCCATTGGGGGGTGGAGCCATGGGCGGAAGTGACCTGTGGAAGGAGGTCTGAGGAAGAACCTGGGAACACTCTCTGGCTGGTGAGACTCGGACAGGAGAGCATCTGGTGGAACTTTCTGGTGTTCATCTGTCTAGGTTGTAAGTTATTTCTCCCTGAATAAACATCTATTCGGCCTATTTGTTTATCCTGATCCTTATTTAACCGCAGTGTCTGGTGTCATAAGTAGGAATATTGTCTTCTACTGTGACTGGGAATGTTCGGACCACCTGTGACGTGGGGGCCTTCGAGAGGCCCTCCAAGGAGTTTCCCGATGGTAAAGGGTTTCCTTGCTTGTCTCTGATCGATCTACACTCATTTGTTTAGTGTCTGCCTTTGCCACACCTTCTACATAACCCAGGAGGCTGAGGCCTTCTGTTTGATTCATTCCTGGGAGTGTTATTTCTAGGGAAGCTTTGCCTACAATTTCTTTTTAGATGTCCTATCTTACCACAGTTATAACATCTGACATGTTGATATCTCTTCAAACCTTTGGAGATGGCTTCTCCTACCCAAGCTTCTAAGTCACTATAGTAAAGAACTCTGTTATCTTGATGTCTTCTCTGACCTTTAGATATAGCTTCTCCTACCCATGCTTCAGTCTTATTGTCATTATACTCAATGTTGCCTGTATATAGGACCCATTCATCCAAGGGTGCTAATCTCAAACAGGCCAAAGCACCTGTTTGCATTGAGGATTCGCATTCTCATAAGCTAAAGATTCTATGAGTATTCACTTAGAAGCTATGTCTGCTACCTCTAATTGTACTGCCCTAGATAATCTTTCTAGAAAGACACTAAAGCAATCTCAAGGTCCTTGCCTTATCTTGGTATAGGATTCTATCCTTTCTCCTAATTCATTGACCTTATCCCAAGCATTCAGAGCTGCTGTACTGCATAGAGACAAGATATGTTCATCATAGGCAGCTTGGGTTTCTGGGTCAGCATAAAGACCCTTACCAAGAATTTTATCTTGGGGAGCTTTATAACCTTTCTTTAAGCCCTGAAATTCAAGAGCTTTTGCTTCCTCTCTCCATAAAGCCCTCCATTCTAATTGAGAGGAGTTTTCAAGGACAGCTGATATTAATTGATCCCAATCCTTAGGGGTTACCTTGTTATTCCTTGCCCATGATTCTACTAATTGCTTCACATATGGTGAGTGCATGCCAGAAGAGACTACTGCTTCCTTTATACCTTTTAAATCTTTCATATATATTGGTTCCCACTGATATACAATGACACCTTTTGGGTGTTTTTTCGTTGCTGGTTTTTCATTAATAGATACAGGGAAAGCTCCCGTGACCCTAAATGGTGTGGAAAACTTTAAGTCTTTTTAATGCCCTGTTACCTGTAGTTCTTCTTCTGATGTATCAGACTGAAGGTCTTCTAAAGCCTGAAATCTATTCATCATTGTTTCTTTGAGTGTCTGAACTTCTTGAATCAAATAACTTTCTAGAGACTTCATTGCATCAGTCAGTTTTTTACTTTATCCAACTACAAATGATTCCATGTTTTTAATCTTTTCATCTTTAGATATTATCTGAATGGCATGTAAACTGCCTTCCAGAAACAATGTTCTATCTGCTAGCTTGCCATTATCCTTAGACATGGAAGATATTCTATCATCTAGTCTTTCTATCTGATATTACAGTTTTTTAAACTTATTAGTAGCTTCCTCCGACCAGGAACGAGCTGTCTCTGCTAGTGTGTTAATGCATTGCATTGTTTCTGTTCTGGTTATTGAGATATCAGACATGAAACAAATTCTGTTTTCTACTTGGTCATTTTTATATTCCATGGTTTGTATTCTACCTGTCAGCTCTCCAATGCCATCTTCAATATTCTGAACCTTTTTTTTCTGTGCTTTCTATGCTTTGAATTTTATCATTTTCAATGTTTCGAATCCTTATTACTAAGTCTCCTATGGTTTGTACAAGTTCCTTATTGTTTGCTGTAACTTCAAACCATTTCATTAAGAATATCATGGTAATGATGAAACCCATTGCTATTACAAAATAAAAGTACATATTGGTCCAGTCTTAATTTTCTTCTGCTAAAATTCCTTCTATATATGAAGTAAAATAATTCCTAATGTCCTGCATTGTAAAATTACATAGTTCCATAGTTATGGAACAATTGATCTCAGATATTATATCAGCTCAAATTGCAAAGGATGTTATAATTACCTTAGGTATAATTCTGCTGTCCTGGAACTTTGATGCTTTTAGTTGTAGGTCTCAGCTTTTGGTAGTTACGCCTGGAAGTATACCACCAAATAGTGTCCAGCCGCAGAGGACTTGTCTGATCCCGGTACTGCCCGGGAGTGTACTGCCAAATATCATCCGGCAGCAGACGATCCTTCTGATCCTGGTCCAACTTAGACAGATGAACACCAGCAAGTTCCACGGGATGCTCTTATGTCCGAGTCCCGCCAGCCAGAGAGCATTCCCTGGTTCTTCCTCAGACCTCCTTCCACAGGTCACTTCCGCCCATGGCTCCACCCCCAATGGGCGTGGTCAGTGCCACAGAAGGAGACAAAGTAACTATCTCACTACATCTTCTCCTCATTACCTACTGCTCTTGCAACTGTAATCCTAGGAAAAGTTTTGTTTTTCACATAGCATACATTGTCCATAGGGGATGGCTCCAGAACTATTCAAGGATATTGAAAGGTATATATGTTCAAGGCACTTATATAAAATGGTGCTGTATTTCCATACAGCTTACACACTGCCTACTATATTCTTTATATCACCTGTGGGTTGTAAATGCTATATATATATATATAGCATTTACGTTGTATTCAGCATTATAGCAATGTATTGTTTGGGCAAACAAGTAAAAACAGTACATTTTCAGGTTCAGTGCAGATATTTATTTTTCTCCAAACATAGTCCTTTGGGTTATTTGAGTCTGCAGATATAGACCCCACAGACAAGATAGGTAGACTGTCACTCACTGGAGATTTGGAATTAGAATATAAAGCTGCATTTCAGTAGTGGAAATCCAGGCAGATGACATTCAGTGAATGCTTGAGCACCCAACTGAAATGTTACCCCTGATTTTGATAAGCAGCTTTCTCACTAAAGATGGGACAGCATATTCCTTGGAAGATTGGCAGAGCCAATATCTCAGGTCACAGTCCCTCTCACTACCTCCCTTAACAATAAGAGATTTGAGCTTCTAGTTCCTAGAAAGTATTGCATCTGGCCCCTGAACCAGGACAGTATTCATATCTGACTTCAATCAACAGTGAGTACAAATACTTTCTATTCTGAGACTCACTACAACTTCACTTATGATTTGCAGTCCTGATTTAAACCACTGGGACCATCCACTTCTGAACTTGAACTATGCTGAGAGGGAATGAAGACAAACTATTATGAGATGTTCTTAAACATTTGCCTCACAGTTGCAGTCATGAAATCTGAATGAAATAATGTAAGGGGAGGTTTATCAGAAGATATGAAGGGATACTGTGTTCTATGCTTGGGAGATTGCTGTGAATAAAAAGCATTCCATTTAATTTATCCTATAAGTAAGGATTCAATAATGATAATAATTGCATCTTAAAACACTATCCTTTTCCTAGAATGTCTGGCTTCTTGTTGTACTTTTGTTTCTTACAAGTTAAGAATTTTGAGCATAATGTTAAAATTCAGAAAAAGTAGACAAGGTATACTTAAGATAATAGAGCCATTCAGTGAGGCAGGATTGAGATTGCATCTCCAGCAGTAAAATGTAGATTTTAGAATGTGTAACAGAAAAATACAGTTAGCTAGCCTTATTATGAATTAATGAGCTAAAATGAAAACAAACAAACAAAACAAAGAGCAGTTTCTTTTGGTTTTGTAGCAGTTTATGACCTTGGTTAATATAAGAAAAGTATGCAAATATATTTTATGTGTGCATGGGGGCGCACACATCACACAATAGAACAAAAATATCTTAAAATGCACAGAAGTGGCAGTGCTGTATTGTAGATAATATGACTTTTATAAAATGGCATGACAGGCTGGAAAGATGTCTAAAACTTTGAGTATATACTGCACTCATAAAATAACCAAGTTCATTTCCCATTAGCCATGACAGGCACCTCACAGACACCTTTAACTCGAGCTTCCGTAACTACAGAAAATCTCATACCTTCTCCTGGCCTCCACAGGAATTTCACTCACATGCATATACCACACATAACACACATCTAACCATAATTTAAAAATAAAACAACTCTTTTAAATGATACAGGTTCAAATTTGGGTTAGCATTGATGATAATTCCCTTTTCTTTTAAGAGAATGAATAGAATTATAGCAGTGAAATATGTTTTTGAGATTGTAACCTGAGAGCATATAATTTCAACACTCTACAGATTCAAATTGCATGGCACCACCCAAAGAAATGGAGGAAAGAAAAACAATGATACATTTTCTCTTCACTTCTTGCAAGGCTTATGAATGTTTACTGCAAAATTAGTCCAACAAGGGTAAAATATAACAAATTTACTTTGTTAAGAGTCTTCAGGAATGAAGACTCAGAGCCCTGAGGGAAATTGTGATTTTTTTTTAAATTAGGTTCAGTGAAGAATGAACATACTTCAGTGCATAGATGTGATTGGAGGCAATAAGAGTGACCAGAGTGGAATCCTATAATGCTGAACTATTAGATTCTTTTTAGTTTCACTGTGAAGCATTCCTTCCATCCCCAATCAACACAGGAGACAGAATACCCATCTCAAAATAGTTATAGTAAGGTCCTACTTAATGAAATATGATAGAGAATTATTTTATTACAAAGATTCAACCAGATAGTGGTTGTATGTGTCACCTTCATAATTCTGTGACAAAATGCTTGACAGAAACAATTTTGGAAGGGTTATGGTTCATAAGGCAATGATTATCATGGCACCTTAAGTATGCAGATACTGAAACTGTTCACTTGGCATCCACAGTCAGGAAGCAGAGAGAGACAAATGTTGATGCTCAACTTGCTTTCTTCTTAATCATTACTCTAGGATCCAAGCACCTGAACTATTACTGCTCACAACTAGGCTGATAAATCTCATGTTAGTCTAGGTATTTCCTCACAGAAAGATTTGCCTTACTCACAGACTTGTTTTCTAGTTTCTTCTAACTTCTGTCAAGTTGCAAATCACTGTAACCAACACAGGGTCCTAAGGAATGACTTCATTTCTTCTGTAGATTTATAAGTAATTTGTACTGCCATATACATCATGGTATCACTTTGCAATCTCTAATGCCTGTATGGTATGATAAAGTATCATTTATGATGTGATGTCAGCATTAATTATCATAGAATATAGTAGGTCGTGTAATTTTTTAGGCAAAACATCCCACAAAACTTTAGAAAACTATTAAAAGATGTACTATTGTGGTCTTGAATCATGTATTTTTGAGGTGCTATGACTGTGTTGGAGATGACACATTCTTGTATTTCATACAGATTTTTTTCCTTTTAGCTTTAAAAATGCTCATATGTTGAAAGTTTAGTTTCCAGTGAAATTTTGTTCACAGTTGAACCCTTGGAAGATGACTGTATTACAAAGGCTCTGACCTTATAAAATAGACTGATACATGTACCCACTGATATATTATTAGCCTGTTATAAGTCAAGGAAACTTTAAGTAGTCAAGCTCAAATAATGAAACAGGTCATTGATCTCTAGCTCCCAAATGGTCACTATTGTGTAAAGCCTCCTTTTCTTCACTGTTTCTTATGATGTAAAGCCTATCACTGGGATGTGAGATTGACCACTTAGAGTAAATTGATTGACCAGCAAGAATAAAAGACCTGCTGTCTCTACCTCTCCAGCATTGGGTTTACAAGTGTATGCTATCATGACCTTGTTACCTAGACTAAAATGCTACCAATGGAACTTAAGTGCTGATTTTGCCAAGTAAGTGCTTTACCAAATGAATTAGTTCACCATCACTTACATGGCAAGACTCTAGAGAGCTTTCTACATAGATTCCCCACTTAGTAACTCCATGAATGCCAAAATGTTCCCAGATATTTTCATTCCTTTAACAGAATGCTATATGCCACTTCAAAAATATAAAACAGGAAGGCAGAACAGTCCAAGTGAAAACTCTTTCCTTGGGCATGGCATAAATATGACTTGGAGTCATACTTATACCTACAGGCACACCTGACAACAGAACAGGTGATGCTTATGAATTGGAAATGTTTATCAACAAATGAAATGTACTAATTCCAGAACACCAGAGACACTTAATGGTAGAGGAGCACCAATTCATGTTCAAATGGCAAACCTTCCTTTGTTTTTAATACTTTTCTTAGATGACTTTTCATAACTGGCATTCTCCATGCCTGCCTATGTTTTAGTGGACAATGGTATTTTTAAAAAATCAAAAGATTTATTTAATTTTTTAACTCATTTATTTTTGTGGGTATAAACATAGGCATGTAGCTAGTCCAGAAGAGAGTATTGGATCCTCTGAAGCTAGAATTAAAAATGGCTGACATGAGTGTTTGCAACCAAACTCTGGTCCTCTGAAATAGCAACAAGAACTGCAGCTAATCACTGAGCAGACTCTACAGCCTTATACAATACTTATATTTTAATTAAGGTCTGTGACACTAATTTCTCTGGAAATATGCTCATATACATACACACGCATGTGCATACATGTAGATACACATTTACACACATATATTTATATAATGTTATTAAATAGCTATGTTACTCTCTTTGGTAATCTGTCTTCCCTTATACTAGTCTGTCCCAATAAATAACTATGAAAAGCAAAGAAAAAAATAATTTCTCTTATTTGCTTTATTTGCTTTGTCTTAGTTGCTTTATTTGTAAGCTATAAAGGACTACAACTGTTTTTTCTTTCTTTACAAAGTGAGTTGACGTCTGCAAAGTGCTTGTCATCAAGCTTGTCACAAACGTTAGCTGTCATTATGAACACACATTGAGTTTTGAGCACAGTACTTAACACCTGACAATTATTCAGTCAATGGCAACTATTTTTATACAAACTCGGGAATTAGTATTACTAGAAACAAAGAAAATATGAATAATGACAGGGGAGAGTCTGATAAATAAGATTGGAAGCCTTGCTGTTGCCAAAACAAACATCATCTTAGTGATAACAGTTAGGCTGAGTAGGATTCTGTGTGTCAAGCAGGAAAGACAGAATGATGAGGCAAATGAAGACATGTTTCAAATGACAAGTAAATAATTTTAGTAAATATGTGATGCTTAACCTGGAAGCCTAACCTGACAATAATTGAGCATCTCTTTCCTATGTATGAAGTTGACTCACCGGATTGGTACAAATTGGTACAAATCTGACAGTTCTAGATACTATACATGAATGTATTCTGTATATTTGCTTGTTCCAGCAGGGCTGAACCTAAGAATCCTAATTCTTTCAAATCATTTATTCCTAATGCAATTGGCATTGTGTCTACAAGCAGCAAAGTGAGTTCTTTATGCAGATATGTAGTTCATAGAGCAGGAAGGGTGGCATAAGTGTTAGTCTTTTCAAATGTGTGGAAACCAGCTTAAGGATATGAAGACTAATTATGACAGTTGGATTGACAGTTTTTGCTAGTTCAATCTGAGGTCAACTGACTTGAGTGCCACATTGAGACAGAGAATTATGATGGAAAGTTTATTGGAGTGCATCTACACATCTTTAGGCAACCAAGATAGGAAGGATTGGGGACAAAGTATGCCTCCTGGCAATGCAAACCCAGTGAAGACTTTCCCCAATGATATTCCACCTCTGAAATTTTACATCACCTATTAAAATAGTAACAACAACTAGATATGAAGCTGTCAACATAGCAACTTGCCAGGGCAACACTTTTTAAAGTATAACAAGTATTTTTAGACAGATTGTTAAAATAATGATGTGGAAGGCTAGAGTTAAAGAGTAGATTTGATGACAGTCATACCTCATGTTGCCTACAAGGATTTCTTTAGAAAATACATCTCATATAGAAAAGATTAAAAAAAAAAGACAGAGACAGAATAGGACAGTGAAGAGAGAGAGAGAGACAGAGAGAGTGAAAGCATACTTTGCCACAGGATTTCGTTTGTTCAAAATGTTTCTAACTATACCTGCAGTTCTACCAAATTTTTATTTTGTTAATCAAACTTCACACAGAAAATCTGAAAATTTAATAATTCTAGAAATTTCTCAAAACAATATGATTTATTTATTCAGCTTCTATCATCTGGTGATAACAATATTGGAGTTATTACCATATGGGGAAATACAGCTAATATTCTAGTTTAGAATAGAAATGGTCATGATACTGAGTGTTTTTTGTTTGTTTGTTTGTTTTTTGTTTTAATGGGACACACAGGTGATACTAACTTCAAAGGCTTTTCTTCAGGACTTAGTTGCTCTGAGGAAGATAGAAATGTTTCAGAACATGTGTGAAACTTGTTCCATAGAAGTTTATGAATTAAATGGGTCAATAAAAACACCCCCCCTTAGAAAGTAACCTCTGAATGACAATGAAAACCTTCCAATAGCTGTGGTAAGAGGTGTTATGTGACACTCTCCCTAGAGTGACAGTTCACAAAAACTGGAAACCTGGAGCACACTGCCCAATTTGCAGACAGCTCAACATGTTAGAAGGCAGCTATGCTCACCACTATACTACCAACGCCCTACCTACAGGTCAACATGTTGGGAGAATTTCTTTCCTATTAGCCCAGATGGTCTCGCCTCTTCCAGGAAGCTCTGCACTTACTAGAATTTTCCAGATAGCTCAATTTTCTGAGAGCCCTTAGTTAATCAGCTTCTCTATCTCATTCAATGTTGGTTGGATGGTCTTGAAGTTTTCTAAAAAGCTATGTTTTTCTGAGAGTATCTTTCAGCAGTTCCTACTGTTTCTATCCTCTAAAACCAAAAAGTGAGGAGATTAGCATATGTGGTCATTTACAAGGGCTTTCTCAAGCCTCTTAGTTATATATTCCTGAACTTAATGACCTTTCCTATAGGATAGAATGTCTCACTTCCTGACTATCATGAGTCTTAAGGTGCTTCCCTCCAATATAAAAGCTTTGTTTTGTTTTCTGTCATCTTTTTTATGATGTTGTTGGTTGTTTGTTTATTCTCAGAAGAAATTACTATACAACAAGAAGGAACAAAGACATTTAGGCAAAGATTCTACTGGATCTTATATAGTACATAGGTGAAATCTATTTTTCACTGTGAATCCTTGTTTTGATGGAAATCTATAACCAAATATACAAATTTCCATAGATTTTTTGACTGGTTTAAGGAGACTACTGTTAAGTGTGGAAGTAAGAAATTTATGAGTGATTATCCAGAAATGAAGAGAAGAAAGGTATCCATGGAACAATCCTGAAAATCAAAGTAAAATTTTAATAGTGAAGAAAGAAAATAGAACAAATTTGGAAGAACTATTCAACTTCTAATATACATGTTAAAAGTTGGGGTGAAGCATGATACTGAAGGTGGAATAGATAAATACTTTCTAGCCAATGGGTGTAATTGGATGGATAGATACATTTGATCAATTGCAGAATAGAAAAGACTAGGGTTATGGAATGAGGTCTTCAGGGTGCAAAATAAGTGTGAATTCTCTTAGGGAAAAAACTATTTAACATATACAAATGTTTGAAACAATTCTTTTTTTTGTCAATATATATTAGCGGTAGAGTGTCTATCCTTTGACCCTGTACATATTACTACTGTAAGATAAATCTGTTTGTAGACATTTTGCATCTTAAGTAGATTATATTTAATTATAATTATATAATGTATAAATTCATGAATAAATATATAAATATGTGTTATATATGAGATAATTCCATATGTCGCCTATTGACTCTACATGATTATTAGATTTTTAGCTCATTTTTCTTTATAAGTTAGTAATTGATATTTGTCAAATAATTTTCTGTCTAGTTGTCAAGGCTTCTAAAATGCCATACATTTGTGTAAGCTGAATATGATTTTGACACTATGTTTCATGTAAAGCAATATCCCTGGAAATGTCTGGACTCTACCATGAAAGTAATGCACTCCCAAATCTCTAAAAAGAAATGATGAGATAATACCAAGAATAGTACATCCTTAAGATGGAGAGGAGAATTCGCATGCTTTTTTGAATCATGTCTTTATTTTCTTGAGCTTTTATTAAAATTCCAGGCATTAGTGCACAGCAAAATTAGTTTGTCAATAATGAGATATATCTGTGTGTTTTCAGGCAAGTGAACTTGTTGCCTGTGTTCTCAGAAGTGTGTCCTTTAGTGTCTGAGCTTCTGAGAGACTGTAACTCATTATTTTCTAGAAAAAACACACTTAAACAATGTTCTCTAACTACCTTTCAAAAATGATTAGCATCTGAGTGAAATTAGAATGGGGCTCATTTATTTATTCACTGTTTCCTGTCATTGAGGAAGAAACAGACTTTGCTGACAAGAAAAATATAAACATCACATCCTGGACAAAAGTACATTTAAATATTTAGATAATTATGCTTCATAGTTCTGAAAGCATAATAATCTAACTTTATCTTAAGGCCTGTTTGATATCAAGGCATCATATAGTTACATAAGTTGCCATGGTTTACATACTTAATTATGAGTAGTGCTTGGTTTATATTAATCTACCATTTTATTTTATTAATATTTAAAGATAGCATATACAGTAAATATTTTATTTACATAATATTCATACACATTTATCATTTGTCAGGTTTTTTTATTTCTTATTTATCTCCCACTCCTTCCCCTCTTCTTCTTATAATATCTACAAACAATACTATAACAAACTTGGAAAAATTTTACCAGGTTTTGAAATATTATATAAATCACTTTTTCTTTCATTTAGAAGATGATAAGTAAAAACATTTTATTTCATAATAGAAGCTCCAAAAAGGACCATAGACTTAGTTATAATTTAATAATTCACCTGTCACATCTCTGAACACCACATCCATAGCCAAATGTGAAATGGATTAATAGTCAGTCATTTTATTCTGTCATTATAATCATAGATATTCTCATTACATATAAATTCAAATGTACAAAACACTTTGGTTTGGCGTGGTCTACCTTCACAGATATGAAACATTCTGCCTTGACATGTTCCCTCTCTTCAGAGTGTGTTGCTCCATTGGAAGAAAACTATCTTGTATTGACTCAAGATCTGAAATCCTATAGATGGGAATTCTCCAAGATAATTTCTAAAAAATAAAATTCTTACTTCTGTTGTCAGAATAGAATAGATGCCAGGACTCTAGTACTGGATTTACTGGATTTTTCTTTGTTTTACCATTGTGGTGAAAAAGCTGAGGTCCTCTTTTAGTTGGGGATTATATTACTGTAATGAAAAACATGACCACAAACAAGTCTGGTAGTAAAGGCTTTATCTCAAATTGCAAGCCAAAGGTCACACTACATTGCTTCAGAAAGTAATTGGAGGATGGTGTGTAGAAGACTGCAGATAGACCCATGTCTATCGCCACACACAAAACTCAAGTCCAAAAGGATCAAAGACCTGAACATAAATCCAGCCATATTGAAACTCTTAGAAGAAAAAGTGGGAGGTACTCTTGAACAAATTGGTATAGGAGACCGTTTCCTGAACATAATTCCAGTAGTACAGACACTGAGATCAACAATTAATAAATGGGACCTCTTCAAACTTAGAAGCTTCTGTAAGGCAAAAGATACAGTTGACAAGACCAAACAGCGGCCCATAGACTGGGAAAAGATTTTCACCAATCCTACATCTGACAAAGGGCTGATCTCCAAAATATACAAAGAACTCAAGAACCTAGTCAACAAAACACCAAATAACCCTATTTTAAAAATGGGGCACAGAACTGAAGAGGAAATTATCAATAGAGGAAATCAAAAAGGCTGAAAGACACTAAAGAAAGTGCTCCACATCCTTTGCTATCAGGGAAATGCAAATCAAAATAACCTTGAGATACCATCTTACTCCTGTCAGAATGACTAAAATTAGAAACACCAATACCACTTATGCTGGAGAGGATGTAGGAAAGGGGAAAAATCCTCCACTGCTGGTGGGAGTACAGACTCGTACAGCCATTTTGGAGATCAGTATGGTGGTTCCTCAGGAAAATGGGAATCAGTTTACCACAGGACCTGGAAGTCCCTCTCTTAGGCATATATCCAAATGATCCACATGCATACAACAAAGACATGTGCTCAACTATGTTTATAGCAGCATTATTTGTAATAGCAAGAAGCTAGAAGCAACCTAGATAGCCTTCAACTGAAGAATGGATAAAGAAGATGTGGCACATTACACAATGGAATAGTACTCTGCAGGGGAAAAAAAAACAATGGAAGCTTGAAATTCACAGGAAGTGGATGGAACTTGAAGAAACCACCCTAAATGAGGTAACCCAGTCACAAATAGAGAAACATGGTATGTACTTGCTCATATATGGATTTTAGACCTAGAGCAAAGGATCACCAGCCTATAATTCACACCGCCAGAGGGACTAGGATACAAGGTGGATTCTAAGAGATTCATATAAGGTCCCTCACAGAAGGGGGAATGAACAAATTCTCCACAGCACGTGGGGTGTGGGGGATTGCAGTGAGTGGAGAGGGAACTAGGTGAAAAGGCATCAGAGGAGAGGAAAGCATGTGGGACTAGGACGATTGAGTCAGGGGATGAAAAGAAGACATAAAAGAGAGTGAGAGGGAAAGAGAGAGAGAGAGAAAGAGAGAGAGAAAGAAAGGCCATAAAAGAGGGAGCCATTATATAAAAGAAGAGAAAACTGAACTTAAAGAAATGTCTAGAGACCTACAAGACTACCTCCAACTAACAATTTGAGAAACCGTGGAAAGGCTACCATAAATGCCCTTCCCTGATAATGAGATCAACAATTAACTTATCCACCATCATGGAGCCCTCATCTAGTACCTGTTGGAAACAGAAGCAAGAACCCATAACTAAACACTGAGCTGAACTGGAATCCAGATGCAGAGGGAGAGGACAAGACCAGGCTGCAGAAACACACAGACAGCTGACCAGAGCAAGGAGGAGCTAATGGGCTACCAGACTGATAGCTGGGAATTCAGCATGGGACTGACTCAGGCCCCCCTGATATGGATCTCAGCTAGAAGGACTGAGCAGTCTAAGGGACCTCAAACAGTGGAACCAGGATGTATTCCTGGTGCACAAAAGGACCTTGTGGACACATCCCCCATGGAGGGATACTGCCTTAACCTAGAGACAGGAGAGAAGTCCTAGTCCCTACTTCAAATTACTTGACAGATTTAGGTGACCCCTCCTGGAGGGCATCACCCTACATGTGGAGTGGGGGGAATGGGAGGGGAGGGTGGTCAGGGTACGTGGGGGGGAGGGAAAGAGTAAGGGAGCGAAGGAGTGAGGAAGTGTAAAATAAAAAAAATAAAATTAAATAAAATCAGGAAAAAAAAAAAAAAAAAAAGGAATGCAAACAGGGCCGAAACATAGAGACAGAAAATGATACCATACAAGAAAACTGAATATGGGCATGTTTTTCTTGAGTCTCACACCCTGCTTCTTATAATACCCGGAACCACATCCCCAGAGGTGACATGGGATGGTGGGATAGGGCCTCTCACATCAGGCATTAATTAAGACAATACCCCATAGACATGCTCATAGGTCAATCTCTTGTAGAAGTTTTGTCAATTGTGATTCCCTTTTCTCGGATTACTCAAACTTCTCTCAACTTGTTATAAAACTATCCAGCACAATGGTGCTGCTGCATGTAGTTTCAAGAGAATAAACCTACACCGTTGATCTATATCCAAGTTAACTTTTATAAAAACTATTTCTGCTGCATTATTTAAAACACAAGTTGTAAGTTTGATAATTACAGTGTATTAAAGATACTTAATAAATATCAAAACATCCTAGTTTTGATTACATTGCTTTTGTTGATATATCCTAAAATCAGAAAGTACTTAATGCATATAACCCAAAGTGATTTTAATCTTCAGAGCAATTAAATGGCCCAAGGTTCATTTTACAAGAGAAAAATTAGACAAAAAGTTATAGCTGAAGAGTTTTGAAGCAATTTTTGAATATCAGCTGTTTCTTCAAGATCTGTATATTTTAATCAGTCTGAATTAGCATATAAGACAGAGACCCAACAAAGTAAATCAAAGAGAAATCATCAAAGTATGTACATCATGTATTTTTTCCCAACTATATTGAGGGAAATTAACATTCCCTTTAATTCTCCCATTGGCTGGTCTGAGTCACTGTGCTTCCTAGACAATTCTTTCCAGGGGTTGCTTCACAAGCCTAGAGGTTAATATCTATCAAACTGAACTGCTTCATTGCATAACATACATACAGACATACTGAGTTTCTGAAGGGGTAAGTGTAGAAAGGTTCTTAAAGCAGTACTTAACCAGTGGCTCATCTCCAAAAAACAAGTATGTTGATTAAAAGGTTTCTCCCTTTAAGTTATTCTTTAAGTTTTCTTTTTTTCACTTTACATACCAACCACAGGCCCCCCTCTTCCTCTCCTTCTGCTTTCCCTACCTTCCTTCCATCCAACTCCCCAACTACTCTTCAGAAAAAGTAAAGCTTCCCTTAAGAAGTTTGCATATCAGTTGAGTCAGGACCAAGCCCCCACCCCCTGATCTATGGAATCTTTGCAGGGTATTCCTCTATAGGTAATGGGCTCCAAACATCCAGTTCATTCACTAAGAATAAAGCCTGATCCCATTGTCAGTTGCCCCACAGACTTCCCAAGCGAAAGAACTGTCACCATATTCAGAGGGCCTAGTTAGGTTCTATAATGGACCATCAGCTGTCAATCCAGAGTCAGTGAGCTCCCACTAGCTTGGATCAGCTGTCTCTGTGGATTTCCCCATCATTGTCTTGACCCTTTTACTCTTATAACCCTCCATTCAACTGAACTCCGAGAGCTCAACCTAGTGCTTAGCTGTAGATCTCTGCATCTGCCCCCATCAGATACTGGATGAAGGTTCTATGATGACACTAATGGTATTAATCAATTAATTAATGATTAAGACAAGTTCAGATACCCCTCCACTATATTTTATGGTCTTAGCTGGAGTCGTCCTTGTGGATTCCTGGGAATTTCTCTAGTAGTTAGGTTTCTCCATAACCACATAATGACTTTCTTTATCAAGATATCTCTTTCCTTGCTCTCCCTCTCTGTCCCTCCCCCAACTCAACCACCCAATTTCCTCATGTTCTTTTCCCCCCTCTCCTTCATCCATCCATCCCCCACACACACCCAATTTTCCCCTTGAATCATAAACTATCATGCTCAAACTGCACAATCAAGGAAGTCTATTAATTCACCTTTCAATACTGTTTACAATATTGACTTTAAAAATTATTTTTTGAAAAACTAATAATTGATGAGCAACATTCAGAAGCAAATGGTATTTTCTACAATCTTATACAGTGTTATGCTCTCTATTGTTAAGGCTAATAACGTAATTTGCAAATTATGGCATCTCAGCATCTTTTTCACTTTGTTTAGATACAGCCTAGGCTGACCTTCAATTGTAGATCCTTTTTGCCTGGTCATCCAAAGCACTGGGATTTCATGCATGGGCTTCCACTCTAGGGAGTAGCAAGCTCTATATCACAGGGTCTGTGCTCCCACAGTTCAGGTTCTGATAGAAGACATCACCTAGGCTAAATGGAGGAGAACAGATAAGTGCCATTGAACTTATAAACTTGTATGCAGGGTTCAAAAGATTTTAAATCTGCCTGTGTTTGGGGATGAAAGTGGGAAACACTGGTCATAGAATGTGACAGATAAGCAGTGTCCTCTAGGGAATCAAGCACAACTTCCCCCTGGCCAGAGTGGGCAGAGACCTTCTAGAACTGCTTTCTGGAGCTGCTGAGAAAGGACTTCAGGCCACTGCTCATCAGAGATGGCAAGTTTGGTGCCCACATGTGATCAAAGGATGGACTAGAACTATAATCCCTTGCTCCTAAAGCTCCTAACTCTGACTCAAAGTAGCTATCAGCTGGAGAAACAGCAGCAGGGAAAAGGTCAGAGCCAAGGAGGCCTTTTACATCAAGCAAAGAATGAAATGCATCTTGGAAAGAGTGTAGCACCAGCAGATGGACAGAGGGTGAAGTCTTCCGGGTGGCAGTCACAGATGCAGAAGCAGGAGCTCAGCAACTTGCCAATGGGCAGAACCAAATTTGAAAAATTCATGATGTCAAGCCACCACAGTGTAAGAATTTGAGACTCATATCTGAAAAAGAAACCAGGACCTGGAGAGATGGCTCAGTGGTTAAAAGCATTGGCTGCTCTTCCAGAGGTCCTAAGTTCAGTTCCGAGCAACAACATGGTAGTTTATAACCATTAAAATATAATGAGATCTGGTGTCCTTTACTGCTGTGCAGGCATACTTGCATACTCTATGAAACTTTGTATTTTGTAAATTTTCTCCTTTTTCCCTAAAAATAAACAATAAAACCATAAAAGGGAGTGATTTGAAGTAAATAATACCACTTAAAGTACATGTACAGAATAGTTTGCTTAATCGAAAGCTATGAACACTGTCTGCTGCTGATAGTTGCCTTCCTAATAATGTAGTCATTTCATTTTAAAATTATTTTTAAGTAGTGCACACCTAAATTATCAGTCTTGTACGTTATCACCTATTTTAAAAGGGATTTCCACTCCTTTTCTTTTGGCTGGTCATTTTTCTAGAGGCAGAAACTGTGACAGATGATTCAATTGCAGGCAACCAAAGCCAGTCAGTCCACCATTCTCTATCCGATCCTAAACACCATCCATCTGTCCAGCTTTCTCATTGTTTGCTTCATGTAGAGAAAGAAACTGATATGCCATAAACATGCAGGAGTTATTTTCTATTTCTTCTTGTTTCTGTAGCAATCATAGGAGGTAGAGAGTTAAACATTTATTTACTTGTCAAACTGGACAAAATTCTTCAAAAAGAAAAATGATATGCCTCCTTAAGCGCTTTAGCAATTTTAGCTATCAAAAGGGACCAAAAAAGAAAAGAAAAAAAAATTGATTTCTCTTCAGCCACTTTATTTTTTATTCAGTGGGTAGTGCCTTTTTTCTTTTAGACGTTTCTCTCTTTTTCAGGTTTAAGGGGTTATTTTAGAATCATTTTGCAATGTTTCCTGGAAATCTAACATTCTCTTGGTGAGTATCTATTCTGTGCCTGAAATATACAAGTGCTGCAATTGCTCCTAGGCACTGATACAATAGGGGGTTCTGTTTAAGTCATCTCTAGTGAGGCATTGTGCTGAGGCCTTTCAGAGGCACACAGGAAGAACATGCTAATGGATGATTCATTGTAAAAGCTGAAATGGAAATATTATTTTTATAATTTGAATATACATTTTATTTTTTAAAATAATTCTTATTTGTGTGTTATGTGTCTGTGTATGTGCTTGTGTATTTGCGTGTATATATTCACGTATGCTGGTATTTGTGTGTGTGTGTGTGTGTGTGTGTGTGTGTGTGTGTGTGATGTATGTGGTTGGTGTCTGCATAAAATAGACTACATCTGGAAGTCAGAGGATAACTTTCTCATGCTGTTTCTTTCATTTATGCTTTTGTTGTGGTAGGGCAGCTTGTTTTTCTTTCAGTTTCTGCCTTGCTGTGCACTCAAGCTAGTTAGCCCATGATCTTCCAATTGATTCTCTAGTCACTATCCCACAGCATTTTGAAGGAGTTCTGGAAGTACAGATATGTGACATCACACGTAGATTGATTTTTCATGTGGATTCAAGGGATGTAACTAACCTCAGCAAGTGTTCACGGCATCACTTTTACCTGCTGAGGCTTCTGGCCAGCCGCTATTTATTTTTACAAGTTCTATGTAACATATAGTATTTGCAGATGTATTTCTGGATGGAACAAAGAACAAGGACATTTTCTCAATTCTAAATTGTTTACTACTGTGATACAAAGTATAGATAAAATACAAAAACAATTTGAAAAAGGAATCCAGAATCATTTGTAGCTAGCCAGTTCATCTTTCCAAAGGGTTCTTCCATCTCCATGAGATACTTTTGGACTTAGAGACAATATTCTTCTCTGAATTTATCGCCATTTTAGTTCTTTATGTTTTAATAAAATGTATCACTATGCAGCCATGGTTGTTCGGCAGTTTGCTGTGTAGACCAGGCAGACCTTAAACTCAGAGACCTTAAACTGTGTGTGCTTCCCAAATGCTGGGTTCCACCAAACCTGAGATTTGTGTGTATCTTTAACATTCCATGTAATGAGGGTTTGTTTCATTATCAGCTATCAGACCTGGTTAATAAGATCACTTCTTACAGATTTCCTATGCCATCTGTTCACTATCTGTGCCAGAATCAGTTTCATTTTCATCACACAGTCTTGACTATTTTCTTCCTCCTTCTGTCCTGCTTACATACAGAATTCATGGCCATACCAGTGGGACTATCTCAATTCTACATCACCATGTCCCAAATTACCATTTTCAAAATGACTTGAAACAGAATAGCCATTGCTTTTTCTGATTTTGTAAAACTTCCCATGGAAACCTCCATTATAGTGTGGAGTGATTTCTTTGCAAGCAAGAGTACCTGACTTCAAGTTCAATACTCAGAACAGACATTAAAATTCAGGCTGTGGGAGGAAGAACAGGTAAAAGAGGAAGAGGATGAGGAAGCAATGAGGAAGGGGGAACAGACAGACCTGTTAGACACTCATAATTCCAGCCAGCACTCAAGAGATTGAGAGGTAGCACCCTGAAATCTTCTGGCAACCCTGCCTAGTCAAGCCCATGAGGAAACCTGTCTCTCATGGAGATTGTCCTCTGGTTGCCACAAGTGTGTACACACAATTCACATGTGTTTTCTACTCCTGCATGTGATAATTAAAGACCTATGCCCATTTTTCTTCTACAGTGCCAAGAGGGCATGTTGCTCAAGTTTATACTTCAGTAATGCCAAGTTTCTAAGTTAGGGGAGGCCAACTATAGTCTACCAGCAAACGTAAGGATGAAGATTATTTCCTTTAACCTTTGTCCTGAAATTATTTGTCACACTTTTATGATATTATTCAAACAAAAGAAAGGGAAGAAATGTAATTGAAAGGGTAACAGATAGATACATTGTAACCCTATACAGCCTGAGCTAGTTGCTATGGTTTCTGTAGGTATGTTCTCAGACTTCAGCTATACCTGGAAGTCTTTATAATAGAAACCATATACAAAGCACATCTCTGTTATAACTCTCATTATCAACTCTCACATTGAAAGGGCAGACCTGAGGCTTGTCACCTGTGTCTCCACCATTTTTTTCTAGCTCTCCCTTTTAACTGCACTGACATAACAAATTCTTCTGCACTATAAATTAAGTGATATGAACTGTGGGTACTAGAGGGGAGAATGCTTTTGCTTATGCATTCAATGAAAGAAATGTAAATAAGATGAATAGCTACCTACTCTTTGGATTTTCACCCCTTTGTCTTTGAAAGCATTATAAATTTTGTGATTTATTTTATTCATTTTTACCAGAATATATTAATAAACCATTTGTGTATAGTAAATAAGATAAAATCCTTACCTCCGGGCACTCATACTTTGGTGGGGAATAAAGAATATCAATGAAGCTTTACAATGTGGTTTATGAACTCCTTCATATTATTGCATAACATGTGGTAGATCTCAATAGAGAGAGAGAATCTCAAAATGAGTTCTATAGGAGTTACTGTGAGACTTCGATCATATGTTCTGGAATCCTTCAGGTTATTGTCCCAATAAGCAGGCACTCAGAAGAATCAATTCCCTTTCAGTCTGTAGGCAATAATTTAAACAATAGCTAGTTCTCTCGCTCTCTCTCTCTCTCTCTCTCTCTCTCTCTCTCTCTCTCTCTCTCTCTCTCTTAATAAAACTATGGTGCCTGAAACTATCCTTCAACATTCAAACAGCTAGTTTTACAGAGCCTTAAGCAGACTTTGTGACAGTTCAATTCACATATTCAAGAAAGATCAGGTACCTTTCTGGTAGCTGAATCACTGTGGCTTCCATGAAGAGAAAAGGAAAAAAGAAACAAAGAAGGGTGGTGGAGAACATGTACTTTCATGACAGTAAATCTTTAGACCTTTTTTTGAGGCCCCTTAAATGAGAAAGTGATTGTTACATTTGAAGATAAAGCTCTGTGGCTTGTCATTTTGAATAAGCAACATCATTTTCCTTCTCTTAGGAAGCAAATGGGTAGCCAGACAGGTCCTTTCAATAGTAACAAGGTCAAGCAGATTGGGGGTACTGGGGCTTCTGTTTGCCTGTGTGTGTGTTCATGTGTGTGTCTGTACATGTACCTCTGTGTGTGTCTGTGTCTGTCTCTGTGCATGTCTGTGTGTATACAATTTTATTTACTTATATATTAAAACTATGTGTTTCTTTTCAGTGTGGCATACTTACTTTCAGTATGCTACCAAATTTAGCTGCCATTAACCACATATGAAAGTTCACTTAGTAAAGTATTTGCAGCGCAATTAATGAGGACCTATATTCAATCCCCAGAACAGACACACATAAAGTGAGGTGTGGTCACAGGTATTTGCCATTCTAGTTCTCAGGCAGTACAGATAGGAGGATCCTAAGATTGGCCAGTCAGTCTGGGGAAACCAGTAAGATCTAGGTGCCAGAATCTCAGAAAGCATCATGGATGGTTCCCGAGGAATGGCAGGAGAGACTGACCCTTCTTTTCCTTACACATCTACACATGTGCCATTCATACAAACACACACACACACGTTTCACAGAATAAGGTTATATAGGACAATCATAACCAATTTATAGAGTACCAATGTCTATTTCAATTTCCTCCTTCATAATGTTCAGTTTTTCCATTATTGTTAATTACAATAATTCTTATTTCTAAGCAGCTTTGTTTGGAAGATGCAACTAAGCCAAAGAGGAGCATCCAAGGGTAAAATAGTGATAACTGCGGTGAACCTATGCTGTCCTTTCATGCTTTCTGCTTCTCATTAGCATCTCTTATGCAGAAAATCTAAACCATAAACCACCTAAAGCTAAAGCCAGCACAACTGGGATTCTCTTTGAATGATACAAATTTGCTGTTTAAAATTTTTGTCAGTGTGTCTTTCAGATGTTTTCCAAATTCATTATAGTCAAATTTATGACTAGATACCTGTGGCATATATGTATGTGCTTCTTAGTGTTAACATCCACGGGTCAGAGTTTAAAAGTCTTCCTTTGCTGACTTGTGTATATAAATATTATAAAGTTAATCTTTGGCACTAATCAAATCCTCACTAAATAAGATATTAAAGGCATACCATTGGATACATGGTCGAGTTCAAATTCATTCAGATTCTACATGTGTTAGTTATTTGTTTTGTTTTGAAATTGAGAACTAGAAAGAATGATAGAATGCCATAATAAATGATGGCATTTTCTTGCAGAAAAGCAGAAATCTTCCATTTCCTTAGAAATAGCATCTAAGGCAAAATTTCACTAAGTCTTGTTCAATAGTAGACCAATCTTCATTAATGTTATATTTTTGTGATAAAATTAATTGTAGTTATTAATGGAACTCACTGCCACATCTCTAAGCATGAGTACAGCATTCATTGATCAAATCTACCCTGATGTTTAAATATATAATAACAATGACAGTTTAATCCTTTGTTGTATGAATTAATTCCAAGTAGTCTTCTCAATTATTCTGGGTTCAATAAGTTTATCCAAAGGATGTATACCCTCTACTTCTTTCTTATTTTCTTCATAAATGAATAATATTTAGCATATTTTAATTATTAAATGACATTCTGCATATTTTTCATTGGCTATTTTTAGCACTATGAAAAATACATGAAATAACTTAAAGAGAAAAAATTCATTTTGGTTCATGGTTTGGGTTTGTGGTCAGAGATACTTGGGGCTTTTATTTCCTTTATAATTGTGTGAGATGGTAATGGTTGGTAATGCAAGAAAGAGAAAACTACCTTATGATTAGAAAACAAAGAGGAAGGGGAAAAAAGACACCATCTTCAAGCATATCATCTACTGTTCAAAGATCTCCCCCTATTTCCCATTTTCAGAATATTTGCCCATCTCTGAAGACTACCACAACAGGGATCAAATTGTAAAATAAGAGGACTTTATGAGACATCTATCAACCAAACAACAGTGCAAATGTTAAATGTGTGGGCTTTAATCACTTATAACCACTTAAATTCAGTAATCTTACATGGACATTTTTTTTCTCTTATTCTATTTGACATCCTAGGAACAAAGATTTGAGATTTTCATCTCTTGAAATATAAATTGTTTAAGCAAAAACCATAGCTCCTTTAGTTAGACTCAACTTTCTTATTACTGTTTGGCTTTGTAGATGTACACACACACTTAGCTATAATATTTGATGCTGTGTTTAGAAGAAGTTCTGTGTTTTAAGATGATCTTGAATTTCACAATACTTTCTTTCTCAGAAATTTATTTACGTTGTATGCCTTGTGAGTTTTCTAAATGTCTACAGGAGACATTGTTCTGTGATTGAGTCTGTAAAGGCATTTAACCTCATCAATTCAAGTGTGAATTCTACATTCAGGAACTCCAGTCAACAAATAATTATGCTATTATCATTTATGACAGAAAAAAAAACATTATGACCTGTTATAAAAGAGTCAAGGTAATGATAAATAGCACATGTTTACACATGGGTTAGATAAGCTTCCTGATCAAAATTTCATCAAGGATGAGTTAGTCACAGATAACTGTCTGGTGAGTCAGCACTCAGAGAGCTTTGCTTCATCAGGAACATTCTCAAAGAGGCCAGCCATTCAATAATGAGCCTTTTCCCGAAGAGTAGGGTGCTATCTTGGGGAACTCACTTCTTGGTACTTCCATGTTTCTTTATAGTTGTTTATCTTTCACTATTTAAAAGCTATGCCTCCCCCACAGAAGCCTTACCCTTTCTGAGGAGTAGATGGGTGTAATGGGGGAAAGATGGGACAAACAGGAGGAAGGGAGGGGTGGGAACTGGGATTAGTATGTAAGATTGTTTTAAAAAGAGTCATTCATCTGACCTTATATTATTTGATACTGTTGAAGTCAGTTGGTTGCCATAATAGAATATTATATAGTGGCTGACTTAAACAACAGAAACACATTTTCCACAGTCCTGGAATGTGAATCCAGGTTCCAGATTCTTAAGTCCTTTGTTCTTGATGAAAGGTTTTTTTGTTTTGTTTTGTTTTTCTAGTTTTTTCATTGCCATATCTTCAGTGTCAACTCACAGAGCAAAGGGAAAGCAGGCATGTTTTTGCTTTATTTTCTGCTTACTCACTATTTGTGATACTTGGTGAAGGAATTTAATAGAGAGCCTTGTGTATGGTAGGCAAGTTCTCTGCTTACCTATGATATACAAGAGGTAGTGAAAGTTAATCTCAGATTTGCAACTTTCCTGGCATCCTGCCTCATCCCAATCCATATTTGATATCCATGTATACAACCTGAGATGAAAAGTAATCTTATAAAGTCAATAATCACACCATCGTCATAAACCTTCCAAACTCTCAATCTAAATACTTCAGATTTTAGGGTTACAACATTCAATTTATCACAAGTGATTTTCATTTACTGCAATGAAATGCTAACAAACCGTGTCTTCATCTAACTCCAGATGTGAGGAGTGAACAATATCTGTGATTCTGCGATATGAGTATGTATCAATGCTTATGTGAGCTTGTGAACAAGGTCATGCTAGTATGATCTCAGCTCTTCGCCTTATATGGCCTGGCTCATGGTTACTGATGAGTAAATGCAGTCATGTACCACATTACAAAGTTTCCACCATTTATCGACTGTATAAATGGTAGTGGCTCAATAAGATTGTACTGGAGTTGAATAATTACAATTCCATGGAGACATCATAATCTCAGTGATAGCATAGCATAATGCAATGCTCATATGTTTATGGTGTTGCTGGTGTAAATCTGTCTGCCATCCTTCTAGACCTATAAAAGTATATGTATATAGTTATATGATGTGTATTATAAGCAACTGTGCTACTTGCTTCTGTAGCAAATGGACCTTTTATTCTTATTTTAAAGTATATTCTTACTTATAAAAAGCAAAGTACTTTACAAAGTATGCCACTTTCTGCTGGAAGTGGCCTCATACATTAAAATGTTTACTATAATTGTGTCAAGAGAGCAGCTGACATACCAAATAGGTCTGTTTAGGTACACTCTATGTTTTTCACACAATAATGGCATCATTTAATGATGCGTTTATCACACCCTGTTGGCATCATTAAATATTTCACAACTGTCTTAAAACCTGCCCTTTAACTATACCACCCATTTACAATAAAACAGTAAAACATTATTTTGATGGTTCAGTGACACATTGATTACAGCATATCTGCAGCTCAGTCAACAATTAGCATTTAAATTCAGGATTTAAGGTGAAAAATAAGTGATGAAGTTGCCCTTTGAACTCCATTTGGTTGTATGTAAAATGCTGTGTAAATAAATCCATATATAGAATTTAAACAGCAAAACACGTGGAGAACATCACAAGATGCTTATACTGACATATTCTCAGATACAGATGGCTGCTAATTAGTTTGCACAGCCAATTAGGAGCACAGCTAATTAGTGTCCTCTAGTCAGGACACTGCTTATCTTAGACATTTGAAGAATGGACAGGCAGAACCACCAAGTAAATTGAGTTTCTCTCTTATCTTTCTTTTTCCCCAACTATCTTGATGCAGAAAATTCTCTTAAAAATTGAACATATTGTATGTGTTTTATATGTAGGGTTAGAGATTTTATGTATGAACACACTACCTATTTTCCACTGGACACTTTCCTCCCTCCAAATTATCTCATGTCCCCCCAACTTACTCTCAAATTTATGACCTCTCATTCTTGATTTTTTATTGTTGTACCCCTCTCTCTCTCTCTCTCTATATATATATATATATATATATATATATATCAATATCATGATGGACATGGTATATTACATATATATATATTGTTCTACTGAGTTCACTTAATATTTCTCATATATGTATGTGGTTGGAGGTGACATTCTGGTGTGGTGAGATATTGTTTATGATTTATTAAAGTTTGCCTGAGGATTCAGAAAGCAAAGTCAGCTGCTGGCCACAGAAGCCAGGCACACACCTTTACCGCACCAGTTAGAAGCTAGGAGGTGGTGAACATATTTTAATACTAGTATTAAGAAGATCTCTGTGAGTCCAGGGCGACTCAGATCTATATAACAATGAATCATTCTAAAAGAGAATTAAAACTCACACCTTTAATCCAAACATTAGGGAAGTGTATAAGATAGAAACAAAGTCTCAGAGAGGCATTCATTCTCCAGCCACAATGAGAAAAAGAAGCAGTTTGAGACTTAGTGAAGAGCTCATGTGTGGACCAGCTCTTTCTGCCTGAAGCTATTGGCCATTTGCTTTCCTATTCTTAACTTCAACTTGAAGCTTGAACCCCAGTATCAACCTCTAGCTCGTTTATTATTCATGTTACACATCTGGTTCTAGGTAACCTTACCAATCAAGGGACTAATTACAGGAAAGTTGTTTTAATGTCAATCTGCTACAGTGAATGATCTTCACAACTCAAAATATTCATTGTGTTACAAACTGAAAACTTGTGCTTTCCTGCTAAATTTATGTACTACCTATAAACAACAATTAGGTATCACTGCATTTGGAAGGAAATTCTTTATTAAATGCTAATGTTAAATTAGTGAATGAGAATTCTGCTCTTTATGGTAAGATTATAACCCTAACAAAAAGAGGGGGTAGCTTTCTCTGTCTCTCCACAGGCATATATCTAGAAGATGTATGTTTACAAGAGGGAATTGTTTGAAAGCCTGGCAAGAACTCTTACCAGACACTGATTTTGCAGTCACCTTGAGTTCAGACCTACCAGACTGTGAAATGTGTCTGTTGTTTGAATTACATAATCTATATGTAGCTTTACACCAGCCAGAATTAAGAAAACCTGCTGTTAATTTTTTACTATCAGGGAAATAATGCCTACCCTGTTATATATGACTTTAGATGTGGTACATATTTCAAATGGCATTGGGAGACCATAAAGAAAAACTAAACAAATAAATATTCTAGGAAGATTATCAACTCTATATATAAGTCTATGTTCAAAGATACAATTTTATATAAGTTTAATACCTAATTATTTGAAGTTCACATTAAAATTATTTGAATACAAAGTATGATGAAATTTTATGAGCTCAGAATAGAGATTGGTTCCCTAGATAATATATAAAGCTGTAAATACTGAGGAGATGAGTTAATATATTGGCTGAAATTAAAATTAAGGACAGGGAATGTCGAAACATAAACATCAACAAAACTAGTCAAGTCAGGGTCTGGAAGTCACTATTTATGACACATGTTAACAGGTTATGATTACTATTTCAAATTCATAATGAAGTCTTACAACACCAAAGGATTCAAGGAGTAAATTTCTACAAAACACTGAACTGGATGAACCAATCAATAAGTTTGCAAGTTCTCCCGGTTTCCTAGATGAGTAGAATGCACATTAATATATCAAGGAAATCATTTGCTCAGCTATCAGAATGGTTTAAATAATTTAACTTCATAAAATAACAAAAGTTAGTGAAAATGTCTGACAAGCTGCTAACACCGATTTTCAGATCAATTATGTGGAATGTAGTTTCTAAAAGCCTGCATATTTCCAAACCACTTTTCTTCATGATCTATGACTCAGGATCCATGTTACTGTGTGAGCAGGAAACAAACAAACTCAACTACAATATTTATTGTAATTTGAAAAGTAAAGCATAGGGTGAGTGCTTAAGAAAATAACTTCTTGCTCATATCTTCTTATTTAATTCTATTTGGTTTATGTAGCCTGAACACTTATTCATGTCCGCATGTCTTACACTATCCCAAGTGCATGAAATGTAACCAAGAATACTACAACTTCTTTAGAAAAATATCAATCTGTGTCAATCCATTTTATCAAAACAAAAGCCAATAGGAAGACTACAGGGAAATGAAAGAAGTTTTCTGTCCCCTGTGAGATGATGTTTTAGATACCTAAAAAAGGTGAAAAGAAAGAAAACAAGTGGCTTTTGGGGAGGGGGATAATGACTGAATTAACAGCATTCTCAATTAGTGGGACCAAGCAATATAGCCAGAGGGAATTGTGGGACCTCAGGATATTAACTTGGATAAATCACAAATTCAATGCCAAGAAACCAGAGAGCAAGTTTTACAGCCTATGAAATTACAGCTCTTGTATTCTCTAATAGACAAATTGTTGTATATACAAAATATAAAGAATTAGAAGAAATTCGTCTGTGTACTGTTTAGAGGGGGAATGCTTTGTTAAGGTGTAAAAGAACACATTAGAGAGGATACACAGATAACTCAGTGGCTGAGTGTTTGATGTACCTCCAGAGGACGTGGTTAAGGAAACTGGCTGCTTCTCAAGGGTCCTGGGTTCCATTTTCCAGCACCTACATAAACGCTTGCAGTGATCTATAACTTGATCTAAGGGATATGATACTCTCTCTTGTCCCATGTGAGTAATCCCTCCAGGTTGTATGCATATACACGGGTAAAGAATACATACACATAAAATAAAGTAAACCTTAAAAAATGTTTTAAAGAAGAGCTAAATAAATAATGAATAATGACATAAGAAATTGCCATTGTTGTATTTCTACATTAACTTAGCAGCTAACAGGAGGAGCAGCAACAAGATAAATGACCCTGTCCTTTATAGTTATAGCTGTAATAATGGATCCTTCAAACAGTGTCATCTGGAATTCATACCAGTACATTCTACAGTAGGTTCACTTTGCTAAGTACATTTTATTGAACAAATGTGCATTGAATATAAGCTGAAGATTAATTCCAGGGCCTAATGTTGCCTATGAAAATTCCAAGTCAGCTTAGAGGATTCAGTTCACTTATGAATTCATTGCATAGTCAATGTTTTAGTGTTTACTATGCAGAAGAAAAGCCATAAGATAGAAGCATTAATATGCTTAGAGCTTCAAGTTGAACAAAAACATTCTTTAAACCAATTTTATCATCCTAGGTGCTGATTTAAAAAGAAGTCAACAACACTGAGTGAATCCTCATTTTTTAATGCTTTTTTAGGACAATTAAATTTGTTGCACATGAATTTTCAAGATCATATGCAGATGAAAGAAGCCAAAGGAGAAATATGTGCCCATAGCTTAATGGGCAACATATTTTTCTGTGACTTCATTCCTGTGGTTAGATTTAAGTGGCTACTTTAGTACTTAGAATAATTCACACCTATATTATCAAGTAGTCTATCATTCAAGCAATAGAGCAATAGTATATTGAGTGTCTTCACTGTGCCAATGATAATTGCAAATGACAAGGAACAGGAAACAATTTAAAAATATTATAACCTGACCATATAGAATGCATATTTATAGAATGTGTATTTTCTAGAGGACATCCTCTTTAGTGTAATAAAATATCTGTTTATGTAAACAGCTCACCAGAAAACAATGGGTCATCTTTGCAGCTTTGCATGTAAAGAGAAATCCATAAAATGTGCTCATTTTGATAACTTTATTGTGCCAAGAATTAGAGACATAATAAAGAGGGGTCTTTAGTTCTAATTATAAAGGTGTTAATTATCTCCCAAATAACGGTACTCAAAAGGAAGGAATCCATTCCTGAGTCTGTAAACTTAGCTACCTTCCTATGTCTGGAGAGGCCATGGACTATAGGAAAAACCTACAACAGCCATTTTCCTAAACCAATATAACTTTTGACAATATTTCAAGTATTTTCCCTTGTGTCCACAGAGAAGTGTAGTTCTTACTTATCAATCCATTACTGGTCATGGTGTAGAAAGTGAATAACTAAGATGCTCACTCTGAATTGGTATATTACAGCACAATCGCCCTACACCTAAGACTCAGGGTCATCACAAAGTGGGGGAGGAATTGTAAGAGATAAAACACCAGAATGTTTGCTAATATAGCATGTCTTTTAGATATTTAAGGAGCCTGCACCCATGAAATTTCAACATGATATTCTCTCCTAACTAGACCTACATAATGCAATACCTGTTGACTTGCCCATGTAGAAGTGGGGGATTTCACAAAGCCTTGTCTCTAAATAAAGAGCTACCTATAAAAAAATATGGCTATTGAGATAGGGAGAACCAGTATTCTCCAGGGAAGAACTCCCTGTTTGGTCATCAAATCCCATAGTTATCCATAAACACATTTACATAAGAGGATCACTAAGAGGGTTCATTAGATGTTACATGTTTGTGTATTAATAAATAATAATTGCAAAAGGAGATGTCATGACCTTGAGAGGGAGCAGGGGTTAATGGAAGAGATGGAGATGAGAGCTGCACTTGAAGAGGACCCAGGTTCATTTCCTATTACCCATGCTGGATAGCTTGTAACTGCCAATAACTCTAGCCTCAGAGGAAACAATTCTTGCTTTTGACTTCCACAGGTGACTTTATACATATGGTATATATTCACACAGACAGACTCACATACATAAAAGTATAAAGATCTTCTATTTAAGAGAATTACAAGTAGGACATAAAAATGGCCACCTCACAGAGTGTGAACACACAGAGTTTAGGAACATTCAGGGATATGATACCCTCAATTGCTTTAAGTATAGATATAAAAATGAACTCTACTAGGTCAGCTGTACTGACACTGACACTACCTGTTCAGGTGTTTCACTCCTAGTGTCTAAGGAGGTAACTATTTGTCCTTGATTATCTTTCTTTCTTTCTTTCTTCCTCTCTTTCTTTCTTTTTCTTTTCTTTTTTTTTTTTTTTTTTTTAGTTTTTTCCTACAAAGAGTTATAAAAGAGTTTATATCTTCTTCATAATAACATCTTCTTCATAATAACATCTGAATAAAATTTAAATCACTCTTATTTTATGTTTTATTGGGGGGGCTGGGGACTGACTTTAGGGTTAAATGGGTGCTCATCACCTGCTGAAACCCTAAGCTGCATCCTTGTGCTTGAGAACCTCAAATGTACTCTTGTATTATAATCTTACGCTTGTTGTATATGAATGTATATTCAAATGTACAGCTTCTGCTGCAGCAGCTAATTTTATGTTGGGCCTTCAAATACAAGTGGGAGTTTGCCAGATAATGAGGTGTGAGGTGCGTAATTCAAGCAGCTATTAGCAAACTAATGATTCATATTAATCACTCAGTGTCTTCCACGACTCCATGTCCTATAATAGCTTCATGTATTTCATTCATCTATCCATTAATTTCTCCACTAATTTATACCATCAGGTTTCAAATATTCATAATTATCTATGCATAGACCATGTGCTCACAAAAAGAAGAGTGAGCAAGACAGGTGTTGTGTTTACTTTTGTCTTAAATGCCAGCACCAATGGCTAGAAATATATTCTATGTAAGCATTACACCCAAAGAATTATAAATCATTTCAGTTATTGTATTAAACAATTAAAAGGGGATTATAAATTTGTCCCAGTGGTTAAAAGCACTAGATTTTCTTGCAAAGGAACTAGGTTTGCATTCTAGCATAACATTTGCACAGCAGTTCACAACCATCTCTAACTCACCATCTGATATCTGTGAGCACAGGAAAATATACATAGTGAACATGTTTTAGGGAGGTCAACAAAACTATCATCCATATAAAATATGAATCTAAACAAACAAAATTAACAGTATTTTGTTTTGAACAAAAGTAATTAGTCACATTTTAGATTTTTTTAGTTTTTATTATGTGTTTGTGTATTTGTGTATGCATTTCTGTTAGCATAGATATTTGGGGATGTCCTTCTCTATGCTGTTAATGTGTGTGTGTCTTATTGGTTGATGAATAAAGCACTGATTGGCCTGTTACCAGGCAGGATGTATGTGTGTAGCTACCAGATAAGGAGAATTCTGGAGAGAGGATGCAGAGAGAAGCCACCAGGGAGATGCCATGTAGCTACTGGAAAGATAGGAGGCTAGATCATTCTCTGATAAGCCAAAATGACATAAAAATATATAGATTAATAGAAATAGGTTAATAATTAAGAAAGAGCTAGGCACTAAGAAACCTGAGCCATTGGCCAAAGTGATTATAATTAATATATGCCTCAGTGTGTTTATTTGGGACTGAAAGGTGGCAGAACTAGGTAAAAACATAAACTTCATCTACAATATGTAAGTGTCCTTCTATTGAAGACCAGAATAGGACATGGAATCCTGTGGAACAAAGTTATAAGTGGCTGTGAGCCACTTTGTATGGGTTCTGGGAACTGAACTCTGATCTTCTGCAAGAATATCAATTGTTCTTAACCTCTGAGTCTAGCTCTACTTAGTCACTTTTTAATAGTAACAAGATCATTTGAAGGTTTTATGATATACTATATAGTGGAGAACTTAATCAGAAAAAGAAATAAAGTCATTTTAAGAATCAATGTATCTTTCTGCTTCTGTATTACCAAAACATCTTCATAAGCTACATTTTTATTGAAAATAGATTCTTTTCTCATAAAGTAGATTTTGATTATAGTTTCCCATCCCTCTATTCCTTCCACTCTCCCCAGATCCAGTCCCTTTCTGTCTCTCATTACAAAGGAGCAGTCTTCTAAGAGATAACAACCAAATATGATAAAAATAAATATAACAAGATGAAGCAAAAACTTTCATATCAAAGTTGAACAAAACAGCACATAGGAGGAAACAAGGTTCATGGGTATTCCAGAGTCAGAGACCTCCTTGTTCTTATAATCAGGGGTCCCACAAAAATGTTTTGAGATATATATATATATATATATATATATATATATATATATATCCTGGGGTAGAACTGTGTAGGCCCTGTGCTTGCTGCTTCAATATCAGTAAGTGTATGTGTGCCATGGTTAGTTGATTCAGAGGGCCATGGTCTCTTATGGTCTTCCATCCCCTCAGACTTCTATAATACTTTCAGTGTTTTACAAAACAAAAGAAAACTACACTAAGGAGAGAAATCATTGGCCCATAAACTCAAACATAAGCATTTGTAAATATAACTTTCTCATGCTCTCTCATTTTCAGAGCTACCGTGAGCTTCAAATAGGAAAAGCAAAGTTGGCAGTCCTAAGCAATAATAATAATATGTTTCATATTTTTACATTTTTAACCTATCTGTATACCTGTCTGCCTACCTATTTATTATTCATTCATTCATTTATTCATTTGTTTATTTGTTTATTGGTGGACATTCACATTCAATATCACACCAACTGTGGGGTGAGAGGACAACTTCCAAATTTAGATCATCCCCTTCCAAAACACGCATCATATTGCTTAAACTCACTTCATCAGTCTTGATGTCAAATTCCTTTTCCAGTCTCCCGCTTTGCTGTCTCAGTATTTTATTAAATTATTCATTATTTCGGAATTACAGTGTAATTAAATTATTTTCCCTTTCATTTTATACCTTCAAACACATTTGTATACCCATCTTTGCTCTCTGTTAAGTCTATGGTCTCTTTTATTAATAATGGTTGTTACATAAATAAATTCTTCAATACATAAATATAATCTACTTAATCTATATGATGTGACTTATGTATCTTTTTAGGACTGATCATTTGGTATTATGTAACTAACTTGTATTGGTCCTTCCAGTTTCAGTATTTCTTAGTTGTTTGACAAATGGAAGGAGAGTAAAGAATAGCAAGAATGTCTGAAAAATTAAAAAGGGATAAGACTATTAATAATTCACTTTCAAGAACTATAATGTGCATATATCTGTCTTTGTGTGTGTGTGTGTGTGTAGTTTGTCAGTCAGTTCCTCATGCCTTACCTAGTAGCATTATTTGATTTTTAATGCAATTGGGCCATCAGTAAAGGTATGTTTAGTGAAAACTCTGCCATCATCTTAGAGAATTTTGGTGTGATTTGATACACAAGTCTGAGTTCACAGATGAATACAGAGTAGGATGTTTATAACAACCATTACAAATGAGAGTTTCCACCTACTCATCATGGAGAACCGTTAGGCCATGTATTAAGACTACAGCATGACTATAATGTTATCTTCCAGTTCTGTTTTTTGTTTTTCCACTATATCATCTCCAAGACATTTGTCCCTTGGTCCATGGCAATTTCCTTTCCACTATCTGCTTTGTTCTCTAAGATTATTGGAGAGATTTCAACAAACAGAACTTTAATGATGATCCCTTCCCATTAAAAAACAAGTAATGCAAAATTCTAGTAGCCAGGAAAAGATTAGAAGTGGCTACTAGGTAGGATGTTTAGGACTGATTGACAAAAAAGCAAAAGGGAAATCTGTGGAATTTGGTGGAGTTCTTAGCCAGAGTAGGAATAGAAGTTTGGTATCCTTGAAATGAGCTCTGACTAAATGAACTCTGTGTTCCAGTCTTATGAACTTGACTAGAGCTATATTTATACCAATAAAAATACAAGCCAGCAGTCCTTTATTAGGAGACTGAGGTAGATTATTTTGCTTTTAAGGATGTGTTGCTTCTCAGGGACCCCAGTCATAATGCTGGGGAACCAGCATTGGCCAGAACGAAGCCCTCTAAATGTAGGTGCCAGTTAGGAGGCCTGGACAGTTTATGGGACCTCTAACAGTGGAACCAGTATTTATCCCTAGCACACTAATGGACTTTGGGAGCTCATTCACTATTGATGGATACTATTTCAGCCCAGATACAAGGAGGAAGGCCTAGGCCCCCTCCCAAATAATGTGACATACTTTGATAATCCCCCATGAAAAGTTTCATTCACTTTGGGGAGTGGGGGTGGGTGGGTTGTGGGTATTGGTGGGGGCCATGGAGGATGGAAGGGAAAGGGAATGGGGGGTTGATATGTAAAATAAGATTGCTTCAAAAAAAAGAAAGTAAATCCTGAAAAAATGATGTGTTGCTTCAATTATACTAAAATAATATTCTTTTTTATTTTTAAAAAATCTTATTTAACATACCAATCCCCAGTTCCCTCTCCCTCCTTTCTTCTCACTCCCCCATCCTAACCCACATCCACTCCTCAAAGAGGGTAAGGCGTCCCATGGGGAAACATCAAAGCCTATCACATCATTTAGGGCAGGACCAAGACCCTCCTCCCTGCATCTAGACTGAGCAAAGTAACCCTCCATGGGGAATGGGCTTCAAAAAGCCAGTTCATGCACTAGGGATAATTACTGGTTCCACTGACGAAACACTCCAACATTGAAATCACCAGCCAGCTGTGGTAGCTATGGGAGATTGCTTTTGAATGACATGGGATTCTTTTATTTTTTTTAATAGTAGATGCTTAACAAAAGTTTGTTAATATAAAAGACATTTGTTTCAACGGCAGCAAAACACATGCTTAACATGTTACTCTCCAGGGCTGATAATGAAAAAGGTTTAAAGAAATCTTTCAATGGTATTTCTTTCTTCCTTCCTTTCTTTCTTTCTTTCTTTTAACTTTTTAAGTTTCATTTTTCATTCCAAACTCAGTTCTCCCTCCTGCACCTACTTGCCTTCTGCCCAGCCCACCTCCACCTTAAAGGGCTCCCATGAGGAGTCAGCAAAAGGGATGATGTTTGTGATAGGGAAGAAAGTCTTAGCAATCATTGTCTTCAGTGTACCTACTTCTTCTTTACTGCCTTACAAAGTCTCTGTCCTGCTTAGCACTTTTATTCTGTTCTTTACAGTATTAATGAAAGCTTCCCTCCATATTTGTGTGTTACCATGTGCAAAAGGAGATTATTTGAAGGATAAATTGAGGCTTAAATTAGATAATTCAAGTAAACTACTTATAACGCCACAGTAAACTTACTTGGTCTTCAAACCTTGTCTCCCATTTTCCTCTCTATTTACTGTCAACATCTATCTTACTTCTTATTTCACAAAGTATTATGAAGAAATTTCATTACAGATCACCTTGTGCATATGGTTGGATGACCAGGAATCTTCCACGTTATTTATAAAGGAATATACTTTTCTTCTGCACACACACCACACACACACACACACACACACACACACACAAATTCACCACAAACATGCTTTTAATGATGCAGAACACACTGCTATTAATTAAATTAAATCAGTAATTTTGTGTAGAGGGAGTGTGCTAACTATACAGATTAGGTGACTTTATTTGGGGGAAGCAATAATGTGTACAATGGAAGGAAACAAGAGGGTTAGCATTTTTCCGAGTCAACCCCAATTCTGATAATTTTCTATTCCTCTGCACTCTCTCAAATCCCTGGAAAGTCTACAAATCTCCTGATAATTGTGTGGTCTTTATTCTTTCCCATAGCCTCTCAGGTCTGCCCACTTCCCCATTATAATTTTCTAACTAATTTTCTTTCCAGGAGTGTCAAAAAAAATAACACTAATGCAAATTCAAACTCTGAGCACTGAAGCAAGGGAGAAGAGAATTTGATTGATTAATCTAACTTATCATCATATTAAGTTTCTATTGAACATAAATTATGTGTAGAAAATAGTGGAACATAAAAATATGAGGAATATATAACTTATGATGGGAGAATCTTCTAAATAATACTGACTTAATCTAAAGATTTCCCCTTCATCCATTAATGCTATGTTAATCTTCTAAGGAGTGTGTTATTTGAATAGTCCCAATTCACCTTGAATGTTGTCTCAGGCTTTGCATCTCCTGAGACTGATTTCCAGGGTATCAGGCTGTTCTGGCACAAACATTTTTTCTAGACCATATTTTCCATCTGTTGTAGCCTTATTTCTTTCTCTTAAAGGTCCCAAATTCTGCACTTGAAAATCTATTCACCTATTTCGTTTAAATTAAGGTGATTGCTTTTCTTCTCTTTTCATGCCCACTGTATCATGAAATCTCTCCTCATTTCATGCTAACACAAGAAACCAGTTATCCTAGGAGGTTCTGACATGCACATCCTGAAGGGAATTCCAGAACCATAGGCTTAAGGATAAAGCAAAATAGCAAATTCACTTTTCACCATGATGCTGAAGTGCATTCTCCAACCTAGTTCCTTAATTATCACAACTCTTATTCTGACAGTGGAATGCACTCAGTATGTTTTCCTAGGCTTTTTTATGCTTTATGTTATTTGTAGATTCATTTCCATTTTAATTCTGTGAGTGTGTGTGTGTGTGCATGTGTGTGCATGTGGTGTATATGTGTATTTCTATGTGCATCTGTGCATATGTGTGCACATGAACATATAGACTAGAATAGAGGATAACCACAGGTATCCATCCTAAGGAATATTATCCACCTTCTCTAAAATAGGGTCTTTCATTGTCCCCAAAAGCTCATTGATTAGTTTAGATACCTAGATAATGATCCTCAGGAATTTTCCTGCCAGGTAAGTTCTGGGAACCCGTGCTACCATGCCCTGCATTTTACATAAATGCTGGAGATTGAGTCCATGTCCTACTGATTACAATGAAATTACATTAATAATTAAACTATATATCCAACCCACACATAACCATTTCACTCTCTATATTCTACAAAGACTGTGTCCATGGGAAATAACTAATGATTCTGGAGTCACAATAAGAAGCAAGAGAGAAATGAGAGGACAAATCCACTTGCAATATTCCACAAATATTTTTTAACTTACTGCTGAGTAGGACACATATGTGCTCTAACCTCAGTGGTTTATACTGATATACTGTGTTTGAAATATGTAAGATATAGTTCCCCCAAAGAGAATCCCATACATGCAGAATCAAAGATGAAGAAAATCTGAGCTCCCAGGTTCTAGTCGCTCATGTTTTGCCTCAGAATAAACTATCTCTTAATACATTTAACATGAGAGCTGTGTTCTTTACATTCACACATGAATTTGCATAAATAACAAGTCAAAGTCAATAATTAGTTTGAGCACTGGAAGCATTATAGCAAATATAAAACAGTTGTATGGAGCTTACCTTTATATAAACTAAAACGAAGGGCAGAGACTTCTTAAAATAAAATTATGGCTCCATTCACTAATCAGTTGTGGTAAAGAAAACATTTTTGACTGATTATATGTTTCATTACACACTGTAAGAGACAGCCACAGAAATAGTATGAGAATCACTTTATATTATTAAGTCAGAGCAACAAAGTTGGATGAGCTCTTCAATTTCTCTCAACTTTAAATGATTATGATTTTTGTAACAATGTTTTCCCAAACAACAGATTGATTATTTTCAGCAAAATGTAACAAACTCAGGCTGCATCAATAAATATTTCAAAAACTTAAAAATCAATTCACAATGACTTTGAAATCTTCAAGTTAATGAAATGTACACAACTTTCAATTTGGATCTAAATAGAAGTAGGAGTCGAAAGCATGAATGCTAATCCCAGGCCAGGAACTACTAGTCATTTTCAACTGGGAGAGTTTGTCTTTTTATGCCATTCAATCTGTCTCCATTTTGGAGAAATACAGAAATAGTGCACTTTTATAAGTGTCCCTTAAGATTCTTCAGATAAACTAGTGAGTAGGAGCTCACCCTAATTGTTTAATATCTCTTCTCTCTTCTCTTCTAAGCTTAGCCCATTGTAGTGATATCCAATCTACAAGCACACAAGCCCTCTGCATAGCTAGGGGGTGGAATAACGTGTAGAGAGATGTAAAATGGTGAGGAAATCATCTGAGAACATTCCTCAAAAGAATAAGATTGGCCAAGAAATGTGTGGAAAAATGTCTCCATATCATTGGCCACTAGGGTCATGCACATTGAATCTGTGATAATGCATTGCCACACTGAAAGTTAGGAAGCTTACTTGAAATTAAATAATGGGCTGGGAAGTGGAGAGGAAAGTGTTTGATTCAGGCATTGTTGTACTTTCATGCATTCTTGTAATTTGTCATTTATTGACAAGCTAGCCTTAGTAACTTGAGCAGTTCTAGGTCACTTACAGACTCTGTTTCAAAAAAAGAAAAGTTGGTATTTGAAAACAGACACTCAGTATTACCTATGGCTTCCAAAGGCATGAACACACACACATGTATGTACCTTCACACATGTTCTGATTCACACTCAGAATGCATACACTCATGTGCACACACACCTTTCTCTCTCTCTCTTACACACACACACACACACACACACACACACACACACTCAGAGAGAGAGAAAGAAAGAGAGAGAGAGAGACAGAGAGAGAGAGAGAGAGAGAGAGAGAATGCCAATAGTGTTGTAACGGAAAAGAAGTGTTACTTGTTGGTTTGAGGGTGTAAATTAATAGAGTTTCTCCATTGCACAGCACTGAGCTTCTTCAAAGTACCAGGAAAAAAAAACTACAATGTAATCCTCCCATTTTACTGCTTGACATTTATTGAAAATAAGTGAGGTCATATGGAAAAGAGATATTTACTATATCACTGCTTCCAGCAGTTGATTTATGTTAATAGGCCTAGTTGTTTACCGATGCATGACTACTAAATCATGGTGTTCTCTATATAATGGACTATTACTAGAGTTTTTTGTGAGAATGTATACTTGGAAGAAGAGTAGCCGATATTGTCTCCTTCTGTTGTACATGTTCATATAAGTGCCATGGTAAATTACGTTAGAGTATACAGTAAATTAATAGGTACTAAATAAAAATTTAATAACTTCATATGAATTAGCAATATTATGAAAACAGAAGCAGTCTTCAGTATATAAAAGAATTTCTGACACATCTACTTAAATTTGTAAGCCAGATGATGTTTAAATATGTATAGCATCTCTGATCAGATAAATACAAGCTTCACCTAGCTGGTTAAAAAGCTTTCAGACTGTAAATCATATTAAAGCATGCCAACTCTTTGAAGCATATGGGGAGTCTAATGTCATAACCAATCCATTTGAAATTCTTACTAAAAGAAGATATTTCTAACATGCAAATTGTTGACATTTGCCAATATATTTGCAAATGCCAGGTCAACCAGAGGGAATTTCTCTAAGTGTGTTCTACATGGTGTTCAAATAATGAGTTCTTTGTATTAAGCAACTTGGAGATAATTCTTTTCAGGTTGCCAGCATCCTAATATTTTGCCTACTCATATTGACAAACATTTCTTGAGCTCTAGTATAGAAAAAGAAGTAAATTCATCTTACATGTCATTATTAATGGTGCTCACCCAATTTATAATTTAGAGCCCATTGAGAACTAAGCCAACAATTTCACATAAAATAGGACTTTATCTTATGGTATTTCACAGAATAAGTAATAAAGGTACATGTTTATGTCAATAACTTCTAGAACATTTTCAAGAGATAGCTATTAAAATTTCTTCCAGCCATTGTTCTAAAGTCTTTTACATACTTTATTCCTCCAATTATCTTCACTTTCAAGTGTAAGTAAACATCTTTCATGTAAATTATACATTGCCTTAAAATCATATGTAATACAGCAGAAGGTAATCTCCATATTCTTGTGTTGGAAAGTATTAACAGCTCAAGTGATCCCCATATGAATTATAAAGAAATTTATGTCAAGTCTTCAATATGCCAGGAAAGGTAGGCATATACCTGAACATAGAAAAGTAGAGCTGTGATTCTCAACCAAGTCTTTGCTTCCTAAATCACTTATGTGTCTCACCAGAGAACCATGAGCATCCAACAAATGAATTGCATAGTGTTAGTTAAAGAAGAAAGCTCTTCCTGCTTTAAATATTTTTACTAAATGTGAAGAGTTAATTTGAGGTTTCTTACAGCTAAAAGCCAAATAGTTCATTAAATACTTTATTGTCTTTTATTATCTTCATTAGTTTGAGAATGAATTTACATAGATACCTAAATCAAATTAGCTGCGTTCATGTACGTGTGTGTGTGTATACACATGCATTTGTCTGCAGGTACATGTGTTTACATCTATGTAGATGCCAGATGTCAACATTTGGTGCTTTTATTGATGAATTTCTACTTTATTTTCTCAGGCAGTGTCTCTTGGTGGACCTATAACTTGACAGTTCATCCATATGAGCTACCCAATGGGCCCAAAGAATTCCCATGTATCCACCTCCTCAGAACTGTAATTTCAGGTTGTGCTCCTTATATTTTATTCACAATGTGACCAAAAAAAGTCTTTTGGGAAGAGATAGCATCTACAGAGCTACTGCCCAGATCACATTGATCTATGGGCATGTTTGTGAGAGATAGTTTTGTTATATGACCACTGTGGGTGGCACCATTCATAAGCAGGTATGTCTGGCCTGTCTGAGAAACCTAGCTGAATAAACTGGAGATGGCTGGTAAGCAGAATCCCTCCATGGTTTCTGCCCCAGACCCTGCTCTGGCTTCCCTTAGTGATGAACAGGGACCTATATGTTTAAGCCAAATCAAACTTCCTTCCCCTAAATTACCTTCAGTGATAATATTTATTATAATAACAAAAATAAAACTAGAGCACAGGCATAGGCTAGCATTCCCTGTGTTCTGGGTGGTCAAACTCTGGTCTTCAAGCTCCTATGGAAAGTCATCTCCCTACCTTCCCCCTTTTTATCTGTTAGACTGTCTCATATTTCTCATTCTTCATCTTTATGTACTTCCTATTTATCATCCATATATTTACCCATATATCTACATATAATGACAGTATATACAGAGTTTCATTTGCATTTTAATAAGTTCTTAATGAACTAAAATATTTTAAAATCAAGAACACATTTTACTTTACTTTTCCCATTTTGATATTTCTAATTATTAATGCATATTACCTGATTATAATTTCCTCAAGTTTTAATAGTTTGAATCTATTTTAAAACTGTAATAAGACCTGGTTGTATATAATTATGAAATTTGTAAATTAGTAAAGTATATATGATTTTCAGGTATAATCCAAAAATACTCATAAAGCCCAAATATATTAACTGATTATTAATTTGTATCAGGTGTAAAGACTGGAAAAAGTAGAACATTATATGGCTTGACTTTATTAATACTATAAAATTTTCTTAGTTTAACTTAGATAATTGCCTTATATAATAAGCAAATGTGCTCTATGATAGAATAAATACTACATTATTGAATTAGGAACTAGACTAGTACTCAGTTAATGCCTAATAATTGGTTAAGGAAGCAATTCTCAAAATGATCCCCAAGTACACATTGTTCTTCAATTAAAGTAAAACTGAATGTATCTTTGCCAACAGGTTTTATCAAGTTGAAGAATTGTGTTTATGGCCCTGTGTATTTTTAACAATCCTCATCAATTAGTGTAACTATGATTAAATATGGGTATATTTACTTCATTCTCAGATGCAACACTTAGCTAACATGAGTAGTTTTTGGTGGAGAGATGGTTCACTGATCAGAGTATTGCTGCCCTTGCAGAGGACATGGCTTGTTTCCTAGTGCACACACTACATAGCTCACAACTGCTTATAACTCCTGATTTAGGGTATTTGAGGTCATTTTATGATGTTCATGGGAACCTATACAGCGGCATACATATGCTGTGATACTAAAAACATAAGTAAAAATTAAGAATAAATATTTAAAAGAAAATTACTAGTCTTGATATAGGAAGAAAAATAGGAATAAAGGAAGAAAAGTTTGATTTTTTTGTTGGATCTGAATACACATGACAATTAGATTAAGAATGGTAAGCAAAGATAAGTGGACCATCAATATAAAGTATGAATTTGACACAATGAGGTTGCCTGCTGTGCAGGCGATTTCTCAATGGCATGTCAGAAAACTCTTTTGTTGTTGTTGTTTTAAGATATTCTTAATTAAATGTTTGACTTAGATGTAATTTCAACAACAATATTTCCTATTGGTCAGAGATAAAAGAAACTCATCAAATACTCTGCCTTGCTGTTGGGTCCATAACAATTATATTCATATAAGAAAAACAAAAATGCAGCTAAGCTCTGTGGCTAAAGCTAGGCTTCCCATATTCCACTTTTGAATCAAAGATATGCAAGGTCTCAGGAAAAGTTTTATGTCCTATTTAGAAGATCAGTGACTAAGTCTGCTTTTGAAGACAATGTTTGTCGTGAGTCAGTTTTCTGCCCAGGGGACATAGGGCTCCTCCAGTTCAGGTTTTAGTATGGTATATAACTTGTTTTGTGATGATCCACTTTTTTATTTCTTCCTTAGCATAATATAGTCCTGTCTAATGAGTGGATGCCAGAACTTTGCAGCATTATCTGTTTCTTTGTGTTTTCTAATGTGAAGACACAGATAGAAGAAATCATGTTCTTATGGGCAAGATGAGTTCCCAGTGGATAGGATTTTCAAATTTGATCATGGTCAAAGGATTTTCAGAAAGGTTTCTCATTCTAAAAGAGTTTTTATGAGGCTCTAAAATGTCATGGTCAGCAGAATAGTAGAGAAATTTGAGATCATGGCATAAGTAGTTTCAGACAGCATCTTATGACTTCCTCAGGATATGTAAACAAATCTCTCTTCTTTTTTGAAGCAGGCATTAAGACAGAAAAATTAAAAAGTGTGTTATTTCATCTGGTTTTATTGGTACTAGTTTTAGAATCTTCTCAATAGTTAGGACAATGATCATATGGTCCATAGTAAAATAAAATGCTATGTTGTGTGTTACTGGAAAGGTAGGGCACCAGCAAAATACTAAAAGAATAATTCCACCCAATTTGGCTTGATGAATTAATTAGAAGAGAGTGGTTACTTAAGGGACTATGGCTGACTCAGTTGTACTACTGAAAAGTTCACCCACTGGGGAGGAGACTCATAAAAGTTTCTTTCTATTCGCTTCTTGCCTAACTGTTAGGCAACTTTACCTCAAAATTCTGGGTCCCCAAAAATTATTTTTATAGACTTAGGGAGATGCCTTGTAAAAACCATTGAAGATTTTGCTAGTTTGCTAAGTCTTATTTAGGAAATGTTTCATGGGAGGAAATAGCTACCCAAGACAGGATAAAGGCTAGATAGATACTTGGATACTGTGCTGAGTGTCATAGTTTGCAGCTATAGTCACAGCAAGGTAAGAGCTTTAAAATGAGTCTGACAAGTGAGCTCTTTGCCCACATAAGCTATGTAATACCCTAATAGGAGAACTGTTTGCCTGGGTTAACAAACTGGATAGGTTTGATATATAGCAGTCAACCAGTTAAAACATGTATTGAAGTAAACATAGGATAACTGCTGCTTTACAGTTGTATTCTTCTGGGTTAGAGTTTCTTAAAACAAATGGTTCAGCTATGTTAAAAAATGCAGCCTCAGTTTGTAAGTACTTCTAGAAAAGCCATATGAATTCAGTGACCCCAGTTGTTGAAGCAATAATTTCTCTTTAACAGTCACTTCTCCTCTGACCCCCAAAAATTATTCCCTGCTAGGAGGTGCCTCTTCCCTTTATTTACCTTCTTATTCCCTCTAGTGAATATATTATATATATTATATATATTCCCTCTAGTGAATATATATATATTATATATTTGTCAAGAACAGAGATGATAGATTATTTTCTGTCTTTATCTGTAATAAGTTTTTAATTGTTTCTATTACATGTAAACTGATTATTTTGCTTCTATTGTCTGCAATCACTGTTTTGTTATTACTGGATATCTGGTTATATTTTAATGCAACAAATGGTGTTTGATAACTCATGATATTAATTAGGTGGAGTTATATGTTACCAGCTTTGATATCTGTTTGAAGTATCCCAAGAGCATTGGCCTAAATTATCAAAAAACTTCAAAAGTGCTGAACTCTAATGAGCTCAGGGTTTCTTGTCCAGCTGATTCATAACATGTCCTGGGAATGCAGTTATCTTCAATGTGCCTTAGTTATTTCAGTCTTCAGCCAGCATGGACAGCTAAAGATGAACAAGTGAAATGTAGCTTCAACTAAGTAATTAGAGAAAAATATCCATTGTGCAAATACAACAGTAACTGCTCTACTAAATTGTGTTAAATGTGGGGAAGAAAAATTTCCAGGTCCTCTCATGCTCATACAATGGTTGCCAAATATTCCCCTGAGAGGAGTCAGAAGAAGATTCCTTGGGAAGGAGACTTTTAGGGTGAAACAAGAAATGTGAAAAGAATTAACTAGAAAATAATGGAAAAGCATCCAGGCGGGGCAGTATGCAGTGTGGCTGAAATCTTGATGAGTGCCTTATCAGGAAGAAGACAAGTGAGGGTTGAGTTAAGGGGCTGTGTACAGTGTAATAGCTATTAACTGATAACCAATAACCATTATCTCAAGGGCTTTCAGAACAGAATAAATTTTCAGTGTATTCTAAGGGTTAAAGTAGACACTTTCCCCATAAATGTATTTTGGAAAGTTTTTAGTGCAATCTCTCACATACACCAACACAATCAAGTTGGAGGTGGGGCAGTGAAGGGGAATACACTGAGCAGAAGTTACTGCAAGAAAGATGGGAATTGATAAGTTTAGGTGGGAACAGAAATGATGGTGGAAACCAACTAAGAGTTAATATTCTTTTTTTCTTTGACATTTTCTTTTTTTCTATTTTTTTTTAATTTTTTCTGGTTTTACATATCTATCACAGTTCCCTCTTTATCCCATGCCTAAGTGATTTGGCATATGTTATTTTAGATTTTTAAAAATGTCATTACTATATTAACATCATGAGTTGCACATTTTATTATTGAGGAAAAAAACTGTAAGAGGAAGATCATTCTTTCTACCTGGCATAAAAGAGAGATGGGTTTCTTCTCCCTTTGCAATATGAAATATTTATGACTTTATATGAAGAAGATATTTGCTAGAGCAAAAATTATCAGTAAGCATAGACAAAAGTTAGACTCATTTTAGGCTTTCATGGAAATTCAACTATATATTTAAATTGACCAATATTTCAATGTGTTGCATGTTTCTAAAATATAATTTTCATAATTTGCAACTCTAGAAGGTATGATGTAAGCTACGTCTGTTAGCTAATACCCGTTGGTTTTAAAAGATTTCATTAATTCCTACTCAAACACTTCACTAATTCTATTAAAACCTATGATTTCTGAAAACACATCAATATGCTCTATCTTCAATGGCAAATCTCATTACCCACCAGTTGTTAACACCAAAATTAAGTTTATATGCTGATGGAAAGTATTGGCAAATATCTGTCATAATACATTTGTAAAAAATTCACAGAATATGAATTTTGAGGAATGACTCAAATGTGAACTATGAACTCAACTGATACTACCATTAAATGTAACTTTATAACTGAGGTACTTAACATGGATAGTGTAGGATGCTGTATCAACATCAATTGCTATGTGAATTCTCTATAGCTTCTGTTCAGTTATCCTACAAACATAAAACTACTCAAAAATAAAATCTGTAAAGATGTAAATAATGGCAATTTTTAGCAACTTATCAAAACTCATCTGTTGATGAAGTGGAATTCATGACTGAATAAAGCATAGGCATATTTTAGTGAAGAAAGAAATCATAAGCTAACTTAAGTATTATCCTCTGGTGATTTTTATGTGGATCTGTTGTTTGTAGCGAATCCTTTATTGCTAACATATCTCTATCTCTCTTTATATGATTTTTTAGTTTAAAAAAATCACACTCATTTTCTGTTTAGTCCATGCTCAGATACATTTAACCAGGAAGAAATATGACAAGCAAGGTGGTTTGTTTTTGCCTCTCTCTCTCTCAGATTCTCTCTCTACCTCTATCTCTATCTGTGTGTGTGTGTATGTGTGTGTGTGTGTGTGTGTGTGTGTGTGTAGGCCTGGGTTCAGACAACTGTCAATATCTCTCTGTTACTCTGTTGCCAAGACCACTAGTTAAGTTTGCTCAGACTCTTCTTTCTGTGAATTTGTGGCATCACTACTCTCACAGTTAGGGCCAGAATTGATGATGAGATATTTATATTTTACTTAGAATAGTGAGTAGTATCCCAGAAAGAGTGTCATAATTACAGTTAACAATCTCATAACTACACTGTCTTTAGTTTTTCATTTAAGAAGAGAGAGTCACACAAATTTATAGTTTGTTTCCATTGAGCAGTAAATGTCATGGTTCTTTTCCATGCTAACTCGACCTCTAGGGAAATGTTTACTTGGACTTGTTTCTCAGTAACATTACTGGATTTAAGCAGCACTAAATGTCTTATCAAAATGGAGAAATGAAAATACCATTTTACAATTATATTTTTATTCTTTTTCCCCTTCCCAATATTTCTGGTAGCTTTTGGAATACTGGGAGTATAGTATTCCATTATATTTCCTGAGCGGTCGTAGAGAGTGAGATTATTATGTTCTTAGCCTTATAACTGTAAAGATCTATCTAATCAAGTCCTAAAACAGATATATTCCAGGACAACAACACCCAGATAAAATTTAGCACACCCGAATAATCTTGTATTTTCAATAAAGAACAAAATAAAAGTCATATATAAAATTTTAGGACATTGTATGGGATATATACTAACATATGCTTTGCATGTTGAATGTTCCCATATAAGATGGGCCCCCCCCCATGTTTCATTTGCTGATATCATTAGTACAAGATTCGTCTGAAAATTTATTTATCACCACTCTTAAAACTACCCCATTTTCTTTATTTCCATAATCACTTGTTTAAGGACATATTGTCTCAGTGTCTTCTCATTATTTCAAAGAACCTTTACTTCTAATTCATTTCCCATTGAAAATATATTGGATTTATATCCCTTTATTCAATGTTAAACATTTACAAAGACTCTAGTTCTCTACCATGGTCTGGTTGACCTATTTGACAAGTATGTACCCTATGGCCATAGCAATCACAACTACCTAACTTAAGTTAATTCCAATCTTAATGTGTATGTGGTGATTAGCTTCACCTTGTTATTATTCCAATGATAGCACCAAGGAGGCTAATGAGGTCAAATTGAATTTGTTGGGTCATAGAATGAAGTGGTATTTGGATGAAAAGAAAATTGTTGAAACTGACAGAGAACTAATGATAATGAGATGCTTAATGTTGTGATGGTGGAGAGAGCCCTAACACTTTCTTAATGGAGATTTAAATGAATTTTTGCTGAACTTTCCGCAATTCTCCTGCTCTTACATTATGTTTAATTTATCACAACTAAATTTCTGAATTCAGTGGACAAGCCTGAACTTTAAGATATGTCTTTAGACACTCTTTAATCACTCCTGAGCCCTTACTATTTATTTACTCTTTCTCCTCTTAAATACAAGCATGGGTATGGCTCAGTCAGAAAGTATAGATAAATCCTGTTGGTTGAGCATAACACTGGAACTGACAAATAATAATTTAGAGCCAGACACATTTGAGACAATGTCATTTTCATAAACTACTGTTTGCATTGGGGAATAATACAAAAACAAAGTGACCAAATGAAATATATTGTAGGATTTTCAGGATCTGGCTCCATGATAACATCTTCTCCATATAGCATGGGAAGTTGTTGCTCATTCTCACTCACCCCCATTTACCAGATATGGAAAAATAGCTGGTCTTCTACAGTAGACTTCGTTATTGATCTGTTACGTGCATTATACTAGTGTATTCCATAGCTTTTCAGCTTATGATGCTGTGAATATAGAGTAATCTTTTGTCTACCTACATGGACGGAGAAGCATTTCTATATGAAGGTCACATAGAATGTAAAAGACAATATGAGCAAAAGAACTTTCAAAGCAGCATGGAGGACTTATACAATGGGTCCAGGTTACAGTATTTAACTCTGGGCAGAAATATCTTCTAGGACACTAAGGGTTCAAAGCAAAAACTTGCCTAGGTGGGGAAGACTACATCAGGGAAAGAACTTTGGAAAGAAATGTGAACATTTTGACGTGGATGGTGAGCATGGACAGAAGGACGGATTTGAAGAACTTCTGACCTTATGTCAAGAGTAAAAGCAGAGGTGGCATGTAGATATTATTTAAGTAAATATCCCATGTGACATAGCAAGAAGGAAGAAAAAAATTAAATTTGGGTATGATCCTAATTTCCTTGTTGCATTCTTATGGCAGTATTTTCTATAACACAGATTTATTGTGGAATAGATGGAGGGATAATGGAAATATCTCTCTACTAGACTGAACAACCTTGTGTATTTTTCCACATTTGTTTTCTGCTTTCTTTCTTTATATACTTTGATTGCCACATAAGGCCATAGTTGTTTCTAGAATTTCTCCTAGAAGGCATAAAATGAACAAGGTCATATGAACAAGGTCTCAAGATGAATCACTGTCATCTTTTCCAGTTCAGTGTTCAGAATTATACAAAAGTTTAACTTACCTTCCCTATTAAGTAACATTTTAAATTCAAGTATTAGAATTGATATATGATTGATTTTTATAGCCAAATAAAGATCATTCCTAATGAGGGAAAATATCTGACTCAAACCAATGTTTGTTCTGTTGTTACTGTTAGTATTATGCAATAATTGAAAACAAAGAAAGAAAGAAAAAAAACAAAAGCAGTTCACAAAGAAAACGTGGAACAGTTGACAACAGCTGCAGATCTCCAATGGTAATTTTATGGAGCTTTGGTTAAATTCAAATACACCTTAGATATAGGAGCTACTTAATGGTTTCTAGTAAGTAGAAGAGTTCTTATGATTTACTTGTGTTTAAAACAATGTGAGAGGGTTTTTTTTTGCATATTTGACAAATTGTGTGTCTACAAAATGAGAACCAATACTAGAATTGGATCACTTTTTGATAAAAATTAATACAATATATACTTGTCTTGATTTTTATATTCTTTGACTCCCAGATCCTTCCCACTTCCCTACCTACCCAACATCATGCCCTGCCATTCTTTCTCTAAAAAATCCAAATGAAAAAGCAAACAAATAACAACAATCACAAAGAACAAAAAAAGGTCCCAAAAGCTCATATATACATGTACACAGAGAGAAAGAGAGAGAGAAATTGAAAGAAATGGAGAGATAGACACAGAGAGAACAAAACTAAATATATAAAACAAAAGACCAATAAGACAAAGAAATGCCCAACAAAGCAATTTGAGACAAAAAAATTTATAAAATATATTAATTTCATTTTAAATTGTCCATTTACTGCTGTACATGGGGCCTACCTCAAAGTGTGACCAATATACTCATTGAGGAATATATTAGATAAAACAGAAAACTAGTTTTACTTTTGTAACTGCCCTTCTTCTAGGTCAGGGGTGTGAACCTATGCTGACCTTCCCTTTTCAGCACTGGGACTCAGTCTGACTTGAACCTGTACAATCCCTGTGCATCGGTCCTCTTGTGCCTGGAAGGAAATTATTTCTTTGGAGTCATCCACCACTCTGGCCCGTACAATATTTCAAAATTCTCTTCCATATAGCTCTCTCAGCTTGAAGAGAAAAGTTTAATGACATCATCTTTAGAACCTAAGTGCTCAAAAAACTCGCACTCTCTGTGTACTTTCCAGTTGTGTGTCTCTGCATTAGTGGAAATGAATCTTGAGGATATAACACATGTCCTATGCAATTGAAAATGAAGATAGATTAAATGTATGCATTTACTAAATATGAGAAGAAGGAGATATGAGAACACCATTAGTTTCTTAATGCCAAATGAAATAAGAACATGTCAGTTTCTTTCATGACTCACTGGTTTCTAAAAATAACATTTCAGATTTGTTTAGGATTTTTCATTTTACAAAATATTTACTTATTTTATGTCAGTATAATAAGAAGGCAGCTCAAAACTAGAATGGTAATTTGAACTATTAGGTCAAATTATAAATAATCTCAACAAAATAACATGACAACTTATCTAGCTAAGGAAGAATTTGTCATGAACACAATATGTATATTAATTCACAAAAGTAAGCTTCATGGAATAGAAAAAAAGAAACAAGCTTAAATAAAAAAGAAAATTGTCTAAGATCATTGAAAAGTACAGAGATGAAACAATCATTTGTGCGTTCATTTGCATGTTTAGTGCAGCATCATGAACCATATGCCTTTATCTTGACCACTTGAGTGGTTACTCTTGCAGAAGCAACTGAAAATATACCATAGGAAGAAAGGTAGTGTCTGTGTTGGTCTGCCTGAAACTCAGCCTTTTCTGCTCAGACATCAATATATATTTCAACTACAAGGTCAGCCATCATGACCACAGAGCACTGACTTGCTGATGTGCTGGTTAACACTTTCTTGTAGAAGAGTTGACACTAGATTCTATTTACTGTAGTAAACCATATGGTTACTAACTAAGAACTCTGGTTATAGAAGACAGTAAAAAAACAATGACTGTCATAAAAGAGACATATTAACCACACATTAGGACTCATAGCCAAGAGAAAACATCAAGTTTCTCTTAGGGTTCTTGTTTTCTTGCTTTTTTCGGTGTTGTGGACTATAGGCTAGTTATCCCTTGGTTCATGTCTAATATCCACTTATGAGTGAGTATATACCGTGTTTGTCTTTCTGTGTTTGGGTTACCTCACTCAGGATGGTTTGTTCTAGTTCTATCCATTTGCCTGAGAATTTCAAGATGTTATTATTATTTTTTAACCACTGAGTAGTACTCCACTGTGTAAATGCACCACATTTTCTTTATTCATTTGTCATTTGAGGGGCATCTAGGTTACTTCCAGGTTTTGACTATTACAGATAACTTTGCTATGAATATAGTTGTGTAGGTCCCTGCATGGACCCCTGAGGCATCTTAAGCTAGCCTGAAGCTGTTGGCCAGAATTCTTTGCCCCAAGGCTTTGTTGGTACTCTTCCCATGACAGCACACCTCATGACACACATCTCATGACAATATATCTCGTGACAACACATCTCGTGACAACACACCTTGTGACAACACACCTCGTGACACACACCCCGTGACAACCATACCATACCTCGTGACAACACAGGGAGAAGCAAAGCCAAAAAATTCCTGTAATTTTCCACTGTGCTGTAAGTCAGTATTTAAGCCCGCTCTTGCCCCTCAATAAACGGCATTCGGCATTTGGTGTTATGACTTTGCCATTGAAGGGATGACCCGCTGTCTTGTCTTTATTTCAATCTCTAGGCCTTGGCCCGATTCGTGGAACAGATTGTAGCGCCGGCGTTACTTAGTTGAACAAATGTCATTGTGGTATGAGTGTGCATCCTTTGGGCATATGCCCTAGAGTGGTATTTCTGAGGTCTTAAGGTAGAGAGATTCCAAATTTTCCAAGAAATTGCTACATGTATTTACAAAGTGTCTTTATAAGTTTGCACTCTCACCCACAACACCCCCCCCCAAGATGGGGAACTAGACAACATATCCTGAGTAAATTGGGAGCATGAGAAGAAGAGGGATGATGGGGGGGGTGCTGAGAAGAATTGGGTAGTGGAGAATGGGAGGGGGAAGGAAAACACATGGGATCAGGAAGATTGAGTTGGGTGAAGGCAGAGAGAGAACAAGGAAAAATAGACATTATTAGAGGGAGCCATTGTGGGGTTAACTACACACCTGGAACTAGTGAAATTCCTAGGAATCCACAAGGATTACCCCAGATAAGTATCTAAGTAATAGTGGAGAGTGTGCCTTAACTGCCCTTCCTCTATAATTATTGGTGAACTACCTTAATTGCCATCATAGTTGAAGGCAGATGTAGCGATCCACAGCTAAGCACTGGGTTGAGCTCCTGGAGCCCAAATGTGGAGAGGTTGGAGTGATAATATGAGAAATGGAGTCAGGACCATCTTAGATTCACAGAGACAGCTGACCCAAACAAGTTGGAGTTAAATGACTAGAGACTGACAGCTGGGGAAGCAGCATAGGACCATACTGAGCTCCCTGAATGTACCTGGCATTTGGGGGAAGGCTTGGACAGTTTATGGGGTTACTGGCTATAGAATCAATATTTACCCCTAGAGCCCATTCTCTATGGAAGGATACCTTGCTCAGTTTGGATGCTGAGGGGGAGGGCTTGGTCCTACACCAAATGATGTGATTACTTCCCCATTGGAGGACTTGCCCTCCCTGAGGAGTGGATGGGGACTAGGGTAGGGAAAGGATGGAGGGTGGAAATTAAGAAGGGAGAGGGAACTGACATTGGTATGTAAAATAAGATTGTTTTTAAAAAAACCAATAAAATAAATATAAAACAAGGGAAAAAAAGAAAATGCCAAGTTCGGATACCAAGAGCATGAGATGATGTATAATAGTGTGCTTTTGTGGTATGATGGCCATTTAAAAGGAAGAATCAGAGGCCTAGAGAGTTGGAAGAGTGGCCTCTTTAGAAACAACTGCTAAATGAAAGAACTGAACTCAAGACCAAGACTTATAACCTTGAATCTATTTCTTTCTTTCCATTGTTTCTTCCTCAGAGATTAAAAAAACATAGTGTTCATAGTGTACAAAGTAATTCTGACCTTGCCTTGGGAACTAAGTTGCTGAGTGATGCAAAACATAGACTAGAGAGGCTGCTAAGTGTTTAGTTTTAGTTATAAATGAATAGAATGATAGAGATTTCACATGTAGGGTCATATAATGCTTTGTGATTTTCAAAGGCCTTTCAGCTGAGTCAAATCAAAATTCTCCATGAAGATTAGCCATCTCCCCTTCCAGAAGCAAATGGTCAAGAACAAGGTAAACAATCACTCCAGCAACACAAATGTCCCTGGTTTAAAACAATGAGTAGTTGATAGTTGTTTTCTCTTATAAATAGGGGTGCACACACACACACACACACACACACACACACACACACACACACACACACACACACAGGAGCTAGAGAGTCTAAGTTCAAAGGGTGAACCAGGAATCTTGTGATTAACTTTTCTTTTGTTCAAGAAGTGAAAATGGATATATTTAACACATGCTTCTGTTACTATGAGGCATATTTGAACAGAACCAGTATTCAAAGCATCAATCAGACTGAGTTCCACTACTGGCTCAGTAAGAATGTGATCTTTGAGATAGTAGTACCCTCTGTTTAATGTGCAGGGTCTTGCCTAAAACATGAAAGTAAACCTTTACAGCTCTTTATTATGAACTTCTATTTTTATAGCCAATCGTATATCCAGAAACAAGGATCGGCAGTACAGTTAAATTTCCTCTGGAAAGTAGTGTGCCTCAAATCAGTTTTGTTAAATAAATTCCCTTGGACTCCCACACAGTCTGGTGCAGTATGTCTAGGTTTGACCCCAAAAGTAGATAATTCCTAGGAGCTCTTTGCAATAGTCAGGGATTCAGGTTTATTATGTCTCCAGGGGTTATAAAAGATTAGGATTTAGTATATTTTCCTAATAAGAAATCTACCTAGAGAACATAAAATATAATGAAGAACAGGGATAGGAGAAATAGTACCTCTTAATTAAAACTTACAGCATTGATAAATTAACTAAGAGTTGAGAACTATAGATTACAAACAATATTACATGTTGGTAAAACCATTGCTTCTCATAAAAGCATCTGTATTGTTTAGCTAAGTGAATTATTAATATCTTCATGGCATGTTGTTGTTTTGCCTTATGTGGGAAATGACAGCTGGTTCCCCTTTGATGAGCACATCTCTTTCTGAGAATTATGAGGTGTGTTTTAAAAGCTCTCCATGTATGACAAATAAAAACCTTGGGAGTCTGAGGATTATTTTCAAGTGGCCTGGTGCTTCATTGTAAGCTAAATATGCATTGGTACCTCTACCAGGATTCCCACTGCCAAGTCCTGTACTGTTTCTCTTTCAAAAATGTTGAGTATTTATATAAAAGTGTGTTTTGGTGTGACATTTTCACACACACTTTCTTGCATGTATGTATAAAATGTGCTTTGATCATATTCAGGATTATTTAATTTGTGTTGCTACTTGTCAGACTGAGTCAATTATCTTCTGACCTATAATTATCTTCTGACCTATATCTCTCCCTTGCCTGTTTATTTTCAAGTAAATGGAATAATTATATCTTCACAAAAAATGAAAATCATTTTCCTTTGCAGCCCTAACCACAGTGCTGACATTATTTGTGTAGGCTTCCACCACTCACCATTTACTATGATTTCAGGAATGAGTATGAACAAATATGAACAAAAACATAATATTTAGTAAGGACTACTCAACCTATCTTCTATTTAATTTCCCTTTCTCACTCTCCTACTCAGAAATAAGACCTTTGCTTCATATGTTCACTCCTGCATGGAATTCCATAACAAGTAAAAACTTTAGTCCTTTATTCATGACTCCAGATGCTCAGTATTTTTGTTGCCATTCTTATTGTGTTCATCCCCTTGTTGTGTGCAAGGCTTCATCAACTTTGCCAGGAAGAAAAGAAGCTGGTACAACAGTTAACCAATAAGGAGCTGGGAAACATGTGTGGGTAGATGCTCTTTGGCCCTGGAGCAAACATGGGCTCAGAGCCTAGGTATGTTTTTCTCTCTTCTTTGAATAGATTGCACCAGAATGTTAGGCTATATACTGACAAACAACAAAGCCACCCTGATCTCACAAATTTGGAAGAGCATTAGGAGGAAAATGGCTCAGTTAACTATTTATTTTTCTGATTACCTACTACAAGATAATTGAATTCTGCGTGGTTTTGATTACTAAAGATCATTATTAATATTAGTAGTATATCTCAGTATTAGAGCATGTATTTAGCATGTTTCATAACCATTGTCTTTATATGTCACAGGACAGAATGTAACTGAAAACTCCAAGCATATGCATATTCTAGCCCAATACCTAATCATGGTAGTTATTATGGTGATGATAGCAACAAACACTAATCAGATTTTATAATACTCATTGTATAGTAATACATATTTTCTCAGTTTATCCTCTCTAATTACTGTATAGTAGTTATTATCATTCTTGAACATACTCTTTTGTCTGTTGCTTGTTTAAAAATCAGAGAGAGTAATGAAAATTCTCCAAGTTGAATTTATTACTTGTGGTTCCTCAAGGTTAAAACTTAATTGTATGTAGTTTTACATCCTGTATTTGGGATTCCTGGGATGTTATAAGTTATTTGATGGGAGGAATGGAAAAAGAAAACAGTGCCAGAAGCTCTAATTACAGAGGAAGAAGAAAATAAAAACAGAAAAAGGAACATAAAACAATAGAAAGGATGTCTGGAAAGTCATAAATAATCATACTATTGACCATCTACCAAAAATACCTAAAATAGTTGTAAGTTTTTATATTTAATTATGCATGTATGCCTATATGAAATCTTCTAATTTAGGCTAACAATATTACCTTCCTATGCCAAAGTTTAATAAAAAGGCCAATATCGTGCAAGAAAATACATCTTTTGATGTTGATTTGCTTAGGGTTATCCAAGAGATTTATAAAATATACTGTTACTGCCCTCAGTTACCCCCCTAGATGTGGAAAGTAAGCTGAAGACACCATGCACATCATATATAGGGCCAGACGCCTTTGAACCGGGTCTGACCTATAAACCTCCTCCCTGAAGTCTAAGTTCCCTGGTACCATAGAGTCCTATGCAAGCTTCCAGAGAAGGAAGCAATCAGTGTCTCTACCAGACATTCTGCCTATGAAACATGAATAGCATGCCACAATAACCCTGTGGTTGATAGGGCTAGTGAAGTCTAGAATCTTGGAGAAGAACCTACACTCATTCTTTTTTTTTTTTTAATTTTTATTTCTTCTTTTTGTTATTTTACATGTTGATCCCAGTTCCCTTTTCCTCCCTCCCATCCCTGACCACCCTCCCATCCCATTCCCCACCCACATTCCACAGAGAGGGTGTGGCTTCCATAGTGTAGTAGTTATCATGTTCTATCATGTTCGCCTTACACTCATTCTTTTACTAAACAAAAATTACAACTAAACTATACTCTAAGCATTTGTACTTATACTCACAGTTAAGTGTAGCTCTTCCCTTATTTAAGGAAACTCCTCTTTGCAGTTATTGGAGATCATTATAGAGAACCACCAACATCAAACCATAGAATTCTGGAATCCACTCCCAAAGGATACTTTTACAATACAAATCCTGTGTCTTAAGCTCAGAGATCATTGTGATAAAAGATTAAGGGGGAGGGGAGAGCAAACTGTCTTAAACTTACATAAAGGTCTATAGGAAACTTAAGAATGCTGAAGAAGAAATAATTTTCCCTAGGAAAGACAAAATTGGTTATCTGATACAAATGGTCATGCTGGAAAAGCACATACAAGTAACATAATGACTAAGTAGATGCACTTACATATTTTTAAATATTTTGTGTGCATGTATGTATGTATGCATAGGTGTGCAACAACAGTCAATAAAAAGAGAGACCATGAACATTCAAAAGTTTGAACAGGGGTACATGGGAGGGCTTAGAGGGAGTTCAGAGGAGGAATTGGAAGAGAGAAATCATAAACTTTTATTATAATCTCAAAAAATAAAAGAAATAATAAAAACGATGAATAATTCAATTGAAACTCTCCTTTCTTTGTGCGATTAAAATCAATTCTTTATGTTAATTTTTCAGGGAGGTCTATATTTGTTTACCATCTTCCATCTGGGAATGAGGCTTCCAGCTGTGTTTTTTAAAACAAACATTCATCACAGCAAACATTCTACCATGCCCTAAAGGTTCAGATATAATGGTTTTGATCTATATCAATTTTTTATAATGTGTTCCATATGGGACTTTAAATCTCTTCATCCATGTAAAACTGTGGATGTTTTCTATCTTAGCTGGCTTTCTTATGAGCCACTGCTTTGACACATTTTATGGAGTAAAGGACTCATCATCTCATATTCATTAATATGGTTTTATTCTCTGTCTTGATTACCACAACCAAGTTAAAGTTGTCATCGATATGTCTACATCTAAAATGAATAAATAACTCCCCCAGAACCATATACATTAAACAGTAGTTCTCAGTTATGGTTTCTTAGTGGTTGAAAAAAGAAAAGGGCTGGGGATATGGAGTTATTGAATGAATGCATGAGCAAGAACACTTGAGTTAGATCCCAAAACCTACATAAAATGTTGGGCAGAGCACTGTGCATTTGTAATTCCAATCCTAGAGATTCAGAGACAAGAGGAGGCATAGAGGCTTCTGACTTTCAGTCTAGAATATAGAAAACCACTGGTTTTCAATCTGTAGCTTGCAACCCATTTGGGGAGCAAAAGACCTTTTCACAGGGGTCATCTAAGAACATCAGAAACAAAGTTATTTACATTATGACTCATAATGGCTGCACAATTACAGATATAAATAGCAATGAAAATAATGTTATGGTTGTGAGCTACCACAGAATGAGGAACTCTATTAAAAGGTTGCAGCATTAGAAAGGTTAAGAATTTCTGATCTAGATGAATGCACGAGCTCTGTGTTATTTAGACACTGATTTACAACTTAAGGTAGAAAGTTATTGAGCAAGTGCCTGGATATTTACTGTTTACCTCCTGTTTACACACACACACACACACACAAACTCACACATACACATACACACACACATAGAATCTAAGTTACATTTGTATATATGCATGTTCTATGTGATGTGTTTGTGTGTGTGTGAGAGAGATTTTTTTTTCAGTTATTGGTACACAGATCATTCCAATATAAACATGTTTTGTGGAATTAAACTAAAGTTGATCTACGAAGCCTAACTTATTGGATCCTTACATAAAGAACTGCAACCTCGTTTAGAAGTAAGCTAGATGAAAGCCTAATTTAGGAGTGTATCTTTGTAACAGTAACTCTTCAGCCAATCACAGCAACTGAGCTATGGCCAAACACAGATAGCCAAATATATAAGCTGTGTTAAATAAGGCAAACATAAAGTTGTAACCAATGGGATTGCCTGCCTACATCATTTCCACTTTCTGTCTATACATATTTACCAACTCCATTGCAGATTGAAGTTTCTGCATATTTTCTGGTCCCAAGAGCTTTCTAAACTAGAATCTGTGCTTGGCTCTATTTAATGTGGCTAAATTTAATTCATACAATGTTTTGCTCTTAGTTCCTACAGAGAAGTTATCGAATGTGAGTCTCAACACAGTAGTTTCTAAAACTAACTCCAAAGTCATTTATTTTTCATTTATCAGGTAGGAAAAAAGAATAGCAGGGTTATGGGAAGACACAGAGAAAGGAAGATATAATGAAACAATATAGTAGCGCATAATTCAACACAGACTAACTCCGAATTTAGCTGGTTTCTGCCTGCTTGTTGTAACTAACATGTGACCACAAGTGCAGTAACAAATTTAAAAGAAAATTTGTAGATCAATAGTTCTGGAATTAAGAAGTTCTCAAACCAAGGGATCAGTCAGAATGTTTGGGCTCTGGGTTTGGCTACAATTAAGATAAGGGCTTAAAACTGAGATAATCCCAAATTACATGTATGAGTCCAGTGACATCATAGGGTTCTTAATTTTCTATAGTCCTTGTCCTAAAGAACAGTGCTCCCTCCAATTTCATCCCTAGTAGCAGCTTAAAAAGGTGAGGGAAATAGCTAGATTGTCTGGTTTCCCTTCAGTGTCTACTTTCCACCAGAATATCTGGGTCTTAAACAGCACTATCATGACAGGTGTTTTATCCTACAAATAAAAAATAGAGTATTAACAACACAATTACACTCACAAATGAAAGCATTTTAAATTTGTGTGTATGTTTAGTATGTAAAATTAAGCTAAGGAAACTGAAGCCAGATAAAATATAAGCTCATTGAAAACTATTTATCAAAAATAGTTTTTTCCTCGTTTATTATTACAATTTTCATCATACTTTCCTTAATTTCATCATTACATACAAATTTGTTCAGAGACTCTTACATGATCTTCTTTGTAATGTGTAATTTAAGGTAATTAAAATATATTCATTCAGAAAAATGGACTATAAGTCATATACAGCATATGGGGTCTACAAAATATTTAGAGACTATTTTCGCCAATTTACCAAAATAATAGCATCCTATTAATATATTATGAATATCAGGCTCTTTTATCACAGTCTTAGATACACACCATGGTAATAAAAATGTTCATTTCTCCTTATGGAGATATATTGTGTAGTGCATGTCCTTTCAAAATAACACTTAGCAAAATCCCCACCACCCCTGATAGTCATGAGAGGAGAAAAGAAACAATGTATCCCATATCATTCTCAATTAGCTGCTTCATGCAGCTCTATTTCTGAAAATGGAACAAATAAATTGTCTCAGTATCAGTAGTCTAGATTCTGTGCTGAAGTATGTTTTTTCCCGATTTTATTCCTCATTTAAAAAGGACTGAGATCTCCTTTTCTGCATATATTGTCTTCTTATCGTTTTCCAAGCATAAAATTCCCGTGTTAAACACTCTGAATAAGTAAACTTCAAAGCCCTCTACAACCACCTCCATAGACAAAAGAAAAATGCAGTTTATGCTTATGGGCTCATTTCTTGTTCTTTAGAGTTGGTAAAATTTGGTTAAAACAGTGCTGAGTAATTAACATTCCCAATAACCAGCTACTATATACTATTGCTTCTCTATCTAGACAACGTTTGTTTCATTTTAGGCGCTAGAGCTATTCTTCACTTCCTCTAAGATTAGTGGACTCATTTTGTGTCCTCATGCACAAATGGTAAACACAAACATAGAAACCATTCTATCAGAACCGACAAACTATTGTTCCTCTTCATAAACCCCTGGATAAAGAACATCACTAGCCAAGGGTGAAGTTAAGACCAAATATAGTGAAAAACGCTATGAATTCAGGAACAGGCTTATTTTACAACTTGCTTTCTTAAATGAAATGCATTCACTATTGTTGCAATAAAATACAGAGGAAAGCAACCTCAGGAAGGAAGTGTTTATTTGGCGCACATGTTGAAGGTACAGCCACAATGCTGTATAGATCACAGTGGCAGGATCTTGATGCATCTGGTCACATTACATCCATAGATGGGAACCAGAGAGAGATAAATGGTGATTCTCTTCTCACATTTTCTTTTCACTCAGTCCAGGACCCCAGCCCATGGGGTGGTGTTACTCATATTTGTGATGTAACTTCCCAACTCATTAAATAATTTAATGACTTAAATGAATAATGCCTCTCATAGGCTCAAATATTTGAACACTTGTTCTGCACTTGATGCTGTTGTTTGGTGTGGTGGGTGCTGCCTTGTTGGAGAACTTAAGTCACTGTGGGTAGGCTTTGAGTTTTGTCCTACTTCCAGTTTGTCCTGTTTGCTCTTTGTGGCTAAGGATGTGAACTCTCAGCTTCCTACTCCTCCTGTCATGCCTCTCTGCCATTATGGTTTCATCCTTTTTAACCCTGAGTTACAGCAGGCTCTTTCTTACATAAGTCACTTAATAAGTCATGGAGTTTTATCCCAAAAAGGGAAAAGCAATGGATACCATCAGTTTATCTAATCTAGAGACTCCCTCACAGACTTACCAGAGAATACCTCTGAGGTGACTCTAAATTCTGTCAATTTGACAATATTATGCATCGCACATGTTTTACCTAATGTACCTATTTACCGCATAGTGTAATATGGATCTGGGAACTGATTTTGCTACATAAATACCTGTTTGAATGGATCATTCTGCCTGCATATGGCCTTCCATATGATAGGAATGCATCACTGAAGAAATTTGCATACATGCCAACTTTTATCTCCACAATACTAATTTTACCAAAGCTCATGTGACCTGTTCTTTCTGTTGCAGCCATTATGGAGGAGCCTGGATACTGTGCTTAGTACTGCTCTCCTTCTTCAACTCTCCACTGGGAATCAGTGTGTAGGATTCAGCAGAATTAACATCTAAGCAAGCCATATACAAGTAGTCATTCTATGAGCTGATGAATCCTTAGCACTAGACTTCCAAAATTTTTATTCAGTTATGCCCAGTATCTTTCTGATCTGATTGTTTTAATCCAGTTACTACATGCTTATGAATTTTTGTGTTGGAGAATGACAGGACAGACATCATTGAAAGAATTGGCTCATAATTACACTAAGATTCTATTCTCATTGATGTCACTAAGCTACTTACAAAGGTATAAATGACTATTCTTTTTGCCTGCAACTGATGTACAGCTCTTTTCTTCCATCTGATAGACTAATTGCTAGTCCATGTGCATAATAATTTGCATTTTCTTGCAGGGACCAGCACCTAGGTGCTATCTCACTCTCAGAGATTTTATTACTCTTTTATACTCATTCAACACAAGAAAGAAAAACAGCCTTTTAATATTGGATTCATTATTGCCACCCCAACAGCTCCCTATATTATACTTCATTGCTTAACATTTTACCTTGAATGTTGACAATTTTGGGTGACTATTTTAATGTATGAAAAATCCTTCAACCCACCCATAAATGATACCACAGACTTTGATGATCCCCCCACATCTGGAAGGCCTTACTCTCTCTGGGGAGTGGATGGGAGGTGGGATGGGGAGTGATGGGTGGCATAGGAGATGAGAGGATGGGAGGGAGAGGGACCTGCGATTGATATGTAAAATAAGATTGTTTCTAACTTTAATTTTTAAAAAAAGGATTTAAAGAGAGAGAGAGAGAAAAGTTCTCTAACATGAACAAGTTGTAAACCATTGAGCTCTAAGAATCATTTTAAAGTAATGGCGTCTGCCTGTTGAAGTCCTGTTCCTAAGTGCTGGTGCCTATGTTGGATACTCTGGAGCTGGGATAACAGAGAGAACTTCAGGTATAGCTGGTTGTCAATGTGTGTGCTGAGAACTGAGCACTGGTCCTTGGAAAGAACATTACATACCCTCGAGCTTCCAGCCATCTCTCCAGTCCCAGTTTTAATGATTAAAGAGATGATTCTTTGTTTAACCTGATGATTTGTTACAATTGTAATACTACTATTTTATTTTATTGAAGGATATTTAAAATTAACTTTAGCCAGTAAAATGTCTGTTAATTTAATGGCTGAACGATGAATTTTTATGCTACCATATAAAACATCAACAATAGAGGCTATCTCTAGTTTTGAATTCAAATGCTTTTCTCAGTGTTGGTGCCAAAATTGTCTGTACTTAACAGTTTATTAATAGGGCCCATAAAGATGATTCAATGGGTAAATAAACCTGCTGCCAAACCAGAGGACTTGAGTTCAATACCTGGAGCATCCACAGTAGAGAGAGAACAAATCCATGCAAGTTGTTTCTCTGAACTCCACATATGTGCATGTAAAAACACACCCAATAAATTAATATTTAAATACAATAACTATTTCAAAAGAAATAAATGTTAAAGATTCTGAAAAGCTTTATAGATTGAATTTTCTGTTTATGCTTGTCTTCTCTCTTAGGGTCTGTCCTACTTGGAGTAAACAATGAATGCTCTTCCCCAACATTCTACAATATTAGATGCAGTACCTCCAAGATAGATAGATGTCTATTGAATCAAAATAGACCTTTTAAAATTACAAGCACTGTTCCCAAAATTGAAAAAATACTGTCAACTCATACTATATCTAGTAAATGATGCTCAAAAATTTCTACTTTATTTTACTTTCTTCCAGTTCAAATATATTAAGACACGAATCCACAGTATTTTATTACCATGATAGGCACATAAAGATTGACCTGTTGGGAAAGAGTCTTGTTCTATCTTGGAAAGAATTGTACCTCTTTGGAATTCTGTTGTTGTATGATACTCTTGACAAAATAAGCAGATGCTAAGCATGTTATATGCTCTTTGATCCTACAATTTTACTTCAGTAATTATCTCTCTAATCTTTGTGAACCTAAATGAGAGATACTGTGTCTCTTATACTTAGGTAATTCAGCAATGATAAGAACCTATCACGTCTAAAGAGTAAGTCTTATCAATTTGTATTTGACTCTAGTACTGTGTATCATTTAATCCTCATGACTACTTTAGCTGATAGTTTTATTTTCTATGTAAAACCAAGCCATCTTTTGTCAACCTTGAATCACAATTTAGTTCAATCTGACTGAAAAATACCCATAAGGAAGATGCTAGACTTTTGTTCATTTATCTAAATCACAGATAAAAACATACTTATCATTGATTAGTTTGGGAATAAATATTTCACTGTGTCTTATTCACAGTGAAGAAAACAACACAGTGACTGAAAGAATATTGGAGAAAGAGACATATGTCACATATTACCTTATACTCAGCACTAGCTCTTTTGTACAGCAATGGGACAGGGTAGAGGAACATCACTGTCTCACTTGTTTTGTAAGCAGAGAAGAAATTTTGTTGAAGGTGACTCTTTGGTCATTTTCAAATCACAATGCTGGATTTTCTGGATTTTTTTTAATAAAGCTTGGTAGGATTTATACATTTAAGGCCAAACTTCCTATTTCATATAGTCTAACCAATCTACTGTTCATCCTTGAGGTTCCTCTGAATCTTCTAACTCATTATTTGCAACTTTCTTCTGCACAAGTCATTGTGTATTGACTGGTTTTCTTGTGGATTGCATCTATCTGGAGTCTTCTGTTTTACTTGTTCATTTGGTTATATTATTTATCCCATAGTTCTACTTGTAAACTCTTGGGTTGATAACTACCATACTTGTTCTCGCAGTTGTGATGTCCCTATTTAAGTAAATTTCAATTTGCTCCTTCTTTGTAAACTTTTCTTTTAATGTTATTCTTATGTGTATAAATGCTTTGCATGTCATGTGCATATGTTCCTAGTGCCCCTAGAGGGCAGAAAAGAACATCAGAAGCCCTGAAATTGGAGTTTCAGATGTCTGTGAGCTGCCACCTGGGTGTAGGGACCCGAATCTTGGCCTTTTGCAAGAGCAGTGAATGTTAAGTGCTGCTCCATTTTCCCAGTCACATAACTCTCCAATTTAACATGCACTTAGTTACTGGGAGTCAAAGCTCCTGAGCAGCTGTATGTACTACAATTGCCAAAACCCCATTGTTACCTTTTCTATAATCCTTTTCCCTCCCTCATTGCTGAGGACCAAACCCAGGGCTTTGAGCTTGCTAGGCAAGTGTTCTATGACTAAGCTAAATACCCAACTCCCTATTATCCTTCTTACAGGAAACATATTACTATTCTTTAGCATCCCTTAAATAGACACCTCCGTGTGAAGATTTCATGATTGCTTCAAATTGTGTGTTCCTGCAAAAAGTCAATATTACCAAATTCTAGTTTCCCCTAGTCCATTTCATGTGTTTTTCCTTTCATCATTTCTGTGTTATGGATGTGAAATTTAGGACCTCCTCCATCCTAGCCAAGCAATTAACTTGCAGAGATGCACCCCCAGTCCTGATAGCCTACTAAAAATCAGGGTTGTAGTTTCTGTAGTAACCATATGAAGAGTCTGAGATATATTTTTATTTTTCTCTTGGAAGATTCATATTTTTCACCCCTTTGGTATGTTTGAAAGTCCCTAATGTCTTCAAAAGTGTCTCTGTAATTTTCTGTGATTTGAATGACTGTTGTTTTGTTTTGTCTTGTTTTGTTTAGTTTTTTTTTTTTTTTTTTTTATGCTTAGGACCATAATACTCTGGTTCTGTCATCTTTCCAGAATCACAGACTATACTATATATCAGATCCATATTATTCTATTTTTTCTTCTTTTAAATTTAAATTTGAAACAAGCTTGTTTTACATGTCAATCGCAGTTCCTTCTCCCTCCCTTCCTCCCCTGCCCCCAAACCCCCATCCCATCCCTTTTCTGCTTCCCAGGTAGGGTAAGGCCTTCCATGGAGAGTCTTCAAAGTGTGTCACATCATTTGGAGCATGACCTAGTCCCTCTCACCTTGTGTAGGCTGAGAGAGTATCCCTCTATGAGGAATGGGCTCCCAAAATCCATTAGTAAGCGAGGGATAAATAGTGATCCACTGCCAGAGACCTCATAGACTGCCCAGTACCCCTTACTGTCACCCACATTCAGGGACTCTGGGTCAGTCCTTTGCTGGTTTCCCAGCTCTCAGACTGGGTTCATAAGCTCCTCCTTGTTCAGGCCAGCTTTTTCTGTGGGTTTCAGATTTCTCCAGCCAGGGCTTGATCCCTTTATTCATCACTCCTCCCTCTTCAACTGGATTCCAAAAGTCTAGCACATTGTTTAGCTATGAGTGTCTACTTCTTCTTCCATCAGTTACTGGATGAAAGCTCATATTTGTCTTTTGTGACTGGTTTACCTCACTCAGGATGGATTCTTCTACTTCCAAACATTTGCCTGTGAATTTCAAGATTCCATTGCCACCCCACACACACATTGAGTAGTACTCCATTGTGTAAATGTGACACATTTTCTCCATCCATTCATCAGTTGAGGGGCTTTTAGGTTGCTCCTAGTTTCTTGCTATTACAAATAATGCTGCTTTGAACATAGTTGAACAGATGTCTTTGTTGCATGAATGTGCATCTTTTGAGTATATGCTAAGAGTGGAATTGCTGGATCATGAGGTAGACTGATCCTCATTTTCATGAGGAACTGTCATACTGATTTTTAAAATTGCTGTACAAGTGTGCATTCCCAACAGTAGTGGAGTAGTGTTCTCCTTTCTCCACATCCTCTCCAGAATAAACTGTCATTGGTGTTTTTGATTTTAGCCTTTCTGACAGGAGTAAGATGGTATCTCATAGTTGTTTTTGGTTTGCATTTCCCTGATGGCTAAGGATGTTGAACACTTTCTTAAGTGTCTTTCAGCCATTGTAAATTCCTCTATTGAGAAATATCTATTTAGTTCTGTACCCCACTTTTTAATTGGATGACTTGGTGTTTTGGCAACTAGCTTCTTGAGTTCTTTGTGTATTTTCGTAAATCAGCCTTCTTTCAGATATGGGGTTGGTGAAGATTTTTTCCCATTCTGTGGGATACCATTTTGTCTTGTTGACTGTGTCCTTTACCTTATAGAAGCTTTTCAGTTTCCAATCCATATTACTCTTAAACATATTATTCAAAGTCGGTAGCCTTTTGCTCTTCCTGTTATTTACCATTTGGACAAACATAGAGCTTGTATGTATGTATAGGTATGTACCCTCACAAATTTGTTATGTTTAACTGAAATAAAACACACAAAAGCTTATAAATGACATTATGGGAGCCAAGAGAGTTGTAGAAGCTACTGATCTGGACACAAACATGTTAGGGTATATTACACAGCAATGGCCCTTTGTGTGACTGTTATTAATATCTCTCCTTTATCAATCAAGGAAATTGTACTGGGAGAAGAGAAATGGCTTTTCTTTGGTTACACAGTTAATGACAAAATGGAAATTATCAGTTGGGTTAGACACTATTAGTCAGCCCTGCTCTCAGCAGTCATGCAATTTTCCATCTTTGTCATTTTCTTTTCTAATTCTCAGGAATAATTCAGTAACTGAAGTTCAGTAATACTTGGTTTAAAAAGTAGAAATTGGATGGAAGCAGTTAGCTAGCATTCAACTTCAGAGAGAGATTGAGTCTATAAATACTTAAATGTCTTCATCTAAAAGGAAAAAGAAAGCTCTTTCTAGTACACATATTTACTAATAGAAAAGATGTCTTTGATAGTACTTTGGGAAGGCTTATACTGTGGGGTCGTTAGAACCAAAGCACATAGGAAAACTGATTTCTACTACCCTCCAGTTACAGAGAATGATCCAATCAAATATGGAACATTTTAGTATCTTTGAATTTATATCTTTATATTTAAAATGAAAACTACACAGTGAAGTTCAGTTGAAGTAGTTTTTTAAAGTTAGTAAAAGCTATGAGCTGAGTCTATAAGGATTTCTAGCCTGAAAATGCAAAATCATTCTCTTCTTTGGAGAAGAAGGAACTTGGTCCCATTTGACCTTTGTAGAATTTTTAGAAGATTGGGCCCTTGGACTTCTTCCATTCATGATGAGAGAGGAGGTAAGCTGACAGAAACAATTTCTTTTTATTTACTGACCATTACAGTTGTAATATATGGCAGACACGAGTCTCACATAAATCAGTTCTCTTAGATGAATGTGCCCCGAGAGAGGCATTCTGGCAAGGTTGCCTCACCTCAGCCACATCTCTCTGTAGAACTCTTGCCCTGTCTTTGCCAGCCCTTCTGAACTTATTTTGGTTTTAATTCTGAATAATCCTCAATCAGAAGATGTAAATACAGGCCCAGAGCTTTTAGGAAGGAAAGGACTCAGAGGGCATAGCGGCTGTATTATCTCTGTCAGTATTCTTTCTCCTTGAAAGCATCAGGAAAAAACATCCCTGAAGTGAATGGTGTCTGTGAATTAATCTTCCAAAGCTCATGCTGTTTCATCTAGTGATTTTAAACTCCTTTTAACAATGGCATCACTGTCTGCTGTACTATTTTTTTTAATGTGTACTCATTCTAGGGTAAGAGTGGTCTCCAGGACAAGGAGATGATAATTAGAAATTTGCTTTAACAGAGTAGAGTCCACTCTTTTATTTGGCAATACAGCAGTGCTCCCCAAACAACACAGCCACCCTACAAATGGGAAAGCACTATGCTGAAAGAATTGGGAGAAATGAGTACCTAGGAAGAAGCAAATAATCCACCTAGATCTACCCCATCACCTAAAAATGAAAAGGTGACTTTTGTTAAGGTCTTGGACCACTTGGACTTGAGTTTTGTGCCTGGAGATAGATATGGATTTATTCACATTCCTCTACATATCAGCATCCAGTTATGCCAGCACTGTTTGTTGAAGATGCTTTCTTTTTTCCATTGTAAACTTTTACGTTCATGCTAAAATCTCAGGTGTTTATAGATGTGTGGATTAATATCAAGGTCTTATATCCCATTCCTCTGATCCACGTGCCTGTTTTTATGACAATACCAAGATGCTTTTATTACTGTAGCTCTATTGTACAGCTTGAAGTCAGGGAAGGTGATACCTTCCGAAGTTCCTTTATTGTACAAGATGGTTTTGGCTATCCTGGGTTTTCTGTTTTATTATATGAAGTTGAGTATTATTCTTTTGAGGTCTGTCAAGAATTGTGTTGGTATTTTGATGGAGATTGCATTGAATCTATACATTGGTTTTGGTTAAGGTTATCATTTTTACTATGTTGAACCTACCTATTCAAGAGCATGGGAGATCTTTCCATTTTGATATCTTCTTCAATTTCTTTCTTCAAAGACTTAAAGTTCTTGTTGTACAAGTCTTTTACTTGTTTGGTTAGGGTTATCCCAAGATATTTTATGTTATTTTTTGGCTATTGTAAAGTCTGACATTACCCCCATTTCTTTCTGAGCTAATTTATAGATTGTATAAAGGAGGCTACTGATTTTATTGAGTTCATTTTGTATCCTGCCACATTAATGAAGGTGTTTATCACCTGTGGGATTTCAAGGAGTTCTGTTGAAGAGAGGTGGGAGGTATCATATGAATGGGAGGAGGGGTAGTTCAAGATACAGCTGACATGAGCTAGTGGGAGCTCATTGACTATGGACTGACAGCTGGGGAATCTGCATGGTACCATAGTAGACCCTCTGAATGTGGATGACAGTCATGTGACTGATTTGTTGAGAGGACCTCTGGCAGTAGCACCAGAACATTCCCCAGGTACATAAACTGGCTTTTTGGAGCCCATTTCCTATGGTGGGATACCTTGCTCAGCCTTGATACAGGGATGTGGGAGGTGAGGTCTTGGTCCTATCTCAACTTGGCATGCCAGACTTTGTTGACTTCCTGAAGAAGGACTTACCCCATCTAAGGAGTGGATGGAGGTTGGTAAGTGAGGGAGGAGGGGAGTGAGAGAAGGGGGAAAAGGTAACTGGGGTTAGTTTTTAAAATGAAACATATTGTTTTTAAATAAAAAAGAAAAGGAAACTTTAAAAACACTCTCAAGCCCTGGAGAAATGGCTCAGAAGAAAGAATGTTGACTGCTCTTCTACATGACTCGGGTTCACCTCTCAGCGCCCACACTAAAAACTGTCTCTAAGTCTAAGATCTGACAACCTCACGCAGACATACATGCAGGCAAGATAGCAATGCAAATGAAAATGCAAATAAAAAAGAACAATAAATGTAAAAATATATAAGAAGAAATCAGCTCTCAAGAGAGAAGGTCAAACAAGCAACTGAGTATATATGTGTAGAAATGTATGATTTTTTGTTGTTGTTGTTGTTGTTTTTGTTTTTCAAATCAGTTGGGTGGGAGGTGGCTGGGATGAAATTCTTGGACACTTTTTTCAGTGTCTGTTAGAGTCTCAGGCATTGAGTCACAATGCCCTTCACAGACTTGCCTCTTAGAGAATATGCCTCTGACTCTTCATTCTTATGGATTTTAGTTTTCTAAAACTTGACTGAGGCCAATATGGAGACTTATGAAAAATGCATACAATGACACAAGAAGTAATGGCCTGGATAAAGTGACCTATGCAGTCAGGATTATGATTATACTTTTTTCATTAGTATTATTTATTTTTTAAAACAATTTTAATTTGCATGCCAATCCCAGTTCCTCTCCTTTCTGTCCTCTTGCTCCACCCCCCCCCCATCACCATTGTTTCTGCCTGGTAATGTGACAGACTTCATTGATTTTTCCCATGGGAGGCCTCACCCTCTCTGAGCTGTGGAGGATTGTCCTTTTACTGGCTTGATTATGCTACTTCTTAGCTACTCCTTGGTGTAGATTAAGAATTTTTTTTGTACAGGGGACCTTAGTAAAATTGTATGCATTTTAAGTCAGAGAGCTCACCTGTATAGGAGATATGTGGCTAGTAATTGATATAGCCAGCATTTTTTCTGAGAATAACTTATTCAACAGTTTTTATTCAAAGTGTACTGTATATCAGAAAATGTGAGTGCTATAGATATGCTCAAATAATATGGGAAGCAACTCCTGGCAACTGCATTATTTTAAATGCGACAGAAAGAAATATATAAAAAGAAGTGAAGTAAATACATGGTTTACCAAATGGAGTGGGTGCTACAAGACAATGAAAGCAGCTGGGCTTAGGAGAGAAGAGAGATACACTTCAACCTTGGCTAAGATGCTGGGTAAAGGAGGGTTTCAGAATACAATATGGTGCAGTTGTATGTTTATAATTCTCAGACAACAAAATGAGGCCTGAAGCAGAATACTCTAGGTTACCTGGAATCCCAGGGTTATCAATTTGACACAGATCTAGACCTACCCATTGTTCCCTTGTTACAGATTTATGATAAAGCTGGGAGGGGGGTTCCCATGGGTGACCACGTGGGAGACCATAGCAGGTTCCATAGCAGGTGAGGGTGACCAAGGGGGAGGGAATAACTTGCCAGGAAGACAGAGTGTGAGTGTGAAGTTTATTTAGAAATAGTGTTGGATCCTTGCACTGGGAAGACCCCCCCCCCACTCGAATCCCTGGATGCAGCAATCCTTGCCCAAATCATGGAAGTTGGCACTTGATACAAAACAGCAGGAGGCTTTATTGGGGATCCAGCCTGCTGGGGTTCAACTAGTACCACACAAAGGAGGAGGAGAGAGAGCCCAGCACTGAGCCCAATTTTATATGAGCTTATAAAGACAAAACCTGCAAGGGGGGTTCTGGGGTTAGGGGCTGGCAAGCACCTGATTGGTTGGGCCCAGGTGGCTGGGCTCATGCTCCTTATCTGGTACCTGCATCTGTGTTTCTAGGAAATGTTTTGTAAGCCCATCCCTGGGAGGGGGGGGGTCCTTCCTGATCAGGAGTGCATGTTCTCAGGCTATTCTAGGACCTAGGGCAACTGAAAATTTTCTGTCTTAACAATGGGAGTGAAGGTGAAGGTAAAGAAACATAGAGACACTGGGAACAGAAAAGAGAAAGAGAGAGAGAGAGACAGAGAGAGAGACAGAGACGAGAGAAGAGAGAAGAGAGGGGAAGAGAGAGCGCATGTGAGAGAGAAAATAGAGAAGTGCTTGATTAAAAGGGAAAAGCTTATACAGGTGTCCTGAGTCCTTATGCAGCCCCATAATACGTGATGTAACCACCACAAGGCCATGCTGGGCATGTGTGTCCCATCCATTGTTAGTGAGCGGGGTCAGCAGAATGCCAGTTTCCAACACCCACGAATCAGGAACCTCTTATGAGGAATTGCCTCTATCATATTAGTCTGCAGCATGCCCGTGGTTCATTTTCTTAATTACTGATTATTATGGGAGGACCCATCATACTATGGGCAGTGCTACCCTGGAACAGGTAGGCCTTGGTGGTGTAGGTAGCTGAGAAATCCAGGGAAAGCAAGCCAGTAAGCAGCATGCCTCCTTGATCTCTGCTTCAGTTCCTGACTCAGGTTCTGGCCTTGAATCCCTCTGCCTTGGCTTCCTTTTTTGATGTATTGTAACCTGTGAGCCAAATATACCCATGCCTACGTAAGTTGGCTTTTGGCAGTGTTCATTACAGCAGAAAGCAAACTAGACTTCTTAGTTAGGAAAGTGCTTCAACAGCTTCTTCCCACTATTTGTGTCTTGGGGACCTCACTGAACAACTTATTTGCAATGATGGTATCTGTTTACAAATTCCCTATCTCCTCCCTGTTCCCCTCTCATTCTACAGTGTGCATTTCCTACTTCCTCACACAACACATAATATATATTTTATAAATGTATATTGTATATCTCTTCATATAAATCTAGAAATTTGTAATACAGAAATGACTTCTCTGTTTTTTTCTATTTCTTAAATACTTACTTCTGACATATAGGCTTTCAGTAAATAATTACTTAAGGTAGAATAGGAATGATATGCCAGCTCCTGAGTGGTAAAGGCAGGACATTCACTAGCTCAAGGTTAATCTGCAATAAACTCTAAATTCAGAGTAATCCTAGGGTAGATGTGTCCTTGCTTCCCTGCAAAGATATACATTTTATGGATGATGCTGATACCAGAATACCAGCTGTTACATGATACAAATTACTGGGCTCCAGTGTAATGACACTATAAAATGAAAATAACACTATTTTCTTAAAAAGAATCATTGTAAAAATGACAAAAAATGAGATAATGTCCAAAGCTCTTACTGTACATACTAATCTGAGAGAGTGACACAAGATTCTTGTGGTCATGATCATATTGTGATAGTGTGTCTGTTCCTATGGTCAACAGATGGTTAATTGGAGCCCAGTAATGCTCCACCGTAGAGTGGCAGAATGTTGTGATTGTCCCCACACGTCCAACAGTCCTGCCCTGCACTCCTTGCTCTTAGGTTTTGTTTCCAGGTATGGAGTCTTCTAAAGCTCCAACTTCATTCTACATTTTACATTTTGAGGTCTGAGAAGCCTGTGAGGAAGGACTCAGTTTTCTTTATGGGGCTGGTCACCAGGAGTTTACCATGCTCCATTGAGTATATGGGCACCAAATATTGGACTTTCTTCTTCCTCCTCTTATAATCTTCTCCTTCTTTAGAGGGGGATGGGGGAATTCACAGAAGTGGGGCAGTGAGTCTGGGAGGACTGGGAAGTGAGTGTGATCTGAGAACATCAAGTGAAATTCACAAATAATCGATAAAAATATTATATAAAAAATAAAAGAAATTGCTTCCTTCCTTCCTTTCCTTTCTTCTTCTCTTAATACAAGGTGTCCTGGTAATAGACAGCTCTTATTAATTTTATGGTAGGGATATCTAGCATAGAAATGCAGAACTAAAGTTCTTCTGTGTACCAGGGATACATCCTGGTTCCATAGTCTGAGATCCCTTAGACTGCCCAGGCCTTCTAACTAAGACCTATGTTCAAAGGGTCTTTGGGAGCACATCCCCCTTAGCCTAGAGGCAGGAGGGAGGGCCTAGTCCCTACTCCAAATGAGTGAACAGATTTTGATGACCCCTCCTGGAAGGCATCACTCTCCCTGTGGAGTGGGGAGGGGTGGGAAGAAGAGGGTAAGGGGGGCAAGGGACAGAGGGAGAGAAGGAGGGAGGAAGGGAGGGAGAGGGAACTAGGATCAATATGTGAAATAAGAAAAATAAATAAAGAAAATAAAAATAAGATAAGAAATAGATTTTAAAAAAGGCAGAACTATCATTTGAACACTGTATGAAAATTCTTTTTCTTTTCTTTCTTTTCTTTCTTTTCTTTCTTTTTTTTTTTTTTTTCTTTTTAAAGTACTACTGTTTTAACATTAAAGTTTAGGAAACACAGCTCTAAAATACAGACTAATCCATGAGTGAAGATGGTCCCAGTGAGATATATTGCATTTCTTGTGATTTTATTTTAGAGTTACTGGGTATCAGAAACAAAGAATCTCTGTTTCAGAAGGGGAGCACAGGAACCTAGGAGGAGGTTTAAGCAGGGGAACTGAGTCTGAAGAGGTAAGACAGTGGATTTTTGAAACTCAAGGAAGATTTAGTAAAATATCATTTAGGCATTACTAGGAACTAATACAGACACTTTTCAACGTCCAGGGCTTCTTTTGCCTTTAGATTAAATGAAAAGAATCTACCATCTCCATGAAATCCTGCAAAGAGGCTGAAAACAGCCTACCACCCCTGTAGGCTAAGCAGGTCCCCTTTATCCTGAGGCAATGTGGCCCCAGGGCTGCAGATTACTTCTAGCCCTCCTGGAAAGCTGCTGTGACCAGAACTGAAAGGAGTTGTTTCTGCCTTTCTTTTTTGGGCCTTGCCAGAGCTCAGCCTTGGGGCAAACACATCACAGTCAGTTCAGAGGTTTAGCACTTTACTGCAGTTTCTTCTGGGAAATTCAGTGTGAAAATAATCTCAGCAGGATGTTTCTTCTCAGTCACAAGTTTATTTTAGTTTTACTTTATTTAGTTTTATTCCATGTGAGTGTGATGATATATGTGAAAACCATGAGGTCACCTGCTACAAAGTACATGTAAATAACAGAGAAGAGTCATTTCTTCTCTTCCTCTCTGATTGAGTTCTGGGGATTGAATTAAGTTTGTCAGGCTTACATGCACTGTGACCCACTGAACCATCTCTTACGTTTAGTTTATTTAGTAAAATTGAAATTGCCTGGAAGAATATGTCAGTCCAGTGTGTGTATGTGTGTGTGTGTGTTTGTGTATCAGGTATGTACACATGCACATTTATACATACTTATGCAAGCCAAAGTCAGTCATAAGTGTCAAGCTTTGTGGCTTTGTGGCTGGCTGTTCTTTCTTTCTTTCTTTTTTTTTTTTTTTTTTTTTTTTTTTTGACAGAGACTTTTACTGGCCTGGAACTTGCTAATTCTGCAAGGCTATCTGCCCAATGAGTCCCAGAATGCCCACTATATCTCCTTCCCCAGTGCTGGTAGTGGAATTAATTGTGCACCACCATACCCTGCTTACTTACATGGGTTCTGTGGAACAAATTCAGATTATCATGCTTAGGTGGCTATCATTTTAGCAACTGAACATTCTCCTCAGCCCTCACTTGTTTGTTTTAAGAGACTTTTTTGCCTATCTGCATGCCTTCTATTTCTTCCTTCCCCTTCTTTCCCCTCCCCTTTCAACTTCCTCCTATTTTCCCATTCATACATATGTTAATTAGGCCACTTCTTGATGAGGGGAGTAACTGCCATTCTGACTCTTCAGAAGCAGGGAGTGGGTAATTGCCTGATGGAACAAGTATCTAGAATCTGAAATTAAATGAGTCTTGGAATTCTTTCTGCAAATATAAGAATGGGAGTGTGTGCCAGAATTTAAGCATCAAACTTCAAAAGATAAAAAAAAAAAAAAAAAAAGCACTATTTTAAGGATTATTTATTTTCATTGAGGAGAGAAGCATATGCCTAGGTTTATATGTAGAAGTTAGAGGACAAATGTCAGGGGTTGTTACATTCTACCATGTGAGTCTGGAGTATTGAAGTCACGTCAAGCTTGATGGCAAACTCCTACATCCATTGCCATATATATACTGTAAAAGAGTGAAGTGTAAGAAGACTGGCTTTACATGAGATGACAGAACTGAGAGAAATTTCCCAACTGACAGAAAACTTTGTAAAACAAAAATCTGGATATTACAAATAATGCTGCTATGAACATAGTTAAACAGATGTCTTTGTTGCATGAATGTGCATCTTTTGAGTACATGCTAAGAGTGGAATTGTTGGATCTTGTGGTAAACTGATTCCCATTTTCCTGAGGAACTGCCATACTGATTTCCAAAGTAACTGTACAAGTGTGTACTCCCATAAGCAGTAGAGGACTGTTCCCTTTCCTTAACATCCTTTCCAGCATAAACTGTCATTTGTGTTTTTGATTTTAGCCTTTCTGACAGGAGTAAGATGGTATCTCAGAGTTATTTTAATTTACATTTCCCTAATGGCTAAAGATGTTGAACACTTCCTTAAGTGTCTTTCAGCCATTTTAGATTCCTTTATTGAGAATTCTCTGTTTAGTTCTGAACCCCACTTTTTAATTGGATTATTTGGTGTTTTTGTGATTAGCTTTTTGAGTTCTTTGTATATTTTGGAAATCAGCCCTCTGTCAGATGTGATGTTGGTGAAGAATTTTCCCATTCTGTGGGCTGCTGTTTTGTCTTGTTGACTGTGTCCTTTGCCTTACAGAAGCTTCTCAGTTTCAGGAGGTTCCATTTGTTAATTGTTAATCTCAGTGTGTGTGCTATTGTTCTTATGTTCAGTAAGCAGTCTCCTATACAAATTTGTTCAAGGGTACTTCTCACTTTCTCTTCAAAGAGATTCAGTGGATTTATGTTGAGTTATTGGATCCATTTGAACTTAAGTTTTGTGCATGGCAATAGATGTGGATCTCTCTGCAGTCTTCTACACACTAGTGTCCAATTGTGCCAACACCATTTGCATTCTTTTTTCCATTATATAATTTTCCCTGCTTTGTCAAAAATCAGGTGTTCATAGGTATGTGAGTTAATATCAGGGTTTTCAATTCAATTCCATTGGTCTATCTGTCTATTTTTTGTGCCTATATCAATCTGTGTTCAGGACTATAGCTCCATAGTAGAGCTTGAATTCAGGGATGGTAATGCCTCTGGAAGTTCCTTTATTGTACTGGGTTGTTTTGGCTATCCTGGAATTTGGAAACTACCTAGATGTTCCTCAACTAAAAAATGGATAAAGAAAATGTGGTACATTTACACAATGGAGTACTACTCACTGGGAAAAAAAAATGGAATCTTAAAATTCTCAGAATAATGGATGGAACTAGAAGAAACCATCCTGAGTGAAGTAACCCAGTCACAAAAAAAAAAAAAAAAATGAGTACAGTGTGCACTCACTTAATATGGATTTCAGACCAAGAGCAAAGGATCACCAGCCTACCATCCACACTGCCAGAGAAACTAGGAAAGAAGGAGGCCTAAGAGAGATATACATGGCTTCCCTCAGAAGGGGAAATAGACAAGATCTCCTGAACAAATTGGGAGCAGGCAGGGGGCAGGGGAAAAAAAAAGAAGTTAGGAGAAAGAGAAGGGGAGAAGAAGGGAGAGAAGAACACGAGTTTTCAGCAAAATTGAGTCTATGGAAGAATAGAAAAGAACAAGAAAAGAGATATCATAATAGAGGGAGCCATTTTAGGTTTAAAGAGAAATCTGGCACAAGGGAAATGTCCAGAGATCTATACAGATGACCCAACTAACAATCTAAGCAATAGTAGAAAGGCTACCTTAAATGTCCTTCTTCGATAATCAGATTGATGACTACCTTATATGCCATCCTAGAATCCCCATCCAGTAAGTAGCTGATGGAGGAAGAAGCAGACACCACAGCTAAACACTGAGCTGAACTCTTAGAATCCACTTGCAGAGAGGAAGAAATGATGAGCAAATTCATGAAAACCAGGCTGGAGAAACACACAGAAACTGCTGACCTGACAAGGGGGAGCTCATGGACCCCAGACTGATAGGTGGGAAAAAAGCATATGATGGACCCAGACCCCTGAATGTGGGTTTCAGGGGGTCTGAGAAGTATATGGTACCTCTGACAATGGAATCAGATTGTATCCCTAGTGCAGGAACAGACTCCAGGAGCCCATTCCCCAGGGAGAGATACTCCCTTACCTTAGGGACAGGGGGTGGGGGTGAAAGGGGCTAGGCCGTACTACAAATGATTTGACAGGATTCGATGATCCCTCCTGGAAGGCCTCACCCTACCTGGGGAGCGGATGGGAGATGGGATGAGGGGTCTATGGGAGCCATGGGAGGATGCTAGGGAGAGGGAGCTGGGATCCATATATAAAATAAGAAAAAATATTTTTAAAAGAGTTAAAATAAAAAAAATCTGGCTGTCATTTAGAAGGTAAAAAGTGCCAGGTGGTGGGAGCAAAATAAAATCTAACCATCATTACTGTGTGAAAGAAATTTTTTGCCATTAAATTCATACCAGAAGCCAGTTTGGGAAATGGTGGATGCACAGAGAAGTTATTCAACTGTGAATCTCCAGGAATAACCATGTAATGTATTCTAGAAGATGTATGTTAGTGCAGGTTTTCCATGTGTTTTTGCCAGCAGTGGAGAGATTCATTAGAAATTCCAGTTTGTATGAGTATCACACATACACACGCTCTCTGCTCCTATGGTCCATGACCCCATGCACCCATGCATCCCATGGTAAGGATGAGGGCTCTTTAGCAAAATCACATGTAGTGGTGCTAGAACCACAGGACCACTCCCCTCTACAAACAGGTGACTAGGAAGAGCTCTGCAAACAGAAACTTTGCAAGTTGGTTTACTAAGATTGATAGTTTTTAGCCAAAGGTTACAAATAGGGGTATTTTAGTTGTTCTAATTGAGAGAAGATTGGAGGTGTTTTTTTTTTAGTATTTAGAAGACAAGGGCCAGAGAAGCTTCTGGAAATATTAGTTCATAGAGCTTGCTGACAACACAGCATTTCATTTTATAAAATATTAATGCTGTCTGAGTTTTAAAGCTAACATCCACAAATGAAAGAAGATATGTGCCATTTGTCTTATATCTCATGACTCTTCCCAAGGATAAGGGATGATTATGGAAGAGGACATTAAATTATTTGTAAGAGTTAGAGGTGGTAAGTGACTATGAGGAAATTATTTATAGACATATCAGAGAAACTACACATATGAACTCACAGAATGTTTACAGCAACCAAAATGGCTGTAAAAGTTCCCAAGACAAAATCTTATCATGGAGATGATAGGTGAACACACAGACCCATACATAGCTGTGGAACTTTCGGCTACTTATAAAAGCTCAGAGAGGCATAGTCAGGTTTTTTGCTTGTTTGTTTTGTTTTGTTTTGTTTTAAGATTGTAGTCCTAGGCATGGAGGCTATGCTCTTGTGGAAGGCCCCACATCTAGGAATATGTGGACAGCATACTTTAGGGCTTGATATATTTTATAAAAATAGAAGAAGAAGGAGAAGAAGGAAAAGGAGGAGGAGAAGGAGAAGAAGAAGATCAAGAAAGAAAATTAGGAAAATAGGAAGGGGATGGATCTAGAAGGAGTTTATGGTAGATGAATATGATAAAAATACATTGAATATAATACTAAAAGATCTAAACAAATAATAATACTAATAACAGGAAGTGAAAAGACAATAGTCTCAGGATAGTGAACTGTGATGTAAGCAAATATTTTCATTTGTCTTGTAAGATAAATATAGGAATAGCTAATGTTGATTGAGGGTACCAAAACTTTTGATGTTGCAATATGGTCTTGTCATCCATTGGTTGCATTTAGCGATATCATGGGATACATGCTGTTTACAGCTTGCAGGTTAGACATGGCTGATATATGGAGAAATCATGGAGAATGCTGTTTTGAATATGCTCTAACCAAATTGCAAAGTGATTATAAACCTCATGAAGTATTCTTTAACGGGACCTTGAGTGTATAATGAGCTTCATGTGACTTTCAACTGCATAACTGCATTGTCTAGGGAGGAAGAATATATTTTGTAGGTTTTTTTTTTAAATCAAATTATGACTTAGTTGCTGCAGTGGAACAAAACTGGTGCATTTAGTAAAATACAGTTTGTCCAACTCTTATCCCATCCAGAAAATGTTTCTCATAAAGTGTGGGTAGATAATTTAAATCAATCTAGAAATCCAAAGGTTTTTGTAACATCTCTATCAGGTAGATATGTGTTACATATGTTGAAGAGAATTTCAACTATTTTCTATAAACTACTTTTTTTTCACAAAATGCCTTTTAACATCTCTTATTGAAACATCTCTTATTTGATCATGCATACTGTTTATCACCCTAAGTGACACCACTAGAGGGGCAGAGGCTGGTGATTCTATAATTGATTGAGACTGGCTCCTCTACAGAGATCCAGGCCATCTAATGCTGCTTGGTAAGACCTTGACATAACACAAAACAAGACAATTTCAATGAAAAAAAACCTTTACTTGAAGATGTTGAGGGGAAGGTAAAAAGAAAGAATACATTAAAAAATATGTGTCAGTCTTACCCTCCAGGAGGTTGAAATAGTCAGAAGCAAATGCAATTATGTTACAATAATCATTGAGTTATAAACACATACCTTGAGGATCATGGGCAGCCACTATCTGGAGCAGAAAGTATTGGCAATGAAGAGAGTCAGACATTACTTGGGGACCTTGAGAGGGACAGGTACTTTAAATTACATTCACCCTGACTATACAGAGTTAATCAAGTAAAACAACATGGAGAATTGGGTTTGGAAATACCCAGAAAATTACTCATCTCAGCTGTGATATCATTGGTGACTCATGCAAACATTAAGCCACACCACTCTCTCTAGTCATAATTCTGGAGTCTTCCTCATTCTCCTGAGTCAGAGAAATCTGGGGGAGTTTAGAGGAGAGAGATTTGAGTTGTCTGATTAGTGATTCTCACACTTGATTGCATGTCTTTTGTGAGCTGGATGGCTGTGTTCTCTTAAAATGCATCTGTTGAAATCCAGCCTCTAGTGTGATGGTATTAGGGATTAGTATTCCCACCAAAAATGCATGATCTCTCCCTCTGTATGTCTCTTTGTTTCTCTCTGTGTGTCTTTCCATCCATGTGTCTCTATGTGCCTCTCTCTATTTCTCTGTTTTATTTTTTCTCTCTCATTGATAGAAAGATAGTTAGATGATAGATAGATAGATAGATAGATAGATAGATAGATAGATAGATACATTGTTAGAAGATAGAGACAGGCAGACACACAGACACAGACAGATAGACAGACAGAGACACAGACAGATAGAATGAGAAGGAATGCTGGCTCCAAGACTCTTGATTTCCCACTGCTCCCCAGAACAGTGAGTCCTGCATTACTTAAGCCACCAACCCATGACATATTTGGCAGAGCAGCATGGTTTTGCTGGGACATTGCAGAAATCTCTTGATAGCTGGAAGTGATGTGGTGGTAGTTAATATGCTAGTAAAGCTATTTCCTTTGTCCTACAACTACCTTTAGAGGTTCTCATTTCATGGCTCTCCGTGCAGACAACAGCATGACTGTTACACAACCCCAAATGATTCTGTGGGGAAGCAACCTAGTTCATGGCTAACCAAGGAATCATAAAAGTTACAAAGCAGAACAAAGAGATGCCTTGCTTGCTTTCTGTCTTCTTTCTCTTATTCTGACTTCTTGCTCTACCCCCTCTTCTGTTTCTATGTGTCTAATAAGGGACAGATTCACAAATTCTAGGCCAGTAGATAACATCAGTTAACTATTTATCTACTCTGTTACCCAATCCTTATGTCTGTGTTCTCAGGTACTTGTTTCTTGTTCAAAGAATTGGAGTCAAAGCCCTGTTACATTGCAAGGTAGCAAGAAAATTTACTTATTTATTTATTCTTATGCATACAGGCATTTTGCTTCCAAATATGTGTGCTGGGAGCACATACTTTTGAATCTGGATTGCCTACAAGAGCATCAAGTACTCTTAACCTGCCCCAAGGAAATATTATCTAAAGCAAAGCAATAAAAAGATAAGAATACACAAAGGAGCAGGTGGCCACACAAGTAAAGGTAGTCAAGGGTCGTGGCTATTGTTTGGAACTTTTTTGGGTGGGGTTCAAGACAGAGGTTATTTATACTTACAATTATGATGATGCTCTGCTTTGGGTAAGATGGTTCTTTGTTTTGCAATTGAATTAGATAAGCCTTCCTCACTGCATGAGTTCTTTCCCACAATGCATCTGGATAATCACATACACATTTAATTACACATCAGCATAAGATGGTAAATGAGGAATTCACCCTAAACAATTACTTGTGTACTTATTTTTGCCTTATTTAACATGCTTTCTAAAACACTTTAGACAGTATCAGCACTACTATACTTGGACCAGGAGATATTTAGGATATGTTTGACTGAGTTTGATTATCATTAAGGAGATAATAAATGTATCTTGTTGTTCACAGAAAAATAAAAGTTTATCCCAGTTCACAGAAAAAATAAAAGTAGGGATCTGGGCTTGCTAAAAGTATTGTTTGTAGAGAGGTGTGTTGTATAACATGTATAGCTAATACAATATTAGAAAAAGGAATGCATAACACAAGCCAAGTAGAGGCCTGGATAACTGAACTATTCCCTATGCTTGTCTGCCTCAAAGTATCTTAATTCTTTTTACTTTTTATAATCCGATTAGGTCATTTTACATTTCTGGAGCAGATCCTTGATTCTGGTATGAATATACTTAATTGTCACAAAGAGCTTCACTACCTTGTTTCATCCACTTTCTTATATTTTAATCTTAAAAACCTGTATTAGATAAACAGAACATGGATGGCATTAACAGGACTGTCCCTAGTTATCCAATTTTGAGTTTGCATATGTGTGTGTGTCTACATAGGCTTTTTATACTAAGTGTTTAAGACATCAAACTGGTGTAGCTTCACGTCTCAGACAGCTCCAAAGTCAATGGTATACTATTCTGATTCCCATATCCATATCCTACATTTGTGTGCTCAAATCTCCCCTTGATGCATTTCAATATGGCAGAAAAATAACTCTGGTATCCTGTCTGTATGATTTGTGTTGGTTCTACCAGTAAAAACCCACTATTGATGTTCCCAGTTTTCCTTAGGGATTGATACATTGTATGGCTTGTGACTGTTATTTTGATCATTTATGTCACCGGATTTAGAATCACTTAGGAGAGTTACTTTTAGGCATGTCTGTGAGAACATTAAAAAAATTGTAACTGAATGAGCAGCCCTTGATGTGCAGACCACCTTTCAACCTGAAGCTCAGTTATTAGAGTTCCTAGAAAACTGAACTTTATAAAGGTCTTCCTTTTCTTCTTTTGGAGCAAGTGTGTCTATGTCAATGTGCCATCATACACTGAAACAAGATTCCAGCTTCCCAGCCTTCCAGTGTGGACTGACCACCAGTAATTTTCTATGAGACTTCTAGGCTTTAATATCAGATAATAACTGCTGTGATACCCAGCATCTTGGGTTAAGTAGGCATAGGGTTCTCAGCCTCAAAAACATGAATGCAGTCAGTGATAGCCAACCCAGCCTCCTACTGTGAAAGCTTGTTGAATAAATCCCATAAATATTTCAATTTAATATTGTTCTCTTGAGAGACCTGTCTAATGCAGAGAATTACATTCTTCTCTTAAAGGGAAAATGCAATTTAAAAAATGTGTATTGTTGGCATGTATGTATGTGAACACCAGAAGAATGCAAATGCTTGTAGACCAGAAGAAGGTGTCAAAGATGGGTGTGAGCTGCCATGTGGGTGCTAGGAAACTAACTCAGATCTTCGGCAACATATAAACTACTAACATACTTCCCCAGCATTATAGGAAAGACTTTTTACCCCTGCCCCTTTTAAGAATATAAAGGCCAGGCTTAAGCAAATTGTTTTGTTTTGTTTTAACAAAAGTTGTCACATTGTTGCTCAAAGCTCTTGTAAAAAGCAGGTTAGAAAGAGTACTTGTTCAACAACATGAAGGTTGAAGGGTACCAACCCCAATAAGGTATGCCATGTCTGTACATTCAAGTGTCTCTATGGCAGTCAATTGAATCAGTTATACCAATATACAAGCTTTGATCACTTAGGTGAGGCTTGCTTCAGAAAGATTTAGTGCTAGAGAGAATGGACACATAAACTCATCCGCACTTTGCTATATCAAGTACCTAAATATAGTAGAGAAGAAAAAAAATGCTCCATGTTTTCTTTTAAAAGCCTGCACTAAGGTGGAACTAGCATGTAGATATAGCTTTGAGATGACCTAGCCGTATAATTCTTTTGAAAGTTCCCAAGTGTCAGTTCCCTTAGTCATTAACTCAGCATTTTACAGGCTAATACCAGAGCATCTACTCAGAATTTATTAAAAATCCCGAGAGAGCTGCAATCATCCCCCTGAAAAAAATATATATAATTTAAAGAAATTTTAACTCCTTGGGGGAAAAAAGAAACCACTGGGCACTATAAGCACATTTTGTTGAAAAATATACTAAATGTTAATAAGCATAAGTAGAATTTTAACTAAAAGGTAAAAATTAGGAGGAAATTGCAGAGAAAAAGCTGCACTTCACTGATTAGAAAATAAGTATCTGCACGCGTGTGCGCACGCACACACACACAGATAACTGAATTTTGTAACATTATGGAAAATTTTTATTTTGTGTATGAGTATTTTGCTTGCTTACATGTATGTGTACCATGCACATGCAGTTTCTGTTTCTGTGGAGGGCCAGAAGAAGACTTCAGAACCCCTGGAGATGGAGTCATAAGCGGTTGAGGGATGCCACAGATGGGTGCTGGGAACTTAACACTGGACCTCTAAAAGAGCAACATGTACCCTTCCTACTGATGGGAATCTCTCTGGCTCTGGACTATTTCTATTTTAATACAGTAGCTTTGTAAGGATATGTGCATCTTACCTGCCTAGAAAAATATAACTATGATTATATCTTTAGTGCAAACAACCATCCATGTTAGTAAAAGCCTTCCTTTTCTCTGTGTTGGAGTTCCTCATCTACATTTGTAGCTTTCAAAGTCTGTGACATTGGAAAAATTTATATTTCTGATCCTTGAAGATCCCATCTATTAAGGGAAAATAATTATAATACACACATACATAAACATAAACATACACACAAATACGCACACACATCTCACAAAATTAGTTGAGAAAAAAGAGAGTAAAACTAGTCCATGCAAATCAATTAACTGTTATAACCAACATGAAGTAAGATCTACAAGTGTCAGAGGTTGTTGTTGATATTCAGGATAGTGCCTTTATACACATTTAGCCATATCTATATATGTTTGTCAATATTTGCAATTATATACCCTATGTTTTACACCATTCTTCATTTCATGTTCTGTTTTCCTACCTCTACTCTACTATGCCCTAGAAAACTAGAGAAGACATTTTTATGGGGTGTGAAATTTAATAGACAAGCAAGAGATGTAAGTAAGCCTTTGCCTTTACTGTAGGGCTCTAGGGGAAGGAAATCTTTTGGCTCTGGATCAGTTTTTGTAGCTGAGCTGGAGAATTCCTAGAGAGAGCTCACAGTTAAATCAGATGGAATTATACATGCAGCACCTAAGCCTACTTTCTTTCTTACTACATACAAATCATACATTTTTTTAAAAATGTAAAACCAAGTGTTTTAATTCATTTGACTATACAATTAACTGTTTTAAGACATTGATGACCTAAATAATCATTATTTTAATGTATTCAGTAATATGAAAGCTTATTTTTCATATCAAATTAATTAGCTAAAATTATAGATAAAAATAAAAGAATTATTACTAATTTTATCTTTCTTAAAGGTCGCCGATTTCTGGATTATTCTTTTTTATTGTATAAAGACAGAATGTTACTCTATAGGTCATGTTGGCCTTGAACTCATCATGATCTCCCTGCCTCAAACTCTAGGGTACTATGTTATTCTAGTTTGTGTATCTTCCTTTAATCTAGAGACATGAACATACAATAATATCATTTTGATTGAAAAAACTCCCATTTTTTTGCTCACCATGAGTCTGAAAACCTTTATACAGGATCATGTGAATCTGAAGTAACAGATTCTTCACAAACACAACCTCAATACTTGGTCAACAAGAAAAAAAGGGTATTCCTTTACTGAAGGTTTTATTAGTAAGTTTCATACAAATGGAAAGAAAAGTATGTATTGATTAACAGATGGTGATGATAAATATTTCAAATAAAAGCCTGTTCAGAGCCTTCCCTCACAGATATTTTCTCCTTCCTTATACTTATTTTGGACAGATACAGACACCAGTTATTTGATTAAGTCCAAAATATTATTTTCTTTTAAGGTTATCAGCATCACACACTACTTAACCAAATAGTAAAGTAAATTCTGATTCAGAAAAGTTGTTATAATCTGTTAACATTTATACATAGAGATTTGAATGCAGAAAATTTAAATAATGCCACAGCTGCTTTTCTAAATAGTATATTTCCGTGCCTTGCTGAATAGTTGGTCATTGCTTTCAATAGTATTATTTTATTTATGTCTTATTTCTTTAGGTGAGTACTTGTCTTCACTGAATTGGGAAATAGGTTTGATGAGTAATTGTATTCAAAGTTCTTGAAATACTGTGTTAGACTAAAAATATATGAACTGAAAATTCTAAGCATTGTATACAGTACGAGTAGACTGTAAATAAATATTGATGTACTTGTCTTGAGTAAACAAACTTGTGGTAACAGGGATAAAGAATAGAAATTTATATTCAAATCACGAATAATTTGCAATTAATTATAAGTGAAAAACTACTTAAATTATTTGAAATACTAGTTATAATTTAAAACTTATGGCCTATGAGCATATCATATTCTTCAAAGTGTCAAAAATCTAAAGACTTTTAGAAATACTTTATGCTGTCTATTGAATAAATCTAATTTTCTCTTGATTTAACTATGTTTACTGGTTTACATTTACTGGTATTATTTGAGTGTGCAATATGAATCATTAATATTATCTGTATCTTTAGAAAAATTGTACATGGCTTCATCACTAAAGTTCAAGAGTTCTGGTAGACTAAATGTCTTCTCTGATTCTTAGTAGCTTCACGAAAGCTTTAGGATTAAGAAATTTCTGCTTTCTATCCAGCTGATCTAAGAAACACACTTGATAGCTTTTATTTATGTATGTATGTATGTATTTATTTATTTAATTTTTGTCTCTCTTTTGAGTTGGTCACCCTTCCATTCTCTCTAGACTAGTTTTTTTCTAAGTTCAGCATGGCTACATTGTCTTAACGACCCTGGTGCCTGAATAAATGTCTGCCTTGTATTTTCACTGTTATGACCTTGGCATCAAGTCCTCCAGTTATCCCTGTTTATAAAGTAATAAAATTTTCTCCTGTAGAAAACCTCCTCTCTAAATTGACCATAAATTGTTATCAGATAATAAATGTCTTAAAATTCACCTGTATTCTTGAAGCTTGCCTCAGTAGTTCTCTGGTCCATCTGAAAATGGCTTTCTGGTTCACCACAATAAATCCATTAAGCAGGCATATTTCAGGGCACACATTTCTGATGAAGTGAGTCCATGATGAAAATATAATTAGACCAGAATTGCTCAGACTCCCAAGTCATCCATAAATATAGAATAGCTGTTTCTCACAGCTCCCTGTCCTCCACCTTTCTGTATCAGAATTGACAGCTGCTGCATAATATGCATGCCTAATACTCAATGCCTGATAACTTTTATTCTTTGGGGTTTGGACGAAAAAGGGGGGATAGACTCCATTAAACTTCATTTTTGCTTGGATGAAGTTCAGAGAGATTAAATTGACATTCTTCCAAGGAAGCCTCTATCATTCATTCATCTCCCCTTGACTTGAGAGTTACTAATAAACTCAAAGTACAAGTCTTCATCTTCCCCTTGCATTTTATTGTGGAAATTTTGCTTGTCAGTGACATCAACCAAGCTGTTTCCTGGTTTATGCTCCTCCTAATGTCTTAGTTATGTAGCTCTTACTGCGTTTTATTTGGTTCTTTTTTATTCATCATTCCACCTTTAATTTTTTTCTTACATTCTTTATGTTTTAGATCTCAGCTTTAATCAAAAGGTCTAATTTTCTTTCTTTCTATTCTTTGAACATTTTTAAAATTTATTTTTCTTATTTTACATATTGATCCCAGTCTCCTGTCCCTCCCTCCCTTTCTTTCACCCTCCCATGTCCCCCAACCACCTTCCCATCCCATCTTCTCCCACTCCTCATGTAGGGTGATGCCTTCTAGGAGGGGTCATCTAAATCTGTAAAGTCATTTGGAATAGGGACTAGGCCCTCCTTCCTGCCTCTAGGTTAAGGGAGTATCCCTCCATGGGGAATGTGCTTCCAAAGTCTTTTTGTACACCAGGGATATATCCTTGTTCCACTGTGAGAGGTCCCTTAGACTTCCCAGCCCCTCTAACTGAGACCCATGTTTGGGGGGTCTGAGTCGATCCAATGATAGATTCCAAGCTATCAGTCTGGGGACCCATTAGTTCCGCCTTGTTCAGGTCAGCTGTCCCTGTGGGTTTCTATAGCCTGTGCTTATCCTCCTTCTCTGCATCTGGATTCCATTTTGGCTCAGTGTTTAGCTGTGGATGTCTGCTTCTGTTTCCACCAGCTCCTAGATGAGGGCTGTATGATGGTGGTCATCAATCTCATTATAAGGGAAGGGCATTTATGGTAGCTTTTCCACTATTGCTCAAATTTTTAGTTGGGGTCAGTCTTGTAGGTCTCTGGACATTTCTCTAGGTTCAGTTTTCTCTTCAAATCTATAATGGTTCCCCTTTTATGGTATTTCTCTCTCTCATCTATTCCTCTCCTGACTCAATCTTCCTAATGCCACATGCTTTCCTCCCCTCCCTTTCTCTTTCTCCTAGCTCCACACGGTCAAATTTTCAATTACTTGTTGTCCATATGATTTTACAAGTGGATAGAGTCTTAGCCAATTGTAATAATGATTAGACAATAGAAGATATTACTTAACCTCAGAGAATAATTTTACTTAGTTTTTGAAACTTAAGAATCAGGTATGAGCTGGGCATTAGTGGCACACACCTTTAATGCCAACACTTGGGAGACAGAGGGAGGCAGATCTCTGTGAGTTCAGTGCAGGTCTCAGAGCTAGTTCCAAGACAGGCTCTAAAGCAATACAGAGAAACCCTGTCTCATAAAAACAAAAACAAAACAAAAATGAAAACAAACAAACAAAAAAGAATCAGGTTGATATATGGAACATAGGGTAGATCACAATGGAAAATTATCCTTGAACATAATCTTATAACATGAGTTGAATTTTATACAATGTTAGAACTTGAGGTCAAGGCTCTAGGAGATGGTATCAAATTGGGATTTTACTTATAAAATAATATAAGCATGTATAAGAAAAATTACAAAACACAAACAGAGGTGCTTGCATTTCCATGGATCTATGATATTTCCCATATGAGCTTTTCATTTCTCCCATTTCTAAGTGGGATCTAGTTCCCTATTACAGGTAGTTTGAGCTGTGGCTCATCATTTGACAGGGCTGCAAGCATAGAACAGAAATGACCATAGGTTTACTCCAAGATGAAATATCAGAATCCCTTAGCCCTTATATGTTCTTTCCTGTTTTCTTGGAATCAAGTCTAATGCCAAGTAAACAAGGCCAGAAGATCTTATTGGAGTGGTGGAATACAAGTTGGCACAATGGTAGTTGGAACTGATAAAGGCATATAGTCAAACTTCACTTCATCTATAAGCTGATTCAAACACTTACCTATAGATATCATGAGTACTGACAGATGTTGGCAGTCTACAGAAATGTATATTTCATAAATACTCCTTATTTTAGCTACTAATCTTCATCTACTATCAGCAGTTAACCATTTCATCTGCACTATCTGAAACATGGGTGGCATGATACTTTCTGTTAAATGCCATTATGATTTTCATTGTGAAATGTCATTATCTAGATTCTGCATTTGAACACTTGTTCTGATGCTAGTATCTCTGTTTGAGGAGGCTGTGAAATCCTCTTACTTTTATGACCAATCTTGGAGACATAGAACACTGTAGGGAAGGCTTTGAGTCTCACCACTCAGACTTGCATTTTGTCCTATCTCTGCTACTGGACTGGTAAAAGTATAATAAGAGGAAGCTCCAAGTTCCTTCCACTAAGGACGAAGTCATAATTTCATGTATACAACATGACAGAGTGTATTTACTGAAACTGTGAGTCACATAAATCATTCCTCCTTGTATGCTAATCTTAGTTGTCAACTTAATTCCTTCTGGATTCTCATAAACGCCTCTCAAGGATTTTCTTGATTTCATCATTCAAGGGAAAACAAAACAAATCAAAAAAAAATATCTTAAGTCAGGCACACAACTTCTGGAATAAGTGTTCCTGAAAGGATATAGAACCAGGAAGGTTCCATTTTTTACCTTCTTGTCCTTCTTCTAACTGACAAGTCATTCCACTCTGCTTCTGAAGCATTCCTTTACTGGAGGATTAGAGCCTACCTATTCATTTTCATTTTATCTGTCTTGTTGCTTTAAGAACAATGATTACTACACCCCCTTAATGTTGCTTCTAACAAGTATTTTGTCATAGCAACAAAAAATTATTACAGATATCAAATCCCAATTGCTAAATGACAAAAAATCTGTTAACAACCTCTTATGAATAGAAATTAGTATTTGCCTATTTACCAAGCTACCAATGTAGAAGTTCTCTTCTTGCTATCAATTTTCTTCCAGAACTTAAAATAAGTTTTACATAGCTCTAGACTCCAGAGTACAGAATGAACTATGGACATTGTTACTGGAAGAATCAGTTGGGATAACTATGTCAATTAACTAACTTTCATTCATTAAAAACTGTATTTTAGTGACAGAATTTCATCCAGAAGATGCAAAATAATGTAATTATTTCCATCAAAATTATAATGTTACTTATGGATTTTATTAATCAGGTATTCTGGTGAAATAAAATATAAGAGGTACAGGTAAAGAAGTGAAAAAAATTAAAGTCTGTGTATCATCCTCAGGGACACAAATTGGTTCAGCTTCTGTGGAAGTGAGTGAAATATAATGAATGAAAATATTAATAATCATACCATAATATCCTTCAATCCTAATTTTTAATTAATGTAAATGAAACATAAGCATCTGGAAGAGATTTCTTAACTCCCGTATTCACTACATTAGTTACAATAACCAAAATACATAAACAACCTAAAAGTTCATTAGTAGATGAATTGACTAAAAATCATGGTTCATATACATATAGTAGAACAGAACAGAACAGAACAGAACACAATAGGACAGAATAGGACAGAATAGAACAGAACAGAACAGAACAGAACAGAATTCAGCCTTAAGAAATACAGAGAAATCCTGAGACATTTGATTACATGGAAGCACTTGCTAGAACCCAGGTTATATGAAAAAAAGTCAGACACAAAAATGACAAATGCATAGTTCCATTGATATGAAGCATCTAAAATGGAACTCACTGAAATGATAGAATGCTGTATTGCTAGACACTAGAGGCAGATGAAAGTTTTACTAGGTATAGCGCTTGACAGTTGGACTTCGGCAAGCTGTAGAGGACTGCCATAGAATGTTTTCCCTGTAATTCTGTGTGTACTTAACCATTCTTATAGAAGAGTTGATTACAAACTTACGTTTTCTAAACAAAGTAAAGACATATGATTTGTAGAACATTTTAGCTTTCAATAATTTCTCCATACATTGATATAGATATTTGACATATAACAGTTGGAGGTATTTTAACATAAACTTCTAGAAAAAAATCACAAAGATGATGTATCACATGTATGCCACTATGTAATGTGAGGGGGAATTCTAGTAAGATCCTGTAGAGAAGAAATGTCAATTTCACTGCAATATCTATGCCCTTTCCTTGTCTGCTGCTTTACCTGTGTAATCTAATGAGTTTTCTTCTAAAGTTAAAGTACTCAAGAATATTTATCTCCAGGCAAAAATTATATGGGTTTAATTTTATAAAAATTATGTACCAGAAAGTCTCTTCTCATTCTTCCTCAGGCACTTTTATTATTGCTATTCAGATAGGATGTTCCATCACTCAGAGACTTTCCCTTAAAATAGATTCATGAGTCTCTAGAGCTATTTTCTATTAATTGGTAAGAAAGCCAACTAAAATTAGTCAAGAAAAAAAAAAGAACAGCAAATACCTGGACATATATAGACTTGCATTTCTTTATTTTGATCCAAAAAGATTAGTTATTAAATAATGGAACAATTTTGCAGTGTCCTCTAGAAAGTGAATAATTTGTGCTATAGCATCAGGGCTCTGTTTGCCCAATTTTCTGTGTTCAAAGGGATAATCCTACTATTAAAATGTATAGAAGATTATATGATTGATTCCATGAATTCTTATAACTTGTGCTTTAGTTGTTTATGGATATTGGGGACATAAGTCTTTAGATATGTAAAGTTCAAAATTCTTTATACAAGAATAGAATAATTGTTCAGAATATATATGATTGACAGAATTTAGTATAACCTGAGATGACATGGGGCATGGAGTTTGAGCTAAAAGAATGGAGAGGAATTTTAATGTCAGAAGCCATAATCCTTTCAAGCAGAAAAAAAAATGTATGCAAAAGTTGTGGTTAAGCATTGCTGAATATTTTTGAGATAAGAGGGTGACATGCATAATTGGAACAGCATATATAGAGCGAGAGTCAGCATTGCAACGAACAGAACTATGGAACAATGTTCATGTTCACAAGAAGAATCAGAACATTATTTCTGGAACAAGCATGATACGAACAAATGGACCCTGTAAGATAAATATAGTCATTGCAGACTATCAGTGTGATTTTTCCTCTGACTCACTCTACATTGTTGGCATTTCAGCCTTGACCAGTAACAGATGCTAGTAATTGTTTGTACTACCATCTCTAAGCCTCATGGGTCTTGATATAATGTTATATTTTTGTTCTGTATTGGTCTCCAGGGAGACATTCTTGGAAAGAGTTGGAACATAAAATGTATGGTCTAGAGCAAAGTTTTTAAAGGGTCATTGGAGCACAAGGCCATGCCTCTTCCTCTTTCTCTCTATTGTCACACGCTGCTTGCCAAGTATCTACCTCATCATAAACCCATTAGGAACAAGGCTAAATTATATGTATTCATACTTCCAAAACTAACAATAAAGAGAAACCTTTTTCATTTTACAAATTAATTATGCTGCATACTTCATGATAGTGACAGAAACCTGACCAACTCATATTTTAGCTCATTGGGAGAAGAGTTATTCAAAAGATAACAAGATTAGAATATGTTAACTATGGTAATATTATTTTCCATAGTAGGTCAAGATACTTTTATGAAAGACAAAAACAAAACAAAACAAAAAAAACCATCATTTTCTACAAACATCTCTACTGGCTCACCCACCCATCCAGATGAGTCCAGATAAGTGTAACAATCATCCCTCATTAAGGAAGTTTCTTTATACAGAAAACAGAAAATGGTCGTACAAATCTCCAAATAAAGAGGGGAGTTCTAACTTCTATATCTACAATATAATTCCTAAAGCTACATCTCAAGCAATACAGCAAAGAAGATACAGAGATATTATAATAGCCACAGTGCCAAGATGCCTACTACTAAATGGTATAATACCCAGGGAACTGTAATAATATATTTACTTAAACAAGACATTCATATGACATTATCAGTCAACATTGCCCATGTGAATGGAGGAAATTTAACAAAGGACCACCAAAAGCTGAATGAAATGCTACAGGAAATCAGTGATAACCTAGAGAAAGAATACCAATTTCCTCCAGGGTAAATAGCCCCAAATGGTTAACCATTCCCAAGTGGTTAATTTCAATTACATGTACATGTGATCAACATTAAATAAGCTCATTAGATCATATGTATGTGTACACACACATATGTGTTATATTTATACACTCACACAAACTATATATTGTATATATGTTTATGTAATACACTCTGTGTGTGTGTGTGTTTGTGTGTGTGTGTGTGTGTGTGTAAAACAGTAATACTTATAGAAGCAGAAAGTTTGAGAGGGAGTGGAATGGAGGGTGGATGGAGTTGGAGGGAGAAGAGGGAAGAAGAGATGGAAATGATGTAACTACAGTACTTAAGTGCAAAATTCTCAAAAATAATATTTTATTCTTTTAATGACTACTAACATCCTCTGCATTTGTATATACTCGTGTTTTTTAAAACCTAGGAAAGCTGAAATTTTATTATAGTCTCCCAATCTTTTTGACTAACTCGTCACTCTTCCTCCTTTCTAAGCTTTGGTACCAAGCATTATAACTGTTATAGTGTAGAGACCCAATTAAATGTTAAAGGAATATATAAATCGACCGGCTCAAATTATGGTACTGTCATGTCTGTCTGAGTGGTAACAACAGTGGATGGCATGTGTTCATCTTGGTTCAAGCTTGGCATTGATCAATACTTTCTTTCTGATCTGTTAATAGAATTTTGAATAGGTAGTAAGCATCCATCTAATACATGCCTAGTACAATGAGCTCTTTAATTGTGGAATGTTGAAATGGAAAGAAAATAAAATCCTGACCTGCTTAATAAGCTATAAACATATTGTTATACATAGGCCCATCATTATCTACTTATGTCAGTAAATTAATTTCATGTTTTCAGGACTGGATAATTATTTGGTTTACCACAGCTATCAGGTGAATACAATTATCTTAATTCTTGAAGAATCTATGCATTAATTCATAAAGCCTCATAAATGACTTAGTGAAATATGCAGTTTAGTGTGTTGAAGCAAAAAAAATGCAATTTGTGCATTTGGGGCTGTCCCTGGCAATGCCTTTGCTCTTTGTTCTGTGTTTCTTATTGCATTCTATAGATTCAGGCTTGAAATCCTCTAAAATGACTTAAGAACGCTCAGTCTAGGTTGTATAGGGGAGCTAAGCCTTATTGTCACACCCTGTCTTGACATTAGGTTCCAGAAACAACAAGCTACATCCTATAGGCAGGGATACTGGCATGATGCCTTTTGTTAAAGCCCTAGTGGCTGCTGATAATAATTTCCTTGGCTGTCAGACATTTCTTTATTTTTTTTTCTTTAATTGAAAATAGATTGTTCTCTCATTCAATACTTCCTGGCCACAGTTTCTCCTCCCTTCATGCCTTCCAGTTGCCCCCACCTCTCCTCTCCTCCAGATCTACTCCCCCTCCACTCTGTACAGATTAGTGCTGGCCTCCAAGAGACAACAAGCAAACATGACAAAACAAGACACAATAAGACAAACCAGAGCTCTACATAAAGGCTGAACATGAAGGGCTCTTATGGGCTTACGGAAATTGAGGAGTCAAGCATAGAGCCTGCAAGTGTCTGCACCACGTCCTCTACATATTTCATTGCTGTTAGCTCGGTGGTTTTGTGGGACTTCTAAAAGTGGAAGCAGGTGTGTCTCTGACTCTTCTTCCTGTTCATGGAACTTTTTCTCCTATTGGGTTGTTCTCAGAAATTTCAAAGACAAAGTCACAACTACAACCTGTGCTCTGCTTACAGGTAATTGCTTAGAAGACCCACTAAAGATGCCAAATACCCTCACAAATGACATAATGTTCTTATATAGTCTGCATATATATTCCATTTGTATGTTCATCAAAGATACAATTTTCCATATTTATTTTCCGTGTATACTTGCCAAAACAACTCAAAGCTGCAGAAGGCTGACTTGAATGATCTAACAGTGGCACACTGTCATTAAAAGGGCAGCTCAGTAGTTGATCTTCTCACAGTGCACTACTTTCATGATCTTGAAACAGTTATTAGAACTGTCAGTTTCTTCATCCTTCCTGTGGGCCTAAGACCAATGCAAACATGCAGGGTTGTTGTAAAGATGAATTGATGAGGGTCCTGTACAATTGGAGCTAAGTTTGTTTTCATAATCAAAGTCTAACTTAAAGTCAGTGAATTTGAAACATAGTACTTCTTTTGAAATTTATTACTCACACCTTTGTTTTATACTAATGAACAAAGGCAAAAGAAATTGTTGTTTGGCAGATTTCTGTCAACTCTGAATTGCAGGTGAACATATCTCAAGGTGCTGGCAGAGTTATATTTCAGCCAGATTACTGAGAATGCAAGTAATGAATTTCTACTTAGTTACCATCTCAGGTACTTGGCTGAGTTCATTTACACCTACAATTAAAGAATTAAAAGACACAAAATAATCGAGACACAGTAGACAGGAGCAGGCAACAATCATTATTAAAAGTGAAGAAAAAACATTGTGGGGGGGGGCAAAAGGGGGCATTGTACAAAGAAAAAGATGCTCCTTAGAGGAGATTCATAATTGTCTCTATCTAAAAGGATGAGAGCATTAAGTGTTTTTGGAAGCCTGAGATGGCTAACCTTCCCCACATTTTGGATTGGTCATCTTACACAAAGAAAGGGAAATTGACAGGCCCATATATTCAAGCAAACATGTTCAGGACAGGCCTTGAACATGACTGACAATCTGGAGTGATCAGTAGAAAGGAATGCCCTGATGATAGAAGGCAACCCATTCAACCAAGCCTTTTTCTCACATCAAGAGAATAAGGAAGATGCCAGAAGTTTTCCCTCATTCTACTTATCCATGCTGTCTGTTCTCTGTCCTCTGTCCATATCTGCCTGCCTACCAGGAAGGAATCTAGGCTCCTAGTCCCTCAAATACATACTCCATATCTCCTTCCTTCCTTTTTATCTTTTACAATAAGGAATATTTTCTTTCTAATTTTCTTTTGATTTTTCCTAATTATTTATTCTGATCTCTATGTATTTCTTAGTTCAAATTCTTTATGGTGATCAAATCAGTCAATCTCTCTCTGTCTCTCTCTCTGTCTCTCTCTATCTCTCTCTCTCTCTCTCTGTGTGTGTGTGTGTGTGTGTGTGCGTCTGTCTCCACATTCATCCCTCCCTCCCCTGAACAGCAACTTATATCTAGAAAACTCATTTGTTAACTGTCCACTTCAATTATAGAATTGAGACAGAGAAAAAGGGAATCTGAAATACACAAAGACCCCACTCTTGAGCATAGAAATAGAATAGTTTCTTTCAATAACATCAAGAATGATGTATTCATAAATGTCACGACTCTTTTGTTTGGTGTTACAATTGTTTACTTGGGGAATCTGTTCTTGCAGAGAATGACTTCTAGTTATTGCCATTTTCTGCATATTAGAACATAAAAGTAAATTAAATTGATTACTGTATAAATGGTCCAGTCAAAAGAAGCATGTGGTATAGCTAGTTCATTTAAAGCCTTAAGAGAAAACATCAATCTAAAAAATGTACTTTTTATGTCACTGTGGTACAGTATTCTCATACTGTCCATGGCATGTTCAATGAAATCAACTGACTAAACACACGGAGATACATTAGAGATCACAGTCAGCTGCTGCTGTTTTGACTGGTTGTGTGTGTTTTCTGATCACCAAGAACATCCATAACTGTTTAAAATTATTTATATGAAGTTCTAACATACATGGCAAAGACAATTTTGCCTGCACTAAAATGTATAGTGTCTGCAATGCATCACAATGAAGGCTAGAATTAGAAATATTTCAACCACAGAAAGCTATAAAATCCATTATTCTATTCTCCTGTCGTACCGTGGACAAGGTTCATGAATTTGTCCCATAATTCAATTCTTGCTCATTCTCAGCTTTAAATAAACTCTATTAGCAAAAGTAAGTGCTCGAGAATCAACAAAATGATGAAGTTTCTTGGTCAACAAATGACTTCATACATTTCAAATCCATAAAGTTATATTTGATTTCTTTTGTCTAAAGAACTGTACCCAAAGTTTTGAGCTCCTGAAGAATAAGGAGGAAGTAACTGTTTCCCAGCAATTATGTCAGGGCGTACTGGACTCAGGTGTGTCCAATCATCTCTACCTGCAACCTCCCCAGGCCACTGCTCTGTTAATACACTCAAGTTGCTTCAGTATCTGATAAGAACACATCTATTTTGTACCACAGCAGTGTAACTCCTAATTAATTAAAAAAAAATCAAGGCCTACACTAATATAACTTAGAAGTGAACTGGGATTATTACTATGAAATAAAATGGTTCCTCTTAAACAACAAGAAGAAAACAGTTTTGTTCTCCTCTACTGGATGTCCCAGAATACAGTGAAGGTTAGGAAAAGAAATTCATCTTGAATAAAAACAAAAAGAGGAGCCAAATCACTACTCTGATCCTACCAAAGACAAAGTCTATAAAATATTAAGAACTTTCAACTTGGGTCTGGCTCAGTTTGGAGCTGTTAAAACTGTTGATGTAGATGTCTTGGATTTTTTTTTTTTTTTAGATTCTTAGAAATGTTATGTGCCTAAATTGCTGTGTTGTCTGCAGGTTTGCTTATGTGTAATTTTTGAAATGTGTCTATTATTAAGACAAAACCAGAAAAGGATATTTGTACAACTTAATATGAGAACAAATGAAGTTTGTTAATCATGGCAAATCAAACACAGTCTGGAGTAAATACTGTATCTAGGGCTTGCATTGATCTCTTCACAACTTTTTTGTTCCTGGATGACTCCCTTCTCTTTCTGGTGTTAGCTGTGGCTGCTGGATCAAAAAAGACCTTGTTTCTCTGTGGAAGACTGGCTTTCCCCAGCTACTTGAAGTTGCTTTGAACTCACAGCCACAGAGTTCAGGAATGATTACTTTCCTAAGATGTCCAGCCACTTCCTCCAGCAGAAGCTCACTGAGTGAATAAAAAGCCCAGGTTACCTGTTACCTGTTTGGAGTTGCAGAACACTGAAACGATCTTATATTTTTAAGTTCCCTGCAGGCATAGAGAAGGCAAGCTCTGAAGAAAATGGCCTGAACTCCACCATCTTGGCTACTTTCATCCACATTTTTCTGCGCTGCTTCCTTCTATCTTAGGTCTTCCGTGGAAGCATGTTTCTGATAGCTTACACATGCATCCTCAATCTTGGCTTTCAAGAGATAGAGCTGAGACAAGCAGCTTCCTTCCTGTTGATTAAACACAGCATGGTTACTAGTATATATATACATACATATACATGTATATGCATGTATATATATAATTTTTTCTTATTTTACATATCGATCCCAGTTGCCTCTCCCTCCCTCTCTGCCATGTCCCCGGCCCCCTCCCATCCCATCCCCCCCCAACTCCACAGAGAGGGTGATGCCAGTTCTTATGCTAAAGAAACAGGTACTAAGATATTGACAAATGTCTATGTGTTGCATATCTTTGACATTTCAATGACATTTTGCAATCTAATATGAGTGGGATGCACTGACGAATTTAATTAGTATACACATGAAATACATTTTCTATAGACACTTTGCAAATTCTCCTTCAAAGCTTATCTATCCTTAACAAAGACTAAATCTTTCATGTAGATGTTACAAACAGATATTTGCTTTGTTGTACAAGCATGACTCCTTTTGTTATGTCTTTTAAACTGCTAGTAATTGTTTCCATATTTTAAATTACTCTTTAAAAAGAGAGTACAGTATAAGGAGTGAATGAGTGACCATAAAAGTATGATTTTCTGAATTGTTCTCTCACTCTCCCAGTATAACTACTCTAAAACTACTCAGCATAGATCATTCTAGATTGTATATACATACATATGCCAACATTCATAAATATGTACATATATACTGCATTTTTATGTGCTGATTATCATGAAATTTGTTTATACATTCCATATCGTTTTTGAGCTACCATCCTTTAATGTAGGAACATGCTGCTTCCAACCTTTCTCCACTTGAGGATAAAGAGATCTGCCTCCTCTATTACTTCTGAAGTTTACTTCATTCATAAAGTGACACACATTCTCCTTATAACATTATTTTCATGTAAAATTTTATATTCTATTTTTCTGTCTACTGTTTATTTTGTTTTTCTTGAATATATGTGAATATATGTGTGAGAGGAGGGTGTGCATGGCAAGAATTTGACTCCTCTTACTCTGGGAATGAATACTAACCTGCTGTAGTTGCTCAGTCATCTGTGTTTGCACTGTATTTTTTAAATAGAAAATTGATAGATGGATATAATGACTCTGTCTCTTTTCAGTTAGTAGTCTTACTTTTTCTTCTTGATCTGTTGTCTCAATTCTGGCACAATGTTCATAAGATATCTGTAACTTTGTGGTCTGTGCCTTTTTAGTTTTATTAAAGTAACCTTGTTTATTTCTTTCTTCTTGAAATTTATGCTATATGAAATCTTTGACTTTTTGGAAAAATATACATTTTCCAGCTGTTTCCAAAACCAAACTGTACTGTGTGGTGGTTAGTTTGCCATGCGAATCAAACATATGCTGATTGTGGAGTATCTTAGAATTCTCAATCATCTTTGATATGTTGTCTGTAGATATTTGTATTCCAAAATCTTTTGACAAAATAATAAAATTAACTCCCAAAATACAAACTAATATCTAATCTAGAACTTTAAAAAAATGTTTAGATTATTCAAATTCAGTTCTCAATTCTGTCTCAAAGACAAGTGTATTATCCCTGCTCCACTACAGGTTCTGCCTGGAATAAGAGTGGGAAAAGCTTGCCCTTCCTCCTCTAGTTTAATCCTTACTGTGACTTCCAGAATCATGTCTATGCACAGCTCCCACCCTAACCTTTCAAGCTGAGCTGGCATTCAGGGATTACAGTAGGAAGATCTTTATCTGGGTGTAATCAGAGCCAGGCATTACACTCAGACTTTTTCAGCATTGCTCAAGCTCTTACTGATGTTATTGACCCTGTGGGGTTCCCACTAAACATGCAGCTCATGGAATGGAACACCTAAGGTGGGTCCTTTTGGTCAACATCTTATCAAAATAATGAGTTGCTCTCTGTACACCTGGTCTCATTGAACTGAGTGTCAGCCCAAGAGACTCAGCTTCTGCCTGATAGCCACTTGAATACCTGTTTTCAATATGAATGGAAAGCCGGCTGTGAGGCATATTCCTGCTAGCTTAGTCAGTGTATGTCCAGGCAAGAATCTCTTTCCTGCAGGACTTTTTGAATGTTCTATCAATGTGCTTCCCTAGCTGAAACACTTCTATATCAGCCTTTGATGTGTGCTTCTCCCCTGGGTTTCTCTAGGTCATAGCACTCTAGTGGATAGCTAAAGTTACTTGATTTTACATCCCTTCCACAGTACCTACTTCTGCTTGATTCCAACCATTTTTAATGTAGAATAGAAACAACGCCTTGTACATCATTCTGACTGTGTTCTGTGTGAATGGATCCCCTGGACAAAACCACTGACTATGGTGTCCACATGGATTGTGACCCTGGGAGTGTGAAACTGGCAAGCCCTTGATCTGCTCTGCACAGCACTACCATTTCACGGTAAGACTGAGTAGGTCAGGGCTGTGCAAAAAAGACAATTCAATACACATTCTATAAGGATAATAAACTGGTATTCAAGGCCTTTGTCCTGGTGAATTTTCTAATTGTGAGTAACTCCATGTCTTCCTTTTGATTTTTCTTAGTGAATTTCCACAAGCAAACAAATGCCTACAAAAAGAAGAGTAAGATGAAAGCAGGTGTGTGAAATACTTAGGAAAAAAATGCCTTTCTTTCTGTCATTTAACTTCTTGTTTCTAGGCTGTTCCTCTTCTGCTTATAGAGAAGGCTTTTTATTTCAGATAAAGATGGGAAATTTCCAGTTAATGTCAGCTCACTAGATGTTAGAAGCAGTGACAGAAAAAAATTGCAATGTGATTTGTTTATAACATCCCATATTTTAACTTGGGTAGTATTCATAACAAGGATTCATCTGCATTTCAGTTGCACAGATAGAGAATCTGAGGCTCAGAGGTATCTGGAAATTGTCCCAGGCTATGAATTAACAAGCATCACAGTCAAGGCTGAAACCTCACTCTGAGGAGACATGAAGCAATTCATCTTTCCTTGGATTTTTATTGTATTAATTTGTTTTGTTTGCTGTGTGTTTTTCCATAGAGGCTTTTCTATAGCCCAAGGGGCCTTGAATTCACTATGTAGCCAAGGATAGCCATAAACTCCTGGTCTTTCTGCCTCTACTGGTTGTTATCCCTTCTTCTAACAAAAACGTGAGCTACTAAAAAGGAAAAAAATAATGCATTTCAAGCTATTTTCAAACGTTTATCTTTTCTTGTTAAGTAGCATACTACCCTGTGCTTCAGTATCAGAAGGTTTTTAGGAGCTTTTGTAGCTGAGTTTATTTCCAGTCTTGTCCCACTGCCGCTTTACCCCAAATAAACACATGGACACTTATATTAAGTATAAAATGTTTGGCTAATGGCTCAGGCTTTTTATTGGTTAGCTCTGTCTCAATTATTTACCCATATCTATTAATCTATGTAATACTACGAAGTTGGGGCATACCCAAAATCCTTAAGCAACATGACATCTCTCGGCAGCCTCTCTGCCTTCCTCTCCCCAATCTTCTCCTGGTTTGGTAGCCCCACCTATCCTACCTGCCTGGCTACTGGACAATCAATGTTTTATTCATCCACCAATAAGAGAAGCATATATACAGGAGGACATCCTCCATCAAAATTTCTTTCCTATGGATATCACTGGAGTAAATTTAAGATTTAATATGAGTAAGTCATATGCTGTGTTGGTTTTTAGGGTAGAGAGCATTTTATTATACACACACACACACACACACACACACACACACACACACCAGGGTGTGCATATGAAAGTCAGAAAACAATTTTAAAAAGTCATTTATCTTCTTCCACTTATGTGTCAATAGGCATTAAACTCAGACTATCAGCCTAGCAACAGAGCTTTACCCACTAAACCATCTTCTACTACATACATATTGTCTTCATCTTCCAATTACATACTGCTGATGGAACTTCACGATGCTCATAGTGTTGTTTTTCTACTACATTTTAAATTTAGCTAATATCTTAGTATTTCCTAAGGAAAAATGTGACATCCTTTTTACAAATAATGGATCGACTTAAGGATGCTATTGTACATGGTCAACTTCTTTTAATATTTAAATTTCCTTGAAGTTTTACTCTCCTGTCAGCACATACTCTGAATGATGGCCTGACTTTACACATCATGGCTCATATTTTCTTATATCTTATTAAGTTTAATCTCATAAAGGAGTGCTTCATTTTCTCCTATAACTGTGATTGACTATGTCCAACAGTTCTCAAATGTTAGATCTATTTCATTTTAATTTTATGTGACTTTTTTTTTCCAGAAATGAACTCCATAATGTATTTGTAGCTTTGATTTGTCTCAATTGCAGATTTGTTGTTAATTTTCATTTGATACTTGATTTCATTTTTCTGGCACCAGATGAATGATGGAAGAGTGAATCAGAATATCACATTAGGTCCTAGAAGCATGATCTTTGTGCTGAAACAAAAGGATAAGCTTCAGATACTATGGAAATAGTATTTTGATTTTATCTGGTGTCACTTCCTTCAAATGTGGTAGACATTTGAATTTTATTTGAATTAATTCTTGCCAGACTTTTGTAGGTCAGGCTTTCTCCCTAGGCTCTGAGCAACTAAACCAGAGCAATGGCTTTTCTAAGGCTCAGGGGGTGCTGAAGTGTGATACCTGTAGGTGGGAAGGATATAATTATAGATATATTTATAAAATCTTTGTGGAATAATTTTCAATGAAAGTACTGCTTTCAGCCAGCAGAAGGATTTGCAAATATTGCCTGCTATGAAAACAGTCGTAATCTCTGGAGACAGGCAATGGCAAAGGGAAGCCATCACATCACATGCATGACCAGCCTTTTTTATTTGACCTCAAACATCTATTTCTAGTCCTGAGTCAAAGGAAAAGTCATGAATAAACCTAATGATCTATTAAGAAATATACTAACTTGGCTTTTATTAATGTAAAATGCATAGTAAAATAATAATAAGGGTATGCCAGACAGAATATATAAAAACTGTGCAAATTAAGCTCTGAAGTCCTTAAATATCTGTAGCTTGAGGACAGGAAATAGTGTGAAAAAGGATATGCAAAACTCAAGAATAAATGTTTCACAACAATAATATAGAAATGTAAAATTAGAACTATATGGTATCATCTTTTAAAAGTAAGCAGGGGCTGGAGAGGTGGCTTAGCAGTTAAGAATGTATGCAGTTCTTACAGAGGGCAGGAGTTTTTTTCCAAGCACCTAAGTTGGGTAAATATCAAATGCCTGTAACTCCATGTAACTCTAGCTGCATGAGCTCTGACACCCTCCTTTAGCGTCCATGGCCCCTGCACTCATATGCACAAACACAGGTAAACAACTCTTTCACACACGCACACAATGAGAGAAAGAGAGAAAGAGAGAGAGGGGGAGGGGGAAAGAGAGAGATACATGCATGCAACTCAAAATAAAATAAAAATATTAAAAATTATTAAACATTTATGCTAAGGGAGAAAAAGACAAAATTCTACCCTAAATAAAATTTGGTTCACTTGGAATAAGATTTTGAAACATGATTTCTTCAATAAGAATGAGATTGATAACTAACTTATCCACCATCATAGAGCCCTTATCTAGTAGCTGATGGAAACAGAAATAGACACCCACAGCTAAACACAGAGCCGAACTAGAATCCAGATGCAGAGAGGGAGGACAACACCAGGCTATAGAAACCCACAGAGACAGCTGACCTGAACAAGGAGGAGCTAATGGGCCCCCCAGACTGATAGCTGGGAAACCAGCATAGGACTGACTCAGACCGCCTGTCTCAGTTAGAAGGCCTGGGCAGTCTAAGGGACCTCTATCAGTGGAATGAGGATGTATCCCTGGTGCACAAAAGGACTTTGGGAGCACATTCTCAAAGGAGGGATACGCCCTTAGCCTAGAGGCAGGAGGGAGGGTCTAGTCCCTACTCCAAATGACTTGAGATTTAACAGATTTTGATGACCCCTCCTGGAAGGCACCACCCTCCCTGTGGAGAAGGGAAAGATGGGATGGGAGGATGGTGGTGGGAGCATGGGAGGGAGGAAGAGAAGGAAAGAGGGAGGGTAGGAGAGGGAACTGGGATACATATATAAAATAAGAAAAATAAAAAAATGAATAAAATATTAAAAAAAAAATAAAGTGAACCAGGCACTTAATAAAAGGCAGGCTGATAACTCAAGTAAAATGTGATTGGTTCTTGGTTAACTGAAGAAAAAGATGATAAATCCAAGAAGGCTGTAGACCATGGAAAGGTGTTACATTACACCATTTTCCCCCAGTCAGAGTGATGCGTATTTGACTTTCTGTGCTATTTCTGGACTTCTGCAATCTATACAACTAATCATGTGTTAATTTCTGTCCCAAAGGAGAGCCATGTGTCAACCAGTTGGGGAATAGGAAAAAAATAAGTTTTATTTAATGTGTATGTAGGTATGTCTGAGTGTATGTATACATACACACAGACACTGTGACATGCTTAGAGAGAGTGTCAGAATCCCTGAAACCCTAGTTATAGGCTATTGTGAGATACCATGTGTGTTCTAAAAGAGAAGTTAGCATTCTCAACCACTGAACCCTTGCTAGCCCCTGGACTGAGAGCTTTTAGGTGATGGTTCTATATATCAATGGATGGGTCAATCATGAAGGCATGAAGTCACTAGCTAATTTTAGAAATGCCTTTTTCTGTGCTTTAACAGCACATGTTAGACAGGAAAGTGCCTCAATTAATCATTTGGCATATCTTTGTATATGGTAATTGTGTGTGTCTGTGTGCTCATGTGTGTTGTGTGCACACACAGTCCATATACATGCACTTTGGACAGTGTAAACACATACAGGTTGGAGGATAAGCTAGGATCTGTCCATATCTCTGCACGTTTCACCTCATTTGCCATAAAATTGAGTGTTTTGCTGATGAATATACCAGGCTGTCTTGAGAGTTTCAAGGAATTCCTAGTCTCTGCTGTCTCCATATCACTATTGGAATGTTGGGATTACATACACGTGTTACCATTTCTGCTCTTATTCCGAAAAAGAGTCTCAGGTCCTGATGCCTGTCTGGCAAGGGCTTTGCTCACTGAGATATCTTCCCAAGTACAAACTCAGCATTCATGAAAGTAATTATAAAAGTATATTTTACTACATTTATTAAATAAAGCAAATTTGAGTGTTCAATTAAAATTTTATGTGTGTGGGACATGAGAGGATTTGACATACATATATGTGTGTGTGTGTGTGTGTGTGTGTGTGTGTATTGGGATAAATTTGACGCAGGATATTAGCGCACCTATCATCTTGCATTTTTATCTTTTACTATTTTAAGATGTATACTGCCTAACTCTTAACACTGTTTTCCCCGATATGCTAATCCACAATTCTTGATGCATGTTCTATCAGAAAGTTTATACTATAAGGTGTTGTGTTTTTCAGATTCATTCTCTCGCCAATCTTCAGACCTTCTTATTTCCTCTAAAACACTGTCTGGGACTTACGGTCCAACTTTAGCCAGCTTATTTGTTGCCCTTTCTTAAGGCCTGAATGTGTCCCCCTTTCTTTCTGATAGCATAATGAAACTCAGGACTTGTCCCACCCCTTCTGACAGAGCTCTTCCCTCTGCTGATTCTCACCTAGGGCTTCCACAGTTAACCTCATATTTCATCAGATGTTGTACTGCTATGCCCATTAGTTGTTTTGATAGCACTCATATTAGTGCCATGTGGTCTGGCTATAGCAGTAGAAATACCAAGGTAATCCTTGGATAGTACTACTGCCTAGCACTGCATTATGGTGTCTACATCACTCGCCTAAGTTCATCTCATTATGTCAGCATCCTGCACCCTTTCTTCCTCAAAGAAATCCTGAGGACAGTACAGAAAGAGATGTGGGAAGAGGGGGGGTTCAAATAACTTCTGTTTCCACAGATTATTATAATTATACATTTTTATTGATTTTAGTTTTGACCATGCTTAATTAATTATGCTGTATAGAGGAAAAGACAGTGTACATAGGAGCCAATGTCATCAGAGGCTTTGAACATCCACTGTAGAACTTGACATATCTCTTCCAGAACTTAAGAGAGCTATTATAATTTTTTAGAGAATTGGGGATTTAACAGTCCTGTGGTGTATATGTGTGTGTGTGTGTGTGTGTGTATGTGATGTGTAGTGTGTGGTATGTGTGTGTGTGTGATGTGTAGTGTGTGGTATGTATGTGGGTGTAAATATGTAGGTCTGTGTGTGTGTGTGTGTGTGTGTGTGTGCATGTAGACTTACACTGAAAGTATGCTTCTGTGTTGAATCTGGTATTTTATTTTGTATGCACCTTTCACCTTAATAGTTACTTATCAGTTTTAGTTTAAGATATTTTCATTTGTGTGTATATAATTAATATGAACATTTTCCTTAAGATGGTCAAGGTTATAATAGTTAAGAAACACTTTTATGAAATCATTTTATTGCAATTATTTAGCACTTATGAATACCCATTTACATTTATGCAAAAGCCTGGCTGTGGAACTCATAAGTCTCATTGCAGTGTATGTAATGGTATGAGAAACTCATATGTGAGTTACCTTTACAAATAATTTCTCCTTTCTTGTATTGTCTTTAACAACTTGTTACAACTGTGCATTGTGTAAATTAATTGTAATTATTATTTATTTTGGGGGGTAGGAGGGAGACAAGGTTTCACTTGTATCCAAGACCAACTTAGAAATTGTTTTGAAGTTCAGTCTGGCCTCAAACCCATAGTATTCATTCTGCCTCATACTCTTGAGTTATGGGATGGCAGACATAAGCCACCATGCCTAATTCTTTTTTTGATAATTTTTTAATTTAAATTTGAAACAAGCTTGTTTTACATGTCAATCCCAGTTCCTGAACGCTCCCATCCTCCCCTATTAACCCCAACAACCCCCATCCCATCCCCTTTCTGCTCCCTAGGGAGGGTGAGGTCTTCTATGGGAAGTCTTTAAAGTCTGCCATATCATTTAGAGCAGGGCCTACACCCTCCCTCATATAGACTGTGAGAGTATCCTTCTATGTGAAATGAGCTCCCAAAGTCCATTCGTTTAATAGGGAAAAACTTGTACAGCCACTTTGGAAATCAGTATGGTGATTCCTCAGGAAAATGGGAATCAGTGTACCTCGAGATCCGGTAATTCCACACTTAGGCATATACCCAAAAGATGAACATTCATACAACAAGGACATTTATTCAACTATGTTCGTAGCAGCATTACTTGTAATAGCCAGGACCTTAAAGCAACTTAAATGCCTCTCAGCTGAAGAATGGATGGAGAGAATGTGGTACATTTACACAATGGAATACTACTCAGAGGAAAAACAACAAAAAACAACGGAATCTTGAAATTCATGTTTGATTTTTATTTGGTTGTGGTTTGGCTTGCTCACATTTAGAGATGAAAAGCTTCTTTGCCTTTTTTTATAGTATTTATGTCACTTTTATTTGGTGATAATTTGACTTTACAGATTTTTGATAGCAAATTCCCTTGCTATGTTTCTCTTGTAGGTTATTCATAAGGTGATTTGGGCTTAAGTGCTCAGTATGTTCAATGCATTGTTTCTGACAAGCAGGGGTATGTGTGGTGGTGGTGGGGGGGGGGTTCACTAGGCAAAAGAGATTTAAACAAATTTCGTGCAAGTACCAAAATCTTCTTTAAGCTTTACAATTCTCAAATTTCGTAAAAAGATTTATCATATCCATTCTCCTGTCCTATTATTTTCAAGATTCTCCTCACATCCCAGACATGCTTTTTTTTTTAATCTAATTCTCTATTTTTTTATTTTTTATTATTTTTATTTTAGCAATAAAGACTCCAGAGTCAGGTATTGGGGTGAAAATCTGCTAGCTCAGAGAGGCAGAAAAAACATTTGGCTGCTTCCTCCTCTGTCATTGTCCCAGTAAGAGAAGAATTCTCTCCTATACCTTCTCAAACAAAAACTGTTTCCAACTGAATGTCCCTCCCTCCTTCCCTCCTTCCCTCATTACTGCTCTCTCTCTCTCTCTCTCTCTCTCTCTCTCTCTCTCACACACACACACACACACACACACATATACACCACAGGACTGTTAAATCCCCAATTCTCTAAAAAATTATAATAGCTCTCTTAAGTTCTGGAAGAGATATGTCAAGTTCTACAGTGGATGTTCAAAGCCTCTGATGACATTGACTCCTATGTACACTGTTGCTCTCAGCGGCTTTTTCAACTGGTATCAACTGGTAGTTTACTCCAGCTCTCAACCTATGGTTGATTTTATTTAATCCTGTCTACTATATTCCAGCAGGAAACTCTTGGATTAAAGGTATGCGCATAAGGAGTTAAGCATCCCAGCAATCAGGAAGTAAAGGCAGGCAAATCTATTCAAGTGTGAGGCCAGCCTGGTCTACAGAGCAAGTTCCAGAACAGGCTCCAAAGCAATATAGAGAAACCCTGTCAATAAATAAATAAATAAATAAATAAATAAATAAATAAATAACAAGTGTGTGCTTAGGGCTGAGCCTTACCACATTTAGAAGCAGGTTCTTCCAGTAAACAATGCAATCTCAGGGTTCACTGTGTGAACAAATATCCCACAACACATGCATGCTATTTTCTATTTTCTGAATGTATTTAAAATTTACGTATTCCCTTTTCCTTTCTCTCTTTTCCTGACCAATAGGATTCTTTCTTCTCTCTCTCTCTCTCTCTCTCTCTCTCTCTCTCTCTCTCTCTCTTTCTGCTGTGTTTGATTCATCCCTGCTGTATGTTTTATACCAATTATGGCATATAAATTATACATATAAATTACCAAAATCTGTATTACCATGCTACTTGAAGTATTAGAAACACAATTATTAATAATATATTAAATATTACTTATTTTAGGTAAAATAATGGCACAAAAATAAGAACTATAGTTATGATAAATAGCCTGTCCATATCTATACTGGTTTATGGAGCCATGGGATGCAAATAGGAAACGGGAATTTCTTCTAGAAGGAATTGTCTGAGGGATCATCATAGTTTTTATCTGTGGAAAGGGGAATACCAGTCATATGCTGAAGTGCAGGTAGGTTTGTATTTTTTCCAGGTTTGAGAAAAGACCTAGTGCTTATCAATTTCAGGTCTTTGAATAGATTAAGAGGAGGCATTCAGTCTTAAAATCTGGCATTCTTAACCTTAAAGGAGAGTATGCATGGGAATGATCTAATAATGTGGAAAGTAGATAATCTTTTAGAGATTGGACTTTCTTAATGAACAGGATTTACTTTTATGATATGTATGTATGCATATTTGTGTTGGAGTATTTATGTTATGCTACTTGTTTAAAAACATGAAAAGAAGTCAATGATGTGAAGTGTGTAGTAGAATGGATGCCTTCACTCAGCATTCTGAGTTGTGTGCATTCAATTAATAAATATTCTTCATAAAATGTTAGTAAATATGTCAGACCCTTAAAACTAATAAACACTTTGGTTTGGCAATTTCACTTCAGGGAAAACATATCTGTTTTATTTTCATTTCATGGGAAAATAAAATTAACCAGAGACTTCTCTATACATCTTATGATTGGGAGGGGTTGCAATTATATGTGTATCTTCTGACCCAGATCCTTATTATGTGCATTATAAATCTCGTTCCTTATTGGAAGTGACACTTGGTTCTGAAGATCTGGAAAGAAGAGCCTGTTAAATTTTGAATCAAGCTTCATCCTGTTTTTTTTTTTTTTTTTTCCTCTAGTGAATTACTCAGCAAAATCTTTGTTTTGCAAAACGCTTTGGATTTAGTTTAGTTTTATTACAACTGTCATACACTAACTAATGTAAGTGCTAGTGGCCATAGTGTGGTGATATTAAAACTACTTACAGTGGAAAATTCAACAAAAACCATGATACAATATTTTTTATAGTATTTAAAAGTTACTTATACTGCAAGAATATATTTAAACATAATAATGAGGAAACATTGGAAATGAAAAATAATTATTATATTTGTCTAGTTGAAGTGAAGTAAATTCTTTTCATAAATACTTTATATAGTTTTCTAGTTACATAAAGAATATGTGAAATTTACTTCCAATGTGGATCATTGGGAACAAAAGAAAACTTTTGGTTAGGTGTTGTGATGTATGCCTTTAGTTCTCAGAGAGTAGGTAAAGGCAGGAAGGTGACTAGTAAAAGCTACCCTGGGTTCAGAGCAAGACTCTGTCTCAAGAAAAAAAAAAACATCAAAGTTCAAATTATAATTTTAAGTAGGTATTTTCTAAAGCTCTATTTCAGAAGCATGGTACTAAAGAGCATCCAGTTACTTCCTTTAAATCTCTTTACTCAGGCCAGAATGTTTGCTTCTCTCCTCAGAATTTACAGACCCTCTGGAGCTATAATCAACATGCTATAATATGACAGCTAGGAGTTTAGGGTTATATATTTAGCCAACTTTGAAAAGAAAAACTTCTTTTATTTATTTTTATTTGTAGGTATGTGTGTGCATGCTTGTCTGTATGAGCAATATGTGTGTACACTACCCACAGAGGCCAGAATAAGACGTGCCCCCATGGACTTGTAGTAACAGATAGTTATAAGCCGCCATGGGGATTGCCTGCAAGTGCGCTAGTACTCCTAATTAGGAAATTATCTCTCAAGCTCCAGCAGGCTTCCTTGAACACCAACTGTAACATTTAAAACTGGTTTGTAATGAATTTCATATTGTCTCCAGTATTCAGCTTTTAATTTTTAATTTCTATGATGGAAGTGATTATTAAATTGTGAAGATCTGTTTTAAAAGGTATCTGATAGAAAAGAAAGTGGGAAATAACCTTAAACACATTGTCACAGGAGACAACTTCCTGAATAGAACATGAATAACATAGGCACTAAGATTGACAATTAATAAATAGGGCCTCATGAAACTATTAAGGTTCTATAAGGCAAAGAATAGTGTCAATTAACAAAACACCAGCCTACTGAATGGAAAAGATTTTCACTAACCACATATTTGACAGAGGGTTGGTTTCCATAATATATAAAGAACTCAAGAAAGTACACATCTAAACTCCAAATAATACAATTAAAAATGGGGTAAAGTTCTAAACAGAGTTCTCAACAGAAGAATCTCAGATAGCCAAGAAAGACTTAACGAGATGTTTGACATCTTAGCAAGGAAGCATAAATCAAAGCAACTTTGAGATACCACCCTACGTAAGTCAGAATGACTAAGATTAAATATGCAAGTGACAGTTCATGCTAGGAACGTTGTGGAAAAGGGAGAACACTCATATGTTCATCCCTGGGATGAAGCCTACTTGGTCATGGTGGATGATTTCTCTGATGTGTTCTTGGATTGATTTACCAGTATTTTGTTGAGTATTTTGTGTCAATGTTCATGAGAGATATTGATCTTTACTGCTTTTCCTTAGTTGTGTTTTTGTGTGGCTTGGGTACCAAGGTAATTGTAGCCTTGTAAAAAAGAGTTTGGCAATAAACCCTCTGCTTCTATTGTGTGGAACAATTTGAGGAGTATTGGTATTAGCTCTTCATAGCAGCATTATTTGTAATATCAAGAACCTGGAAGCAAACTAGTTGCCCCTCAACTGAAGAATGGTTGAAGAAGATATGGTGCATTTACACAATGGAATACTACTCAGCAGAAAAGAAACAATGGGATCTTGAAATTCACAGGCAAATGGATGGAAATTGAATCAACCTTCTTGAGTCAGGTAAGTCACAAAAATAGGAGCATGGATTTTAGAAATAAAGCAAGGGATCACCAGCCTACAATTCATACCACCAGAGAAGCTAGTATACAAGGAGGACCCTAAGAGAATCATACAAAGTCTCCCAAAGAAAGGGAGAGGGAAAAGATCTCCTGAGCATACTGGGAGCAGGGATGGAGGAAGCAGTGAGTGGAGAGGGATTTAGGAGAAAGAGAAGGGGAGAAGAGGAGGGAAGAGAAGAACATGAGGGACCAGGAAGATTTAGTCAGGGGGTGAATAGAGGAGAGCAAGAAAAGAGATACCATAATAGAAGGATCCATTATAGGTTTGAAGAGAAAACTGAAACTAGAGGAATGTCCAGAGACCTACAAGGATGACTCCCAACTAACAAGACCAGGCTGCAGAAACCCACAGAGACAGCTGACCTGAACAAGGGGGAGCTCATGGGCTCCAGACTGATAGCTGGGAAACCAATATTGTACTGATCCAGACCCCTGAACGTGGGTCTCAGTTAGAAGACCAGGGAAGTCTATGGGACCTCTGACAGTGTAACCAGGATGTGTCCCTGGTACATGAAAGGACTTTGGGAGCATGGTGGAATACTCCCTTAACCTAGAGACAGGAGGGAGGGCCTAGACCCTACCCCAAATTACTTGACAGATTTTGATGATCCCTCCTAGAAGGCCTCACCCTCCCTGTGGAGAGGGTGGGGAATAGGATGGGAGGGGGGATCAGGAGTCATGGGAGGATGGGAGAGAGAGGTGACTGGGATCGATACATAAAATAAGAAAAAATAATAATTTTTTAAAAAGGGAACATTCTTCCATTGCTGGTGGGAGTGCAAATTTGTATAGCCACTTTATAAATCAATATGGCAATTTCTTAGAAAATGGGGATTTTATCTACCCAACACCCAAGCTATACTAATCTTGGCCATATACCCAAAGGATGTTCAATCATACCACAAGGACATTTACTCGACAATGTTCATAGCAGCTTTATTCATAATAACCACAACCTGAAAACAACCAAGAATATCTCTCAACTGAATCATAGATAAAGAAAATGTGGTAATTTACATAGCAAAGTGTTATTCATCTGCTAAAAACAATAACAACATGAAAATTGCAGCCAAATGAATGGAACTAGAAAGATTCATACCAGAGTGTCTAGGTAATTAGGAGGGCTCAAGGGGTGGGGGGAGGTGCTTGGAGCTCTCTGGAAGGGGAAATAGGAGATATTTTGTTGATGGACTGGGGTTGGGAGTGATATGAACCTGAGGTATTATACTGGGGATGAGTGGAGGAGGAGAGTACTGAAAGGGATGACTGGAACAATGGCATTTCTGGGAGATCAGAAACCTGTGCAAGGGAAACTCTCAAGAATCTACAAGGATAACCGCAGATAAGATTGTAAGCAATAGGGAGTACATAATATGAGATGACCATCTCCTGTGACCAGCCATGACACCACGGGAGGGTTTAGGGAAGCAAACCAGCCACATCACCTTTGACCTACAGTCTGTTCTGTCTATGGGATATTTTTGGGCAAGGGTGGTGCAGAGAAACAAGAGTGGCAAACCAATGACAATTCCAGACTCAGAACCATGACACAAGAGTCAGTCCAACCCTGAGACTTCCTGGAGTGCCAGGAAACAGGCTGAATTGCCCAAACACTGAGGATAAAACCAAACATAACTGAAAAAAAAATGTGAATGTAATGATGCCTAATGATATTCTGCAATACTCATAGATTTGTATCTATACTAATTGTAATTGGTGAGACTTTATCCAACAAATGATATGATAGATGAAGAGACCCACACATTAGACTAGGCTCAAGAAATCCTGCTCAAGAAAGGAAGGGAAGGACTGTACGAGCCAGAGGGGTTAAGGACATTGCAAGAAAATCCACAGAATCAACTAAACTTGCCTTATGTGCTCTCACAGAGACTGTATCTACAACCATGGAGACTGCATAGGACTGACCTACATATATATGGCAGTTGTATAAATTTGTCTCCTTATGGGACACCTAACAGTGGGAGCAGCGGCTGTCTTTGACTCCTTTCTTGGTTTCTTGAACCCTATTCTTCATATTCATTTGCATTGCTCAAACTTCATAAGAGGGGATGTGCTTAGTCTTACTGCAACTTGACATGCCATGCTTTGTTGATTTCATGGGCAGGGAAAGGGGAAGTAGTGGGAAGGAGTACCTGAAGCTGAGATGTATAATAAATAAACAAAATTTTTTTCAATCTATAAAAGGTTCAATGTCATGTAACAAGTCCAGGCACAATGCAAGTACATGAAAATAATATATTACTTAAGATTAAACATGAAAAACAGATAATAAAAATTGTAAGTATCGTAAACTCTCCAGCTCTTGTTCAAAGAAATTAAGAAATAATTTATTCTGAGCTATATATGAGTTATCATGTCCTAGGATCTTAGATTTAAGTTGCCCTGAATGATATGTTCTCTTATAGAAGTAGTCACATGAACTTTTAAAAGCCAATAAATTAGTGAGTCCTTGAAGTGCGTTGTAGTGATATGCTGTTTATGATTTAATAAAGGTCATCTAAGGGTTCATAACATAAAGCAAATCACAGGCCATAGACACCAAGCAATGGTGGCACACACCTTTAATCCAAGGACTCAGCAGATAGAGGCAGATGGAGCTCACTGAGTCCAAGACCACCCTGGTCTGCATAAGAGTGGATCAGTCTAAAAGGATAACAGAGCTCAGGCCTTTCATCCCAGCACTAAGGATGTTTAAAAGGAAGGAACAAAGGATGTCATGTGAGATTTTGTTTTCAGATAGGGAGAGCATTACACTCTGAAGATTAGTGGAGACAGGATCACCCATTTCATTCTGAGGTAGAGGTAAGAACTAGAAGCTGGATGCTTTGCGTTTTTGATCTTCAGCTTGGACCTCAATATCTGTCCCTGGGTTATATTATTTGTATTACAGTGCATTGCTGACAACATCAGATAGGTTCATCTCAGCAGTTCAGGGAAAATAATATTTCAGACTTCAGATGCTTAGCTTTTGGGTTTATGATGTTTATGTGAATTGTAAACTTGACAATCTAGAATCACCTGAAAGTTTTCTTGGAATATTGATTATGTTAATTGGGGTGAGAAGACTTTCATACTGTGGGTAATACTAATCCCTAGGTAGGATATATGGCACAGTGTAAGAGTGGAGGAAGTGAGCTGAACATTAACTCTCCTCTTCTAATGGCACACTTAAAGGGAGCAGCAACCTCTTACTCCTAAGAATGTGATTTCCCACTATGATGGATTGTGAACTGGAACCTGAACCAAAATAATCTCTCTATCTATGAAGTTGCTTTTATCAGCAATACCATTCTTGGGCATTTACCCAAAGGAAGTTCAATCATACCACAAGGACTTTTCTTAACAGTGTTCATAGCAGCATTATTTGTAATAGCCAGAACCAGGAGGCAACCTAGATGCTCCTCAACTGAAGAATGGATAAGGAAAATGTGGTACATTTACACAAAGGAGAACCACTCAGAGGTAAAAAAAAAAAAAAAAGAATAATGACCTCATGAAATTTTCAGGCAAAGGGATGGAACTAGAAACAACCATCGAGAGTGAGGTAACCCAATCTCAGAAAGACAAACAGTATGTATTAACTCATAAGAGTGTTTTAGATGGGCTCTCTGCTCCTCCCTGTTCTAGAGACAATGCATCTTTTCATGCAGTGCCAGCCTCGTATTTGAGACACAATGGTGAAGGTCGGAATGAACGGATTTGGCCGTATTGGACGCCTGGTTACCAGGGCTGCCATCAATTCTGGCAAAGTGGACATTGTTGCCATCAATGACCCCTTCATTGACCTCAACTACATGGTTTATATGTTCCAGTATGACTCTACCCACGGCAAGTTCAAGGACACAGTCACGGCTGAGAATGGGAAGCTTGCCATCAACGGGAAGGCTATCACCATCTTCCAGGAGCGAGATCCTGCCAACATCAAATGTGGTGATGCTGGTGCCGAGAATGTTGTGGAGTCTACTGGCGTCTTCACCACCATGGAGAAGGCTGGGACCCACTTGAAGGGTGAGGCCAAGAGGGTCATCATCTCCGCCCCTTCTGCTGATGCCCCCATGTTTGTGATGGGTGTGAACCATGAGAAATATGACAACTCCCTCAAGATTTTCAGCAATGCTTCCTGCCCTACCAATTGCTTAGCCCCCTTGGCCAAGGTCATCCATGACAACTTTGGCATTGTAGAAGGACTCATGACCACAGTCCATGCCATCACTGCCACCAAGAAGACTGTGGATGGCCCCTCCGGGAAGCTGTGGCATGATGGATGTGGGGCTGCCCAGAAATCATCCTTGCATCCATCCACTGGTGCTGCCAAGGCTGTGGGCAAGGTCATCCCAGAGCTGAATGGGAAGCTCACTGGCATGGCCTTCCGCATTCCTACCCCCAATGTGTCCCTCGTGGATCTGACATGCCGCCTGGAGAAAGCAGCCAAGTATGACATAATCAAGAAGGTGGTGAAGAAGGCATCCGAGGGCCCACTGAAGGGCATCCTGGGCTACACCGAAGACCAGGTTGTCTCCTGCGACTTCAACAGTGACTCCCACTCTTCCACCTTTGACGCTGGGGCTGGCAATTGCTCTCAATGACAACTTTGTAAAGCTCATTTCCTGGTATGACAATGAATTCGGCTACAGCAACAGGGTGGTGTACCTCATGGCCTACATGGCCTCCTCGGAGTAAGAGCCCATCCTGGACCATCCACCCCCAGCAAGGACATGAGCAAGAGAGAGGCCCTGGCTGCTGAGCAGTGCCTGTCCAACAAACCCCGACACTAATCTCCTTCACAGTTTCCATCCCAGACCCCCAGAATTAAGGGGCTTAGGGAGCCCTGCTCTCTTGAGTACCATCAATAAAGTTCATTGCACCTGTCCAAAAAAAAAAAAAGAAAGAAAAAAGAAAAAAAAAAGAGTGTTTTAGATGTAAAGCAAAGGATAAGCAGACTATAATCCACTGCTCCAGAGGAGCTAATTAATGAGGACAAACCTAAGAGGGACACATGAATCACCCTGGGAAGATAAACTAGATGATATCTATACAAATAACTGACTGTGGGTGGTGTGTGTGTGTGTGTGTGTGTGTGTGTGTGTGTGTGTGTGTATGCATGTGTGTGTTTGTGTGATAAGAACAGGATGGAACATGATGGCTAGGTGGGGAGGGGTGCAATGGAAGGGCAATGAAAAAAATATTTTAATAGAGAGTGCCACTATGGGCTTAGGGAGAAATCTGGTGCTATGGTAACTTCCAAGAATCCACAAGGTAGATCCCAATTAAGACTCCTAATAGTAAAGAGATGGCCTAAACTGGCCTACCATTGTAATCAGATTGATGAATACCACAACTATTATTATGGAGCCTTTACAAAGTTATTGATGAAACCAGATCCAGAGATCCACAACCAAGCACCAGGCAAAATTCAGTTAAAGAAAGGGAGGAGGGAATATATGAGCAAAAGATGTCAAATCATGATGTAGAAATCTTCAGAGACAGCTGAACCAAGCTCATGGAAACTCATGAACTGTATGTAGCCTTACAACTATGGAGATTCCATGGAACTGAACTAGGCCCTTTGTATGTGAGAGACAGTTGTAAAGCTTGGACTGTCTAAGAGTCCCCTGGCAGTGGGACTAACATCGCTTCATAGTACATGAGTTAGCTTGTTGGAGCCCACTCCCTATGGTGGGATGCCATGCACAGTCATGATACATGAGAGTGGGGCTTGGTCCTGCCCCATCTTAATGTGCCAGACTTTGTTGACTCCTCATGAGAGCCCTTATCCATCAGGAGAAGTGGACTGGGGAGATGGGATGGGAGGGCCATAGGGGGTTGTAGGAGGGGGTGGGAGGGAGATATGATATTGGAATGTAAAATGAAAATTAAAAAGTTAAAAAAGAAAAAAAATAGACATTTCCAAAATTTTTATTAAAATTAATTCAGGAGATCTGGCACAGTCACACTTACATACATGCAGATGAAACACCAATGCAAATAACAGTAAATAAATCTTAAAAAAAATAAAAGTAGTTAAAATGAGTCCATGCAAGCTCATGCTATTCCAAGTATGTGGTGAACGACACAATCTAGAAATCATTGTTAATGGTTAACTGGAAACAAATAGCAACAGCAGTAGCTCAACTGAAAATAGTTAATACAATAAAAACTAAAAGAAATTCCCATGATTTTGAAAGGAAAGATAAGAATGAGAGATAATTAGGGATAAGCTTACCAAGGAGTACCAGAGACTGGGACACATATAAAGAATAAAGATCCGTTGTTCACAGTTTTGAAACCTGATAAATTCAGTGTCAAGGTGCTGATATGTTGTATGTCACTCAATGCCTTCATTTGGTGGGAAGACTCACATGACAATACAGCAAGTAGTATGAGTGCTCTAGTCTCTGCCCCTTGTGAAACAGGTCACATCATAGAACTACAGTGACATCTCACAGTGCTCAGCCCCAAATGGTATTAACAGGAATTCAAGGATTAAATTTCTCACAAACACTCTAGGGGAAGCATGTTTGAATCACAGAAGGCCTATATCATATTTTTTTGTAAACAAAAAAAAAATCAATATACATAGAAAACTGCAAATATTTGTGGGTTAATGCCACAGAATTGTATTAATCAGAGGATGAAGAGAACTGAATCAGGTAAAATAAAACCTTTTCCTCAGCATTTCTATTAGACAAGACCGTCCAATCTGGAGCTGCAAATCTCCAAAATTTAGGATGAAATTCTCACCCTTTTCCACATATACACATTCTCTCTTTCAGTGCATGTGAATGTGTCTGCCTCTCGCTGCCCCCTATCTAATTCAAATGTTTGAGTAATATTTGAAAAGGAACCATTTAATATGTATGAGAGGATATGAAGTAAGAAAGGGGGAACTGAGGAAGAAAAGTGATTGGCCAAAAGAGATTACACACAATATAAAGATTGTCAAGCATGGAAGCATATCATTGTAATACACATTGCTATAGCTTCAAGTTATTTGAAGAGCCAGTCTAAAATTTAAAGGAGATTTTGTTATGAAAAGATAAGTTTAGGTAATAAATGACAATGGCTCATTAACAGAGAAGTACAAACCAAATTCTCAGGCTTCAGTACAGGAAATAACATCACAGGGACAAGACAGTGTAAAACAAGAAGAACAAATGATAAAATGGAAGTAGACCTGTGAGATAGTTCAGTAAGTAAAGATGGTTGCCAGCAAGCCTGACAATTTGAGCTTGATTATCAAGGCCCAAATGTGGAAATAGAAAACAATTGTCCTGTGGCCTCTACCTGCATAGGGTGGCATGAATTCACCAATCTACTATCATGCACATATGATAAATTAAAGGTAGGTATATAATGAAAATTTTAAGCGAGGAAAAAAATCTACAAAATGAAAGTAAAATGAGACAAATTCTCCATGTAGTTTGTTAAACATAATAAACTATGTAATTTCAGACAGATTGGCAAAAAATATAGAGTTGAAGATAAATGACCATATTTGCTAGAGACCAGTTAATTAAGTAGAACTCTAAAAGAATGGGTAGGTACTAAACAATGAGATGTGCCAATATGTATTCATCAACCATGAGTAATAAAATGGAAATAGAAAGTTATTCTAAAATACTATTCATAAGTACACCCTAGAAATAGGAAAGGAAATGTTCAAAATACATCATGCCTCAAGGAAAATAAATACTGTTAAAACTGAAACACTTCCCTGTAAACGTGTGAATTTTAAAGATAATATAATTGTTTGGAAACCTTAGCAAACAAATCAAAAACTTATAAGAGAAAAATATCAGGCAGGCTTCAGAGCTCTCAATAATATACATCATTGGAAATTAGGTAAGGTCTAAATGCACAATCCTCCAGGAAATGCAGTGAGCAAAATACTTACCTAAATGGATTGTTGAAACAGAGAGGCACCAGAAGGTATCTTTGATTACATAAGTGCTGGTAGAATACATTTCTTTTAAAAATCACCATAATAAAAATATTAAAAGATAACCCTCAGTTGAATGATGCTGGCAAAGTAGAAATGATGTATCAAATAGTATTTGACCTTAAATTTCATTTAACTTTTAGTTTTTTGAAGTTTGTTTTTTTTTTTTTTTTTGTAAACATATCTTGGTTATCTTCACTTCCTTTCCGAAGCTCATCCTCTGTTCACCCCTTTTCACTAGCTACCCAACTTTGTTTCCTATTTAAATTTTTAAAGAAAAATGTGTGCTGTCTAAATATTCTTGGATGTGTGCTCTTACTCTGGAGAGTGATTGGATTAGCAGGTTCTACCCTCTTCCAGAACAGCATCTCTCCCCTCAAAGAAGCTAACACATGTCTATAACTCTATGCAAAGGGTGTACTTTATGTACCCTATTCCCCTCTCCATGCTAGTATTTGATCTGGCTTGAGCTTGCATAGGTTTTGTGCATGCTACCATAGCAGCTACAAGTTCATTTGTGAAAGCTGTCCTGCTATGTCCAGAAGATAATATTTTCCTATAGTCATCTACCTACCACCTTTGGCCATTACACTCTCCTCTTCCATAATGATTCCTGAGCCTTGAGTTGTACTGTAATTCATACTTTCTTTTCATGGATGAGCATTCTTCAGTCTGTTATTCTTTGCTCCTTGACTAGCTCTGGATTATTGTGTTAATCACCATACTACAAATAGACAGTTCCTAGGTGAGAGATGAACAATGAGAAATGCATTTATCTATGGATATATCCACACTTCATTAGAAGTCGGTTTACTTCTATTTTGTAGCTTGAAAATAGCAGGTTTCCCTAAGCCCATGATCACCATAACAACAGAAACATATCCCAACAAGGTTGCCAATTATGAGTTTCATCTTGTAGAATGGGGCTGAAACCTAATCACAAAGCAGTACCAATGGGCATGTCTTGCCAAGTTGGTAGTTTGTAGGGTTCATACAAAGGTATGGCTGATGATTACTTTGCTTATATGGTAACTTAGACAGCAGCTTTCATCCCTATGAATAAGAACCAGTAGGGATGAAGGATCCAGGTGAGTAACAGCTAGATTTCTCCATGTCATGACGCAAGTATGTGGTGTTTTCAGAAATAAAGTATTAATGTCAAGCAAGTTCTGGATAGTAACCTAGAGAAATGCCAATAGCCTGTAATGTTTGGGGATCGATAGAAAAGTACTGATCAATGACTCAAAAATAAAAACCCACACCTGTCCCTGAGCTTTTTATTTGTTAGCTTCTGGTGTGTTGTAGGGGCATTGTTATGGGGTAACTCCATTTTAATTCTTTTTGAAACATTTGAAAGTCAAAAAAGGCATCTTTGTGTCTGTTTCAACATGTAATGTGAGTGTAATGTCAATGTAGGAATCAATGCCATTTATATCAGATGTGATATAAGAATAATTGTCTTATATCTGGTACTTATATCTGGTACTTCAAATAGTTTAGATTTAGATATATTTTCAGATCCAGATTATTAGAAAACCAAATGTTCATAACAAAATCAATCAAAATATGATAAAAATAAAGAATTGGAAATATATCAATCCTGCATTTACTAGTGCTTTCCAAGTAAAAAATTGCATATATTGAATCAAATGACATATATACACTTTAATGATACAAATAAAAAATAAATACTTTCAAAGGATAGCAACCTTTATGCAACTGAACAATGAATTTTATAGAAATCAGAAAAAAATGTAGGAAGAGCAAATATAGAATAAAATATGAGTGTGGAAAAAATGTAAATCATATTTTAAGTGGGATAGTCAATAATTGTTAGCAGAGATCACTCTCCAGACATTGAGTGGATGCATGAAACCATAGACAGTGAAGTCTTCAGTGTTTTATTTGTCTATGTGTGTATACCTGTGAAAAAATTAATTTATATATCAAGAGACCAGTGACTAAATATTGAAAAACTAAAATCTAACAATATACTATAGTAAAACTGTGTTAAGATGCTCTTTCTCAAAATATTGTACATATTATTGTATGGGTAGCATAGACAAGAGGCTATACCAGGGAAAGAAGAGATGATATTTGGATCATATCGGCATAAAGAGGACAATGTGAGATTTTTCCAGGATACTCAGTGAAACATCAATGTTGAACCTTGGTAATTTATTTACTTGTAGTATTTCCCATTTAATATTTTTAGACTTTGGTCATTGGCAAATAACAGAAACCATAGACTATGAAAGTGCTAGTGACCTGCGACCAGAAATAAAATTATTTCAGATACCATAGCAAAGTAAAACCTAAGTCTTACTGGGTTGATATTATAAATCTGTAACAAAATGACTTAAAAGTGAAAGGACTTTGAAGGCATCATGAGATTACACACAAAAATCACAGTCCACTCTTTGAGTATAGATGAAGAATCAGGGCAGAAAGCATTGGATGGGATGAATATAATGTTGTAGGCAAAGTTTTACCCTTAATGAAATCCCATCAAAGACCAAGCCCCAGTACTTGGGTAGGTGGGCTTACTCACAAATATGTTTGTGCAGTTATTATGTTAAATCATGTTTAAGTTAGTCAATGCTAGACCATGGAGAACATTAATTTTTAAAGACTAGCATTCTCATATGTAGGGAGTTGGATAAAAGCTTCATACACAGGGAAGACATGTTTTTGAGAGAGTAAGATAGAGATAGATGATAAATGTTAAAAGTCAGAAACGATCAAGAGTACCTGGAAGTTTCCACATTTAATAGGGACAAGGAGGAGTTCTCCCCATCTGCGAGAGAAATATCTGTCAACAATGGATGCTACTTCTAGGCTCCAGAACTGAAAAGCCATACATTTCTCTTGTGTTTCATAAATAGTCAACTTTATAATGTTTCATTGCACCAGTAAAAGACCAGTACAAAAGGAAAAATGAAAGTCCAATTAATATTTTATTTAATGCTTTTATTGAATTAAAAATGAATGCAAATTGATGTTTTAAAAGCTATGTTTTGATTTATATTAATTCATGTTCATTAAAAATTCATTAATTTATATTCATTAGATGTGAATTAGTGTTGATTCATAAATAAAAATTACATTCAATCAATTTAAACTTAAGTAAAAAGACATTGGCTACAGAAGGTGCTGCTGTATCTGTTTCAGGAGACAACAGAAAAATATGCAAAAGACTAAATGGCAAAACAAGTGAAATGGTTTTGTTGGAGAAAGATGAAAAGTATAGCTGGGAAGGGAATATACACAACTTCCTCTGCTATATAATACATTTTCTAAAATAGTTTGCAGAAAGATGTGGGTATCAAAAGATAAAGAAACACTTGGGATGTTCAGAATCAGAAAACAGAATTCAATATTGAGTGAGATACATAGTGAGGATATTTCCATTTACATGCTTGTCTAGATTTGGGTAATAGCAGGCAGAATTCATGTAAACTGGAATTACTTACAGAGAAAATGAATAACAAAGCAAGTACAAATGCACATGATCCTAACTTTGGGTGTTACATCCTGTGCACAGGTTATCAACTACAGACAGAATGCCAATAGATGTAAAGGATACTTTAGTTTGTATTAAACATCATACGCTGGTTGAGGGCTGATGCAATTGCTCAGTGATTAAGTGAAGGTACTGCTTTTGCAGAGGACCAAAGTTCAGCTCTAGGATTAACGTTGGTTATCTCTCAACAATCTTTTGTCTCTAGCTATTGGAGATTCACTGATCTCTGAAAACTATGTGGGCAGCTGCATAGACTCTGTGCACATACCTGTAAACATACATATAAGTAAAAATAAATCATAAAATAACTGGACTTAAAAACTTTAACTTTCATATACTGGAAATTTTTTCATTTAAATAGTTACTTAGTGGCTAATATAACTAACTCTTAAATTGCTTGATGACACTGAAGCTTAAAAAATATTTAGAAGAAATCAATAGGTGATTAATTATTTTTTCCTTTATGGCCTATTTCTGCTTTGAAAGACAATAGACCATGATGGATTTGGTTTAATCTTCTTTATCCACAGCACCATTTCCTAATTACTTTTGAAGCAGTGATTGTGAAGAATTTCCATACACACAGTAAGTAATCCAAATATTTCACTTGTACCCATATCATAGCTGGGTTCAAGTCTCATCTATTTCCATTTAACGTCATACTCTATTCCATTATTTTAGAAAAGTATAAATTGTAGTGTCTGTTAAATTTTCATCATGAACTTTTACATTCATTCAGCAATATTCACTATAACCCCAAGGTATGAGGCCTGAGATATTTATACAGAATTAAAGCAAAGAATTAATTCCAAATGTCATGTTGAGTATTGCCTTTTAAGAGCGATATTTTAATACAATTCCAAATACTTATATACATTCAATTCAGCATTTATTTATGGATATGTGTGTGTTGGCATATAAATATGAGTAGATAAACAGGACTAGCAAAATAGGGTACTAATATAGACAAGAAATGAAGAGAGTCATGCAGGTATTGTGACTCATTCCTGTAATCTTAGGACATGAGAGGTTGAGATAGAAGAATTACTATGAGGGTGAAAACATCTTAGGATGTACAGTGCGTTCAAAGGCCATTCTGGGCTATAGTTTGAGACTTGAGCCTCTGCCTCAAAAAACAAAAACAACAAAAGTAATGACAAATGAGAAAGGCCTTAATTACAGGAATTATATTAGAATTTCAATAGAATGTATGTTACCAAGTCAGACTAGGCAACTAATTGTACCTTCTAAAAATGGAGGGAAGCCATAATTCATGTGGATTCCTGCCTAACATGAAATTTTAATGGTTCTCAGTGAAAGAGAAACATGCTTAATAGTATTGTTCATGACTCTCTTCAAATGTTCTGAGCTGCAGACCCTTTCTCTGAACAGCTAACCTTTTTAACTTATCAAGGAAGACAGTCTTGTTGTGCATAACAGAATTTTACCAGTTTCCTGAAAAATAGGCTTTGACTTTCTCTATTGTTCCCAGGAAACTTGCTTGGTAATAAAGCTATGTACATTCATAAACTGGAAGCAAAAGGACCAGCTTCAGTCCAGCCAATCTTAAATGTTCACACCTTGTTTCTCCTCAGGATCTTTATTCAAAGAGACATGATATTCCTAAAAGTCTGGCCACTTTCTTCTTACTGGTTGGATAAGATATTCTTCCGAGATTCAGGAAGTTTCCCATCTTAGCTCCTTCACAGTTGCCATCCACAGAGATTTCCCAGGGTCTTAGATGCTGAGTCCACACTATTGGGATGAAATCATGGGCCTTTGATTTAATGTATGAGTTGCATTATTCTTGGCTGTGTGGTTTGGTGCCTGAATATTCTCCTTCTGGAAAATGCCATCAAGATTCATCAAAACAAACAAAACTCCTAAAATTTACTCTCTGTCTCTCTCTAAAAACAATAAGAAAAGTCACCAAAAAGGGAACAAAGGAATCTGAAGGTAGTATACAAATACCAGAAGGTGGGTATTTTATTTAAAAGATTGGTTTGTCAGCTCACACTTTGAGATACTTACAGTGTAGACATAATCACTGTGATTTTAAGTGAAAACTTTATGGTGGATGTTGTCTCAAGGAAGAAAGGTTGTAGAGAATATGGCAAAATGGAGGATTGTGTGGATGTGTTGCTTTTATAGAAAGAGAATTAATGCAGATTTCCATGAGTATGTTCTGAACACCTTTTATTTTTTTCTTATTTTACATATCAATCACATTTCTCTGTCCTTCCCCCGCCTATTCCCTACCTCCCTCCCTCCCATCTCCCATGTTCCCTGACCTCTGACAGTGGAACCAGTATGTATCCCTGGTGCAGAAAAGGACTTTGGGAGCACATTCCCCATGAAGGGATACTCCCTGAACAACTTTGGAAGGCATATCCCAGTAGCCTAACAACCTGCCACTATGATTTCCATCATCACCTCTTGTGTGTGTGTGTGTGTAGAGGTGGAATAGGTTGACAATGAGTATCTTCATCTACTTTCCATCTTGGTTTTTGAAATGGAGCCTCTTGCTTAACCTGCAGTTCCCTGATTCTCAGCTAGACAGGAATCCTCCTGCACGGCAACCTCAAACCTGAGATTGTGGATACCTACTTCTGTACCTCTTGTCTTTTAATACATGTTATGAGGAATTGAACTCAGGTCTAAGTTGAGGTTCTCAAGCTTTAGCAGCATGCCCCTTTCCAACTGAGCTATCTCCAAGTCCCAGGACTCACCTCCCAATGTTTCTATCCCATTAACATCACTGTATTGGGGACAGAGCTTACATGACACAAGATTGAACAGGCATGCCAAAGCTGAAGATCATGTGGAAGATGTATACCACTTGTGATAAACTAAAATGATTTGGAATATAATTTAAAACATAATTAAATTTTGGGGAAACAAGTCCTAATGAAGCTTCCTCATGTCAATCACCTTTCACTCTCTTTCAGTGTTTATAACTGCTTAAAGACAGTGGCATTAGAGGCTGACACTCAGATGCTCACAGCTTGAAGTGTTTGCGTCTCTTCCATTAATTATTAAGCCGTAGGCCATGGACCAGTGGGTTGGCTAAGCCCAAGATGGTCCCTGTTTTGACCAACCTGGCAACTTTAGTTTGGTATTTGGAACCCAAATGATGTTACCAGAAAACCCACTTCTGCAAATTGTATCCTGGCCTTAATATGTGTTCACACAGACGTGCATGTAAAACAAATATATAAAATGTATTTTGTAATGAATGCATTCTGTCATCTTCTTTTTCAATTTACACATGGTAGGATGATTTCTACCTCAGAAATTAGATTATGGTACAAATATTTTTCTCCTACATGAAATGTTCTGAACACTCACTGTATATCCCAGTCCAAGTGGAACCATCTAAATTTGGTCCTTATCTGTGGATGCTCAATGTTTCTCTTATCCACAATAACCTATTTTTACCTCTGGTTTTATTTGGTCTCCCTACATAGCTGAGCCTCACTTGATAGGATTGCCTCTAACTCATAGTGATCTACTTGTCTCAGCCTCCTGAGTATTGGGATTGACAGGCACAAGACACAATTTCCTGACTTTTGTTGTAGAGATCAGGAGTGACTCCCTGTTCCTTCTGTGTGAAGGACCTCCAGTATCATTTCCTTTCATTACCTTCACTATCTTTGTTGTCACTGCTTTTGCTTTCATAGTGATGCTGTGAATTTTCCCTGGAACATATTTATTACAATTAACTCAATAAAAGGATAGTTTCATTAAAAACTAATCAGCTGATACACAAGTGACTCCAAAATCAAGATAATAGGCCACAGCCGTCTGGGCAATGTTGTAGCATTTATTTTTGAACTAAGGCTTACTTTTTTTCTTAGCCATAGTTTCTATACTGGCAAAATCACCTGAGAAGTTAGGCAACATTTCAAAGACATGCACCTGTGTTCTCTCTTGCTATCATTTATTTTCTTTACTCTAATACAACTTCCTGAGAACACTGAAACAGTTAAGTTCTCTTTTTGCTGAGACAGCTATATTCTGAAAGGGTGTGTTTTAAATTATGAGTTGATATCATAATTTTCTATCTGAAATACAGGACATCGTTGATTTCATTTCTAGGTTTGGAAGGATTAGCTGTTGGTGGGGGAAATGTAAGAAACTGAAACTTGAGAGTTGCCATCTGAAGCTCATTATTATACAGATTATAGAAGGCAAACTATAGCATGGAGTTATAGGTGAGACAGGGTCTACAGCCTTATTATTCTAATCATCTCCCTTCATCCATTTCATTGATATCTAAGATGCATAAATAAAACCATAGCTCAAAAAACCAGCTGATTTGTATCATGCTGTGCAGTCTCGAAGAAATGTGCAGTATAATCCATTTATAGTATTCTCTTCAGAGATACTTCTGCCAAGGTTTAAAGGTGAGAATGATATGGGGTTAGTCTTAAGTTATCAATCTTTGATATTCACATTCCACAGGCAGCTGCTGTGAGGGAATGAATGCTGTGTGTTCTTATCACAATAAGGTAACAACCATTTGCCACCTCCTGCAGAACTTTTAAACAAGAAATGTTTTCACTTTAAAATCTCACAGACACAGACGGACAGAAAATTACTTAGTAGTCATCATTATCAAGTACTTAATGTTTTTCTCTAAGTGTTATCCCCTCCAAAAAATTGTGGTTGGAAGTTATCATTTATCAAAGAAAGAATCAGGAGAAATGTCAACGTGAGGAAAAAGGGTTCACTTTGTGTTTTTGGAACAATTAACTGTAATATCTAATTTCATACCTTAGGGACTATGCTAATGTATTTCTAAAAAATAAGTGAGAGTTTATTTATACCATTTATATTTCATATTTTAAAGAAGACTGAGAGATGGCCAACAACAGTTAATTCATATCCATTCAGTTCTTTGTAAATATTCAATTAGGTAAAATACGGTTTCCTCATTTTCTTGTACTAAGGGATTTTTGTTAATATATATATATAAAAGGGGAAAAAGTTAATTTGGCCATAACAGACTTTATATCAATTATACTATGTAGACATCAAAAAATTATATTCACTTGGATATTTTTCTACTGGGGAGAAGTTTATACTTTTCTTCACTTTGTAGACTTTTTCATGTATAAACACATGTTCAAGACGTATATTAAAAGATAGTGGCATAGACTCATCACAAGACAGTTGCATTACTTTTCTCTTTGTTGCAGCCTATACTTAAATGGTTGATTCTTAATTGATGTAGAAGTGTGCAGCCTATTGTATATGGACTTCTTTATAGGTTTAAATAGTAAAATCCTGGAATCAGATATAGAGGAGAATGTTAAGAGATAAGAGAGAAGGAGGAGTAAGCCAAAGCCAACTTTTACCTCATTAGCTTTCCAGCAGGTAGGAGAACCAGTCCCCCTTTCTTCCTGCTAATATTCTCTCTCTGCCCAGCCATCTCACTACTTGTCTGTCTGGACAGACCTCCAGACCTCTATATTTAGCTAGTGGCAAGCTCCATCCTCTAAATCAGACAAGCTTTATTTGTACAAGCAAGGTATCACCACAGCCTATTTGGGGGGCATCATTCCTTAGGCAGGTGATCCTGAACAGTACAGGAAAGCTGGCTATGTGAGACAGACAGCAAGTAGCATTCTTACACCCTGGTTGATTTTTGTCACAGTTGTTTGTAGTACAACGCAACCTTGCTGGTCTGGTAAAAGTAAAACGTAAACTGTAAAAATGCAATATCTTATTCTTTGAGAAGGTCATATAATGTATTTGGATCATCAGGGCCTCTCCTCAAATCCTCTGTGATTTATCCCATCTTTTTTCCCATCCAATTTCATGTATTTGTTAGTTATCTTTTTTTGCTCTGTAACTCTTGGAGTCCAGTTCTGTTGTCCATATACTTTTGAGTGTAGAGCTATCCTTTGGAAAATGGTTGACCTACCAAAACTTGCAGTCTTAAACAAAACTGACTCACACCCTCCCAGGATAATTGATTGTCAGTAGGCACTCAGCTAAGAGGGGTACTTCATTTGTATGTCTTACCCCCAATTAAGTCTGGCTTGAGCTTAGCAGGACTTGCACATACTTTTCTCAAGGATTATAAGTTCATGTGTGTAACTGCCCTGCTGTGTCCAGAAAACACTGTTTTATTAAAGTCCCACAGCCTGTATCTCTTTCAGTCTTGCAACCCCCTCTGTAGTAATGATCCCTAAGCCTTGGATCGACTTCACATCCTCTTTTAGAACTCATGTGTCCTTTATCAGCCTTCCATTTTATTTATTTATTTATTTATTTATTTATTTATTTATTTATTTATTGTATTGGCCATGTCTCACTGGAGGGCTGTCTATTCAAGGATAAGGGCAACATTTGATTTATCTGTGGTGTCATGAAGCATCTTTGGACAGGGCATCTTTGTTGAATAAATGCATCATCCTTTTTGAAATGAGGCTCTATCAGGGAACAGAAATGAATAAGAATATTTAAACAGAGTATTACTTCAAAGAAACTAGTCTTTGAGCCTTGTGCAATATGGGCACTACTTTACTTTCTTTTGACTGTACATTAGCTTATTATATGTCCTACATAAATCTTTGTGGATCAGTTATAAATATTTTAATAACCAATAAGATCAGTACATTTAATGAGGCTATATAACACAGTGATTAAAAGAGTAGATGGGACTGGAGAGTTTCCTTCATTTTGAGGTATTTTTTATTACTTCCTGTGTATTGGGGGTAAAACATTTGATTTCCCTGAGAAGGTCATGAGAATGGCTTGATACTGGAATGTTATGTTATAATATTTTACTTTTTTCCCTAAACTTGAAGATAGCACAAATAATTTAATTTCAAGATGAATACACTAAACTTAGGGATATGAATAAATCTCTCTGTGTATGTGTGTTATAGTGCACACATATGTGTGGTATGTATTCAACTCATGAAGGCTAGTGTAAGATGGTAATTACCCTACTCTGTCACCTTCTATTTAACTGCTTTTAGTCAAGGCCTCTTACTGAACCTGGAGCTAGGCTGCTAAGTACCAAGCTCAGGTGTCTTATCCTTCTAATCACCCCCATCCACTGCAGTGGATTTATGAGCACAAATCAGTGAAGTTCAGCTTTTCATGTGGGCACTGGAATCTAAATTCTTCCTCATACTTGTGTAGCAAACACTGTTACTCCCTAAGCCATCTCTCCATCACTTGAACAAATTTTTAATAATATAATATGATAAACATAAAGCTACTTTTGGGAAATATGTGCTGAAAAGCATGAGGCATGATTCCACACCTTCAAAATGGTCTTGGGATGGTTCTGCACGGCTCCAAAAACCAGGTCTGAGTAATGAATACAGAGAAGAAGCCACTTCTTAAATAGGAGTCAGAGGTTATTAACTATGATCCTCATGGTAGATAACATAGGGATCAAAGTAACATATGAGAAGCACTCTGCATCACAGGTGTACAGAAAGAAAACTTGAGTAGTTAAAGCAGTGACACATCACAAAGCACGAACTCAATTATCTTGATTGAGCCACACAAACCTCAAGAATACCAAGCAAGGATATTTTCTCAATAGTTCTGTATGAGCAAATTCCATTTAGCAAAACTCTTTGTATGTGATGTTTGATGTATTTAATGAGTCAGTCCTATCATATCAAATGTCTGACATCTTTGAAATGTATGTATTCTAGAGGAGAGATGGCACTAGTTAATAGTTACTTAGATTATATGCTGGTTATTTTTTGTCAACATCACATAAGCCAGAGTCACCTTGGAAGAAGGAATCACAATTAAGGAACAATTAAGGAATTGTTTCCTTCAGATTGGACTGTGGACAATTCTATGGAGGCATTTTCTTCATTGATAATTGATACAGTTGGGACGAAGCCATTGTTTCTGGCACAAACCCTAGGTAAGTTGGGCCTGAACTGTATAAGAATGGTAACTGAATGCAAGACTGGAAGCAAGCCAGTAATTAATGTTCTTTCATGATTTTCCAAGTTCCTTCATTGATGTCCTACCCGTCTTTTCTTGATTATGGACTGTAGCCTATAATCTGAAATGAACCTTTTCCTCTTCAAGTTATTTTGCTCAGTATTTTATCACAGCAACAGAAAGTCACACTAAAACAAATTATATAATACACTAACGTTGCACTTTAAATGCAGACCTACCCATTAACCAGAAAATAAGCTTTCCAGCCTTAATTTTGTTCATAACTTAACTGGCTTTGTTTAAATGTTGTTCAACCCTTTTCCAGATTGCTATAGAAGTCATCATGCCATAACTTGTGCTGTGTAATCTCATGTATTTTCTCTTTATTTGTCAGCTAGTAACTCTGTTTTTTTTTCATTACCAGACCTTTCACAGTTATTGTCAAAATGCATATCCATTTGACTGCTCCATTGTAATTTTGTTCCCTCTGTCTTTATTACAGTTTGATCTTGTTCTTACTCCTGTGGATTCTGCACTGTTAATCTCTATCTTTTCAGTGGTCTATTAACCTACAGATGACATTTTTTTCTATCAACACCATCTAGAATTCACCATCTACTCATTTGGGTTCCCAAATGTCATCTTCTCTTGCTCATTAAAAATCCCAGACTCTCCAATGATTTATTCTGAAAGTGTTAATTAGGAGACATTTCTTTTATTGACTCTCATATATTTCAAAAGCAAAATCTCAAATCAGAAATACTTAACAGCAACATATATCAAAGACCTAGTGTTAACTGGGAAAGAGACATCCAAAATAAATGTATCATAGAGAATATTATCTTATTTTTATTGCACTTAAATGGTAGAATATATTGTCTGTATAAAAAGGCACTAACAGACTCTCATCTCAAACTTTTAAGCTTTAAAGTTAAAGGAAATCAGTTTTATGTAATTTGTTTTCTGGTGATCATTTATTTTATTATTAATAGGAAACAGCTAGGGCTCATTTTTCTATTAATCCAAATAAAAATATCTGTTTTATTGAAAGAAAGAAATTTTGAGGTATGTTGGTGTTATAGTTATACACATTTAGCAGAACATGGGGAGAGAGGAAGAGGTAATTTGCTTTGGATTATAATTTAGTGACCAAATGACACAATTTGCTGACTGATTGGATGTGGCATGAAAAAGAAAATTATAAAAGATGACTCCAGGAATTCAGGTCTGAGCCACTGGATACAAGGCTGTACTAGTAGTAACTTGGAAGAAGTTAGGACAAGGTATATGAATGAGGAGTGTATGACTTGAAAATATCCCTTTGAGTATTCTTAGCCTATGTCCAAATAGGCAGGACTGATGACTATAAAAAAGATGATGTCAGCAATACACAGTGGACTTTAGAAGAGGGTTTATTGGCTTATTGGTAGGGACTGCTGCTTGGGGCAATTTTCATGTGAATCATTTTAGCCGTGCAGGGATGATGGCCATAAAAATTGTTAGTGACAATGGCTGTAATAATTAGTAAAAGCTCTAGTATTTTTCATACTATCCAAAGTACTTTTCCACCATGTGTATGAATCTAACCATACTCCTCTAAAGGAACAAGACAGAGAACTCCCGATACTGTGTTCCATAATCTATTGCCTAAGGTGTACAAAGGCCACATATCCCATCTTTCATTCCACGGGAGACATTAATACCACAGGAGTCCCAAGGCAGTTGGGACTCCTTATTGACTGGGTGTGGCTTCAGGAATCTCCATAGCTTCTATGAATCATCTTCACATCATACACTGACACTTCCACCCTCCTGCCCTCTCCCTATCCATGACTCTATTCACCTTCATAATCTGATATCTGTACACTCTGCAGCTTTCCTGAATCCCTTTATATTATCTGTCACAAGGGCATTTACTAGAATTAAAATTTGGACATTTAATCCCATCTTGATGTCTGCTTCAGGCAGCCAAACCAAACAAGCAGAAGAGCATAATCAGTTGTAATCCCATGGAAGGCAATTAAAAGATTTCTCTGTACTAGATTGCTTATTGCTTGTGCATTACAGGATTTGAAGAGATTAAGTGATAGCTGTCATCCTCAGCTTTTATCCTTTGCCTGGTTTTTTGAGAAACAAGTGATAGGACCACGTCTAGACTTTAAGCTTCTGACTCTGTAGCAGCACATGGCTTCCCCATTGGGAACTGCAGTGGTTCTCAGCATGAGGTGACTTCCTCAGGGGATAGTACACATAGCTCAAATAAACTGTTCGTATGATAGATTTTGATGTCCTCTAGGTAATGACTAGACATACCACTCACTATCCTGTAATGTACAGTGTAGCCCCAACATAAAATGATTACAGAGCCTCAAACAGCAATAAGAAATACTGAGAGTGACAAAGCTTGGATTGTGCCATTTAGAAAAAAGGGGGTAAAGTTCAAGATTTAAATGACTAATAGGATAGTTCAAACACACATGAAAGTACACACACACACAGAGCTATGTTTTTATGCTTAAGTGCATGTATGCATGTGTTTGTACATGTAAACATGTGTGTGAATACATAAGTGATAGCCCAGGAGAACATGTTCAACATTGTTTTAAGATTTATTTTTATTAGTGTATGAATCTGTGGGTCTATGTGTGCATGTGTGTACATGTCATGTGTTTATGGGTATTCACAGAGGCCTGATGAAGGTATCACCTTCCTGAAGCTGGAGTTACAGGCAGTTGTGTGTAGTGAGACAGTCCTTCTGTGGCACTGACCATGCCCATTGGAGGTGGAGCCATGGGTCTGAGGAAGAGCATGGAAAAAGGTCTCTTGCTGGCGGGACTCTGACAGGAGAACAGTAAAACTTGCTGGTGTTCATCTGTCTAGGTTGTAAGTTATTTCTCCCTGAATAAACATCTATTCAGCCTATTTGTTTATCCTGATCCTTATTTAACAGCAATATCTGTGAGTGCCACAGAAGGACTATCTCACTACAGTTGTGAGCCACCTGACATGTGTACTATGAACTAACTCAGGTAATCTGCAAGAATAGCTCCTACTCTAAAACATTGAGTCTGAGTCATCCCTTTCAGCCCCTAGCACTTTTATTTTTGAAGTCTCTTCAGGTTAAGAAAATTGAGGCTCAATCATAGAAAATAATTGAATAAGGGTGGAATCTAGAAATACAACCTAGAACAAATGTGTTACGAGTAGTTTTTCCACCAGCCTGGTTCCACAACCATGCTAGCCCAAAATAACACACACAGAAATGCTGTATTAGATATAAAGCTGTTAGCTTGTGATTATCTTTTCTTATTGGCTAGCTCTGTCTTAAATATTAACCCATTTCTATCAATCTAAGTATTTCCACGTGGTCTTATCTTACGGGAGAGAGTGCCTGGACCTGTGCTTTCTTGGTCTTACATGTTGACTTTACTTCTACCTCCTCCTTGAATCCTCCTTGTCTCCTAGTCCTGTGTATCTTGCTTTCCTATCGGCCAACAGTGCTTTATTCATTAACCAATACGAGAAACATATTTACAGAATGACATCTCCCATCACTAGTGCTGTATTCTGTAATTATACTCTAAATACACAATCTATTAGGAAACTAAATAAATGATCTGGGTAATTTAAGATAGTATATACAGGTAAGCAGTATTTAACAACTCACTATCCATTAATGTGTTATTTCTCTGTACCTTATTTCCTTCTCATCACACTCAGTTATAGGCAGTTTATATAGGATATATATATATATATATATATATATATATGTGTGTGTGTGTGTGTGTATATATATATATATATATATATATATATATATATATATATACACATATTCTGTGGTTTCATTTAAAAAGCAGTAGTAGAAAAGAAGCAAATCAGCAAATCCAAGCCCTTGTCCTTTTTTTCATATGCATACATTGCCTGCCTTGTCTCTATTAAACCTGAATATATTCTGGAGTTTACATAGTTCTTAAAGCATGGAGAAAAATAATCTTATACATTAATTAAATATGTCTTATTGTGACCTGAAAAATTATCCACATCACACACTAACAAAGATTGACATTCACTTGTATTTACCTTTTTAGTGATCAGTCACTGGTAAGCAATGGGTGCATATCTAATCTGTATAATTTATAGACAAACATGTTGTATTGTGTTGACTACATGTACACATTTGCATTTTGGGCAAATATCTTGGTTACACGAGTATTCATCTTACATCACTTAACAATATCTTAATGTTTCTTGTTGTATTGTTTGTACAGCATTTCCAAAGTAGAAAGTTCTTCATAGTCACTGACACAGAAGTTTAGCAATTTTTCATAGAGACCCTTGAGACATTCAGTGCTCAGAGATATATATTTATTCCTTTATGAGTATCTTTCTTTTATTACATTAGACATGCAATTCCTTCTCATGGATTTTTATTGGTTGTTATACAATGAAATTCCTGAGCATAGTCCTTAGAAAAAAATCATAGCTTAGATCTGTGCATTTTAGGGTACATTTAATAATATTTTTCAGACTTTCATTTTGGAGAATAACAAAATGGAGTCCACCCATAGGCTCCCCCAAAGGCTTAAATATGTTCCCAAAAATGTTGCACTATAAGTTGTACATTCAAAAAGATAGCGTCTGAATTTATGAGGGTAATTTAATAGTAATGGCTTTAATTTGTAGAATTTTCCATGTCTTATATCTCATAGTACCTGAAGCAGCATGCATCCCTCAGAGGTTGGCAGTATACTTCTCATTATACAGATCAAAAAATACATTTACAATGATATTAATTGACTATCTTAGCTTATAACTTGAGTAACTGGGTCACAGCCCAGATGGTCTGACTTTGGAGTTTAGATGTTAACACCCTCAAACATACAAGCAATTATGCAAATTAGTCTAACATTTGCTCTGTGCATCTTTATATGAGCCACATACAGGGACGTTGATAAGTACCTGGGAGTAATTTGGCATGTCATGCTGATTATGTGGAATTAAAGATCAATGTATTAGGCTATAGTCAGTATGATTTCAAGTTTACAGGCACTATCAAATCTTCCCATTTGGCTCAAAAATCTTTAGTCATGAAAGTTAAGGGATTTTTAACCTCTAAGTCTCCTTTACTAAATACACACACACACACAATTCAAAGGGAAATAGATTAATTATCAACACCATTTTAAGATTCAGTACTGGATATTTTCTTTATAAGATTCATTTTGATAATTTTTAATTATGTGTTCATGTGTGGGTTTGTATACATGAATGGAGCTGCTCACAGGGACCATATGGCTCAGATATTCTTGGAACTAAAGTTATAGGTATTTGTAGGCAATTTAACATGGTGCTAAAACCTGAACTTGAATCATCTGGAAGAGCAGTTTGTGCTCTCAACTACTGAGCATTTCTTCAGGCCCTGTTCACTACTTCACAGACTATGAGCTCTGTTGCTTTTTTAATTGATTCACTTCCATATAGATCTGGGTAGCCTTGAACTCACAGAGATTCATCTGCCTCTGTCCCTTGAGTCCTGTTATTAAAGGTTTGAGCTACCACTGTCCAGCTTCTATACCTAACTAGTATTGTCGGTTTTTCATTCTCATCTCCAGTGGCTTTATTAACATATCCCCACACATGGTGTCTCTGCAAAGCAACAGAAACCTAAACTAAGATACATGGGATCCTATTTGCCATCTACTAAAACCTTTAAGAATGAAACAAAGGATATACTAATTGGGCCTTCCCTGACAAGCAATTCAATATGACTTAATAGATATAAGGTCACTCAGTAGAGCTGGTTCTACTAAGAACTAGCTTTAATTTCTATGAAGTGTGAAAGGAGCTTAATGCACCAAACAGGAATGATGACAGCTATTTTCTGTAATACTCTCTCATAATTACATCTAGACTGCAGATTCCCATCCCTTCTCTCCTTTTTAGCCCCTTGCTCCACCTCCCCTCTCACATATATCCATTCCTACTCCATTTCTCGTCATAAATGAGCAGGCCTTGCAAGGATATATCAATTTAACATGGTATAACAACTTACAATAATACTAGGTACATTCTCAATATCAAGATTGTATGAGGCAGCGCATTAGGAGAAAAGGGGTCCCAAAGTATGTAAAAAAAGTCAGAGACAGATCCTGCTCCCACTGTTAGGAGTCCCACACTAATATTAAACTACACAACCATAACATATATGCGGAGGGCCTATGTCAGACCTTACAGACAACCCGATTGTCACTACAGACTCTGTGAGCACCTATGACCCTGTGAGCAAACAATGGTATTGAGGAAGTAAAACAGTCATTGCATTGCAGAGCTTTGGACAGATGGGATAAATACACAAAACACAAGATTATTGGGATAGCAAAAATATTCTATACATACTATGAAATACACACACATACCACTGTTTATTTGTCCAAATGTAGTTTTGCTAGCACAAATTTTTTCAAACGTAATATTTAAAGCATTCAACTTATTTGCTTACGATTTGTTTTATTTACACCTACCTTGGGGGTACCTGTTTCCCTAGAGGGGCACCATTAAATTACAACATGAGCCTTTTTAGGCTGTCCCTGTCTAGATATTTTGTTTTAAATAACACCTGGAATCATCCCCACTTAAAGAGAAACACATCACCTTCTCTCTTTAAAAGAAAGATTATTGTGGATGCACCTATGTGAACAGGAAGTTCTTGGATATTCATACATACAGCCAGAAGTTATCGTTTCCAGGTTCTTTAGGGATCTGTGTAAGACCTTTTTAACTTGCAAATGATTATGTTAAAGATCAAGGAAATTGTGAAAAATAAACACTGGTGCACATTTTTGTTAGGCATATGATAAGCAAGTATGTTCAAAACCATGTGAAGTTGTTCTTTGGGTAAAGGATTCTGCTAGAAGCTTCCAACCAACTCTGCCTACCGAAAGCTATTCTTTGAAGGCTATGTACTTTTGAAACTACTTCAAACCTTGAATGTAACTATTTAGAAAGTAAATACAGCTTTAACAAGCTTTACTTAGTTTCATCTTCAATGCTGTTAGCATAAAAAATGACACTTTAATATGCCCCTAAAAAATCATTCTCCATGTTTCTGATTACTGCAAACACTTTTTCTGAAATTGGATTAATCATCTTTTCTTGACACATTTACCAGAACTCTGGAAAGGAAGGGAAAACTTGCCTGAAGGAGCAGCATAGGCAAGAACTGAATCCAAGAGTGTTCATTTCTGCTTCACATCTTTCTGGAAACCTTTTCCATGGTTTCTCTGTGCAAGAAATAGCTGGGAAATTTTTATCTCCACCCCCTCAAATAACACAGTTCATATGCTTCCCCTTTTTATACAAATAGGAGAGAGGGAAGCTGTCCGTGATGATCTATGGAGAGTAGGTGTGTGTGAGAGCTGCTATTTGCGTGGTGCTGTAGGGGCTGATGTCACGATGGCATCCCACACAACAATATGGGAAACCACATTAGCAGCAGGAATCCCAGTTGGCAGAATTTCCCATTGTACCTGCTAAAAAGGCAGTTATTTGAGTCAGACATCCTCAGGACACCTTTGAGAAGTCAGTTATTTATTTTTTTTAATCTTCAGAGATGCATGGTTACTAAAATGGACCACTATATTTCAAAATCTTTAAGAATTACAGTTTGGTGGAACAATAAGAGACTATTACATGTGTCATTGCTATGGTTATATTATCACAGAGGTATGTCAGTCTTCCAGCAGAAAAAGACATGTCCGAAAGGCAGAGTTCCATTGGGCAGGGAATAATCTGAAAAACAAGTACTATATAAATTAAATTGTGAGAAGTTGGCTAGAAGAAATGCTTGGCAAGTAATTATGACTTCATGAAAGCTTACAAGTCATTCCTGAGGAGCCAGGCTTGCTATTCCAGTTTTCATGAGATTTTGACAGGAGGATAACAAGTTCAAGGCCAGAGGGGGTGACTTCATGAGAAAGTTCTCAAAAGAAAATGAAAAAAGGAAGTAAAATGAAAAGGTCTGAGACTGTAGTTCAATGCTAAAGAACTTTATCTAACCTGTGTAAGAGTCTAGGTCCAGTCCCCAGTAACATACACATGCACACATCCACACACTCACACCCACAGGAAGAGCTATGTAGAATGCTGACTGTACCAAGATGACGTCGACTTTTCCAAGAGTGATCTTTGGGGCTGCGTATTAAAATGAAAGTATTTGCCTATAGTATCTGATGACATATCATCAGAAGGTAAAGTTTTAGTGAAACAATAGTGAGGACCTACAATGACATCCAGCAGTCCCACTCACCTGTACACTTAGTCCATTGTATTCCATGGAATGGCAAAATGCTACAAAAAGACATTTGAGAAAGTTGTCCAAAAATAATCTTCATTCAAAACAGGAACTCTGCTGCAAGAAAGATTGTACTAGGATATGTGTCACGTCATCTTTGCTTCCATGTAGACAGTATTGACATGTTACTTCTCCTTTTATGCTGTATTCAACATAAAAAATAAAACAAAACAAACAAAACAAAACAAAACAACAAAAACACAAACAGAAAAAAATAAAACCGGATCTGCCAAGACATCAGGCTTCTTCCTACTTCAGTGTATGCTGGCTGTTTGTTTGTCTGGGAAAAGTTGGCAGGTCATTATGACCCAGTCAGTTTATCTGTTGCAACAACAAAGTACCATTAAATTCAATTTCTATGTACTTATTCTCAACTTCTGCTCAGTAGTTGTTTTGGATGCTTTTTTCTGGCGTCAGCAGAGTGCAGCATGACACTAAGACATATCCAGGTTCCAAACTTTGTCTTCGCCAAACAACTGAATGTTCAGGAAAACATTTAGGTAATTGCCCTGTAAATGTAATAGACAAGGGCCACTTATCCTGGATTTGGGAGATTTCTTGCTTATTATGTTCAAATTGTTGTCTGTATCCATGCTGAAGTAACTTGTAAGGGAATTCTGTTGAAGTCCTGGACCTCTGTGTTACTCAGACTTAAAAACACTGCTTGGATGAGGATTCTTTTTATCATTTTAAATTGAGTTTCTGGAGATTCTGCTTATCATGATATTTACAAATTGTTCCCTTCCTCTCTTGAAAACTAATGCATGATATTTTACTATATCCTGAAATAGAATCACAGTATCAGTCTCTATAGATGCCTGATACTCTGGAGTCCAGGTTCAGAAAGTCCAGCTCAACTTAAGCTGGAGGTGCTGTACAGGTCTGAAAATGAAAAGTTTAGCAGAGCCCTGCATTAGATTAGTTCCTTTTCAGAAGCTAGAAAAGACTGAGATACATTTCTCCCTATTTTTGCCATTCATCTCAGTTTGCATTGCATTATACTTAACATAGAATGGTTTTCCCCCACATGCAACCTCCAAAGTAGTCTTTATAAGATGTAATCCCTAAATAAATTCCAACAACATAAGAATTATAGAGTATTTGGTCATTTTTCAAATTGAGTCATTATGTTTAGTGCATTATTTTGGTAAGCTGAAAAACTGAACAGAAAATATAGAGTTCCCACTATCACCCACTCCAGTTTCACCTATTAATATGTTGAACGTGGTACATTTCTAATATGGATGAATTAGAATTGATGTTTATTTATTAAATATGGGCCTGTAACTTAGATTAATGGACACCCTTGGTGTTGCAGAATAAAGGATTTGCAAAATGTGTGATGTTATGTAGCTATCATTTCACTGACATAGTTTTACCATCCTAAATGTCCTATATTCTATGTATTCACCGTTTCCTACTCCATGAAGATCTATTTGCAGCCTGGGATATTTATATGGATGCATCAACAGACACTCTAAAGATGATTTTATCTCTCAAAATTATTACCCATTTGAAATTAAGCTGTATGCAAAATTTCCAGATTTCCTTCTTTCACATAGCAATGAGTACTCATTGAACCTCTTCATGACTGATAGCTCATCTCTTTAATTCACTGAGCAATATTCTCTGTACTGAAGTCCAAGTTTACCTTCTCATTCACTTGCTGACAGATGTGGTAGCCTTAATGAGTTTGACTTCTGCAAGCTCCTAAGTTTGAGGACTTAGCCTCCAATTGGTAGTACATTTTGTTGGAACAGCTGTGCTACACGTGAATGAGAATTACTATTCAATTATGTTTAGGTATGTTCCTGTTATCCCTGACCTCTCCAAGACCTTTATCATGAAAGGGTGTTGAATTTTGTTGAAGGCTTTTTCCGCATCTAGGGAGATAATCATATGGTTTTTCTTTTTCTGTTTGTTTATATGGTGGATCACGTTGATAGATTTTCATATGTTAAACCATCCCTGCATTCCAGGTATGAAGCCTACTTGGTCATGGTGGATGATTTCTCTGATGTATTCTTGAATTCGGTTTGCCAGTATTTTATTGAGTATTTTTGCATTGATGTTCATCAGGGATATTGGTCTGTAGTTTTCTTTCTTAGTTGTGTCTTTGTGAGGTTTGGGTACCAAAGTTATTGTGGCCTCATAAAAAGAGTTTGGCAATGAAGCTTCTGTTTCTATCTTGTGGAGCAGTTTGAGGAGTAGTGGTATTAATTCTTCCTTGAATGTCTGGTAGAATTCTGCGCTGAATCCATTTGGCCCTGGACTTTTTTTGGTTGGAAGGCTTTCCATGACTGCTTCTATTTCATTGCAGGTTATAGGTCTATTTAAGTTGTTTTTCTGTTCTTGATTTAATTTTGGTAAGTGATAGTTATCCAGAAACTTGTCCATTTCCTTTGAATTTTCAATTTTTGTGGAATACAGATTTTCAAAGTATGACCTGAAAATTGTCTGGATTTCCTCTGTGTCTGTTGTTATGTTCCCTTTTTCGTTTCTGATTTTGTTAATTTGCATGTTCTGTCTCTGCTTTTTCGTTAATTTGGATAAAGTTTTGTCTATATTGTTGATTTTCTCAAAACACCAACTCTTCGTTGCATTGATTTTTTGTATCGTTTTCCTGGTTTCTATTTTGTTGATTTCAGCCCTTAAGTTGATTATTTCCTGGCGTCTATTCCTGCGGGGTGAGTTCGCTTCTCTCTGTTCTAAGGCTTTCGGTTGGGCTCTTAATTCTCTTATGTGACTATCCTCTGTTTTCTTCATATGGGCACTTAGTGCAATGAACTTCCCTCGTAGCACTGCTTTCAAGGTGTCCCATAAGTTCAGGTATGTTGTATCCTCATTCTCGTTGAATATTAGAAAGTCCTTAATTTCTTTCTTTATTTCTTCTTTGACCCAGAAGTGGTGCAATTGCACATTGTTCAGTTTCCATGAGTTTGCAGGTTTTCTGCTATTTGTGTTGTTGTTGAATTCCAATTTTAAAGCATGGTGGTCTGATAAGATACAGGGGACTATTCCTATTCTCTTGTATCTGTTGAGGTTTGTTATGCAAATGTCTCCCACCATATACTTTCCCCAGCACACACTTTTTCCTTCTTATGTGAGCTTTCAGCTGCTGTTCCACCTGCTTGCTGTCTGCTACTTCGGCTGCACCATCATAGACTCCAATCCTCTGGAACTGTAAGTACTAAATAAACATTTTTATATATTGTCTTGGCCATGGTGTTGTATTACAGCAGTAGAAATGTTACTACAACAAAGGATATCTCAAGTGCTTCCAAGTTTGGGTAATTATGAATAAAGGAATTATAAACACATGGATAAACTACAGGGATAATATTGCAAGTGTCTATGAACTGTATGAGTATCATTAAGACTGCCCTCAAAGGTTCTGGTTCCCTTTGCATTCTAAACTGAATAAATGACATCCTCTTGCTCCATATGTATAGTGCCTCCATCACTGTTATTGGAATATTGACTAGCTCATAGATGGGTAGAGGCATTGTGGTATTTGAGTGATATTTTAATTTACAATATTTTAATAAGATCAATTGATCTTTGAACCAAACCCTGAATCCAAAGGGGACCCACTGGTTAGTCAGATCTGCATTTCTTTTTTTTTTTTTTTTTTCCATTTATTTATTTATTTATTTATTTATTTTATATAACCAAATCCATTTAAATGAAAACAAACATTTATAGACAATATTTGGGAATTTGGGTGTCGTTCTTTCCAAACTACTTCCTGCTGGCAAGGGGCGCTGTCATGGGGGATTCAAAGAAGATGCAGAAATCCTGGCTGTAGTCTGTAAGGCTGCTTTGTCCAGCTGTTTTGACTGTAGGATCACCTAGTACTCTGTTTCAGGCGGTCTGGCTTGATCAAACCACATTAGTCTGGAAGGAATCCACAGCTTTTCATTTTCTGTGGAAACAAAAATAGAAATCCTTTTCCCCAGTAACTTGTCCTTGAACTTAAATTTTGGAATCAAAGCATTTTTTAAATTTAATTGATTATTTTACATGTCGATCCCAGTTCCCTCTCCCTCCCTCCCTCAGTCCTTTCCTCCCTCCCTCTATTCCTCCCTCCCTCCTTCCCTTCTTCTCTCCCTCCCTTTTACCCTCTCTGCCCTCTCACATGTAACCTAGCCACCCTCCCCTCCCATCCCCCAACCCAATTCCATATGTAGGGGAATGCCATCCAGGTGGGGTCCTGTAGATCAGTCAGATCTGCATTTCAAGGCTTTCTCTCAAGCAGTGTCCATAAAGACAGCTAGTCATTTGTATATAAAAAAATCACTAGAGAAAACTTATACACTATTCAATCAGAAAGATTACCAAATGCCATAGTGATAAACATACCAAGCACCCAAGAAAATGGAAACCACCCTCCTGATCAAATATAATTATAGTAGAGGCAACATTCATATTTAAATCATTCTTCAGGTAGTAAAATATTTTAAGTTTCAAGAGCCCGAGAAAAGGGTTTTCTGAATGTGAAGTAGAGGCTGGAATAAATGGTGATGGGATTATGGGGTTCAATTTATGCATTTTGAAGAAGTGTTGAGTAAAATAGATTTATTTTCAATATTAATTCAATATTGTCCACATTGATTCATGAGTATATTTAGTCTTTTTCTGTTTAAAAGTTATCACACAGTGGAAATGAAATAAATAACACCCTAGAGGTCTTTTGCAATTTAAATTAAGCTATTATTCAATGTAATTACTAGTCTGAATGTTTTAAAGTTTCTCTAAATAAGAACTATGGAGGTTGTTTATTCTACAAGATGGTTCATTGCACAATTATGAATAGTCAGTGATGATCATAGTGTATGTTTTAGTTGAGAACATATTTTTGGCAATGAATATACAATGCTCATTAATTTAATCAAAAGGCTTTTTACATGTGTTGATTCAATAAATGTTCTTTGAAATTGAATACATTTGCCAAATAATAGGTTGTCAACTTAAAATGCAAATGATGCATTTGGATCTTGTACTAGGAAAGGCTACAGAAAACCTATGTGTCAAATGCTACAGTTACTTGCACAAGTTGGGGATGTGACCTGGGAAGTAAAGAAGGGAGAGTCAATGCAAATATTTTACAGTTTTAGGATGATATGTGATATGTGCCCAGTGATTAATTTAGTCTGTTATTGATCATTAACAAAGTTTAAGCCATATGACATCTGAAATTTTTAAATGTGGGTTTCTTTCTTTTTGGGGGGGGCGGTTTACAGTCAGCTTAATTCACTGAGAACAATTCAAAGAAAGTAGTTTATAATTCTAATTCACTAACACAGACTGAATGTATTCCTTCATTTGCTCTGTAAAATCATAGAATTATAATGAAAAGATATCAAAAGGGCAGTGCAGCTATAGTTATATAAAGACCTGTGTGTGTTTTATCCAAATCTTTCTGTTGCATGTACTCTAATTGTCCTTAATAACAAAAATCCTAAATCACATATTAGGATGGGAAAGCTGAAAGGTCAGAGAAGCAAAGCAGCCAGCCGCTAGCTCTTACTTCTACCAATGCTGGTACCAAAGGGGCGATCCTCTCCTCAGACTGCACACTTAGACTGCATCTTCAGACAGCACTGCTCCTCAGATTGCTTCCTCAGAAGGCCATATGCTCCTGTTTCCTCCCTCCTAATATTCATCTCTTTGCCCAGCCATGTCCATTCCTGTCTCCACCTCCTTCAGGCTGGGATTAAAGGCATGTTATTTTGAGTTCTATTACTCTTTTAGACTGGATCAATTTCCTGTAGCCCAGGGTGACCTTAAACTAACAGAGATCCCTTTGCCTCTCTCTGGGGTTACCACTACTGCCTGGCCTCTATAGTTAATAGCTAACAAGTGTAGATAGCTTTGCACTCTGTTCTTCAGGCAACCTTTATTGGTTAGATCATAAACAAAATGTCACCACAGTTTTAATAACATCAGTGGTTAGTATTTTCTTAAAATACACCAGAAAAATAAGAAAATAACAATGTTTTATGTAAAGGAGATTCATTTTCCATATGGTGTGAAAAAATCTAAATATAGACATTTCATTACTATTGCTGTTTGATTTTAGTGTGATAAAATGGTAAGAGTAGTAAAACAGGCAATTTATCTAGACACCAATCCCCTGACAGTTATCACAAACACATGCCCAGTCAGTCCCTTTGCATTTGAAAGGATACAAGTTAGTTTTTTGTCTGCCTTTGTAACATCAAACACAAGACAAAATGTCATCCAATTAGACTGAACTTAGTTAAGTTACACATTATTCAGATAGGCTCAGACATCTTAAACTGTATGCAATCCATCATCTAACTATTGGCTTTTAATGATGCTATGAATTAAACACATTATTTTTAATTTCCATTAACAGTTGCTGTTGTCCTTTTTATTATGCTATCATTATAAATTCATTCCATGCAACTTTGAGACAGTCAGCTGGTACATGCTCAAGAGAATGAAATCCAACAGGGTTCTGAATTTTGATTACAAATCAATTTTTGTTCTAAATGTGCGAGAGAACAAATGTAGACCCTAGGTTGAAGTGAAGGATGTTGAAAACAGAATTTATTAAGCATGGACTAAACTATCAGAATAGCTTACTTGGATCAGAGAGTCTTACTATAGATAGAGCTTTTGATTAAAGGTAAGCAGTGAATAGTCTCAATGCTGTTTAATCGTGCTGATAATTCATCATGTACAAACCTGAGAAGGCAAAGCAGAGTGAGAAGTCTGTGGAGACAGGTCATACAGTCATTGTTTTTAAGCTGTAACTGGACTTTCTTTGTGGACTGAGGTTTTCCTTTTCTAAGGTCATCTTTCTTTCTAGTTCAGTTCATAAAAGAGTTGCCAATTATCCTCCAAACTCTCTCCACTCTTTCTTGATATAGCTCCAGACCTCTGATTCTTTGTCAAAAATGAGACTGAATGTCTTCTGGAATGCTTGATATCAGATGTTTTCAATGGTGTACATGGCATAACAGATACAATTTCTCTTTTTCCCTCTCTTTTTAATTATCACTTATAATTGTTTCACCAAAGGAGTCACTCACAACTGATATTTGTCAAAATCTATTTATATAGTTTGATCCCAAGAGGAGAGACATCATTATCTGAAGTACAGATACAGGCCTCAATATTCCATTTATTCAGAAGGGGGCACACTTGTGCTTTTAATAGTAGATGTATTCAGATCTGCTAGTTTATAAAATGTATGGAAACCTCAGCAAATGATAGACCTCCTTGTTATCAAGGCTTCTTAAAACATATATACATATATATATATATATATATATATATATATATCAATATGATACTTTCTATATGGGACAAATACTAAGTTCATTTTTCTCATGTCTAGAACTTTATTCAGTTAAAAACATTGCTACTTGTTCTGATAGTTATTCTGAGTGGTTAGCTTTGCAGATCAAGATGATATCAGTGGTCACAGACCTAAAATACTTTTGATGACTTTAATCTCTCCTAGAAAGCTTTTCTCCCATTGGTGTTAATTCAAAACACATCCTAATATGGTGTTAAAATGATGCTGACTCACTTGGAGGAAGAAGACTTACCATGAGCTTCTATCAGCCTTTTTTCAGTGTGCTGTGCAGCCCTGAGTCATAGTCATCTTGGAGTGATACTAGTTAAGAGTTTAGAGAGTTTAGAAAAGCATAGCACTTGCACAATGTTGACACACAAAATCCAATTAAAATATTTGATCAAGAATAATAAAATGCAAATAGTTTAAATCATATATGTATCTGATGAATATAGAGGACATAAAATTTTCATTGACTTTTGTAATCTATATAAAATGTATTTACTTAAATGACTTTAGCATATAAAATATTGTTTAATACAATAAATATATATGGTATTATTAGTATTATTTAAAATAATCCAGTGGAAATACACAAATCAATATGGTCATTTCATACTTCAAAACAATAAGACAGAAAATTCTCATTGCTTATGGAAGACTCTAATTAGCATTTTCTATAATCTGTCAAAATATATGTTCAATGTAATGGAATTTTAAACCTATGTGAAAAACTTGAACTGGTTTAAACCATGCTAAAACCTCCATGCTCACTTTCTCATTTCAGAGAGTTGGCATATCATACTTCTTCAACAAGTACTAAGTCTTTTGCCTTTAAGCTTTCCTCCTTAGGGCAGCTGATGTGATGGAGAAGCAAATTAGTATAATAGTTGTAGATCTTAATCCTTGCAGTGTACATCCTTTGACTAGCTGCTACTCAAGTATCCAAGGACTAGCTAACTACAATAAGATAGTGATTGCTGTTGTTCTTAAAGAAGCAAGAAGTTTGTCACCATGTAAGTGCCATTCAAGGAAAGGTAGTAAGTAAACTGTAGTAATGTTTTTCAATTGGATACTTCATAACTTTTAATTCCATAAAAAATTATAAACGACTATTTATTTTAAAGAGCACAAACAGTAAATTGAATGTGTGTGTGTGTGTGTGTGTGTGTGTGTGTGTGTGTGTGTGTGTGTGTGGTGGAGTGCTAGCTATATGTGGGAAAATATGTAATTATGTGGTTATAAAATAAATACTGGAATTATATCCTCTGAATATTGTCTTACCATCTTGAGCTTATGTATATTCTTTATAATTTGTGGGATGATGTCTACTGTTTTAAAATACCATCCTTAAAATGTTTTCAGACAATGTAACAGAAGTGGTTTCAAAACACATCAGCCTTGAAATCAGACTGTTGGAATTTTCACAGACAACTAGATCAAATGCAAATGATAAGTGCAGGATAGGGAAATAGTAGTGAGGGAAAGGGGCAGTCAGCAAGTAGGAATTTAAAGGCAGGACCTGTGGGCATTTTCTCTTCTGCCATGTAGACCTTAGCTTTCTCTATGATTGATTACTGCAAGGACACTGGACAATATTATTAGCAAGATCATTCCTGATCTGACCTTGAATAATTCCAAGCATAGCATAAAATTTAGTTTAGCCTTCACAGCTTCACTACCTGTGCTGTGGTTCTCAGACTGTTAGCTTATTCATGCACTTTGGATTCTTAGGAGGTGAACATCAGTATCACACAACCATCAAAATCAAGAATGAATATCAGCAATTTGCAATTCCTTTTTAAGCCATGACATATTTTATCAGTTTTCATTTGCTATGGGAAAGGACTGGGCAGACCTCCCCCCATCTGGGGTTCAGAGAATTATTCTTAAAAGCCATGATAGATAGAAACTTCTATGGTGCCCTTTGAGGATTTTTGTCCGTTTGCTGGCTCATAATGAAATGTATAATGTCAAAGCTATAGCTTAACATATCATCTTCACCACCACACTTTTTGACTATTATTACATCTTCTGTTCTTATGAGAAAGCAATCTCTTTGAGAAAGCTGGCTTCATGTCCATCATCATATTTCGTACCATTGGCCTCTGATTCTTAGTATCATGTGGACAAAGTGACTCAATGTTTGTTGAGTGACAGCTGTTTTGTTGAATAAGTAAGTAGATTTTTCTCTGGATGAAGGATCAGATGCCTGCATCTGTTGCATGATACTTATCTTTAGTCAGTCAGTGTAGTATGGAAAGTATTCAGTGTGAGGAATAGAGTAAGTTGCTGTATGCTCCTGTATGTTAGCTGCTTCACCTATGGACTTCACCATTAAAAATAATAATCTCTCCTTTAGGACATGTCTTTGCATGTCTATATGTGCTGCTTTTTCTTTTTAGCAATTTTACTTTTGTTTTAAAATTTTGTGTATATGTCATTGCCTTAGTATATCATTAATTTAATTAATAACTTAATGAATAAATTATGTGTACATGTGATTTGATATTTTGATGGGTACACAGGAGTGCTCATAGAGGTCAGAAGTACGGTCTAGATTCCCTGGAGTGGGAGTAACAGGTAGTTTTGAACCATTCTACATGGGTACTAGGAAACAAACTCTGAAAGCCTGAACACAGTTTCTTATATACACAGTTTCTTCACTCATCCCATTAGCCATTTCTCCTCTGCATATTGAGTCTGAATACTGAATATTCCCCCTCCCCAGTCTTACTGTCCAAGTTTAAAGATCTGTCAACTTTTATGCAACCTTAGCATTCACCTAACTCCTTTTTCTCCATTGTTTATTCCTCCCATGATTTTTTTTTTTTACATGAAAAACACATAATGTAGAAAATTTAGAAAACTGCTCAGGTCATGTCTCTCTCATATCCAGAGCCTCATTATTCACAGCAATTTGAGTACATTTAGGTTTTTTTTGTTTGGTTAGTTGGTTTTATTTTCGAGACAGGGTTTCTCTGTATTGCTTTGGAGCCAGTCCTAGAAACAGCTCTGTAGACCAGGATGGCATCAAACTCACAGAGATCTACCTGCCTCTGCCTCCTTACTACTGTGATTAAAGGCATGTGCCACCAACAAACACCATACATTCAGTTTATTAAAGTGATGTATAAGGTTCTTCATAATGCGGTTTGGGTCTATTTACATCTTTTGCAATTATTCCTGTAGTTGCTGACTTCAGGACATAGCATGACATCTCCCACTTCAGGATATGAATTGTTTTTCATTAATGGGAAGATAATTTTGAGACCAATATTCAATACAAAAGACGTACAATGACAATTGGTACCTGCTCTTTCTCCTGATGAACTTAGCTGTAGTATCTCTAAGATCTCCCATTCCCAAAATAACTTCTTACTGTGTTCTCTATCATTTATTATAGCACCTCTTTCTCTGGGATATATATGGACAGGAACATTGCCTCACTTGATTAGTACTGTGTCATTGTAGACAACAGTGGTAGATACACCTACCATGTGTTGCTCCAGAATTATTGCTTGAAAATTCTCAAAGAAATTTTCTGTCTAGGTTGAACTAGTCTCCCTGAGACTCGTTGCTTGTTCACACTCATCTCCATGAAAGTGTGTAATCAAATGCTTCTAAGTGTGAAAATATCAGCCTCACAAGTATATTGAGTATAAAATGAGATTGTAAATATTAAAGACAATTTCTCAGTAAAAAGAAAAAGAATGATAGTAGGAATCACAATTTACATTTACCAGTTGAAAAGCCATAGCATCATCCCACAGCTACCCAAGGATATAGAAATTAGGTCTTGGAGTCCCATCTGAGCATCATGAAAATTCTTTTGTGTGGATTTTTTCTACCTTCAAACAATGTATCCCTTACTGAGGGGTCATAAGAATTGCAAGGATGTCTCTTGATATTCTTCTGAGCAAGGACTCATGACCACAAGTGCCTCTCAAATTTACTGTGATCATGATGGGTTTTAAGTCATCTTTCCTCAGCTTCTTCCTAAAGAGAGGCTGTAATTATCCTACAGTCCTGAATCCATCCATAGTTCCATTTTCAACAGTGCTAGAGAGACCATATCCAACATGTATAGTATGCTTGGCTGGCTCTCTTCCCACTGAGCTACATCAAAAGTAACAATGATGATGTACTTTATAGTAAAAAGGTGAGACAATGTCTACCCTTTGGTAAGAATTGTCATGGAGATCTGTTTAAAAAAAAATCCAATGTAATTATAAGAATGAAAAATTCAAGGCCAAATCTAGCCTTGTGGCCAAAATGGGAAGGGAATAAACTACTTATGATGTTTAATGGGAAACTATAGAGAAGTTAATACCTTTGTATACCAATGTCTCAAACTCTCAGCTCAGAGTGTGATTTCCCATTCACAAAACTTTCTCACCCTGAGGGCAAAATTTTTACTAAGATTTCCTCCAAAGAAACTGCCAATATTTCATAATTCCCTTTACTTCTTTTATTTCCTTAATAAATAAAAGTATGCAGTGTGATTTGGTACAATTCCATCAATTGTTGGTGTTACACTTTTTTATCAACTTGAGATACTGGGTCTGACTAGAGCTGTGGAAGATATTAGTATAATGAGTTTTACCATATAGTTTGTAAAATCCACATGTTCAGCTATCTAGAGTCCAGTGTCTGTGTAGTGCTATTTCATTTAAGGTATACCTAAATATCATGCAATTGTATGTTCAAATATCCTCATTTAAACAGAGAGAGAGGGAGAGAGAGGTAGAGAGAGGAGAGAAAGAGGCAGGGAGAGAGAAGAAAGGATGGAGGGAGGAAAAGAGGGAGGGAAGGAGAGAGGAAGAGGGCAGGAGGACACACCTCAGAGTTCCAGGATGAAAAAAAAAAGTCTTTAGGACTAGAGATGCTGAGTGTTTTGAGATACAGCTATTAAATATCTAGAGAAGTTAACAATGGTTCTCCTCATGTTGGCCATGAAATAGTAGGCTTATTCTGATTATTTATTGCCTTTGTTTGCACTGAAACCTATGATAAACTGAAGAGTATACAATATTAGTTTTTTCAATAGCAGTAACTTTTCCCAATATTTATTAGTGTTTTAGAATTTTATATAATATTTTCAAACATGTTCATTGATTTTCTCCAACCCTATCCATTCCCACACTCCCACCTTTCCACCCCTCCCCACCCAACTTCCTTATTTTCTTAAAAAATTTTCTTTCCATATAGAGTATTATTTGTGTTTCAGAGCAGTCTTGGAAATGGGTTCTCTTCAGGTATATGTTAAACCTACCCAAAAGTCATATAATTAAAGAAGTTTTCTCTCTCTCTCTCTCTCTCTCTCTCTCTCTCTCTCTCTCTCTCCCAGCAATTGTCAAGTTCAGTATCTCCTTAGCCAGTGATGTGTTGTAATTCCAGTATACCTTATCTAGTCTCAGTTTGAACTGACCATCAGCATTGCATGATCCTTGTTGTATCTGAAAAACAGTGTTTCCTTGATGTTACTGGTCACTTCATATTGCTATATTATATATTCTTTCTGCTTCGTTTTCTGGGAAGATCTCTGAACCTTGAAGTAAGGGATTTAGTACAAATGTCTTATATTTGGCTGTATACTCAATAGGCATTTATTTTCTGTATGTTGACCAGTTGGGGAATGTATGTGATAGATAATATTTATTGCAAAAAGAAGCTTATCCTTATTAAGGATTTGGAGATGCTCTGATCTTTGTAAGATATGTAGCAATAAATTCTTATAAATGAAAATATGAAAGCTAGATTTGATGATTACTTTTAGAACACAGTGATATGTAATAGCCAGTGGTACTCACTTCCTTAGAAACAACACCGATACTTATGTGTACAAGGTATACAGATCTGAAATACTTAATCTTGGCCAAATTTTCTGATTTATATTCATTCTAGTGAATGATTTTATTTTTGCTTCCTGTTTTGGTCCAACGTGATCCACTGATGTCTGCAGTAATCTAATACTCACAATGATAGTGAATTGTTCTCAGTGTTCATGAAACACCTGCAGTGTGAAGCACCTGCAGGATGAAGCCTGCAGAAGAAATTTCAAAGATGAACATGCTCTAGCCTTCCAACAACCATTTCAAAAAGGGTAATTATAGGTATTATTCCCACCAGAAGGATGAGGACATCTTTATTGAGAGATATAATACATAGTTTTCCATAGACATGAAGCAGGACCAGCAGGAGGTTCTTATTCCATGCTTCAAGAAATTGAAAATCTTTGTTCTTCAAACAAATGCCTGATATACTAAATAAATTCATCACCCTGAATCCATGATTTCAATCTATATTTTTTATTTTCTGGAATTTAATATTTTATGAAAGTAGTAAACTAAAAGTGTTGCCAACATCCAAAATCACTGTCTTTGATTGTTTTGCAGTGTAATAGTGTTTCTCCCCACAACAGGTTTGGAAATTCTTTTGCTAGTCATTGCATCTGAAGTAGTTTAGTGATTTGATTAACTACTAAAAGGAAACAGAAGCAAGGCTCTAGAGCTAATACCCTATGTGGAAACAGCCACTTAAAGAAGATGGAATAGGTATCATAAGATAGGAGGAAATGTGGGTCCCAGTCCCATCCCAACTGACTCCGAATCTTCTCTAAAAGTAATCCTAAAAGTACATATGACATATAAACAATTTCCAATATTTAAGGAAGAGTGCTAAAATTCAACAGGTCCATCCAGGTGAGCTTAGAACAGGTTGTAGACTTGAAAAACATAGGCTAAACAATTAGACTTTCTGTACAATATAGAACTGATGAAATTAACATTTAGAAGAAAACTCCAAGATTAGTAGATGCTCTTCCTTGCTTTCAGAACTAAAAAAAAAGAAGAAAAAAAAAGAAAAAAAGAAAAAGGAAGACATTCCTTTATTTTAGAAGCTGTATTATTAATTTATAGGATGCCGTGGATGTATAAATATATTCTGAAGTTGTATAACATTGTTTTGCCACAATACTGCATGTAACATAAATTTCAGGTCCATTCTCAATAGCTAATATTGCATCCCACCTTGGTAAGCTTCTGAGGGAGCCATTTACAGATGAATTTGTTACCATAATTTGCTTTGAAGTAGAAAGAAATAGCAAAGATAATGGGGCAATGTATGTTTTAGTTTTGAGATTACACTATAGTTGCCACATTTTCCCTTCCCCTTCCTCCCTTCAAGGCTACCTGTATACCCCTTATTTGTGTCTTTCAAATCCAAGCCCTATTTTATTCATTATTAGTGTGTGTGTAGTAAGAGAGAGACAGAGAGAGATAGAAAGAGACAGAGAGAGACAGAGAGGAGGATTAATGCATATACAAACCAAGATTCTAGTTAAAGAGTCTAAAGTTAATCCATAGAATTTGCTTTCCCTACTCTTAAATAGAAAGGTTAAAAGGGGCCCATTTCCATTTTAAAATATCACTGCAGTGAGGCAAGCATTCCACCCACAAAGTCAACATATAAACGAAAAAAATAAAACCACAGGCTTTAGAAGGAGCAAATTTATTTTCAGAAAAGGAAATCTTCATTATAGCATCTTAAATGCCATTAATTTAGGGAAGGTGAATCAACAGCAATAAAAGACCTGAACAAGGCTCTTTCCATGTCTATTTTAATAAAAATGTTATTTAATTTGTGCTACTGTTAAAACAGCTTAAAATTTATGCAGTATTTCCTACATCCAAATATGTGGAAATGAATTTGTATATAATTCATTATGGCTTATACTGAAGTAGCAATGAGAAACTTAATATTTCCTATCTAATATTCTTTATTAAATATTGCTATACTTCCACTTAATTAAAATAGATACTATACCAATGCAATATATATATATATATTCTCATCCAAAAATCTAGTACACAATTTCCTAGTTTTTGACCACAATTTTTTGGAAGCTTAAAACACAATATTATAACAGGCATTTTTTTTTTCAGATTCCACTTTATACACAAAAATTTCCCTATTAAATAATTCAGATGGTATATATTGGTGTGGTCCAAATGGTTGTGCCATAGTTCCAAACTTCATTAATCCTCTAAGGAAAGCTAAGAAAGATGAGTCTCATAGTGCAGTTAAATCACTCTGTCAGTGACTCAACAAAGTGTATAGCAATTGTACATTACACGATCTTTGATTTGGATTTGGTGGGTTAGAGAGTCTCCAAGCAAAACGATATGGAGAGAAAAACCTGTTTCATTAGTATGAGTCAACTAAACATAAGACAGGGGAAACCTTTCTGAGAGAGCAAACTTCATACATGGAACATCTAGAGATCATGAGTGTGCTGCATTCTTTAACAGATGAGAAAAGTACCACATAGGTAATTGTTTGAATATTTGAAAACATGTCTAAAATTATTTGTTTTGAATACTGTAGTATAAACTCTTCAGATTCAAAGACAAAAAATTCAATTTTCAAACATCTATATTAAAATAATAGTATTTTTATAGAAAATAGATTATCTCATACAATGTATCCTAACCACAGCTTCCACTCTTTCTACTCCTCCCAGTTCTAAATCCCTCCTGCCCTCTGCCCCAGATATAATCCCCCCCATTTCCTCTTTAAAAAAGGACAAGCCTCTAAGAGACAATAGCCAAACAAGACAAAACAAGACACAATTAGAATTAGATAAGGAAAACAAACAAAAAAAACCAAACAAACAAAAAACAAACAAAGCACCATAGTGTCAAGTCAAGGCTGGGCAAGGCACCCTAATAGGAGGAAAAGAGTTTCAAGAGCAGGAAAGGAACTCAGAAACACACCTTCTCCCATTGTTATTACTCCCACAACACCACCAATTTAACAGCCATAACTACATGCAAGCCCCATTTGGCTTGCCACTTCTATATCTGGGATCCCCTATGGACTGTGTTCTCCAGTGTTCTCCATCCCTTTTGACTCCTGCTATCTTTCCTGCTCTTCTTCTGCAGAGCTCCTGTCCTTGGAAGGAAGGGATCCAATAGAGACCTCCAATTTAGACTCTCTCTGCATAATGTCTGGCTATGGGTCCCTGCATCTGCTCTCTTCTGCAAGAAGTCTCTCTGATGACTATTGATCTATGAGTATAACAGATTATCATTAAGAATAATCATTTCATTGACTATATTTTGTCCAGTTGTGTTTGATTCATTCCAGATCTCTGGGCTATCAAGTCTTCTGTTGTTGAACATCCAAGCAATCTGGAGCATTGTCTGCTTCTTGTGACATGGGCCTCAAGTTAAATGAAACAGTGGCTGGTTATTATCACAAGTTTTGAAACACCATTGTCCCAGCATATATTGCAGGCAGGACTGTAGTTCCAGGGTTGTGGCTTCATTGGTGTCTAGGTTACTCTTTCCATAGTCTGCAGAGTACCTTCACACACCAAAGAGACTAGAACATCAAAGCGAAGGCTCGAAGCAGGCACCAAATTGACTTCTCATTGTTCATTGAGCCATGTGGATGTTGTACTCAGCAACGGGGCCCTACTGTCAGTTTGCAGAGAGCTACCCTCTGTTGTTGCAGCAACATAGGTTATTTTGGGGGGGGGCATCTCCATGGAACTCCTTCAGCCAACAACTCAACCAAATGCAATCCAGTACCACCACTTGAAGCTTTGCCTAGCTGCAAAGGATGGCCAGTTCAGATTCTTTATCCTCCATTATTAGGAATCTTCACTAGGATCTCCCTCACATATGCCAGGGACTTTCCATTGCACTAGGTTTTTATACTATCCCCAGTGCTCTCCAATTCCAGCTACCTTTCCCTACATTCTCTCCCTTTGAATTGTTGAAGGATGAAACATAGCTTGGGAACAGTAAGTTGTATTGGTTGGAAAATATTACTGTATCATGAAAGTCCCTTGTCTTTAAATGGGATACAATTTGTGGATTCAAGGATTGGAATACATAGGAAGATTTTTAAGGAAGAGAGTGAATCAGGTTTGCATCTTAGAAAAAAAATCACATCAGCAGGGTCAGACTATTATGAACAGATGAGGCCCCTACAGACTCTATGTTTGTGATTTCAGGTAAGAGATGCTGATGGCCTACATGAAAATAACACTGAGTGGGAGTGGAGAGAAATGACTGGAATCACCAAAATTGTAGATTACAATTGAGTCAGTGTATTAGTTACTTCTCACACTGCTGTGATCAAATATATGACAAAAACAACTTAAGAAGTGAAGGCTTTATGTGGCCCTATACCTTCAGAGGACAATGCCTACCATGGAGGGAGCATCAGGCCATTGGTGACATGGCATCCACAGTGAAGAAACAGAGAATGAGCAGCAAGTAGGGCCCGACAAAAGAGTCCCAAGCCACTCCTTCAGTGACCCACTTCATCCAGTAAAGCTCTACCTCAAAAAAGATGCACATTCTCCCAAACAGCACTACAAGGTGGGGGCTAAATCTTTAAATTCAGGAACATATGAACAACTTTTATTTATATTTTAAAATTTATTTAATTTTTTATTTTACATATGACTGCAGTTTTTCCTTCCTTCTCTCCTCTCATTCATTTCCCTCACATGCCTCCCCAGTCTACTCCTCCTCTGTTTCTTTTGAGCAGGCTTTCCTTGAGTATCAACAAAGCATAGACTATCAAGTTATGGTGAGACTAAGCACTTCCTCTCATATTAAGGCTGGGCAAGGCAATCCTCTATGAGGAATAGCTCCCCAAGGGTGTCCAAAGCACTAGGACAGCCCCTGTTCCCATTGTAAGGAGTTCTTCAAGTAGAACAAGCTACACAATTTTCTAATACAAGCAGAGGGCTTAGGTAGATCCCCTGCATGTTCCCTGGTTTGGGCTCTGTGAGTTCTTTTGAACCCAGGTTAGTTGTTTCTGTGGGATTTGTGTGATGTCATTAACCCTTCTGGCTCCTACAAATCTTCCTCCTGCTCTTCAACAGGATTCCCCGAGTTTGGCCTAATGCTTGGCTGTGGGTCTCTGCACCTGTTTCTGTCATTTACAGGATAAAGACTCCCTGGTGCCAACTGGGCTAGCCAGCAATATGCTGGCCACTTCAGGTAACACATCCACTATTCCTGGGATTCTTTGCTGGGTTCATCCTTGCAAGTTCCTGGGCATTTTCACTACCACAGACAGTAAGATAAATAATTATTAAATGAGACCTCATGAAACTGAAGTGCTTCTGTAAGGTAAAAAACACTGTCATAAGGACAAAATTATAGCTTACACAATGGGTAAAGAACTTCACCAACTCCCTATATAACACAGGACTGATCTATAAAATATATAAAGAACTCAAACTACACACACAAACACACACACACACACACACACACACAAAATCAATTAAGAACAGAGGATTCTTAGCAGAAGAATTTCAAATGGCTGGAAAACATTTTTAAAATCTTCAACATTCTTAGCCATCAAGGAAATTCAAATCAAAACAATTGAGAGATCCCCTCTTATACTGTTTAGAATATCTAAGATCAAAGGCGTAAGTGACAATGCTTTGCTGAGAGGTTATGGAGCAAGGGGAACACTCCTCCATTGCTGGTGGGATTGCAAACTTATACAGCCACTTTGGAAATCAGTGTGGTGGTTTCTCAGAAAACTGGTAATTAGTCTACCACAATCCCCAGTTATCTTGGGAATATACCCAAAGGATGCAAAACCATACCACGAGGACACTTGCTCAGCTATGTTCATGGCAGTTTTATTTGTAATAGTCAGAAACTGGAAACAACCTAGATTTATGTCTACTAAAGAATAGATGAAGAAAGTGTTGTACATTCACACAATGGAATATCACTCATCTGTTTAAAACAATGACACCAAATTTAAAGACAAATGGACAAAAACAGAAACCATCATACTGAATGTGGTAACTAAGAATGACAATGATAAACATGTTATGTACTCACACATAAGTGGATTTTACCTGAGAAGTAAATGATAATCATACTAAAATCCACAGACCCACACAAGCAAGGTAACAAGGAGGAGGACCCAAGATTAGACATATGGATCTCCCTGTAAAGGGGAAATGGAAGAAATCTCCTGGGTTGATAGGAACATGGGTGATTGATTGCATTGGGGAGGTGGAGGGAGAGAGAGAATACTGTAAAAGATGACTGAAATGGGGGGAAAATTTGGGATAGGTAAATCCTGGTGCAAGGGAACATTTCATGTTTAAACTATAACAAAACAATTCAGACATAGATGTTTGGTAATAGAAGAAAAAGAGAGATAGGATGAAGAATATGGAAGCTCTCTAGATTGCTAAAATAGAAATGGTTTTAAGATTCAAATCACAAAGTAATCTTTTCAAGTGAAGAGAATCTAAATCAACAGAGAAATATTAATCTGTTTCTAGAGGACTTAAAATGAGATGGTTAGTGGCAATCTTAATCTATAGATTTTGAAAGTTAGCAAACAGATCTGAGCTGAATACAAATTTTGAAGTTATCAATAGATGAATCATAACTAAGCACATAGAATGTGTGAAATGAATTAGGCATGACATGGGAATGAACAATCCTAAAACTAAGGGGTCAGAAGAACTAACAAGAAAACTTAGGAAGATTCAGAATCCAGAATACCAACTCCATGACTTGCCATAAAAATGTAGTTCAAGCCCCCATTTTTAACAAGTAGATACTCTTTCTGTGATAGTGATGGAGATGACCCTCTCATCCCATTCTGAAGTATCAGGAAATTAGAATCTCACAAACAGAAGAGATATAACAAAAGGCCAAGGGAGATAGTAGAGAAGCTATGAACATTTCCTACATGGTAGCTCACAATACTCCATTTATGTAATTTAGAAAGCTCAGCACCAATTCTGGCCTCTGAAGATAACTGAAAAGCATACAATGCATATATGTATGTATGTATGTATGTATATATGTATATATGTATATATGTTTATGTATGCAGAGGAAACATATATATATATATATATATATATAATGAAAACAAATTACTCTTTAAAGTAAAAGTGAAGAAATAGAAATGTAATCATAAAAGAAGGTACACTGAAACAATAATAGATATGGAAGTATATACAAGAGAGGAATGGTCAGCAGAGGGCATTTGTTGGGAGAGAAAGATGAGAACTGAAATACACCCACTCCCTGTTACAAAAGGGGGTCATAACAAAGTTTGCAAGAGAAGTTCACTAGAATGTTGTGGGCTGAAGCCATATTGCAGTGGGTAGAGGGTTGAATATATAATGATGAAGAGACAAGAAACAGAGACACAGTATTTTAAAAGAAGTGAGAGATTGAGAAAAGAAGGTTGCTGTGGCAGAAGGTGGACTGGAGAGTGCAAGTTTTGAGGAAGGAAATGATGACTTGGGTAGAAGTTCTCCTTCACACCAGCATGATTTAAACCAAATTTTATTTAAAAATGTAAGAGATTTGTGTAAAAATACAAGTGATTCATTGCAGTATAGCCTACATTTTATATGATCATTTAATATAGATAATCAATTCAGTAGATTTTCAAAAATTATAATTTTGTATAAACATCACCAAAGTATATGCTATTAATTCTTCATTGTGTTCACATGCCTCCCTTTAACCCAAACACAGTTGATGTATCTCTAGTCCCATAAACAGTCCTTTATAAATATAAATGAATTTTTCTGTCTCTATGAATTTTTCTTTTCCAGACATTTTGCATAAATCATACATTATGTATAGTTTGAAATTCATTTCTTCCTCAATGTTACCTATAAGTTTCTTACTTATAGCAAGTATCATCTGTCAGTATTTTATTTTCATTGTTGAGTTATACATATATATGTATACATACATATAATCACACACACATATATATTTATTAACTCATAAGTGTCTGTATTACTTTATAATTGTCTAACATTCATAAAGGCTACTATTATGAACAAGCAATAAGAGATAATATGTAGATGTTATTATGATTCTGTACATAAGAACCTCTGGCCAAAAATCTTATAAATTTCAGGGAATCATCTTCTTCTATGAAGTCAGCTTCTTCCCCTTTCCTAGTGTCCTTATCTGTCTCACCTCCCTTTCTTGCAGGGTCCTAAAAGTAGATGGAAGATTTATTTGTACTCAAAGTTGCCAGACATATTACAAAGGAATAGTGAGACAAATAGTCCATTAAAGATGTGGATATCAACCATCATGTGCTAAAACATCTCCAACTGAGGGAACATTATACTTCCAACCTATGGCTCAAAGCTCTATTTCCTGCCCTTTAAAATAAAGGGTCTGGTAACTACAATCTTAGTCAGATAGAGAATTATTAAATGGGTTTTATTCAACTTAAGTTAGATCCAGGAAATAGTATACATTCATACTTTGTAATGTAAAATATAGTCAGGGGTGTAGTTCGATACAAAATGGTGATTTAATTTGTAATACTGTTTTAAAATCTCTTCTCTGCCTTTGTTCTTTCTGTTTTAAATAGAACCATCTATAAATGTAGAAATTGGATATTTTTATTAGATGTTGATATAATTTACATTGAAATGAATACACTCTTCCTACGTTCCTTAAGAAGAACAGGATATGAGGAAATTTGCTAAAACCATGTTCAAGTGAAATTCAGTGTTGAGACTGACAACTTTTGGAGTGGGCAAGGAAGGTTTCTAGAAATGAAAGAGAAGGCTTAATGATAACAATACTTGTTTCTCTTTCATAGGACATGGCTTCACTTCCCAGAATCCATATGACAGCTCACAACTGTCAGTAACTGCAATTCCAGGGGATCCAATGCTCTTCAGTCCTCCTAGGCATTGGCATGTAGTACATACATGCATATAGTTAAACACATATATACATACAAATTTAATACAAATAAATATATTTTTTAAATTGGTTTATCAGAAAAATTATCTTTAAGCTATAAATTTCATGTCCACACGATTTTACACATTTTTAAATTTAGCTGCCTCTACAAATGATGGTGACATTCATTAAAACTGGTAGGCACCATGATACAAAAATGCTGGGTAAGTATGAGCCTTGTCTCAGACTAGAATCTTTTGCGGTTTTTGTGGCTTTATAAAAGAAAATATGAAAGATCAGTACTGGTCCAAATTTGATTAATACTCTACCTGGCTATCCATCTGTTAAAGTATTTGCAGTCTGACCTTAAACCTACACCAGAAGACACTTTTCTTTACTATTTATTACCTGAAATTTTCCATGAAATAATCAAAACTTACATGGGAATTTCATCCATGTATATTAGAGGAGATCAAGGAAGAGTTGTATGGGAAGATGGAGAATATTATAAAATACATTATACATATGTGTGCAATTCTCTAAGAAAGCTAGGTGTGGAAATGGAGCTGTATGAGATCAGCACATTCAGGATCCTGCATTAAAACATGCCATTTCTACACATGCATACTCATGAATTTCGATTTGATCCCTCCTGAAATGAAATCTGGAATCTGAACTGTCTTGTTGACCCCAAGCAGAACGGAAAAAAGAAAAAAAAAAAAAAAGTTAACACAAAACTCAAACCCTTTTCCATGTTCCCTGAGGAGAAGAGGTTTTTTTTTGTTTGTTTATTTGTTTGTTAATATCACTGGATATCTAATGCACTGAAACACTTTAACTGAATTTTTGAATTGTAGAAAATTAAAGGTAAATTTGTAAGAGATTTACTCATCCAATCTAAGCACAGAGGTATGATTTACTTTCAAAGACGTTTTTGAGGAAGATTGGAAGTGTACAGGAAGGGCAAATATTTATTTAATTTACTGTACTAAAGATATGACAAGAGCTAAGAAATATTAAATTCCATTTGTCAAATACTGTACCTATGTAACGTATGGTCCTATACATACATCATATATAAATACCTTTCACACTAGGAAGGAGGTATTAACTCATTTCAGTTTATTAATAAAAGAAAAGATGAAATAGTGAACATCAGTGAGATTGTGCTTATTACCCACAGTCTCAAAAATGATAAGTGGCTAAGTTGGAGAATCATCTTTACAAATCCAGTTTGCTATTCAGTCCTTTATTTTTGTCCTAAGCATCAGATACTAAACTATTTTGAGGTATTTTAAATGCTTAAATATAGATGCATAGAAGCATTAAGCTAAGCAAAGACATATCTATACATAACTATCTGTACTTTGGCATAATAAGATGTTCCATATATCTGCTCCCATTCATCCTGTAAATGTTCGTTCTGTGAATGGTCCATCCATGGGGTCAAGCCTGACTTGCTTGCACTGTCCTCTAGTATTGTCTTCTGTTTCTTCATTTTCTTTTTTTTTCTTTTCTTGCTTTTGTAAATGAATTATGTATGTGCCCTGAAGTAATTAGCAAAGACGTTGTTGTTCAGCTGAATTTTAAACTAATTAATCTGACCTAATTCCTGTCAAAAATAATTAGGATAAAATATGTCCTCCCTAAGTAACTATTTCAAGCTGAGATGCTGAAACCCCAGCTCTCCTGTGTAAGCACTATTCTAAAATTGAGAGAATCATTTACTTAATAAGTTTTAGAGAAGACGCTAAAACACTAGCATGTGGATTGTCACCTGAGCATCATTGCCTGCTTAGTTTCTCTATTGAAGATAAGAAGCTGAGATAAGGAAGGGGCTTTGAGGGTAGAGATATGTCAGACTCTTCACAAGGTGTGGATTATAGTAAAACTTAAAGGCAAGTCCCTCATCTTGAATAAAGGCTTTTGGATAAAGACATGCTTTTCCAGTACATTCCCTTTGTGCATTGTAAAATCAAACGAATGTCCCAAACTTACATTGCATCCACCAAGGACAGGAGTTGGGAGGGGAGAGAAGAGGGTGGTATTGGAAAGGGAATGGTGTGGATATAATCATGATGCTTTGTGTAGGTCTGTATAATTTCCAAGATTGTATTTCTGAAACCATCCCTGATAGCAGAAAGAATAGAGGAAATGTCTCATATAATAGTTAAATCTTAAACTCTGTGCTTCTACAAAAATATATTAAGGAAAAAGCAAATCCGCAGATTCAGTTTGTCAACACATTGAGGTGAGGTAGAACTGCAATTACTTAAAGGTTTACAGAGGTTGCTGCCAGCTCCTGGTGACTGCCAGCAGCCTTAAACACTGCCCCGCCTCACTCGATAGCAGCCTGCTCCATGTGCACTCTGACCTTGCTCTTTGCTATATTAAGGGACTCTTGGGATAGGAAAGATCTGTAGAGTGTATATATCACATCCCCAAGCAGTTGAGAGTTAATAATTTCCTTATTAAACCCATGAACCCTTCATGTTTTTGAGTCCTGCTTCTCCCACCCCTTTCTAAGTTAGTTTCTAGGCAACCGATAAGCACTGAATTACATTAAGCTCTTTATTTCAAGGCTATGGTTTAGGATTTCGCTGCATACTTTGCTAGCTCATTTATAGAGACTGCAGCATAAAATTCATTAATTCTATTTAATCTCCGGTTGTGGAGTGATTTGGTTCTACACAGCATTACCTGTTCCTGTGTTTCATGTTTAAATCCTCCCAATGTCATGACACTGTTTTGCATGTAGATGATGCCAAAGGGCTATGAGCTTTAATCTGGAACAACAGAAGTAGAATTTCTATGATTTCCAGTTCCCAGTGATCATTCAGCATACGTGGGTAGTCTGTCAGGAAACTAAAATTTCCAGAACTTCTCATCCTGGTAAGCACTATGATTTGTCATAAAAGGATAGTAGAGCTTAAAAGTTTGGGGACAGTCTACATGCTGTAAGCTCTTTTTGTTGTTTGATTTAACAAATTAAGGTTTTGATTCAAAAGAGAGGCTCCTAGGAAAATTTTTTTCTGTGTTTGGACATTAAGAAATCAGGAAACCAGGATGGCAAGGACAAAGCTTTACTCTATCAGCAGAACCCTTCTTCATTCTGAGTGTTGAGTTTTGAATAGCATCTCCTCTCTCTACTCTCCTATCTAATCTCTCTCTTTCTCTCTCTCTCTCTCTCCCTCTCTCTCTCTCTCTCTCTCTCTCTCTCTGTGTGTGTGTGTGTGTGTGTGTGTGTGTGTGTATGTGTGTGTGTGTTTATGTGGGGAGTTCAGTGACATATAAATAAAAGAGACAGAGGAGATGGGAATGTAAAGAACACTGGTAAATAAATGTATGATGATACACTTAAGTCTTTATCCCTGAGCAAAAGCCCAGTTTCAAAAAGCACAAAAGATGTCTAAGAGAACCAAATAGAATCTGTTTAAAATTCAACGTCCATTGTAACCTCTTCTTCATCTGCTTAGTTTTGTGTAAGGAGCTGGAGTTTATGGTAGTAGCACTAAGCCTATTAATCACATAGTTGCCTGACAGGGAGGGCCCGTGTTTATTTTGTCAAAGAGGACAGGATCTCAGGAGGTCTAATTCCTTATAAAATGTTTCTTGGATCAGACAAGAACTTCATCCCTAGTCCTGTCTGTACTTAGAAGATGTCTGTTGCATATTCTTCAATGCTGGCAGAAGGGAAGGTCCCACACTTACTGTATCTATCTCACATGGCTCTTATCCATCTCTCTGCCAATGGAATGTCAGCAAGTAATTCAATGGTGGGGAAAGTCAGATGTTTTGGCTGAGTTTGTCCCAGTAGCTACCATTACCTTCACTCATAAATCTGTCATTTGTCAACCATTGTTATAGACCAACCTCAGTTTCAAGAACCACAGCACACTTTCCAGCATACTGTAGGTTACCCACTACAGACCCCAAGAATTCATAGTAGACAAAATAAGAATATACTTGTTTAACTCTGGGTAAAAGTGTTCTAACAGAAACTATTGCTAATGATAGATATATACATTAATTGTGTAAAGAAATGTTCAATGAAATTCTAGTTCTTGTGGGAGATTATCATAACTTCTAAATTACACTGGGTTAGGAAAAAAATGTTTGTATTTGCTGCTTTCATATGTTATTGTGGACCAAAAGTAATCTTGATATCATAATCTGCACATAGGGAACTGAGAATAGAAATAGCTAGCCAATTTAGTACTTAAAACATTTCTTAAGGCAATAGCATTTTTCTATCTTTTCTATGTACTATAAAGATACAGGAAAACATTTCATTCAACCTCCCCTTTTAGAGATGAGAAAAAAATATCTTTATCAGACAGACTTCTAGTACTATCCTTTAAAATAGAGTTTTAAAAAAAAAATAGTTATGGATCAACAACTGTGATAAGACCTATTTGTTTTTAGCAGCTTTTATTTGTGAAATCCAAGATGAGTTTAACTGAACAATAGATATCTAAGTTATCTATTTCAGAGGAAGGAGCAGTAGTTGGAGAAAAAGCATGTCTACAATGATTCCTTCCCACAACTCATCTACCTTTCCTCTAAGGGCTTTTTTTGTCTTATAATTTTGTTACATTAGTACATGTCCAAAATTATTTTGCTCCAGGGGCTGAAGAGATGGCATATTTCAAAGCACTTGGTGTTCTGGTAGAGGATCAGAGTTTGATTCCTAGCACCCATAACAAGAGAATTGTCTAAAATGCCATATACATGCACACTCATAAATAAAATAAAACAAATCATTTTTAAAATTATTTTTCAATCTTATTCTCTATGTCTAAATACATTGATTAATTTTAAATATGTTTTATATGTATTTTACTCAACTCTCATTTACTCCTTTGTAAGATGCCTTGGAACATTCTAATGTACTGTGTAATTACTTCAGAGTTTAACACTGACTGCAATTCAATTTATCCATCTCACTCTAAATGGCATTAGGTCACCAAACTGCTACCAGCATCTCACTTCTTTAAAGTTTCATATTTGCTTTTTGTCACATATGTGTGAAGATCTCCAGCTTCCAGTTCATGCATCTTGGTCACTGTGATGATAAGGCATCTACACATCCATGGGATGGCTCTAAATTATTTTCTTCTGAGAATTTTGGATGGATAGACTGACAGATTGCAACAGACACAAATAAACATCTTCAGTTTCCAGATTACATTCTCAGTGATTTCTAGTTTTATATGTAGTGGACTAATATGATTCTAAAATGAGACAGTAATTACAAAAAACAGTTGGTTTGTGTCTTTTCTGGGACATAAGTACCCATTTCCACTTTTTAACTATTACTAAAATGGGTGAGCTGCTCAGTTGCTTTCTTTACATTGGTTTTATTGTTTCTAATGCATTATATCTGACTTTGCCTCCTGAAATATTCTTATTTTTAGCATTAAAATGTTTGATTTCCTTTATATTCAAATCTCAACTTGGAATCTACCATTGTTCAACCTGACCACTATTTATTGCCCTTTTTATTTGTTATTAGATAATTTCGTTCCCATTGGTATTTTGTATTTTATTTTTTCACGTTCTCTTAGAGTTTTATTCTACCTTATTTTTTTCTGTGATATTCCTTCTTTGCTCTTCTTGAATATAGGCAGTAGCATGGCAACTCTTCTTTTGTGCAATTTGTGTCTAGTGTTTGCAAGAATTCTTGGTCTTAATTGGAGTTCAATAAGGAATTGTGAAAAGGAAAGAAAATAAGAAGAGAGAGCTTAAGTGGAAGATGAAAGTAAGAAAAGAGAGAGATTTACATAGACCAAAGTGAAAAGAAAACATCCAAATGATAGAAAAAAAATAATAATTGTTTATGGAAGATATAAATGGGAGAACATATGTGTTCCCGGATCTTACAAGAAGTATTAAAGCAATAAAAATGCAGCATATCTTTAAAGCCTAGCAACAAGCAATGTTTCCACATATCGTCGATAAATATTGGAAGCAACCAGGGAAACCAGAGACCCAGTAGAGTGTGTGACTGTCATTTTAATTTTCTATGTACCTCTGTGCCAAGCTGTATGTACATTAATTCCCCTGATTGTCTGACTAATGTGAGTTTCACAGAAAGACTTTGAGTCAAAAGTGACCCTGGGTCAATAGCCATGGAAACAGAAGAAGAAGAGGGTGGTCATTAGCTCCTTTTGTCAAAGAACAAAGACAAAACAAAAAAAATAGAGAAAGGAAGGGAGAAAGAAAGAAAAGATAGAAAGGAAGAAAGAAAAAGAATTAGCAGACAATGGCTCACTATTCCTACATTCATTTGGAAGAAACTGGGTGACATCTGAAGTTTAATGGTAACCACGCAATTGGGTAACCATGGGAAAATGTGTAATCTTACTGTGTCCTTCAAAATTGCTTAGGTCTATCAGTGTTACATAATAGGACAAAATATCCATACTGATAAGGATCCATAAGGATTTTTAGTGAGAGAAGACTAGATGTAATTTCTAGGAAATAGAGACAATGTAGAACATAGAAGTAACTCTAGGCTTGGTGGCACAGATTAATTACCAGAAATGATCTTAAGAGTTATCAATAAAATGAGCATGTATTGAAAAGAAACATGAGTAACAGTATTCGATAGGAATGCCATATGACACTTTGGGGTTATAAACAGGGAAAATCTTAAACATAAGAAATATCAAAGCTGTATATTAGCCTCTTAGTTAGTAACAGTTTCTAATCACTAAGATTAAAGGCATGCCATTTACCCTGAATAGAGTGATTTTGATTTTATCATGTCAGCGAGTAAGTGAAATTACTCCTCTTACAGACAATCTAGTAAGAATATAGAGTAAGAAAAGGAGGGCAGGTCCTATGTCCTGCTGATATGAAATTCTTTTTCTAAGGTCATCACAGAGGAAATAGTGAAGTAGAGCAACGCAGGATGTCTAGGAAAATTATATAGGAGAGTAGTCAGTAGACAGCAAAGTGAGGAAATATGAGCATATCTGAGCAAACACACAAAAATGACTTTGACTAGATGACGATGACACCTAAATAGAGCAGAGAAAGTAGGACAGAGAGCTGCCTCTCATCTATGAAAGCAGAGGGGAGAGCTTCACAGGGCAATTTTGTTTGGCAGTGAACTTAATACCTCCCTCCCTTTTCTCCCACTTAAAAAAAAAATTGCAAAATTACCCTTGGTAGAAAAGCTCTATCCTCTTCTTCCTCTTCGCTGAGTCAGCACTCCACAGCATTTATGGATCAAATTCCAGGAACTATAAAATAACAGGCAGACTCATTTTGTTACCTTGGCATTGAGCTTTCTGTTTCTCTTACCTTATCATCATGATGTAAAGGTCATAGATAGGTTATGTCTGAACAACAAAGAGACCTAAAAGAGTGCTAATGGCATGAAAGAGCTATTCTATGATTGTGCTAAGAGATACTCTGCTCTGTAGACCTTTAGGACATTCAATTTCCCCACTGGTATAAGAAATATAAATAGCCCAACCAAACTACAGTTTTCCCAACAGTCAAAGCACTGAATTAGTTAACTATAGACAGCCAGAATACAACCAGCTCTAAGAAAGGGAAAGCCAGTCTAGCTAAAAGCCAATGAAATTCTTGTTATTTGCAAGGCTAAGAACATGACAATCCCGAGGGAGTAGTCGAAAGCAAGAGATCAGATTTTTCAGAGCTGACAGATGAATCTCTTGTCATCTACTTTAAACAGTGGTTATAAGTTCAGACTGTGTCCTTAGCCCATCAGAGTTCAAACAGTATGCCTATTTACATGAGTTATGACCTTACAAATAAGGTAATCTGGGATTTTTGTTTGTTTATTTTTTAGTTTTACATTAACTTTAACATATAGAGTTTTTCAAAACCCTTCTTAGATTAGAGTTTTAAATTTTAAGTTATACACATGTGTATGTCTCAGGGTTTCAATTGCTTTGAAGAGATAACCATAACCACCACAATTCTTATAAAAATTTTAATTGGGCCTGCCTTACAGTTTTGGAGGTTAATTTCATTATACTAATAGAGAGAAACAAGGCAGGATTAGGTAGGCATGATGCTAAAGAAAGAGATGAGAGTTAAACATCTTTTTTTTTTATTATTTTATTCTATATAACAAAGTCCAATTAAATGAAAACAAACATTTATACACAATATTTGGGAATTTGGGCGTCGTTCTTTCCAAACCACTTCCTGCTGGTAAGGGGCGCTGTCATGGGGGATTCGAAGAAGATTCAGAAATCCTGGCTGTAGTCTGTAAGGCTGCTTTGTCCAGCTGTTTTGAATGTAGGATCACCTTGTACTCTGTTTCAGGCAGTCTGGCATGATCAAACCACATTAGTCTGGAAGGAATCCACAGCTTTTCATTTTCTGTGGAAACAAAAATAGAAATCCTTTTCCCCAGTAACTTGTCCTTCAACTTAAATTTTGGAGTCAAAGCATGTTTTTTAATTTAATTTATTATTTTACATGTCGATCCCAGTTCCCTCTCCCTCCCTCCCTCCCTCCCTCCATCCTTTCCTCCCTCCATCCCTCCTTTTCTCCTTCCCTCCCTTTTACCCTCTCTGCCCTCTCACATGCACTCTAACCACCCTCCCCTCCCATCCCCCCACCTCAATTCCATATGTAGGGGAATGCCATCCAGTTGGGGTCATGTAGACCCCATGTAGACAGGTCATGTGAAGTAGGGACTAGGGCTTCTCTCCTGTCTCTAGATTAAGGCAGTTATCCCTCCATGGGGGATATGTTCGCAAAGTCCTTTTGTGTACCAGGGATACATTCTGGCTCCAATGTCTGAGGTCTCTTAGACTGCTCAGTCCTTCTGGCTGAGACCCATATTCCGGGGGGCCTGAGTTAGTCCCATACTGGCTTCCCAGCTATCAGTCTAGTGGATGTTAGCTCCTCCTTGTTCAGGTAAGCTGTCTGTATGTGTTTCTGCCGCATGGTCTTGTCCTCTCCATCTGCATCTGGGTTCTAGTTCGACTCAGTGTTTATGTATGGGTGTTTGGTTAAACATCTTGATCCACAGGTAGCAATAGGAGATTATCCCACACTGAAGATAGCTTGAGCATGAGACATCAAAATCTGCCCCCACAGTGATACATGTCCTCCAACAAGGCCACACCTCCTAATAGTGCCACTGCCTATGGGCCAAACATATGAATCACTAGGGGCTATACCTATTCAAGCAATTACATTCCAGTCCCTGGCCCCCATAAGCTTGTATCCATAACAGAATGCATTTAGTACAACTTCAAGTGTTTTCATAGTCTACCAAAGTCTCAACAATATTTAAAAGTCCAAAGTTCAAAGTCTTTCAAGCTTCATGGAAACTCTTAATTATAATCCCATATAAAATCAAAATTTAAAAGAAAGCACATCACATATTTCCATCACATAATGGCAAAAGAGATAGATTAATATACCAAAATGGAGGAAAGGGGGATGGTGAGAAAATACTAGATCAAAGCAAGACCAAAAATTATCTGGAAAAACTCTAAACTCTGCATTTCCATGTCTGATGTCAAAATCCTTTTCAGATCTCCAACCCCTTTTATTTTCGTTGAATGCTACACAGTCATGTTCTTGGACTGGTTCCACTCCTATTAGCAACTCCCTACTGCAGTTATCCTATGATACCAGCATCTCTAACATCTTAGAGTCCCTTAGGCAATCCAGACTTCGTGCAATGGCAACTCTAGGCCTCCATTTCGGGACACCCCTGACACATTTCTGGTCTTAGTAACTTTCTTTAGTCATGGAGGGAGATTTTGTAACCCCTTCCCTTTATCGTTGACTCTAAAGCTAGAACCACATGGCTGAAGCTGCTAAATTCTGCCATTTGTTGGGGCTAGAACATAGCCCCCTTATTAATTTATATCTTCATTAGATTTATGTTTTAAGCAGTTTCCCTCACTGCATAAACTTGGCTATCCTGGAATTCTCTCTGGCCTTGAATTTAGAGATCCATCAGTCTACCTTCTGAGTACTGGAATTATAGGTGCATACCACCACACCTAGTTCTAAGCTTATCTTTAATTCTGTTTTCAACAGATTGGAAGCTTCCCTGGTTGGGACCTTGCTTCAAGGTCACCACAACCTTTGTTCTATTTAGTATCTGGTTCTTCCTTAATCAGTTTAGCTTCTTAACATAGGATTTATCTGCATTGCACTTCTTGATTTCCTTTGTCTCCTTAACCTGTGCATTTTTAAAAATTTTTTACTTGTTTAGCTTGCTCCTTTTAATTGTAAATTATCGTAAGAGTAAAACACTAGTAATCAGACAACAGAGCCTATCATTAGGCTATTTTGAGGTTTTCTTTTCCAATGCAATTAATACAAAACTCTTCATTTTACCCTCAGGCAGTACTTCTGGACAGAAGCAAAATGCAGACACATTCTTCATCAAAATAACACAAGATCAGTCTCTTGGCCACACACTAATTCTTCTCTGAAATCTCTTTAGACTGCCCCCCACAGTTCAAATAACCCTAAGCATTGTCTTTTATGCTACTACTAGTATGACCCATTAAGCTCCACATAAAGCATTCAGCTTATTTAATAATCCAAACTTCCTAAGTCGAAATTCCTCTGAATAAAGGCATGGTGGGGTTATTATAACACTGCCTCAGTCCCTGAGCCCAACTTCTGTCTTAGGGTTTTTATTACTGTGAAGAGACACCATGACCATGGAAACTCTTAGAAAGATAAACATTTAACTGGGGCTGGCTTAGAGTTTCAGCAGTTTAATCCATTATCATCATGACAGAACATTTAGCTGTGTGCATGCAGACATGGTGCTGGAGAAGCAGCTAATGATTCTATATCTAGATATGAAAGCAGCGGAAGAGACTTGTAGGTTGGAGCTATTATTTATTTCATTCTGCCACTTCAGAGGGCACTTATAAAATAATCATGAGTAAATGGAGGGTTTTTGTTTTGTTATGTTTTTTCTTTTGACTGTCAGTTCCCAAAAACCTACTCTAAGATTTAATATTAATTATAATTGTTTGGCTGATGGCTCAGGCATATTACTGACTAACTTTCACAATGAAATTAACCCCCCCCCTTTTTTTTTTTTTACTAATTTGTATATTACCATTTGGCTTATATGTATTGTTCTGGCATCTTACTCCTTTGGTGACTACATGGCATATTCCTAATTCTGCCTTCTTTCTATCAATATCTTTGTTTGGATCTCCCGCCTATTTATATTCTTTTCTGTCATAAGTCAAAACAGCTTTATTCATCAACCAATAAAAGCAACACATATTACAGCCTATAGAAGGACATCCCATGTCAGAGACCTATGTCTCACACTGGGCATAACTTGAGCATGTAGGATCTCAAAGCCCACTCCACAGTGACACATGATCTCCAATAAGGGCACACTTCCTAATAGTGTCACTCCCTATGGATGAAGCATTCAAACACATGAGTATATGGGGCCATACCTATTCAAACTGCCACAGAATATTTGAGGGGAGATTATGTGGACATAAGTGCAGGTTTCCTCAAAGCCATCAGACCTCCAGGAGCTAAAGTTAACAATGGGGTGGTCATGAGCTGTCCAACATGACCATGGAAAACCATACTGCAGTCCTTTGTCAGAGAACAATGTACTTAGTTACCAACTCATATCTTTAACCACCATCTCCCTTAAAATTTATGAATATGTGAGTCTTTATCTCTGTATCTTTCACATGGGTAATGGGTCTGTGGAGGTCAGAGTATGATAGCTATAATTACAGAGCGTTATAAGCATCCATATAGAAGAGCAGCTGATATACTGGTACATTATCATTTTTGAGCATTTTGACTGTCATGCTTTCATTTAATTAATTAATTTATATTTCTTATTTTACATATCCTTCCCAGTTCCCTCTCACACCCTCTCTCTCACCCTCCCTTGACCCCTGACCACCCTCCCATCCCATTCCTCCCACCCACTCCACAGGGAGGGTGATGGCTTCCAGAAGGGCTCAACAAAATCTGTCAAGTCATTTGGAGTAGGAACTAGGCACTCCATCCTGCCTCTATGTTAAGAGGGTAACCCTCCATCGAGAATGTGTTCCCAAAGTCTTTTTGTGCACCAAGCCCAAGCCATTTAACTGAGACCCATGTCCATAGGGTATGAGTAGGTCTAATGTTTGATTCCCAGCTATCAGTCTGGGGGCCTATTAGCCCAGGTCAGTTATTTCTGTAGCCTTGTCTTGTCTTCCCTCTCTGCATCTGGATTCCAGGAGCTCGACTCAGTATTTAGCTCTTGGTTTCTGCTTCTGTTTCCATCAGCTACTAGATGAGGGCTCTAAGATGATGGATAACTTAGCCATCAATCTCATTATCAGGTAAGGGTATTTATAGTAGACTTTCCACTGTTGCTCAAATTGTCATTTGGGGTCAGTCTTGTAGGTCTCTGAACATTTCTCTATTGTCAGTTTTATCTTCAAACCTATAATGACTCCCTCTTGTATTCTCTCTCTCTCTCTCTCTCTCTCCTCATCATCATCATGCACAAAACTCAAGTCCAAATGGATCAAAGACCTCAACATAAATCCAGCAACACTAAAATGAGATGAGAAATTGGGAGGTACCCTTGAGCAAATTGGTACAGGAGACTGTTTCCTGAACATAACTCCAGTAGCACAGACACTGAGAAAGACAATCCTCAAACTGACAAGCTTCTGTAAGGCAAAGGACACAGTGGACAAGACCAAACAGCAGGCCACAGACTGGAAAAAGGTCTTCACCAATCCTACATCTGACAGAGGGCTGATCTCCAAAATACACAAAGAACTCAAGAAACTAGTCGCCAAAACACCAAATAACCCTATTAAAAATGGGTACAGAACTGAAGAGAGTATTCTCGATAGAGGAAATCAAAAAGCCTGAAAGACACTTAAGAAAGTTCTCAACATCCTTAGATATCAGGAAAATGCAAATCAAAACAACTCTGAGATACCATCTTACTCCTGCCAGAATGGCTAAAATTAGAAACACCAATGACAGATCATGCTGGAGAGGATGTGGAGAAAGGGGAACACTCCTCCACTGCTGGTGGGAGTGAAAACTTGTACAGCCATTTTGAATATCTGCATGAAGTTTCCTCAGGAAAATGGTAATCAGTTTACCACAGGACCTGGAAATCCCTGTCTTAGGCATATACCCAAATGATCCACATCCATGCAACAAAGACATGTGTTCAACTATGTTCATAGCAGCAATCTAGATGCCCCTCAGCTGAAGAGTAGATAAAGAAGATGTGGCACATTTACACAATAGAATACTCTCTGTGGGACAAAACAATGGAATCTTGAAATTCACAGGCAAATGGATGGCACTTGAAGAAACCATCCTGAATGAGGTAACCCAGTCATAAAAGGAGAAACATGGTATGCACTCACTCATATATAGATATATGACATAGAGCAAAAGATCACTACCCTACACTTCACACTGGCAAGGAAACTAGGATACAAGGAGGAATCTGAGAGATTCATAGAAGGTCCCTCACAGAAGGGGAAAGGAACAAGATTTCCTGAGCATATTGGGAGTGGGAGGGGCAGTGAGTGGAGAGGGAACTAGGAAAAAGAGAGAGGGAGGAAAGTAAAGCGCGAGGGACTAGGAAGATTGAGTCACGGGAGGAATAGATGAGTGATTGTCATTCTTATTGAAACCCATATCAAGAGGCCAATAAGAAAATTTCCCAACATTAAATTGAATATTAAATTCAAAGGTATGTCTAGAACAAACTTCAAAGTTCTATTACTGGCTTCCTAGTCTTTGTGAGTTTTCCAGACTTTGTGAGCCTTTCTGTACTCTATACTCCTAATATTCCTTGACTTCCATATTTGTATCTTTTTTTTTTTGGAAGTGGTAGTAAATTTTGGGATGTGATATTCTTCATGATTTATATAAAGGTTCTATAACAGGGATTCCTAGAATATCCCTACTAACAAAAAAATAAGGAAGTATTTGAACCATTGATTGCATTGCAATATGTAATTTAGGAATTAATCCTTAATATATTTCTATCTTAACTATAGAGGGTGAACCTTTCAAGATATGGGCTACATCAATAACGTATTGCTGGTTAATACTAGTATAAGGACTGTAGAGACAGCTCAGCCATTTAGAACATCTGATTCTCTTACACAGGACCAGTTTCTGTTCACAATACGCAAACAGTGGCTCATAAATATCTTTAATTCTAGGAGATCCATTGGCCTCCAGGAACATGGCATATGATACACAGACATACATTCAAGAAAAACAGATTCATGATCACTCCAATTGTTATCATAGAAACTTCATCTGGTACCTAATGGAAGAAGATACAAAGATTCACAGCTAAGCACTGGACTAAGCACCCAGAGTCCAGTTGAAAAGTGAAAGGGGAGATTATATGAGGAAATTTGTCAATATCATGATAAGGAAACCCACAGAGACAGCTAACCCAAGTTAGTGGGGGCTCACTGACTTTGGACTGACAGTTGGGTGACCTTCCTAGGACCTAACTAGGCCCTCTGAATGTGGATCACAATTCTGTGGCTTGGGCAGTCATTGGGGCCACTTGCAATGGGAAACAGAATTTATCCCCAGTGCATTCCTTCTGAAGGGATATCTTTTTCAGCCTTGACATAAGAGAAAAGGATTTGGGTGGGGGGAAGATGGCGTGGACAGCAAGAGGAGGGGAGAGAAGTTATAGAGGGGAAACTGTGGTTGGTATATAAAATGAAAAATATATTTTAAATAAAAAGAAAAATAAAAAATTAAAATACATAAATTTTGAGAGAAAGGAGAGAGCAGGAAGGGAGAGAAAGGAGGTATTCATGAGTTTAAGTTAATGGCATATTTCTCCCTCATGCAAGAATAGCTAGGGTTCTGGGCAGTGGTAGCATATTCCTTTAATCCCATAATTCAGAAGGCAGAGGTAGATGGACCTCCATGAGTTAGCGGCCAGCCTGGTCTACAGAGTGAGTTCCAGGATAGGCTCCAAAGCTACAGAGAAATCCTGTCTCAAAAAACAAATGAACAAACAAACAGCTTGGGCAGTCAGAGTCAGTGTTGGGGAACTAGGGATCCTCTATTGAGATAGTGCACTGACTAGGTGACTAGATGGCATACTGGTGAGGGATGTTGGTAATGAACTTAAGCAAAGTCGTGGAACTGCATTCCTTTTTAGTTGCTAGTTTGTATCCTTGCATTGTTGTGACATCAGAGAAGTCAGACTTCTCTTGAGGCCTGCAGAGGGTCCTGAAGTAACCACTCAGAAACTGTGGTCTTATTGACCCATCTTCAAGTTTCACATAGCATCTGTCAGAGTCTTAAGGCAGATCAGATTTATGAAATGTAAAAAATCGATCTTTTCCTACAGAATTAAGGATAACCTTTTAAGTACAGCATGTGGATGTGACTAATATTCAAACAGGTGTTCTCACCAAAAAATGTCATTTTTTTCTTGTTTGCTGTAATGTTCATACTAAATAAGCACTTGTCCATTGAGTGAATAAATTCAATGGACAAAATGGATAAGTAAATCAATATTATTATCCTAATCTGTGCCTTTTCTAACATTGATTTGTGGTATCCAGCTTGGCTCTTGGCTTGGTTGTTTTTCTTTTGCTCTCTAATCTGAACATTTACTTTTGTATGCTTACAGTGAATATCAGAGTTTTAAACTCCTCTAGGGACTAAGGAAATGATTACAAAGAAAGATTTGCTATGCTTTCGAGAATAGTAATTTAAATAAATGAGGTGGAATTTGATTGTAGAGACTTATCAAGTCATCAAAGAATATTGTAAGAGAGGAAAATAGTTCTGAAAGAAGAAAATAATTGATGATGAACCAGTATAGTTGGGATAAAGAACGTAATAAAATGACAAGTGATCATGAAGCTTCTGGGGGAACAGCAGCCAAAAGGAACATCGGCAAAAAGAAGTTTAATTAATGAACACTAGCCGAAGAGGGTTCTCTGAAAAGATTAGAGATAGCAATTGAGGCTGTGCCTCCTGGGAGATACTGTATGACTGAAGTGCTTCTGTGTGTGATGTGATTAAAATAATCAGCAAGAATGTTGAACATCAAGTCATGAATTTAAAAGATTCAATGCCCCTATGTAATGCTGCAGAAAACAACCATTTTCGAGTCTTATTCATCTCTGAGTGGGGGAGGAAGAGAGCACAGTAGAATGGTTCTTTTCATCAGTTTTCCATTGTAACTTCAGATACCCATACCCAATTGTGACATTAGCTGTGATTTTATTACTATGAAATGTATCAGAATGACAATTATAGCTTGAACAATTATGATAGGTCACAGATTATATACTACTGTTTTTGTATTATCTAGAGTTGTTTTAAACATGACCATTGCATTTATTTATTCGGGATGCATAAAGATCAGAAAACAATATCACTGTGGTGATATATCATTTATGATTTATTAATGCTTGCCTGAGGATCCAGAAAGCAAAGTCAGATTCAAGCTATGGAGATCAGGCAGTAACAGTACACATATTTAATCCAAGGACTCAGGATTAAGAGGTAGATTTCTGTTAGTTCATGGCCACAATAGCCTACACAAGTGTGAAAGAAGAGTAACAGAGCTGATACCTATGATCCCAGAATTAGGGGGGGAGGGTATTTAAGAAAGGAACAGGGTCCAGAGCTGGCATTTATTCTTCAGCCACATTGAGGAAAGGAAGACAATGAAGGCTCGGGATTATCCAGGCAAGTTGAGGAGAGGTAGCAGCCTGAGGTTTGCTGGAGCCAGGATGACCTTTAGTCAGAGGTAGATTAAGAGCTATGTTGCTTTTCTGATCTTCAGTTTGAAGCGTGAATGTAAATATCTGTCTCTGGTTTTTTTTATTAATCATATTACATATCACCTGGGTCCCAGGGATAGAATTTAGGTCATCAGGATTGACAGCAAATGCTTTTACCTTCTGATCCATCTCATTGGCCATTCTATATATTCACATACTTCTATATTTACTTACCTACTGACTTTTGAGATAGATTTTTCCTTAATAGTCTAGGTAGCCTGGAACTCACTATGTAGAGCAGGGTAGCCTAAAACTGACAGATAAGCTTCCTATGTACTGGGATAGAAAGGGTGTGCCAGGATACTCATGTCTCTATTTTTGAAATTTTAGCAAATAATAAGTAGGATATTTCATTCTTAGTAAGTGGAAACATGACCTTCAAACATCAGAAAAGAAATGAAGCCAACTAAAACTGATCTTATCACTCTTGGATATTGTACCTAGAGTAATTATATCTTAGAATTTTTCTGGAATATTTCATATTTATCAGACTATGAAGTTATAAACTAAATATTTGACTTTTTTATTATTATTCTTTTTTTACTTTTATTCTGGTATTAAGAGTCACCTGTGCAACACTTAATTGTTGGTTCTGAGTTCCACTGTGAACTCCAGCATAGTTACCACTGTGCCATCTGACTGATCCCCATCTGGAGCTGTCACTGAATATAACCCATAACTGCATTCTTGGTCTTTTGCTTAGTTCACTGGACCACAATAAACAAATGATATAGATGGCTGGATATGAAGGAAAATTTGTTTACTGAGATGGAATTATGCTCCTTTGAATATTGCTAGTATAAGACTGGGGAAATTGTAATGTTATTGTCACCTTTAAGAAAATACTGGCAACAGTCTTGATTTAGCTTTAGATTTTCTGTAAGGAATTTAAATATAGAATGTGCCCCAAATACAAAGCACAGTATGCAACTAACTTGTGTTTTCTAAATCATGTTTGAATTGATGCAGTTTGCTCAGTCAAAAATTGACTTATCCTCTGGTATTAGTGTATATATTTTAATTGTGGAGAAAACTGTGAGTTACTTGATGTGCTTTGGGTTTCCAGATGAGTATATATAGCCAGATGAGTATGGCCTTGATAATGGATAATAATCAGAGTATGGATAGTGATTCCTAATATAGGCAATGCTGGGATGTTGGGAGATACAGGAAGGATCAGATGGAACTTTACAGAGTTAGAACTTGCTGGCTTTTGGGATTTGTCTTAATCTTGGTAGTGGTACCTGTGGTTTGGTCATTTGCTTAAATTATTGGTTTCTTAGATTCTTTCTTTATAAAACAACATTATGTATTTGCAAAAATAACAATATTCCTGTTATGTGTGAATGTATAATTAGAACTTCCTGCAAGGAAAATATTTACAAGCAGATATAAAGTTAAATTTAGTCTATCCAAATAATTCCATATAACCCCTACATCTCTCCCAAATATTAGTGGCTCATTGTAATACTCTAAACTCCTCTATAACTTTAAAGAAAATCCCATTAAGATCCATCCTTAATAAAAGCTTGACAATAGCATCCAAATCACAGACTCTTGTTTCCCATAATACGATCTTACTTGTTTCAAGCATCATTTTATGAAACCATACCAATGTATTTGGTTCCTCTCTGGACTTACTAAAAGAGCACTTTAAAAATATCTCTTTTCTCAATCTCCATAACACCAGAAAAGGTGAGGCTCTCACAAGCTTAACAGGAAAAATAGATCAGAAGCTTTTTTCTTCTTCTTCTTTTTGTCTAAATAAAGAACTTATTTTCATGGTTCCTGGTCTGTCTGACCTAAATTGCAGTAATTCAGTATGTGTGAAATTACCTTTTCTAGGACAAGAAGATCATAGCAAAAAAGAGAGAAAAATGAGAAGAAGAAAGACAAAAGAATACAAAATGTAGGCAGGGGTTCAGAGAGCCATAAAAGGAGCTTGCGAGTAACAAGACACTAACTAGTTATGACAGAGTGAAGCTAGGAATGGAAACCACTAACAAGGACTAGCAATTATCCCCAGTAGGCTTCCATGTTAAAGGGGGTCAGAAGGCCTTTTTGAGAACTAAAATAAAATGATGTTGAGGACAAGAATGGCAACTAATTGAGCTCTCTGTTTCTGGGACTTATTTTTATTAAACTTTACCACTTTTCATTTCATGATGGTAGTCTTACAGATTTGTTTCTGTAATTAAATGGATTGTTATTTACTAGCAGAAATAAAGCTGGCAAGAAAAGATACAAAATAAATAAAACACCTCAGACCTTATGGATTTTTACTAAGAACTAATGAAAAGGATCATCATTTGTTTTTCTACACATTCTTGAATTGTGTTTTTGGTCTAAACACTGGCTTTAGATTTTTAAAAATAAAAGTCATTTATCAGCAATTCATGACATCCTCTTGGTTGCTTCTGCTTGTTTCTGCTCCTTCTCCTCTCTCTTCCTCTACGTTTCCTCTTCCATATTCTTCTGTACTTCTCTCCTCCTCGTTTTCTTCCTCTGCATTCTCTTGGTTCCATGCTTCTTTCTTTCTTTTTCTTGGAATCAATCATTTTAAAAATGACTAAATGACCAACCAGATGGCTCAACAGATAAAAGCACTTGCTGTCAACTTGAGTTCAACCCCAGAACTGAAATGGTGAATACAGAGAGCTTTCCTTGCAAACTGCCATCAGATTTTCACACATATGTGTAACATGAGTTTTATTATGTCTTAATAATAAAAGCCCAGAATCAGATATAGGGGAAAATGCTGAGATATCCAAGAGAAGAAGGAACAAGCCAATGCCACCTTTTTACCTCACTAACATCCTAAAGGAAAAGAGACTGAGTTCTTGTTTCCTTTCACTCATATTCCTTTCTCTGTTCAGCCATCTGACCTCCTGTTTATATATAGAAACCTTCAGACCTCTATTGTTAGCTTAGTTAGTGGCAAGTTCCACCCTCTGATCTTCAGGCATGCTTTATTTGTACAAACATGATATAGCCACATGTGTGCTGTGCTACATGTATATGACACACACACACACACACACACACACACACACACACACACACATACACACACAGTATTGAAAGTTAGTGTCAGTAAATTAGTGTTTTCATAGAGCTGTTTGGCTACATTTGAGCAATGTGAGTTACAGTCATAATATTATATTACTCTTCAGTGTTACACTGTAGGTTGGATTTGTAAACTTGAGTTTTCAGTGTGGGAGCATCCAGTGTAGAATCAGAGCTCCACATTTGAGAGGTGGGTGGTATCTGCACAAAAGGTACTTCATGAGTCAGCCAGAAACAGAGTTGACAAATTTGCATAGTGAGGCAAATTTGAGATGAGATTCATGCCTATTCTCTAGATACTATCCAGAAGGATCTTTAAGGAGGATGAAAATCTCCTAAAGTGGGAAAGGAAACCAAAACAGAAATGTAGGATACCACATTCATATTATGTTTCTTCCACCATGTCCAATTTTGACATACTTTGTTAGTTAATTTATTCAAATCATACTCATCAAATTCACCAGTTTTGGCCAAATTTACTTTAAGGGTGAAAGATAAAGAACACATAATTTTCAGTGTGAGGTATCTGTTAAATTTCTCACAGGCTATGTCCATTTGATATTACAGAAGAGAAGTTTTAATTATTCTTTTATTCTTTTTTGCAATAGCTGTAAAGTAGTGAGTGTTATCATTTTAATTTAAGTTTTACATAGAAAGAACTGTGCAGACAATAATAGACAATTTATGAAATCAATTTGTTAATAGGATCTCCCTAACAGTGAGGAGGATGATGATACTTTTACTGTTGTAGCAAACATCCCCAACTATCAATAGCTCAGAGCATCCTTGTTTTCCCCTTACCAAGTATGTATCCTCTGTCAACATCAGTCTCTGTTTCCTATTGTCATTACTCAGGACCATAGGTTACTAATTATCACTTGGAAAATATAAGGGAAGGTGAAGAGTTGTGTTGTAGCCACTCATTAAGATTCCAGAGTGCATATTATGGCTCTGAGCAAGTTTTCTAGGATCTCACAATGTTATACAGACACGTAATAACACAGACACAATTCAACCCCATGTCCAGAATGAACAGGGCCAGGACTGAGTCAGCTTATATACAATCACAATAGCTACCTCAGCCAGAGACCTATGCTTTCTGAATTAATTGTTACTCAAAACTGTGCATAGTGTTGATCTTTTAAATGCCCCACTGTCTCATTTTCACCCCACAAACACCAGTGAGTCACAAGAAGTGGTTTCAGAAATGAACACTATTGCTAGAAGTATTTAAAAAAATCTTTTGCTTGTCCTCTCATTAGCAGACTAAAGAAGGAAAATCTGATCTCATTATGCACATCTGTTTAACTGCATAAATGGAGTTTATGTCCAAGGTGATTCTCAACCAGAATCTCTTTGGTTATAATCACATCGTGTCCATTAGTATGCTGTAGTAATTACTGTAGTTCTGTAATGATTTCTTTCTTGTTTATATATATATTTATTTATTTATTTTACATGTCGAGAGTTCCCTCTTCCTCCCTCCCTCTTACCCTCTCTGCCCCCTCACATGCACCCTGACTACCTTCCCATCTCATCCCACTACCCCAATTCCACATCCAGGAGGGTTCATGTAAATCTGTCAAGTCATTTGAAGTAGGGATTAGGGCTTCTCTCCTGTCTTTAGGTTAAGGCAGTATCCCTCCAAGGGGGATGTGTCCACAAGGTCCTTTTGTGCACCAGGAATACATCCTGGTTCCACTGTCTGAGGTCCCTTAGAATTCTCAGTTATGGCTGAGTCTCATATTCAGGAGGGCCTGAGTCAGTCCCATGCTGGATTACCAGCTATCAGTCTGGGGGCCCATTAGCTCCTCCTTGTTCTGATCAGCTGTCTCTATCTTTCAGTAACCTGATTTTGTCTTTTCCCTCTGCATATGGATTCTAGTTTGACTCAGTGTTTAGGCATGGGTGTTTGCCTCTGTTTCCAATAGGTAACTAGATCAGGGTTCCATGATGGTGGATAAATTAGTTGTTGATCTCACTATCCGGGAAGGGCATTTATGGTAGCCTTTCCATGGTTGCTCAAATTGTTAGTTGGTGGCAGTCTTTTAGGTGTCTAGACCTTTCTTTAGGTTTAGTTTTTCTCTTCAAACCAATAATGGCTCCCTCTTTTATGTTCTCTCTCTGTCTCTTTCTCTCTGTCTCTCACTCTCTCTGTCTTTCTCTCTCTCTCCCTCTTTCTTTCTCTCTTCTGTCTTCTATTCCTACCCTGATTCAATCTTCCTAGTCCCACATGATTTCCTCTCCTCTCCTTCCCTTTTTCCTACTTCTTTCTCCATTCACTGCCCCCTCCCACTTCCCATGTGCTCTGGGGGGGACTTGTCCCTTCCTCCTTCTGTGAAGGACTTTATATGAATCTCTTAGAATCCTCCTTGTATCCTAGTTCCTCTGGTGTTGTGTGAATTATAGGCTAGTGATCCTTTGCTCTAGGTCTAAAATAGTCTATGGCCATACCACCCTGAATGTGCCCAATCTTGTTTGTAATGATTTCTTTAGGAATTTGTTTCATTTCTACATCAACAAAACAGAATTTTCAATATTACTTTCTAAAAATGTATTGAATATGCTCATATTCAAATATAAACTCTGTAATAAAAATACATTTGAGATGTATATTTCATTAACATTGATACTTCCAACACTGCGAATAATATTGAGTGCACTGGAGATATCCCAATGGTTCTTATGGGTTAGAAAACTTGGACAGTAGTAGTTACAAGTGATTGATATTCTTGCGGAAGACATGTGTACTGGTTCTTTCCAGCTGTCTGTAATAGCAGCTCCTGAAGAATATGATGCCCTCTTCAGGACTCCAAAGTTAAATGCATGTAACTACATACTCATACATTTCTAACATTTGTTAGATTTGTTTCTTTGTTTGGTGCTTGACTGGCTACTTATTTATCTTGCTAGGTAATGAGATCAAGAGAGTTCTATTTGATTTTTTTTATGGAGAATGTCATCTTTAGAAAAAGGCCTGTGCAGTGGCACATATTTAAATTTTGTGATGAGAGAAAAAATTTCGAGAATAGTAAAATACCATAAATCTGTGCTAAATGTGAGTACCGCAAGAGAAATCTGAGTTATGTGAAAGGCTAATTATATTTTTTCACATTAATCTGAAGTTAATTTATTTCATACAAATTATAATAGAGCTAACTATGCCACTCAAAAGATTTAGCTTACATGTGGAAATTTACCTGGCCATTTTAAAATGGAGTACTTAATGATCAATGTAATGTACTTGTTTATCTTGTCTTTATTAAGTTCTGATACACATGTTTTAAGTTTCATTTTTGATGTATTTAAACAATTTAGAGCAATTACCTAGTTTATCTACAAAAGTACAAAAGTATGCATGTGGACTTGATTTTAATTTATTGCAAACATCTTATTAATATTTATATTTGAACAACATCATTCAAGCTTAAGTGTAACAGTCTTCAGTATGTATTGTAATTACATTTTCAATATGTCTTAGTTTTAAATTACATAGACTGCACATTCAATTTTTCATGAATAAACACTCAGAATCCAAATGCAAAGGCAAAGTGTTGATTTGACCCAAAAGTAAAAGATTGTGACAGAAGTGAGACTCGAAAGCAAACAATCCCTCCACACCTCTCCTCCGGGTTCATTTTTCTTAGAATTTCTTTGACATTCAGTAGACTTGATTTGTAACTTCTGTTTTTCCCGATTCTCATTACCCCTTAGGATATGTGATGGCTCAGTTTTATGAAATGCTGAGATTTGTATGTATATTATAAGGCTGAAGAGAGGAAGGTTAGTTAATATAAATGGAACTGGATAGATGGCTTAGTAGCTAAGAGGACTTACTGCCTTCTAGAGGACCCTAATTCAGTTCCCATAACCCCTGTCAGGCCTCTCATAACCTCCTGCAGTTTTAGTGCCAGGGAATCTGATTTTCTCCCTATTCTCTACAAATAGTTCTTTATACTCAGGCAGACAGGCACACATATACATAATTCAAAGAACTCAATAGTGAACTGGGATAGAGCACAGTGGACAAAACATTTGCCTAGTGTGAGGGAAGTCCTAGGCTTTCAATATTGACTAACTGTGATGAATATGATGATGGCAGCAATGCTGATAATGATTTGGAGGAAGATAATAATAATAATTGATGGGGCCTCAAGTGATGGCTCAGTGGTTTAAAGCACTTGCTACTATTGCAAAAGGCTGAATTCAGTTTGAAGCACCTACTCCAGGTGGTTCCCAATTGCCTATAACTCCAAATCTATGGGTTTAAATGTACTCTCTGACTCCCATGAGCAAGTAAACTCATATGCCTATACTAACAGACACATACCTGTAAATATAATTTATAAATAAGAAAGATAGACTTCTAAAATAATTAAAAATTAATTATATAGTGATCTTAGCTTCTATGGGTTGGCCTGTAACAAATGGTCATAATAACATATAAAAAAATATAACAAACCCCTCTTTTCAACCTACTGAGATGCAGGCCACAATGTTCTGATATCCTAGATAAGTGAACTCTGCATTCTATTAAAGAGCAGAGGAGAGTTTTTGCCTTGTCTCTGAGGACTTCCTAACATAGTCTAAGTCATATAGCATAGGAATGATGTCACAGAATCATCGAAGACTCCATTCTGTTTCCTCTCTTCTCTTACTTCACCTCTCCACAAACAGGCATCTGTCATCTTTGTCATAAATTAAATCTATTTCAGTTTTCTTTCCTCTCCTGTCTCCCTCCTTCTCTAAGATGTAACAACAATAACAGCAACACACACACACACCACACACATGCATGCACACACATGTATTTACTATCTTTATCTTTTAAAATGCATGTTTCTTGTTTACTCCAACAAGGATTCTCATCTTGAGTACACTATGAAACATAATAGACATGCCCTTTAATAAACCAAGAGAGACTCTTTCTCACAGGTTTTTTTTCCATTTTAATTTGTTTAGAAATTCAAATTCTAATCAATGTCAAAAGTTGTCCCACATTTGAATTAATTTATTTAGTCCACAAATATTTATTGAGTGACAAAAATGTGCCAGGTATTTTCCAAGAGATTAATTTAAAGGTCAATAATGACTTTCAAATTTATTGTTTAAAACAGTGCTGTTGCCTGTCAAATCAACTGCTTTGTGATATCTACCTACAAAGATTATTATAGATAGTATTGGAAACAACAATGAATGGGTATGGTACTAAGATCTATGAGTGATTCAAGGAGTGATACAAGAATTATGCCCACAGTCCTCAATGTATGCTTGTGAAAACTATGCACAAATAAAAAGTGTTCTTCAAAATCTTTATTGGTCTTTCCTATTTTGGTGTGCTCATTCATGGCTTCTGCCTTTTGATAGATGAGTTGATATCTCAGATGATGTCTTAGTAAGTCATCAATGACTTGGGAAGGGAATGTCAAAGGATTTGCTCCCAGACCATTTGCCTGCAATCCCCACAGTTGTGTTGAGGGTGTATATAAGCAGAAGAATTAATAAAGCAATGTGAGGTAACTATGTCTTACATTCAATAATTAAAATAAAATAATGATATTTTATTATTCTTACCTTAAAATTATCCAATCAAATTGATTATCTGGCTTCCATTGTGGAGGAAAAAAATCATACAGGGAGAATTTCGAGTGTTTTCAGGATGAATGACCGTCTACATTCTTTAAATTAACTTCTTCATTTTCAGTTATTTAACAGATTTGAATATGTCTTTGGTTTGAATTACTCAAAGAATTGATGAAATGGTGTAGATATTCCTACCACGTGCAATATAAACGTTCTGCATTGATTGGACTCCTATGATGAATGTTAATTCCAGGTTCCCATTCTCTTGTATAGATATAGCCCCAGAATACTAACATGAACACTGCTTTATAAATGTTAACTGAAGGATGTCACATACTTGTGAATACATCCTGGGTAGAGGAGAAGAGTCTAAGTGTGAGTGTAGAGTGAGGGCATCCAAAACAAAGAAGGCTGAACTGGAGGGTGGGAGACAATTGAGCTTGAATTTGGAGTTCTCTCTAAACTGAGTCATTGATAAATGGTTACATAGGAAAACATGATCCTATCAGAGAACCTCAACTGCTCAATACAGTATGTTTATGATGTTCCCAGAAAATCCTTCAGTGAACTAATATTCCCTACAGAAATCTACTGTATGTCTTTTCCTCTCAAATTGTGTATTTTTTTTAAAATTCCAACCACAGTTCTTCTTCACACCCTTCTTCCATCCTCCCAACCCCGCCTCACCTTAGAAACTGTTGCACCAGCATCAGTAATGTATACACATCCAAATCTCTACTCTTGGGATTCACAAATCTTTGACTTACTCTTTTTTTCTGGTCTCAGTTATGACTTTAAATAATAGACATCTGACTATACTTATCACCCCTTAAAACCAAGAAATTTTCGGGGTGGAGAGAGATCCCCAGTCTAAGAATTCCTCTCAAGTATTCAGATGAGAGAAAATGGAAATTAAAAACAAAGTACATTTTTCAATCCTGAATTACACATATACTTGTAAAGAAGCCTGCTGTTTTCAGAGCATCTTGCTTAGAGCACTGTTTTTCCTCCATAGGTTCAATTCTCTTCATGGAAACATAATATACTTTTGTATTTATTAAAAATATTATAAAACATATACTGTGTATATAAAACACACATAAGTTATAATGACATGTTTAGAATTATAAAATAAGTATATTTTAAGTATATATTATTCTTCATAATTACACATTAATAGCATAAATTTCTCATGAAAGTACCCTACCCTTGTGAAATAAATCTTTTGCAGCACCAAAGATAGTGCTGTTCTTTGGTCTCTAATGAATTTGCTTTATTGATATCTGAATTATTACTTTGACATGAGGGTCACTTACATACAGAATTAACTGTCTAGTGTATCAAAAATCAGAAGGAACTGGTACATTTAATAAGCAGATTCTTTGGCCCTAATCAGATACCATGATTGGAATAACAAAGATTATGTATTAAGGAATTTCATTTTCAAAAAGAAAGTTCAATAGCTGTTGGGAACACACTTAAATTTGAAATATAGATCCCCATTGTTCTTGCTCTTAGGCAAGTCAAAGAAGTTTTATGTGTCTTATGATTTCATAGGAAAAACTTATAGTCATAGAGCAGAGACTTTCAAACTGAATGAAACATCCCAGTTGTGTACTTTTGAGAAGAGGACATGGACAAATAAATTTACCTTTGTTCACTTATATGTCTGTGAACATTTTGAACCAGTGAGATTTCACTAGAGGTAATGGTATCCTCGACCAACCTGAGAACGTAAGTGTGACTGATGGAGTCCACATGATTGCGAGAGACTCTGAAATCTGTCATCTGGCATCTATGTGTGTGTTGCATAACCCAAAATTATATTTTTAATTTAATATCAATTTTAAATGACACGTTAATATCTGTTCAGCCTAGCATGCAGGTATTACAAAGATAAAACTTAGTTAATAGAAGAAGTATTTGCAAACTCCAAGGTAATGGAGATGAGAAATTTTTTTTTATTTTTAATTTATTATTTTACATGTCGATCCCAGTTCCCTCTCCCTCCCTCCGTCTCTCCCTCCTTCTCTCCCTCCTGCACTTTTACCCTCTCTGCCCTCTCACATGCACCCTAACAACCCTCCCCTCCTCTCCCCACACCCTAATTCCATATGTAGGGGAATGCCATCCAGTTGTGGTCATGTAGATCTGACAGGTCATGTGAAGTAGGGACTAGGGCTTCTCTCCTGTCTCTAGTTCAAAGCAGTTATCCCTCCATGGAGGATGTTTTGTTTTGTTTTGTTTTGTTTTGCTAAATTACTATAGGTATGATAGAAGGGCGACTAATATTATTTAGAGTTTTAGAAAATGTTCAGTTGCTGTTTTTAACAACAGTGGCTGCTCTTCCAACACACATGTTCATTTCACATTACCTAAATGATGAATAACAACCATCTGTCACTCCAGTTCCACATAATCCAACACCCTCTTTTTGGTCTGTAGCCACCACTGCACATACATGGTGTATGTACACACATATGCAGGCAAAATAAAAAATAAACCTTAAAAATCAATTATGCAAAAGGCATGTAAGATGGCTTGATATGTATCTACACCATGAAATTATCAATATGAACAAGACACAAGTCATTTGGAGGCAAAATAAAAATAAATCATAAAAGTACATATATTCCTCAAGACCCAATGATAACATTCTTGGATATATACCCAGATGATACCTCTAAGGACAATTAATCAAAAATATTCATAACAGCATTATTTGTTATAGCCAGAACCTGGAAACAACCTAGATGCACCTCAACTGAAGAATGGTTAAAGAAATATGGTAGATTTTTACAATGGAGTATTACTTAGCTGTAAAAAACAATAACATCATGAAATTTGCAGGGAAAAGATAGATGTAGAAAAAAACAAATAAAACATCCTGAGTAAAGTAACCCAGACTCAGAAACACAAACACTGTATGTATTCATTCATGAATGGATGTTAGATATAAAGGATAACCAGACTATAATCTATAGTTACAGAGAAGTTTGGTAGCAAGGTAGCAAGAGAGATGATACATGGTTCACTCTGAGGAGGAGAATTAGATGAGATCTGGGTAAACTTGTGGCAAAGGGGTTGGTAAAGGGTAGGGAATGGGAGATGAGAGCATGAGGGAATGGGATGATCCAGGGGGTATGGACATGAAGAGCAAGGAAAGAGATACCCCAATAGAAAAAAACACTATAGGGTTAGGCAGAAACCTGGTGCTAGGAAAAATCCCAAGAATCCACAAGGAAGACATCAGCTAAGACCTTAGCAATAGTGGAGAGAATGTTTGAACTGGTCTACTCCTATAATCAGATGGGTGAATACCCCAACTATCATCATAGAGACTTCATCCAGCAAATGACAGAACCTGATACAAAGTTCTACAACTAAGCACAGGCTGAACTCCAAGAATCCAGTCGAAGAGAAGAAGGAGGGAATATATGAGCAAGGGAGGTGAAGATCTTGATGGAGTAATCTATAGAGACAACTGAACCAAGCTCATGGAAACTCATGAAATCTATACGGACAGCTGTGGAACATCCATGGAACCAAGCTAGACCCTCTTATGTGGGAGACAGTTATAATACTTGGGCTATCTGAAATACATGAGCTAGCTTGTTGAAGCCCATTCCCTATGAGGGAGTGCCAAGCTCAGCCTTAACACAGAGGCATGGGGGAGGGTCTTGGTCCTGCCCCAATTTAATGTACCAGATTTTGTTGACTCTCTATGGTTACATGTTGTAAAGAGTGGATTAAAGTTGAGCTGAGAGGCACAAGAGTTGGAGGGTGGGGTGGAGGAGGAGTAGCAGGGGAAAGTTTTGTTGGAATGTAAAAGTAAATTATAAAATACAAAAATCACAAATGTTCAAAGTATGTAAAATTCCTTGATTTGCATCTATACCACGAGATTATTAGGATAAAGAAAACTAATACTTTTACTTCAAATGGCCATCATATGAAACAGGTAAAGATGCTCATGAAGTATTCAGTAGATTTCAACTAAAGGACACAGTGCTATTCACTAGTTACTGGCAGTTCTTCTACACATTTATTCCATGTGATATGCTTTCCCTGGTAAATCACTTTTTCCTGCATTAAAAATGTATATATTCCTTTAGGAATTATAGTTATTTATCTCACTTTGTTGTACACATGACCACTAACAATTTGTTTTTGTTAGGAAGATATTTTGTATGTAAAGGGTCATTAAAAAAATAAAACAAAACAAAACAAAAACAGCTTAGATTGATTTGGAGGGAATGCTCAGCAGTAAGAGTACTGACTACTCTTCCAGAGGATCCAGGTTCAGTTCGCAGTCCCCATATGGAAGCTCTCCACCACCCATAACTACATGAGGCATCAAAAAAGCCTGGCACATTAATTTGGGGCAGTACCAAGCCCCTCTCCCATGCATTAAACCTGGACATGGCATCCCACCATAGGGAAGGGGCCCCAACAAGCTAGCTCATGTACCAGAGATATTTCCTTGTCCTATTGTCAGGGGCCTTCAGATAGTTCAGTCTTCATTACTGTTTCTCACAGAGGACCTACTTTAGTCCCATGGAGACTCCACAGCTTCAGTCTAGAGTTCATGAGTTTCCATGAGCTTGGTTCAGCTGCCTCTATAGATGTCTCCACTATGATCTTAACCTCCCTTGTTCATGTATTCCTTCCTTCCTCTTGTCAAATATATTTCCAGAGCTTGACCTGGTGCTTGGTTGTGGATCTCTGCATCTGATTCTCCTGGGATTAAGGTTCTATGCTGATAATTGGGTATTCACTAATCTGATTACAGGGGTAGGCCAATTCAGGCATCATATCCACTATTACTAGAAGTCTTAGCTGGTGTCATTCTCATGGATTCTGGTGAAATTCCCTAACAACAGGTTTCTTCCTAACCCCATAGTGGTTCTCTCTATTAAGATATCTTCTTCATTGCTCTTCTACTCCATCCTTCCCCCTTCAACCATCCTGTTCTCTCATGTTCTCAGTGCTACCTCCCTCCCATTTTTTTTACTGCTCTCTCTTATCCCCAGTTTACCCAAGAGATCTCAACTATTGTCCTTCCAACATCATTCCATGTGTCCCTCTCAGGGTCCTCCTTGTTGCCTAGCTTCTTGAAGCTATGAACTGTAGTCTGCTTATTGTTTGTTTTACATCTAATATCCACTTCTGTTTGAATACATACGGTTTTGTTTTTCTTACTTGGGGTTATCATACTCATGATTTTTTTTCTAGTTCCATCCATTTCCCTGCAAATTTCATGATGTCATTTTTTCTTACAGCTGAGTGTAAATGTACCACATTTTCTTCATCTATTCTTCAGTTAAAGGGCATCTAGGTTTTTTCCAGGTTCTGGCTATTACACATAATGCTGATATGACCATTGTTGAGCAAGTGTCCTTGTGGTATGATTGGGAATCTTTTGGCGTGTATGCCCAAAAGTGGTATCACTGGTTCTTGAGGTGGATTGACTCCCAATTTTCTGAGAAACCTCCATACTGATTTCCAAAGTAATGGAGGAATGTTCCTCTGACTTCACATCCTCTCCAACATAAGCTCTCCTCAGTATTTTTTTTATTTTAACCATAATGGCAGTTATACGATGATATCTCTGAGTAGTTTTGATTTACATTTCCCTGATGATTAGGGATGTTGAGCAATTCCATAAATGCCCTAATTGGAAAATGTCTTAAGTAAAATGAACAAAAATTATGGAAAATTAGAAGCACTCACTGCTCTTACAAAGGTCCCTAATTTAGTTGCAAGTATCCACTTGAGGTAGCTCACAACTACCAGCAAGTCTAATTCCATCTTCAGGGAATCCAATGTCCTCTTCTAGCCACCATGAATATACACACACATACATACACACACATTCACACACCCTCCCAACCACACACACACATGCATGTATGCATGCACACATGCATATGTAAAAACATACACAGAGAGAGAATAAGAAGAAAATAATTTTTTAAAATTAAAAATAAAGAATGTCATGGAAAATTGTCTTTATACTTTGTATTTAAAGCTAGTTCTCTTGTATTTTAACATTCTATAAACTTATGGTACGAAATAAAAAGTAAGTCATCTGCTGGGAGGTTACTAAGCTCCAGTAGTTATTCATTATGAGTGCAGTTAATGAATAAATAGGATTTTCAAAGCATTTTTAATTTTTCAATCATTTATAATGATAATAAACTAGAGATGTAATTTGTGGATAGTTGAAATTCTCTTAATTGAAGGTCTTATAGTTCTTCCAGTATTGTTGCTACCCTTACACACATGTTAGAATCTGTAAATTCACTTCAGTGGATGCCACATTTTATTAAAGTTCCCATGAATTATTAGAACTCTTCTTCCTGTCAGAACCCATACGTTCCTCAAAGGTGAAAAGAACTCACCACTTTTGGACTTTTAACACCTCTGTGAAATTTCTCTGGGAGATTTAAAATTGATCTCTGCCCCAAATGGTATGGCAGAAATAGATTAAAGAATAGCAGTAGAAAGGCTACCTTAAATGCCCTTCCCTGATAATGAGATTGATAACTACCTTATAGGCCATCATAGAGCCCTCATCTAATAGCTGATGGAAACAGAAGCAGACACCCATAGCTAAACACTGAGCCGAACTCCTGAAATCTAGTTGCAGAGAGGGAGGAGTGATAAGAAAAGGGGTCAAGACCAGGCTACAGAAACCCACAGAGACAGCTGACCTGAACAAGGGGGAGCTCATGGATCCTAGACTGATTGCTGGGAAACCAGCATAGGACCGACCCAGACCCCCTGAATGTGGGTCTCAGTTAGAAGACCTGGGAAGTCTATGGGACCTCTAACAGTGTAACCAGAATTTGACTGACTCAGAACCTCTGAACATGGGTCTCAGGTAGACGTCCTGGGCAGTCTAAGCGACCTCTGACAGTGGAACCAGGATGTATCTCTGGTGCATGAAAGGACTTTGGGAGTACATTCCCCATGGAGGATACTCCCTTAACCTAGAGGTAGAAGGGAGGGCCTACTCCCTAGTCCAAATGACTTGACAGATTTTGATGATCCCTCCTGGAAGGTATCACCTTCCCTATGGAGTGGGGTGGAATGGGACTTGAGGGGGAGTGGGGAACATGGGAGGGAGAGAGAGGGAACTGGAATTGTGCGGCTTTTTTTTTTTTGCAAAATATTCACAATTGTAGACAATTGCATTTTGAAGCTGATCACCATTCTGCTTCCAAGGCCCTTACTTTACATGAGTACCTTGATAGAAGAATTCATATAAACCTGGTTCTAGAGTGCTGCCTCAGCATATCAAGACTTAGATAACATGAAGTAAAGACCAGATCTGGAAAAACATTTTATGTATTTTCAACTAATTCCCTTATCACAAAAACTAGCAATAGCCATTCAACCATAGGAAGGATGGCTCATACTATTACAATCTGGAACACTGAACAGCTAATTTATGGCATGCTTCAAAATGAGTTATACTGATATATCTAGGATTGGTATTACTATATAGTTCTTTACTGCTCTTGGGAATAATTATCCATGTTTTAGAATGGGGACATTTGCAAAATAAAAATAGAAAATAGTTATTATTCTTAAGGTCCATAGGTGATTGATCTATGGCTTTAAACTTGCAACAGATAAGGAAGATAAACATGGAAGCAACCCTTATACCTACAGAGGAAAGACAGATTGGTCAGGACCCATGGCCAATTGACTTTCAGTATGCCTGAACCATTTTGGAGAAAAGAATAGCATTGTCCAGAGAAAGAAAAACACTATCCATAGTTATTTAGTGGGTGTTTCTGCATTACAATAGAGTTAATGGAAAAGATATCAGAGCTGCAGGTAAGAGGGAGCTATGTCTGTGATGACACCTGAGATCACATGATTCTACAAATGATACAAACAATGCATCTCTTTTCCATTTATTTTTTGTTTGTTTCTGTCTTGGTGATGTAATCAATTCTCATCAAAGATATTATACTCTAGCTCTATTCTGACACTCTAAAATAATATTGTGTTACTTCTCTTGCTGACTGCCACACTGGTCTTGTTTAATTCCAGTCTCTAAAACTCTTTCCTACCTATGAACACATATTTTCCACCTGTAACATCTCTTTCTTCTCTGTATCTCTCTATTTTTATCTCTCCCTCTTCTTCATTCTCTCCTCTTTCTCTCTCCTGCATAACGCTCTGCTCCTCTCTCCTCCTCTCTCCTCTTCTCTTCTCTTTTCTCCTCTCCTCTATTCTTCTTTCCCTGCCTCTGTTTCCTTTGCAAACTTCTTTCAAGCATCCCTTGACTTATGTTTTGCTTAGAGATATCTTCCATGTTTACTTCACTACAAAATGTTTTCTCGACTTCATTCACTGATATCTTCTTTACTTGTAGTACTTTTTTGTAAGTCAGAGAAAACAAGAACCTAGCTTGTATTTTTATGTGCTTTTCCTCCCCACTACACTGCGAGGTTTATGAGAACTAAATTACTTTACATGTGCTCATTGGTAAATTATGGATACACAAAATTTGGATCCAGACTTTCTAGAAAATTGTTAAATATAATAGTAGTAATGAGAACAAAGTCATGACAACATGCTGTATTTCTGATCACCTGGAAGACCATGGTGAGCTAGGAAATGCAGCAAAAAAGGTGTCTGTATTACTGAATAAGTTCAAGGAAGAATATATATTAAGAAGACAAGACACTCTTCCCTTAGAGCTGGACTTCTTAAACTTTTACCACTTCTTTTTTTAAACTTTCTTTTTATTTATTCAATGTGTCTTTCACATTATGTATCTTATTCCCATTAACATCTGCTGCCCTCTGCTTCTGCACTCACCCCCTGGCAAAAAAATGAGAGATAAAAGAGAAAAAATAAATATTTTATCACAGAAGCTATGGTGTGACACAGTGGGTCACACAGTAAATCCCTTAGTCCACATATCTTTACTTGCAAGTATTCATTGTAGAGTTATTTGTTTGACTCAAGGCCTTTGGTTTCTACTACACCATCAATGCGGGGCCCTCACTAGGACTCCTCTTAGATATCCTGTTGTTGCCCTGGGTCATGGAGATCTTGCAGCTTTGGGTCTGCAGAACTGGTCTCTTAATATGCTCCAGTAGATCATAGATGGGGTAGATGTTGGGATGGACCAACTTATAAACCTAGTGTTGGGCCTGGGTAGCTGCAAGGTTGATCAGCCTGCCTATTCTTCTCTGTCCTCACCACCATAGTGAGCTCTCCAGCACTGCCCTTGGTAATGCAACTTTGCAGCAACCATTGAGGGGTGGGGCTCGTTCTTCTGCTTGCACACCTTCAGGGTCTACTCTTCCTCACCTACACTATCAGGGATAGCTCTATGGTATTACCCAGGCAAAGTGCAGGGGCCACTCTCCTAAGTGCTGCTGGTGGTGAGGGGCAGGGATAACTCTCCTATTCTTATGATCCCAAGGTCAGCTCCTCTATTTGTATCAGCCATTGATGAGCAGGCGTATGGGGCATCTCTGCCCATACTCCCACAGTCAGATGTGTAATGGAGACAGCTTTCCTTTATTTGCAAAATGGGGCTGGGTCACCCACATCTCTGACAACAGGGCCAGCTCTCCTGTGCTGCTTAGGCAAAGAGCAGAGCATGCTTTCCTGAGTGAAGCAGCTGGCATGAGGGAGGGTCAGCTTTCTCTTCTGTTGCAGGGGGTAATGAGATGGGAATAGGGGGACATCTCTCTCCCCACCCACAATGACACATGACAGATAAGTAGTGGGTACAGATCTCCCTTGCCTACATCTTCGGGTCTGGCTCACCCCCACCTCCACCAATAGGGTTGGCTTTGTTGTGTTGTTCAGTGAAGTTTAGGACCTGCCCTCCTGCTCTTGTGACCTCAGGACCAGCTCTCCCACTTTCCTTAGTCATTGAGTGGTGGTGGTTGTGTGGGAGAGGCTGGCCAGGATGCTTATCCACACCTGGTTAAGCTGGAGGCCCTGTTATTTCAAAATCCAATGGCAGGTGTGCTAGCTAGTTTTGCTAACTTGACACAAGTTAAAGTTATCGGAAAGGAAGGAACCTCAATTTAAAAAAATGCCTCCATGAGATCTGGCTGTAGGACATTTTCTTAATCTGTGGTGATGGGTGAAGGTCCAGCTCATTAAGGGTGAGGCCATCCTTGGGCTGGTGGTCCTGGATTCTTTAAGAAAACAGATTGAGTGAGCCATAATGAGCAAGCCAGTAAGCAGCATTCATCCATGACCACTACATCAGCTTCTGCCTCCAGGTTTCTGTTCCATTTTAGTTCCTGTCCTGACTTCCTTCAATGATGAACAGTGATATGGAAGTGTAAGTGAAATAATCCCTTTTCTTCCCAACTTGCTTTTGGTCATGCTATTTAATCACAGCAATGGCAACTCTGAGACAGCAGTCATTCTAAGAAACCAACTTTAGCCAATTAAACTACCAGGTCTTTGTACAAGCCCCAAAGGCTGTTAAATTCCAGGAAATTACTATGTTTGCTTGTCCAGGATCAAGACTTATTTTCCAAAAAAAAAAAAAAAAAAAAAAAAACCATTCAAAATAGGTTTATTAAAGCAGTAAATCAATTGAGGAATTACACCTTCTCTTCAAAAGAGACCCCAGGGGCCAGCATAAACTGTAAATATATAAGTTGCTGATACTTATTTCCTAATTTTAAAATTATCAGCTTGGGAAATACCTTGATAACCACTGCTCAATTTGCCTTGTCTGCCATTAATTAATTAATTAATTAACTAATTAATTAACTTTTTGCAAGATGTTCTATTCTGTCAGAATTATTGTGGTCCTAAATGAAAACCAAAATACAGTGTTAAAATTTTCTATCACAGCTTTGTTTGCCACAAACATCTTTAAGATTGACGTACTATCTGTACATATATCCCCCTTAACTTCTCCTATGAGCCTCAATCCTCCATAAGATCAAAGACATTACTGAAAAACTGGATATACTGACTGATCCTATCTAAATTGGTCTCCTATCTTGATTCTCTCTTTCCTCATGGGGCAACTTTTACCAATTCTGAACACTTTAATCCATGAAACTATCATGTTACATAGAATATAAAATAGGCATTCAGGTTTAATATATACTGATGATGAATCCTAAAAACATTTAAATAAATTATTTCATGTACATGTATTTTAAACTACTTATTAAAGATGAAAGCAGATTTGTATACTAATAGGATAGATGTGCTTGACTGACTATTTGATACTGCGGAACATGAAACAACATTCGTATGTATAAAGTTGATTGATATTTTTATTTTTATCAGAACTTTTATTTTATGCATAACATATATACTGCAAAGTGGCAGAAATAGGACTGGAGAAGCAGCTTCATGATTAAGAATACTGTCTGCTCTTTCTAAAGACCCTGTTTCTATGTTTTTAATGCCAGAATCTATATGTTGAATCACAACTATATGTAAACTCGGGCCCAGGGCATCTGATGAGTCTGACCTCCATAGATACTTACATTTATATTTACATAACTACACATAATTTTTAAAAGGAAAAACATTTCATAAAATCCCTTATATTAAAATAATTGCAGAAATATATTCAGGGCTATTCCAGAAATATTTGGAAATTATATCCTGGTCCCCAAATTCATGCAATAATTGTTTTTTTTTAAATAAACTCCATGTAGCTACTCAAACAACAATTTAAAAAAAATCAAACACTCTTAACACAAAACAACCTATAAACATAGTACTTTAAATCTTACATGCTGAGGAATAATGGCTGAGAAATATTAAAGACGTAAGTTTTCAAAAATTAAATGGTTATATTTCAATAAGGAGGGGAGTGGTCTCTATGTGTATGATACATAATGTATAGCATAAAATTGCTCCATCTCTAAGCAAAGATATCGCAGATGGAGCATATAGGCATGTATGGCATGATAGGATGCATCATGCAGAGTGCACTTGATGTGTGTTCAAAATCAAAGCAGCAGGAAGATTCCATGATACAGCTTGTATAAGAACTGCTAGAAATACCTTGGGTTCATGATGAGCTTTTGATTGTTGCACTGTTAGAAACCCCTCCATTGTCGCAAAATTTTTCACAACCCCACATTCAGTTAAAAGAATTTATAAGACTGTCCAACTAATACAGTTTAATGAGCTGTGGCCTTTTTCTATTTTTTGGCCAATACAAAATTGATTTCATTTTTCCTACTAGTGGCTTGCCTTGATGAGCCTTGATATGATTATATATGTGCCTGTGCTAGATATGTGCCTAGCTTTGTTGTTATGCCATATTTAATGTCCCTGGGAGGCCTGCTCTTTTTAAAAGGAAAACAGGATAAGAGGATCTGGGTTGGTAAGAGGGCTGAGAGAAAAAAGAGGAAATGGAAACTGGTCAGGATGTAAAAAAGAGAGAAGGAAAATGACTCAATTAATTTTAAAAAGTCCAAAGTTCGAAATCTTATCTGGGACTCATAACAATATCTTAAATGTAATTTTCTATAAAGTCAAAATTTCAAAACAGATCACATACTTCTAATATGCAATGATAGAGAATATATGTTACAATTCCACTAAACAGCATAATGAGGAACTACTAGACCAAAGCATGAATGAAAACCATCTGGGCAAACTCTAAACTATTTCTCCATGTCTGATGTCTTCAAGTCTCTAAGTCTTTTAAACTTTTAGACTGCAACACTTCTTCATTTTGGGCTACTTTGAATACCAATTAGCAAGTGTCTTTAGCAAGTATTCCATGACTCTAGCAATTCCAAAATCATTGGGTCTCCAAGGCAATCAAGGCTTGAAATTCACAGCTTCATGCAATTGCTGTTCTAATCCTACATGTAGGGGCATTCCTGACACATGCCTGGCCTCAATGACTGTCCTTAATTGTAGAGGAAGATTTCGTAACTTCTTTCTTCTCTCCTCAATTTCAAGGCCAGAATCATGTGTCTGAAGTTGTCTAGTTTTGCTTCTTCCTGGAGATGGCACATGCTCCCTTGTTCAAATACATTTTCACCACCTTCCTATTCATGATGGTTTCCTTCACTCCCTACACTTGGCAGACCCAAGAATTTCTCTGTAGTTCAGGCTGGCTTCAAACACAGAGATTGCCCCCTGCCTCTCCTCTGAAGTGCTGGGATAAAAGGCATGTGCCACCACACCATGTCCTATGCTTTTATTTAATTCTTTTTGCAAGGTGGAAGCTTAGCTGGGTGTGTTCTATCCTGAGATCATCACTTTATTTATTTCATTTAGCATCAAGCTTTTCTTTAATTTGTTCATCCCCTTGAACATATTGACTTTACTCAATTCCATTGGTTGATGCACCACTTCTCCTCAAACTGATACATTTTATTTTTCCTTGGTCAACTTGCTCCTTCTCATTTCAGATCTGTGGAAGAGTAAATATTAATGACAACATGACAGAGACTACAGGGAGACTATTTTGAGATTTCCTCTGCCACTACAATTAATTCCAAACTCTTCAATTTGGCCTCATACAGACTTTTCAGACAAGGGCAAAATGCAGCAACATTCTTTCCTCAAATATAACAACACCTGTATCAAGAATACATGCTAATAGTCTTCTTCTCAAACCCCTCTTGTGCTGGGCTCTCACAGTTCAAATTACCCTCAACACCATTGTTTCCACTGATCAAACTTGCATGGCCCTTTAAGCTCTGCTTACAATGTTCAATTGCTTTTCTATTCCAAAGGTCCAAAGTCCACATTACACTAAGAAATATGATCAAGTCTATCACAATAATACCCCACTCCAAGTAATACATATTGTCTTAATATAGTTAGGGATTTTTATTGCTGTGGAGAGACACTATGGTCACTGCAACTCTTATAAAGGAAAGCATTTAACTGGGGCTGATTTGTAGTTCAGAGGTTTAGTTCATTATCATAATTGTAGAAAGCATGGCAGTATACTGGCAGATATATATGGAGCTGGAGAGGTAACTTAGAATTCTACATCTGGCAACAAGAAGAGAGATTGACTCTGGGCCTTGATTTACCTTCTGAAATCTCAACCTAGCCACAATGACACTTCTTCCAAAAAGGCCACACCTCATAAGAGTTCCACTTTCTATGGACCTGTGGGGACCTTTTTCACTCAAATCACTGCATTAGGGGTGATCTTGGAGGAAAGAATATAACAAAATAGCTGGGGCAAGAGAGATAGATCATCAGTTAAGAGCACTAGTGGTTCTTATAGAGAACCCAGATTAAATTTTCAGCACCCACCTGGCAGATCATATCTGTCTGTAACTTCATTTCCAAGGGATCCAACACCCTCTTCTGGCATCCATAAGTAGGAGACATATACATGGTGTATACTATTGATAGACATAAAATTGATTTTAAAGCATTAGGAAGTGATAGAAAGAAGGAGAGAAGGATGGAGGGAGGAAAGGAGGAAGGGAGCGAGGAAGGAAAAAGCTGTGACCTTTGTCTAAAAATGATCAGACAATAAGAGTAAATAAAAGGGATCCTTTTAGGAAATTTTAGTTGTTGAAACAACTTCATACCCTTTGTGTTTTTCTAGAATTTATATGTAATTACTATTTATGCTACAAAGCACAATTAAAATGAAAGCTTTGGGGAGAAAAAGTCATAGCCAAAACAAATTTTTAAACAAATATATGGATATCTTTATAGTTTCTGGTTTTGTTTCATATTAACTGTTCACAGCTTATAGACATCTGAAAGTATAATACAAGAAGCTTCTTTTGGTTGCTTCTGGTTGATTTAGGGAGTTTCTTGCTTCTTTTTGAGAAAGGCTCTAAACATGAAGCCCTGGCTGGATGAGAACTCACTATATAGAACATGATGGCCTAAAACTCTCAGAGATACACTTGCCTCTGCCTTCTGAGTGCACAAAACTTCATTTAATTTTTTCTTTAATAATTAATAACAGGATATAAAAAGAGAAGAAATGTAATGAAATCATGTACATGAATTGTTCTGTCTTCTTGTTTTATATTTATCATTTATTTATAATCAGGATGGAAGGTGTATGCCACTATGAACCTGTGGAGGACAGAAGACAATTTCAAGGAGTCAGTTCTCTCCTTCTACCATGTGGATCCAGGAAATTCAGAACTCAGATACTTATGTTTGACAGCAAGCACCTATATACTCTGAGCCCCTCAAACAATGAGGACAAGGGTGGGAGAGACATTTATGTCCAGAATTTATAATGCAGTGCAATTTCTTTGCCTTTAACATGTCTTTGTTGCAGACCATAATTATAGAAAGGTTAATAGAAACAGGAATAATTTGTGTGACAGAAAATTTAAATTGGTCATTTGATAATATAATGGAGACTCTAAGTTTTCTAAATCACATGTTAGATTGTCATGAGGACATTATCTGATTTACTAAAAACGTATTGTACATTTATTCAAAAATAGTGATTTTTCACTAAAATCACTCCCTGTAGTAGAGCATTATCCTTATTAATAGCATTAGTCTTGATTCATTAGCCATATATATTAAAAATAAGAAACTGGTATCAAGGTTAATCTCATACATAAATGAATTTTCTCCAAGATTAATACTGTCATATCTTTTAAGGCTATTGATATTTATGTATGAAGAATAATTAATTTTGAGACATAAATTGCTGTGACTGAAGATACTTTGAAGGTATATGCTAAAGACTATTTTTCAAGACTATACATTAGCCAATTTAACAAGTAAAACAAAGACAATGAGTCTACAGTTTCATTTACTGCATTTTCTTTGAAATCAATAAAATAAGAGTTTCCTTGAGAAGTGACCAGTGTTGTTTTCCTTCCAGATATGCTCATGTCCCATGCTCACATTTGTATGTATACATACTCAAAGTGGGAAGGATTAATATACATTCCACATTTTTCTATACATCTCTTAAGTGAAATTAATAAACATTGTAAAAATGGATTTTAAGCCAAATCTTGCTTTTTACTTGCTTTGGAAGGTTTTTGTTATTCTAGTCTGAAGGATATTCCAGTTTGTCCCTTCCTGATATGGATGCACACAGTGTTCTTAGGGTGGTAGTTTAAATGAAAAATATCATCCATGGGCTCAGACTTTGAGTCCTTGGTTCCCAGTTGGTAACACTATCTGGAGAAGTTACAGGTAGATGGAGCCTCACTGGAGATAATATGTCAAAAGCTTCATCTACTTACACTTCACTCACTGCTTTGTGCTTACTGTAAAAGATACATTTTTTTCAATCTCCTGATCTCTCATCTCTCTACAATCTTCCCTCCTTGCCTTTGAATGATCTCTGGGTCTTAGATGCAGGAGTGGCAATGCAGACTAAATTCTGGACATGGTCCAGATGCTCATCTCTTTCTGACTTCAAATAAACCCTGGTGATCCATAGCCTTTTGACCTCAATTCTAGGATAGGCCTTATAACTTAATACTCAGTCATGCGACTGTGTTGTCATCCGTAGACAATTGACGCAATGGTTTCCTTCCTAATCACTTGGCTTCTCCAATACATCAGTCTTCTAGGTATCAGAAATGCCCACCATTCATGCCTTTTCATAGATCATTCATGCTCGGTTGCACTTTTCATCTTTGTTATTATAGACTAAATAAGCTTAACTCCCAGTTCTGAACATTTCATACCATACTCTTGATCCCTGTCCCACTCTTGAATTGGTACTGTCTCCTGCCACCTCTTTTTATATAACACTACTTGCTCTGTTTTTAAATGGAAATTCTTTACCAAAAGTAAATTGTTAGGGTGTTCATCAGGCAAACAGACAGTACACTGGAATTCTGAAGGTTCCCCTATGAAGGAATACACACACAATTTTCCAGATAGCTTTGCTACAACAATGTAAGTGTTTAAAGATTATCTGTCAGTAGTTTTGAAATTACTAATAGAAAATGTCTGGTGCAGAACACATGTATCAAGTTCTCTAAGAGACTTTTTTTTAAAATGTTCGATTTATTATCTATCATGTATATATACCTGTTCTACTCCTGTGAATTTGGATCCAATTATATTCCCCATCTGGCAGAATCTAGGATTGACTAAATATTAATCTGTACCTCATATGAAAGAACATTGAAGAGATGAATGTATATTTTTGTGGCATTAGAGGGAACTTGAATCTTTTCAATTATTTCGTCTCCCTCTCCGAGTTGAGAATCTCTTAACAATCAGGGACAGACTCAAATGAGAGCAAAACAACAACAATCCTCATTCTTCAAAGAGGATGAGAACTGGTAGACAGTGTCCTCAATATTCACTACTTCTATCAGATTTTCTTTATTATTGAAAACAGATTCTTTTGGCTTATACAAGATATCCTGGTTATAGTTTCCTCTACCTCCACTCTTCCTAGTTTCTCCCAGTCTCTTCTCCCCTCCAAATCTATTCCTTTCCTATCTCTCATTAGAAAAGAACATGCTTCTAAGAGATAACAACCAAACATGATGAAATAAAATATAATAAGAAGTAAAATTTTTCACAATAAAATAGAATCCAACAGGAGGAAAAATGTGCTAAGGGCAGGCAAAAGAATGAGACACCCACTTGTCATCATAGTCAGGAGACCCATAAAAATTCCAAACTAATAGCTATAATATGTATTCAGAGTACCTGGATTAGACAAGCATAGACATTATGATTGCTGTCTCAGTTGTCAGTCTTTGAGCTCATAAGTACCTCGATTAGCTGAGTCCAAAGCCCATGTTCTCCTGTTGTGCTCTATCCAATCTGACTCTTAAAATCTTTCCACATCCCTGGGCCCTGCTCCATATGACATGACAGACTTTGAAGACTCCCAATGGAAGGCCTCACCCTCCCTGAGGAGCAGGATGGGAGGGTGCAAGAATTCTGATTGACGTGTAAAACAAGATTGTTTCAAATTTAAATTTAAAAAAAATATTAAAAAAATGTTTTCACATCCTCTTCTGCAGGATTCCATGAGCTCTAAAAGAAGGGATTTGGTGAAGAACTCTAAATTTAGCCTTACTGAATAATATCTGGTTGTGGATGTCTGCATATGTTCTCATCTGTTGCCAAAGGACACCTCTATGATAATGACTGAACAAAACACTTATCTATGAGTACAGCAGAATATCATTATGAATCATTTTATTGTTTTGATGTAGTTGTTTGTTTTTTCTTTGTTTTTTATGTGTTTTTGACTTTTCTTTTGTTTGTTTGTTTGTTCTGACCAGTGCTTTTTTGTTTTACCCTAGTACTTTGGTCTAGTTTCTGGTTCTTGGTTACTCAACCAGTGTCTTATATGGGTTGCTCCTCTAGGAGTGGGCCTTAGTAAAATCAGATATTAAATGGCTACCCCTACAAGTTCTGTGCCAATATTGCCCTAGTGTATTTTGCAGGAAAAATAGATTGTCAACTAAAGATTTTGTGACTGTGTTGGTGGCTATATTTCTTTTTCAATAGCCTGAATAGTAATGCATACAGTATCATCATTTGTCTTACTAGAGAAATGAACACTTGGCATTATGAATACCTTATGGTTTGTGGAAATTTAGAATGTGAAGATGGCTTTTTCAATGGGCAAAAACAAGGTGTTTGAAAATTGAAGAGAATCAGGAACTAAGTCATTCTGAATTCAATTCATTCTAATTTTTATAAAGGGTAATAAACTGCACGTGAGTTGTAATGATAGAGGGCATTTTTTAAGCAGTAGGAGAAGGAGAATAAGGGACAGAGGGAAGGAGAGAGAGAGAGAGAGAGAGAGAGAGAGAGAGAGAGAGAGAGAGAGAGAGAGAGAGAGATACTGGAAAGGAGTGGATCCTGGGAAGGTACTTTTAAAATAGACTTCTGGTACCACGTATGAAACAGAAGTCTTTTATCAACTTATTTGATCTAAATTATAAATTCATAGAAAATCCCATTTAAAAAGAGAATTTACTTCACATTATATGGATTTATTATTTCTGAAGCTATAGTAAGGCTACAGTTCTTTTTTTTAATTTATGTTTTGTTTTAGTTTTGCATCACATATTTTCTTTTTGAAGAAATACATTCCCTGCTTTCTATAATTAAGACAACAATTTTGTTATTTGCCTTTAATTCTATATCCTGTTTAAGTGAAGTGAAAAATCACATAGATTGTGAAGCAAGCAAAGTTTAGATTCTTTATACATTGTTGTATTTTTTCCATCTTTTTAATCTTTATTCCTCTATGTCGTTCTAGAGGATTTTCCCAAACTTGCCTTTATTAGTACTTTGAAAGCAATAAACTGTTTTCATAGAACCTGCTCTTTTTGTAGGCTTATATCCCATTAAATTGTATAAATAATGAAAGATGTAATAAAAAGCGTACTTGTAAAAGAAAAGAGGCATAGATGATTCTCAGTGAGCATATAGTATCCTAGAGAGGTCATCAGGAAAAGGATACAACTTGCAGGCTTTGTGATAGAAACTGAGTTTTTGAGGTACTTTGAAAGTTTGATTGGATAGAGGCCATGGCAAGGGACAAATAAATATTGCATCGTATTTAATATTTAACATTTTCTATGATTATTATCTATCATGCATATTTTACATGCTCCTCTCTCGCTGTCTTCTAGTTTAGCATAATTCAAAGTCCTTCCAAAGTTCGCAGGCCAAATGCTCTACTACTCATGAGCAATTCCAAGATTAAGAAGGACTACTTCCTAAGTACAATAAAAGATGATAATGAATGCTGATTTACAGTTCATCATATTAAGTGTCATCAGAAAAAAGGCATTACAAATATATGGCTTCAAGTATTAGAAATAATAATTTCCTCATATATTTATTCATGTCAGCTTGTGCTTCAACATTTTATTGTATACTTTAAATTTAAATTTTGGGAAAACTGTTTCTTCACCACTGGTTGTTGATCTAGAAGAGTTTGAGAGTTGCCTATTCTCTTTGTTATGGTCTTCAATCGAATGTAAGAATATTAATGGAAAATCTACAGATGTGTCCCTAAGATGCTGCAATGATCCACAGCAAGATAAAATTGTTTTTATTCTTCCCTAGTGGAATGGTCATAACTTCTCAATCAATGTTAGTAATAAGTAGAAATTTTATTTGAGTTTCCACCATTTCAGGCCAGTATTAGATGAGAATTATGGTTTCTCTGACTTGGATTTGTGTTTTCAAAATTTACTGGTAAGCATAAAATGATGTGCTCAGTTGGTGAGAGCATGTATTGCTCTTTCAGTTGTAATGAGTTTGTCTCTCTATCACCCACACTGGGTACCTCACAAACACCTGTAACTCTAATTTCAGGTGAGTTAGCACACTTTTGTGAACACTGTGGGCACCCACACACATATTTGCTAAACACACACACATAACCAACATGTACAATCATACAAACACATATATATTTATATAAATTCATATATATGTTATAGAGACACAAATAGGAAAAGAATTAAAAACAACAATGAAATTATATATTCGGCCTCAGTGAATATTCTTGCAAAAGAACATTTACTTCCACTGAAGGGCTGGTCAGTATTTAAGGGTCTTGACGCAGAGTGTAAATATATGAAATGGATCCAGTGGTGCATGCCTTTAGTTCCAGCACTCGGAAGGCAAAGGCAGTCAGATCTCTGTGAGATCAAGGCCAACCGGGTCTATAGAGGGAGTTCCAGGACAGGCCCCAAAGCAATACAGAAAAACCCTGTCTCAAAAAACAAAAGAAAACAAAACAAAAAAAACCCAAACAAACAAAAAAGTGAAAGAAAAAAGAAAAGGCCAGACTTTCTTGGATGTTCTGTCAGTTTCAGAAGGATTATCTATTTACTGCTTGATAAATGTAAGAGAAGGCCAGGATAGGATCCTACAGTGAAGTAATATGGCAAAATTATTAAAGAATTGTCTTTGCTGAAGTAAGTCTTAGAAAATGTCTTTGGCAAATAAGAACAGAATATATTCTTAAGAATGCATATTTAGCCACTTATGAACAAAAGCAACATGTGAACATATTTTAAGATTAATATTCTACATTAGTCACACAAGAAGATTTGGTTTTGGATATAAAGAAAAAGCCAACATCTTTCACATTACCCACTGAGAGAAAAGTGTAGAACTGTAATAACTCAAAGGAAATTTTTATTGATTTTATGAGTGAATCCCTTCTACCTCTGGAGAGTTTTGGTAAAATTTGGAAGACTACAATTTCAATACTTTTATAAGAAGACAGAAAAAAAATATTTTCTTTTTATTGTTTGATGATCTCAGCTGAGGCCATCATCAAAAAACAAATTAGCCCTTTGAGAAGATTCAGGGGTGCTTGCCACACAAGCTTGGTGACCTAAGTTTGATCCCAAGAGCACTCATGAGCGAGGAAGGAGAGAATAAATTCCACAAAGTTGTCCTATTACCTCCACATATGTGCTGTTTTACACACATGGGCACACACACACACACACACCCCACATGTATCATAATCATATAAATAAGGAAAATAGAAATATTTTCACATGTATTTTGAGATGTGAACCTTTTGAAGATTTAAAGTAATATGTAAGCCTAGAAAAAGCTCTGATGGAGAAAGCGAAGTCATCATGGAGAACATGGTAGGAAGAGACAAGAGGCAAAAGTGATGGACTGGGGGAACCTTGGAAAGCCTGCTCATTTAGGATCTCTCCATCTTTGGAGATAAAGATGATCCAGTTACCTGGGTATAGGGTGGACAGGTGTAATGGGTGGAATTCTGACCCTCAGGAAAATATCCCACAAGTCTCATGCATATGCAGTTTATCAAACTCCCATATTCAGTTCATACCAAGACTCCAGATTTGGAGTTAGTTCATTCTAGGGTCTGGCACTCCATCTCCATTTGAAATTATCTTCAAGAGAATCCCTGGCTGAGGATTTAAAATGGAAGATGGGCCTATATCCCAGTGGATCAGCCTCAGTCTGGGGAACAGGTCAACCCACTTTCAGTGTTGTCTTATATCTGTAGATGATAGTGTGGATGCAAGTATGCCTCTGCCAAAAGTAGAACTATATATAAAGATGAGGAAATGATGTAATTGAGGGGTAGTTTCATGTGAAGACAAGAAAAGCCAAAAGCTAAGGGTTTGAGCCATCTGTTGACTTTGCTTTTGAGTCCTCAAAAGAGTCAAAAAGGCCCACAAATGCCAAGCCAGAAGGATGCTCAGATGTGGGTGTGAAAACAGTGGGAACCCGGAAGCAGTTGCCAGCTTTCAAGCTGAATGCTCTGATGATGGCTCCATAGCAGATACTTGACAAAGCACATGTGCCAGTGCTCAGCTGCAGCTTATAATTTTATCTCGTCACGTCTTGTTTTGTCATCATCACCTTTCATCCTTTCTCTTTCCCTTTTTGTCTATCAAGTTCTCAAAAGGTTGCCCAAGCTGGCCCCGAACTTAGAGTCTTCTTATCTCACTGTCTCAGTCTGAGATCACAGACTCACTATGCCTGTTTAGATGATTTCATAAAGGATCTGAGCAGTTAGTCTTTACCTTCATTGGTAGTAAATTATATGGGTGAAAGAATGAGCTAAACTATTCACATATTCCCACTGATTTGGGGTGATCTGAAATAATAGAGTAGACTTCTATAGAGCTGTTATAGGTAACTTATGGAACTTTAAATTTTTGAACACCTAAAACAAACTCAAATAACTCACATAATACATTAGGGCTATCTCCAGAGACATATCTACTTTTCTCCATAAGTTGTCCCACTTGTAATAAAAATAGACAAGACAGAAATAATTCATCTGTATGAGGCATCTACCCTTAACTGACTTGGATGTCACCTAATCATTTACATATGTGTATTAAGACCAGTAATTTAGCATAGCCTCATTCTTTAGTTTGCTTACTAGAACCTGTTTTCATTCCATTAAAATTTCACAGAAGATATAATGTTCACTCATCAAATCCATCCCTACTCTCTCACTTCCAATTTAATCCTTGCCTCTCTTCATTTTCCCTCTCTATTTCATGTGTTACTTTATTAAATGGGGTGTGAAGGATAGCCAGTTTTCTTCAGGAATGTGGTTCCTGATAGGCTGTTCCTGCTCCAATAGATGGCCACACACTCATTTACATAAATGCAATACTAAATGGACTCAGTGGGTTCATAAAATATTTCACTGTTTATTTTCATAAAAAGCTTCAGTTTTGGCTTGTAAGGCATTCTCGTGGCTATGAAGCTGACCCATAAATTTAAAATTAACTTTCTGTACCACCATTAGACCGATAAGGCTGCCAAATACATAGAGAAGTTAACAGGCTAATCTAGAACATCTCATAGATACTAGAGACATCACCTTAATCTCAGTTCCATAAAAGTACCTGACAGTATCTGATTCTACGCACTCAATTATCAAATGTTAAGATAACTAACATTCCTAATACTGTGTTTTCCTAGGAGAGCAGAATCTCCCCCCCTCCCCACCAAACACACACACACACACACACACACACACACACACACACACACTAAACTGGCATAAAAGCAACAGTTTCAGAAATGTGGAAGAATCAAGTAGTAAGAAAATATAAATGTTTCATTGACAAGATACAATTTACAAAACATCTGTATGCTATAAATACCTTGAGGCACAAGATTTCAAAGGCCCCTTGGTTCTATAAAACAAACATTGAAGAAAAAAAGTTTCTGTTATGCCTTATTTTTTTACTGGAACTTGTATTAATTTCCATATTGTTGTGACCAAATACCTAGCAAGTTGTAACTTGAGAGGGGAATATTTTTAAATATTTATTTTATTTTTAAATTATATATATATATGTATATATACATATATATTCACACACACACATATGCATGCATATGTGTACATCAGTGCAGGTGCCCATCGAGACAAGATGGGGACATCAGACTTCCCTAGATCAAGGCAGCAGCTGTGTGCTGTCCATGTGAGTGCTCAGAACCATATTCTGAGTTAAGGGCCGAACACACTCTTAACTCTGTAAGACTGGACCAGGAATGCTTTCAACTAAAGACCCCTAATTCATTTCTCCAGTGGAGTGCTAGAAATTTCCACAGGTGATTGTAAATGCATGCAGAAAAGAAAGAATGTGAAACACTATCCAAATACCAAAGTATTAAAGTGATCCTAGTTGAATATTTGATTAAAATTCCTGCATTCATGTATTACAACATACTTGCTAGGATTACTAAGCTTATGATAGATTATATGGACAATGAGTACAGAGATCAACTTCTAGGAACTTAAGATTGTTTATGAAATCCATATAGCTAGAATATATTGTTAAATAGTCACTTGAAGGCTAATTATGCTGCTTAATTAATGCAGATTTCTAAGCAGCTTGCATATGAAAACATCTAATTAGTTTAACATCTCTACTACTACAAGGTGAGGGAACAATTCTTTTGTCTTTTCTAAGGGCACTCTGAACATACTCATGTGAATTTGAAGTCAGAAAGACTATTTAGAGTTGACTTTTGAAAATACTAAAACATTTAAATACTTGGTTAAGTAGGATGGCAACTTAGGGTTAAAATGTTGTCATCATTTAATCAAAGTGATAGTGAATTGTTTTCATTGTAAATATAAAAGTGCCATTATTGTACCAAACAAAAACCATTTAGTTTTTTTACTATCCAGAATATTGGTAGCTTTCTTAAGTTGTCAATAACTTGATAAAGGTAACTTGAAGAGCAAGTTCAGATCTTAGTTTCTTAGATGAATGATTTAACAGGTAAATAAAAACTTTTTTAAAAAGTACAAAAAAAATCTGAGTCTCTTAAGAGAGAAAGAAAAATAAAGATCTAATTTTGCATGGACACACTATTGATCTTATAGCTTATTTCAAACCTTAAAATCAACCCATTTAAATTTAGGCCCTAATAGCATGAAATATGATCATTTCTCTATAAACCATTTACATTTTTGCATTCAGGATTGTTCCTATTTTCATTTTGAAACAACCAGAACTTTATTACTTTATTTTAGGGCAACATCAGTCTCTTTCATCTCCCCCCTCCTCACTCTCCCGTTCTGTCTCTCTCCTTTTTTTCTTTGTCATTTCCTTTAATTTTTGACTTAATGAAACTCAGTAGACAGACAATCAAGCAACAAGCAATTATCCTTCACATTTTTTATGAGTTATTTGGAGACAGGAGGATTAAGAGTGAAATGGTAGCCTCTACAACATAGTCAGGTGAAGAGCACCTGGGCTGTATCAACAAGAAGAAAAATACAAATAAGGAAATTAAAAGAAAACACCATAAAAAAATAATCTCACCCAAACAACTGCAAAAATACATATGAGCCTCGATCCTTGTATGCTCAATGTATATGTTATTTCTTATGAATTAGTAGTTTTATTTCATGTAGTGGTTGTAACGAGTACGGTTTTTCCACCCGCCGCTGCTGGTCTTGTCCCGCCGCCACGCCACCAGCCCCAAATAACACAGAGAGACTCTGTATTTGATACAATGCTGTTGGCCCTGTTACTTGTTTCTCCTGGCTGGCTCGCCATAATTATTAACCCATTTCTGCTGATCTATGTATTTTCACATGGCCTTCTCTTACCTCAGAGGCGGCTGGTGTCCGGCTCTCTCCAGACTCTCCATCTTGACTCCTCCTTCCTCCTTCCTATTTCCTCCTTGTCTCCTAGTCCCTCCTATCTTCGTTTCCTATTGGCCAACAGTGCTTTATTATTAACCAGTATGAAAAACATATACAGAATGACATCTCCCATCAAGTGGTTATGATTTTTAGCCATTATTCATATTTTATAGAGCAAAATAGAAACCAGACAAGCGTGAATTGTCTGTCACCAGAATTCTGATGCATACTAGCAAAATTTATGCATATGTATACCCTGTGTTTTGCTACAGGCATATGCTTTCTCATAGTTTAGTTTCTCACGTTTGTTAACAGCCGTACACATATTTAGTTCCTCTATACTGTGCAAAAGCAAGAAGTTAAACCATCTAAACTTAAACTTAGTGATTAATATTTTAGTAGTTTGTTTAAGAAATAACCAGAAATTCAATTAACATCTAGTGTGAAGGTGAGTTTAGAGAAGTCCACAAGACCCAAATAAATGAGTGACAGATATTTATTAGGGAGCACTTACATAATTATGGTAAATAACTCCTTCCTTTTTCCTGCTCCTGAAGATGCAGGCTCTGCATTTCCAGATTTCACACCACAGACCAAGAGAGTGAGCCTACCCCTCCTCTTGTTTATAAGGGTCACATCTGCACACCTGAAACCATGTCCCTGGGATGTGGTCACAACCACAAGTCCACTGGTGTAAGAAGATGCTACTACAATAGTGTTTAATTTAAGTCAGTAGGACTTAAATTATTTTTCTTCATTTTTATTTTATATGCATGCATGTGTTGCCCATGGAGGTCAGAAGGGGGCATTACATACCTTGGATTTAGAGTTACAAAGTATTGTGAGTTGCCATGTAACTACTGGAATCAAACCAGGGTCCTTTAGAAGAGCGGCCATTGCTCTCTTAAACACTGAGCCATCCCTCCAGCCTCAATATAAGTTAAAAAGTCCAACCTAATGAATAGGTTTGGAAGCTATGTTATTCTGATTTATGACAGTACCAATTAAGCTATTGCCTATGCTTCTTTCTATTTTTAATATTTTAAACTTTACTAATAAATTCATGAAAAATAAAATAAATATGTTCACATCATACTCAATACTGATAAACAGAACATATTTTCCTTTAATTCAACTGATATTATTGAATGAACTTATCACAGAGGTAGCAAAATTACATAGATTTAAAATTCATTTGCTGTGGATTCTATATTTCTGAGATATTTAGGAATATTTCAGTTATATGTGTTTATCTATTTAAATTTAGTCAACTTAACTAATCTGATTGGGCCATTCAGACATAGTGTTTAATATATATAACAAACATAAACATAAAGACAGATATGAAAATCTTATATAATGTTTACTCTAAATCCTAGCTATAAGCTAAATAGAAATATGCAAACATGAAATAGTAGCTAATTAATATATCAGTCCTCATTTTGTCTTATATTTTAGCATATAGGACAAATTAAAATTACCTTCTCATCTGTGAGCATAACTGTTATTCTAGACTTTTAAAATTTATTCATGTATAATGTGTTTGTATACATAGTCTATATGTAAATTTTCATTTAAAAGTTATGTTGGGAATGTATACAGTGTCCATGTAGTCCAAAAGAGGGTGAGAGATTTCGCTGAGCTTAAGTTACAGGAGGTTGTAAGCAATTGAATGTCAATTGGTATTGGGTACTGAACTCAAATCCTCAAGAACAGCAAATGTTCTTAATAGCTTAGATCACAGGCACCATCTATTAGTCTTTTTCTAAGATTTTATTTTGCCACTCATAAGGGTAATCTGTGGATGTGCACTAAATTTCTCCAAGAATTTTTCCAAACAAGAGTCCATGAAAATACCATGTGTTCACAAAGAGCTTCCTTCATCTCCTCTTTGCATTAGTAGAGTTATCTCTTTGGATGTTTTATTTCAGGAAAAGATAACATTTCAGTCTCCAAAGAAGAAAAACATGTAGTTTTTCCTCTAAGGAGGGACTCCATGATATATTTGCATATTATAAGAAATCTGAGATTGTAATACTTTTCCTTTTCTTTGAGAATACTATAGTATGTTAATTTTTTAAAGTTCAACATATATTTGTAATATACTTTACATGGGAAGGCCATGACATAAAGTGGATGGGTGATAGTATATAGTATAGTATATAGTATATAGTATATAGCATATAGCATATAGCATATAGCATATAGAATATAGAATATATTATATAGTATACAGTATTTGTGGTCTTACCCTGTATGTGCACCACATAAATAGAATGTTGAGTTTAGGGTCTGCCTGGTAAATATAATGAGGATTTACAAGTGTTATTCAAAAGCTTCCTGATGTTCTCTGGACTTTGTCGATGCTACATTCTGGACATCAGTATTTATAAAAGTTTGCAGGAAAACCTGTCTTAGTGTTCTCAGTTTGATCTTTTAACTTGTCAAGATAAATTTTTCTGGGTTTTCTCATACCAGCTAAGAATCCTACAATCTCATCCATATCTTCTTTGAATATGATTTTGTCATAGGTACCAGTGAGGTATTCATTTTATGATGAAATCTCAAGCACAGATGACAACAAATTAGACCTCTGAAGTATAAAAGTTTAAAATTTTCAGGTATACATATTCTCCTTATGACCCAACTGTAGAAACAATAACTTTTAGAGCTTAGCTGTAGAAACAAACGTCCCCAAAGAGGAGAAAAGAAAAAAGCAACATAATTGTGACCAGGAGTCACTGTTCAACAGCAAAAGGATTTAATGTGGAACATCACGACTTGACAATAAACAATAGTGCTTCAAATGATGGAATACAATTCAAATTTCTACTCAGCCGTCTGCACATCTAGAGGTTTCAACCCAATATGGGCCCACACAGATATGCACTAACACCCTGAAATCTGGGTGGCAGAAAGTAAATATTTTGTAAAATCAAGATAACAGAACACACAATTAGACAAATAGAAAAGCAATTGCAGTCACTCTGGAAGGCAGAATCAATAACTCATGAGTTTTCAGAATTAAATTCAAAAGATAGAAAGTCCAAAGAATTAATTCTGAAACACTTCTTCCATACTCTATATCTAAATTTGGGAAAAGAGCCTTTCCCCAACCTATTGAGTCAGGACACTGAATCTGGTAGGTAGTTGCTTTTTTGCCTGGCTTTCTCACAAGTCACATATAGCAGCTGAAACTTCAGGGAGGAATAATCTGGGCTCTCTCATAGCAAATCGATCCTTCCCTTATCACCAAACTTGCAGGAAGGTGAAGAGTCATCTGCTTTGTATCCCTCTAGATTTTAGACTGGGAACTGTAGCAAAGGACAAATTAAAAGAACATGAAAATTTAAGCAAGCTATGTGATATTCTATCCTTCAGAAAGTAATAAAAACCCAAAGAAGTTGACAAATCTGAGTGGTTTGTGTTTGTTGATTTGTGGTGGTGGTTTTTTAGTATGTGTTTCTGTGTGTGTGTCTGTGTGTCTATGCCCATGTCCATTTGTGTGTCTGTGTGAATGTGTGTGAATGTGTGTGTGTGTGTGTGTGTTTGTGTGTGTGTGTGTGTGTCCATGTATGCGTGTGAACTAAGTGTGGACATCTAGAGATGAGGACATCAGGTGTCCACTCCCATTATCCATCTTATTACCATGAGACAGGATTTCCTGCTAAATCAGAAGCTTTTTGTTTAGCAAGGCTAGTAGAACAACCAATTCTAGGACTCACCTATCTCTGCCACCAACTCCCATGACAGTGGAATTACAAGGATGGCTGGCCACAATAGGCTTCTACAGAGTACTAGGGATTCAAACTGAAGTATTTATGTTGCAGAGTAAGTGCTCTTACCTACTGAGCCATCTTCCTAGATCCTAAATGTGAGTACTGTTAGACAAGCTTAAATAAAAAGCAAAAAGCCATGAGAGCACAGTAGGATAACAGAATAAAAGGCAAAATTAATAAGCTAAGGGAAACATATCAAGAAACCTAAGAACAGTGGCTGAGCAAGCTAGGGGGAGCAAGCCAGTAAGTATGATTCTCCATGGACTCTGCTTCAGTTCCTGCCTCCAGCTTTCTGCCTTGTATCCTTGCCTTTATCTCCTTTCAGGGATGAACCTGGAGGTGTAAAATAAATTCATGCCTCATTTTAATTGCTTTTGCTTAGTGTTTTGTCACAGTAACAGAAAACAGACTAAGATACTCCATGTATCAGAGCAATCACTTTTATAAAGCATGGAATACTTTTTTCTCATAATCTGATGGTAGCTAAATCATATTGTCATCGCCTAAAATGCCACCGTGCTAAATAGGCATAATGTTTGAGATGTTGAGAAGTAAAGTGAACCTTGAGTGTCCTATATGGATAATCTCAGAAATATTCCTATATTGATGGTATTTTGGTTATTTTATGGAGTGGAACTTAGTGTTTTCTTACTCTCAAATGCTGGAGAGAAGGAAGAAAGATAGATTTGAACTTAGAGTTTCAGAGACTCTAGACTAATTTTTCTAGATGCTATTGTTTCTGAGTCTTTGGTGAAACAAAGCATCATAGGAGAAAAGCATTAGCAAAGCAAACCACTTTTTTCCCCACAGACAGGAAGCAGGAAGAGACAAGAAAGGGGCCAGTGATTCAATAAACCCTTCAGACAACACTCTTGTGACCTCATTCCTGTGCTTTGTTCCTGCCTTTTTTGTCTAATACCTCTCTGTATTTATCATCATTTTTAAAATTTAAGTTTGAAACAAAGGTTGTTTTACAGATCAATCCCAATTCCTGCACCCTCCCACCCTCCCCTGTTCCCTCCACCAACCCCCATCCCATCCCCTTTCTGCTCTCTAGGGAGGGTGAGGCCTTCCATGGGGCTTCTTCAAAGTTTGTCCTTTGAATCAGGGCCCTGGCCCTCCCCCATGTCTCTAGGCTGAGGGAGTACCCCTCTGTGTGAAATGGGCTCCCAAAGTCCATTTGTATAATACAGATAAATACTGATCTACTACCAGAGGCCCCATAAACTGCCAATTCCTCCCAACTAACACCCCATCCAGGGATTCTGGGTTGGTCCTATGCTGGTTTCCCAGCTATCATACTGGAGTCTGTGAGTTCCCCTTTGTTCAGGTCAGCAGTTTCTGTGGGTTTCTCCAGCCTGGTCTTGACTCTTTTGCTCATCACTCCTCCTTGTCTGCAACTGGATTCAAGGAGTATGGCTCAGTGTTTAGCTGTGGGTGTCTGCTTCTGCTTCCATCAGCTTTGATATAAAGGATCTAGAAGAGTATATAAGGTAGTCATCAATCTCAATATCGGGGAATGGCATTTAAGGTAGCCCCTGCACTGTTGCTTAGATGGCGTTAGTTGGGGTCATCCTTGTAGATCTCTAGACTTTTCTCTTGTGCCAGATTTCTCTTTTATTATTTTTTTTCTTATTTTTCTTATTTTACATATGGATTCCAGTTCTCTCTCCCTTCCATCCTCCCAATCCCCCCAAATCCCCTCTCCCATCCCATTCCCCACCCATTCCCCAGGTAAGGTGAGGCCTTCCAAAAGGGATCATCAAAATCTGTCAAGTCATTTGGGATAGGGCCTAGGCCCTCCCTCCTGTCTCTAGGCTAAGGGAGAATTCCCCAATGGGGAACGTGCACCCGAAGTCCTTTCATGCACCAGGGATACATCATATTTCTACTTTCAGAGGTCCAATAGACTGCCTAGGTCTTCTAACTGAGACCCACATTCAGGGAGTCAGGGTCGGCCATATGCAATTAATAAATGGTACCTCCTGAAACTGAGAAGCTACTTTAAAGCAAAGGACACAGTCAACAAGGCAAAATGGTAGGCCACAGTATGGGAAAAGATCTTCACCAACTCCACATCTGACAGAAGGTTGATCTCCAAAATATACAAAGAACTCAAGAAGCTAGTCACCAAAACATCAAATAAACCAATTAAAAAGTGGGGTACAGAACTGAATAGAGAATTCTCAAATGGCTGAAAGACACTTAAAGTGCTCAACATCCTTAGCCATCAGGGAAATGCAAATCAAGGCAACTCTGAGATACCATCTTTCTCCTGTTGGAATTGCTAAAATCAGAAATACCAACCACACTTTATGCTGGAAAGGATGTGGAGAGAGGGGAACACTCCTCCCTTGATGTTGGGAGTGCCAAACTTCTCTTAGAACTTATAATGGCTCCTTCTGTTATGGTATCACTTTTCTTGGTCTCCTCTATTATTTCTCTGACTCAATCTTCCTGCTCCCTCATGCCTACTTCTCCCCTCATCTTCCTCCAGACTATGCTTTCAGGGATCATTTCTATAGTTCATTATCATCAAATTTTAAACTCATCAATGAATTAGATGATTGATGAAATGATAGGTACTCATGATCCATTCAGTTCCTCCAAAGCACCAGTTTGAATATTCTAGTCTTAGCAATCAAGATGTCCAGATATTAGCTTTTGGGGAAACACTGCATATGGAAAGCAGAACAATTTCAGTCTTTACTAAGAACAAAATATTATGAAACTGGACCTTGGATAGGTAGAGGATGGCTTGCTCATCAAATATTAAAGCTGGAAAGAAAACACTGGTTGCTGACTTCAGCAATTCATGAAATCAATTGAGAAGAATAGCCTCTGGTGCCACTCTGGGGGCAAGGAATCAATTTCATCAGTAGAATGTCTGCTTGTCTGATTTTCTTCCATCAGGTTGTTTGTTCATGTTTCTTTTTGCATTTTAATCTTCTCTGTTGGGTTAAAAGAACACATTAAAAGAATGATATAATGTAAATACTTGATATGTTAAATAGAGAATAAGTTTCCAAGGGATTATATGAGACTTTTTGAAATCATGACTCTAATGAAAATGTAATTGGAATCAGAGCCAGTGTTTCTCCCGTTTCCATATACCAAACATTTAGGAAAGCAGATTCCAATGCCATGGCAGGAATAAGGCCTTGAAAATATTAAAACAATAAAAGAGTCATGAAAAGGATAAAAACCATTGCTGACACTTCTCTATCATATCTGTCTTTGTGCAGTCCATTCCTCTACCTGTTTGAATTTACTGTGAATTGTAAAGTTAGTGATAAATACAATGAGGGAGGTTTTCTAGGTTATTAATCTAGATAACCTCTAACAGCATTATAAAAATTTGGGAGCTTAATATGTTTTGTAGTGATAGTCCTATGGACTTAAGGATTTGTTTTCAGGCTCTCTGGCTTCAACTTACTATGTGTCAGAAGAGATTTCCCTCTTTGGATAGTAACAATTACACCAAAGCATGTCACATATCCATTGGAGAGCAATTAGAAATTGTGGAAAAATTATAGGAGCTGTAAGAAATGTTGCAGTTATGATAACTAAGGCACCCTGGGAATTGATAAACTGGAATTGATAAATTGGAATACTCTAGAACTGATAGTTCTATCTAGACACAAGAGAAAGTTATGCAAGTCTTTTTTGCCATGCATTTGTAAGGCCTCAGAGAGAAGTTGTCAACTAATCTTCTTAAGCATTTCTGTTTACTATCACACTGTAAGAGGTGCAGCCAAATCATAGGAAGCCTATTTCATCTCTTTGTAATAAGCCCTGGCTCTTATACTTTTATCTCAGCCTGTATTCTGCAGCAGAAAGTGACAATGCCAAGGAGAATGAGTTGTTTGGCAGAGTCAGTTATAACATGCTATGTAAATCCTTTCATATACATGTCACTTTACTACCTAAATCCTAAGCAATCTGTACATGAGCTTCTTGTATTGTAAATAAAAAGAACATGTTGGTAGGTATATCTGATTATTTTTGATTGGGTTTTACTTTACATTGAGTCAGCACCTGCTGTTTATGAAAGAGCATTTCTCCTCCATCCCCATACAATTCTGGTTGGTGCATAAAGCCTTGTGGGTGATGATGTCCTGAAACATGACTCCCTTTATTCAATCCAATTATATTTATGGTTCCCTTTGAAAATATTGTTTTGTAGACATTAGCAAAGAGAATTCTATTATGTTTGGATATTTTCCCTTTAAGGATGCTTCAAAGCATCTCTTAATGTGTGTATATTTCTTGTTTAGCAGTACTGACAAATGGGTCACAGCAGAGGAAAAAGCCAAAGATCCTGAAAGACATGTTTTTATAGCCTTTTGTCTCATACATGTTCTGGTATTGCACAGGCTGGCTTCTGTGTGGTAGAAGATGATCTTGAGCTTCTGATCCTTCTGCCTCCACTTCCCAGATTCTAGAATTATATGCATGCCTTATCACCCCATGTTTTGGGTTGGTAGGTATCAAAACCAGAGGTTTTGATGTATGCAGGCAAATAACCTACCAATTGAGTTTATCCCTTTTTTTTAAACTGCAAGTTGTATATCTATGGGTCCTCACAAGTAAATGCCCTTGCTATAGAGTTGAGATGATGTTAGATCCTTTCCAGATGGAGTCTTAGGAAATTGTGAGCTGCCTGATACAGGCATCAAAAACCAAACTCTGGTTTCTGCAAGAACAATGAGTACTGTTAACTGGTAATCCATCACTCTAGCCTCCAATCATGGCTTATCTGTGTTCTTATAACTATCTTCCTTTGAAACCAGTTTGTTTTCCTGTATTATCCATCAATATAAGTCAGTAAATTTCATGTTTTCCTTAATATTGCTTGCTTTAGAATTCTGTAATTTATTGTAGAAGGAGATCTACAGATTATATAGACAACATTTGTCTTTTATGACAGTTGTCAGAGAAGCATGACATATGCAGATATTTTAAAAAGCCAATAGTTAAACTAAAAATAGGAACTTCTTAGAACTTCAATGAAGAAATCATACACACATGAAGATACAATATAACATGAACACCTTTTTCTCATCAGAGAAAAATAATCAGAGTAGAAATAATGAGAAATTATAGCACAAACATACACATGCATGTGCACAAAGTTGGGGAGGGAGAGATGGAGGAAAAGGGAGAGAACACCTGACAGAAAAAGGCAAAAACAGACAAAGTCTAGGACAGACAAAGGCTCTTACCAGTACTTGTCTCCATGAATCCTCAGAGTGCAATCCTCTGAGTTTCTGTCTCCTCCTGCCTTATATTCCTCTTTATGCCCAACTGTATCCCTCCTGTCTCCACCTTCCTAGTGCTGGGATTAAAGGCAGGCATGCGATCCCAAGTGCAGAGATCACCCTTTGTGAGCTGTTTCTCCTTTCGACTGGATCAATGTCATGTAGCTTGGTGTGGCCTTGAACTATCTACTTCTGTCTCTGGAGTCCTGGGATTAAAGATGTATACCACCACTGTCTGGCTCTATGACTATAGCCAGTTTTGCATTTTGATCCCCAGTGGTTTTACTAGATTATAAATGATATACCACCACAAAGTTTAATGTGTCTTATTCTTCATGTCCATATATCACAGTTCCAGCTCTTATTTTGACTGGTTTCAAGATACAGCCTTCATTGTCTTGGAACTAACTACTGAGGTCAATCTGACACTGTCACTGTGTCTACTGCTTCCTCTACCTGTGAAAGGCTTAAACTAAAGGCATTCACTACCATGTCTGTCCCTTGACATAATGATTAACTACAAAACCTTTTATCTAAAAAAGTCTTGATTTAGACAATGAATTGTATGAATGCCTTAACATTGCCTTCCACACATCACACACACACACACACACACACACACACACACACACACACACATACACACACACGCATGTGTAATGGATGACTTTTTAGATTGTTGAGTCACTTTAAACACATATATGTTAATGGAATTCTGTGTGATTTTATCTGTTCTTGTGTGGACCTGAATGTATATGTATGCACATATGTACAATTCCAATGAAGGTCAAAAGAGGGCATTGGTTCATGCAGAACTGGTTGTTGTGAGCTGTCCCATGGATGTGGAGAACTGGACCCAGGTCTTGTCCAAGAGCAGTAAATACTCAATTTTTGAGCCACCTATCCATCAATGAGTATGAAATTTTATACACACCTATAATGTATATTCCTCATATCTGACCATCCTCCTCACACACTTATCCCCCATAGTAATGGGTACTGCCTTTGTGGCTACATCCCTCTTTTAGTTTCTACACAGGATATTGAATATACTTTTTCTTTTGTACCTGGATTATTTTTTCTTGATGTAATTTCCTCCATGCCCATCCTTTTCTTCTGCATCTTATAATACTCCATAACATTTTACTTAGATAGCACTTCCTTGAGTATGTATACTGCAATTTCTTCATGTGCCTGTATGCTGATGAACACCCAGGCTCACTTGTAGTGACTGTAAGGAGCACAAGAATAAGCACAGCTGTATGGGGCTTTGCTTTGTATGCTTTCTGCATTTCCTTTGGAAATGCAGCCAGGATTCAGACAGCTGGATCATGTTGTAATTCTATTTTAAGTTCTTAGGAGATGCTTTACACAGTTCTCTACGGTGGCTAGACTTATTTATATTCCTCCAAATTGCAGTGTGAGGGTTTTGTTGTTGCAATTGTTATTGTTTATTTATTTCTACATTCTAACCTGGGATTTGTGTTTTGGTTTAGTTTGTTTGCTTTTGCTTTGTTTTTGTTTCTTCTCTTTTCATAATAACCATTCTAACTAGGATGAAATATCCATTGCTTTAGTTTTAATTTTTACTTCCCTAGTAACTAATGGAATTGAGGAACATGTTTTATATATTTATATCAGAACTTTTGAGGTGGTTTTTGTAAGTGGACTTTTCTGTCCCACCAGCCAGTTCCCAAATAACCACAATGAGACTTATAGTAATTATAAATGCTTGGCCAATAGCTAAGGCTTGTTACTAGCTAACTCTTACAGTTTAAATTAACCCGTATTTCTTACCTATGCTCTGCCACATGGTTTGGTACATTTTCTACATATGATAAGTTCATCTCTTTCTCTCTGCATCTCTTTGTGATTATTTTACTCCATCCACACTTCTTCCCAGCATTCTCTCTGCCCAAAAAATTCTGTCTAGCTATTAGCCAATCAGTTCTTTATCAACAATGAGAACAATGCATATTTACAGTGTTTAAAAAGATTATTCTATAATATTTGTCCCTTTTGTCTAATTAAAAAGGAAGATTTTAACTTTAGATGAGTAAAACTATAGATAACAAAAACAGTTTTCAAGTAAAAAATAAAGTTGCAATATCCAGTCCATTTTTATTTGGCAAATTTAGAGAAAATATTTTATCTCTTACCTTTGTGAGTCTAAGGTGTTATACCTAATTTATCTTAAGTAAGAAAAACTTTAAATCTAGTTATTTAGTCTGCAACTCCATCAAAGAACAAATGATACAGACATCTGGCTAGCTAGACAGTCATCCAAAGTTCTTCTGTAACATTGAGGCATCCATCTTTGGCCTATTGGCCTAGTAAAGGTGACAGACATTGCTGTGAAGCAGAAATTTTGAAAGAGTTGCTTTTTGTGTCCTGTTTATCCAATTTGGACAGCATACTGTCAGTAGTTGAGGTAGGGACAGGTTCTTGCCAAGTAGTTAATTTTTGGCTCTAAGAAAGTGTACTCCACTTGGAATTTCTTTGATGCCCATCATCTTCTTTGAAGTAGGTTGGTGCTTCCAGGAGCAGGGAAGTGTCATTGTCATAAAAAGCCTTATATTATTAAAACATCTTAAGTGACATATTCTGTTGATCTCTGAAGTATTTGAAGATCACTTTTTCTGTTTAAAATATATCTCTGTTGGGTATGGAAAACATATATTACATGACTAAACATTTTGCTGTAATAGGTGGCTAACTGCTAACCTGCTTTTCTTTATCATACATGACATTTTTAAGTGAGCTGCATAAGCGCAGTTTCCAAAACAAGAGTAGAAACATACACAGGGAATAGCAAAATACCAATGTAAAATATTTTGTGATTAATAGTTGTATTTTGAAATAGATTCTTTTACCTCATCATTTCTATATCATACCTACCTTTTACCTTTAGGAAGAGCTCTTTGAATTTAACTATTTTGTTTAGCATTTTTTCTGACTATGACTAATAACTTATAGTCAACAATGACAAACATCCACAATCCATTGAATAACCAAAATCATCTCCTAGGAATGTGAGTATCATTCTCTAGACTATTTCCTGTTATTTGTGGATGCTGATGTATTTAGAAGAACCGTGAGAATATCAGTATAATGGTCATGGTCAGCTCCAGTTTTGTGTCTTTAGAAACTTTTTAGAGATTTCTTAGGTGATATTTAGATATAGGGTCCCCACATTAGACAACATAAATCATTATATATTCTGTCCCACCAGCCAATTTCCCAATGAACACACTGAGATTTATTAATTATAAATATTCAGTCACTCAGACTTGTTACTAGCTAACTCTTACATTTAAATTAACACTTATTTCCTATCTATGCTCTGCCATGTGGCTCTTTTTTCATTATGGTAAGTTCATTTCTTTCTCTCTGCATGTCTTTACAATTCTTTGATAGCATCCTTCTTCCCAACCTTAGCCCTGAAAATCTTGCCTAGTTATTGGTCAGTCAGTTCTTTATTAACAATGAGAGCAACACATGTTTAAAGTGTACAAAAAGATTATCCCACCACAATTTTTACTCAGATCTATGTACCTATTTTTCAAATGTTTAATTTCTTTTTGTATGACTAGATATTGAGTTCTTTATATAGCTCAGATATTAACCCTCTGCCAGATGAAATTTTTGATATACCAGAGTTCTTGTGTTGTATCTAGTCCCAATTGTCAAATTTTGTTTGTGTAGCTGAGATTTTTGGGGTTCTATCCAGAAAATCATTACATATACCAATATGTTGGTGTATTTTCCCAATTCTAGTAGTCTGAGGTGTTAAGGTGACTTATCCATTTCAAGTTGAAGTCAAGAGTAAGATCCAGCTGAGATGTCAGTCTTCATGTGGCTGTCTAGTTCCTCTTGTACCATTTCTGAAAGCATCTGACTTCTCTGCAGTGCACATTCTTGGCTCCTTTGGGTATTCCCTTCTATTTTATTTAACAGTTTTTCTGCTATTGATGCCAAACACTCTGGTGGTTTTATTGCTACATCTCTGTATTTTGTCTTGACATGAGGCATCATGATGCCTCCAGCTTTATTTTTTTTTGTGTTTTCTGGTGAATAATAGGACTGATTTTCTAGTGCTTTAAAAACAATCATTGGTATTTTGATGGCAATTGAATTGTGTAGAATCCTTAGGGTAGCAAAACTATTTTACCGGTATGATTTTTCCTGTGAATATGAGATACCATTTCTTGTCATAGGGCCTTTTTCATAATCTTTAATAATAATTTTTTTAACTTATAATGATGAGATCATTCAGTTCTGTAGTTCAGTTGACCCATACCTATCAGTTCTAACAGGCATTTGGTGATGTTTTTATACTTTGTATGTACAGAACTATGCCATCTACAAACAAAACATTCATTCCCTATTTGTGTGCCTTTTGTTTCTTTTTGTATCTAATTCTGTCACTATATTGAATAATTGTGGAGATAATAGACACCTTACTGTCCTGATTTTAGGGGAAAAGCTACCACCACCACCTCTCAATTCACACCACACACACACACACACACACACACACACACACACACACACACACACAGATATATACATACACACTGAAAGCAATATAAACAAACATCTTAGGCTAGAGAAAAAGAAAAGACATGGTACACTGCAGTGTTCTAATATCCCCCATGTTCATTTTTCCCTGTCATTGTCAACATGAATTAACTTATCACAGTCAATGAAATGCATCTAATGCATTAGCATTAAAGGAAGTACATATTAAACATTTAAATATTATTATTTTAATTTTTGTACTTCTAATGAAGGAGTCCAGGTAGAACACTACACTATATTTATTTATCCTAGCACTGTAGGTTCTCTTGGGCTGCTATTTTATCAGACACTTTTGTTTTTTAGAGACATGGACAATTTTGAAAAGTACTGTTTTGGTATTTTATGGAATGTCATTTAATTGGATTTCTCTTAATTAAAATGAGATTATGAGCCTTTGAAAGGATATCTATGGTAATGAAGTAATAGTTTTATACAGCTTTTACTTGTAACTCAGGAAAACTTTTGCAGATCAGAAGACAACTTTCAGGTGTCTGTTGTCTTGTTCTTTATGCGGATTCTGGGGATCAAATCCACATTGTCAGATTAGCAGAAAGTGCCTTTACCTGCTGAGCTATCTTGACAGACTGAAGCAACAAAATTATATGACATTTTATATTCAAATTTTTGTAAAGTCCATTTTTCATGTGTGTTTCAGCCTACGTATTTGTGTACACATACTACATATGTTCACACACATGTATACCCAGGTAGATGTGCATCTTTATTTGCATATCTACATATATTTATATAGATTGTATATGACAGCCATAATCTGTTGAGGATACTGGAGCTCATTAATTCAACTAGACTGGCTGGCCAATCCCAAGTGTTCTTTAGTCTCTTCACACTCAATATTGGAGTTACAGGTACATACACTATACTTGGATTTTTACAAGTGTTTGGGAAATCTAACCAGGTCCTCATGCCTGCACAACAAGTACTTCAATGATTAAGCCTTGGCCCCAGCCTCCAAGATCTGCTCATTTACTTCAGATTCATTGATGTTTGAAATATGATGTTATGATACAAACCTCCCAAGATTTTCTCTGTATTGAGTTTTATAAATTAGTATTGTATTAATGTTTTTTAAAAGTGTCAGTTACAACATTAGTCACAGTCTAACTTTTTGGAAACCATCGTATTTTAAAAGAAGCAAAACATCTAAGTATAAGACATCTTTAGAAGACATGACACAACTTTATACCTTATTGGTGATTATAAGAATCATGACACATGATTAAGACTCAGAAGGAGATATTAACAAAAAATATTAAGAATCAAACGGATAACAGACTCTATATTACAGAGTGTTTTGCTTTTCAAGTTTTTGTTTGTTGTTTTTTGTTTTGTTTCTTGTTTGTTTGTTTTGTTTTGTTTTTTGGTCAAGGGGTTGTAGATGGTTTATCTAAGACTCACTGTTCTTGCAGAAGATGTGATTCAGTTCCCACCAATCACAATGGCAGCTCACATCCACATACAACTCCATTACTAGGAGACCCACTTACTGCTTCAGTAGGCATCCACAAGCATGTGACATTACATATCCTTTGGTACACATATAAATAAAAATTTTAAAACCTTAAAGAAAAGAGTTGACTTATTTATTTGGATTTCATTTTCTAATTCTTTTGTTATACTTTAATTTTTGAGATACAATATAATTGTATAAAAATCCATGAAATTTGAAGACAAAAGGATGGAACTAGAAAAAACATCCTGAGTGATTTAAACCAGACCCAGAAAGACAAACAGTGTATGTTCTCAATTATAAATAAAGCAAAAGATAACCAGCCTATAGTCCATGACCCCAGAGAAGCTAAGTAACAAGGGGAACTCTTGGAGAGACATACATGGATCCCACTGGGGGAAATAGATAAGTTCTCCTGAGAAAATTGTGAGTGTAGTGTGGGAGAGAAGGAAAGGTGAAGGGAAGGGGAGAATGGGAGGTGGGGGAAGAAATGAGGGGACTAGATGGTGGAGATGAGGGACAAACAAAGAGAGACAGAGAGAGAGAGAGAAAGCAAAAAGATACCTTGATTGTGGGAGTCATTATGGGGCTAAGTGAAATACTTGGTACTAAGGGAATCCCGGGGAATTCACAAGGATGACCCCAATTCAGACCCTAAGCATTAGTGGAGAGGGTTTCTGAACTGGCCTTCCCCTGTAATCACATTGATGACTACTTGAATTATTATTATATAACTTTCATCCAGCAACTGATGGATGCAGATGCAGAGATCCACAGCTAAGCACTGGGAAGAGCTCCCAGAGTCCAGTGGAAGAGAGAGATAGGAACAATAATATGAGCAAAGGGGTCAAGACCATTTTGGGGATACCCATAGAGACAGTTGACCTGAGCAAGCGGGAACTCATTGACTCCTGACTGACAACTGAGGAACCTGCATGGGTCCTCTGAATGTGGATGACAGTTGTGTGGCTTGGGCAGTCTGTGTGGCCACTGGAAATGGGACGTAGCTCTTGAACAGGCATTTTGAGTCCATTCTCTTTGGAAGGATCCTTGATCAGCCTAGATATATGGGGCTGGCCATGGTCCTGCCTCAAAAAGAAGTGCCAGAATTTGTTGATTCCCTATGGAAAGCCTTACCCTCTCTGAGGAGTGGATGGTGTGGGGGTGGGAGGAAGATGGGGAGAGCAGGAGGAGAGGAGGGCTTGGGAACTGGGATTGGTATGTAAAATTAGAAAAAAATGTTTTAGAATAAAAGAATCATGTCAAAAATATATAAATAGGCAGATATCCTCTGGGATGAGATGCATTTAGGTTAAGTAATAAACTGAAATAAATCTGAAACTTTATACATTAACAATTAACCACATCTAGACCTTGCATCTATATCACTATTAAAATGTATTATGAACCTCTATTTTCTAGGTGCATTATCTTCAGCCAGACCTGGGTTCATCAGCTTTCTCTGTGTGTTAATTTACTCAGATCTCAAGAAGAGGATATTTGTGATACTTGGCTATGTTCTAGTCTACGTTTATCTGTGCCTTGTGTAACTGCTAGATTCTGATCAAAAACTTCTCTCCTGGAAGGAAGAGCAAGGCTCACCAGATGCAAGAAATTCACAAGACTCATAAAGCTTAGTAGACTCATTTGGCCTTCCCCCTGATTTACAGACAATTACTGAGGAGAGTATCCTCATCTGTGATGTGACTTCCTGAAAGTTTTCAAGGAATACAGCAATACCAATTTGTGAGTAGTCACTCATGAAAGGATAGGCTTTTGTGTCATTTTAATGACTTTTAATCACCCATGTTCCTGCCTGTAGGTAATCCCAGTAAACATTGGCTCATCAAACTGGATGTAAGAGGAACTGTTTCTTCATTTTGTGGTTGCTCCCTCTATCTGGAATGAATACAAACAGATTTCCCAGGACTGATTTCCCAGGACTGGAGATGTGGACCATCAGAGCACTGGACCTAAATCCAGTTCCCAGAACCTACATGGTAAGTCACAACTGCTCGTAAATTCAATTCCAGGAAGATCCAGTACTTTCTTCTACCCTCATAAATGCATACATACATACATTATATGCTTATAAACACAAATAATAAGTCATTATGTTAAGACAGAAATAGGTTCCCCATGAAAATTCAACAGTACAACCTCTACTTATTTTCTATCTTACTCACCTCCTAATTCTCCCCAGATTCATATTCCCTTCCCTATCCTCTCTGTATTGTGTCTTTTTTCTTCTTTTTCATCCATTCAGTCCAAGTTTTGCTTCCCATACATTCTTGGATACATGGCCTTATCCACTAGAGAGTGATGGTTAACTTAGGGGCTACAGTCTTAAAGAAAACTTATTGTCCTTGTTTCAACAATATCAATTGTTAATAACTTCTGAAGGGTGGAACTTTATTCCACTTCTCTGCTCCACCTTGGAATTCATCCTGGCTTAAGCTTGAAAAGGTCTTCGCTGTGTTGTCATATTTCTGTGAGTTTATATTAGCCACTGTTTTGTTGTATTTACGAGGCATTGTTTCTAAGTAGTCATTCAGTACCTCTGGCTCTTACATTCTTTCTGCCCTGTCTTCCATGATGACTGCTGAGCTTGGGGAGTAAAGGGTGTGATATGCCTGCCTCCTTTTATTGCTGAGCATTCTGTAGTCTCTTAGTTTTTGCACATTGACTAGTTGCTTGATTATAAGGCTAGCTCAATCTATGCTATGGAAAAGCATTGACAGAATGCTAATGACAGATAGGTCTCTGTTGAATTGAATGACAGGCAACTGAATACATCTAAAAGAAATTGATAGAGATGTCTACAGTGGTCATACCATTTTTATAGTCTGTGGAGCAATGTATAAAAGTTCTGACTCTGGAAATCCTGGCTAATACTTGCAGAGTTGAACAGTTTCAATTTTAACTTTTCTAAAGGGTAGTGGTATTTCATTGAAGTTTGAATTCAGTTATTCATGGTAAATAACAATATTTAGCATCTTCTCATATACCTGTTTCATGTGTATATCTTCTTTGATAAACATATATGTATTATTACTCTTAATGTATATGTATGTGTGAATTACAATGTGATTTATATATATCATCAGATTTCATGTATTATTAATTGTTTCACATTGCTGCTCTTGTCTATTTCATGTTTTGAAAAGGCTTCTGAAAAATTGATGCTTCCCCGTTAAATGTTTGATTATATCATCTGGATCAAGGATTTTCCCTCAGGAAAGTATTTTTGAAACATATTATTTCATATATCTTATTTCAAACAGCTTTATTGAGATACATTTTAGTTATGAAAACCATCCATTTCAAGTGTACAATTTAATAATTTCTACTAACTTTACCAAGTTGTGCAACCATTACCATAAATCAGTTTTAGAATGTTTTTGTACCTTTAATAAGATCTCTTGTGCCCTTTTCCAGTTAATTTCTATTCCCACCACCAGCCAGAGGCAACATTTTGAAACCTTATGGTTGTAAAATAAACGTGAGAGGCATAAATCTTTCTCAGACAGAGTTTTGTGTTTCTTTTTGAGTCAGTTTTGGTAAAGCAGGACTTGCGGTGAATCTGGACATTTCCTTCTGTTATGCAGTTTTGGAAATGAAATCATTCATATTATCTTTTAGTGTTTAAGGTCAAGACATTGTCTCTCCCTTTATAATGATAACCTCTGCCCCTCCACCCCCTGCCACCATTCTCTTGTTGCTCATCATCTGTATAGTCACAGAGACAATTTTACAGAACAGCTTCTGGCATTTCTGATTATATGTATTTTGTCTCATATTCTGTTTCATTATGCTCTCAATTATCTTTTTACTACCTTGGAGTTTCATTCACTTTTAAACCTTTCTATGTTGTAATGTTTAGATAAGTGAATTTAATTTTTTTGTCTGAGGTAAGAATTTAGATTTCAATATCTCCTGAAGTTCTGTTAGTCACATCTACAAATCAAGAAATCAAATATGCTTCTGTTTTCAGTATTATAAAACATTTCCTTCTTTGTATTTTTGTACAGCTCTTAGATTTGGGAGGGTTTTGCTGTTTCCTTTTTTAAAACATAGGTTAATCTTCTAGGTTATACTTTTGTTGATTTTATTTTTTCATTACTGTCAGAATGAGGTCCATACCTTAATACGTATTAAGATATGATTTAGATAATAATGTCGTGGGAGTGGCTGCTATATTTTGATTAGTGTTCTATGGAACTTCAAGATTATTTCTTTCACATTGTATATCTGCTACTATATGAATACATTGGATTAAGGATATTGTGTTACTTGTTTTCCTGTTTTGTTTTGTTTTTCTCTCTATACATTGATATGGTTTGTTTTTTTTTTTTGAAGTATTTTCAATTATCTCATCATACATTCTCATCTCATCTCATCATTCAACTTGTTTAACCTAGAGGAATTATTACATTATTTATGATAGAGACATATATGTGGAAGTCAGAGGACACCATGGAAAAGACAATTTTCTCCTTCTATCATGTGTGTCTTTGGAGTGGAGGGGTGGAATCCAGGTCAATATGCTTGCAGGCAATCACTTTTACCAGCTGAGTAACCTCACTGTTCCATAAAATGTTAAATGTTTCAAAATAAGTTTTGCATTAGCTCCTTTAAAAAACAAAAGATTTAATGCCTTAAACAAACAAGAATTTACCTCACTGTTCTATATGTCAAGTGTAGTGTAATCAGGTACATACATTCCCTTCTTTGAATCATAAGGCTTCAGGTATCAGCTAGCAGCCTGTTATTCAAAGGCTTTGGGGGAAGAAACCCCTTTCAGCTTTCTCAAGATGGTAAATATTGGCTCCTTGAAAAGGTGGGTCTACTATCCCTGTCTCCATTCTGGCCACCTTCCAAGGGACACTGTATGCTTGGACCCACCCATAGATCCTTGTATATGTCCCTCTCTCTTAGATCAAAAAGTGTCATTTGGGTGAAACTCCTGTCATGATTGCAACCTCTATATTTTTCTTTTGAAATCAAAGTCATTACTTTTGAGGTACTTATGAGGGTTTAGTAAATTCAATGGATAACCTATACTTGGAACAATTTATTAATGTTTTCTTTAATCACTTTCATATATTTTCAAAAATCATAGAATAAATTTTAGCATTCTGTTTCACTTGCTATTTTATTGTACTTATGGGCTAATTCCAAATGGAAAATTCCAAGATCTGATTTATTAATTAGGTGTTTTGTGCATTTTATAAATACCCACACATTATTTATTGGATCTTCAATGGCATAAGCTCTCATAGTAAAGCAGCTTCATTTTGTTGTCATCCACTAAAGACCATTGAACTTGGGGTTAGTGGGGTAGATTTGTCTGTAGAGTGCTTGCCCAGATTCAAAAGCTCCTTGGTTTATCCCCAACACTGTGAGAAACCAGGTCTGGTGGATTACTGTAATGTCAGTACTTAGGAGATGGGAGACAGGGGTATCAGAAGATCATCAAGGACATCTTCAGCTATGCAGAGAGTTGGAGGACATCTTGGACCACATATAAGTTAAAAAGAAACAGCAAGGACAAAATCATCTTGTTGAATTTTTTTTCTTGGCAATAATGAAACTAGATCAACTTACTCCTTCATTGGTTGTTTCTAATTCTTTTGATAATGTTTAGGACTACCAATAAAGCATGTTTTCTGGGCTCTCCTCCAGATATTTTGAGTACTCATCAAGATCTCTTCTATCTGGAAAGTAGAATATGAAAGCTCAAAGACCTGTGTGAATTCTTCTGTCACTCTTTACAGTTGGTTCCCCCGCTCTGGGTCTCCAGCTCCTAAACCCATTTTCACATGTAGTGTATCAGAAAGTCAGAAAAGTTCCATACAAATTTGGCAGAGGGAGACAGAGGGAAATGGGACGGGGAGGGGAACTGAAGAGCCAGAAAGCTAGAGTGAGAGTGAAAGTGGACAAAAGAGAGCAAGAGAATGGCTAAGAGGTGTGTGTGTGTGTGTGTGTGTGTGTGTGTGTGTCTGTCTGTCTGTCTGTCTGTCTGTGTCTGTGTGTTCTTAGTCTCACTGCAGGCTGATCTCTGTCTTCTCAAATTAGTTCATCTAGCAAACTCAACATGGGACTTGAAATGTAGCACCAGGCAGAAAGGCATGCCATTCACAGGATTCCCCTCAAATGTTCCTCTTCTATGAGCATCAAAGTCCTCAGAAGCTCATTAGAAAATATCTGAGAAGCTTCTTTTATTCTGATTTTCTGATTGGCAGCAAGTCAGAGAGTAAATTTATGGTCAATTAGTCCATTATGGATGGAACAGATGTACTAAGTCAAGTGTGATTGGGTGAATCAAGGTCTGGGAAAGATTCCTGCTTGTTTCTGTCCTAGACTACAGAGAGGAAATGTCATGTCTCCATCCTTAGAAATGAGTTAAAGGTGACCAATGACCACTGTGACAGGGAGAATCAGATTCCTCTAAAAATGGGCCCTGAAACAGTTTCTCCAATACCAAATGGTTAGTCCTGGGCACAAGAACAAACAAGGGTAAATGGATTTGAGGGGGTATATATATATATATTCCTTCCTCTTTCTTGTTCTTCTTTCCTTCCTTTCTTCTGTCCTCCTCCCTCCCAAATCCAAATCTCTCTTTCATTTCTTTCTTTCTTCCTTCCATTTCTTTCTTCCTTTCTTTCATTCTTCCTTCCTTTTTATTTCTTCCTCTCTTTTCCCTTTATTTATTCCTTCCTCTTTTTGTCTTTCTTTCTTCCTTTCTTCCCTCTCTCCCTCCCTATCTCTCTTTTTCCATCTTTCTTCTTCCTTCCTCTTTCTGCCTCCTTTTTCTTTTTCTGTCTTCCATATCTTTCTATCTTTCTTCCCTCCTTTCTCTTTTTCTTCTTTCCCTCCTTCCCAATCTCTCTCCCGTTATTTTTCTTTCTCCTTTTTCATTCTTTCTTGCTTGCTTCCTCCCTTCCTCCCTTTTCTCTTTCTTTTTTATATTTTTTATTTAAATTTCAAATAAACATGTTTTATATGTCAATCCAAGTTCCCACACACTTCTGTTCTCCTCTGTTCCCCCCAAAACCTCCCATTCCATCCCCTTTCTGCTCCCCAGTGAGGGCAAGGCCTTCCATGGGGCGTCTTCAAAGTCTGTCATTTGGAGCAGGACCTAGGCCCTCGCCCATGTGTCCAGGCTGAGAGAGTATTCCTCTATGTGGAATGGGCTTCCAAAGTTCATTCATATGCTAGGGATCAACTACCAGAGGCCCCATTGACTGCCCAGTCCTCCTAATTAACATCCACATTCAGGGAATCTGGGTTGGTAGTATGCTGGTTTCCCAGCTATTAGACTGAATTCTATGATCTCCCCTTTGTTCTGGTCAGCAGTTTCTATAGGTTTCTTTATCTTCCTTCCTTCCTTCCTTTCTGTTTTTTTGTTTCTTTCTTATTTCCTTCCTTTCTTCCTTCCTTCACTCCATCACTCCTTCCCAATCCCTCTCTTTATTTTTCCTTTTTCTTCCTTATTCTTTCTATCTTTTTCCTTCCTTCCTTCCCTCCCTCCCAATGTCTTTTTATTTATTTTCCTTCCTTTTTCTTTATTTCCTATTTGCTTCCTTCTTCTCTTTTATCTTTTTTTAAAATTTCTTCCTTTCTTTTTTCTCTTTCTTTATCTTTTTCTTTCTTTCTACCTTCCTACATTTTCTCCCTCATTCTTTCTTTGTCCTTTCCTTTCTTTTATTCTTTCCTTCATCTTCCTTCCTCACCTTTCATTCAACCCTTCCAATCTCTCTTTCTCTCCCTCTTTCTCCCTCTCTTTCTTTCTTTCCTCCTTCCCACCTTTCCAAGCTGTGTAGCCCTGGCTGGTCTCACTAAATATTATAGACTGCTTGAATGTTTCTTCTGCTTCTATTATGCTGAGATAAAAGCTGAAGGTCACAATACCCAGACACAAGAATGTCACTTTGGAAAATTGGGATTTATGATTCACTGAATGTATCATTTATTTGCTTCCTATAGGAGTAAAAGTTCTGGATATACTCATTCTATGGATCAGCATTTTGTTGTTGGCGGTGATATTTTTTGTTACCCTTTGGTTGTTTAGAAACAATGCCTCTCCATATATCTCTTGCTACTTTAGAGCATTGTATGTAGAAAAGACTAGCCTCAAACTTACAGTGCTTTTCCTGACTGTGCCTCCAAACTATTGAGTAGGCCATCCTGCCCAGGACAGTGTATCTGTTTTTACTTAGGAAATAACAGAGGGCCTGGAGATGCCTCTGTAGATAAAATGTACCACAGATGCAAGAAGACCTGAGTTTTGAACCCAAGAATTCATGTAAAAACCTAGACATTGTAGTGTGGCATCTGAAATCAAGCCAGTGATAGGCAGAGACTGGAGGAACCCCGGAGCTCATGGGCGAGTTAGTGTAGCCAATTTGAAGTTCTCTAGGTTAGTGAGATACCCTGTCCCCCAAAAAAAGAAAGAAATAATGTGGACAGTGACTGAGAAAAGACACCTGGTGATGAAAACCTCTAGCCTCCACATACATATGTACACACCACCACATTTGCTGCGCAGATAACACACACACACACACACACACACACACACACACACACACATTTACAATTTTGATAATTTAAAGCATGGCTGCAGATACATATGGGTGTAATCTCTGCCTTTCTAACCCCAAGGGAACAAGTCAGTTTGAACTCTGACTTTGGAAGGAGGCTTTCCAGGTTCAAGCAGAGATCCAGCACTTGATTCAAGAAACATGTAGGCTTCAAGCAGAATGCTCAAATGACTCATTATCCCTAAGCAAGCAGATCTCAAGAATTTAAGGGTCATGTAATTTGATTCTTTCATTCCCTTCCCTCTCCTTTCCCTTCTCCTCTCATCTACTTTTCTTCCTTTCCTGTCCTCTACTTTTCTATATACCCTTTCCTCCATTGCTCTTTAATTCTCTTCCTCTCTTCCCTTTCGTCTTCCATTTTCTACTTTCTTTTTCTTTGTCAGACAGGTCCTTTCTGTTTTACACAGGCTGGCTTTAAAGTGGCAATCCTCCTTCCTGTATGTTCTAAGTACCTGGGATCATAGGAATATACCACAATGCCTGGCTTCTAGAGGGGCTGTGACAATAAATCAACCTGCACTATTTTGGAATTATTGACAATTTTATATAAAAAACAATCTACCCTTTATCACACACACATACACACACACACACACACACACACACACACACAAACACCCAAAACACACATGTGCACACATTCTATTGCTATATATGTTTCCATGGGTGAGTATAATACATTGTATTCTGAAGACTGTTTAAGGACTTACTGCCTGTACTTAGCCCTTACTATGTTTTCGTTTTATTTCCCCTAAAATGATCATTTGGTGCTTGCCATTATGTTCGCAAGGTCGGTTGTCATACAGAGAGCTAACTTGAAGGCCACTGCCCTCTATTATCACCAAGATACAGATTCAATAATTCATTCTCGCAGAAATCTAATAAGCAGTATCTTCTTATACATTTAATTATCTGCTTATCTTTAAGCTCTAACTGTCTAAATTAACACCCTTGATTATGAGAGAACCAACTCAAACTAGCTTTTCAAAGGGATGGGACAGCCAAAGGTGGTGAAGTGTGTCTGTAATTGCCTCACTCAGAAGGCAGAAGAAGGAGGATCAGGAGTTCAATGGCATTGTCACCAACACAGCAAGCTCAATATAAGTCTGAGATACATGAAGCCATACATCAAATAAATAAAACAACAAAACAGATGGAAGTTAGTGAGTAGGAGTTGGAAAGCTCAATAGGAAATGGAGCTGGAAGCATGGTTGGATTCAACATCTCAGATGACCTTATTGGGGCTCCACTCTTGGCCCCTCATCTTTCAGTTTCATTACATCAAAATCCAAGTTCCTCTCTTGTCTCTATTGTTTTTAAAGGCAACAAAACTTGATAGCGAAGGGGGAAGGGGAGGCTTAGCATTACCCAAAGAATCATGTTTATCACAGATTTTCTCTAAATTCGTCTCATGCTCTCACCCAGAAGGCAGATGAAAAATGTTCTCCATTTCTATTGAAAGGAGAACTGAATCAGATCATTGAGGCCTCTTTTAGTTCTGAAGTTAGATTCTGTTTGTGGTTTCCAGGCCCCTACACACAGAGATTTGAGAGATGTTACAAGTAAGATCCATGATTTAAGCATATTGGATAAGAGAGAGTGTGTCCCTGTGGAGCATCTTAAGGCCAGACAGAAAATACAAAAGCTACTTGGCATCTGGATAACTCAGAAGGCAAACAAAAAGGCACAAAGGAAATTAAACAATACCAACTGGTATTATCTGCCCAGTATGTCTCCTGATCAATATTAATAATGATAATAGGGATGTAATATGATAAATGTACATATCTTGAGGATTAGGCTGATTTGTACTAGAAACACTTGAAAAACTGAAGCTCATGGTAATACTCATCCACAGAAAACATTCAACCTGGGGCTGGAGAGATGGCTCAGTGGCTAAAAAAACATTCAACTTTAATACAATGTACTAATATAGTATTTATTAATGTTGAAATAATTTTAATATATTAATATTAAATATTTAATAATAATTGATATATACTTAACTTCATTTTGTGCTTCTGAGTGTTTTACATGTGTGCAGGTATGTTCACCATGTGTCTAGTTCTAAGGAAGTCCAGACAAAGTAACTTAATTTCATGGAACTGAAGTCACAGATGTTGCAGGTCACCATATGAGTGCTCAGGACCTACTACAGATTCCCCTCAACGAGCAGGAAGTGTTTTTAAGTACTCAGCTGAGCCATTCTTTCTGTGGGAACCACATGTACAGGGCAAACATACACACATGAAGGAAACACTCAAATTCATAAAACAAAAATGTTTTAAGTCTAAAAACCTGAAGCTGAGTTAAAAATCAAAATTGAACAACAATAAACACAACAACAACCAAAATAGAATGGAACTTGTAATTCAGTTAAGTATTTTTTGTGAGGTCATGAGTGAAGTTGGATGCTTATATAGAATCAAGCCTGCAGAGGATGTATCATCTCTGTGGCTGAAACTATTTCTCCTCCTGTCCTTATAATGGTGGTTATCCCAGTTCTACCCAAACTATTTCTACAATGAGATTTTAGTATATACTCAATGCTAAATAGAGTACTTAATAAGAAGGTTGGGACTCTCTACTGTGGCTAAGTACATAAAAATGGATGAGGTGCTGTGAGTTGTAAATACATAGTGATTCTGCAGGCTTAGCATCACTTGTAGTTTCTCTAGTAACAAACCACTTTCTATGTACTTCTGGTATGCTAGTGTCTAGATACAAAAACATGAAGGAAATTTCTCAATTAAGATCCCTCCTTTTCAGTGACTATGACTTGTGTCAAGCTGACATAAAGCTAGCCAGCAAGAGAACACCAGATGAAATATACTTTAATAAATGGCTAAAAGATATTCATAGGATGAGAGAGCAGGATGGGAGAGGAGAACATGGATGAATACCTATACAGGTGAACCCTGGTTATACTTGTTATTCATCTCTCTGATTACTGTTTGGTACCAACTTCCTAAAGCATAGTGTAAAAGGAACAAAACAAAAAATAAATAAATAAAAAACAAGAAGAAGAAGGATTCCATCTCTGTCAAAGACAGCCAAAGCTACTGGTGTTTAAAATTAGGGACTCCTGTAGTACACCTTTCATTTGTTTCACTTGCTTTATCTTCAATTCTTCAATTCAAGAAATAATCCAACCCTCTAAACTGGATTGTTAATTGATAGAATACCTATCCAGTCTCTTTCATTCAGTGGTTTGATTCAGAGCATTAGAACAGAAGAGCAACTACAAACTGTTATTGACATCAAATATTAGAAAGAAACTACCATGGAAAATAACAGAAACAATCCTTCAAGTGTACCTGGATCTGGAGCACTTGTGTGTCTCAATGGAATGTCTGTCATTATGTGCTTTTCGCTATGTGTGTCTCTCTGTCTCTAACCTCTCTCCTGTCCTTAGTCCTTTATTCCCATTCTTGTCATTGCTGTTCATATCCATTTTATCTGTGTGTATCTTCATCTCTCTCACTTTAGCACACACCACCACCACGCCACACCCTTGTCATCATTGTTCTCTGCCTCTTATTCCAGGCTTCAAAAAGCCCCTGTTCCATAGTGTACAGAACAGGGGCCATCCTCAAAGATACAGATCAGCAACAAAGAGCAAGAGCCATCATGGAATACATCTATGTTGGGTGTGCATTTGTGTAGTAAAGAACGAAGCCTGAGGGTGACTGATATGCATATTGGATATAATTTGCATATGAATCACAGTACAGTTTTGTGTAAGATGACAGTCAAATATCTTTTACTTACAAAATCAGAAGAGAATAATAGTTTTTCAGAAGAGAAATAAGAATTCTGTTGAGCAGAGAGCCTAATTTTTACTAATTCACAGAGATGTTTCTAGGTACCAACCCCAACCTCGTGTCTCCATCCTGGTTGCCCCACCAGCATTAGTTCTTCAGGATTCTGATTGAGCTTTATCCCCTCAGTTGACCTTGGCAGTTTGGCTAGAAGGAGCAGATGAACTAATAAGCCACACTTACATTATGGGAGGAAGGTTCAGTTCTCAAACCATAAGAATTGAAATAGAGAGGAATACATTCCAAAAGAAATGACTGTCCCTATGTGAAGGAGCATAGATAGTTAGCAGAAGCACCTGACCTAACCCATAAAGTCCTAATTGCCAGTAAATATTGACAATGGGATTTGGAGATGTTTGTGCTGGTTTCCTAAGCATAAAGCAACAGAGACTAGTGGCCTAAAAAGAGCACCGTAGCAAAAGGGACATGGCCTATTTTAACAAAGGATTTGAGTTAAAAGATAACTTGGAGGGCATCCAACTCAATCTCATCATTTTCCTGATGGGAAAACGAAAACTTAGGCAGAGGCATTGAAATGCCAAGGACACACAGGTAGTTGTTGGTGGAGGCAATGTATGTAACACATAATACTAGTTTTCCCATCAGCAACACAAAGCCTAGTCTTGTTTTCAGCTTTCTCTCCACCCTCAAATCTGTGTAATATAGCTTTTTTTACATTCCAGCAAAAGCAACACCAATACTTTAGTTAAGGTCCCTGAGAAATTATAAATTTCACTGTAACAACGCTAATTCCACTTGTTGCTTTAATGGGCTAAGTTTCAGCTGGGGTTACCTTCCAGGAGGCACTGCAGTGCAACCTGCCTTAACATCGTGACTTTATTCCCCAAATTCCCTGCAAGGAAAGAGAAAATAACTTCTCTTCTAGAAGAATTCTGCAGCTCCCTTTACTTCCTCCTACCCTCTCCTCTTTCCTGCTGTTTCCTCACTGGGGGTGGGGTGGGGTGGTGGTGTATCTCTGGAAATAGGTAGGAGGAAGCCTTACACCTGTCAGCGCTATGGAGGAAAGTCCTGGAGTTCTTAGTTATTCTCTTGTTGCAAAGAAAAGGTACTGATTGGGCCCGAGGTTTCTGCTGCAGACCTGCCAAGGAAGGTAGTTAGTTTGGCCAGCATTGGCCCTTAGGAAGATAAAGAGTGTAATACCATCCCTTAGGTTTACTCCTGGCTTCTGCTTTTCTCCAAGCTAGAAGGTGACTGCTCCCAGAAAAGCTGCTGGTTAGTCATGAATCAGGCTACTTACTGAATGTCCTGTATTTTTCTGAGCATAAGCTAGCACAAGAGGACCAGTCATAGAGACGGGTCCCTCCTCCTGCTCCCTTTCACTGGCTGCTCCACTTCTAGACTCCCTCTCTTACTGCCAGAGGTGAGATCAAAGTCTCAGACTGGGGGCTCCGGATCAGTCAGCACCCATATCGCCACCTCAAGCCAAGTGTACCTCTGCGGTTCCTAGAACGTGGGCGTGGGTGTTGGACAAGAGCTTAGCTTGGTATACTGCTATCCTGAAATCCGTAGATTCCCTGGGGACCACGAAACTCCCTTGGAGAGGCAACCTTCTCGCTCCCGGGCCACCCACCCATTCTTCCACCCCCCTCCCCCCTTACCTCAGCACGCAGCCCCTCCCTGCGTGATGATGCAAACCGGTGGGGAGGGCGGGCTCTGGAAGGGTGGGGAGAGATGGATAGCAAGCAAGGGAGGGAGAGAGAGTGGGAGGAGGAGGAGAGGGAGCCCAACAACCATTTAAAGCGATAGCAATCCCTGCCCTCTCCCCAGTGCTAGGCTGTTGGAGAGCGCGAGCCACAAGCCGGGAGCGCAAGCTTGGTGCGCGGGCCAGCAGAGCCACAGTGCCAGGTGCCCAAGGCTGGCTGGCGCCCTGGGACCCCCCAACCTCTCCCGCTGCACCTCCTCCGGCTCTGTGCGTACAGAACTCCCCGGGCTTCCCCCAAAGGAGCTCACCTCGAGAAGCCCCGACCTGGGAGAGCCCACCAGCATTCCCTCCAGGGCAGCCGCCGCCGCCACCGCAGCAGCATCCGGAGGAGAGGCATGGTCCAGCTGGGGAAGCTGCTCCGCGTCCTGACTTTGATGAAGTTCCCCTGCTGCGTGCTGGAGGTGCTCCTGTGCGTGCTGGCGGCGGCGGCGCGCGGCCAGGAGATGTACGCCCCGCACTCGATCCGGATCGAGGGGGACGTCACCCTTGGGGGGCTGTTCCCAGTGCACGCCAAGGGTCCCAGTGGAGTGCCCTGCGGTGACATCAAGAGGGAGAACGGGATCCACAGGCTGGAAGCTATGCTTTATGCCCTAGACCAAATTAACAGCGATCCCAACCTGCTGCCCAACGTTACGTTAGGCGCGCGGATCCTGGACACTTGTTCCAGGGACACTTATGCGCTCGAACAGTCGCTCACTTTCGTCCAGGCGCTCATCCAGAAGGACACCTCCGACGTGCGCTGCACCAACGGCGAGCCCCCGGTTTTCGTCAAGCCAGAGAAAGTAGTTGGAGTGATTGGGGCTTCGGGGAGCTCCGTCTCCATCATGGTAGCCAACATCTTGAGGCTTTTCCAGGTAGGGGGGCGCTCCCTTTGGGGAGGAGCATTCTGTGGCTCCCTGCGCTCTAACCTTAAAGGCTGGTTTGGACTTCATGGGTTGCAGGGGTCAGGCCAACACTCCAGCATTTCTTCCCTGGAGATCCTGCCGAATCCCTCCCACCCCACCCAAGGAGGTATCTTCCTTGCTTAGTTTACTCCTCTTTTATGTCTTCCCCTGTCCATGCTCCACTCCATCTGACCTGACTCCCCGGATTTATGGTCCCATTTACAAGAAGCAATCTTCGGAAAAACAAGGCGATGATTTAAATGGGTTTGCATTAGAGTGAAATATGGTCGGGAACAGGCTTGTAAAACTGTCTGGGCTCCTAGGGGAGCAGGTTAGGCACATGGAATATGAAAAAATGAGAAGATGCTTTGAAAAATGGCATTTCTCAACTCCCCTGCTTCCCATGTCCAAGCCACCTAGGAAACCTCGACTCCACGGATATATTCACGCGAAGACCTCAAGAAGTCCATTCTTCAACTGAGGGCTGGGTTTTACCCGCATGTGGATATTAATTGCCCATCTCTTTGGGGTTGAATTTCCGACCTGTAGTCAGTCTCCATCAGAGGCATGGGGTATCCGCCCCACTGGGGAGACCCTGCCTGCTGACGTGATCCCCGCAGAGTTGGTTTCTTCCTGGCAATTTTGTGCACCGCCTAAATTGCATTTGCAGTCCGGCCAGTGGCAGGAGCTGGGCGATCAGCTAGCTTTCTGCTGCCACTTCAGACCTCAGCTGGGGATGAGCTCATGCTAACTGCAAAATAAAATCGCTGTCACTGACTGCTCCCTCTGCTCCTAGTCCCCCTCCTTTACTAATGCAGCCCCACACCCAAATCCCAAGCTCAGCTGGGAGACTGAGCTTGCTCTGCCCAGATCCACTGGGGTATTCTGAGGTGGGGGTTGCAGGGCATGCAGTTCTCATGTCCTGGGTTCCAAACGGGAGGAAGGTGGATCCAGTACTGATGAGCAGTGGGTCCAACTGCAGTGCTCTGCCTCTGGTCTCTGCAGCCTCTCTCTCCTTGTCTCCTCTGCTGCACTAAGTAGAAATGGGTGGCTTTGGGTGTTAGAAATTGAGTTGGGGGAACTCTGTGTATGCTAGTTTGCTTCTTGTTTCTTTCTGTTTACTTGTTTGGTTGGTTATCCTGGTTTTTTGTTTGTTTGTTTGTTTGTTTGTTTCCCCACTTCCCACCCCCCCATCCCATGGCCCAATCTAAGCCTGTTTCCTGCTTCTCAAGTTCTTGCCTCAAGTCAGTTTTGATATGACTCTCCTTACCCAGGGCTTGCTGCCTGTTTGATGGTAGTCAAATCCAGACAATCTCTTGCCTTAAATGTGCAAGATGATCCCTTCAGGACTGTGTCTAAAAAGTGACTCTTGCTCACATGCTTCTTCTCCTGAGGGTGTGAGTATTGTGAGGGACCTGCTGGTGATAGTCAGGCTAGCATAGCACCTGCCTTACTTATCTCCAGGAGTGGGAAGTTTGTGCTCAAGCAGCAGAGGTGCTCAACAAGCCAGGGAGTCCCCTCTGATCACTGGAGCACCCTGATACCTCCTGAGTGTGCCAGCATGGAGACTGCTTGCTGCTTGCACTCCCTTAAAGTGATTTGAGGGCAGACTTCATTCTAGGTTGCTTGCATTCATAAAGGGCCCCAGGCTTTTGTCATGAAAACTCAAAAGAGTTACTCTCACCTCCGAGCTTGAAGCTGGACAACTTGGAGGTAGGGATGCTATAGCAGCAGAGTGAAGAGACAATACCTGAGGATCTCTTGTGTGTGTGTGTGTGTGTGTGTGTGTGTGTGTGTGTGTGTGGCAGGGGACAGTCATCTCAAACCTTGAATGAAGGGATGCTGTTCCTTCTGGATTTAGCATTTTAATATTATTTCTTTGCTATTGTCTTCAATGGGAGCATGGGCATCATCCCAATTGGGCCTCTGTCTGTGGAGTGGAATATTCAAGTTAGGAAAGTCATTGCAGAAGAAGCTAGGGACAGTGTGCAAAGAACTCCAGGGGGAGCTGATTTCTCTTCTGTGGCATTTAAAACTGAGGTAACTTCCAAAGAAAGAAATGGCTGGTGTTCTATCTCCCCTCCCATCCTCTGAGCTGGAAAAGGATGGGACCTAATGCTAGTGTGAGCACTGTGGGTTGGGACTAAAACCATTCAGAGAAAACACTGTCATTTTCCTCTAATTTGCAAATTGCTGCTATTCATGTTGGATTGTGGAGCTGAGGCAAAAGAGGCCCTGCCTCTCACCTACAGTTGCTGAGAAAAGGCTGGTAGTGAGAGAGAGGCCTGCTCCAACTTGTGGCTAGTGCTTCAAGCTGGACACAGCAGTTAGTGTGCACCCTTCTTTAGCCATTCCCCTCGCTGAAGTAAGTGAGTGAGTGAGTGAGTGTGTGTGTGTGTGTGTGTGTGTGTGTGTGTGTGTGTGTGTGTGTGTGCCTGTGCGTGCACGTGTGCAGACATGAGCTTCTCTGTCTCTATATTTCACATAGGCATCTTTTAGTGGCCTTTTTTCCCCACTGTGGTTTCAGAAGCCCTTAGTGTGCATGTTTCACCAGTTTTCCAGCTTCTGTCAGCCTGCAAAATGATTAAAGAGAATAAAGATAGAATAACAGTGGGCTCCTTCAAATAGAGGAAGAGGAAAAAATGGGGAGGTAAATCTCCCCTGGGACCACAGTGCTCTATTCAATTAAAATTGTCCTCTATAAAATAAACTCCTCCAAATGACTGAATTTGGAGCTTTACAGTGATTTGAGTTCTCTTCTTTGCTCTGGTCCTCGTGGGTGGCTGTGGGGACCATGCCAAACTGATCACTTGAGATATGAATTTATAGAGAGATGAGCTTGTAGCCTGGGGGAGGAGGTACTTACGGACTAAATGAGGGGATGCTGAGCACTGGGGGCCATGAGGAAGTAATGAGATAGTCAGAGATACAACACATGCTGCTACTGCCAGAACAGCCAGGGTAGAAACTGTAAAATGCAGACAAGACTAGAGATGACTACTCAGATGTAAATACTGCCTTTCACTTGGAATTCTCTTACTGGTGTGCAAGGCCAGAGATAAGACTGGAAAGTCAGGTCAGTCTCTCTCTCTCTCTCTCTCTCTCTCTCTCTCTCTCTCTCTCTCTCTCCTCCTCCCACCCTCCCTCCTCCTCTCTCCCTCCCTCCCACCCTCCCTCTGCACTGTATCTTTCCTGAATAGGTTAGCAGATGACATGTCTGAGAACAAGAATCAGATCTAGTAGGTCTTTCAAATCCAGGAGTTTGAGGCTAATGAAATTAGCTTGTGGCCAGGGCTCTGCCAAGTAGAATTAAATCACAGCAACTGCCCTGCGATGCATTTTCAGCCTCAAAGAAGCATTGGGGAGGAATTTCTGGAGATTTGTTCCTAAGCCTGGGCAGAATAATACTCTCTAAATGCTCAGAAAGATTAAAAATAAATTATTACTGTCGAGGAGTAACATATTTTTAAAAACTAATCACAGGATAGGGATGGCTTAAGTGGAGAGGTTACATAATTTGGTGGCCAAAAGATGAATCTCCCCTTAGCAGTGTGTTATAGCCATGAGTGAGAGACATTACAGCATAGAGGACATCATTGTTGATCGAGACTCCTCTTTCACTGACTTATGTCCTGATTCTAATGGAATACTATTTGTGTGGGTGTGTGTGTGTGTGTTTGTGTGAGGGTGGGTGTGAGTGTGGGTGGGTGTGCAGGTGTGCACTGATATGATCTAGTCTGTAGGCACAGAACTTCATGGAATCTGCTCTGTGTGTGAGTCTGTACTTGCATAGTTTTCTCTTATTTTTTTCAGAAATAACTAACTTGCAAAATTGTACCCTTATTGAGTGTAATAATACAAATCTAAGCCTATGAACTTTGTACCGTAAATGAAATTCATATGTAAGTTTGTCAATGGTTTCTGTCCATTCATTGGAATTGCATGTAATATTAAGCTTAAGCCTTCAGGACACTATTTTATAAACTTAGATACCTATCTTCATTCTCTCTCAGATCAATTTATACGGTGTGTGTGACTATAAGTGGGGGGGGGGACTCCTTTTTTAAAGCAACTCTAACCTACTCTTTAAAATCACATAAATATAGGTACCACTGCCATTTGGAATCATCTCTGAAACTCTCTGCCTCCACATTTACTGTGTTTTAGGAAATTTACCTAACAGATGGTGAGTGGGAAATTTTTAAAGGGGCATTTTTTAAAGAGCAGAGAGAGAAGAAATTAAGACGTCCACATCCACATGCTATATTTGAAGATACCTTCATGTGTACTTTATGAATATATAGTCCATTTAATTAGGATATTTCTGGGCATTTTTCTCTTAAAATAATTGAAACAAAGGCAGCATTTGGGTTAACTTCACAGACATTTGGGGTATAAGAAGTTAAAAGTGTTCTGCTTTCAGCATATGTACAGGACATATATGATCTAAAAAAAATAGGTGAATTATACCATGTTTTAGTGTAATGACATTCTAGAGCTATGAATGTTATTCCTGTTATCCAAAATATGTCATTTAATTTGTAGAGGCCTTGTTTTCTTCATCTGAATTTTATTTTTAAAATGTAGTTTCTAGGGGCTGGGAAGATGGTTCAGTTGGTAAAGTGATGATTGCACAACATTGTGGGCCTTAGTTTGGATCCACAAAACACAAGTCAGGCATAAATAACTGTGTGTCTCATTGAATTCCACACTCAAGGAGGGACCCTGTCTCAAAAACAACAACAACAAAAATGGGTGGAGAAATGATTGAAGAAGACACTTAGCATGTAACTCTGGTTTTTACATACACATACTGTGTACACACCTACTCCAACACACATGAACATGTTCTCATGCACGTTCAAGAGACACATAAATGGTACACTCTAGTTTCAGGAAATTTCTAATCTTGTTTAGTTTGTGTCAAACTAGCTTTTAAAAACACCCATGACATTATCTTTGCAGTTGCACTATTCATCATTACTAGTCTGCCTCGTATCCAGAACTTTCCTTCTTTCTGTCTGCTTTTTCTTTAAATTAGTGTGCTACACAGTGGGCTATATCAAAGCTTTGTTAGGTAAAAAGACCTTTTAGGTCAATTTACCAAAAATCATAAGAGATTGTAGCAGGAGTTCAATTGTTGTCCAAAGTCCTATCCTATCTTGTCTCTAAGCATCTTTGTTTAGGAAAGTACCAAATAATGACATCCTTCTTATGTCCCAGTATTAAGTTACATGGTTTTGATAAAGTAAAGTAAATGACTAGTTTAGTTGTGGGCATCTGGGCTCACACATATTAGAATCTTCCCCAAGAGGTTTCCGTCAGAAATTATGAGTATCCTTGAGAGTTCAGGACTAAAGCATTGAGAGATGGCATGCCTGGGGGGATAGGGCATCAACACATGAAGACTTGATAGTCAATCAGACAGAAAAACAGCAAGGCTGAGGAAAAAGCAAGCAGCCTGAACTTTGTTCACATGGAGCTTCTAAAGTCAACTGCATCTGAATCTAGATCAATTCCTGAATTTCTAGAAAATGCTTAAAAAAAAAATAGGCTGGCTGGCAAGACAGCTCAGCTAGTAAGATCCTTCCCCTGCAAGCCTGGTGAGCTGAGTTTAAATGCATGTAAAAGTGGAAGAAAAGAAATGCCTCCATGAATTTGTTCTCTGATCTCTACAAGGATACTAGTATATATAGACATACCTCAAACACACACACACACACACACACACACACACACACACACACACACACACACACACACAAAATAAAAATTTAAAAATAATAGAAAACAAAATTATTGCCCTGGAATTGAGTTTGATTTTTGCTACATGTACTGGAAGACAGCTACTTTCCTGTAGTGATTGACATTCATTAAGCTAAAATTAGTATGAACTGTTTTCTTCAGCCCATCTTTGAGTTGTTCAAAAACACTGTAATCTTCCTCACTCTTCCTAATGCAAGTGGTGGTTGCAGTTGCTTTTGGTATTTGCAATTGCTTATTTACTGTCTATATGCAGTTGGGAAAGAAGGCAGATACTTTGGATGCAAACTGTAGCCTGTAGGCCTCCTCTCTAGGAGCTGTGGAACCACACTCAGTTCCTTTCATTAAAGCAAATATTTTGTTGATATCCCTAGGGCACAGAAGCATTTTCATTCCATAATGGAGTACAAAGTATATTAAACTCCCTGGTCCCTGTACAGTAAGCAACAAGCCTGACTTCACTCCTCATCCCCTTTGACTTTAGATAGGTAATTAAGAATAGTTGCAAACTAATGTTCACAGAACCTAAAATGCATACAGTATTTAGCAGAACAACAATTATACAATGTAAAATCAGACTGATATATAATAGATATTTTTTGAAGTGACAAAGCTAGATAAATGTTTCTGTGTTTTTTAAAAGAAACATAGAAATGTGTCCTTCTAAAAGAATATATTTATCTGAGAGAAGTACAGTTACATGGCTCTTAATAGTATGAGATTTCTATGTCTGAAAATTAACTTCTTTGCCACTATATTTACTGTCAAGTTACTATTTCACAACATCAAAAAATAATGTATGTGACTTTACAGTTTTGTCAGAAATCCTATTTAGTTTCAGCATTGATAGTGATGGTTTGAGTTCGTGGTATGAGTCACTGTGCCACATACTTCCAAGAATGCCATTTCATTTGGTTGTCACAGTAGTTCTGCATGCCCATATTGTTACACTACTATGCATTTTAAAAAAAAAGGATTCTTGCAGCCCAAAGTCACCTATCTGGTTGACAGGCAAAGAGTGTTCAGACTTGATTTTTTTTTATTTCTGTTAACACCTAGGTAATGAATCATTCTTCATAGAGTTCAATTGTTATGCAAATGCAAAAGCTTAAAAATAATTATACTTCCCTACTTTGAAATCATGATGGCTTAAAGAAACACTGTTGCTTTATCCACAGCTGCGTATAGAAACACTGAATCCAACTGTAGAGCAAGAGTGTGTAAACCCCACACAAACTCTTGTCACCCAATGAAAGATGTCTGTTCTCAGCTATTCAACCAGTAGCTAGTCAGGTGGACATAAATACACAGTAAATGTCTCTTATTAAATAAATGAGAAAAGATGTTTCCTCTTGTTGCAATTCTGTGCCTGGCATTATGGATTGTGACAGAACATCCTAAACTTCATTTCATTCACTCCACTCTCTCAAGACCTCAAGTGAGGAAATCTATCATTCAGATATATGTGCAAGCTGAGGGTACTGTATTAATACAATTTCAGAAAGTCAAGTTGATGGAGCACAGGAAGTACATCCTAATAAATGCAACACTAATGTTTGTGTGGGCCGTGGAAGGAAGGGTAGGAATTTCCAGTTTAATGGATTATTTTGCCTCTTGCTCAGAAAGTGCTGCAGTTTAATAGTTTTATAATTGGCCATTTGCAGAATTCTCCATCTCTGGGTGTTGTGCTTTCTTCATGGCACAGCTGCTGCTGCATGTTCTTGGTACTGATGGAAGGTGTCAGCTAAGCCACCAAGAAAGTCTCAGCCTGGCAACAATACTGCTTAAAAGGAGGCCATTTCTGTTTGTAAAAGAGATCAAACATTGTTCTTGTGTTTTCAGTTGGACTTCTGTGGAGGCAAGTTCAGGCTGACATCACAGGAATGGTTCTTATTAGAAACTAGAAAGCCCTTTCTTTCTCTGACTGTCAATATAAGAGTGGACAGTCACGCTTAAGAATTAAAACAAGTGTAAATATAAATTTTTCTTCTGTTGACTTCCTCAAACAGGAATCACTCTTGTCATCAAATTATCTTTCACATGCACATAATGAGAAAAAATTTCTGGGCCCACTAGATGGTTTACCAGGTATAGAAACTTGTGACCAAGCCTGATGACCTGAGAGACCCCTGAAACATATGTGGTGAAGGAGAGAAGCAATTCTAACAAGTTGTTCTCTGACCTCTGCATAAACACCATGGCATGCACTCACCCACACACCTACATACATTATACATATAATAATAAATAAATAATTTTAAAGTCATACATTTCTGATGGAGTAATTATGAGGAAACATGGAATGGGTATGTAAATGGTTTAGTAGTAGGTAAAACATGCCCTGTGTATTCAGAGAATTTCCTTATTGTTGTCTTGTAATGAAGTATTACTACTGCCAAATAATCACAATTGACACATTTGCTACAGAATAGCTATAATAGCAGTAATGTGTTACACTCTTCACATTTTTTTACTGGCATGTTTCTCTATAGCATCATTTATACTGTATTATATATATATATATATATATATATATATATATGTGTGTGTGTGTGTGTGTGTGTGAGTGTGTGTGTGTGAGTGTGTGTGTGTGTGTACTTAGATATGTTTACATAATACATATGTATATACATACACATATATAGAGATTTTATAACTCAGTTTGGAATTTCAACAATTCAATTCAATAAAACAATTTGGTACACTGTTTAAAATGAAATATGAATTCATTGAAACTTTAAAATTTTTCTTTCCTTTTCTCTCCATTTATTTCATTTAATTTTGTTTTGAAGACAGGATTTCTATATACTGTCATAGATGACTTGAAGGTTACTTTGTACACCAGGCTGATCTCAAACTTTTAGCTGTCCTCCTGTCTCTACATCCGGAGTAGTGAAATTGCAGGCATGTGTATACCCTCCCCCAGTTAATTGTGTTGCTTTAGGATTATAGAAGTTAATAATGCACATTATTCCACTTTAAGTTCAAATTCTATTACAATAGTTGAGTGATTTCAGCTTGACTTCTACTTTGTCTACCTGTAATTTTACTCAGAAATAGTTACTAAGCCTCCTCTGTGTGTCCATATCCAACTACTTGAACATTCCATTTAAAAAGTATAAGGTCTCTTTCTCTAAATTTCTCTCTCTCTCTCTCTCAGTGTACATCATTTCTATTAATAGAAACAGATGATGTAAATGAATTCTATAACATATTAGAAACTCATTGGTGTGCAAAAATAATGTAGAACATACTAAATATGGTTTAGTCAATACTGGGGAAGGGATACAAAGGAAGGTTCTAATTATAAAAATTATATTCAGAGTAGAATTGAAAGTTGAAATTTGAGCAAAGACTGGAAGTCAAACTTGAACCGGCAGATATCTTTCAGAAGGACACTGTCACCCAGAAGCTGGTATGAGCCAGTGTCTCAGCTGTTAAGGCAGAAGCATAGCACTGACATGTTGGATGATGGCATGGGGCAGAAGAAACATAATCAAGTTTGGGGGGGCAAAGCTGTAATGAGCAGATGATCAAAGGCCTTAGACATTATCATAGGCATTTTCCCCCTCTAAACATAGGCAGGTCATGGTGAGATTTGAACAGAGGTATTGGATGATCTGTGTTCTGCTTCAATAGGCTAACCATGTCTGTGGTTTTGAGGATCAGAGCAAAGAGCAGAGTCAAGGAGAAAAGAGTGGTGTTGGGCTGAAAATTTTACCCAGGATGCTGCAAGGACAGGTTTCAAGAAGACTCTTTTGGAATCTTAAGATTTCCTAGTGAGTATTATGTTGGGTTTCAAGGAAAGAAAGGAAAAATGGTTGAACCCAAGATTTGGAATTCAGGCATCTAGAAAAGCAATATTATTGTTGAGATGTAAAAAGTTAATGAGGTAAAACAAGAATCATCTGTGAAAATAGAATATTTAAGGTGGTTGACCTCCAAGTAGAGACTTTGAATGCACAATTGGCTATGTAAGTCTGGAATTCTGAAGAAGGGTTTGAATTAGACATGCAATTGTATGAATTGTAGATACTACTTGTAACTTCAGGGATGAGGTTGTTGCTAAAGCACTTGCTTTGTATGTTGTACAATCCCCAGGATAGCAACAACAACAAAAAAGATGCTAACACAGTAAAAACATTTAGAAGACACATTTTGGTTTTCCATCTTTCTCAGTGCATTAGTTACTTTACTCACTGCTGTGATAAGATACCCTGACAATGCAACTTAAAAGAGAAAGGGCCTATTTTGGCTTATACTTTATTATGTCCTGATGACAAGAGTTTGAGTCAGCTGTCCTTGTTGTATTTCAGTGAAGATACAATGAATACTCATGTACTGTGAGCTTTCTCTTTTTCATTAGTTGAGGATGAAGCTCAGAGAATGGTGCCACCCTCCTTTAGAAATGGTGTCAACCTCAGTTCCTAATCAAAATAAACCCTAACAGGCATTCTCAGAGGCTAATCAAATTTCAGTAATCCCTTAGAGGTGTGCCTGCAGGCTGTCAGGTTGGTAATTTTCTGATAATGAAATTAAAGCCATATTTTATAAGACTCATGTTGATTATATTTGGGTGCCACTTTAATTCATAAGTATTTTGTACTCTGATATTTATCATTATTATATACCTCCCCAAAGACAGCAGAGAAATTGCCATTTCTGATATACATGTTGAAGTTAAACGTCACCCAGATGTTCATGAAAAATAAAAATAAAAAATAAACTTGTTCTAAAATATTCACATGAATACTTTGAGCAATTCTACCGGAAATTTCATATCTTTGCTTAACTTTTTAATTATTACAATTTTTATTTATGTTTTGGTGTAAGAGATGGAATCTAGGACTTTGTTCATAAAAAACACTTATTCTACCCTGAAGCCACACTCACAGCTTTTCATTCAACTAACTACCTAAAAATTTATTTATTGGTTTATTTTTATTTTATATGTATGAGTGTGGGTCTGCATGCATGTAGATGTACCACATGTGTGCCTGGTACATCTCCAGGCCAGAAAAGGTCATTGGATCCCCTGGAACTAGAGTTACAGATGTTTAGAAGCTACAACAGTGGTGCTATGAACTGAACTCGGACATTGCAGTGGGCGCCAGTGTTCCTAACTGGTAAGTCATCTATCTCTCTAGCTGCCAAAATCACCTTCTAAACTGAAAACATGGAAAGAATTTATCTCACTGATGTTACACTTGCTTTAGATATTAATTTATTGAAAACTACAAAATAGCTTCTTTGGCTAAACCAAAATCAGATATATTTGCTCATTCAGCTACCATGTTTTGCTGTGATCATGCATTGTACTCAGAATTCATGACCATGTTGGGTCTAACATCTATAATTTTATTTTAACATTATCATTATGTAAGATATATTTCAATTGTAATTATAGAACATTTCATATCAATACATCCACTTTTAGTGTTCTGGGAGAGAGTGAATTTCATGAAAATACAGCATCTGAGGAACTGAACATAGGGTAATTGCATAATTCTCTATTCATCATAATTAAGTTGGATGGAGTTAGCATAATAGAATTGAGCTAAACTATAAATAAACCAACCACACACTGAGATATCATGGCTCCCTCTCACTCAACCCTTTCACATTTGAGATTATATATTTAGCATAATTTATGAATAAATCCTGAAACAGGACAGCAGATGAATGCCAAGATACAGATAGAAAGGTTGATCTACAGAAATGAAATGTTGCTTTTTGATTTGTGACTCAGAGATTTTCTAGCTTAAATAACAACTGAAACCACTGTTTGGTGGAAGAGATAAGTTTCAGTGCTGAATATGTTGTTTCATCAGTCTCCTGGGGGCACATGCTTACTACCTACATTTTGCTTGCTGTTTCTTGACAACTGGTTAAGAAGTGTAACAGAAGATGATGTCACAAATCACATAACTTGACTTGAAATGATCAGCATTCCCTCACCTACCACTACTCAAGTCTTCACCCAACAGTTCCTTGGATTTGTTTGACACTGGAAGGAAATAATAGCTTCTGGTAAATGTGATTATTATTTCCATGAGAAGGAATCGAGCATGGAGTTAAAGCTGGACTTAGTGGGACATGCATACAGCCCCAGCTCTATGCCTGGGATGGCAAGATGGTAGGTTCACAAATAGCATGGGCTACACAGTGAGACAGTGTCTTAAATGATTCCTACCATGAAATAGTAATATTAGTTCTATTCTTAGAAGAGTTAAGACTTAAGTATAATGATACATGTCAGACACTTAGTTCAATGACCATAACACAAAATATGTCATTGATAGTGTTGGTCTTATTCTCAAACTTTGGAGCCTTATTACATTATTCCATAACTCACACCTGCCATGCTTGTGTACTGGGGTTGGGTTGCCATTTTCCTTGGTATCTGTTTTTAAGCATCACTCTGTCAGTACCAGACTGTCACAGACAGGGCAGCTCTAAAAATAGTTCCTTGTTTAGCAGGAGAATATGAGTATCAAGTAGATGCAATAACCACCCCTCTTTAGCTGAAGAACTGGATAAAATAGTAAGGCCTCAGAATTAGAATAGAGTCAAGGGCAAAATATTTGATATTATTCTATAGAGACTGAACAGCAACCAATGAGACAGTTTGGATGTGTTTTCATTGTATTGGCAATATAACCTTAGATGTTTTAATCTCTATAAGCTTGGATCTATATATAAATGAAAATAACAATATTAAGATCTGTTACATGAAGAATAAAGGATACACATGGATTGGCATGTAGTAAACACTCAGTAAATGTTCCAAATGTGACTCCATCCACCACTTGTGTTTTCACTAAGTAGATGAACACATCTAAAATCCTTCCCTTCTAAAGTTGTACACAGTCATTAGACAGATAGCCTACCTTTTTAAATCTGCAAGAACTGAAAAATCCATTATCTAAGCCAAAATCAGATCCAGGGCTTGGGCTGTACCAGTACAACCATCACTATCACTCCCACCACCTTTACTCTCCTCCCACAATTCTCCTAATCACTCTTAGGGCTTCCTTTGTATTAGATGGGCATCTTATCTAACTGCTGCATATCAGTTTCTTCTCCCACTTGTGTAGAGGAAATCATAATTTTAAGTAGGTAAAGATAAGCAATATGAGTTACTGTAAGACAGATGGAGCCAGGGTGTTCCAACTCCTACCTCGATGACCTCAAGAGGCTACCACTCTTGAACTGCACCTTTTAAGAAGTGACGTTTTCATTTCATCCTACCGTGCTAAAGAAGATACTAGTCCCAGTATCTTTCTTGTGTGAGGCTAGCTTCAATATCAGGAGGTAAACTGAACCACTTCCAAGACTGAAAAGACCTTTTCTCTTTATCCTTTCCTCTATCAAGTAACAATTTTTCTACCTCCATCTTTAAAGTCCCACATTTTTATTTGGCACTTAACCTTGATCTTTTAGAATTTTTACATTCCAGGCACTGACTCATCCTCTCTATTTAAAGTTAATTTATCTGAGGTCAAGTGTGGGGTCTCACTCTTCCTAACTATAGTCATTTCTGGTGGCATAGGACTCCATACTTTTCATATCGCAGGGCTTCTGCAAACATTTATTTGAGGTTTGTTAAACTGTACTCATCAAGAGCACACAGAAAATTTGACAGAAAGCACTTTTTCATAAAGATAGCATTCTAAATTAATCCATCGATTTAGAAAAGAAAATAGATCTTTTAAAGAGTTCCTGATTCTCAGGTCATTGTGTCCTTTCAGATTGCATATAGGTTGAACATAACTGATTCTCTAAAAATGTTCCAAAATATGAAACTTTTGGTATGTAAATTTGCCTGTGTATCTACAATGTGAATGTGTGTATGAGTATTAGTGTATGACATGGTTTGCATGTATCATGATGCACATGTGTAAGTATTGAGGGCAAACTTGGGTACAGCTGCTTACTCCTTCCTTGTTTGAGGCAAGGTCTCTTCATTCTTTCAATTACACCAGACTATCTGGCCAACAAGTTTCTAGGGATTCTCCTGGCTCATTTCCCATTGTGACACAAGAACTCTGGGACTATAGAGGTATACAACTGTGTCAGGCTTTCACTTGGTTTCCACAGGTTTGAATTCAGCTCTCCATGCCTGTACTACAAGTGTTTTACTCACTGGGGTATCACTCCAGCCTAAAACCTGAAACTTTTTGAGTGCCAATATATTACCACAAGAAGAAATTTCTGTCTACCCTCATGTGACCAGTCATAGTCAGATTGTTAATGCATTCAAAATACTTTGTAAAACACCATCAAGTTATTCATAAGGTGCATAAGAAATGTATGTGAATTTCATGCCTAGACTTGGGACCCCTCAGCCAAATAATTCATTATATATATGCAAACATTATAAAGTTGAAAAACTACTTGAAAATAAAAATATGAAATGATTCATGTTTCAGATGAAAGATTCTTTTCCCATGAATAACTTCTTGTCATACAAGAACCACCTACTGATAAACCTGAGTATTCTCTGTCAATCCTATGAGCAGTCACCTATTTGTAGCTTAGCTCATTGATTAAATCATTGACTAATCCATTTACAATGTCATCATTTGATTACAGCAGAGATAGAGTGGGTTTGGAAGGTGGAAGATGCACATTAGAGATCAAAATTAATTTTTTGGAAAAGTAGCACGATGAACTACAGTTGTTTCAGGTTTGTTAACCTTCTTTCTCTCTGCCTATTATTTATTCATTTAAAAATGTTAACTTTTGCTGGGCATCAGTGGCTCATCATTGCACTTAGGAGGTAGGGGCAAGCAGATCTCTGTGAGGTCGAGGACAGCCTGGTCTATAGAATGATTTCCAGGACAACCTCCAAAGCAATACAAAGAAACCTTATGTGGAAAAACCAAAAAAAAAAAAAAAAAAAAGTAACTTTTTAATGTGTTTACTTATTTTATAAGCATGTCCATGTGTGATGTATGATATTCATGTGTATATATATGTGTTGGCACTCATTTCACAATGAGAATGTGAAGGTCAGAAGACAAGTTTCATGAGTCATTTCTTTCTTTCTACCATATTGGTCCTGGAGATCAAACTAAGATTGTCAGACATAGTAGAAGTTCCTTTAACCACTGAGCCATCTTGAAGGTTGTCCAACCCAACACAAACACACACACACACACACACTCACAAACACACACAGTCACACATACTCATACACATTTAATTAGTTAGTTAGTAATTATTTATTCCAATGTGTTGTGCATGTGTCCACACGACTGTAATGACTGTGGAGATCAGGTGTTGGACCACCTGGAGTTGTACTGACAGGACTATACGTGTCATGTGATGTGTATGCAATATGCTAAAATCAGGGCATTTGGAAGAGCAGCAAACATAGTTAAACTATGAGACATCTCTTTAGGTCCAAATTTATTTATTTATTTATTTATTTATTTATTTATTTATTTATTTATTTATTTATTTATTTATACAAAATCTCAGTATTATAGCCCTAGATGTCCTGGAACTTGTGGCAATTTTCCTGACTCTGCTTTGCTTTCTAAGGGCTGAATCAGAAACTTGTATTACCTCACTCGGTTCTCCCAATATTTTTCATGGCCTGAAAGAGAAAGGTAGCAGAGGGAGATAGAGATGATCAGTGAATGGTGAAAAATAATTTACACATAATGCAAGGTAGTCTTCTGGGTTGGAGTCTGTGCCCTAGGCATTTGCTGCTTTTCATGTCCATACCAAATTACTATCTGCTGCTGCTATGAGTGGTTGCTAGATAGAAAGGACAGACTTCTGTGACTGGATTTTGTCATTTACTTCCCTTACCTATAATGAAAACTGTGCTAGTATGATGTCTCAGTCTGTGCATGTTGGAGCATAGTGGGGGTAAATTTTGAACTTAAGTCTCTGTGATCAACAAATCTGAAGTTCTTCTTCCTGAAATAAAAATTATATAACTCTGTAAGAATGGATGAAATATCTTATATATGTTCTGCAGCTCTTTTACTAGTTTAGGCTGATCATAAGTTTGTAGGAGCTAAAAAGACTTCCATCCTAATATTGTCTTCAGATATGGATAAGGTCTATTTTATAGCAGCATTTCATTCCTTTATGATTTCATTGACTTAAAATGCACAAAGGCTCTCTGATGACAATTTGCATAGTCACCAATTTGATGACAGGAGATGAACAGTTCAGGTTACATATCCACTATTGTTACGTCTTGGGCACCTATTCCTCATCCTGCATTGCCTTGATGAGTCTTAATATAATGAGAGGTGCTTAGTACTACCACAACTTGATACACCATGATTTGTTGATACCCATGGGAGGCTTGCCCCTTTGTGAACAGAAACAGATAATAGGAGATGGGAGGCTGAGCCAATGTGTGGGAAGCAATGGGAAGAAGAGGAAACCATGATGAGGATGTAAAGTAAATAAATATTTTTTACTATTTATATTTTTAAATTAAAAAATCTTATTTTACATATCAATCCAAGTTCCCTCTCCCTTCTGTTCTCCAATTCCACCCACCATCTCCCCATCCCACCTGCTCCCATGGAGAATCATCAAAGTCTGTCACATCATTTGAGGCAGGTCTGAGGCCCTTCTCCACACCTAGGCTGAGCAAAGTATCCCTCCATAAGGAATGGGCTCCAAAAAGCCAGATCATACACTAGAGAATGGATGAAGAAAATATGGTACAACTGCACAATGGAGTACTGCTTATCAGTAAAAATCAATATCTCAAAATTCACAGGCAAATGGATGAAACTAGAAGAAACCATCCTGAGTGAGGTAACCCAGATACTCAAAGACAAACACAGTATGTACTCACTCATAAGTGGATATTAAATATAGAGCAAAGGATAACCAGCCTACAGTTCACAACCTCAGAGAAGCTAGGAAACAAGGACAACCCTAAGGGAGACATACATGGGTCCCCGAAAAGGGAAAAGTGACAAAATCTCCTGAGTAAACTGAGAGCTTAGAGGAAGGGAGAGGAGAGAGAGGTAGGAAAGATAGGGAGGGGAGGCGGGGAGGGGAGAGGAGAACATGACAGATCAGGAAGGTCTAGCTGGGAGAAGTATAAAGAAGGACAGTAAGGAAATTAAAAAAGAATGTACAAAGGCATTTTAGTACACTAGAACAGGTGGTAAACTACCCTGTCCAACCTGATTCTCCCTCACCAGTCAGGGAGTTCTTAGGCAGATTTACCTGCCATATGGGGGCAGGGCTTTGTCCTGGGAGCCTAGCTCCTGTCTTACTGATCCCACTAAGATACACTCATCTGGATGCTACAGTTTCTTAGAAGATTTGGATCCTAGGATTTTGCTATGAATTACTGAATTACTAATCTAATGAACATGGTTTGAGCCTGAGAAGTAGGCATATTCATGGATTCATTGATCTTATGATGTCCCTTATATGAAGAGATACCAAGTATCAATCAGCAGCATCTACCTGCCATTTCCCATTACTGTTTTTAACAGTTCACAAGGTGTTTCGCTTCTCCACTGTGGTCAAGCATAGGTTAATGGCCTGAAGGCCTAGGATCCCCTAGTAACTACCTTATTGGAAAACGCAGTGTGTTTTTTTTTTTTTTTTTTTTTTTTTTTGGTTTGTTTTTCAAATATGCTCCTTGAAAACCCTGCAAGATAGACTTGATACCTCACTATTGAAAGAGTAGAAAACTATGCCTTTTTTTTTTTTTTTTTTTTTTTTTTTTTTACAGTTTATGGGAACAGTACGGCACAGGACAATTTTTTTCCAACAAAAACAAGGCTGTTGATATGAAAGTACTATTTCCAGTTATAAATATTCTTCATTCTTCTTCTAGGAGGTAGCAAATGTAACCACGAGTAGCTTCATTCAGACACATATATTTGGAGAAATTATTATGTTTAATCCAGTAGCCTGATTTTTTTTTCAAGTTTGTAGTTACATTTGAAGGAAACATTTCTTCTAGTTTCTACATCAGAATTTCATTTATTTAAGACCCATATTGGCTGTCCCAAGTGTCTTAAAGCTGTTTAATCTTTAATAGTTTCAGAAAGATATAATTACAAACTTGCTCAAAACTCACTTGAAATTTTAATTAGTTAAAATTATTTTATACTTATTTACATTTGACAGTTTTGAAAAGTAAATATTTAATAGTATTTGTTTCTGTATTTCTGACTGAAGATGGTAAACACTTAGTGAGAAACATGCTATTAAAATTAAGTATGCTATTTGAAATGACCAGAACTAGATAAATGACAAAAATATTCATATCATTAAACTTCCAAAGCTGCTTTCTCATGAGCATAGTGTTTCCCTCCATGAAGTAATTCATCCTAAAGATCTGCTGAGTCAGTGGTAGAAGGTAGCTTAGTGAGATGTTGTTATTCTAAGTCTGGGACTGTACTCTGCTAGAGATTCTAGATGTGGATATAAAAAGTGACAGTAATTCCAATCACAGTGACAAATCCTCTCAGACAAGGAAGAAAACAGAACAGGAAATCATTTATAAGAAATGTCAGAGATGGGACTGGAAGGATAAAGTGCTTACCACACAATTATGGGGATGTGTGTTGAGATCCCCAGATCCCAAACACACCCCTAAAGAGTCAGGCACAGTAGTGCACATCTGAACACCTGGTACTGGAGAAGAGGAGGAGGGCAGATTCAGGTAACTCATTTCCATCCAGGTTAGCCTAATCCTAAAGCTCCCACATTCAGTGAGAAATACTGTCCCCAAGTTCTAGCCTCTATAAACATGGGCATGCACATGGACACACTCACATGAACACACACACACACACACACACACACATCTGTTAAAACAAGTATATTTACTATCAGAAATGCTCAGACTTAAAAATACTAGTAAACCACTTAACAAGCATAATTTTTCAGCAAGTTCCACTACCTCTTTTCCAATTGGACAGATAAGCACAGTATGATTGTTGGATTATCTTGTTATGTCAGCTTATAACTGCCATCTAATTTAGACTAAGTCCAATGCATGGAAATTTGTTGTTAAAACCAAGGGTTGAGCTCTACCTGCAGAGGTGTGGGTCCACTAGGTTTATATTTCTCATCAGCATGTAGATGTTTTGAACAAGTTATCACATTTTTGAGAAATATAAGTTGACAGAAAATGTCTTCAGTGGAAGATTAAGGGGCTTTTGTGTATGGTGTTTTTACAGAACCTCAGGAGAATAAAGGACCTTTATCCCAATCACTTAAAAGTCACAGTAACAGTTTCAACTTATTATGCATTAAGATTATAACATTGTCACCCACAGTAACCTTTTTAATGTTATAAATACTTGGGTAGGTGTTCTTTAATGTCTCTACCAGATGGGGTATCCGGATTTGATCATTAATTTGCCTAAGACACACAACTAGAAAGTGGCAGTAAGAATTCAAATGTAGTAATTCTGATAGCCAAGTCCATGTTCTGTATTATTTTTAATTGATGAATAATAATTTCATTGTATTTATAGAGGAAAATGCATGATTATCATGTGGATATTTAAAACAGGCTAATTAGTGGATCTATGACCTTATATCACCCTTTGTGGTGACACTTTTGAAATTCAGTCTGTTACTTATTCTGTTTTTGAGTCTTTCACTATTCTGAACTATTTTGCTTTACTTACTATGTTTAACTATTCTCTGTATAGATCCAAATCTCCATTTGGTTTTCAGGCCTTTAAATAAAGTTAGAAGAATAAATCAACATAAAAATATTAGTATTTTAAAAGTTTTATGAAGAGAAATTTGGCTTCTAAGGAGACAAGCCTCTTCTCATAAACAATGCAAGCATTTCAGACTAAGTACTTAAAAGAATAAGAGAAGCATATGTTTCTGGTGGGGTGACCAAGTGTTACAACTCAGTGTTCATTTGTAGTGGCTCTGCCTTAAATAGGAAGCTGAATACAAATGATTGTCATTACTTCCTTTTGTGATAAGTTTAGAAATAGTCTCTCTTGTGTTAGTTCAGCTGCTGAAAGAACTGGATCCCTCTGTCCTATCTCCATCCTTCCTTATGAGACTGCCACTGTTCTGTTCCCATATAACCAGAAGACAACTTGGAATGTCTTATCAGCTATGTTCATAACTGTTTCAGAATTAAAAGAAAAAACAATAGAATAAAAAGAAAGCTATAAGTTGAAGATTAAGCTATCTGTCCAAAACAAACATCATTCTTCTAGCTTCTGTTCCACTAGTCATAATAAGGGTCTGACTGTGCAGTGCTTAATTAGAATGTATGGAGGCTGCTAAATCCAGGTGTGTGAGCAATAGATATATGAGTTATATAAGACAGCTAACTCATACAGTTTCCCCAGTCACCCAAAGAAATTCCCATTGAACTGTTTTAAGTCATATACTTAAAGTGTATACGTAAGTGTAAAGAATGGTGGGAAAACCCTTATCTGTAAATAGCCACTTAGGAAGGATACAATCATATTATTATACAACTTCCTAGGGAATCTCTTTCTTCTAAAAAATCTCTTAGAAAAATGTTCAAGGTTAAGGGAAGTTTGATCCTAATTTAGCAACTTGCAGAAGATTATCCTAGAATGACATCGTTTCTTTGCAGATGTTCTGTCAGGATTAAGAAAGTTCTAGAAGAAGTTAACAAAAGATGTTTGGTATTCACAAGTAAACCATATGAACCTTTCAGAAATAAAATGCACTTGGAGTCCAAAAAACACAAGGCAGTTGTCACATTTTTCCCTTTCCACGTTTTCACAAACTTCACTCTCTAGAGTACCTCCTCGAATAAATAAATCTGTTTGCTTTCACCTGCCTCTTTCTGTTTGACTTCTTTATTAGTAAGAATTCTTCAGGATTCCAACTGTCATTCCTTTCTGTGCCAGGAGGTCTCTATGGTTCTATAATACCTGGCCTTACCTCCTATTTGAAGTCATTACTCTAGCTGTAGGAATCCATTGTGGTTCCTGGCCTGCAACCCCAGCACTCAGCAGAATTGTAACCCTAGTACTTAGCAGACTGACAAGTTCAAAAAGAGCAGTTTTCACAGTGAAATTCTTCCTGAATAAATGATAGAATAATTCATACATAAGAAATAGTGCACCACAATTTTTCTATAAGCTTAAGAATTTTCCCCTTTGGGGGAAAATTGAGATGATAATTGCCCTTAAAATGCAAAGTAACTCATGAAATGGTTAATAAAATTAATATATATATATAAAATCAATGGAAGATAATTGAATTGATTTCATCTGAGTGCTTTTTCAAATAAAAAGTGTAAGTTCTAAAGACTGGAATAAATAAGAAACACTATAATGATAACTCAAGTGTCAGTGATACAACATATTAGGAGTTTATTTCTTGCTTACTAGTATTTAGTGTGAACTTGGTTGGTCAATTGTCTGCAGAGTTCCAAAGGAGTCTGGTGTCTTCCTCATGTGCATCTAAGTTTGTCTCAGAAGGGAAAGAATCCCAGGCATATGAACTGCTCAAGCTTCTTGGGCCTTGAGGGTGTGTATGTGCATATAATTAGTCATATGGTAATAATCTAATACAAATGCAGGTGTTGCACTTGCCCCAGAACTATCTCTATAAAATGGAGGGGCTTCTAATACATTATATAGTTGGTGAACCCTGTTACAGAGAGATGTAAGCCTCAGAGAGTGCATGGATTGTGTGTTTGTCTGTGTATGGGTGTGGGTGTTCGTATTAAACATAACTTTATTCTTTCATGCCTCTGTCTTATCAAAAGGCCACTGATCCAACTGCTTGTTATTCCAGTATTTCTGAGGTCACAGTGATTACTATTTTCCTTCACTTGCCACACAGCTATGTTAGGGTTACTGAGGTGAAAGTTTTAAGAAATTATCCGAAGTCTATCCATGTATGGAATGGTTCAACACACCCAGAAACTAACTCTCTTTGCTCTGTGCAAGATTTACCAATTTGAAATAATGAATTTATGGAAATACATTTTTAACAAAACAAGGAAAGCACTAAGTTTTCCTATGTACCATTATCTGGAGCCAAGTTGCTCAATAATTGGAAATAATTTCATCAATAGCTTGAGTCAGAGTACACAATGTTTGAAGAATTAGAGAAATCTTCTTGTTCAAAATTTTTTTTAAAATTATAAAAGTAACAAACTCTTGGTTGAAAGTTTAAAAGTGATGATTTTATAAATAAAACAAATCAAGTTTCAAAAAATTCCACTGTCAAAAAGAAAAAAAATTAACCATTGTAAGGTTGGCCTTGGTGGTGCTTAGCACTCGGGAGACAGAAGCAGACAGATGTTGGTGGGTTTGAGTTCAGTCTAGTCCACAGAGCCAGATAAAGGACAGGCTCCAAAAAGGTACACAGAGAAACCCTATCTCAAAAAAACAAAACAAACAAAAAACAAAATGACAATTGTAGGTTTTCAGACTTTTTAGCATACACAAATACAACATAAATATATGATATCATTGGTTGCATTAATTGTTACCTAATGAACTATTATATAACTGTTGTAACTAAATAATGCAGTATGAGTGTCTCATCATGATGCTTAGTAAACCCACACAATCATTTTGTAATTTAGTATTGTTCTCTTATTTGGGTGACCACGCTCCATTTCCACTGCTCAGTAATTGGCTTGTCTCTTCATTTGGCCACTACAGACAAAGACATAACCTTTCTTTTTCATTTGTACTTGAGCACCCATTATCTTATTCCCTTACAATAAATTTGTAATAATAGAGTAACTCTTTTTCATGTTTAGTAGATATTATGTGTTCCAGAAAGGTGACTAAGCCTTAACTTGGTCAGTCTCAGATTTGGTAAATCACACTCTTGCCAATACCACCATTTTCCTTAAATTGCATTGATGTCATACCACTCTGATACTCTTAATTGCATCTCTTTGAATAATAAATATGAGGGTGAGATTAACATGGTGCCACAAGCTTGTAACATAACATTTTGGTAGTGGAGGCAGGAGGTTTAGGGATTAAGTGTATCTTTCTTTACTGTATTGCAAGGCTAGCTACATTTCCTATTTTAAAAAATAATTTAATGACCTTTATTCATGTTCTGCAATGCCTTACAATAACTTTTAATGTATTAATGATATTGTCTTTGTTCTCTAAATTTATCAATTATAATTTTATAATGTGTACTTATTTTTATATATTTAAGCTCATTCCAACACATTAATAAACACAGATATGAAGAAAATTGCCAATCATTCTCTTATATTTTATAATCATTTATTGCCTTTAGGGGAGCATACAAAAACAATTGTCTTATTTTGTGATGCTGAAGAAAGAATATATCCACTCTTAAAGCAAGAACTGAAAGATTTTTTTTTGTTAATTTTTTACATTCCAATTGCAGTACCCCATCCCTCCCTACTCTCACCCCCTACCTCCTATCTGCTCCTCAGAGAGGGTAAGGTCTCCCTTAGAAAATCTACTAAGTCTATCCCATCATCTCTTTGAGGCAGGATCAAGGTACCTCTCCACCCCTCTGTATCTAGACTGAGCAAGTTATCTCTCCATATACAATGGACTAAGTCAGTTTGTACATTAGAGTTAGATCTTGGACCCACTTCCAGTGGCCTCATATACTTTCCAAGTCACATCATTGTCACCAATATTTGGTCTTATGCAGGTTCCCCGTTTGTCAGACCTGAGTCAGTGATCTCTCACTAGCTCCGGTCAGCTGATTCTGTGGGTTTCCCCATCATGGTCTTGACTTCTTTATTCATTTATTTCTCCTCACTCACTTTGATTGTACTCCGGGAGCTTGGCCCATTGGTTAGTTGTGAATATCTGCATCTGCTTCCATCTGTTTCTGGAAGAGGGTTCTAGCTTCTCTCAGGTTGTGGATTTTAGGGTGGTTAGGGTGGGTATCTTTTGCTTTATGTCTAGTGAGGACATACTATATTTGTCATTCTGGTTCTGGGTTATATCACTCAATATTTTTTTTTTTTTTGGTTTTTTTGTTTTTTAGTTCTGTTCATTTGCCTGTGAATTGTAGGATGTCATTTTCTCTTACCGCTGAGTAGTATTCCATTCTGAAAATATACCACATTTTCTTTATCCACTCTTCACTTGAGGGGTATCTAGATTGTTTCCAAAATCTGGCTATTATAAATAATGTTGCTATGAACATGATTGAGCAAATGTCCTTGTAGTATATGCCCACTAGTGCTATTGCAAGGTCTTGAAGTAGGTTGAGTAGGTTGATCCATAATTGTCTGAGAAATTGCCATACTGATTTCCACGGCAGCTAGACAAGTTTAAACTCCCACCAGTGATGGAGGGTTGTTCTGCTTTCTCCACATCCTCTCCAGCATAAGCTATCATTGGTGTTTTTGATCTTAGCCATTGTTACCAGTGTAAGATAAAATCTCAGAGTGGTTTTATTTTGCATTTCCCCGATGACTATGGATGTTGAGCATTTCCTTAAGTGTCATTCTGCCATTTGAGATTTTTCTTTTGAGAATTCTCTGTTCAGATCTGTACCCCATTTTTAATTGGATTATTTGGTAGCTTGATATCTAGTTTCTTGAGTTCTTTGTATATTTTGGAGGTCATCCCTCTGTCAGATGTGGGGTTGGTGATGATCTTTGTCCAATCAGTAGGGAGTCATTTTGTCTTGTGGACCATGTTCTTTGCTTTAAGGAAGCTTCTCAGTTTCAGGAGGTCCCATTTATTAATTGGTGCTCCCAGTGTTTGTGTTACTGGTATATGAAGTGGCATCCTGTACCTATGTGTTCAAATATATTTACCGCTTTATCTTCTATGAGGCATTGTGGATGGATTTATATTGAGGTCTTTGTTCCATTTGGATTGGAGTTTTATGCATGATAGTAGATATGGATCTATTTGCATTCTTCTAAATGTTCACAGCCAGTTATACCAGCACCATTTGTTGAATATGTTTTATTTTTTTATTTTATATTTTTAGCATCTATGTCAAAAATTTTGTGTCCCTAGGTGTGTGGGTTGATATTAGTTTCTTCAGTTCATTTCCATTGTTCCACCTGTCTGTTTTCATTCTAAACCCAATCTGAAAGAATAAACTAAATGTTTTATAAAGTAAGATGTGGTAGTCAAACTGAAGGAATTGCTGCAAGGGACATAGCTCAGTGATCAGTGATAGAGTATGCTTCTTGGTTTAATTCTTATCAGTATACGTACACTCCACACCACACCACACCTTGCCATGCCTTGTCACACCACACCACACAACACTACACTACACTGCCTGTGCTTATCTTGTTTCTGAAGGTGAAAGTTTAGTTTACATATAAGGGCTCAGATTATGACAACTCAATATTAATAAAATCAGACTAAGCATAACAGTATGAAGAAAGTAGGAGAAGCAAAAGGAGCAAGGCCTATCAACGCTCTACTACTAATTGAGGTCTGGATGCAATTATTGGTTTTCACATTGGGTGAGTTGCTCTATAGGTTCATGAAGCTGTTTGTAGTCTTCTTGCCATGTAAAGAGAAACTACTCTGCACAATACAGTTGCTTAGCTCACAGATGTGTGAGCTAGAGCTTGTCTGTGCACTTCAAAGTCAGTGTGTGACAGAATGCCAATATATGTTGTATTGATGACAATATCCACACAGTGACATTTTGTCCTTTAAATGCCCCATCATGTTTCTGTACTGTGCCATCCATTGGTAAATGGGCAAGGTCACTTGACAGATCTATTTGGCACAATGGATGAATCTGACACTCACCTTTTGAAAAATTGAAATTGTATCCATTTGTCAAGAACACTGGCCACTTGTTCTGTTTTATCCCTCCAGGTAGAAAGACATGATATTTCAGGTAGCAAGATGTTATCCCTTCTGACAATTGGAGGTATTTCATCACATAGCCAGCTCTGTGTCACCAACAATATTTTGTTGTTTGTGTGTTCAGCAAATCAAATGACCTATCTTTCAATTTTTGTTCCATTGTATTCATATAGGCAATTTGATACTATAAAATTCTAACAATATATTAGCTAATATATTCATTATAAAATCATTATTAAATCAATGTCATATGTAGAAAGATGTGTGAGGATGTTTGAGACTCTAACAATACACTAGATGTTCATTGTTACTTCCATCATTAGGTGCACATGGAATGAATGACTTTCTTCTGACTGCTCCACGTAGCTGAGAACCAATATAAAGATTCAATATCACACCCAGGAAGGTGAACAGCTTTGGATGCCCTCTCCAAATGAATGACATTTATTATTTTCACATTATGGAGGGAGTAGTTGGGGAAGAACTAACTAACTGAGACTTTGGGTTAGAAACTAAGATTCTTCACTACCTGTTATGCTGATCCCATAGTTGCCAGTGAAGGTATGAAGTTCTTGAGAAGAAAAATCTCTATCTCACACTCTCATGGAAGTAAATACCTCACACACACACACACACACACACAGACAAATACACATACAAACACACACATATCATAAAACATCATAATATTATGCAACTTAAAATTACTGTAGAGGGAACAAATGCTTCATAAAAAACAAATACCCTTGATTTGTTTATAGCTATATGAGAAACAAGAGTCCCTGGTCAAATCAAGATTATAAATGCTATCCTAATGTTAAATATAAAGTGCCTACAGTCTATTATACAATTAACATGAGTAATGATTATAATGACTACTGCTGATTTAATGTCCCTACCATAAAATATTTTGTAATAACGACTCATAGTCAATCATAATATATTCAAATGTGAGGAATTTTTAAGCTTTAATGGAGCATCATTGATAAATAAGAATTGCATATATTTATAAAATATAACATGGTTTGATATATGTTATCAAATTATTAGCACAATTGATTACTTAGTACATCCATCACCACACATGGTTAACATTGTATGTGTTCATATGCATATATGTGTGTGTAATGAGGACACTTATGACCAATTTTTTAAATAGATTTTCAGTAAGCAATGCAACACTACAGTCTTGGTATGATGTTTGTTATTTTGACACAGTTAGGATAAGACTCCAGTTTTTTAGTAACATAATTCTAAACAGGAATCTCATCCTCCTTTACTCAAAACTGAAGGGATTTTGAATTATAGTTTAGGCTTTATATTTCTTAGGTTTTTTTTTATTAAAGCAGTATGTGCTATAGTCTGATAATGTGAAATGTATGTTGAAACAACAGATGCTCAGCTGAGATAATAAATGTAACAGCACCATATTAACATTTGTCATCATTTCCTTATGGATCTTTGCAGTCCTTTAAGTTTTAGTGACAACAGTAATAACAGTGATAAGCACATTCATGAACTCTTTGGAGTGTACCAAACACTTTATACAAACTATTTCATTTAATCAGCACAACAATATTAGTCTGTTGATATTATCATCCCAATTATTTTCCTTGGTAGAGAATGATATAGCTCTTTAAAGACACAGACTCAGTTGTGAATCACTGAAAACATATGTTTTAAACTATACAAGGTCTATAATCCTACTTTTGAGTCAGGTAGTTATTCTTTTTAACTTCTGAGCATCTATTTGAAATTACGTGCTTGGGAAAGTTTTAGCATTGTGAGTCTTCTCATTACAAAAGTTGAAGATATCACATATATCATTAAGAGAGTCGTTGACACCATTGGCTTGTTTCACTTGTGTTTCTATTAGTCTTTGTGATAGAAACACATTAAATGAGGCAGCATGATTATGGGTGCACTGTATTAGGTATTCTCTGTGCATCAGCATTGCAGTGGTAAGTGGATAACAATAGTATCCTTTTCTTCCTGTGTCAGTGGGGCAAACAGGGAGGAACATTACACTTTATTTTGGTTTGACTATATATTAAATATGGACTTTCAGTTCTTCTGTCTTTGCCTAGATAAATGAGGCTTAGACTATAATGTTATTTTTTCCTTGTTCTCTTCCTAATAGCCATGACAGTTTCCTGTGTCTCCCAAAATAAGAATGCTCTTTATCTATCAGTGACCCAACTAAGCATCCAGGTGTAACATATTCCTATTCAGGGCTAACAGCAGGAATATTCCTGGAAAATCTAAAAGTAGGGAGAAGAAGAAGAAAACTGAAGACAGTTTTGTTTGTACTATATCACTATTCTCCAGCCAGCACATTCTGTTTCACACCCCACATCCACTTATACTATCACAACAGCTGAGACATCCCTCACAGGCAACTCAGAAGCCCTTACTCAATGTCTTTTCTATTTTATATTTTTTTTCACATCTCTCCTCAGGGAGCAGCTTTTTAATGTGTACAGAAAGACTGTACTAAACCAAAATGTAGATCAACAAAAGTGAAAGATGCCAGCAATATGTAGAAGGAAAGCACAATAACTTGTGTGTTCAGTTATATGATGGCACTCAGAACAGACAAGTAGCATGATTCTTGAAAAGAAAGGTGTGCATGGCTCAGGGAATGTACTCTTGTGTCTTTCATCTGCTGTGATTGTAATAGTGATGGTGGGGATGATTATGATGATATTGGTGATGTTACAGTGATATTGGTGGTGATGCTGCTGATAATGATTAGTAAAACTTAACGGATTTTTCCTGGATGAAGGGCACATAGGTGTAATAAATGTTTAGTACTTCTAAAAGCCTTTGAAATGGCAAAAGTATTATTCCAGTTCCCTCCCTCTTAAAAAAAATGCTAAGAAATTGATTTTATGTCACAAATGGGTTGTGTACAACAAACATTGAATGCCAGATCTATAGAATTCTATTGTACTATGCATAACAATTTAATCATAGACAAAGTGACAGAAAAAACTAAACCCTGAAACATTTACACAGTGCACAGATGTTATTGAAGAACAGTTGGCTATAACTAAACTAAAGTATCTTTCTAGTCAATGGAAACTCTAATAACCCTAATAGAATATCTCTGAAATATACTGTCCTTTTGAATTCCACTGTTGTGTCTTAGGTGGGTAGTAAGGATGACTTTTGCATGACTTACTAACTAGAATCTAATCAGATCTTTAATTCATGTTGTGTGTAATGTTTTGTCTCACTGAAGAAGTTGCCTTTGTTCCTTTCAAGAGGTAGAAACTGAAAATGCAAATATATCTACCATGTTATATATGTATAAGAGTTGGAAAAGCATAACAGAAGAAAAACACAAATTATTCCCTCCACATAGGAACTCAGGCATCATCTTTCCTGTGTTTCTTTTTTAATTGATTCACCTACATTTACTAACTCACCATCCTATGCTTTTGAAATACTTTAATTTTAATTGACAAAAAAATGTATGCCAGGTCATTGTTTCTACTGTGTTATTTGAAAAATAATAATAATAATGATAATAATAATATAAAAATTTCAGACTACTGAAAAAATCATTAGAGTTTTTATTGCGAAATACTAAAGAAGCTTTATCATGTTTTCTATGGATAGGGAGATGGAATAGATTTTATCTTCCCCTAAGTTATCATTTTAAGATATCTCTTTTTTTGGGGACATATGAGTAACTTCTATGAAGACACATGGCAAACTTGAGGTACTGCCTCCAAAGGATGATGGAAAATAATTATGTAAGAGTAAAATCAACACATACAACACTTGTGCACTCGTGCATGCACACACATGTGCAGGTATCTGAATGATACCTATCTATAATGCATGTTCTAATGTTTTCCAAGCTAGATTCAAACTTAACATATAGTTGAAGATTTACTTCAACTTCTGGCCCTCCTATTCCCATCTCTAGAATGTTAGGGTCTTATAAATGCTAGGCAATCAGTTTACCACCTGAGCTTCCCCAGAAGTAAGTTTAGATGCAATTAAATTAACATCAGAAAAAAAACCTGCAGTATTCTTATTTCATCAAATATATTGTAATACTGAATGCAAATCTTATTTCTAGCTAATAAAAATAATTCCTCATTGATGTTATATTATGATACCAAACAAATTGCTGTCATATGCTCTGTATATCCTAGAAAAAGAAGCAGTGAATTAAACTCATCAATTGGGGTTAAAGTTTTAATTTTTAGCATCACACATTTTAGTGAGTTTTCAGATATAATTTGGCTCATTTAATTGCCACTAAATTCATAATAGTGATTTAAAATGTTTTATATATTATTAAGATATTATATTACTCTCCACATTTTCTACCATAATCTATACAGATAAATAAATACGTATAACTAAATTACATAAATGAGATATATTGTAGACTATGATTAGTTCATGTTAAAATGTTATACATTCCAACTATTTTATGAGAACATAGAAGTTTTTTACTAGACATGGGAAAGGTTCCTGCCTTTGCGAGCTGATCTGTGTGTATGTGTGAAACACTAGGTTATAAAAAGTCAAGCTTTCTATGCAACTTCTGATATAGTTATTATAAGTAGAACTATGAATCTCTAAGAAGATATTGTAAGCATCTAATCCTCCATTGGCTACAATTTGGATCCTCTTTTTTATGGCCTATCTCCTAGGACTCATTTTGCATGACCAATAAATAGTTTTCGGTTAATCAGGTATATAATTAGTTAGTCTGGATACAATGGAAAAAAATCTAACTATGTATATGAACTCTGGGATTTAAAGGAATCATTTTCATTAGGCTAAGGCCACATAGCTAGAAAAGGTATGTCTTTATAGTTTTCACTGGGTCCCAAAGACCCCAGAGATAGGCCCTTGAAAATGAAATACCTTATAGTCAACTTAAATGAGTACATTAGCATATGTTATTAATCAATGTGGGAAAGTCTATTAACATAACTGGATAGGTAGTACAAAACTTTAGTTGCATGTAGATAATTACGTTTATCTTGTACCTTTATCATTACAACTATTGAATGAAATTTGGCATATATCAGTGTTTGAAAGAAGGGTTTGCATGTAAGTGTACATCTTGATTCCAAAATAAATATTATATGATATCCAGGTAACATTGTAGTGCTACCATCTCATAGCATCCCTATGTAGTTCATCATGTCATCCAAAGTGACAATTTAAAAATATTGAAAGCCTGTAATATATGCAGCTATCAAGCATATTTCATATCAATGTAAATAATATTTTCATATGATCAACCCAAACTTAAATTATAGAAGACAGCATAAGATAAATGGATCATTTTTTTCCTTCAGCACTTGTTATGTGACTGGGTTTGGAAGCCATTCAAAAGAATGTCGATTGTAGCTGTGCTAAGCATCTGGAATGAGACTCCACCATTATGAGAGTACCCTTACTCCTGCTCTCTACATTTAGCTTCTTGGGCAAAAAAGGAAAATTTCCTAGAACGAAATTCACCTGTCTCTCCATTGGCTTGTTTTTTTCTGTGTGTAATGGGATTAAATGTTTTCTAAGCATTATCCTCACACAGAAAAGAGCTGTGGACTTTCCATAAGGCTTCTCAATATGAATACTAATTCTAAGGTATGTCCTTGTTCTACTATAATCCTGTGTAAACTCTTTTAAAAATAGTTTTTTAAAATATTTTATGTCTTAAAACTAAATTTGAAATTTTCATAAACGAGCACTGTCACTATATGACTCTCATCCATCCTTCGCCCCCTCCAATCCTCCATATACAACCTCCCAAATTTCTAATCTTTTAATGTTATCATTACATGTATATTACATGTATATCAATTATTTATATATACATATACATGCATGTATACATAACTTGCTGAAACCACTTAGGTTGGCTTACACATATCTTCTATGGCTAGCCACTTGGAAACAGAAAGCTTATGTGGGTGCTCATCCTGGGAAGAGACTGATTCTACTACTATAGCAGCAATTGATTATCTGTAACATTTCCCAGTCATAGGAACATTTGAAATTGTCCCTGTCCATGGTGCATTTCAACAGGTATTGTTACTATTTGTTATGATCAATTTCACTTCCATGAATGTACTTTATGTGTAAATAAATGTGTACTTACCATGTTCTCCAAAACATACTATACATTGAATTCTACCTGATAAATATAATCTCTAGAGCAATCTCTAGGACCATGCTAGAATCAAACCCTTTAAGCATCCCTGATACTGAGTTAAGCGTCTAGAACTTAGGGCATGCTCAATATTTCTACATCATACTGTGTACAATATGATGAGCATAGATTTACTTCCCATCACTAGAGAAAGCAAACACATCCATCCACACTGACTTTCTATGCACATTGGATGGCAGGAACTTTCCATATTGTACACTACTTCTCTTTTAGCATAAAGAAATGGGATATTATCCAAGTATGGGGCCCAATCCCATGTATCAGTTTTACTTGGGAATTTGAAAGCAAAACAAGTTTTTACCCAGCAAGATTGTGGGCTGTGGCACTTTCTGCCAAGGCTCACAAATTGAATTCAATCTATGGAATCTGTGTGTTGTGGAGACCTGACTTCTGTTAGTTTTCTTTTGACGTGTGCGTGTGTGTGTCTGTGTGTGTGTGTGTGTATCTGTTTCTCTGTGTGCATGCACTTGTACACACACACACACACTGAATACATGTAAAAACATTGTTAAAACGAAAGGTTTTGGTCTTATAATCTTACACATATAAAGTCATATACTCTGAGATGGAGGGGTAGTGTCTGTCTGGTTTTATTTTATTTTATTTTTTTTTTTGTTCCTCTGTTTGTTTCATCATCAAATTCCAGAACTCATGATTTGGACTTAAGGTTACACTTTGCACAGACAAAGTTGCCTGCTAAGCTCTACTCTGCCACCATGGTGTGCTAGGATAGGTTACTTTAATTCCTTACAGTTTTTATGCTCACCAACTCAACACTTTTCTCACAAATGAGAAAATTTTACAAATATTCAGTAAATGCTAGCCACTTTCATCATCATTCTGAACTCACTGATTTACTTTAAAGACATACTGCTCATAAATGTGTAATATGCATTGTTAAACCAGCAGTCTATGGAAGCATTAATATTTTTACTATGTAGGTAGAACATCAGCAGAAGTCTGTGACACACAGAAATACATTTGAGTAGGATGAAGAGAAATAAGAGCTGATATATAATTTGAGGAGAAAGGAGAAAGGTACCATAATTGGAAAGGGGAGCCACAGATATCTGGCAGCAACATCACTTGGGAAGAAGCAAAGAGTTAATTCCTGGTCCACTATTATGTCTCATTACTAACATTCACTGGGTTCTCTCCAGTGGTGAACTCAAGGCAAAAAGCAAGGACAACCTTTAGAAGAAGACTTGGATACTCTACAGAACAGAGTTACCTGGAGATAGACCATCAAAGGGCAAAAATGTCCGAAGTGACAACAAAGTTAGCATTTGAATAGCATTAGAGTTGTCCCTTTAAGTTCTGTTTCAACATTCCACCCACTTTACCAAAACCAAGATATGCAAGTAAAATTTATTTTAAGAGCAAATACATAAGCAAAATAAAGGCTAGAGTGCTGGTGACACTGGATAAATGATAAGCTACTGTTATCTAGCAAACCATAGATAGGCCAATGTTTTTGACAGATTTGGGCTCAGTCATTGGACTTCAGTTGAATTATTTGAACTTTCCAGATTTCATTATCTTTATCTTTGAAGAGTTAGAAAGGGCAGTTTCTTCAAAGGTTGCAGTGGAGGTGTAATGCAAATGGAGATAAAAGCTAAGTCCAGTGATGAGGCTTAATGCGGTAACTGATGATAAGAATTATAGTTTCACATCTTAAGCCATTGACATGTGCCCTAATGTGTCCTATATGCTATTACTGCATCCTGTATCTTTTTTCATTTGACTTTATCTGCTTGTAGGAGAAGCACAAATAGATGACCTAATTGAGAAGGAATTATCAAAAGGAAAATACCACAAAATCAACTTGTAGAGAATCTGTCACCTTTGTAGCACTTTGGATCTGTGTAGATTTTGGCACACAGTTGATCATGGCATTCTCTGTTTTACAAGTTGGCAATAAAATCTTGATAAGGAAGCATTTTGGGGTTGAAGAATTTGGGCATTGCATTGGGATACATTAAGAGTACCGTGCTATCTTTTGATAATTTGACAATCTCCAGAGGTCAAAAGCAATACTAGAAAAGAGAAAGGATTTCTGTGACATTTCTGTGGGAAACCATTTGGCAATAATTTAGAAGTGACAACTCTTTTAGAAGCCACATTATTCGAAAGCATTGATTATGAGTTCATGAAGCACATTTACAGTGGTTGGGTTACAACGAAAGAAAACCACTGACTTCAGAAATGTTAATTGTGGGGTCTGGATAGATGGCTTGGTAGTTGAGTGAACGCTGCATTTGGAGTTCCCAGTATTCATGTTAGTTTACTCCCTCCAGCTCCAGTAAGATCCAAAGCCTGTAGCATCTACTTGCACCATGCACAGACCCATACAATTAAAAATAAAATAACTAATTTTTATAAAATTATAATTTATTATAGATAAACTTACAAGTGACTAAAAATGAAGACAAATCAGGTACTTTTGAGCTTCAGTAACAGAAAATGTTAAAAATGAATTACAAAGTTTACAAGTTTATAGAGTGTGGGGGGTTGTATGTGTTTGTGCACACATGTTTATTTTTCATTATTGCTGATTTATAGGTACCTCATACACATGTGAAAATCTGTAGAAGACCTGGTGTGTTGGTTCTCCGTTTCTACATTATTTGAGACAGGTTCTTTGATGTTCACTGCTGTGTATGACAGGTAGATGACCCCTCAGGCAACAAAGAGTCTTCTCTCTGCCTCCCACTTTTCTGTAGGAACACTGGGATATATAAACACATGCTACTTGCCCTAGTTTAACATTGATTCTAAGAATTTGAATTGAGGTCCTCACCTTTGTCAGGCTATCATTTTGCACTTTGAGCCATGTCTACATACTTATGTTTACACTTTTAATCAGGTTTCTTTGGGTGTGAATAGAGTGTCTGAAATGGAAAAGAAAATTTACCTTAGGGAAGGAAGGGAAGAAAAGTTCTGTGTGAGGCACAAACCTATTTTAAAGTCCTCACCTCAGTATGTTCTCAAAACCCAAGATTTTGCCTGTCAAAACTAGGATGAAACTACTTCAGACTAAATGCCTGAAAACAACAACAACAAAACAAAAAATTGAGCAATAAAAGATACCGAACCAACAGCTACTTTAAGAATCAAAACACTAAATGTAAAAAGAAATGGCATGATTATTGTATAAGACAATGTGTAAACAAACAGAAGGATGTCAGGTACGGCTCTTGGGAAAAGAATTTCCTCTGAGAATAAACATTTAAATAACAAAAATAACTGTGGACCCTAACAGAGAATTTATCATTTGAACACCAATTGGAAGGATAAGATATGGGGCTGACATAGCTGTATTCAAAACAGTGTTCTAGAAAAGTCACATCACTTTAGAGTGATGATTCTTAGTATTTAAACTGATCAGAAGTGTGAAGGGAGCTGTGTTAAAATCACAGGTATTAATTCAATCAACTGATAAGGACTAGTTGTATGTTACATTAATTTGTGCACATAGACACATCACAGTGCTATCAATGAACATAAACACATCACTCACTGCTATTTTACGAGAGCAAAAAGAAATTCTTTGCTCTAAATATGCAGGTTAATGGTGAGCAAAGAGTAATTTAGGAAATCGGCCTCATTGAAAAATTTGTGCCATTTTTTCTACCTGATGCAGTTTTAATATGTGATGATATAAGAAAAGAAAAAAGCTATTGATTTTTTTCAAAGGTAATGTGTTGACCAAAAGAGACGAGAACACTTGGGAAATCTGAAGTGTTCTTTTACGGATATATTTGAATGTCATTTCAAAAAATAAACACATTTCCCATAACAATGCAGGAAGGTTAATGGAATAATGCAGGTGAAAGCTTTTTGGCTCAAAGGAGTTCCATCAGGGTAAGGTATTACTGTTTAACACACCACGACCCAGACCTGTGATTGCCAGGGTGCTCGCTATTTTTACACAAGCCAGCTCAATATTCACAGAGTTCCTGGCATAGAACCCAGCTGCCAACGTTGTGTTTGTGCCTACATGATGCCTGCTCAAGTCAAGGCGATTAATCCCTTGCTCTCCTGAACTAGAAGCAGTTTTCTTTTTCCTTCTTTTTTACTTCATAAAGTTTATGCTCCATTTTGAGCCTTCCTCTTAGATCTTTGAAATTATTAATTACAAAAATCTACATGTGTTTTTGCTTACCTGTTAGGTAAGTATGAATGAGGTAATTAACTATGAGCTAATAACAGATACCTGTAATTGATTTACAAATCTGTATCCTGGAGCTCACTTGAGTAATTAACCTAACCTAAATGGGATCTCCATGCCAGTAAGAGACTTTCTCTCAAAAGAACAATGGGGAATGTTATAAGTAGGGTTTTCCCCACCGGTCTGGCCCCACTGCCATGCCAGCCCCAAATAATACACCGAGACTCTGTATTTGATATAATGCCATTGGCCAGGTTGGCTAACTCTGTCTTAATAATTAACTCATTTCTATTAATCTAAGTACTTCCACGTGGTCTTATCGTACCAGAGAGAGGGGCGGGCATCTGCTCTCTCCAGTCTCTCCATCTTGACTCCTCCTTACCACTTCCTCGAATCCTCCTTGTGTCCTAGTCCCAACTATCTTGCTTTCCTATTGGCCAACAGTGCTTTATTAATTAACCAATATGAGAAACATATTTAAAGAATGACATCTCCCATCAGGGGAATGTCATTTGAGGTTAATCTCCAGGCCCCATAGCCAGGCACACTGCCATTCTTCAATGTATGAGTACACCCCACACATACACACATACATCACATCATATAACATGCATTTGACAAATCCAACTGAGAAGCAAAATCATCAGTATCTAGGATGCAGTTGTTTAGAAATAAGTTTTATTCCTATCAGTTTAGTGACAATCAGATTTAAATAAGAAATGGGGGAGTGTTTTATTTTTTTTATTTTTTTGTTTTGTTTTCATTTGTGAGTTATGTGGTAGAATCTTTTTGAGATTTTGGTAATCAGCAAACGTAAATGGGCTTTTAACTTTGTATTGATGAGTATTGTTGTTCTTGATTTCTTCTTCCAGGATTTAATTTTCAATGCCCCATTTGTCTTCTCATTTAGAAATAATTTGTTTTTCTCAGGATTGCAATCCCAGTGCTGTCTCTTATACGTTGATTTGTCAAACACTCTTAGATTACTTATGCTTCTAATGTTTTTAATTTTCTACATGTTTGATAAGAACTTCTTGAAATCTTTATGTTTATTAATTGAATACAGAATTTATAGTAATTTCCCTGAGATTAGAATAGAAACAATAAATAATTTTTATAAAAAATGGCAAGTGTTGTTACAAAATGAGTTAACAACCTATATACATTTGAACTAATTTATAAATCTCAATTAGATGAACTTTTCTTGACTTCCACAAAAATGTATATATAGTACACAGCAGTGCCTACATTCTTATAGCCCAGAGAATTGTTTATAGTTTTTTGATAAAAGACATCAAAATAAAGATGTAATATTTATTAATTCTTTGAGATGTTTATATGACCTATTTTTATTGCAGTCACCCTCCATTGCAATCTCTAACTCCTCCCAGATTCATCCTAAACTGCCAAACCTTTCCCTACTGCTTATCATTTATTGTTTTAACAATGCTACAAGTTCAATTTATACTGTTCTTGCACTCATGGGTGTAGGGGCAACCTCTAAAAATATGGTTCATCTATCAGGGCCCACTCCTTCAAGAAATTTGATTCTTCTCCAAGAATTTAACAACTGTCAAAAGCTTCTCAGTTAGGACTTAATACTGGCTGTGCTCCCCCACCCTCAAACTTGCTCCATGATAGAATGTTTAATGGCTTAGTTCCATGCAGGCCTTACACGGGAAAAAATGGCTGCTGCGAGTTTATGAAAGAGCATGGAGGCCCTGTCATGTTCAAGCTGTTCTTCTGTTTCCTAATCTTTGACTCTTAAACCTTTTCTTCCTCTTCTTCAACAGTGATTGGTGAGAGTCTGGGAGTTGAGAGTCAGTCACACAGATGCCCCACTTGTGGTTGAACATAAGACATTGACTTTGAAATTTTTAACTATATTTTTATTTATTTTGTATATTTTTGTGTACCATGTTCCATGGTACATGTGTATGAAGGTTCATTTTCTCATTTCACCTTGTGGGTCTCAGCAATCAGACTTAGGTAGTCAGGCTTGGTGGCAAGCACTTGTACCAATGCAGAGATTTGGTTGTTGAATCATTAATTCTAAAGTTTCTATCTTGAAAGCTGATATTTACTTGCTTCTTTAACAAGTGTGGCAACAAGCAAGATAATATATACAATAATTCTTCACATTGTTTCTTTAATACATTTTTTCATTAGGAATCATTTTACTTAGTTTTTTTTTTTTTCTTATTTTACATATAGATCCCAATTCCCTCTCCCTCCCTCCCTCCCTCATCCCACCCTCCTATTCCCTCCAACCACCCTCCCATCCTACCCAGGCCACTCCACATGTAGGGCGTGCCTTCCATGAGAGGTCATCTAAATCTGTCAAGTCATTTGAAGTAGGGTCTAGGCTCTCCCTCCTGCCTCTATCCAATACGTTTTTATCAGCTAAACATAAACTGGAGATTGGAAACAAGGAGTCTGAGGTTATAGCTAACTTGGTAGAATGCTTGATTAGCACGCAAGAAGTCCTGGTTGGATCTCCTTAACTGCATAATAACTTCATGTAGTAGGATATGCTTGTAATCCTAGTAATTTGAAAGTAGAGGCATGACAATCAGTATTTCACCGTCATTGTTACCTAATAAGGACTTCAAGTGTCAGTATATCCTAGGCAAGAGCCTCTGTAAAAATAAAACAGCAACAAAAGTGTTTGTGAGCTTCTGGTGTCTTTATAAATTATTTTTAAAAATTCCCAGAAAAATAAAAACAAAGAACAAGGAAAATTCCTTATCATCTGTGTCTCATATAGAAGCTACCACACCATCCAGCTATCAGTTTAAACATTAGAGGGAGAAGGTAACTTATTGGTAAAAAATGGGCATGGTCTTGGGTTTCATCCCTACCACCATAGAAATACAGGTTACTAGATGAAAAAATATTTCTTAAAAATATCTCCATAGTGCATTAAAACACTGAAGGGTTATATTAAAGAAAATGAGTAATAGTCTTATCTCAAATATAAAAAAATGGTAATTTACACCAAGATCAGTTCTCTGACAATATGATCTCAAATCAAATCAAAGATCTGTATATAGAAGTGAAAAAGAAAGAAAAGTAGAAGAAATCATTGGACCCAATCTCGTAATGCTCATATGAAGAACTTGAAAATTATGAATGATTGAATGGTCTGTAATTACTTTTACATAATTCCAGAATGCTATTTCGGCTTAGTTAATGTAAAGAGTGACATTACACAGAAGATTAAGATTGAATAAGAACATTTTTGTTTTAGGAAAATTTGTAAGGAGAAAGGTAACTTATTTTATAGTTTTTCTAGGGAGAAAGATAACTTATTTTATCGCTTTCTGGTTGACAAGCTTCATAAGACCATGTGTACCATTCTAAAAACAATCTTTTCATTGGTTATTTACAAATACTGTGTATGTGTCTTGTGTTTTCATCATATTTATCCCTCATTTCTCCTCTGGGATACACTCTTGCTGCTTCCCCTTGACTTCCACCCTCATGACCTTTATTTTATTTGTAACCTCTGACTCCAGTTTGTGGTGCTGCTATGGGAAGCAGACTCTCTCTCCATGGGCAGCATCAATTGCCAATACCACCTCAGCCTGGATGGACACTCATGAGGCCCACTTTTATGCTGGAATATTGACTGGCTTGATCTTGTGCAGACCACTATAGCTGCTCTGAATTTCTAGGAGTTCAATGGTCCTCCTATAACCAGAAAATAATAATTTGTTCTGTTTCTTCCTGTCCTCTGGCTCCTACAACCTTTCTGTAAACTTCTGAGGTATTCCCAGATACTTGTGGGGGTTTTAGGTGATATGATATCCTTTTTTTATAGCTAAGCTCTGCATAGAGAATTATTCTCTATACTTCGACCATTTATGAGTTTTAGAATTATCCTCTATCCACCCAACAAAGAAGCTTTCCTGATGAGAACTGAGGATTGCACTAATACATGTTAAATAAATAAATAACTAAATAACTAACTAAATAAATAAATAAATAAAATAATGCATTCATGTAGCAGTTTGGTACTGTTTTTGTTTAGTAAAATGCTAATAGTAGGCTCACCTCTATGTCCTATGTGCTCCCTAAACACATATTCATGGGCAGATTTATACTACTAGATATGTTTCTTTTTATGAAGCAGGTATAAAATGCAATCAGAAAGCATTTAGTTACACTTGTAATATCCATGCTACTGTAGAACCCAGAAACATCTCTTATAGGGCAGTTCTTACTGTGGCTATCTAGGTCTAGGTGAGATTGTTCATGACTATTCTCTCTCAGTAGACAAATAGCATCTTCCAGTACTTTGAAAGCTAGACAGCACTAAGAAAGATCTCTGGTCAGGACTGGATTAATTTCTCCGTGTTCTACAAGTCAAGTATGTGGCATCTTCTACAATCGAATAAGAACAACCAGTTCATCAAAGTAAATGAAATACAGGGCATGATCCAGAAAGCTATGTAATCCTTTCACATGTAATCCTTTCCAGGGGAAACATTGTAAATGACTTTGTCTTATATGGAACATTTTATATAGATTATATAAATTAATATGGTTCACTGTGAATTTCCGTATATGATTAAAATCATAGAACATTAATTGATCAAGTCAATACACATATTTATTAAAATTACCATTCTTGGGTCTTTTCCAGCTAAAGTAATCCCTTCTACTTTTGGGTTGGTTTACATATTTTTATCTTTTCATTTCAGTATATGAGAAAGAACATGTGGTGTTTATATTCCTGGGCTTCTTTCTTGGCATATTTTCCTTTTTTATTTTTTAATTTAAATTAAAAACAATCTTATTTTGCATACAAATCTCATTTCCCTCTCCCTCCTGTCCTCCCATCCCTCCCACTAACCCCCCATCCCACCAGCCACTCTCTATGGAAGGTTAGGCCTCCCATGGGGGATCATCAAAGTCTGTCACATCATTTGGGGCAGGGTCTAGGCCCTCCCCCATGTATCTAGGCTGGTGTATTTTTCTTACTCCCATCCATTTTGTCTGGAAATAAAAGGATTTCCAGCTTATGGCTAAATAATACTCATAGATATTATGTATTACATGCATGTAATTTTTGCCCATTTACCAATATGTGGGTATCTAGGCTAACTCACTATCTTATCTTGCATATTATTCTTAATGCTGCAAGCAAAACAACATAGTGTTTTTCCTCCTGCCGCTGGTCTTGTCCCACTGCCGTGCCAGCCCCAAATAATACAGAGACTCTGTATTTCATACAATGCTGTTGGCCCGGTTGTTTCTTATCGGCTAGCTCTGTCTTAATTATTAACCCATTTCTATGTATTTCCACATGGTCTTTACCAGGGAGAGGCAGGTGGCGGTTCTGCCTTCTCCAGACTCTCCATCTTGACTCCTCATTTCTACTTCCTCTTTCCTCCTTGTCTCCTAGTCCCACCTATCTTGCTTTCCTATTGGCCAACAGTGCTTTATTCATTAACCAGTATGAGAAACATATACAGAATGACATCTTCCATCAACATAGTTACTTTTACAAGTAGATTTAATTACCTCTTGATTTTATCTAGAAATGGTATACTTAGATCTTTTGTTTTCTTTTTCTTATTTTCTTTTTCTTTCTTTCTTTTTTTTTGTTTTGTTTTTTACCTCCATAATGACTAAATACTAGACATTTCCATCAACCAGGTGTGATACCATGTGTGATGTTTCTTCTTCCTCTACTTCCTAACCATCATATTTCTTTTTTGTTATTAATTTATAGTTTTATGATCATGGCCATTCTAACTCTAGTAACATACCAACTTATTTTGATTTGGCCTTGCATTTCTCTGACTGTGGTGATATCAAGCACATATATGGAGGATGGATAAGCCACATAGAGCTGAAGAGATAGCTCAGTTGGGTGTGTGTTTACCATGCAAATATGAGAACCTGAATTTGTTAATCAGAATATATATTTAAAAGCAGGCAATGATGGCAGACATTTTATCCACTTTGTCCATTTGCCTATATGTGCGTACCAATCCTAGTTCTATAGATGAAGAGAGGGGGATCCCTGGTGTTTGATGGCCACTGAGCTACTACTGTGTGGGCCAATGAGAGATTCTCTCTCAAATCACACAAGATGATGACAGAGAAGCACTAAAGTTGTCATCTGGCCTCAGTGTGTGCCTGTACAGTAGCACATCTGCACATATACAAACATGCACACATACTCTCAGAACAGTGATTAGGACTTCTGAATCCTCTCTTCCCTAACACTGATTCATAGCGCAGCTTCCAAGGTGATAGCTCTTTTTTGAATTCAGCAAAGCTAAATGAGGCTTTGTTCCCAGAAGAGCACTCAGCTTACGTGGGCCTTTCTCAAGGTTGTCTTCACCTTTGGTAGTGAAGAGCATTAAGAAGAACACAGTGTAGTTAGATGACGTCTCTTTCTTTTTCTTATTCTCAGTGCACTACAGCCCACAGCTTTCCCCCATTTAATTCTCTAGTAGTGCTGAAAGGGAGCAGAGACGCAAATGTCCTTTCTCTCATTTCACCAGTGAGAAAACAGAAGTTCAAAGAGGTTAAATGGCTTAGCCAAGATAATCCTTTGAGTTGATGCCAGCACCAGGAATAGCATGTCTGTCTGCTCACACTCTTTCATGTGATTCTCTGTCCACTGTCATAGCCTGACTGATAAAAGACATTGTCCTTCTCTCTGCCACAGAGTCCTTTACTGGGACACGAAGACAGTGTCAAGACAGCCCAGATACAAAGAATGCTGTCTGAAGGGATGATCTCTTCTGTTGACTCTCTTCCATGAAATTTCACAGCCACAGTCTAATGGGCAACTCAAAACACCTATTAAGATCATATTTCCATTAGCTCTAGCTTCAGCTGTATTTTGCAGAAATTAGAGGTACATTTTGTGATCTGACTGCTTAGATGAGTGCTTCAGGAGTCAGAGATACATTGCTGCTTGGGTAAGACAAAATTCTTGCCAGTTGTTTCTACCCCAGTTCTTAGGCATTTAGAATTCAGAATCAACACTATATATTATAATTTGGAACCATACATCATCGTCTTGCACATATTTGCAGGAAAGAAAGTTGCCCAACTCATTAAATACACTCATGATTCAAGTCTTATGACCTTATGTGGCAGCCCAGCATGTGGCTTACTAAGTATATTAAATCATCCTTCTTATGCACACAGGAGAACTTGACCTCCAAAATACCATACTGCTTTTCATGAAATGGCGATGGAACTCAGAGGCTAAGGAAAATATTGGAAGGCATCAAGCTCATATAGTTATTCAATGTGGTACCTATTTCTAGCTTCAGATCTCACCTCTTGAGGAAAAGTTACTCCAGAAACAATGTTAATAGTCAAACTCTAAAACTTCATTGATATCACATCTGCTTTCTGTTTCACAAACATACTATTAATCAAACTAGCCATTTGACCCTCTGATTGTTCCATGTCACTTACTTTTTAAGAATAATTCTAGTGTCCCTCTCTGAGGTTCTTCAAAACAAATCTGAGATTTTTTTCTCTATCTTTTTAGCCAATAGTTCATGCTTTGTCCATATTAAGGCCTCAGAGATGTTAGTCTAGTTCGATGTGGAGATACATTACCAACACCTTTCAGGGTGTAAGTAACATACATTTGTGGTTTTCCTTTTGTGTAATGAGGAAAGGTCTATGTCAGGGAAGTAAATGCTTGGTACATTTGCAAATAATCTTCCTTCTCATGTTCACTAAAGCAGTTACTAATATATCATGACACCACTCCTTGTAGGTATGGGCATGATCTCAAGTGCTTTCTTCACAATAGAAACAGTCTATTACTTTCCATTTGAACAAGAAAATGAGAGATATTATATCACTTAGCATAAGATACCAGGAATGATGCAAGTTTTTATGTGCTAAGAATGAAACCTAGGATTGTCCATTTCAAGCATTCTGTTACTAAGCTACATATGCAGCACAGAAATTTATATAGGTACAATAGAAAAGGGAGCTTTCAGAAATTGACTTAATACTGACTTCAGGAAGGAACTGTATTGTATGTGCAATTAAGTATGAACATTTTCTCAGTCAATCATTTTTTCTGCAAACGTTACACTGAGTTTGATTTTAACTGTATAAATGAACCCATATAAGTTATGAAACTTATACACCATAGGCCTTCTACTAATATAATTGATAACTATGGCCTTAACTTTCAGGTATTTGTCTGCATAGGTGGATAATGCCAGCTTCCTTACTGAGAAAGAAATACATAGAAAGGTATAAAGGGAAGATCTATGTTTCTATAGTCTCAACAAGCAGGATGTGAGTCTGGGGAGACAGTTATCAGTAAAGTGCTTGCTAAGGACCTGTGGAGACCTGAATTTAATTCTCAGAACATATGTGAAAAAATCAGGCATGGGAGTGCACATTGTAATCCTAGCACTGGGGAGGCAGATATAGATGGGTTAGTGGGACCCTGTGTTGTCACTCTCACCTGCCTAGTAGATTCTAGGCCAGCGAGTAACTGTCTCAAAAACAAGGGGATGGCCCTCCTGAGGAATGATTCCTGAGACACACACACACACACGCACACACACACACACACACACACACACACACACACACTGTAAACAAGTCTGATAAGTTGAACAAATGAACATTGAAAATTGGAATGGGTTATTATTGAATAGATTCTTCAGTAGTCTACTACTATCACTATGACTCTTTAGCAATTATTTCTTCATGGTGGTCTATAGGCATAATAACTGAATTTAAACTCAAGTGATATAAAGCAGCTGATGTTTATTGCCTATGAAAGAAGTCACTGTGCATCAGGAACTTCTTAGCAAATTGTTGTCAATTAGTAGTTAAGAAGTCCATTACTGTTCCCTTCTCAGAATGCATTTGTCTTAGACACATGACCTCCAAAATTACTACTCAACAGAATATCGCCAGTACTGCATGCACGTTTACATTCTTTGGCCTTCATAAAGAAACATGACTTCTATCTCTGTGTAAGGGAGCCTATAAAAAAAGGTTGTTCTGGCCTTCTGGACATGCTCCAAAGCTACACAGAAAAACCCTGTCTTGAAACTGACAAAAAAGTTGTTCTTTGGGTCCATGAATAGGAAAATATAATGTGTCTATGACTAAGGCATTGGTACACTTAGGCATTGGTGCACTTGACTAATATGTGGCAGGGATGTTTGAAGGATAGCATTGAGTGAAGATTTAGGTTTATGAATTGCTCAGCCATTGAAGATCACATTCTACTTTACTTAAATGAATTAAGCCATCCATTGGAAACCACTAAGTTAGTCTGAGAAAGATGATAAGATGTATAGTCTTACTATTTATTTATCAATTCAATGAGTACTTGCATCAACCAGGTACTGAAGTTGCAAAGCCAATTTATTACTTTATAACTTGGCCCATTAGCATCTCTAGTGCTTTTAACCAAATGGTGAGTAATGAATTTGTGTGGGATCATCTCACCATGAAATGAAAGGTGCTGTTCTTACTGCTCTCTCTTTCATAAACTGCCTTTTGAAATCTAACATTTGCACTGCCACATTTGAATGTATTTTCTTCACATTTCTCAGTCTGCTTAAAATTAAGGTTATACTCATCATCATTTCAATCAAAACACACAATTAGAACTAAGTATGGCTGTTTACATCTTGTAATCCCAGAATTTGCAAGACTGAGGCACATCAATTCCCCATGAGTTCAAAGCCAGCTTGGGCTATGTGACAAATTCCAGAATAGTCAGACCTAGAGAGTGAGACTCTCAGTCTGACAAAACTACACTGAACCCACATAAAGCAAACCAAAACTAAATCTACAAACAGATATTCTTTAATCTGTTTCTGTATAGGACAATTTATGTCTTTGTTCATATTTGGGAATAATTGATATAGTCCTCTATTCAGTTATTACACAATATAAAAAAATAACCATTAGAGAATCCCAGTGGGGATTCTGTTCATTTACCCAACTATCTTTAAAAACCTTCACAGTTTTTCCTAATTCTAATTTTTATAGTTTCTCTCATGTTCATTATGTTCTTAATAGACATATGCTCAGGTAAATATGTATTTAAAAGGTCTGGCTACAGAAGCCAGACATTGAGACATGTCTTCTGTCCCAGTGTTTGTATTTCCCCCCCCCCCCCAAAATGTACTACTCACTGCAGACGGATGCCCTGATAATTGATTTACTTATTTTCAATTTATTTATTCATATGTAAGAAGATATTATTTTTATGTCATTGAAAAGTTGTGATTGGATTGTTACCTTTTCCTACTAGCTTATTTTTAATTTTTTTTTATTTTTAAGATTGAAAGGTGATTGTTAGTTCTGTTTAGTGTAGGGCCAAAGTTTTCAAGGTGGAAAAAGTTGATACTCTTAAAAAGAAATCTATTTTATGCTTAGAGACATGAATATAGGAATATTATGGCCATATGCATAAAATTTTCAAAATGATTTCTTCAGGTTGGCTAATGCTTGTTTATCAAATACAAACAAAGTAGTCATATAGTTAAAGAATTTTGTATAGTGATAGAACTGAGTTATTAAATAAAACATTATTTTTTAGCCTTATTCTCCCTTTATAAATAAGTTCTACAGAACATGTTAGCTTCTTCATCATTCTAATTTGTCATCTGTCTAATTGTCTAATGCATTTTCCCTAATTAACATGAGTTAATACATTACTCATATTTCCATGGGACATTAGTTGATACTCAGTGAGGGAAAAAATGAAAGAGGATTTTATATTAAAATACATTCAAGCTATGTTGAATAGAATACAATTTTTTTATCTAAAACTTTAAGGGTGTGGAAAGAAGTATGCTATGCCTTGTTGGCTTCTTCATTAAGGAGGTTTTAGTTTGGCTACATTTTCCTTCCTTTGTAGAATATTTTTACACATTCATATTTCTAATCATTCCAGAAAATTGGGTTCTTCTTGGCTGTGCTACTACAGTCTTGGCAGCTGAATGGAGGTCCACCAACAAGCCCAACAAATTCCAAATCCTTAAGTCTACCCTTTATCTGTACTATGGGTTCATTTTCCTGTGAATCAATAATCCACAGAGCATTCAACTAAAAACACACATGCTCAGGACATAGTTCTATTGGTAGAATGATTGCTTAGTAAATGCATAAGGCCCTAGATTCAGCACCTAGCACCTAAGTCCAGAAATCCTAGCACTTGGAGGATGGAGGTAGGATGGTCAGAAATTCAATACCACATTGAACAGCCCATATTATTTTTGAAATGTCCTTCTCTTAGGAAATTTAAATACAGACTTTGAAAGCTATAACTGTTAAAATCTGCCTCTTAAATATAAAAATAATTGCTGAACTCATGAAAACCTTACTACAATAAAATAATATTTTTTTTTATAATCTTTGGTGACAACGTTAAGAACCTTGGATTATGCAACAGAACCTTTTTCTTCCTTAATTCAGAACAATAAAATTCTATCCACTTATCAGCTTAAGTCCTTTCAACCATTTAACACTCAAAGGATTGAGCTGAATTCTGAAATATCTTTCACAGGCTCATGGTTTTACCACTCATGTGCCAGTTTGTAGTTCTGTTTTGAAATGTGTAGTACCTTTAGAAAGAGGGGCTCACCTGGTTGAAATATACCTCCTGCAGTGGTCTCTTGAAGGTTATACCTGCCTCTGATAGTATCCATTGTTTCCTTCTTGTCTGGTCCCACCATTCTCTTCCACACACTGATGGGTAGCATCCTCAGAACCATGAAAAAAAAGCAATCCTTCACTCTGGTTTGTTATTTCTATCAGATATGTGGTTTGTAGCACATGATGTATCTTTTACATACTCTCATTTTACCACTATCAAGGGATGGGTGTTTTGGACAAATTATTCATTAGGTTATGGATTATAAACATTTGGATGACAAGAAACCCTTAAAGGAAAAACCATATCAATGAGCTACACAAGTGCTATGCATATACTCTTTGTTTCCCTTCTACTACTTAGTTATGTAGTTCTTTTTGTTCTATCTACATATAGTTATGTCTGTGCATGTTCATATATGTGTTCTTGTTGACTTCTGTTGTTGTGGTAAACATCATGGCCAAAAGTAACTTGGGGGGAAAGGCTTTTATGTCATTGTCTAGGTTACAATCTGACTATAGTTACCTAGGCCCTCTTGTACTAATTATCAATCAATAGAATGTCCTTCAGTCATGTCCACAGACTGATAGGAAAGAGAAAATTCCTTAGCTCAGGACCCCTCTCCCATGGTATGGAAAATTAACCACAAATATTAGTAATCATGTCCTGGCAGGAGGTGCTAAATATGTGTGTGTGTGTGTGTGTGTGTGTGTGTGTGTGTGTGTGTGTGTGTGTGTGCAGGCAGGAGTTAATGTCATATATTTTTCCCCACCATTGTCTACCTGAGGTAGAGTCTCAGTTGTTTCCAAACATCACCTGTTATCTGTTAAAGCTAGCTATTGTATCCTGGCACTATGTGCTCCACTTATTCTTCTGGAATTTACACAGGTACTTGGGATTTGAAGTCATGGCAAGTGCTTCACCCACTAAGCTATCTCACTAGATATGAAGTCTTTACTCATTTCTATTGGATTCCAGGATATTTGAAGGCTTCCAAATTTTTTAGTTTGGCTTTGATGAAACTTTTGATTCATCCTTGGCTTGTGAAGTAGAGATACTACTCTAAACATCAGATTGCTCTAAAGTTTGAGTAGTTTTAGTGCTACATGGCTGTCACCTTACCCTACTGTTGATCAACTTTACTGAAAAGAAAAGTAGGCAATCAGACAATATGGCAAAATTTCTGACTTTTTCCTGCAGTTTCTTTTTCCGCTGTGGCCCCCTAAGCATGCTGTTCTCCTGGAAATCAGGCTGCAAGATCAAACTCTAATTGATAAGACATTATGACTTTTTCTCTTCGTATACTCACTTCCAACTGTCTTCTCCACTCATTTTCTTTATGCTTCACTTCATTAGGGACATCCTCAGTTATCTGTGGAAATATTTTTTTTTCTCTCGAGTTCTAGAATATCAACATTTCATCTTCTGTGTCCCTTCAAATGATTTGCAAACATAAATCTTACTAGGATTATAAGAACTTTGGAGATTTCCCTTACTGGAATCACCAAACCACTCATTCAATAAACTATTTATAGCCTTATCCATTACTTCAAAGAAGTTTCTGTTTTTGAATATAGCTGTTGATCATTCACAATGATAGGCATATTAAAGTGTAATACACTTTATCCAATGAACTAATTCATCTAAATGTATCATTTATTTCCAGCCCATCCACTAGATTTAGACTGTATGTAGAAAGATTGTGGAAGCATATTTATAATAGATTATTGGCACAAGACCATTGTTTATATTACAATCAACCAAAATCATTGCTTAAGGCACACATTTCTTTCTTCTTACCAAGTCTCTCACTGAACATTTCCTGGAGGCTCTCCCTTTGCAGAAACTAAAGATACAACTATAAGCAAAATGAGCATAGTCTATATACTTTTTGATAATCTTTGATTTTTGAACAGCTTGAGAATTGAACTCATAGCTGCATGCATGTTTGAAAAATATTTTGTCATCAAATTAGCTACAACTCATATTTTAGAAAGGACAAAGAATAAAGGGATTGGACATTAATTAATCACACAAATGCAGATAAAACTAAAAGATATAATTCATATGTGACATTATGAGAGAACCTATTAATTGTTATTAGAAAGGTTTTCCTTCATGTCATTTGAACTAAAGTTGGATAAATGTGTTGGTCAAGCAATGGCAGTAATAGAGGAATTTGTGGATATAAGCAATGTAAAGAGATTAATTTTGTCTTTTATAGCTGATAAACAAAAGACCTGAGGCTGGAATTTTTATCATTTTATTTAATGTTGATATATACATATAATATGTTAGGTTGAAATCTCCCCACCCCCCTTTTTTACTATCTTTCCCATCTTCATGTTGTTTGTTTGTTTGTACATTTTTTCCATTGAGGCCATTTAGTGATACCTGTTCAGAAGCCTGCTACCACCCACTTAAGCATGGATAGCCACTCAGAGGTTAAATACCTAAACAGAAGACTGACTCTCCACTCACCCTCTACAAACATTAATCACAAATAGCTCTTCAAATAGAGTAGGCTTTCATTAACTCCTCCTCATTTGATACTGGGATTTTGACTGCTTGATTCTGTGCAAGAGTTTTACATGTAAAACTTGCCACCACGAGTTCATAAATACAACTACAGTGTCATTCTAGAGACTTTGGATCTTATAGCCTTTAAGTTCCCTCTTCTGGGGTAATTCTTTAGCCTTGGCTGCAGGGGTTGTGACATAGAAGTCCCATCTAGAGATGAGTACTATACAACCTGTCACCCTCTGCAAGCTAGCAGTTGTGACTCTCTGTATAAATTATTATCTACTTCAAAAAGTAATTTTTATGATGAAAGGTGAAAGCTCTATTAATCTATGTTGTATAAAGAAGGTACTTTTACTATATCCATTTAGCAGATTATTACCATTATTTGGGCTACATAATTTGTAAATAATATGAATTCTCTTCTTATGGGTTTTGGAGTCATGAAGCCTAAAATCAATATGCCAAACAGACTGACTATTTAGGAAGAGATTTGCAATGTATATATGCATGAAAGGTTTGGGGGCCAAGGCCCATACTGTAGCAGTGTAATATGCTAAGCCCAGCCACCAATCCCAATGCTAATTAAAGTTTCAAGTAGTGAGGCAAAAGGAAAAAATAATCTAATCAACATTTGGGTAAGAGGAACAGAGCAACAGTCCAGTGACAGCACCCCCCCCACCATGTGTCTTCAGTTATTAACAAAATTTTATATTCACATAGAAGAAGAGTTAGGATATGGCTGAATAGAAATGCAAAATTAAGGAGACCCTTTTGTATGTGGTCCTGTCCATTAATGTCTCTGTTCTACAAGGTTGTGTGATATACTGTTAACCTGCTAATCCCTGTCATTACCCTAGCAGATTGACTAATCTGATCGCTTCAAGATTATCTGCTCTAGTATGTCACCTCTTCTTGTAGGTAATTGCTCCTATCATGAGCAGTCTATTCTTCTGTTTCCCAATTGCTATCATGGAGTTTCCATTTTTTGTCAATAAACAAAGCTGTTTATTGATCAGCACTGTGTTCCTGGAGTCCAACGTGACCGAAGAAGAAAGCATGAAGAAATGACTTATGTGTCTGCCTTCAGCCTTGAATGGGCATGAGGCAGATTAAAAGGATCCTTGGTGACCTGCACAATCAAGCAAGAGTCTCAGATGAAGTGATGTAAACAACCAGATATAAAAGATAGCAGATGACAAAATTTCCTGTTGCTTTCACCCACCTTGTGGTCCCCAAGTGAGGAGCCAATTCTTTCTAGACATCAAAGTTTCCAAGTTTCTGTACCCTTCCACATGGTGCCCCCTCCTGAGGGTAATTTCTAATAATGCTGTTACATGAAGTATTAGATTTTACCTTACAAGTACAGGACATAATTAAAATAGTATTTCATTGATTTGTTTCTTAGTCTACCATGTGTCTATTTCTTTCCTCATATAAATGTAAATATATGATATTATTTTTTCTAAATTTGAGTGGTCTTTAGTGCTGAATAGGATAGGATGCTATAAGGTGAAAGTATAAGAAAATAATCATTGTAAGTAACTCTTATGATAGCCCAGAACTCCTAAGACGACATCTTCTTGGCACTGGTTACTAGAAAGAATTAAAGAATCTCCTAGGGATCATGAGAAACCCATTTATACCAGTCAATGTTTTTATGACCTCGGCAAGTTGTTCAACATTTCTTTGTTATTGTCTGTCAACTGTCAGTAATGATTTCACTAGTGACTACTTTATAGAGTTTGGTGAATATTTTATTGTAGCCTAGGGTATTAGTTGCTTTTCTAATTTTTGTAACCAAATACCTGGATAAAAACAAGTTAAGGATGGGGGAATGATTATTTTGACTAATACCTTGAGGAAATGTAATATACCATGGCAGAAAGCTGGTGGCTGCAATAGTGTGAGTAAGCTGGACACACTACTTACAAGCAAGGAAGCAGAAAGGTGACAGAAAACATAGCCAGACCACTCTACTCCCAGGAACCCTCTTCATGTAGCAAGGTGCCACCTTCCAAAGGTTTCATAACTTTCCAAAATAATACCATCTTCCTGCTACCTCATACCCATCTCTCCCCTCCTCTTTTCCCTTTCTCTTTCTCCTAACTCCATCTCCTCCACACCCTCCATGCTCCCAATTTGCTCAGGAGATATTTTCCTTTTCCCCTTCTCCAGGGGACCATGTATGTCTCTCTTGGGGTCTTTCTTGTTTCTTAGCTCTTCTGGTGGTGTGAATTGTAGGCTGGTATTCCTTTGCTCTATGTCTAAAATCCATAAATGAGTAAGTACATATCATGTTTGTATTTTTGTGATTTGGATGGTTTCTTCTAATTCCATCCATTTCCCTGCAAATTTCAGAATTCCATTGTGTTTTTCCACTGAGTACTACTCCATTATGTAAATATATCACATTTTCTCCATCCATTTTTCAGTTGAGGGACATCTAGGTTGATTCTAGGTTCTAGTTATTACAAATGATGCTGCTGTGAATAGAGTTGAACAGGTGTCATTGTTGCCTAAAAATGCATCTTTTTGGTACGTGCTTAAGAGTGGAAATGATGGATGTTGTGGTAGACCGATTCTCATTTTTCCTGAGTAACTGATATACTGATTTCCAAAGTTGCTATAGAAGTTACACCCCCACCAACAGTGCTCCCCTTTCTCCACAGATGCTCTAACATAAACTGTCTGTGCTGGTTTTGATTCTAGCCATTCTGACAGGTGTAAGATGGTATATCAGATTTGTTTTGATTTGCATTTCCCTGATGGCTAAGGATGTTGAGCACTTTCTTAAGTGAATTCAGCCATTTTAGATTCCTCTATTGAGAATTCTCTATTTACTTCTGTACCCACTTTTTAATTGGATTATTCGGTGTTTTAGTGACTAATTCTTTATTTCTTTGTATATTTTGGAGACCAGCTCTCATGTCAGATGAGGGGTTGGTAAATATCTTTTCCCATTCTGTGGGCTTCTGTTTTGTCTTGTTGACTGTCTCCTTTGCCTTACAGAAGCTTCTCAGTTTCTGGAGGTTCCATTTATTAATTGTCGATCTCAGTGTCTGTGCTACAGGTGTTATCATGTTCAGAAAGCTGTCTCCTGTACCAATTCATTCAGGGTACCTTATACTTTCTCTTCTAAGAGGTTTATTGTGGCTGGGTTTATATTGTGGTGGGAACTTGGTTGACATGTAAAACAACCTAGTTTTAAATAAATAGCTTTTAAAAATGGAAAAAAAAGAACAAAAATAACACTATGTTCTGGGGACCAAGTGTTCAAACACATGAGCTTCTGGAGGATATTTCACATTCAAACCACATTGAATTGGGTCCCCATATAAATACCAGACATTTTAGTTAAATGATTGCTCATCACTACTAAATTACAAGTAATTCGATAAAAATAAAGGTAATTAAATAATGGTGAGTGCTGACAACAGATTTTTGTTAAAAGTAAATTTCAACTGATAAAACTCTTTATTAAAGAAAGATCAGACAAGGATATAAATTATATTGGAAGAGAAGAAAGTGATGCTGTGAAACTGATTAAAAATATAGTTGATAAAATGATACCTTGGAAAACTGGAAATTGATGAACTTTTGTTAATTGCTAGTTTTTGGAGGAGAAAGATGGATGTTTGTAGTAAACATAAATGAAAGATTTTTTTTAAAAAAATAGTTCCCTTGAAACAAGGAGGCACACCACAAATGTATGTAATGCTGTGCCTTGGGTTGAAATATTTCTCAAATGTCCTTGAAAGTTCCCAAGGACAATCTTTCCTCAGGAAAGTATTTCTCCTGTGAGTAAATTATGTTCTTGCCTAGAAATGAAATGCAGTAATGTATTACATTGCAAGCTAGCTGATAGCAAGGCTAAAAGAAGTTCAGGGAAAATGTCACATTGCAATCTTGGGCTGAAGTCTCTGTTTCTGAATTGGCTTTCATATTCATTCAAAATAACCCAGAAAGGTGTTTTGATTGCTTGCTACTTATCCATTACTGAGATTTATTTGAAATTATTACTGCACCAAGAATATCTTGCCTTAAATTTTGTAAAGCTTAGCTGCTCAATTGATAAGCTAAAGTTTCCTTTACCGGAAAATGGCCCCTCTTAAGCAGTCTTAAAATAATAACATTTAAGATATTTACTTGCTTTGGAAGAGAGCTTTGTACTTTCCAAAGTTCTTTATATGCATCCCTATGAGACAGCTACAGTAAGTTCTGTCGCTGGTGTTTTTACAGGGGGATAAATGGATTCCAGAGTAGAAAGGCTAAGGCAAAAAAGTGAGCACAAGTTTTAAATCAACCTGGATCACATAGTGTGTTCAAGGTCAACAAGGGATATATACATAGGGAGGACCTGTCAAAGCAGAACCAACCACACCACAAATAATGAATACAAAATAATCAGATATAAAAGCTGTAAAGAAAAAGTATTTGATCAAGGTCATTTCTGCCAGTGAGACATAGGTCGCATCACAGAAATGACTTTATGAGCAGAAGGGAGTCTAACCAAGAAAGCTTGAGCTTTTGGTTCTTTTGTTGCTGATAAGTGTTGCCTGCCATGTTTAAGGTACAAATGAAAAAGAAGTCATAGGTTCTCTAGTATCCCCTTCAGTATTTTTTAGATCAAAGAGAGCATTTTTAAGCTGTACATATTCCCTTTTGCTAAAAAACAACTGATTATAATGATACTTTGCCACATGAGACTTAGAATTTTAATTCAATCACTTACTGCTTGTATAGCCTTTTAGAAAGATACATTTCAGAGCCTGTGTATTCTTCTATTGTCACATTTAATACTATCTGACATTTAATGATTAGAGATTTATTTATTTAAAATATTGTCTTGGTGCTTAATACATTTCAGATATTGTGCTAAAAGTTACAAAATTTTCTTGATGGGCAGAAAGTATTTTCAACTGAATAACAAATACTCAGGTAAAGCTTGAACTGTCTGCAGAAGATGTGAGTGTGCATCAAGGCATGCATATAAAGATAAGAGAAAAGTTTTCAGATGTCTGTTCTCTTTCTAATTTTTTTTTAACTCTGAGGGTTTTAGGAATCAAATTAAAGTTGTCAGGCTAAGTGACAAATGACATGCTTCCCTCTTCTCCCCTTCTCTTTCTCCTGGATCCCTCTCCACTCATTGCCCCCTCACATTCCCAATGTATTCAGGTGATCTTGTCCATTTCCCCTTCTGTGAGGGACTATGCATGTCTCTCTTGGGTCCTCCTTGTTTCCTAAGGAAGCTGTTTCCTGTACAAATTCCTTCAGGGTACCTCCCACTTTCTCTTCTAAGAGCTTTAGTGTGGCTGGATTTATATTGAGGTCTTTGATCCATTTGAACTTAAGTTTGTGCATGGCGATAGATATGAATCTATCTGCAGTCTTCTACATGCCAGCATCCAGTTATGCCAGCACCATTTGTTTAAGATGCTTTCTTTTTTCCATTGTATAATTTTTGGCATCTTTGTCAAAATATCAGGTGTTCATAAGTGTGTGGATTAATATCAGGTTTACATTTTGTTTCCATTGGACTTCCTGGCTATTTTTGTGCCAGTACCAAGGACTATGGCTCTATAGTAGACCTTGAAGTCAGAGATGGTGATGCCTCCAGAAGTTCCTTTGTTGTACAGAGTTGTTTTGGCTATCCTGGGACTTTGGTTTTTGCATATAAAGTTGAGTATTGTTCTTTCAAGTTCTGTGAAGAATTTTGCTGGGATTTTGATGGGGATTGCATTGAATCTGTAGATGGCTTTTGGCAAGGCTACCATTTTTACCTTGTTGATCCTGCCTATCCATGAGCATGGAATATCTTTTTCTGATATCTTCTTTAATTTCTTTCTTGAAAAACTCAAAGTTCTTGCTATATAGGTCTTTCACTTGTTTGGTTAGTGTTACCCCAAGATATTTTATGTTATTTGTGGCTATTGTAAAGGATTATGTTTCTCTGATTTCTTTCTCAGCCCCTTTATCCTCTGCTACAGATATTTTTTTTGTGTGTTAATCTTGTATCCTGCCACTTTTACTGATGGGGTTTATCAGCTGCAGTAGTTTTTAGGGTCACTTATCTAAACTATCATATCATCTATCTACAAATAGTGAAAGTTTGGCTTCTTTGTTGCCGATTTATATCCCCTTGATCTCCTCTTGTTGTCTTATTGCTCTAGCTAGACCTTCAAGTACAATATTGAAGAGATAACCTTGTCTTATTCCTAAGTTAGAAGAATCGATTTAAGTTTCTCTCCATTTCATTTGATGTTGGCTGTTGGTTTACTGTGTATTTCTTTGATTATTTTTAGGTATGTTCCTGTTATCCCTGATCTCTCCAAATTCTTTATCATGATGGGGTGTTGGATTTTGTCAAAGCATTTTTCAGCATCTAGTGAGATGACCATATAGTTTTTCTTTTTTCAATTTGTTTATAAGGTGAATTGCATTATTATATTTTCTTATGTTGAGCCATCCCTGCATTCCTGGGATGAAGACTACTTACTGTCATGGTGGATAAATTTCTCTGATGTGTTCTTGGATTCAATTTGCCAGTATTTTCAGGTATTGAACTGCTTGAATTGTTTCCTTCATCTGTTTTTTTTTTTTTTTTTTTTTTCCTTGCCGTTCCTTGCTTTCTTTAAGAGATTTGTTGATTTATTGCATTTTTTTTTTTTGGTTTGTCTTTACTTCTATTTTTTCCACTTGTTGTTTGTTTTTTCTTCTACTTTTTTAAGGGATTTTATCATATCATCTTTGAGGGCCTCTAGCATTTTCATGATGTTGTTTTTAGGGTCATTCTCTTCTGCTTCATTTGCTTTGGTGTGTTCAGGTCTGGTTGGTGTAGAGTCCCTAGGTTCTGCTGGTATCATATTGTTGAATGTGTTCTTATACTGCTGTCTTCCCATCTCTTCTTCCTGTGGACACAAATGGCGTTTCTCTACTATCCTCTCCTGATGGATGTAGGTGAGTCAGAATTTCCATGTCAGTAACTCTGGATGGTTTAAGCTCTCTTGGAGATCTCAAGCACAGGGTACAGAAGGGCCAGGGATGAGAGGGGGACAGGCTCCACATAGTCAAGCATGCCTGGGTGGGACCACTGAAGCAGAGGGTGTATGGGGGTCAAGGTGCAAAGCCAACCCAGAAAGTTCCAAGGAAAGAATGGGGGAAGGGGTGTTGGACCTGAGCTTGCTCCAGAGTCACCTCAAGCAGAGGGTGGAGGGGGTGAAGGTCAGGTGAGGTCAGGTCAGGCTCTGAATGGGTGAGTGTGGTAGGGTGGGTCCACTAAGGGCAGAGCCAAAGAAGGAAGTTCCAAGGAAAGGATGGGGGTGTTGGAACCAAGCTGACCAAACATTCATCTCAAGCAGGGGGTGCAGCAAGGCCAAAGCTGAACCATAATTTTATAGTCATTATATGAGGCATCCCTTACTCTTTCAATATGACTGAAATTGTTGCCTTCTTGATCTTATAAAACTAAATGCTGATTTTTCAGTACTACTAGTATAAATGAGGAAATCTTTAAAAGAAATATAATTTTATTTTATTTTATGATTCAAACCATAGATAAGTAATACTTTGTTATTGGTCATCCTACTTATGAAAACTCGAACCATCAATTTTACCATCTGCATTTAGTAGAGAAAATGAAGAAATCAATAACATTTTTATTTCATGTGTAAGATAATAAGAGCCACTTCACATTGTATTTATATTTATGTTAATCACAGATTTTAGGGCAGATAATATAGATAAAAATAATAATTAAAAAAAACTTTTAAAAAGTTAGGCAGTGGTGGTGCATGCCTTTAATCCCAGCACTTGGGAGGCAGAGGCAGGTGGATTTCTGTGAGTTAGAGACCACCCTGATCTACAAGAGCTGGGTCCAGGACAGCCTCCAAAGCCACAGAGAAACCCTATCTTGAAATAATAATAATGATGATGATGATGATGATGATAATTCCAGGTGGTTCAAAAGTATTGCATTTTTCATAGTTTATAGTAACATCTGGCAGAACACTGTAATATGAGAAAAAAAATTATTTCTTTCCTTTGAGATGCCTAAACAGATGAGCTGTGTGGTTTATTTTGTTTTGTTTCTTTTTGTCTCCTTAATATTTTTATTATTATTAATTTTTTTGGAAAGAATTGAGTACATTCCAAGTATGGTGGCACATGTCTATAATCTCAACACAAGGAGGCATAGGCAGGAGGAACAGAAGATCAAGATCCTCTTCAATCACATAGAAAACCTTAGCCTTGGCTGAAAAAGATGAGACTCTTACTTAAGAAAGAATATAATGAAGTATAATACAGATCTTAAAGTCAACTGGGACCCAGAAAAACAGGTGCTTAAGGACCTCTTCCTTCTTTCACAGGGAACTTGAGGGAGATTACCAGCACCCATTTGAGACATCTCACAATCCACTATAACTCCAATCTAGGGGACCTAACCATCTCTTCTGTTCTCTATGGTTACCTGACATGTGACATATACAAACACACACACGCACACACGCACACACACACACACACACACACACACGCACACACACACACACACACACACACACACACACACACACACACACGAGAAAGAGATTATTTTTAAAATTTATGACCAGGTTGCATTTTATCCCTTGACTCTGAAATAATTAATAAAAACTCTATCACTACTAAAAGCAAAAGAAGGAGATAAATGTGAGAGTTTTCTCATCTCAGGTGGACTTTTGAGAGGAGTAAGCTTTAATTAGAAGCCAAGTAAAACTACATTTTATCAAACCCTAAAATAATAAAATGAATAATTTTTTCAACATTTTACAGGGTACAAAATTCTATATGTTACCTCTAATGTATTAGCTGGACCCTTTCCTTTAGTCTGTCATGCATTGTCCACCTTGCTTTCATTCATGAGGAAAACCCTTAGTTTCAAAGCCTTTGGATGGAAGCTGCTTCTGTCTTGGATTATTTACCTGGTTGGTATTTTTCATATGCTTTATTCATAAGAGGACTATGTTTCATAGAAGAAATTTCTGTAATGTGACACATTCCATTTCATTTTCCTTGAGTAGATGCAGACATTTTCTCAGAATCATGTATGACAAATCATTTTATCATCATGACTTGAACCAGGAAGAAGATCATGCTCTAAAGATAAATGCTAGGAACATTACAAAAGTCCAAAGAGGCAGATAATTTAAAAGTAATGACAAAGGCCTTTTCATCACATGTAGCCTAAGTTGCATCCATTCTTTGGCTTATCTCTGTAATTTGGTTCTATACCCTTGTGGGAACAAAAGCAGTGGAGAGAAGCAACTTGTTTGGCTTGGGAGCATGCCCAGTGCAAAAAGTTTGCAGGCAGAATCAGAAAGAACAGCTGCAAGAGGAGAGCTGAGAGGAGATGACAGCTAATGATTCAGAAAGCAATTTGCATTCAAACCTTCTGCTGAGGCAGGATGCAGTCATGCCTGGGTGATGGTTTACCATCCACTGCCAGCCTGATTGCAACACCCTGAGCCTTCAGTCAGTACCCAGGTCTCAAAAGGATGCCTTAGTCAACAGCTCCTCCTTATCTGAAGTAGCACAACTATCTCTTAGGAATTTCAAAAAACCTTTTGCCTGTAAAAATTTAAGGTCCCCCATGGAAGGCCTCACCCTGCCTAGAGATCAGAAAGGGGATGGGATGGGTGTTGGGAGGGGAACAGGAGAGAAGGGAAGGGTGAGGGAACTGGGTTTGACATGTAAAACAAGCTTGTTGTAAATTTAAATTAAAAAAAAATTATCAAAAAAGTAACAAAATAAAACAAACAAACAAACAACAACAAACCCAAAAAAAAAAAAAAAAAAAAAAAGAAAGCCAAAAATCAACAAACGTGAACCTATTCCATCCCAAGGCTGAGAATGCATCACTATATATAAACTGATGCAACAGCAAATTCCAAGTGGAAAACCACAGCCAGCTAATATTCCTTGATAGCTGATGGAACACCAGACACCATATCCTGTGCTTTCCACACAGTACTTTATTTAATACCAGACCTTGAAGCAGCTATTGAAGTGTTCTATTCAGGGCTTTGCATATAAAAAATGACAGCAGAAACTACCAAAGCATTACTTATTAATAGCAGCTTGACCCTGTTTCATCAGTTTAGAATTCTCCATAAAGTCCTCTATGTCTCTTCTCCCTTCCTTTCCCAGGAGAGCATGAATAGGTCTCAGGATGAGTCTGAGATGACGTGAGTTAGTCACTGCCTCACAGGCTGAGATGACCACAAGGCACATTTACTTATTTTTAGTGCATTAATTACACTAAATGTTATTACAGACGTTGACCTATAACATTAGCTGTTCGTCTAGGATAAGAATGGACAGAGTATTCATTACTTTTCTATTTCAATGACAAAAAAAGCATGAACAATCACCATTTAAGGAAGAAAGGATGCATTTTAATTTACAGTTCCTGAAGCCATTATGGTAGAGGAAGACACAGAATCGAGTCCAATGCAGAAAGCACTCTGATAATTTTTTCCTAGGTACTCTGGAAAGACAGGAAGAGAATAGCGAATTGGGCAAGATTATAAACACTCAAATATGCCCCCTTATCAAGTATTTCCCTTCAGCAAGGCTTCCCTAACATTTCCATAACTCTCCAAGTAGAGCTACCTATGCCAGACCAAGGGTTTACATATATGAATCTATGGGAACAGTTCCATTCAAGCCACAATAGACAACAGTGGACTTAAATGCACTATTGTTTCCCAAACTTGTGTAAACAAGAATTAAACTCTTTCTTATGTTGATTATTTTTCTCTCTCTTTTATAGAGACTTAATAGGAAAGGATGATACATCCAAATCATGTGACATATACTTTTAACTTCTGTATTGTAATGCTTGTATCTCCTTGTCTTCCATTTGATTTTCCATCATTAAAGTCTGAAAAGGTGACCACATTGCAAGATAGGACGAAACCAGAATAAATAAGCCTGAAATATTATGCCTAAGAAGGATTCCTATGAGTTCCAAGAAAGGCTTCTACATTTAGTGGACATGTATAACTAGTCACATGCTTTATTTGATTAATGTAACTGGGAATTCTGTAAGCATCATATCCCACTGAAACAATCTATGTTTCTTTAGGACCAATCTGTTCTTGAAGAGTTCAGTTATGAATCAAATAAGTTTCTGCCTTTAGTTTGAACATATATGAACTATTATTTTCTTTCTATAAGCAGTGGCTATTGTTGGATATAGGGAATATAAACGTATTCTTCAAGAAAAGACACATTTTAGACATTCTAATATGCATATCACATTGAACTTCATGAAAAGACTAGGGAAAAATAATCTGCTAGAAAATATATTCTAAATCACTGTTGAATTACATAGCTTAATGTACAATAATTCATTTGGAAATAAGTTCGGATTATAACTGTCAATTAATGTTGTGTCCAGAGGCAATGAAGGATGATATGATGACTGCCATTGTAATGTTCTGAGTCCAAACACCAAGGTATTAGTTTTGCTTAAATGGAAAAAATAAGTGTCAAATACTTAAGTAAAGGAAATGTAAGAAGTCTGCAACCTAACCTTATCCTGGCAAGATTATGGTTCTAAGACTATTGTACAATATTTGTTAACTTTATTTTTTTTAATTAGATTTGAAAAAATAACACTTGTTTTTCATGTCAATCCCAGTTCCCTCACCCTCCCCTCTCCCCCTTCCCCATCCCCATTCTTGCCCCCAGGGAGGGTGAGGCTGAGAAAGTATCCCTCTATGTGGAATGGACTTTCAAAGTCCATTCGTATACTAGGGATAAATACTGATCCACTACCAGAGGCCCCACAGACTGCCCAGTCCTCCTAAATAACACCCACTTTCATAGGGTCTGGGTCAGTCCTATGCTGGTTCCCCAGCTATCAGTCTGGGATCCATGAACTCCCTCTTGTTTAGGTCAGCTGTTTCTGTGGGTTTTTCTAGCCTGGACTTGACCCCTTTGCCCATGACTCCTCCCTCTCTGCAACTGGCTTCCAGGAATTTGGCTCAGTGTTTAGCTGTGGGTGTCTGCTTCTGTTTCCATCAACTATTAGATGAAGGCTCTAAGATGGCATATAAACTAGTCATCAATCTCATTATTGCCTAGAATGTTAGTTGGTGTCATCCTTGTAGATGGCCATTTTCCTAGTGTCAAGTTTCTCTTTAAACCTATAATGGATCCCTCTTTTATGGAATTTATTTTCTTACTGTCCTCTATTCTTTCCCTGATTCCATCTTCCTGCTTCCTCATGCTGTCCTCTCCCCTCCTCCACGCCCCTTATCTTTCTAACTCAGTCTCCCCTCCTTCCATGCTCCCAATTTCTTACCAGTAAGGTCAGAATGTGTATTACTAATTTTCCCTTGCTATTAAAGAAATGGAAAGTTTGCTTTGGTTCTGAGTTTGAAGAGATTATCACCCATCATAGCAGAGATGGCATAGCAGCAAGAACGTAAGGCAAACTGGTTGCAATATGTCCACAATCAGAAAACAAAGATAAAAGATTGCCAGTACATGGACCATTTTCTCTTTGTATAAGTATTTATTTAGACTTGGGATGTCATCACACACTTTTGAGTTGAGTACTTCCTCTTCTGATGAACACTGCTAGAAATGCCTTCATACCTAGAGATGTATGTCCTAGGTAATTGTAACTCTACCCAAGTTGATAGTGAAAATAAATGATCAATAAAAGATACCATAGTTGTTTAAATAACACTTGATCTCTACACTTACGGATCTTAAAGCATCTGAATTTTACTCTAGCAAAAACAAACAAACAAACAAAAAAACTTTCTTTTACTTTGAAAATGACCTTAGAGTTTGACGAACAGTAATCAAAAGTTTTCTCTTCTTTCTTTAATTATTTCTATCGTTTTGTGGGGATTGTTCAAGGAATCACCTATTTTAGAATTCATCCTCACTGTTAATTTTGTCATTTGTTTAACCTTTACTACTTCTATTATAGTTTATATTCCTCCCCAGCACCTAGAATTGCAGAGGGTGTACGTTTGGAGAAACACAGCCCCACTTATTTTAGACTCTTTGTTATGAGAGCCAGTTTGGTGAACTTTGTGCTCTCTATGAATTATTTATTTCATTGCATGTGTTTCTCCCAGAATTCATAGCATTTGCCTTTGTCATGTTGTTTCTTACCATTTATGGAACCATAAATACAGCTGACTAAACCTCGCCAGTGGCCAAACCCATTGTGGCTTTTGTGTGAAGTGCCTCAGCTTTCTGTTCACAGACTTCATCATTTTCATTTGTATGTTTTTCTTTATGCAAAATGAAATGTTAGTGGTGTTGAAAGATAAATGGTAACAGAAATATAATTAAATTGGATTAAGAAGACAAGAGAAATTTCTTCTTTCTGATAATTTGTCCATTTGTGATAATGTAAATTTCCTTTAAGTTTTTCCTGAATCCCAGTCATCTTTAATTATATGGGAATGTTGGTGTCTACTGAAGTGCAATTAGAATGAAAATATACCATGAATTTCCTACATTTGCTGCCCTATTGGGGGAAATGTTTAAATTGATTTGATTCAGTTTGGAGGTTTGTTTTAACATGGTCTCTTTGATAATGTTGACCACATAGGTAACTGTGTAAAAGCTATGTAGGTACATCAAAGATATGGATGCATAGTTACAAGACAGTCAGCAATGAAGAATAACAAAGATACCTTAGGATATTTCCCAAAAGGATCAACTATGATTTTGGTGGTGTGAACTTTAGGTAACCATTGCAATCTCCTGGGGGAAATCTTTAAATTATTAAAGCTCAGTTTACAACTTACATCCATTCAATAATAATTTCTGAGGAACTTGATCAAGAGCTTGTAATACTTAAGTCTCACAAGAGATTTCAATTTGGAGTGAATACAGAACTATAAACAATAAAGGTGTTTTGCCTGTGGAATCACAAGAGGTATGTTTGTGCAAAGTAATACTGTCTCTTTCATGGAAACTGGGGTAGAATGGAAATTCTAAGCAATTGGTTGTTTTCATCTTTGTTTTAGATGTTATTAAGTGGTCACTAATCACATACCTGAAAATAATTGTTCAAGAGCAAAAGATACTAGTTAAGTCTACATCTCCAATATTATATTTACTTAAAGAGATTGCCTGTGTTGTGAGTCACTCTGCAGCAGGATCATTGAGATAAATTAGGGACAGCCACAAAATACCAAAAATTTCAGGGACTCATCGTAAGATTTTTTGGGGAATCATTATTTTTAGATTCATAGACTTGGTTCTTTTTGCATAACAATGGACCTATAGGTATATAAGACCTCAATGTCTATCACTTAATTTGTCTTAGGATGAGGAAAAACAATTTTCTCTGGTTAAGGAAAACAAGATGTAAGTAGAAAAGTTGAGATAAGGAAAGAGAAGCAAACATACTCTGTATGACTTAGTGTGGTAGGATAGGCCTGTGACTCTCCCCCATGGTAGGTGGTCATATGAGAATCACAGTTGAAATCCACTGTGATAAACGAAAGACCCTGATTCAAACAAACAAAAACCAAGATATCTCTGTTACTTTGGGTGAAGTAATAATCTTATACCACATTTGTATTTCCTCTTTCAAAAATATATCCCAAAGAGTATCCTGGGCATTTCCTAATTCATCTTTCACAAATTTAAATTCCATTAATAAATGAATTTCAACTGGACTTCTGTGCTGTTAGATGCCAGAAACTTAGCACTGTCTCTCAGAAAGAATTCACTGGCTAAATGAATCAAAGAACCAATCATTCACACCTCAAACTTTACACCCTTCTCAAACAAGGGAGCTGCTTTTTACCTTAACCACGAAGGTTGGACTGCTAAGTTATGTCTCAAAGGAAAACACGTTGTTTCAGATGTAGAAGTATTTTTTCTATCACCTCACCAGATGAAAAAAAATTTACTGCAGAAAACCAGGTCATTTTCTAATCTTGTCTCACTTTAACCAGTTCTAGTGACCTGCTTGATAAATGGATAGCTATACTTGATAAATGCTCTACTTGATAAATGGATAGCTATAGCTACAACTATGTACTTCCTTACAGCTGGCCCTCTCAAGACTCTCACTCATTGCACTTACTTAGATGTGGTGTACTATGGTAGCACACATAATGACAGCTACAACAGTTATTTAGAACATCATCACACCTAGATGTCTTCTCAATGTTCCTTGCTTTGAATCATGGTTGATCATTCTATTCTTGAGTCATATTCTCAGCCTCATGTTGTCCTTGCTTTCAAGTTCTAAAGTGGTTCCAAAAATGTGCACATACTATTATCTAATGCTCAGTTTCAGCACAGTCAAGATAAAAACAGCATAGTAACTTCTCATATATACACATGAAAAAAATGTATTTCTGTTAAACATGAGCCTCTAAGTAAAATCTGTTTATTGAAAATTTAACAACAATATAACATGTCATAAAGATCACAAGACCATTCAAAATTATTCATTCCGTGCAAAAAATTATTTCCTGTACATTTAGATCTAGTTATTTTTATTTCTTTCTTATCCATGTATGCTTATATATGCATTTGTATGAATATCAGAAAAATATACATATACTTTACCTAAATAAATATATAGTATTTTAACATTATTTTAAAAGCTTATCAAAATGGGTAGACATTATTGCCTGACTATAAATTAAATTCTGTATTAGTGTTCAAAAATTTATGGTTGTTGGTAAAATTAAGAACACAGATATTTCATTTCCTCAGTAACTGAAGAGCACGAAGGAAACATAGCATTTTGCAAGCTTCTATTGGCAAATGGGTAACTAACAGGATGACTCTGACTTAGCACTTGAACACCAAAATGATGAATGATAGATATTTGTCTATACCAGGCAAACATCCTCTCTCTAGAGTACCTCATTTTATTTTTCTATTTCTTATAAAAATTCTGTAATAGTTGTCGTATGTTTTAAGTTCCATGAACACCATCATTTTAATTGTTATAGATTTATGTGCAGTGGAGTTTTCAGACTCCTTCTATAGGTCCATTTTTGATATAGACCTTAATGTTGGTTCCAAGTTTTTCTTAGTATGACAGGGTTGCAATACACAGTTTTCTGTGACATATTCACTCTGACATAAAAGATCACTTGTGAACAAGTTCTAAACTGGAAGGGGAAATTTAGGCCAAAGTAGACTTGCATATTTTATTTTATTAATATTTATTTTAGTGTATATTCATGTGTATAAGTGTGTGTCTGTGTATTTGTGTGTCTTGGGGAGGCCAAAATAGGGCATTAGATACCATGAAGCTTGAGTTGCAAACAATTTTGAAGATCCATTATGGTTCAGGGAACCAAAGTTGGATTATCTACAAGAGTTACAAATGCTCTAGACTGCTGAGCCATCTTTCCACCCAAATTAATATTTGAATGTTGTCATTCAGTCCTCCCAAAACAGCCTGCATTCACCACCTACACAACATTAAATAATACCTGACCACTCTATATAGATGAAAATAATTTTTTATTTGTTTCTTTTGGTTTGGGTTTTTTTCTTTGTTTTTTATTTAACATTGAAACAAGGTTGTTTTACATAATAATCCCAGTTCCTGCACCCTCCTGCCCTTCCCTGTTCCCCCCCACCATCCCCTATCCCATCCACTTTCTGGTCCTCAGAGAGGATGAGGCCTTCCATGAGGAGTCTTCAAAGTCTGTCATATCATTTGGATCAGGACTCAGGCCCACCCCCATGTGTCTAGGCTGAGGGAGTTTCCCACTATTAAAATGGGCTTCCAAAGTCAATTTGTATACTAGGGATAAATACTGATCCACTACCAGAGACCCCATAGACTGCCCAATCCTCCCAACTAACATCACATTCAGGGAATCCGGGTCGGTCCTATGCTGGTTTCCCAGCTATCAGTCTGGGGTCCATGAGCTCCCCCTTTTTCAGGTCAGCAGTTTGTTTGTATTTCTCCAGCCTGGTCTTGGCCCCTTTGCTCATCACTCCTCCCTTTCTGCAACTGGATTCCAAAAGTTCTACTGAAGAATGGATGGAGAACCTTGGAAGTACATTTTAAAAATAAGATTTTTAATACTTCATGTTGTATTTCTTAAACACAGGTAATAAAGATAAATATCTACAATTCTTAGTAAAACATCTCATAGTTGTTTACACAAAAGTTTTACATGTAGAAAAATTTGGGGAAGATATGTACTTTTAAGAAAATAAATATTATTTTCAGTCCTTAAATTTTCTCTACTTTTTATGTTTCATATGTAAGAATATGCACATATATTTATTTTCTTTCTTTCTTTATTTATTTTACATAACCAAGTCCATTTTCTATGTACATACTGCTTAAAGATTTCTAAGTATACTATTCGAATATAACTTTTATTTATATTATGTTTTACTAAGACTTGTAAGATGCCAATTTCTACATAGTCTAATAGTCCCAATTTGGCTAATTTACAAGTTGCTTAATATCCTGACAGGTAAGATTATTTTTTAAATTATTCCCCTTTCGGGGGAAAAATCAGTTGTTTCAGTTTTTATTGATAATTTTGATTAATCCCATAGAAGATAGACTCCCTTGACCTTTTCTAGGTACAAAGAACTAATTTCTAAATATGTTGTCAGTACCAGGCAATTTTTACTCCACATGAACAATTTTTTTTCTCAAAAACTAAAAATTCACAACTTTATATAATTATTTCTCTCATAGTTCTTTACATGTTTTACTTCATTGCCATACACTGAAATAGGTATTTTAAATTTCACATATTCCTTTTCCTATCTTTTTTAATTTTATTTTTTATCCTACATACCCAAAACAGATCATGTTCCCACCCCTTTTCTCATTCCCACCACCACATTCCCCCAAGCCATCTCCCTATCCACCCCTCCAAAAGGGTAAGGCCTCTCAGGGGGAATCAACAAAGTCTGGCACATTAAGTTGAGGCAGAACCAAACCCCTCCCCCTGCAACAAGGGCCAGCATGGCATCCCGCCATAGGGAGTGGGCTCCAAGTCAGCTCAAGCATCAGGAACAGATCCTGCTCCCACTGCTAGTAGCCACACAAACAGCATCTCTTCCAGCCTCAGATCTCTGTAGTCATTAGTTCTAAGCCTAATGTTAGTGCCAACTATAGTTATTGGTTGGTCACTCCCATGGTGCTTATGCCACTATTACACCACTAGACTTGTCTTGCTATACCACTTATTGTTATAGCTCTCAGGGTTCACAATAGGTATCACTAATATTTATTATTCTCTTCCACCTTCCAGCACTGTGAAAATACCCAGCATATTCAGTATATATATATATATATATATATATATATATATATATATATAAAGCTGTAGGCAAGTTTCATGTTTCTTATCAGCTAACTCTGTCTTAATTATTAACCCATTTCTATTAATCTATTTCCACATAGTTTTATCTTACCAGAGAGAGGGGCTGGCATTCTTCTCTCTATCCTCCATCTTGGATCTCTTCTCTCCTACTTCCTCTCTCCTCCTAGTCTCCTAGTCCCATCTATCTTGCTTTGCTATTGGCCAACAGTGCTTTATTCATTAACCAATAAGAGAAACATATTTACATAATGACATCTCCCATCATCTTCTCTTTTCTGTCTAAATAAAAAGAAGGGTTTTAACTTTACCATAGCAAAATGTATAATAAAACAGTTATCAAATAAGAACCACAGTTAACAATATTTAGTCCATTAACATTTAGCAAGATTAAAAGAAAATATTTCATCATCTATCCTATCTTTGTGAGTCTGAAGTCCTATATGTAACATCTCTTTAATCCTAACTAAGGAAAACTATAACCATAACTATCTGTCTTCAACTCCTTCAAAGACCAGAGAAGGATAATATGTAAACTCTAGAAATGATAGAGATAACTTGCCGCCTTGTCACCTGAAGTTCTTCCGTAATATTCCATCTTCAGCCCATAGGCAGACTCCTCAGCAAAGCAGGAAACTTTAAACTGTCCATCTGTATTGGCAGTTTGCCAGTCACTATTCTCTGTGTCCTACAGACTGTCTGGCAGACTCTTTTATGAAGCAGGAACCCTGTAGCAATGTCCACCTTGTATCAGCAGTCACTTTCCTGTGGGTCCTGCATGTCCAGTTTATACAACATAAAGTCAAACAGTCCAGACAAGAGCAGTATCTTTCCCAAATGGCTAGTTGTGTCATATTGAAAGCAAATTCCATAACGTGTTTCTTTAAGGTCCATCTTCCTTTCTGATGCAGATGGTGTTGTCAGGAGCAGTTGTGCCTCACTGTTAAGAAAAACCCTAAACTGTTTTAAATGCCATATTATGTAGGTCTTTGAAAGGTTTGAAGAATGCCTACCCTCTCAAATACATCTCTATGTATCTTGAAAACCTAACTAACTTAACTCTAAGTTTTGACTATCATAGGTGACTATCTATAATCTGTATTAAATTATACATTACATTTCTAATTGAGCTATATAAACACAATACCTAAACAAGAGGAGAAATATACACATCACAAAATTGACCTAAATTGTATCAATAAATGAAAATACATTTTAAAAGAAAGTATTCATCTCTATACCATAATCCCCTTTTTACCTTTAAAAGAATTGATTTTAATCATTAACCATTTATAGCCAAGCCCATTTAAATGACAACAAACATTTATAAACAATATTTGGGAATGTGGGTGTCATTCTTTCCAAACTGCTTCCTCCTGGTAGGGGGACGTGCTCATGGGGAACCTGAAGGAGATGCAGAAATCCTGGCTATAAACTGTAAGGTTGCCTTGTCCCAACTATTTTGAATGTTAGATCACCTGGGACTCTGTTTCAGGGGGTCTTGCTTGATCAAACCACATTAGTCTAGAAGGAATTCTTAGCTTTTCATTTTCTGTGGAAACAAAATTAGAAATCCTTTTCCCCAGTAACTTTTCCTTAGACTTATATTTTGAAGTCAAAGCATTTTTTTTTCAAGCTGATAAATTTTATTTTCTCAGGGGCTTATATAGGACAGTGGGCAGGATGTGAGCAGGGTTTGAGCGTACTCAGGGCATGGACACTGGCACATAGACAAAGTGAGAAGGTCAGTAGAAGGAATTCCCTGAATAGTTTAGCTAACCTGTAATTGGCTGTAAATTGCAGCAGGAGAGATAGCCCTGAGCTGGTTAGCTACTCTTTAGCTGGCTGTTAAACTGCAGCAAGAAAGAGAGCCCTGAACTAGTCTTTAACTGGCTGTGAGACCACAAGCCTGTACCTTGGAATGTTCTGCTGAACATTCTGTTTATTTCTTTAAGAGGCAGTAATTTTCTGCCTGAGAGACCTGAGGTTGTGAGAATGGTGATGGTCCCCAACAGTACTAGGCATGGCATGACTCATTGCTGTGGGTGAAACTATTCTTCCCAGGCTGCTCTATATGAGACACTGACTTCTAGACTAAAGCTCTTTAGACAAATATTCAAATATTATTTGCCTATAATTGCATTGATTTTTATTTATGTCTATTCTACCTTACCCCAAAAAGGAGTTAAGACTATTGTACGTTAATAGATTAGCATGAAAAGGGAGCTTATTATTTTAAAGAGATTTTGGTATTTTAACCAAATGTGGATGCTGATATGTGGAATAATATATTTAATTAGTAAAGAAAAATGGTGTGCTTAAGGAAATACAGGCATCTGGGAAACACATTTGGTATTTCAGTGCTTTACTGATTTGTATGTAAGCCTCAGTATATCATTTATTTCTCTGACTTAATTTGTTGATTTGTAAAATGAACTAATGTGTAATAAAATTTGAAATATGTCAGTGTATCCATCTGAACATGTGTAGTAAAACTTAAAGTCAACAGAAAGCAAATACATAGTGATTAAACCAGTCTGAACCTGATTGAACTGGCTTCAATAGGATAAAACCGGTTTGAACCAGATAGAACCAGATTAAACTGGTCTGAATCAGTTTCAAACTGATCTAACTGGTCTGAACCGGATTGGACCAGTCTGAACCAATATGAACCAGATCCAACCAGTCTGAACTGGATCAAACAGGTCTGTACCAGTCTGAACCAGATCTAATTGGTCTGATCTTGATCGAACTTGTCTAAAATGGTCTGAACCAGACAGACCCAGTTTAATCCAGTCTAAACCAGTCTGACTGGGTAGAACTAGTCTGAACCAGAGAGAGCCAGATAAAACATGTCTGTACTGGTCTGAACTGGATTGAACCAATCTAAACCTGTCTGAACTAGTTTGAACCGGATAGAGCTGGTCTGAACTGGCTTGAACTGGTTAGATCCGGATCGAACTGGTCTGAACCTGCTTAAACAGTATCAACCTGGTCTGAACTGGATAGTACAGGTCTGAACCAATCTGAGCTTGTTCGAACCAGATAGAACCGGGTAGAACCTGTCTGAACTGGATTTTTAAAATATATACACTGAGTCAAACTATAATCCAGATGCAGAGGGAGAGGACAAGACCAGGTTGCAGAAACACATAGAGACAGCTGACCTGAACAAGGAGGAGTTAAAGGGCCCCCAGACTGATAGATGGGAAGCCAGCATGGGATTGACTCAGGCACTCCTGAATTTGGGTCTCAGCTAAAAGGACTGAGCAGTCTAAGCGACCTCAGACAGTGGAACCAGGATGTATTCCTGGTGCACAAAAGGACTTTGCAGACACATCCCCCATGAAGGGATACAGCCTTAACCTAGAGACAGGAGAGAAGTCCTAGTCCTTACTTCAAATGACTTGACAGATTTACATGACCCCATGTGGATGGCATTACCCTACTCCTACATGTGAAATTGGGGTGGGAGGATGGGAGGCGAGGGTGGTCAAGGTGCATGTGATGGGGCAGAGAGGCCCAGCGTATTCTTTATGAGTCTTTCTGCTTCCTACTTTTTCCTCTTCCAACTTTTAGGTCGAATATAGGAATTAACTGAACACTTGCCTAAAATGTCCCTTGAATTTCCTTAAACTTTAACTGTTCAGCATTTCTCCCTTGACCCAGTACTGAAAATGCAGTTGTCATGGTTTGTTAGCTTTTACAATAGTCCCTATTTGCCCCCAAGAAAGCTTACAATTTTCATAATCCACAGGAACTTTGAAAGATACTTGGAAAGAAAAGTTGCATTGATATTCCTTATATACATACAGGTTGTGAGAAAGAAAACTCTCCAAGCATATTGAAAATGTAAAAATGTTTGGAGGTTACCATCACATCTTTTTTTTTTTTTTTTTTTTTTTTTTTTTTTGCAACTCAGAGTGCCACACATCAATCAAAATAAATGCTTATAATTAATAATATTCAGATAGAGAAAATCATTTCTTGACTTTTTCATCATAGCTCATGTATTGCTAGGCAAACAACTTGATAGAATCAATGGAAGCTTACTTTAGTGTATGATAATCTCTTGCCCTCTCATTCATCACTAAATGGCTTTTCCATGGAATGAGGGAACTGAAAGGTTTTAATTATAGCCCTGTGCTTTACTTACTGTTAGAAAATTTTCGTTTTAAATGATGCATGTGTGCTAACAGTGGGCCTATTAGCATTTCTTTGTGATTCCCTGTGGTCCTTCCCTACCCCCCATATTTGAACTGGCTGACAAAATGCCAGTTGTGGTATTTTAAGGTTGATTTTTTCTTCTTCCCTGTATACCTGTCTGGTTTGTTCATGTTTTAAACTTGGGCTACCTTAACAAATGACAGAGCAGTTTGAATCACTCAAAGCCTGTGCAGAAAGCTCAAGGAGAAAAGTGGAAGAAAACAGTGATAGCCATAAGACTATCAATCTGGATAATCCAACAATATATTATTATAGCATGTGTTGAGTTGTCAATAAAAATAAGAGTGAAGACAACAGTTCAGGGAGAGGCATGAAAGGAGGGGTCATTATAGATTTATAAAGATAGTGCTTCTGGTTAGTGTGATAACTCATATTCACCTCTCAGCATGCCCAGAACACCCATTCCTCTTATTTCCCCCATCATTAGGTCTACATATTTTCCTGATCACTTCTTTCATCTTACCAGCTACTCCACTATGAGTTTTTTTTTAATGAAATACATGCCAGAAAGAACTCTAGAATACAAGTCTCAATGTCTGCATAAGATAGACCATTCTGGAGCTGGAGATATGGTTAAATGAGCACTGGCTGATCATCCAAAAGACACTGGTTTGATTTCCAGCACCTACATCTTGGCACACAAACACCCATAACTGCAGTGCCAGTGAATATGATAAGCTCTTTTGACATGTGAGGGTATGTCACATACACATGGTACACATACATATAAGCAGGAAAAACTTTCATACATATAAAATATATTATATAACTTTTAAAATTAAATAAATGGATCAATATTTCATGAGCCACAAAATTTAAAACAGTATTCCTAAAACATATAATATAGGTGTGAGATGAATTTGAATATTTATTCAGTGGTACACTGCTTAGGAACATTCAACATTAGATTATGAACAACTACATGTGTTTCTTTTCTTCCTTTCTTTTCAAGAAAATCAGAATGCTTTTGACTTTACGCCCGCGTAAGATTAATGTACTGTTTGTTGATGATTAAAAGCTATACCTAAGAAAGAGGACACAAATGGAATATTTTTATACATGAAACATTTGGCTGTCTATAGACAGATGAGGGCTTGTGCTTCACAGTGTTTGAAAAATGAAAACATCTGTCAGAAAAATTAGTATATGTTAGAATCAATCACATGGAAATATGTAGGGAAAGTAGAGGTGCTAATCCCAAGATGCTCAGAGAGTCTGAGAAATTTAGGAACTCAGAGCCATATATGAGCAGTATCTCATGTCTTCTCAATACCAGATGAGAACATCTCTGTAGTTTACGCTTATCACCCCATCCTACAATTTATGATGCAGTCATATACAAATGTGATGTCTGAAGTGATCCTCTGATTTTTCCAATGTACATGTTGCTGTGTGTAGAGATACAGGTGAAGAAAGAACAGTAAACATGACTGAATATCCAAAGTAAGATGGAATCTCAATCCTATTGGTTACTTAGTTGTATGAACTGAACAATTTCTTTAATGTATCTAAACTGTATTTGCTTTATCTATAAGAGAAATACGGTCAGTCATTTCTGAGACATTGGACACATTAGACATGTGCTAAGATTCCAGTGGTGAACTAACATACAATGATATGATATTAGTAACTATTATCATCACACATGAAGAAAACTATGCAATGTAGACTATATAAAAGTTTATAGGAACAATTTAGAGTTAGCACTGGTTCTACTGGGTATGTTGCAGCCCATATTGAGGTCTTAATTATCAATTCACATCTAGAAATAGTCTCAGTGGGGAGTATAGGCAACATGTTTCTAAGTAGTTGTAAGAATTGGAGCTTTGTTATTCTTGAATTACTTACTGTTTGATTTTTCAGTCTTAATAATGCATTAGAGTATTTCTGAGTTTAGCTCTCACTGAATTATAAATGCCATCATTTTATACCTAAGTATCAAAACAATTTTGTCTAGTGCTAAGGGAGGAAAAATAAACATTTTGAGCTTGTTAATTCTGGTTTGCTAGGCTTCTGCAATCAGGTTATCTATTATTGGGTGATGTTGTCAGAGCCAGTACCTAACCATTTTGCATCATGCTTATGTCAGAAATAGGTACTAATTTTTAGACACTATATATACTTAAGGTGTTTTGAACACCTTTATGTTCTACTGTTTTAGCTACTATTACACACTTGTCACCTGTTTATCTAACCTTCAGAAACAGTGTCAAGTGCCAACACCCACAAGTTGCTGTGTTACACCATCCTTTCCATCTATTAGTACCCTTATTCCAAACATTGTTATAATATTTAATACCAACCAAGTGTCAATAATAGCTAGGTTTCACACCAATGTATACCATAATCCATTTCATCAATATTAGTTCTGTCTGCACTACCTTTTCTTTCTCTCCACAGATATAAATCCATCATCTGTTTCAGGAAAGGGAAGTTTCTTGCCTGGAGGATAACTCTGACATAATGAAAACAAACTCCATATGGAAGTTTTTTGATGCCCATCATCTTCTCTGAAGTAGATTGATGCTGCCAGGAGCAGATACATCTTACTGTCATGAAAAGTCTTATGCTATTAAAGCCTCTTAAATGACTTATTCTGTGGATATCTGAAGGTTTGAAGGCAACCTAGCTATTTGAAATACATCTCTGTTTTACCAAACAGGACTATAAGTTTTATTGTTATTGATAATTACCTAATTATCTGTGTTTCTTAATTATCCTAAATAAATTATAATAATATTTTCAAGAACTAGAACTCTACATTATATTTTTAGATGAGCTGCATAGATACAATAAAGTATGTTAAAAACAAAAATATCTTAAATTTGTATCAGTTGATAAAAATATCTTAAGAATAGAAACATATGCAGTATGTAACATCTAATTTGTATTAATTTACAAAAATACCTTAAACAAGAACATAAATATATATGCAGTATGTTATAACAAAATAACCTTCAATTTTTAGCAATATAAAAAAAAACATACCAATGTAAAATATTTGAGACCAGTAGTTGCTTTTTAGTTTAAAATTAGACTCAGTAATCTATTCTTGTATCCTATTGTTCCAATACCTCCACTTTTTCTGCATAGAAAGAGATCTCTGAATCTAAGCACATCTGTTTTTTTTTCCTCTGACCAATGCTAGTAACAATTTGTGACCAATCACCCTAAATGATGGCAAACATCCATAACCCATCAAATGACCAAAACATACCCATCCTACCTCTTATGAATTTGGGCATCATATTGATATAGTGCTAAAATTACTTCCTGTGGGGGTGGGGTGGTATCTTTAGGGGTCCCTGAGAAATTAAGATAATGATCAAGTCCTGGAAGAACTAGCTATTGTCCAGTCTTGGTATGATGGAAAAGTGCAGTGCTTGTCTGAATTCCTGGTGAGGGTAGTCTATGAGAATGCATCCTCTCAGCCACTTTGAAGTTGTTATGGATGCATATTTTTGAGGAAATTGCAACAAAGTAATATTGAGAGGCTGGATAACCTGGGCTAATTGTCTCCACTGGTATCAGGTCCTTTTGTTATAAAAACACACACATTTAGAGGTGGCATATATATCTGCATTAAAACAAGTATGGAATGTGAGATGTGCAAAAGTCAGCTAAAGATGTTCTATGTTTGAGGAGGTAAAAGCCAACTGTTAACTTTGTAAGTCCATTTAGACTTCATAACTTAACTGTAATATAAATTTCTACCATGTCATAGGATGGCAGGTAATAATAACTCAAGAGGACTCTGTAGCTAACAATATTTACCATGTCTCTTTCAATATCAGAGCTTCCCCCATGTCAAGGGATCAGCATCTTTGTCACATGTAATTTTTCTTGGCCTCTTTCTTTGTATTTGTAGCCAAGATTTTCAAGAGATCTCCACTGGTCGAATCTTGTCTTTATTACTTTGAAGGAATACATAACTCTTTGTTCGCTATGGAAACAAGGGCATAACTTCTCTCCTAATGCCACAAATTGTCTAACTTCCATTCTAAAGTTAAGACATCCTTAAATTTATATAGGATGCTTTAATTAAGAATTTTTCTACAATCCAATATCTCTCAGCGGCTTCCAATTTTTGTTCATTAGCATTTAAAGAAATCAAAGTTAACAAAGAATCATATGGGATCTGGATACCCTGTGTATTTCCCATCCTTATGTAACTTATCCTTTATATTATTTGATTCTTCCTTTAAAGACTATTATTTTTAAACTATTTTTATGACTGTTTATACCAATTTTTCCAGCACGTAGGCATATTTTTATATCTGTTGAAAAGTTTTATTGGTCTGGACCTGGGTTTTGTTGTTGTTGTTTGGGATGTGTGTGTGTGTGTGTGTGTGTGTGTGTGTGTGTGTGTGTGTGTGTGTGCGCGCGCGCGCGCGTTTCAGTTCTCTGACAATGTGAGCCAACTTTTAAACAACTAGATCACCTGTGCATCATAGCTCTGCTTAGCACATGGTGGTGGTGGCTACCTCTGTGCTACTCCCCCTTCTCCCCCCCCCCAACTCCCACTCTCCCCACCTCCCCAAGTTCTAGGAGAGCTCAGCCACTTTCTGCTTGGTACCTGCCCTATACCAAATCTGAGAATTTACTGAGTTGTAGGCATTTTTATCTAGTCTCCCACTCCCACTCAGCTTCATAGCAAGACCTCTTAAAGGAGTCACACCACTATATGCTAGCAGTAGTAGCTTTGGGCCTGGGATTTTTCTCAGCTTTCTCCGACCCTATGTTTGCATATATGGGCTGGGCTTCCAAGTTGGATGCCATTTTTAGTGAGCTTTCTTTAAAGATGCCAGCTCCTGAATAATGGCATGGATACTTATGTTCCTAACTAGCTCTAGCTCCTACGACTTAAATTAACCAATTTCTATTAATCTATATTCTACCATGTGACTTTTAACCTCTCTTCCATTTTTTATGTGTGACTTCCTCTATGTCTTACTGGTGTCTCCTGAGATACCAGATTCTAACCCTGAGTGTTTTTCTCCCTGGAATTCCCGTCTAACCTCTCCTTCCTACCTATTGCCTGTTTGCGTTTTTTTATTAAACCAATCACAATGACACACCTTCACACAGTGTACAAATATCCCACAATAAGAACCACTACTATTATCAGAAGAGCTAAGAAAAATTCTGAGGCTTTGTTTAGCCTTCCTAGGGAAGAAGATTATGATTGACTAACAATGTCTGCCTTGGGTGGAAGCAGAAAAATAGAGATAGGAAGACTAGCACAGAGGGCAAAAAGGACTATACCTCTCGGACTCTGTTAACATCCTTGATCTATATACTCTCCACAGAAACTGTGGTCTTGTTACCACATTCTCTCATGCCTCTATCCACTTCATTTCCAAACTATCACATGAGGAAAGCATACATCTTCTACTCTGTGAAATGTTTGAAATATGAAACTAAATTTTTACCTTTCTTTCTGCCTGTACATTATGAAAAACAACCCATATTCCATGGTAACATTTTCAGAGAATATTTGCCTTACCTGGGTTTGGTTTTTTGTTTTTATATGGCAGCAGCCATCTACTTTATTTTTTAGGCATAACTCTCTCTCTCTCTCTCTCTCTCTCTCTCTCTCTCTCTCTCTCTCTCTCTCTCTGTGTGTGTGTGTGTGTGTGTGTGTGTGTGAGTATGTGTAATTTTTTGAGATAGGGTCTAATATTATCCAGGCTGGCTATATGCCTACTGTATAACAAAAGAGGTTATATTTTGCCAACATGCCTTACTAGAATAGCTTGGTAAAAAATCAGTCATTCTCAGTCTTGGGCATGGTATTGTACTAAGTCCTCCTCAGTGTTTATATCATCACTGCCTAAAGATAAAGACAGAAGTTTATTTATTTATCTTTTATTATTCCAGCATATATTGTAGGCAAAATCAACTTTCAGTCTTATTTTTTCAGTCAAGTGATCAAATAAAAGTAATTTTAACATGAAATGTTAAGTGATTATTGTGAATTTTGCACTTGTTCTTATGTTTAATGAACTGTAAGAAAAATGTACTGAATTAATCTTTACATATTGCCTACTTGATAGTTTTTATATAGACAAAGCTATATATACAAAGAAAGTTTTTATATGCAAAGAAAATCTTTTCAGTTTATATTGTGGAAGCATAATGAAAAGCAAAAGTTAATATATGAAATCTGTAAATCACATCCAAAAAGATCCATTCTTGGCATTTTCAAGTGCAGTTTTTGTGCCTTGTTTGTTTGTGTGTGTGTGTGTGTGTGTGTGTGTGTGTGTGTGTGTGTGTGTGTGTGTGTGCGCGCGCGCGCGCGCGTATGTGCATTTCCCTTAGATCTAAGTTCATTTACCCTTTTTACCTGCTCTGTGAAAACTGATCTAGGCCCTTTAAGATTTTCTTTGTCAGATGATATTATATTAAGCTTGGGCAAGACTAGGCAATAGAGACACACTGAAGTAAGACGGAAAGACAGGTTCTGCTTGTCTTTTCTGGTATGTTTGCTGTGACTTATCCTGGTGTAGGGCCTGAGTCTTCCTCAGTATTCAGTTCTGCAATGCAGTTAAATTTTAATTATCTCTTCCTCAGTTTCCTACCCAATGATGCTCATTATACCCCTAGCAAGTTCACCCTTGATGCAGAGGTTATATGGTTGGGTATCTTCATGGAGAAATTACCTCATGAGTAGTTTCCCTTGAGGCACAGAAAAAGAAATATTCCCCAAAAGTTCTACTAGAACCATGAAAATGGTTTGTCTTCCACCAAGCCCAGTCATGTTGTCTCTACCCAGATCTACTTATTTCAAATCAGGTCTGAATTACTCCCTGGCTTGAAGAGTACTGACCATTTCTTCTGTCTATGCCTCAATATTTTAGAGTCATATTTACTCATCACTATTCATTCCATTGTGGTTATAGCTAACTATTGCAATTAATATTCCCCATAATTATATGGTCTATGCTCATTACATCTGACCGAGAATGATAATTTGTAAATCCTCTAGTCTAATGCTCAGGGGCATGCTATTGTTTTAGTTTTTAAAAAACAACAAACATCTCTCTTTCAATGGAATTCTTTCAGCTTATACCTTGTTTTAATGTCTGCCAAGTAGCTATAGTCCTAAAAGCTGATTCATTTTATCCCTTTAGGCCCTTATTCTTAGAAATGCTTTCTCAAGTTTCCCATCAGATTGGTGAATATCCTTGAACATAAGGTTTTGCTTGCATGTACAGTGAGTTCTCTACAATTCACTCATCATCATTTAAACATTTTTGTCAGAGACAAATGAAGCTCAACACCATGTAAAGTGCTGGCACATTATTGAAAGGTGTGACTGAAACAAGATAAAGAAAAGAATAAGACAAGATAGATACAAGAATTTATCTCCCTTGAATATTTCCTAGCAAGAATGTAAAAATTCTCCCAAGCACCACAAAAACTGACACCAGGTTTAAGATGGAGCCATTAAACATCAATTATCCTAAACCACTCTGGCTGCTTCTTGGATTAAATGTTTTTCTATGTGCTTTACCTTTGGGGAATCCACCTCATCAGAAATGGAGAAAGGGAAGTATTAAAAAATTCAGAATCATTTGGTTATTTTTTTTTCTTACAAAGGAGTACTTTGTGAAAGAAGGCAAAATGTTAACCTGAACATCATCTTACAAACTGAATTTGGCTAATTTCCTGTGTTTACACAGAAGATCCCTTGTTGATTCAGATGGAAGCTCTCACCTAGTCTCCCAGTAGTAATATTTTTTAAATTAGTGCATGGTGGGGGTGTGTATGCATATGTGTGTGTGTGTATGTGTGTGTATGTGTACCTGTGCTTGGTATGCCTTGGTGAGTGGGTACATAGTGCATTTCATATGTTACTGTCAGAGAACAACTTTTTCCTGCCAGACATGTGTTCTTGGACTCATCTCCAGGTCTGCAGGCTGGCACGACATGTGTGCCTTTATCCATTATTCCTTTTTACATGCCATACCCTACTCCACTGTGTTATTTCCCTGGCACAACTGCATCTCAGGTATAAACAACCTTATATTTCAGTGTAAATAGAGCCCATCTCTCAGTTTCATTTGAACCAACTAGTTTATGATTTTGATTGACAACCAATGAAAATTCTCTGTCACCAGCCTGGACATGCAGGTGATCCTGTTCATGCTTCAGAGACTGCCTCTGGAAGTGCTCATCTTCCAACAATTGCTTCCAGTTTACTTATAAATGCTTTCTGGATACACTAGAAAAACATTCAGTGAGCTCTTTGGCAGTTTATCAGGCCTGCTGTGTTAATCTCAGAACAAGGAGAAGGGACATACATTATGCACTGTCCATCATAGGATAATCATAAAGATAGGCAGGCATGTGGTATCCTTGTTGCTATTGTCATGTCATTAGCATCACTAACAAGCTGCTGTTACTTACTGAGTGCCTGCTGTGCAGACAATGTGATTCTTGTTTGTTAATGTTCACAACTGCTTAGGAATCAAGTGTCCTGTGAAAATGATTTTACAATAACATTTATACTACTACTACTAATAATAATAATAATTATAATAAATTTAGGTGCTTTGTGTGAGTGTGTGTGTGTGTGTGTATGTGTGTGTGTGTGTGTACTTGCATGCTGCATCATATGTCAAACATGTATGAAGGACAGATGACAAGTTTCAAGATTGTCTTCTTATTTCTATCATGTTGGTCCTAGGATTGAAATCTGATTATCAAGTTTGGCATCTCATTGGTCCCATTATTCATGTTTTATATATAATTACAGTGAAGGATGGAATTTGGCTGTAATCATAGTTTCCTACATGTTCAGCCAATGCAAAAACTTAGACTTAACTCCAAAGATAGCAGCCTAAACACCATGCAACCCTCAATTGTGTAGGAGCTCAAAAAATTCTGTTAATGTTAAAGACAAACTTCTTCCATTTTCATTCAATCTCTTTTGGCTTTTTAAGTAGAGAAACAATTGTATGGAACTCTTGTCAAAGTAAATGATTACAGCTTGCCTTAATAGATGCAGAAGTGGGCTTGTTTGTAGGTATTGCATGTTTTATAGTGTTGTGTAGTCCAGAAGAGTTACCAACAACCTCTTTCCACTTGAAGAGGTGAAATTCATACCTACAGTACCCTGCTGTGTGCCTATTTAAAAGTGTTGAGTACTGAAAATTGTGTAGCTCTTCCACATCCTTTCTGTGTTCTCAGATCCCTTGTTTCCCTGTAATCCTAGCATCTCTATTGAAACCGACAGTCTAGTAAAACGAGAGTGATGTGATGGTTTGACAAATATCTACTGAGGACCCATGACAAGCAAAGGGCTTAATCACCAAGATGGGCTTTGAGGGGATTAAAAAATAATCAGACAGATTAAGAGAGACAGGCATTGTCGCCATTGACAAAATCATTTCAATCACAAGTCAGGGAAGAAGGGAAGGGAGTGAGGAGAGGGACATGCCGACAGAAGGTGAGGATCCTCCTGACCCACTGTCCAGATGTCTTAATTGGACTTCTGCTCTTTAAAGACAAGCTGCACCTGAATAAATTTTTAATATTTTTAAATTTACTTTTGAAATGGTGGAGGATGAGAGAAGACACTTGTTACTAGCTTTGTGTGTGGAAATCAGGGGACAATTTTAAAGAGAAACTACTAAAAATATCAGTTGGATACAAGGATCAAATTTAGATTTCAGCCTTGGGAACAAGCACCCTTATTCCACTGAGACATCTCAACAGACCCCGAATGATTCTTTACTATAAAAGGTTTGCCCAATAATTGCAAAATATTACGGAAAAGAAAGGTAGAGACAATGGGATGGTTGGGGAGGGGAGAGAAAGGAGGTGAAAGCATCTGATTGGTAGTCTGGAGGTAATATGAATTAAGAACAGGTAGCAATCATAAAACTACCTCAGAAAGAGGAAACAGAAATGTCAATTCTTTCTCTCTCCAAAACCTTGGAGATTTGTTGATGTCTGGTCATAGTATAGATTCCCTATTAGGATCCATGCTGTTTATTCATTAGTAAGCAATGTAGCATAAAGTTACCATAACTCAGGATATAATGCCTCTTCAGCCTTCCTTTGGATGTGTAGCTTGAATATTGCTAAGAATCCAATGTATTTTATCAGTGTTTTTGGGGCAAGTTACATGGTGTCATAAAATAAAAGGGCACCTAACAGCTATCAATGAATATTAAATTCCAACCTTTTTATTGAAATGGAGAAATTTTAGTTCAGCTAAGAAAACTAGCCCATATGTACCTCACCTAAGAAAATTTAAAGAAGAGTCAGAAACACCCACACTTCTCCAAGACTATGTGATTCTTCTATCTATCCTACTATTAATCAAAAACTGACTTTTTAAATAAAGAATACATTAATTTGGCTTCATAGGATTACAGGTGTGTGTGTGTGTGTGTGTGTGTACATACACATAGAAATTGAAAAGGGAGTGAAGCAGGAAAAGGAAGAGAAGGAGGAAGAAGAATGAAGATAAATGTGTAAACAATAACAAAATTACAGTAAATACGGGATATTTGCCCAGAGATACTATTACAGCTACTTAGACTCGGAGGAAGAGTTTGACGCCACAGTTAAATGGAAAACATATCTCTTTCACCTTATCAATCTTCAGATATCACATGCCCTGTGAAAAATGTGAGATGTCTGAAATTAATATTTGCCCTGCATTGCAAAGCTCAAGGTAGGCTATTAATACACAAAACACTAGAAATTATTGCCCTCAGGGCTGTAGCCACCAGATGAAATTACACATCTCACATCCCATCATTACCCTGGTATTTGCTTTTTTTTTTTTATTTGTGTGGTATAGGGAGAAGACAGTCTTAAATTAAATATTTACTTCATCAGAAGGCTCAGGGTGTCTTCTAGTCTATGCCCTCTTCTAATTTAGTACACAGTGCATAGATAGCTGTGAATATTAATATGTTGCTCATATAACAGATCACTGTTGCTTTGTGGTTTCATTTCACAAAATGTATAGAAAATGATATTATTCATGCCACCCTGGGATAAACTGGTGACCTGAATGAAGCTTGATGACAACTGCATTATATATCATGAGAATAAACAGGTGAAATAAAAGCAACATGTAAAATACTTGCAGACATTGAATATTTTGCCCCTATAACATTTTCAATACTCTCTTGAATGTTTCCAGATGTGTTCCTATTTCTACCAGCATAGATTTGCCCATTAGAGCCAGTGCTTAGGCTGAATGCTACAATTCTGATCAATATGCATGATGGAATGCCACCTTCCAGTATTTGGATAATCATATTCAGTAGTAAATTTTAATCATTTTCCCCATTTCAAAATTTGTCAAATTAATTTTTTGCCAAGTAATCTACATTTTCTCCTTTCACATATATACATGGAGACATCTGATTGCTTTTCAAGTTCCTACTTTCTGCAAAGAAACAATGCTGCTTTGTTTCTGAGAAGGCATGAGTTATGTTATCCAACTTGGACATCAGCTACATACACACATTGTCTCTCCATGAGGACAGATAAATGAAGCAGTCCTTAGTTTTCCCACGGGCTGTTGTTCTTGTATCTTATAAGGATATCCTTTCCATAATATTCAACTATAGTGCACACCAGCAATTTCTGTAGCTGCCAGTTGTGTGGTAATGTCCATGCACTTGAATGTTGGCCAAACTGTGGTGGGATCTCAGATGTGTTTCTCGTTGCAATGCCCATCTGTGAACCTCCACTGCTCTCTTGTCTTTCCTGGGTCATCTTCCTGTGTGACCCTGAAGAGGCTGATTGTAGCTGTATGTGAAGAGCTCTAGGAATCTGATTAACCTTTTCATCTCTAGAATACCAGATTGATAGGATCACTATTCCTGGGACACTTTACACATAAGTTTCCCAACTTTGTCTCTCAACTACATGGTTGGAACATTCTGCTTTAGGTTCTGCCTCTCCTAGGTTATGTCTCTGTGGATTTAACAAGCTCTGAATTGGATTATTTTTAAATAAAATTGCTTCTGTAATGAACAAGCAGAGGCTGATTTTTTTCTAATGTTATTTTCTATCCAATAGAGTTCCCTATCTCACACTGTTATTATCTAGCTAAATTTGCAATAGCATAGAAGATTGAGATTCTTAACTGAAAACAAATTTAATTTTTATTATGTGTATTTCTTATTTATTTTTGGTGTGTGTGTGTGTGTGTGTGTGTGTGTGTGTGTGTGTGTCTGTGTGTCTGTGTATACATCCATGTGAGCATCTACTGAACTACACTTCAAACTCTGAAAAAAATTTTTTTAGTTGTCTTTCATTTGTGATCTTAAGCAGGCAGAAAGGGAATATGTTAAAGATGAAAAACAAATTCCAGTTTTGTCTGTGTTTGATCTCAGTCTGAGAGGTTCATATAGGATGAAGAACACAGAAGCACAGGTTTTGTGCTACATCCACAGCATACTTATCTGACTACTTTGATTATTATGAGCCAATTTTAATACACTCATATGTAAATAAGAGCACAGAATGACATTCCAGAGAAAATGAAATTGTTGTATTCCTGGTGTGAAGTAATACTTTTATTTTCTTTATGCATCCCAGCCCAGGTAGTCATTCACTATTCTTTATTCGTTTCACTCATACCTCACTGAGCTGACAGGGCATGAGTTGCTGTGGACCTGATAGGAGGTTTTAAGACACTGCACAAGATCACTAAATGTTTCATTTTCTTTATTGTGTACACTGTTTCTGACCTCACATATGTTCACATGTAACCATCATGGGATTACATGAGTATCTTTGTGACCACAGGGACAGAATGCAAGGAGAAAACAACTCTACCAGCCTTGTTATACATTTGATTTTACTTTCTCAACATACAAAACCTCTTTGTGAAGGTATGAATTTGAAAAGGCAAAATCCTTATTTTTATGAATTTTTTACTTGCAGTTTTTCTTTTATTTGCATTGAATGATGGAAAGCTAAGGCCACTGGTTATCATACTCTCTAACATACATTTTTGCATGTTTCTAATTAACTCTACTTATTTTCTTCTTTCCAAGTATGGGTTTTACTTTTGCAAAATTGCAATATAATCACAATCACTAAAATTAATATTGTAAGGATCATAATATGTGTGTGTGTGTGATTTTTAAAAACTTTGGGGATAAAATTAATTGCATGTAATTTAAATACAAAAAATAAATTTTGAGTTATGTATTAATCTGCATGATTCCATTACCTCCATATCCAATATTCATGAAAATACTTACCTATTTTTCCATTAATAGAGATTAGTTCATAATTGTATTGTGTGTGTGTGTGTGTGTGTGTGTGTGTGTGTGTGTGTTGGGTATGCATGCAATAGGGTGCTTGTAGAGGAAAGGGGACTACTTATGAGCAGCATTTTCTCTCCTTCCATCATGTAGTACCCACATATCAACTCAGGTTGTAGGAAGTAAGTTCCTTTACTCTTCTAGCCATATGGCACTGGTTCCTAATTTCTTAGTGGCAAAATGAAGCAATAATGTATGTCACTTTAGATATTTTTTTACCAAACAAAATTATTTCATAGTCATTTGTGTATTTACTCATGTATATTACTAGTTTATTACTTTGAAGTAATGAATGTTATTCTATTCTCTTATAAAAGTATACCACAATTCATATATTCTTTTTCTTACTAATGGCAATATAGGTGACTTTCAGTCATTTTAGTGATTATAGTATCAGAGCTGCTTGAGATGATAAGTTATAAGCCTTTGACTCCCTACATTCTCCAGAGGTAAATTGACCACGTGGCTTACAACACTCTCCATCTGTCTCTTTACTCTGGGGTCACCAACTTTGAAGATTGTGAAGAGCCTGGAAATGAGTTGCTGCTGGAGTCTAAGGAAGTTAGTCTCATTCATGAAATCCTAAATTCTGAGGAACCTCCAGATTACATACACCAGCTAATTAATACTTAATTGCGTACCTCAGCATACAAGATGTGTCTTTTTTTTTTTTTTTTTTTTTTGAGTAGTCAGTCATGTGCTAAAGACATATTTAATGTATTAGGAAAATGGCAGACTAATATCTATAGTGCTTCTACTTTCTCTGCATGCCCATCATACTGAACTCTCAGTTCTTCATGATTTTATCAATTCTGAATATGTATTACATAATAGCTCAAGGTGGTTTATATCTTAATTTCCCTTATGAATTATTTTGATTATCTCCCTAGAAATTTTATTACCTAAATGCCTTGTGATTCTGTTTATATCTTTGCCCACTTTTTTTCTCATTTTTGAGAATACCACATAAATTTTAAAGACAAATCCTTTATCAGATACATGCTTTGTGGTTTTCTTTTTTTATTATTGTTATTTTTATTTTACATATTGATCTCAGTTCCCTCTCCTTCCCTCTCCCTTTTCTTCTCTCCTACCCTTCCATACCTCCAACCACCCTCCCCTTCCACCCCCCCCCACTCCACGTGTAGGGTGATGCCTTCCAGGAGGGGTCATCTAAATCTGTTAAGTCAATTGGAGTAGGCCTTCCCTCCTGCCTCTAGGTTAAGGGAGCATCCCTCCATGGGGAATGTGTTCCCAAAGTCCTTTCATGAACCAGGAATACATCCTGGTTCCACTGTCCAAGTTCTCTTAGACTGCCTAGGCCTTCTAGCTGAGACCAATATTTAGGAGGTCTGAGTCAGTCCCATGCTGGATTCCCAGTCTTGTAGGTCTATGGATATTTTTTTCTAGATTCAGTTTTCTCTTCAAACCTATAATGGCTCCCTCCTTTATGGTCTCTCTCTCTCTCTCTCTCTCTCTCTCTCTCTCTCTCTCTCTCTCTCTCTCTCTCTCTTCTCTCTCTTCTCTCATCTGTTCCTCCCAGGCTCAATCTTCCTAGTCCCACTTGCTTTCCTCTTCTCCCCTTCTCTTTCTCCTAGCTCTCTCTGCACTCATTGCCCCCCTCCCTTTATGCTCAGGAGTTCTTGTCCCTTTCCCCTTCTGTGTCCCTCAACTGAAGAGTGGATAAAGAAGATGTGGCACATTTACACAATGGAATACTACTCTGCGAAAAAAAAAAACAACGGATTCTTGAAATCTGAAGGTAAATGGATGGAACTTGAATTTCTTCATACTGAATGAGGTAACCCAGTCGCAAAAAGAGGAACATAGTATGTACTCACACATACATGGATTTTAGACATAGAGCAAAGAATTACCAACCTATAATTCACTGCCAGAAAACCAGGATAAAAGGATGATTCTAAGAGTTTCATATAAGGTCCCTCACAGAAGGAAAATACAACAAGATCTCCTGAGGTTTGTGGTTTTCTGTCAGGCTATATAGTTTATACTTTTAGCAGAATCTTTCAAAAAAGAATTTTCAGTATACATACATTTATATTCATATCTGTATCTATCCTATCTATCTATCTATCTATCTATCTATCTATCTATCTGTCACCATTCTACTTAGAATAATTATAATGTTGTCATAGTGTTGATTTATCTGAAAGGAGAAGCCTCACTTGAGGAATTATCTACATCAGATTTGTCTGTGAGCATGTCTATGAAGAATTTCCTTGATTGTTAATTGCAATAGAAAGTGTTCAACAGACTGAGTAACTCCATTCCTTAGGAAACTAGTACTGTGTATTTTACAAAAACTAGATGGGCATTGCAAGAAAGCAAGTCAGCAAGCAGCATTGTTCCATGGTTTCTGTCCTGGAACTAGTTGTTGTTGACCAGGCTGGTCTCGAACTAACAGAGATCTGCCTACTTCTGCCTCCAGAACGCTAGCATTAAAGGCATATCCTACCACCGCCTGGCTAGGATATGATATTTTTTAAAAATTATTTTCAATTTTAATTACTTCTGATATGTAGAAATATATTGATTCTATATACTGATTTTGTATTTCTTAATCTTTGTAAATGTGCTTTCTGTGCTATAAACAGTTTCTTTTTGTAGATGCTATTAATTTCTGTGTGTGTGTGTGTGTGTATGTGTGTGTGTTGGGTCTGTTTGGGGGGGTTATTTTACATATCTGTCTCCAAATGAAGCCATTTGCTTTTAATTTAGATGATTTAATTCTTCTCTTTGCTTCATAATATTATAGAGAATCTACAGTAAAATGTTGACTAGACATAGTCAAAGAGGACTTCATTGTCTTACTCTTGAATTTAGGAGATAAGTGTCATCTTCCCATTATGTTTTCATTATGTTTTTTTTTTTTTTTTTACTTTTATGTGTATGAGTGTTCCCAGCATGTGTTTATGTGAACCACATTCCTGAAGTGCCTTTTTAGACTGAAAGAAGATGACCTGGAATAGGAGTTGGGATGTTTATGGACTGCCATGTGGGTGCTAAGAACCAAACATGAATCCTCTGCACTCTGCAGGAACAGTAAGTGCTCTTAACTGCTGAGCCACCTTGGCCATCTCTCCAATCTTTCAGCTTCTCATTGTTAGGTACAATGAGTCATTTCAGAGGTGTTTGTTTATTTTTTGTTTTGTTTTGTTTTTTATTTTTTTTGTTAGATTTAGGAAGTTCCCTTCTACTCCTATTTCCTCCATTATCAGGAATGGATTTTGGTTTTCTTAACTAAAATCTTCTGCATCAGGGGAGATGATTATATGATTTTTCTTGTTTAGCCTGTTAATATGTTAAATTACACTGATTGCTTTTTGAATGGTAAATCAGCTTCGCATTCTTAGGACAAATCAACTTGGTTCTGATATAAGATCCTTTTTTGTGCATCTTTGATTTTAGCTTCCTAAATTTTATTTAGAACTTTTTCATCTGTATTCATGAGAAGTGTTAGTTTATCAGTTTATTTTGCTAGAATGCTTTCCAAAGAATTTTTATTCCAAGAATAAATTTAGTCAATTAGGAAAAAGAATCATTAAAAATATAGTAGCAGATAAGAGTAGCCTCATAGAATGAGGTAGGAAGTATTCTCCCTAACTTAGGATGTAATTTAGTGGGTAGAATCTGCCAAGGAACACATTTGGATTTGAATATTTTGTTACTCAAGACACATCCTCCTTGGAGGGATACTCCCTTAACCTAGAGACAGGAGAGAAGTCCTAGTCTCTACTTCAAATGACTTGTCAGATTTACATGACCCCACCTGGATGGCCTAGCCCTACATGTGGAGTGGTGGAGAAATGGGAGGGGAGGGTGGTCAGGGTGCATGTGAGAGGGGAGAAAGGGTAAGAGGAAGGAAAGGAGGAAGGGAGGGAGGGAGGGAGAGGGAACTGGGATCCACATGTAAAATAAAAATAAATTAATTAATAAAAAAAGATTTTCCCTCACAAATCTGATTTATTTTGTAAATACTTGTCTTTTTTTGTTGTTGTTTTTTGCATCTTTTTTTGCTCTGGTGACTTGTGACTTTAATATATACCATCAATTTACAAGTTCTTTATTCTAGAAATATCTATACATTCAGTTATATTACCACTCATTTCTGACATTGTCATTGCTATCCTCTCCCCTTTCTGCTCAATGTGTCTAGAAGGTTATTTGATTTTATTGAGTTTTCAAAGCATTGCTTTGCTTGATAGATTTTTTGTTTCAGTTCCACTGCTTTTAAAAGGATCTCTGTGTGATTTTCTATTTATTTTTGAATTTGCAAATTTGCATATAGCTTTCTATTCTTATTTTAGTTTCATTATTAATTTAAGGACACTGAATTTTTAAAATTATTTTCTAATATACACTTTTTTAGTATAAATCCATTCACTAAATTTTGTGTTATTGATATCTCCCAAATACCAACTATATTTTCAGTAAAATTTAATACAAAACTGATGTCTTGTCTCTCAGATTAAAATAGTCTAGTTGGTTTATAAACATTAAGATTTTTCAAAAGAGTTTTTCTCTTACTGATTTTTAATTTTCATGGCTTTCATTTAATACTTGGGAATCTCTCAAGGTTTGTTTGGGGCCATAGTTGTAGGCTGTCTTTGCAAAAATGTTCCAGATGTCCTTTCAGACAAGAAGTATACGTGTGTGTATTGCATTTCAGAGTGGAGGGTTCTGTGACAACGTAGCTGGTGGTTCTTGTAATGAGACTCCACCACATCCTACAGACTTTCTGCCTTCTTTTTCTACCAGTTACTAGACTATGTAATTTCAGCTGTGATTTTTTCTCACATAGACATTACATTCTTTTGTTGAGCTTTTCCCCTTACCTTAGAAATTATCTTCCTTACCCCTGCTGATGTTGTACATTCTGAAGCCCTCTTTTAGCTGTTTATAGAAGAATCACTAAGCTTTCTTTTGGTAATCAGTGATGATTTTGATACTGTCAACTTTCTAAAATCTTGCTGGTTGTTTTCTACTTACTCAAGCTGAATATTTTTGCCTCAAATTTTTTTATGCTCTTGAGATTTTTCTGAGACACAACATTGGTACCTAGAAACAGTTCCACTTTTCTGATCATTTAATATCAGTTAGGAATATCAGAATCATAATTAAGACTCATTATCTCCCACCACTGAGGCAAGACCCCTCTGAATTGTTTCTCTAAATTTAAAGAATAGTGAGTTGTCTTAGAATCTGAGTTTATGTGTACTGGCTTGGTTACATTGAATCATTTTTCATAGTTACTCTCTGCCTTTTGGGTTTCTGCTGGAATAGATATCACCAGAACTTTGTTAAATTCTTCAGGGACCACCCCCACCCCCAGCTGATGCCTGGAACCCTGTCAGTGCACAGTTCTCTCCTTTCTGAGGTTGTCTTCTATGAACTCTAGTGCCATTCATAATCTCTGCTGATTCCTGGTGGCATCTTCTCATCTCAAGAAGTAGAAGTCAAATGGGTTCTTCCTTATTTTACTTCCATACTCTTGGCCACAAATTTCTTTCTATGCTATAAGTTGAGACAATCTGCTTTTCCTATATCTCATGACAGAACTCACTTATATTCACCATGTGAGTAAAATATGCTTCATAAGTTTTTCTTTCCTTTCTCCTTCCCTTCACTCTTCCTACCCTCCCCATTCCTTCCCTCCATCTCTCCTTTTTGCTCCCCCTTTCCTTCACTGATCTCTTTCTGTCTTTTCTCTCTATCTTCTCCATCTTCTTTCTGTCTCCCTCCCCCCATCCCTCCCTGCTGAGTAAGAAGGTAAATCCAGCCCCTTGTTCCCTTTTAGCTGGACAATGCATGACCATGTAAAATTGACATAATGGATGCATATGACTTTCCCTCTCTCTTTTTTTTATACTTTTTTTAAATTTATTTTATATAACCAAGTCCATTTAAATGAAAACAAACATTTATAGACAATATTTGGGAATTTGGGCGTCATTCTTTCTAAACTACTTCCTGCTGGTAAGGGGTGCTGTCATGGGGGATTCTAAGAAGATGCAGAAATGCTGGCTGTAGTCTGTAAGGCTGCTTTGTCCAGCTGTTTTGAATGTAGACTTTCCCTTTCTTAATGCTTTGTTATCACCGTCCTCCTTGTTAAAATGGAGCTTCATTTGTCCCTAGTGTAATTTTCTAATGTAATCCTGATGCAAAATTCCTACAACAATGGATAATTGACTGAGCAATGCAACATCTGCTCTTAATGAAATAAAGAATATCCACAGTTCCAAATAATATCTATGAGGATGATAGGCACTAGCATAACAACAGTTCAAAAATGATGACTTACTGTGAAAAGGGTTCATTTCCTATCCAGATAAAAAAAAGGTCCTTGTGTTGCTGATTTGCTCAGACCTTTAAGTCACTCAGAGACTAGATTTCCTTCATTTCCTGTCTCTGTGAATTTAAAGTATCAGAGTAAATTGTGTGTGTGTGTGTGTTGGGTTTTTTTGTTTGTATTGTTATTTTTGTTGCTTATTTGTTTTAAAAATGAAGGACAGTGAAGCTGAACTGCAAAGGTCATAACATTTTTAATTACTAAAACCTGGAGGGAAAGTTTATGATGTCAGGTCACCTGCCATTGGCTAGCTCAAGATTCAGGACATTCTGGAAAATATAAGTTTTCCAAGTCATTTTCTAGCAGAAACTTTATGCAAATTCTTTCCTCAATTGTTCACATGATTTTGTGGAAGTTATTATCCTTCATTTTTGTCCTTCTTTCTATTCTGACCATGAGCATCCATCTAAATAGTCCTTCTTCCCTTGCCTGTTGTCCTCCCCATTCCCTTTCCTCTCTTCCTCCTTTTTAATATTTTAAGTATTTATATATGTGTATGTACATATGTATATATGCATGCACATATGTATCCAAGTGCCTGCAGTGCTAAAGAGGTAATCAGATCTCTTGGAGCAATTATAGCAGTGGTAAGCCATCAAATGCGGATGCTGGGAATCACACTTCAGGGCTCTGCAAGAGCAGCTGAGCTTGTTTTGTTGTTTGAGAATTTCATATAATGTTTTATTTATTTATTTTTTTTACCAAATCTGCCTCCCCACTCCTTCCTCTTTCATTTCTCCCCATACTCCTCATTCTGAGCCATCTCTCCACCTCCTGCTTCTTTTCTCTCTTTTTTCTTTTTGTATAACAAGCATAGCACAATAGATTTCTTGTTACAACATGTAACCTACATTTTTATCAAAACCATGTAACAAACCCCTTTAGGTATTCTTAATAACTTTAAAAGGTGGCATCTATAAAAAATTGAAAAAAAAAATAAACATTCAATGTGGTTATAAGGCTGGGATGTTCATGTGCTCTTTCACCAGGGAAGTAGGAACTGCTAGAGTTCATTGCAATTTGCATACTGCTCCCCTAATTGACAAAAAAATAGTAACCAAATGGGATGGCTATGAGGATTAAATGAGATAATATATGCGAGGTAACAGGCATGTTTCTGAGCACATATTGAAAGCAAAGAAATTACTCATGAGAGCTTTTGTTGTTTTTGGTTTAAGGCTGGACAGTGTAATCTTCTTTTTGGGAAATGGTTATAAACTTTTTGAGGTTATAATTATTTTATTTTCTCCTTTCTTTCCTCCTTCCAAACCCTCCTGTGTACTCCTCTTGCAATCTATCAAATTCATGGTTTCTTTTACTTTAATTTGTTTAATATATATTACAGATACATATATACATATATCTATATCTATCTATCTATCTATCTATCTATATATATATATAGATATATCTATCTATATATATATATAGATAGATAGATAGATAGATAGATATAGATATAGATAGGTGTATGTATGTATGTATTCAGGGCTGATCATTTGTATTGATTAACCAATTGATATGATCTCTCTGGGGAAGACTATTTCTTCCACTCTCAGCATTTCTTAGTTTCTTGGTTCTCTTTCTAGGGTTAAAATCCTTTTGAGCTTTCCAACACCCATGTAAGCATGTCTATTGCTATTGTTCTTATGCAGGTCTTGTTTAAGAAGTCATGCTGATGAGATTTCATGGGTTTTGCCTCTTTGACATTTCTAGGATAAAAATGTGTAACAGCAAAAATCGTGTTATAGGCGTATCAGTATAGACTGGGCTTCACAAGTCTGAATTTTGATTACATAATCAACTTTTAACAAGTATTCACTGTGTGCAAGCTGTCTTGATTCCCTAAGGGAGTGGGTTTCTTCCTCACTTAACCCACAACTATCACCTGACTCCACCTTAACGATTTGATCCCCCCAGGAGAAGCAGTAAAATGCACTACTAAGAAGCTTTGATTCTGATCCTGGAAATTAAATCCTACTTGTTTTACTTTCAATATGTGTGGGCAAAGCAGCCTGTGCTTCCCATCTGTGGAATTTAATCAGTGCTATCTCTTTATAGTGACATGGTGATGGGAACTCCAGAAAAGGTTGAGAACTCATAAGAGAAACAGTAGGCAAAATATTGGAAACTGATGACTCAAAAAATTATGTATTTTATTTATTTTTGTCTTTAAGTCTCTTCATTCATACACAGGAGGTAATAAGTCTGTCAGTGTTTGTTGTAGTGAGCCTATCATAAGATATATGAAAGTTGGTAGAACTTTACTTAAAACTTTTCTTATAGTACTTGTGACTTTAGATTAATTTACCTTTCCTTGACTTAAAATGTGATTTCTACTTTGCCTATAATTGTTATTATTAAGATAAAATGTAATAAAACAAAACTTTCAGCTATTACAAATCATAGTACTATATATTGTATCAATATGTAAGAGCAAAATAGCATTCTCTGATTGAAATAAGCATACACAAAAGAATGTGTATGTTTGAATTTGAGTGTACAGGTTTTAGCATGTCATGTATATCTTTAATAATAAAAGACAAGGATATGTTACCATTTGTGATCTTCTAATCCTAATGCAAGCACAACTTCAAGATTATGAATAAAGACGAATTCTGTTATCACATTCAATAGCCCACTAGAAGATATCCCATCTCAAAAGTTTAAAAAAGGAAATAAAACCTCTGAAGCAGGTGGAAGACAAAGAACACCATGCCTCCAGCTATTCAAAAGGAAAATGAATCTTGAAGGCAGAAATGGCAAATAGGTCTCACCTAATGGGACTAACTCTCAAACACTATGGTGTGCTAAGAAAGATTCTGAGGCCAAGTCTGATAATTCAGCACTTAAAAACAGACAGTGTTCTTGCAAAGAACCAGAATTCAGTTCATAGCAATCAAGCCAGGTGATTCCAATTGCATATAACTGGACTTCCTCTGGATATGATGCCCTCTTCTGGTCTCCTCAGGCACCTGAACCCACATCCATGTAGCCACACAGACACAGGAACATGTCATTTAAAAATAAAATACATTTTTTAAAAAATTAAATTTAATCTAAACAATATTGGAAGTAAATATTGGAGATTTATAAATTACAACTTACATTCCCATAGCCTTCAATGGTTTCTCATTCAAATTGCCTCAGCGGTCAGTATCTGTAAGATTTTGGACAAATTTAATATAGTTTTTTGTTTTTCAGTTTTTGCATTTCATATAGAAACACAAATCCGGAGAGCTTTCTACAGTATCCATATCACACACTTTATTGTGTCACATATGTAAGTGCCATTCTCTCCCTTTTTTTTTTCACTGCCTAGACCTCACATACTTTTCAAGAACTACCTCTAAGGCTATCATTCTGCTCTGTCCTGGTCACCTGATCTTTCTTCTCACTCATCCTTGTCACTCTAATATTCAATTGCAAACTTTTTCATATTCTTTTGGCAAGTCTTGTACCAATAGCACAAAACCTAGGGAAACAGTTTGAAGAGAGAAACTGATTCTTGAGGGTAGGCACAGCCTGTGTCTTAAATTGCATAATCAACATATAGTCTAAGTGAACACAAATTCAGTTAAAGTAACATGCAATGAAGGTTTGCCAAGATTCTTCTGGGAATAACATCCAGTTCACAACTCACTGGTTATCTAAAAATAGCCAGAGAACTTAGCCAGATAACTGTGATCTTTCACTTGTCCATTAGAATCTTATTTTTCACAGCATGACTTCAGAGAACTCTTCTAAGCCCCGTGAGTTACATTTTGCTATAAACACTAGACATAATCCTAAACGTTTCCATAAAGGTTGATTCTTACATTTATGTCAAGACTATTTTCAATTTAATTAAAGTTAATCACTCTGATCTAGGCATTTCTCCCAGGATTCAGAAAATTCCATCCTCAATCAAGGTATCTAGCCTAACAACTTGCAGAGGGCAGTGAGCTCAGAGTCCACCTCAGTCAATAGCAGCAGTGATTTGTGGTATCACTTTCCTGCAGAAGGAATCCTCCCTGAGGGCTACATCTAATATGCACAATATCTTTCTCAACTCTAGGCTTCCAGGCTTCCAACAATGGTATAGAAATGTAATTTTTTTTTTTTTTTTTTGGTTTTTCCAGGCAGGGTTTCTTTGCATTGTTTTGGAACCTGTCCTGGAACTAGCTCTGTAGACCAGGCTGGTCCCAAACTCACAGAGATGCACCTGCCTCTGACTCCCAAGTGATGGAATTAAGGGCATGTGCCACCTGTGCGCATGCCATCTGTGCCCAGCCGGAAAGGTAATTCTTGTTGTATTCAAGGCAGACTATAGGCATAGAATACTTTTTAAATTATATAACATCTCTATTACCACTCTCTCTGTCTCTCTCTTTCTCTATCTCTCTTCATTTCTCTCTCTCTCTGTGTCTCTCTGTGTGTGTGTGTGTGTGTGTGCTCGCTTGGCTCGCTCGTGCACATGCAAGCAAGCAAGCACATATGCACGTGCATGCTTGCTTTTTCAGGTATGGCAAACTAAAACATCACCATCTTGATTATCCTCAAATCTCTGGCTAACATTCCTCAGTACAGTAAAAAGACACATTTCCTAGTTAGACCACTGATCAGTACCCAGCTGCTCTGTACTCAAAGGAGGCTGCTTCACAATGTGAAAAAATCCCAAATATTGGATATTAACTGGCTGAGTGAGACCATCAGTATTTCAGCCATTCATTTATTATACTAAATCTTTTTAATTATTTTTTTTATTTTTATTTTACATATTGATCCCAGTTCTCGCTTACTCCCTACTTCTCTCCCTCTCTCTTTCCTTCTCTCTCATCCTTCCATGTCCTTGACCACCCTCCCCTCCCATTCCCACACTCAAAATGTAGGGTGATTCCTTCCAGGAGGGGTAATCTAAATCTTTCCAGTCAATTGGAGTAGGGACTAGGCCTTCTCTCCTGTCTCTAAGTTAAGGGAGTATCCCTCCAAGGGGAATGTGCTCCCAAAGTCCTTTTGTGCAGCAAGGATACATCCTGGTCCCACTGTCAAAAGTCCCTTAGACTGCTCAGGTCTTCTATCTGAGACTCATATTCAGCGGGTCTGAGTCAGTCCCATGCCATATTCCCAGTCTGGGGGACTATTAGGTCCTCCTTGTTCAGGTCAGCTGTCTCTATGTGTTTCTACAACCTGGTCTTGTTCTCCCTCTCTGTATCTAGATTCCAGTTCGATTCAGTGTTTAGTTGTGGGTGTCTGCTTCTGTTTCCATCAGCTACTATTTGAGGGTTCTATGATGGTAGATAAGTTACTCGTCGATCTCATTATCAGGGAAGGACATTTATGGTAGACTTTCCACTGTTGCTCAAATTGTTAGTTGGGGTCAGTCTTGTAGGTCTCTGAACATTTTTCTCGAGTCAGTTTTCGCTTCAAACATATGATGGCTTCTCTCTCTCTCTCTCTCTCTCTCTTCTCATCTATTCTCCTGACTCAATCTTATTAGTCCCACATGCTTTTCTCTCTTCCCCTTCTCTTTCTCCTAGTTCCCTCTCTACTCACTGCCCCCCTACTCCCAATATGCTCAGGAGATCTTGTCCCATTACCCTTCTGTGAGGGACTTTATATGAATATTTTAGAATCATCCTTGTATCGTAGTTTCTCTGGGGGGTGTGAATTATAAGCTGGTGATCTTTTGCTATGTCTAAAATCCATATATGTGTGAGTACATGTCATATTCCTCTTTGTGAATGTGTTAGCTCATTCAGGATGGTTTCTTCAAGTTCCATCCATTTGCCTATGAATTTCGAGATTCCATTATTTTTTCTACAGAGTACTATTCCATTGTGTAAATGTGCCACATCTTATTTATCCATTCTTCAATTGAAGAATTTATCAATTCTTCCATCTAGGTTGCTTCCAGTTTCTTGCTATTACAAATAATACTGCTAAGAACATAGTTAAATGCATGTCTTTGTTGCATGGATGTGAATCGTTTGGGTATATGCCTAAGAGGGGGATTATCTGTCCTGTGGTAGACTGATTCCCATTTTCCTGAGTAACCGCCATACTGATCTCCAAAATGGCTGTACAAGTTTGCACTTCCACCAGCAGTGGAGGAGTGTTCCCCTTTCTCCACATCATCTCCAGCATAAGCTGACATTGGTGTTTGTAATTTTAGCCATTCTGGCAGGAGTGAGTTGGCATCTCAGATTTGTTTTGATTTGCATTTCCCTGATAGCTAAAGATGTTGAGCACTTTCTTAAGTGTGTTTCAGCCTTTTTGATTTCCTCTACTGAGATTTCTCTATTTAATTCTGTACCCCATTTTTAATAGGTTATTTGGTGTTTTGGTGACTAGTTTCTTGAGTTCTTAGTATATTTTGCAGTTCGGCCCTCTGTCAAGATGTAGGATTGGTGAAGATCTTTTCCCAGTCTGTAGGCTGCCTTTTGATCTTGTCAACTGTATCCTTACCCTTACAGAAGCTTCTCAGTTTGAGGAGGTCCCATTTATTAATTGTCGATCTTAGTGACTGTGCTACTGGAATTCTGTTCAGGAAACAGTCTCCTGTACCAATTTGTTCAAGGGTACCTCCCACTTTCTGTTCTCAGAGGTTCAGTGTGGCTGAATTTATGTTGAGGTCTTTGATCCATTTGGACTTGAGTTTTGTGTATGGCAATAGACATGGGTCTATCTGCAGTCTTCTCTACACCATCATCCAGTTGTGGCAGAACCATTTCCTGTTGAAGATGCTTTCATCCTCCCATTGTATACTTTAGCTGTTTTGTCAACAATCAGGTGTTTGTAGATGTGTGGGCTAATATCAGGATTTTGGATTCTATTCCATTTGTCTATATGTCTATTTTTGTGCCAAAACCATGCTGTTTTCAGGAATGAATATAGCTCTATAATAGAGCTTACATTCAGGGATGGTGGTGCCTCCTGAAGTTCCTTTTTTGTACAGGGTTGTTTTGGCTATCCTGGGTCTTTGTCTTTCCATATAAAGTTGATTATTATTCTTTCAAGGACAATGAAGAATTGTGCTGGGATTTTAATGGGGATTGCATTGAATCTGTAGATTGCTTTTGGTAAGATTGCCATTTTTACTATGTTTATCCTACCTATCCAAGAGCATGGAAGATCTTTCCATTTTCTGATATCTTTTTTAATTTCTTTCATTAATGACACAAAGTTCTTGCTAAGTAGGTCTTTCACTTGTTTCATAAGCATTACCCCAAGATAATTTATGTTGTTTGTGGCTATTGTAAAGGGTTGTTTCTCTGATTTCTTTATTAGTCCCTTTGTCATCTGAGTAAAGTAGGCCCTTTGTCATCTAAGTAAAGTAGGACTACTTATTTTTTTTTTTTTTTTTTTTTTAGTTTTCTTGTATCCTGCTAGTTTGCTGAAGGTGTTTATCAGCTGTAGGAGTTCCCAAGTAGACTTTTTTTTGGGTCACTTATGTAAACTATTATATCATCTACAAATATTTAAAGTTTGATTTCTTCCTTTCCAATTTGTATCCCCTTGATCTCCTTTTGTTTTCTTATTGCTTTAGCTAGAACTTCAAGTACAATATTGCAGAGAGAGGGCAGCCTTGTCTTGTTCCTGATTTTAGAGGAATCACTTTAAGCTTCTCTCCATTCAGATTGATGTTGGCTGTTAGCTTACTATATATTGCTTTTGTAATGTTTAGATATGTTCCTGTTATCCATGATCTCTCCAAGACCTTTATCATGAAAGGGAGTTGAATTTTGTCGAAGGCTTTTCAGCATCTAGGGAGATGATCAGTGGTATTTCTTTTTCAGTTTGTTTATATGGTGGATCACATTGATAGATTTTCGTATGTTAAACAATCCCTGCAAACCAGGGATGAAGCCTACTTGGTCATGGTGTATGATATCTCTGATGTGCTCTTGGATTCTATTTGCAAGTACTTTATTGAATATTTTTGTATCAATATTCATGAGAGATATTGGTTTGTAGTTTTCTTTCTTAGTTGTGTCTTTGTGTGGCTTAGGTACCAAGGTGATTGTGGCCTCCTAAAAAGAGTTTGGTAATGGAACAATTTGAGGAGTATTGGTATTTTTTTCTTCCTTGAATTTCTGGTAGAATTCTGCACTAAAGCTATCTGGCCCTGGGCTTTTGTCGTTGGGGGTTTTTGATGATTGCTTCTATTTTATTAGGGGTTATAGGTCTCTTTAAATTGTTTATCTGTTCTTGATTTAATTTTGGTAAGTGATATTTATCCAGAAATTTGTCCATTTCCTTTGAATTTTTGAATTTTGTGGAGTACAGGTTTTAAAGTATGACCTGAACATTGTCTGGATTTCCTCAATCCATTGTTATGTCTCCCTTGTCCTTTTCGATTTTGTTATTTTGCATGTTTTGGATGCAAAGTTTGGATAAAGGTTTGTCTATCTTGTTGATTTTCTTGAAAAACGAACTCTTTGATTTTTTTTTGTATTGTTTTCCTGGTTACTACTTTATTCATTTCAGCCCTCAAATTGATTATTTCCTGGAATCTACTCCTATGGTGTTAGTTTGCTTCTGTTTGTTTAAGTTGTGCTGTTAATTCTGTAATGTGACTATTCTCCATTTTCTTCATATGGTCAGTTAGTGCAATGAACTTCCCTCGTAGCCCTGCTTTCAAGATGTCCTGTAAGTTGGGGTATGTTGTGTCCTCTTTACCATTAAATTTGAGGAAGTCCTTAATTTATTTATTTATTTCTTCTTGACCGACGTATGGTGCAATTGCCCATTCTTCAGTTTCCATGAGTTTGTAAGGTTTCTGCAATTTGTATTGTTGAATTCCAACTTTAAAGAATGGTGGTCTGATAAGAGACAGGGGACTATTCCAATCTTTTATATCTGTTGAGGTTTGTTATGTCACCTAGTATGTGGTTGATTTTAGGGAAGGTTCCATTTGGAGCAGAGAAGAAGGTATATTCTTTTGTGTTTGGATGGAATGTTCTATAGATATCTGTTAAATCCAATTGAGATGACGTAACATCTGTTATTTTTTTTTTTTTTTTCTTTGTTAAATTCCTGACTGGTGGTCCTGTCTAGCAGTGACAGCGGGAAGTTGAAATCTCCCATTATGAGTGTGTCAGGTTTTATGTAAGCTTTGATTTTTAGTAGCATTTCTTTTATGAATGTGTGTATCTTTGTACTTGTGTCATAGATGTTCAGAATTGAGACTTTGTGCTGATGGATTTCTCCTGTGATGAATATGAAATGACTGTCTTCATCTCTTTTGATTGATTTTGGTTTGAAGAGTAACTTGTTAGATATTAGGATAGCCACACCTGCTTGCTACTTGTGTCCATTTGATTGGAAGATCTTTCCCCAACCCTTTACCCTGAAGTAATGTCTGACTTTGAAGCTTAGATGTGTTTCTTGTATGTAGCAGAAGGATGGATTCTGTCTTTATATCCATTCTGTTATCGTGTATCTTTTTATAGTCAAGTTAAGACCATTAATGTTGAGGGAAGGTAAGGACCATTGATTGTTAATGCTTGTTTGTTGTAGATTTGTTGGTGGTGGTGGTATTGTGAATATATCTGCCCTGGTCCTGATGAAGTGGGATTATCTATTGATTATGTCTTTGTGAGCATAGTTAACTTCCTTGAGTTGGAGTTTTCCTTCTAGAACTTTCTGTAGGACTGGATTTGTAGATATGTATTGTGAAAATTTGGTTTTGTCATTAAATTTCTTGTTTTCTCCATCTATAGTAATTGAAAGTTTTGCTGGGTATAGTAGCCTGAGCTGGCATCAATGGGTTGTTAGTACTTGTAGAATATCTATCCAGGACCTTCTGGCCTAGAGAGTTTCCACGGAGAAGTGAGGTGTAATTTTGATAGGTCTGCCTTGATATGTTTCCTGGCCTTTTCCCTTCACTGCTCTTAATATTCTTTCTTTATATGTTAGGTCTTTTGATTATTATGTGTTGAGGGGTGTTTTTTTCTTTAGTCCAGGATATTTGGTGTTCAGTGTGCTTTTTGTACTTTCATGGGCATGTCCTTCTTCAGATTGGAAAAGTTTTCTTATATGATTTTGTTCAATATATTTTCTGCACATTTGAGCTGGTCTTCTTCACTTTCTTCTTTGCCTACTATTCTTAGATTTGGCCTTTCCATGGTGTCCCACATTTTCTGGATGTTTCGTGTTAAGGATTTGTTGGATTTATGATTTTCTTTGGTAGATGAATTTCCTATAGTTTATTTTCAGTGCCTGAGATTCTCTCTTTTATCTCTAGTATTCTGGTGGTGATGCTTGTGTCTGTAGTTCCCAGTAGTTTGCCCAGTTTTTCTATTTCCAACATCTCTTCAGTTTGTATTTTTTTTTATTGTCTCCCTTTCAGTTTTCAAGTCTTGAACTGTTTCCTTCCCCTGTTTAAATGTATTTTCTTGGTTTTCTGTACTTTCTTTAAGAGATTTGTTCATTTCTTCCAATTTTTTGTTTCTTTTTCTTTCCATTTCTTTAAGGGGTTTTCTCACATCGTCTTTGAAGGCCTCCATCATTTTTAAGAAGATATTTCTTATGTCATTCTCTTCTACTTCATCTGCTTTGGGATATTCATGTCTAGTTGGTGTAGAATCCCTAGATTCAGGTGGTGTGCTGCTTGTTATTCTATTGTTAGTTTTCTTGTATGGCAGTCTTCCCATCGCTTCTTCCCGTGGGTGCAGGTGGACTCTCTCTCCTACTTCCTGGGTGGGCTTAGGTGGGTCAGCAGTTCAGTGTCTGTAGCTCTGGGTGGTCCAAGCTCTCTAGGAGATCTCTCCTCAGTCAGGGGCTCAGCTATGGGGGTCAAAGATCAGGGTCCAGCAGAGGCCTGGTGATGTGTGTCAAAGATCCAGCAAGCAGCTACTCAGGATGGTCCTGAGTGGATAGGCAGGTCTAGTTTGCTCAGAACAGCCCTAGGATCTGCCCTCTGTTCTAGTGCTCAACCAGAGCAGTGGTACAGTGGGCTAGGTATGGCACAGGGTTGCGGGAAGACAGGCTCTTCGCGGGGTAGGGAGGGAGTTGAGTAGGTGGTTGTGTGTCAGAGGTGCACTCTCACTCCAGCTGATCTCTGGCAGAGGACCTGCAGTGGGGGTCAGAGATCAGGCAGGCAAGGATTCTGTTATACTAAATCTTAAAAAAACACAGACTTAAGTGTAAAATATCCTTGCCTATTCAGGGTTAACAGCCTAGAGGCAAGGGTGTACTTTGTAAAACACAATTTTGTTCACTGTATAAAAGTAAAGAACAGACTCTAATATAATGATATGACACAAAAGGGGACAAGATACTCAACTGCTTTGGAAGGTAGGGTCAGGGCATAACAAAAGGATGTTTTAGCAAAACTTTAAGTAAAACTTACATCTAAAATATACACAGATAGAAATAAAAATGGTTTTGTTTGAGATACAGTCTTGCTATGTAACCAGACCATCTGGCAATTCATTATTTAATTCAGTATGACTGAATTAAATGTAACCTGCCAGTTACATTTCTGCCTCAATCATTGACAAAAAATAATAATAACAAAGCAACTTAAGGAAGAAAAATTTTAATTTGGCTCAGAAATCAAAGGGATAGAAAATCCATCATGGAGGAGAAGGCATGGCAACAGACAGGCATGGAGGCAGGAATTTCATACACCAAATTCCATGGCCTTGCTCATAAAAGCATCCCTCTAGCTTTCATTCAAAATCTATTTTATACTCTTCACAGCTCTAGTAAATCTAGAAGCCAGGTTTCTTATATCAGAAAATATCATAGGCACAAAAGCAAATGTTTGAAGAGAATTAATGCAGTTGAGAAGAAGCACACATCACTGTAAAAAGTGTCCATAATTAAATACATGGAATGAAAACTTGGACTGTCTATACTGTAAGACCACTAGGACACATGTGACTCTGAAGGCGCCATTTTTGTTTTTATTAAGGTTGAGGGAAATTGTTTTAAATGTTTATTTCATACAGTGTATGTGTGTGGGGGGTATGGTTGTATATGTGTGGGGGTATGAATGGTGGGGATAGGGTGGTGACCACAGTGTATATATAAAGACCAAAGGACAATTTGGAGAACCCAGTTCCTTCCTGCTGCTACTAGGGCTCAGGCAATGGAACTCATGCTGACAAGCCTGATGGCAAGTACCTTTCCCTGCTGAGACAACACACCATCTACAAAGCTGAGGAAAATTTTGATTTCATTAATTGCAATGCCAACCAGGTGAGGCTGAAGATAAAGACAGCTAGTTTAGACTGTGTACTCTGTTCCAGAATCAATTCTAAACATTCTCGAAACATTATCTCACTTAATATACATAGAGAGCATATGGAGTGCCTATTGGCATGTTTCCTGGGGAAATGAACTGGCTTGGTTTTGTTTCAGTAGCTCCTGCTTAAGCAACAAGCTTATCCAGTTTCATAAGCCAAGGAAAACTTAAATGATCTTATTTTTACTTGTGTAAGGAAATACTCCAGTTTGAAAGAGTCTAGTAAAATCTATTTTCCTTTAAATTTGACATTGATAGTAATATAAAATACAGAGAATAGAAACAAGGAAAAAATATTCATGCCCTGATTAACCCAAATAAATGAAGTTATTTTCTATCCTAAGACTATGCCGATCTTTTCAATGAAATAGAAAGGCTACGGAAGACTCTACCAAACTGCTTCCTGAGAAATGAAAAGAGTGCAATGCTAACTTTGACAATGTATTGCACCCTATGGGCTCATTAAGGGGTCCAGTTATCATCTTTAATTACAAAGAACATATATCCCTCAAATGAGTCCATAGCCTTTAAGATGGTAAATGCCAGAAGTGTAAATAGTCCATCACAAGATCCATTTACAATCCATTTATCTTTATAACTACATGTTATAGATCATCAGCCCATGATTACAGATCCCATCAGTACTCATGGTCCTTATGTACAATTGAAAATGTGGAGGCTTTGTTGGGAGAGTAGTTTTCGTAGTTTTCCTTTTTTTTTTTTTTTTTTTTTTTGTTGTTTTTGTTTTTGTTTTTGTTTTTGTTTTGAACAATGTGGTTTATTTATTTATTTATTTTCATTCAGCTCACAAGCTATCAATTATCATGAAGTGTGCTGGGTAGATCAGACATTATACCCATCCTTGTGGGTCTACAGAGATGAGGGAAACACATACTAATTCTGTAATGCCTTGATGTCTGGCAAATGATATCCAAATTACATAAAGAACTTTAAAATGTAATAAAAAGCAATCAGTTTAAAAAAATAAGCAGAACAGGTGAAACATATGCCCATCAGAAGAACAGGTATAGGCCACACCAATCAGAAGAACAAAGAGGTAAACTCAGGAAGAGACTCCCGACTGAACCAGAGATCATTTCAGCTACGAGAAATCCAGGCCATGGAGAACAAAGAGGACTGAAGAAGAAACAGAAACTAAGAAATAAAACATCCATAGAGCAAAGACAAATTTAGAAATCAGCATCTAGTCCTACAATCTTCCCAAACCCAAATGCCTAGATGCCAGTATAGCAAGCAACAAATTAAACAAATTAACAACACCAAGGGTAGAGAGCCCATCCATCTATCCTTCTACAACAAGCCCTGAATACTCCAACACAGGTGAAGAACAAGGAAATAGCCATACAACCAACCAGTATTAGGAAGAAAATAGAAGTCTTTAAAAACGAAATGATTAAAAACCTTAAAGGAATCCACAAATTCTAAGAAATGAATAAATATATTAAAGAAAGCCAAGGGGGAAAAAAACAAAGCCTTGAAGGAAACAAATAAAAATGTTCAAGACATGAAAATGGAAATAGAAGCAATAAAGACAGTACAAACTTGGAAATTCTTGAAATGGAAAAACAAGGTAAGCAAACAAGAAGTAGGCATAAGCATCACCAAACAGAACACAAAAGATGGAAGAGAGAATCTCAGGCATTGAAGATACAATGGAAGAAATAGATAATCAGTTAAAGAAAATGTTAAGTCTAAAAATTCCTTGATATAAAATATCCAGAAAATCAGGAAAACAAGGAAACAGCCAAACCTAAGACTAATAGGAATAGATGAAGGAGAATTCTAGCTTAGTGTCTCAGAAAATATATTTTTTTAATTTTTAAAGGTACACTTTATTGCTTTATTTTTTCAAATATAAATTTGGCTACAGTCAAAAAACTACTGATAAAATATTCCATATATGTAATTTAAATAAAGATAAATATTAAATAGTTATTTCACTAAACATTTTATTACATACAGAAGTAAATATTTTTAGTAGTTTATAGACATTATCGATAAATCTCATGAGGACATATATAACAGGATTAAAAATTTACATTTCAGGAAGGGAGAGTGGTTTTCCTTCATGCTACTGAGTAGCAGTCTGCTACAGTCCTAAACATAACCCTCCAGAAGCAGATTATCCAGTGTCACACTGAGCATACATCATTTCTAAACTTATGTTGAGGAGTGTTCTAGGCTCAAAATGTACTCCATATATTTTGTAATGAAATGCATCAGTCTCTTCCTCTATTCTCAAAGCCTCTTGATCTTTCTTGGCTTACAATATCCCTTTCATTTTTATATTTTTCACACCGGGACATTAGGGCACATGGAACTCTTTGAGATAATGATAATGATTGCTTCAATCATTATCTGCATGTTGAACGCTGTAAGATTATATAAAATTCATGCTTTCCAAAGTCTGAGTCTGTATTCCCCTCCCCTTCATTTCTAACCCACTTGGCAGACTACCATGAACCTTAAAGGGAAAAAAAAAACTTCTTTGGGTTATAAATACCAAATGCCCACCACTGTCAGGTCTTTATACACACTTTTAATACTTCATTCTTCAGAAAACCACAGTCTGTTAGAATGTGCCTTGTCATTTCAGAAACACAGTATATAATACTTTCTCTTTCCTTTATCTTTTTATTCATAATGACCAAGTTTCTTTGTGGTGATTCAACTTCCCCTGAAAAGCAGACAGCAAAATGTTTGCCTTCCATACTTTGCCTGTCAGAGGCCAGAGATTAGGAAGCCAAACCTTTTGTGCTAATCATCATTTGTAAGACTGTTCACAAATGCTGACAAAATGCAAAGTGTTCTTTTTTATGTGTTCTTTTTACCTCATCTATTGTCTTTCATTTATTTGATACTTTTATTTGCAGACTCCATCTCTCACTGTTCTAAACATGGGTATTGATAATTTCAAAATTGACATGGACAATCTGGCCTGGATCCCATTGTATGCCTTTCCTTTCCTGAGTATGTTTAATCTTCCTAGTACCAGTCAAACATTCTTTGGACTTACCCTTGAACTTGTCATCCAATAGGAATGCAGTTTCCCAGATCCCAGTTCCTAGTCTCATGCTCTCACAGGCACCTTTTTTTTTCTTTTAATTTTATTATTGCTGTTTAGCAATGGGGAAATGCAATTTATTTACACCAGCAGCCATATGCATCTTACACTTTTCCACATCACAGCAATTACACCATTCTCATCTCTCTCCACATCCACTATAATTACAACTGTCCTCCTCAGACACCTTTACATATATATATATATATATATATATATATATATATATATATATATCTTCAAGTATTGGCTACTTTTCTCTCTATTTTGCGTTGCAAACAAATTGTACCCTAACTCTTTCTCTTTAGGATTCCTGAGGCTAAGCAGTGGGATTTGTACTGAGAAAAGTTCACAAGTGCTGAGTCAGTTCTGGCACTTCTGTCTCCATGGGTCTCCACATTGCTGGAGGATGTTACTGGGTACCTTCTATCTATTATCCCTTCCTCCACTCTTAAGCAGCCATCCTATTCTTCTTCTTCCCACTTCAACAAACCTGCAGCCAAACCATCCATAGCTATACTGCAGTCCTCCAACTTTTCTCCCCTTGAAAACTGTGCTAAGGCAATTTCCTCTGTCCTGTGTGTGCAATATATAAGTATTTGCCCGATTATACTTACTGTAAACATACTGTACTAATAAGCAGGCTAACCACAAAGTTCTTGCAATCGTGATCCTGTCTCACTTTCCCTTTATAAAAGAATTACTTGAAAAATATACCTCTATTTTTCTGATCACCACTCTTTCCTTAGTGCACTCCCATAGTGCTGCTGTTTCCATGTCTTATATCTTACCAAATTTGAGGGCTAATTATCAATTGTCACTTTGCATAGACTCTTAACGCCCCTAGCGTATATTTCACTGTGTTAGACAACAATTTGTCTACTCCTACTTAAACTTTTTTGGAGCACAAAGCCTGTACAGCTATTTTCCCTGAATCTGCATAGCCTTGTTCAACTCTTATCTATAGTAGAAACTGAACATACTTTCATTGAATAAATGAATAACAAAATGAAAAGTGCTCTCACATTGAGTAAGGATAGCTATCAAAATTGCATCAATTGCTTCTCAGTCTTTGGGCTAAGGTCAATTGCAGTATCTGTCAATTTAATTTTCGATATGTCCTCCAATAAACTGTCTCAAGACAAATAAAACTAACAGGAAGGATTAAGAGGAAAAAGTTACAGTAAAGATGTTGGAAAGGAGAATAGGTTCAAACAACAAATAAATATATGCATACAAGAAAACCTTTTGAAATTTTATCTCTAACCACTAAAACTTTATATCTATAAATATTTAATCTAGGAAGTTGGAGAGCAGTGAACATGGGAAAATGAAATCTGTGGAAAGTAGTATATTAGAATCAGTTAAAATGATAACGAAACAGATGCACAAAAAAATAAATAAAAGGGAAAATATCTAGAACTTCGAAGTAAAAGCCAGAGGAAGGTGAAAGTAGGGAATAATACACAACAGTTCAAATGGACAAACTGATGTTGTCTCCATTCCTTTTATAAAAATTAATGTCAATGATGAGGGGGTAACTATGACAAGCCTTACCACCCAGAGTTTCACAAGGATCCTATAAGTAATAGTAACAAAATTGGGACTCAAAGCCAGCCATGAAGGTACATGCCTATAATAGGCACAGTTGGGAGATTGATGAAGAGGACCACTGGGAGTTCAAGACTAGCCTAGATTACATAGTAATATCCTGGCTTAAAAGACATAATTAAGGTGAAACTCCAGAACCCACTGTGCTGCTGTTTCTTCATAGCCACCAGCCCTACTTCAGCAGTACCTCCATTCCCAAAAAAGGGAGGAGGGGGATGACTCAGTATTTCTGCTGGAAAAGTTACCTCCCCAAAGAGGAAAAAAAATGTAAAGAGTATTTCTTCCTTTAAAAATAAATAAATAAAAATAAAAGAGGAGTGAATGCTGTAATCATTACACACTTGATGTGTGAGCAGTTTTCTTGTTTCCAGCTATTATCAATCATGATGAGATTGTGAGGAAGTGTACTTCAAGGTTAAATGCAGGGACACTGCCTTCCTCTCTGAAAATCTGCCAAAAGCACCAGTGTGTGCTTCATCCCTCTGCAAGCATAATTGCTGCTTTTATAAATAAGATTAAAAGGAGCCCATATCTTCTATGGGAGGACTGCTTTTCTGTGGGGCTGTTTTTCAGGTGGCCAGTGTTCTGCAAAGTGGGCATAGCTGCTGCTTCAGCACAAACTCAAACCCCTGCAATTTTGCCAGGAGAAAAGTAAATTATTTGCCAAAATAGAATGACATAGGGAACTCAGAAGTTGAAGGTGCCTCAAAGCTTTTATTGGTTCACACTGCCACTTTCTGGAGCTCACACATCCTAAATACTACTATGCAATTAAAACAGTCCCTGTGTGATAGAACTACCAGAATCCAGATGTTTGGGAGACCGTTTCCTGTATGGGTATTTGAGTCCAAGAAGAGTATGTGTTGCAAAAGATTTAAACCAACTGGAGAAGAAAAGCTTCAATTCTAATACTAAATAACATTCATTACCAAATGCATGCACACATGCTGGTATGATTTGGAGGGCTCCACAAAAGCTCATATTGAAGTTAATGTGGGGTATTTTTTTTTAAAGTGATGCTTTAATCAGACTCTTGTTATGTATTTGGACTAGGAATCCTTTTGAAGTTAATTGAGATTAAATGGGGCCTGGAGGGATTGATCCTGATCAAGTGAAATTGAAGCTGAGAGAGAGAGAGAGAGAGAGAGAGAGAGAGAGAGAGAGAGAGAGAGAGAGAGAGAGAGAGATGATCATATAGGGAATATCCTACAGAATGAGAGAAGTGGCTGGGTTTCTTTCCCCATGTGATTCTCTGGATTTCCCAGGGATGACACCAGGTAAGTTCCCACTGGCAAGGGACCACAATCAGTGCAACGAGTAGACTTACCCACATTCTGCTCACTCTTCTGAGCTTTATAAGTGATATTATGGGTGTCCTGTTTAGTGCTGAGGACCCAACAGTGACTTGTCTTTTGTACTTTGATAAAACAATCTCTGCATTAACTGCTGTTTGTACAAAAAGAAACTTATTTGATCAAAGCTGAGGACAGCACTAGACTATGGGAAGAAATATACACATTTAGGAGGCAGAATGACCATTCAGAGAAACAGGAGTAATGGGTTCATCCCTAGTGCTTACAGCATCCCAGTCTTTGGCCTTTAGCTAGGTCTGTAATACCCTCTTACATGGACCTCAGATACAACCACAAATCAGTTAGCCTCATATCTGTTGTACAAATATTGCACCACTAAGTAACTCTTGCTTGACAAGTTGGTACTTTAGCATACAAGTTCCAAAGCTGGAGAAAACCTTTGCTGACTTTTCCCCAACTGCTTACCAAGCAACTTCCTGTGCTCTGAAGGCTAGCCAGTGGTGAGGAAGCATCTAGATCAGTGTCAGCATGATTATTTTCTATTTTGTAACCAAGATGTGTGTTGTTTTCATATATACTGTTTTATCATACAGTTCTGATAGGCAATCATGGTCAATGGTCATAACCTATATAGTTTTGGAGGCTACAAGGTCCTTCCTGGACAACATCTCCAAGAGTCCTATACCTTGAACTAGGATATTTGTCTTAATAATTCATGATTCTGTTATCAGCTTTGTTCACTCATGCATGGTACCACTATCAAAAGTCATTTTACAATTATGATTTTAATTAGCTTATAAAATAATGGGTTTCCATGTGACTTCTTCATGCAGCCTTAGTTTAAGTTAGTCCTTCATATACCCATCTTCTCACCAAACACCCTGTTTAAACCTTTTTCAACCCTAGTGGTCTCTCTATTTTATATCATATGTATTTTACCTTCCTCGATCCTCTTAAGGCCTCTTCACTACCTACATTCAAAGTTGTTAACTGCTCATATTTTTTGTTTTGTCTTCCATTAATGCATAATAATTGTCCACATTTGTGGGTGTAACATATAATTGCGATTCGTGAATACTGTGTGTAATGTTCAAATCAAATCAAGATAACTAGTATTTCCAGCTACTTAAACACATGTCTTAACACTTGGGACTTTTAAACTATGTTTTTTGTTTCTAAATACATTTTATGATTAATTGGTCTGGACTACTGATACCAAAAGAACCCTTTCCTCCTATCTAACTCCACTTACATAACAGTTCTCCAACTCCCTCCCAACCTCCCTACTGCCCCTCTTCCTAATCTCTTCGGACTGACAAACTATAAAAGTCATGATATTTCAACTAAATATAGTACAGTGTACTGTGAAGCAGAAATGCATTTGAGGGTAGATTTTGTACAGCATTATAACAACATACAGAGGATGTGAATATGGACAGGTTCTGCCTTTTTATTTCCACATTACAGTAATCCAGACAAACATCCAAGTGATATTTGTTGAGTAGCTCCTGTGTTATAGGCTCTGTGCTAACAACCAGAAGAAGATAATGACCCTAGTGTTTCATAGAGGAAGGCATTATAGTTCAAATGTGCATAGAGATATAAGCAAAATGTTAGGGCTTCTGTTTATTTCTCTGATTTATAGGGATTGTTTCATGCTTAAGCAAGACTTTGTTGACAACATGTCAGTTTAGCTGAAATCAAATGAATATGAGGAAAATTGGCCTGGTGGAAAGTTGAAAAAGAATGTTCTTAGCAATAACAATATCCTGACAAAGTTGCTTAGCAGGTGGTAGGGTTCATGGCCCTTGCCATTTGAGAGAAGCACATTGAAAACCAGTTGTACAACAGCACAGAAGCAACCTGTTTCAGAATAGTCTTTGTCTTTGTCATCATGACACTCTCACTCTCTTACACACACACACACACACACACACACACACACACACACACATATATATATATATATATGAATTTCATTCTTAGAAATTTCAATTTGATTTCCTATATGCACCTGACATCCTAGATAAGAGTAATTTCTTCTCAAATTAAAATCTTTGATTACTCTTAATTTCTTCAAATCACTTTTCACACTGCAAAAAAAGACTTTTTTTTCAGTGTTTTCTCAGTAAGAAACATCATTCTGCATTTGTCAACTGGATTGTGCTTCCATGCATAGATGCCCTACCTATAGATGAATGGGTCCATAAGGAAGAGGGATAAGCAGGCTATCTTTATCTTTGTAAACAACATTCATGTTCAGAAACAGACACACTGATGAGATTTAGTCTTTTAATTATTCCCAAGGCCACACTCTATACTTTCACTATGATGATCTGAACAATTTTCTGATCTGGAGTACAAACTCCTTTATAAAATGTCCTACGGGCATTGCACATAAATACCATCACTGGCTATATAAAGGACCCTTTTAAATTCTCTCCCAAGTATGAAAAATAACTTATTGTGAACCTACCAGTTTTAGCTAGATGCAGGAATATTTTTGTAATTGTGAAATGTATTTTATGTGTTTTGATGGCATGGTTTAATCTCCATCTCTATCAGACCACATAATTAGAGTAAGCAGGAGGTGAAGGCATTGTGACAATATATAATCTTCCCTCACATGTGATTGTTCTTTTTTGCATATCAAAATCAAATCATCTTAAATAGAAAAACTAATGTGTAAGGAGGAAGGGAGGGCCAGCATCTCTGAGAGAGTATAAACTGGGGTTTTTCTGATGCTCCAGCTAGTAAAAGAGGACTATAATTCTACATTTGCTTTTCTTTCAAAGAGAACAATGGCAAATTTGACTAACTGGTGAACCTTCCAAACTTCTTTACCACTTCCAATTCTCTCAAGATTTTATAATCCCTTTTCCCTCTACTCCAATTACATCCTAAAAAGACACTGTTAAAAAATTCAAAAATGCATCTGAGCAAGGTGGTTTAAGTTTGTAATCCCAGCACTGGGGAGTCTGAGTGAGGATGATCAGCTATAAGTTGGAAGCCAGGCTGGACTATACTGTTTCATAAATAAACATATAAACAAATGGCAAACCTCCAGTAAGCATTCAACATAGATTATGAGATCTTGCATGTATTAGAAAATTTTATATTTTGCTTTAATAGAAAATAAGTTAAAGACAAGAGTGGTTTGAGGTAAGATGCTTAAAGTTAGATATGAGAAACCATGGCAATCACTGATCAGCAGTATCTGAGGGTTTTTGTTTCTGTTAATGAAATGTAGTACATGGGAGTCAATATATGGCGATGATAAAGTGTAGAGATTTAGGTTATCTAAATTTTGTTTTTGTTATTTATAATTTATGTGACCATTTCCCCAAGAGATTCCAACCATTCCACCATTAATTATGTTGCACCTAAAGATAAATCACATCAACATATTACTAAACCAGTATGAGAATTTAAGTTGAATAAATAATAGCTGGTGTGTGAGTAAATGTAGCACAATGACTGGTTTACCTTGTTGACCCATCCAGTATTAGTAATTGCTATAGATACTGCTTTGTATTCCTATGGTAAAAGCCCCTCACAAGATTTTCTTGATTTCATTTAATGAAGTGAATCTCTCACCTGATGCAGATGTCTTCTCTTATTCTTCATGGTAGTTAGAAAGGGGAAATGTACCACCGTTTTATGTTAACATTTTCTTATCATTCAAAGAAAGGATGTAGTGTTTTGGTGAATACAGCCTCATATCAGGTTTATTTACTTTGTGGAATTTCACTCAGTACATTATTTCCATAAAGGTCTGGAATCAAACAGCCATGGTTGACGTCTCCATTCTGCTACTTACTGTAGTGATTCTCAAAATTGACTGAATGTCATAACCCATATAATCATTCCATACAAGATATCTGGAGTGGGGAATGGAGGAAGACAATAGGATTAGGGTAAACATATTTGTTAATAAGCAAATGAAAAGATCTAAGCCTTCAGAGGTGAGAATTCAATAAACATATTAAATCAAGCTATTAATTTAATCTCTCTGGGCCTCACTGTATTCATTTCCTAGGGCAGCCTTTACAAACCTCTACAAATGCATGACTTAGAATAAGAGGAAATGTCTCCTCTTAATGCCGATATTGCAAGACCACTTGATCTTTGACAGCTCAGGGCAATATGCATGTCTCATGCCTCTTTTGGCTTCCTTGAGTCTCTGAACTACTTTACTTTTTGATGGCTACCTTTTCTCCTCATGTTTTCTATCCTGTGGGCATACTTTGGCTGAAACTTTCCTCTTTATAAGAATGATGGTCATACTGGGTTAGGATATAGCCTACTGAGCTATTTTATTTTGATGTTTTTCTTAATGGTCTTATTTCTAACTAAGGTTATATTTTGATATATAGAACAGGTAAAGAAGAATTTCAGGTAAAGAATTCTTTTACCACTATTTTAAATTAATTGGTTTTTATTTCAAACTTTTTATGCAATATAATTTGATTATCTCCTTTCCTATCCCCAACTCCTCCCAGTTCTTCACCTCCTTAACCTCCCAATTTCATCTTTCACTGTCTCAAAAAGAAGATAAAATAATAACGAGTGAAAATCACAATAAACAGACTTAAATAAAATACCAAAACAAAGTAAAAAGCCAATGTGCAAGTGTGCACGTGGGGATACACACACACACACACACACACACACACACACACACACACACACACACACACCAAAAAGCAAGGAAAAAGAACCATGGAGTCAGTTTTTTGTTGGCCAGCTACTCCTAGGCATGGGGCTTACACTGGAGTGTGATTGATATCAATTTCAGGAACACAGCTCAGCCTATAATACAGTATATGATTGTGGAAAAAAAAATAATCAAAGGTGTTTGAATATGCTCTTACTGGAATGAAGGTGGCCATGAACTTAGAAGGTGTGTTGTGATAGCCCAAGGGAGTTTGTCTAATATAAGCTTTATGTCTAGGTCACTTATTATGGCATGTTGTACTCATTAGTACAGTTTACTTCTTTTTCCTTTTGTGCCCCTAAGAGAAATAGCTGGGGTTTTATACTTTTTTGGCTCTTGGGAAGATTTTTGTCTGACTGAAGACAGTTCCTCTTCCTTAAGTTGTAAGACTTTATGAAAATTCTCCTAAAGCAAGAATCATGACTGAGTGGACTCATTCTATATGTCTGCTAAAAATCATGTGCTGTCATGCAAGACAATCCAGGGTGTCAAATTCTCTAATTCTTTTAGGAGCACATTCAATTCGTATTTGAAATTTATTCAAAATTAAGTGTTAAACAGATTCCCATCTTTTCATCTCCAGGGTAGATGATGTCACTTTGTAGAATATGAGTAACTTTTGTGACTTTTGTGTGTGCGAGTGTGTGTGTGTGTGTTTGTGTGTCAGGGAGAGAGAGAGAGAGAGAGAGAGAGAGAGAGAGTGAGAGAGAGAGAGAGAGAGAGAGAGAGAGAACATCTATAGCCATAGATAAATTTGTTAGCACAGCCCTATATTTGCTTTTCTTTTGTTTCTAGCGTGTGTAGTTAGTTGACCTGGGGATAAGTAAGGATAGATATATGTATTAAATGTCATATATATTTTCTACATCATCCTGAGTAAAGTAGGTCATACATATGCATTGCAGTTCTGGGAGATATATTTAGCTGCCTCATCTATTTTAATCTTCACAAAGCAATAGGAGGTAGATAACATTATCTCCACTAAAGAAATGAAGGAACTATTTAGAAAGGCCAGTTCCACTTTCTAAGTTCCCACTGAATGAATGTTTGGTAAATGTGTGAATACAGAATTGAACCCAAGCCTCCATGATTCTCAGTCCCATATTCTGGCCACAATGTTTGCTTTGATATTTAGGATATCTGAAATAGCTTGTGACTATCAGGAGCTAGAAGATGTGTGTTCTTCATCTGTATGAGTAGTTAGAGAATGAATTTGCCAAGTTGAAGTAACTGGATTAGTTCTCCATTTGTATGCATAGAAGTCATCCAAACTACGTCTTATGCTGAGGAAGTTAGGAATTCCACTCAAGACAGCTTGAGAACTTTGGTGATCATGAGTCATATTTGTTTGCTTAGCGGTCCAATAGGCTTCCAACCTCAAATCAAATTGGTTCTTTGTATTTTTTTGAGAACATAAGGGAGCTACCAGGGAGAGTGCAGTATTGGGTGTGAGTGATATTGTCACCTTTTGTTTCCTTCCTGCCACATTGAGAATGTGTAAAGCAGAAGTGCAGGTTTTCTAGTACAGGATTGGAAGCAATTTTCTCCTGCCTTAGGTGTGAAGAAAAATAAGCATTTCCTTCATATGAACCCCACTCCTGTTCCATGAACTAAAGTTACCTATTCCAAATGTGTGTGTGTGTATGTGTACACACACACACACACACACACACACACACACACACACACATATATATATATATATATATGATGTGAGGGGAAGGTAAAAAGACAGAGAGACGGGAGAGGGAAGGAGAAAGAGAAATTACTTATGTTCACCTGGTTCCTAGACTTTTGTGGTTGAGGACACCTTTCAGCTCAGAAAATCAGCTTCCTTACTGAAACACAAGGCTTTCCCCTCTGATTTACAGGTTAGAACTCTTGTTTAAGATACTGTAGTGTAATTAGGGGCTGTTATCCCATCAAATCAGACCTTTCTAGGCCTCCCAGCTAAATAACTGTGTGCAAACTTACTATTTTATCTTCAAAGCTAATTACTGTGTTTAAAACAAACTTACACCAAAATAACAATAAAAGCCATTGATAACAGAACCTAATAGGATATATACTTAAAAGCAAGCTACCTTATGAGTCTTAAGCAATAGTAAATGAAACCTCAATGACTAAGTCACTTTTTATAGCATCATTATTATGTTTTGCATTACTTTGAAATAGATAGTTGCTATCTTGCTGAAAAGTTGCAAGCATGATCTACAACTCTTAATGATGGGAGTAACTTCTGAGTATAGCTGATCCATTCTCTCACTGCAGTAACATCATAGTGCACTTATGCAAATAAAGGTGGTTACAGTGTCACTTTATCATTTTATGGAGTAGGCATTGTATCTTAATAAGTGACTGATCAAGCTGTCAATGTAGCTGCACGACTAAGTCAAATAATTTTTTTCTTCCTGGGTCATTTGAGAGTGAGCTGCCTACTTTATACTAGAAACCATCTGTGGGTATTTTAGAGTGCAGGTCTCACAAAGAAGAACATGTCTCCTGTGAAACCTCCATATAACTGTCAGACCTAGCATGGCATTGGGAGCTGGTAGCTCTCATGTCCAATTCAAGCTTCACCAAATAATTTCTGTGGTGTTATTTTCACTATAGGAATCCAGTTTAGAGGTCTGTGTTGCTAACCAGTTTAGTTTAATATTCTAGTGTGATAGCTAATCTTGGTTGTCATCTCAACACTCCTTAGAAAAGAGGGCCATTGCCTCCATAATATTTGTATGTGGGCATGTCTGTGGAGACACTTTTCTTTATTGCTAATTGATGTAGGAGGGCCCAACCCACAAAGGGCAGTGCCATCACTGATTTACTGCAAGGACAAGTACTCTTCAGTGCTGAGTCTTTTCTCCATCCCTTATACCTCATGGGATGACTCATTGAACCCGGAGTTCACTGATTAGGAAACCAGATGGCCTGAAAGCTGTAGGGCTTCTGTTATCACCTCCCCAGGTCTTGTGCCTATTGGCACAAGTCACTGTGCCTGCCTTTTTACATGGGTGTTGAGAATCCAATCTCAGGTTGTCTTTTTCTGTACAGCAATCACTTTACCAACTGAGCCATCTATGCCCCATACTGAGCTTTGTATAATGTGTTATCTCATTTAATTCTCACACAAACCAACAGGGAGACATTACCATTGCTATTTCTGTTTCACAGTTGAGATAGCTGTATGCCTTTCTGCAATCATTTCATGGAAGCATGTATCAAGGCGGTCTGAAGCATCAGTGAAAGTTTCTGAAAGATATGTTCAACATATTAAGTGGTAGTTCTCACTGCAATGATGTCAGAAATTGAAATACTATTTATTACCTTGAAAGTGCATGTGCCTGGTGTGACAGGACAAGAAGGCATTCTGATTACATGGCCGACCCCTATGGTTTTTCTCTGAGTTTGATTTTGATCACATGGGCCCATGCTCAAACCTCTAATCCCTGGGATTTACCATATTGAAGGAATTCTGATTCTCCATAACTCAGAGCCTTTGTTAGAAAGCAGAAGATAGAAGTGAGGAAATAAGTAATTCACTTTTGGTGGGTGTCCAAAAAATGTACTGTGATTTGTGATTTGTAGAGATGGTCTTTCCCTTCCCTTGCTTCCATCAAGTGTTATTCCTTGTAGTCTTTGGGTGTCATTTGATACAGGTTTGGACTTCCTTGGGAAGTAAAACTGAAATGATGCTTATCATATAAAACACTGATTTGGAAAAGGGCTACAAAAGCAAAAGAATAATGAAGGAGAGTAGTGTGACTTAGAAGTGACAGTGTTTGGCAGGATAACAAAGGAGTCTGGGGCAAAGGAGTCATCATGTTACAGAGAGAAATGACTTGTCTTCTATAACCACACATTCACCAAGCAGCATGGTCTCAACATAAAAGCTAAAGGGACCCCTTCTACAATTAAAAGGTGAACAGCCTTTAGCAAACCATATTTCTCACACCTGGAGCCCAAGTCACCTCTTAAAGGGGAATGCCAGAGGTACATTAATGCATCTGCCTGCCACACAGTGATATATGTATAAAATACTTTGGAATCTAAATTAGAATCAAATGATGAGCATTTCAGTTTGAGTTCTTTTGTTTATTTGTTGAGAATGTTGAAGTAATCTGACCCTTAAGTTTCTCCTGGGTGAAATGGGAGTATGTATGAACCATAAGGAATAAATGGAGGTAAAAACAAGCCAGCACAGATAACACTGGAGAAGGTACAATACTCTGAGGTTTGTTTTATCTACATCTTCATCATTGTCTTTGGCAAATAACACTCATTCATTTAAATAATGCATATCTCATTGACACAGTGAAACTTGTGTTGGATGAGAAGATTACTGGGCAGGGAATGAGAAAGAAAGCACAACAGATATAAAGGCTGTGAGTGGGCACTGCCTAAAATGTCCAAGGACAAGCAAAGAGTTATGTGTGATTAGAATGAACAAAAGGTGTGAGAAAGGAGACAAACACACGGATAACAAAGGTGCAGAGCATGTAGAACTAATGACTTGTGTTTTGTTGAAGGAAGGTACAGCCATTACAGGGATGTGTAAATGGTTGGACATGTTCTGATTGTCTTATGTATTAAGAACAGATTACATGAAGGCATAGAGCTATCAATGAACCCAATTACACAGATGTACACTGATTCAGGAGATACACACTGGTAGTTCGGACCAGGGCACATACTTTAAGTTTGAAATAAAATGACTGGATTCTATGATACACATATGTTAGAAGTATTTTGCAAGGAAGAGGATATGCATTATGAGCTTAAAAAAAAGGGCAAGTATAATTCCATGGCTTCTTCAGTTTGAACAACTCAGTAGTTGAGCTATTGACAGAGATAGAAGATGGTGTGAAGAGAAGCATGCTTTGGAAGTGGAGATGTTGTGGGCAGGGTATAGGGAATTGTCAGGATTTCAATTGGAAGAAATACAATGGAATCATCAGTGTATCATTCTAATATATACATATATATTAGATTATAATATGTATAGATAATCTATTTTACTACATATTACATATTATATATAATATATATACACACACACATATATATATATACACATACATATACACACACATATATATTAGCTAATTGAGCACAAAGTATGTTAGAGGTCCCCCTGTGGGTTTCACTTCAGAAGCTGTCAGCCCGAAGAAGATATGTCATGGCTGGAGTATTTTATTATTGAGGTTATCCAGGAAATGTGTCTGGAGTATAAATATACACTGATACACACACATACACACACACACACACACACACACACACACACACACACATATATATATATATATATCAGTAAGAGTGTATATATTATATATAATGTCTGATATTTACTGTTATAAAAATCCACTTATTGTAATGCATTCTATTTTCATTTTCCTACTTCTGTGCATTTCACCTGTTTACTATATGAGACAGGGGGAAGAGGCTTAGTATATAGACCAAAGTGGCCTAGAACTCATAGCAATCCTCTTGCTTCTGCCCCAGTGTATGAGGATTATAAGCGTTTACCATCACACCATGACATCTTCTCTTTTTTAACTTATTTTAAGGCTTGCTTATGTGGATGTTAATTCAATACACAGAGCACTCACAGTTTGCAAAGACACTCTCACAAGTACCTCTCAATCTCTAATTGTGAGGCTTTAAGAACACTTCAGGAACAGGGAGGGTAAAGTAACCTCATCACAGCAGGCACATGGTGACCATGTGATCAGAAACTAGAATGGAGTCAGGTGCTCATTTTACTTTCAAAAATCATCTACTAAGGATGCTAAAATGTGGGAAGGGTGTCTGCAACTGGAGTGCCTATGCTTGTATAATATCAGAAGAATTGCTGTGTATTGTCTGGTGTCTCCTTGAGTTGTCTAGTTTGTTTTCTTTTCTGGTCCTTGGTCCCTGCCGTTCCATTGGTCACTGGTTCTCTCCCTCTGTTGTAACTTCAGCACTGTATCAGCTGAAGTACCACTGTCAATATCTTTCACTCAGTCAATATTTATTGACCATGGGAAGAAGTACCTCATTTTATACAGGTGGTAATGAAAAGAGGAATTTCTAAATAAATTCATTCAGGGAAATTAAAATACACTTCAAAAATTTCACTCAATTTCTCACCTATAAACAAGAACTTTGCCACCCAACTGAAAGTCAGATTTCAGAAAAACCTGCCTCAGTGTGAAGTCATGCATCATCATCTTCTAGTGATAGTCCTTGTCCCTATTGTTCAATTTAAATTATTAATATTAACACACCTTCTTCTATGTATGTTCCCCCAGTAAAGATTAAACCTTTTAATTTTGTTTTTGCTTGCTGATGCCCCAGTTCTGAAAATATTGCTAATAGTGTAGGTTCCTCCAATAGGCAATAGGTTACAGGAAATAGTCTCGTTCTCAATACCAATATCCAATCTATGATTTCCTTTTTTTCTAATCTTCATACTCTATTAAGTATTCTGAAACAAAATCCATTTGTCCTACAACCATATCCTTAAGTAAAGTGAATTCTGGCACTATTTAAAATCATAGTAATAGAATGATTCCAGTCTTAGGCCATCAAGATATGTTCATTTTAATTCATGTCTTCCCCTTCAGTTGTCTTTTTTTTTTTTTTTTTTTTTTTTTTTTGCAACCCTCTGAATGTAGTCAAGAGAGGGTAGACAGAGCCTGAGGCCCTGACATGCAATAATTAGAATTTGGGGTCTCAATTACACAATTACTTCCCAGAATGGTGCCATCAACCTATTCAAAAAATAGGTTGTATATCTTCCTTCAGTTGTTGGACATCCAGGAAGGAGTCATAGTACAATTGCTGGCTTAATAGGAAGGCACAAGGAATTCAGTAGCAGCTGCTACCACTTGCCTCTTTAGCATCACAGGCTTGCAAGGAAGACTGAAGTAACTATCAGAAACAATAGCTCAGCTGCATCTTATCCTCACTCTCTGGCTTGTACTGACATATGTGTAATGGCTGACACTACACTGCTGTGTGAATTTTCTATCAGATAAATGATTGTAGTAGGTTCTGGAGGTACGCTGCTGCATAATGTGTTATTGCATCTCCTCCCACAAGTTTGCTCTATATCTAGAATCACAAAAGGATAAAAGTACTAGATTTGGTGGTGAGATAGAGGGTAGCTACCACATTCACTAAATGTGGCATGAACAAGTAAGCCAAACAATCAACCAGAAATGTGACTTTTATTCAAGCCAAGCTTTCTTCCCTCAAAGGCAAAAGGAATATCCAGCATGTATTTAGTATATTTTTTTCAAAAATAGGTCAAAGAGTAGACAGTCAGAAAAAGGTACAAATAACAGTAAGTGTGTAAGTGTGACCAAGTACTAGGCTTTGGTGATTCAAGGGAATGGTGTCTTAAATATTTTTATGATTTATTTTATTTTATGTATATTTTAAATCTTTCTGTAAAAGACCATGTACACTTAGTGTCTGTGGTGGCCAGAAGGAGGAATTAGGTCCCCTGGAATTGAGATTACATTTAGTAGTGAACCACCATGTGGATGCTGGGACTAGAACCTGGGAATTTTGTAAGAGAAGCAAGTGCTCTTAGCTGCTAAGTCATCTTTTCAACCTCCAAGATGCTGTTTTGTTTTGTTTTTGGAGTCCCACTAGTCCTATGATAGTCATTATTGGAATCCTTTCTGAGAAAGAAAAAAAAATCACATTTTTAGAAAATCGTAAATGGAAATTAAATCTCTATCTTTATTCAATATTAATAAACGTATCAGAATTTCTTTAACAGGACCCAGGTGAGCAAGCATAATATACTAAATATCCCACCCATCAAGAGATGTCCATTGTCTAACATTTACACTATGTGATAATTCACTTATATTTCATTACAATGAAAGGGGTTGTTCCAAACTCAGTTAAGAATCATCATGGGTTATCTCAGGAGACACTAAATACCATGAGTCTTCTATCAAGACAGACACTGATGAAGATATACAGAGAAAAGAAGCTCATGAGAAGACTGATGTACAGATGGAGTTACATAGGGCCAAGGAACACCTGGGGCCAGGTAAACCCCAGTTCTAGGAAGCAACTTACAGAAACTTTGGAAAGTTTAGAGCACTGTCATTATTTGAGGTCTCTAGTCTTCAGAACTGTAAGAAAATGAATTTGGTGTGTGTGTGTGTGTGTGTGTGTGTGTGTGTGTGTGTGTGTGTGTTTTCATGTCTGCTGCAATAAGAAATTAATATGGTAGGACCAGGGTGAATTACTTTTGCAGTCCTTCCTACTCATTTGTTCCCAAAATGGCTTTGGGCACTGATTGGGCAGAGATCTTCATTCTTTTCTGGAATGATTTTCTATCAACAGAGAAGTAATTTAATCAAATGAATTCTGGGTTAGACAAAATTATATTGTAAAATGAGAACCCTTCCCCAGCTTTCCTCTATGTGGGGACAGGGTAACTTATCTATATTGCTTCCATTACAGAAATACATAGTAACATGACAAGAAATTAAAAGACCTCTTAGAATATTTTCCCATATTGAAAAATAACTGGCAAGACTTTGTTAATAAGTGGAAGCATTAACCCAGAGTCCATGTGTCTGTTATTCATTCAACTGACATTATTCTTCCAAACTGGCAAGGCAGGTTTCCAAGGGCTCCAGAAAGCTTAATTCATTCTTTATAGTAACAGAAGATGAAAAGTAGGCCCCATAAAGAAGACATATGAATATTGTATCATTCTTCTGTAACCCTTATTACTTTAGTTAGAAACTTTTAGGGAACTTCTCCATTTTCAGGATCATCACTTAGGCCAAGAACATCTGAGGAATAAAGAATGGATCAAATACTTCCCATATACTTATTACATTTTTGGAAAATGTTTTCCATAGATTAACAAAAGTATACACTAAGTATATCTAAGTAAAATCATTCAAAGTAATATACTAATTGATTCAAGAGTTTCTAAAAATTCACCAGATTTCACATTAGGCAATCTGGAAGCAATTTCTAGAACATCGTTTGATACTTCCCCTGTGATCCATCCAGTATGAACTGGTAAAATTATTAAAATTACAAAGTGCTACATTAAGAACGGGTATTTTTATGCTCAATGGACACTTTTGGAGAAACTAAACCTGGAGTTCCTTTATAATTGAACCAAATTAGATGAAATGAATGGAATAGTGAAAATAGAATTCCCACCAAACAGTACTGAAGAATAATGAACAGGGTGCAGGTAAAGTTTAAATAAGACCATGGTGGGTAATGAGACTAGAATCACTTCTGAATAGCATATTTTTCATATGTAAGTTATAAATGTTTGATTCATATATTTCATATGTTCTTCTAAAGAAAAATAAGTTATATGTATGCTATAAATTTAGACATTTTATATAATTCACCACTTCTGAGCTGTCTTTGCTATGGCTATATTTTCTATAGTAATTGAAGCTGAACAGTAAACTTCCAACAAGATAATAGACTCCCTCCATCCCTGCCTAAAATTTTGAAGTGAGGCCTCCACCATGCCTTTGTCTCTACATACAGAGAATAGTGTGGTTGCCCTTAGGAAAATGTATAATGTGATATAATTACCTGGCATCATCCTATTTATGGAGGAGTGTGAGTCCTCTCATTACCAAGTGATTCCCTTGCTACAGGACCACCATCATGTTGATTGTACTGAAGCTCAGTGTTTTTTTGAAGGGACAGAGCTGTTTAGATGCATTGACATTGTACATTAATATATGAGAATAGGGGCTACGAAGAAGCCAGTGGGGAGAAATATGTAGAATACATAGGACAACTCAGATATACTTGCAAACATTTTTCTAACTTTACTTCTAAAATTTTCTTTGGTATATAACTCTAAAATTCTTAATACACTCTGGTTCCAGAAAAATACCACCAGAATCATTATACAGAACAAGTGTGGTAATGTAAATGCTTCCTCATTTTAACATTTGATGATCAGACACTTCCCACCAAATAGTTTATTAGCAACTTCTGATTTGTTCTCCATCCTTGGTCTATGGAGACAAAAGACACCTCATTATTTGTTGTTGCTTAATTTTCTCAGCCAGCAAAGAAAATTGGATTGTTTCTATGTCTGAGATGTTCTTAAAAATAAGAATACACACAAGAAGGGTTTTGAATATACATGAATTTTCATGTTTCTATTCTACAGCAAAGGCTAGGGAATAGGCTTGCTCACCTTAACTATACAAGGAAAAGAGATGGAATAAACACTCAAATTATCTGTACTGATCAAATGCTTCTCTGTTTTTTCTTGAGATGTTGCCTTTTGTTTATTTATATACTCATACCCAGGATAAAATAATGAAGAAATGCAAAATCTGGAGAATTTAAATATTGTCACAAACCAATAAAAAAGCCACACATTCAAGGGATCTTGGTTGGTCCCATGCTCATTTCCCAGCTATCAAACTGGAGTCCATGAGATCCCTCTTGTTCAGGTCAGCAGTTTGTGTGAATTTCTCCAACCTGATCTTTATGTATTTGCTCATCACTCCTCCCTGTCTGCAGCTGGATTCCAGGAGTTTATCTCAGTGTTTAGCTGTGTGTGTCTGCTTCTGCTTCCATCAGCTACTAGATGAAGGCTCTAGGATGACATATAAAATAGTCATCAATCTCATTATTGGGGAAGGGCATTTAAGGTAGCTTCTCCACTATTGTTTAGATGGTGTTAGTTGAGAGTACTGGGTAGTCTATGGGGCCTCTGGTAGTGGATCAGTATTTATGTCTAGTATATGAATGGACTTTGGGAACCCATTCCACATAGAGGAATACTCCCTCAGCCTAGACACATGGGGGAGGGCCTGGGCCCTTCTTCAAATGATATGACAGACTTTGAAGGCTCCCCATGGAAGGCCTCACCCTCTCTGGGTAGCACAAAGGGAATGGGATCTGGAGAGCAGAAAGAGGATGGGATACGGGTTGCTGGGGGTGGGGGGACAGGGAATGACTAGAGGCTGTGAGAACAGGGTTTGACATGTAAAACAAGCTTGTTTCAAATTTAAATTAAAAATTTTATTTTAAAAAAGCCACACATATTCCTTACGATTTAAGAATGTTTGATATAATTCCAAAATAATTGTTGAGGAGGGAGAAATGAGAGTGGGTGACAAATATGACAAATACTTAATAGAAGGGAAGTCAGGTAAGATTTTTCCCATGTTCGGGGTGAATAAAGCAGGACCTGCCTTTAGCCCATGGAGCATAAGTTCCAGCATCTCTGTTCTAAGAAACTTTCAGGGGTCGAGTAGGAAGAAAGAGTATCCTTCCTCTTAATGTTTTTTAGAAAGGTGACTTTTAAACATCATAAAGAATACCTACTTGTTATCCTAAACTATATATCTACTGCACAACTGGCTATTACTTGTCATGATTCTTGTACATAAGATTACATAAAAGTACTTTTTTTAACCTTAAACATATTTTTGAGAATTTAATGTGAGCACTATATTTACATTATTTTCCCCTCCTTCCCATCCCTCTAATTCCTTCCATGCCCCACTCTTCTATTTCTCAAATTCATATGCTCTTATTAATTATTGATACACACACACAATACAAATACAACCTACTGAGATCATTTAGTATTGCCTGTGTGCATTTTGGGTTAATCTTTGTAGGATTGGCTAACCAACCAGGGCTCATCCCTGGAGATGACTGAGTAACTTTTGTAATGTTAATTACATACATAGAGGTTTTTGTCTCAGGGTGAAGCCTTGTGAAAGTATTCCCATCAATGTTGGCAATTGGTAGTGCTATTTTTCATGTCTTCTTAGGCAACCACATTGTTGAAATTTCCTGAGTCCAACCTTCCTGTCGTATACAGAGGACATTATGTTGAAGCAGATGTACTTCCTCCCTGTTCCTCTGGTTCTTAATTTTTTTTTTGTCCTTTCTTCCTAGATTATCCTTGAGCCTTAAATATAAGGAATGCATTCTAGACATATCAATTTGTGTTGGCTACTCTACAATCACTAGTCCTTTGTGTTTTGACCAGTTGTGGCTTTCTGTCATTATCTTCATGGTGGGAAAAAGAGCTTCATTCATGAAGGGTGAGAGCTTCACTTGTCCATGGATAGAAAAAAGAACACTTAGAATTCAGTTATAAAATATACTAGTTTAGTAAAGTGATAGTAGGAGGTGCTCATTTTGGGTACATGACCTCTCCTGCCTTGGATAGTGGTTAGGTTGACAGTATCATATGAAAATTCCCACTTACTAAACTGACTTTAGTCCAATTAAATAGTTGTTGGATATTCCCAGGATATAAATCCTACTGTTACACTTTTGAGATATCTTTCCATCCTGGTCATTATTGTTTGCAGAGATTACAGCTGGGTAGGACTATTAATTGTTTCTTTCCCTTCACAGCTTAAATAGTTCCTTCCAGTATTACAAAAGCTACTCCTTAAGGAAGGAAGATCCAGAGCAGGTCCAGCTAGATTCTCCCACGTGACCTAAGGTTTATTAAGATGTGAAGTTTCTGTTTTGCCAGTACACTACAAACTTTCAAGTTGACATTGGATGTTTGTATTTTCTGGCTGAACAATGTAAGCTCCATGTTTCACCAAAATCCTACTTATGGACTTAACATGCTTTCTAAAACTTTACCCTCAGGTGACCCTTGAGTATTTTTTCTTTTTGTTCATTTCTAGTCTCCTGTGTAGATGGGTTCACAGGAACCCATCCCATTTAACAACCATGATTTTTTTTTTTGGTCAAGTATTCTGCCTGTTAGTCCCTCAGAGGTAAGGAGTAAGACCACCTATCCAAATCATCATGCCATTAAAGCAAGCCAGCAAGTTGTTGTTATTTTGGTTTTGTTGTTGTTGTTGTTTTGTATATGTACATGGGCTGTCTCTCTTTAAGGCAAGGTTCAAAAGATCAGCATTGGACATGGGGAACAATGACAATTTTTATAGTTCAGGAGTAGGAGGATCCCTACTGGTAGATTTGGCAGACAATTGTAGAGCATACAAATAACAACTTGGTCATAACAACTTCCCGAAACAAAGGGATGATTGTAAGGTGATCATAACAAGTTAATCATAACAACATGGTCATAAAAATCTTCCCAAACAAAGGCATGGTTTTTATTTTCTGGAACAGGCCATTTCCAGGTTCAGGACAGAACCATTTATAGTTAACTTCATAGGTGGAGCATAGCCCAAATCTTGAAAAACAGATTTAATCGTAAACAGAAATGAATCTAGTTTGGTTTTTTTACTACAAGATGGGTTTAAAGCATAAAATGGAGGCAGGCTGGTTCTTCACCTCTGTCCTCCTCAGCCACCTAGAAGGAATGACTTCAAGATACCACTACCTAAAGCTATATATTTCCTATATTAACTTGATCCCGGAGGTCTTTGGGGGGATTCTTTACTGATATTTACTCCAATTATTTGCCAGTATTTAATTGACAAAAGGTATTGTTTCACTGGCATGTCAATTTGTAGTTAGTAATAGGTTCTTGTGATTGAGAGGGTTAAATGCATGAGATCCGTGAATGTAGGAAGCTGTTGTTCTTCTTATGGTTTTGCAAGTTTGCATCAATCATATAACAACAGACAGAGAGCAAAAGAGTTGGGACTTTCCATTCACACAAGGCTTCATCAAAGCAACTAGTGTATATTTAATTGATAATCCTTCAGAATTATTTGTATCCCCTAACATACTGGAACAATAATCTCTTATAGTAACAATCTTTAGGTATGATTGCATGAATTTCATTGAATGATTAAATACATCAATATTTACTGGACTAATAGGTAATTAATGATCCATAAACATAGAAATGTAGATATGACAAAGTATACCATATCAATATTATAAAAATAAAGTATTTTCTTTCATGTATGTTTTCCCACCTCACAACAGTGTATCACATAGCAAGGGAAGATATGATAGATATTATAGTCAGTCTGTGTCTTTCCATGTCTTTTGTGGAGGTAAATTGTCAGACCACCTTTTGTGTATATAAATATAACCCAACGATGTAAAGTCAGTATGTCAGTGCATGAGGCTTAGGAAAGTTTTGGTATTAGACTGTTAATATATATTCACATTGGAACTTAGTGATGTACCTACCAAATTAGGTTATTTGAAAGGGTATGCCCAATTGGTACTTATATTTAGCCACTATGGAAAATCAGTCCATGCTATCCCTTAGCCTTTTTTAATCTCAGACAAAGCATAAAGTCTTGAACTTTGCTATGGGCAAGGCATAAAATCCCAATATTTTTTGATCATCACATTCTCAGTGTGTGATTATCAGACTATTTCTACCAGCATCAATTTATTAATAGTATGCCCCCATGAATACCATGTTATGGTTGAAGAAATGGAGGAAGCTCAGAGGGGTGAATTGGCTTGCTTAATAACACACAGCTGATATGGGGAAGAACCTAAGTGTGAGTTTACATTTTCAGAAAAAAGGTCAGTTTCCTTTTCTTGCATAGGAATTAGAATTCTGGAGAGACAGAAAAAAATCTACTATTTGATACAATATGAACAATGGCTGGTAGGAAGCATCCGGTTCTATGAATCTGCAATTAAAGATAGTTGACAGCCACCAAGTGGGTGCTCAGAATTGAACCCAGGTTTTCTATAAGAGCTTCCGGTGCTCAAAGACTTTTATTTCAACTGTCATTCTTCCATCAGAGAACGGGATGTTTTAACTGTTATTTCTTCATCCTCCATGTTCATACCTCCAGTTACCAACATGGCATCTGTCTTTTGTTACTTACTCTTAAATGCTATTTGAATGAATGTAATAATGGTGTACTTTTTCTACAATTTTATCCTGGTTCTTTTCTTTTCTAATTTCTTTTACTTCAGCTTCTTTTACTTTTTTGTGTCTCTCTCTGATTCCCTTTTCCCTTTTCTTGCCTCCCTTCTATCTTTCCGAGGAGTGTTTTTTGAGCACTTACTGCGTATTGGGGACCACTGTGCATCATTCCAAGAGCAGTGATTAAAAATGTGACTTTCTTCATGAGAGCACTAATAACAAATAAGCAGTAAATAAGATAGTTTTTAGTGTTGTTGAGATGACAGTGGAGCTTCACAAAGCATCAATATAATATAATACAAGGAAATGTGAAAAGACGTCTGTTTCTGTGCAGGGAGCAAGGTGATTTGAGATACACATGAGGTCATGCAGTAGTTTCCTGATGCAGAGAAGAGCAAGAGTGACAGTCTAGTCAAGAGTAAGCTGGGGGCATTCAAGAAAGGCAATAAAGTGAGCTGGAGGGACTGAAGTTCAAGGACTAGTTCCAACTTGGTCATACTAGTTTCTCAAAGACTGTTTCCAAGAGTAATGGAAAAGCAACAGAGATGTTGACAGAAAATGGAAAAGATTATATTAGCATATTTAAAAATAACAGTGGTTTGTATATGATGAGTAGAATACAGAGTCCTGAGAATTTTAGACATCATAGAGGTGGCTAGGGTTTTGACCTGTGGAAATCTGATTGTGATCTGTGGACCAGTAGAACAAAGAGTCAAACTTCACCTCTTTCATATTTTGACTGCCTTTTTAAAATTCACTATTCTTTTATTGGAAATAGATTATTTCATGAAATATATTCTAATGATCCCCCCAACTCCTCTGAGAGCTTTCCCAACTCCCTTCCCATACAAATCAATACAATTTCTGTCTCTCTCTAGAAAATAAATAGGTATCTAGAAAATAATAAGATAAGAAAGAAGACAAGCTGGGGGCAAAACAAACATACACAAGGAAAACGGCCAGAGCAAAAGCAGGAGAAACACATGTTGATGCAGAGACACATGGTCATACACATAAGAATCCCACAAAACTAGAAAACTGGTAGCCATAATATATATGCAACCTTAAGCAATGGTTATAACTCTCTGCAGGGACTTAGAATCTTTCTTGCATTTAGGGAAGCTGAGTCTCTTCTCCTTTCACAACTTATCATGGCATGGCCTTTAGAACTTAAATGCTAGATCTTTGTGACTTAACAGGTATGAGATATACTTTTCATCACTTAAACTATTATCTTTTCTAAACCACTGTGTTTATCGTGATACTGAGTCTCATAGTCTTGAGGTTGTCTTTCTAATTACCAATATTATACTTGAGGGAGTCAGCGCTTTTCTTTAATATCCCAGGTACATACTGTGAAATATGTTTGCCATTAGTTTTCTCCTGTACTAAGATGTCATGTTATTTTATATAACTTTGTCCATTTCACTTTATATCAATACAGATTAAGGTTGTAAAATTTATTTTTCTATTTTTCACTTGCAAATGTTCCAAATACCCACATTCATGTTGTGTTAAAATTTTCATTTGGAATGTAAATTCTAAACTGTCTATATTTTATATGTTTATATCTGAATCATAACCCATCATTGGCTCTTCATTCTCTCTACACATACAAAAAGTAGATTTATTCATAAGCCATGAAAGCAAATGATCAAACAGCAGTGTATCTCAAAGGACCAAGTTCATTCTAGAGATATTAATAGATATGAAAACACACCAAGCTTCCAATTGCCTATCATTTTTCTCTAATGGTTGTCTTGATGCAATCAGTTATATTTGGATTGAATTTCTTAAACCCTTCAAAATGAAGGTATAGTGTAAAACTTCTCAAGGGAGAAAGACAGGGTGAATATACCATATTTCTCAATGTCACTTGAGAAGTCTCTTTCATACCCTGAATTTAAAGTAATATTCTACTAGGAGATTTCATCTGAAGGTATTCTTGTATTCAAATAAAGGCTGAAAATAATTAAACAAGAAATTTAATTTCTTTCTATTGTTTGATGTTTTGGCTAATGATTTTAGATAATATACATGCATGATATCTGGAATTTTTTTAAGATTCTGAACCTCTTGGAAATGAGCAATGCAGTCATTGTGGAAGGATAAATCTTTAGGCTGCACAACAAAGGTGATTGCCAGCATTATAATCTTTATAGCAAGGCTTTCAGCTACCACAGTAAGATAAAAAAATCTATTCTCATACTAGAATTATTTTCTAATCTCATATCCCACTTCCCTTTTTCCAAATCTTACCCCTGGTGATACAGCTTGTGAATTGCCTAAGTAAAAACACATCATCTGACTCTAAGCAAAGGGCATTACAAAAAAAAAAAACAAAAACAAAAAACAAAAAACAGTGCTTTCTACTTTCTAGGAAGGCTTGGCTAAAGGTATATAAAAGAAGCCAAATCCAAACCTTAAATTTGAAAAAAAAAAAAACGTTGCATGACTTGAGCAATGTAACATAATTGGGTAGAAGGATACAGTGTCTTTACTGATTACTCACTTGGCACACAATCAGTACAACCTGACCATGAAAATGCTGAAGTTTCAGATCCATGAATTGAAATTCAGTATCTAGTGAAGAAGAGAGAGTGCTCTCTCCATCTTTCTGATGTATCGCTTCCTGGTATGCTGGCTCAATTCTTAGGAATGAGGACACCATTGCTTCTTTTCATCTGTGTCATGGCTTTCTCTTTCTTTCTTACTTTCAAGAGCACAGCATGTTACAGTGGCTTCTCTATTTCCTTTCAGAATTGCAGCTTGTCCTCTATGCCTGCAGGCTGTGTCTAAGGAGGCTGCTTACTTTTTTATACTGAATAGAAGCATCCTGTTAACTTACTTGATGCTAGAAATAGCCTGTTTCCCTAACTACTTTGAAACTGCAATGAAAATGAAGACAGAGGATCCTATGTTAGAAAGTTCTTTCTCTGAAGAAGTCTTATTCTTTAGCTATCTTACCTCTGCTATGGCTTCTCTAGTTTTATGGCAATAACTAAATAAATAATAAATAAAATCATTAGAAGTAGGAAAAGAAACAAATCCAATCCAAAAGTGCTACTTCTTAGGTTTGTTTAATTTTTGTTGTTTTTTAAAAATATATTCTGTTTTTATTACTGTGTGTATATACCAATATATGCTTGGCTCTCTCTCTCTCTCTCTCTCTCTCTCTCTCTCTCTCTCTGTGTGTGTGTGTGTGTGTGTATGTGCATGTATGTGTGTATGTGTGTGTGTGCTTGCGAATATCTCATTGTCCAGAAGAGGGTTTGAGATCACCTGGATCTCAAATTTCAGATTGTTATGTGTAACGAGTATGGTTTTTCCACCCGCCGCCTGGTCTTGTCCTAACGCCACGCCACCAGCCCCAAATAATGCACAGAGACTCTGTATTTGATACAATACTATTGGCCAGGTGCTAGTTTCTAATTGGCTAGCTCTGTCTTAATTATTAACCCATTTCTATGTATTTCCACATGGTCTTACCGAGAGCGGAGGAATGGCGGTTCTGTTCTCTACAGGCTCTCCATCCTGACTCCTCCTCCCTACTTCCTATTTCCTCATTGTCTCCTAGTCCCTCCTATCTTCCTTTCCTATTGGTCAACAGTGCTTTATTATTAACCAGTATGAGAAACATATATACATAATGGCATCTCCCATCAGTTATGAACTGCCAGCATGTACCTGAGAACTTAACTATGAGATTTTTCAAAGCCAAGTATTATTAAACACTAACCAACCTCTCCTTAGTCCACTGTTTATTTTTCTTCTCTAGGCTCTCTAATCTTGGATTAAGAGACTGCTGTTAGGAAGCACATATAAACAAAACATGAAAGGGATTTATGTTTATCTTCCTTGGTGAAATACCAGACATACCAGCATTTAAAGTTTCAAATATTATTCATGTTTTCTAGAAATATCAATAAAAACTTAGCTTTCATAACTTTCCTACTTAAAGTGACACTGCAGAGGTAGATACCAATGAGAAAACATGGAGGGAAAGCAGAGGTTTCTTTTTTTTACACAAGGCAGAAGCAGAAATAAGGTGATGAGAGAATATGTATACAGTTACCTCTTAGGAGGTGTGTTTCTTTCCAACATGAGCCTTTATCCAGAAAATTGAGCTTAGTGTCCCTCCTTTGCACCATTATTATATTCTGTGTTCTTTGACATGGTGTATTGCTGTTTTGTACACTGAAACTCACAAGCTTTTATTGAGCCTGTATATAATCCAAGTTGTAAACTGACTCTCTGGAATCTCCAAAAGTAAATATTCATTCAGAGCTTACCCACAGCCAGAAAGAAGAGCATACACACATTCAAAAACTGGAATGCAATGCACAGTAGGCCAAATCACAAATGCAAGAACACATTGCCTTTAGGGAGTGCTAAGTGGATCATGTCACCCCTTCATTTCAGCAAGGTTGTCAGCAGGGGACAGAATCCAATTCAGATAGTTCCAGGATCCTTATTAAAGGGACTACTCATTGAGAGGAGATGGTTTCAGGGCAACTCACTAGGGAGTGTGAAGGTACAGAGAATAGCAACCATAGGAAGCTGTTAACCCATTAGCCTGAAAGGAACCAGCTGGAGAAAATAGTGTTGCTAAAGCTCATGGAGGGATGGAGACATATTAGAGTGTGCTGCAAAAGCTATACCTAGGGAAGAAACAAGTCTAAGTCAGGATAGAAAAATGCCTAGAACAAGCAGTGAGAAAGACATTTCCCACCCCACCTTTCACCCACTATGGTGCACCATTTGAAAACCAAACTTAAAGTTCACGGGAGCAGAAAGGCTGGATTGTGGCGTCATTGCAATCATGCAACAGAGCCTTCTGGAACTCAGACCATGGAAGGCAAAGACCAAAGAGTCTAAGGATGAGGAAATAAATAGTGACTGTTTATTTTGACACAAAAGGGAGCAGTCCACATACACATATTAGCCTTAGGATACATCATCAATGTTAATATCAGGATAGTGTCCCCAAGCATGTGAAGAGCCTGGGGAAAAGTGCAAAAACTGAAAATGAAAGACAGTTATTCAAATCAACTTGATGATACCCCATATGACTAAGAAGTGATCTCTAGATGGGGTGGGAGAACTGAGTATATTCTTGCTGGGTGTCTTGAACTGTGTAGTTAGTAGTCAAATGGCATTGACTTTGAAGCAAAAATATGGTAAAACATCCCACTGTCAGGAAACATAGCCTAGAGCCATTGGAAAGAAATTAGACAGGAGAGAGTCTTCAGTAAGTGGGGAGATTCCTATGCAACCTCTAGTGTTGCTGGAGAAAATGTTTCATGTTTACTAGTGAATACAAAACACTAACTGGCCTATGAACTTCTGTGTCTCCACCTCCATTCTTGCTGTTCTTGGACTAAAAACACATACCATTACGTGTAGTTTTTTACATGGACTTCTGAGCTTTGAAACTCAAAAACTCACACTTGTGTAGCCAGTGTTTTCCCACTGAGATATCTCATCATCTTCAAACAAAGGCTTTTCTGTGCATTGTTATCCAGCATGGAAAAAGAAGTCTGCGATATGAGGAAGGGAGGGAGAAATAGCTGAGCTCATATCAATTCCATCTTCTGCCTAGTAGAGCACACAGCATTGAACCACACTTCCAAGCTTGATGATGAGGCCTCTTGGGAAAGGGCTCACTTTCCAAGTGATTGGAGAGAGAGGCCTTAGAGTAAATCATGTTACCAAGAATAGAAAATAATAATGGATTTATTATTAATAATAATGGCAATTTGGCAAATCACATCTTGGTAATGTGATTACATAAAGGGATCAATGCAAGATGCAAGAAAGTTATATTTTGGGGTCGGAGAAGAAAGTTAGAAAATACTAGTCCATTAGAGGCCAGGCAAAGATGTTTTCAAGGTAAAACATTTCTAAAGAGAAGCAGGGCTGAGAATGACTATTGAGAGTGGACAATTACACAAATTACTCTTCTGGGCTCTGACAGAGAAGGAGCAGTATGGAACGATAATGATCTGGGGCTTACCTGACCAATGAAGCTCTTTGCTGCCCAGTAGAGTAGTCTCAAGTCTGCTACAAGGAGAGAGGGAACAAGTCACGTGTTCTGATTCTGTGTTTGTGAAACCAGGCATGAGTTGTCTTTAATAAAACTTAATGACAATATACCAAGAGTCCACAGGAGGGAGACACAAGTTTCTAAAAGTGACCCAGTAAATAATTAAATTGCCACAGTTTCTGATGCTTAAAGAGCAAAGTTTCAGCTCTTAGTTTCTTTCAATTATTCTTTCTTACAGATGAAATAATTAAAAGACATGTTTTAAGAATGCTAATGGAATCTGTCTCAGGCATGATGGTTTTGTTGTTGTTGTTGTTATTTTGTTGTTGTTGTTATTACTATTTGTGGGTTTTAATTTTGGATTCCTTGACCACTGATAAACATAAAATTGGTTTCACTGTAATGTAGTAATTATGATAAATGCATAAAACTTTTCTATGAAATTGTTCAAAGTTTCTTTTTCCTTCTCCGCCTCTCTCCAGATTAATTTGTCCTTATTTTTATATGTCTGAGAGTTCTGCTTGTGTGTGTGCATGTGCTGTATATCCTTGCATGGTACCCAAGACAGACAGAAGAGGACATGGGATCTTCTAGAAATAGAGTTACAGATGGTTAAAAGCCAACATGTAGGTGTTGGAAATTGAACCCAGGTTCTCTGAAAGTACAAGTACTATGAATGCTGGAACAACCATTCTAGTCTCTTCTTCTTCTTTTACTTCTTCTTTGTATGCTTACGTAGGGCATGAGTACAGGCCACCACTGTGTGTATGTGTACGTATGTATGTAAGTATGTGTTCATATTTGAGACTACAACTTCAGGTATTGCTACTTGGGCCCCACCCACTTTATTTTGGAGAAAATTCTTTTTCTGCCCTGAAATTTTCCAGGTAGGCAAGGCTGGTTGAACAATGAACCCCAGTGATCTGCCTGTCTCTACCTCAGTAGTGCTAGAATTATAACCATGTTACCATGCCCAACTTCCTTTAGATGGATCATAGAGAACCGATTCAGGCACTCATTGTTTCAAGACAAGTGCTTGACTCACTGACCTGAGTCATCTTACTGACCTGTTTGGATTGTTTTTCTGAGAAAACATTGTAGTACAAATAATAAAATGCAGAGACGGATATCAGGGTTCAAACTCCAGATCAGTAAAGCAAAGCAGCCAATTACTAAAGAGAGTTCTCTACCAAGGCTGGGATGGTCCTGTCCTCACCTTCACTGGAAACTGAATGCTGCATGGGACTCGGAGATCCCATCTCATATACCTTTCTAGTGGTGGGATTAAAGGCATACACCACCAAACTTTATCCTCTCTGGCTCACTTGTGTGGCCACTGGGATTATGTGTGTGCTACCATTGCCTGGCCTCTAACCAGTTCCCAAATAACCAGATGGAGACCTCTTATTAATTACAAAAGATCAGCCAAAAACTTAGGCTTTTTTTCTAACTAGGTCTTATATATTAAATTAACTCACTTTCTGCCTTTACTGCCTTTATGCCGAATTACCCATGCTGCTTCCTCTGAGTGTTTCTCCCTCCCACAAACACACTCTACACTTTTTTCTTCTCAGTGTTCTCTCTGCCCTGAAAATTCTGCTGAGCTATTGGCCATTCAGCTTGTCATTAAACCAATCCAAGTGACATAAATTCACAATGTACAAAAAGATTATTCCACAATACAAAGCTTACTTTTTATGGATGTTTTAATAGTGATCTTCCAGGTTTGTATTGCTGAGTTAAGATGTGCTTTGTACGTCAATACTGGAAACTAGATTTGTTTCAGAATGCAGCATTGGTGTTTCTTGTTCATTATAGACTATACACTTCTCCCATCCTACATTTTTTCATACTGAAAACTAAGTAGGAAGGATTAATTTAAAACTTTGTGTACATCCCTCCAAGCAGTTTTCTACCCTATTAGCAAATCATTCTTGTCAATCTGAGAGTGATAAGTCATTCATCCTAGAGCTGTGAATGACACAGGGGACATTATCTCCCAGCCAGAATGTCATAAAAATATGAGTAATTAATAAACATTGAAAGTGTAAGCAGAGTTTTCCAGACTTCATAGGCTGTATATAATAGTTCTCCAAGTATTCTATAGAATTAACTCTTCTAAAATTAAAACCAGTCATTGATATAAAGGCAGCAAATTACATGACTATGTTCCAGTTAAACCTTATTTATAAAAGCAGATGGCTGACATATTCAGCCCATGGACCATACTTTATTGGTATATTCTGTAAACCTCTGATTTGCTGAAGATGTTATAGCAGCAAAACCCACAGTATACTGTGTGTTATTTCACATTGCAAAGGAGCTGTATTACAAAGACGATTGTTTGTTTCCATGTAATATTCTCTGTTATAATAGCACAACATAAAAATTAGTTTGGGTTCAGAAGTTTAATCTAACTGAGTCATGCTAAGAATGAACAAAGTACAATCACCAAAACTTACTTGAGAGTCTGGAGAGATGGTTCATTTGGTAAACTACTTGTGGTACAGGCATAAGGATCTAAGTTTGATGCCCAGAACTCACTATGAAAGATGGATATGGTAGCATATATTTATAACCGTAGCACTGAGGAACATAAGAGGAGGCTTGAAGCTTACTAATTAGCCAGGTTTGCAGAACTCCAGGCCAATGAAAAGATCCTGTCTCAACAAACAGGATGGGTGACATGTGAGGACTCATGCCTGAGATTGGCATGCCTCATATAAACACGTGCATAAATGCTTCTACCTACAGGGTTGTACCTGTACTTGTGCTCCTGCCAAACTACTTGGGACAGTTACTTGAATAAAAATTGATCATATAAATAGAAATAAAAAGGAAAAGAAGAGAAAAGAATGACTGTTCCTAGATATGGTAGATAAAAGGGAGAGCATAGTCAGAGGCAGGGGCATCTGGGACAGTCCAGAGTGGGCATGACCAGACTGAGCTAGTCATGTGGGAGAGGGGGGAGAGGAAGATGGAAGGGAGAAAGGAGAAACAGGTGTAGCAGCCAGGAAGCCAAAGGTACAAAAGCAGCAGGTAGCCAAAATATTTGGATTATACAGGGAAGAGCCTCTGGGGGGAAAGCATACCCAGTCAGTCCCTGGGCTGGAGAGTTCAATAGAAGGAGTGGGGAATGCCAGGCAAACCCTGAGACTGGTAGAGAGTACTGCTGGAAGAACCTGGAAGCCATGCCAGCTTTGATATGCTAAATAGGCACCTCAGCTTTTTGTTCTGAGTTTGAACCTTAACAGAAATGTTCCTCAGTATTGAACACTCAAGAAAACAAAACAAACAAACAAAAACAAAAAACAAAATCAATCAAACAAAATCAAACCTATAAGAAGTCTTTGAAAAGCTACAGTGAAAAATGATCACTGGAGAAGATTTTATGTCTAACCAAGGGATAATGGGAAGATGTTTCCTGACATTTTTTGTATCACTTGAATACTAACATGACATTTAATTATGTAATTATTCTTACATAGAGTTTTAAAAAAGGCAAAAGTTAGATCAGAGATACTAGCAAGTTTCTTTTCCTTGTAAAGTGTGATTGGTCTATCAGTCAAAGGCAGCTTTCTATGGGATAGTCCAGAGCTCTTCTGGTTGATACATTGGAAATTTGTTGCAAACTCCTTTATTTTCTAAAAATTTGCATCTTTCAGGATAAAACCTCACAATGTGTGTAAAGGATGAGAAAATGTCATTATTTCTCTTCTGCTCTGTTCCATGGACCATCCAGTCAAATTCATTGCATTTCTGGATTGTCTGTCACAAAAGCCCAGAGCATCTCCCTTCCCTTATCTCCCTCTGTCATTCATAGGACTGATTTCCTGCTTAATGCAAATGAAAACCTGAGCCAAGCATTTCTTTTGGGAACTGAGGGGTCTTAGGCATCAGCATCAAAATCCCTGGCATACAAATCCAGCAGCTCTCAAAAAAGCCAGGGAACTGGCAACCACATACCAGTCTTCCAATAGGAAAAATATCCATCCAGTTCCCTGACCTATAAATAGTCAGAACACAGATCAAACCCTGAAGGATATAAAGACATTGAACCTGTAATATAACTAAAAGTTATTTTAAAAATCCACATCTGATGTGTTAATGGTTTTAGAATCCAAGTTTAGTCTTTTTTTTTTCCCATTAATTGAAAAGTTAGAATTTAATACGGATCTACTTAATTTATTATTCCAAGAGTAATAGCACAGAGTTTGATATTTTTCAATAAGAACTTTCTCTTAGTAGGGTCCATCAGAGCTAAGTTGAAGTTTTATTTCTACATTTGCTTTATGATGTGGTTAAGTTAATCACCATGAGCTTCAATTTCTTTGTATACCGGGGAGGCAAAAATCTGACTTCAAATAGCCATCCTTTAAAATAGGATAAAAGGTGATTGCTACTCAGCACTTGCTCTTCTCTTTCAAAAGTGTTATCTTATTTCAAGTTTACAAGTGACTTCTGTTCCAGTTCTTTCTGGAGTCCAAGTTCTCTTCTGAAACATCTGAACTTGGCCTCCATTGTCTATCTTTCTCCTGATACTCTGTTCTTCCACATTCAAACCAGAAGAGCTGATTGGGTTCTGCTTATAGCCAGCATTCTAAAACATCTCTAGCCTAAGGTCAAGCTTTTCCATGTTCTCATAAATTAGTTCCAAAGGCTTATGAAACATCTCAGATTTATCATAGCAACATCTCTCAATATTCTCTCCTAGTTTTCTTTCCCACTGCAATGGCAAAACATCTACAAAGTAACTTAAGGAAGACAGAGTTGATTTGTGCTCACAGTTTGAAGATACATCCATTCATGATGGGTTAAGTCATGTTGGTAAAAGCCTGAGGTGCCTGAAGATATATGTCTGTAGTTATTAGTAGACAAGAAAGCTGAAGCCCTACTCACTTTCTCATATTTATTCTTTATGGGTGCCCAGCCTACAAAAGTTTCAGGCTTGGTCGTCTCCTCTCAGTTAAATATCTGGGAAAATGCTGTTATAGATGGCTCCAGAAGTATATCTCCTATGTCACTCTAATTTCCATCAAGTTCACAATTAAAATTGACCATCACAATCAGTTACCTGTGACACTAACAGGGATTGTTCATATGCTTATGGTGGTCAGTGTTTGTTGTCAACCTAATACAACCTGTGATATAGGGTGTCAAGTGAAGAATGTTACTTAATTGGTCCGTGGATATGTCTTAGGGGGTGTTTTCTTGATAGCTAATTAGTATAGGAGGGCCCAGGCCATTCTAGAAAGTACCATTTCTGGGTGGACTGCACATGATGTTGGAGGCAAGCAAATAAGCAACACTCTCCCGTGGTTTCTGGTTTGGACTCCTCTATCTTCTCTTCTCTTGGTAATAGATTTAACTTGTAAGATGAAGTAAACCCCTTCCTCCTCAAACTGCTTTTGACTGTGGTGTTTATCACAGCAACAGAGACTGAACTATAGTAGGGAAGAAGGGAACATATGAATGAAGAATAACAGAATAATCAGTGATGTTGCAAACTATGCGGTCTCTTGGTGAATTCATGATCTTTTGCTGAAACTCATAGTGAAAAATTCAGTACTCTAGCCTTCCAACATGACTCAAAAGGTAAAGAAGGAAAAAAAAAACAGGAGTTTAAAATCTGAAAAACCCTTTTTAAAGTCTAAGGACGGACATGATATAGTTAGAAAGTGAATTTATCTGTTATAACCAACTGCAAAATACACATATTTGTAAACTTGTGAGTAGTTGCTTCCCATCTATTAAGAAAAGCCTGTTTTTCAGCATTTTAAGTATAATATTATTAAGTTAAATTGAGTTGAAAAAAAGGTAAGTTACACATAAATTGAGTTACTGGAGTGGTTTCACTTTTAAAAACTGAATTAAGGGCTTTGAAATTAATTTAGTTTTGAACAGAATGTGCTCACTATAAGTTTTGTGTATTAATTTTCCTTTGTACTAACTCTTTGGAACAAAAAGAGCAAAGCAATTTCAACAGTTTATTTTCCATATTTACAGCCCTGCATCAAACTTTTCCCTGAAATAAACATGACTTATACACCACTTGCAGGTGGGGACCCAACTGTGCATGCCCTTTTTCCGAAAAACAACTCATGTGCCCATGGATACTTCCTGCAACAATATAAGTCCCCTCACATCAGCTAATTATGTAGAAGAAATATTTAATTCATTTTCATCTTTAATTATATTCTTATGATTAATGGTGAAAGCACTTCTAACTTATAGCCTCAAAATTCTATTTAATTATTGAGAAACATTCCAGACAATTTGGAAAACTCTTTATAGATATATTGTTTTACTTTTAAAATATCCAAAAGTAGTAAAAAGTCAAATCTCTTTGTAGATCGAGTCATTACTAATTTGGAATAGAGGCTAATACCCTAAAACTGCAATGCTTAGATAACCCCAGCTCAGAATCCAACAGGTCTGCCTCAGTTCTAATCGCACAGACTTTATCACATTCAGATTCTTAATCCAAAGAACTGGGTTAACCATGAATTCACTCTGATAATTAAATTATAAATGGTTGCCTAGCAGATAGTGTTACTCATTATAGTGTGGTTTTTATAGTATGCTCCATTTAACAGATTATATAAATTCAGAATTATGCATTACTGGTAGAAAATCACTAATACACATTAATATGTACATATATAATGTACATGCTTTTTTTCCTCTTTGAAAAAAGGACTGGAGAGATGGTATGGTGGTTAAGAGCACTTGCTGTTCTTCCAGAGGACTGGAGTTCAGTTCCCAACAGACACACTTGGTGGCTCACAACTGCCTATAACTCCAGCTCCAGGAAATCGAATACTTTCTTCTGACCTATAGGAATACCTTCCACAGGTGTACACGCACACACATACACACACTAAAATACATATATAAATAAAAATAAATATTTTAAATATGTAAATGAAAGGAAAGAATTAAAAACCTATAATGTCTTCAAAACTTTGTCACTAGTGTTTAGGGGATATCAAAGAGAGAAAGCCAATAATGAAGTTATTAAATTATAATTATTTATTTGTAGTGAACACATGCAATACACCACTATGATGTAGTAATTTAAAATTTGGGGCAATAGTGTTAAGAAAGTCATGCCAAACAAAACCTTTCAATGTTCATGTAGGACAACTAGGACTTCAGCTCACTCCAAGACAAATAATGAAAACTGACTTTCCTAAGCCTTTTTCTTGTTTGCCAATTATGCTTTGTCTTGGTTGTAGTTTGAATTTATCTTGAGCTGCCAACTCACAAATGACAACATGCAGGTTTATTATTATGAAAACATGAAAGCTTAGTCTTAGCTTAGGCTTGTTCCACTAGCTCTTATAACTTAAAATATATTTTGATCTATATTCTGTTGCATGGCTTGCTATCTCATCTTGCCATACTGCCCATGCTGCTTCCCCTGAATCTGGCTGGTGTTCTTCCTTCTTCTGCCCAGAGATCTCTCTTTGCCCAGAAGTTCTGCCTATATGTCCTGCCTAGCTATTGGTTGCTCCGCTTATTATTATAGCAATCACAGCAATTCACTGTCACACTATGTACAAATATCCCACAACACTTAGTTTCCTGTTGCTGTGATACCATACTTAGATAAACACAATTCCAAAAAGGAATGGTTGATTTTACTTGACAATTCAAAGTTTGGTCAAAGCAACAAGAGTTTATGGCTAACATTACTTCCTCAATCTGAAGAGAGGAATATAAGCATGGTAGTGGGAACTTATTCTCTCAATTTTATAGGTCAGGATCCTCTGCTTAAAGAATATATGGACCCAAAATAAAAACTTAGGTGGGTCTCTGTGTATTAATAAAAGTCACCTATATAATCCCTCACATGCATACCAATCTCCTTGATAATTCAACGTCCAGTCAAGTTAGTGATGACTACTGATTATCACATGACTCATTCTAAAATTTGTAATTCAACCTATGTGCTGTTATTGCTATAACAATAGTCAAGGCACTATACTATTATAATAGAGACATAATCAATTGATGCCACAGTCTATTCTTATGTAACAAGGTCTTATCCCTTAAATGTAGTAGCAATAATTAACATATTGTTCCATGCATTTTCTGTGTCAGGGATAATTGGAAGAGTTAAACTCACTCAGAATGGCTGATGGGGTCTGAATCAGGATGCCTGCTCTAGCTGAAGCCATCTGAACTGTCAGGGGTAACTGAAAGTCCACTTCCTAGATTGTTATATCATGTATCTGCAAAGTAGCAAAGAATGCAGGAATAGTTCCCCTTCCTGAAGTCTCCCATTAAAGGCTACATGTTATTTTCTTTGAGTCAATCTCAGATCTCATACTCTATGTCTCATTTAGAGTATTATTGCTATGATGAAACACCATGGGAGAGTCAGAAACAACTTGGGGAGGAAAGGGTTTATTTGTTTATATTTCCACATTGTAGTTTATCACCAAAGAAATTCAGGACAGGAACACAGAGGCAGGACCTGATGCAGAGGCCATGGAAAGGTGCAGCTTATTGATTTGCTCTTCACGGCTTTCTCAGGGTGTTTTCTTATGGTACCCAGGACAACAAGCACAGGGTAGTATCAGACACAAGGGACTGGGCCCTCTCTCATTAACAATTAATTAAGAAATTGCTCTACAGGTTTTTCTACAGCATGATCTTATAAAGGCATTTTTAAAAAAATTATTTCCTTAATTTAAATTAGAAACAATCATGTTTTACATGTCAATTCCAGTTCACTCTCCCTCCCTTTCTCTCCTGTCCCCCACTGACTCCCTAACCCACAGTCCCTAATCCCAGGGACAGTGAAGCCTTTGATAAGGGATCTTTAAAGTCTGTCACATCATTTGGAGTAGGGACTAGGCCCTCCTTTGTGTGCCTAGGCTGAGAGAGTATCCCTCTATGTTGAATGGACTCCCAAAGTCCATTTGTATACTGGGATAAATACTGATCCATTACCAGAGGCCCCATAGACTGCCCAGTCATCTTAACTGACAGCCATATTCAGGGAGTCTGGGTAGGTCCTATGCTTGTTTCCCAGCTATTAGTCTGGGGTCCATGAACTATTACAAATAATGCTGCTGCTATGAACATAGTTGAACAGATGTCCTTGGTGTATGAATGTGCATCCTTTGGGTATTGTAGCCAGTAAGGTTTATAAAGGCATTTTTACAGTGAATATAGCTTATATCAGGTTGACATAAAATGAGCCAGTGCATTCTATTATGAATTCAGCATTATATAGTTATACTGATCAGTCATGTTCAATATAGGAGAAAAATAAACATGAATACTATAGCTTTATTTCTGTTACCTTAACACAAAGCAACATAGAGAAGAATGGGTTCTGCTTTAGATTCCAATCCCAGGTTACAGTACATCTGTAAGGAGTTTTTCTCTGTTCTACCTTTCAGCTTCCAAATCACCAAAATGGAGACATCTTATTAATTATGAAAGTGAGGCTAATAGCTAAGGCTTCTTTCCAACTGGCTCCTATAAGTTAGATTAACCCATTTCTGTTAATTATGTGCTGCAACCTGACTAGTAGCTTGTTGCCTCATCTTCTACATGCCCTGCTTCCTCCACATCTGGCTGGCAACTCTGCCTTCTTCTTCCCAGGATTCTCTCTGCCCTGAAAATTCTGCCCATCTATTAGCCATTTAGCTTTTTATTAATCCAGTCACAGTTTAACTCTAAAATAATAAAAAAATATGCAAAAAGAACAATTATTAAGTAAAAATTACATTCACAATGAATTTGTCAAATTCAAAGAAAATATTTCATTATTAATTCTATCATGGTGAGTCTGAAATTCTGTATTTAATTTACTTTCTATCATAGCTAAAGAAAACTATCACTATATCTATTCTACATCAGAAGGATATAGTATTACCCAAGTAAATGAGATGTGCAGTGCAAGCCACTTTCAAACCTATAGAAATGACTGACATCTGGCAATCTTGATAGTCACCCAAGATACCTCTGTAACATTGGGGCATCCAATCTTGAGCCTACAAACCAAGAATATCTGGTAGACAGATATTTTGAAGGACTCTCCTGTCTAGTCGTAACAAAGTTCAACAGTTACTTTCCTCTGTGTCCTGCTGAATGACTGGCAGACTTTTATATGATGAAGGGATTTTGAAAAACTGTAACCTGTTATCTTGGGAAAATTCAACAGTCTTTTTCCTGTGTCCTGCTTGTCCACTTTGTACAGCATATGGTAAGCAGTCAAAGCAAGAGCAGTTTCTTGCTCAAAAGGCTAATTTTGCCACAGTGGAAGCAAACCCCATGTGGAGGTTCTTAAATGCCCATCATCCATTTATGAAGTAGATCAGTGCTGCCAAGAGCAGACATGTCTCACTGTTATGAAAAGTCTCAGATTATTAAACATGTCAAATGCCATATTCTATAGGGTCTTTGAAGTGTTTGGAAATCACCTACTTATTTAAATATATGTTTAACTATGAAAACACATCTAACTTGACTACAAGTTTGGTTATTAGAAATTACTATTAACCTGCATTTTTAATTATCCTAAATAGTTTGTAATAATAACTTAAGGACTAGAACTTACTTTAAATGTTAAATGAACTGCATTGGCACAACATCTTAAATAAGATTATAAATATATGCACTGTGTGTTCTAACAAAAATAACCTTAAATTTTATCGGTCTACAAAAATACATTCCAATGTAATATATTTGAGGCAAGTGGTTGTTTAAAAATAGACTCAACAATCTAGCCTTTTGTCTTGTCATTGTTTTTTTTTTTTTTACTATATATTTTCTTTTTCTCCTCAGAAAGAGATCCCTCAATCTAATTTCCTTTGTTCGATTTTGTTTGTTTGTTTGTTTGTTTTTCCTGGCTGTGACCAATAATTATTTGTGACCAACACCCCTGCAAAAAAATGTCAAACATCCATAGCCTACCAAATGACCGAAACCTTCCCACCCCAGCTCTTGGGAATATGGGTATTGTATTCTCTAGACTGCTTCCTGTTGTCTGAGGGCACTGACATTTTGGGGACCTTGAGAAAATTAGGATATTGGTCAAGTGCTGGCAAAAATAGTCGTTAAGGATGGACCATCTCAGCAAGAATACTTGAAGCTGTTCTGGATGAAGAGCTCTGAGGAAACTACAACAGAGGCGCTATGAGCAGCTTGATCACCTAGGCCAATTGTTTTCATTGGTGTTCAGGCCCCTTGCTCTGAAAACACACAAACTTTCAAAGTTAAAATACATATCTGTATTACTACAAGTATGGACTGTGCTCTGTATCTAAACAAGCCAGTATGATGTGTTGTTTGTTTTTATGCTTGAGCAGGTAAAATATGCATCACCTGTCTTGTATTTTTTCTAAGTTTGTTTTTTTTTTATTTCTATTGCCAAGAATTTAAAAGGATCTTCCCAGATAAAATCTGATCTCTGTCAACCTTGAATAAAACCACAGCCTTCTATTTTCTGTGGTAACAATAGTATAAACTCTTCCCCAATTATTTCCCCAATGGAACATATGTTTTAAGTTCCTTTTTTTTTTTTTTTTTTTTTTTGGTTATTTTCCTATGTAACAGCCTGGGCTATCCTGAAACTCATTTTGTACACAAGGCAGGCCTAAAATTAACGGAAATCTTCCTAGCTCTGCTTCCCAAGTGCTGGGATTAAAGGCATGTACAATGACTGGTGAATTCCAGTTCAGAGTTAAGGCATTCTCCAAGTTTCTAGGATGGTTTATTTCAGAAGTCCCTATCACAACCCCATGTCTCCCAGAAGCTGTCAATTTTTTATAAGCAATCCAAAATGTCAGAGACAACATTAAAACATATAGGATCTAGGCTCTCTGTATATTTCTCATCTCTATGTGGTTTGTACTTTTTTATTATTATTACTCTATCTTCCTTTTAAAACTCTTCCAAAGTGATCTAAGTTGTGTCATATTGACAGTTAAAGACAAACATTGTAGTGAATGTGAAAAATCATGCATTATGAGTTATTTACCCATTTCAGAGACTGGGGACCATAAGCAAAATAAATAATATATACATGTGACATTAAAATTAACTGATATTTTTTGGAAAAATACTAGTGACATTTAGTGAAACTGCCATTATTATTTTTGCCTCAGTGAAACTGTTTAGAAATATAGACTCTAAATATATGAAGTAATAAATTGAGCAAAACAAAATGTTGTAGTACATTATTAGTAAGATACCTGTGCTTTCTTTTGAGAACAAAAACACACACTGATAAATAACGTTTTTTGTTTGAAATTGCTACATTAAATTCTTGATCAAGACTTATCTTGACTGTCTCTTCAAATTCTTGATAAATATCTTCAACAAAAAAACTTCATGCAACTAGATGTTAAACTAATGAAAATCACTTTATAACAAGTTAAAATTTACATTGGATTATGTTTAAATTCTAATAGCTCTTTATTTTCAAAGTATTGTAAAAATGTGAATGAATTTAAAATCCAATCCATCTTTTCTTCATCAAGTGTTTGAGAATAATGATGAAACTCTAATTTACAAAATGAATTCTATTGTTGGATTAGAGACACCAAATTTGCTCCAAAATACCTTATCAGAGAAATGCCACTAAATCTCTTATCAGACAATGGCCAGAAAGATCGATGTATGAGGAGGTTAAGATTTTAGACTCCTGGTTGCAATCAGTCCTTTGCAATTTTGATTGGTTCCCACTGCACAGGGCCCTTTACACATGGAACCTTAGATGTGAAACAAATTTTATGAGAAGCTCCATAGTATAACACAGGTAGGCACCTCTGGAAGGCCCGCATTCATCAGCAGCCTCTTGAGATATATGGGATCTCAGTTAATTTTACTATATTAATACATACATGTATTAATCATACATACATACACTGAATATTCATCCTTTTTTACAGCTGGGGAAGAACATACTCTTACTTGATATCTCCTTTCAAGTGTGAGACCTCAGTCTGTCCACATCTGGAAATCACCATGATCATGAAGAATTGTTTTTTGCCTCTTACACCCATGACTTCATTGGAACTTGAGCTCTTGTAAACCTGTAGCGCAAGCATAGCCTGTATAACAAAAATTCCTGTTGCTGGTTAACAACACAGTCATGGTGAAGTCATAACAGGAGAATTTTACTCTTGGTCCACATAAATTTCCTTTGTTGCCATATGCATGAAAGTATAACAATCCAAGTATGTACTTGGTGGTGGTGGTACTTAATATCTAATAGTTTTAATAAATGATTTGATGGCAGGCTTATGTATTTATTGTGCCATACATTTTACTGTTATTTTGGAGAGTACTCACATGTGGAAGAGAATAATAAAATAAAACAGTAGCTGTGACACTCCTTTAGCCATTTCATACACCTCATTTATTAAGTCTATTGATTTCACATATGGCCTATATGCCATGGACCTACAACATCTGGGTTCCTGTGAGTATACCCTGTGATGCTCACTCAATGATGGAATTGTCTATTGATATAGCAGGAAAACAAATGTTCATCCTCAGCTGAGGAATTATTATTTTGTGTATGACACAAAATTTTCATGCTGGTATCTTTATTCTTATGAGAATATTCCTATGTTTTAATACTTCAGTCATACCTGCCTATAGTTTATGGATGAACTTACATTCAATTTTGATGTGTGCCATTCAGTGGGTGTCTGCAGATACCTTATGGAGACTATTTTATTCTTTTGCCCAAGTTAACTTGACTAATTTCAATATATTACTGATCTGCTATGTTAGGAATCTTGCAACAGGCCATGTGAACATTAAATTTAAGTTTAAAAGCCCAGGATTTCATCAGATATGAGAGAATCCAGAAACACTGTACATCATGTCAGCTAACTCACAGGCTCTAGGTATTTCTATTTGTTTTACTATTTATAGGCAGCCCCTAAACTAACTCTCTGTCTTCCCCCTACACTTAACATGGTCAGGTTCTACTTTCATCCTGGCTCTAACAGGGATCTGTTTTGAGTCTCATTGTCGCTAGCCAGGCAACATGGCCAGTGAGAAGGAACTGCTTCATAAAGCTACTCATGCAAAGAAGAGATGAGTCAATCCCATTCAGGCTACATGAACAAGTTTTGAAAGATGCAGGATACCTCTAAAGAGAGAAAAAAAAGTTATAGTCAGAATGAATATGTGTGTATGTGTTGTGTGTATATATGTATGAATGAATATATATGTGAATATATATTAATACATACACACAAAACTTACACCATTCATCCACATGCTAATATATACTACATGTACTAATATGAATTGCAGATCACCAGGGTTAGGATTTATATTATATTTGAAAGAGGTTTCCAGAATGTAATGGTCAGTTATAATATGTCTTTCTCATTCCTTTTAAAAATATTTATTTATTTTATCTTATATGCATGGGTGTGAGTGTCTCTGTGTGGCAGTATATGCATACAGGTGCAGATCAAATATGCATGCAGGAGCTTGAAGAAAAGAAAAGATGATCATATCTTCTGTAACTGGGCTTACTATTGTAATCTCTCTTACATGGGTGCTAGGAGCAGAATCCATGTTCTCTGCAAGAAGCAAGTGCTCTTAACAACTGAGCCATACTTTCATTTCCATTTTTATCATTTTTAGACAGGATCCTTAATAGGAAGCTCTTCAGCTCATTAATGTCTACTTGACTCACTCCAGAGTCTGAGCTTCCCAGCCCCAGCTAGAGCACAAGAAACTTTTCAAAGAACATGTCTCTTTGACTAATTTTATCAGAATTACCAAGTGTTTCTCAGTGGGAATACCCACAGGATCAATCACAGCTAACATTTCTTCATGCATTAGTATGCTTTCTTTTGTTAGATCAAGAAGATTGTTTATCTAATTGTATTTCTCTTTTGTCTTCCTGCCTTCAAGCAAGCATGAAAGAAAAGCCATTGTTTTATCATAGAAATATTAATCCCTATAGTTCTTGTGTCCTTTCTCTCCAATTTTTGTTTGTTGTTTAATGTATAATTTTATAATAGTATCAGCAGTCACACTAAATAATATTGGGAGAAGTAAGAAAATGTTCATTGTCCTTCACATTAGGAAAATAATTCCTGTAAATGTGATACAATTTCATAAAATCATGTTTGTGTGCACTATAGATTTGTAGAATATATAAACATGTCATACATGTGATGGGCATATATGTGTGTGTGTGTGTGTGTGTGTGTGTGTGTGTGTGTGTGTGTATGCCTGTACATATAAGGTAAAATGTACATTCTATTTATGAACTTGCAGTATTTCTTCTGAGTTCCTATTATGGTTAGGATCTGAAGGGTAGGCGAGGCTAAATAGTAAATGGCCTATCTTTGGAAGAATTAAAATTAATGATGAGAAGTCATGCTTAAGTGACTTCAGTACAAAACATCTTATGAAGAACAGATAAACCTGAAAGACAATTTGAAGGAATTTAGTAATTATTCTGGATAATGACAGATATTGGCACTGGTTCCACACACTTGTACTTTTGTTTACATCTTAAACTTGATGTTTCAAATTATCAGTGAAAGTATAGCTACTACATAAGACTGGAGTCAGTTAAACTGTTCTTTTGACTCTGCCATCTACACTCTGTTGTATATCCCTCAAAAGTTCCTCTGGCTCTTTGACCTCCATCCTGAAATGGAGATGACAGATCACAACACAACCTCTAAGGTGACTTTCATTTGGAAGAGTTTCTACAGAAGAGTAACTAATACTGTTTTTTTTTTATAAAGTTTTCTATAGCCATGCCATCTCTTTAAAAAATTTTACATTCCCAGAATAGAAATTATATGTGTTGCCTTAAGAAATCACAGTCATGCATATGTTACATCACTATAAGCAATTATCCTTTGGTACCTGCAAGATGTCAAAACAGAAAATTATCTCATGTTTGCTTTTCCTCCCTGTTAATAATCACACACATATGCTTATAACTTGTCTCATAGTTGGAAAAATTGTAATTATCATCTCCTGTCTTGAGTTTACTGAGCCTAGGAAATCCTGACCTATGTTTTTGTCTTACTATGAATTTGGATGGTAGTACTGACAGTTAATGATCTGATGTACCCAAAATGTTCACAATTATCTAAAGACTATTTCTCAAGGAAGAAAACACTCAACATGTGACATGCAGAGGTTACAATTAGCTTCAAAGCAAAGCCAAACTGAATTGATAGTGCAAGATTGGGTGACTTTAATATAGAGAAACAAGCCACCAATGGGGGTTTGGCTCAATTGTACCTAAATAACTATCAACACAGATACATTTGTAATACTCATTAGGAGTCTTGCTAGTCATTCTAAAGTTTTTGGGATTCAAGGCTTTTTCTTTGCTACAAAACTAGCATTTAATGAAGAGTTGCAAGATAGTACATAGTCATCTGCATCTGTGCTTTCTAAGACCAGAGATTGTTAGAGAATTTGTTGGCTTTTGAGCATTTACACAATAACCAAGAACATCAGAAGAATTTGTCTTCTTAATTGTTTCATAACTCTGTGAGACTGGCCTACTTATATTCTTATTGAAGATTCAATCTTCATCCCATGTGTGGGGCTCAGTCCTTAAGGAAATCACTTGGTATTCAAACCAAACACTCGTGAGTGTTGGAAAACTCTAATGGTAGCTCCCTCCATCCATCATGGGAGGCACTACATCAGTACTGCACTACCAAATGTGTTTACATTTAATTAAGACAACTCTCCTCAACCAAGAGAAAGTTGCTGTGAAACTAGGTTGTTTGGAGATTTGTCGTACTCCAGTACACACACAGAAGGAAAGCAAATTATAACAGGGAAGGCAAATGGGCTGCAGAAAGACAAACAAAAGCACCCCACCTAATCCATGATGATTTCATGTCTCCTTTTATTTATTTATTGATTGATTGATTGATTGATTGATATTTCGATAGTTTCAGTTTATTCCTTCCCAAAAGACCAACCATAATCAAATGAGGTGACTTTCTTTTATTGTCTTCCTAACAAGATCAGCTTAGAACTGGATCACTTGGCCCTTTCTCTTCTTATCACCTCCCAGTTCAAAATGCTTACATCTCTTAATAGCCAGCATCTGCTTAGATCTGCAGTTAGGCTCAACACACTCAAGCCTCAGCACAATCTTCTTTGTAGTTTTAGCCTTTTATCGGAAAATGGGCTTAGTCTGCCCACCGAATCCACTCTGTTTCCTGTCGTAATGCCGCTTTCCCTGGGCATACAAAGAGTCCTTGCCCTTCTTGTATTGCCTCACTTTATGGGGCTGGTGCTTGCCACATTTCTTGAAGAACGTCTGGTGGGTCTTAGGAACATTCACCACGTTGGTGGGAGCGATATCGGCACAAAAAGAAAGAGGGAAGGCCAGTGACGGAGGTTTACAGCTCATGACTCCTTTTAATTACAGCTTCTTAGATGCAGTTTCCTGTGAAGTGTTCTGTTGTGTTCATCTCATTTTAGAGGTAGAAGTATCTTTCAGAGCTGTGGTGAGCTTGTTCTCCAGCTTCCTGTCATTTAAAAACCTTTCTTCCCCATCCTTCACTATTTCCTTCATTTTTCACCTTTTTCCTTGTAATCAGAGTCATATGGTTGGACTCAAGTTCTGTCTGCAAATTGATAATGCAATGTTTATCCCAAACACACACAGCTCTTAGATTCTCTGCTCTCCATTTTCTTACCAGGAAAAAAGTGCAAGGTAAGAATTTCATAAATTGATGAGAGGACTGGATAAAATAAAGAATAACAAAACATTTTCTACAAAGTTGTATGTCATTACTATAAGGAGTGGCTGTCTACTGGAAAGAAAAATTCACAAATGTTAAGCCTTGCTGTCATGGAGACATTTGTCTTTTAGGAAGAAAATTAATTCTGTCATCCTTTTAAGACAATTTCCTGACATTCTACACTCAGATCTAAATATAGTGCCCAATCTCCTATAATATTAATATCTATACAGCCACATCTTTGTCATTTTTATAGCATATACTGAATGTGTGTGCTAAATATTGAGCTATTTAGTAAAATTAACTATGATGCAAGGATGAAAAATGATGACAACATCTGAGATTCAGCTTTCTTGGCAAAGAACTTCCTGAGCAAAAGTGGATAGTATGAGATCAGGTCACTGTCAAGAAATGAACACACACATATGCATAAAAATATCCATACATATATAAGCACATACATAGACCATTTTTCCCCTGTGACATCCAGAAGTCAGGAAATAACAGGCACGGTTACTAGTGAAGGGTCACCCAATTCCTCATGCCCTATTATCACTGAGATCTCAGTCTGTGCTCTGCTGAGATCCCCAGTCATTGACTGGGAAAGGGCTAAAGCTTTTAAGTACTAGGGAATTGTGTTAATTAGTGGATCCCATCCATATATACACCAAGACTGTATACAGCATGAACAGATTTACGTTTTTAACAGCAATAATAATGACAATAAAAGTAAAAACATTTAAAGTGAAAATGTATTTGAAAGCTTCTATATAAAAGAACATCCACAAAGAAAAGGAAATAACTAGGCTGCAGAATTGGCTCCCTCTCTATAATACTTGGGCATCTCACCAGTCATGGGTCTGATGCGATGCTTCAGCAAGTATAGGCACTTGCCACCAACTCTAAGAATGTGACTTCTAGCCCTAGAACACACATGTCAATAGAGAGAACATGGCCACTAGTCTTCTGACCTCATATGCAAGCTACAACAAATCTTTCTCTCTCTCACCCCCAACACTACACAAACAATTACATGTCAAACAACCGCAAAGCCTCACACGATGGCACACAGTTATAATCTCAGGTCTGGGAACAATGAATGCTAAAGGTTTCTGCAATTTACTCTCAGCCCAGCCTACTTAGCAAGTTAAAGCCTGGGCAAGATACTGCCACCAGAGAGATGGAGGTAGAGATAATACATAGACAGACTGATGATATATGGCAGATAGAGACAGACAGACAGACAGATGATAGATAGAGATAGATGATAGATATAGATAGATTTTACCCTGTCCTTCACATGTGTATGGACACACAATTATGCACCACATGCATTTTCATCAATGTGTGCACACACAAGCACATACTCAAAAAAAAAAAGGAAAGCATCTTTATTAACATTATTACATATATTTGATGTTTTAGTATCATGATTTATTTTTAAACCATTTATCAAGTTTATCTGCTTATGTCTGACTAAGTAAAGGTCTGAAGTTTTTGTGTCTTTAATTGAACTGGACCACCAAAGCGTGAATTTCTCCTTTCCTCCTTTTTTTCCCTCCTTCTTGTGATTTAAGTCTTTGTATGCATTTTTAAACCAAAGCTTAAAGCAGAGAATAGCCAGGGTAATTATCTTCTATTTTTCTTTTACATAGCTATCACTCAATGCCAGTGGCTTTAGCAATGCAGGGTCTGCTTTATCTAAAATAGAATCCATTTAATAACACCAAGAACTTACTCCTATAATGCACTAACAATTGAAAGCAAACCTAGTAACAGAGAAAGACAGAGCTACCTAGACAGAGAGTCCTGTGCGATAATGGGGTATGGGGGGACTTCTGTTCTTGAGTACTGAGGGATTAAAAAGTCATCTTAGGATGTTAAGTGAATTTGTAATGGAAACAGTAGAGAATGTATCATTTTATAGTTGAGCTTCCACAAAAGCCTTAGGAAATGGCAGCCTTTTGGGTGTAAGGGCTCATTTTTATTCTGTTCTTTGTCTTGCAAATGGAGGCTCTTAGAAGAGAGCTTTCCTCTAAAATAAAGCTGTGAATTAACCTACGGAAGAGGTTAAACTGCTGAATCAGATCCTCTTGTCTCAGGCTTCTGTTTCCGGGGCTTCATTTCATTGCTAGAGTCTCCAAGAAACTGGGTCTCCGGAGTTGTTGCAAAATTGTTTCCCTAGAAATCACCTGCACTGAGTAGTGTTCAGGAAGTAATTTTATCAAGAAAGCCCAAGGAACACAGCTCTCTGAAGCTTGTTTTAGGTGAGGAGGTTGAACAGTCAGTGCTACTCCTCCAAGCCTGAGTTCCAAACTCAGAACCCATATGAAATAGCCTCGTATAGAGGCACTTACTTAAAATCCCAGTTAATCCCTGGGGTTTATGATGAAACCCAGGTCAGTTCAGCCTGAGAGAGACTCTGGTACAAAAACAAAGTGTATAGGACCTGAGAGATGACATCCGAGGAATAACACTTGAGGATGATCTGACCTACAGACACACCTTCCTACACACACATGCTCAAATGTACTTGCACACACACACACACACACACACACACACACACACATTTTACCTTAAGCAATCTCATCTACAAATTGCTGATGTTCAATAATTAGATTATTTTTAAAATTTATGTTATTATTTATTTATAACTAGATTTTAAAATTTTTATTTCTTTAAAAATTACATACCAACCACTGGGCAGTGGTGTTGCACACCTTTAATCCCAGCCACTAGGGAGGCAGAGGCAGGCAGATCTCTGTGAATTCAAGACCATCCTGGTCTACAAGAGCTGGTTCCAGGACAGGCTTTAAAGCAATGCAGAGAAATGCTGCCTCTGGAAAATTAAAAAAAAAAAAAAAAAAAAAAAAAAAAAAAAAAGAAAAAGAAAGAAAAAAAAAAAAAAAAAGAAGGAAAGAAAAAAAATTACACACCAATCATAATTTACCCCCCTCCCTCCTCCCCTCCTATTTCCTTCCCCACCTCCTTCCATCCCCCATCCCATCCACTGCTCAGGAAGTATAAGGCCTCCCATGGGAGTCAACAAAGCTTGGAAATCAATTTGAGTTGAAGTTGGACCAACCTCCTTCCCCTTGCGTCAACGTTGAGCAAGGCACCCTACCATAAATAGGTTCCAAAAAGCCAGTTCATGTATCAGGGACAAAGCCTGGTCTCACTGAGTGTCTCCATGAACAGACCAAACTACATAACTATCACCCACATGTAGGTGGGCCTGAATCAGTCCCATTCAGCCTCCCTAGCATTCGGGCTAGTGTCCATGGACTCCCAAGAGCTCAAATCAGCTGTCTCTGTGGGTTTCCTCACCATGATCTCAAGACATAACCCCTCTTCCCTCTCTTTAACTGGAATTGTAGAACTCAGCCCAGTGCTCGGTGCTTGACAGTGCTTCCAGATTAGGGTAGCACCAATTATGGTAACATTAATACAATTAAAGGAGAAGATCAGTGCAGGCACTCTCTCCACTATTGCTAGGAGTCTTAGCCAGGGTCATCCTTGTGGATTCTTGAGAATTTCCCTGGTACCAGGTTTCTCCCTGACCCCATAATAACTTCCTCTATCAAGATATATCTTTCATTGTGCTCCCTCTCAGTCCCTCCCCCAACTGGACCATACCCATAATGATCCTCATGTTCCCACCCCTCCCCCTCCCCTCTACCTCCCCACTCTGAGTTTAGCCAGGAGGTCTCATCTATTTCCAAGGAGGACCCAAAGAGGGACACATGGATCACACTGGGAAGGGAAAAAAAAATAGATTTTTTGTTTACAGGAAATTTTGAAAACAGATGAAAACATCTGTGGGGATGTTTGAGCTAGTGACTGAGTCTCTCTCACTGTATTAATTAAATAATAAGTGACAGGGACTAGAGAGGTGACTCCAGGTTCAGTTCCCAGCACCCATATCAAGCTCCAGTTCCAGGGGAACTGATACTCTCTGCCCTTTCCATGCACATATGCACTTGTGGTACATATAAGCTCACACAAGGATAGACAAACATATATCAGAATTTTTACCATATAAAAGGAAAAATACTTAGTAAAACTCTGTATCCCCAATGTTCATGACATGTTACCCCAAAATATATCACTTTGGCATGTTAACACTTTGAAGGAATTTGAAAAAACAATGAAGACATACAGACCAAGTGATTTTTTTTTTCCTTCTCTTTTCCCCTCAAGTAGGCTCTAAAGCCTAAGGATTGTTTCTGGACTCCCTCTGAAGTAGACCACAAAAGATCATCTGTGTGGTCACCACTTAAGTCCAGAGTTAAGGAACCTTCTCCTTACCTCTGAGGTTGCAGAGACAACTTGAGTAAACATGCTGTGCCCCCGGGTGTATTAGCCTTCCATCATACCATTCTTTCTGCATTACAGGTCTGCATTGGCAATAACTATTCATTAAATCTACTGTTAACAAAAAGGAGGTGGTAGCAAGTAAGTGGAAAAGATGGATTAGTGATTAGGAACTCTTACTTTTTTCATTGATTATCTGAGTTCATTTCCCACTACCCATGTTAGGGAGATTCATGACAACCTGTTTTTCCAGACCAAGAGGGGAGTCAGACCTCCAAGGGTACCTGGACTTGTGCACATTCATACAATTGCACACACATTCACAAACATGTGCATGCACACACACACACACACACACGCACACACGCACACACACACGCACACACGCACACACACACACACACACACACACGCACACACACACACACACACACACACACACACACACTTAAAATGATAAAATTAAATCTAAAAGAAAGAGAAAACAAAAGCACTCAAAATACCCCACATCATTGATTTCTTTACTTCCCTGTGAAGATCCTATGCAGTGCTCAGTTTACATTCAGTAGCCTGTATGCTATCTTCCTGTTACTATACCTTCTATTATGGGGCTCTCAGCTGGGAACCTGGAAGGGTGAATTCCTTTTAGTCTTCCTCCATTAAAAGTATATCAATTCATGGTACTTCTTGTCTCTTCCTTTTCTCTACATTAATCATCATGAAACAGACTCCAGACATTATTTTGTGAATACCTAGTATTTTAGTATATTCCTATGGATTTTGAGGGCTTTAAAAGACATTCCAAATATTCATGGTTCCTACAAAAGTAATATATTTAGTCAATACTCATATTTTCATTGTTTTGCGTTCATATATTTTCCCCAATTCTTTTATGAATTTGCTTCAATTCAGCATCATATAAAAGCAATACATAGTAATAATTTCTGTCATGAATCTTTTTCTAAATCTATTCATATAGCCTTTCTTATCTCACTGATTTCATTTTTAGATTACTCTATTAAACACCATTATTTTATCTGTATGTTTAACCAAAATTTGGATATTTTTGGAAGTATATCTGACATAATTGTCTTTCCCTTGAAACTTCAGTGCATTAGAACTGGATGAAAAGGCTTAATCTATTCTGGTTAGGCAATTTTGATTTTTGTTTATTCCCCTATGGGGTGTTGCTACAAAAATGTATGTACAATCACCTATAATTTTTTTTTCCCTATGCATACATAAAGTGTATGGATGTACTGCTACCTAACCAGTGGCTTTAGATAAGATAGCTTTCCTTTAAGTTACACAGTGACACATGGAAAATGAGGTGAGGGAACTTCTCCAGGAAAACAGTAACAGTAAATACTCTATATGCAAGGGCAGCAATACTCTATATGCTGCCCAAGAGGTGTTTATTTCAGTCCTCATGGCAGCTTGTTGGTATTGTTTTAGAATAACAGAAGTAGAGGCCTGAGGAGCCTGAGTAATTTTTCCATGGCCACTCACTGGTAAGATAGAACCCACTCAGGCACTTTCCATTTCCATGTGTTCTCTTGCCTTGCAACTCCTGTTTCCTATTATCTTTAATGTCTGTGATAGAGTAGCATTAATCTTACCTGGGAGCCTGCAGGGAAAGCAGAATCTCAGGCCATATTCTAGACTAGATGAACGGGAGTACTGCAGTATTTTCTCATCTATTAATGATGTGTGAGTGTGTATGTGTGGAGAGGTTCCTGTGTGAACTCAGGTGTGGTCATGCAGAGGCTGGAGAAGGACTTGAGGGTCACATGGTCTAATTAAGGTAGATTCTTATTTTGGTCTGGGTTGGCTTAGGCAGTGAACTCTCAAGTTCCAATTGTTTCTGTTATGAATGCTGAGGGGGGAAGCACCCATAGCCTTGTCCAACATTTTACATGTTTGCTCTGAATTTAAACTTGCATCATCATGGGGGCGAATGGAGTGCTCTTACCCACTGAGGAGCTCCCAACACCAGAGTATATGCATTTTGGCAGGAGCCTCAGATATCTCATAAATAATTTAAAATTGGAGAATCACTTATGCAAGGAAGTATGCTATAAATGTTTCTAGTCATAAAGTAATTCTAAATTTTGCACATGTAATCACCAGATTACATATATATATATATATATATATATATATATATATATATATATATATATTTCTGACCTAATTTATACAGTGTTGGTACTTCTTCAACTTACCTCTTTCAACTAAATTAAGTACTATTCAGGTTTTTAAAAGAAGAAATACACTGTGTGTGTGTGTGTGTGTGTGTGTGTGTGTGTGTCTGTATGTGTGTTTGTAAACGTGAATCTGGTACCTATGTGTTCATATCTGTGTAGGCCAAAAAAAAAAAAGAAAAAAAAGTGTCAGAAAACATAGAGAAGGAGTTATAGGAGGTTGGTTATAGGCCTATAATATAGATTTTGCGAAGTAAACTTCAGTCCTCTGAAAAAAAAACAGTAAGTGCTCTTAGTCTCAGAATCATCTCTGTCCCAAAAGGAATACTTTTCATTGGGCTGGAAGTAATTATTATGTTGCATAGCTAAGCAAGCTAGACCACAAAGGAAAAAAACTATCTTTACATCCAGGAAGAGATGTAAAGTCTATACTTGAGGCCCACAACATATCAAGAAGCCATGAGCAAGGCAAAAAATTTCAATTTTGGGAATCCTTGTCCTGAATGAGTTGGGGAAACATTATAGCATTTGATGCTCAGAGTCAACCGTGTAGAAGTGACTATGAATTTTTCATAGACATATATCCCAGATGTGGTTATGAGTTATGCTCATGATTTTCTACCTTTTGTGAATAGTAATTACCTGCTATGTTTCTCTGTAATATTCTGTCCTGTCCTGCAGAGATAACAATTCATCTTGTGATGCAGCCAAATGCTTCTAAAAGCCCCCAAATAATTTCAGTCTGCAGCAATATTTGAGGACTCCTGACTGGGAGAATTATTGTGACTTAAATTTAACTTTATATTTCTTGTTTTCTTAGTTAACTTATTGAGCATAACGAAGACATGATAAAACATAAACTACCACACTTGTCTATTGTCCTAATAGATACACTACTTAAGATAATGATTCTGCAAGGGATGCATAAGCCTTTTGAACTCAGGAGGCAGAGGCAGGGGGACTCTCTGTGAGTTCAAGGCCAGTTTGGTCTACAAAGTTATTTCCAGGACATCCAGAGCTGTTACACGGAGAAACTTTGTCCAGTAAAACACAAAGGGGGGGGGCACATTTTATATAAGGTTTCAATATTGGCATACACTCTAAGCACCCTATGGGATAAACAAATATATAATTTATACCCAGACTTATAACTTCCTACAGGGTAGATTAATTATTCTGAAAATCATTGTGTCCCACCTACTCTGCCAAGCCTTGGTAAGCACTCCTTCTTTGATTGTCTCTGTATTTTTCGTTTCTTAGAATGTTACAGGGTTAGAAGTACAGTATACAGCCTTTCAAATTACCTTCTGTCTCTTAGAGGTATAAATGTTGGTGACATTCATTCATATATTATGGTATAATGAGGTAGTGGCATGCACTATGAAGGTTTATAGGACCAACAAGCACTTTTGATGAAAGGGATGCTATGGGACTTCTGTATTATGTGACACAGTTTGGAAAGTGATGCAGTATATTGTTGTTGAGGAAAGTGTGTTCTGTGCCCTGGAAGCATCAGCCTCAGTATGGAATCCCAGGACCTGCATGGCTGCAGGGCATGAGAGCTAGTATTTTCCCAGGACCTCCAGTGATTCCAAGGCATGCTAAAGTGTCAGAAACACAACACTGACTGATTTTCTGCATCAAAACATTCATTTAGGATTCTCTGATGATCATAAGATGGTAAAGTAAGCATCTAAAACTCAAATCTATGTATTTTAAATAAAAGAAATAAAGCAAAACAAATATATTTAAAGTGAATACATTTCTGAAAAATGAAATGTGAGTTGGATATTTGAACATAAATCAAAATAGAATGTGTTGTTACAACACTGAACTCATTACTCAACTGTAGATTACTCCAATTGATCCCTTACCTGCTGACACAAGATTTCATAGAATCACGAGTCAGATTTTTATAAAACCTGCCCCAATAATTAGCACACCCAACAATTTTTAAGAGCCACAATTTTAAGAAATTTCATAAAGCTTTCTGTAAAGTCTTTGTCTCCTCCCATCCTTTCCCTTTCTCCTTAACCCCTCCTCTTCTTCCTTTTCCTCTTCTCTTTTTGCTTTGATGTAGGGTCTCACTAAGTGGCAAAGGATGATAAATTCTGATGAGTTAACTAATTGAGCCTAGCTAGGAAATTTGAGAACAAACCATGGGTGCAGTTCAATTACATAGTTTTTCCTTTAAGTTTGCTCTTTTCCATGATTAGTAAATGCTTTAGTTACCTTTCAGTTAGTGTAATAAAATACACAGACACAAACAACTTAAGAAAGGAAGGATTTGCTTGGTGGGCAGCTTTGAGGTATAGTCTGTTGCAGCAGGAAAGGCAGGACATCAAAACCATGAAACAGCCAGTCAGACTGCAGCTATAAACAAGATGAAGTGATAAATGTTCAGGCTCAGCTGGCTTTCCTTTTGATCTTCAGTCTAGGAGCCCAGCCATGGTATGATGCCACCTATAGTCCAGGCAGGTCTTCCTCTTCAATTAACCTGATCTACATAATCCATGGCAGGCATGCCCAGAGGCTTGGCTGCTAAGTGACTCTAAATCCCATCAAATTGACAAAATTAACTATCACAGTAAACATTCCTTGAATGTCTGCCATATTCCATAGATATTTTTCCCTATGCCTTTGCAGAGGTTTTTGTGCAGCATGCAAGTGTTGCTCCATGTGTTACTACTCTTAAAGAGCTTTTTCATGCAGACATAAATAACACACAACTTTATCTGCATAGACTGCCATGTATGACACGATATCAGGTGAATTTAAAAAGGGTTGCATACTTAAAATATGCACTCCAACATAATTTTGATCACTCATTCCATCTCAGAGAGCCCAGCCTTCCTACTTTTACTGCACCAGAAGTGGATAACTGACTAGTGAAAGTAGGTTGGTACCTTTGGATAAAATGTGCTTAAGAAGAGTGTTTTTACTTAAAATGAGATTCAGGTTGAAGTACTTGAACATAGATTATGAATAACTTTATCTCTGTATCTATGCAGTTATGAAAGGGACATGAATATTTTTGGGGAAAATAACCCTTCATCTTTTAATCAGTGATTAAAGTCAACCCAGAGCATCATGCATAGTAAGCAAATACTCTTTCATGAAGCTACAAGACTTTCACAATTCTTTTTTGTTTCTAATAGATTTTATTTAAATTAGAAACAATCTTATTTTACATATCCATCCCAGTTCCCTCTCACTCCCATCATCCCATGCCTTCTACCTGCTCCCCCATGCTATCCCCCATCCACTCCTCAGGGAGGGTGAGGCCTTTTATAAGGGATCATCCCTACCCTATGTATATAGGTTAAGGGAGTATCCCTCCATGGGAAATGGGCTTCCCCAGGGATACATCCTCGTTCCACTGCTAGAGGCCCCATAGACTACCCAGTGCTAGCTGACACCAATGTTCAGAAGGCTTGGTTTGGTCCTGTGTTTTTTCCCAGCTGTCAGACTGGGGTCAGTGAGTTCCCACTTTCTCAGGTCTGCTGTTTCTGTGGGTTTTCCCAGTATAGTATTGATCACTTTGTTTGTCACTCCTCTCTTTCTGAAACTGGAGACTAGGAGTTTGGCTCAGCTGCAGATCCCTGCATCTGTTTTCATCAGCTACTGGATGAAGGCTCTAGGATGGCATTTAAGGTAGCCCATCAATCTCATTATAGGGGAAGAGCCTTTAAGGTAGCTTCGCCACAATTGCTTAAATTCCTAGTTGGGGTCATCCTTGTGGATCTTGTTACAATTCCCTAGTGCCAGATTTCTCTTTAAACCTATAATGGCTCCCTCTGGTGATGTGTCTCTTTTATTGCTCTCCTCTCCCCATTTAATCTTCCTGATTCCACATGTTCTCTTCTCCCATCCTCTTTCTCCTACCTCCCTCCCTCCTTCCTCCATGCTCCCAATTTGTTCAGGAGCTCTTGTTCCTTTCCCCTTCATCTTGGGACTGTGTATGTCTCTTTTACAGTCCTCCTTGTTTCTTGCTTTTCTGAAGGTATGGATTGTAGTCTGATAAACATTTGCTCTATGCCTAAAATCTATATATGAGTGAGTACATATTGTATTTGTCTTTTTGTGACTGGGTTACCTCACTTACGATGGTTTCTTCTCATTCCATCCATTTGCCTTTGAATTTCAAGATTCCATTTTTTTTCTTCTGCTGAGTAGTGCTGAGTAGTACTCCATTGTCTAAACATACCACATTTTCTTTATCCATTCATTGGTTGAGGGTATCTAGGTTGCTTCCAGGTTCTGGCTATTACAAATAATGCTGCTGCTATGAACATAGTTGAACAGAGTCCTTGTTGTATAAATGTGCATCCTTTTGGCATATGCCAAAGAGTGGAATTTTTGGATCATGAAGTAGACTGGTTCTCATTTTCCAGAGAAACTGCCATATTGATTTCCTAAATCTTAAGATTGTTCATGATAGTAAAAGCAGTCTATGAAAGCAAAAGTGCCTGGAGCCCATGGAAGTCATCATTTAACCATGACAGAAGAAATGGCTGTTCCCATCCTTTCCTGGGTAGGTTTCATGTGTTTCTCTTTCTTGGCCAATAAACTTCCTTTCGAAGACTGGATATTAATTTCCTAAGTCTACTGACACAAAGTACAAAATCAAGGAACCCCAAATTTTGATCCCTTTTTGAAGGAGACCCAGCATCTTTTGACAGAAGGATGTTCTTGGTGTCCCCTGAGTTAAAGGTGCATGTTGTTGGAATCTGTCACTGCCATCACAGATTTTTGTGTGTTTTCCTAGTTGTCTTCTTGTAAGGACAAGTCATGTTGAACTAGGGCCCCCATCCTAAAAACTGCATCTCAGCATAATTTCTTCAACAACAACCTTAGTCCTCAATAATGTCATATCCATAGACCCGAGGCTTAGTAACTAAACTTATCTTTTGGAGGGGACCCATACAGCCCATAACAGGGTTTGTATGTGATTTCAGGAAAGTGGCCAACTGTAATGTGGTGGCATGATGGCATCACTTTAAGCAACAGATACTGAATGAAGCTAACAAGTCTCCACAGCGCTTGGCAGTGATGGAGGACTATCCTCTTGCCTCTAGGCAATCTATGATATATCCTAACCATGAAGAGACAGAGCAGGGAGGCATGCCCATTCCTTTATGTGGAGACATTTCAAGTGACTGTGATAGCTTTTACTCAGCATCTTTTCAATTGTGGAAAAATCATACTTCCTCTTTATTTCTAACAGGGTGGTCCCTCCTCAGATCCTCTTTTTATACCATTTATAGCAGATTTATTTAAGTCAAAGCCTAGATGGAAAAAAAATGAGTTTCCTCTTATCTAGGTCAGGGAAAGCTTAGTGCTTAAATCTTCCTCAGTAGGGAGGGATTCACCCCCTGTTCTCTGCTAAGTAAGAAAGCAAAGAAAACTAAACCAGTGAGTTATATCTACTAGAGTCTCTGTGTTTCCATAGCAAATCAAACTGATCATGTATACTGATCATGTGAACATTAGGTTCATGTCACAGAGAAAAGTTAATTTTTGACGAGGTAATTGTCATGGTGGTGACTATAGAGATGTAATACAGTTCCTCCTATTGTTCTGATCCCCAACTTCATGACTGTACCTTTGCTACTTTTCTGAATCATAATGTTTATATCTGATATGCAGAATACCTGGCACATTACCCCTGTGAAAGGGTTGTTTGATCCCCAAAGGTTTTGCAATCCACATGCTGAGAACTGCTGATATAGGTGGTAGGATGGACTAGGGCACTCAAGGATAAACGATTGCTGGGCATAATAGATTAACAGTTGGATTGGAACATCTAAATGAAAACCTCAGCATGGCTAGAGGTTAGAGGATGACAACCTATGCAGGACATTGCCCACAAACAGCTGTTATAACCATTGGACTCGCTTAGAAGAAGGTAGGAGTAAATGATAAGTAGAGACTCATTGTATTTAATTGACACTCCAGTGCAGAGACATTGGAAGAGGAAGAGTGTAGTGTATACCAATTACTGCTGTTGTAATAAATGTGCTGTCTCACATTTCTTGAGGTCACAAATGGAAATGTATGTCATGTATGCCATTAACTAAGTCAAAATGAGACCTTTATGTAGATTCTAGGGGTTAATAATATCTTGCCTTTTCTAACATTTAGAGGCTGTTCTCATCCTTGTTCAAATCCAGCAATGGCTGGTTCACTCCTCACATTCTGTCTGTCTGTCTTTTTTAATTCCCATCTCTATTTAAAGAGGTCTTTATGATTACATTGATCCCCTGTGGACCATCAGGATAATGCTTCTATCTCAAAGTGACCTCATTTGCAGTCATAATTCTGCATATGACCTTAATTCTTTCTTGCCAAATGGGTGACAAGTTCATTCATTCCAGGAATTAGGATGCAGACATATTTTGCACTGCCTATGAAAATAGTTGAAAAAGGCTTGAGGTCAATACCTGTTTTATGAGAAGAACTTAGAACACTTTATTTTAGGACTTTACAAGGAGCCTGAGTGATGACTGAAGATGTGGCCTTGCTTTATGTACTGCTGAGGACATATTTGGAAAAGTATTTTCAATAAAGCACATCAGCTATTCCCCAGGATTCTTTCCTATCTCTTATGTAAAATTGGGCCACCAGCTTTATAAGTTATATACGGGACCATGTGCACATGTTTCCTGTGCGGACTCTGTTGTAACCCTACTACATATCATTTTATCCCATTTTCTCCTTCATGTTTTCTGTTGGTGGTCTTCCTAAAAGCATGACTTACTCTGCCTGAATTTTATTCTGACATTGATGCTCTATAGTCTCAGAGATCCTTCATTATCTAAAGATAAAGTTATAGGGGCTTGTTGAATGATCATGGCTGGGTTAATGGCATCTTCAATACTTTTGCTTGAAAAGCAAACTCTACTGTACCAGCCATTTAGTTACAGCTAGTAGGACTCTCTAGAATCAGAGTGTACTGTGTTGAAGTATTTATATCCTTCCTAGCTCATGATTTCTATCTTGTATACCCTTACATGGTAAAAACAATATAGCTAGATGAGTACCTGTGACCATTTATCATCCCCACTACACCCCCTGAAAATGACTAAATAACAGCCTCTCAAAGTTGATCACCTACTTTATACACTAAGTGGAAGGGGATGGTGGGAGAAAGCCTCCTGTCAGTCATATATTAAAGAGCATGATGGCACTTGACACAAGCTAGTTATCTCAGGACTATGACTCATGCAGCCTTTGTCTATGACAATCTGAACAGCTTTGTAGGTGGTAGATGAAGTCATTAACTCCTAGAACCACCAGTAATTTGCCTGGCACCCTGTGCCCAGTGGGTATAGTTGTAACACTCTAGGCTATTAAGAGCTCTTTCTGCTGTATGTGTAGCTGTAGCCTTGACATTCAGTAAAACATGTCCACATCCTGAGTACCATGTTTCTTTCAGGTGCCAGGCCTTTATTATGTCTTCTAAATGCTTCTGGGACAAAGGGGGTTTGTGGTGGTCAAGATTCAAAGATTATGTTCTTTCTAACTATAGAAGATATTGTTTTCCATTTAATTTAATGGAAATGCTTATTTATTTCAATATTTTCCCTCACTGAGACCCCCTACCAAATATTAATTATGCATCACCTATTATCTATTCATTTCAACTCTCATGTTTTTCCATCTTAAGACTTTTGCTTTTCTTAGTTGACTGTTTTCCATCTAGACCCCTACAGGGCTGGTGGTTCCTTCCACCACTTTGGTCTTAAAATTTACTAAAGCAACCCAGAACATTAACTACATTTTTATCACTTGAATCATAATTTATTTTTTCTGCTTGTTTAATGTTGTCCATTTTAGGATTTTAGTAACCCACACCACTTCCAGTAGAATGTAAGCTTCAGGAGATTGGAGAGCCTCTCTGTCCTTTCCCCTTTCCCTACTGTTTTCCCTGAGCCCAGCGAAGTACAAAAAATGTATGGGTGAGTGATCACTCTTGAATCAGCTCAGTGACAGTTGCTTCTGCCTGACTCCTGGCTTAGAACATCTTAAGATACAAACTGACATTGCTGCTTCCAAGTAATTAAGTATGTTGTAAGAACACCTTTCACCTTACATAAAAAACAAAAACAAAAACAAACAAACAAAAAAACCACTACCACTACCACTAAGAAGCACTGGGCCCTTCACAGACATTTAGTAGAAAATTGATAACCATTGACTTTCTTTAGTGGTTTCTATTTGCTGCAAAAGAAAGTTCTTTGCAGAGAGACAATGGCTATACTTACCTGTGATTATAAGGATAAATATTAAGAATACAGAGATTATATTTGCCTAGAAAAGTGACAGTAGTAACTCTTTCCCAGATTCCATGGTCTAACCACATGCCAGGCATGAACTTCCTTAAGTCCAATTAGCAGATGTGGTTTGGCAGGAGTCAAAATATAAGTGCCACTACATTTTGTATTACACCTTTGGGGATATCTTGCCATTTTGGTCATTGTGATGATTGTTAGGTACTACAGCTAGGTAGGGCTATTATTCACCTTTCTTCCTTGGCAGCTTTCATGTCTCCTTGTAGCACTATGAAAGCTAATCCCCAGGGAAGAGGCTTCCAGGTCTGATACAATTTGATTTCTCCAAATCATGTGTCCAAAGTATGTGGTGTCTTTAGCAATAGGGCCCACCTTCATATTTTTGGAGGAAACCAATGGCAACAGAAGTAGCCTATATTTGTTTGGAGAACTCTTGGGTTTCCCTGAAAAACTCAAAAGGAGATTTGTAGTGAGATATCTGTAGCACTTGCCACGCCCATTGGGGCATGAGCACAGGTGCAGGCATGTCAGGGAATTCTATGTCTGGGGTCCCAGACCCCAGCTTGGTCTCTTACTTCTTGGTTGGGTTGTGGAGACCATCCAGTTGGCATCCTTGGAGTGGGAAATCATGGAAGTCATCTGTTTCAGGTGTAAATGATTTCTCCCTGAATAAACATCATTCAACCTGTTCTGTGTTCCAGTAAATATTTTTCCCACTCAGGAGAGATTCTTTAGGGGTGGCACTAAGATTTTTGTTAAAATCAAATATCTTCTTAAAAAATATATATATATATATGTACATATATATATATTGTGGTTGTGTGTATGTGTGCATGTTTACAAACACAGAGAGGATTATATATATATTTTAAATTACGTTATGCCACTCAATGGGTGGCAATAAAATTTACTTTTAGGGTGTATGTGTGCATGTGTGTGTGTGTGTGTGTGTGTGTGTGTGTGTGTGTTTGTGTGATGTGGTGATGTGTATTTATATATATTACATGGATTCCAGGAATCTAAGCAAGGGTGCCAGTCTTTTGCTTCAGGTGCTTTATTCTCTGAGCCATTCTTCAGGGCTCATGAAACTTGTGAAGTTCATTGTGTTATAGTTATAACAACAACAGTTCTTAAAATAGAACATATAGTACAATAATACCTGAACAATATCTATATGCACAGGTTGGTTTTCTGTTCTAAAAGCCATAGCCATTGCTGTTTATGAAGGGCAGGAACCAGGTCTTGGCTCATGTTCACTGTAATCTGCTCAAACGAATCCTGGAAATCACTGGCTTTAGGAAATTTAATGTACTCGGTGTCCATGTATCTTAATGAAAATTAATGATAATGATTTGAGATTTAATGGATTCCTTACAGTCTTTCTGAAACTTAATAGAAAATGATATAGTATAACTTGGAATCAATTTAAATTATCCAAATGAATAATTAACTATCTGATGTAAAATTGTCTAGCATCTATTATTTAGAAGCAAATGGTTAGGAGTCAGATGTACCCAATGCTCTGGTTCTGGGAGGATAATGCTAAAGTACCTGCCTCTCAGCACTGTGTGTAGACTGTTCTTAAAACAAGGACAAAAGAACAACAATAGGACCCTGTGTTGTTCTTACCAAAAAAAAAAAAAAAAAAAAAAAAGAATAGAAAAAAATTCTGGTTAAAATTTGTTCAAGGCATAGTCATAAATATAACCTTAATATTCTATTATAAAATTTATGAGAGTTGTAGCACCAAGTCATAATGGTCACATCTACAAAAAAGCCCCTACATGTAAGGCTCATGAATCATTTTGGAAGATGGGTTGAAAAGATTGTAAGAAGCAGATGTAAGGGAGTTTGCTGAGAGATTGTATTTCCTACAAACATCAGAAACTCCACCCATAAAGTTTCACCAACCCGACTGTCTAAAGATGAGATGAACAACAATGACCAAAATAAGTAAATAAATAAATAAAATAAACAAGCAAAAGTGTATGAGGCATGTTAGTCCCTTGAAGTAATCCACCACCCCTGGTACTTACATATTTGTTCACATCTGGCTCACTAGTCTTAAGATAAAAAAAGAGTTGTGAAATACATATACATCTGTCCTGTTTTCACAGATGTGAAAGCTTCATGATCTTCTATTTACACATGATTAATTACATTGACTCTATCCTTGGCATGGATAGCCCCTCCTGTAAGGACTAAAGTTTTTCCACTAGTCTGGTCTCATTGCGGCGCCAGCCCCAAATAACACACAGAGACTCTGTATTTAATATAATGCTGTTGACCAGTTACTAGTTTCTTATCAGCTAGCTCCATCTTAATTATTAACCCATTTCTATTAATCTAAGTATTTCCACGTGGTCTCATCTTACCGGAGAGTGGGCAAGGACCTCTGTTCTCCAGTCTCTACATGCTGGCTCCTCTCTACTACTTCCGTGAATCCTCCTTGTCTCCTAGTCCCTCCTATTTTCCTTTCCTATTGGCCAACAATACTTTATTTATTAACAAATAAGAGAAACATATTTACAGAATGACATCTGTAACATATATTTATATGTTTGACTTTTTACCCTCCATCAACTTGACAATTTCTCTCACATCTAATACTGCTTATCGATGCCTCTTATTTTCTATCTAGAATGCATTTCTTTTCTTTAACTTCATTAGGATGTTTCTTTCCTATCCTCACAGTGATTATAGTTAAATCCTATTGCAATCTTCACTCCAAATAGCTTTTGAAAAATGTTTCCCTAAGGACTCTGGCTTTATAGCTCTTTTCCTTTATTAGCATTGCATTTGCTAATACTTGGTGTTAATTAAACTTTAATGTTCTAACAGCAAGGTGTTACTTTAATTTATAAGTAGCAAAAATATATAATTGCATGTTGCTCATTTTTGTGTCCCTCATGTACCTTATGTCCTGGCTCCATTTTGTTTATTAATTTTTCCCTAGTGTGTAACACAGATCTTAGCATAACTATTTGTCTTCCAAATGTATTATGAAGATAAACAAATCAATCAAGTATAAATAGGATTTAGTAACCCAGCAAAGAAACTCAACTAAGAATTAACTGTCTTCTGACCTGTGTTCTACCCATTAACCTACCATTGATCTCAGAAGTTCAGGGAAGTGGTAATCAATGTTTCTGTGTCTCAGGGAAAGATCTGCAGATGCATATTACATGTGAAGTGCTTGATTTCCTAAAATATGTAGAGGACATCTCACATAGATGTCAGCAACAATGGTAGTTAATTCAGCAAGTGAGCTTGTGGAACAATATGCTCTTATACTTTGTGTGATGACTTTGCTATAGAAAATGTATGCATCTGCATAAGAATATGTAATTTATATTTCACCCACCAATGCATAGCTGATTATGTAGTCCTGGGAAAGTGTGGCTTTCAGCCCAGACTTCCCTGAGTTGCTCTAGAATGTGCACTGTGAGTTATTTGACTCACATAGGCGTGAGAAGAGCAGACTATCTTTTTGTATTTCTGAGGTTGTGTGAAGATTAAAGGAGACAATAGGTTAAAAGTGTTAAGGGATCTAGACTCTAATAGATGTTGGTAGTGTTGATTCTGATTTTTTTTTTTTTTTTTTTTTTTTTTTGTTCTTGAAGGAATGAAGGAAATCCCCCTTCCATCCACTGAAGTTCTTTTTTTTTTTTTTTTTTTTTTTTTTTGCATTAAATGGATCAAAATCAATAGGGAGGGTGGGCAACAGAGTTCTGGAGGGGGAAAAAAAGGAATATTCCAGCAGGGGACAAATCTCAGAGCTCTAATTATCCATGAGGCAACTGTTAGTAGGACTTATACTCCCCAGCTTCTGTGGTGGGGTGGGAGAATGGGAAATGGAGATAATTTACATATGAGTAGTGACATATTTTAAGGAAATTCAATGTGTTGACTGAATACACAGTAAGCCTGTGGCCAAACCACCATAAACATACCATATTATAAACTAAACAAGATTGGTCTTTGTTCATACTTGAATGGGAAATCATACAATGGCAGAAGACAAACGTTGTCTTCAGAACAATGATGTGTCATTGATACCTGTGGAACTGAGATTGCATGTGTCAAGTCTGTCCAAATGTGTTTATGGTCTTTTTTTCTTTAGCTGTGATATATGTTTCCTCAATGAAAGCTCAGTGTCCTTCTACTTGGCTGGTTCACACCTTAAGCAGATAATGGAATTTTGGAGAAGGGACTATCATTGCCCTAGAAGAGTAAGAAATAAGCAAAGGTCAAACAGACTCTGGGCTTGCTCTGAAGGCCTTTTCATTTTCCTTTGGCCAAATTGCTGAGACTATGAGGGGAGCAGATTTAAAGAAAGCTTGGGAGAAACTAGCAACAGACACAGTTTGGAAACACAGCCTTCCCTCCACATCTGATGACACCAATTTCTACATCTAATCTTAGAGCTGAGGAGATGGCCTGTCTGTGAAGTTTGCTTCACTGAATGGAATGTATACCTAAGTTTGGATTCCCAGCACCCAAGCAAATGTTGTGGGTCTGAAACCTCAGTGCAGATTCCAAGAACTCACTGGCCAACCAGACTAGCTGAGTAGATGAAGTTCCCTGTTCAGGGAGAGACAGTCTCTTAAAAATAAGGAGGAGGGTGCCTGAGGAAATGCTTTGATGCAGGCCTATCTCTGGCAAGAACATGTGGGGACATGCACACACTCTCAATAACATGTATGTATAACACACACACACACACACACACACACACACACACATTCAACTCACAAAGACACACAGTGAAAGAGACATAGATGAACAAATCTTAGAATAGGGTATAGCTCAGTTGATAGAATTCTTGCTTAAGCATTGACTCCATGTCAAATTTCAGGCAAATCTGGTCTCCAAATATTCTGTCTTAAAGCAAAAATTAGCAGTAAATTCCCTATGCCCTGCTTTTATTTTCAAATAAAAGAAATAGGTAATTATAATTTTAAATTACTTCCCCAGAACTATTATTCCATGAGCAGCAAGTGTGAAGTGATTAGTCAAACTATGTCTATGATAATAAAGTAGTCTGAAGTAGTCTATCATATTCAAGTTCCACAGTCCCAGGCTCATCTTTGAACATCTTCCCATCCTACTTCCTTCCATGACTCAGCATGCTAGGAACTTAGCACCCAGGGAGCAGCATGTTCAGAAATCAGAAATGGGTAAAAGTAAAACTGGTGTTATTTCATGCTGTTTAAGTCACAACATGAGAAAATTACTTTGACATTTTAAAATGGTAAATTAAGAGTTTGAAAACCAAACATTCCCTGTATTGTGTTATTTATGGCAAAATACCAAATGCAAGCTGGTGTGTATGCCCCCGGTATGGAGAGAGTCTTAGTCTGTTGGCAAAAGGCTTTCTTTGAACTTCAAACTCAGATACTCATTCATTTGAGTATTCAGCGTTGCAGACTAGCTGGGACTACAGTTGTGCACTACCTGATTTGAAAGCAGAAACACTTGTGAAAATGTAGACATGAACCTGAAGCTCCTTTCATACCAAACACTTGTATCTGGGGGCTTAATTTTCCTTACCATCTAGATTCTTTCTAAGAGTAGCCTTATGTGAAATATTTATGAATTCACTCTTAAATCTATAGGTGTTTTTCTCATGTTATGTCACCCTTACGTTTGTATTTATTTCCTTGTATTTTATATTTCTTCCTATAATCACAAGAGGCCAACCACCACACTTTTCCCAGTGTCTGGTGTGGTGATATTTGTTTGTGCTTTAACAAATAAAGCTTGCCTGAAGATCAGAGTGCAGAGCTAGCCACAGTAGTTAGCCACAGAGGCCAGGCAGTGGTGGCACACACCTTTAATCCCAAGATCTGAGAGAATGAGGCAGACCGATCGACTGATCTCTGTGAGTTCAAGGCCACCCTGGTCTACACAAGATTTAATCAGTATAAAAGAGAAACAGAGCTCACACCTTTGATCATAGCACTTGGGATCACACACCTTTGATGATAGCCCTAGGGAGGTGGAGACAGGAGTGATATGGCTGAATGAGGAGAGGAATACAAGGCAATAGGAACTCAGAGAATTCAGTCTGAGGATTTGTAGAGAGAGGATTACCACATCTGTCTGAGGATTTGGTTGAGGGAAAAGTCTCTCTAGAGGCTGGCTGCTCTGCTCTCTGATCTCTCAGCTTTCACGCCCTAATATCTGACTCTGGTTTTTTATTATAAAGACTAACTAGGATTGTGCTTCAGTCTGGAGTTTAGCCCAGAACCCCTGGTAAACTGGGAAACCCTTCAACTTCAGTCAAAGTGGGCTAGTGGCGGCTCTCAGAGGTAAGTGATTTTAGAAGATAAAATGATAATGAACTAAATAGTATTCATCCATGACTTTGTCATGTTTCTAGGATTTCAACTTTCTAGAAATTCCCTTATATCACAGGATTATTGACTGAAACAGCAATGAGTAATTGTCCATATTATTTATATGTCTATGCACACACTCTTTACAGTGTTGGGACTTTTCAGCTTGTGTCCTTCATGAATTTGATTATCCAAGCCTTTTTCTCTCTTGTGCCCTACAGTCATACAAAAAAGTAAAGGAACTTGTCAAGGGTAGGTAAAGGGGAAAGATTGTCCTGTAGGTGAAATTGTACCAGGTTCCTCCAGTGATCACATTCTGTCATTGAGCATTTGCTTCTAAATTGTTCTTTCTCATTATCCAGATCATCTGGGAACCATTTGAAAGGGAAGGAAATAAATGATTTTCTGACCCCCATCTCCAGTAGTTTAATAGGTTTCTGGTGGAAAATAAACTTTGTGTTTATCACCACCTGCCCCAGGTGATTCTGAAAATTAACCAACTTTGAAAAGATTCATTTCAAACTACTGAAGAATTTGAACTTCAGTTGAATTACCACAATGGAACCACAACAAAGGTATTGTCTGGGTCCTCTAAATGATGAATTTTTTTTTAGATGTGAAATTATCAGAGGATAGTGGTGACTTGCCTCCTTGTGATACTATAGACTTGGTAGACATGTAAACCCAGCAGATGCCAAGGATTGGAGAAACAGGAGAGAAGTCTGAGAACCACTTTCTCAGTGTCCTGAATAACATGTCCAGTCACTTTTGAACCCAGCAGACATTAAATGAAGCTTCATCTTGAGCTGACCTTTCCTGTCTGCCAATGTTTGTTGAGCAAGTATTATATATTGAACATATACTAGGCCTTGTTGCTAAAGTTATGGTATGAGTCAGTCATTTTGTTTTGTTCTTCACAAGAAATATTAGTAATGTTAGTAGTTGTATCACCATTCAACAAATAAGAAAATGGGATGAGACAAATTATTTCACTTGAATAAGGTCAGGGAGCATGGACAGAGCAGAACTGGGACCTTAGTCTTGACTTCCCAGATTCCAATTTTTCTAATATAAGCTATGTTTTAGAAGCTTTCTCACTATGACTTATAAATGCTGTGATAAATATTCCATGAGTCTGATCATGGAATCCTGGTCAGTGGTTTGGAGTAGTCTTGAAGAGATGAGAAAATAACAACAGAAAAAAAGAGCTATGTTGGAGTGCAACTAAAATGTAATTTCTACGGTTACAGCTACAAATATTTATGGAAGTGGAGTGATGCAGTGGCTTTGTGGGGTGAGGATGTGTCTTATGCGCCTTGATTAATATAAGTGATATTTTGAAAGTAAGGGGAAATTGTAGGGTACTTCTCTTCAGGGGATGATTATAAAATACAGGTGATCATAGAATCTCTATCTTTTACATTGAGATCATCATGAACATCAGCTGATAAAGGGAAGGTAGCAGAGTGCCATCCAATTTTAAGAAAGTGAAGAACTAATTGGATATGAAGTGGACATTTTATAACCAACATCTATATGCTTTATAGATTCTCAGTTTAACAAGGAAATAGTAAAAGTACTCAATTTCTTTCTTGGTGCGCCACAATTTTGTGATGTTAATTACCACTCCTCTGATTTTTTAGGAAAGTTGGCATCATTTGTTATTACACTAACAGTAACAGTCTCAGCCCCAAAGTGTGGAAAATATGCAGGCAAAGCATGAGCTCTTCTGTGTTTCAAATAGATCTGACCATGAACACACTCCACATTTACATAATGATGAGCACAGAACAGAAAGACTGCTTTTCTGAGGAGTGGTCTGCCTTGGGTATCTGATTTTTTCATTTATGAAGTGATGCCACACTGTGCCCTGTAATAATTTGAATGGAGTTGCCATGGAAGCAGAGGTAATCAGTAGCCAAGTATCTTACAGGATCGAGCTATATATCCATATTTGTGGTATGGATCAACCAAATACTTAGTTGCATTATTTGTCTTTAGTAGATATCTAGAAATATTTAAGTATAAATATTAAATAATGTATAATGTATTAAATATTAGTAGGTACATTTATGCTTCCCTGTTTGCTTGTGGATATAGAGGGCTATTATCAACCTTAGGAATCATGGTTCAGTCACCACTATATTTTTTTTTTTTTTTGAGATAGTATCTATCACTGGTTTAGGCCTGGCTGATTTGATGAAGCTATCTGGATAAGAAATCCTAGAGACCCACTACCTTTACCTCCCCAGAACTGGGGTTATGAGTGTGTGCCAATGTCTTGGCTTCCTCACACGTGTTTTAGAGATCAAAGTCTGGTATTCATTCTTGTTAGTAAACATTGTATGGACTGGGTCATGTTCCCCACTGTAGCTACATGTGTTCTTATAAATTAATATACTTTAATAAGTAGCTGACTGGATGTTTATGAGTTTAATTTTCATTAAAGAAAAGGAGACAGAAAAATCAGAATACTAAACTACATTGGTTTAGAACCTAGCTGGGTTACCTACTAGAAGTGTGTGGATGGACAAATGAATCTCTGTAGTCTTCATGTCATCAACACAGGAGTCCTGCTACTACACACCAATTTCTTAGATATAGTGAGTTCTGTACTTAAGGAATCTCAAATGGTGCCTGAAACCTGGTGCTTCGCCATGCTCAGTTGGCATCACCTGATACTTTCCCCTTGTCTCAGAACCTAGGTACTTCTTTACAGAAACATGGAATAGCTCTCCACATCTTTGAGGACATGAAAAGCACATATCTGGAAGAGAGAAAAAAACTTACACACCAGGAAGTTGCTCAATGCCCGTAAGCATATGGAAGATGCATTTGATACAAATATTTTTAATTTTCCAGAAGTAGAACCTGTTACTGGAGCAACAGCCACATATCTGATTTTAATTGCTCTAAAATAAAGGGGAGAGTCATCATAGAAACCACAAAGGGGAGATTGTACTCAGAGTAAGAAGTAGATTTTCAAGTCTCTAGTTATTAAATAATAAACCAAGATCTCATATGCATGGAAATGCATTCCAAGCATCACGTACTCTAGTTCAGCAACTCTAATTTAGATGAAGTCTAATTGCTTTCCATATTAAAGAGGTAGCCACTTTCCCTTTGCTAGTGAATGATAATAAATAACATCATTTCAGTCACTAAATTGGAATGCAGAGTAATAAAAGTTTTCTCTGCACTTATAAAAGATCCCCTGATGACTAATGGTAGATTATCCTTAGCAACTGCATCATTTTAGCTCTATCCTCATGGGGTGGTAGGACCTGAGCAAGTTAACAGAGGGCATTCTTTTATTATCAGTATTATTAGTATTACTAATAAAACTCTCAGATTGTACTTCAGAATGATCTTGGTTCACCAGGCATCCACTGTCTAGCTTTCTGAGCAAGAAATCTAAAACACATTAACACACAGCCTCACTGATCAGCCTTTTTACAAAACTACATGTTTCTTCTCCAACACTCAATCCTTCCTTACAGGTTTCTCACACCTGTCTTTCTTTCCCTTGGGGGGAAAAAAGCTACTGGGTCAAGGCTCATGAATGGTTGGAGAAGAGCTTTATAGATTGATGGTCTTCCAAAGTATGTGTGTGGTCTTAGGATCAATCCATGACCCCAGTGGGTAGCAACCTGTAGCAACTATATAATCCTATTTCTTTTCATAGGCGTGCATTGACTTCTGTTTTACTGTTCTAAGCATTTTTTTCTAATATTCTCAATAGTAAAACCAATAAGAACAAGAAAAGTAACTGTCAAGTTGTTTTACTGATTGAAAAGAAAAACCTGAGGCTTAGAAAATTTTAGAATTTACTTAAAAGAAATTGTACGTGACTCACCAAAAGAGGTTTATCTTGGCCCCTACAAAGGCAAAAAGTTTAAGCTCAGATAGCCCGAATCTTTTGGCATCTGGTAAGGGTGTTTTCCCTGTGTTGTACATGTGAAAGGCATGGGGCTAACACAGGCAATTTAAACAGAAAAGATAGAATATTCAGTGACCTAGTTTTATTTTTTGGATTATTTATTTCTTGTGTCTGAGTGTGTGCTTGATTGTATGCATGTGGGCTGCATGCATGTAGGTATCTGCAGATGCCAGAAGAGGGCATTGTATCCTGAAGGAAACTAGTGTTACAGGTGGTTCTGAAAAAAAAAAAAAAAAAAAAAAAACCTGGGACCTCCACAAGAGGAACAACTGTCTTTTGTCTCTGAGCATGTCTTCAGCACCTGATCTTGACATTATAGCACTGTGCTCCAGTACCCGGCTAATTAATTGATTAATTAATTAACTAGTCTGCTCCACAGACACATTATTTTTCTGTAGTGACATTCTTCAGTGATTCACCCCTTCAAAACTCCAACAATCCAGTGACCTTACACTGGGAAGCAAGCCTCCAGCACACAAATTTTGTAGAACATATCACACCCAGACAAAAGTACAACCCCAAACCCTGTTGCTTTTACTAATCCCAACATCTGTATTAAGCTTTATGAGAGTAGAGTTTCCAACATGGACTTAAATAGAGACCAATATTCTCATCTTTTCTTGGGAGTTGGTAATGTAACATATCCGGTTAAGGCTAAGGATGCATCTTGGTGATAAGTGCATTCATGAGCTCCTGGCCTAGTTCTCCAAAGTATCATGTCACAAAGAGTAACAAGTCAAATGAAATTCCCATGGCTGCATCCTGGGCCAACTGAGTTAGGGAATCTCGATGGTGTGACCCAGTGACTTGTAGCTTACTAATTTCTCCAGATCTCCCTGCTAGATTTGAAGTTAAAGGATCTCTTACTCATGTAGTACCTCAGATTTTAAAACCACTTTCCTCTGAACGAATTGAAAAATGGATACACAAACCCAGCTTTACTCTCTTTAAAAAACTGGAAAGAGAGTTGTCAGAAAGAACTTGAAGAAAAGCTAAGACTTCTTTATACCTGTCACATTGTAGCATGAGGCACACAATGCTAACCATATATGAAAGCAAATGACATGGAAGAAATTGGCTTAAAAGAAAATGTAAAGGTTTTCCTTTTTATGTTCTGTGACAGGTATTATATGGATTAAGAAACTCTATGTCTTTATTTCTGTAATGAAGAACACTGAGGTACAATGTGGCTTCTCATCCTGAGCATTTCTAACAGCCTATTCCCTTACTAGGGTTACTGCAGTGCATTTGGTAATAAATTTGTAGTGATGATTTTCTGCTTGTCACAATAACAACACATTGTTGTTGTGTTGAGTACATTCGTGTGAGTAATGTTGAACATGCTCTGGTAAGAGAAAATGGAAGAAACAGGATTTCCAACACAGAAGGTCCACTCACTCCAAAGCTGACATTCAGTCCAGAGGGAATGTTTTCCTTGCAATTGTCTGGCATTGATATAGGAACTTAACCTTTGAGAATCCTAGACAAGGCAGAGTCTGGAGTGTTCTGCTGGCTCTGATCTTAGTTTTTAATTTATCTTCAGTATCTGTGATTCCCAGGAAGGTACAGCTTGGTTGCTTGTCATTTACTTCAATACTTTGGAAAGTTTATGCATAGGAGTGAATATCAGGTTCCTTAAAGATGTCTACAATAATGATGTCGTGTGTGTGTGTGTGTGTGTGTGTGTGTGTGGTTTGTATGTGTTCATGTAATGTGTGCCTATGAGTGTGCAGGTACACATGCAAATGCATAAACCTGTATGGAGGATGAAGATCCATGTTGAATATTTTGCTTTATCACTCTTCAACTTATGTGTAGAGACCAGGTCTCTCATTGAGTTTGAAGCTTGTTAATCAACTAGACTGGCTGGGTAGTGAGAATAAGGGATCTATCTGCCTCTGCTCATCTTCCACTGGCACTGGGGCTGCAGAGGAGCAATGCTACACTGATCTTTCATTTGGGTTCTGGGAATCAGTTCAGATATTTTCACTTGTGCAGCTAGCCCTTTATCTACTTCTTTATCTCTGTGGCCTTTAAACTGATGACTTTCAGTGAATTTCATAACCCAGCATACAATTAATGTTCTATAAGTATCTGTTGATGGATGTCTGATGTTTCCCTTTTAGTTAGGAATCCTCCCACCCCCATTGCACCATGTTCTCACTTGGCCAATAGATCTCTTCCAGAGCCACTGTCCAAACATGGCAGTTTACAAAATGCATTTAGTTGGACAGGTGTTGGTGGCACACTCCTTTAATCCAAGCGCTCAGGAGGCAGAGGTAGGTAGATCTCTGTGAGTTCAAGACCAGCCTGGTCTACAGAGCTAGTTCCAGGACAGGGTCCAAAGCAATAACAGAGAAGCTCTCAAAAAAAATTCCAAAAGAAAACACAAAACAAAACAAAAATCTCATTTAGTTGAATTTTGATGGGTCATCAAAAGTTTGCCTTGGAAGGAACCTTAAACACATTCTAGTCTTTACCCTTCTGCAACACACTCAAATGACTTTTGAGTGACTAATGAGTTTCAGTATTTCTTGTAACAAAAAGAATGTGATTTCTCACAGTGGGTGTGCTTCTTGATTTCTGTCTTTATATAATTTTTTTGGCAATATGATTTTTTTTCATTTTTCATACCCTCCCTTCCCTTCTGTCCCCTCCACCACAGCACTCCCATCCACTGTTCCAATGTGGTAAGGCCTCCCATGGGTAGTCAGCAAAGTCTGGTATATAACTGAGTCAGGGACAAGCCCTTGTCCCCTATATCAAGTCTAAGCAAGGTATCCCACCATAGGGAATGGGCTCTAAAAAGCCCATTCATTTACTCAGAATAAGTCCTGGTCCTACTGCCAGAGCCTGCCCCCAACAGACCAAGAAACATAACTTTACCCACATTTAGAGGGCTTTTGTCTAGTGCGGGATCTCCAGCTATCAGTCTAGAGTCCCTGAGCTCCCACTAGCTCTGGTCAGCTGTCTCTGTGGTTTAACTATTCATGATCTTGGTTTTCCTGCCTGCCCTGGTCATATGATCCCTCCTCCCTCTCTTCAACTAACCTCTAGGAGCTCAGACCAATGCTTGTCTGTGGATCACTTGTATCTGCTTCAATCAGTTGTTGGATATAGGTTCTATGATAATAATTAGGGTAGTCAATAATTTGATTATAAGGAAAGGCTAATTCAGGCACCCTCTCCACTTCTTCTAGGAGTCTTAGCTGGGGTCACCCTTGTGGATTCCCTGGAATTTCCCTACCATCTGGTTTCTCCCTAACCACATAATGATACTCTCTATCAAGATATCTTTCATCCATCCTACTCTCCAACCCTCTCCCAACTCAGCCATCTCCATCTCATATGTTCCCATCCCACATCTCCCTTCTACTACCCTTCCCAGTTTACCCAGGGGATCTTGACTGTTTCCCTTTTCTGGGGCCCTCAAATTGTGTCCATCTTAGGGTCTTCCTTTTCACCCAGCTTCTCTAGGGTTGTGGATTGTAGCCTGGTTATCTTTTATTTTATGTCTAATATGTGCTTTGTCTTTCTGGCTCTGGGTTACCTCACTTACTAGTTTCATCCATTTGCTTACATATTTTAAGATGTAGGTATTTTTTTTATGACTGCGTAATATTCAGTGGTACAAATGTACCACATTTCTTCAATTGAGGGACATCCATGTTTTTCCACATTCTGGCTATTACAAGTAATGCTGCTTTGAATATAGTTGAGTAAATGTGTTTTGGCCATTTGAGTTTCTTCTGTTGAGAATTCTGTTTAGCTCTGTAACCTTTTTTTAATTTTTAATTTTTCTTTCTTTACATATCCAGTTCCCTCTCCCTCCCATCCTTGCATCCTCCCATGCCCCCCAACCCCTCCTCCCATTACATTCCCTACCCACTCCCCACATAGGGTAAGGCTTTCCAGGAGGGATCACCAAAATCTGTCAAGTCATTTGGGGTAGGACCTAGGCCCTCCCTCCGGTCTCTAGGCTAATGGAGGATCCCTCCATGCTCCCGAAATCCCTTCGTGCACCAGGGATACATCATGGTTCCACTATCAGAGGTCCCATAGACTGCCCAGGCCTTATAACTGAGACCCATGTTCAGGGTTAGGCAAGTGCTCTACCACTGAGCTAAATTCCCAACCACTCTGATTTCTTTATATGCCCAGTTATAATTTGTATATAAGAGAGCTACTGATTTTTTGTTTGATAATTTTAGTTAATCTTGTATCCTGCCACATTACTGAAGGTGTTTATCAGCTATAGGAGTTCCCTGGCAAAGTTTTTGGAGTCACATGTTTACTCTCTGAAATAGCAAAAGTTTGACTTCTTTCTTTCCCATTTGTATCCTCTTTATCTCCTTTTATTGTCTTATTGCTCTAGCTAGAACTCCCAGTTCTGTGTTGAAAAGATATGGAGTGGACAACCTTGTCTATTTCCTGATTTTAATGGTATCATTTTGAGTTTCTCTCCATTTAGTTTGATGTTGGCTGTTGGCTTGCTGTATTTTGTCTTTATTATGCTTAGGTATTTTTCTTGTGTCCCTGATCTCTCCCAGATCTTTATCATGAAGGGGTCTTAGGGTCTTTGGAAAGTGTTTTTAGCATCTAATGAGATGATCATGTGTGCTTTTTTTTCTTTCAGTTTATTAATATGGTGGATTACATTGATTGATTTTTGTTTGTTGAACCATCCCGACATCTCTTTGATTAAGCCTACTAAATCAAGGCAGATATTTTTTTTTCATGTTCTTGGACTTGATTTGACAGTAATTTATTTAGTGTTTTTACATCAATATTCATGAGAGAGATTGGTCTGTAATTCTCTATCTTAGTTGTATCTTTATCTGGTGTGGGTATCAGGGTAACTGTAGCCACATAAAAAGAATTTAGCAATGTTCTTTCTGTTTCTATTGAGTGAAATAATTTGAGGCGTATTGGTATTAGTCCTTCTTTGAAATTCTGGTAGAATTCTGTGGTGAAACTGTCTGGCCCTGGTCTTTATTGGTTGGGAGACTTTAGATGACTGATTCTATTCCCTTAGGGGTTATAGGTCTGTGGGTATATTTAATTGTTCATCTCTTCTTAATTTAATTTTGGTATATGGTACTTATCTGGAAAATTGTCCATTTCTTTTACATTTTCAGATTTTGTGGAGTACAAGTTTTCTTTTCTTTTCTTTCTTTCTTTCTTTCTTTTTTTGTTGTTGTTTTGTTTTGTTTTTCAAGACAGGTTTTTTTTTTTTTTATTACTTTGTTGCTTGTCCTAGAACTAGCTCTGTAGATCAGGCTGGCTTCAACTCACAGAGATCCACCTGCCTCTGCCCCTGGGGGCTTGAATTAAAGGCATGCACCACCAATGCCTGGCAGAAAACAGGTTTTCAAAATATGACCTAATGATTCTCTGGATTCCCTCAGTATCTGTTGTTATATGCCCCCTTGATATTTCTAATTTTATTAATTTGGATCTCCTCTATCTGCCTTTTGGTTAGTTTGGATAGGATTTGTCTATCTTGTCTATTTTCTCAAAGAAATAATTCTTTGTTTTTTTGATTCTTTGTGTTGTGACCTTTGTTTCTATTTTCTTGATTCAATTTGATTATTTCCTGGAATTTACTCCTCCTGGGTGAGTTTACTTCTTTTTGTTCTAGAGCTTTCAGGTGTGCTATTAAGTGACTGGCATGAACTTTCTCCACGTTCTTCACTGGGCATTTAGTGCTATGAACTTTCCACTTAGCACTTTCATTATGCTTTCATAATGTCCCATAAGCTTGGGAATGTTGTACTTTCCCTTTCATGGAACTCTAGGAAGTCTTTAATTTCATCCTTTATTTCTTCCTTGATCCAGGGGTGATGCAAATGAACATTGTTTCTGTGAGTTTTTAGGCTTTCTGCAATTAGTGTTATTGTTGATTTCTAACTTTAAGCCATGGTGATCTGATAAGATAAAGGGAATTAGTAGTGTTTTTTGTATCTGTTGATGTTTTCTTCCTTACTAAATATGTGGTCAGTTTTAGAGATTGTTCCATGAGGTGCCAATAAAGTATATTCTTTTGTGTTTGTTGTAATGTTCAATAGATAACTTGTAAGGAGTATGGTTTTTCCGCCCGCTGTCTGGTCTTGTCCTGCCACCGCGCCAGCCCTAAATAACACACTGAGACTCTGTATTAGATATACTTTTGTTGGCCCGGTTACTTGTTTCTTATCGGCTAGCTCTGCCTTAATTATTAACCCATTTCTGTGTATTTCCACGTGGTCTTACCGAGAGCAGGGGAATGGCGGTTCTATTCTCTCCAGGCTCTCAGTCCTGACTCCTCCTTACCACTTCCTCTTTCCTCCTTGTCTCCTAGTCCCTCCTATCTTCCTTTCCTATTGGCCAACAGTGCTTTACTATTAACCAGTATGAGAAACATATACACATAATGGCATCTCTCCCATCAATAACTGTTAAGTCAATTTTTATCATAACATCTGTTAGTTCCCTTATTTATCTGTTACCTGCCCATTGGTGAGATTGGGGTGTTGGAGTCTCCCACTATTAATGCATAGTATTGATGTGTGATTTAAGTTTTAGTAATGTTTCTTTTTACAAATGTGGATACCCTAGTATATTCAGAATTGGGACTTTATATTGATGGATTTTTCTTGTGATGAATATTTAATGTCCTCTATTTCTTTTGATTACTTTGAATTTGAAGTATACTCCGTTAGATATACGCATAGCTATACCAGCTTGTTTCTTAAGACCATTTGATTATAAAATGTTTTACTAACCCTTTACTCTGAGGTAATGTGTATCTTTGAGGTGAAGGTATGATTTTGTATGCAGAAGGATGGGTTCTGTTTCCATACCCATTCTGTTGGCCTGTATCTTTTTAGAGGTAAATTGATTCCATTGATATTAAGACTTACTAATTACCAGAGATTGTTAATTGCTGTTATTTTTTGTTTTGTTGTTTTAGGTGGTAGTGTTTATATGCTTCCCTTCTTTACGGTTGTCTGGTGTGTTGTTATCTATTGGCTGTGTTTTCATGGGTGCAACTAACTTACTTGGGTTGGAGTTTTCTTAGTAGTACTTTTTGTAGGGATGGATTTCTAAATAGGTATTGTTTTCTGGTGATTGAAAGCTTTGCTGGATATAGTAGTCTGGTATAACATCTGTGGTCTCTGTGTCTGCAGAACATCTATCTAGGACCTCTGGCTTTCAGAGTTTCATTGTGGAGTAGGGTATAATTATAATAGGTGTACCTTTATATTTTACTTGGCCTTTTTCTTTTGCAGTTCCTAATATTCTTTCATTATTCTGTATGTTTAATGTCTTAATTATTATATGACAAGGGTACTTTTTGGTCCAGTCCATTATGTGTTGTGTAAGTTTCTTGTACCATAATAGGCATATCCTTCTTTAGGTTGTGAAAGGTTTTTCTATGATTATATTGAATATATTTTCTGTGCCATTGAGCTGGTATTCTCCTTTGATCCCTATTATTTTTATGTTTGGCCTTTTCATTTTGTCTCAGCTTTCCTGGATGTTTTGTGTTAAGAATTTGTTGAATGTGAATGAATCTATTTCTTTTATTGTGTCTTTAATGCCTGAGGTTCTGTCTTCCATCTCTTGCATTCTGTTGGTTAAGCTTGCATCTGTAGTTCCTGTTAACTTACCAATTATCCATTTCTATAATTCCCTTAGTTTGTATTTTCTTTATTTACTCTATTCCAGTTTTCGAGTCTTGAACTGTTTCCTTCACTTGTTTGAATGTTTTTTCTTAATTTTCTTTAAGTGATTTATTGATTTCTTCCAGTTTTCTGTTTGTCTTTTCCTCTATTTATTTCAGGGAAATTTTCACTTCCTCTTGAAGGACTAGCCCCCTCCCCCCCCAGAGAGTTCAAGATTCACAGCTGTCTCCCACATATGGAGAGCCTAATTTGGTTCCATGGAGGATCCACTGCTATTGGTATAGAGTTCATAAGTTTCCACAAGCTTGGTCAGCTGTCTTTGTAGATTTCTCCATCAGGATCTTGTTCTCTCTTGCTCATATATTTCCTTCTCCCTCAGTTCTTGGCTTCAGGCTTTACCACATGTTCAGGATCAAAGAGTTTAAGGTTGTAAACTCTTTAGGTGGGATAAATCATGAGACCTGTTTGACTTATTCTTAACTTTCAAAGTTCATAGTGCTTCATTGCTTATGGTACAGAATTAAAAGAATATTCTATATGAATTTTTTTTTTATTTTTAAATAATTTCACATGAAAATAGAAGCCACATCTTAGCTTATGTTGGCAAGAGCAAAGATCACACAGAAATGAGACAGGATGCTTTCTCTGTTTTTCCAGACCTCCCCAAACATTATTAGATTGAAAATCCACAGATAAGGCCACTAGTGTTCTCGAATCATGATCTTCAAGCTATTTCACATTTGTTTCCTCTTGCACTCTTTCCCTCCTTATTTCCTCTTTCTATTTATTTCTATGTATATGGTGCGTATGTACATGTGTGAATGTGTGTGTGTGCTTAAAATATTAACATGTGACTACTTGATTTTCATAAAATCTTTTCTCCTCAGCCTCACTAGCAGCTGGAACTAGAGTCACATTTCTTCACTAGACCATCTCATTCAGTGTTCACTCCCATCACTCAGACATCTCATCCCTGTCTTATTTACTTTAGCCCATTATTGCATGTGCTCAATACATTCTGGGAAAATATGCTGTCACAATATTGTCAGAATGACTGACATCAATATCATCACAAAACACAAGTTGCCAACTTATAATATCAGCAAGTCATAGATAAAAATATTGACTGGGATAGTTCAGGGAACATTCTGCTGTGACCTAAGTTCAGACTGGCATTGATTCTGTAATTGATATTTTACATCTACTCAGTTAACCAATCACAGACTTGCTAATGTATGACTATTCAATTTGTATTTTCAGATATTAGTCATGTATCTGACTTGGTCAGAAACCTGAAATGTATTTACAAATACTCCATGATTTTAATGCATATAGACATAGAAAAAATATTTAAATGGAAGTCCTCTTCTGGTAAGAAAACAAAGATGATTTCTATTATGTTAATGTTTCCGCCACTGGGATATTCCTACTGACAAAATATATATTTTAATAAAAAATAATTTAAATTTATATCTCTAATTCTGGCATTCCATCATTCACCAAAAGTGTCATCCTTTGAAATTAATTCAGGAGAAAGTTCACAGTGACTTTTTATTATCCAATCTTGACTAATTCCCTGTTATCTATTTTCAATTTAAAGGGCTTATAACCTATCCCTTTAATCATCCATTTCAGAATCTTTGCTTCAGTGCATCTGTTTCTCTTTTTAAAATGTGGGATGGTGTTGATCTCATCTCTCAATTCAATATAATTTTCAAGTTTTCCCAAGACTGAGCACTTTCACATTTGAGTTCTCAAGGCAAACTTAATCTAGTACAGGTACGTATAGAGCCCAATTTTCTCCCATCTCTTCATTCAGTTCTCAACTATATTTATTTTTGGTTGATTATTTTAACCCACCACAGGTAACAGATTATTTTAGAATGTGTTGTTTGTTGACATATACTCTTGAAGTGAAATCAACTGAGGGATTCTCTTCTTACCCTGTTAATGTTGACTGTCAAATAGTGGGCACAAAAAGTCCATTTGTCCTTTTCTTCATTTTATTATAGAAAGTCATGTGTATAAAGATGAACTTTCCTGAGAACTGTGATCACTGTGAATGTTGATATGGGAAGAAGTAGCTGCTTTTGAGCTGTAGTTGGTATTGTTCATGACCATCAAATACTTAAAATTTACTTTTGTAAGTTGATATATGTCAATGCTAGAAACACTTCCTTTGATGAAGTTCAAAATCTCTATGGCATACTACCAAAATGAATTTCCAACATACAGTAATGGTTTTTTTTTTTTTTTTTTTTTTTTGCTTACTACTCTGAGAGAAATCTAGACCGAAGAAGCTTACAGTTTCTATAGACAGGAAGTCATGGTACAGTTCCAAGCTACTCATATTTTAGTGGCTCAAATAACAGAAGACATGGTTCCAAATGTGTGCTGGTACATTCCTAGCCATCTACTTTTGACAGCTAGGCCACATGGCACAAATGTTCTACAACAACCCAAGCATTCACCACCAATAGCTAATAATTGCCAGTAGCTTCTCCACTAGGAGTGAAATTAATGCCCTACTCCTCTTGCCATGTTAGGATTTGTTCTGGATTGATTGTGTAGAACCTTTGTGCACTGTCACAACTAGTGTTATCTCATTTGTACAATTGCCCTGATGTGTCCATAAGACGCTTTTTTTCCTTGTTCTCATCCACTGCTCCTACATTTTATCCTCAGCCACTCCTTGCTTTCTCAATGATCCCTGAGCCTTGGGAGACAGAGTACAGTATGTATGCTTCATTAGTTTGATCATTGCATGGTCTCTTATATTCTATGTGGGTCTCTTATGTTAATCACCATCTTCTACTACAAATAGAAACTTATTTGATGGGGATTGTAAAATGCATTGATCAATGGTTTTAATGATAAGTCATTAGGAGTTGATTTAATACAATATCCATTTAGTAGAATAATAGTTTTGGGTTCTTTCTTGGAACTTGTGATGTGTTTGATAATAAGTTCTTGGCCTGGATAATGGTGTCAGATATGGGGACAGTGAAGAGTGGAGGATGCACAAAGCAGAGTGAAATGTCTGTGTTTGTAAGGTTCTATCATGGAGGGATAGGACCATAGCTAATGCAAATAATGGTTTATCACTGCTTTAGCTAATTACAAGAAGAATTTAGTACACTAAATAGAGACTATATTATCCTAAGGAGTTTTGACTTCATTGTGCAAGTAAAAGATAACTATTTAAAAAGTTCATAGTATCTATATTTGACATTTGAAAATACTGTAGTGTGGTGGTGAATGGAAATAGATTACAATGGGATAAGGTGAATGTAGGGCAGGTAGAGGACTACTTGCTGCAGTCAGTTGTAAGATCTGCAATTGAATTCAGATTCTCAGGCTTGGCAAAAAACACTTTTACTTGTTGAGCCATCTTGTCATCCTTTTCATATGTAAACCTAGGAGAAAGTAAACAGTAAAGAATTACTTGTCTTAGTGACTTGCTTTGTCACTGTGGGAAAAATGCCTGACAGGAAAAACATAAAGGAGAAGTGGGTTATCCTAACTCTCAGCCTAGAGACTATAGTCACTAGTAGTCGAAAAAACAATGACTTTAGAATTGGTTCCTTCCTCCCTGAGGCATCAGGAGCATAGTTTGGATAGCCACTTTATTGGGATAGTCAGGGAGTAGAATAAGCTAGACTGGGACCAGAGACAACCTCAAATATGGAAGGACTTACCTTTAGTCTTTTCTGACATGTGGTTCCTGCATCCTAATGTTCTACATCTCCTCAAAGAGCACTTTCAACTTAAGGACACTTAACATTTCCTATACTGATAGACATATCAATTCATGACTTACCATGAGTACTGCTAACAACTTAAGAGGCAAGTTAACCACACTGTGTACACACAGACAGAGAACCACAAAAAGCCTGTTTGCACAGACCATTCCAGTGGTAGTGGAGAGTTGTAGCAACATCACTACACAGTGTAGTCCTTAGTCCATGCTTGGAAATGTATGTACAAGGGATATCACCAAAGTCTCAGTGCCCTCAGATGATTCACCTTATAAATGCTTTATTCTTTTCCTTGAATGCTTTATCAACACAAATTAGATACCAGAATGAAGGTTTCTGTTGTCTTGAAATCAAATTTCAATTTGTTTTCTAGCTGGGTAAATCTGTCCACAGTGTATACATTCACTGACTCATATATAAAATGAACAAAACATATTTTTTCTCATTATTTTAAGTTACTAATATATTTGTTATAGCATGTTTAATATATACCTGCTCACATGCATGCCTTTGCTTAGAGATTGGACATAACTTTAATTCAAGGTTAAAAATAAAAGGTTTCCAGATTCTAGCTATTACAAATAATGCTGCTATGAACATAGTTGAGCATATATCCTTGTTGCATGAATGTGTATCTTTTGGGTATATTCCTAAGAGTAGAGTTGCTGAATCTTGAGGTAGACTGGTTCCTATTTTCTGGAGGAACTGCCATACTGATTTCCAGAGTGGCTGTATGAGTTTGCACTCCCACCAGCAATGGAAGCAATCTAGATGCCCCTTAACCAAAGAATGGATACAGAAAATGTGGTACATTTACACAATGGTGTATGTACTACTCAGCAGGTGGAAAAAAAAGGAATCTTGAAATTCATAGGCAAATGGATGGAACTAGAGTAAACCATCCTCAGTGTGGTAAGCCAGTCATAGAAAGACAAACATGATATATACTCACTGATATACAGATATTAGACATAGAGCAAAGGTTTCTCAGAATAGAATCCACACCTCCAGAAAAGCTAAGAAATGGGAAGAACCATAAGAGAGATGTACATGGTCCTCCAGTATAGGGGAAAGGGAGAAGAGACTCTGAACAAATTGGGAGCATGGTGGGAGGAAGGAAGAGGGAGATAGGAGAAAAAAGAGGTGGGGAGGAACTGGAGAAGAACATGAGGGATCAGGAAAAATTAATGGGGAGATGAATAGAAGGGAGCAGGAAAAGAGACACATTAGTAGAGGGAGCCATTATAGGTTTAAAGATAAATCTGCCACCAGGGAATTGTACAGAGATGCAGAAGAATGACCTCCAGTTAGGAATCTAAGCAATAGTGGAGAGGCTACTTTAAATGTCCTTCCCCTATATTGAGATTGATGACTACCTTAAATGCCATCCTAGAGTCTTCATCCAGTAGTTGATGGAAGCAGAAGCAGATAGTCACAGCTAAGCACTGAGCCAAAGTACTGCATCCAGTTTCAGAAAGGGAGGAGTGACAAATAAAGGGGTCAAGACTATGCTGGGAATCCCCACAGAAACAGATGACTTGAACAAGTGGGAACTCAAGAACCCTAGGCAGATAGCTGGGGAACCAACATAGGACCAAACCTGGTCCCCTGAATGTGGGTGTCAGCTAGGAGGATTAGGAAGTCTATGGGACCTCTGGCAGTAGAACCAGGATGTAGCCCTAGTGGAAACAGATGTGGGAAGCCCATTTCCCATGGTGGAATACTCCCTTAGCCTAGAAAAATGGGGGAGCGCCTAGGCCCTACCCCAAATGACTTGACAGATTTTGATGATTTCTCGTGGAAGGCCTCACCATCCCTGGGGAGTGGATGAGGATAGGATGGGGAGCCAGTAGGAAGCATGGAAGGATGGGAGGGAAAGGGAACTGGGATTGATATGTGAAATAGGAAAAAAATATTAAATAAATTTAAAAAAGGAATCAAAGGGGTTTGCAGTTAATTACAGAATCAAGGGCTATTTTTTTTCTCTTTCTTATGAACATCTTTCATGAAAACACCCTCAACATACCCCTCACTTTTACTGTAACCTTTTGACATTGATACATATATGAAAATAGTGGTTGATCTGACTTGAAGGGACAATTATGTCTGATTGTGTTGCTGTGTGTATGGGGCCTCTGGTAGTGGATCACTATTTATCCCTAGTATTGAATGGACTTTGGGAGTCCATTCCACATAGAGGGGTACTCCCTCAGCTTAGACACATCAGGGAGGGACTGATCCCTGTTCCAAATGATATGACAGACTTTGGAGACTCCCCATGTAAGGCCTCACCCTCTTTGGAGAGCAGAAAGGGGATGGAGAGGGATTGTGGGTGGGAGAAGGGGAGGATAGGATGGTGTGGGAACTGGAATTGGTATATAAAATAAGCTTGTATTTGACTTAAATTAAATAATATATATATATATATATATATATATATATATATATATATATTTTCACTCTTGGAGGAAGACGATTCAGATGGGTCAGGAAAGTAATCAAAAAGCCTAGAAATGACAGGATTCACAGGCCCCTACCTCAAGCTTATAAATGCTTTAGATAATACACAATGGGTAGAGAAGGATGGTGAAGTTGATTGCAAATTGCTTTGGAACTACAGGGATGTAACTTCATGAGTTGCCACCCATGTTGGAGGGAGGTATTTGATGGACAAATACTGCATTGATTCACCTATGAATTCACCTACAAGTAATATCTCACCTCCTCTCAGTAATGCAATAAAGTCTTTGGTTCACCCAGCTGGAGATGGGTGGAATAAATAACCTCTTCAGTCTGTTTTTTGGTATACTATCTAGAGTGAAAAACCTATTGTTCTCGTCTCCATGGGGAAAGTCACACAATACCAGAGAAGAAAGAATAAAATGTCACGCTCAAATTCACAGCACAGCATCATTCCTCACAGGATGTTTGGCACATTATTGTGAGGAAGAATGTCAGTCTCTATAGACCTTAATTTTTCTCCTTCTCAAATAGCATTTCTTTAGTCTGAAGAGTCTCTAGGGTAGATCATCGTCCAGTCATTACATCCTGACAACAATTTTCTATTTGATGGAAACTATTGGTGAAGACTTACTCAGTATATATTGATATGATGTCATCTAACTATCAATTGTCTGAGAGACCCAGGGAATCAAGATAATTATTTTCTTTCCCTACCTCAATGTCTGTAAATGTAAGACATTTTTGTCTCAATTTTCAGAGATCTAATGAAGTCAACAGTTTAAAATGTTCAGTATTCAAAGTTCTTAAATTCTAGGGGAGCTTGCTGATTTCAATCAGAGCAATAGATTTAGAAGGTTCTAATATAGACAATGAGGACAGCAAGAATGGCTGATTTGGGGGCTGGAGAAAGATGGCTCAATAGTTAGGAGCACCAGCTACTCTTGAAGAGGACTTGGGTTTGGTTCCCAGTAGCCATATGGCTCACTATCATCAGTAACTCTAATTCCATGGATTCTAATACCTTCTTATCTCTAGACATGCATATGGTACACATACCTACATTCAGGCAAACACCTATATACACTAAAAATTTAAAGACAATTAAAAATCCAAGAAAACTATGACAACAATGAACATGATAAACTAGATGAGTAGAAACCTATAAGACTTTCACCCTGTGCAAAAAGCATAAGCAAGTGAAGAAAGTTTGGAGTCAGAAAGGCAGTCTTCCTCAGGAACACACCAACTGGTCATCCAGTGCCCAACAGTCAACTGTGAGACCATCTGTTTATATAGGTAGCATTATATGGAATGAACAGGTAATATTTATGAGTATGTAAACATATACATATATGCATTGTAATAACAATGACAAAAGAGCCTAAAATTTGAAGGAGACTAGAGAGGTATGTTTGGAGAGAGAAAAGGGTAGGGAGAAATGCTATAATTAAATTATAACATCAAAAAATAAAAAAAGAGGTTGACCTGCTGGAGTAACATATGAAGTCTACCCCAATGGTTAATTTTATTTAATAATTTAGAAACAACATAAAACTAATTTAATTATCTAATTTAACTGTGATATGCATTCATATGAATCCTTTTATAGGTGATAGTTGTCTCCATCTTCACAGAAGGAGCATTTTCTCTTGTAAATATCCCTGGAACAAAAATTGGAATATTAACAACAATAAATCATATTAGGGAAAGTTACCTTATGGCTATAGATTTTTTTATCTTGCATTTTCCCTCAGGTGTCAAGTTTTTAATCTTTCTAAACAACAGATAAGTCATACTTGATACTTGAACCAAATATTTTTGTGAGGAATAGATATTTTTCTTTGAACGTAATATTATGGTCTTGAATTTTAATTCAAGGGTATCATTTTTACTAGAAGCCATTTCTGGTGAGAAAGATTTACCCATGCTGCCCAGTGCTTCGTGTTAGTATTAAAATACTACCATGTAGTTCTTTATCCATTCCTCCCTTTAAGAATTTTCCACATACAAGCATTTCTTGTGTGAGTGAGAATATATGCCTGTGGTCAGCCTCCAGCATTGCTCCTCAGATTCTGTTCACATGATTGATCTTTGTGAAAGGAATATACTGAGTAGTTAGAGAGCTTGGCCAGTGAGCCCCAGGAATCCACAGACTGCAATTATTAATGTGTTTATCAGGCTAAGCATTTGTATGTGATTTCCGGGGACCAAGCTCAGTTTTTCATGCTTGCACTGTAATGACTAGGCACAAAATGCAAGCATTTAAGAACAATTTCTTTATTTTAAACTATTTTCATTTTTTTTCATGTGTGTGTGTTTGTGTGTGTGTGTGTGTGTGTGTGTGTGTGTGTGTGTGTGTGTTACTTGACTGAGTCTCTTCCCGCCTTTCTTCATATGGGGCTTGGGGTAAACTCTCTACAGTTTAGCTGCAATAACCTTTTTCTACTGAGTCATCTCACTGACTTAAAAACAATTAACTTTAGAGCATTGAATTTTCCTTTTATTTATTAATTAATTAATTTATTTATTTATTTTAGGTATAGTTGGACCACAATTTACATAAAACTTCACTAATTTAAGCCTACAGCCCTACATTTTGGAAAATCTGATTCATCACAACAGTCAGGACATACAACTTTCCTATCATTCTTCAAACTTATTTGGTATGTTCCCATTTCTTATGTCTTTCCTATACACACAAAATGACTACAACTGATCAGCTTTCATATCTTCCTTTGACTTGTCTTTTTCAGAAATGAAGTGAAAGTGTGATTTTCAATAGCCCACATGGTAGATTAGATATCCATCCTGGTTTCAAGTTGCAGCACATTTTTTATTTTATTTTTTATTGATGATACATTGCTTCATAGTGTTGCTGTGTTTGGATCCATCATAATTCATATATATATATATATATATATATACATATATATATATATATATATATATATATATATATATATCTGCATATAACTGCAGACAATTGGGTTCCTTCCAATTCAGAGATATTAAGAATGAAAGTTTTTAAAAAACATTTATGAACACTCATTCTACATCCTCTTGGATTTATATTAGAGTATATTTAACCACTTGAAAAATCATTAAAGTATTGTTCAAAGTACTTACATAGGTGTGTATGTCAATCAGCATTGTATAAGAGCGCCTGTTGGTCCTAAAACTCAATGACATATTCTTTTTGTCTTCCATTTAGTCTACCTAGTTGTCATTGATTGGTAGCTTACTGCAGTTTAAATTTGCATTTATTATAATGTTGGCAAGAATCTCATGCACTTAGTGCTCATATATCCTTTATAGCCAAACGTTTCTTCAGATCTTCAAGCAACTTGTTGAATGTGCTTTAATAAAGATACATTTAAAAAACATTGATGGGCCTGAAGAGATGGGGTAGTTTAATATTGCCAGGAAGCAACCTTAGAAAACTTGTTGGATTAGATTAAAGTGGTTTAACCAATCAACACATGATTTTTTTCTTTGCAAATAGAGGTTGCTAAGCATTAAAGCTGTTCTATGAAAAGTCAATTTAAATACAATACTTTTGAATATCTCCTCTATAATCTAGTCACCTCTGTGTTTGTACATATGTTTCATTTTGTGGAAGAGACCCCATTTCAAAGTGAGCTCAAGGATTATTCCCAGACCTAGGATTATGGGTTCATGTCACCTTGCTTGTCTTTTTGTGGGAGTGCACAAATCTGAACTAAGGTCTTGTACTTTCAGGACTAACTTTTTGCCATTTGAGCAATATACCCAGTACCTAGTAAGGGGATTTAGTTCTCTGACTTTCAATTAGTCTTTGGTCAGTTTTCCTACTCTGACTCAATTAAATATCCCAGAGATATTTTAATAGCTTCATTTGATTTAGAGTGAGTTAACCTTTGTATGCACAGTCAATGTTATCTCTTCTTAATCTATATCTTTCATAGAAGTACAGAAATAGAATTTGGAGTTTTTAATAAATGGCTGATCACACTTGATTCTATTTCTCTTAGTTAAGGTTTGATTTAGAGAACCAGTTCTCCAAGGTTTCTTAAACCATATCTGGAAAATATCAAACTGTCTACTTATAGATTTCTATTATGATCATTTCAAAATTGGGGTTATTTGAAAGAAGATGCAATCGTTTCCTTTTCTGTGTTAATTGGTTACTTTGAACTGACTGGTATTATATGTTTAGGTTTGGAGAGTATTTAGTTTTGTGTGCTAAGCAGACAATCTTAATGCAAGATGCTTCAAAATTCTAGGGTATTTTTTGATAACAAGAAAAATTTTCATTTATTTAGTTGGATCAGATATATATATATATATATATATATATATATATATATATGTATATATATACATATATATATATATATCAGATAGTTTTTTTTTAGGGTCTGGAAAGTTGATTCAGTGGTTAAAAGTTCTGACTATTCTTCAAGAGGACCATGGTTCCAGCCCCAATACTCACATGACATCTCAAAAGTGTCTACAACCCCATTTTCAGGTGATATGACACCTTCTTCTGGCCACCATGAACACCAGATACGCATGTGGTGCACAGAAATAAATACAGGCAAAACACCAATACATAAAACGCATAACTAAATAACAAACATTTAAAATATTTCTCAGTAGAGCATAGTGAATCCTCAGAAGAAGAACAAGCTAAAATGTACTTTACATTTTTATAAAGGTTTCTTTTCATTTAATGTGTGTTTTGCCGTCATGTGTATATGTGTAACAAGTTTTCTCAAGCACTGAAATCTCTCTCCAACCACTTGATTTATGTTTTTAAATATTACAAGCTTTTTTCTATAACAACAAACCATGTTTAAAGTGACTTGTGTTGACTGCTGCCTTTTCTAACTCATCCTCTCTTTAGTACTCAATATATAATTCAGAAGCTTTTTCTAATTGGAAAAGTTTCTACACTCCACTCTGACCTTTCAAGGTGAAATCTGAAGGGACTAAAAGCTTTGCTCACTCTTGTTTGTTTTGTTGATTATGGAAACTCCTAAATCTTCTCCAGAAGATTCTACCTATTGTAAGCAGTAACTAAAATCTGGTCCATTCAGTTTCTCTTCTATGTGGGATAGTCTACCTGCTTATAGTGCCTCACCAAATTCATGTGTCAAAATCCTAATCGAATCTTTCAATCACTGAAGGAAGCAGAAAGGGGAAGCCTTTGGGAAATACAGTAGACAAAAGGGTGGTACCTTTAGGAACAGAATTTATATTCTTTAAAATAAACCAAAGAGTTCATCTTTACTCTCTTTTTTATTTTATTTTTTATATGGTACTGAGTGTCAAACCTTGGGTTTCCTGTACATAAGGCAAGTGCATTACTGATGAGCTGTTCTCTCAGCACCAAGTTAATTCTTCCAACCCTGTATGGACTCAGCAAAGGGGTGTCTTCCATGAAACTGGAAATTGTTTACCAAGCAAAGAAGTACCTTCCATGAAACTAGAAATTGCTTTACCAGGAACCAAATCTGCTGGTAGTGTGATTTTGGATATCCCCATATCCAGAGCTAGGGCAAATGTATTTCTGTTGTTTATAAACTACACAGTCTCTGGTTTATTATTAAGCCTGAATGGGGTAAAATCATAATTAGAAAAAAAAATTTGCTCATTTTCTAGGGGAAGTCTAGTCCCCCTCCTAAAAATACATTCTGTCAATGACTTAGTATTAATGAATGTTGGGAGAGGAGGTGAAATTCTAAGCAGACATTCCCTCATGGGTACCTTCCTCTTGGAATTTTCGTTTCGTTTTTAGTCATTTTATATACTGATCAGGGTTTGTGTTCTCACTTTACAAGTGTTTCCTTCATTTTATCTACAAATTTGATATAAAGAGCCCAACATCTACCATACCTCAAGCTCCCTATGCTTTGGAGAAAAACATTGGAGATCGTTTGCTGGTGCAGTATGACTGAATTATTATGTAGTAGGATTATTTATGTAGTGTTTGCCGACTTTTTAGAAGCAGAAAGGATGCCACTGCTGGGATAAAATGATGACAAAAAATAAATGTTTCTTTTCCAATTGTCGATGACCTCCTTTCTCCCTTCATTGAGTAAGAATATGTATCTCAGATGTCACCTCTACACAGAAGGGATTGCTTGGAGAGCTATGTATGAAGCAAAAACACCTGTAGTGAAATACTACAAAAAAAAGGAAAGGAAAGAAAAGAAGGAAAGGAAAGAAGAAGAAGAAGAAGAAGTAAAATGATGGTATATTAAATTACTCTAGTTTGGTAGTTTGGGTGTTTATTTGATAGACAGACCCAAATCTCTTTTGGATTAGTCATATCTAATAAAAACAATAAGCTTATTTCTTTTACTACGTGGATGTGTTCTTGTGCCTATAAATGAACAATAGGCTTATGTTGAAGTAACTAGGAACATTTTTAAAATAGGAAAAGATAAAGGTAATAATTTGGAAGCATATGCCATCATCCATATGTTATATCACTGTTCATATCTCAAGCAATTTTTTCACCTCACAGGAGATTCCTCAGTTCCTTTGATAGCGCCTATCACAATATGGAGTGACTGATTTATATTACACATCACCCTTGAATCCATAAGCTTCTCCCCAAGTACATGAAATTTAATGCCATTTTAATTTTATTTAGAACTCACTACTATATTAGTACAGGCATTTTATGATGTTCTTTAATAAATATGTTAAGAGTGGCATGTGGTCAGACTCCTTCCCAGAAATCACCCTACATATTAAGATTTGAGGATGGAGGATAAGTACCTGCAAGGTGCTGCATGGAAGTTCAGCATAGTATGCAGCCATTTCTTTTCTATTGCTTTTCTGTTTCTTGCACAATTATAGAGTAAGTGATAGTTATACATGTGACTAATAATTTCAATATATATCAATACTAATGATACTATGATTACTAATAACTAAAATGGTACATAGCATTATTTGAGACATTCATGTGTCATAAGATGTACAACCTTGGTGGCTCACACCTTTATTCTCAGCATTCAGGAGGCAGAGGCAGGCGGATCTCTGTGTGTTCAAGACCAACCTGGTTTATAAGAGCTAGTTCTTGAAAAGCAAAAATAAATAAATAAAAATAAAATAAAAAGATATACAGCCTTCAGACTTGAATTAGTCTTTATAGGGAAATTTGAAGTAATACATTGTCACTGCTCTCACATGCTAAAAAGTGAAAAAGAGTTGTTTGTACCTCCAGGTCAAGCTGGCCTTTAAATCTGCATGTGGGTGTGATTTTTTGTTTTTAACACACCAATGTACCTCACAATTGAGGCTTGAGAGTTATTATAGAAAAGAAGGCAATATTGATACCTTGGCCATCCTTAAATGAAATAATCAACAAATTTATTAAAACTTAAAATTAATCATTTATGCAAAATACTTGACCATCTATAATGATTCAACTTACACATGTTTTACAATGGTGCAGAAGTAGTTCTCATTCTGTAGAAACCATTATTTAAGTTTAATTTTGTGTGTGCATATGTGTGTGTGTGTGCACGTGCGTGTGTGTGTGTGTGTGTGTGTGTGTGTATGTATGCATGTGTTCAGGATTGAAATTAGAACCATGTGTGTTTTACACGCGCTCACTATCATTGACCTGTACACATCTGGCACTGGCACTTATTGTTGAATTTTGATTTTTTTTTCCTCATTGGGTGGTCAATATGCAGTAAGATACTCTCTAGTAATGATGGCAAGAAGCAACAATTCCCACCTTTCAGTTGGGTTTGACCATTAGGATAAATAACCGATTCTCTTTAGTTTATTGTTTTCTTAAGCTATGATGCCTGTGATGTAAGGGCTACTATATACATTATACAATTTGCACTTTCAGTTTAGGATGGTATGTGAACTGAAGACACTGATACATCTGTAGTGGCATACTATCTATAATAAAAGATGAGCAAGAACTGACATGAGAGAACATACCAACCATTCTACATACACATCTAGTGATCAACTAGCAAAACAGACTTTATTATGGATTTCCAAAGCAAGGCAAATCATGGAATGTAAATAACTTGTAGCTGTTGCAAGGACATGAAGGAGACATTGTGCTATTTAAAAGAATATTGCTGACAATTGAACTTGCTTGAATCCTTCTGCAAATAAAGGAAGAAACAGATATCTAATCTACAGGATGAGTTTTGTTCTAAGAGGAATTATAATAAATGAAGAAATAAAATACATATACAACATTAATAAAAGATAAAGAACACAAGAAACAAAATATGGTCCCTCTTTTTAAATGCCTTCAGTTCTATGTGTTGACTCAGTGACTTTGACAAAATGTCATCCAGAAAAAATACCAGAGTATAATCTGGTAGTGACAATCAGCGATTCAGAGTTAATGTTGACTTCTATCTTCTCTTTCTTCTTTAATAAATTATTAAATGCTAATCTATACAAAAATGAAATGACCCATATAAATATTATTAATAGACAGCAATCATGAAACTTCAACATTATCGTGATTTAAGACATTGATAGTGAATATGCAATTGAATTTCATAAAGAATTTGCTAGTTATGTTTCTTCAAAGTAAAATAATTCTGTGAGGAACTGTTACCAGACCATTGCACCAAATCTCCTAATTGAAATGAATAGTACACAGGTATTATGGAGAGCCATTTCAGACACTAGATTACTCTGCTGAAAATGTAGCTACACCCATGATAGCTCAACAGTTTGGCTTCTGTGTCATTTCTAGGAGACATCATCTCAGAACAGAATTCCTACAACCCACCCTTTTTCTCTGATCCCTTTGGTGTATTGTTATGTATCAGTTGGAACTGGGTCCCCCACAGCACATTGATCTTTATATTATAACTAGGTATGATTCTCTATAATGATCACCATGTCTGGTAAAGAAGAGGTTCTTTGGTGAAGTGTGAGATATACATTTATCTATGAGTATAAGGATACAGTTTAGAATGCATCTAGGAATTATGCTGTCTAGTAAAATGCTAGTAGTAGATTGTCTTCTAATAGCCATGTCCTCACTACCCAAGGTTTCTATTATCAGGAATGATTCTCCTCCTATTTAATAGGTTTTATATCCAAACAGACAGCTTTTGCTACCAACTATCTTGCTAAGTTTGTCATTTTTATGGTTAATAGGCATCAAGCTAGACAGAACTATTGATTACTTCTGTCTATTGCCAGCTTGTGTAGTATTTTCTGGCACTATGAGAACTATGTCATTGGAATGGGACTTTCAGGTAAGATCCAACTTGAATCTTCTGAGTCTTGTGCCTGAAGTCTGCTTGTGTCAGTGATAAGGACTTACATTCATCCTTTGACAAGCAAGTTAAGACAGCAGCAGTATCCTATATTGTTTTGGGGGTCAGTTGGACTACCCTGTACAACAACCTTAAATGAAGGTTTCTTATGCCTGGTACTGATGTTTTCTTAGATGCTTCTGCTGCAGATAATTTCTAATGCATGTGTGTGGATCATTTGACCAAAATGTCTTTAGTCAAGAGTAATTTGTGTAAATGAGAAAGCATCACTAATTCTAGGTCACTAGACACAATTAAGTGTGGCATGAAGCTCCACTATTATGAGATTAATTTTGTTATACTCATCCTCATTCATTCATGTTGACCTCTCTACAACTTAAACTCAGCAATCTCTATTCCATGATGAGTGTTCTTGTTTGATTAGTGGCCACATTGCAACATGAGCCTGAACAGTGAGTGAGCAGATGATGCTGGTTGATTAGGGTTAGAACAGAAAATACACATGAACAGCTGAAGCAGAAAAAAAGGTGCTACTCAAGATACACTAGATTTCCCAGTTTCTGATAGGACCTAATTTCCTTGTGTAAGGCTCATGATCTTGTTCCTGAATTCAATAAAAATCTATTTACTTCATAATCCTCTTTTTATTTGAAATGAGTTGGGCAGGTTTATGTTTCTAGAAACAAAAATGATCATACCTAAAGCTTACATGCAAAAATAAAGATAGATAGCACATAGGTGTAATTCCTGTTCTGGCATACCCCTGTTCCATTTGCCTGCTTATTAGTCAGTGCAAAGACAAATGTAAGTGCTCCCTGCCCCCAATCTATAGTGTAATTATTTAGTCTATTGGAACACTTCCATATGTGTTAAAGCTGAACAAGATTCCATAATAGATAATTCTAGAAATCTCTGTCTTAAGAGAATGAAAATTGAATGCTAGTTCATATAGAACAATGTATTGTAGACATGCAGAGTAGCATCTCTGTTCCACACAGTCATTCAGGAAACCAAGCTGTTAGAAGAGTCACCATTTGTAAAGCATAACTCCAAATGTTGGCAGGCAGACATTGGTAGGAGAAAGACCAGAAGCAAGACCACAAGAGTAACTAAGAATATCATGTATGACTAATGTATGAAGTCTTCTGGCCAAACTACAGTTGTAAGGCCATGCATTATAGCAAATTTCATTGGAACACAACTAAGTTATATGCCTGGTGTTATGGAGAAATCAAAGAACAAGAAGCCCATGTGTACCATGCTACTCTCAACTTATATTAGATTACCTCAAAGTGCCCTCTGTGTTAAGCTGAAATATAATATTGAGCATATAAATAGATTCTGTGTATATTATCTTCTAATAAAACCATATCCAGCCTATACCTCCGACAACTATTCAGCACAATTACTGTTCTAAGATATAGTTATTACAAAAAAAAATGTACTCATTTCATGCATGGTATATAAAGTCACTACAAGGCACTCTACTACTAATCATCTTAGACAAGGCATTTGTATGGAGTTTGAAATCACATGGACATTTTTAAAAGCACGTAGAGGTAACTACTGTTTAAAATAAATATGGCATGTGCCACCTTCTATGTCTCCAGTAGAACAGTTAAGCAGAAGTTTAAATAAAGAAGACAGCTACATAGAGGCACAGTCTACTGTGGAACACATGCTTCCTCTGTGAGAACTACTTGGAAATAAGGCAATGATGTCAGCCTAATGTGGAAGTCACATTCATTCATGCTTTTTAGCTCAGCCCATTAAAATCCTATGCCATAAAGTAATAGTTAAACACAAAATACACTTACTTCACAGCTGGTGATAGCAGCTTTTTTTCTACTGTCCCAGATATTCACACTTGTATTGCCTGTCACCTTCTCTAAGAACTAGTTTTGATCATAAGCATTGTCTCAGCCATGTTCTATACAACATTACCTGCTGTGGCTTATTTATGTTGGAAATACATCTTTTCTCTTCAGCCAAAATAATATTAGGATTGCTTTCTCTAGTGAGTGAGACAAAGAGTAGCATTTGTAAAAATTTTAGAAGTTTTGCCCTCAATCCTGTTTTTCTCATAAATCTTATTATTTTTATTGATGTTGCAAAATCTGTAGTTCTCAGCACTGCATATATTTCATTACAGCTGCTAGTCCTCCATTTTCAGTTTCACATGTCAAAAACCCAATCTAAGATACCTCAGATAAAATGAAAATATATTAAATCACCTAGAGGGCCCAGGGGTTTCAATGATTTCAGGCATTGTTGTGGTCACACCAGCAAAACAGCTGTTAGGTAACAATCTTATTCTTTATCATTTAGCTCTATTTTTAATTAGCTTTATTTATATTAAATGTATAGTTACTCAACAAGGTACATATGTAACTGGTCATTATATAGGCTAAAGCTTGTCTGCATGGTGTTGTGATACACATTAGCCTGAAATACATGGTGGAAAATAATGGCATGGTCAGAAAAATGATTATGTTTCTATTTAAAGTTTGAAGCCATTTTTAAGATTATTGTTTAATTACATTTCTTCTTTCCCATTCCTCCCTCCCATCTCCCCCATATAACTTTGCTTACTCTCTTTCAGCTTCCTAGCCTCCTTTAAAACTAATTGTTTCTGAATGAATATATGTGTATGTGATACACATTTTGAAAATGATTACACACATATTGCTAAATATAACCTATTCAGTCCATATAATGGTGTGTGTGTGTGTGTGTGTGTGTGTGTGTGTGTGTGTGTGTTTAAGGTTGATGTTTGGTACTATACAACCAAGAAGAAGAACACCATCTCTTCTATTCCCAGCTTTGCTCAGTTGCCTATATTTCTGTGTGTAGAGTTGAGACCCTATGGGCTTTCCTCCACACATGTTAGCATGTTCATAGTTATAAACCTTACTCATCTCACCTTTGGGAAGTCATTTGTGTGAGACTATATTGGATGGAGCATTTAATATCAAAAATATTTGCAAGTTTTAGGCAGTTTGATGGATAACTAGGGACAGTGGGGAAGAATTCCATTCTAGCAGAGAACTGATTCTTAGAAATTCCAAGTTTGAGAATTCAGTGGAAGGACTTGTTATGAGGGCCAGTGAATGAGTCCTCCCAGTTATAAGAGCAGACTGGGGAATTGGAGATACAGCTGTAAGAATGAAAACAACCTTTGCATTCCAGGTAAGACAGAAGTGAAGAAATTAATCCTCTACTTTTCTACTCTTCCCCCTCTTGCCTTATCCTCTTCCTTCTTTTTGTTCAGATCATCTATGGTCTTTTTTCACTAGTAGCTTTTCTCTTTAAAGAGATGAAAATAAGGTAAATTAGTGGAGGAAATGTTCCTTTGGCTAATAACTTAAGGCAAAAGTGTTTATCATTGGGGAGTGCTCAGAAGCAGATATGGCTTCCAGCTCTGGCCACAAAAGCTTGCTCACATTTTGGTAGAGCAGTAAATAGAGAGAAGAAAATGCTGATACTCACTTAACATTCTTCTTTATACTGCATACTCAGTGCAGAACTCCTGCCCATAGGATGGCCACTGAAATAACCATCTCTGTCTAATTTCTCAAATATAGACCCCAAATGTGTCCCTAGATATTTATTAATCCAACTTACTTGACACTTGGAACTTGTCACCACACTCCTATAGTTCAAATAGGGTTATATATAAGAGCTAGCAGCTGCTATACTCCATGGGGCAGAGGAGCCTTCATCTTGTATAGAGGAAGGTGAGAACTAAGTGTGGAGGAGAGGAAGGAGAAACTCAAAGCTATAAATGTCCATTTCAGTAAATACAGTGAGTTTCTCCAGAGGTCTTCTGGAAGTTTTAGAGACAGTTCTTATTGATCATGCTTATATTATATGTTTCTACCTGATAGCTAGAGGTAATCAGTATTCTAGCTATCTGTCAGTCTGGACGAGAGTAGAATAATTAGCTTCACAGCCAAGAAATAACAGATGAGAGAGAAATCTTTAGACAAATCTTTTTTTGATACATAATGTTGACATGGTTTAAAACCAATAGCATGTGGCATATCTGGTTCTAAGATATAAAATTTCATTTACTGTTGACTTATTTTAATATTTTCCACATATGCTTTCCATTGGCAGCAATCAAGTGATTCACCTCCCACAGAGAAAGAAGAAGGAATAATGAGAATAAAATAGTACATTTTTATCACAATATGTTTCCTAAGGTAAATGAGCCAAATATTTGCTTATAGGAATATATGCAAGATGGAAGAAGAGAATATGCCTTTGACTCCTCCCTTACAAACACATCCTGAAAGCCTAATACCAAATCTAGAAAGAACAAGTTGTCAGTATATGTTTCATAAAATTATCATAAAAAGAATTTCTATATTCTACATTGTTTAGAATTTCCCCAAGTAGGTGATAAAAATGATAACTATAACCTACCTTCAAGGGTATAGTATAAAGGCCATCTTCTACTTAATACTTTCACCTCATGGGATGGTTTACATTAACTCTAAATAAAAAGTAACTATGGAAATAATATGCTTCTAGTAAATTTAATTTGATTGAATGACCCTTGTTTCAGAAAAATGTAGCAATGGTGACAGATGGATTCTCTACCAAGAGGACAACATGATGCATTTCTTCTCATGGAAGATTATTGCATTTGGGTTGATGGAAATTGTCAGCCTTATGACAAGGGATTATTTTTGAAAAGTCACCCTGGGGATATACTGAATACCAAGCTTATTTCTTCCCCTGTTCCTGTTCCTTCATTTGTTCCCACAAGAATTTCTACCTGAAGTCAGCTTATAATTTTGTTTGTTTCTTTTTCTGTTTTTTGGGAATAAGATTGGAAGAGTGGAGTATGGGAAAACAGACTAAATGTAGAACTTGAATATTATATCATTATATCATATACATATAATATACATATAATACACAAATATGCATATATATGTGTGTGTGGAGAGACAGAAAGAGAGAGAAAGAGATGGAGAGACAGAGACTTACACAGAAAGAATCCTCCTGTAGCAGCTAGATTAAAAATAGTATTTTCTCATACCTCAGAAGTCTTTATATTTTGGATTTTCTGATAAGACAGAGTGTTCATTGCCCATGAAAGTGAATGTGTCATACTTTCTTCTTTAAGAACCCTTGGCTTTTTTCTGAAGTGAACAGAAATGGCTTAGCAGGCCTGACTCAAGACAGTGATGTCTCTTGTTTTGAATTTGTTTGTGCATTAGAATTTCTTGTAACTACATTTTACTTTGATGATATTTCCATCATGAAACAGGCTTGGAAAGAGTTAATAGGGATGAAATAATTAGCTTATATCTGTCACTGTTAGACCAACTTTTGACCTTCCTATCAAAACTTTCTTTAGCCGCAGGGATGTGGTACTTACCTTGGAATAGGACTATTTCCATTACTATAAAGGAAAAACTCTTATTGCTTTTTACTATGGTTGGTATGTTAGTCTCTGTGCTTGAAGTTGTATCAAGGGAACACAGAATTTGTCACTATGTCATGGTATCATACAAAATAAATTTATGTATGCTTTGATAACCTATGATCACTGGTTGGTTTGCCAGGATTTAATATTTGGCTTAAGACAACTCTTCATCCAATATATCTCAGAGAAATCAAAATATTAGACACCCCTGCTAGTACAAGGAAAGTGGGTAACTATCAAGGAATAAGGCTTATCTTCCTGAGTGGGTTAGGTCTCACTGATAGCTATGTACAATCAAAAAGTAACACTGGGGCCATCTGGTTTCTTGCTTCTTTTCCAAATATGCACTTCTTGTTCTTGATCATTCTTCTACTGTAAGACCCCTTTGCTTGTGACAGCCATATGACCTTACCAAAGGCCAAAGACATAGGGATGGCTACTTTCATGTTCTCAACCTCCAAAATTGTCAACAAAATAGTTTTTATAAAAGTGTTCTACCTCATCGTTTTGTTTAGGAACATAGAACCGACTAAAACACCATCCCAGAGCTTGAAGAAACACCTCTGCCTTTTGCTAAGCATTCTCAGAATATTTATATACAAATAACTACAGAATAGACTAGCATCTGCTGTTCCATGCACTTAGGATAGAAAGAAGTATCTTAAAAGAACCGGAGTACTAGAATCATTATTTAAGGCTAAGTTCCTTGCAGTGAGTTTAGCATATAAAATAGTATCTAGCCATTAGTCATACAAAACTCACAAGGTTGACAGTATTGTATTAGGTAATTTTTGTATCAGTCTGTTAATAAAATTTGGCATCTGTGATAAGCTGATTGATAAAGTATTGCAATAATATAGAAATGAATCTTATTGGAATCTATCAATAGTCACATTATTATTAATGTTTCCTATTTCTTATATTTGCCATTTTCTTCAGTTTTGAGATTATAGTGTAATTATATAATTTCTCCCTTATATTTGTATATTGACAAACAGAGTGGTTAGGGATCATTCTGTTTTAGTAAATTATCGATGGTAGTTTCTCCACCAACATCCATGACTTCACTTCAATAGTCCTAAGTAATAGATCAATAAGTATTCTGTGTTTCTTAATTTCAAAGAACTGTCTCTAAAAAAACAATTTGAGTAAATTGTTCAATTCAGTCCCATTGTTACCATGGAAACTACAAAGAAAGGAAGATATCTGACTTTTCATAGATGGATTCACACTATCTTAGTATTGGTCTTCTTGGTGGTCCTGAGTCGCTCTAGGTGCCAATAATATTCTCAGTTCTACTGAGGTGAATATTTGACAGTCTACAGAATCTTAAGCAAGTAACGATCATGTAGGTGTATTAATCTGACTTCTTAAACTATGTTACTTATCCAGCACAGCAGAGGAGGAAAGGAAATTTTTTTTTTCCAGGGACAATGCTTGGAGTGTTTTGAGTCCTCAAATAACTTGGGTAAATTGTGACCATTGTGATATTTAGTGTGGCACAATATCATTATGATGTTCATTTAATTTCTGGGTTAACCCCATCTAAAGTCCTTATTTCAAGTTACTAAAGTTGTGAAAGTGTCTCCTGATTCTTTATACCTGTGAAGAGATACTGAGGGAAAGCCTCTCCATGTTTGGCTTAGTAGTTTCACATGTGCAATGTGTTGGCCAATGTGTCTATGAGCCATCCTGCATGAAAGCAGTCAAAATGTCAGTCATGATACTGAATGGTCCTTAGATGCATGCTGTCCTTTCATTTCTATAGATAATTTAAGCAAAGGACATATTTTAAACAGAGCGTGTCAGGAGGAATCCCAAGAAAAATTTAAAGGAAATATATTTTGTGTGTTGGAGCATTTTGCCTATGCCACATGAGTGTAAGTACCTGAGGGGACGAAAGAGGGAGTTCCATACCCTGAAACTGGAGTTACTGGTGTTAGGAACTGATTCTAGGTCCTGCACAAGGACAGGCAATTATCTTAACCACTAAGACACCTCCCCTTCTAATCATCGCTTCTATGGCATTTGACTTAGTTAGAAGGAGACATTATTTTATGATATTAGTTGCTACTGAAAAAAAACTCTTAATTTTATACATTTTACTATTTTCCTATGACAATTATTCATGTCATAGTTATGTTTTCAGGCCAATCATATTATGTGGATAACCATTGTAATAAAGGTTCTTTTCTGAGTTATATAGTGCCAAAATATTTAAATGTACTCAAATTTGAAGAAAACACTTAGACTATCTTACTCCTTACATTTCAAAATAATTCAAGTGTGTGTGACATCTGTTACCTTGTCAAAATGTATTTATTATTCAGAATAATGGCTCATAAAATCCATGTAATCCTTGAAGCTGATAGTATCTCTTTCTAATTAATCCCCTTGTTTCAGAAAGGTAGCTTAGGCACTTAGCATTGCAAGCATGTGGACAGTTTTCTTTTCATTCTAAGACAAACAGCAATAATCTTTCCTAATCACTGACTGTCAAAGTAGAGTTCCATAATAATTTGATTTCCATTTTAGAAAATTCAACATAGAACTACAACACTGCTTGCCGAATAAAAATTTTTGAGTAACATGCTAGATTTAGCTCTTCCACCATTGTGAGAATTGCTATGGATAGATTCTATCAACATATAACTAAATGGTGAAGTGTAGATGGTCCAGACCACAATGTTCAGTTTGGAATGTGTTGGAAGTTTCCTTCATTAATTATGTGTTGAACATAATTTCCTTAGGACACAATTAGTACTTCCAGTTAAGGTGAAGATGTACCATATATCATTTATTTCTCTTCAAGGATGAAAACAGGAGAAATAGATAATCCATATTATCTTAGAATAGAAGCAACTAATTGCTCTGAGGAGGATGAAAAGAAATATTATGAAGGTTAGTAAAGGAAATTCTTACTGGATAATGTAAGTGTTTCAAAGAAAAAAAATCACTGGATATTCAGTCCTCAACTAGAAAGTTATTTGTAATAGATATACACATAAGATTTTATGTGTGTGCATATATGTTAATATGGAACAGATAAAGATGTTTTAATTTTATTAGTAATTTTAAGACAAATACTGGAGTATTACTTCTCAGTTCAGATGTGTACTTAGCATTTTTGCAAGCATTGTCTTGCTCAGTTCACAAAATAATACTGTTGAGTGGGTGTTGTTGTGATTCTAATAGTCTAGTCAGGGAGAGTAAGGCTTAGAAATGTAAACAGGTACCTGAGGTTGCACTAGTGATGCTTTCCATGAAGCCTAGACTCTGACTCAGTGATCTCCATGAGCCTATATGTGGAGCTGACCTCATTTCAGGATGTGATCTGTAAAGCATAGTGAGTGTTCCCATGAGAGATCACAATGGGCTTTTAAAAAATGCCTTAACCTTGAGACAGGAAAGAAGTCCTAGTCCCGGACTTCAAATGACCTGAGAGATCTACATGAACCCACCTGAATGGCATTGCCCTACATGTGGAATTGGGGTGGAGGGATGGGAGGGTGGTCAGGGTGCATGTGAGGGGGCAGAGAGTGTAAATGGGAGGGAGGGAGAGGGAACTTGGATCGACATGTAAAATAATAAATAAATAAATAAATACATAAATACATAAATAAAAAAGATTCCCATGATGTAAGAGCAAAACAGACAAGTTAAAAAAGTAAATAAAATACTTTAAAAAATATTTATTTGCTTTTATGTGTATGAGGGTTTTGCTGGTATATATGCATGATAATTAACCATGTGTGTTTCTGATGCCTTCAGCAGTTAGAAGAGGGCATTGTATCCCCTAGAACTGGAGTTAATAGATGTTTGTGAGCTGACATGTGGGTGCTATAAAGAGAACTTGGGTATTCTGGTAGAGCACTAAGAGCTCTGAAGCACCTAACTCTTAACCTCTCGCCCCCAAGTGGGCTTTTTGTATTCAAGGGCTGTGATGTGTTAGATACTGCTCTCAAAAACCTTTGCTAGTCTTAGGCATTTTTTATCACAATGTGGACCATGGCTTTTCTGCCAGTTTGTATGGTTCTTTTGAGGTGATACATACTCAAAACTTGAGCACACACCACCAAACTTCCGTAAGACCTTCAAAGACACAGTTTCTTCTGTTTGAGTTAATAGTGGTATTTTGAGTGGTTTTCATTTATTGCCTGTAGCATTTTTTATAATATGTCATGGTTCCTTAATGACCACTGACAGGTTGAAAAACTTAAAACAAAGCCCCCAAACATTTTTTTTTTCCTTCAGAGAGCTGAAAGCACAACAATTTAAATCTTACACTGATTCTATTAGTGTCTACTACTTCTACGGTGGGTTGAATATCTTCTCCAGGTGTATGGTTGCCAAGTTTGCAAGCAAGAACATAGCAGCTAGCATCTCCTGCTGTGCTCTCACTGCATGGTAGATTTTCAATCAATGCTAACTGAACACATTACGGGAAGAATAAAACTTCAGAGCTACAAAACAACCCTGTAATAAACTCTCACTCTGCTAAACATTTAAGTCCCAGGAAATACATTGAGGTGGAAATTACATTTTTCTCTTCTTTTTATGAGGATCAGTCATTTTTGTACCTCACTTCCAGGAGTAAAAAGGCAAATTCAGTAGAAACGTCCTATGTCATGAGACTTATGCATGAAAGAAATTTTAGAGAAGGTCTTGTCTTGGGATCTCCACAAAGTCAGAGTTTTTTCTGTAGTAGCTCATAGTGAACATGGGATCTTTGGACTGATGGTTCCTAATCTAAAAGAGGAGGGGCCCTGGGGTTTAACACCCGGGACCCCCTCACAAGCAGAATATAGACTAGCTTGGAAGCAACAGTAACAGCTGCCTTCGGATAGAGATCCTTGGTTTGTCTGCATGGATTCTCTTTGTAAAAGAGTCCATTTCCTTTCCTCACTACCCTCCTTCAGCTCCACAAGGAGCTCCACAAGTTACTTCCTCTTCTTTGTTGTTTGTGAGAAAGAGCCTCACTATGCACACCAGCAAGACCTTATACATGTGGTGATCCTCTTGCATATACCCAAACTTGGTTCTAAGCATTGAACCTCCATACAGTTTTCATGGAATGTCCTAAATGGAAAGTTTATTAGAGTATTCTGGTCCAAATATCACCCTTTGGAGAAACCCTTTGTACTGCAAGCTTACACAAAAGATGGACTTTCCCCATGTTGCTTCCAACTCAATCAACCAAACAATCAATCAATCTATCTATCTCTCTATTCTATCTACCTATCTTTTCTTTTCATGTTGAAGTCTTAATGAAAGTTATAGTTTGTATGTTTTTCAAGGAAAATTTTGAGGAAATTAATTACTAAATTAGTACTTTGTAAAGATTAATTTCAGACATATAAATAACATATTTGATTTAGCTTGGTAAATGCAAATATGGCTTACTTATTTACTTAATAATTCAGAACATTATTGTTGGTACTCAATTTTGGTATACATTGACATTCTCAAGTATTGGAAAGTGCCAGTTTAAACAGAATAATCTAATAGTAAATACCAATAGAAGACCTCTTCTTTTTTATACCTAATTAAATATTTTAAATATACCATAGGCAAATGAATTTCACTATCACGGAAATTGTTGAGCCTAGCCTTTAGCAGCTTAGTCAAAAAACTTACCTGGCTCATAGGAACTTACACTGTATAGCTTGGTCTAGTTATAGGCCTCCTAACAATGGCAACAGGGGCTGTCCCTAATGCTTTGGCTAGCTCTTGGGAATATATTCCTCATACTATGTTGCCTTGTTACAACTTAAAACAAGGGCAGGTGCTTAGTTTTATTGCAACTTGATATGCAATGCTTTGTTTATATTCAAGGGAGGCCAGAACCTTTCTGAATAGAAATAGAAGAGGTATAGTTTGAGGGGGTGGAAATGTGGAGGGAAGGGTATTTAGGGAATCTGAGGAGAGAAGAGGAGAGGGGAGAAACTGTAGTAAGGATGTAAAATAAATAATTTAATGAAAAAGAAAAAAGTACTCATACACATAAGATAAAACAAATAAAACTTTAAAAAAGAGCAGATATTCTAGAGGAAGTTATGTAAATGTAACCTGTAAAGAGAAAAATAACTATTGCTTTGAACTAGTAGATTTTAAGCATCCATTTCTTAGTGTTCTGCATGGTTTTAGAATTAGGTGTGTTATAGCACAATAACTAACATAAGAAAACAGTAAAATTTTTGATCTGAACTAGGCAGTAAATGTTTAGTCTTCATAGGCCATACTGGATGAATTCAACAGAGACAACAGGTAAAATGTCAGACTATTGTGCACACTGCCAACAGACATCACTGAGATGCTTGATGGTGATGATAGCAATTGGACCCATTATTTAGCATTGTTGGGTTGCCTGATTAATTAAAATGATGCACCTAAATGAAATTAAATACTTCCACATCTTTCCTATTTTTAAATATGTGTATATGTTATATGTAATATGTGTCTGGAATTTTTTTCTTGGTTTGACAGTTAAAATGTTTGTGATACTGTGCATATGCATGTATGTGCACAAAGATTTAGAGGGCAAAGGAAAATATGGATGGCATACCTAAGGAATGGTGTTCATCTTACTTAATGTGTGTATGTGTACATGCGCACACTTCCTTCTACTATGGAAGTACACATGTGTGGCATGTGCATATGGAAGCTAAAAGTTGACACTAGGTGTCTACCTTGATCAATAGTCCCTTATACATCGAAAGACTCACTTGAAGCAGAGTTTGTGTGTTCTGATAGGCTAGCCAATGAACTTTCCCCCAGAATCTCAACTGCACCCATCAAATGCTATGATTACAGGCAGGTTGCCACACTGCCTGGCATTTGCATGAATGATAGGAATCCAAACTCACATGTTCACACTTACAGAGCAAGCTCTTTATTCCCTTTGCCATCTTTGAAACCCATGGCTATGCTATTTTGAGATAAGGTCCCTCATTGCCTTGGAGCTTCTGAATTATGTTAGGTTTACTGGCCAGGAAGCCCTGGGGTCTGCCTACTGCTGCCTCCACAGCTCAAGGATGTGCCACTAAACTCTATTTTCCTGTTATTGTTAATATTTATTTATGTATTTGGTTATTTATTATTTTAGATGTGTGTGTGTGTGTGTGTGTGTTTGTGTGTGTGTGTGTGTACACTGAAATTTATGTATGGTGTGCAATGTATGGGGATGCTTCAGAAGAGGAAATCTGTCCTCTGAACTGAAGTTATATGCTATTGTCAGCCTCCTTGTGTGAATGAGGGGAGCTGAAAGTGGCTACTGAGGAAGGGCAGCAAGCATTCTTCCTCTTAACCAATGAGTCATCTTACAGACCCATGAGATTATAAACAGATGTCTACCATCAAATCCAGCTTTTTTTTTAATAAGTGTACTGAGATCCAAACTTAGGTCCCCATGCTTGCACAGTGAACATATTACTCACTAATCTATTTCCATGGCTTCCTGGCTTTTACTTTCAATGTGGGTCTTAAGAGATTAAACCCAGTTTTTGATGCTTTCAAGGCCACTACATTAAGTAATTAATAATATAAACACGCCTGCCTTCCAGTTGTTTCTATTATTTCTTGCCCACGCATGTTCAGCATCATGTGGAAGTTAAGAAGGTGTTATATAAAATCAGCCTGTAATAGTAAATAAGATGTCCTTATGAGGGGTTAGGAGACATTGCATTCCGAAATAACCACAAATCATTTTACATATAAACCAATGCCATACTCTAGTTAACTAATTAGTATATGAATTTTATATGATCAAGTAAAAGAGAAATATGGCTCACTTCCTGTTGGTATTATCTTCATTTTGGAATCTGACAATAAGTTCCATTGATTTGCTGTGATGAATAGAATTAATAATTGTAATTAGAAAGAAAGTAATTGCTTTCATTTTTAACTGAAAGAGATTTAAAGATGTGGTATTCTATTTAATGGTTTTTTTTTCTTTTTTCTTTTTTCTTTTTTTTAGACAGATTCAAAGTATCAGGATATCAGAATTTAAATACACATAAATGCTATTTTCATATGTTGCATAATATATAATATAAGCAATGATGTTGTTTGATAAATTGCTTGATTGTGCTAAAACAATGCCTTATACCCTTTGTTAGGAGAGCTAGTCACAATCTGACCATACCTTTTCGCCAGGAAGTGCTTGTACCTTAAAGAATTCCACAGAATAAGGTCACTGCTAACAAGAGTGTAAAGAAACATCATCTGAGAGAATTACTTCACCTTCTGTAACTATTTTGTCAGCTGTTAAGTGAGAATAATGTCTGTTCTTCTGTAGGTGCTGTGAGGACAGATGATAAAGGTCACCATGCTCTTTGAAAGAATGATTCTGTTCAAACTCTGCTACCTTATTCAACTTTTTGAGAAGTAGCAATGACAATTAGAAGTAAAAGGGGAGACTAATATAAGTGACTGTGGGATTCAAACAGTTCACATCATTCATATTTTCTCTTGAAAGCAGCAATTGATTGGAGAACATTTTTCAACCATGACTAGACAGTCTTCCATTACAACTTCAATTGCTTTAATCAAAGATGTATGAAAAGACTAAAGAAAAGACTAGAAGTTTGAAAGAACAGGGCTCACGTGGTGAAGAGAAATTTCATAGCAACACTAAACTGCCCTTATTAACTGTTTTACAGTGTTTTTATTTTTTTTCTTTTCAACGCATTCCACAACATTTTTTTCAAATTATCCTCATGCATACATAAAGAACTCTTCCAAATAATGTGATCCCTAGTTATTTTAGTATTTTTTAAGTTACTGGGCATATTGTAAGGTACTAATCTTAGTGAGTTACTCAGAACTTCTGACACAAGTTTTTTCTCACTCCATAAAATTTCTCTTGATATCGTAATTCCACAATTTCATTTTCCCACAGCTTAACCAGTCTTTTTACTATTCAAGTCAGAAAATTAAGGCCTAGCGCTATGGCTCTGTAGTAAAGAGTGTTTACTACTGTTGCAGAGGACCTAAGATTGGATCATAGTACCACTGCCTACAACTACAGCTCAAAGGAATCCAATGCCTCTTCTGGCCTCCACAGTCACCAATACTCTTGTGGACACAACCACATGCAGATACTTAAAAATACTTACTTAAACATACTTAAAAATAAAATAAATACTCAAGCATCATGGAGTTATTGATCACCTGTCATGTTATCAATTCAAAGAGTAGAATTCCTGATAAGATTTTTAATTTGGAGGTTAAGAATAATTAATTACTTAGGATATTATCTTAGATCATTTTAGAAACAATATATAGAGTAGGTTTAAAGTAAAATATTTTCTTGAGCACAGTGTCCTTATAAACAATAGTTTCCTGAGACAGTAACATCTACCTTAGCTTCACCTTGTAAATCTGTGTGTGTGTGTTTATGTGCACATGCACGCATACGAATGTGGTGTATGTTACATCTTTCATTATAATACTGTGAGTATTATATGGATATTGTAATGTGTACATGCAAGTATGTAACAGTATATTATTTTTTCTACCAAATTCTGCACAATCCATATCTCTTAATTATCCTTCTATTCCATATACCTGTATAAGATATTACATTTAATTAACTTGAAACATTTCCAAAAATGAAAATTTTTAGTGTAATTCAGTCATTGACTAAGAAGTGAAAGGAACCTAGTCTTAAAAACCAAGTGATGAGTACTCAGCTTGTACTTGTAAGCATTCATTTGAATTTGTGATAGCATGGTTGTGTGATTTCTCTGTCTCTTGTCATCCTAGTACATTTGTAAAATTGGCTACAGTCCTCTGGCTCCCTATAATAGCATAAATAATGTCCTAGTATTATGTAAAATTAATTTTTGTGTAAATGTTTTATACCATTTTTTAGTAATTTTCTTTATTTTTACTTTACATATCAATCCCAGTTCCCTCCCCCTCCCTCCTGCCCTCCCACACTTCCTCCCTCCTACCCTCCCTCTTTCCCTCTCTTCAACCCTCAGATGCACTCTGACTACCCTCCCATTTCCCCCTGATTCCACATGTAGTGTGATGCCTTCCAGGAGGGGTCATCTAAATCTGTCAAGTCATTTGGAGTAGGGACTAGGACTTCTCTCCTGTATCTAGGTTAAGGGAGTATCCCTCCATGGGGGATGTGCTTGCAAAGTCTGTTTGTGCACCAGGAATACATCCTGGTTCCACTCTCTGAGGTCCCTTAAACTGCTCAGGCCTTCTAGTGGAGACCCATGTTCACAGTGTCTGAGTCAGTTCCATGCTGGATCCCCAGCTATCAGTTTGGGGGCACATTAGCTCCTCTTTGTTCAGGTCACTTGTCTCTATGTGTTTCTGCAGTCTGATCTTGTCCTCCCTCTCTGCATCTGGATTCCAGTTCGGCTCATTGTTTAATTGAAGGTGTTTGTGTCTGTTTCCATCAGGTACTACATGAGGGATCCATGATGGTGGATAAATTAGTTGTTGATCTCATTATCAGGGAAGGGCATTTATGGTAGCTTTTCCACTGTTGCTCAAATTTTTTAGTTGGGGTTCAGTCTTGTAGGTCTGGACATTTCTTTAGGTTCAGTTTTCTCTTCAAACCTATCATGGCTCCCTCTTTTATGGTCTCTCTCTCTCTCTCTCCTTTCTTCTATTCCTCCCCTGACTCAATCTTCATATATGGATTTTAGACATGGAACAAAGGATCACCAACCTATAATTCATACCGCCAGAGAAACAAGGATACAAGCAGGATTCTAAGAGATTCATATAAGGTCCCTCACAGAATGGGGAAGGGACAAGTTCTCCAGAGAGTGGAGGGGGGGAGTGACTGGAGAGGGAACTAGGAGAAAGAGAAGGGGGAGGAGAGGAAAGCACGTGGACTAGGAAGTTTTATACCATTGTGCTAAAGCACAAATGTTCACTTCTCTAGGACTATATTCATTTACCTCCCCACTGATTGATCAAACAAATTGCAAATACCAGCTCTGTTGGAGTTATATTTCCAAATTCTAGAATTCAGTAGGCCAATTTTAGGGTCTTGAAGCAAGCAAATTTATTAATTAGAAATAAATCTTTGTAAGCATAAATCATAACCATAAAGGGAATAAAATTCTGTGTTGTATAATGTAGATCTTGAGCATGAAGAGAGAACACATCATATGAAAGTGATTGCCGGTGAAATCTCTAGCAACCTGAGACACATGGAAGAGGGACCAAATATGGACTTATTAAAACATTTTATAGGACATTTGGTGAAAATATTCTAAGGATAGGTAGGTAACAGGTGACATTGATGTTTTGGTCCTTTAAACCACTGAAGATACATAAGTTACTCTCTGAGTAAGATGGCAAAAATCACGAGGGTCAGTTTATATGACTTGGCATTCAATCAAATCATTTTGGTTGCATTCTGAGAATAATGGTTCAAAGGGTTCAACCAGAGAGAAGTCCACACCTAGCCTAAGAAAAAAATAACGGTGGCTTAACATGGATCAGTGGTTCCTGAGAATAGTCCCTAGACTAGCTATGTCAACAACCCCTGGGCCTTCCTTTAGCTTTTTGTACTGGATATTGGAGTGATAGACAATTACAGAAGTCCAAGTTAAATTAAGCCTTCAGGGAAATGACAGCATTCTACAAAATTTTACAGCAACCACACCAAGACCCTACAAAATTTCAGTGTAGTAAGAAATCGGCATTTTTATTCCTTTGTATTAGAGTCAGAGTTAGTGCATTGGCAGATATTTGTGTGAGCCAAGTATGAAGAAAGCCTAGGTGTGAAGCATCTTCTATTGTTGTTTGTTTGTCATGGACAAATTAACAAGATTAACCAAGTTGTTGTATGCTGAGATTCTGGGAGGACCTGTTAGCACAGGGATCACTTAAAGTCTAGGTTTGTGCATTTACATGTGTTACAAGTAGAGTGGTCAGTTGAATTGTATACTGAAGCCTCATGTCTTTCTGTAATACATCTCTCTAAATTCTTGTATCTATACTGATATATTGCCCTATTGCACATCTGTACTCACAAAATGAAATTAGAAGATGACCTGTAGGGAATAAGAAACTATCCAGAACAGCATTTTTAAAATTAGCTCCAGAAGACAAGTAAATCTCTCACATTTTCCCAAGACAAATTTCCCCAGCCTGTCATATGCTATGGATCACCTAATAGAATATCTTAAATGACTAAGTACATTTTAATGAGCCTAGAAATTAAAATCATTCCCCTATTACTTTGAAAGACAAAGATGTCACAAGCATCTCATATCTTTAGGTAGTATTCTATGTCTGAGTTAATAGCTCACTGAGAGCCTGGGTTTCTTTATAAGAGCAGAGATGATGTTTTAATGAAAAAAGATCCAAAAACACTAAGAGTTTGCCTCACATCAACCCTGTCAAAATTGTCTCTGCCCAATTTACACCAATTAATTTAATTTTGATATATGCAGACTCAAGATTATATTAGTAGCTGATATATCACTGATTTTATATAATTCAGATACAAACATCATACACCATGGTGTTTATATTCTCCTTTGTTTGAAATACAGCAGGTATTTCTATTTAAAGTATCAAAATTCACTTGTTTTCTCAATCAATAATATGCCAGACTATACATAAAGGAGATAAATAGTTTTATTTTAAATCTGTACTTTGGGAAAAGTAGATGTTTGATTTGTTCTTCACTATGTTTAAAAGATATGGCAGGAGTGTTCACCTCTTTTCCAATGGCAAATGAGGTTCATACTGGAGACATGCACAGCTGAGTGACTCAGAAGACCCTCACATTGTTTTAAGTAAGTTTATGTTTTTGAGTAAGGCTGCATTCATAGCTGTCCTAGAGTGCATGTGTTCCTGTGCTGAAGGTTAAATTTGTCTGTAAGACCTTCAAACATTGTAAACTTGGAAGAGTTGGAAGCAAAGTAAGTGAAATATTAATAAGTTAATTATTCTAAGTGTGTTAGGAATTGAGCAAAACTCTGAAGATTTAAGGAAGCATTTTCCTCAACCTAAGAAGGAGTTGAGTGGTTGGCCTATTAGGAGCTGAACTAATACCAGATAAAGCCTAACAATAGCTTAAATGGAGGAGTTCCTCATTTTGTTTCCTAGGGTTTGGTTCATGTTCACTTGCCTGTGTGTTTCTCAGCCTGCAGGATATATTGAGGATGTATGTGGAGGAGAGATCTTTTTACTTCATAGTGAACAACAAGCAGAACAGGCAAAATATAGGAGGGCACTGAAAAGCAAGATATAAGCAACAAAGACATGCTCTTAGTGACCCATTTCACTTACCTAAGTTCACTTGCAAACATTTATCCCATCCTAGAATTGCCATTGTATTATGGACCTGTTCAGAGATTGACCTATGCATTATGCCTGTCCTTAGGAACTAGTTGTTGTTTTTGTTTTAATGCTATCATACAGGGACTCAGACCTCTGGTTTATTAATCCATGAAACATTTCATAGTCTAGTTAAGTTGAAAATGAAAATTGACCATCTCAGAGACTGACTTCATTTTAAGACATGAATCAAGACACCTTATTTAGACATGGAAACTACTCAATCCCAAGAACATGTATTTTAGTTGTCTGAAGTCATAAGGCCCATTGAAGTCCAACAGAAATGTCATCATGCTTTAAATAAAGGTTTATGAGTCATATATGAACAACAATATATGATTGTGTAACTAATGAAGCATGTGGTTAAAAGCAAAATTATGGAAAACATTGAGCTTCCCTGAGGTGGCTTTGAGTCTTAAAGGAGAGAGCAGATCTTATTAGCAAAAGCCTACTTTCAAATTTAAACAGAAATACACACAAGTATGATTTTGCTACTGTTCTGTTTCCAATGTCTATTTGGTAACCTATACTACGAAACTATGAAGGGGGAAGGTGTGGTCTGTCATGGACAAGAAGCTGTGGGATGGGTGTCTATTGTTTCACATAGCCTAATACTAAGATAACAGACAAGCTTATTATAATAAAAAATATTAAGAATGATGCAAAGTATAACATTTCAAAGACAGAAGCACCTTGTGTAGGGTTCTTTATGAATGACCTCTTTTATATTTTTTTTTATTAATTTTACATACCAAACACAGTTCCCTCTCCCTCCCCTCTTCTTTTCATTACCTCTCCCCAAACAACCCTGTCCACTCCTCAGTAAAGATAAGGCCTGGCTCATTTAGTTCAGGTAGGACCAAGCCCTCCCCGCAGACATCTTAATGAATTTATAAGAACAAAATAGTTTGTAATTGTATATATCCTCTACCTAAAGCTACTTTAGTCTATTCTTTGTCTGAATAGTTTATGGATATTATTTTTTTAAAGCTAAGAATTGTCTGAAAAAACTAAGATATATTTGATTGATACGCATTTATAAAATTATGAACTCATAATTACAAGTTGAAACTTATTTTAGTGTATTTTCACGCTTGCTGTCTCAGGGACTAAACAAATATTTATATTGCCACTGTTGTATATTTTGGGGTAAAAACTGACACTGAAGTACTGAAATATTAAGGAGTTCTTTGTTTTAAATTCAGGAAGAATTTTCAGAGGTAATTAACTCAAGTTGAGTCAGTATCACGACCTTAGACTGTAAACTATGGTAGCTTTAGAAAAAAACATAGTAGCTTAAATCTTGTAGTAGAGAGGATGATGTTGAAGATACAAGTAAATATTTAAAAACTGATCTTTTGAGTATTGAACAAGGAAGTTATTCATTAATAAATATTGAACTCACATTACATATAGAATTAATATATGTATACTCATAAGTTTCTATTATATATATATATATATATTTCAGATATATAGTTTAAATAGGAAACCTTAACTACAAATCAACTAGAATGTATTTCAAATGGATGGCTTTCAGTTGACCCAATGCTTGAGAGCTCTTATTACTCTTTCAGACAGCGTTGGTTTGGCTCACAGCACCCACATGACACTCTGTGCAAATTAATATGTATATAAATCTGATAGGCAGTTTTTCATTACTCTAACAAAATGTTCTGGATATTTATACAGGTATAAGGTATAACTTCAACTCACAATTTTAGAGCATAGGATATGTGATTAGGCAGGGTACCATGGTGTGAGTGCACAGGAGAACAAAGCTCAACTCCATAAGAGTTCAACAAGCAGGAATAGTTCAAGGTCTTAGTCTCCTATTTAAATCTATACCAACAGTGACCCATGACTATACCTATTTAAGCTTTATTAGCTCTTAAAAGCACCACCTTTCCAGATCTAGGTTTTCACAGGAGGAAAGGGGGGAGGGAGAGAGAGAGACGGACAAACAGAACAGAGAGAATAATAATATTATTATCTCAGGCCAGTCAAGGTTGAAAACACATGATTAGTAAGGAGCTTGGCTAACTTACAAGAATCCATGGAATACATGGTTTCTAGATGGCCAAAGTGAGGGCTCTAAAAAGGAAAGAAAATGTTGTCAAATATTTACATGCTTAGTAATATTGTTGTAGTTCAGATATTGTTGATTTGAAGTTGTAGGTGATAGGTGCTATTTGCTTTCCAACTGTAGACTCTGAAATCAAGTTAAGGCTTTAGCATTCATCCATGAGCTGAAGGAAATGAAAGGATCATCTCATTTTGACCTTCCTTAATGGAAACTAGGAAGAGAAATGATCAAGAGTGAAGCACTCAGGATAGGACATTAGCCTTACTCCAGAGATCACTCTGTGGTCTTGGCTGAGGTCAGATGGAGAAGTCATTGCTTTTGTGTCTGGTGATGACTGTAATTTCAGTTTATGTAAATGTTGTGATGGAAATTCCTGCCAACAGTCACTAATGACATGAGACAGACACATGTCCTGTGGTTTTTTTTTGTTTGTTTGTTTGTTTGTTTGTTTGTTTTTTAATGAAGGCTACATAAGAAAGACAATATAGGAGGTCAAACTAATTTTTTAAAAATGGAAGATTTTTCTTAGGTTGAGGAAACGACTCAGAAGGCCATACTTACATGACTTTGTTTTCATTTATTTTATATATAAAATTTTATATATATTCGAGGAATGGGTGAGCAAGGGAAAGCTACAACAGAACATAAGGAAGGTAGGATACAATGATAAAATTATAATTTAATTAAAAATAACCCCAAATACCTGATTGGTAAGTGTGATGATTTAAATAAGAATGTCTCCATTAGATTCACATACATGAATACTTGGTCCCCAGTTGCTGGAACTGTTTAGAAATGATTTTGAGATGAAACCTTCTTGGAGGTGGTGTCACTAGAGGAAGGCTTTAAGATAGGGAACCTGATAAAATACATTGAAGGTATAGAAAGCCCGAGTTTTATCTTTATTCTCTCATAATTTGGTTCACAGAACAGAACATTGGAAGCACTGTCAGTTTGTTCATTCAACTTTGGTTTCTAAATACCTGAGTATGGATTTGAAGAAAAGAACTCTCACTCATCCTAAAAGTCTCCAGAGCAGTGGCCCTTTAGATGAGTTATAATGCTTTTAAAATAATTTTTTAAATCAATAATGTAGAAATGAGACCTTGTCTACATGTTTGAAGATGGTGATAGAAAAATGATTCTGTAAGTGCAAGATGGTTGTTCTAACATGAAAGGACTCTATCTGTGGTTTAGCAACAGCTGATGCATGCAAAATCAAGCATTGCATGTTTACTCAACAAAACAATAGAATAAATAAAGTAGTTTTAAAGCTACACGGGTCTGTATCTTCTCCAGTTTATAACTGTACCCTTGAGTGAAAGAGTCATATTTATGATTTTCACATCTTCTAAAGAGAAACAACCCCTAGTTACCAGCCAAACTGGGCCCATGAATGTATATTATTTAGCAGTGAGCCTGCTGATGAACACTAAAAAGAATTTTCTTTGCCATTGTTCCAGGTTTCAGCGTACTTTCTCCATTACTAGGACACTGTCTGTGCTTCTCCATTGACATGGGTGTGTGCTGAAAGGGAAGATTACTAAATGATTGGCAAATTTAGAAAAACACACGGAACTATTCACCAATTGAGCCAATTGGCTCAAATATACCTTGAACTGGAAACTAAGAGAATCTTCAAGTAATAGCATCTGCAAAAAGACATTAAAATATATTAGGATCTTAAGAATTTGACAATTAATTGGAATTTTAATATGACAGAAATGGTACATTATGGCTCAAGATATGGTTCAGCATACTTAGGCACTTGATGTCGACCCTGATGACTTCAGTTTGATAGCCTGATCCTGCCTGATAGAAACAGAAAACTCACTTGCTCAAATTGTTCTGTGACCTCTACACATGTCCTGCTATTTATTCTTTTGTGTATGTGTGCATAAATAAATTTTCACAAGCACACACATACACACACACACAGAGAATAAGTAAACGTAATAAAAAAGAAAATACATCAACACATTAACAACAAATGAAGGAATACCAAACCCTCTTACCACTGATGACTAATTATGAAATGATGTGATCACATAGGGCCATTGAGGGTCTAACTCTTAGAATTTCTCCATGGAAAAAAGTCATTCAGTACCTGTTGGCAATTTTTATTGTTCATTCTTTGACCCTATAAAAATTGCCCAAAGACACAGGTAGTCCATACAGTTGCTGACTGCACAACTGCACCAGCAGAGAAGGTTGAAAGAGTCAAAGCTCCTGGCTCAGTTAATAGTACTCCCATCACCCACCAGTACACCTGTCTTTTGGATTCCAAGATGATAGGCATTGGAGACTGTTTCTTTTCTTTTTTAAATTAATTTTTATTTACATAACAAGTCTTATTTTACATACCAATCCCAGTTCCCTCATCCTCCCATTCTCCCCACCAATCCCCTCATCTACTCCTCAGGGAGGGTGAGATCTCCATGGGGGAATCACCAAAATCTGTCATACCATGTGGCTCAGGATCTAGGCCCTCCTGTGTGTATCTAGGCTGAGAGAGTATCCCCCCACCCAAAGAGAATGGGCTCCCAAAGCCTATTCCAGCACTAGGGATAAATACTGTTTCCACTGCCAGAGACTCCATAGCCTGCCCAAGCCTTCCAACTGACACCCACATTCAGGTTCAGGGGGCCTGTGGAGACTGTTTCTTATGGTGACTGGTACAGCACAAGGCATAGGTCTGCAAAATAATTTAAGTGACATTAAACTCACTAGTTTGCTAAAGGTGACATCCCAGGCAAGTATGCTTCAGTGCCTGCTCACAGTTATTCTTTTAAAACTCTTGCCCCTTTAGTTACCAGTTTAGCTAGCTCAGGAGACAAGGGCTAAGTTTTCACGACCAAAGGCAAATTCCACTTATGAAAATTGTTTGTATACTTTTCATAATTTTTGGTTTATCCTCTCAGCTTTCTGATGCTTTTGGTAAAAAGCCCATCTTTTGGGAAATTACAATTTCATTTGGTGGAGTTGATTTTATTTCAACCAATATGTAAGCAATTCTTCACAAAATCCAATTGTACCATGGATAGCATAAAATCTATGGGAGAGAAAATAAGATAAATAAATAGTATAAATAAAACATCATCATAAAATCAATGAAGAAGGTTTAAAAGTATAGACTTACAGTATTATGCAGTTTTCATGCATTGGCTGCAGGCGATCTGTAACGGATTGTTTGTTATCTCTAGTTTCTTTGCCTTAATTTTCCAAACATGCAGTGAAGAGATATTCTCTCTCATCTAATTGTATTCATTCAACCAGGATGATGACTGTTATCAGTGAGACATCTAGAAGCAACTCTCTCTCTCTCTCTCTCTCTAAATATATATATATATATATATATATATATATATATATTTATATATTTGTGGGAACTCATGCACAAGAATATTAAAGTTGAAGGTAGTGATTGTTGCTATGAGCATTGGGTGACATGTCCAAGGAGAGAGTCGTTATTGGCTGTCTTGAATAGGTTATTCCTAGCTACATCTTAAGGCACATTGTATTTGTATTAGAAAGATACTAGTACTATATATGGTGCCACTTGGGAAATGAGTATTTGCTTAAGAGTTTCATAAGTTTGCTCTGAGTAGATTAATGAAAGAACCAAGGTTAACCCCTCAAATGTTGAATTAAAGCCAAAATTTAAAGACTGTTCATTTTCTAAAAAAGGAATGTGAAGAATTGGATATCTGAGTGATGATTTAAGCAATTTTTTCTGGAGTTTTGGTCTATTGTCATGGATGGTGAGCAACTACAGTAGAATGAGTTGAAGAATATGACTTGAGGATGGAGTTGTCTGGAAATATTCACCTGCTAGGAAGCTATGAATGGAGTCTTGGCATGCAGAAGTGGCATTAAGAATCAAACTGGAGTGGATGTATTAATAACCAGAAATTTCTAGAACATAGTATTCATTCAAAATACAAGCACATTCCCAACATTAGTATCATTAGAGACTTCTAGTACTCCCATACTAAAGGTTTTGACCAATCTACACATGGTTGATAATTCCTAATTCTTTAATATTGACTATGTTCTCATATTGTACAAATACAAAACAATTTCATTAGTGTGGCACAGAGAGCTGTTATTTTTCTCTTCAAAGGCCAGGAGGAACAGATATGATTCCATCACCTTGCAGACAGATAAGCCTTATTTCTTCCATTTTGATTTTCTCCAAAAAAACTCACACTAGAGTACTGGAATTAAAGACAGCAGAAACTCTGGGAATTAGAAAATAATCCTCTGTCTCAGTGGGCTATTAAGGAAGGCATTGTCAGCAATAAGACTTTGATATACTGAAGTAGTTGAGCTTAGGTTCTTAGAACAATGTCTTAAGCTATTAAGGGATCGGATCCTACACCATAGCCTTTTCAAACAATTGCTTAAGAAAATTATGTGAAGATTCAGAAATAGAATAGATGGGAAATGCTGGCTGAATATTGAAACTTTTAACTTTAAAGGGACAATATAGTGAGTTTATCTGTGGTCTATTGCCCCAAGGAAATCAAGGCATACAGTTCATCTGTAGTGATCTGTTGGAATGAATGTATTCATTGTGCATGCTTCCTAATTCAGAAAATTCCCTGAAATTTAATTGTGTAAATTTTAAAATACATAAAAATGTTAAAGTAGCATCAGACCAACAGAACAGGTGAAGAAATGACTTTTATGCTTAGCAATGGTGTACCTCAAACACTTAAGATAGAGTGACTTCAAATGTTTACCTGTTAATATGAAGACCTATTCTCGAGATTTAAAAATTTTCCATGTTTCCCAGATAATGTGAGTCATTACAGAAGATTCCAAAAGCAAAAGACAGCATTTCCACTATTTATTATAATGTATTTGTGATTTTAGTCCAACACATCACATGAAATGACTTATGACTTGTTACTGACTACAAGTGTATTTATGCTAATCCCTCCTAAACACTCCCCTCTGCTGCAAGCATCACGAAATGACCTTTTTGGCAGCATCTGTTCCCTTTTGAATTTGTGGGCCTTTCTCAAGTGCCATTATCTCATTAAATCATTTATGTACAGGAAGAGAAAGGCTGCAGTGAATACCATAACCTCACAATTTGTTTTTGATGTGCACCACCTTTTCCAACAAATGCATTCAGAGTAAAACTTATATAAATATCTTAATTAAGACCAGACATTTAGTGTTACAGATGAGTGTTTTGACAGGATTGCATAGACGGAGGTTAAAAACTCAGACTAATTTTTAAGCTCTCAATGACACCAAGCTGATTTCTTCTACTTTGAACTTCCTATAAAGTTATTGTTTTACCATAAAGTAAAAAAGCCATTTCTGATACCCATTGTCATTATCAAATTTTTATAGGTCATGGAACATCAATTTGCTGATTAATTTGACCTCAATATTTTATGTGTAAAATAGAGGGTTCATTGAGTGTTTATCCTGTAGATTTTCTTTAATCTGAAAAATAAAGGGGTTGGATGGAATATGAAATCAGAATCAAGTCACAAGCCTAGGAATTAACATCACCTATCACTCATTAGCTACCATTAGGACAAAACTTCCCAATAGACATTGTGCCTTATTTGACCATACATGTAGCATAGTCAATGTTCCACCTACAAAACTCATAGCAGAAATTTTAGTTACAACTTCCTAGTTTAATCCTGGACTCATTTATTTTGTGATGTCAGGCAATAAATCTTTCTGTAGTTCAGATTTATCTATAAAATGATTTATTGGAAAGTTTAATGAGTTAATCAATGTTAAATGATCAAACCCTGGTTGTCAGTGAGCTTTCCTAATTAGGGCTTCTAGTTTATTTTTTGTTGCTCTTTTCAGTTTTAATAATCATTGAATGTGAGTCTTTAATGAGATGATGAGTCACTTGGTATTCTGAAATAGTCTATAGGGCTCATCAAATGTTTTCCCTGTCACAATTCTTAACATTTGTGAGACATATCAAAAACTATAGGCACAAGAATCCCCAGGAATGTTTGTGGTTAACGGGAGAAGGGGACCCTCTACTCCTGTCTCCTAATACTATGAATGTAGTAAATAAGTGTCTCATTTATATCTGATTTAAAAGGCATATTCAGAACTTGTCCAGTCTCTTTGTTTTATTTAGAGACCTCAGATAATCAGATAATTTAATCAGATAAGATAATCAGATAATATTCAAGATCAATTTAGTAATTGACATTCCAATTTCCTGTTAGGATCAATTGAGAATTGGTTTGTTAAATGACTTTCCGAAGTCATAGTCACAGGCAACAGTAGAGAGGGTTTGATGTTATGGGAATGTATTTATGTAGGTATTTGTGTTCTGACTATGTGTATGCATGTAGGTACTTATATGTATGTACACATATACATGTACATTTATTGAAGGACAACGAATATTATAATTAGGTAAAATTGTCTTTATTTTTTTAAGATTAAGATACTGAGATACAGAAAGTTTCATAAGTTTTAAGAATCCCATGTTGAATACTTGTCAAGAATATGGTGTTACATGGGATTATCACATTTAAAGTACCATGAATAGTAAAAACTAACCAGCGGTCACAATATCAGCCCAGATATAATAGTCATGTCATTCCACTTACAGGATGAAATTATTTGTAGATTTTTTTCTGGATGCACACTCATTGGATGATTTAAATCAACATCTTTTACCCTGTTATTGTTTACCAGTTATTTACTTAAGTATTTCTTTTTACAGCTGATTTTAATGGGTGACATGGAATTACTGAAGGATGTATAGTGAATATACATTAATTGATATTTAGGTAATAGGGTACTATAACAGTAGGATTCAGGGGTGCAGAAATATATAATGTATTTTGTTTGTTTGTTTGTTTTTCTCTCAAAGAGCTAACAGTCTAGTAAAAATACATACTTCAGCTAATATCAAATAGCAGAAATATATATTCTATTACAGAAACCTGTAACTGTGACACTGCAGAGGAAACAACTAACCATACTGTACCAACACCTATTGCTACATCTATAGTATACCTAAGCCTCAGGAAACATCACAAGCAGAAGCAGACAGAATATAAAAGCCAGAACATTGTAACTGCTACTGCAAGGTTGTATCTTCTATATGTAATAAGGAAACAGCAACCATAAAATGTGAACAACATGGTATCTTACACAAGACCTTGATAATGACTACACAAGTTGACAAACCAATGTGGATGGAGAAATCTCATTTGGTCCCACCAGTAAATGAAGAGCTAATGACTGCTGAGGGATGGAGAATCAGTCTTTCCCAGGAATGAGCCCCTTTTAGATTACCAATCTCAAGTGGTCAGCTCTAAATACATATACATGCAAACAACACTAAATGGACTCAGTATGCACTGCTGAACTTTAACCAATCAAAACCAGAAAGATAAGCAGTAATGTAACAGCGGTGAGCACATATCTCTTGTCTTCTCTATGTGAGATACTCTTAACCCCCACCCCAAAATAGACCTCCACATGGGCTATTATTTGTTCCCAAATGCAAGTAACAGAATCTGCTAAATTACATAATATTTGTATATAAGTATAGTCATAGGCTGTGGAGTTTGTATTTTGCTTCTGCTACCTCTGAGTGATATAATTTGAAACAAATAATTGAACAAAATGAGCTTCCATTTCCTAATTTGCAAAAGAGGTATAATAAAAGTGTCCACTGATTATAATTTTGGAGAAAAATGGTCAATACATTCAAGTCACTTAGCACATTCTTAGAAGGTAAGTGTCAAAAAGTGGCAAGATTTTTATTTTATCAAGGAGGCTTCATCGGCACAGTGGAGTTGTTAGTAAATAGGACACATTCATTGATGTTTTATGAGTAAGTGTTACAAAATGGGACTTCCTCTGGCTATTAGGAGGGCTTATTCTTTATAATGCCAAGAGTCTGATAACCAACACCTACACTTATTGCATTAGTTTGTGCCATACCAAGTATGTATTTGTGGTCTCCAGGTTAACTATGGGAACATGTTTTGTTCTGTAGTGTGGATTTACATGAATGCCAAACCTAATAAATTCACAGACTTGCTGAAAGTAGTCTCACTTTTGACACACTTTCTTCCCTAAGCTTCTCAAAATAGTAGGCAAATTGCTTTAATCATCTAGCAGCTGGAGAAAGGGAAGCAATGAGTCCCTAGATCCCCCCCCCAACACACACAGAGATTATTAAGTGACTTGACTTCCTCTCTAAACTTATTAACTTACTACTTCCTGCTTTATTTGCAAAGCATTTTCTCTTGGAATGTCTCTAAAATAAAGACATCCTCTTGAGTGTGGGGAGGGGTGTACAGGCATGAGTATGGGTATAAGCATGGCATGTGAGACTACGTGTCCTCAGAGGCCAGAGGATACTGTTAAATGCCCTGGAGATACATTTATAGGTTGTTGTGAGCTACCCTACTTAGGTGCTAGGAACCAAACTCCCAAATTCAGATTCTCCAAGAGACCATCAAATACTCTCAACTTCTGTGCCATTTCTTGAACCTCTCCTTAGAAAGTCTTAGTGGGCAACTCAAGGACTGACTTCAATGCCTACCACCTTCCTTTTCCTTCTGTTACTTTCAATTCTTATTTTGTACAAATGGGCCAGTTGACATAGGCATTATACATGCTAGGTGGCCACCCACACGGGGAATAAGATAAATACATTTATCCTCTGATTATTTAAATGTATGCTGATGTTTCCTGCCTTACTAGAAATGGATGTTATGATATCTCATAATTATTTGATGTAGAATACTCTATAATATCATAACTGAATATATATATGAGTTAAAATATAAAATGTCATTATAAAATATAGCCAACCATCTGTATTCAGAAGATATGACTTTTCTCGCATATATATATATGTATATATATATATACATATATATATATATGTATATGTATGGGGGCACAACCAAGATTACTTGCCAGCTACAGACAAAATGCCCTAATTTAACACATCAGCCATCCTTTAATGCTTCCCAAACCACTTGTACTGCTGATGAATTGACTCTATGTTTAGAGGTTCCCATAATCCTATTAGGTTCAGTAATTCTCTTGTGTATTGTGCTTAATTCAAGAAAGTGCTCTAGTTATACTCTAGTGTCACTAGTAACGGAGCGAAAAGAATGTTTATTCATCCTCCTCCCTGCTTAAACTGGCAGTCCAGCAGCACACTACATGTGTGTGAAGATGCTGGATACTTGGAAGGTGGCTGTTAGTCTGTTTTCAAAGTAGTTAATTTCAACTCTGAATTACAGAATACTAGAAGGCAAAGGGTTGTACCTGACAGGCCCATTGCTTCTACATCTTGTCATGGACATAGTCTCAAGAGACCCAGAAGCAGTTTCTATTGAATTTTTTTCTCCTATGGAGCATTGTCTACATGCCTCTCCTTTGAATTCTTGGAGAAATTATCAAACTCATCCCCTAACAACTAATGAGTGCTAATTTAGACAACATTCTAAAATTGAAAAAAAAAATGTTAGTTTAGTATTTTGAAATACTAAAGTTGCCACCATAATAAGAAATCCATCATTCACTTTATGAAGCTGAACACTTGACCACAGTACTCATTCCTCATATGTCCTTGTTGGTTTGGTCTTTATGCTCTTGACTACTAAAAACTTCTCTGTGATGTTATCACAATTTCTCAGTTGGAAAATTCTATGGCCACATCTCACATATTAAAATAAATTCTCTTTTGCCTCATTTGAAAAAGGTAACCACTCTCTTCATATGGAGAATTTCCCTTAAGATATTGCCCAACATAATTTGAACTTGTAAAAACCAATTGGGAGCCATTTCACCAAAGGGATTGGTGGTCTTCTCAGCTGCTATGTGTCCTGATGGTGAACATTAAAATGGTGCTGGGTCACAAGTATAAATGAAGCCTGAATTAAGCAGAGTCTGTGTTGTCAATAGCTGTTCTTTTCAGAATTGGAAACAGTTCATCCAGAATGAGTTTAGACACTTTTACAGTTCTTTTAATCCAGTAACTACTGTTTTCTTGGGATTCAAGTTTGTGTGTCATGAGTGGTGAAATGAAGTATCAAAAGCTGTAATCCATGGCATGTTAGATCTTTCGGTGATTGAATTAACCGTTTTGATTTATGCAGACAGATACTTGTTAGGTTCTTTGCTTGTCAAATTCTTCTTAATTAAGATGGAAATGCTAGCTTACCAGTAACCCTAGCAGTCAGGAGTTGGATGCAAGAAGATTACCACATTTTCAGGGACTGTCTTGGCTACTGAATGAGACTGGCTCTACCTCAATCAAACAAACAAGTATGCATATATTTATATCTAGATATAGCAACATGGAAATATGAGTAAGGCTAGCTTTAAAGCCTGACTTATTAACTTGAAATGATATAATGTTCTCGTATCTCTAGTTGTTTGTAAGGTTACATTTTACTGTGAAACAAAAATGCTGCTGCTGCCTGGAAATGCCCATTGTGATGGTTAATGCTAGTTATCAACTTGATGGAGTCTAAAATTACTTGGGAGACAACCCTGTGTAGGACAATGCCTATGGGGATTATTTTGATTGTATTAAGTGAAGTGTGAATGTCTATCACAAGACTCCTTCCTATACAGTGGATAGTATTCTGTACAATGTAGAAAGTGCCCGATGAAATCTTCTTGACTATAGAATAATGTCACAATCCCCTGCTTCCCTGCTGCCTTGACTTCCTTCCCATGATGGACTGTACCTTAAATATGAACAAGAATAAACCTTTCCTCCCTTAAGTTTCTTCAATGAGGTTTTTTTTTTTTTTTAAAAAATCACAACAATAGGGAAAGAAACTAAGACACCCACCAGTGCTGGAATTTAAAATCAGGTCTGATGTATTATTTTTTTTTCACCTGTGGGTTAATTGCATAAAGTACTTGTCACAGATATTAAATAACCCATCAAACATCCAGGGAATGTTGCTGAAAGAATTTCAAGGTGAAAGTATCCTTTCTTGATTTTTGCTTTAGTCTCTGGTAAGACTATAATTATACCTTGAAAGAAGAAAGCTGTTGTGGAACACTTTTAGGTTCCATTAATTAAAAAAATACATCTAAGATGCGTGCTAACCATATGATGCCATCCATTTGTTTGTGGAACAATGGGGTGTGGCAATCTGTTTTTGCTCCTCAGAGTGTTGAGTTATGCATAATACACATTTCCCAAAGCTAGAAAAGATGAAACCCAGTGTGCATATATATGCGATAAGCACTAGTTTATTTCTTTTACTAAGAAACAGTGCACATGGACAGTTATATTTAAATAAATGACTCACATGATCCATAGTGGTCATTGATCTTTCTTTATTCTAGAACTTGCTATGAACTTTTAGCATTACATTTGTAGTAAATTCTAATTTAGGCTAAGGTTCTTTTCCTTTTCTGAGCAGTGACATTTATCTCTTTTGTACTTTGACTTGTTTAATGATTAATTTTGCCTTAGAGTGATAATTCAGTATTGTGGTTTGAGTATATGATGTCTCCAACAGGTTTATATAGGCTACATCTTGAAATACTGAAAATTTTAGTGGAGGAAGTTTGTTTGAAGGGGGTAAGTCAGTGAGTATACATGCCCTTGACAGAGTATCTTGTATTTAGCCTCTTCATATCTTTCTCTGTTTCCTGGCTACCACAAGATAAGCAGTTCTGCCCTGATCACAGACCCTTCTGGCTTGTTATTCTGCTTTACCACAGCCAAAACAACAATGCCAGATCCCCATGGACTGAAAACATGAGCCAAGATAAATCTTCCCTTGTATGGTTTATCACTATCAGATGTATTATCATGACAAAGATATTTAACATGCTTAGAGACTCAATGGATGTGCTAAGTGTAGACTGCATTAGTGTGATAGACATTAAAATACTCAGTGGCATAGACATCTGTAATTGTATATGTATATTTATGTATGTATAAATATATATATACATATGTCTCTCTGTGTAAGAAATAAATTATTATGGTCTGCTTTGAGTATGAGGTATTTTTGGAATTCATTATAATTAAAGATATGTGGAGGTGTGAGGTCTGAGGCATATGGTCCCTCTATCAACTGCATGCCAGCTGCTGGCCCTGCTTTCTTGGAACTCTGAGAATTGAAAAGCTATCAGAGTCTGCTAAGTGACTGAGACCATGATCAGGGAACAGTCTCAAGCCCCAAATTATTCATTCAGTAAGGCTTAGGGACCTAACACAATAAGATGGATAATTTGGAGAGGGGACAACTACTGGCTTATGGAAGATGATAGCAGGGACTTGCAGAGATCAGGGGACTTTAAAAACCGATTTCTTGAGCCAAATTGGCACACTGGCCATTATTGCCTTTTCTATATGCTGGCATCTCTTTCTGTAGAATTGTACCTTACAAACTGATTTGTTTCCAGGCCTTAGCCTCTTGAACTTATTATTTTCAATATTTGTTTGAATATATTCTTGAGACACATCTATATATTCTTTTACTGAACCACAGAAGGTGATAGACACATACTCACCTCTTAAATCTTTAATACAGTGATAAAAATGCCAATGGAACATGTGGCCAGAATTAGAGTTCAGACTCCGTGAACTTTGGGTTTTTGCATGATTCTCATTTCTTCGAGGTGGCTGTTGAAGTAGAGGGCTTGGTGACACAGCCTGCATTTTATAGGCAGTGGGTATGCTTTGTTGGAAAAAGTCTAGCTCTGTGAACTGAGTTAAATGGCAACCTTGCCTTATGTAGAAAGCTTAATACTGCTTCCCAAGGGGCCTACCCCCTTTTTTCTCCACAGAAGGCAAAGTGTACAAAGGGAAGATGTTGTAATGAGACAACAAAAATGAGGCAGCTTTTCATAGTCAGAGATACCATGTGATAGTGCAGAATCCATCTCAGAGTTTAACCTTGAGGAGTGGCATAGGGGCTTGAAATTATATGACAGTGAAATTTCTAGAATTCTTACCAACATGATTTTTCTAAAAAAAAAAAATCTACTTGAGGAAAAATTCTTCTGTCTTAAATGAGCAACTGTATGAATTTTGATAGTGGTTGACTCTCATATAGCCAGTATGTCTGTCAGTAAACAAAATTTCTATCAACACAGTTTCTTCCTGTTTCATCTGTCAATCCTCCCTTATAACAAGGCTGATAACCAAATTTTCATTATAATACATTCAACTCTTCTTGAAGTTTTAATAAGGAAAGAATATTAGGCACCTTTCTAATTGCTGCAAATAATTTACTAAAGAAACTCAATGAAAGGAAGAGTTTATTTTGCCTCACAGCTCCAATGGATACCATCCATCATGTGAAGGAAGTTATGGCAGTAGGGGGCAACAGGTAACATTTTATCTATGCACAGGATCAGAGAGTGACAGATACATGTACTCTGATTGCTTCTTTTTTTCACTTCAGAACACTAGCTCATGGAATGGTACCACCCATAGTTATAATGTGTCCTCACACTTCAGTTAACCTAACCTAGAAAAGCCCTCACAGACACACCTACACGTTTTTTTCCATGGTGATTCTAAATCCTGTAAAGTTGGCAACAAAGATTAATCCTCACAGGGAGTTATATGCTTTCATGTCTGGGGTTTTCTACTTTATGCTTTTGAGATTCATCTGTATAGTTTCATGATTAGCAGCCTACCCTTTTCCATTTCTGAGTGTCATTATGTGTTATAATAAGCCCCGATTTATTGATACCCATTCCTCAATAATGGACATGCATGAAATTTTCAGGTTTTGTTCCTTGGGAATAAATTCAGTTCAAATACACTTTTACAAGTCATTGAGTAAACATATTTTATCCTTCTCCTTTTCTTCTTTTCCTTCCTCCTTCTCTTCCTCCTCTCTTTTTATTCTGTTTCCTTCTTCTTCTTTTTATTCTTCCTCCTCCTCCTTCTTCACAGTGCGTGTGTGTGTGTGTGTGTGTGTGTGTGTGTGTGTGTGTTATGTTCACATTTGTATATACACCTGTTTGTCAAAATGTAGAAACTAGAGGAGGATGCTGAATCGTTTTCTATCAATTGGCAGTATATTTATTCCCTTGAGACACTGTCTCTCATAAAACCTTAAGCTGATCACTGACTGAGATTATGGGATTTTCCTCTCTCTGAATTCACTGTTGGATACTAGTGTTATAAGACACACATAGTCATGCCTGGTTTTTATATCTGCGACCTTGGAATTCAAACTCAGATTCTTCTATTTGCACAGCAAACATTCTTACACAGTAATCCATCTCCTCAAGCCCAGCATATGTTTTGTTTTTGCATGGCAATCACTTAGGCATAGTATTGCTGGGACTTAGGGCACCTTTATGCTAAACTCCATTAAACCTTTTAATTGTTATAACAATAGTCAAATCATCCTCTGAAAGAATTCTAGAGAGTTATTTTTCATAGTTGCTTCAGCTATTGTCAGTCTTTTTAATTTTTATCTTTTTCATGGCTATACATTTTTAATCTCCTTTGAATTTGACCTGAAACTTTGAATAAAATCATATTAATATATATTTTGTTGACATTCTGTTTGCATTGTGGATGTATTTCCATTTTCTTTACATGTCTTCAAATTTTATGGTCACATCTTAGTTGAGATGAAATTATATCTTTGTAGTGATTTTAGTTCATTTGAGGTTATAGTAGGTTTCTGTTTTCATTAGAAGTTCTGTAATTTTTATTAAGATAGTTCATCAGAGCTTTTAAATTTTTACTACCTTTCTGTCATGTTTTCTACTATTCAAATAAGTATTCTTTAGATTGATTTCAAGTTTTTTGGCTGGACTATTTTCAACTTTTATTGTTTATCATCCATTGTAAATTTATTGGTATTTCTAAGGACAGCTATCGGAACTTCAATTCATCATAGTTCATTCAGTGATAATGTGGTAGATCATATGATAACTATAAAAAGGATAACAATTTAAATCAGCTCTATCCTACAAAATATTGTTGCCAACTAATTTAATTTATGATATGCCTCATAATATGTTGAGATTATTTACCCAGCATCCAGTTATATTTTCCTGTAATTAACAAAAATAGTTTTTTTCTCTCTTTCATTTATCATTTTACTTTATGACCCTTTAAACATATAGGGAACTCTATTGCCAAACAATTATTCTGGCCTTAATTTGTCTGATGATTAGCCATATACTTTCTTGCATGTTATTTGTATTAATTTCATCCAATGCCCTAGGTCTGGAACTCTGGGTAACATTTTATCCTCTAAGAAAGAGAACACTGTGTTCCTATAAGGTGATAATGCTCATTTAAAGCTGATTACAACTGTGTACCTCAATGTAATATTTATTTATTTTTTATTTTTTTGGTTTATAAAGTGTTAGTTTTCTTCGGATTTTCCCGATTTCTTGTGTGTAATTTCATTTTTATGTATCTTAGTGTTTTTTTGCGCTTCCTAGATCTGTAGGTGTAGTTGTTTTTTTTTTTTTTTTTTTAATGAAGTGTGGGTGATATATCTAACATTTCTTCATCTCTGTGTGTATTTGTGTGTGTGTGTATGGGGTGGGGGAGAGACAGAGAGAGACACACACACAAAGAGATTTCTGTTTTCTTTACTCTGGAGATTACAGTTTGAGATATACTTGATTGACTATCATGCAGGTCACTAAAGCTTTGCTTATTTTCTTTTCTATCTTTTGGTCTCTCCTTTTAGGAATAAAATCTTATCTACCCTGAGGTTCAATGACTCATTCTTTGAGAGTCTTTATAGTTCTGTTAATCTATTTCAATAAATTTTTGTCTCATAAAACAGCCATTTCATTTTGTTCAATTTCTCTGTGGTTCATATTTACTTTCCTTTGCTCCTTTGAAGTTCTCCATGGCTTCCCTTGTGTATTCATGTTTATTTTAAGCCTTGATTCTTTTATACCACATGCTTCACAGACTTTTCTCATTAATCTAAGTGACTGTGATATTGAGAGACAGTTTATTCCCATTTTCTTTTCCCTGACTACTGATATTGATCCATTATCATATTCATTTATGTATTTATTTTCCTTTTTAAATTTTGTACTCAAAATTAATAGTGTGTTGTTCAGGGACTTTATTTTTGAAAAAAAAAAACTATTTTTCTACTATACTACATATAATCCTAGCTAATTAGCTTGAAATATGAGGACAGTATTGGATTTGAGTCTAAGAATGACTATTTATTTGCCCTTATGATATAGTCTTTAAGTATTTGCTATGACTTTCTAATTTGATGTGATTCAAATTTTGAATTCTTTCTTCCTGACAGTATCTGAAAATTCAAGCCTTGTTTATCATTTTACTGATTTCCAGATATCGCCTCTGCAAGACCAATGAACTTTTCTCCATACAAAGTTGTCTCAAGAGTCAGCATGGGTTTAGATTGCCAAAATGATATTACTCAGGCCTGTGATTCCAGTAAACACACATTGCATCTCACTTGTATGACCGTTCCAGACATTTGAGTCTTAGTAGTTACTCTTTGTATATTTCTTCTCTTGTTTTATACTCTCTTCTGTAATAGATAATATATATATATATATATGAATAATTATAGTGTTGTCTGCTACTGATCCTCAGTTTTTGAGTGTTAAATTAATTAATTCATTCATTAATTTTTATGATAGGAGATTGCCATTATAATTAGAATCAGGGATGGATCCAAGACCCACCAAAGAAAGAATGTTGTGTTCAATGACTTTAGGCTCCTCAATATTACACTATTGTTATTTATTGTAATAGGATTTTGTATATCAGCATAGCATGCTCTTTGCTGTGTATTGTCTCTCAAGTTCTCTCATTACTCTGCTATGGACTACCTTGTCCGTCTAATGTGCTCTCTGTCATAACAATATACTGTAATTCTAACTCCCAGGGTAGAAGTACTTGAACAATTATTGTTAGATAAATCCATGAGGATGGAATTAATTCTTTGTGACAAGAGATATCTGAAAAAATTCACCTCCTTTCCTTCTTCCTCCATGTCTCCCATGTAGGAACACACATGGGAGGTAGTCTACTATACAAAAGGCAAAAGGAGATCCCTCTGTAGACAAAAAAAAAAAAAATCCCCACAAGTGCAAGAGTAAACAATTCCATCACACATAGAAAAGAACAAAACAAAAAAGACTCTATTATCTGATGTTACAGTGCTGAAAATCTGTAAATTTTGAAACAGTATAGTCCTGGACATGATAACAAACAGGAAGGAAGCAGAATGCCTAACAAACACACAGAGCTGTAGCTACTGATTTTCTGCAGAGGCTAAGAAAACGAAACATGGAAAGGATAGCCTTCAATGAAGGAAGCTGTTAAGATTAATTATATACCTGCAGAAAAGCAAAACTAGACACCTTCAGGTCCCACTGGTTAGGAAGATTAAAACAAACTGCAACAACGACTTGAAAAGCAGGTATAAAAGAAAGCCTAGGTTTGAATTTTTTGGTAGATGATCTCCAAAGTACAGGAAATAAAACAAACAAATAATCTAAATACAGAAGTCTAAAAGGCTTCTGTATAAGAAAGGACATGGCAATAAATTGAAAGGACAACTTACAGGGTGGTATAAAATATTTGTGTATAGCTCAGTCCACAGGCACTTAACAATCCAGAGAATACAAGGGACTCTGATAATTCAATTAAAAGTAACAAACAATCAAAGGAAAAACCAAAGCCAGCATTATTGATAAAAGGGGGCAATGACTCTAAATAGAAGACACAGATATGTCCATCCAGTATACACAAAGATATTGAACATAATTCTTCATCAGGGAAATAAATGCCTTCTATTCACTAACAACATTGGCACAATTTGCATTGTCTTGAAATTTTGCAATTTGAAATCATGTGGGTATTTACTGTTATTTTTTTTACTATTCAAGTTGTAAAACAGTTCCACATTAAAAAAGTTATGAAGTTCAAGCACTTGGGAGACAGAGGCAAGCAGATATCTATGAGTTCTATGTGAGCCTAGTCTATAGTTTGAGTTCTAGGCCAGCTGGGGCTATTCCAAGAAACCCTGTCTCAAACAAACAAATAAAACAAAACAAACAAAAACGAAGTCCTCAAAAACTCTTCCTGAAAGATATATGTTGACTTTATATTATATATCCAAATAATTCCAATTCAATAAGATTTTCTATTTACCCATTTGTTTAAAGTTTACAGAGTGTAAATTCATTTAAGTGGATAGAATGTATCATATCTCTACTATAAATATAAATCAAAATTTCTTTAAAAGTTAAATTGGAGGTCTAGAGACTGTAATGGGGCATTTTTTTTTATTTTCTAGATATATGATGAGACCATTCTGTTTTTGTATTTATTTATCCTAATTATATTCCAATTTTTTTTTTTTTTTTTTTTTTTTTTTTTTGTCAAATGCCTGGCTTTCCAAACTTCTTGGACATCACTATGTTAGGCAGCTACCACAAAAATTGAATGATAATTTTTGAGAAAACAAAGCTGTGAATGAATGGGGCGCCTATGCACTAGGAAAATGGGGCAGCAATCAGCACATGAATAAGGACCACAGCTGAGCTGGAACAAATACGGGAGATCCAGCTGAAGTATTGCTACAATTGGACTGATTTGGCATTAGGTCCATTTTTGTAATGGCATATGGACCACATTTCATTTCTTCTTGTAACCAGCTTCCACCTGCACCTCTCATCCCTGTTGCAGACTCCTGACAAACTCTGTGAGATGAACTTGTCATAGTGATCTGAGTGAAAGCAAGCAGATAGATAGTATGTCATCTACAAGGAAACATGTTTTGTGTGTGATAACAGGGGGAACAACCTACTTCTTGTTGTATCCCCAACATAATCCTCAGAAAATGAGAAGAGAAAATTAAGCCATTCTAGGATAAAATGCATTTCAATCTAACTCAACATCAGGTGGGCTACTAGTGATGGCAGGATGAATAAAGCAAGGCACCGTGAAGGAACTGATTTAAAGAATTAAACACACTTACAATCCTTGTGTCTCTGATGCAAGGACTGAGACAAGATCACCACTTCTGAATCTGGCAAGAAGGGCAGACTAACACCAAAGATCATTTGTTTCTTCTGCACAGCTAATTATTGCTGAACACATGTAAAAACAGAGAATGCTCATGGGTAGTGAGCAAACAGGAGAGGACAAAATGGGCCAAAATGTTTCCAATTTAGTCCTGGAGAACACAGTTTGAGATACTTGATAAATACTTATTTATAGGCAACTTTTCTGAGGTAATCCTGCCCCGTAAGTCCATCTTCTGATAGAGACATCTCAAGACAACAACTTGGAGTTTACATTGTGCCTTTCTAATATTTGAAATCATATTCCAAAAAAAAATGTTTTCCAAGTAGATCATCAACACCACCAGAGTTGAACCCAGGTAAAACCAGCAATGTTCACAACTTGGAGACAGGCAGTATCATGACAAGAAATTACAACAGTTTTCTCAATCTTTCTCACTGCTGTGCAGAGCTTGTCTATAATTCCATTAGAAACATAAACTTCAAATCTAGAATTTACTCTATTTTAAATGTTTTTTAATCTTGCATTTCTAAGTCTGCTTATCTGTCCTTGAATTACATGATCAAACATCAAAGCTGAGCATTTTCGCCTGCAGATGTATTACTGTCTCTTTAAATGTATATAGAAATATTTTCAAAAAATACTATGTAGGGTATGACTTTTTTCCCTTAAGAAGCTAAATCTTTTTAAAATTAATTTTTATTTAAATTAAAAGTAATCTTATTTTACATACCAATCCCAGTTCCCTCTCCATTCTGTACTCCCATTCACTCCACCAAGTCCCAATCCCACCCCCCCATCTTAGACCCTCCCTGTTTATCTAGGCTGAGAGACTATCCCTGCATAGAGAATGGGCTCTTACAGCCTATTCATATACTAGGAATAAATACTGTTTCCACTGCCAGAGGCAGACTGCCCAAGTCCCCCAATTGACACTCACAGGGGACCTGGTTCAGTTTTATGCTGGTTACCCAGCTGTCAGTCTGGATCTGTGAGCTCCCACTTGCTTAGGTCAACTTTTTCTGTGAGTTTCCCAACCATGGTCTTGACTCCTTTGCTCATCATCCCTCCCTCTCTACAACTGGATTCTAGGAGTTCAGCTCAGTGCAAAAGATACAACTTATTATTTATTTTAAACACTGGAGCCATAAAACTTAATTCTATTGACTAGGAAATTATCAATAGGCAACTAACTTAACATACTGCCCAAATCTCCTACTGCTTAAATCTCCTACAGTTTTTGACTACTGACATCTTACATATGCATATTGATGTGTCATTAATTATAGGAGTTTATAATGTAAAATACAATGCTGGTTTACATTATTAAATAAGAACTATGCCACAGTCTCATAAAATGTGTAACATTATCTTACTAATCTTCAGTTAAATAATGTTCTTGCTAGAACAGCCCTTTCATAGCAACAGAGATTTTGATGTTAATTTCCATTCATAAAATATTAAGGTTCCCCTACTGAATGTCATATATTTAGTTAGCAATGTCAGAATAAAGCGTATAGAAACATTTCATGAACAGTTTTGAAGAGGAGAATAAGTTAACAACCAAATCTACACAAGTGTAAGCAGGTCAGCACAAGTAAGGTTATCTAATGGGCTAAGATAACTGCAGTCCTTGATATGATGCCTGGGGTTCCTCTTGAAATGCAAACACTGAATCAGGCCAAGCAGAGAGAGGGAACCTGGAAAGGTAAAGGACAATAGGTTGACTCTAAGGAACTATTATTTTTTTAAGTCAAAGAGAAACATGTGATCAGCCATAGGTAAGGATTTTACATGGAGAGTCATGGAGGTAGGGCTTTTTAGGCAGTATGGCAGAAGGCGCCTTAAGCAAGGGTGCTAGAATACCCATGATCAAATGGTAGAGTGTACTAAGGATAAGCTACATAGACAGAGTTTGGGGCAGAGTGTTCACATGGACTACCATACCTTTGAATTGGTTACTTTGAGATATTTGCTTATAAGCAGCATTGAAAAAAATAGGCAAGACTGATGACCATGTATAACATTTTGAGGACTAGGCAAATAGCTTTAGAAGGATTTTCATATAGAGTAGCATTCTGTGAGAAAAAAATAGCAATATGTGGTATTGAACTAAAGATGGGTAGGGAGCTGCAGAAAGGGGTTAAAAACCCACCTCCAATATGAGTGTCTCTGCTTCTAATTGGCAGATTGGGAGGAACAGAGATTCAGTAACTAATTCTATACCTGATTGACACACAGTATAAGTAGATAAATTATTGTTGAATGTCTTTCATTTATTTTCAACTTTCAGAACAAGTAAAGGCCCTTTTGTTGACTTTTTAACAGAATTATAGGGCATGTGTGGTAACATACAGTTTTAATCATGACTACATAATTGTCTTCAATTTGGGCAAAGTATTCAACAATAAATTTATTTACATACAGCTTGAATTAAGTCTTCCAAAGTGAGCATAACTATATTACTATCTCTTGACCCAAGATATAGAATGTATTACCTACCCTGTCCTGAAGAAGCAAACCCATCTTGGTTCTTTTAAAAGTTAAGTTAAAGAAAGACTTTCTGGGGGAAAAAAAAAGATATTTCCCAGGCTGCCCAGCATTTTTGGCAAGAACTAAAAATTGATGAAACTGAAATATAAGTTGGCAGCTGCACAAAGGCAGGAGATTTATTGACACTGTTAATACAGCATGTGGCAAAGATCATATCTCAAAGAAAGTGAGGGTCATGTAGTTAGTACGTGAAGGAAAAGCAGACTGGATTCAACTTCCCACTCTTTTTATGAAAGAGGGTTTGTTTCTTATTAATAATTTTAAAGTAGAGATTCTGGCTTTCACTATTTAAACATTTTATCCCCATTTCCACCATTTTATTAAGGTAAATGCCAAGTTACAGACATGATCAGCCTGTGATTGGCAGACCTTGCTCTATAGTCTTTGTCCCTGCAAGTTTGCACTTTTGCATTTGGTATTGGTCATCATGGCCATCACTTTAGTTCTGTGTATGGTTACTGTGACACATACTGATGTCATATTCTCTGCAGTGCCAAAAGGTATTGTTCCCTCTCTGAGTGGAGAACGATATTTCAAAGTTATATTTGTTATCTGTGATTAGTTTCATGGACTGTTGAGCTATTGGTAACATAACAAACAATAGGGATACTGATTCTTGTTGACTTTAAATAGAAGTACCTTCACTCCTAGTGGCCTCTGAAGAGTCAAGAAAAAGTATTAAGTTCATTCAGACAAGAGGAATATGAATATAAGAAGTTGAAAAAATTAGCTTGGATGAATATTCAACAGACAATAATAAAACACAAACAGCAATATTTCTGAGGGAGGAAATGGCCTGAAAAAGATGAGTACAAAATGATTAAATTTTAGGCATTACATTTCTTTAAATATTTACCCATACTTTCTTAAAGTGTCATTGGAATATTTTTTTAAGTAAATATAAAACAAGCCAAGCAAAACTGATAACAGGTTGTCATAGCTTCATTATGAAAGACAAAAAAAGTAACGTTAAAGAACCCCCCCACACACACACTTGAAATGAAGGACTAACCTGGAAACCAATATCTGTTCCTTGGAATTTGCTAACTTCCCCTCACAAGGCCCTGAGATAACAAGAATTCACACTGCCCCTCCTTTCTTGTGAGTCAGCAGGTGGTAAATAGAGTCCTTAGGAAATAAAGAGATAGCTGTAACTTTGGTTTGCCCAGACAAAATTAATTAGCACACCCTGAGGCCCTAAGGTCTGTTGATCCTAATAGCAGACCATCTGGCCTCAAAAGGTCATGTACTCAATGAAACAGAGGGTCCAACCCCCTCCCTAAGCTTGTGGGTTTGCCTTTAAAAACACCTGTGCCCGGGGGGAGGGGGCTTCTCTCTAGCCTGCATGCTGGAGGAGCCTGTTTGCGCAAATGTTTCCTGTTCATTAAAGCTTCTTGCGTGTTGCAGCAACTGGACTGGACATTGAGTTCTTGGGGATACCAACTGAAATTGGGAGACTCCTCATTCTGAGGGTCTTACAATTACAACATCTTTTATTTCTCACCACAGACTTTAAATCACAATGTCTCATGCACAGGAGACACATTTCTCACATTGGATGAATCTCCATAGTCTGGCTACTTGAAGTCTGTTTAAGTATTTTCTCTCAGGATTTCACAGCCTTTGAATCTGGGTAACTTTTTGTTTGTGATAATTTTAGATTATAATGTTATTGTTATATTTGATTATATAAGGATAGTGATGATATTATAGTAGATTTTGTGAGAAATAGTGAAACTAAATATCCTATGGCTGCATTCTCAACTACTGATGTGCCATTGGAATTCTGGGGTATCTTTCCACCATGTGTTAGACTGTGAAAACACCTAAAGAGATAAACAGCATTCTATGTCTGTATACTCATTACACATTGAATATCCTCATAAATTAGTTGCTTGTATCATATTAAGGCTGGTATTTCTTAGTTTATAAAGTTTTATTTTTGATTATGTGCATGTGTGTCTATGTGAGAATATATGTACAAGTATGAACTTTTCTGTAGAGGCAGACAAGTGTGTTGGATCTCTTGGATATGAAGCTATGGGTGGTTGTAGGACCATGTGAGTGTGAACAATCTGAGTTCACTGGGTTCATTGTCAGAGCACTGTGCATACTTAACTTCTGAGCTCTAGTGCCTAATGCTAACAATTCTGAATATTAAGTTGTCTAGTGCCTAATGCTAACAATTCTGAATATTAAATTGTCATAGTATAGCACATCATGTCATAAAATCTCCAGTGACAGAGTTGGGTTTCAAATGCATGTCTTAGTTCCTGAGCAATATATTGTCCTTTAGGTGAGATCATAGGTAGCAAACATATCTCTTTTATGTGAACTTCATGGCAAATATAAATATCCTGATTAATGAAAAGAAAATTTTGAAAAATTTCAGAAGCTCATTGACATCCTATTTGGATTCTGTAGAATAGATGTGAATAAGACATCTTAAGTAGAGCTGACTCTTTGCAGGCTGACATTTTGAAATTTTAATCACTAGTGAGATTATCAAAGTGATGCTAGCCAATCTTAAAAATAATCTATGTCTATACACACTTCAAAGCTGGCCTTGTTAATGACAATGCATAAGTACACACACTATGACCTAAACCTGCTCTTTAGCTGTGGTTTATATATTTGTATCTAGTGATCCCTGATAAAATTAGGAGTTGTGCTATAAAATACACAAGAGTAAAGCCCACAAATACATTTACTAAGTATTTGATGTTCATATTTGGGAAACAGAGTCTCTGGGTGTGAGTAGGTTGGGTATTTGCAGAGTATTTACAGAGTCTATAAGAAGTTCCAAGATTGATTCCAAGCAGGCAAAGAGGGGGCGATAGAGAACAGGGATATGGGAAATACTGGATACTTGCACAAAGAGATTTCCCCCTGTCTTCCAGGTTTGTAAGATGATCAAACTAATTAGTGCAATGACTGAATATAAATATAAAGGACCTAATATTAAAGACCCATGGCTTCACCTGGCTCTGTTGGAGTCTGCATAGCTCTTATATCTCTTGGCAATATTTAAACCATTCATTTTGGAAAGTATGGAGTGTGTCACTAATTCATGCCAATTTTTATTACAAAATGGTAAGTCTGTTGGTAAAGTAATTACCAGGTCTGGGCAAAATTCTGCATCTCAGGGTCATTTTCATTCATTGCTGTTCCACTCAAGTGTGATCCTTGTCATCATATGCCCTCATTTTGTTATTCTCGACACTAGCATACTGTCAGCCATAGTTTATACATAGGTAGCTGTGTTGAGGATAGTGGATAAGATGGTGAAAATGCCCCATTTGGTGAGTGTTTAAGGTTGTGTGAAAGATAGAGGTGACTTGCATTCATCATCTTTATTATTTTGTGATTGGATCTCATCACTCTATCTTCCAGAGGAACATTCATAGAGACACTATCACACTAATATAATATCATGTACTTTGCTTACTGCCTCCTGGCATTTTGTATCTATCAGTCTACAGAGCAGGGTTCTCAGTCGCAATATTATATTTTAGAATACGATTAGGCAAATAGTTTTTTGTGGGCAGCTTCCACCTCTTGCCAGATTTCTGTGTGCAAAGTGGTGTGTGTTATAATTTCCACATCTTTATCAGCAGTTTTATAACTAGCCATAACATATTTACCAAAGAGATAAAAGTAAAATGTAAAATAACAGAAGCCTAACAACCACAACAGCATCTAAAAACTCCTTACTACTAAGACCTGCTACTTTCTCTCCATGGTCTCTCTATTCAGAACAAGAAGTTCTGCCTGTGTGCCTATACTGAACTTACATATGAACACTAGAAATTTTACAAGAGCATTTTAATTCTATAACCTATGAAGACAATCATGGTTAATTTATATACCATGATTGTTAATAACCATGAATGGTTAATTCATAAAAAAATTAGTCTATTTTGGATACTGATACTGACCCTAATGAGACCAGTAATTGAAACAATATCTCTCAATGTTATCTGAAAAAATAATTCCCACTTGGTTGACTTATGGAAAGAACCCAAATAGAAGTGTAAAATGTTTTATTTCAGATTAATTTTTGATGATTCTGAAAATGGAAGGTAGACTGAAAGATACTATGGATTAATAAAAAGTGTATGATTCTAAGAAATGGAGTGAATCTTTATCCTCCTATACCATGTTAGCTCTCACAAATTAATAACTGAACACTTTTCATTTAGGAAAAACAAGACTATAGATTAATTTTCTTTAAATCTAGTGTTTTAAAAGTCTCATTATGTGTCATCTGAGTACTTAAATTCATCCAGGAGACTATTATATATGCCTTTTAGCAATAAATCTGTTGTATGAGTTTCTCTCCTTGATACATGACTAGAAAGTTCCAAGGAAGAATGCCTCTTGCACTTTGTTAAGGGAATCCAAAACAATTCTAGATAAAGTAATTTCTTTCTTTTAAAATCAGAAGGTGCTTCTTTGGTGAATATAAGGGTAATTATGTGATTGGCTACTTCCCTTTATGAGTGACCAGCTTTAATATAAGTTGAGAACCAGGAATGACAAAGGAAAAATGAGATACAGAAATCATTGATGGAAACAGTGACTGAGAGAATATCATGGCTACATGAGTTTTATATGACAATTGAATGTATCACAGTCTTCCTTCCTGTCTTGTGCAGATGAGGAATCTGAGGCTCAGTGTAAGTGATGTTGTTGAAAATGGAAAAAGCCTGCAGGCATAGTTCTTAAAAGAAAAATTCTAATCTATACTCCTTACCTTCTATATTTCTTTATGCCCCAATTTTTAAGGTGCACTGTCATTGTATTCTTAAAGAAGCAATATTGATATTTATATTCCTATTACAAAATGACAGTAGCTTTGGGAGTAAATAGAAAAGAAATTACTTGGACCAATTCCAAGGAAAAATAATTCCCTCAGTTATTGTACATTGTAAATTTTGGTCATTGGAGATAACATCTAAGCCTTCTTATTCAGAGGAATCTCTATTTCATTTCTTTGCAAAAAAAAAAAAAAAGGCAGAGTTTATTTTGCTGTGAAATAATTTTACCACCAAAATGTAATATTCCAATATTAGTAGCTTTTGATAATGGAATCGGTTACAGTTACAACCAAAGTTTTATTTTTTACTGTGAAACTTTTGTTTGCTATGAGAATTGATCATGTCCTCTGTCCATCAGTATTTGATTAATTAATGAACAAAATAATTAGGATTTTAATACAAATTGCATTAAAAAAAGGCAGAGTTTGGACTCAGGAAATTCAGGTGTTTGCCAATGTGGGCAACCTTTCTGGTGGAACCAGAAAGACGCTGAAGAACATGGGGACTAGGCACTGATAGTGCCACCTACAGAGGAAACTGCCTAGCTCAGGAGCAACAGAGAGTGGGAAACCCTGTCCTTTCAGGGTTGAGGAGAAAGGACCTGGTAACAGTGCAGGGAAGAGAACTAAAGCATTCAGCTTGCTGCTAAGTTGGACAAGACCAATGGAGGTTCCACCATCCTGATACTTAGAATATGTGAAGGTGAGAGCACTTCCTCAGCTTCCTTTCCCTTTTTTCATAGAAGTACCTGAAAATAGAAAACAACAATGGAGGTCTTGCCTCTATAAACCCTTGGGCTCCGTAAAGCTCTCAAGACTTTGACCTTTCTGTCCCTTCTCTGCAACGGTGTAATAACAAACTCATAACCTTGATGCTGTGGGGAACTCAAGAAAACTTCCCTTTCTTTCAACTATTGCTTCAGCTGGAAAGTGACTTTTGATTCTGTCATTGGGTAGGTTAAGCTGTCCTATAACCCTGTCATCCTCTGAGGTATTGGAAGACATAAAAGTAAGTCCAGTACTTTCCACAAAATACCTACAGGGGCACTTACTCTATCAGTTCTCCAATTACCCCTGTGACAAAGACAAAACATTGTTATAGATCAGCTAAAACCTCTAGTTTAGAAATGAGAATTTTGTAGTCCAACTGTGTGTGAAGCTGAGCATATTCTTAGTGTGGGCTTCTAGGATGCCTTTGGTCAAAGCATCCTTAGTTAATGGCTTGTATGGTTATTAAACAATAGAGCAAAGTCCCACTGAAGTCCTTAGATATAAATCTTTTTGCCTTATTTTCCTACACTAAAGTAAAGCTCCAGTTTTTCCCCTTTTGTTTTATTTGTCTTTTAACTAAAGGCAGGAAAGAAAGACCGTTTTAAATTCATCTTGAGTCATGTCTTAAGGTGGAGAGTATTGTAAAAGTCATTTATGAGCATGATAGACAAAACATCATTACCACTAGGATTATAAAATTTTAAGGTGGATTGTGTAAGAAGATTCAGGTATTTGCTGCAAATGCCCACCGACACTAGTTTGACCCTCATAGCCCACATAAAAAAGACAGGTGCATATACACATGGGTAATTCCATTGTTGGGGAGATAGACACACATGTCCAACCAGCATGGCTTACTCCAAGAGCTCTGGGCCAGTAGGAGAATTTATCTCAAAAAAAAAAAAAAAAATGTTAGGTGGTTACTGAGGAACAGAAAGTAAGATTTTCCTCTGGCTTCTATCCATATACATGTGTTTGTAGCCACATGAAGACACAGAACACATATACACTGTATACATACAAAATTGAAAATAGCATGTGAAAGAGAAATTATTTTCTTTAAGTAAAATTATCCAAAAAAAAACATGTATAAAGAATGGTATTATAATATTCAATCATTTGAGATTAGTAAGAAAATTTAATCTGGTATATTCATTAGCTTTCTCCCCACAAAATATTACAGCAAAAAGAAGTTTGTTTTGATATAACATGAAATAGCATTATATGTAATTAATTTGTGTAGTGGACTATTTCCATACTTCAAATTTCTGAAAACCTAGAAGAATTCCATTTTTAAAGCAGTTTCTCTTTCTAATAGGTGATAAAATTGCTGCTCTCCATAAATTTTCCAGAGATAGTGTTTTTCTTTTCATGCCTCAAAACATGGACAATAAAAATCTAAATGAGTTTGTTTTCTTGAACTTAGAATCCCATGGACACCTTTTTTTCCTCAAGTCTCTTCCCATTACCACATCATTCTAGTTAAAAATGTTTTCTATAAGTAGAATATGTGGTGCCTTAGTTTGGCTTGATTAAAACCAATTAGTCTCCCATTCTATCTTTTACATAGATATGAAGTATAGCAACAGTTTTCCGAAGGTAATGTCATTTTAAAAAATCAGCTACTCTCTTCAAGTTTCTAAAGCCATGAAGCGACATCATGATCACAGAAGTTTTTATAAAAGAAAGCATTTAATTGAGGTGGCTTGCTTTCAGTTTCAGATGTTTAGTTTATTATCATTCTAGTGGGACACAACAGCATGCAGGCAGACACGGCACTCAAAAAGGAGCTGAGAGTGGAGAAGGGGCTACATGTTGATCCACAGGCAGTGGGGAATTGAGACAATGGGCATAGCTTGAGCAGAGGAGACCTCAAAGTCTTCTCCTGCAGTGACACACTTCCTCCAACAAGACCACACCTACTCCAGCAAAGCCACACCTCCTAATAGTGCCACTCCCAGTGAGATTATGGGAGCCAATTACATCCAAACTACCATGGCTACATTTGCTCCATTAGTTTTACTTTTATACCTTCTAATCTGAAATTAAAAGTTGTGGGACGAGTCCCATGATTATGGTATGCCAAGGTCATTCTTGCTTTTGCTTAATATCCACTTTGTCTTTACATTTGTCCAGTACTGCTTTTGTGTGTTTTATATATACATATTTTTATGAGGTGGGGTTTGATTCACAATTGATTTTATTGCCCTTGAGTATTTTTTAAAGCAGAACTCTTTTTAATAAACTTTTTCTTTAATTTTAAAATCATGTTTTTTTTGTGTGTGTGTTTGTTTGTTTTGGTTTTTTTTTTTTTTAGATATAACTCTGTTGGCCAGTTACTAGTTCTTATCAGCTAGCCCTGTCTTAAACATTAACCCATTTTAATTAATCTAAGTATTTCCATGTGGTCTCATCTTACCGGAAAGAGGGGCTGGCATTCTGCTCTCTCCAGTCTCTCCATGATGACCCCTTCTTACTACTTCCTCTCTCCTCCTTCTCTACTTAATGTGCCCGATCTCGTCTGATCTCAGAAGCTAAGCAGGGTAGGGCCTGGTTAGTACTTGCAAGGGAGAAAGAAGAACTCTTGAAAAGAAAATTACTTGGTGTTCTTTCTGACGCTTTATTGAAGCTATATGTTTGCTAGGTTTCTTTAATGGTCTTTGCCTGATGGTCGTTGTCCATAATTTCAGATTTCATATAAAGGATTACACTGGCAATCTATTTTCCTTGGAAGCCTTCTAAGGTAGTGGTACCTGAATGTAAGACAGCACTGTCAGTAGATAGCCCAGATATAAAATGAGAATGTTTTTTAAAGGGCTAACTAAATGCATTCTAAAATCTGGCAATCAGAGGCTGGGTACTTGCTGTAGCTCTCACTCATGCTTCAGCAAATTTCTGAGCTTCCCTTATGTCCTGGTAAGAATTGAGAGTTGGGTGCCTTATCAAAGCTAAGTTTTATTACTTTTTAAAGATTTACTTTTTAAAATTTTGTATGTATGGCTGTTTTGCCTAAATGTGTATGTATCTGCACACCATGCATGTGATACTCTCAGAGGCCAGAAGAAGGTGCTACATGTCCCTAGACCTGGAGGTATAGGTGGTTGTGAGCTATCATTTGGTTTCTGAGATTGAAACCAAGTCTTCTGCAACAGCAGCAAGTGCTCCTGACTACAGAGCCACAATCCAACTCCAGTGTTCTTATTTTGTATATAAGCTCACATTAGGCTTATTCAAAGTCTAGCAAAATCAGGTGTCATAGGAGATGACAGAAGAGCACATTCAAAGGTGATAGGTGCTTCAGATTGCCATAGCTCATTTCCTCCTGTAGTCAATCCATGTTTACATGGTCCTTGTGTGCTATAATTTAATATGACTTCTTGTAAGAATTTGTAGAGATGATAACCTTTCCTTTGTTAGCATGATGATGACTTCTCTCTCCTACAGTCTCACAATTGCCTCCCAAGAGACCAACTCATAAAATAAACAAGTATAAAAGGTCCCTGATAACATTATAAACAACCTGAATACCTAAGAGAAACTTAGCCTCAGAGAGAAAAAAGTTATTATTAGTGCTGTGAAAAATTGGTTCACATGGGAATTGAAGTGTATGTATTAGAAAGCCCAAAACAAAATGACAGCTCTATGAATAAAATATGGAAAATTGGAGGTTTTGTATAGGACCAAAGTCCCTTATATGCAAATTTTCAAGCCTCTAAATCCACAGTTGAACCACTTACAGTTATGGAAAAATCAAATTTGCATAATATTTTACGAAGTTAGAAGACTAAAAGATATAGGGTGCCCATTTTCAATAAAAATTATAACAATATTAATTTTAGTGTTTCCTAAAAATTAAACATTGAAGTGCTCTTACAAAGGTAGTGAATAGCCTGAGGTAACACTCTCTATGAGGAAATTAATAGTGTTGTGAACATGATGAGAGCTACGTAATAATTAAATCATTGAACAACTGAAATGAGATTATGCCAAGGTTCTCCTGCATACATTTTCATATATTCTAAAAATATATGTTCCACATTAAATATGCAATGGTTTTGAACATGTGTGGACAAAAGTCTATTTTGCATTTCTAAAATGCAGCCAAAATCCCAAATTATAACCGCCTTGTCAGAAGTATTCAATATGCAACTATACAATAGTATTAATATTCTAATATTCTGCATGTATTTGGTCAGTTCTCTCAGAAAAAAAAAAATGTGTGCATAAACTCCAAGAAAGTAGTATTTACTTACTAGAGCTGTTCAAAAACAAAAACAGAAAACAAAACAAAACAAAAAAAAAAAAACCAAAAAACAAGCAAAGGGATATCTTAAATTGTCACCAAGCAGAGTCAGTGTCATAGTGTTATAGTTCACATATTTTTCCAGTCTGCTGCCATTAGCATCCTGAATTATCCAAATGACAACAGACTCATTATGTGCTGTTAGTGTGACTTTGACCCAATTCTTCTCTTGCAAATGCAGAGATTAAGCCCTTTGTCCTTCACAGTACCTCAGACCCTGTCAGGATTATTCATATATGAAAATGTAAATAAATGCTGAGTTGAACTGTTGGTGAAAGGACCATTCTGCTACTGTTAGTAACAGTTGCTAGGACTTAGTTCAAGAACTCAGCATCCTTCCAAGGGGTTTTAGATTTAAAGAAAGTGACTAACTAACTGACTGTGGGTGTCAGCTGCTCCATTAGAAAACAGAACAATTTACCATTGATAGAATTTTATAATCTGCTACTGTTTTTGTTTTCATCTATCCATTCATTTTTAAAGAATTGCATTTGTGATGCTATTTTGTTTTCCATTTGGCATGGGTAATGAATTATATATAAATGCATCTGTGTAGTCTCTCTGAATTACCTCTTCTGAACCCAAACTCAGACCAATGTATTTAATTACCAAAGTCAAATCTGGATTCAGTTACATAAAGGCCCTGACATTTAGATTTAAACAGGTTTAACACTCTCATTTCCCACCCAAAATCTAACTTGCTGAATTAACTCATATTAAAAAATCTACTGAATGTATATTGCAAATCTGTGCACATGAAGACTCTTGCAAGTGCCATAAGGCAAAGATCAGTGTAAAAGATGACATTATGATCAATATTATTGAATTTAAAGATGTACATATTTTATGGGTATGAGCATTTGCCTACAGGATTTTTATTAGCACCATGTGCATCTAGTGCCTATAGAGGCCAGAAGTGGGCATCAGATCTCTTAGAACTAAGTTCTTTACAAGAGCAATTAGTGTTCTTAATGACTGAGCCTTATCTCCAGCTTCAACTTGATTGGGAACACAATTAGGGTACATCTAGGAAGGTTTTTCCAGGAAATTTAACTGAGAGAAGAACAGCCCTGTATGTGCATGGCACCATCCAGTGATTCAGGATTCAGGGATGAGTACAAAGGGAAAGGGGAGCTGAGCACCACTGGTCATCTCTCTTTACTTCCTGACTGCAGACACAATGTAAACAGCTGCCTTCATTCCTTTTTCCTTAAGTGGCCTTTGTCTGGTATTCTGCCTCAACCCCTAGGAAATTAATACAATGTGTGGGTGAATTAAGGTAAAATTAAACATAACAGCAATGCCTAGAGACAAAACCCTAAGCTTAAAAGAAACTGGTTCACAAGTGACAGGAAGCACCCTTAGCTGGAAAAGCAGTATGTAGTGCCCCATTATCACATGTCTCTGCATCTCTTCAGGCCCTTCACTGTATTTATTGTAGCTTATCCATGTCATATTCCTTTGCCATGGCTAAAGAGAGGAAAATATTGAAGAATATATGAACAGAAATTTAAAGACAAGTAAGATAGAAAGTGATGAAATGCACACATAATAAATGTGTGGCTTTTCATAGCACAGATTAAAAACAAAATCTTAATTCTGAGAGATAAAACAACTAAAATTATGTAAATGGTAATCAATCAAGAATTTGGTTGTGAACACATGGGCTCACACAGGATTGTTTTTATCATCTCAATTCATATACAGAAAAAGTAGAAGCAATCTGGTTATCCATAAAACAAGTAAATGGATAAACAATTTGCCACACACTCAAATAATGGAATAACACATAGCAATGTAAAGAAAGAATGTGGATGAATCTTACTAATGCAATACTGAACGAAGGGAGATATGGAGGGTTCTTATTGTCAAATTTTTATTTACATGAAGCTATTAAAGGGATTTCTAATCTAGAATAGTTACAGTGCATATTAGACTGTCAGAAATTACACTTTAACTTATTTCTTTAAAGATATATTTTAGTTCTACTTAAATATGAATGATTTTTTATGTCTGTCTGTATGTATGTTTGCATGTAGAGCCCCTACAAACTGGGGTTACAGATGGTTGTGTGCTGCTATTTGGGTGCTTTCAAACTCAGATTTTCTAGAAGAGAAACCAGTGTTCTTAACTGCTAAGCCATCTCTGAAGCACTGCCTGCTATTATTATTTTTTAGTGAGGAGCTGGAGAAACAACTCAGAGGTTGATTGCTTCTCTAGGATGCTTGCAGGCATAGGATCAATCCTTAGGAACTCAAAAGGCAACATATTTTAAATCAGTGTTATCTACATTTATTTTTAAATTATAACAGTACTATTATTATTGTAGCTATCATTATTATTTGTGAGTGTGTGTGTATGTGTGTGTGTGTGTGTGTGTGTGTGTGTGTGTGTGTGTGTTTGTCCAATGCACTTCAAACTTTTTGGAGTAGGCTTTCTTCTTCCACCTTTACATGGATTGTGGAAATAGAACTCAGGTCTTCATTATTGCACAACAAACAATTCACCCATTCTACCCTGTATTTATTTTTGAAAAGATTATCTCTTCAAGCTTCAGAAACTAAGATTTTTTAGGTGTTATATATGTATGTTTGTTGGTAAAGTGTTTGCTGTATAAGCATGCATATCTGTTTTACTCTTGGAGCCCTAATAACACCTGGACCCATTGTGTACCTTCGACTACCAGACATTAGGGAACATTGACAGATAGATCTCTAGGGCTTACTTCTCATACACACTAGCTGAATCAGACAGAGCTCCAGATTCACTGGAAAAAAAAAAAAACCAATTTGTGAGCTTGTGAGCTCCCTAATTAGTTATCCAGAATCAAGTGGACAGCCCTGAAATCATACAAATACAAGCTAAATGTATTCCAAAGGTTATATATCTGTAATTATGTATATATAATATATACTCAGTGGTTAAATTAATAGGCTCTGCAGTTAAGAACACTGGTGGCTCCTACAGAAGATTTGGGTTTGATTATCAGCCCTCACATGGCAACTCACAACCACCTTAAACACCTGTCTTAGGGGATTTGACACCCTATCCTAGTCTTTTCTGGCCCAGAACACATGTGTTACACACACAAATATATGTTCATTTGTGTGTTTGTGTGTGTGTTTGTATGTGGGGGTGTATGTCTAGCAGTAAAAACTGAAAACAATAAAAACCCAAAAAAACAAAAACAAAAAAGAATCCAGAGAGGGTAGGGTGGGGGGATATTGGAGAAGCTGGAGGATGGAAAGAGAAGGAAAAATGGTGTAATTATATTTTAATCTGAAAAAATAAATTTTAAAAAGGAGGATTGGTGGAGATTGAGGAAGATACCTAAAGTTGACCAATTTTTTGCCTTTCTACACATGTTCAGCCCTACCAACACAAAAGAATAACACATACACTAAATATTTTAATATATCCATCATATTTTGCTAACAAATACCATGTTATTTTGCAGAAAATGAAAATAAAATATAGTATTAAATGTGGTTGGCTTACCTTTACAGCAATTAACTAACTCTCATTCTGCTGTGAAAGTCCTTATTAGCAAAAGATATTTTGGTGTTAAAATCATTCTAATTTGTGGAAAACAGAAAGAGAACATTTTCAAAATCCAGCAAAAATTATTTAGCAAACATCTGTCAGGGCAGGTACCTGCCACTTGATATGAATTGTTTTCTTTTTAATATTATTATTATTATTATTATTATTATTTCTTACTATACATATGTATCACAGTTCCCTCTCCCTCCCTCCCATGTCGGCCAACACCACCTCCCATCACATCTCCCCCTCCCCCGCACTGTACAGGGAGGGTTAGGCCTTCCAGGAGGGATCATCAAAATCTGTCAAGTCATTGAAGTAGGGTCTAGGCCCTCCCTCCTGTCTCTTGGCTAAGAGAATATCCACCATGGGGAATAGGCTCCCAAAGTCCTTTCCTGCACCACAGATACATCCTAGTTTCACTGTCTGAGGTCCCTTAGACTTCCCAGGCCTTCTAACTGAGACCCATGTTCAGGGGTCTGAGTCAGTCCAATGCTGGTTTCCTAGCTGTCAGTCTGGGGGGCCCATGAGTTCCCCCTTGTTCAGGTCAGCTGTCTCAGTGGGTTTCTGTAGCTTTCTCTTGACCCTTTTTCTTTTCATTCCTCCATCTCTGCAACTGGATTCCAGGAGTTCAGCTCAGTGTTTAGCTGTGGGTGTCTGCTTTTGTTTCCAACAGCTACTACATGCAGCTTCCAGGATAGCATATAAGATAGTTATCCATCTCATTATCAGGGAAGGGCATTTAAGGTAGCTTCTCTACTGTTGCTTCAGATTGTTAGTTGGGGTCATCCTTGTAAATTTCTGGACATTTCTCTAAAGTTTTCTCTTCAAACCTATAATGGTTCCCTCTATTGTCTCTCTTTTTTTCTCTCTCTCATCTATTTGTCCCCTGTCTCAATCGTCCTAGTCCCTCATGTTCTCCTCTTCTCCCCTTCTTTTTGTCCTAACTCTTTTTCCACTTAGTGACCCCCTGGCTCCCAATATGCCCAGGAGATCTTGTCCCTTTCTCCTTTCTGTGAGGGACGATGTATGAATCTCTTAGATACCTCCTTGTATCCTAGTTTCTCTGGCGGTGTGAATTGTAGGCTGATGAATTGTTTTCTAAAGGTGTTAGTTAACTTTTCAGTTCAGGATAAATCAGACAGGGGAACTGCTAACAAGTCCTTTCCAAACACTCCTGTGTGGGAAGGGATTGAATGTAAGCATTAGAATAGCCTGGGATCCATGGAAAATTTTACTTGACTGGGAATTTTGTGAAAGCCTTATTTTCTGTTGGTATGCAGTGGGAAAATCAGTGAAACTGGTCAGCTAGAATGACTGTGAGTGGAAACATCTTTGAACTTGGTAAATGAACAATTTATAAATAGGCAGAAATGATTTCTCTGTTTAATATTCCCTTTCCCTCCCTTGCTGTACTTAAATTCACTTCAGTCCATTATTACCAGAACCTTTGCGGAGACTGGTGAGGATGGAATATTTTGATCTTAGGTGACAGCCCACTGACTCTTTGCTGTTGTGTCTTCCCTTAAAGAGGTGAAGTATGTTTGAGATCATCTCTGCAACCCTCTGATGAGACTCAGTGGCCAGTTATATATACGCCAAGACTCCCTTTCTTTTTGATTCTTTCCTATGTCCACACAATAAGCATCCTTTGTTGTCACTGCTATTCAGTTCAACTATAGCTTCTCTGCCACCTCTATCATTAGACTTGATGATCAACACCTCTTAAATCTCAGTGTTTCTAAAAGAACAATATATTCTTCTTGTGTTGACATTCTAGCCCACTGAAAACATCTGCCTTGATTCTGCTGACTTTAGTCATCATTTCCTGAAGATTGATTGCCTGCTCTGCCTCCCACCTGGAGTTTCCAGTCCCCTTTATGCTCAGTCCTATGTTACCTATAATCTGACCATTCTTTAATACCTTTCATCCTGTGATTTTTATTGTGTAAAATGTGATGTATGTGATTATCTTTTTCTAAGTGCATACATGCACGTGTGTGTGTGTGTGTGTGTGTGTGTGTGTGTGTGTGTGTGTGTGTGTGTACCTGTGGAAAACAGAAGAACGTGTCAGATACCTTGGAGCAAGGGTTACAATGCAGGTTGTTGTGAACAGCCAATGTGGGTTTTGGGAATTTGAAACTGAATTAAGGTCCTCTGGCAGAGAAGGAAGACTCTCTAAACCACTAAGCTATGTCTCCAACCTTGCATTCCAGGCTTATTCTCCTTGGCATCCTGTTACACCTATGTCTTGACCTGTTCCACTAAGCAATTTCTGTTTTGGTGTTTTTTCTGCTCTCTCCCTCCTCACACCACTGGTGCCCTGGTGTAACAGTGTCTATCTATGATGGACCTGTCATAAATACAATTACTTTTGTGGTTGTTCAAGGTAAAACACAGTGCTAAATGAGAAGCTAAGGCTTCGGCCAACAACATTACCTAATTCTAGCACCAGTTTTGTTGAGGAATCATTCCAGTCTGAGGGAAATTAAAACTGAAGCCAAGAATCCTTTGATTCAGAGAGGCAGAGCCATTGCTTTTGAAATAAAATAAAATAAAAAAGGAGAACTACAGATGACACAGAACTTAGGGAATAAAGTCAAGAACAGAGGAGGAGCATGCTCTGAACCAAAACTTTGGAGCTAGGAAAACAGGTGCTTCTATAAAGCCCCGGCCCTGGGTGAGAATCTGAATTCAAATCACCAGCAGCCAGCACCCACATGAAAATCACCACCTGTTTTTGCTCACATCCACAACCCCAGTGCTAGGATCAGAGGAAGAAGAGTGCCTGGAGCTCTCTAATAAGCAGTCTGGCTAATTGATGAGCAAGAAACTTAAGAGACATATGCACGTAGTCTTTACTTTGGTGTTAGTGTTATGGTATCTTCTAACCAAAAAAAAAAAAAAAAAAAAAAAAAAGTCTTCAAAATTCTAACAAAGTCCTTGAAATGTTTATTCTTTTTGGCATAGTTTTTCAATTAAGCTGAATGGACATAACTAAAACTTATTAAGGAGGAGAATGCTAGTGGAAGCCACCCAGTGTCCAACCTTGATCTTCATACACACGTATACAGCTCTATGCATACATGTACATACATGAACTACAGACATAATCTCACACGCTGATTTAAACTTGGTTATCTCACAACACCTGCGATTAAAGCTTTCTAATAATTTGCTAATATAAAATACTTACCGGTTGATCAGGATAGATACAAATAAAATGTAGCTTTTTTTTATTTTATTTTCACATCATAACAACTAAACAAACATTTCTTTAATAATGGGCAAGGCCTCAGTTACTGATTAATAGATCCACTTATATGTGAGCTCTTTCATCTTAAAATGAAAAATGAACAGTTTGTGAAGAGAAAGAAAATGGATGGAAGAGGAAAATCATGGTATTTTTCAAGCAATAATAAAATATATATGTACTACATATTCTATATAAGGATTTATATACATAATATGTAAGCCACACAAACTGAAATAATATGACTTTTGCATATAAAACCAAAATATGCTAGTCTAAGTTTAATATTTTAATATTACTACCATTTTCCTTTTTGGGGGCAGGGGCTTCATTTTGCTTCTCTTGTATTCAATATCCTCTTGGGTAACAGGTTTTTAGAGTTTTCCTCCAAATGACTAAAGATAAGAAGGTTATAACATGTTCTTGATCCACCCCAAGCTGAATTCTCAAGCCAGGCTGGCCTTTATAAATATACCTATCACAAACTGCTTATTTTCTGGGTTTTGAACACTTATTCTCATTTAGCACTGAGAATCCTGCTGAGCTACTTTCAGTTTGCTGACTTTGCTGTTTTAGTTGGCCTTTGGAAGGATACTCTGCAAAATGGATGTTTCCGTACGATATCACTCCATACTGTTATTAGAGGCTTGTTGACCATGACGATATTTACAAGGCTCACATTTTCTACTACCATGGTTTCTGTCATCTTAGCAATTGTATTCTTCTCAGGGCAGTGAACCAGCTAACTACAGCATCTCCTTAGTATCTATTTTGAGAGTGAATCACTTGTGATGGTAAAAATGGGATTTATCTATAAAATCGGACAACTGAATTGTCACCTTCCCTTTGGGTGGTTTTCTAATTATAATTTGTTCTGTGGAGTTTCAGGAAATGGGAGAATAAAAAAAAATCAGACTCTCTTGTGTTTCTGTGAAGCAAACAGGCTTAGTGCATCCTGGGAACTTAGGAAAATGGGCCTAGGAATAGCTCAAAATAACCAACTGGCTTCTTATGAAGATGAACCCATGTGGTTGAGACTGCCCTTAGCCTTACCTGAATTTGAGAAACGATGATCCAAATGATTTCTATCCCAAAATAGACTGCTGCTCTCTAAATATGTTATCTATTATCATGACCACAACATTCCCACTCTGTGCATCAATTGGAGTAAGATACAGCCTATTGAGTTGGAGTGAACTGGAAATAAGGGTCCCCTGATCACAGGAAACTCTGGGGTTTGTTGACATTGATCGGAGGGTAGTCAGATAACTGGAAGAATGCTGATCCTTTTGATATGCCTAGACATCGCTGTGCCATCTTGTTTGTCAATGTGTTCTTTCACACATACCCTTTACCTGGAGCTTACACTAGGGGAGAAGGAGATAAACTGAATTTGTTAGCGTTAACTTCGTATGGAACTTTAAATTGTCCATGATTGACACAGACATGGATATCCCAGAAAACTATTTAGGATATCCTTATTTCTAATGGCCCTTTCTGTTTCTTCTCGACTATGATTCTTTGTTTTCTTTCTCCACTGTTAATATCTTTACTTTCTACTGTAGTCTAGTCTCTGTCACTACTTTCACCCACTCCTCGTGCACAAATACTTTCATAGTTCCAAATAAGCTAAGTTTGTTAAGAAATGCATTTGGGTGAGGTCTAAACTTATCTGTGGGTATAAGGACAAATGTTCAGAATTTCATTGGGCATTATGCTATTTTGGAAAAATGATGGTTTCAGGTTCTCCCTCCAAGATCCACTATTTATTAGCCTTAGGTCATTGGCAAGGCATACATTCCCTGTTGTTGATTGTGTCTGAAATACAAATAAGGAGCTGCTGGTTATTGCCAAGGTATGTTTGGCACTTTATTGTTAGTACGTGTCATGGTTATCATATCATGATGGACATTGTTGTGGCTGGGTAGGACTGTGTTGATTCACTCCTTTGGAAGTTTGCATGGCAACTTGTAGTTGTAAAAGCTAGTCTTCAGGTAGGAGTCTTTTAAGAAAGTTCTAACTCAGGGTCCTCTGGAGTCTCTAAAATGAATCTTTCTTAGAACCCAGTAGGATTGTCATGGGTTTCAGATCTAAAGTGACATCTTTCATGTAGGCCTTAGGGAGCAAACCTGCAGTTCCTTGGATGTTAATCACTCTGGTGTGGGCATTGGAAGTTGTTAGCCATTTTTTGGTTGCTGTTATCATTCTGCCTTCCTGGTGGATCAGAATTCCTCAGTATTTGCCAGCAGCTAGTGTTATAGCTCCTGATCACACTGACTTGGCAGATCTCTGGAAATCTTCCAGCAATAGGAGCTTGCAATTTTTCTTTTTCTGTCTCCTTATTCATGCTATTTGTAACAGTATTATTCTCCCCCAAATCAATTCATGTGTGTATGTATGCGAACCCTTGGTATATTTATGTATGCAGCTTCCCATGTATGGACATAGACACATGTATTTATGTATATGTAGATTCAAAGTTGTTGGATCCTTAGAACTGGAATTATAGTCATTTGAAAGCTATCATGTGATATAGACAGATTTTTTTCTTTGGGCCACCAGCTTACAAAACATGACACAGAGTCTTATTAAATATCAAAGCTCAGAATACATTTTAGGCTTGTCTCACTAGCTCTTATAATTTAAATTAACCCATTTAATTTACATGTTGCCACATGGCTCATGGCTTTCACCTCCCCTCCTGCTGAGTCTGGGTGGTGACTCTCCTTTCTTCTACCGAGAGCTTTCTGTCCCCAGAAGTTCCGCCTAACCTCTTTTTGTCTAGCTAATGGCCATTCAGATTTTTATTGAACCAATCACAGTGATATATTTTCACACAGTATAAGGGAGTATTCCACAACAATGCGACAGCTTGGAATTGAACCTAGGTACTCTACAAGTGCATCAATTGTCCATAACCAATAATATTTCTCCATCCTTGAATATGAATATTTAATTCCCTAAAATGAAGTAGATTAAATGATCTACCTTTTCAATAAGTAGAAGAATATTATAGCGGGAAAAAAGCCATTGAGTTCAATAACATCATAAAATGTAGCTGGAAGTTTCTCTCCTGAATAACCACTCCGAGGCTTATATTAATTATAAATATTTGGCCAATGGCTCAGGCTTTTATTAAGTAGATCTTACAACTTAAATGAACCTATTTCTATTAATCTGTGTATTACCATGTAGCCATAGCTTACCGGTGATGTTGGGACATCTTTCTGGTTTGGTGGCTAGATGGCATCTCCCAGACTCCACCTTTCTTAACTGTATGTCCCACCTCCTATAGCCTAAAGCAGCTTTATTAATCAACCAATAAAAGCAACACATATTTGCAGCATATAGAAGGACATTCTATACTAATAAAGTTTTCTTTAAACTTAGAAATAAGTGGTCTTTGCATTACTTACTTATTCATTTACTTGACAGGGTCTTGCAATGCAGATTCAAATGCCCTTACATTCACCTACCCCACAGTTCTGCCTCCTGTGTGGTAGGGTTCTAGGTGTGGAACATGATGGCAAGCTCCATGGATGCATTTTAAATTTGCTCAACACAAAATCATTGAAAAAGAGTCTTTGTTAGAAGGTTGAATTCTAGTGACCGCTTGCAGATGTTGATAGAAAAGAGCCTGACACAATAAAAGCCATGTCACTATGTCCATTACTTTTATGCCCAGAATTAATGGAACTAGTAGCATTGTTCAAAATCATTCCAAGACATTCATAGTCTTAGCATCACCTCTTCCTTGTGACCAGCATCCAGTTATAAGTAGGAAAGAATTGGCTGTTAACTTTGGCTTCTTTGCCTCCTGTACAGTTATTTTGATGATTGGTTTAGCCACACTCAAATATTAACTTTATTGACTTGGATATTTTAGTCTGGAGCTTCATTTATCCTGTTCCGATCCACCTCTCTGTATCTGTGACAAAAGATGGCTACTTTTAAAATTTTTTTCTTTTCCTTTATTCTTTGAAATTTCCTTACATGTTTACAATGAAATATAATTCTACCTCCCTACCCTACTCTTCCGCCAAATTCCCTTATCCAATACATCCCACTCTAAAATTCATGTTCTCTTTTCTTCTCATTATTATTCTTGTTACAAACCACTAAGCCCAATTAGTACTGTTCATGTATTCATGTATGCAGTGGTATGAGTTGTCTTTTTCTTCCTGTTACTTCTTTATTGGGCATTTTCAACTCTTGAGAGGTTAATAAAATACATGTACACTTGTTTCTTTCCTACATCTCCAGTCTCACTGCCAGGACATCCATGGTCACTTGTCCTTCAGCAGGAGTCCAGGACTTTGAATGACACTGACAATAAAATAGATGTACCAGGATGACAGACAGAGCAGAAATACAGAATGTGTGTTCTTGAGAGTAAGGGTTGTCATGCCATCTAAGGTAGCTTATATATCACATGATAGCAAGTAAGCTGCTGATCTTTGGGATTTTCTATTTCTTCAACAAATCTAGTTCATAACACTGCTTAAATATTCTGAAAGAGATATTAAAATGGTGGAAACTAATACATGAATGGGATAATAGCTTGACAGATGCATGTGTGGTTTGTGTAGATGATATAAACAATAGGAGTTAACTGGTTTTTGATAACGTTATATCATTGTGAGTTTAGATAAATTGTTTTTCCTCTCTAAGGATTCTTCTACAAAGGTACAAATCTGAATCCTTTAGCAAGACCATCCCATCCTTGATCTTTTGGAATACCTTAATCTTTTAGCATTCCAGATGCAACCTCTAAAAGACAAGGTCAGAAAGAAGGCAGGGCACCCAAATCCAGCTAAGAGTTCTTCTAATAAAAACCTGTGCCTCACAGAAGTTTTCAGCTCTTTTGAAACTTGTTAAAAACACAACCAACTGAGCTGCCATGAATAAGATTTCCTGTCTCCCTCACTTTCCCATCCAAGTACTAAACAGGCCCTAAGGGCAGCAGTCAAGCAGAAAGGCAATTACATGGGGGTGGGGGGGTGGGGGGGAGGTAAAGAATAGCAATCAAAGTAATTGAAAGATGATATGGTAGCAGGAGATATGGAGATATGATATCAAAACTTGAGACTGCCAGATCTGGAGAAAGAGTGTTGAAAGTGAAAGATTTTAGAACAAATCAACATTTCCAAACAGGAGAACCTACTGGGCTAATCCAGCTTGAAAATTTACAATGGAATTTTGTGCTCTTGCCTCTCTCTCTCTCTCTCTCTCTCTCTCTCTCTCTCTCTCTCTCTCTCTCTCTCTCTCTCTCACACACACACACACACACACACACACAGAGTAATATGATCATAATCTATTGGCTAGTATTGTGTATTTCTCTGGCTAAGGCTTTGCTTTGCAGATGTTTTACCATTTTTATCCTCTTCCCTTTATTCCTTTTCTATGCTTATCTTCACACCCAGGAGCTAAAACGGAAGGTTAAAAAAAAAGAACTACCTGGACACATGCTAAACTGTGTTGTATTCACCAGTACCTGTGATCTGGAGGTGACAAAGGTCTTCATCAAAGGCAGCCAATTCTCTATTGTCGGGAGCAGCAGGGAGTGACCACTTCATGCAGGCAAGGAAACAGTGAGAACCCTTAACTGCAGACTTTGGTGGAATAACCAGTGATTCTCCCTTTCACTGAAGCTTTGCTGAGTGATGCCTGTAGTTTATGAAGGTGCTTCTTGGGGAGTTATTACACCAGTGTTTGGCATTTAGTAGCTTTTTAGCTCTCTGTTCTTCCTGTAGGATAGTAATATATGTTAGTTTAGGAAGGATGGTTATTATAACAATAGAATCCAAGTGACTTTTGATGAGTGAGTTTATTTATTTTACTGTGTTGTCATATACTCTACTCTGGATGTTCATCAAGTAGAATACTAGATTCCACTCTCAAACTAAACATGATTGCCTGATTTTTTTTCAAACAAATATCAGGTCTTCGTTACTCTCCACACTTCATCTCCCCCTTTTCTCTTCACTGAGAAGCACATTTGTCTGCAACTGGTACAAATTTATCTTCTTTCTCAAGATCAGCTTGAGGAATACCTGTCTCTTTTACAATCTCTCAACCTACAATCTTTATTCTAGTCCCAGTGACTTTTTGCATTCTCTTTAGGAATTTTCTTCCTACTGAGGGGTTTCTGAAGAACAACGACCATGACCATAAAATTAGCATAACATTCTGTGGGAAGAAGAGACTCAGTCAAATATTACTTTGATAGGACAGCAGGAGCACATGCTGTCACAGAGCTACTGATACATGCTTTAAGTCCCGGGAGCTCATGGACTTTTCTAGATCTCATTGTTAGAGTGTTGTGATGTTTAAGATTTTCAAGTTAAAACAAAATTGGCTACCATACTTGTATAATAGTGTATTATGGGAATTAAATACAGGGGCTTGTTTCCCATAAAGTCTTATGACTTACATTTTCTTCATTAACAAACAAAGCCTTTTTGTTTGCCTAGATTATGAGCCTTCCAACATGAAAATAAAAACAAGAAATCAATTTATTTTTATAAGGGAGGAACTAGTGAGTAAGTAACTCTAACAACCAGAATTTTTTTTTCTGATAATACAAGGGTCAATGCATTCTTGCCTTTCCCTTCTGGAACACAAATTTTATTATTATTATTATTATTATTATTGTAGTGCCTGTGCTATGATTTGTTCCACAATAGTCCTGTGAAGACCTGGAGATTGAAATAAAGAGACAAGAAAGCGGGTCATTCGTTCAATGGCAATGTCAGGATGCCCAATGCCGTTTATTGAGGGGATGGAACAGCACAGTGGAATATTGACTTACAGCACAGTGGAAAATTACAGGATTTTTAGGCTTAGCTCCTCTGCATGAGGTGTTGTTATCATGAGGTATGTATTATCAAAACAGGAAGAGTACCAATAACAGCTTTGCAGCAAGAAGCTCTGGCCAACAGCTTTAGGCTTGCTCAAGGTGCCTCCAGGGTCCATGCAGGGCCCTTCAGTTCTCCCTTTCTTTTAATATAAACTAACATTTGTTTTAGGTGTCAGAGGACATTAGCATAATTTCTTACCCTTATTGGAGAGGTCACCCAGGCCCACAACCCTCCTGTCTTAGGTTGGATATTTGCCCCCTTCTGCCTTACCCATTTCTGGTGAATAAAACCATTCTGTCAGCCACATATGGGCAGAGGCATTTTCTCTTGAGCCAAAGACAGTAGAATCTGTCTCGTTGGAAAGCTGGCCTGGGCCTGTCTAATGCTGTGGATGAAGTAGCACCAAGTGAAAGGGCTATGAACCCCAGTGAGAGAGAGCTTGCCCATTCTCTAAATAATCTGCCCACAAGTTGAAGTCCTTGTAAAAGGTCTTCTGCACTGGCAGGTGGTACTCAGGTTTCATTGATGTTAATGATCGGCATGGCTAAAGTCTGTGTATAATTTAAAAACTGATGTATTAACACAGATGTGTGTGCTCAGGCACCCAAACAGGGTTATCTGCATCTTGTGGAAAGACACAAACCGACCTTCAGGCCCACACTAGAACTGGGACGCACCATTGTCCAGTAGTGACATTCTTCCACATAAATGAGCCAAAGTCAGATGGCCAAAAGCACCAATGCCTGTCAGATGCAGATCAAGCAGAACCATCAATAGTTAAAATTTTTTATACAATACAAGTGAAAGTTGATTATGAGGAGACCCTGTAAATTACCCCTTTTTTGTTTTATGAAGATAAGTTTTAATTGTGTGATGTGCACTCTCTACCATGGCCTGGCCTTGAAGATTAAATTTTTTTTTTTTTTTGCAAAAAAGAGTTGAAACCCTGACTAGTGTAAGCAGGGCCATTATTAGTGTTTAGTTGTCTGGGCATTCCCATGTAAGTAAAGGCTTGAAAACAATGGCTCTTAACATCCTTAAGCCTTTTTCCAGTATGGGTAGAAGCAAATATGAGATGAGAATGGGTATCCACAGATACATCAACAAATTGTAGTTGGCCAAAGGAACAAAGGTAACATCCATCTGTTAGATATCATTAGGGTTAACTCCATGGTGTGGAACAGATAAGAACTCTGCACATAGGGAGCAATTTTAAACTATATTAATAGCTTGGACTCTAGTAATTTTAAAATGGAATTTAAGTGACCTTGTAGTAAGGTGAAAGGTTGTATGAGCTTTGTAGGCTGCTTCATAACCAGACTCTCTCATTATTAAAATCGGCAATGTCATTTTCTTTACTCAAAGAACCGGGCAAATCAGAATGCGCTTGGAGATGTTCTATAAAAATTGTATGAGAGCACCTCCATAGTAGGCTTTGTGTGGCTAGTAAATGTTTCTGTACATGAGAGACCAGAGCTATATAGACAGCAGTTTCTAAGGGGGGCCAATATATGATATACATATTTACTGTCAGTGTATAAGTTAAACGGCTCATCAGAAAAATGTTGAAGGGCTAATTGTACTGCAGCTACTTTAGCAAATTGTGTAGATTTCACTTTAAGTGTAGACCATTTAACAATGGGAAAGGAAACAAAGACTGCTTAACCATTTAAGGAGCCGTCTGTAAATACATTGCGGGCCCCCTTTAAAGAATTTTTGGAAATAATCTTGGGGAAACACACAGGGTGATTTAAAAAAAATGAGCTAATTTATTGGAAGGAAAATGACTATCAAAGTAGCAGAGTGTGGAACATAAGAAATGTGCCTAATCCTCATCAAACTGTTGAAGACATTGTATCTGTTGTTGAATATAGGGAGTGACAATTACATATGGGATCTTGTCAAAAACTTGAAGACTCATTTTGTATGTTTTGTGAATAATGGAAAGCATTGTCTGGGGATAAGATCTAACTATCTTTTCTGAGGATGTATGTTCATGTACCCATAATATAGGACCAGTTTGCCAAAACACCGTGGTAGGGGAATATGCTGAAGCAAAAACATTGGTTTTGAGAATAGTTCATATAATTGAAGTGTGTAGATTGGAGGCATTTTTGTACAAGTTGTATGCATTCTCATGCAGCAGGTATTAAGATGCATGGAGAAGTGGGATCAGAATCGCCTAGTAATAATTGATGACCCAGGTATTGATAGGGTGATTTTTGTTATAACTTTTCTGTGGCTATTTTTAAGCCAGCTAGTTGAAGATTATATTGTAATTCCCCCAAAACCTCATTTACTTTCTTAGGATCTGGGCCGGCTAAAAGAATATCATCTATCTAATATATAATATACAGAGATTGAAATTTCTCCCTAATGGGAGCAATGGCCAAATATACATGAATTTGACAAGTAGTGGGACCATTTTCCATTTTTTTAGGCAACACCATTTATTGATATATCTTATAAGGCTCTTTTAAATTAATAGAAGGAATGCTAGCTAAATGTAAATCACCCATTATCCTGAGGATATAAGGGAATGGTAAAAAAAAAAAAAACAATTTTTTAGGTCTATAATTAATAAATGATAGCCTTGATGAATACCAGTCAGGTAAGTCAGGTTGTGTGGCTCCCATAATTTGCATACAATCATTAACAGCTCAGGGATCTTGTAGGAGTTTCCATTTTTCAAACTTTTTGTTTTTACAACAAAAAATGGCATAGTCCATGGAGAAGTGGAAGGAACTATATGTCCTACCTCTAATTGTTCCTGTACAAGTTGATGTGTAGTTTGTAATTTCTCAATAGATAAGGGCCATTGCTCCACCCATACTGGGTTATCAGTTTTTCAGATAATAGGAATAGGAATAGGCTTCACAGCAATAACCCCTAATGAAAATTTTCCAACTCAGAACCATCTCCAGCTTTTTTGATAATTAAATTTTTGGATGTAACAGACTGAGGGTCGTCTTGGAGGAATTTACCCAGTCCTCTTTCTTGTACATAACCTTGGTCAGCCAGCGTATTTTTAAGAAGCTCAGGAGTAAGGATGGCTCCCATGCCTGAAACTTATCTCTTTCCCAAAGATTAACAGGGATATGACCTAACACAAAATGTTGAACAAGACCTGTATGTCCTTTATCATCTGGCCATTTAAAAAACTGAGTACTACATTCTGGAGCTACAGCAATAATCACTCCTCTATTAAAGGCTATTGAATTATTTATATAGATTCTTTTGGCTCTCAGGACATTTTGGCTTTGGCCATTTCCTGCTGACCCGCTCTGGAGGCCAGCTGTGGGAGGTGTAGATTGCCAATCCTTCCAATTAAGTCATTGACCTGATATCTTTTTTACTATATCCCAAACAATTTAAATAGTACCTTTTGTTAGGATTTACACATTCTTAATCATACTTCATACACTTGTTTGTGTGGTCATACCATACATATAGAACATACATACATACATACATACATACATACATACATACAAGGTGGCATTTGTGCTCATAAGCTTTACATTTTTTAAAAATTTTGTTTAAGTTCTGCTTCCAAAGTATCTTTTTCATCAGTTACAATAGAACTATCATCTCGTAGTTAAGATCTATCTTGTTCTTATAGATTTTATAGAATTTAAATCTTGTACTTCCTCAAAAGTCCTAATCATCTCTGACATTTTTTCCTTTTACTTTATAGTAATGAATTCTTTAGCTGTCTTGTCTTTTCAATAGGGCCACTAATTGCCCATTGAGCATTTCCTTATAGTTACTGGCACCCATCCTTCAATACACCCTCATTCACTTACTTTGCTGGCCAGCCTCTGAGGGCGATCTCTTAGGTGATCCATTCTTCCAAATCACGGTGGAACCTCCCACTTGTAGCGCCCACACTACGATCTGTTCCACAAATTGGGCGAAGGCCTAGAGATTGAAATAAAGAGACTAAACAGTGGGTCATTCATTCAATGGCAATGTCAGAATGCCAAATGCTGAATGCCATTTATTGAGGGGATAGAACTGGCTTAAATACAGACTTACAGCACATTGGAAAATAACAGAAATTTTAGGCTTAGCACCTACCTCCCCATGAGGTATATGTTATCACGAGGCATGTGTTATCAAAACAGGAACAGTACCAATAACATCTTTGGGGCAGGGAGCTCTGTTCAACAGCTTCAGGCATGCTCAAGGTACCTCAGGGGTCCATGCAGATCACTACAATTATTATTATTATTATTATTATTGTTGTTATTATTATTACTATTTTGTAATGAATCATCTTGACCATAGTTTTTCCTGACCCCAAACTGGTTTCTAATACATTACATTGTTAAATTTCAAACCTAAAAATAAATAAATAAAAGCTGAGGTATGTGTTTGACATACCAAAGCTGGACCTGGCTACCAGTTTCTCACATCATCCCTCAAACACTACCTGTTACAGGGCATGGCTGGCAAAACCTGCCCTATACCCTCAACTCCCCCAGCCCAAAGGCTGGGCTCTCCTTCCCACAAAGACTCTTCCGTATATCTGCAATAAACTTTCTCCTCTGCGGTACCTAGAAGCAGCCTTCCCTTTCCCTTTCTTTCTTTCTTTCTTTCTTTCTTTCTTTCTTTCTTTCTTCCTTCCTTCCTTCCTTCCTTCCTTCCTTCCTTTCTTTCTTTCTTCCTTTCTTCCTTTCTTCCTTTTTTTCATCCATAGAGGAAGGCTACATGGCAACCAGAATGGATCACGGCCTTTTATCCTTTAATCTAAATCAAACCTATAAAGCTGCTGCTGTTGGTCCTCAGAAAATCATTTGGGTTTAATTCCATTCTCTTTGAAATATTATCTCATCAGTTTAAAACATTCCTAGATGTGTACCTATCAGGGACTAATGCTTTCAGAATGTTGCTGTATCTTTCCCTCTAGGAACAGATGACAAAAGGGAGCTAAGAAATACAAGGAGCTGATAGTTGGAACTAATCACCATAAAATACAAAATGTAGAAAATGCTCTACAAGACATTAAAAACTGACTTCTTGACTTCTTTTTCATTAATATTTTGTGACTTTGGTGTCATGATTGAAATTGTGTACTTGGCTTATAAACTTCATCCTGGTGATCTTCAAGTAAGATCACGTTGCTCACCCATTTCCTTTCACAATCTATGCACAATGGAGCATTTTTGCCTTTTTCTGGGATTGACTCCAACTCCCTGAGGTATGGAGATCAAACTAGGGCATGGTCTACAAACCCTTTAGCAGTGACCTGAATTCTCAGTCCCTAGACACATTAAAAATTATGACAACTCATGAGCATGATACTAGCATCTAGAAGATACAAGTTAAGGAGAGCCCTACTTTATAATGGGAATCTCTTCTGTCCCCCACACATGAGAGTGGAACTGAGATTCATAAATCTTAATTACTTGACATTGACATTGCTAGTGACAGTCTCAAATTAAACCTTCAGTGCCTGTTACAAGAAATTTCTTCTCATGGGACTTTAGTCTTAAAATCTGAATGGGATCTCAGGTATAGTCATAGTTAATAAAATTAAAAGGCACAAAAATAATCCCATGCTTTGAATAGGTTTTCTTTCTTTGTGTTGTGGTTGTCTAAGGACAAGTCCTACACAGTATGGAACATAGTCGTCAAAGCTATAATGTTCTGCCCTTTCATTCCATATTTCCATAATGCCCACAGCTTTGGTAACAACACATTGGGAGAGAAAGGTCCTTAAGGTGCCTCCAATGAATTATGTCTGAGTTTTAGGCACACTGTGTGATATGTTTATAATATGTGGAAGTACTTGGAGAGCCTATTTCACACTACATAGATAGCCTCTACAGATGTGAAACTACAGAGTCTAGCTCAGCAAGTAACACAGTGGGGTGTGTGAGTAGGGTCTGTATAATGTCCCCTTTATATCCTGGAATGAATGTTGGGGAAATATGGTTGACTTCATTCATAGGTAGGAATGTGTCCTGGGCAGTGTGGTTATCTTGATGGCACCCTAGCTGCAATTGTTTTAAAGTTTGTGTTCATTATCAATGAGGCCTAGATTTTTTTCCCTTAATTTTTAATCTTTAAATAATGTTATACAGCAAGTTTTTGGGATTATTTTATTTACTTATTTATTTTAAATTTGTACATGTGTGTGGGGGGGTGGGGGGGGTGATCTGTCTACCTGTCTGCCTGTCTGCTTGTTTGCATATATGCCACATGTGTACAGTGCCTTCAGGGAACAGATGCTCTGAAGCCAGAATTACACATGATTGTAAGACACTCAAAGTGAGTGCTGGAAACCAAAACTTGGGTCTTCTTCAAAACTTGGAGACATCTAAACAGCAGAGCTGTCTGTCCAGTCCCATATCTGGATTCTATTTTATCTTTGGCCCTGTGTCTTGTCTCTCTGTACCCAGCTTTGAGCATTCACCTATGTTGTCTCCCTTACTCTGGTAAAAATCCTTCTATTGAACCTTCCTCATCATATCACTCACCATAGCCTCATTCCAATTCTGCCTAGTCATTTCAGGAAAAAAAAAAAAAAAAAAACTTCACAATTTGTATTTGTTTAGGTAGTAAAATTATACAGCCCCCCCCACCTCTCTTGTTCACAAGGTCCAGATAAGGTTACCTGGTTCCTTCTTCTTTATAAACTCACCTGAATACCTATATCAGCAATAGAATTCTGAATATTCTCAATATGGCTAGAAATGGATATGTAGCAGGATAATGTGGTGGGGGAGATGGTCCTCAATGCAAGTTAGAGAGCTATCAGAGCCATCAAAGAAAAGAAATGGGTGCTATGTGGGCAAAGAGTTAATATTTTATTAATGTTTTAACCCAATAGAGTTGCTGAAAAAGATTCATGAACATAGACTCATATAAATATATAGGTATAGATATATCACAATGATTTATCTCAGGACTTAGAAAAATCATAGAAGCAACAATTACCATATTTCTCAGCATGTTCTGTGGACCTGCATGATGTGTAGCACCCCCCCCCCCAACAAAACTTCTTGGGCCTCAAGAGAATGAGTACCAGTTAAGCAAGTATTGGAAGGTTACTAATGATTTATAATTGAAAAAGTAAACATTGCATGAAAAAGGAGTCAGAAAAACTGGCAATGATCTATATCATGAGTGAAGTTATATAAAATTACAGACTTAAAACTAAGTGCAAAGTTAGTCATCTTTCAGTACTTGAACATTAATACTGCTAAGGCTCAGAATGATTTCCTGGCTATCCTGATAGGAAAAGAGATGGTATCTGTGGAGGACATAATTATAAATTGAAAGGAGTGATGCTTCAAAGAATAAGCCTGAAATGGTTATTCAACCATTTTCCCTTTTGGGGGGATCCACATCAATAAAGCTTAATAAGAAATAAGAGCAAAATTACTGCTGACTGTGAACTTGATAATGCCCCACTGGGAGTTCATTAATAACTCTACAGGTACACTGGAGCATTATCTTAATTGCACATGATACTTCTAAAAATTTCCTATTACAACATTTGTGGAAATTGCCCTCTGGAACAAGTATTCTTACATTTTATATTGCCGTCCCTAGCTATGCAGCATTTCCAGGAACAAAGAGACTTTATTCAAATTGCCAGGAATATGATATTCCCCAGATACTGACTTAGTCAAAGGGGCTGTCCTTATTATGTTAGGAGGAAGAATAGAGTATTAAATAACGTAGGTGAATGTACAGATACCAAAATCCAAAACGGTTTCCCTCACTTGTATTTTGAACAAGTACACTGTACTTTTCTTAGTATAAACACTTCCTAATGTGTTTTGGTTAGAATTAATTTTGTCCTGAAGTCTGGGTTCCCATTTAGATTTTCAAAGCGTGTGTATTAATGTAGGCAGAAGCAACATCTGGACATGCCTTAAAATATTTTAACAGATGTTGACAATAAGATAATGATTTTAGGGATATGTTTGTAAGCCAAGATCAGTTTAGCTAGTTGTTGATTATATAGGAATTATGGGATAGAATTAAATTTGAAAGGGCTCAATCTAACCCACAATTAGAAAACGTAAGTATATCATATACCCATAATAGTTGATTTTGTTTATTTTATTTATGAGAGTTAATTTCTGTAGATTGCTTAATATATCCCATCTTTGATTCTTTCTCTTTTATTTTAACTTTAGGGGAAAAATTTTAGCCAAAAGTAAAAGCTATAACTGAGAACCCAGTGTCTCAAATACCATGTTTTCTGTTTGTGTCTGTTGATATTGTAACTTAGGTATGAAGGAAAAGTCATGATAGGCCCAACCTATTCATAAAACAAACCAAATGAGACACCAGACTAAGAGGAGATAGGGGGAGCCTGTTGGCACCATAACACAAGCTCTCCATGAATAGGGCAAAGATCTAAGAGGGAAACCAGGTTCTTTAAACCATTAATATGCCAGCTCTTTTGTTTTATATTCTTATGAGAAAGAAAGAATACACAAGAAAAATCTCCATGAAAAGAAAAGAAAGAAAAGTTAGTTTTCCACCACTCCCTGCCCTTCAGGGAGCAGTAATTCTTGGTGCTTTGCAGCCCTCTGGCCACAGAAACTACGTGCATGCGGGACATGCCAAAGTATAGTGTTCTCTCAGCATTATCCTATCCATTTATTTTCTATCTGAGTCATTCACAAAAGACTGATCTTGTTCCAATTCTCTCCCAGTAGAATGCTGTCCGGTGATGAAGGGGTGATACATAAGGGTCTTGCCCTCCAGGAGGTTAAGTACTCTGAAGGAAAAGGGAGAATAATAAACAGATTGTAATGAACATAATTATTTAATTAGAATTGTGAAGCTTGATGCCACAAAAGCAAAACAGTTCCAGGAGAAAAAAAATCATCTATTAACTTCCCAATAAACCATTATTTTCCAGATCAAATAATAGAACTGGGACAAGGATTTAGAGCATGTCCTAGTGGTGCTCTGTGACACTAATTGTGGTTACTTTATCTCTTTATTATCATTCGATATCAAAATCACTCAAGTGCTCCAATCACTTGTATTTGTGAGCTATGAATAATGGTGTTTTGAAAGTGTCCCCTAATATGTGCTTGATGTGAATTATTTTAAATGTTCAGTTTTAGAGCTTGAGATAATGGCTCCGCCTATAAGTTTCACCCGACACTTCTTGCTGAAGCCAGAGTTTTGGTTCCCAAACTCCACATAGTGGCTGACAACTATCCATGGATCCAAATCCTGAGTTTCAGGGGATCCAGTACTCCTTGTGAGTACCAGGTGCACACATGATGTGTGCATACACACACACACACACACACACACACACACACACACACTCACAGCTCATACACTTGAAAGAAATAAATCTAAAATCAGTTTCAAATGCATCATTAAAAAACAAATGTCCAATTTAATTATTTTAAAAGTTGATTTCTGCTGTTATGCTGGCTCTGTTTTTTTTTTCCAAGTGGGATTTGTTGAACCATATACATGTCTTTGAATATAAAGGGTGAAATTAAGTAAACCACTAAGTTGTTTTTTTCTCTTAAGTATAAGGTATGAATTTCAGAAGTTATACCTGATGAATTGAGTAATGTGCCTTTTTCCTGCTGCTTTTGTTGTCTGATTGTTTTCATATTGTTTAGAAATTATCACAAAATTTTAATTCAGCATAAATTTCATGTGACAATTTTGAAGTATGAGACAAGTTAGTCTCAAAACTTAATTTCATGAAACTGGTTTTTATTTCATCACCAATGTCAGCTGACTTGGGTTTAGGAAGATAACAATGAAGCTATGACAAAATTTTCCTTTATTGTTATTTTAATGAAGATGGTCCAGAGAGAGAGAGAGAGAGAGAGAGAGAGAGAGATCATTCAGTGGTTGGGAAACTCCTCCTTAGGGATAGAACTTATTAGTTTCTCACTCATTTGTGAAGGGAGAAAAGATCCAGAAGATCATGAGTGTGAGTTTTGGCTGCACAGAGCTTAACAGTGCTTGTCTATTTAGGAAGAGGCAAAGGTATGGGCCTACACCAACTTTGTAGAGGCAACACAATGCCAAGAAAAGCTAGGAAAGCAGTTTCTATCATTTACATGTTGAAGTCTATTCAGTTGACTACACTTAGTGTACTAAGGAATTATTTTATACTTAATGTTTTGAAATTTTCATATAATATTTTATCATGTCTCCAATTCTTCCCAGCTCTACCCCTTCCCTTACTGACCCAATTTTTTGGGGTTATTGTTTTGTTTTTGTTCGACCCTTTAGGACCAATTTGTGCTGCTCAGACATGCTTGGATGTGTGACCTTCCAATGGAGCATGGATGACTTACCAAGAACTATATACTCTTGGAGAAAACTGATTCTTCCTCTCCCAGAACCTAACAGTTGTCAATAACTCCACAGATAGTGGTGTAACATAATGGGAAATTTCCCTCTCCATGCTAGGATTTGGTTTGGCATTGGCATACACTGTGTATCCTGTCAGTACATATGTGCATCTGCCTTTCAGGGTCCAGAGATAATGTCTTTTTAAAGTTATCTAATTGCTCAGGCTTGTACATTCTCTCTGGCAATAACTACTAAGCCTAAGGAGGGTTTATGCTTGCAGTATGTAAGAGATTCTTAAGAGTCCAGAAGATCTTTGTTCCACTATGTGAAAAAGTATTCAGTTAATTTTTTCAAGAGCTGTTAGGCTAATTGTATTTTACAATACGGTATGGATTAATATGAGAAGGTAAGCAGCATGAGTCAGCTTCAAGCTTAATTTAAATTAAATAGATCTAAGCTCTAGGGGGGAGAAACAAAACTCCATGTAAAGGCTCATGTGGAAACAAATATACACCCCATTTCCTAAGTCAGCTAATTATCAGTTTATCAAACTTAGAATTAACACCTCCAGTAACCTGGAGATATCACAGCAGAGAAGACAAAACTTCCTTCAAAGATAATTTACTTGTATGAAAACAAGTGATTCTTTTACATAGGCATAGTGAATTTCATAAACCACCAAGGGGTTATCTTTAAACCCATATTGGGAGCTCACAATACTTAAAACTCAGCTTCTTGAGGATCTAATATGTCTAACCTCCATAGGCCCTTGCATTCATGTTTAAATACTCCCATGCAGTTATAAAACCATACTAATAATGCAAATAAAAACTAAACCCTGTGGAAGCTGTACATTAATATATGCTTATAATAAATCACAAGAATATATTTTATGCAAATGTTCACTGATTAATATTTATACATTGCCTATTTATATTATATAAATAAACACACTCTTATTTTATTGATATAGTAGAAGACATAAAGGGTGTGTGGATACATTATTTTACTCAGGCAAAGAGAAGTGAGAAATTGAAAATGTTAAAGCAGAAAGTAGCTTTTATGAATACATAGTCTTGTTCACCAACATGGCACAGAATGAGGATATCAGACATAAACACAGGTAACTAAAATTTGAAAAATTCTTCACCTTGTCTTGATAATATCTTCCTTTTCTATAAAGATAAAATTAATATATACATGACTGATAAGGAGACTGTAAATGTACATTTATTACCTTTAGTGGCTAGGTATTTGTGAAAATGGGAAGCAATGGATTAATTTGTTAAACTTGGTGAAAATGAGTATACCATAGTTACCTAACTAATATGATTGAAATTCACTATCACTTTCATTATATTCTGTGGTTTATTTTAGTCTTGTATGTGTATGTGAACATATCTGTGTGGGGGTGGGTGGAGAGGGCTTGTCTATTTGTCTGCATGTGTTTGTAAGAAGAGAAAGGGCCAAGTGATCCAGTTCTAAGCTGATTTTGTGTAATGGTGGGGAGGGAGGGTAGCAACGAGCTGGAGGAGGAAGCTGAGAGATAACATTTTAACCACATACAGGCAGCAAACAGAGTAACTGGAAGTGGAATAGGACTATAAACTCTTTTAAAAGCCTCTAGTGATGCATTTCTTCTACCAAGTCTCCACATCCCCAAAGTTCCATAACCTCTCCAAACAGTGGTGCTAAGTGTTTAAATACCTGAGCTTATGAAGGACATTTCAAACATAAACCACAAAAGAGAGGAATAATTCATTTGGGCTTATTTTTTTTCCTTGCTGTAAGGCAGATTAGGTCATAGTGAGAGGTTTGGATAACAACCCCTTCTTCAATCCTGTTGCTCTACTCTTCCTAAGCAAGCCATGTCTGAAAACTTCTAGATCATGACAAAACTGTTCCTCAATCTTGGAACCAAATGGTAATGCATATGAAACTCTGGGTACTAACAATAGTAGTTCATATCCAACCATTAGTAGAGTGCAGTCCCCAATTACATGTTGGGAATTTAACCATAGAACCAAGTAACATAACTCAATTTAAAAAAATGGTCAAAGAGCTGACTGAATTATTCCTTATTGAAGGCATATACATGACCAATCAGAATGTGAAAAAATGTTCAACATCAAGCTGAATAGTTTTAATCATACATTTACAGAAAACTTTATCCTATATTTCCAGAAGTACCAAGTGTGAGAATGCCTATATTAGTCATGATTTTCCAGGGGAACAGAATTAGTAGGGTGAATATATATTAAAAAGGGGCATTATTAAAGGGGGCATTATTAAATTGGCTTACATGATATGGTCTTAGTTTAATAATTTCTGTCCTCATACCAGAGATACCAGGAATAGAGCAGTTGCTCACTTCACTAGACTGGACATTTCAGTAGTCTAATCTGATGCTGATGACCTGAAAGATACTTAGAGAGCTGTTGGTATGCAGTCGAGGTTGGAAGCCCCAAGCAGCTGATTTTAATATGAGTAGTTGAATGTAGCAGTCACAACAGCAGGATGGATTTACTTGCCAGCAAGAGTGATGGAAAGCAAAGTAGAACACAGGTTCCTTCTTTCATCTACTATTTTTTTTTTTAAATCTGGGCTGCCACCTGATGATGGTGCCTACATTTATGATTTGCATTCTCATTTCAAATAACCTGATCAAGAAAATCTCCTGAAGTGTCCAAAAGACTGTTGATTTCACAACTGGTCAAATTGGCAGCCAACATTACCATAACAATGTCCTATATTAATAGCATAAAGTAAGCTTCCATGTAACTCGAAAGTGGTGATGACAGACTGGGCAAGGCTCCATTGACATGATAGATTTATATATAAGGAAGAGAATGTAGGTTAGCTGACTTAAAATTTTTTCTTCAGTGTTGAAAGTTTCTTTCTAATGCATAAGGAACAGAGTTTTAGATAAAAAGCTTTGATCTTCGTTAATGATCACTACTGTAAGAATAAGAAAAGGAGTATCAGTTTCTCTTATATTTGCCTTATATGTCTTTATTTTTCTTAAAATTTTAGGTGATATACTCAGTTAAGAAAGCAAAATATGAGCAGAGAAAGGACACATACTGTCCTTTCAAAAGATCTGAGCTAATTTTCTCAGAACCCATGTAAGGTAGCTCACAACCACATGTGACTTCAGCTCCAGGCGATCGGATGCCCCCTCTAAGATTCCTTGGTCACCTGACCACTTACATGCTCTTATCCACACAGTCAAACACATTTGCATATCACTCAAAACAGGATTAAGAAAGAAAAAAGGAAAGAAAGGAAGTTAGGGATATTATTACATTGTGACTTGATTACTTGGAAATGAAAGGAAAATAAATTGAAAGCTATTCAAATTAATAATAGCTTTAACAAGGATCCAAGTTATACTATTAACAAGCAAAATTAATATATTTGTGTGTAAAAGCAAGAAAGATGAGAATATCATTTCTCCCATGCATAATGCAATGAAAATAGAAATATTTTTCAAAGAAAGCTAATAAGCAATGGGCAAAACCCACATAGAGACAATTATTTGATTTCATTAGGAGAAAATATTGGAAATGAATGAATGAAAATTTTGCAATATAATATTTTTATTAACTCTTTGATTAAGTTCACATGTGCATATAATGTTTTGTATCATCTTCAACATGCATTCTTCTTCCTAACTCCTCCCATTTCTATGCTCCATATCTCTACTCCAACTTAATTTAATATTTTTCTTTTTCAGTCTACCAACTCCAGTATTTGTTTCCAATTACTTAGGACTGTTTTACTATATAACTAGAGCTTGATTGACTTACTAGAAGCAATACCCTTAAATAAAACTAATTTTCCCTCCTTTAAAGTTATCAATTGTGAATAGCTCTTCAGCTAGGGGTAGGGGCTTGTAAGTCTTTCCCCTCTCATATTTGAATATTCATTGCTTGATCTTGTGCAGGGTCTTATGCAGAAAACCACAGATTTAAGAATTCATGAGCTCTTCCTTGTTCAGGTGAACAGTTTCTGTAGGTTTCTCCAGCCTGGTCTTTGCTCATCACTCCTCCCTTTCTGTAACTGGATTCCAGGTGTTCAGCTCAGTGTTTAGCTGTGGATATCTGCTTCTGCTTCCATCGGCTGATAGCTGGGAAACCAGCATAGGACCAATCAAGACCCCCTGAATTTAGGCATTAGTTAGGAGGACTGGGTAGTATGGGGATTCTGGTAGTGAACATATATATATATATATATATACATCATGAGTACTGGGTTTCTCTCACATCCAGAAAGCAGTGTTTCACTTTGGTCATTCTGGACCATTAGAGCTCATAATCTAATCTTTCCTCTCCCTCTCTTAACAATGGCACTTGAGCCTTAGCAAGAGGGGTACAATGGTGCAATATTTGTAAGAAGGCTCTTTTATGTCTGAGAACTTGATGGACACTTATTATTTGCACTTTGACCATCTGTGAGTTTCTGCCTTAACTACCATCTCATGCATAAAGAAACTTTACTGATGAGTTCTGAGACCAGCAAGAACCTATTGGTAGAAATACATGAATTTAGAAGGCACTTTGATACTATGCTTCTTTAGTGAAATAATGGTTTCTCTCTGGAGCCTGTGAGCTCACCAATATGGCTTTGTGTTCACATGTATAAGACACAGGTATTCACAGAAAGTAAATGCTTAACCGTATTAAAATCTATGCTACTATTACACCCACAGGCACATCTTGACACACTGGTCCTTATTTTAGGGCACAGTTCATAGCTGGGTAAGAATGTTGATGACTTTTTCCTCCTCAGGAGGTACCTTCTTGTATTCTGAAAGTTAGGCAGCAGAGAAGAGACTTCCGCATCAGCATCATTCTTGTCCTATGAAAAACGTGATTGGTATCTTCAATATCAGGGCCTTACCATTAAGTTAGTGTAGACCATTAAAGCAATGGCACTAAGCTGTATTGTCAGAGGATTTCACGGCATGTTTGACAAACAAGTCATAGAATGTCATAGTTTCTTTTCTATTGCTGTGACCAAAACAAACAAACAAAACAAAAAGCTATGATGAAGGCAACTTAGCAAAGAAGTGTTTTCAAGAGCAGCTCACAGTTTCAGAGGATGAGTATTTGACCATCATGGCAGGCAGCATGGCAGGAGGCAGGCTGGCACAGCACTGTAACAGTAGCTGAGAGCTCATAGCTAATCCACAAGCAAGAGGCAGAGGAAGAGAGCTAACTGTAAATGGCACAAGCTTTTAAAAGTTCAAAGACTACCCATCCTAATGACATACATCCCCCAACAAGACTACACTTTCTAATTCTTTCCAAATAGGTCTATCAACTGGGGAGCAAGTATTCAAATATATGAGCCTGAGTGGACCATTTTCATTCAAACCACCAAAAGAAAGTATCTCATACCTGGCACACAACTCATTAACTTATAAACCAATAGCTTCTGAGAAGAACATTATATCACATGTATGGTAAGTATAATTCAACTATTTCATATGAATAACATGTTAATAAACTTTAATAAAAACAATAATAATTATTTTTTCACAAGTGAAAATACAGTATTATAAAATCCAAGTTTTACCCTAATATATGGCTATAATAAACTTTTCATCAAATCTTAAAATTTTTGTTACATTTTTAAAATTTATTATAAGTTATTCTAATGTTTATATACAAAACTAAACAATGGGGTTACTGGGGGTACTTTTTAAACATCAGTTAAAAAGAAGGCATATGTCAGAACTAATACAGTTTTAACACAATCTCACCTCAAAATAGCTAACATAGTTAAGTGCTGACCCAAGACCTGAAAGCTAAAAATAAGATTTAGAAGTCATATCCAAAATATTAAAGGATTAATTCAGAATTTAGTATATGTAGGTCAGTGAAATAGCTGTGAATGACACTTGACACTCATGCCTGCTGACCTGAATTCTGTCCCTGAAACCCATACAAAGGCAGAAGAAGAGGAATTCCACACAACTGTCTTCTGATCTCCAGATGTGTTCTCTGGCATGTGTTCCCATGCTTACTCTCTAAGACTAATGAATTAAAAGGAAGGATTTTGTACATAACAAGAAAGAACAGTCTTCTCTGGAAGCAAAGCATGATCATTTGTACAGTGGTTCTCAACATTCCTAATGGTATGACCCTCATGTGCAGTGTGCCCCATTCATAAAATTATTCATTGCTACTTTGTAACTGAAATTTTTCTATTGCTATGAGATATAAGGTAAACATTTTATATACAGGATATCTGCTATATGTCTTTATGGAGGTCTCCATCCATGGGTTGAGAACCACTAATTTAATAAGCGGTGTTGGAGCAACAAGTAAAGCATTTGAGAGGTTCTTCTACCTCACAGGTCAACTTGAAATAATGTGGTTTTCATTGAAAACTACAAACATTCTGTCACTTTGAAGGCACACCTTTCTAATGAAATATAATGGATGGATAAAATGACTCATTTAGGTTGGAGGATTTAACTTTGATTTTGAATGGTAATGAAGATTTAAGAATTTAGCAATCTGAATTGAGACTAAATGTCCATATTACACAGAATTATGAAGACACACACATACACACACAGAAAGAGGAGAGGGGGTAACAAGAATGGAGAACAGGAGAGAAAGGTGAGGAAGGTGCATACTAAGGAATAATACAATGAAATTCGATTCTTTTATCATACATGTGTGTATTCCACTGCGAAGATAAAGCTATTAAAGAGATTTAACAAAACATTACTTGAGATCCAGGAATTAAAATTATCTTGTGTTTTTCGTTTTCATTCTCTGCACTTTTCAGCAATAGTATATCATTAATTTTCTAAAACAAAGCAAAAACTCATCCGGTATTTCATTTGATACAGAGCACTTTACATTTGCTTCTAATCCTAATTTATACTGATTATTAACAAAATAATTCTTCTGTGATGAGCAAATTTTTATTAGGAAAAAAGGGTAATATGCTAAGATACATTTCAGTTCTCTGATGAGATATTAGAAATGTTCTCAAAATAATGATGAAATAAACTTAAAAATCTGCTTGAATGTAAAAAAACTGAGCACAAGGCCTCATAGCTATGTAAATCTGCACCATCGTGTATGACAGGTTATAGAAATTTCTCCATCCTTTCATCTGTGTTACTAGAAGGATTGTTTCTATGCAATGCATTTTGATCTTGGAAGTTAAATCCATTTGATCTTTAATTCCTTATTCTGGGATCATTATATGACAAGTGTTGGCATAAATAAAATATTGAAGAGGAGGTGTACATGGTCTTGAATAGAAATTTGAGTCTTAAACCAGGGGCTGTTTCTTATGTATCCTAGAAGGGAGAGAATTCAAATAGCAATAACTGTCAAAAGACAGGTAACAGTGAAGAAACTAATTTACCAAGATGTTCATAGCTGTAATTGGGTATTCTTTAGAACATGCTTTTCCATTGTGGTTTTCATTAATTCTGATGCTTCTCCACAGCAATGTAAATGAAAACTCAATAATACACTGAGTATAACTTCACTGGCACATTTTCCTAGGTGGAGAATGATTTTGGCAGAACCAACATCTGTGCATCAAAAAGATTCTATATTTTATCAAATGAAAATTAGTGCCAATGCCTTGACACCCTTTGCCTTGTGTCTTTTCATTTCTTGTAAGTAAAATCCTATAAAGTTCCACTTCTCCCTCCCTATGTTTCCCCCTAAAGCACTATCAATGAAGAATTTCTTTCCCTAAGAGTTAAAGCTTTCAAACTATAAACACATATATAGCCTAGACTGTTAAAGTGTTTGTGTGAGCTTCAACAAGTTGTTCAAACAAATTGTTTGAACAGTTGTCTCAGAATGAGCTGCAAATTTACTTCCGGTGATGACATAATTAATGCTGTGAACAGAAATCCACTTAGACTCTAATAATCCAGTGGCTTTCCTTTTTATGCTTATTATTAAATATTTTAGTAAAAATTTTAAATTAGCATAATTAAGAGATCAGTTGTTTGCACAGCCTATTTTCAGGCTTGAGTGAGGATATTAATTTTAAAGCTCTGCATTCTGAGTTCATGGTTGAACTCTGCAGCTCAGTGCCTACTCCTTCTAAAAAACGAGCTAATAAAAATACAGTACCACAAAGTATATTTTAGAATATGATAATATAGGACAGTGAAGAATGATTCATGGTGACTAGATGGTAGACTGACTATGAAACTCACAAAACATGATGTGTATATAATAAAGACTTCAGCATATAATAAGTGTTGTTTCTAAAGAAGTTATTATGTTATCATTGTAAAACTGTTATCTCATTCTAGGATACAGAGGTGAAAGCTAACCTGTACTATAGAGAATTTGGGAAATTGTATTAGTTATTTTTCTGTTGCTTTGAGAGTGTATCCTGGTAGAAAATAACTTTGGGTAGTAAGGGTTTATTTGGGACTGGAGTTCTGGAGGGGAATTGAATCCATAATGATGGGAAGGCCAAGGGGGCCAGCCAGGGACCCTGGTAGTCAGTCAGGAGTGAAAATAGGAAGTAGATCCAGCTACAAGACTTCAAAACCCACCTCCAGTGCTGTATTTCCTCCGTCAAGGATCAATTTCCTAAATGGCCCAGAACCTTCCCAAAGAGTGGCACCCCCTGTGGAAAAACTATTTAAAATACACGAGCCCATGTGGAACATACCATACTCAAAACCATAAAAGTCAAATGTGGAGAATCTTAATTAGGGTGATATTCTATCCAGCGTTTTTACATTTGTCCTCCAGGGCACTGAATATCTACTCAGTCCTGACATCATCATAACAATGTAAATCTCTGCCTTGTGAAAACAGTTATGATGCAACTAACTCATTGAGGTAGAAGTACAAGTTAACAAATGATCCAAGCTCTGACCCCAGCATTTGTTGATATTTCATTTACTCCCTGCACCCCTCAATAACGTTTACTCAGGGGAAGACCTCAAGAGGAGACCCCGAGGCTTCCTAATACTAGTTTGTTCTTGGAGTTTAGGGCAGAGAGCCTTCTTGTCAATGCTGAGGTGCTAATCTATAGCATGGGTGGGGGAGCAGGGTCAATCTGACTTTCATTAGGCTGTATGAGGCTGACGAAGAACTTTAACAGGGGGGGGGGAGAAGTGATCTTCATAGCAGTAATAATCATACTTCAAAAGAAGAAAATCGCTTGGAAAAACAGAAATAACCAATATCAAATAGAATTGTCAAAACTCAGTATGTCAAAGTGAATTTGGCTTTGGCATGATTGTGGCAAAATAGATGAATTATTGGATGAGTCTAAGAAAATAGGAAAAAGAGAATTTTCTTACAAAATATTGTCAGTTTATTCTTCTTGTATGTAATGACTTGTAGTGCTAATTATAGGTTACAACCTTATAGGAATCAAAGAGAGAAAAAGGTGGGCACATTGGAGGAGGGGTGGAGTGCATTGCAGAGGGAATTAACACAGGGATACTAATGTCAGATCCCAAGCCATGTTTGTCATCAATAATGGCTTTGTAACTCTCTGTGTGTGTGTGTGTGTGTGTGTGTGTGTGTGTGTGTGTGTGTATGTGTGTGTGTTTGTATGTGTGTGTTTGTATGTGTACCAATCAGATATAGTTAACATAATAAACACAATATAATACATACTTTATTTTGTTGCTACTTCATAACTATAATTTTGCTGCTTATAAATTTATAAGTTTATAAGTTATAAATTTAACATAAACATCTGATGCGGGGGATATGTGATATGTGACTCCCAAAGGGTTCTCAACACAAAAGTTGAGTACCACTGTACAAGCATGAAATGCTTGCACCAGGGAACTCCCTTACCTGGGCTGAGGGTACTATTAAGATATATTATAATGATTTTGCAGAATGAATTATCACATAGAATTCATTTCCATGTGTTCTTACAGGTCCTCAAGATTTTGTGCTAAAGCCTCATGATGTCCATGAGGAACCATAGTCTCTATTGGCTACACTGGCCTCTAGATACGAAGCATTTGTGCTGCTATTGGTTTTATACTTGTGACAATACTTGGTGATTTAGTTGTGAAGCCTCTGTTTTTAACTATCAGCGATGGTTACCATAGTGTTCTGGTGTCCTCACTACCTTTACTTAAGGAAAGAAAGTAGAACAAGAAGACACAGAAGAAAATGCCCTTTATTTCTAAGAGCAGTCTGGGTCTATCTAGTTGGTGTGGAGTTGTAGAATGGTAACTGGGCAGAATACTCATCCAGTACAGTCCTCCAGCCTTGTCTTTTGAGTGGCTTGTCCTAAGTGTGCCTGAGTCTTTCCCACCCTCCTCATGTTTCCTCACATGGTGTTTTCTTGTCTTTTCAGATACCTCAGATTAGTTATGCGTCCACAGCTCCTGAGCTCAGTGATGATCGGCGCTATGACTTCTTCTCTCGAGTGGTCCCACCTGATTCCTTTCAAGCTCAGGCCATGGTAGACATTGTAAAGGCCTTGGGCTGGAATTATGTGTCTACTCTTGCATCTGAAGGAAGCTACGGAGAGAAAGGTGTGGAGTCCTTCACACAGATTTCCAAAGAGGCAGGTAGGAAGTGATTGTATTGTCTTACCCTCATCAAACATCTGTGCCCTGCCGAGTTTCATTGAGGTATTATTAAGTAAAAAGTACACATAATCATCACCTTGCCCTTGATCTTACATTACCTGAGTCCTGTAACTGCATCTTTGTGGTCTTCATCTACCGAATGTTGTTACTTTTGGGAGTACTTTCAAATGTGTGTAACTGTAGACCCTTGAACCCAACAGACGTTGTGAACAGAATAAACACTACAATGGGTACCTAACTTCTGCCTAAGAAATGTGGAGGAGAACTCCAATATGTTTATAGATTGTGACAAAATGTGGCTGCCAGTATCTATCCATGTGTGATTTTCCTTCTTGGCCTCTCTAAGTGGGAAGAACTGTTTAGTATTTTATGAATGCTATCCCAGGGCCACTGTGATTTTGTAAAAGTACCTGGTGCCTCTGAATGACTTGGAAAAAACAAGCAAAAGTGACCAGGATGTTGAATATATTTATGCAAATGAAGCTTAAACTTGATATTGTTTTCACAGAGTCACATTTATTTAGCAGCACTTACTTAGAGTAGATTGATTTAAATTTGTTTGTACAGTTCAAATTAGAAGCAATGGGTTTTGGTGGTTGACTAGCTGTCTTACAATTTTGTATATAACTTTGGAATTCCTTTATGATATTTTTTATGACCTCCCCCCCCATGATGGGTTCTCTTGTATCCCAGACTGTCCTTGAACTCACTGTTTAGCTAAGGCTGAACTTCTGATCTTCCTATGTCTGTCTTTTAAGTGCTAGAATTCTGGTCCTATGAAGTTATGCTAAGATAAAACAATTGGTTTTGTTTATAAGAATTTTATTCAATCAAAATGGTAACTGACTGGTGTAGTCAACTGATCCTGAATGAACAGAATGTCTGTATCAAGGGGAAAGTGTCATGTATCTTGATGACAGGGGCTTGAACAACACACTTCACTATAGACATACATAGTGAATGTGGCTAATAATCCTGCACATGACTGTGGAGAGAAGCTTCTCTGAGAATCTCGGGTTTTTAACTCACAGTGTGACCACTTGATGTAATTTTAAGTGTCACTGACCATACCATCTGGGTCCATCTTACTATCTGCCTCCTGACTGAGGTACTCCTGTTTATATGTTTATAAGTATCTCTAGCTGACTCTTATAAATCACAAACAACAGTCATTGGAAATATCAACTCTTGGTTCAAACAGATATGCAAATCTTCCTCTGTTCTGTTGGTGTTGGCTGGTGTTTCTAGATGGTCATCCTATAGCTCTAATCATATCCCTAAGATTCTTACTAGAGAACATGTGTCTTTCATTCACTGCTGGAACTCTAACTTCTGTGGTCCTTAGGGAAAAAATGTCTACCATAATCAGTTAGAAACCTTCTGATCTGGCAGAAAATTTTAACTCTGTCCTTATGGCAGGCTGTGATATGTAGAATTCATTAGCAGTAGATTTCATAAGGTTCCAAAGAGATACCTAATCATTGTAATGACTATTTTTATTCCTTTCTCAGTCTCTTCCAATCTGGCTTTGATCAAAATAAAGTTGACATAGAGAAATGTCTAAAATATCTGGGTGGAAATAAGTAAGTTATGCAAGGTCAAGAGAAATTGCATGTAAAATGGCTGCTCATAAATAAATAAAGTCCAGCCACCATCTGAAATATTTAATTACTAAAAGATGGTTCCAATTTTAACATTGAACTCCTTATTGGATGAAACAGAGAAAATGCTCCTCATGTCCCCCCCAAAAAATCTCAGTGTTTGTATGGTTACCAACATGTTGAATATAAAACAAAAACAAAAACAAACACCATTGCTTTTCTTGCTTTGGGATCAGATAAATTCTTACTCTATGACATTATAAAAGACTGTATTCTATAGATAGGTCTCAGGTAGACAATTATATTGATGCTATTCTTGGTGTCATTGGTTGGAAGCATAAGTAAGGTATGGATTAGAGTTTCTTACATAATGCAAAAAGAAATTATTTTTAATATTGTTCCAGACTAAGGTTTGAGATGCTCAGCTCAAAAACAAGACCAGGACAGTGACAATGATTTCAACTAAAATATTTCCACCTAAGAACACATTTCTTGGGGTCAAGGGTCAAAAACTAGCCACCTGCTGCTGCAGACATGGAGGAAAACATGGGTGATTTGGGTAACATGTCATGATTAGTTCTACATATTGTATTTAGAGCATAGTTATAAGTTATCTGTGCTGTGGCACAGGTGTAATTAGTAACAGTAAGTTCAATATGTGCTTCTCAAATACCTTCTTCTCTGATAAACAAGAGAGGAAAAGGTGAGACTGAAGGAGAATTTACAATTTAAATGGACTAAGTTTATCAACTAGGACTCAGAGGAATGTGAGCTGAAAAGTCCATTTAATTGCTATGGGGATACATTATTTCTTTGTATGAGTATATATATTCGCTTGTGTATGATGTACACGTATATATGTGTATTTGTATAAGTAAGCACACATGTGGGGGTGTAGCTCTGTCTCTGTTTCACTGTGTGTGTGTGTGTGTTTGTGTGCATGCGTGCAAACTTGACATCTGTCACCTATCTTGATCACTTCATACTTTCTTTATCAAAGAAAAAAGTGTCTCTTGGTGAACTAAGAGCTTGGCAGTCCCTGAGAGTCTAGTTAGTCATCAAACTTTGAAGATTTCTTTCTCTGTCTTATGAGTGGTGGCATTACATGAAGCTCAACCCTTCCCAGTTTTTACATGAATCTGGGATGTTCACATTCCTCACACTCCAGTGCTTTATCCAGTGATACATACTCCCAGTACATTCATTTTTAAGGACTTCTGAGGATGTATCTTCCTACTCACAATGTATTTTCATTACTTAAAGGCACATAGTTATGCATTACAGCTTCTAAATCAGGCTGTTTTATCTGATATCCAATTAAAGAAACAGTGACACATTCTAGCTTTGAATATATTAATTACATTATATTCAGAATTCAGGGAAGTATACTTATTAGAGAATTTGGGAAGTGTAACATTAAACATCCACTTCATTTTTCATCTGCTGACTCCAGAACATGATCTGTAAAAAGGCTGAAGACATATAGGTATACAAATGAACTGTTCTGTCACAGAAATAAGCAATAAACTTAGACGTATCAGAAAGTCCCGGATTTGAGTGATGAATTAACTTACTTCAGCATGGTAACCATCTGATACATGGTTTATCACATCAGTCCTCAGCTTCCACACAGAGAGAACTAGATTTATGAAGGTTGCTTCATTGTGATGATGTCATGAGTGAGATGCTGTAGCTGGACACAGTTAATACCCAGAAAGATCTGATTATTAGTGCACCGCTAATTTCTAAATTTTCTAAATTTGAAAAGTTTGAAAATTACTGGAATAGATGTTTGTTTTCAATTTCAATTGCAAATTATGTTGGTAGTAGAGTTACTTCTCTTAATAGGTTTTTACCTCATAAGGAAAAGGAAAAGAAATGAGCTAGAATCATACACACACACACACACACACACACACACACACTAACACACACATACACACACACACTGGATAGGATATATTTAGATGTACAGGATTTAATCTAAAAGAATTCAGTTTGAATGCTTTTACTACAAAACTTAAAGTATCCTTAAGCCTAAGGCAAAGGCTGTTCTAGAAGGGAAGCATGTTCCAAATGCTCATAGGGGCAAAGCAAGGTTGAGCTCTGCATGTATACATGCACAACATACATGTCTGTTTCCCTAGTAGGCTAGGAGAGGCTATCAGAGCCCTTGACAGTAGATTTACAGAGTAACAAGCTGCTCTGAGGGTGGTGGGAATCAAACATGGGTCCTTTGGAAGAGCAGCCAGTGTTCTTAAGGAACAGGGATCTTTTTACATGGAAGGATAAGCATCTTTTATTCTAAGTTGTTAAAATGAAGCCAACAAACTTTTTCTCTCATGGTTGGTTCTGGGAGATTTACATAAGTGTAAGATACTACATCATACAGAGATTTTAAAAAAAATTAACATGATTTTCTCTGATGGTGACATTCTTGTAAAATAGTCACATTTTCATAAATGGCCTTGTAATACTTACTTATGTAGTATCAACAAAATCTGGTTTATTTTCCCTAATATTGCAAGTAACAATATAAAATTCACACCCATTAAATGAACAAATAAACAAATTCAGGACAATGTGTTAACTGAAATGTCCTAAATTTCAGCTAAAGATTCTATTTCCTAAATGTAATGAATTTTATCACATACAGCACTAGTCAGTACCAGATTACTAGGAGCACATTTGATTAGGGGATTGTTAAAGAATTGATTACAGCAAACACTGATAGCTGTGTAGACAGTTTCTAGGAGAATTCAAAGATGAAGTCTTCATATCATTATTATATAACACACCAGCATTAACATGTTAATGACAATGTTAAACTACTAGTCAACTATTTAAAACATAAAAAAAAATATTGGGCTACCCTTTTGGAATTTCATAGTATTTACTGGAAATTGTTGCTTCATTTGGTATCACAAGTTAGTTATTTCGAACAGAAATCAGAATTTTTATGTGGAAAGGAGAAGTTTCATGTGGTCCGAGCACTAAAGCAAGAATTATAGGCAAGTGATGACTACTGAAAGAGGGGGGGGGATTTGCTTTCCTAGGGAGGTGCTTCCTAACTGTGATTTGGAACAAAGTGTTCAGTCCAAAATCCAATTTACATATAAGTAACTAAACACATTCAGCAGGCTACATTCATACCTTTATACATTTTATATGTATACATGAACTATAAATATCAATGAAAAAGAGACGATGAAGATGAGAGGGAGTGAGTAGAAAACATGGGAAGGGTGGGAGGGATGTAATCATAGTTGAATTATAATGAAAGTGTAAAATCAAAGTATCATTAGTTAGATAAATTCTCAACCTTCTTTGAATTTATCACATTACCTTCTGAACATTTTTCCAATGTTCTTCTTGGAGTCACAAATAAAGAGCCAGGGATTGCATTTAGCTGCTATTCAGTCTTCAAGAACTTAGACCTTGGGAATGTGGATTTGCTCACTATGGACTTTTATACATTTATTTAGGTGTCTGTGTAGTTTGTGTGTGTGTGTGTGTGTGTGTGTGTGTGTTTATATAGAGCCATCAAATTTTTTTTTTGAAGACAGATTCTTTCACTAGCAATTGAAGGTCTCCTGATTAGAGGGGCAGACTAGCCAGTAAGCCCCCTGAGATACTTGCGTGTCCACCTCCTCAGTGCTAGGTTTAGAAGGACCTGCTGTTGCTCTTGTTTTGTTTTGTTTTGTTTTGTTAAATGCTAGGCATACAACTAACTCAGGCCCTCATGCTTGTACAGCAATTGCTTTACCAACAGTGCTTTCTCCCTCTTACACTCTGTACTGGAATTTGCATCACTGCATGCCTGTTGCAGTCCTGGATGAAGCACTCAGGCTCATTGTCTGTGTTTCTGATCACCAAGGCCAAGTTAAGCCTGTGCTCATGTCATCTCTTTGAAGTCCTAGCCTGCAGAAGGCCTGCAGCCAGTATTCACTAAGAAGAGAGTGCGGAATTGCATTTCCTCCTCTTGCTTTCAGAGGAAAACAAAATTACATTTTCCTTTCAGGTCCCCTCAAATTTATGCCTAAATGTGTTTGATACGGCTTGTTGTGGGTTCCCTCTTGACATTTCCATTGACAATCAAGTGTTGTGGAGAAAAAGTATTACAAAAGTCATGACTGTGAGTCTTTAAGTCTTAAATATCTAATATCTACATTTTATGTTTTGTTTAGAGTTTCCTGTATATCCCTGGCTGGCCTTGAATACCTCATGTAGAAAAGACTGGTCTTTTGGGTGTTGAAATTAAATGTTTATACTATCAGGGGCCATAAGAGATATAGCAGGCATTAACTCTTAATAGCCTTTCTTTTTCTCTTAGACTACTGCACACAATTAGCTAACTTTCACTACAGAACAAGTTCGAACTAAAGACATTTTGTAAATAGATTATAAATTTGAAACCTTATAGTTATGTACAAGTTCAGAATCACAAAATGTCCAACTAAAGTTACTAAGAAAACCATGCTTATTCTTCACTTGCCAGGGTACTCACAATAGATCTGTGTCTTAAAGTTGTCATTGGGCACTGTGCTCTCTCTTGCCTGGTTGCAGTTTTGTTCCTATGGCGTTGGGACCTTTTGCTGCCACAGCTCCTGACCAATGTAAACCTAACTCTGTAATTCTTATTCTTGGCTTCAAAACTCTGGGGACAGAGGGATTCAGGAAGAGGAGACTAGATAGGTGATGGCTAGAGGGGGATGCTGACAGAAATTAGCAGATGTTGCCACAGGGTCTAGAAATAGATGGCTGACTGCTACTATGACATGGAAGAAACAGACAATGCACACACATATCTCAGCCACCCCCTTTCCTTTCCCACCCAATTTGCAGCACCTGAAAGCTCTAAGTGGGGTCGGGGGACTGGCCTCCAATGATCTTCTGATGTGTAAACTAAGAAAGGAAAGAATGTGAGATTTTATAGGAAGATAAAAAAAAAACATTGAGGAGAAAATGTATTCTTGGTTTTAAATAGAAGAATAGAGACTCAAAGACAGAGAATTCTGTTCAGCAGTAGAATTACTTGGTCAGTTGAGAAGGGAAGAAGAACCCCGTGCTAACTTCCTGGGAAAGTGACTACACTTTTCTTATAAATTCAAAATGAATACATTCAGAATAAGATGTTTATTCTTTTCTATCTATCTAATGAGGCTGTGTATAATCTTCAAGATCTTCAAGTCCCTTTTCTCAATATTTACAAAAACTTCATTGTGAGAGTCAGAGTTCTGAATTTCTGAAGGCTTGACAGAATAGATGGTAGCAAGAGATACATTTCAACAAGGAAAAGAGTGTATTGGAATACCAATTTCCTTATGGACTGGAGAGAAGCATGTAGAACAACTTGTACTGATAACCAGATTTTCCAGCTAACAGCTTCTGAGTTGTAAGAATTACTTAAATGTCTAGTACCATTAGAGAAGTACAGGACCAGCAAAATGTCCTCCACTTTGCTTTGGAATTAAGAATCTCGTCGGGAAAATAAATTAGCTAGAAGGGCACTTACCAACATTAAGGTTAAGGGAGAGTAGGCCATAGCCAGGAAAGAAATATTTCACTTAACTTAGGTGCTCTGATCAAAGCTGATCAGAGGCTGTGGCAGACTGTTATTTTTGTTTCTGCTTTCCAAAGCTTCCTAGAATGACTTCAGTAGACAAGTGTGATGGGGGAGGTCTGAACTGTACGTCACAAAAAATGCAGTAGTCATTAAAATGGACACAAGAAAGCAGGCAGTGGAATCAACCAACTGGACAGTTCTATAATTTAGACAGCCCAGTCCAAAAAAATCACTGAATAGCATTTGAATGCTTACCACATATCTGTTTACTGGTTTCATTGCCTTTCTAATTTATTCTGTATTTTGAACAATTTAATGCATGTAAATGCAGACATTTTTTGAGATTTACACAAAGATATCTGTTTTCTTTTAATTTGACCAATGGATCCCTGCTGGGGATCTTTCAGGAGATTATGGGGAAATTCTAGGAAGCCACATGTGGGCTGTACTAGTACTCTCAAGCAAGTATAGTGCAGTAAGATTCCAACAATGAAAGTAGCTCTTCTGAACACACACACTGATGGATAACTTTAAAAGATTTTGACCTCTATGTTCTATTGTTGTTTATTCACATTGTTCACTCCTATCTAAGGTAAGTGAATTAAATATCTCACACTTAATTTCAATCACCATTAGATAGTACTTTACCATTACAACAGGAATTTGGAATTAGCAGTCACAACTTCCATAGATCCTTTATTCCCATACAGTGTCAGTGGTCTTTTTAGATTTGCAAATAAGGGCTAGGGTAGAATTCACTTTTTAAGCACTTTCCTTGGATGTGTGAAACCCTGGATTCCATTTCAGCATTGCAAAATAACAGCTTGTACATACAGTAGGTATATATACTTTTTACCTCACACATATCATGATACTGAAAATATGGTGAATATCTACTAACTGCATATGTATAACTTTTAAATATATACAAACATACATAAATATACATGTATCTACACAACATCTACACATGTACATATACAAGTATATACACATATACATATTGCAAACACACAGTGTCTTAATGCTAGTGCATAGAAATTATTAATGCTTTAGACAATTTCCTTTTGAAAGCAGATACCAAAATTTAGTTCCATATGAAGAGCTTGAATGTTATGCTTAGAAGCTAATACATGATGGTGGTTTGTATGCAGTCCTTTCCCTACATTTTGATGTAGCATGAATTCTAATTGGGCTAATGTGGCTATGGGATCAAGCTGGCAGAAAAATGTTCATAACAGTTTCTAGGAATGTCCTGTCTAAAATCCCTTTTTAGGGGACCTTGTTTTCCACAATTGAAACACTTGATATTTTGGTTTTTCTTCAAACCTCTGGAAATCATCTGTCTATCCAAACACCATCATTGTCATGAGATTCAATATTGATCGTATCTCAGATCCATTCCTCCAAGGGTATTGATCTTGCTTTCAACAGCCTAATTTCCCCCTTTATCATTGTGCATTGGCATTTTCAAAACCAGAGAGTCATTTGTTATTTGTCTAGATTCTGAATTTGGTATCATTCTTTTTTATTGCTGAAGTCAATCTTTGCAAGAAATACATGAAGGTTTCTTTTGGGCCCTGCATAACTTTATATACAATGACTCAATTTTCTGTCCTAACTCTTCAATTCTGTTGCAAGACTTCCAAGTTGCTGTCTGGCATAAAGCCATGGTGTGGTCATCATTTAGAGATGCCTTTGTACAATAGTATAATCTCCCTTTCCAAGAAGTTTGTTTCGGGAGATTTCCATTCCTCTAGCCCTACTTCATTGTTCAGTGGTCTTAGTCTCATCTTTCCACCACATCCTCCAAGACTGCTATGATCAAGTCTCTCCAGGTTTGAGGGATAATTATACTACAAGTTGACTATGAGTTTATAACATCTGATTCATAAGAGGTGAATGCATGCCATATATGACTAGAACTTCTTTGAATCTCCTTAAATCTAACATTTCCACAGGAGTCCTTTCAGCCCTTGGACAACCTTGGAAATATCTATCATTTGGTGCTGTTCTTGTAAGATGATAATTAATTAAAGTTGGTTGTTTGAAAACCTCCAGTTGTTCCTCTCTTACCTTATAATGCAATGCTGAGATTGGTTCTCCTTTAAATTCCTCTGTCTGGGTCTGAATATCTCTGTGATCTGTTTTAGTAAGTTTCTCAGTAGTCATATAAACCAATGTTTTTAGAGATAAACCAAGAATTATCAAACTGACAATAAGGATTACCAAAATGATAATTAACATTCTGGTTAAGTTGATTACCCATTCATTTAATTGTTCTGGTTTTAAGACATGCATTGCATAATCATACAGAGACCCAACTCTCTCCATTGTAATATTGTTTCCCTTTTTTTAATGTGGGAAACTCTCTCTCTCTCTGCCTCTCTCTGTCTCTCTCTCTCCCTCTGTCTTAACTCATTCCCCCATTTAAGAATTCCCAATTGTCTCACCAATCTGCTGAGAACAACAATGGAGCCTACGGTCACATAGCATGACTGATCCAAGCACAAGATAGATCTGACTGTCTGAACAATGCACACAGAGGATCCATCGTGGGAAAGAAGCACATGTGGTGTGAGCTGCCCAACGGTAGAGCCAGCCAGCCTGGGGTGGGAAAGCCCAGCTTCAGAGTTTAGAGCACAGGTGCATCTGGAGTTTGGTGCAAAGACCCAGCCAAAAAAATCCAAACCCATTCAGGTACTTGAGCAAAACAGAGCGAAAAACCTAGCTGGTGAGATGGTGACTCCAGCGGGAGCCTCTAGCTTGTGCTGGTGGCTACAAATCACAGGCAAGTGGCTGTTTTGTGAATTTGTGCCCCAAAAGTTGTGTGCAAGATAAAGTGCATATTCTAATTGGTCTTAATAATAATACCCAAAGTCAGAAAAAGGGCGTGAAAGCTGAAAGATCAGAGAAGTATAAGAGCCAGCCACTAGAGCTCTCACCTCTGTGACATCCTCAGACTGAAAAGAGACTGAACTGCTGTCTCCTCCAGCCTTATATTCCTCTCTCAGCTCAGCCATCCCACTTACTGTCTGTCTGTACAGAACTCTAAACCTCCATGATTATCTAATGGCTACTTTGCCTTCTGACTTTCAGGAAAGCTTTATTTGTGAGAGCATAAACAAATTATTACCAGACTTTATGATGATCACAATGCAACTTGTCATTCTTCTGTTCTCCTTTGCTGCTCTGTTCAGCATTTGTCAATGAGAAGTAGTTCAGATAGCACCTTGAATGGCACAGTCAATTTATAAATGGTCCACTGCTCTAGGTTCTCATTGGATGCATTTACATTTTAATTTTAATATGATTATTTTAACTAAAGTTCATTGAAATTCATTGAAAATATATTTGTTGTTATTTTATTTTATTTTTCCATGAGAGGTATTCTCTGTATTGCTTTGGAGCCTGTCCTGGAACTAGCTCTGTAGACCAGGCTGGCCTCAAACTCACAGAGATCCCAAGTCCTGGGATTAAAGTCGTGCGCTACCAACGCCCGGCAAAAATATGTTTTTACTTAATACATTCTGATGATGGTTTCTCCCTCACATCTTCCAAATCTTCAGTACTGGTCATCTCCACACCCATCCAACTACACTCCTTTTTACATCTCTCTTTATCATACAAACAGTCAAATCAAAAACAAAAAGAATAAAAAAATAAATAAAAAGGACAACCATCTATTCCTTGAAAGCTCCATACATCTATATAAGTTATCTAGGTTATATCCATCCACAACTACCTCTCTCCATCTTCCTGCAGGCCCCTGTCCCCTTCATCCAATCTCCCTTTCAAACTCATTTTCTCTTTTTCTTTGTATCTGTCAGTAACCCACTGAATCCAATTAGAGCTTTCCATATTCACATGGGTATGTTGCCAACCATGCAGTATAAGCAAGCAAGCAGCCTCCAAGCCCCAAAGAAGAGTGACTCTACTTCCCTCAGCAGTTATCAACTGCTGTAACTCCCTTGATTGGGATGGAGTCATAACGCCCCACTCTTATCCATGCTGCAACTTTTCTTATATTCAGAAGTTCTTCTAAATTAAACACACACACACACACACACACACACACACACACACACACACACAAATACAGTAAGATAATCAGAACATATATGTGGAAATATCTACAACCTGCTGAGAAATGGGAGAAATCTCACCTTGTTTTACTATCAACTCACTAGGGAGAAATGTTCTAGCAAATACCCTCTATATAACGATGTGCTGTTCATGTCATGAATTAATGGCCACAGGGAATGATGACAATGGAGTTCTTCAATACTGACAGATGCAAAGGTTTGCCTAAAATATCTGAAATGGGTAAGCACCAAGGAAGGACGTTGTTGTTTCCATTTATGAAGAAAATTGGAAAATGAGGGGATAGTTTTAGAGGTGTATAAGACAGCAAATACAGGGTCTCTCCATTTACTTTGAAATTCCATTGATTCCTAGTCCCTTCAAAGAAGCCTTTCTCTTGCTACCATCAGGGTCCCTGAAAGTCACAGTATTAACCTTACTGTTTCCCATTCCCACTGTCCCTCCTACCATGCTGGAATTTTAACTGGCTTGACCTGCATTTAATCACATTTGCATTAGTTGATCTGTGCAGTAACCATGTCCTGCCCAGAAGTCTGCATGTGATATCCCCTTTCCCCCATCCGCCCCACCTGATCTGAATTATTTTCATCCTTTCCTCTTTGAAGTTACCTACTCCTTGGGTGCTAAGAGATTGGTGTACAACTGAGCATTTTAATGCATTTTAATGAACAAGAACCCAATATTATTGTCTATATATTTTTAAGTTTGTATGCCACTGATTCTAATCCCAAAATGTGTGTGTGTGTGTGTGTGTGTGTGTGTGTGTGTGTGTGTGTGTGTGTGTGTGTATCTGGAGGTTGAACTTATTTCCTAATGGATGATAAGTTGTATAATAAGTTGTGAGGTATTTTTATTTCAAGATAAAATCTGTTGTTGAGAAGGTGAACAGAAGATGATGTTGGGAGGCTGTTATTGGTGGTAAAAAAAAAAAAAAACTGTCGTTAAATTGTATAATAAGATATGAACATGAATGGAAGAGCCATAGACAGAGTGTAACTAGGAAATGAGGCCCTGTAATAAACATCTTTGCCAATTTTCTTTAGGTTTCAGTATTTTCCAAACTGCACTCTTCATGTTGTTTAAAAAAATAATGTCCATTCCCACATATGGTGAAAGTATGTTTATATTGAGGTTATTTTCTCTGCACAAATTCACTCAACCTCAGGTTACTGCATTCACATTAGATAAATGGCTGTGGGCAGCAACTGGATCAATAGCCAGGATGTTTCTACTGAACTGTCTAAGGCCAAGTTTGACTATCTCTTGACTGGTGATTATTATTTGCTACTTGGCTGGTGTCCACTCCTTTTAATAGAAGACACATTCCCATATCTATTATATGAAAACATAAAAACTTCTTTATAGATCAGCGTGTGCAAAGAAACAGCTTCAAACTTGAAGCTGGTGACCTAAGTAGAATATGCACAAGCTGGTTTATAGGAAAATAACAACTATTCACCTTTCCATCATGACCTTATCTGGTCCTAGAAAGGCAGACAATTACCATGCATCATGGCCTCTTATTTAAGTTATTTTATTTTTGTATGTATATGTATATCTATGTACATTCCTGTGTGTGAGTGCAGGCATGTGTGTGAAAATCAAATTATAATATATAAAGTCAATGCTTGCTTTCCATGTTGCCTGACAATTGTTCTCCATGTTGTTCACAGCTATGTATGCCAGGGTATATGACCTATAAGCTTTTAAGATTTCTCCAGTTATTGCCTCCTTATTTTGCCTCCATATCCCTCTAAGCTATACCATGACAATAGAATGTAAACTACTATGCTTGGCTTTACCTGAGTCTTAGGAGCTCAAACTCACATCTTCATACTTACACATAAAGTGATTTACCTTTTGAGGAATCTCTATAGACCTACATAATATGTTTCTTCTGTTTTTATTTTATTTTATTTTTATTAAGACTTCATTGATGAATTAGGTTAAGTGTTCAAAACTATTTAATGTTATAAATAACGTAAGAATACTAAACAAATTTTTTATAAAAAATTAAAATGTGAAAAGGAAAGAAAGTATTAGAAAAAATATGAGAAAATTCGAGCAATTAGGGGAAAGACTTAACGTTCAAGGTTGCTGAAGTGGCTAGAGACTGCTTTAGTTGGGGCTACATTGGGGACAAGTCATATCCATCTCCATCTAGCCCTTCAGTTCTCTACTATAAGCTCAGCTTCTGCTGAGAAAGCATGCTGATTATTCTAACCATCCATTTTGTGGTTTCACCTTGGCCAATGGACTTAGAGAGGATTGATTGGGCATTTTAAAATGTATGTTTTTGAAGTAATGAGCAATCCAAGACTAGTCTTGGATCTTGATTAGCAAAGAGAAATGACAGGAAGGAAAGGATAAATATGTGAGACAAATTGTGATCAATCTTTCTCTGTCACTCTGATGTAACTCAGACAAAAAGACTGGATAATGTTATAAAAATATTCTAGGCAATGAGAAATATTTAAGAACAAAAGTTGTTTCTCCCTCTCGTTTCCTTTAAGCAATGGTAAAAAGAGATCATTTCAACTTAAATATCTATAGAAGATTGATTACTCAAACCACCAGCTTTCTAAGCAGATAGGAAATGTGCTTTTCCCAGCTTTACATCAATGACTACACTCATGAAGAGTCTCATTTCAATCAAGTGATCTAGTTAGCTCTACCATATCACATGACTTCTGGATTGAGAATGAAGCATGAGGGTGATTTGTCATCAGTTCCACACTATACAAATTAATACTCATTCTAATGTGATAATCAAGAAAAGCATTTTTAGATGATAGGAGTGCTTTTATTTTTTTAACTTCAACAGGTTGAAGGTGTAACTTTTTTCAGTCTGAGTATATTAAGTTTGAGGTTAGCCTGGGTTCCATACTTCAAGGCCTTTTGGGGAAGCTTAGTGAAACACATACAAAGTTTACTTTGAAATCAGAAGAGATCTGCTTGCCTCTGTCTTCTGAGTGCTGGGATTAAAGGCGTGTGTCATCACACCCAACTCCTCTTTGTCTTTTTAAAACCATTTTTATTCTTTTTTCTCTCCCAAGCCTACGTCTATTTTAGAACACACTGTAAACCTTTAGCGCTTTTTCTTAATGTGAATCTGTCATTATTGTAAATCTTTATCTTTTTATGGCCAAGAGTCTTTTATCTGGTAAACAACAACATTGCTAAAATGAAAGTCATAGTTGTTCCTGCCACGGTTTATCAAAGATGGCAGCGGGTACTTTTACCACCAGAAATGAGAGCTGTGTTCTCCCCCTTGGGTTGCGCTGCCATTCAGCAGCATGTTGCTTCTGGATGTGGTCACTGCCATTGCCAGTCTTGTACACACCAATAAATTGTTAGCAGTGCTTTTTTAAAGCCCTATGGTTTTTTGCCGCTTATGCTGCGTCAGGAAACCTCCCTTAAAAGAGCCGCGCAATTATCTGCTTGTCTCTCGCAAAGCAGAGTCCAACCGAGAAAAATGCTGCTATCAAGAAACGGTGCTTGTCTCTGTTCTTTTGTTTGTAAAACCCTTTTTAAGCTTTTGTTAAAATTTAAGTGGAAGTTCTTATTAGCCAAGTGGGTGCCATAAGTAAGGAGTAAGGTTTTTCTGCCCGCTGCTGGTCTTGTCCCGCCGCCACACCAGCCCCAAATAACACACTGAGTGAGACTCTGTATTTGATATAATTCTGTTGGCCAGGTACTAGTTTCTTATTGGCTAGCTCTGTCTTAAGGATTAACCCATTTCTGTTGATCTAATATTTCCACGTGGTTATCTTACCGAGAGCCGGCTAATGTCCTGCTCTCTCCAGACTCTTCATCTTGACTCCTCCTTACCACTTCCTATTTCCTCCTTGTCTACTAGTCCATCCTATCTTCCTTTCTTATTGGCCAACAGTGTTTTATTCATTAACCAGTATGAGAAACATATATACAGAATGACATCTCCCATCATTTTCTGACTAAAAATGTCTGGGCATGTAGCAGAGTGGTAAAGTATTTTCTTAGCCCACATAAATTCTTACTATTAATACCTTGTACTATAAATAAAATATTCATACAGAAGTAGTCTATAAACTTAATTGGCTTTTTTTTTTAAACACTGCCATGAATCTCACTCCTTCATGGGGCTTTTTGATTCACCTCATGTTGTATAGGGGTCCACAAACTGTAGCTGGTATGAAAATATAGTGATATATTATTTATGATTTATAAAAGTTACCTGAGTATTCAGAAAGAAAAGTCAGCCTCAAGCTACTAAGGAAGGTAGATGGATCTCTGTTAGTTCAAGGACACCATGGCCTAAGCAAGAGTGAAGAATAACAGAGTTCATGCCTTTGAGCCCAGCATCTGGGATTACATGCCTTTAATCCCAACAATAAGGAGGTATGTAAAACAGGAACAAGTTCTCAGAACCACATTGAGGATAGGAAGACATTGAGTCTCAGTATCACCAGGCGTATTGAGGAGAACATAGCAGTCCAGGATTTCAATCAGAGGTTTGGTGGAGCCAGTATCACCTTTCAGCCTGAGCTAGAGGTAAGAGCTAGTGGCTGGCTGCTTTTTTTTTTTTTTCTGATCTTCAGCTTGAAGCTTCAACCCCAGTATCAGTCTCTATGTCTTTTATTTGCTGTATTACAGGAAACTACTTATTTCTTATGTTATTAAGGTTGTTTTAGCTATAAAGTTATGATAGATAAGAAAATTTATACAATTTTAACCCTAGATTTAAGATTGTAGTACTAGTGCTTTTCTTGTTGGTGCTTGTTAAAGCAAGACCTAGTGCAATTATGTTTTTAAATGAATCTTAAATTAACTCAGCTCATAGATTCAAGAGTTTGTTTTATTCAATGCACAAAGCAGGCTTTCATAGATTCTTTATAATATGAGCGTGAGAAAGATGAAGATTAAAATAGAAAGGCCACTGGATAAGTGCTTTGAACCATAAAATTAGAAAGAAGTTGGTCCTGTTGAGTTGGGAGATCAAAAGTGAATTCCTTGATTCTAAGGATTATATATTAACCTAAAAATCAAGAAAACACTCAGCTTTTGGTGAAATGTATTTTGCCAGTAACATGATCTTGTTAGAGATCCCTTTGCTTTTAACTTTTGTACTGCTTAAGCTCTAAAAACTTAAAGCAAAAAAGACAAGGAAGACTCTAACTTCACTTTCTTTTCTTTTTCTGACTTAATAAATGTGTCACTTTATTAAGAGAACACAAGATAGGCATTTACCTTAAACATCTGTGAAAACAAAACATACACACCAACTCATACAATACTTCCATTTAACAGTTATTTTTAACACCAATGTGAAACACAAGCTTGCATATATTAACTGATGTAGATGGACAAGTTATGATGAAGGAAGGTTTGAGGACTGGACAGTGCCTGAATGATGTTCACCAATGATATCAGCCTCCCTAGGCACATGAAAGTAACAAGCACTCTATTTCTCATTCTCCTCAACAAGGTTATGGTTAGAAGCAACCCAGGCTGTGCAATGATTGCTTTCATTAGACTGTTTCCAACAGCCTAATCCAAATGGGTGCATGCATGTATACCAGTATCACCACCAGTAACCTCAAGAAATAGATGTGCTTATAAAACAGATGAGATGGACTCCCAAGTGCTACTCAGTTTATAGGAAAGTAACCACTGTAAAAGACATATTTCATGGAGCTGAACAGTACCTCAATAGAATATTGCCTCTTGTCTAAGGAAAGAGACCACTTCAAACCACTTGTCCTTTTAAAAATTGAGTAAAACAGTGAGGGTCACTGTGTGAATTCCTAGCCTCATTTTATTATTCTCCTCACCCCAAGGTAATAGGATTAGACTGGAAAGAAAAAATTACAAGCTTCATTTTAGTTTTCTAGAATTCAGAAAATGCTACTAGGAGATGGGCATATATTTAACGCTTATTAATCAGTTCCTCTACGGTCTTTCTAATTCTTACTTCTAAAACCAAGAATCAGCAGACAACATGTTCATTACTCTTTCCTAAGGGTTAAGAGGGTAATTGAGGACCAGATGTAGCTAAGTTGAAATCTAAGCTCTATATGCATTAAAAATATGTAAATATTGGTATGTCTGAAATATATCCAGATGCCATAACTGAAACGACAGTTGGATGTAAAAATGCAGTGTAAGAAACATCATTTATCTACAGTGGAGATCACAATTTGAGACTTGTCAGTATGTCAGTGCTACATAATTCTAGAGATAGTATGCAATCACTTCAGCCTGTACGATGATCACAAACATAGCCAACAAAAAAATATTTAGAAGTCTAGAGTTATAGACATGTACAGAAACATGAGCACAATGATACAGTGTTCTTAGGAATCAGAAATTATGAACTGAGGCTCAAACAGTAACAGGCATGAAAACAGATCATATTACTTTGTGGTCTGGAAGTCATCAGAGGCTTTGAAAATGACCCTTGAATAAGAGAATATGGATGAAGATAGGCTAGACTAATTTTATTAGGAATGGGATGTGGGAAATTAAATGAATAGGCAGTACACTAAAGGGAGGTCCTACTGGAGGTGAGAGAGAAGTCATTTGTTTTAACTGTAGTGATTACGTTGCGGATGTGATACATACATTTAATATATGTATTGTTATATACATATATTTGTGTATATTTTATTTAAATATTATATGTTTCCCTTTATTTTGTTTACATTTTCCACATGATAAATTATTTCCTTTTTAAATTTTAAACTATATGTACACTTGTGTTCTTGTACACAAGAGTATGGTGCCAACACAGGACAATTGTGTGTATCAGAGCTCCTAAAACTGGCTGTTGTGAGCCACCAGATGTGTATGGTGGGAACTGAGCCTGGATCCTCTGCAAGAGCATTACTTGTTTTTAATCTACTGAACCATTCACCCAGCCTTCCTCTCCTGCTCTACAAATTATTCCCCTTTCCATTTTGTTTCCCATTCTCATTTTTGTTCTTAGCCCAAATGATTGCTATTCTGGACCATACTGGGAAAAGACAGAAACATGAAATATATAACCATTTGAAGAGAGATTAAGGAAGTGAGTGTGTGAGTCTCTTGATGAGGCAGGAGAGGAGTGTTGTATGCAGAAGAAACAGTATTGTTCAAGGAGCTTAATTCAGGAATGTCTTCAAGCCTTCTAAGAAAGGACCCCATTGTGTAAGACAATTTATCCGAAATCCCTATGTCTTGAACAAAAGGTTTTTAGATGCTTTTAGAACCATTGAAATCAATTTTCTAAGATATTAGGATACCATTGGTTCTAGTGCTCAAGTCATCATGGACTGACCATAGCACATGACTTCCTTAAAAACCCTTATACAAAGTTTGTCAATAGTATTTTCTCACAATAGTGAATTCATTTACATCAGTGCTGGTCAAATCAGCTTAATATCAAAAGTAGCTTCCCCACAGCTTTGGAGACCTGTAATAATAAAGGGAAAATCATTATCAAGACTTTTCAAAGATGCAACTCTGACAAGTCAGGATCCACATCCTAAGCCATCTAGCCCATAGGATATCTGTTTTCTGTCCAGTTCCATCATTCACTCTGCCTCTGGTATTCAGCATTCTAAGTCCAATTGTTTTTCCAGATCAACTACTCTCCTCTTCATTCTACTAGTGTTTCCATCATAGTCAGGTAAAAGTTATTATCTGCAAGCAACAAAAACTAAATAAATATGGAGAAATGTATCACAATTAACAAGAGTGACACACTGAAAAAATCAGAAGTTTTAGTAAGGGTCATCCACTTCTTGCTATATTTGTGTAGAAGGTGTTGATTCAAGAATGGTTTAGTCCTTGTTATGCCTGTGAAGGTTCAACATAAGAAGGAGGAACCAAAATGTAGTTTATAAATACAATGGAGCATTTTTTTCAGCTCTAAAGACTGAAGTTATATTGTTTGCAGGAAAATGATTTTGGCAGCTGATAATCATGGTAAGAATTAGATCACTCTGTGGAAGACCAATAGAACATGTTTTCTCTCATTTGTGAGTCTTAGACTTTGTAGATACATAAAATCTATTCTGTGCATGCAACATGCAAGTAGAAAGAAATGTATCTGATGCATGAATAAGATTAATGGAAACGAGAAGTTGAAAGTAAGGAGTGGAAGGGCATAAGAATATTCTCAAGTATTAATTCGCTTGTAGAAGGCACACTTCTGGCTCCCTAGAGGTCAAATAGCTGATAGGAGGTTAAAAATTAAACTATAAGTATAGTGTGTAATGACATGTTTTTTATCCTACTCATTTTCTTACTACAGGATTATAAATAAAAGATGTTTACTTTTAAATATGTTTTGGTTGAATCAGAATGCATCTAATTCTGTTTAAAATTCTATGTATTAGACCTGAAGAGATGGCTTGGGGGTTAAGGGTACACACTTAACCTAAGGACCTAAGTGCAGACCCCAACACACACACACACACACACACACACACACACACACACACACACACACATTGTCTCACAACCACCTAAAACTCCAGATCAAGAGGATCCAATGTCAACTTCTGGCTTCTGTAGGTACCCTTACCTTCCTAGTACACACACACACACACACCTCCTGAAAAAATAATTCTATGTTTTTGCCTACAATAGTGTTCTCCTAGAGAAACTAGAGGAGAAAGAAAAACAGGCTTCCAGTAAGATCAAAGTTACTACATATACAACTAAATATATATAATGTATATCCTGCAAGCATGTATTCTATACACCGTGTCGAAATACAAGGGCTTCAGTACAGAAACATTGGAAAAATACTAGGTTTTATAAGTATCACCAGGAAATTTTACTTAAACACATTTACCAATTTATTGGCATCTTGTACTAATAAATTCTTTGTAGAACACTATTCAAATAATCAAACTTCCAGCTGTACCATCTGACTTTGAAATTTATATTCTAGTATGAATAATTGTATTATTTATTTGTTATTGTCAATTACTTTTCATTTGTTGTTGCTGTTTCCTGAGTATTTGCAAATCAATTTTTGTTTAAAAAGTAATTTCAAATTCTCTAGCATTTGGAAATATTGTCTTAATTTGGTGTTTAGTGTCAAAGAACAAAACTAGACTCATTAACACAAATGTGTTTTATTTATTGAAAGTTAATTTTTTTGAAAGTTACCTGTGATGAGATATTATTTATGATCTAATAAAGCATGCCTGGAGATCAGAATGCAAAACTAGCCACAGCCATAGAGGCCAGGCAGTGGTGGTACACGTATTTAATCCCAGCAGCCATATTTGTTACCCATAGAAGCTGGGCAGTGGTGGTTTATGCCCTTAATACCAGCACTAGAGAGGTATATAAAACAAGAGCAGTGTTTCAGACTGAGCAACTACTCTCCAGATAAGTTGAGGATAGGATCTCCCGAGCCCTTGTAGAGAGGTAAGGGCTCTCTGGTAGCTTGGCTGCTTTACTTTTCTGATGTTCAGCTTGCACATCTGGGTTCATATTATTCATGTTATAGTCAACATTGCTAAACCTGGGACAGGGAGAAGAGAAATATGCAAGTTTATAATTAGTGGGGTCATCATACTCAGGGCAAAGAACTTACTGAGTGTTCCAGAACATTTGACTTTCTTTTATGTAGATCTGCCATATCTGAGCTTTAATGGTGGTGCAGGTTTCTGGAATTTGTAAGACTGACACCTGATCACTTTTGCCCCAATCTCCTGCTTATAACATTTTCATAGTGCTGGGATGGAAGAATTCCAGAGCAAACTTAGATAGAAGTGCTTTCGATAATTGATAATGATGTAGTTCTTAAACCACAGAATTCCTTCTCTACAATTAGTAGATGAGTGAATAATTCACTCACTACTCTACTACTCTACTACTCACTGAGTAGTAGATGTTCTTTGTGATATGCCAAATTGGTTGAACTTTTCTTGTCCCCTTTTGACACCACCTTCACCCTTATTGGGAGGTTGTGTGGGTCTCATGTAAACTCATTTCCATTCCAGAGCAGCTTGAAGTGTCAGTGACAAACCTGGGACTTAAGCCCAGAAATGTGGGCTCACACTTTGCTATCCCTAACCTCTGAACTACTTTTGCCCAAATCCCTGCATTAGCTAAGCCAATTCCAGGGCAGCTGCTTATTAACAAACAGATGTCACTTGATGACAATGATATCCATCAGAGAAAATGATTCTGCTTGAATCAGTCCCTGGGCAGTACAGAAGTCATCACTATTAAATATTGTCCTAGGATTTCTTTTTGCTGGTTTATTAATAATAAAAGTCCATATTGCCCTGGCACTTATCTGATTTTAGGAAATGAATAAAATTTGAACTATTTGTGTTGGACTGAAATGTCTTGTAAATCAGGATACCTTTGTACATTTCAGTTATTATGAAATGAGGCCTAGCTGAATGGGATACAACCTCATTATATCTTGAATGAAATGATAAAAGATAGAGTGCTATTTTAATATTACAGGCAGCATGGCTACTTATACTTTAATACTCACTATTAGTTTATAATAGAATGTTAAAATAAACTGATTTTATTTCCAGTCAATCAAATATTTTCTCATTGTTTTCCAAGCAAAAAGAACTCTAGCAACCCCTCTTTTTATTATTGCTTCACAAGAAACACAATTTCTGATCAATGTGATTTGCTTTGACCACACTAGCTAAACATTTGATCTTAAAACTGATCCATTTCTCTGTTCTCATGAGTGGCTATTCTAATTATCAGCATGTTGTCAAGGTGGCTGACCTTTTCCTAGTCATGTGTCCCACATTGTTTTTCACACTTCCTCACTTATGCCTTTTTATAGTGAGGTTGTGATGAGTTAAGAGTCATGTTGTAAGAAATTACTATTGCTAGGTGCCTTAGTCACAGTCCTATTGCCAGAAAGAGATATCACAACCATGGAAATTTAAAAAGGAAGAGTTTATTTGGGGCTTATTTACAGTTCCAAAAGTGAGCCCATGGCCGTCATGGCAGGAAACATGGCACCAGAAATGCAGATATAGTGCTGGAGCAGTAGCTGAAAGTTGACATTTTATCCACAAGCAATGAGCAGGACAACTGGAAATGCCTTTGGTCTTTGAAACCTCAAAGCCCACCCGAAGGGACACACCTCATGCAACAAGAGCATACCTTCTAATCATTCCCAACCTTTCCACCAACTTATCAGCAAGCAGTCAAATATAGGAGTTTACAGAGGCCATTCTAATTCAAACCACCATACCACATTACAGGAAACATTGAGTTTATTGAAAAGGGATTGGTATGGGTCACAGAAAGGCAGAGATCAAAAGTGATTTAGAGAAGAAATTAAACAAAGTTTAACAACATATTGAAGAGGCTGTGATGAAGACTATTACTTTGTATGCTAATGCCCAAGCCTCCCAAAAGTAGAGATAACAAGAATGAGCATCTGCAAAACCAGGTGTAACTGAGTAGATAGTATATATGCTGTGTCTTGATTTTGGATTTTCTAGTCTCTAGACTGGAAAACAATGGTATTTGTGGGTTAAAACACTTTTCATGCTGGGCTCTTATAAATATTTCTAGATACTTCAGAGACTATAAGAAATGCTTTGTTTCACAAAATAAGGTAGACAACTAGAATCCAAGAGGTATTTAGTTTGCTAAAAGTGGAGTAATTACTGGGCCTGGAGAAATGGCTCAGTAGTTTAGAGCACTCTTACACAGGACTTGGGTTCCTTTCCCAGCAGTCACAAAGTGGCTAACAATGATTTCTATCTCCAGATACAGGGATCTAATGCTCTCTTTTGATACTTGAGGACACCAGGCAATCATGTGTTATACATGCATTTGGAGGCAAAACATTTGTATGCAGAAAGATTTTTATAAAGATAAATACAATGTTTGAAAACTGAAAGGTTAAGTACTTCATTTACATGATAATCAGTATGGACTTTCTGGAAGGAGGGGCTTTGTTGCCTTAGGATGTCAATGTAATAGATAGCTATACCATGCCTGCTTCAATATCCTTGTATTTACTGTCACCGGTTTTTCTTATAAACACCTGCCATAGTACTCAGTGTCATGCCAATATTTAGTTAAAGTGTCACTATTGTTTTGGTGTTTGTGATGCTTTCTATGAATGAGGCTATTCACTCCTCCTGTGAATTGAAATCTGTCCCTCCCAAATCCAGTGGAAATCTTTGATCCCTCTGTAATTGCATGCTCAGGTCTTGTTTAGGCTATTGTGATGTTTTAATTTAATGACATAGCTTCCTTTCTCTATATAGAAGACTCAGTCTTTTAGCAGATATTCTGGTCATTTGTTTCTTATAATCTTTTTGCCCCTACTTCCAAGATGTTCTCTCTGATTCTTAGGTGATAAGATTTTGTTGTAGCTGGGCTGAGAATCCAATGTTAATAACCCACTTTAACAAAATTAGGTCATATTTTAATGTACATTGTGTATACGATCTAGCTTATATTTATTCAGGGACACAGTCCATTATGCAGAACTGATTTCATAGAGCTATACATTTCTTCTTGAGAATACAATATAGTTATAACTTTTCTGTTGTTTATGTAGATTATCAGTTATTTATCTTCCCTATGGACTGTACTTCCTAAGAAACCAAGCTCAACTCCTTAGAAGCACCAGTGTTCAATAAACACAACAAATGCAAACTGAATGGCAGGCTAAGCTCTTTGGGCTGTGAGACACCATGACATGACCTGATGCAAATTCTGATTCATAAAATCAGAACATCACTTTTCTTACTAAACACCAGCAAGGAGGAAATGCCAAGTGCATCACATGCTGTTGGGGTAGGGTTATGTGCAGTCAAACAAACTTCATAGTTTAAATCATCCTCTCTACAGCTTCCCTTAGGAAAATAATGCATTAGTGATGGAAGGAAAATAGCTTGCTGAGTCCTGGTGCACTGACTCCCCATGAAAAGGAGCCAGTCTAGAGTACTTTTAACCCAGCAACTCTGTGTCATGCTGTACTTCTGCAAAGAAAATACTTCTATGTTGGTATCTGAAGCTGTTGGAGTATTCAGTTTCTACATACATTCTCTCAGCAATGGGACTTCAAAAATAATACATCAGTAACACAAGTTATTAAATACTCAATGTATTTGGAGAGGGGGTTTTTCAGTGGCATGTCTCTGCAATTTCATTTTTCAATAACAAATTGAAGAGATGCATGGGGATGGGTGGTAGCAACATGATCCTCATCTCTCCTAGCTTTAAAAGGTTAGCTATAGTCCTCCTAAAGGAAAAGCGCTAAACAAGATGATCCCTTTAAGCTCTTTATCTATATCCCGACCTTATCATTTTACCTTGCTTTTGAAAGATGGAATAGTCTGTTCTCAGAGGAAGTTTTCAAACAGTGATCACATCTGCTATGTTCACAGTCCCCATGACTTGCATGAAAGTTGACAGGCATCTTCATACATCTTCTAGGATATGTTTACAATTTGGAAAGGACAAGTTTAGAGAGATCTGTGTTACAAGAGCAAGTCTCATTCTCTTTTATATTTTTTTTAATTTGTCAAAACCTATTTTAGTAAACATTTTACATGAAACAGGAACAATACAAAATAATGGCTTATGTGAATATTTGATAATTCTATGGAAAATATTTGTTATATATTATAAAAATACTATTAGTCACTCATGGACCTAATAGTTTTTTTTTCTTTTTTTTTTTTTTTTGTTGTTGATGATGTTGGTTTGCATGTGTTCTTTTAATTAAAAGTAGATATTCTTGCCCCCTACAAGAGTCTCCACCCCAGCACAATAAAACCAAACCTGTTAACACAGGTGTGGGAAAGTCAGTCCCAAAGTTGTAAGCAACTTGATACAAATGTGCATTGTCAAGAAAGCCCAAACCAAGTAGATTCCTGGATAACTAAGCTTTTACTATGCTTGTCTGCCTCAGAAGTATTGAAGAACTATAAAATACAGAGTCAATGGCCCATATATTCATTTCTGTAGAACGAAACACTTTTGTTGCCTAAATATACCACCAAAATGCATGAACTTTAGAATTACTTGAAGTTGACATATTGATGTATATCAAATACAAGAAGCACGCTTTTCTTCTACATAACCATGGTACTTCTGGTTTTCTATTATGACAAATAATGTTCTAGCATTTTCTCTTTAGGCTATATGCTGACATTATCTCTTCTGAGAATTAGTTAATTTAGACCCTCCCTCTCCCATTTAATGATGGGAAAAGCAGTGTTTTACTCATGTGGGGTATCTTATTGATATGTTATTCATACTTGCTTGAATAATCAAATGAAGAAGGAAATTAATGTAGAGAGGATGGAGAAGGAAGTTTGGAAGGGAGGAGGAAAGAATGTTTTTGTTTTTGAATCTTGAAAATCATGACATAGTGTTTTTAATACTGGTACTTCTTAAACCACTTGTCTTAATGTATGCTCTTAGGACTCATGAGTGTCACTTTCTTATCATTACCTATAATTGGTTCTTATTTAATGAAGAGCTCAAGTTTGATTAAATTCTGTCAAAGAGGAAAATACTTCAAACAGACATTTTCATTTCAGGGGTAATGTTCTTGGTCCACTGGAAAATATGCCTCTCACATGTTGCTCAAAGTACCTGGGTTGTTTTTAACTGTGAACATAGCTTCATTTGCCCATTATGTTCTTATCTTTGCTCTTTTTGTTCATTAATTGTCTTCCTCATTAGCAAATGATTCTTTAATAAAATTAATAGTTTGATTAAGCATATCTCTCAGTGAATGTGGATGCAACAATTTTAAAGCATCTTTTCTCTCTATCAAGGCCAAAGTCCTATCATGACATCGGAAAGTCTAGACAGAACACATTTATTTATTAGCTACGATTGTTCTAAAGGCAAAGCATGTAATATTTTACATGGGGTGAGACAACAATTAACTGAAACTATTTTGATCTTTTTTCTGCTATTTCCTTCATGACTTGTTGCACTTTCATTTTGTTTGATATTACATTGCATTAGCAGTTTACCTCCCAATGTCATAGGTCAAAAAAAAAAAAAAAAAAAAAAAAAACAAGCAATTCTCTTTATATTCAATATAATTCAGATCATAAAACCAGGTTTTGCCCTTTTGTTAAGCACTTGGTAACACATAGCTCATTATCAAATTTGTATGATAGCACAGTGAAATGTTTAGCCCTTTCACACTGAACTGGAGTTAGTGGGAAAGTTCCTGGATCCTGGATATGCTGAATCAGCCTGCCTCAATATATCTTTTCTGCCTCAGTATTTTACGTAAAGAGAAGAGTAATTGTGAAAAGTAGAGAAAGTGGGTCACATTGGAAATGTGGCCACAAGGGACTCTGTAAGGTATAAGGGTCTAGTGACATATGTGAGAAGTTGCTGTGAGTCTTAGGTATAAGTAGTAGAAGAAATGGCCCAGGGAGTAAGATGTGTGCATAGTTCATTAGTCCTTTTCAATATAAAAAAACAATTCTTTGAGGTCCACATATGAGTGGCTGTGACCTAGGAACGTGGGTTCAGATGGCCTCAAATACCATGTTCCAATATAAAAAGACTTTAATGGACATATTTTATAATTATTGAAAAAAGAAAGTCATAAATCAAGGCATTTCTAAAATGTGTTGGCAGAAACATTGGATGGATTGTATAAATGAGGCCAACATAGAAAACCATAAGCATCACAGGCTATTGCCAAGGCTATTGTTCCTCTCGACAACCTGGTGTAAGGTCCCACTGCTGAAGATAACACTTATATATGTCATCAAACATGAAGAAGTCAAGGTGGAACCCTACAAAATGCTTCAACTTACTGATTAGCATTTGTGGCACTGGAAATTACTTTTCAAGCTACTGTAAGAGAAAGCCAGTTATCAGTATCTCCCAGATGCAAATTCTGCTACCTAAATCAGTGACCTGCCTGTAAGATACAGGGGAAGGTGTCACAAGTATTGTTGTTAGAACTCATCACTTTCTGACTGGGCTTAAGGTTTCATGAGATGGAAATTATATATGACACTGATAATGTGACCAAGAGCCTGACACAAGATAGGTCATGGGCCTAGGGGAAAATGTAATAATATAATTATGCTAAAGGAATGGAGCAGTTAAATGATTTTTTTTTATAACATAAAGCTCTACTTATAGAAAATCAAACAAAAATTAAAGTAGGAAATGGTCAGCTATTGGTTTTTGATACTATTTTATGATATTTTTAAATTTGAGGATGTGTAGAAGTTAGTGGGCTTTGACATCAACATATTCCTAAACAATTCATGGAATAGTAAATATGATGTCAAGTCAACCACAGATTTGGATGCTGAATAGCTTTTAAGTCTCAAGATCAGCAGCATCCCAACTCCATTCTATCAATCAATTATGTAGAATTTTGTGGACACTTCAATTCACAGTTCCTTCTCATAATTGGGCATGCAGAAGACAAGTAGAATTTTATGTCACTAGGATGGTAGAAAGATTCATTCCTAGGATGTAATATGTGCAAGATTGAGTATGCAGGAGAACAATCTTCAAGAGAAAGAGAAGTTTGGTAAGCCTTCAAGGAATAAATTCCCCTATTTTATCAAATTAATTAATCATTGAAATATGAGAATAATTTTATTCTTCCCTCTTTGTCTAATCTAACAGTTATATATGATGCATTAGAGGTATATTACATAAAAAAATAAAAACAAACAAAAGTTCAGTATGGTCTAAGGAAACTAATTTCCCAGGTAAAGCATCTTAACCAACCCAAACCACAGTCCTTATCAAGATTGAAAACAAATTTGTCTTGGTGTTCATGGTTATTTCTACTTTGTGAAAGAAACGCTTGGTGTATGGACTGTTTGAAATACTTCATCACCATGTATGGACTCCATATCTCTTACCTAAGGTAGAGTGACTATTTTTAATTTTAGAAAGTGTTAGTGTTCAATATATAATTTTTCACAATTTATTTGTACTATGAATTTGATGTCCCATCAGATTTCAATTTGTTGAAATAAGTGGTTAGTCCCATTGTAGAAGAAATCATAATAATGATACAGTAACAATGAAATTCTGTCCAGCAAAAGTGTCATTTCTACACAAGCCAAATATTTTATAGGAACAGAACCATGTGGCTAGATTTGAGAAAAATCAGGTTTCCATAGAATTTTTTTTTTGTTTGCTTGTTCGTTTTGTTTTGTTGTTTTTGAGGAGGCATAGCCAAATCTCAGTTTGTACTCCATAATCAGAAAGGTGAATGGGACTTTAGTATGAGTCATTATATAATATTAATTTTCTTCTCATTGGCAGAGTATAAATATTATTTGGTATGCTTTAATCCTTGCTGATTGAACTTTAGGACATTCAAAGATTTGTTTAATTGGGAGATTTACACTTGTAAGATGTAATCATCATGAATGTAGTCATATGGAACTGATTATTTTATGCAGTTTAGATAAGAATGCCAATAAAGTCAAAGTTACTGGATGGTAGGAAGAAGTCAATATGTCCTGGGCTTTTCCAGAGCCTAGAATTGCTTGATTCTGAGCATTTTAGTATCAGTCACACTATGATAATTCATCTGGTTGACAATGAGAGAACAATTTTATGAGGATAGTGAAAAGTTTAAATCTTTAAAATAAGAAGACTGGATAGGAATCATGGCAAAGCAAAAAGTTTTCAAAGAAACATGATCAGTAAGAAGACATAATATCATCACCTCCATTTTGTGGTGTTATTAAAATCAATGTTATCATTATTTTTATTTTTATCCTGTGGAAATTTTACCAAAGAGAATGTCAAATACTTTAGACAATATAAAAATATGCCTAAATGTAGAGTAATTTAGTAATATAAAAGATAGCAGCAATGTCATCGAAGATGTTTATAAAGGTTAAAAGACCTGTTCCAAGGTCATAAAGATGAAATGCTTCTCAGCAGCAAAGAAGGGAGTAAGAGATTTCTCTAGTAAATTCACTCACAATCTGAGGTTCATGCTCTTTATTTCCTATGTTCTTTTGTTTTGCTTCTACTCTAATAATCTTGTACTATTTCTAATTTCTCCATGCTTCTTATTATAGTGTCTTCTTCTATTCTAAAACCTCTTTCTTTCCGGAGCTTTTAAGTGATAAATACAATTTTCTCTTGGTCAAAAGCATGATCCTAGGGAAAGTGACAAGGAGCTGAGCCATTTTCCATGGCAAAATAAGGGCCCGATATCATAGAAGCAAAACCATGGACAGACAGGGTTGGCACAGTGCCCAGTGGCAATTTTGGTAGTAACAATTTTGGCAAGTGAAGAATAGGCATGCTTTCCTAAATAACCTTGGTAGACATCTGTGACTCTGACCTTGTGCAAGTTGTAAAGTTTTCTTTATACAAGAAGCTTTTAGTCTAATTTGAACTTTCTCTTAGGTGAAAGTGAGCTAAATTTTTGCAGTAGTCTGAGGAAGAGAACAAGTCCATGGTCCTTCTGGGACAAATAGATCCAGTTGTGAAGCGTGTCCCAGTATATATTCAATTGTATAACCAAAAAAAGTCATCTTCCATACCATCCATATATATGTGTGTGTGTGTGTGTGCGTGTGTGTGTGTGTGTGCGTGTGTGTGTGTGGCCAGTAAACAATTAACACACTATAGAGCTGTAGGGAGAATCTCCAAGCTGTAATGTAAGGGAAACATCTCTTTACACAAGAAGTCTGCAGTGAGGACAGGTTAACACGTTCAGAAAAGCAGTATACCTTATTGTTTCCATCAGTTTGCAACTCTGGTGACAATATTCCTCATAGCCTTGATAAATGATGTCGAAATCTCCATGAGATTTGCATCTTTGATGGGAAGACCTCTGAAGTATACACTGAAATCTTACTGAATAATTCTGCGGTCTATAGCAGGTATTTAGTCACTTGGTGTGAAAAATTTCAATGATGTGGAAAATGAGTATTACTCAGCTTTTCTGAAATTCAGGTCAAGGATAGCAACTCCGAAGTCAGTACAAGTTTTTTTTTTTTTTTTTTTTAAAAAATTCATTATTTCCCTCTCCCTCCGTCCCTCCATCCCTCCCTCCCTTCCCCTTCCCTCCTCCTTCCCTCCCTCCCTTTTACCCTCTCAACCCTCTCATATGCACCCTAACCACCCTCCCCTCCAATCCCCCACCCTATTTCCATATGTAGGGGATGCCATCCAGTTGGGGTCATGTAGATCCGACAAGTCATTTGAAGTAGGGACTAGGGCTTCTCTCCTGTCTCTAGATTAAGGCAGTTATCCCTCCATGGGGGATGTGTTTGCGAGGTCTTTTTGTGCATCAGGGATACATCATGGCTGCAATGTTTGAGGTCCCTTAGACTGCTTAGTCCTTCTGGCTAAAACCCATATTCAGGGGGGCCTGAGTCAGTCCCATGCTGGATACCCAGCTATCAGTCTGGGGGCCGGTAGCTCCTCCTTGTTCAGGTCAACTGTCTCTATGTGTTTATGCAGCCTGGTCTTATCCTCACCATCTGCATCTGGGTTCTACTTCGACTCAATGTTTATGTATGGGTGTTTGCTTCTGTTTCCAACACGTATTACATGAGGGCTCCATGGATAAGTTAGTTGTTTATGTCACTATCTGGGAAGAGCATTTATGGTAGCCTTTCCACAGATGCTCAAATTGTTAGTAATAGGTTTCTAGACCTAAATTTAGGTTCAATTTTCTCTTCAAACAAATATTGGCTCCGTTTTTATGTTCTCTCTCTCTCTCTGTCTCTCCTGTCTTCTATTCCTACCCTGACTCAATCTTCCTAGTCGCATGTGTTTTCCTCTCCTCCCCCTCTCTTTCTCCTACTTCTCTCTCCATTCCCTGCCCTTGCCCCACTTCCCCTGTGCTTTGGGGGACTTGTCCCTTCAAGTTTTGTGAGGGATTTTATATGAATCTCTGAGAATACACCTTGTATCCTAGTTCCTCTGGTGGTGTGAATTATAGGCTGGTGATCCTTTGGTCTAGGTATAAAATCCATATATGAGTAAGTACATATGTTCCTCTTTTGTGACTGGGTTACCCATTCAGGATGGTTTCTTCAAGTGCCATCCACTTGCCTGCCATTATTTTTTTCTGCAGAGTAGTATTCCATTGTGTAGATGTGCTACATTATCCCTTCTTCAATTGAGGGGCATCTAGGTTGATTCCAGGTTCTTGCTATTACAAATAGTGCTGCTATGAACATAGTTGAACAGATGTCTTTGTTGCATGGATGTGGATCATTTGGGTATGTGCCTAAGAGGGGGATTGCAAGGTCCTGTGGTACCGCCATTTCCCTGAGGAACCCCCATACTGATCTCCAAAATGGCTGTATGAGTTTGCACTCCCACCAGCAGTGGAGGAGTGTTCCCATTTCTCCACATCCTGTCCTGCATGAGTTGTCATTGGTGTTTCTAATTTTAGCCATTCTGGCAGGAGTAAGATGGTATCTCAAAGTTGTTTTGATATGCATTTCCCTGATAGCTAAGGATGTGGAGCACTTTCTTAAGTGTCTTTCAGCCTTTTTCATTTCCTCTATTGAGAATTCTTTCTTCAGTTCTGTACCCCATTTTTAATAGTGTTATTTGGTGTTTTGTTGACTAGTTTCTTGAGTTGTTTGTATATTTTGGAGATCAGCCCTTTGTCGGATATAGGATTGGTGAACATCTTTTCCCAGTCTGTGGGCTGCTGTTTGGTCTTGTCGATTGTGTTCTTTGCCTTACAGAAGCTTCTAAGTTTGAAGATGTCCCATTTAATTTTTGCTCTCAGTGTCTGTGCCCCTGGAGTTATGTTCAGGAAGTAGTCTCCTATACCAATTTGTTCAAGGGTACCTCCTACTTTCTCTTCTAAGAGGTTCAATGTGGCTGGATTGATGTTGAGGTCTTTGATCCATTTGGACTTGAGTTTTGTGCATGGCAACAGACATGGGTCTGTCTGCAGACTTCTACACACCCTCATCCAATTGTGCCAGCACCCTTTGTTGAAGATGCCTAGCCCTATTGTAATTTTAGATGTTTTGTTGAAAATCAGGTGTTCATAGGTGTGTGGGTTAATATCAGGATTTTCAATTTGATTCCATTGGTCTACCTGTCTATTTTTGTGCCAATACTAGTCTGTTTTCACAACTATACCTCTGTAGTAGAGCTTACAGTCAGGAATGGTGATGCCTCCTGAAGTTCTTTTATTGTATAGGGTTATTTTTGCCATCCTGGGTCTTTTGTTTTTCCATATAAAGTTGATTATTATCCTTTCAAGGTCAGTGAAGAATTGTGGTGGGATTTTAATGGGGATTGCATTGAATCTGTAGATTGCTTTTGGCAAGATTGCCATTTTTACTATGTTTAACCTACCTATCCAAGAGCATGGGAGATCTTTCCATTTTCTGGTATCTTCTCTAATTTCTTTCTTTAGAGCCACAAAGTTCTTATTATATAGGTCTTTTACTTGTTTGGTAAGTGTTACCCCAAGATACTTTATGTTGCTTGTGAAGGGTGATGTTTCTCTGATTTCTTTCTCTGCCTCTTTGTCGTCTGAAAAAAAATAGGGCTACTGATTTTTTTGAGTTTATCTTGTCTCCTGCTAGTTTTGTGAAGGTGTTTATCAGCTGTAGGAGTTCCCTGGTAGAGTTTATTGGGTCGCTTATGTAAACTATCATATCATCTGCAAGTTTGAGGTGAGAAATAAGAATCCAAAAGTTGGGTAGTAAAATAAGGGGAAAGGGAATGAGATCACTAAACTGGGAAGAAAGAATTGGGAGAGAAATGAAAGGGATATCTTAATAGAGAGAGCCATTGTGGGCTTAGGGATAAACATGGTACTAGGGTAACTCCCAAGAATCCCCAAGAAGGACCCCTGCTGAGAGTCTTAGCAATAGTAGAGAGGATGCCTGTACTGGCCTACCCTGTAAACAGATTAGTGAATACTCCAACTATCATCATAGATGTAGAGATACACAACCAAGAACCAGTCTGAGTTTTGGGAATCTAGTTGAAGAGAGGGAGAAGGGGATATATGAGCAAGAGAGGTCAAGATCATGATGGAGATAGCTTCAAAAACAGATAAACAAGCTTGTGGAAACTCATGACTATAGGGAACTGAACTAGGCCTTCCAAATGTGGGAGACAGTTGTGAAGCCTGGACTAGATGAGGGACCCTGACAGTAGAACCACTATACAAACCATATGGTGGGATACCATGCTCAGCTTTAGTTCATGAATGAAGGTCCTGGCCATGCCTAACATAGTGCCAGACCATGTTGACTCCTCATGGGAGTTTTTACACATGATGAAGTGTGGATTAGGGGTACGCTGGGAATAGGGGTGAGGAGAGGTAAGAGGAAGTAAGGGGAGACAGGAAGATGTATGGGATGGAAAACTGTGGTTGGAATGTAAAAACTGGCAAAAAGAATCCAACATTTTATCTCTCAAAATTTCACAGCTCGGAAGATGATAAGGAATATCTCACAGAGTCATTTCCATCCATACTGCAGCCATTCTTGGATATGGTGTCTTTTCTGTTAATTGAAATCACTTGGCTTCTCTTCATTTGCTTATAATTTCCAAGATGCTTCCATGTGAAATACCACCAAGTTCTGAAGTTTTAGTTACCACAACAATGTCTTCTAATCCTGTGTAATGGTTAATTTTAGTAGAGATGGCTCACAAATTCTTTGTGTCTATTTTTATAAGATCCCCACTAACAATTTCACAAAGATATAATGGGTGTTTTCTAACAGGGGTCAATGTTAAAGTTATAATGATTAGGGGTGCTTAGGACTTGAGAAGCCAAAGGGGTTTTGTCGGTTTTGACCCCTTTTAAGAATTATTTGTTGGTCTGCTTGTTTAACATATGAGAATTTTTTTTAGTTATGAGTTGACTGAATTGCTGGATCCTACACACACATCATGTAGCTTGATTTGCTCTTGGGTTTGAGGGTTTATTTATCATTTTTATGTGTATATGTCTGAGTGTATTATATTGCACTGGGGTGGGGAGAGGCTGGGAGGAGTGGGAGGAAGGGAAGGAGGAAGAACTAACACTGGTATGTAAAATAGGATTGCTTAAAAGATAATAAAATTAAATATAAAACAGAAAAAAACTATATAACAAAGAAAAAATATTTTAACTTTGAGTAGCAACCAGTGACTATTTTTAAGAAACAATGTATTCTGCCCAGTTGAGTTTTATGATTAGCGAGACTGTAACATCTCTAAAGTGATTTCTCATTCTGCTGCAGTCTCATTGTCTACTTCTATCCTATGTTTTGATTGTTAATATGTAGTCAGAGACGCATAGCATGAAGTTTACCTTGTAACCATTTCCTTCTTGCCGGATATATGGTGCCTTCTTTTATCATGCTGTATTTCCACATTTATTTTTCAAGTTTATTTTAATCTTCCAGTTATTCCATGCTTCCATTCTTGCAAAATTCATTTTTTCCCAATCTTAAATGACATCTCTCCATTTATAGGCATCTACCACTCTGAAAATCATTCTGTCGGTTTTACATATTTGGAAACCATTTTGGGTCCTTAGTGTTGACTAAGAAAATGTTATAGCTCACTTCTTTGTTGTTGAGATAAAACACCACAACCAAAATGAACTTGGAGAAGAAAGAATTAATTTAGCCTGTAGGTTATAGATCATAGATCATCATCAAGGAAGGTCAAAACAAGAACTCCTGCCAGGAACTGAAGCTGATAATATGGAGGAATGTTGCTTACTAACTTGTTTCCTCTTGCTAACTTTTAAGTCTTTCTTGAATAGCCCAGGCCAACCTGTATAGGATGGCATCACTTACAAAGGACTATACCCTCCTACATCAATTAGTAATCAAAAAAATAATAAACCAACATCCCCACAGGCCAAGCTGATGGAGGAAATTCCTGAGCAGGTTGACAACAAAGTTTAGCCACTCCAACAATCAAAACTCTGAATTTTATAGCTCTACTATATATCATTACTAAAACAGGGAATATCTTTTCTCCTGACTCTTAAATTAATATTGTCAAACATTATTGAAATAATATTAAATTATGTAAAATTTAAATGCAGGATTTTATCTTGATACCTATAACTGCATAAAAATCAATCAGGAATAATGTTGAATACTTTTGTTGTTCAAGTTCAGGGTTAACAAATACTAAAAGCAAAAAGTGGTGAGATGTTGTCCTCTTATATGCATTCCCTGTGTTGGATGCTGTTCTGTATTCATTTGTCTGTGTTCTTACACACTTCAGGCATTGCCATTCATTGGGCTATGTAAGTAATAAAAAGTATTTTTTCTTAGAGTTTCTTGATATTGCAAAATATAACAATTTAAATGAAAGAGAATGGTAATATATTTTAACCTTGAGGTAGCCTCAAGCTCTTTGTTCTTTAATGTGCCAGTACTGCAGCTGTTTATGATATCAACTGCCCTGTAATTAGTTACTTTGAAGAGTTTGCAAATTTTTCTCCCTCTAGTATGTTTCTTTTTCTTTCTTTCTTTTTTCTTTTTTTTTTGGAACATTTTAAAATTTTCATTCCTTAAACAGAAATATCTGGATAAGACTGATTTTTTTTCTTTGTTTATCATTAATTTATTTTTACCTTTTGTTCTCTGTTTCAAAAGGAAGAAAGGATTTGGGGGAAAATACAGTTCACAATACAATAAATCTAGTAATTCATACCTCTGACCTTTGTGAACATTCTAGATGAAAACTTCTAAAATGGTACTGGGTCCTACAAAGTGATTTTGCATGATCATTTTTTTTTCCAGCAAATTCTTAGTGATAACCATATGAGATCTCATTGATGCACTGGCAACCTATTAGGAGTCACAACCACCTTGGAACATGGCTATCTTTCCTGATACTGTTATTGCCCACTAACAGCTCCTCAGCTAGTGGTGAGACCCCCATGAACCTCTCTTTCAGCTGTGCAATCATAGGTAGGATTTCCAGCATATTATAGGTAAGGAAGCAGAGGTAGGAAATCAAAATGACCTGACAAGCATAAAAGTTAAGTAAGATCTGAAGCTGAGTTTTAAACTGTGTTTCCTATGCATGCAAGTATCACTAGCTTAATTGCTATGCAGTGTCACACGAAGAACAAGAAGGAAGTTTATCTTTTACAGCAAGCATGATCTTCACCTCTCCTGAAATAGACCTCTTAGACTTCACAGTGAGTTTGAAGGAACTAGATCTCTTCCCTGGTGTTGCTGCCAAGAGGAGTTCAGAAAGAACACTCTCTGGCCAGAACTCATGACCATAATCTATTTACAGAAGCCAAGGAAGAACCTAAGAAAATCTACGACCAAGTCAACAGAATCCTGATGGCCTGGTTATCTTAATTTTAATTTAGGCATTTTAATTAGACTTCTAAGGTTATTTAGCAGCAAATCAGTGATGGTCAGCCTATTTAAAAGCTGTATTTAAAAATACAATCTTACTGGTGTTTTTGGTTTTTTGTTTTGTTTTGTTTTGTTTTTTTGAAGTAATTTTCAAGATATTGTTCTTAGAACATCAGTATACTTCTGAGGTCCGTTTAGCGATTCCAGTCCTCGGTCTTCATGTGTCACTTGCTAAATCAGAAACTAGGAATGGATTCAGAAACCTCTTTGAATGACAACCCTCTATCCTGCCTGCCACCAGAGATCCTGGTACATGAAAGTGCAGAAAGGAATAGGTATTGAGATTTATATGTCTGGCAGGGAATGGCTCACTTCACAGTTGCCCAATCATACCCTTGTGTATGTATCAAGAGGAAGATCTTAATCCTTACCTGAAAATTAAGCAAATTGTATTCATTATATAATTTTGGTTATATCCACTCTAATCCATCTTTGACTTCAGAAGTTAGGCCCCTCTACATTTTACCAATAATACCTTCTTATGTGAACCAAAAAGTGAAGGTCTTTAAGTTTTCATAATGGCATAAGAGTTTCTCCTTCTGTGAATTGAAAAAGAAGTCTTTAGTAAGGGCATTTCTCAGTTAACTCTTTTTAAAGCAAATTGTGTGTGTGTGTGTGTGTGTTTGTGTGTGTGTGTGTATTTGTCTGTGTGTCTGTCTGTCTTTCTGTATGTCTGTGCCTGTGTGTATGACATAACATACATATGGAGCAAATGGTGTTCATATTTACCTATCACCTAGTCAGAGACATCATCTCCTACTGTTTACTACTTTATATGGAAAACTATCTGGACAGTAAGAGACCTAGTATTATACTGTCCCCACATTCCATCTCATAGAAGCACTGACGGAACAAGTAGATACTTATCATCGTGTCTAGTTTACATGGAATTGAGATGTCTAAACTCAAGTCCTCATGTTTGCATAGTAAGCACTTTGCCCACTAAGCCATCTCAACAGTCCTGAGCTGAATTTTTTTTCATTTTTAAAACATGTGTGTATATGCTTTTATATGGTATGTGCATATGAATGTTGTGCCTGTAGACACCAGAGGAGGGCATTGGTTCCCCTGGGTCAGCAGTTACAGACAGTTGTTAGCTACCTGAAGTGGGTACTGGGAATCATACTTGGTGTCCTATAGAAGAGCAGCAAGTACTCTTAAAATTGAGTCATCTATTCATCCACCCTGGGCTGAATCTTAAAAATTTCGTACCTATTCCAACTTTCCTCTAGCTAAGGAAACTTTGAAAAATCTATGGAGTGGACTCCATAGTCATCCAGATTTCATGTTGAATTTTGCCTTTGATTATTTTATGCTACTCTACACCAATAGAAGCAATCGAACTGAACCCTTGGCAGATGCAGTTATTTATTTATTTTGTCCTTTAAGACATTTAAGGACACTCCATACTTTGAAGTTTTCTTTTTCTAGAGTTGATTTAAAAATTGCCATAATGAATATTTCATTCTCCCTTGTGTAATAATTCAGATACTGCATCCTGTTTAAAGTTCAATGCCAGGAAAAAACATGCCTGTACTGATTACCCTGGTGTCAATCTTGTTTGTTTACTAAAACCAGGAAGGCCAGGCATATTTTAGATAAAAATAAACATCACCTCAGAGATTCAAAGTTTTCTGTAACTACTTTTCATGTATCCAAGGTTAATATCTGTCTCTTTGTAAGCCCATCTTTCAATCTATTCCATATCCATGCTGATCACTGCATTCTTCAGTGACTTCATTTGACACTGTTATCATCTTCCTCAGCTCATTTGATGCAGGATACTCTCTTCTATAATACTTTACAATCTTAATCCTATTTTTCTTTTTCCTATAAATTCAAAATTTGAGGTTAATAATTTTACATCATCATCAACTGAATGGATGTATACAATATAATTCCAGAAGAGAACACATTATTGCATTCACTCACACATATAAACACGCAAACAGTCACACTTTTCTCTAGATAATAGCAAGATGAGACTTCTCAACAAACAAAACCGAATGTCGTACCACTGATCTACTTCAGGAGCTTTCTCAAAAATATGCTCAAAATTTATTTTCTTGATGATTCTAAATTCTACCAATTTTACCCATCCTTATTGAACACCCCAGGTGGTGTATACAGTGTATAATATAAACCACATGCAGAAGAGTCATAATACCCTAGGTAGCATGAGTGTGACAATAGGGAAGTCCCTCAGAATAATATATGATAATGAGAACATGGAGCATTTATTTGGGAATTTTCCCTGGCAATGATCAAAAATGGAAAACTAAAATTTGCATTAAAGATAACTAATGTTTGCTCAAATAGGCTCTTTATCTCTGCACTCTGATTCCCATTAGAACAATGCACTCTGATTCCCATTAGAACAATGGCTGTTGGTCTTCCTGAAATTCATATGCTTATTGAAAGCAGGATTACAGTATACACATTGTTAAATTCTTAGTATGTAGAAATTAATAAGGCTAGATACTGAAGTATATCATTAAGTACAAAGAATGAATTTAAAGAGTCCTTCTGGATTACAAACCAAAAATGATGCTAGAAAGTTTAAATTATTAATGAGATTTTGTAGAGAAAGAAGGATTTGGAATGGGTGTGGGTTTACTGCTCTTGACCTTAGTGTCACACTTAGACATAAGGGTTGTGTAGAACAGGGACAAAATGTGAGGTGAAACTAGGAGATGGAGTACAGATAAGCAGAACCACACATAGACAATATTTGTAGCAGGTAAAATAGAAAGTACAGATTCCATGAGCTTTATGAGTAGGTAAGTGATAGATGGTGGTATATAATTCCAAATTTACTCTAACAATATTCTAGGCTAATAATTGACAAATTATGGCTTGAGGAATTGGCCAAGTTGGGAACATGCCTGCTATGTAAGAACGTGTACCTGAGTTTGGAATACTAATACTCTTTTAATAGTCAGGTTTGTGGGAAAGCACTTATCTGGAACTGGGTAGGGGTTGGAGGTAGGAGATCCTAGGCTTTGTAGTCAGTCATTCTAGCCGAAATAGCCAGTTCAATGTTCAGTTAGAAATTCTGTCTCTATAAAAAAATTGTTAGGCTCATAAGATAGACCAGTGAGTCAAGGCACCTGCCACCAAACCTGCTGAGTTCAATCCCTAGGATCACATGAGGAAATGAAAGAATTAACTTCTGGAATTTTTTTTCTAGCCTTATACATGTGCTATGGCAAGTAATTATCCACTCAACTATGTCATAATAAATAAATAAGTAAATAAGGAAAGGAAGAAAGGAAGGAAGGAAGGAAGAAAGAAACAAAGAAAGGAAGGAAGGAAGGAAGGAAAGAAGGAAGGAAGGAAGATAAAAGAAAGCTCACAACATCCACTTTTAGCCTCAATGTGGCATGCAGGAACAAGCATATCCATACACATATGCAAACACATATACATGAAATAAAATACACAACACATGCCTGTTATAAATAACCACTCACTATGGTCTTCATAACCTAGTTTTTGTAACACTTAAGCAAATATTATATTTTAAAAGTTTAATCAAATGTAGTGGAATATATAAAAGAGATGTCTGGCTCTCAAAACAAAAAATATTCTCTCACTAGTTGTCCTTTTACAAAGAAGAGTCTATTCCCAGTCACTTCTGACCTGCTTGAATGTAGAGGGGCAGCAGGGGATAAGGGGACATCTCAGGTTTGGTAACCAGTACAGACTTTATTTCTCAGTCATGTGGTTTCATCTGTTTTTCCTGGAGGAGTTTCCTTCCACCTGGGGAAGAAGGGACCCAGGCTTCTTTCCTTCTGTGGCCCTGACACTCAGCAGTAGTAGATCATCATTGCTGCACCCCTCAGCGACCCACCTGCTGCTTAACAGCCTTGGCTTTGATCTGCTGCATATCGCTCCACAGCGTGCTGTTTGTACTTGATGGTCATTTGCTCTTATCTGGAAACAAGGACGTCAGGAAGCTGTACTTCTCAGCTAAGTGCTCCCTTCCTAGGAAGCAACTTCCAAAGCTGCCATTTCTGCTTCAGAGAATGCTATCTGCACCTCCTGACTCAAATAGGAGTGTTCAGTGATTGCTTCTCACAGCAATAAAATAGAAGCCATAATAAAAACCTATTGGAAGTGTACTTGTTTACATGCATATATCTTAATATATGACTTCATGCATACTACCTATACCTGTAAAATCACCTATCATACCATACATATGTATCATAGGCACATAAATATATTCCACAAATTATTTTGAACATGTGTTAATCTTTTCTAAAAGGTTGTTGGCACACCTTATTTATGTTGATTGTATCCATTCTCCTATCTTTTCTTTCTTCTTTTTCCCTTCTACTCTCCCTCCTCCTTTTTTATTTTTATTTTTATCTTTTGTCTTGAGACAGCTATGTAGATCAGGCTGACTTGTTGACTTGGAACTCATTATGTAGCCCAAGCTGACTTAAAATTTGCAGCATGCCTCCTACCTCTGTTTCCCAAGTATTAAGATTACATTTAACAGCTATTTCACCTTGCTTTGCTCTGCCCCCCCTGTGTGTATGTGTGTGTGTGTGTGTGTGTGTGTGTCTGTGTGTGTACATGTTTTCGCATGCATATGGAAGGAAATGGTTTATATGTGTGTCCTCTGCATCTTATTTTGAGAGGCAGGGTCTCTCACTGAACCTGCAGTTCACTGATAACCTAGGTTATCTGGCCATTAAGCTCCAGGGATCTAATTGTTTCCATTCCTCTTCACTCCAAGCACTAGAGCTTAGATACCCCACCGTAGTTGTGTTTTGCATGGATGAAGGGGATCTGAACTTAGATCCTCATTTTTGTGAGGGAGATGCTTTAGCAGCTGAGTCATCTCTTTCTGCCAGGTTCTCTCTGCTTTCCCAATGATCTTGTATAGAATGTCCAGTTTTAGAATCAACAGTGAGCAAAATGAAGCACTAGTCTGACATTCATTTCGTATTAGCAGGGCCTTTTATTTCTTGACAAACACAAAGCCATTCAGCAGTTATTTTCAGCATGCCTTGTTTCTTCTGGTGCTAGGCCAAAAGATATTGTCTTTTTGTCTTAGTCAAAAATAAAAATATTCAGAAACAGATTTCAAAACAGATGTGCTTGATTTTGAAACTTTGACTTCCTGGGTTTGTTTCCTATTTTTAAAGCCAGGGAGACAATGAGGTCTCTTGTTTGACCCAGTTTGGAAATGAGTTCAGACAGTTGTCCATGCCTTTTCCCGCACTTCCATAACAACTTTATACTGTTGTCTGTGGACAAATACTCAACTAACAAGGTGCTTTGATTGGGCAAGTTCAGATTTCTGGTATGAGATACAGCTCTAGGGACCATTATTTTCAAGCTGTTTGCCATTCTGTAACTGCCATTCCTGTTAGTCACTTATGGCTATTTTTGATTGTTTGGGTTTTCCCCATAGTCGCCAATCAGACAGCAGGCAGTATGGATGGAAACTCAGTTACCACATGATTCTCAGTTGATAGGTTTCCATGCGGACGGGTGCCATTGCCAATTCTTCCTGCCAGGGACGAGGTGCTGTCTAAGGCGAGAAACTGGTTTCTTGTGACTCTGAAACCATAATTTCACTAGTCAAAATTTGCCTGAACCTGATCTCATTTTCTGTAGAATAGCAACTTTGATTAATCCCCTCTTACCTGTATTCCATTGTAGTATATATCCACAAGGCTCTCTTTATGTTTTTACAGTGTGTTTACTAGCTGCACAGTATATGTTTATCTTTGGAAGCAGTTGTGAAAATAGAATCAATAAGGTTTGGTTTTTCTTTTCTTTACTTAGTTTGTCATTTCTTTGTCATCTATGGGGTTAATATTGAACACAGCAAGTAAACCGTGAGAAATAAATGCCATTAGTCACCAAAATATCTCACTGGCTAGAGTCTATAGGTTTCCACAATGTTGGCCATGAGCAAACAAAGCCACTGGGAAAGAATTGTGCTTTAGGTCACAATGATGTTTTCTTGGTTGTTAGGGGGTATTTGGATTGTGGTGCTGTGTTAATATTCATGATATACCCAGTAGTTTCCTAACCACAGGGACTGTGCCTCTGTCTTCCTCATTCTGAATTCCAATCTACATTTTACTAAGTCTTGTGATTATTTATATTCCTAGATATTATATTCCTAGATGTCACATACTATGCTACTCCTTGAATATGTTTATCATAACTATTTGTCAATACCATACCTATTTCTCAATTAATAAACCGTCTTCTGTAGAAAATCCTTCAGTCCCATTCTGGTCTTCTAAATAACCCCATTGGATGCATCCATTTAAACCTTAGTCTCTTGGAAACAGATATTTGAATGTGATCATAATTTATCATATTTGGTCACATCTGTATCCCAGGTATATATTTTACATTTGTACTCATCTTTACAAACTTAAAGGCTTTTCATGTGACATTTTAAAACATAATGTCCTACTTTTCAGCCCAGACTAATCTTTATGTTTTCACTATAAAGTTCATCTTATATTTCAATTTGTGGTCCTCCTTCCTCAGCTTCCTGAGTGCTGGAATCATAGACAGGAGCCCTCATCTGCTTTAGATTCCTGGAGTTCTAAAATGACACTGAATAAACCAAGGTGACATTTGTGTAAGAATATGAATGAAGGTTAGAGACACTCCTGTTGGTCAGTAGTTTCCAAGCATGTTTGTATAGCTTTCAGTTAGAAAGTCCTGGTAAGATGAATACTGGGGTCCTAGAAATTGCTTTATCATCATGTCACCATAAATATCACAATAAACATATTCAAGGAGACCATGAGAAGCCCTTTGAAAAACATTTATCTAGATCCACACTGTCAGACCCAGTGTGTTCCTTTATGTTCAGTAAATAATCATAAAATGACTTAGCTTGCTTCCTCTCCCTTCCCATAACTGCACTTGCTCCTTGAGTTCTTTAAGCATTTTCCAGGAGGAAGTTGACATGGTTAACTGTCACCTAGAACACTGCTACTAGATAGTCTCCTGAAGATCCCCTGTTCTTATGTGTAGATATTATATTTATGTAATATAATATATATTATTTAACTGTCTTCCTCCGTTCCCAGTCCCTTGCCTCTTAAGACTCTCATTTCTAGTTGCATTCTCTTGATTTGAGCAGCAGGTGACCATGATATCTCTTTCCTGCATTTGCAGTTCCTCCCTCCATACTGGCTTCTTCCATGGTTTGTGGGTTCCTTTAATATGGATCATTTCTTTATCAATTGTCCTTTCTGTCATTGCAACTACACATCTATGATTGATAGTCTCTGATGACTTACCCCCCCCTTTACCTTGCAGAAATTAAGCTACCTTCAGCCCTGCCCTGAGAAGCCATTAACCACTTTACTATTCGTGTGATAAAAGGCCATGACCAAGGCAACTTGTAGGGTTTACTTGGGCTTACAGTTACAGAGTGATAAGTGTCCATCATCACCATAGCAGAAACACATGATAACTGGGACAGATGAGAACTTACATATAGAACCACCAGCTGGAAGCAGAGGGAGTAAACTTGGAATGGTGTATGCTTTTGGTACCTTAAATCTTTCTTCTTATAGAACCATCCATCCTTATTCAAAAGTGTATTTTCCCCTTCTTCTAATTTTGTAATTATTTATTGACTTGTATTTCTAATGCTTTACAGTTCCATTTTCCTTCATTTGGTACTTGTGAGAACAAATCCACATGGTTATTCTCTCAAGCAACTAAGCTTCTGGGTAGTATGTTTTTCAATAGTTTTTAACATAAATTCAGACATTTAACTACCCCAGGGACATTTGTAAATGTCACATGAAAAAGTATCTAATGGTAGTTTGTGAAGACGAGCCAAGAAAGTTGGTAAATACCCTATATGCTGTACAGAACAGTCTCCTTCATAGTTTTTGGTCCCAAGATAATCACATATGAAGGGTGAAATACCCTGCTGCTACAGAGTAGTATTCAAAAGTTATATGAGACTCACCCAGGGATTGTTCTTAAAGCCATTCTTTATACTGCATGCTCATCTTATCACATGAGGTTCATACTATACATTCGATTTGTAAAATCACTCCATATCCTCATAGTAAAAGTATTAAGGGAAGTTGTTTGGGGGATACATCTTCATTTTGATGGAAAGTTTGTAAAATAGCATCCCAGCCCAGGACTTCTTTGATCGTAATGTACAAAAGTAATAAGAACATATTGACAAAACGTGGGGCAGGGTACAAGCAGAGTTGTGATTCCTAACAGTTTCCTAGGTATGGCCTGAACTGTGTTACTTGACCTGCATTTGACAGGCATTGGTGCTGATACTTGGGCACACATCACAGCCTCTACAAGGCCCAGAATGCTGGAACTCCCATTGATTTCATTTTTTTTTTTTCTGGTCTAAGATGAGGCAGGGAATTTGTATTCCTTCAGGTTCACAAATGATACAAATGGTACTTAGTAGTGTGAAGATCAGTGTGAAAATGGCAGGCCTTGATTGCTAGTCCTTATATTCCAGTGTCCATAAAAAGTGAGCTCACACCTCTGCAAAGCTTTGTTTAACACCACCACATTCTTCTCTTCAAATTGGGTGGGAAGCCTGGTCTGTATTTCATGGAAGTATCACTCCAGAGGTAATGTATGTGCCAATGTTCTAGGGTGATATTTATAAAATTCTGTCCAAAGAGAAGGTGCTATAAGAACTACATAGAGAAGAATGTGTTTTAGTTAACCACAGTAAGTTCTATAGTTGATTATATTATCATTATATGTATCTAAATATTATCCTCCACTAATCCTGAATTTTACATAGCATGCAGATAGCAGAGGGAGGATTTTATTTTGTTCAAAGTTATCAATAGGTTAAAATTAGGACCAGAAATATTTCAGGGAAAGGTGGTATTGTTTTTCCCTTGATCAGTCACCCAGATCTTTCTGAAACTGTGTAATTACATTCTCTGTAGGAGATACAAGTCGAATGATATTGCTGACTTAGAGACAAGACATTATAGTAATGACCATGCTTCAGATTCTTGAATTGTTGGGCTACAGCAAGCATTGTGTAAATATATTGCCAATGCAATTTTATATAATACAGCAGTGCACCCATCCCTTCTAAAACAGACAGTATTTATTCTCCTCAGTGTATCACGAGAACATTATGCCCATGAGCTCAATATATTTCTGCAAGATCATGTAGGTAGTTAACATCATAGCAAGAATTTCTATGCCATCTGGCTGGTGCACATCTGTTTCCTCAGAAATAGGAAGTAGGCATTTAAATGTGCTTCGATGGGGCTGGAGAGATGTATTGGAGGATAAGAGCTCAAGATTGTCTTTCAGATGATAACCATCACTGAACTCATATTAGGCAGTTCATAACTCCTTATTCCAGAGGCTCCTACACCCTCATCTGGTCTCCAAAGGCACTCATGCAGGCATACACCCATAGATACAAATAATATTTTAAATCAATTAGAAATATACATTGTGATTTATTAGTTGAAGCTGTCATTCAAATATAAAGTGATGCATATTTAAGAACTAAAGGAAATATTTGGGAGAAAGATTTGTTTTCTTGATAAGAGGGCCTATCAAAGACTGCTTTTAATCTATCTCTCTTTTTTTAATTTTATAAACAGTTCTTTTTAACTTTGTAGAATTTTAGAATGTTCTTTGGACCATTTTCAGAGGATGTGGGACTCTTGGTACTCTATATTTTCCAGTAATGTTTTCTGACTAGCTAGTAAAGTCTAGCTGGCATGTAGAATATATGGCTTGGTTTTTTCCTCCTATCTTTTGTCATCTCTCTTACTCAATGCTGTAGTTTCATGTAGTTTTTAGTTATTCCAATATTCAATTTCCTACACCACAATCAAAGGACAAACTATTTTAAAGCAACACCTGACAGGGAAGTTTCCATTGTCACTTTGAGGAATAGCATTTCTTATTTTATTTTAACAAAGATAGAATTCCCTATCTTGAGAATGGAACATAAACTCTAAAGAGGTACACGAAACTGCATTGCTACCTGTGTAGGAAGCTGAGCTTTGGAACTAATTGCTATTTTCATAATCTGGACTTGAGCCATGGCTGCTTAGAGGCCCACTGGCAACTGAGAGCTGATTCACACTGACATCTTTCTTTCTTTCTTTCATATATATATATATATATATATATATATATATATATATATATATATATTTAATTTTATATAACAAAGTCCAATTAAATGAAAACAAACATTTATACACAATATTTGGGAATTTGGGCGTCGTTCTTTCCAAACTACTTCCTGCTGGTAAGGGGCGCTGTCTTGGGGGATTCGAAGAAGATCACACTGACATCTTTCACAATGTATTTGATTTGGGGTTGGCATCCTCATCCCCCCTCCCTCCTTTTCTCAATTTAGTCAGTCTTTCCTCTCCTTCCTTTCTTCCTATATTTTCCCCTTTATTCCTGTTTGTTGGGACACATCTCATTGTATTACTGAGGATGATGTTGAAACCAAATTCTCAGCATTCTTAATGTGTTCTTAATATATTGGATATATTATACCATGCTTAAATCTAACTTGGAGCATAGCAAGTGCATACTCCCATATATTTATTGTCTTATCATAAAAAAGCCTGCTGGATTAAGCAATATAACTTGTGTTAAGAGCAAATCTTGTGAGACCGTAACAGTTTTGAACATCTAGAGGATGCTAAAATAATGTTTACAAAGGGAAACTGCTCCAAAGTGCTTCAGATTTTAAACAAAATAAAAGATAATTTAAACTCATTTAATCAACTAACGAAGACATAGCTTCAGATTTTGGAGCAAGGTCAGGTATGAGCAGAGGTCAGCCAGGTGACTATACCTCAAGCTCTGTGATACTTGGTCTCACTCCAACAACTTAATGTCTTGATCCTTGGACAAGAAGACAAGGACTGTGATAAGTACAGACTTGATCAAAGTTCACAGTAGAACTGATTCTCTTCTCCAGTGTCTCTTTATCAGGAGCAAAGGTATCTTTTAAAGCCACAGCCAAATGCCTGATACTAGCTTTAACCAACTCCTCCCTTCAACAAAATTTTATGGAACTGGTAGATTAAACCCAGCATGCCCCAGGCAATCTTTGACAGATGGGGAGAAACATAATCTTGTCCAATCAGATCTGCAGGTTAAGTCAATGCTTGCCTGGGCATCAAGGCTCTCTCCTTGGAAAGGATAGCAAACATTCAGAGAATAGCATAAATAGGTTATGGTGCTGAATTTTAACTACAGAGACCAGAAATAAGGTCTTGGCAGAGAATTAGAAGTATTCTGCATAGTCTCTATTGGACCCATATTTCCCCCCCAGGATTACCAGACACAGAACTGTTTCTTAACAGAATGGAAAAATACTGTTGTCAGGGTTGTATTTATTATATAGAGAGCCTTTTAAACACATTAATTTGTGATCATCAAAATTAAAAATATCTTTGTAAGATGAAAAGTGTGAAATTTATGTTCTTGGTTAACGTGTTGTGGTTTTCTGAGCTGTTTTTCATTTGTAAATAAGTAATTAAGTGAAAACCAAAAAGGCTTGATCTCAGATTCTCAGATATGTAAATAATAAATAGCCATCTTGCTTTATGAGTGATTTACTTAAATATAATCTCTAAAAATAAATACAGAAGAGAGCAGAGTATATAAGAGTGGCTGCTAACAAACACACTAACTAATGAACTTTAGCATTTAGATGGCTGATGATGTCAGTTTCTCTTTGATCACTTATAGTTCAATATCACTGTTCAAAATGACAGCTTTAGAAGTTACCATCACATTCCTATGAATATCATGAATCAGTCTTGGATGTGAGAACCTTGCTAAATGTAATAATTACAAATAACAACAAAGATCTGGAGTGTCATGGGTTATGACTGGTGCCTTGAATCTAATGTCACATTGCCTTGTACCTTTTATGTCTTGGATTCGTAACCTGGGAGAGAACTTTAGGTGGAATTGCTCTTCAGCTTCTTAGTTTAGTCATCTAATATTCAAGTCTAGTGGCAACAGTCAAGAGGAACTCCGTCTTCAACAGTATCCTTGGTTCAGTGATTGTCTGATTCATTCAGAATCATTAAACTGTGTCATTTGTATTTAATGAACTTATAACATGTTTCCTTTGGAAACTGTCCTCCAGTATTAAAAGTTACTAACTTCAATCTTTCTCTGAGATATCATTCCTTTGAAGAATTTCTCACCATTAAGAGACATAGCATGTGTTCAGTGTTATATCTGGTTCATTGAAAATATGCTGACATATTGGAAGAACAGAAAGGCAAATCTAACACACCACTTACTACAAGGTCATGAAAGAACTTTTATTATGATTTTAGAAGAGGAGTATATAACAACACTCTTTATATTTAATGACATTGAAGGCAGACTCACTCTTCACCGAGATTTTAGTTTTCATGTTTATTAAAGAGGTATTAATAATTGTGAAATTCTTATGTGTCAGTAAATTATTTCAGAAAGTGTCCTCTGGTACTTCAGTGTGTTAGAAAATACAGTTTCCTTATGACCTTGTATGAGTTTCCTTCTTCCTTACAGCTCCTTCTTCAATAAAGTCTTAAAGAGGGAGGGGAACTCCTAATACAGCCCACTTTGGCATGCTTGGTGACAAAATATGAAGATGTACTTGGTTTTCTGATGATTCATCGGCTCTTTCTCTGTCCATACCCCTGTATGTCAGATAGTTCATTAGAAGTCGGATAGAGAAACCAAGAAATAAACTTAAACATGTTGATTTTGCAACCTGTGTATTAACATATTTAAGTCTCATTACGTTTTGTAATGTCTAAAGGGTTTCTGGAAGGATGATTCAGTGCTTAATAGTTTTTGCTGCTCTTAGAGAACTGGGATTCTATTCTCAGCACCCCTATTCAACATCTGGCAGCCATTGTAGCTGTAGCTTCAAGGGATCAGATACCATCTAGCAGCCTCCAAGGGCACCCACATGTACACCTACATATAGGTTTACATACAACACTCATATACATAAACACTCATATACAGAAATAAAGTAAATTATTTAATTATTCAAACAAAGATGCAATCACTGTTCTCAGATGAATATGTGATTTATCAGTTTCCAATTTATTATAAACTAATTATGAATTAAACCACTATCAGTCATATTTTGTCAGAATTATCATTAGTTTGCTAATTGTTTCTACTAGAGTAATAGACTTGTATGATTAAAACTTCAAGTCTTAAAGAAATTGAAGAAGCTATCAGAAGATGGGAAGATCTCTTATGCTCATGTATCAATAGGATAACAAAAATGGCCATCTTACCAAGAACAATCTACATATTCAATTCAAACCCCATCAAAATGCAAACACAATTCATTGCAGACATTAAAAAGACAGTCTCAACTTCATATGGAAAAACAATACACCCAGGATATCTAAAACAATCCTGAACAATAAAAGAACTACTGGAGATAATACCAACCCTGATTTCAAGTTGTAGTACAGAGCTATACTAATAAAAACCACATATTATTGCCATAAAACACATATGTTCATCAATGAAATTTAACTGATGACCCATGTATAAAGTAAAACATGTATAGATACCTGATTTCTGATTTTAAAAAAAGCCAGAAATACACTGGAAATAAACATCATTTTCAACAAATGGTACTATTAAACTGGACATCTCCATGTAGAAGAATGCAAATACAGGCATATTTATTGCCCTGTATAACATTCAAGTCCAAGTGGATCACAGACCTCAATACAAAACCAGGTTCATTGAACCTGACATAAAAGAACATGGGGAATAGCCTTGAACACATTGGCACAGTAGATTTTGCTGTGAGAATTTTCTCAAATCAAAATTAATAAATGGGACCTTTTGAAACCAATAGTCTTCTATAAGCCAAAGGATACTGTCAATAGGACAAAGCAGCAGACTAAAAAATGAGAAAAGATTTTTACCAACTCCATATCTGATATCGAACTAATATCCAAAGTATATAAAGAATTCAAGAAACTTGATATAAAAACCCCAATTCAACCAATTTAAAAATTAGATATGAATCTAAACAGAGAATTCTCAATAGATAAATCTTAAAGAGCTAAGAAGGAGTTAAAGAAATGTTTTGTATCCTTAGCCATCTCAGAAATGCAAACCAAAACTGCTTCAAGATTAGATCTTACAACTGTCAGAATCGTCACGTCAGTAACACAAGTGTCAGCTCATGCTAGCAAACATGTAGAAGAAGGGAAACTCTTCCCCATTACTTGTGGGAGTGAAAACTTGTAAGCCACTCTGGAAATCAATGTAGTAGTTCCCCAGAGAGATGAAATTGCATGGAAAATAGTAGTTCCTCAGAGAGATGAGATTATATGGAAATAGAAAAGAGTCACCCTGAGTTAACTCAGACCCAGAAAGACAAATATGGTATGTATTCACTGTTAAGTGCTTATTAGTCTTTAAGTAAATGAAAACCAAGCTACAATCCCTAGGGAGATATTAGGTAGAGGAGGGTTCTGGAGTGGGTGGGGCAGAATGCATGGTTCTCCCTGAGAAGGGGAAATAGGATAGATTTATAGGTGAACTAGAAGCTAATGGGGATGAAATGTGAAAGATCCGGTCAGGAAAGATGGGAAGGAGGTAGAGAGTGTAGGGAGAAATGGTTGGAATTTGAGGAATATTTGGAGGATAGTATGGAAACCTAGAGCAGTGGGAACTTCCTGGAATCAATGAAGGTGATCCTAAAGAGTATTCCTAGTAATAGGAGATATGGAGTCTTAACTGGCCATCTCTGAACCAGGCAAAATTTTTAGAGTAGGGTTACATTCTATTGTATTGTTGGCCAATGGGGTAACACGAAAATCTCCAAACAACTCAGCATGCTAAGACAAAGGGTTACTCTCCACAATCTAAGAGCAGGATCCAATTGCCCAAGAAAACATCCACAGGACTCATTGAATATAGAAAAGTTTAGCTGATGCCTACATGGAGACTTTGTCCCTACTTTCTAATGTCTTTGGTGTGGGAAGGTAGTCTGCAGGCTGCTGAAAGAGGAATATGGATGCCAATCCAGCCACAAAACTCTTAACCTACAATTTGCCCTGATTGCAAAATATCCTAAAGCAATGGTGGCACAGAACTTATGGGAGAAACCAGCCAGTGTCTGTTTCCACTTAAGACCTACTCCATGAGAAGGTACCCATTATAACACTGCTTTGGTAACCAAGAACTAGAGAGTAGATAGCTCAGAGACCTAGGATAAAACATTACACTACAGGCAAAGAAAAAAAACACAATAAAACAATTCCCAGTGATATTCAGGTGTGATCATGCTCATAGATCAGTGCTTTATCAAGTTATTGTCAAAGAGGCTTCCTTATTGATGGTAAGAGTAGCAGAGACAGCCACAGCCAGAGATTATGCTGAGAGAGTCTAAACTGGAAGTTTTTTTTGTTTGTTTGTTTGTTTTGGTTTTTTTTTTTAATCAAATTCCTACCATCAGAACTCGGGGAATCCTGGGGAAGAAGAGGCAAAAAGATTATAAAGGTCAGGGGATAGAGGACACCAGGAGAACACAGCCCTCTTAATCAAATAAGCAAGGAGTTGATGAGCTCATGGAGACTTAAGCAGCAAGCTCGGGTCCTATATGGGTCCACACTAGGTCATCTACATATATAGTACAGCTGTTAGTTTAATTATTTTTAGGGACTCCCGACTATGGGAACAAGTATATCTGATTCTTTTGCCTGCTGTTCAGACTGTGTTCCTCCTGTTGCTTTGCTTTGTCCAACTTTGATATGAAGCTTTTCACTCCATCATATTTTATTTTGGCAAGGTTGGTTGTTATCTTTTAGAAGCCTGTTCTTTTCGAATGAGAGGCATTAAAGGAGTGGATCTAGAGGGGAGAGAAAATAGGGAGGAACTGGGAGGATTGGAAGGAGTGGAAACTATAATCAGGATATACTGTGTGAGAAAAGAACCTACTTTCAATAAAGAAAGAAAAAATAAAACTTTTGCTATGAAGGAAATCAAACTATATGTAATAATTCTCAAATTTAACAATATAAAGGCCCTGGCCTCACAACAACTTCCTTTGTTCTCTGGAACACATGATAGTGCCAACAATGGAAACATGAAAAAATATCCCTGCTGTTCCTGGGGTGCAAGACAGAAAAGGCTATCTTTATATCGGCAGAGCCTTTTTGAGGACAATAGGGAAGAAAACATCTGAGAAAATTCTGAGGTGTTGGTAGCTCTCAGGAAGCCCCTTGTGACAGTGCAATTATAAATGTTTTAAAGCCTGAAAAGGAAAATGAAAGACAGCCCTCTTGTCTTTCACATGCTTTCATGGATCCTTGCTGCTCAGAAGCAAGCTTTAAATTAAGGGTACTTCAGTGGAAGAGAAATTGGAAAAGATATTCATTTAAAAACAGGAACCTGATACATATATGTTAAATGAAGATGGCCATGTTAGGTTTTAGTTCATAAGTACTTATAAGATGCTTACATAGAAGATAAGGAAGCTAGCATGAGAAATTAAATGAAACCAAAAGGATAAGAATATTCAAGGGAAATCTTTTTTTCCTAGGGAGATTTATTATTCACCATCATCATCATCATTATTATTATCACTTGTTTGGGATGAAAGAAATGTGAGCTTCTGAGAGCCTACTTCTCCCATCCAAGTACTAACAAGGCCTGACCCTGCTTACCTTCTGAGATCAGATAAGATCAGGAGCGTTCAGGGTGGTGTGGCTGTAGACCTGAGAGCCTACTTCTAACAGCCGTGAATATTACAGAAGTGATTCTTGACTTTATCTATGTGTTGGAAACACATGGGACATTTGAAAATGTTTAGATGTCTGAGACTGATTTCTGGAATTTACCAATTAACTGATCTAGAGCAAAGTTTGTGTGTTTGTGCTTTTTCACATTTTTCAAATGGCATTTATACATAGGCAACCTATCCTCTGGAATACAAAGATTTCATCAATGCCTTTTCTCTCATTCCACCTTCCTTTTTCTTCTATCTTCAATCTTTATTTTTACTTGCTGCCTCTTATGCCATCTCTTCCTATAATCATTGTCTCAGCTGCAACAAAACCTTAACCAGCTCATACCTTAAGATGTTATATGCATTTTGGGTTGATAATGTGGTGAAACTCAGAAGAGTAGAGATGTCAAATTAAATTCCACATAATATTGTCTTCTCAAATTAAGATGATGGGATCAAGTACAGGATTTTTCTCTGACTCACTTTAGCTTCTAAGAAATAGAATGTGTATAGTTAAGCTCTATAATTGGGATGTGATAGTTGATTTTCACTGTCAACATGACAGTGTTTAGAATAAGCACAGAAACAAATAGCAGGGTTATCAATGAAGAAATTTCTAGGTTGGCTGTTCAGAGGATGGAAGACCAACTCTAAATGTGGTTATGTCATCCTAAGGGCCCGAGTCTACTGCTAAATAAAATGGAGAAAGCAGGTTGCCACCAGCATTCATTATACTTACTGTGAATATATGCACTGTAACTAGCTGTGTCTAGGTCCTACCTCCATTCTGTCCCATCATGATGGGCTGCATCTTTAAACTATGTGATGAAAATAGCTCTGTCATTAAATTGATTTTTGTCAGGTATTTTGCTAAAGCAACACAATAGACAAGTGCATGGAAAGAGTAGATGTGCCGGAGATATTTAAGTGTTTTTGGAGATACAAAGAGCCAAAGTACTAAAATATTTTTCTGTCTTTCTAAATCATATGGATTTTGCTTCATCTTCTAAAAAGTGAATTGAAGTTGACCCATGCTGTGTTTAATATGTATCTTGTGTAAGGGCCATGAAAGAAGAACAAACTAGTTTCTTTATTAGAAGCACAAAGGGGAAACATTATTAAGTAGGTTATTGAGATTTGCTGGGCCTTCTATATTTCATACAGCTGCCTTAAAAACAAACATGGCAAGGTGTTCTTTGGTGTTCTTGGTATCAGCTTATTCATTTTTGAACATTCCCAAAAACTGGGAGTGGGTGTAAAAGGCCTCTGTCCTATATGACACATCTTCAGAGGGTTCATTAAGGCAAACATGTGTGATTTTAAACTATTCTTTCGAATGGAGATAATTCTGAAGCAGGGAAAAATACATTCAGCTCCAGACTTTGCGAAGTCAGCATAGTCCTCAATAGTTACTAGTGATGAGAACACACAGACTGTGAGCTCAGGAATATGTTGATAATCATTATAGTTTGCTATGATATGTGCTGAGGGTTTTGTTCATATTTGGTAGCACTTTGAAAGGTGGTATGAATTATGAGAGTGCTTTCTATCTTCCACATATGAGTTCACAGCTGGATGGCTTATTAGGAAATGGGATCTTGTTGAATGAAGCAAGTCTTTGAGAATATACTTTAATGAGTTTGTCTGCTTCCTGGATCCTATGAGGTGAACAGCTTTGCTCCGCATGTGTTCAGCACCATGTGTTATGCTACATAACTATGCTACATAACAGGCCTATAAGCAATGCTTTCATCTTTGAAAATGTGACCCATTGTGGAATGGTAAGATGTCCAAACCTATATTGCTCTTCTTCACAGGTAACTTATGGCTTCAGCTAAATTGCTTGCCTTCACATGACTTCCATAGACTTACATCTATTGGGGAAACATATCTGGAGGACATTCTGTATATCTAGTTCTAGAGAAGAAGGTAGAGGCAGAAAGGGAGACACCAAAAGGAAACTCACTCATTAACTATCCCTTTACTATAAATTCTGTCATTGTGATATTGTGGGTCTTTCATGGATTCTAAACACAAAAAAAAATGATTAGGGATACATCTGTTGCTTTAAAAATGAATTTATAAAACTGGTGTTACTAGCCACTGCCATGCTATCTTTTATAAGACCTAGGCATATGAGGTAGAGTAAAGGTGGTAGACATTCAACCTGTATCTAGATGGAATTTCTCCAGAAGAATATGATAGATACCAGATCAAGAGATGTGAGGGCTCTAAAAAAAGAATGCTTTAGTGTATAGTCTTCACATCAGGATCATTGTTCAGGTAACTGGTTGGAGATGAGTAGGGAAAAACACTAGAAAATCAAGCTGTATTTGAATGATGATGGGTAAGAAAAGAAGAAAGCAACAATGGAAGATCAATCGTGGATACAATGTGCTTCATTTAAGCAAAAAAGTCAATTGTCCAAGGTAGACATTGATGAAAAGACATTGATGGGGGTCACAGTTCACAAATCCAAAACTTGCTTAAGGTTGCACTATAGCAGTTGTAACTAATGGGGATGGTAAAAAGAAAAAAATCATTTAAGGGGCTGTGTATTGACCAGGTAGCCACATAGAAGCCAAATAGAGTAAGGATTTAACATTGAAGAGGAAGGAGAACTGGATGAAGTTTCGGTGTTTATGAGCATATACTGCCCTTGGACAAGACATGAGTTTGGTTCCAAGCAATGTATCAGGCAACTCACAACTTCTTGTAACTATAACTCAATGGAATTGGTATCTGACCTCCATGGACGTTATATTCATGCCCACAAACCACAAATCAATACACACACACACACACACACACACACACACACACACACACACACACCCCTAAATATCTTTTTTAAAAGATTATAAAGAGGAGACTAAGTGACATATCATAAATGTAGGTATTCAAAAGCTGAGGCAGGAAGATCAATTGAATCTAAGAATCTGGGACCTGACTAGGCACCACAGCCAGGATCCATCTGAAAATTAATAAAAAATGATGAACAAGACAGACGCACATGAGATGTGTAGAAATTCAAAAAATTTTATCAGGTAGGAGTTTCAGATGGTAATGATTACATTTGTTTATTGCATGAGGATAGAGGGGCATTGGTTCAAACTCGGAAAGGTAGATGAGAATGTACTATTTCAAGTACCAGAGGTAGAAAGTGAATGATGCTAATGAGATTGACAAGTCTAACTAGTATATTAAAACACTACTATTCAGGAATAATGGAAGTGTGTGTGTGTGTGTGTGTGTGTGTGTGTGTGTGTGTGTGTGTGTTTCTATGTAGAGGCCAGAGAACAACTTTGCATTACCTTCAGGAATGCTATTCATCTATTTTGATTCAGTCTTTCATTAGCTAGGACTCACTTATTAGGCTTGATTGGTCTGCAAACAAACTCCAGATTCTTGTGTCTTTTTACCTTCAACTCTTGTCATATTATTTAAGGTAATTAATTGGTGGTAGCTTGGATGCTGAGTCAAAGAATGCTAGCAAAGGCTCCTCACATACAGCCTTTGCTAACAGAATCTGATGATGTATTATGAGTTTGAAAGAATGGAGAAATTACTTGTTTCTCATATATTAGATAGCTCCACAGCCATTAGAGATGGACTCTCAAAGGTTTGCCTAACTGCTTTCTTTCTTTGTTTCTTTCTTTTCCTTTTTGTTTTGTTTGTTTGTTTGTTTTTGATTTTGTTTTTTAAGACAGGGTTTCTCTGTATTGCTTTGCAGCCTGTCATGGAACTAGCTCTGTAGACCAGGCTGGCCTCCAACTCATAGAGATCTGCTTGCCTCTGCCTCCCGGGTGCTGAGATTAAAGGCATATGCCACCAATACCCAGCACCCTAACTGCTTCCTTAATAAAGCCTTGTGCTACATTTACCATTCAGACAAGACTTGAAATATCTTTGAGACATTTGTTATTCTTAAAGTAGAGCTCCAATATTATTTTTTTAATGTGATAAACTCGACAAAGTAAAGAGATATGGAAGTACAAGAACAGGTGCCAAGAACAGAAATTCCATCAGCAGCACAGATGGGTATTTAATGGAAGTTTCCTTCTAATTTAAGACCTTGCTCACTCCACAAATGAAGATAGTATTCAAAAATATCGAATAAAAGGAAATAGCTGGGTATCTCAACTTCCAAGCTCAACTTCAGGGAAACAGTCACTAGTTCAAGTTTTCAATAGCTTCTCCTTGCAGATCCCAGGCCTGTAATTAGACAACCAGAACAACATAGTCATGGAGACAGCCATCCATGTGGGCAAATCAGCATTACGAGGGATTAATGTTGTGGTTTGTATTGCAAGGCACACATATAAAATCACTTTCCATCAGTTTAAACTGACAGGATCATTGATGGAAGGATGGCTCAATGAATAATACATACTAAGGATCTTTCCCAGGATTATGAAAATGCCTTACTAAACTACCTCTGGTGGTACCCTATCATGGAAGCTAATATTATTTACTAGCTTGATTAAAAAGAGAAAAGGGAACTCTGTAAAAAAAAAAATGACCCATTCAAGTGTTTATTGGTGTTTTTAATCCTGACAATATTCAACCATTTCACTTAGTGATGTTTGGCAGACAGTTTCTTTCTTTCTTTCTTCCTTTCTTTTTTCTTTCTTTCTTCCTCCCTTCCTTCCTTTCTTTGCTTTTTAATTTTAAATTAGTTACTGTTATTTAGCCAAGTCTCCAAAGTGCCAAACACAGAAAGGCAAATTCTCTATGATCTTTGATACTATGCGACAAGGTATACAGTGGTAAACATTCAGAATTCCCAAGCAACTTGAAAAATCTGTGGACAGTTATCAGATTTCAAATCAGATTCTTTCCAATTAAGGCCACCAATTGTGTATCTGTAATAAACATATTGTATGGCTCTGATGCAGACCAGATAAGGACATCAAGGAATGCCATTGTATAGAAGGCTCCAAGACAAAAACTGCTGTGCCTATTAACAGCTACAAAGCAAAAGCACTACCAATTATGTATTTTCAGAATAGATATATTTGGGAAATTGAAATTAATATGCCTACTTTTAAAAATAATTCTCATATTCAAAATTAGCTTTATCTAATCTCAGAAAGAAAGAAAAAATCAGGACTCCACAGGAAAATTCTTCCTTGTGGATATCAACAGGAATACCTATAAAAGGCAAGTATAAGAAGAATTTTATTTTTCACTTTAGACATCTCATAGGATTTAATAGCACAGATTCTTAATGAGGAATGCAGGGGAGCCAACTCGTCCCTGACCCCAGTACTCCATTTGACACCACTAATGGTGTCTACTATAATTAAAACCTTCCTACTTGTTGTCTCATATTTCACATTCTGTGGTCTTTTTAGCTTTGTGACCATATGTGTGGGGGGGTGTGCTTGTGTGTGTGCTAGTTTTCCAGTTAACTAGCACAATGCCCTCTAGCTCAGCACTTTAAAATTGTAATTTTTATTAATATGCATGTGTGTATGGCACATATGTGCATAGAGCCTAGAAGAGAGTGTCATCCTTGGAACTATAGTCATATGCAGTGGGTAAGTCCTCATAATGTGGGTGCTGGGAATTTTGGTCCTCTACAAGAACAGCAAGTGCACTTACCACTGTGCCATCTCTTCAGACTGCTCAGCATTTCAAACACCATTAGATAAATTGTTATAGTCCTCCTAGAACTAACTCTCCACAGTCTTCGCTTGCCTAGGAAAGAAATTCTAAAATCTCCAGTGCAGCTGTCAGGTTCACACAATTTTGTTTAGAATCAACCCACTCCTTCTGTAAGAGGCATAGTTTTCCAAGCATCTTTGTGCTTTCATTGTTCTCCTTGGTCTTCATCAATGCACTCTGTATTGGCTACTAAATTTTACTCCTTTTTTTTCTACATCTTTTGTTTCTTTTCTAATTAATGATGCAGAAAGTGATATATCTGGCTAGTATCTCATCCCATGCCCCCAATTTATATTACTATTCACTTTCTCTTCTTTCTTATTTATTTATTTATTTTATATAACCAAGTACATTTAAATGAAAACAAACATTTATAGACAATATTTGGGGATTTGGGTGTCATTCTTTCCAAATTACTTCCTGTTGGTAAGGGGCACTGTCATGGGGGATTCGAAGAAGATGCAGAAATCCTGGCTGTAGTCTGTAAGGCTGCTTTGTCCAGCTCTTTTGAAGGTAGGATCACCTGGTACTCTGTTTCAGGCAGTCTGGCTTGATCAAACCATATTAGTCTGAAAGGAATCCACATCTTTTCATTTTCTGTGGAAACAAAAATAGAAATCCTTGAACTTAAATTTTGGAGTCAAAGCATTTTTTTTAAAATTTAATTTATTATTTTACATGTCGATCCCAGTTCCCTCTCTCTCCCTCCCTCCCTTGCTTCCTCCCTGCATCCCTCCCTCCCTTCCTCCTTCCCTCCCTTTTACCCTCTCCACTGCCCTCTCACAAGCACCCTAACCACCCTCCCCTCCCATCCCCCACCCTATTTCCATAGGTAGGGGATGCCATCCAGTTGGGGTCATGTAGATCTGACAGGTCATGTGAAGTAGGGACTAGGGCTTCTCTCCTGTCTCTAGATTAAGGCAGTTATCCCTCCATGGGGGATGTGTTCACGAGGTCCTTTTGTGCACCAGGGATACATCCTGGCTCCACTGTCTGAGGTCCCTTAGACTGCTTTGTCCTTCTGACTGAGACCCATATTCAGGGGGGCCTGAGTCTGGCTTCCCAGCTATCAGTCTGGCAGCCCGTTAGCTCCTCCTTTTTCAGGTAAGCTGTCTCTATATGTTTGTGCAGCATGGTTTTGTCCTCTCCATCTGCATCTGGGTTCTACTTCTACTCAGTGTTTATGTATGGGTGTTTGCTCCTGTTTCCATCAGGCATTAGTTGAGGGCTCCATGGATAAGTTAGTTGTTGATCTCACTCTCCGGGAAGGGCATGTGTGGTAGCCTTTCCGCTAAAGCTCTTCTTTCTTTACCTCCCTCTTGTTCCCTCCCTCCCTACTTTTTTCCTTCCCCCCCCTCTACTTCTTCTATGTCATTACAACTCCCTTTCTTCCTCTCTCTTCTTTCTGTCACTTCCACACTTTCTCAAATCATCCACTTCCTATTCATCCACTGTCTGTCTACTAAATATTTTAGTGTTGTGTCAGGCATTTTATAACTTTGAAGGACAGTGGAAAGCAAAACCAAACTAAATACAGACCTACTTCTTTGGAACTTCAGATATGAGCATGAGCATTGGCGGAGTAGTGGAGTGATCCCCCCCAAAATAAAAACAAAACAAAACAAAAAACATATAATTGCAAATTTTGATGAACATTGAGAAAAAATACCCAGTATACTTTGGAATACTAAACTTATGATAAGAGAAATATGATGAAGAAAAATAGGTAAAGGAAAGATAGTATCTAGCAAAAGACATAGACACCCAAATTGCTAGTGCAGGAGGATTGAAAGCAAACCTTTATAAACTTCTCAATTTTGGTTTTATTTATTCATATATTCATCCATCAACCAATCTCCACCAGAGTAGTTCTGTTGTGTCAGGCAGTATACAAAAAATATTTGCTTCAGTGGGAAGCATATACCCCGAATCTCACAGTGTGTTATGTTCTGACAGATGCTATATGGAGAGTTTTCATTGCTCTGGTATGTAGGTGTAGCCTGCACAGCCATACAGGTATTTTCGATATTCATTTGATAAATAATTCATCTCTACCCTACATTAACTTTCCCTAAGTGATCCTTTGGTTTCTTCAGCCATACCTAATTTGATGACAAGAATACTAATATTTTCTTCAGTGAAACCAGTCAGTCTACAATATATATTGACTTAACCTAAGCTTTTTGTATAACTAACTTCATTTCCCTGCCTTGGAAACTCAGTGATTGGCTACGTGAAAATAACAAGGGTTGTGGAAGTTGATTTTTTTCTTTAACTGTCACTCATTCCTAGACACTGACACTGAAATCCTAACTGAATCTCTCTCCTCTCCATTTTTGTCATATCTAAAACTGAATGCTTGCCAACTAATTGTTATATTAACCACTACTATGAATTGTGACTGGTATGTAACAAGTGTCCAGTTATCAGTAAGAGGACTGTTAGCGTCACTCTGGTATCTGTGACTGCAGTTGGAACATTGTGTTGATATTATAAAACTTGGTACAAAAATAATCATTTTGAGGTTTTTCAGGTTTTTATCACCCTGACTCAGTTTCACTCTGTTTTCTCCCAAGATTTCATGGAGCACCAAGTCAAATACTAACTAGTTTTACCCCATGAGATATCACAGGTTCCTTCAGATCAATGGCCAGCAGTCTTGGGACATTTTTAGAGTTCTTTTAAAGAAGTCTAAAAAATAGATATTGATCTAATCATCCAGGTAAGAGAGTTGAATTTGAACAGGTTACTCCAAATTTCTCTATTGTTAAGTCATTGGTGATATTCATGCTGTTCTTTTCCAGATTCTTAGAGAATTCCCATACAGCTATATTATTAGCACATTGCAACTTCAGTGGTAGTAAGGCTTTGGGAAATCATACACTTCAATTCTTTAATCTTGCAATGACAACAAAATGTAAAGCCCAACTATGGTTAAAGATATAGTCATTATACAAATATAATTATAGTTATTAATATAAGATGCTGAAATGGGAATCAGACTCTGAGAGAAATGAATACTCACCACATTTTATAGAGGAAACTCTGAGAATGTGCACAATGGAATAGAGATTCCCGGAGAAAACAGCAAGGGATTTTGCCTCCACGTATTTACAACAGGAGCCTTGAATGATCTCACAGCAGACTTTGTGTTGGATTGACCCTATAGAGTTGTATAGACAACTATCCCCAGGAAAGATACAAAAACCATAGGCAAAGATGATCTCAGAGGACAATTAGGGACCAGTATCCACAGCAACTAGAGTAACAAAGATCTTGGTGTCCAAAGTGATCTTTGCAGTTTACTTCTATAGCCATCACCTCAAATAAAAATGGTTTCATTAAAACTATTTCCTTCAGTGAAGAGTGGCAAAGCATCATCTACATATTATTGGATGCCAGTTAATCCCCTTATTCCAAATAAAAAGGACTGCTAGGAGAAGACACGTTTCTCTTAAAACCCTCATTCATTGGTAATGTTAGTGCTGGATGTTCATGAGTTCATTAGAAGTAATTAGCAAAGGAAGAGGGAAGAATGACTAACATACTGGGAATGCATGGAGACAGGACTTTATGATACAAAGATCATCTTCCTTAGACTTGGGAAGTTACTCTTGAGGCACACAATAAATGTACAGGCCACTAATATCCACCAACAGAAAATGTGAATAGAGTCATTCAAGTAATGTTCTTATCACTGGACTAAACCTCTTTACAGCTCAGATTCTGACTTCCACATATGCTTATTAAGTCTCTTGTTTATGATCCAGTAATTTTCGTGGTTTAGAAGACTTAGCAATTAAGAAAACATTTTTGATTTTCAGTCAATCCTTACATTGTGGAAAGTGTTTCTTTGTTGTCTTCTTTTCTTCTCCTCTGTATTGTATGTCTCTAGAGGATGGAACTCTGGAGATGTTTCTCTGTATCTACAAAGCCTCACTCTATCCTGAATATACATGGAATTAAAACAGTAACAGATTGCTATACAAGGAGACAAGTATTTGCATTTCACTAGTCACAGCTCTCAGCATTTAATTTTGAGCAAATGTTTCATCCTTAGCCAGATTTCATAAATCTCATAAATCCCTCTGAGCTGGATCATAAAGAAATGCTACCAGGTCTGAAACACTCATGCAGAAGAAAATATGTTTGGCTAGTCACTGGAAGAATCAATGCTGTGTTGAATTTTTCCTTTTTCAATTGTAGCCAAAATTGTTCTTAGAAGTATTGTTGGGTTCAGAACTATTGTTTCTTTATTCACTGTAGGGTTATTATAAGTGTAGGTCTCAGAAAGTCTTAAGGGCTTTCTTTACAAATGATCAAAACCAATTTAACCCCTTTTAAGGTGACAACAATAATTTTTCAAAGTTTTACAAACAAGTAACATTGCTAAAAAATCTAACCATATATGTTTAAATTTTCTCCAGTAAAGTAACTCCTTAAAACCTGATTTAGAAAATTTAAGGTAAGTCCCAGAATATACAATTATCAAAGCTGCAGATTTGCTAAATACATTGTGAACAATAGATATCTCCATATTCAAATTTTTTGTCTTGATTCTGATTTACTTCTTGATTTGTGGAAATCCTATAACTTACCTGTGGCTGTGTTTGTTAATATGTCAGAAGTGATATTGAAAATAATTGTCTTTCTATCTCAGCTGAGTCACATGCATGTATTAAAAAGGAACTATGCACCAAATGACTTCTGAGGAATCACAACTAGAGAGTTACCCAGAGAGTAATAACTTTGAAATACCAGACACTATCTTCCTGTTAAGTTAAGAGTGCCTCACATTTGGAAAATTGGACAAAACTCAAGTTTCCCATCAAGAGAATTCTTGGAGTCTTTTGGGGATTCCCCATCAAGCTGTCTCTCTTTGGAAAAGTCTTGCTGGCAAAGATAGCTGATGCCAGAACACATGGAGTAGGAATTGTCAAATATTCATCACTTAAGTTAGAATATGTTATTCTCTTGGTCTCTATGGGAAGGCTTTGACATTTTTAGTTTCTTTTTAACATAATGAAGCAAAATTTTTTCCCAACCCTGATCCTATTTTTGCTTTTGAAACTGCCTTTGGAAGTCATCTCCTTCTGCTGTGCCCATCTCTTTACTAGGAATGTGAGGGACTGAACAGGTGGTTTCATGACTGTGGTTTCTGAATTTAGTGGTAGATAGGAATGCCTAAAAATGTGAATTTTCCATGGAAGAAACATTTTTACATGATTCCTGTATGTGACCATGGATACCGATCCATAACCTATAACCACCTTCCATTGGTAATTGATAGAAAGCACATATATGGACATGTTTGTGTGTATAAACCTTGGAATATAGATGTATTTTTATAACTTAATATCCTTAAAATCAGCTAAGTCCTTATTCAAGTCCTATTTAGGCAACCATCTTGTTGAGATTTTATGGGTGCAGCATCCCTGCCAAGTCTAGAAGACACTACATGAAAACAGATGTTATGGTCTTCTGCTTGTTATAATCTTCCTGTGCCCTCTTCTGCAATGTTTCCTGAACCATAACTGTAGAGGCTGTGCTGTAAGGTTGCATAGCCCATAGTCCATAGTTACTTAACTCTCTACATTACCAGTTGTGGGTCTCTTTAACAGAAAAGAGAAAATTTCCATAAATCATACAGAGAGGATTTCTACTGATGCTATCTGACCAGGTACAGGTTATAAAGATGCCACCATACCACTTGCCCAATAAGGTTATAACTGTGGTCACACCAGTTGCCATTCTGATGTGTATGGAAGAAGTCTCAAAAGGTGTATGGAAGAAGTCTCAAAAGGCCTCATCACTAAGTGAAGAGCTAAAAGCAAACAATAGCTGATGAATTGATAATTCTTCTCCAGGTTTGGGTCTCCTAATAGACTAAACACATGTGCAAAGAAACAGTACTAAATGATCTCAGTAGATTGTGTAATTTTGTGTGTATGTGAGTGTGTGTGTGTGTGTGAGAGAGAGAGAGAGAGAGAAAGAAAGAAAGAAAGAAAGAAAGAAAGAAAGAAAGAAAGAAAAGAAGAGAGAGAGAGAGACCTTGAACTTTGAGAGGAAGTGGAGAAACATAGGAAGAGTTATAGAAGGCAGAGAGTGGTGGTGGTGCATGCCTTTTATCCCTGAACTCAGGAGGCAGAGGTAGATAGACCTTTGTGTGATTTCGTGGCCAGCCTGGTCTACAGAGTGAAGAAACCCTGTTTCAAAAGAACAAAATCAAAATCAAAGAAAACAAGCAATAAAAGGCAGAGAGCTGGTGGAAATGACGTAAATACAGAATTCATGTATGACATTGTCAAGATATGTAAAGTAGAGCATATTAAGACTGGTAATGGGATATTTAATATCCTTTTGCCATAAAGTGAAGAGTTGAGAATATCACAGTGGATTTAAGATTACCTCACACATTTTTATGATCACATCGTTAAACATGGGACACACATTTCCTAATACTTCCTTTTCTGAAAATACCCAAAATAATTTGTTGTCTATTATTACTTGTCTATTATTACAAACATTTATAGTACTCAAATTTCCAAGATTTCCTATGCATATAAGGCTTCTATAGGATTTGAAATTCTCTTCATTTTTGTGGGTGTTGTTGTTATTAGGAACACAGGTAGGACTAGAAATACTATTCTTGCTGGTGCTAGATATGTATATGTGAAATCTGGCTGTGCCAGGACATGTTAGAATGTTTGTGAAACTGCAGCCTTCCATTACTGCTATGAAGTGAGCAGGATTTCTAATGCATGACCTGTCTCTGGTAATTTGTTTAATCACAGGAGCTAGTTTTCAATTCCTAAGGAAATGGTTCCCTTTCCTGAGGTTAGCCAGCATACTAATGAGAGTCATTCCTCAGATTAACTGTTGTGGAGACTGAAGGAAGGGAAAAAAAATTGTATTTCTTTTTATTATTATTATTAATTTATTTTTTATATTCCAGTCCCTGTTTCCCCTCTGTCCTCTTCTCCTGCTTCCCTCACTACCCTCACATTTCCCATCTGTTCCTCAGAAAAGGTAAGGCCTCCCCTAGGAAGTCTACTAAGTCTGTCCCATCATCTAGTTAAGGCAGGTCCAAGGCACCTCTCTATCCCTAACACCCCTGTGTCTAGGCTGGGCATGGTATCTCTCCATATAGAATTGGCTCCACTTTGTTAGTTTGTACATTAATGTTAGATCTTGGACCCACTGTTAGTGGCCTCATATATTGTCCCAGTCACACCATTTTCACCTATGTTAAGGGAGTATATATAGTTCAGTCTTATGCAGGTTCCCCATTTGTCAGACCTGAGTCAGTGATCTCTCACTATCTAGGGTTTCCCCATCATGATCTTGACTCCTTTGTTCATATCATCATTCCATCCTCAATTTGAATGTACTTCAGGAGCTTGGCTTATTGGTTAGTTGTAGATTTCTGTATCTGCTTCCATCTGTTTCTAGAATAGGGTTCAAGATTCTCTGGGGTTATGGATTGTAGGCTGGGTACTTTTTGCTTAATGTCTGGTATCCACTTATGAGTGGTAAAACTGCATTTTCTTTTTTAAGGACAGGGATCAAATCTAAACTTGGAATTTGAGACGGATATATATATATATATATATATATATATATATATATATATATATATATTAAAAGAAAAGAGACATGCCAATGCAAAATATTCTGATACTATTCAGGCAAATTATACTTCATGGGCAGTATTGTGCTTACTTGAGTGTATGCAGAGTGACCTAATTTGCAGTCCCCTGGAAGGACACAGAGTTGCATGTCTCTCCCAGTGACTTCTTGCCTGTATTCTCCAAATTTATCAACTGAAATCCATTTCCCATTGTGGTTCAGATTCTAACTCCAGACTTTCAAATAATTAATTATTCAAACATAAGTCTGCAGAAAATAAATTATCAAGGCTGCTGTGCTTTCTATCCCAATAAAATTTTATTACAAAAATAAAATTGTCAATGAACAGAATTGCCCAGAGTCCTTAGTCTACATTTTACTGTTTTCTATGCTCATTACAAGTAACATGTGTACATTATGGAGTCTTTTAAATTACATGAGAATGGTCCATATGAGATAAAATATTTGAGAATAAAATAGTTTCATAATTATAATAATAAATGTACTTAAATGCATCAAAATTTCAAACTCATAGATAGGTTAAAAGGCTGGGTGAGGTGGCACATGCCTTTAATCAGGAGGCAGAGACAGGAATATCAATGGGTTCAAGGACAGCCTGGTCTACTAACTAAAACGATAATAACAGACTGTTATCAGGGGCACATAAATATATGTGTGTGTGTGTGTGTGTGTGTGTGTGTAAAACCAATCCTATAATTTACAATTCTGTCATTAGCTTTATTACTTGCAATAATATACTTATATTCCATATCCTTATTATTCAATAGCTTTTACTTCTTTTGATAATTTCACATGATTATACTTATCCCAGCTTTGGTAAATGGTGAGGTTTCATTTTGTTGTGTATTTGCAATAACTGGTATATGACTAATACTAATTGACAGTCCTAAAGCTAAATCTCCAAACTCCCAAGTTAATTCCTTAGTTTAACTTTTAGAAGTTCATTTGTAATTAAAATATATGTACATTTAAAGATATTTATCACCTAATTTTAATTTTCCATGAAGAAATTTACTAATTTAATACTAAATAATTCAAGCTATACCAACTTTCTGTGTGATATTACATGTTTACATTTAACTTTTAGTATTTATTTTAATTTCTGTTTTATGTATGTGCCCGTATTTTATTAAATACTGTTTTAAAATTCAATGTTGTTTATTTCACTTTACACACACACATGCACACGCAAACACACATACACACCACATATGCCTTGTGAAGTAGGATCAGACAATAGATAAAATCTTAGGGAAAAAGTGAATTCTCCAATAAAAACATATTATTTCAGTTTACTTTGATGTAGTGATATAGCAATTTTAAGACATTTTTCAGATCATTGAAAAAGCTGAGCATATTTTCAGATGTTTACTGGACATCCGAAATTGTTTCTGTCTTAAAATTATCCTCACACACTCTGCTTTTTTAAGAATTAATTTTCATATTTGTTCATTAATTTGTAATAATATAAATTTTTATCAGTGAGTTGCATGGGAAACCTATTTTTCATAACTACTTTTGATCTATGGATATTGCACTTGTTACTTTGACCACTAAAGAAATTAATGGTGTTTATGCTATTGATTAAGTTGTGTTTTATCATTAATGGCATGCGTTATGTCTTGTTTTAATTGTTAAGCATCTTTATAAGGTCACACTGGCTTTTCTTCTTCCTTTTAAATTTTTTAATCTTCCTGAGCTAAATTATTCCATGCAGTGTGAAGAGATATTTTTTCTTCACAGTAGCTACTAAATGGCATATATTAATTATCAGCTTTTTCTAAATCTAGATAATTCATATACTATTCTGAAGTTTCACTTTTTTTGTTGTCATTATGTATCTACCCATTCATTTATTTGTCAAACACTGTAACTTGGAGACATTTTCCAGTTAGAATATATAGAACCAATTGGATGGCAATGTCAACTAAATAAATTTTCATTTTGTGTATTTAGGGTTGCTAAGGTCTTTTAGTGTCAAGCTGAGAAGTATTTATTCAATGGTTGGAAGAATCATTTTCTTCATATATGAATTGATGTATAACAGGTACAAGGAAATTATTATGAATGGGTATAGGTATTTTTTAAAATCTCTATAATTTTGTATGGTGGTGAATCTCTTTGATAGCACTAACTAAAATGGTAAGGTAGAAAGATTATAAGCTTGAGGCTACCCTGTGATACATAGGGAGATGCTGTCACAAAGCAAAACAAAACAGGTATTTCTTCCCCTCCTGTTAGAACTCTTAAAAAGAGTTGATTACAGAGAAGCTATTAAAGGTGACTACACTTGATCTCTATTGGAATGGGTAAAAAATATATGTATGCTCATACTGGGTTTAATATAGCTAAAGACAGTTGTAGATGTTGTCTATGCACTAAATAGCCATATCATAGTTCCAAAGAAGCATCCAGCACAACTTCAAGGGTCTCCATAGTCTATCACAGTCTCAACAATGTTTAAAAGTTCAAAGTCTCTTCTAAGATTCATGCAATCTATTAGCTGTTATCACCTGAAAAAATCAAAATAAAAAAACAGGTCACATACTTCCAACATGTAATGATACAGGATATACATTACCATTCTAAAACACAGGAAAGAGAACATAGTAAGAAAATGCTGTTCCAAAGCAAGACCAAAAACCAGCCAGGAGAACTCCAAACTCTGTATCTTCACATCTGAGGTGGAAATGCTCTTTTTATCTCCAAATCCACTCAGCTTTGTTGACTGAAACACACTTATTTTTCTTGAGCTTGTTCCACTCTCTGTTAGTGGTTCTCCTACCATGGTAGGTATCCTATGACCCTGACATCTCTATCATCTTGAGATCTCCAAGGTCATCTAGACTTCAACTTCATAGCTTAGCACAATGTCCTTTCTACCAGGCCTCCATTCAAGGCCACCCCTGACACATGTCTAGCCTAAGAGGCTTTATTCCATAACCCATTTTTTCTATCCTTAACTCTAAAGCCAGAACCACATGGCAAAAGCTGCCAAGTGCTGTTGCTTGCTGGGGTTGGAACATGGCCCACTTGTTACATTATATCTTCACCAGCTTTCTGTCTTTCACTGCTTAAACTTGGCTGTACTTAAAGTTGCTCTGTAGACAGGAGAGAACTTAGATCCAACAGCTTCTGTGATGGGATAAAGGTGTGCTCCAACATACCCAGCTCTAAATTTTCTTTAGTTTCTTTTCACTAGTTGGAAATTTATCTGGGTGTGATCTTGCCTTCATCCCATTTCTTAACTCATTTATCTTCTTTAACACAGAATTTAGCTCTATTACACTTCCTGGTGCTCTTTTTCTCCTCAAAATTTACATTTTATAATTTACCCTGCTTACTCCTTTTCATTATAATTCTTTAGTAGAGCTACAAGTATTATCCATATGGCAGAAGTCTCTACTAGGCTATTTTGAGATTTCCTTTGTCAACAGAATTAATTGAAACTCATCACTTTAGCCTCAGTCAGACTCTTTGGACAAAAGCAAAAGGAAGTAACTTTCTGCACCAAAATATCACAAGAACAATTTCTGGGTAACACAATAAAATCTTCTCTGAGACCTCTTGAGTAAGCCCCCAACAGTTCAAATAACACTTATCACTGATGTCTTCCACTCTCCTACTTGGAAGGCCCATTACGCAGTGCTTAAAGTATTTCACTGCTTTTACAAACCAAAGTACCAAAGTCCAAATTTCTTCAAACAAACACAAGGTCCAGCCAATCACCTGGACTCTGACACCAACTTCTTTTTAATTTGGGTTATTAGTGTTGTACAGTGATCATGACCACACCAACTCTATAACAAAGCATTGAATTCAATGTCTCACTTAAGACTACAGAGGTTTAGTCCATTATCATCAATTATCATCCTGATCAGAAGCATGGCATACAGGCATAACTGGTGCTGAAGAAATAGCTTCAAGTCCTGCAGGCTCAGGAAGCCAACTGGCAATCACACTGAGGGAAGCTTGAGGAAAAGAGTCCTTAAAGCCCACATCCCACAGTGCCACAGTGACTCATTTCCTCCAACAATGACACACCTACTAATAGTGTCACTCACTTTGGGGGCCTTTTTTTTTTTCAAGCTAACACATTGGTCATTGTGCGAAATACCTGGCAAGTATTCTCAAAGTTTTCAAAAGTCATCAAAAGGATGTTTAAGATACTGTCACAAATGAGAGTAGCTTAATGAGTTATAAAACTGGCATCTTGGTGAGTGTTTGAGCATTAAAATTATATTTTTTAGAAATAATTTATTTACTGTCTTTAATAATTACAAATTGGTGGTGCCCCATCAAATGATTTCAGGGGATATTCAGAAATCTTTGAAATTCTTTCTACCATTGGAACTGAGTTCAAGTTCATGTGTTGATCTATTTCTAGTCGCTGTTTCTTTGGTTTAGTTTCTTTGGTTTACAATGATGTTAACCAGATCTTTTGTGTGCAGCTTAGAAAGTTTATACCATGCCTTTTGAGATCTTCATTCCTAATTCTGCTCTAAAAGGACCTTCTCTGATTGAGTAGACTTTTCTTATGTATCTGCAATATAAGTGGGTCCTGAGATACAGAAGAATGCAAATTTCAGAGCAAAGGGTGTTTTCTTTTTTGTTAATCCATTAACTAATTAATTTGCTTTTTCTCTGTTATTGAGAATTAATTTTTCATATATTATATCCTGATTACCATTTCCTCTCCCTCTCCTAGTCCCAGATTCTTCCCACTTCTCTTTCTTTCTGGATATATTGTCTTTCCTTCTCTTGTTAGAAAACAAAAGGCTTCAAAGAGACAACAATAAAATAAAACATACTATGGTAAAACAAAAGCTAACACTTTGGAATTAGTAACAAAGGAAAAAAAAAACATAAGGTAAAGAGCCTAAGAAAGAAGAAAAATAAAAAAAGATATAGATTCAATGACCCACTTATTTGTACATGCAGGAATCTCATACTAATTTTAAAATTTGTATTGTAATTTAAAATTTTAAGTTATCACAAAATGTATGTGTGATGTATGCAAATGTGTGTGCAGACACACTAACCCATGTTTATTAACATGCAGCCAGAAGTCATTATCCTGTGTCTTTATTGTTCTATACATATCTTTTGAGATAGGGTCTCTCATCAAACCTGGAACCCACCTTTTCAGCCAGACCAGCTAGCCAGTAATCCCCTGGGATTTTTCTCTTTTTGCCCAATATACCCCAAGCTAGGATGCATGCCACTGCATGCAAATTTTACAGAGGAGGTGGAGCCTTGAATTCAGGTCACTTTACTGACCGAACTGTTCCCCAAGCTGTGTAATAATTCACCACTTACACAGCAACTGAAAATCATAGATATTTACCATATCATAATATAATAGTTTATAATTCTACACCAAGATACACATTCAAGCCTCTTACGATATGAAATCTCACACTACATTCTCTTTTCTTTACTGTAGATGTCTTATTTAATGCACTATTAACTGTATCTTACACTATGTGTAATTTGGGGGTGTCACATTTTGGCATATGTAATTTTATCACTTAGGTTATGACAGAGAAAATTCAAGCTTTTTGAATGTTCAGGTTACTTGCAGATTTTCTTTTCTTGTGTGTATGAGAGTTTGGTTTCTTGTTGCCTATTAATGAGAAGAATGCTAGGCCCTAGAAGTGAACAGGATTTTCCATCATTGTTCATTCTTTAAGGTTCAACAGAAATCTCTCTTGGTTCAATCTACTAAGATGATGTTCTCTGTATTAAAACATAAACCTAGAAATGACACTTGATGGACCTTGCTACACCTGTTCACCTAAAAAGAATCCACAAGATCTATCTGCACAGGTAGTGAAGGGGGCCATGCAGTTTTGAGACTTACCAGATAACCATCCCGTGTATTCACCACAGTGGATAAGAATTTCTACTTGAAACTATGTAAAACTAAAGAAGCTTTCTGCTCTATTCTTCGTTATGCTTCCCCCATTTATCTACTTTATTATTCTCAAAGTTATCACGCTGTGCTGTACTCCATAGTCTGCTCTTAGGGGATTTGCATGACAATGAAATTCTATTTTGAGGAGTTTTATTATTTTTATTGAAAACATTTGCTTCAAGATCAAGCCGCACAAAGCCTAAGAAGGGCATTGCTCTAATTTGGTCCCATAAATAAATTTCACTTACAATCAAGTGTATTTGAAGGTCATTGTGAAGGATGTCCTGATTTCATTGGCCAAACTTAGAAGAAAACAACTTTTAGCTGGAATATCTGCCTATGAATTCATTTAAATTATTCAAATACTAATTAAAATACTTCTGGCAATATTCACCTTCCTTAGCTGTACAAGTCTTACATTAATGTCATATTAATTAATTATGCTTTATACTAGATGTTATTTCTTTTGTGTCAATTTTGGCATAGTAATTTCATTGTGTATAGGAATTCATGGAAAGTTACAAAGTGTCTGTGGCTTGGGAACTGAGAAAATGAAGAGAAATACATTTGTTCTGTTATAATTTGAGATCTCTATCACTGTTATTAGAATTGTAGCAGATAGTAATGTTAATCTCTGGAACAGACTTTCCATTGTCATCAAAGCTTTACTCAAGTTCATTTACCATGTTATTCTATAGATATATGGACTGAATTCATAGAGAACTAGAATTTTAACTTACATTAATTTCCTTCAGTAAAATGTTGCAGAACATTCTCTCTCCTGTAAGTTTTCTTATGAAAAATAAAAATAACAACACTATCGCATGTGGTAGCTATGCATTTATTGTGATAAAATAAGACATATAAAATCTAGCATATAAAAGATATACAAAACTCAAAACATTAGAGTTATTTTGAGTTTTGTTGCAGTCATTTTAAAGACCACAAAGGGGCTGTATTAACAGTAGGCATTGGGTAGCATCAAAAGCAAATGGGGAGTCATGTTTCTCCTGCTGGTTATAAGGCATAAGTCCTTGGTGGTTGCAAAAACAGGAATCTAACTAAGAGAAACGGGAAGAAAGGAGAAGAGAGAGAAGTGTGAGGGGAAGGGATATGGGCAATGTAATGACTTGGACAATTCCAAAATCTAGAAGTGACTGAAGCCTAAATTGTTGACACACTGAATGTTCTTCTCAATAATAATTAATCAATGGAGCTCGATGGAACACACTTGCGATAAAAATAATAATGACATTGGGAGAGAAGTAAAAGAAATGAATGGCTCTTCTTCCGCAGATGTGCTCTCATACACAAAGTTAGTGTTTTCTCTGATAAAGAGTAGTTTATAGTATCTTGTGTTTATACACATTATGGATCAGTTATCCCTCATCTTTCACTTGCATTCTTCTGTAGGAAGAAAATTAACTTCTCAAATTGATTTAGTTAACTGTAAAATAAGTAATATTCAATATCATTCTAGCAGATAAACCAACAAAATATCATAGACAATAGTTGGAAAGAGTTAAAACTAAAATAGAATGGCACTGAGATGCTCCTCATTGGATGGTATTGATCTCTAAAGAAAACAAGGCTTTCAAATCCTCTGTTGTGTGTTACTCAGTATTTGTTTGTGTTGTTTTTATTTTTCTTCCCACTGCCACACACCTCCAAGAGAGAATACACTCAGAAGAGAAAAGGGTTATTTTGACTCATTGTTTCAGTCCAGGGCTGGATGTACTGTTTTTAGGATTAATGGTAATGTAGCACCATCCTCCGAGAAGGATATGATGATAGAAAGCATAAAAGCACAGAGAGAACACACGCTTGCAATCTTAGGACAATATCTACCTTCAAAGTGACCCATTTCTTCCCATTAGGTCTCATTTCCTTAAGACTGTTTTGTTTTGTAATTGTGATGATGTGTACCTGCATATTAGATACAAAATTCCTAAACTTCCATGATCAACAACTTTACAGGTCAGTGGTGCTCATCTATGAGTGAGGGTTCTTTTTTTTTTTTTTTTTTTTTTTTTTTTCCACAGAGACATCTGATGGAAGTTTGATTCTTTTCTTTCACATGTCTAACATTGCTCTGAAGTTAACTGAAGCCATGCCAAAGTGAAGGAAACTTAGACATAGATTAGAAGCTAGATATGGGCCAGTGGCTAAAAGAAGGTTTGAAAGGAGTTTATTTGTATAAGAATGGGATTTTTTCTGAGTAGCATTTGTGAAGTGACAATGATCTGGAAAGACTTAAAATCTGATGTGTTAAGACATTTTTTTTTTCAGACAGCATTAAGCATGCCTCAGGGAAGAAATAATGGAGTGAACCAGGGTTGCAAATGTAGGAGTAATTTTGAGAAGAAGCTATTCCATTAAAAGCCTTTCAGTATATTTATGAATCTGGGGGAGGGGAGAGAATAGTGACATAGGCTGTTACCACCTCCATTGGACTGAGACAAACAGCATTCACACCCACCCATCCATTCCCTTACTTTAAGGAACAATGGAAAGCTATCTATACAATACGCTTAGAGGTGTGTGTGTGTGTGTGTGTGTGTGTGTGTGTATGTGTGTGTTGGTATGAAGATAAGAGATATCTGTAGAAAGTGAGAATTCTGTTTTTCATAACTCTCAGAAAAGTTTGTCATTCATCTACTTCTGAAGTTTCTAGTAGTAAGCTCTGAAAACTAAATGGAATTTGAAATGTAGATTCCAGAACTGTGGAGGTTTATTGTTACCCATCTGATCAACATGCAAAAATTATCTGAATAAAGCAATACTCAAAATCAAACAATGACCTTGATCATGAGATCATATATTTATCTTAGTTTGTTTTCTGTTGCTTTAAGAGAATACCCTGATGAGTGTCATTTATAAAGAAGTAAAGTTTCTATAGACTTTGGCACTATACACTATTAAGTCTAAGCTTGAGGAGGAATGTATCATGAAGGTCTACTGGAAGGAGCAAGCAGGTTGTACAGAGAACCAAATATACGGGATAGATTTACTTTTAAATCAAACTACTTCAGCATTTAAAATAAGATATATATATATATGTATGTACATATATATAAGTATATATACATATATATATATATGTAAAATTTTTTGTTGAGGTGATCAAAACTTCTCTGACATGAACCAATTCCAGTCTCAAATATTTCTATCTGAAATCATTTATAAAACATCTAATATAGTGTATTTAGATACATGTACATATAGTTTTGTGTTCACATATGTGTGTGTGTGTATCCACAAATGGAAGTGCTGTCTTATGGGTCACCTTGAAAGCTAAGTAATTGGGATGCCATGAAGCTCTTCATTACAGCACCTTACCTTGTTGCCATATATTAGCCCTTGGGTTCTATCATCAACTTTGTAGGAAAACAAAACTGAGATTGTCTGTGGGCTTGTATTTTTATAAAAGCAAACATAACAACAGTCACAAGGAACATGATAGCAGATGACCATATACTAACGTATTATGTGGAAGGCAGTACTGAATAATTTTACCACATTGAGTTATTTAATTTTACAACAGCTTCCTCATACAGATGAGGATACTAAGATAATATATGTTTAAGTAATTGTTGAAATCCCCAAATGGGGAGGAGAATCATCCAGATACAATCAAGACAGTCTGTTCTGGAGCTCCCCCTTAATATCAACCCTCCAGTAGGTCATTATTTTACCAGCATTTGTCACAATTTGCTTCATGCTTGAATTGGTAACAATGATGCCTGTGTTATAAAAACCACTTACCCTATCTATAAGGGGCTACTGGATCATACATTGAGCAGACTTTAATAGGCAGATAATGTTAGAATTGGTGATTGAGTGTGGGGAAAATGTTTTAAAAATGCTGTTCTATAATGTAGCTACATCTGCATTATACAGGAGTTTTAACAACAATGGGAAGGAGTATAATAGTCAGAGAGGCCCATGTGTACTCTTCTAGTGACACTGCTCTCCTGTGTATGGAACATTGGTATCCTTCTTATATGAGTAGCCTGATGTGAACAATTTTTTTTACTGCACTGATATCATATATGTATATAGTCAAATTCACAGGGTTGGTTGCCTATGGATTGAATCAAGTTGTAGATGAAATTTACCAGGCTGGACTAATAATTTTAAGGATGGGAATTAGAATGTGATAAAAGCATTAAGAGACACTGTGAGCATTTGCCCAGCTTTCCCCTGCCCCATCAAATGTTCCTTTATGGACCAGGGTAAGTGAGGAAAACCTAGATTGGAATAGTAACACATGGTATGAGATAGTGGAAGGAGACATTTTACAAGTGGGGGAAGTATTTCTGCAGGTCAACTGTCAACACTGTGAGTCAGTCAGCTACATTTTGAACTTGTAATCATTTCTTTGAGGTGGAGGAGGTATACAGCTTGCAGTGAATGGCTGCTCAATATTGAGGACACTGAAACATTCAAAACACTGTATTGTGCTTCTAGAAGTGGCTTTGACTAATAAACTCACAGGAGGCAAATCTACCTTGATCTCTAGATGATGGTTACACACCCAGTATGAAATACAGCTCTTCTACCATAGGCTCTGCTGAGAGGGATCTAGTGCTTTTAAAAATATCCTTTTCATCTCTATTCCAAGTATTCATCCTATGCACCCTGAGATGCTCCCAAAGGAGGGGTACTTACTGACTATACACAAGAATGCCTAGCTGTTCCCCTTTGGAATACCAGTACTTTTTTATTTTCAAAATCACAAGACTAACATTAAAATAGGTCTTTGTGTTGAATAAATTTAAAGCAATTACCAAATTTGGTTTTGGACTATTCCCTGAAAGGATTTTTTTTTAAACGTCAAAACTGATTATATATTCTTAAAATAGAGAGCAGAATATATATGAGTCCTAGTTTAGAATTCTGAGAAACTTTATAATTGAAGTAACACATTATATTTTGAAGAGAGAAAGCCCAATTTATTTAATCTGCTTATTTCAGCTTTCCAAGATAAGGTTTGTGAGAAGGCTAAAACGTCTCCTTGATCAGTGGCTAGTTCTATTGAATGGGCATTTGGGTTAATTACGATCTTTTTAATGATTAAATGTGACTGGCTAATCCTCTGGTAGACAATAAGAAAAAATAATGATGTAATTGTATAGAAGTTTGGAGATAGGGTTATAGAAAGGTTTTTGAGTCATTTAGTTGTGGGTATATGTAGAGTGTATCAGATTGGATCAGCTATTATAACATCATATCTCATCATATCTTTTTCAGTCTGGACAGGGAAAACAACAATAATCTGTTGTAGCTATTTTGACAGACCACAAGGTCCTTTTGTAATTATATTCACTGTGAGTAATATAGCAATGGGTGATTACATACCCACTACAAGTAACTACAAGTGCAGTTTCATTGTAAGTTTATTTACATAAAACAAGCTGGTGCCTGATGAATAACTATGGAACCCTGCTCTAGAGTCTGGCTGCCTAGTTTTGTATGACTCTCACTTTGAAACAGAGCCTGGGCCTTCCTCATATTAACATACTCATCGCTAGAGTTTTCTTTCTTTCTTCTGTCTGCAGATCTGACATGCCTCTCCCAACTGTCTTCAAGTTACCCCCAGATGTCTCTGGAGCATCTTTTCAGGGTCCACAGAAGGGGAAGAAATTCTGAAATAGTCTCAAAATGCATTGCTTGTTTAAGTGGTTTTCTAAAAACTGATGAAGGGTCAAGAAACATGGGTGCTAAAGCTTCATGTGCCTCTTAGCTTCATGATCCTTGAGAAGTTCATGGTTCACAAAGTCACACTTAAGATTTCAGTGAACATATCAATTCTGCCCTTCTTTTGGAATATGAGCATTTTACACTACACCAAGTAATCAGGCTGTAAGTTTTGGCTGTGTTTTCAATTTCTTTCAGCTGCAATCATCCCACTGAATTTTTAAGAAGTATTGCCAGATTGAAAGCACCTTGTCATTTTATCATTCAATTCTCCACATCCAAGTGTAGATAATGTTCAACACTATCAGATAGTCAGGTAATGTTCAGCACTATCAGATAGTCACTCTTCCCAGTAGATTCCCATTAAATATGCATTAATAAGGTGCAGAAGAAGCCTTTTAGCCCTTTTCTTCCTCCCCCTTCCTCCTTCCCTCCCCCCCTCTCTCTCTCGTGTGTGTGTGTGTGTGTGTGTCTGTGTGTGTCTCTGTGTTGCTACTGATTTGACTTCATTCTGTTTTAGCAAATCTCTGAAGAGGGGACTTGAGACATATGTGCTTTGGCAGAGATGGCCCTGGAAAGAAAGAGTGTAAACTCCTGACAGGAGTTTTCTGGAAAGGTACTAGAGCTTAAGAAACATCATCTTGTCCACACCAAGAGTTTGGGGCAGAAGTTATACAGCCCTGGGCAAGGAGAATCTAACTGAAAATGAAGGAATGTGAAGATAGCACAGTATGCCATTCCCATCTATCTGGAAGTCGAGTGACCTTGAAACCTCAAGGGGAGTAAGACTTTCCTACAGAGGATAGTTAGTTGCTCTTTGTCTATTTATTTATTGCCACATAGGCAGGGAAGTCCTGCATGCCTAGAGCTTGCACTATCTTAAACTATGTAAATATGTGAGTTTTTATGCTTTCCCCCCCTTTTTAAAATCTAAATCCTTCTTGTTTTAAAATGCACCAGATAAACAAGTCTGTTGGGAGTAATTAATTCAATCTACTAACTTACAGCTTGTGGCCTCTAAAATAGGTTTTAGGTTTATAAGATGTTCTGAGTTATTTAAAACAGGAAGGGACTTCATAACTAATGAGATATAGATAAATAATGTTTATCTAGACAATCCAGATGCTCAGAACTTTATGTTTCACTCATACCTCAATCTTGAAATACCCTCTCTGTGCGTGTGTTATGTACCCGTGGAAGACAGAGAACAACTGAACAACTTGTGAGAGATGATTTTCTACTTCTAACTTGTATATTCTTGTGAGTTAGCTGACCAACCCTCTCCATTTTTTCCCTATCATTTTAAAAGGAAGACATAGTTGCTTTCCTGATTATATATTCATTTCTTCACTCTCTCCCATTAAAACCACAGAGTTAGAAGCCCATTGCCGGTTTATAAATAAGCAACCAATAACCAATATAGTATTGAATTAATTAAATTGTGACCTAAAGTAACCCTTCTTCATGTCCCAAGTTTCGGTTTTTCTTTTCTGTTCTTTTTTTCTTTGGGAGGATATTTCATCACAGCAACAAATGAGAAACTAGAACAGAATTTTTTTTTTTATGAAGTATGAACCTTTAACCTTAAATTATATGACCATGGTTAAATGTAGTTTGGTAAAAAAAAAAAAGCAAAACTATGTAATCATTATACAATCATATTCATTGTGGTTATTTTCATCATTAAAATATTGAACATCACAATGGGGGCTTACCTCATTCACCTCAGCTGTCATTACAGATGACAGATAACACTTGAATAGCTATTAGATCTCTGCACTACTTACACTGAGCAAGAACACTTGACTGTACCCTGTTGACAAGTTCATACAGACCTAATCCCCTATGATGACTTAGGTTGGCATTGGGTATTGCCTATTTGAGCCTTGTTCACCCGAATTAAATATAAATGCATCTAAGAAAGCTCCTAGTAGAACTCACTATGGAACAATACCAAAATTGATCTGTAGATTTAATGCAGCTCTTAAGCTCCCAGCAGGATTTTATTGGGTAAATGTTGCAAAGTTGATTCTAAAGTTTATATAGAAACACACATGATTTAGACATCCATTAATTAGTCTCGAAAAAGATCATGGGTATGGGATTTACAATGAGAGATTTTTGAGACTTATAAAGCCAGAATAATCCAGAGTATCACATTGGCATAGAAATAGAAATAAAAAATTGATAAGTTAAAGAGAATACAGAAACCAGGAATCAACCCATAAATTTTCTACAAAAACATCAAGATAGTTTAATAAGGTTAAAAATCTCTTATCATGTAATATTGCTTGAACAATTGCATGTCTATGTTTATAAAACAATTATATCTTTATGTCTCAACATAAGTTGCCAAAATCAAAACTATAAATTTTAAAAGAATTATTTTTGCAAATAGATGAAACTGTGTTTTCAAGCCCTTGATGCGAATGAAGTTCTCTTACGAACATAACCAGCCCACTGTGTGCTATGTAGCATTTTACAAGATGAGGGATCTTATGTACAAAATGGTAACATCGTGTTCCTTGGAGCACTAGCACATTTTATGGTCTAGGATTTTGTAGGTTTACTGTGTGATGTTCAGACACTTAGGACATTGCATAACAGCATATTTCTGAGAAGATTCCACAGTCATTTAAAAACACATGTGTGCAGTAATATAAACAGTATTGTGGTTTTACTTCAGACACATCTCAAGTAAATTAAGCTGTAAGAGAAGGAAAGAAACAGTTTTGTTTCGGTGGCATTTTGGGCAGTTGATGCTAATAAACCTGAACAATGTTTGTATGGGTTGAGGTAATGACAGAATAGATGTTTTTTTTTTTTTTTTTTAATATAATGGACATGTTTCTAGCCTTAGATTAGTTGTTACTCATGTGGCAAAGCTCATTGACCCTCATTAAAAGTCTATTTAGTTAATGACATGTAAATTATTTCTCAAATTAACAAAAAAGGAAGAGAAAAAAGGTACTTACAGCTATGAAGTGTTTAATTTTCAATTATATTTCGTTTTTTTTTTTTTTTTCTATTTTTACTTTTTTGGTGGGATACAAGTGCCTTGCTGCACATATGAATATCAGATGCCAACTTTCAGGAGTCAATTATTTGCTTCCACCATGTAGGTCCTGGGAATTGAACTTAGGTTGCCAGGTTTGGTAACAAGCTCCTTTAATAGCTTAGTCATCTTTCCAACTCAAATAATATATGGCCTAATAAAGTGAGTTTTAGTAATGGTACCATATGAATTATATTAGCTTTAAATCAGATTCTGACCTATCTATGTAGGCCTTTGTCCAGTGTAAAACCCTCTCTGTTGTTTTTCCATTGGCTTTGCTGCTGCACCTGAATCTACTTCTGTTCCAGTAACTAAGTCTCTGTTGTTCTATTTACCAATAAAGACTCAGGAATCAGATGTTGGGGGTGAAAACCTGGTAGCTTAGAGAGGTGTAGAAGAAACCTGCTGACCTTTCTGTTTTAGCCAGAGACCTAGCAAGAAGGTGTCTCTCCAGCTATCTCAAAACAAAAAGGCAAAAAAAAAAAAAAAAAAAAAAAAAACAACTCCAAGTCCCTCACTACTCCTTCCTGTACATCTCTCTATCCATCTTGCTGGCTTCTCCATACTCTAAATGGCTACTTCCCCTACTTCCTAGCAACTAACTGTAGGTGCCACTCCCTGATCTAAGGTTGATTTTATTAACACAATCTTGGTTTTCACAGTACAATCAAATATCTTGCAATACTCTGTGCTTCAGATATCCATGAGTAAGACACTTTGTAATAGACTGTAAATAGCCATTATTGTTTCTACCTTTACCTTTGTAATCAGTTATTAAATTAAGATTGGTAAGTTTATTACCTGAGAATCCAGGGGGAAAATAGGTGAATTATACTATCAGAGAGTTAGATATAGGTGTTTATTTAGGATACAGTATCAAGTCTAATACTTCCTCTTTAGTTATAAAATTTAGAAAACTTCATTCATTCTAAGTTGTTCCAGACAGTGTCTCTTGGTCAATACTAAGTGTGCTTTCACATTATGCTTCAGCTGAGTCTAATTCAATTTGTTTCCTTCATATCTCATGCTGTGCTCTTGTGCCCAATGTAAGGCTGGGAAATGTAGTCTTTAGTCTTTTTGATTGGATGTTTAGTTAGATATCCTGCAAAGGAAGAAGTGAACAGATGTTAGTGGAATTACATATTTAGGGCAAGATATTGCTGAGTAATGCGAGCTGAAATGAGAGCATACATGAAAAAAATACAATGAACTGAAACCTCAGTTTTTGCCCTGGTTGGAATTTATTTCTGGAGGATTACAGCATTTCTTGTAACTAATAATAACCCAATGACCATTATGGCGAAGCAGATGTTTTTTATTTTGTTTTGTTTTGTTTTGTTTGCTTGCTTGTTTTTTGTTGTTGTTGTTGTCTTTTCCATTTAGGTAGGAAGCATATAGAAATTAGTTTAAAATGGTATGTTATGGCTTTTAGCTTGGTTTTATTATTATTATTATTATTATTTGAGAATCCTAATAACAGGAGAAGGTGTATGTCTGACTCTTTTGTATGCTCTTAAGATTCTTTACCCCCCCCATTTGTTTGGCTTATCCAGCCTTGATATAAGGACTGTTTCTTTTTTCTTTTTCTTTGAGACAGGGTTTCTCTGTGGCTTTGGAGGCTGTTCTGGAACTAGCTCTTGGAGATGAGGAAAGAGGAAACATAGTGAGGGAAAAGAGCACATCTGGAAGAGAGGGAGGTGGCAGTAGCTAGGAGGAGTGAGGGAGCAAAAACTGTATGTAGTAGGGATATGTTGTATGTGAGAAGAATCTATTTTTAATAAAAAAAACTGTAAAGATTTTAATGATTATGAAACAGAAAAACAACTTTATTAATAAGTAGGTATTCATATAAGAACAAAAACTTTTACATATACTCATTTAAAGAGACAAACCAGTAAGAATTTCTGAAGCTCTTATGTGTATGTTGGGAATAATTAAAGAATTATATTATTCTAGCTCCTTGATGAATGCATTATGTAAGGCACTTGGTTGTAAGTGAGCAAAACCAAAGAGAGTGTAACAAAAAGAAAGATGAGGTGATGGACAGGGTAGCATTCAAATAATGAGTGAAAGACAGAGGCTAGCAGATCCAGCGCCAGAGGATTTGTAGAGAATGTAGAGAACACTCATGTTGGTAATAAAGGGGCTATTGAAAGTGTGAATAATCAGGAGGACATTCAATGCTTCCAATGAAACAAAAAATAAAAAATAAACACATAAAGAACAGCAACAAACATGAAAACACAGGAGTATTTCATTGACTGAGAAAAGTATACTAGGCTGCTAGTCAGATAATTATTCTCTTAAATGACTGACCTTAAATTACTCATTACTTATTTTCAGAGTTTTAGTATCACTGCGACATTATCTTTTTATAGTAATAGCATGAGGATACAATGAAAATCACATAAAAGTACAAGAAAAGGTACTAAATGCCACTCAAATCCCATATGCCAGTCATTTCGATCAGGGCTGCTATCATTATAATAAAGTAGACAGCAGATAATTATATTCATGCCCTGTATTGGGCCATTATGATCATTGCATTTTTATTGTGTACATGTTAGGGAGAGCTTTTAGGCCACCGAGTGTCTGGTTCAGATGGTGCCCTTGAAAAATATTTTGCGTGTTAGCCTCTGTCTGATTCACTTTAAACACATTCAATCAACTCAGTGAATTCAGTTTTTGTGCCTAACCCTTTGATCATGCCTATAGATACAATGGCTTCCCCAGTATCTTCTGCTTACCAGAACTCAATGTGTTTAGGTTGCAGCTATTAAAATATTTGGGAGGGTGGTGGGGGGTGTGGGAGCTGTGGACGGGTGGGAGAGAGGGAAGGCAGGAGAGGGAACTGGGAGCAATATGTAAAATAAGAAAAATAAATAAATAATTAAATAATATTTCTAACCTACAGCAGAGAACAAGCATGGTATCAGTCATTACCATTCTACATTTGTTAACTGAAGAAAAACACCAAAGTGACGAATCAACTTCGTTTACCAGAGAACAAGGCCTTTTGTTTGAATTATTAGAAGTGATATTTAGTTAGAGAAGGGGAATATAGGAAATTTACTCTCTGCTCCTTCCTCAGTCTCTCCAACAAATAAATAAATGAGTAAATAAAGAAATGCCTTTTGTACGCCATTTTAGACTAGGTCAGTGAGTGAAAAATGGTGGTTACTGGACTTTTTGTCAAGGTCTCTCAACAATGCTTTTCAAAATTCTTGCTTCATTTTAATTCTGAAATAGTCATTGAATCAAATCTGAGGTATTTCATCACACTTCGTAGAATGATTGAGTCTGGATTCTAAAACTGGTATTGGTCAGCATTTACATAACCCAATAGCTGATGACTCATAAGCTTGTTTTATAATGATGCAAGAGGCTGAGAAGTGGCTCTGCAGTTCAGAGTGGCCACTGCTCTTTCAGAGGGACTCGGTTCAGTTCCTAGCATCCACAGCAGGTGGCTCACAGTCTCGCAGTCACATAACTGAAATGCAACAAACAAACAAAAATCATACAAATGATGCAAGGAGAGTTAGTGTTACTGTGAATCACAAGGCTTTGCATGTTGTGAACACCTCTTAGATGGTCTTATTTCCTTATCTCTATCTTAAAAGATTATCTATGGCTGGAAGTGTGAGATTCAGTGACATGGTCCTCCCTAGGGCACACAGAGTCTACATTAACAGTAAGAAAGCCTTCATGAATTTGTGACCTGTGCAACCTCACAGGTGTCATAAAGCTAAAACATACCCTATGCTTGATTTTCTGATCTTTTGTTACCACAGAAAAGAATCTATTTGTTATACCAAAGGTCATCCATTTTCATTTTGTGCTGTACTTCGCAAATTGTATATTAAATCTGATCAGAATGAGTGTTTCTTGGATATTGTTAATAAAATAGCTGCTTACATGTTAAACCACTAGTTACTCTTGCTAACAAGAATCAGGATTCAGGCACTAGAATAGCCAGCCCCCCCCCAATCCCTCTCCATGCATCCCCTTGTGAGTGTGAGTGTGTGTGTGTGTGTGTGTGTGTTTGTGTGTGTGTAGGTGTAGGTGTGGGTGGGTGTGGTGTGTCTGTGTGTGTGTGTCTGTGTGTGTAAAATCATGTCATGTCTGTTTTGTTTTTGTTTTTATTATCCTAGCAGAATAATTTGGACTGGGAAATTTACAAAGAATATAAGTTTATGAGGCTCTCAATTATAGCCTCTTAAAAGCCCACAATCATGTTACCAGCACCTGTTCATTATCTGAAAACCACCTTTTTGTTATCTCACTCAGAAGCAGCATCCTGTAAAGAGACAGAACCAGCAAGCTATCTCAGCTCTCTTCTTCTTTTTATAAGACACCAATTCCATCTTGGGGACCTCACCTTCAGGACCTCATCTAAACCCCAATTACCTTTGTAATGTGTGCCTTCCAATTACAATTAAAATCTTCATTCCACAATTAAATTTCAAACACAGGAACTTTGATGGGGATACATATTTTGGTGTGTGCTACCATATGAGTCACCCCATCATTGCAGCTCAAAAGTAGATGCACCAACCAAGAAAAAAATGAGCATAGTTGTGACTGAGTTCCACTTTCTTAGTAGGCTAGGATAGGCTCTGTTGGTTTCCATCTTTGTTTCAGTCACACTTACCAGATCGCCCCCGCGTTTATTATTTATTCTCACACTTTGTATAAGTGGCTTAACCTTTCTATAAATCTCGATTTTTACTTTTGATGTGTTTTATTTTTCCCTGCAAAAGAAGATTTTGCTCTCAGAGTGGTTTTGAGTATTACCCAAGATAATGCTTAAAGGACACAATGCCACTCAGCATATGCCCTTGAAAAGCTGCCTGAATCATTGCCTAGTCATTTCTGTGAACTATTTGACTTTCAAAGCTGGTTGAGTCCTGTAGATGATAAACTCACATAAAGTTATTGTATAAACCCGTGGCTAGTGGCTAGATCAGTCTTAAGGGAAGAGTAACTAGCTTGCTTAATACACCAAACAACCGATCTTTCCTCACTTGCTTTTACAAACAGTCCATGCTTAGGTAGTAATGGATTTGGTCTCCCCCCCCCCCCACCAACGACTTGCATAGAGTGAAATTCCTCAAGGGGAAGGCAGAGAATTCCATTTATTGTTATATCATATTGTTTGCATTTAAACTGCAGTTTCTTATCTTTGAAGTGAAGGCTGTACATTGACATTGTACAAAACCCTTTTTGAATTTGAGTGCCTGAGCAGTGTACTGCTGACCGTTTACATCCTGTAAGTACACTTAGTTTATACACAATCTCTGGTCTCCTGACTTGGGATGATCATTTGAGTCTCAGAATGACTACTGTTTCTCTGGATCCTTCCTGTGTAGAGTCAACATGCTGCCTTAATCAGACAATGTGATTGTAACAGAAAGCTGACACATGACAAAGGATTGCCCAGAGATGTTCCCTGTTTAATAAAAGGCTTCAGGAAATCTATTTATTTGTTTCTAAGTTTTTCAGATGAAAGTGAGAACTCCAATGCCCACAGACCAATCCTGCTTATTCATGGTCTGTAAGTCATGAATATTAGATAGGTGGTGGGAGAAGCTAGTAAAGAGATGTTGCTAAGAGTAAAAGAATACTTTTTTTCCCTCAATGCCAATATTCATGAGAAGTGTTAGATTTCCACTATTGCCTTAGGAACTGTCTGGATTCTACCATGCATACCAACAAATAATAAAAGGCACTGGCTTTACTATATTGCCTGACCCCCGGATGTTCCAGTCTTTCCAGTCCAGGAGTATCCATACAGTGTGGTTCATTTTTACACAGAGCTGCACCAGCCATGTCAAAAAGCTGAAAACCACACCAGGCAACTCTTGCTTTTCAGCTGCACCATCAACACATGGAAACACACACACACACACACACACACACACACACACACACACACACACACACACACACACACAACTCCAACTGGGCACTCTAGATGCACATGCTGCTTTCTGACCCAGACAGGACCTCTCATCTTTCTGACCTTATTTTTATGAAGATGATGCAGCAGACATCCTAATAGTGTACCACAACTCCTTAATACAAATTTGTATATCTCACAGTCCTTGGTTGGCTATTTGCTTTCCTTGGAATAGCCTATCCCCAGAACCTCTCATGCTTGTTATCCTTACCATTCAGCCCACCTTTCTCATAAGACTTACAGCTCCAGGAAATTCTTTATTTTATTCATGACTTTATAGTTTCTCTTGCTAGAGGTAAATGGAGTATTTCTTATTGAATTCAGGATCTAGAATGAATGAATAAGGAAGACGAAGACTTTCTTTTCTAGTTTGTTGAAAGAAACACATAGAAAGCAGCATAGCAGGCCTGTCATATAATTGAAGTATAGGAAAAATTGGACATTGATCAGACTGTACATATATTTTTGTGGTGGTATCCTCTGGCTGGAAACTCATGGATATTTTATGATAAAATAATAACAACACAGATTTGGTATTATAGCTTCTCCAGCTCTGAAACTGTAGACACCCCAATAATACACAATACCAACATGCACATACTCACCAAGCAAAATTCAGAGGGGTGCATAAAACACCAGGCAAGTAGGACATACTATTTCCTGGTGGGAATTCTAGTAAATGCAGATTTGAAAATGAGTGTGGTATGCTGGTTCTTGTTGCAAATTTTATTACAGAGTAGAGATAGTTATGTAAGAGAGAGGCATTATGGTACATTTTCTGATTAGTAACTTCAGAGAATATAAGACAGAGCATGAGAGTCCTTAGGGATAATGGGGAAGTCTTGAGTCAGTAGCTGGCTTGCAAAGGATGGACTTGACAGGATAAAGAAGAGAAAGCTCCTTCACCTGGGGAGAAATTGCTTTAGCAGGGACTCAGAAGTAGGAACATTAGATATTTTGTGGGAATGTCTTTCCACTGTTCAGTCTCTAAATTTAAGGTTCTTATTATAGAATAAGGCTAGGAAACCAAAAGTTCCCCTTAAAGCTTTCCGTTTGGGGATCCTAGGAAGGGAGCCTTTCAAGTAAGGACAAGTCAGATGAGAGACTCTATAGAAGCTATATTTTCCAGGAAGGACTTCTGCTAAAAAGCCATATTCCTAGAAGGCATGTCCTTCATCACATTTTGCCAGCATAAATCAATGACATCACCCAACAACATCCTTAAAGATATTCCATGAGGTCTATTTTCACCATTTGTTTTGACAAAAGGCAAAGTGGTATTTTCAGAAGCAGAGCTGATCTTTCTGAATATTCACTAAAACCTGCCTGCCCACACCAAATAACATCAGGAACCAGTGCCGCACAGACAAAACAGTCTGCAGAGACCAGTTAGCCTGGAACTTACCCTCCATTTCCTGTCTCTCACAAGCATGAAGACTAAGAGCAGGTATAAAGACTCATACCTGCACACAGTGGTGTGATTATATCCAGCTGATCAAGGACAGTATCCTAGCAATAGCAAGCACATTTTATCTATAATTTATGACCAATGGAAATAATTGCTGAGTGTTCTTATGAATACAGATCAGGTCATCAAAATCCTGTAGCTGAGACAGAGTTGTGTATACCACATCTTCAGCATCTCCTCCACAGGTGCTCCTCCACGGTTTCTCACTGCCCTTTTGTGAAGAGAATTTATTTTTTGAGTGATTACCATTTTGAATGGATAAGATTTGTAAATTGTTTATGTTTTCTGCCCTTCTCCTTTTTCTAATTGGGTGATGAGCTTTAAGAAAGCTCAGAGAGGCGGTTTTTTTTTTTTTTTTTTTCATCTCCACTCTCCAGGTACCTTCATCTTATCTTTATTCCAAGCCTTTAAAGTGAACAACAGGGGATGGAGTGATGACTGAGCTGTGAAGAGCGCTTGCTGCTCTTGGAGAGGACTGGAGTATTATTCCCAGCACACACACTGCATGATTTACAATCACCTCTACCTCAAGCTCCAGAGAGCTCTGAGAGCTCAACACACACACACACACACACAACACACACACACACACACACACACACACACACAGAGAGAGAGAGAGAGAGAGAGAGAGAGAGAGAGAGAGAGAGGTTTTAAAAACGAATGAATATTTGTATCATGCATTTTGTTTCTCAGCTGAAGCTGCCCAGGTAGGGAAGCAAGAGAAGCATGACAATTAGTCATTTACCCAGTGAGTGACATAGTTAATTTAACTCAAAAACTCGAGTGTTTACAATGTTACCCTTGCACTACAGTGTTTCTTTGGTAGCTTTCTTTCTCTTTGAAGCTTAAGTCTTATTCAATTAATAGTTTTACTCATTCTTTGAGAATGTCATACATTCCCACTTTGTATGTCAGTCATAAGAAACCCCTTGCACCATTCCTTTCGTCTCCTCCAAGATCTCCACCCAGCATCTCTTTCCATCCTTCTTCATGTCCATCTTTATTTAATAACCCATTGAATCTTTTTTAGAGCTGCCCACATATACATAGATGCAGGGCCAAAAACAAGCTCAAATTTAGGGTAAGATGAATATTACACGATGGTCAGGTTAAGAAATAAAGCTTTGTGCTAAAATTCTAAAGCCATCATCTTCTTCTGAATAATTGGAAGGAAATCCACATTGTAAACTGAACACATTATTGCCACCCTGAAAATGAAGAGTCTGGGAGAAAATAAGAGATAATTAAGAAACTGTAGCATGTGTGCTGCAGACAGATGCTAAGGAGTACAAAGGAAAGAGAGAGAATGTGGCCACACAATCAGAACATGGGAAGCTCTCAGTCCTTAAGACCTTGCTGCAACCCCCGCTGAAGCTTTAAGTGGAGAACAGTGTGTGTATCCTGTAGGTTGTTCCAAGCCAATACACTAGCCTAGGCCTGCTGGTGGTCTGAGCCAGATGGAGTGATTACAGTACAAATGAGCTGCTTGTAGTCACAGCCTCTTAGGTACTCATTTCAAATCTCTTTGCAAAGTAGATTTTAAAATGTACTATTTGCTAAAGCATCTGGCCCACAGGCCACACAGCAGATTATTGGCATTCTAAATCTTGTTTTGGCTCTGTGACGAATTTTGCAATTTTTGAAGAATGCTAGTTTTTCATGTAGCAGATTTGAAGACAGTTACTCCATAGGGAGGAGCTGCACATGTCATCTGATGTTTAGAAACTCATCACTGTCTCTTGGGGGAGGTGGCATTGTACCAAACCAACACCTCTCTGGACAGCCAATGACTTACAAAAGTCACAGAATGTGGTCCCTGCAAATGTGAATTCCCCTAAAGATTCTGACGACCCCACACTATGAAGCTAAGGAGATGGCTCCATCAGGAAAGTGCTTGTCATGCAGGCAGGAGGACCTGAGTTTGAATCCCAGAATCTACATTTTAAAATCTAGGGCATGCATAAGTGATTGGTCACTTGGATAATTTTGAATTTTTCCTCAGAGATTTAATTCATATTCAGGCTCACGGTATGTAAGCATAGTGCAAGAAGCTATACCCACTGCAAATTCTCTACTTGATTCCACCAGCCTAGCTCTTCATGGATGTAATCCAAATGGAAAACTTGTCAGTTCAGACTTGCTATCTGACTCAGTTTTATGTGAAATAAGTGTCTATGTGTGCAATTTACAAATCCAAAACAAGCAGACAGAGTTTATGATATATCAGGCTCTTGCCTCAGTTTCCATAATTATAGTTCACAAGCAACTATTTATTAGAGACTATAAACATGTACACCTTGCTAGTGTGTGTCAGTAGCAAAGAGAGGACAGATATATTTTCTGCCTGTCCTGGAGGCAAATAGATCTATTCTCTTATTTTTAGAAAGAGCTATAAATAAGGGTACTATTTCCCATTTCTAGAGACATTCTGTCCCAAGAAAGAAATGTGATGCCTAACCTAAAAGTTACACCTGAAATGTGAACAGAGGCACAAGACAGCACATTTTAATGTCAGAGTCTGTGTTCAGTGCTGTGCACAGTGCTCTCTGGCTCAAAGGTGAGTGGGTCAGGTTTAAGCAGGCCATGGGGGCATGATCTCTGATGTGTTTTGTCTTGTTAGAGCTGCCCTTTACTGTCTAGTAGAAAACGCACCAGATGACCTTGCTATCTTCTGCTCTGGGCTATACCATCACCCTCCTTTGTATATCTTCTAGCAACGGTTCTGCTGAAAAGGAGCACGTCCTTTGAAAGCATTATATCCTTAATCTGCCTACATGCTCAGAAAGTACAGTCAGAGTTCCAGTAAGGGAATCCAGCCATCAGATGCCACTTTGGTCAAAGGGGGAGAATGGTAAAAGCTGGGCTTACAGTGATGTGCTAATCCTGACTCCAGGAAAGCTTATGAGTCTAGGTGCATTTCTACAAGGAATCAGTAAAATGGCTGATAAAAATAAGAGAAAGGGCTGCAAGGTGGCATAGTAGGGAAATTGCTTGGTGCATAAGCCTGAGGACTTAAACTCTATCCTTATCCCCAAATTAAAAGCCAGATTTGGTAGCTTGTCTTTGTAACTCCTATGACGAGTTGCAAATAAACAGATCAAGGAGCCTTGTCAGCCACCTATTATAGAAGAAATGATGGGCTTAAAGTTCAATGAGGAAGAATATTTTAAAAAAGAGATATAGAGGAGTACTTGGTGAACAATGTATGTCAATCTCATCTATGCCAATATCTACATGTGCACACATACAAATAATACACACTCACAACAACATAATTCTCTGATATTCTTCACCATGATCAAATGACCCAATGAATTTATAATATATACAATATGTCAGTATGATACAAAAATATAGAAGTCCATTGCTCAAGGAAAAACATAATCCAAAAGAGAAATTGAAACCAGCACTTTTAAAACTCATTTTTTTTTCTGCATAGAATTGGAAGGATTCAGAAGAGAAAAGTATTAGTTTGCAGAAGAAAGCCTTCTGTTTGAATACAGCACACTGGACAATCACCTAAGTGACTACAAAAAAAAATTATAAGAGCTGGTCCTGAGAAATAAAACCAAATCAGGGAATGGTATGTTTGCTGGTGTAGGTAAAGGCTAATAGAAACTGCTTTCTGCAATGGAGCCAAGGAGACATGAGAGAGGATTGTTTGTGTATGACTCGGGCTGAGCCCACAAATTATATGCAGCAAGCAAATATTTGTGCGTTACCAAAGCCTAAGCACTGTTATTCCTCACCCTACACAGCCTTGTCTAGGGAGAACTAAGTGGCTGCTCTGTTTATGTTAACTGAAGGAAATGTATGGAATTTTATTTTCACCTCGGCAGAAGCTTTCAGCTCATAATTTGGGACATACATTAAATATAACCTCCACAAACTGATTTATTCTAGTGATAATTCACACAGAAAGTGGGCACTGAATAACTCACAAAGTCATAGTTTTAAAACTGTGGGCAATTTCTATTTTTAAACCGGCTTCTGGCTTTCTTCCAACTATTGTAAAGTAAGTTTGATTCCGAGTTTAACCACAGCTAACTGATTTTACATTCACTGCACTGAAACTGTTACCTGGGTTTGAGGGGAAACACCCTTTGTTACTCAGTGTCCTTTTTCGATTCATAATGACAATCGGTAATTTCTCACACACAATGATGATACTTTCTGATTCTGCTCTCCAATGGCACAGTTGTTTCAAAGAATTGGATCCTAACTAATACTATTTATTTGGGATTTGAAATTAGCTGTCTTTTACAAATAAGTGCCGATGGCTCAGTAGTTAAGAGCACTTTCTGTTCCTGCTGAGGACCAATGTTTAGTACCCAACATCCATGTGAGAGCTCAAATCCACCTGTACCTTCAGCTATGGTGTATCTGATGCCTCTGATCTCTGTGGGTACTACACTCAAGTGCATGTATTCACACACATTAGCTCATACATATAATTAAATATAAAAAACTTTTTAAATATTTTTGAGTCAAAATAAAGAAGTTGGAATGTGCTTTCCAGAAAAATATTTTAATCAATCAATTAATCAATCTATTAATTGATAGCAAGGACTCAAAGCTATAATTATACTTTTCTCAGTCTGTGGATTATTTGCTACATCCAAACCCCTAAAAGAAAACTCAAAGTGAAGTTAAAAGTCCTCTAGTATTGTTTTAGGAAGGAGGAAACAGCGTGATTTGTGTGGTTTGGGGACTGCCTGTAGCAGGTGATCAGAGTTAGATAAGTTCCTTACAGCAAAGCTCCATGATTGAATTGAGGGGTTTCATAAGAGGATGAAGGGGTTGAAGGTAGAACTCCATGGTAAATTGCTGGGATAATGAGATGATTAGCACTGATAGTCAAGTTTGCAGGAATGAGAATCTTGGAAGAGCCAACACTTTGGCATATCTGTGATTTATAGCAGGCTAAGTGAAGGAGGAAAAACTACCCTAATCTCTGGATATTAGACTGGATGTAAAGGAGAATACTAGCTGAGGACCACCATTCACTGTCTGTGATTCCTGACTAGGGTTGCAGTTGTGACCCGTTGCCTTAAGGTTCTCTGGGTGTGACTTTAAGTTCAAGATTGAATTTAAGTTACCTTGGACTGTAAGCTGCAGGGAACCTTTCTTCCCTTGAGTTTTTACTTGTCTGTTATTTTGTTGTAGCAAGGAATGGAACTAATAGACCTAACATGTATAAACCATGACAACAGAAAGATAAAGAAGTGTGGGAGAACACAACATAAGCATGGTTCTTCCTGTCACCCATTATGTAATGATGACTTCTATCACCTTGGGATTCTGCCAGGAACAAGGCTACCACCAGATCCTTGATTGTGCACTTCCAGAATCTGTGACACAACACAAACTTTTTCTTTATGACTTATACAATTTTGGTTTTATGTTATTTCTCAACAAGAACAACAACAAAATAAGTCACCTACAAAAGTGTTAGAGGTTTGGTCAGCTGGCTAGACCTTTCTTGGTGGTAACAGAAACCATGGAAGCATGTACCGTGAAGCTCCAATCTCATAACAGCCCTCCAGAGAAAATTTTCTAAGCTTCACTAATGAAACCCGACTGCGGCACTCACAGGTCATCCTTGAAAATGGTTATTATTTTTCCTGGAGTGACTCTGAAAATGACCTGGGAGTCAGAAACTAAGAGTTGTATTTATGTGTTAGCTTACCTGTGTAGACCCTGGCAAAGAGAAGAAAATAGGTCTGGCTGTTTCTCATAACCACACTGGAGACCCCATGTGCTCTGTTCCCATCTCACAATGACCTTTAGTGCTAAGTTAGAGTGAAAGCTGAGTTAAAATGTATATTTCAAAAATAAAAATTTCACATCAAGCAGGTGGGAAATCGGCATATTACAATTTTTCATTTAATAAATAATGAAGAGTGGAGGAGATGCATTCATTGAAGACTCCAAAGGGTATATTTTAATAGTTCAGGATATTATATATTAACTTTCTATAAACATAAAATTGGCTTGTGGGAGGTAGCACAACCATCTTCCACAGGGCAAAATTGATTCCTGTGACTTTAGACAAGAATCATTTTACCCTTGCTGTTGTTCATACAGAACTTAGGGAATTTTGCAATATCCCAAAGCAAAAGAAAGATAAAGGGAAGATTCAGAAAACCTGGAAGGGTGCTCTTAAACTCATGAAGTTTTTGAAGGAAATGAAGTTTGCAATCACTGTTGGCAAGCTAGATTTTGTAACTCATTCTATAACTAAACAAATATAAAACAGAAGAGAAAAACCTTGCACTCTGAACAGGTTTAAACAAGAAAACTGGAATTCCCCACTTCACCACCATCAGATGCTTACTGCACCATAACTCACTCTCACTGATTTCTCAAATCAAATAGGATTCAACTAATCCCTCTTACAAACACCAAGAGCAGTTTAGCAGAACCTTCCCCTCCCCCTTGCCCACCAACACCACACACACCAGAGATCAGTTTAATTGTTCTGGGTTTACTCCCTGCATCTTATTTCCTTACAGCTCCCAGATGATTCTAAAATGCAGCCTTGGCTGAGTGCTATTGTTCTAAAGGGCCTGGCACTCCTTGCCAACCCCTCATCTGATTCTGCAAGGGTTGCAAAAGCAGAGAAGCCTTTGGGGTTCCAGGCTGGTGATGTAAATGCCTGAAGAGCCCGCTCTTTCTAAACACGCAGATTGAAGTTGACTTTTCTGCTGGCTCAGGAAGACAGGTCGAGGAGCAGATCTGGTCTCTGGGCTGCTATTTGTCTACTCTTCATTTTGAAGACAATAGACAATTATTTGCTCCTGCTCTTATCTATATCACTCTCTGGAACTCTTGGGCATTTGAAGCTCTCACTAACTTTTCTAGTGTGGGTTTGATCTTCATTGTGTATAGTCAGAAAATCTTTTCACTTCTCTCTCCAACCTATCTCATCCCCCATTATATCCTATTCTTTTATATGATTAGTTCTTAAACTATACCCTACATTAGAATCACATGAATCCCCGAGAATGTATTGCCAAGAGCCACTCCACAAATTTTGCCACTGGATGTCTGATGAGGATACAACATTCACTTTTATTTTAAAAGATGGACTGTCTATGTAGCCAAGCTAGATTTGAATTTAGGATCCACTTGCCTCTCCCTCCAAAGTCCAGCATCCCATGTTCCTTGCAACTATATCCATTGGTATGATTGATGTTTCTAGGAAATTCCTGTGTAATGTTTACCCTGTTGTCCCAAGGAAATCACACTTTGAGAACTACTGTATTGAAGGAAGACCTCCCTAGTCTTCGTAAGGATTTTAATAGCACTGGGACGCTCAGCTCTGGGCATGTTTCAAATGATGACACTCCCATTTAAGTTTTGGATGGTTTGAGCAATTGAAGGACCCTTCACTAGAGTCTAGTGTATTGAAACTTCACTGAGCACGTGATTTCTGTGCTAGGCCCACAACAGCATCATTAGCATGCTGGATCAGTGATAAGACATGTTTGGATGATAGGGAAGCTTTCTCCCTAAACATTTTGCTAAAATGCCTTTATTTTTTCCCCAGTACCTTCATATTTTCTTTGAAAAAAATTTCCCATGATTGACTTGGTGCCTAATTATCCTGGCATCTGCCTTGCAGTGCCTCAGCTTGGACTAAGAAGGGTGCTCTCAGGCTAGTGAGATGGTTCAATTGAGGAAATGTGTGTGTTACCAAGTGGACACCTTGAGCTCAATCCCCAGGATACACATGCTAGAATGGAAGAAAGGAGATGTGCGAATTTTTCTCTGATCTATACACACCCACACATTCCCCCACACAAGAACGAGTTGACACATTCCCCCACACAAGAACAAGTGTGATTAAAAAACGTAGTGCTGTCTTCCCAATGCATATACTTTGTCCTCAAAGTGAGGTTAGGATCAACAAAATAGTGTTGCACTGGTGAAAAAGGCAAAACAACAAGCTTTACTCCACTTTCTGCAAATTGTAGTTTGACTTTTAATTTCTATGCAAATTAAAGTCTATGTAGAACTCCTATCTCTACAGATCTAAATGTGTCTTTTCTCTACCCCATCTCCCTTTTTAAAAGAAAACAAACCAAAGCTCCTAGAGAGCTGCTTCTGCTTCCTATTTTCCCCAGGCCTTCTCAGATGAATGACTCTGGGAATCATGTTCACACACCTGAATTCTACTCTTGACAGCTGGTAACTGCTGAAAGCGCCCTTCTGAGACTGATGTCTGTGTTAATGGGGTCTCACTCATTCCCTTCTGGAAGAATTAAGGGAAACATTTCCTTAGATGTTGTGACACATGCAGGGAGAATAAAGACCTACCTACCCTTGATTCATACCCCCATTGTCTTGAAGAAATCCATTTCTGTGCAGTAAAGGTGAATTTATCAATTTTTGCATGCATCCTCAATGTATTTCCCAAACTTGAGTCATTGTAACAGACTGCTATCTTTTGCCCCAATGCCTGATCTTCCCAGATGTTTGCAACTCTGCATCAGGCATACATACTATCACATGATGATGAATCACAGAGAAGGTAGAGACAATGAAAAAGGAAGCTCCAGATGTTTAGTTTAAAAAGATTGTCGCTCAGTGAGTCATTTCCATGATGCAGCTGTTTGAGTCTTCTTGAGGTTCCTTGAAAGGCTAGTAAACTTATTGTTTCCCAAAGCTAGACTAAGGTAGAATTGTCTGAAGTGGCTTTCCTATCTAAGGTGAGTAGAAGCTTGTTCCTGTCTCAGAGGACAAGTTAACACACCCTTCTGCAACTTACTTCTTCATTTCCTCTGACTGATTATGTTCTTAGATTTATTATTTTTTCTTTTTTTAATAATACCTAACAAAATACATTATGTTGACTCCTATCTGCTGTATTTTTCAGATCAAAGAATATGCACCCTTGAATATATAAAGGGACTGGATCTAGGGATTCTAACACCCAATCCACTGTTCTTTTGTGTTGTGTTTTTTTGTTTTGTTTTGTTTTGTTTGTTTGTTTGTTTTTTCCCAAAGAAAAAACTTGATCTATGAGCCAGTACAGAGAAGTAGGCACAACTCAGGACTGTTCAACAGCAATTCTTTTAAATGATAGCTTTCAAATTACCAGTACTCTGAGTTAAATAAACCATTCTCATCTAATAATCATTTCAGTCATTTATTCTCACAGCAATTTTTGATTCATGGGACAAGATATTCACCAACTCCACATCTGACAGAGGGCTGAATTCCAAAATATACAAAGAACTCAATAAGCTAGCCACCAAAAGACCAAATAATCCAATTACAAAGTAGGGTACAGAACTTAATAGAGAATTTTCCAAGAGGAATCTAAAATGGCTGAAAGACTCATAAGAAAGTGGTCAACACCCTTAGCCATCATGGAATTGCTAATCAAAACAACTCTGAGATACCAAGTTGCTCTTCTCAGAATGGCTAAAATCCAAAACGACAATGACAGTTTATGCTTCAGAGGATGTGGAGAAAGGGAAACACTTCTCCACTGATACTGGAAGTGCAAACTTGTACAGGTACTTTGGAAATCAGTATGGAAGTTACTTAGGAAAATGGTAATCAGTCTACCTCAAAATTAGGCAATTCAACTCTTAAGCATATACCCAAAGGATGCACACTCATACAACAAAGACATCTGTTCAACTATGTTCATAGCGGCATTGTTTGTAATAGCCAGAACCTGGAAACAACCTAGATTCCCCTCAACTGAAGATAGAGAAAAAGTGGTACATTTATACAAAGGAATATTACTCAGTGTGTGTGTGTGGTGGTGGTGGGGCAATGGAATCTTGAAATTAAAAGACAAATAGATGGATCTAGAAGAAACCATCCTGAGTGAGGTAACCCAGTCACAAAAGAACAAAAAAAAGTTGTGTACTCACTCATATATGGATATTAGACATAGAGAAAAGGATTACCAGCATGCAATCCACAGCACCAGAGAAGCTAGGATACTGAGTAGTGGTTTGCTAAATTCCACTATTTCTCCTTACTTCTATTCATAGGCATGTGCTCAATTCTGAGTTAAAAATATGCCCTGCAAAAGTTTCTGATTTGCTACAAGAGCTGAGTGTATGTTTCCACTTCATATTTTCCTAGAGTCCAGTGTTTATGATAAGTGCTTCTAGAATTATATAGTCTATCATTTTGGACCAATGTAATGGTATTCACCACCATTATAGAGAACATTTCACTGTCTTGAAACAATCTTTTTTATCATGCCTGTTGAACCCTTGCTTCTCCCCAAAACCTAGCAATTACTGGAATCTGTTGATGTTTTTTCATCCCTCAAATATCATATCAAAAGTATGTAACTTTTCCATATAGACTTCTTGGATTTTATAGCATATATAAGATGTTCTTTTAAGTGTGTTGTGTGTCATCTTTTGGATTTACTATGTTTTACTTTTCTGTTCCCTTACTGGAAGCACTCTCATTTGCCTGCAAGTTTGGAGCAATTATGTATAAAACTACTATAAATATCCTAATACAGGCTTTTATGTAGAAACTAGTTTATATTAATTTGAGTAAACAAAATGAGTGCACATACTGGATTTTATGGTAAAAGATTATTTAATTTTATGAGAATGTGATGGAAGTTTACTTCATTCCAATTGAAAAAATGAGAGAGGTTTTTGAATGCTTGCTTATTTTATTTTAAATGTAGAAAATATTGAAGCTAGAGCCTCATGCACAGGGGACAAGTGCTGCAATATTTAACTATAAGCACAGTCCTTACTTTTATTTTTAATTTTGATACTGGATCTCATTAAGTTGCCCAGGAAAGGCTTGATACATTTGATCATGTTGATTCAGTCTTCCAAGGAGTTGGTGGCTGTCACTACCATCAAGACCCAGCCATCCTGGATGAGGGCTATTGATGTTTTACAATTTAGGTGATATTTAAGGCTGACCCTGTACTGTGTTGTAACCATTTTAGTGAATCCAAGATGGCCCACTCCTATTTTCTTATCATTTTTAGGTGACCCACTAAATGTAATAGGAGGTGATTTTATCAGCTTGGATAGTATTTATTGGGGGAACATGTGCTACTTTTCAGTAACTACATCACCTCCTCCCTAAGCAAATATTAACTGTGAATAGTGCCTCAAAGTGGGGTGGGCTTTTTTGAGCACGCCCTCCATTTCTGAGGAATGCTCACTGGACTAGTGTTTGGTAGCCCTAGTGCTATCTGACTAAGTATTAGGTACAAGGAGGTCATGGTGTGTATTCATTATATATAGTTTTAAGTTTCTTACATATACATCCATCCTAGTTTTGTAGCCATTTTCATCCCTCATTACCTCTCCCACCTTTTCCTGTTATTCATATTTATTCTCCAGACAGTTTCACCTCATTTTAATGACTTAATATACATTTTTGTTCTATACACCTATTAATATGTAAGCCTAGGAGACACAGATGAGAACACAGGATATTTGGCTTTCTGACTCTGACATTTCAATTAATAGGATCTTCAGGTATATATGTGTCCTTGTAAATAGCATATTTTCATTATTTATGGCTTAATAAAACTATTTCACATATATATGATACTTAATCATTCATTTACTCATGAATACCTAGGCTGATTCTATAGCTTGACTATTGTGATTAATGCAGCCAAGTACTTGATTGTGCAAATATCTCTGCTAAGTTCATTTAGAATATTTGGAGTAGTGCAGCTGGATCATCTGAACCATTTTTATTTTTTCAAAGATGCTTCATATAGAACTTCATGGTAGTTTTGACTAATATATTTCTGTCAGAGGAGTGTAAGAGTTCTTTTCCTCAAATCATGTCTAGTATTTTTTATTACTTGTTTAACAATGCCATTATGATGACTGGACTAGAATAGAATACCTATTATTTTTAAATGCAGTTTTGCTTTGATGCTCAGTAGAATCTTAAACATCTGGGATTAAGGGATCCAATTTATCCTCTTGAAAGCAGGAATTGTAGTCTCCTAATATTGTGTGCCATGGTAGAAATTTTAATTATTTGATTTACTTAGAATACCTACTCAAGTTCTGTACTTCTTAGGGGAATTTTGGCACCTGGTATACTTAAATGAATTGATCTATTTTGAGGGCCAAGGGTTGTTCATGACATTTTTTTTTAAATTTTGGTGTGCCTATGATCTGTAGTGATGTCTCCTTTCATTTATGATCCTTCTATTTTGTTTTTTATGTGTTTCTCTTTTTGTCTTAATTAGGCATGCATGGGAGTCATTCTTCTTGTCCCTCTTCCCCATTATATTCCTGATACATTTGGATGTCATTATACTGAGTAGCTGTGTGTGTGTGTGTATGTGTGTGTGTAAGTTCAATTGTGTCTCAAGTTATAGTTAGGCTGTTTTGAACTTGAACCACTAAAAGATAATCTTAGCACTGGCGATAAGACCAGTCAAAGAAAGCCTTCTGCCAATCACCTAAACCAACAATTTAACACAGCCACTGTTTACATTGTTTCACCATAAAAGAGCTTGAAGACACATGTACCTCATAACTATTATCTTACTTTACATTATCCTGAGGTTTAATTTCAGCCTGAGATAGTGGCTTTTAAACATCTGGGCCTTGACTCTGGTTTCTTTATCTTTTTTTTTTTCTTATTGTTTTATATATCTATCCCAGTTCCCTCTCCCTCCCATGCCCCCCATCCTATCCCCCCCACCTCCACAGGGAGGGTGATGCCTTCTAGGAAGGAACAATAAAATCTGTCAAGTCATTTGGATTATGGACTAGGCCCTCCCACTTGCCTCTAGGGAAATATGCTCCCAACGTCCTTTTATGCACCAGGGATACATCCTGGTTCCCCTGTCAGAGGTCCCTTACACTGCCCAGGCCTCCTAACTGAGGCTCTTGTTCAGGGTTCTGAGTTGGTACAATGCTGGTTTCCCAACTATCAGTCTGGGGGGGGGTCCATGAGCCCCCCCCAGTGTTCAGGTCATCTATCTCTGTGGGTTTTTGTTGGGTTTTTGTGTCTTGACCCCTTTTCTTATCACTCCTCCCTCTCTACAACTGGATTCCAGAAGTTCAGCTCTGTGTTTAGCTGTGGGGGTCTGCTTCTGTTTCCAATAGCTACTACAAAGGTTCTGGGATGGCATATAAGTTAGTCATCAATTTCATCAGGGAAGGGCATTTAAGGTAGCCTTTCTACTGTTGCACAGATTGTTAGTTGTGGTCATCCTTGTGCTTCTTTGGATATTTCTCTGGAGTTAGAGTCAGTTTTCTCTTCAAATCTATAATGGCTCCCTCTATTATGGTATTGGTATCTTTTTTGGTTTTATTTTCTTTTTTGCTCTCCACCTCAACATAAATCCAGTCACACTGAACCTGTTAGAAGAGAAAGTGGGAGGTGTCTTTGAACAAATTGGTATAGGAGACTGCTTCCTGAATATAACACCAATAGCACAATCACTGAGATCAATAATTAATAAATGGGACCTCCTCAAACTGAGAAGCTTCTGTTTGACTCTGGTTTCTAAACTGTTACAGTGCATTGACCCTTGATCTATCTAAGAAAATAATGTATAAGTTGGTATGCTTTCATTTTCCAAGTAACACTTATTTTAAACTTTTATTTTTATATCATATACTCAATATTTTACATGAAACTACTACCTCCTAATCATTAAGTTTGATCATTTTTTAAAAAAAAAAGAGTAATAGTTTAGAATCTGTTGTTCAGAATCTTAGAGTACTTCTGGGCATAAGAAGAAATGGCTGTACTTTAAATGCTTTAATTGCTTTATCTGTGTTCCAATATAATTTTTTATTAAATATGAAAAAGAATGCTAAATGGCTGAACAAAATACAAAATAAGCAGACCAGTGTAGTATATTCATATGTAAATAACCAGCTAAGAGACATAGTTATTGGTTGTATTTACTCTATCTTGAGTCCCCTTTTATTTTAATTACGCTTTTAGGAAAATGGGTAATCATTGAGGGTATTTCCAAGATAAGAAGGATTTTAAATCAATATATTATTGCTGAGGATACTATTTGTCCTTTAGCAACATGAACTACTATTAAATATCATATTCTTATATTAAGTCTACAATGATATAGTTGCTACATAGGAGGTTTGTTTACTTACCATAAGAACAATATCTTGAGCTGTGATAAAATACTACAAAACTATAGTTAAGATAAATTCAAAATGAAAAATATGTTTAATAAAGGCACATTAAATTATTAAATATGAATAATAAGCTTTAGTTTTTATTTTATCTTCCAGTTTAATTCTATTATTGGTGAACTAAATATGAAATGAAAATATGTATGTCCTTTGCCTTATATAATTTGAACAACTAAATGCACACATAAAGCTAAATATGCTTTAATTCTTTAATACTTTTTAATTTTGCTTTGGTTATTTGAGGTAGGGTTTCCCTGTGTAGCAGATAGCTGTCCTGGATCTAGCTATGTAGACCAGACTGGCCTCAAAGGGATTCATCTGCCTCTGCCTCCCTAGTACTGGGATTAAAGGTGTATGCCACCACGTCCTGGTCAACTGTTTAACCTTTAACGTAATTTATGTCTTCTGCAATTTCAATAAGAAAATATCCACATGAATGAGATAATGTATTAATTAATTACTAGTTACATAGCATCCTACATTTTGAGAAGTGATATCATTTATCACTGTTCTATTTTTCTAAGTTTTTAAAGACCATCTCATTTTCCTTATTTTATTTTCTTGCTGAGAAATATTATAATCATCTTCAAAGTTTACATGTCAGAAATATGTAATCAAGTTATCAAAAAAGTGCAAAACAAGATATTTTTCTGTTTTAGCTGACTTACAATTCCTATGTTGAGTCACATTCATAGCTATCCTCAACCACATGCAGCCCAGATGATGCAGGTTGGACACCTGCTTGCCTAATTCATATGTTGAGTTTACAAATGTTTATTGAGTGGCTTTTACACTAGTCATTAGATAGTGTTTGGGACATAATCACACATATGATAACATTACCATGTCTCTCATTACCCTTACTTTAAAAACAAGGATATGAGGCAATTCATGAATTATGAAATTTTATGAATAGGGATAAAGTACAGGGCTGAATCTCAAAACACATTGGAAGAAAAGACCTGAAAATCAGCACTGCCTTTGGGTTGCAGGGAATTCTAAACGCTTCCCTTAATGGATTTGACAAAACTGAGTAACTAGAGCTTAAAACAAAGCAAAACAAAAGAACAATGACTGATATGAAACAGCCATCATTTGCCCATTTGGTGGCCTGGTGATTATACATTTCAAGAGAAAAGCAGTCAGTAGCAGATCTAGTAGAGATGATTTCTGTGGTTTTTCTTCTACCATGAAGACATCCATTTCCAGTTTGGGAATGCTTTAACTTTCCAATGTAAAAATTTTGTTACAGATTTATTCACAATTGAGTCATCAGGAAGGTGTTGAGGCTTACCAAACACTGTAGTGATTTGTCAAAGAAAAACACAATCTATCCCCTAAAGGCCTAAAATCTAATCCAACAGCCTTTATTTTAAATAGTAAATGTACAAACACACCTGGATCCAGTTTCTTTCTGTTGAAATGAGATAGTTTTAACTTCACTGCACAACCCATAGTTCCCCTCACTTCACTCCTAGTTCTAGAGCAAAGCCCACATCATGGTCTCTGTTGGAGATTGGCACCACCCCTTCATCTCTGCATACGAGATTATATATGAAGTGAACATCTGATTGGGCAGTCTGGAGCAAGGCTGAGAATCTGAGGAAGTCAGCTTGGGAGGGTCTTTGCCTCTGACAAGGAAGAGGAAACCAAAGGGCAAAACAAGCAGGAGACCTGAGTAGCAGAGGAAATTCTTTGCACAAAGTGAATACAAAGATGGTAGGAGCCAACAAAAGCCAGAGAGCAAGCAAACCTTCAATAAAAGATAAGGCAAGTTCCAGCATGGCCCTTTGCAGTTTCACAGATACAAATCTGTGAGAACCAGGTGCCATTTCCCCATGTCATTAGTACTTTCTAAGGAGTTTATGGCTGTCTGAGTGTGCTGAACACATATGCAAATGTGTGTGTGTGTGTGTGTGTGTGTGTGTGTGTGTGTGTTTATCAAGAGAGGAGGGAGAGAGGAAAAGAGTTAGTGTGGGAACACACAAGAGAGCTTCAGTCTAAAGGCATTCTGAAGCACTGGTTCAGTTGTGGTCCTGTTAAGATCTTTCCTATAGGATCCAGCTATACCAATCAAGTAATCATGTGTTGTTTCTTGTATGTGAAAGCAAGACCTGATGCCATTCTCTGTAAAACCTATCTGAAGATGTAGTCTGGATGGGAAAAGACACAGCAAGAACCCACAAAGGATCTTTGGTTTTGTGCCTAGTCCACATTCTAGTCATGAAGGGCACATGTATGTCTGCAGGCCAGAAGGCACTAGATCTTATTATACATGGTCATGAGCCACTATGTAGTTGCTGGGAATTGAACTCAGGATCTCTGGAAGAGCAGTCAGTGCTTTTAACCCCTGAGCCATCTTTCCAGGCTAAGAAAACTCTAAATAACTTTTGAAAAAAAATCCTGTTTGTAATTTTTTTAAAGGTACATGTTTACTTTGTCAAAATACAAGTTAATCATTTTTAATGGGAAACCCATCAAAATTTAGCATTTTAAATTTTCATTAATTTCACAAGAAACAGGCTTCTCCTCTATTCTTGTGAGCTAAGTTTGGTCTATTTACATTAGAAAAGCTCAGAGGTGTCATGTGGAGCCATGTCATGGTTTCTGTAGATAGTTACTGTACCCTATCCCCTGGATGTGAGTTTCTTCATTTTTCAAGTGAAGTTTTCTCCTTTTTGATAAGAATTTATGATTATTGTAAGCCCTGGAACTAGGGTCCACATTCATGTATTGACTCATCTGCCTATCAAGTACATATATGATAAGAAACACACACACACACACACATACACTGCAAGTATGAACAAACACTCTGGGTTGCACATCTGCAAAACTCATACCTAATAATATGTTCAGAGCCATAAATACCACGAATCATATAAAGTACTTGATAGACAGTCCAGAAGTACTTGGTACAAAGTGCTAGATAAGAAAATTGTAACATAAGTGTTTATCAATGTAAAATGAAATGTCATTCTCATGGCATTGTGTTCAAATCATTATGTTTGAACAAATGATTTTGAGGCCCGACTGCTCTGCCTGTTGGAGCTAGTTCATAAAGTGTCAGCAATTAATGACAAGCTAATGATGCCAAAGGTAATTTTTATCTATTTCTGCCCTTGGTGGGTTTCTTTGTTGCTGTCATAAACAACTGACCAAAACCAAATTGAAGAAGAAATGGTTTGTTTGATTTACATTTACAGGTCAAACTCCACTACAGGTTAAGAATCTCAAGCAGGAAACAATAAGCAAGAATTGAAACAGAGATAATGGAGAAATATTAGTTACATGCTTACTCTCTATGGCTCAGTTTGGTCAGCTTTATTACTTCCACAATCCAGGACCATCTGCCTAGGGGTGGCACAATACAATGGACATCACAGTCTCACATGATTCACTAATCAAGAATGATTAGCTTGTGTCACATTGATATAAAACACAAGCTAACCTGCACCAAACATTTGTACAGGCCAAGCAATTAAGAATGGTTTAAGTCCTGTGGGATAATGCAGGTTTGTGAAAAAGCACTTATCTCTGTGGCCAGAATTTCAGGTCAGGATAATATAAAATTTGCTATGGATTTTCATTTGGCAAATTTCAGATACCAAATTTTCTTTGAAGAGAAAATAAGAAGTATTTTCATTTTGCTTTATATTCATTTCTCATATATTTCCCCCTTTCATTCTTCCCTCTGCCCTTCTTCCCAAGGCCTCTTTCTCCTGTCCCTCCGTCCCCTCTTCTCTCTCTCTCTCTCTCTCTCTCTCTCTCTCTCTCTCTCTCTCTCTCTCTCTCTCCCTCTCTCCCCCTCTCTCTTACTCTCTCCAATGTACATCCCACATCCCTTTCTAGGCACATAACAGATCAGATAATTGACAAGGTTTTCTGTTTCTCTGCACATAGGCATTTTTAAAAGAAGTCTGAAATACTGGAAATAACATTGGCTTTAAAATAGTGTCTGAAACAGGGAACACAGCAGAACTCTCCAGATTCTACTATTTAAATTTAACATTATAGTCTATGTAAATTGATTTTTAACACATGATAAAATATGTGTTTTATGATACATTGTGGGGAATATTTCATAAGTTTCTTCTATGCTTCATGTCTCTACTGTCTCACATTGCTACAACTAGGGTCTTCAGTGAATTGTTAACTCCCATACATTCCTTTGAAAAATTGATTCCTTTATTTTTGTGTGTCTTGATTTGTTTTCAAAATGGTCTTTTGTGTACCCAGACTAGCTTCATTTGAGCTCACTATGTAGTGGGACATGACAATGAACTCCTGATCTTACTGTACCAAACGTCCCAGTGCTGGTATTTTAAGAGGTACACTCATAACCTGTTCATACAGTGCTAAATATCAAGCCCTGACCTTCACGACTCCCCAGCCCTCCTTTGAAAATTTTCTGTGTCACAAACACTGAACAATTAGATGGTACTTAGAGATCCTTTTTTTTTACAATCATTTATTTGTAGCCAAATATTTTCATCACTTTACAGGACTGTCCTTCCCAAAGTGTTTTCCAATAAGGAAAGGGGTGATTTTTTTTTCTTATGTATGAGTTAAAATTCATTCTGCTGAAAATAACTGTCACTATCAGTCCTATACATGAGACCTTGTTAAAGGCAGCCTTCCAGGTCTGATCTACTGTGTCAGAGTTTCTATTTTGGAAACATACCCAGACATGCATGAGCAGAGTTACCTCTTTAAGCCAAAACAAGGAACTTGATCAACATTTCTTTATATATATATATGTATATATATACATATATATATATATGTGTGTGTGTGTGTGTGTGTGTGTGTTTATTTAAATATTTTTATTTAGATTTGAAACAAGCTTGTTTTACATGTCAATCCCTGTTCGCTAACACTCCCCTCCTCCCCTGTCTCTCCCCAACCCCCATCCCATTCACTTTCTGCTCCCCAGAGAGGGTGAGGCCTTCCATGGGGCATCTTCAAAGTCTGCCACATCATTTGGAGCAGGGCCTAGGCCCTCCCCCATGTGCCTAGGCTGAGGGAGTTCCCTCTATGTGGAATGGACTCTCAAAGTATCAACATTTCTTAAATGGAAGTAGGTGGTACATGAAGATCCTGTATGATTTCCCTATTTGAAGGTGTATTATATCACTGTAAGTTTAAGGACTTAAAACAGTAAAGATACATCATCCTAAAGTCCTAAATATATCAGTGTGTAGCTGGGATGGGGCTACAATGTGACTTGTCTTTTGGCCTTATACATCTTCTAAGAAAGCTTGGTAAGCTAGCCTATTTTCCCTTATTTCTTTCCTAGATTTACAATGTCTTGCCTTGACCATGAACAAATGAGATAATCCAGAATACTTGCCTCAGGTCAAGGTTATTTGATTGGCATCCGCTATTTCCCTTTCTGTGGAAGGTAGTTAGATATTCTAAGCTCTAACACTAATAAATATTAGGAAGCACAGGTTGTACACAATTAAGAATGTAACCAGCATGTGACTCATGTCTATAAATTGAGTAGTTGAGGGCTTAGACAGAGGGTTGCTGAAAATTTGAGACAAATGTGGGCAACAGAGACCCTACCTTCAAAACATAAAATAACAACAGTAACAGTATTGTCTTCCCAACAAGGCTTCCCAAACACTCATTAAAATCATATTGTGAAAGCTGAAGACTGAAAGTCACTGATGGACTTGTCCTAGTATACCCGACTGCAATATCTTTTCTTTACCATCTCCAAGAAGTATGGAATGGTGAAATTTGCATTCATTCTTTCTATTCAATATGAAGTTTAGCCAATTCATCACGGTGCAGGTCTCCCATGTTTATTTTTAGCATTAAGATTTTATCATTTATCCTTAAGTTAATGCAGGATTGGGTTGTATTCTAAATCTAATTAGTTTAGAATTTCATTGGTTTAGAAATCTCAACTTATTGTTGCCAGTTCTTAATTACATGGCCTTGGTTTATATCTCTCTAAATATTATTTTCCAAATTCTAAATGTTTTGTAATGATTGAGAATGTGGATTCTAGAGTCAAACTCCCTGGCTCAAGATGTCAATACCAATGACCTAAAGTCCATGTGGCCAAGAGAAAGGTGTTTATTTTCTTTATACTTAGGGTTACAATTCTGTGAAGTGAAAACAAAAGTACTTTAAATATCATAGTTTTAAAGTGTGAATTTGAACTAAATTCGATAGTGCATGTAATTAAATTGTTGCAAAACTGTGATAAACTAAGCCTGCAGTAAAAGTGTTGATTGGTTTATTGTTGTTGACAGTATTTGAAAATGATTATAGGCATATCTCTAATTTCAGCATTGAAAAAGCTGAAGCACAAGGGTTGTAAGTTTGAAGCTAGATTGAATCTATCAGTAAGATAGAAGCTATCCTAAGTTAGAAAGTGAGGCCATATCTCAAAAACAATCAACAACATCATATAAATGAATACATGAATACTGAAAAATTATCCAACACAGGTACCAGAGATGGTTAACAAGAACACTCACCAACTTTGGGTGACTTAGAAACACCTATTACTCCAGTTTCAGGGCATCTTCTGGTGTTTATGAGCACCTGCACACACGCACACACACACACACACACACACACACACACACACACACACACACACACACACACATTTGTTTGGACAAAAAGAAGAGATTTGAAAGCCTGCAGAGGTAATATTATGTGACAGAATTACTTTTCCAGGACTATCATTTCAGAAAAATAGCTAGAAAAATACAGCCTGAGCAACAAGCAACATCACTAACAATCTCTTTAACTCTCTTCAGGTGGATTTCCCTGGAAACAAACATTCCACACAGAATTATCAACACATATAAAAATGTTTTAGCAGTTGCATTTAGAGAAAATAAATTGGAGATTCTGACCCAACATTTTGTTTTGAAATTCTAAGAAATCAAATTTTATATAAAAGTTGATTGAACAATATATTGATCAAAACAGTTTATTATTTTTTATTATGTTTTAATTACAAATGCTCTCTATACTTTGTACACTGATAGTTCAAATATATTGGAACATCAGTGTCACTATCTTTCCAGAGATGGAAAAACATCATTGGGATCCTTAATGTGTCCCCAGTGAAGTCTAATAACTCAATTACATTATGATAGAAAAATGAATGTTGAGAAGAAATGAAAAAACACACTGATTTCCACAGGTTTAATTAGCTAGGTTGAAATAACAATACTCCTAATCACGGCTACATGTAGTTATGAGATGCTGATTACCAAAGTGCTAGAGTGCTCAGCTTTCTAGGATGAGAGTGCAGGGTATGTAGAGTTGTGTATGTATACATGCGGATGTACCTGTGAGCTCTCCCTTAGAGCAGTTTATTGTGACAGAGCACTGAGCTACCAGTCAAATGGAGCAATCAATTTTAATTAATAGAGTAACATCTATCATTTGTGTTCAATGAAAAGGTTTTGTTTGGCAAATTGTACATCACCACACAGTTTTATTTTTGTTTTTGTGGGTGTCAGTATTGAAGTGCAGTGCCCCTAGAGATCATTAGATGCGTTAGATCCACAGGAATTGGAGGTACAGATAGGTGTAAGTCACCTGGTTTCAGTGCTGGGAACCAAACTCAGGTCATCTGCAGGAGCAGCAAGTGTTCTTGGCTGCTAATGAATCTCTCCAGTCAACACTTTTATCTTCTTACTGCTTGCTACCTTACCAACTCAGTTGAGCACTGGATATACATTAAAGTCTAACTTCTCTCCCTCTTAGAGCCCCTCCTAGGTCACATTCTCATAACATCCTGTTTCTTCAGAGGGACTGATATCATTTGTTGCATAGCTCTGGCTTATCTTGTTTTAATCATTTTCTACCCTCCTTATGCTCATTTCTTCTAATTTTAAAAGATTTATGCTCTTTTTTATTTGTATGAATGTTTTGCCTGCAGATATGCATGTATGTTCATTGCATATATGTCTTATACCTGAGATAGTCAGGTGTCAGATTCCTTGAAATTGGAATTAGTGTTTGTTGAAATGGATAAGAGTTACTCTCTGTGTACTGGGGGCTGAAACTGTGTCTTGTGCAAGAACAAAATGTCCGCTGCTCAGTCTAAAAAAACAAAACAAAACAAAACAAAAGAAAACCTCAGGATTTAACTTACAGTGTCAGTTTTAATTCAAAGCACAGTTAAATCTTTATTTTTTTCCAGGAATCATGAAATAAGCAAATGATAATAGTGAGTAGAAAACAAGTATAAATGATGAGAATTGTCATCCTACTCAGTATAGGTGTGCTAATAAAATTATTAACAAACGCAATTAAAATATTGCATGACAGACTAGAACAGCAGTAGGAGAGCACTTCTTTTAAATGTGTGATGGTTTTGAACTGAAACAATACTTATTGTGCTAATAAATAAAAGGGTCAGAGTTTTTGACATAGTATCTCTTCCTACAATTTATCAATTATTTATGAATGAATAATTTACATATGAATGCTTATCAATCGGCCAGTTTTGCCAATCTGTACTCACTCCAAGTTGCTATAAGAACACATTTCATTTTTAAAAGCTAATTTGCTTAAAAGTAAATTACAAATAATTAGACTGGCCTAAAGATAAACACAAATTTGGCCGAAATATGTGAAGCTCATTGTTCACAATATTTTCCTAAAATTATTATCTTGTCATATTATTGTTCCTTTGCAAATGATCTTTTCAAAGGGTGTCCACAACTAAAAAATGTTATTGGGGCATATTTGTCAAAAAGTTCACATTTAATGTAACAATACATATGTAACTGTTCTGTTGCTGAGACAAAATATCCTGTATCTTGGTTGCTGAGGGTTGGACTCCATCATGACAGGGAAAGGAACTCACAGAGAACCTCTTGCTGGCATTAAAGGAGTGAGTCACCATGGCCAGGCTTATGTTTTGCACCTTTTCAAACATTGTACTATAATGGATGGCTTCAAATAAAAAAAAGTATAATTTCATAGGGGTTAGAAGCAAGATTTAAATTTGAAACCTATGCTAGTTTGAACACACACATGAACTCCTATAATTGACCTGGAATCAGTCAAATGCCAGTTTCACAATTTAGTCTTCAGTTCAATCCCATGTTTTTTATATCCATCCAAAAGATGAACACATAAAGAAAATATGACATTTATATACACTATGGAGGTTTAGTTCTCTGTAATGAAATATTAAATTATGTTATTTGCAAGAAGCAGGATGCAGTTGAATATTATCATATTTAATTAAAGAAAGACAGATGCTGAAAGCCAAGCATTGGTGGAGCACCCCTTAAATTCCAGCACTCAAGAGGCAGAAACAAGCATATCTCTGTGAGTTCTAGGTCAGCCTGGTCTACAGAGCAAGTTCCAGGACAGGCTCCAAAGTAATACAGTGAAACCATATCTCAAAAAACAAATAAAAGAAAAAAGAAAGAAGGAAGGAATATTTCATCCCATTTGTGAATTGTGTGTGTGTGTGTACATAAAAACACACAGAGACATGTAGAAGTTAATCATTTGAGTGAGCAGAGAAAGTTTCTAGTGGGAATAAGGAAGTAAGACATAAAAGAATCTTTGCAGAGAGTAATATGTCCTTCTGAAACCCATCACCATGTACAATAAATATGTCCATTTAAAAATCAATCTCCTCAATTTAAGTAAGGAAAGCACCCAAAACAACATAAGGATAAACACAACACATGATACAAATGTGGTTCCTGCATGTGTCTTGCTAAAATTCATCAATGATCTCAGCCATTGTTTAGAAATTTGTAGATGGGCTACTAAGCTTGATCCTTTAAGATAAAATTTCCAAATTGCTTATTTTGGTAAAAATTCTGTTTGGAAATAACTATCTGTTTGTGTGTTGTCAAGGGCATTTGGTTTCTCTAGAGTTACAAGAGGGTATAGTAGCTGTGACAGATACTGTATGCCCATAAAGTCTAAACACTGACTATTTGGCTCTTTTACAGGAACACAAATAAACAAAAAACATCCCAAGCTTTTTGACTCCTAATATAGATGAACAAGATTTTTGGAACAATTTTGGAATTGTATTTTCTCTGATTGATATTAATATTGTCATCATGTGACTAAGATCATAGGCCAATAGCCTTTTAAAATTCCATAATACAGGTGCCACTCCTTGCCTGTCTGCTACCATTAGCCCTACCTATGGATGCCCCAGATTAACCGATAGTGTTGATCTATTGTTTATTAAATCAAGATCCTATGTGAAGATGGACCTAGTACACTGTTTCTAAGACAAGGAATTACCCCTAGAGCAAACATTGAAGGTTACCATATGCATGGACATACAGCTGGGCTACATTTAAAATACAGTGTCTAGAGGTGTGTATGCTAGGGCTTTCTTAGGGTGTACATGCCTCCACTTTCCAAATGCAACTATGCCTTTTTGATAAGCTTGTGATACCCATGTCCTATGGGTAAGCAGCATTGATACACAAGAGTATTTTAGCAGCTGCTGCTCCTTCCTTAGCAATTGAGCAATTCAAAGACAAAGCAATAGCATTCAGTATTCAGACTCTCTATGTACTTTCGATCTTCACATGCTGTTTTTGTTACTCTATTTCTTTTATTTCAATTTTTCATTTTCTGAGAGGGTTTCTCTGTGTAACTTTTGCCTGTCCTGGAATTCACTCTGTATTCCAGGTTGCTTTGAAATCTCAGAGATTTGCTTGCCTCTGCCTCCTGAGTACTGGGATTAAAGGTATGCTCCATCTCTGCCCAGTAAGTTATTTTTTTTTTTTTTTGGAACCAAATACCCTTTTAACTTCTCTTCCAAGCCTATACATATTTTTAAACACAGTGTAAAAATCTTTTAGCTTTTACTTTATCTGAATCTCTCTTTACTGTACATCTCTACCTTTTTTTTTTTTTTTTTTTTTTTTTTTTTTTGTAGCAACAAGTCCTGTATCTGCTAAACAGCATTGCTAAAATTAAAGTGGTGGCTGGTTTAGCCACTTTCTTTTTTCCAATATGGCTGGGTACATTTACCACCAGCAATGAGAGCTGTGCTTATCCCCTTGATCTATGCTGCCATCAAGCAGCATGCTGCTGGCATGGGATGTGGTCACTGCCATTGTCAGCTGTGTACATACCATTTAGTTGTTAGCAGGCCCTCTTTAAAGAGCCTTGTGGTTTTTTCCTGCTTATACAGAGTCTGGAAACCTCCCTTAAAGGAGCCATGCAAGTCTCTGCTTCTCTGTAGCAAAACAGAGCCCACCTGATAAAAATGCTGCTATCAAGAATACTTGCTTGTCTCTTCTCTTTTGTTTTTAAAATCCTTTTTTAAGCTTTTGTTAAGTTTTATGTGGAAGTTGTGTCAGTTTGTAAAGAGCAGTTTCCCACCAGCCTGGTCCCAGAGCCTCATTAGCTCCAAATAACACACAAAGACAGTGTATTAATTATGAAACTCTTCACTGGTTTCTAGGGTTTCTTGTTGGCTAACTCTGTCTTAAAAATTAACTCATTTCTATCAATCTAAGTACTTCCAAGTAGTCTTGTCTTACCAGAGAGAGGGTCTGGACCTGTTCTCTTACATCCTACATCTTGAATCCTCTCTACTTCATCTCCCAGAATACTCCTTGTCTCCTATCCCCACCTATTTAACCTTCTAATTTGCAGACAGTGCTTTATTCATTAACCAATAAGAGAAACATATTTACAGAATGAAATCTCCCATCAAATTACAGTAAAGTAAAATCCATGTTTGCTGGTACAAGGTTATATGCTTGTTTTTCTTAGTATTTTGCAGTCAATAGTCCCATTAAGTTGGTGGTATTTTTTTCTCTTTGCTGGCCAATTGGTTCTTGTAGTTTTTAACTTCTAACATTCCCATGGTAACAAGTGTGTGATGTCTATCCACCTTCCTTCTCTCTCACATTCATTCCTCTGATACTGTGAACTCTGTTCTTTAGGAACAATTGATTTACCTGTCTAGTAGCTTCAAAAGCATTGACTTCATTTTTATTCATGAACCATGGTCTTCTTTCCATTTGCTTCTTTATTGGTCTTACAAAAGCTTTGAGTATTAAATGGCAGAGGAGGACAGAACCTTGCTGACTCTCATTCTAAAAAAAAAAAAATAAATAAAAAAGTGTAATTGAAAATATATTGCCTTAACAATGAATGATCCATGCTTCAATTTAGTCACTTACATCTCTGAAAGGGATTTGAGGATCTAATTGTATGCATGTCTCTCCTGCCTTCATTTTAAGATTATTATTTGCAGTTGATATAGTTTGCATTGAGGTCACCAAAGATAAGGTTATTCGTCTTGAGAATACACACATATGTTTCATCTTGGTTATAAAAATCCAAGAAACATGAACATATCCTGAAAATGACTATATTTGAAAGTTTTATGTGGAATAATTTAATTTAAGTCAGTACTAACAGCACATTCTATTCTTTTCTTTTTCTTTTTGAGACCCAATTTTACTACATAACCAATGCTGGCCTTCAGGTTGCTATATAACAGAGCATGCATGCTTAAGCTATCCTTGAATTCACAGACTTTTTGATTCTATTTCTCTAATTTTGAGACTCCAGTACTGCACCTCCATGGCCAGCCTGAGCTATCACCTTTTTTGAGTGGGAGACTTTCAGTGAATCTGATTCCCTAAACTGGCTGACTCTTGTATATAAATTCTCCAAAGAAAAAAGAAGACAAATGAGATATCTCTATAGCAGATCCACAAACCAAGAGACAGTGAAAACTGGCTGAAACTCTTTTAGTTTTTTATTAAATTTATTCACATATTTTATATCCCCACTGCAGTTTACCCTCCCTCCTCTCCTCTTATCTCCCCGCCCACATCCCTCTCTCCCTCCCAATCACTACTCCTCTGTTTCTGTTCAGAAATGGGCAGGCCTCACATGAGTATCAACGCATCCTGGTATATCAAGTTAAGTTAGAATTAAGCTCTCTTCCTTGTATCAAGGCTAGGCAAGGTAATCCAGTATGAAGAATAGGTTCCCAAGAAGCCAGCCAAAGCATTAGAGTTAGTCCAAGTTCCCACTGCTTGGAATCCCGTAAGTAGACTAAGCTACACAACAGTTGCACATATATAAAGGGCCTAGCTCAGTCCGATGCAGGCTCTCTGGCTGTCTGTTCAAACTCTGTAAGCTCCTATAAGTTGTTTCTGTGAATTTATTTGTGATGCTGTTGATATCCTCTTTGATCCTATGATTCTTGCCTCTTTGCCATAGGATTCACCAAACTTGGCTCAATGTTTAACTGTGGGTCTCTCCATCTGTTTCTATCAGATACTGGATGAAAGCTCTCTGATGATAATTGTGGTAGTCACTAATCTATGAGTACAGTAGAATATTATTAGGTATCACTACTTTGACATTTTTTTCTCCGGTTGTGTTTGGTTCTATCTAGGTCTCTCGGCCATCTTTCCTTTGAGTCATGGTACTCCAGGCAGGGTGGGCTCACTCTCATGCTATGGATCTAAGGCTGGACCAGTCATTGGTTGCCTACTCAAAAATATCCTAGCACCCTTAAACACCTCACCCATCCCACCCCCAACAGCACATCCTAGAACACAGATTGTAGGTCAAAGGTTGTTTGGCTGAGCAAGTGCACCAATCACTCCACTGAAAGTCTGGTTCAGTCACAGGAGATGGACAGTTCAGTTACACATCTGCCATTGCTAGGAGTCTTAGCTGGGGTATCCTTGCAGATTCCTGGAAGTTTCACTTGCACTAGGTTTATACCTGATCCCAATATGCCTAAATATCTTTTCTAATGTTCTTGAAAACCTCAGCTTTATATCATTTGTAGTTCAGTGGATTCTCTGCAACTCAGTGTATTCATGACTTTTCTCCTTGCTGTGACCAAACCTACATCAAGAAACAACTTAAGAGAGGGGCAAATTTCTTTTGACTGAAGATTGGGGGAAGTCATGGTAGAAGGAGGATAAAGCCCCTGTTTACATTGCATCAGTTGTTGAGAACCAGAGAGAGATAAGTATTGGTACACAGATGGCTTCCTACTTTCTATTCAGTCTTTGAGCCCTAGCCAGAGGAATGGTACCACCCACAATTAGGATAGCCTTCCTACTTCAATTAGCCAAATTTAAAACTACCTCATGGATGTGTCAAGAGATTTGGTTTCAAGATCACTCTACATTTCATCAAGTTGGCCATTAAAACGGCCCATCGCACTTAGGAAGCATTTATGCAAAATCATGATTTGGGGTCCAAAGAGGATGAGTATGATGCTAACTGACCTCCTTTATGTTTAGACAAGGATGAGCTTGAAGGGGTTTTAAATAAGGAATGCTTTCCCTAGGAAGGGAATCAGTCTCTCTAAGCTCTGTGAAAAGGGGGAGGATGATACATTTCTAAAGCTATTGGAGGCAGGATTCATTTGTTTCCACTTCTTAGGTTTGAGACATTCACATTGATAAAGAATGATCTTTCTTTAACAATGATAAATGTTCAAATCCTCTGAAGATGGCTCCTTTTGATATGTGCAGGTTGTTAAATCTTAACTGTAGCAATAGTTTGCTGCAGTATGGATAGATCATAGCAGAAACAATAAGTAAAAAAGAGTGTTGGAGCAAAGGACTCAGAAAAGAAAGAATCCTTAAGGATCAATTTAATTTATCTTAAAGAATGCAGAGGTCACTGGTTCAATGAAAATTATTCACAGTGTCTTCTTAATTTTTATATTGAACAAACATACCCATACTGGTGTCATAACTGCATGTGAGTTAATACTTTGCATATTTTCTATCAAATTAAATCCAGATGATCAGGCATTTCAACAGCCACAACAAACTTAAAAGCTGTGAGTATAAATTTTCTCATTTGCTATTGAAAGAATGATGTTCCTTCTATTTTCCTTCTATGAAGATATGCATAGGAAAATGTTTGAGGGCTTAGCATAATATTTCTGCCTCAGAATAACTATAGAAAAATGGATTATTATGAAAGTTATCAAAAAGATTCTCTAGTCAGAAAGGTTTCATAGCATAGACAACCAATCAGGATCTCTAAGTATTGTACTCATTTTATAGTGTAGATGAGTATAAGGATGAGGACAAGTTATAATAGAGGAAAAAGAGGTGCAGAAGATAAGGGAAATCTCACTAGAGCTTCCAAGTCAGTAGCTCTGGGATGAAGATGAAATTTTCTCAATTTTGTATTAGAATTGCCTCTGGCTATGGAGGATTGATCAAATCTGTTTCATTTATAAGATCCAGTCACTTCATCTACAAAGAAGATGAGTATCTACACTGTTGTCCAGTGCTTGATGTACATGGTAGTGTTTGAACAAAAATACAGACAGGAAAGAAGAGTTAATTCAGTGGTAAAGGTATGTTTGGTATGCTTGCAGGCCTGTTCTCAACACCCATACCACAAAAACAAACAGAATATAAATAAAGGTGTGAAAAACCTTCAGACTCAGCAAAAAGTTGTTATAGAAGAGGGTGAACATAGTGAGAGAACCAATGAGAAATTATCAGAATACAGAGTTCATTAGTTCTCCCATAACCTTGAGGGTAGTTAGGCAATATTAGAATGACATCTCATCTTCAGTTGAGGACCCACAACCCCTAGCTCTCTGCACTTTGAACAGTAATGTGTCTCTGAATTAACATCACGTTAATAATAATCTTCTCAGGCAGAGATTGGGAGCAGTGCAAATCAATGGATATAAAAATAAATATTCAGAAGACAATTTGGCAACATGGCCATTTAGAAAAGCAACATAAATACATTCTTCTGTAGGGTCTATGACAATACTATAGTACTAGAATAAATATATGTGTACATTACTCGAAATTCACAATTACAAAATTCTATTTTGAAACTAGAAATAAAATGGTACACACACACACACACACACACACACACAAGTGAGAACTGACTGAATGGAAAGGGTAGTTTGGAAATGCCAGACAAGCCTGCACTTCAAAAATAGACTCCTTTCTAATTGTCCTAAGACACATAGACAGCTTCCCAGAGGAGCTTCCTGGAGACAAATGCCAATTGGTTTTGACTGGTGAAAATGATCCAGTCACAGGAAAGAGCAAGACAGTGAAGAATCAGCCAATTTCTTATTTCTTGTTCAGGAAAAGGAACAGCTTGCCTTCCCAAGGCTTCCTGAATGGGAGCACATTCTTCATTAACCCATTCACGACCTGACAGGATACCAGATGTGCAGGAGAACAAAATGTTCTTTGCTGGGACTACAGTTGTAAACTAGCTCACAGTAGGAAAGGTGCCTCTCTGATGGGGCACCCTACAAAGCCTGCAGGCACTTCTGTTGTTCAGATTCTTCTGCCATTGCTGCAGGCCTCCACATCCCATAGTTGCCTGCAGTTGCTCATCAGTCCAAGAGGTAAAACTGGCCTTCCTTAGCATCTTTGATTGAAGGCTTACTTTCCAATGTTTCTTGGCTGAAAGATGTGGCAGACTCACTTGTTACTAATGTGGAAACAGTATTTTTAATGTGGTGTATATTTTCCTGGCAGAGTGCCAAATGGAAGATTCTCATAAATCTGTCCTACAAAAGCTTCAGTCAGTTCATCCCTGATTAGACAAGCTGAGTGCCACTAGTTTTTATTTGTCTTCACTGTCATCAAACCTACCCTTACAATATGTGTGGAATATTCCCTAGGCTGTGGTTCTGGGAATATTCTTGATGAGTTCAGATGTTACTGTTTTATTCTTTCCTGCATCTCTGAAATCTAGAATGGGAAACACATAACTTAAAGATTATTCAGAGTTCCCATCTAAGAACAATCAGTAACATAGTAAGATTGCCCCAGAAATGTGTTTCAGTCACCATTTTTTATCACCTAATATTGTTTCTAGTTCTTGCAAGACATTTCCTCCTGTGTCCTCCTACTACCTAGTGATCTTGTTCCCAAACTCATGAAGCTCACTTTGTTTTCATTTCTTCTAGTCTTCATTGTAGTATATGAATCCCCAGATTTCTCTTTTTCTTTGTGATCTACTTAGATTTTTTCATAGTCAAGGAGGATTTTCTGTCCCCTTATAATCAGATAAGAATTCACTGAAGTCAAAGATCACTTCTGACTCTTTTATTTATTAAGCACAGAAAACAGAATAGGAACAGCTTACACAAAAAACTGCCCCCATCAGCTCCCATATCAGGAAATGAGTAGCACCTGACTCAGTCTCTTTGTTTAAGGGGTGACATGTCATGGTCCCCAATTCTCTTGACTTTTTCTGGCTACCAGTCTAATGGGAATTGAGTTGACATTCCTACTTTCATTCATGGCTTGATGGTGCCAAGAGCATCGTGATGGCTCCATGAATCAAAATATACCTATGGCTGGAGGAAAAGGCTGGACAGGCTTTCTCTCCATCCCTCTCAAAAATCAACCTTCTCCCTTCCACCCCCAACCCTGAAGTGTTAACTCCAAATTTGTCCTTTAAGTGACATGTAATTATTCCTATTCAGAATGAGGCTGGAAGATAAATCCAGATGATACTTTTGCTGTGACTAGGGGTAAGCTATTGCTTGGGCAAACCTCACCACTCTAAGCAAAAAGATAGATCTATTGGCAAAGCTTCAAGACAAAGCTGGGTGGGCAATCTTCTTCACAATGAACTTGGGTTTTTTCCTCCCAAGTTCTTTCTCTCCATAGTTGCAAACTTTCAACTTCAGATGACCTCTTTCATAAAGTCTTTGATCTCTCTAACTAGATATCATGACATTTCAGGAAAGGAGCATCTCTGGAGCTCCCTCCACAATTTTCAAGCAGAATAGTTGTTCTGAGAGCATATTTGTCCTAGAAAAATGTTACTGCTCATATAACTTCAGGGAGGTGGATCTAAGTTTCACGATATTCTGAGATTTTTTTGTTTCCTTCAGTTTCAGAGTTGCATAAGGTACACCTACTTGCTGAGTCTCAAGGAAACACCTTTCAGTGACTAAATATTTAAATTATGAGAAAATAGATACATGGGAGGAAAAGGTGGCTATTGAATATATTATTAAATAAAAGGAATATGGAATGACATGTGATTTGGAAAATTATTACCCAGTCTCTCAACTCAGATCAATGATGACATTTATTTGCGTTGATCTGAGTCTCTGCTTAATCAGATGAACGTTTTGTTAGTATATTTGGTTTCTTGTGAAAAATCCTACAAATATTTTGCTGCATCATCTCAGTGTTTGCTAAATTGAATTGGAATGGCTAGGAAACAGGCCTCATGACTAGTAAAGACTCTTCCTAGATGAGCTACTGACTGTAAATTGTTTTCCTCTTCTACATTTTGATGGAAGAGAATCTATAATCAGGAAAACAACAGAGTTTATTGGAAGAATTCTATGCTCTGGCTATTCATGTCTCTTGCTGTTACAAATTCCTCCCTCCCAGAGAAGGACAAAACCTATCAACTTTCAGCTCGAGATGAAAAAGAGATTGATTTCTAAGACTGAGATTCTCATTATCTCAGTCACTTGTCCCTTCAAGCCACTGAAAACTGCCCTCTCATTGAAAGCTGAGGAGGCAAGAATGGAGTTGTCCTGTCAGTGACATGACTATTTTAAATTGTTTTCTTTTAGATTTTATTTATTTTCATTTTACACATGAGTATTTTTCTTGAATTGATGTCTATGTACCACATGTATGCAGTGCCTGTGACAACCAGAAGAGAGCAGAACATAGCCTAAGACTGGAGTTATAGACAGTTGTAGGCCATCCTATGGATACTAGGATACCGGAGCTCTTAACTACTGAATAATCTCTCTAGCTCCAGTGATGCGACTTTTCATTTGTAAGTTTTATAATAATACTGCCCAGTTCTACTCTTTGTGTACACTCCCTCCCACAGCTTTGGGAACTCACTGGAAAACTGCAATGCTCATTGGTACAAACTTGGCCATGTAATAGTTTTTCAAAAGTAAGATTCTTGGTGTTAGTATTTAGGCATTTTACTGACCTGCCTTTGGAGTTCTGACAAGATTCACCCTCAGCTGCTGCCACTAAGAGCATGACCAATGCCTATTCAATATGTTCCTTTTTAAAGGGCCCTGCTCATCTCCCATCTCTCTTTTCCTTTCCCTGTCTCTGTGTCTCTCTGTCTCTCTCCTTCCCTCTCTCTCTCTTTCTCTGCTTTTTCCTCAATCCTGCTGTTTCTGTCCCTAGAGGCCAGTCTCACTCTCCCCTTTGCCCCCTTTACAACCCTCTTCTCTTAACTAAAAACCCCTGTGTTTGAACTCTGTTGCATGGTGCCTTTCTCTCTCAAGCAGCTTTTTAAAATTATGAGACTTGGGGCTAGAGAGTTGGCTAAGCTGCTACTAGCACTTAATGTTCTTTAAACTTAATTGTTCATGATTTTTAATATGCATGGTGTTTTCCCCATAAGCATGTCTGTACACTAGGTGCATGCAGTGTTCATGAAGGCCAGAACATGGTGTCACATCCTCTGGAACTGCTGTTACAGACAGTTGTAAACTATGATTGAGTGGTGGGAACTGAAACCAGGTACTCTGCAAAATCTGCATGTCATTTTAATGGCTGAACTGTCTCTGTCTCCCATGTGTGGCTCTTGTAGTAGACCCATATTAAGTTTCCAGAACCCAAATAAGATAGTTTGCAACAATCTGTAATTCCAGATCCAAAGGATCTAATGCCCCTTTTCTGACCTCCATGGTACCTATGTACACGCCATATATATGCAAACACTATGCCCACAATCATGTATATACAATAAAACAATACTAATTTTTAGAAGTTAGATTCTTAAGCTCCAGATGCTGAACATCTATTTCTTCAACTGTGGCTTGCATCTGTGCAGTAGTAACATCACAGTCAGCAGGCAAGGTGAGTCCCATGGGGGTGACTTAGCTGGATGAAAAAACCAAAATGGGGACAAACTGTTTCAGTAGCACACCAGTGTGGAATATGACAGTAAGTGCTGAGTCATCATCATAGAGAAATAGTCCAGCTGATAACTGAACATCAAGAACATGTTTGGGGTGGGCAATCCAGGACCTATCTTTGTTGGTAGGTCCCCAGGACAGATTTCCCCTCCTCATGTTGGCATATCTCTGACATAACACAGTTCCTCTGAATGTTTGAGTTGAAGTCATTTCCCCACAGCCAAAGTGAGTTTTTAAGCCTTTTCCTGTGGATCCGATGCAGATGAGGTGATGTTTCCTTCCAGCAGGCACAATCACATGGATGCTTTCCAAGAGCAGATGAAAACAGCATGCTCACCTCTCTTCCTTCTTGTTCCAATCTTCTTTCTTTGTTCAAGTTTTAGCTTTATGTACTTGCTCATCCCCATTACCATGATAATAGACCTTTTTTCTTTCTGTTCTATTAAGGTGTTTGATTCTGCTCACCTGTGGGCAGTTCTCAGTTAAAACAGTGAGCTTCTCCATGCAGTAGTCATGAAACCCTACTTATCAATTGCCCCCGTGTGTACTGGATGAGCAGCAATTGAGAGTGTGGACCGCCCCTCCACTAATCACATAGCCAAATGAAGTTTGCTCTCATTTGCTTAATCATTCAGCTGTAATTGAATCCTGATGGGAAGCCAGCTTTCCATCCAAATGCTTCCCCTTCTCCTGCAGAGAAGGTGGTAAAGTAGCCTTGTCTTTTCCCCAGCAGCCCCAGGACACTTTACAGACCATTTCATTCCCTGCCTCTGCTTAATGCCTGCCAGACATGGAGCAATTATAGTTTTGAGATAGTTCTGACCACTACCCAGAGACACCTTCCCTATTGTTCTTTCTCTGCACCATTGTACATTTTATAACAACGCATAATGATCCATCCGCTTTCTTCTCTCTACATCTGGGCATTTCCTTGGGGTGGAATATCAGTACACAATATCACTGACATTTTCCAAAGCTAGATATAACTCAGGTGGGGGTATACAAATGGGTATTTCTCAAGCATCTACTTCCAGGTTGCCTGCAGCAGGTTCACCCAATGTAGTTTTCAGAAGAGCAGCATCAGTATCACCTGAGAAATGAATGCTGACATTGGACTTTTTGGGTAACATAAATGTTCAATTTATCATAATGATTCCTACACAGACTCCAGTATTCCTCAGTATGACCCAAAGCTAACAGTCACTATTGCAGTGTTACACTAATGGCACTCTCTTTCCTGTGTTTTCTCTGTGCTTTCTATTTGGGATCCTTGCGTAAGGAAGTTTCATTCATTTTCGTGCATTCATTTACTCACTCCAGCACATGAAAATGTGGGTATTTGATTCATTGAATATTAGTTCAATGATATCATTATTTATTTAATTCTTCCTAGTGATTTCACTTTGCTCATGGGAAACTTATCCATGTTGACCCCATTTGTCCATTTTATGTTCACCTAGCATTTTTACTCATTCATTATTTTTTTTATGTATTTCTTGCTTCTTCACATTGAATGGTAATCCAAGCTAAATCTTTTGTGTTGCTGGGTGTAGTCAATAGAGTTATCCATTTTCAAAGGGAGATATTGTTTACTCTGTTGAAAGTTTTCTCCATAGAGACATGAGGGAGGGCCTACTCCCAACTCCAAATGTCTTGACAGATTTTATTGATTCTTCCTGGAAGGCATCACCCTCCAAGTGGAGTGTGGGGGGAAAAGGATGGGAGGGTAGCTTAAGGGGCATGGGAGGAAGGGAGGAAGGGAGGGAGGGAGGCAGGGAGGGAGGAAGGGTGGGAGAGAGGGAGGAAGAGGGAACTGGGATCGACAAGTAAAATAAGAAAAAAAAAATAAAAAAGGAAAAAGAAAAAAGAAAAAAAAAAGTTTTCTCCAAACCAAAAACCGGAGGCTAACTAAGTATATTGTTGTGTAACATATGATTGCATTTAACCCTCTATGGCACACTTGTATGTGTGTGTATATACACTAACAGGAATGCAGCTCACTCTTCCCTCCTGTCTCTATCTCTGTGCCTCTTTGTCTCTTTCTCTCTCTCCAAAATGAATTATTTTAAGTTTACAGACTATAATGTGACATGGCAGGGATCATGCCCCACCTTACCCCTTTGCATCCATGCACTTATTCTACACAGAAGAATTAAGAAGTGTATAAAATTAAAAAATAAATGAACATGTTATCTGAACATCAAATAGACACAGAAGTCAACATAGAGAGCTTTCCATGAGTAAAGTGAAATCATTGAGAATAACAAAATGAATAACCCTATCCTAGTTAGCAACTAGGAACCTGACTTCCATTATTTAGTTGATCTCACTTTGTTCAAGTCAAATATAGAAACCAGCAGAAACCAGCTTCAGATGGAAAAACTGCATCCCAAAGAAAAAGTTTAGAAATCATAATACCAATTTACATGCAATTCTTAGTCACAGCATTTCTAATTATACACTGCTATTCAAAGTTGACATAAGTCATCACCTTTCCACATGTCCTCAGATTCTTTGCACATTCATAATACAGTGAGGAACGATTTCACAGTTGGCAGGGAACTTTCTACATTGTGGGTATGAGGTTGTATGCATTAAATTATTTGTTACCATGACACACTTTCATTGGTAATGATCACAAACGAAATTATATGTGAATGTCCACATTCTGTTAAAATAAAGTTTCGGTTCACTTTTGTCAAAGCTTGAGGTGAAACCTGCTTCTTCTGATGGTAATTTGCTGATGGAGTTTCGGGCCTGCCTGGTCCCACAGCTGTTTAGCCACAAATAAACACAAATAAGCTCATATAAATTATGAACTATTTGGCCAATGGCACAGGATTCTTATTGGCTAGCTCTCTCTTAATTATTAACCATTTTCTATTAATCTGTGTATCTCCATGTGGTTTTGGCTTACTGGAAAATGCACGGCATCCTTCCCGGTAGCTACATGATATCTCTCTAGTGACTGCTTCCCTGCTTTTTCCTCCTCCCACAATTTTTCCAGTCTTGTAACTCTTGCCCATACTTCTTGTATGGGTACTGGACAATCAGCATTAATTCATCAACCAATAAGACAAACATATATTCACAGCATATAAAGGCACTTCTACCACCAGTAACTGTGCTAATGCGCCATTGCCTAGAGTATTGTACTAGTAATGAACAGACATTTCAGCATTCTGAATCATTTGTGGCCCTTGGTGTTGGTAGAAAGTTGTTGTTAATAAACAGCTCTGATGATTGTATGTTGGTACTGATACTGCTTTACCATTTCTGTCATGTCTGCTGTTACCTATCTTTTCAGCTTCTTATTCTAGATGATTCTAAGTGTGAATTTGGATCCTTTTGTCCCATTTCCTTTTTGTGTCTGTTAGTATATTGCTTACTGAACACATTATTCTAAATAGAAGACTAATATCAGATATGTGATTTCATCTTAGTCTCTGACTTTTGTTATGTTTTCTTATCATTCATAACAAATGTTCTGAGTTTCCACAAAATCCAATTTATCAGTTCTTTTTTCTTTGTAGATTCTGGATTATGCAGGTTATACAGTACTCACTTTTTTAAAAAGTAAGTTTTCTGGCACTGGTTATACACTCTGGTCCACCTTCCATGTAGAGTAAATTTTTATGAAGAGTGTTAAATGGCTGTTGACATTTGTTCTGTCAGTGTTTATTCCCATTGTGTTGAAGATTGACCTTTATTCTTTGATGGCCCTTTGCATCTTTGTGGCTGGTTTGCTGATATTGTTCTTTAGTCACATATTTATCATTTTTATATCTATTTTATCTTGATACTGTAACTTCATATTAAGTCTTAACCTTGGACCGCATGCATCTTTAATTTTGTTTCTTTTCTTATAATTGTTTTGACTATTATATTTATTTTACATTTCTGTATACATGCAATGAGGTTTTGATTGACATTTCATTATACATATAGATTAAAATATATAGAACTTATGCAAATTTTAAATTTTATCCAAATATTAAAATCCATTACATTCCTCTGTTATAGTTACTTTGATATAGGTCCTGAATGTATTTCATAGTGTCAGTGCTATGTTTTTGTGATGTTGTTAATGACAGTGTTTGTAATTTAATAATAATGTGGTTCTTGCTGCTGTGTATGTACATGATTGATTGTATATATGGAGTTTATATCTTTAGCTTGCCTCAGCTACTTAATAGTTTTGGTGAGGTTTAGTTGTTATTTCAGGGCATATACACAATTACATCATTACAAATAGAAAAGTACTTTTTTCTCCATCTCTATATTTCTTTACCATGTTTTAATGGTCAGGGCAAGGATTCTGATATGTTGTTGCTGAACAAAAACAATTTCTCCTGTTGTGGTCTCTTATTGTCCAGTACTATTCTTACTGAAGCTGTCTGTTCTTAGGTTAATGGAATAATCTTCTAATCATAGTTTATGGCTATTATTGTGTATACCTATTGAATTTATATATATATATATATATATATATATATATATATATATATATGTCTTGAGCATGCTGCTTAAATTTTCTTAATTTAACAATGTGGGATGATTCTCAGATAATAAAATAGCCTTTCATTCCTTGGATGAAACCCACTCAATAGAGATTTATAAATATTTTTTATATTTTTTTTGAACTTCAACTATATTCACTTTCTAGCTACCACATTATGATTTTTACATTTCTGTGAGTTTTACATTCTGTGAGAAAAATACTATTTTTCTTCCTTGAAAATTTTATACATGGATACAATGTATTTCTGTTATATCTATTCCTCAGTTCTTGCCTCCCTCCAAATTCATCTTCATTTCTTCACCTCCAACTCCTGATAGTTTAAGTTTTGTTATAGATAGGTTTCAAGAGTGACTTCCTTTAAAAAGTTTGGATACTTCTTAGTTTTTAAACTGTGACATTTTAAACTTTTGTTATATGTACATCTTCTTTTAGACTAGACTCCACAAAGAATTTTACTTATATTCAAGAAACCAATCTGAAAATCAGAATCTGAAGCCCCAATTAAAAAAAAAAACAAAAAAAAACAAAACAAACAAAAAAAAAAAACAGCAACAACAATAAAACTTTATTACTGTGACTCTTTCCCAATTCATTCTTCTTTTGGCAAGTTGAGGATCTCAACAAATCTGAAACATCAATCATTGTCTGTTACCTTCCCTCATGCCATTTAGGGATCTATCAAAGGAGATAAACTACTGTGATATTTAGAAACTTCCTTTTATGGATTTGTTCCCTGACACACAAAATTAAGGAAAATCAGAGTCTTCATCCAACACAGTTCATACCAGTTGATTAAGGTTGATCAACCAATTGAACAATTTACATCCAATTCTAGCTCTATAATTAAAGGTAATTTCATAATTCAGTTTTGATGGGAGATATCATTCTGTTAATATGTTTCTGGTATTGGCTAATGAATAAAGCACTGTTGGTCAATAGGAAAACAAGATAGGCAGGACGAGGAGACAAGGAGGGGAGGGAAAGAAGTAGGGAGGAGTTTCAAACTGTAGGACTTGAGAGAACAGAGGTCTAGATACTCTCTCCGGTAAGATAGACAATGTGTAAACACTTAGATTAATAGAAATGGGTTAATATTTAAGACAGAGCTAGCTGATAAAAAACTAGTAACTAGCCAACAGCATTATATCTATCTAATACAGCATCTCTGTGTGTTATTTGGGGCTGGCACAGCTGTGGGCCCAGGCCAGCAGGAAAATATGTTCATAACAAAAGGCGCCTCAATGTGGCTAATAAGAACTTCGAATTAAAACTTAACAACAGCTTAATAAAGGGTTTTAGAAATAAAAGAATGAAAACAAGCAAGGCTTCTGTTCTCAGTTGGACTCTGTTTTACTAAAGACAAGCAGAGATTTGAGCTGCTCCTTTAAGGGAGGTTTCCTGACTCAGCATAAGCAAAACGCCTCACAGCTTTAAAGAAGCACTACTAACAATTCAATGGTATGTATGAATAGCTGGTTTAAAAAAAAATAGAAAGAGAGTAGCTAGAGCATTGGTGGCACATGCCTTTAATTCTAGCACTTGAGAGGTAGAAGCAAGCGGATCTTGATGATTTCAAAATGAACCTGGTGTACAGAGTAAATTCCAGGGCAGCCACAGTTACACAGAGGAACTCTGTCTCAATAAATAAAAAATAGAAGTATAAGAAATAGAATAATAAAAAAGCCATGTAACGATGGAAACACACAGAGAGTTTGGATACTATATACTATGGTGTTGTCTTTAAATTCCTCAATTTCTAAGGAAGAAATAATTGCTACAATATAATTGATTATCAATGATGCTAGATTAATCCAATTTATATATTTTAAAAATGCTTTGACTCCAAAATTTAGTTTAAGGACAGGATACTGTGGAATAGGAATTTTATTTTTGTTTCCACAGAAAATGAAAAGCTGTGTATTTCTTCCAGACTAACATTGTTTGATCAAACAAGACCCCCTGAAGTAGTGTCCAGGTGATCCACCATTCACATCATCTTGGACAAGGCAGCCTTGTAGACCACTACAGCCAGGATTTCTGCATCTTCTTAGGATCTCTTGATAGCACCCCTACCAGCAGGAAGCAGTTTAGAAAGAACAACACCCAAATTCCCAAATATTGTCTATAAATGTTTGTTTTCATTTATATATGGTTGGTTATAAATGATTAATATTCACAACCAATCTCTTCTTAAGATAAAAAGGGGATTGTGGTATAGAAATGAATACTTTGTTTTGGAATGCATTTTCATTTATTGATACAAATTTAAGCTCAATTTTGTGATATGTATATTACATATAATAGTCAAAACTTAGAGCTAGATGGTCAGGTTTTCTAGATATATAGAGATGCATTTGAGATGAATAGGCCTTCTTCAAACCTTTCAAAGACCTACAGAATATGGCATTTAAAATTTTTTAGGGTTTTCTTGACAGTGAGGCACAACTGCTCCTGGCAAAACCACCCGCGTTAGAAAGGAAGATGAACTTCAAAGAAACTCGTTATGAAGTTTGCTTCAATATGACAAGAATAGCCATTTGGGCAAGATACTGCTCTTGTATGGACTGTTTGACTTTATGATGGATAAACTGGTCATGCAGGACCCACAGAAAAATGAATGCTGATACAAGATAGACAGTTTACAGGTCCTGCTTCATGGAAGAATCTCCCAGACAGTCTATAGCACACAGAGAAAAGTGACTGACAAACTGCCAATACAGGGGGACAGTTTAAAGTTTCCTGCTTTACTGAGGAGTCTGCCAGACATACTGTGGCCTATAAGCTTATGTTAGGACATTACAGAAGAACTTTGGGTGACTGACCAGGCAGTGAGTTGTCTCTGTCAAATCTAGAGTTTATAAATTATCCTTCTGTGATCTTTGAAGGAGTTGAAGACAGATAGTTATGGTTATAGTTTTCCTTAGTTAGGATTGAAGGTAAGTGACATATAGGACTTTAGACTCACAAAGATAGGATAGATAATAAAATATTTTCTTTAAATCTTGCTAAATGTTAGTATACTTAACATTGTTAACTATGGTTCTTATTTGATAATTATTTTGTTATATTGTTTTCTATGTTAAGGTTAAAGCCCTTTTTTATTTAGACAGAAAAGAGGAGATGATGGGAGATGTCATTCGGTAAATATGTTTTTCATATCGGTTAATGAATAAAGTACTTTTGGCCATTAGGAAAGCAAGATAGGTGGGACTAAGAGACAAGAAGGGGAGAGGAAGAAGTAGTGAGGAGATTCATCATGTAGGACAGAGAGAGAACAGAGGTCCAGGCCCTTTCTCCAGTAAGATAAGACCACATGGAAATACTTAGATTAATAGAAATGGGTTAATATTTAAGACAGAGATAGCTAATAAGAAATGCTAGTAACAGGCTAACAGCCTTATATCTAATACAGTTGTCTCTGTTATTTGGGGCTGACAAGGCAGTGGAACCAGGCTGGTGAGAAACCTACTCGTAACACAGTTTTATACTCCTGAATCTACTTGAATTGATGTAGCAGTTTACTGTTGGTTGTATAGACCATGTGGTGAATCAATTACTCTAATGGAGCCCTGTCCTTGCCCACCCTTAATAAAGTAAATCAAATTCAGATATTTATCACAGAGAGAAATCTGGCCTAGCCTATCATTTTATCTTGCTTCACTTACTGTATTTAATCTTGGCATTTGCCTTCAAACTTTAGCACAAACTTATTGAGGCTTCAGCAAGCAGTTGAACTGTGGAACATAACATGGAATCACATGAGTAATGATGGGGCAAGATTAGAAGACTGAAACAACAGCTGTGTACTAGTTGATACCTTGTAGTATCTTCTATTTTAATGATGGAAGCTGCCTTTAGACACTCATACTGGCCATATCTTTAGAGGCAGAATCAAGATGTCCTGTTGACTGATAAACTTGGCGTCTTTGCCTTCCTACTACATCTGCCTTACCTAGGAATATTATTATTTTCCTTCCTTCCTGTTTTGTTTGTTTGTTTGTTTTTCTTGTCACTCATGATGAACAAGTTCTTCATGCCATGAAGCCAGGCTTGTAGCTAACTTTTTATTCTCAAAATTAGGATAGCATGTGAGCCCATTGCTCCTTACTGCATGGCTCTATGATGCTTCGATGCTTGGTGAGAGGGGAACTGAAACAGTGTCAGTAGCTCAGACTGACAGCTAAGGCCATCTAGCAGTCAAAATCAGTCTGCAACCTAATTTACTCATGGGAGTCTCTTTTTGTGGTTTAAAATGTCTGCATATTTTTTACTGATTCTGGTAGTATTATATGATATTGACTTCAGGTAACAATTTAAGCCTCAATTTCCTTGCTCTTGATGCAGTTTATGTAGATGACTTCATATCTTCCTTCAGGATTTTTGGAACTCAATAATAAAAGTATTTGAGCTGATATGTTTCTTTGATGAAAGTATTGCTGTTTATAATTTATGTGAAATCATGCATATGATTTGGGATTATTCAAATGATCAGTTTTTTTCATCCAGCTTTTATAATTTGTATATTTCAAAAAATTTTCTATCTCCTTGATGTTTCAGAGTTTAAAAATATAAAAGTTCATTTAATCCATGAATAGGAGGTACAACATTATTTCTATTTTATCCCTTATATAGTTTTTGCAGTTTCTCTCCTTGGTCATCCTTGCTTAAGATTTATCAAATTTTATTGAGCATTCCAATAATGATATTTTACTGTTTCTCTTGGTTGTTTCTCCATTTCATATCTGTTGATTTTTGTTTTAATTTTCATCATATCTCCACTTTCTTGCTATTTATTCACATATCCTGTCTTTGAGAACAGAGTTTGTTTATGTCAATTCTTCCTTACTTTCTAGTATAAATATATTTTCCATCTAACTGCCATTTCAATTATTATCTGTTGATTTCCTTGGACATTTTCTATTTGACCCAGGGGTAAATGTGATGAGTCTTTTGTTAAACTTGTAAATATTTGGATCTTTTTATGATTTTTTTTAGTGATTTCTAATTTAAGATCCAAGATTATAATTTTTATGATTTCTGTGATTTTTCATTTCCATTTTCTTTAAGGTCAGGATATGGTTCCTCTTAATTAACCTTTCTGTTGCACTTGAAAGGAGTGTCTACTATTCTTGTACATATGGTTCTAGAAAATTCAGCAAGGTTGATTCACCTAATTACAACATTGCAGGCTATCTGTATATTGAGGAATATCATAGGTATTTTCTTGAGGACTGAAGTTGAAAAGCAGGTTTGCATAGCACTAATACCAACTGAGATTAAAGTCTAAATTTGGAAACAGGGTTATGCTTTTCTGTATTTGTGGCAGCCTATTTACCCTCATACATGCCCATGTTCTAAGTGTAAGAAAATCTATTTTTGATGTCTCCCTGGTGTGTAACAGGAGCAGCAAGGTGTTTTTCTCATTCCCACTTAAGTGTTCTATTCCTGAGATGGTCTTCACATTTTTTTTCTACAAATATACTCTTTACTTCTTTTACCTTCGCTCACCTGTTTGTACATTCTTCTTGTAAATTACAGGCGAAATGGCTAAGCAAGAGTTGGAGTAAGATGAAGTTCATCAATTGTTCAATAAACTACCCCTACCCCCATTTCTCCTCCAGGCATTCATTAAAATCAATCTGTAACATGAAGACTCTGAAAAGCATGGAGTCAAAAATCTCTTTAATCTTATTGTTCTCTAACAAAAAGCAGGGACACTAGTTACTGTAATATTACATGGTTTCTGGAAAGATAGCATGGAATAATTGAAACAAATTTTCAGTGTTTTGGCCAATCATACATGATCTAAAAAACTATGTTTGTAATAGCTGGTGATCTTGTTGATTCCTTTGCTTTTCATTTTATTTCTTTGGAGCTGATCTTTAAAAGCTGAGAGTCCCGTGTTGTTGGAGAAAAGAATTGTCTTGGAAATCAAAGTTCAGAAAACTTTCAGGCATAAACATTAAGACCAGTTGCTTTAGTGTCTATTACTTCAACATAACATATAGCATGCATTGTAAAGACCTTCATCTACCATCCTTTATCTGCGTTCTCAAAGTTAATATCCCTAGCTTTCCTGGAAAGTACTAATATTTCAAATGCATTACAGAGAGTAAGGCTCTGTTTTACTACATGGTTTGAAAGAATAGTTCAAAAATAAGCATGATGCCTTATGACTTCCTGAAACACAAGCAACTCTATCAGACTCAGTATCAATAGCCCTGACACTATCTCCCCTGTCCCTTTGCTACCTCCATTGGGACTTTATTGACACTCTGCTTTCTTTTCTTGAACAGGTGGGCTCTGCATTGCCCAGTCCGTGAGAATACCCCAAGAGCGCAAAGACAGGACCATTGACTTTGATAGAATTATCAAACAGCTCTTGGACACCCCCAACTCCAGGGCCGTCGTGATTTTTGCCAACGATGAGGATATAAAGTAAGGATGACTGGTGAACCTTGTTCCTATGCATGTCACAACTTTAGGAGGTAGAAGAATGAGGATGCTGGCAAGGAGAGGAGAAATAAAAGTCAGATCATAGCTGTAATTACAAGGTGGTAATTAACCCATGCTTGCCTTCCCTACACAGTTTGTCAGCCACAGAAGCAGTAGCACCTTGCTGTTCCATAGTTTTCATTTCTATTAAAAACAAAGCACAATGAATTATTGGTAGAAGGAAAAAGTACTAGACCTTTGAAACATTATATTATGAAAGACAGATCTAAGTAGTGCAGGCTTTTATCTTAAGAATGGTGTTTGTGTTAGTGTAAAAGACAAAAGGTTTATAATTCTGGCTTTATTGTTCAGAATTGAAACCCAGAACACAGTTGTTGACCAACCACATTCTGCACCCACCTTTTATTTACTTCCATCTGCATTGATTTCCTCCACTCCCTACTTGTCATTTTAACTCCCCACCACCACCCCACATACATAGCTCCTTGAATTTGTAGCTGTAGCATGCAGAGCTACCCATCTAATCTCTTCTAGAATTTAAGTGCCCCGTGCTTCATTTTCTGTAACCCAGTCCAGTATCTTTATTTTTGTCTTTTTAAAGATAAATAGTAATTTGTGCTTGTTTGAGAAGGCTAATTTTTTTCTAACATTGTCCAAACCTCAAAATAAAATGTCTTGCTCCCTGTATCCAAGCTAACACATTCCCCCTTGTGGGTAGCAGGGCTCCTGGCTTCTCAGTCTCTGATGCATTATTCTGAAAACAATCTGTACCATGCTCCCAATCCATTTTAAGTATCCTTTAGGTGTACTGTATGCTTCTGCTCTTGACCTAGCATGCCTTAGCATTTCATAACAAAGAACCTCATTTATCAGTGGTTGTGGATCTGTGTAGTTTTTTAATCTGTACACATAATTTTATTTTACCCATGTACTACATTTTACTTAGCTTCTCCCTTGTGGATTGACAATTTCATCTTTCACTACAGTTATTAAAAAAAATACAATAGCAAAGATCCTGTACAGAATATGTGTGATGAATTATAACTATGGGAATAAATATTAATGCTATGTGGTATACTATGCAATATGTGACCACATCAGACTAATATATCCAGAATAAACATAATATTTTACATGTCCTTCCAGGAGGGATCATCAAAATCTGTCAGATAAATATATAAAATAAGAAAAATTAATAAATACATATAAAAAATTTATATGTCCTCTTTTGACCTTCAATCACAGATTAATTATTTTGTATGTTCTAAGTGTGTTTAAATTGTAAGGTTTTATAAAGTAGATTCTAGGAAGATCTGTCCTTTCCTTAAAAGGGCCATCAATACAATCATCTAGAAATGTGATAGTTTACACTTGCCTGGTGTGGCAGAATTGTGTTTTAAATCATTACCTAATATTTTAAAATTCTGTGTCATTGAATTTTAAGGTAAATTATTTTCATTCTGTAAAATTTAAAATTGAAGGGTTCAGATCATGATAATTTCTTCCTTAGAATTTTTCAAGGTCACTCTCAGAAGACTTCATTCCTTCTCCCTGGTCCAAGTGTCCTCCCTAACCCTGAATCTCTCCAGCATTCCAATATGAAGGCCTTGACAAGAAATGAAGGCCCAGGATCATTATATGTAAAATGGAATTAGAGAATATATTTACTACATACATCACCACTCTCTCCTTGAAAATGTGTCTTCCCCTAGCTCCCATTTTCTTTGCAAGTCAGTTCTCCAATCAGTGAAATGAAGGTCTTCTAAAGCTGTCCTGTGAGAGGGCTTCTAGTCTAATTTCTCTCAAACACTCAATGCTGTACACACAGGTGGACAGGAGGCTGTTTCTGTCCCCTTCTTCCTACATGTTTTCAGAGTTTCTGGTGCATTTCAAAGAAGATTTCTCTGACCAGAGTATTTCTGGAAAATTCTTCTTATAATACTTTGATTTTTTTTAACTTATGCTAGTGGCATCATCTGTTATTGCTGTTGCTATAATTGTTGAATGGTTCACATAAGTGTGTTGCCCTATGTCTCTAGCCTTGAACCAGATGAGTTTTAAATGGTGTTTTAATCCTTACTAACAGTCCTGATACTAAGAAAATATGCGGTGCTCAACCAATGCTATTGAGTGAATGAATGAAATTCTGAGTCTAACACTCAATACTTAATGATATGTAAAAGTTTTCCCCACACACCTGGACTTTATAATTGGAATTTTTGTTAATTTGCTTGTTCTCCCTCGTGCCTCTCTCTCCCTTCCTCTCCAACTCCAAGGTTTTGTTTATAACCCAAGTTGGCCTCTAACTCATGATCCTCCTGCCTCTTCCTCTAATTGCTAGGATTGTAGGTATGGGGCTAAAATAAGGTTAAGTCTTGCTTCAGGATTTATCATTTTAGATCTTACCACATATATAGTTGTCAACCTAAATATTTTGATCTAAATCTACTAGAATATTCTGGGTGCTGGTGCTTCTTCATATCTTTTGCTTAAGACATTCTTTTACTAAAATCTGCTTTGTCTATTTCAAGTTTTCTTTCATGTATGCCCTTCTCTGGGAAAATGTTTTGTTTGATGATTAAATACACTATTTCTCTCCTAGAACAATGCTTTTTGCATCACTCTTGGGCTGTCTTATTCTTCTTTGTGTTTTAGTTACTTGTGAGGTTTTGTTTTCATCATATTGGTCTTTAACCTCCAGTTTCCCCCTGATGTTGGTATATCTTTGTCAATCATTTCATAAGTCTTTTCTTGCCTAATTTATGCATTTATTAATATGTGAATCATTAGTAGTGTATGTCGATGTTGAGTTTTTAAAATGATAGTTTTGTGATTAAAATGATAAAACTTTTGTCCTATAGTGTGTGGCTTATAATTTGGGTAGAAAATATACATAATACCCTCAGAAAGTATGCATATTTTTTATAATAGAGTTACTTTATATATTGAATATTATTCTGTGTTGCAATATATATGTTAGCATCTTGATTTCTGAGCCCAGTAATAAAAAGTCTACTGCACACTAGAATGTGATCTTAAAGGCAGAACCATCTAAAGATTGAAGAATTTCCACAATGTTGATTCTCTTTCAAAACTGTACTTTGGAGATTAAAAAATTTGACATTTCCTGCATCATTAACTTCAAATAGTTTTGAGAACAAAAATAAGATGGCACTAATATCTCAATTTTGAAGGGATGCTAAATGCCAAATTGATCCTGACTATTGATATTTTGGATAAAGGAAAAACAACATCTGCCTTCAAAATATAATTCTGCAAAGAAAAGTAACATGTACCTATTGTAAATCTCTTAGGAAGTAAGAAACAGATTTTTTTTTAAATAAAATAATACTGCAAATTTTATGCCTCCAACTCAATGGAATAATTAAAAGTTGAAGTAAATGACTACAAGTGATAAGTTAAATCATCGTTTATAAATCCTGTAGCTTCGTATTCAAAGACAGAGTCTAGTTAAACACAGTTTAATATTTGCAAGAAACTTGTATATGTATTCTAGATTTTTCCTGTAGTATGGAAATTACACAGAGTCTAGATGTACCCTTTGTGACTCACAGTAGAATTTAGTCACTGTCCAAAATTCAAATTAGTACTCACTTATTTATATGTATCTGGTCTTACCCTGTTTTCTTGATTTCTTTTTAACTTTCCCACCTCTGTCATCACATCTCCAAATGTTTTAGTAATGAATTATCAACTTCTCCTTGCTATAATCTAATATAACTGTGCATTCAAACCATATGTGTATGTTCACATACACACACACACAAATACATAATACACATATGTCTATATTGGCCAGTTTTCATCATATAGTAATTGAAAAAATTCATAGTTTTAAAAATTGTTGCTTTTGTGTTTTTAACTAAAGACTTTGATACACACTGAGTATATTTTATTGACAACCATATCACTCTCTTTTAGGAAATATATATATATATATATATATATATATATGTAATTATTTTTAATACTATTTATTGTGTGTGCACACACGTGTACATAAAATCACAAGGACAAAGAACAACTTCTGTGGGAGTCAGATGTCTCGTCTATTTTGTAAATATCAAGAATTGAACTCAGGTCCTTAGGTTTAGTGCCAAGTACCTTTGAGCCACCTCACCAGTCCTGTGTATTTAATTACAAACCATGTCAAAACACACTAATGACCTCTGTAATCTCCAGCTCTGTTCTTTTGGGAAGTTATTTCAACTCTTCCTTTTTTATAGTTTTTAAATTTAAATTTGAAACAAGCTTGTTTTACATGTCATTCCTAGTTCATGTAGTCTCCCTTCCACCTCTGTTCCCTCCACCAACCCCCATCCCACCCCCTTTCTGCTCCCCAAGGAGAGTGAGGCCTTCCATGGGGAGTCTTCAAAGTCTGTCATATCATTTGGAGCAGGGCCTAGGCCCTTCCCCATGTGTCTAGGCTAAGCGAGTATCTCTCTATGTGGAATGGGCTCCCAAAGTCCATGTGTACTAGGTATAAATACCAATCCACTACCAGAGGCCCCATAGACTGCCCAGCCCTCCCAACTAACACCACACACCATTCAGGGAGTCTAGGTTGGTCCTACGCTGGTTTTCCAGATATCAGACTGGAGTCCATGAACTCCCCATTGTTCATACTCTTCTGGTTATATCTACATAATGGTCAGACTGGCAAAGTTAGAATTATTGGTTTCCTGTACTGTCTACTCATTTACATCTGAAATGATTTAAGTTATATAAATCACTTCAAAGGTTTCAACATCCTCAGGCCATATTTCTAGTATATTAAAATTAGTGTTTATACTATTAATATTCAAATGACAAACTTTGTAGAATCAAGCAATTATTCTTTTGTCTCAGTGATGTACTTTTTGTTTTAGCTAAAGTTAATGTGATAAGTTTCATTTAGTTGTTTTGATTATTTAGTTATTTTTAATATTTTGCTATTACAGTTGATATTACAGATGCATCCATTTTTCCCTAGGTTCATAAATCAAGGTTCTCAGTCTTAGATGCTTTTGGACACACCCTTCTGAGAACTCCATCATTCATTATATGTTGGTAACATTTTGCCTCCATGTTTTCTTTCTTCTTCCCTGGCTCCTCCTTCTTCACAAAAGAGTTTTATTCTGCTTTACCCCCTTCTTATGGTTAGAGTGCATTCCTGAATAACTTATTTTAAAAGAATAAACCAGGAAAACATATATCAGGGGTGGAAAGATTATAGCTCATTGTTTAAGGGCACTTACTGCTCTTGCAGAGTATCAGGTGTGCACATCCCACAGCACAAAATTTCCTGTTGCTGCAGCTCCAGGAGATCTGACACACTATTCTGGCCTCTGGGGGCATCTGCATGCATGCAGTGTACTTAATTTCATAAAGGTATGCACATTAGTCAAAATGAATATATCATTTTTATTTAAAAATCTTCTCTGTGTATTTGATGCCTAAAACTGTCCTTATTTCTTATTCTGATTTCCATAATTAATAGTTGGCATGTTGACATTATGTCTCATATTTATTAAAACGATTATTGCCCCTGAAATGATTCAGTAAGCAGTGTTGATTACTTATGAGTTGGGGAATTCTTAGTTTGTATAACATGTGACAGTGTCACTTTACAATGGAAAAGAAATCACAAGTGCCATTGGGAATATGTGAAAATTCTCTTTGCATTGGGTTTCATTATACGTTAAATATTATAATTCTGAATTAAAATATTTTCTTAGACATTTTATTATTGTGTTATTATTCTTATCCTTGTTTCCCTTTTAAGAAATTAATTGGATCTTTTCTTTTTTCTTCTGAGTCCCTCTCAGCTTTATATGATACTTTTATTATTTCCAATAGTACATTTGTAATGTTTTTACAAAAATTTAGCTTTTTTAATTCACAAATTCACCTTCTCAATTTATCAGTTAATTGGTAAATAGTTTATAAACTATGAAATGATCTTTGGAAATGTCTTAACAATAGTTAAATGCTACTGTTTAAAATAATTTTATTTTTCCACACATTTGTTCAGGAAATATTGACTGCATTACTCTTCTACTTATTCTAGCATTCTTATTTTTTAATATTTAGTTTAGGCTTTTTTTAGCTTTCTTTTCTCAAAAGTAAATGCAAGTTTTCATTTCAATATACAAGTTCTTAGTTTTTTGCATATCTTGCTGTTGGTTTTGTTATATACCTTAGCTAAATGAACATGTTATTTTGTAATTTCTCCTGTCTCATCTTTTCTTCACTCTACATTGGTGTCCCTTTCCTTGTTAATTTTTTCTGTTTTTCACTGGGGTCTTGTGCATCTGTGGAGAATTGGAATAGGTACTTAGAAACTGTAGGCATGGGCTTATCAATTGATGGGAGTCTGAGCAGGTATAGAAGTGGCTGTTGTATTAACCAATCCCTTTATGTAAAATTTGTAGATCTTTTGATAAAAATCCAGGATACATTTTCATTCTAATATGCCTTTTGTGTTTTCAGTAGATGTTTAGTCCCTTTAAGTACCCTTGCCTTTCATTACTTAATACACAGGTACATACCATTTCATTCCTACTTTTTTCCTTGCTTTACATAACAATTTCTCCTTTGCCTTTTGTTGCTTGTATGTTCACACTATTCTGGAACAGTTTCTTATGATTTTATTAGAAAATTACCAGTCCATTTTTTTTTGATCTAGGAGAGAGAAAATGTGATCTGAGGTTTTACTATCTCACATGATTTCTATAAACACATCTTTATTGATTTACTTCTGAACCTATGTGGTACCTGAACTTTGAAAGTCTCGAATGATGAGAATTTGTGTGGGGGGGGAGGCTTGTTTTTTTGTTGGTATAGTTGTATCTGTATTTGTATATAAGTATGTAGGTGTGTATATGTGTGTGGATATATGTGTGTATGTGTACATCTCTCATTTTTCAATTCTTTTGCAAATATGATAACTTTCTCATTAATACCATTTTTCTTTTGCATACTTTTTCTGTTGTTTCTTTTGATGTTTGCAAACTATATTCATCTATAGACAGTAAATGAACATTTATGTTGAAAGTAGAATTCTGTTTATTTTAATAAATGATTGGAGAACTATGATCTACATAGACATGGTACTTTCTAGAAGTGAGATTTACTACTATTTCACCTCTCCACTTGAAGCCCAATGACACAAAATGAAGTAAAATAAGAATTTATTTGACCATTTTGAGAAAGGCATTTAGAACCTTTTTCTAAGCTGTTCTTTTACAGTTTCTAATACTTGTCTATATGCATCTCCAGTTTGTTGCATGTTTCACTCTCCTTTAGCCTTTGACTTCAAACACCTTTCACTTGTTTTACTCAAAAAGCTTTGACATTATTATTGGAGAACATGTGCGACTAGGAAAACTGAGTCGGGGATGAATAGATGAGAAGAAGAAAAGAGATACCATAATAGAATGAGCCATTATAGATTTAAGAAGAAATTTGGCACTAGGGATATGTCCAGAGACCTACAAGGATGACCCCAACTAACAATCTGAGCAACAGTGGAGAGGCTACCTGAAATGCCTTTTCCTGATAATGAGATTGATAACTAACTTATATGCCATCCTAGAGCCCTCATCTAGTAGCTGATAGAAACAGAAGCAGACACCCACAGCTAAACACTGAGCTGAACTCCTGGAGTCCAGTTGCAGAGAGGGAGAACTGATAAGAAAAGGGGTCAAGACTAGGCTACAAAAAACCACAGAGACAGCTGACCTGAACAAAGGGGATCTCATGGACCCCCAGACTGATAGCTGGGAAACCAGCATTGTACCTACTTAGACCCTCTGAACATGGGTCTCAGTTAGAAGACCTGGATAGTCTAAGGTACCTCTGACAGTGGAACCAGGATGTGACCCTGGTGCACAAAAGAACTTTGGATGCACTTTCTTCATGGAGGGATACTCCCTTAGCCTAGAGGCAGGAGGGAGGGCCTAGACCCTACTCCAAATGACTTGACAGATTTTGATGATCCCTCCTGGAAGGCATCACCCTCTCTGTGGAGGTGGGGGGATGCAACAGGAGGGAGGGAACTGGGATTGATACGTGAAATAAGAAAAAATAATAAATACAAAAAACCCAACAAAAATAAAAAGAATTCCTTTACATATGCAGTATACAAATCCTTATAGCCTTTGCTATTGGTTGCTTATGTTTTGATACTGCAGAGCTCCTTTTGGCTCTATTTGAGTTTGAAGATGCTCATATTCAGCTTTTACACCTACATGGTTTTTTTTGTGTGTGTTCCTTTCCATAGGCAGATCCTAGCAGCAGCCAAAAGAGCTGACCAAGTGGGCCATTTTCTCTGGGTGGGGTCAGACAGCTGGGGATCCAAAATCAACCCACTGCATCAACATGAAGATATTGCAGAAGGAGCCATCACCATCCAGCCTAAGAGAGCAACAGTGGAAGGTATGTGCTTTGTCAGCAGTGGAATGTGTGAAGAGGGGGCGACATGCTGTTGGATAACCCAAACTCAGGTCTTTTGGGAGTATCATCTTTGTACAGGATTTATAGACTGTATTTTCCAGAGTGGAGCAATGGGTTGCAAATGAAGCTGTACACCTGCTCTGTTCCCTTTGTTGACAGCCCTCTTTTGCAGAGATTATATTATTTCATGATAATGTTGCAATTAGCATAGATTCTTTTCTCACTCTGAAGAGCTTTCTGAGAAGAAATCATCACCACCGCTAAGAAGTGAAACAATAATACATCCAAGTATGTGTGCAGTTACACTGCATTTTTAGAAAGAATATTTTCCCTTTGTAATTTACCCTTTGCTTCTTAGCATGACAACCATAAGGATAGCATTCCTGTTACCTCTTGTGATCCCTTCAGAGGCTGTGGGTATAAGGAAGTGACCCTTTGCAGACGCAAATGTTGCCTCCCTTTCTTGTTATTCCCTTGCTTTCCTACATTTCTGCCACCTCCCATTTTAATTTTTCCTTCTGTGCTATTAAGACCTTTAGGGGAGCATTAATAGGAAATGATATTATTTGGTGTTCCCATAATGTAACTGAATATATTGGATACAATTAATTTTTTTCTTAATGTGCAAAGAAAGGTTCAGTCTAAATGGAAACACTGAACAAAGAAAGAATGTACTCCTCTGCTGATAGCCTGTTTTCTGTTTCCTTTCTGATAAGTCATGTCTCCAAAGACTTCTTCAAGTATGATTTTAATATCACACTGAACCCCATCTTCTTACTCAGAGGAACCAAATATTTTCCCTTCTTCCTATTTTCTCTCTGTTCCAATATTAATTATTCTCTCCATAAGGCTACAGCATCTGTGTAGATTTTCTGCAACAAATCAGGTTGTGCCTCTATCTGTCACTGGTCTTTTTCTATGTTATCTTGTGTAGATAACAATCCCATGGGTCACCTCTGTTAATTTATTTTCCTAATACATGCCCAGAGCTGATCAACTATCTTACAAAATATGCCACTGAATTTACAGATGTGCTACAATAATAATAGATAGATTTTTTTTAAATATCTCTTCCCCATTTTACTGAAAACAAATGTGTACTGGGCTAAAAATCAAATACACAGAAAATGGGGGAAATCTCATGTTCGGTCTCTCAAAGTGTCCAGATTTGGGTGAAGTAGTGAGAAAGAAGCTAATGAGAGCAGACTATGGAAACTGCTTTGTTCTCTGGGGCAGCAAGTAAAGCAGTTCGAGTGAACATTATTCTGTATCTTTTGATGCAGTGCTTGAGAGGACTTCTTATATAAGGTAATGCAGTAAGTGATGCCTGAGAATTAACTGGGTTGACAGTGAGAAGTAAGAAATGTGGACTGAAGAAGAAAGGGCACATTCAGTGAGGCAGTTACCTAATGACTCCTGAAGGATTCTACACTCCCACCTTACTGAACTCATCATATTCTGTTCAACATTTTCCTGTTTACAAGACACTAGGAAGACTCTCTGCTCCCCTGGAGTTTAGTCATGATCATACTATTTGAATGACTAGCTTCTATTTACCAACAGATATTTCCTGAATATTAATTTGGCACAGAATCTATATGTGCTTATTGCTCCTCTTTCACCATAAGAAATGTTACCAGAGATAACATATAGAGAGAGTGGGTTTATTACAGTTCATGGGTATAGAGGTTTCAGTCAGGGTTTGATTCTTCTCTTTGTTTGGGGTCTTGGATGAGAACACTATGGTGGAATTATGGTGGAAGCTTGCTTGTAGGCAAATGAAAGATGGGGATGCCTGGTGTCCTAAATTTCTCTTAATGGGCACACTCAAAGTAACCTTTAAGTGTCCTAATAGGGGTTTCTTATTATAATTTGTTGTTGTTTGTTGTGGTGGTTTGTTTGTTTTTGTGTTTTTGTTTTTGTTTTTTTGTCACTTTTCAAGAGCACCACCCCTGAGGACTTAAGTTTACTATTTAGACCTTTGGGGATTTGTTCGTTTGAATAAAAATTCTCTCCCCAGGGCTCATTTGAATACTTGTCCACCAATCAGTGGTATGTTTAAGTGGTATGACCTTGTGGGAAGCAGCATTAGGGTAAGATTTGATTTGAGATTTCAAATAGCTCAGGCCTTTCCCAGTTAGTTCCCTGCATCTTACTTGTAGATCTAAGCTACTGCTCCAGCACCATGACTGCCTGCCTGCCTGCTGTCATGCTTCTCACCATGGTGGTCATAGACCCACCCTCTGAAATTGTAAGCCTAAAAGAAACTCTTTCTTTTTCTTTTTTCTTTTTTTTTTCCTGTAAGTCTCCTTGGTCATGGTGTCTTAGTATGATGATAGAAAGGTGGCTAAGATAGGGGGACACTGAAGACACAAACTATAGCACTGTCATTTTTTGTTGTCACACCTGATAAAGTCTGAGCTGTATTGCTGTGATGGTTGATCTTGATCTTCAACTTGCATGGATTTGGAATCATGGTTGAAACATACCCTGTGTATGTCTGTGGGGGATTATTCATAGGTTTGTTTAAAAGTTTGGAAGGTCCATGCTGAATATGGGTAGTTCCATCTGCCATATAGGTTGGGGTCCCAATGTTTATAGGAAGGTGAAAGCAAGCTGAGCAACTGCATTTGTCTTCCATTGCTTCCTAACTGTAGATGTGTAACCATGTTTCTACTACCATGCCTTCCCCACTACGATGAAATTCAGTCCTTCATATGGTGAGAATAACTTGCATTCACACTATCTCCAGTACCTCACATGGTTTATGTGTCTCTGACTAATAGTATCTGATTGGTATCTTTGGACCTCTTGCCTATAGTGCTTTCCTGGGAATTGTGGGAGTTTAACAAAATTTTAAATTATATTTGCCTTTGTGGATTATGAAACATGGGCCATATAGGGGTCTGACATAAGATATGGCTGAAAAGAAAACTGGAGATATACCATAAGATGTCCTATCTAGGAAGGAGATTGTGCTAGATGTTCAAAGTGATAGTGGCATCAGAGGATGGAGTCAGCTGTGAGAAGAGTGGGATACAATGCTCATCCAGGTAACTTTGTGGAAGAGCGAATGGGGTAAGGGTCTGGGGTAATGAGAAGTAAGAGATTCTAGAGCCTCAATTGAGTCCTCTCTTCCTAAGCCCTAGATGTCACATAGACATGATATCTATATTTCATGGCTACTACCCTTATAGGCATCCTATTTTAGCAAATTAGTAATTATTTCTGGCGTTTTATAAATATTTGGAAAAAGAATGTTATTTTCTGTATATATAGGGATATGAAAATTTATTATATCAGATAAAAAAAAAGCTTTATGAGCTTCTTAAAAGCAAAAAGAAAACATCAAATAAAACCTTATAGGGGCTGGGGAAATTGCTCAATGGATAAAACACTTTCCACTCAAGTGTGACAACCAGAGCTTTGGTCCCTAGAACCCCTATAACAGACAAATACTCATGACTATCTGGAGTAATTCCAGAACTTGGGAAGCAGTAGGGCAAGGCACTGGAGACTCAGTGAGAGACCCCCAACTCAGTACTAAAAATGGACAGCAAGCCAGAAACCTGCCTCACATCAACTTCAGAACTCCAAACATATCCAAACACGCATGTATACTCTACACAGCAGCCCATAAACATGTACATGGACTGTACATACGCATGAAGAAAAAAAGAAAAAGATGTCTCAGGACAATAAAACAGAAAAGAAAGGTTGCTAAAGATGACATTCCAACACGATAAAACAGTGGTAGTTTCTAAAAATCTCTATGCCTCCTGCCAAAGATATGTGAAGATTTTCACAGTGCCATGAGGAAAATGCCACAGTGTCTATCTAGGGATGCTATCATTGTGCATTATCACAGAAACACTGTTTCACTTTCACAGCAGATGGAACAATAAAATTGAGGGCATGCATTCAAAATACCATTGCTAAGAAAGTGTAGAGAGAATGAGTTCAGCTACCAAAGTTATGAAGGATCTAAACTCAAAAGACGAGTTGAACACATTTTAGAAGAACAAATAAGGATTCTATTCTCCAGCATCTTTTGTCCCTCCCACCAGGCCCATCCTTGGTAAATTCTTCACATAAGATCATATTGGGAGAGAATATTTTCAAATATTCACAGCATACTACAGTGTCCTTGACCAAAATGCATGTTAAATTTTAAAGGCACGAATTACTTTTCACATTGATATTTTCAGTGTTTCGCCAACATCTGGGCCTTTGGCTGACATTGGTTCCACACACGTGCATGTGTGTGCTTGCGTGCATAAGTGCGTGAGTGCATGCCTGTGTGTGTGTGTGTGTGTGTGTGTGTGTGTGTGTGATTTATCTTTGTGTGAATTCTTTCTTTGACCACTTCTCTAGCTTTTATCTTGAGAGTCTTTTCCTTTTTCCCCCTTTTTTAAAATTAGAAGCAATCTAATTTTATATATGAATCTCAGTTCCCTCTACCTCCCTTTCTCCCATGCCTACCACTGACCCCCATCCCATCCCTCTTTTGCTACATAGAAAAGGAGAGGCCTTCTATGGGGGAATCATCAAAGTCTGTCACACCATTGTGTCTAGGCTTCTAAAGCTGAACTTCTTGGTTTCAGCTGAGCTGATTAGCCAGAGAACTCTAGGGATAAATTTACCTCCTCCAGGAAGTGCTGGGATTTAGAGTCTCTTGCCTCCATCACTTCTGCCTTTCACTTGGGTATTGGAAATCTAATCTCAGGTCCTTGTGCTTGTACAGCAAATGCTTTACCTACTTCATGGAACCATCTCTCAAGCTATTCATAATGTATGCATTAACATAAAAACCTATTTTAGTTCAACATGCCTGACTTTGTGACATCAGCTTTTGATATCCTATTGTCCTTCTATATTATTTATTCTTCATTTACAGAGAAGGATGCCTTGATTTTTTTTTTATAGCTGAGTATGTCATTTTTCTTCATTTCAATTTAATGGAGACAGAATCTGAGCCACAGTAAGATGAGCCATGACTGGGCTGTCTGCCTAGCATTCCTGACAAATCTAGAGAATTTTACCAATATTTGGCAGTACTCCTCTAATTCTTGAACCAAGCTATTTCTATAATTTTCAGTTTCTCTATGTTTTCAAAGAGCCCAGGCATGCCTTCATTTTGCTTACATGTATGTGGCTGCATTACTAAGATGTACAGCCCTCTCTGGCCCCAATAAGTCTTCCAGGGAAAGTATGATCACACTATTTTCTGCTCTTCAACTCCAAAACACTGTACTGCTCTGAAGCAACCTTGCCTGGGCATTCTTTTATAATAAATAAAATGGGTCCTGAATCAGTGTCATTTTGCTTCTAACACAGACAATAGCACTGAGTAGTGAGTACAGGAAGATCTAACTTCAAATCAACTTGTAATAGTTTCTACAAGTGGTGATGTTTTTCCAAGTAAGATTTACATTGAAATATGTGAAGGAACAGACAATAGATAGACAGACAGACAGCCACCCACCCTCTGAGTCCAACATAGAAAAATATGCCTTTGGAAAATACAGATCTCATGATTTTAAGTCAAGATTAAATGGATTTTTACTTTTCATAAACAGAAAGTTTTAAGCTATGACTATCGAAACAGAATGGTCTTAACTATGCTTGACTTCCGTTTAGTTTTGATGATATCATCCATCTTTAATTTCCTGGATCTGTGCTCAATGAGAAAAGATATAACAAGTAACAGCAAACACAAAGGTATTGGCATTTTCATGACCACAGTCCACAGTGCTTGTTTTTTTTATTTCTTTGAGAAGTTCATAAAATGTGTTTTGACCATATTTGCCTACATTCTCCCTAATTCTTCCAGAACCCCTTTACTTTCCTACTAACTAGACTCCCCCAATGGAGTACTATCAATTTGCGATGTCCATATATACTTGAATATGTGGATTTTCACTGGAGTGTGGTTAATGTACTAGTGGTTTCACACTTGTAGAAAAGGGATTCTCTGACTCCCCAACAGCTATCAGTTCCCAGTAACTTCTTGGTCTTTGTGCTTAACTCTCTTGTCCTTGTTAAGTTTTGGACTTCCCTGAGATCTTGTGCATGCTTACAACCACTGTGAGGATATATGTACAGCTTCTCTTTTCTGTGCAGCAGATACTATCTCCTTTGTAGTCATCCACCATCTCTGGCTCTTATACTCTTTTGTCCCCTGTTTTTCAATGATTCCTGCTGTTTTCTAGCAAAGTGGTTGGTTATTAACCTATAAACTCATTTAATAGGAGAACAATGAAATTCTACAAGCTCATTTACACACATCCACTTTTTTCCATTAAAGTCTTATGTAAACACTCAAAAGTATATAAATTGGGAACATAAATATTGAGTATAGTGTGCAACACATGATCACAGATGACAGAGGAGAATAGAAATGAGTAAATATTTTATCAGGAAAACTAGTTCAGTGTCACTCCTTAAAGATGAGGATTTTTAGTCAGGGATCTCTAGAGAAAGAGCACCGAAGGAAGGAGTAAATATCATAAAATAAATTTATTATTTCATCTTAAATGACAATTTTGGATTGGTTCAGCAATGATTGTGTACATACTGGACAGTTTGAGAGTTCAATAGAAGCTCAATCTTGGAGGCTGATTGCCTTAGTAGTCCCACTCCTATGCAGAAGAAAGCCTAGAAGATTCCTAGAGAGTTACAACTTTTCATTTTGCCTTCGGAACCTAAGAAGCTGAACTCTGATGGAGGTAAAATGTTCCAATGGCATCAGGAACAGCAACATAGAGTAGATGCATTCACCAGTGAGGGCCAAAAGTAAACCAAACAGAACAAAATCAACAACTGTCACATTGGACCTCCTCTTAACTGGGCTAAAGCAGAAAGATGCAACCTGCTTTGTGGGAGGATCTTCACCTCAGTTAATTCTTCCAGAAAATGCTCTTACAGACCAATCCAGAGCCAGGTTTCTCAGCTAATTCCAGATTTAGACAAATTGACATGCAAGATTTCTCACCACAAACTATCATGTGAGTCAAGGAATGTGCTGCTTTATGTGGAAAATTACACAAGTGTGCACAAGAAGTAGCATTATTATTTTCTAAAACATTAGGCTGACTTTACATCTGAAGGCATAACAGTGTGTACCAACATTGCAAAAGTCTAAGAGAAATGATACAATTGTATTCATTTACCAACAGGCATTTGACTTACTCATTATTTGAAATATATATTATAAATAACAATGTGTGCGTGTGTGTGTGTGTGTGTGTGTGTGTGTGTTTGTGTATGTGTGTGTGTTGGAAAAGAGAAAAAAAGCCCCAATATTGCTTTAGATAGTCAGAAGCATTTATGTCAAGAGAAGAAGGGAAAGGAAAAATAAATCACAGGGATAGCAAAGTTCTAGGAATATAGAGAAATGAGGAAAAATGAGAATACACATCTTGGTTTTGTTCAAATAGAGGTTTCATAGAAAATGTGACAAAGTTATAGAAGTTTAAAAAGTGAGAAATTGAGTGGAGGGCCATGAAATTTAAAATTTGAAACTGATTCTAGTTCTAGGGAGGTTGAGGCAGAAGGATAGCTAATTTGAATACAGACTGATTCTTACAGAGTAAAACACAGTCTCAGTAGAAACAGTAAAAATAACAAAAACTGAAGCTAAAAGGAAGAAGTATCCAAATTAAATAAGGGTGTCCCAGAAACAAAACAAAACAAAACAAAACAAAAATCTCTATATATTGAAATTCCTTGGCTTCACACTTCCCTATCCCCAGTATAAATATCACTTAAACCATCCTCAATTCTTCTGCTCAAGACATAGTCATGTGATATCTAGTGGGTAAAGCAATTAATTTTTAAGTACGTATTTCATTAATTCTTTGTGCATTCTGTACAATGTATTGTGAACATTTTCACTTTCAGCTGTTTGCCTTATCTCCTCATTGATCCTCTCCATCTCCCTCCTCTCCCAAGTTTATGACTTCATTTAAAACCTAACTTTAATGATCCATTGACTGCAATTGGTTCTGACTATGTATTCATAGATATAGGGCCATCCTCTGCGGTCTGATAGACCTACCAAGAACCTCACCCTTAGAGAAAACTGAGTCCTTCTCTGCAAAGCCAACTAATGCTCCTCATTTATTGACAGAGCCCATGAACTGTTTTCCACTTCATTCTCAATGGCTGACTGACTTGTTTTTGTGCAGGTAAACACAGCTCCTGTGATGTCATGAATGTGGGGTTCTTGATATATCCAGAAGAAACTACTTCGCTCTAGTCCTCCTAAATCTCTTGGCATTTACAGTCTTTCTGTCCTCTGTTTTAGTGATTCGTGAGCCTTTGGGAGAGGTGTGAAATAGTTATCCCTTTTGTAGCTGATCATTTCTCTGACACTTAGGCTCTGTGCTTTGTAGTGAGTACCTACACCACCATCTGTCACACTGAGAAAGTTCTTTGGTGAGGTCTGGAAGTTTCACTAATCCAAGCATAGGGAGTTAAGAGGACAAGATTATATCCAAGCAGACTGTTGGTGGTGCACACCTTTTAGTCCCAACATTTTGGAGGCAGAGGCAGGCAGACCTCTGTGAGTTGAAGGCCAGCGGGTCTACAGAGAGATTTCCAGGACAGGCTCCAAAACAATACAGAAATATATATATATCCAATTAGTCAAGTAACAGTAGCATCATTTAGGAGTATTGGCTGGTTCGTTGCCTGAAAAATAATGAAAGTATGGATTATATCCCTCGTTATTTTAGCATTGAATCTATCCAAGAGCTGACAAACTTCCCTGTAAGCATCTAGGAGGTTTGGGGATGCAGATCAGCAAGCAGATTGCTCTCCTTCCATAGTGAACCAGACCTGATGGCTCATACCTGAAACTCCAGAACATGAGAAATATAGATAGTTGACTCAGGAACACAAAGAGTTAAAAGCAAGCCTAAGCTAGATGAGACCCCACTGCACATTTTAAAAACATAAGTAAAAATAAGAGGATTATTCCTTTGAGTTTATACTGAACCAAAAGGTGTGAATATTAAAGTCTGTAAAACCCAAATAGAAATATAAATGTCAAGCAAATGTGAGAATTTAAAGGAACATTAAGTTGTCCAAGTACATGATAGGGAGAAAAGCCATTTATAAACTTTGGGAGGTTAAAAATGCTTCTTTAATGTTCATTAACACAAATTGATTGCTTCTTAATCTCTCTTCCTTTGGAAAAGAGAGGAAACAATCTTTACAAATTAAGAAATGGGTGTTTTCCAGGCTCACTGTGTTAACAATATTAGGTGTGTCCAGTAGGTTAATTGGATTGTTAAAGTTAAAATGTTCCTTCCTGTAACTTTAAAGACACTGTTCAAGAGTTCCAAAACCCTGCTGCACTGTGCTATTTGTTACTCAGTATAGAATACTATTTTACCTTCAGTCTATACCTTAACTTCCCTTTTCCAAATTCTGGGAATATACGCAAACACAATTGTATCCTGACTCTCCTGTGATCCTTTATAAGTTATGATATCAGTCTTCAGTAGAGTCAAGACTGTTTGAGATATATGACTTGACTTTCTCTTATGGAGATCAGACACTCTGTGGTAAAGCAAAAAGGGTCAAGGATTGACTAGCAACTTAAATGAATGTACCTTCCACTTGCCTGAAGCTACTACTCCATCTTATACAAAAGCCAAAGATTCATTAATTTATCATGACTGAAACAAACACTGATGTCATCCATTCATCCACACTTGATTCAATATTGTGTAGATATGTACTTTGATTAAAGAACCCATGCTTCAATTTTTTATATTATATTTATTGTGTGTGTGTGTGTGAGAGAGAGAGAGAGACAGAGGCAGAGACAGAGATATTGACATGCATGTCTTACAGAACAGATGTGATGACCAGAGAACACCCAGTGGGGATTGGATCATTCTCTCCTTCTAAACATGGAGAGCCTAAGGATGGGACACAGGTCATCAGATTATATGTTTTGTGTCCTGTTGACTTTGGTTACTATTGTGTTTTTTGTTTCTTTGTCTTTGTTTGATTGTTTGTTTTCTATTTTTTGTTTTTGTTTTTGTTCGTTTTTTTTTGTTTGCTTGTTTTTAGCTGGGTTTCTCTGTGTAACATTTCTAGCTGTCATGGAACTCACTTTGTAGATCAGGCTGGCCTTGAACTCACTGAGATCCACCTGCCTCTGCTTCCAAAGTACTGGGATTTGAAGCAAGCACCACCGCCCAGTATTACTAAGTTTTGTAATTTGAATAGATGAATCTATGCACATCTTAAATATGATACACAATAAGTTTAACATCTGTATATATAAAGGTAGCTGCCACATAAATTGAGATAACATATTTGTATCACACCTCATGGAAACATTTAATCTGTCTTGTGCTATCAATCCTACCATCTTTAAGATTAATACTACCAGCCTTACTGGACTTTTATACTATCATTTTGTTTTGTTTTGTTTTGTTTCTAGAGTTAGGGTCATGCTATATATCTCAGACTAGCTCAGAATGCACTATATATTTAACACAGGATTAACTTCTGTGAATCTTCTTCTTACCCTTTCTGTGCTGAGCTCACAAACATATACCAGTGTGCTATGCTATCTTCCATTATCTGAGTCTTGCCTTTGTTGATCTTAAATGCCATAGAATCATGTTGCATGCAAACATGTATGATTTGAAAGGAAAAAAAATAGGTTTCTTTTACTATCTAATATTTAGGAACTGAATCCTCATTCTTGTATATTAGAGTGATTTAACTCATTGAGCAATACTCTACAATGCATTTATTATTTGACAAATATAATTTGTTAGCTTGTGAATAGTCTGCAAATATACTTCCTGATATATCCCATTCTAAGCCAAAAGATAATATCAACGTACAAATATTTCTGTTATTTTTATACTACTTTTGTGGGGGGAAGGCATGTTTTACTGGGTAAATTCACATTTTCCCATATTTTCCAGCAAATGAACCATCTGACAATTTGTATACAAGTGCTTTTCTCCATCTTCTTGATAGAGATGTGGACTTTTAGTACAAACATGAAGGAAAATGGTAGGAACAGATAGAAGGCAAACAGAAATCCATGTTATGTAGAAAGGTGGAGCTAAAGAAAGCAAGCAAGAAAAGCATAAGGTACGATCATAGTCACAACAAAATTTAGGAGTCCAGGACTGGCACATTGGTCCAGCAGTTTAGCGATCTTATTGCTCTTACAGATGACCCAGGTTCAGTCCCTAGCATGCCCATGTGTTGCACAATAGTCTGTAACTCAAGGTCAAGGGTATCCAATACCCTTTTCTGGCTCCAAGGGCATTAGGCTGAGACAGGTTATGCATACATACATATTGAAGAGTTTAATAGATTTCAAGGTCTTCTTTTGACCAATCCTCCCAAATAATTAATCACACAATTTTCCTCCTTGGAAAACAGGTAATCCCTTAATTATTTATAATCTCTGTTATTTTTCTCAGTTCTTACACAACAAATCAGAGCAGAACAAATTCCCCATCATCTATTTCAAAGTTTGGTTTAACACTCCTGGGCTTCCAGAAGTTAAACTTTTAAATCCAATCTGAGTTTGCCAAAAACCCAACACATTGATACTGACATTTGGAGAATTAATCTAGTCAAACTTGGAGGAACTTACTTTTTAAAGTTAAATTGCAAATTTCTGTCTAGTTTATAGAACTAAAGCTGACAAATAATGGGAATAGTCCAGCAAGCTTGGGACTCACTTTGGGTTACACGGGTATTCTTTGAGATGCTCTTGCTCTGCAGATTAATTCATGTACCAGAATCATCCCTATAGGTGCTGCTGGCTTGTGCTGTGGCTCAGTTATATACCGTTCTACATAACATGGATTTCTGTTTGCCTGTATGACAGTGTTAACGTGAATGACTTCTAATAAATTGTCACACAACTTCAGGAAAAGCCCAAGCATATTTATATAGAAATAGTCAACAATAAAAGGACAGGACTTCTTGTAGCAGCTGTGTTAATATTTCTTACAGGGACTGGGCACAATGTTTTCTTTCTTTCATCACCAACAGAGGGATTAGGGAATTGCTGTTTCCAGTGGGGCAGGCAGAAGGGAACATCTATTAGACACATGACAGGAAGTGTACAGTACATCTCCAAAGCAGTAACAATTTTGATCCAGTTCATAGATTAAAAGAGTAAACGTTTGGGTTAGATGGCTTGTTGAAATTTACGTGAGATAGTTATCTGCTGAAATCAGTATTTATCATAAAATCTAACTGGTTTCTCACACTGTTTTCATTACTAGTATCTACAGTCTTGTTAGGGGAAGGGGGATTTAGTCTATAAAATTCATCTTAACAAAAGCAATACAGCTTGGTGAGGTGACTGACTGTCAAAAAGGCAAACTTTGCAGTGGTCTCCATTTCTCGCAGAGTCCTTCAGAAGAAGAAACTAAGTCCCAGGCTTCCATGTGAGTTTTTTTTTCCTTTATTTTTTTCTTATTTTACATATCGATCCCAGTTCCCTCTCCCTTCCTCCCTTCCTAATTCTCTCCCTCCCTTCCATAACCACAGACCACCATCCCTGTGGAGTTGGGGGGGGGATGGAAGAGTAGTGCCTTCCAGGAGGGGTCAACAAAATCTATCAAGTCATTTGGAGTAGGGACTAGGCCCTCCCTCCTGCCTCTAGGTTAAGGGAGTATCCCTCCATGGGAATGTGCTCCCAAAGTTCTTTTGTGTTTTATGAAGGGAAAGATCATAGGAAGAAAAGGAATAGACAGGGCAGAACATTTGAAGATGGTCCATGAGCTTCTGCCTACACTTAGAGAAATGGTGAGCCAGGAGTCACTGCAGAGAGTCAGTACCTACAAAACCAGGAGGAATGACCTTCAGCCAATAAGCTGCAGGTTATGTGTAATCATGGACTGAAAACAATATCTGAACCAGATATGGTCCAGGAAAGAAAAGAGGGGAAAGCTGAGTCATGAGTAGCTATGCTTTTGTCTGAATAGAGTCACAGTGGCCACTTTTCTTTTACCCTGAGAAGTGCATGTCCACAGACTCCGGGCTATAATATCCTCAAGCTTGGTGATGGCAGTTTGAGCCCTAGAAGCCATGTAAAGGTGGAAGGAGAGACCTGACTATACCAAGATGCCTTCTAACTGCCACATACCAGGGGCAGTGCTAATGCAAAGAGGTACAGTATAGTCCCTGATATGTGGAAACAAACTTCTGTAATATTTTCTTTCTGATATTTTAGTGGACAAACATACTTTTCCAAATTAAGTTAGCTATATACTACATATACCAACATATTGTAGTCTGCACCATAGAAGATATCTTACTGGGGTCAAGAGCTAGAATTTGACCTTCAATTTGGTTGAAATCATGACTTCCCAATAATATATATATGAATAAGCTGATTTTATAAGGGCTAAGCTAGAAAAATAAAAATGTGTTTATGATTATGTAGTACTTTTGCTTCAGTCTTCAAAGGTAGCATTGTGATATATCTGTGCTATTTCTTTCAATTCTTAGTCCCCAGGGATTGGAAAACTGTGTGTTTTGTTTGTTTATGAATGTATCTTGTTACTAAAGAAGTACTTGTGTCTAAGCTCTTGAGTGAGAAACACTGGCAAGAGCCATACCTGAGTATGCATTTCATCACAGTAACTCATGACTTCCTGGAATATTGAATGCAAAACTAAAGTCAACTTTCCTCAGAAAACTGGCCACCTCCCATAAGTAAGAAGCCTCTCCAATTCTTGAAATAGTAAAAATTAATATCTTAAATTAATTCTGTGACATCTACAGTAGCTAAAGGTGGTAGCATCTGGTCAACTATAGTAAACCAAAGAGAAAATCATAAACACTATTTTGAGAGAAAAACAACAGCTTCATTGTCATACAGTATCATAAGAAGAAGCTTACTCAGAAGTTTAGTGGTGAACCTGAATGAGAGTTGTATTTCTGTCACCTTTGAGCTGAACTCATTTTGAGAGGTTACCTCATATCTCTGGAATAGATATTGTGCTGTTCTGTTAAACCATAGATGGTACCACATAATTTTGAGAGATTGTAGTGTTTTCCCTCTAGTAGGCTCAAAGTTAAAGATATTTCCAAGCAATTTATTTGTGATTAAAGAACATAATGTTCATTATATTGTCAAGAGGGAAAAGAACGTAACTGAGTTAAGGAAAGGGACTGGGGTTATAACTTGGGAACAGCGAACTTGTTTTAATGCATAAAGTTCTGTGTTCATCCCTGGGGTTAAATATCAAGCAAGAAATCACTAGCAATTGGAAAGATCAGATTTGCTGTCTGGGATGTGAAGGACTATCTGTGGTTTGAGAGGAACAAGACGAAGTTTGTAGGAATCCATCAATGGAGCCTGAGGGGATAGTTCCCAGAAGGACAGAAGGAGAGAGAAAGAAAAGTGGAAAAATTGCATTGTTCTTAACATGTCAATTTTACCCATCTTTGTTAACATGAGACTTGCTGTGAGGTGTGGAGGAGACACTGTGGAACCCTTTTCTTGGGATATTCCTTTGTACTGCCATAGGTCAATTGATAGGCAACTGTGTTTTGTTTTTTGTTGTCTTACACTGCAGGGGCACTGTGCATACTAGACAAGTGCTGTTTCAAAGCGGCATCCCCAGTGCTTGGGAGCAGTCCCTGCTGCTTCCAGGTGCTCTTCTAGCCTACAGGGAGTCCTGGTTCCTAGTACATTACTGAGATGGTTTCTCCAAGAAGCTTTGCAGATGTCATCCTGGCTTCAGGTGTGCCAGCAAGATGGGACATGGAAAATGCTGTTACCAACTTTTCTTTCATGCTTATAAAATTTCAGTTTACTATCAACAATATGCACTTACCCCATGCACAGTGTAGAAAAATGCATAGCACATATGAGTATTTAATTTTCAGTTTGAAAGTTACAGTCCCCATCATTACAGACCAAGGAATACATAGGCCAGGTCTCTCAACAGGTCCTGATCTGCCTATGTGGCTGTATATCATTTCAAATTCCCTCTGCTGTTGTTCTTATCTGGCTAGCTTTCTGCATTTGCACATGTACTACAGTATCCTACAGCACTTGAAACACACTTTGGATATTTAGTATTGAAAAACTTTGCAATTATTTTGGTTGCTACAAAGAACAACACTATTTTCTTTTCAATTCTATATACCTGTCGTTATGAACATGTAAGAAAGTAGCATCAAGGTGGGAGAGTTGGAGAGAAAGAGAAACAGAGAGAGAGAGAGAGAGAGAGAGAGAGAGAGAGATAAAGGACAGAAACAGAGTAGAGAAATCAACATGCAATACCCTGGATCTTTTACTTCTCTTTGACTATAATTCAATGATATAGAATTTGATACAAGTCTACTAGAATAAAATGATTCACATCTCAGAATTAATATTCCTATATGTGTTGTTTTTATACTTAGATATTTGAACTATAGTATCATCTAAGCACAGGATTTTCTTTCTGCATTGCTCCCACGAGTTGTATTTCCACTTTGCTTTAAAGTCTTTCTCCATTGGAATGATATTTGGACCTCTTGGTTTCTCTTATACATTTTTGCACTATAATCTTCAGTAAAGCTTATTTAAAATCAAAGATCCTTCAGCACTGATGGCTGATGCCACAATTGTCCATATTAAACAGAGATGGCATAATGCTTGAAGGTTTATTTTGGCTCCCACATCTAAATTGCAATTCATCCTAGCAAAGAAGGCACAGTGACAGGAGCTTAGGAAATTGATCATATCACATATGTACTCATGAACAGAGAACAACCAGTGCATGCATGTCAGTTCTCAGTTCATATTGTCCACTGTTATACACTTCACTATCCCCTGCCTAAGGAATGGTGTTACCCACAGTGAGCAGGTCTTCCCATTAAAGATGTATCAAATCAAGTTAATCCTCCATAGATAGATCAAAGCCAAAAGAGATTTCCTTTCCAAGTGATTCTATACCACGTCAAGTTTACAGGAAAAGCAAGCTATCTCAGGGAGTAAGCCAGGAATTCCAAGAATATATGACACATATTTACCTTGTCTAAAATACATTTTAAAATGTAATTGTGAGTTTTTAAAAATTCTGTAAGCAACCCAGACTTAAAACCAACACTTAAAATTACCAAATTGAAAAGGCACTCTTATATTTATAAGAATGAATACTCTTATAAGCAGCAGCAAGTCCAATTAAGAAATCTATGAAATATGACTGATGCTTGCTGTCTAGAACATATTGTAAACAGTTAGTCAACCTCACTGTCAGTGTCTTATCAAAACTCTATAGTCACCTAGTATCTGTCTATAAAAAGGCATATTCTGTACTGACCTACCAAGGATGAGGTATTAGGGGAAATTTATCGAACTTATTATCACAACTCCTGGTATTATATCAGCTGATAAATAGTTTTGACACTGTTCAGACTATGATAACATGTTCTAGCTCCAGAGTCCTTGAAGAATTATGTTGCAAAAAACTAAATATTTGTGAGCTTAAAACCCCCCTATAGCCCCTAAGTTCTCAATTTGGTATAAGTGAAGTGTCTATGCTCTTTAGAGGTGGCCATGTGACTGATATTTGGTTCCCATGAGGGGAGAAACAACATAAATTCCCAAAACCTTGGCAGAGTACATGCCTTATGAACAGGTACAATGCCTACACTGAACTTTGCCTGTATGTAAAGCATTCCTTGCCCCCACATCAATCCACCCCTCATCTTTTCTGCTCAGAAATGGGCCAGCCTCCCATGTTTTTCAGCAAAGTATGGGATATCAAGTTACCATAAGTCTAGGCTACATTTTTAGAATATTTATTTTTTGTTACTATTTTTTAATTATTTATATTTTATTTTATATGTCAATTCCAGTTCCCCCTCCCTCCTGTGTTCCCCCCTCCCTCTTACCCTCTCTACCCCCTCACATGCACCCTGACCACCCTCCTTTCCCACCCCCCACCCCAATTCCACATGTAGGGCAATGCCACCCAGGAGGGGTCATGTAAATCTGTCAAGTAATTTGGAGTAGGGACTAGGATTTCTCTCCTGTCTCTATGTTAAGGCAGTATCCCTCCATGGGAATTGTGCTCACAAAGTCCTTTTGTGCACCAGGAATACATCCTAGTTCCACTGCCTGAGGTCCCTTAAACTGCTCAGGCCTTCTAGCTGAGACCCATATTCAGGGTGGCAAAACACAGACCCATGCTGGATTCCCAGCTATCAGTCTGGGGTCCGTGAGCTCCCCCTTGTTCAGGTCAGCTGTCTTTATGTGTTTCTGCAACCTGGTCTTGTCCTCTCCCTCTGCATCTGGACTCAGTGTTTAGATATGGGTGTTTGCTTTTGTTTCCAACAGGTACTAGATTAGGGCTCCATGATGATGGATAAGTTAGTTGTTGATCTCACTATCTGGGAAAGGCATTTATGGTAGCCTTTCCGCAGATGGTCAAATTGTTAGTGGGCAGCAGTCTTGAGGTCTCTAGACCTTTCTTTAGGTTCAGTTTTCTCTTCAAACCAATAATGGCTCCCTCTTTTATGATCATTCTCTCTCTCTGTCTCTCTCTCTCCTGTCTTCTATTCCTACCCTAACTCAATATTCCTAGTCACACGTGCTTTCTTCTCCTCCCCTTCTCTTTCTCTTACTTCTCTCTCCATTCACTGCCCCCCTTCCCATGTGCTCCAGGGGACTTGTCCCTTCTCCCTTCTGTGAGGGACTTTATATGAATCTCTTAGAATACACCTTGTATCCTAGTTCCTCTGGTGGTGTGAATTATAGGTTGGTGATCCTTTACTCTAGGTCTACAAATCCATATATGAGAAAGTACATACCATGTTCCTCTTTTTGTGACTGGGTTACCTCATTCAGGATTGTTTCTTCACGTGCCACCCACTTGACTGTGAATTTTAAGATTCCATTATTTTTTTTCTGCAGTGCAGTATTCCATTGTGTAGATGTGTCACATCTTCTTTATCTATTCTTCAGTTGAGGGGTATCTAGGTTGCTTCCAGGTTCTTGCTATTACAAATAATGCTGCTATGAACATAGGTGACCACATGTCTATGTTGCATGAATGTGGGTCATTTAGGTATATGCCTAAGAGGGGGGTTGCCAGGTCCTGTGGTAAACTAATTCCAATTTTCCTGAGGAACCACCATACTGATCTCCAAAATGGCTGTAGGAGTTTGCACTCTGACCAGCATTGGAGGAGTGTTTCCCTTTTTCCACACCCTCTCCAGCATAAGTTGTCATTGGTGTTTCAAATTTTAGCCATTTTGGCAGGAGTAAGTTGGTATCTCAGAGTTGTTTTGATTTGCATTTCACTGATAGCTAAGGATGTGGAGCACTGTCTTAAGTGTCTTTCAGCCTTTCTGATTTCCTCTATTGAGAATTCTTTCTTCAGTTCTGTACCCCATTTTTAAAATAGGGTTATCTGGTGTTTTGTTGACAAGTTTCTTGAGTTCTTTGTATATTTTGGAGATCAACCCTTTGTCATATGTAGGATTGGTGGAAATCTTTTCCCACATTTTGGGCTGCCGTTTGGTCTTGTCCACTGTGTCCTTTGCCTTACAGAAGCTTCTAAGTTTGAGGAGTTCCCATTTATTAATTGTTGATCTCAGTGTCTGTGCCCCTGGAGTCATGTTCAGGAAGCAGTCTCCTATACCAATTTGTTCAAGGGCACCTTCCACTTTCTCTTCTAAGAGGTTCAGTGTGGCTGGATTGATAACTCTTTTCAATGCAAGAGTCCATGAGTAATTCATTCTAATTTACAGTATATGCATTACTCTATAGCTATAGAAGAGGCTGACTAGCCCTTCCCCCCCCTTGCCACCACATATGGATTGATGTGCATTACTTATAATTCTAGGAAGAGACTTTGCAGTTGAAGATGCAGGGGAGTATACTTGGGATGAGTATAATGCACTACTGATGCTTTATGGAGCCCTTCTTCCTTCCCAACATAAGTTAAAGCTCTGTGAGCCTGAGATTTGATAAAGAACATAAAATAAAAGTAGAATGCTAGCTCCTTCATATTTATCACCTGCCTTGCATTAGGGATGTTTCTCTGTGGCATTGGTATTAATCATAGCCTGCTTTCTGCTATGAAAGATATCATCAAAGTATTTGAACCAAGGCTACAGAGTCACTGGAGGAACATTCCAGTGATAAATTCTTTCCTGGACTTTGTTACTGTGCTGCCACTTCCAGCCATAAAGAGACAGGTCCCCAAGGTGCTCATTGAAAGTAAGGCAGCTAGATGGGAAAGTGCTCCATTCTTCACTCACCATGCAGAATCCCTTCACCCATGACTCAGCTTCAGCTTGCTACCCATTCACATTGAGCTGTGGAGAAGCAGCTTAACCTATGAAAAGAATACTGCTCTGCCACTCATTGAGAGCTGCAGCCAGATTTATTCTTTCCAAATGTGCCTCCCACCCGCATATGTGTGTATGTACCCACAAGAATGGCAACTGTTGTCCTTCTACAACTTCAAGGAGGTGAAAGACACAGAATTCTTTGAATGAAGCAGAAAAAGTGATTAGGCCATCATTTCTGAAATGCTGATACTTATCAATGAAGTGATTTTAGGGCCACATTTTTTTTAATGTAAGGCATGATTTGTGCATATAATCATAGCAGCTTTGAATTATGACCAAAAGACAGCATTTCATAACTTTTCTCCCTAACATCCATTAAAGTAATGCATTGAGTTGGAAGAGAGAGATTTTGGTAGGACACAGGGAAAGTTAAAGGAGTGAAATGGAAGATAGATATAATGTATTATATACCTGTATGGAATTGTCAAGAATAAGGAATAAAGTAGATTCTGTCTCTTATATATTTATAAAATATAAGTGTATTTAGTGCATTCTATTTGTGACTTCATAGATATTTAGGAATATATATATATTTATTTTTAAATAGTTTTAATATATAATTACATCTCTATAAGTATGTATATTCATTTATGTATAAACATTTAATAACTTATTATCCATAAAATAAACTGATTTGAAGAATGGGTAACTAAGGAGAATTACTTTAATTTTTTAGTTGTTTAGGAAATAAATTTAGGAGAAATTTGAAGGTTAACATGAATGACTAGTGTTATTGACAACCTCAACAGTACCATTTGATGAGACCTCTGAGAATTTTGCATACATGGAGAGATACAATTACATATCACAAATACTGTGTTGTGTTCCCACAACCTAATCCCAGAGTCTGAGAAGTAGAGTATCCTCTGACATTGGACATATCTTTCGAACTCAAAATTTTCATTAAAATGCTATTTGCTGTCTTTTACCAAATGCATATCCAATTCCTAACATTTGCAAAACATCAATCTCCTCCTTGTGGGAGGAGGTAGATTGATGATAATGGATATTTTCAGGAATGAACAGTAGTCTTAGAAATAGCTTTCTATGAAAACTTCTAGTCACAAGTTCTTGCCCCACATGAAAGACAGCACACATTTGCATCCTGGTGAACTTGAGTTTCAAGCTGAGCTTTGTCCTCATCTCCTTGACATTTACTGTCAGGCCCTGGGTAACAGCCAGATGGGCATACTTTCCTGTCCTCCAACACTCAGTGCCCATTCTCACATGTGGGCCTGGAGGCCAGATGGTCCTCCTACCTGGCATCTTATATCCTCCTGGTTCTATAAATAGTATTCCATTATTCCTGGATTAATTATATAGATTTCCATGGCACATCTGCAGAAGCTCCCATCCCCTACCCCTTTAGAAAGGGTTATTATTTATTATTTTCATCATGCTGATTTTGTTTACAGAATTTTCCTTCTTGGAAAATGACCTGGAATATTTACTCATAGAGTCCCTACAATCTCAAGGATCAGGGAGCTCATAAATAAATGTGTATTCTTATTTTACTAAGTGTTTTGAAATTAGCCTGACATGTATTAAATATTTTGTAACTATTTTAAATGAACACATACAAACCAGCATGGTGTTCTATGGTCAAGCTACAGGAGTATGCTCGAAAATAATGAGCATGTTTCTAGGTCAATTAGAAAAACTATGATGGGAAGGAATATGGGAAGGATAATAAAAAGGGATTTCATTTATTACATTTAGTGTAATTGAGGTGTGAAATTCCAAGTTCCTGCTCCAGCTACCTACTGTCATGCTTCCCCTTCTATTATGAGCTCCCAGTCAGTAACGTTAACCCCAAATAAACGTCTTTTTCCTGAAGTTGCTTCTGGTCAAGACAGTTTATCACAGCAATAAAACCTAACTGATGCAGTAGTTGGTAGATATTTTCCTTTGTCTAGAACAGATACATACAAATATAGTGGTAAGTAAATTATCACTGGTGTCACCACTGATAATATTTGGTGATAATATTGAGGGTTACCCAGAGCCATATGAATTAACTGCTTCTCTTAGGTTCTATCAGTGTTTGGGACTTGCCTACTGTATGCTCGTCACTTTTATGTGGAGAAATAAGTTGGTGATATATAGCTCATCTAGTTTATAATTAAATGAATAGAACCATGATCCTATGTGGTTAAAAACTGCCACTTTCTATTCTTTTATTGTCTTTTGGGAAAGAAGGAGAAAAGGTATGGTCTTAGATAATTTATTTAAGATGGACAATAAACTATCTTTACTGTACCCACACAGCACAACTAAGCTTTGAGGGACCGATGACTTTAGTTTATTATCCTCTAGATGATAAAGTACTTGAGAGTAGAATCACAACAACCAAGTCTAAAGAGATACTTCCTTCCCTTTAGACACATTTGTCTCAAGTACATCTCCACATAGGGTAAAAAGATATGGCAGGAGTTCAGGGAGTCTGAACATCATGTCATGGCTACGTGAACAGAATTTTGTCATTGATGTTCTTTCTCATGGATGCTTTGAGAAAACACTCCTATTGCCTGAAATTGCTACTAGTGTTGCAACTGGCAGAGTCTCTGAAGTTGGTGCCTTGCTTCTAGAAATCAAGTCATGTGACTGTTTCCTGGAGAAATCTATAAAACAGGAATTTACTGGTATTCAAACAAACACACTTCTTACATTCAATTTATTCTAGAAATAATTTAGATGAAAAAATTGGGCCTGAACTATGTGAATGCTGCATTTTCTGTAATTCCACTAAGACTATTCTGCAGGATAGAAAAAAGCTTACTTGGTCTCAGTACCATTTAGTTCACGCTTTTAACCTGTATCTTTTTGAGGTAACCCTCCACACCCTGAATTTAAATATAATGTTAAGAAAAAAAAAGGAAATCCTAAAGAGATAGTGAATTGCATTGAGTAGCAATCTAATAATACAAATTGGATTAGAAGAGTCATATGACAAATGTGAGCTAGGCAGGCTTGTGGGGTTACATATTTGGACTCTCTCTGAGGAAATCCTTTTAGTTCTTATGAATTGGCAAAGTGGCATTTGACAGCCTGCTTGGTTGGCATGTACACTTGTAAGAGATTGGAAAGCAGTCAAAGAGGCAAAAGCATAAAATCCTAGGCAGTAGCAGATGCCAACTCCTTGGTTCCATTTCCAGCTGGCCACCTTCCCACTTCTTAAGCAGACCTGCACCTCTGTGTCAATGTGAAATTTCATCTGTTTGTGTAGTATAACACTTGGACACGGATCTTGTATATTCAGCTGGAATGGGCATTGCATTGACATATAGTATCTGGTATATGTTTTTCTGATCTCCATCACTACTCTTAAGATTCTCTTCAGGATTTTGTAGAGTCTCTTCTTTCCTTGGGCTCTTATCATAGGATTGGAGCATACATAAGCAAAGATACTAGGTAGACAACATGCATAGAGTGTGGGACATGTTCTCTGTTTTGAGGAAAATAATCCCAGGCTAAAATAATCTCAGGTCTTTTTTTATAAACTGGAGAGTCATTCACCCCATAAGAATGGGAAGAATGAATCATAGAAGTTTTTCATTACTTTGTGGATTTATAGAAGACAAAGATAATGAACTGTTTATTCTTAAGGAAGTATAATGTAATATTTGTTCAGGTACCTGAGCACATACATCCTACAAAATATGAATGGGATCCAGTGACAGCTGTCTATTCATAGCAGTGGGAACCCACTGTTAGCAAAAGATCCACGTGAGCATAAAACAACCTGGACCTGCATCATCACAAAGTTTAAATGTAACTTTTCCTAATAATAATGTGAAATATGCTAAGATAGGTCACATGATCCTTTTTTCATATAACAATGAAAGTTTATGACAGTCTCAATGTTGAATATCAGGTCATATGCTAAATTACTAGGGTAGTTATTTTAATTTGTACAATCTAATAAAGTCTTTCTGCACAACAGTTTTGTCACATTAATTTGGGTGGTATTTTGTAGTGTTCTGAGCCAGTCAACCCCTAAATATGTAATTTTTTAAAGTAAAAATTTGTCATCTGTTCCCATGGTGTTTAATCCTGGTTAGAAGCACATCCTCATAGGTGAGGTCATTGGCCTCCTCCATGATGCTTCCTTTACTGTAACAGTTTATATGTTAGGCTCAAGTTTTTAATAATCAATCATGGTGCTAATTTCCTCCAGAGAGGCGACCTTAATGATTCTGGGAACTGATCATAGTCTTCTAAAAAAGATCAAACTGCTAAAAATGAATAAGTCATCATATATATATATATATATATATGCATATATATGCATATATATATATATGCATATATATATGCAAGCTTTTATGTATGTATGTTTGTATGTGTGTATGTATGTATATTCATGAACTTGCTGAGAACTTCCTACTCAAGCTCGGCCACACTGAACTAAAAGTGTGATTGTTGATGCTCCTTCAAATTTATCCACTCAATATTACTAAATTTCATCTCCATAATTCCAAGCTGGGTATTTCTGAGCTGGGGGCTAAGGTGATTGTGCTTTTAAAATATTCTCATGCCTCCCCTTTGAAAACCACTGCTGTGAAAGTAGCAATACTACAGAAAGTAGAGATCATGGACCTCTGAAACATAATATTTGTTTAAATGACAGTCTGCCAACTGTGATTTTGGAGTATTTTAACAAGACATTGGACAACTTCCCTGGTACCTGAAACCTTCTGTCCTCAAAATACAGATTAGTAAACCCTGTTAATTGGATCTTTGTAAGGTTTAAGTGAATTTATATTTGTTAAGCCTATAACCTGTTATCTGATATTATTGATTTCCTTTGGCCAGTTCAGAATTCTCTAAATGGAAGTTTCCCCTAAGTTCAGTGTATTGGACTTCAGTTTCTAGGTATGGTAATGTACAGTAATGCAAGAGCCAAGTGGCTGTGCCCTGCTGTGGAACAGTACAAGGCAGAGGAGCCCACAGCAGTTTGAATCTTCTCTAGGAAACTTTTGCTTGTTGATATCGAAATACTTGTTCACATATGAACACCAGTAAGATCATGTCAGATGTTTCTAATATGAAATTGGTGCACAAAAGAGACTATTGCTTAGTTATTGACACTTGGTAGGAAAAACAAACATCATCACAAAGAGCAAAGGCAGATCGCTGAACTGTCTGCAGCACTACTCCTAAAACGTGATTCCTCTTCAAAGAAATAGAAAGTTTGGGAAATCATTGTGCTGTCACCAGACTGCTTGGCTTTCTGACTGCAGTTTCTCCAAAGAACAGTGACACCTGTGTAAAGAGTACAGGTTTTTCCACCCGCTGCCTGGTCTTGTCCTGCCGCCGTGACAGCCCCAATTAACACACAGAGACTCTGTATTTGATATTATGCTGTTGGCCAGGTGCTAGTTTCTTATCGGCTAGCTCTGTCTTAAATATTAACCCATTTCTATGTATTTCCACGTGGTCTTACCAAGAGCAGAGGAATGGCGGTTCTGTTCTCTCCAGACTCTCCCTCCTGACTCCTTTCCTCTTTCCTCCTTGTCTCCTAGTCCCTCCTATCTTGCTTTCCTATTGGCCAACAGTGCTTTATTCATTAACCAGTATGAGAAACATATACAGAATGACATCTCCCATCATCTCCTCTTTTCTGTCTAAAACAAAAGGAAGGTTTTTAACCTTAGCATAGCAAAATATATAACACAACAGTTATCAAGTAAGAATCACAGTTAACAATATTTAGTCCATTAACATTTAGCAAGATTAAAATAAACTATTCTATCATCTATCCTATATTTGTGAGTCTAAAGTCCTATATGTATCTTATCTTTAACCTAACTAAGGAAAACTATAACCATTACTATCTGTCTTCAACTCCATCAAAGACCACAGAAGGATAATATATAAGCTCTAGAAATGACAGAGACAACTCACTGCCTGATCACCTGAAGTTCTTTTGTAATCTTCCATCTTTAGCCCATAGGCCATAGTGTGTCTAGCAGACTCTTCAGCAAAGCAGGAAACTTTAAACTGTCTTCTTGTATTGGCAGTTTGTCAGTCATTTTTCTCTGTATCCTTCATACTGTCTGGCCCACTCTTTCATGAAGCAGGAACTTTGTAGCAATGTCCATCATGAATCAGCAGTCACTTTTCTGTGGGCCCTGCATGTCCCGTTTATATAGCACAAAGTCAAACAGTCCAGACAAGAGCAGTATCTTGTCTGAATGACTAGTCTTGCCATAACGAGTTTCTTCAATGTCCATCTTCTTTCTGATGCAGGTGGTGTTGTCAGGAGCAATTGTGCCTCATTGTCAAGAAAAACCCTAAACCATTTTAAATGCCATATTCTGTAGGTCTTTGAAAGGTTTGAAGAATTCCTATCTATCTCAAATACATCTCTGTGTATCTTGAAAACCTAACTAACTTAACTCTAAGCTTTGACTATTATGGGTAGCTATCTAAAATCTGTACTAAATTATACATTACATTTCTGAGTTATATAAACACAACATCTAAACAAGAGGAGAAATATACATATCACCTTATTGACCTTAAATTGTATCAATAAATGAAAATCCATTCCAAAACAAAGTATTCATATCTATACCATAATCCCCTTTTTACCTTTAAAAAGAACTGGTTGTGATAATTAACCATTTATAACCAAGTCCATTTAATGAAAACAAACATTTATAAACAATATTTGGGAATTTGGGAATTTGGGTGTCGTTCTTTCCAAACTACTTCCTGCTGATAGTGGGCGCTGTCATGGGGATCCTAAGAAGATGCAGAAATCCTGGCTGTACTCTGCAAGGCTGGCTTGTCTCAGTTATTATTTCAGCTTAAATTGCAAAGGATGTTACAATTACCTTAGGTGTAATTCTGCTGTCCTGGAACTTTGATGCTTTTAGTTGTAGATCTCAGCTTGTGGTAGTTACGCCTGGAGGTGTACCACCAAATAGCATCCAGCTGCAGAGGACCTGTCTGATCCTGGTTCTGCCTGGAAGTGTACAGCCAAATATTGTCCAGCAGCAGATGATCCTTATGATCCCGGTCCCTGTAGAATAGCTCTTAACAAACTATGGCAAGCGAAATTTTGTTAGACAAATGAGAAAAAAGAAGTCTTGTGGAATTGCTGGGACCGCAGGGCTAATTGCGGGAAAACGCACAAGCAGGGCAGGTGCCAAGCAGCTCTGTGTGAATGCAAAGTGCAGTGCGGAAATGGGCAAAAAATAAGAAGCAGTGAGTACCTTCTCTGGCCTGCTTTGGCGGCAAAGATCTCCTTTGCTGTAAGGAAGAGGCAAATGTCCCAAAGCTGTGGTGAGTCCACCTGGTTAGGCAAGGGACCCTGCCCACTGGGGATGGTGGGAGAGGGGAGCAGCTTCTGCTGCCTGGGTGAAACCCAGGTCCCATAAAAATCTTAATCCCGCTTCTGACACCAGATATTGCTGTAAAATAAGGATCAGGATAAACAAATAGGCCGAATATATGTTTATTCAGGGAGAAATAACTTACAACCTAGACAGATGAACACCAGCAAGTTCCACTGGATGCTCTCCTGTCCGAGTCCAGCCATCAAGAGAGCTTTTCCCGGCTCTTCCTCAGACCTCCTTCCACAGGTCACTTCCGCCCATGGCTCCACCCCTTAATGGGCGTGGTCAGTGCCACAGAAGGACTATCTCACTACAATTCCCCTTTTAGTCTAAAGAAAAGATTTAGGCTTAATACAAAACTATATAAAAAACAGTGAATAACAAGTGTGCTCTAAGAAAAAGAACCAGCTATACTACCACTTAGTATTCACTGAAGGAATTAAAGACCACATGCCACTGAAATACTTTATATAAATGTTCATTATATACAACTGGATACAACTGGAGATTATCTTACTAAACAACTTCAGTCAGACCACAAAAAAAAAAATATGTGGGTCCTCTCACCTAGGGATCTTAGATTTTATAAAGATATAGAAAACCATGGATACACACATCATGAGATTAGTGTACAGCTGCTCAAGGTAGGAGAATAAAGGGAAATAACAAGACGGAAGGAGGCAGAGAAAGGCCATGAGAGAAGGTAAAGGAGAGAAACATGGTCAAAATACACAAACACATGGTCTTACAGGATAATGTCCTGTGGCATTATCCTGTAATGCATTAAAATAATTAATACAAATATTTCAAAACAGTTTAAGCATATTGCTGTAATGGCACAGCTATGTCTTTTAAGCAGAAAATATACCTGATAAGCAATATTATTACAAAGAAGAAATCATATATAAGCAACCCCTGTTCCTCTCCCACAATCTGAGAACAAATTTTCAAAGCTACAAATGAAAAGCTAGACTTTAACCGAACCATGTCAGATAGACGGTCCACACTCAATTCATTTAATTAGTTACTGGTGACCAGAACTGAGTGAAAGAGTGCTTATGAACAGAACTTATAACGTGACCTGCTTGGCCAGATGATTTCAGCATTGGACAGGCATCACATTTTAGCAACTAGCTTATGTATAGGGGAGTCTATATAGCATCAGTTCCAGTGAGCCCTCAGCAATTCTTTACCACAGCTTGGTTTCCCAAATGCTGAATTTGGAAATGTTAGAAGTTATCTGAGGATAGCAGAAGATGCATGCATTCTGTCACAGGAAGTAGACAACAGGGTCTGGCTCTCATCTCATCCTCTTACCTCTTCCTCTTAAGCTAAGGACTGAAAAATCTGAAGGCCAGTTCTTTGAATGATGGTCACTTCCTGGATCTCTCTGCTGAAGAACTTTTTTGTGCAAACAATCATAGTATAGGTAGATGTTAATGGAACATTTATTTCCTGAAATAGCTGGATAGAAGGGCATGTTGAGAGGATAGAAGAAAAGTACGTTTGTTTATTTTTCCAGTGGAGGTGGGTAATCGTGACTCATATGTCCTTCAGTATTCTTATCTCTCTACTTACAGTTAATTTCTAATTTAATTTATTAGTGTTTTGCCTGCATGCCGACAGATTGACTATTGAGGAAAAACACTATTAAAAGTCACAGAGCCCTTATCCTCCTAGAGACAAATCTCCCCAAGGAACTGTGAGTGTTGTAAATTTTCCCAAGCGTTCAATTAGTGATTCATAAGACATCTGCATGCTTGGTACGTATGGAGGCCAGTAAAGAATATTGGATCTCCTAGAACTGTTGTTAACCAGCATTGGGTTTCTGGGAAACAAACCCACATCCTCCAGAAATGCAGACATTGTTCTTACCCCTGAACGTTCTCTCAATTTCTGTACGTAAGTAAGTAGCTGTAATAACATCTACTGCCAACAGTATTGTTAGTAAGCTCAGAGCACAAACTATATTTCCTTCTTATAAACATCTGGTCTAATTCTCATTGGTTTCACATTGTAGTGGTATGCATGCAGTGTATCTATTCCAATGCTGTCTTGTAAGCTGAGAATGTAGGTGCGATGTGACACCAACGAAGACCCTGAGCACAGAAGAAAAGGTCTTTGGACCATCAAGACAGCTCTTGGACTTAGTTGAGTATATTTGACAGTTTAGATAAACTGATCCCTCTTTGCTGAACCTGTAATGTCTGAAAAGAAACCAGAAACTGACAGGATGCTCTGAGAGATTGACTATAGAGGAAAAGCACTATTAAAAATCAACAGAAGATGCCTTTGAGGAACTTGGAGGGTTTTAAGTGTACCCACGTTTTCAATCAATCTACGTCACTTAGTGAAATCAAGAAAATGTCACTTCAGTCCCTTCAAGTGTGTTTAGAGAAAAGGATGCTCTATGATTTAAATGGAATATGGTGACTATTGACCTATCATAATACATTTGAAAATGTTTCAAGCATGCTTCTTAAGATCCTTACAGCTTGAGACTCCAGGTCTAGACCTCCATTACACTCTCTATTTTCTCATACAAGTGGATGATTGGGAAATACTGTTTACTATATCTGGATCCAACATGATGTATTCAATAAACTCTGCTGGGGTGTCCAGGGATATTTACAGGTATAGCAAATTTTGGAGTCAGCCTTACTAGAAAAATATTCCACACAAATTAAATTAGGAAGAACTGTATCTATCACATGGTTTGTCTTAATTTTACCAGCCTGAATTTTTTTCAAGGCCAGTATGTCAACCTTATTTTTTTTTTATTGTTGCTGCCATATTTAGAATTTTGTAGTTTCCAAATGTCTCAGCAGCCCAATTTGCTAAGGCTTCTTTATATCTACATTAGACACAAAGCAAGAAACCAGTGATTTTTATCATTCACCCCATCATTAGTTGTTCTGTCTCCTACATACATCCTCATCAAAGACGACTTAGTAAAACCATGGTCAGTTCTGTTTGCCCTGTCTTCAGCATACACAGTAGGTAGCATAGTTTTCCCAATGTGTCTTAGATATTGCCTTCAGGACTTCTTTCATCTTCTGTGTCTCAATTCAGGTCTTAATGTTGAGGGTTACAGTTGGGTCACAGCAAACCTCAGGCAGCTTATTCCCCATCAGTGTTTACTTGTAATCTTTACACCAGAAAGTGATATTGTAAAAAGGAGATACTAAATTCTAATGAGTCAAGAAACTTCTCCCTTGGTCACCCTGATGGTGAATTAAGTTCAATGACACTATTTAAGACCTTGCTTTTAAGTCAATGAGATGGTGATCAGGTAAATACCCTTACTACCGAGCCTGATGACCTGAGTTTAATCCTGAACCCCACATGGTAGAAAGAGAACTGATTCCCAGAAGGTTTCATCTGAAGTTCCTTATGAATACTGTGGAAGGTAAACACACACACACACACACACACACACACACACACACACACACGCATGTGCACACACACACAATCAATCAATGAAGATTACGCATTGATAGGCCTAGATCTTAGTACATCCCAATGTAAATAATTTTATGCAGTAAATCCATTTCCTTCTGACCTACCCAAACAGCTCTGGAATCCTCAGTCCCATTCTTAATCCCATTAAGTCCCATTAAAAATAAAGTTTAACCCATTCTTAAAGCCCATGCTTATTCATTGCTTTCATTTCTTTCTCCTTATTCTAAAATCAACTCATTTTTTTTCTATAAAATCCCCATTCAATTACCATACTGTGCCAGAACACCCCTTATACATTTATTTAGGGTGAGTCTAGATGCTATGATGTACCACAGAATGAACCACAGAATTTACAAAATTACACACATAGTAGATACAGTACACATTTATGATCAGAAGGTTGTATTTGTCTATGCCGGATTCAGGGTCCTAGACTTTTCCATATGATCTGATTATCTCTCAAATAGTAGTCCTCTGAGCAGCAGCATCAGTATCACCTGGGAACTTGGTTAAAGGTATTTCATCCCAGATGTACTGATGAGAGATGATAGTTCAGAAGTCTGTGTACCCTTAACTTGTGGATTCTGATCCCCAGTAAATTTCAGAATCATTTCCCTCTTCTATAACATCCCTCTGCATTCAGCTTGTGGAAATTAAAAAGGAATTCAGGGAGGTTAACTATGGTTTTTTTTCTTTTTCTTTTTATTTAAGAATGTCAGAAAAAAATATTTTCCCCACTTCCATCTGTATCTCATGGATACCTTTAATGAAACAGACTTGTCCTCACATAAGTGTGTGTGGCTTATGGCCTCAGAGGTTCTTTCAATGTTTATAAGACAATTTGAGCCCTTTCTTCTGAGAAACTGTCTTGCACCTTGCACCAGAGACTTTTATATTGTTCGGGTGCAGAATGTTTTCTGACAAGCTCATACAGTCCATTTTGTGTTTCTGTCACTTCATTTCCTGGACTGAACATTATTATTGCTCTCTCTTTCTTGCTATAGTTTGATTTTCTTCTTCATGTTACTTTTAACTTGACATAAATTTCTTTCTCTATTCATTAAGGGACTAGCCATTGCAAACTTGGAGTTTCAGGTTGCTATAACATGTCACTTTATTTTACATCGGCATAAAGTGGCCCAAAGGATGGATTTATCATGCAGAATTCAAAACCTAAAGGTGAGCAATTCCTCAAGCACAGTGGGGAGAGTTTGTATTTGGAGTTTTTCTCCTCCACATGTTTTCTGTGCCAATATTTATAATTTCTCAGGTCTTAAAAGTTGTCCATGAAGAAGACGGTTTCTTTTTTAACTCATAATGGTTAAGTGATTAAACAGATCATCACAATTATATTTAGCAAGTGTGCAGTGGTGAAGAATGGTACTGATCTCTGAGAGAACCTGAGATCTGTCCCCAAAACCCACATCCAGTGACATACAACTGCCTATATCTCCACCACAGGTAATATGATGCTTTCTTCTGACCTCTGTGGACATGGGACTCTCAATTTCTCTCTCTCTCTCTCTCTCTCTCTCTCTCTCTCTCTCTCTCTTTCTCTCTCACACACACACACGAATAATGAAACAAATCTTTAAACATAATTATCTTGCCTCTGGCACCAATTTTTTAATCATCTCATAATTTAGTAGAGTACAATTTGTTAGTTCAGCTGTTCTATTGAAAATAAAGCATTTACTCACTCTCTGAAAAAGGCTGTTTAGAACTATTGACCCTTGTATGAGTTTCTCATTACAAAGAAAATGCTGCTTTATATTGTTTTAAGGCTTTCCTATAGCCTTTATGTGTACAAACTGCTTTTCCTAGTGTTATCATGTCCAAAATCATTTATATGAGGTTATTTTTTGAGTTATCAAGAGCAGTGCATAGCTAAGTGCTACATTCCTTTAGCTCTATGTTTTCTTTTAAATAGGATTTGAAATACATCAAACTCCATGTTCTCATTTTTCAAAAAAAAAAAAAAAAAAAAAAAAAACTAAGCCATTGAGCTCCAGTTACTTCAACAATACTATGTAAATTAAATATTAAGGAATCTCATTTTGTTAAGAGGCATAATAGCAGCAGGCAAAATAGAGCCACATAATAAAATTTGAGAATCATGCAACATCTGTATGAGTTCAGAATAATATTCTATCACTTAAGATGCATGAATAAATTTATTATTTTAGAATTTGTTTCAATAGTATACAGTACACAAAACAATAGGTTTCACATATGTATATATATATTATTTGGTTTTAAAATAAGAAGATATTGCTTAGAAACAAGTCCACATTTTGTACAAGTGCAGTAAGTGCTCTTAACCAATCCAACCAATATGTTTATAATGTATTTTGGTCATATTCATCTCCTACATTCTTTCTTGTTTTCTACCCACTTTTGTCTTTACTTTTACAAATAAGTTTCCATCCTACTTTTGTTCTTTTTTTGTTGTTGCTCCATGCAGTATAATTAGAGATGGCCAGAGGAGCATGGTGTAATATCATTTAGAGGATTATAAGCAATTTACCAATGGGTGTAACACTGAAGAAATGTCTTTCCCTCTTTTAGTAACTCTGCAAGTTATCTTTGTATTTAGCACAAGGATGGCCAATCTCTGAATCTTAAGTGATTTCAAAATTCTCCCTAAATAAAAGGAGAAGCCAAAATTTTGTGCAAGTCTAGAGCTCAAGCAATTTCTTTCTTCTTTATGGAAAGAGATTCTTACTACATGTGGTACCATTGTAGAAGGTGGTGTTTCTTCCAGTTGTCATTGGCTGTCAGAATAAGCTCAAGACTGTCACATGATACTCATGCTACAGCCACAGGCTCTGTACTCTCACAAGTTACCTAGGTATCTTATTCCTGAAGAGAAACAACAACAAAAAGCAGTTCAACTCACTCAAACCCCTGTATCATCACATTCATCTTCTTAGAACCCCAATTTTTAATTAAATCCATTGAAGTTAAACTATCAAAACACAAATGTCTATATAACTTGGATACTTTGTTTATTTTTATACATGCATATATACTTGGTATGATGTTTGAATCAGAAAACTTACCTATCTCCTTCAACTTTTATCATGTCTTTTAACTGAAAATCTTCAAATTCACTTCTTCTCCACTTTTTTTAATTATACACTACATACATGACTTTATAGTCATCCTTCCTTGTGATGAAAACATACCAAATTGTTGTAATCGAAACTAACTTTCTATGCACTGATCAAATCAACTCCATTCTCCCAACATCTTTTATTCAACTCTAGTAAAAAAAAATCTTTTAATATCTTACAGTTCCTGTCTTCATATGTCTGACTAAGTTCAATTAACATTATCACCTCTAGCTCCATCCATATTATTATAAAAGAAAAATTTTCTGGATTTTTAAAGTGGGTAAATAGTCTCTTTCTGCCTCTCTGACTTTCTGTCTCTCTGTCTCTCTCTTTCTCTGGTCTCTCTCTGTGTATTTGTGTGTGTGTGTATCTGTGTTTGTATGTGTGTAGTTTGTACACTATATTTTCTTAATATGTTCCCCTGTTATGGACACTTATATTGTTTCCATTGCTTGGCTATTGTGAATAACACTACATTAAGCATAGGAGTTCAGATTCCTTATTCACACATTGTTTTCAGTCCCTTTGGAAATATGCTTAGCAGTGGGATTACCAGATCAAAGTAAGATTTTATTGATCTTTAATGTATATGTATGTTTAATTTTCATTTGTACTCCTCCATGTCTATAATGTAGGGTGCATTGTCCAGTCTTTTTCTATCCCTTTCTACTTCAGATAGCCTCTTTTCTCACTTTTATGTTTGTTATTTTTAATATTTTTAGTGGTATTTTTTGTTCAGATGTTACACCTTAATTTGGTTATAATTAGAATTTCCCTGTTGGCTAGCAAAAGTTTGTTCTTATGCACATGTGGGATATTTATGTAACATATTTTGAGAATTGTTTTTTGAGAATTACTTTTTCTCTTTCTTGAACCAGGGAATTGTTCTCTAGCTCAGGCTAGTTTCAAACACATGATCCCTTTGCCTCCGTTTATTAATAAATGGATTAGAGTCAAGAAGGGTCACACTCCATCTTTGTCTACTTTTAAATATAATTTGATATATATTTTTATTATAACTCCAATAAATCTATGAATCAGTGTCATAAACAGCTCTTCCCCCACCTCTTTTCTATCCCATAACTGGCTTCCCAGGGACATCAACCAAACACAGCAGACATAGCAAGTTACAATAAGACTGGGCATATACTATCACATCAAGGCTGGATGAGACAACCCAGTAGTAAGCAAAAGTTCCCCAAAGCAAGTAAAAGATCCGGAGACAGCCAATTATCACTGTTAGGAATAGCACAAGAACACCAAGCTACTTATATGCAGAAGTCATAGGTCAACTCCTTCCAGGCTCCCTGATCTCTGTGAGCTCCTGTCAGTCCCAGGTGAATTGTTTCTGTGGGCTATTATCTGTTGGTGTTAATGACCCATCTAGTTACTTCAATCCTTCCTCCACCTCCTGGGCTACACTCCTCAAGATCCAGCCTAATGTTTGGCTACAGGACTCTGCATCTTCTCCTACCAGTTTCTCTGGTTTCTTTGATAAGGTTTCTGCTAAGCTCTAGGCCCAGATCATTCTACAGGCATAACACACAGTATGTCAAAGAATTTGTGACTGGGTTGGTGTTTCAATCCGTCCACTTGAGACCTTGTCTGCTTCCAGAGGGTTGGTTCAGGTTCTGTGATTTATTTTTTTTAATGACTGGTTTCTTTAGTCCTTTATATATTTTGGCTATTAGCCATCTGTCAGGAGTAGAGTTGCTGAAAGTCTCTTTTCATCCTGTAGGCTGTGCTTTGTTCCTGTTGGTGGTGTCCTTTGCTTTAAAGAAGATTTTCAGTTTCAAGAGAGCTCATTTATTAATTGTTAATCTTAGTGCCTGCACTTACTAATGTTCTGTTCAGGAAGTTTTCTTGTGTTCCAGTATGTTCTCTCCTATCAGGTTTTATGTTGTGGTTTTTGATCCACTTAGGCTTGAGTTTTGTGCAGGGCAGTAGATATGGATCTATTTGTATTCTTCTACATGTCCACATCCAGTTATGTCAGCACCATTTTTTTGAAGATGCTTTCTTTTCCCTATTGTATAATTTTGACTGCTTTGTCAAAGATCAAGTCTTCATATTCATAGGCATGTGGATTAATGTCAGGGTCTTTGATTCAATTCTATTTATCCACCTGCATGATTTTATGCCAAGATCATGCTTCTTTTATTACTATAGCTCCTATAGCTCTACAATAGAGCTTGAAGACACCTATGGCGATACTTCCAGAAGTTCCATTACTATACAACATTGTCTTAGATATACTGTTTTCTTTTTTTCATATGAAGTTGAGTGTTGTTCTGTCAAGGTCTGTAAAGATTTGTGTTGTAATTTTGATGGGCACTGTGTTGAACCTGTAGATTACTTTTGTAAGGATGGTCATTTTAACTATGATAATCTATGGGTGATCTTTTTGTCTTCATATCTTCTTCAATTTCCTTTTTCAGACAGTTGAAGTTTTTTCATACATGTCTTTCACTTGCTTTCATAGAATTACCACAAGATATTATTTGTGGATATTGTGAAGGTTGTTGTTTCCTTGAATTTTTTTCCTCAAGCTATTTGTCATTTGTTTATAGGAGGGCTACTGATTATTTTGAATTCACATTTTATCCAGCCTTTTCACTGAAAAAGCATTTATCAGCTGCAGGTGTTCCCAGGTGTAAATTCTAGATTCATGATGATGGCAAGCATGAGAGAGCCTCTATATTTGTGTGTGTCTGTGTATTTGTGTGTGTGCATAAGTGTGTTCCCATTTTTTGAAACAAAGAGTTGATTAGTGGCTAAATTGTCTTTGAAACTAAACATTTCAGAAGACATCAGCTGATTAAGAAATAAAACTTGAAAATAGCTTATGTTTCAGTTATTTGTTTCCTTGATTATTTTTTGTGGAAAAACTAGATGGTTAAATTAGGAAAGATCATAAAATATATAAGTTCCCAGTTTGTCAGATTAAAATATAAAATGGAAGAACATTTCAAACTATAAGACATTAAGTAAAATATTTCGAATTACTGTCAAACAAATAATAATGTAAATTATTTCCCATGTTCATCCAAACAGTGGGTTTGGGCCACGGTAACTAAATAAAGTCCTTGTACCATCCCCATCAATAGCTTTGTTACCTAGTTCTCAACTTGACTTTCTTGTCCCTCTGTGATCAGTGATACTCTTGCTAGGTAAGTGTGCTTTACCTAATGATTTCTCCACATAATGAAAAGATGAATAATGCTATGACAATATTCCAGCATATTTTTCTCAGATAATGAAATTTTAGGTCAGAACCCAGTCATGATCTCTTCATGGCTGTAATGATGTCACCTGATGAAGGGAAAATAAGAATTAAAATGTGGTCATGAAAATGCAAGCTGGGTATATTAAGTTGCATTCAGCCATAGTTCTCTAGCAATTGCTTTCATTCTTTCCTTCTCACCTCTGCTAGATTCTTCCTTCTTTCACCCCACTCATGAGACCTTCTATTTTAGAGATCACATTTGTCTTCCTTCATATTTAATGTCCTTGCCCAACATGTTTTCCAATTGTTCTGACACTTCGTTTTTTCTGTGTATCTAATCAGCCTCAGTATCTGTTTCTAAAGTGTTCATTTGGATAAATTCATTCATAAGTTAGAACTCACAAGTGCATGAATCAAAATACCCCAAATATAAACAATTCATTTTTGTCTGCTTGCTTGTTGGTACTTTACTATCTGTCTTCTGACTAACATACATTTGGCATTTTAAATGGGAAATTCAAACTTACTAGGAATGAATTTGTACTTTTGGTATTCATTTTTAATATTTGAATACTGCTTTTAGTGTTTGAGAATTTTCTACTTGTATATAATATTTTTGTTCAAGTTATCCCTCATTAGCTCCTGATTAGACCCCTAAGCCTTATTGTTTTTTCCTGATTTTGTGAGTTCTTTTTGTTTTAATCCACTGAGTTCACTTAGTACTGCCAGTATGCTCCTGGGTGTAGAACCATCTTCTGGATCTAAGGAAGCCTCTCAGAGTCCTCATCCTTAAAGAAAACTGACATCTTTATACATTAATTGTCAATACTTCCTTATCTAGAAATGGGACCTTATTACTGCCTCCCTTCTCCATGCTGAGATTTTGACTGGCTTGCTCTTGTAAAATACCTGCAAATACATGCACACCAAGATTCTTACACATATTATGTAAGTGACCTATCCTTGATCTGCAATCCCTATCTGTGCATCCATTTTTAAAAAAAAAAATGGTCTTAAGGGCTAATGAGAAGACTCAGTAGGCAAAATTATTTCCTGCTTGAGCCTGGTGACTTGACTTCAACCCTAAGGTCCCATGTAATGTCGAAGGAGATAATTGATTCCACAAAGTGGGAAATGTATTATTTCTTTGCATGGGGACTTGGCTGAGTAAAAGCTAAAACTATCAGTCAAAGAATGAAGCCACGAGGATCAGTTTAAACATTTTAAAACAGAGCATAGCCAGTTTCCACTCTAAACATGTTTTCTAGCTGTAAAGGCTATCTTTTTGTTTTGGTTTGGGTTTTCAAGACAGGGTTTCTCTGTGTAACTTTGGAGCCTGTCCTGGAACTCATTCTCTAGATCAAGTTGGCTTGGAACTCACAGAGATCTGCCTGCCTCTGCCTCCGAGGTGCTGGGACTAAAGTGCAGAACCACTACCCACTTAAAGGCTATTCTTGATAGTCAACTTGACCATATTTAGAATTATAAAAATCCCAAGTAGCTGGATATAATTGTGAGGATGTTTTAAAAAAAAAAATGGTAAATTCCCACTTTTGATGTGGAACTTTTGAGGTGGAATGTTCCATCTTTTCTTAATTATTTTTTTTATTTTATATTTTTTCTTATATTACATATCAATTCCAATTCCCAAAAGGGGATGGGGATGCATGAATTTCACTTGTAAGGAAAAAATGCAGAGATCTCCTAAGTAGACTGGGGGCCTGTGGGAATGAGAACATGAGGGGTTGGGTTGCAGGAGGTAGATACAGGTGGAGAGTAACAAAAGGAGTGTCATTTGGGGGGGTATTTAGGGGTCATGTAGAAACTTAGTACCTGGGATACTCCCATGAATCTACAAGGATGATCCTATCTAAAACTCCTAGCAATAATGGATAGGTAGGATAAACTGGCTGTAATCAGATTGGTAACACCCCAGTTGTCATCAGCAAGTGTTGTTAACCAAGTGAATGATAGAAGCAGATGCAGAGATCCATAGCCAAGCACTGGGCTGAACTTGGAGAATCCAGTTGAAGAGAGGGAGGAAGGATTGTATGAGCCAGAGTGATCAAGATCATTACAGGGTAACCACAGAGACAACAAATCTGGGCTCACAGATGCTAACCGAGTTTCAAGCAACAATCAGGAGGCTTTCATGGGACTGATGTAGGCACTCTACATATGTGTGGCTATTGTGTATCATGATCTAGTTGTGGGACTCTTAGTGGTGGAAGCAATGTCTGTCCTTCATGCTTTGACTAGCTTTCAGGAACCTATTCTTCACACTGGGTTGCCTAGAGAAGAGGTGATGTGGAGAAGAGAATAAGAGGAAAGGAGAGGTAGAAAAGTGGTGGTCAGAATGTAAAATAAATGAATAAATTTAATACTAATAAAAAAACTTAAGAAAAAATTAAATATTCCTATAGCCACTCCTTAATTTAGCAGTCATCATGATGCTACTTTCTGTGTACATATTTCATAATTTACTATGTTATTATTGCTATTTAAAATATGGAACTGTTTGATACTAGTTTGATATGATTTCCTTTATATTTTGGGGATCAGGAGTAGAGTTATCTGTATTTCATTGTAATGGATGAAAGTCACAGACATTGAAGGGATTTTCTGTGTTCCTGCTGGATGCAGAGTCTTTTCTATCTCCCTGAAGATGAATTCAACAGCAAACTGCTATATGTTAATGCATCTTGTATGGGGAGAGGACTACCTTCACTACTCTCTTAGGCTATGTGGAAGTCTATCATCATCTCTCTCAGCCCTGAGGACATTGAAAAGTTAGCTGCTCTGAATTGTGCTTCATGATAATAATATGGCTCATTTGATCTGTAAACGCCCTTCCCAGATAGTGAAATCAACAACTAACGTATCTACCATCATGGAGGCCTCGTCTAGTACCTGTTGGAAACAGAAGCAACCACCCATAACTAAACACTGACTTGAACTAAAATTCAGATGAAGAGGGAGAGGACAAGACCAAGTCGCAGAAATACATAGAGACAGCTGACCTGAAAAAGGAGGAGGTAATGGGACCCCAGACTAATAGCTGGGAATCCAGCATGGGACTGATTTAGGATCCCCTGAATATGGGTCTCAGCCAGAAGGACTGAGCAGTTTAAGGGACATCAGACAGTGGAACCAGGATGTATTCCTCGTGCACAAAAGGACCTTGCAGACATATCTCCCATGGAGGGATACTGCCTTAACCTAGATACAGGCAAGAAGTCCTAGTCCATACTTCAAATGACTTGACAGTTACATGACCCCACCTGGATGACATTGACATACATGTGGAATTGGGGTGGGGAGGAGAGAGTTTTCAGGGTGCATGTGAGGGGGCAGAGAGCTAAGAGGAAGGGAGAGGGAACTGGGATCAACATGTAAAATAAATAAATAAATAATTGAATACTAAAAAAAAATTCTCCTCTTCATCAATAAGGATATTTCCATATTTGAATTCATAATGCGGCTTTTAGTGCAGTGTCTTTTTTTTCATTGAAAATAGAATCTTCTCTCACACAATATATCCCAACCACAGTTTTCCTTTGCCCTATTCTTCCTAGCTTCCCCTATCCTCATATATCCTCCAAGTCCACTCTCTTTCTGTTTGATCTTCAGAAAATAACAGTTCTCCAACAGATGACAGCCAAATAAGACAAAACAAGATACAATAAGACAAAGTGACAGTCCTCATAGTGTTTGAACAAGGCAATCCCTAAGAAAAAAAGAGTCCCAAGAGCAGACAAGAGTCAGAGTTATGCCCACTATCACTGTTCAAAACAGCAAGCTTACAGCCATAACATAGGCAGAGGACCTGGTGCAGACCCGTACAGGTTCCATGCTTGCCATTTCAATTATTATGAGACCATGTGAACCTTGCTTACTTGATTTGGTGGGCCATGTTATCCTCGTGTCACCCATCCCCTCTGATTCTTATAATCATTTTTATTCTTCCATAAGGTTCTCTAATTTCTGATCACAGGGGAGTTGGCCTAATGGAATTTCCTATTTAGACTCTCCCCATCTTCATAATGTCTTAGGGCCTATTCATGAGTTTCTTAATGGAGCTTAATCATTTCTAGATTTTATATTAAAATGGGAGATTGCAGCTTATCTATGAAATACTTTAGAGGTCACGGTGAGGATACTAATTAGCTTAATTTTAATATAGTACCTCAGTGACTAGAATAACATAAGGAAATTTGTAGAGAGAAGAGAGAATATTTGGACCATGGACCCACACAACATTCATTGATTAAATGTACTACCCCATATAAGTGAAGTGTGCTGATCACATATGATCTGAAGAATATTAAATAGAGCTTAAAATTTCAGAAAAAAATCACAAAATTTGACACAGGGTCACATAGAGAGTAAATGAGAATAGAAAAATTGTGGTAGTAGATGGTCCTACTGTAGGGTAACCATGAACATTCAATTTGCAAAAGATTAAGACATAGTATATACCCAATAAGTGAGAATATTGGGTATTATGTCAAGCTCATTTATGTATCTAAGGAGCCATAACCATAATAACCAAATGGTCAAAGTATCTTTATTTAAATCAATCATTTGAATTTTTCTCATCTCCAAGTCCTGGATGTTACTAGAATAAAATAAAATGGTTCTACTCAATGATTTTTTTCATCTTTATAAATTTTACTAAAGAATATCTTTAATTGATAATTAAAATATTTGGAAAATAGTATTTTCTCATTGATTCCAAAGCTAATTCTGTGTAGAAATTATGTAAATGTTGCTTTACTGAAATAACCATAGCCCAAATTAGATATACAATTGCTCCAAATCTTTTTCTGCCATGTATGGTTCTTATATGATTTCAGGTAAAGCATCATTTTCCTCTATACAGTAGAGAACTAAAAGACTGTGGTGGACTTAATTCTGAATCACAACAACAACATCTGTGTAGCACATAGAAAATACCATTCACATCATGTGAGATTCTCTTTTAAATGTATTGTATTATCAAAAGGCAGAAGTAATTCAAATTTGTATATAATCAGTTTAATTAGTACATTATCAAATATGTTATAATGTCTGATTACAACATACCATTAACTTATGGCCAGAAGAACATGGGTAAATGGACACTAGCACATTCCATAGAACAATGCATTGAAATAGGAATATCTTTATTGTGAAGGGACAGTAGAAGATTAAGATTGAATATTCGTACATAAACCATGGTGTATAGTGTGGGACATTACTGATTAAGCTATTAAATTTTGTAATGGAACATTACAATCAATAATAGGACAATGTGAAGTGACAGTAGGCCATGGTGATTGAAGATAGGACAGTGGACCATTGCGAAATGGTTTGGACTATTATGAGAGAAGAGTAGATAATAGTGAAAGGACAGTGAAATATTCTAATGATACAGTGGAACATTGTGATGAGATAATGAATAATTGTTGTGTAACAGTGAATCATTGTGATGAGAAATAGGCCATTGAGTTGGGACATTGAATTATTGTTATGGGAGAGTAAATTAATAAAATGGCAAAGAACAGCATTATGATAGGGGATAAAAGAGTAGAATATAATTATGGCACAGTGGACCATTGTGATAATACACTGAATCACATGACAGGACAGTGAACAATAGTTAAGAGGACATTAAACCATTATTAAGGGACTCTAGAATATTGCAATGGGACAGTGGACAATGGGACAATGAGACAGTAAATTATTGCTACAAAACAGTGCATGATTGTTATGGCACAATGGACCATTGTGATTAGTAAGTGAATCAATGTGATTCAGGGAAGTAAACAGGTTGATAGAAGTCACGAAGTGGACCATTTTGATAGGACAATAGATATTTGTGAAAGAAGAAAGTATCATTGTGATGATACAGTGGGCCATTATGATGGGACAGTAGAAAAATGTGATTAGATAGTAAATCATTAAGGTGGGAGACTGGGCCATTCCTAGACAATGCACAGGGTATGAGAGAAATCCAGAGTCAGTATAAGCTAAAACTTCTGTAAGTGAGAGAGTTTAGAGAAAGGTACTCATACACTTTTTTTTTTTATCAATTTTTCTTTCTTTCTTTTATGAATTTATTTTTTTTACATTCCAATTCAAGTTCCCCATTCCTTCTCTCCTCCTGTTCCCCTATTCCCCTCCCCCACATATCATCTACTCTTCAGAGAGGGTAAGGCCTCCCTTGGAAGTCTAATAACTCTGTCCTACCTCCACATCCCTGTGTCAAGGTTCAGCATGGTATCTCTCCAAATAGAATGGGCTCTACTAAGTCAGTTTGTGCATTAGAGTTAGATCTTGGACTCACTGACAGTGGCTTCATATATTGTTCTGGTTATGCCATTGTCATCTATATTAAGGGAGTCTAGTTCAGTCTTATGTAGGTTTACCATTTGTCGTACCTGAGAGAGTGTTTTCTCACTAGCTCGGGTCAACTGATTCTGTGGGCTGCTCCATCATTATATTGACTCCTTTGTTCATATATCACTTCTCCCTTACTTCATTTGTACTCCAGGAGCGAGGCCCACTGATTAGTTATGGATTTCTGCATCTGCTCCCATCTGTTTCTGGAAGAGGGTCTAGCTTCTCTGGGCTTGGGAATTATAGGCTGGGTATCTTTTGCTTTATGTCTGGTATCTACTTAGGAGTGAGTACATACTATATTTGTATTTCTGGTTTGGGGATACCTCACTCAGGATGTTTTTCATTTTGTTTTGTTTTCTAGTTCTGTATATTTATTTGCATATGTTGGGATGTTGTTGTTTCTTACTGCTGAGTAGTAGTACTCCATTGTGAAAATAGACCATATATATTTTTTTCATTCTTCAGTTGAGGTGAACCTTGGTTGTTTCCAAAATCTGGCTATTGCGAATAATGTTCCTATGAACATAGTTGAGCAAATGACCTTGTGGTGTAATTGTGCCTCCTTTGGGTATATGCCGAAAAGTGGTATTGCAGGGTCTTGAGGTAGGTTAATCCCTAATTTTCAGATATCAACATACTGATTTCCACAGCAGCTATATAAGTTTGCATACCCACTAGCAATGGAGGAGTATTTCCTTTTCTCCAAGTCCTTTCCAGCATAAGTTGTCATTGGTATTTTTTATTTTAGCCACTCTGATCTATGTAAGATGGAATATCAGAGTGCTTCTGATTTATATTTCCCTGATGACTAAGGATGCTGAGCATTTCCTTAAGTGTTTTTATACCATTGGAGAAATTTTATAGCATCTATATTTGCAGTTCGGGAAATACAGCTATTTTGGGTTTTTTGTTTTGTTTTGTTTTTTGTTTTTAAGTCTGGCTAAGTTGTAATCAAAGACAGTTCCTGAGGGGAACTCATAACCCCTTACTTCAGTGGCTTCTCTTTGTATTCTTTCTTCTTCATTAAAATTCTATATAACCTAACATTATTAATTCAACTAGACAATATATTTTAAGGAAGAGTCACTTTCTTGATAATCCACATATGGAAACCCCCATTATATTGGAATGTATTCATGACAAAAACACACTGAGGAATCTCCCCACATCCCCTCACACCATGAGAGATATCAGAGAGAGGTTACAGTGGCAAACATGTAAAGGAACAGAAGAAACAAAAGACAATCCTGATCTATAGTCTCAGTCTTTCTTAAATTAGATTCCCCCTTCAGACAATTTCTTCCTGAGGGTTAACACCTTGAATATTAATTGTCATCTGCTGTTTTTTTTTTTTTTTTTTGATAATGGCCTCTGGAAATTATAAAGGAAGACTGGACCATATGAGAGGGAATAGGAGAGTTGAATGCAGTGAAGATATAGTAAAACTTTGTGATAGGGCAGTGAATCATTGTTAAGGGACTGTGGGTCTTTATTAAGGAATTGTTTGTTAGCACATAGGCATACCTGGCCCACCCCTGGAGACTTTACATACTGCATCACTCATGTAGGCACATGTTCAGTACACAGGAAATACCCTGGCCTGCTTTGTAGTCTCTGTGCACATGTGTTATGTCCCTCCCTTTAAAAAGGTGGGACCCTGCCTGTTCTCCCTCTTCTTCTTCTCTCCCACCTGTCACTCTCTACATCCTGTCTCCCTACCTGCCCCTCTGCACCTCTCTTTCCCTTCCCAAGAGGCTGTTCTTCATTCCTTTCATCTCTTCCTCCCTCTCTCTCTATGCCCAATAAAACTCCCCATGTGAGCTCTGTCTGCATGATGTGTCTGTCTCTCAACACAGTGGGGCCTCTTGGTTTCCACCCACCAAGGTTCATCTCACACCATATCATAATACTATTGTGATGGGATAATAGAACATTTTGATGGGATACTAGTTCACTGTGATAGGGAATAAGATATTGGTCAATTATTATGAGACTCTGGAACATTGTGTTAGCAAAGTGAGTCATTGAGATTGGGCAGTGAACCAAGAGATAGGACATAAACAGTGGCTACTTGTGATGAGAAAAAGTACTAGTGGCAAGGGACAGTGAGCCACTGTGATGAGACAGTGAAACATTTGACAGGATGAGACAGTGGATTTTTGTGGTGATAGTGGATCATTATGAGAGGAAATGAGACAGTTCATCACTGTGAAATGACAGTGGATCATATTGCTGGGCCAGTGAATCATGGTCATGACACAGTGTACCGATATTGCCAAACAGTGAATCATTCTGTGGGCCTTTGGATTATTGTAATGGACATCGACCAGTATGATGGGATAGTTGACATGATAAGAGGAAATAGAAGAATATTCCATTATGTTATGGCAGTGTAACATAGAGATGGGATAGTAAAGCATTGTAGTAGAATACTGGAATATTGTTGGAGAACAACATATCATTGTAATAGGAGATATGAATGTAGAACAGTATTAGGGTAAGATAGACCATCATGATAGGACAGAGGAACATTATTTTACATACCAATCCCAGGTCCTACTCCCTCCTGTCCTCCTGCATTCTACCTTCCACATATCTATCCCCATCTACTCCTCAGAGAGAGTAAGGCTTCACCCAGGGAGTCAATGTAATCAGGAACATCTTTTTGATGCAGAACCAAGACACTCTACCCTGTATCTACACTGAGCAAAGCATCCCTCAGAAGAGAATGAGCTCTAAAAAGCCAGTTCAATCACTAGGGATAAATCCTGGTCCCATTGTCAGTGGCCTCATAGACTGCCCAAGCCACATAGCTGTCACCCACATTCAGAAGGCCGAATTCAGTCCCATGCAGATTACTCATCTATCAATATAGAGTCAGTGAATTCCCACTAGCTCAGGCTAGCTATCTGTGGGCACCCCCAAAATGGTCTTAATCTCTTATTATCTATCCTCTCTCTCTTTGACTGTATTCCAGGTTCTTGGCCCACTGCTTAGCTGACACTCTCTGCATCTGCCTCTATCATGACTAGATGAAGTTTTATGATGATAATTCATGTAATTGTCCATCTGATTACAGGGGAAGGCCAATTCAGGTACCTCTCCCACTAATTCTTAGTGTCTAAGTTGGAGTTGTCTTTGTGGATGCCTGGGAATTTCCTTAGTGCCAGGTTTCTCACTAACCCCATAATTAATACATCAATCAAGATAGTTCTTTCCCTGCTCTCCCTCCCTGTCCTTCCTCCATCTCCACCATCCAGTTTCCTCATGATTTTCTCCCTTCCCCTCCCCTTCTCCTTTTTTCTTCTCCCCACTCCCTTCTGCCACTACACTCCCAATTTCTCAGTAATCTTGTTTATTTCCCTTTCCCAGAGGAATTCATATATGTCACTCTAATGGTTCTTCTTGTTACCTTGATTCTCTGGCATCATTGAATATAGGTTGGTTATCCTTTGCTTTACATCTATTATCCACTTATGAGTAAGTATATACCATGTTTACCTTTCTGGGTCTGGGTTACTTAAGTCAGGATTTTTTTCTATTTCTGTCCATTTGCCTACAAATTTCATATCATTGATTTTTTTTAACCATTGAGTAGTACTCCATTGTATAAATGTACCACATTTTAAATTTTTTTTAAATCCTTTCTTTGTTTGATGGGCATCAAGGTTGTTTCCAGGTTGTGGATATTATAAATAATGCTGCTATGAACAGTGGAGCTAATGTGCTTGTGATATTAGGGTATATCTTTTGGGAATGTTCCCAAGAGTGGCATTGCTGTGTCTCGAAGTCGACTGACTCCCAATTATTTGAGAAACCATCATACTAATTACCAAAGTGGTTGTACACTCCAACCAGGAATGGTGGAGTGTTTCCTTACTCTGTGTCCTCTCTAGCATAAGCTATCATTAGTGTTTTTTATCTTATCCTTTATGACTGGTGAGAGATGATATTTCATAGTCATTTACATTTTCATTTTCCTGATGGCTAAGGAAGTTGAGCAATTACTTGTCTTTTGGGCATTTGAGATTGTTCTGTAGAGAATTCTATGATTAGATCTGTACCCCATTTTTTAATTGGATTATTTGGGGTTTTAATGTCTAGTTTCTTGAGTTCTTTATATTTTTTTGGAGATAAGTCCTCTGTTAGATATGGGATTTTCAAAGACATTTTCACATTGTGTAGGCTGCCATTTTGTCTTATTGACTATATCCTTTCCCTCATAGCAGCTTCTCAGTTTCAGGAAGTCCCATTTATGAATTGTTGTTCTCAGTGTCTATGCTACTAGCATTATATTTAGAAAGTATTCTTTTGTGACCATGTGTTGAAGGCTAGTTCTCACTGGACTTTTGTGATGAAAGATAGGAAAATGAATAATGATTATGTTGTGGTGGAATGTTGTGATTTTACAGTGTAGCACCATAGAGGAACAGTGCAGCATTGTGATAGGCAACAGGACATTGGTCAATTTTTATGGGATATTGGACATTGTCATAAGACAGTGGATTTTGGTATGGGGAAATTAAGCATTAATATGAAACAGCAGAATATTGAGATGGGACATTTTACCTTCTGTTATAGGTAAAGGGAAAGGGGATATTGTGATGAATTTGTGAATCATTTTTATGAGACTTTGAACCATTGTGGTGGAATACTGGATCATTATAAAGGGACTGTGAATGACCATGACTAGTCAGTGAACATAGTGGTAGGATTGAAATCATAACTGAATCATTGTGATAAGGGATAGTGAAATATTGTTTGTGTACAGTGAATCGATATGGTAAGGAATGAATGTGGACCATAATTAAGAGGACGCGGAGCACTCTGATAGGAAAGTGGACTGTTGTTATGGATAATGAGTTATTGTATATAACTGTGGACCATTGTAATAGTTGCAATAGGAGAGTAGATTAATTAGATTAGAGAGTGGATCATTGTGATATGACTGTGAGCCATTGTGATGAAATAGTGAACCATTGTGATGACAAAATAAATCATTTTGATGGGACAGTGAATCATTGAGAGAATGAACCTTTGTCTTAAGACAGTGGAAACTGGAAGATGGACTAAAACAGTATAACACCTTGATGTGAATGACAGTGGAATTTTATGATGAGACAGTAAACCATTGTGATTGTATAACAGAACATGATTATGGGACAGTGAACTACTGTGAAAGGAAATGAGCACTAGAGAATTATTAAGAGAAAGTGGTTCCATGAGATGTTAAGGGGAGTCACTGTAATATGATCATGCATTAGTAAAATAGGACAACTGAATATTGCTATAAGTGATATGACTTTGGACCATTCTGATAAGACAATGGATCACTGTAATGGGACAGTCATTTGTTGAGATAGAACAGTGGGATGATGTAAGGGGAATTTGGATCTTTAAAATAAGACAGTGGAAGTCTGTGGATGAGACAGTGGGCATTCGATGGAATGACGAACATTGTGTGAGAGAATAGAATGGATCACTGTGATATGACAGAGAAACATTTTGAAGGACAGTGGCCCATTTTGATTGTATAGTGAGCAGAATGTTGCTAAGTGATAGTGGTACATTGTAATTGAATAGTGACCCATTACAATAAGGGTTAGGACAATAACCATTATGAGAGACAGTTGAGGTTTGTAATAGACCAATGAGTCATTGTAATATAAAAGTAAGTTTTAATGAGTGTAAAATGGATAATTATGGCAGAGAATTGTACGATGTACCATTGTTCTGTAACAGTACACACTTGTGATGGAACAGTAGACCATTGTGATATGATAATGGACTATTATGATATTATAGTGAATCATTGTCATGGAATAGTGGATCATTTTGATGGTACAGTGAAGAATTGTGATGTGACAGTGAACAATAGTGATGGAACAGTGAGTTATTGTGATGAGATTATGGATCTTTGTGATGGGATTTTGTGTCATTGTGGTGAGAAAGTGGGGCATTTTTGTGCAACATTTTGATAGAGCAGTGGATAATTACAGATTCATGGATGATTAGGATGAAAGTAGATCATTATGATGATACAGTTAATCATTGTGATGGGACAATGGACCACTGTAATGGGATAATGTATCATTATGATAAAACAACAGTGAATCGTGTTGGAGAAGTGAATCATTTTGCAGGAACAGTAGAAAACTATGATGTTGCAGCAGACAATAATGATGGGACAGTGAGCTATTATAATGACACTGCAGACCTTTATGATAGAACTTTGAATTATTGTGATGGGACAGTGGATCATTTTGATAAAACAGTGGTCACTGTGATGGGTTAATGAGACATTGTTGTTAGACAGTAAACATTTTGATGGGACAATGAGCCATTATGATGTGAATTGAATCGTTTTGACATGGAAAAGGATAGTTGTGATAAGTGAAAGGACATTGTATGATTATTATGAGACATTGTTGCATGGAATAGGAAATTGGACCACTAAACTGAGACAGCACAGTGTAGTGATGGGTCAATAAGGCATTATTATGGTGCAATGAATCAGGGAGATGGGGCAGTAGAACACTGTGATAGGACCAGGAGGATGACACAGTGAACCATTGTAATTTGATAGTGGAAAAATATAATGGGACAGTTGTCAATTATGAAGAAACAGTTTGGACATTATGATCGGAGTAGACCATTGTGATGAGTTGATCTTTCTGATTGGACTTTGATCATTTGACAGGAGAGTGGATCATTTTAATGGAATCACAGATCATTGTGATGTGACAGTAAACATCATGATGTGACACTGAGCCATTGTGATGAATGAAATACTGTAAAGGTATATCATTGTAACCCTTGTTAGAAGGCTTATGGAATTTGAATTCTATGATGAAACAGTGTTTCATCAATTTGATGGAACAAAGAACATTATTATGGCAGAGTAGACAGTTGTGCAGGAATAGTAGAACAGTTTTGGGACAATGGACCATTGTGATAGGAGATAAGACAGTAGTCCATAACTAAAGGAAATTGAAGTAGACCATAGTTATCAGATAGTGGATTGATGTGATGGTACTGTACACTTATGTGACAGGACAGTAGAAAATTTTAAGTGGGGATAAAAGTGGGACACTGATATCACAGTTGAATATTATGATGGGAAAATAAACCATAGTGATGAGATAGCAGAACATTGTTATGGGATACTGTACCATTGCAAAAGAAAGTGGATATTGGAGAATTATTAAGGTAATGTGATACAATGATATATTACAATTAGTCACTGTTAGATGGGGCAGTTGAACATTGCTATAGGATATACGATTTATACCATGGTGATGAGGCTTTAGATCTACCAATGAAACATTGAAACTTTGTGATTAAAAAGTAAATAATTATGATTTGATGATGGTCCATTGTGAAAGGAGATAGATTAATAGAGTTATGTGATGAGATAGCACATAAGTGTTATAAGGGCTGGACGATAATGATGGAATAATGAAATATAATGCTAGGAAAGTGAATCATTGTGAGGGACATATGGCTGATTTGATGAGAGAGTGGTTAATTGTGATGAGGTGGAGAGCTATTGTGATTGGAAGGCAAATCATTGTAATAGAACAGTAAATATGTGTTATGAGACCATTGTTATAGGGAATAGAACTTTGAACTATTGCACTAAGATAGTGAAATAATGTGATAGAACAGTGATTAAATAGTGAACTAAAGTGATAGAAAAACTAATTATTCTGATGGGACAGTCAATCAATATGACAGGGAACAGAAGTATGAATTACCTTGATGGGACAGTGGATCATCATTATTGGACAATAGATCATTGTGAGAAGATGTACAGTTGAATACTGTGAATAGACAAGAATCATAGTGATGGAACAGGGAATTCTTATTATGGAACAGTGTGATTGAACTGTAGATATTTGTCTTTGAACAGTGAACAGTGTGATAGAATAGTTGAACGTTGTGAGAGAAAAAAAGGAATGAACTATTCTGATGTGACAATGAAATATTGTGATAGAATAATAAACAACTGTGATGAAATATTGGAACATAGTTATATAACAGTGTACCAGTGTGATAGGAAATAGGACAGTGAAGCATTATTTTTTTAAAGTGCTGCATTGTGATGGAGCATTCAAAATTGTACTAAGGAAGAAGTGTGTGGAACATTAAGGGAATGAGGAGTTCTAGGATGGAAAATAGGATCATGGATCATTATGATAGGACAGTGGATCATTGTGAAGATGTAGAATAACATTGTTCAGGGATGGTGGAATTTGGGGGTAGGGGATAAGAGCAGTACATAATTAAAGAACTGTGGAACGTTGTCATTGGGAAGCAGAACATTGTTATATGACAACGTTATATTGTGATAGTAATATGAACAATTTGGTGAGACATAATCATGGCAATGGGGGAGTAGATAATTTGGATGAGACAGTGACCCTTGTGATAACAATGTGGGCCATATTGACAGCACAGTGAACCACTGTGACGAGAAAGTAAATTATTGTAATGGGGCAGTGGAGTTTTATGATAGGAAAATGGTCAATTGTGAAAGAAAATAGGACCCTGGAACACTTTGACGTTATTGAAGAACTTGATGGGATATCAAACCATTGTGATGGCATAGTAGAAGTTTTATAGGACAGTATACCATTGGTAAAAGGGAATGGACATTGTACATTATTAAGGAAAAGTTGTGCAATGAAATATTACAAGGAATTACTGTTATACAATCATGGATGATTAAGGTAGAACCTTAGAATAGTTTTATATGCAAAAAGGCTTCAGAAAATAGTGGTGAGGCAGTGGGACTTGGAGATAAATTAGGGAAATATTTGGATGAGAAAGTGAATGATTCTGAAATGATTGTGGGCCATTGTGATATTGGATAAGACAATGAAATCTTGTGAGGGGACAGTGAAACATTGTAATGGGACAGTGTATCATTATGACAGAACAGTGAGGCACTTCATTGGGGTAGAGGGATATTGTGATGGAATCATGGCTTGTTATTATGGGATTGAATCATTGTGATTGAACAGTTAATCATTGTGATGGGAAAGTGGACCATTATAATGTTTCTGTGGATCATTTTGATAAAGAATACAATAGAGCACTATTTTGCTATTGCAGTAAACACTGTGAAGTATTTTTATGTGACAGTAAACCATTGTGGAAGGGGATAGGAGATTTGACCATTGAAATAACACAGTGGATCATTGATATTGTAAAGAGTATCATTGTGGAGGAACAGTAAATATTTCAATAGGGAACAGGACAGTAAGGCACTGTGATGAGAGAAGAGGATATAGTTATGGGAGAGTGAACTTTTGTTTTGGGACGGTAAGTCCCTGTAGTTGGACAGAGAATATTGTAATGGGTGAGCCATAGTAATGGGGAAATAAAACACTATGATGGTAAATGAACCAATAAATAGTGAGTCGAAAAATGAACCACTAATGTGTGAGTGAGCCATTGTGGCAAAAGAGTGGATGGGTTGGTAAAATAGTATAATGCAAACACTGGATCATTGTAATAAGGGGTAGAACTTTGAAACCTTATTTTAACATATTTAACATATTGGAACATTGTATGAGAGTCATTTTGATGAAATATTGAATCATTTTGAAGGAACAGTGTATCACTGTAACAGTGGATTGTTCACTAGTATATCACGGGATTCTGGAACATTGTGATTGAGAAGTAGATGATTATGATAAGACAGTGAATCACTGCTATGAGACAATAGCTTATTTTATGGACAGTTGACAATTGTAACAAGGGATAATACAATGGACCATTATGAAGAGAATGTGGGATTTCTTTTTAAGTGTGTTGGGTCTTTGAGCCATTGTGATAGGATAGTGGAACATTGCATGGTAATGGGTCAGTGGATCATCATGATGGCACAGTGAAGTATTATGATAGGGGAAAAAAGATTGATCCATTATCATGTTATGATGGAGAATAGTACTAGGACAATGAATCATTGTGATGGAACATTTACCAATTTTATGGGACAATAGGTAATTGTGAAAAGGAAAAAATAATACAGTTAACCACTGTGCGAAAACAAGGACTATAGTGATGGGAGAATGAATCATATTAAAAGAGTAGATAATAAAGAAAGGACAGTAAACCATTGTAATAGGATAGTAGAACACTGTGATATGAGAGTCGATAATTTTAAAGATAATAAGAGAGGGAGCCATTGTTAAAGGAAAGCAGAGAATTGTAGTGATACAGTTTTATCATTGTGAGAGGATGGTGGAAATTGTGGTGAAAAGATAGATAATTGTGGAAGGGCAGTATACCAGTCTGATGGTAATGGAATAAGAGATTTGACCTCAGTGATACAAAATTGGAGCATTGTGTTTGGTTGGACAGTTCACCTTTGTAATGGGATATTGGTCTACTGTGATTGTAAAATCAATCATTTGGAGGAAAGAATATGCTATTGTTATGTGACAGTGGGCCTTTGTGACTGGAGAGTGAATCACTTTGATGAAAAATTGGCTCATTGCAATTGCACAAAGAATCATTATGATGGGACAGTAGACAACTATGATGGGAGAGTGGATCACTGTGATGGTACAGTGGGCCATTGTAATAACACAGTGGACCATTGTGATGAGACAGTGGAACATTTTAAAAGACAGAAGACCTTTGTGTTATGAAAGTGAAAAACTACTGATAGGACAGTGAAACCTTTTTATGTGACCATGGGCAGTTGTGATGAAACAGAAGTATTGTGATTTGACAGTGAATCATTTTTCATGGAAAGTAAACCATTGTGACAAGCTTTAGGATAATAGAGTATTCTGATAAGACATCTGATTATTGTGATGGAATAATGAAACAGTATGATGGGACAGTGGACAATTTTGATGATGTATACAGTATTAGACCACTATCTCACTACAGGGTAGTGTTGTAATTAAAAGTGGAACTTTCTTATAGGATAATGAATCATTTTGATGAAAGAGTGTTATCATTGTGATGGTGTATAAAACATTGGTCCATTATTACATCATAGTGAGACATTATGATCTCTGGAGCATTGTGATGGAACAGTAAGACAATAGATCACTGGAATGGTATACTTACTCATTGTAACAGGATAGGACAGTGAACCATTTTGATAGGATACCAGAACATTTGATGGAGCAGTGGGCCACTGTAATGGAACCATGGACCATTGTTATTGGAGAGTAAATATTGTGACTGGAAAATGGACCATTGTGATATGACAGTTGGTAATAGAGATATATCAATGGACCATCATTATGGCACAGTAAATCATAGTGAAGGAAAAGGAAAACATTGTGATGAAATGGTGGGACATTGGGTTGGGGTAATACATCATTATGGTGAGATATGAGACCTTTGTCCCAGGAAAGTAAATCATTGCAAAGGTACAGTGGACTATTGTGATGTGATTGATGAGACAATTGGCCACTGTGATTGAGAGTAGATAGTTTTAATGGGTTATTATACCATTCCTATTGAACAGTGAGTCATTATGGTGTGCCTATGGACTATTATTATGGAAAAGTAGTTATGAAACCATTATAATGGTACAATCAAACTTTTAGAAGTTATGAATCATTGTGGTGAGATGGAAGTAATTTGTGATAGGACAGTGGATAATTGTGATAGAATAGTAAATCATTGTGAAAGGACAGTGACCTCTTGTGATCTGGAATAAGACAGTGGATCCCTGTGAAATGACAGTGGAATGTTGTAATTGTAGAATGAATGACTGTGAAAACACTGTTAACCATTTAGATAAGGTTCTTGAATATTGTGATAGGTCAGTGGGCTATGTTATAAGGAACAGAATATCCATCCATTAATATGAAGCAGTAGAGCATTAGGATGGGAGAGTGAATCATTGTGAGGTGATGATGTAGCATCTCATGAAACAGTAAATCTTTGTTAGTGTAAAGAGTACAGTGGAGCACTGGCATGAGACAGGGAACATGTGGTGGACAGTCAATCTTTGCTATGGAATTTGGATCATTGTGATGGGACAGTGGATGGACAGCATCCAATCACAAATTTCCACAGTTCCATCATAATAGTACTCTGTTCTCATAGTATGTCACAATCTCATAAAAATGGAACACTGTCCCATTATCACAATCCATGCTCCAATAATAACTGAGTACTGTTCCATAACAATGATCACTAGCTAATAATGATGGTATATTTTCCAATTAAAATTATCTGTTGCCCAATCACAATGGCTCACTGTTCCTTGACAATCATCTACTGTTTCATGATAATGAGTGAATAACTTTGGATAAACAATGGACTAATGTGAAGAAATAGATGTTGTGATGAGGCAGTAGAGCACTATTATTGGGCAGTGGGACATTATGGTGGGAAAGCAGATCATCTTCATGGTTTAGTGCACTATTGTAATAAGAGACAGGGCACTGGATAATTTTTATGGCATGATAGAGAGGTTTTAGATGTAATAGATGACTGTGATGAGACAGAGAAACACAGTGATAGGTCAGTGAACTGTTGTTATAGGAAGCAGATCATCCTAATGAGACAATGGTCCATTATGATTGCACAACAAACAATGTAATAGGGCAGTGCATTATTCTGATGGGACAATGAGCCATTGTGATGAGACAATGAAACATTGCTTGGATATTGAATAATTGTGAAGGTATAGTTGACCATTGTGATTAAACAGTGGGCCATTTGATAAGAGAAAAAGACAATTGTCAAGTATGGTACAGTAAAGCATTATGGTAGGACATTGAATCATCATGAAGAGCAAGTAAATCATTGTAAACCAAATAATGCACCATAATACAGTGGACCATTGTTATAAGACAATAAAACATTATCATAAGAGATAGGAAAATGTCTAGTTGTGATATAAGAATAGCCTATTTTAATGGGACAGTGAATAAGTTTTAATGAACAGTAGACCATTGTGATGGGAGAGTTGTTAATTGTGAAGGAAGAGTGCATAATTGTAATGGGATAGTAACCAATTATGGTTAGACAGCAAACAATAGTGATGAGAGAGTGAAGATTTTTGAAGGGAAGAGTGAACCATGATAAAGAGGGAATAGAAGAATTAACCACGTCTTAGGACTATGAATCATTATTAAGCACTTTGATAGGTGGACCATTGTGATAGGGGATGGGACAATGCTCAATTATGGGACAATGTGAAATTGTAATGGTAACATGTTATCATTGTGATGGGAAAGTAAAGTATTGGGACAGGACAGAGAACCAACTACCCTCTAATAAAGGCTAGGATAGTGGGCCAATGTAAAGAGACAGTAGAGTGTTATGACATGGGATAGGACAATAGCCGTTTGTTATGGGAGGTGGCCCATTGTGATAACAAAATGCCTTATTGTGATGGGACATCAGAAAAAAATGTCAGAATAGTGAAACATGGTTAATAAGACTGTGAATCATTGTGATGAGAGAGTTAATCATTGTGAGGGGACAGGTGACCATTCAGATAAGAAAGTGGGTCATTTTATTGGGCAGTAGACCATTATGACAAAACAATGGTACAGTGTAATGGGATAGTATATTATTGTAATGGAATGGTGGACCATTAGTATGTGAGTGAAACATTTTGATAGTACTATGAATCATGATCAGAGAGTAAACTGTTGTGATGAGAGAGTGGATCATTGAGAGGGACCAATACAGTGGGCCACTGCAATGTAGCAGTGGAAAACTGTTATGGAATCATGAATATTTGCCATATATTTATGGACCACTATGATGGCAAAGTTGACCATTGTTACAGGAATATGATTTTATATCATTTTGATGAACCAGTGGATCCCTGACATGGGAGAATAAAATAGTATTATGGGAAAGTCAATCATTAAGACAGGATACTAGATTATTGTGATAGGAAATAGGATAGTGGACCACTATGATTGGGTAGTGTATTCCTGTGTGAATCATTATAATTGGACAGTATGTAACTGTTACAGAACAGAAAATCAGTGTCATGGGACTGTGGAACATTGTAAATGGCAGTAAATGATTGTGAGTGATAGTGGGCCATTGTAAAGGGAGAGTAAATCATTGTGTTAGAACAGTTCACCACTGAGATTGAATTGAGACAGTGGACCATTGTTCTAGGGCTGTGGATCATTGCAATGGGAGAGTGAATCATTGTCATGGGACAGTGAATCATTGTTATGGGACATTGGACCATTGTTATGGGACAATAGACCATTTTAATTTGTCTGTGAATCATCAGTTTGATGGGATGGGGGTTCTTCCTCATGGAACTGTAGATCATTGTGATTGTACATGAGTCATTGTGTGGGAATAGTCGACCACTGTTATTGAAGATAAGACCATTTTGTAAAGAGAATGAACAGTTCTGAGAAGGAATAGAACACCTGATAAGTTATCGTGGAATATTGTGAAAGGACAGAGAAGGATTGTTAAGGAACTGTAGGACACTGCAATTAGATAGTGCAGCATGGTGATAGGTGAAAGGACAATGGTCAATTATGATGGTACAGTCAAGCATTGTAGTGGGACACTCAATAATTGTAATGGAAAATTGAATTATTGTTTAAGGACAGTGAACCATGAAATGAATAAGACAGTGGGCTGTTGTGAAGAGATAATGGAAAATTATGACAGGGGATAGGACAATGAATGATTATGATAGATGTGGGGCCCATTGTGATGAAACAGTTTTCCATTGAGATTGCACAGTGAAACATTTTGATAGAGCAGCAAATCATTGTAAATTGGAAAGTGGACCCATGTGATAGGAAGTGGATGATTGTTTTGGGACAGTGGACTTCCCAAAGTGTAAAGGACAGTAGACCATTGTGATGGGAGAAAAGTTCAGTATTATGGGACTTTGAACCATTTTGGTGGGACAGTGGAAAGATTTAAGAGAGACTAGGACAGTGGACTACAACAGTGTTACAGTGAAAAATTGTGATGGGAGCATGAATCTTTGTTATGTGAGCATGGATCTCTGTGGTGGGAAAGCTAACCATTGTTATAGGGGATATAAATTTGAACCATTATAATGAAACAATGAATCTTTGAGGTAGAAGAGTGAAATATTGTGGTGGAAAAGTTAACCGTTCTGATAGGAAAATAATCTTTTTTGGAGTAGGGAATAGTAAAGTAGAAAATGGTCATAGCACAAAGGATTGTTTTAGGTGGACAGTGTATTCTCATAATAGCCCAGTCTTTCATTGTAACATTACAGAGAATTATTATTATGAGACAGTGGATCATTATGAGGAGGACAAGTACTCTGAACCACAGTGAGAAGACAGAGGAATGTAGCAGTAGCATAAAAAAATTGTTTTAGGAAAGTGAAACATTTGGATGGAGCATTGGACCATTGTTTTTGGACAGTGAACATTGTGATGGGAAGATAGACTTTTGTGATGGGACAATGGACAAGTATGATAATTCAGTGGGCTGTTTTATAGAAGGACTGAGGAGATGAGACAACCATGAATGGACAGTGAAATACGATGGAGTAATGGGAAACTGGATCATTGTAGTAGAGATAGGATATTTTGCCATTATTATTGGATTTTGGAGCATTGTGATTGTAGAGTAGAGTTTTATGTTTGGATAGTGAATCATTATGATTTTTAATTTGGGGGCTAGGGAGACTTGATTTCTAAAAGGTGATAAGCATCTGCTGCTCTTGCAGAGGACTAAGGTTCAGAGCTTCAATATCTCACTTGTGTTTACTACCATCAATACCTATGCTTTCAGGGCATTTAACATGCTATTCTGACCCATATAGCTACTAGGAACACATATGGTACACATATATACATGTTCTTGTTTATATTTCTGTTTTCCTCTATCTCCAACTTTCTGATTTTAGAAATAAAATTTTCCAATTATGCTTCTCAGATAATTAAAGGTGTTTGTTTTTTAGCTTATTGGCCAAGTCTGAAACTTAAATATCTGATACTAAATTGTACCCAAATTTGTCAATTATAGGTTTTTCTTAAATCTTTATTTTTATTTTTTTTTCCTTTTTTATTTAAATTTGAAACAAGGTTGTTTTACATGTCAACCCCAGTTACTTCACCCTCCCATCCTCCCCTATCATCCCCCACCAAACCGCAGCCCATCCCCTTTCTGGGAGTCCCCTTTCTTTGGGTCTGTCACATAATTTGGGGGAGGGCCTAGCTGAGAAAGTATCCCTCAATGTGGGATGGGCTCCTGAAGTCTATTCGTATACTAGGGACAAATACTGATCCATTACTAGAGGCCCCATATACTGCCCAATCCTCCTAATTAGCACATGCATTCAGGGGATCTGCGGGTTTCTCAGCTTTCAGACTGGGATGCATGAGCTCCCCGTTGTTCAGGTCAGCTGATTTTGTGGCTTTCTCCAGCCTGTTCTTGACCCCTTTGCTCATCACTTCTCCCTCTCTGTAACTGGATTCCAGGCGTTCAGTTACTGTTTTGCTGTGGGTGTCTGCTTCTGCTTCGATCAGCTACTAGATGAAGGCTCTAGGATGGCATATTTCATTATCATGGGAAGGGATGATACTCTTCCTTTCCCTCATAAACCATCTTCCTGCATAGAATACATCATGTATATCGATACTAGTACTAGCACTTCTGCATACAATATTAATATTGCAGAAACTAAATCCAGAGATTGCATTTCTTCTTCTATTCTTTATTTGTGTGATTGAATACATGACATCATATAGAGAATGTTGTAAAATTAATTTTCCCATACTATCTGTATTTCGGAACTCAAATTTTGCTGAAATTTTCCAAGTCTTGAATTTACCATCAGAAGCCTAGTGTAATACATGCTGATAACTTAGTCAAACACTGGTCTCCCCAGGGGGAAAAAACAGTTAAGCATTTAGAGTGCATTCATTGCAGATCACTTGCTGAGTTATACATTCTAAATACGTAGAACTGAAAATCAGTATGGAAAGAGTACTTCTTTGAAAAAGGCTGATACATTGCAGTAAAAAGCTGAAATTTACAATTCTGTACCTATGACACACAGTGATGGGAGCTCCTGAAAACTTTCTCCAGTTCTGATTGTCTGGACATCAGGAGTGTGAATTTCTGAGATGAACCATTCTTAGAGTCTGTGATCTAGAATATTCAAGAAAAAAAAGAAAAGAAAAATATATCTCTCAAGTAAATAAAAAATTAGTGACAGATTTGGACATAAGAACTTACAACTACAAGGGTAATAAAATGTTTTGAGGATGGGACGAAATGGTAGTAATAATATGATACATGTGATCAATAGTAACAGCTAATAAATATTTAAAGCTTATTTTATAGTAAGGGTTTTGTACTACTTTAACATCCCTTAATTTTTACTGTGATGTAGTGGTGATAATAAAAAACTACAAAGAGAAAAATTTAAGGTGGAACAGTTGTATGTTGGTTCATGTTTTACAACATATGGTGGTGAAAGTGGTATAAGCATGGTAGACCATTTCACTGCATAGCTCCAATCATGTGTATCAGATTCTGTTCAAATCTCAAAAGAGTCAGAGGTCAAATATGTTCTTCAAAGGCCTGCCTCTGATGACTCAATTCAACCTGTTAATACTCATGTCCTTAAGTCTCTATATCATTCTCAAACAAACCCATCAACTAAGGGGAATGAGTTTTCAAGCTGAATCTGTTGTAGACATTTCAAATTCATATACTAAAAATAACCATGCTCATAGATTTTATTCTCTTTGTCTCTGTCTTTCTGCATCCATTTGAATCTATTTTCCTCCATATTCACACAAGAAATACTACAGTTAGGTTTTGGGCTTAGGTTTGCTGGAATCAACTCATGGACTTGAACTCTTTTTTGAATTCAGTGCTTTGCAAGAATAGCCATAACTGGGGAAGCCAGAGGAGATTGAGGAAGGTTGACAGGCCACTTAGCAGCATGGAAGAAAAGCTACTGCTTGCCAGTTATGGTTACTAGATTAAAAAGAGTGGTTTTAAGCAGCAGATAATATTCATGTTGTAATTTGTCCATTCTAATTGTCAGCTGTCCATCAAGGTAAGACGTATTCATGAGTTTGCTCATACTAGATGCTGTATCTTAACATTACAAGAAACTAGACATAAAACTACCAAATAGCCCAATTAAAAATGTCAATATCCTTTGTTATCAGGGAACTACAAATCAAAAGCACTCTGAGATTCCATCTTACATGGATCAGAATGGCTATAATCAAAAACACCAATGGCAGCTTATGCTGGAGAGGATATGGAGAAAGGAGAACACTTTCATTGGTAGTGTGCATGAACACTTGCACAGCTGCTATGGAAATAAGTATGGTGATATCTCAGAAAATTGTGGATGTATCTACTTTAAGACCCTGAAATACCACTTTTGTGCATTTACCCAAAGAAGGCACATTTATACTACAAGGCCATTTGCTCAACTATGTTCATAGAAACTTTATTTGTAATAACCAGATCTTAGAAACAACCTAGATGCCCCTCAACTGAAGAATTGATAAAGAAATTATGGTACATTTACACAATGGAGTACTACTCAGGATAAAGAAGCAATGACATCTTAAAATTAGAAGGCAAATGAACAGAACTAGAAAAGACACCCCTAGTGAGGTACCCTATCAACTAGAAGTCCTAGTCATGGGGGATAAGTGGAATGGCCACAGTGGTGCTGACAACTCTGAGTGGCATTTGAGTTTCCATCTGAACTTTGTATTAAGATGATAAATGAGACAACTTATTTCATGTGTTTGAGCATACCATGTCTCTTTCTTAAAATGCTACTGAAATCAAGTGAGGGTGTGCTCATGCACAGCATTTGAGGCAATGTCTAGCATCCACAGAGTGCTGTTGGGCTAGAGAATTCTGGTGGCCACATAGTCATGGGGAATAAGGAAGAGGAGATGATGACAGTTTTGTCATAGAGGACAAAAACTGATGTTTGAAAAGCAACTAGTAAAATAACAGAAGAATTAAAACCACATCATGTCAGTGTTGATAAAACATGAAAGAGACTTCTGATATTGGAATCCCTGTCATGCTTTCATGGTTGAAGGCAGCCTGATATCTCCTGCAAGAGTAGAACCAGTTCTTTTGATAAAAGTTATTCAAGCTGAAAACTGAGGAGGCCAAATATAAATACTTACATAACTCAAAATTATGTAAGAATTTTAAAAACACTGAGTACAAGTTGTACTAATAGGATTGAGTGCCTCCCTTTGAAACTGTCAAAGTCATGAATGTTGCCACTTAACTAACTAAACAGTGTTCATAATTCTTTACCGTATATGTCACTGATCCCTCCATTTGTCTGTGTAGGCTGCACTAGTCACTTTTCAGTAATACATGCATAACTATCAGATTCATTTCCTAGAACCTTGTCACTTTTGTGTGGCTCCTATCCCTACCTTTATCTTAGTCTGTGTGGTTTAGATACCTTTAACGATCATCTCAATTTGAGGCAAAAGCATAGTACTTAAAGATAGAGCCTTATGGGGTCTTGGTTGGGAAGTACTCCACAGCCCTGGCAGAGCTACTGGATCCTTGTGAGATTCTATTGAAAGGAATCATGTTTAGTCCTAAAACATGAACAAATGTAGAAGTTAAAGTTGGCCATCATGTTGTTGCCCTAGAGACTAAAAAGACAGAGACAGAAAATGAGGATTGATTGCCTTTTGTGACTAGAATCTGCTAACACTAAAGTTGGATAACTCTATACATAATCCTACACCAATTAAAAAAAGAATTCTGTTTGCTCAAGTGATACTGAGATGGGTTTCTGTTCCACAAAAGAAAATCATAAAGGATTTCAGTAATGTTAGTAACTAAGGGTTCCTTGGTTCCTCTTCCCCCAGATGCTGCCTCTATTCCTGCACTTTTGATAGAAAATGTGACTCCAGTATTCATGGTTGAACCAGATTTGTAACATTTGGGACATTGTTCTTTTCATATAAATTTGAAGTCATTTATTTGGGTAATATTAACCAATGTTAAATAAGCATGTAGCATATTTACTAATATCATTGATAATAGGTGATATGGGGTCTTCTTACCCAGCCAATATGAATTGTTGAGTAGGAGAGAACAGGATCTCCCAATGCTGGCATTCCTGGGCTCTTGAACACCTATTGCTTAGAGGGTAGACTGGAAGGTTCAGAGTCTCAAAGCCTGAGAGCTTGTGTTGTATTGCACCATGATTTGGATGACAGAAACTGACATCACAGGATGCTCAAATTGGAGGCATAATTCTTTAGTTACCAGTGTCCCTGTGTTTCTTTGCTGCTGATATCCCCGAATCCTTCTGTGTCTTCTATTTCCACTCATATATGCCCCCACCTACTTGCAGAAATTCTTTAGCTGTCCCCTGACTGCTGTTGTCACTGTCACCACTGACATTACTGTTCTAATCTATAATAGAGATTAGAAGAAGGAAAGAAAAAACATTTCACTGAGATAATACTTTATCACTAGGAGGCAGTGAAGGAGAAATTTAACTAGCTTAGTTATAAGGTGATTGACAAGCCTGCTGCTATAGACAGAGGTGTGGCAAGTTATCAGCACTAATCACATCCACACAGTGTGGCAAGCACTCATGTAGTTGGAAGTTTCTGTTCCACTTGGATCTGCTGCCATTCAGTCACATCAGCACAAAGAGGCTTATATTAATTATAAACTGTTTAGCTTATTGTTCTGACTTATAACTAAAAAACTCTTACAACTTAAATTAACCCTTAATACTTACCTCTGTTTAGCCACATGGCCTGGTACCTTTTTCAGTAAAAACTTCCCATCTTGTTTCCTCTGTGTCTGGCCTATGACTAAATCTCTGCCTTACCTCTTTCCAGAATTCTCCTAGTCTGGTAGACCCACCTATAATGCCTGCTTGACTACTGGCCAATCAGCATTTTATTAAAAAATATAAGTGACAAATCTTTTTTTTTTTCTTTTATTTTTTTTATTTATTTTTATAACCAAGTCCATTTAAATGAAAACAAACATTTATAGACAATATTTGGGAATTTGGGCGTCGTTCTTTCCAAACTACTTCCTGCTGGTAAGGGGTGCTGTCATGGGGGATTCGAAGAAGATTCAGAAATCCTGGCTGTAGTCTGTAAGGCTGCTTTGTCCAGATGTTTTGAATGTAGGATCACCTCATACTCTGTTTCAGGTGGTCTGGCTTGATCAAACCACATTAGTCTGGAAGGAATCCACATCTTTTCATTTTCTGTGGAAACAAAAATAGAAATCCTTTTCCCCAGTAACTTGTCCTTGAACTTAAATTTTGGAGTCAAAGCATTTTTTTTTAATTTATTATTTTACATGTCGATCCCAGTTCCCTCTCCCTCCTTCCCTCTTTCCCTCCCTCCCTTCTTCCTTCCCTCTCTTCCTCCCTCCCTCCTTTCCTCCCTTTTACCCTCTCTGCCCTCTCACAGGCATTCTACCATCCTCCCCTCCCATCCCCCCAACCCAATTCCATATGTAGGGGAATGCCATCCAGTTGGGGTCATGTAGGTCTGACAGGTCATGTGAAGTAGGGACTAAGGCTTCTCTCCTGTCTCTAGATTAAGGCAGTTATCCCTCCATGGGGGATATGTTCGCAAAGTCCTTTTGTGCACCAGGGATACATCCTGGCTCCACTGTCTTTCATGATACAGGTCTTGGGGAGGTCAGGGATAACAGGAACATACCTAAACATAATAAGAGCAATATACAGCAAACCAACTGCCAACATCAAACTGAATGGAGAGAAACTTAAGCCAATTCCTCTAAAACCAGGAACAAGACAAGGCTGCCCTCTCTCTCCATATCTCTTCAATATCGTACTAGAAGTTTTAGCTAATGCTGTAAGACAAAAAAAGTGACCAATCTTTACAGTGAACAAGAAAGAACATTATCCCACATCACATCTTTGCATGCAAATTACTGTGTTTGTACCACTCATTACAATCCTTCATGCAAATGAGAACTGGAGTGTCACCAATCAAAAGCCTTTCACTTAGCCATAAGGAGAGGAGTTTCACTCTAGCCTAGGTCACAATGGCTGAAGGATTATCTTAAGTTAACCCAAGATTTACTTACAAGGCTAAAGCCTGGAGTGGCCAGGATGGAAAGATTTGTTCCACTTGAAACAGTAGTCCTTTAATGAGGACACTGGATTCTCTTCAGTGTGCATTAATGTTAAATGTCCTCAACTGATAAGCTGTCATGATGCCAGTGTATGAAGGGGCTGCTTAGTTGACAGCTTCTTAGTCAAGGCTATTAGGCATAAGGAGAGTGTCTGTCAAATGACAATCTCAAGAAAATTTTAATCATTCCTGCTAATCATTGCCAAGGCATCAATGGTGAAGGCTTATCAGCAGCTCAGCACAAAACTGAAAATTCTAATTAAACTTGACAGGAATTAATAATATTTAGCAATGCTTGGTGCTTAGTTCCTGTCCCTATATATCAGGGAATGTTGGATACCTATGATCTGTTCCATACTGGCAACATGTGTATTTAATGAAAATGTATATATACTCAGAAGTAAGGGGAATAATCAGTTGCCATGTAGATGATTACAACCTTTCAATAATTTTCAGTGTTTTGCCACATGGAACTGACTACTATTTTATAGCTTATGTACATACTAGCTCATGTATCATTTTTCCTCCCTTCCCCCAGTGTTGCCCAGTGTCCCTCTATGAAACAGAAAATTATTGTGTCTGGTTGCAATGATGTTACAATATCTGACAGAGATATTCTCTGGTATATTATCAGGTTTCCCTGGTTGCAAAAAAATCAAATTAAATCAAAATGAACAAAACTTTGAAATGTTAGTTTTAATGAACCATATTGAACTAATATTGATACCACATGTAGGTATCTTCTGAGCATTTTAAATGCAGTAACTTTGGAGCTAGAGATATTGTTTAGAAGTTAACATGCACTGGGTTTGCAGAAGACTTGAATTTGTTCCCAGCACCCACATTTGGCAGCTCACAGCTGCCTGTTCATTCCAGCTCTAGTGGATCCTGTACCTACTCTAGGCACCTGTTCTAATGTGCACATACATGTGCATCATGTAATTCAGAACAAATATCAACCCTGGAGCTGGAGGTAGAATCAGATGTGAGCTGCAACTGAATCTTGGCAACCATAGTCCATATCTTTGCAAAAAGCAGCTGCACCATCTTGCCAGCCCTCAGAATAAATTCATTGAGATTTTTATTAGTGGTTAGGAATGTAACCTACATGGGGCATAAAATAATGTATAAGACATAATGCAACGATTTTAGCCCTGTTACAGATCAGAGATTATAGGCATCTTCCTAAGAACTATAAAACTGAACAAATTAAACCTACAATACTCATAAGAAAACAACTACAACTTTTCTTTTCCTAAACGTTTTTCAGTAAAACTCTTCTGTTATTTTTTTATATACTGCAAAATAGTGTGAGAATACACACACACACGTATGTATATATATATATATATATATATATATATGCATATACGTACGTACATATGTACACGTGTGTGTGCGTGCGTGTGTGTGTGTGTGTGTGTGTGTGTGTGTGTGTGTATTTCCAGTGTGGAGTTGAACAAATGTTTTGGAGGGTATACTCCTAGTGGTGATTTACTTTAAATGTAAACCAATTAGGCAACATTTCCCATGTAGCTCTTTTGTAGGAATATGAGGTTGTCCTGAGTCCTTGTCGGTCACCGTCAATCCAACTGGGCACTTTCTTGGTCATGTGACTTGTTGTATAAGGACAATGGTATACAGAGAATGGAGTACCATTTCTCCCTGGCTTGTCTTCTATGTGCATCCTCAAATCCTGCTTCCATCCTCCTTATCATCTAGGAATTCTTAATCTGCAAACCTTCCTGACATTTTTTCCTTTTCCATTAATGGATTACACTGTAAAAAGACACTTTCTATTATTTTTTCCCCTGTAGCTCTAACTGATATGCAAATCCAACACCACCCACTTTACCTCATGATGAATATTGGAGTTGTTTAAAATGGAGGAGGTCTGTATAACCTTGTGCTACAGTAAATGCTTTTTCTAGTTCAAGAGAAGTAAATAATTATACAGAGAAGTCTAGAATGTTTCTTTAACGAATACAACAAATAACTTGAATGAAATAGTTCAGATATAGTCTTCAACAGTTTTAATATTCTTTTGAAGTATTTGTGTTACTAAGGCTATGAGTTTCATGTGGAACCAAGAGAGAAGGAATTTGTACTCTGCTTGTATCATATTGTTCACAATATGTCATATTTTGGGATGGTATTTGTAAGAGTCATTAACTAATGTTGGCATACTGTGTTTCCTACAGTTGTTCAAGGAGTACAACCTCAAGTATGTCCTATGCATATCTCCCACGTGTGGACTTTTCTCTGCTTCTGACAGTACACCTATAAATAAACATTACTTTATAAGTTTATGAATCATTTAGCTTCAATATATCATGACAAAATGAGTTACAATATGGTGAAAGGTCCAAATCCAGAAAAAAAAAAGGCAATCCAAGGAGAAATATAAGCTTGTCATACCTGTTCGATGTTGTATATATTAAAATTTTTTTATGGTACCAAATTTGAACAGATCCACAGGAATATGTCTCTTGCACAGTTATGGCTTACATAGGTTCATCACAGAGGGAGAGAATTTCATGCACCTCATTGTACATGCTCAATCAGTTGAACTTCTGTGTACACTGTTCTTTCCAAGTATACAACCCTAAGAGAAGCTGGTGCTTTTCCATCTTAAAACCCAAAACTTTCTATGAAGAAATACTGTCTACTTTGAGATCACAAGACAAGGTGAATGAAGATGGAATTTATAGTAGAAGACACTTCCTGTGATAGAGGAAGTCAAATGTAAAAGCTGATGTCATCATTTTTTTCAATCTTAGTTTGGTGCAATGAATTACTGAGACCCAATTTTATTTTCTCCCACCTAAGTTTCTATGTTTCATCTGTCTCTTCCCTAGCTTCATTCTTTTATTTATTCCTGAGACTTCTTATGTTCATTTTAAAAATAAAATTGAATTTTTTAACTTTTGCTTTGTAATTTTTGAATACATTATTTGGATTCTGTGATCAGTTAACAAATCTGGGTTTTCTTTTCAAAACCTACGATAGTTTTGTGTGGTTTATCCATCATTCATTTCTCTAACTATGCATTAATTCATTCTTATAAATTTTACTTATAGATGCCAAAGTTCTACATTAAGTAAAGAAATTGGTGTTGTTTTTAATGAAATTCATAAAACATGATTTTAGGAAATTATGGCTCAGTATGGAAGACACTGCTAATCACTGGCAATGTTTAGTCATCATAACATATAAATATAAATGTGAAAAGAGATAACCCCAACAAGTGAAAGAAAAGTAATGAATGAATTTGTTCTCCAGTGAACCTGTGTTATAGATCTTTCTTTGAAACTCCAGTTTCCAAATAATGATGAGAGACTTATTCATTGTTAAAGGTTAGGCTTAGCTTAGGCTTGTTACCAATTAACTCTTACAATTTAAGTTAACCCATTTGTGTTAACCTATGTTCTGCCATGCAGCTTGTTACCTGTCCTCTACATTGTATGTCCAACTTTTTTTGTGTCTCACTAGCAAATACCATGTATCAGATTCTTTTCTTTCACAGAGTTGTTATCTCTACCCAGAAGGCTTGCATATCCTCTCTTGACTAGCTATTGGCCATTTAGTTGTTTATTAAACCATCAGAAGGTGTTTTTGGCAGTCAAGGAAGTAAAAAGACACATATTCATGTTCTGAGAACAAATATCTGGCAGAAAACCAGATCACATTGATATACAAGATTATATTTCTTCACAAATAAATTAAAAGTAGTGATAGTTAGACTGCAAGGCTCAGTACATAAAAGCACTTGCAACCAAGCTTGATGACTTGAGTTCAGGATGTGCAACCTGCATAACAGAAGGATGATAGAGACTCAACAAAGTTGTCTTTGGCCTTCATCCACATTGATACTATAGCATGCGTGCACATGCAGGTACACAGTAAATAAGTAATTTTTAGATATATTGATAGGAGCTGGAATGCTATCTCTAGTTGGAGATTAAATACAGTGCTCTAGAGAAAGTGTTTAGTGAACTGTCTTGAAAATTGTGGAATTACCCACTCTTAGGCATATACCAAGATACACATTTATACAACAAGGACATCTGTCCAACTATATTCATAGCACCATTATTTGTAATAGAAATAACCTAGAAAAAACAAGATGCCCTTCAATTGAAGAATGGATGGAGAAAATATGGTACATTTACTCAGTGGAGAAATACTCAGCAGGGAAAAGCAACAAAAAAGCAAAAACAAACAAACAAAAAATAAACAATTGAATCTTGAAATTCACAGGCAAAGGGATGGGACTAGACAAAACCATCTTGAGTGAGGTAACCCAATCATAGAAAGACAAGCATGGTATTTTCTCATTTATATAAGGATATTAGACATAGAGCAAAGATCACCAGCTGACAATCCACACAGCCAGAGAAGCTGGGAAGCAAGGAGGACCCTAAGAGAGATATATAAGATCTCCTGAGCAAATTATAAGCATTGGGGGAGGGGAGAGAGAATTAAGACACAGAGAAGAGAAGGGGAGAGGAGGAGAAGAAACGAGAATATGAGAGAGAAAAAAGATTGAGTTGAGGGAGAAATACAGGAGAGCAAGAAAAGAGATACCATAATAGAGGGAGTTATTATAGATCTAAAGAGAAATCTGGCACTAGGGAAATGTATAGAGATCTACAAGGATGACCCCAAATAACAAGCTAAGCAATAGTGGAGAGGCTACCTTAAATGCCTTTCCACTATAACTAGATTTATTATGCCATTCTAGAGCTGATGGAAGAAAAGCAGACACCCACAGATAAACACTAAGCCGATCTCCTAGAATCCAGTTGTAGAGAGAGAGGAATGATGAGCAAAGGGGTCAAGACCAGGCTGGAGAAACCCACAGAAACAGCTGACCTGAACAACGGTCTGAGAAACCCAGACTGATAGCTGGGAAACTAGCATAGGATCATCCAAGACCCCCAGAAAATGGGTGTCAGTTAGGAGGACTGGGTTTCTATGGGGCGTCTGGTAATGTATCAGTATTTATCCCTAATGCACAAATTGACTTTGGGAGGCTATTCCACATAAAGGTATACTCACTCAGCCTAAACACAAGGGTATTGCGGTAAATAAGGATCAGGATAAACAAATAGGCCGAATAGATGTTTATTCAGGGAGAAATAACTTACAACCTAGACAGATGAACACCAGGAAATTCAACCCGATCCTCTCCTGTCCGAGTCACGCCAGAGAAGAGAGCGCCTTCCTGGCCCCCTCCGACCTCCTTCCTCAGGTCACCTCCACCCATCGCTCCACCCCCCAATGGGCGTGGTCAGTGCTACAGAAGGTCTATCTCACTATACAAGGAGGAGGAGGGCCTAGGCCCTGCTCCAAATGTGACAGACTTTGAAGATCCCCCATGGAAGGCCTCACCCTCCCTGGGGAGAAGAAAAGGGGCCGGTAGAGGGCAGGGGAGAGGAGGGCCAGGGACCGGGAACTGGGATTGGCATGTAAAACAAATTTTTCTAATTTAAATTTAAAAATCATAAAAAAGAAATAAATAAATCAAGATGTTAAGTATATTAATAATTGCTTGCTAGTTGGCAACTATAAATGAAAGAAATATTTTTGCTGTTCCATTTGGAAAGTTTTACATTTTGCAGGACTTCAATAAAAGTACCTTTCAACAATTAAAATAAAATAGAATAGAATAAAAATGAAAATTGTGGAATTGCAGTAACTGAAAGACTAAAGCTGTGATTTTTAATGTCTTACATTAAGATAAGAAGAGCTAAAACATGTTCAAGTTACAAAATATGTGTGTGGTCATTTATTTCAGGATACACATGCTTATTGGACTTGGAAAACTAAACCTCCAAGTATTTTGTGTTATATTTATTCTTTTTATTCTAGCATATTGATATATTGGTTACATCAGAAACTCAGTGATTTTAAAGTTTTTTTTAATTGACTAGACAATACATTGCTCAATATCTTGTATATTGTTGCATTTTAATCAATATGTGAATATTATATTCATAAACTACTTGCTTGTCGTACAGTGAACCTGTTATAATCTATATGAGCTTCCATTTAACTTGAATATCAAGGTATTTACTCACTTGTTCTTGTTTATCTAGGAACATAAGGTGCTCTTGACTGGCAATCCTCTCCAAAATACAGTTGAAGAACTGTTCAGTCTTCTTCACTTTCTTGAACCCTTAAGTGATTTCAAAGTTTGTGAGTTAAAATCCAGTGTGATACAGAAAGAAAACCAAGAGTCATTTTAAGCACCATTTAATTACCATAGTAATTATCATTTTGTTGTTGTTATTGTTGTCTAACTGCTCTACTTATTTCTTTAAAGTACCTGCTCCTTATGATCTATTTACAGCTATCGTTCAGCTCTACTTAGGGGTCCATAGAACTTTTACTTATTCTAGTAGCAATAGGCAATTTGTGTACCAAGTACATGCTTTTTACCAAGTTACATATTCCTAATGAGTTTTATGTTTCTACTGGTCTGTGCTGAATATAAAAACAAGGGAATCTTGTTCCTTTTATACCTTTTTGCCTCATGTTGCTTTTTTTTTCTCATGTGCTAAGTAAGCTCCCACTGTATGGAACCAGGTTACAGTGGTATGGAGATTTGTTGAGTTTTGTTCAGTTTTTCTGGGAATTCTCCTCAATAATCAGAATCCTATTACAAGCAACAAAACCCTCCCATGACTCATTAGGAAGAATACAAACTCCACAAGGCAGAAATTTTTCTATTTTGTTCACAAAAAATTGAGCTCACTCCAACAATGACTAGAACATGGGAAATACTCAATGGAAACTAGAAAAACAAAACAAACAAACAAAAGAAGAAATGAATATAGAAGTGGAGAGATGAGGAGGTGGCTCATTAGTATAGCCTGTGCCTTGTATGCATGCAGTCTTGGGTTTTTCACCAGGAACACAGAATGTGCTCTCACACACACATGCACACATGCACACATGCACACATATACACACACAAAATTTATACAAAAATATTCATATATTCACATATATGTATCCATATATATATATATACATATATATGTACACATGTAGAAATTGAAAATTAAAATGATGTATGTGTGTTTGTGTGTCTGTGTGTGTGTGTGTGTGTGAGTGTCTGTGTGTCTGTGTGTAAGTGGGGGGCAAACTATATAAGCCTAAGATGGCATTGGCTGAAGTTTGGATGGGTCTGTCTTCTTAGTTCTCTTGATGAAACAGACTGTGGGGTTTGTAAGACTCTGAATCTCAGGAACCAAGCCACATTATACAAGTTCTGATTCCTGAGAGACTGTTCAATGGGCACTTTCCATTTTGCCTCATGACTTTTCTACCTCATTATCCTGGATGTCCATATCCTCACTGATCAAAACCTCTGACTTCAAGAAAATAAACATAAATGGGAATTTTAGCCACCCCAAGTGCATGAATGGATTTTTTTTTATTTTTGTTACTTTTAATTGTAGTTGGATACCAGTATAGCACATAATTGAGTCAAACTGTCACCCCAACTTCAAACTTCAAAGTGACATTACTACATTATGGCAGTGTGTTACAATGATGTTACTATTACAATATTAATTATTTGAAAAGTATTAATAATACACCCATCTTTGAAATGAACTTGGTCTTAGAAATTTTATACAATATGCCCAAGACCATTAAACTATAAAAATTGATAGTACCTCAACGTGAATGTAACTATGTTTAATTTCAACCCCTGTTCTCTGACCTTGGACCCTCATCACATTTTTGCTTTCCATTGACGCAGTCTCCTGAATCTCCAGTTTAAGCAGCTGTTTTTTTCAACCAACTTGCTTATGTGCAAAGGGTAAATACACATAACATTCCATAGCTAGTTCGAAAAAGAGTTTCAACCAACCATGCAATGAGCATTATCTCAGATAAATAGGAAAATTTATGAATATGGCATTGTATTATTGTCCCCATCACCGGAAGAGAAACATCGTGTTACCTTGATTTTGTAACACCATCAACTCCCTTAGCATTTGAGACCATCAGTTTTACGGTCAAACTCATAGATTTTTGTTCATAGCCCACACATTTTGCACTTATTTAAGTAGAATAAAAGTAGATTTTTGTGCAGTTTTGATTACTATTTAGTTTTGATGTGAACTCTCATTTTAAGGGTCATCGTCAACATTAGGATATTCATTGTGACTGCAGGCAGATATCAGCCTATGAATATACTGCAGTGTATTCATCCACTCTGTCATTCAGAGAAGACAGAGTTGCTGTCACTTTTATGGCTCAGATGTTTTTGCTCATGATTTGCTGTGCAGTGGTGTGTACATGGAAGTGTATTTATGAAAATATTAACTGCTGTCACCTATGTAATTATATAATGCATAGGAATTTTCTGAAGAACAACATTGAAATTTTTATTCTATATTTCATCTTTTTTTTTCCAAGACAGTGTTTTTCTGTGGCTTTGGAATCTGTGTTGGAACTAGCTCTTGTAGACCAGGCTGGCCTTGAACTTAAAGAGATTTGTCTCCCAAATGCTGGAATTAAAGGCATGTGTCACCAATGCCCGGCTTATATTTCATCTTAATTCTTCCTTTTAAAAGAAGGGAAAGCATTTTTTCTGCCTGAGATTTTACAGCATCTTTCTGACTCTTCATATTTTCAGCAGTTTCTGACTACTTTTTTTCTTCTTATAAGTATGTTCATAGAGTGAATGATGTGGTCATGAAATTTATGACACTCAAAGTTATGATCCCCATTCTTACACTATCTTTCTTGAGCTGCAATTCAGTTCCCATTATAAAATATTTTATTGTCCTCCAATTTTAAGTATATGATTTTTCAAAGAAATACAGAGTCAATACAGAATTTTAACTGAGGTATTTACTCTTTTTTCCCATTGAGTTACCTGTAGCAAATAAGATGGCAGTTTGTTCTGATATTAAATTTACAAATTAAAAATGTTTTAAACCTACCATTTCCTGTGTCTAATATTGAGTTCTGTGCCAGAGAAAGAGTTTTTCATAGTCAAGTGAGGAAATGTGCCCCAAGAATCCATGATTCCATGTGAAGCATGAGTCTCCTCACTGGAAGAATGTTTTGATTTAAAACTATGTCATAGTTACCTCTGAGACTTAGTAAACCTGGATTTTCTATAAAACAAATAATTTATCAATAACTACCCTTTAAAATTTATCTTAATTACATATTTAGATTAATAATGCTCTATTTAAAGTTGAAATTAAATAAAGCTATAAGCATACAGACTAAAAATATCAACCTAAGAGAGGGGAAATTTCTTTTAACTTACTTGGCATTTTTATTAATTATAACTTAATTATTTTGACATGAAGTTTAGCTATGTATCTCAGGCTGTCCATGAACTCTGTAAATTGGGTTAGGCTCTTAAAAGCTAGCATTACATGTGTATGGTACCCTATGGGGATTTTATATTCACGTTGTTTTCTAAAAATATTTACTAGCCATGAAAAAGAACTGTTAAATCTTCACTGATTACCTAGTCACAAATCAGCAAATTTTCATCTCTTGAATTTTGAATTAAAATGTATTGGGTACATCTTATTCATCTGTGCTTCATATTTTTCATTATTTCTATTGATTGCATGAATAAGTACTATGTTTATGTCCATTTCCACTCTTCCTTCTTCTAACTCATCCCTACTCTGTACTCCCTCTCAAATTCATATTTTTTTATTTTTAATTATCTTTGTTACATATATATGTACCCTTCCAACTATAATGAATAAGTACAACATCCTGAATCCATTTAGTGTTGCTTGTGTGCATATGTGTCTGGATAGACTACCTGAGCTTCTATAATCAATTAGGAGGCTCACCTCTGTGGAAGACTGACTCACCTGCTCTCAGTAGCCATTAATTTCCTATAGCTCTTCATCTAGGTGTGGAGCCTTGTGAGATTTATGTCATGTTGTCCACTGATAAAACCACTGTGAAGGTTTTGTTTAGGTAGCTATAGAATTAAGATTCCATATGTATAGCTTCCCTTTCATGTGTAGAAGACTCAATCTCACATCAGACCCCTGGGTACTCTGGATCTTACATTCTTTCCATCCTATCTTCTATGATGTTCCCTTAGCTTTAGGTGTGTGTGGAGGTTGCATTTTGACATGGCTAGTGAGGCTGGGTACTTCATTGACACCCATTTCCTATTTTACCAGTTATGGTTTTTTGTGGTAGTTTCCGTCTAATGAAAAAAAAAATATCTTGGATAAGAGGTGAGAGCTACAATTACTTGTGGGAATAAATGTAAGTATTTAAAGTGTCATTAGAAATTATACTGATTGAACAAATCAGTAAAACGAGTATCTAAATGAAGGTTTAGAACACAGAAGATAGTGTCTCATGAATGCATACACACATATTGTATACAAGTATATGGGTGCATATGTGAAGGGGTGTGTGTGTGTGTGTGTGTGTGTGTGTGTGTGTGTGTGTGTGTGTGTGTGTGTAACTCAGGGAAGTAATCTCATTCATAGGAAATGCACCAGCATCATGAATAATATTTTCTATTGCTAATAGCTCCAAGCTTCTTCCTTAGGACAAACTATGCTCTATTATTTACCCTTTATTCTAACACTACTTCTTGCTTATTGTACCTGATTATTTCCCCCTTGTGCTCATAAATAACATCAATATCTTAAATTACAAGAACTTTCTTTGATGTAACAGTGTCCCCATTTCTCATGAGCTGTGGGATAGAGATCCTTCAGTGATAAAGTGAAGGAACACAGTGTTCCAGGAGCTTGTGTGAGGCATATTCATAGAATGTGTCCATAGGCTTAGTTCTCTTACTTCACTTCTTTTTATTATGTGTTTCCATGATGAAAAATATAATTTGTCTGGGATTACCAAAAGCCTTCATTTCAATTGGAAACAATGATGAGACCATGAAGAGTTCAACAAGTAACTAAACTAATGAAAAGAATAAAGAAAAAACTGAATCTTATCAACCAAGGGAGGTTGAACCTAATGAAACTTTGGTGACTGTTGTTCTGGACAACTTACTACTGATCCACAACTCCCAGAACCCTGTACCTCACAATGAAAATATTTTACATTAATTTTTCACCATGATTAAAAGAAAATTGTGCAATTCCATGAAGAAAATACCATACATTTACCTACAGAAATCACAGAGATTTTAAACAGTGATGCTCTTAATTGACACCAATCAGTTTTGTCTCTCACAAGACAGCAAGTAATGTTTGTAAATTTTCTCATTGTCACACTTTGTGAGTACTACTGGCATATCACAGAAAGAGTCTAGGAATGCTACCAACCACAGGCATTGTGTGGTCACTGGATGAAAAGTTTTGGGGTTGAGTGATTCTAATTTAATGAGACTGAAAATAAGTCAATCATAACCAATGATGCATTGACCCAAATTATAGGGATTCCCCACTGTGCAGTTTAAGGAAAATTTGGAGAGGTTAAAAGATTGAATAAATGTACAATCACTATCTTTAAATATTTTTCAAGGTAATACTTTGATACTACACACATGCTTAGAATTCTGAAAATGATAGTTTCAATCATACATGTTATTTTTAACTGTATGATCTACTTTTTTATTGCTTTGCCTGAATACCTGATAGGATCAATTTCTAGACAAGAAACTTATTTTTAGATCATGGTTTCAGAGGACTTTAAGTTTATTGTGGTGATGTAGATAGAGGATAGCATCTTGATATGGGGATGTGGGAACAGAGCAGTGTCTTGCTCACATGGCAGTGGGCAGGATTCAGAAAGATCAGATCAAAACTAGAATCAATCATAATCTTTAAAGATCTCCCCGAGTGACTTACCTCTGCCAGGTAGACCCCAAAGACCCTACAATCTCCTAAAATAGCACTACCCTGTCAAGATCAAATATTCAAGCTCATCATCAGCCTGTTGGGGCCATTCTAGAGTCAAATCATAGCAAACAGTTCTACAGAAATTTAGAAACCACTTAGGGTATGTGACTCATAACCTCCAGTTTAGTAGTATTTACTGAGTAACTGCTATATACTAAAAATATTCTAACAACTTGTGAGTAAATAACAGTTCAGTCTACTGAAATGAAACTTCTAAGGTAAACCATGAGCATCACATTGCTCGGGAGGGGCATGGGTTGGGACAGAGTTTTCCTGTGAAACAACATTAGATGTCCTGGAAGTTGCTTTGTAGACCATGCTGGCCTCAAACTCACAATGACTACATTCTATGCCTCCCAAGTTCTAGGATCATAGATCCACACCATTTATCATGGGCATACATGGGACTGTTTTCTTCAATAGTGTACCTAGGAGGCATTTTCAAAAATCATACTAAAGCTGATTTTATCCATGTGTTTCCATATATAAGAAGTTATTCTAATACATGATAAATATCTGATGTGACAGACTGAAGCTAAATAGTTTTCTAAAGGAGTCTTCCCCTTGGATGGGGAGTTGAAAATTCAGTAGTTGGGATAATCTCCAAACTGGCTCTGTTGTTTAGGAGGATGATTGTATTTAAAAATATGAAAGGACATTTACTTTAAAATGTAGTTTTCAAGTAATTGCTGAGAACATTTAAGGCAGAGAGCTTATGTGACTATTCAAGGTCACATGTTCTTGATGCTAAACATAGGTATTATTAAGTCATAGCTTTCATAAATCTAGTCTCTGATGTATCACCTTTTCATGTATTCATTTTGTTTCCCATTGCTCTGATAAAATGCTATAACAAAAAACACTTGGGGCAAAAAAGGATTTATTTTAGATCGCAATTTCAGTTTATAGTCCATCATACTGGGCAACTTACAGTAGAAATGACTTAAGAGATCTGGTCACACTTCATCTGTATTCAGAAAAAAGCAATAGATACATCCATGCCAGTACTCAGCTCTCTCTTTTCATTTCATTTAGAAAGGGCCCAGCCAATGAAGTAATTCTACCTACATTCACTTCAATTTGAGCATTCAAAATACTATTCCACAATGATGACCATAGGCCTACCTAATCTAGAACATTTCTCATCAAGAGTCTCTTTCTTACCTGAACTCAATATTCCTAGTCGCACGTGTTTTCCTCTCCTCCCCCTCTCTTTCTCCTACTTCTCTCTCCATTCACTGCCACCACCGCCCCTCCTTCCCCTGTGCTCTGGGGGACTTTTCCCTTTCTGCTTCTGTGAGCAACTTTATATGAATCTCTTAGAATATACCTTATATCCAATTCCTCTGGTGGTGTGAATTATAGGCTGGTAATCCTTTGCTCTAGGTCTAAAATCCATATATGAGTAAGTACATAATATTTCCTCTTTTTTTGTGAGGTTACCTCATTCAGGATGGTTTCTTCAAGTGCTATCCACTTCCCTGTGAATTTCAAGATACCATTATTTTTTTCTGCAGAATAGTATTCCATTATGTAGATGTGCCACATCTTCATTATCCATTCTTCAATTGAGGGGCATGTAGGTTACTTCCAGTTTCTTGCTATTACAAATAGTGCTGCTATAAACATAGTTGAACAGAAGTCTTTGTTGCATGGATATGAATCATTTGGGTATATGCCTACGAGAGGGATTGCTGGGTCCTGTGGTAAACTAAATCCAAATTTCCTGAGGAACCACCACATGGATCTCCAAAATGGCTGTTTGCACTCCCACCAGCAGTGGAGGAGTATTCCCCTTTCTCCACATCCTCTCCAGCATGAGTTGTCATTGGTGTTTCTAATTTTAGCCATTCTGGCAGGAGTAAGATGGTTTCTCAAAGTTGTTTTGATTTTCATTTCCCTGATAGCTAAGGATGTTGAGCACTTTCTTACGTGTCTTTCAGCCTTTTTGATTTCCTCTATTGAGAATTCTGTCTTCAGTTCTGTACCCCATTTTTAATAGGGATATTTGGTGTTTTGTTAACTAGTTTCTGGAGTTCTTTGTATATTTTGGAGATCAGCCCTTTGTCGGATATAGGATTGGTGAAAATCTTTTCCCAGTCTGTGGGCTGCCGTTTGGTCTTGTCCACTGTGTCCTTTGCCTTGCAGAATATTCTAAGTTTGAAGAGGTTCCATTTATTAATTGTTGCTCTCAGTGTGGAATTATGTTCAGGAAGTGGTTTCCTACACCAATTTCTTCAAGGGTACCTCCTACTTTCTCTTCTAAGAGGTTCAATGTGGCTGGATTGATGTTGAGGTCTTTGATCCATTTGGACTTGAGTTTTGTGCATGGCGACAGACATGGGTCTATCTGCAGTCTTCTACACACCCTTATCCAATTGTGCCAGCACCATTTGTTGAAGATGCTGTCTTTGCCCCATTGTATAATTTTAGCTGTTTTGTCAAAAATCAGATGTTCATAGGTGTGTGGGTTAATATCAGGATTTTCAATTCGATTCCATTCGTCTACCTGTCTATTTTTATGCCAATACTAGGCTGTTTTCAGAACTATAGCTCTGTAGTAGAGCTTAAAATCAGGAATGGTGATGCCTCCTGAAGTTCTTTTATTGTACAAGGTTGTTTTGGCTATCCTGGGTCTTTTGCTTTTCCATATAAAGTTGATTATTATCCTTTCAAGGTCAGTGATGAATTGTGGTGAGAGAGAGAGGAGAGAGAGAGAGAGAGAGAGAGAGAGAGAGAGAGAGAATATAAAAGAGGGAGCCAATATTGGTTTGAAGAGAAAATTGAACCCAAAGAAAGGTATATAAACCTACAATATTGCTGCCAACTAAAAATTTGAGCTTCCGTGGAAAGGCTACCATAAATGCCCTTCCCTGATAGTGAGATCAACAACTAACTTATCCATGGAGCCCTCATCTAATACCTGTTGGAAACAGAAGCAAACACCCATGCATAAACACTAAGTTGAACTAGAACCCAGATGCAGAAGGAGAAGACAAGACCAGGCTGCAGAAACACATAGAGACAGCTGACCTGAACAAGGAGGAGCTAACTGCCCCCCCCAGACTGATAGCTGATAGCATGGGACTGACTCAGGCCCCCCTGAATATGGGTCTCAGCCAGAAGAACTGAACAGTCTAAGGGACCTCAGACAGTGGAACCAGGATGTATCCCTGGTGCACAAAAGGACCTTGTGAACATATCCCCCATGTAGGGTAACTGCCTTTTACTAGAAGCAGGAGAGAAGCCCTAGTCCCTACTTCAAATGACCTGTCAGATCTACATGACCCCAACTGGATGGCATTGCCCTACATATGGAATTGGGGTGAGGGATGGGATGGGAGGGTGCTTAGGGTTCATGTGAGAGGGCAGAGAGGGTAAAGGAGGGAGGGAGGGAGAGCGAACTGTGATCGACATGTAAAATAATAAATTAAATTTAAAAACAGTCTGTTTGAAAATGATTATATATTGTGTCAGGTTGACAATTCAAACTATCTTTCCACTATTTCTCTTGCATTTAGTCCTCTGCCTCCCACTTATAAATCCTACATTGACATACTCATAATGTTCACCATAGTTCTTCCCATCAACGCACTTTGTCCCCTTTGAATAAATTTCCCCCTGAAAAGTTTCATCTTTTTCCTTAGTAGCAAGTTCCATAGACATTTTCTCTGAACCTACGGCTTCACACTTAAAGCATTTTGCACTGTGGTTCAAACATCAGCTCAAGATCAAGGATTCAAAATAATCTCAATTTTCTATTTTTAATAACTCAGTTAATTTCTTCTTGAACTAACATCTACATCCCCAAAACTGTATATGTAGCAACCACTTTTTAGTATGTATTCTTTCTCAAGTTCCTGTTTTCACTCTGTTCCTGTGAAACTTTCTGTACATTAACTTGTTTCACTTGTAGCTTCATCAGCTGTTGCTGAGATTGATCAGGACCATGAGCTCCATCTTTGTAGGCATAGGATTAGGATAAGATCTAATCTCCACTGCTGAACATATGACCTGTGCTATATGTGTCCTCTTTAACTTACCTATAATATTTAGAATTGTGATTAACCTCCATTATACAGCAATTAGAACAGTTAAATGCATTTTTATAGACAAATAGGTTAACATAGATATAATAATATTCAGTAGAAATTAAATTATTATTTTATTAAAGCTTTTCAATAATTCTATATAGCATGTTACATATGAAAAATAGTACTGTATGATTTACAGTAAACAAACTAGAATTAAAACATCTTGTCCATAATTTCTTTCTGTTTTAAAGATTTGTTTTATTTTTATGTTTGTCTGTGTGTGGGCTATGTGTATGTGTGGTTGCAGATGTCTGCAGATTTCAGGGCATGGGATCTCCTTGAGCTGGAGTTTCATTTCTTGAAGACAAAAGTGAGTGCTCTGGTATTTTGAAAGCTCAGTATGTGCTTTTAACTGCTGACCATAATTTCCATGTGATAAACTTGGTGGAAAATATGCTTTATGATACAACCCTAATATACTAATATATCTAAGTAAGGCATGGTTACTTCATAGTATTGTGAATGTTATACCAAACAATTAAAATTAATTTTTCTGTAACCATGTCACTCAACCAATGTGAAATACTCTCTCAGTGCTACAAATGTATCCCAGTACTGCTATGTTGGTTCTATTATGAGTTGTAATATATTAATTACCCAAATAGCAATAATAACCATAAACAAATATTATGTAGTTGTAAAAATTATAATACTATATTTTATAATTTTAATCCAGTGTACGCATTAAAAAAAACTTTTAGTAAACAGGAGTCAGATAACCATTACTGTGGTTATTTGTATTTTCTTACCTACCACCAAATACTGAAAGTGTCTCATTGACAGGGAATATGTATTTTGCTTTCAGATTCTCTCTAACATAATGCCTCTTCATTTAATTAATCTCTGCTATAATTAATTACTCTATCAAACTATTTTCTGATTATATTCAAGACATGCTTGAAAATTGTGTGACAAAGAAGCCACCTGTGTTGAGTGAAATGGAAATACATTTCCTCTGGTAATATCACTGAGCTGGGTAATAATCCCAGGCACAGCCTGTGCCTGTGACTGTCATTAAACTCTTGTATAGCTGCATGCTCTTTCCCTCTGCATGCTCCACAGAGGGAAAGAAAGTTATCAGTAGGGCAGGAATCCAAACATTATTGTCCATATTTTGTTGTGAAAAATGTCACATCTGAGGCAAGACCTTATTATTTAATGTTACCATATTGTTTGGACAACATGGCCATCACATTGCTCACTGAAGTACAGAGAACAAATTATTTCTACCAACAGTGTATTCCTTGTTGAAAGAAAAGCTACCTCTGAACTAAGGGGCTGTACACTGAGTTTGACTACTCTCAACACAAAATACTGAGTAGAATTTCTCTTTACTCAGCACCATACCTTAAGGAAATTGCTCTTCAACATGTATTGATCCATCTTGATGAGATTGAGAAGTGTTTGGATATATGTATCAGCACATGTGTAGAACTTAGTAACCTCTTTCCCACCTATTAATATTATCTGTGTCTTGCTTCTTGGCAGTCTCTTTGAGAGCAAAACCTGTATCTGATCATACATCAACATTAACTGCAGTTATGCAGTTGCAAATACAAATATACAAAGGGATGTTCCAAAGGCAAAATTGAATGGGGGATTTACTCTAAGAACAAAGGAATATCTTATAGACTCAAGATCAAGGTACACAGCAAGATCTGTGAAATGAATTACAATCCTGAACAGCAACATCCTTGGTACCCTACCTACATCACTCTTCTCTGTTGGTATCTAATTGATCCATTCTCACCTGAAGCAAATGTCTTCTTCCAAGAGCATGTGGCTGCCATTTGCAAGTCTTGAGTTTACAATTCCATGTAGAAAAACAAACAAACAAAAACCAAGCAATGATATTTGACCTGTATTCCTTACTACTGACTTCAACTTAACAGGCAAGTGCATTTGACTGGGAATGGATATTGACTTCTATGCCAGTCATTCTATTGCATTCATTCAAAACTGTACACAAGGATCTAGAAAAAAATGATGATTAAATAGAATTTGTATAAAAGTGTAAATATTATTAGTTCATACAGATGGCCTTTTACAAAACCCAGATCTATGCCCCTTCTCTAAAATATGTTAGTAAGTCATGTTGGAGGAGATGAAATGATATGAATTTCCTTCTCAAACTTAAGATCCATTAAGTGAAGACATTAATTTCCAAGAATGTCCACTCATGGATTGATTTTACATTTATATAATGTATTGTCATCAACAAATCAAACATCCACTGAGGAATAACATTCAAACTTGAAGGATTTAGGAGCTGCTTCTACATCTTGATTAAAATACTGGAGAAATTAACATGAAGTTTGAAATGATTCTGTAAATATCATTCCTCCATTTTCAGAAACCTTTTTTCTTTGAAATTATATTTTATTCTTTGAAAATCATACAATCACATGATAAATCTTGATAATATCTAACCCTTATTTTAGCTCTGACAATATCTCTTCCAATTGTATACCCTCTAAAAACAAACAAACAAACAAATAATAGAACAACAACAAAAAGAAAACGAGTGTCATTTAAGTCCACATGGCCATGGATATCAGGTCAGCTGGTAGCCACATCCCCAAAGTAAAGTAACTCTCCCTCCAGAAACCATCAACTATCAGGCTCTCCCCAACCAGAGGAAAGGTCTCAGGAATTCCTCTTTCTTCTGTGATGGAAATTTTAATTGGCTTGAACTTTTGAAACTCTTATGCATGAATGCTATGTATGACTTTCTTTGCCATAGACTTTGAACACATTTACAATATCAAGTTTGAATTTTCCTCTATGGAACAGGCCTCAAACCCTATCAAGAGAACAGTTTGTTTTCTCCCCATAAACATCCTTGCAGGTATTGCACCAGTGACCAAATTGGCTTGGTAGGTTGATATTCCATCACACAAAATCCAGTAATGGGTAAGACTATCAGTGTCTTTGTTTTCCCAGGAGCCTTCCAGTATGAAGAATACTATATATACACTGGTGTGGAGGGGCAGTTTCCTGGTCAGTTCAAAATTGGCTTCTCTTTGTTGTGCAACTGAAGTGTTTGATCTTCTACAACCAAGTCTTGTCATCTAGTTTTACTGGACCACTAAGAGCAATGAAAAAAGGCTGTATTGTTATGGGTACCTCTAGAGGCTCCTTGACCAAAAGTTCTTCTATTAAATGGTTATACATTTAGGGACAGTGATACTATGAGGTCTTGGTTTTCCTCTAAGTATCCCCTTTTTAGACATGCATGTAACAAGTCCCTTCTTTCAAAATGTTACCATTTCTTAGTTTACCTCCTTCAAATTTTAGGAAGTGGAAGAATCTATGATCAGAATGAAAAAGAAATACAATTTTGGATAAACCATTTGGGTTGTTATAATTGTTTGATTATGTAAGTTTAGCTCAAAAAAAAAAAAAAAAACTTCTGGCTGCTGAGACATTTTTAGAGCAGAGTATAAAATGAAGATGGTAACCAGGCAACATGGTTCTTGTACTATTATTAAAAATAAAATGTGTAGCTCAACCATATAGAATAATTCTCTAGCCTTTGATGTGTTGTTTTTCTCTTGGGGAAATAGGCAGATCCTATACACTCAAATGATCAATAATTTTCCATTTAAAATTTATTATCTTGTTAGATTATATTGGCTAGAGAATTTACACAGATAAACCAGTCATGATAATTCAATATTATTCTTAAAATGTGTTAAAAGATTTATCATAAAATTATATAAGTCTTCATACAATCCATCATACAAACAAAAATTCAATGCTTGGTCATTAATATGACATCTGGCTTGAAGAAACATGGTATTTTCCAAACACCAATATATTCCTGATTAAAATTTTAACAAATTTTTATAACATAAATAACATTTTTGAAAAAAAATACATCAAAATGCAGTCACTCGTGACATTCATCACCAATGTCCATTCCTTTATACCATAATCGCAATATATAATACATACATTTGCATGAAAAATCACACGTTCAGATTAGAAGATTTCATCTTCTTTACCTCTGGTAGACTTTATATGGTTCTTCCAGGGCTATGTATAAAAGTTGCTTAAAAGGCTTAAATTGTGTAATGCTCTGGAGTATTAGATTGTCAAGTCTGCCTTTATATCCATACCACCTGGGAAGTAAAAGGCTCATGTATTTGAACCACTAGGAGGTGCTCTGATGTTGATATCGTTGAGAGTCAAAGAATAGGTGAATTCTTTTTATGAAATATCATATATTGCCCTAGCATTTGTACAGGGACATGAACTGCTATTGTTCTAGTCAAAGACATCTGGCACATAACTTGTGTAGATGATGGGATGAGGCCTCAAAAGAACTCTAGAAAAGTGGCTATATATAGGTTGATGAAAGTCTGTCCTTAGAGAGGCATCCAGAGATACCTGATCTTGGTAAACAAGGCTCTAAATATGCAAAGGCCATTCTTTGTGGAGGGCAGACCTTGTTTTAGAGGTACCTTGTGAGGCTCCATATGTAGTTGTGGATAATAAATATTATCTAGCTCATTCTTTGAGCAAAGCTCCAGTCTGGAATACAGTCAGATTTTTTTCTTTCTGGATATTGAATAAATAGTAGCAGTTAACATGGGGTATTCAAATTCTAGTGACAGATGAGAGAAACACTGGTAAATGTCAGATTCATGTTTATTTTCCTTTTAAATTGTGTCTGTGTTTGTGTGTGTGTGTGTGTGTGTGTGTGTGTGTGTGTGTGTGTTGGAGTGTCTGTGCGGATATGTGCACATGAGCACAAGAGTCAGTGGAGGAAAGATTTCCCTTCAGATACCCAGAGTTACAGTTTTTTGGCAGTTATGCCCCACCCACTTTGGGTGCATACAAGAGAGATATGTGATCTTAACCATTGAATCATCTCTCCAGCCTCCAAGTCTTGATTCTGGAAGGTTGCATATTGATTTCTTTATATAAAAATGAGCTTATCTTAGTCCCTTTGTCCTTTTGTCAGTCTTTTTTGTTGCTAGGGGTGCTGAAATACCCACTCTTGTAATTTTGTATATGAAAATATTACTTTGAGTTGCAGGTGCACCACCAGAATGCTGTCCTCCTGTCCTACCAGGAATCATCTTGATGATCCAGCAGTAACAACCATAAGTTTCCTGAGCTCTTTTGAGTCCTATAGGAAATAAAAATCAATGTAATATAAATAAGAAAAATGCAGAGCTACTAATGAATAAAGAATTTTTGCAGCAAATATTACTGTTCCTATATTTCTGAAAGGCAGCCATGACAATCTATCACACTTATACCATGAAAATGGTGAACAGAGTCTACTAGGTAAAAACACCATGATCTTTGCCTTATGGCTTTTCAAGAGTTGATAACAAACTAAATTTCAGGAGAACAAAGAAAAGTGTGCTTGCACAAAATACAGCCCCCAAAAGCATTTAAACTGAAGCTCTGGGCATAATAAATTATCTTAAGTGTATTACTATTAATTATCTTTTGTATTTGAGTAAAATATTTGTAAATAGTAACAACACTTTCTTGGAAAGGAAACATACCTTCTTATTAAGAATAGCTCATCCATTCCTGTATTAAATTTAGTTCCCTACAGATTTAAACTGAAAAAGGAGCTAGAGAAAAAAAATTGGGAACAATGATTTTCAGGATTTATTATTCAAGTCTGCTATGCTAGTGGAAAGCAGTTACATGAATATGATTAGTATGCACAGTTCATGTACCATAGTGAATTATTAATAGTTTATATCTGTGAATATTTGCATAGAAACCAATATTACCTTGTCTTAGAGAGTAGCTACTATACAAAGCTTTAATTCTTGCAGAAGGCTGAATATCATGTAGAATCTGCAGGTAATGTAACAATATACCAATAACCACCTTTCTTTTCCTATGTGTGAATATCTCATATAAGGAATCATTAAATACATAAGCAAAGACTAAAGAAATGAATCATATCATTTATGACAACATGAGTTGAGGTCATTTTGTTAGTTGAAATAAACCAAACAGTGATTTCTGTCATGCATGCATCATTCAAAAATTACTGTTTTGCTAATTGGAACTAGAATGACAATAATATCAGCTGACACTAAGAACGGGGCACATTTTTAGACTAATGCTACATAGCCTTCTCCCTCTGTCTCATCCATAAACATTTCCCATGGGTTGTTTCTTCTTTGTGGAATAATTTCCATTGCAGTAACTCTTGTTTGCTCAAAAATCATGGCTGCTTGCCACCAGTCTCATCAGAATACATAGTCAAAGAATTTCTGGGTGCATCTTTGTCTAGCTTTATTCCATGAGTCATATTTCCTTAACTTTATTTACTTTGGTTAAACTTTACAGACATGCAAATTCGAAAGGCATATTTTAATTGGGTGCAGACTTTGATCTTTAGTCCTGAAAGTCAAGTTAAGAATACGCAGGTATGTGTGGAACCAAGAAGGGAGGCATGACAACAAAACTCTATATAACACCTGAATCAAGGATGCAGGAAACCCCCACCCCACCAGTTCTTACAACCATGTGATTAATACTCATCCTCTCAAGTCAGCTTCCAGATCAGTGACTGTTGTTCACATTTGTCTACATGAGGTTTCTCAATATACCTTGTGGATTAGATAATGTGTAATTACTGGGATACAATAAGATCACATCCCTAGTACTTTGTTTCAGGCGGTCTGGCTTGATCAAACCACATTAGTCTGGAAGGAACCCACAGCTTTTCATTTTCTGTGGAAAGAAAAATAGAAATCCTTTTCCCCAGTAACTTGTCCTTGAACTTAAATTTTGGAGTCAAAACATTTTTTTTTTTAATTTAATTTATTATTTTACATGTCAATCCAAGTTCCCTCTCCCTCCCTCCTTCCCTTCTTCCCTCCCTTTTACCCTCTCTGCCCTCTCACATGCACCCTAACCACCCTCCCCTCCCATCCCCCCACCCCAATTCCAGGTGATCCTACATTCAAAACAGCTGGACAAAGCAGCCATGCAGACTAAAGCCAGGATTTCTGCATCTTCTTAGAATCCCCCATGACAACGCCCCTTACCAGCAGGAAGTAGTTTGGAAAGAACAATGCCCAAATTCCCAAATATTGTCTATAAATGTTTGTTTTCATTTAAATGGACTTGGTTATAAAGATAAATAATAATAATAATAACAATAAAAAGATCACATCCCTAACCCCAACAAGTTGATGGTTGTTAGATGATTGAAAGAAGGGCGTTATTTCCATACACATGTGAAAAGCCACCTTATTTTCAAGTATATTATATCCCCATACCTATCTGTGTTTCTTTTGTTGTGTTTTGGAGATATGGCTTCATTTTTTTCTGTGACAGGTTCTCTCTTCTTTTATCCCAGGGAATTTAGAATTGCTTAGGCATGGCAATTCCATCATAGTTATCTCTCCTCTTCTTCTTTTCTGTCCCCTACCCTCAAAGAACCATACACACTTCCTCTTTTTTTCTTAGAATATTAACACCCTTGTACATTTACTCATATGACCTGTAAAGTAACTGCTATTTGTGCTTATTTGTTTGTGTAGCTATTACAAATTTAGATTTCTAATCCATCTTGTAAAGAGCTGTTATCTGAGTGTATAAATATGAATGACTTTTCCGTTTTAATATACCTTGATGCTTTCCTAAGTTTTTTATGTTTTTATTGGTTTAGTAAAGTATTTTATTCAAAACATCCAGCTTGATTTTTCTTCTTGCAAAGGAGCTTAAACACAGCTCAGAACTCAGTGTAAGTGCACTGAAGAGAGACATACCTTTCAACAGTAGAATGCCCCATATCCATCATAAATACAAGATGCCAGATTGGTCTTCTGATTTTCCAGAGGATCTGGGTTTCACTGTGAAACCCACTTAACAGTTCAGATATTGTGTGCTGTGATAAACATGTTGATTTTTAAACACTAGCCAGGCTTCTTGAGCTGGAAGCAGGGCAGTAAGAAGAGCTAAGGGTCCTTGCACTTGAGGTGTAAAGTTGGAAGTTCTGTTGCTGCTTCCCACTTGAGCTTATAAGGATGTTCCTAGGATTGTAATGCACTCCCAGGGTTGAAAACCTAGAACTATTAGCTGCTGTATATTTTACATGTATTCGATGGCATGTAAAGCCTTCTTCTGTCTTGTGACCTGCTAAAGCCACCTTAATAGTATTCCTCATATTCCCCTCTTGTAAGACCTTCCTTTGCCTTTCATCTAAAAGGGCCACCTCCTAATAATGGTCCCTAGGATGAATCATACTCCTATTAAGTTATACTCTACAGATTTCATGTGGTAACTGAGGATTATTTCTATCTCATAATTTCAATGAGGATGGAACCAGGCTAGAACAGTTTGTCATGCCTGTTGAAACTCTGCTCCTCCTTCTTGCTTAGAATTAGCATCCCAAATGATAGCAGTTCTGCTGAACATGTACCAGTGGGATACTGCTTCAGACCAGCCTAGAAAGGAACTCAGCAAATGATATTCATAAGCTCAGTTAAAGAAGCAAATCACACAGAGAATTCCATCTGTTTCATATAAAAAGAATGACAGTTTTCCTTTAACAAAACTTTGATTATGATTCCTTTTCATCAAAACTAGGGGACTTTGTATCTCGGGTTGTATTTTAAAACTCGGGTAATGTTCTTAATTGTACTGTTATATGTTCAGATCCTGTTTCTGCTGAAATTTAATAGAGATGACGAGAAGTTTTATTTCACACACAAGCAGTGGGAGGGAGATGGGGAAGGAAATGAGCCTGGTTATTAGTTATTTTCATGTCTGATTCTATCCCAAAGTGTCTGCCCTACCTGGGTCACTAAAGTTCTTATATTATGTGTCCTGTTTGTAATGAGAGATAAGTAGAATCTTCAGGCTTCTGATACTGTAATGACAGACTATATGTAGGGACTTCAATGAGTAGGCAGAAGGGAAGTTTTATCTCAACTCCATGTCAGAAACACCTTATATGTTAGTAAAGAGCATTGCAAAGTGCTCCTCACTAAAAGGGCTACCATGTCTACTTTCAGGCAATGTAAATATCTGGCTGTAATAAGATGCTTTTCAAACCTTGAAGAACTTACATGTTATTGGTTTTCTGCTTTCTTGATGGAAATGAATAGAGGGACCTAATAAGAATCCATTTGTCTTCTCCCATGAGCTGATAAAAAGGTGGAACCAGATTGTCAGGTCCTATAAAAAGTCTGATTCAGACAAGCAAAAGCAAGGCATCAAGAAGAGCCTCAGTGGATGACACTATTTTATCTATACATCTGCCTTTTGTGTTTCTGTGAGAAGATCTGTTTTCTAAACCCGGGTTACTAACAGACCACAAAACCATTTACTGAGTTGATTGATTTCCCCATTCTATCATCTGATCTCATACATAATAGTTTATCTTCTGCTTGTTGAACTACCAGTTTCCCCTGTAGTACTAATTCTTTCATAATGGGACATCTTCTAGAAAAGAGGGAAAATGGCATGGTGTGTGGATCACAGCGATCTACATAGGACTTTCCTGGATCTTTGGTGAGCATGGAAATTTCCAGAAGATGAAAGAGAAAATGAAACTCCAGTTTCCCTTCTTACTCAGTTAATCTGCTCTTCATTTCCATGATCAATTGTCCAAATTATTATGACACTCACCAAAATATGAGCCTGCTTTGTAGTGTATATGACAGATAATGATGTTTGTAACCAGGAACCATGATAAAAAATTCTTCTGAATCTTCACTTTTGACTTTAAAGTATGGTTCTAAGTAATACCCACTGCCTAGTGCTAATGTAACACTTAAAGAGAAAATGTATGTAAAATGTTTTTGCTTTTGTCAGTGTAAACCTTAACACAAGTTTTATGACATATGGAAAAGCTGGATACTTTATATGTTAGTAGTTCTACCTTCTCTTATGATTCTTGGCCTTAGACTTTCTAAATTTCTGTATTGCTCCTACTATCACTGATAGCACAGTGGAAAGTGACAGAGGCATTTTGGAGAGTAATAGAAGGAGATGGTGTCATCTTTATTTCTGGAAATAGAAAAAGGAATATCTGCAATTCAAACTGTGGACTTCACATATTTCTATGACATAGTGATATTAGTGGACCTGACATTCAAGCCTAATTCAAGTGATAGTTTGAGTCTAATCTTTGTTTCTTTTGTACTTTGATCCTCTTGAGACCTCATAGCTTTATTGTAATATTTAAAGTTACCTACTCCAGAAAACAGCAGCTACAGAATTGTATAGTAGTTGGGCCCTTGAGTCTCTGTTAATGTGGATGTGCCATGAATAACATCAAAGTGACAGGCTTATTTACCTGTGGCCTCTCTAAAATCTAGTTTATTTCCCATTTAACTGAGAAGCCAATTCCACGATGGGACAACACCAAAGGAATGATACTCACTGACCAGTATAGCTGAAATAATCAAGAATGTAGACTAGAGCATAATAATGGTTGACTTGGGACATGTCATGATTTGTTTTCTAAGCTTTTGTTTTCTAATGTATCAATTGAGAATATTGATAATAATTACTGCACAGCCAGCTTTATAGTAAGCACTGAAACTACAAGTTACTATCTGAAGATGACAATACATACATACATACATATATATATATATATATATATATATATATATATATATCAGTAAATTTCCTTAATGCTACAACAAAATACTTGACCAGAGCAACTTAAAGAGTATCAGGAAGCTTACAGTTGGAGGGTAGAGCCCATTATGGCATGAAACAGAAGTTATTTCAGGAAGCAGTTTGTCACAGCCCATCCACAGAAACAGAGAGCAATGAGTACTAGCGTTGAGCTTGCTCTTTTGTTTTATTCTCTCCAGAACCCTGGCCCATGGAATGGTCCTTCCCACAGTTAAGGTAGGTCTTCCTACCTTGACTAATCTAATAGAAATCATCACCACTTCCCAGAGACTTGCCACATAGATGCCAAGACCCTCAAGTTGACAATATCAATCATCACTACTGAAGATATTTGCTCTGGTTTAGCACACTAGAAATCCAAACATTTATTTATTTATTTCAGTGTAGATTTCATATTGAAAATAGTGCTTGCACATCACACTTCTCCCTTACTAATTGAATTAGAGCCATTTCTGTAGTTTAACTAATAAATGTGTGTGTGTGTGTGTGTGTGTGTGTGAGAGAGAGAGAGAGAGAGAGAGAGAGAGAGAGAGAGAGGAAGGGAGAGAGAGAGGAAGGGAGAGAGAGAAAGAGATTGTGTTTATTTGATAGTCATCAATCTAGTATATTGATGGACACAAATAAATAAGTCTTCTACTCTACAATCCATTGCTGACACTTTTGATCCTTTAATTTATTCTCTATATGGTAGCCATACTCTCAGTGAGTTGTGACCTTCTCATTTAACTCTGTTTAGGGTTTGATGCTTACTTCACATCCCGCACACTTGAGAACAACAGGAGAAATGTCTGGTTTGCTGAATACTGGGAAGAAAACTTCAACTGCAAGTTGACAATTAGTGGGTCCAAAAAAGAAGACACAGATCGCAAATGCACAGGTAATTTCATTCCCATTGTCCTCCTCCTGTGACTTTACATGGCCAGCATTAAGATTTCTGCATAGCTGACAGAAGGAAACCTGGCTGGAGACAAATTGAAAAACTAAATTGAATTTTACTAGATTGTTCAGAAAATAGAACAGGAGTGTAACTCTTGCAGGTCAAGGGAAATAGAGACAAGAATGTATTCTTTTCTGCCTGTCCATCTCATTGTAATTGGCATTTCCATTGATCTTGAGAATTGCTTCAAATGCTCCTATTAATAAATATTAGTTCATGTTCTAGCTAGGAGAATGAAGTCATTTTCACAAAAGCAAAAGTCCCTAAGACATCCCGCACCAGGACCAGTAGCAACTGTTTCTATCCATAGTATATCTGATCCAGTTTATAGAATGCTTAAGATTATAATAATAAGCATTCTTAATATATAAGTGAGTCATTTGCTATTTAATGTGTGCTTAATCACTGCTTCTCATAAAATCTTTTGTGAACTTCTTACCAGTAGAAAGTGTGTTTGTAAATAGATAAAGGGGAAAGCAGACATCAGTTCATTTAGTTAGTAATAGACATTTATTAAGTAATCACCTTTCTGCTAAGCACTATCCTAGGCAGCAGTGGTCTTATAGTGAGATAAAGTCGGAGCCTCTGTGTTCATGAAGCTTAGAATTTACTATTAGAGTGGGAGAAGAGCATGGACAATGCTTCAGTTAATTTTTCACATAAACTAGAAGGTGTGAGCTTAGATGACAAGCACAAAAAACAAAGGGATTTCAGTAGTGTTGAAGGCAAAAACTTTCTTCCAAAGACTTCCTTGAGGGAATAATGCATCTATAAATGGATTAGACAGCAGCCAATTGGTGAAGAAGAAAACTGAGTGAAAAGTCATGGATGAAGAATAGCATGACACAGTTCTGTAGCAAGAGGATTACTGCAACTCCAAGGATATAATGCATCCCACCACCCAAGTGGTGAATTAGCCACATTCACTTTTGGGGAGAATATGAGTAATCGAGGGAGAATGAATGTGCTAAGGTAGTCACAGCCAAAAGAAGAGAAAATACTGTTATGTTTGATTGAACTTGATATCGATTTGTATTTAATCTTGTATTTGATCATTAATTTGTGTGCTGAATAACTATGAAAGGCTGAATTAAACCTAAATCTACTCTCCACTAGCCCTCAACCTTTGTAATAGTGACTTTCATACATCCCAACACCATACAGTGTGTACTAAGTATGATCAAGCAGGACATGGGCAGAGGGAAAGCTAAGACACTAAAAGTCCTTATCATACATGAATGAGTACCAAAGTTCAATTCTCCAAATTCATATTAGAGGAAAATCAATGGTATGATGATATGCACTGGAGATGCAGAGGCAGAATTCTGATCTTCATTGACCAGCCATCCTAATCTCTCCAGACCAGTGATAGGCTCTATCTCAAAATATAAGGAAGCGTGTGACTAAGGGGGGAATGAAACCCAAGATTATCCTCTGGTCTTTACACGTACACATACATATGAGCACACCCAGACACACACACACACACACACACACACACACACACACACACACACTACCTCTAATTCATTCTTATTCTTATACCTCTCTCTCACCATGTTGAAGTCACCTTAGATACAACTCTTACTTAGTTTTTCTTTGCAATCTAACTCTATATTTTAATCATCTGAATCTTTTAGATTGAGCCCTTCATTTAGCAACTATTAATTATGTAGAATATATATAATACATAGTACTTAAGATATCATGTAGGATTTGAGAATACTTCAGAGCTCACTTTCTCTTAAGGAGGTTTTTATGAAAAGGAAGTTTATGGCAGAGAAACCATAATAAAAATATTGCTGCAGAATCAATAGGACACATATATTGGAGGCATCATTGCTAACCAGAATGTCAGAATAACTGAATTTTCTGTTCAAACCAAAATATATAATAGCACAGTGTTCTTAGAAACATGGTCTTTCTATTGTTGGGAGAAAGTGAATAAAATTGATTCAATGTTGACTAGACCTAGGTGACACAAAGCTTTCAAGTGGAAACTAAAAAATTAGTTTGACATCTGGATAATTTGTCTGTAAGACAGGGAACACTCAAGTGTATGACAGTATGCAGATGATGTATGACAGTTTCCAGAGTGTTTCTGACATCCAATGTTCTGTAGAATGGCTGGAGGTGGAACGGATTGTCAAAATGGAACTTAGGCTTGTTCCTATGTGAAACCAAGACTTGTCTTTTTGCATGCTATAACCAAGAATGTTCTCTGAATAAACACAACTAAGTGCCTAGCAAAGAGAACTGAAGTTTATCACAACCAAATATGGCAAATATGGCAATCCACAATCAGAAATGGAAAAGTATGTTGCGTCTTTCTGTCCTACTCTTCTAGGGTCACATTTATAAATTATTCTCTTATTCTCTCTACATATATCCTTCCTTACTAGGCTTTGCTTTCTCTAGGGAAATAGTTAAATAGTATTTAGAAAAGTAGAATATACACAAAATCATAATTATATATAAAAATGTGTTAATGAGAATAGCTTACTCAATAGGGGCTGAGTAATCTAACAGTAATTATTTGTACACTGCAAATACTTGGAATCTGGTGGGTGCTTAGCATATGCCTCAGTAGTTCCAGTCTGATTGGGAAGGACTGAAAAAGTCCTGGAGAGCTGCACATCTTCAGTTCATGTAGAAGTTCAAACATATAATGTAATGTCTGTCAAGGATGGCAGCTACAGCAATAGCACCAGCAGCAGCATAGATGCATCCTCTAAGAAAGTAACAAAGACAGGCAGCACCTGCTTTTTCCTTTCACCTACTTCTATCTGGTCAACTCTTTTGAAGGTGCCAAAAATTATGATAGTGGGTCTTCCCTATTTGAAAATTTCTGGATGTCACTTTCACAGATATATCAAATCTACTTTGCATATTGACAAACAAGTTTAATCATCAGTCTCTCTTTAAACTATCTCTGTTAGTAATGCATGTCTATTAAGTGGAAGAAAATACTATTACTAAGGTTTTTAGTGTTCAAGTTTGTGAATATAAATGCACAAAACACAAAGAATACTGTGAATAGTTTTTGGTTTTGTTTGGTTTTCTTACCTGCCCTTTCCTTTTCCAAGACTGACTGGTAGTATTTTCAAAACACTCTTATAATATCTTGACATTTAGATATACCTCAATCTTGGAAGTAGAAAGTGGTAGGAAAAGTTATGCTGATTGATAGTCTAGAGAGAAGAAGGAAATAATGGCAATAGGTTAGAGACAAGTCCCTGAAATCTTGATAACAAACCCACTTAATCAAGGATGTGGACAGCAGCAGAAAGCATTGGTAGGCTTTAGGAAAGAAAGCTGTTTGATGTCTACATTTTATAACAGTAAAGAAAATGAATGTGGCAGAAAGAAGCAGCCACATGAGGAGACCATGGAATTATCGATTTGAAATTGTAAACTGACAGCACAGAGACAGTAGATATTTTTGCCGAAGGACTAGAAAAAAATCTAAACCAGCCTCCTTCATCCCTTCCTATGATTGTGCTCTGAGAAAAAATGAGTGTTCTAAAATTATGAATGTGGACACACTTAAAATACTGTCTCTTTTCTTTTGCTCTGAGTAGCCTCTTGACTATAACAAGCTCTATTTCTGTATTAGTTCTGGGCAGACCAACTTGGAATCTACTACCTTATGGTCTCTGGTAGTGAAGAGTGAGACCTGTAGCATTTGAAGAAACCAGATTGCTTTTCTAATTCTGTAAGGAATGTTTCGAGGTTGCATACAACTAATGGGCTTTGAAAGGAAAAGTAATGGTTAGAAAACTTAAGGAATAGAGAATGATATTTGCTCCTGTAGAATTTTGGGGAGTTCTGGTGTATAGATGATCTTAAAGCGAAGTACTGGAAACTATCTAGCCACCTGTCCCATAAATTACTTGCATTCATTTGACATATCTATAAGGCAAGCAATATTTCTTCATTGCTCCACATCTTTAAAATATTCCAAAGCTCTTGTATACCCAATCCTGGTACTCCTGTCTCCAAAAGCTAATCATCTTTCTCCTACCATCACTTGAAATTATTTTCTCTGCTACAAGCTGAACATTGTACATTGAACATGTGAACTTTTCCATGACTCCTTATGCCTGACATTCTGGGGGTGAATGTACATAAAATGGTACAGGCTTTTGCAGAAGATAGATCCCCATATGATTGGAGTCACTGTCATTTGTGATATTTCATACTGGGGGTATATCATCCCTTGGAAACAGTGTTAGAGCCACCCACTAGGAAATAGACCCTACTAGGCAGTTCAATGAGGATCACTTGTACTTAATCAGCAAAACGAGCATATGGATTGTGTTTACTAGTTGAACTTGTGACTCCTGATACTAAGTCCACCTATTAAGTATGTTTCCCCCTGAGACTTGGCACAGTACTACTAGCATCATAGAGATTTGGTCCAAGTCTGATCATGCTGAGGATGATGGTTCTTTGGAAAGACTAAGACGAGAAGGAAAATGAAATGCTGTTTTAGGAAACAAATGAAGGGAGTCTCCAATTGGGGAAATGTTTTTACCCATATAGTTAATAATTTTACAATCAGTGAATCTAGGGTCTGCCATCAAGGCCTATCATGAGTTTACCTATGAAAGCATGTGCAGTATTGCTTAACTTTTCAAAGTCATTACTCATGCTTGAATAATGAAAATCTTCTGAAGCTGCTGTGAGGGATTAAATTACATAATTCAAGTGTTAAATCTGAAGTGACATTAGCACATGGTCTCAATTCAATATGGCTATCAATTACTCACAATTCTGACTAAATGCAATTGCCTGTGAGGAATTCATGGCTATCCTAGTTATGTGAATTCTGAAGAAGAGAAGGTCATATATAAAATTTCAACAGGAAAATAAAACCAGAAATTTGACTAAATACAAAGGTATAGACAGGAGCATTCCATGGGGTGCACAGTCCATGACACTGTACTGATATGCAAACATGTTTGCAGACAGGCATGAAGCCACATGAAGCTGTGAGTGTAATAGAAAACCCAGTATCAAAGAAGTGCAGCACCTTAACAGAGTGCAGATGCAGGCATTGTCTGGCTCTGAACCAGATAGATAACTCATTGCCCAGATTTTCCTCCATTTTAATTGAAAATGGTGTAATTTCAAGGTCTCCCTCAAATGTATCCTTCCAATTCAGTACAAGTTTCCAGGAATCTGAATATGTTTGCCTGTGGAAAACCATATCTGTCTGTTGTGTCTTGGGGCTCTAACAGAGCACAGAGTATTTGTCTAACAAAAATTACTGCTCTGACAGGTGGTACTTGACTACACTGATTCATTAGAGTTACCTCCTCACTGAAAAGAACTCAGCATTTAGGAATCCATCACCTGGTGAAGAGCCAATTTGACTGTTAGAGATTTGTTTTCCTTTGCATATGACAAAGGATAAATAAGTGGGTAGAATTTATTCTCCACCCCCTGTAGCAACTCACTGTCTTTCTTTTTTGTGTTTTCTAGTCACACAAAAAATTCAGTTTGACTTGCCTCTTAAACTAATATCCACTGTGCAAATATAACAGACACTACTAAATGCCTTCTTTTTCTGTTTATTTATTTATTTTGTTTATTTGTTTTTAAGCATCTTACTTTGTGATTCTGGCTGGACTGGTATTATTGTAGAGCAAGATGTAGGCAGTTCTGCCTCAGCCTCCTGAGTTCTTGGATTATAGGTATGATCCACTACATCTGATTTTGAATTTTCACAGTGTGTAGTCAGAATCCTTAAATTGTGTTCTACTCAAAACTAATGTTTTAAGGAACACCTCTTTCTTTTAAAGAGCTGTTAATAAATAAGGTTAATTAATAAGTCTCACAAACCCCATCATTCATAATATCTCATTCTTGATGTAACCCAATCAGTATCTGCTGACTTTCTCAACAAGTCTATTAAGACAATGAATGATATTTAAGAAAACTAAGTGAGCTGAGAACATATATACTGAACGCTTTGTGACTGAACTATTTAGTTTTCTCTATCATTTTTCCTTTCCGTCTAAGTTGACCTTTAATTGTTATATAGATGTTTTATAGTGGTACCTAATCTATGTAACATGATTTTAAAAAGTCCATCTCAAAATGTACATAGATACATAGCATCTAATTATTTAGCCTTTCAAGAAGACTTTTTGAACTGTTTTGACAAGACACAATAGAAGCACATTTTTACTCCTTCCTCATTTTTTTTTTCAATAGACACTTGATATAGATAAACTATGAGTTAGTTTCTATGATCATATATTTCGGATTCTGTGTTAATATGGTTTCTTATTATTGTTAAAAACACTCGACTCATCTCTAAACAAAAGTTTAGTTCAGTCTTTTGGGTGCTGTCACTTGAATTTTCTGACTACCTACCTTCTACTTTTGTGAAAACTGGAAGAGTGTCAGACTGTTAGGATTTATTTATTTGATGGAAAATATTAAGAACTAAATATCTTTGGACCATCACATAAATATTAAAAGAGATATAACTTTCAACTTGGTATAGTATTTTACAGCAATTGCGTGGATGTCTGCCTATATGGTTTAGACAGATGAGGTGGCAGTTATCTTACGATTCCATTACTCTCCAAATTGAAATGAGATGAATGTAACTACTATGAGAAATTCTCATTGGACATAGAAAACCTCCAAATCCTTTTTAAAAAAATGAAATACCGAGTAAGTCTTATATGTGTACATAAAAGATGAGTAGGTCTCTGGAGTTTGGAATCCCATGTATAATAAATAGAACCATAATTTAGTTCTGTATTAAATCATGTCATCACCTCCTACAGCAATGCTTTGTGTTGAAGGGGAGTGCACATGTACATTTGTTACATACTTTTAGAAGTGAGAGGCCAATGTTGGGTATCTTCCTCAAAAACACTCATCCTAGTTTTTTTGAGACAGGGTCATTCAATGAACCCAGCACAAGTTGATTGACTTCACTCGCAGGAGTGAACCCAGAGGATTTGTTAGTCTCTACCACCCAAGTGCTTGTGTGACAGACCTCTGTGTGGCTACACCCAGCTATTTTGTTTTTCACCTAAATGTTGGGGATATGAACTCAGGTTCTCATGCTTGCAGCATGCACTCCCCATTGAGTTCTCTCTTCAGCCTGTGTCCTGCTAATTTTGTATTTAATTTTCATTCACTTATATATTATGGTATATTTTCTTGTATTATTTCAGTGACAATAATGCTTTTTCAAAGAGGTTTATGAATTAAATGTCAACTAAACTCTTCTTGCGAAAGCATATTACCAGCTGTGACCACGGTCACATATTCCATGAATGGATCAGAAAAGAGGAGCTGAAAGAAATGCCATCATTCATGAGTCCTTACTGATCATCACTGGGCAACAGTGATCAGTCTCTATCAATATGATTGTGAGGCATGAAATACAACTTGTAATTCCTTTCCATGTAGTACTTTTGTTTCTCACATCTCAATTTCAGGGCTGTATAGGAAAAAATAACCTCTTGGCATTCCCTTCTTCCTCTGAAGATTGCAATCTTCCCATGGCTTCTTTCTATCTACAAACCAGATTCTAAATCTATATTATCTGTTTCTACCTTTGGTAATGAAGGCAAGATAGCTGGATTCCTGGTATGAGTACTAGGTTCTATATTCTGTCTTACAAAATCCCTCTATGGTTTTGAAAACTTAAACACCTTCACATGACTAGACTATTTAAGGGAAGTTGAAACTCTTTCAGGGACATATGCTAACTCTTTTTTTTTTTTAATATTTTATTTATTTATTTTTGTTTTTTTATTTTACATGTCGATCCCAGTTCCCTTTACCTCTCTCCCTCCCCCCTCCCTCCCTTTTACCATCTCTCCCCCCTCACATGCACCCTGACCACCCTCCCCTCCCATACCCCCACCCCAATTCCACATGTAGGGCAATGTCCTCAGCCATTCATTTATCATTGTTCAGTAACAAACAACGTGGTAGAGGTTGGGGAAGGAGATAGATAGACTTCAGTTGGGTCTCATAAATCTTTGTTTATAGTTAACTTCCTGAAACCTTAATAAATTCAACTTTGAAGAACAGATCCTAAACTGTATGTATCACACTGGCTTTTAAAATGCCAGCCTTTTGTTTATTTATTTTTATATCCCTTCTTCTCTTGTGTTCTATTATGTCTACCCTTACCAAAAGAGTTGAACTTGGAATCTAGTATAGAAAAAAAGTAGAAAAATTCAAATTAATAAAAAAAACCCTCATGCACAATATAACACATTATTGTATGAAAATATGATAGTGTGACACCAACCAAAGTGGGACTGAGGTAGCAAAGCAAGAATAGAGTAGTCTATTATCGTCAATAAATGATGGGGACACTGCTCTAAACTTAGAGGATAATTTTCAGATGCTCAGGGTGGAGCTAGCTAGCTTTAATCTTATGCAATAGGTGGCTATTAATATCGTCTCACAGATTAAAAACACTCTGCCTTCTTCAACCACCACTGAACAACCGGAAAAAGGATTATTGCTAATTGCCATTTTGATTCATGTTGCTGTCTCCAAATTCTGGCCATATTGTACTTTGAAGTATCCAGAGGCACAGTATCTAATGCTAAACTGTATAAACCAAGCACTGGAGGAACCCTGTGTTAAAACAGAAGCATTCAAGCAAAACTGCTTTCATTGGTGCTAGGAACCATAATTACTTGAGATGTGTTATTTTTTTTTCTCATGAACTCATTTAATGGCTGTAAATGTGGGTATTATAGCTCTCCCTTATTTGGAAAGTCTGTTAGGCCAGGGTGTTAATAAAAAGGAATTCTTGATCTAGGGGAATTAATGCCCATGAATCTCCTCACAAGAGCCTATAAACACAGTGCCTCTTACGATCAACCTAAGTGTTATGAATTGGACACTTTGAGTCATTTTAGTAGGCCTAAGAAAGAGCTGTTGAATGACTTGCCAAGTGTCATTAAGCTAGTTGAGATGGAATATAGTCTTCTTCCGGAAGAGCTTCTGGTATAGAGGTTGTCATCTACCCATTTCCTGTCCTCGGGGAGAAATATGGACACTAAAACATGTTAAGATTTTACAGTGTATGCAACATAATATTCATTTTATAGGGAATAAACCTGTGCTCACAAGATAAATATAAATATCAACCATATATAAAAACCCAGATACAAACTTTTTAGAGCTCTTTGCCAGCCTCTTTGTAGGAACAGGGGATCCAGGGAAGTGGGCAGATACTCAGAGGGCTTAGGATCTTCTAATCCTCAGAGGTTACTTATAGGAGGAGTACTTGTGAGGTATTACAGGGCCATGGGCAACTCTAATGCAACTGCATTGCCAAGCAGTGGTGGTGGATGACTTTAGTCCCAGCACTCAGGAGGCAGAGGCAGGTAGATCTCTGTGAATTGAAAGCCACCATGATCTACAAAGTGAGTGCCAGGAGAAGCACTAAAGCTACACAGAGAAACCTCATCTCAAAAACAAACAAACAAACAAACAAAAACGAACAAATAAAAAAAATCAGCTGTATCACTGAAAGTGCACCTTAACAGCAGAAGGTAGAACCTTCTGAAGCTAGTCAATTTCAGATACTTCCTGGGATATGTGTTAATTACTTGAGTCCTAAGAAGCCTCCTGTCCAAACATTTTACTTCTTGCATGCAAGATCTCAACTTAGAGGAAATTACTATATAACAGTAAGCTCCAAGCTTAAAGAAACCAGGCACTTACATCTCTTGATTTTCCCCAGTTTCGTTCATATCTTCAATCCCAGGTAACTACATGGTTTAAAGAAACAATTAGAAAATTATTATAAAACAGCTTATGTTCCACGCTGAAAAGTGAATCTGCTTGACGTGAAATATTTCAATGCAATGGATCAGATGGGGAGATGGGGAGAGGAAAACAGAAAGAAATGAAGTAGGACTGTATTTTATAGACCCTCATTTAACTCTGGTTTCTAAAAGGAGTTTAGAGCTACAGACTCACAGTCCTTGCCTATCACTCAGTGACTGAATAATGAGAAAATGTGACCAAATGGGGGAAAATGGCTGTCCTTGAAATACAGCTATCACCTTTCTGATAGGTTGCAAGTCTCATTAATTCCAGTAGTGTATTCCACAGCTACCCTCTGCTTGGCAAAGCCCATAGTGTGGTTTGCCTCTTTAACATCTTCTAAGTTTAATGCTAGTGTGTATGTGTGTGTTCTGCTTAGATACTGACTAACCCTGCCTCTCCCATGGTGTCACTGAGGCTTTGGATCCTGGCTTGTCATTCCTAGGTGTATGCATGCACATAATCCTGTGGAAACCTTACAGTGACAGCACTGGCAAGGACCCAGGTTCTGGGAATCCCATGTAGCCTAATTTGAGTTATAATAAAGATGTATAAACTTAAATTTTTTTGAAAAAAAAATGACAGCATGAATACTCAAGCTGCCTTTGAATTTGCACTCAAACTTGCAATCATCTTCTTTCCCAAGTATTGCCATTATAGGTATGGGTCACCAATGTGGTTCTACAGACCCTTTAGTAGTTTTTCAGGAAACCTTGCATATCATAAACAGTCTACCTATTGTTAGTTTACTTGAGTGTGGCATAAAGTCCTATGCCTTGATTCTTGACAATTTTGGGGCTCTCTACTTTGCTACTAGTGAGTTTATATAAAACAGATATAAAAATACCCTAAGACCTCATCCCTCTTCTTTCCATGGGACAATTCAATTGTTGTCATTTTTAAAAGCTGTAAAATTAAATAAAGAATGAGGATTTTGAAGCCCAGTTATCTCAGGGCAGGTTTGGTTCCTGCCTCATATCAGCCATGAAGCATGAAGCAAGTGTTTTTGCATCTCTGTGACTATCTACTCATTGGTGAAATGCTCTGATACTGCTAATTGTCTGATGGGTTTCATTTTGATTTGTACTTTGAAGGGAACCTCTGAGTGAATTAGATTGTGTAAAGTGCTGAATGCAATGCAAAGACACAGGACGCTTTGATAAGTGTTAGCAAAATGTGCATTATCCATTTGTAACATTACCAATTCAATGAGGATAAACAGTTTTTGGACAATTGAAATATATCACTATGTTTGCTTTCAGAAGCACTGCACTAATATATTCAGCCCCTGGCAAAGCAACTGAAATGTTACCTCTGTTTTGATTTGTGTTTCTTAGAAAACTTGCAAGATTGAATTTTTTTTTTCCTTATGTTTGGGTACTGATTTATCTTTTATGAGATGCACTTTAGAGTCTTTAAATTGTTTTAATATCCCTTGCATCAGATGATCATCCCTACAACTCAGCAGAGTTAGCAGGGGTGGCAATATTTACAGTCCACTAAAGAGACAGAAAAGCAAAGTTCTTACTGTTTCATTAAGTGTCTACCAGCAAAGTTGTAGGCATTTGACAGAGCCAGGACTTGAACCAAAATGTTGCTTTCCTCTCATAAACAGCAATTCAAGGATCTGGAATTTCCCTGGCTTGAAATATTCCGTTATGTTTTTAAAAAAACAAGGCATTCATAGTGCCTAACTTTCCCCTATGGTAATTCAAGCACTTAGGGGAATAAAATCCAAATATCTTCTAAGTTGTTTACTTTTACTTATTTCAAGCTCTTAAAATAAGCTATATAGTTTAACTATCTACTTAAAATTTATAAGGTAACAAAATGGGTACTATTTTTGATTTGGAGATAGTTTTGGTGTTATAAATATTATTTAATGATTACAAGCAATATAGTTTATAAATAAGCATTGTAATTTCTGAGCATCATTAAGACAGAAACCAGTCACATCATGGGTAATTGTACTATTCTGACAAATAAATAAACAACATGATTAGATCCAACATACTTTAAAACTATCATATTCAATATAATTGGCTTAGCATACCTGGAAAAAATGTCTAATAGCATCATTCACTGAAAGTACAAAGATGGGTGAAATTTTACAACATGTGGTTAAAGGGAAGAGGATCAATAATTCTAAATGCTGGAGAACATAAATGAAACCAGGAGTCTTGTTCATGGGTATGAGAATAAAAAAAGAGAAAAGGCAGATGCATGATTGCCCTGTGCATCAATGAAGGAGAGGTGAAAGGATAAGTCCATAAGCATTTCCACTATGGATACTTCTGCTTCTCCTTGTTTTGCAAGCAAAGGCATTAAATATCTTTGGTAAAAAAAAAAGATAGTTGTCAGTGGAGGATTCACCAGTGTCTGTGTTTATACACATATTTTATTACTATGCTCCTTCAGCAGAACAGTAACAAAAGGTCCCAAAACCCTTATTGAGAAAGACCCCCAAGTGGGAAGACATTTGTGTTAGTGTTATCAACCTACAGTGAGTGGAAAGCAAGACTATACATGTGAGTTTGCTTTTAAATTACTGAGTAGTTTATCTTTAAGCTATCTATTCCCTTAAAGATGCACAGTACTTGAGACTGGGGAGCTGGTTCAATAGTTATGAGTGCTTTCTCCCAAACCATGAGGACTGGAGTTCAAATCCTGTCACTGCATAAGGAACCAATAGGTTTTTCACAGGGGCAGGAGAACTTTTTGAAGCTCCTGAACATCCAGTCTAACTGAGATGTGAGCTCTGAGCTCAGAAAAAAACACTGCCTCAAAGGAACAAGGTGAGAGTAATAGAATATTCGCTTTGTAAATATCTTCACACAGAATCTTATACAGATGCAAAGAACCACATACAAAGACCCAAAAAAACGGGCTCTCTCTTTTTTCCAACCTCAATTTCTTTTCTTTCTTGTTTCCTTTCCTTTTCCACCTTATCGCGTCCACATATTGCTTTCTTTGTTTCCTTTTCATTTTTTAGTTTTTGTTTTTTTTTGGTAGCCCTTTACTTTTCTATACCTCTCTCCTTCCCTCCCTGCTAAATCATTCCTCCCTCTGTCCCTTCTTTGCTTTCTTTTCCTTTCTCAGATTGTTTACCTGGCTATATGTTGCATTTACAATTATATCACACAAGAAAAGTGAGCAAACAAGTATTTCATTTTGTGTATTGTTATCAGAAGTGACAGTAATCCACGTTAAAGGAAAATTATTCTAGTTTAAAAAAAAGAAAAGAAAACAAAGTAGCATGTTTTCATTCTAATCTGAAAACGTGTTAGCTGAAGTTTTAGTTTTGTTTTCATAAGTACACGTACATACAACAATATTTCCTAAATTAAGAAGAAAACTCCCTGATCCTTCCAACAGGATCTTACTACATGGGACAAGCTGTACTTCAACTGAAGGTTCCCTTGTGTTCGTTCACCTTTCCAGTACTGGGATTATAGGCATGCACAATTTTACCATGCTCCTCAGAACACATTTCTTTTATTTTTTAATTTTATTTTATATGATTTTCTTACTTGACTTATCGATCCCAGTTCCCCCTCCCACCCTCCCATCACCCCCCTGTCACCCACCTTGTCCCATTCACCATTCAGTCCCCAGGGAAAGTGAGGCCTTTAGGAGGGACCATCAAAATCTGTCAAGTCATATTGTGTAGGGCTTAGGCTCTCCCTCAGGTCTCTAAGCTAAGGGAATATTCCTCCATTGGGAATGTGCTCCCAAAGACCTTTCTTGCATTAGGGATACATACTGGGTCCACTGTCAGAGGTCCCATAGACTGCCCAGGCTTCTAACTGAGACCCACATTCAGGGGGTCTAAGTTGTTCTATGCAGGTTTCCCAGCTATCAGTCAGGGTCCATGAGCTCCCCCTTGTTAAGGTCAGCTGTCTCTGTAGATGCTGCAGTCTGTGCTTGACCACTTAGCTCATCATTTCTCCCTCTCTGAAACTGGACTCCAGGAGTTCGCCTCAGTGTTTAGCTGTGGGTGTCTGCTTCTGTTTCTGTCAGTTACTGGATGAAGAATATAGGATGGTGTAACGAGTACAGTTTTTCTGCCTGCCGCTGCCTGTCTGGTCCCGCCACCACGCCGCCAGGCCCAAATAATGCACAGAGACTCTGTATTTGATATTATCCTGTTGGCCAGTTACTAGTTTCTTATCGGCTAGCTTTATCTTAATTATTAACCCATTTCTGCTGATCTATGTATTTCTCTTACCGGGGAGCCGGCGGCATACTGCTTTCTTCAGACTCTCCATCTTGACTCCTCCCTCCTACTTCCTATTTCCTCCTTGTCTCCTAGTCCCTCCTATCTTCCTTTCCTATTGGCCAACAGTGCTTTATTATTAACCAGTATGAGAAACATACAGAATGACATCTCCCATCATCTCCTCTTTTCTGTCTAAATAAAAAGAAGGGTTTTAACCTTAACATAGCAAAATATATTATACAACAGTTATCAAGTAAGAATCACAGTTAACAATATTTAGTCCATTAACATTTACAAGATTTGAAGAAAATATTTCATCATCTATTCTATCTTTGTGTGTCTAAAGTCTAAGTAACTTATCTTTAACCCAACTAATGAAAACTATAACCATAACTATCTGTCTTCAACTCCTTCAAAGACCACAGAAGGATAATATATAAGCTCTAGAAATGACAGAGACAACTCACTGCCTGGTCACCCGAAGTTCTTTTGTAATCTTCCATCTTCAGCCCATAGGCCATAGTGTGTCTGGCAGACTCTTCAGCAATGCAGGAAACTTTAAACTGTCTTCTTGTATTCGCAGTTTGTCAGTCACTTTTCTCTGTGTCCTGCATACTGTCTCGCAGACTCTTCCATGAAGCAGGAACTTTGTAGTAATGTCCATCTTGAATCAGCAGTCACTTTTCTGTGGGTCCTGCATGTCCAGTATATACAGCATAAAGTCAAACAGTCCAGACAAGAGCAGTATCTTGTCCAAATGGCTAGTCTTGCCATATTGGAAGCAAACTTCATAATGCATTTCTTCGATGTCCATCTTCCTTTCTGGTGCGGGTGGTATTATCAGGAGCAATTATGTCTCATTGTCAAGTAAAACCCTAAATCATTTTAAATGCCATATTCTGTAGGTCTTTGAAAGGTTTGAAGAATGCCTATCCATCTCAAATATATGTCTGTATATCTAGAAATACTAACTAACTTAACTATAAGTTCTAACTATCATAGGTAACTATCTATAATCTGTACTACATTATACATTACATTTCTAACTGAGCTCAATAAACACAATACCTAAACAAGAGGAGAAATATACATATCACCTTATTGACCTTAAATTGTATCAATAAATGAAAATCCATTCCAAAATGAAGTATTCATATCTATACCATAATCCCCTTTTTTACCTTTAAAAAGTTATTGGTCGTGATCATTAACCATTTATAACCAAGTCCATTTAAATGAAAACAAACATTTATAAACAATATTTGGGAATTTGGGCGTCGTTCTTTCCAAACTACTTCCTGCTGACAGGGGGCGCTGTCATGGGGGATCCTGAGAAGTTGCAGAAATCTTGGCTGTAGTCTTCGAGGCTGCTTTGTCCAAGCTGTTTTGAATGTTGGATCATCAGCGACTGTTTCAGGGGGCCTGGCTTGATCAAACCACATTAGTCTGCAAGGAATCCACAGCTTTTCATTTTCTGTGGAAACAAAAATAGAAATCCTTTTCCCCAGTAACTTGTCCTTGAACTTAAATGTTGGAGTCAAAGCATTTTTAAAATATATAAATTGAATTAATGCAGCAGCATTTCCTTTATCAGTTGTTGTTATTTTCTCAGCAGGCAAACAATGTAGAGACAACACAATAGCATACAGTAACCAGATTCTCTCTGAGCTTTTCATCTTTATGTGGCTTTATTATTACTCTGTTTCTTTTACTTTTTATTTTTTATTTTTTGAGACAGGGTTTCTCTGTGTAATTCTTATCTGTCCTGGAATTCACTCTGCATACCAGGTTTACTTTGAAATCACAGAGATCTGCTTGCCTCTGTCTCCTGAGCACTGGGATTAAAGGCGTGTGCTACAACACCCAGTTCCTCTTTGTCTCTTTAAAACCATTTTTTTTCATGTCTACGTATATTCTAAAACACACTGTAAACCTTTAGAGGTTTTTCTTAATATGAATCTGTCTTTACTGTAAATCTTTATCTTCGTCTGGCCACAAGTCTTTTATCTGGTAAACAACAACATTGCTAAAATGAAAGTCATAGCTGTGTCAGCCGCGGTTTACCAAAGATGGTGGCGGGTACTTTTACCGCCAGCACCGAAAGCTGTGCTCACCACCTTGGTCTGCGCTGCCACCCAGAAAGCATGCTGCCGGCTTGGAGATGTGGTCACTGCCATTGCCATCTCTCATACACACCAATAAATTGTTAGCAGAGTTATTTAAAAGCTGTGTGGTTTTTTTTTTTTTTGCCACTTAAGCTGAGTCAGGAATCTTCCCTTAAAGGAGCAGCGCGAATATCTGCTTGTCTCTAGCAAAGCAGAGTTCAACTGAGAAAAATGCTGCTACCAAGAAACCTTGCTTGTCTCTGTTCTTTTGTTTCTAAAACCATTTTTTAAGCTTTTGTTAAATTTTAAGTGGAAGTTCTTATTAGCCACGTGGGCGCCATTTGTAAGGTGTACAGTTTTTCTGCCTGCCGCTGCCTGTCTGGTCCCGCCACCACGCCGCCAGGCCCAAATAATGCACAGAGACTCTGTATTTGATATTATCCTGTTGGCCAGTTACTAGTTTCTTATCGGCTAGCTTTATCTTAATTATTAACCCATTTCTGCTGATCTATGTATTTCTCTTACCGGGGAGCCGGCGGCATACTGCTTTCTTCAGACTCTCCATCTTGACTCCTCCCTCCTACTTCCTATTTCCTCCTTGTCTCCTAGTCCCTCCTATCTTCCTTTCCTATTGGCCAACAGTGCTTTATTATTAACCAGTATGAGAAACATACAGAATGACATCTCCCATCAGGATGGCATATAAGGTATTGATCAATCTCATTATCAGGGAAGTACATATTTTTATTTGTGTTTCTTATTTTACATATTGATCACAGTTCCTTCTCCATTCCCTCCTTCCCTCTCTTCTATCCTCCCATGACCACCATCCCATCCCATTCGTACCCATACTCCACATGAAGGTTGATGTCTAGCCAGAGGGGTCATCTAATTCTGTCAAGTCATTTGGAATAGGGATTAGGCCCCCTTCTGCCTCTAGGTTAAGGGGGTACCCCTCCATGGGGAACATGCTCCCAAAGTCCTTTTATGTACCAGGATACATTCTGGTTCCACTGTCAGAAGTCCATTACTGCCCAGGCCTTCTAACTGAGACTCATGTTCAGGGGGTCTGAGTGGCTCCAATTCTAGATTCCAAGCTATCAGAATGGGGGCACATTAGCTCCTCCTCATTCAGGTCAGCTGTCTCTATGGGTTTCTGTAGCCTGGTCTGCATTTGGATTCAAGTTCAGCTCAGTGTTCAGCTGTGGGTGTCTGCTTCTGTTTCCATAAGCTACTAAAGGATGGCTCAATGGTGGTGGATATATTAGTCATCAATCTCATTATCAAGGAAGGGCAGTTATGGTAGCCTTTACACTGTTGTTCAAATTGTTATTTGGGGTCAGTCTTGTAGGTCTCTGGATATTTCTCTAGAGTCAGTTTTTTCTTGAAACCTATAATGGCTCCCTCTTTTATGGTATCTCTCTCTATCCTTTTCTTTCCTCTATTCCTCTCCAGACTCAATCATCCTAGTCCCATGTGCTTTCCACTCCTCCCCTTCTCTTTCTCCTAGCCCCCTCTCCATTCCCTGTCCCCTCACTCCCAATATGCTCAGGAAATCTTGTTCCTTACCCCTTCTGTGAGGGACCTTGTATGAATCTCTTAGAATCCTCCTTGTATCCTAGTTTCTCTGGCAATGTGAGTTATAAGCTGGTGATCCTTTGCTCTATGTCTAAAATCCATATATGAGTGAATACATACCATATTCCTCTTTTTGTGACTGGATTACTTCATTCAGGATGGTTTCTTCCAGTTCCATCCATTTGCCTGTAAATTTCAAGATTGCCTCACAGAGAGTAGTATTCCATCGTGTAAATGTGCCACATCTTCTTTATCCATTCTTCAGTTGAGGGCCATCTAGGTTGCTTCCAGGTTGTAGCTATTACAAATAATGCTGCTACTAACATATTTGAACATATGTCTTTGTTGCTTGGATGTGGATCATTTGGGTATATGCCTAAGAGTGGGACAGACAGGTCCTGTGGTAGACTGATTCCCATTTTCCTGAGGAACCACCATACTGATCTCCAAAAAGGCAGTACAATTTTGCATTCCCACCAGCACTGGAGGAGTGTTCTCCTTTCTCCACATCCTCTCCAGCACAAGTTTTCATTGGTGTTCCTAATTTTAGCCATTCTGGCAGGAGTAAGATGGTATCTCAGAGTTGTTTTGATTTGCATTTCCCTGATAGCTAAGGATGTTGAGCACTTTCATAATTCTTTCAGCCTTTTTGATTTCCTCTATTGAGAATTTTCTCTTCGGTTCTGTACCCCATTTTTAAATAGGGATATTTGGTATTTTGTTGACTAGTTTCTTGAGTTCTTTGTATAATTTGGATATCAGCCTTCTGTCGGATGTATGATTGGTGAAGATCTTTTCCCAGTCTATGGGCTGCCATTTTGTCTTGTCAACTGTGTCCATTGCCTTAGCCTCTCAGTTTGAGGAGGTGAAATTTATTAATTGTCAATCTCAGTGACTGTGGTATTAGAGTTATGTTCAGGAAGCAGTCTCCTGTACCAAATTGTTCAAGGGTACCTTCCACTTTCTGTTCTAAGAGATTCAATGTGGCTGGATTTATGTTGAAGTTCTTTGAACTTGAGTTTTGTGCATGGCTATAGACATGGGTCTATCTGCAGTCTTCTACATACCATCATGCAGTTGTGCCAGCACCATTTGTTAAAGATGCTTTCCTCCTCCCATTGTATACTTTTAGCTGTTCTGTCAAAAATCAGGTGTTTGTAGGTGTGTAGGTTAATGTCAGGATTTTGGATTCGATTCCATTTGTCTACATGTCTATTTTGGTGCCAATACCAGGCTGTTGTCAGGATTACAGCTCAATAGGAGTGCTTAAAGTCAGGAATGGCGATGCCTCCTGAAGTTCCTTTATTGTACAGGGTTGTTTTGGCTATCCTTTTTTTTTTTCCATATGAAGTTGATTATTATCCTTTCAAAGTCAGTAAAGAGTTGTGCTGGGATTTTGATGGGGATTGCATTGAATCAGTAGATTGCTTTTGGTAAGATTGCCATTTTTATCCTCCCTATTTAAGGGTGTGTGAGATCTTTCCATTTTCTGGTATCTTCAATTTCTTTCTTTAAAGACACAAATATAGGACTTTCACTTGTTTGGTAAGAGTTACCCCAAGAAACTTTATGTTTACTGTGGCTATTGTAAAGGGTGATTTTTCTCTGGTTTCTTTCTCATCCCCTTTGTTGTCTGTATATAATAGGGCTATTGATTTTTTTGTTTGTTTTGTTTTGTTTTGTTTGTATATCTTGTATCCTGCTAGTTTGCTGAAGATGTTTATCAGTTGTAGGAGTTCCCTGGTAGAGTTTCTTGGATTGCTTATGTAAACTATCATATCATCTGCAAATAGTGACAGTTTGACTTCTTCCTTTCCAATTTGGATTACCTTCATCTCCCTGCCTAGTAGGTTAAGGCTGGATGATTTCTCTGATGTGTTCTTGGATTCCATTTGTCAGTATTTCATTGAGTATTTTTGCATCAATGTTCATAATGGATATTGGTCTGTAGCTCTCTTAGTTTGTGTCTTTGGGTGGCTTGGGTACCAAAGTAATTGTGGTCTCATAAAAAGAGTTTGGTAATCAGCCTTCTTGTTCTATTGTGTGGAACAATTTGAGGAGTATTGGTATTAGCTCTTCTTTGAATTTCTGGTAGAATTCTGCACTGAAGCCATCTGGTCCTAGGCTCTTTTTGGTTGGTGGGCTTTTGACGACTGTATCTATTTCATTAGGGGTTATAGGTCTATTTAAGTTGCTTATCTGTTCTTGATTTAATTTTGATAAGTGATAGTTATACAGAAATTTGTCCATTTCCTTCGAATTTTCAAATTTTGTGAAAGTACAGGTTTTCAAATTATGACCTGAAAATTGTTTGGATTTCCTGAGTGTCCATTGTTATATCCCCCTTTTTGTTTGTGATTTTGTTAATTTGCATGTTCTCTCTCTCTGCTTTTTGGTTACTTTAGATAAAGTTTTGTCTATCTTGTTGATTTTTCAAAAAAACAACTCTTTGTTGCATTTTTTTTTTTTGGTATTGTTTTCCTGGTTTCTACTTTATTGTTTTCAGTCTTGAAATTGATTGTTTCCTGGCATCTACTCCTCTGGGGTGAGTTTGCTTCTTTTTGTTCTAAGGCTTTCAGTTGTGCTGTTAATTCTCTAGTGTGACTACCCTCTATTTTCTTCATTGGGCACTTAGTGCAATGAACTTCCTCGTAGCACTGCTTTCAAGGTGTCCCGTAAGTTCAGGTATGATATGTCCTCATTCTCTCATTGAATTCTAGGAAGTTCATAATTTCTTTCTATATTTCTTCTTTGACCCAAATATGGTGCAATTATGCATTATTCAGTTTCCATGAGTTTGTAGGTTTTTTGTGCGATTTTTATTGTTGAATTCCAACTTTAAAGTGTGATGGTCTGATAAGATACAGGGGACTATTCATTTTTTTTTTTTTTTTTGTATTTGTTGAGGTTTGCTATGTTGCTATGTGGTTGATTTTAGAGAAGGTTCCATGTGGGGCAGAGAAGAAGGAATATTCTTTTGTGTTTGGTTGGAATGTTTGTAGATGTCTGTTAAACCCAATTGAGACATAACTTCTTTTAGTTCTTTTTGTTTCTTTTCTTTGTTAAGTTTCAGTCTGGTGGTCCTGTCTAGTGGTGAGAGTGGGGTATTAACATCTCCCACTATGAGTGTGTGAAAGCTTTGATTTTTAGTTGCATTTTTTTTTTTATGAATGTGGGTGACTTTGTATGTGGGGCATAGATTCTGTCTTCTTATCCATTCTCTTAGCCTGTGTCTTTTTATAGGCTAGTTAAGACCATTAACGTTCAGGGAAAGTAAGGACCATTGATTATTAATGCTTGTGTGTTTAGATTTGTTGATGGCCATAGTATTGTGAATATATTTGTCCTGCTTTCCCTGTGGGTTCTGGTGAAGTGGGATTATCTATTGCCTATGTTTGTGAGTGTAGTTAACTTCCTTGGGTTGGAGTTTTCATGGAAGGGCATTTAAGGTAGCCTTTCCACTATTGCTCAGATTTTTAGTTGGTGTCATCCTCATAGGTCTCTGGACATTTCCCTAGTGCCAGATTTTTCTTCAAACCTATAATAGCTCCCTCTATTATGATATCTCTTTTCTTGCTTTCCTCTATTTATCCCCTAACTCAATCTTCCTGTTCCCTCATGGTCTCCTCTTCCTTCCTCTTTTCCCCTTCTCTTTCTCCTAACTCCCTCTCTACTCATTGACCCCCTCCCCCTTGCTCCCAATATTCTCAGGAGATCTATTCCATTTCTTCTTCTTCTTTGGGGGAAACAATTATGGCTTTATTAGGGTCATCCTTGTTTCCTATTTTTTTCTGGTGGTGGGAATTGTAGGCTAGTAATCCTTTGTTCTATGTCTAAATCCATATATGAGTCAGTACAAGCCATGTTTGTCTTTTTGTGACTGAGTTACCTCATTCAGGATTGTTTCTTCTCCTTCCATCCATTTCCATCCATTTGCCTGTGAATATCAAGATTTCATTGATTTTGTTCTGCTGAGTAGCACTCCATTGTGTAAATGTACATTTTCTTTATCCATTCTTCAGTTGAGGGGCATCTAGGTTGTTTCCAGGTCCTAGCTATTACACATAATGCTGGTGCGAACATAGTTAAACAGATGTCTTTGTTGCATGGATGTGCATCTTTTGGTTATAAGCCTAAGAGTGAAATTGCTGGATCCTGTGGTAGACTGATTCCCATTTTCCTGAGGAACTGCTATATTGATCTGCAAAATGGCTGTACAAGTTTTCGCTCCCACAAACAGTGGAGGAGTGTTCCCCTCTTGCTGTATCCTGACAGCATAAACTGTCATTGGTATTCCCAATTTTAGTCATTCAAACAGGAATAAGATGGTATTTCAGAGTTACCTTGATTCACATTTCCCTGATGTCTAAGGATATTGAGCACTTTCTAAGAAGCTATTCACCAAAACACCAAATAATCCAATTAAAAAGTGGGGTACAGGATTGAATAGATAATTCTCCACAGAGGAATCCAAAATGGCACAAAGACACTTAAGAAAGTATTCAACATCCTTAGCCATCTTTGCTCCATTTCAAATTCAGTATCTCCCCAGTAAATCTACATATGTGTGAAGATAAGATTCAATCATATTAACAAAAACTGGGTTTACTAAGGTAGAGGAGGCATTTCCATGAATACTTGAAACAGTAAGTGAGATGGATTGACTACACAGCTTGTCCTGCTTCCTGGTGTTCTCTGCTCATCTGAAGTAGCCTGGTCACTGCTATTGCTCTAGATCATTACAGTGATCCCTTTTCTGCTGAAAGCAACTTGTAGTTACAAGAATTGGAGGATGAATTAATAAGATTTCCTTCGTTTTTCCTCCTTTTCTTTCTCTTTTATTCTTTCTACTAGGATTTTATGTGTTGTTCTGGGTTTTAAATTCTATTCCTACAGGAACATCATAGATGGTCATAATGTTTTTTTTTTTTTTTTAACTATTCGTTTCATCCTACAGGAAACTGGCAATGAATCATTCAAAATGATCAGAGAATGCAAGTGAAAATCATAGCTAGGGACTGGTGATAATACCTTAGGCAGAATAGTGTTTGCCAAGCATTTAGGAAACACTTGATTTGCTCCAGAGCATCACACACACCAGGTGTGGTGCATAACTGTGGCCCAAACATGAAATAGATGATGTCAAGTGGGTCAGAAACTCAAGGATATCCTTATCGGAAATGACTCTTCAGGCTATCCTGTGCTAGAGACTATGTCTTAAACCCATATATATATATATATATATATATATATATATATATATATATATTTGCTAAGATGAAAGTGGAAGATGAATTATGACTGAGAATCTAATCAGAGCATGAAAAGAATAAGGAGGAAAAACATCCTTTCACTGTACTACATAAAGTATAGCAAAATAACAATAAAACAGGAAATGGGTATGAAGAGAGAAAATAATTATTCTTAACTGAGGGTCTTTTAAAGGTTAAAAAGTCAAGCCCTGTCCACAGAGCCTAGCTCATGGACAGTCAGCAACAAACACACAGTATCTATCCTTAATCTCAATAAATATATAAATCTTTTTGTTCCGTGTTTTTTTTTTTGTTCAAAATGTAACATAAGATTTAAAGGGACTTCCAGGTCTGGGAAGATGACAGGTGGGTAAAGGACTTGCTATGAAAGCAGGAGAATCTGAGTTGGATTTGCAGAACCCACATAAACCAGACCTGTAGCTCACACCTGTCTACTCCTACTCACACCTACTACTCCTAAAGCCAGATGGCAGGTAGAGTTGGGAGAATCCCTGGAAGCTTTTTGGCCAGAGATCTTAGTATATATAGCAATGAACAAGAACACTATTTGATAAATGTACTAGGCAAGAATGATCATTCAAGGATGTTCACTGATGTAAACATGAGTGGTGCTGTATCCACTGGGACACACACACACACACACACACACACACACACACACACAGAGAGAGAGAGAGAGAGAGAGAGAGAGAGAGAGAGAGAGAGAGAGAGAGAGAGGGAGGGAAATTTCAAAAGTACTACCAGGACAAAGCAAGTTTAGTTTCACAGAGTACTTTGAAGAACAAATAACTTCAACTGACACTTGAAAGCAAAATAAAATTTGCAGATGTTCATTCTTTTCTCATTCCTTTAGAAACATATAGTAAGCCATCAAATTAACCAGTCACTGATTTCTACTGTACCTTTCTGGGACCTCTGGGCTCTAGTGAGAAGACCAATGTCTTTGATTGGTTCTCATGCCCATTCTCATCTCCTCCTGTTATAGTCTCTTTCCAATAGCATCACCTGTATTAATAATATCAGTTCTACTTTTTTTCAGTTTTCCATATCCATTTTGCCTGTTAATTGAATATGCATTTTCACAAAGCCCTGTAATCTGAGAAAGGAATGCATTCCAGAAAGCAGGATAAGCAAGCCCTTCAAAGTAAAAGGCTCCACAGCGGAGTTACCATTAAACATTCTGATGGTGAGAATCATGAGTTGATTTTTTCTTGTACAAAGCTGCTAATTCTTACTCAAAAGGAAGTGAGGAGTATGCATTTGATCAAATTGTAATATATGAAATTCACAAAGAATTAATAAAATATTATTTTTAAAACAGAGTGTCCATTTAAAAATTAAATACTAGACTCTGGATAAAAGTAAGAAGCAGAAAATCAGGAGAGGGAGGAAGGTTAGCTTCTTTGCAGACCAGACACCCAGAATACAATGCAACCAAGTCCTTACTTTATCTCAAACTCAGAGACTTCCTTGCAAATATGATGGTGAGAGTGAAGTAAAGAACATGAAGGACTGGGTATAAGAACATCCTATTTAAACAGTTAAAAGAACGAGGTGTTAAGTGAGAATTAATTGAAAAGGCTTTTTATAATTCTGTTGCAAGCTATGCTGTTGAAGATATTTAATACTGCCATGCAGCGTGAGTTTTATGTACTTAATGCTAGTCCTTTGGAACTTTGTAAATTGATATGTGAATAAAAGCAGCAGTTGAAGAAACCTAGAGATACTGGATATCAAGCTTTATTAGGTGTTTAAACCATTAGTTTATTGCATGGAAAAAATGTAGTCTTAACTAATTAATTGCTCTGATATACTTTTGTATATTTGCCCTATATTCTGTTGCTATGGATATAATACATTATTTACTCAGGACTACACAATGACTACAGTAATTGCAATGATGGTGGGAGTCAGGGCACCTATCATACAATAGATGATTCTCTTCATCAAAGCATTCAATGCTTCCAGAATTTTGTAAGCAAACTCGTTCATCTCATTGGTTATACTTAAAGCCCACACCTCTTTCTACATTGATCCACTGGAAAATATTTTGTCACCTTTTGGTGGGGGAAGGAGATAATACATAGATAATACATGGACTAACTTCTCTTTCTTCAGATAGCATAACTATGACAGACAAGACAGACAAAAAAAAATCTATCAAGAAAATCAGAAATCATACTTCCTGGTCTTATTTGCAGGATAATGGGTGAAGGGTTACTTAGAGGCACATTAATGAACTAGCTGTATACATGGAGCTTTCTGCATCCCTCTGAATGATTCTTAGGGAGCTCAGCTTTTCTCCTGGCCAGAAAGTCCAAGTTTATACCTTGGGTGTTGATCTTGTGATTCTTAAATGTTGATCTTCTTGTGAGTTCTATTTTTTTAATTTTCATTTACTTTATGAGTCTTCAAGATATTCCCTCTAAGAAGAGATGGAAACCACTACCTGAGAGAAACAGGCCATGAGTTTTGACCGGTTAAAATCATCCCTCAATGTTCCAGAGGGATCCAGCATTCCCTCACTCCCAGTAGTTGCCATCAATATTGCAACGTAATCAAATACCAAGTAGAAAATGAACCAGGAGTTAAAGTCATACCTCATGAGTAGCTAAGACTTCAAAGTTAGCAGATACTCATAACTGCCTGATGAGGTTTAAATTTTAAACCTCACCCCCCACCTCTATAGGCTTACATTTCAATTTTGTAGTGCCGTTTGTGATGCTATTTTGGTATAATTCTGGAGACTTGGAAAGATGGGACCTAGCTGGAGGATGAAGGTTGCCATGAACAGGTTCTTGGGAGTGTGTTATCCCTGGTCACTTTCTGTCACTCTCTTCATCACCCTGATGGGACTACCTGTTATCTGCCACAGGCCTCATCAGCCATGATATATTGTTCAAGTACAGGGGGTCATACAGACTGGTCTCTACAACTGAGACAACATACTTCTTTTCTCTATTAAACTGTCTTTTTCAAACTGTTTTATCACAGTGATATAATCAATTGCCACAGTAGGAAAATCATTTGCCACAAAAGTATCTACCTGATACTTTTGGTTGTTGGTAAATAACCTCCCTATATCTGGTTCCCTATAACAAGGCTATGTTTTTCAAGTTCTGTGAGTCTTACAAATCTAATCCTGAAGCCTTCCCAGAGCTTCTAATATGTTAATTTACCTGGTGACTCTCCAAGAAAGACATAAAGCTTGAACTATTTCTCCAGCAATAAAATATTTCATTACCAAAAACAGTTCTATTATTTTTCAAATTGTTCTTTCTGGGATAAATGTCCATATTAAAGCTTGCTAGAAACTGTTCTCCTATATTATTGGACTAAAGTCATTTCATAGTGTGAGTTTATAGTGGTTGTAATACCTCCAATATTGCTTTTTTGAGTTCTATAAAAACAGGAAAAATTTGCAAAGTATCATGTTAGAAAATTAATATTAAAAATGAATAGGCATATAAAATAAGATGGTAATGTTAGCACAATAAACATGGCCTTACAACAATAAAATGATGCTAAGATATAATTGCCAGACTTACTCTAAATTTATTTTAACTTTGATTTCTGTTTAAAATTTTTGTAATAAAAAGTTGGAATCCAGTGAATTAGGTGAAATATTAGTTTCATATGCATAGATAAAAGCCAATGAGAAGATACATGGAAAATAAAAGCTGTATATGAAGCAGCAAAACCATCTGCCCTCACTGAGACAGAACCTAAGGAACACTTAACAGTTAAGTCAGAGGAACTACAACAATATCTCAGGAGTTAAAACTGCTGGATGGCTGGGTGTTGGTGGATGCATGCCTTTAATCCCAGCACTTAGGAGGCAGAGGCAGGTGTATCTTTGTGAGTTCAAGGCCAGCCTGGTCTATAGAGCTAGTTCCAGGACAGGCTCCAAAGCAATACAGAAAAACCCTGCCTTGAAAAACCAAAAAAATAAAAAAATAAAATTAAAACACTGACTCTTCTTCTAGAACATCCAGGTTCAATCCCAGCACACATATGACAGTTCACAAATGTCAAAAACTTCTTTTCCAGGTTTCTGATACTCACTTTTGGCCCCACTGAGCACTATGCATGCATGTAGTACAAATACATGCAGGCAAAACACTCATATAAAACAATTGAAAAACTTTTAGGAGAAAACAATTGTAAGTACTATTGAAATAACCAAAAGATACTCAAATTAATCAAATGGTACCTAGGATGTCTCACTTTTAGTAAAGTTTCTGTCCAAGGTAAATTTTTTTAAACAACACAAATTGATTAAATTTTGTTACTGATTGCTTAAACGGTTCTTTTATTTATTTATTTTTTCTGGAGCTAGGTCACTGATAATAAAGATTATATAAGAGAATAACCAGGAATGTCAGATTCAAGGCCATAAACCTGATATGCTAGTGTTTGGGACAGAATTGGGAAAATTGCTCCAAGTTCAAGGTCAGCTTATTCCTACCAAATTTCCCACCAGCCAAAGGGCAAAAACTTTCTTAGCAAGCTATTTGAAGATATTATCATGCCATAATAACTTGAACTTCACTGTTAGTATGTGGAAAACAACAAATAAGCAGATTTTAAATTGGACATAGACATAGTTACATGTAAATTTACAATGTATATTCAAAAGATACTCAAGCTGGAGAACAGGACTGTGATATATTTAATACAAAACAATATCCAATGGTAATGTTACAATAGCCAGAGAGACACTAAGACTTGGATTCATTCTTCACAACGTTTGCCAGAATAGATCTTGCATACTGGTCAAGAAAATAAGGCAGAAAATATTAGAGCAAGATTCCAGATGCCTTTCTCTTGTCTCTTTTGTGTCGGTACCCAGACATGTACTTAGATGGCACAAATACACACAAAGAAATATAACATATAAAACAGTAGTTGAAGCTGCCCTGTACCCAATGAACTCATATTGAAATTTTGCAGTGTCTTCTACTGTCATGGTGGGTGGTAAGGAAACAAAAAATTTTCCATCTTGTGATTGGCACAGAAAAATGGTGCAGCCCATCTCGTGGGGAATTTACTGGTATAGATCAGCAATTGATATGAAGGTTGTTCAAAGTGGTGGTTTGAAAAAAAATGGCCACCAAAAGGAGTGGCACTATTAGGAGGTGTGGCCTTGTTGGAGTGGGTGTCTCACTGTGGAGGTAGACTTTTAGGTCTCATAAAGTGAATATAATTTTGAAAAACTTTAAAAAAATCTATTTTATGATTTTTCATCCATACATTTTTTTTAAAGAAAGGGTCTTAAATGTCTTAAAATGTTGAACTTCCTGCCTCTACTTCCTAAGTGCTGAGATGACAGGCACCTACCAATGATACCTGGCCTGTTACATAATATAACACACAGGTCTTGAACATCTGCTAGATGTTCAAATGCTGTGCTTTTTTGCCATGGAGACAGATGGAATATAAATTGTCATGGAGAGGCCTATGAGTGAAGCTTTATAATATTTTGCCTATGGATATAATAGAATATTGTAATGTTTGGTAAGACTAACAAGCAAAGTATAGGAAGGAAGAATTAAACTATAAAGGATGAAAGTCAGACAAAGGACTTCCTATCAAAGGAAGTCAAAGAATGTGAGCAAAGCTAGAGAAATTAACAATGGTCACAGATGTACAGAAGACATGGAAAAAGGTTATTGTTAATTATGTCTCCTTATAAGTAAAATCCCAATAGCATGGTCACATTAACATAAACAAGGACAATACCAACAGACAGGTAAGAGTAGACAGAGAAATCCACAAGGCCTCAATAAAGAACTGTGGGCAAATACACAATTCTGAGATTAGGAAAATACTCTTTTTCAGGGAAGTGAGCAGTAATTGGCCATCTAATACCAACTGGTCATCCCTGAAAATATTTACAAGTAACATTATATTAAGTGACTGCATTGTATTTAAGGATATATTTGTGTATACATATATGCCTATAACAGCAATTAATGAAAGAAGAGGCCATGAATTGGAAATAGATCAAGGAGAGTATATGGGAAAATTTAGAAAGAAGAAGGAGAAGGGGAGATTGTTAAAATTATATTATAATCTCTAAAATAAAGGAAAATTTAAAAAGAATACTAAAAGTACACACACACACACACACACACACACACACACACACACACACCTATAACACAAATAATAAAAGCCAAGAAACATATTTTGAGGTTAAAGATGAAGATCAGAGAAGCAAAGCAGCCAACCAGTAGCTCTTACCTCTACCAAGGCTGAAATGAGATACATGTTCCATGTGACTGAATCTCACACGAGGCCCTTTGCTTCTTCCTTATAAACCTCTCTAGTGATGGGATTAATGGTATGAACTCTGTTCCTTTTTGAGGCTGATTCACTTTCATGTAGCCCTGGGTAACCTTGAACTCACAGAGATCCATCTACCTCTGTCTTCTGAGTCATGAGATTACAGGTGTGTACCACTGATGCCCAGCTTCTATGGGTAACTAGTGTGGCTGGCTTTGCAGTCTTCAGTGGCTTTATTATATCATAAACAATAGATCACCACACACAAAAACAAAGAAACCTGGAGACAGGATGGAGGAAGGTCAATATGATAATACAATTGTTTATGATATGACAAACTGAGCACACCATTGTTTCCCATGAGTTGAATAAGGAGGTAGGTTATGTAACTCTCCAAGTGAGGGTAGAACTTAGAGTAGCAGAACAAAGATAAAAAGTATTTCCAATGTGCATGGAAACACAGTCCTTGTCAGCTGTCACCATGATTGTGCAGATGGGGCCAAGCTGAAGAATGACTACCTATTGTGAACAGGGGAAGAGGGTTACTTAATATATATTCTGTGGTTAGTGGGGAGCTGGTAAGAGATTCTGAATGAGTCTTGAGTATGGTTGTGAGCTGTGCCATTTGCAGAGATAAACATGAATAATGAAACATTAAATAAAGACCTCTAGTCTCACATTATAATAAAAGATCAAGACATGTTAAAACACAAATATTGGTAGTGTGTCCAAAATGTTGTGTATTGTCTGAGATAGAATTGGTAAGACTGTGACATACATTGCATCTGTCTGTGAGAGACAGTGGGAGAGAGAAATGTTATAAAAATAATAAGACCAGAGTTTCTGCTCTGAGTACCCAAGTCTCCAGTAATGACCACAGGAGCACAACAGGAAAGCAGGTACAGGAAAGATAATGAGAGTTCAGGCTTGCAGACCTGTGTGTTTATGTCTGTCATGATACCATTGTCCCTTCCAGAGCAAACAATCCTTAAAGATTTTAATATAGATCTCTCAACTCCCTCCAAACTGAAACAGGTGTGGTAAGAGCACATTACTCCAAGTTCCATGTTGGCTCATGACAAAAGACATCATCACAGTGCTCCTTTGAAGTCCTTCTGTGCTGTATGTCATAAATCCAAATAGTCAATGTGAAGGTCTCTAAAAGTAAATTCCCAAATTAGAAAAAAATTGGACATGATGACCACAGGTGACTAAGTGGCTTGCACTGTTAGTCTTCCCAGATACTTATTATCTTCATGCAAGATCAAAAGCAGATGGAAATGTGCACTCCCAATCAACTCGAATCTGTCTGTGTTTCTTGTTTTAATGTGCAGGACAGGAGCGAATTGGAAAAGACTCCAATTATGAGCAGGAGGGTAAAGTTCAGTTTGTGATTGATGCTGTCTACGCCATGGCGCATGCCCTTCATCACATGAATAAGGATCTGTGTGCTGATTACCGGGAGTATGCCCAGAGATGGAGCAAGCAGGGGGAAAGAAGTTGTTGAAGTATATCCGCAATGTTAATTTCAATGGTGAGTCTATAAATGTCTGTACTGAAGGGAATGCTAAGCAAATATCATCTCCTTTTTCATAAGTTACATAAAGTACATTGCCATTGACTCAAGTAAGATCATAACCATGCTAATTGTGTACTTTCAAGTGAACAAACCAGTGTGGGAATGGGTGAAGAAATGAAACATAGAAAAGAGAATGAATGACTACATGTGAGAGGGCTATGGTATGTTCTTTTCTTGAAATCCAGATCTTTCATATAAAGCCATTTTTTTTTTCTTTAGAGAACGTAGGTGAGGAAGAGAGAAAATAAAGGAAGGAAATGAGGCAGGAGATGCATAGTCGCAAGGTCATAAGGGATAGTTTAAAATTGTAGTATAAACTTACATCTCAGATTATGAGCCTACCCCTCAAAATACAAAATCCTCCTAAAATAAGCTACCTAAAAGAAACTAGTAAACATAAGTAGACAAAATAAATAAATAGTGCAAACGTGACAGGCAAAAATACTTTCTCTATAGTCTGAGTCTAAAGATGTCTTGATGCTTTGCATAACAAAACTTAAGGAATTCGATTAAAACTCAATAGATCTTGTAACAAAAAATTCTACCTGTAGGCTAAGGGAATAACCCTCCATGGGGAATGTGCTCCCAGAGTCTTTTCATGCACCAGGGATACATCCTGGTTCCACTGTCAGATGTCCCTTAGGCTGCCCAGGCCTTCTGACTGAGACCCATGTTCAGGGGGTCTGAGTGGGTACAATGCTGGTTTGCCAAATATCAGTCTGGGGATCCATGAGATCCCCCTTGTTCAGGTCAGCTGTCTCTGTGGGTTTCTGTAGCCTGGTCTTGACCCCTTTTCTTATGACTCCTCCCTCTCTGCAACTGGATTACAGGAGTTTGGCTTAGAGATTAGCTGTGGGAGTCTGCTTCTGTTTCCATCAGCTACTAGATGAGGGCTCTATGACGGCATATAAGTTAGTTATCAATCTCATTATCAGTGAAGATCATTTATGGTAGCCTCTCCAGAGGCAAGAGGGAGGGCCTAGACAGTTCTCCAAATGACTTGAAAGATTTTGATGATCTCTCCTGGAAGGCATCATCCTCCCTGTGGAGTGGGGAGTGTGTAAATGGGACAAGGGGGGGGAGTCAGGGGACATGGAAGGGAGGGAGGGAGAGGGAACTGGGATTGATATGTAAAATAAGAAAAAATAATAAATATATATATTTTAAAATTCTACCTGTATTACAAATTAGCACTATAGCAACAATAAACAAGGAAACATGAATACAGTAAACTTGGGGAAATAATACCTAACTATTAAAGGCTAGAGACAAAAAATACCATATTCAGGTATTTCACATACCTAGTGTCTTAATTAGGGTTTCTGCTGCTGTGAAAGAAAAAGCACTATGACCAAAATCAACTTGGAGAGGAAAGGGTTTATTTAGATTCTATTTCACAAAACATTACATAATAGAAGGAAGTGAGGTCTGGAACCCAGAAGTAGAGGCTATGTAGGAAACTACTTACTGGCTTATTCCCCATGGCTTGCTCAGCCAGCCTTCCTACACAACTCAGGAACACCTGCCCTTGGGTGGCACCATCCCGAATGTGCAAGGCCCTTTCAATTCATCATTAATCAAGAAAATGTACTCTAGGATTGCCTACAGGCAATATGATGGAGGAACTTTCTCAATGGAAGTTCCTTTTCACAGATAACTCTACCTTGTGTCAAGTTAACAAAAACAAACATTAAAAATAAACCAGAACAGCTAGTAAATATGCATTTTGGAGTTGTTCACAATTCTGATACTAGCTTTTGCAGGTAATAGAACTGAGAAAATTTTAAATGCATAGTATATATTGAACCTCATGTCAGAGCAGTAAATTAATAGAAATTGTATATGACTAAAATTGCAGATATCCACACAAATTTATATATATTTATACAGATAGGTATCAAAATAGATACACATGAAGATATGTATATGTGCCTTATGCTGTATATATCTACCTAACTATTCGTCAAAGATGGCATCTCAGAATAAATAAGAATACCTAGAACTAGGATCTTATTAAGAATATCTTTTTCAGTCCGAAATACCAGAACTCCTTGCAGAAATATATATATATATATATATATATATATATATATATATATATATATTGGTTTACTTTCTTCATTTCCAGTTAATAAATGAATGTGCATAGAGAAGAAAATATCTGGCTCCCACTTTACAACTATGAAATTGCAGGGACCAATCTATAATTTGCATCTCTGCAATCTGCTATAGAGAATTCTGCTATCCTTTGCACAGTTAAGATTTTGACTTTTTTTTATAATCATAAAAACTTCTCCTAACACATTGGTGAGAAATGCCCTTTTCCCCTAGGAGCATATCTTTAGACCAGTTGAGTATAACTCAATAATTCTGACCTTCAAATTCAGGGAAAATGTTGTTTCAGGAATTGATAACAGTGTCTGAAAAGTATGACCTCAGCCCCTCCAAGTAGGTAACCTCTTAAGAATGCAAGTGGGAGCTCTTTTTTTCCTTCTGATCTTTTTTTTTTCTTTTTTCTTTTCTTTTCTTTTTTTTTTTTTTTTTTTTTGCATCACAAATACATGCAGACACCTGAGTGCAAATGCATTCTAATTGTGTCCACCCTGACTAATTGGGCTAATAGAATAATTTCCTAATGTAACTTAAAACAATCTGGTATATAAAATTCTGAAATAATCTCTGTATAACTAGATAATTTATTCAGGAATATGCCTATAGCTAGATTTACTGATTTCTAGGAAAGAAATGGAAGTTAGGTGTATATTATAAAAACAGAAAATATCAATTATTTTGCTTTCCTATCTAGGTACATGAGACGCATGTTCACTTTATCTGAATCTGTTTGTGACTAGTTTGAAAGGATGTTATAGAATTTCTAAAGTATAAATTGAAGTTGAGTTCTAAGTGGGCTTCCCCTCTTTCTCTCTCTCTCTCTCTCTCTCTCTCTCTCTCTCTCTCTCTCTCTCTCTCTCTCACGGTCTGTCTGTATATCAAACATAAAAATTTAAAAATAAAATATATAATCCCGTAGTTCACAATGAAGTTATGAAGGGTAATTCTGTGCCAGCCCTGTCTGTGACTGTGCTTTCATGGGCTATAACACGGCCTATCTTGGCTGGTAGCCCTAGTTCTTTTACTTAGAGTTCCAGCATTCTGTCCCTCACACCTTACAGATCTCTGCAGGCAATCACCACTCTGATATCTTCTTTCCTTTTCTCTGGACTTCTTTCTTTCTTTCTTTTCTTTTTTCTGTTCTCAAAGTCTCTTGCCTATTTTCCCTTTTAATGAGTCCATGAGTAGGTACTTTTAAAGGGAAATGTAAAAATGGAAAAAGAATAAAAAAATTAAAAAATTTAAAAAAAAACACTCCGGGAATAATAAGCCCATTTCATTAAAGAATAGACTCAGAAGGTCAGAGGTACAAAATACACTATTAGAAATCATCATTTAGATAAAGTTTTCATCTCCTCTACTATAATTTTGAACATGAACTTTAATAGGAATGGAAGAGGCATGACAAGAATCATTTTCCCTCATGTAGATTTTGAGAAGGGAGAAAGATTAGTCCATGTGTCCTGTTCTGATGAAGCCTGAGCCAGTGAACATGAGAGTGCTTGGAGCTCTGGGTCTCAGATGTTCTTTCTATCTGATCACAAAGTGTGAATGGCCCCAGCCATGCAATTTAATGACTAGAAAATGCTGTATAAAAATAAAGCACAAAATGAGTCCAAGCATCCCAAGTGAGAGAAAAGACTGGGCATATGAATAGCAATATCTTGCTGCTCAGTGACAGGACTCACATTTCCACATTTCTCCCTGATGACATGCAACATCACATTTCATCTATTGTCCTTACATACCTGGAATATTTGCTAAAAAGCATGACACCATTGTTGAAAATTCTGTTGTATCATTTGTCATTTGTTGTATCATTTGTTACACACGCTTTGTGTAACCCAGAAAGCTATATGTCACAACAATAAAATGGGGACAAGGATATGAATTAGAGACAGAGAGAGAGAACAAGTTAGGAAGTTAGGGAGTATGGGAAAGGCTAAAGATAGAATGATATGATTATATTATAATTTCAAAGAATATTTTTGTTTGTTTTGTTTTGTTTTCGAAACAGGGTTTCTCTGTGTAGCTTTGGAGCCTCTCCTGGAACTAACTCTTGTAGACCAGGCTGGTCTCAAACTCACAGAGATCTGCCTGTCTCTGCCTCCCGAGTGCTGGAACTAAAGGCATGTGACACTACCGCCTGGTTTCAAAGAATATTTTTAAAAAGAATTGTGATGAAGTGTTTTTAAATCTGGTGATTTTTTCTTGACAAAGCATAGAAGCAGCAAATTGAAATTATTTCTTTCACCACAAACAAACCACTGCCTCAAATTGGTGGGATCTGAGCAATATTCACAGACTTCTGGTGCCCACTCCCACTAAGGACAATATATTGCTATACTGCTGTTTGGTAAATAGAAAATGTTTATAGAAATGGGAAAAAATTTAATTGGATCTCAAAAGAGCAACACAAGTGCACTAAAAAAGCTTCTGTCTGCCTAACCAAATCTATAAGTTATTTCTGGTCTTCAAACAATAAGGAAATAAACACTGACAACATAAACACTATTCAAAATCATTAAACAACTAGATTGATGCTCCAGCAGTTATGAGTGACTACTGCTCTTTCAGGGGCAGGGGAGCAGAGTAAAGTTTCCAGCACCAATACTGGGTGACAGACAACTGTCAGAAACTACAGCTCCAGGGGGGACCAACCCACTCTTCTGCCTTCCACACATACCTGTACATGTGGCATAGAGTCACACAAACACTCACATTCACAGATCTCATTTTAAAAAAGCATTACTATGGGGTGACTGTTACCTGAGGGCACAGGCAGGAGTGTGCACACTGTTAGGTTATTGCATTCAGTATGCACACTAACCCTATGGAAAGGCATCACAGTGGCAGACAGTTGGCTAAATTCAAATAATTTACTCAAGTCACACAGATACTGCGAGATCAAACTGTAATATAAATCTGTCTCAAAAATTCAAAAACCTTTTACTAGGTATTATTTTGGTTTAATTATCTGTGCTATCTGGTGGCATTATCTGTGTCACAGACAAGAAAAGTTTCCCACCTGAATTTAAGAAATTTCTTAACTGTAAGATGAGGAAGGTTGGTGTTCTGTGTCCTCCAGCTGTGTTTTTAATTCCTACCTAATCACCCCCCCCACACACACACCTCTAAATATAACCACAATCTAATGTCTTAAACAATGCACATGTGCCTTACTTTGGCTTTCTGTTGCCCAAGTGATGATTACCATGTCCACAACACAGCTCAGAGGAAGAAAAGGTTTATTTCAGCTAATAGGTCACAGACATCACGGAAAGACTCCAGAGTGAGAGATAAAGACAGGAATCTGGAGGCAGGAACTGAAGCAGAGACTACCACTTAGGAATACTGCTTAATGGCTTGATTTCTGGCTTACATTAAACTATCTTTCTTATACAGGGCTAGATAACCCTGTCTAGTGATGGTATCTCCTAGGTTAATTAGCCATCAAGAAAATGACCCATAGGCCAATCTGATGAAATACACTCTCAATTGAGGCTCCTTCTTCCCAGGTGTTTCAAAGTTACCAACAATTTAGCCATCACAACATGGACTAGCTCATATATCTTCAATATGGAAGACCACCATAGATTTCCCAGGACCCCTATAATGGTGAAGGCAAGTCTATTATCCTTCTGAAGACTGAATAAAAATCTATTCCCTATTGTTTCATAGATTCTATAACCCATTTCAGTTGTAATGAATGTCTCCAAACACACCTACTTTTGTCATAAGACACATATACACCCACACATACACTGCTTTTGGCTCCTTTTGTGTCTATTTTAGTTAGACTGGTGTAAGAAAATTGGACCAAGTCACATTATACAGGAATTTCTATACATGTTAAGGCCATGAACTCTGTCACATCATTACAGAACAGGCATATTGGGACCATTTTGCATCCCATCACAAGCTATGATTTTCTTTTCTGAAATTCAGATCTATCATAAAATCTGTAATTCGTAACTACAAGAAGATATGTACCATAGATGTTCCTTTGTCCTAGCTATGATGTTGTATCATTCAGTAAGATGACACAGTTCATATAGCTCTTAAAACCCAATATAGAATCTCTCTTTCTGGATGTGGGTTTGTTCTTAGTGTCCGGTATTCATGTGCCTAATAAGGTGTCCTCTACCACTCACAGCCTTATCTCTCACATTTCCTTTAAAAATGCTTTCTTACTGAACCTGGAGCGAGGCTGGCAGCCAGAAAGTTCAGGAGACCCTTCTGTCTCTGTTTCCAATAGCAAAGTTATTACAAGCATCAGACAATGACACAATTTTACAAGCTCACTTTTGTATGTGCATCAAAATATAAATGTGAAACACCTGCCTAATTGAATAAATTGATATTTCAGTTCTTTTACTACAGAAGGAGAGGTGCTGAGAATTTGAATCCGTGTTCTCAGATTTGCTCAACAGATGTTCTCACTTGCTGAAACATCTCACTTTTCATCAAAAGTGTACCTTTTAACAAGACCTAATTAAGTAAGGCTTGAAGATGAAAATAATGTTTATGGACTATCTTCCAGGCACACTGTTTGGCATTTACTTCCTACATGCTCTCTCTAAATTAGAAATAATCAATATAAGAAGTACTTAAATTCAGTCAGGGGAGAAACATACATTTAAGTGAATTATTTTGGTTATTTGTAATGATGTATCAATTTTAACAATTACTATTTTTGAACTTACTCTTTATTAATTTCAATTTAATGTGAAGTACAAAACAAAATAGCCATCATGAATATTGCAATCACATCTAGCAGCAGCATTGTGTTAAAACATATTTTTGTCTCTGAAAATTAATTCATGGATTGATTTTTGCTTATGAGAAAGCTTTAGAAAAAATCTTCAGAAAGATCAAGAATAGAGCCATGCAAAGGAACAGAGATGTTTTCTCCCAACATTCTGTTACCATAGTGCAGACACTGTAGAGATGACCTGCCATTAGCTGGAGAGAACATTAGAGACCATATTACTAGGAATACAGTTAGCTCCGAACTTCATCACTCAGAAGATGGAAGGAATCTTGCTTCATTCTGGCATTTTCTTGTGTCCTTCAGGTAGTGCTGGCACCCCAGTGATGTTTAACAAAAATGGGGATGCCCCTGGGCGGTATGATATCTTCCAGTACCAGACAACAAACACCTCCAACCCTGGTTATCGTCTCATTGGGCAGTGGACAGATGAACTTCAGCTCAATGTGAGTTCTGATTGTTCCTCTCTTTTCCTGGTATGATAATAATTGGGGTATTAATTTGTCAAATAGATATTTGTTTCCTGTTTATGTGTTTATGCACATATAAATGGAACTTGCAATTTGTTCCAGGCTCTGTGATAACCCATCCACCCACAAATACTGTAGTAATGATGGTAATGATGACAATAATTGTGTGTATTGGGTTTGATTGAGGGGAGGCATGCATGTCGAGGTCAGATGGCAAATTGAAGGACTCAACTCTCTCTATTTACCATGTGAGTTTCTAAGGTCAAACTCAAGCATTCAAGATTGGCAGCAAATTCCTTATAACTGCTGAGACAGCTTGATGGCCTAGCATTGAGTTTGTATACTAGTTTTTAATTCTGTGAAATCCTTCATTGAATCTTACTCATATTTCTAATGAGTTACATTTTAAAAGCTTATTTGTTAAGGAGACCAATACCTCTCTCTTCCTTTTTCATTTGATAGTAATAATTTTTTTATGATTTTATCATTCCATTTTAAGCTTTTGTGTTCAGAATTACCTCTTAACAATACCTTTGTGTAACATTTCTATTTTTCTATACAGTGTGTCCTTAACTGAGCAGCTGCTTGCTTGTCAATGTCCCTCTTAAAAAGAGAACACAGTCACTCTTACTCCATCTTTATGTCCTCTTTGGTCCTTAACTGGATTGGCTGAGACACATGCAAGCTTGGGGTAGGGAGGACTGTGAGAAGGATAATCTGCTTTACTTAGTCTCTGACTCAGATATTAAATTTATCTAGAAATAGCTTTGAAGGTATCCACAGAATTATATTTTGCTGAATACATGTATGTTCTGTAGTTCAATCATATTAACATATAACATATAACATTAACATATAAAGTTGATCATCATAGTTACCATCACAGATAATTAATTCTGTATCTCATTAAAAGAGGGTATATGCCTGTGGCTTTCCCCAGTCTGAACCTCAGAGACACTGTAGCAATTAATGAAAAAAGAGGCTGACACACCCAAGGTATATCTCTTTTTGGTGTTATGATTAGCACAAATGTGATCATTCAGGAAGAGAAGTCAAGTTAAGTTTGAAATGTGTAGGAAACTCACAGTCAGAAATAAAAATAATAGATAACTTGAGGTGAAAGGGTGGAGTATGACAGCTAGATCTAGGAACTGGTCAAAATACTGCTGACCAGTTATCTGACGCACACATTGCCCTGTGCTGACTTCACTTACACATGTCTGTTCTCTTTCCTTTGAGGAGTGCCACCCAAATGACTACGTTCTGGTGTCTGAGAATGATGGAGCCAGTTAGCAGAAACCAGTCATGGCTAAGGGCAAGAGTAAAGAAAGCGGCTGAAATTAGGCCAAATCCAAGACACACCAAACTTATATTAAAAAAAAAAATTTAAAGGAAAAAGCCTTTCAGAAGGTTAAATTTAGAACTTAATGATAAAAAGCTAGAATCAAGTTTGATTTTGGAAATTGTGACTAGTGACTAGGGAGTCTGAGACTAGTAGACAGTCTGAGGCTAGCATGGGATACGATAGTGAGACTTGTGCCACAAAATCCTAAATAGTAATAATAATAATAATAATAATAATAAAAATCAAAGCACTGTTTCCTGCCTAATTGTTTTTTAGTATCCCTGTGGTACAAATTCAGTCATCCAAGTTTAAAGGCATATGCCTAATAGTCAAGACTTGCAGCAATTTGGCTTATGCAGAAATTATGACTATATATTAGAGAGGAAATTAAATTTGTTCCTTAGTGTTTCTCAGGATACACTTCAGCACCAATGCTAAGTTTCGAGTAGGTGTGACTTTTCCATGTCCATAAGAATGCCCACTTGCCCCTTACATACCAGAGTGTAATCTGGGAATCCTTAAGCAAGCTCATTTTGTTTTAATTGATACCATCCCTCATAATAATTGTATGTAATTTTCCAATCAGCAAGTTGTTATTGTTTTTTTTTCCTTACATATCCTTCCTATGATAGGTACCATGAGAGTTACACAGTGGAGATAAACAAAGGCAACCCCACATCTCACACCTAGCATACAGCTATAAGGTACACAATAGAACAAACATGCATGCAGAAATTACAATGTGTGGTTGAGAGGTGATGGGAAACAGGGCAGTGAAAATGGGAAGGGAGGGATCTGAGGGATGGGAATCTACCATTGTGAAAAATATGAGTGGTGGCGGGTCAAAAGGCTTAGCCAGAGATAGTGAACCATGAGAAAATAAGGAAGAAGCCGTAAGAGGTATGGCACTAACATGCAGTCATATTAATGCAGTTTCCTGTACATCATGGGAAAACCACTTAATTTTATTCCTCAGATAATTTAAAATCTACTTCAAATTAAGGAAAGGTGTAACTATGTAGAAACAAAATTTTTAAAAATTGGTTTATTTTAAAAATTTAAAAATAAACATCACTTTGAGACTCTAGAAAGATAGCTCAGTGGATAAAGTACTAGTTGCACAAATACAAGGTCCTGAGTTCAGTCCCTAGCCCCTACCTTTAAAAAAAAATGGATGTGAGGCATGTGCTGTAATCTCAGTGCTGGAACAGCAGAGACAGGGGCATCCCTATGACACATTGGCCACACAGACTAGTATATTTGATGAACACAGGTTCTAATGAGAGAGACTGTCTCAAAGAACAAGTTAGACATCTCCTGATGAACAATGCTAGAGTGATTTTACCTATTCTCTCTCTCTCTCTCTCTCTCTCTCTCTCTCTCTCTGTCTCCCTCCCTCTTGCTCTCTCTCTTTCTCTGTGTGTGTCTCTCTCTTTCTCTTAATTACTGATTGCTGGGCAAATAATGAATTGGAGGTGGAAAGAGTAGGAGCAGAAAAACCATGTAAAAGTCTTTTTGCATTTTTCAGAGCAGAATGAGTGGAGAGCTAATCACCCCTCAATATCACTGTTTGTTGGAGCCATCTGTAGGTTCATAAACTCTAGAAAGTGAGGCTCATCCCCTGAGTATGATTCATTAGGTCTGAAGCTTAGGTAGAACCAAATGTTTGCCTTTCTAAGAAGTCCCAGGGGAGAGCTAATGACCCTTTGAGAATCCTTGCCTGAAAACTCTATTTGTCCATGAAAATGAAGCAAAGTGAGTGGTAGATATATATTATGTGAAACTCTTTATGGCTTCTGGCAGTATGTTAAAAGAGATGGGATGCTAAGAGTGGGAGAAATGGAATCAAGAATATAAGTTATTTGGAATTTTTAAATATGTGGTACTTCCTAGATCTGGAAGAATAAGATGAGCATAGAGAAAGATATGGACATACAGCCACACAAAAAGTGGTGCCCACTACTAAATCTATAAATGGCTTGAAACTCCACTAGTAAAGAAATACAGAACAGGAAGGACCCCTTCAGGCCTTGACTATCTCCTTGAAAATAACACTGTTTTCTACTACTCTACACTGAACCAAGATTAAAAATAGTATATCCACAATTCCTATAGAGTTGAGTGAACCACATGCTTGGGAGTTTTGTTTGATTTCTGGGAGGACAATCAGAGATCTCTGACCTGGCACTGAATGAGTATTTCTTTGTTACATTTTGTAACACCAGTGGCAGTGTGTTAGGGTAAAGAGAACTGGCCATCCAAATCTCACATGGATGTCTTAGCTTACTCTTTGGTTGTATGGGAAGTATAATGAATGACTGAGGCACAAACAAGGCCATTTTGACAAGAATGACCAATGGCAAATTCAGATGGCATAGCCACTGAGTTAAGTGGTCGGAATAGGAGGTCACTGTGAGAAAACCTGTCATTGTTAAAGTGAATATAATCATTTAAAGCCGGTGATAAAAATAAAAAGTAATTATAGTACCCACACTAAACCTCACTCTACATACACGGAGATTCAGAGCCATGGTCCAGGTGTCCCATCTGGTGACTGGTCTCCTGGGTAACATTATTTTGTCCCTGCTGTCCCTTTTGTAATGCCTGTCTGTCATGATTCTTTTATATTTTTTCTTTAACAGCTAGCATGGAATTTAAGCAAGCATTTCTGTTGGTTCACTTTCTTCTTTTCAGTGGAACAAAACAAAGCATTTGAAGTAATGCTTCTACTTCTCATTTACAAAGACTCAAGGGTGCTCTTTCAATCCCCAGCTACATCTTTTCTAACAAATGAAATTTTTAGGAGTGCTTCCTCTGAGGTCAGTAATTGCAAATTAGTTTCTGAGCCAATGTACTTTTCAGTTTTCAGCATCCCAATGCCGCAAACCAGGCTGCCCAGCTTTCCAGGATGTGCTCTTCCTGAATGTGGGTGCCTATTGGTGTGCTGTCTATTACAGAGCATCTCATGTGCCCTTCCAACAACATTGTAGCTCTAAGACTCTGTTATCCCAGATCTTAACAAGATGACTATGTGGTGTGATGCTAGAGTATTTCTGTGTGAAAATAAACCCAAAATTCCACAGAAGGGAAATGGAAACAAAGTAATCATTTACTCAGCCATTTGAAAGTACCTACAAAAATAAACTTGACTCGGTTACTCGTGTTTTTATTGTACTATCAAGATATTCCATAAAATAACTTCATGGGAAAGAAGGGACAAGTTTTGGGTCAGGCAATGACAACCCATGAGAATGCTAAGATAAGCAGAGTGGGTCCCTGTGTTCTGAAGAGTCCAGACTGCAATGAGGTGATTATAATATGCATAATATATTATAGGACACAGAACTATTGGCTTAAGGAAACCTATGATCAGCATCTTAAAGGGTCATAAGTATTTTCCTTGAAAGAGTTGAGGGGAAAAATGCTTGAGAATGAATAATGTGGTTGTGTTTCAAATTTTAAGTAGATGTCAGGAAAAAGAAAGAAGTGGAATGTGTGTGCTTAAACCTTTTCTATGCCTATATTTAAAGCACTGTTATATATTCGGTATAGAAACAAAAGTGATTGTGTTTTGTTTCAATGTATTCACTTGAATAGGTATATGCATTCTGTAATGGTAACAGTGGAAAGGATATAACCAAGGAACGGTTGCCTGCCCCAACCTGAAATCAAGTTCTTCCCTTTCTTAAAAGTGATTTTCTTTTAAAACTATCATCTTTAATTTATCTGGAATTAGTAGGAAATTCAGATATGCCCAAAGGGTTAATTATGGAAATAGCTGAAATTCAAATAAGAGAACATTAATGTTTTAGTTTTTTAAGATTTATTATTTTCATTTTGTATATTCATATATTTGAGTACATGTACCACAAAATCAAGAAAAGAGGGTCAGGTACCCTGGAACTGGAGGCAGAAACAATACTGGAATCAATTTAGAGTGTTTTAGAATAGCTATGTACTCTCCTAACCACAGAACCATCTCTCCAGCTGCTTTTAGTGCTAGTCTTAACGGGAAAATTACTTGAGGTTTCTTTCTCTTAGAGAGGAAGCCAAGGGAATCTTGCTGAGCACTATACAAATGATTCAAGTTATCCCAAGGTTACCTGTTCTTTGCTATAGCAGAATAACATGGGGGAAACCCTAAGGATTATGGGGGTTTTCAGCTATTTTGTTAATAATTTCCATTGTATTGAACTTACAATTCATGTTTGGATATTCAAAACTGCAGGGATTTAATCCAGGTTGGGGTCATATTTTATGCATGTTAATAAGCTAAGCATTTTTTTAAGTTAATGTATACATCCATGGGGAGTGAAGATAGGATTTTTTAGCACCCATATCTCCTTCATTAGCCTTTGTTTCTATATAAATGGTTTCCAAGTTCCATGACAGCAACAATTCAGCCTAAGTTAGACAGTGAGGGCATGGTGATGCTAAGGTATGTTTAGCAAAGGCTGTTCACAGATAAACCACTGCATGGCCACTACCCTGTTTGGGTAGTCAACATGCTATTTCTATGTATAACAAATGAACACACCATCGGGAGCTTGGGGAGCTTGTGTTTGAGGCTACAGTGTATAATTTCCAGGGAAAAGGAACCAAATCTCATAAAGAGAAACTAGATCTATGTCACACTATGTGAGCCTTAGAAAGCCCTTCATTAGAAGCTGTTTGAATGATTTCTGAGATCTTCTTTTAGTATCACATTGGAAGAAGAATTCAAGTAACATAGGATTCACCTACAATCTTGTCATCATTGTAAACAACAAAGAAACAGTAGAGTGTGGGGAAAAACACAGATATCCCCAATACTTGTCGATGAAAGGCATGGTGGTCAGGAATTCAAAGCCAGCCTGAGATACACTGGCAGACCCTGGGTGTCATGAGTATAGGTGCCTCCTTTCACTTGGGGTAGGTAATTGGGGGACAGCTGATGACATGAGTTTAGTCACTAGACCCTGCAAAGTGGTAGGAGAGAACCAACTCCTGATAGTTGTCCTCTGTCCTCCACAAGTACTTTCATTGGCACAGGTTACATGCATTAGATTAATTAATTAACTGATTAAATTTTAAATTAATGGGCTAGATATACCTTAACGGTAGAATGCTTGAGTAGTATGCTCATGGTCCCAGGGTTCATCACTAGAACAAAAATAAAAAAAAAAAAATAAAGAAAGAAAGAAAACAGAAACTAGGTCTGGGCATTGGCTGAGAATGAAAAAGAAATGTAAAAGTTAAACTCATTTTATTGGGCAAAGGTTTTCATGGCACTAATTAAAATTTAATACCTAAAGTTTTAATTTTGTTGAATACTAAATCTTTCACATTCATTAGAATTTTCACCGCAGCAGACATTTGAGGAATTAACAATAGTTGATTTCCAAAATTAACATTTATTAAAATTGGGAATTTATAATCATGTACCTACCTATAAGATTACTAATCACTCTATTGTATTATAATTACAACAGTAAAATGTTTACTAGAAATATAATCACCATCAATTCATAATGTACTTGATTAACATAGGGCAATAGCCATACTTATAGCAATACTGGCAGAACAAAAAATATGTTCATTTTGATAGTACTTCAGGTGTGGAGAATAGCTAAGTAGTTAAGAGCATTTTCTCACTTGCAAAGGACCCAAGTTCATTTCCAGCACTCAGATTAGGGGGCTCACAACTGCTAGTAACTCAAGCTCCATAGAACCCATCATCTTCTTCCAATATCCATAGCCACTGTGCTAGAGTGTAAATAGACATAAAAAAAAATTCTAGCACTTCTTCAGCTTCAGTTTAAATTATTTAATCAACTTGGCTTGCTACTTGTCATCATTAATAGTTCTTTTCTTTTAACTTATAGTGTTATTGGTGAGTAATTAGGTCTAAAGTCTATGGAGGTGTTGTGTAACAGACTTTTCCTGGATAGACACAACATACAGGTCTACTCATCCTAGAAAGTCTAGAAAAGACCAAAGTGAAGGCTGTCCTGGTGTCCAATTTGTCAAGACTTTTCCAAGTGCTTGTTGTCCTGCACTTGTGACATTTTGGTGACCTTCTCTTTACCACCTAAGGCTCATGAACCTCCTCTTCCCTGTTGAAGGTAATATTTCAATTTGGAGGAATGCTACAATTCAGAGGAGCATGCCAGACAACAGAAGGTAAATGAGTCAAAATTCTACTGTTAGCAGCTTTAAGTTAGAATTACAGTAACTGAATTAAATACATATAAAATAGTTGAAACAGTAACTATTCAGCACTCCTTGGCTACTATAGCAACAATGATAATAATAATGAAATAGTGATAGTCCCTAGTGTGATCTATAATTCTTCAACAGCTTAATTTCTAGTGCTAAACTAATGACTTTTCCTTATAACTCAGCATTTGCCTGTATACTTAGCATATAGACATATCTAATTAAATATTAAGTGAATGGGGAGATAAAAAACTAATGTTTTATATAAATTACAGAGCATGTTAATTTTAATTTAGCATCCCAATGACAAGTTTAGCCCAGTCAGGAGTTCTGCATAACTTAAATAATTTAATAACTTGCTTTACAGCTGAGAACGTTGTGTGCACCTTTAGAATCCCAGCACTAGGGATACAGAAGCAGATAAATCAGTGTTTAAGTAGAGGCCAGCCTAGTCTACATAGAGAATTTCAGTCCAGCCATGGCTATATATTTAGTCGTGTCTCAAAAGGAAAGGAGGTTGATTGAGCACATAGGGTCCTGACTCTTCTCTAGGAGCTCTGTAGTTATTTTTGGGTCACAGAAATATGCTGGCTTAGTCTATAAATGATAAGTAATAAAGAAAAGAAGCAAATGAAGAAAAGAAATTGTTGGGGTTTTGCTCCCATTGATTTGTACTTCTGGAAACTTGCTGATAGCTCCTTGAAAACATGAGATGGGATTACTGCTCTTGGAGCATCATCTCAAGTACAGAAGACATCAGGTACTTCTGCTTTCAGTGGAGTGCAATAATAAGAAAAGGATGAGGCATCATTGTATGTGTTGTTTCCTTATCTCCCCTCTATATAGAGGACAAATGAAACTATAAAAAATATAGGGGTAGAGTGATCTGGTCTATAATTATGACTATCAAGTTGGGAGCTCCCTGAACCTCCACAAAGAGGCATGCTCTCCGAACAGATGTCATTTAACTTGCTACCAGAGAGGCAGGAAGTACTTCCATTTTTCAGCATATCTGATATAAAATACAACAAAAGACATTTACACATCCCATTGTAAACTGTCTGTATTTGTCAGCTAACCACATATGAGAACCCACACAGAATGTAGCAGGCATGCTTAGATATTAATGACTTGGTGTTCCATTTATAATCAGATGTATATATTCTTGGCTTCTCTGAAAGGTCACCTCTGGCAATAATATGCCTTATTCCTGCCCAACAAATGCTGAACTGACTATGTCAAAATCACAGCTTTTCACTTTAGACAGGTTTAAGTTCTCTTATGACCACAGACCCTCACTCTCATCCACTTACTTACCTCCACAGAGTACCCATGCTTCACACAAACATACAGTTTCATTCACACAAGGTAGACAGTAAGTCCAAGCTGACTTCTACTAATTTGGCTTAAGCATATGCTTTACTTCTTATTTACAGCCTCTGGAAATTTTTTTTCCAGAAAATCAACAATAATATATCAATAGAGTTAATGGCCTAAAGCAACCATAAGTGGGTAATAATACTTTTTGTAGAGGGTCAATAACTGCAGTACGTAACAGACTGATACTTTCACAGAAGACAGTAGCTTTGTTTGTGAACATCTTTGTCCCTAGTACAAAACATGTTAGAAAGGAAAGAGACAGCTTCTCCCTTGATTTGTTAGCATCTCTTCTTGTAACCAATGGTGTATATCTGGGCTCTTTCTGTGTGTGTCTAGAAGATTAATAGTATTTATAATTATAAATATGGCTCCACAAACATGTGCATTACAGAACCCTGAACTCCCATAAATTCTTGTTTGCATGGTAGGCATTCAAGCAAATCACTTCATATTTATTTAAATACTCTGGGCTTGGCAGGGAAATTGTTGTATTTCATTACTATTTGCATTTTAGACTCAGGCAAAGTATATATGGAAAAGGGAAATAAAAATGAATGGGTTTAGAGAGCTCAGCTAGTCTATCAGGAACTCATCCTAGTTATTGCTAATCTAACTGGGAAATTAAATAATACAAATCTATGTTCCCCTATCTCTGATTCCTTTGTCACCAGAAAGCTAAAACATGTAGAATGGTCTTCCTATTATTTTATATTAAAATATAGGAATTATGTCAGAAGTGTTTGCAAATAACTAGGAGATGAGAAAAAATTGGGATACCTACAGAAAGTACCATCTGGGTCGCAGCCTTTACCATTAAGTGCTTACCGAAACTGATGAGTAACATCCTTTGTAAGTAACATTTCCATCACTGTGGCCAAATACCTGAGCTAATCTGCCTATGAAATGGGAGGGTTACTTGGCACATAGTTTGGGGTTTTGAATCTATAGCCCACAGGGTTTTTCCTTTGGGGATATGGCGCTAGACTTTCCACAATGACCCAGAATCTCCTATCATGATACACTTTTTAATTCAGTTTAGAACAACCTAGTAAGCTGATGCTGGTTTAAACTTCTAGATCCGGACACTAAGTGGTTTATTTTAGACATATGTAAGTACAGTATACACTTGGGAAAAAAAGTTTAGTGCTAGCAATTATCTCAATTCCATGTGCACAATAAAGCTTAAGGCATGATTACATCAAACTCTTTTACAAAGTACATTTAACTTCCACATTGAAGATGAGTTCTTAAGGAACTAGGATCTGATGTGGTCTCATCATATAGATAGCATAAAGGTCATGAGGCTATAAACTACATGTGACATCTGCCCTAAGGATGTGTCTTAATTAGGGTATCTATTGCTACAATGAAACACCATGACAAAAAGCAAGCTGGTGAGGAAAGGTTTATTTGGCTTACACATCCATAACCCTGTAGTTCACCACTGAAGGGAAGCCAGGACATTAACACAAATGGGACAGGAAAGTGGATGGCAGGATCTTTTGCAGAGGCCATGGAGGGTGATGTTTACTGGCTTCCTTCCAAGGCTTTACTCAGTCTGCTTTCTTCATTTACTTTTTTTTGTTTGTTTTGATTTTAAAACAATCTTTTCTAATTTAACATACAAATCCCAGTTCCCACTCTGTCCCATTTTCCTGTTCCCCTCTATTTTCTACCCATCCCACCCCTCATCCACTCCTCAGGGTACGGCTTCCCATGGGGAGTCAACAAAGTCTGGCACATCACCTTGAGGCAGGACCAAGGCCCACCCTCCTATATCTTGGCTTAGTAAGGTTTTCTTAAAGAACCCAGGACCACCATCCCAAAGGTTAGCACCACCCACCATGGTCTTGGCCCTCTCCCATAAATTAATTACTATCTTATGGAAGCATTTTCTCAGTTTAGGTTCTCTTTTCAGAGGGCTCTAGCTTGTGTCAGATGACATAAAGCTAGCCAGGACAGATGGGTTCTATTGACTGAGAAGCAATGCTCAAGATGAAGGTCTAGGGAGGAAGAATTTGGGTAAATATTTTAGCCTGGGAGATTTGGGTGTGGCATGCCCCTCCCTACAGGTAGCACGGATAACCAGGCTATTAGCACATCCATTCCCAGCCATCTGTGTGGGAAACATATTCACAAAACCAACCCCTCTGTTGAAGAAACAAGCATGCTCAAACTTCCTGGTTTCTCTAGCATTTATCTGTGAGCAAGAGGACCATGTGCCCACTGTATGACCCAACCTATTTAGCTTTTAAAATAATGTCAAGTAATTTAACTGCCTAGGATGGGCGCTTTGCAAATACATTAAGAATACTACAACATGCTAAGAATGCATATGAGATTTTTGCTTATATTTCCTATATTTGTGTTTCGTTTCTACAATGAAAAATAAAAAGCAAACAAAATATTTAAGCTACATAACTCTGATTTAAAATACCACAAATTCTGGAGCTCAAAAGGTATCTCACTACTTAAAATCACTTGCTACTCTTGCAGAGGACCTAGATTTTGTTCCCAAACTCCACACTGCAGTTTATATTGTCCATACCTCCATTTACAGTGGATTTGCCATCTTCTGGCCTGTATGGTACCTGTAAAGTGTGGTATATGGATATGCATGTAGGCAAAACATTCCTACATTTAAAATAAAAGTAAATCAATCTTAAAATGCCCCATCACTAACTTGAATTTCTAGAAATCAACAACCCACCAGTATTCTCACTCTTTTTTGCAAAGCACTTAGGAAATTCTATTCAGATTCTTCCTTTGGCTGAAATAATTCAGTTCCTTATATTTCTGGATCTGATGTCCTTGAGTCTCCACAGGCAGCTACATCCATATCATAGAAGCAGCTTTGGATTATGACTCTAAGGCATCGAGGACAGGTCTAATATCCTGGTCCTTTTGCTTTTTATATCTTTCAGCACATTTAATGTTTTAAAAATGTATGTTTCAAGTATGTGTATGTGTGACTTTGTGTCTGTTGGTCTGTACATGTGCACTGTTCCTGGGAGCCAGAAAAAGGCATTAGAACCTCAGAAGTTGAATTATAGGTGGTTGTAAGCTGTCTGATATGTGTACTGGGAATGGAGCTTGGGTCATCTGCAAAACAGTACATTCTTAACAATTTAGCCATCTTGCCAAGCCCGATTGGCACATTTCTTTAACTCATCTACCATCTCACACTTACATTTTGAAAGATCTATGTAATTGAACTACGTAACTGAGGTTTATCTTTTGAATTTTAAGGTCCATAACTTCATTTCACTTGCAAAGTCTCTCTTGCCATTTAATATGATGTGTTTGAAGGTTTCAGAAATTAGAAAGTGGGTGTCTTTGTGGGAAAATCGGAGACACTGGCTATTTTGCCTCTAGTCATTCTTTAGTATATCAAATGACTTTACTTTTCTGGGAAGGTTAGCATATAAATATTGGAATTTCATTGCAGAGTTGCTATTATTGTGAATGTGTATAAAAATTATGAAATTTTTGTGTGAATATGAGTGGTGTCAAGTTGATATAATCTCTGTTTCCATATCTGGAAAGTCTCAAAGAGAAAACACTAAATAGAATAAAGAAACTGGATCCACTTGACTTTAGGGTACATGTCCAGGAATTTAGATTAATATGTCCAGAAGTTAATGAGTGAACTCACCACAGGAGACTTAGCTGAGTTCCAGGAGACACTTCTGTTCATCTCTATCTGTTTTCAGTCTCCCTATCTGGGATATAACACAGCCTCCTAACTGAGTGGAACTCCCAGGGAACTGAGATATGAAATCATAAAATATGATCAAAGTACAAAAGGTACACTAATCTGTGGGTACAAAAATAAGAACTGATGTCAGAGTTCATTGCTGTGACCATTTATTAGGATAGTACTATGTCCCCCATTGGGGCCTATGACCTCAAGGATATGGCTGAGAGGCTACCCATGCTCCAATAGAGGGTCAAACACTCATGCATGTGCAGTCAACTCTAAGTGGACTCATTGACTTTAAAAAGTATAATAGAGCACTTAAAGTTGGAAGAGAAGAGGGGTAGCATTGGGGAAGTACAGAAGCGGGGGGAAGGAGTAAATTTGAACAAAATTTACTGTATGCAAGTATGAAATTCTTGAATAATAAATAAAAGGAAGCAATTAATGTTCTTCACTGTTATTTCATGCCACCTGCTCTGAGCTCATGAGCTCCTCTTGTATACAGTTTGATAATCTTGTAGTTATACTAAATTATATTTCCCAATCCACTTCACCCCAGTTCATGTTTCCAGTGACATTTGAGATCCAAGATTCCCAAGTAATTGTCTTCCATTGCATTCAAAAATGAAAAGAAGAAAAACATGTTAAAAAGATGGTCAAGTTTTTAAAATACTAAACATAGCTACCATGGGAGCCTCAACTCCTTGTATAATAGGTAAGTGGAAAGCTGTAACATTCTCTCAAATATGAAGAGCACTGAAGCTATAGAATATGATTGAATGGTTGAATGCTAATGATTCCCTGCCTTTTGAATCGCACACCCACCCACCCAGGGTCCCAACAGCCAGGTTGATAAACCAGAGGCATTTTCTTTGTTCATTGCTCAGTGCAGTAAAACAAAATACCACCTTGACAGAGTCTTGACAACATCTCAGGAAAGGGAGGACAGAGTCACTTGTTTTCTGACTTAGGTTACAGATGAAGTGCTATCTATCGGTGCAGGTGTCTTGATCACAATTAGAGAAAGTATGTTACACTTTAACCTTAGTTTTGAGTTTATGAGCAAACAAATAAAACAAGAATGTTTTTGAAGTAAGTCTTTTCAAAGGCAATTTTCTGAGTAGAGGGTTTTGCTTACTTCAATAATTCGTTGTCCTTAAAAGGTGTTTTACTCTGGAGTCAGTGAGTTCCCAGTTGCTCAGGTCAGCTGTTTCTGTGGGTTTTCCCAGCACGGTCTTGACTTCTTTTCTCATATTATTGCTCTTCCCTCTCTACAACTGGACTCCAGGAATTTGGTCTAGTGCTTAGCTGTCAATTTCTGCATATGCTTTCATCAGTTACTGGATGAAGGCTCTATGAGATTGTTTTTAAAAAATTAAAAAAGAAGTCTTCACATTAAAAAATATATATATTTACTCTTTAAAAACTACTTATTTTCCTGAGAATGGGGTACTCTTTACATAAGTGTTTAGTCAAGGGAATTACTACAACAAATGATCAAATTATTTGTAGTTTTATTTTGCCAGGGGAAATACCTTGTAATCATCAAGTCACAGTATTGATAGTTTGAGTTTATTTGACTGTTGTAAGTAAGCTAGTTATTTTGGAGAGGATGGCTGTATCAGGATCTTCTAGTATAGTCTAGGAAATATCTGCTCTTACTGAGTAAACCTTAATAGAGATCAATGGTAACTATAGAAGGACTTTCAGATTATATGCTAGTTACTTTACATTTTCTTGACCAAATGCCTGCACTCAGGAGGCAGAGGCAGGCAGATATCTGTGAGTTTGAGTCCAGCCTGGTCTACAAAGAAGCATGCTTCAGGACACCTAGGGATCTTATCTTGACATAACCCCCACAACCACCAAATAATAAAAGACAGGTTTACTTTGTCTCATGTCTCAGGAAATGTATTCTATCATGATAGGAAAGGCATGGCTGAAGGCAAGGCAAGGTTCATGCAGGGTGAAACCTATGGCAGCTTCTTTCTACCTATAAAAAAAACTAGCCTAGAAGCAGAAAAAGCTTCAACCAGAACCATAGGGAGACTTTAGCTTTCAAGGCCATAGTTAGTCACCTGCATTAGCCAGAAAGACCCCAATTCCCAAAAGTTCTGTAAATAAGTACAGTAATATCTTCACTGAGAACCAATTGTTCAAATGCATGAGCCTGTTGAAAGACATTTCACATTAGAATTATGACAAGCTCTTGGGTGCCACTACATCTGGCCATATACAGGGACAATGTTTACTTAAATCACAAGATTTAGTAAATAAATTCCATTGGCTTTTCAGTTTCAAAACCCAAATGGAGCAACTTCGGATCTAGGGATCATCATAATCTGTTCCTAACATTTACATAATATAGAACTGATACTACCAGAGCCCTCCTGTGTTTAAGTCACTGGATGTAGCCATGTCCCAAATGTGGCTGTAGTCTCAGGTTATTTTTCCAGGAATTCTTGATGGAAACCCCATCCCTATGCCATCCCTTCAGTAAGGATGTAAATCCAGTGCTTTTATGTATCTGATGCCTACAATTAGCTTCGCAAATGAAATGAGAGATGTAACCCATGCCCCATTCATAGACAGGATTGTCCTTGGAGCAAAATTGCTGCCGCATTCATGAGTTCAGCTGAGCTGTCTATGAAAAAAAAAAAAAACATTGTAGCTGGCCTTGTAGACTGCTCATATTCCCTCAGAAGGAGGGTGGGGAAGATTGTAGGACCCACACCCAAATGTAGTCTTCCCTCCCTACCAATAGTATCAGAGAGAAGATAAAATTATACAAGCTGGAAAGGATGAAGAAAGGAGGATTCATTCATGTGGCCTTGGGGAATGATGATCTAGGCTGTGTCTGGCAGACCCTCTAGAATGGCTGCATTAAGGTCACCTAAACTGATCTGTAGATAAACCAAATCAATCTATTTGTTCCCCTAGAAAGAAGTCTGTCAGAATTTTTTCTCAGTTTACCCTTGGGAACTTGGAGGAGGAGTTGATGCTATTTAAATCTTCTTCAGGCAGGGAATTTTGGTAATAACTACCCATCCCCAAATCCAAACATCTGAATGTTAATCTCCCAGTTGTGCACATTCTTAATTCTACTTTTCATTCATGGAAATGAGTGATGGCTCATGATGATTTCACAGCTGTATAGTAAATTTCTTATTGTTAATCTGGAAAGAAGGCTAAGTGAGCTTTTAATGCTAAAGCTCACATGTTTCCATTAGGCTGATTGTGTAGCCCAGAGATAAAAATCCATCCTGTCTGTTCTGGTGAGACATAAAGAGAAAAGTCCAGGGGAGAGACTTGGGAGCATCTTCCAACTATATGCATTGTATTTTAAAAGTACTTGCTTACACAGCTACCTGACCAAGCTCAAGCACATTGTACATGGCTTCTTCAATTAGCACTCTTCTATTTACCCATAGTGAGTACTATCAGTCAATCTCAAGAGCCTTCCCAAGAAAGAAGTAGCAGTGTCAGAAGAGGAAAGCAAAAAGGATGCAATGGGGAAATTATAAAGTCTAAATTTCTCATTGATAGCAAATGTGTTCTTGATTGAGTGTGTAGCATTCTGTGATGGAGCCTTTGAGGTGACTGAATGAGACAGGACCTCCATCTTAGCTGGGACTGTGATGCCTTCTACAGAAAATCATGCCTTCTGCATAAGCTTTAACATACCATTGCATATGCATTAGAGCACTAAGTGGCTTCCTGAAATGACCAGAATCATTTCTGCTTCTGTAAGAAGCTAGCATCGAAGTTAGTGAATAGTCAGTTATGTAATCCAAATGTAGTTAAATTTTTTCCAATAACTATATAGATCACCTTAGCTGTAAATGGAAATCGTTTGGGATTCAGTCAATAATACCAGATTAGGGTGTCTGCAGTATGACAGAAGGGGCAGAACCAAAAGCTCCTTCCCTCTCTCTCATCACTGTTATTGTTACACAAATGAGAGCCATTGCCACTTGAGGCAGCAATGATGAAAGGAGATTTGAGCAGGAGGCTAAACTAACTTGCTTTGTAGTCATTACCTGACAGTTCTATAGCTAAACGATTGACGATTTCACAGCTGTCTCATAGCTTTTTCAATGTCTAGTGTTTTATTAGACTCTAGAGTGTCTGGGATCATTTTGATAACTTGTGTCATCAAGATTCAGGGACTAGCATTGAAATGCTGTCTTTTACCGACCTGTGCTTTGTATCTAAATTTGTTTTTAAAATTATCAGAAGCTACAGTACTCAGTGGCATCATTTTGCAAGAAAAAACTACCATTGATCATTGTGGTCAAATCTGCTTCTCCCCACTTACTTATTCTTTCTGAAACATTGAAAGAAACTCAGTACAGTCATGTTAACAAGCATGTGCTAGCATTCATATGCAGTGAACACAGGGCAACTGTACAAATCTATAGAGTGAAGCAATTTGGTTCGGTATGAATCCTGAAATTTGCTGCTTATTGAATGTGTATTTTGCCTTACCCCTCATTTCCTTGTTCTACATATCTATGTAATGGGACTAATAATGCTCCCCAACCCATCATCACCTTAATTGTACTCAAGACTTTAGCTGGTGTGATTGACAGCTGGTGTGTTGTTGGTATTTTCCTTTGTGTGTATTTATATGTACATTGCAAGCCTGAATGTTGTACATATGGATGTGTTCATTGTGTGTGTGGGGGGGGTGGGGGGGTGTATGCATGCACATGTATGTGTACATATATGTAATCAATCTTCCTTGTGTTCATTGGTAGCTATCTACCTTCTTTTCTGGTACAGAGTTTCTCATAGAACTCTGTTGCTCTAGAATTCTGGTGAGCAAGCTGATTAGAGAATCCCTGGAATCTGCTTGTCTCTGCCTCTCTAGTGCTAGGATTAGAAACATGTCTGCCTTTTTAACGTTGCATTTTGGGTTTGAATTCAGGTCCTCAGATTTGCCTAAATAGTACATTACTGACCACACCATTTCCTGAGAGTTGTTGCTATGTTTTTGGAGACATAAATGGATCATGCTACTCCCTATACCATCCTACCATATGGTTGTAGACACCAGTCCCCACTTCCTGCCTTCTCCTTTTGCCTAACTACCCTTCTGTATACATTTTCATGCATGTGACCCATTCTATCCTACTGCATATACTCACACCCAGAACAACTCCTTCCTTGACCTCCCTGACTGAAGCCTCCCATTGCCACATTGATATTTTGTCTTTAACTATTCCCAAACTATTCTTCCACTGCACTGTATCTTTAAGGACCTATCACAGTATCAGGCACCATGTCACTTCTTCAGAATGAATTAGTGTAGAGGTGAAAATTCAGATCTATCCTCTGGAACCAATTTTATATTCAGAGAGAACACTGAAATTCAGATTGTAGATGACAGAACACCACTAGCTTACATTTAAAGGGTGCTCTCAAAGCAACAAGAAGTCTGGCTGTCATTACCACAACAATTTGGGGAACCTCAGCCTTCCATGTTACCATGGACAGCAGAAACAGGATGTAGGAAGTGGTCTTTAGCCAGAGACAGAGAAAGAGCTAACCAATCCCCCACCCTTTCCAATTCTGTGTATTCCTGAAACGTCTCCCTTTGACTGTGGTGCCAGATGGCTTCTAAGATGTATACACAGTGATTAATTACTTTCAAAATCCATTATTTTCAACAAAGCAGACACAGGTATGTAGCTTGAAGGAACAGATTTCATTATCTGTGTTAGGTGACTTCTTCAAGAAGGAATTCTCTGCCAGCTAGACAGCTTTAGGATGTACCCTTTTCTCATTTGCATTATTTCTTTCTGAAATATATGTCTATGTTGTTTTAGACCTTTTGTTTGTTTCACACTTTTCTGTGATCCACACAAAGGGAAATATCTATTCCTTTCTAAGATTTAAGCCTTGTGAAGCTTAATTTGAATGTTCTATATCCCTTCTTCCAGCCATTTCTCATGAGATTTCTAGTTTCCCTCCTCATTCTCACCAAAGCCTAAATCTTTCCATTGAAAGGTAAAAATCATATGGAAATGCCTTAGCACACATTAGTTTCTACAGTAGTTCCTACAATGGGTGTTGGTGACTAATGGTAAATAGCAAAGCCTTGACTTGGCTTCATGCACCTTCCCTTTCCCACATGTCAGAAAAGATGATGTACTTGGTATGAAAAAGTACCAATCACAGTCCATGCTGAAGCAAATGAGATCTTGGACTTCCCCCCTTACTCATTTGCTATGCTTACACATCCCCGATGGGCATGGTCCTTTCTTCAGCTCACCGAATGTCATACTGACAGCATTGTGAGCAAACATGAAATTGTAGCCTTAGTATTTGCCACACCTTCCATAAAAATATCTTGGGGAGCTACTGACCTGTTGAAAGACCATATGTTCCTGCCCCTCTTTGGTGGATGTCTTCACTGCAGTGGGCTCTGCTCCCTCAGTTCTGGAGCAGTGGGAAAGATATTGCCTGGGTAATTGCTCATAGCATTAAAGTTTTATGCTGGCCAATGGATCAAGGAGACATGATTTCAGCTGAGAGATGAATGGGAAGTTTTGAAAATGAAGGGGAGAGAATGAAGCATGGGGTCTAGTCAGTGAATATCTTAGCTGGCAATCAAATTTTTGCCAATAAGATTTGGTTCCAAACATTAATTACTGGGAAATTCTGGGGATTATTAAGAAATAATTATCAGCCCTAGCTGGAGGAGGATCCTGAACCTATTGAACTTAGTCATATATGAATGACCCCCCAAGCCAGCTGGAAACATTTCAGGGAGGCTATGCAGGGTATAGGTTTGAGAAACACCATGGTCAATAACTAACAGGAAGAATGATGCTCTCTTAATATTCAGAATGTCACTAGTAAGCAAGATGGGTTATCTTAACTTAGTCTCACTTAACTTCTCCAGGCATTCAGGAATATATATATATATATATATATATATATATATATATATATATATATTTCTTAAAGGAGCAATCCTTTTGTTGTCTGGTTATTTGATTCTCCTCTTATTTCTCAATGCCCTAAAATATGGCCATCATAAACTTATGGTTCAGTTCAGCAGTCAAGACACATCCTCCAGCAAACTTCTCTGGACACTGATGAATCTGTATGTAAGGAAGGGATATCAACACTGCCCTTACTCACCTTTCCCAATAAAGCAGAATATGAGATTTGTATCTAGTAGATGGTCCCCCCCCCAAAAAAAAAAAACATTTAAGAAAAAACATGTAAGAAAGAAGGCCAGTGAAGCCACAAAAGGAAAGATGCCCCTACAGAGTGCCAGGCTGGACACTCCTATATGTGTTCTGTGTCCTGCAAGAGACTCAGAGTGTTCATTTCAGCCTAAGTACTGTGGGAAAGAAGCTAGTAGAACTGCCCAAGAGTTCCATGCTTTGGTGTATCGAACCCTAAGCTCTAGTGACAATCTCCACAGCACTCATGTCATGTCAACACTATCACAAAACACCCTCAGGCAGAGCCACATTGCCATGTCAACAGTTGTTGCTGAGTGTCTGCCCAGCAGTACTGAGGAGGTATAGCAGGTGAAAGCTGAGGTATGCCAAGCAGACATGGGTAGGCCACATATAATGCTTCTAATCCCCCAAATTTCTCCATCTCAGAGAGTTTACTTTATTCATGCAGAAGAGTATGTTCCATGATAATAACTAATTATATTTAACTTTCAACCACCCATTTTAAACCTGTCACCACCAGACAACCTGCTAGCTTGTTTAGCCCTCATCACTTCTTCACAAGGTTGATGTTATCATTCATTTTTCAGATGAGGAACTAGGTCCCCAATGGCTTTCTTGTGAAGTCTTTCAGACAATAAGTTGGGATGAGGAATGAGTTCAATAGTCTGCCTCCAGATTCTGCATTCATAACAACTCCATATAGTCCCTGGAAATATCCCTGTGAGCAAAAGAGGAAAATATTGCCTAAAAAGATGCTTATGCTTCCATAAAATTTAACTAAGTCTAACCTTTATTTTTATTTTACCACTCAGGTAATTTATGTGATGCCAGGAAGAGTCCTAACAAACAAACGACTTGACATTTTTCTTCATTTAGACCCTGCCCATTCATTTGCAGTGCACAATGTAGCCCTTGCCCATGCGATTTCTGTGCACAATGGAGTCCCAGCTTGTCAGATGCAGATATAATCATCAGTCAAGTGAGGTGACTGAAGGTCTCCTGTGTGCAAGAGCTTTGTTCTCAGAGCTGCCGGTAGTCCCAGAGAGAGTAAGACAGACAGCCTCATCTATCACAGAGTCTAACTAGGCAGTACAGATGCTCAGAATTACCCACCTAAGTGGAAGAAACAAAATCTAAGCATGAACATGTTTGCCAGGCCCTGCAAAATAGCAGAGCTGTTTTCTTCCCCCTCCTGACTGCACATTCTTTGGTACTCACTGATGAAAAAGCCGATTTAGTGCAACATCTTAGGACAAAGAAAGTCACAAGGAGGGTGAGAATAGAAATAAACATGAGTCCTATCCCAACAAGCCTTACACAGCTAGAATAAAGCTGGTGTCCCGTTGTTTTATGATGCCAATGTAAAAGAGCTGGACAAAAGCTACTTAAGGGAGAATGACTTATTTGGCTGATGGTTCCAGGTAACAGTCCATCGCAATGGAGGAAGTCACAGAGGCAGGAACTCAAGAGAATGCATCACATTACACCCACCACCAAGAGCAGAGATCACTGCATGTGTACTCTGATAACAAGTACATATCATAACACAGCCCACACATACACATAGGAAGGAATCTATTTTCTTTTTTTAATTGTTTGAATGGTGTTGGTTGAACACTATTAAATGTTACCTATGTCTTCCTTTTCCCTAATCTCTCCTTCCACCACTATTACCATTTGTCAAGAGACTAGGGCATGTGGCCACATATAACCTCACACTATGCACAACAACTTATGTTGTGCAAGTTGTTTTTCTTTCACTTTTATAAGTGCAAGTTGGAGGAGGGATTGAAAGTGTAGATTAGTAGTTGCCAGCTCATTGGACTCATATGAGAGTAAGAACTTGAGTCTCCTCACGCTGAAGTATAAGGTTGTGACAGCAACATTCTCTATCATAAGACTGTTTTTAAGTAGTTCTGTGTCTTGCTGTGGGATCCTAAACATTTGCACAGATAATTTAGGTGGAAAGCATGGATGTTTGGGAGTACCAGCCAAAAATATGTACATATATATTACCTTAGTTCATCATATTTCAATTAGTATTCTGTTATATATTATGAATATATGCTCTTCATAGAGTCATTTATTAGGGTCACATAGATGCTGAGTACTTAAACTTCACTACAGGTGCCTATAAAGATGGCTCAAAGATTATGAGTGACTGATTATGATATCCCATTTCAGAAGCAACCATTAACACAGCTGCTCACAACCATTTGTAACTATAGTTCCAAGAGATCTGGTGGGCTCCTTTAGCCTCCAGAAGAAACAGACACACACATAGTACACATAAATACACACTTACAAAAAAATACACACATACATGCAGCTGAAATTCTCATATGAAATTAAAACAAATGAATATTTAAATTTATCACAGAGAAATTCCAGATATAGCTAAATGTTAGGTCTTAGGTTCAAACCCAACACTTCAAAAACAGCTAAGTTTTACAGAGTGCATGCAGGCTTCATGGCTAAATATAAGATGTGAACAGGAGCACATTATGAATAATATACAACACAAAAACTTGTAGAGAATAACTATGTTACATATTTCATTACATATTTGTAATGAATACAAAATATATATTATTTTCCCCAATAATATTATCGGAATTTTTTTTAAATATATTCTATTCCCAAACTTTAACTAATTACATACTTATGACAAAATCTCAATTCAAAAACAAGAAATCAAAGATATATAACTAATAAATATGATCGTCGACTCACTTAGTCTTTGAATATCTTGTATAAATTTAGTCACAGCACTCAGGAGGCAGAGGCAGGTAGATATTTGAGTTAGAGGCCAGCCTGGTCTACAGAGTGAGTTCTGGAACTGCCAGAGGTAATTCACAGAGAAACCCTGTCTCAAATAAACAAAAAAATAAATAACTATAGTGTAATGAAAACCCATCACATTCATTCCTTTTATGTCTTTAACAATTCTCTTTGCAAATATTTTCAACTTTGGGATCATATCATCATCTTGTACTTTAATGTTACTTAAGAAAATTAAAGCACAGGAAATATCATCTTTCAGACAATGTATAAGCTATAGTATAGACAAGAGCACATACAACTAAACAACATAACAAGTATTCAGTTAACTAATGGAGCCTGTAAGTTTCTTGTGTTTATACCTCCCCAAGGAGGTCTAGTTCACATATTCAGCCCATCATATGGGCTAAATAGGAAATGACTTACTACATAAACTGTTGTTTTTCTCTAAGCCTGATACTCTAAAACTTAATTTAGTCTTTCTAGAAAATATTTGTATTTATTGTCTATGGACAAAACCTCACAATGTCTGCTGCAATATAATACAGTTTATATGTTGCTTTTCTGTTGCATGTGGTAAAATAACAGGACTGAGGCATCTTAAGGAAGAGTTTACTTATAGTTATGGTTCCAGGGAGATAAGAATCTATCCATCATTGTGAGGATATGGGATAGTAATGATAAGAATGAATGGTGGAGGAAAGAGCAGGAAGCTGAGAGTTCATGTCTTCAAGCACAAGGGCAAAGCAGTCAAAGTGAACTAGAAATGGGTAAGGCTTTAAACCCAAGGCTGACATCTGATCACAAGACTACAGCTCCTAAAACTGCCCAAACAGTGTCATCACCTGAGGACCAAGTGCTGAAACAACACAGACTGCTGTAGGCATTTCCTCACTAAAGCTGCCATGGCCAGATTTGAAGAAAGAGTTTTATATATGCATATACTAAACTCTCTTCTTATTCTTCAAAATGGGCCGCTTTCAAAGGGTTTTGAAAATCACAATAATACACATAGTTGTTACATATTATCTTCATGTAAGCTGTATGAGGTATAGACAGGAATTTCAGAAATCATATGTTAAATATTTTCTAGACCCACAGTTCTATTCCTTAGAGTTTAAGGGAAAGATATGAACTAAAATAAAGGAAATGCATAACTAACAATTGAAAGCAAGTAAAACATATATGTTGAATGGTATATCTAATTTTTGTGACTCTTAATATTGACATCACTCCTGGAACTTGCTGGGTAAGTATTCCACGACTAAGCTATACACACTCCCAGCCCTTCAATGGTACATCATTTTATATTTATTAATTTATTTTACTCTAACATTGTGTATATATACAACTGTGAACGAGCATGTGAGGCCTAATATGACAAAGGCATGTGGAGGTCAGAGGGCAACTTTAAGGAGTCTATTCTCTCTTTCTATCTTTATGTGGACTCTAGGGATCAAACTCAGGTAAGTGAACATAGGTATTAAGCCCATTTACCTGCTAGACCATTTTGTAGGCCTGTAAATGGCTCCCATTTTTACCTTTTTTTTTTAACCCTTCCCTTTTCCCATCTGCTCCTCAGAGGAAATAAGGTTTTTCTTTCCTGAGGAGTCAACAAAGTCTAGCATACCAAGCTGAGGCAAGACCATTCCCCTCCCCACTGTCTCAAGGCTGAGGAAGGCAACCCACCACAGGGACTAGGCTCCAAAAAGTCAGTTCATTAATCCAGGATAGGTTCTGATTTGACTGACTGCCACCCCCTCCAACAGATGAAGCCACATATTGTCACCCATATTCAGAGGGCCACTTCAGTCCCATATAGGTTCCCCAGCTGACAATCCATAGTCTGAAATCAGTATGGTGGTTTCTCAGGAAATTGGGAATTAACCTACCTCAAGACACAGCAATAGCACTCTTGGGCATACAACTAAAGAATGTACAGTCAAAACTGTAAGGACATTTTTACTCAACTGTGTTCTTAGCAGCACTATTTGTAATAGCCAGAACCTGGAAATAACCTAGATGCCCCTCAAGCAAAGAATGTATGAAGAAAATGTGCATTTATACAATGGAGTATTACTCATCAGAAAAACAAAACAAATTTGCCTGAAATTTTCAGGCAAATGAATGGAACTAGAAAAAAACATCCTGAGTGAGGTAACCCACACCCAGAAAGGCAAGCATGGCATAAATTCATTCATAAATGGATATTAGAAGTAAAACAAAGGATAACCTCCCCACAATCCACAACGCCAGAGAAGATAGGTTAAAAAGGGGGGACTCTAAGAGGGACATACATGGAAGGTCCCTAGATGGAAAAATAGTTAAGATCTCCTGGATAAACTGGGGTAGAAGAGGGGATTGAAGATGGGAGCATGAGGGATCAATAAGGCTGACTTGGGGAAGGAATGGAGGGAGAGAGCAATGTAAGAGATATCTTGATAGATGGAGCCATTATGGGGTTAGGGTGAAACCTGGTGCTAGGGAAATTCTCAGGAATCCACAAAGATGACTCCAGCTAAGACTCCTGGCAACAGTTGAGAGGGTGTCTGAAGTAGTCTTCCCCTTTGATCAGATTAGTGACTATACTAATTGTCACCATAAAACATGCATCCAGTAAATGATGGAAGTGGATACAGTGGCCCACAACCATGCTCTAGGCTGAGCTCCTTCTTGGAGATCAGGTGAAGAGAGGGAAGAGGGAAAACCACAGAGACAGTTGGCTTGAGCTAGTGGGAGTTATTTTTTTTACATACATTCCAACCTGACTACAGTTTCCCCAACTCCACTCCTCCCAGCCCCCACAACACTCACCTCACCTCTTCCCTAGATTAGCTCCTCCTCTATTTTCCTTCAAAAATAAAAGAAAGAAATAGGAAGGAGGAAGATGAAGAAGATGAGGAGGACTAGGAAGAACAAGAAGAAGGGCAGACTTCTTAGGGATATCAACTGAACATGGCATCACAAATTACAATAAGACTAGGAACAAGCTCTCATATCAAGGCTGGACAAGGCAACCCAGTAAAAGGAAAAAGTTCCCATAAGCAGGCAGAATAATCATAAATACCCCCACTCAAATTGTTATGAGTCCAACAAAAAATTTAAACTAAAGAACCAGAATGTATGCAGATGACCTACTCATACCCATACAGGGTCCATGATTGTCTCTTCAGTCTTTGTGAGCCCATATGAACCCTCCTTAGTTGATTCTGTGGTAATTTGCTTGTGGTATCTGTCTTTGACCCTTCTGGCACCAGTGTCCTTTCCTTCCACTCTTCTTCTGGGTCCCCCTGGCTGAGCCTAGTGTTTGGCTGTGGCTCTCTGCATTTATTCTTATCAGTTGATGGACAATATCTTTCTGATTACAACTTGGCTACCCTTAAATGGTTGTGATGTCTTCAAGTATATTTAGATCAGAAAGCAAAAAGGCTGGTTATCTAGTAATAAATTTTGATTCCTAATTAGCTGTGTCCTTAGAACAGAGCCTGTCTACTCTTTCTTTCAATATATAATTTCTTAGTTTATATTAAGTGCTCAGCTCAGATACTTTACATGACCATGAAAATAATTAAAACATACCTGGGTAAACAAACATAAGGAATTGGGGAAAAAACACTGGTTTTGTTTTTTTAATTCTAGGTGGGTAAATTATTCTATTTTCAATTTATTTCTGTACATTGTTGAAGAAAATGATTTGATAGGCTATCTAAGAAAAAGATGAACTTTTTCCTTTAACATTTAGAATTTCTCTGTATTATAATTTGCAAAAGGCATTTCTGGTTCACTATAACATTGACTTGAGATACCAAGAAGGCCAAGAAGGTTGGCATGGGATCTCACTGCCTGATTTTCATTGGGAGGGAGCGAGTTTCTTTAATTCTACATTTCTGGGAAATGTTCTTAGTCACTAGGCGAAGTGATAATATTAGGGATGGCATTAGACACCCACTCCTTTACTAATAGGTATTTGATCTTGAGCTAGTCATCTTTCTATGTTAGTTTCTTTATTTGAAAAATAAGACAGTAGTAAAGACTAAGTGAAACACAACATAGAAACACCAGGTGGTATTTAGAGCATGCTAAGAACCTTACAAATTCCTGATAACAAACACTTTTTCACAGATATTTCTGGAAATGTCTTCTGAGTTCCCTTGGGAAGAATATGAGTGGGTATTGAAACAATGAAGTAGGGTCATAATTTGGTTTGTAACATATTGGATTACATTGGCTGCTTTTCTGTCATGGAACCATCCTTGCTAGCATGGTCTACAGTTCTTCTGTGTTGTTGGATTGTATTTGCTAAGCTTCATGGAGGGTTTTGAATTTAAATTAATGAATGTGTGCCCATTGGATTTTGAAACAGAGCAACACTGGTTTCCTAAAATGAGTTAATGTTTCTTCCTTCTCCAACAGAGATGGAATGCAATTAGTATTAATCCTTACTTATATGTTTGATTAAATCCTCCAATGAAGCCATGAGAGCCTGGAGCTTTCTAAAATTACAGATTGATATTATAGTCATGAACCTATTCAAGTTGCCTGCTTCATCTTAAAGGAGTTCAGATGGGCTATGATTTTTTAAAATTTATTGAATTCATGGGTATGAAGTACTTGGTCATGTTCATTTTATTTTTAATGATAGAAGGATCTGCAGTATTTATACTAAAAGCTCACTTAATTTCTGGTGCTTGCTTGTGATTTGTGTTTTGTCTATCATCAGTTTTTATTGACGCTAATTCTACTTTTAAAAACACATCTTTTTTCATTATTCCTACCCCCTCCCCCGATATTTTCTACTTTCTCTTGCTTTGAGTAATTAATCTCTTATTTTTCCCTTTGCTTCTTAGAACATATCCTGGGTTATACTTTGGAAAACATTTTTAAAATATGTATGTATTTTATTTTCTGTACTTGAGTGTGCCTTGCTTCTATGCCTGCATATGTGCCATGTGAGTGAATTGCCTACAGAGGTCAGAAGAGGGGATCAGATTCCCGGGAACTGTACTTAAAGATGGTTGTGAGCCACATCATAGGTGCTGGGAATCAAACCCAGGTTCTCTGCAGGACTGGCCAGTGCTCTTAACCATCTAATCATCTCCCCAACCTCCATTGTAGTTAATGGAGGTGCTCATTTCTACAGTCACTCCTGATTTAGTTGCATCCTACAATTTAAATGTGATTGTTTCTGCTCATGTTGTCTGTGTGTGTAGGGGGGGCATAGGTTTGCATACACAGGGATCAAAACAGACCATATAATTTCCTCCGACATCATCTACCTTATTGCCTGGAAACAGAGACTCTTACTTGTAAGGAGTATGGTTTTTCCGCCCGCCGCCTGGTCTTGTCTCGCCCCTGCGCCAGCCCCAAATAACGCACACAGAGACTCTGTATTAGATACAATGCTATTGGACAGGTACTTGTTTCTTATCGGCTAGCTCTGTCTTAAGTATTAACCCATTTCTGATCATCTATGTATTTTTCTAACCGGGGAGCCGGCCGGCATACTGCTTTCTCCCGACTCTCCATCTTGGCTCTCCATATTGACTCCTCTTTCCTACATCCTATTTCCTCCTTGTCTCCTAGTCCCTCCTATCTTCCTTTCCTATTGGCCAACAGTACTTTATTCATTAACAAGTATGAGAAACATATACAGAATGACATCTCCCATCACTTACTGAATTGGAATCTTCCCATTTAGGCTATGTTTGCTGGCCTTGTCTGCTCTCCCAATGCCTGTATTACACTGATATGCAGCTATACCCAGAATTTAACATGAGTGCTGGGGATTGGAACTGAGGTCCTAAAGAAGCAAAGCAAGCACTCTTGTGCATCAATCCCTGTCTCCAGATCTATTTGCATCCACTTTAATGATATTTTATATTTTTTCTTAGATATTCATTTTAGATTATCAGTTATTTAGAAATGTATTGTTTTCCCTTTTTTTTTTTCCTGTTGTCTTTCTATTTTGTATTTCCTGTTAACAAGGTAGTTCCTGTTCACAGTATCTGTTAATTAAATTACATTAAATTAGTTAGGTTTTGCTTATAGGTGAGCCTATGTTCTATCTTAATAAATATTCTTTTCATGCTTGGAAAACTTTTGTATTTCTAATTTGTTAGAGTAACACATACATGTACATCACACATACACACGTACATGTAGTGAGATATTCACCTTGTCAGCACCTGTGGCATAGACCATGCCCACGTGGGGTGGAGACAGGGCAGGATGTGATCTGGGGGAACTAAGGCTGAGGAGGGTGCTCCAGAGTGCTCTCTTGCTTGCAACACGGGGACAGGAGCACTTCCCGAAGGAGCATTTCCAGAGGCATCCTTGGGACCAGGAACCTGCTAGTGTTCATCTGTCTATGTTGTGAGTTATTTCTCCCTGAATAAACAACTATTCGGCCTATTTGTTTCTCCTGGTCCTTATTAAACATCAATACGTACACACATTTTTATTATGATATTTTAGCAATCATTTTGCTTCAAGAGTCTACTTTATCACATTTTAAAATCTAGTGGATCTCCACTTTTAAAATAATGCTTGCATTATATGTCTCTCCCTGTCCCTTTTACTTTGACCTATTTATGAAGTATGCTTTAAAGTGTTTGTTCAAATTGTGTCATTGGGTCATATAAATTTTAATCCACTCTGGCTATTGTTCTTTTGATTCGTGTGTTTTGAATATCTGTATTCAGGATAATTGAAAATCAGTGCTATACCCTCTTGTTATCTTATTTTCTCTGATACTTGGTCTTCTGTTTCTTTTAACGCTTCCTTTGGACTATGTAAACGGACTCTAGAATTCTGACTTGACTTGTTTATTTTGAAGGCATCTGTGTATTCTAGCAGTATCTCTTCTCGGTATTACCGTACCTGAACCTCCATTAAAACACTCTACTCAATTCAATGTTTTCCTCTTTGAGAGAAACATAGAAACCTCAATTCTGTTTACCATTTTTGTTGTCATTCATTATCTTAGCTAAAAAAAAAAAAAAAAAAAAAAAACAGTACAGCAATTTTAGTGTCAATTCCAGCATGGGATTTATGAGACTTCCAAGGAAAATGTTAGAATGAGTGGTTTATTTCTGTGAGGCAGTTTTATAAGACCTGAAATTCTTCAAAATTGGCAATTATCATTTGTAAGCATCTGGAATCTGAAGTTGTCCTTCTGGCTTTCATTATTTCAATGAGGGATCTACAATAGAAAACACATCATTTCTCTCTGGGTGTTTCCCAGATGTATTTCTTTGTTTTGTTTCTTTTTTGTTTGTTTCTTTTTACTTTCCAAAAATTTAACTATGGTTTTTGTTTCTTTGGGTTAGTCCTTTGGGGAGTGAGGTAATCTTCTTAAGTGTCTAGGCTGTGTCTTTTACTAAGTGTGGAGAGAATTCAGCTATTATTTATTTCAAATACTCTCCAACCTCAATCTCTTTCTGTTTTCCTTCTGGGAGTCTGTTATACATACAGCACATTCCTATCACCACATAGATACTTCTGGTCATTTTGTCCAGACAACTTCCTACTTTTTGATCAAATTAGGTACATCCTATTCATGATTCCTCAAGTTTCCTCATCCCAACTTCTGTTGTGTTCAGTCTCCTCTTAAGCCCATCCAGTTTATTTGCTACTTTTGTAATTTTAATTGTATAATTTCCATTTGGTTCTATTTATGTTATTATTTTCCTTCATAAGGTTTTTAAAATATTTGTATTTGTTTCAGAAGAACTCATAGTTGATGACTGAGTCATTGTAATGATTACTGCTTTAAATGTTTGTCAAATGAATCCCAAGTCTCATTTAGAGTTGATATCATTGTCTTTCATCACTTTTAATTTTGTTCATTTTGATTTTTTTATTAACTTATTGGTTGTGTTTGTTTGTTTGAGAAAAGTCCTAAATATGTAATTCAGGTTAGTCTACAACTCATTCTGCCTACTAAGATGGCCTCAAACTCACAGGGATCTGCCTGTCTCTGTCTCCTGTATGTCTATAGCATTTCTCTTTCCAAAGACCCTTGTATTTTCAATGGACACCATAGACACTGCTGCTCATGATGCTCAATAAATTTGTAGTCCTTTAAGGAACCACCAAACCCTAGCGAAACAAATCTACTTCTAATGTATAATGATGGCAACAGCTCTGGTCTCACTAAAAGCTAATGTATTAGGAGGAAAATCTCTAGTGAATGCTGCTTTTATTAATGTTACCTATTAATTCTCACAAAATCCTTAGAAGTAGGTTTGTATTTTCCTTCAAGGAGATAGAGTCATAGAGATTTTGTGTGGCTAATGATGCATAGGATAAAAACAGTTACACATCAATGCTCACATGTTGTCTGGTTCTAAGCTCATGATTGAGCTGAGAAAGCTATGATTCAGGCATAGCCCAGAATGCTACTTTAAAGTGAATTTTAGAGTCCATTCTTTCTGGCTTCTCTGCCCCATAGCACATACCCATCTCATATTCAAGCATCCATTATTCTTAATGAGCCTTTTGCAAACCAGTCTTGACAAACCAGGTTAAGATATCACCTGCATGCAATTCACTGTGAAGCTCATATGAGATCTTGTCCTTTTGATTCCAAGTCTTCCTTCAAATAACCGTGAATAAGATATTCTGTTGCATCAAAACAGAATCTTCCTATCCAATCCACCATTGAAATGAGAACGAACTCATTTCTCATTGGAAATATATTGAAGGTGTCATTCCCTTTAAGGGTGATAAGAGGATAAATTTGGCATTTGCTTCTCATTGCTAAGCTTAGGGACCTCTTGATGTTTTTATTTGGAATCTCAAATGCAGCAGGCAATTTTCTTCACCTGAGTCATCACACAAAAGATTTTGAGGGAAAATTGAAACTGGCTTTTCCAATCACCCACATTCCTGAAAGTTTCTCTATCCAGTGGCCTGAAATGAATGTCTTATGTTACTCAATGATACTGACTAAGAGTTTTGTTTGTTTTTTTATTTGCTTTCAACTGCATGAAAAATTCAGATACAAACGCTTATTATCCATCAGATTCTCACTCCCACCCCCTTGGGTGAGCATGCCTTTGCTGACTTGTGCTGGTCCAGAGGATTGGTTTGAACAATGGACTTCTTAGTCAATAGACAGCCAGACAAAAGCCATCCTTCATGTCCCTCCATAATATCTCTCACCTAGATGCTTAGTGATATGAGGATAAGGACCTCCTGTTCAAGGATAGAGAAAAACAACTCTTTTCAAAGGCTTACCTAATATAAGATATGTAAACATGTCAATTCTATTCACTTCAAAAACAAGTCCAAGTAATTTGCATTTCTGCTATTTGTTACATCTTCATTATTCTTCCATGTGTGTCATCTGTGAGCATACATGTGCCAGTGTTTGTATGTGTTTTGTCATCTGTGATGAACACAGTTTTAATGAGACATGGCATAATGGATCCCACTTGGTTGTATATTGCATGTACCCTCCCTATAGGATACTAGTATGGTAGACTAAAGGTTAGTCGTTGTTAGAAGGGGTTGAAAATGTTGGTATGCTTGTCGTTGTTTGCTAAAATCTCCAAAGTCAATTATAATTATAAGAGCTTGTAAATTTAGGTACTTACCTGACGAATTCAATTGAACTGTCAGCTTTTTCAGTCTAGCCTGGAAATACAAAGAATCTCCAACCTAATTGCTTTAATTAATGAATGTGGAGGTAAGGCGATCCACAGAGAGAAATCTCTACATGGTTAGTCTTACCCATGGGAATGGTCTAACAGTTCTCTATGGATGAGCATTTAGAATATCAACTGTGGGATATGGACCACATGCTTGATGTGTAGAAACATGAACTGTGACTGATATATCCCAAACTCAGAAAGGTTTTAAAATTGTTTTGGGAAACAGAGGTCAAACTTATGAAAGAAGTTGATATATATATATATATATATATATATATATATATATATATAGTGTGTGTGTGTGTTTATATAAATTACTCCCATCAAATTTTTATTCTATGATATTTTGTGTGTAGGATTGGATGGATATTGAAGACTTTATACTGGTAGGTGGCTGCAAAGGCAGGTAAAAAAGGACTAGGCCCATCTAAATGGTAAACTGCTTAACTACTTTCCTTAAAGCTAACACAATCTTTCAGATCACATTATTATTTACTCTTCCCTCCAGAATAGAATATTTGTTAGATAAATGGGTGAATGCATAGATGGATGGATGAATGGATAGATAAGAGGAAGAATGGGTAGATAGAAGAATGAGTTTGATACTGGAGGACTGGCCACAAGGCTTCACACCTGTTTAGCAGCTTCCTCAGCACAGGAATACCCTAAAGGCCTTCTGCATGGAATATCTTTCCCTATCTCTTAAAATAGGTGCCTCCTTTCCTTCAGTTAAATCTGAGTTATAGTAGTATAATTATTTCTTGCTGTTATCTCCAGATGACAGTATTCAAAGGGACCCAACAGTGTTCAAGCACCTACCATCTTCCAATAAATTGTCTTTTAAAAAATATTTATTTATTTTTACACATAGGAGTGTTTTGACTGTGTTTATGTCAGTATACCACATACATACTTAGTTCTTGTGGAGTCCAGAAGAGATCATCTGATTTCTGGGAACTGGACTCATGGATGGTTGTAAGCCTCCATATTGGTTCTGGGAAACAAACTGTATCCTCTGCAAGAGGAACAAGTGAGCCACCCCTCCAGCTCCATACCACAATCATGTATGGTTACTTCTTATAAGATGCAAGCTATGAACAGAAACTCTACCTTTGTTCATTAGTGAACCATAGCCTGTCACAAGATGGTTGATATCTTCATGCAATCTTTCTCAGGTATAAAGAATTGTAAATAACAAAAAAAAAAAAAAATGAGCCTGGTTAATGTCAGCAGAGAGACAATGAATGGAATTTTCTTTTCTAAAGATGTAAAAACCCAATTGAGAGCAAGGCAGGAATCAGTCCAAAGAGCTTGACAGTAAACACCTCAATAATGGGCTCCTAGCAGCCAGTGTCTGGTCAAGATGCAGCTGCTGAGACAAGTAAATGTTAAATATCTGTCTTTGGGCATTTATACAAGTACTTCCAGATAGAGAGAAATAAGCAGAAGGAAACATATTATGTCCCAAGGGAGAAAGCCCACAACATTCTTTGTTTTTCAGGGAAACTACTTGTAGAAAATCACTTGCTCTGAGCCAAAGATTGGCCAGATTAAAGAGACTCTTGTGGCTGTGATAAGGTGTGTGAGCTAATTGAAGCCAATTAACTTAGCAGCAGATAAAGGCTGAGGCTAAATCTAACCCTGATGTACAACCCTATTTAAGAACTGGCTGGATTGCAATGACTTTAGATATTCAACACCTAGAGAGAAGACCTGAGGTAATTAATTCACAGTGAATTACTGAGCAAACAAAGATGGTGACTAGGGTTTTATATTGCAGGTGTTTTCATGGTTTCATTTTTTTTTTTTAACATCCATTCTCTTTGTAAAAATTTATACTGTTTCTGTAGTGTTCAATTATGTTTTAAAAACAGTTGAATTCTTACTATTGCATAATCCAGGCTAGGAGATGTACTGTTTCCCAGCAGCCATTATGTCCTTAAGTTTCATTTTCCTTCCTCTGACACCTAAATCTTGGTTGCTTTCCTCATTCAGAAGATTAAAACAAAAGCAATGTTTTTGAAATGCTGTGTTAAAATACTCAATCAGGCCATTTGCCATTTACAGTTTAGGTAGATTCCACAAATGGAGCTGGTGAGGGATGTCACTGCAGTGGACCTATCACCAGAGGAAGTTTGTTAGCTTTGGGTGATAAAATAGCCTGGGAAATAAAATCAGGGCTGGTTCAATGGCACCTGCCACCTAATCTGATGACACGATTCAGCCCCCAGGACCTTTATGATGTAAGAAGAGAACAGACTTATAAAAGTTGTCTTTGGACCTCTCTGGGTACCCTGAGACAAATGTGCACCCACATAAATACCCATTCAAACTAAGTACATACATGTAGTAAACAATCTTTTCAGAAAGAAGTAGAAAGCAGATTTGTACACAGAAGTAAATATTAAAGTAGCAAGTGGTCAATATAAGAGCCAAGAAACATATGTTTATGTATGCTTTTTGTGTGTATGTATGTATGTATGTATGTATGTATATGTGTATGAATTTTGCATTCATGTTTCTTTAACTATTCCTTAGTTAGGGGACAAGCCTTCAAATCAACCTCCTGGGGAATATTTTAGATTCCTACCATAATAGTTACAAGAGATTTAGGAAGAAATAAAATAAGATATTTAGAACTTATAAAAAATTCTTGTGAAGACTTGAATACTGGTGTAATAAATTCAGCTCAAAGTATTTTCCATTGGTTCCCTGTGTATTTCCGACCCTTTCTGTGAGTTCCACACCTCATCCTGAGGTGAAATTAGGTAAGTCTGTCTTCACAGGTGTGACAATACTAAATAAGGCAGAACTTCAGGGATATATGTCCTTTCATAGATCCAATCTACACTCTAGTAAGCCCTGAACTTTGGCCACAACTCCTCAGGGCATAGGACTGTCCATCCATCCAAGTTAAGAAAGGTAGAAAATGACAATCTTCAGGTCAACCTATGAGCTATCTTTCTTTAGTAGCACTTGAGAAAGACTTGGTGGAGAACACATCCCAAATCCATTTCTTCCAAGGACAGGATAAGTGAGGCCAGGTTGATGCTCTTAGCTGGGAAGATTTTCTACAGTATTAAGAAAGAGCTCTGAAGAATTGTCTGTGGATTAAAGTAAAAGAACATCAGTAAAGTTGCCATGAAATCACCAGTGAGGATTTTCGCAGTTAATACCCCGATTTTTCTTGGTTAATTGTGTGTTTTCTTGAAAAAACTAATGGCTAAAATAGACGCTTTTCATATAGGATTCTATTCACTCCTAACACAAATTAGTTGCATAATTTGTGATGTTTAACATTCTATTTTAACTAGCAGAAAAAGTAAAATTTAAAGGCCTTGAACTAAAAGCTCTTTTCCTTCTGGTGGTGCTGAGAGTTGAACCCAGGTTTTTGTCTCATACTAGGCAAGCACTTTACTTCTGAGTTACATCCCTAACCCCTTTGATTACTCTTCATTTTGAGATGGGAACTCACTCAATTGCTCAGGCTGATCTTAAGAGTGCTTTCAAGAGACATGCCCTTGTGATCCAAGCAGAACGGATGCAGGCATGATCAAGTGACAAAATCTGTGTGGTTGGTGAACCTGGTGGCAAATTTCCCTTAGATATGAGTAAAAGTGTTGCCATTTAAAGTCTCTCTTCTTTCATGTCATATGACAGAACTGAACTCCAGTTATGTGAGACAAAATAAAAAGGAGTGATTAGGAAAAGATGGGTATAAAGCCCCGGAGACTGGATCAAACCTGTCTTGTTTGGCAAAGCAAACATGCTGAAAATATCTTTCATAGTCTCAGCAGCTGAAGAGAAACAAAAGACAGAGGAGAATAAGTCATAACTTACAAAGAGCACACAAACACACACACACACACACACACACACACACACACACACACACACACACACTCAAATTCTTTGCCTGAATGCATATGCTTGTAGAATTTATGTGGCTGTGTTTCAACTGCCACAGGGTAGATGGATAATAACAATGACACTCTATCACCAGAACATTCCTCAGTCCTTTAGAGTAAAGTTAACCTATGTTAAGTTACCACACAGGAAATAGGCTAGCACCAAGACCTCAGAGATTTGGACATGAAAGTAATATCGGTAATCTATGTGGGGTTTGTGACTGATTCTTGTCTCTATCTGGCTCACTATTTTATTTCATTTTGTTATATATTTTCTATGTTTTTATATCTGTTTGTGTGTGTGTATGCCTGTATGTATGTGCCTCTGTGTGTATGTTTGTACCTCTGTGTGTGTTTGTGTATGCATGTGGTGTGTGGGGGTAAGTGTGAGTGTGTGTGCCTCTGTGTGTGTGTGTGTGTGTGTGTGAGAGAGAGAGAGAGAGAGAGAGAGAGAGAGAGAGAGAGAGAGAGCACATGTGTGCTACAATGAGCATGCTAATGTCAGAAGACTGCTAGAGGATGTCAGTTCTTTCCACCATAATGATACCTTGGAATGAACTCAGTTGTCAGGATTGGCAAGCAAACACCTTTACACAGTGAGCCTCCTTACCAGCTCTGGATTAGTTTTTGTAATCCACAGAAAGAGACCCTGAGTGGCCTGGCTTAGGTTTATTTCCTAAACCTTGATTGTGAGATTCTGGGTGGAAAGAAAGTTGAGTAATGCCCTCATCATTTAGAAAGTTAGCAGTAGGAACAGATGTCCAGTAGCCTGATCAGGGATGCCAAAATAACATCAGAGTGAAGGACTTCCTTCTTCCAAAATCAACAAAATCTGTTTGCCACCTGGTCACGTTCAGAGGCTTGCTGAGCACTGGTGGGTACACACCTGACATGATGACCCTGTGTCACTAAGATTGAGTGGATTCACCATTACAGACTGTGTTCACATTCATCATCAATGACACCTCTCATCTCCCTGCAGTGTTGAGACTACTGTAATTATACTAAGACCTGGGCCATCTCAGGCCATGGTGACAGAGTACCATAGATATTCCATGGAAGGGTGTTATAAAGTCTTATGGTTTTGTAAGTTATCTGTTAATTAAGCCAAACTGGAGAGTCCTAGAAGAATTTGAATATGTGTCTGTGACTGTCTAAAGAAGTCAAAAGACACAAAACAGGTAACAGGGGACTCTTTCCATTACACTTGCAGGTTGTATCTGACATTAACTTCCAGATGATATTGTCTGAAATTATACATATGAGTGTGGTTGTGGGAGTGACTGTTCACTGACTATGAAAAGGCCCAGGATGGAACAGTTTGTGTAACAAATAAAAGGTAATATCTAATGATTACTTAAAATAAATGAGACAATAAAAAGTTGGTGTATTACTTGTCAGGAATGAATTCATGTTTGTCTGTGATAAATATGATTTCTGCAAAGGCTATTCACAATGGCTCCAGAATATATATATGTATATATATATATATATACATATATATATATGATATGTATATATATATATATCATATATATATGTGCGTGTTTGTGTTTGTGTGTGTGTGTGTGTGTGCATGTGTGTGTGTTGGTGTGTTGTACCTGAAGATACAATCTTCCCACTCTTACCATGTACTCTGATTTTGATGATGATAATGATGATGACAATAATAACAATAATACAATATTTGTTTTACAATTTTCAGCATTTTGAGGAAAGGGAAATATTTTGGAATCATTTGGAGGGCTGGAGAGATGGATCAGTACTTAAAAGTATCAACTGCTCTTGCAAAAGACCCAGGTTAATTTCCCAACATCACCAGTGACCTATACAAAAATGCCTGTACCTCCTGCTCCAGAGGTCAGAGTTACTAATGCTGTCTTCTGGCTTCTGAAGGCATCTGCATACATGCTTATATAAGAAAGAAGGGAGTCATTTGGATGGAATTGTGGGTGGATAATTAGAGATCTCTCTTATGTTTTTGTTTCTGATTTTCTATTTCTTTCTTTTTTATTCAAGTTCAGAAGAAACCTTGGGGAGTTGGAATTCATGCATAAGCTTATGGGTTATCTTTCTCTAAGTCTAGAATGTGAATGAAGTTATTTGTAAAAATCCACAAATTCATACTTAGAATAACCTTTTAACCAGTCTAGAGCCAGTTGGGAAGGGACCCAAAAGCTGTTGGTTTGCAAAGGGGAAGTTATTCATGAGCCACACATTCCTAGGGATGACAAAAAAGAAATGAGGAGGGAAGGCATGTGACATATGACAAGGCCAGTCTGGATTCTAATGATATCCTTCTCCTTCACAGATATTCAAATGCCATCTTTAAAACATATCAATGTGGTGAGGACAGGAATGCTAATTGAGTGTTTTTAGTGTAATAGAAAATCAATTTTAATTGTCCCAAATGGAACTATTGTTTACAGTTACAGATGGCTGCCAGGCTGGACCTGGAAAAAATAAATGAGTGTTGGGAGCAGGGAATTGCTTTCAATTCCTGGGAGTATTGCAAGGAAAGCTTTGGAGAATTCAGCCTAAGAAGGTTGTAAGGCAGAAAACTGATTGCCTATAAAGGTTTTAAAATGGTGTTTTCCTCTAGGACTGTGCTATAGCTGGTATCATCAATTTCCACCTTGTCAACCCCCATCCTACAGTTTCCATAGGAGGGTGGGTTCCCAGAGTATCCATTGCCAGCAGGGTTTAAAATCACCTGTGACTTCATCTCACTGGTTCTACCTGGTTCCTTGCTGCATATTCTTTTTCTTCCTTGGATATATCTTGCAAAGAAAGCTTTCCTGTTATTATTTCACTTTTCCTATTTGTTGAGATTTGGGTATTGGGCTTATGTTTACTTATCGTAAAATGCTCTCCTGAGCAATATTACATTTTAGAAAAGTTGAGCCATGCCTTTCACTATTGACTATGTGCTTTGAATGAGCGACTTGATTCATTTCCTTAGCTGTAGTAGCACATGGTGCGGTGGGGTGGGGTATCAACAGCTGCTAGTAGATAAGTCTGGTGTTAATGAGTTCATTGAAACCATGCTTCTATCAGAAGCCCTGCTATGGAGCTCACCTCAAAGATGTTAACTACTAATGCTCTCCTTTATTCCCTTCTTGCCTCCTTCAATGAATAGTTGAAACACATAATATACAAAAATATGTAATTCTTCAAGTGAAACATGTAATGAGTAACAAAACTAAGGAACAGGAAGTGCAAGCACATGCTAGGTAACTAACTGTTAGTATGCATTTTTTAAAGATGGTCCTGATGAGGACACCTTGTGATTGCCAGATATCAGAGCAAACAGAATCCCAATGCCTGCATCTTTTCTCAGCTTCCTAGTTCTTTCTAATACAAATTCTGTTTTAAGACGTTTGAACTAAGGAAAGTGGTCAGTGCTAAATTTTCTAATTGGTGATAGATAGATGTGGGCCCAGAAAATCCTTTTTGGTGGTCAAACTTTCATCTATTTTGGGTTCAAAATACACTGGGTTGGGAGGCCATTATTAGCCAGCTCCAGCGCCACTCCTAATTGGGTGTGACACAGAAATAGTCACTTTTAGATGATCTTTGATACTTTGGGCCTGAATCGAGGATTTTCCTCTAAAAATTACAGGCTATCTCTTTTGAAGAATTGATCCTAAATATCATCATACTGTTAATCAAGGAGCCATCATAAGAAGTACAATATTAAAGGAAAATGGAAAAATGCAAAGTGCATTGTATATTGCCTCTTATACCAGGCCTTTATACTGTAAGAATGTTAGCATTTTGAGCTATTTTATTCTTCATGTAATGTGTTTGGGGAACAGAGGAATTATCATGACATTGTAAAATGTTTAGCTTTTCATCATTCTTGGCTTTTCTCCATTACATATCAGTAGCACCTCTCAGTTGTAATAATCAAACCTGTCACCAGATATTGTCACTTATTCCCTGGGGAACAGAAATTATCCCACTGGGCACCAATTTTTTTGTTCTGTTCTATAATTTTCAGGTATTAAATAAAGCTAATGCCAGTTTTCTATGGCAGTGATAAAATATTTAAAATGATTGAAAAAGAGAGACAGTTAGTTTGGGCTCATTGTCTCATAGCCAAAGAGTCTCATAGCCATCTGGGGTCAGTGATGGCATAGTTCATCACAGTGGGACATAGACCTGGGGAGGCAGCTTCAAATAGTGGCCAGGAAGCAAAGATGGAGGAAAGGGCTGGTGTCTCAACATCCCCTTCAATAGTACATTCCCAATGACCTGACTTTCTTTCATCTATTAGGAGTTTTTCCCCACTCCCACCTGCTTACCTAGTAGTGCCTAGAAGTAAAGACAAAACTTATAATCTAGGAGCCTTTAGGGGAGATACTGGGTTAAACAATAGTAGAACAACTAAGAAATCAAGTTTCCAGTGTTTAATTAAGCCAAAACAGAGAGAAGCTATCCCTTCAAACATCACTTAGTTTTACAAAAAAAGAGTCATAGAGCTTTTGGGGTACTGTGGATCTGGGCTAATCTGCCACTCTGAGGACTCCCTGACTTTCTTATGTATGAAGTTTTCCTGACCCAGAGTCATATAGCTCTTACTGCATCAACCACAGGACAATGTCTTTCAGACAGTTGATATAGAGCTTAGATGGTGAGTTCATCAATCCAACAAAAAAACAGGTCTATCAAAAGTACTGTCACTAAAATTGATATGAATGGCACTTTTGATTCCTGGATCAACTGTGAGAGAAGCAAAATTCATAGTAAGCATATAGTGAGAACTAGGAATTTACAACCTGTACTGTTTGCAATGAGTGTTGTAAGTTAATCGGTGCTGGTCCTACAGAAGAAACATCATTCCATACTCATGGCTGATACAGATGTGAAGCCCTCTCCCCTTCAGAGTGACATTTCTTCTGCTCCCACCCTCCCTCCAGCAAACTTCATCCTGTTTCACATATTCGTTTCACATAGTGTGGCTTTTACACTTTCTCTTTTGATGTTCTGGGTAGGAGGTATGGCACAGGGGACACTTAGCTAACCAGAATTATGTAAGTCCAGGAAAAAGATCAAAGTTCCTTCTTCATGACTTCACACTACTCTGTCAATCAACCATTTACTCATGCATATTAAAATGCTGAGAAAAATAACTTCCCCACTGGCTGGCTTTTTAAATTGTCAAAATTATACAGCTACAGCTGCCAGCCCTGGTTTCCTGCAGCTTATGTTTTGGCTAAAGGCCGATCAAACTCGGAGGAGCTAGGTGAATTTAAATCATGGCTACCCAAAGAGAAATTTGGATAAAAATGGTTATCAGGAATTGAGAAATCAGTTCATATCAAACCTCTAAATATAGGTTAATAAAATAAGTCCTTGATTTTCTTTTATAAAAAAATCAGTCACCTGATTAATGTTAAAGTTTAGATGACTATTTTTAACTTTAGTCCTTTATGGAAAAAAATATCTTAAAAGGCCTCATTCATAATTCTTCCTCACATAATAATTTTGAGCACTTTTCTACCCATCAACCCATTTAATTAAATCCTCACAAGAACTATACTAAAGGTGCAAATTTAACCCACTTTTCCATTCAAGGAAACTGAGTTGCAAATGGTGGAAGGACTGACACAGATAAACACAATAGAAAAACTAACAAGCAACATCATTATCTTTTAATTCAGCCAGGATGCACCCAAGTGGCCCTCAAAAGCTTCTGCTTTCACCATGTCCTTCTGAATGTCTATGTCTTCTTCATCTACAACACTGTCTCTGTCTAGAGCTTCCTGTTCAATTCAAATAATAGAACCACTGATTTGCAATTTGCACGTGAAGAAGAAAAATGGGGATCAAAATGGTTATAGGTAGGAGACTGTGGGAGGACTCAGTGGGGAAAGCAAGCATGAAGGTCTGATTTTAATTTCTCAGAACCTAGATAAAAGGATGTTGTGGAATATAGGCTTCAATCCTAGTGCTCTTAGAGGAAGATGGGAGACACTGACAGGAAGAGCTACAGACACCTATAGGTCTTCCAGACCCTGTGTCAATCAATGTGGAAATATAACAAACACTTGATTTTATCCTCTGACCTCCGCATGCATGCACCATGTGACTGGAGAAGTGTCTTGCTGGTGATATACACTTGTGCTTCTTGTGTTGGCTAGTCTTATGTCAACTTGAGTTTTCTGAAAGGAGGGAACCTCAATTCAGAAGATGTCTCTATAATATCCACCTGAAAGAGATTTTCCTAATAGATGAATGATGGAGGAGGGCCCAGCCCATTGTGGGTGGTTTTATCTCTAGGCTAGGGGCTCCTGGGTTCTTCAAATAGCAGACTGAGCAAGACAAGGGAAGCAAACCAGTATGCAGCACCCCTCCATGGTGCTTTATCAACTCCTGCCTCCAGATCTGAGTTCCTGTCCCAACTTCCTTCTATAATGAAAGCAATATGGAAGTAAAAGCAAAATAAACCCCTTTCTCCCTAACTTCCTTTTTAGTCATTTTGTTTCATCACAGCAACAGAAAATCGAACTACGATACTGTCCTTCTGTGCAGGAATTACAGTGCATCGGTATGGTGGCTTTCTCATTCTTTCCACCGAGAAATAGCAGAAGCTAGTAGTACTTAAATAATGAATTTCCACTTTACAGAGTGCATCATGAAAGCAGGTAGGGGTGAGCAAATATGGACAAGCTATAAAAGGTATGTCTCCAAGGCCTTACAGAAGGGAAGGCTACCCAAGACCTCAATGAGGGACTGTATTATTATATCTTCAGATCCTGCATTTGTGGCTACCACAATTGCTATCACAATGGTAGATGATTAACAGGGGATAATTGGGTTGAAGTCTTTAGGGGAAATGTCTTGACCAGAGATAAAGAATTCCAGAAAAAGAACCTAGGGAAAAGTAATTTCTAAAAAATCTCTAAAGTTTCAGTCTGTCCCTGCAAGAGCCCCTCATCAACTCTCAAAGGAAATCTGATAAGATATGGTCAGTGTGGTTGGATAATGAAAAAAAAGCACTTGTCAGTGAAGCATGAGGAGCAGAATCCATATCCCCAGCACTCCCTTAAATGCTGAGACGGAATGTCTTTCAGCCTATAATTCCAGCATATGGGAGGTAGAAGCAGGGGATTCCAGGAACAAGCTGTCTAGCTAGGCTAGACAAATCAGTAAACTAGATCTAGGTTAAAGTAAAAGACCCTAACTCAATATATAATGAGCAGAGTAAACTAAAAAATCACCTGACATCACCCTCTGGCCTCCAGGTTCACATATAAGCTCAGCACTCCTCAGTTAAATATGCATGTTAAAAATATATTCATTCATGCATATCATGATAAGCATATGAAGGAAATCTGAATGTTTCAGACTAGGTTCTTTAAAACAGAACTTCCAGGAGATTCTTTGAAAAATTCTTTTGTACCAAAAATCATGCCTTTTATTCTTGGTATTCCATGTATCAAATAGGTATTACAGTAGATGTATTCCAGTGTGTGTCTAATGCAGTCACACAATAATTATTAAAATAACAAATAAATCTCCAGTGTGAAACCAAGTTACTAAACTTAACAACATTTTCATTTGACATTTTCTGAAAAGATGTTTGAGACACCATGTGTGGTTCAATTTTCTGTGACTCTCTTTTATAATTTTTTTTTATCATGGTGGTTTGTGTTATTTTTATATTGATATACTGGCAACCTGATAAAAAAGAGAACAGAGCCTTTCCATGCATAGCTCCTAAGGCCACTGCCTTACTACTTATTGTCCACTTGCTGTGGACTGTTAGCATGGCTGGTTTGACAGAGGCTTATTCATCTGTCACCTAATGGAGTAGAGGGGGGCTGAAATTAACAGATCGTTCCAGGGATGGTTGGCTACAAACTATCACCATGATTTGTTCCTTAGACAAGAGTTGATTCAATCTCAGACATGGTTAGGATCATGTTACATACACATTGCCAATTTTCCTTGCTTTGTGACTTATTTGCACATTCCCCTTGGCGCCCTGTAACTTCATTTCCACCCAACTGTCCAGGTCAAGATGGGGTCCTTTAAAAATATTTGCTTGTTGCTCAAAGTTGACCCAGAATATCCCTGCCTCTCCATCTTCAGTGTCCAAACATATCCCACCATGTCACTTTTTCCTAACCTTGGCCTCAGGATGTTTTGGTCTGGTGCACTGAGAAAAATTATAACTACTTTCAAAGCTCTGAGATAGGGAACACCTCAACTACTGTCTTAAAAGCAGGAGGCAAGTACATGTTGATTCCTTAATGACTACCCTTTTATTGATTTATCTCTTTTTCATGGTCCTAAGGAGCAGGCTAGGCTCTCCAGCAAACCTTACAGGAGGTCTGGTGGTCTGGAATAACCCCATTCCTGAAGGATGCGCAAACTTCCCTGCTTTCTTGAGTGTTTGCTTAGTGATCAACTGTCATCTTACACTCTGCCTTCTTAAAATCAATATCCTACCTAATGAAGTGAAAATGAAATCAATAGTTATTTCCCACAGGTAAGAGAGGCTGACATAGCATATGCTCACCTGCCAGCTCCCCCTCCTTCCACAGAGTAATAAGAGCAGTGTTGTCTCCCCTCTCAGCCAAGACTTTTACCTGAAGTGGCTTACTGTGTTCCTACTATGTGCAAGGTACTAGGATGCATGTTTTTAACACATTCCCCCAACAAATCCACCATGATTTATTAAATATTAGAAATGATAAGGTACTACATTTACATCTCACATATGTGTTTTAAGATACATTTTTAAAAGTACAGACGAGGAAAATGAGGTACAGAGAACTGGAAACAATTTGTTTTTATAAGATCCACATTTGAACTCAGGTCATCAGTCATAGCATTAAGCGCCTTTATACATTGAAGTTTCTGAACAACACTAAAGCTTGGATTTTTTTAAACCCTGTAGTTTAGCACCTCCCATTTGACATGTTGGAAGATGACACTGAGGAAAAACGTTACTAAGGCAACATACAGGCAGTAAATGCTTTCAAGTTTTTCATTTCACCTTTGGGAGTTCGAAAACTCGGTTAGGTTTTAATTTTATCATTAGTCCCATCTATGAAGGATCTTGTAAAGATTTCAGGTAGGTGCACAGGATGTATTTTTAAGAGAGAAAATCTACTGCTTTGGGCTGATTTTCATAAAAAAAAAAAAAGGATCAAAAGGATCAGATCTGTGATCAAGGTCAGCAAAGAGCACAACTTGAACAAAGTTGTAATCGAGCACATGTTGTTTTTCTCCAGAAGAGTCTAGGGTCATTTCACTTCAGGGGTCTAGTCTCTGGTATGCTGTCTGAGCTCCTACATCCATATTCATGGAGACAACAGTAACTGGACTCGGGATTATTTAGAGAGGCAGATTGGAGATAAAGGGTGGGGGAGGTAGGAGGGAGTGAGATGGGAATAAAGGACTGGATATCATCAAGAAATATTGTGCCCTTGTGTAAGGTAGTTGAAGAATAAATTTATTGTTTTTAGTGAAAGATGAAAACTGTATTTGTAAGAAAAATACCCAGTTACAGAATCTAAACTTCAAATGAGTGTTGCTTTTTCATCTTCTTTTGTATGCTGTTCCCATGGCAAATACAGAAAAGAGTTGTCTGTGTTGCTGATGTGCTTTGGAACATGGAACTTCATCTGGGGTACACTGTAACTCTCATGGTTCCAAGGTATGAAGTAGAGTAATTACACATATAAGACTGAAAGATCATATCCAAAAAAAATAGTTTCCAGGCCTGTCAAGGTGGCCCAGCAAACAAAAGTATTCATTGGCTAGCCTGATGGCCTGAGTTCGATACTTAAGCCCCATGGTGGATTAGAAACATCCAGTTGTCCACTGATTTTTTTTGTGACACTTGCAAGGTTGCACACACACACACACACACACACACACACACACACGAACACACATACACACACACACACAAGAAATAAAATTTTAAATCTTTAAGATTTAAATATTTTCATTTTATAGATGAAATTCAAGGTCTAACAACCCATATTTCTAGTTGGTAAAACAAAATAAAACTATAAACATTTGGTAGTTTTTAAAGTGTTGATGAAATTGTATTATACAATCAGTAAACATCACATCATGCTCACGAGTCTGATTTAGGGTTGGCATAACTATAAACTGCTCTACAGTAACCAGAAAGTACTTACCAGGAAAACAGGAAAAGCCTGTAAGTGAATGCAGTTTCCTGGAATCTGAGTTATTATTCTCCTGATGTGCTTAATCACTATGACCAAAAGCAGTTTGGGGAGAAAAAGGCTTTATTTGGCTTATGTTTCCACATCCATTTTCATCAATGAAGGGAGTCAGGACAGGAACCTGGAGGCAGGAGATGATACAGAGACTGTGGAAGAGTGCTTCTTACTGACTTGCTCCTCACAGCTCACTCAGCTTGTTTTCTTATAAAATTCAGAACCACCAGATCATGGATAGCACCACCTACCATGGACCAGGCCATCCCTCATCTATCACTACTTAAGAAAATGCCCTATTTGCCTGACTACAGCTGGATCTTATGGAGGCATTTTTTCAACTTAGGTTCCCTCCCATAGCTTTGGACAAGTTGACACAAACCTAGCCAGAACTCCTGGGTTTTTGATGAATCAGAGGGCACAGTTTAAGGGCTATTTCTGGTTTACTCTGTATCATGGATTGTTTTGGCTTTTGTTCTTTTTGTAACAAAATCAAATGAATAAATGCCAGATAAAGCTTGTTACTAAGCAGGTCATCAGAACAGGGACTTGGCAGGGAGGGTGTGATTTTCTGCTTGACTGCAGTTAGTGAAAGAAAATGTACACTTTGACTGCACTGTGCATTTCCAATTGTAAGGAAATCTCTCTGAGGCCTCTACCCTCAAATTAACTGCCCTTTTGTCAAAGGATGCAAAATGTGGTTCTTCTTCGTGAACCTCCAAAATTAACTTTCCGATGATTGATTCTTACAGATGAGATATGGGACTCTAAACACACAGAGGCCAAGACTGACTGTGGGGGTGAGCTATTCTTGATGGCTATGAGAAAAGAACTGAGGGGTGCAATCCCTGGGCAAGTCCAACAGCTTTCTGCCAATCCCTTACCTTCCTCTTTAATCTCTGGCAGGACTCCCTGTAAGGTGCTGATAAACCTTCCTAGAACAGGCAGACTGTGTAATTCCATGAAGACCCATCATCTACCTTTCACCTCAGCATCCAGAAGTTCTTCTCTGTGTCTTTCTTAGGTGCCTCCTTCTTTCTTTAAAACTAGCCTTTCATTAATCAGATTGTCCTGTACTGGCAAGATTACTAGGAGGAGAAAAGTGGGGCTAAAATGTTTAGACACCAGGGTCCTTTTATCTTTAAAATGTTTCCTTGGAATTAGAAATTATGCTGCTGGTGGATTGAATTTCAAAGGTTGCCTGTCTTCCAGAGGCATTAAAGTATCTGTGTCTTTGGGGCATGCTGTTTTCTCAGCAAAGCAATGATAACTAGTAAGTCAGAAATCATGTTTATTTCTGTTACATTTGATCCTTTTTTAGATCAAAATATGTTTTCATATTTGAATCCCATTGTAAAGCAGAAGAAAGGTTTATGATGCACAGAAAGTTTAAGGCGTGTTGGCAAGGATGTTGAGAAACTGGAGCACCATGCAGTCAATGAGGGGAATGTCACCCAAAGAAGATGCATTAGAACATGGCTTTGGTCCAGAGAGAGGGATCAGAGGGTAAAAATGCTTGATGACAGGACTGATAACCTGAGTTTGATCCTTGGGACATATATGGTGGTAGGAGTGAGCTAACCCCTGTAAGTTCCACTCTTACCTTTATATATGTCGTGGAACATGCATATATAACAAACAAGGAAATAGATATAATATTTTTAAAAATCATGAGAACCTAGTTTCAAAAGTGGCTAGAAATTGATTACCAGAAGATGAATTATGAAATTCTATTTACTCCTAAATGACTCCTGGAGAGCACAGAAAATTTTATATACATGTAAAACTTGAATGTGAATGTTCTTATTGCCATTATTCATAATTCCAAAACTAAAAGTAGTCTGAGTAACCATCAACTGTTGAGTAGATAAACATTGTTTTATATCTATGTGATAGACTATTATTTGACATTAACAGATGATGAATGATTTATGCTAATGAAAGAATGTAACTAGTAAACATGAATCTGAATGAAACTACCTACATCCAAGGACATGAATTATATAATAGCATTCATATAAAGTGTTCAGGATGTGTAAATACACAGAGAAAGAAGGTAATGGAATTGTTCCTAGATTAAGATAAAAGAACAGTGAAGAGTGACTGCTATTGGAAATGAAGTTATCTTTGAGACGATGGAATGTTCTGGAATTAGTGGAGAGGCTACATTCTAACTGTTTTACCACACCCAGTATATAAAATCTCTGATGGACCAGAATCCTGGCATTTGACTTCACCATTGTAGCACCCATATAGTAGGTATCCTAAGTATTTATCAGAATGGAAAAAAATAAGGGAATGTGCATAATGGCTATCCTTTGATATACTCATCTTGATCACAGAATCAATTTTACATACTAGCTCAGAACAGTGCAAATAATAGGAAGTGGCTGGATAATTCTCCCTCTACCTGTGTGACATTTGACAAAGAGATTGACCCCAAAGTTCTTTTATTCTATATATCAAGCAGGGTTGACCACAGTACTTACTAACTAGTAAAAATTGAGCAGGTAGAATAGTAGAAACTTGGGTGGTGACAGAGGCATCAATGGAGAGAGAGTTTAGAAATGTGACAGAAGGAAAAGGTATGAATTCAACTGGCTAGGGAAGCTAATAGAGGACCCATGCTGTCTATACCATCCTCATACCTGAAGAACAGCAACATGTTAAAGGTGTGTGTGTGTGTGTGTGTGTGTGTGTGTGTGTGTGTGTGTGTGTGTACCTAATTGCTTTGGAAGCAAGTATGCTATCAGGCTTTAAGCCTTAGAACCTGTCCATCACAGATAATAACTCAGATCCTTGATGAAAGAACACAGCAGTCTGAGAATTAGGAAAGATTCCCACTTCTAATTCAGTAAAAGAAATTCTAGTAAGAGACTGAGGCAATATTCGGCGGAGCTTAAGAGGAGAGTCACATTCTATGGGTGCACCTTCAGAAAGCAGTAAATAAACCCAAAATCCTATACCCATGGTGAGCACTTGCCACAAGGGACAGGAGACAAATGCAGGTCTGGGGACACTCTTGAGTTAACTTTAAATGAAAGGCATGGATTCATCCCCAGGCTTATACTGACCCAGTAAAGGCTGAGTCTATGCATACATTGCTTGCACAGGAAAAAGCTAGATTCCCCCATCACACCAGGGCCTTTCACTATTAAAAGCCACCTGTAAGAACTGTATAACTGTACCAGTAGCAGAAGCTCTAATGGATTATCAGCCAGAGGGAGTAATTCATTGCCTGGTGTGCAGAGTGGACAGGTGAGAGATAGAACCCCAGTTTTAAATAGCATGCCTACCCTGGGGCTAAATCATAGAAAAATACCTATGGCTCAGTGTGATATGCCCCACACTCTTAGAGGATGAAAGCTCAAGGAGTTTTACCCATCTATTACCTTCTCTGTTCCATCAGAGGTTCTAGTGCACAAGCAATTCTTTATGATAACATTCTCTGACAATATTAATACTTGTGCCTGCTGAAAATATTAGAACACCCAGACACCTGTTCTCACAGCTCCCTGTCTTTCTTGTTCTAATGGTCATAGTTTTATGCTGTTCTATATTAGATCCTTCTTTCTCAACATTTTATTTCTTTGTGATTGCCTCTTAAGGAATATTTTTTGGCATTTTTCTCCCACATGTTCCCCCATGTCCCCATGATTTTAATAGCATAGATATTTTTATATTGATTTTAACAATGTGGTCATTTAGAGGGAAATAAAGCTCCTACAAAGGAGGAGCTACATGTCCCCCTTTAAAGCCATTTTTTTGCCCCTTGGGGAGGTAATATCACCCCTGTTGAAAATACATGCAGCACATATACTCTTGTGTAGCATAGAATCCTCAGAATGTATCACATAAGAAAGATATAATAATGTTTAATGGGCAACCTGGAGAATTAGTCAAAGGATGGATGAGGGTTACAGAATCATGGAAAGCTGGCTAATCTTATAACTATTTACAGCAGAGGATAACTGATCCTTCCACTTCTGGAAAGGTGTCTAAAACTGCCAGTACCAAATAATTCCATGAGAATAATTTCATCAAAACCATAGCAGGTATTAATTTTCATTGTTGTATCTGCAACTTTACCTGTACTACATGGAGGGATAATGTCTGTATCTATTTAATGAAAGAATTCGAGAAAGGAAGATGTAGGCCTTGATTCATCCCTGAGTGGTACAGTTCTAAGAGTTTTGTAGTCTGAACAAAAGTGTGGGACATGCGAAGAGTCCTGTGCTCACATATACTCTGTCTTTTGCTACCTGGAGGGCCTCCACAGAGGGAGAAGCAGTCTTATCTATCAGAATAGCAGCTCACTTTATTCTATTTCCTAACGGGAAGTCTTCCGAATTAAAATGTTCCAGTTCTTCACAAAGAGCACAAGACCCTGTGAGTTTATGACCAAGAGCAAAACCATGCAAACAAAATCTGTGATGCTAAAATGGAAAGGAGATTGGGGACAGGGCAAGAGAATCAGCATTGGGAAACAGAACCAGGAGACTTGAAAAGTTCTAGAAAACTCCAGAGTCATATCCCTTAGAACAGGGGATATAACTCATACATAATATAGGATTTGCCAAATGTGCATTTTCATAGACCTGAAGGTCATCAAAGAAAACTCTCATTAATAGTTAGGACAACATCCATATCCTCCAGGATGTTTCTGCCCAGAAGTTTCTCAATACCATAGAAACAATATGCTCCATTGTTGCCATCAAGGTCTTTCTGATGGACTTGATGAGTGGTAAGTTTTGAATGTTGTTAGCTTTCTACTCCACTGAAGGGAGGCCCAGGTCTAAATTTGCAATGTGGGAAGCAGAGCAACTTTGTTCCTGTTAATATGGTGATGTCTGCAAAGCCTCTAATGGCTTGTCCATCAAGATAGAAGACAGCATTGGAGACCACGGAAAAACAGGCAGTGCCCAATACATTTTTGGAGTATCAGAGCCTCTTACTGGCAGGGCTGAGGAGTGTCCTACCCAGGGTTTAAAAGGAGCAGGTGTGGTGCTTTAGAAGGCTCTAATCTGCAATCCTTTGCCCAGTGAAATCCCTTATTCCATCTGGGACATTGGGCCTTAGGTTTGCCCTGGGGCAGTCACACTGCAGATGGCCTGGTTTGCCACATCCCCAGCAAGATCTATATACTAGGGTGCCCTTGGATGTGTCATTGGTTGCTGTCTGTCCACGAGGAGAACATCCAGGGAAATGGTGAGGGCAGTGACTGGACCATTACTGGAGTCAGTATTTCTTGTGGCCAGTACCCACTTGTGAATATCCTGATTGTGGACCACTGTGACCACATTGCATGTTGAGGCATTAAGCCCTTCCCAAACCAATTGTCTAATTAACATTTCTCTAGTTGGACCCAGGCCTACTCTCCTTTCCACTGCCTCATCGCCATGTGAAAGAAAATCAGTAAAATGTTCCCCTGGCTGTTGAATAAAATTGTGGTAAGCCAAAGGGTCGCACGGGTGAAGGCCAGGTTAGAAAACTATTGATAGATTGATAGTAGGCTTGATGGCAAATCTGTGCCTGATGGACAGGATGGACAAAGTTACCTTGCCCAGTGAGCAAGTCAAGGGTCACTGGAACATTAATTGGGAAGTTTGTTCGTGCTTGACTTCTGCCTGGTCATCATAAGCCAATTTCCAGCTAATAAAAGCAGCCAGCTCCAGCAGAGCTTTGAGTAGTTTATACCAATAAAAGTAAGTCTACGGATGCAATGCTCATTGAGTGAAGACTTATTTGAAGTTAAGTGAATCCAGGCCCAACTCGTTAGCCACCTTCCACATAAGGGAGAGTTGAGTTATGTGGATGGGAATCCAAGGCTTGCTATAGGAACTTTCCCCAGGTTGACCAGGAAGGCTTCCACCAATCTTTGAGGCCTAAGACAGGGAAGGCCCAAGACCAGGAAGGCTTCTACCAGTAAGCGGGGAACTGTGAACAGCTGTGGACATTGTGACACTTCACTCCAAGGGTAGTATGGCAGAGGTGTAGCCTGCTGCAGGAGTGGAGATGGTGGGGAAGTGGCATGTGCAATCTTAACTGTGCCTGTGCTGTCCTCAGCAGGTTTTGCCTGGCATGACCTACAGGCTTCATCTTCAAAGGATGCCATAGAGAGATCAGACAGGAAATGGGTGGAGGTGAAGGAAAGGTTACCCATTTTGTAGAGGGTGACAGCAGGTGATCAACAGTCAACAAGGGCAGAAAAGTATATCAGACCTCTGTTTTATGCTAGTGGAGGACTTCCTTGGTATTTAGGCCTCAGCCATATACTGAAAGTTCCATTTGTGGAGGACACCTGTGCAATTTGGACTCTGTCTCTCTTGTTATTTGAAATTTTTTTGAGATCATCTTCATATTGTATATATTTTAGGAAGCTTCTACTATATCAGGTTTCTATACTACCCCTCAAATGTCTAATTTTTGCTCTCTCTCCCTGTATTCTCCACCTTGATTCCTCTTCCCTCCTCCTCTTTGCTTGATCTTCCCATTCTAGTCTTCCTCTTATCCTCCACCCATAACTATTCTGTTTTATTTCCTTCTTCTAGGTAGATCCATCTGTCCCATGAGTCTATTAATCTATATCTAACCTCTGTGATTCTATGGATTGTAGCTTGTTTGTTATCGACTTAACAGTATAGAATAGAAAAATATTATCCTTGAGTGAGGTAACGCAGGCCCAGAAAAACCAAAATGGCATGCATTTGCTTATATATGGATATTAGCGGTTAAGTCAATTATAAGTAAAGTACAATCTGAAGTTTGTATTTTAAGAGGAAAGAAAGATTGGACAGGGCAGAAGGAAGTGTACTTAATCACACATTCCCGGTAAAGACATGCTCCTGACTATCATTGTCTCATCTCTGGTTCTGCAAGATGGTTCTCAGTTCATTCAGGAATTTATCTAGTTCTCAAGACAACATCATTTCTAGTGTATGATGCACCCTTACCATCACATATGAATCCCAAAGGAAGGCTGTCTTGTGAGCCTCTGATGGTCCTGGAATGCAAGGTAATGAAAGCCATAGGACAACTATCTCTTTGTCTGCAGCCTTGAAGAGGGAAAATATTGATTAGAAATACATTGTTTAAGTTATAAACATGCCCATTTGCAGAAGTCAAAAGTGATGCAAGGCATATGTCTACAAAATAATACCCACCGCCAGGCTATCTCATGCTTCCTTCACCCTCATGCTTGCCAGCAAAACTGCCTGTTTTATTAATCACTTAGTACAAAGCTAGGCAACTTGATTATTACTGTTAATTAGTCCCTTTTATGGAAACCATAACTCATATGAAACCAGAGTATTGACTCAGAAATATTCCAAAATAATATCAGAGCTTCCTCCAGCCTTTCCCATTTTATCATGAAGTTTGCTCAACACATAGGAAAGTAGAAAGAATGGAACCATCATACCTCTCCTGGACCCTCCCACTTATATTCTTGACCTAACACTTTATTGGATTTGCTTTGTGAGAGTTCATACCTCAGACCACAGTTGAGGATTTTGATTATAGAAGACTTGACTATCACATAGCGGTAGGGACAACTGAAGAAATTTAGGAAGCAAGACAATAATCTCAGCATCAGAAAGCTGCCCCAGATCAGTTCCTAAATAGAGCACTTTCTGTTGGACAATTCAGACCTTCAAATATGTTTTCAGACATTCATAAAACAAGAGTCTAGGTAGGAAGGGAGAGAATATCCTTTCAAGATGGCTGTGTCCCTCAGGGAAATACAAAGCCTTCCTGAAACCAAGGACTTATGCAGATGTAAATATTTGTGAAAGATTTCTGAATTTGTGGATTAGTCCTGCCCTTGAATTAGTAATATTTTCTACTGAATGGATCCCAAGGAAAAGAATGTAGCTATTTTTCTTTTCTTGCATGCAGGCTGAGCTTTTGTGGTATAATTTTCCTTTGAGAACTATATATCCTTGATACAACGAGAGCATTTGTTTTGGTTCCTGCTTTAATAAATTGTAGTTCTGCTTTAATGAACAAAACTAAATAATTTGTAATTGGTGCATTAATTATTTGCATGTAAATGCCTGTGTTTAAGTATCTTAATAAGCCATTGAAAAACATCCTCCTTTGCCATGCAGTTACCCTCTATTTAGTATACAACTCTTCTCAGGAATGGAGTTGGACGGGGGACGGGTGTAATGTTTTGTTTGAAATAAAGGGCTCTCACTGAGAATATGAATTAGACCTTTCATAACAAATAACATTTAAGTCAAGAAAGGAGGGTATAATGAAATTTCACTTAAAGCAATTGTTAATTAATGGCTAGCTTTCCTAAGAGCCCTTGATGAAGGTGGTAGAGCCTAGCAAAGCCTTCTGTACTGGGGTGATTTTGATGACAATGAAACAATTTGTTAAAATTTTTCTGTACTTGAAAATGATCTTGGCCAATTCTAGGAGCTCTAAGTACCCATGTTCTGTATCCTCTCAGTAAAATCAGAAAGAGGCATGGGTACCAGTCATCTATATTTTTCAAAGAACCCCAGATGATCTGGTTCCAGTATGTAAAAAAAGAAAAAAGTTATTGCAAAGATGAAACACTGGTCTAGATCATCCTATCCATTCCATTTCCCTTGAATCCAAAATAAAAGCAACCAGACATGGTAGAAAAATCAACAATGCCATAATTTTCCTCTAACCACACACTATTGTAGGATGTGCCATTCTTTTGACTTTTTTTTTAAAAAATCATTTCATATTCTAAGCCAAGATTAATGTTGCATGCATTTATGGCATATCATATAATGTCATGATATTAGGGTGAGTGGGTTAGAGAATATAGCTCAATATCAGGTTGCCTGCTTAGCATGCATGAGGCTGTGGATCATATCCTAAGGACCAGAAAACAAAGGCAACAATCAAAAACATGACAATATAAAGCGACAAGAAGAAAAGGGGTACAGTTATCTATCTCTATGTATTGGTAACTTTACTGTTGCTGTGATAAAAATACCACCACCAAGGACAACTTATAGAAGGAAGTGGTCATGTGGGTAACCATTCCAGAAGGAGAATCCATAATTACAGAGGAGGCATGACAATGGGAAGCTGGGTCAGCAAACTGAGAGATCACATTCTCCATGTATATGCCAGAAGCAGATTAAACTCAGAGCATGAGGCTATGAACTCTCAGATTCCACAGATGCACATCCTCAGCAAGGCTGCATCTCCTAAAGGCCCCATAATCCAAAATCCCCCCTGCCTCAAACACCACTGAGAGTGTATAGGGACGTTTTTCATTCAAGCCATCACCTCGTTTAACTTTTCATTTCAGTGCAAACGGTAAAGACCCTTTCTTTAAAGAGAGCGACTATTAGAAAAGGGGGAAATAAGAGGAGAATTGAGAGTATCAGAGGAGGAGATCAGTATGTGCCTCTGCTATTCTGTATGCACCAATAAAATATTTCTTTCATTTGAAAAACATACTGTACTTTTTATATTGTACATTTTACTTCTCTCATCACCTCAAGTGCAGAACATTCAAGAACTATTGATTTTTGTCCAACTAAGACACAGTACTCAGTGATCTGCCATTTTCTCACTCATCTCTTCTGTTCTCACACCAGCTTCTATAACTGGTACTTACTTTAAGTTCTGTGTTATCAGCTCTTTTAGGACTGTGAAGGCAGGCCACCTATATTTTCCTCTTAACGTCTTGAGAGAACAAGGAGGGAGGCATTTTCATTGTCTAACGTCAAAATGTTACTAGAAATTTTGAGACTCCCACCAGAGTTATTACATGTTGTTTTTTATTTTTTTTATTTATTTTATATAACAAAGTCCAATTAAATGAAAACAAACATTTATACACAATATTTGGGAATTTGGGCCTTGTTCTTTCCAAACTACTTCCTGCTGGTAAGGGGCGCTGTCATGGGGGATTTGAAGAAGATTCAGAAATCCTGGCTGTAGTCTGTAGGGCTGCTCTGTCCAGCTGTTTTGAATGTAGGATCACCTCGTACTCTGTTTCAGGCGGTCTGGCGTGATCAAACCACATTAGTCTGGAAGGAATCCAGAGTTATCACATGTTACCAGGACAATTAAGTTCCCTTCTTGGGACTCTTGGGACTCTTATTCTCACGAATAAAGGAACCTAAGCATGGACTCCAATAGAAGCTCCTGGACAATTTCGTTAGAGTGAGAAACAAACAAAACACAAAAACAAAACAAATCAAAACAGAGCAGGCAAGCTGTAAACCTTGGCAGCTTCTCAGGAGAGGACAACTGAAGAGAAGATAAACAACCTTTTCTTTTGAGTCAAGGCAGCCACTCAGTATGCAGGGGAGCATTAGAGAAAGTGTGGGAAAGCCCAAAGTACCAGAAAAAGCTCAGGCTCTGGCCAGCATCCAAAGCAAGGAATAAATGAAGAGAAAGGGGTAAAGTTATACCTTTCTTAATCAGGACACAGAAAAATGGGCAGACCAAAAAGAATCTCTTGGAGGTTTGTAGGCACTTTTCTGGGGGTAGAAATTCTGAGAAGTAAAAGTAGATCATATCATTACAGAGATAATTATTCCATCTATCCTTTTATCTCAGCTTAAGGTTAAGCAGTTTTTGCCTAGTCAGGTGGTTGACCTGTCTAATGCAATTAACTCCTAAGACAGAGAAGAGACAAGGGCATGCTGCTAGCTGGACACAGACTCCCTTCTTTTCTATAGAAACAATGCAACACAAAAGTAGAGTAGTTAAATCAGCATGGCTGTGGCCTTAACATACACTGACCTCTGTGCTGTAAAACAGCATCTTTAATCTCTGGTCTTAAAAACAGCATTGACTTAAGAGTAAAGGAACCATTTGGCTAACTGGGGACCATTTTCTTCAGTGATGGTTCAGAAAGGAAGAGAGCAGTTTGGATTCTGGAAGTGTAGAAAAAGCAGACTAGAAATAAGAATGGGACAGAGGCTGACACAAACCTTCTTTGGACTCAGTTGTCCTGCCCAACCTCGACCAGCAAGGAAGATGCAACTCAGGGGAAATCTTCTAGCAGTTTAATCAGGATCCTTGAACAAGCTTCTTCTTCTAACCCCGGGGAAACGCCCGCACAGGCTTAAATCCCCTTGTGCGACCAATCCTAGTGAGCCACGTGGACCCTGCAGATAGACTGAACTTATATGGAAGCAAGCAAGCTGAACAGGCTTAGCTAAATAAGGACTTGTTTATGACAGAGAACGCTCACCAACGGGAAGGTGGAAAGCAGAAGCCAGCACCATCTTTAAGGTGCAGCACTTCATAGCTCTCTACACCCAGTGAGCTAAACACTTCCAAGGGAAAGCACAAAAGTCTTTGGTGAAATAGCTCTAACAAGTTGTTCTCTATATGGAGGAAAGCTGTGTTTTCTAGGGAGAGCAGGAAGCAGGAGCCATTGTCACTGTATAGATGCAGCGTTTTGTTTCCTCTTACAATATGGCCACTTGGGAGTGCCCCATATTTCTCACATGCTATATAAATAATCCCTGGAAATCCTTTGATAGCAGTAATATTTGAAAGTTTAGAACAAGGTTTAGGTTGCTGCTCTCCGCAGTGCCTTCCTTCTGGAACGCTGAACCACATAGTCCTCTTCTATGGTGGGAACGAACTTGTGTTTGAAGCTTTGTAAAGTTGCAGTGAACATTACACAAAGGGTGACTGAAAGGCTAGGTTACAGTGTGTGCATCTGTGGGAAGGGTAGATCATGATGACTGTTATGAACCAGCTCCCCCAGATAAGTTGTTTAGGAATATTGTAGATGGAACAGTTAGGCTATGGTACCTTGGCTGTTGTGAGGAAAGACACTGGCAGATGACAACCTGGAAGATTACCCCACAAGTTCTTTGGAAACCAAGTAGAAAAGAAAATGTCCTTCAATATGTTACTCAAAGTAAGCCAAATGCTAAGAAACCCAACCATTAGCCAGAACACTTACTTGCTCTACCTTCCAATGGTAAAATCAATTCTGTTTTTACAAGTGACAAAAATGTCAGAAGATTTTGAAATTTCACAGTCATATACAGGACAATGGAACTCTCAGTCCCAAGACTGGTCTTTTAGGGAAAAAATAGTTATTGGTCATAAATTTTGAGCTTTCCTGTTTTTCAATTTCATTTGTAGCTAGAAGGTGCAATGGTATTCTGAACAATAAAACAAACAGAAAATTGTAAAATGATAGGTATTATGTGTAGTGTTGGCTACACTTGAAGAATATGCCTTTGGGGGATAACTTAGTGGATGCTTCCTGCAAAAGCATGGAGATCTGGGTTCAATCCCCCCAACCCACATAAAAGAGAGAACCAGCTCCATAAATTTATTCTCTGACCTTCCCATGGCTGCCTTGCCTGTACATGCCCTGCCCTCCCCCTATGTATACCATGCATACAATAATGATAAACAAAATTTAAAAATACTCTAGCAGTTCCTGTTTAAATATCCAAATAAGTACAGTTACACTATTTTCATGTCTTTATAAAAGAGAACTTTTATGAAAAGATGTAACTAAGGGCTGGAGAGATGGGCCAGGGTTTAAGAGTATGTATTGTTCTTGCACATGATCTGAATTTGGTTCCCAAACCACACATCAAGTAGTAGACTGCTTCTTGTAACTCAGCTCCAGAGGAATTCAGTGCTTCCAGTCTTCCAGGGAACTCACAGGGATATATCCACACACAAATACACATAATTTAAAGATAAAGTTAAAAATATTTTTAAAGTATAGTTGAATTCATCCCCCATTCTATATATTACTTTTTATTCTTATCTTGGTGGGAGACTGTATCTTTCACTATAAGCACACAGTTTAGGGAAAAAATGATCAATTTTATGACTGGTATCTAATTTGTATAGGGCATCACTTAGTTGTTAGACAGCTGGGGTCCATCTATCCTTTTTTCTGCTGCAGGGTGCTGAGATGAAGGACTTTTAATAACATAACAAAGTGAGAAAATATTACCCCATTATGTGCCAACAGTCTCATCAAGCTTTTTGATTTTATAGATATAATAGTTGAAGGTAGGTTCTCTTGAATTCTAACTAACATTGCTTGCATTCTGAGTGGTATCAGCCGTGTTCATTTCAATTGCTTTCTGCCTTTTTGTTGTTAGTGGTTTGGTTTTCTTTATTTTACATGTATGTGTGTGTGACACATATGTGTGTGTGAATAAGGTGGATTTGCTTGTGTGTAGGTATGTATGTTTGCATGTGCATGCATGTGAGAACAAAGTCCTTATGGAGAACAGGGGGTGGTTCAGGAATAGTCCTCAATTGTTCTTCTACATTGCTCACAGAGGCAGTATCTCAATCAAACCCAGAGTTCACTGATACAGCTGGACTCACTAGCCAGCTTACTCTGGGCATCTATTATTTCTACTTTCTACATTCCAAGGTTGGAATTACAAGAAGGCTGGCATTCCTACCCAGCATTTCCTTGGGTTTCTGTGGATACAGTCTCTTATTGTCTTCATGTTAACTAATGAGCTATCTTTTCAAACCATTGGCTTTTTTTTTTTTTTTTTTTTTTTTTTTTTGCAAAGACTTGTCAACTCTAGTCTTTTGCATGGTTTTTCATGTAAGAGCTGTTTATGCTCTTTATCATCTGAAATCCTATGCGACCTATTTTCTGCTGTGTTCTTACTGTGCTAGATGTTCAAATGTCTAAGGTAATGTGGCTTGTGGTACCAACAGACAAGGAAGACCCATTCTTAAAATACTTGTACAATAAACACAATAGGAAGATTATTGAAGCTTGCTGGCTGCCATCCTATCTTCTGGTTCAGTGAGAATTCCTGCCTCTAGTAAGTAAGGTGTTGAGTGATAAAGCAGGGCACCAGATATTGTTCTCTGGCCTCTGCATGTATACTCAATGTTGAATATATTCACATGCACAAAAATATAACACACACACACAGAGATCTGTTGTGACAGGTAAATAAATGTAATACTATGTAAGGTACATGTGACAATGACTATAACTGAAGCACTGTGATTTCACATTTACTGAGAGCTAGAATTCTCAGGTTGTCTTCACTGCCATTTTGTTAACTATGCGGGGTTTAATAAGGGTATAGACCTGACTGATCTTGATATCAGCTAGTAATTGGGCTTGGAGTGTCCTACTAGACATTGTAAGTTCCTCTGTTGCCAACAAAGAAGTGGGCCATGGCTGCTTGGATAGTCTAGGGGTAGACATAGTGTGTCAAGGACATGAAAGGCATGAATCAACAGATCTGTGGGTAGAGAAAGCAAATGCTTTGGAATCAGTGACTTCACTATAAGATAGCACATACTAACACTGGGGAACTGGACCAGAGCAGGAACCACATGTAACAGTTCTGTGGCCTTCTGAAAAAGAAATGGAGCCTATGTGTTTTAAAACCACCAGCAGACAACTTTTTGAAAGTCTGTTTGAGAGTCATGTGGGTCACAGGGTTCAAACTTGGGTCACTGGGCTTGGCAGGGAACCCTTTACCTTTAATGAGGGTATTTTGACTCAATTGAGTATCAAGGATTTCTCTTGGCATGTTCTATCTGTTAAATATAGTTCTGTACAAGGGAAGGATCAGAGTCAGAGAAGCACCTGCTGATATTTCAGTTCTCATATCCCAGAAAAAAGAATTGGACCAAGGATACTTGAATTGTGATAGAAATAGCAACAGTTCATTAAAGAATCCAAAGAAACTCCCAATAACACAAGTGCACTGGTGAGCCAGGACAGGTACAAAAATCAAAAGCCAAATGCCAGCTGAGCTCTGATCATTCATATGTCATTACGTAGTAGATGCCTATTCTGGGAGATGGCTCTGGTTGTTAAATGCAGTTAAGTGGGGAAAGGTTTCAAGTCATCTGGCAACTCAATTCTTCCTTAGATAAATGTTAATTTGTCTTTCTCCACCTCTATTGTCCTGACATAGCTCTTTTGTAATAATAATGAACAATTAATAATCAACTATTATTATCATTTTCACTAATTTATTATTCTTCAATAATTTCATTGATGAATTCAAAGCATTTTATTATTTTCTTCCCTCCTCTTTCATCCAACTTCTCATGAGCACCCAACACATCCTCTTCCCAACTTCATACCATCTTATATTTTATAAAAAAATCCACTGGGTCTATGGTGCTAGCAATAAGCACACAGGGGTGGGGCCATCCACTGGAGCATGGGCAACCTACCAAAGATAACACCTCTGCAAAAAAACAAAAACAAAACAAAACAAAAACAAACAAACAAACAAAAAAAAAAAGACTCTTCCCTTCTCTAGTAGCTTTCAACTACCAGGTAAGGTTTATAAATAATTTCAGATATGCATGACTCTTTAGCACCTTAAATCTCTATCCAGAGATATGTTAATGAGATGTAGGTCACCTTTGTTTTATGATAATACTTTTTCATTTAAATTTGAAACAAGCTCATTTTACATGTCAATCCCAGTTCCATACCCTCACTTCCTCCCCTGCCCCCTCAATCCCCATTTCATCCCCTTTCTGCTCCCCAGGGAGGGTGAGGCCTTATATGGGGATCCTCAAAGTCTGTCAAATCATTTGGAGCAGGGCCTGGGCCCTCCCCCATGTGTCTAGTCTGAGAGAGTATCCCTCTATAAGGAATGGGCTCCCAAAGTCCATTCCTATATGAGGGATAAATATTGATCCTCTACCAGAGGCTCCATAGACTAACTCCTCCTAACTAACACCCACATTTAGGGGGTCTTGTCGCTCCTATGCTGGTTTCCCAGCTATCAGACTGGAGTCCATGAGCTCCCACTTATACAGGTCAGCTGTTTCTGTGTGTTTCTCCAGCCTGCTCTTGACCCCTTTGCTCAACACATCTCTTTCTCTCCAACTGGATTCCAGGAGTTTGGTTCAGTGTTTAGCTGTGGGTGTCTGCTTCTGCTTCCATCAGCTACTGGGTGAAGTCTCTAGGATGACATATAATGTAATCATCAATCTCATTATTAGGACAGGGCATTTAAGGTAGCCTCTCCACTACTGCTTAGATTGTTAGTTGGGGTCATCCTTGTAGATCTCTGGATATTTCCCTAGTGCCAATTTTCTATTTAAACCTCTAGTAGCTCCCTCTACTATGGTGTCTCTTGCTCTCTTCTATTCTTCCACAGTGGCTACTATTTGTAAGTTTCTCAGGAGATTTTCCAGACCTCTTCTTCCACCTCCTGTATTTTAGGTTTTGGGCAAAAGTGAGCCTCACTTTTCATCCAAACCTTTAAGTTCACTGTGGACATGTTTCTTGGCAAATCTTTGACGTCACTTCTTGCATCATCTTGAGGAGACCATACAACTTCTATAAAAGTAGACTGAGTTCTCAGGATGGCTTCAGGAGCTCAGAAGGAAGGAAGACTCCCAAGGAGACACTTGGTCCTTATGTCTCAATGTGACTATATAGAACCTACCTTTGATGTGGGATGTCCTTCTGTAGGCTGTGAATATATGTTTGTTTGTTTCTTTCTTATTGGTTAATGAATAAAGCTGTTTTGGACAATGGACAGGCAGGATATAGGCAGGCACGAAGTATAGGCAGGGATAGCAGACTAAGAAATCCTGGGAAGAGCAACACAGAGAGTGAATTGAGATAGAGATACCATATATCTGCTGAGGAGGAAAGAGACTGGGGCATTACTAGTAAACAAGACCAGGTGGAGATGCACTGATTAATAGAAATGGGTTAATAATTAAGAGAGAGCTAGCCAAGAAGGAGCCCGACCATTGGTCAAACAGTTTATAATTAATATAAGTGTTATGTTTTTGTTTGGAACTAATTGGCAGTGAGATTGGGTGGGACAGAAACCTCTGTCTACATAGGCCCATCCCTATCCAAAGCTACAATGATGGTAGGCAGGACGGTATGTTGCCAAATCTAGTTGTCTGTGATAGAGAATAATTGTCATCCAAACACTTGGGAGGTTGAGTATTATAGTGGAGCCATTTCTTCCTCGTGTTACCAGAAGTTTAGAAAAATTCTGGCAGAGTCACCACATGTTACTGGAGAAATTTATAGTTCCCCACTTGGGGCTCTAGGTAACATTAATAAAAGAATCTAAGAACAGACTCAAAATGAAACATGGACTATTATGCAATTCCGTTTAAGCTGAAAAGAAAACCAAAAGCAGGCAAGCTACAAATCTTGGCAGCTACATGCAGGAGGGAGATAGAGAACAAGAAAATGTCATGCCTTTGAATTAGGCTTGGAAATCAACCAAGTGACAGGTGAGCAGCCACATTATGGGAAGGGGAGCTTTAGAGAAAGAGGAGATTGCCTTAGGAAAGAAATAGAAAGAAAAAAGGGAAAGTTAAGCTTTTCTGGTTCATTCGAAAAATTAGGCAGATTTACACTGTTGCAAGTCTGCTACTGCACTAAGAGATGGGATTTCTGGGAAGGAAAAGTGTATTACCTCATTCATGAGATAATTGTTCCTTCTAACTCTTTAGTATGACTTGAGATGGATCTGCCTTCCTGAGCTGAGGGGTGGTTCTAAGCTTAGCCAAGTAGTTGAGTGTCTCAACTGTAATTCTTTCTTCTTCTTCTTCTTCTTCTTCTTCTTCTTCTTCTTCTTCTTCTTCTTCTTCTTCTTCTTCTTCTTCTTGAAGCCAAGTTGGGGTTTATTAAGTAGAGAATAAGTAGAGAATTTCACATAGCTTTCAGTATGAGGTATTAATAGAAAGAAAGGATTTTTGAAGAGAACATACATGATTGAGAGCATGGGGGTGGCTTTCAGGGCAGTGTTTTTCTTCCATGACCTAGATTTATAGGAGTTTGGAAGCTTTTGGAATTTCATTCCTCAGTATGAGCCTCAGAAGTTCCCTAATCTTCTCTCCTTTTCAATATGTGACATTATGGGGTGACTCTTAAGTCTCATAGATAGAAGTAAAACCTGATATGAAAAAATAAGAGATAGAGATAGAGATAGATAGATAGAGATAGAGATAGAGAGACAGAGAGAGAGAGAGAGAGAGAGAGAGAGAGAGAGAGAGAGAGAGAGAGAGAGAACATGACCCTCGAGGGTGAAACAAAGGATTTAAGACATCTTTTAGTATAAATGGAATCCAACTGGATTAACTCCTAATGTAGAAAATGATGTATGTCTCCACCTAGAAGTAGTCCATTCTTTATTATGACATTGATGAGCCATGACCCTTAGTCCTCAAAACCAAGAGTCTCTGTTAATCTTCAGATTACCTGGGCCATGAAGTAAGCAAAACAGTACATCAGTGTCTATGTCAGTACTTCTATGGCTGTCTATGTCTCTGCTCAGACAATGAAGCTGTTCATATTTCCTCTTAATAGGAGGGGGAGGACCACCAGACCCTGATATGAGGTTCCAATATCTGTCTGTCTGTCCATCTGTTTGTCTGCCTGTCTCTGTCTCTATCTTCATCTCTGTTCTGCTATATATAATCCTTTTCACTTTGCAAATGTTCTAGAGAAGGGGTTCTCAACCTTCCTAATGCTACAACCCTTTAATATAGTTCCTTGCAGTGTTTGTGACCCTAATCTATCAAATTATTTTCATTGCTACTTTATAAATATAGTTCTGCTAATATTATGAATAATAATATAAATATTTAGTATGCTGAATATTTAATATGTGACCATTGTGAAAGGGTTGTTTGATCCCCAAAGGAGCTGTGACTCAAAAGTTGAGAACCACTGGTCTAGAGGTTGTTAGAGAAGATGGAGGTAGAAAGGAGACTCTAAGATTAGGATATTTCAGTGGCTCAGCTCTTTGTGAGTCATCACCCATTCTGTGGATGAGGTATATCTGGTATAAGCTGCTTTGAATCATCTTAATTCTATAAGCCAAACTTTCCAAACTCATGGATTTAAACTAGACTTATATGGGACCCTTTTTGTCTTCTTTCAGTATTTTTCTTTTACTGGTGTCTCAGCTGTTTCCAGGGTTGTGAAATTTTATTCAAACGATTAAAAGAAAGGGTCACATAGTGTTGCAAAGAAGCAAGGTAACTTTATTTAAAACTACGTGAAATTAGAGGACAGCAGTCCACATGAATGACAATACTCAAGTGTCCTAATTATAATTTGGGGCTTAATTTTATGGGGTTAAAAGGAAAAATAGCAATATGGTTGCTAAGGAGCATAATGTGGTGATTTTGTTTTAATTGTTTTAATTGACAGGCCTTTTCTCACTATACAAGTCTCCTCCTGGATGCATTGGATTTTAATCATATGTGTGGCCAGTTATACATAGACATATTAAGTAAGAAAGTGTCCCTAGGACTTCTATTAGATACACGGTTTGTTTTATCGTACACGTGTCCCAAACATGTCTGTGCTAGATTACCCACCCTATCCTTGAAACCTAGACATAACTGGTGTATAACTGAACAAATTCAGATTCTGGTATTTGTTAGTGGTGGAGAAACTAATTCCAAGTTTAACAGAACGCAAGTGTGAAGCCTGGTATTTGTGGGTGTCCCTGGTTGCAAATAGAATGCTAGCTATGTCATTTGAAGAGGGGCATGCACATACCTCAAATTTGGAAAAATTGTTAAGCACTTCCTTATGTTTTCCTGCCTCATCTCTACCTTGGGTGAATAAATGTTTCTTTGCAATTTTCCAGAAACCATACACAGCACCAAGGTAGGAGGATGACAAACTTAAAGTCAGCCAACCTTGGCTATATAGTGAAAGCCTGCTGCCAGCTTGCCTCACTCTCTGTGTGTGTCTCTCTCTGTCTCTGTCTCTGTTTCTGTCTCTCTTCTGTGTGTATTTGTGTTTGTGTGTGTGAGAGAGAGAAAGAGACAGAGACAGAGAAAGACAGACTGTGATAGAGACAGACAGAGGCAGAGAGATAAAGAGAGAGGCTAAGCCTACAGCTGGGAACATAATGTGCTCTTATGTTCTAATATCATATAAACACCACTCTTGGAAAGAGTAGGTATCATCTTTGACCCTGAGAATGTATTGATGAAACTTCTGGTTTGAGTGAATTATGGACAAAACAGGTCTATCTCTTCCAGGAAGTTTCATTTTGTGCCGTAGTGTTCCCAGTCACCACACTGCGTGATCCCTCGCATCCTGACACCCACTGACCACTATTATCCATTAAGCCATAGCCATGGAAACAGATTGCGTAGACTCAGTCACTGCTGTCAGTAAGCTTACAACTGAGCAAAACAGTGTTGAATCCTTAAAGTACATAAGAAATACAAACTGTAGTTTGAGAAACAAAAGCTGCTGAGCTGATGAGCATAACTAAAGTCTGTAGTTTGAATCTTCAAATCTTCTAAAGGCCCCTGCATTAAAAGTTGTCCCCAGGGCAGTGCTGTTAGCAGATGGCAGAACGTTTAAGTTGCAGGACCTCTTGGAAAGGGGAGCCTGCATCTTTAAACCACCAGAAATATGACTTGAGGATTGAGGAACCTTTGTGCCTCCCTCTTTCTCCTTTTTTCTTTCTTTTTCTTATTAATTTGTTTCATTTATTTTACATGCCAACAACAATTTCCCCTTCCTCCTCTCTTCCCATTCCCTTCCTTCAACTCCTGTCTACCTTCTTTCCCACTTACCCCATCCACGCTTTCTCCTTCAGAAAGATACACGCTTCTCGTGGGAATCAACAAAGCATGGCATATCAAGTTGATGTAGGACCTAGTTCCTCCCCCATATTAAGACAGGGTGAGACATCCCAGCAAAGAGACCAAGCTACCCAACTGTCACCCACATGCAAGGGGCCTAGCTTAGTCCCATGTATGCTCCCTAGCTCTCAGTCCAGAGTCCCTGGGCTGCCACCAGCTCAGGTAAGCTCCTCCTTTTCCCTTTGTTCCCTAACTTGTGATATAAACTTTGCTCTTCTGGTTAGTCTCTCCCACTACACCCTCATCAAATTCTCAATTGATCTACTTAGTCATACACCAAAACATAAATCTATGAGATAAAATAAACCTTTTTTTTTAATTCTTCCCAGTTTTTATTATAGCTTTGATAATGGTTAATATAATAATGTGGCCACAAATGTTCATAACTTTTTGCTTGTTCATTCAACAGTCATTTTGGGGTAAGGACAGGTTGGAGGGTAAAAGAAACTAGATTATATTCTGTCTTGGGTAGAATAGCTCTAGCCTCTTTCTGGTAACCATGGCTGCCAGCTTGCTAGCTTTTCTCTTTCTTATACAACAGGAAGATGTTCAAAATGATGAAATGATTGTGATGACTCCCTTTCACCCTGGTCGGGTTTATGAGACAAGAGAAAGGACAGTGATGTGTTTGTGGTGGGGGGGGGGGGCAGCAGAAAAGTCACATCTTAGGAAATGATTCATAAGAAGAGCACAGATGCTAGGGTCCTACAGCCTGGGACCCCTCCTGACTCTGCAGCTTGTCAGTTTGGAGCTTCAGTCTTTTCCAAAATGTAGATGAGAACAACAGAAAAGCTGTGAGAAGTCAGATGAGCTCCCCAGTGCCTTTCATTAGCAGTCCTCAGTGTGTGACCTGCTGGTTTCCTCACAAGTGTACTCTTACTGTGGAGTCTTCTCCGTGGTTTTCATTCACAAGGAGGAATCAAACATCTAAGCCAGCAGGACAGAACATACAGCAGGAAGCACTCTGCCCAGCTTTCTTCTTCACCTGTCCTCACATTTCACTGTGCACTTTCACCTGGCCTTTTATTACCCCTGTCAAGGTAGCTTACAATCCCTTCCCTTTCCCTTTGGTTGTCAGGCCTCCCATGTGGATGCCTGGCTAAGATGCAGATTAGAGAAGTGTGGTTTTCTTTCTACCTCAAAGTTTGCAAACAGCTGTTATTACTTCCCCCCCCCCTTGTGAAATGATATGCTCAACTAGCTTTTCTCTAATTGTTTCTTTCAATCCTAGCAATCAATCTTCCTCTTAGCCAAAAGTTAAAACGTTATTATGGCTTCTTGGAGTCAAGATCTGGGTTTGACTGTAGTCATCTCGACTTGGCAAATATTTTTACTCCCAGGCACTTGTACTCCAGGCAGAGTGGTAAAATTATGAAGCAAAATCATGACTCACAACAATGGAGCAATAAGCAGCAAGGTAAGCCTCTGCTCTCTTTCTCTGGTGTATGCAGCAGCCCTAGCTTATACTCTCCCATCGACCTTCTACAAGGACATCCCCTTTGAGAGTCACTGTTAATGTTAGCAAAATTTGTTATCAGTTGAAATGTTTAAAGTAGATCCAGTAGTTGAGATGATTAGTGAAGATTAGCTAGTTCCTCAGTTCATTTGGCTTCTATTACCAAGTAGTAGTAGTCAGTAGCTAGATATCACAGGAGGAGGAATACCAGGGATTCCAAGGTTAAGATTCAGAGTGAGGTGTAGGCCTGCTTCCTGAGTAGCCTTGATACCTTCTAACTGCACCTTAACATGTTGGTGAAGATGAAGCTCTAATCTGAGGCCCTCATTGTGCCTACTTAACCCATTTACCAAACATTAATGCCCAACTTTCAATGTCATTTTGGTGACATTTTGACCTTAAGGATATTGCTGCAAAAAATGCAATTTTCACCTCAAAGAAAGAGATAGTTGATTCTGAAACTAAGCAGAGGTAGCCATGTCCCAAGATTTTAGATTTAGGCCACTATAGATTCCATGCTCCTAATTGGTACAGTTTGCTGAACTGAAAGAAATTCATAGATTAAGCCACTTTTCAGATACAATGGTGGCAATGTTAAGAAAGAAGACTAAAGTAAACCTGGGCAATTTCTGATATAAGCCTCAGATGCTGTCTGTTAACATTCTGAGGCTTTTGGGTAAGGAGCTAGATTTCTGTTTGTGCATTACAAAGGATTAACCTAATTGCCCCAAAGATGTCATGTTAGGTACAGCAAAGGGGAATAAATGGCTATTAAAAGGACTAAGGATGGCCAAAAATAAATTGGCTCTGGAATTGCAACATTCCACAGTCTCCAGAGGCACAAGAAGCATCTATTACTCAAAGATTCATTCATTTACTGTTCCAGTCAACATGCATGGTAAAGTGCCTGGCCCATGGTAAGCTCTGAGTTTCTGCTACCTCTGCTTATAAATAGCCACCATATTGGGATTTATCTGATGCATACTTATTGGTCATTTGTCCAATTGGTCCAGGCATCTTTCTATGAGGTTAAGGAAGACTCAACAACCAGTGCAAACAGTAATCTCTGCCCTCATTGATTTTGCAATCAGCAGTGGAAGCAGATACAGAGGACACTAGACCCGTGATAAATAATAAGTTGTGGATGCTCATATAAGGAAAGTGTACCTAAGTAGGAAGTGAGGACAATTCTCCTTGCAGGAGTGGCCCTGAACCTGATAGAAGCTAGGTAGGGTACAGGTAGAGAGTAAGCAGTCTACCAGACGAATAAGAAAAGGATGGAAGGAGTTTAACATGGGCCAGTCCTTGAAGGAAACTAAGAAGTGTACCTAGTCAGACAAGCTTGAGGACTTAAGATCAATCCCCAGAATGTGTGTAACAATGCTAAACATGGTGGCAAATCATTGTAATCCCAAAGCTTGACCAGGTGAACATAGAAGAAACCCTGTAGTTCATCAAGTTACATGGCAAAAGGTAGCTTATAAAGGGGGTTTATTTTTGCTTGTGATTCCAGCAGGAGGTTCTATCAAGGCAGGAAGGGGTAGCATATGACAGGAATAGGAAGGTCTCTGATAACATTATATATCCATACATGGAGTAGAAAAAAGAGGAGGGGGAGATCAGTAAGCAGGCAGAGGCAAAATATAAACCCTCAAAACCTACCACAACTCATGATATACTTCCTCCATCAAGATGAACCTCTTAAAGAATCTACAACCAACTGAAACAGTGCACAACTGGAGATCAAGTGTGCAAGTGCAAGTAACTATGGAAACATTTCTCACTAAAACTACCACAGTGATGATGATAATAGAAGGCAGTAATGACAACATCTTTAGTAGATAAATAATGATCCATATGATAACCCAGAAATTTATTTATCTGACCCAAGACCACACTCATTTCATCCTGGTTTCATGTAATCACTAATAGAATTAGTAGATCCACTTTTGAATGGATCATAATGCCTAAATGTTATTGACATGGCCTAGGCATTACACTATTATCACTTCCAAGCTCTGGATTAAGAAACTAATTACAAGGCTTTAATCATTAATTTCTACCTGCCAAGTCTTATGAATATCACAGAGCTATCTCTTTGACTGAATAATTTTTGAACTGTTGACATGGCAACTGTTTTTGTAAAAGCAATCTGTAAGGTTGCTGTCAATCTTAAAAGCAATCTTAAAAGCAGGTCTCAAAAATCATGCTCAAATATGGCCACTGATAGTGGGAAATTTCCCTATTAAAAGCATGCCCAGTAAAGGGGTTGATTTTCTTGAGTAAAGATGTCAATTTACCCCAATAGAATTTCTGCAGTGCTGATTTTGTTTAATCAAATATAACAAAATAATTGAGCTCTGAACAAATGGCTTATCATAGAAATGTGCATGTTGGCAAGCAAGATTGGAGCATGCCTTTCAGTAATACACATGTAGTAGCAGTTACTTTTTTCATTTAAATGGGCAGTTACCAAGGGCCTGGTACTAAGGGCATCAGTAGGATGTGTTACCCCTTGCACAGCTGCTTGGCTTCTCATGCAAGATAAAAGCAGGTGTTTTCAAGTGTGAACATTCTGAGAATTGAAGGGAAGAAAAACCTTCCTTCCTATTTATTACCTGTCATGTCTGGGAAAGGACACAAACCAAGTCCTATTTTCTGCATTTATTTATACAAGCATTATCTACTGTAGTTGTTTGTAACATCTCTGGAAGCCTTGTTAAAAAATATTAACAGGGTCTTGAGAGGTCACTCAGCAGATTAAGTTCCTGCAGTGTGATCATGAGGGTATAAATAGCCATGTAAAAGACAGTAGGGGTGGACAATACCTATAAACTCAACACTAGTGGAAGAAGTCAGGTGGATTCCCAGGGGATTTCTTGCCAACCAGTCTAACATAAACATTGAGTTCTGGTTCAATGAGATACTCTGCCTCAAAACATAAGGTGGGTAGAGGTAGAGAGATACTCTCAACATCTACCTCTGGCCTCCATGCTTACACATACACATAAGCACATATACACTTTACACATTATACACATCACTCATACTGAGCTTAACACACTTGTGCACAGTTTTGAAAGATATATAATATAGCTCAGTATTACTCATCTCTGTGTGCACATGTAAATCATATGGAAAGTGTTTCAAATTCTGATGGCTCTAGACAGACCTATGTATGGATGTTTCAGAATCTTTCATCATGTCCCACATAATGTTAACAGAAATGACTATTACAAACAACCACTCTTGGTCAATGTTCTTCTCCACTCCTCTGCCAAGCTGAGGGAACATGAAGGAGTCCATTGTTAATTGTGGTCTGTATTACCCAGTGTTTATGTCTGCAAAAATGGTCACAGCAGCCTGCAATAGACCTGTTGACACACAGCAGAAATGTATTGATTTGATTCTCTGGAGGACAAATGTTCAAGATGCAGAGACTTTTAGGGACTATGTGGGAGGCTCATTTAGGAGAATGAAGATGGCCTTGCTCTGTCCTCCTGTGGCTTTCGCTCTATGCAACTGTATCCTTTTGTCTAATCCTCATCTTACAGCCATTTATCTTGTTGAAGTAGAGTCCCACATGTGTGGCCTTATTTAACATCATGTAGCAGGCATATATACATGTTTTTGTGTCTTTTTGCTTGTGTGTTATACATGTGTGTAAACACATGCACTAGTGGATACAATCTTCCCACTCTTCCAACATATATCACTGTGCAGAGATGACAGCTAGGGGCCTTTCTCACCTGCTGTCCATTTTTTGAGATAAGGTCTGAGTTAACCATTTCCTTTATTTGTTTGTTTATTGCTTCTTCTTTATTTCTTTATTTGAGACAGGGTTTCCCTGTGTACCTTTAGCTGTCCTAGAACACACTCTGTAGATCAGACTTGCCTCAAACTCACAGAGATCCATCTCCTTCTGCCTCTCAAGTGACTGGATTAAAGGCATGCCTGGCACTTTCACCATTTTGGAAGACTGGCTGGCTACTGAGTACTCAGAATTGGTCCACTACTACCTCTGTGACCCGTCATTCCAGAGTTAAGAGTCATTGGAAAACAGAGGCCAGTTGAGGAACATTGGGGAAACACCAGTCCCTCAAGGCTTTCCTATACACAATGTAGTCTGAGAAGTGTCATTCTAACATGCTAAGCCTTGCAGACCTTAGAGTCTTTACATGGGCCCTCTCAATTCACATGCTTATATCAGTAACTTTCATGTCACAGCTCACAAATTATGCCTTCTGCCTCTCTTGTCTTCTGCATAAAGCAATTGCCTTCAAGTTATTCTATCATCATTTCTTTCCTAATTAATACTTGTTAACAATTCATACTTTATTAATAAGCTATATGGTAATATCCATTTATCTATAGTTTGCTTTATCTGGCTTTACTTATCTGAGGCTGATCCCACTGAGAGAATACTATAATTATGATATATAAAGTACTAATATAAAAAACTAGGAGATGAAAATTGAAGGATCAGAAGTTCATGTTTTTCAGCTACATAGCAGGTTTAAGGCCATCCCAGACAACAGGACAGCTTGTTTCAAGACAAATAAAAAGAAAGAAGAAAGAAGGAAAGGGAAATACAAAAACCTAACACTTTCTCTTAATCTGTTTAAATGAGAAAGACCATATTTTCACAGCTTGTATTAGAGTATGTTATGGTTATATTTTAACTCTTCTTAAAACTTGAGACACAGCTTCATTTCATAGATCATGCTGGTCTCATGGAAATATGCCTTCCTTTGCCTCTCATGAGTTATAGGATCAAAAGTATGTTCCACCTTTTATGATAATTTTTAATCTCTTAATATATAAATACAACTTATAATATGTATATAGACATTCCTTAATTATATTATATTTTTCTGCTGCTGTGATCAAATACCCCAAGAAGAGCAACTAGAGGATAAAAGATTTATTTAGGCTCACATTTCTGGATGGTAGCCCATTATGCGAAAGTCACTGCAGCAGGAACTTGAGACAAGTAGTTGCACTGCAAGCTGAGTCAAAAAAGCAGAGAGGAAATAATAATATACACTCAATTACGCTTAGCTCATTTTCTTTCCTCTTATAAACTTCATGATTGGCTACCTAAGGAATGATGCTATCCACAGTGGGGAAGTCTTTCTAACTCAATCAATACAATCAAGACAATCCCCACAGACTGACCTGATTTAGAGAATTCTGTAAGGTGATGCTTAAAATTAATCATCACATTAATGATTAATGTGTGCATAAGACAATTATAAAAATATATGTGAATGTAGGGTTAGTGATGTCTGCAGTTGCAGGCATTCCCTGCTGATAGGGGTGGGAATCCCTGTACTGCTACTGCTTAGCTGAGTCTTCTCATCTATATTCCTGCAGCATAGGATTCATATTTGACTTGTTCACCAACTGTATTGGATTGAATATTACATGTCAAATCCACTGATTGATCATAGTTATAGTCATAGAGTAAATAATGAAAATATCGCTTCATATGATCTGTTGCACACTAGCATCTACAACTTTAGCATCTGTATCCCTTTCTTCCTCCTTGCCAGCATTCTTTCCTTCTTTCCACCCTAGCTATCTACCCTCCCTGCCTCCTATAGCTCACATAAATTTCCTATTGATTTTTTCTTCATCTTTGTCCCTAATTTCAATGTCTTTGTCCTTCTTTTTTTTTTTTTTTTTTTTTTTTCTTTCTTGTGTTATTTCTTGCCACTTTTCCCGATCATATCTTACAGAGGAGTTACTCATTCTCACAGATTAAGTCTCCCTATTGTAGAAAAGGAAGCTATGGGACAATAGAGATATTATTTTAATTGTACACATGTGTGTGCATTTGGGTATATATACCTGTAAATGCAGGTGACCTTAGAGTCCAGAAGAGGGCATTGGATCCCCTGGAGTTACACACAGAACACTGTGAGCTAATTGATGCTGGAGCTGGGAACTTAGCTCAGAATCTCTGCAAGAGTGGTCTTTCTCTTAACTCCTGAGCCATCTCTGTAAACCCCACATATATTTTAAGTGGCATTACACTCAATAAGACTTGTTTGCAAATTTCTATCAATACATCAAGCTCTTCTTAGGAAACATGTTCCTTAGGTATTCTCATTGTTTCGTATAGTACATTAAGAAGGAAATGCTTCTTGAATAGCATATGAATTATGAGACAGGAGAAATATAATAGTAGAAGCTATAGCATGGAAGATCCTTCTAGAACATTACAGTCCTATATCCTTTTATGAATATCCCTTCATGCTAAAGCAATTTTTATGAGATATGCATATGTGTTCGTTTCATCTTCCAGCACCTCTGGACTGATAATCTGAATCAAATAAACACTTGGTTTTTCACTTTCTAAACTTATCATAACATCTGAATACACAGTAAGTTATTTAAAGGTTACTGTCCCCTTAGCTTGGAGGAGTAACATGTTTGTAAGATATCAGACTCCCTTTCTAAAATATTCTAGTGCTCTAATACACAGTGCAAATGGACATCAACAGCACAAATGCATTTATCTTGATGGCATTCTGAAAGACTTCTTATAGTCTGGACCAGGATCTAGGCACAGTATTCAAAAGATTGCTTAGCTGACAGGAAAGATTCATAAGCACCTCTCACCCAGTATATCATCTCTATATCCTCTGGAATTAGCAATTGGGCCTGGAGATCTAGCTCTTTAAGCTGTTCTATGAAATACATATTTAGAGAGCTCATTTTCTTTGTTTTTTTAAATATGTTTTTCTTATTTTATGTGTTGATCCAAGTTCCCTCTCCCTCCCATCCTCACATGCCCCACACCTACCCCCATCCCATCCCCTATCCACTCTGCAGGGAGGGTGAGGCCTTCCAGTAGGGATCATCAAAATCTGCCAAGTCATTTGGGGTAGGGCCTAGGCCCTCTCCCCTATCTCTAGGCTAAGGGAGTATCCTTCCATAGGGATTGGACTCCTGAAGTCTATTCCTGCACCAGGGACACATCCTGGTTCCACTGTCAGAGGTCCCATAGACTGCCCATACCTCCTTACTGACACCCACATTCAGAGAGCCAGGGTCAGTCCTATGCTGGTTTCCCAGTCATCAGTCTGGGGTCCATGAGGTTCCCCTTATTCAGGTCAGCTGTTTCTGTGTTTCTCCAGCATGCTTTTGACCCCTTTGCTCAACACTTCTCCCTCTCTGGAACTGGATTCCAGGAGTTCGATTCAGTGTTTAGTTGTGGATGCCTGCTTCTTCTTCAATCAGCTACTAGATGAAGGCTCTAGGATAGCACATAAGGTAGTCATCAATCTCATTATCAGGGAAGGGCATTTAAGGTGGCCTTTCCACTATTGTTTACATTGTTAGTTGGGCTCATCCTTGTACATCTCTGGACATTTCCCTAGTATCAGATTTCTCTTTAAACCTATAGTATCTCCCTCTGTTATGGTATGAGAGTTCATTTACTTATTCACTATTGGATTGCACATGGTTCAGGAATAATCTTATTTTACATATGGTCCATTTCAGGTAGAAAACTAACTTTTTTCGTGTAAGGCACTTTTTTTGGGTACAGTTTCTCAGAAGAGCACATTGAGCTCAAACCACCTAATTTGAGTGGAGGATGAGAGGCAGTCCACAAGCTCAGCAAATGCAGGTATGGAAGTAACAATCAAAATAAATCTAAAATGGTAAACCATAGCCTATTATAATGAGATAAGTAGGAAGAAATAGATAAATTCCTCACCTTAATTGATTATTGCCATTTTAAAACACTCTCCTACATACAATCATGCTTTTCTTATGCCTCCATTTTGCTGGTGAGGAAATTAGCCTCATAGAATTTTATTGACTCCCCAAGAATGGTGCAGCTAGTTCTGGGGAGACACCACTTCTATGCACAAAATGTAAAGATCTGAATTGACAGTAGCATTAAGTCACAGCCTTGCAATAAAAGCAGAGATTGGAAAGTGCCACAGGATGTTGAGAAAATCAGTGACAGGTGAGAAAACAATGGTCTGTTCTTTCCAAAATAATGAGAAAGCACTGGAGAAAATGAGGGAGGAGCAGTCTTTCCTCCATCTAAACTATCTCTAAGTTTTTAATAAAATAACTTGGAGGAAGATTCCTTTGACATATCTGTATGAGAGTGGTGGTGGTGATGGTAGTAATGGTTCTTTGAGTGTGTGTGTGTGTGTGTGTGTGTGTGTGTGTGTGTGTGTGTGTGTGTGCACGCATATGTGCAAGCAGGTACATATGCATAGAGAGGTTGATGTAGGTGTCCTCCTATATTGCTTTTCAGCTTTTCTTTTGAGATGACCACACTTGATGAGATTCAAGTTCACTGAGCATGACAATAGGGTTCACAGATTCTGCTAGGCTTGCTTGCCAGCAAGCTCAGTGAACCTGTTTGTCTCTGCCTCCAGAGTGCTGAAGTTTAAGATGTGCTTTCATGCCCAGCTTTGTATGTGGGTACAGGCATTGATCCTCAAACTTTCAAGCAATTAACTGGCTGAGACATCCCTTTAGCTTCCTGAAGTGGTTCTTTATTCTATATTCTTGAACTTTTGCTGAGGACTAGAATTCATCAAAGTGACATAAGTGAATCATCTCTAATAGTTGGTACAAAACAATTTCAGTCCTACATGGTCTATCTTCTAACTTCAAAAGAGGGTACATAGAAGTTCAGAAGCTGAGAAACCTAGGAAGGAGAAGGAAACAACAAGGAAACAGAAAACAAAAGGCCTTCTTTGTCTCTGATGGGGTTACCTACTGATCAGCATTCTTCTCACCTAACCTGGCAGAGGATGTGCCTCATTCCAGGTGAGTGTGTGGAAAAGCAATTTGCAAGTTGTCTTCAGCATGAAAATATAAAATAAGTGCTTGAGATGGATAGAAAAGATTTAGTGTTGGAACTATGAGGACTAGCTTCTATTGTTCTTGCTTGCCTAGTTTGTCATATTTAAAGGAAGTCAGATTCAGAAGACTCAACACAAGGAAGAATGTTTAAGGTCATAAAAGAAGGTATTATTTTTTTCTTCATGAGGATTTATGCCTTTCTATAATAATCCTGAAAATTCTCTTCTGTGATAGAATCTACCTCAGGTTTCATATCACATTTTAAGTTTTGTAGAAAATTAGAAAGAAATTGATATTGATGGTAGTTTTTTAAAGGTGTAAATAGAAGGAAAAGAAAGAGTAAAGGAATATATAAAATTATTGGAAATTTCAAATAGAGAAAGAAATGACCATTTCTGGCTTAGCAGCATCAAGCAAATTATGGGATCTTTAGTGTTTTACAGAGATATTAGTGGAAACAACACTTCCTGTCAAGAGAAAGACCTGGCAACCTCAGCCATTGGGTGGAGGATGGCAGGGAGGGCCAGCAGTTGGCTTAGGGTAAGAGGACTTGAATACTGTGCATGTACAGTATTGTGGACCACTAGATAGTTTTTAATTGTGAGGTTCAGAGAGTGGAAGTCACTTCCCTTTGGTGGCTATGCTAAGATTTAAACACATCCTTCTCACTGCAACTTTTGTGTTATAAGTTTCTCTGGGTACACAGAGTCAGGTTGAAAAGCATCTAGAGAAACCCAGATAGCCACAAAGTATGTAGATACGTATAATCTGAACTGCTTTGACTTGTAATGCTGGTGCCATTTGGCTGGAAGAAATTGACTTAAAGAAAGGGAATGAGATTAAGAAAGTGAATTATATGGAGTGATCTGATCACCACAAGATGTTCTTATATAAATAAATAACTGTTTAAGTGGTTACTGTGTCTTAGACATTATGCTGCTTTCATACAAACGTCATCTTGCTTCATTTTCAAAATATTTAAGCTCAGAAAATAAAGACTCTATGTAATCTACTTGCCTTAGCCAGACTGTCTGGAGGTAAAGGGGACAGTGCTTGGCTCTAGAGAGTGATTTCCCAGCTCACATGCTTTCTATTTTGAGCTTTAGCTTAATTTACCAGCAGAGAAAGGGTAGTCAGGGGGGGGAGTCATCTCCCCCTGAAAGTGAATTCTGTCCTTGACATGGCTTGCACATGCCTCATGTTCCTCCTTCTCTACACTATGCTAATTGTGTTCACTTTTCTACCTAGCAATTGGGTTCTCCACATTTAATTTCCTTCCACAAGAAAATGTCAAGGGCATTTCAACCGCAAATTTTCACTCTGTAGATAACTATACCCTGGATGCAAAGAAAACAGATGGGTCTTGAAAAATCAATTGTGGATCTTTTGTTATGTTATAGAAGTACTTTTCCACTTCAATTTTCCTAATGGGTACATGAAAATTAAGGAAATGTGTGTATTTATGTAATAAAATGCTGTTTTGCTAGAGATAGTATATGAAGTTTAAGTGAAGTTATATGTACTTATCTCCTTTAACATTCATTACTTTAATTTCATAAATTATTTTGTTTGTTTGTTTTTAAATGAGGTTTAGAGAGAGTAAATAACTTGTTGATGGTAGCCATTCTGGGACTTGATCTCATGTCCTTCAGACCTAACCATATATTTTCATGGGTACAATCTGAAATATTCTGACAGACCTGGAGATATTCAGATACAATATAATATTTTCTTCCAACCCTGATGGCAGAAAAAAGAAGATAATATATTCTCCTAGCCTTTGACAAATAAGTCACTTTTAGCTATCATTAATGTACTGAACATTAGAGTTCATCAGAACTTCATGATCATTTTCAACAGTGCCACACCTCTCCACCCATTTTTCCTCCCAGCCTCTAGTTACCACTGCTCTACTGCAGACACTTAGTTTTGATTTTGGAAATATTGCTGATGAAGGGCTGTTACTTTATCCACCCATCCCTCCCAGATGCTGAGATTCCAAAGTGAATACAGGTGGTTATCTCATGAAACTTACAGATTAGCACAAGAAATCAAGTTTAATAAAGTGACAGGTGTATCGAGTACGGTTTTTCCGCCCGCCACCACTGGTCTTGTCCTGCCGCCGCGCCAGCCCCAAATAATACACAGAGACTCTGTATTTGATACAATACTGTTGGCCCGGTTACTTGTTTCTTATTGGCTAGCTCTGCCTTAATTATTAACCCATTTCTGCTGATCTATGTATTTTCACATGGCCTTCTCTTACCGGGGAGGCGGCTGGCCTCCATCTTGACTCTTCTTTACTACTTCCTCTTTCCTCCTTGTCTCCTAGTCCCTCCTATCTTCCTTTCCTATTGGCCAACAGTGCTTTATTTATTAACCAGTATGACAAACATGTACATAATGGCATCTCCCATCAGACAGGTTTCAGTAAGGATAATTTTTGTTAAGTGCTGTGAAGGATCTTTAAGAGTTGATAAAGGGGATATCACATCTAAAGTGTCTAATGACCACCAAACAGTAGTGAACTGGTGATCTCAAGAGGTGTAGGACAGAATGTCTCTGTATATCAGACATACTGCCAACTGGGATAAAGTTGGGAGGGTAAAGCCACCTTATAGCTGTCCTGACAAATTATGCATGGCCATCCAGGAGTCTTAAGAGCCATGAAAGGCACTAAAAGGATTAAAAGCAGGGTGCCCTGATCAAAGAACATTCTCACTGCTGTGTGTGTGTGTGTGTGTGTGTGTGTGTGTGTGTGTGTGTGTAGAGGGATTAAGAAGTGGTCAGTGGGAGTGTTCGAAAGCTTTCACCAAAGATATTGTAAGAGCAAAGATGAGAAAAGCTGATTTCATTGTCAAAGGCTTTCTGTTGTTGTTGTTATTATTTTGTTTGGTAAAAAAGTGTTAACCTTAGCTCCATTATCAGTTTGTTAGCTGCCTACTGAAATCATCTCAACCCTGAGCTCACACCGCTAGACTGGGAAAGTCTGTTCTAGGCTTCAGAAGGCTTTGAGCCACTGTGGTGATTCCAGTAAAATCAATCTACAATCAGAGTTGGAACACTAATTTAAATTTAGAGTTGACTTGGTGTCAGTATTGCACGGGCTTGCAGAAGGGAAAAGTTCTGAGTCTTTTCTTGTAGGGTCTGTTGCATGTGAAGGGAAAACTCCTGATGATACAAGGCTACAAGGCACAAGGCCTGCTTCTTAGAGTGCATTAAGAAAGGATGATTGCTGTGATTACAGACTGTGAAGAAGTTGAATCTGCATTAATGAGTGTTTTTATTATAATGTAGGAGCCTTGAAATTCTCTCCTAGTCTCATTTAGCTGCCAAATGTTTAAAAATAGGGCCCGAGTTTTAAAACACATTGAGGTACTTCATAAGCTGCGGAGGTTTGAATGAGAAATGTCACTCATCGTCTCTGGCTTTTGAACACTTGCTCCCTAGTTTCCTGCACTGGTTGTAGAGGTCTAGGTAGCACAGCCCTGCTAGAGGAAGAATGTCACTGAGAAAAGACGGGGATATAATGCTCCTGCTGCCTCCTGTTTGCCTTGTCTGCTTGTGATTGGAGTTGAGGATGGGAGTTGTCCACTTCTTTCTCCAGCCACTATGCCAAGTGCTAGCTGCCATGCATCCCTACCATTATGGACTTTCAGAGTGTAAGCCCAAGTAAACCCTTCCTTCTGTAACCTTTGCTTTTGTGATGATATATTATCATAGCAACTGAAAAGTAACTAATACAGAAGTCTCATGAAACCCCTAGTGCCCCCACACTCTCCAGTTCTAATCAAAAGTCAAACTGGCTCTTTCCTTGTATAGACAACTATACATTTCTGTGCATTTATTTCTAAATAATCCCCCCATAAAAAGACAGACTAATTGTATTTTAATGAACAAATGACATTTCAATTACAAAGCTTTGTTTGATTAGTTCATTCTATTAAAGTTCTAATAAGTCAGAATAATATTGCAAGGAATCTTACAGTTATGGGGACAGGAAGCTTGGTTGATGGAGTAAGCTCTGGAAATATGTAAATGAAATTTCAGCAGGGAAAGAATCCTTAGCACACCAAAATTTTCCTTTAGATAGAAAGTGTTTGTGTGAGAAAAAGCATAAATTATTTACAGATGAAAATGGATACACCAAAGAATTAAAAAAAAAAATACCTCTGATTTTGTTGTTTCTGGTTTGGCAGCACCTAATCTAGTTTTTAAAATCCTAGTGTTTCTAAGATCTACACATTCCTTAAGGAGTAACTATTTCCTAGGTTTAGAACCCCATTTTCTCCCAAGGACTTCAGGTATAGAATGTGGAGCCAGTGGGCATGACTAAGTCAGAAGTACCGGGCAAGTCTGTCTTTCTAAGTCTAATAAAAGTCTGTCTTTCTAAGTCTAATAATTTGCTGTTCATTTTTCTGAAAATGCTCAGCAGGCAGTCAAGTGTTTCTCGTCATGTGAGAGTATCCATTTTTCGTTTCTTCTGGAGTTCCCAACTATTTGTGCAAACATTGGTGTCCTTGTTGATGTGCCTAAGAGTGCTGAAGTGTCAGCATGTACCAAACCCCAAAGTCAGAAAACTGTTACTTCTTTGAATGTTGGACCGCAGTTTGTAAACTGTCCTTGAAGAGATTGTTGTTGTTTCATGTTCTAGGTTTCAAGGAAGAATATAGGTGGATCTGGGTGGCATAATTATGCCATGCATACATAGTTCTTTACATCTGCCTGATTGTGATGAAACTCACCATCCCACTGCCTTTGGAAAATTTCAGGGTTGATGTTCAAGAGACTGAACTTAGTTGTCCTTTTTGAGAAGAGATTTATCAGAAAAATCATTAATGCCATAAACATTCAGACGACAACATGGCAGGGCCCCTGACAAAAGGCAAGCTCACATGGCAGTGTGAAGGATTCTCCTACATGTCTCAGAAGAAGCAAGGAATGTTTTTGCCACACGATATGAGTAGCCCAAAGGACTTACTGTCACTGAATGTGAATGTGAAATGGAAAAAAAAATGTAGAAAAAAACCAACGTACTTTAGTTCTGGAAAGTAAATTCCTATAGCTTTAAGAACTGTTGAAATGGATGATCTTTGCAAAATGAAATGGCCATCATTAACATCCTTCTGCATTGCATGTCAGATCCTGAGTGTATGAGCTACCTTCTTTGGGATCCTCTTTCCATGGTCTCAAAGTGGCAATGATATTTCCAAGCATCATGTGGACACATGTCAAAGTTCCATGGCTATAGCCTTGTTCTTACTTCAAGACCCACATATCAGATTCTTTTCTTACTAGTTAATCCAGCCAGCCTACAATCTGTGCACCATGACTTGTGTTAAGTATTAACACCAGAGGTGAAGTTCTTTTTGTCTTGCCTAGAAGGAAGATCTCAACACCTCAGTGAGCCAGCTCCTGAGCAGATGAGGTGTCAAATGATCACAACCTTTAGTTGTCCAGGAGGAAAATTTAAGCCCATATTTTCTAAGTAAGATGTTATACATCTCTGTCTTTTACCCAGTCTTTTCATAGCTAAAATTTGCCTTCCCATCCAACTGAAAACTGTCCTGTTGCAGAGTTCAAAGGAAACTGAAACTGGTTCACAAACTTATTGTCAATTTTGCAAACAAGATTGGTGTCATATTGATTTTCTTTTGATAACTAAAAATGACTAGCATTTTGATTTTCTCTCTTAAAGTTTCCATTCATTTTGCAGACTACCAATAGTGTTCCCCCTCCCTCTCCTCCTCCTGCTCCCTGTACCTCCCCCTATCCACTCCTCAGAAAAGGAAAACCATCCCTTGGAGAGGGAACAAAGCCTGGCATCTCAAGTTGAGGCAGGACCAAGCCCCTCCTCTTGCATCAAAGCCAAGCAAGGCATCCCACCATAGCAAAGTCACTCCAAAAAGCCAGATCATATGCCAGGGATAGATTCTGGTCCCACTGCAAGGGGCTTGACAAAGAGACCAAGCCACACAACTGTCAACCACATATAGAGGGCCTAGTTCAGTCCCATGCAGGCTCCCCAGCCTGTTGGTCCAGATTCCATGAGTTCGCAGGAGCTCAGGTCAGCTGTCTCTGTGGGTTTCCCTGCATCTGCTTCCTTCAGTTACTGGATAGAGGTTCAGTAATGACAATTAGGGCAGTCAAAAATCTGATTAGATGAGAAGGCCAGTTACAGTACCCTCCCTACTATTTCTAGGAGTCTTAGCTGGGGTCATCCTTGCAAATTCCTGGCTTTAGCACCACATTTCTCTAATAGTTACCCATGGGCGTTTGTAGCTATGAGTACTTGTTAGAAAATGAACTGCTATATCTGTATAGGTGGCAGTAGGCACAGCCAAACCATATGCATCTCATTTCCTAGAAAACTGGGGCACTTGCTACTGTCATAGGATAATATTTTCAATCATGTTATTTAGTAGCCTAGGGAGTAAATTTAGACTTCTGTTCATTTGAAGCAAGAGGTAACTCTGTTGTTTTAATATATATAATTAAACAGAGTTGAAATTGACTTTAAATGAAATTTGAAAACAAATTAAGCAATCACTCAATGTAATGCCTGCGGTTATAGCCCTTGTGTATATTTAGACATACTGAGGAAAAAAATTAACAAAATTCCCGCATTTCTGAGCATTTTATTTTATTCCAAGTGGAAAACACAGTGTGGAGATAACGTTTAGAATCAGTGCAAATTATTATATGTATTGATCATTTGCTTTAATGTATATACATGTGCTACACTAATACCTGTTGATAAAAATGTAATGATATCTGTTAATGTTGGAGTCAGATAATCACAAATTCAGCTCATAGAATTCACTTTTTGGTTTTGTTCATTAATCATATCTAGTGACCATGACTAGGCTCCTTTAATTTGACATTGGACAGCATTTGTGTTAATAATAGCAAAATATTTAAATGTGCCTACTTCTTAGAATCTGACACTTGTAAAGTTATTGCCTATCATTTTCTGTCTTATTACAATTTTTATTTCCTTAATTTTATGGCTTTGGGATGGCAGCCAATAACTTACTGCCTCAAAAAGATATTGTTTCAAATGAACTTATTATGGCTTATATTTAGTTAGATTTATTAGTGCTGACTTGGGTTTTATTCTCAGACAAATGAATTCACATGAAAGACCTCAGAACATTCTTGGATCTCTGGTTCAAGTTGAAACCCAACTTTTTGTTAAGGATGTTTTGACATTTTGCTGCACATGTTTGTTTATTGAGTTAGGTATTGGAGTCAGACTTTTCTTTGGGGCCCAGCTCACAAGTAATGACAAGTAGACTTATTATTAATTTTGAAATCTTGGTCTTAGCTTAGGCTTGTCTCACTAGTTCTTAAAACTTAAGTGAACTCATTTATAGTAATCTACATTCTGCCATGTGGCTTTACCTTTCTTCCAACCCTCGCCTCCTGTTTCCTCTCTGTGTCTCACTGGTGAATCTTACCTTTCTTCTTCCCAGAGTTCTCTCTCTGCCTGAAGTCCCCTCATACCTCCTGCCTAGCTATTGGCTGTTCAATTTTTTTATTACACCAATCACAGCAATACATCTTTACACAGAGTGCAATTAACCCACAACAAGGTCTTTTGGTTCAAAGTGTGAATGCTGCTCAGATACAAATGTTGATGGGAGCCAGCTTCCTGCTCTATGCTGCATCCCACATTAACAGCATCAAAATTCCACTGACTGATAAAGTTATATTTCCTGTTTCTCCTACCTCCCAAAAATAGATCTTAAATGTTTTGAAGTTTCTAGCATCTTTCTAATCTATCTTTGGTGCAATTATATTAAAATTCTAATTAGGTCAATATGAAAAATTCAGTTAGACAAAATCAGCCATATCTCTTTGATGGGATTTATTTATAAAATAATTAACAGACTGTTTATCTTTGTAAGCCTGTTTCTACCAAAACTATGTGGTTATAGCATCCCGTTCTCAAGCTCTAGTTACAGGCAACAGAAGTACAAATTCTTCTGAGGTAACATAGATGATGTACCAGGAGAAAATAACTATCTCACACCATGACATTGTCTAAAGCAATGTCTACTACAGGCGCTACTCTATGCAAGAGCTTAGAGAGAACCCTCTGCTCTGATCTCTCTCTGTTGGCTTATTTTTCTAGCACATTCATTCCTGTAGCCACAAGCACTGTCCAACAAGGCCAATAATTTTATTTCCTGCAATCTCAGGTAATGAACTGAAACTAAATTATCTGATATGACACAGGGATCTCATGGCTTGGAGTTTGATGTGACAGTTGACAAGAGCGGTCGCTAAGCAGGCCTGAGCACTGTCACTTGGGTTCTTCTTGTTAAAGAGGTACATTCTCAGGCCCTGTTCCAGACTGTATGAATGAGAAAAATCTGGAAATAGATCTCAGCAAGACTTACTGAATTCCCTCCAAGTGAACCAAACACATGTTCAAGCTAGGGAAGAGCTATGGTGTACTGTCTGGCCAGACCTGAATCATGTATGCACCCCTCAGCATCTGTGTGCAAATTACAGTTCCCGTGGGGGTAGAGAAGGGATGAGAGGAACCCATAGCAAGAAAGAAAGGTAGATAAAGTGCTGGTCGTGAGGGAAAATGCCAGTGCCAGTAGCATCTAGTTCAGTAACAAAGTTCTCCTTAGTGTTTCCCAGAACACAACTGACTTCCCCAGAAGCCAATATTCCAATGCAGCCAATACTTTCCAGTCTCTGTGGTACCACAGAGATTTGGTTTTAATTTTGCCTTTAGAGAGATGGTTGGCAAACCTTTAAATGTTTCCATACCACTCAATCCTTACATTTCCTTACATATTACTTCTTGCATGCTGTGATGTTGCCCATGAAGCCTGAAACAATGAGCACTATTGCTGATCTATGGTAAGAAACCAGGTGCATCTGTCTGTCCCAGCATCCCTCAATGACCAGGGCCATTATCTGAGGGACTGTGAAAGTCTCTGTAAAATCCTGCAGGGAAGTGGTAAGCACTACAGTGTTATCTAAAATTATATTAAGTTTCTCTCTCTCTCTCTTTCTTACTCTCCCCCCCCCCGTGTGTGTGTGTCTGTTTGTGTGTGTGTGTGTGTGTGTGTACATGTGTGTGTGTGTGAACACCTATTTTGAGAAATAAGGTGTGTTTTGGTATTACTGTTGGTTTTGAGCGCCTCTCCTTCAACTTGAGACTTTGTACTCACCTGGGGAAGTATTGCACGAATTGTATTTGGTCTTCATAATAAAAATCCAGAGTCAGATATTCAGATATTAGGGGGTGAAAGCAGAAAGATCAGAAAAGCAAAGCAGCCAACACCTAGAGCTCCTATCTCTATGAAATCCTCAGACTGAAAAGAAATTGAATTCCTGTCTCCTCCCAACTTACCATTTCCTCTCTCTGCCCAGCCATATCATTTCCATATCTCTACAGGGGAGGCACAGTTGATCATATGTCCATGTATTTCTGTTCAGCTGCTCTGGAGAGTTCCCTGTGCTACTGTTAGCTGCAGTAATGTTGGCACTTTTTGTCATTCATGCTTTTTTATGACTCTAATGTAAATGACCTGCCTGTTTTCTCTCATTTCTTATTCTATACACAGATAGAAGACATGCAATGGGGCAAAGGAGTTCGGGAGATCCCATCCTCTGTATGCACATTGCCTTGCAAACCTGGACAGAGGAAGAAGACACAGAAGGGAACCCCTTGTTGCTGGACCTGTGAGCCCTGTGACGGATACCAATATCAGTTTGACGAGATGACATGTCAACATTGTCCCTATGACCAGAGGCCCAATGAGAATCGAACTGGCTGTCAGAACATCCCCATCATCAAACTGGAGTGGCACTCTCCCTGGGCTGTCATTCCTGTCTTCCTGGCAATGTTGGGGATCATTGCCACCATCTTTGTCATGGCCACTTTCATCCGCTACAATGACACACCTATTGTCCGGGCTTCTGGGCGAGAACTCAGCTACGTTTTATTGACTGGCATCTTTCTCTGCTACATCATAACCTTCTTAATGATTGCCAAACCAGATGTGGCAGTGTGTTCTTTCCGGCGTGTATTCTTGGGCTTGGGCATGTGCATCAGTTATGCAGCCCTTTTAACAAAAACCAACCGAATTTATCGCATATTTGAGCAGGGCAAGAAATCAGTGACAGCTCCCAGACTCATTAGCCCAACATCACAACTGGCGATCACTTCCAGCTTAATATCAGTGCAGCTTCTAGGTGTCTTCATTTGGTTTGGGGTTGACCCACCCAACATCATCATAGACTATGATGAACACAAGACAATGAACCCAGAGCAAGCCAGGGGAGTTCTCAAATGTGACATCACAGACCTTCAAATCATTTGCTCTTTGGGATATAGCATTCTTCTCATGGTCACATGTACTGTGTATGCCATCAAAACTCGGGGTGTACCAGAGAATTTTAATGAAGCCAAGCCCATTGGATTCACTATGTATACCACGTGTATTGTATGGCTTGCCTTCATCCCTATATTTTTTGGCACTGCACAGTCAGCAGAAAAGGTAAGTGAAAATGTACATCTCACTGTGCATTCCAGAAATGTCTGGTTCTGTGCATATAGAAACAAAATTGACTGTGTCTTCCAAAGAGATTTATATATACAGAATAGAATATTCAAAAATATAAGAATGCTGAACTAATAGCTTAATGATGCAAGAGTTTAAAATTTTCAGTAGGATAGTCCCCTTTTGTGTCCTTTTCAAGTAAATATGTTTATATAAGATTAGTATCCAGAACAAGATGATCTACTCTAACTAAATGAAGCCTTTCTTCCCACTCACTTACCATTCCTATTCTTACATGAATGCTTCTTTAGGATAGATGTTAGTCACAGTACTTGTTTTCCAGGTGTGCCATTAATGCATTGCACTCACTCATCATTATTAGTATCACTAGAGATCAGTAGTTCTCAACATGTAGGTCAGGACACTTTTGAGGGTCAAACAACTCTTTCATAATGGTGGCCTAAGACCATCAGAAAACAGATATTTACATTTCAATTCACAACAATCGCAAATTTACAATTATAAAGTAGTAGCAAAAATACTTTTACAATTGGGGTCACCACAACATGAAACATTAAGGGTTTCAACATTTGGAAGGAGAGTTGAGAATCACTGCTACAGATGTTCTGTCTTTTTAGTAGCTCATCTAGGCTTGTACTGCAGATATAGTGCACAAGCTATATGGTGATAGAGTTGCCCAGTTGCATACCCATCAAATACAACTAGATGGGCTGATATATAAGGACATCAGTTAATCTGTATCATTTTTCTGACAGTGTAGTACAACTTAATTTAAGCAAGCAATCACGATGAGAGCTACAGTTTTCAAAGAGAAACAGGAGAGAATAGTGGAGAGAGAGATTAGGATACCAATGTTTGTAGTTGGTGCAAAATATAGTGAATAAACATGTCCTTGCATGTATTGATAAATTAATGAATCCACAAATTACAAATTATTCTGTTTTTTAAATGTGGTTAATGCATATTTAGCTGTATGTGTGAATTGCATACCAAGTATGTAACCCTGAAGTATTGTTCCTAGATATGATGTATACACATTAATATTTACATTCATCCATCTGGCTGTAGTTTTATAAATATGCAAATTATATGAGCAGTGTGAGCAGCACTGCTGCAATACTATGGCTGATGCTTGAAGAGACTGAGTCCTTAGTCACTCATATAGGAGAAAGCCCTATTAGAAATTAAATACATTGAGTACATAGAACATCAGGGGTCATTACATTGCAATTTAATTTAACACATATGCTAATGCTTTTTATTGTTTTTTTTTACGTGTGTGTATGTGTGTGTGTGTGTGTACACATACACATGTCCATGCCATAACACACATGTGGAAGTCAGAGGGCAACTTTCACGGGCTGGTTCTCTCCTCCTACCATGTGGATCTAGGGGACAGACCCTAGGTCATCAGTATTTGTAGCAACCACATTTACTTGGTGATCTATCTTTCTCATGCTTAGACAAAGCTGTTAAGGGTTTAAAGACTTAGATACGGAAAACAGGATTAAGTTGGAATATATAAAATCTTATACAATTGATAATGCCAGAAATTTGTTTAGTAATTTATTAATACCTCTGTTTCATATGTGTGTGTTTTTTGTTTTGTTTTTGTTTTTTTTTTTTTATTCCAAGATTCATGGCATTTAGCTCGTTTTCCTGCTGAAATGGTTCCAGAACTATAACCTAGCCTTTTAAAAATGGTTATCTCATGAAAGAAAGCAAAATTCTCAAACTAAGGGCACTGAATAGCTCTAGACTATGGCTTTCATTGTAAAAATATCTTACAGGAAATTCTTCTAAAATATATAGTCATTGAACATTGGCTGCTTCCAACAGTTTTTTTTTTTTTTTCAGATTCATAAGGTATGTTTATTGTCTGTGAAACCAACTTGAATTTCATTTTATTTCCTATCCTTGGGCCAAGGGAATAGTAAAATATGAGTTAGGGTTCTGAAATGCAATAGAAATAGAAAAAAATGTAAATGTGTGCTGTAGGTTGGGAACTAGTATAACTTTTTTGGAGAGGACAATGACTGTCATCAAACTGCACAAAGATAATTCTTTTGTTGTTAAAAAACAAAACAATGTCATATGCAGAAGGTTAAAGGGATCAATTATGTCCTACGTACTTATTCTCAATGACATAAAAGTGTCACAGTAATATTGGAAGTATATCTTGTTGCCTCTTCTTACTGATATAAAAATGTAAGAATGACTGCATAGTGTTAGAACTGTAGATTGTTGTACTGTTGCTTTAAGAGTGTTTTTGCTGTGTTATTTTATCCTTCATTTTGAACCATATCTACTTGTGACTGTGGGGCTTTTTTAGGTAAGATCACATGTGTTATCGTTTACAAATCTGGAACTGATATAAGGTTTTTGGGAAATTCAATCATTGATTCCAGTTTCTGTTGATGACATTTTGTTGGTAGAACCAGACTAGTGGACAAGATTAAACTGTCCATACAATATGATTTCTAATCCTTCAGTTTTACAAGTCTTTCTTATCTTCGTACACTCTTCACGGCTTATAATGTTTTACATGGTTCATTGGCATAATTAAAAGTGCTGAACTAGGAACAATGGATTTATAGACAAAAATTCACACACTCTAATGACAGGCATATGGCTAGAGAAATATGAGTGATCAATTAAGAAAATCACTCTGTGTATATGCAACCATAGCATATAAATTACACAGAGGCCAGCTGCCAAATGAAACAAAGAAATCACAGAAAAATTCATGTAGTTTTATTTATTTATTTATTTTTGCTAAGTTGGCAACCTTACAAAGTCACAAACATTCCATTTTGTTCTGATAATAGTTTAAGTACCCCAAGTAGAATTCTATTGTCTCAGAAAAAAAAAATCAACAGTAAATTCTGTAATAACTATTTACTGTGTTGCAGAATTGAAGTCCATTTTGATTCTTCTAAGGATAGCTCTGTGAAATTTCTCACTGGTTTATTTTACTAGTAGAACACAGAGACCAAACAAGGTTTTTATTTTCGATATAAAATGTCATCCCAGTGAAATTTATTTCTGTTTTAGGAACAATGCAAAGGATCACTGTTACCTTGCTTGATCATTGCTGTCCTATGACTTTCTAGAATTAGATCCCTGAAATATGATCAGAGATGGTATGATAAACATTAGCCATACTGGAATAGAGTCTAAGAATTGGGAATTATCTATAGGTGTGACTATGGAGAGATGGAGTGGGAGGAGGTGTGGGAGGGAGAACTGTGCTTGGAATATGAGATGAAATTAAAAAAGAAAACTTAAAAAAATATAAAAGAGTCCACACAATAGTATAAATAGTGAAATAATACCACATAATACCATCTCAGAGATGGTAATTATTCTGGCCACTGTCTGCTCAAAGATTAGATTGTTTTCTATGAAAAACAGTGATTAGGTCAGTGGTTGTATTATTAGAGGGAGTAGTCTGCATAAAAGTTGGTGTTGCCAAAATTTCAGGGACAATGTAACTGATCCATTTATCTCAAGATTTGTAACCACTTGTTATCTGAAGTAGTTTCTAGGCATGTTTATACTATATAACCAATCAATGAATTGGTGCATATAGAAGTCTCCCAAGATCATGCCCCCTGCTAACATTATAGTTTGATAAAGTCAACTGTGGTGCTTGCAGTGCAGTGTTAATGCTGCTAGCATCAGGCAGAATCCCTGGAATTAAGGGGTGTTTGTCTGTACATTGTTTCTTTTATGTGAGCAATGGCATAAGCTTTGTCAAGCCCGACTGCACCTAAGAAAGCAGAACTTGGCAAATGGGTAGGGGGCCGGAGGCCTCAGAGACAGAGGATTGTGTGCACTGTGCAGTTATTTGCCCATAAATGTGTGAGAAGAGGAGGAATGATTAAAGCGATTTAGGGCAGGGGGGCATTCATTGCTGCAAGTTGACCTGGTTTCAAAGATGTTCAGCATCAGGCCCACCCACGGGCCACATTTCTGCACATAGCGGAACAGAACCAGGCTATAAAGGAAATCTTCAATGAGAGAATCCCTTTTGTCTAATGGAGTACCATTCTATTGGATGATAGGACTATGGCCGTTGATAGCAAGCATCTAAACTCGTGCTGGGACCAGATGTGGTAGTAGGAAAGGGAGATAGGAACATTTCTGCAGAAATTGGAATCTTGTCTTCCACATATGAGAGTAGCTCCAAAAATATTATCACCAAGTGAAATCTGCCCCTACTGGGATCAGGAATGCTATGACATGATATTTCCACTCCCAAATCTCAAAGTTTATCTAAAGGAGTACCACACAGGTGTTGTCATCACATCAAACTGACTGACTAGAACTAGAGTTTTTGTCTTGTTTTTTTTTTTTTTTTTGTTTTGTTTTTGTTTTTTTTTGTTTTTGTTTTTGTTTGGTTTGGTTCCTTTTTTTTCTTGTTTCCTAGTTTGCTATCAGATGCTGTGATAAACACCATGGCCAAAAGCAATTGGGAGTTGGAAAGAGGTTGACTTGGTTTACACCTCTGCCATGGTCCATCATTGAGGCAAGCCAGCCAGGAAGCAGAAACCACGAAGGAAAGCTGTTTACTAGGTTGCTTCTCATGACCCAGAACAAGCCCCCACAATGGTCTGGATCCACCCATATCAATAGTCAAGAAAAGGACCCACAGACTTGCCTACAGGACAGTCTGATGGAGACAGTTCCACAGTTGAGGTTCCTTCTTTGTCCTAGATGACTCTATACTTATGTAAAACTGACAAAAACTCACCAACAAAGAGGGCTTGGATTTTTTGCTGTTGTTCTCAATTTGGTTTGTTTACCTTGAGAAAATGGAGATTTCACTCTCCAGTCCTGGCTATTCTGGAATTCACTATGTAGGCTAGGCTGGCCTTGAACCACATTTTCCCTCTACCTCCAGAGTGCCAGGGCCTGTAGGCAGGAGCCACCACATCCAGCTGGCTCTATCTAACTCCTCTTGAATCTATGCAGACTGCACAAAAGTGTGTAAGCAGGGAACCATGGGTATTTGGGAATGGAAAAATCACACCTGCTCTCTGAAGATGAAATGAGCAGTGTTGAAAAGCAATAGCAGCAAAAAGAACACTGTGAAATGGTTACTGTAATAAAGGGACAGATGATGGCACTTGAAGATAGTCCAGAAGGGCAAGAAAAGTAGAGTGGGTTCAAATCTACTTTTAACTTTTGAATGTTGCTAGGCTGAGCCTTATCTTGCATTTTAAACACCATTGTTTTGTTATTTAAACAGGCACATAGTTTCTTTTCAGTTGTTAGTCTTATTTATGTATTTATTTATTTATTTATTTATGTATTTATTTATTTATTTATTGGTTTTGCTTCGTTTTTATTGATACAGGTTTTTTCTGTGTTGCTCTGGTTGTCCTGGAACTCACTCTGTAGACCAGGCTGGCCTTGAACTCACAGAGATCTGCCTGCATCTGCCTCCTGGTTGCTAGAATTAAAGGCCAGAGCCACTACACCTAGCTCAGTTGTTAAATTTTGTAAAGAACATTTCCACTATTCAATGTTTATTTAAATAAGAACTAGGTAAAGAAAGAACTTACATCAGTTGGCTTCAGCTTTCCACTTTCTCCACTACATAGTCATACATACACAAGTATATAAAATCTATTTTCCCTCCTAGAATGATGAGAAAGAACCTTCAACTTGAATCCAAAGTCAGGTGAGGCATGTTTGACATGTGTAGATTTTGCCAGGGCTGTGTGTGCATCATGCCATGCCAGTATCCAGTATCCATGATGTTTATTGAGATCCTGTTTCTGCCTTTTGGGTTTGTCTATTCATATTTATGTCTGAGGCCTATGAAAATGCCACTGTTTTGTTTCCTGCTGTGATGGTAGCAAGCACTGAGCTTCTTTCTAAGCAGTCCTCTGAAACTGGTTGTTTTCAAATTCAGCAGTATGTAGCTAAGGGTAAGGCCATCCCATCCTGCCTGCTAGGACTGGCCAGCTCGTTTGGGAGGAGACTCATGGAATGAATGGAGTTTTCACCATCTTGGTCCCTTGATTAGTCAGATAGGAGGAGGGAGACTCCCAGCAAAGCAGAACTGGTACAGAGAGTGGAAATCATTGCACTCAAAGGCTTGAAAGAGAAAACCCTGCTGTACAGGAAGACTCAATGACAGTCCTAGATTCTGTCCACTGTCTACTCCAGTTTGCAGCTCTTTGTGGAGACTAACCCCAAAGTCCCATTAACCTCTAAGGTTTCTTCCTTCTTATGAACTCAACCAGGTACCAGGAGGCAGGGCCCATCTTATAAGTAGAATCAGGATAATCAGAAAGGGCTTTGTGCTTTGAATTTCTTAGAGCATCAGAGACCACTTCTGAGTTTCAAAAAGAGTACAGGAAATCACCGTAGAGCAAGATCTGACGAGATACAGTTGAATACTTCAGCCTGTCTGGTATCTTCATCAAACACACTGGGAAGACATTGGGCTGAGCTTGCCACAGCACTATATTATTGAAGATCAGAAATACTGCCTACATATAGTCTCCCTTAGTTTTGTTATTCTCAGTAGGATTTCAGTTTCTTCCATTCATGAAGAATCTATGGCTTTTTGCCTGAAATCAGGTAGTCATCAGCTACCACTTGTGTCTTGAGCCCTCTTAATAACATTCCCCTCTTCTGGAACCATGTACTTTCCATTGGCCCAGCTTGCTAGCCAGTGCCTTTAGCAACTCCACCCAACTCCTCTAGCTTTGGCCATAAATGTTTGGCCATAAAGCATCAGTAAGGGAATCACCTCAATTTTGTATTCAGTCAGTATATATGAGGAATATATAGAAATAGATATAGGTAGAGCAGCATAAAGGGCCCCATTACATCACCCCATGAGTGCTTCTTTCCTTGAAGGTCTCAGATGTCTCTGTAGCTAATGAGTCACTAGTAACAACACAGTGATAGACGGCTGAATGATTTAAATAGCTAGTCACACATGCTATCTTGCACTACAGCTCGCCAATCCTCATTTTCAACTCTTCTGTGCAATCCTTTAGTGATTTACCACAGGCAAGAGGCTGGTATGTGTTCCAGAAAGGCCTGATTTATATATGAGTCCCTTGATCACACATGGGAGATCCTGGCTGACAGACCCAAAGCCCTAGATCAGTTTGTAATGATTGGGTTTTAGCATCCAAGAACAGGTATTTAAGCTGGCTTAAACTGCCCCAGATTCTGTCTATACCATTGTATTTCTCTGGTTTTATTCCCAGCAACCTGTTACAGTGACTACGTTAGGACATTGGAGCCAAATAGCCTTGTCGAAGAGGCCAGGGTAGCTGTCAGGTACTGAGCCAAATGTTCCATGAATGAGGTACTTGGTTTTAAACCTGCTAGTAGGCCATCATTTTTTTTTGTCTGATGTTCCCCAAAACACACACACACACACTTTCATAAGACATAGAAATAATAGAAATAATAGGAATTTTGTTTTGCAGATATTTATTTGAAAGCAAAGAACCAAGTGGAATTTTATACTTTTTTTTTTTTGTAGTGAAATCCAAGTAAATTTTTACTGTACTTTACAATGTTACTTGGAGTAAAGGGCAAGCAATACATGATTTTTAAGCCCTTACTACCTTTGGTGTTCTCTCTGAACTACGTTGCCTAAGTACAGCAGAGCTGAGACTAGAAGCAGAATTTTCAGATATACCAACGGTGCAAATACATTATAAAGAGCCCATATGTAGTACGCAGGTGTGTGTGTGTGTGTGTGTGTGTGTGTTTGGTGTGTTACAATGTCCTCAGACAAAATGACTTTCTTATCTTTTCATAGGATTAAAGCTATGTCCTGATGACTAGTCTCTGAAGTTGGTGTGGCTCTGATTAGCATTTTTCTTTTATCTTAATTCAGTTTTTCACTCTAGCTGGTCGGAAAAGAAAATTTAAAGGAAGGAGGAGTGGAGATTTTGGCATCTGATGCCCTGACAGAAACGATGGTATCAATCAGGGGTTCTCTGGGGTCTGAAATTGAAAATTATTCCTCTCAGTTGTCTGTGGACTCGCATTCAACTGCAAATTCTGGTTGACTGTTTGACTGGTAATCAACAGTGAATGTTTTCATCCAAGGTCTGAAAAGAACCTGGTTAGTAAATGCCCCCAAACAAGCGCTGTCAACTGCCTTTGTTCCCTACAACAACACTATTTATTTCTTTTCCTCCAGTCACTGCACTTTGCAGCTGTATATTCCTCAAGACCATTTTTAAATAACCACCTTCTTTTCAGAATGGTTGCTCTTATTTAAGTGTCTGTGCTGTTCCCCAAGACCCCAACAGCAGGTGATCACATCAGGCCCTTTTGAAAAATCTTTCCAGCAGGTTCTGTTGGTAGTATTATAGCCTCTCTGCCAGCACCATAATCAGAACTGCAGGTAAATTCTGCCTTGGTACTTAAGAGGCTGCTGTCAGGGATCGCAAACCTCAGCTAGTGGTTCTGTTGTAGTGACTGCTAGTTACGGGACTGAGCTTCATTGAGACATAGCCATGTACATGCATGTTGATGCATTGAGTTCCATTTTCTAAGACAGGGTTCCTGCTAAGAGTCTAAGCATGGCTGGGACATAGCACATGACCTGGAAGTAGAAGTACCGTGGTTCTATGACAAAAGAAGTTTGCTAATCATGCCTTCCATGGCCTGTTGTTGTCTCATCTTTTGAGCCTGCATTCCCTACTCTGCAATTTTTCTGTTTTCTTTTTTCTGAGTTCCTTTCAGTCTTGTTAGGTTTGGGGGAGTGAGTGGGTAGGCTGCAGAGTGGGTAAGATGCAGATAAAGATGGTAGGTTGAATGGTCCTCTAGGAAAGAGGTTAGTGCCCTAGCACTCTATGATCGGTCTCAGGTAGAAGGCTTATTCTAACCAGAAAAAGCAAGGTGTTCCCTCTTAGAGGCTTCCAAGAGAAGGAGGGCTATTGCATTGTAAGGGGACAGGCTTAGTCAATATGCTTTTTATACAGTAGGGGAACAGTACACTCATGCCTTAGGCTTCATAACAGGTGTCACTTTTTATGTAGGTTTGGTTCATGTATAACCCATAGAAGATGATAGTTGTCTGGCAGTTCCCTGGACCATCTGAGTGTGAGGGAGAGTATATTCTCTCCATATTCACAGTCCTCTGTGCTTAGGATTATTTACTCAGAGGACATGAATTGTCTCACAGTCTCTGTTACTTTTGCCTCTGAATATACTGTGGCTATTTCCCTTGTACAAAATATGCCTTCAGTCAATAATGCTGTCACTCATACCATGTCCATCTGATCATTTAGATCTGTCTGCGGTTCATATCTAGAAGGCCTTTGAGCTTTATACTATTCCAAGCTACAGTGATCTTGCTCCATTTTTATTCTGTTTTTTTCCCAGCTATCCATCAGGAACTGATGCTACTTATTGCTTTGTTGTTTTGAAAATAAACAAATAAGCAAACAAATCTTGCATATGCTTGGTGCCCTATAAATCTTATCAAGGGTATAGCCTGTGCCCCATGCCAGATCTGCCACCTGTCCTCAATAAGACAAGTGAAAGAGTCAAATTAAGAGCAGAACTCATAAAAATGATGTTTACCCAGTATGGCTACATCAACAAAAGAAAAGGGGGAGACAAAGAGATACAGAAAACAATACCTTTTTCAAGTCTATCTTTGGGATCCTGAAGCAATACTAAAGTATAAATAGAAAGCCGAGGACATGTGTGCCTAAGAAGCCCCACTTAAGATCAATCATTGCCTGGGCTTCAGTATTCCCTGTAAAGTGCTATGGGAAGTTACTAAACTGGGTGAAATCTCTTTTGGGAAGACAAATTTCCCTTCTGGCTGGAGCCTCATTTTCTTCTAGCATGGGATTATTGGAGAAATTCTTCTATCTTAGGGGTCCATTGTTTCAATAGTGTTCTCGTGAGATTGAGAGATACCGTGTGTGTCTCTTTCAAACAGCAATTCTCCACCTTCCTAAAACTGTGACCTCTTAATATATTTTTCTTCATGCCGTTGTGACCTCAAACCATAAAATTATTTCATTGCTGCTTCTTAGCTGTGATTTGGCTACTTTTATGAATCATAATGTAAATACATGGTATGCAGGGTATCTTATACGTGATCCTGAAGAGGCTGTGACCCAGAGACTGAGAACTTCTGTTTTAGAACATCTTCGCTTCTGCTGGGCTTGATACATGAGTGTCATGAGCATAGGCCATGGCCTATCTCCTTCTGTGATTCCCTAGGGTTCCACACAGTAATTCATACACAGGCCCTGCTCAGTACACCTGAGTGGATTCCCTGAATCTAGTTTGGAGCAGGATCCAATGTCTACCATCAATGAATGCTTTAAAATGAGAGAGATATATTAATTAGTCTCTTTAAAAACTGCTGTGATAAAGCCACAGGAATGTAGGTTTAGAGCAAGGCACGAGTGGCTACCGGGAATTTGACCTGAGGTCCTCATTCTTGTGCAGCAAGTACTTTACCCACTAAGTCTTTTCCCCTGCCCCAATGTGCAGTTTAGGCAGTTTCCAGTTCTTGTTCTTTCATGAATCTCAAACTTAAGGTCAACTACATGCAAGGTAGTTGTCTGGCTGCAGGGGACAATACAGGGAATCAAAGTCCTTTGTTTCATGGGTTCTGCATTTTGTACAGTAGAAGAACACTGTACATTCTGGGAACAAATGGCAAAGGAACAGAGCACCTCTGGGACTCCTATTATAGCTGAGTGCAGTCAGGGAAGGCTGGGGGGATTCTTCAAGAAGAATCTCCCATGAAATGAGACTGCAAAGGTAATGGAGAGAAAGGGGATGAGGAGAGCTGTGACAGGCTGGCAGGGTGGAGGTAGAAAATCATAGAGCAATGAAGCAGGGCTTTGCTCCTGCAGAGAATGGGGGCTGCTCCTGGAGAAAATGGGACTGATGCTGGATAGAATGAGTGACTGTTTCTGCAGAGAATGCGGGCTATGTTCCTGTAGAAGATGCAGAAGAACTTCTGCAAAGCTTCGGACTCGGTTCTCCGCAAGACCGCCAGAGGAGGGAGGAGGCCGCAGAGTCTGATTTATGTTAGAAAACGACCCTTTCAACAGCTTATAAGGAGCAGAACCCACAGGGCAAGAGGAAGGTCAGAAAGGCCAGAGAGAAGTTTTCTCGTCACTTGCGTGTTTGATAGGGGTTCTGAAATTACTTCTTTGACACATCCCCAGAAGGAATGAGTGAACAGGTGAAAGTGATTTATCCACAGAATAAGGCATCTAGCCTTCCTAACTTTCATACCTTTGGAAAAGTTATTTTATCAAATCAATTATGTAGGCAAGGCTCTCTCCCATCCAGGAAGGAGGCCAATCTTACGAGAAATGTCCCAGGGCTACCAACTCCAATTCTTTGTTCCTTTCTTCTGAAAAGAGATGGCTATTTCAAGCCTCCTGTCGGCTGCCCAGGGCCATCTGAGATATCTTCCAGTATGCCCACAAGCCCCTAGGCTACTGTTTTCTCCCTCCTTCAGCAGATTTTAGAGTGCTCCTTGATGTGCCCAGCTCATATGAATACTAACCAAAGTGTGGGGCCATGCTAGCTGTGCTTCCTGTTATGTCAAGGGCTGCTGCTCACACAGAGTGGGGACAAGCTATTCTAGAAGTTCTGCAGTCAGTACAGCTGGACCCTGCAGATCTGCCACTGTGCTAGACACAAGGAAGAGAGGTGATCAAGATGTGATATTTGCAGTTTCACAGGCATTTGCCTGATTACCCTTGCCTTGACTTTCTATTGTACTCATTTGTTTATCAACATCCTTTATGTAAATACAAAAGTAGCCAAGTGACAGCAGACTGCTTTGCCAAAAATGCAAAACTGTCTGCACCTGTTTCCTGGAGCAGCCTCCAGCAGTCTGTGTTCTGGAAATCTATTAGATGTGTTTGAGATCAAAGCAGGTAACAGGAAAGCTGTAGCCGGGACTGATTTGAGATTCTAGCTGCATCCCAGAGCACCATCTGGGCCTCCTCAGAAGCATCTGCTGCCCTTCTCCATTCTCAAAGCTCTCTCACAGAGAGTAAGGCCAGATATATGGTTGAGGAGGAACCAACAGATGGCCAGGTACCTGAGCATTGGTAGGGTTAAAAGCGTCAAGTCACTATCCTTGTAGGATACAGGTTAGAACTACCAGTGCTCACACCTTCCTTTCTCTCTCTCTCTCTCTCTCTCTCTCTCTCTCTCTCTCTCTCTCTCTCTCTCTGTATGTACGTATGTATGCATGTATGTATGTATGTCATTTTCTCACCCAGTGCACTGCCAGATCTATGATGTTTGTCAGAAACTAGTCTGCCTCCATTCATGCTGTCAGTCAATATGTGTTTACAAACTCATATACAGCCCTGTCCAGGTCTTGAGGACAATGAACAATATTATCAAGGTTAACATTTTCAGGAAATTTAGGGTTTGGTGAGAACAAGCAATACAAATTCTTTCGGATCATGAGAGTATATCCTCCAGGACCTGGGTCTGAACTCCCTTTAGCGCTTGAGATATTTGCTGAAAGAATTCACAGGAGATACACAGATCAGAGATTTTCTTGATTACTTAGAGCTTATTACAAAGTAAGCAGGTGAGGCTGAGCAGGGGAAAACAGACCACTGTAGCCAGATAATCTCACAACTTAAGCCAGAACAGCAGCTACAGAGACCAGCATTCCCATCTGATATATAGGTAGGCCTTTCCAGTTTCTAAAGTCTATAGATCTGACAGCTTCTAGAGAACTGAGTACAGGGAGTCAGTTTCTTGCCAGTGTGATTTGTAGTCCCCTTTACATTAACTCACCAGGAGGGAAGGGCCATTGTGCAACCCGCCACTCCTGTCTTCTCCTGTCTTCTGTAGGACCAGGCACATTGTGAAACTTTGTTGAGGAGACAAGTTCCCCCTCTTTCAGATGAAACCCTCCTCCAGCTGCCAACGCCTTCAGACTTTGATTTTCTAGCAGAAGATTCCTGAGGTGATTCTAATTTCTTGGGTTCCATACTTTAAATGATCCAAAAAAGAAAAGGACATGAGTCATGGTAGAGTATATCCATTCCCTCCAGGCGGGCTGGTTACAAGATGCCTTATGCACATCCATTTTATGGAATGAAAGAGTTGAGAAATAAAATTTCCTATTCTTAAGAAGTTTCTGTCCTGGTGCAAGACATAGGTATTAATACAATTAGAAACACAAAACAAACAAAACTCAGCCTGAACTAGCCAGGCTCTCTCTCTCTCTCTCTCTCTCTCTCTCTCTCTCTCTCTCTCTCTCTCTCTCTCTCTGTCTTTATTTAAAGAAAAAAGCATTTTATGAATTCTTTTAGGATTTGACAATGTGTTTTCATTGTATTTACTCCCTAGTTTACCCCTACCCTAACCTAACTTCCTCTCCATGAAAAGAAACATCAAGTTCATTTTGTGCTGCCTACACATCCATATTCCTGGGTTTGGGGCTATGGTGGTGGGCCTATCCAGGGTCACATCCTTAAAGAAAATGACTCTCTCCTTGAGAATCCAGCGACTGTCCAGAGCTCCTCCTTAAGGAGCTGGTGTAGGCAGGCAGTCCCTCCCTGTTCCTTGCTAGGATATTGACAGACCTCATCGTGTGGGAATCTTGCAGGCAAGCATCGTTGGACATTCACAGTGCAGTGGTCTGTCATGTCCAGACGACACATTTTTACTCCCTGACCTCTGTCTTTTACAGTCTTTCCACCTTCTCCCCCACCATTGTCCCAGAGTCTTGAGGGAGGAATGTGATATACCCCACTGACATTTATTCCCTGAACTTTGACCTGTCTTTGGCACTGAGAAACTTCTCTTATGCTAGATGGGAGCTGCAGTAATCTAAAGCGAGAGAGAGAGAAGAGAGATGATTTCAGAGGGTGGTTTGACTCCCTAACTCTGTTATTCTCATTCTTGTTGAAGCTGCTGTACAGATTTTAAGGGAAGCCTTTCTTTCCTTTTAAGATACCTATCGTGTTTGGCTTCCCTATATATTGTACCATTTTCTGTCTAATGTTGTTCCTTATTCCTCCAGGCCTAATCACAGCCTCGGGCTGTTTCTCTAAATAAACCTCATTTGTCCTGGGATTTCTACATCAGCTTTCTTTCTGCACTGTCTTTGGATACTGTTATTATTACATTTAACACAAATGTCTCCATGCCCACCCTTATTGTCCAGACTCTATTCCTGCAAGATTGTCTAATAGGATATCAAAACGGTGTGAAATGTCCCTCTGTGCTGGTGCCAGGCTCCTAGCCTTGTCATTCTCTCAGCATTGGGTAAGAATTCCAACTTCTTAGAGTCCATTGTTTCAAGAATCTGATGGCCAAAGGGAGGGGCATGATGTATATTTCAAACACCTGCGTCCCTGCCAGGAGAGTTACACACCTAAATGATGGCACACTGGTGCATCAGCTACTAAGAGTAGGCTTAGAAGGAAGCTTGACTTCACACATGCCTTTGGGAGAACTGAGTTTTATGTTACATTTTCTGGAATGTCACTGAAACATTTTCGAAAAGACAGTAGCATGATTTCATCTTTATTCTTAAATTTATTTCTACCATGGGAATGGATGCTAGTCTCTCAGCTTTTGTGTTCTTGAAAGGGAAGAATTCACATGGGAACACTAGCAGAGTGAGCAGCTAAAGTTTATCTTTCACAATAAAGAAAATGAAAATCCACCCTCTAGAGTGAGAGTAAAACAAGGTGAATGGCCACTGCAAAGTCTGCTTCTAAAAGCTAATATCTTGCCTACCCCTACGGTGATCCCTGCATTCCCTTTCCTGGAATAGATACAAGTTTCTTAAAAGTTGTCCTTAAAGTCAGACTGTTTAAATGTGTTGCATTGCATATAGGGATGTGTATAAATGTGTGTAATTACCCATAATGTTGAAAAGATGACTTGGGGAGACAGGCAGGATGCCTTGTACATCCTGCTCCTCTATGGGAAATTGGCGGAGCATGCCAAGATTTGCGCAGAGCCCTGTTTGTCCTCGTTTCTGGTTGGTGTGGTTATGGTATACTGCAACCCCTCTTATTTGTCTTCCCCACTGCTGACCACCCAACAGTTTAACCTTAACATTAATTTTAACCCTAACTGAGGAAGGGTGATGAGTCAAAGTCCTGTTCCTGTAATTTGGTAAGAGATGATGGGCTACGAAAATAATGGTGGCCAAAAGTTATCTGGTATTGTCTCTTCCTCCTTCTGTCTCTATCTGCAACTCTCTGTCTGTCTGACCATATCTGTCTCTGTCTCTCTATATCTATGTCTCTCTTTCTCTCTCTCTCTCTCTCTCTCTCTCTCTCTCTCTCTCTCTCTCTCTGTGTGTGTGTGTGTGTGTGTGGTGGGTGTCTTTCTTTTTTCCTTCCTTCTTTATTTTATTTTCCCTTTCCTCATTCCCTCCTTTACTTTCCTCCCCATCTATCTATCTTCCATTATTTTCTTCCCTTATTTACTCACATTCTTTTTCCTCTTACTCCACACGTGGTCTTTTCACGTTTGCACAGTTTTGGTAAATAATCTAGCATCTCTTGGTGCCTGAAGCTAGAGTACTGGTGCCTGAAGCTAGAATATTGGTCTTATTAAAAACATGTAAAGAAAGACTTAGCAGAATTTGGTGATTGACTCTATGGAGTGTAGGAACAAATGAAAAATAAGCAAATGACTTCTTAGCTGGTGGTGTGTGTGTGGCTGAGTGAGCAGCCTAAAGGAGGGAGAGGATTCCTTTGCAGAGAAGTAATTCTGAATATGGTAAATTTAAATACCTGTGAAATATGCTAAAGTTGTCAACCAGGAATTGGCTACAATGTACTGGATTTCTGGAGAGATGCATTCAGTTGTCAGATTATAGGTGATGTGTTAAACCTTGAGGCTAAATGAGAATCCTTTAGCTGTGACTGTAGATAGGAAAGTCAGAGAAATAAATACTCCAGTATTTGTAACAGCGAGGGAAAGAAAGGAGGTCACAGAGGAGCCCATGATAATATTAAAATAGGAGGAAGAAATAGAAGAGAACAGCTAGCCAGGCTCCCTGGCAAGAAAGGGGCTTGGATACGAAGGACATGATCTCTTGTTTCTCAAATGATACTGAGAGGTGGAAAAAACTATGAGTCAGTGACATCAGGCTACACTTTGAGGACACCACTGGATGCCTAGGGAGGTGTTTAATGGATTTGTGGGTTAAAACTCTCAGGGTAGATGCAGGAGAGAATAGCACCAGTGAGCACAGGGAAGGTATATAACACATTGTTCTGATTCTATAAAATACAGGCATACATTTTAAGAGCCTTGTTATGAAGGGTGATCATCTCAAACGAAGAGGTCCTATGTTTTCAAGGGTAAGACAGCGATCTTTCAAAAGGAGGGCATAGATTATTGGAGATTTGTTATTGTAGTAGTATGCCCACTGCTTATATCATTTTAAAATAATAGCTTTGATGCTGGGATATGAAATGTTACCTGGTAGGCTGATTATATTTAAGAATTGCTCCCCAATGCAGTGTTCAGACATAGGACTACAGGGAAGTGATAGGATCATGATGGCTTTGAACTTTTTATTGGATTAAACCTTTGATGGCTTTGTAATTTAGTAAGGGGGTAGAAATTATAAAGTAGGACCTAAATGGAGGAAGTAGGTTTCTAGAGGCCCAACTGTGTTCTATCTTCTCCCAACTCTCTCTGTCTCTTTATTTCTCTGTGTGTGTGTCTGTGTGTATTTCTGTGTATATGTTTATATGTCTGTGTGTATGTCTGTGTGTATGTGTGTGCATGTATGTGTGCATGTCTCTGTGTGTGCATGTCTGCATCTGTGTCTGTATCTCCGTGTGTGTGTATCTCCATGTGTGTGTCTATGAGTGTGTCTGTGTGTAGATGTGTTTCTGTGTGTGTCTATGTGCTTGTGTCTGTGTGTCTCTGTGTGTGTCTGTGTATGTGTTTATGTGTGTGTATGTATGTATCTGTGCCTGTGTGTGTATGTGTGTGTGTCTATGTGCTTGTGTCTGTGTGTCTCTGTGTGTGTTTGTCTGTGTGTATGTGTCTGTGTCTCTGTGTATGTTTGTGTGCCTCTCTGTGTCTTTGTTTCTGTGTGTGTGTTGTGTATGTTTTCTGGTTACAGTAAGACAAACAGCCTTCTCTGTTACCTGTTCCTGGTGTCTTATATGTTCCTCCTTCATAGGCTTATCATAGTAGATCCAGTCTACTGTAAACTGAAACCTCTAAAATCAAGAGCCAACATAAACCTTTCCTCTCCTACACTGATTTATTCAGGTATTTAATCAGAGTTGCAGAAAGCTATCAGGCACAAACCACTTCAAAGTACAAACTTCATTCCTAGTTTTCAGGACTTAGGAAGATAGAAGACAGGACAAATTTGTCTCAAAGCCAGTATCTGTTGACACAATGTTTCTCTGTTACGTGTCAAAGACTTCAATCTCAATAGTAAAATCATCACTCACTAATTTGGGGGAATTGATACTATATCAGTGGAGCTGGACAGATAGCTCAGTGGGTAGTGTCTCCTGTGCAAGCATGAAACCTGACTTCTATCCCCCAAATCCAAGATTTGTTTGATTTTGTTTTGTTTTGTTTTGCCTTCTTTTTCTTTAAAGATGAATGTGGCGAGGCACACTCCAAATCAGACTATTGGAGAGACAGAGACAGACATATCCCTGGGGGATCTCTGGCTAGCCAGCCTAGCCTATTTGCTAAGTTCCATGCTAATGGGAGACCCTGTTTGCATGGGTGCAATATCTCTGACAGTCATAGGAAGGCTGTTGGGACAGTTTTTGTGTGTCTGTTGTTTTTGAATAATAGATTGTGTTAGTTACGTTTCTCATTCCTATGTTAAAACACCTGACTCCCCCCCCCTAAAAAATATTTTAAAGAAGAAAGACTCTATTGAAGACTCTATGGGGCTCATGTTTTGAGGGAGTACAGTCCACCATGTTGTGGGAGAAAGGCAGCAAGAGTGTGAGACAGCAGATCACAATGTTGCATCTGGTTCTATGCTTGCTTTCTCTTTCTATATAGCTGAGAATCTAACTTTTAGAATGGTGCTATGTACTTGTGGAATGAATTTTCCCACCCAACTGACCTAATCAAGAAACTGCCAGTGGCTTGCTCTTGAGTATGCTCCTAAGCTGCTGAGAGATATTCCATCGTAAAGAAAAAAAACTGATGTGTCCAGGAATCCATTTCCATAGCTAAACTGCTCAAAAGGCACACAATGGTTCCATGATTTTTTTTTATACTTCTTATTGTTTTTTTTTTTCCAGTGCATACTTAAAAATCAATTTATATTCATTCTGGTGTGTACCAGGGGTATAGTATTTGTTAGGATGGAAAAGCAATTTTAATTTAGTGGGAAATGGATTTTCTTTATTATGGAGAAATGTAGAATAAAAGAGAGGCACACCAAATAAAATTCTCATTCTCCATCCCAGGAGGTGAAGTGGAAGATGGGATTGGCAGAAGTACAAGTTTAGATTTTGGTAATTCTCTGTGAATGTCTCCGTAGAGATTGTCTTTACCAATAAAAGCTCTTGGTAAAGTAGTAGAAATGACCTAGTTACTCCTGTCCTGTTGAACTGGGCATTCTGAAGCCCCAAAATGTAGTGAAACAGAGCCAAAGCCCAGAGATCTTGTAAACTCTCCCACGTACCTAGGTGTCCCGGAGATCTCCTTCTCCCTCCCAGAGCATCTGTATCTCCATTCATTAAGTGAATCCTGATACTGCCTATGGTGCTTGGTTTGGCTGAAGATTTTAACTGTGTGTGCAGGCTAGATTTTTGAAGAGGGAACCTCAATTTAAAAAATCCCTCCATCATATTGGCTCATGGACACGTCTGTGTGGGCATTTTCTTGATTGCTGATTGATACAGAAGGGTCCAGCCCACTGTAGACAATGGTACTGCTAGCCATTGTCATACGCGGAAAATAAAATAAATAAATCTAGAAAATTTTGGGGGATGAGTGTTGGTTTTTCAAGACAGGGTTTCTCTTTGTAGATCTGGCTGTCATGTAATTCATTCTTTAGACCAGGATGCCTCAAACTCAGACATCTGACTGCCTCTGACTTCCAAATGCTAGGATTAAAGGCAAATATCACCATTCCCAGTTTTAGAAAAAAAAAAAGTTGTTTTTGTAAACTTTAAGAATTTCTCCATTAGATCTGACATGAGAACATTTTATCTGACTGAACTAAACAAGTTTCTTAGACTTCAGGCACTGAATAAATATATGCCAAGTGAAAAAACCTGCAGGAAAAGTCAAAGAGAAGGTATCATTCTTTGATATAGGCTATTTGGGTACATCACTAGGAAAAAGATACAAAATCCCTGATGTAAGATTCTAGACTGTAAAAGAAAAAGATCGCGGACTGTAAACGACAAAACATTGACTCAAAGTGACTTTGAGACCATGGTATCTGTGCTGTCATGCTTTGTACTCTGTGTTAGGGGCCAGAGTTCCGTGAGCCAACCAGAGCAAGTTCTTTCTGAGAAGTCTACAGCTGGCCATAATGGCAGGCTCATAGCAGGCCACACACATATGCATGCGCCAGAGTTTCCTTGCTCTCCCAGAGGAATCACAAATACTCGGGCTCTACATCCAGTAGTACTGTCTTTCTTTCAGCCCAAAAACCAAACTAGAGTGCACAAGTGCCTTTCCTGGGGATGACAGAGGCTGCTGGGCCAGTGCCAGGTGTTAAGTGGGTGAAACCCCTTAGTGTTCATCTCTGGAGCTCAAGAAGAAAACTATCAATAGCTAGCCAGGCTGTAAAGAAAGAAGGGAGAGATTTTAGGCTAGCTAGCAACAAAATAAAAGTTCTTGCCTTTTCAGGAAGGGTCATTGGAGCACACATATTTGGCAAGGAAAGAAAAAGAAATAGGATGTTGAACATCTCCTTTGGGAAGGAGAGATAGGATTGTGAGTAGCCTTGCTTTTATTGGCTTTAAAAAAAAGCATATTCAAGAGGAAATATGAATTAAGAGCTTCTGAGTCTACCCCCTTACTCCTTTCTGTAATAATATCAGTGGTAATAAAATCACAACCTCTCACCTGACGTGACTCAGCTGACATCACGAATCAGGCTTTGCTCACTGCAAAACAAAGCATTTAGAATGTACCTTGAAATTAAACTCTATTCTTATCTGTTTTGTCCTGTTTTATTCTTCATGTTCATATATTATCTGTCACTTTGATTATCATCAGCAAAGTATATGAAAGAGAAATACAAGTTAGGGTGTGTTTCTCTGTGTAATCACTTACAGCTTCCCAAGTTACAACTGAAAGAAGACATGCTGTCTCACAGGGATTTACTTTTCTCCAGCATGGTCCCCTGTGTTCCTGCTTCTGCATCAGGGACCACTCCTGCATAATTAGCCTTCGGTTGATTTCCTGAAAAATATAGGTCTTGGAATAAAAATCTCTATGAAGATATGATTGTAGCTAATTTGTCTGCTACTGTTCATAATAATGAAAGTCATTTCAGAAGAAATTACTTTTTATAACTTTGAATTCTCCAAGGTAGGCTGGCCTTCACTGTGGAATTCTTTGAAGCTTCAAGGTTCTCGGCTTTGATGTTTCACACATAAAATCAACTCCTCTATCTTCACCACTGATATTACTGCAGGAGACTTAAAGTGGGTTGAGGGCGAGTTAATAATGTTTTAGAAGTTAGTGGTATATCTGGCAAGCAAAGCACCCCAAGTTGATAGGTGAGTTTCATGAATCCATCTGATTGGAGAAATAGTATAAATAACTCTGGCCATCTGATTTTCTACAAATCTTCCAGATAGCTCTACCCACAAAATAGATTCTCTCTAGCTAGACTCATCACTCAATACTGCACTTCTGTCCACATGCACACCTTTCAATCAGGTGTATCTATTTTCAATGGATACAACATAGCTTAGATATGTTTTCCTCCTAAAGACCTGGACACACATGGCAAACCTCATTTAACAAAACCAAAATCAATGCACTTGTCAAATCAACCAACAATCCACAGGCCAGAGGCTGTCTTTTGTGACATGGGGTTGGAATAAAGATTATCACTTGTCTGTGTGATGTGTCAGTTACTGGAGTTCACAGTGATTACTGTGTATCAGTGTCTTCAGTACCCAGATTTCTATGACTTTGTGATGTATGCCACATAGTTTAGGGCCCCTGTCAGATGACAATCACCACCAGCTATCCTAACAGACAAGCTTCTAGCTTTTGTTACCACACAGAGTGTCAAAATAACATCAAGAAATTAAATTACCAGAAAAGTAGGTATGAGTTAATGTTCCCTATGTATCTCTACAGCAGAACCTCTTTCAAATGTACCATGACTCTCTGTGCCTATTTAACTAATTATTTGCTTACAGCCTTTAGACTACAAGGTCTAAAGGGCTAGTGTCTTGTTTGTTCCTCTCCCACTGTTATTTTTCACAGGCTTCATTCAAGAAGGGTGGTAGAATCTGGATTCATTTTATATAATGAAAAATAAGTCTCCTTTGCAAGTTAGTTTTGGAAACAGTAATAGACACACCTCCATAATGTTATTACATAACACATTGATGGAGAGAGCAGAAAGTTGTCTCCAAAAAGGAAAAAAACCCCCTATTTGTGATATATATTCCACAGAAAAGTTGCAGTGAATACAAAGACACAGAACGGGCTCTTGGCCTGGGCTGGGGTCAGAAATATGAACTGGATTTCATAGGATTTCATAGGAGTCCTTGAAAATTTTTGTTTGCCTCTGTCTCTAGACAAGAATTATTTAACATTATTATAAGTTAGATACAAATTACAGAACTGTATACCAGCCCGAGGAATGGAAAAGACAAATTCAGTAGTTTAGAGGGAACTGGCTCAATAGGTGACTTTCTCCAGGACATAGTAGGAGTTACTTGGCTTACTTTCAAATTTCAAACTGTCTTCCTTCTTTCCTTCCTTCCTTTCCTGTCTTCCTTCTGTTTCCTCCCTCCTTCTCTCTCTCTTCTTCTTCTTTCTTTCCTCCTTCCCTTCTTTCTTTCTTTCTTATAAATCACAACAAGAAGTTATCTCAAGAACAGATTGTTTATAATCATATCGAGAGTGGTCTCATCAGCCATGGCCTGGTTATTTACATATGCACATGCAGCAGGTGTTAATTTAATATGCAGAGCTACTTGAGTTGGCTTTGCTTCAAGTCTTCTCGAGGAACCTCAAACTACAGTTTTAAAGGTTCTATGATTTCCTGTGCTGATGCCATGCTTCAGAAAATCTACCAGATTTCTTCTATTATCTACAAATTTGTACAGATTTCCCTTTGTTCTGCATTCCCAAATGACTCCCGTATTCTTGGCTGCTAGGAAGTGATACTGCTCACCTAAACTGCTGAGGCCTCATAAAGCAAGTAAAAGAACAGGGTTTTATTTAACTTAATTTTTAATTTTTCAAAGCTCCACAGAATTCAAACTTCCCTCATTAAATATGGCTTGCTACATCTAATTAAATCAACATGATATGCAGGCAAGCTTTTGGTTGTATAAGCAACATCTTCTATTGTATTCCAGCAAACAATACAACAGACTGTCCAAGTCAATGACTACATAGTGATACTGTCCTACAAAAGATAATGATAAGCAGACATTCTTAATTGATGGTAGGGGGATATGTAAAAAGCTAAAGTTAGATTAAAACAGGCAAGTGTTTTATCTCAGCTTCCACATCAGGTCCTACCAAATATTTATGAACTCCCAAGAACTTAGGAGAACAGAAAAGGGCTTTCATGTCTATTGCAAAGTTAAGACATAATGCAAGAATACCCTCCATTTTTAATGTAGCTCTAGTCAATTAATTTTTTGGTTATCATTTCATGAAGCTACCTGGTTGATACTTGGTTTTGTTGCTGTTGTGATTTAGAGTTCTGGAAACCAATGGTATAATTAGAAGTTTGTCTAATTCTCCTATCTAAGCCTTACTGATTTCCTTCTGACCTCTGGGAGGAGTAGCAACAGATAGTAGATCCTTTATGGGAGAATCAACCTCAATACTAATACTACTAACAATATTATAAAAAACAGAAATGGAAAATGAGCTGTAGCCAATTTATTATTGGGAATTTACAAGTGTCAAAAGTATGATGGGTGCTCACATCAGGCATAATATAACTGACATGGACATTCAGTCATGTTTGTGGTACACAAAACAAGGTAATAAAGCTAATTAGACATTACTTAGGGCTAAGGCAATGGCTCAGCAGATAGGCACATCCATAGCTCTTCTAGAGGACCCCAGTTTAGTTCTCAGCATTTCACATCTGCCACAACTGTAGCTCCAGGAAATCCAACACCCTCTTCACGCCTCCATAGACACTGTACTCATCTACACAAACCCATATTTAGAAACACACATAAAGATAATAAAAATACAAAATAAAATCTTTCAAATATGTATTAAGCAAAATATCCCTAAGAATAATGATTAAAGCTATTTTTCAAAGGAGAGAACAGATGCTACATATAGTTTATAAAAATGAGAAAAAGTTTTACAGAGAAAGATGTGTTTGATTTATAATGCCCTAGGGTGTAATATACATAGCTTATCAGAAACACAGCAAAACAAACTTAAATAAAAAAAAAATGGTCAAATAACTCTGGATTAGGTAACCAATAGATCTGTTTTTGTAATATTCCATTATTAACTTGTACATTATATCACTGTGTATCTCCTACTGAAATCTACTAGCCAGGAAACTACTAGATTTAAATTAAAATGAGGTAGTATTATGTATGTATTTTAGACAGGAAGAAACTATGGTTATTGTGCCAAACGTAAGCATGCTTGTCCTATAAAAGGTTAATTAGTAAGTATTTTGACTTTTGGTGCTTCAAGAATGTCACAACTATGAATTCTGCAATTGTTGTGCAACTGTTGTGGACAGTCATTGACAATATGTAGGCAAATGGGTTTGCTTGTGTTCCATAAAACTATTTACATATACATCCAATAGGCCATTTATATCTGCAGTATAATGTTTGTTCTGTTATCAAATCATACATGCATTCTCACAAATAGAAACTTGCACAGTGTCAAATCGTGAGGAGCTTCCCCTAGAGCCTACAGATTTTAAATTTCTCTTACTAATATTTCTTCCATATAAATTTAACCTGGAGAGAACTGAACAACTTATTTGAGTTTTTCTATATGAGGTAACAATGGTTCAATAAACTGTCTTCAGCTTTCCTCTCTTTTTTTAAAAAGAAATTTTAATTTATATTTATATTTTATGTGAACTGGTATTTTGCCATTGGTGTCAGATCATCTGGAACTGCAGTTACAGACAGTTGTGAGCTGTCATATGGGTACTTGGAATTGAACCTAGGTACTCTGGAAGAGAAGCCAGTGTTCTTAACCACTGAGCCATCTCTTCAGCCCCAGCAATTCTCTTTTATACCATTAAAATAATCTATCTGATTTTTGTGACACTCTAGGAGATCTCAAAGATAGTTTTGTGTATAAAATATGACTTCAATTATTTGATTTGCTTTTTCTATTAAGGATTAGGCAAAAGCAACTGTAGAGTTATTTAGATTCTGGATAAAGATGTGACAGTATGGTTTTGGGTGTAGCTCAGTGGTAAAGTACTTGCCTAGCACACATGCAGTCCTAGGTTTTATCCCCTGTAGTAAAAAATAAAGCTATGACAAAGAGAAAAACATAAAAAAACAAAGGATTTAATACAAATGTAAATAACAATTTTTATTATTGAGAGAGTATAATTGTTTTGATATTAATGGTCAAAGTGGACATAAATTACAGAGGCTGCTCTTAAGAACAATTATTCAATGCCTTGATCAATGTACAGAAGAGTAAAAAAGAAGACGATCCTTCCCACGGAAGCTGAAAGTATTGCCCAGTAAACAGCGCTCTTCAGCCCATCAAAACTGAACAAACTTTGCTAATGTCAACAACTTCTAGAGACTTCCAGATCTAAACATATAAACAAGACACAATGCTTCGTTTTCAAGGTCTGCTCATGGCAATTGTCTCCTATGCACTACTATTTTACTCTAAAAGCCTCTCAAGGTTCTTTGGCATCACAACTACCCAGTTTAGATGTTATTCAGGTGGAATACCACACATGTACCTACAGAAGCATTGCAAAAAATGGCACAATATTCATACACAATATGCTATCAATAGTTACTATCCAGCAGTGTAGCTTGTTTTTAGCTTCCAGTGGGTTTTAAAGTTCTCTACCTACCTAGGTAGAAAACACAATGCTATGCAGGGACCTAATTATCTTATGTGTGACCATCACCAGAATCTCTCTTGGATCTTAGATCCATGAAGTCTCAGTTCCCTCCTACAAAATGGTTGATTCATCAGGTTCTTGGGTCTTTAGGCTAAAGGTTTCCATTATACACAAAACTCTAATCAAATAAAATGATTGTGTCTTTTCTTTATTTCTGCAGATCCAAAGATCTAACCTGTGGAGGGAAAAATCTGTGCTTCCTTAGACCATGACTGAGGGGATAAGTGAGTTTGGAAGCTGCTAGAGATGATTTAGAAATCAATTCTGTTCTGTGAAACAGAAATGAAAGCCATCAACTGCATCTACAAGCTAAGCAAATAACTGTTGAGATTGCTGAAGACAATGAGGAAAACTGACACCTAGAGAGGAGAAGTACACACAACTAGAAAAACAGCACAATTGTCAGCAACACCCATGAGCTCCGCAACAGGCAGAATAGTGAGCTTAAAATGAGGGAACCCATTTTCCAAACCACTCCTGGGGTTACAGAATAGTACTCAGGTGATACAAGGTGGCAATCCATTTGCATAGATACTTATGCCACTCACATCTGGGCAATTGTCAACATCTGGGCAGTCTTTTAACATTGAATCTGACGACCTGTTTCATGATGTTAAGATGATCTTAACTCACCTGAGTTTTAACTTTGCTTTTTGATTTGTTGCTTCCCTTTTGGGGAAGAAGGGTGGTACTTAGTAGTCACGATTGAGCCTGTGACTGGTAGCAAACATTTTACACTTGGGAAAAAAAAAATCATGGCAAACTGCCTCGGATTTAAAATTGCTTGAATTTGAAATTCATTAACAGCAAGGGTTTGGAGTCCTTTATGATGGCAGTTATCCTGATGAATCATTTGTTTAATAATGTTCAAAGCCATTCAGGAAATGCACTTGAGTAAAGAAAACACGTAATGGAAATGTTCTGCAATGTTATTTGGACCCCCAACAAGAGCTGGCATTACAGGCCATTTCTAAGCATTTTACAGAGATTGTTGGCACCCTAGTCCATTCTGGCTGTGGCAGCAGCATTATTAAGTTCCAGATGAAGCAACCAGACACAAAGATTTGTCTATGTACTGTCATAATGCCCCGCTGTATTCATTCCTTTATGAATGGAAAAAAATGTGGTTATGGCCATGAAATCACTATTTAGAATTAAAAGACTTTTATATGTGAAAGGAATCTTTAGTTCTCACAAGATAACTGGCCTAATAAAAGGATCTTAACAAAAATAAATATTTAATTATTATTTTAATATTTATTTAAACCAAATATTTGTTTTAATAATATTTGGTTAATAACATGTTATTAATAAATATTAAAATTGGTTAATAAATATTTTAACCAAACCCAACCAAAGCAAAACAAAATCATAGTTAGTAATTGCAAACATGGCAAAAAGGAGTAGATACTTGCATAGCAACAAAAAGCTGGTAGGGATTTGGATTCTTATATTCATGTCATTACATTTGGGCTGTTTTATTGATTCTGTTGAATCTCCAATTTAGATTTCCTTAGCCTCCAAATAATCCCCCAGGACATGTTTTTTTCTGTGGTAGAAGACTTGTGTTTCCCCATCCCCCTATTCCACTGTATGTTTATGTGGAAGATGACAACCCACAGTTTAGTTTAGGGTTCCCTCAAACATTGTGGCCTGGTTAGTTCCCAACTTGACAAAAGATACAGCCATCACAGAAGAGAAAACCTCAACTGAGAAAATGCCTCCATCTGATTAGCCTGTAGGGAAATCTGTGGGGGGATTGATTAACGATTGGTGTGCCAAGGCCTGCCTATAGATGGTACTACCATTAGGCAAGTAATCGTGGTTTATATTAGGCTTGAATGGCTGGCCAGCAAGCTTCAAGGAACTTCCTATCCCCATATATTATTTCTGTTACTGTGACAAAAGGTACTTAGGAAGACAAGGGATTTTTTAGTTCAGAATTTCAGGCTTTAGTCCATCATTTTGTGGAAGTCAAGGGTGTAGGGACTGGAAGCAGCTGGTCACATTCATAATCAGTAGCAAACAGAAAGGAATGTCTGCATGCCTCTAATGCTAAGCTTGATTTCTCTACTTTTTTATAATATTTATAATATGAGAGGATACATGAATGTGAATGCAGATGGCTTCATAGACCAGAGGCATGGGATCTCCCTGGAGCTGTAGCCACAGGCTGTTGTTAAACCCCTAATGTGAGTTCCAGGAATCAGAATTGGTTCTCTGTAAGAGCAGATGTCTTAGTCAGTGCTCTTTTGCTGTGAAGACACACCTTGACCATGACAAATCTTATAAAAGTGACTTGTTTACAGTTTCAGGGGCTTAGTCCATTGTCATCATGACAGGGAAGCATGACACATATTATACTGGAGAAGTAACTGAGAGTTTCACACCAAGATCCACAGGCAGCAGGAAGAGAGAAACTGTGAGCTTGGAATGAGCATTTTCAAACCTCAAAGCTCAGTTCCCAGTGACACACTTCCTTCAGCAAGACCATATCACATATCTCCTAATTCTTCCAAATAAGAGCCCCTCCCTGGTGGCCAAGTATTCAAATCTATGAGCCTATGGGGACCATTCTCATTCAAACCACCAAAGGAGTACATGTTCTTCACCAGTGGCCATTTACCAGCCCTATTTTCTTAATCTCACATTTTTCACCACCCAAACCCAAAGAATGATGCCATCCACAGTGGGCTGAGACTTTCCAGATCATTTCCTGAAATCAAGACAGTTGTCCACAGACATTCCCACAGGCCAACCTGATCTAGACAATTCCTCACTGAGATTTTGCATCTAAGATGAGTCTAGATTATACTGAGTTGATCATTAAAAGTGAGGATCACAACCCACCTCTCCAGTTATGGGACTACAAGTGTAAACTACCATGGCTGGCACGTGATGTGCTTGTTGGAAATTAAACTGAGATCCTCAAGCATTTCGTACAGTCTTCTCTGCTCCAGAGTTTTTTTTTTTTTTTTTTTTTAAACCTTATGTAGATGTAAGTCTTGTGAGGTTCTGTTTCTGCATTTTAAGTGGAGAACATCAGAGTATCTAGCTTTGTGGATCATTGTGACAGATTGGATGATGTAATTTACCTGATTTCGTTGAGAGGGATCCTGGATAATAATGTGTACTTGTAGTTATGACTTAAAACTATTTCCTTATCAAAAGAACTAGACTTCCATCAAGTCCTTCCTCCCAAACTTCCATCACCTGTCTACTCTTCCTGTCTCCACTACTGCTACCCAGTACAGATCTCCCCCTTCCTCACTGTGATACCCACTTTGGGACTCGCTCCTCTATCATCTCCTCCCCATGAGAGGAAATAACTTTCCATACATGCCACTGCACTACATTCTCTGCCTTGAAATTCTAATATAAAATGCTGTAAGACTACGTGTTATACATTTCCTTACCCCTTTTCAGCTGAGCTCATCCTGTGGTTTGTTAGCCTCATCCCCACAACTTATCCTCCACTTGTGCTCACCTTCAGTTAACTTTAGCTCAATCTAACAATCCTCAACACAGTGGTGAACTTTCTTCTACATTTTCTTTCCTTATGTTTGGAACACTAAGGTCACGTCCTCGGAGAAGCTCTCCATGGTAAGAGCTTTATGGATGTATAAATTCTTAGACCTTATTCAGAACCACTGAGTCAGATTTTGTGTATGAGCAGGATCACTTGCTGTTCTGTACTAGCTTATCACAGATAATGCAGAGATCTATCATGTAAGAATTTCTGTGACCTACTTATGTTGATTTTTAAATATGACAGTACAAAATCACAATTTCAATAAGAGACAAAAAATTAGCAGAAAACATAAGACAACTGTGGATATATTAGCAAACATCCACAATTCTCCTGGAGAAAATGATAAATGATAGGAAGTGCTTTGCTCTGAATGCCAAGAACCCAGAATTTCAATCCTAAATCTTCTTACTTTCATGTCTTTAACTAACATTGTAGAGTCTCTAACTTGTCTTTAGGGCTCCAATAAGGGTTTTGTTCCAACCCTTGTAAAAGTCTTGAGTGATACTTCTGTAGTCAGGGTATAGCATAGCATGACTAGATGGGTTGAGAACAGTCTCACAATTAGGAGGGCCAGGAGTACATACCAAATTTTCAAAATTAGTTCATAAACTTGTAATACTATGTATGCCTCTAGTCATATTATTTAACCACATTGTACTTACTTTTAATATGTGTGAGATGGGTGTGACAACTATAGTTACAACCTCATCAACTTTACATTTGGAATTTCATTGAAATAGTGTTATGAAACTTTTAAATCCACAGGAAAGTAAGCACGACATTTACCAGCCCCTGGGCTGCAAAGTGGAGATGTCAATGATCAGTCCATGCCTTTGAGGATGAGGGTCAAAGAAATCAGGATGTGTATGGATGTACAGTCACAGCCAAGTTCAAGAGGATCATGAAAATGCTAATCTCTAACTCAGAGAGGAAATGGGATATATTTAACTGGGAGACGATAAGAAGGATAAAGAGACATAATAGGCATCTTAAAATATACAATAGACTGCTGTGGGGTAGCATCTCAGAAGGAATTCTCCATGTGGCATCAAAGGGAAGACTTAGGATAAAAAGGAAAGGGGATTTTAGATGGGCAACTAATAAAGACTTGGTAAATAGCCAGTAAAATCTGGCAATATCCAGAAAAACTTAGGTTTGTAGGAGAGAAAATAATCTATTTGTGTACCAAGGCAGGAACCTTAAGAAGTGTGTGTGTGTGTGTAAGTACATCAGTTTGAATTCTTTTCAGAAGAATCCATGAGTAATTCATTACTTATCTTTAAGAAAGCAGAGATTCATTTCTTTCAAATATGTAAAGTAACTAATATCTCTTCCAGAGTAAATTAATGAGCTTCTTTAATGAACAGATAATATGAATATATAATTATCAGCTACATGGATGTGTAATTAGTGCTACTCAGCCTTTAAAAGAGTATACTTATGTGATGTTAAAACCTTAAAAGCAATCTCCCTATATATCTACCTATCACATCTGACTGGGAAGCACATTCATGAGACAAGCTAAATTATACTGCCCATTTTACTTAGAATGTACATAAACTTGGAGTCAATGGCTACGGAATCTTAGGTTTTACCTAGACAGTAAATATGGAAAGAAAGTGGAAATGTCCATGTAAAAGTACACAGACCCCAATCATAAAGCTAGGGAACCAGCATTGCACCGAACCAGGCCTTCTGAATGTGGGTGTCAGGAGACCTGGGCAGGCTATGGAACCTCTGACAGTAGAACCTGTATTTATCCTTAGTGCACAAATGGACTTTGGGAATCCATTCCCCACAGAGGGAAACTCTCTTGGCCCAGATATATGGAGGAGTGCCTAGGCCCTCCTTCAAATGATGTGACAGACTGATGATCCCTATGGAAGGCCTCACACTCCCTGGGGGAGTAGATGCAAGTGGGCTAGGGGATGGTCAGTGGGGAGCAGGGGAGGATGGGAGGGAGAGGGCATTGGGATTTACATTGATATGTAAAATAAGATTGTTCCTAAGCTAAATAAATTTAAAAAAAGAAAGTGGAAATGTCCTGTTTATTTTAGCAATAGAAGACAGGCTTCCAGTGTTGTCCTCAAACTTCTAGATAGGATTTGTGTGTATATCCAAACCCCCAACCACAATGTACAAATGTCATGCATATTTCAACAATGTTCAATTATAGCTGACAAAACATTTGTAAAGGCAGCTAGAGTTCAGTCCAGATGGTTGTTGGGCTTGAAATGAAACAAGCTGAAGATATAGCATCATTCATCCCTGACACTAAGGACATAAACATAAGGAACCACTTCTCCAAGGGCAATGAAGTAGAGGCAGAAATATCTGCACCATTCCAGGGCACAGGCAGGCTGGTTCTCCTCTAGACAGTGTAGGATGCTTATACTTTGCTTTAACAAAGAATGGTGGACTGCTTTTGGCATTCTGCAAAACATGTGACCCATGACTAAGAATGTCAGAAGGATGAAAGCTCTGTGGGTCTATCCTGATGAAAGTCCACTGACAGCAATTAAAAAATTATTTTGGAAGATAATGTTATTAAGTTTCTAACATCAAGGTCTCTTATTTAGTATTTTATAGTGATTTATATTATTTATCATCTAGGTTTTAGGATAGGGAAGTTCTGGAAAATATTTTTATTAGAGACTTTGATACTACTGCTTTTTAGTAAAAATGAGATGTTTGTAGGAGCTGTGGATATAGATCAGCTGATAATTGATGGGAGGTGGAATTCTGTAAATATATTTCTCTTATTGGTTAATGAATAAAGCCCTGTTGGCCAATAGGAAAGCAAGATACATGGGACTGGGAGACGAGGAGGATTCTGGGAGATGTAGGAGAGGAGAATCAAGATGTAGAAACTCGAGGAAAAAGGTTCAGACCCTCTCTCCCATAAGATAAGATCATGTGGAAACACTTAGATTAATAGAAATGGGTTAATATTTAAGACAGAGCTCGCCAATAAAAATGCTAGTAACAGGCCAACAGCTTTGGCTACACAGTGGCTCCAAGGCTAGCTTAGGACAAATGAAAACATTTTTCCAAGAAGAAAAAAATATTATAAGTAGTTGGAGGCCAGATATAATTGCATAGGCTTATTATAACTTCAACGTTCTGATGGCCTAGGCAGGATGGTTATCATAAGTGAAGGACAGCCTACACTACATAGTGAGAAACTATCTCAAAAGAACAAAATAGATAAATTAGCTAGTTATCTAGTTGGGTAGATAATAGATAGATAGATAGATAGATAGATAGATAGATAGATAGATAGAAAGATAGATAGATGATAGATAGATGAATAGATGATAGATAGATAGAGATGATAAGCAGATATAAGCCTGACCCATCTGAGACTCACAGTGTTTTAACCGATTTTCTGAAAGTTCAGAAATAATCTGCCATGAGTAATGGCTTCAGGGGGCATGTATGGCTCAGAGAGTAAGGGTGCTGTGTGAAAGCACCTATGTAAAATGCTTGTAAATGGCCATGCACTCTTGCAACCCCAGTGTTGCAAGAAAGAGACAAATAGGTCCCAGAAGCTTACTGGCCAGGCACATTGGCCAAAATGGTGACCCTCTACTTCAGAGAGTAACCAGTTCTGTCTCAAAAAGTAAGGTAGACAGCAGTATAGTAAGACACCTAATCTGTCTTCTGCATACCTATACACAGGTTTACTCCTGCATGTGTACTCTGAAAAAAAATATACAGGATATTATAATGAATTGAGATAACTGCTTTAGGCATACAAGGGCCATCATTTCTAAACTATTATGTGGATTTATTGTAATACATATAAGAACTATAGTGGAATTAAATAAACATATCCTAAAATTAATCTGAATAATAAAGTCATATCCAAAATGGGGACTTAGTGGCTTGCCAGATCATATGGCAATCTACAGCAGAGCCAACAGAATTAAAATGTGTTGGAGCTGTTCTAAGGAAGACTAACTAGCTCAATAGAAAAGAAGAAAGGCAATTGAAACAGACTCGTGAATATGGAAATTTGGTTAATGATTCAAGTGTCACATCAAATCATAAAGTGAAGACATTTTGCTTAATGTATCACATTGGGAGAGAAGCAGGTATTGAGTTTTGAAAAGAAAGAGGATTTCAACTACTTTACATCTACAATGGAAAAAAGATGTATGTATATAAAAACAAATGGCAGTTAATGAGATTAATAACAATACATGTATTATAAATCTGAAAAGTACTGAAACAAAAAGAACTTTATAAGAAAGACAACATCCTAGGATCCATAAAACAGGATTGTCAGAGTGGATGAAATTACTGATAGCAAATAAAAGAAATAGGACAATGAATTCTTTCAAGTAAGGAACACAAACTACAGGAGGTGGAAGGCATGGATGGAACTGAATTCTCCTAGAAGTAGCTGGCAGGACTGAGAAAACCTGGTGAACAAAACGACAGTGAATGTAACAAGGATTTAATTTCATGTTAGCGATGAGGGAGGCTTTGGAGAGGATTTGGAGGTGTCTCTGAAAAATCATTCGAAATGTCGACTTTTATTAAAAAAGGATATGGGCTTCACCAAATCAAAATCATTTCAACCTTGCCTTAATTACTCCTGGATAATGCAGGATGCAGCCCCAGATGGTACAATTAACAATGCTGGGTCTAGACTCCTGTGCCCAGATGTAAATCAAGACCCCAGACAAATCTATTAGACCCCTCTTTTGCTTGAGGAGTCTTGGAATATGAGTGGTGAGAAACTTCTATAGAATAGAATTGCTGAAGATAGGAATAGATTACACTTAGCTCCATACCAAGCACACTACAAGTGCTTAATAACTGTTGACTGACATAATTATTGCTTTCATTTCTTTCATCTTCCTTAGAGCCAAGAATCCAAATTCATGTATACATGAAGAAGCCAGGGGGTAATTCTGAGCAAATCACTTTGTGTTTCTGTGCTGTTTCTTTATTGAAAAAAAAAATGCAAAAATAATGGAAGACAGGACTGACATGCGCATTCAGTGTGTTCTGATTTGAAAAGCATTTTAACTTTGGACATTTGTGTGGCACATAGTAAATGCTGATAAGTGTTTGTTCACTGAGAGGAAAATACTGGGTTTAGCCAGCCAAATCAATCTAGCAAGCATAGCTGGGAGTTTAAACACCAAAAATAACAGATAGCAAAAGTGACCATTCCTGACAATGCCAGAGGATTGATAAGAAAGTGTGAGATTTTTTTTTTCTTCAAGTCAATGGCAGTTTATTTCTGGAGTCACATTAATAAACATACCCAAGTATCATGGACAGATAAAGTGAAGGTTAAACTGAGTCTTGACTAACATATTTTCAAAGTCTATTTCTTGGGTTGGGGATTTAGCTCAGTGGTAGACTGCTTGCTTAGCAAGAGCAAGGCTCTGGGTTCAGTCTTCAACTATGGGGCAAAAAAATCTAGTTGTTTGTGGTGTGTGTGTGAGAGAGAGGGGAGAGAGAGAGAGAGAGAGAGAGAGAGAGAGAGAGAGAGAGAGAGAGAGAGAGAGAGAGATTATTAAGTATTTTCTTCAATTATTCTGTAATTTAGCTTTTGTACAAGAATTCTCACTGAAACTGGAGTTTACATATTCATCTATACTTGCTAGCCTGCAAGTTCCAAGAATCCACCTGCCTTTACCTTCATTGATTTAGCCTAGAGCTACAGGCACTTAGGCATGTTAGGGATCTGAACCTAGGACCACAGGGTTGTTCAACAGGCACTTAGCAGTACAGTCATTTCCCCAACTGCCTTAGTTGGTGGGACAAAGTTTTACTGTATATCTCTGACTGAACTGATGTGTTGATCAGGCTAGCATCAAACTCTCAGGGATCTTTCTATGCCTGCCTCTTGTCTGCTGGGATTACACATGTGTTCCCTCATGTGTAACCTTAAATATCTATTCTGTGATTTAGAACCCCTTGCATGCTGTCAGCTCTTCCTTGAGAGTTGCCAAGTAACAACAAATACTCAAGAAGTACTCCTTGAAGGGTGCCCATTGTAGTGGCCTTGCCATGCTACTAGCTGTTCCTGGCAATGATGCTAAGAAGCCATTGGGTGTCTACCTCTCCTGACCTCAGACACTAAACTGCTCTCAGAAAATGTGCACTTTTACCCAACAGGGAGAATTCAAAGCTCCAGAGAGTGTGGTCCTCCAGACAGACAGAGATCCAAAACCAGATTTATTTTCAGATAATGTGCTTCTCTCTTGAATGCAATTGTGTGATGTTTTCTCAACCACGTGCTAGAGAGGACAGTGACACCTAGAGCAAGGACAGAACCAAAGGAAGCCTGGGATATTCAGGAAATGAGATGCGCCTGGCTTATTTTAGTCAGCCCACTTTGCAAATATGTGTCACAGAATGCTGTAGTACTTAATGAAGGCAATTAAATGTAATTTGAAGACAAGCTTTTTCTCTCCAGTGGTGACATGGCCTCTGTTAACAATTTAGGTTATCATCATAATGTGAAGACTAAATTGGCCCCAACTGATGAAATTGAGGAACTGGAATATTACTCAAATATCAGTTGTCAATCAAAGCCTAAATGGGATAGTGTGGGTGGGGCTCTGGCTCAGCAAATGTGCACTAGAAGGGTAGGGAATAGAACCAGATTGTAGATATATGTTATCCTTTTCATGGGAGTATCTGGTGGGTGTCAGGAGGCTGAGCCACACTAAATGGGAAAGACAGAATGACTCCCCCAAGTTGAATTTTGGAATACAATGTAATATTTGGAAGTGATTTCAAATAGAAAGAAATTTTTATTTTGTTTTGTTTTTCTGAAAAGGATATTGTTACCTGTAATGTTTTATCCTGTGTGTGACCTCTGATAAAGAGCAGTGAACAGGGAAGTATGATTTCAAGAAAATAAATCATTTATATATATATATATATATATATACATATATATATATAATTTAGAGATGTCTACATTTATCATAGAGAGCTTGCACAATGGAACAAAACCAGCTTTCCATGAAATAAGTTGGGGAGATGTAGTGTGTTTTCTTATGGGGACCACCAGTCTGCAAATGACAACATGGACTCATATTAATAATGAAAGCTTGGCCACTAGCTTAGGCTTATCCCACTAACTCTTATAACTTAAATTAACTCATATTTTTATTAATATGCATCTACCCGTAGCTTTTAACTCTCTCCCATTCTGTGCATCCTACTCATTCAAAGTACCAGTGGTGTTTCCTGTGCACCTAGATTCATCCCTCTGATTTCCTCTTCCTTTGCCTAGAAGTCCTGCCTGTTTCCTTTCTATCTAGCTATTGGCTGTTGACTCTCTATTAAACCAATCAGAAGGTGTCTTGGCAAAGACACATTTTCTTAGTGTAAACAATTATTCTATAACATTTTCCTCATTTTGTCTAATTAAAAAAGGCTTAACTCTAACATAGTTAAACTATATACAGTAAGGATAATTATTAGGTAACAGTTACATTCATAATGTCCAGTCCATTTACATTTGACAAATTCAGAGAAAGTACTTAGTGAGTCCAAAGTTTTATACCTAAACTATTTTTACCATAACTTGTATTATCATCTTCAAAATGTATTTTTAGACATGAAAACATCTTTTCAGCTAAACAACTTAAGCTTTTATATTTCTCAAACTTATTAACATGGCTTATATAATTTTAAAAAAATGGTAACACAGAAAATGGTATAACTGGTTAGTTTTCAGCCTCCATCAGTGACCTGAGAAGGATACAGTATTACTAATATTAATTGAGTAAACAGAAAGTACAGAGCAAGCAACTCACAAAACTATAGAAATAACAGAAACAGCTAGATGCCCAGAAAATCACCAAAGTTTTATCTGTGCTGTCAGGGCATCCATCTTCAGTCTTCAGGCCTAGAATATCTAACAGACTTTTCTGTGAAGCAGGAACTTTCGAAGGACTGTCTTGTCTTGTCTTGGCAAAGTTCAGCAGTCACTTTCTTTTGTGTCCTCTTTGTCCACTTTGGACAACATGCTGTCAGCAGTTGAGGCAAAGGCAGTTTCTTGTCCAGTGGCTAACTTTGAATCAATGAGAACAAACTTCACATAGAGGTCTTTGATTCTTATTATTGTTTTTGGAAGTACATAAGTGCTGATAGAAGCAGACATGTTTTACTTTCATGGAAAACCTGATGCTGTTTAAGCATCTTCAATGACATATTTTGTAGATCTCTGAAGTGTTTGAAGACCATCTATCTAAATATATCTTTTTATCTTGAAAACATATGTAGTTTGATTGTTATATATGTTATAGATTGTTATAGATGACTAATAACCTTCATTATTTAATTATTTTAATAAGTTTTTATGGATTACAACTTTATTACATTTATAAATGAGAAGCATAAGTACAATACCTTAAAGAAGAGTAGAAATATATGCAGTATAACAAAAATAACCATAAATTTGTATCAATATACAATAGTCCACACCAATGTAAAATAGTTAACACTAGCAATTGCTTATTTTAGTTTAAAAGTAAATACTATCAATTATATATTCCCATTTTTCCTTTCAGAACAAGATCCCTGAATCTAATCTCCTTTGTTCAGATTTCTCCATGACTATGACTACCAACAACTTGTAACCAATCCCCCTAAGTAATAAGAAATGTCCATAATCCATTGAATGTCCAAAAACTACCCACCCACTTCTTGGGAATGTGGATGTCATGCTTGCTTTCTAGACTGTTTTCTCTTCTCTAGGGTTGAACTATAGGGAATCCTGAGAAACCTTGGACAATGGTCAAGTCCAGGGAGAGCAAACTATATGATTTATCATTTAGTCTCTGTGTTGATAGGAAAGTATGAACTTATCTGAAATCTTATCTGAGGAACATATCTGAAGCCATGATGCTGAACCATCTCAGCTAATAGCTTTGAAGTTTTGCTGGATGCAGAATTTTAAAGAAACTCTAACAGAGGCATTCTGGTCTGTATCACTGATACATTTTCTTTTTCTTTCTGAAACACAAACTTTTAATGGTAACATATATCTGCATTAACATGGTATAGAGTATACAGTGTGTATGTGTATAAGTCGGCTAAAGAGGATTTTTGTTGTTGATGTTGTTCTATGTTAGAGCAGGTAAAAGGAATCTGTCAACTTTATAAGTCCATTTGTACTTCATAGACAAACTATAATATAAATCTCTATCCAGCCCATATGAAAGGATGACGTGTAATAATAAGTCATGAGGATACTGTAGCCAACAAGACTTATCATATCTCATCTGGTCTTAGAGCTATTACCATGTTGAGTGATCAGATTGTATATCACCTATCTTGTGTTTTTTCTTGTATTTTTTCCTTTATGTCTATAGCCAAGATTTTTAAGAGGTCTCCCCAGGTCAAATATAATCTTAATTAAGTTTGAAGGAGTTCATAAAGCTTTTTATTTCCTGTTGAAACAAAAGCATAACTTCTTGCTCAATACAATACATTTTCTGACTTAAAGTTAATATATCTTCAAAATATATAAGCTGCTTTAATTAGCAGTCCCTTTCATAATCTCAAGTTTCTCAGAAGCTGCTGTTCTTTGTTCATTAGCAATTAAAAAATTCAAAATTAGCAAAGCGCCATACAGGATCCAGGTGCCCTATGTATTTCCCATTTTCATGTGACATTCTTTTCTAAATTACTTTAATCTTTCTTTAAAAACTTTATTATTTTTAACTATTTATTTTTTCTATGACTGTCTGTACCCATTTTTTTCCTTTATCTGTTTGAAGGTTTTCTAGGACTGAACTGTTATAATGTTCACCTGCAACCTTTTCTGATTGCATGAGACAAGCAGTAAATCCACCACTTGGACCTACACATGGTGTTGGCTGACTCAAGCCCCCAGGCAGGAGCTGGGAGCTGTGGCTCTTTACCCTGCAGCCTTTCTGGGAGACTGTGGGATTAGGAAGGCATTTCTAGCTCTGCATTTGTGTGCTTTTAATTTTTTAAAAATCTTTTCCAGGTCCTATGTAAAAATATATTCCCCACATTGGATACCATGTGTATTAAGCTTTCTCATTGAGACTGCCAACCTGCAAATAATGACATGGACTTTTATTAATTACAAAAGTTAGCCATTAGCTTAGGCTTGTTCAAATAGCTCTTATACTTAAACTAACCCCTATTTTTTATTTATTCACATTTTACCACGTGGATTTTACCGGTTTCCCATTCTATGTGTCCATCATGTTCCAAGTATCAATGTTATCTCCTGAGTGCCTAGATTAATCTGTTTGACTTTTCCCTATATCTAAAAGTCCTGCTTATTCTCTCCCTGCCTAGCTATTGGCCATTTAGCTGTTAAGTAAACCAATCAGAAGGCACCTTGGCAAAGACATATCTTCACAGTGTAAACAAATATTTCACAACATCGAGGAAATTGCCACATGGTCCAAGAACTCATACTTCTCAAAATATCAAGTATGATGAAAAGTTCCACAACACTTTGAGCATTAGAGTCCATGTTCACTGAATGAGCATGGTCACTAAATTTAGTCTTAGTTGTTCATGATGAGTGAGGTAGCTACTGGCGACCTATTTCTGTGGTCCAAAGCTGTTCATATTAAAATATTTTTGCCTTGTTTAGAGGTCCTGTCTGTCAATGAGTGATAGACTGTAATATTCTGACAATCCTTTAATATTTCTTTAGCTAAGCCTTTACCTTCCTTGGCTGACCTTGTGTAGAGGACAAGATTCACCATTAGAATGAATTTACCATTTGTGCAATTTGGGGCAGATTTGTACCAAATAGACAACTGGAGTTTATCAGAATTGAAACCTAATAATGAGACATTTATTCTCTAAACTAGTCAATAAAATGGAATATTGTATTTGCAAATATACTACAATTCAGTTTGAAGAAAGAGAGTCATATTTTAGGATTTTAGATAGGGGTTGTAACTCATTGATAGAGTTCTGACCTGGCATATGCAAAGCTCTAAGTTTGATCTCCAGAAAAAAAATGAGCATCTCAAGCAAGCATTGCATATTAGAACTATGATTTACTTCACAAACAGAACTTCATAAACTGAGGACAATTCCAGCATTTTCAATATGTCTTCAATGTACCACACATCATAGTCCAATGTTCTATATGTGATACACACACACACACACACACACACACACACACACACACATATATATATGCATATATATATATATATATATATATATATGGATTTATTTTCAAAATGGCTTTTATATGCCGGTAGAAAAATGCTGTATGCTACTTTTTTCTTCATCTTTATATCTAGTTATGGAGTATAGAAATTGCTTTAAAATGGCCCAAATTGTAAACTGCCATTTAGCACCTCTTTGTTTGGGAGCACCAGACTCCATCTTCTTGCCTGTTATGTGACAGCAGCAGCTTGATGCAAAATTTCAATTGCCTGTCTCTAGTTTCCTAGATGGTGGAGCAGACCCTGGTGGGGAAGTTATTGAAAATAATATTTTCAGCCACTTATGGGAAAATCTCTTTCTTTGAGAAAAGGGAGATAGGTTAAAATGGTAACAACATTGAATGGATTATGTCATACAGACTTTTATTTATTCTTTAATCGTCTCCATTTTAACAATTGAAGGGGAAAGGGATGTTTTTGCCAGTTCACAATGAAGTCCTATCTGCTTTTATGGACTGCAATATCTCCCTAATTGAACATAAATATGAGAAATATGGGAATGATTGGAACTAGGCAAGTGTCAGCACAGCAGTAAACACCACATGATGACATACATCAAAATGAAGAGACACACATTACATTCCAAAGTGATCAAATCCCAATTTAGCAATAACAGTAAATGTATGCCATGGAGAGCTGAGAATTGGATGAACTGAAAAAGAAGACACTCTTGTTCCCAGAATTATGTTTTCCATGACTACCACTTTTGCTAATTGTGATACATTCTAACAATAAGAATTGGATGGCTCAAGTCATTTAGTTAATTAAACACAAACTTGGACTTGGCCAAAAGAATTATAGGTGAAATTAACATCCTCTGGAATGCACCTGTAACGTGTGAATTGCATGAGACCTGTCATCTAGTGGGGTGTATGGCGGCAGGGGCAGAGTCAATATTTTGTTACAGAACAATTTTAAGGTTTCTTTTTTGCAATGCATTCTCAAGTAAAAAGCAATGGCATTGATCAATATGATTTTGTATGATTGTTCATACTATGAAAGGGAAAAATGTGAAATTTCATACAGAGGAGAATAGTGACTTACAGCAATTACAGAAAGTGTCAAAACTGCAGTCTTCCTTCACACACTGAGATTTTGAATCTAAAATAAAGAAAGGTTAATGTAGGCCTAACTGTTGCAGGCAGCCAGGTTTTGATAACATTAAAGTCAAGGTAGGCTTGCCACCAAGAACAGAGACTGAGAGACTGAACTAAGTCAGTGAGATAAGGTGATTAAACTCTGCACATGAGTATAGACAGAGGGCAGTATGAGACTGTCTATATCAGACTTCCTATGCATATGTCAGCATTCAGGATCCTGTGGTAGGTAACATGGTCCAGGTCATTTCTGTAGATAAGAGCTTTGTTAACAGCAGGGTTGAGTTTGTTTAGCCATTCCATAAATGCTAATTTAGTGTTTAACTTTTGGAAGCCACAGGGAGTAAAGAATTGAGCAGAAATCCAGTCATGAACCCCCTTTCATAAATGATTTCCCTTTCCCTTTTAAAATGCTCAGCTTGCCTTGCTTGGAACAAATTAGTTCATACTCAAACATCCTCAAGTATTCTCTAGATGTGTCCAGCATGAAAAAGAGACAGCAATGAGTGAAATAGATTTTTTTCGCCCTTATAAAGTGTTCTAACTAGGTAAGAGAAGCCACCATTCTTTATATAACTCAGGAAATCTGTAACATTTGGAAGAGCCATGAAGTGCAGGGATATGATGCCCTGTGGCATGGAATAAGGTTTAATTGACCTAATTTTAAGCAGAGATAGAACTGCAGGAAGACTGAGCCAGCATTCAGTAGAAGAGGCACAGCCATGATATAGTTATGAGAGTTATCTAAGCACTCCCAGTAATGCTATAGCATAGGTACTGGAACTTTAAGAACACAAGGAAGCCAGTGAGAAGTTTGAAAAAGAATACACATGGGAATGAGCAAGGAAAACTGAAACATGAAGGGCATACCAAATCAAGTGTCAGTGCTTGAAGCCTTTATCTTTGATGTCATGTCAAAGGACTACCCATACAAACATCTGTCTGTGAATCAAGGCTCCTGGGAAACAAGGAGTATTGGCATCCCAGAAGATAAGGTAACAGTTGCAAATGAACTATACAGGAAAAGTTATATAGAGGAAAAGTTGATAGTTTATGCAATTAAGTTTCCTTCCACAGATATCTATATCAGAATTAAAGGTGAGGAATTGTGTGTTTCCCCGGCATAGACCAACTAATGTGTCGGACTGAGGGGGACAGGTATGTAAAGATAAGGAGAAACTAGGACTATATGTTCTCAGGAATGATTTCCCCCACCAACTTCATTATATTTGTAGTAGAGAATTGAAAGGTGTTGCCTAGCTTTCTCATGGACCTAATTCTCTGCTACAAATGAATGCTTTCACCGGTTATAATAGATATTATCAACACTCAATAGAGATGAATGGCCAAGAATTACAATTCATCAAATGCATTCACTAAACAAATAAGTCAGACTCCATTACCTGTGAGTTTAGCTCATGAAGTCAATAAACTTTTTTTAGCATATGAGACATCTGATACGTTTGACTTCTGATACATTCCCTATACCAAGAAAAGTCACTAGGTATAATATGACATGGGAACTCACTCCATTGGCATTGGCAAAAGATTTAAGCAGTAAGAGTTTGTCTGATTGAGGTGGTGCTTAATCCAAATGTTCAACAAGGTTGTAGTAATTTGACAGTAAAATCACCTGCAAGAATACTGTTCAAAATTGGCTATATCCAGCAAGGGAAGGACCAGGATTAGCCACTGTTCTTATAAGAGATCATGATGTCACAGTCTCAACTCACATATACCGCAGTAAAGGAACATCTTGGTTCTAGTTTATCGATTTAGGGTAAGGATTGTGATAGAAGTCACTAAAATCCTTTCAACACTATCTCTAGAAAATATAAATAATATCTAACTGATAATGTTACTTTTAAAAGTAACCAAAAAATCAGTAACTTAGAAGTGATATTCAGATTGCAGAAGGTGGGCTGATCACAGTTGCTACAATAAGAAAGATAGGAAGGCTAGAGGAGCAGAGTGGGGATGTTGTTATTGGGGTGGGTAGAAGAGGCATCTCAGAGAGAAAAGTATCCTAGCATGGGGGAGTTATTGGGAAATACTGAGAAAGGGATCTCTAATCCCTTTCTAATATTGAGAAACTTCTAAAATACTGATTATTTATATTTGGCCTTGGAGGAGGAATGTTGTTGTACATGACAGCACATACCCTAGTTTTTATAACATAGGGGCTTCTGTTGTATATAGAATTAACGATTGAAATGAAATATCCTAATGTCCTAGAACAGCCCATGAACACAATTGATTTAGTTGTCGAATTAGTTTTCATAACTGATAAATCTGTGATTTTTGAGTTGTTGTGGAGGTTCACATAAATCAGATTGTGCAAGATTAGAGGGGCTAAGTGTACATTAATCTTAGAAGTGTTATTACTTATGAGTTTGGTGGTGATCCTCTGATAATTACACTTGGGTTTTTTTTTTTCTTCAGAGTTAACACTTTGGCAGATAGTTTTAGATGAATTTGAGAGAAAAAGAGAGAAACAAAACTTTGTTGTTGTCACCTATGGGCAATAAGAATAAATTTCTCGTTAGGAAGTTCTAGGTATTGTTCAGGAGAATAAATCTGCTGTGGAATGGTTCGCTGCGATTGGGAATGTTATCTAATGCATACAATGTCCCTTTAAAGAAATAATATCTACTACAGGAAGCAGGAAAGGAAAGAGAGGAGGAAGAATGACATTTTAATACAAAGGAAGCAACTGATACAAGGGTTAGGTATGTAAAACATCCATAGATGGAAAAATTGAAACTGAGGAGTGATTTACCGAGGACAGCTCAATATATTAAGGTAGGGAAGCAAGGGCATAAAAAAATTCTGCTATGATTTATATTTAAGCTGTTCTTCTAGATTCAGGCTGTAGACAAGGTTTAAGCTAAAGAGAGTAATCAGCTCATGGAAAACTTCATCAAGAAGATTTTGCTCAAGGTATCATTAAAGCAAGAAAACAGAAGAGAGTATGAGAAAAGACTTGAGGCTAATGGCAGTAAAGACAGATGAAAAAAGAGAAAGCATCTAGATACTAAATCTGGAGCTTGAGAAATATCAGGGAGACTTTTATTAGGGGGAAGAGGAACTATGTTGAAACAAGAATAAATCTAAGAGTCAGAATATATATAAGAGATGTTCAAAAAAAAAAAAAGTCTCAGGAGGTAATTTCTTGGGCCAAACATCTTCTAACCTGTGGTTTCTCCAGCTTGGGTGCTGGCTTTTCTTCACAGGACCTTACTTTGACAATATCATCCATGAACTGGTTCTTGATGAGAGAGAGCCATTGCATTTACTAGGAAATAGAGTTCTATAAGTAGAGGGCATGTCTTCTCCAGCATAAAATATCTAGAAGGCAGCTAGAGTTCTCTTTTCCTTTTATACTAGACTATTGTGAGCTATGAAACTACCTTGTGGGTGTACTTTATAGGGGGCAAGGTATTTATCATTTCATAGCTGAAAGCTAGAAGAAGGCCCTATTACATTGTGGTTATTGTTTCCTATGGCCATCTTTAGCATCTTCCTTCCGGTTAACACAGTGGTACCTCTGTATGTGTGTGTTCGAATGTTCCATTGTAAAGATGCCAGTCATATTGGATTGAGGGAGGATCCTCCTTAATGGTTACACTTAGGAGTAGAATCATAGTAGGTGGAATTTTTTTAATTTAATTTATTATTTTACATGTCGATCCCAGTTTCCTCTCCCTCCCTCCCTTTCTCCCTCCCTTCCTCAGTACCTCACTTTTACCCTCTCTGCCCTCTCACATGCACCCTGACCACCCTCCCCTCCCATCCCCCCACCCCAATTCCATATGTAGGGCAATGCCATCCAGGTGGAACTTTAAAGATAAGCTTGCTCTGAAAGAAAAGCTAATCTATAAAAAGTACCTAATATAGGTCTACACTGTCTTAGTTAGGATTTCTGTTGCTGTGAAGACCACAACTCTTAAAAAGGAAAACATTTTACTTGGACTGTTTCAGAGGTTTAGTCCATTATTATCATGGCAGGGCATAGTGGCATGTAGGCAGACATGATGCTGGATAAGGGGCTGAGAGTTGTACATCTTTATCCGCAGGCAGCAGAAGGAGTCTTTGTGCTACCCTGGGTATAGTTTGAGCTTAGGAGACCTCAAAACCGACCCCCAAAATAACACACTTCCTCCAAGAAGGCAACGCCTACTCCGACAAAACCTCACCTGCTAATATTGCCACTTTCTATGGGAGCATTTTTCTTTCAAACAACCACACATACTAAGATCTAACATTAGCTCAAATCCAAAAGCTCTTTTGGAAATCTGAAGTAATGATCATTGTTTCTTTTGGCTCTTAAGAGGGCTGATGGTTGAGTAAGAAAAAGGATTGCTGCTCTGAAATACCACCTTAATTAACTATTACCGACTACAGAGCTTTGAATAAGTCTGTGACCCTTAGCTTCTTCATCTGTTTTTAAAACCCATCTTTCTATGTCAGAGAACTGTGCTTATGGCTTCACTCCAAAAATCCATAGAATCCTTAGAAGTTTTTAGTTTGTTTGGTTTTTTTTTTTTTTTGTAATCACTGAGAATTTATAGTGTAGACACAATTCCCAAAGAAATGGTTCATTTAATTTTTCCTTCTTATTGATCCGCACCTGGTTGAAATCTGCTTAGGTGGCAGACATAGTGCAGTAATGTTTCCTGCAGTGCAAATTAATACTCCAGCTCTCTGTGGATGGAGGGCAGAGATCATGGCCCCTGTTCCCAATGTTCTTGTTAGCTTATTAAAATTAGATGTGTTGGGAGATAATGGTTCCCTGTTGGAAGAATAACATTTCATATTCATAAAGACAAGGAGGAAGTCCCTTCTGTAGGTACAGAAGGGTCAGTATGAGAGACATTGTCTCAGCATGATAGCCAGACACCTTCAATTAGCCTGGGCCGAGAGCTCTGGAAACGCTTGATCATGCATTTCAATTATGAATTCCTAATGTGTCCAGAAACCAATAGAAAGGCATTTTCTCACAGATGTGGAGGCTACAGATTGGATATCAACCTGGCCAGTATCTTCTGTGGCCTCTTTCCACCCATGGTCTTCTTGAGTGTCCACTGTATCTGAACCTTTTTTCTTAGAAGGAGGGCAGGGGGAATCATACTGCATATAAAATCTTATGACAGGGATTCTACTTTGAATTAGCTCTCTTATTATGGTGTATACTTGAAGTACAGTCACATCCCAGTGGCATATTAGGGAATAGGACCTCAAGGACAATTTGAGGGATTAGCCCAAGTTGCTACATTCTGTGCATCCTTTGTTAATCTATGTACTTTTCTTGTCTGTGTGCAAATCACACTTATTTTACTTTTGTGTCCCAGAACACCTTATCAAAGATTTCTGTACAATATAATTTCTTTACCACTTGAGGTAATTTCTCCCCAAACTATCAACATACAGTTATCTTTCCTTTCCCTTAAATTAAGAGATAAAAGCTTTGATTATATTGTATATACCACCTCCTGGTGTAGCTACTTTTTCTGAAGAACAGCTGTGTGTATTGCAGCTCATAGAGGACTTGTATAAGTCTCCAGTATATCTTACCATTTGACAAGATGACTACACTAAAAATTGGCCATTTGTTTACCATCTCTACACTTGCAGTACCAGACACTTGGAAGTAACAGTAAACTAGAATGTAACCATTTCAATATATTATTATAAAAGGAGTGGTAGGCTATCAAAGCTGTTCCTCTACAGCAACACCAACAACCTCGTTTGCTTTAGCTCCTTCAGTTGTAAAGCCTGTGTTGGGCCAGAAGTCATTGTGACCATTTTCAATTCAGTTATTCAACATTGCAGTCAGAAGGGCTGGGGGGAGACAAAAGAATGGAAAGCTCCAAAATCCCTAGCATGTTTCCAGGATGTGGTCCAGGTATCATGTTATCACTGCACCACAATCTGTTCAGCTCCAGTAACCCAACATAATGTGTACTCATATTGTGAAGCAGCCACTTAACTGTTTATCAGTGTGTCTCCCACATATCTCTAGCCCTGATTGAAGGTTGTTGTTCAGTTTGTTCACAATTTAATGTGATCTTGTTGAGAAGGGTGTGAGTATACTGTGTATTTCCACCAACTCTACTCTTAAACTTTGAGAACATCTACAACAGGTAAGATGATTTAATTCTTTTACAAAACATTACTTATATGAACTCAGTTAAGGAAAGAGGTCACATGGAAACTGGTACTTAAAATGCATTGTGGTTGAGCTAGCTGCTGTTAACATTTGAAATTTTGACATCATTTACAGAACAATTTGAATAAAGCAGGTATGTGTTAGCCAGCTCAAGCTGATAAATAAAATGCCCCTGACTTGGTGGTTTAAACAGCAGACAGTTTCTTACACTTTTAAGACACAGATGGTAGGTAGCTTATAAAGAATATTCTGTTCACTGTGTCTTCATGTGATCCTGAGAGAGAGAGAGAGAGAGAGAGAGAGAGCGAATATGAAGAGAAAAAAAATAAAGAGATAAAGAGAGACAGAGAAACAGAGAGAGATGGAGAGAAAAAAAGAGATAGAGATTAGGATGGGACCCACCCTATGATTTCTTACAGTCTAAATTATTTTTGGCAAGGCAGGCCCTGTTGCCAAGTAAATTTAGAATTTTGATAGATGTATTTGGGGATACAGATGCAGCTCAATCCATAACAAGTTGGTATAGAACTTGAAGTGTCACATTCATCTCAGTATTTATGGACCAGAGCTTCTTATACAGGTTCTAACGGTATCCCAGAAGCCAACACAACGGTGAAAAACATTCAAGTAAATACCCTAAATCTGTGTCAAAGATTCCAATAGATATTTTACATTCCAGGCTCCCACCTCCATCCCCTTGATTTGCCTAGAGCATTTTAAAAGATATTTGAAACACAGGAAATTATCACCTTTAATTTATTTCTAGAACAGATAGCTATTAAGTAGGGAAAACTAAAAACTTTCATCTGGCTAAATTTTGTGTTTTGTAATACATAAGACTTTGGCTTTGGAGGAGGTTAATTTGAATTAATCATTGTCTCTAACAAAGTGAGAGATGAGGTGGTGTTTCAAGAAAGTTCCATTGTTAGAACAATCTGACACGTAAAATTTAGCCTAATACTTTTTTTTTTTCTTTCTTTCTTTCTTTCTTTTTTTTTTTTTTTTTTTTTTTTTTTTTTTTTTTTTTTTTTTTGACAAGGATGATTTTCAACTTCAAGTTTAAATAATTTAAGTTAGGAAAGAGATTCAAGAAGGGAAACCTTCATAGGAACACAAATGACAGGGTGAGAAAATGAGATTTTTTTTTCATCTGTTTTTAGAGCTCTCCTCAATACAATATTCTCTGTGTTCTGTCAAGTTTGTACAAATTCACAAACTCAGTGTGATGGTACAGTTAAGTGTTAGTGGCAACCTGCATCTCTGCTGAGCTTACCCACCAGACAGCCTGGCATACTTGTTCTTCAACAGGCAGATGAAACAGATGGAACTTTCCCACATCTTCTCTGGATATTTGATGAAGGAAAATGACTTGGACTTGAGAAGAAAGGTTTGCTTGTCTGAGATGGGTCATTAAAAGGTGGTCCATCCTCACTAAAACGTAAGCTGGTCACATGATCTTAAAGGGCCTGCCATCTCATCACAAAGGGAAGGAAGTGACAATTTCCCAAGTCTGTAGAGATATGGGAATTTGGACAAAAACCTTTGACTCTTGGGTTGTAGCTGAAATCCAATATTACATGGCATTCAACATACATTCAATAGCATTCATTTATGTTTATGCACCTGGCAACAACAGATAGTCAATCCATAATGTAGAGAGTCAATTTTCTGTTTCAGAATGCCAAATAGAATCACTCCTGCAAACTCCTTGGATGATGTATAATAAAGGGGAATTACTGTGAATCCATCATTTTGGGCCCCTTTGAACCTTTTCTGTTTCAGAGCAGACAGCTTTCCAAATATGCTGACTGCTGGGTAGGAGACCATTTGCCTCATTAGTTGTGGGGACCAGAAATCAGGGGACCCAAACCTCCATCCATTTGAAGACCTAGATCGCAGAATACTGGTGGATAAGTAGCTGTTGAGATTCTTTGTACTTTGTTTTTTATGTCTTTTAAATTTACTTTTTATTTTTTTTCTTATTTTACATATTGATCTCAGTTCCCTCCATCTCCTTCTCTCCCTCCCTCCCGTGCCCTGACCACTCTCCCATCCTATCCCCCTCCACTCCACAGGGAGGGTGGTATCTTCCAGGAGGGGTCAACAAAATCTTTCAAGTCATTTGGAGTAGGGACTAGGCTCTCCCTCCTGCCTCTAGTTTAAAAGAGTATCCCTCCATGGGGAATGTTCCCACAAAGTCCTTTTGTGCACCAGGGATACATCCTGGTTCCACTGTCTGAGGCCTTAGACTGCCCAGGCCTTCTAACTGAGACTCATGTTCAGAGGATTTGAGTCTGTTCAATGCTGGTTTCTGAGCTATCAGTCCAGGGGCCCATTGGCTCCTCCATGTTCAGGTCAGCTGTCTCTGTGGGTTTCTGTAGCCTGGTCTTGACCACTTTTCTTATCACTCCTCCCTCTCTGCATCTGGATTCCAGTTCAGCTTACTGTTTAGCTGTGGGTGTTTGATTCTGTTTCCATCACCTACCAGAGAGGGCTCTTACTTTTTTTCCAGGGGAAGAGTCTGTTTAATGTAAATCTTTGGCATTGCCCAAGGCACGGTTTCTTACACCAAAGCATTAAATGCCTCCCATGAAAGTAGCCTAAAGTGGGGACCACTTTAGGACTCAAGCCAAAGGTAGTTTAAGAAAGACAGCCCTGATGGAATAAGCCTCATGAGAAAATCTGGACTCTATGGAGATGTTAGGGGCTTGACCAGCTCTTTAATGTGCTTCATTATTATTATTATTTTTAGGGGCTTTGGTAGGTTTTGAGACCACAGTGTTGAACAAGGTAGGACTGGGATGAACCTTCACCAAGTTCCAGTATTTGCTCAACCTTGGCACTACTGACATTTTACATGAAGCCATGGAAAAGTGAATGGAAGGAGCAGTGTCCTGTCATTTGTAGGCTGTTCAGTAGCATTTCTGGCACCCATCCACCAGAAGTTACCAGCAAGCACTCTTTCTTATAAGTGGCAACCAAAACTGACTCTGGAATTTACCAAGTGTCCCAAGAAGTGGAGATACTGATAAGCTAGGCTAAAGTAATAAAGGAAATAGCAATTAAGTGAGAGACAGAGAGAGAGAGAGAGAGAGAGAATGTATGTATGTATGTATGTATGTATGTATGTATGTATATATGTCACAATGAAGATTGCAAAGGAAAGGACTATGGCATTGAGAGTATCAAATTGTCTTAGTCCTGATAGGCTATAACTGAAAGCAGAAGTACTGCAGACAGAGTAAAGAACAATGTTTTGGCACTGCAGGGTGACAGGGTCCTACTTACTCCACATAATAAAGTGGACCTGTGCAAAGAAGAGTGACAGGCCAAAGCTTTATTGAATGGACACTGTGAAAAGTATATGGATTATATTGTAAGTATTGTCAAAAGGCTCTGTAGAAAGTAGGGGATAGATTAGAAGTTGATTCCAATTTTAAGAACAAGGAAAATTTACCTCCATAATGTAGAGGATCCATATGGTGGGGTTAGAATGCAATAGAGGAAGGCAGTTGGAATTGTTCTCAGTCTGTGATGTGAAAGCAAATGTGTACATTTGACTCATTGCAGGAAACTGTGGTGCAGAGAATCTCATCCTTCCTAATGCTGTAACTCTTTAGTACAGTTCCTTATGTTGTGGTGACCCCCAACCTTAACACTATTTTGTTGCTACTTCATAAATGTAATGTTCCTACTGTTATGGATTGTCATATAAATATCTGAATGTTGGCTATCTGAAATGTGACCCCCAAAGGGGTCACAACCAACAGGTTGAAAACCCTGTTGTAGAGAATACAAAACAAAGAATAAAAGGAAAGGATATTTTTCCCAATTATCCTAAATAATGGGAAACTGATTTGTGGCAAACCCAACAGAGTTTACAATCTTTATTATATTTCTGCTGCTATTAAAAAAAAGGTGTAAGTACTACATTTTGGCTCCTAATGATGGTTTCTTTAGGTATATCACAATAGGGCAGTTTACAGGCTAGCTAGATTCATAGATTAGAGGATCTTGATATAAGAACTTGCCCTCATGTGAACTTATCAAGGTTTTGAAATGCATTCATTCCTTTTGAAAGTGGATTTGATGATGATTCTAATGCCAGTCTTCAGATACACAAAAAATGCTAGCAACACCATAATCACTCACCAATAACATCAAGATCAACTCTGCTTTTCAACTTTTGGATAACCTGTAAAGTGGAGATCCAGTGGGAACCTATTAATTAAGAGAGTAAGAGAAACAGTAGGCATGAACTTTTTCAAAGGACAAGTTTTGCACACAATCATAAATTTCTTATATACACATATAAATCTTATTTTGCTTCTTGAGTATTTCTCCAAAACATCAACCCCTCACAAATTTTATTTATTAATTATTTTAACTTGTTTAGTGCATTCAAAGTTACAGAGCTAGCAAGCATCATACAAGATTTGGATTAGGAACATTTGCTCCAGATGCTGTCCTAAATATTGAAAGATACCAGAGGACAGAGAACAAGAACTGGGTCTTAGGAAGATCCATGAGGATAGTGAACACAGCGGCTTGTGTGTCAACAAACAGGTATGCTCAAGATGAGGGAAGAATGACCCTTAAATGACTGAAGCTCCAAACATGTAAGTCCTCTTGATTCTCCAATGCTCCATGCAACTACTGAAAACATGGCCAAGCACACCTTTATCTGGCTGCTATGCACAGTAACCTATAAGAGGATGCCGATACAAATCTCCAAAACTAACAGCTGATGGTTCCTTAGGCGGCACCCTACTCCTTCCTTTCTCTGTTCTTGCCCAGTGATTTAGCAACAAGACCCTTTCTTCTTAATTATTATTATTATTACATCTTTCTTAAAAGCTCATGTTCTTCATTTTAATTACTTTCCTATCAATAGAGCTTTCTTAACTTTCAGCATTCTATTGTGTGAGCTTGAGGCATATATGTAATAATAGACATTGCTAATCTCGGATGTTTTGTTTTCTTTTGTCCATGAAAGTGCTATTATTAATTTTATATACTAAAAGCATTCTAGATATCATTTCCACAGAATAGAAATCACATTTGTAGAAACACTGACACTGTACTATGAATTAGCACATGGAGTTTTACCCTAATGTACACTTCATGCTTCTCTTCTTTCTATGCATAAAACAGTAGTTTTCAGCTCAGGGCCATGTAAATGTAGTTATCTCATCCCAAGTCACTTACCAATACTCCTCACCTGGTCTCCACCACCAACTTCTCACTACTAACCTAAGTTGTCTCTTACGATCTCATTCTGTCTTAGGTCAAGAAGGAACCTCTTTTCTTTAAGACAAGCAAAGTCATTTATAGACTAAACATCTTTAAATACTGTCAATTGTCAGTAAGATTTGGAATATTTGAGATTCATTCAATCCACAAGAATAAATAGATAGCTGGAATTATAGAAGCATTCAAAGAAGAATGTGATCAGACAGTCCCTGGGAAACCTATTATGACAATACAGTAGGTAAGCAATGCTAATCAACAAGTGTGCAGAATACCACTACACAAAATGGTAGTCAAAGCCTAGTATAGTTTGTAAGCTTCATGGGTTTTGTTAGGAGAACAGAGATCCCTATAAAATTGTTCATGTCTTCACATGTGACTACCATCTGGGACAACATAGCTACAGAGAATTCCATAGTGGAATAAAAAACATCAGGAAACATACCATAAAGCAAACAACTGACAATGAGTAAACACCCATGGAAAATCCTAAATGGTATACTACCTGGATGAAACTAGATAAAATCTGCCTCATGAATAAAGAAACAGGGGCTAACATCCAGTAGAACTTGAGCGACATTAACAACTATGGCAGTTTCACCAAGAACTTTGAGGCATACAGCTGTCACAACTGCCTAAGTCTTTAATAAAATGACATTTTTAATTAACTTCTTGAAATGATACTGTCACTAGTGTTTAAGATGAAATTCATTATTCTCCACTGAAGGCTACACAGAGTTCCAATGTCTTTTTATGTACCATCTTCAGATGATAAACACCAGTCTTAATGGAGTGGTTCTCACTGATCTGAGGGCAAAGATCCTCTGATTCACACCATCTTGCACCCCATGCCTATGCAACTCTTTATTAGTTAATGTGTACTGCCACAAAAAAGTCCATCTAAGTTACAATTTATAAAAGAGCCCAAAATGATCAAAACTAGCACATTTTTAAACAGGAATTCCTTACAATTTTTTTGTGGCAAACATATCAATAAGTTATTTAAATCTCAATGAATCATATTTATCAGGCTAAATTACCATTGTTTATTCAAATTCTAACTTGAACTTCAATTTCTTTATAGCATCTTTTCATACTCTAGGCTACAGCTTTTCCTCCTTATATCAAGAAAAAGGAAGCACAACCACAACTATTCTTGTGTTTCTTCCTTCCTGGGCTTCAGCTATTCCATTTATTTCCTTAACATATATATTACCTAGGTACACATTCATTGTTCATTCTAAAATCTGTGAGTATAATGAATTGCACACAAGATATATAGACTCCAGATGTCAATGGAATTTTGATTCTCTACATTAAGATACCTACAAATGCAATGATGCAGATTCTTAGATATCCTCATTAAGACTTTTAAGTTTAGGATGACAAATGCCCATATACTTTAAAGAATCCCCTAATCACAGGTACCTCTTTAACTATAAGATGTGCCTATAGGTAAAAAGAGAACCTAGACTCTTTCTATTGACAGGAGATAAAGGTAGTCAGCTATGTGCTCGGCCAACATATTAGCTGACCTGGAGCCCTTGACAATATGACAAGCCCATCTCATTTTCAGAGTTTTCATACTGGCTAGCAATTCATGAACACATAAACACTCTGACTACTAAAATCATGTTTTTAAAGATAATTCTTTCCAAATGTCCTTTCCTTTGGATATGGAAATAGCCCCTAACTTTGTGCTCATGGCATGACAATATTCTAGATGAACTGAGCCTCAAAAGAATATTTAGCAAACATGTGTAAAAGTGGGGAGGTAGCAATGAAGATGAATCTTCCTCTAAATATGAAAACTCCAAATCCTAGAAGAAATGTGTTAGAGGTAACTTGATGAGAATATCTTCTTTTGCAAAAGAATCAATCATATGAGGTCAGCTATTCAAGGAACAAATGATTTTTTTGTGTGTGTGGCTTTTTTCTGAGAACATTAATTCTAAGGAACTGGACACTACCCATTATTAAGAAATCAGTCATACACAAAGACCCTGTCAAATACCCAAGGAAACCAACAGGAAAATATCCTTCCTATCATGGCTTTTCAGGAACCTCTCCTTATACAAGCATATGGCAGCATACCTTTATAAAACATGATTTGGACTCTTGACATAGACTCATCTAACTCGGAACATTATCCAGGCAGACCAACCAGTGTGATGACAGGGTTCATCAACCTGAACAACCAGTTGTTGTCCATAGTTTCTCTGACCCAGGGGTATGTAAATGACAGCCACAGCCCATGCAGGATTGGCCGGCTGTGCAATCCAACAGCACAGAGTGACAGGTTGTGTTTCTGAGCAGCCTCTCCTCTGGGCAACCCATGGGAACATGCTTCAGTCATGGACATCAGTCACAGAACCAGATCTGACAATTCTAAGGTGGATTTCATCAGGCACAAAAAGCTGTGCTTGCCCTATGCAGAGACCACAGTGTTCAGGGACTGGGTTTTCCCTTGAGCCAAGCTTGATAAACCTCCTGTGGCATATTGGCAATGAACATAAAAACTAAGAAAAGTAAAAATTCCTTCAAAGAGTTTCTGTCAGGAATAAAGCAAGTATTTCCTCCTTTCTCATAACCCCCACTGAGCTTCATTCTACAGGGGTAAGGGATGATCCTGTACCAAAATGACAAATTAATCCTCACACAGATTAATATACTTCTGAAATGATTTGCAAATGAATATCATGTTGAAGGAAGTAGAAACTACAAAATATATGGACTGTGCAATTATACAGAGATCCTCAAGGATGACCCCAACTAGGAATCTAAGCAATAGTGGAAAGGCTACTTTAAATGCCCTTCCCTTATAATGAGAATGATTATTACCTGAAATGCCATCCTAGAGCCTTCATCTAGTAGCTGATATAAGCAGAAGCACATCTGTAACTAAGCACTGAGCCAAACTACTGGAATCCAGTTTCACAGAGGAAGGAGTTATGAACAAAGGGGTCAAGACCATTATGGATAAACCCAAAAAACAGCTGACTTGAGCAAGTGCGAACTCACGGACCTCAGTCTGACAGCTGGGGAACCAACATAGGATCAAACCAGGCTGCCTGAATGTGGGCTTCAGCTAGGAGTACTGGGCAGTCTATGGGACAGATGCAGAGGAACGAAGATGTGTCACTAGTGAACAAACTGACTTTGGGAGCCCATTTTCTATGGAGGGATACTCCCTTAGCCTAGAGACACAAGGGAGGGCTTATGCCCTACCCCAAATGACTTGACAGATTTGATGATCCCTCATGGAAGGCCTTACCCTTCTTGGGGAGTGGATGGAGGATAGGATTGGGGGGTGATCGGTGGGGGACATGGGAGGATGGGAGGGAGAGGGAACTTGGATTGATATGTAAAATAAAATTATTTATAATTTAAATAAAATGTATTGACAAAAAAGAAATGGAGTAAGGGGATTCTAAATTTTGTACAATGTGGACTTTTTAATGTAATTTGATACCATCTGATTTAGTCCTCTTTCAAAATAGATCTCTAAGGTAGACAGATAGCATTATTATTTGGTTATGACAAGGAAAAGCTTACACTGTCAATGATGATTTAAGATCGAGGTTGAAGATAACAAATATAGATATCATGGGACTCTATATTCTTGTTGGCACCTAGAACCCATCCTAATTACAGTGAAGTTTACTGCTAAGATCAATCCTGTTCTTGCCAGGAAAACATTTGATTTAGTCTTAGATATATCATGTTTTTTCTCAACCTGTCATTACTATAGCCTTTGGGACTGTTTATAGACTCAAGATGCAAGAACATTTCCAGGTTAACTCTTTGAAGAAAAGCTTAATCCTTTGGTTAAGTCTGAAAGTTGAGTCATCCTTTGTTATGGCAAAAAGAAGACAGGGTTGATGGGGTTATGATACATTTCCAGAATGCATTTGATCCATTGATTGAGTCAATATCTTTGGCAATAACATAAATATCAAATATACTGCTTGGCCGAATGTGAGGCAGTAGCCAGTTGTACCGTTAGACCAGCAGAGGATTGCACCTTAAAGAATCAATGTATTCCAGATAGGATAGTGTGCTTAGCTTAAACCATGCCTCCACGAGTGGTATTTTGTGGATATGAATATTTGAGGGACATAATGAAAGGAGGAAGGCAGGGTACTGTCTGCAGTACCTCATTATATTATGTGAAGACTGAATGCCTCATGCAGTGAAACTCTGCCTTCTGACATGACCATGTGTCTGGGACAGAATGCCATGCCCTCTGCTCTGTGGACTTTATGGCCACAGATTTTAAACTAAAATGTCAAAAACTCTACTTGTTCTTGAATAATAATGCACTGTAAATGAAAGTGTAAGAATTCAAAGTCGGAATGTCAGTCAAGCATATACTCAGAAAATGTAATATATTCAATGTGCCCTTTGAGTTTGTCTTTAAGGAAACTCAAAGAGATTCTGACAAGTATTTGTAGCAAGAGCTAGAATCTGGTATTTTAAACTTACTAAGTCGTAGGAACTTAAGCCAATCTAATGTACAAGGAAATTAAGAAAATTACAAAAATAGATTGATTTTGTAGGCACATAATGTGTTATCATGGAAGAGGATATTACTTTGTTATAAGCTGAAATTAGGGCAGGTCTGTGTATGCAGTGTAGAGACCCTAAGTTTCAGTTAAGTGGTGGCAATGATGACTGCCTATCTGTTCCTGATAGTTCATTTTCTCATTCACAGGCCATTCAGGAGAGCAGCCAAAAACCAAACAACAGCTCAAGAAGAAAGTTTTAGAACTGATTAGAATGACAGTCAGTTCCCACTGAATCTGTCTGTTGGTGATTGTCAACAGTGTGGTCCAAACTAAATAGATTACTGTGTTTATTGTTAACTAATTTATTCAGTAAAAGGCTAGGATTCTCATAGCAACTGCAAATGAAGGAACAAGTGTAGTTCCTCACTACCCACCCTAATATTCTTTGAGACCATAATATTTTTTTGTGGTCTTAACTTTCTAACTCTGAAATATTGCAACAATGCATTCTGGGATAGGGTATGAGACTAATTATTTGTTGGAACTAAAACAGAAAATATGGGCAAAAATGATTTGAGAATATTTTACTAAAATTTTAAGCATGTTCTATACTAAACTCAAATTAAAAGATAAAAAATAAAGTATAAGGTCATGGGATCGTTTAAGCAATTATGATTAAATATTATCTGATTTTGCTACATGGAAGTACTTCTAAGACCTTGTTTCTCAACCTTGGCTTCACAATGAGATCACATGAGAGAATATTGAAGATGCTGATGGTCATGTAGGACACCAAGCTTATTACAGCAGAATATCTGGGGGAGGAAGAGAGAGTGAAGCACTGGTGGTTAACAGAACTCCCTGAGTGGTTCCCATGTGCACGTGATGCTGAAAATGGTTGTTCTCATCAATAAAGCAAAGTAAAAAGGAAATAATAGGGAAGACATATCCCAGTGATATAACTATATACATCCTGTGTTCTTCAATACATATAACAAATAAGAACAAGGAAAAATATTAGTAATACATATAAAGATATGTCTTTCATACATAAACAATTCTTGCAAGTTCAGAAAATATTTTTGGCATTGCCCTTTTAATTTTTCTTAAATTCTGACATTGTCTCATTATGCTTCCTTTGATATCAAAAGTTATTAAAATACAACCAGTATTTTCTGGAAAAGTCAGTGTTGGAGTATCTTGTAATACCCTATATTTTCTATTGTCTAGCTTTACTGTAATATAGAGCTACTTGTAACACCAATATATAAATCAAAACAACACCTATATCAGGAGCTCACAACTGCCTATAACTGATGAATTGTCAAAAATGCTTCTGACCCAAGGTTGTCTTTTCTTGAATATACTTGAATGCACCTGAATGCACGTAAGTACAAATCTTCAATATAGTTGAATGTTAATAAAGTATCTGAGGTCTTGCTCATGTTCAGTGAGCACTAAACTCTATGTGCAGTTCTTATTTTGATACAAAATTTTCTAAGTTTCCCTGAAAATTTTGATCTTTCTGTCCCAGCCCCTGAATGGTTGCCATGACTGAGTGGTTGCTACAATATGGTGTTCCACCATATCCAGCTTGTAAGACCAATTTTGAGAACAAGCACAAGCAATCGAGTTTAAACACTTTACTGAGGGTTCAACCTTGTGTCACTGTGTTACTCTAAGGTAGAGACAGGGTATAATATTTTGATTCATACATGTTCATAAACAAAGACAAATATTTTAGCTATTCTCAATTTTGAATACAACAACTGGCTAAAAATCTGATGTTTCATTCATTGTCCACTTTTATGGTATGTTGTTCAGAAATTAAATCCTTAATATGTGTTTGGAAAATAGGAGATTAAACCAAGCAAATCTTAATTTCTACTGGTCATCATGAATGACACAAGATTAAAGGACCCTGTCAACTGGGTGAGTTCTATTTAAAGTCTGAGTAAGACTGTGCTCATGGACTTAAGCTAAATGCTGGATAGGTGGCTCAGTGGTTAAAGCCACATATTGGTCAGATGGCTAACAATTCCCTGTAACTCTGGCTCCAGAGGATGCAGCACTCTCTTCTGGACTCTATGACCACAGATTCACACAGAGACATGTAATTAACAATATAAACAAAGTTAGAAAAAAGCACTTAAATAATGACACGTTTGATATGTCACTTGGACTTATCGTTGAAAGCCTCAACTAACTGCTACCCAACTGACATGTAGTTACTCACAGCCTAGCATAACACATATTATAAGGCATGAATTCAGTGAAAGCTTGAAGAATAGATTAAGTCATACAGAGAAATACACCAAAAGCAAATGTTCTCAAACCATTTTATACATGATTAATGAATCTAAACACCCCTAACATTACACCATGTATATAAAGAGAAGCCACAAGTTGGTGAAGTACACAAATACTCAATGATTCCACCCCAAAAGGCCAGAATTATAGTCCATGATCATGAAAACTCCTAAGAACCATGCTCTTTACATGTTATCAAAAAATAAGGATTTAATCCCATGACATCCTGAGTATTTAAAACAGGAATAGTACTCCAGAATACACATCAGATCATTCCAGCTACTACCATAGAGACAGAAGTAGAAACAGCTTTGGTTCCAAGGTTCTGGTCTCAATTTGCTACTCTATCTTAAGTACTTTTTCAGCTTTACATAGAACTGGTTATAAGCCCTAGTGTGCTCAGAGACAAAATAGGGAACATAAGAGGTAGTGATGGGCAATAGAGGATTCTGGAAAACTTATGCCCCACACCATCCTTTAAAATGGTCAACCTGAGGCGGCTCTAGAAATCAAGTGCCCAGGCCTCGGATTATTTTCAAGAAGTTGGAAATTTAGTTTAACGTAAAACCTGGAAACATTTAAATTGTAGTAATTCATTTTCTATTTTTAAAACATGACATGCATATTACTCTATAGTTCAGATGCTGTCTACTAGCTACTATGCTATGGACTTATATCTTAATGCCTCACTTTTTTCCCCTATTTAACTGTCAAATGAGTCTGATCACATGCAGGACTTTATGCCAAGGGTCAGAAATAATGTAAATGAAAAGCACGTTACAAATCGCAGTGCATCAAAGTAAGGGGTCATTAGTATCACCATCATCATTATAATCAGTGTACCACAGCTCCAATGTGTTTTCCCCAATGAATAAGAAAGAAGGAAGATCATTTCCTTTTAAAATCCATGTGCTTGCTGACTCTTGAGGACATTTGCACTTTACCATCTTTCTTCCAGCCAAGAAGTGAATGAATGATGAGCCAAGGGGCCAGACTATTCCAGGTTACATGTGACTCAGTGATGGCTTTTGCAAGAGAGTTCTCAGCTAGAGTGAAGTATGCATGAGGCTCAAAACACAGACAGAATGCAACAGCAACAACAACAAAAAAAAATGTAGATGAAGCTGGAGACATTCATGCGCTGGTTTCTATGACTACAGCCAGATTTTCTGATGTTATTTGCAGGGATAACTTTAAGTAGACACATCCACCCCCCGTTGCCTCCTGGTCACCATTTGATATGTACTATGTCAGAGAGTAGCATGATTTTTCTTATTTCATTCTGTCAAGTAATCTGAATAATTCAACTCCCTTCCAGATAAGTTCCTAGAATGGTAAAAGATGCAGAAACCCAGGAAAGATTCTTTATTCTGACATCTTCATTCCTTACCATAACATGGTTGTTATTATTCATTGCCAACTCAATAGGCACTAAAGTCACCTAAGAGACCAGCCTCAATATATGTCTGTGAGGGACTCTTTACAAATGGTTGAGAGTGCCTCCCCACATTTAGGTGTGTGGTCAAAAACTGACTAAGGAGGGGAAAGCTGTCAGAGTACCAGAATTGATTTCTCTTTGCTTCCTGAATATGGGTGCAATATGATGAGCTGCTTCACACTCCTGGCATCATGTCTTGTCCATCATGATGGACTGTACCTTTAACCACGAGCTATAACAAACTTTACCTTCCTTAAATTTCTTTGTCAGGCATTTTGTCATAGCAGCTAGAAGAATAATGAATACATGTGTCATCTCACAATGTAATATATGAAAGGGTAGTTCTGGGAATACCAGATGGGGAAGAAGAGATGTATGGATCAGTCTTAATAATCAACCGTGCTAATTATTAATATGTGGGGACTTTAATATTTGTATTTATGTTTTCTTTAATGTTATGTGTATGATTGCTCTGCCTACATGTAATTATTATGTACCACATGTGTGTCTAGTACCCACTGAAGTTAGAAAATCATTGGATCTTCTAGAACTGAAATTATAGATGGTTGTGAACCACCCTATGGTTGGTGGGAATCAAACTTGGGTCCTTTATAAGAACACCAAATGTTCTTAATCTCTGAGTCATCTCTCCTGTCTAATGACACATGTATTCATTATTCTTCTAGCTGCTATGACAAAATGCCTAACTTTTACAGCTAATGCATGGCAGCTGGAGTAGCTTACACTATGTTCATAGTCTTACACTGTGAATAGGAAGCAGGGAGTGAAATGAGAGTGGCACATGGCTTTTTAAACTTCAAAGCTCAACCCAGTGGCATACTTTCTCCAGCTAGGCCATACCTTCTAAGCCTTCCTAAACATCAACACCAACTGGGAACTGTATATGATGAGTAGTGAAGAAACTGATGGCTTGATCACTGACCACTGCATGTTATGACAAAGGTTTTTATTGTAGATATGAGTCAGCAGAGAGAAAAGAGAAGAAGCAGACTGAAATTGACCAACAGATTAGACATGGCTAGGACTAGTGGAGCATGTGAGAATAGTGGAGATAGCAAGATACAGAGAACAGAGCATGGACAGAGAATAAGAAAGAGAAACTGGGAGTAAGATGTGTGTGTGTGTACACACATGTGTGCCTGAGTAGAGAGAGGGATAACATGGACGATAGATAAGATAGATAGATAGATAGATAGATAGATAGATAGATAGATAGATAGATAGACAGACATGAGAATTCCCCATCACTAAAGAACAGAGAAGGAGTGCTGTGATGGTAGTTGAGGACTTTGTAATATATAAAAATGTATTTGTGAAACTGAGACTCCACAGGTGGCCACAGGTTCCTTCTGCTAGAGATAAGGGAAATGACTACTTTAGGTAATTGGAAGCCAGTTTCCTAAGTTTCTGAGGAGTGCTGGCTTCTAATAACCAAGGGTGAGCTCATTTCTGGATACATAAACTGCCCTTTGGAGTTTTGGGGATTGGAGTTCCCTTTTAACTTTATGGGAATCAACTACTCAAGCATCTGCATCTATTTTACACAATCTCATTCGAACCACCACACTAGAAAACTGTCTCAAGGACTTTGAACACTTTAGTCTACCTACCTTTTTTATGTTTTTAAATAGGAACTTAAATTGATTTCTGCATCTCTTTTGTATAAGATCTAGATGGTGGCTTACAATTTGTTTCTAACTGAACTGTGAACCCACTAATTTTTGGTCTGGTTTCCCACTTAGACGTAGGAGGCAACATACAGTTCCCTTTAAGAATGCCTTAATGCAGAGGCCCTGTTCTAATTCCAAATACAGCCTGGAAATAGTGGATTCAGACAGACCTAATACCATAGTTATAATTTAATCTATGGCTCTCTCTACCCATTTCCTCCTATTCAACAAGAATAATATTCAGACCTGCATCAAAATATGTCAATATACTGTGTCCCATTGTATCCCAGTCCTTCCCAAACCAAGAACAATTGATTAGGGATTGTGTAAATCATATTAAAAATGAATTCCCTACTGCCAACTCCTAGAAAACGAATATTAAAATTCCTAAACCTGTGTCATATATCATCCTGGATCCATGAAACCCAATTGACAAGCCAGCCTCTATGAAGCAGATATCATGAGACATGAAATCTTAACTTGGCTCCCAGAAAATGGTGGTGGAGAACAGAAGCAGCATGAGGCTGGAAGCTGCTGTCACAGAGAATTGGAAACAAGCCCTTATGGACCTGTTTATGACTGAGATATCAGCCTTTGCATTTAGACTCTGCAGGTGGTAATCTCCCTCAGTCTGACTCCAATTTTGCTTTCTGTGTCCAAAGCCTCCTGCTATTTAAACTACATAGACACAGAATTTGTCACACCTAGTCCTTGCATACATAAGTTATTTTATTGTTCCATAATCTGGGGATCATTTGGGTTGTTTTAAATCAGATGATTCTTCTAAGGCCTCATAGACATATTTAAGGTTATACTGGAATATTCCACCTCTTTGTTTCTTTTCCCTTACTGACTTTTAACTTTGACCATAATGCAAAATGTCTTATGCTAGGTCCATATATCACAGCCATCACTGTCTGCTTTCTTCCTTTTTTCAATTGTGCTTTCTTGGGTAGACCACAGTCAATTTTTAAGCTATCACAATGCAGTTAGTTCTGTCAGCTTCAATATCCTACTCGTGATGGGCATTATTAATGTCATATAGTATATATGACTCCTGAGACAAGCTTATAATGTTTGTCTACAGCCTTTGGCAAGTTTTTCATGATCAATAAAGCCCTTGATACATATCCATGTAGTTCATATTTTCAAGATGAGGAAGTATGTGTGTATATGTGAACAGTTAATAGAATTGGCAGGATAGAATTGGAATCTTTGCTGCTAGTGAAAGATGTGAGGCTGCAACACTGTTTTGGTCATAGAAAGAAGTATTTATCAGCTGAACTATTTAATAAATCAAGATGGAAGATGTTTGAAGTGTACATTCTGAAGGTATTTTCAAAAGTCTGAGTCAAAAAAAAGAAAACAAGGGGGGAGGTCTGGATCCGAGGGTGTGTGCTCTGAAGGTGACCACAGTCACAGTCTAAAAGTGCTATCTATTTGTACCCTCTATGGATGTTAACATTCTTTTAGAATTTGGGTCCTGCTGACCCATAGTTAGTATATGATGGGAGGTTTCTTATATGGATATTTGGTGACATTCTAGACAAAGCAAAACAAATAAGCAAAACAATTCTAACAGGTACACACCCTGTTAGAATTATCCTGGAACTCCTTCACCTTTTCTTCTCATGACAATGTCAATGTTCATGACCTCAAAATGGCTTTCTACTTCGAGAACTTTCTGCTGGTCAATCCTTGGTCTTTGAATGAATGGGAGAGCCCTTATATTTTCTACCTGTTTCTCAGAAAGCAGTCCTTTTTTGCATATTAATCTTGTCCAATGATATAGCACATCCAATAGAGCCTCCTCTCCAAATTAACTCAACTGAGAGAGAAGGAATAGTTGGAGAAACTATGAGACAAATGGTTTATTAGAACAGAGAAAGTAAGGAGCCTGGGATGCTCCAGTGCAGAAGCAATATAATCAGGCTAGGGAATCTGGAACTTGGAGTAAATACAGTAAAAATATGGAGAAAGCTTTTCAGTATAGGGTTCCATGATTTTATTTAAATCCAAAAGCTTAATCAACATGCTGTCTAGATTGCAGAGCAGTAAAAGAAAGTGGAGATCTGCTAGAAAACATATAGGTAGTAAACAAAGGTGGCAGTTGACAGATAAAGAGACCTAAGAGACAATAAATAGAAATACACCAGTTTTCTATAGACTAAGGTTGAAGAAAGGAAGAAAGTCAAAGGCTTAAGTAAATAACCTTGCTTCCTTTTATTCCTTCTTCTCCCCAACCCCTGTGTCTCATATAACCCAGGCTGAACTGAAACTTAGCATGTAACTGAGGAAGACACTGAATTTCTGAATCTCTTGCCTCTACCTCCTGAGTGTAGGAAATGCAGCTGTACATAACAATACCTGGTTTTGTGGCCTTGTCTTTATCTTATTAGCAATGTTAAAGAGTTAGGATAAAAATATTTAGGTGGGAAATGGAAGAGAAGAAGGTAATTCTTCAGTAGTCAAGAAAAAGCTAGACAGAGAAAGGCACAAAGTTCAAAGAAGAGGTCAGTTACCCCAGAGCCTGGGGCAAAAAAGTCTGTTTTTTTGTATAGATATCAAAAGGTTTTTAGATTCAGATAAACCAAGCCTTCCAGAGAGTATGCTGTCTCTTATCCAAGCCTTTCAGAGGATATTGTCTCTCACAGTGCTGAAAAATAGGTGGGTTAAGATTTGGCAAAACCCAGAGTTTGGGGTATAGGTTTTGGTGTTAGACAAATGGATGCAGCCTGGGATTGCCTCCTTTTCTTCAGGTCAATATGACCATAATTCATTGAATGGAGCAAACAACTGTTGCTAAACCAAAGCAAGAATTTATGTTTTAATCCCTTGGCCATTCCATTTGGCTCTATATGTGCAAGTTCACTCACAAAGAAAATGTCTGTTAGAATGACATTTCCTTCAATTAACTTTTGTTTCATTAGACCAGGATAGCAAAATAAACAATTTTCCTGAAGTATTTCAAATACATTTCTCCAAATACATTCTTCTTGTTGATAATCTACTTACATATCACCACATCACACACACCCCACAAATCTATACCTTGTTTTGAGGAATTAGGGGATGTGTTTTGTATCATCACTGGTGTTTAGACTCAGTTCACTCTTTGGTGAACTATGATATTTAGGTGAAAAAATATGCTGAAAAAAAAATCAGATCAGTTAGCTGGTTACCCTAATGATCTCATTATGATTTTGCTTACAACATTTCCCACAAAAGCTATTTTTACAACTGGCTGAAAAAAATAAGGGGAGAGTAAAGGTATGTTTGTGTGTGTGTATGTGTCTATATGGTGGGGTGCTGCTGTAACAAGAAGAGATGTTTGTAGCCAATGTGAATACTTTAATAATTAATAATTGCTAATTTCAAGTTGTGATCATAGATAGATAATTTTATAATTATAGCATACCAGTATTGAGTCTTCAAATGAAAAATTTGAGGACTTAATTATAGGCTGAGTTGTTTGTTTTTACATCATTTCCTACATTATTTGGAGTTGAAGGCTCCCATCTAGATATCCAGCTTTTAAAAAAAAATAAGACTTCCTGATATGATATTCAGAGGGCCATGATATTAACTGACATGAACATTTCTCAAGCAGTTGGTTCAGATATACTCTCAGGAATGAATTCCAGCAATGACAAGCTTTAGCTGAACATATCTTTTTAACTTTCTCTTGATTTGTTGATGATAACAGTATCAGGTATACATCTGACCTCTCGTCAAAGGGTTAAATAGGATGCAGTGTATGACACTTCCATCCTGGAACCAGCTACTCATGCCACTACTGGGAACATGCTATACTTCCCCAGGTCAAATGGTAATTTCTAAGGAATTCCTGCTGGTTGAGATTTTTCATCTTGAAGATGGAAATGTACTGTTATTTGGTAGAACTATAGCATTATTATTATAGAATTATTCAGTTTCTGATATGTAAACTATTATTACATAAGGCCATTACCCCTGAAGTCTAGTGTTCAATTCTATGGGTAAGAAGAAATTGTTTGCTGGGAAAACAATGAGAAGATTTAAAATTCTTAATAATAATGTACTCGAAATCTGACACTAAACAATTTAAGAAAACTGTTAGAACAGCAAAGGCACTCATGAGGCACTAGCAATTTGTGATTTCTTTAAAGGAAAGTGGGGATCAGGGGACAAGGGTTAAGGTGTCAGCTTGGTGATCATTCAAGGCACAAAGCTTAAATGGCACACAAAGTCTTTTAAAAGTTCACTCTTTCTGAGAAATGACAGCATACCTCTGTTCAGGTATTGCAAAGGTTTCTTTCTTTGTACGGTAGTTTCACTTTAGCATCTACAGAACAGAGACCTAGCCATGCCCTTACATTGGGGCAAAAATAGAATAAAATAAAACCCCAGCTTAAACATGTGGGACAAAAGAGAGTTTGACTTTGGGTCCTTTTTAAATAAAATAAAAGCCATGCTGCATCCATTTCAAAATGCATTACACAGGCATCACCCTTCAATAATCACGTGAGCTTTTTATGAACCGCCAATTTGTTTGTTTGCTGCAACAGCCTCTCTGCTATTGCAGAGATGTGAGGATGTGATGGTTATTTATAGACTCCTTAATACCTGTTTTGGCAGGACCTTAGGCTTGAGTTTCTAGAACTCCAGAACTGGCCAGAGTCCTGATCTGTAAACAAGGAGGCTGTTGGCAAAGGGAGGAGGTTGAGAGTAATTTACATCTCATTAGACCTCTGTAGGAAAGAAATCTCAGACCTGGCTCTGTTAGGATTGCTTGACTGTGCTGTTTGCAAAAGAAAAATTCAACTCAATTTTAATAAAGGGGCCAAAGACAAGCTCACCTCCAAAGTGCTGAGATAATGAATACCTGGGACCTTGGAGGCTTAAGACAATGCAGTCCCATCCATCATTCCATAGAAGAAACAGCAATGCAGAGGCAGGTGTGTCAAAGGGTAGGGAGGATGAACTGGATGTGACATCGAATTTAAAGGAGAAGCAGTACTCCAGCAGGGACAATATGGAGGAAGGGCGGACTGAAACCCTTCTCTTGCTTCAGTCAAGCATGCCCGCAGTGTACACAGGCCAACTTCTCAGGCTCTACAGAGCTGGTCCACCTATCAAAACTCATTTCACCCTTTTCTCATCACATTGTCTTGTAATTGCACAAGGTTTTAACTGATTATTTTGATCAGTCTTTTGTGGTGAAAACACAGAATATAATTTCTTTCAGAGCTCTGCTCTTAACTGATTGAGAGAAGGGATAGGAAGGGAGCTCCAATCAGTGATTACAAATGACTTCCTCTGAAGATCTGGGAAATATTTTTTCTTAGAATCACTACCCAACCCAGCACACTGATACATACTTGAGACTGAAAGGTGGAAACAGTAGTGAGTAAATACCTGACAAGAAGAAACGTAAGAATGCAATTTACAGACAGACCATCATATGAGGGAAGGCTCTATGATGCTAGGATTACATGTTGCTTATTGAAGCACAGCAGCCATAATACAAAGAGAGACTAGGCCCAAAGTGAGGACAGATTGCATTCATCAAAGTTCACTTACCAGACACCTACTTTTTCCAGCTTGGTCCAAGTTCCTAAACCCGACAACCTCCCCAAACAGTGTCTCCATCTCGCTATTGAGTATTCAAACACATGGTTCTGGGGCAGACAGTTCACTTTCAAGCACTAACAGTTGTCTAAAATATAGCTTGCATTTTAAGGCTCTCTGGCAGTGAAATGATTTCACAAAGAATGGCGTTGATAGGAGTACACTGGGTATGTATGTCATATTAATGAAAAGACGCAAGTCCATTCAATTTCATAGTCAACTATACAATTACAGGAAAAGCCAAGTCATTTGGAATTAAAGTGTTCCTTGAGACCATTTGTACTAATATGTTGACATTCTCAGTGAGCCCTTTCCATCAAGCAGCAGCCAGGGACAAGTACATACTATCCAGTATGGTCCCATACTATCCTCACAATAGATAAGGGAGCTATTCATTTATCTTAATTTGGGGCCTCTGGAACACTTCTTGTTACCAAATGGGTTAATGCTCCCTATCCACACCCACCATTGCCAAGATTCCCCTATTCAATTGCCACCAACCTCCGCTGAACAGTGGAGAACATTCCTGTTTGCTCCAGTGTCTATTGATCACTCTTAAAATTCCCTGGCATTCAGCACATTGTGCATTTATGTACAATATTCATACTTTTAAAATGTGTGTGAGCCTGCGAGTATGTATGTACATGTGTGTGAACACATACCTGCACATGTGTATGATATGTGCATATGTGTGTGTGTAAATGCCTGTACTCTGGCACAGGTGTGGAGATAAAAGGACAATCTTGAATGGTCCTCTTTGCCTTCCACCTTATTTGAAAAAGGGTTCTTTTGCTCACCACTGAGCGTGGCAAGTTTTCTGGGCCCACAAGCTTCTGGGGCTTCTCTTGCCTTTGCTTCTCATAGCACTATAGGAACACTGGGATTTGATTGTGGGCTACTGTGTCTAGCTTTATGTGGGTTCTAGGTATTTGAATACAAGTCCTCATGCTTGGGCAGCAAGCACATTACCTACTCATCATCTCTCTGTCCTCATATACACTTTTCATTTCCATTTGTCATCACACTTTATTTAATCTAGTTTTAAACCTATCCCTGGCAGACACTTAATAAGTAAAAGCATACCTCATTCTTATAATTGTTATTTGTTTTCATTTGATTTTACAAGGAAGGATCTCTGCTAATCTAAAAAATGGATAATTGGAGGTCTATGTAAAAATAGTTCATTTATAAAATGGTACAGGGTCAAATATATTTTTGAAATACTCAGAATGATAGTTCTGTGTACATCCTGGCATCCTTAATGAAAGTTTTGACAGTAATGTCAGGCTATCAAAGTCTTGTTCCTAGAGTCAGTGCAGCCCATCAAGTTGTCCTATAGCCAAAAGATGGAAATGGTTTAACATGCTCAATTTACAAGGCTGACTGATTTCATCAAAGTGATGGTTCTGAGTCCAGGAGCTAAAATGTTTGAGGCAGCAGGATTCCTACTATGGTCAGTGCTGAAAGTTAAGTACATGCTATAAATACATGTTGTATTTAAAGAAGGTAGGACCAAATGAAGCATGCCAGAGACCCAGGCTTTCACAGAGTCTGTGGTCCTCCTTATTCTGTGATGGCAAGGTGGATATAGGCAGAGACAGGATAACTGTTTCCCCTAGAAAGTGAAGCTATGGGGACTGGAAAGATGGTTCAGTTGTTAAAGTGTTTGTCATAAAAGCATGAGGACCTTCATTTAGCTCACCAGTGCCCAAGTATAAAGAAAGATAAGCAGGGCAGTACAAACCTGTAATCCTAGCAGTAGACGGGAAGAGACAGCTACTTCTAATCAGTGAGCAACAGGTTAACTGAGAGACATCTTTCTCAAATAAATAAATAAATACATAAATATACAAACAAACATAAATATGATGGAAAAGATTGAGGAAGACAGCCAGTGTTAACCTTTGGCCTCCATATATGTGCCCACACATGCATATACAAACATGAATACACAGGTAGCCATAAAAAGAAAAACAAACAAACAAACAAATCAAACCCGAGGCTAAGGTAGTCTGACCAGGGTTCCAGGGTTGCTTCTAGCTCTACTGGCTTCAGACTAGCCCATATCCTTAAATCATCATGACGTAGATGGCTTCTTTCTTCTTCATTATCTCCCAGAAAACTCAGAATCTGAGCCCAAGGCTCAGCTTATGGTCATCTTTCCTTAGCTTCCTCTTTGATGCATGTCCAACTTTTTGTCTGTCTTCTTTCTCTCAGCTCATCAGCTCACATAAGTCTCTCAAAACACCTTCAAAAAAGAACTTGTGTAAGTGTAGAGAACACACAAATAAGCTACAGGGTAATTGAGTCTGTGAAAATGTCATAGAGCTTGATCTTAACCATGTCCCTTTCCACAGAGGACTTGCCTACTCAACACAGTGACAAGGCATAGTGCACACAGCCTCATCTATCACTCCCACATCTGCTAGGTGACATCTTTATCCCTTTGCTACCTCTGTAATTAAAGCATCAGGGACTCCAGTCTCTGTTTCTACTTTACAGTGTCTTTTCTTTATGAACAAATGTCCCTGGGAACTTCTTTAAAATTAATAAGGTATCCAATGGAGAGAGGCAGAAGCTGTCTCTCCTTGATTAGTTACTAACACTGTGCTGTTTCAGAAAGAACACTTCTATTTTCTTGTTTTTATTTGTTTCCAGTTCAGTAAAGAGGCAAACAGTCCTGGGCTTGAATTTTAGTTCCTCCACTAAGCATAGGAATTTGTTTACCTTCTAAATTCCTTTCCCCTTTTCCTCCCTCCCTCCCTGCCTCCCTTCCCCCTCTCTCCCTTCCTCTTTCCCTCTCTTTCCCTCCTCCTCCTCTCTTTCTCTTACTATGTCTCTCTTTTTCTCTCTATGTATGCATATATGTATGTGTTCCTTGTTGGGGGGGTGCATGTGTGTACACATGTGTGTAGAAATCAGAGGAGAACCTCAGATATCTTTCTCAGTCACTCTCCATCTTGGTTTTTAAGGCAGCTCCTAACCAGAGCTCATTGATTTAGCTATGCTCACTAGCCAAAAAAAATCCCAAAGACCTTCTAGCTCTGGCTCCTACTGCTAGGATTACATGTGCACAATTGCCCTATCTGGGTTTTTATATTGGTTCTCATTTCTGGGTTAGGAGATTGGGTGGAGGCAGAGAGATTGAAATGAAAACAATGTATTTGTATGTAGGTACACTTGTACATGTGTAAAGTAGTATGGAGACTGCCATCCATCAGAAGCCATGCACGGAGCTTTTAGAGACAGATAGAATCTCTCTCTGGGATGTGGAGCTTGCTGGTTAAGCTGGGCTGAGTCCCAGGGATCTTTGGTCTCTGCCTTCCCAGTTTTAAGATTACAAGTACTTACCATCAAACCCAACTTTTATTATAAGGATTGTGACTCTCCTACTTGCTCTACAGTGTGCTATACTGAACCAATTCCCTAGCCACATTCAATGGGTTTTTTCTCTAAGATGGGAGTCGCTGCATACAGATACCTTGGCAATGGAAGTCCTTAACTATAGTTTCTCTCTCTCTAGTACCCATTACCAATGATCAAGCAATGTTCAAATATATTAAATGGAAAATTCCAGAAATAAGTGTTACATAGGTTTAAGTTCCCCGTATTCTGACCAGTATGATGAATTTTCATAGCATCTCATTTGGTCTTCCTGGGATGTGTATTATTCTTTGACCAGTTTTCACACTCATATATTAATTGTGTACCAGTCAATTCATAGGTGCCTCATTGATCAGATGAGCTGTGTTCTCACAGTCACCTTTATGCTACTCAATAAGAGCTCCAAAGCATGAAAGCAGTAATGCTGAGCATTTTATTACACTGCATGGGTGTAGCCATTCCGCTTTACTATTAGTTACTGCTGTTAGTTCTCACTATGGCTGGCTTATATTTTAAATGTGATCATGGATTTATAAATAACATGCAAAAGAATAATGCCCATGCAGAGAGTTTGGTTCTGTGGTTTCTGGCAGGCACCAGGATGGGGGTTTTGGAGGGGGCGCTTATACCATGTCCTCAATGCATAGGTTAGAATTAATATACCAGGCAAAGTGCTGGTTTGCAAAGTCAGTGCTGATACACAGTCACATTGCACTTCTATAAAATTCTGCCCAAAACTGAAAAATGACCCTACACAGTATCCCACACATGTTTTACAGTTTGGCTTGTCACAAGACTACAACTTAATAATTCAAACTTATATGGCCCTTCTCTTTGTCATTTCCCGTTACTACAAAGTAACTGGAAGTCAGCTAAGGTACCCAAGGCCACTCCTAATCACCGTCTTACATGTCCCTATAGCTCTGTAAATTGATCAGTTTGAACAAAGAAGAGTGGGTATATCTAACCCTAGCCTAAATCTGATTGCAACCTTTCAACCTCATAGACAAAACAAAACAAAACCCTTTTTCTCACCTCTTGCCTTCTTGGCAAAGGATTAAGTAAGGATTATGGTTAAACGGGAGACAGAACTGGGAATTTTTAAAGAAAATCCCATCTATCTTTCCAGTTTCTCTACTGAGTCACTCCTGTTCTTTGCTAAATATTGCTTTCCAGAAATCTACAAATAAATTTCTCAGCCACAGGTCTATATCATTATTAGCTCTGTGAATTGGTCGTCTGTAAGACTGAAGGGTTGCAATCATCAGGCTTATGCTAGACTTGGCTGTTGCCACTCTCCTTTGGTCAACTGAATCAATTCACAGAGGAATAGAATGAAGCCTTGGACATGTTAAAGAATCCCCCCCCCCAACAGCTGAAGCCCTGGGCCCTCTGCAGACTGAAATGGTTGTTCTCTTTTCTGTTTCCAATTTGTTCAGAGCAGCATGAACCAAAGAGCAGGCTAAAGCAGTTAATGGAAAGAGGAAGATGTGTCTAGAAAATGATGTTTCCTTAGTCATCCACCACCTCTCATTCTTACAATCTCTCTACTTCCTCTTCCTCATAGATCCTTGAGCCTTGAGGGGAAGGATTTGATGAATACATTCTATTTAGGGCTGAGTTCCCCAAAGTCTTTCATTTTGTACATTGTTTAGTTGTGGGTCTCTGTGTTACTTGACATCTACTGCAAGAAACTTTTCTGATAGTGGTTGAGTGATGCACTGATCTATGAGTCTAGCAATGTATTTTAATAGGAGTCAACTTTATTGCTCTATGACTTTAGTAGGATGATAGTATTAGGCTTTCCCCTGGATCCATAACCTGTCTAGTTTTAGGTTCTTGATCACTTGAGCAATATTAGGTTTAGGTTCTATCTCATGGAGCAGTACTTAAACCCAAATAAAGCATAATTGGTTACTCCCACAAATTTTGTACCAGTATTGTACCAGTGTGCATACCTTGCAGGCAGATCTCTAGTGTAGCTCACAGAGTTTGTAGCTTGGTGAGACAGATGATTAATTTTTTTTCTTTAAGTAATACAGATAATATCATCCAAAACTAAAAATGCTAGTCAGTAGTGGCAAAGCTTCTAGCTGAATGCCAGCTGAATATCTCTGTGTTCAATGACTTAAATGTGTGGTATTTTTGACAATGGAGTTTTACTGTCAAGTTGTGAAGAGTAGCATTGATAATAGCCTGTAATGTTCTTCTTGGGGGGGCAGGGAAAGTATCTATAGAACCCATTCCTGGAAGATGTATTGCATGGTGGCTAGCTGGGGTATTGTCTCCTGCCTTACATGATCATTCCATTTTAACTCACATATCTTTTAGGAAGCTTCTATAGCATCAGGTTTCCATGTGAATTTCTAAAAGTCTTTAGTTTTAGTTATGCCTCTCTGCTACCCTGATCTTCCCATTTAAAACTCTTCTAATTTTCTATTTGTACCTTTACAACATGATATTTTACCTCTCTTCCTTGGGAGATTCCCCGTCTTCCTTCTCTGAAAAATTAAAAATTTTAAAATTAAATTATGTAAACTACCAGAAACACAAAATTCCAGTCTCACTTCAGACCACCAAAATAAAAATGAGGCTAGATATGGACTTCCTTTTTTGTTTTAAGTGAGTTGAATAACTTCTATTGATGCTAGACTTAAGGACCTCATTGGTAGACCAAGCATTTTTGTGTTACAGGTAAGAAAAAGCTCATCCATCATCCAGCATCCCATATCCCTGATAGCCAGAAGTTCTTCCTGCTCCAGATGAAACTCAAATGTGATTAAACTGTTCTTATGATAACTCATATTGCTCAAATACCAATAGCCCCCACATACTGGCATTATGTCCAATGGTGGTGCTCTCATTAACCATACAGTATTTCACTCCAAGTAATCATGTCCAGGGTGAAGCTCAACTCTAAATCCAAATTAAGATGAATTATGATCTCCTTCTTTTCGATGGATGAGCAGAGAATTTATGCATGGTAATGGGTATGGAATAAGTTCCATGAATACCAGTTTAAAAAAATAGGGAATCTAAATGTGAGATTTCTCTTCTACTATTAACGTGGGTTTGTTATGAACCATGTAGTAAGACTTTGTAGTAAGAATGAGCTCACAAGTGAACCTCTGTTTTCTCAAAGCATCTCATGTAGAAACTGTAGAAACAACTTCTCACTCTGAATAAAGTTTCTCCATAGCTATTCTGGATATGCAGGGACATTAAAAAACATGCATTTGCTATTTTAATTTCTTACTTTGTGCGTGTTTGAATGTATGATGGGAGGCTCTGCCCTCTGTGTGATGAGCTCTGGATCATAATCAGATGTTTTCTTCCATCTTAGTTTGAGTCAGGGTCTCTCACTGAAATTTTGGCTCTCTGAGTCAGCTAAATTGACCAGCAAGCACGAGGGATTCTGCTGTTGACTCATTAATGATGAGATTACAAGCCTGTGCTTGTAATCTGGGTACTTATATATGTTCTAGGGATTCTAATCAGGGTCTCATGAATGAGCAGCGAACACTTCATCCTTTGAGCTCTTTGTTCAGCCTCATTTATGTGATTTATTTGTTAGATGTGAATAAGACAAATCTGGGTTCCACCATTAACATGCTATATGATCATGTAACCATATTTATATTACAAAAAGGACCAGGATTTGCCAATCACCAATATGAAGATGACAACCTTATTTTAACTCACTAAAAGATAGAATATATTTAAACAGTCTCAACTTAAGATTGATATGATATGATATATACTAGATACTATTTACTGAGACTCCAGTGCATGGATACTTATCCTTACTTTAGATACTGTTTTGATTTTGTCCATAACATAAAACCATTGTCCTAGAATATCTTCTGAGTTTATCTGTACATGCAATTCAATATGTATTTTCTAGAACATCTTCTAGAAAAGTATGGTGGTGGCAGACAGAGAAAGAAAAAGTCATGTTTTATGAACCTGCTAGCAGGGAGGTTAAACACCAGTTCTGTGAACACTGACATTCATTTATGTCTGAGAAAAGGTACTTTTGATGGCTCTGTCTAGAAGTATAAATTTCCATCTACCCCAGGAATGTCAGTTGAAATGTGAAGTATTAAAGAGGGGTTGCATAAGTGGTTCTAGAAAAACAAATGATATAATTTCAGCCTTTTGATGGTGCCTTAAAAATTATGTTGCTATGCCAGTCCACCAAAAGATGACATTGCCAAAAATGTCCCTGATTTCCTAGACACTGAATTATGATATGAGTTCACACTGACTATTCCTACTTGGGTGCTCAAAGAACACTATTTACTTCAAGTGAAATTCAAAGACATTTGAAATCAGAGGGGAAATCTGTTGTGTTTTGTCATACAAACTGATATTAATCAGGCTATGAATGCCAGAGAAATGGTGATCTTTGCTTAGAAAAGTGGCAACTGCTCCTGTGCTTTATCAGACATGAGTTCTATCATGGTACACAGTTCAAAATACGCCTGTAGTGCAGTGACATTCAAGAGTTCCCACCTTCTAATATACCCTACTGTACCAAATGAAAACAAAAGTGTCAGAGCAACTGTAACTACAGAGAATTAAGACAGTATTCAAGTAATGTTTGTTATTAGGTCTTCTTATCATGGTGCTAGATCCTCTTGTGTAAAACTAGAAGAAATAAATATGTTAAATATGTGAACAGGATTCATCTGTGATGAGTATGTGTTACTGCTTGCTCAACCCAATGGAAAATTAAAACCAGGGCTTGATTTTTGGAAGAGGAGAGTTTTGTGTGGTCTTCATGATCACTGAGATCGAGATAGTCAGTTACAGTGAAAACATCATAAGGAACAATTTATTCTGTCTGTTAGGGAGGTAGAGTTGGAATTTAGTCTCTGTGGGATAGTCCAGGCTAACCAATGTAGGAACTATGGGCTCAGTACAAGGACTAGGCTAGCAACTGGAGGAAAATCTGTTCAACTAAGTTCATTTTGGAGAAAAAGTTCAAGGTTATGTCTACACTCATGCTGATATACAACCCGTAGAACACTGACCTAGCCTGGGTGATTTGGGGAAATGAACACAATGATGTGCCTATACAGTTCCCAACTTCATCTGCATTCTGCCCAGCTGTAGGGAGAGTGATCTAAACAGGTTTATAGCTATATAACCACATTGTGAAATGTAGGTGGGGGCTATACAGATGGATCAGTTGTTAAGAACATTCACTGTTCTTGCACAAGACACAACTTGGTTCCCAGACACTATGTGGCAGCCAACAACCATCTGCAACTCCAGTTCCAGGGAATCTCACATATTTTTTAACCTTCTTGAGTCTCCAGTACACATACATATAGACAAACACTCATCCACATAAAAACAAATAAGTAAGTATTTATTTAATACTTAGATGAGTACATGAAGTACAAAGCCTCGGGGGATGCCAGAAGAAATCTTCTCAATTACATTTGATGCCTTTCTAATGAAATTAGAGAACCTAAGTGAGTTAGGGCCCTCCATGTAGAAAGAAGACATCACTCAGTAGTAGAGCACTTGCCTAGTATGTGTGAGGTCCTGGGCTTTATCCCAAGCACTAAAGCAAAATAAATTAGAAAAAAAAATCCTACCAACCAAAAAGTACAGAAACCTCCAAGCTAATCCTCACATTATAGTTTTTGAGTGGAGGGAGGAGATTGTTGTGTGAAACGAGACCAATACTATTTGGAAAAAAATGAGGATTAATTATTAATTCCATAACCATCACTTTTTTTTTGCCTACACAGAAGTTGCTAACAATTTCTGTTCACTTCAGCTCATCTTGCCAACTTGGTCAATGTGTGACATTTAATGAAAGCTAATTCCAGCAAGATTTCTTAGCAGCACAGTGTGTGACATTGACCCACAGTCAATTTTCAGAGATCCTGAGATGATATACAGCAAATAATCCGTGACATATGTGGGAAATACTACAGAGATGCTTTCTCAGGAAGGCGCTTTTTTTTTTGTCAAGAAGTCCATAAATAGCAATAAATAACATAGTATTGTCTGTAGTGTGGTCCACAAAATAGAAAATGCCAAATGAAATCATTCTGAAGTCCATAGATTGTATTTCACCTGTATTCAAGTTTAAGTCTGACCTCTTCCAACAGTCCCCTTTTCCTTCTGTGTTTACATGCATTTCTGCTTTCATGGGAATAGTACCCAGTAGAAAAAGCACAAACCTTTTTACAAGATTAGCATTAATATTGACAGGAGCACAATGCAGAAGGTATTTGCTAACATTCATTTTCAGATAAGGTCTTGCTATGTAGCCCAGGTTGGCCTCAAACTCCAAATTCTCCCACACCTCTCACGCTTGTTTGTGGATATGCACCACTATTCCCAGCATTTCTTTGTGTGTTTATCAAACAAATTTTATGTTTTATGAATGGTAAAAGCGATCCTGATTTCTTCAATCCTAACTGAATATTCTTGTTTCTGCTCATATTAAACATCTGCTCCCCTTAAAGCTGCAATTTGCTTATTTCTGGAAGCTTCCTGCATGATCAAAAATGAATATTGCTGCTTTCTTACTTGAGGGATATCATTTATAAAACAAAACAAAACCTATAATGATAGTCCACTACAATGAGAGGTGAGAACAGGAAGCAAGAGATGGCCACTGGATAGTAGCAAGCAGCACAACACACACTTAAAGATATAGTTTTGACTGTAGTAGTAATAAATTATTTTAAAATAATCACACAGGCCTTCACACACTTCACATACACACACACACACACACACAGAGAGAGAGAGAGAGAGAGAGAGAGAGAGAGACAGAGACAGAGACAGACAGACAGAAACAACAAAACCCTTGTATATATTAATTTTCCTTACAGAGTATATAAAACATGCTGTCTGAAAGGAAAATGATTGCCTATTGGAAGCCCTATCTGCTTCCAAATAGGGTATAACTTTATGTAAGTGACCTACCTGCTTTTAATTTTGATTGAAGGTCAATAAGGCGCTTTGTATCATGGTAAAATGAATTAATAGTCAGTTGGTTCCATGGTAATTTAATCTCACAGAGACAAGGGCAGAATGCACATTGATAATATCATGAGAAGAACTGACAAAGGGTGAGTGAGGATATTTCTCTTCCCAACTTGATTGTCTAGGATCCTGTCATAGTTGCCCTCAGAGGAACGTGTATTCCTAATAGTACAATGATTGTGTGTTAGGTACCAGGGAGAGGTAGGTAACTTTTTTTTTTTTTCTGATGGGTGTGAGTCAAAGGGAAATAATTTTATCTCCTTTCTAAACTACAGAGAAAATAAAAACTAAATATTCCAATAATGTAAAAATGTTAAAAACATTAAATAAAAACTTAGGCTTTACATTTTAAAAAGTTTTGTCTCCCCTAGATAATTCTCATAGTACAAGATAAACTATAGCTTTATTGTCACCTTTTTAAGCACATGATTAAACTGGGCTTTACCAACCAGTGTTTCAGCCTGCCCCTGTAACCCTCTGGAGTTGGTAGGCTTTGGTGCCTACAGGTACAACACAGGAAATGCTGCTGACAAATACATATGACCTGAGTTTAATTAGGAGCCAATAAGCAAATATAGAAGGAGATACACTTGCCACAGTCCTGGGGTCTTCCAAAGAACAGTATCTTAGTACAAACACATTCATGAAAAACCACAAAATACCATTAAGAAAAAATAAATTTGACAGTTTCAGAGAACTAATAAGGTTTGACAGTCTATAACAGAGTAAGGTAGCTAGAGTCCGTGAATATATTATACATTTTATTTTTACAAGTCCTAAAAGAAAGAAACAGGGACATCCCTAGCAAGATAAATAAAACTTGTTCATGGAGATTGAAATATTAATAACCCTGATTATATGGCCACATGTTTTAAACTACTATTGAATCCCCGACTAGGCTTCCATAACCATGTACAATTACTGTCAGTCAGTTTTAACTATCATTGTGAAAACTAGACCCAGGCAGCTGGGGGATTGCTAAGCAGTCAGAACACTTGCCCTTCTTCTAGTAGACCTGGGATTTGTTCTCAGTACCTTAGGATCTCACAACCACCTATGACTCCAATTCCAGAGCATCCTATATAGTCTTCTGTCTTCTGTGGACACATACACACTCTTCACACACACACACACACACACACACACACACACACACACACACACACACACTCACACAAATAAAATAATTTTTAAAATATATTCTTTATCATCTATAACTTATTTTTCTTGATCATCAGAAAACTGTTTCAAAACCAAAGGCATAGAAATTGTTCACAATGATGAATCTAGAGATGTAAACAAATGTGATACACAATCTTTATTGAATTGGGAGTATGGGAAAAATCATAAGAGGTATTTTTAGAACAAATAAAAGAAGTCATCTTTTTTTTCTTGGTAGATGATATTATGAAATTACTTTGGAAATTCTCAGCTGTGTTACTGGTAATCATGGTTACATATAAAAGTATCCATTTCTTTAGAAAAAGTCTATGGAAATAAAATAAGTTAATGGCTATGATTTGTAACATCCAAATAGTTTAGCACAGAAAAAGATCATGATATGGTATGGTCCCATGGTGATCTGCAGCATAGGGATGAAAGGAGATGTATATACCACATCTGTTTGTATACACCAGGGTGCATGTTGGTGAAAGGTAGAGTTTGATCCCACAGAAAGTTATGGTGAAGAGAAGTAAGTTCTTGTCTGAGGGAGGCTTCCTGTGCTCAGCACCTGTTCTCACAGAGTGTTGCTCATGCTCAGTTGATCTTGGAGTTAAGTATTGTAGAGGGAGTAATAAAATACATTTAGGGAGCTCTTAATTTGATCAAAATCCCAATATCCATTAGGATTCTAAGTGATACTCTGAGTTGGGTTTGGTTTGTGCATAGGATAAATGAGGTAGGTTGATTGTCAGCATCCCCAGCATCCTCCCAGTTAGCAGAAAGGAAGGAAGCAAGACTAACAAGGAGTAAGGAGAAGCTGGGCAAGACTACAGGCTCAATATAGCTCTAACACCCCTCAGGGAGATCTAAAGTTGCACTGCAGAACTATCTCCTCCTGGGGCAAGACCCATGCTGGATGTTCCCACATCTTCAATGCCTGAATGTTGCCTCAGATTAGAGGACCTTAAGTGAGATGAGTATCTTCAGGAAAAGCAGCTTCCAAGAAGGGCTCTCTGCTGCCAACCTCACTAGTTTCTGCAGGAATCCTCTGTCCTCAGCCCTGAGAGTATCCAGTTCAGATTTCAAAGCTCTTTGCTTCTACTATTGTCTTATAGATGGTGTTAATAATTTTGTAGCATTTAGTCATGCATAATTGTTTTTAATGCTTACTCAACATCTATCTTTTATTCTTAAATAAAATATAAACATTGTTAGTATATTAGTTATTTCAAATTTTCTTCAAAATATAAGTTAACATTCCCTAATTCACAGCATGGAGTTTGGCAGTTACCAAAAACAGAATAAATGTTGGCTTGAGAAAACAAACAAATATTGGAGGCTGGATGGCTAAGTTAAGATAGTTCACTGGCATGCAAAAGTTCATAAATTATCATTCCAAATCCTCACAACTACTGAGTAATAGAGCAAAAGCTAGAATTCAAGTTTGTAAGATCCACAGACAATGTCTTCATATCTCTGAGTGAATAATGAGCATGAAACACCAAGTCTCAGCAAGAACTTAGATATCTCTTTGTTTACCACAAGAACAAGCAAACTTGTCTCTAAACACCTTCTTATAAGCAGAGCTTGTGCTATAGCTTAACATTGGAACATGAGGATGGGATTGTTTGTTATTAAATATCCTGTAGCCAGGCACCCAAAATTCACAGTCCCACACAAATTGCCCTATGGTCAGTGATTTACATTATGGGATTTTCTATCCTATATCATCTTACACTTTACATAGAGGTAAGTGTTCCCTTCTCCTGTTGACATTGTTCCTTCAGCTCCTTTATTGGTGTGTTCTTTGAAGCTGAGACCACACCAAAGACTGCTGCTTTTTTTTGCCATAGGGAAATAAACTTGTCTTCTAATCTTTGTGCCTCATTTTCCCTGGAAGGAAAACTTTTCATCCTCATCCTTTGCAAGTAGTCCTTCATGACCCACACACATTGTATATGACTGCAAAGAGTCAGTTCTTGGGTCTCAAAAGATAGCTTAACTTCTAAGAGCATTAGCTGTTCTTGCAGAAGACCCATTTTCGTTCAGTTTTAGCATTCATATTTGAAAGCTCACAACTACTTCAAACTTCATCTTAAGAAATGCAGTGCCAGTGAGCACCCACACTCGCTTATAGTCATACATAATTCAAATAAATAATAATAACAACAATGATGATGATGATGAAGATAAAAATAGCCCTTTCCCACCACAGGACTAGGGATTCCTTCAACATATTTCTAGGCATCATTACAGGCAATCAGTCTCTATTTCCAAATTGCCAAATGTTGCATAAGTTTGTTGCATTTTATACATGAGTTACACAACAGTTTGCTCATATTCTTACTGGAAAATATAAATTTATAGATAGCCTACACACAATATACACATTGCAAAGGATAAAAAAATTCTGTCATCTCCTCAAGAAATACTTAAGTGTTGTTTGTTTTTCTAAGGACTGGTAGTTATAGCATTGGAGAATGAAAAATTAAACAGATTTACAGCCTAGTCTTTTGTTAAATCGGGTTTTTAGTTGAAAGTGAACATCAGTAATAGAAAGATCTTTTAATCAAAAGATGTCATGTTTCATCTTAGCTTTACTTCCAAATGCTAACTATGGGCCAGAGATAAATTTACAATTACTATACAAACAGCAAACAGGACATTTAATTTAGGAACAAAATTACTGCAAATACATTTCCATAATAGATAGAATAAATTGCATAAACTGTGGTACTTTTAATTGCCTCTTTCTTGCGATTTTTAGTTGAGATATTTACAGAGTTGTTCCATAAAATATTTCTTAAGGTTCCTCACTGATAGCTCTACCATCATGAAACTGGAATTGTAGTGGAAAGATAGAAGAGATAAATGAACACATAAACACAATGACAATTGCTGATTGTATTATTTCCTTTGAATAAAGAGAATATGTTGCTTGGAGAAACAATCACAAGAAAAAAATGGTAATGAGATCCTGGAAAGTCCATCAGATAAAATGAGTACACTGGCATTAAACAAAGACACAAGTAAATGCCTTTCTAAAAAGCTTTGAGTCCTCACTTGAGCTCACAAGGAAACTATAAGCAAATTGCACACTATCTAAATGTCTCTAGTAACTGTCTTCAACTTGCAGTCATCTTGGGTTCCAGAGACAGAAACTATAACCAAAAATAGGTAAAGGATAGAACAGTCCTCCAATGAAAGCAAGCACATAGGATGGGCAGGATATGACTCATACAAGGGACTTAAAGAAAGGAAGAAAATGAAGAAAGGGAACAAAGAGAATTCTCTAAAAGTGATTAAGGACTTTTGTCTATATCTGATACACTATGGAAATTGAGCAACTCTAACAGAAGAGGCATCATGGCTCAGCCTTGGAGAAGGTACTGCCTCCAAGATCCCTCAAGTAGTTTAGGAGGGGCTTACAGAAGTGGCTCAGTGGGTACTATGGTTGATGCACAATCCTGAGTACTAAAGTTTACTACACAGTAGCCATGTGATAAACAAAGCACCCAGTTCTTAACTATAGGTCATAATTCAAGTTCCATTCATAACTTTCATCAAGTTTACAAACAAATGAACAAACCTAACCACTACAATAAATATGCAAATAAAAAGTTTTTTTTTTTTAAAGAGTCTACAAAACTAACTAGAAGGAAGATACAGGAATTGACAATAGAGACCAGACCTCAGGCCTTCAGATTGAGTCAAGAAAAATGGTGGCCTTTTAAGATTGTATAATTTGGGTAGCAGCAAGGATCATAGATATTAATATGGCCTCACATGACTGCACTTGGTCTGTACTACTTCTGGAGACCATGCTGAGGACCATTGCCTGTGCTGATGCCAGAGGTCATGTGGATGCCTGTGGTCCTTGTCAGCAAAAACCATGTGAACTCCATGATCTGTGCTCCGTCTGACTATAAAGTCAGGAAGCTACTCTTGCCGTTGTATGGTTGACTGAAAACTCATAATTGAGAAGGGATGTGCAAGGATTCTGTGATAATCCCTACTCCCACAAAATGTAACAACGTAGGCAGAAAGTCATTTAAGAGAACTCTTTAAAATGGTGATACGGATACTAAAGTGTAGTTCTCCACAACTGATGATTCTGGTAAGGGAGCAGGTCTGGAGAAGGATTCAATTTTCTTTCATGGCTAGCCACTGGGATTATGCTCCACTGAGTATTTGGACAACACAAATTGAAAATTATTTTCTTCTTTCTTTTTTTTTTGGGGGGGGTGCAGAGGTCACAATGGTGGGGAAGAGCAAGGCCTGGGAGGACTGGGAAGTGAATGTGATCAGGGTACATGATGTGAAATCTCCCTCCAAATCAATAAAAATATTATATCAGGGAGAAAATGATTGGATGATCTATCAATTCAAATACAAAGGAAAAGGGAAATGAGTCTTGGGAAGGTAAGATCAGGTCCATGAACAACTCACCCTTACTCTTTGGCTGGCCATGACCTCTCATTGTATGTTTGGGTGGCATGGGTGACTGACTCCTGTCATATCTTCCAGTGCCCACAGGTCCATATAGAGGCATCTACTGTATGACTCATTATTTGAAATTTCACAGACAGCTTCTTTGGGAGCCCAAACTACTCCATAGCTTCAATATTTGATGGGGATGTGGCATATTAGAGCACACTGGCATCTATACAGGGAAACTCAGAAAGGCTGGGTTGTTGATGTCATTGAAGCTTTTTACCAGTCATCTAGGGATGACACTTAGTATATTAACGAACAGTAGGTGTGGTGTTCCAAATAGTCAGCTTCTGTAGCTCCATCTACAAAAATGCCACCTCCATGGACAGTACCAGTATTCACAAGACACGGAGAAAAACATGCAGCATAGAAGTTGAAGGGTAAGAGAGGAGGGGAATGTACAAAAGGAATGCAATAAAAAGTGACCAATCACCAAAACTTCCCAAGTTCAACTGAATACCTTTGCCACTGGCTTTGAGGACATAGATGAGATGACATATCATTTCTGTAAGAGGCCTTACATTGACTGCTTGCAATGATGCTCCTGGTTTAGTTGTATAAGTGCTGTACAATTCCAATGGTAAACACATGGAATATGCCTGAGCAATGCTAGAGGAACTTGGCCTTTAACCCTTCCCCTGATGATGTCCGTGTTTTCATCTGATGCTTATTTTGTTTTATGTTCCTTAGTACTCTGTTGATGACTTTGAGTCTCAGTCAGCTTGGCCACATTTGCCCTTATGAAATTGGAATTGTTTCCAGTCTTTAAAAAGTGATTATACTAAGCTTAGATTTTGTGTTTTCACAATCCAGTGATTGGTTTGCATAGTAACACAGAACATCTTTGTATCACCCCCAAGATATTTCCCAGTGAGAAAGAAACCAGACTTTTTGCATCATAAGGCAGAATGGGATGTAGCCTCCTGTAGAAAAGCCTTTTAGGTTCTGTCTGGATGAATGTGGCTGGAGATTGAAAGGGAGCTGATGAAAACTGACAGAAGTGTGCCTCTCCAGGCTTATGGTGGGGGAAGTGCTTTGCCCTTTGTATGTTAAATCACTGCCAGGCAGAGACATAACATTTTTTTTTTGTGCTCTCAAACCAGTAGGAAGGGTAAATAACATTTTTGGTAGCACAACACAGCAGTATTGGGTACATAAAAGAATGACACTGCTATTTCACAGTAGAAATTGAACATATTTTAAAATAAAAACTGAGAGTTAGGTCTCTGATAAGGGAGAGAAATCCTGTGTACATGAGTTTATGCCTGGGAGTATGCCTGAGTATATGTTTCTCTGCCTGAGTATGTGTTATGTTCAAGTGTGTCACATGAGTGCTTACAAGTATGTATGCATATAAGTATACATGTGCATATGTGTACATGTGTGTATATACATTTGTGTGTATGTTTGCATATATGCATGTGTATGCATGGTTCTATATATTCAAATGTGTTTATAGGTATTTATTTATGGGTATATGCATGTACATTTGTTTATGTGTATTTGAGTATATATGTACATAAGTATGTATATGTGCTTGTGTGCATGAATATTTGCTTATATGTCAATGTGTCTTTATATATATTGATGCATTTGGGTGTATGTGTATGTAAATGTTTGTGCTTTTGAGTATGTGTCTATGTGTATATCTGTATACAAATTAGTATTTGTGTATTTGTTTGTATGCATGTGTATGAAGGCATGTATGTATCTATATGAGAATTATGTTTGTATAGTATAATTTTAGTAATGTGTTTGCCTATTCATGTATTCATGTGCTTGTATGTATAAACACCTGAGTAAAATAATGTAAGTGTATGTGTGTACATTTTTTTGGGCATTATGTAATTCTGTAGTAAAATGAGTGTGTGCTTATGTGCATGTTTGGGCATGAGTGTGTGAGTACATGTTTTTTATACATGAACCTGCCTATATGTGTTCATTTATACACATGTACATATATATATATTCACAGTGTATATTATATGCATGTCTGAGAGCATATACCAGCATATTTAGTGCCTGTGTGCACTAAACACACATATGTGCATGTGTATGAATGTACTCAAGTTTGTAGATAAGTAAGTATGTAAGGATGTATGCAAATATATGTGTGTGTTTCTATGTATGTGAATGCAGGATAAGCCTGTACATGTACAACACAATCAGAAGTAGCTTCTCTATGACTTGGCCTTGAGGCATTCTTAGACTGTAAGAATAGCCTGGCAAAGGCAACAGGAAACTTTCCCCAGGATGTAGCCTACTGGAAGAAAGGGATCCCTAGCTTTGCTTTGTGGGAGAAGAGTCAGCATCAGGCTTCTGGACAGGAGAGGAAATCAGAGGCATATATGTAATTCTAGCATGAGCAAAGCCATTGGTCTCCTGCTTCAGTAACTGAATTGCACTCACCTGGAGCACCTGCCACATAAGTGAAGGGATTTTGTGTGGACTAAGCATCATGTCTGTTCTGAGATACCAATGGGAAAAGCAAAACACATATGAAGCCAAGACTTGCCCAATGATCAATCTACTGACCCTATGCCTACCCTAGACATCTTACAGTATCTCTGTTTAAATATACTTTGAGCAAGGTAGAAATTAGAAAGGATTTAAAAGAAAAAAAATCTTGCAAGTTATAAGCCATATCTTCTACAAATGTCACTTAAATTTCCCAGGCAACTACCCCATGCCACCTACTATGTGATCCTTTTCATGTGATTTTCTTTACTCCTCTCAACTGTTGAGAATAATTTCCACAGGATAGCAGAAGTCAGAGTTTGCATCAGACCCACTAGCAGTTCATGGGTTGAAATCTTTGTCAGTTGATGAACCTGAAGCAGCTTTCCCATATTCATCCTCAACAACTTAAGACCAAGAGCAACAGTCAGCTCTAACAACAAATCCCTGTTTTCCTTTAAAGAAATATATTTCTACATCATTAATCCCAACACTTGGGAGGCATAGGTAGGTGGGTCTCTGAGATTCAGGCAAACTTGGACTATAGAGTGAGTTCCAGGATAGTTAGGACTGTTACACAGAGAAACATTGACTCTAAATATCAGAAACAATAAACAAAACAAGCAGGCAATTTAAAAATACTAAAAGATGAAATACCTTACCTACTTTTATTTTTTAAAGTTTTCCCTTATATTCTAGGCATTTATTCCATACATAAGGAAGGCCTTCAGTGTGTCAAACTTTGGGATTGCCAAGAGAATCTAACTGGGAACACTTAGTCCCCTTTCCACCCATGTGGCATTGTTTGTTTCTGAATGATATGACCACTTTAACTTGGCATCAGGGGTACAAGTATTAAAGATTGAAAAAGAAACTGTATTGGCTCCCAACAATTTTTATTTCAATTTAGCCCCATGAATATTTCAAATACCTGCCAGGTAATGGTGTACCCTCTTCACAGGGACAACATCAGGCAGCATTTTCATTCCTAACATGGTAGCTCTCTGCTGGGAGAAGCATTTGAAGCTTCTCCAGCCACCTGAAGACTCCCATGAAGCTCCTGCATCCCACTTCTCAGACAATACCCAGGAGCAGACATAATTGCACAAAATAGTCAATGACAGATGAAATAGGGATTTGAATAAATTTCAAACAAACTAGGAGTAAATTTAATATAGTCTTCTCAAAACAAGTTGTTATTCATTGGATTCTCTATACAAGACAGTCATTTCAAGCTGTATTAAGAATGGATGAAAAAGAGCAGGACAGAAAGCAGGTTGTTTGATGTATTAGCCAATAAATGAGACTATGATACTAGCATTCTTATCAAGTGCTCATTGCCTGCTTGACACTATTCTCTATCTTTTCCATGGCTCTTTTCATTTGAGCCTAGCAACAGTCTATGACACAGCAGTCACAATCTTCACACTAGTAATGAGAAGACTGATACACACTCATAATGGAAAACATGGACTAGGAATGACAGGAACAATGCTGGGTACTGAATAAGTTTATAACACTGAATTCTTGGTTCAAAGAATGAAGTTTTCCTTTAATCGAAAGTTAACAAGTTCATACTCAGTGAAAGGCATTTTGTTGATTATTTGGTCAGCCCTGGCTAAAAAAGTCATATGTGGTTTTTAAGGGATAATAATTGGTGGTAATAATGTACCTTGTAAACCACAGGATTAATGGAAAGATTGTATGATGGATATGGTAACCATTGACATCATCATATACACACACACACACACAAACACACACACACACACACACACACACACACACACACACACACACATATGCAGTGCCTGAGATGGGGGTGGGAATTAAAACACTTTACAGACGCTGAATTTAGCTTGGGAAATGCCTGATGAATGCATACACAGTCTGAACAATGTGATGTTTTATCTTATTTAAAATAACTTAATGTTTTCTCATGGAAATGCATAGCAGGAGGTGGATGTTCGTAGTTGGCATTGAGGCCATGGAATACAGTAGCTATAGATGTCTGAAACAGGAACCTGTGTACATTTTTTTTTTTTTGTAGTCCTCTCCAACTTGGCTCAGTTCAGTGGAGCTTTGTAATAACCTTTCTCATCTGACTTTTTTTGACCATCAGCCTGCAAATAAGGACACAGAGACATATTAATTATGAAAGCCTGGCCTTAGCTTAGGTTTTTCCAACTAACTCTTATAACTTAAATTAACCTGTTTTTATTAATTTTCTTCTACCACATGGCTCAGTTTTACCTGTCCTCTGTACTGCAGAGCTGAATTATGTTTTGCTGATATCTCCTCCTTTCTTCTTCTCAGAGTTCTCTCTCTGTCCAGAAGTTTACCTATACTCTCCTGCCTAGCTATTGACCATTCAGCTTTCTATTACACCAACAACAGCAATACATGTTCACACAGTATACCAATATCCCACAATATGACTTATGTTTTCCACAGGTGTTTACTGTGGTATAAACTCCATGTACAAACATTATGTGAAATATAAGTTGTTTCTAGAATCTCCATTTCTCTGTGATAAATTAACATTTTCGTTTTTCCTTTTATTTTAGTGTTTTGATCATTACCTGGGAAATTTATTTCTTATATTATTGAGCATTTATTCCATTTATATAATGTGTTTTTCTTGAATTAATCTTTATTTTCTTCCCCATAATTCCTTCCTCATGCCCATACAGCAGCATTTCTTCTCTATTTTGTATGTTATTTTTTAAGTCCATGAAGCCCATTTAGTATTGATGTAACTATAGGGTCATCTACTGGAGCATGAGTAGTTTCTCAGAAGCTACATCTCTGAAGAAAATTGACTTTCTCCAATCAGCCATCAATTACCAATAGCTCCTCAGTTAGGGATGAGATGTGGCCATCTCCTCTCACCCATGTGGGGTTTTTATTTGGCTTTGTGCAGATGATATACATCAAGTCATGGTGCCTAGGCATTCACATATGCAAACTGCCTTGAATTTGCATGATCAAACCAAACATTAGGGAACACTGACTGCACTATTTTAGATAGAACAAGGAGATTACTACCTGAATAGTACAAAAACAAAGGCAGTGATTATGGAGAATGGGAAAGTTGTATAAAGGACACCACTGAACATCAGATGTAAGAAAGGACCCAAAGGCAGGGCGGGAAAGTGGAAGTAAGCAGAGACCAATGCACAATGGGAAACAGGATATAGTGAGGCCTTCCATTATTTTGTCATTGAATATGTATGTATGTATTTATGCACTCTGTTTAACTGAAAAAATTACACATTTATTTTCTACAACAAGATGTTTTGAAAGATCTGAATTATAAAATAGCTAAATGAAACTTAAATTACATCACCTCACACATACCATTTTTTGTAGTAAGGAAACTGAAAATGTCCTGTCTTAGCAATGTGTAAGTATAGAATACACACTATTAGCTACAGTCACTATGTCATAAAGGAATTCTGATTGCTTTGCTTCTGCTATTATAATCTAGCTCCTGATAGCAGAGCATGTATTTGTATACATGTACACATACATACACATGCATGTATATGTATGAAACCCAGCACTTGAGCCTCAGCAAGCACACAGCAGTGGCTCAGTGAAATGGTATTCTTGATGTGGCATTGAAAAGATGTCTAACACACAGTGAATCTAAAAATCATATAATAGTGAATACATGTCATATAATTATTCCACTCCTATGTCAGTGGTTTGATATCAGTAAATTGCTTCAAACTCCTTTCTAATGAAGTGCTATTAATGAGGACTCACATGTGTAAATACATTGCAGTCTGTTTTATAATTCTGGTTGAAGAAAATAGACTCCCCAAATCAGAAATTTGTTTTTCTCCATGGCTCTGGTCTTTCCTCCTTCTCTAAGTCCAGTGTTTCCTTTATCCTCTTAATGTCTTTGAGGCATATTAAGAATATCATAACTCTCAGAGCTGCAAGTTTGTTACCCTTGCAGCTATTCACAGCTTGCTTTGAAACATCCCAAGCTTGTCTTTAACCGACTTGGCTCTAAAACTCTTAACAAAGCAGCTGGCAGCTTCCTCATGTTGTAGGGCTGTTTCTTCCAAACCACAACATTCTCTCCTGGAAGTGGAAAGGAAGCTCTAAGATTCAGAAAGCTATAGGAACTGAAGAGGCCCAGGAAGCTAAGAAAGTTACAAGATTCATAAGGTAATTGTTGGTGAAGGGGATGCTCCCTTAGGCGGAGCTTCAAGCAGGACAGGATGTTGAATAAGATCTGGAGTCATCACTCATGCTGAAATGGGCTTTTCAGAGATGTTCCTGTAGGTAGTTCCGATAAACTTTCTAACTTACCAAGGTAGAATTTGATGAAATCTTTATTCTCTGAACTGTCCTTAGTGCCTTAACTGGACTAACCAAATGTTTTCTTCACATTTTCCTGGAGTGGGGGAGCTCAATAGCTCATGAGCACAGGAAGTATTTTGTGTTTAGCAAACAAGTATTTCAATTCTATGACAATTTTCTTCCGTTCCTGGAGAAATGCAAAGCTTTGATTAAAATGACATTTCAGTGTCATCAGTGGGAGATCTTAAGCTTTTGTTAAAGATAGATTGAACACTCAAATTTTCCAGATTCTTAGCATATGAAAGACAAGAAGTCAACCAATAGTGCTATGCTAATTTCTGGAATAGAGAATACATAGTATGATATGCCCTCACTAATAGAACTAGGAAAGAAGATGCATGAAGTAGACCCAGCTGAGCTTTGCCTGGCATTGCGCTATCTCAAAATGTGTGCATTTGTGTCACACCTGGTTTCTGCTCTATTTCCATCTACTTAGGCATGAACAGCATGGGCCCTTGTAGATATTCAAACCTAAACATCATTTATCCTTAAGTTTAAAATAACTGCAAGTGGCTAAAGAGGATGTGTTTTCACAAGATCCCTTTCCACCACAAGTCAATGTAGCAGGAGTAAGGAGTAGCAGAGATTCCATGGGCTCAATGCCTCCTAGGAGCCCACTGAGTTCTTCTCTCCTCATTCATTCATTTGATCCCCGACTGATGAGTTAGGAGCTGCTATAATGTTCATTTTAGAATTGACAAAAATGGCAAGACCAAGAGAATACATATACAGTGGGTGTTATGTACATCGTGTATGAGTCTTTAAGACAACTGCTATAAGTAATTTGCATAGGCCTTGGCTTACTTTGCTCAACATTTGCACCTAAGTGAGTAAAGCCACTTCTAACCCAGGAGCTGAAACTGGACTCTGTAAATTTATTTAGATTGGTGACACATATACAAAGGCAGACATTCTAAGACAATGTATGCTCTTCCCAAAAGTCTAAGCTACTTTGGCCAAGGTGAAGGATGATCTTTTTTTTACTAAGCATGATCTCAGTTAGCCATGGTAGGATTAGGCTGAAGGGAGGAACAGTCCAGGAAGAGCTTTGTCTATGTGTACATGGACACTTATTCTCTAATGAAAAGGATTAACAATGGTTACTAACTTATTTATTTGGCTGAGTTAATTAGCTAGTCATAAGAATGTGGTATTAACTACCCAAGCTTAACAAGGGTAGTGCATTACATGATAAGCCTCATGTGAACTAAAGACTGACATGATATTACAAGTGTTGCGAATTACATTGCTAAAAGCAAGTACTAAATGTGACATCAAAATGAAAATTTGAGACTTAAAAGCAAACCATTCATGCTAGTGAGCCATGTCAACAACTTGGCTCACTTCCTGAAATTTCATGGGTTTGATCTTTATAGACTCGTGTATGTGAGGTAGGTATAACCTGAAACTTCTCATCTATGTACCTCAATACTTTCTATCTAACCCTTTTTTCTTTAGAGATGAAACACGGGGCTTTGAGCATACTAAGCAATATGTAAAGGTCTCCTCAAGGGATTTTGATCAGAAATACCAAACTTTTTATTCGATCTGATGGAAGTATTTAAAATTTTAAAGAATGTCTATGTGATCACTGAGGTACAGGTAAAAACAAGTTGTAAAGCAAGTGATCCTATCCATCATATATTTATGTAGTACCCTAAACTTTTCTATTAGGGAAAGAATAATGTCTCCAAAAAAGGTCTAACTTCATGGTAATGGAGATGGGGCAGTCTAAAGTCAAAGAAGTAAGAATATAATTACAACTTTATACTGAGGCTGTAATGGAAACTGTCCTTGAATAATGCATTTAAAAAAATACATGATGGGTGAGAACATCCCAGGGAAAATGTTTTAAGAAATAAAGGAGAAAGCTAACAAATTCAAATCCAAAGAACTTATAAAAAGATTCCATGGTTGAATGAACAAAATCTATGTGAGATCTGAAAGCCAGCCCACAAGAATGAATAGTCAGGAAGGTGGAACTCAGAGAGTTGGGGAATAGTAATAAATTCACCTGCAAAAGTAGTCAGGCACAGCCCACATAGAATCATATAGACTCCTAATGGACTTGAGCAAGAAGATAGGGGTTGTAGACTACCACAGACCAATCCTTTGTCAAGGACCTAAGGGTTGCACTAATGCAAAAGGCCAGAGTCCCCAGTTGCCCAGTCTAATTTAGCCTTTAGAACACATGCATGAGTCAGATATATCTGATTTCTAAGGAGCTCTAGGTCATAGGAGGACACATCATAACCATACACATAATTTGTGGCTCTATCCTTACAGACTGCATTAAATCACATGTCCTTTCAACTTCATCTATTTACCAAGACACTGGCTCTACACATTGGATAGGAAATGATTTTTTTTTTAATGTGGTTGAATACCCCAAAAAGATCAAAGCTATGGTGATGAGGGTATGGTTACCATCCAAACTATAAATAACATAATAGCAGAATGAGGTATTATCATCCAATTAGCAATTTACCAAAGTAAACAGAATCAAAAGTCATAACTAGATGCTGGTGCCTTGACTTTTATATTTTATAAAACACAAGTAAGACAAAATGCCTTATTTTGAAAACTGGATCACTACTCTGTAGGTTTGGTGAAGGTGCATTGTGTCACAAAAATGATACAAATGAAGCATTTATTAATGGAAGTCATTTTCAAATAATACCTTAGAATTTATGCATAGAAAATCATATAATAAGTATTTGTTTGGGGATTTAAAATAATATGCAACTTTTACTCAAGATTACAGATTACTGTGATATACTACAACTTTTGTTTTCATTTCTATAATTCTCTCTAAAAGTAATTTAAATCTGATAAAGGGTCTACCCTGAACATCAGACTATAAGATCTCTTTTTATGCATAAGGAATTTTCCCAACATTAACTAATGTAGGCTCAAGCTCTGAAACAGATATATAGCCAAGCTGTCTTCCTTTTTTAGCAGGAGGTCATTGGGATTGCTGTTTTTCTCTTAGCCATAGTCATTTTTGACACCGCTTTAAGTATTCATGCACCCTCTGCGGTCATTTGTAATAGTGCCTTGTGTGTTGTGTCTCCTAGCTCTACATACAAACTACCACACTTACAATCTCCATGAACCTAAGTGCGTCAGTGGCGCTGGGAATGCTATACATGCCGAAAGTGTACATCATCATTTTCCACCCTGAACTCAATGTCCAGAAAAGGAAGCGAAGCTTCAAGGCCGTAGTCACAGCAGCCACGATGTCATCAAGGCTGTCACACAAACCCAGTGACAGGCCCAACGGTGAGGCAAAAACAGAACTCTGTGAAAACGTAGACCCAAACAGTAAGTAACTCTCTTCATATTTCCACCCTACATGAGACTATTCTGGAAAATGTGATGTGTGATGCTGCTCTATGGAGGAAGTTTACCTTGTGGATGGTTTGTCCTGATAAATGGTAACTTTCACTCTTGTGGATTGGATTAATTTCTGCTACCAATTTCTTGGCAGGAAGATTTTCAGAGTTCTGACAATACTCCTCATTCTCTTGTCTTTTTGTCCTTTGCTCCAGAAACACCCAGTGGGAATAAACATGTCTGTCAGGGTTCTTTCAACAGGCCTTTCCCACTAGGGGAGTGACTTCCTCTTAGGAGTTTTCTGCTGGGAAAACAACTTCCTGTTAGAGAAGTAGCTATATCTGGTAAACTGTAGCCATAAAGTAAAATTAAAAACTTGAAGAATTTTAGAAGTATGCCTTCCTTCCACAGGGATGTAAATGTGAAGAAATTATTTCAAATATGTCTTTTAGAAACACAATCATGAAATATTAGATAACGCTATTAAATTTTCATTTAAGTATACAGGGTCATAGATGGCCATGCTAAAGGCAGCATACACTTGGGGAAAGTAACTCCTAAGACACTGAAGAAGGAAGTCATGCTGTGGAGGACAAAAACTGAGAGCTGTGATTCAGAAGTGTTAGCCTCAATACACTGTATCTTATATCCCACTGCTAGGTGGTCAGTGTTTCTGTGAAGGACCTAAAATAAGATGGATGTAGGATATCACATAACACTACATTGACTCAGATGTTAGCTGCATAAAAGTTCTAAATTATCATTTTTTTAACAGTGTGGTAGTAAGTATAGATTTCAGAGTAAAAGCCCTAGGAATAGGATTTGCATTCCAGGAATATTTTGACCAATTCAGAAACTGGCATTCAGGGTAGTAATTTCTGTTTTTAAAATAAGAGAATTCAGACTTTCTATCAAGTCATTCAACGTACATTGGTTTTAAATTATGAGCAACTCTTACCATACCTATATTTAGAACCAAACACACAGGAATTCAATAGGCCAGAGAGCTTAGTTTTAATGAATACTGTACAAAGACCCATGATCTTGTCCCATGTTCATTTATGAATGGATGTACAAATATCAGGAAACACTTTCAAAATAAGCATGGCCTTCACTCAGAATTTCAATTCTGAAGAGATTATGCGATAGATAACACTGGAGGAGGCAGAGGATTGTCCCCAAAAGAAAGGAGAAACAGAATGAGGACATAAGCTCTGCCATGACTCCAGAGCAACTGGCTAAGGAGACCTGGGAAGAGCATGCCTTCTGAGTGATGTAGGAAGCACAACTGAGTTCAAATCCAAGCCTCTTCAATTATCATCATGTGACTGAGAGCTATAGAGTTTTTCTAAGCTCAGTATCTTTTTGTCCACTGAGGAAGTAATATTACCTATGTAATAAATGTGTTATAAAATACTTATCTAACAAATTTCTTCTGCATGCCAATGGATCAAATTCCAGAAGAAGCAAAGCATTTTTAAAAGTCCATTTGCGAGTACTCACATAGATATGATATAGTACAGTTAAAAATAGTCTAAATGACACGAGGTAGGGTAGATAAAACTGAACACCCAAAAGTAATTCATATGTAGGCTTATAGTCATAATTATATTCATTTTCTGTAGCTATTTACAATAGACTTGTACCAAATTTCCATTTCATGGATACTTTATATATTATTCTAATAACAATTTTTAATCATATATGTATATCCATATTTACCCAAGCACACAAACTTAACAAGATTTTTTCCCCATGTCAGTGAGCAGGAAAGTTGAAAGTCTCTTTTCTATATTTGTATTGTAAAAATGAACAAATATGAACTTATAAATCCTGACAACTAATCCTATAATACTTAAGAATTAATAACATTTGACTGTAGCTTATTTTTTGTTTGTATCAATACCTGTTGTATGTTTGAGTAGTTTCTGAAATGTAAACACTAACATTAATACTATCACTGCATAAGGCATGTTTAAATATATATATATCACATGGAAACTTTATATGAAAGAGCTCGTATTTATTCACAGCAATTCAATGGAGAGTATGCTCTTGAAGCCTCAATTCAGGGAGGTGCTGTAACATAGCCAGTCATGCACATACTTAGCATCTAAGGTTTAATCGACCCAGGTTTTACTCCTAAACCCATGCTTATTCCTCTTTACTACTGTGTATCCTAAAACATAACTAGCAGAACAAATCCCTAATGAATACATTACTCTTTTGGCTCTTTTACTTGGTAATATAGCTCATATAACAACAACAACAATAATAATTTGACTGATGAGTGTGGCAGTAGTGGTACTAGTGATAGTGCTGCTGGTGGTGGTGAAGGTGTTTCGACACGTTGTACTGTGAAATGAGTGGTTGCTTATTGTATTGTCTACAGACAGTTATACATACATTTAGAGGAGGCCGCCCAGGTAGAGGCCTTATCATACTAACTCCATAATTCAAATAGTGTTGTGTCAATTGAAATCATATCAATAATATCACTGTCTCACTGAGAAATCATTGGACAGCCATCCTTAATTTTTTTTGACTGTGTAGTTGTTCTGGTATTTATAGTCATAACAAAGACTCCAGGAAAGAAAGAAAGATAGGAAGCAAGGAAGGGAGGAAGGAAGGAAGGAAGGAAGGAAGGAAGGAAGGAAGGAAGGAAGGAAAAAGTGAATAGTACAATCACATACAGTGTTTTCCACTCAACCAGTCTGAAATATGTTTGAAATCCTGCTAGCTCTTCTGGCATTATGTATCCAATACCCTAAAACAACACAAAGGATAACTAGAAATTGGCTGAACCACATGGAAAGATTCATGTATCTCCAAACACTGGGGTTTCTGATGGCCCAGCTCTTGCAGAGCATTGAAAGACCACATTGCTCCAAAGCCATCCAACAGCACTGCAACAGTGTGTTCTGAATACATGTTGTCTAATACAGCCAGCATAAACCCCAGTGTCTCTCAAGCACCCGAAAGTACAGCTTTTCAAATGACAGGATGTACCTTGTTTTTATCTGACTTTGTTTTAAATACATAACCAGCCATTGCTTTAAGTATTGCACTGTTGTTCACAGGTCTGGAAATGTGTGTGTATTAAAGGGAAAAGTTTAATCTTGGGATGTCCAGTCTGAGTCCATAGTGGAGACTGGCTCTGTCATATTAGCATTAGTGATTATCTGAAAGAAATATAGCTTAAAGGAATGAAATAATTTGAGATGAAACAAACATCATTTGAAATGTTCCCCAACCAAGCTTCTAATGTGGAAAATGAAATATCAAATTCAATTGTATTGGAATCTGTTACCTGAAAGTCAAAAATATGTCTAATTTGTATTAAGACTAGTGAAAATTTGTCAGTGAAAATAGACAAGAATGTTCTGGTGCTATGAGATGTCATAATATCATATTATACTGAAAACCAAGAATGGCTCAAACCATCTCCAAAAATCTAAATTTTGGCAATGGAAACACCGGAAATATTTGCTTAATTTAAGATATCTGGTAAAAATTATAAATAATATATGCATTTGAAAATATGCATCTTTCCAATGGGAAATTCTTTCTGAAGGTGGTGGAAGATACGTAAGAAGACAGGCCAGTTCATAGTATGAACTTCAAAGTAATTAACGGACCAGAAATGCTCTCCAACTCATCTTTTCTCTGAATACTTAGTGTGAATGTATCTCAGTCCTTGGTGTTTTCATCTTGAACAGCTCCACTCCATCACTGCAGCTTGCCATCTGGCGCATGACCGCTTCCACTCATCCACCTCCACACTGCACACGTCTACATGAAAATGAGCTTGCTTCTTGGACTATAATGTGCAGATATTAAAACTGCCCTCTGCACTGCATTACTCTTCAAGGATTGAAATTTTCCTCTCAAGTTGCTCCTTCAGTTAAAATTCTGATTGCTTTAAAAAAAAAATCTTTCTGTTGGGTTAAAGAGACAAACTTGTCAAAGTGTTAATGTTAGCTGTGTATTGTGCATATATTCCATGTTCAAGCTCCAGCCAATGTTTGCCAGGTTCTACGGTCAGACTGAAAACTAGCAAGCCCAAAGGGCATTAGGATAAAACTCCAAGATTTTTAGTTATTTAAAAAAAAATTCTGCTATAGAGGTTCAGAAAAGCTAAACCTCATTTGGATACTTATGTCCAAGATGCTGCTCTTCAGACTTTTCCAAATTCTGGTCTTCTCGCTTACCTCCTGAATCTGGCCTCTCTCCCTGTACTGCTGAATGTCAACTTGCATGTACATGTTCATGGCAAACTAACATACCAAATGAATAGGAGGATGTGGTCATGCTTGGGCTGTGGCTTATGACTATTTTTATGGTCCTTTTAAAGCCAGATGTATATTATTCAGTGGACAGCATGACTTAATTGTGTTGGGTGAATATGATCTGGTAACTTCCTTGTCTGGAATAGTTCCACTCATCAGATTCTATGTGAATTACCCTCTTATCTCAAGCTTCCCTTGGGCAAAGATTGCATTGCACAATGATGAGAGGCTATAAACTACCCTGGTTCTAAGATACCATCCATTTTTTAAGTTTATGTACCCCAGGCCAAGAAATAACTCATCAAAATACTTGGTTGAATGCAGAATATAATTTGGAAGGTCAACAGAAGCTAGTAATAATAGGTAGGTTAGTAGCTAAGAACACACCCCACTTATTGGATAAGGGAATATATAACTGATAAAGAGAGGAGCTAGATTTGTGCTCTACAACAGATAGGATTATGCCCATGAATGTAGAATGTGGGGAAGACCATATTAGAATAACAACAATATGTATATCAGATATAAACTATAAAATAAGATAATTTTAATATAAATGCATTCTGATGTTGCTTTTCTTTTTTATTACCATTTGGCATTGACTCTAAAGAAAACAAGTAAATTCTGATCTCAAAGAAAGAAATCAAATAAAATAGAAGTATCAATACAAGGAAATATTTGATTAATAAAAAATTCTAGGTTGCTGGAAAATGGATGTTGACAACAAATTGTACATGAGTACTAATGCCTAGAAAGCTCCGGAACACATTTCCATGCTATGCTGATTTGTTAATGTTTCTTGTTTTGTTTTGCTTCTTCATCTGTTTGGATCTCTAACATTCTCAACATGGCGCTATTCGTATTCATCCTTCTGGACTAACCAGCTGGTCAGCAAGAATGAACTAGGCTGAGGTAAAAGGGATGACAACAGGTAGGAGAGAGTCAGATAGATCAGTTATTTGGGGGCTGGTTCCCTCAGCTGCACCAATTCAAGGGAGTACAACCTAGCTTCCATTAGTTCTCTATTGGCACCAGCACTCCCATGTTCCTGAATTGTAGTGAACTGGTCTACCCAAATCTATTGTATCCACTGAAATAGTGTGCATAATGTCTGTGGGTCTCTACTATAACCTCTTCTTCACCACCAACAAAAATTAACTGATTATAATAAAAAAGAATATTGTCTGAACATTTATTTTATATATTCCTATATATTTATATTTACTTTCCCTGTAGACTGTATACCACCAGTAAGAAAGAGTGTACAAAAGTCCGTAACTTGGTACACTATCCCACCAACAGTATAGCTTTTGACTGCTTTCCAAAAGGTAAGAAAAAAAAATCTCCTTTTCTTTATTTGTGTGTTATTGTCTACATTATGAATAGAAATGTTTTCATGAATACCATGCATGACAATATTAAATTCTATCTGAATGAATAAATTAGTTTTGAAATATGTCTATTTGATGAGCTTAGTGGCAACTCCAGTTACACGTCCAGTGTATTTACTGAAGAACATGGTTATGGGTGTGGCAACTAGCCAATCACTTTAGAAAATGTGTGCTGTTTATTTTGATACAGACTCTAAGTTAAAATAATTGGTGGTAAAAATTATTTTTAAATGTGTGATTTTTACATTCTGACAGAATAGACCACTGATATGGAAAAAAGGAAATGTTTTATCAGTCAAGTACAAAATCTACTTCAGTAATATTACTTTGTACATCAAAATGAATGTACACTTTCCCAGGAATATATCTAATCAAAAATGTGAGTGGCTGGCCCTAACATTGTCTTGGTTTTTTCTTATCATTTTGTCCACTTTTTTTTTCTTTCTTTAACAACTAGCTACTGGAAAGTTTTATGGCTGGAATTGATGATTTTTCAATCATGTTTCTTTCTCTAAGAAATCAAACTAACTGCAGTGCTTTCTGAAAATAGGGAAAGGTCAAAGAACAATGACAAAGTCAAAGAAATTTCAAAACTATACAGATTGATTACAAAGTTATATCATGGTAATATATGACCTGATCAACTGATCATATGAATGAACTATCTTGAGGGAATCAATTGACTTACTTACTGCTCATGCTCATATATTACTTTATTATCCCATTATATGCTGGAAAAGACTATTCTTAAATAGTGTATTTCTGGAGGTCAATATAAGCAATAAGGAATCACAGGGGAAACAAGTATGGCTTTCAAAATCTTTGTCTAGATGGACTTAGGAACTTCCAGTGGATGACAAGGAGAATAGTGTGAAAAGGCTATAGGGATGCCTCAGCAGATAAGATGGTGTAATGTTCTTGTAGAAGACTTGAGTTCAAATCCCAGTACCCCCTTGGAAGGCTCACCTATTGTGTCTGATATCCTCTTCCAGTCTCTATGGATATCAGCAATTGCATGCCCATGAATGAACACACACACACACACACACACACACACACACACACACACATACAATAAAATAAAAATTTAAATAGGTTGTAAATCTGAATGAAGGACTCCCTTCTGATTGTCTCTAAACATAGCTTCATTTTAAAACCAGTTAGAGGGCCTTTTTCTAGAGATCTATTAAAGTGAGGTCTTGTCATGGAAACTAGGATTATGTTTAGCAATGTGGACTAGACTTTCTCTTTGTGTGTCCCTGACATGGGACTTCTATGAAATCACTGTCCAGAAACCTACAATATGTTCTTTTGGAATGATATTCTGCATACAAATAATATCTTGATTTTTTTTTTTGAAAAAATTCACTTAGTACTCAAGTACAGGACACAATTACTTTCAAAGAGTAATTACATTTCCTGTTGATTTTAGAAGGATGTAACATCTCAGTCTTTAATTTCAGATGTATTGTTTCCAAAGTTATTTCCTTTTCCCTGTATCATCATAGTGTGTCCTAGATTTTAAATAGGGCACTCTTCCCTACAGTGAATATGTAACCATATCCCAGTGAGATTTCAAGTCTCTGCAATACCAGTACTTGTCAAAACACTGCAGCTCATCATTTAACAGTTCTTTTACAGAAGACGTCCTGAAAGTAAATGAGAAAGAATTATCACCAGGTTTAAAAAAAAAAGATAGACTAAATATCCATCTATTAAAAATTCTCTTTAGTTCCATTCTCAGTTGGTGCCTTTTGGTTTAAAGTAAGTAATAGAGAACTATGTGAAGTTGACCTTTCAGTTAAAAGTATTGCTAGAGATCTGCATGTTGGCTCAGCAGGCAAGGGAGCTTACTGCCAAGCCTGACAACCTGAGTTAAACCCTGGGATCTATATGGTGGAAGAACAGACTCCCTGGAGTTGTTCTTTGACCTAAACACACACACACACACACACACACACACACACACACACACACACACACACAATAATACAAATTTAAAAAATAAAGGCTGCTAGGAAGTGGTGCTTACAAACAACACCAACCTTTTCTCTGGAATTATTTTACTTCAGAGATTTTGTCAGTGAGATTCAGAGAGAATGAACAGAGAACCCATATCACACCATATCACAGGATAAGGAATATGAACTGGTTTTTCTTTTTCCAGTGCCACATCATGGCATATTCATTCACTCATTATTGTTTTTTCTACCAGTTTTAAAACTTTTGATAGCCTTATGAACGCAAGTAATATTTGCACTTGAGTTACTCCCTGATCAGTTTAAGGGTAACTTCTCAAAGGAAGGATTCATTTTATATTTGGTTTTAAAACAATTGGGAATAGAAGATGGTCCAAGTTAAGTGATTTCAAAGAGTAGACATCAGCTGTTCACCTTAACAATAAGAACTACCTACAGGTGGAGGCCAACTAAAGAAATGGATCAGGGTCCTGTGTTTGAATTTATTTTTGTGTGACAGTATTCAGAGAGATGAAGTGGTAAAGAGAAAACTACAGGTGTAGGAGTGAATTTTATACTATTTTGCTATTAAAACTTCATTTCAGCCACTGTGCCCCAACAAAGACACACCATATATAGCAAGCCTGGCATTTACATGGAAGAGATTAAAGGAAACAAATTTAAAGTTAGACAAAAAAAAAGTGTAACATGGCTAGAAAAATCTGTTTTATGTAAGGTTAAAAAGTACCCTCTCTGACAGATGCCTAAGCCTGATATCAGTAAAAGCATCACTGTTTCATCTTTTCTTTTATGTGTTTATAAATTTTATAACTGTACAAATAGCTATCAGTTTTGCAACACTTATTTTAACATCTAATTAAGGAAGAGTACAGCGAGAGGGCCTCCCTCATTAAATAAAGAGAAGAACAGTAGAGGAACACATTTGACTTCAATCTCTGGCTTCAAAATATAGGTGTGCACACATGCATTCTAACCTTTATACCTGAGCACATACACAAATGCAAACACATGCATGCCAGGCATACACACAGATACCCCAAATAAACAAATCTTAATAATCATTTCATTCTTGTCATTAATGTGATGGGATTATTTAGCACTGGCAGCTTTTTAGAACTTTGTCAAAAAGGCTTTACATCCTAGTGAGATTCTTCCTCTTTAGCATTCAGTGCAGTGCCCCTGTTTAAACAAGAGACCACTTCAATTTTAAATCCACTTTGAAACACTCTCTAAATATAGTACAGCAAAGAATATAAGGCTACCCCACCTTTGACACAGAATCACCTCAGAAATAAATGCAGCAATAAATCTCATCAGGACTGATCTCTCAGCACATGCTCAGAAACCAATTAATACCTGCCACCCAGCTCTGCAGCTCACATTCCACTTAAAGAATGGGATGAAAGAACACACAGCCAGTAGTTTTACTAGCACAGTAGAGTTATACACATCATGCCCTTAAGTCGTGGAAACTGCATCACAGGGTACATTTAATCACTGCCTGGCTCGGTCTCATCAAGATTTATGAAACATGGGACTGCTGTTAAGGGGGAACCATCAAATGAATGTCTTAGAAGCTTTGCCCCCATGCCAGCCCTGAGGTGACATGAATGGAAGAGAGAAGTGGACAAGTCTCTCAAGGAGCTCAAAACGATGGAGGATACGAAATGAAGGTAAGCAATTTCAATTCTAGATAATGGGAGCTTTTAGTAGAAATACATCAGTTGTCCAGCCGTGTAAGGAGGGTACCATGCTCCATCCCGTATGCAAAGTGGTCCAGGCAGTCATACAGGGAAAGGCACTTAAAATAGGGAAGACTATGCACAAAGAAATTGATGCATAAAAATAATGCATCATGTTTAGGAATGAGAAATGGTTCTGCAAAGATGCTGTATCATAGGGCATGACACCAGGAAATGTCTGACTATGTGGGCCTGAAGTTTCCTTTATCTCCATGCTTTTGATACAGTGACATGGTGAGTTCCAGGCTCTCAGTCTTATCTAGAACCTGATAGGTATACAGTTGACAGTGAATGGGAATTATGAATAAGAGAACAGTCTGTAATTCAGCAGGTGGCATTGTGTCCTTCAAGACAGGGCCCTCAAGGTCATAGAGGCTAAAGAAGTGACTTTTATGTTTATGTCAGATTTCAAAATTGTGGTTTCATGTGAAAATCCTAAAATTTGATGTCAGTACAACACCTGCATTTAATCTCTCTTTTGATGCTCTTAGCCAACATGCAAAATCAAAAAAGTTTATGTCTATTTCATTCCTCTGTGGACTGCCAATTTCTACAACATTTATCACTCCAATCATACATGAACTTCATAATTTCTGTTGGAAAAGGGTTGGGGATGGAGAGATGGCCCAGTGGTTAACAGAAATTACTGCATTGGCAGAAGCCCCAGGTTCAGTTCCCAGAAACCCACGTGTCTGCTCACAAACATCTGAACATTCAGTTCTAGAGCATCTAATACCCTTTTCTAGCTACTAAGAGCTTTTGCATATACATGCTACCAATAGACTCAATCAAGCTCACATACATAAACCTTGAATAGTTCCAGAATCTATTTTGATAGATAGCTTGTTGCTTTCTGATAATTTGAGTGTTTTTTTTCTCAGATCCAGCCATTTAGGACAAATTTTGTCTTTTAGAGCCAAATGTTACTTTTAATTTAAAAAGAAATTGCCTGTCCTTAACCCATGTTAGTTCATCACTGAAATTTTCCCCCACCTAACTGCTGTGAGGGAGATTCATCTCAATGTTCAACTGATGACTCTGTTCTGGGTTCTAACTATTATTAAGTTGTACCTCAACTTTGCAGATTCTCTCTCTCTCTTTCTCCTCCCTCTCCCTCTCCCTTCATCAAAGCTTGAACACATTTTAAATTGACTTCCTCTTGGAATGAAAGGTAATCATCATTTCCTTTATGATCTACATGAACATTCTCATAATTTATTTTGCCTTTTCAGGTTGAGGATTGGTTTTGATTTACTTTCTCAGAGTAACCTCCAAGGTCTCAACTTGTACATGGAGGGTGCTAGAGAAATCTCTCATGGGTGTTCTTGTTTAGCTGACCCAAACCCCTTAGGTGATTTTAAAGTGAATAGCTTCTTCATGTTGGTACGTGTATGCATGAACTTGATTGTGTTGTTGTTTTCTCTAACCAAGAATAAAAAAAGCTAAACTTGGAATGTGACCCTGTGGTGGTAGTTGAGTGTTACATATATGACTTGCATTGTGCATCTCTGTGACCATGACTAAGCCTCATTTTATGTAGTCTCAGTTTCCTTTAGAAACAAACCCCTTTAATGGAATATGATGGCAACAGCTTGGGATCCTATATAGTAGAACCTCCTTTGTAAGGGTCAGTCATAAGTGAAGGCTAGTGACATCCTTAGTCATCTCTAATCTTCACTTCCCCTTCCCCTTCCCCTTCCCCTTCCCTTCACTCCCCTTCCTGCTTCCTTCTGTCTTTCTTCATTCCCTTTCCTTTCTCTCTCTCTCTCTCTCTCTCTCTCTCTCTCTCTCTTTTCCTTTCTTCCTTGGATTTTTAGTGCCTTCTGTTTTTTAAGATAGAGTTACATATTTTGTTTAATTCCTTGTATATGTGTCTGAGTGTGTGTGTGTGTGTGTGTGTGTGTGTGTGTGTGTGTGTGTGTGTGTGTGTGTACACAAGGGAGCCAGAGATGGCCAGTATTATTCTCACTTGGATTTTACCTTACTCTTTGAGACAGAATATCATCATGAAATGAGCTCATCAATTCTCTAGTCACAGTCCAAGTCCCAGGAATCCTCCTGTCTCCATTCCTCCAACTCTGGGCTTACAAACATTTGCCACTGCTTTCCCATGGGTTACAAGGAATGGCTTTAAGATTTTATGTTTATACAGCAAGTACTTTATCAACTGAGCTATCTCCCTAGCCTCTGGTTTTGTGTTTTGTCTGCCACAAAACATCACAGTCAGGAAGGTAGTATATAGATTATCAGTGAAGTCAGCCGACCTTGTCTCTAGGCACACCAGGCTTCTTTTTCAGGATGGGTCACTGTGGTCTTCTGATGGGTCTTTTGCCTTGGTGAGACAACAGAGAAAAAGCTATCAGTGCAAGGCTACTGTAGGATACATAGACTCACACTACCTGATATTTGTACCACTATATATGATTAAATTTAACAGGCAATTTCAAGCATGTTGCCAAAGCCAATGGGCATTTTAAGTAGAAATCATAGTTCTAGTATAGATTCTGAGTGACATAATAATAACACAGCAGAATGAGAAACCTTTCATCTTTGCTACTGAAAGCACATTTGGTCTCTTGTATGCCAATATACAACAAAATTGGTTAACAAAACCAGAAATTTTCACTGATACTTTAAAATTTAATATTGTCAACATTATATCCAGGAGCAGAAGATTCATTCATCTTTACCCACAAAATTCTAACATGATAAAATAATAGAAGTTGTAATGTTGGTTATGATTATGAAAACAACCCCTGCCTATCATTCTTACTGATGAAGTTTGAAAATCACCAAACCAGGCTCTAAGGCAAGTCTTCTTATTACTATTGACATACAAGAAACTACAGCCTAGAATTGAGTGTCATCTTCCCCAGCAAGACACCAACAACTGAGTGGCAGGACAGACATCATCCTTGAGACTCAAGGACAGAAGCTTTTCTGAGGAACTCTTCTATGGCTGAACAAGTTTATTTTTTCTTTCTTTCTGTTTCATCCATCTTATCATCATTTCTTGATCTTATTAGTTTATTCTAGAATACTTGGGCTTTCCAGGACCACAAAACAGGAATCGTCATCCAATAATAAGAACACAGAGGAATGTTTCCTTCCCTCCTTCTGTCTTTCTTTTCCCTCCCTTACCTTTTCTTTCCTCGCCTTCTTTTCTTTTGATCTTTCTTATCCTCTTACTTCTTTTTTCTCCTACCCTTTTCTTATTTTCCTTTGCTCCCCTTACCTGCACCTTTCCTCATTCTTTCCCGAAATGATAAGACCACACGCTGTAACTTTTTTTTCTCTTTAGTACTTCTAGTGGCCTGAATGATTAAACAAAGTAATTCTAGAAAAAAAAAAAGTAGCCTTCCATATCCTGGAGCAGCTCACTCATTACAACTCATTAGAATCCATCAAGGCAAGTCTGCTGGGCCTCTGGAGATGATCACAGACTGCTTTAAGTTATAATTTCCAGTCCACATATACTTATGCTTTATTTAAGGTAGACCCCCACCTAAACATCAAATGGTCACATTTGGCATGGGGACACAAGAAGAGTTGATTAAACTCAAAAATGTATTTTGCTGGCCTTACTGAATAGCACTAGGGACTTACTTTGAACAGAAAAGTAAAATTCCTCCCACAGCTGCTTCAGCATCTGCATTTCCTCTATGTGCTTTGTACAATAGCAAATCCCAAATACACACAAACACACACACACACACACACACACACACACACACACACACACACACTCTCTCTCACAGAGAGAGAGAGAGAGACAGAGACAGAGAGAGACAGAGAGAGAGAGATAGTCTTTCCTTGTAGCTGAAAACTGAATTAAACTGCCTTCCTAGGGTTACTTAATCCCTTTTCCTTTTTTGTTTTTGTTTTATTGGCCATGTTTCCAAATATCTTTTACATTTTAATTTCCCATGGTTTGTTAAAGTTCCAAATAGCACTGAGCTATTGTTTCTCTTCAGGTAACACACTACAAATGACCATCGGCACTAGCACACAGTCAAACCAATGGTCAGCCTGTGTCAGCCTGCACCCAAAGTGTTCCCAGAAAGTCTTTCTTTGCAGCCCACCAATTGATTCCATGAATGAAAGAGACTGTCACTGTTTACGTGCTAGGGCATTAGTGATCTAGCAGTTTGTTCTCAAAATTCCAAACAAATTGGAGAAATAAGAGTATGAAATCTTGAGACCATGATCCTGTCTTGGAGTTTTATTCAAGAATGACATGAATGTCCCTAAACAGGGGGCATGATACATAACAGAGATTCATTGTTACCCATTGACATGCATTACAGACAAAGCCAGTCCCTTGCAGTTTACTTACTTCTCAGTGTATTATGTGGTAGGTCATTAAGGAGAGCAACTTCAATAGGGATTCATATCCCTCTCTCATTTACAGGGGAAAAAATAGACCAGTGTGCTTGTTATTATCATTTATGCCAGGCAGGAAATATGACTTATTATCAAAGATCATCTCTCTGTGCAGCTTTGATCATTGTACAATACATTATTTTATATGGTAGTTATAGGGCCTAGTAATGATAAAGTACTTCAAACAGATTGTTCCCAGTAGCTACACAATGTTAACTATCCTTTTTATTCTGTTTAAATTAACTGGATTTTTTTGTTTCTCTTCTAGGAAAGAATTTTAAAGACTGCAACTTTCTCTTTCCCTTCTTGGCTAATTTGTCTGCATTTTCTTTCTGTAACATTCCCAATAAGTTTGAGTCACACAATCCTCCTACAAATGATTTTTGTTCAAAATAAATAAATAAATAAATAAACCTGTGAGTTTTTTTTTTTTTTTTTTTTTTTTAGATTGAAATATCAATAAATCTCCAGACTTGTCTTCAACCTATTTAGTATTGATTCATTCTGGAGCAATGTTGCCTTTAAGCCAAAGCTTCAATGAGCTATCAATGAGCTGTCTGGGAAATCACATTTAAACACACTCAGTCCTCATTAAATTTCATAACACAACCCATATTTCCTGACTTTAGGCACAAATTCACTCAGACTGAGACTGTGGCAATGATGTTTACATTAAATTAGCGATACCTGTTTGGACCTCAGCTGTTTAAGGAAATATCAAAGATCGATTATAAAAATCCTAGTTAAGGCAGAAGACTGGCCATGAAGAAAGCTTCTAAAGTAGCTCTCAGTTGAATTCAGATCATCTGTTCCTGTAATCTTGAACTCACTGGAACATTGAAGCGATTGGAGAAACCGCTTTGTTGATTGTGATGTCTGTCCAGGTTAGGAGAAACCTTATTACCCCTGAATTCTTTGTTCTAATCAGCACATGCCATTTAACAGTGATGTGAAACCATTAACAGCAAAAGTCAAAGGCTCTCCAGGACATTAACAGGATACAGTACATAACAGTTTGGGGGGGGGTTATTACACAAGTAGCATCTACCATATTCCTAGAAGTTAACCTAGCTCTCTAGTACTCTGGGAAAACTATGTCAAGGACCTTTGTCCTGGCTCTCCAGTCAGCTGCTGCTTTAAAAAAAAAAAAAAAAAAAAAAAAAAAAAAAGCTGCTTTCTGGTTTCTGGGTCTGTGACTGGGAAGGAAAAGCACCATTGTTTAATGTCTGGTCTCCATGACAACACCCAGCAGGATGCTATGTCATATGTCTTTTCTTCTGCCCTACGTGGTCCAGAGTGACTTCAGCAGGAAACCTGAACCAGTGGGTCTTCAGGAGATCATTTCAAGAGACCCAAGAGATATAACTCCATGTATCAAAGCCCTGATGTTTTCAAAGCAATTCCATATTTTAAAGTTTTCGCAGAGGCTTCACACTCAGCCTCACCAAAGAGTAACAATGATCAGGGCAGTCTCTAGTGACCAGACCTTTTACTACATGAGCTTTCATCCTAAGGAGAGCACTGTTCAGACAAACCGTGGATGTCAGTGTAAGTCCTGATGGCTGCTGAATCCACAGTCCGCATGCATCCTGAGCTAGCTGTGAATCTGGCGCAACATGGATGTAGATAGGAAGATATTATGATGTCAAAAGATTGGATACCTCTACTCGAGATCGTGACCTGAGCACATTACGTAGTCTTGTATGTCAATTTTCTCATCTTCCACAAGGACAGGATATTACTAGGAATTCTAGAGCTGTTGATGGGATTAACTGCATCTATCCTATTGAGTGCTGAACACAGTATTATATACCATGTCAAAAAAGTTGGCATGAAATCCTTTTCTTTTTAGAATGTTTTTTAGTTGAAAATAGATTCTTCTCTCATATAATGCATTCCAGGCACAGTTACTTCCCCTCCCTCCATTCATCTCAGCTTCCCCCAACCTCACCTCTCCCCTGGGCCCACTCCCACTCCATCTCCCTTCAGAAAAGAGCAGCCTCCAAGAGACAACAACTAAATATGACAAAACAAAATACAGTAAGACAAAGCAAAAGCCCTTGCATCAAGCCTAGACAAGGCAACCCAACAGGAGGAAGAGTCCCAAAAGCAGGCAAGTGAACTAAATAATACCCTCTCCCACAGATAAGAGTTAGCAAAACTACAATGCTAACAGCGATAACATATGCAAAGGATCTGGTGTAGACCCCTGCAGACCCTGTTCTAACATCTTCAGTCTCTGTGAGCCCATATGCAACCTATTTACTCGATTCAGTGGTATATATTCTCTTGGAATCTTTCATCCCCTTCTGATTCCTATAACCTTTCTGCCCCTTCTTCCAAGCTCCAGGGGGAGGGAACCAGCAGAAACCTCCATCTCACTCTCTCCCTTTGCATAATGTCTGGCTATGGGTCTCTGAATCCACTCCCATCTGCTGCCTGAGGAAGCCTTGGTAATGACAACTGGACAAGAACTAATCTAAGTATAGCAAAGTATAGTATAACAATTAGAAATTGTTTAATTGATTTTTTTTTAACCAGTTATGTTTGGTCCTAGGTCCCTAGTTTATCTGGTCTCTTGTTCCTAGCCACCCAAGCACTGCCAGGCGCAGGCTGTCTTATGGAGTAGGCCTCAAGTTAAATCAGACATGTGGCTGGCTGACATACAAGTTCTGTCCTATATTGCCCAAGCACATCTTGCAGGCAAGACAGAGTGTAGGTCAGAGGTTTTGTGGCTGAGTTGGTGTCCATGTTTTTCTTTTAGTGGCCTGCAGACTACCTTTCTGTAACGAGTACGGCTTTTCCTGCCCGCCGCCTAGTCTGGTCCCGCTACCGCGCCAGCCCCAAATAACACACAGAGACTCTGTATTTGATATTATACTGTTGGCCAGTTACTACTTTCTTATCAGCTAGCTCTGTCTTAAGTATTAACCCATTTGTGTTAATCTATGTATTTCCACGTGGTCTTCTTACCCGGAACCGGCTGCCACATACTGCTCTCTCCAGACTCTCCATGTTGGCTCCTCCTTACTCCTTCCTATTTCCTCTTTTTCTCCTAGTCCCTCCTATCTTCCTTTCCTATTGGCCAACAGTGCTTTATTAATTAACCAGTATGAGAAACATATACAGAATGTCATCTCCCATCACCTTTCCATACCAAAGAGACAAGAATGTAGAGGTGAAGGATCCATACAGGTACAAACTTGATCTTTTCACGTTCAGTGAGCTGTGTAGATATAGATCTGTCAATTGGCAGAAAACATCCTTCTGTTCTAGCATCAGCCTGGGTTGTTTGGGGGCTCTCTAAGGAACACCTTGACCAAAAATTCAATCAAATGAAACCTAGTATTTCCACTCAGGGCCTTGCCTTGCTATAGAGGATGGATGGATCAGGTTCCATACTCTACATTACTATGAGTCCTCACTAGGATCACCTTCATATATTCCAGGAAGTTTCCACTGCACTAGGTTTCCACCCTGACCTCCCCTAAATTCCCCCAATTCTCTGAGCATTCTCTCTCTCCATCCTATCTCCCCTGTGCCTGACCATTCCCATTCCCAACAACACCTACCCAGTCCACCTGCAAAATATATGTACTGATATTCTGTAGTTATAGACCCTCTAGTAGGACGACTGGGCTTTGCAAAGCTAGCACCACACAAATGGCAGCCATATATCTTATCTCCACTGCCACTGCTCATTGTCAATAACATATTCAAGTTAGGGTCTCAAGACTGAGAACAGGCTTCCAATTTCTTGTGAAGTGTTTCAATATCACTTTCCCTGTGACTGGCCACAGGGATTCTGATGTTGGCTGGAAGAGGCTTAGTGTCCTATGCATGGATAGCATTAGGCCTCACTCTCTGGTAGGTACTTGGTTACTTGATTTTGTGAACTTTCAAACAAAAACCACACACGCACACACACACACACACACACACACACACACACACACACACACACACACAATCTTATCAACAAAACATTATCAGTGGGATTAGGGGGATGGCTCATTGGGTAAATGCACTGTAGAGAGTTTGAATCCCCGGAAGCTATATAAAAGTCAGAAATAGATCGTGACCATCTGTAATCTCAGATCCCCTACATAGAGATAGGAGATGGAGACAGGAGGCTCCTTAGAAACTTGAGCATGTTCACCCTCAACACAGAGACCCGATCTCAAACAATAAGGGAAGCAAAAACCAAAATACAAGTTTTCCACTGACCTTCATACATGCAGCATGGTAGTTGAACAACCATATTTATACACATGAAGGCACACATGCACACATCTGTACACAATCTTTAATATATATATATATATATATATACATATATATATATATAAAAAATCTCTCAGTATCATGTGATGTTCCATGTCCTTGTTTTCTTCTTTACTTACTTATACAGCATCATTTCCTAAGGGCATCAGTCTGGAGGATCTGGCATTATCCCCACATATAAAAGTACAACTTAAGTTCATTGAGGTTAAGAAACCAGCTAGGAATTAGAGACATAAGGAGTTTCCAGCTCATCCTCACCTCATTATACCTCAGCATATTCTTATTAAAGAACTGCAAGATCTTTGATCTGACAAGTTAATTCTAAGCCAAGTTAATTCTAAGCCAACAAATCTTTCATTATCAAGGACTCAGTTTCAGAGTGTAGTCTGGAAACAGTCTTTTCTTCTACACACAGAGGAACATTGATGGTAGGTAGCCACTTGTGCCAACTTATGTAGGGGAATGGCAACAGCTCAAGCCAGGATAGAGACTAGAGTTAGAAGACTACAGAAAGAGGATTGAATTATTAAGTCTAGGTAGAATTCTATGTGTTATAATTTCCCAAGGTCTGAAGGAAAACTGTCGATATCCTGATGTAGAAGAGACGTGTATTCTGCCTAGACTAGTCTAGCACTCAGACTTTCTCTTTCAGTGAAACTATTTAATAGATTCTGCCCATTGCAGCATGGGTTATAAAGGAAACACACACCTCACTTAAAAATAGGCTCTGTAATTTCAAAAAATACCTTCATGTGTCACATTAAAGAGATGTTTTCTCTACTTGTCTTCTTAGAAAAAGAGAAATGGTACATGTGCCCCAACTGAACTAACACAATTCAGCCAGTGTCAGGGACTCTAGATATAAGGCTGAGGTGGGACATTCTGTCTTTAAGAAGTTTACCACCCAACGAAGAAAGAAAACAACTTTTTAACTAAACATTGAGATAAAGTAAGTTATGAGAAAAAGGGAAAGGATGTGGTAATTATGAGATAAAGATAGAAGTGCATAGAAGAGGGTTAAGGCGGGGAGATAATCACAGTGATATCAGAGCAGCCATTAATAGAAGTGGGATGGACATGAAGAATGCTTAACCTAAGCAGCATCCATCCTACCAAACAATTTTAATTTACCTGTTTGTTTGTATTTAAAATAACCTTGGCTCAGAAGGCAGGTAAGGAAAGCAAGGCACAGATATGTTAACAAGCTTTCCAAAGTCTTAAGCATAACATTCTAGAGATATGATCTGCCAATTCCCATAGGCTAGATTTCGAACAAACAGAATGCCTTGCAGTGGAAGATAGAAGTGTCTCTAGGCAACTCATGTTTCAGTATAGCTGGGCATAGCACTTCTCAAACCTGGTGCTACTGCCATTCAAGACTTGGCCATACTGTGACAAGAACTGTCCTGTACATTGTAGGATGTTCAACTGTTTTGCATCACTGGCATCTGACCCCTAGGTGCCTATAACTTCTTTTCCCTGCAGTTGTGGACATTTATAAACAAAAAAATATATGTGCACACAACACACACACACACACACACACACACACACACACACACACACCTACCTCTAAAAGCTGCCAATGTTTTCTTGACATTTTTCAATCATTTCATTCAATTAGGAAACATATAATTAACATATTTTAATGCTAGAAAGTGGAAGAAAAAGTATACTTAAAATCAACAATGAATATCTTCCAATTCTCTTCTGAAAGCTTTGGGATTTTATCTTGAAATAAAAGTGTGCCATTTAGAGTTTATATAATAAAATGCAGTGAAAATTTATAGAAACAAGCAGGATCTTCTGAGAGTAGGTACACACACACACACACACACACACACACACACACACACACACACACAAACACGCTCTTACCTTAAAGAATAAGTTTTATTGTTCTTAGAGCCAAGGTAGAAAATGATAATTCCAGGAGCTGGAGAGAGGGCTTAGCATTTATGAGTGCTCATTATTCTTGCAGAGGACTTGAATTCTGTCCCTAGCATCTACATCCTTCAGCTCACAACTGTTTGTAACTCAAGTATCAGGGAATCTAATATATTCTTGCCCTGCCTAAACCTGTTCACATTACACACATATGTGCACATGCACACACACACACACATATGCACAGGTACATGCACACATGCACATGAATAAAAAACAAAATATCTTCACTAAGAATAGCAACAAAAAAAGGAGTAAAATGCAAAACAATTATTTTGTCTTATAGACCCCAGGAAGAAGCCATTCACTCCAAACAGTTTCATTTTACCTAAGTAACTTTCTGAACCTGGAAACAAGTTCCTCCTACCCTGAGCCTAGACTTAAAAAGGAATCAAAGCAAGGATGTGAATTTTTAGGATGGTTTTCTTATTAATAGGGAAAATTCCATTCACCTCACAATATTCTTCAATAGACATTACTTTCCTTCAACAGACATTACTTTCCTAAACCCAAATTATGGTTTTGAATTTTTAACCCATAAAGATTTTACAATGTACATCAGGTGGTGATTTGACAATTAACAAACTGTACAATTCAATCTGTTCTTCAAAAGCCAGCTGTCTCTTCTTCCACTGCCTGTTTTATCTAGCAGTGATTTCTTTAAGATGTCACTGGAAACATTAGGAAGGTATTTTAAGTTCTCTTTACAAGCTACCTTGAAGATTTAGAATCATGCACAATTCTATGTTTCTAGCTGACTTTCACATTTAAAAAATGGATTTCTCTTTAGATAAGAACCTAGCTGCTTAAGGAAAACTGGATGAGTGCAGAAGATAAAACCCACCCCTCTTTGACCAGCCAGCTAGGCAAAAGTGCATGACTTTGCATTGCTCTAGGGTATCTCCTCAGCTGATTTGCCTCTTCTATCAGAAAGGTATATATTATGTCAGAGGATTCTTTTAAGACTGGATGAACTGAGAACAGATAAGGTCTCTGGATATGATTAGATGCACAGCCAACTTCCAATTATTAGTGTTCCTTTCCTACTGCCATTGAAGAGAAACACTCCTGCTTTGGGGAAGTTGGGCCTACCAGGGAACATATTCCAGCATCCACTACTATTCAAATAAAGAAATAACATTTCATTTTGCTTTGTTTGTTTACAAAGTTATACCTTTCCACCCCTGGCTATTTAGTAAACAGGCTTCAACTCCAGGAAGAAACTCTCCACAATCATCCCACTCAGGCCTTGGTGACAGCTGGATTATTAGAGGCAATAACTGAATGAACGAGGTTCTAAACAAAAACTGTTCTCTTTAGAGCATCATCATACCCCCAGTGTGCTCTGGAATGGGAGACACCTACTGAAATGGTCTCTATTTAAAAAGCAGATCTTCAAACAGAAAGAGACTACATTAAGCTTTCCGCTAAGGACCTGGAATCTTAAGCAGCTGGAGGGTTTGTTTCAGGCTCTACAGATGTTTGATGAAGAATACCAAGCTTTTACATTCTTCATAAATAGTAAATAGATTTAGTCATAAATTTCCTGTAATGTGTGCTTTGTTCTTTTCATTTGGAGGCAAGTTGCAATTTCTGATTAAACATGATAAATCATTATACATCAACAATTGAACAAGGATGACAGCCACCGAGAAATGTAATTTCTACACCGATGAAAAGCATTTCAATGACATCAAATCCCACACATCTGCCATGTACTGTCAGCAAGAGAAGACACTGAGCAGTCTTGTGGCATTCTAAGGACAACCTACAGCTGGCATACAAGTGAATAGTAAAGAAGAAAGAAACTCAAGAGAAGGGCATAGATATCAGTCCAGATCTCAGAGATGACTCCTGTTAAGCAGTGGCAGGGGGAGAAAATGAAACTTTATTCTCCAGCTGGAGTTGAACTAACAACAGAAAATTCAAGAAAGACAGTATACATGAAACTTCATTTACCCCTTTCTCCAATGTTCAAGATCATGAAATTATGCCAAGTATGGTGGCTTATACCTTTAATCGCAGTGCTGTGGAGGAAAAAGCAGAGGGAGAGATAAAAGCAGATAGATCTCTTATAAATTTGAGGCATGCTGCTGTACATAGTGAATTCCAGGCCAATAACCTGTCTCCAAATGAACAAAACAAAAAAAATATATTCTGAATTTGTTAATATTTGGGAACTACTAACATCGGCTACAGAGTTGCAACTAACAGTATCACGTGTTTTGGATTGGCCAACAATGCCAGATTTTGGCACAACTATGGAAAGGATATGCTACCTGGAATTTCTCAAGAGATGTTTTGTCTTTTCCAGCACTGTAGCCTCTCATTGACCACAGGAGGACCAGATATGGAAGTTCAGACAACAGATAACCTGCTTGCCTTTAGTTCATCGCATCATCTGGCTTCAGTCAAAGTTGAAACAGTAATAAAACTGGAAATATGAACACAGATTTATCTCTCATTCCAAAAAATTACATGGTCAAATCATAGGGATTTCAAACAGAATATGCTAATCACTAGAATTATCTGAAAATCAAGCTGTTGAATAGAATGATATGTGCATAGAAGGCCTGCCAGTCATTCACCATCTTTAATAAGATTTTTGTAGACACTAATAAGAATTGGTATCCACTCCCCAACCATCTGTTATATTTTCAACATTAAATACAATCCTTGGCACAATGTAAATGGAGCACCCACTTTTTGAACCAGTATGTAAAATACAAGGGAGTTATCCTAAGTGCATTTTTCTACTAATATGAATTGGACCAAATGGATTCTGCAGAGAAAAAAAAAAAAAGAGTGGGTTTTTCTTTTTCTTCTTTTTTCCCCTGTTCAACTTAAAGCCACAGTTTCTCCATAAAAATGAGAAAATAAAGCCTCAGCAAAAATGCAAAGAGACTCAAGCTCAGTAAATTCTACACTCCTCTTCTACTGAAGTCCCAGGCCTTGGCAATCAATGAATAATTTAAGGCATTGCTTCTCAAATTTTAATGTTCACAACAGCCTCCAAAGATCTTGTTAAAATGCATGCATAGATTCACTAGGTTGCTGAGTCTCTGTATGTCTAACCAAATAGTGGGTGCTGCCCATAAATGCAAGATCTTTGAAGAAAAATTTGGACTCTACCCAACATTTACACGCATGCTGACAGTAAAAACTAAGCTGCACAGGAGATGTGAGTCTGCTAGATGTAAGCTCCTTAACCTTACACAGTCATAGTAAAATTACCTTAAACACTGACTATGAGAAACCCTTGCAATTCAATTGGCTTTCCTTATCTGAAGGTGTCTCTGTCATTCAGCACAGAACCCCCCTTCATGGCAAGATATAACCCCACTTTAAGGTATCTTAGGACATTCTTTTAAACACAATGGCTTAAAACACCCATGGTAACAAAAGCACAAATAAAATATGCAAACTGTCTGTGCACTGTCTTCTTTACTGATCTTAATTACAGACTACAGACTTTCATCTAATTACTAGCAGCAAGTTGGGTCTTGAATAATTAGGAGATGCAGCTTATCACCACTGGAAGAGACTCAAAGTACAAAAAAAAAACACTCTTGTTTGTCAAATGTCATAAATAAATATATATATATATATATATATATATATATATATATATATATATATATATTCCCCATACAAAATTAACCTGGCAGAAGAGTCTAATGGCAAGTTATTCATGGAATAGAATGCTGTTTTTTCAATGATTCTCAGCACTTAAAGCTGTAAGTGTACAGCATTTACTGTACACCAATATATGCACAACCCTTAGGAGTCAAGGAACTGACTAGGATAATACTGATAGACTGAATATAGCTTCTGACAGCCAGGAATAAGACCTCTGCTCTAATACAGATTTTCACTTACAACTCCCAGATCAGGATGATTGTCAGTGCTAGGGAATTCATTAAAAATATAGATTCTTGGGTCTTAATACCAACCTCTTTCAAAAGATAGGGACTCCGCAGTCTATACTTAAACAAGTTTCCAGGGGTGCTTGGTGTATGCTTTTGGAAGTGGAGTTTCTTAAGAATGAGGAGGACTCTACTATGAAAGTAGGATTGATTTGTACACTGCACACTGAGACTTTCCTACAACTTGGGCTGTGACACTAATTCCAGAGATTATTCTATTATGTCTGATCATGAATGGGAGACTTCCTTTCATTGAAGATTTGATTGTATTTCTACCATCCTCCAAAATGTGATCTTCAGTAATATGCCTGAACATCTGAAGTGACACAGGACCTTGTATCACCAAGTGTAGTATTTCCCTTTTCAGATAATTGCTAGATACAAACTTTATCTCCAGTGTTGAACTAAGTTGACTAATTCATAATTAACTATGATTCATCCTCATATGTCCACCTAAAGAAACTGAGGTTTTGCAAAATGCTGAAGTCACATGACACAGATTTTTATTAAGTTTATGACAAGTTCTGTGTCTTTAAGGTATACAGAGAATTTGCTCTCATCAATGATGATATTTGGGTCTATCTATATTACCTTTCTGAAAAGAAAACCATGTGGAACTTATAACTATGACTTTCATGGTCAAAACTGCATGCAAAAGAATGAATATTTGTATCCAAATTCATATTGATATATTATTTTCTCAAATTTTAATGAAATTTAGGCTTGCTTCTGTGAACAGATAATACCAACCCCTATACATGAAGTAGTTACTAACAATTGCTGATTAAGACTTTTCTGGTGATTATATCTTCAAATTCTTATTAAATGAAAAATATCGGCATTTTTAAATGATGAAATCTTTAGTAATGTTTCTTTGCAGTAAAGTATAAATGTGTAGAATTTGAATTCCAGTTGAAAGCATATAATAATCTCTCATTAAAAATTAACATATAATATTATCCTGTGATGATGTGGATGGATTTTTGAAACACCACTAACGTTGGTCCTCTCATGTGTATTAAATGATGTTTTAATTTTTTGAGTGCATATGTACAATTAGAGCAATTACCACATGTGCAGCCAGATTGCCACAAAAGAATCCATTAATCACAAAAGAGAAGAAAGGCCTATCTATATGAGAATACATATTGCTCAACATAGACATGCCAAAAGGCCAATTGAGTCATCTTTCCACTATACAGTAACCTTGTCTTGTATCTAAAACTAGGCAAGTGGACTCTGGCTGGCACACCATGGACCTCTTGTCCTCCAGAGATGGTGTAGCCTGATATCTCCTCTGTGATGCTGCTCAACAGAGTGGCAAGAGCTGGATTCATTAATTGTTCCTTCCACCACAGAAATCTTAAGACAAGTCCTCTGATTATATAGACATTGGAGGAGCAACAATCACTCCTTCATTCTACCCCAGGCAATTGACTTAGAGGCTACCTATGACTAGCAAGGATATCTCAGACCAAAAGTAACTGTGAAAATTCAAAAGAGGTGAATATCTTGCAATGTTTGCATTAACTGTTGACCAGACTAGCAACAGCATGGCCAACCTGGATACTAAAGACTCTTTTCTGAAGGACAATTCTACCATGAATGCATGTGATAGGGATAGTGGCTGTGGTATCTTCAAGCTCTTCCATCTCATAATGCATTCCAAACAGCATCTTTCCCCACAGTCATTATATGAATAGTCTGATGCCTAGTCAAACAAAATGATTTGACATTCCCATGCAAAGTACAGACTCCTGGATCTACCCATTTCCCAAAAACTCATGTTAAAGGGTGGCATAGATTGCTAAATGACCACTGTGAAGGTACACATGAGAGGAACCTCTATGAATAAGAAGTTCAGAGAAACATGAGGCTTAGCGATGGAGAACAAAGCAGTTTTTAGGAGAAAGGATAGGATGTGTATGAAAAACAGAATAACAATCAGAATGAGTAGAGGTAAAGAAAGAGACAGAGAAAGTTTGGCTCATGATAAAGTGTTATCAGTAACTGTGAACTGAGTTAAGCAGAATTTTTTATGAAATTAGAAAATTGTTTCTGCCATTTCTTTAATAGTACCAGGAAGTGAGATGAGGAGTTTATGTATAAGTGGTTAAGAAATAAAGAGTGTTGTGACATGGCTTACATTTTACAATGCAATCCTGACTATTTTAAAGAGATATTTTATGTAGATATGTATGTGGGGATAGGATGTGCAACTTTGAGTGCAGTACTCACTGATTCCAGAAGAAAGCACTCGAGTTATAGGTGTACGTATCAGCCTGATGTTAGTGCTGTGAACTGCTCCTGAGTGCTTAGTTTTCACAGTACTGACCTATTTCCAGCCTTAATGTGAATTTTTAAAAGAAATAATTGCAGCAATTATGAGAAGCATAAATTGTATGTGTCTAGAAGACAGTCTGGAGCTAATTTACTAGTTGAAATGATAATACTGACTTTGATCACAAAGGTACTGGTAGAGAAAGAAAAAAATTAAAGATAGCAAAGAGTATTCCAGAAGTAAAAGAAACTACTTGGTGATGAATATCCAACTAATGAGAAATCCCAGTGACAGGATATACATATATTAATATAATAGAAGTACTTGATTAATATCTATAGCTTCAGAGAGAAACAGCCAAATAGGTTCATGGACTCCTTAGAGAACTGCAATAACTGAATACTGTTGATTGTTTTCCTTATACTCCATACTATGGAATAGCATAAAGTTTCTCCAATACACAGGTCATAAATGTTGTGAAATACTTAAAGATATCTGTGAATATTATGTAAGTTACTCCATGGAAAAATTCAAAACAGAACTGAATTTCGGCTAGTCACAGTACTTAGAAACATTATGCAAAATCTAACACCAATAGCAATAAGAAGGGTTCATCAAACCATCCTCTATTGTTCATAATTTACTTACATTGTTCCACCAAACCCAGTGGCAGGTTTTATACTCACAATACAGCTCACCACTTTGCAAGGATATAAATTAAAATTAACCAAGAAAAGTGAGGACAGTGCCCAATTTAAATACCCAATATGGACTTCTTACAGTGGAATCTTCTCCTTATCCTGTATGACTACCTGCACAGTGACCATGACAGAGGAGGGTCACTGAACCTTAGTGCTCAGAGCATTCATTAATACCTCATTGCATCTGCTTGCCTGACTGGCTAGGTAACCATAGGACTGAGATAAGTCTTCTGGTTGGTTAATATTGTGGGACCCCAAACCCAAGTATTACCCTAAAATACACCATCCTAGTGGGCATTCTTCCTCTTTTGCTTGACAAAGACAAATATCATCATGCAAGAGCAAGAGAACTCATAAGGACAAAGTGTCTAACAGTCCAATAACTTCAAGTGTGGATGATGGATGTGACTAGAATTAGAAAAAAGGTTAAGCCAGTATTTTGGATTAGATTTTAGAAATAATATTCCTTCCTTCTTTCTGTCATTTCCCTCTTTTAATTTGAAGCTCTATGTGTATTTCTGGCTGGCCTGGCCTAGAATTCATTATGTTGGCCAGATTGGCCTTGAAATCACAAAGATCTGCCTACCATTTCCACTTTAGTCTTGGGATCCAAGGCTTCTGCCACCAAACAGGGTACGTTTTCTTTTACTGGGCATCTTAAATGAAAACCTTACCCCAACCTAGATTTTGTATCTCTTAAATAGAAAATATTACATCTTATAGCCTACTTGAGGGACAAAATGTTTTTTGAAAGGACCGGCCCCCATAGCTCCCACAAAAAGAAAAAGAAAAAGGAAAAGAGGTAATGCAGCCTGCATTCCAATATAATAGCTTTTATCCAAGTTTAGAGAGTTTGGAGTTCTTTGGTTGAACCTTTCTTGACAACTGAGCCTATTAGTGGGGTAGATCCCCACATCTTCATCTTTTGTATGAGGGAAAGACATGGAGGGAATTGGTGAGAGGACGAGGATGGGCACCCACTCCTTAAGACTGCATCACATGTTTGACAGTTAGGTGAAATTGGGTACTTTCCATGAAGACTAATGCTTGGCATTACATTTTATGATGTCACAATAATTAAGACCACCACAGTGAATTCACCTAGTAACTGAGATGGTGTGTATTTGTGTGTGTAGTTATTGAAGGCAACCATTTATTAGAAAATGTTATTTTCAAATCATCAGTCAATAGTGGAGCTTCTAAGAAATTTCCAAGATCATGTAAGACAGATGTTTCCAAAGCCTTTCAGGAAACTATTAAGTATTTAAACTATGAAACTATGAAAGTCCAGGTTTCTTTGTGTCTATATGTCTGCATGTGTATGTATGTGCAAATGTGAATGTCCATGTGAGTGTCTACATGCACACATTCAAATGTATACAGTATGTGTGTGTGTGTGTATGTGTGCATGTGTACATGTGTGTGTACATGCACATATGTGCTTCTGTGTGGATGTGAAGGCCAAATAAAAACTTGGGGTGTTGATTTTCAGAAGCAATCCCATTTTTCATAAGTGTTTTTGGGATTTGGAACAGAATTTATCAGTGAACCTGATGCACACCAGGGTGGCTAGGCTGACAGGACAGGAAGCTTCAGCTGATTTACCTGCTTCGGCCTCCCCAGTGCTAGGATTACAGACATACACCACAAAACCAGTTCTTTTTACATGACATCTAGAAACTGAACTAAGTTCCTCATGCTGGCATAGTGAGCAATTTACCAACCAGCCACCTCTCTGTCCAGTCCCAATTCACCTTCATGTTTCCTAATCCCACACCTATGTACCATCCAAGTCACAGCTCTGACAATAGGCTCCTTTAGTGTTTGCAGGCAGTTTTACTTTTCTCTGGTAGAGTTGGTCTCTGTAACCCTGCAACAGAACAGATCATGGGAAAGGTTTCAATTCTCCTTTTTTCCCCATACTCTATAAAGCAAGTGCTTTACTAACTTCGAGCTCAGAAAATTGAATCTTGAGGTACTTATAAAACTACAGCTCTTATGGATCATTCATCTCAGGTAATTTTATAGGAGGGGCAAGTCTATCTACAGACAATTTATTTGCCTCGTCATAGCTCTGACTTTGTTTTGAACTTTTACCTTGCAATCCTGAGAATATTTGTCTGTTTTAGTTTTGTGGAGGGGGTTAATTTTTTCTTTAAATTTATTTTGTATTCAAATGTATACTTATGTGAATGTGTAAGTAGGCAGATCTAATACTGTTTAATACTAACATAGATAATATAGTGAAAAACAGTCATGCAGATAATTAGCAAATATGGAATCAAATCTAAAGCCAGCAGAGTGTCTGTCTGCAGAGTTCTCTATGAGGCAGGGAAGAAAAAGGACTCGTTTCTTCCTGGTGAAGTCAGATAGACTTCTGGGGAGGGGCGACATTTTGTCAGAGCATCAGGTGGTGACTAGAAATTGGCAAGGGGGAAAGATATGGTATGTTGGATGGACAAAGAGAAAAAAAGCCAAAAAACAAACATTTGACTTCACAAGTCTACAGGAGCAAGTTGATAAAAGAGTTTTGGTGAGCTAGCTGCAATGCTTACTTAGAAAGTCAAAGAAAATAACTGTAAGAAAAGATAGATACATTTATTTGGAAGGGAGAGTTTGTATTAGGGAGGTAGGATCATTCATTATGAAATCATGACAATCCAGTCTTCTGTGGTCATATTATACGTGTTCCCACCTCACTCAGCCATCTCATGTAGAATAAAGGAATTACTCAAGAGAGGTAGAGGTTAGCTTGGATGGTATTTCCCATAAAAAGATACATTAAATATGCTTTGTATAAAAATATACAAACATATAAAATGTAATTTTAATTAAATATGCATTTGCATTTGTGGTCTAAAAATGGCAAAATCATCCTTAAGGAACCACAGGAAGAAGGAGCTGTAGGTAGTGAGATCACCCCTATTTTCTGAGCACAACAACCCACCCATTATCTCGTCTGTCTTTGAGGTTCATACTAGGATCATTGAGTTGGACCACCAAACAACACAGATAGCTAAAAGATGACCCTTGTGATTTCAGGGCTAACCCACTGCTTAACATTATTAGTTTACCCTTATACACCTACATTTTATATACTATATAGAAGTACAAAGCTATAAATGATTGTACTTCAGTTTAAAAAATGTATTGTTACTTTCTTTGTAACTTGGGTTTACATTTTTTAAGACTTTCAGAAAGACTCAGAAAGTCCATTAAATATCTACAAAATTACCAGGACAAAAGAATGTACAGTGTTTCAGGTCTAAAGCTATTTTCATGTGTTTTAAAAAGCACCTCCCATACTTGGAGACCCCATAGGTCCCATTTTTGCTCTAGCAAAAGATTTTTGCACACAGTACAAACCTGTCACTCACAAAGCCAGTCATCACTGGAGATTACCAGTCATTTTCATTACAGTAATTTCAGCTTGCCTCCTTCTGCTGTGTCACTCACATTCTTGGGATCTGGCCAGATAGTAAATCGGGACATGAAGGAGTAATTCAGGACAGCAAGCAAAGCTGCAAAATCACAATGCAGGTTTGAGGCATAATTGAGTTATGCAGCCTGGCAGCATCCACCAACTAGTGCCTAGGTGGGGAAGAGGCAGGGTCTGCGGCTGAGAGGTAAGCCACATGGACTAGGGAAAATGGACCTTCCTCCTCACTTGGCTCTGGTTCCTCTCCCACAGTGTGAAAATTCCCTCAGACTCAACAGTACAGACAACAAAACTCCCCAAAGATCCTCCTCTGCTCTCCTTTCTGGCAACCCCCAGGTGTTTATCAACATTTCATTTCTGATAAACTGTGTTTCTCTTCCCCTGAATAGCAATTATGATTTGTGTCAGGAACATTTGCCTGTCTCGACCCACTTCTTGGAGTCATCTGTTCAAAACTTTTCTCTCAACTGCCTACACCTGGAATGCCCCTTCTATGTAAGCCACAGCCTGGTGCCTTCCTGTCTGCACTCTGTTTTCAATGTGTAGTACCACAAACCACCTGTATCTATGGAAGGCAGAAAATCCCTACACAAGGATGTCAGCAGGGCTGTGCCTCATCTGAAAGCACTGAGGAGGATCCTAATCCCAATGCTTTGTTGATTCCCTCATAGCTCTCAAGTGATTCTTGGCTTTCACTTGCCTCCTTCTACTCATTCAATCTCTTTTTCTGTGTGCCTCTGTCTACATTTTCCTCTTCTAAAGCAATCAATAGCTTGGGACTATTCTGATCAAGGATGGACTCTTCTTGACTTGGTTTTGTAGACAAATGCCTTGTTTCTGAATAAGGTCATTTTCATAAATTGGGAGGGATGGGGTTGCAGCTTGTAATTCGGTGCAACATAAATGAACCCAGCATGTGTTTCTCGAAGGACCTAAAGTAGTGTTAAGACTTCAGAACTCTGTGGAGACACAGATATGATTTCTAGTTCTGCCTATATTTTCTGCTAGAGTCTTGATCCTTTCCTCAATATCAAATGTTATTTTTTCATATACATTATAGAAGAGGTCATATCTAGCTCATGGAATACATTAGTGTCAAATGAATGCCTTAATGTATATTAAGGGCAAAACGCTACTAAAATCACTAAATGTAGGTATCAAGATAAAATTTGATCTCAGGGAATGTCTAGGAGAGTATCTGGATTTTGTTAATTAGGGTAGGAAAATTCATCTTAAATGTAAGTGGTATCATTCCATGGACTAGGGTCCTAGACTAAATAAAAAGGAGAAAGTGATCTGAGGGGGGAAAAAAGTAGAAACTATCTGTCTGATACCATTGATATAAAGACCTGTCTGTGGGTGCTATTTCCTTAGCAATGGTTTGAATATCCCTTGAGCCACTGGCTCACATACAACCTTACCTAGGGGATAAGCTGGCATTTCATAAAGATCATCTCAATAAAATCAAGTACATATTTTTGTTTTATTTATTTTATTTTTTGTTGTTGTTTTGTTTTCAAGATAGGATTTATTTGTAGTTTGGGAGCCTGACCTTTACCTGGAACTTGCTCTTGTACACAAGGCTGGTCTTGAACTCACAGAGATCTGCCTGCCTCTGCCTCCCAAGTGCTGGGATTAAAGGTGTGCGCCACCACCTCCATGGCTAATGAACGACATTTCTGAAGTCATCTTTTACTTATTGTCCTTCTCAGAGGCAATCTAAGAGAGCCTCTACTGTCACTCTTTCTATTGCAGCCAATCCCGGCTACCCATTCATTTCCAATGCTTGAGTCCCATTCCAGTAAATACGCATTGCCAAGGTTGTCAATGGAAAAAGGCAGGATGGAAAAACAAAATGCCATATCAGAACTGATCTGTTCCAACCTGGAAGCTTGGGATTATCCTAAATGCTTTATTAAACAAAACAGAACATAGAAGAAGGTATTTGCCCAGGCTTTCCTGGCACTGTGCAATGAAGAGAAACTTCAAAGCTTCCATTTCTGTGTTTCTAGCCAATAAGTGAAACCCAACCTGGGTTTATTTCACTTATCTATATTTTTCTGATTTAAATAATTTCCAGGCCAGAAAAGATGTAGTGTGTCAGTAAGGCTAAGAGTGACCAACAGAACTTGACAGATGTAAACATAAAAATGTCCCTACCACATTGCTGTTTTCAGTGTCTGGTGCTAGAGTTGGTAGCATCAGTGTTGTCAGGAGCTGGTTAGAAATCTGGGAGCTAGAACTGTAGCCTGGCAAGCTTCCATGGAGATGTATATATCTCTTCAGGGCAAGTGCTCTTCAGTAACAGTCTGTTGACTGGATATGTCTCACACTGACTCTATATGTAGCTATCTGGTTTGTACAAACCAATGACCCCAGATTACAATACCCTCTTTGGAAAAAAAATGGTTGGGTCATCACAGGCTATGAGTGAATCCATTATATCTAAGTCTGCACAGGCTATGCATAAATCCATTATGTCTAAGACTGAAGACACACCACCACAGCCCACAGGGCCACTGATGGCGAACAATGTTGAGGAGTTTCTGAACTGGAGGGGAGCTCAGTTCCTACCTGTGAGGGTCTGCAGGTAGAGAACTTCCAATCATTCTTTTACTAAGTGCAGTGGCAAAGAATAGCCCCACAGCTGGCAGCTTCCCTACCCAGCCAGATCTATGGCTGAACCTATGGTACTTTTTGTCAACAACATTGTCCCTCAGGACCACAAACATGATTTTCAAATGGGCCAAGAATGGCCCAGTCATTTCACTTTCTGCTTCTGTATACTTAACAGGAAATTTTTATGATTTTAACAATTATACTAGTATGTGAGCCAGTTTTCAGCTGCCCATTTCTTTTCATGTTGTTCTTGTGGGATGCCCCTTCACATCCAATTTCTTGTCATTTTTTGTTGTTGTTGTTAAGCAAGTTGAAAACTAATGACAGGCTCATCTCCAACATGATAGAACCCTGTTCCACTTGGTTGGAAAAATAATTTGATCAAAATTTGGTTATGGTAATGGAATAAAATGTCTGATATTTCTTATCCAACATGCCACATAATTCTTTTTTAAGACTGTGTGTGTAGATCATACAAATTGATATTTGAGGCTATATACTCAGACCTCTCTTATCTGGACCATTGATTCTTGGTCCTTGCTGGTTCTGAGTCCTTACTGGCTCCTGGTCTTATTGCAAACATTGAATCTGCTTTATGCTTGGTCAGTCCGACAGTTTCTATTCTATACCTTTTCTTATGGATTTATCCAGTGCTTTTGTGTAAATGAGAAAATTTAGATCTTTAAACAATGTTCCTTGCAATCTAAAAGAAATAATACTTTTGTTGTGTAGTAAGTCAATTAGTAAAAGAAGTAACAAAATATATGACATTTATGTGAAATCTATGTGTGTTAAATGTACTAAGTTTTCTATGTGCTAGGCAAGCATCTGGTAACTGAATAATATCCTGTCTGCTCTTTACTGTTTTTATTTTGAGACCCCTCCCAGAAGTGGATATGGCACTATTGACTGAATGCAATAGAGGGAAGAGAGGGCAACACATAAATGTTTATTAGGATCTGGTCAGGATCTGTTACAAGAATAACAGGAGCTAACCACATGTTTACTCAGTTCAAGATTCAAGATCTCGCTAAGTATCTTATGCAATCATTAGATATACTCCATAAGTATATTCTACTATTATACTTACTTAACACTTAAGTTAACTAAAGTACAGTTAAACAGCCTGAATAAGGTGGTCACAGATAAAGTGACAGAGCAACAGTCTGTCCTCTAGTCTTATTTAGTATCTCACCATGCATGTGCACTCTGCAGAGAGATAGGCATGACCTGATTACATTATGACATTCAGTTGGACCCAACGAAGTACCAAAGGGAAGCATATGTTTATGACTTATTAAAGCAACAATAGATATAAACTGAATTTGACCCATACAGAGGTTCATCATGCCAAAGTTAGCACTGCAGACATCAACCTTCCTTGAACCAGGTTGTACCCCATCTTCCCACCTCTCATTTCTGACGAGTGTCCTTCCTTCTAAGAAGTTTATCACTTATCTTCAAAGGAAAGGCATAGCCAACCAAGATCTTGCACAGTGGTCTGAAAACAGGGACTGCAGAGAACAATTGCATCATGGTTTCCAAAGTCAGAAACACATGAGTGGGTATACCCATGTTCAGTTGCACCATGCTCATGATACTCAAACTGTCTCCTTCTTACTATGTGTTTGAAAATACTGATTCATTTGCCTGACATTTCTCTACACTCATTCTATAATGAACTAAGGACTGGGATACACTGGCTAACTCATGTCCATTTCTCTCTTCCTACAGAGACAAATAAGACATTTCAGTATATATATTTAAGTTTACAAAAAGAACATCATCCAATACCATTCCTAGCAAAAATGATACCAGTTTTAGTAGTGTAAATGTCAATATATTAAATCCCAGAACATTTATTAAACCATGGAAGCATCTTCAGGCTTTTATGAAACAGAAAATATGGAATGGACAGAACAGTGATTGCCCATGTTTTCTCATAAGATGTCACAGGTGATGATGACCCATAATGAAATGTTCAGTTGTACTCCAACCTGAATACTTAATACAGTTCATTGGATATCATAGTCCCATGAGCCAAATGATGCAATGGTTGATTTCATTTTCATGGTTGGCTCTGTTACAGAGATTGACATTTGGGCTATATTTACATAATATCAAAACATCCATTTGAAAAGTAAGAGGATTGGTTCAAACTGATTTCAGTAAAACTCTGATTATGAGGTGAGCTAGGCAAGTTGGAAACTCATTGAAATTTCTAATCGTCTCACAGAGTACATTGTTTCAGTCTTCGTGCTTCAAAACCATACTTAATAATATGCAGAGAGTGAGAAGTGATAAGAAAATGGGGACAAGACCAGGCTACAGAAACCCACAGAGACAGCTGACCTGAATAAGGGGGAGCTAATGGACCGCCAGACTGATAGCTGGCATTGAACCAACTCAGCACCCCTGAACATGGGTCTCAGTTAGAAGGCCTAGGCAGTCTAAGAGATCTCTGAGAATGGAACCAGAATGTATTCCTAGTGCACGAAAGGACTCTGGGAGCACATTCCCCATGGAGGGATAATCTCCTAACCTAGAGGCAGGAGAGAAGGCCTAGTCCCTACCCCAAATGATTTGACAGATTTTGTTTATCCCTCCTGGAAGGCATTACCCTCCCTGTGGAGTGGGGGGGGGGATAGGATGGGAGGGTGGTTGGGGGGTATGGGGGAGGGGGAGAAGGAGGGATGGGAGAAAGGAAGGAGGGAGGGAAAAGGAGGAGGGAGGGAGAGGGAACTGGGATCAATATATAAATTGTGCCATTTAATTTGATTTTGTTCAAATGGGAAATTTCAACTAAACTCATATTCACTTTTTTGACCATAGTCTTGATAGGCCAAAGACCATAACCATAGAAGGAGCACTTACTAGAAATTGTCTTTTTATTCTTTTATTTTTAAAAGAATGGAGGTTGGTTGTTGGTGACTCATGCCTTTAGTCCCAGAACTCAGGAGGCAGAGGCAGGTGGATCTCTGTGAGTTCGAGGTCAACCTGGTCTACAGAGCTAATTCCAGAACAGGCTCCAAAGCAATACAGAGAAACCCTGTCTCAGAAAACAAAACAAAACAAAAATGCAGAGGTGGCTCAGAGGTTAAGAGCACTGTCTGCTCTTCCAGAGGTCCTGAGTTCGATTCCCAGCAGCCACATGGTGGCTCGCAGCTATCTCCAATGAAATTTGATGCCCTCTCCTGGTGTGTAGGCATATATACAGGTAGAACAACTGTACACATAATAAATAAATATTTTTAAAATAATTGATCTGTCCATCCCTTCTACCTTTTCAAAATAGGTGGATTTTACCAATTTTCTTCTTGTACAAAACTACATGAATTACTGACAGATCAATTTGAATTTTCATTTAGAAAACACCAAGATATAGATAGAAAACATTTCCAAAAAGTTAATCTTTAAGATATGATATTAAGACAATTTTTCTTTGCAGGTAAACACAGATACAAGCTTGTAGTTTCAGAAAGATGGAACAGAGATGACTGGGAAGTTCTGTGGATGTTGATAAAAAAAGATCTTGGTACTGTCGGCACATTTTATTCTGCTTTATAGACCAAAAAGGTCCACTGTAACTTGTATGGTTTATAAATTATTAAATACTTCAATCCATACTTCAGTCTCAAAGCTGGTTTTCAGAAAAGTGATGGGTATAGTGTTCATAGATATAAATGAAAATAAAAACCTGTATTCAAACAAAAGATGAGCAAAGATAATCAAGGTACCTCTCTTCAACAACACCTGTATTTTCTTTTCTTTTTCTTTTTCTGGGCATCTTTTGGAAACCTGCAGCTAGCCAGAGAGAACAGAGAATACCTATCAACCACGAGAAGGGGAGTCTAGTGTTTGACAGAAACTAGAGCTATGAAAATACAGGACAATAATGTCTGCCTAGAATGCTTAATCTGAATAGGATTCTGATCCCCATGATTCAAAATCATTATTATATTCTACCTGTTACCCCTTACTCGGGTGCCAGAGGCTTGCTGGAGCTTATCAGCCCAAAGCACCTTATATGTCATCAGCCTTCACTCACCTACTTTATTCTCCTTCATCCAGTTTCTGAGATAAAGCTAAGAAACATGCCCATTATTTCCTCCTAGAAAAGAGCTGGAGAGTGGCTTACCTGACTCTAAGAGCTCTGTAACATGGAGAGTTCAATTTAACCTCCATGGACCTGTTTTCCACATATAAAAGTGGGACAAGAAAGGCAACTTTTCAGATAGCTAGCAAGCTGAGCTGTCTATAATGCTTAATATTACTTGATAAAAATTAAACATTTCTAATAATAACTAAAATCTCTTTAGTCAACTGTTCCAATTATCTCAAACTTTATTTCCAAAAAGCCTACAAGGTTTCACCAATCACTCTGTAATTCAATCATCTGTGCATTTTTCTCTCAGTCAATGAAAGAATCTTATGGCTATCTGATTGATCATAAATTACAAGGGTAGTCATAAAATGGGCGAGAAGCCTGGGAAGAAGAAACTAAAAAGAATACATAATAACTATACAGGCCATAGGACAGGTCAGCTCTGAACACTTGGTGTTAATGGACTGCAGACACCATGTAGAGAACACTGATAATTAGGACACCAGGGAATTAGAAATTGATACAGCTTAACTGAAAGCAAATCAAAGCTAGGGTGGAAATGATGAAAAAATAGAGCATAAAGGTTTACAGCACAGGACCAAGCCTGTTCAAAAGGAAAGCTTGACCAATGACTGAAGACATAGTAACTGTTTGGACAGAATAAGGAGAAGTCTCTCTCCGTTCCTCCCTCCCTCTCTCTCTCTCTCTCTCTCTCTCTCTCTCTCTCTCTCTCTCTCTCTCTCTCTCTTTAGGCTAGAGTTCAAGTTTAAGTGCCTTCCTTCTTCACTCTCCAACTTATTATTTATTTATTTATTTGTTTGAGACAGAGTCTCTCACTGAACATAAACTTCACCAATTCAGGTAGTCTAGCAAGTTCCAAGGAGCCCCTTCTCTCTACCTTTCCAGAGCTGGATGCTATGTCCAATTCAGATTTTTTTTTATATATGTGGACACTGGGGATTTGAACACAGATATTTACACTTGCACAGCAATGTATACCTGTGTTTTCTATTTAATAACATACTTAGTAGCTATTACAACTAACTCCTAAAAAGCTCCTCACCAAAGTCCTACTTTCAAGATGAAGTTCAGGAACTGAGCTATTCTGGAACAGAGTAGAAAAACTGGCAATATTATATTGAAATGATGTCTTCTAAGAGAAGGCCATGCTACAAAGCAGGGGCTACCAGATGAGGTTTAGTTTATTTTGAAATTCTGAATTTAATTGTTTTTTAAGCTGAAATGTTTTGAATGGTGTTAATGATGAGGTAGAGCCATGAAGGACATGAAGGTAGTAGGGATGGTGATGGTACTGCTAAAAGCTATACGCCAAAAAGTTCACATACATCCTCACATTGAATCCTCCCAATATATGTTTGGTATTCAAACGCAAGAAAATACAGGCTTTAGAAATCTTTCTGACAATGCAGACAATAGAAAAGTGTGGGGATTACAACCCAGACATTTTGATATGAATTACCTCAGTTCAACCACACCTTTTGTCTATGTCTATGTAGCACTGTGCCCTTTGGTAGAACATAAAGGGTGAAGTATAGACAATATTTAACCTTTATTTCTTTATTTCTTTGAACGTTAAGAATTGTTTGTTCTTACATTGTTTATTCACCATCTGTCAGCCCCAATATACACTGTGTTGTGTTTTCAAGAGTCTAGAGTTCCTTTGGGGAAAAGGAAGAGGAGGCTCAACAGTGGAGAAAGGGCCGCCAGGGTTTGCTATCTGCAGCATCATTGTCTATAAGGTGCTGCTTGAGGAATTTAAATGTCCATGCTTGGTACTTCTGAGCACTTGCTGGGATTCATTGCTTCCTGCAATCAGTTGAACATTCAAAAGAGCTGGAAGGATAGGATTTCAGTCACAAAGCAAAGGGAAGAGAGCTGATCAAGATAAAACTTAACAAGCCACAGACACAGTAGTGAGGAGCTGGAAATTTATTCCTACATGAGAATTCTCTTGGCCCCAGGTGTGCTTCTCTTTTCTTTACAGCTGTATTTTATTTCATCAGAGCCACAGTCTTGAAAAGGTAATGAAATCTGAAACAGCACAGGAAACACAGTTCCCCTCATCCTTCTAATACTTAGATCTTTGTATTTAAAAAAAAGAGATCTAATTTTAAGGAAAGGCTTCTCAGTGGTTAAGTACATGTGCAGTTCTTACAGAGGACACAGGTTTGGTTTCCGGCACCCACATGGTGGCTTACAACTCTCCACTACCCCCATTCCAGGGGGTTCAATAAGATTGTCTGGCCTGTGCAGGCACTAGGCATGCACACAGTTCACTTACATATATGCAGATAAAGCACCTATACACATAAAAATAAATAATTGCTCTTTAAAAGAGAGAGCTAATAATGGTGTCTAGTACAAAAGTAGACAGATAGATGAAGAGAAATGCACACACATTTTTAAATGCTTGGCAAACACTACACAGAGAACACAAGTGATTGTTCTGGCTTATATGCCATCCATCAATCATGCTAAACTTCTCAACAGGATCCATGTCCTCTCTTCCCAACTTCCCCAAAAATCTAAGTCAGAAAGAATAATTTGCTAGTGTAACAACACTGATTAATTTCATGAGGATTCACCCAGTACAGATTTTGGGTGAATTGTGTAAATTACACTTCCATGTTATGATGCAATTGTTTGTTTGCAGTACTTGGTTCATGAGTTTCCTAAAAAGTGTATAATTCTGAGTGATAACTTCTAAGTCTGTTTGATAGCCAGTCTGAGTCCCATGGACCCTTGTGCAAAAACACACACATTGTGCATGGTCAGCTTTAGTTACAACATTTTTAATAAAGCCAAACAGGTAGTTGTCACAGCTTCACTTTGCTTTCTAAATGTAGATGCAGATCAATTCTCAACTGTAAAACTGTGTAGAACATAGGCAGGGGACTACTCACTTCAACTAATCAACTAACGTTCTTATGGCATCAATCAGTTAATGACTGATATATTAAAAGAAAATAGAGAAAATATGTAAATAAATTCACATTTATAATCTCAAGCAGTTGAATGTGCAAATATCAGAACTACCACAGTGACACTTCTTAGAATCAATGATTGTCATTTCCAGTACTCAGCTAAGTTGACATGGAGTGCCTGTAAGAAAAGTGGCAGCCATTGATTATGTGACTATGTCATCCTGTGCCATACAAAACTGTCGTTTTGCCATAAGAGCCACTGTCAAAGCCCTGCTTCCCTCTCTGCAACTAGTTGACTATCGAATTCTCTCCAAGCACAAGATTTTAGTATTAGGCTTCCACAAGGATGGAGTGAAATTAATTGACAGCAAAGGTGCCAAGGGGAAAAAAATACATTGGCAATGATTTGATGATGCCTCTTTTGGTGAATGGCAAGCATGCTCGCATGTCTCCTTAAGTATCTTTCTGGCCTCTTGACTGTGTTCAAAGTCAAATAATGTATTTAGTTTTGTTTCTAGGAGGTTTGGCAAGCTTAGAAAGGATCCCTTTCTGCATAAGAAATATATGCAAATGTCCATATCCCTATCAGTGTGTCCATGTGTATGTGTGTATGTGTGTGTAAGAGAGAAAGAGTGCAAATCCTTATAGAGAAAAGGTTAATCAAAGATTAAATAAACTGAGCACTATCAATTTTGTTAAGCCCTATTCTAATTTCCTTACATATATTTACTACATTCATGTTTTTAGCAACTTTGAAGTTTAATGTTATAAACACATTTTTCAGATGAGAAAGCTGGAACATGAAGGAACCCACTGACAGAATTGAAGGTCATTCATCTGAGCTGTCCTTATTGTGTTTTTATCTCTCTATCTTTCCCAGGTTTCTTTTTTCCCACAGAGGTGATTAATGATCATTCTGGAGTACTAATTCCCCTAACTCTCCTACAAGAACTATTCCAATTTAGTCCATCCTCCCGAGTTACATAGAGAAGGCTGATTTGAGATGACAACTTCAGTTTTTAATTTTAAGCTAACCTGTAAAACACTAGATTTCATTATGACATTTTCATATAAAGTTTATACATACTCACCCTTCTTCTGCAGCCCATGTTCTGCTACCTCTCTCTTGCTGCTACCTTTCTCCTTCTCAAAAATCTCCCCTTCTTCTTCCAAGTCACATGTTTCACTAGTACCTTTTGTTGTTGTGATAAATGCAATGACTAAAGGCACCACTGAGATGAAAGTTTATTTGGGCGTACAGCTCCAGAGGGAGAGTCCATATTGATAGTGGGGAGGCATGGCCACAGGCAGCTGGAGTAAAAAGCTAGCTGATCACATCTTCAACCACACAGAGAAGGCAGAGGGCAAAATGTATACAAGATTAGGCCATAAAATCTCAAAGTCCTTGCCCAGTGACATACTTACTCCAGAAAGGCTGCATCTCATAAAGATTTTATAACTCCTCAAACAGCCACCAAATTGTAAACAAGCATTCAAATACATTACAGATGTATACACTAACATCTCCTTTTATCTGCTGTCCCTTAAACACACACACACACACACACACACACACACACACACACACACACATACACATGTGTGTGCGCGCGCGTGCATGCTTTAAATCTAGATTCTGTTATGAAAGAAAACATGTAACATTTGCATTCCCGAGCCAACCTTATGTTGCTTAACAGCCACTGTACATTATCCTGAAAATGTCATTTTATTTCAGTTTTCATGACGGTTAAAATTCCATTCTTCATACTGACCACACTTTCTATCTCTTCATGTGATGGCCATCTCAGCTGGCTCAATTTCATGGCTATTGTGAGTAGAGCACCAATTAACAAGGATTTCTTTTGTATGTTGACTTTGAGCCTTTTCGTATATGCCAAAGCGTATATGCCAAAGAGTGGTATATCTGAGTCATATCATAGTTCTATATTTAGGATTTTGAGAAGTCTCTCAATGGAAAGAATTGTGAGACAAATCTAGGATAAGTTCCCAGAAAATGTGCAAGGGATAGATTTTACTGTGGATATGGGAGTCTGAGAGATTTCATTTTTTTATTATTATTTTTTATTTTACATGTCAATACCAGTTCCCTCCCTCCCTCTTGTCCTCTTTCCCCCCTCACATGCACCCTGACCACCCCATCCTCATTCCACATGTAGGGCTATGCCATCCAAGTGGGGTCATGTAAATCTATCAAGTCATTTGAAGTAGGTACTAGGACTTCTATCTCTAGGTTAAGGCAGTATCCCTCCATGGGGGGGGGGGAGGCATGTCTGCACGGTCCATGGATACATCCTGGTTCCACTGTCTGAGGTCTCTTAGACTGCTCAGTCCTTCTAGCTGAGACCCAAATTCAGGGGGTCTGAGTCAGTCCCATGCTGGATTCCTAGCTATCAGTCTGGGGGTGCAGAGCATTAGCTCCTCCTTGTACAGGTCAGCTGTCTTTATTTGTTTCTGCAACCTGGTCTTGTCCTTTCTCTCTGCGTCTGGATTCTAGTTCGACTCAGTGTTTAGTTATGGGTTTTTGCTTCTGTTTCCAACAGGTACTAGATGAGGCCTCCATGATAGTGAATAAGTTAGTTGTTGATCTCACTACCAGGGAAGGGCATTTATGGTAGCCTCTCCACGGTTGCTCAAATTGTTAGTTGGAGTCAGTCTTGTAGGTCTCTAGACATTTCTTTAGGTTCAGTTTTCTCTTCAAATCAATAATGACTCCCTCTTTTATGTTCTCTCTCTCTCTCTCTCTCTCTCTCTCTCTCTCTCTCTCTGTCTGTCTCTCTTCTGTCCTCTATTCCCACCCTGACTCAATCCTAGTCGCATGTGCATTTTTAAACATAAAACAATTTTAACATCAAAAAGTAGAAAGAACAGCCTATAATCCACCACAAGGATTTAATACTTGTTAAAAATCTATGATATTTATTTTACCCATTCAAAAGAGTTTTTGTTTGTAACCATTCGAAAGGTAATTATAGATAATACATTTAACTTGAACATATTTTATTTTAGCACAAAATATACTCTTTTGAAGATAAACATAATCCAACCCAAGCAACATTAATTCTTTATATTATTTAACACCTAATTCATGGGGTTTATTATAATTTCAGTATTAAGTATCCATCCTAAAATGCTGCTGTGTTGCAGCCCTATTAGTGGCAATTAGGGGCCCTACTGAGAGGTGTTTGGATCATGAGATTTCTAATCCCATCAGTTGGATGAGTTCTTCACTAAACAGGCTATTGGGGGAAAGAGCTTAGTTGGAGGAAGAAGGTCCTCAAAGTATTTGTCTTGAGCCTTGCCCTTTCCTTTATTCCATACTGACTGTAATACAGTCAGCAACTGTACTCCACCACATGCTCTGTATTTTATCATGATCCAGAACTGTGGATGGACACCTCTGCAATGGAGTTCCTATACATAATTTCCTCCATTAAGCTACTAATACCGGGTATTTTGCCACAGTGAAAAAAATTAATACAGTATCACATCTTAAGGTCTCCTTTATTCTATTGATCGACAACCCCTCTGGCTCATCAACTACCCGCTCCAGATTCATTGACTTTAATTGAACCAGTAGCTCATTTCCAGGAGACCTCCACTAAATTATGAAGAATACCAGACTTGTGTTATAGTCTCTCAAGTTGTATGAAAAGTGGTTTAACGCAAGTAAAGGAGGAGAATAAAAAATAGGGACAGATCCATTAGATACCAGCACAGAGAATATGCAGCATAGTAAATGAAGCCTGTAAAGTGGAAATTTAACATTAGGACTGAAATAACCAACCTTGGCAGCTTAAAAATAGCCTTAAAACTTCTTGAGCCTCTTACGTTCATCAAAGAGCTATTTCAAACAGCCTACTTGGAATTTATAAAGTGCTTCAAGGCAATGAGCTGATCATGTGCATATGAAAAGAAGACTAAGAACACTTTAAAGAAAAGGCTGACTGTGGGAAACAAAGGTCCATTATGGGCACAGAAAGTGTGCTGTCCTGATTGGCCACTGAAGCACAGTTACAGAATCAAGCATGCTCACATTAAGAATCGCTCTATGAGCTTCCAGCCATTGAGAAAACATTGTGAACAGAGACACATTCCTGTCATTGAAGCCCAAGGCTTAGTGTCCTCAGTTCTGTACTCAGCTCTCCATTCATGAAGTTCCCTCTGCACTCACAGCTCATGTGATATCTTCTCTTCATCACAAATGAAATGCTCTCCAGATTCAGACCAAGAATGGTCGTGGGTTATCCATCCATTTATCCATCCTGTTTTAGAATACAGCATATTTTCTTCCTACTTCCTTCAGCTACTACTTGTAGTTCTTTATATCTCTTTTTTGTGAAAAATGATCAACTCAACACAGTGATGACATGCAAATGCCATTGATCCTAGCACTTGGGATGCAGAGGCAGGCAGATCTCTGTGAGTTCAAGGCAAACCTAGTCTACAGAATGAGTTCCAGGAAGGGCTACACAGATAAACTCTGTCTTGAAAAAACTGAAAAACAAAAAAAAGGCCTCAGAATTTTTATTGTTGAGGGGAAAGAAGAAAACATTAGTTGAAATAAAAGTAAATTTGGATACTCCAAAGAGTGCTAAGTATGTGACAAATTAAGAAAGGTAATGAGCGTGAGGGCATTGGGAAGTCAACAAATGATAATTTATAGAGCAGCTACAGAGTCAATAACCACGGATGTAACATGCAAGTGAAACCTGGGGTTATAGTTGAAACTCAGGCATAGATACTCTGTACAGAATCTAACATGCCTTAGATCCATCCTGAGCTCTGCAAAAGGAAACAAAGGTGAAGTTTGGTAAGAAACAGCTTCAGGAATCTCAGTAGAAAAAACATTCTCGAACACTTATAGCCTTTCCCCTCTCATGCTTATGATACCAGTTTTACAGAGAATTAACTTTATGTGGACTTTGGGTAGAATTTAATAGAATTCTGGCCCTGATTCTTCCTTTTGTTCTTAAGTTTTATGTGTGTTTGTCTATGCTTCTTTATAAATCAAATCCAAAGTCCTCACACATACACATGTACACATACAGAAGTCATTTGTAACTCAAGTTCCAGGGCATCCAATGCCCTCTTCTGACCTCCACAGATACTAAGTCTACAAATGGCACACATACATACAGGCAGGTAAATACTCATTTAATAAAAAAAAATACTGAAAGATGTAAATATTGCCTGCCAATTTAATTGCATTAAAGTATAGTAGCAGTATAGAAACATTTAGTTTAAAAAGGCATTAACATAATAGAATTTCAGGTACCCTGATTGTCTGATATAAAAATTACTTTTTGTTTACTAGGAAAATTTAAAAATCTATAAATACACAGGAATGGGAAATATCTACAAATCATTTTACAGAATTACTTATCACTAGTATATGGTCACACACAGTTTCTCTCTATATATATTTCCATTATTTGGATCTCAAACATCTTCCAAAGTCCTAGGTTGTAAAGGTTTTGTCCTCATTCTGTGTCACTACTGGGGGAAATAGGTCACTAATAGAATATCCTTAAAGGGGACTATCAGGATGCCAGTTGCTTTTTCTTTGTGTTCCCTCTTTGCCTTCAGTGAGCAGCTTTATGCCACCCCACACTGTCAGCCGTGTTCTATCTTGCCACAGCTTCAGAACCAAAAGAGATTTCTGACTGTGGACTGAGAGCCAAATTTAACCTTCCTCCTTGTGTTCCTTGACTATTTTGTTACAGAAATTGGAAGGCTGACTAACATCCCTAATGAATTGAGCATAAGCAAATCTCAACCATGACCTCACAAACCATTGTTCATACATACTTCCATGTGTATTTCCAACTCTATCTTACAAAAACATTGGTACTATTTCATACTCAAAACACTTACACAACAGAAATATTTAATACGGAGTTGACCCCATATATTCCATGAGGTAAGCAATGACCGTGCACATTAGTTAGTGTTTCTGTCTCTGTCTTTAATCTTTGATCTTGTGTGGTTTGGTTGTTTCATAAAGTAGATATGCTTTTAGAGTCTACCACTTTTTCCATAGTTCATGATAATTATTTCCTTTCAGACTTTTCCAGGTAATTTTAATCATAAAGAGCTTAAAATTATGTAATTATTTTGCAATTTATTCAATTTTACTTATGTGTGTGTGCATGAATATGAGTACTATGTATGTTCTGTAGCCCATGGAAGCCAAAAGAAAGAGGTTGATGTCCAGGAGCTGGGATGATGAACAGTTGTAAGCTACAACGTGAGTACTAGGAATTGAACCCCAGTTCTCTGAAAGAGCAGTAACTCCTCTTAACCACTAAGTCATCTCCCCAGCACCTCACACTTTATAACTATACATTTTAACTCTATTTTCCATGTTGTTCTACAAATGACTATTTTTGTCAGAATTTAACATTCCTCGTTAAAAGAATATATGAGAATTGATAAAACACCTCCCAAAAGTTAAAGGTTTAGGTTTAAATTATTATTTACTTAGCTTCATGAATGTCTTTTATATATCTTTGTGTTTTAACATAATTCTTAATGCATATAATTTTTCCAAATACATCAATATATCATGATTTCCCACTACTCAATCATAGCTTTGCAGTTTTAATTGAGACATATGCTTTGACACTTCCTGGAGTTTTCTACATTTGCTGTGTTCTCTTGACATTCTCAACCTACAGTTTTGGGGTTGTATGCTTATGTTCACTCTGTAAGTCAAGCATTTCTACAGTGTTTCTCAACACTTCACCAAACCTATGCTCCTCTCTGAAACTTAATGTCTCCCTACCCTGGGTGACAGCTCAGCTTCTCTAGTACCTTAAGCTGCTTCTATCATGGTATTTATGATTATATGACATAATACTCTCATTATCAGAAGATTTTAATTTTTCAGTTCATCTACCCATGAAAGTAGATTTGGAGTGCTGAAATCAATATTTAGGAGCTTGGGAGATCTTTCACGGACACTAGTTGGCACTTAGTCCATTATTAGGAAGGCAACAGTATACCTATATACATGAATGCATAGACACATGTGTGTGTGTGTGTGTGTGTGTGTGTGTGTGACGTAATTAAGTTTCTATATTGTGAGTGGCTTAGAGTTTCAGTCATTTAGTCCATTGTCAATCAAGGAGGGACATGGCATTGTGCAGGTAGATAGTAGATATGGTGCTAGAAAGGAACTGAGAATTCTACATCTTAATCTTAAAGCAATAGAAAGTGAACTATGATACTGGGTATAGTTTGAGCATAGAAGACCTCAAAGCTAATTCCCAGAGTGACACACTTTCTTCAACAAGGCCATACCTCCTAATAGTGCCACTACCACTGGAGACCATTTTCTTTTGAACACTTGAGTCCATAGTGGCCATACCTATACCTATTCAAACCTTCACTTTGTGTGTGTGTGTGTGTGTGTGTGTGTGTGTGTGTGTGTGTGTGTGTGTGTGTATGCACACACACATGCACATGGTTAGCAAGAACATTGAATCCTATGGAACTGCAGTTAAAGGCAGTTAAAGAGAGTTGTAAGGCAACCTATGTAGGTGCTGGAAACAAAATATGGGTTCTCTGTGAAAGCAGAAACTGCACATAGCTGCCGAGCAATCTCTCCATCCCTATATTAAGTGTTTTACAGCGCAAATAGAAAATAAACTTAGAGGTTTGTTGCTAGTTAACCAATTTTCCTCTAAGTTTAATTGCTTAGTGTATTTTAAGTGATGATGGCAACTTTATGGAATATAATTACTATGAAAAGGAAACTGCTCCACCTACTACCTGATTTTGTTTGGTTTTGATTGATTTGTCTTCATCATTAGAATTCATAAGAAGGATCTGTGCCTGTGCTGTACCACGATTTGAGCCCTGTGCCTAAAACTATTATTTGACACAAATTAGTTATTCAACAAATAGCCATTAAATTGCAATGAGGCAGAAGTTGTTCCTAGATTGAGATGCTTATTTTCTACCTTTGTGCACTATTTCATAGCAAAACTCTGAGTAAGATCTGGATAAATACATAGAGGGATTAATGAAGAGACTATGAATCCCCTAGTGTCAAATGTGAAGAACCAGTGTTGAGCAGCAGATGTCATGTGGCAACACCAAGTATTTTCTGCTGCCATCTCACCCTTACCATGATTGCCTTATTTATAAAATCAGCCTTCATACAGGTTTTAAAGAACAGCCTTAGTCTTTGATGTATTATTGCACCATATCCATAGAACATTCATATCTATAATATATTGAAATGGCAAAAAAAGCACAGAAGTTTTTCGATACCAAGGCAAAGTGCATAATAAGAAAAGAAGCTATTTCTTTGATGTAGTAATTTAGAGAATCTTTCACCATATATATCTTCAAAGTACTCAAGTTGTAACTTTGCCAAGCATCATGATAGTCAAGTCAGAAACTATCCACTGGCTTCAGATGCATCTTCTAAGAACCTTGCAAACTTTTTCTTGATGCTTTACATCTTCAAGTACAATTTGGGTTTCTTTAAGGAAGCACTAAAATATCCATTTACCCTTTTCATGGTGGGATTGAAAATTGATTTCTCAGTTTTAGTCAGGTTATTGTGACCCTGCTTGGATGCTCAAAGAGTATCAAAGAGTGTTGTGGTCTCAAAGTTACAAATGAAAGACTAGAGGAAGACTCAGCCATTAAAATCACTTACTGCTCCAGACAAGGAGTCAGGTTTGGTTCTCAGCATCCACAGGGGCAGCTTATAAGCATCTGCAACTCCAGTTCTAGGGAATCTAATACCTTTTCCTTCCTTGATTGCATGTGATGTACATACACACATGTAGGCAAATACTCAAGCATAAAATAATCGAAAGATATGTTAAAAGGTCTTCTTTGAAACCCATGAATACAGGAACACCAATAAAAATGTAAGGCTATCCCCTTTAAGATCATTCTAGAGCTCACAGGGAACAGAGGCACACAGACTTGCATTGCTCAATTCATAAGATGGAAAATATAAAAGTTCTGCTGTGAAGAAATGCATGAGAAATTGGTGTTTAACTCTAGTTGTACAAATGATGTGGAAGATTTGGAATGTGGATCCTGGGAGCATTCAGGAACTCTAACATTGTTGGCCAATACTACAGTAGGCTAAGTCCACCTGTAGCTGGTTAGTCAGGTTGAAACTAAACTAGAGCAATGGTAGCAAGGCAGTTGATCTATTGAGGAAAAAAGGAGAGAAGAATGGGGGAGTTACTCATGTGAGACTCTGGGCACTGGGCATGGTTCCCGTGGGGCCACTGAGAGAAATCTCACATATTGAAGGCTTTTGAGGAATTCTCCCATGAAGAAGTAAAAAAAATAAAACAACAACAACAAAAGTGGAGGTGATATATATATATATATATATATATGTATACACACACACACACACACACACACACACACACACACACACTTACTCCTAGTATCCAAAATGTAGTAGGAAAACTAATAAGGATAATTGAAAGAGGTATCTCTGACCTCACCCCCCCCATACTTAAATTCACACTTGCTGACCACTCTCCACACACTCTTTCTCTTGCTTTGCCATCAGATTATATTTTTCACTAGGAAGCCATTGTGTGTCCAAGGCAGTGCATTCTCATCCAAGACACCAACTACCCCTCACACAGTCTCAAGTAGACTTCATAACGATTTTCAGCAAACTGTCATTCAAGCCTCTTCAGAACTGAGTCTGTGTCTTATTGGTGCCCCTGCCAAAGATGAAAGAAGCACTTGGTGCATTTTCTCTAAGGGTTTCTAGGCTGCTGCTTTGTCCTCTTGTTTCCCCAATATTCATTCTAATGCTGTCTGCAAATATAGTAAGCTGCTGCCAGAAGTTTCTACTTTGCTGTCCGTTAATCTGCCCTCTAATATGCAATTTTCCTACCACATTAGATGGAAAAACAAAACTGCTTCCTGGTGACCAAAGTCAACCCTTACCTAAATACACAACAAATAACAAGTGAACCAATAGCTTGCAGATCCCTAGACTGTTCTGTATAGTCAGTCAGTATATATGAGGACTGACTTGCAGTAGTTGTCAAACAATATTTTCTTGAATAATTAGATAGACAGAAACCCAGATTTTTGAGTTTTTACAGGATTAGAATTAATGATGACTGGGACTATAGCCTTATTTTTTTCTGATTGATTATATTCATTATGCTCAGATCCTTTCATCAAGAAGTTCATCTAGGGCCAGTAAGATGGCTCAGTGAGTAAAAGAACTTACTGCCAACACTGAAGACTGGAGTTTGAGTCTTGGTAGAAGGAGAGGACAATCTCCCACATACTTTTCTCTAATGTCCAAAAGTAGGCCATGCTGTCTACACACACAGTCATACAGACACATAGACATACGCACAAATGTATACATATACATACAGACACTCACTCATACATATAGACATACACACATACACACAAGAAACATACAAATTAAATTAAAATTTTTAGAAGGGAGAAATCCAGTTAAACTACCTAAGAACAAGTAGTTTACCTTCACAATTGGGTTGCCATAACTATGAATAGTTCATATGTCACTCATCATGTTCTTCATTCTTGCTCTGAGCTGCATTTTTTGGTATGAATTTGGTGATAATATAATCAATTAAAAAATTTAGGGGAAATTGATACACAATAGATTAATTAGCTCTTAATGAAGGCAATACAGAAAGGTGATTAGCTTTTCACTAGTTCTGGCATAATAGTTACCAGTTAAGGGTGTCATCTCTATATCTTTATGGCATTAAATAATGTTTTATTATGACTATCAAACATATACTGAAAAGTGAAATATTGTTAAGGCCTAAAACAGAGCCTAACACACAACATATCTGGTACATATTTGGGTTGACTGGCTAAGTGAAAAATAAATTTTTACATAAAATGCAGAAATCTGGCTCCTCTTCTGAAAATGGAGGAATCTGTCTGCTGAGATAACAGCCCAAGGTGTCTACGCTCCTGCCTTTTCCCATTCGGTTGGCTGAAACCAACATCTTACACTCAGTCTACTTCAATCTTTTATGGTATACATGGGATTAATTATTATGTTAAAGTGCTGGAAAACCCTGCACAGATCTGTGCATGCATGTGGAAAACTCTCTTTGGTTAAGTCTAGAAGGGAAGTTGCTGAATCATTGGCATACATAATCAGATTGTTACAGCATTCCCCATGTGTTATATTTCTGTGGCAATTTAAAGAGAAGTGAGGCAAAAAGGATGAGTCTTATTCCAGCAGAAAGATGCTGTATGTCAGACTGCAAGGGACAGACACAGCAGGAAAGGGGTGTCTACCAAGGGGAAGGGATATTTGGGGTTTATGTAGGAAGTTTGGGGAATAGAAAAGTAAGAGCAACTGCTGGGAAGATGTGAAAGCCCTTAGCTTCTCCCTTCTAGTGTTGGTGGGCCACCTACTATAAGGATTAACCTCAATGGGCAACTGAATTTGGCCATAGCAGTGATGGGGAAAGGGGCTGGAGTTTCAATATAGGACCTTCATAAGGTCTGGAAGAGTTTGTTCAAGGTTTCTTCTAACACTACTATTTTCCCAGAAGATTGTGCTAATTTACAACCCTACACTGTGCTAAGAATTTGTTCCTAATTTACTTCCTCACAGATATCTGAAATTAATTTAATTCCTTTTTTCATTCTTTAAGGAAGAAATGCTGTCTCATCATTTGAGTTTATATTTCTGTAATGGTGCAGTTTTATTTACTAATTTATTTACTTCTTGTAATTTTTTCATCCACACTATTTTTGCTCTTTGTGTTTTTCACTTACAGGTTATCTTATTGTAATTTTCATCTGTTTTCTACAAGTTAAATTTTCTTTGAATCATTTATTTACATAATTAAAAATTAGGAGTTATCAGTCTGGGTTATTTTTAACCAAATGAATAATAAAATATATGTTCTTGGCTTATACCTAGCATGACTTTTTAAAATGAAGTGGTACTCCATAAGCTAATTACTTAAGCCTTGTTTATTTATTTTTTTTTAATTTAATTTGTTTTAGTTAATTTATTATTTTACATGTCCATCCCAGGTCCCTCTCCCTCCCTTCCTCCCTCCCTCTTACCTTCTCTGCCCACCTGCCATCCAGGTGGGGTCATGTCGACCTGTCAGGGCATTTGAAGTAGGGACTAGAACTTCTCTCCTGTCTCTAGGTTAAGGCAGTATCCCTCCATGGGGGGGGGGGTGTCCGCATGGTCCTTTTGTGCACCAGGGATACATCCTGGTTCCACTGTCTGAGGTCCCTTAGACTGCTCAGTCCTTCTGGCTGAGACCCATATTCAGGGGTCTGTGTCAGTCCCATGCTGGATTCCCAGCTATCAGTCTGGGAGCCGTTAGCTCCTCCTTGTTCAGGTCAACTGTCTCTATGTGTTTCTGCCACCTGGTCTTGTCCTCTCCCTCTGCATCTGTTTTCTAGTTCAACCCAGTGTTTAGTTATGGGTGTTTGCTTCTGTTTCCAACAGGTATTAGAAGAGGGCTCCATGGATAAGTTAGTTGTTGATCTCACTATCCGGGAAGGACATTTATGGTAGCCTTTTCACAGTTGCTCAAATTGTTAGTTGGCGGCAGTCTTATAGGTCTCTAGACCTTTCTTAGGTTCAGTTTTTTCTTCAAACCAATAATGGCTCCTCAACATCCTTAGCTATCAGGGAAATGCAAATCAAAACAACTTTGAGATACCATCTTACTCCTGCCAGAATGGCTAAAATCAGAAACACCAATGACAACTTATGCTGGAGAAGATGTGGAGAAAGGGGAACACTCCTCCACTGCTGGTGGGAGTGCAAACTCATACAGCCATTTTGGAGATCAGTATGGTGGTTCTTCAGGAAAATGGGAATTAGTTTACCACAAGACCTGGCAATCCCCTTCTTAGGCATACACCCAAATGATGCACATCCATGCAACAAAGACATCTGCTCAACTGTTTATTTTTTCTTAATCAGAGAATAGATTCTATGGACAGAACAAAAGTTACAGAAACGTTTCTATCTAGCACTCACAAATGTGAAAGCAATGCAATAAATCTCAAAAGCATGTTATTTGATAAACAGGTTGTGAGGGCTGAAGAGTTGACTCAGTGGTTAAGAGTATGTAATGCTCTTGCAGAGGATCTTCATTCAGCTCCCAGCAAAAGATCAGTTCACAACTGCCATAATGTTAGCTCTAGGGGGAACTTTCACCCTCTTCTGCCCTTTATGGGCACTTCACTCATGTACACATAGCAACTACAGAAACACATAATTTTTTAAAAACGTTAACTCATCTCATAGCTGATGAAAACAGAAGTAGACACCCACAGGTAAACAATGAGCTGAGCTGGAATCCAGATGAAGAGAGGGAGGAGCCATAAGAAAATGGGGACAAGACCAGGCTACAGAAACCCACAGAGACAGCTGACCTGAACAAGGAGGAGCAAATGGGCCCCTCCCAGACTGATAGCTGGCAAACCAGCATTGGACTTACTCAGACTCCCTGAACATATGTCTCAGTTAGAAGGCCTGGATAGTCTAAGGGACCTCTGATAGTGGAACCAGGATGTATCCCTGGTGCTCAAAAGGACTTTGGAAGCACATTCCCCATGGAGGGATATTCCCTTAACCTAAAGGCAGGAGGGAGGGCCTAGTCCCTACTCCAAATGACTTGACAGATTTCGTTGATCCCTCCTGGAAGGTATTACCCTCCCTGTGGAGTAGGGGGGGGATGGGAGGGTGGAAATGGGGGGGGGCATGGAAGGGAGAGAGACAGGGGCAGGGACCTGGGATCGATATGTAAAATAAGAAAAAAAAAACGTTAATGATTGCAATTGAATATACATGAAGTAACATCATTCTGTGTGTTTAAAACACAGGAAATAATAGAATCTATATTTTATTGTTAACTACCACATGGAAGTGGCATGAGCCATACTAATTTCAGGACAGTAGCTATGATCAGTAAGGGAAAGGGAAGAATTGCTAATGGGGGTGAGAAGGGGACATTTGGATGTTCATCTCCTGTCCACAGACAGGAGGTCATGGCTCTTGTGTGATTTATATTTAGGGATCTGATACAAGTTTTGTTTACTTTTTACATTGTTTGCAGTACTCCATGTCCATGAGTGAGCGCACGCACACATACACACACACACACACACACACACACACACACACACATTTACACAAACATATTTACAACACAAACTGAAAGCACACAATAAAACATAGAATGTGTTGCTTATAAAATAAGAGAACCTAAAAATGGGCTAAGGGGAAGAGTCCTGCTTTTTTTCACTTATTCAGGTTATTTGTTTGTTTGTTTGTTTTCTATTATGGTATTTTAAGATTCTTTTCTGTTTTGCTTTTACATTGTTTTGTAGTTTCTTTAATCTAGTTTACAAGAAATAAAATTTTTGTGAGGCATAAGTTCAGACAGTGGGCTGTGAGATGGCTCAAGGGTAAAGGTGCTTACACCTAACCCTGACCCAGATCCTTCTCTGGGTCCCATTGTGCAAAGAGAAAATCAGCTCCCTGTAGCTGTCCTCTGACCTCCACAAGTATGCCATGGCTCAGGCCTTCCCTCCTCACATAAATTAATGTAATGAAAAAGCAAGTCTTGAACAAAATTATATTAAAATTGAAATTAAATTAGCCCACTAAGGTTAATGCCAAATTGAGAGTAAGTTTTAACAAATTGAATTGGGTGTCTAATCTTTCTAAAATTGAAAATGTACATTAATAATGTATTTTACAAATCAATGTCCTTGATGTTTTCTCATTGAAAACTTCACCTCTTTGAAATATCTGGATTTGAGAGCATCTGATAAAGATATCTCTAAAACTTGTAATAGGAACAATGCAATGTATTCCTTCCATTTCTAGGGCTGGGCAGATGACTCAGTGGTAAAAGCAATCACCGCTCTTGTAGAGGACCCAGGTTCAGTTCCCAAAATCTATGTCCTGTCTCATAACCATTTACAAAGCCAGTTCTAGAGGATCTGACACTCTCTGCTGACCTCCTGTACATGCAGGCAAATTACTCATAAAGAAATCATTTCTTAAATATCATTCTATTCCTATTCTTTAAACAAACAAATAAAGAAAAGCAAAAAAAAAATCTAGCTTCAAAGGGAAAGAAATCCCTAGCCTTTTCAAGATAAAAGCAGTTCTCTTTAGCAACCATTTTTCTGGACCACCATTTTGAGATAGGCAATTCTCTTTCCTGGACCATAAACTACATTGCTATTCAAATAAATAGAATTATCAGCCCTGTAGGCACTTCTTTTATTTACTCATGAGGCCAGAATGGTTTAAAAATAAACACTATAATACATTGGACTTTGCTGTGATAAAGGACCGAAATTGACATTCTAGGAACTGCATAAACTTTATTATAACCTTGCTGCAACTCTCCAAAGCAATTCTGCAAAGAAAGCACATATTGAGGCTTATCCTTTGTAGAGAAATTTGTTACCTAAAAATACATTTATATGTTATATTCCCCAGTGAGAGACTGGGATAATTCTGACATCCACACTATCAACAGTCCAAGGGATCTGAATTACTGTCCTCATTTTACGAAGCCTCTAAAATGTTTAACCTCATGGCAGAGGGCTAGGCTCATCTTACATAAGTGAGGGAACAAAATCAGAACCTAGGCAGGTAGGGTCTGAGGCAGCAGGGCCTTCTCATGGTTCTGCAATGCTGGTCCCTCTGAGCCCTATGTTCCTCCCATCAATAATGGGCAATACAAATTGCATCTCTAACTTTCTGAAAACACAAGAACATAATTCCCAGGTGTCAGCGAGTCTTACCATATTCTGCAAAGCATATATTCCTAATTTTCATTTGTTCCATTGTTTTGTTGGTGGTGCTTTGTTGACATTAACTCGGGGTCTCTCCTAGCCTAGCCTGGCCTCAAACTTGCTGTGGAACTGAGAGTGTACTTGAACTCCCAATACTTTTGTTTCACCTACTAGGTGCTGGAAAGACAGTCATGTAACACTATGACTTGCTTATTCTGTGTTTCAGGTGGCACTCAGGGCTTTGTGCATGCTAAGCAAGTACTCTACCAACTGAGTTATATTTATAGCCCCAATTTCCTATTTTGATTTATTTTTATACTTATTTATTTATGTGTATGTTTATGTATGGGGGCCCCAGGACAATTTGTCAAAATCTGTCCTCTCCTGACTCAGGAGAGGAAAAGCTTAATGGCAAACATCTTTTCCTGCTGATTTATCTATCTCACAGCCCCAAATATGTGATTTTTTTTAAAAAGCAGCTAAATTTTTATTTTAACTTATTCTAAACTAGTGTTCACAGGAACAATATTTTCCTAAGCTACTAGTCTTTCTGTAAAAAATTCTTTACTGACTTGTATTATATAGTAATCTATTTGAGGAAATTTAATTAGTCCTTTTCCACTAGAAAATTAATTAACCACACAATAGAGGTGTCTCAGATATTTAGGTCAGCTCAGGCTTCTAGGGGGTTTGTTTGTTTTCTTTCCCTTGGTCACCAGGATGATTAGCGTCTTGGCATTTGACAAGATTCACTGTCACAATGACTCCTCTGCATCAGCAGAGGATGACTGGCAAGGCTTCAGCTGAGGTTGATTGGCAATGATTGGCAATGACATTGTAAATATGTTTTGGAGCAGGAAGCATCTTTACAGAGATCCCCTAACTTCAGACTGGAGATTTAGTTTAGTTTGTAGAGCACTTGCTTAGCATGCTCCAAGTCCTGGGTTTGATTCTCAGGCTTACATTAATGAATGTGATGGTACACACCTGTAATCTCAGCACCTGGATGCTGCAGGCAAGATAATCAGAAATTCAAGGTCATCCTTGGCCACACAAAGAGTTTAAGGATAGTCTGGAATACCAGAGACCCTGTCGTCTCAAAACAAACAAACAAACAAAAAAACCCTATGAAGTAAGGTATTTTTCTTCCTTATATCCCAATTAAGAAAGTTGCTGTGAGAGCCATGAGAATGTTCTGGCAGTGGGGAGGGGGGCTTGGGATCTAGTGAGGCTAAATCCACTTGTTCATTTATTGATAATGCATCATGATTAGAGTTTTCAAGAGATTCACACTTTTATGTAGTTCCATTTCCTTTTAATTTTACCCATTGAACAGAACATGCTATAACATAGAAATGAGTCTTCCAATCAGAAATGTTCAGAGTGTATGTCTGATTTTCTTCATAAAATGAAACTAAAGGTTTACAGTTGTGAGAAGTATCTTGAAAAATGATGTTTGTATATATATTTAGATTATACCAAATCCAAAACCAATTCTTAGCTCTTAGAACACTAACACAGCTGCTTGGGCCTCAAAATTCACACAAGTCCCTGCTTAAGAGTTCTGGAAAAATTCTAGCTACTGCACTGTGTTCCATGAACAGCTCTATTGGGAATCTAAGAAGAATAAACAAATAAGCATTGCCAATTATATATGACAGAGAGTCTATACCTAATAGAAAATGACACAACAGGACTAAGACTGAATGAGTCAAGAACCCATTACTTCACAGGCATGATGTTATATACAACTGAGAACTAGAATGTATAGTAGGTTTGTTTGTTGGCAGTTTGTTTCCATCATGAACATAGGAAAAACCTACTTTTGGGCTCAGTGTGTAGCCCTGTGCCTGCCTTGGGAAAACCAATAGGTGTGTATTTACTAAATGTGTAAGTAAAGGAAAGATTTCCAGGTCAGTGAATGAAGCGAAATTGTTCTGCATCGAAGGAAAAACAATTGTAGAGTGTCAGTGTTCACACATCTACAAGTTTCTAGGTGGGCTTTTAAACTAAATGGAAATTGTCATGAAGATGATTTGCAAATTGCTGATGAAACTGGGAAAGAGATCTATAGTCACTTGATATTGTGAATGCTAACTGGTGGATGCACTCTGCTAGCCAATCTAAATGAATTCCAATGACCTAGGGCAGCCCCCTCCCGATAGTAAGTTTTCTTCATGAAAAGAGTCAAGAGATGATCACATGCTGAAAATCTCTACAGCACCAGATGACCTTTGAAGCTTAGGCTTGGCTAATTAGGAAGTGTGGCAACCAGTGATAAATCCAATGATCTTTTAGGTACAAAAGAGGGAGGTTGGAAGTTGTCAAAGAAATTAAATTCAGGTGAGTTGTGTATCACTGGCAGGCCAATCTTAGTGGGGGGAGAGCTTATAGGTAAATGGAAAATACCAGAGTATGTGTGTATTCCTCAGATGTCTCATTCCATCTTAACTTGATACTGGAATTCATCCAAGCTCTACTTTTGAATGAAAGGTCACTGCCACAATTAACTTTCCCCCACTCTCTTTCCCTCCAGGCCCTGCTGCAAAAAAGAAGTATGTCAGTTATAATAACCTGGTTATCTAATCCGTTCCATCCCATGGAACCACGGAGGAGGAAGACCTTCAGTTACTCCGTCATGCAATCTGGCATAGGACTATTTTGGTCCTGCCTGCTTCCCATCTCTGGAGGAGCTTCCCCAGCTGGGAGACCAATGTTAGAGGATCCACACATCCTAAACAGCTGCTTTATGAGACACCTTTACTTTATCTTGGCTTAAGAAGTCATTGACATCAGCACTGCCATCTCGGCTGCAATTCTGAACTCCCTGAATAAAGGGAGAGTTGAGACTCAAGTCCCACCCGGCTCTTTTGGATAAACTGCTGAGAGCCTCAGACTGTTTTTGGGGCTGACTTGTCTTTCTATGTATGTACTTCCAGGCTGCAAGGTTTTGAAATTTTCTGTACAGTTTGTGAGGACCTTTGCACTTTGCCACCCAATGTCGTACCTCGGTTCACTGTTTGTTTTTGAATGCCCTGTTTTCTTAGAACCTTATCCTCTCACACGGTGGAATCTTTGAGAAAAATTTAAAACAACTAAATTTAAAGAAAAAAAATTGAGGCAGATGTAAGAGAACACAAACCCCAACACATATCTGTAAATGACTGTATGGTAATGATACCAGTACCACGGAAAATCACGTTATTTTATTTTTTTTAAACACACACAAAATGATATTTAAAGACCAAAAACTGTGCTGAGAAGATATGCCCCACCTATCTTTGGTACATAGTAGGTGATGTGATGTCAAAGAAAAGCATTGGCTAAATGGAATAGAGGTCTTGATTTTTGGAATGCATGCCGGTAATGTATTTTACAGTACCTGTTTATAATTTGTGTTTACTAGTTGTGTTGCGTTTGTGTTCTCTTTTGTTATTTTACTTAAGGTATATGGATATTTTGCAATAATTTTAATGATTATTAAGCTATTTGAAGGAAAGGATATGGATTTTTTATGTCTTGAGGTTTTGTTTATGCCCCCATGATGACCAGCGTGATAAGGACTTTAAAAAAGAAGCATGTATGTTTTTTACTGTTTGTAATAAGTACTTTCGTTAATCTTGCTGCTTATGTGTCAATTTAGTGGACAAAAAATAACAAAAAACAAAAAACAAAAATTCCTTGCTGAAAACAATTCCCTTTCCATTCTCTTCCAGTTCTGTGGTATTGTCTAAGAATGTATCAATAAAATACTTTGGTTAACTTTTCTATTTTCTGTAGTAAGTACTTTAGTTGCCTGCCCTCCACCACACACACTTGTTTACAGTTTATTTGAAAGCCTGAGCTAAAGAAGACTACTGACAGCTCAAGTCCTAAGCTCCCGAGGGCATTGTTTCTGGAATGCACAGCAAAAACCTACAGGGTCTCCTGGAAAAGGGAGAATTACAAAAACCAAGCATTCTTTTTCTACATAACTCAATCCTCATAGAGGACTCTGGTTTAATTCCCAGAACCCATATGCCAGCTTACAACTGTCTGTAAATCCAGTTCTAGGAGACCCTACACCCTCACACAGACATACATGCAGGCAAAACACCAATGTGCATAAAATAAAAACAAATTAAAAATTCTCATATGTGCCATGCAGTGGTGGCGTGCTTGGAAGGCAGAGGCAGAAGGCTCTCTGAGTTCAAGGCCAGCCTGACATACAAAGTGAGTTCCAGGATAGCCAGGGCTGCTTCACAGAGAAAGCCTGTCCTGAAAATCTAAAAACAAAACAAAAATGCTGATAAGTTAGTTCAGCAAGTTGTCTATCAAAAACAAATAAAAATATAAGAAAAAGAAACACTTGCTTACAGACCAGCACTCTCTATAAAATTCATTAAATGATGAACATTTCTACAAAATGGAACTAAAAGGACATAGGGCACAGGAACAGATAACTGACACAATGGATTTGCTTTTGAAAACAAACATGATAGGTAGTGTTTTTGAAGCAAGATTAAGACAGAGAGAGAGAGAGAGAGAGAGAGAGAGAGAGCGAGAGAGAGAGAGAGAGAAACATCCTCAAGAAATCACTTACAGCAGTACGCATGCCAAGAACATACCATGACCTCCTTGTGCAGAGTGACATTGGTACCTAGAACTCCAAGTATGCCCCCAAATCCAATGTGTATTCAAATATCCCATGGCTGGGGTGAAGGGGAGACAGCACAGATGAAAAGAGTAGGGGGTTGTTTCTTTGTAACAAGTATGGTTTTTCTTCCCACCATCTGGTCTTGTCCCTCTGCTGCACCAGCCCCAAATAACACACAGAGATTCTGTATTTGATATAATGCTGTTGGCCTGGTTACTTGTTTCTTATACGCTAGCTCTGTCTTAAGTATTAACCCATTTCTGTTGATCTATGTATTTTTCTTACCAGGGAGGGCTGGCATACTGCTTTCTCCCGACTCTCCATCTTGGCTCTCCTTCTTACTACTTCCTCTTTTCTCCTTGTCTCCTAGTCCCTCCTATCTTCCTTTCCTATTGGCCAACAATACTTTATTCATTAACCAGTATGAGAACATATATATATATATATATATATATATATATATATATATATATATATATACATCTCCCATCATTTCTTTCACCCCAATCAGTCTCCAAATAACCAACATGGAGATTTAATATTAATTGTAAATGCTTGGGCAATAGCTCAGGTATTTTACTTCCTAACTCTTCCATTTAATTTAACTTATATTTCTTATCTATGTTTTGCAAGGTGGCTTGGTACCTTTTCTCAGTACACCAGTATATCTTGTTTATCTCTGCATCTGCTGGATACTCCTCTGATTCTTCCCAGCATTCTTATAGTCTGGCTTTCCAGCCTAATCTCTCCTGCCCAGCTAGAGGCCAGTCAGCTTTTTGTTTTTGTTTCCAGTTAAAAGTTATTTATTCAACAATATTTTCTGCTAATTCTTCTTTGGTTTTAGTCCCCCCCCCCAGGGTTTCTCCATGTTGCCCTGTTGGTCCTTGGAATTCAGTCTGTAGACTGGGCTGGCCTTGAACTCAGAGATTCGCTTGCCTCTGCCTCCCAAGTGCTTGGATTAAGGCATGAAACACAAAGCCCAGCATTTTCCTAATTCTAATTCTAAATCACATAAGACAGGAAGAGAGGCTACACAGAAAAACTGTTCAGAGACCTGTACAGAATACAATCCCCTCATTAACTCATTATCCATGAGAGAGACAAATTCAAGTCATTCACTTTCCAAGAGTAATAATAGGGATACAGAGTACTCCATACCAAAATATTTTATAAATCTTATATTCATATTTCTGTTAAAATTTACCTAATATAAAATGATACTGGCTTTAAAGAACATACAAGCAATGACTTAATTTCTTTTCTTACAAAGATCAAGTACATAAAATGTTTGAAATCTCTTTACTGCCCACAAAGTAGTTAAGAACCACTTGAGGGTTAGGGTATAGTGAATGGAAGAGTGCTTGCCTAACAAGAGCAAGGTCCTGAATGCTGCTCCTAGTACTGAGAAGGGAAAACCAGGAACAAATGAGAATATGTCCATTCTTCATTTCCAGTGGTTAACATATGCTGAAGATGTAACAGAAGGTCAGAGATTTCTGGCTATAACACATCTCCTACAGGTTCTCAATTTCAAACTATCTTACTGGCTTTTGGAGACCACATGGGTACTGGATACTTTAAATCCCAGCAATTAGGAAACTGACGCAGGTAGGACTCTGAGTTCTTGGCCAAACAGGGCGATCTAAGGAGAACATGGTTCAAAATAAATAAATAAATAAATAAAAATGAAAAAGCAACATAAGGTTTTGGGAAGCATGTACCCTCAAAGGAAACCCTTTAGTATTCTTAGAGTTACACCCACTAGGAGACAAAGTCTCTCTTTCATTCTACTTTCTCAAGAGCTTTGGGCTTTGAAAGAATGTGTATGCCACCATGCCAGCAAGGTATGCAGCCACTGGGCAGGAACCTCCTGATGGGTTAAGAAGTCAGTCTTTCCTCAACAGCTGATCTGAACTGTACTTGTCCCTCCCCTCTTTCCATATCTTCATCTTGAAGACTGGCTGGAATTCTTTAAAGTTGATAACAATTAAATTTGAACAGAGGCCTTTTCAGCTTCTTCACCATCTGCAAAACATCAAAGAGGGCATCCAAAGCATCTCCTGTTACCATGAGGGATGGGTCTTTGGTGGCAACTTCCAACAGAAAGCACCCAATGGTTTTAAGAGTTTCAAGTGTGCCATCTTCTTTGGCTAGGATGCCGCCAGTGATTAGCCAGCTCTTTATTAACCAATGAAATTATTACATATTTACTGTGTACAAAGATTATTCTACAGCAAGAAAGTGCTTGCCACACAAGCATGAAGACTCAAGTTTGATCCATACAACCCATGTTAATAAAAAGCCAGACTTGGTGGTGTGTATTTATAATCCCAGCAGTAGAGAGGTGGAGACTAGCAGATCCCTCATGCTCCCTAGAAGCCAACAAAACCTGAAAATCGACCTCCAAACAAACAGACCCTGCCTGAGAAAATAGAAATAATACTCAAGTTAGCAACACATACACAGACAAGGGGGAACACATATATACATACAAAACATATTGGATGGATGGGTGAATAGATAGATAGATAGATAGATAGATAGATAGATAGATAGATAGATAGATGATAGATTAATTAAATAAATATTCCATGGTGAATGTAGTTGTCACTCATTTCTACATCGCAAGATAAAACTCTCATATTCTTCCTCCCTTTGGTCTCTGTTGAGTCTTCCTGTAGTCCCTTGCAAGTGATGCTTTTGCAGAGATTCCAAAATTTCATTCTAGTATCAGACTGCAGAAAATAAATCGCCTTTTCCAATTTCTCCTATCCTTTCAACACTCACAAACTAATAGACCATGGGGGAAATTGCAAATCAAAGCAGAAACACATTTGGACTACTACCACTAGTGCCAACATCAGGGTGGCTACCTCTTGTTTTAAAAACAAACTTAATATTGCAGTGCCTTCACCTTCCTGGTGGGGAAACATAGTCTATAAAATAACATGTGAACAGTTCATGCTATCATGTCAACATGATCAGATGACCATGTTGTAGAATCACTTTCACTAAGAAATATTTCTCCATTATTCATATGTTCAGCCAAGAATACTGAGAAGCCAGTAAATGCATATGGCATTTAGAGCAGGACAGACACCTTCTGAAAACACCTGCTCTATGTATTTATCCTCACAGTACAACTGAGCTAATGCTGAGAAGTAATGATGGAAAAGGGAGGGATATAGTACAATACATAAATAATTATTAAATATATCACATAGTCTATATATTATTTGTGTTACATACATATCTATAAATTTGCTTGGACCTCAAATTCACTTCTAACATCTTGCAGTACTTCTGTCTCCCACTAAATACCTGGGATTCAAGTTTGTTTATAGCCATAGAACAAACATATTAGAAAATGTTATCAACACCAAATCTATAATTTGGATCTGGAGTGCTCCCCTCAAAGGTTCCTCTAATGTTGAATGCTCAGCCCAAGATTAACACTTTTAGAAACCATGAAAAATGAGACCTAGTAAGATCCCCCAGGGGTGTTGCCTAGCACAGTTCCTCCCAACATTACCCATTCCTCTCTTGTTCTTTGTCATTAACATGTCTTGTCTTTGCTGATACTGTTTGAAAGGGCAGTCTTTCTCCATCATCCCAGGGAATCAATTTACTTGTTTTATTTTTCTTCACAGCACTTAAGATGACTACCTGATTTTAGAGATTTGTTTTACTGCTTTTGTCAGTCTCCCTGTAGTGTTCTGTTTCAGAAGATCAGATATTTTTGGGTTTGCTCATGGTAATTTCCTAACCCTTAGACTAATGCTTGACAGGTAGTAGCTTGTCCTAAACATATTTGCATCTGATCCAGAGAAAGAAAACATGGATAAATGAAGTGTAAGCCTGAAAGCACATGGCCAGATAAGAGGCTGTACTGACAGGGTCATCATCTCTGCAAGAGGCATCAGAGCTGGGACTCAAAGGCTGAACTGAGCTCTAGTAATGAGGAAAGAAAGAAGGATGTGGAAACATTTTACTTGCAGCCTCCTCAGCAAGGTTCTGTGAAATGGAAGTCTTTTGATCAGAAGATGAACTGATATTTTGAGTAAGTAAGTTGGGAAAATACAAAGAGGTAAATATCCTAAATTAGATCGCTTCCATTAGAAGAAAAGCACTTATACCTGCAACCCCACCCAATATGTGTCACTCATGAGGCAGAAGCAGGAGAACTATTATGAGTATAAGACCAGGCTGGGATACAGAGTAAGAACTTGACTCAGACAAACAAACAAGAAGAAAGGATAAGGATACTAAGAAGACAGGGAAGGGTTAGAGTAAGAAGATACTAGGCTCCTTATTAGAATTCTGTCGGGTTAGAGCTCTGAGCTCTGCTTCTTGCCAGTGTCAAAGGACAGAATTACAATTTCAAATCTTAATTGGCTTTCCTTTTAAGAATCAGATTGGGCAACTTTTCACTCCATAGGATGGATTATGTCTTCCAGTGAGCCAAGCAAATTAGATTGCCTTCATAGACAGAAAAAGGCAACAGAAAACAGATGGGTCAACTCAAAGTGACTTTCCTCATAAGAGAGAACAGAGAGGTTGAACAACCACCAAATAGCTGATTGGTCAATTTCAGTTAGCTTTTCCTGAGTTGGCCTAAAGTCTGAGCTTCATTCCTGTGCCAGTGGAAAGTAGCCAGCTGGGCAAAGTTGCCAATTTACCTCTCTGGTCCTGATAAACAGCCTACTCTTGGCTCAGTGACATGGAACTTCAGCAGGAGCGGTTCCATTTTGATTTTTCAGTCTGGTGTGTTGAGGCACAGTGCTAGAGCTCAATCCAAAACAGTGATTCTCTGTAATTTTTATTTAACACTAGCTATGAAATCTCAGGCAATCCATGTAGCCTGGGACACTCTGACTCTTCATCTTTGTAATGGAGATGGGATATGCATGCAAATCTCTGTCGTTCATCAGGGTGATACTATCAATTTGTTCCAGAACATTAGTTCATTCTCAGAGTGTGCCAACCAAGAATGAACACCATCATCAGAAGCAGCATTGGATGTGGTAAGCAGGGTCCAACATGGGTAAGAATAATCACTCCATCGCTGTCACCACAGCAGACACAGCCTGAGGTATCCAGCAGTACTTTTGGCAGTGACTTTCTACAAACAAAAGCAATTAGACTCCAGTGAAAATCCCATAGCCCCTAAGCCAACTGCCTCTGCTGTTATTTACCCTCTCATATTTCCTCTATGATTGATCTTCTTCAAATTTTTGTTTTATCATGTTGTCTTCAGTGTCTGCTAAGTCATCACACCTAAATATATTCTCCACCCTTCCAATATCTGTCTTGATGATAAAGATACTTTGCCAACCCAAGGCATGATAACATTCTTACTGAAGGTGAGTGTGGCCCCAGAGCACTCTATAAATATCTGGGGTTTTGTTATCTTCATCAGCATCTGATGGATAATAGAATTCTGGTCATTTCATCACTTAGAATCAACAAAGAACTACAGGTACAATTTGTCTGAATTATTCTCTCTCACACATAACAATAATAAACAGGTCAAAATATGAACATTTCTCATGCCTCCTGAAAATTTAGACATATGGTTTCTGCCTTTGGTAACCATGAACTTTCAGTGCATGAGTCTCGTGTCTCATACCAATGTGTATCTGCCCTCTTTAAAAGGGTTGGGGAATGAATGAGTAGTGATAGTGAAGTAGAGGACAAAGTCTAACTTCCTATCTCTCCTATATTCTAAACTTTAGTATGCCTAGGGGTGACCCAGTGTTATGAGCAATTTTCTCACCAGGTCCCAGAGCCACATCAGCCCCAATATAACACACAAAGACACTGCATTAGATATAAAGTTGTTGACCTGTTACTAGCTAGCTCTGTCTTAAATATTAACCCATTTCTATCAATCTAAGTGTTTCTGCGTGTTCTTTTCTTACTGGAGAGAGGGACCAGATATCTTCTAACAAGTCTCTACATCTTGAATCTCCTCCTACCTCTCCCAGAATCCTCCTTGTCTCCTAGTTCTGCCTATCTTGCCTTCCTATTTGCCAACAGTGCTTTATTCATTAACCAATAAGAGAAACATATTTACAGAATGACATCTCCCATCAACCCAGGGTGTTGCTCAACATACAGATTTGGAGGTATTATGAGGACCCTGGATTTCATACTCTGAAAGAACTCCCTGGGAAGGATCATGTCCCAGGTCCTGACCTGGATTTCAGTTCTCATGAGCACTGATTGCAAATTTGTAGTGAGATATCCACCCTGCCCGCACCTGTAGCACTGAACACGCAAAACTACTCCCATTTGGGCTTCTTCACAGGTGTAGATGTGAATGGGGAAGGCTATGTCTGGGGTCCCTGACCCTAGCTCCTCTCTTGGTTCCGGTCAGGTCATAGAGAGCAACCTGTGTGTGGATTCTTGGAGCTGGAAGTTTCTGATCATCAGTTTCTTATATAAGTGACTTCTCCAAGAATAAACCTCACTTAACCTGTACCGAGTTTAGTGAATCTTGATTCTGTGCATCTAGCCATACACATTAGATCTTCCAAGCGACTTTCAGACACACCCATGACCAGCCCTTACTCCAGAGAATACAGATCATCATGGCCTGGTTTAAACCTCTGTGTTTCCTTCTTCCTGAGCTTCCTTGGAAACCAAACAAGGTAGATCAAGTATTTATAATCCTACCTCTTTCATGGGAATTAGAGTTCCTTTAAAGAGTTTGTAAGTAAAATATATTGCTGGTCATGGTGGCTAATGCCTATAATTCTATCACTTGGGATACAGAGACAGGAAGATTGTGTCATCTTGAAGGTCAGTCTGCTCTACAAAGTGACTAGCATGACATCCAGATGTATAGGGAGACCTTGTCTCAACAGATAAAAACCAAATCAAAGAAAATGAGCAATCCAATAAGAAGCCACATTGCTGTGCACCACCCTTAGAGTTTAATTTATTATATCTCTGGGGTAAGGTTTCTGAAGAGCACTTCAAACTACTTCCCAGGCACAAGACACTGATGTTTTGTGGTTCCTACCATGATCATTTCTTATTCACAGTTTTTCTTCCAGAATCAGTTTCACACATAATAAAATAACCAAGATAATCCAGGGGAAAACAAAACACAGAAACTATTTTTGTTGTTGTTCTTGCTAGAACATCATGCACGCATTGTGGACATTCCACATCCTAACTGCTTTTGTGAGTCGCTGTCGCTGGTCTGAGACTGTGCTTGTTCCCACCACCTTTTAGCTTGCAGGAAGTTAAGAAGACTCGATGGATTTGATGTGTAGTCACATGTGTCTCCTTCAGTCACTTCTCTATTTGCCCCTCTTCCTTCCTTCCTTTCTTGGGGTCATGGCTAGAGACATGGAAATCTCTAGAAACTTCTCTTGCTCTGGAGGGCAATATTTTCCTGCCTGTGTTCTCTGGCTCATCACTATAGTAACCTATGCCTCTTTGACATCTGTCATTCCCAGGCCTACTCCGCTTACTTGGCAATATCCATATTGTTAAATACATCCCACACACCCCCCCACCTCAGGAGTACAGGGTACAGTGGTTTCTACCTCTGAGACACTTTCACTAGATCTGCTTTGCTGGTCCAAACTTAGTTTTATTTTTCTGTCAGATGTTGAACCAGACGATGCTAGGATTTTAATCCGTATGTGTTTTGAGTACTTACAGTATACTTGGCACTATGAGTCACGGCAGTTAAAGTCCCTGTCCCCAAAGATCTGCACTCTACAAGAGAGGTTGCTCATTAGATGTTGCACTTTGTCTCAGAGCTCACCCTTCAAGCAACACAATCTGATTCCCTGCAGATCCCAGAATGGTTGCATTTCTTCTGTTCCCCAAAGACCCCATTTACTTCTACTTACTGCTTATCAGTTAGTCGACTTCTCTAAAAGGGCCTGGAGATTCTGGTGGGCACAGACCCATCTGTCAATACACCTGGTTTTATAGATGAGAAATGGCTTTGCCTCCCAACAGCAGGGAGCTATTCACTATGAAAAACAAAAAAAGGAGTTAGTGTTTTCTCAGGGAAGAATCATTCTTTGAGTCACAAGGGGGCTGGTGGCATCCACTGGTAAAGTGAGTAGCACAGTCTTATTATTTTATCCTTCTTCTTCTACCAAACAAGAGTTTCTGTGAGAGGCTACATGTGGCTATGTGCTGGGCAGTTACAGGTCCATATTAGCAATGCTATCCTGCCAGGGGACACTGACAGTCCAGTCAGACTGAGTTGAATGGGTAGGCAGGGCTGCCTTTTTGTTTCCACAGACACACTGTGAATAGAGATGGCAGATATCAATTATAACTGAACTAGCTGTGCACATGGCACTAAGTTGCCCTAAATGTAGGTATCATTTAAACCTGGATCATCCTCTCCCTCTGTGTATGTACACAATATATATGGACTGATCTTATCTATTCCTTAAAGACTAGAGGAAAAGAGATAAGGACAGGTAATTCCCTAATGACATAGTTAATAAATGGCAGATGTGGAATTTTAATCCCTACCCTACTCACTACGGATCCTATATTATTAATAGCTAAGTTATATAATGTAGAAAATAATTTATTTTGCTCCTCTTTTTTGGTAGGTTTTGCTATGGGTTGAACACAGGATCAAATGCATGCTATAAACACATACTTTAACACCAAGTCACAGAAGACCATTCATTCCTCCAAAAAATCACCATAACCACCAAACAGAAAATAAATCCCAAAAGGAATAAAACACAATTTCTTACACAGACAGTACATAATAATTCCACTAAGATGGACTGGTAAACAGTATTGAAAGTGACTCAGAAGGAAGGAAGAATGTGACAAAGAAAGGCTCATAGTCATTTTCAAAATGATCTCAACTGCATAAATACATATATACATGCAAAGAAAGATCCTGGAAAAGAATATAGAAAATGAGTTGTATAATCATAGATAATTATTTACTCTTTCCTTTTCTCCTTTATTTCCATTTGCTTTACAATGTGGACACACCACATCTATAATCATGAGAACGCAGTTTTTAAACAGCCCTATGAAGTGAAGAGCACAAGTTGCTGGCTTCATGGTGAAAAGCATCTCTGATAACAAATGCAAGAACAACTACTCTAGACTTTATGGCTACAGTAGAAAGGCCTGGGGGTTGTCTGCAAACTATACAGTCATAGTCTCCATTCCACACCAACTAAAGAACAATCCCAAAGAAGAACTTGTTCTTTAGAGAAACACAGACACAGCAACTGAGCCTTGCATAAGACACTGGTTATTAGAAATATCAGCCACTCCCACAAAACATGGATCCAGCTGTTCATATATCTACAACATATAAGAACCTACAACCATGCAGAAAAAGCAACATGCCCAATGGACCAGAATGAGACCCTAGAAATGCAGTTAGTAATTTTGGGCAGTGGTGGGGTGGGGCGCAGTTAATGTGATACATTTCTAATATTTTATATTCTATAAAACACAAACATATCAATATAACTATCTATATATGTATGCATATGTACACATGCATTATCTATCATTTATCTGTCTATCTATGTCTATCTATATATCTATAGCTGATGAATATAGATGAGTGTATGTATTATATTCCTCAGAATTCCTCAGAAATCCAATACTGATAAGACAGTATTGGGGGAGGAGCATATCTGAAGGAATAAAGATTAAGTGTAATCATGAGAGCAGAACCTTTGTGAATGGAGACTGTTACATCCTAAAGAAACAGCAAAGTACAATGAGATGTAATCTAGTCTAGCTAGGAGATACCCTCACTGATTTCTCACAAACATGCACCCAGATCACAGATTTGCCAACCTTATAAACTATGAGAAATGCATTTGTTTCGTTTATAAACCACTCATAGCACTTTTAAAAAGCATCCTAAGCTACTGTGTGTGTGTGTGTTGATGCTGACATATATGCATATCTGAAAATAAAACATTAGAATCACTCTATCACCTAATCCCACAAAAATCTACAGGCTACAAGATGAACAACTTGAGATGGTTAATTTCAGCTGTAAACTTTCTTGAATTAAGAAATGCCTAGAACATTTTTGAGTGTGCTCATGAGGGCATTTTCAGGGAGGATTGATGGGATGAAGACATTTCCTCAGTGAAGGTGGCCACATCTGACCACTATCAACCAGAGCTGACCTCACCACCAGGTGCAGCCTCACCTTCATGTGCTCCATTCCCTGAGCCCAAATCAATCTTTCTTTTCTGAGGTTACTTCTTCTCCAGTATTTTGGCCACGGTCAAATTACGAATGCATAAACAAATAGAAAAAGAACAGATACTTCAGCAAGTAGGGAATCATATGCTAATTAGCAAGTGAAGAAATGTATGAAAATGATATGCACAACTCATTAATGATCAGAAAAGAGTAAACTGCAACCAAAGTCCACATCTCCTTCCATTTCATTCAATAGGCAACATTGAAAACAAATTCAAGTAAAACACTATCAGACTTGTTGATCTGAGCACTTATTTATTAGACCATTCTGGAAACAATTTCTACTTCATGAACTTGAGCATTTCAATACAACCCAAATGGGACACTTCTTCCTAAGTATTCCAGGAATGATGGATTAAGTGTATCTGTGGCCACACTGTGTTCCTCTTGAGAAAAAAAAATGGAAATATCCCAAGGTTCACTGATAAATAAATGTCAATGCAGTCAATCAATGGAGTATTATATAGAATGAAAGTGAAGAAATAATAGGAGTGAATTCCAGTAACATAATATTGGGTCAGAAAATCATGTTTCAAAGTATACAACATTCAAAGTATGTAACATTCTCTCTGAGGAAAACCGGATGTAATATGGAAGAATCCCATAATTATGAATTATAGCAAATTGTTGATATTGCTGTGGTTCTATAGTGATGGATCACTTCATTGTTAAAATAAGGATGAAGAAAGATATACATGAACCTGTAATGGTTGTGCTTAAATAAGAAGAGATCATGACTATCTCAAGAGCCTTTGAGGCTGTGAACAAAGTAACCACAGCTGAGATTACTTACATGTTACTACGTGCTATTTCCTATGCATCTGCATATATTGTCATCATGCTTCCTGATGAGTCATATTGTTATAAGTGGCATCAGAGATAACAAACTTGCTATCTCCACCATCCATCATCACTGTCTTATTTAATGCATACTTTTAGAAGAGTGGGTCCATTCCAAATGGACAAAGGAGGAAACCGAAAAGCCACCGAGGTTAAATAAGCCAACTTTTCACCCTAACAAGAGTGGTAAAATGAAAGATAAAATCTGGGTCTTGAAAATCAAAATGAGCCTCATTCATAGGCACTGTGAAAGATATCTGGGAGGTGTGGGAGAGAGTTTGTACTTGTCAAAGAGAAACAGAGCTACCAGAAAATTATAGGCAGACCATGTGAATCCATTTCCCTATTCTATTTATTTCCAATCTCATGTTAAAGAAGCCATTAAAAGTGAAAGCTACAGCTTCTCTAAACACAAAGAAGAACGCCTTTTGAAACTCTCAGTCCTTTGCTTCTTTGCTTAATGTTCAGCTATAGATCACTTAGAAACATAGATGCTTACAACTGGTGATGCCCAAGAGATGAACAATTGACATTCTAGCTACTGGGAGAATTTCAGAACCACAGTAGGAACCCCTCACAGAGAAATAAATATCTATGAAACAACTATTTTAAATGCAGATCACTCTTCTCTACTGATCTCCAGAAAAAGGAACCAACATCTTAATTTTGTCTGGGATTCTCCTCAGTTTAACAGTGTAGGACATCCTGTAAGACATCCTGTAAGGAAATTGCCCAATCCTAGGCAAAATGATGGGGGAAGTTGTGAAGATATAAAAAGGTAAAGAAATCTTTCATCTCAATCTTAATGAGGGCTTTAGCCATCTACAAATCACCAGTTCCCAAGCTTGTAACCCCATCACCCTTCCAAACTGTAAGCCTACAACTATCTAGGAAACTGACCAGGAACTTCATTTATGAAAAATAGCAAGAGCAAAGGCCCCTTGAAAAAAAACTCTGTAGATCCCAGTTGTGTATGATCAGATTAATCACTTCTAAGGCAACTACAGAGAAAACCTGTAGTGTCTAGTACGGAAAAGGAAACTTGACATAGAACAGGAGAAGGTCTTGTAGAAACCTATTGATGAATGGCATCCCAAAGCATCCAAAATCATACAGTCATCACTAGGATACCTGAGAGTAGTCCTTTGAAATGCCTCACTTACACCCATAGTTTTTCTTCCATTGTTTTTCTTTTTTGTTTTTATTTTCTCCTTTCTACTCCTCCCATATTCAGCAATACCCTCTCAAATTCATAGCCTCTTTTCATCATTGTTTGCACATAGAATATAAATGAACAAAAATGTGAATTCAAGTTTGCTGAGTCCACTGACTCAGCCTGTGTGTGTGTTTCTAGGGATGACCACTCAGGATTAGCTATTCACTCAGGGAGCTTATCACTGGGAAATACTAATTCTTCATCCTTCAGCAGTTGTCAATTGCTCAGTGATAGATATGGTGTGTAGCTCCATGAGATATGGTCTTTCCAAGAGAGGGGGCTGCACAGTCACAGGATGTGCAACCTGATTGAAGCCTAGATATTGGGAGAGGTAATGTGTTGGTGAAAGTTATCAGTCCTGGCTGTGGGGTAGGACTGTGGCTTCGTCTAAGTACAGGAGTGGGTCATATTTTTTACTTTTTAAATATACATTGTCTCTGCTTTATACTAGCTTAGTCTGAGTTCAGTTTCCTAAAAAAAAATAAGGGAACACTTCAGGCTGCTGGGGGCAGTTCTGGGCTATGCTTCATGCTGTTTTACCACTAATCTAAGTTTTAACCAAATTCTGGCGTTGTATATAGTTCATTTCTATCTTTCTTAAAGCAGAGGCTCAAATGTAATAAAGGAAAAGAAAAGAAGGAAACCCCACAAGATTATGTCAAGAGAAAGATCACACCTTCATCCAGATGAGAAACAGCTGGATGGAGTGATTTTGTTCACAAGCCTGCTTCTCTGCATTTCATATAGACATCTAGATCAGTTACTCTAGAGAAGGAAGATAATATCCAAGAGGAGACATGTGTATGGATAGACGAATCATTGGACCACAACACATACATAGGCAAGAAGTCACTGGTATTAAGATTGCAATGTTATTTTTACATTATGACATTAAAGCTCTGTCATGATGGGTGTTTACAATATTTGGTGGTTTGAATGAGAAATGTCCCCCATGAGTTCATATATTTCAGCATTTGGTCACCAGCTGGTGGTGCTTTGTGGGGTAGGTTATGGAACCACTTGCTGGAGGAAATGTTTCAAGTGAGCTTTTAAGGCTCATGGTCTCATCCCTTCTCCTGTTCTATCTCTCCACTTCCTGTGTGTAGCTGCAGAAGTGCTTAGCTATCTTTCTGGTCCTGCCTTCAGGCCATGCATTCCTGAAAATCATGGATTTTATACCTCTGGAACCATAAACTAAAATAAGGCCTTTCTTCCAAAAGTTACTTTGGTCATGCTGTTTTACCATTATAACACCAGAGAAACTAATACACAAGGAAAACAATAGCTGTGCGGAATATTTCAAATAATATGAAATACAAGAAAGAACATGTATCAGTATAAACCATGTATTCCTACCACTTGACCTCATATTGCTGGTCATTCAAAAATGCTGGTTTTCATATCTTCTAACTCCTAAACTACCTTGAATGGTTCATGAGTCCAGTAATTGAGCAGACATGGTGGCAACCTGCAATCCTAAAACACAAGATGAAGACACAGGAAATTCCTGGGACAAACTGCTTAGCTACTCTGGCTAGAACTGTAAAGATCTGGGCAACATGAGAGCTTTCTCTCATGTTTCAAATAAAAACATGGTAAATGGTCAAGGAACACAGCTGGCATCAACTTTGGTCCTCTACAGGTATGCACTCATAAGCATATATGTGACTACATGTGTATCACATATGCAAAAACACGTATACATAATGCACATACTCATGTGTAACACACATGTGCATCAATGTCATGCCAAGGTCAAGTTATAGAGCATAGTATGATTTTTTTCACACACTGACACACTTCTCAGAATGCAGTCTTCTCTATGAGTAATAATGCATTCACTCATGTGTGTGTCATTAGATTTGCCTGTGTGTGAGCTTACAGATCCCATGCCTTACTTCTTTTATTGTCTGCCTTAGTTGTATGACAGGGTCTCTGACTGAGCCTAAAACTAGCCACCTTGTCTAAACAGGCTGGAGAGTGAGCTTCAGGGTTCTGCCCATAACTGACCTTTTGTGCTGGTGTTCCAGATGTGCACAGGGGTTAAAGATCTAATCATTGCACCTCAAGCTTGTACAGCAGCACTCTACTGAAACATTCCCAAATCCATTCAGCCCAACTGATAAGTAACATGTGATGTTTGACGTACAGATGAATGATAAACTCTTCAACTATTGGAATAGGTTTTTCAGTAGGTCAGTATGGACAAATATAAGATAAAAAGGGGGAAATGACAGAGATTAGGAGCTATGTCACAGAGTAACATCTCTCCAACATATTCTAACACCATAAATGAGAGAAAGAACATTTAATATTAAGTATTAATATTCTACAAACAATAATATATAAATGCATCTTGTAATGAACAACAAAGAACAACATAGGATTTCATTTTTGTTAGGAAGAAGACAGTTTGTAGATAATATCAAAGAGATGGGTAAATTTATTTGTATTTGTAAACTCCCCCTCAAAACACACACACATGCACATACACACACACACACACACACACTCATTTACACACATCCTTCAACTTCATGTTCATGGAATGGTTGCTGAACTTCAGACATCAAACTCATATCCCAAGTTATAGTAAGGAAAAAACTACAGATATCAACCTGATCTACATTATTCAGATGAAAAATTCTTCTCTCAGTGTGATCAGTTCTTTTTGCTTCCAAGTATGTCACTGTCTCCTTATGAAATGTTGCTGCTTCTGAGAATAAAAACACAGAAAAGGATGACTGGAATTGTGTCTCTTCATATATACTCATGAAAATATCATACATGTCTATCTACTTCTAGCAACTTCTTTCATCAGGGACCAAATGACTATGTAATAACATCCCAATCCACTGACACTAATAAAACATACCTAGGATATCTCAAAATAACTATTTAAAATTTGAAATTCTAAAGTTTTGAAACTGAGGGAAAGGAGACAGACAGGGACAGAGACAGTGAGAGAGATAAATTCCAAGGATAGGAATATTCTAGACTTCTGGAGAATGCAGAGTGTTGGGCTGCCAGGTCATGCTCTGATTGCTATTATTGGAAGCCTACTTGAGTAGACATGCATTGGCCCCCAGATTTGCTTAACTAATACTTATCACTGGAAAACCACAGGCTGCTGAGGACCACTTCAACATACTCTGCACAGGTCCTTGGGCATTTTCAGAAGTCTATTCAATCACTGAGTAGCAGCCACCATCCCACATTTGCTTCATGCTGGATTGTATTCTAAGGGAAATTGCCTCTCCAGCCTCTACTTCTAGTGCACAAAGAATCACAATGACACTCTGGGTTCCAGGCTGCTAGTTCTGTGTGTACCAAAGTGTCTTAGAAAAAGAAAAACTATTTGCATCTTCATCTAAATACACCCATCTTTGCACAGATTGAAAAAAATATTTCCTTTACTGATGAGTGTTCTCCACACTCATTTGTTAATTGCCTTAGGAGACTAAGTCAAGACCTTTATTGCTACAAAAGACACCATGACCACAGCAACTCTCACAAAGAAAACATTTAACCGGGGTGGCTTGATTACAATTTCAGAGGTCCAGTCCATTATCATCATTACTGGGAGCACAGTGGCATGGAGACAGCAGTAGTGCTGTGGCAGCTGTGAAACCTCCATCTCCTAGGCAACAGGAAGTTGACTGACTGTCACACTGGGTGAAGCTTGCAGAGAGACCACAAAGTGTGCCCCCACAGTGATATACTTCCTCCAACAAGGCCACACCTCCTAATAGTGCCACTCCCTTTGAGGGCCACTTTCTCTCAAACCACCACAGAGACTTCCTTAGGGTCTTTCAAAATCAACATCAAAAGCCAGTCGATCATGTCTCTGTAGTAATTCCCACTGCTAAGTATTATGAATACATGAAGACATTGATATGCATCTGTGTATCTGTCACCAAGTCTATGCTCAGTCTAATGTCTTCACTCTCTCAACAAAGCTGCATGCTCCATTCTGAGAGTCAGAGTACCCACACAGTGTGACATGGGCTTTGTAATGATTGCAGAAATTAAGAGTAAAACACAGCAGGGCTAACCCACTGGGTGCTGAATACTGAATGCAGAACTGAAAGATGGTTTTTCGCAATGGAGATTTCAGATGAAAGTTATCTCTAGGAAGTGAAAGTGCACAGAAAAGACACAGACAGAGAAGTGAGTGACATGAATAATAAAGGAGTACTGGTGTGTGTGGGGTGGCAGTAGTTAAGAGTATGTCCTAATTTCAGAGGACCAAGTTTGGTTCCTGGAATGCACAAGGACCCAAGTTCAGTTCTCAGTATTCACACTCATGGCTTACCTGTAACTCCAACACAAGGGAATCTGATGGTCTCTGCTAGCCTCTTCAGGTACCCCCACACTTGCATGGCCACACATGCATACATGCATATACAATAGTAACTTTGTTTTTAGTATTAAAACAATATTTTGGATTCCGGGGTGTCTCAATAGAGTAGTATTTGCCTCTCACGTGGGGGGCATTAATAAATTCTCAGGCTACAATATGTAAATTTTTATTTTAAAAATTATTTTGTTTGTTTGGACTTTGTCTGTATGCATGATGACCACATGGATGCTTTGTGCCTAGGAGGGCCCAGAGAGGGCATTGGATTCTCTGGACCTGGAGTTACAGACAGTTGTGAGTGACCATATTGGTGCTGGAAATAAAATCTGGGTCCTCTGAAAGAGCAACCAGTGCTATGAAATACTCATTTCTCTAGCCCTACCAGAAAATATTTTTTAACAATAATATCCACCTTGAAGAAGGCAGGAGAAAATACTGGGAAGTCAGTTAGTAAAATGGTTGGCTTAAGTCTAAGTAAACCAATAACTTTGATGAATACCAATATCATAGATATGCTAACTAAATAACAAAAACTAAATAGTTATTCCCTACAAATGAAATAAATTTAACCACCAATGTCCAAGACCTTTTCCTCAAAGACAGAACACAGGTTGCCTGTAAAAAAAGATGCATTAGTGAATTGAAAGGCGTCCCAAAGACATCAAGCCCCAACCCTGACTTCTATAAGAATTACATTTTTTCATCCTTTAAAGAGAGTGGATGATGGATACTTGCTAGACAAGAACAGATAAGAAGGAGACAATGTCACCATGAAAACAAAAGACTAAAGTGAATCATGTACAAGTCAAGGAAAGGCTAGTGGCCCCAAGGAGCTCAGAGGCCAAGACTAGGAGTCGACTCTCCCATCTCTTGCATCCTAGTTAATGCATGCGAAAGATGCAAGGTCCCATTTCCAGTGGTGTTTCCGCAGAGCACAGAGGAGATACCTGGCTGCTTATTAGGCAGATACTGACAATTCAGGGGCTCTTTAAGCAAAGGGATAAGAATTGCCAGCATAAAAATTATGGAGCCTATAAAGTAGATGTGGAGGGAGTGGTTGCTTTCTCCACAGTTCTTTAGCTCAAGGGGAGGACACCTTTCTTGTGCTTCATCTAGAATCAGTCTTGCAGCCTGGCAGGTAAATTTGTAAGCACCTCATCACTAGGATTAAATCCCTTCTTCTAGACACATGCCCATATCAAAGCCAAATGGCCACACACTTAAATTTCCAATTTCTGTCCTCAGGCCATCTCTTTAGAACAACTGTATGTTTACTCTAGGAGCCCAAATACTAACTACAGGCCTCCCTTGACTTACAATGGGAACATGATCCAATAAATACGCTTCAAGTTGAAAACACTTCCAACTGTAATTGCAGTTGATACATCTGATACATCTAATCCATCTACAGCTTGAACAGCTCAGAATATTCTTTAGTGCTTCAGTTTTCCTTTAAGACATATCAAAGGCTGACTGGTTGCTATGGTTTGTTTCTGGCCATCATGTTCACAGAGCATTCTGCTAGCTCGGGAATAAATTTAAAGTTACAGTACAGTTAAACTTGAATCATAGTACAGTCTCCATGAAAGGCTTACCATTTTTGTAACCGTAAAAATTTAAAAACCATAATCTGAGTCATCTGTATTCAAGGCCCATGTGTGTCTGGCTGTACATTGTTTACTGGAGCCCCCAGGCACCTTTCCATGCCTCTATGTTGAGTCACCTCATTATTCTTCTAATCTAAAGTGCACTGACACCTTCCCTGGGGATTTGTGTTAGAAAGGAACTGAAGATGCTGCATTTTAAAGATGGGAGGAGGGGTGTTACTGTACAGAAATCCTGCTGTTTCTTCTCTATTACCTAGTTTACTATTCCTACACTAGGGAACTTTGAGATGATGGTACCAGCTCGTCTGATAATTCTGTTAATGGGGATCTTATTCCTAATGATCCAGCCCAGGGGTAGTCACTAAAATGTCATAGTAGAAACCATATTGAAGATGATAGAAGACCTTAGTCACTGTGATCTTTAATCCATGCCCCACTTAGAAAGGAAGACTGAAGTATAGACACACATATTTACAGTAAACAATGCCCAATGTCTCACACAACACTGGCTCCTTCCATGGAAAAGTCAGGCACCACTAAACTTATGTGCCAGAAAATGTGCACCACATCAAGATGTTCTGTAGTGCTTCCTATGCTATACCCTATGGAGAAGGTTCAACAAACACCTGCTGGTGGAAAAACACAGGCCAGCATGACAGGGCTCCACTGGGTCTCTTTATATTCCACATCAAGAAATTGTTGACCACATGCTACAGCACTAATTACAGGAAATAGCCTGCAAGGACCTATGGTCATTTGGAAGGCTTACCAGGACCCACCCACAAAAAAGGACAAGGAAGTACTGCTGCCAGATTCCACACAGGTGGTGTCAGAGGCAATGGGCAGCAAACATGCCTTAGCCAGGCTTGGGGGCTGCTGGTGCTTCTGAGGCCATGACTTTCATCCTCACAGGTTAAGTAGCACCAGATATTGTAAAAGGACAAACCTTCAGAAGGTCTTTACCTGGGGAATGATGACAGCCTACATCCAGAGATTATCAAGAACAAAATAACAAAGGCTGAGGTCTGGCATCTCAAATATTCTGGGACCACTTTATTAGTCTATAGGCAGAAGAGAAGACTTCTAGTAATTTGGTTATCAGGAAAATCCTGCTTCTTCCCTCTCTATATGCAGCAAGTGAGATGTACCCTCTGATGGTATGACTCTTCTCAAGGATCCACATGACTTCCCACAGCACAGGTTTAGTTCTGTCCCCATCACAGTGTGCCTGCCCTTAAACACATTCTGCTTTAAAGGTTTTCACTTAAACACAAGAAAGATAACTGGACATAATAATCCAGAAGTAATTTGTCATAGTTAATTCTATGAATTGATTTCAGATGACAGTGGCTGTAATGGCTACCTGTAATTATCAACTTGACACAAACTAGAAACACCTAGTGAGAGTGTCTCAATAAATGATTGACAACCTTGGCTTGGCTTGTGGGCAATTCTATGGGAGATTGTCTTAATTATATTAATAGAGAGGGGTAGGCCTGGCTTCCTGTGGATGGCAATATTCCCTAGGCAAGTGGTCCCAAACTAAGTAAATTGTAGAAATATAACCAAGCAAAAGCAAGCAAGTGGATAGGTATGTATTCATTTTTCTCTCTGCTCTTGTCTGTGGATGTGAAGTGATTACTGGTGTAATGGACTATAACCTGTAACTGTAAGCTAAAATAAACCTTCTCTCCTAGGTTGCTTTGCTTTTTGTCATAGCTCCTGTTTTTGTTTGTGTTTATTTGGGGAGGTAGTTGAGACAAAGTTTCTCTATATAGTTCTGGCTGACCTGGAACTCACTCTGTAGCCAAGGCTGTCCTTGAACTCACAGAGATCTGCCTCCTGAGTGCTGGGATTTAAGGTATATGTCATCATGACAGCTTATCAGAGTATTTTTATCAAACAACTGAAATAAAACTAGAACAATGGCTTGTTTTCATTATACCACTGGAAAATATCAGTGAGCCAGCAGAAAGTCCCATAAACCTCCATCCAGTCCTGGACATAGCACCAAGAACTTCCTTTACATTAATTCAGTCTACATGTTATCAATTTTTGACCCTTTATTCAAAAGTTGAAATAATTTATAGATCTGATTTTAGTATCTAATAGTTTTATAATTTCTTCAAATCTCAAGCTATCTACATGTTTCCAATCCATGCCATCTCTGGATCTCTGTAGCCCAAACATACAGAAATCCTTCCAAGTTCTCCATTATATCATGACTCTAGGCTGAGCATATAATTTAGAGGTAGAGTGTTTGCCTAGTATGAGTGAAGCACTGTGTTCCACCCCTAATACCACAAAAGGAAAGAGAGAGGCAGAAGAGAGAAAAATGAAAAGATGGAGGGAGAGATATAGAGTAAGGAAAAGAAAACAAAAGAAAAAGTATGGATATGGGAAAGGGGAAGGATAAAGGGGTAGGATGGAGAGAGAGAAACAAAATGGAAAGGAGAGATGGAGGGAGGGAAGACAAGAGACGAGAGGAAGAGAAAGTGAAAGAAGAGTGATGGAGGAGTTATAGAAAGAGGATGAGGGACACATGGAGTAGAAGAAAGAGAGGGAGATATAAAGGATGAAGTGAGAGGGATAGAGTGATGGAAAGTCAGAGATGGGGGCGAGAGAGAAATGATAAAAAGTGATAGCAATAAACTGCAGTGGTAATCTGCTTCCAAGACCCTGAGTTCCATGTGTAACATCAAAACTAAATGTATAAATAAAAGGAAACATTTAGTACATGGTTGTAAATATATTTCAACTTTAGCTTCCAATGTGTGTCTGTTTAGGCTGGCTCTCAGGAGGCTCAGGGACCTCACTGTGCACTTAAACCTTGGCCCTGACACTAATGACAGCAGTGTACCAAGTACCTGGATTTCCTCCATGATGAGATTACCTGGAGAAAAATATGCACAAGGTTCCCAAATGGATCTGTGCAGCTGCCTGGAACTCCAGCCTCTGGGCAACGCTGCAGGTGAGACTTAAGGGTGAAGAAGCATCTCATCAGCTCTAGCTAGGAATCCCTTGTCCCGTGAGGACAATGTAAGCATGGTTCTTCTTGACATGTCCCCCTTTCCCAGGAGGGCTTCTGGTATTTTTGTACCTAGTTCATTTTTTCAGAGTCATGAACTTGTTAGGTGTGTCATGAGCATTTTGGACAGAGTCTGAAGAATCAATAGAAGGTGACAGTCAAGAAGAGTGGAAGACAGGGAGCTGCAGGACTCTCTCTGTGTGGGATATTGGGGAAGTTAGAAATAAAAGGTATTCAGGAACTTGGCACATGTGGGAAATGAATGGAAAATATCAGGAAATTCCCAGAAACAGCAGAGTGTACAGTTGCCTTCCTTCATGTTGGTTTTATTTTTACAAGAGTGTTTTTCACTTTGTCATCCTGATGGAGTTCCTCCTGCCCTAGCATCCCTAGATTTACAGTATAGGTATTGTCCTCTATGTTTGACTTTTCATGATAATTTATAATCCTAATCAAATCTATTAAATTAACTTGAAATAACATTCTGGTGTCTAGACCCTGTTTTATTTTTGTCTCTCCTTTCGTTTTCTTTTTTATTTATTGTTTTCTTATTTTACATATCAATCCCAGTCCCCTCTCCCTCCCTCCCACCCATTTCCCCTACCCTTTTTCCCATCCCATTCCCCCCACACACACACTCCACAGGTAGGGTGATGCCTTCCAAGAGGGATCATCAAAATCTGTCAAGTTATTTGGAGTAGGGTCTATGTCCTCCCTCTTGTCTTCTAGGCTAAGGGAGTATCCCTCCATGGGCAACATGCCCCTAAAGTCCTTTCTTGCACCAGGAATACATCCTGGTTCCACTGTCAGAGGTCCCTTAGACTGCTCAGGCCTTCTAACTGAGACCCACGTTCAGGGGGTCTAAGTCAGTCCAATGCTGGATTCCCACCTATCAGTCTGGTGGTCCATGAGCTCCCCCTTGTTAAGTTCAGTTGTCTCTGTGGGTTTCTGTAGCCTGGTCTTGACCCCTTTTCTTATCACTACTCCCTCTCTGTGACTGGATTCCAGGATTTCAGCTCAGTGTTTAGCTGTGGGTGTCTGCTTCTGATTCCAACAGCTATTACACGAAGGTTCTAGGATGGCATATAAGTTTGTCATTAAGTCTCATTATCAGGGAAGAGCATTTAAGGTAACCTCTCCACTGTTGCTCAGATTGTTAGTTGGTGTCATCCTTGTAGGTCTCTGGACATTTCTCTAGAGTCAGTTTTCTCTTCAAACCTATAATGGCTGCCTCTATGATGGTATCTCTTTTTTTGTTCTTATGTATTCGTCCCCTGACTCAAACTTCCTGGTCCCACATGTTCTCCTCTCCTCCCGTTCTCTTTCTTCTAACTCCCTCTTCACTCACTTCCCACTCTCTGCTCCCAATATGCTCAGGAGCTCTTGTCCCTTTCTCTTTCTATGAGGGACCTTACAAGAATCTCTTAGGTTCATCCTTATATCCTAGTTACTCTGGTGGTGTGAATTATAGGCTGGTGATCATTTGCTTTAAGTCTAAAATCCATATCTGAGTGGCATCTTCTCACTCATATATGGAACCTGCCATTATCTTAAATATAGTCCCAATGTGTACCCAGAGTTTACAGAATTCTCCCCTTTAGAGTGTCTGAATTTCGATTTCATGCTGTGGCAGAAACGTTATATTCACGTTTGTCTCATTTTTTCACATTGTTTTGCTTTTGTTATTGAGAAAAGCTTGCCTAGATGTTTCTGTACATCTGGGCATTGGTGGTGCATGCTTTAATACCAGCACTCAGGAGGCAGAGGCAGGTGGATTTCTGTGAGTTTGAGGACAGCCTGGTCTACAGAGCTAGTTCCAGGACAAGCCCCAAAGTAATACAGAGAAACCCTGTCTCAAAAAAAAAAACAAAAAAAAAAAAAAAAAAAAAAAAGAAAGAAAAAAAAGAAAAGAAAAGAAGGAGGAGGAGGGTGGAGTGGGAGGAGGAGGAAGAGGAGAAGTTTCTGTGCAATGCAGGCATAGCTGGAACAGAGGACCCTCCTTTGTCCTCCTTTGTCTCCAGAATTGCAGGGGAGCAGCAGCATGCAAAGCTTGGGTTTTTCTTTTTGGCTTATATACAGAACTTCCCACGAATACAGGATGAGTGGACCTATAGTACAGAGTGATGGTGAAAAGACAGCACTGTTTCCTTCCTGTCTTCATTTTAAGGACATCCAGAAGGCTCCATGCCCCAAAATGCTTGTTCATTGACCTTGCCTAGAACCCCTACTATCTAGAAAAACATTTTAGATTGGAGAAACAAGAATTTCCTGGAGTATTTTATGCACCAGACAACCTATGTATATTATTTCAGTACCTTGCCATCCCAGCTTTGCAGGGGGAATGCGTTATAATGCATTAGGATTTGAACTGTATTTCCAACGAAAATTCAAGATATTACAGTACTAATTCAGAATAGGATAATATTTGAAAACAAGGTCATTGCAGATTCAGTTACCTAGCATGAGATCATTTGTACATAAGGAGTTTTATTCAGCTATAAAGAAGAATAACATTGTATTTTTCCTGGAAAATAGTTTCAACTTGAAATCATTGTATGAAATAAAATAAGGGAATCTTAGAAAGCCATATATGTCAGGTTTTCTTTCATTTGTCTTTCCTAGATTGTGTGTAAATAATAAAACCATAACTAAACACACACACACACACACACACACACACACACACACACACACACTCCTCTGTATGGGGGAAAAGAGTGAGATAATTTGGAGAAAGTAGATAGAACAAGGTCCAAGCAAATCACATAGTCCCCTTTAAATAAACTGTCTTTATAAAATGCATCATTATGTACAATAAATACACAATAGTAAATTTTTTACAGAAAAATGAAGGGAATCATGGACACAGGCACAGGAAGAAGATGAGCAGGTGGTGATTGCATCAGACACATGTGCCAGCCAAGTAAATTAAAGGTTATCTACAGAGACTCTGTGTTGAGAGAATGGTTGTAATTGTGTGTGTGTTGGGGGGAGTACTCTAAGTAAATTAAAGGTTATCTACAGAGACTCTGTGTTGAGAGAGTGGTTGTAATTGTGTGTGTGTGTGTGTGTGTGTGTGTGGGGGGGGGTATACTCTCTTACTCTTTCATGGGATTATGGCCTGTCAGATACGCTGAGCTTGGAATTCTGATCTCTAGAATTATAAGACAATTTATTTCTATTACTTAGGCAACTCAGTTTGCGGAATTGGGTAAAGGGCCTTTGGCAAACACAGGTAGAGCTATTTGGTCATCCTTGCTTAAGCTGATGTGGACAAATTGTGCCTATTACATCAAGCATGATCACCCTATAATTTCCTTAGCAGATGCAGATAATGGTGTGTGTTACTGAGGGAACTTTTCAAACATGGCTTATACTGAAATGTCTGTCTTCTCAGATTTATTGCATTTGATTGAATAGGAATTTTATAAACAGCTCAGTTGGTGACCTAATTGCTTTGCAATGATGAGAACCTAGATACAGGTCCTAAAACCCAGAGGAAAAATATGAAGAATGTAGTGGTACACAGGTGTGTATAACTTCAGTATGAAAGAGGAGGAGGGAAGCAAGCTGATATCTTAGGCTTGCTGGACATCCAGTCTAGCCTACTGTGGAAGTTCCAGGCCAGGGAAAGACCATGTTTCCAGACAAAGAAAAGGTTGCTTATTCCTGAGGAAACCATCTGAAGTTGTCCTCTGGCCCCTGCATGCATGTAAACTTGTATGCATAAGCAGTCACGCACTCTCAAGGAACATGTATGTATGAACATGCATGTATGCACACACACACACACACACACACACACACACCACCACCACCACCACCACCACCACCACCACCACCATGTCTTCACACTCTTTATTTCTTCCTGCTTGTGAATTAAACAGCAAAGAAATTGGTTAAGCATCATACTCTGGGATGTGGCAAAGTTGGTTTTAAAATTAGGTCTGGTTGACTCCAAAGAGATTGTGAAATTTTATTATGGGGACAGACAGAACTTGCTGTAGCATATGAATGGGTTCTGAGAAGCAGGATGAGTAGGAAGAATAAAAGGGAGAAAGACCTTGTACAGGTAGCTGGTAAGTTCAGCATGCACTGGGAGGTTGAGAATCAGGATCTTCCGGCTTCATCTGTCAATGTCCCTTGTCTCCCATCCTCTGGAGTTGATGTTAACATCTGCGATCTACTTCAAGAGCCTTTGTTTCATCTTTCTGATGTGCCCATGTTGCCTGCTAGCGTCCAAATGAGCCAAAGCTGCCCAGTTCCTGGGGCATCCCAGTAGGCTGCCTTCTTTCATAGTGCCTTAGGCAGTATCAGAAGAGATAGCCACAAAGAAGGAAACCTGTGACCCTGGCACACTCCTGATCTGAATTCACCTTCACTTCACACAAATGCTGTCCTGGTCCCGGAGCCTCAGTGAGTGCCTCCAACAATTAACAACGGTTGAGTTCTCCAAGGAGTGACTAGTTTGGTGACTACCACCGCTCTGATTCTGGTTTTACTATATTTATTTTGAATCAGGGATAGATGAAAAGACCAAAGATAAGAAAATAAGAGGTTGCATCCATAAATACTCCAGAACTCTGGTCTGGTCTTCACCTTATCTTCACATTTTCTCAGAAGGACTGATGGCTCACACATGGTTTCCGAAGCTTTGTCATAAACAAAGCTGTGAGCTGTGTTTATCTAAAGTAAGTCACTAGTCAGTGACAAAGGAGATGTAAGAATAGGTTCCTGACTCTTTCTGGGGGCATCTTCATCCTCTCACACTGGAAGACTGTGCATAACAATTTAGGATAAAAAATATAAAAAGGTAAAGAAAGTGAAAATGGCATAGGAATCCCTCAGTCTAGATTCAGGTTTATGGACTTCTGGTTACTCCTTTCAGAAACCCAAAATAACCAGTGAGATTTTGTATTTACATGGAGATGTTTTTATCCCTTCAGGCACACTCACTACAAAGGGCTGCACACAGACATTTAAAAATGGAATGATTTAATCTCTCCCCTTTGTGAGATAATTGCCAGTCAATGCAACTTCTGGGCAAATTTGTAAATGCTGCCTCCCTTTAACCTTAGGAAATCCACAGATTGGAAAAACAGCTATGAAATGTTCTTTAGCACACCTCAAGTGGGGTGAAGTGATGACAGAGAGTTCTGCAGAGGGTAGAATTCCATGAACATCTAATAAACTGAGAGATAATTGCTAAATTTGCAGTGATAGATTCAACAAATTTAAAAATGATACTTTACAAAAAAAAACTTTAAAAATTCAAAATTCGGTTCTCATGTTAAAACAAGGAAAAGAAAGTATCAAAGTTGCTTGGCAGGAGAGGTGGTTTAGAATTACAATGAGAATACATTTTCCCTGACATACCCAAGCATATTTCCCTTTCTGACTCAACTCAAGACTGCTGACTAATATCTTCAGGCAAAATTTGCTCTCTGTCTACTTTTGTTCTTTTTCCTTTACCCTCCTGTCCCCAGATACTTCTATTTTCTTTATGAAGAATGCCCCAGGTCATATCCAATGGGTTCCCTAAAGAGACTTAGCAGCAGGACTTGGCTTGCATGGTGTGAGTACCTCGCACTTCTTGCCTAGTGTCCCCACAATCCATGGTTCCTCATGCAGTGTGCAGAACTGCAGCTGACATCCTGATAAATAAAGACAAGAAGAAACCCGATGTGTATGGCAGTCCTTGCTTAAATGAGATGGCAGGAGATGGGTTATTAAATACTACAGCCATTGATGCCCAGCATGGAATGAAGGCAGGGGGCATCTCTGAACTCCAGATTTTCCCAACACAACAAAAGTGGACAGGAGGCTCTTCAGGGGTTCTCCAGATGGCCAGTGAATAATATAACAACTGCATGAGTTTGGGCATTACAGACAGAAGAGTGTCCAAAACCTAGGCACCTACATATACAGCACCCAATTCACCCCTGACATTTATAAACTCAGATAAGCAACTTACTTCCACCTGACTCAGTTTCGCCTTCTACCATGGGCAGGACTTCAATGGCCTATGGAGAGACTATAGGATTTAATGGTGTATTGCAAATGGAAAGACAGATGGCTCACTCAACACAACCAAAGTGGCTTGTAGATAGTGTCCTCTGTTGTTCACTCAGGATGGGTGTGACACAACACTGAATTAGTCTATGATGGAAATACACCTTGTGTGTGAGTGAGGACAGAGACATTTTCATAGTTTTGCAGAATTTGGGTTAATAGTAAAGGAGGGGTATGAGAGAAAGAAAATTGGAAAAATGAAGAAGTAAGAGATTACTGACAAGGAGCACTCTTGAATATGTGTTTCTGAGCCAAAATCATACTAAATACCTGACAAACCCAGAAAAGTCTGCCATCATTTCTGTTCCAGAACATGTACAGCCTACAACTGGATACAATTGTACTCATAGTGATGATACAATATAACAAGACAGAAAGCACAGTCAGGAGTTTGGGAAACACAATAAAAAAGCAACTGCCTTTTGGATGCAAAGAGGAAATAACAAGATTTTGTTTGTTTGTTTTGTTGTTTTGCTGCTTTATTGGTATTTTTAATGGAACTTAGAGGATAGTAGAGAGAGGAAAAGTCTTGCCTTGGTGAACAGGATAATTTTCCTCATTCCTGGGTACCCACATGCAAATTTAATTAATGCCACAGGTCATCAAATAGATTATTATTGCAGGCTATCTGTATGGACTCAACTCAATTGGCTTGAGAGTTGTTCTCTCTGACATGGTGCAAGGAGCTAAGGGGGGGGGGGGCGATGGACCTAAAGAATGAGACATTGCTAGCAAAGCTGCCTGAAAAGCATGAAAAAGCATGACAACCATTATGGACTCAGAGGCCTGTGTTCTATGGCTGCAAACAACTTGGCTTGCAAGTACTTGAATGGTCTTAAAACATATTGATCTTCATAAACTTATGAAAAAGAATAATCTCTTCATAGACCTCAGTTTTGGGCTCAATGGAAGAGCCAGTGTAATATAATATATTGAGGTATGTGACGGGAAAAAAAATGTGAGTGTTTTAAATGTAGTTTTGAGCACCAAGTATATTGTTACAATAGTAGTGTGACATAAAACACATATATTTTTAAAACTCTCATTTTACTCCAAAAGAGAGAAAATTCAGAGACGTAAAAAAGTATGGTGCAACTCTGTGAATATCTCTTACTACCCCAAGCTAAGCCTCCTGAGTGTTTTTTAATATGCTGATCTATAAGCAGAAAATAGATGTGATCTCACCCAAGGCTTGTCAAAGGCTTCTTTTTTCCTCACATAGATATGCTACATCATATCATGAAACTATCACCCAGCTACCCTGAAGATCATTTAGAAATGCTCTCCATATATCCAAATTCATCTTGTGATCTACCCCTTGGTTCTCTCAGAGCACATCAAGCATAGCATGTCACAAACCATGATTAGCAATCTGCATACAAAAGTAAGTGAACTTCTTCCAGTAATCATGGTCCTGCTAGGGATGGTTCCATAATCTCCAAACTACAACTCCAGCATCATTCCTGGCATCTTTCTTGGTTCATACACATAATTCTAGACTTTCATTTATATAGGAAGTGCTACCATGAGCTAGCTTCAAACCTCCTTTGCAAATCAGCTAGAGGAAATCAAGAAACATATAGCATGGAGATTAATGAATAAATAAAATGCCATGAATTATTTTTGTAATGTTCTTCTCTAGAAAGTAGAAAAAAGTGATCCAAACCATCTTATGAAGACCATGGACAGGAGAGATATGTATCAGCATCAATCTTCAAGTTCACCTCATCTATTTATTTGCTTGCTTATTTATTTATTTATTTATTTATTTATTTATTTATTTATTTTGACACAGGATGTAGACATGGCTTTCCTGAAATTCATTCTGTAGACCAGGCTGGTCTTGAGCTCAGAGAGATCTGCAGACCTTTACCTCCCAATTACTGGAATTAACGACATTCAACAGAAGCACCTAGTTAAGTTCACCTCTTCAGGTGCATTCATGTGCCAAACCTTGGAGGATTCTATAAGAGTGTCTTGACATTTGGGGAATTCACTGAAAGACATGAGGACAGTAAACTTTGATTCTACTGTCATTCATGCATCTAATGCCTTTTTAATTAAAAGTAATAAAACTCACAGGTGACGAACATGTGATAGAAAATTCCACTTTTAATCTTTCATCTTCTTTAAGGAGCCATGAATAAGTTAAGAAGTTATTTCTGTGCTGTTTAATACAGTCACCAAATTAAAATGAGTTGATTATAAAAAAAAAGAAAAGAAATAACTCCTCTCCACATCACTAACTAGACCCTACTTTAAGCATTATCCAGATGTGGCTGATAATTTATCCATACTTTTAAACTCATAATTGCCAAAATCAGGTGCAGGGGCTTCACTCAGGCCTGTTCTGAGCCATGTAGAAAAACCTTGCATATATTTGGTACAATAACAATTGAGAAAGGCACACTTCCTCCATCATTTCTCACATTTCTTTGCTTGGTAAATGCTACTCAGTTTCAGAAGTTATACTTTGTAAGAAATTGAACATAGGAAGATATGCTGGTAGATATAGTTCATGAAGCCATTCCTTAGGAGAAGATTGTGACCAGATAACTGAAAGAACAGCTGGAGAATGCTAGCTGTACTTCATGAGAAATGGTTTAAGGGGCCTTAAAGGGATTGTAGCAGATGGGTGAAGCAGCAATGAGTTCTCTTTCTCAGAATTTTATGTTCACTTTGTTGTACCAAAATGATGTTTTAGTTAGCAATATACCACAAATATGAACAATTAGATAACCATTTCATAGGGATGGCAATTTTCTATGGCCTGAGAATGTTGTCAACAACATGGCATCAAATACATATTAGATATGTGCAATATCTTATAAACAATGAATGGCCACATTACTAGTTTGTACATTCACTTTTGATAAAGGTTTAATGCTGAGATGTCCTCCACAGGCTAATGTGTTTGTACAGTTGGTCTCCAGATGGTGGCACTGTTTAAAGATATTGTGCAACCGTCCTTGTGGCAGTTGTAGTTGGAGACAAAGGACAGTACTGGTGAATGTAGAGTGTCTCATTGTAAATATAAATCTAACCTCTATGCTGCATAGGTGGCCATTGAGCTAAGAGCAAGCTTAATTATCCTACCTATGCCCTCTCCAGAAGGAAACTTAGCTAATATGAATTATTCTCAACCTAAATTGCTTCTGTCATGTGTTCTGCTCCAGTGATAAATAAACTAATAGACTATTTAACATTTGTTACAATATCTTTCCACTTACAAAAAAAAAAAAAAAAAACAGTAGCCACATTATAATCTGCAGCAAACTCCTGTAACTTCTATTCACCTCATTTTTGTTTTTGTTGTTGTTTTTACTTATTTTACATCCTAACTGCAGGTTCCCCTCCTTCCTCTCCTCCTATTCCCTCCTCCACCTCCACTCTGCCCACCTCCCCCCATCTACTCCACTTGTATTTCTATTCAGAAAGGGGAGGATCTTCTATGGGTTTCAACAAAATTTGGCATATCAAGTTGCTGTAAAACTAAGCACCCAACTTGTATTAAGGCTGGGCAAGGCAACCCATTATGAGGAATAGGGTCTGAAAAGCCAGCAATAGAGTCAGAAGCAGCCCAGACACCAACAAGAAAAAACAAGCTACACAACTGTCACATGTATGCAGAGGGCTTAGGTGAGTCCCATACATTCTCCCTGGTTGTTGGGTCAGATTCTGTGAGTTCCTATGATCCCAGATCTGTTGATTATGTGGGTTTTTGTATGATGTCCAACTCCCTCTAACTACTACAATTCTTCCTCCCTCCCTTCAGTAGGATTACCAGAATTCTGCTAATGTTAAAATGTGGGTATCTTCATCTGTTCTGTTGTTTAGATCTGTATGCCATTTTGTTTTAGTTGGGTGATTTGGATTTTTGTGTGGTATAATTTCTTGAGTTCTATATATATTTTGGAGATAGTCCCTGTGTCTGATGTGGTACTTGTGAAGATCTTTTCCCATGCTGTAGGCTGCCACTTTGTCCTATTGATGGTGTCCTTTGCCTGGCAGAAGCATTTCACTTTCATGAGGTCCCATTTATTAATTACTGACTTCAGTGTCTATGCTGTTGGTGTTCTGCTGAGGAAGTGGTCTTATATGCCAGTGCTTTCATGGCTATTCTTCACTTTCTCTTCTGTCAGGTTCAGTGTAACTGGATCTATGTTAAGGTCTTTTTTCCACTTGGACTTGAGTTATGTGTTGGGTGATAGATATGGGTCTATTTGCATTATTTTACATTCTGACATCCAGTTATGCCAGCACCATTTGTTAAAAATAAATAAATGATCACTTCCTGCAATTGCATTTTCTTTTCTTTCTTTCTTTTTTTTTTTTTTTTTTTTTTTTTTTTGGTCCAAAATCAGGTATCCATAGGTGTGTGGATTTTTGTCTGGATCTTTTGATTCCAAAGGTCGACATGACTATTTTTTCAAATCGATGCAATTTTTATTACTATAACCCTATAGTAGAGAGAGAAGAGAGAGCTTGACATCTGGAATGTTGATGCCTCTGGAAGTCCCTTTATTGTGAAGAATTTTTTAGCTATCCTGAATTTTGTTGTTGTTGTTGTTTGTTTTTCTATATGAAGTTGACTATTGTTTCAAGTTCTGTAAATACTCATGTAAGGATATTAATGGGAATCGTGTTGAATATATAGATTGCTTTTGGTAAGGTGTCCATTTTTACAATGTTAGTATTATCAATCCATGAGCATGGAGATCTTTCCATCTTCTGTTTTTTTTTTGTTTTGTTTTGTTTTATTCCTTCAAACACTTGTCGTTCTTGACATACAGATCTTTCATTTGTTTTGTTAAAGTTACTCAAAGATATCTTTATAATATTTGTGGCTATTTTAAGGGGTGTTGTTTCCCTGATTTGTTTCTCAGACCATTTATTGTATAAAGGAGTGTTGCTGATTTTTATTTTAGTTAATCTTCTATGCAGTCACTTGAATAAAGCTTTGGGAGTTTCCTGGTGTATTTGGGGGGATCATTTATGTATACTATCATGTTACCTGCAAATAAGGATACTTTGGCTTCCTCCTTTCTAATTTATATATCCTTAATTTCCTTTAGATGTCCATCTGTTGTAGCTAGAGTACTAAACTGGATAAGGAGAGAGTGGACAGTCTTTTCTTGTTCAAGATTTTAGTGGAATTGTTTTGAGTTTCTCTTCATTTAATTTGTTCTTGGCTATTGATTTGATATATATTGCTTTTTATTTTGTTTAGGTATGTCCTTTTGTATCCCTGGTCTCTCCAAGACTTTTATAATGAAGGAGTGTTAGATTTTGGTAAAAGGTTTTTCTGCATCTAATAAGATGATTATATGGCTGGCTTTCTTTCTTTCAGTTTGTTATATGGTGGATAACATTAATAGATTTTCTTATGTTGAACTATCCATGCACATGTGTGATGAAGCCCACTTAATTGTGGTGGATGATCTTTTGATGTATTCTTGGATTCAATTTGTGAGTATTTTATTGAGTATTTTTACATTTATGTTCATGAGGAAGATTGGTCTGTAATTCTTTCTTTGTTAAATCTTTGAGTGGTTTGGGTATTAGGGTGCCAGTGGCCTCATAAAATAAGTTTGGCAATGCCCCTTTTGCTTCTATTTCATGGAATAATTTGAGGAGTATAGGTGTTAGCTCTTTTGTAAAGGTCTGATAGAATTCTATGCTGATACCATCTGGCCCTGAGCTTTTTTGTTTGAGAGAACTTAACGACTGCCACTATTTCCTTAGTGGATATTGGTCTATTTAAATTGTTTATCTGATATTGATTTAACTTTGGTAAGTAGTGTCTATTGACAAAATTGTCCATTCCTTTATTACCCATCATTTTGTTAGTACAGGTTTTTGAAGTATGACCTAATGATTCCTTGGATACCCTCAGTGTCTGCTGCTATGTTCCCTTTTACATTTTGTATTTTTTTTAATTTGGAAATTCTTTCTATGCCTTGTAGTTAAATTGGATAGGAGTTGGTCTCTCTTGTTAATTTTGTCAAAGAAGCAACTCTTTGTTTTATTGATTCTTTGAATTATTCTTTCAATTTTCATTTGAAGTCTATTTTGTTAGATATTAGGATCTGCTTGCATGTTGGGTCTATTTACTGCAAAATCTTTTTCCAAAACTTTACTTTGAGGTAGTATCTATCTTTGATGTTGGGGTGTGTTTCATGTATGCAGAAGGATGCATCCTATTTTCATATCCATTCCTTCAGCCTGTCTTTTTAATGGCAAATTGAGTCCATTGATAACAGAGATATCAATGACCATGGATGGCTTGTTCCTGCTATTATGTTGTTATTGGTAGTGGTAGTACTTACTCTGTGTGTGTGTGTGTGTGTGTGTGTGTGTGTGTGTGTGTGTGTGTTTCCTTTTGATTTTGTTGATGTAAGATTATCTATTGTCTGTGTTTATGTGTGTGGCTGTAGTTAAACTCCTACAGTTGGAGTTTCTCTTTGAGTAACTTCTGTGGGCTGGATCTGTGGATAGGTATTTAAATATTATTTTGCCTTGTTTTCTCTATCTATTGTGATTGAAAGTTTTGCTGGCTATATTAGTCAGAGATGGCACCCATGGACTCTTAGAAGATGCAAGACATCTGTCCACGTCCTTCTGGTTTTAGGGGCTCAGCTGAGAAGTTGGGTGTAATTCCTATAGGTCTTCCTTTGTTATTGGATCTCTTTCAGATTTTAATATTCTTTCTTTGTTCTGTATAATTAGTGTTTTAATTATTATGTGATGTGAGGACTTCCTTTTCTGATCCAGTCTACTTGGTGTTCTGTAAACTTCTTGTACCTTTATAGGCATATCCTTTTTTAGGTTAGGGAAATTTTCTTCTATGATTTTGCTAAACATATTCTCTGGATTTTTGAGATAGGATTCTTCTCATTCTTTTATTCTTATTATTCTTAGGTTTGGTCTTTTCATAATATCTCCAATTTCCTGGATTTTGTTTGTCTTAGGAGATTTTCTAGCTCCAACATTTTCTAAGACTAATAAATCTACTTCTTACATTGTTCTTCAATGCCTGAGATTCTCTCTTTCATCCCTTGAATTTTGTTATTGATACATGTATCTGTATTTCCTGTTCATTTAACCAGATTTTCTATTTCCAGAATTCCCTAAATTTATATTTTCTTTATTACTCCTATTTCAATTTTCATGTCTTAGGTAGTTTCCTTCACCTGTTCATTTTGTTTGTTATTAGTTTTTTTTTTTACTTTCTTGGCATTCTTTAAGAGATTTGTTGATTTCCTCCGTTATTTTTTTTTTCTGTCTTTTCCTTGATTTCTTCAAGGGAGTGTTTTTCATCTCCTCTTTACGGACCTCTATCATTCATCATCATAAAGTTAGATTTAAGATCATTTTCTTGTGTTTCCACTATGTTGGAATATAGGACTTGCTGTAGTGAGATGTCTGGGCTCTGGTGGTGACATGTTGCCATATCTGTTCTTGTTCTCTTACACTTGCCATACCCGTGCAGCCTGGGACCGAGATTGGCTGAGGGTGTCAGGATTGAAACACTTATCAGATCACCACAAGAAGTAAAGAAGCTTCTGCCACTGTTTATTACAGAGAGTAATGGGCTTATATACCCAAGCCAGAGGATGGGCTAAGCCTAAGAGGAAATCATGGGTCAAGGTATGGGCACTGCACACTGGAAAATTCTGAAAACAACCTTGTTTGCTTAACCTTGTTTGCAGGGAAGTTCTAGAGCTGGGTGGGGAGAAGAGAGCTGTAAGGGGCAAGTACTTAAATTTATTTTTTAAATGAAGCGATACCTGGCTTAGGTCACTTGGGGAACAAATACCTCACCCGTCATGGGGAAATGCTCTCATCATTCCCTGTCTTAGGTGGCATTGATCCCACTAGGAGTTGCCTGTCACTGGTTATTGCTTCTCCAGCATCTGCAGCCATACTTAGACTGATTCAGGTTATACTGCCAAGGTCATGAGTGTCTGTCAGGTGACACTTGCCTGTCTATTGTACTTGTTACAGAATCCAGATGCAGGCACCAATACCCAGGACCCCAATAGGGTATACGCAATAGACCCCAACCAGTACTGTACAATAGACCCCAACCAGTACTGTACCCATTCCCCCACATGGGACATGAAATTTTATCAATTTGTGTTTTTAAAACCCCCTTTTCAGTCACTTTTCTCAGTAAACAATATTTGGGAATTTGGGCGTCATTCTTTCTAAACTGCTACCTGCTGGTAGGGGGTTCTGTCATGGAGATCCTAAGAAGATGCAGAAATCCTGGGTGTAGTAGTCTGCAAGGCTGCCTCATCCAAGCTGTTTTGAATGTTGGATCACCTGGAACACTGCTTCAGGGGGTCTTGCTTGATCAAACTATGTTAGTCAGGAAGGAATCCACAGCTTTTTATTTTCTGTTGAAACAAAAATATAAATCCTTTTCCCCAGTAAGGTATCCTTGGACTTAAATTTTGAAGTCAAGGCATTTTTAAAATATATAAATTGGACTAATCCAGCAGCATTTCTTTTAACAGTGAAAGACCCCCACTATGCTTATTGCCTGTTTAAATTGCTCTTGCTAATTTGCCAAGGTCAAGTTATGAGAAAAGTACAGGAGAGAACCAGGTGCTGCTCTCATCCGACACCAACCAGATATCTGTTGTCTGCAGCTTGGACCAAAGCAAGGTCAGCAGGACAGTGTCCAGTATGCTGAGATAGTCATAACTGAATTCTTTGTATTCTTTGTGCCCAACCCAAATAACCAACTGTCCTTGGTTAACTACAACTGCTACATTTAGATGAAACAATGAAATCCCTGTAACCATGCTTCTGCTTCTGTAAGCCTGCTTCTTGCCACCCCAACCCTATATAAAGTGCCTGAGTTTTAACCTCAGCACGCTCAGTCCCCCAAAAGACTGAAGTGTCCATAGGTACCTGTGTAAACAATAAACAACCTCTTGCACTTGCATCCAGTGGTCTGGTCTCATCTCTTGGGGGCAAGGGCCTTCCCCCTGACAGGCTCCAAACTCTTGGGGTCTCTTGGGGGTCTTTCAACAGTTGTTGCTATTTCCTCATCTCTCTTCTCTGAAGAAAGACCCTCACAACTATGTCCCCTATGAGTCTTTGTATGACAATGCAGCAGCTTATGGCAGAGTTCTTCAATTTCCTTTATTAAAGTTTCCTCTTCCAGAGACATGGGACTGAGAAGATGTTAACCATTTTGTATCATTCTCTTTGCTGGAGATCTGACTAGTTGTTACTTTTCAACTAGTTTCCTCCTCTTGGACTTCTCTAAAAGCCTCCTTGGTTGTCTCTAGTTGTTTTTTCACTTTGTCTGTCAGTAAGGCATCTTTGACTAACCTCCACAAAGAGAAGGTGGCTATGAGAATGCTGTCAAGACCCTCTTCATGTAGCTTCTTCTGTAGGTCTGATTTCACTTGTTCCCAATCAGGAACATTAAGTCCTCCCCCGGTCAGAAACCAAGGACTAACTTTCTCTATGGTGTCTGCAGCTTTACTTTTAATTTCTGTTCCTTGTTGTTTTAAAAAGCTTTCTTATTTGTTCCTTTGTTTCATTCTTACTTGAAGCAATTCCCATACTGTTGCACATACCTTGTTTATGCTCCTGCCGGCTACAGAGCGACCCCCTCCACGATTCCTCGATTTCCAAATCTCAGTGGAATCTCCACTTGCCATGCCGGTGAAGCCTGGGACCGAGATTGACTGAGGGTGTCAGGATTGAAATACTTAACAGACCACCATGAGAAGTGAAGAAGCTGCTGCCACTGTTTATTACAGAGAGTAATGGGCTTATATACCCAAGCCAGAGGATGGGCTAAGCCTAAGAGGAAATCATGCACCACCCACACCTGGGGTCAAGGTATGGGCACTGCACACCGGAAAGTTCTGAAAACAACCTTGTTTGCTCAACCTTGTTTGCAGGGAAGTTCTACAGCTGGGTGGGGAGAAGAGAGCTGTAAGGGTAAGTATTTACATTTCCCAACATAAACTTACATTTAAGTATCTCAATTCGTAATGATTATAGTCCTAGGTGCTAATTTCTGAATTTATCATTATTGGATGGATGTTTTCTTCCTTAGATTTGTTCTCTTGTCTTCTGGATCACAAGGTCTATGATTGAGTAGAGGGTCTCCACTCACATTGGGGGGTGGACTTCTGATTGCTTGGATGGCCTCTGGTCTAGCAGAGAGTTGCTGTCCATGTTTGCAGCTGCAGTTCTGACTATGTATTTGTGTGTCTCCTGATCTGGCCAGAGGTCCTCAGGGGTTCAAATGCTGGCCTGCCTTTGGTCAGGATGGGGGCTTCTGTCCAGTTTTCTGAGAGATGGTCTAGTCTTTGGAGTTAAGGATGCTGTTTTGGGGATCAGGATTCTATACTGCATCTGATGGTGTGAAATATTTCTGCCAGAGGTGTCAGCATGTATGTGGTAATGAACAGAGGAGGAGCAGTTGGAGTTATACTGAGCAAGCCCAGGAGGAGTGATAGGGCAGTATTACTTGGGGTTCAGGATGCTAGCCTGGCCTCTGGGGGAAGAAGAGGCTTGTGCCAGAGGAATGGGCCAGGACTTAAGAAGGGAGGGGGAGTTGAAGTTATTTTGGGTAGGCATGAGTTGGGTAGGGGGGTAGTCTTGCCTGGGGTTCACTATGCTGGTTGGGCCTCTGTGAGGGAGAGGAGATCTATTTCTTGATTGTATCAAAAGACCACATCTAGTTACTTATGAGATCTAAGTTTGTTTAAGGACTCTCTGTGACATTTGTATAACCATGACATTTATCAGAGCATGTCTTCTCATTAGTATAATTAGGATGGGTAACTGAGAACACAGGAAAACCAAGGAAGGATTACAGATTAGGGTACACAGGATAGAGAAGCTTGTCTTGGAAGACAGCAAGCTCTCAATTATTGTCTTTTTCCAAATTAGTCATAAGATACTTAAATACTTAAAATATTTACTAACTGTATACTGTGGAAGAATATATCAGAGAACTTTGAAAGGATGTGGTAGAACTTGTCTCAAAGAAATCTTCAAGATGCCTCCTAAAACTGAGTTCTATAATTTTATATCCATCCTATTAGATTAAAATATCAAATGCAAGTTAAATATATCCCCAGTTGTAGGGGTGTGGCTTCTTTAAAATCTGCTGGTTATTCCTCCATCCTTTACCTCAGAAAGCAAATTATGAAGATGGGCAGAAAATAATGTAAAAACTCTGGGCTGGCACCAAGCTTTCTCAGAGTTGTTCTATGGTTTCAATGCTCCCCACAAGTAATTGTTAGAATTTTGACAAATAAGAGCATTGGGAGGGACTGAGTCAAAATGCCTCTGCCTTCACAAATGGGTTCATCTATTGAAAGGGTTCATTCATTGTAAGCATTGAAGAGATGGCTTTGCTCTGAAAGCTCCTTGTGGTCTATTTAGTCCTTCTCAATGTGATGCCTTGTGTTATATCATGCTATAGCATACAGCACTCTTTGGAGGTCAGTACTATATCCATCGAATTCCTTACCTCCGATCTATGCGATAAGTAAACTTCTACCCCAAATATGTTATGCAGTCAATAATTTACTCAGTTTTAGGAATAAAAATTATATTAAAACAGTTGGAAATATAGTTTAGTGTCCTACTTCTTCCCAACTACAGGGAACAGAAAAAAAAAATGTAAGTGGTGTTACAAGTGAAGAGTCAGGCCCTAGGCAGGGAATCATTTGCAAAGATACTCCATATTGAGCGTTTCTTGAGTTTCTCTCCTCCTCACAACTGGGGATCATTTCAGCGTCTGGGGACCATCAATTCAATTTCCTGAATTTATTTCAACAATTTCATCCTTGTTACCCTATCTTTTCATGAAATCTCCAAATTCACTCCAGTTCTCTAGATTTTAGTCTTTCTTCTAGAACATATGTCTGCTCTTAGATATGAATGAGCACATCTTAGTTTCCTTGAAGGTAGATATCCAGAAAGCAACATAGCTCGTCATTTATTTGTACAAAGATATGGGATGAAATGCCAGCAGTATACAAACCAGTGAGACAGAGGATGGTCAAACATCACTAACAATGGTATCTTTGGGCTCTGTTGAAGCATCATTTCACAGGGAATTGTGAGAACGAGAACCATGCTTCAAGCTTCTCCCACCAGATAATCAAAGAAGTGTCAGCACTTGTTTGTCTAAGGCCAGCTCCAGCATGTGCTGCTTTTCTAGTATTGGCTAGGGATGGGCTCATCCATTCAGCATCCTCCACTGAAGAAGGTGACAGCAGCCAAAGCTGATTAGGAACTCCTGAAATATTGAGATGCAGAAAATACTCAAAGCACACAATGAGCTCTTTGACACCTTCAGAGCAGTTTTTCCTGCCATCCCCTTATCTAATTTACAAAGGTAAAAATTAACTAGAACAGCCATACTGCTACAGATAACTTCCAGGTCTGTGATACATGCACTAACAAGCACATACAGATGAACTGTTGTACCAGCAGAATAGAATTTGGTGATGATAAGATAATTGTGGCTTATCAAATTAAAGAACAAATAACTATAAGAAAGGGCTTCAAAGACTGCTCTGTCCCTTCCAAAGTTACCTCAATGTCAAATACCCTTCATGATACCCCCTCAGGTATAGTATACTGGTTCATTTGCAGTTCAGACATTTGAACTTTTTTTCCTGTATGGATACAGAATCAAAGGTTTTGGATTCATAGGACAAAACGTAGCAAAAATCAAGAATGCATATAGAAACCAACATAATTATTCACTCACAAATCTCAGCCAGGCTCTTTCTGACATCACCTCAGAGAACTGAGATGTTGATTTCTCCATATCACCCCAAGGAGTCTTATCTTCCTCATCTTTCCTCAGGATGGCAGCCATCTTGCCTTACCTCTTATCTACAGGATGTTTAGCTCATATTTTTGTGGGTTTTGCAGCTGCCATCCCATAGCAACACCTTAGCCATTTACCTATAGTCTAAGCAGTATGCTTGCATTTGTTCTACAAGTAAAGAAGCAGCACCAGGAAACAGTCTTCTGCTTTTCCCCAACCATATGACAACTTCAGTCAACACATAGCCAAATCCCTTTGAAAATGACCAACACACTGCTTACAAATACAACCTGAATCAAATGGCTCTTGCAGAAGAGCACTCTGATTTGTTTTGTATTGTAATAGAAAACAAAATGTCAAAAATAAATCCTCAGCTGAATTGCAACTAATTGCATTATGGAAAAAAGAAAGCCATAACATGCCATTATCAATGAGCAGAAGAGACAAGAGCTAAATGAACCTGCATCTCACTCAGTCCTTACTATGCCAACATGTAGCATGTAGGTGGAAGTGACACACAAAAGCATAAATCACCATGAAAACACTTGAGCTTCACACATACGCGCGTGCGCACACACACACACACACACACACTGTGAGTTTCTGCTTTCTTTATTTTCCTTTGTCATAGGAAGTATTGAGTCACTCTGGGCAACAATTGTGATGGGAGTCAGATTTGTCCTTGGCTCTCCACCAAGAAAATAGCTCATAGCAGAAACAGCCTAGTATACCATCACCCCCAGCATGGATGGACCAATGACAAGAATTGCTGTGGTATTTTCTCCATGTTATAATGTCCCTAAAATCTTTCCCAACTCTATTTTTTTTTACTTGTTTTCCTCCACAGGTGACTAGCTGCCCCCCCACCAAAAAAAAAAACAAAAAACAAAACAAGAACAAACAAACAAAAAAAGACAGTATCTAGAAAGATAAGGAAGACAGCAAGAAAGCAAAATGAATGTTACTAATATCTGCCTTCCCAGCACGAGTCTTCATTAGACATTGTTAATAGGACAACAGGAAGCATATTGTTTACTCCTGGGCTGATCAGGATATGACCAAGAAAGTGAGGATGGGGAAAATTATCAATGGAGATACAAAGTGAGTATTGACTCAGGTACTTCCATACATGCCTGTATATATCTACATTGCTTTTATTCTCACACATTTGAAAGTGAGCAATACGAACCCAACTTTGTAGAAGAAAAAGCAAGACCTTAAGAGGAAAATGTTCTAGAAAATAAAGATGAACTCACTGCGGTATGCATTCTTAAATGTCATCTATCTTAGTCTGGTAAAAGACACCGTGACCATAGTAACTCTAACAAGGAAAACATTGAGTTGAGATGGTGGCTTACAGTTTCAGAGGTTTAGTTCATTATCATCATTGCGGGAAGCATGGCAGAATACAGGAAGACTTTGTGCTGGAGGAGCAGCTGAGAGTCCTGCATCTTGCAGGCAATGGGAAACAGACTAAATAATGGGTTGTCTCAAAGCTCTCCTCCACACTGACACACTTCCTCCAACAAAGTCATACCAACTTCAACAAAGCCAGACCTCCTAATAATGCCACTCCCAATAAGATTACAGGGGCCAATTACAATCAAACTACCAGATTCTATTCCCTGGCCCATATAAGCTTATAATTACATCATAATGCAAAATTCATTTAGTTCAACTTCAAAAGTCTCCATAGTCTAAACAGTCTCAGGAATGTTTTAACAAAGTTCAAAGTCTCTTCTGAGATTCATGCAGTCTTTAATTGTAATTACCTGTTAAAAAACCAAAATCAAAAAGCAAGATCACGTATTTCTAACATATAATGGCACAGGATAGACATTATCATTCCAAAACTTAGGGAAGGGAGCACAGCAAGGAAATACGAGACAAAAGCAAGATCAAACACCAGCTGGCCAAACTCCAAACATTGCATCTCCATGTCTGATGACAAAATGCTCTTCAAATCTCCAACTCCATTCAGTTTTGTTGACTGTAACACACTTCTTTTTCTTGCTCTTGTTCCACTCCATTTTTTCAGGTCTCTTCAGCAAGTATCCCACAGGACTCTAGCATCCTAACATCTTGGGTTCTGCAAGGCAATTCAGGCTTCAACTTCACAGCTTCACACAATGGCCTGTCTCCTAGGCATACCCCTAAAACATGCCTGGCCCCAGAAACTTTCTTTAGGTGCAGAGTTAAAGTTCATAATCCGTTTCTTCTATCCTTAACTCTAAAGCTAGAAGCCAGCAAGTTCTGTTGCTTACTGGGGCTGGAACATTGGTTCCCTCATTCAATTAATTACATCCTCACCAACTTTTTGTTCTTCATTGCCTAAACTTGGCTGTCATGAAACTTGCTGTGTAGACAAGGCTGGCCTTCAACTCAGAGACCTCCCAGCCTTCCCAGTGCTGGGATTAAATGTGTGTGTCACCACACTGGAGGCTCTAAGCTTTTCTTTGGTTTCTTTTTACAAGTTAGAAACTTAACTGGATGATATCTTGCCCTGAGGTCACCACCCCCTTTATTCCACTTCTTAATCCATTTATCTCCTTGAGCATAGGACTCAGCTCCATTACACATGCTGATATTCTTTGTCTCCTCCAAATTTACATTTTGTAATTTATCCTGCTTAGCTTGCTCCTTTGAATTATAAATCTTCATTAGAATTACCACTAATAACCACAGGACAGAGTCTATACTAGGCTGTTCTGAGACTTCTTCTGCTTATAGGATTAATCCAAAACGTCTCACTTTATCCCCAGGCAGACTCTTTGGACAAGGGCAAAAAAGCAGCCACTTTATTCACAAATAACATAATACCAGTCTCTGGGCCACCTACTAACATTTTTCTCCTCTGAAACATCTTGATCCTCACAGTTCACCAAATCCCATTCAGCACCATCTTCTGTGCTCCTACTAGTATTGTCCTTTAAGCAGTGCTTAAAGCATTCCGTTGCTTTCTTAAACTACCAAAGTTCATATTACTCAAAAGAAACACCTATCACAGCAAGACCTCAGTCTCTAGTACCAACTTCTATCTTAGTTTGGATTTCCATTACTGTGAAAAGACGCCATGACCATGGATACTCTTGTAAGGAAAACATATCATTGAGGTGATGGCTTATAGTTTCAGAGGTTCAGTCCATTATAATAACTGCAGGAAATGTGGCAGCATTCAAGTAAACCTGATGCTGGAGAAAAAGTTGAGAGACCTACATCTTGCAGGCAACAAGAAATGGACTGAAACAATGGGTGGTACCCTGAGCATAGGAAACCTTAAAGCCCACCCCACAAGCAACACACTTCCTCCAACAAGAGCTTACCCACTTCAGCAAAGCCACAACTCCTGATGTGCCACTCCCGATGTGATTATAAGGGACAATTATATCCAAACTACCACAACCTCATAGAGGTATTTATGCCAGAACAGATAAGACTCTCCCATGAGGAATAAGAAAAACTTTTTTAAAGAGAAGAGGCTGGTTAGGAGGCATCATGATGGGAAGCACTGAATTAGGAGAAAAACAGGGGGTGCATTTCAGAGAGATGTGGCAGCTTTTCATTGTCAGTTTGCCTGCATTTGGAATCATCTAGGAGCACATCTCTAAGCATGTCTATGTGGATGCTTTCATAAACTTTAACTGAGGAGGGAAGTTCAACTCTGAGTGTGAGTGGCATCATCCCACAGTCTGGGTTCCTAGACAGAAGAAGACATGACAGGGGAAAACAAGTTGAGTGGCCCTTTCATCTCTTTCTGCCTCCTGAGTATTGATGACCTCAAGCACTTGCCATAGGATCTTCTTGCCATGTCTATCTAACCATTGATAGACTATGCCCTCAAACTTTGAGCCATATGAATCCTTTCTCAGCAGGGCTGTGTTGGTACACACCTTTAATCCTAATGCTTGTGGAGAAGAGGCAGGTGGATCTCTGAGTTTGAGGCCAGCCTGGTCTACAAAGCAAGATTCAGGACCTCCAGGACCTTCAAGACAGAGGAAGTCTTGAAAACCCAAAAGAAAAAAAAATCCTTTTTTAAAAACTGTTTTGTTAAGGTCCCCCCCCCTCACACACACACACATTGTATGGGTGTGTGTATATGTATGCAGGCATGCATGTCTGTGCCTAGAAATTGAGAGTCTTGCTCTATCATTCTTTACCTTACTCTACTGAGACATAGTATCTCTATCTCACTGAACCTTAGGTTAGGCTTGCAGCCATCAGGTCCTAGCAACACCCTCACCGTATCTCCATCCTCTACAGGACTGGAGTTATAGTTGTTCACCCCCATCCCCAAATTCTTAAGTGGGTGTTGAGGATTTGCACTCAGGTAGGTCCTAAGATTTGTGGGGCAAGTACTGTTTCAGAGAGATGTGGCACACAAGCTACCTCCTCAGCCTCTGTGTGATGTACTTTTGTCTCAGAAATGAAAGAAGTAACAAATACAGAAGATTATAATGTGTGTACAGCCAAGAAAGTTTGAGAAGAAAGAGGCAGGTAGCACATTCCAAGGACAAAGAAAATTTTGATGATATTAAATTATACACAGCAGATGGGGAAATAAGCTGGAGCTAGACTGTGCATGGGCATATGTGCATAGAGGAAAAAAAGTGAGGGGTTTTGCATTCTGTGGTGAGCAATTGCTATCATGAATATGACAAGATAAAGCAGGTCATCAGAGTACCCTGTTGCTTACACAGGACTAATGTGGTAGAATCCTCCAAAAGAGGAAAAAAATTATCAACTGTCACTGAATGAAAGAACGGCAGCCTCCTGGATTGGAAATTAACATCCACATGAAATTATCAGTGAGCATCTGTTACGTGCTGGGCTTTGGAGCAAGGGTAGCAATACTTCATTCCTGATGTTGTGATCTGAAAAACCCCTAAAGAGAATTTAGCTCATCTAGATGGCAGAGGTTCAGCTTTTTAAAATCCTCTACTCCTAGGAAAAGAACATGATACCAGAAATGAAGGAGACGCAAGAATAAGGAGATCAGAGGCTCTATTTGCTATCTTAGCTCTGCAGGCATCATTCCCAATAAGGTTTCCTGATCAAATGACAACTACTAGGTGAAATCATACTTACTTGCACCATTTATGGAATGATCTGTTTAAATTAATGAAAATACTGAATCCTAAAGATGGTGGTTTTAGCTCCCCAGAACTGTGAATTGGGAAATGATGATGGGGAAAGTGCTAGGGCCAAGAATGAACATCATTTGGGTTACTGATTATTGTGATACTTGTGGCGTCCAAACCCACTACCTCAAGTGAACTAATAGGTTGAGTAGTCCATACTTTAAATGTTTGGAAGCAGAAATGATTCAGAATTTGGGGATGTTTTCTGATTTTGAAGTATTTTCATATTCATGAGATATCCTGGGAATGAGGCCCAAGTCTAAACTCAAAATTCATTCTCTTTATGATATATCTCATTCATGTAGCTCGAAGGTATTTGGCACAAAACTTTTGATAATCATGTGCAGTAAATAAGAGTTTAGGATTTGGGGAAATTTTAGAGTTTGAGTTATCAGGTTAGGGATATTCAGACTGGGTTCTAAACTGTGGGTCTATTCTGACTGCAGTTGATGATTGACACCTTGCTTCACTAAAGTACATGATACCCTGATGAGGATGGTTGGAAGCAGGGGCTCAGCTGGACTGTGCTGCCTTTTAAAGTATTGTTAAGGAATCTCTTCAGTGGTTTTTTTTTTTTTAAACATGAAATGTCAGAATTATAATGTCTCAACATGAAAGCTGTAGTTTCCCAATAGGCAGGTCTCAAGTTACCATACCACCCCCACACCAAATATAGCTAACCAAAGAGGAGCCCAGACTCAAGGTGGAAGGAGGGACACATGGCAAGACAGACAGTTCACATATAGGAAGGAAAGAAGGATGTTAACAGCCATTTTAGAAACAGCATTTCATATTGGGGACAATGGCAAAGATATTGTGCTGGGAAAGGGTTGGGTATGACAAACTGTTTCAGTAAAATACTATACCATATGTACATTAGACTCTATTGACCATACAGAGTTAAACAACCCATAAAGTCAATAATGTAAAATTATTATGTTTAGCTCAAAGGCTAAACAGAGTCAGACTAACAGGCTCCCTTTGACCAATGAACTGCAGCTTGCTTTTCTGGAGGCTTTTCTGGTTGAAGAGCATTTGAAATACGTTTGTTTGGTGAGCTTCCTACTGCATGTTCACATGCTAACAGAAGAAGATCCTGAGGAAATCTGCGAGAGCACACTGTTCAAAATTATGTTAATTAATCCTTTCCATCTGAAACCTATTTGAACCATCCTTTTAGTAGATGTGAGCCCATAGCTTATAAAATTAGAGCATGACCAAGTACACTTAGAACCTAGTTAAAGATTTTGCTTAATTAAAAGATTTTTTAAAATGATTTCGATAAAATGTTAATTAGATGTAAATAGTGAGTTTTTGTCAAGTATCTAAAAATATTTTTTGCCCTTCTTGGCAGGCTAAAACTCCCTTTTAGAATGATATTTTAAGTGCATATGCATTTAAAATTGCCTGTTATTCTGAATTAGAACAGAAAATTCCACTGTGCAAATGCCCCAGATCTCTCAAGTTAACATTTGAGAAGTCTAAATTGTTTTTATTAAATTAACCAATTTATTTTATCCAGCCCGGTCACAGGTTCTCCCCTTTCCTTCTCCTCCCCCACTCCCTTCTCCACAAGCAAAGGTACCCGCCCCAGCATCCACTGCTTCTCTTTTCTCTTCAGGAAAGGGCAGGCCTCCCATGTGTATTAGCCAGCCCAGGAATATCAAGTTGCAGCAAGGGTAGGTACCTCCACTCCTATTAAGGTCAGATCAGGTAACCTAGTAGGAGGGAAGCCTTCTGCATATATTTTACAGTTACGTATCTTGGTCTTCGGGTGGGATTCCAAACAGTGACTCTGTCACCTTTGGGGATATTCTAAATTTAAATCAGGATAGTACATTAGTACAGCACTGTGAAAGGAGGGTGGAATTGGACTTGAGGCTTCACATTCTCTGGGAGACACTGAGCATTTTCTTTAAAAAAAAAATAACTTATTTAATTTGATGTGCATTGGTATGAGGGTGTCATATCCCCTGGAACTGAGTTACAGACAGCTGTGAGCTACCATGCTGGGAATTGAACCTGGATCCTTTGGAAGGGCAACCAGTGCTTTTAACTGCTGAGACATCAGTCCCCAACTGATTATTTTCTATGTAGGTATTCTAAGCTGGATTGGGTAGCCTATGGATCTAGATAGCCTAGGTATGATCTATCTTGATTTCAAATGTCTCATTTATAATGACCCTTTAACAACTCAGTCTGTGTCATGTGGGTTTTGCACTGGTTAGGTAGGTAGAGAATATGGGATATTTTAAGCCAGAACTGTCTCCCACAGACATAGGTAGTTGAATGACTGGTCCTCAGCTGGTGACACTGTTTTGAAAGTTCATGGAGCATTTGGAAGCATGGCCTTGATGGAAGGCATACATCACTGTGGGCAGATTTTTCTATCCCCAAACCACTTCCAATTTGCTTCCTGCTTTTTGCCTCAAGTAGGAGATTTGGTCTCTCAGCTTCCCACTTTGACTGATACATCACCCTTGCCACTTTGGTTTTTCCCTCTTAAACCATGGGCCCAAATAAACTTTCTTCCTTAAGTTGCCTCTGGTCATAAAGGTTTCTCTAAGCATCAGAAAAGTAGATGATAAAGACTAAGCTGTGTTCAAGCACCCATTCTCTTACAGGGTAAACAGCCAGCAAGAGTAATTGTTATCATTAACATTGATAATCTCTACCCTACTATATGAATATTACTTTAAAATTGACTTTTATAATTTTATCTTATTTTTTTCAGGAATAAGACTGAGAATCAATACCAATACTATAAATACAGACATAATGTTTCCCACCTACCCAGTCTGGAATGCAGGTGACTTACTGTACTCTATACTATATTGGTAAGTTTTCATCTGATGTTTGACATCATTCAGCTGGCTCTGGAAATAAGGCTGCTCCCCACAAACTTTAGACTCAAAGATGTTTCTGCCAAATGTCTTTTAACCTCCCCTGTCCTGGTTCAGACTGACCCCAATGTAATGAGGAGAAGGAAAATAGCAAGCAGTTAAGACTACTAAAACTATTGCATGCCATATACTTAATAAACTCAATCATTCAAAACTGAAGGTATGGCTATATGTTATTCTCTGGACCGTATAATGCACTTACATATATTAAATCAACTAACCACCTAATAGCTGTACCACATAGCTTCTGTCAATACCCAATGGAGCACAGAAATGGTAAGTCACTTGTATGAGGTCACATAACAGTACTAAGTACTGCTGGAAGAATGAAGATTGGGATGAGAACACAAAGAAATGAGGTATTTCAAAAGAGTGTACTGTTAGTCATCAGGAAATAACTTAACCAGCACTCAGGGTTCTTTATTTATTCTTGACAGGATACGCCACATCATGGATTCCCACACCCTTATATAGGCATCAAATGGTGAATGCTTTAGACAGGTGTACAGACAAGAAATTTTTTCGAATACATGACACCCTTCATAGAATGAGTTATCTTATGTATGTGTCCACAACTTCCCAAGACTTTTCAGAAACCTGCAACAGAGGAAATCCTTGAGATCCAGTTGAAATATTAGGCATTCATGTTTTTATTATCTTGGCAGGTTTCATACATCTGGGGCATCTTATTTAAATTGTCCATGCTGACATTTTCCAGCAACTCAATACACATAGAAGACTAATAAAACCTTCCTATTAGAGTATATTATAGACCCTCTGAGAGTACATTTAACATAAGCTCTAGGAAAATGGAATTAAGAGCTAAATCTGCAAGGGATGCCTATATGAAATGTATTCATTGATTGAATAAATATTTACTGAGTGTCTGTTATCAGCCAAACACTGATGTCGGCAATGAAGAATCATCAGTAAATAAACCAGAGAAAGACTCTATCCTCAATACATGTGCATTCCCAGGAAGAAAGCCAGCTGAAAACAAAACTCAGCAATGAGAAGGAAGGACTGCAGACACAGAGTGATGTAATGCAGTGTAATCCTCTTGAGCCCATATTCAGTTATGTAGAACTAAGCATACTTATTGCAGTAAATAAGGATCAGGATAAACAAATAGGCCGAATAGATGTTTATTCAGGGAGAAATAACTTACAACCTAGACAGATGAACACCAGGGAATTCAACCCGACCCTCTCCTGTCCGAGTCACGCCAGAAAGAGAGCGCCTTCCTGGCCCCCTCCGACCTCCTCCCTCAGGTCACCTCCGCCCATCGCTCCACCCCCCAATGGGCGTGGTCAGTGCTACAGAAGGACTATTTCACTACAATTGTCATTCTGTATGTTTCTCATACTGGTTAATAATAAAGCACTGTTGGCCAATAGAAAAGAAAGATAGGAGGGACTAGGAGACAAGGAGGAAATAGGAAGTAGTAAGGAGGAGTCAAGATGGAGAGTCTGGAGAGAGCTAGATGCCAGCCGCCTCCCCGGTAAGAGAAGGCCATGTAAAAATACATAGATCAACAAAAATGGGTTAATAATTAAGACAGAGCTAGCCGATAAGAAACAAGTAACCGGGCCAACAGTATTGTACCAAATACAGAGTCTCTGTGTATTATTTGGGCCTGGCGGCATGGCGGCGGGACCAGACTGGGTGGCGGCAGGCGGAAAAACCTGTACTCGTTACACATACTGCATCATACTGGCTTAAATTAACAACCATAAGGCTGGAAAGGTGGCTCTGTGGTGAACAGCACACAATGAAGAGGACTAGAGTTTGGTTCCCACACTTGTGTCAGGTGGCTCACAACTGCCTGTAATTCTAGCTCCAGAGGATCTACCATCCTCTACTGAACTCCATTGGCATACACATGCATGTGGACACAGACACATTAAAAAAAATAAACTACTGGGAAACCTGGGGTTGGGGGCACTGGTAAGAGAGAGGGGAGGGGGGAGAGAACATGAGCAAATGGGACAGTTGGGGGAGCTAGATGCAGTAGAAGTGCAATAAAAGAGATGTCTTAAAAGAGAGAGCCACTACATTCTCAGGGATAGACATGGTGCAAGAGTAACTCCCCAAGATTCTATAAGATGACCCCAGCCAAGACTCCTAGCAATAGTAAAGAAGGTGCCCTCCAACTATAATCATAGGACCTTCTTCCAGTAATTGATGGGACCACACACAAAGACCCACAACCAAGAATCAGGCCTAGCACTGGGAATACAGTCAAAGGAAGGGAGGGGGCAAAATATGAGCAAGAGACATCAAGATCATGATGGAGAAATTTATAGAGACAGCTGAACCAAGCTTGTAGAAACTCATGAACTATAGACCTACAACTGTGGAAACTCTAGGGAACCAAACTAGGCCCTCCATATGAGGGAGACAGTGGTGAAGCTTGGACTATCCGAGGGACCCCTGTCAGTAGAATCACAACACAAAACTGGTATACAAGCTAGCTTGTTGAAGTTCATTCCCTAAGGTGGGATGCCATGCTCAGCCTTAATGCATGGGAGAGGAGCTTGGCCCTGCCCCAAGCTATTGTGTCAGACTTTGTTGACTCTACATGAGAGTGCTTACCCATGAGGAGGAGTGGACTGAGGGTAGGCTGGGGAGAAGTTGAACTGATGGGAGGGAGAGCTGTAACTGGAATGTAAAATGAAATTTAAAATAAGAATAAATAATATAAATATTAAACACAATGACAATGGCTGGGTTTTTTTTGTTTGTTTTTGTTTGTTTGTTTTTTTCATTAACTGACTGGCAAGCTGAGCAGTTCTGCTGTTTTGGAACAGACCCATGACTAAGCTCACTCTGAGTTTTCAGCTAGGTGAGATATTAGGTGATTTTAGGTGGAGATATTAGGTGGAGGATGGTCTCAATTCACTACCATCTGAGATGATGAGATGATTGGACACATGCCACTTATCATCTCACATGACAGCCTGGAATTGTTTACATGGGAGAATGCATGGGTCCATGAGAACAGCAGACATACACAAGGCTTCTTCTGGCTTATAGCTATTAGAGCCTTGATTTGCTTGCTTACAATTGTATAAAGCAACTCAACATTGTTAGCCCAGAGTCAAAAGCAAAGGATACAAGAAACAACAAAAGCCTTTTACTAAAGGCACAGGTATGAAAAAAAAGAGGCATATGATTATAAGATATTTACTACACAATAAGACAGGCCTTTCCAGGGAAGGCATTCTTAGGCTAAGACTTGCATAGTGAATAGAGAAAAATATGCTGTATGTGGATAGGCAAGTGACAGTATAAGATTGTACGTGTGCTTGATCACATGAAATGCATGCACATGTACACACACACACACACACACACACACATACACACTTATCAGGAGTGCATATGCTTATGCTTGCAATGCTTAACACACATGAATGGCTGGCGTACTCTGCCAGCTGAGTAGGCCTGGTGGTTTGCCTCTTTTCTCTATTTTCTCTCTTTTGGCACAGAAGCAATAACAATCTAGTCTTCATGTGAGAACTACGTTATCAGCTTCATGGCTTTGTGAGCATGTGTGTGTGGTTTTATAAAAAAGGATCTCATGTAGTTCAGGCTGCTCTCCCACTTACTATGTAGGTGAAGATGACCCTGAGTTCCTTATTCTCCTGCCTCTACCCAAGTACCAGGGTTATAGGTCTATGTCACCATCTCCAGCTCCTACCATTTTTAAATTATAGACCTCTGAGCTTCTGAAATAAAAATGAGGTTCTGACACATCTAGCAGAGAATGTGACAAGAACCTGAAATTCATTGTTAACTGTTAGTCTAATGTATTAAGAAATTATATTTTTACTTTTTGGCCATGAGACACCATGCCTACCCCATAAAGAAAGTGATGAGTGTGTTTCATTCATATGACCAGTCTAGCCTACCTGAGTCTTTGTTGTAATGACAGTCAAGTGAATCGGGGCTGGCTGATAAGGAAAATAGTAGTTAGTATAGGGGATCAGAAACAAAAGCCTCCAGACAAAAATGTGCAAATCCCTAGTTACTCACTCATAGAAGAAATAGTTAATTAACTCTGTCTGATATCAGAGGAACCATAACCCAGGGACACATGGCTTCAAACAGCAAGTCAATGCTAAAAGCATTCTTGCCAGGCTCCACACTGGGACCACCTTTTTATAAAAAGACACAATTTTGGCCACAAAGACTAACCCACAGAGTTAAGGATCAAACTAGAAAATTTAAAAGCAACACAAACTGCCTGCTTGGGTGAGTTATTTGGAGTGATTAGCACCATGAGCAAACATATAGTTACTAAAGAAAGTTCAGACCTTGGGGCCCAAATTCCTGCTTGGCAATCAATACTTTCATTACCTTGCCATCAGTTAAGGTTCAGGTGCCCCCCTCATGCACACACACAAGCAAGTGTGAATAAAATCCACTTAGCTGGCCATATAATAATTTCATTAACATAGCAATTGGCCTAACACATGATTTTCTTTTTAAAGTAAATATATTACTGCAGTGTAATTATCCTGTAGGGACCCATTCTCATTACTCCATTTTAAAATGTCACTTTGCTTAAGAGAAGAAAATTGTCATTATATTATAGTTCAGTACATTATTACAATACGATATGATCAATGCAATTTGCCACTTTCATCAGGGACACAAACAAGTGTACAGGAAACTTACATTCCACTGGTGACAGCCTTTCAGTAAAATCATGTCACCATAGTATGTGTGTGTGAGTGATTTGGGGATAGATCTGTTTTTGAGTCTACTTTGTCATTGGAAAAACGGCAGAGTTATGCCAACACTGCAGGTTGATGCCAGCAATAACTTGAGTGGGAGTGGGGCATTTTCTACTAAGGACCAATAGTGATGCTGGTTTACTCTGTAAGCCAGATGGTCTCTGCTAGAGCAACTCACCCTTACCATGATACTTCAAAAACAGCCATAATCAATGCTCCAACATGGAGAACAGCTAGCTGTGGCTCTCTTGTGTTTTATGTGCCAAGGTGACATATTGGCCATTGTTTACTAGGCCCTCACTTAGAGAATATACCATTGTATATAGTATAGATCCTAAGCAACCTATAAACTCAAAAAATGCTACCTCTCCCTGGTGGATAGGATGGTCATTGCTATCTCTATCAACATCATCACAGACAGCAATTGGCCAGTATGGAATGCTGTTCTACTTCTGATCCCAACCTGCAGTGACTTTTAGTAAAGTTATTTCTTTCTCTGCATGTTGATGATAATATACATATCATGAGCAAAGTACCCTTAGCATTCCTACTTCAACCATTGTTTGTGTGTGTGTGTGTGTGTGTGTGTGTGTGTGTGTGTGTGTATGAAACCTTGGGAGAGTTTAGTTTCTGCACAAGCATCAGAACCTGAGTTTCATCTTCAGAACCTATGTAAAGAAGGAGAGAGCACATACTTACAATCTCAGAACTGGGGGTGGGGGAAACAAGAGGATCATTCTTGCTCACTAGCAAGGCAGCCTAGACTATTTGACAAGTTTCAGGTCAGCAAGAGAGCCTGCCTCTCACAGGGTCAGGGATTAAAGGCACTGTCCACTTTTCCAGATGATCCTTTTCAATTTTCATATATGTCACATTCCCCACAGAGAAGCTCACACCTGTCTGTAACTCCAGCTCCAGGGACCCAGCACCCACTTCCAGCAGGCATCCTCAGGTACCAGGCACACAAGTGGTTCATACTCACACATATGGAGGCAGAAACAGTATGCATATAAAATAAATAAAAATCAATAATTTTTAAAAATAAATATGGTTGACATTTTAGAACACAACATGAGGTTGTCCTCTGACTTCCGCATTCAGCCACACATATGTGCATATGCACACACACACATACAGAGAGAGAGAGAGAGAATAAATAAGAGACATTCAGCAAAATCTATATCATTTTCCCTTTCTGTGTGTGTTTTCCTTCTTGCTGGAAACAACAGCAAAGGATCTGCAGAGTGAAGGAGGTGTTCTTCAGAGGGAGGACAAATGCCTTTCTCCTTGGAGAAAAAGCCCCTGCCAAAATATTTTCAGAAACAAATCCCCTCAGCCCTCTAAAGTTATTTGGCGTTTAACTGCAGCTGTCACAATGGATAGACTCCAAGAAGCTGTAGGATGTGATTTTCATCATGGGTTTTAACATGGACATTAAAACCTGGGTAAAGACAAAAGTGTCTTCTCCAAACGAGCAAGAGAAGTGTACACAAAGACGTTTTAAAAGACATTCCTCCCACGCATGCTCACAAGTTATAGACAGCTAACATCTCTGGTATAATAAAGATAATTTCAGTTTTATTTTTTTTAGAGCATAAGAATTTTATGTTTTTAACTAAAATATAGAAAATGATGCCATTTATGAAACAGTGTGTCTCAAAGTCCACATCTCAGAAACAGATTATCAGGGGGATTTTCTAGCTATGTGGAATCTCAGATCCTTCACACAGAGCTACAGTATCAGGACATGGGTGGGATGAGTGGTGAATTGGGTAGTAACATGCTCTCCAATAGTCCTGAAATTTACTGAAGTGTGAGAGAGAATGAATATGACCCACAGGGCATTCAAGCAGATCTTTTTGACAGGAACCTTTCAATTTTCTTGATCATGATTTCTCCCCTTTCTGTGTACTTACAAGCAAGACTTTATTTTGGATATAAGACTTCCTCCTCCATTAAACACGATCTTTCAAAGTTTGTCAGTCAAAGCCCCCAACTGTTCTGGAACCTCATGTATGACAGAGTCATTCATCTTTTAGGAACTTGTACTTCTGTAGAGACTCAAAGGCACAAGGTGGCTGTAGTAGGATCATCTCAATACAGACATTTCAGTGTTCTATCTACTAATTGATGTTTGCTGGTGGCTGAGAACAGTCAGGATCCAAGGGCTCCTCATTCAACATTCTCCTTCATTAGCGCTATACAGTATGCTTGTACAATAAAGCTTATGTTTGCCCCTGCTCAAAGCTGCAAGAGTGAGTTACTACTCTCTAAAACCACACAGTGATGAATACAGGTGCCATCGTAGCATGGAAGTACCTGAATAATGATGGTTATCTCTAAGCTTTGCTACCAGGCCAGGCTATAGTGCAACAGCCAAATATGGGCCAAACCAAACTCCAGCACTACAATGCCAGGGATGGAGGCCAGCTGTAATCTAAGCAGAATGGTGGGATGGAGGCCAGAGCAGATGATAAGAGAACCAAGTCCAGAAAAAAGCACTGTGGAAATGGCTCCAGGTGGAAAGGCTTGAACAGCCTTTTGCTAGCCAACAGCAGGAGAAAGTGGCTTTACCGATTCTTATCATGTAAAGAAACTAGTAAGTAGCTATGATAAGACCATTTGTACCAGGCTTATCATGTTACTTCCAGTTGAATACCCAGTGCAAATTGACTCAGTCAAGAAATGAACTTGTTGTTCACACAAACATACTCCAAATAATCTGGGAAGTTTCAGACTTGGGGATCAAGGTTCTCAGCCTTTTCTGACACGCTTTCCACAACATACTCTACCTTCCCCAGTCTGAACTCTCAGGACCTCTTCTTGATAGAGATTAACTCATCAGCACAGATCTACAATAAAAGAAAATCAAAATGCATTTCTACAATCTTCTCAAATTTGGAACTTCACAAGAGGGAGCAAAGACTAAGTTAGAAACAATGAAGGAGCATAAGATTCCTTCTCATGCAAATAGGGGGAAGACAGGAAAATGCTAGGACAGATACTAGGGCCACACACATAGGTTGGAGATCTCAACATATCTTATAAGATTATAACAAAGAAAACAGTGCCAGTGTGCAAGGATGGACAGAAGGATATGTCAGTATCAGTGGCAGAATTGTTTAAGAAGGTTAATGAAGACGCTTCAAGCCAAATACTTCTGTAGAAACAGATAAACTAGAGAGGAGAGCTAGCAAGCATTTCTTGTAGAGTCAGAGAGAAGCAGTGTAGAGCTCATACAGTCTCTGTTTCATCTACTCAACAATTGCTGGAGTACATAGGAAATCATGCACAAGAAATGTTACAATGGTTATTTACCAAACTAGAGATTATGATAAGTAGCTTCTAAGCCCCCAAACAGCAATTGCAAGCAATGAGTAATAAGACTTAGCAGAAATCCAGTAAACAAGCTCTTGACCTTTCTACCTCTCCTCAGGACCTGTTTGCCCTCATTTTTCTCTGCTAAAGATCTCCAGCACTAATGACAAGCTCTGCTATATTGACATCAGTGTCTGACATTTGGGAAAAGTCTAAAAGCCTAATAACAAAGGATTGTCCTAACTGGGCAACTCAGTCCTACTACAGTTCATGATTTCTTAGATCTCAGTTTTTGATACAGTGGGTTAGAATATCACCTGCCATGTCACAGAATGATGAAGTCACTAAAAAGATGGCAACAGTAAAAGGTCTCAGAACAAGCAATGGTCAAAAATCAATTCAAAATGAAACATGTACTAATCTTGGGGCATTTGTATTAGTGCTGGGTGGTTTACCTGAAGCCTTGGATCTGAACACACAGCACATGTACATTAGATTGCATATGCCATCCCATTGCATGACTCCAACAAACTCTGCCCAAAATTTTGGCTCAAATTTGAGAGCACTGTTTGTTCAGAATGATACTGTTTTATCGTACATACATTTTCTACTCTTCTGAAATGTATAGCATCTTCATTGTGAAAAAAGAAAGTCTTTGTAGGTTATCTACTGCCATTCCTAAGCATGTGAAAGCAAATCAGACTATCTTTGGACTGTTTGTGTCAGACTATTGGATTCAAAATTGTTCTTTGAATCAGAGAGTTAAATTCATGAATCACGGCTCAATGAATTTTGGCTTGGGGTTATAACAAATTTTCAATGATTTCTGAAATGGCCTTAAACATACTTCTGCCATTTTATACTACTTATTTAAGCAAAGCAGCAATCTTGGCACTGGTGATTTTAAAATCAAAATATTGACCAATTCTGAAAATGTTAAAGATGCTTTTTAAGCCACAGCGTCCAGCATTCAACTAAGATTTAATGATTTACATGTAAACAAAGCTTATCTATCTCAATAGTTGGCAAATTGACTTTCACTAGCAATAAGTGATGAAATTACATGTATACCAAAGAATTGCTTTAAAACAAATTCCCTTGTGGTTTATTATTGTAAATGTTTCATTTATTTACATGGTTTTTATTCCAATGTATCCACAGACATGAAAAAAAAAAAAAAAACTCTCAGGCAAATGAAGTTACAAGTGAAAACAGTTTAAGAAGTCTTGGCTTATATAAAACAAAACAAAAACCAAAAACAAAAAAAAAACCCCACCAAATAACAAGCAAAGATAGTATCTTCTGAACTCTTCCTGCCCTTGGTTCTAGCCTTTGGATGTTCTCTGTCAACCTTACCATGCTTCCTTCCTCTATCTGCTGTGTTCAATGGATCCTTCCATCTGTTTAACCCCCCTCACCTCCAATTCAACACTCTCCAAACCACTCTTTCTTGTGCACATGTCTACCTCCCTTGCTACTTTACTTTTTTTGTTATCTCTCTATTACTATGCTTTGTCCTTTAACTCTTGGGTCTCCTTCTCCATAGCTCTCCACTTCTCAAACCAGTCCTATTGTTTTTTTTTTTTTTTCTAACTACACGTATAAGAAGCCTTTCCTTCCAGAACTCACTGTTCTCTCTCTGATTCTGAGATACAGTTATGTCATACCTGGCTATTACAATTAGCCTGCTTTAACTGTCATTGATTTCAGTCTTCTCTTTCCTAATTATCCTCCCTTTATAATACTGGACGTAACACCTTAAATAAACCTCACCAATAGACACTGTGTCACATTCAAAATTCTCTTTTAAAAACTGTCTTGGCATTTGGCTGTGGAATCAAGGTCTGTGAAATACTCCCTAGTTTTTATCATCAGGTCTTGGCATTGCTGATCATGAAGCCCCAAGAGCCATTCTTATTTCACATATCCACTTCTCACTTCACAATATTGTTTCCCATAAATAAACACCACAATTCAAATACATTACACATATAAAATGAATTTATTAGCTGGAACGGTGGCTCAGTGGTTAAGAGTATTTACTGCTCTTGAACATGCCCACAATATGGTCCCTAGCACCATGTCAGGCAGCTCACTCTACATGTAACTACATCTCTAAGAAACCCGGTAACTTCTTCTGGCCTCTACAGGCACTGCATGCATATGTGCTCAGATGCATATCAAGGTAACTCTGAGATGCCATCTTACTCCTGTCAGGATGACTAAAATCAGAAACACCAATGGCAACTTATGCTGGAGAGGATGTGGAGAGAGGGGAACACTCCTGCACTGCTGGTGGGAGTACAAACTTGTACAGCCATTTTGGAGATCAGTATCATGGTTCCTCAGGAAAATTGGAATCAGTCTACCACAAGATCTAGCAATTTCACTCTTAGGCATATACCCAAAGGATTCACATCCATGCAACAAAGACATCTGTTCAACTATGTTCATACCAGTATTATTTGTAATAGCTAGAACCTGGAAACAACCTAGATGGCCCTCAACTGAAGAATGGATAAAGAAAATGTGGTACTTTTGCACAAAGGAGTACTACTCAGCTGAAAAACAAAACAATGGAATCTTGAAATTTGCAGGCAAATGGATGAAACTAGAACAAACCTTCCTGAATGAGGTAACCTAGCCACAAAAAGACAAAGATGGTATGTTCTCACGTATATATGGATTTTAGACACAAAGTAAAAAGGATCATCAGAGAAGCTAGGAAACAAGGAGAACTCTAAGGGAGACATACATGTTCTCCCATGGAAAGGGAAGGGACAAGATCTCCTGAGCATATTGGGAATGGGGGGATGTTAGTGAGTGGAGAGGGAGTTATAAGAAACAGAAGGGGAGAAAAGGAAGGGGAAGGAGGACATGAGGGAACAGGAAGAATGAGTCAGGGGAGGAATAAGGGAGAGCAAAAAACGAGATACCATAATAGAGGGAGCCATTATAGGTTTTAAGATAAATCTGGCACTAGGGAAATGTTCAGAGACTTATAAGGATGACCCCAACTAAAAATCTGAGCAATAGTGGAGAGGCCCTTCACTGATAATGAGATTGATAACTACCTTATATGCAATCCTAGATCCTTCATCCAGTAGCTGATGGAAGCAGAAACAGACACCCACAGCTATATACTGAGAAGAACTCCTGGAATCCAGTTGCAGAAAGGGAGAAGAGATGAGCAAAGGAGTCAAGACCAGGCTGCAGAAACCCAGAGAGACAGCTGACCTGAACAAGGGTGAGTTCATGGACCCCTGACAGATAGCTGGGAAAACAGCATAGGACTGACCCAAACCCTCTGAACATGGGTCTTAGTTAGAAGGTCTGGGCAGTCTATAGGACCTCCAGCAGTGGAATCAGGATGTATCCCTAGTGGATGAACGTACTTGGGAGCCCATTTCCCATGGAGGGATACTCCTTTAGCCTAGAGACAAGGGGGAGGGCCTAGGCAATACCCCCAAAAGACTTGACAGATTTTGATGATCCCTCATGGAAGGCCTTATCCTCCTTGGGGAGTGGATAGGGAATGGGATGGGGGGATTTGGGATGGGGGGAGCATAGCAGGATGGGAGGGAAAAGAAACTGGGATTGATATGTAAAATACGAAAAAAACCATAAAAGACATAAAAGATGTATAGAGTCAATAGAAAAAACATACATATGTTTAAAATAATATATATCATTGAAAAATACATTTTATGTATCTAGTCTGCAGAACATGCTAACTAACCACCATATCTACCTGTGTTTGTGTTACTGAAGGAAGCTGGGGTCCACTATCTTTACCCATATTGTGGGTTTCAGTTTTCATTATCAACAGCCTTGGAAAATGCAGAATTGAAGTATGCTTCCTCTGAATGTGGCTTCCTGTCCTGCCACCCTCAAGTCCAAAGAAAGGCAAATAGAGACATGACCAGTGCATGTCCATGTCTTTGCCTTCACTATTCAAAGAAGTCTCAGTGTCAAAATTGAGAACTTTCTCATTGATTGTCACATTTTTTAATTCCCCAGCCTCTTATGACAATGACACTTGAATCTATGAACTAAAGCTCCTGAGAAGGAGCCACATCTATACTGGCCATTCTACAAAGACCTGCTAATTGGTTCAAACTTAACTGATTGAGGAAACTGCTACTCCTCCCACTTCAGGGATTTCTACTGTTACACTTCCCTGTAACTTCTTTACTCGGGATCTCTTGTTCTGTTTCTTACCATACTCAGTCTCATTTGAAAATAAAACTTTGATCGAGTCACACTAGTTAAGCCTTGAGGTGATTCCATGCTACCCTTTCCCAGGGGCTGTCACTTTGTTATCAATAGTAGGACGACTTTGAGGCATTAAAAGCGGGACATCTAACTGCACTCCATTACAAATGACTGCAAATCTCCAGGAAAGGCACTCAGGTGGGCAAACTTCTTTTTAAGCAGTTATTCAGAGGTCTCCAATTTCATATGTTCTAGCATTCTGTCTAAGTGCTCCTTTGAATAAGTAACTGCATCAGAGATCAGTCCTTTCACACTAATGATTGTCAAGGGCTCAGAAATTGGGGCTTGAGTACAAGAGATCAGCCCATTGCACTTCTCACAAGTTCTGCAGGAGTATGTTAAACCATCCCTGCAATCCAGGTATGAAGCCTACTTGATCATGGTGGATGATTTCTCTGATGTATTTTTGAATTCGGTTTGCCATTATTTTATTGAGTACGAATATCTATCAACATGATCCACCATATAAACAAACTGAAAAAGAAAAACCATATGATTATCTCCCTAGATGCAGAAAAAGCCTTCGATAAAATTCAACACCCTTTCATGATAAAGGTATTAGAGAGGTCAGGGATAACAGGAACATACCTAAACATAATAAGAGCAATATACAGCAAACCAACTGCCAACATCAAACTGAATGGAGAGAAACTTAAGCCAATTCCTCTAAAATCAGGAACAAGACAAGGCTGTCCTCTCTCTCCATATCTCTTCAATATCGTACTAGAAGTTCTAGCTAATGCTATAAGACAACAAAAGGAGATCAAGGGCATCCAAATTGGAAAGGAAGAAGTCAAACTGTCTCTATTTGCAGATGATATGATAGTTTACATAAGCGACCCAATAAACTCTACCAGGGAACTCCTACAGCTGATAAACACCTTCAGCAAACTAGCAGGATACAAGATAAACTCAAAAAAATCAGTAGCCCTATTTTTTTCAGACGACAAAGAGGCAGAGAAAGAAATCAGAGAAACATCACCCTTTACAATAGCCACAAGCAACATAAAGTATCTTGGTGTAACGCTTACCAAACAAGTAAAAGATCTATATAATAAGAACTTTGTGACTCTAAAGAAAGAAATTAAAGAAGATACCAGAAAATGGAAAGACCTCCCATGCTCTTGGATAGGTAGGATAAACATAGTAAAAATGGCAATCTTACCAAAAGCAATATACAGATTCAATGCAATCCCCATTAAAATCCCACCACAATTCTTCACCGACCTTGAAAGGATAATAATCAACTTTATATGGAAAAACAAAAGACCCAGGATAGCCAAAACAACCCTATACAATAAAAGAACATCAGGAGGCATCACCATTCCTGACTTTAAGCTCTACTACAGAGCTATAGTTCTGAAAACAGCCTGGTATTGGCATAAAAGTAGACAGGTAGACCAATGGAATCGAATTGAAAATCCTGATATTAATCCACGCACCTATGAACACCTGATTTTTGACAAAACAGCTAAAATTATACAATGGGGCAAAGACAGCATCTTCAACAAATGGTGCTGGCACAATTGGATGAGGGTGTGTAGAAGACTGCAGATAGACCCATGTCTGTCGCCATGCACAAAACTCAAGTCCAAATGGATCAAAGACCTCAACATCAATCCAGCCACATTGAACCTCTTAGAAGAGAAAGTAGGAGGTACCCTTGAACAAATTGGTATAGGAGACCGCTTCTTGAACATAACTCCAGGGGCACAGACACTGAAAGAAACAATTAATAAATGGGACCTCTTCAAACTTAGAAGCTTCTGTAAGGCAAAGGACACAGTTGACAAGACCAAACGGCAGCCCACTGACTGGCAAAAGATTTTCACTAGTCATATATCCTACAAAGGGCTGATCTCCAAAATATACAAAGAACTCAAGAAACTAGTCAACAAAACACCAAATAACCCTATTAAAAAATGGGGTACAGAACTGAAGAAAGAATTCTCAATGGAGGAAATCAAAAAGGCTGAAAGACACTTAAGAAAAAGGCTCCACATCCTTAGCTATCAGGGAAATGCAAATCAAAACAACTTTGAGATACCATCTTACCCCTGCCAGAATGGCTAAAATTAGAAACACCAGTGATGACTTATGTTGGAGAGGATGTGGAGAAAGTGGAACACTCCTCCACTGCTGGTGGGAGTGCAAACTCATACAGCCACTTTGGAGATCAGTATGGCGGTTCCTCAGGAAAATGGGAATTAGTTTACCACAGGACCCGGCAATCCCCCTCTTAGGCATATACCCAAAGGATTCACATCAATGCAACAAAGACATCTGTTCAACTATGTTCATAGCAGCACTATTTGTAATAGCAAGAACCTGGAAGCAACCTAGATGCCCTTCAATTGAAGAATGGTTAATGAAGATGTGGCACATCTACACAATGGAATACTACTCTGCAGAAAAAAATAATGGTATCTTGAAATTCGCAGGCAAGTGGATGGCACTTGAAGAAACCATCCTGAATGAGGTAACCCAGTCACAAAAAGAGGAACACAGTATGTACTCACTCATATGTGGATTTTAGACCTAGATCAAATGATCACCAGCCTATAATTCACATCACCAGAGGAACTAGGATACAAGTTGTATTCTAAGAGATTCATATAAAGTCCCTCACAGAACTGGGAAGGGACAAGTCCCCCAGACCTCAGGTATAGTGGGGGAGGACAGCTAATGGAGAGAGAAGTAGGAGAAAATGAGAGGGAGGAGAGGAAGGCATGTTCGACCAGGAGGATTGAGCCTGGTTAGGAATGGAAAATAGGAAAGAGAGAGAGAGACAGAGACAGAGAGAGAGAACATAAAAGAGGGAGCCAATATTGGTTTGAAGATAAAGTTGAACACAAAGAAAGGTCGAGGGAACTACAAGACTGCTCCCAACTAACAATCTCAGCTTCCGTGGAAAGGCTATCATAAATGCCCTTCCCGGAGAGTGAGATCAACAACTAACTTCTCCATGGAGTCCTCAACTAATGCCTGTTGAAAACAGGAGCAAACACCCATACATAAACACTGAGTCAAACTAGAACCCAGAAGCAGATGGAGAGGACAAGACCATGCGGTAGAAGTACATAGAGACAGCTTACCTGAACAAGGAGGAGCTAAGGGCCACTAGACTGATAGCTGGGAAGCCAACAGGGGTCTGACTCGGACCCCCCTGAATATGGGTCTCAGCCAGAAGGTCTGAGCAGTCTAAGAGACCTCAGACAGTGGAGCCAGGATGTATCCCTGGTACACAAAAGGACTTTGCAAACATATCCCCCATGGAGGGATAACTGCCTTATTCTAGAGATAGGAGAAGCCCTAGTCCCTACTTCACAGGACCTGTCAGATCTACATGACCCCAACTGGATGGCATTCCCCTACATATTGTATTGTGGTGGGGGGTTGGGAGGGGAGGGTGTTTAGAGTGCATGGGAGAGGGTAGAGAGGACAAAAGGGAGGGAAGGAGGGAGGGAGGGCTTGGGGGGAGGGAGGGAGGGAGGGAGAGGGAACTGGGATCGACATGTAAAAAATAATAATAAAAAAAAAAAAAAAAAAAAACGCTTTGACTCCAAAATTTAAGTTGAAGAACAAGTTACTGGGGAAAAGTATTTCTATTTTTGTTTCCACAGAAAATGAAAAGATGTGGATTCCTTCCAGACTAATGTGGTTTGATCACACCAGACCGCCTGAAACAGAGTACAAGCTGATCCTACATTCCAAACAGCTGGACAAAACAGCCCTACAGACTACAGCTAGGATATCTGAATCTTCTTCGAATCCCCCAAGACAGCGCCCCTTACCAGCAGGAAGTAGTTTGGAAAGAACGACGCCCAAATTCCCAAATATTGTGTATAAATGTTTGTTTTCATTTAATTGGACTTTGTTATATAAAATTAAATAAAAAATACTCTATATGCATAAAAAAAAAAAAAAAACAAGTTCTGCAGGAGACTGGGACATTCCCCACTGGAGGAGAGAGACAGGTCTAAGGATTTCAAGGTAATTTTCAGCACCAGCTTACTAAGGTTCCTGATACTCTAGACTCATTCCCAATGAGACGGTCTCATAGCACTGTCATAAACAAACAACAAAACAAAACAAAACCCTACGCTTATCATTCTTTGCCCAGTTACTATCTGTCCTGAATAATTGAACAAGGACAGCATCCCATGACTACAAGTGTGTCTGCCATGTAAGGCTTACTTTGTTTTTTCAGTGAGTGTTGACCAAACAATAGGTGCTATCTTAGAGAAATTACTTCCCAAAAGCTTTACACTCATCTCAATTTACCAATTTAGCCAGCCTCAAATCCTCCCAGCAGAAAAGCAGTGATGGACAGCAGTGTTCATTGGGCAAGTCTCCCATGTTCTGGCTTGTTTTAGTTTGTTTGTTTTGTTTGGAATTTTTTTAGCAATTGCCTATCAACCTGAAAACGTGTCTGGCTTCAGAATTTTGCACCACCTGCTCATATTTCTTTCAGTGTGTTGCAGATGCTTCCTGTGCACATGTGTTTCACGTACTATATATCTTTATCAATGCATTGGGTATTCATGTCTGCTTAACTCCTCAATAGTGCTTTATGAAACTAAAGTATAGGAAACATTTTGTCATAGTTAGCCCAGCAATGGCTTTTATTTCCTAAACCTTCCACTCCACACTGATTAGCCAAACATATCAAATTGGTAAGCCAAGTTCCCACCAACAGGATAAGACACAGATGCTAATATGACCCATGTCAGGATTAAGTGACAAAGACCATCTGGGGTCAAGGGTGTTTGCTAACCCAGTTGGGTTTTGATATCTTGACTCTATTTTGTCTGAAAAAAAAAAATTACCTTGTGGTGTGCTTTTGTTTTAGCTTTGTATTCCTTTGTGCAACACTGAAATTATTCCTTGTTTGTAGTAACATTGTTTCTAAGGGGGGGGGGGGTAAGAGAGAGAGAAAGAGAGAGATCATGTGTGCCTCTGTGTGTGTGTGTGTGTGTGTGTGTGTGTGTGTGTGTGTGTGTGTGTGTGTGTAGGTCAGAGAACACCTTCCTGGATGCATTCTCTACCTTGCTTTCCTTCCAGAGACAGAGAGAACTCAGGTTGCCAGGCTTGAGCTGCAAGTACAAATAGCCTCTGAGACATCTCCCCAGCCCCATTTTCCTTTTCAAAAGATTAGTTCTCAAGCTTGTTAAAATGCTCTTCTGCAGTTTACGTTCTCTACAGCATAAATTAAATTTCCCTGCACTAGCAAAGCTCACACCCCTTCCTTTCTTTATGCAGTTCAGGGGCTGAAAGGATAGAGAGCTTCAAGCAGACCTTGTATTAAGCAGATTTAAGGCTCCTCTTGAGATGCAAATGGAGAAGGAGGGGTCTGCGCAAATAGACTGCCAGAGTGTCAGTGGAGGAGCTGGCTTTAACTTGGACTCCAACCTGTAAAGGAAGATCTGTTTCCATAAGCTGATGCCTGGTGTTCAAAGGCTTTATGCAGATGGGAGAAAGAAGTGAATGACTGTGAGGAGAAAATTTATATGGTCCATCTGCAATACCAAAGGTGTCTTAGATAGACTTAGCTTACTAGGTTGTAAATAAACAGGAAGCATTTGGTCCCTGCCCTAGTAGCTGGCACCTGGTACCTGTTGTTTATCTTAACATTGAAAAATCACAGACTGCTATGTGAACAAGCTCATGAATCCTGGAGGAGGAGGGAATCTCAAGCCCCAGGATGTACCTTAAATAAGGCTCTAAGACCTTGGAGGAGAGAATTAATGCTAAGTGTAAACTGAATAAATTGCGTGGAGATTGGGGTGGGACTACGTTAGATGACATAAAAGACTGTCCCTCCTCCAGTACCAGTACTCAGCCAATGAGGAACAGGGCCAGGATTTGCCATAGGACTATGAATAGCATTTCGTGTGTGTGTGTGTGTGTGTGTGTGTGTGTGTGTGTGTGTGTGTGTGTGTTTGTGTGTGTACAGTTGTTGCCTTTATGAAAATCATTTTCCTTTGTTTCAATACTCAGAGGCTCTCAAATTTGTCCTTACAGAGTAAGAGGCTTATTTCTTACAGCGTTAAAACACAGTTGTTCTCAAACTTGAGTGGTCATCCATTATCCCTTGTGCATCAGGTTAGAACTCTGAATCCTAGCAGCATGCCTACAGAGGTGTGGGCCAAGCTCTGAGAGCTTACAGTACCACATTCCTGCACAAGGCTAATGAGACTAGTCCACAGAATGCACAATGAGAAACCTGATCTAATCTAATCCACAGAATTTTCACATGGTGTTGAGTTTAAACTGAGTCCCTTGAAGTCTATGTCTTATTTAATAAAGATATATGATGATTTTACATTAAGAAATTTCTCATTATAATTCTTTTTTCAATTTCCTTGGGGAAAATAAAGAAAAGAGATATCAACATTGGGTTTTCCCTTTCTCAAAGCACTAGTGTCATGAGAGCAATAACATGCTATTCAGAGCACAACTGGACCAACACAGTGAAGTGTAGGAAGCTTTTGTCTATTGTTGCCTGTCTTCTGTCTGTTTGCTTTTGAGATAGGATCTCACTGTGTAGGCCAAGATGACTTTAAATTCTTGATCCTCCTGCCTCTGCCTCCAGAGTACCAGGATTACAGGAGTGTACCACAGCATCTGCCTGTGTCCTTCTACCTCCTCACCCCCCTTTTTCTTAATTTTTTGAGAACAGTGTACTCTAGTGGGTGAATTTCTGGTCAGTTTTTATTTCCAACTTGACACAATCTGGGAAGACAACAATTGCCTTGATCAGATAAGCTTTTCTGTGAGGGAATATCTGTGAGTCATTGTCTGCAAGGCACTGTTTGTGAGGCATTATCTGTGAGGGAGATCTATAAGGCATTATCTGTGAGGCATCATCTATGAGGGAATGTCTGTGAGGGGATATCTGTGAGGCATTGTCTGTGAGGGAATGTCTATGAAGTAATATCTGTGAAGGGATGTCTGTGAGGGGATATCTGTGAGGGAATGTCTGTGAGGCATTATCTGTTAGGGAATGTCTGTGAGGCATTGTCTGTGAGGGAATGTCTGTGAGGCATTGTCTGTGAGGGAATGCCTGTGAGGCATTGTCTGTGAGGCACTGTCTATGAAGTAATATCTGTGAAGGAATGTCTGTGAGGCATTATCTGTTAGGGAATGTCTGTGAGGCATTGTCTGTTAGGGAATGTCTGTGAGGCATTATCTGTTAGGGAATGTCTGTGAGGCATTATCTGTAAGGGAATGTCTGAGAGGCATTGTCTGTTAGGGAATGTCTGTGAGGCATTGTCTGTTAGGGAATGTCTGTGAGGCATTATCTGTTAGGGAATGTCTGTGAGGCATTATCTGTAAGGGAATGTCTGAGAGGCATTATTGTGATTGTCAGATTATATATATTGATGAACTTGGTTTGGTAGTTTAATCAAGAATTCATTATATCTATGTTCCCTTGGAATATGAATCAATGATTTTGGTTCTTTGTTTGACATTCTGAGGAATGAACCCTGGGTCTTGTACATGCTAAGCAAGCACTCTGCCACTGAGCTACTGATGGGAGATGTCATTCTGTAAATATGTTTCTTATACTGGCTAATGAATAAAGCACTGTTGGCCAATAGGAAAGCAAGATAGGCAGGACTAGGAGACAAGGAGGAGAGAGGAAGTAATAAGGAGGAATCAACATGGAGAGACAGAGAGAGCAGAATGCCGGCAGCCTCTCTCCCCATTAAGATGAGACCACGAGGAAATACTTAGATGAATAGCATTATACCTAATACAGGGTCTCTGTGGGGTCTCTGTGTGTTATTTGGGGCTGGTGCCGTGGTGAGCAGCGGGGAAAAACCTTACTCGTTACAAGATACAAGTCAACCTTTTCCCTCTTGTCAGATGGTTGGCTATTTCTAATATTGTCATCAAAAATGAGTTGAGTGGTATCTTCTCGCTTTTCTTTTCTTTTTAAAAACATTTGAGTGTAAATGGTATTATGCCTTTCAAAATGTTTGATAGAACTCACCAGAGAAAAACATCTGGGCCTAGATTTTTTTCTATGAAAAGACTCCATGTAAATATAAATAGACTTTCTACCCACCCACTCCCAAGACTTATTTGTTCATTTGTGTCTTTGCACAAATTTGCCTACTTTGTCTGAACCAGGTTGTCACTGTTATGCTTTCATAACATTTTTTTGTTAAAAGTAATGCCTCCAATTCTGCAAGTAGTACTCTGGATTTCATCATCTCTTCCTTAAAAGGCAAAATAAGCAAACAAAAAGAAATATTTAATTTTATTATTTTATGTGTATAGGTGCTTTTTTTGCATGCATTTCTGTGTACTGTGTAAGTGCCTCAAAGTCATGAAGTCATGGGATTTCCAGGAATTGGAGTGACAGATGGTTATAATCTATTAAGCATGTAATCTATTAAACCTGAGCATCTAGACCCCATTTTCTCTTCTTCCTTCAAAGGGAAAGACACTGTAAAAGCTGAAATTCTTTCTGTGGAAGAAAAATTACTATACCAAAGTAACCCATTCTTTGGTGAGGGGCATCTAGGTTGCTTCCAGTTTCTGACTATTACAAATAGTGCTGCTATGAACATAGTTGAGTAGATGACCTTGATGTATGAATGTGCACCCTTTGGGTATATGCCTAAGAGTACAATTGCTGGATCTTGAGGTAGACTGGTTACCATTTTCCAGAGGAACTGCCATACAAATTTCCAAAGTGGCTGTATAAGTTTGCACTCCCACCAGCAATGGAGGAGTGTTCCCCTTTCTCTACATCCTCTCCAGCATAAACTGTTGAAATGAGGTATGTTTACACAATGGAGTACTACTTAGTGGAAAAAAATAAAAACAAACAAATAAAAAACCCAATGAAATCTTGAAATTCACAGGCAAATGGATGGAACTAGAAGAAACGATCCTAAGTGAGGTAACCTAGTTACAAAAAGACAAACATGGTATATACTCACACATATATGGTTATTAGACATAGGGCAAAGGTTTATCAGACTACAATCCACACCTCCAGAGAAGCTAGGAAACAAGAAGGACCTGGTGAAGGGGAAAGGGACATGAGCCCCTGAAAAAATTGGGAGCATGGGGGGCGGAGAGGGAGGTAGGAGAAAGTGGAGGGAAGAAGTGGAGGGAGAGATCATGAGGGGACAGGAAGATTGAGTCAGGGGAGGAATAGAGGAGAGCAAGAAAAGAAATATCACAATAGAGGGAACCATTATAGGTTTGAAGAGAAATCTGGCACTAGGGAAATGTTCAGAGACCTACAAGGATGATCCCAACTAACAATCTGAGCAATAGTGGAGAGGCTATCTTAAATGCCCTTCCCTTATAATGAGATTGATTGACTACCTTATGTGCAATCCTAGAGCCTTCATCCAGTAGCGGATGGAAGCAGAAACAGACACTCAGTGTAAACACTGAGCAGAACTCCTAGCATCCAGTTGCAAAGAGGGAGGATTGATAAGAAAGGGGGTCAAGACCAGGCTTCAGAAACCCACTAAGACAGCTGAACTAAGCAAGTTGGAACTCATGGACCCCAGTCTGACAGATGGGGAACCAACATAGGACCAAACCAGGCACCCTGAACATGGGTGTCAGCTAGGAGGCCTTTGGCAGTGGAACCAAGATGTATCCCTAGTGATGAAGAGACTTGAGAGCTCATTTCCCATGGAGTGATACAGCCATAGCATAAAGATACAGGGGAGGGCCTAGGCCCAAATGACTTGATAGATTTTGGTGATCCCTCATAGAAGGCCTAACCCTCCCTGGGGAGTGGATAGGGGATGGGATGAGGGGACTGGTATGGAGCATGGGAGGATGGGAGGGAGAAGGAACGGGGATTGATATGTAAAATAAGATTGTTTTTTAATAAAAAGAAAAGAATGTCTGAATCAGTCTGTATGAAATCAGAGTTGGAATTAAGAAAAAGTGCTGAGTAGGTGCTGGTTCTACTTTTATAGAAGGAGTTACTGGCAGTTGATGGCTAATGGAGGAGAGTGTCATTCTTCTTTGGGGCTGCGGGTACTAGTAGATTGCTTATGCTTCCCTGGAGGGCCACAAATGCATATATGGGTCATCACTGACTGGACTTGAGTTATTAATAATGATTTTATTGAAATGACATGAATTGATCCAATATACTAGGAAAGAATGAAACTCCTTTTTACCAGGAGAAAAACTTAACACTGTGGTGGTGATGGCCCACTAACCTTCATGTTACAGGCCCCACCCACACCCCACACCCCTACCCCTCCACAGTACCAGTTTGTGTGTCAAAGGATGAACAGACAGAGGACTCTTGAGTATCCCTGGGGCTTTGGCTCAGCTAAATCCCTATGTTCACACAGTATACTCAAACTGTCATCCATCTGACCACCTCTTTTCTTTTTGTTTTCTGTTGTTTGTTTGTTTTACTTTGATTTTGAATTAAAGTTCATCCCACATGGACCTGCTCCTTCTATTGGCTTATATAGCTTCCAGGGTCCCAGACCTCACTCTTGCCGCTCAACTCTGCACCTGCAGCCAGACTCAACAGCAGGAACATCAGGAGGAGCAGAGAATGCCACCTCCAACAGAGCTCCATACAGGGTTCACTAACTTTTCCCACACAGAGCTAGCTTCCATACTTCTGAGGCCTTGGTGAAACCAACTCTGCTGAGATCTATTTAACCTCTTGTGGCTATTTCATAACTCATGTATATGCACACACACACACACACACGACTGCTATGAGAATTAATATTAGTAATTAAGATCAGAAAAGAAACTTATGTTTGTCTCTACCAGCAATATCAAAGATATCAAGTACTACATGGCAAACAATGACCAGTGAGACCCCCATACCTTGTGAATTTATGCGACAAAGTGTGATGTTCTGGAAACACACAAACATGTTTCTGACACAGTAAGACCAACTGACCAACATCTACAGTGCAGGCTTTATTTCTCTTTCTCTCCCTCTCTGCATCCAGACCATTGGGAATCTTGTGCTTCCCAATATGGCATAGTGTATTCTTCTTCTAGGGAGCTAAGTGTGATAAACTATCTTTACAATGGCAGTTGCTCCTAAACTTGCTGGTCTTGTTAATATAAGTAAGACATACTTTTATTCAATCAATGAGCATGCCTCCAACACTGTAGGAATCAGATAGGGACCTGAGGCTTGGAGACACATGCCTGCACATGTTTAGTGCAAGGCCATCAGTTCCTCTGTCAGTAGCAACACAAGACTGATTCCTGGAGCTTTAAGCACAATGATACCCTCAACAGTAGAATGATAATGATCTTTAGAAAGGTACTGAGGACTCAATTGTTGCTATCAGCTTCCATAGTATTGGTATTATGAGGTTAATTAGAGGAAAGCTATCCTATTGCTACATTTATGAGACAGAGTTTCCTCCTCCTCTTGGGGTTGAGACAGGACAAGACAAAGAAGCCAGAGACAATATCCAATGTTACTTATCACCTGCCTTAAGGAAGTCATCTCAGTGCATACTCAGGACAGTTATGTGTGTTCAGAAGTGGGGGAAAGGGTGAAATGCACCTTAAAGTACTGTAGGAGATTTCTTCCTATCTGTTTATCAATATCTTCAAGAGAATTTCTCAGTTATATATAGAGTCAGCTACACATCCTATATGTCTCTCACAGAATTATTAAGAGTATATATGAGGGATGTGGTACTGATCTGGATGTAGAATGTCACTTCAATGATCAATAAGATTGACTCTACTGATATAGCTAAGTAGGTGTCTTAGCGTTTTATTGCTGTGAAGAGACACCATGATCACAGTCGCTCTTAGAAAGGAAAATATTTAATTGGGGCTGATTCACAGTTGCAGAGGTTTAGTCCACCATGGTACATGGTGGCATGCAGGCAGACATGGTGCTAGAGAAGGAGCTGCTTTCTACATCTTAATCCACAGGCAGCAGAAGGAAGCTGTGTCACACTGGGCATAGCTTGAGCATATAAGACCTCAAAACCCACCCACCTCCATAGTGACCCACTTCCTCTGCCAAAGCTATACCTACTCCAAAAAGGCCACAACTCATACTAGTGCAGATCCCTATGAAATTCAAACACCACAATAGCTATACTATTGTCCTCTCATAGATCCATCCGCACCTCTCCTGAATCTGTAATAGAAATCAAGGAAGATGACCTTCCCAATAGAGGAGGACCAGGCTTCAGTCAAGAGTATCTAATTAGCTGCATTCTCTTCTGAGAACCTCCCTACAATATTCAAAAAATACATGTGAAATGTGCTTAAAAACCGCAATACATATTTATCCCACATAAGGTCCTGTATCTGTTGATTAAGAAGCTGTGATTAAGATGATTGTTGGAGGAAGAAAAACTGCTGAGAATATAATTTTGAAAATTATTATGGGGACAAAATAGTAATTTAGGATGCGAACCAAATCCAAGTTTGGTTCCCAGAACCTATGTAGGGAAATTTATGGTCTCTGGTTGCTACAACTCCATTGATCTGATATTTCTGGGCATGGTGGACCACTTTGGTCATGTGCACACACATACCCACTCACATAGAAACACATACACACACACACACATACACACTCATAGATAAACACACATACTCACTTAATTAAAAATTAATAAATAAGCCTAAAATAATCAAATGTGATTTTGACTATCCTGGCTATATATTTTTCAAAACATAAGTTTTAAGCAAACTCAGACTCTGTTAAGCTTATTCCTCCTTGTGGTTAGGAAATTAGAAGAGATACTACAGGTACAATGGGACATTCAGGCTCCTGCTAGTCAAAGTGTATCTACCCTTTTAGCTCTAGATATAAAGAAGTCAAACAAAATCAACACCATAGTCAATGGAGAACAATAATGCATCAGTGGGACGGACCATCATGCATCAAAGTGGGTTTCTCTAAGAGACAGGAGGAATAAAGGGATCTCTGAGCTGAAGAAATTTAAGGAAAAATGGAGATAAAAGAGGCTGGCAAATTTTTCTCTCTGTCCGTTCCAGCTGAACCTGGAGACCACAGAACTGCCAGAGAAAGATAACAGCAGCAAGAATACTGGCAGGCAAAGACACCAAGTGTAAAACAGTACCTACTAGCAGAGCAGATAAATGGCTGTACAAATGCACAAAGAACCTTGTTCATTTGCAGTGTAGCTACATAAAAACACTGCAATATTCTAAGTACTCACAGGCATATAAAAGGATAAAAAAAAAAAAAACCCAATGGGGAATTGCTGTAGACATTAGCAATTATTGCCGAACAAGAAAGCAAATTATTTAAGAGTGCACATAGTTATACAGTATAACACCATTTATATGAACTAAAAGGAACTTCAGACATCTCTATAGGCTACAAAGTCTAAGAAGTACACTGGAACAAGATGCAATGACAAAGACTGGTGGTCAGAGGTCAGAGGAAATTAGGATTGATTGTGCAATTAGAATTCATTTTCTTTCCTTTTTAAGTATTTGTTTTATTTTTTGAGACTATAATACAATTACATTATTTCTTCCTCCCTCTGAAGACTCCTATACTCTATGTAGTTGGTACTGGATAACCAATTGGTGTACTCTTCCCCAAGAAAGACTATTTCTCTCACTCTTAGCTTTTCTTAGTTGTCTGTAGTTCTCTGTGTAGGGTTGAGGCCTCCTGGGCTTCCCCTGTCTACGCTAGCATGCCTGTTGTACTTGTTCAGCTCATGCTTAGGCAGCCACACTGAAGAAACTTTCTGGTTATAACTTCTGACATTCCTGGAGACACAAGCTTACAGCAACCTCCTTATTCCTCTAGATTTTAAAATCCTCCCATCCTCTTTTCTGCAATGAGCCTTGAGGCTGAGGTGTGAGAGTTGCATTGTAGATATATGCACTGGGACTGCTGTTGCAACTCTGCATTTTGACTTGTGGGGTTTTTCTTTGTTTGTTTGCTGTCTTAGGGGTGTTATTTATTTCATTTTGTTTGTTTGTTTTCTTTTTGCTATAGACTCCATCTGTTGCATGGAAAAATTTCCTTGGTGTGGAGTGAGGACTATATTTATCTCTAAGTATAAGAACTAAAAGTATAGTCAGGGATTACACAGGTTTGGTTTGGTTTTGTTACAGTTATAAGAATAAAAGCTGGAGAAGGGGTGTGGGGGGGTGAGTGGTCCTGGGTGAGGTCCCAAGTCAGTGGGGTCCCAAGGTAAGGGACCACGTGGGACAGCAAAAAAGGATCCATAGCAGGTGAGGGCAATAACACGCCAGGCAGATAGAGCTTGAATGAGGAGTTTATTTAGAAAGGGGAGTGAGGGAGAAGGGAAGAAGACATAGAGGAACCAGAAACAGAAGAGAGGAGAAGAGAGAAAGGGGGAGAGAAAAAGAAGGGAGTAGCTGGTGGCCAACAAAAAGCAGGAGAGAGAGAGAGCAACAAGAGAAAACAAAAGAGCGCATAAGTGGGCAGGGGTCTGACTTTTAGAGGGGTCCTTTACACCTGCCTGCAGACTAGTACTCATGAAACCCTGGGCTGACCAGAGTACTGCCTGAGTGCATTCTGCCAGGTGACAGGGGCAGGCCAGCATAATGCCTGAATCCTTACAGGTTTCATAAAATTAAATTATTTTCTGTAATATTCTTCCAATTTAAGAGTATGTATTCATATATCACTTTTATATGTAAAAATATAGAAAGAATTTTTATGCAAATGTATGTATTTTCATAACTTGCAATATGGGACTGGAGAGAGTTAAGGACACTGACTGCTTTTGTAGAGAACCCAGGTTCAATTCTCTCATCATCTACTTTACCTGGTGGCTCACAAACATCAGTATCTCCAGTTCCAGAGAATCTGGTGTCTTCTTCTGGGCCTCTTCAGTATGTGGTGTACAGATACACACACAGGCAAAACATTTATATGCATAAAAGATAAACATAAATTAAAAACCTAGTAGTGACAGTACTATAACCAAAGGTAGATTTCCAAATAGAACTATGAATGCCAACATCCATTTGATATTGTTCTGATTTCCTCTCCATCAATTAAAGCTGTACTCTTCTTTACTTTAAAACATGTGAACAAATTAAAAATGGGACCCACATGACTAGCTCAAGATACAAGGAAGAACATTTATTTGAATGGCACATCAAGGAAGGAGGCCTATCAAATGGGGTCAGAAGACAAATGGATGCTGTATACCAAAGCCTTTGAAATCAAGGTTAAGAAGTCCAAATTCTCATCGCCTCCCCTACTGGAAGCATTGCTCCTTTCTGTGCTGGGGAATCAACCTGGCTCAAATGGATGCATCCATGTCTATTCTTCTCCCCATGCCTGCATGGGTATCTTATCTCTATCATCTCTGATTTGACAATAGTTCCCAGAGGTTTGAGATGCCAGATAGAAACTTAAAAGACACACTTTCTTCTCTTCAGAGAGGCTTACTGTTTAAGGAGGATTTAGGCTCCTGAGGCTTTCAGAACCACATTAAAAACTGTCCCCCTCATATTTGTCACCTCTCCTGCCCAGTGTGCATTCCCCCACAAAAGCACTTGAGGACAATAGTACTTTTCAATGGTAAGTGCAGCACATGCGTTCATCAGTAGGAAAGGCTCTATTGTGTTTCTTTCATCTCCTCAGCCTCCTAGGTTCTTTACAAAGTAGAAGGGAATTATAAGCCCTGTGGAGAAAGGAGCAAAACAAATACAAGTAAGATGGCTGTAAAAAAGCCAGTGAGACTTCTTGCTGAAAACCTGGGATAGTGCTAAGTTAGTGGCTACCAGGCAGTGGTGAGCTAGGAGGCAGATCCAGTTCGATTTCTAGAATTTAGCCTGTGTGTATGATTTAGTCCCATAGCTCATGATGGATGTCTAAAAGGGGGTGTTGTGTCAGCTCATCAGACTCAGGAAAGAAACCCTCCAAACTCTGGGGATGTCTAAAAGGGGGTGTTGTGTCAGCTCATCAGACTCAGGAAAGAAACCCTCCAAACTCTGGAAGGCTGAGGCTACAAGATTCATAAGGCCACTCCATGCATTGTACACACAGTAGGCAAGTACTGAGGAGAAAGGAGACTAAGCAGCTGGGAGGAAGCTCTCTCACCTGCCAAGATGCCTGAGACTGAGACGTGCAGAGCTAGCTGCCTGAAAAGGGCTGTCAAACCTGTTGAGCTACCTGCAAGGCACACAGATAGATGCATTATTTTACTTCTATGAGTCACAACTTAGGTCGCAGTGGGCTTTCTCTTGATGCAGCTTCCACTAAGACACTCATGCTCCTGTAAGAAAACCCTCACACATATCCCTATAGAGAACCCCAAACAAACCGGTGAGTTTCCCAAGTTGGACTTTGGTAGAATCAACACCTTGGTCTACCTGTGGTGGTGACCTATTCAGGGATGAGTAGACATTTGCATCTCTTCATCCCAGGAATGCTTTCACACCATACACAAGGCAAGGACTTAATAATTGAAAGTGTCCTGAAGGCTCCTGACAGGGGGCACAGGGAGCATATACTCAAAGTAGGATGAACTTGAATGAAACTATCCTTAGGAAACGGATGAAATGTACAATGAACATAAGCCAATGGAAGTTATTCAAGACTCTTGAGAAGGCTCTCCTGATACAGGAGCTTGCTACCAAGGAACTGCTGGCACAGGAGATCCACCCAACACCACACAGGGTCGGCGGAGAGAATCGACTCCATCGGCTGTTCTCTGACCCTACACATGTGTGCTGTGGTGCACGCACACACACACACACACACACACACACACACACACACACACACACACACCACAGAGAGAGAGAGAGAGAGAGAGAGAGAGAGAGATAGGGGAAGAGAGAGAGAGATAGGGTAGAGGGGGAGGGTGAGAGAGTACATGTTAAAATTACTCACAAAAAAATAGAAGGGTTAATGTTTAAATATAACCAAATCAAGGACAAAAAGGCTTTCAGACCTATGCCCCCTTTTCGATGCCATACTTTGTTATGTATTTTCCAAAATTTTGTTCAAAATGGCCAAAGAAACCAGAACAAGAAAAACAGTCTAGAGAAAACAAGCAATATAAAAGCAATTGATACCAGTCAGACAATGAAAGACAGGCTGGCAAAGAAGGACATGACCACACAGGCAAGTGACCATTCACAGTCTGACAATGCATCAGTTTCTTTCCGCATGTCTAGTGGCTATGCATGTGTGCCAGGGTATGTAGGTGTCCCCTCTATTTTTTTGCCTGTACCTATGAGTCAGTGTATGCACGCCTGTATGTGAGAGTGTAAGTGTGGAGACCAGAAGTCAATTTTTTTTCTCAGTTGAAATCCACACTTTTTTTTTTTTTTTTTTTTTTTTTTTGAGACAAGTCCTCTCAATGGTCTGGTTACAGTATTGTCAGGTTATCAAGCCCCAAAGATCCACATCATCTCTGCCTTCCCAGCACTGAGCTATATGTCTACACTATCACATTTCAATTTTAAAGTGTGGGTTCTGGGATCCAACTTGGGCCTTGATGCTTGCACAAGTCTTGTGGACTGACCTATTTCCCTAGACCTGGTCTTCATGCATCATTATTCTGTTACATGACAGTATCTATAAGCATACAGCTGAACAATAGCAAGCCAAGTCCCAATGCCCAACAAAGTAGCATACTAGTGAGGACAATAGAAAGATATACAGGTGCCATAATATACTTGTTTTGGAAGTGAGGAGAAAACAGCATGTGTGATACATATCTTGCCTTGAGTCTATAGCTAAGACCAGACAGTCTCAATGGGAACTTTTGGACTCAGTTCAACCTGCCTGTTGCTCCCACCTGAAAATTCTAATCATCTCAGCCATGGAGAGACCATCTTACCCACCCTCCAGACATATCACAGCAGTCTTTTCTGTTCCTTTTGTTGAAACTTCCCCACCCAGAGTGGGCTGGCTGATAAAGAAGAAAATTACATTAGTGTAGGAGGCAACATGCATTTAATTTCCCAAATCTTTGTAGTGAAATGCGGTGTTAGCACTACAGGGCAAGTTGACATCTATCTTTCTTTGTTTTCTCATTTCTTTCTTTCTTTATATTTTCTTTTTTGAGAGAAAATACAACAGGAAAACAGGAAAGCCTAGAAAAGGCCAATGTTTATCACATCATTCCCATTCTGATTAGATGCCATACAGAGCTGGAACTGACAAGTGTCATCTTAACACACCTTTTACCAAGTGCAATTACCAAGTTTACACAGCACATCACAGCACATAGACCACTGCTATCAACATCACAGGAACATTTGCCCCTCATGTGAGATTATTTTTTGACAATTTTTTTATTTAAATTTGAAACAAGCTTGTTTTACATGTCAATCCTAGTTCTGTCACCCTCCCCTCCTCCCCTGTCCCCCCACCAACCCCCATCCCATCCCCGGCTGTTTTTTTTTTTTTTTTTTTTTTTTTTTATGACAGGGACTATCATACTTGAGGCTTCATGGAAACAATTCTTTTTGTCCTTCTTTGCCTAAAGTCTGGAAATGTTCAATGCTTTTTCAAAGTTTTCCTGTCTCTCCACTTCCTAGCCTTTCCTATCTATCTTTTCTTGGCCCCCACTACCTTGTTTATTGTGTGGGCTGCTGCCAATCAGAGCATCAAGACCTTGCTATCCTCTCCCGGTGATTCTGGCATTTATCCATTCCATGCAAATCTAAAATGATCACTGGTGTCATTTTCAATGTCTGCACTAAAGCAATTATAATTTCACACCTTGGACTTAACAGAAGTCCACAGTAGTTAGGGGACCACAGTCTGGTCACAAAGCTACTGGCACAGGCATTGGTTAGTATGGTTACAATAGACTGGATGGTTTCTGAGATGGGAACGTCATCCCTAAGGATTCCTGTTCCTTGAACAGGAGATATCTAACACAAATTACATTCACATGAACAGATGTTTCAAGTCAACTCAAATATGTTTCTCATAGAATTATGGCAAGGCTGAAATTTCACAGCATGTAGGAAGTGTCCGGATCCATAATGGTCTCAGACACATGCTTAATACATTCTTCTTATAATTAGAGTTCTGTTTGTCTTCCAGTTGGGTATCAGCTATGAAGCTGAATTAGAATTAAAATTTCTACTGAGTGCTATAACATGCACTCCCATCTCCAACCTTCTCTGCTTGCCTTAGCACTTCTCCCAAGCCACATTCCCAACTTCCATGTTCCTCGAACATGCCACCTTCCTTGGGAACCTGATGAATGCTGTTTCCTTCACTGAGGACACTGCTTTTAGATCTTTTTGGATATCAGCTTACAACTTCTAAATCTTCTTGTTCCTAAAAGAAATCTCCTATAACTACCCTGAAGTGTCATCCTGTCCCTACTGCCTTGTCTTAGCCCTTGTATCCCTCCTTCATCATATTAAAACCCAGGGTTTCTATTATTCATCTGCTATCTTCTTTGAGTCTGTTTACCTCAGCTCTAGAAGATTCCCAAGGACCATATTATATCTGTTCATTGGTACTCTGTCTTGCACACAATGAGTACTCATTACATAAATTTTATTTAGATGGATAAGTAGATGAAAGAATACATAGTGGTTATAGCCTTAAGCATGATGCTATAGTATATCTGTTTACATAACAAAATTTACTCTTGAAATTGAAATATGAACTTGATATTGTTATTTAACAGACATGTGCTTCAAATTTTCTATAAAGCACTTTAATAAAGCCAAAGATTATATGTCCTCAGTTAACTAACTTCAAAAATAGTATGTGGCATACAGACTGCTTACAAAGATGTTATTGTAAGTTTCTAAGAACTAGTCATATTGCCCATATACATTGAAACTTTTTTTCTTATAATAATTCCAAAAAATAAACATATCAATTGGCTCTTGCTTTCTATTCATTTATTGTCTCTTCAGTAAAGCACAATCTATTATTAGATGAATTGAAACAAAGCATGTCTTCACTGATGAAGCTTTATAATCCAACTTTAATGCCCTGGACATGAAAAGCTTTGTTCATATCAATATACAAATTTGCTTTGAAATAAACCTGTTTGTCTAAAGGGGCTTCACACATTTTGATAAGTAATTTTTGTGATTAAATAAAACACTAGATTTATTACTAATTTAATTATATATATATATATACATATATATATATATATATATATATATATATATATTTAAGTTCAAGGACAAGTTACTGGGGAAAAGGATTTCTATTTTTGTTTCCACAGAAAATGAAAAGATGTGGATTCCTTCCAGACTAATGTGGTTTGATCAAGCCAGACCACCTGAAACAGAGTACCAGGTGATCCTACATTCAAAACAGCTGGACAAAGCAGCCTTACAGACTACAGCTAGGATTTCTGAATCTTTTTCGAATCCCCCATGACAGCGCCCCTTACCAGCAGGAAGTACTTTGGAAAGAACAACGCTCAAATTCCCAAATATTGTCTATAAATGATTGTTTTCATTTTAAAAAAAAAAAGTGCTTCAGAAATCAAGTTTCTTACAAATGCCGTCAATGTAATGACATGGAAACATCCCAAAGAAAAAACTGGCTATCTCCAATGGAATTCTATGCACTTTGTAGAGCATAGTATATCCAGGTACCTGCTTTTAGCCTTTTGAAGTCCTTCTGCAATGATACAACTCTAAGTTATAGATAATTGGTAATGATATAAATCAAATAAGTAGAAGTGAAGATAAAACTGACTTTGATTCCTATCACATGGGGAAAGACACCATGGTATCTCTTTGCACATTTCCTCCAATCTACCTATGTGCTCCATCAGTTTGCTGTTCTTAGAGTTCTTCCCTACAGGTTGCTTAATATTTGGGTGGTATACTCATAAAGAAGTCTTCAACACATGATCAGTTTTTGTTTTTTGCATAGAAGACAGGAGTGATTTTAAAGTTCCAGTGTGTGAAAGTCACACTTCACACTTTCCTGTCACTTAGAATGAATAATGAACATGCTTATTTTTGGCTTACCTATTTTGTCCACACAAGAGGCCCCAGAAGCTCTGAAGTCCCTTTGCATTAAGTTCAGTTACCTTTATGTTAGTGGATGCAAATCAATATAGTGACGCTGTGACATACTCTGGGGTGTAGGTGACAGGCAGCATATAATATCATCAAATCACTGCATTTTAGGTTTTGAAAAAATAGGTCAACTGCTTGGACTAAGAAATATCCATGAGAATGTAGAAACATATCAAGTGCAAACATTCACTGTCCTGCAAATCTGAACAAACAGACCTCAGTGTAACTGTCAAGAACAATGCTGCAAATAGTTTTTCAGAGCTGGCATCTTAGCGAATCTGGACTGACTGGCTGGAGAGGAAAATAATGAAATGAAGAAAACAAAGACTAAACTAAGCCCTGCACCCTGGATGGCCAGCTGAGACACTGAAAACAACCTCTTTAATAAAGCCTAGCTGAAAACAGAAAAATAAGGGACATGAATAGGCTGAGCCCCTGCTGTCAAAAAAAGACTTGATAAACCCAGGGAGAAAAAGGCAAAATTCTCAAAAGATGCTCTACAAAAATATCAACTTGACATTGAAAGGCACTGTGGTAATAACCTAGCTGAACAAGAGGGGACAGAAGGCCATGAGAGGATGTACTGTGTTGAAAGGAAAAGAAAGAACGAACCCAAAGGGGCCGTTGTTCCATGAGCTTTCCTTGTGGGGAACAGTCAAACCTAATTTGGGAAAGCATTCGAAGAGGTGCCAGGTGTTTCTTTCATTATTTTTAATAGGAGACTATGTAATGGTACAAGAAATAAGCACGTTATCAATTAAATATACATGGTGAATTTTTGGTAAGATAATTAACATAATAATGGCAAAATGGTTAATTAAAAAGGTAAGAAGAAATGATTTCATGTAATTATCTTTAACCTTGGCTATACGATGGGAACACGGGGTACCATCAGAGATTTCAGACTCCAAATTTTAGACCCAGACATTCAAAACTAGCAGGTTTGCTGTATACTTGATATTGGGTCTTCTTAAAAATATCCCTATGTAATTGTATGCTGCACCTAACATGGAGAACTAAAACTGAAAGCATTGATTGCCAAACTCTAGCAATATCAGTATCCCATGAGGGCTTGTTCAAAAGGAGATGCTCAAAGTATTTGACTGATGGGACCTAAGAACTAGCATGCTTAGAGTGATCCTACATACTTATCCTTCTATTTCTACTTTTCATTTTCAAAACAGTGGATTGAAGAGATACAGCAGCCACAAACTAAATGATACTCACACTCACACACACACACACACACACACACTTTGAGACAGGGTCTTGTGTAGCACAGTTTGCAGTTTAGTCTTGGTTCCCTTCATGGCTGAGGGTGATCCTCCTATTTCCATCTTACAAGTGCTAGGATTATAGACTTAGACATTATACCACCACACTCAGGTACATGAAATGCTGGCTATCAAGCTCAGGGCTTTATACATGCTGGAACACAACCTATAGAGCTGCCTCCATAGACTCACCACATGCTGATTACAAAAGAAATCACATAAGTTTTTAGGCAAATATAAAGATAAGAATTACATATTAAAGGTTTTAAGTTTTATTCAGAGATTTGAAAATACAAAACAAACAAACAAACAAAACAGTATCTGGCCACAGAGAAGTCTCTCATTCTTATATTATTTCAGTGTTAAAATAGATAACATGTGTTTCCCATATTTCTTGGTATTCTGTGGGACTCAGCTGGAACAATAATACATTGTAATATAATTTAATCTTCTTGTTTGATTGGGAATATGTGCCTTATACTCACCTCACAACACCAAGTTTTATACTGTCAAGTTGACCTTTTTAACCACAAATGCCTTCCATTAATAAACAATAACTATTAAGTCATGTTCTTAAATATCACCTACCAAAATCCCCCAAGCAGAAGGAATTGAGATTTTAATAAAATGCATAAAATTATTGACATCAAAATTCACAATTTATGTACAAAACAGACCTGTTCTTATTACAATATACAGAATTCAGAATATTCAACTGAGATTTTTTTTGGCAAACTGAAACTGCATGTAAAATTTTTAATTTTGTATCATTAATGGGTGCATAAAACTGTCTGAGCTTTCATAAATCCTGAAGGATGTCAGTAACCTGAGCTGTCACATCCTGCAAGCAACAGACCAAAAATGAATCCTCCCAAATGTGGCCAAGAAAAGTCATGCTTTGTTTTATTGCTTGAGGCCCCCCAAACCATCCAAGATTGATGTCGACTCTGCATATTTTGTCTATCTCTGTCAAGTCCCATCAATTCTTCTTTCAATCCCTATTCTTGTCCCTCCATCTCAGCCCAACATTTATTAGCTTTGCATGAAATTCTCTCCTTTTCATGGGGCTGTCTCCAATCTTCTTTCTATTCTCCAATCAACCTATTTCCCACTGCTAGAATGAATCTTGTAAATGAGGGGTTAGCAAACCACAGTTTATAGGCCAAAGCCTGCATTCTGCCTTCCTAGTACTTTTAAAATTTTTAATGTGTGTGTGCGCATAGATGTCTATGTGTATACAAGTGTGTGTGTGTGTTTGAGAGGGGCCATATTCACACACACACACACACACACACACACACACACACACACGCAAACACACACACATATGTAGATACACTTGTATGTATGCAAATGGATGTGTGGGCATGCATGTAGATGTATTTGTGCATACACATGGGTATGTTTGTGGATATAATGATATTTGTGTGTGTGCAAGTGGAGATGTGTGTGTGTGTGTATGTGTGCATGTGTGCATGCATGCATGCAGCTATATCTGTGTATAAACAGAGATTATTGTATAAGCATGAGATACCTATAGATGTGGATGTGGAAATGTTTGTGTGTGAACAAATAGGTATGTTTGTCTATAACTGTGGAGGTATTTATGTGTGTGCACATGGAAATTCATATGTGCATGTGAAGCTGTTTGTATGTGTGTGTCCATGGAAATGTGTGTGTGTGTGTGTGTGTGTGCATGTAGAGATGTTTCTATGTGCATGTGTGTATGTGGAAATGCATGTGGGCATAACGAGATGTTTGTGTGTGTGCACACATGTGTGTGTATATGGAGATTCATGTGGAGCTGTGTCTGTGTTTGTGCATGCACATGGATGTAAAAGGGCAACATCTGATGTCTTTCAGATTGTCCACCACATTTTGGCGGGTAGGTTCTCTCACTGAACCTGGGTTCTACCAGTTTGGCTGGACTACTTAGGCAGTAAGCTTTAGCACTTCTGTCTCTGGCTTCCAATTGCACACTGACAGACCAAAGTTTTGACTTGGATCCTAGGGATTAAAGTTTGCTTTTCATTTTTACAGCAACTGAACCACTCCCCCAGCCCTAATGATTATCTTTGAAATTGCACTGGAGTATAAGCATATCTATTTAATTACTGTCCCATTCTGCTTTCTGGCTAGAAGGGTAGGTAGCATTCAGTGATAGCAACAGACATGATGATCATACAAAGTCCCCAAATATTTACTATATGGTTCTTAGCAAAAGATTTTCTAATCTCTTGCCTTTCAAAGTGTGATCAATGGACCATAAATATCAATATCAATATAAATCAATATAAATATCAAAAATAACCCTAGGCCTGCTAAGTCAGTTTGTGTTTTTAGGAAATCACTAGTAGAGCCACAGCATACTACATTTAAAAAGCACAAGCAGTTGTCAAGTACTCATGTGATGCTACAAATCACCTGCTCAACACCTCCCTGAGAATTAACAAATAACAGTACATGTGGTCTGTATATGTGTGACACTTCATTTAAGCCTTTAGTGAACCACAGAGGATTCTTGCCAAACAGGCACACTTCACTGGTAGCGATGCATAAGGCTCCAAACATCTCCATTTAAGCTAGCAACCAAAAATTTGCTCTGAAGCCCAAGGGGGTGACAGCATGGATTTCTCTGAATGAAATGGATTAAACAAGAATACACAGATGCTTACAACATTTTAAACTGGACTTCTATCCTCGATGAACCGAGTTAAAGACTGAGTAAGTAAAGTTAACTTAATGCTGGAAAGCATCATCCTAAGTAAGGGTGACCTATGTGAGCCCATTGAATCACTTCTTCACTAAGAACTCTTGGCACCTCACCTAGACAGAGGATAATGTAAGCAGCCAGGAAGATATTTGAACATCCACTGCAGAGAAAATCTCACCTGTCAGAGGCCTGACCCAAGAAGTACTTTACAGAATTTTCTAAAATTGCCTTTGTCTTTGTATGTTGATTTAGCAACCGTGTCTACAGTAGTAGAACACCTTCTAAGGGCCCCGTTGTCATTACCTATATTCTCTAGTAGCGAAGTTATCGGGAATGAGACAACTCATGCCTTTAGTTATTAGTCATGATGACATATTTTGCCCAAAGTGTGACAACCAAGTGACTGAGGTCAGATTGCAACAGTGTCCTGGAGCCCAGAAGACCTGGCTGTATCAGACACCAGGATGTTACTACATGCTACCTTTTAGAAGACAGAATTTTTAAATTGACTTGACTTTTTAAAACAAATATGAAATGAAGACATGTTCAAGATTCCACTTAATCCATTATTCATTCAGAAATTGGTGAAATATTCTAAGTTCAAAAGAAAAGTCAAATCAGAATCCATCTACAGGGACTCTAGGAATGTTGAGATGAATTTCAAAATAGACATGGGAGGAGAGGAGGCTGGCGAGATGGCTCCACAGTTGAGAGCAGTGGCTGCTCTTCCAGAGGAGATGGGATAGATTCCGAGCATCCAAATGGTAGCTCACAACCATGTATAACTCCAGTTTCAGGGAATTAATCCAACGCCATCATATGGCCTCTGTGAGCACTGCATGTAAATAGTGCATAGACATGCATGCAAGCAAAATACCCATAGACATAAAAAATGACAAAAAGAAATAGATGTACAATGAGTAGAGAGGACCACCCTCCACTGTACTGAATGTATGTATACAGATAATAACACCTTTCTACCACTGCTTTTTATCTATGAGAGAGTGAGCTACAATAGGTATGGCAACTCTGTAGGAAAGGAATCTCAGAACAGGGAAAGCTACTCATTCAAGTTTGTGTTACAGTCCAGCACACTTTCTTATGGATCCTATATTTCTTTCACTAGGAAGACATCAGGAAGTTCATGTGGGACACACTGTTCCCAAGCTATGCAGACCCCTATGCTCTCCTCACTCAGCATAGAAATACTTAACCTAGCAGTTGCTCTCTTAGTTGTGTGTAATTTTTTTTCAGCAACTGACCACAGACAAACTGAGCTCATAAGGGAAAATATTGATTGGAATGTACCATGCCCTCTGTTGGTACAAAAAAATTATACAGAATGGGAATAATGAAAGGAGAAAAACCATGGGCTAACATCCCAGTAAATTATCAAAGAACAATGTTAGTTGTCTGTGAACAAAAAAACAACTAGGAACAGCTTCTTGCTAGAGTGCAGTAAACATTTTTACTTCTAAGCCCCTGGTGTCCCTATTGACTGACATGATCAATAGTGAGAGGGAATAAGGAGACCTAGGTTGAAGGCATAATGTAACACAGCTGTCTGCAACATCCCTGAGGAACTGGTGGCAGGCATCCCTGCCAGGCCCTTTTTATTTTCTCTAGCTTCATTATCCAAATCCCAGGATGCTAAAGCTCCTTCAAGGAAACAGAGCAATGCATGTGTTTAGTTTACATGTGCCCTCTGTATATTTGAAATCATCTCAAGATTACTTTGTATACTTAACACAACCAATGTATGATAGAGATAGTACTTATCCCATTTGTTTAGAGGAAAGTGTTTTTAAAAAGCCAGCATGTAACTAACACAGTCACAGAGACATATTTTTCTCAGAATATACTGAACCCAATAACTTATGGACAGAAATGGTGACCCCAAAGCAGTTTTTAATTTCTCTATTATTTTCCATAAGCCCAAGTCTTACCTTGACTCCTGGCTCTGGTAACAAGTCCCATCTCAATGTTCCGTGCCTCATAGCACTCCCACAGTTCATCTTTCAATCAACACCAATTCCCTTCCTTAGGTTAGAGTCCTCTGCAAATAAAGTGAGTTCTCCTGCTAGGGTCTGGGTCCATGCTACAGTCCTTACTGACATCAAACTGAGTTCAGCACAGCCTGGCCACCCCATACTTTATTCTCTTACAGCAGAGATATGTATCCCATACCATTCTAGCATCCCCTTAGCCAGCGACACATTGTACACTCCATCTATGTCCATTATGTAAAGCTATTTCTATCAAGCACTACAGGCACTTACTAGACACCACTTTCTGTCACTCTTAGTGGAGCCTGGATAGCCTGAATCTCTAAGTTTATCTCCTTCTCATTTCACCCTCTCATTCCTAGCACTGCTCTTGATTGTTGTCCTAATCTAATGTGCACATAATTTCTGCTATTTAAAGCAAAAGTTGTTTTTTCTCATTCTCACTGCTTCTACTAAGAGATAGAAACAGCATTTCAACTATGGCATCTAGTGATTTGAGCTACAAAAATGTATATATTACACATTTATTTATTCACAAAGCAATTGTTGTATTTGACAGCAACAATAAAATCTATTAAAAAACTCTCTGTAGGAGTTTTCTTAAAATACTCATAACTGGTGTTGTTTTATTAAAATATTCACAACTTTTGTTGTTGTTTATGACAGCATAAACTGTCAATAATTAATTATAAGAGAAAGATATCCAGTAGCATTTTGAAGCCATTTTACGGCAGTGATTCCCTTTCATTAACGTGGTGTTTGCCCTAGAAACAGTAATAAGAAATGTATTCAACCTCCACATCTGTAATTGATTCCATTACAAGGCTGCACTGCCGTAAAGAAAGCCATTTCCTAAGAAGTCAGAGTCTGTGTTCATAGTTAAATGTATATATATTCTAGCAATAGTATTTACTAAGCATTGATTCAGTACAAAGTACCAAGTGGAGCAAAGGGGATTCATTTATCTAAATATGTGAGGAGTACTCTTTATCTGTCTGGCTGAGTTACAATCATGGGACATGGAAAGGTTCCTAAGTAATTTGAACATTTTCTACTGTGCACTAGTACCCTTAGAATGCAAATAATTTCATCCTGGAAGATAATTCACAAGTCTCAGGATGTTCCTGAACTAAAGAAGATTCCCAAGATCTCTTCTTCACCAGTATTAGAAAATCATTAAGGCTTGCTATGGAGAGAAGAGACTGACATAGTCAGATGCTTGCAAGCAATTGTAGAGAACTCCAGCAATCCAAGTTTCATGAGCTGTCACTGACCCCCAGGTTAGGGTGGGCTTTTCAGTGATGCTCCTTCTGTGGAGTCATCCATGCTCCTGGAAAGAATCCTCACCCACAGCCCTGTTCATCACCCAAATAAACTCATTGGCTTGTCAGGACAATCATCACCCGAGTCTGCTATCATTTCCCTATCTGAGGTGAATAGACATTTGTTTGTATCTTCCAAGGAAAAGCCACACAACACTATATCCCTATGAGGCAACTTAAAATCTCCAGAATTTTTCAAGGCATAGGTATATCTCTGTTACTCATGGCAACATTATCACCTTACAGTGGGCCTCTCTTTGTTTTAACAAGGTGACTTGTGGTGTGTCCTTAGAGAAATTAAGTTAGTGGCTCAGGACAGAGATGGATAGATGATTAGAAATTTCAGTCATGTGATACCAGCCAACCTCTGGGGAAAAGAAAAGGACTAGAAATGGAGTTCAATTTCATGGCTGATGATTTAATCTATTATGCCTACATAATGAACTAAAAACAAAACTTGTGGATCTGGAAGCTTGGCAGAGCTTGCATGCTTGGCCATATACTGCCTAGAACATCAAAGTGACAAGTGGGTAGAGCATTTCTGTGGATATAGGGCCAAGACCCTACTGGGCCCTCACCTCCTCTTCTGGTTACTGTCATTTGCATCTTTGTCCTGCAGGGAAATAGAAAATAAATTGCTTTTCTGAGTTTTGTGGGTCATGATAGTGAAGGTTGAAATCTGAGGGGAGAACAGATTCCTTCAACTCTGTAGTCAGCTGATCAAGAGTGTCTAGGGCACCCCCATTTTTACAGCTGGTAGTTTCTGAGGAAGGGACTTCATCTGAAGCACAACTGAGGGTAGTGTCAGAAGTCATTAAAGAAGGAGAAAGATGAAGAGAAAGGGAAGTGGAAGTTGTCATTGCAGAGGGGTTGGAGAAATGGCTCACTGCTTAAGAGAACATATTGTTTATTGCAGAGAACCCAAGTTTGGATCTCGGCACCCACATCCTGTGTTTCAACACTGTCTATAATGCGAACTCCCAGGAGGCCTAACACCCTCTTCTAGCTTCCAGGCATTACACTCATATTCATATAGCACCCTCCCCCAACATATACACATAACTAATAGTGTTTCTTAGATAAAAAGAAGTCGTTGGAGAAAAGAACAAAAATAGGTCCTAGGTTTGTTTAACCTGATTCTAGAGGCAAAGAATGTGATAATGAATTATCAATATAATTAATAAAAACAATAGTGAGTGCTGGGGAGATAGCGCTGTGATTAAGACCATTGGCTACTCTTCCAGAGTATTCTATTCCTAACCCCCACACAAAAGTTCACACCATCTATAACTTCAATTCCAGGCAATCTAACACTCTTTTTACAAGTGATACACAGGTACACATGCAGGCAAGATGCCCTTATACATAAAATGAAACAATATAAAACCATTCTTTTTCTTTTTTTTAAATTGAAAACAATCTTATTTTACATACCAAGTTCCCTCTCCCTCTTGTTCTCCCATGCCTCCCCCACCAACCCCCTCCCATCCACTCCCCAGGGAGGGTGAGGCCTCCCTTATATACAAAATGAAATAAAAATAAAAGCCTTATTTTTAAAAAGAGGTGATGAGACCAGCATAGAAGTGCTGTGAGGTAGGGGGAAGTCTAAACTCAAAAGAGGAAAGTCATCAGTGAGAGGGTTCATTTTGGTTTACTGTTCAGCAGGATTGAGAGTCATTAGGGAAATTGAAAGACCTAAAAAGTAATGTTAATGATGGACTAACCTAGAAACCAATATCTGTTCCTTGGAATTTGCTAGCTTCCTTTCACAGGGCCCTGAGATAAGAAGAATTCCCACTGCCCCTCCTTTCCTGTGAGTCAACAGGTGGTAAATAGGGTCAAGAGATAGCTGCAACTCTGGTTTGCCCAGACAAGATTAATTAGCACATCTGAGGCCCTGGGGTCTGCTGACCCTAATAGCAGACCATCAGGCCTCCAAGGGTCATGTACTCAATGGACAGAGGGTCCCACCCCCTCCCTAAGCTTGTGGGTTTGCCTTTAAAAACACCTGGGCCCAGGGGAGGGGGCTAATCCCTAGCCTGCATGCTGGAGGAGCCCGTTTGCGCAAACGTTTCCTGTTCATTAAAGCCTCTTGCGTTTTGCAGCAACTGGACTGGACATTGAGTTCTTGGGGTATGACCGAACCTGGAAGACTCCTCATTCTGAGGGTCTTACAAAATGAACTTCTGTACATGCATGTGAGGGTTTTTCCAGATTAGGTTAGTAGAAGTCAGAAGGCCACCCACCCCCACCCCTAAATTGTGGTGGACTGGGATCTTGGATCTCATAAAAAATAAAAAGGGAGCTGGGCCCAAGCATTCATCACTGTCTGCTTCCTAACTGCAGAGGCAATGTTATCAGTTGCCTCATGCTGCTGCTCCCACAACCCCTGGGACTCTGAGGCAAGGCAAACCCTTCCTTTCTTAAGGTGCTTCTGCCAGGCATTTTGTCACATAAATGAGAAATATAACTAATACAGTGAGCAAGGACACCAGCCACCCCACCCCCACCCCTTATTGAACTACCATCAAGGAGGACAATCATAAAATAAAATAAATAAATAACAAATAAATAAATAAAAATAACAACTAGTCAAAATCAGAGTAAAAAACCAAATGGTCTTTTCCAGAAAGAATGCTTCTCAACTGATGACTGTAAGGTACACCCTCCTCTCTTCTCTTTTGCTTGACTGGCATCTTTTTATCCCTGTAAAATCATGGGCAGGAAGATTGATGGGTCTACATCAGGGCAAATATGAAGTCATTAAGGAATGGCAGATGACACAAGAGTATGACCAACTTTGCAGAAACCATCCTCTCAATCATTCCCTCAATGCACTCTTGGATTCCCAAACTTCACCAAGCACAGAATCAATGAGAGCAAAAGAGAATTTTGTTAAAATGCAGATTCCTTGCAGGTCTGAGGTTTTGCATCAGAAACAAGCAGGGGACACTGATCGCCCTCCTAGGGGTTCTTTGTTACTCACAAACCCAGGTCCTGCAAGGAAAAAGGAAATGTGGGCCATGGATACGAAGTGAAAATGCTGTTTTCAATTAAATGGTAGTAACATGTTAGGAAAATTAATGAGAATCTGTTTATAGTGTTAGCTCGACTTCAACATAAAACTATCTGTGAGAAGTTGGGCCTGATGGCAATGGACTGTAACCTAAGTCAAATGGGAGGCTGAGGCACCAGGTTCACGGATTCAAGACTCACTTAGGAAAATTAATAAGCCTGTATATCAAAACACACATTAAAAAGTGGAGTGCTGGAGAAGTGGCTAGGGAGTTTACAGTACTCACTACTGGCTGCTCCAGCAGAGGATCTGGGTTCCATTTCCACCACCCACATAATTGCTCGTAACTCTTGTTTCAGTAGATCCTTTGCCTTCTTATGTCCTCTGCAGGTACTGGGCACACACATGCTGCACATACATACATGCAGGTACTAATACATATAAATAAAATACATCTTTAAAAGAAGGACGGAGGATAGAGCTCAGGGGTATAGCACTTGACTCTAATGTAAATAGCACCCATGTGCATTTAATAATTAACAGCATTATAAACTTGATGCTTACACATTTTTTATTGGTATGCCTATTCTGAGACATCATGGCTGGCTTTGCACTCACTATGTAGTCTAGAATGGCCTTGAAAACTGATCTTCTTGCCTGTACCTCCTAAGTGCTATGTTATAGACATGAGATATGATAATCATCTTGGTGTGAGGGTGATCTAATCCATTGCTGCGTGCACACCAGGCAGATGTCCACATATCCAGCTCTGAAGTTACCACATACTGAATGTGTTCTAGGCTCTGTGGAAAGGCTGCTGCAAAGGTCAGTGGGGTTGTTAATGTGTCTCTAGCTGGCAGTGGCTATACAGCTGAGACCCTTTATGCACACAAGAGCCGAAGACATCACTTGTCTTTGCGGAAGCAATTCAATTTGCCAGTTGTTTTCTGCCTTATAAGTAACCTTTAAAACTATGTGACAAGTCTACTGCTTTTCTGTGTCTTTGGTAAATTGTTGATTAACCCACTTTTCCTCTGTCTAACCTAGAATAGCACCTGTTATTTAAAGGAATGCTGAAATGGCACAGGGATCCACACAGAACTCTTCTCTAAGTAAAGCAGCCTCAATGTAAGAAATGGAATCTATTTTTCTCCAGAAGAGTAAATTCTTTAGGTTGTCAGCCTACAAGGCAGTGGGTGATCATTCAGCAGCTGGGCTGCCCAGGTAATGCTATTAGCATCTTTTATCCAAGCCCCACAAACACATTAGGAAAAAATGAATACTCTGCTATGCCCCAGTTTACAAGCAAACTGATAAGATAGCCACCGGCTATGTGCTCACTCCAACCCTAAGGGCACTGACTGTAGGCTAGTAGTGAGAAGCCCTTACTTTGGGCACCTTCCCCCATTGCTATGTTTTCTTGAAGACATTGCATTTTCTCTCTCAAATTGATTTTTCTAAGTCATGCAAAGCAATGGTTCAGTGGAGAAAGAATGGTTCAGGGGAGAGAAAAAAAAACTCTGATGATCACTAAAATAGAGACAATCCACATAGGCATAGTTGGGAATGGATATAGCTTTACATCAGGAATTGTCCATCACATCATCAAGAGAAAATAGTGCTTGATCCACACTCAATATGCATATATGGAACAGAAAGCAGAAGTTTAACATTTGTTTGTTTCTTTGTCTATTGCTAAATTCTCCAGGACAATTAAATTGGGAACAAAAATAAATCTCTGGGCTGGAAGATAGCTGTGTGTCAACCAAGTTCTTGCCACACAAGCAGGAGGACCCAAGTTCAATTCCCAGGACCCATATTAAAAAGAAAGGCAAGGTGGAAGGCTTTTGTAATCCCAGCACTGGGGAGGCAGACACGGGAAGATCCCTGGGACTCACTGTCCACATAGCCTAGACAAAAAAAGTGAGTCCCAGGTTATAGTGAGCAGACTCTCTCTCTCTCTCTCTCTCTCTCTCTCTCTCTCTCTCACACACACACACACACACACACACACACACACACACAAAAAAATTCCCAAAACAAGATATAGGATAACAGCTATTGAGGAAGACACCTGACATTTACTTCTGGCCTCAACTCCTATGTTAAAGATTCTACAAGAGTGACTGGTTCAAACTTTATGACTCTGGAGAGTTGAAATGTTGCAGGTCTAGAACCATATTACATTGGTCTATCTTTAGACTCCTTAAAATTCCCCTGCCTCTGTCTGACGCATCATCCTCCTGACTAAAACCATTGGAGATGTATTAACTTGACACTAAATCCACCAATCCATAGCAGAGTTTGCCCCTGCATGATGTTTCCACCAGTGTATCCTAAAAATGCCTTGAAGTGTTATTGATAAAAACTTCAGAAAACCACTTCTGCATTGGAGAATGCAATTGGGGCCAGCTGGACTTTTGTTCCTGGGGCATAGCTTCTTTTATTTGTCTCAAAAATCATGTACTCTGGCTCCTATTACCTCTGAGATAAGAGCCAAGTTTCATGTAGACAACTGGCTAAGAGCACAGAAAACCACAGATCACAGGTTAAAGGGATCCTTACTCTTCTAGGTTATCTGGGAGTTAAGAAGTATGCTATGACCATGAATAGGCCTCATGGCAATTTTAACATTTGCACTTGATCTGTCTCTATTCATAAGGAATTTTGTCTTTATCTAGGCAATCTCCACGAACCATTTAGTTAATTGTTAAATCCTTGACTATCAACTGGAGAGAGTCCAATCAGATTTCAGCACAAAGGGCTCTTCTTGCTTCCCACAAACTCCTGTCTTTCTATCCCCATTCCCAAGGTTACACCTAAGAAACACTGGCTGAACCCTGAACCCAGATCAGCCTTACTCCAGATTTTCCATGCTGGTAATGAATAGAATGCCTCCCCTTCCAGTTCATTTAAAATCAGCTTCCTCATATAAGCTAGAACCTCAGGCTGGCATTTCCAATTCTCTTCTTCTTTTAGTTTCTTTTCATTTCAGTTAATCAGTATAACTTTAAATTTAGCTTGGAGTCAAGATACATTCCCAGTGATGACACACTAGGACAGAGACAAAGAGGTTCACTCTTTTGTCTGGTCTGCAGCACACTCATTGAGTCCTGTGGGGGCTCAGGGTGTTGGTAGCCTTTCTACCAACTGTAGGTTGGAGAGCAGTGTTGATGCACTTTAGTCCCAGTACAGCATTCAAAGCCAAAGACACATTGACCTTTGGGTTCCTCTCCTAAAGAAAGAAAGATAAAAAGGAAGACAGGAAGAAGGGAAGGAGGGAAGGATGTAGGAATGAAGAGAAAAAGGAAGGAAGGGAAGTAGTGTGATGCTCATAAGAAATCCTTAGCCAAAGGCAGAGAGGTTTCCCACAGACTCTCTCATATCCTACATATGCACCAAGGATTAGTCTTTTTGTACCTGTCATATTTCACTTAGCATGAAGAATCCTTCTTATCCTTGCCTGCACTTCTTTCCTTCCTCCTTCTCTTAATCATCCTCCTCCTCATGCTCCCCCAAGTCTGATGAAGAATTCAGCCCTCATACAATAGGCAGTCCCCTTCCACAGAAATCTGGGGACATCAGGCATGTTCAGGGTGAAATGGTCACAGATTACAAAAACCTAGTCATCCCAAGTCACCACCTCAGACAGGGTTAAGGTGTCACATTTTGTCTTTAGCCCCCTTTGTAATTGTCTGCTCACTGACCAAAGTGTGCACAGGTCAAGAATAACCATTTATCAGAATCTCTTGTTTGTCTTCAACTGTTAAGCCTCTTACTGACTTTTCCAAAGTAACCAAGGTAATGCTTATCAAAAGTGATCTTGTGATGATGAATGCCAGCAGGAGGACCCCAGCTTCCTCAGTGCTTCTGCTATTAGTGGATAAGGCAATGGTTATGGCACATACAACCCTGTTGCTTCGGGGTCATCATCTGCATAAACCAATCAGAGAAGATAACAACAAAATAAAAAGAAACCTGAACATGCCATTGTACCTTTCTTTAATTCTTTTAATTTTTAGACTGTCTCATATAGCTCAGGTTGGCCTCAAACTCTCTGTGTGTCCAAGGGTGAGCCTGACTTTCTGATGACCCCTCCTATCAAATTCCCTAGTTCTGGGATTATACACACGATCCTTTATGCCTAGTTTATGTGATGCTGGGGACAGAGTTCCATTCATGGTTTTATTCATAGTATGTAAGTTCTCTTTCTATTGGCCAGTTCTATTCACCCTTTTATAGTATTTTTTTAGTTATCAAGTTTAGTAATATTAAATATTACACTTGGTCTGACTCCAGTAAAAATAGTCTTACTCTTTATATAATATAAAATAAATAAAGGTTATATAATTTCCATACAGTTGATAGTCATAAGCCTTAAATAGTTTCTATGTAAGGAAGGAAGTAGGGAGGAAACATGTAAACAATAAACTTTAGCTCCTCCAGTAAAATTCTCTTCCTTAATGCAAAAATACTCCAACAAAAATATAACAATATAGTTATGTGAAGGCTGGAGAGATGCTTCAGAGAATAAAAGCACTGACTACTCTTACAAAGGATCAGAGTTTGGTTCCCAGCACCAACATGGCAGCTCACACTGTTGGTATCTCCAACCCTACATGATACAGCACCCTCTTCTGGCCACTAAGTGTACCTGCATATACATGATGTTCAGACTGCATACAGACAAAATACCCATAAACATAAAAGTAAATAAATTAAAATAGTTATAAGCTGTATATGGTTAATAGTACCTCTGTTGCATGCTTTTATAAGTTATAATCAATATTTTTCAAGATAAAACCAAAATTTCGAACAAGTTCTACCCAGAGAAACATTGTTTTCTGAACCAAATTAATTAAAACATAAAAAAGAACTAAAAATCTCAACTCTTACTCTGGCATATTGGTTTATTCTTTGATTTGTCATAGTTTTTATGTCATAGCTTTCAATAATTAAAAAAGGGTACAGAGTCATATGGACTGCTGTACACTAGGATATTTAGAAACTGGAGAAATGTATTTATCACAGAATTTGGATTGTTCAAGATTCTGTTGCTGACACATTATTGACTCCCTTGTTCATAGTCTTAACAGGTAGGTAGGAAACTATGTTACCAAATCATCATTGATAGGAGAGCTGCTCTGGCTAGTTTTATGCCAACTTGACACAAACTAAAGTCATTTGAAAGGAGGGTACCTCAAGTCAGAAAATAAGGTCAGGCTATAAGCAAGATTTTAGGGCATTTTTTAAAAAGTGATTGATGTGGGTGGTACTATCTCTGGAACAATAGTCCTGGATTCTATAAAAAATCAGGAAATTGGGAATAAATCCACCTCAAGATCCAGCTATACTACTCTTGGGGACATACGGAATAACTATATCCTACTATAGAGACACTTGCTAATCCTTGCTCATTGCTTCTTAATTTATAAAAACCAGAACCTGGAAATAACCTGGATTTCTACTAACAGATGAATGGATAAGAAGTGTGGTACATTTGACATAATGGAATATTATTCAGTTATTTAAAAAAAAAAACAAAACCATAAAATCCACAGGTCAATGGATGGAGCTAGGAAAAAACCACTGTAGGTGAGGTAACACAGATCCCCCTCCAAAAAAAAAAAAAAAAAAAAAAAAAAAAACCCAAATATGGTAATTCTCTTACTTGTAGATGTTGTCAGCTTTTAAGCTTTCAATAGCCATGCTACTATCTCAATAACTAAAAATGGTTATGCACGCAGTAAGGGACTAGAAGGTGGGAAGAATCTCCCAAGGAAATGGGACTATAGGCAAGCATACCCATGCCCAGTCTTTTGGTTGTTGCTGTATTTTTTTTAACATGGTTGCTGGGTTTTGAACTCAGGTTTCTGTGCTAGGATAGCAAGCGCTCTTACCCCCTGAGCCATCTTTCCAGCTGTGTTTTCTTCTTGCTGCCTCACAGCTTGCAAACATCAATGCCCTGCACAATAAATTACATCAATAATTTATCTTTTCAATCAATGCTATGATTTTGTTTGTAGTTTTGCATAGCTGATCACATTTTTATAACCTGTTGGCTTTGTGTCTTACTCCCACTGCAGCAATTCCTCATTTATTGGCTTGGAATGGAAGTTATAGCCCAAGATACATCATGGCTAGCTTTAAAAACAAAAGATCGATAAAAGCTCAGCTGTCAGCACCATTGTTAAAGCTGTCCCTTATCCATCAGCCTGTACTCTACAGCAGACGGCTATGTAATTACGATTCTTCATAGCTCTACAAACTTTCCTTGACATCAACATGATTATTTCCAAGGAAGCTATAACTTTAAGCAATTCCCAGAACTTCAAACTGCAGGAATCAGCACCTTGGATTCAAGATTTGAAGTGTCAGCAAATCATCCAAAAAAAAAAAAAAAAAAAAAAAAAAAAAGATATTTCCAGAACAGTTGGCTTATGAGAAAAGCCATGCAGTTCTTCAAAAAAAATTTTCTAGACCTGTGTGGGTTTGACTCTTCTAAAAAAGCATTAAAAAAAAAAAAACTGTTCAATAAATTTTTGGACATCTCACAGAAAGGCAAGAAAAATAAAGTGTATCCTATGTAAAGAATGAGTACATCACAAGAGTAAAAAATGAAGAAAATGGTTAGTTAGTTAGTTAGCAAGAATTTGGGTTTAAGAAGTATTGAAGAGACTTGTCCCAGTGAAAAGAGTGTTTCTGATGAATTGCAATACTATGTAACTTTCTGGAAAGACCTTCCAAGCTAGGCCATTCCAAATGCATCCATCATAACATTTCTTGATGTGATAACCTGATAGCATCATATAAATCAATGGTTTTGAAACTTTCCATAGAGAAATGAACCAAAGGCTGGGGATGTAGCTCAGTTGATGAAGTGCTGGCCTACAACAAAGACCTGGGTTCCATCATTGTCTAAACCAGGCATGGCAGCATTTGCATGTAATCCAAGATATAGAAACAGGAGCATCTAAAGATCGAGGTTATCTACCACTCTATACAGCCTGTCTGGAATATGTGAGATCTTGCATCAAAATGATACAGAGAGAGAGAGAGAGAGAGAGAGAGAGAGAGAGAGAGAGAGAGAGAGAGAGAGAGAGAGAGAAGCTAAATAAGGGAAAGTTAAAATATAACTAAGCATAGTGTGGTAGAGGAAGGCACAGGTGCAAAATAGAAATAGCTATGAAAAGAAAATACAAAAACAGCAAAAATAATTAACAGTGATGATAATAATAACATGAAGCTTGCAGCTATGCCTCCAGCTTAGAAGACACCACTTAGTCATCTGAAAATTGTAGAAATGCTAAAGCACTTTAAAAGAAATATGTGAAGGCATCATGGGGAGATGAACACAGACAATAAGCACTGAGATGTCAGGACTGGAAGGAGGGAAGCATGAGAGGATATTCATGGAGAAGCTGCTCGCTTCACAGATTCGGCCAATTCAAAATGTATTGCTTTTTTATACTTTTACATAGAGTTCATCTATAACCCAATACCAAAACCAGCAGCTTCCCGCAGGGATGCAGATAAAGATAGCAGATACCAAAGAAGGATATAAAACATTAGTTAAATCTGAAAATTAGGGAATTTCAAAGGGAATTGAGAGGCCACTAACAGCATGGGTCTTAGGAAAACATCTCGGACTTTCAGTTCATGTCCCAAGCATTGTAGTAGAGCAGCAAGGGTTGAGGTTGGGGTGCATCTCAGTGGTAGAATGTCTGTTTGGCAAGCAGATGTTGCTGAGTTTTGTCTATTATTACATAAACACACACACACATGAAAGACATCCTAAGACTGAGCAGAAACACACGGACTCTGAAAAACTGAAACACTGTTCTAATCATCTCAACCACAAGGCATACTAAAGGGCGATGTCCTTAGGCTGAACATTATATGCAAAACTGAATTTTACCTAAAATATGACAATAAACAGGAGCATGATCAAGCAGCTATAAAGTACACAAAAACTTTACATACATTTCAGAAAACAGAACTGTCAGGGATTTGATAACTATGATTCCAGAAGGACTGAAGTTGTAAGAAGTTCCAGGAAAGAGTTGTCATCTATAAGAAGACCCACGTGTAAATAATAGAATTGAAGAACATCGTGTATGATACATGTAATAAGGCTGTAGAAAAGATGTTGAAATTGGGGGAACCGGTGATCAGAAATATTAAGGTGAAAATAATATGGTTCTGAGGATTTAAAAAAAATAAAGTTATATAAGATTCAACAAAAAGGGAGGGAATGATATTTTATTAAAGTTTTTCACATCTATGAAGGTAGAGAATGTAGTGTAGTAATATTAGGAGATATAGGGACAGTTCTTTTTTACTTAGCAGAAGACAGACATCAAGGTACATATACAAAATCACTGTCAGGAAGATAGAAAGACTGTAATAGCCGCAGGTTGGGGAGGATAATGACAAAATAGTATCTTCTGGACAAACTACTCCTGCACTCATGAGCTTGTAGCAACAACTGTGGTTGTCTGCACAAGACCAGCATATGAGGAATTATTAACAGTGGACAGCTGCTGGTGGAGAGTTCAATCAGCCATGATTCAGCAGTTGGCCTCACATCCATGCATAGATGAGCAGCTCTTTTGTAGCATTTTCATACAGACTGAAAAATTCAATCTCCCAGGGAAGCTCCTTAAGACAAAAGGCTAACAACTCAAAGTAGCTTCAGGAAACCCCTAACCTGAGCAGATTCACTAGGTTCCCTCCCGCCAAGAGTAGGTAACAAAAATTTCTGAGGCATGCTCTCAGAAAAGGCAAGCTGCAAGGAAGACTTGTCACATAATAGCAGCACGTACTGGATTTAGAGGTTTATTTAAAAAAAAAAAAATTCAAAAGGGGTCCTGAAGTTTGATAGGAAGGGTAGTACCAGGAGTGGGGGTGTAAATATGATTAAAATATGTATGCATGAAATTATCAAAGACTTAATTAAAACACCATAATAAAATAAATGAACATTTCAGTTAAAAGATAATAGTGAGAGCTGAGGAGATGGCTCATAAGTAGCAAGCATGAAGATAGGAATTTGGATTTCTAGACTTTCATGCAAATGGCATGAGGGTATGATGTACTGACTGTAATTACAATGCTGAGCAGCAGAAACAGAACTCCTGAACAAACTGGCTAGCTAGAATCCCTATACCATGAGCTCTGATCTCGAGTAAATACATAAAGTGGAGCGAACCCAGGGAGGTTCCGACATTAGCTGGAGACTACCAAATTACTCACACACTTGCACATCTGCAACTACAGACATGCAAACTGGCATATAAGCACCTTCATATGCCACACATGCAACACATGAAAATAAGAAAATAGATGAAAAACATATTGCCAGGTTGAATAGTAATAACAAAATAATTATACTGGCCATTATGCTTTGAAATTAAACACATCATGTGAATAATGATATGGAAAACTGAAAAAGTATATGTTAGACAAAGCACATTACTGTGGGCCACACTCCTAAACTCATACACTGAAGCCCACACTCACTTTGTGTTGCCTTTTGCTTAGATTATATTCAAGGAGTTCCCACTTTTCATATTTTTGAATTTTAGATTATCAGATTAGAAGTGTTAAATAGGTACTAAGTAAACACTCTATGATAAAAAACCAAAATGTATTAAGATGTGTAGATTATAGTGTATATGACTTTAATCACAGCACTTGGGAGGGAGGCAAAGGCAGGTGAATCTCTATGAGTTCAAGGCCAAGCTATTCTACATAGAGAGTTCCAAACTAGCTAGACCCTCTCAAAATAATAAAAACAGATATCACCCCATACATACACAAATCTGAAACCCTTCTAGTTTTAAGCACTTCAGAAACAATATGCATAGATCTTACATGAAAGGTATACATTTTAGGAGAGTAATACATTGTTTTAGTAAAGAAGGGATAATATGTAATAATGACAGATTTAGTCCAGCAGCAAAGCAATCCATTCCTGTTTTAATGCAGTAATAGCATAAACTCAAATGTTGAATGGCTTCAGGAGGACTTCCCGAAGAATGATTACTGGTGGAAGGAGAACACTATACAGTATAGAAATTAGATTTCTTGGGTATCTAATAAATGTCAGCAATAAGAAGCAGGTATGGACCACTGATTGAAGAAATAAACCTCTAAGGACATGACTCTTGTCACTTTTGAGTCAAGTTATGATAAAACATTAGACAAATTTAAAATGAGAAATGTCCTATTACATAAAGTAGAAGATCTAGTCTTCAGAAATGACAGTCATGGGCTGGGTTGGGAGTAGGCTCAGTGGGTAAAACTTTGGCCCAGCAAGTGTGTAGACCTAGAGTTACAATACCCACATCAAAGCTGGCCCCAATAGTGTGAACCTGTAACCCAGACTTCTCTATAGTGACACAGGAGTTGGAGACAAGAGAATTCCTGGAAGCTTGCAAGCCAGCTAGTCTAGTATATGCAATGACAAACAAGAGGTTTTTTCTCAAGCATGATAGAAAGTGAGGACCAATATCTAAGGCTGCCATCTGGTCTCTGCAAGCATATACCTTCAATCACACTGGTGAATGTGCACCCACATATATAAATTATCTACCATATACTATACACACACAATAAAATAAAATGTCACACACACACACAAGAAATACTACAAAAATACTCCACTCTAGAAGGGATGTGGGAAAGGAATCAAATGAATAACTAGTTTTAGATAGGATATAAAGACCTGACTGGTCAATCATAAAATTATAATCTTTCACTATATTAACACATTCCGTCAAATTCACTAGAGTTGTATTTATACTCGGACTGCAGAGGATAGTGCTACAATGCTTAAGAAATTTAATTATTTAAGGGTGAACCACAAAATCTATAGGACATCCTTGCCATTAATCAGAAGGGGATATTGTGTCATCAGGGCAAAGGGAAGAAGGCAGGAAGGGAAATAGGAGACTCTGGCTGTGTCACATAGGATAAAGGGTTGAGAGCAACTGAATCAGGGAAAAAGTACAGCAGATGCTCCTCACAGCTGTTAAAATTGCTCTAGATGTTTGAAGTTATTTCCAGTTAAACTTAAAAATGGTTAGTTTTTAGATGATAATCTTGAGTATGTCAACATGTTCATGCTACAAATATAACTTCTGGAAACAACTGCACTTTGTAAGGTAGCTTCCAATAAGGGTCTATAAATGAATTACAAAATACAAAGAACACTTCTGATACAAAAACCCCTCCATCACATGAGTAGAAACAAACTTAAAAATTATGCAGCCTTCATATAGAAAAATCAATCTAAAACATCCCCCCCAAAATAGGAAAAAATTATAGTTCAATAAATGGAAGGACACATCAAACAGGTTTCTTGTTTAAAAAGTTCAAGCCATTAATTCATCTCAAGAGAAGATCACCTGTAACCCTGATAGGGTCACAGGTTGGCCTCAAAATTACTATGTAGCCAAGACCAGTCCTTTTTTTTTTTTTTTTTTTTTTTTTTAAGAAAAGAGCTTAGTTTATTGAAAGTTCTGTCGAGAAAGCATAAAGTCAAAAGAATAGGCAAAAGATAGTAGTCGTAATAGGTATAATCAACTAGTATCTCACAGGCAAACTATACCCAAAATTTTATGGGTGATAAGGTATAGATCAAATCTAATGTGATAATGGACAAAGCATGTCACAGCAGTAGATATTCAAATAGGAACACTTGAAAATCCCGAGCTTATCAAGCACCAAAAAAATTAAAATGAAATGAAAGAGGTACCACAACTAGCTCAGCTAAAATGGATTAGAACAGATCAAACAAACAGGCAGTAGGCAGTACATAGAGGCCATACAGTGCTAATGAGAGAGGAAATGTGTGTAGACACTGGAGAGCAATTTTGTGTTGTCTCCTAAAGGTAAAATTGGGCATATTTGATATGTCCCAAGAAATTCATGAGATCTCTAAATTCCACAGGTTAAGACATACATCAGAGCTCAAAGGTGGCTCAGCAGGTAGGTGAGTGCTTGCTGTGTTGCATCTATGTAAAAGCCAGGTACAGTGGTATGTGTTTATGTCCCCTAATTTTGACTAGTCATGACAGGAAGATTCAAGGGCAAGCTCTCTGGTTAGTCTAGTAAGAATGGCAAAATTCAGGTTCTATGAGAGATGCTGTCTCAAAATGTAAGAAAGAAGACTGCTAATATCAAACTTTGTTCTCCAGACATGCATACAGTAAGCATGCATCAAGATAGGGCAACAGCATGTATTAAGTATTTGCATTGTTTTGGTGGTAAAATGACCTAAAACAAAAGCAATTTATTTAATTTATTATATTTGTTCAAGGACAAGTTACTGGGGAAAAGGATTTCTATTTTTGTTTCCACAGAAAATGAAAAGCTGTGGATTCCTTCCAGACTAATGTGGTTTGATCAAGCCAGACTGCCTGAAACAGAGTACCAGGTGATCCTAAATTCAAAACACCTGGACAAAGCAGACTACAGCTAGGATTTCTGCATCTTCTTAGAATCCCTCATGACAGCGCCCCTTATCAGCAGGAAGTAGTTTGGAAAGAATGACGCCCAAATTCCCAAATATTGTCTATAAATGTTTGTTTTCATTTAAATGGACTTGGTTATATAAGATAAATAAATAAATAAATAAAAAAAAATAAATAAATAAAAAACCAAAAGCAATTTAATAGGGGCAATTATTTTGGTTCAGAGTTCTCATCCATCATGGTGGGGAGAAACGCTGGCAAGAGCATGGTCACATTGAAACCAGCAGAGAGAGATGAATGCTAGTGCTTAGATCTCTTTTTCCTCTTCTCCATCCCAGGGCATCAAACATAGGATGGTGCTGCACACAATTAAGGTGGATTTTCATATCTCAATAAACCTCATCTAAATGATACCTTAGGGGCAATCCAGAGGCTTGTTCCCTTGAAGATTCTAGATACTGTCAGGTTGATAATGGTAAGCATCACACAGCATTATTTGTTATTATCAAAACCAAATTGATTTGTGAATCACAGCAAAATTTATATTTATTTAAAAATACACATATCAATAAGAGATACCTTAGAAGCAACACGGTTGTTTATATCTCATATATAATGCTGGTGAAAGAAAACAGATATAACAAATTGCATAATGCATGGTTTAGATTCATTAAAATGCTAGGACTAATCTATCACATTTGAAGCAGTCCATGGGTTGTTCATAGAAAATTGGAGCCTGGTTAAAATGAGAGGGTAAATGCAGAATTTGATTGCTGGGATAGTCTCTTTATCAGATGGACATCACATGAATATGTATTGTGTATTATAATTCCTTGGGACACATACTCATGAATTTTGCATATTTCTATTATAAAACCCCTTTATATTACCCACCAAGCATGGTGATGTGTCCATAAACCCCACAGACCAAGCTTCACTGTATCAAAAGTACCCCAGATCTCCAGGGTATATGAAGGCAAATACTTGTTTCTTATTAATGGATGTGGTGGTTGTAGGTTGTATTCTGGTTTGACACATGTACAAAATAGCTGTGACAGGCTTACAGAATGGCTCTTTCTTATCACACAGAGTTGGAACACCACACTTCTTGATCACCTTGTACTGGTCACAATAGTTCATAAGGATAAACATAACATCAAGGAACAAGAACACAAAAAACCTTACACCAGGAGCTATGGTTCACAAGAAGTCCCATCACCTTAACCTGCTATATCAGAAGCTTATTCTGCTGTCCTCAGCATTTCCAATTATGCTACATCAAATAACTCATGGTCATTTATAATCATCATACATATAATCTTCATTTCCTCTCCTTTGCCTTAGAAGGCCCTTCTACCCCACCACTTTTCTACATGGCTAAATGCTACCCAGGGCTTCTTTAGATGAAGTTGAAATCATTCAAACCTTCACACTCAAATTTCTTGAGCCTTCATGTGTCACCACTTGATCCAGCATTGGAGATATAATCCACAGACAACAGGTGCTTCCACTCTCTTGCAATATGAAACTTGCTTTGAGAATCTCGGTGAAAATTAGTATTTTATGCCTACCCCCATGCAATACAGTACCTATCTCCACTATTTCACATGATAGTAGTCATGGCATCTGTTTGAAAGGGGTCATGACCACTATATTATGGGCAATTTAATGTAACGATTTGGCTTATTGTACTGTTTCTCCAGTACACAGTAGATCATAGCTAGTCACTAAATATTGCATGCTTCAATTTACAATGACTTACAGCAAAGCCTGTCACATATAAAGGGTACAGTAACTGTTGTCACCCTAATGCTATAATTTATGCTTCCTAATTTATTAACATCATTTCTTCCTAAAAGATTATTATTTCAAGACCACATTTTTTTTTACCTCTTTTAAATTGGTTCTAGGTCTAGCATGCACAGCAATCATAAACAGTGTAGATGCATAATATGCATAAAGAAAGAGGAAAAGTTGAGTTATTGAATATATATATATATATATGTGTGTGTGTGTGTGTGTGTGTGTGTGTGTGTATCAGCTGCCCAGATGTGGAAACAGTGAGCTGAAATATCTTCTATTATCCTCCATTACCCTCATTCCCTGTCAGCACCTCCCCCCAAAATGTTGCCAAGAAAAATTACTCACATGGGGATATCTGAAGTCAGCAATGTATCAAGTCTGGATGTGCTAACTCATAGGGGATTAAATTGATAGCAAGTGACCACTATAAATATCATTCCCTGCCTCCTCTGAACACAGGGAGTCATTTATACAGTCCAATGCATCTTCTGGGTTCACTACTTAAGATGGTAGGAGATTTTTCATCACTACCTTTATTACACAGTATGACTTTTCCAGGCATCTTGATAAAAATGAATGAGTAGAAAAATGCTCTGGGAGGTGACACCTGCTGCTTACATCTGACAAGGCTACATTTTCATCACTTTTCTCTCAGCTGCTTCAAGGAAAGGCTGTGAGTCTCCTTCTCGCCTCCTATTGATGTGAACATTTTATCTCCTTTGGCCCCTACTTAGTTGCTTTAACTACCTCCAGAGCAGTGGCTTTGCTGCTTTCTGACTTTCATCCATCTTGCAGAGGTTAGCTGTCAACTAATTTCCTTGTTCTCTAAAGACATTTTAAAGCCAAATTATCAACAATGGCACCAGCACTAACAGCTAACAACACCTACTTCTATATACACCATACTGTATGTTTCTACATACTACATACTGTACCAAGTACACTGGACAGAGCCCTTTGTCTTGTTCGCCATCACCCTGTGGAATAAAGACTACTAGAATTCAGTTAAAAACAGAACACGATGACACTCAGACTTTGACTGAGATTCATTCAGTTAATAAAGAAAACCCAAAGACTAGAGTTTGGTTCTGAAGTTGAACTGTTCTGCGGCTCAACACAAAGATGACATCTGACTCTCTGAGTCTCTGAATGCATGTCTTTTGGGACTTGCTTTGATAAATTAGTAGCACAAGTGTCTAAAGGAACTTTGTCACATAAGCTTGAGAATAGGACTTGGAGTAACTGGGGCTGTGTGCAGCATTACATCTGAGCCCCTTTTGTCTTATGAATCTTATGGGACTTTACAAATATATGTGTACATTAACAACAACTTCTGTCAAGTGTGCCATTCTTACCCCCGCAGTCTTTCCAAACAATATTTTTGTTTTGTATTTAAGACTTCTCCCATGAAGCTGATTTTGACTTTGGAAACATTTTTGAGATCTGAGTTTATTTCCAGGAAACTTGAAAACCAGTGGAGCCTGCAATCTGTGCTCATGTCTAAACAACTGCCTGCATGTGATCTTTTCATATAGATAGTTTTTCATATGCTGACAGGTTGACCCAAGCATAGGAAACAACTATATCCCTTTAGATGATTTACCATTTCCTAAAGAAAATTGCTTTTACCATTTGGCAGAAGAAATAACAAAAGCTCAAGGTGAGTGTGTTCCACACAATTTTTAAATAAGAATGAGTTAGCAACATCCTTGGCTCTTCTACCTCCAAGCTACTGTGCAAAAGCTATTTCTATGCATCACCTAAGATATTCCTGAGGTCAGCCTTTTAGTGTCCTTACAAAGGACAAACTAGAGGCTAGAGAGACGGGTCAGCCCTTAAGAGCACTCACTGATTTTGAGGAGGACGCTGCATCAGGTGTTGACAGATGTCTATACCTCTATACCATAGAGGATCTGATAAGCTCAGCTGGTTTCAATAGACATCAACCAGCACTCATGTGATAAAAGAGTATATGTGCCAGAAAAACATTCACACACATAATGTAAACAGATTAACTTTAAATACAAAATATTAATATTCTATATTTGTTATCATCACATTTTTTATACTTCTGATTAGGAGGTCAAAATGTGGAAAGTAACTGGACATGACAACCTGTAACTATAATGCCATCCATGGGTTAACTGAGACAAGGGTATTTAAAATTTGAGGCTAGGTTTGGTCACATACTAAAACCTTGTCTGGAGAGGGGCAGATAGAGGATATAAGAGAAAGGAAGGAAGAGAGAGAACTATTATAAAGGGAGAAGGGATGATTTTTTTTCTTTTTTTTAATCTTTCTACCTCTATCCTCACTCCTCCCCACCTCCCTCCCTCCTTGTCTTTGTCCTTCCTCCTCTCTCCCCTTCATTTAATAAACAACTATTTTTTTTTCATTTTCAAATGAAAGACATTCAGCTGTCCTTATTAACACACTATCAACAGTCCCTCATCAGTAACACACTAGACACATTGTGGCCATAGACACCACTTTATATGAGGTCATCCCAAGACAAGTAGAAGGGAAGGAGGGAGTTTTGGAAGTTCAGATGAATGCAATCTAAGAGGCCCTGGGAAATCATGAGACACATTTCTCAGAACATCTGAGGAACTGACAGATGCTCTCCCATTTTGCTGAAGCTCATGAGCTGCCCTTCGTTCCCTTTCAAAATCGTTGCTATGAGGAGCAGCAATGTCAAGGAATCTATCTGTCTATGGCAACCTTATCTTCTCACCAAGGATGTATTAGTCTGTGCAGCATGGTAACTTCTGTGCTGTCAAAAAATATGACATTCGGCTAACACTAAGGAAAATTGCTGCTTTCTGAAACAGATTCTCACCTCCCAGTTCATGAATATTTTTCAAAGGGTCTCTAATCTCAAGATATCAAATATAGAATTTGATGTAAGAAAAAATGCAAATTTTCATTTGAGGAAAGACAGCATCTATGATTTTTAGTTGATTCTCCAAGGTGTCTGTGATGAAAAAGGAGATCATAAACCACTGTTCTTAAGGAAAAAAGATTTTATAAACATAGTGAGAGAAACAGAATCAATTAAATTTCTCACAAACCATCTTCAGTTTTTCTCTAATGCTCAGTACACTTGTACACACATAGGCATTGAAAGAGGAACTCTCTTTTTCCACCTTTTCTTTTAGACTTGGTTTTGCTTTTGGTTCTTTTAACACAGGGTCTTAATCTGTTATCCAGGCAAGCCTCAAACCTACAGCAATACTTCTTCCTCAGCCTCCAAAATCAGACTTAGAGATGTGACTAACCTTGCCAGCTGAAAATAGCTTTTTTTATTTACTCCTGTAATTAATCTCTTAATCACAATCTAACATTGGATCACTTACCACACCATATTAGCAATGGTGGCAAAGGACCCCAGTCATGACACTCTGAATGTGCTCCATCTCATCCACTTTGGAAGCTAAGTAGAATCAGGCCCAGTTAATAACTTGATGGGAGAGAGTGCTACAAAGGGCACATGTAGCCATTGCTCAATTGTCATTTACATGTCATTCACAAAAACATTTCACATACTGCAAAAGAAAGAAAAAGTATTACCAGGAGCAGGAGACAAGACTCTCTGAGCACTTTATGATGCCCACACAAAACTAAATCTTCATTTCAGTCTTTCTGCACCATGCAGGATTAGCTGCACCTCCATTTAACAGATAAGAAACCTAGGTCTGTGATGAGAAATCCAACTTTTTCTCTGAGATATGGGGATCTTGATTTGCAGACAATGGTATTCTATTTAATTTGTGTCTGGGTGGAAATCTCCAAGTCTGTGAGTTATGTATAAAAATGTTGAATTCCAAAAAACAAACAAAAAAACAAATACAGGAAAGTGGGATTGAAGGGATGGCTTAGAAGTTATAACTCTTCTGGCACTTGCAGAGAAATTTCTTGGCTTCCCAGCACCTACATCAGGCTCCTCACAACCATCTATACCTCCATCTCTGATGCCCTCTTCTGGCCTCCTCAGGCACCTGTACTCACATGCACATGCACACATAGACATAGCTGAACACATAAAAATGAAACCAAATTGTTTTTAAATGTCCTAAAGAGATTGGTAAAAGAACTCAAGTTGTTACTTTTAATTGACTGAATGGATGATCTAAAAGCATCAGTTTAAAGAACACAAGGAAAGGCTGGTATCCACTACCCTCCCCACCTCAAAGAATCAAAGCTAACTGAAATTCCAGGCAACAGCAACATAGAAATAAAACAATTGTTTCATTTATATAGACATCATACATACAGTCATACCACTCATATGTAAAAATTCAAATAAATACTTAGAAGTAACACATGTAGCTATTAACACAACCAAAACAAACATTTTTTTTTAAACCTACAAGACAAAGACTACAGACAAGCAAAGTCCTCACTGGGTCAAAGCTACTCAGCAGCAGAGAGACCCTAGAGCACAGGTTAAAACAGCAAAGTAAAGGAGATTCAGATGGAATCACAGGAGCCAGATCACATGCTCTAAACCAATCCAAAATCAGATAAGAAGGGACACTTGTCTAGAAAAATCTATTTAACACAACTAAATCACAAAGGAAAAGAAAATTTTAGCAGTCTTTTTACTGTTACAAAAACTGAGCAAATATTTAAACATTTTCTTTTTGTCCTTCTTCCCTTCTCTTTCTCTCTGCCTTCCTGCCTTTCTTTCTCTCTCCCAACCTCTCCTCTATCTCTGTCTCTCCCCACCCTACACCCACCACACACAAGCAAAGAAAAATAATGTACTAGTAAACCCATGCTAAATGTACTTTTTCAAGAAAAAAAAAAAGGATTGCTCAATGATTCTTGATAGTATTGTCTTGGTTATAAGACACATCTTGATGAAGACAATAAAGAAAAGTTATAAGCCAATCTATGCACATTATAAATTTATTACAAAATACTCTTCAATTTGCTATAATGAAGGTGACAGTGTAATGTGAACAAAAGTTATAAACTGAAGCCAGGTGTCACTTTCCAAAGTTTTACAAAGTTAAAATTAAAGCAAATGCTAATAAATTTACCCCATTAATGTGTAAGAATAAAAATAATATAATTATCTCAGTATAAGAAAAAGTGTGTGCCCCCTCACCTTCTGAGCCAGGGATGAGCAGATCCAGAGTTCATAAGAGCAAGAAAGCTGGCCCAATGAGCTGAAGCACTCAGGAAAGCAGGCTCTGCACCTCCCCTAGGCAGCACAATGGAGCCAACCCCATTAGTGGAGGTGTGGGTGAGCCAGCCCTTAAATTGTGAGCTTGGGAGAGCTGACCCCATTACTCATCTGTCATGTGGTGACATGAGCAGAGAGAGAGAGAGATGCCCTCCCCCACTCCACTGCACCCCAGAACCCAATGTCTGAGGCAGGTGGGAGAACTTGTCCCATGGACCTAAGAGCAGGAGACCTTCTCTGCTCCTCATAAACTACAGCACTCAGAAGAGTGGTCCCTACCCCATGCATGGGCAACATAGTAGCTGACCCTGAAGATGTAGGCATGAGAGAACCAGTCTGAGGATGTGAAAGTTGGAGAACTGGCTCCACACCTTGCTCATTGTTGCCAAGAAATGCAGCAGAGCTCACTGTGGTGGTGAGGACAAGTGAGAGCTGGCAGGCTGGCAGACCCTGCAACTACTCAGGCCCAAAAACCAGGGTTATGAGTTGGCCTATCCTGCAGACCCAAACCTGAAGGATCTCCATAACACAGAGCAACAACAGGATAACCAAGAGGAGTTCCAGTGAAGGTCCAACATTGATGGTGCAGCAGAAACAACAGGCTGTGAAGCATACCAATGACTCTCTACAATGAACACTTGCAAGTAAAGATGTGTGGATAAAAGTATGACTATTGGGTCATACTACAGCTTCCATGAGAAGACTGATTTTTCTTTTTTTCCTCTTAAATTTTATTTTCTTTGGCGGGGGGGTGTTTCAAGAGCAGAGAGAAGATAAGAAAGGACAGGGAAATTGGATGGAGATGCATAATGTGAAAGACACAAAGAATAAATAAAAAGAAAGTTTAAAAAAGCAAAAAAATCTGTAAATTTCAGTATCAGATCATGAACAATAGGAAAAACAAATCAGAAAAGATAACTATTTCTGAACTAAAAATAGAAAGTTTTAATCTATTTTATTGGCAGAAAAGTTTAAACTTTATCTATTGTCTGAAATTTAAGCTATTACTTGTTAAAAGATACATCCCAATGAAGGAAAAATATGATACTAATTACCACCCTACATTAGTCACCCCATCCATAACTGCAAAAGAAAATGCATAAAATTCAGAGTAAGCAGTTAGCAGGATTTGTAGCAGCTTAGTGCTTCTATAACATCCAAATGAAAGATTTTATACTATAGATCCTTAATTGATTGGAAACCAAATGCCAATAAATGGCCCATCACTGTTTACTTAAATATTGGCCCAGAGAACAAGTTTGGAATTTTAAGGCAATTATGATTAATTACTGAAAAGGATGCTTCCCAGATACACAAAAAGAGATGGAACATTTAAATTGAAATGTGTTAAACTGGTGGATGCTCAGTTTTGAATAATCCAATCATGTTGGAGAAAGATTCATAGATCAGAGTAGACTAGCAGTGAACCTCCATGATGTTTCTTGGCCAGGACTTGTGTCACCCATCTTTAATGACACTAAAATATGAACATGGAGGCACTGACCCCTAAAATCCACTGTGAAAGAGTTGGAGCCCAAGCATTCACCATTCCCTGGACCTGCACCATCTGTCATGCAGCTCCAGGGAAATCAGTGCATATGCATAGGTTCATGGAGTACTAAAGCTAGAAGGGAAACTCTCAGTCATAAAGCTTCACCCTGTTACATTTGGAGCAGAAAGACGAGTTCTGCAAGACTGAACAACTTACTCCAGTGTTTTACAATTGGTCTATGACCTTGCAAGGCTAGGCCCTAATGTTTCAGAGATCTAGGAAGCTTTGACTTGGAACTTGATGATATCTGTGGTCAACTTAAGGATGAACTCTAGGAGTCACTGCCCATATACACTCAGATGCTTCCTTTTTATCACTTAACTCTTCTCTGCTAGACAGTTGAAACATAAAATTTCCTTTTACAAATGCAGAGAGAGGACCTGATGTTAGGACACAAATCACCCTATAAGGTAACTTTAGAAATCATGGAAGTGTAAGAATGGAAATGACCATGTTTTAGTCATTATGAAATAGTGACAGTATATCACAGATGAGAGTTTAGGTTGAACAGCAATCTACTAAGTAAAGGGATTTCTGAACATTTGGGTGACCATTGCATGACAATATCTACTTATCTCTAATAGGGAATGGGTGACAGAGCAAAGTATGGATGTCACCAAAGTCCAACTTAGTGAATCAATGGGTTTTATTGGAACTATTTACAGGAATGTGGGTGAGGGATTATTTAAGGAACAGGACTGACTCAAAGACAGCTACATCACCAAAGTCTACCCAAGCCTGAGTGACAGCTCATGAAAGATTGCAATCTGGGATCTACTGTATACCCAGCAGGCTACGTGACAGGTGGGAAAGTGTCTTTGCAGTTTGGTTAGTCTATGCTTCTTCTACGAAGCTCTGCTTTGAGAATCAGTTGATTCTGCTTCTGCCATGTAGATTCTAGGGATAGAACTAAGCTGTCAACTTGGACACAAGCACCTTTACCCACTGAGCCATGCTGCAGGTTTGTGTTCTACACTGTGTGGTACTCATTTTAATGCTTTAATGCTCCTGAGAACACGACCTGAGTAGTAATACTCATTAACAAGATGAAAATAAATGAAAAACAAAGTTGTCAAAAAGAATAACAAGAATAAATGAAAATGGGACTGTACTAACAAAGTGGAAATCTATACAAGAGCTAATGGCCAGGGATAGAAGGAAAGTCATACTGGGCATAGAGATGCGCAAGAAAGCCCTGCTTCAACTGTTAGTACTAGTTGGATAGTCTTGAATGTATAACTTCCCATTTCTATGTTATTTTTTCCTGTCTGTCACTACAGAAAGCCCCCTGAATCCCTGTTTTGTTATTTATCCCGTTCTGATTCTGAGTCAAACGTTTTGGCTTACCCTATGACTAATGAACCGATTAAAAATCCATAAGACTCAGGATTTAATATAAATCTGATTTAATAATAACTCAAAAGCAAATGTAAGTGGACTGAAAGAGCAGCTGTGACATTGTGACCCAAGACACAACTTCATAATTGCCAGGGCATTTAACAGCAATCCTCAATTCTGTGTATTGACATAGTGTGAGTATACACATGTGTGTACCTTGTACTCAAGTGCACATAAAGTCTAAAAGAGGTGTCCAAGCCCCTGGAGCTGAGATTATAGTTGGATATGAGCTACCTGACATAGGTGCTGGGAACTGAACTTGGGTTCTCTGAAAGAGCAATACAAACACCTAACCACTAAAGCTGCTGCTGCAGCCTCCCCCCCCCCCCCATTTGAGATAGCTATATTACTTGTCAGGTTTGAAACTCCTTGTGTAAATTAGTCTGGCTGTGAATTGGAAGTCATCCTCTGACCTCCTGTCCCTAAGCTCAGCTCAAAGGATGGCTTTCTTCTCTATATGCATTTATTTTTGGTAGTGTCTGTATATGATACACAGAGGATCTACCTCTGAGCTATACCCACCATGCCTGATGCCATTCAGTGCCCACATCATCTGAGTACAGAGAGCCTAAAAGTGAGGTGGGGAGTGATTGAGGAAGGGGATCATTATTTAGCCCTGCTTACAAGAGCCCCTGCAGGTTCGTTTTACACCTTGAAGACAGTCTAGATGAGGAATAAGTTGCTTCTGTTGTCCATTAGTAAACACACACATGTCTAATGACTTACAAGCAGCAGTTGAAGGCTAGGAAACATTGTAGATGATACAATGCTGTATGTGGTTGAATGAGAAGGACTGTCACATCCATTGAGAGGAAACAACTCCAAGAGTAGTCCCTCCATTTCATTCACCAGTTTATTAAGCTTTATTCATTCATATACCACATCTATTAAGCAAAACTATTGACTCAATATGTTTCTCTAAATTGCCTTACTACTGCAATTTTCACAAATGGGTACTTTATAGCATTGCTGTGAGTGGAAAACCAACATCAATGACCCAAAATAGGTAACCAGAAAATCAAACTGAAAATGAGCCAAGTCTGCCAATTAGAGTTGAACTGTTCCTGTCTGCTCTAGCATTGGGATCAAAGTTAGATCTGCTGGATAAGAACTTGACAGGGTTAAGATACTGAAGATCCAGCAGCTTTAATCACAGATTTTCTATGGAAGCAATTAGAAACACTGTAAGATACTCAAATGTCTCAGTGTGTTTTCAGTGTTCTGTGTACCCAATTCCATAGAAAGACTTAGTTGTGGGCCAATGAGATGTCTCAGCAGTTCAATCTGGACAAGCTTAACAATCTGAGTTCAAACCTCATGACTCACTTGATGTAAGGGGAGAATTGATTTGCTTGGTTGTCCTCTGACTTCCACACAGTCACTTTGCTATGTGAACACATACACAGGTGTATTACATAAATAAGTTAAAGAAAAGGAAAATGGTATATTTCCTAACTCACAAAGAAATGTATGAATAACAAAGAGCTGCATATATGAAACAATTTCATCATGCCCTTACATAAGTATATGCATCTTATATAAAAGTAAAGGGAGAGAAGGCCAACTTCAATCTTTGGCATCTCTTCCTTCAGTCATTTCTTAGTTTTCTACCTTTATAAAGTTCAGTACTTGGGCCCAAGAGATGAATGAATCAATAAAGTCAGTTATCAGCAAGTATAACAACCTGAGTCAAGTCCCCAGGACCCACCATAGTGGGTTATCCTCTGATTTTCTCTCTGAGTAAGCAAGTACATGAATAGAATTTAACATTATACACACACACACACGTACGCACATACGCGCACACACACAACTGTAGCATATATACAAAATAGCATGGTTAATATTAGTAGATTCAAGCAACAATATTTAAAAAGTCCAGCATCCCAACAAGCAAAAGGAACTCTTCCATCATGTGTGTGTCCTTATCTGTGTGTTTGTGTATATGAGTGTGTATTGACTAGATATTAAACCAGGGGATTCAGCTCTCTACCACTGATCTACAACCCCAGCCACTACCCCAACACTTTACTAGGTGATGTTACACACACGGCTTCCTCCTGTTGGCTAGTTCCTTACTCCAAGGCAGCAGTAAGGCCTGGTTTTTGTGTTTCTGCATGACCATTTCATTTGCCTTTGCAGAGTTATATATGCCATAGCTTATCTTCTTGCTATCACATTTTTATTCTGTTTTTAAAACATACATATACTTGTGATTACAAAGGGAATTTTGTCTATTACATAAAATACAGTGAAAATAAAACTACAGAAAAATCTGTAATTATTTATAATCTCTGAAAACAACAAAAATCATGACTCTCAGCTTGCCATTTTTTCCTATTCTTTTTTAAAGTTAAGTTTGTCCCTTGACAATTTTACACATGAATACAATACATTTCGCTTCCTTGCTCTCTCTATTGTCTCTTATCTCCCTCCCACCTCTGCCAATCCCTCTTCCACGAATATCCCCTCCTTATCTGCCACTTTCACAGACTCGTGACTTTTGCTCTTATCATGTGGACCTTTAGTATAACCAGGGATATCATTACAACATTAGATCTGAACTGTCCATTGGAGCTGGGGGGGGGGGGTCACCAGGGAGTATACAGATAAAGAAAATGACACATCTCCCCAAGAATTTAACAACAGTGAATAGTAAGGACCAAGTCCAACCTCCATCCTTGCCTGCCTGTTGGCTGATTCCTTGTCCTGGAGAAAATCCATGGTGTCAGATGGATCCAGCTCTTCTCAGTGGCCAAGAATACATGACTTTGCCCTTGATACCTCCCCCTCCCCACCCTCAGTGATCACTGCTGCTGAGTCAGGAACCAGAGTGATCCCTGGGCTGTGATTTTTCTGACACAACAGAGAAAGTGCCTGCCTTTCCTGGAAAGAGAACTGACAGCATATTCTGGCCTTAAGGCCCACCAGGCTTCTTTTGACAAAACAGCCCTGGCAGATGTCTGAATGGAGTCACACCACCAATTCCAAGAAAGAAGGATCTCCTGCCTTCCACTTTCAGTTACATGGACCTCCTTAGCTGCCCAAGTTTAACTCGTGCCTCTGCTACAATATCCAAAGAGGCATTATTTCTCCTGGGATTATTCATAGATGTTTCTCCCCTCTTCTAGAAAAAGGTTTCTAGTACCTTTAAATATAAAGGCTCTGGGCATCTTCTCAGCAGGTCTCTAGTAGGGACTCAAATAGATGAGAGCTATTTCATGATACTTAATATCAAGCTCATCTCCAGTGGTCCTGGCTTAAATGATTTCAATGCTCTAAACAGGACTAGGGGGAACTAAACTTGATGCTGGTTAATCCTGTCAACTAGATTGAAATGAGAAGTACCCAGGATGTTCATAAAGCAGGCTGCAGGGAATGTCTGTGAAGCATTTCCAGAGAAATTAAACAAGGAAAAAGGCCCACCTGAATGGAGGATGCACCATTCCATAGCCTTGGTACCTATAAAAGGGTAGAAGCAGGAAGGCTGTTGATGCACTCACAACTATTTCCTAACTGCCCTAAGGTGATCTGCTCTGCCTTACTATACACAACACACAGTGCTCTGTCTCACTAGAGACCCAGAAGGTAGAAAACCAGAAATTTTGATTGTCTAAAATTATGGCCCCAAATAAATGTCCCTTCTTTAAGCAGTCTGTGTCAGGTGTTCTGTCATAGCAATGAAAACCTCACTTGTACAAGCTTTGAATGCAAAGACTGGAAGGATTGTTCCTAAGTCAAACAAATGTCTGTTGTAAAGCCTTTATGTTATTCCTCAGGAGTACATGGTAGGGTGATGGTCTGTCATCACAGGCTTTGGCATTACACACGCACGCGAGTGTGTGTGTGTGGACTCACGCACACACACACACACACACACACACACACACACACACACCAATATTTTTGTCCCTACTTTCCCTTGACTGCCTGACGAGCTTGATCTGAAGAGGGCAAGCCTTAATACTTCATTTATAAAGTGGGTGTTTGGGGCATTTGCCTCACACAGAGCTTTTGTGAAGATTACTAAGACAAACTAGTCCAAGTAGAGTCCTGTGCTTCAGGTTGGTATGGTGTAGGTATAAGTATTATTGTGGTGACCACCTCAGTTGCAGAGTAGACAGCCTCAGCATCTGGGATATCCACTAGTTTGTTCTAGACATACTTCATGCCCTGGCCCAATCTTATGTTCACAAAACAGCAAAGTAGTATGCTGCTCCACTGCTCCTCCAAGACCCAGTGGCCCACTTCTCCCAACCTTCCAAATTATGTTCTTTGAAAACTTGGGCTGTCATACCCTGTTTTCAGTTTCCTTCACATAAATCTTGACATTAAAGACTCCATAATGTGAAGAAATATTTATCCCACTTCCAAGATTAGGTTTCACCCTCAATGTGATACAACCATGAGTCACTTGGGAAGAAAGAACCTCAACTGAAGAGTTAGCTCCATCAGATTGGTCTGTGACAATGTATGAATGAAGAAGGAATGCAAAGCCTGTTGAGGGCAGCAACATCTGTAGGCATGTGGGCCTTGGCTGTATAACAAGGTTAGCTCATCATGAACAGGAGAGCAAGCTAGTAAGCAGCATTCATCCACCAGTACTGCCTCTGCTCCAATTTAATTCATGCCTTCGATTCCCTCAGTGGTAGAGTGTAACCTTCATCCCAAAAGCCCAATTAACTCTTTCCTCTCCCAGTTGCTTTTGGTCATGGGGTTTATCACAGTAACAGAAAGTAAACTAGAACACACACCAAATGGATTCAACTGTACTCCACCAAGGTAAAGCCTAATGTTTCATTTTGTCAAAATTCTTTTTTTGCTTTGATTACTCAATATTAATCAAATCATCTGCCTCCATGATCTACACAGTGGTGGTTGTTATGCTGCCCACCTCCTCCTAGCACAGGCAAGTGTTAGACAAATGGAGTTCTATGGGGCATCTCTAGAAATACAACTTTCCATATCCCAATATGAAGCTTTCCCACCTCCCTTCACAAATGAGCAAACAGGTCCATTTGTTAACAGGTTAGATAGCAGTGTAATACTGCATGCATGCTGAGTCAGTGAATGAGGCACAAAGTTTGTGATATTTTATGAGTAATGAACACCTTCCCATTAAGATTTTTGCTGAAGAATCTCTTTAAGTTAAAGGAGTAAAAGCACCAGTATGTAACCATTTACTGGGAATAAAATGTACTAGGGAGGTCCAGGAAGTTGTTTCAGTGAGTAAAATGCTTGCCATGAATAATGAGGTCCTAAGTTTGGGTTCCCAACATCCACAGAAAAAAAAACAGTGTTGATGTGTGCCCATCAAATCTCATCATTAGGGAGGCAAAAACAGGATTACTGGGGCTTGCTGACTAGACAATCTAGATGAATCATTAAGTTTCAGGTTCAGTAAGAGACTATCTTAAGAAGGAAGGTGGAGAGTGATGGTAAAAGACACTGGATATTGACTTCTGGATTACATACACACAAATGCATGTGCATATGTAACTGCTCATATGAGCATGTAAACATGGAACTGTACATACATACCATATAAACCACACACACACACACACACACACAAAGTAATCTGGATATGTGGAAATCTAAATTGCTACCAGATTTCAAGACAGATATAAATGACTATCTCTCTGCCCTCAGAAGCTAGGATGAAAATCCAGTTGAGATAATGATACTTTTCTGGCTTTTTATAGCTTTGAACAAATTGAGATAACAGACCTTTAATAACAAATGAGAACAAAGAATCCCACAAAGGGATGCTGTCCTTCTATGCCCTGCTGTCCATGGGTATCATCCCAGAATGTTGTAGCACTGGGTGGGTTAGCATTAAAAACTGGCAAAATGGCCAGATATCCCCTGTCCTGACAATTATATGTTTGATGAATTATTCAAGAAAGATGATTCAGGAGAAAATGAATGGGCAGCCTGCAGATATTTCTATCATGACACCTGTATCTTTTACTGAAGAATGGCAGAGCCAAATGTTTGCCTAGTCTTTCAACTCAGCTTACAGAAAGGCATCCTAGACTGCTGCAAAGATGGCTCAGTGATTAAAAGCATTTGGTGCCTTTGTGGGAACTGAAGTTCAGCTCCCAGCACTCACATAGTCTCTCACAATAACTCTAGTTTCAGAGGACTCAATGACCTTTTCTGACCTTTACAGGCACCAGGAATGAATGTACTGTGCATATATACATACATTCAGGCAAAGCACCCATAAAAGAAAATCATAGGATTACTTTAAAAAATGGAAAGACAGCCTGGGGAAAGATGCCAATATCTCTGCTGAGAAGCAGATGCCCAATCCCTGCTGTCAGTATGCCCCTGCTATTGACACTGTGATGTACACAGCAAGAGATTTGCAGTCCCAAGATTGTTCACAAACTACAGATCTAATTCAAAAGTCATTGATTAATTGTAACAATGAATAACTAAAATAGGACAGGAATATATTTTCTTAGGGCACAAATTATTATTTTTCGTAAGGTTAAAAATCACTACTATTACATACTATATTATTTTAAATGATCTATATTTTTTCTTTATATTGGTGATGATGATATAGAATCTCACTATATAGCTAGAATGTCTGATCTAGAACTCACTATGTAGTTCAAGATGACCTCAAATTCACAGAGATTCACCTGCCTCTGCCTCCTGAGTGCTGAGATTAAAGGCCAACACACACTAATTTTTTATTGTTATTTTGTTTGAGTGTGTCTGTGTGTGTGTGCATGTACATGCATACATAATCATGTGAATATCAGAAGACAACTTTCAGAAGTTGATTCTCTTCTTCCATCATGTGGTTTTTCAAGATCAAACTCGGGTCATGGGGCCTGGTAGAAAGAACCTCTGCAAATTGAACCTTCTTTCTGTCCCTTTATCATTTACTTTTGCTTCTCATGAAAGAGCAGAACATATTATGACTAGTTTATCAAAGCCACAGACCAGGGTTAGTAAGACTATAGATGTTCTTTTATGTGTTAGTGGTACCAGTTACATGAACAACACTGAAACTGTTGTTATCACAGAGACAATATCACCGATGTACCAGGGCACATCATCCACTGGATAGTACACATAATCCCAGAAAACTTGAATAAATTATTGCTTCCTCCATGATCAAAAAGTGTGTCCATAACACAATACAACTAGAAGAGCATACATTTCATGTAGCCTGGCAACTGTGAAATCACACTAAAAATTAATTTAGGAATTTGTCTTATTATGGCTTACGGATACTGAGAACCTTCAATTGTGGTGACATCTTGTTTGTAAAAGTAAAATGTGTCTGAAGATCAGAGGCTGGAGCTTGTCACTAGATAACAGACAGACAGGAAGTAAGATGGCTTGGCATAGAAAGAACTATAAGCAGGAGGAAACAGGAACTTACTCTCTTTTCAGCTGGGAAGCTAAGAAGGTAAGATGTGGCTGTGGCTTGCTCCTTCATATCTCATTTTTCAGCTTCTACCCCTATATCCGACTCCAGGATTTTATTATCAATACCAATCAGAACTCGAGTTACATCATCTAATTGTTTTGTTTTTAAATTAGTTTCAAATATGTGTCACATCTATCAACACCAACAATGCCACTGGAATGAAGACTACAGTGGGAAATGATGTTATGACTTGGAACATCCAGAGGGATCTACATAGAAATGAGATGCCTATGATGAAGTTACCCTGGGTAGGCAGCACGACCTCCATTTCTCAAACAAGCCCAGATAGGCTGAAGGAATCAGCAACCCATTTAGTAGACACTGTATGGTCATTTCCTCTGCTGAACAGGACTCTTTCTGGATTTTTTTCCCAAGCGTTTCCCTGGCTACATCACAGCTTACTCTCGCTGCTTCCTAAGCAGTGAGTTGTTCACAACACTATACTTGGGACAGTATTTCTGGCTGACCTAATATCTCCTATCATGCAGTGGGACTTTGGGTTCAAGTCTCACTTTTCATTTTGAAACATAATAACTCAGGTCACATCAGTACTACTCAGCGCCATTCACATAACACAAAGGCACAGCCAACCTGGCATGTAAGGGTTGCTGGACAATTATTCATTAACAAAAGTGGTACATTTACCAGGAACATCAAACTCTGTGTGGCTGCTGGTGTTTGGTGAGTGTTAGTGCAGTATCACAAGAGCTGAGTCTCAATCTTTCAGGCAGACCAGGAGTCAATGATGTCACAGGCATAACATACTTCCATCAGTCACATTGTAGATATATCACCACCAGTGTTAAATGTCAAAATCCTTCTCCTCTGAAGTGGTAGATGGTAAATATAGAACAGGTTCTTTTGAATAGGCTAGTTAATTCTCTTTGTCTAGGTGATAGGCTTTGGAATTTCCTGGGCTCTGAGATGTCTCCTAGGAGATGTATCTCCCAGGTGATTCCAAATGCTATCAAACTGACAATAAAGATTAGCCATGCCTCTGGCTTTGCTGGTGAGAGTGCTTCTAGGGGACTAGAACTGAGGAGGGAAAAATCTGCAGTGAACGTGAAGATATTGTTTTATGATCTAGGGTCACAGACTAAATGAGAACATGAATAATCACTAGTGTCCATTTCTCTAACTTGTGACTGCATATGCAATGCTATTAGCTGCCTCACACTCCTGCTACCATGCCTTCCCTACCCTGATGGACTGTGTCCCCAAAAATAATAAACTAAAACAAAATACACAGGTATTTTGTCACAGCAATGAGGCAACTATTGCAGATATTAAAGCTAAAGACAAATGGAGAAATTTTGAACTCCACTGAACCATTTATCCCTATGTAATACTAGTATTAGTAAATGTAAATTACATTGTTCTGTGTGTGCATGTGTGTGTGTGTGTGTGCATCTCTCTCTCTCTCTCTCTCTCTCTCTCTGTGTGTGTGTGTGTGTGTGTGTGTGTGTGTGTGTGTGTGTGATGTATGTGCAGGCATCAGTGGAGGCCAGAAGAGGGCATTGGGTTTCTAAGAGCTCGGTTATTGATGGCTGTGAACTTCTGTACATGGGTACTATGAACTGAACTTGGATGCTCTGTAAGAACCATAAGTGCTCTTGGCAGCTGAGCTCTTAATGACTAGCTCATCTCTCCATCCCCAGTTTCACTTCTCTAAAGTATGTATTTTCAATGAAGGCATTGAAAAAGCAGCTTTCAGGGCAGAATGTCTACATTGTTCCTCACCCAATAAAAATTAGCTGCTATGATTATCATGAGTATTGATTGTTATGGAACCAGTGAGGGAGAGAGACATCAAAATCTTTGGCCAGTGCAAGCCAGATATGCTTTAATCAGTGTGATTGACACATTATTCAAAATAGAACATTCATCAAATGTCAAATCAATGTTTTAATAAAATTCATAGTATTTATATGAGTTCTAAGTTATATCTGATGCCCCATAGGAAGATAGGCAACAATACATAAATGTACACACCAGTACCATGCTTGAGTGGTTGTATAACATTTGGCAAGGTAGTTGAATCTTTGATGTGACACTTTCTCACTATGTGACACTCAAAATGTTCCTGGGAGGTCTGTGCACACTGTGAAAACAGTGCTTGGCACTGAGCTGACATGATGTGGGATTCTCAGTCAAGGCTCATTTCTTTCCCTCCCTGTTTCTCCCTCAGGAAATAAAGAGTATCTAATAGGCTGTGTGCTCTGTGAGCTTTCCACACACCTTTGCTTTACCTTATTTCTCCTTAATTCCTCATTTAAACTCAATTTGTTTTTCAGGACCAGGAGTAAGCATGGGATGAAAATATGTTCATGATTATTAATGACAAAGATTACAATGTGGAAGACAGATGCTACCAATAACAGAGAATTGAAAAGGCCACAGACTGAGCTAGTTTAGAGGAATACCATGATGAATGTGATCTGAGACAGGAGAGTTTTAAACAAAGATCCTCAGAGGCAGGTAAGTGGAAACACAGCTAGGGAGTTTAAGAGAAAGAAGTGTGAAGGTACCAATGAGTGGAGTTGAGGATGTATACTTGTAATCCCAGCATTTGACAGGACAAGACAAGAGGATTGCTGCAGTTTGAAGCCAGACTAGGCTGCAAAGTAAAACTCTGTCTTTAAAATTTAAACAACTGAAAGAATTAACATTGAAAAGTAAATAAGAATGGAGATGTGTAAGGACTTTTGATAAACAGTGATAAACAAGGAAGTGCCAGAAGAGATTAAGGAGTAGGGAAATGGGGAGCCACAGTCAATTGCTAAGGGGTGCAGGTGGCGCTTCAGGGGTGGACCCACCATAGACAGAAAAGGTACAGAGGGGAATCTGCTTAGGGCAAAATGGGACATTGACATACAGGTGAAACTAAGAGAATCAGTGGGTAGAAGAGCATTGCCTCAAACGTCTGCACTTTTAAGAATGCCTCCACAGATATACACCTGTGAGTCTAATTTTAAATGTATTCCAGGAATGGGAAGATTTCTCAGTGGGTAAGAGTGCTTGCTCTAGAAGCCAGAGGGCTTGAATTTGAATACCCAGAAACCATAAAGCCCCAAAGCCATGCACAGCTGTATGTGCCTGTAGCCCTAGCATTGAGGCTCAGAAACTGGGGGACCCTGAGAGCTAGATGGCCAGACAGCCAAGCAAAGAAGGCTACCTTGTGTTCCAGTGACATATCATGCCCCAAAGCACTCATGTGGAGAGCTATAAAGGAAAACATCTAACATGCTGCTTTGGCCTCCACAAGGGAGTTCATAGCTCTCAGACATTTAGGCAAGAGCTAGCAAGCCATTTCTGTTAGGGGCCAAATACTTTAGGCTCTTCAAGCTTTTTGGTTCCTGTCAGAGAAACTCAGTTTTCCCATTGTGTCTTAGAAGCAATTATTTTATACTAAGTAAGTGAATAATTTTGCTATGGTGCACTGCATTTAAGAAAAGGAAGCTAACTGGCTGTTTTCAGACAGCTGTTTTCAATGAGCAGGAGAGTATTGAAATGAGTCCCATGATGTCATGACTCTGTTCTGTTCACCTCTATACTCATAAGAATCTAATAAGCTATCTATGACAAGTGGCTCTGTGCTTTTCAGCTAGAGTTTAGTAACTCTGAAAAGTCATTTAAACTGTCAAATAATTTTGAACCAAAGGCACACATGGGTTTCACTGGGCCTGAACTTCAAGCAAACAAACTAAAAAGACAAGTTCTAAGTGTGTGGTCATCTACAAGCTTCCCACTCTTCACTTTTAGGTTAATTGACATTGAACTCTCAGCTTATAAACATTCTGAGGTCAGTATGCCAGTACTTTAGTAGTTGGGGGAACAGAGTCCTTTGTTTGCTGGCTGGCAGATGAGTGGGCTACTGAACCTGAGAAATCATAATTCTGTTATCTTCTTACCAGGTTTCATTCACCTGAAAAAAATATAGGTCTCCCCCCATTGTGCCTTCTACCTGTTAAGCTCCTATCAGCAGCTAACAGAAGCTGTGAGTCTATGGCCTGAGTTTTATGGAGATGCCACTTCACTTTTCTGCCAAGCCCAGATGACTAGAAAAATGATGGTTCCCAGGATACACTGCTCAGCAAGATCTGGACCGTTGTAAGCTTTAGGTGTCATGGCCTGGTACCTAAAATCCTATTGAGCATCAGAAAGAAGTAGAAAACAGTTCTCTAATTTCTGCTGTCAATTTTGTCTTCAACTAAGGTTTCCTCAGTCAAAGTTACAAAAGAAAGTCTTAACCTTCTTAGAAAACCACTGCCCAACACCAGCATCCAGCCACCCACCCCATATAGAGTCCCAAAATATCACTAGCATGAGGCAAGTCCTCTTAGTTTCTTTTAGCTCAGAGTTTTTTTTCACAACTAATAAATGGAAAAGTGGATCAATGAATGAATATGTACACATATAGAACAGAGAGAATGGAAGAATAAGATGACAATCCATCCTATCTATTCTCCAATTTTTTTCTGACCTTTAAAAATATCCATGTAAAAGGTCAAGATGGCTCAGAAATTTAATGAGCTTGCTGTGAAGTCTAATGACTTAAGTGTGATCCCTGACACTCACATGGTGAGAGGAGAAAACTTGACTTCCAAAAGTTGTCCTCTGGCTTTCACATGTGTTCTGTGGCACAAGCATACTCACATACATACATGCATGCATGTGCACACACACACACACACACACACACACACAAATGAATGAGTGATGACTGAATGGATGATTGTTCAAGTATCCTGGGAGAAACAGGTGTGGTGGTACACATATTTCTCTACTTCCAGAAACTAAAATGATAAGGAAGGAGGGTCAAGAGCTCAAGGTCAATCTCTGATACATATTTCTCTGATAATATGTATCTCTGATACGGAAGACCTGTTCCAAAATGGGGAAAAATGTAGATAAGGCATGGCATTAGTTAAAGCCACTTCCTAGTAACATATTCCTACTTTATTCTAGAGGGGCACACTTTAAAAATTTCCAGTGCATTGGAAAATCCAAAATATATTTTTTTTCTGTGTCAGGCACAGCTGAAATAAACTTACTAAGGTCTCCAACAGAACCTTTATGTGTTAGTTACTGTGACACAATACCCGATTAAAGCAATTTAAGTTAAGAAGGGTTATTTTGGCTCACAGCTTGAGGGGGCATGGTCTATTATGGTAGGGAAAGCCTATAAGCATGAAAATAAGGAGAGAAAAGAAGCAAGTAAAAAAAGAAAGGAGAAAGGAAGGAGGAATGGAGGAACCTAGGGAGGGAGGGAGGAAGAAAGGGAGGAAGGGAGAAAGGGAGTAACGAAGGGAGGATGAGAGGAAGAGAGGATGGGTGGAAGGTAAGAAGGGGAAAGAAAATGGGAGAGATTAAAGGAGAGAAGGAAAGAGGGAGATAAAGAAGGAAAGTACAGAGGGACAAGGGAAGGAAGGGATGCAGGAAAGGAAGGGATGGTACATAATGAGTTATCTGTAAGCAATCAGTCATTTTCACCCAGAGTGTGAACCCTGAATGTGTTACTGAAGCCAAATCCCCACTTAGACCCTATTTCTTCACTTTCAGTGTCAATTTATTCAGGCCAGATACCCCCCCCCCCCATGCCCAGCCTGGCTTCTTTCTATGAATCTGTGGAAATGTGACCAAACTGGAACTAGAAAAAGTTACATTTTATTGTTAATAACATCACTATTACAGAGGTTAGACTGTCCCAGACAGGTATTAATATCTGTGGCACAGGACAGTTAGAAAGCATTCCTTCCATAGATGGTTTCTGGTGACTGTGGTTAATCACAGGCTGTCTTGCACAGGCAAGTAGAACAATAGTGGTTAAGCGTTATATGTCTGGTGTTCAGTATATCAGTGTAGCTTTGAGGAGAGTGGACAGTCATTTCTGAGTACCCGAAACACCATCAGGTAGACGAGAGGAAGGTAGACTATGAATGTCATTTTCCTGCTTAGAATTCCTTACAAATTAGACTTAGTGGGGAAAGACAAAAACACATCCAAAGGGATCCTATGTAAATACCGACAGCTTTAAGTTTCACTTGTGTTTCACACAGTAATTAGCTCTGAAAGCTTCTTTCATCCATTGTTTAGACAACATGCTACTCCATTCCACAAGAACGGGTTTTCTTTTTCTCTCACATTCATGTCAGTTTTTGTTTTGTTTTCCTGTTAGTCTGATTTAAACATAAATTAATTCAATCTCAGGATTTCCAGGAAGAGCCAACAGGAAACTAATTGACACATCAGCAATTAATACAAATCTCCTTCCTCCACTATAAGCCCACCTGAGGTAAAAAAGCAGATTCTGGCTTTATGGCAGCTTACCAAAACAGATACTCACCATCGCTCAGCAAAGGGTTGTAGTGACTGCTGTCAGAATGTCTCAACTTGAGTTGAGCAGGCCAAAAAAAAAATTCTTGACTACCAGCATTTTCAGAATGTTTTTAGTTGTTATTAACACTTTTAAATAAAGAATTTCTGATGATGACTCATCATTAAATACTTTCAAATTTCAAATTTTCCCCCAAGGAATCAGTTCAGCTCAGTTCAGTTCTTATTGCAACAATTTGTTTTTCCTAAGATTTTTAAAATTACATTTTACATATTATTTTGTGCCGCATCCATGTGCATGTGTGTTCATGTGTATGTGTGTGCATGTGGAGGGGCTGTACATGGCATTGCACATGTGTGGCTATAAGAGGACAGCTTTCAAGAATCGGTTCTCTCTTTCTATGATGTGAATCATGGGGAACAAAAACTTGCTTGGCGTTACCTGAACCATCTCACAGGCTCAAAAATCATTCTTTACACTGGTATCAGCACTTTGTAACCCATCTGCTTCCGTCCTAACAAAGGAGATACAAATACCAGAAACTGCATGCATGTGTGTCTATGTTTATAAATGTATATATGGATATGTAGGTGTGTAATCATATGTGTATATGTCTGTGCACATCCATGTGTCTGCATGTCTACATGTGAGGAAAAGACATGATGGCTGGGTGGCAACTCCAGATAGCTCTCTTTTCCCAGTACTACTTGTAGATTTGTAATGGGCATGGTAATACTCACATATATATGTAATGGTTATGGTGAATTTTTGCCTTGGGGTAGCATAATATATCCCATTTCTTGTTTTCTACCTTTTTTTCCAAGTGAGAGGAGATCACATTTACAGTTTTAGTTTAATTTAACTCCTCCACCATGAAAATGAGCACAGCCATGTTGTTGATGTAACTATCAGGCACAGCCATGGAGGACAGTGAGAAGATAAAGGTAAAAAGAGAACAAAGTTAGTGATAGGTAAGGTAGATAAACCTAGAGAACTGTACTGAGTATACTATGTAGAAGTTTATTAAGAGTAGATCTTAGAGCCTCTCCTCACCACATAAAAAGGTAAATATTGTAAGATAATAGATATGTTAATTTTCTTAATTGTAGCAATTACATAATATATATACACACATACATATATCTATATATCTATATATACAGCAAGATGTATCAGATACCTTAAGTGTCTATAATAGAACTATTAAAATTATTTTTTATTTCTTTATTTATATAACCATCTTGAAATTCTAATACAATATATATTCTAAATGATAAAAATCCTAACTAAAAATGAAAACAGACACTAACTCTACAGAGTACGTTCTTAGCATTAGTGACCTCTCAGAATATAACCAGAAAATAACCCAAAGTCTTTCTATCAATAGCACTGAGTAGAATATGTGTTTAAGATGAGCTTGCAACAAACAAATAAGTGGTAACAAGAGAAGAGGTTATCAAAAAGATATGCCATATGAGGACTTACAAGAGAGTCTGGAATAGTGTAAGAAACAGGCGAGGAGAGTGAGAGTTAACAGTGAAGACAGAGAAATCTACATGCAGCTCATGTCTTCCTGATGGTTCTCAGCCAGGGTTTTCTACAACTTGTCAGTGAAGAAGACCTTGTAAATGTATTGTTTATTGACAGGATAAATGATTTTAATTTCATAACAGATGACAGAATTAACTCAATAGTGAGTGGTCAGCACTGAGGTCTAGTTCATTAAAGAACATCACCACGTCATGTATTGGGAGGATTCATTGTGCTGATTAAAATATGAGAACCCACAATGTTGGCCCTAAGGAGAAAATTATCCATGCCTCTCATTAAAGGATGCCTTAACATGCTCTTAAAGGCAAAGGGCTCTTCTATGAAGAGAACGCTTCTCTACGAAGAGCAAATGACTAGGACTCCAAATGGTTCTTTTAAATATGCAGGATACTAAGTGTTCACTGAAGGCCAAGCAACTGATTCATTTTGGAACTAGCTCAGGGGAAACTGGAAATACTCACAATATATGTGAATGAAATTATATGCATACATATATGCATATGTATATATGTATGTATATGTGTATGAATATGTATTCATGTATATATCTTGACACATTCCCTTCTATTTCATTTACAAAAGCAGAACAGACATGAGACCTTCATGAAGGCAGATGCCAAAATTGTACACTGTCAGCAAGCATCTATAAAACTGAACTGATGTGAAAAATCAAAAAGACATTTCATATTGCCAGGAATTTAATTTAAAATGTAGGTTGAAGAACTATGGGAGAAAGGAGGATGCCCTTGCCCTCTCAGGTGGAATATCATGGTATTAATCTTTCTGTCACAAAACACTTATGAAAGCCTTAGCTTTGTCACCTACAAAGGATACAGGAATACCCTCCACCTCCCAAAGAAAGTGTTCCCCCTTCACCTGGAAAATGGCATTCTGGCATGCTGAAAGATTAGATGGTGCAAAGGAAGGGCCTGTCTGTTTTTTCTAATCCTTATTAATCCACAATACCATGAACTACATGGCAAAGCATAGATAATAAATATGAGTTAATTTAAATGGAATAGTTGGGCAGTAACAGGCCTGAGCTAATGGCAGAGCATTTATAGGAAATCTTAAGTCTTTCTGTTGGTTATTTGGGAGCAGGTGGTCAGGACAGGAAAACTCCACCTATGTCCTTCCCCTACTTTTTACTGTTTCACTTTAAGAACTCATTTAACTTTTAAAATGCTCAAATTCTGATCCTGGATAATGGAAGCCAATCCTACTCATATATAAATATTTACATATATACATGTATATTACATTAGTATATATACATATGCATTTCACTGGAGAGTTCTTGCACATATACTTTCATTCAGTCACTTTGCTGCCACAATTTAAATGCTGTAAAAGAGGAGAAGACTCTAGAAATAATCTTAAATGAGCAAATAGTAGAGCTGGCCCTAGTGGTATGGGTGCAAGTGAGTTGCCTCTGGTGTTATGGGTTGGGCCTGCCCATCACCAGCCCTAAGAGAGCTGGCCTGTCGGTTAGAATGGGGAAGAGCTGGATGGATGGCAAAGGTAATGTATACCTAGTCCCGCACCCTCTAGTCTAGGGGTGGGGAAGAGGAGGTGTTCTAATGAAGACCTGGGCTTACCGACCCAACTACCACCTAAGTTCATATCCAGAGCTTTGAGTTGGCCCACCTCAATATTTACCCCATCTGTGACCTTCTGGAGCTTGTGAAGAGACTGGTCCTGTTGACCAAACCATAGTATCTCCATGACTCAGGGTAACAGCAGGATATGCAAGAGGAGTCTCAGTGAAGGTTCAGTATTAATGGTGCGCAGAAACCAGAGGCCTTCTACCAGACCAATGACTCATTGCAATGACTCTGCAATGAAAAAGCTAATCTGTTTGAGCAAAAGGATATAATGTGTGGCATACTGTAGCTCCCAATGCCACTATGACCAATGAATCAATGATGGGGAGTCAGGGAAGACAGAAGAGTGAAGTGATTTTAGTTTTTATTTTTATTTCTAATTTTTAAAAATTTCTTTTGTTAGAAAGGCTAAAAGGTTAGAGGGTAGATATGGAAGAATTGGGAAATGAGTGGGATTGGGGTGCATGCTGTGAAATTCCAAGAGAATCAATACAAAAATTAAAAATTGAGACATCATTGATAGAAAATATCAATTTAGTAAGAGAGCATTTTAGAAAATATGGCTTTAAGACATTGGTGATATTTTTTTCATATTATGGCTTGAATCAGACAGATTTACTTAGCTACCTGATAGAACAGTACAGGCAAAGACTATCCTGAGTAAGGGAGCTTATTTTAATGACAAAGTGTGTATTAGTCAGAAGCATATGGTTCTTATATTCTTTTCCAGTGTGTGGAAATTACTCTATTTGGTAACCCCATAGGCAACACCTGTGGGAAACTGCAAGCATAAAATTGGGAGATATTAAAGCCCAGATCCTGATACTTGTCAAGATAAGGGCATGTACAACCAAACAACTTTCTTTAGAAATAAGAGAAAATGAAATAACAGTTTTCCAGGGGTATTTAACTTTATGTTTATATGGTGACTGATAATAGTCAATACTCTGGAGACTTCTTGTAGGAAGAGTGTATGAAATAATGGAAACAAAGAGGGAAACAGATTGCTATTGTGAGCTTCAGGTCTAGGTCATGGTTGAAAAGAATTGTACTGGTAAGGCGGTGCTTTTGAAAGAAAATGATAGAGAAATACAGAATAGCTTGAAGAAGCAAGAGGACTTGTTAATCAGCCAATAATTAAATGGGCAGGATTTAAATAAGGGGTGCTTCAAAGAAGGTCCCATTCTTTAGAGTTCCCATGTGACCATTTATTCCATGTAATACTTGATTATGTCATGAACATTGTAGTCACATCCCAAAGACCAGATGGATTAATATTGCCATTCCTTTCTAGCACATCACCCTTCCATGTGCATTCACATGGAGGCATCCAAGATCCAGAAATCAGTATCGCCCTTGGTAGGTTTTTTATTTTTTTTTCTTTTTAAAATTTAAGTGTTGTGTATGTGTGTGTATGTATATGGGACAAGTATGTGTCACAATGTACATGTTGAGAATAAAGATCAAGTTATAAGAGCCATTTATCCACTTCTGCCTTGTTGAGGCAGAATCTCTCCTGTTTCTGTTCCTGAGTCTGTGTCTATCTTGTACATAGTATATGGGGATCAAGTCAAGTTATCAGATTCATTGTACCTTCTTTCTGTCCCTAGCATAGTAAAATGGCGCATGTCTAGTGGCTAACAGCCAAACAGTGAACATATATATATATATATATGATGATTAAGTCGTCAGCAGTATCAGGGATGCAGAATGCAGAACATGAGCTCATGGTTTGTTACAGTAAAGGTAAAGCTACTATCAAAATTCACCTCAACATCTCCAGTTTCATGACATACCTACCACCTGCCTGTGTGTTGGGTCAATAGGAATTTACTAAGGTGAGATTTTGGATTTGTGACTTCCTATAAAATCTTTGTACATAGGATGTACTTGCTAAAGCATTCAACTAGTAAAAACCACTATGCAGTCAGTGAGTAACATCACAGAACCCTATCTTGCTGTTACATGAATTTTCTGGCCCTGCAGATCTTGCCATCCTTCTCTGTCCCAAAGAAATATGCAGATGCTATTATTATTTTATAAAGATCTTGGCCATTGACTATGATTTCTTATTGGCTAGCACTGACTTAATTATTAACCCATTTCCATCAATCTAAGTATTGCCATGAGGCTGTGGCTTACCTGGTTATGCCCAGCATGGTTTTACTCCTCCAGCAGCCTACATGGTAACTGCTCAATATCTCCACAGAGAAAAGAGAAGAGAGGAGAGGAGAGGAGAGGAAGGAAGGGAAGGGTAAGAGAGGGGGAGGGGATAGGAGAGGAGAGAGTAACTTCCTGTTTGTTTCTTATATTCTGAAAATATCACTTCCTGCCCAGCAATATCTGTATAGACCTCCAGACCTCTATGGTTATCTAGTGTCAGGTTTCTGCCAAGCTAATGTCACTCTAGGATCACATGATGATTTCTCTCTGCCTATAATTCCCAGAATCCTTCTTGTCTCCTAGTCCTACATATCATCCTTCTTGGCCAATCAGTGTTTTATTCATCAACCAATAAGGCAAACATATATACAGAGGAACACTCCCCATCATCTTGTAGCTATAGGCATGTTCTAAATACCACACACATTCTGAGAAAATAAGAAAATAGGATTGTATAACTTTACCCCCATAAAAGTGAAGTGTACTCTGAAAGAAATGAAAGGACTCTGGCCACCTTGAGCATGGTGAGCATGGCTCTGGCAGGCCTTGCCTTTTCCCTCATTCCCTCTGCCTTGATAAAAAACCATTGGGTTACACTTCAAAAGAAAGCCATCAAGGTCTGCTCCCTTATTTGGTCACTTCCTCCTCATGACGCTGACTACCACAGTCCAGCTATGAAAGTATTGAAGTCCGGCAATCTGAAACCTCCTTTGACTCATCTAATTAACATGACAAATTAAAATGAAACCCTTCATCCTAACATGGGGTTTCCCATTTTACAGTTATAAATGCCATTTGCCTATGGGCCACATCAGTCTCCTCTCTTTCCAGAGGTAGTCCTTTGTGACCCCCCCCATGGGGAAGAAATATCTCTGCTCCCTCTCCCTTGTTCCTTTCTCCTTCTCCCTAGTCCTATATCTCCTGTGTTTGTCTCTTATTTCCTGCCCCTCTGTCCCTCTGTGGCAAATAAATCTCCTTTGTGCTGAGAACTTGGACTTGGGAATCCTGAACTGATCATTTTCCTTTAACAAAACACCTGCAAATGATTCACTCAGTAACCAGTTCCAGACTCAGAGATGAGCTGTAGCATGGGGTTAATTACAAACTGTATCCAGAGGGCTTCTTTATAAAAGAAAAGGATCAGACATAGCAGTCCAGAACCCATATAAAAACCCAGGTACTCATAGTGGCGACCAGTAATTTCAATACTCATGAGGCAGAGATAAGAGTAGACTCGCTGGAATTTTCAGCTCAGAAAGCTCCTAAATCAAGTAGAGAGGATTTGAGGAGGGTACCCAACATCAACTCCAGCTATGCACAGGAATATATACATATGTGCATTAATTTCCCAACATATATACTACCAATATGAAGAGACAGGACACACACACATACATACATACATACATACATACATACATACATACATACATACATACATAAGAAAAGAAAAGGAAAGAAACTGCCTTGGGGCTGCCACCAAGAGAATAATGTCTCTGTGTTCTTGAAGGCCTGAACAATCACTCTGAGAACTTCAGGGTGGCCAGGCAGAAGGCTTGAATGTGGACACCATTTACCTAGTCATTCCTCACTGAGGAATAACCTGACAAGCAGGGTGAGAGGGCATAACCCCTTGATCTGTGCAAATGCAGATTCCACACACACACCACACACATCATTATATTTTGTTCTTGTTCACCCACCCTGCCCTCACCATCACATTCCCTCCCCACTTCTCAGTCCCCTTTCTCTGCTTCCATGTCAGAGCTCCATTCAACTTTCTCCTGAAATGTTGATTTAAAGTAGCCACAAAAGCATCCATACCCTCAAAGAATATTTCCAACCAGGAAAATAAAGAAATTAGGTTATGAACCTAGGTGAAGTATTAATGAACTCTTTTCTCCCCCTCTTCTTTCCCACCCACTTCCTCCCCTCGCCCTCCCCCCTCCTCTTCTCCTTTTCCTTTGCTTCTACTTCCTCCTCTTTCTCTGCCCTCTTATATTCACACATGCGCACACACACAAAGGTAGAGGGTTAGAGGTCAATCTTTTCTGATGTCTGTCTGAAAAGCAACGCAATGTGACTTGTGCTTCCTAAACTCGAGGCCTGGGCAAATCTTTTTTCATGCTACCTTTGCTTTTTTATCTAATATTACTTTTTCTATCCACCTCTCCTATTTAAACACTTTTCTTTCAAAAAGTACAGATTTTTCTCTCATAGCTGCTGAAAACAAATAAAATGCTATATCCCTCCCCTAACTGAAAATAAATCTAATATAATCAAAGCCACATTATTAAATCTACCAAAACTGAACGAAGTCAGTGGCCTGTGTTACACAAAGATGAGCAAATATTCACGGAAACAGAACATGAGATACGCAATCAAGACCATCTCCTTCCAAATTACTGAAAACTATTGAAAAAGATGGCCCCCACTTCGCAGACAAGCCTCTGAATCCACCACAGGGAGATTGTTAAGAGCTTCTCATCTGGAGACAATTCAGTGAGGCAGAACAAATAGGAAAGCACACAGGATCTTTATTCCAGCTTCCTAGTCCTAATTCACAGCTCTGTGATTCTTTTTTCATGACCTCTACTTACCCACGTGGAAAATAAAGTATGTGGCCTTATTATTGGGCTGCTTCCCATGATACACAGGTAAAAATCTTTCTTATTCATCACATTCCAGGTTTCCATAGTAGATTAAACCTGTTGAAATATAGTTCCCATGTGGTTATACCAGATTTTCAGTGGGGACAGAGGCTTGTTCACTACCATCTCTTATTTCAACTGCTCCTCCATCTCAGTCCTTCTATGAAAAGTCAGGGTCCAATCTCCAGAGTAGCTATGGCAGTGAAGTCTTTCTCAGTTTATCACCTATGTTTGACTCTTCCAGGGAAATAAACCTATTTTGTAAGACCCAGGGATGAATTGCAGAGAGATTCTCAATCAATTCAGATTTAAAATCCCAAACATAGCTCACAAGAAATATGATGTTTGACTTTAGTTTTTATCTATACCAAACATTAAACGGTGTTCATTGAATCTGGTGTCATGAGAGCTGGGATTATAATTAAAGATGGCCATTCCAGTCAATTTAACATACAATTTCTCCATAACCACAAACATCAGTGAAAGTCAGAGGTCCCAAGTCAATCTGGTAGAATTCTCAAAGATGTAGATGTTAAGGGGAATGCTTTCCAGAGAGGCAAATTGATAAGGAAAATGTTGTAGTAATCCCCAACATGGGTTCAGATCTCCTGGCCTTCCCACATTAGAGGCCAAATGAGTACAGTAGATGGGCTCTGCTATTGCCATGTATGTGAAGGTCAGGTCTCTGATTCTATTCTGAGAAAGTTGTTTACAGGCTTTGGGGGAACTAAAGTAGCAGAATAGTGAACTCTGTTTAGAAATAACAGGGAATGGTTGCTTGGATTTTTTAAAAAGTAAATAAAAAAGAGAAACCAGGATAGCTGGACCTCTTCAAACACTACTGGGAAATAAACTCTTGCCCCCTGAATGCAGGACAGACTAACTTCCAACAGCATTTACATTCCTGAAATACATTCCAATATTCACTGTCCACAAACCTTCTGTGAATAAAAACAGAGGAGCTAGCTACTCCAAGAAGTCAAGGACATTTCTAAAATTTTAAAGATGAGGAAAGGAAAATCTTTAGTGGGAAGAATGCCATTCTTAACAGCCTATGCTTTCCTTCCTCTTGAAAGACATGCCATCCCATATTTCCTTCACCATGATGCCCTTTTCCCCACCATCCACAATCACCATCTCTCCTCATTGGCCAACATAATACACATGGGACCTAAACTGGCTGAGTTTATCTGTGCTCATTTCCCAGGACAGGATTTATTCAAACTCTGGACAGCAGAACAAAGAACATTTTTCAGTAGTTTAAAATGCAAATTTTGGAAGAACGAAGTCAGTATTGAGTATCTTAGGCTCAATAATGTTACCACAACACACACCCAATTCTCCAGTGTTTGCTCCAATCAAGGTTTATTTCTTGATCCATACTGGGTATTAATGAAATGATAATGTCAAGGGGCCACTGACTCATGTGGTATACAGTGTTTTCATATTTCATGTTTTGAACAGATACATATTTACTTCATTAAAGTTTCCACTAGGGATTGCATACTATAAAAAAATGAATACAAAACTGTGAGGAGCCATTTTGTTACTCTGGGGCAAAGCTACCTACAAAATATGGTTTTAATGTAGAAGTCAGCCATAAAGAACTGTAACCCCTCCATATCAGAAAACACACATTCTGAGGTGTGGTGATCAGGGTGGGCTACTCTCTGCTAATAGTGATTAAACCAACCATTTGGCTCAAGACCAGTTAATCAGTACTTCCCTGGGATTGAAACACAGATAAACAAGTTTCCATTTCCACAGGGACCCTGAGTATTGTCCTTACCAAAAATCCAAATAGGATAAACCAAAACAGACTGAGGACAGTAGAAGTATGTGAGTCATGAGGACTAGTGAAGGTATCCAAGTCTTAAGACATATCAAGTCCTGGTTCCAATCCTCAACACTTGTTTTGCAAACTTCCTCCTCATATTCCAAAGTACATCTTAATAACCACACAACTTAATCAATTTTCTCATTATGTTTTGCATTTTTGCAACTGAGAGTGGAGAACATTCAAAACACAAATTAGCTCCTGAAGATGCTCAATACTTGTCAGAATGTGAACTCTCTCCCTCACACAAGGTTGTCCATGAACTCATCTCTTGGAAATCAGGCCTACTCTATACCTATCATGCATGGAGCTCCTGGTACTTTCCCTAGACATCTTATGTGGCTTCTCAGGACCATTTCACTCCATATGCTATTTTGTAATCCCTTGAGGCAATCACTCCTAGACAACAGCAGTAACATGGGAAGCCATTTTTTGCTTAATTCTGTTCAATCCTGACACCTGGGATTGAATTCAGTAAAATTCCAATAGGCTGGGAGCTTTCTCTGCACCTGGCACCTGCACATGCTTCATTCCCTGACCATTCCCATGCCAGCAGGCTCCTGATTTTGACATGGATGCAGTTACTTATGTGTGAAGTTCACCAGACTGTGTTCATTGCACATGTTTAATATGGCTTCTTGGAAGAAAATCACGAGTAGTTGTTGAATGAATGGATGACCAAGGCCTGAAGGTAAAAAATGGACATAACAAGAATGAACTAGAAGTAATGTCCTTTTCAAAATTCAGCAATACTGAGACTCTCTCTCTCTCTCTCTCTCTCTCTCTCTCTCTCTCTCTCTCTCTCTCTCTCTTAACTTTAACCAATTTCTGGCAAATAGATACCACTGGGAAGATTCCAAAGACATTAGGACTGGCATGCCAGTGTCACATGTTCAGAATACTATGAACTATATTTGGGCTTTTCTCTTGGTCACGTGTTGGTGACATAGATCTTAACTTGCTTACTGCAAATTCTGAAAATCCTTTCTTATAATATTCATCCTGTCACCTCAAGAGGTAACTGGTGCTAAAGAGATGATTCTTTTTTAAGAGTACCCACTGGTCTTCAAGAGGACCAAGGTTTAATTCAAAGTAACCACATGGTGGTTCTGAAGAGACTCTAACATCTATCCTAGGGGATGCAATGCACTTTCTAGTCTCTGCAGGCACTAAGCATACATACAGCACACATATATGCATTCAGACAAAAACAAAAAAAAAACCCTACTATACCCAGAAACTTTTATATGTCCCACCTGGTCCCATAGCCACATATAAAATAATCACTCAGAGGCTTAATATTAATTATAATTATTTGGCTGATGGCTCAGACTTAGTACTGGCTAGCTCTCACATTTAAATTAACCATTTCTACCAATCTGTTTATTGTCACATGGTTCATCACTTACCAGTGATGCTGGGACATTTTTTTCCTTGGCAGCTGGATGACATCTCTGTGACTCCATCTTTCTTCTTCCTATATCTGTGCTTGGATTTCCTGAATGGCTCTATCCTGCCTGGCTATTGGCAAAATCAGCTTCTTTATTAATCAAAGGTAGCAAAACACAATCACAACATACAGAAAGACATCCCACATTATCCTACATTAAAAGTTAAAAAATATAAAGAAGTAGAGGTTATAATTTGTAGGAACTCAACATTCCAAAACACTTTCAAGACACAGACTTCAACTCACTACCCAGAGTTTAGCTGTCAGTTGTCATAATCTGTATTGAATTAAGAGATGGTAAAATTAGAGTTTGGGAAGCTATGCCAACCCACAGTCTTTCACCAAAAGTGAATAGGGACTGCATTAATGAGATGCTGGGTTCTATGTTTTCAAAATAAATATTTCAGAAACAACTTATAATCTATAATTAGCACAATAAAAATGTGGTAGTGGTGGTAGTGGTGGTGGTGTGTGTGGGGGGTAGGTAGATGAATATATAAAGAGAAATTATATATAGATACATACAGTGGAATAGTACTAAGCCATAAAAATTAAATTCTTTAATTTTCAACCAGAGATATGACTAGGATATGTTATGTTTGTGTTCATTAGCATAGTATAGAAAGACAATCCAAATCATTGCTCATATGTGGGAACAAAAACATATTTATTTTTATAGAAGTAGAAGACAGAATAGGAGTTGTTAGAAACTGGAAGGGTGGGGAAGAGGTGAAGATAAAGAGGTCGGCTATTGCTTACAAAATACAGGTGGACAAGCAGTGTGGCATTCTATATCACAGTGTGGTGTAGGTAGTTATGAAGCTACTGTATACTTAGGGCTGGTGACATATGCTTGACATTCAGGAAGTCCTGGGTCCATTCCCAACAACTCCTCCAAATGCATTGTATATTTAGAAAGAGTTAAAGGACTTTTGAATATTCCTGGCATAAAGAGATGATAATGGTTTGAGGGCCTGGATATTCTACTTTCTTTAATATGATAATTACACCTGGTATATACCCACATCCTTTACCCCAAAAGTAAATATAATTTTATAAATTGAAAATAGAAACACATATACATTAAGATTGCCTCCACTTACAGAAGAATCAAGCAAGCAATTTTATCAAAAGTAAAATGTGAGAGACTGAGGGATCATGGAAGAAGAGAAGGACTGAGGGAGGTTGGACAGTATGGAGACTGACAGACTTATAAAATATATTATCTAGAATACTTTCTCACGGGGAAATTTTTTTTTCCTCTCCATTCTAAATTATTTACAGACCATGCTTTCTTGTATATTTACTTTGGAAGAGAAGATTTCAAAATGGGCATTCGTGAGGCAATAAACAGATGGGAAGAGGAACCCTGAAGGGAGCAAGATGGATGGATGGAGACTGTCAGCTCTGATCTTGGGAGCTGGGCAGCATTCATCTCACTTCCAGGAGCCAGGCAAATGCATATTTATACATTCCCTGAGCATTCTCCATTATTTAAATTCAACTAATTTGGGGCTTCCTTTTACCTCTGAACATATGCTATTTATCTCTAGACCTTGAAGGCAGCCCTTTGTTTAGGAATTAAGGTCTAAATAGCAGTCTCTACATTGGTTCATATAAACCAGGCAGTTACCTGCTTAATTTAGGTTTATGCTTCAGTGACTTTCAAATACCTCTCTCTTGTGTCTAATGACTTCATTTCAGTAGGTCTTTTCTTTTGATTTCATATCTTTATATATCTTAATTGTCCCAGTGTTAGACACAGGTTTAATGTTCACCCGAGGCACTGTGGCATGCTTGGGAGGAGGATCCTGTCAAAGAAGTGACAGCTATTTAGCTATTAGGAAGTCAGTGCCGAAACTTCAGGAATACTATAGTGATGCAGGTTGTGTGGCATCTCTTCTGTACTTATGTGAGGATTTGTATAAGCAGTGAGTCCATTCCTATTCCTTTCAATCAGTTCAGAATGCTAAATGGAACACTGTAGGTAAAGCATGTTAGAAACCATATATACTAGGTTTTTAAGATTGCTCAGTGGGTAGAGGTGCTTGCCTCTAAGCCCAAGAAGCAAAGCCAGAATCCAATAGACCTGATTCTGGCAAGTTGACCGCTGACTTCCACATGTGTGCCATGTCACATATATTACACCACACACACACACACACACACACACACACACACACCATACCACATACACATACATAGCACACCACAGACATACATACACCACACCCATACACACCACACCATATCACAGACATACACCACATACATACACACACATATATACCACACACAGATACACATCACACACATATGCAAATATACACATAAACTAAAACAAAATTTTAAAAAAGAAGCCATCTGGACAGAGATAATCCTTCCTTCTTACATAATTACCTTATATACTAGAGAAAGGGGAAGAAGTAACTTGACTATAGTTACAACAGAGGCAGGTAACATAGTCTTATCTCTCTGTGTGAATATATACAAGAACAAACACTCATTTTTTCCACTGTTCTATCTCTACGAAGTCCCTCCTTAGATGTGTTGTAGGAAAATGAGTCACCTGAAGACCCTACCCTGCCTTATACCTTGTGATGGTTAGTTGCTTGCCAACTTGATGGATTTTAGAGTCACCATGGCAACAGATCTGTGGGCGTGTCTGTGGTAGATTATCTAGATCAGGTTCATGGAGGAGAAAACACACCCTTCTTATGGGCAGCGTCATTCCTCTGACTGGGATCCTGGAGGGAATTAAAAGGAGAAAACAAGTCAAACACTGAGCAGTCATGGCCTTCAGCTTCCTGACCTTAAATGCAATGTGACCATTGCCCCTACCCCTGTCTCCATGCCTTCGCTATCGCAATACCCTTGTACTGTTAGGTGCTCTTGCTGGGTGTGCTGCCATAGCAATAAGAAACTAACTGACATACTTCTCTTTATCATCCTTAACAACCTAGTATTAAGTGAATGAAAGAATATGTTTCAATAAAGTTAAATGTTACTTAAATATGCTCGCCCTTCATAGAAGCACATGAGGCCATTAAAGTTAGCGTAAGTGAGGCACAGGATTGGTGAACAGTGAGATTAACATGGAAGACTTTATTTCTTTTGGTTTAGATATAGAGGGATACACTAGGGCAATGGATCATGAGGTAAATGAAAGGTGAAGCGCTAGCTTTGTTTAGTGTGGCAGATTTGTGAGTGCTGAGCTATACACTATTAAAAACAGATTTCAATATGGTGGCTATGCCCGCAGAGCCTCAGCAGCCTGAGGCAAGAGGAGCATGTTAGCACAGGATGTCAAAATCAACTTGAGCTGATACTGAGACTCTCAAAATACCCATCAATCAGCCAAACTAATAAATGAATCGAACACACCAAGCCAATGCAACAAACATACATAGACTGTATATGAGAGTCAATTCCACATCACTAATGAGCAACTTTAAAAACAGACATATTCTCTCTTATAGAGCCTTCAATCCACAAAATAAAAAACAGATTTGTTCTAAAGAATAGAAACCCCTTGCCTGAGCTCTGGCCCTTAACTTATGTCGTTATCTGGAAAGAGCCATCTACTTCCAAAATCAAATAAAGGAAAAAATAACAAATAAAAACAATTGAAAACCCTGCTGTGAAAAACCACAGAATGTTTCATATGGGATGCTGATACATCATATCTGTTATACAAACCATAAATTATCCCAGGGCTTCCTCAACTATTCCACTTAGGTCTGTTTTCTACCTAAGAAATGTATAAATCATATTGATGATATAGATAAATACAGTAGGCATAAACACCCAATATCTCTTTTCAATAAAATATCAAGAAATATATCTTAGAATGATTATTTGTTAGACATATAATTACCATTCTTTAAAGAGAAAAGAAAAATGCCTATTAATGAGGTAATTAATTGTTCTTAATTTTATATAAGAATAAGTCTATTTGATATTAGAGGATACAGAACATCCCCAACATTTCTCCCAGTTGATTGGTATTGGGGTAGAGTCATTAAAGCCACACCACTTCTCAAAAACACTAGGTTACAAAACTAAGCTTGTGTACAGGGTGTTCAGAAATTGTTGGAAATTCTGTCCTAATTTGAAGCCAAATTTAATTTAATTTTTTTTTATGATACTCAAGTCAACAACTCAAATAGCCTTAAAAATTCTAACATAGTGCAAGTCTAATAAATACCAACCTTTTGCATGCTGAGAAAGGTAAAGAGGAAGCTTTGTATGTACAAAGAAAACACCATAGTTCATAACACAGTCTCAAATCTGACTCTTGGTGTTTCAGTCAGTGTTCCCCGCTGTTGTGTTATGGTAGCATATTTTGAAACCACAGCTGAGGCTGCAGTGAAGGAAAGCAATGCTGCAGCACAGGTAGAAACAAACAAAAACATCTGAGACTGAGCTACCAAGAATTGATCACAACTGGGATAAACTGGAAGATGGGTGATGAGAAAACAAGGAGACGATAGGTTAAGGTGACTTCATGCTAACCATGGCACATGACTGAAAGAGCCAGAAGGAGCCTGGTGTACTCAGTAAGTCGAGTCCACAGTACTCCTGTGCTTTTAAAGACAGACTCACAAAACCCTTAGGAGTCTGCCTGGCCTTTCCATCCTTGCAAACATTATCAACCTGGAAAGAAGTGTGCACTGATGGGAGATGTCATTCTGTGTATGTTTCTCATACTGGTTAATGAATAAAGCACTGTTGGCCAATAGGAAAGGAAGATAGGAGGGACTAGGAAACAAGGAGGGGAAAGAGGAAGTAGTAAGCAGAGAAGATGGAGAGATTGGGGAGACCAGATTCCTGCCCCATTCCCCGGTAAAGAGACCATGTGGAAATACATAGAAATGGGTTAATAATTAAGCCAGAGGTAGCCGATAAGAAACAAGTAACTGGCCAACAGAATTGTATCTAATACAGAGTCTCAGTGTGTTAATTGGGGCTGGCGCCGCAACCAGACAAGACCAGGCGGTGGGCGGAAAAACCATACTCTTTACAAATGGTGCCCACGTGGCTAATAAGAACTTCCACTTAAAATTTAACAAAAGCTTAAAAAAGGGTTTTAGAAACAAAAGTACAGAGACAAGCAAGGTTTCTTGGTAGCAGCATTTTTCTCGGTTGGACTGTGCTTTGCAAGAGACAAGCAGATATTCGCAGGGCTCCTTTAAGGGAGGATTCCTGATTCAGCATAAGTGGCAAAAAACTGCAAGGCTTTTAAGAAGCACTGCTAACAATTTCTTGGTGTATATGAGAGATGATGGTGGAAGTGACCACATCTCCAGGCCTGCAGCATGCTGCTGGGTGGCAGCTTAGACCAAGGTGGTGAACACAACTCTCACTGCTGGCAGTAAACCACGGCTAACACAGCTATGATTTTCATTTTAGCAATGTTGTTGTTTACCAGATAAAAGACTCGTGGCCAGAAAAAGATAAAGATTTACAGTAAAGACAGATTCATATTAAGAAAAACCTCTAAAGGTTTACAGTGTGTTTTAAAAAATACATAGGCTTGGGGAAAAAAATGGTTTTAAAAGATAGAGAACAGCTGGGTATGGCGGCACATGCCTTTAATCCCAGCACTTGAGAGACAGAGGCAAGCAGATCTTGTAATTTCAAAGTAAACCTGGTTTTTTCAGAGTAAATCCAGGACAGATAAAAGTTACACAGAGATACTCTGTTTCAAAAAAAAAGAAAAAATAGAAGAAAGAGAGTAATAATAAAGCCACTTAAAGATGGAAAGCTCAGAGAGAATCTGGACACTGTATGGTATTATATTGTCTTTGTATTGTTTGACTGCTGAGGAAACAACAACTGTTGAAGGAAATGCTGCTGGATTAATTCAATTTATATATTTTAAAAATTCTTTGACTTCAAAATTTAAGTCTAAGGACAAGTTACTGGGGAAAAGGATTTCTATTTTTGTTTCCACAGAAAATAAAAAACTGTGGATTCCTTCCAGACTAATGTGCTTTGATCAAGCCAGACCCCCTGAAACAGCATTCCTGGTGATCCAACATTCAAAACAGCTTGAACAAGGCAGCCTTGCAGACTACAGCCAGGATATCTGGGTCTTCTTAGGATTCCCCATAAGATCGCCCCCTATCAACAGGAAGTAGTTTGGAAAGTACTATGCCCAAATTCCCAAATGTTGTTTATAAATGTTTGTTTTCATTTAAATGGGGTTGGTTATAAATGGTTAATGATTACAGCCAATTCTTTTTAAAGGTAAAAAGGGTATTATGGTATAGAAATGGATACTTTGCTTTGGAATGGATTTTAATTTATTGATACAATTTAGGTCAATTTTATGATATGTATATTTCTCCTCTTATTTAGGTATTGTGTTTTTATAGCTCATTTAGAAATGTAATGTATAATTTAGTACAGATTATAGATAGTTACCTATAATAGTTAAAACTTATAGTTAAGTTAGTTAGGTTTTCTAGATATACAGAGATGTATTTGAGATGAATAGGCATTCTTCAAACCTTTCAAAGACCTACAGAATATGGCATTTAAAATGGTTTAGGGTTTTCTTGACAGTGAGCCATAATTGTTGTTGGCAATACCACCTGCACCAGAAAGGAAGATGGACATCACAGAAATGTGTTATGAAGTTTGCTTTCAATATAGCAAGACTAGCCATTTGGACAAGATACTGCTCTTGTCTGGACTGTTTGACTTTGTGATGTATAAACTGGACATGCAGGACCCACAGAAAAGTGACTGCTGATTCAAGATGGACATTGCTACAGAGTTCTTGCTTCATGGAAGAGTCTGCCAGACAGTCTGCAGGACACAGAGAAAAGTGACTGACAAACTGCCAATACAAGAAGACTGTTTAAAGTTTCCTGCTTTGCTGAAGAGTCTGCTAGACACACTATGGCCTATGGGCTGAAGATGGAAGATTACAGAAGAACTTCAGGTGACTGACCAGGCAGTGAGTTGTCTTTGTCATTTCAAGAGTTTATATACTATCCTTTTGTGGTCTTTGAAGGAGTTAAAGACAGATAGTTATGGTTATAGTTTTCCTTCGTTAAGCTTAAAGATAAGTTACATATAGGTCTTTAGACTCACAAAGATAGAATAGATGATGGGATATTTTCTTAAATCTTGCTAAATTTTAATGGACTAAATATTGTTAACTGTGATTCTTATTTGATAACTGTTGTGTGATATATTTTACTATTTTAAGGTTAAAACTCTTCTTTTTATTTAGACAGAAAAGAAGAGATGATGGGAGATGTCATTCTGTGTATGTTTCTCATACTGGTTAATGAATAAAGCACTGTTGGCCAATAGGAAAGAAAGATAGGAGGGACTAGGAAACAAGGAGGGGAAAGAGGAAGTAGTAAGCAGAGAAGATGGAGAGATTGGGGAGACCAGATTCCTGCCCCATTCCCCGGTAAAGAGACCATGTGGAAATACATAGAAATGGGTTAATAATTAAGACAAAGGTAGCTGATAAGAAACAAGTAACTGGCCAACAGAACTGTATCTAATACAGAGTCTCAGTGTGTTAATTGGGGATGGAGCAGTGGCAGGACAAGACTAGGCAGAGGGAGAAAAAAACATACTCCTTACAATGCACAGTGAAAGTAGTACTCATCTAGATGGAGATTGGCAGATATCATGTTCCAAGAAGGAAGACCAAGCAAATAAAAACATAAAAGCAAGGGGCTAGAGAGATGGCTCAGCAGAAGAATATATGAATTCAATTCTCAGCACAATGTAAATCACAACAACCTGTAACTGTAAGTCCAGTGAATCTGATACCCCTCTAGCTTCCTTAGACATGTCCACATAAATAAATAAATAAATAAATAAATAAATAAATAAATATTGAGTGTATTGGCACAACTTTTTATCCCTAGTACTTGGGAAACAAAGACAGATATATCTCTATGAGTTCTAGGCCAGACTGGTCTCCATTCCAAATTCCAGGACAGCCAGATCTACATACATAGAGAGACTGTATCACCAAAAGGGAAAATAGAAAAGAAGATCCTTGATGATCTTAATATCAACTCCTGGAAGGTGGAGCTAGGTAAGTCTCCATGAGTTCAACACCAGCCTGGTATATATAATTAAATTCCAGGACTACAAAAAGAGATTTTACCTCAAAAGCAAAACATAGGATAGAGGCTAAAAGATGTCCTGCCATTCAAAAGGCTTGATTCTCTTACAAAGGACCCAAGTTTAATTCCCAGAATCCACACTAGTTAAACAATCATCTGAAACGCACACTCCATGAGACTTGATGCCCTATTCTGGCCACACACACACACACACACACACACACACACACACACACAAACACACACACACTAGATAAAACCTAGGAGACAGGAGAGGGCCAGGCCACCAAGAGTTCTCAATGTTGTGGAAATAAAAAAATGATACAAGCACACTGATATTAAACTATAATTAGAGTCAAGGGAACTCATGACTTTTCATAGGTGAGTTAGAGTAAAGTAGATTTAAATGTGGGTGTTCACATATATATTCCCCATCCTTTAGCTCTGTACACAAAGAAGGCTGGTCCAAGGCCATCATTGTGTCCAAGAGCAAGAAGTATACCTTCTGGCTAGAACTCTGTGAAAATAATTTTTCAGTTAAAAGAAGAAGCACTTCCTAGAGAAATGGTTGATTTTAGGACTGAAAGACCTACACAGGGAAAGAACAATATGCTCTACAATGTTACAGCAGTAGAAGGAAGTGTTAAGGAGTGAAGGGGCAGTCAGAAGGCGTGGAGGCTAACTGAACAGTGGTGCTCAGAGACCAAACCTGTGATACAATGAGTTTCAGCACCAAAGATGGTGATAGCTTATCTGAAAAGAAATTCTCAAGATGAAGAAAAACATAAGAAACACACAAACAAAAACCCAAAACACTTCCCAATTAAGTGTCATCAAGTGGAGAAGTAATTGCTATCAATAAAAGAAATGATTTCAACCTCAGGGAAAAGCTAATAGGCAGCAAGCTATGTACTGACTGGATGTGTTTTCACTCAGAATCATCATCGGATGCTCAAGAGAAAAATCACCTTATAGTAAAGAAACCTTGAAAGTCTCACTTTAGGCCGTCAAAGGGAATGTCACTAGGAATCATCACAGCGAAGCTATGTGATAATGAATAAGGGTAACACATTAAAAAACAAAACAAACAAAAAAAACCCATCCCCCTTATCTATAAGATGCTCCCACCAAACACACAAAGGCTGAATGAAAATAGAATCAAGAAAAAAAAAAAATTAAAAGTCAGCCAAAATTAAAATTCCAAACCTCTGAGGCTCTTTATAAAAATATTTTAACATTTTAAAGTATGTATGTCTGTCTGTCTGTCTGTTTCTCTTTCTCTCTCTGTGTGTGTGTGTGTGTGTGTGTGTGTGTGTGTGTGAGCATGCACACATAAATGCAGGTATTGTGAACAGGAGAGGGTGTCATATCAGCCAGGTCTAGAATTATTGGTGGCTTTAAACAGTTTAATGTAGGATTTAGTGGCTTCACTCCTTCCTCTGCAAGAGCAGGATGTACCCTTAGCTACTGAGGTATCTCTCCAGCATCTCCCCAAGGCTCTGAAAACCACCAAATAAAGGCTTCAGAGCCTGTAGATTGAAGAGGACTCATAGGATTTGGCAGTATCATATGACTGACTGTTGTGTGTTGGGTCCCTTGGCTATAAAAGACATTATTGGGATATCCAATAATTAAATGGTTTCTGTGGATGTGATGTTAGTGAGGTAGCCACATTGATTTCCTGCTGTGGCTGGTTATCTATTACTCATCTATAAACAAGAAAAAATGTTCAAGAACAGTCTGCTTGGGAGTTGTCAGTGATCTGCTACACTTCATGATGAACATGTAGCTTATTCTCAGCTAGCTCTAAAGAGGAAGATTTGTTGTCTATTTTCAAATATTTTTTGTACTGAAATTCGTTCAAAAGAATAAAGAATATATGCAAATCCCATCACTCTTACTGTAGTAACCACACAGAAGTTTAAAAAGAAACAACAGTGTCACTGCAGCATTAGTACAGATGGGCATTTAAAACCAAGTTTCTTATCATGTTGATGCATGAAGGAATGAGGTAAGTGATCAAGAACAGGCTGCTACAGAAGTCTTCTCACAGAACAACCACACATCCTGAGCTGGAGTTACATAAGAACAAAAATTCTTGGTTAGTTCTATCCATAACCTTAATGTTAATGAAGGGGGAGATGTTCAGTAGAGATGGCAGTTTCTAGTCTATGTGTGATATGATGGAGAGAAAGTCTTTTAACTGCCTTGCATTTGTTTATACAGGAAAAAGAAGGTATCCATGGCAACCCAAGGAAAGGGCAGATAAGCTTTGGTTATATGTGATCTGTTGAAGGACCTAGTCATCACAAATAACTTGGAAAAATTCTCAGAGATGCCATGGTAAATTACAGTTGGGAAAATTCTTTCCTGGGGAAGAACTGAATGATGTCTGCTCCCTCCTCATACAGTCCCAGAAACAAACCAAAGTGTATTCCATCACATTTCACCCTGGGAAGTCAGTGAGTTTGTTGGGCTTACTTACAGAGCATAAGTAAAGGGTTATTGAAAGGCATAAGTTTTCTGTGCATGACCTGAGATCAACCACATGAAAGTCCTCACTCAGCATGGATGAAAGCTTCTCCATGATCACCTTTCTCTAAGACCACAAGGCCACATGCAATCAGGACAGAATTGTATATAAAAGGCTGAAAATATAAAAAGGGTCTGATACCCCTCCCCATCCCTTCTTTTTAGAAGATAATGCTTACAATTCATAGGCCTGATTTTTGACACAGCCTCCTAAATAGACACAGCTGATCTCATGAAGACAGCATTCTTTTGACTCTGAGAACAGCACATTACAAGGCCAGTTAATTGGGAAGATTTATGTCAGGAAGTTTGAAGCAATGACAGTCACACAGCCAATTAGTATTATTGCTGTTTACTACATGTTGTCCCAGGGTGTGTCTAGACAGAATCCAATAATAACAGAGATGTTTCAATTCATTACCAATATCCAAGAAAAGGTAATTTTTTTCATGTTCAGGAAAGACTGCCATGGGAATATAAGTCACCACAACTCTCATGAACAATCAGAAAACAGATTTTCACTAAGGAAAAACATACTTCCTGGTATGAAATGCTTATTTATGACTAGACAATTTTGGCAAATAATATTCCTTATTACTTTTAATAACAAGAACTAGGAGAGCAAAGGCTTAGAGGGTGATGAGGGGACAGATTCCATGTGGATGTACCTTTCTATGGTATTACCATTCTATATGAAAGATAACGATTTAGGAAAGTAGTCCCCAAGTAAGAACTGTTTTGAGGCAGTAGAACTTCTAAGAGGTGGGGCCCAGTGGGAGTTCTCAGGTCACTGGAAAGTGCCCTTGAATAGCGTAACAGGAATCTCTCATTTTTATATCTCTGCTGCTTCCTAGGTTCATCAGCTTAGTGTTTTCCTCCACCACAGATTTCTGCCATGATGTACTGCCTGACTACTGGACCAGAAGTCATGGTTCCAACTGACCATGCACTGAAACCTTCCAACCTCTGAAACTAAAAAAAAAAAAAAAAACCTTTCCTTTTACAAAGTTGATTGTCTCATGTATTTTGCTACAGTAACAAATGTTAACCAACACAAGTTTTAAATCTGTACCCTATTCAGAGCCTTGTGTTCTTTGTAGCCATACAAACTGAGATATTGAAATACCATCTGCCTGATTAATGATAACTATAACAGGAATATGTGAAAACTAATGCAATTTTAATAAATACCTTTAGACATAGTTAATTTCATCTTTCAAATATCTAAAGAGAACCTTTTTTTCCTGTCTCAATTATATAGATGCAAACACTGGAGTTAGCATAAAGATCAATTACAATTGGCCCTGGAATCTAGATCAAAGTAGCTAATGCTGCTCTAATGGAAAATAAAGATTGAATTTATTATTAAAGCAAGTATTCAAGCCTCGTAGGCAGGAAGAAAACTGCCTAGCTCTGAAAAAACAAACATGCAAAGCTAATGACCAAGATTTGGGGGTTTCAGTCTTCATCAGACCTGGAGTAGAACAGAAACCATGTGCCATGGATGCAGGGACAGCCAAAAATCAGGTGGCAATGAACACCTTCTAGATTCTGAACTCTCCAAAGGTTGTGTGTTTCCTAGATTCTGCCCATCCCCAAATCTCTCCTGAATGTGCTATGCAACAAGCCTGCTTACAGAAAACCCTAAATGAAAGAAAGCCACTTCTGGATCCCCTCTGTCAGTGGCTCCTCCCTTCCCATCCTCTATTGCAAGCCAGGGAAAGCATTCTTGAGCCAAAGCCTGCTGCTTGGACAAGAGCAAGGCCACCTGCAGACACAGCAGGCAAATTCTCCATGACTGGCACTCACCATGCAGCACAGGGCCATCTGCTAAGATGGCTTCCAGCCTGCTGGGAAAATGAACTACCTCCCTCCAAGCAAAGAAGCCAGAAAATGAGCTTGCAGAGGCTTTGCTAAGCTAAAGCTAGCAACTTGCCCTCATATCTTTCTACACAAGAGGGACTAAATTGTACTCTGCTACAATGATGTTCTGAATGTTAGAATGCTCTCAACCTCATTGATAAAGGTTGAACTTTGAAGTTCAATAAGCCTACTTGACTTCTGCTTGCTAGCAAGTTGACATCACAGGGAGTTGGGCACTAGTTTTCTTTTCCACCTGGTGCTTAGAGTAATAACCAGTATACATGAGCTATTTTCAAAACACATAACATGGTGTGAACGCATACTACAAAAGACTTTATTACTGTGAAAGGCCAGCTGATATCCTGTTCCATACTAAATACCCTGGTCTGAGCAGAAGTCAGAAGAAGGCAGTGAATCCTGTAGACCTGGAATTATGAATGGTTCTGAGCCAACATTTGGGTGCTGGGAATGGAACCCAGGTCCTCTGCAAGAGAAATAAAAATGCTCTTAAACACTGAAATACCTTTCTAGTTCCTTTCTATATATTTTTAAAACTTAAAATAATTTATAAATCATGTGTATATACTCCTGTATCGGCATATGTGTTCATGAGTGCATTGCTCACAGAGGCCAGGGGAGGGCAGAGGGCATTTGATAAGTTGGAACTGGACTTATCAGTGGTTATGGGACATGCAATGTGGGTACAAGAGTAATGGATGCTTGTAACAGTTGAACCGCATCCCTAGCCCAACTTTTCCATATTTGGAGAATCCTACAATGTTAGGAGGGAGGATACAGGACAGCCTTGAACAAGGTGAACACAAGACTTAGAGTTTTCATCTGTGTACTTGTGAACAGGATGTGGTGGTGCCGCCATAGAGGATCAATACACTTGTCCTCAGGAGGGATAGTTTCAATGTGGTGACATCATAAGGTGCAAACATCTGAGGAGGCACCATGCAGATGGCAACTACAGCTGTGTTTCATATCGATGAAGGCAAGCAGTTTCACCTGTACTTTCCTGTAAGTAGGTGCAAAGCCTGGTACATGCATTGGAGAGAATGAAGGGATGGGCATAATGATCATCCTTTATCAGGATCAAGTAGGTTGGGGTTTGACTGTGTAATGTTCTCCACAGGCTCATGTGTTTGGACACTTAGTCCCCAGATGTAAGTTCTGTTTTGAAAAACTGTATAAACTTAGGGTTCACTGAAAGTGGGATCTGTGGTTTTGTTGGCTAGCCTCACTTCCCTGAGATGATGCAATGTATCCCCTCAAACTGTGAGCCAGAACAAAGCCTTCCTTAAATTGTATCTGGTCAGGCATTTTTGTCACAATAGGAAGAGTAACTAACACAAGGTGCAGGCCTGCTTCCCTCCTGTTCCTTGGTTTTGGCCTGCTTTGTAACCTTTATTTTCCTATTGATTCCATGCATTGGCCAGTAATCTTCCAAAAGACCACTTCTGAAGTCACTTTTCAAAGAGGGATTTGGTCATTCTCAAGGAAGAACAAAGTTTGGTAGTAGGCAAACCGGCCGGCCATTAGAGCCCCATTGTTTCCTGGAGGCGGTGCTAGCTTTGAAAGGGATCACCAGACACCTGCAACCCTCAGTGCACAGGAATGCTTCAGGCAGCACCCTGGCAGCATGAGAGGATGTCAGACACGATGGATGGCATTTCTCCACTTATATACAAATTCTAAATATTATCCAGATACACTACACATTTATTTATTTTTTTCTTTAAACAACTTTTAACTGAACACTGTTATTAGTGACTTCCATTGCTGTGACTAATGCCTTTACCAAAAGTAACTTAAGGAAAGGGGGGTTATTTGGTTTCTGGTTCTAGAAGTGTAAGATTCGTAATGGAAAGACAAGCATACATGGTATCAGAGGCGTGGAGTTAGCTGATCCACTCATACGGAAACAAGAGGGAAAAGAAAGAGAATGTACAAAAGGCCACTCCGGTGACATATGTCCTCTACCAAGACAGTGCCTCCTAGGTTGACCAAGTATTCCTGCAAGTGAGTCTGTGGGGAATTTTCTCATTCAAAATACCACATCTACCATATGTTAGAAGCTATGCTACATGTTAATAATTGTTACATGAAGTTTTAAGATTTACAGGTTAAAATGTGAGTCTGAAAGTAACTGAGCTTGAATACTGAAAATAGCACTCTGAGCTATGTGATTCTAGGTAACTTATTTAATCTTTCTGAGTCTGTCCCATTTCTCCAATGTTGACCATCTCTCCATCCCTGAAAATAAGTACTAAACATAAAATATTAAAGAGGATTAGGACCTACTGTATCAGGAATCAGCATAGTGTTGAGTGGAAAAAGTATTACATGCTTTTTAAAGGCAAAATAGTTATCCAGATTTTATATATATATATTAGGCAAAGTAAATGAAAATGGCATGCAAAGAATTTCAAAAAACACCCTGGAACATGCCTGTAATCTCTCACCACTCATGAGGCTGAGGCAGGAAGATAACAAGTCTGGGTCAGTCTGAAACACACAGTTTGTAAACAGCCTGGGGTGCATACTCAAAATCTACCTAAAGGGATACCAAAAAAGTGAAATCTTTCTAAATGGAACATAATTGCTATATCTTCAATATTCTATCAATGTTGGAGCCATCTAAGAAAACAGCCTACTACCTAATCCAAACACACATGGGATGGTTCTCACAGCTGTGTTAATACACCTCTATATTTCTTAGGAACCAAGTTGAATCTTGGATATCTAGCAGTAACTTAAAAGGCTGAGTTTCAAAGTGTTGATTTGCATTTGAGTGGATTTTGAAGGCTTTGGTATTTTCTCCCTGGATGGAGACTACTGTCCCAGCATCTTACATTCCTAAGCAGTGTAAGTGAATCTCAAAAGCAGGAGCTTGCTCTGTTTTCATCCCTTAAAGGGCTTCCCACTCTAGATTCAGCAGCTAGCAGCTTGTATACCTCTATCACATTGATCTACCAGGGATACAATCTTCTATAACAGCCCACAAATGGGCAAACCAAGCAGATGTCGAGTGGAAGACAGAGCTAAGCAGTTCTTCTGCCTACTTGATGTCTGACAAATGCCAGAGGGCTCGCATAAACATCTGACAGCCTCAACCACAAAAACACCTAGCTTACCTCTCCTCCCCCACCATCCTCACACCAATATGATGATGACCAAGTGAACTCAGATTAGCTGACACCTCCATTTTCTACATTGAGATGAACTACACATTGCCAATGAGTTTCTGCAAAATGGCTCACTTCAAAAACAGGGCTGCTAAATGATAAACAACAGTTTAGAAGGGAGGAACGATGTGATATATAGCTGTTCACTTTCTTGGTGTTGTACCCCAGGAAAGAAAAGGCAACACTGACAGATACTGTTTGCTGTTTTATGAAAAGAAAATAGCAAAAATATTGGTGGAATATCTTTAAAACTGTAGAGATAAAAGTAGTTGGATTTTAGTTCTGAGACTCCCTCTAAAACATCTACCTTGATAGTGTATTTCTTGTTTTCCAGACAATAAACTAAGTGACTTAGGGGAGTTAATTTTATATTTCTCTGCTTCTCTTAAAACCTATCAGTTTCTCTTCTTTTTCAAGAGAGGGAGCATGTTCAAAGCATAGCAAGAATTTATCATTTTTGTGACCTTAGAAAATATGAAAACTAAGTCCTGTTTGATATACAATTTAATGGTCTGATTTTCTTGATAGGCTGAAAGAATGGAGAGCAGGCTACAATCTTTTTTAAAAACTTACACCACAACAAATAATTTTTAAATGGCAAATCAATTTTATGATGGAATTCACTCAAGATCTGAAACAGTAAACTCGGCTGATCTTAAAGTTCATGATTGTAATCAGGAAGATCAATTCTGTAAAACTAATATAAATGCTTTATTTGTTCAGAAATTGCCTGTTTAGCAAGCCCGGTGTGTTCTTGAAGCAGCTAAGAAAGCGAAAAACAAACAAACAACCAAACAAACAAAAACTATGTGAGCCACAAAGAGTTAGGAAAATGATAAGCACAGGATGACTAACAGGCCTAGAAAAAAGCCGATACTGAGTCAAGGATGCTGAAAAAAAAAAAAAAAAAAAAAAAAAAAAAGAAAAAGAAAAAAAAAGGCACGGAAACTAAGGATGGGCTTCTGAAGTGGACAGCCAACACTCCACTTGGTGAGTCTTTTGCCATATAACAATATGACCAAAATTACAAGCTCTTTCAAGTTCAAAGGTATTATAGATTATTTCAGGCAAATGTTCCTCAGAGTAGGAGATGATGAATGTCCCCAGACAGCCTTGGGAATCAGCAGTTGTAAATAAAGATGGTTCTGAGAGGGGTAAGGCCCCATTTATGCCATGGAGATTTAGTGAGTCTTTTCATTTTCTCATCTGGCAGATCTGGTGACATGTCTGTTATCATTGATTACAACAAAACAGAACTTCATAATGGTTAAACCCCTTGATCAAGATGATCATTTCTCCTTTGGCAAATGAGGGCCAAAAATCGAAATCCCAGATTGCTGTGAACAAGTTCAATGCTCTTTTAGAGGAGGAGGGAAAAGCAAATACTCATATACTCTCAAAAACAAACAGACAAACAGATGCAGTTTTAAGTCTATGGCCGTTGAAGACCTTTTCCCATGACAATGTGAATAAAAATTTGCATTTCCATCACCCGGCATCTCTGTGACATGATTGTCATCTATATTCAGGGATAAGCAGAGAAGATAAATATGCTGGTGTTCAGTGTGCTAGGATTAGGAATTATGACTAGGAAATAGAGAGCTCATTCTTCACACTCCACATTTGCAGGTTTATAAACGACAACCTCCTTTAAAACCAGAGCAGGAGCATAACAACTTAAGCCTCAGATGCTGAACTGCAAAGTGGAAATGTCAGACATTACCCCAATGTGCATTCTGTCTGACAAGATGAAAGGAGAAACCAGAAGTTCAGGAAAGCAATTGCTCAAACCCACTAAAAATGATAAGGTCATAAGGACTTAGTCCCACTTTGGCTATTACTTCATGTCTTCCTCCTCTGCTCTCAAGCTGTAGAACAGGGTTTGTGTGGCTACTTCAGGGCAACAGGCTCAGATAAATCAGAGTTCAAGTTATGGTGTTCATTTGTGACCATGAAGAGTCATTCTATAAACTTTTAATTGTCTGTATGTCTTTATTTACAAAGTGGGAATTACAATACTGCTTATGCAACAGTATACTTAGAAACACTGAGCACAGAATCTGATCCAAAGACATGCAGTAAGTGTTAATGTGTTCTGTTTTAGTATATCATAACCTAGAAGCAATCGTGTTTGGGTGTGATTTTTTTATTCAACCTGATAGTCCTTACATGGTGATATACCTTGCAATATAAATCTATTCTTCTTTATACAATCTAACAGCCTTCAGACAGTTGCAAAATAATCTATAAACCAATCTGTGCTCATGTTTTCATATACAAGAAATGCAAACTGCTCACATAATCACTCCTAATATTTCTACATATGGCAGTCCAGCCCCAGATAGTAAATGTCTCTTTGTAGAAAGCTGCAGATTAGTCAGGAAGACAAATAGCCCTCCAGGACAAAGACATTTATTTGAGGCACAAGTGAAAGATGTGGTGTAATAAAACATAGGTATTTGGGCTTCATCCTCCCATTACCTGACACAGAGCATAGAAAAATCTCAGGACTTTCTGAACAGTAGAAGGGTCCTTTATGACTTCTAGGGAGCCTTTTTAGACACTGCTTGAATGAGATAGCTCATTATAAGAAGCGTAAATAGGGTCCAAGGTGTGAATTAGTCACCAAAAAAAGACAAACCTATTCAGAGATCAGAGCTTTCAACCCTGTACTCATCAAGCCTCTGGAGACAGGAGTGGGACTGGAATTTGAGTTCAAATATACAGACATGATTTATGACATCACCCTGTCTATCACAAAACCTCAATCAATATTTCAACCCCAAAGGTTTGGAGAGGTTCCTTGGTGGAAACATATAAATGTGCTTGGAGGATGGGGTATCAGAGTGTATGGGAAGACTCAGGTCCTTTTCCCCATGTCTTGCTTTTTGCGTCTCTGATGCCTGTATTTTTCTAAATTAAATCCTTTCAAAAAAAAAAAAAAAAAAAAAAAAAAAAAAAAACTGTAACCATAAGTGTAGGTCTTTTCTGGCTGCTGGGAATTGTTCCAGTAAATTGTCTGACCTGAAGGAAATATCCAAATGAGCTGAGCAGAAGTGTGGATGGCTGGATGTGTGGGCTGGCATTGGAAAGTGGGGCTGGCTCTCTTTGTACCTACCTGTAAAGTCTATCCCTTTGTGCCTACCTATAAAGTCTATCCTACCCCGGGACATGTTAGAAAAGGGCTGACTTGTAGACCACTATCTGATATCAGCTCATTTGAGTGACAACAGAACGCCAGTGGCTTGAGGCCTCTCTTTCTAAGCTGAAAAACTGAATGCTGTATTTGCTATGAACATTCTTTTACATCTTCTTGTGATTAGAAAAGCCACCTCTATGAGGTTCTGAAGACTTCAGACAGCCATTATGTCTGTTAAATTTAATGATATTTTTAAAAATTACTCCAGTAACCTGTATGGCAATTCATTCGCTTGTCTCTTTTTTGGCTTTGGAGTTCTTTTCTGATTGTAGGGAAAGATGTGTGTTTCCAAGGAACAGAGCAAGGATGAGTTGAGCTGGGTTCTATGTAGCTTGAAGGCAGCATGAGGATAAAACATAATTGGAGAGTCTCAGGAATGTTTTTTCTCTTTGGAGTTTCAGTGCCATCACCAAGATTATATAGAGAAGAAGGTGTCCTTCACAGAGGTGAAGGAGGATGGCTTTTGAAAATGCGTTCCAGCAGTCATCTAAGTGAGGCTTACTTGGCATGCTTTGCTTATGAAGATAGTTCAGGATGTTTCAGGCCTACGATTATATATCTGAGATTGGGACACTGGAATTAACATTCTTAATACCAGGCAATATACATCATATTGGTACCTTGTCATATGTAGTTTGGGGTGCACTGAGAAGCTGACTCTGAAAGTAGGGTTGCACCCCTATATTACAGATCCAAGGATACTTGCCTCAAAGTATCTTCCAAGACACCTTGTCTGTGTATAGGAAGATTTCCTAACTCTATGACAGGGAGGGAAGAGAACACTAAACAGCTTCTCTCTGGCTTCATTTTTGGGATCTGTGGCCTATGTGCTTTACTGTTTTCCCAAATTTAGCATATGAATGCACTGAACTCTGTAGAAGAAGACTTGTATGAGATGCAACTATTTACTATGTTACTGGATGCAGTCACTGGAAAATTACAGGTCAACATGTAGATTTACATTCAGTAGAAAATATATCTTCAGATATTAAAGTGCTAATGTTTTATTGCCCTGTGGAACATTAACCAGCTTGGTATCTTACCTATCAAGCTTAAGGTAACAGTTTTCAATGTGTATAAATTATATGTCCCTTAAATGCTCCGGCAATCTATCAGTTTTACCAGCTCATTTATACTCCTAGTAATCACACAAACTGGCACTGGTTTCTATTAAATATGTAATAAGGTTGTGATTTTAACCAGTTGAACATTTGATTTTGACTGAGCTAAATGGCAAGTACTTTCTGCTGTGAGCACTGCCATTTGCCAATTTATTTGTGTTAAGTACTAACCAATGCCAGGATGTGGGTAAGCCAGAGGTTAATGTCTGGATATGATTCCAATGCGTCTTTATCTTAGTTTTAAGTCTAAAATTGTGGGGACAATACTCTCTTCTGACTTTTACATGGGTTCCAGAGAATCCACCCCAGATCATGAGCCTTAAGTGGCAAGTGTTTTTACTCAGTGAGCCATTCTGCCAAGCCCACCTTTGTTTTGTTTTGTTTTGTTTTGAGATAGATTTTGTCATTGACCTGGAGCTCACCATTTTAGCTGGGCTAGCTGATCGGTGAAGTCCCCAGCAAGCATTTTTGGGTGCTGGGATTCAAACTCAGGTTTTCATGCTTGTGCAGCAAGCTTCTCAAGGACTAAGCCATCTCCTCGGTCCCTGCCATTTGTTTTTGTATTAACTCATCAATTTTCTTTTATGTTTTCTTTCTAGCTGCTTAAGTTATGCATCTTAACAAAACAGTGCTTAGCCTGGTTTAAAGCAGAGATGGCATGTGTATTCTCAGTCCATAGATGCTCTGTCTAAGTGGCAGCTAAACTTGTATAGCAGCTGTACTGCAAGATGTACATAGACCTGGACTTAGGAGGTTCCCCTTCCAGTTCCTGTTTTGCGTTTTGCTGAACATCCTAAGGCAATGTGAAGTTCCAAGCTGACTTGGAACTTCCTTTTGTTCTTTTCTTTGTCCTTCTATACCTTGAAAGGTATGGCTCCCAGATGGTTCACCAGATTTTAGCAAACCTGAGTGTTACCAGTAAGGTTTTCCTGTCGGCCTGGACCCACCGCGGCGCCAGCCCCAATTAACACACAAGACACCATATTTGATATTATGCTGTTGGCCGGTTACTAGTTTCTTATCGGCTAGCTCTGTCTTAAATATTAACCCATTCCTATTAATCTAAGTATTTCCACGTGGTCTCTTCTTACCAGAGAGTGGGCCTGGACCTCTATTCTCTCCATTCTCTCCATGCTGACTCCTCCCTACTACTTCCTCAAATCCTCCTTGTCTCCTAGTCCCGCCTATCTTGTTTTCCTATTAGCCAACAGTGCTTTATTCATTAACCAGTATGAGAAACATTTACAGAATAACATCTTCCATCACCTGAGGCCCATTTCAAGTTGTTTTTACTATAAAAGACAACTATGTAGACCTCTTCCTAGGTGAAACTGGACTAATGTTCCCCTCTTGCTGCACCAAGGAGAAAGTATCCCATCCACAAGCTGAGATGAATTGTACCACAGGCCAATTGGCACACTGTGCACCCTGACCACAGCAAGGAAGATGCCGACTCAATTATAGTGAGGTCCATCAAGCAAACAATGGTGAATCCACGGCAACTGGAGTGGTCTAGGGCTCTCCATCTGTACACATGTTGGCAAATGTCCTTATATTCCTATTTGAGAGAGGAGATCAGAGAATTCTACTGCCATTTCTGATAGATTACAGTCAGGTGACAAAATCAGCAGAAGCACACATAGATCTAGACTCAGTCTCTTGTCATTTGAAGTGTTTGTATCCATTGAATATGTTATGAACTTAATGCTGATTGGAACTAGGAGGCAATTTTAAGTGAAATGCATTTCATTGTGCTGTAGGGAAAGCTGTGTGTAGGAAATAAATTATCTATCATATCGAACCTGCAGCAGCAGCTCTTAAATATCCATTTCTGTGAATATTTGGTTTCCTGATGCTCTGTGTTGTTTCCTCCCCAAAGCCCAAGGTCATCTTCCTAGGAGAAAAACTAGTGTGAAGATGGGGAGGGAACATGAGCAGTGTGTCAATTCCTTGCTCCCTCACTGCCCAGTGTGCCCAAAGCACTCAATGCTCTTGGTTTTCCCATCAACAAATAAATAGCACATTAAGAGATACATGTAACAAGTCTTTCTGGGTTACCTTTGGGCTTATGTGACACTGGTACTGAGTTTTTAATTAAATTAAGTTAAAGGAATAAAAAATATGTTCAATTGAGAAAGAGCATGGATACAAATTAAGTTAGTGAAGGAGGAGTGAGTCCATTAGGGGGATCAAAATTCAGTTCCCACATCTCTCCAATAGGAAAGATCCAATGGATTTCAGTCTGGGACACAAATCCTTATGAATGTCTGGAGTTTCTAAGGAAAGGTCCTCTCAATGTACCCAATCTCTTCTCCTCAAGCTCTGTATCCTCTCATAGAAGGTTGTGCCAGTCACAGAGTGTTCCAGAAAGTGGTGTTCTCTGATTCCACTTTGTCCTGCTCCTGTGAGGATCATGGACAGTACCCAGAATGGCATCAGGATTGAGGCAATAAAGATGGAGATCTTTTGTAAAACCTGTAAGCAGGTGAATCTCTTTCTTGGTTAATGCTATTGGGATGTCATTCTCTGTGGATATTTTCTTCTTAATACATTAGGTTGGTACTCCCTGAGAACTGGCTAACTCTGGTAAAGAAGGAATACTGAAAGAGACTACTGGAAAGCGAGGGGGTCATGTAGAAACCTGGCTCAAGGGAAACTTCCAGAAATCTACAAGGATTTACTGACTTCACTATCTAGAAACAGCTGGCTTCCTCCAAAGGCTAGGGATGTCATTAGCCTCCTTCTCCTTTCCTCCATTACAAATATAAAATTGTGCTTCAAGAAAAAACTCATTTCTCTCTCTCCCAAGGGAAGATGGGCTACTCTTCCTAGCTACACCATGTGAATTCCAAATATAACTATTTGATGATTTGTTCTGGTATTTCTCTACATTGATGGGGGCAAAGTGAACTGATGCACCTGTGCTCTGTGGCTAATAAATGACTGATTCTCTAATCCAGGGACCCATGTCTCCTGTCAAAAACATGTCTGCAAGTGAGACAGATACACAAGTAAGGTGTCATAAAGACACTTATGCGAAACATGAAATGCAAAAGCAAAACCATAAAACAGAACTAAAAACTTTGTTATTACACTCAAACTTATTTTTCTCTGTGTCACAAGGGGTTCCCAATGCTTTGCTTACTACAGTCATCATGTCACAGATCCCTCAATGCTCAGCTTGTGGACCTGTCTAGTCTGTGGCAGTTCCTTGAGTATTACTGACCTACGTGCCACCATCCAGTTCTGGTTAGAACTTCAGCTGTCATCTATTTTTAGTTCCTTAATGGAAGATAATGCAGGTGGAATTTGGAATGATTCCAAGCATGTAAATAAGGGTTCAATGACTGTTAGCTTTTATGGAAGACCAGTTCCATCCTCTGCTTCATCTGCTATTCATAATGACATCTTAAGACTCATTAGGATCATCATTTACTTTATTATCTGTGCTTCCCCTCCCTCTGAATTCCCATTGTCATGGCCAGTCAGCTAAGGTATTCTATCAGAATTTCAAAGAGCAAAGATAGATCCCTAAATCTGGGCTGGAGTGAGGCATTGGACAGTCAGTGAGTTCACAAACAGAAAAGGGTATGGTTAGAGGGCCTCCTGGAAGTAAAATATTGTTTGTCTGGAGGGGAGTTAAAGCCTGACATGGCTAGAAGCCATTATTTGACCAAGTCACCTAGGCCTCGTGAAGCCATGAATGTAAACTTTAGGCTAGCATTTGTCCCATTTGTGGAAACATTGTTTTTTTTCACTTGTAAGGGAATATACAGGAATAGAAGAAGGCAGATGTCTTTTCATGGTAAGAATCTGTCATGTCTACTCAGCCTGAAAACAGTTTAGAAAGTGAAAGAGTGGAAAATAGAGAACATGTCCTGTTAAGGTTGGGCTAAAGTGACTGTCTATCCCTGCCTCTGCAATCAGTTAGTGCACCTTCCCTGAATGGGTGCTTCTACCTAAATCACACAGGACAGCACAAGGATGGCTTCTAGCAGCATCACTACAGATCAGTCTTGAGAGGACTACTGTAGGACAGTTTGTGGAGCTTCTCAGCCACACCCTCTATATCCTAGAATTTATGCCTCATGACAAGCACATGGGAAATTGCAAACCATAGCCCTGTTCCCGTCTTTAGTTGGCTTCATGTACTTACAGGGACGGGACACTAGGCAGAGAAGCCATGAAGCTCTCACAAAGCATTTTTAAAGGTGCCTAGTTTACCACATAATCATGATGTGGAGTTAAAATTAACCAGAGTACCATGTAGAGAGAAATGTCTTGTCATGAGATGATCACGTTAAAGTATAAAAACAGAAAGCACAGTTGAGTATGTAACCTAATGGGATTATAGGATTTAGGTGTGAAAGTAGAAACAAACTAGAGGGAAACAATGAAGGCTGGCAAAGAGCAACAACAACAAAAACATAATACAAGTGTGGACAGATCACAGTTTAAAAAGGAAGGGATGTCCTCTGTGTATATAAGACAATTGTACAGCTTGGTCTATTTGTGGTATTCCTGGTAATGGGAGCAGAGGCTCTTCCTGGTGGTTTGGCTGGCTCTTTGAAACTTATTCCTTATGCTGGATCACCTTGCCCAACTGAATATAGGGGGAGATGCTAGGTCTCATGAAAGCTTCATATGTCATGCTGTGTTTTTCTGATACCCAAAGGAAGCCTGACCCTTTCTGAACAAATATGGAGAAGGAATGGGAGGGGATAAGGGGAGGAGAGAGGGAGTGGGAAGAAAGGAGGGAGGGAAGGATGTAGTCAGATGTAAAATAAATAATTAAATAATAAAGGAAGAAGTTTCTGTAATGTTGTATATTGGAAAATTAAAAACAATGAAGATTGGAAGGTGGAAAGTTATGAAATTTAATTACTGGAAAATCATCAGGGACATTTTGATAAGGCAGGAGGTATAAATAGAAAAGGTACAGGAAGAAGTGAAAGTTGAGATTGAAATGGTACAATTTCAAGATCGTAATGAGAAGGTAAATAAGCAAAATCATCACCCAGTGCAAAGTTACATTGTGGATGACATTATTCTTGCTAGTATAATTACAGTTATTCCCCCATAACTATGTGCCATACCTTGCTGTCTATTACTGTAACTCAAAACCTTGCATATATCAACCAATAACACAACCAGAATGCAAATATTTATGTAACTCAAGAATGAAAGGAAGGGCAAATACAAAGAAAAGCATTTTAGTGCCTTGAATTGTCTGTGATATCTCTTTCTAGCAGGAAGGGATAGAATGAAGATCAGAGAGGGAAGGCTTCATTCCTTAACCAGCCACCCAAATAGGGAGAACAACAATTTGTAGAAGATAAAACATCAAAAGAACATGCTAGAGCAGGCTGCAAACACCAGTGGGGACAAAAAACTAAAGGTGGAAAGAGACTAGAAACCAAAGCCACCAGACTATGCATTGAGGTCTCTATCAGGCAGCATTCTTGAAGTTTAGCTGGTAAGCATTGCCTAGCAACCATTAAGTTGCCAGATCAAGTTAGCCAAGTCAGTCCCACTACTGCTGAGACCTTATCCTGGTAGAATCATTACCCAGTGTATAGTGGTGCTTAGAGCCAAACAGATTAATCCCAACATCCCCATTTCTTGAAGAACGGGAATCTTAGTAGCTTAAACTAAATGTAGGGAGAACTTGAAATTCTCCATGGGAGAACTAGTGATTCTTTTTTCATCGAGATTACAAAAATGATGTTACTTTAACAAGACCACATGAGACACATACGAAGCAGCCTGAATGGCTTTGTCTACATTTCCTTAGCTAATCGGCCTTTCTGTCTACATCAACAGTCATTACTCCAACTCCATACTTCCCTTCCTACTCCATTATCTCATAGAAAACTTTATTTTTTAGATTTTTTTTAAAAATTATTTTTTCTTATTTTACATATCTATCCCAGTTCCTTCTCCCTCCCATCCTCCCATGCCACCCAACCCTCTCTCCTATCCCATTCTCCACCTACTCCAAAGGGAGGGAAAGGCCTTCCAGGAGGGATCATCAAAATTTGTCAAGTCATTTGAAGTAGGGACTAGGCCCTCCCTCTAGACTAAGGGAGTATCCCCTCCCCATGGGGAATGTGCTCCCAAAGTCTTTTTTTGCATCAGGGGTACATCCTGGTTCTATTGCTAGAGGTCCCATAGACTGCCTAAGTCTTCAAACTGAGACCCATATTCAGCAGGTCTGGGTTGGTCCAACGGTGATTTCCCAGCTATCAGTCTGGGGTCCATGAACTCCCCCTTGTTCAGGTCAGCTGTCATAGACACCTTTTTATGTGTGGCTTTTTTATTTCATTTTGACATCTCCAGATAGGTATCAATCCTTAGCAAGCCATCAAATAGTACCCCCAAAGCAAGCACAGTCCCTGTTTCCTCTGACTCCTAAATATTTCAGAATACCAATCACTTTTACAAGATAGTTGGTATTGTATTGTCCCACACTTCCCAGTCATATAACCACAATGGCACGAGTCCTATTTGGTTTCATTTTGTTTGTTAAGACATGCTGGTGAAGAAAAGACATGAGTGACTGGGGTCAGTTGGAAAAGCAAGAGAAAATTTGTGACTTAAATAAAAGTACATGGGCTTGTTATCTTGTAATGCTGCAGGACTGAAGTCTTCAACAGGCTATTGCAGGACTGTCTTCAACAGGCTATTGCAGGGCTCCTTTTATATTATCTTTCATTTCTTGGTTACTGGGATAAAATCATAAATTCAATTCTTCATTTATTTCTTAAACTTCAACATTCCTTTCTTCCTCTTCTAAGGGTCCCTGTGCATCTGGTGCATCTTGAGGGCCCAGCTAGACAACAGGATGTTCTCTTTATTTCAAGATCCTTAATAACATCCAAGAGCCAATTTGCCATGCAGACTACATACTTACAGAAACAGGGATACAATGTGAGCATCTTTGAGAGACCAGTATTCTCTTGACCATGAAGAGACATAGAGAAAGGATAGAAGGAAAGGAAACTTGATTATTATTGTCTCAACTTCAGGTCTTTCATTCTAGGTCATGAATAAAAGTTCAGTCACCTCAAGAAATATTCCACTGGGTCATGGTCTCTTTCTGTAGGTCCCAGTTCCTTTCTCAGCTAAATTGCTGAGAGTTTAAACTGAAGTTAATAAAACACTAGGATAAGTAACATTTTCTTCATTGAGTAATGCATTAAATTATAGAGGCTTAAAAGCAGGTTTGGTATACTACATACCAAAATGAGTAATTACCATCCAAGACAAAGGTGATAATGTTGGGAGTCTTTTATGAATGGTCCATGTAGAGGTTCATGAAAAAAATATGTCCTTCATTAGCTTATGTACTTGAAATTTTTGTCTGAAATTGGTAGTGCTGTTTTGGAAGTTTTAGAACCTCTGGAAGGCACAGTATTGTTGGAGGAGCCACTGAAGACAGACTTTAAGATTTTATAGACTCACCCCCCACTTCCTATGCTCTCTCTTCATTTCCTGTATGTGGACAAAATGTGATGAGTTAGCTAGCTGTTCCTGCCACTATGCTTTCCTTGACTTTTTCCAAGCCTTATTCACCATGATGCACTCTATTTCTCTGGAACAGTAAGTCAAAAGAAATCCTTTCTCCTTTAAGTTGCTTTTATCCAGTTATTTCATCACAGCATCAGAAAAGTAACTTAATACAGTCACAGTGACAGTAAGAGTTAAATTTTCCATGTTTTCAAAGACAGATGATTTCTACCTACTGATTCAATGGAATCAGGTAACTATAGTTTAGAGACTGACCTTCAAAAGTCGGTCAAAAGTAACCAGCATAACACCAAATAATTCTTATTGCTTCCTCTCTTAGTACCATGAACATTTCTGAACCATTGCCATAATATACAAAATAACCATTCAAAGCAAAATATTTGCAGAATGCTTAAGTATAATGGATTAAAAAAAAAATACAAACTTCTCAGAAAACAAGAGAGCTTGTCAATTTTACCATAAGTATTTAGGAAATGGTACCTGGTAGTTTAGTCATTCCTATGCTAATTAGACTTAAAGCTAATTATCAGGGAAACTGGCTCGACTGAAAGTAAAACTTTTCTTTAGGTTAACATGACCTCAATATTTTAATCTGAGCCCAAGACCTTCCTCACAGCTTCATCTTCATCACAGTTTATCAGTAGCTATTCTGCATTTAGACACAGGGATACAACTCTCTGCTGCTTCACCAGACTCTGGACTCAACGGCCGATGGAGAATTTCATTATGTCATCTGCAGTTCTTGACAAGTGGCGAGAGAGAAATGAGGACAATGGCACTTTAGGAAATAATTGAAATGAGAAATGTCACCTTGAGTTTAGTGTCACTGAGCTTCTACTCAGCCTTGACTGGATAGCAGACAGTGGAAGTAAAATAGCATTTACAAAGAAACACTGATCCTGTGCATGAACAAATCCATCTTTCATTAATATTTGATTTTTTTTTGTTCCTGTATTGATTGCTATAACATGGCTGTCACACAGCTTAGTCCACTGCTGCTATCCCAGGCAATTTCCTCATGGAATTGCTTTCCTGAAAGGGCTGGGTTTCAGCTCAGCCTTGTCACAATGTACACATGTCCACAGCATTTGGTACTGAGTGCTCAATGATAAATTTACTTTAGTAGACTGTCAGTAACATATGAGAAGTTCTTGTTTGCCACTCAAGTTCTTGGAGAGAAACAACCCAGGTGGAAGCGTCATGATTGGATCACATGTAGCACAGACACCAGCTTATATGAACCAATGCAATTGACTCCAATTTTGTCCTGGGGAATGAGATTTGGAGTCACAGACTAGTGTTGAGGGGAACCATTCTCTACTGATCAACTAATCAAATGATCCATCGATTAACACTTGCATTTTATAAAATGTGTTACAGTCACATTTGTAACAGTGAGAAAATTTTGTTATCTGTGATACTGAACAGACATGTCCATAAACTATCACTACTCTATGAACCAAAACAAAAAGGTCAACTGTGCTCTGCCGCATATCAAGACACCAAAGATTAAGACCAAGAATGTGTTACATGGGGCCATTTTATTCAGTGCTCATCATATATATATATCCACTTCCTCCAAGGTTCATGGGTCCTCATGGAAGAAGGGATATAAGAGCTAGTATAAGAGCTAGAGGATGAGAGGGAGAGCTATCAAATGCTGTTTTCAGGACACGAGACAGCCACCACTGTCATGAATTCACCGTACCTATAGTCACCTGCACAAGATCAAAGCAACAAAGTCAGTCAACATTTCTATAGGTCTCACTAACTGGACTCCAAGAGTTATTAACAAGAAAAGAGAGGAAATGAAGGGTGCAGTAGTGGGTATTCCTGGAGGAAATATGAAAGAGGAGTTGGAAGATCCAGGAAAGATTGGAAAGATGGAGTTTTGGGTACCTATGATCAAAGTATATTGTTTACACATGTGAAAAGATACTCTATTAAAATAATGTGGTTACTCTGGGGTAAGATTTCAGACTGTACACTACTTTTCCAATCACAGCAGATTTAAAGCATGATTTTGAAACCTTGGCTCTCCTTTCAGTAAGAGCCTTTCCTCTTGAATCTATGTATATGCATGATGATTCCAATTAATGGAGAGCCACTGAAAAGGCACCATGTGTCTTCCAAAGCTGGGTCTTGTGGCTACTATATTTGTCACTGAAGCTTTCTCTTAAAGCCTGAAGTTACCAGGTATAAAGTCCAGATACTCAAGTGTGACTGTATTGAAGGAATCTCAAGTTGGGAAAACCACAGATTTGTACTAAATTTAATTTAATAACCCAGCTGAGCTCAGCTGGGGACTCATCCAAGCTCTTAGGTGTGAATGACAAGTATTTCAGTTCTAAGCCATTGAATCTTCAGGGCTTCCAACATTGAAGATCAGAGAGCAGACTTCCCTTATGCACTCTCTTTGATTTGAGGACATGCATGCATTGTGAGCAAAATTAAATGGTTACATTATACAACTAGGAATTGGCAGTTTATTTTTAATACAACAAGAAACTGGAATATTTTCTTCCCCATCAATTTTAGACTTCAGGTAAAAGGGAATTGGAGGTTTTTGTCTTTAAGTTATAGCATTTTTACTTCACTATTGATACTATATCAAAGGGAAAACAAGGCATTGACTGAGGAGCAAGACCAGAAAGGAAATGAAAAAGAAGACAATGTACACTCAGAAAAAGAATTAACTACAGGTGTTCAGAAGCAGCACCCACAATGGAGGTACCTTAGGGCCTAGGTTGAAGGCACAGTATACAATAATTTATAACTCTTATATAATCAGGAAAGCCTATCTGTTGGGGTGTCTGTGATAACATCAATTAGATCAGGAGAACCCCTTTATAGCATTAGAATTCATGAATTTTCTATTTTAAGTGATTATAAAAGTTCATTATTTTAGAGTTTATGTGTTTACATTTTGTTTAAAGTGGGAGGGAAAATCTGGTGCATCTATTCCATCCTGCCTGGAGTAGAGATACCCAGAATTATTTTAAATGTCTATTTCCTAGTTATTATTACTGTCATAGCTGTATCTTTTCTTGAATATATTTCCAAGTAAAAGTCATAAAGATAAACTAAGAATACTATCATTTAACCCAATTCCATAATGCCATCTTTTCAGATAACATTTGTAAATAAACCAGTGATTTATCTGTTCAGTGTTTAAAGTTTTCTGGGATGATCTTAGATCAAATAATTCAGCACAGGTTCACAAAAGTAACATTCATGAATTTGGCACTAGACTGTCAAATTGCCATGATTGGAAAAATACATAGGAAATAGGTAGAGCACATTTTGGAGACTGAAGGATGAAGGTGACATTGATAATTTGCATATGTGACAGAATATGAAGCAACAAAACCAGCCATGGGTGTGAACAGCACAGTCTAGGTTGGGGACCTGGACAGATCAAGAGCTTTAGAAGCAGCCTACCAGCCAGGCATGCTCATGTCTGTCCCTGGTAGTCATGATATGAAGTGGCTGTCACAATTAGTAGCTATAATGTCTGCTTTTCCTTCAACTCAGAGTCATGAATCCAGTAATCTTGGCCAGAAATTTGTGAAACTATGACCTAAAATGGAACTCTCTTCCATTATATTGTTTCAATGAAGTATTCATCAAAGCCACAACAAAGGTAACTAAAAGAATTCAAGGTAAAAACTCTACTGAGTATAAGTGCCTTGATGCTTGCTTTTAACAGCAGAGCTGTTTTTAAAGAGAGAGAGAGAAAGATGTGAAATAAAGGAAAATGTGCAGTGTCAAAAGCATTATAATGAGTACAAAAGAGAATCATTCATTGAAGGCTCAGAAATTGGAAGAAACCTTACCAGAAAGTCCCTGGTAGATTAGAACAAGTAACAGTTACTTTTGTCAATAACTATGGACTTTTAAGCACTGAAGTGACAGAATGGATTTACTTTCTTAAAAGTATCCCACTATGGCTGGAGAGATGATTCAGAGGTTAAGAGCATATACTGCTCTTACAGAGGTTCTGAGTAGATCTCCCACATAACTGGAGTTACAGGCAGCCTCCCATCAGTTCTATCTCTTTATTCAAAGAGATGGAGATAATAAATAGCTAACTGTAAAAAAAAAAGCAATATATGGCATATGGAGGCTTATAACCTGTCTCATTGGGTAAATGTGCTTGCTGCTAAATCTGATGACTTCTGTTTGATTCCCCAGAATCAGCACAGTAGAAGGAGAAAGTCAATTCACCTGAGATGTCTTTTGACCTCCACAAGTATACCACGGTACTCATGTGCCCAACACTCACCCATCTGCACACAACAATAAGATATTTTAAATTACAATTAATAATAAGAAAATATACAAAGAAGATAATAAGGTAGAATAAAACTCTACTTAACAGATTATGATAGTGCTTCTTCCCAAGGTGTTCAAAGATGAGACAGTAGAAAGGGATTCAGATGTAACTGTGCTTAATAAGGTCTGTGTGATTAGTGAAGGAGATATAGGAGCAAGGGTGTTTCTGATGCATATGGTGCAAACAGATTACTCTGACCTTGCAAGAGAAACAAGAATAACAGAAGACTGGACAATACAGAATTTGAAGAGTCTGCTATATTTTCAGGCACATTTGTCATTGAGAAAGTTAGGAATGGTGGTTCAGGGCTAGACCAGGGCAGTAGGAACAGAACACAAAGATAATTATCAAAGCACTAGTGAAAATGTGCTAGAGGAAAATGTGCATTCATGGAATATGAGGCACAAGACTCATTCAACTCCATAGAGTATAAGATATGCAAGCACCCTTAAGCCAGGCAGAAGCAAAAAAATCATGAATAAATATCAAAAAGTAAGATGAGGGGAGAACACAGGAGCATACTGTGTCTTGGAAGTCAAAAGTCAAATATGTGTCAGATAGGTGACATGTTAATGGTTTCTAAGTCAGAACCTCCAAGAGAAGAAGGCAGAAAAGTGGAGAAAAGAGAGCAGTCAGTTCAGAAATAGAAGAAACAAAACCTGCCTAGTTTTTTCCCTGCTCCTGTGATGGCGAGTGATATTCACCATAATTGTGATGGATTTAAAAGAGCCTCTAGTTTATCTTCACTTGCTATATTTATCTATTGTAATTCCATTTTCAGGGAAGGGTTCAGTTACCATGAAACAGAAAGTACTACAAAAAGGAGAAAGAAAAAGAAAGAAAGCATCTTAAAACCTTGTTGTGTTTTATCTGCATGTATGTGTGTGCATCACATAGGTTCAGGGCCCTCAGAGCCTAGCAGATGATGTCAGATCACCTGGAATTGGAGCTACAGGTGATTGTGAGATGCCATGTGGGTGTTGAGAATGGATACCAGATCCTCCAAGAGAGCAGCCAGTGCTGCTAGCATCAGAACCATTTATCAAACCTCAATAACATATTTTTTATTTAAATTAAAAAATCTTATATTACATACCAATCCCAATTCCCTCTCCCTCCCATCCTCCTATGTCCCCCACCAACCCCTATCCCACCCCCCCATTTACTCCCCAGGGAGGGTAAGGTCTCCCATGGGGGATCATCAAAGTCTGTCACATCATTTGGGGCAGGACCTAGGTGCTCTCCAATGTATCTAGGCTAAGAGATTATCCCTCCGTAGGGAATGGGCTCCTGAAGTCCATGGTTAATCCTGGTTGATAAACACAGCCATCGATATGCTTTTAAAGATATACAAAAGTTAACATTTTGAGTATCAACAATATATTACAGAGCAGATACTGGATATGTTTACCACAGATCAAGTCACTTAATTTTATAGAAACAGCATAGAGTGGGATTTTTCTAGTCTGTACTCTATTCACAGAAGTGAAGTTCATCAAGAATTACCAATCCTTTGTTCCTTAGATCTAAAGATAACTCCTGGTAGCCAAGTCTCAGAAAAAGCATAAGTGGAAAGCCATCTTCACTCATGACCAGGACTGCCATTCACAAATGAAGACATCATTTAACTCATGTGGGGTGGTTTACTTCACTTTAGCAGATCCCATGTCACATGGACAATGGTTTCATTTGTGAACTTTCACCCTGGCATTGCTCACCACTTCCAAACCTGAAGTAGCACAGCCATGTGACTATGAAAATTCCATCATATGTGACAGGAAACTCACAGTTGGCTTGGTTTCCTGGAGTGTGCACATCGAGATGTCTGTATCATTCGAATTTGTCCCCCGTAGGAAAAGTAGTTTGAGCAATAGCATAAAAATCATAAAAACAGTGGTTAGATTTAGGAACAGGATCCTGATAACTAGAAAGAAAGCAAAAATCTTAGCACAGGAGATTCTAAGGAATTAATTATTTTAGCTTAGGGCATTTTTTTTTTAGTTTTACATATATTTAACATCGATATTGTACCAAAGAAAAACGTTTTTAAAATTATGTTGAAACACCACAAAAACAGAGTTAATGAATTAGCATACAAGGGCTGAAAACACCATGCCTCTTGTTTAACAGCTATGGACACTACTAAGCCCCAAAGAATTTACAGAATTTACTTACCCAGTTTCAAATTGTTGGATAGTAGAGCAAGGAAAAATGGAAATAGATGTCTCTCATCCTGTGATGAAGTTCTTTCTATACCTTTATTGTGTGTAATGTGAAACTATGCAGGTACTCTTCAATGACACTCATTTATAATTCAGGTATGACATAGACAGAATTAAGTAACATGAAAGTGGGCTCTCCTAGTTGTCTAGTAGTTTTTAATGTTATTTACAACACTCTTCACTTTCATCACCATTATGCTTTAAAAGAAGAATAAGTAGCAAACTCCTCATATTAAAAAAAAAAAAAAACATTCTGAAAGTGTTTTTAGATAGATGCCAGGCATGGTGTTGCAAGCCTTTAATCCCAGTACTTAGGAGGAAAAGGCAGGCAGATCTCTGAATTCAAGGCCAGCCTGGTCTACATAATGAGATCCTTTCTCAGAAAAAAAAAAAAAATAGGAAAAAATTAAAGGGAGATGCTCATATAGAGGAAGGAGCTATCAGGATTTGCATTCAGGAAGGAACAATATCAAAAAGAGGTCAAAGGCCAAGTGTGGTGATATCTTACTTTTATACAAATAAAGCCTGTCTGAAGGTCAGAGAATGAAACTCATCACTATCTAGCCATAGAAGTCTGGAGGTTTGTACAGACAGACAGAAAGTGAGGTAGCTGAACGGAAAACAGTTATAAACTGGAAAACAGGAACTCACTCCCTTGTCTGCTCAGATGCTATGGAGGTAAAGTGTGCCATGGCTTGCTCCTTCTCTCTGATCTCTCAGCATTTCCCTCAATTTCTGACTCCAGGTTTTTATTACTTAGACCAATTAAAGACAATTACAACCAAGTGTGCATATGGATAGACTCCTCGTAAAGGAGCACCTAGAGTCTGAACTCCCTGGATTTGTATTAATGAGATTTGAGAATTGTCTAGAATTATTGAAACTAATAAGAGGCGATATTTGGTGTTACAGACTATGTATTATGATATGAACAAGACACTATAACTGGTACAATGACCTTGATTTGAAACACTTTTGAATTTTGTTTGAAACACTTCTTCAGAAATAAAAACCAAAAGCAGGATATGTGATAAACCCCCTTGGATGGGTGTAAATGTCGACACAGTGTCAGTCTCCAGAGGAATAGCCACCTAGTTGAGTATGCTGCACCAAAGTCTCTGCTTCATTTTCACCTTATTTCAATTCTTAGTCATCAAAGTAGAAAGATTATCATACCTTTAGTATACATGTCATCCCAACAAATAAATTCCCAGCAATTTCCTTTCCACAAAAATTGACTGTCAATAACAATATACACAAAATTTAAAAAGTCAATTAGATAGAAAATGAAATATTATTCAAATGCTAATGAGCTAATCAGGTTTTATTGTCACTTGACATAACCCTAGAGTCATCTAGAAGAGGAAATCTCAATTAAGGAATTTCCTCCATCAGACAGGCCTGTGAACATATCTGTTGGACATTTTCAACAGACTTGGATAATTAAAGAACCTCACATCCTTTGTGAAATTCATAGTTCACCAAAGCAGGCTAAGAAGTTTTCACCATTTAGAGAGCATGAATTTACAGATTTGAGAAACCTAAGAAGTTCTGGAGAGAAATTAATGGAAAAACTCATAGCCTTATAGATATAGTGAGAACATGGAATGTTAACAAAACAAGATCAAAAGCAACTAGAAAGGAAAATGGACTACTTAAAGTAATATGATAATTGTGGTCAGAGGAATTCATTTTAGAAAAAAAGAAATTAGAATATAATAAACTACATCTAGAAATCTGAAAAGAAACATTGTTAAATTATCAACTGAAAAAAATGTGTCACCTGGGAAAATGACCCTCAAGAACAAAGATATCATAGTACCTGATAGCTTCAGTAAAAACAAAACTCAGAGTGAACCACAAGCAACCTTCTTTTTGAGGGAACAGTAAAATAAGTGCTTTACAAAGAAAAGTGTGAGACACATGTGATGAGTGATTTACCAACAAACAGGTAGCTCAGTATTTACAAGCATCAGCTGAACATTCATTAACAACTAGGTTTACAAAGAAAAGACAAATACTCTCACATATTGAGACATGATGGTCATGCAAGCTGCTCTGAAGGGAAGACAATTTAAACATCCTAAGATCTCCATATTGTTCGGGAAGGTAAAGATTTGATTTCCCTTAAACTATGAAATTTACAATTCCACTTAAAAAATGAATTACATACTTTTCAAACTAATAGAGAATCAATGCATTTTTTAAAAAAATTAAAAACACTATTATGACAGAGATAGAGTTAAAAACAAATACTTCCATCTAAGATGACTAAGAAAAGAAGTAACTAAAATATGTTTTAAGATAAAATAGAAAAATATATAAATAAAATATCAGAATAATTAAAGAACAGATAATAGGCTTTCTATTTTTAAAAAATTAGGTGAAGGCTTAAAATTCTGCTCTGTGCTGTGAGGGAATACATATGAACAACAACCACAAAAGCTTGACATAGAAAACAATATGAAGGACTTTAGCAAAAAATAACGAACTCAAGGAGACTACAAAATTGAGATTCCTACCAGGTAAGCCAGGAAGAGGGTCAGAGTGTTATTAGGAATAATTCAATACATTATGATAAAAGTATTCATTGCCAAGAATATTTAAGCACCTAAATTTGACTAAAATTAGTATGTAGACAATTTAATATGATTGCTTTAATCCAGGCTTATCCACATATGGTCCAGTGGCTGCATGCATCCCAAGATAACTATAACACTACCCAGCACACCGATAGACCATAGCATTGTATTGTAATGTCAAAAATCAGACTCTCCTATTTGAGTCTTTGAGTTCTCCTGCTCATTAAGAAACAATGCCAATAAAAACCATTTAATAAAGAGACAAATTTGAACAAATAAAGTAAGTTTGTGATTTCTTTTATTTAAATTGTATGTATGTATGTCTCTCTCTCTCTCTCTGTGTGTGTGTGTGTGTGTGTGTGTGTGTGTGTGTGTGATACAGTGATACAGACAGCTATGAAACACCTGAAGTGGTGAAGTGGTTGCTAGGAATCAAAGGCAGGAACCTTACATGAGGAATATATACTCTTAACTTCTGGGCCATAGCTCCAGACCTTGTATAAACTTCTTAAGAACTACAAAATTCAAATTCTTTCAAAGTCCATCAATAGAACATTTGCTAAGATTGAGGCAATCATGCATAGGGAATAACTTAGTAACCTGAAATTTTACTTGCATACCCTTCACTACTATAATGCAACTAGAAGCCCAGCTCCTTCACATGCATGTATATGCACACCTGCAATATACTCACTATTCTCCAAATACCAGTTGGCAACCCCAAGACCCCACCTCCATCAACAGACACCTATACCTACATTAAACTATGGAAATAAGTAACTCCCCTCAGAAACCACTTACTAATGCTCCATTTCTGTTCAAACACATCCTGAAACACAACTTAAGAACTGTGTGAAATTTTAGTAGATTCTCTTACTTACTATATTATTCAAAATTAAGGGTAAAATGGTTGAAAAATTAAGTGAAGTAAGTGAATTATAAGTAGGACATGAGCATTACAGAAATTGCTTAATCTATCAGTCAGAATAAAGAAAAACCCAAACTCCTTCCTCCTTCCCTTAAATGGGAGCCCCACACAATAGGGGGCCCTTTAGTAACTTTATTTATGTGGTCTGCTGCTCTCTTCCACGCAGTTATGACCCTCTCTATTTCTTTGTTTTAAATAAAGTTTCCTTGCTATCTTTGCAAATTTCTGTGGCTTTTATTTCAATTCCTTGAATGAGATGCCAATGACATGAGACCATCTAACCTAAGTACGACCCCATGTAAGAGTATTGGCCAAGAAAACAAGTCCTAGCACTGAAGGGAAATCATTCAGTAAACTTTATTCTGTCATGATTCTGTTCTTGATCAATAAAAAGACAGTGAAAATATTTTTTTAATCTGGGAAAGTTGAAGAACTGTCCCATTTTAAAATTTAAAAAACAAAATTTTCAGCTCTAAAGTTGATGTGCATTTGAAGGTTTCTCTGCATAGGAAGAAAGGAGATATAAAATTCTGGAAAGAAAACTGACCCCAAGAAAACAGGAGAGGATTGGGGTGCTGATGGGAAGTAGGGATTTGATATGCAGAGAAAACTCAGCCTTCCATGCTGTGAAGAAGGGAACTGAGTGAATTAGTAGGCTATTTGTTACTGTGTAGAGCTTGACAGAAAGGTGGAAAGAGAACTGGAAAAGAGAAGATACATAGACTTAGGGGCTTGGTGATAACCTGGCCAGCAAAACCTTCTGCTAGGTAATGAGCTTTAGAAGATGACAAAGGAAGAAATGACTTCAATATGAATTGTGAGTTATTTGGGGTCAGGTGTTATGGTCTATCAAGAATGGAGTGATATAAAAAAGCAAGAAGTATTGTCACATTTATCTCTTCTCTTTTCAGAATGGTCTCTAGTAGGATCTTTATTTGTCTCATTTTCAAACTCCGTTACTATTAGCTCAGTAGATCCAGTCTTTAAGCAGTCTAAATTTTATTTAGAGTATTAATAAAACAGAAGTGATTGTGCCTTCCTCACCAAGTCCCCAGGCATCCTCATACATCTACTGACAATCAGTACAGAGTCTCCCAGAGAACAATTAGGAAACAGCTTTGAAACAATTCTCATTAGATATAATATACCAAAGACTTAATGATGAGGTTTTTTTTAAAGTTGATTAAATTTATTCATTCAGAGCCACTTTTAAAAACTTATAAACAATGAAAATAGCTTCTACAATCAGACCTCTGCCCTCAAACTGCCCCCAAAAACACTTTTTAAAAGTCTCAATAATTCTGAACTGCCTCTGGAAAGAAAACTATCAAGACAGAAAAAAATTAAAATAGTCAGAAATTCATTTCATTTCATCTATTTGCAAATATTCAGACTCAAGGAAGAATGCTACACAGAGAGAAAGCCATAATAAAATGTTGTCAAGAATACACTGACAAGCTAAATATTTTAACAGTGGGAGAGATATCGTCTATTAAGCCATTTACTATTTTCACTCAGTGCTCCTGATGTTTGCTGAATAAAAATTCCACTAGCAGAGACAAAGGTCAGGACATCCCAGACTATCCCTTGCTGTACCCTATCTAGCAGATTGCCTGGTAATCCTTACTGTATAATGTAACTGTTGATGGATAGAGTTGTGCACCCTATAGCAAGATGCAAAAGTTGCAGCAGACCCTCTGCAGAAGGTCTCATATCAAATATTCTCTCCCTTCAACTCTGCAATTATTATTTTATATCTCTCAGAATACAAATTGTCCATAGTGGAATAGTAATTTCTAAATAATCCTTTACACTAAGAGTCAGTATGTTGTATTAAATGGTCTATATATGACCCATCACTTTAATGGAACATAGCCACACTCATTATTTTCATATTGCCTATACCATCTTTCGTTAAGTAGTACCTACACAAGTTACATTCCTACAAAGTCGAAAATATTTATTAACTAGCTCATTTTGGAAAGGATTTGTTGAACCCTGTTTGTACTACTGAGCATACAGAAACATGTAGAAGTTACCAACCAATAAGCAAGGTTTTCCCTCAGCACAGTTTTGCATTTTTACTCTACAGCCACTCTCAATGTGAAGTAAATACTTAAGTTGTTATTCTTGTCTTTGTCCTTGTTTGTCTGATTTTTGAGACAGGTCCTCACTCTGTGGCCTAAACTGACATGGATTTACTATGTAGCCCAAACTGGCACCAAACTGGGAGCAACCCTCCTTTCCAGTGTATAAAATGCTGAGATTACAGGTTTAAGCTACTATACCCAGAAGGCTATTTACTAATGCTCTATAAGCTGCTACATTTGAATGAGTCAGAAAGACTCTGACTTACCATGTACATCACAGCACATCCTTCTGAAGCTAGAGATGAGTGTCATTAAACAGTTAGACCAGGTGTTAGCTCAGAATCCTCCCCCATCTGGTGCTCCAAGCAGCCAAGAACTCATTCAGGTTCCCAGATGAGCTATTTCTGCATCTTTGGTCTAGTTAATCCTCCAGTTGGTATTTTACACCATTCTTTTTTAAATGTCCACAGAAATCTGTCTTCCACTGAGTTTCGTTTATTGGGTCTATTTAAGTCTTTAAAGCTGCCCTTAATATTCATGTCTAACTCTTTTCTAAAATAACTGTCTTAACAACATTAGTAATGTGTGTAAATTGAGGGAAGGAGAATTTTAAGTCACTATAAAAGCTGAAAGCTAAGGGGAGCAGATTGCCATGAAAGCAGTGTTTTTAGAAGTCTATTTTCCATTCCTTTGCCTGAACAAGCTGATTGACTTTCACCAATGCACACACAAACTCTGAAGGTTTGGTATCCTTTACTGACATTCTCCAGCTAGTCAGGAGTCTATACTGCACCAGCCAGTTACTTCCCTAATTGCAGGCATGCAAGGGATTGCACCTATGTACCCTTGCCAAGTAAGCAAGCCTCTAACATCAGCATGAGAGCACTTCATTCATTGTCTAGCTGTGTGATGGGGCCTTTCTATTTAACTGTCCATTTCTCTATTGTATGTGTTCTCCCCTGGCTTTAGCAGGCAGTCACATTTGATCTTTGTATATACCTCAGAGATAAATGACTGATTTTTATATTAAATTCCTTAAGCTCGGTAAGCCTAATCTGGGTGTTGTAAGGATCAAAATGACATTTTACAGATTTACAACTCTTAAGAGGAGGCACCTTGGAATCTGTCAGTTTCAACAAGAAAGGTGGAGGGAAATTTGGAAATCCTCATTTTGTTACTGTTACACCATCTATATATATTGACTATCCTAGATGACTAACCAGTTTTCCCTTTACCCTGGGGGCTCTGCAAGTCCACAAAGGCAGATGCCCTCCTTCTGCAATACTCATGCAAGGCTTGGAAATAGAACACTATGAAAAAAAATCTGTGAAATGACAGTCACAGCAGCAACTCAAAGAGTTTCAATAGCACAGAAACTACCAGGCCATACTTTTTTTTTCTGAATCACCATAGAGTCTAGTAAAATAAGTCAGGGCTTATTGCAGAATTGGCTGAAGATTTGTTTATGCTTTGAAACATTTGTTTAATGATGCAAAGCTGTGTTCCATTCTTTTATGTTGCATTTGTTTAATTTGGTGAAGCTGTGTTACTTTGCCAACCTAAAACACCTGATAGTTCTAATAAAGAGCAGAATGAACACTAGCTAGGCAGGAGAAAGAATAGGTGTGGCTGGCTTACAGAGAGAATAAATAGGAAGGGAACTCTAGGCTGGAGAGAACTGGGGGGATCAAGAAAAAGTGAAGGAGAGGAAAATGTCAGGGGCCAGCCACGCACACCATACAACCAGCCATGGAGTAAAAAAAGGAAAGAATGGTATATAGAATAGATAAAGGTAATAGTCTAGAGGCAAAAGGTAGAAGGCATAATTTAAATTAGAAAAGCTGGCTACTCCATGTGTCTATTGGGGAGCTAGGTGGTAGGCCTCCAAAGAGTTAGAAAAAAATAACTATAAAATAACTATAAAGAATTCTTTATATATTTTTTTTATTGAAACTTGTTTTTACGCAGTATGTTTGATCATGTTATTCCCCTCCTCCACCTCCTTCCTGATCCACCCAACTCCATGTACTGACCAAATTTTATGCACACACACTCTCTCTCTTCCTCTCTCTCTCTCTCTCTGTCTCTCGCTATCTCTTTTTGTCTCTTTGTCTCTCTCTCTCTCCATCTCAAAGAAAAGCAAAAACAAAGCAAAAAAAAAAAAAAAAAAAAAAAAAAGACCCACAAGGGAACTCAATAGTATTTTGTCTCATATCACTTTATTCCTTTGTCTTACTATCTTTTTGTATACTATGGTTTCCAACTTTGTGTTTTTTTTATAGGTGTGTGCATGTGTTGTGTTGTGTTTTGTCTTCACTATTTTTATTTGTTCCCATCTGTTTTGCCTTTTGTTTGTTTTCTAAAGAAGATGAGAAAGAAGGAAAGGAGTTGGGGGGATGGTAGTGATATGGGGAGGAACTGAGGGGATGTGGGATGGGAAACCATTATCACAATATATTGATGAAAAAATAAAAAACCATATTCAATGAAAAACATCACAAAAACACAAAAATGAAAATCAAACCAAAGAAGCAAAAGTTCAATAATACAAAACAAAAACAAACAAACAAACAAAACCTGGTAAGGGACCTGGGTCCTGCCCAGGAGTGTGTCTGATATAGCCATTCCATATTGAGTAAAACAGAATTTTTTCTTTGCCATTGGGTACCAATAGGGTTGGGATTCCATGTTTTTTACCTTCCTTCAGTGCTGGGACCCCATCTTCCTTGAACCTGTTTTGTGTGTGCAGGTCTTGTGTGTACTGCCACAGTTTCTGTGAGTTCATATGTGCATAAGTCCTGTTGTGTCTGGAAGGAACTGTTTCCTTGGAATCTTTCACCTTTGCCTTATAATTTTCCACTTCCTCTTCTTCATGATTCTCTGACCCTTGCAGGGATGGCTTTGATAAAGACATTTCTTTAAATACTGGGTGCTGCAAAGTCTCTCATTTTCTGCACATTACCCATTTATGGGTCTCTGTGTTAATTTCCATATACTGCAAGCAAAAATTTCTCTGCAGCTGGCTAAGTAAAGCACTGATGGATGGGTATAGCAGAATGTAATTAGTAGTAATTTTTATTGCTATATTCCTTTAGCAGAACAATAGTGTGAGGTTCTCCCCACTCCCTGGGCCAAAGACCTATCTAGTTACAGATTCTTGGCCAATTTAGCAGTATCAGGTATGAATTTCATCTCATGGAGTAGATCTTAAATTTAATTTTAAAAATATGGTTGGTTACTCCCATAACATTTGTGCCACTATTATACCAGTATAACTTGCAGATAAGTCCCTGTTGAAGTTTGCAGAGTTGTTAGCTGGGAGATATTTATGATAACCTTTCTCCTCTGGTAGTATGCAGAGTATCATCTACACCATGAATGACAGTGAGGGTGAAGTTTCTATTTAGGCATCAATTCAATTTCTCTATATTTGACAATATACGTAACAGTTCTTTTCAACAATATGGCCTTTCTGTTGGAACTGGCTGTAGGGAACAACCAATACCCTTGATCTGTGACACTGAACCAAGAAAAGCCTGAGATATCCCAATGAACCACTGCAAAAGTATTAACCTAAGCCCAGCAGCTAATCACAGAACCAGGATGCCAAACATAGCCTTGTACTCAAATGCTCACTAACCCTCTTAATCCACATCTCCAGAGGAAAACCCCTGATGCTCAGAAAAACTTTGCAGCTATTACATGACTTTGAATGACAATAATGATTTGTCCTCATGTCTGCATTTGACTTAACAAATCAAACTATTTCAGAGTGTAACCATAGTCACAGAATTATAGGAGACCCTGTAGTTACTTAACTAATTAAGCTGTAAGTCACTAAAGAATGCTAATGCAATCGATAAACTGATTTCTCTGTCTGGGTGAACCAGGAACTGGAACCAGAAAAAGAAAAAAAGAAAAAAGAACACAACTTCCCAAAACAGCACTATAAACTGAGAAAAAAGTGTTCAGCATGTGAGCCGGTGAAGGCTATTTCACATTCAAACTGCTACAAAAGGTCAATAGGAAAGATCAAAGTCATAAGCACTGCTCCATAGCTCTGCAAAGAAAAACACATGTCACATAACATAAAAATGTAATCAGGCTGAAGTAGGAGGTAGTCTATCAATAGGCAATACCAGAATAGGGTAGAAAGCACTGGTCCCTGAATCTGTAGGCTTGTCTCTCAATAGCATGATCCCTCTATCTTGCTGATGTCAAAGAAGGAAAGAAAAACAACAATCCATTTGTGTCTCATTGGTATTACATCTGGAGTAGTACATAGGAAGATGGATGTGGAAAATAATTTATTTGGAGAAGCCAACTTTGGATTTGCAGATCTTCTGGCTGTGCATTTACAGTTCTCACTCCAAAATTGGGGATGGCTTCATATCAGCTAACCACCTGGAATGATAAGACTCTAATGCCAAACTTAGCGATGGGGGACTTGTGAATTATACATCTCAACAGAGCAGGGCTATTCTTCATTCTTCCCCGTGTTTCTCTGCTAAAAATAAAAGGTGAATTCTGAACTACAGGTGTAAACAAGTGTTTTCTTTCCTATATGAATGCAAGTACTTATTATCTGAACACCTTCTATGGCACAAGCAGTATATAAAGATCTGTCAAAGTCTATATATGCTACTTCTGGCAACCTTTATTATAATTCTATAGATGAAGGATTACTTACTTATATTGTTTCTGAGGGAATTAAATCATAGAAACTAAAATTTTGTAAAATTTACTCAGCTGTAAGTGGCAAAATTGGCCATTAAACAAAGGTTACCTAACTCCAGACCCAGCATTGTTAAGTATTTTGTGGACAGATAACTGTATTTCCAGCACTAGTAATGCAGGCAAGCATATACTTTACTCCATTTGGTATCGGGTACCATACCTCTTCTAATAATATACTTGAAATTCTGATATTTACCTATATATACTATTTTGAAAAAAACCTCTTTCACTAATTTACCTAGCAACCTGTTAGTAATTCCTATGGTGTACAGCTGAAGCAACCCTACTCTGAGCAATGAAGGCTTCTTCTCCCCTTAATGACCATCAAACTTAGGCGCCATTCCATCATATACTTTTTATATACTGTGCAAGAATGTAAAGGCCTATGCATTCTGAAATGGCTTGTGATACACATGTAATAAAGGAAAAATTGTCCCAAAGTTAATTTTTAGGAAGAATGTCATAATTAATATCTTACAAATATGATTAAAATTAGATGCAAAAATTAGATGCATATGGGAAGAGACAGGCTAATCTGTCAATCATATAAAGAAATATGCCAACTACACCCCTTAATTACCAGCCCTTCCTTCCTGTAGATCCCACAAATAGAAACTCCAAGCAATACACTGAAGCCCTTTGATTATCTTCACTAAAGTGACTCACTGTTCTCCTGTGCTATATTTCTAACCTGTTTATGCTAGTTAAGGTTTTTTATTGCTGTGAAGAGATACCATGACCACAGCAACCCTTATAGGGAAAATATTTAATTGCAGTTGCTTGCTTATGGTTTCAGAGGTTCAGTTCATAATCATCATGACGGGGAGCATGGCAGCGTGTAGGCAGATATGGTACTGGAGAGGTAGCTGAGACTCCTATATCTTGCATGTGCCAGGAAGTTGACTGAGACACTGGTTAGTATCCTGAGCATAGGAAATCTCAAAGCCAAACCCCAATGGTGACACATTTACTCTAACAAGGTTACACCCATTTCAGCAAAGCCACACCTCTTAATAGTGCTACTCCCTGTAAGATTATGGGGCAAATTATATTCTAACTACAACATTGTTCTATCCTTTTGTTTTGAATAATACTTCCTTCATACTTTGTTATGTATGAGCTTTTATTTCAGTTTTGAACAAGAGACCAAGAACCTGGAAATAACCAAGGCAAGATCCTGGCCACTGATGACACCGACACTATAGAAAACAGTTATGTGCAGCTCTGTCCTAAGAGCAAAAGGAAGAATAGAAATCCCTTTGCAAGGTAGGGAATCCTCATAAAATTCACCAGTGCTTCTTACATTGCCAAACAGCCCACCTGGTTCTTCCTACTGAATTTACACTGATTCACTTCCATAAATTGCTTTAAATTTGCAGGTGTAATAGTATAATTGGCCCTGTAGAAATAAATCTAAAGCGATTCATTCTTACTGCATATAGTCTTTGTTTTGGGATAATTGTGCACTGTATGAAGATGTATTGTTGTGATTGGTGTAATAAAAATTTGAAAGCCAATAGCTAGTCAGGAGAGAATAGGTGGGACTTTCAACGAGAGACAGGAAGTAAGAGGGATGAATCTAGGTCTTGGGAGATGCCAGTGGGACTCAGAACAACTCAGACATATGGGGCAGAGTAATGGTAACCAAGCCACATATAGAATGTAGATTAATAGAAACAGGTTAATTAATTTATAATAGTTAGTTTTTAAAAATCCTAAGATAAAGCCAAACTTTCATAATTAATAACAATTCTCCATGTCATTGTTTATGAGCTGGAAGCCTCCTCCCACCCCAGCAAAAAAAAAAAAAAAAAAAAAAAAAAAAAAAGGTCAGACTACGAGGGTTGGCTTGCAAAAGAAGCAAAGATGGGTAAGTAAGGACCATGAAAAAGTGATATTTACTGGCTTGACTATCATGGTTGCTCAGCTTGCTTTCTAAGAGAACCCAGGGATGGCACTACTCACAGTGGGCTAGGCCCTCCCCCATCAATCATTAATTAATAAAATGCACTACAGGCCTGCCTACAATCCCATCTTATGGAGGTATTTTCTTAATGACCTCAGCTTGTATCAAGTCAACTTCAAACTGTTGACTACATGGTAGTAAGGGTGGGGACTAGAGAGATGGCTCAGCAGGTAAAAGCATATAACTGATCTTGTAGAGTTCCCAGCACTCACTTGAGGGCACTTGAACTACATATAACTCCAGCTCCAGCGGATCTGACACTCCTGGATGCTTCTGCACTCAGGCATACAGACCCACAAGTAAACTCATGTGCATATGCATAACTAAAAGTAAACTAAAACTTTTATTTATAAATTAAGATACTTGCCAGTCACTAGCCTAACAAATAAACATACCATGAGAGTCATGAAACCAGGACCCTTGGTCTAATTTGTTGGATTGGTAAAGAAAGACAGATCCTTACCAGAATCACACCATAATACTCCCTCGGGCCAATAAAAGTTATTTGTATTTTATTGTCTTAATAATGAAAAGGCAAAGGTTAAAAGTACAGGTTTAAATTAGGACACTTTACAACTGCCTTATGTGTCACATAGGGCAGGCTGACAAGATGGAATTCTGCCTTGGTGAACCAGCTAATTGAATATGAGTTAATTAATGCACAGGTGAGCCAGGCTAAAATTAGCATAAAAGAAAAACATCATTTTTTCTGTTTATATCATTTGCATACCTTTGTAATCAGTGTAATGACATATCGGTTAAGAGGCCTACCTGCTGTGAGGCAATCTTTAATCCTTGTTATATATTAATCATCTCTTAGTAATACAATAAAGCTGCTTTTGCAAGGATGGCATTGACTGTAAATAATAGCAATTACTGGTAATTCTTAATGGTTTTTCATGAAGGCTAACAAGGTTTGACCCATTAGCTCTATGAATACTTGAAGTCACTTGGTTTTCAATATCTTAAAAGATTTTCTTTTTTAATAGTATGTACATATGCATATCTGTGTGGTATTTTTACCCAAAAATAAAAGTACCTGCAGATGCCAGAAGAGGACCCACAATCACCTTTAGCTGTAGTTATAGCCTGATGAGGGTGCTGAGAACCAAACTTGGCTACACTTTAGGAGCAGTAAGTTCTCTTAACTGTCTAGCCATCATCTCTCTAGCCCCTAATTTTATTTATTTGTTGGTTTGTCTTAAGATACGTGTTGTGAATACTTCCCAGGTCCTGTGCTTATAGTTCTTGGAATTTTCCTAAAAGCTGAAGCAACAAAGGAGCAGACCCCGGGGAGCAGAACATCCCAGTGTTAATGTATAAGTTTGAGAATGATGTTAATAGGCTGAAAGTAAGTAAGAAAATGATGCTGCTAATTTCCCTCAGGCATTTTTAAAATTTTTACCCACTGCAGTGTGAAGCCTTTGAATAAAAAGGCTATTTTTGAAACAGAAAGTGTTGATCTGTGGTACAAGAGAGAGAAATCAAAATATTTCCAGCAGTGAAAGCAAGACAGGCGAAAGGCAAGAAAAGTCACAGTTGCCTGGTGTCATCATGCACTCCCCCCGGCTTCCATGAGCAGTCAAACCTTGTATCCTAGAAAATCCATGGTCAGGACTCTGCACAGTCCAGCTGGGTGGATGGGTCAGGAGGACCTGCAGGGCAGGGGTTGTCTCACCCTTGTTCCTTGAAGGATCAATCAGGGGTGTTGGGTTTAGATTCTTTTCAGGAGGGTACTTTAAGTGGTACTTTACATGCTCAATTCAAAGGTGGATGTTCTAACTTGGCTTTTGTCAATGGAATACTCACTGGAAGATGCTGGGAAGCCCAGAGTTCAGATTGATTTTTTTCCCTGTGTTTCCTTTGGTTTGCCTCTCATTCCTTGAGGAATATTGGCAGGACAGAGTCCAAGTTTTTCACCATAATATGATAGCCTTCTTTGCCTCAGTCTCACACTGAAATTAGATAAGATAATCTTTTTTGGGGGGGTTGTTGTTGTTTTGTTTTGTTTTGTTTTTCAAGACATGGTTTCTCTGTGCAGCTTTGGAGCCTCTCCTGGTACTCACTCTGTAGACCAGACTGGCCTTAAGGCCTCAGACTAGCAGAGATCCCCCTGCCTCTGCCTCCCGAGTGCTGGGATTAAGGTGTACACCACCACTACACAGAACAATTAGATAAAATAAACAATTTTTAGTGAGAAAATGGTGTAATGCGGAAAATAAGTGTCCCAGAGACAGATATTGGGATTTGTACTACTGTCTCAGGCTGAATGGGCTGATTCAGCTGCCTCTCCTTAGTGTGACTAGAGACTACCAAGACTGAATGTCTTCCTATCCTCAATGGGACTGGAGAATGAATGCCTAATACTGAGACCTTGCTCCTGTCTTATATACCTCACTAATGCTTGGATTAAAGGCTTGAGATCCCAGGTGCTGAGATCATCTTTGTATGAGCAGTTTTATTTAGGACTGGGTCACTCTTGTGTAGATCTGGATAGCCTTGGATCCATCTACCTCTTAATCCTGGGTCCTAGGATTAAAGGTGTGTACCACCACCCCCTAGCTTCTGGCTCCTGGATTTAAAGGTATGTGCCTGGCTTCTATGGCTTGTGACTGACTTTTCTTTCTGAATCCTCAGGCAAGCTTTAAAAAATCATAACCAACATATCACCACAAAATGGAACTAAATATAAATACGCTTCCAACTATGAACAGTTTAATTCTGTAGTTTCTGTAGCTGTTGGAATTCATGTAACAAAATAATACATAAAGAGAAAAATCAACAGCATCTAATAAGTATTGTGAAATTGAAATTTTCAACCTTTCACACTGGCAGCAAATGTGAGATTTCCTGCTTTAGAGTTCTATAATTGACTAGATTGTTATTCCTTGAAGTTCCAGAGAGACTACACCCCTGAAATATCATCAACTTGATTACTTAAAGAAAATTTGAACAATGATGATTGTTCATATTCCATATCATGCTGATATAGAAGGGGGAAAGCTGAGAGGGCCTCAACTCTCCATTATGTCTTAATAATAAGGTAGGCAAGAAGGAAGGTAGATATTAGGAATTCAACTAGGTATTTCCTATTCTTATTGACCTTCTGAAACTCTTCATGTTTGTTAGTGTCTAAGTCATTGAGATTCATAATAGGGACACCATTAATTCTAGGTAGAAATGATTGCAAATGTATGCCATTTTATGCCTAAATTTTGGAGAGGCAGTGTTGGACCCTTATTTGGCCTTCCTAGGGATCAAACTCAGAGCTTCATGCATGGGAGGCAAGTGTTCTACCACTAAGCTATGTCTCCAGCCCCCAACCTATTGTGAATAACTGCCCCAGAAGAGGGAGATGAGAAAGGTAAGTGGAGTTTAGTGTGGAAAAGCATCATGCTTGATTAATAGTGTCTACCACTGGTGAGAGCATACTTCACACTGTTACTGTAATAATCCCAAAATATGTTACCCTTTAAACTTTGAATAGGAGACACTGAGCTATAGGAGGTCATCTTCTTATGTAATATGTTCATACGCCAAAAAGACACAACTCTGAACACATCAGTGTTTCCATAGAGATTGGACTGAGAAAAAAAGCCACCATCGCAGAGGCTGAGGTTCCTGCCTCAATATGAGTATTCATCTCTCTTTGCTCCCTAATCCACATAGATGTCAGAAAGACTCTGCTACCACACTGTGAGTTGCCTTTGTAACCATGCCTTCCCCACCAGGATGGATTCAATGCCCTGAATCATGAGAAAAAGTCAACCTTTAAGTTGCTTTGTGTCAGGCATTTGTTCAAATAATGGGAAAAGTCATACAGATGTCAATGATTCTTGTTTTGGGGTAAAAGTTTAAACACTGAGAAGCCACTGGAGGAATGAAAGACAATGATAGCCTTTATGTTTACCTCATTTTGATGACAATTCCACTTGGAAATGGAGAGAACATCACCAGGAAGCAATCTGAATGTATGCCAGGAGCTTAGGCCAAAGGGATCAGAAGCCAGTAGAAGCCAATGGATTGAACTCTGGAAGAAGTTCTAGCCACTAGGAAAGAAAACAGTATTATACAGAAGGGCTGTCTTTTCCCACATTGAGACCCACAACTCTTGATATATATATATATATATATATATATATATATATATATATATGTATATATATATATATATATTATATTATTTAAGCCTAAAGATATGCATTTGAACCAACAATGTTAATAGTTGATTTTATTGATTAGTTGCCAAATAAAGCACTCAGTGTTTCTCTACTCTGCATTTCATTTTAACTTCATAGACAGCTCATTGACATGGATGTTATTAGCCTTCTGTTACAGTTGACTTCACAGAGGAACAGAACAATTATCTTTGGTTGACAATACTAATGTTCTCCAATATCTAACTCTCTTCTTAATAAATGCGAGGAGAAACATTGTCTGATCTCTTGAAGTATATCACTGTCACTTGTATGGGACAGTATAATGTAAATCTAATCGTGACTTATGAGTAGATTTTAAGAATTTATGCTTGACTGTCAGTATTTTCCCTTTCTCTAACCAAGGAGGCCAGGTATATAAATGGTATAGTTATACATTGATAAATTTTATAAGGACCTTCCATAATGGCAAAGAAGACCTGATTATCTCCCTGTTGACTCAGATTGGACATAGAACTTCAGCCAGAAATAGCATTATAGACTGGTAAGATGGCCAATGTGTAAAGGGTATTACTATAAATTCCTGGGGACTTGACTTGGATACCCAGGATTCACATAAAGGTGAAAGAACAGAAAACAGATCCACAAAGTTTTCTTAAGATCTCCACACATGCAGTATGGTTAATGTACTTGCACACACATCATGCACACAGGCACAGATACACAATAGTAGTTGTCTTAATGAAATACATTTTTAAAGGACTTTGAAACTTGGCATATTGCTTACTGCAGGAAAACATAGCTTACAGTAACTTATGTAAGTTAACACATGGCTGAGTTAGTACTAAAAACCAGGTTCTTTAACCACTACAGTGTTTATAAAAAAAAAAAACAATTATGGCAGAAATGTAGAAAATTAGTATTGGTCCAGAGTCTTGGGCATGAGGATACAGTAAAGGCAACCTCTGAAGCAGTTATAAGCTATGCCCTGTGACCTCTCCTGTGGATAATGTCCTATTTCCCCTGCATATTCTCCTACAAATGCTGGATTCCTTGCCTTGCACAACAAATGCCCAGCTAGTCCTGGAAATACCAATGCTTCAAAGGAGATTGGGAAGAGGGGACAAGGTTACTGAAAACCATCAGGTCTGGGCCAAACAGAAAATCTAATCACCAAAGGAACATTGAGCCAAACACAATAAATGCACTCATTGTAATTGTGTAGTGAAAGATTAAAGTTTAAGGGATCAATAGTTTTAGATATTTGAACATGGTATTCAGAGTATCACTTTATCTTTTGGGACTAAATGTTCATCATGGAGGGATAATTTCCCTTTAATTTTCATTTATTATAGGATGTATTTTATATCATATGCTTTGAATTTAAATTAAAACTTAAAATGGGTGTTTTGCCAAATTGACTCTCAGGGAATTGAAATTGACAAAACTGGCACTTTTGCAGAATTAACTTTCACAAGTTTGTCTATATTTTGCCCATCCCAAATAAAGTCCTATCCTTAAAAAACAAAACAAAACAAAACAAATAGAGAAACTTAATACATGTGTTGAGGCAATAAAAAAGGCACCTTTCATTTTTATTTGACTCTTGGCTTTCCTCTCCTTTTTCTCATAGTTGACTCTTCAGTGCTGTGGGAAAAATAAATCTTTCCGCTGCTAGCCACAAGGATGAGCATGAACCTTCTTGACAACCAATCAATACACTTTCAATTGAATTCCCTCATTCATGATTCAATATAAATAATGAAATCTAAACTCAAAATAGCTTCAGTTAGAGTATGTCTGCTCACTCACAAGCCTGGGCATTATGAGGATTTTTGAGTTTAGATATAGGAACTCAGTTGATGCTTTTTTTCTTCTTTGAGAACTATGTACCATAAACCTGGAGTTATTGGAAGCCTGGATCCTGCAGTTCCTGTGGGCCCTCTGTCCCATAGCCTATTTCTAACTTGCCAGAAATAGGGGTTAACAAGCCTGGTAAAGCAGTTTAGAGGAAAGTCTGCTGAATGAGTACCCTGTAATATTCATTTATTGGTAAAGTATAAGGAAAACAAGACAACAAATATTTAAATGTGAGACGACAGATTCCTTTATAAAACAAGCCATAAACAATAAGACATTACTTAGAAAGAGAAGCAGTGCTCACAGAAGAAGATTCTAGTCTCATCTTCCACATCAACCTTCCATTGGCCTGGATATTGAGGCCACATTGGACCCTACTCAAGTGCCTATTAATTTATGATTTTTTATTTCCTAAAATCTGACTTTGGTTTCTGTGTGTGTGTGTGTGTGTGTGTGTGTGTGTGTGTGTGTGTGTGTGTCTGTGTGTGTATGGTTGTGTGTGTGTTTATATGTACCTGCATGGGAACACATGAATGTATATTCTTGTGTGCATAAAGGCCTAGGGACAACGTCAGATATCATTGGTCAAATGTCATTTATCTTATTTATTAAAGTCCTCCCACTAACCTGGAACTCACCAAGTAGTCCACCCTGGCTGAGCAGCCAGGCATGGAAACCAGCCCTTCTCCCCCTCTCCTGCCCTGGAATTACAACTGAACGTCATCACATTGGCTTTTATCATGTGGCTTTATGAGGATCAAACTTAGATCCTGCTGTTTTCAAAGCAAATATATTCCCAGCCAACAGAGCTATCTCCTCAGCCCATTTCCTGATATTTGTCTGTTCACTCGAGCTGTTCAAGAAAGGACATAATTTCTTCTTCTTGTACTTTCAATAAAGAATTATAAATGCCAAGAGAGGGAGCCAAAAGACTATAAAGCAGGAGAAGACACGGGGGCGGGGGGGGCTTTCCACAGAAAATGGCAGTATGGAGACATGGTTGAGAGTCATTTGTACTACAAACAGCAGCAGATTGATCCAAACATAGAAAGTAGTGTGTCCTGCCTTGAGTAGCAAGAGAGTAGTTCTGCTAAAGATTTGATTAAGTCTGGAACCAGCTTCAAATATGGGAAGGAAGATTAAGATCTGGGGCTGGAAAGGAGCCAGGGCTGAGGGATTTTGAAAGTTGCAAGCAGAGCTTGAGTCTTTATTCTAACACTGTTGAGATGATAGGCAAATGAAGGAGAAACAACTTTATACAGTGACTGATGGGAGACGTCATTCTGTTTATGTTTCTCATACTGGTTAATGAATAAAGCACTGTTGGCCAATAGGAAAGGAAGATAGGAGGGACTAGGAGATGAGGAGGAAAGAGGAAGTAGTAAGGAGGAATCAGCATGGAGAGACAGGGAGACCAGACGCCTGCCCCACTCCCCCGTAGGTGAAACCACCTGGAAATACATAGAAATGGGTTAATACTTAATAAAGCTCCCCAAGATAAAATTCTTGGTGAGGGTCTCTATGCTGACCCAGAAACCCAAGCTGCCTATGATGAACATATCTTGTCTCTATGCAGTACGCGGCAGCTGGTTCCGGCGGGACAATACTGGGCGGCAGGCAGAAAAACCCATATTCATTACAAGTGACTCCATCAGTTACTTATTTTTTCTTTTCTGTGACAAAATCCCTCCCTGTGATGATTAATACCGTCAACTTGATGAGATCTGGAAGCACCTATGCAAACATCTCTGAGCATGTATGTGAGGGCTTTTGTGGTCTGGGTGAGTTGAAGTGAGAACTACTATGTAAGGAAGGATAGGACTGTTCCATAAAAATGGGGGTGAGCAGTGGTGGATTTCCTTCTGTATACATGTTTCTCTTATTGGTTGATGAATAAAACACTGATTGTTCCGTAGCCAGGCAGGTTGTATAGGTAGGGCCAGTAGACCAGGAGAATTCTGGGGAGAAGAAGGCAGAGAGAAGCCATGAGGGAGATGCTATGTCGCCCCCGAAAGAGTGACATGCTGGGACATTTTCTGGTAAGCCTAAAACACATGAAGATGCACAGTTTAGTAGAAAGGGGTTAATAACTAAGAGAGACAGCCAGTAAGAAGCCTGAGCCATTGACCAAACAGTTTCTTCTCTTTTCTTTCTACAGTTTCTTTTCTTTTCTTTCTTTTTTCTTCCTTTTTTTTTTTTTTTAACAGATCTTGCCACAAGTTTATTTGCTAAAACAGCATAGGGCACAGGTCATCTGCAGAGTGTGTAGATGTGTCAAACCAGTCCATCTGTCTTCACGGTGGCAGAAACCTTTTCTATGGGGCCTTGGCGCCTTTGGGAGCCTGAGCTGGAGCTGTAGCCTGGGCCTTAGATGGAGCCGAGGCCTCTGCCTTGGTTTGAACCTTGGGCTTTGGTTGGCAGAGCCTACGACTCTTGGCCATATTGTTTCTAATCTTCTTCCCAAGCTTGGGGTGAGCGATGAAAGCCAGATGGCTGAGTTTGCAGCCTGGACCCTTTGGCATCTTGGGTTTTTCCACCTTGGGCTTCACAAGAGCCTTGATTGCCTCTGCGCATACACTCATTGCCTTCGTGTTGTTTGCCTGCATCTTCTGCAGGCCTTTCTTGTTGTATTTCTTGGCAAAGCGCATTTTCCTCAGGAACTTGGGGTCAACCCCCTTAAGAGAGTCATATCTTTGTGATCGGGTTTCTTGATGCCATTTCTGTTCCATTTCCGGGACTGGTTGTGTATGGTGTGGTTCTTGTACTTGGCCATGTCTGAACGGTATGTGGCAGCTCTCAAACAGTTCCTAATTATTATAACTTTATGTGTGTTTATTGGGGGCTTAACGGCTGTGGGACCCAGCAGGAAAGAAACTCCATCTACAGGTGAGCACCAATAGGCATCTCTCTCTTTCCCTGCTATGGAGAGAGTGAGACCAGCTTCTTCATGTTTCTGTCACAATTGGCAGTACCCTCAAACTGTAAACTTAAATAAACACTATTTCCTTAAGTTGCCTCGTCATGTTGTCACAGAAATTAAAAAAAAAAAAGTCACTTTTAACCTAGCAAGGGCAACTGAAATATTAAAATAGACTCAGTGTCTGAGACTGCAGTCTCTCATGGTGGGGAAGCCCTGGTGGCAGCAGTGAGCCAGTGAGCCAAGATCTGCAGTCAGAAAGCAGAGAGGAATGAATGCTCTTCCCTTTCTACTGAGTCCTTCAGTCTAGGACCCACAGCCCTTAGGATAGTGTCATCGCCTGTATTCAGGATGGGTTCCAAGCCTTTCTAAAGACAGCCTCAGAGATGCCCCAGTAGAGTGTTCCCAGCCACTCAGGGTGGGAGTAAAGATTGGTCATTGTGAATTTCAGAGATTCACCCCTATGAATTTCTGAGTGGGGACAATGGGCCAGAGGAAGACAAGGCTAAGAGATGTCATTTACACACTTGGGCAGGCTAGCCCAACTGTTGAAAATTGAATGCTTGCAACTTCTTTAAACCATGGAATAAAAACATTCAAATAATATCTGAAAATCTAATTCAAAGTTTGCATTGTGGCACGTACACATTCTAGTTTGTTTCAATATCTATTTACAAGATACATCCTCAGGCATTTACCATTTTCTTCTTGTTTACATGTATCGCTAACTTTGCTCAATATGCCAAACCTGAGAAACCAAAACTGTAACTGACCAAAGCCAATGGAGGCCATTTGTTCAGTCTGTCATGGTGATGGTCCACATGCCTAGGAAGGATATTTGTTCTAGTTCTAACAAGTGATGGAAAAGTGGAATTGTTAGTGAGAGGAGAGAAATTGTTCTGTTTCCCTGTATAGAGGGATGGAGATAGGTAGGTGCTTTTGTATACAGTCAAAATTTCTCACTTCATTTGGTTTCATAAAAAGCTGACTGGATGGTATCTGGGCAGGAAGTATAGGCAGGGCAACCAAACTAAGTATTCTGGGATAAAAAGGGGTAGAGTCAGAGGTGTCACCAGCAGATGCAGATGAAACAGAATGTATAGAGAAGGAGGTAACAAGCAATGGGTCATATGGCAGAGGGTAGATAGGAAATATGGGTAAATTCAAAGTGTAAGAGCTAGCTAGAAACAAACCTGAGCTATAAGCTGAGCATTTTCAATTAATATTAAGTTTCTGCGTGATTATTTGGTAGTATTGGCAGAACAGGAAAACTTGCCTACAGGTAGGAATGTCATCCTAGTTAGCATTTGCTGTCAACTTGACACACATTAAAATCACCTGAGATGGGAATCTCATATGGAGGACTACCCAGACCAGTTTGGCTGGTGGGAATAACTGTGGGGGACTGTCTCAACTGACAACTGATGTAGGAGGTCCCAGACCTCTGTGGGTGGTACCACTCCCTGCTCAGGTGGTCCAGGGCTGTATAAGAAAACTATCTAAGCTTGAGTCCAAGACAGAAAGCAGTATGTGTTCTTGGTTTTTGCTTCAAGTTCGTTCTGTGACTACCCTCAGTGAAGTAACCTGCTGATCCTTTTCATACCCTAAAAGTTGTTTTGGGTGAGAGTTCTTTAACAAAGCAACAGAAAGGAAATTAGAACAACTAAACACCCAACTGCTTTTCCTGGTTTTCCCACCCTAAACACATCCCTGCTCTATAGAAGGCAGAAGCTATGTTTTAATATTGAGGAGACAAACATTTGAAAAGGAAAAAGCTGTTAAGCTAAGCAAAGTTTAATGGAGGCTGCTAAGGGTGCAAAGAAAAAACTAAATCTGAACATCTAAGCACCATTACCTTATGTTGTCATCTGTATTACACCAGCAAATTAAAGTCCCTTCTTATGTAAGCCGCTTTGTTCTTACAGTCAGATGCACTCTTAATTCACCCACTAATTTTCAATCAAGACAAATGATATCCACTCAAATAGACCTAACACAATCATTACATTATGTACATCACCAGTCACATCAGCTGGTGCCGCAAGGTTCAAACACATCTGAGAAATACAGACCCAGCCATGGGCACACACTACTGTTTTCTGATGGTTTCACTCTAGGATTTCAGTCTATGATACTTTATCTTTGCTGACTTTTGACAAAATAGCCCTTTAAATTTAAAGGGCTGAGAGGGACAAGAGGGAGTCATTTTATCCTGGATGCCCTGACTTGCCTTTGTCCTCTGGGAAGGGAATAATAGTACCATTCTCTAAGACACAGAGTTTTTGGATTATACAAAGGATAGTCAACCTCTGTGGTGAGGTTGTCCATTTGTTTTCTTCAGTGCTAATGTATGTTCTCATTCCAAAGCCCCAGTCACATGATGGTTTGCTTTCAGTCCTCAGGGAAACTTAAATAAGAAAAGAAGAGGAGCAAGGCTTCCTTGCTGTGGGATTCTCTGCACAGTGAATTAGCACAGTATCTCCTGGTAGACAGGAAGAATGATACAAGAGTGGACTGATCACTTTATATTTTGGACATTCTATCTGTTCCTGACAGTCACACATGTGAAGACTAAATGCACTGTAGTTCTGTTTCTTTTCTATCACATTTTTATACATTTATATAATAAACTTCAGTCATGTTCATCCCCATTGCCCTCCTTCCTTCCTTCTCTTACTTTCCTATCTGCTGCTTGTGTGTGGACCACTGAAATTAATAAGAGGTACTTGCCTGAGTATTAGGGGAATGGTATTTAGTGGAACAAAATTATATCCTTGGATACACTACTGAAGAAAATAATACCCCCATTTAGTCTCCTTCTGTATTTTTTCAGTAAAATGGGGACCAAAGGAGGTAGAAAGGGATTATTTGGTTTAAGATTACAGTTAATGATGGAGGGAATTGAAGGAAGAAATCTGGAGGCAGGAATCTGGAAGCAGGAACCGAAGCAGAAGCCAGGAAGGAAGGCTGCTTATGGGCTTGATTCCTCTGCCTTGCTCACCTACCTTTTTTTTTTTTTTTTTTTTTTTTTTTTTTTTTTTAAGAACCCCTAGGCTAGCCTTCCAGGAACAGCACTTCCCTCATTAAGCTGGCTCCTCTCACATCAAATAGCGATTAGCAAATGCCCCACAGACATGCCCACAGGACAATCTATTGGAGGCAATTCTTTAGTTGAGTTTCCCTCTCCCCAGCTAGACATAGTTTGTGTCAAGTTGACAAGAAATAACTATGATACACTCCTTTACCTATCAGTGTTAAGTGCTCATACTTTCCCTTGGAGGGGCAGATCTTTATGGACTCCTTCCCTGTCTATGATGAAAAGCCAACAAACCCAATCCTGTGCACATGACAACAGCTGAAGTGAGTTCATGAGTAACTCAGCTGCATCATGTCCTGAAGATGTCTTTTTGCTGAATGTCTCCACAAGCTCAGTCTAGCATCCTTCCCATCCCTTCTTCTCCCCTCCTGCTTCCAAGAGTTGATTGAGGCAATAAAGATGTTCCATTTAGAACCAAGCATTGTGCCATCCCTTATTCTTAGCACTATGGCCACTTAGAGGCTTCAGCATTAACTGCTACAATAGCTGTTTAGATGTTGAATCAATTTCCCTGAAATTTAAAGACAGAGGTGTAGCCATTAGGAATAAAAGGAATATGTGTATGATAAATATGTATATGATAAATTGCTCTGGCTTCACGTGATTTATTGTACATGAATGTGAAAGGGAATCTAAAAACAATTCCATTAATTTTATTTCCATCTTAACAGTTATGTGGTCTTAGCTGCTTTGAAAATTATCTTCTTCTCTCAGGAGAAAGATCTGCAGTACTACCCAATTGCTAGATGTATTCTGGTGTACACAATGGACTCATCTTTGGGAAGTTCATCCTTACCTCACTCACCAAGCTCCAATCCCCTGTAATGATTTTACTTCAGTAAATGGAGGGTATTTACTTCAGTGAGTGAAGGGTACTTGGAGTCTTTTTCAATTCCACACATCCCCAAGCAAATAAAAGTATCATTGTTCCTTCCACTAATCATGTTTTGGTTATCACTCCATTCATTCCTATTTAAGTACATCCTGGAAGAGGCTCAGTCACATCTGTGCTTAGAAACTTTTGTATACTGATTAAGTTTTCCTACCAGAAAAGCACTTCCCAATGCCTTTGCTGCCTTTTCCAACTCTGATTTATAAACCAAACATCTAAGAGGAATCATTTTAAATTCATGGCAGTTCACCTATTCCCAAAGATGTCTTCCAGAAACATCCTGTCACATGAGAGGTGCAAGCACTTGTTTTTCATAACTCAAAAGGTATCTTCTGGGCTGAGCAAACAGGTAATGACATAGCTTAACTTTATTAGATTCTTATCTTGAGCCCACTGCAGTTCTGTGATTTCAATGAATATGATCTCATATGAGAATGTGTATGCTTTCCTGTGGATTTTAATATATCTGGTATTCTGATAATAACAACAAGGAATTTAAGTTAACTGTTGTCATCTGACATGTGGTAAATACTGGAGCCTGGATTTGGACCTACACTTTTAACTGCGAAACCAGACCATATCAGGTGACTATTTTCAAAAGAAGACATATTTTGAAACTTAATTGAATATTAAGCCTGTGTTTCCTGTGGGTATTTTGAGGAAGACATGAAATCAGTCCATGTGAATAGTTTATAAAGGTTGCCTCAACTGTGTTTATTTTTACTTTTAAAACAACTATTACCCAGGCAGTGGTGGTACACTCCCAGCATTCAAGAGGCAGAGGCAAGTTGATTTCTGTGAATTTGAGGACAGCCTGATCTACAAAGCAAGTTCCAGGACAGTCACATCTGTTATATAGAAAAACCCTATCTAGAAAAATAAAAACAAAACAAGGACACAAGAAAATTTGAAGGCAAATAGATGGAACAAGAAAAAAAATCACCGTGACATAAGACAAACATGGTATATACTAATTCATAAGTGGATATTAGCTGTAAAATAAAGTATAATTATGCTACATATCATAGACCCAAAAAGAGTTTATGGGGGAGTCTCCCTGGGAAGGGGAAATAGAAGAGATTTCATGATTATACTGCAGACAGGTAGGGTTGGGAACATGAGTCATCAGGTTGGGGGAGGGGGAGGGAGAATACTAAAAGAGACTACTGGAAAGGGGGGGTACTTGGAGGTCAATTAAAAACTTGGCACAAAGAAATCTCCCAAGAATCTACAACAGTGACTCCAGCTAAGACTCTTAGCAATGGTGGATACATAGCTTGAACTGGCCATCTCCTGTGACAGATTGGTGCCTAGCCCAACTGTCATAAAAAAAAGGCTTCATTCAGAAACTGATGAAATCAGATGCAGATCCACAGCCAAACATCAGGTGGAGTTAGGGAATCCTGCAGAAGAGGGTGAGAAAGGATTGTAGGAGGCAGAGGGGGCCAATAACACATGTGGCCTGTGGTCAAGAAAGTAGACTACACCTCTCCTAGAACAATGTAACATACCACTGAAGTTCCTATTGGAGTCAGTAGATTAAAAGTAGACAGGAATTAACAAAGAGGAGGGAATATGCAAGGCAAGAAGAGAAGACCATCTGAATGTCTGAGGGTGGAAGCCTGATCAAGTACAACTTTATGGGAAACAAGCATCCTTCCCATTTGACCCATTTAAGTAATAGATTTTGTTTTACAGTCAAATGAATATTAAATATTACATATAGCAGCCCTTTTAGTGATATCAAGGGTATCTCATGATAATGCTGGCAACTGAACCAATATAATATCCAATTTGAGGGTAATATTTCAATGTAACTGGTTCTCAGCTTACAGAAATTTCTACCCATCACCCCACTTTCCCTAATTCCCAGCCTCTTCCTTCCCCTACCTCTGCCACACTGGGTTTCTTCAGGTGTCCCAGTTTAACTTGTTCCTCTCTGCTTTGTACCCTTTGCTGCTTTTATATGTCAGTGTTCTGAGTTCAGTTCACACAGTCATTACTTTTCTCATTACTGTGACAAAATACCGGACCAAAACAACTTATGAAAGAACAGGTTGATTCAAGTCAAAGTTTAGCGATTCAGTCTGCCATGGTAGAAAGGCTATTGTTGATGTTTAATTCAGTGCTGTTCATTTGCAGGGTGAGCATGATCAGGAAAACACCCCACAGACTAGCCTAGATCTGTGTGTGATTTTATTTATTTATTTAGTTAGTTAGTTTCACTCTTCTCTCTTTGGAGGCCTGCACCCAATTCCCAAATAAACACAGAAACTTATTCTTACTGCTGAGTGGACAGCCTTAGTTTAGCTTATTACTAGCCATTCCTTAACTTAAATTATTCCATCTACATTTTGCCTTGGGAATTTTACATTTGCCTTGGGAATTTTACATTTATCTCTTCCATATGTATGTCTTTCTTTGCTTCTTTCTCCATTGTTGGCTGTGTGACTGGTGACTGGCTCCTGGTGTCATCCTCCTTTTCTCATGCCTCCCTTTCCTCTCTTCTCCCCCTATTTATTCTCACTGTATGGCAATCCTCCTATCCCTCTTTTCTGCCTAGCTATTGGCTGTTCAGCTCTTAAATCGACCAATCAGATGTTTTAGATAGGCAATATAACACAGCTTTACAGAGTTAAACAAATACAGCATAAAAGAAAGCAACATATCTTTGGATCACTAAACATTCTGCAGCATAATAATAATGAATGTAGCACATCTTAAAGTAATATTCCACAACAGCTGTGTCTCTCATGTCAATCTACAGCCTGCCAGGTTAATTAATATTAACCATCACAGCTTATTTCATATCTCTTCAGAGAAAACTTGTCTGATATCACTGTTAGTCATCCCCAGGACACAGGACATCAATGCTACAGAGACTAGATGTTCTTGCTTTCTTCAGAAGCAGTGTATTAGAACTGAAGGTATTTATCTAAGTCAACACTGGCCAAGAGGAAGATTCCTACCTCCTTTGCAAAGAGGAGTGTCCAGTTCAAATGCAATAGCTGGCTGATGGTGATTTATTTGAACACTTGATTTCTTGCTAGTGTTTTCCAAGGTTGTGCAATTTTTAGGAAGTGGTGCCTAGCTAGCAGAAGGATGTAGGTACCATTAGGGTGAGCTCAAACCCACTTCTAATCCCAGATTCTCAGCTTACTAATCTGTTGAGGAATGAGGAATACATAACATGCTTATTCCACCAGCCGTGTCCTCAATATCATCAAGTTTCTCCACAGGCTAGATTCCATTAAGCCATGATTCCAAGCCAACAGTAAAATTACTTCCTGTCAGGTTTTTGAACAAAGCAACAAAGGAACCAATCATCTGGGTGCCTTGTCCATTCCCCTCAGGTACATTGTGTGAGCACATTCCAGTATCATCCTATTATAAACACTGAGGTTTCCTGCTCACAGGCTGATCTCTGAGCTATGGCTTCCCATTGTTACAATTATTTTAGATCACCTCTTCCCATTAGACTACAAATACTTTATTACTTATGTCAATGTTTATGTCTTGGTTTGGTCTCAGTTACTAGGATAAAAGACTGATGAAAACCAACTTGGTAAGGAAGAGTTTATTTGGCTTATAAGTCTGGGTCAGTTCACTGTATAGAGAAATCAAGGCAGGAGCAATAACATGAACCTAAAGAGAGTGAAGCAAAGACCTTGGAGGAATGCTGCTTCCTGGCTTGCTCCTTGTGCTTACTTGGCTTGTGTTCTTCTACATGGCAGGACCAGACACCCATGTCCAACATGGGATATCCCTTTCCATATCAATTATTAATCAAGAAAGGGCCCCACAAACATGCCTACAGCTCAGTCTAAAGAGGAATTTCCCAACGTTGACTCCTTCTTTCCAGCTTGTGTCAGGTTGATTAAAAGAAAAAAGAAAAAAAAAAGCTAATGAATAAAGCTTGAATCTAAATATAACCCAGCCTAGCAAACAGCTCTTTCCCACTTATTTCTGACCTTTCCTTGTGAAATGCAACCACTGTTCTCTTTCCTGAAGCCATTATTACATTGTACCTATATTTTCATTATTTCTCTATCACACTGACTCTTATTACCTATAAGAATCATATTCCATTTGTTATTAGCTTACAAGTTTGCAAAGGATTTAACAGTTTTCTAGTAGCATCTAAATGAGTCTCTGCAGTGTTTTCCTTCTTTCCCATAATGCCTCACTATCCCCTTGCATATCAAGTAGAATGCTCTGGTTCTGCTGTTAGACAATTTAAGATTCCAATTCTACCTCCAAAAAACTGCCTAATTTCATACTGTATATCTCTTGGTATATTGCCTTATGGGTATAATAAAAAGTAATAAAATCTACCTTTTAGTGATTTTCTTGTGAGGGTTAAATTAAGCAATGTATGTAAAATACTTAGCAAGATATCTAACATAGCTTGATAACTGTTGCCTATGACTACATTTATCACCAGTGGTCCTGGTGGCTTTAAATCATGTTTGTTCCCTATTGTTAGTGAACCATCCACCCAGCAAAGTGTGCACAGTAAATTGACATTTGTTTATTAACTGAGTGGTGAAATAGCAAGACATATTTTTCATAATCAGTAGCAAGACTTGTTTTGACCAATGGGCTTTCACAGCACATCCAGCAGCAATGCTATGAAGCCATTCAGCTCTCATGATTTCTCACAGATGTAAATCTAAACCACAAGTAATCTTATGTCTGTTCCTAGAGCAAAAACATAGTTAGTCATTTCCTGAGACATTCAAAGGCACACTGGGCCAGACATGTTTTTCTTCCCCTTTGATCTGTTCAGGACCTGTTTTAAGAATACCCTTAGTGTTTTCATGAGAGGTCTGGGAGCAAGGCAGATGGTATGTATACCTTTCTCCCAATCATCTTCTGTATCATGCCAAAATGAGACTTAGAAACAGGACCTGACAAGGTCATTCTTTTGCTAATATTCCCTGAAGACCTTCATGCATCCTGCAATCCTTCAAAGGAGAGTCAAAACCCATGGCAATATCTCCAACCACATCATTCCAGTGGGGCATACTTTTCCCATGCTTAGTTTTCTGTGACTCTTCTGCAGATCGCCACTAACTCACCTGCTGCTACCTGTTCTGAGTGCTCTGCCAGGAATGCCTTTGTCCAGGTGCCTTGTATATGTGCCTGGTAAATATCTACCCAGCTTCCAAGATTCTGCTTAATTGTTATTAAAATGGATTTCTATATTTGTTAAAATGACTTTTTCTTTAAAATGTTCTATCTTCCCACCTATGGTGCTGGATGATACATGTGGTATACGTAATGGCAACTTCTCAGTGACGTGTGCCAGAAAAACTAACTCCCAGTTCCAGCCAAGTAAAAACATTCCTGGAATCTTACCAATTGCCAGCATTTTCCTGCATTCCAATGAGATTCTTTTGGAGACTGCCTTGTTCTCACTTTTATGATCACCCTAAGTCCTTCGTCCATTCCTAACAACTTTCTCCTGTACTTAGAGTACTTGGTGTCATTAAATAACATATTACTCTCTTGGTTAGGAACAACAGGACTTCAGGTGTTCAAGATTGGCAATGGCTGAGTCACACATTTGACAAGACAGCCTCCCTTTTATCCATAAAGTAACTAATCATTTCTGTGTGAAGATAATAATAACTGCACACCCTCATGTATTAGTAATGAAGATAATTGGAGCATCATACAGACAGACTTTAACACAGTGATTGATACAAACCTGTTTTAAATGGTGGTTATTGTTTCTTATTATAATTCATGTTTGAAGTGGGGGAAAACTGATGACCTTGAAAACTATAATTTCAAAAAGTTATTATGAAGAAAGTACTTCACTTCTACCAGGCACCAGGAGGGGTGGTAATAAAAAGAACAGGAAAGCTATAGTGACGGTTTTGGGCCATACATTTGTCCATCTTTCTCATGTAACAAACACATTGTGTGGCTTTAGGATAAATACTCTGTCTTGATCTCAGTTTTATCCCTATCACTTGAGTATGAGGTCCAGGTGAGGTACCCTAGAGAGGTTGGTCCTGTTTTACAGGGATATTTAGAGAATAGGCTACCTCTCCCTAGGAAAAAGAACCCAAGACCAAAGAGAAGCAAGAGATGAGGGATTTCCTAAGTGAGGCTGCCTTTGAAGTGATTCTGTGGAGCTCACACACTCAGGTAAAGAATAAGGGCAGGAATTTGTTGTGGAACAAAACACAGACCAAACAGATTCCATATTCCATACTACCAGACAGACGTTAGGGGAAATTTCTGACTCTAGTTCTTTTGTATGCTATATTAATTCATCTCTGTATATTTATCTTTTCCCTTTTCTAAAGAAGACAACTTTAAATGTACACATAGGGACTCTCTGAGCAAACAAAGGCATCAAAATTTATCTTCTCTACAGTTTGGAAAATAATGAAATAACAGCAAAGCACCTCCTCTATAAAATACCTTTATGAGAAAATGCAAATGAACATTTACTATAGCACCAGGAGAAGCAGGAAGCTTTTAAATCAAATTGACACACATGAACACACACACACACACACACACACACACACACACACACACACACACTATGATTCATCCTCTAACAAAACTACGCTGTACTATGGATAAGGATAGAGAGCAGTGGAAAGGTTCCCTGAACAGCTCTTGGGAACTTTTGAATCAAGCCAGGACCCACATTCAAATAATAAACAAACAGATTTGGAAAACTAGAAGAAACACTTGGTGATTAGGATTTTACTTCTTTTGATTAGTGGAGCCTAGCTTCATTCCCTGGAGGAGGCTTGGATTTTGCAGCCCACTATTGTTTCTTCCTTTTCATCCTCCCCTTGCGTTTCCTCATCTTTTTGTCATCTTGTTTCAAGGTTAACTGGTGAGTAGCAATCAACCAGATTTGTACTTGAATCCCAGGCCTGACACCAAATATTTCTATGACTATAGCTTCATTATTTCTCACCTCTAAACAGAGGGTGCTGCTAGGTAAACATCTGGTGGCAACTATTTCAAAATTCACTTAGAGCAACTCTCTCTCTCTCTCTCTCTCTCTCTCTCTCTCTCTCTCTCTCTCTCTCTCTCTCTCTCTCTCTCTCTCTCTTTGTGTGTGTGTTGCCCAGAAGTACTTCTTAATCATTTCTCCACCCTACAATCTGAATCAGGGTCCCACACTTAACCTAGAGCTTATCAGCCCTGCTAGACTGGATGGCAAACAAGCCCTGGGGGGTCACAGAATCTCCATGTCCCAGTCCTGGGACAACAGGCATGCACTGCCACACCCAATATATTACTGGTGATGGTGATCTAAACTCTAGTCCATAACAAAACTTCTGCAGACTGAGCTATCTTCCCCAATCTTGATGACTGTGAGTCCTGTATGTTTAGTATTCCTTTGTATTAGTAATGTTTGTGTCACTGTGCCATTTTACAAGGAGACATCCAGATTCCTAGTAGTAGTAATTTTTGAGGTTTATTTTGTTTAGGAAGATAGTGACCTACCCAAGAAGGGATGAGTGGAGATGAAAAGGGAAAGGGAGAAAGGAAAGCACTATCTGCTCCACAAACAATTCCTATCAGACATCGATTTTATTCTAAAAATGGCAAAACTTTTTTTCATGAGTCATATCATTGATGTGCTTTATTTTCTAAAAGAAGACATCAAGTCCCTAACACACAAACAGGGAATACAAGTACGGTGGTTTGAATGAGAATGTACCTCATAGGGTTGAGCCGTTGAATGCTTGGTCCTCAGTTTGTTGTGGAAGAGGTTTGTCACTAGGGACCAGCTCTTCTAATTCACAGCCTAGAACCACTTCTAGTTCCTTCTCTCTGCCTTGTGTTTGACACCTCATTGTCATGATGGGCTCTCTGACTCTGCAATTCTAAGCCCAAATAATCTCTCCTCCTTCCACAGGTGCATTAGCCATGGTGTTTTATCACATCAACAGAAAAGTAACTAATACATGAAGCTGCCCATCCAATAGGAAAAACAGAAGAATTTGCTCTGGATTCAGGTCGACTCAGACTCCAAATTTCAGATTTTTCTAACTGCTTATAAATAAAACTATTAATACAACCAATTTGTTAAGTGTCCTTGTAATTTGATTCTTTCAAACATATGCCTTTTTAAATCTTTCTAGCAATTCTTTGAGATAAATACCAGTGCCTCCACCTTCATATATGGAGATAGAAAATGATAGTTGGTTCAAGATTTGTTTGTTAGGATAGTCTGTATTGTGAATGACCATCTCTTGCTGAAATTAAGAACATCAAAGCTGTTACCAACAGGTAAAATTGTGGGATACAGAAGGCCAAACTATGATACCATTTCTTGCTCATGTATTGACTCCATCCTTGGGTTCCCTATGGTCTGCCGTGTTGCTCCAGATCTTCTCTGGCTTAATCAATGGATGTTCTGTTTCCCAGAAACCTTGGCAGTGCTTCATTTCACATGCTTGGCTCTGGTTGCTTGTAGAGCACTTCTCTGAAGGAGTCAAGTGGTCAGGCAATATTGCATGCACACGTGTGTGTGCATGTGCATGTGTGTGTGTGTGTGTATGTGTATGTGTGTGTGTGAGTGTGTGTGTGTTTGTGAGGGGTTATGGCAATTGGCTCAGACCAAAGAAGAATCAGGCCTGGGGGTGGTGGCTTGAGAGGCATTATTTCTATATGAAATGCATAAGGACCAAAATAGAGTGAAGAAGCTAGGCAGGAATCAGTGATCAGGCACCAAGATGAAGAAATAGATTCTAGAAAGATTGACATATAAAAATGACCCTTATATTCACATTGCCTCACTCATCCATGTGAAATTGCCATTCAATTCACAATGATTGCTTTATATGAACAAAAGAAATCATGACATGAAGAGACTTTCTGAACCATGTAAGTGGCTTATGTATGAGAGGAAGAAGTGACTTTCAACCAGGGACTTGGGTATGCAGAAGGGTCTCATAGCAGTTCTGGGCCCTGAAGAAGGAAGGAATTTTAAGTGGAAACTGGGGTGATGGATTGGGAAAAATCTCTGAGATAAAGCTGCATACATGCTCATCAAGAGACAGTATGATGAAGAACACTCCTACTCAAAGACCCTGCTGGCAAAGCAACAGCACAGAAACTGTTAGGATGACAAAGTTGGAAATTAGGATGTTAGGATGACAAACTCTGAAAAAGTAATAATATTTCTCAGAGATAATTTCCAAACACTACAAATACTAAACTATGAAAGAAACACAAGGATATAATATAATCTTATTTTTCTCAGGAGTGACTCTGACACTTTTTAAATAAAATATAAAGCGTAATTTTTTCTGACTTTAGAATAACTGTTTTATTAGTTTTAATTTTGTGTGTGTGTCTATATGTGGATATGTGCATGTGAATTCAGGTGCCCTTACTGGCCAGAGGCATTGGATACCCTGTAGCTGGAGTGCCCCCTTAAAGTTTCTTTTCTTTTTTCTTTTTCCTTCCTTTTATATTTTTCTTTCTTTCTTCCTTTTTTTTTTTTTTTTTTTGTGACAGGGTCTCACTGGATAGTGCTGGCTGGGCTAGAACTCACTATGAAGACAAGGCTGGCCTCAAACTCACAAAGATCCTCCTGCCTCTATCTCCTGAGTATTGAACTAAAGCTGTGCTGCCACACCCAGGTTTCTCTTTTTACTGAGAATTTCATCCATCCATATATGGATTTTAATAAGACCCATTCCTTCCCTCCCCTATTATTCTTCTCCTATCCCCCCTCCACAACATTTTCCTCCCTCCTCCACGTGCTCTTTCTTTGTAAACCCACAGTCCACCTAGTGCTCTCTGTATGTATGTTTCATGTAGCACCCCATGTTGGAACATAGCTAGCCTCTCAGGGGCCTCATCCATAGGTGGAGTGAGGAGAGGATCATGAGGTTTGAGTAAGGATTCTCTGCTGAATTTTTGATTTGAGAGCTTCATCCTCAGAGTGATGGAGTTAAGGTAGAATATCTCTGAGAGGTAGTACATCATGAGAGATATTGTTCTCTGAAGGTATCATTGCCGGCCTTGCAGAATGAGCAAGGTCTCATGATGTGAGATGTCATTCTGTAAATATATTTCTCTTATTGGATAATAAATAAAGCACTGTTGGCCAGTAGGGAAGCAAACTAGGTGAGACTAGGAGAGGTTGAGGATTCTTGGAAACATAGAAATGAGTCACAATGTGATCTCGGGATGACAGGACATGTGAGTTTGGCATTCTTGATCAGATAAGAGCATGTAGAATACTCAACAGAAAAAAAAAAAAAACAATGAAACAATGGAATCTTGAAGTTTGCAGACAAATGGATGGAACTTGAAGAAACCATCCTGAGTGAGGTTACCCAGTCACAAAAAGAGGAACATGGTATGTAATCACTCATATAGGGATTTTAGACATAGAGCAAAAGATCACCAGCCTATAATAGACACTGCCAGAGAAACTAGGATACAAGGAGGAACCTACGAGATTCATACAAGGCCCCTCACAGAAGGGAAAAGAACAAGAAATCATGAGCAAATTGGGAGTGGGGGTGGTGGTAGTTCAGTGAGTGGAGAGAGAGATAGGAGAAAGAGGAGGGGAGGAGAGGAGAACATGTGGGACCAGGGAGATTGAGTCGGGGGACAATATACAAGAGCATAAAAAGACATACCATAATAGAGGGAGCCATTATAGGTTTGAAGAGAAAACTGACTCTAGAGACATGTCCAGAAACGTACAAGGATGACCCCAACAGTCTGAGCAACAGTGGAAAGGCTACCTTAAATGCCCTTCCCTGATAATGAGATTGGTAACTAACTTATAATGCATCATAGAACCCGCATCTAGTAGCTGATAGAAACAGAAGCAGACACCCACACTTACACATTGAGCTGAACTCCTGGAATCAAATTGCAAAGAGGGAGGAGTAATAAGAAAAGGGGTCAAGACCAGGCTACAGAAACCCACAGAGACAGCTGACCTGAATTAGTGGGAGCTCATGGACCCCCCCCCCCGACTGTTAGCTGGGAAACCAACACTATACCAACTCAGACCACCAGAACAGTTAGAAGGCCTGGGCAGACTAAGGGACTTCTGAGAGTGGAACCAGGACATATCCCTGGTGTACTAAAGGACTTTGGGAGCACATTCCCCAAAGAGGGATACTTTCTTAGCCTAGAGGCAGGGGCAAGGGCCTAGACCCTACCCCAAATGATTTGACAGAATTTGATAATTCCTCCTGAGAGGCATCATCCTCCCTGTGCAATGGGGGGGGGGTGGAGAAGTGGGAGATGGGATGTGAGGAGGGATCAGTGTCGGGGGGGCATGGGAGGGAGACAGGGAGAGGGAAATGGGATTGATATGTAAAATAAGAAAAAATGATAATAAAATACAAAAAAAGAACATGTGTATTAGTAACTATGGGTTAATGATTAAGACAGAGCTAGCCAATAAGAAGCCCAAGCCAGTGTCCAACAGCTTCATAACTAATAGAGTCTCTGTGTCTTATTTGGGACTGACATTTCTCTGGGACCAGGCTGGTGGGAAAGTGCTCATAACAATCTCACAAGAGTGGATTCCTATAAAGCAAGTCCACCTCTCGTGCTTAGCACTTTCTATAATACAGACAGACATCTTCTGTTCTGTTTCCATACAGGGATGGAACCTTCTACAAAAGATGGCCACATTAGGTTGGTTTATCTTAGACTTAGAGCCATCAAAACTCCAACCTAAACAAACAGTCTTCCTTTTTTTTTCTTTATGAAGTTTTGAGCACAATGCATTCTGCTATCCTGACAGAAAACCAGGCTAACACTGACAGTGAAAGTTGAATGTAGTAGAATTCTAGAATGCCAGTGGGGGAAAGAAGACTTGGCTGTAAAAATATCAGTGACCCACTGAAGGTTTGTTAGAAAATGCTGGACAAAGACAAAGCTGTGTGAAAGCTTACTTGGTAGACTCAATAAAAAAAAGCAGCAGAACCTGATGGCTGATTGATTTGGGCTGGAGAAGAAGTTCTGGTTCCAAGTGTTAATATGAACACTGGCAGTGACAGAAGTATAGATTTGATTTCTAAAACTCCTACCTCAGGGTTTATTGAAGGTCAGTGTTGTTATTGAAGAAGTTATTGGTACAGCAAGAAGTCAACCTGAAGAGCTAGAGAATTAAGCACACTTTGTTCAGAAGGGAAGAGGAAAGCCAGGAAATAAGAGATTGTTTAACTTAAATGTTGAGAAAAATTTCTACATAAAAAGAGACAATGCAGAATGTTACTTCCTGTTCAGTAATGTTTTCAATAATAATTTGGTAGGCATAAATACTCATTTAAATGATATGGGAGATGGCAGGATGACCCAGTGGCTGGAGTTAATTGATCCCAAGCCTGACAACCTTAGTTTGATTCCTGAGATCCACTTAATGGAAGAAAAGAACCAACTCTGGAAGGTTGTTCTCTAATCCATGAGTCTACCCACAAAAACACATCTATACACACTCAAATGAATGGGTGAATAAATGAATGCATGGATGCAATAAAGCTTTAAGTTATTTAAGTATTAACTATTTTGTTGTTGTTGTTGTGATAAAATGACAAAAGCAATTTAAGAAAGAAAGAGTTTGGCTTGGTTTGTGGTTCCAGAAAAATAGAGTGTTTCACAGACTCTCTTTGTTCTTAATAATAAAAACTCAGAGTAAAATATTGGGGTTAAAGTTGAAGATCAGAGAAGCAAAGCAGCCAGCTACTATTGAGTTCTTATCTCTACCAATGTTCAGACCAAGGGGGCAATCCTGTCCTCAGATTGCATCTCCAGAATGCATCTGTCTCCATCAAACTTCTGACTACAGTGAGCTCCTATCTCCACCCACCATATTCCTCCCCAGTGCTGGGATTAAGGACATGGGATCCCAAGTGCTAAGATCATCTTTGTGTGAGCTCTGTTTCCCTTTTACACTGGATCAATTTTGTGTAGCTGAGGGTGGCCTTGAACTAACAGTGCTGGGATTAAAGTGTATACCACCACTACCTTGTCTCTATAGTTAACTAGTGTGACTAGATTTGCACTCTGATCTTCAGGCAAGGTTTATTTGTTAGGTCATGAACAAAATAACACCACAGCTCCCATTTTTTGTCTAGAATAAGAAAGGTTATAATTAATATAAGAAAAAATTATATGCAACAAATACAATAACTATATACAATATAAACAGACAATAAATGCATCAACAGTGTCCACTCCATTTACATTTGACAAATTCAGAGAAAATACTCCATATTTATCATATCTTGGTGAATCCAAAAGGTGGTACCTAATTCTGTTGTGGCAGGAAATTCATGGCAGCAGGAACAGGAACTGGCTGATCACATTTTTATTCACCCACAGGAAGCAGATAGAAAGAACAATACATGGAGTATGGCTATAAGCCCTGTAAGACAGTTCCCTAGTGACACACTTCCTCCAGCATGGTGCCACCTCCTAGAGGTTTCATAACCGTTCCAAACAGCACTGTGCACCAAGTGTTGAAATATTTAGCCTGCAGGAAACTTTTTTTCATTCAAACCACAACACTTTGATACTAAGAATTCTGATCCACGCTTGCCAAAATACAAACCACTTTGCTTTTGTGACGTTACCTTTAGGAGTGCATTGAATTCCTATAAATTAAAATTTCGTTGCAACCCCTCAAAAAGGTCTAAGTTCCCAAGAACATTAGCTTTGCATTGGGAAAACATTTAAAGCCTATTATTCCTGTGTGGTTCCAGTCAATGATCATCATGCTGACAACAGGGCTCTTTTCCATGTATGTCATCCTATAATGAAGCAGGAAATGTCTTTTGAGATCTCCCCCCAGCCACCCTCACATCTGTTTCTTGAGAATTGCTCCCTTTCTGTCTCTGTACTGCAAATCAGCCTGCCCATAGCTACATCATATAATACCACCTTTGGCCAGAAGCTGATTGGATCAGAGGTAGTAAGTTGAACCTAATAGAGATAGTCAAATGTTTTCTTGTGTCCTAGTTTGCCTTCCATTGTGATAAAACACTGTGGCCAAAAGCAACTTAGGGAGGACAGGGTTTATTAGGCATACATGTACTGTTCACGGTCCATCATGAAGGGAAGTCAGAACAGGAATGCAATACAGGAACTGGGAGGTAAGAAACATAAGCTATGGAGGAGTGCTGTTTACTTATTGGCTTTTTCTTTGTGACTTGCACAGTCTGCTTTCTTATACAACCCAGAACCACCTTCCCAGGAGTGACACTGCCCATGGAGGCTGGGCCCTCCCATTTCAATCATTAACCAAAAAATAAAATGCCCCACAGATTTGCTGACAGGACATCCTTTAAATAAGTTACCCCTTTCCCAGGCAACTCTACCTTAAAAACAACAATAGAAGCAATCCACTGAAATGCACTGTAGAGGGAAATTTATAAGAAAATGTGGATAAAGCATCCAACAGCACTGTTTCAGGGGTGTTTGGGATATGCAGAAAAAGTGAAGAAACATCTTTGATTGGACCTAGTCAGACCCCCTGAACATGGGTCTCAGTTAGAAGGCCTGGGCAGTCTAAAGGTCCTCTGACAGTGGACCAGGATATATCCCTGGTGCTTGAAACGAGTTTGAGAGCACATTCCCCAAGGAGAGATACTCCTTTAGCCTCGAGGCAAGAGGGAGGGCCTAGTCCCTACTCCAAATGACTTGACAGATTTTGTTAATCCCTCCTGGAAAGCATCACCCTCTCTGTGGAGTTGGGGGGGGATGGGATGGGAGAGGGGTCAGGGACATGGGAGGGAGGGACGGAGAGGGAACTGGGATCTATATTGAAAATAATAATGATAACAATAATAATAAAGTAGCTCTTCCACCGGATATTGGCCAGAGAACAAGTTACTGGGGAAAAGGATTTCTATTTTTGTTTCCACAGAAAATGAAAAGATGTGGATTCCTTCCAGACTAATGTGGTTTGATCACGCCAGACCGCCTGAAACAGAGTACAAGCTGATCCTACATTCAAAACAGCTGGACAAAACAGCCCTACAGACTACAGCTAGGATATCTGAATCTTCTTCGAATCCCCCAAGACAGTGCCTCTTACCAGCAGGAAGTAGTTTGGAAAGAACGACACCCAAATTCCCAAATATTGTGTATAAATGTTTGTTTTCATTTAATTGGACTTTGTTATGTAAAATTAAATAAAAAAATTATAAGTAAAAAAAACAATAATAATAAAGTAAATATGGAAACAGAAGATGCAGAGATCTTATAGCTTCATAGTGAGGTGGAAAATGGAAGTTCTTTGTCTCCTAGCAACATGTCTGTGCTTCAGAAGTTCAAAGGGCTGCTCTACACATGCTGTTCAAATTCCATGAGCCATCACAGGATCACAGCCAAAGTCTGAATGATAGACCTGGGGGATGGGCTTGCCAACATTTTGAAAAAGGGTAAGGTAATTACAGAGAGTATTGGGGATGTGTTTAGGAGTAGTCACATCTGCAAAAGCACTCTTTGCCTCCCCTGGCTTTCTCTGGTAGCTTACTCCTTTGGAATTCTAGACTTCATGTTCTGTTTTGAATTTGTGTACAATCCATAGAGTCTAGGACTATTGGTGATAAGTGTTTGCTCTGCAGTGATTAGACAGAATCTCCCTAGTCACTAGAATGCTATAATGAGCAAGGTGTGGCCAGAGTGATGCTCCCTGAGGGTAGCCAGTGAACATTCTGATGTAAGCTCATAATTTACCCAATCCAAGTAGCAAATGAACAATGGAATCTATGATTCATGTTAAAGCCTTAGATTTATTTACATTTCTGGCCAGCATATCACCCTACAGATGTCATTAAACCACCCATAAAAGAACAGTTTTCTCTATATTAATCTATTTATGTATAATTTTTACTATATTACAATAGCCTCATGGGATGTTGCTGAATCCCAAAAATTGGTGAATGATTCTGGAAGGCTCTGGCCAAATGATGTGTAATGTTGCCACACATCATCAAAAGAAAATAATGTATTCTGGTAAATGCCTTGTCAGGTGACAAATCAGAGAGAGTACTTAAACAAACCAAATGGCTACACCATTACCAAGTGGTACAATCTCACAAGATAGTGACTACAGGATTGTTATGGATAAAAATGTAGTTATGCTGTCCCTTACTGTACTTCCGTTTTCAAAACTCAATTTGATAAGTCAATCATTATAAAGTTATAAATAGCTGTTTGCATCTGTGGTTGTTTTCATTCCCATTTAGGATTCTTGCCCAGTGCTCTCCCCCCACCCCCGGCAAATAATATTATTCTCCTTGACATTAAGACAGAGGGGGAAGTCCTTGAAAGACCTGTTCCCATTATTTCTGGTCCCCTGGTTTTGATGGCCTAGTGGTTATACAATGATTCTAATATGATGAGATGAATAATACAACAAGCTCTCTGGCTGCCAGAGGAGCATCAATAGACAGATGGGATGGGTAATGAGTCAGGCAGTTGAGACAGATCCTGCTCAGTTCTGGCTGGTGGGAACAGTGAACCTCATTAGCATTATGTGAGCTGAGCAAAGATTACTGTGAATGAGAGCTGGGAACCTGACAGAACATCCTTAAACCAAGTGGAGTCATTCTGAAGAACTGGGGCCCACTGAGAAAGGCCTCTTCGAAATAACAATAAAAGGAAAGCCAGAGTCTTGCAGAATCATCTACTTTTCCTTTTCCTTTTTTTTTTTTTTTTTGACTCAACACCTGAATTATAAAATATAGGCATTTTGAATATTTAGTAATCTACCAAATTAATTATAACAACTGTTGTTATAGTGCTAGACACAAGGATCAGATTAAGGACAAAGAGCCAATCTAAATATGGCAGGAGTCCTGGCCACCTGGTAACAGGAACTATGGCTTCACAAACCAAAGAAGGAGACAAGGAAAGAAACAGGGAATATGGAGGATGGGAAATAAGAGGAGTAAACTATTGCAGCAGGAAATGAGGTGCTGAGGAAATTATAGGCAGGGAGTATGAGGATAAGGACAGAGGACAGATGGGAAATGCAACATAAAGTAGGGAAAGATAGAAGTGGTAGTGGTGGAAAATAGGGAAGAAGAAGAAAGAAAGAAAGCAGGCATGAAAATAGCAAGGACGACATACTTCCTGTTGGTCTGGTCTATGCAGTAACCTGTACAGAGACATGTGGGATTGTAATCACTTTAATTGTTAAACTTTCCTAGAAAGGGAAAACATGGTAAAGAGCAGGAACAGCAGTACAAAAATGGCTTTGTGCTGAAGTCATTTAAGGAGTACAAGGTCATGATTCCTTATTCCCTATGGTCCTTCATTCATATATCAGCTGTGATTTTATTCCCCAAGTGAGTCCTTTGCGTGATATTCCTTCCTGGGTAAAGTTGGTCTTGGGTATACAATTCTATCTCATACTCCACACTGGATCTTGGCTTCCTGACTCCTCAGAATAAGGGAGCCACCCCTCCTGGGAAGTCCACTGCTTTCTAGCTCCTGAGGAAACATGATTCACTAACATGAGGTACAAGGATACAAGGATGCTGGCCTGAAGATGAGATTCCTACCCTTCAGCTGTAGCTTGGGTTGTAAGTAGGCATTCTGAAATAACTATCTTTTTCCAGTAGCCTTTTCACATTTCCTTGTTTTTGCATTAGTGTTTTGTGCACAAGGATCCATTTATTCATCTATCTATCTATCTATCTATCTATCTATCTATCTATCTATCTATCATTTCGAGACAGGATTTCTCTGTGTAGCTTTGTAGACCAGGTGGGCCTTGAACTCCCAGAGATCTGCCTGCCTCTGTCTCCTGAGTGCTGAAATAAAAAGTGCGCCACTACTGCCCAGCTGCACCAGGATCCTGTAACAAACTACTTGCACAGATTTCTTCCAACAAGATTGCCTAACAAGGACTTGCAAGACAACTCAGCAGGCAAAGGTGCTTGCTGATAAAACTCACTACTTAGGTTTGATCTCTAGGACCTAGGGAGGAAGGAGAGAATAATTCTCTGACCTCCACAAACCTGTCACAGCAGACACATACAATCAATCAGCCATCCACTAAATGTAATTAAAATTATTGCCTTCTTAGAAGCAAGAGAGTCTTAAATTAATCAAATTGTCATGCTAATAATATTTACCTGCCAAGCCATTTGTGAGTCTGTGAGTTTTTGAGGCTTTGATAAAATTTGAATGGATACACTTGGGTTTGTATCCACACTGAAGATTATCAGACATAAGAGCTTATATACAGATATGTGAGAGAACCAAACAACACTTTGGTTCTGTATATCCTTCAGATTCAAGACTATTTGTCTCTTTAAGAATTTAATGACGCATTATTTGCAAGTCATTATGGATGATTTCATTGGAGATGATCTGTGTGTGTGTGTGTGTGTGTGTGTGTGTGTGTGTGTGTGTGTGTGTGTAAAGCAAAGCATTCTGGTAGAATATGTTCACAAAGCCTTTTTATTATAGTCCTCATTTACTCAGTTTATAAAACACTATATACATACATACATATGTTACAATGAAATTAACATGTAACCCCTGGGTTGAGCAGATGAAGAAAGAATCCCAGTTCACTTAATTTAATCCTTGTGGCAATCAATAAACACTCTTTTTTTTTTTTTCATTGTACATTTACTTGGTGGATTTTATTTCTGCTTCAATAGGAAGCTGTCAAGTACTCTACAAATTTCACAAATTCACTTTACTGACTGTACTTTGCCATAAATTAATTACCATGAGTGCATAATATTTATTTCTGCCCAAGGCAGTATGCACTGGTGTGTCTTATTAGCATTCATTGATGAATATAAACATACAGAGTGTAGTTAGCATGGAAAAACTTGTTTATGGCTTTCCCATCTCTAGTAGCAAAGCTTGAAAATAATTTTCTACTTTATTTCATTTTTTGTGAGCTGTCTGTATGAGCTTGTTTATTACAGCAGTTCCCATCTTTAAATTGGTTGTGCTAGAGAAATGTAACTCATGAGGGATTCATACTGTGACACCCATTGAACACTCATAGCAAAATTCTGCAGATAATCATGGCAACTCTAAACCACTTCTCCGGCTATTTCAATAAGCAAACACCTGCTTTGTGATGTCTTTAAGGAGTCATTTGTCCTTATTTTGTTGTATCAGTCTCAATGAAACTATTCAAAGTGATGTGCAAAGGGTTGTTTAGGATATGAATGGGCTTGAACCCAAAGGACATGAAGAGCAACCCTGACCTCTTCTCTGGACAGTGGCTTTGACTGGGAGGGCAGTGGTGGACTCAGTGCTGGTCCTAGTTTACTTTATGTGACAAGCAGGGGCCTGAATGAAAGGTGGCTTGCACCTCTAAAATTCTGTAATAATATGTGATTTCACTGATGGAATGCTTGAGAAAAGTCAACAGCGGGGCCCACTGTGATTTTATTGTAATTTTTCAGTAAACATACTTCCCTAAAAAACAACTGGAACTTGCCATGTACACCCCAGTCTTCCTGTACAGAATGCTTTAAGACAAACTGCAATGTGTTTGTGAATACAGATGTGTGAACAGCATCAATGGCATGATGCAGGAACCTCTCCAGCAATCGTATCACTGCATACAGACCTGGGCTGACTCATCCCCCAAGGCTGACTCGTCTCCCAGTCATTTTACCCATGCTCTTATTCTTATACATATCTTCCTGAAGTTTTCTTCGGGAAAGATGACAGACTCTTTCTGCACTTTATCTTTGCATTATATACAGTGTTACACAAGTTCCTCCATATCATAGCACATACTAACTCAATAAAAGTTTCACAGAATTGAACACAATCCACAAAGAATTCCCATAGAAATCTGGGCTAAGGTAGTTCAACTATCTGCTTTATACTACTAAACCCCTTGTCATTGTGAGTGGCTTGTAGCAATTCAGTTACAATAACATTCTCCATTTTAAACATACAATTAATATCACATGAAACTGGATAAAATATACATTTATAGGCCCAAATTCTGGAGCTTCTTATTTATTGAATTTGTGTATACTTCCAGGAATTCATATTCTTATATTCTTAGAAGGTTGTGACACTGATACTCAAGAAAGTGAGAACCACTAAAGCATATGACTAAAACTGTTCTAAGAGGGGCCCTAACTGTTTGATGAGGATCATTATTGATGTCTCACTTGTACAGGGGTTTCACACTCTGCATCCTTTACAGCTGGCTCTCATGTGGTACATTCCCCAGTCCACCACTTAGTCTGGCTACCTGCTGCTGGACTCTGCAGGTGAGGTGAGCTATGGACATTCAGAGAAGCCAAGTGCTCTGAGCACAGTGCTAACTTCTCATTACAAAGAGGAAAACAGATGAGTCCATCTCCTCCAAGGCCCATCACTCCTATTTCAGAAGTTCAGACAAGCAGTTAATCTGCTAGAAATCTAGAAAATGAACTGGCTGCTACCATCTATCCATGCCAGAGGGGACCTTCCATTAGAAAGAAGAGGCTCATATGTTTTCATTAAGGACATCTAGGTTGTTCATTCAAGTATTTACATTTTAATGCTATATTTATTGAGCCTGCTGGCTTTTCTCTTTGAGGCAGGAAAAAGCCACAATGAAATCATCAAAGGACTGACTGTTACTTTTCATTATGTGAAACCCTTAATGTGTCATCTTCTAAACTCTTAGAGTAATCTGATGAGAAGTATTCTCTCCATTTTATAAATAAAGTAAAGCTCACAGAGATGACAGGATTTCAAGAATGTACAGAGTAAGGTGAGAGCTTAAATGGCACTTTGATTCCAGTCTTTCGAGTTCTCATGCTATGGTACTCCATGTCCAGCTGGAGACTCCACGAAATGAAATGTAGCTCCATGAAATGAAAAACCCCAGTTTAGAATGTTTGTCTCCACACAACCAATGCACTGAATGCATCCTAGTGAAGCAGGTAACCTTAGCAATCTGGAACTCCACCTGGCTTAGGCTATCTCCACACTTCTCTCCTAACAATGGACTCACAACCGAGGATTTTCACCTAAACAAAGCAACATGCTCTCATCTAACAAAGCACTTAGCAACCTAGGACCTCCACCTGCATCAAGCTGCATGTACACCTCCTCGCCAAGCAATGGACTACCATTAGAAACTCCCCTGTCATGGACAATTTCTATCAGAATGCATTCCAATTATACTGATGTATAAAGGTGAGGAGATTTATCTTGTCTAAACTAGTTTAGGCTGCACTTGCAATCAGGTAAATGGTCCTCTGCATGAACTTTAAGAAGCATCTCCCTATTTACCATTCTGCACCTATGCACAATTAGACATGCATATGATTACAATCAGATGCATCATAAGAAGAGGCAAATACAATGACTAAAAGATTGTTTATTCTGCTCCTGTCAATCAAAACAAAACCACCTGTGCTATGTCTCTAAATAACCAAACACCTTCTTCTCTTGAACCCCATAACAACAAACAATAACCAGGACCTGCTAATTCTCTTTCATTTACGAGGACCAATGCCACTTTTGACAGTCAGAGTAACTGAACTGTAGTGTCGTTTTGCTTTGAATAGCATATCCTTACTATTTTGCAGTTTGTGTGTGCCTCTTTGTCCAATATTGAATAAGACACAAAGAATATGGAAGCAGCAGGTTCAAACAGCAATTCTTGGTAACACTAGACACAGTTGTGTGACTTCTCAGTGGGTGTGACTGTCTCCTTGTTGGTCCATGGGATACATTCTTTCTGAGCAGTACCAAAGCTGATAAGACTTACATAACATGTTCTTTCATTACTGGACACAATTCTCTTTTAATAAGGTAGAGATGAAAGTATCTTCATCCCTTGTTAACTGTGGGAAAAGTTAGCAGGAAACCCTCGACCTCTGCCCCTTCTAATACTAAAATCCAAGGATGTTCTTCTAAAATGTAGCATACCTTTTGCACAGAACCTAGGCACCTACTTTTAAGTCACCTCTAAATTGTCTTTCAATATTTAAGTCAAATACTATGAGAATAGCCATTATACTGTATTATGTATGGAAAAGTGCCAAGAAAAAAAATCTGTACATGTTCACTACAGATAAAGGATTTTGTTTCGATTAATTTTCAGTCTCAGATTGAGTGAATCTAGCTTAGATGGGGAACTGCAATTTCAGAAGGCTGAAACCTACGAACTTGCCATTTTTAAACTGTCATGTCATATGAGTCAGCCCAATTAAATGGCAACTGTTTTATCAGGAATTTTCATGAAAGACACAGAATACTGTGGAGAGGAACACATTACTGAGGACATTAGCTCTGGGTTTAAACAGGACTCTGCATGCAACACTTAATGACTGACAGCTGTAATTTCCATACTGGTGAGGGGAGAATGATTGAATTTAGAATGCCCTTCTCACAACACTCTTGAAAAGGTGGTACAAGATAATATAGTCTTGCTTGGCACTCTGGTTATAGCTAGAGAGACAAGGGAATACTACAAAGACAGGAGTCAAAGATCACAGTCTTGGGAAAGAGGTAGGTGAACACAGGGAGTCTAGCAGAGGGAATGGAAACAATGACTCTGGTAGTTAACCTTGCAACTGGGATAAGGATGAGAAGAATTCAGAAATGTAACACAGGAAGTCTGTCTAGCTCAAGGGTAATCAGCACCCTCAGGTGAGGTTTTGAAATCCCAGAGACCTACTGCTCATAAACAAGACAGTCTAGTGGCAGAACAAGATGAGGCAATCCAGTTTAAATTACAGGTTTTGTGGACTAAAAGGCCTTTGCAATGTAACATGTAGTTTCACACGAATAAAAGCAAACAATAAGAAGATATGTTCATTTCAAATGGAAGTATTGGTCGAATTTAGTGATATAAAAATAATGGTAGAAAACAAACTTTTGGTATGGACACATCTCCTTATCTGTGGCCAACAAAGTTTCACTTTTTTCAACTGAGGTGATTAAATGAACAATTTAGAATTTATCACTGTTGTTATTTTGGGTTTTCTTTTTGGTGTTTTTTGTTTGTTTGTTTGTTTTCACTTTTCCAAATGAGAGAAATGGTAGGCACATCTAAAAAAGTATATGATGTCCAATTTAGTTTGCTGCCATGTTATACCATCACTGGAAATTATAGTGTGGATACCGGTAGTGCTCTGTAACAGAAAGACATAGGCATAGTACAGTATTCTGAGCTATGATTACTGACTATTCTAGTGTGTGTGTGTGTGTGTGTGTGTGTGTGTGTAGGACCACCAAGCCAACAATTTACCACAATCAAGATGCAATGGCAGAAATGGCAGAGCCCATCAGAAGATATGACCATGAACAATCAAAGATCTAGAAAGACCAGGAGGTAGTTTTTCTGTTTCTCTTGATTTTTCACTTCCTACTAGAATCTCCATTTACTGGCTACAAAGGGCACACCCTAATTAGCAACCAACATTATTCATTTTAATCAGGGAGAAAACAATGATTGTCTTCTGAGTAACCATCTCTCACTCAGAATGTGGGTGAGCCTAACTCCAGATTCACAACCAGGGAAGTATACAAGAACTAGACCAGACCAGCTATCACAATTTGTCCTTTAGTTAGATAATACTAAGCAAATAATAATAATAATAATAATAATAATAATAATAATAATAATAAACCTGTTCCTTTTCATTCAATGCCAAAACTTTTGCAAGACTCACTTGGAAGGAGATATATTCAGTTTATAATGTTGAACCACTATTAAACCAAGACAATAGGTGCCTCGGAGAAAAACCAAGGATCAAAAAGAGATTGACTCAAATGGTATAACTTGACTCCCAAGCTATATCCAGGCATAGTGCTAATTGCCCCAAGTCTTTCCATTATTAGCCAGAGTTGTTTTTCTTTCAGCTTTAGAATTTTAAAATTTGATTTCCAATTATTTGTTTCTCAGACAGTTCTGACTAGGAGATAAAACACCTGTCTTGAAGGATAAAAAGTGTCCACTTAGCAGATACAGGAAGTAAGCTATCTGTCCAAGGCTGAATCCACATAGAGTGTGCTGGTGAAATTACCTTCACCAGGTTGGGCTATAGGCATGTCTGCATATTATTATCTTAGCTGATAAGTGATATTTGAGGGTCCAGACCACTGCAGGTGCTGCTGACCCTTACCAATTGGACCTGGGCAAATGTTAGCCTAGAAATAAATCTGCAAGCACTGTTTTTCCAGGTTCTCTGATTCAGCTTCATCTCGAGGTTCCTTCTTTGAGTTCCTGCCTTGGCTTTCCATCATGAGGAACTGTGTCTATAGTAAAAATAGACCCTTTCCTCCCCCAGTGGATTGTCTTAGTTACTGTCCTATTCCATGACAAAACACGGTAACCAAGGCAACTTACAAAAGGAAGCATTTCACTGGAGACTTTCTTACAATTTCAGGTGAATCCATAACCATTATGGCAGGGAGCTTTGCCAGGAAAGTTTAAATCCTGATATCACAACCACTAAGAGGCAGAGAGAGAGAGAGAGAAAGCTACTGGGAATTGTGTAGGTTTTTGAGATCTCAAATCCTGCCCACAGTGACACCTCCTCCAAAAACTAATCAAAAACAAAAACAAACAAAAAAAAAACACTTCCTAATCCTTCCCAAACAGTTCCACCAACTTGTGACCAAGATTTCAAATACATGAGCCTGGGGGGGGTGGGGACCAGTCTCATTCAAACCATCACATTGTGTTTGGTCATTGTTTACCACAGCAACAGAAGTTAAGTAGGAAGGACATGGAATTGCAACTGCTCCTGTAAAAGTTCAGGCTGGAACAACTTTTGCATTTTCAGCCCAAGATCATGCATGAAAACTGTTTAGCCTTTGGATTATTTGGACTGAAGTCGCCAAATCTACTGCATCTGTTAATCAACTCCAAGGTCTGTGCTACAGTTGTGTTCCTATGTTTCTGAGACCCCACTGTGCAGTGCCAGAAACCTTCACAGTGAACAAAGGAAAAAGTCTGATTCCAGCATCAGTTATACTATGAGCTGCTTCAAAGAAAATGAACTGAGGAATGCTAAGAGCTAGGCCACCAGAAGAGCAGCACATTAGGTTGAAGAGACATCTGCACATTTGTGTTTCAGGCAGTATTATCCACGATTGCCCAAGCTGTGGCAATTGTGGGAGGGGTGGATTCAGTGATGAATGCATGAGTGAATGAGTGAAACAAAGGTTGTGTATATTCACAGAGGAATATTATTCCCAGTGTAGCAAAGGATGAAATCCTGCCATTTTCAATAGCATGGATGGGCCTGGACAGACATCATGTAAATGAAATAAGCTAGACACAGAAAAACAAGGACCATATGTTGCCACTCATGCATGCAAGCCAAAAGATGATTTCATAATTGCAGAGTAGAATAGTGTCACTAGAGGGAAGGTTCTGGGGCACAGTAAACTCACAGTAATTTGTAATAATATATTATATGGTATAATAAGCACTGTAAGACAGGCATTAGAAGCTTTCCATACAAAAAGAAAAAAGTAAAAAGAAAAAAAAGAAACATATACAAGGAGAAATGCTAATTGCCTTGATTCGGTTGTTGCATATCATATATAAGACTCATATTTTCATGTTGAGCCTCATTCATACATACCATTACTATGTGTGACTTTGAAAGTATTTTTAAAGTTTTACAAGACAAGAGACTAGGTACAAAGCCAGACAGTTGGCAGGTGTGGATAGTAGAGGAGCCGGTGGGACAGTGAAGCATTCCTTCCCTGTAGATTTCTAGATACCTTAACTGATAAAGTCTTCTGAAAACAGAGTTAGGACAGAGCTCAAAGGAGCTTCCCTTTACTGACTCATAGATAGTGATAGAATCCAGGGTGTGTAAAATATACCTGATGTCCATGTATGAGATGTCGAGAAGTCAAGCAAACAGATAAGCAAGGCTAAACAAGAGAGAACTATAGGTCTTCTCTTTCCTCTTTTGCTACTCTAATATTTTGTTTATAAGTCATATAAATAGTCAAGAGCCCCAAGGATCTTATAAGTTATAGTAAATGGTAGAAAGTCCTAAGAATTCAGGCCATCACCAGGAAGGGGATACAAACCAAGGATTAAATGTTTTCTATCCCACCATTCAAACAAAACCAGGATTGACATGAGATTCATTTTCTAAATACCTTAATTACTTGGATTTTGGTTATTAGTTAATGAGCTAGAAACATGGTGTAAGACAATATTAACTCATGAGTAATGTGAATAATTCAATTAGCATAATTAGGCAAGATGCTGCCTGGAACCCTGTGGTGATAAATAAAAATAACATCATTTTGCTGAACTTTCTGAGGCAAAATAAATGTCCTCCTTTCCCCCAAATGGTGTGGAAATAACTCAAAGTGACTACTTTTAATTTCTGAGCTTTTTCTTCTCCTGATGATTACAGGCAGAACAAGAGAAGTCAATGATGAAAGTGTGAAACAGGAAGATGCCTTTGATTAACCAGCAATCTCCTCCCCACTAGTGACATCCAGAGTCCAGCACCATATGTAGGTAAAATGAGAGTTTGGGAGAATGATTTTTTCAGTGATTAAACTAAATTAACATTTGAAGTAAGAAAAGCTCATCTTAAATGTCTCTTGTAAGAAAAAAATACATCAAACGACTGCCCTGAAGCAGCATGATTTTCTACAGGGTATAATCATTTATAGAAATAAGATGATATGCATAATGACAAAAGCATATTTAAAATCCATGGGGAAAAAAACAAAGATGACACTAATGGAAGACAAATGGACCAGCTAGGACATACAGGTCAAGGCCTCAAGGGTGGTACTTACCCAAGCTGGTTTGGAGTAGCTACATAAGCCAAATGGAGTTGACTCTTGGTTGGGGACACTGAGTAGACAGTGACAGTTGGTAGCACAGTGAGGGAGAGAGTCAAACACATGTGCTTGGACTGGAGAGATGGCTCTGAGGTAAAGTGCTTACTATACAAGCATTGGGGACTGAGTTTAGATCCTCAGCATTCAAGAACAAAGGCTAGACATGACCACACCTGCTATAATCTGAGCACTAAGGAGGCAGAAAAAGGAGGACTCCTGAGGCTTCCAGACTGGCTAGTCGAACTGAATAGATGAGCTCCAGTTCACTGGGAGTTCTGCCTCAAAAAAATAAGATTGAGAATAATTAAGGAAGACAATCAACTGACTACTGTCTTCAACACCTATGAGTATATATGCACATGCATAGACACATAAACATAAAAACATACACGCAGAGAGAAAGAGACAGAGACAGAGAGACAAAGACAGAGACATAAAGAGGCAGAGAGAGAACCAAACTGTGGGGATTATTGGTCATCAAATAGTCACCAGGAAGGATGCAAATCTATTAGCAGAAACAACTAGTATTCACTATCCCCTAAAAGATTAGGGTGTTATCAGGAAACATGTTAAGAGTGAGGACATAGGATCAAGTTCAGACTATTAGCATTCCCAGCTCTCCCAGCATTTCCCTAAGGGGCAAGCCCTAAGGCAAGACTTTAGTGTTGGCAGGTATTTGGAACATCAAATGAATATTTGAAGGAATTCAGATTTCCAAGATAGCCCAGACCCAGGTAACATAAAGCCAGGTTTTCACTGACAAGAGCCAAGTTTTACATACTATGATAAGAAATCTACAATAGTGAATTGGGAAAGTGCTGTTTCTGTGTTCTTTGACCTTTGCCCTATTTAGCCCATGAATGCCAATGCCTGCTGTTATGTGAGACTATTATTAGGGAGATTTGAACACATGTCTACTCATCCCAGAGAGGGAATCAATAACAAACCAAAGGATAGCACCAAAGTCCAATGTAGTGAACCAATGAATTTTGTATGAGCTATGTATAAGAGTATAGATGAGGGGTTCTTCACAAAAGCAGAAATGACTCATAAACAGCTGCATCACAAAGGTTGACCCTACCATGGATGCTAGCTCTTGGAAGCTGTAAGCCTGGATGGAGAACACTGCATAACTTGAAGTTCTCTCTTTAACAACTCAATAGGTCTGAACCTATTCCAGGCATCCAGGCTGTCCTCTGCATCTACTAGGTGCCTTGGATGGTCTTAGGCCTCTTCTAGGAAGCTTAGATTATTCAGGAATATCTCTTGGGTTTCCTTACTGCTTATATATGCCTAGAGACAGAAAGCCTAAGGTATTTGATCAGTTAAGACTATGGGTCAACTATCCAGGTTGAGGTCTCAAAAGGATGGAGAAGCATAAAGACAAAATAGGCCTATGTCTTAGACAAATAAGTAGTTACCATACAAGCTTTTGACTCCCAACCACTGGGCATCTTGAAATTCATATGAAGCCACTGCAATTTCAGCTCATCATTTGTCATATGTAGTTGAACAGAATCCTAACAAATTCAGGGTTCTTGCTATAGACTTCATGTTTACAATTCTCATACAAAGAAGTAAAGTTTTATGAGAACCCCAATCATATTTTAAAACTTATAACTGCATCAGGCAAATTTCCAAAAGAATAGCAAGGGAATAAGAGGCAAATGACAATTTTTCTTCTTCATGCACAGGGAAATCATAAACAAAAGAGAAGTCAATATCCATCACTCTGTTACCAAGGGAGAAACTCCTAAAGACTGAGGCTCTGGGATAAAGCTGCTGATTTATCTTTTATATATCATCAGCCTGGTGGGCCTAATCACCTTAGATACAAGAAACAAACCTCAGAGAACAAGAAACAATGGTCTATTGACCATTATGTTCTTAGAAAGACATGATTCAAGAAAAATCCAAAGATACCATAGGCAGGTGTAGTAACATCAACAGTAAGGACTACTGCAATAACAGCCACAAAGGGAACATTTACTCTTCACCAAAAAATAAGTTCTCTCTTTTATTTCAATTTAACCTTGATTTTCCAAACAACCCTAAGGCAGTTAGTTCATCTTGATTGAACCTATAGAGATGGCAAACCACTTATACACAGGAAGAAATGATTTCAAAGAAGAATGGCATAGATGAGGAACTGAAACCAATCTAGTATTTCAAATTGTGAAAACAGAATGAATGACGTTATCTTGGTAAAAAAGTACCAAGGGTGGGTGACAACCTAAGGGGATACAGAGCCAGAATTCATTCCTTTCCCATTATTGCTTCCAGTCAAGTCTTGACAGCAATAGGCAGCAAATATGAGCCATCACAAGAGCAGAATACTGTGTTTATGCTATCAAGTTCAATCTCCATCAAAACTTATGAAGTAGAAATATCTTTAACTTTAGAGAGGTTCAGAAAGATGAGGTGTCTCATCCGGTGTTATTCAAGAAATAATGGTTTGATTCTGGACTTCCCCCAATCCCAGAATACTTCTATAAGCAGACCCAGGCCACACAAGCCAGAACAATTGAGTGACCCACCTGCCAGTAGAACTGTACCCCTCCCTTGATTCTGTCCCTGTTTTTCAGGCCAACAACATCCCAACTTGTCCCTGGCCCTGCTGTTGTGGGCCCTAGCTCAAACCCAGTGGACTTCTGCTGATGAGGTGCAAACCACACAAGCTGAAACAGTTTGGTTCTAAAACAGAGCTGTCTGACCCCAGTGGTGTCTAGAGGCCCAAGCAACAAAAGCTTTCATGTAGAGGACATTATTTCATGAGTATATAATTTTGATTTCACTTCTATTATGGATGGATATAATTGGACATGAGGATACAAGGGCTAACAAAAGTTTCAAGGATGGTTTCATCCAAAACATCTAGTGAATAATAAACCTGACCCAAATTTCTGATCCCACTATGACTATGCTTCATTCACTCACTTAACCAAAAGTCTGGATGACTTCACTGTTCATCATGTTAGATATTGGTTGGTCAATGATGAATAGACTCTTTCCTCCAGTTTACACTCTCAGGAGAGCAACTGACAAATGCTTAAAGAAAAAACAGCATAGGTAAATCATAAGGAAAGATATAGAAACAATAGGAGTCTAGGAAGACCTCACATAGGAAGACAACAGGTACACTGAGTCTTTGTAGGAGACAGTTTTGTAAGATACCCATCCAGTTCATAATCATCACGTTTTTAGAAATTCTAGGCCTCACCAACATCCACTGCCCTTTAGTTCTATAGCTACAAGTTGTTGTGAACTCTACAGTGTAGGTGGTGGGAATTGAACTTGAATCCTCTATAAAAGCAGCAAGTGCTTTTAACCACTGAGCAATCTTTCCAGCATGATCAGCACTTTATTAGAATCAACCAAGAGGCCGATCAATGTTGGAAATTTCCAGTTGGGTTTCATTAAATTCCACTCTTCAGGAATCACAGGAAAGAAAAGGTGGATTTGAAAATCCGCCTTTTCTGAGGCGCCTTCAAGGCTTCTCTCAGGCATCCCTCCCCACAGCTACCATTCTGGTCTAAGTTTTGCCAAACATGCCTTCACATCTCCTTGAAAAGATTATTTTTTTTCTGTAAATTGATACAAGTTTGGGTCATCAGGGAAGAGTGAAATTCAGTTGAGTAAATACCTCCATCTGATTGGCTCATGGGCAATTTTTGGAATATTGGTGACATGAAAGGCACCAATAACTGTGGGTAGTACTGATCTTGAACATGTAAACCTGGGTTTTATAAGAGAATACACTGAATGATCTATAGGGACCAAGCCAATAAGGAGTGTTCATTCATGGTATCTGTTTCAGTTCCTACTTCCAGTTTCCCGCTTGAGTTACTTCCCTGACTTTGCTTATTGATGGACGGTAGGTATGCTGCAACATGAAATAAACCCTTTCCTTCCCAAGTTACTCTTGTTATTGATGTTCATAACAACAATAGAAAACTAGCGGAAATACTATTAGTGTTTAGCTATTTAAAAGCCTCTTGAGTATGTCTTGGTAAAAGGTCCCTTTCTAAAAGTCTCCTTAAATGACACAATCTGTGTGCCATCTGCTTCCTGCCAAAGCCCTGATTAAACAAAATCCCTCTAGTGTCTTTCAGGTGAAAACCTGCCTGTGACAAAGGTGCTTTCTCTATAGCACTCTCTATTCCAGGAAACAGCCCTATGCATAATGTCCTTTTTCAGGATTACCCAGAATAGATCTAAAGTTATTACAGTCATAAATAAACATTTTAACAGCCTCTGGGAATGATGAGTTTCCCCAAGAAAACTCTCATGTGCCACCTAAGATAAAGAATACTTCACACCAATATGAAAGAAGAGAGAAAGCACCTGGGTAATAATAAACAGAGCAATGAGCTACAGGCAAAGTCCAATAAGCAGGAAGAAGCAGGCAGAAATGCCTATTGAGGAATAGGAGAGCTCGGCCAATTGCATAATAATTTGAACTCACTTCAGGAACCAGCAGGAATTGCCTAGGTAGCCTGGAGGGCAGAACAATGAAAACAGGGAAAGGCAACTTAATAGAAGCAAACTTCCAGAACATGACTTAACACGGGCTGATTGCAAAGTATTTCTTAGGAAAGTTTATATCGTTCAGTTATTTCAATACATGTATACACATTAAATTATCAAACCTACCAATATTATAGATAACATGACCATAGAAGCTTGATTGCTTCAATTTATTTATACATCTTTTCTCTATACATGTATGTGTTCATTCACTGATCCATCAAATTCCAGATCATGCATTAGTGATAGAAAGAAAATCATGCGTTTATCACACAACTAGGTTAAGGCAATACAGAAGTGAGCAATAATATAGGACACTGAAACCCAAGCTCAGTAGTAAAATGTATAGGATAAAGCAGGACACTGGGAGAGCATAAGTGGCTTAGAAGCTGGCGTCCTTGGGAACAGTCAATGAAAGCTTCATGGAAGAACAGACAAGTGAGCTGAATTTTCCTGTTGAATCTGGCTTAAAAGGGAAGAGCTACTAGGGCATTCAGTATAAATCCTATACATCTTTAAATGGAAACTTCCAAAAGAGCAAATTTCCCTCCTTCACATCTTCAGGCAACTAAGCACTTTAAGTGATACCCAGTGGCTGAAGTACCCTCATCTTCTTTGCAACAATGAAGTTCAGTTGCTAGGCAACCACCACATGACTAGATCCAGACTCATTCTCAATTAATTTGAGGGGGGATTTTCCCCTTCAATTTATACCCTGCGGGCTTCATTTTACAGAAACAGGGAAAGCTTCTCTATCCAGTTTAATTGTGAATTTTATAACTTGTCTTCTGTCATAGTTCCACTTTTATTTAGAACCAAAAATCCATAACTACCACTATAAAGAAGTCCTGGTATTACAAGGTCACAAAGATTTCTCAGATTCACTCATTGGAAGTCATTAAACTTTCTGAACTCTTTGGGGATAATGGTTGGTTAACATGAGTTTTGAGTGCTTTGTTAAAATAAGATCTTGCCATGTCCAAAGAAATGTATTTTGTAATTGCTTGCACCCAACTGCCACCCTCTTCAGCTCTGTCATCAACACAACACAGGTCCTCTATGATAAAATAGCACTGTGTCTAAGAAGTTGAGTTCCTAAGAACTTTTAATGATGACATAATAGTTGCTTAGTTCAACACAGTGAATTTTTTTCTAGTTACATAAAATGTTTTTGAATCATTTTATGGAGCAAGATTTATATGTTCTGAATAAGAAATATCTATAGGAAATACATAAGGTCTAGAATTTTTTTATAGTATTAATGAGAGAAATGAAGAGATTTCCCAAATTGAATTCTAATGAAAATGTATAGGAGGGAAATCTTTTTCCCTTAGAAAGGTGTTCATAGTAATTCCTCTGGTTTTTAATGAATAATAGTAAAAGGTCAGGTCAAATTTAGCCACTCTGCTGTTGCAGAATGTTTATTTAAATATGTGAGATATGTCGCATTTGTTTAACTATATAAAGATGTGTTGGACTTGTTTAACTATGTAGCTGTTTTACCTCACCTGCTTAAGGCACACGATTGGTCTAATATAATGCTGAATGCCAATAGTGAGGGAGGACCTATAGGCAGGACTTCCAGGCATGGAGAGTAAGTAGGAGGAGGAATTTAGGCTGGGTGGTAGTGAAGGGGAAGAAAGAAAAAAGAGACACCAGAGAGATCTCAGGAGCCAGTCAGCCAGACACAAAGGAAGGGGAAAGTAGAACATACAGAGTGAAAGAAAAGCAAAAAGCCTTGAGGCAATGGGTAGACGAATAGAAACATGTTAAATTAAGTTAAAGAGTTAGTGGGACAATCCTAAGCTAAGTTTGGGCATTTGTAATTAAGTATTAGTCTTGGTCTTTATTTGGGAGCTGGTTCATGTCCCAAAGAACACTGTATTTACTACCTTTCTTGTAGCTGAGACTGAATATCTAACTAGTAATTTGAGGGAGGAAGAGTTTATTTGGACTTACATTTGTAGGAATACAGCCCATTGTAATAGGAAAGAAGCGGCATCAGTAGTGTGAATAGTATGACAGTTTGTTACATGTTATCCCAAGTTAGTGAGCAGAGAGCAAAGTTTAGGGCTGGGCTATAAAATTTCACTTTCTATAGCAAGTCTCCACAAGGTTACACAACCTTCCAAAAAAGGATGAAGTTTATAAAAACACAAACTAAGGGAGAAAATCCCACAGTCAAACTACAACACTCACCTAGAGAGATATGTTCAGAGTGTATTTAAGGTGCTGCACATCCAATATATACACATGTACATCTGTATTAAGGAGATCTCTGTGTCTCACCATGTTTGGTGCCTATTTTGGAATGTCCCTCAAATGGAGTAATAAGCATCCGACCAAGTATGGTGGTAAGAATATAATTGGTCCCCATAATCTCAAAGAGAGTAGCACCATTAGGAGGTGTGGCTTTGTTAGAGAGAGAGAGTAAGACATTGCTGGAGGAAGTGTGTCATCATTGGGGCGGGATTTACAGTTTCTTATGCTCAGTATATCACCTACTCTATCAGTTGACTTCCTATTGCCTGACAAATGTGGCACTCTCAGCTCCAGCTCCAGCACCATGTCTACCTGCACACTTCCATACTCCCCATCATGAGAGTAAGTTGAGCCATCTGAAAATGTAAGTGAGCCATCCCAACAAAAAAACCCTAACAAAGAAACCAAGGATCACAGAAAATCTCCTGATTAGAAGTTATATAAAACTCAGAGAAACTAAGTGAGTTAAATATGATGTTGCCTGCTGGCTGCCTGCCTCATTGGAATTTTTACCTGTAATTATAAAGCATACAAAATATATCAAGATATAAAAAATAATATGATTCTGAAGGATACAAAGACCAAATGCAACCAAATATAGCATTCTATTATATTTTCTTTTTCTATTCTTCTCACAGATGCAAGTATAGACAGCTAGGATACTAAAATTGGTGACTATCATTCTTGTATATTTTAATATGTTTATTGAACATGTACACAAGTAAGACATAGTATTGATTTCTGCTTTTCTATAATCCACATAAATTATATTGTACTGTGTGTATCCTTTTCACCTGGCCTGATCTTTCCAGTACCTTTCCACTTTGTGCATTGGCTTAAATTGTATAATTAAATTCTCATTATCCAAAGCAATCATGATAGAGTCAAAGGCAGAAGCTGCACAGATGGACTAAGAGAAATGCAAGGACTGTAATCACAGTCATAATTGGTATTCTCACCTCTCTGTGTTAGAGCTCAGAAAACTATTGCCTGCAGAGCCTCATAGTAAAAATGTTTGGTCTTGAAGTGATACCATCTCTATGGCAACGAGTCAGCTCTGCAGCTGTAGATCAAAAGCAGCCATATATACAAAAATAAATGGGCATGCTTGTGTGTCAATAAAACTTTAAGGAAAAGATAAACTGTTACTGGGGAGTGTCCTGCAATGAAACTTTCAAGAGAAACTGTGTACCTGCTAACAATCCTATACCATTGGCAGGTGGGATAACATGTCTTTGTGTACAGACTTAGCTGGTAGCCAGGAGACGATGGGTTTGGTTCCTAGTTCTGAAACTATCATCTGGTTTCAGGATACTTATTTTATCCCTCTGAGCCTCAGACTCTCTTTTGTAAAATCAGTGTGTTTGGCTGTATTGTACCATGATTCTCTAATATATGTGTTGGTATGCATAAATAAATTCTAAGGGAAAACTTGTTACTACTACTATTCTGTTAAAGGACATAGTAATGAAACAACTCTTATTGACTTATTGCTATACCTATAGATTGGTACCTCTTTCAACCTTGATCAGAGAAACTTCTCCTTGCAGTAGATGGCAGTAAATAACAATTAGCATAGAGACCCACAATTGCTCACTATACTAAGATTTGACACTTTGGGATGTTCAGCCCTAAACAGAATGTCTATATTATGCCCCTGTGCTCAAGGCTCAGGACTCTGTACAGAAGACCAGGTGGAAAGATTGTAAAACCCAGATGGAGGGACAGTTTTCTTCAATGCTGTAATGTGTGCATACCCACCATACTCCATGGCAGACACCATTAGTCCTTCAACACAAACTGTGGTCAAAAGAGAGAAATGCATGGGGGAGAAATGGGAAGTTGGTTAGATATGGAGGTGGAATGGATCTGGGAGGAGTTGGGGTAGGAAGTGAATATTATCAAAATGCACTGTATGGAATTTTCTAAGAATTAATAAAAACCACTTTCTAAAAATCCAATGAAAAGGCCTCCAGTTCTTTTCTCCTGCACAACAGCAGTGTCTTCAGGATCTTCAGAGGAGCAGTAACAAGAAAGGCAGTTGAGTCACTTAAATTTCATCACCAGACTGTCCTTACCTGCTAGTTAGATAAATGACTACATGGCAGGCTGGCAGAGTGAACAGGAAGCTGGGAGGATCTAGAATCCAGACAAAGGAGCAAGGGCTGAAGGAAGCTAAGAGAGCAGGGCTTCCAGTCTCAGAAGATTCTATGGATGAGGACTCTGTTCAAATGTAAAAGTGGTCAGAAATCACATGAGTTCAGTGTTCATTCTGAAGGGAGAATTACTGTGAACTGGGGAAAAAAATTCTCTCTAGGAATCAGAGACTATTAAAAGTACAGCAGAGGCAAGGACTATAACTCAATGGTAGGACACTTGCCCAACATACATAAAAACCCAGTACTGAAGAAAATATACTTATGAAATTATGTAAGAATAATGACTGGTTATGTGAGTGAATACAAAAGGACTGAAGGAGTTAAGATTCCTAAGCTGAACCCTTCAAGCTCAGAACTCAGGTATTCTACAGTTCTATCAAGATGGGCTAGACTTTCCATATATGTAGCCTGGAGTCTGACACATTTCCACTTGGAAATATCTACTGTATTTTCAAATATAGCTAGTTCTTGGAAACTATCCAAAATAAGGACGAATGTTTTTCAGTAATATTGATGCTGTGCTATGTGATACACAACCAGACACAAGGAAAGTGCTGATTAAATAAGCATCAAAGGGAAGGAAGGAGAATGGAAAAGAAAGGAAAGAAGAGGAAGAAAAAGAAAGAGGAGGGAAGAGAGGTAAGAAAAGCAAAAGAGAAAGGAAACAGAACATTCTAGGAAACATAAATGAAAATCCAATTACATACAAAGGGGCATAGCTAAATGTTTTGTGCTTTCTTTGTGATGTATGAAACTCTGGCTTCTCTGCTTCCTTTTCCACATTATCTGGATGGAAACACCTAATGAGCTGCATGGATGAGAGGTCATGCTAGATGTAGCTCAACAGAGGCAGAACATTACTGGGGCTTGGCTTCTGCATGCACCTGTTGTTGACTTCCTGCTTCCTCCTGACTGCAGGATGAGGTGGGAACCATTGGTATTTCTGGAACAACAACTGAATCCTCAGGAAGTCACAGCAGTTGAGAGAGCACAGTTAGTGGCTTAGATTGAGGGTAACTGAGTTAAGTACATTCTGGTTTGCTTTGGCTATAACAAACTGCATTTGGAAAGAGGATTACTACTGTATGTTTCTGAGGTATTCTCTGGAGGCCTATTCTATTAAAGGCTTTGCCGCCATCTTGGTACAATTGGAATGGATGGAAGAATTAAGAGGTATTCTGCAATGGGAGGTCTTGGGTTACTGTGCATGTGCTCTGAGGGGGGCTATGGGATTTGGTCTCTTCTCCTTTCTTTGTTTGATCCTAGCAAGGAAGACTTCCTCTAATACTCCACCCTGATGTACTGCATCCATAAAGCTCCAAAGTTATGGGATAGCCAATTATGGAATGAAACCTATAAACCATGAGTTCAAACAAAACATCCCTCTTTATGAGTTAGTCATGTCAGATATTTCTCTACAATGGCAGAAAACTTATTATCAGTAGGATCCAAAGAAGACAAGGAACAAAGTGGGAAAGGGATCATCACCCTTTTCTCCACTCAAAATACACCTGCGACATGCCTGTGCATTGTGATGGTCTGTGACACTGTGTGCTGGTTAGGAATGTGCCTCCATTAGATTTGCCTGCAGGTATAGCTGTAGGGAATTTTTATTTGCTAACTGTTGTAAAAGAGTTCATCCTACTGTAGATGGTACTATCCCTAGACAGGTGGACCTGGCGAGTATAAGAAAAGTAGCAGAGCAAGCTAGGTTAAGCAAGCCAGTAAGTATCATTCCTTTATGGTCTCTGCTTCAGTTTCTGCCACAAGGTACCTGCTTGAGTTCCAGTGCCACAGAAGGAGACAAAGTGAATATCCCACTACATGTCCTGGCTTCCCAGACGGTGGACAGTGCCCTGTAAGTTTAAACAGAACCTTCCTTTTCCAAGTTGTTTCAGTCACTGTTTAATCACAGCAACTGAAGCAAACTAGAAGACATTGCTTTCTCTCACATAGTTTCTGTTATGCAGATCATGGATCTTGCCCATATACAGCAGGAAAAGCCAGAACAACAGGATTCAACACTCCAGACCCCTCATCAACACCAGCAGTGAATCAGAGCAATGCCTTTGTATTATTTCGTGTCACATTCCACAACCAGTCAGTGCATTATTCCTCCCTGCCCCCCTAAAGAAAATGGGCCCAAAAGGTTACTTCCAGAATTTGCAGCTTTAGAAGCAAGAAAAGATTCTAGTTCTTTTCCATTTCCTGCAGGGGAAAATGATGAGCAAAGGAGGATCAAAGTCCGGGGAATCTGAAGTCACTGCCTCCATGGAAACCTAATTTCTACTTAATAGCACTAAATGATTAAATGAGACCCTCTGACACTCCTTAAGAGCTAATGATAGCTTCCTGTTATCAGCCCTTTGTTTTACGATGTGAGTCCTTAAATGGATGTGATCAAACGGGATTCTTCCAAGCTCCCTCTTAACCTTGAGAGAATCCAAAACTGTTTTCTTCTTACATGGGCAAGACTGGTAGGTAGCACAGACTGCATTTCTTGATAAACTGATATTCTGACTGCTGGGGTTTGACTTGCCTCTTGCTATGTGATTATCTTAGATTTGCTGTTCATAATTGCACCCCAGGAACTAATTTCACTTCTCGTTTCTTCCCAAAGTAGTATTTTATCTTACCCTTTTGTTCAAGAGAAAGTTGGTGAATGTGAGTTGCTGTAAATGAGATAGAGGGTAATTTGTTATATTAAATCCCTGAGCTAGAAAAATTAAACAGTAAGAACACCACATGTGCTTTTTATGATCTCAATCTCTGAGGTGGTTGGAGAGGCATAAATTCCAATTCCAAAATTGGAGTCATTGCTTGGGAAGGGACTGGGTTTGGGAAGAAAGAAATGATCTTGGATTATGGTAAGGGGTGACACTAGGTTTTTGAAGTAAATTGAGAAAAGAGGAGACATGCGATAGCCTACTCAGACCCTGAGTAAATACAGGATAAAACAACCGGGATCCTGGGTAAGTACAGGTTAAAGCATGTTCACCAGGGATAATGGGTAAGTGCAGGCTAAAGCATGATCATGAGGGACCCTGGGTAAGTATAGGTTAAAGCATGCTCATGACGGAGCAGGGGAGGTAGAAGTGGAGCCTTGGGCTTCAGAGCAAATCTCTAAGACATTACATGGGTGGTTTACCATGTATGGAGCCCCTCTCCCCTTGCTCACTCTACAAGCAGCACTTCACCCAGTTACATTTGCTAATCTATCTTGCCTTCCTGGTGGCTCTCTCTTACATTTCTTTAAAGAAACTGGAGACATGGCTTATTCAGAAAAGTGTGTGCTATGATATCATGGTATCATGGGAGCCTGAGTTCAATGCCTAGTACCCCACCTAAGATGCCCCCCCCAAATGCCAGATGCAGCTTTGTGCACTTGTGATCCTGGTGCTGGAGAAGCAGAGACAAGAGGATCCCTAGTGCTTGCTGATTAGACTAAGTCAATTAATCAGTAAGCTCCAAGTCCTAGTGGAAGACCCTCTCTCATCCTAAAAACTATAACAGCAAAACATTGTGGAAGATTCCTCATGTTGACTTCTACCATACACACACACAGACACACATACGCACACACATATGCACATGAACATACCCACACATATACATACAAGTACACACACACACACACATACATAGATACACACTCAGGCATATACCCACACACATATACATTCCTATAGAAATACAGAATACATACATGCACACACATACACACACAGACAAACAGAAACACACACACACACACAAACACACACACACCTCTACTCAGGGACATTTTTCCAGATTACCTTAGCATGTTTAAAAGAGCAATCCCATTCCTCTGCCCTTCCTAAATGAATTTCCTCATAGCAGCTGCCATTAAAAAAAATTATAAGTTTCAAACTCCCTACCAGAGCCTACTGTTTTTGTCATAGCTGTATTCCTGGCACCAGGGAAGAGTCTCAGGCATATCATAGTATGAATGAAAAGAGACATCAAAGGTTAAACTAGCAGGGGGTAAAAACAAGCAACAAACCCCACTGAATGGAATGGATAAGAACAAGTATAAGATACAAAGAGGACACTAAAGAGTGAGAGGACAAAAGAGCTAGACAGAGTCTGAAGGGTGTACATAAAGAAAGCCCAGAAGCCATTGTCCCAGCCCTTCCTGCCCTCTCACCTAAAATGAAGGCTTAAAACATGATCCCCTGGCCTGCACAAAGTAGCTCCCACATCAAGAGATGGATTAGGTCTGAAATGGCACTGACAGATGGGAGATGAAGAGATTATAGGCTAAAGTTTGAGTATTGAGTATTTTCCAAAATCCATGTATTACAGGCATGCTCCCAAACCCTTCTTGTCATTGGGAGGAGGTGGACATTCTAGGAGATGAAGCCTACTCGAATCATGTTTGGTCACAGGGGAGCAGAAGATCTCAGAAAGTATTTGGGGATTTTGGCCACTTCTCTCGTTCGCATCCCTATTGCCATCAGAAATTCCTGCGCCGAATGATGTCATCTCCATGACATGCTGCCAACATTAACTTGCTAAGTTACTAGTAAGGTAAGTAAGCGACTAACCAACTGTTATGGAAAATAAAAATGAAGTACTTCCATTATTAAAATGACACACATAAAAGCAATAGGGTACTTGACTAGGGAGTAAAACCTGAAACCATGAACCAAAAATAAAGCTCTCCTCCTATGGTGGTTGAAGTGAAAATATGCACCAAGTTTGAACACTTGGTCCCTAATTGGTGGTGTTGTTGCAGTGTGGCATTGGAGGCTGGCTTTGAGAGTTTAAAAGACTCACACCCTCTCCAGTGGCTTTGTCTGCTTGATGCTTATGGTTCAATAGGTTTGCCATCAGCTTCCTGCTCCTACCACCATGCCTGCTACTTTGTTTTACCATTATGGATGGATCCATAATGGCCATGTTGTTTCATCATAGCAATATTAAAAAGTAAGTAGTATAACCTTCTTGATATAATTTGATACAGCATGAGAGCTAGCAGGAATGAAGCAGTATATTTTGAGAAAGCTAAGCTAAACCCGGCAGAATAAGATGTCCGGTAAGATGGAGGTGTCAACAACAGCCTGACCTCTCAAGTAGGTAAGGTAGGGGACTCTGGCTTCCTGGAGAGAGTGGGGATGGGATCACTTCTTAGCAGCTGTCTACACAGCCTTCACTCCAGTGAACAGAGCATCCAACCCACATCTTAAGTTTATGCATTTTAACCTGTTGGCAAGGTCTGGAGGATAGAAAGCACAGTGGAGAATCTGAACTAAACACCTAATTACATGCAAATGAAAGAGGAAATAAAAAATATTTCATGTTATAGAAGAACCCAGTGATCTCTGGAAATTTACAAATAAGCCTGTTATTAGCTAGAACTACTTGACAACAATCAGTGTAGAATTGGATTCAGTGAATATTCACTGAAGAGCATCAGACTCATCTTCATTTAACAACACACTAAAGCTGACTCCTCTTCCTGTGAGGTATGTGCTATTCTTCTGGTTAGCACAGAAAAGACATGCATTTTTTTTTATCATAATAGATTTCCATGGTGAATGGGCTTTCCCCTTTAATGAGTATCAGTTATTATCAGTCTAATTCTTAGAGCATATGAGTCACTGTCCTTCCTTAGCAAGCCACAGCACAGAAGCTTACTGCCATTGATTCTAGCTACCATTATTATACTACAATGACAATTTTATCTAGAGCTGTATACAAGGAATAGAACTAGAACCCCACTAATATGCCTCTCGGTTGTTATAGACCTCGGACTCTTCACTCAAGACAACTCTTGAACATAAAGTTGCTAAACTAGTAGTAAGGCAGGTAAACCACTAATCAACTGCTATGGAAAATAAAAATGAAATACTTACATTATAAAAATTATAGTACCAGTAATCCCCAAGTCAAGCATGAAAGTCTTATTTCAGACAATTATTTCATTAAAACTCTGATGGTCATCTGGAGAGATGCCTCAATGAATAAAATACTTCCTTTGAAAGTATAAAGACTGAAGTTCTAAACCCTAGAATCCATGTAAAAGCCAAGCAATTATGGTAGCCACCTGTAACCTCAGCACTTAAGAAACACACAACTGATCCCTTTAGCTAGACTTGATGGAATTTGTGGGCTCAGGTTCAAGAGAAACTGTCTCAAAAATCATAGTAGGGAATGATAGAGGAAGACATCTGATACCAACTATGGATTTCTACAGATATGGATACATACACAAACACACACACACACACACACACACACATATATATATGCACACATGCACGCATGCACACACACACACACACACACACACGAATACTCATGTATTTATACTATATATACAGACAGAAAGAAATCATGATTTATCCTTCCCATATATTTTTACAATTTAGAAAACACTAAGTAAAAGTCACAATAATTTATGGCTCAACGTTCAGAGACATTTCAGAGAGTAGGCTCAGTCCTTCTATCTTAATACACAGACCTTTCACAAACACATTTGAGGGAATCTCTGACAGAGAGGGAAGGATCAATAACTTGTTATCATCCATAACAGCCACTGACAATCCATCAAAAGCCTGATAGAGATACACTTCTCTTGGCCTTGACCAGAAGTGAAGATGGTCTGAAGAAACCTGAAATTGGAAGTTTCCTAATTGTGGGGTAGGGTAGAGGACAGATAATATTTATTTATTTTTTTCTAGGATAATGAAAGCCTGGTTTCTTTGTCTTAGGTTTTTTCATGGACATCAGTCTGAATAATAGGTTAAAAAAGACATAGATGAGTGACCAAGAATAGAAAGGAATCCAGAACTATCAAAATATTAGGCCTGATCTGTGCAAGCACCACCCTGTACTATACTGTGCTTCTCTCTGGGCACAAACAGACACAAGTGCACACAGGAGCACATACAGCTCCTTCTGAACCACTGCCATCAGCTTAGAAGCGAACCTCCACAGTTTGGCTGTATATGTGTTTTTGGTAAAGATAACCTATCCCTGTTGCACCAGCACTGAGGATCAAAGCCTCACTGTGAAGCTCAGTGAAGAGTAGACAGTGCAGGTCAAAGCAGGCAGGAAGTGTGTGTCACCTGTATGCCAAGGCCATTGGCAAGTCAGATGACAGAGGAATAAACAGAGCTATTAGGCTTCACTCTGGGCCCGTAAATCATTCCAGAGCCTTCATCATTCCTGCTGAGTTATTTTAATCGCTCTCATTTGCAAGAGCAAATTAGGTGTAGCATTGTTCTCGAGATGCTGCCCGGGATGGGTGCCAGAAAGGAACAAAATGAGCAAAACATGAAAACCCCTTTCCAAACAAAAGCCCAAACTCTGCAAGCAAAATTGATTTGTAAACCTTGTCAAGGTAGTTTCTAAGACAAATCTATTCAGAGCATAGCGGGGGGTTTGTAATCAAAGCTGGGAAAAATTGTCCAATTAATATATGAGTCTGACAACAATAAAAGATTTCCTTATGTTAAAACTCTCAAGGACCCTGACCTTCCTGCTGCACCCTCTCAAGATAAAAGACGGTGTGCTTCTCATAGCAATATGACAGAAAGTTTGTTCAATTAAGGCCTCTCTAACATATGCTACATAAAATGGTAACTAGGGAAGTAATTTAGGTAATGCAGACAAACCCACTCTCCTCTCCCCTTTTATCTGGGTAATTTATTTCTCTTTTCTTGTCATCAGTTTGGGTTGTTCTGATTAATTTACTGTTTAACGACATAACTGCAGGAAGGTGAGTAGAGAAAAGAAGAATTGATTCCATTCAACTACTCTTTAATGAATGCTTATATCAACTAGAGAGTAAGTCACAGGAGATACTGTCTCTAGCACTGATGTGCTAGCTAGTTTTACATCAACTTGATACAACCTGGTAGCAATTGAGAAGACAGAATCAACTGAGAAAATATCCCTAACAGATTGGCCTGTGGGCAAGCTAGTGGTGCATTTTCTTGCTTGATGATTGATCTGGGAGTGCCAAGCTCACTGTGGGAGGTCCAACCCCTGAATAGGTGGTGCTGTGTATTATTGGAAAGCAAACTGAGCAAGCCAGTAAGTAGCACTTCTGCTTCAGTCCCTGCCTCCAGGTTGCTATAGTACTTGAGTTCCTGCCCTGACTTTATCACTGATGGACTATGATAAGGAATGACAAACTGAAATAAACCCTTTCCTTCCCAAGTTGCTTTTGCTCATGTTGTTTTATCATAACAATAGGAATTCTAAGACAAGTGGTGAAAAGCAGACAGACATTTTCTAAGAACCCAGTTAGGTGTTAGAGCTGTCAGCTTCCTCAGATTCTCCAGTGTCAATGTGAAGAAGCAACAAGCAGCACCTGTCGTGCTGTGGGAAGCACTCAGGGTGGATCCCCTGAAGTAGCTCCAGCTTAGAGTACTGCATGCGAGCCACCCATGCGCTAAAAAGGTAATCAATACCCAAAGACCAATAATGGGAGATACTAGCTAGACTGTTATTGGTCAGGAAATACATCATAAATTATTCTTTTGTGGTTGGGGAGATATCAGAGAGTAAGGCATGAGGATTTGACTTTATATATCCAGCACCCACATAACAGCCAAGAATGGAACAGATCTGCATGTTATAGACCCATCACTAGCGATGCAGCAATAAGGGGATCCCTTTATGGTCAGATAGACTAGTCAACTGAGATAGCTCCAATTCAATAAGAGACTGCCTCAAAAGCTAAAGTAGAGCGAAAAGATACCTGATATCAAGCTCTGGCTTCTATATATTCACAGATACAAATGCAGGCACACACAAGCACACACACACACGTGCACACACACAAGAATGGAGTGTGGAAAGAGTGGGACAGAACATTCTTTATATATTTAATTTTCCATTGCAAGTGTTGTTAATATTTGATAAACCAAATGTCTGCCATCATATGACAAACCAGTCCTCAGAAGGTCACTCCAAAGTCTCAGCATTGACACTTCTTAAATCCTAGCCCATGCATCTCCTACATCATCACTATTGCAAAGCATTGTTAAAATGCATATTCTAAGACTTCTAGAGCTCCAAAGTACATTCAAAGAAAACACCCTGGAGAATGCACTAGATTCCTTTGCCCTGAACAATGGACTATATCCTCTAAAATACTGAGATGTACTCACAAGTTTCAGAGACACCTATCAATCATTGAACTATCACACAGAGGTTGAGCTTGAGAAATATCATGTGCAGGCCACACATCATTATGATACTTGCAGGATTTTAAAAAGCAAAAAGTGGTAAGTGCAATAATGAAGTGTGTGTTTAAATCTCAAGCTAAGCTCAAGGAATAAAAATACCTGTATTCCCAATATTCTTAAGAAAGACCAACGATATTTATTGTCCCCACATGATAATGGCCATTGAAAACTAATGAATTTATGAAGTAGAGAGGAAGCCACATGGTAACATTCAAGAAAGGTAAGTTTTGGTTTATGAACAGCTCAGATTCACATGCATGTCATTTCTCTTCCATTCTTCCTCAAGGCCACTTGAGTTGGCTGACTATCTTTAGATTTGATATGAACTGACAGGAATATCTGGACTCCCTACTAGACCAATGGTGGAAACACAGTTTACCTTCATTGTTCATGGATTCAAACTTTTCTTACCAACACTCATGCCTCAATCTCTACTATCACATTGTTCTCAGAACCATTCACAACATGGTAAATTTGAGTTAATACGACTTATAGATTCCCTGCAGAGGCTGAAAACAGTCTCCTTCTGGAGCTAAAGTGTTGCTTCTGTGGTTTACAGTGCTTACTGCTGTTGCAGGGAACCTGAACTCAGTTCCCAGCACCCACACAGTGACTCACAATTGCCTGTAACTCAAGCTCTAGGGAATCCTGTACTCTTCTCTGGCCTCCAAGAATCCCTTCACACAAGTGGTGCACATGAAGCCACTCAAGCTCACACATATACACATGAACAATTTAAAAAAATAGTAAAGAAAATGTTTCCTCCTGTCCTCTTTGACTTTCAGACGAGATAAACATCTCTCTTTTTTTTTTTTTTTTTTTTTTTGGAGGGTGCTATTTAGTGCAACATCTTTGCATTGTGTTTTTAATTGATAACTTGGCTGATTCATCCTCATATGTGACAGCATACATGCGGTTACATATCAATCAGTTGCTGGAAATATAATGAGAGATGCTCTTGGGAGTCTATCTCTGTGTTTCACCTAGAAGCAGCAGTTAAGGACTCTCCAATTCCATGCTCACAGTGACTGCAGAACAGAACCACCAGCAAGAGTGGGACTAACTATTGCAGCCCATGGACAATGCCCTCAACAGCATGAATACTGGAAAGGAAGCAAGTATAAATACATTTTAACTTAAAATAAAATTTTAGTTTAAGTCAATTAAACATTTTTCTCCAATTAAATTTATTCTGTGAATTAAAATTTCGTTCTCCAATTTTCATAGCCATCCTGAATAGAGTTTATTTTTAATGGACAATGGAATTAGTTCATGACAGGCAGAATACTTGGTGTGTGTGTGTGTGTGTGTGTGTGTGTAATTGTGTTTTGAGATAGGGTATCCCTGGCTGTCCACACTCTGTAGATCAACCTGGCTTCAAATTCATAGATACACCTGTCCGTGCCTCCTGAGTGCTGGGATAAATGTGTGTGTCACCATGTCTGTAAAGCTAGTATGTATTACTTTACTCTTGATACTTGATAATAACACAAGGGATAACTCATTGTGGCAAGAATGTGAAGCAAGAAGACCATTCCTCCATTGCTGGTGGGAATGCAAACTTTTACAGCAATCTTGGAAATCAATATAGAAATTCCTCAGAATATTGGGTATGGATCTACCTCAAGACTCAATTGTAACACTCTTAGACATATACCCAAAAGACACTCCATCCTACCATAAAGACACTTGGGCAGCTATGTTCATTGTGGCTTTCTTCATAATAATCAGAAACTGGAAACAACTTAGATGTCTCTCAAATGAAGAACAGATAAAGAATGTGTGGTACATTTACAAAATGGAATATTACTCAGTGGTTAAAAATATAGGACATCATGAAATTTCAGGCAAATGGATGCAACTAGAAAAAATATCATCCTGGGTGAGGTAACAAAGATCCAGAAATGCAAATATGGTATGTGTTCACTTCTAGGTGGATAGTATATGTTAAATTAATGATAATCAAACTACAATCCACAGACCCAGAGAGGCTGGGAATAGAGGATAGCTAGCTATGGGTGCAGTGCCTGGATCTTTCTGGGAAGGGAAAATACAATATATTCTTCTGGAGGACTGGGTGCCAGTGGGGAAAGAAGCAGGAAGGTTCAGGTGGGGAATGTGAAGGGAGAGAGTACAAGGAGAGAAAACTGGAATTGGGGGACACAGGGTGGGGGGAACTGAGTGCAGTGAAAATTTCCTCGAATCTATGAGAGTGACCCTAGTGAGCACTCCTAGAAATGGAGGAAACAGAGTATGAACTGGCCATCTTTTGTAGCCAGGCAAATCTTCCAATGGTGGGACTGATATACATTTAAATAAGTTGTTGGCAGAGGAGGTCCTTGAAAATCTGTAAAGAACCCAAGCTAATGCTAGGACAGAAGATCACCCTCAGAAAACTGACAGAAGAGCCAGATTACAAAGGGAACTCCCACTCAGCTCACTGAATGTAGAGAGTACAGGCTGGTGTGGGCTTCACCCCTACATTCTAGTGTCTTTGATATGAAAGATATTCTGCAGGCTATAGAAGGGAAGGGAAGGGGAAGGGAGGGGAGGGGAGGGAAGAAGAAGAGAGGAGAGGGGAGAGGAAGGAAAGGAAGAAGGAAAGGAAGGGAAAGTGGATGGGAAGGAAAGAGAAGGGAAGGGAAGAGAAAAGAAAAGAAGAGAAGGGAAGGGGAGAGAAGGGGAGGGAGAGAAGGGGAGGTGAGGTAAGGAGTCAATGAAATGATTCCCAGTGGTATTCTGCTATACTTATAGTTCAGTGCTTTATTCAGTCATCATCAGAGAGGCCTCCTCCAGCAGCAGACAGGAGCAGGTACAGAGACCCACAGTCAGACATTATTCAGAGAGAGTCACATAGAAGATATCCATTAAGTCCTTCCCCTCAGATTTGGGGGAACCCCTTGGAAGAAGGGAAAGAAAGACTGTAGAAGTCAAAGGGAATGGAGAATACCAGAAGAACATGGGCCACTGAAACAGCTAAGCAGGACTCACATGGGCTTACAGAGATTGAAACAAGAAAGAAGAATCTTTATTCATTACTGTTGGGATTTCAAACTTATGTTGCCATTGTGGAAATGAGTATGAATATTTATCAAGAAACTAAAAAACATGACAAGTGTGTAGCATTCTTGAGTATATATCCAAAGGAAATCTGTTAATATACCAAAGAGATATTTGCCATAAAATAAATCACATGGGATGCACCATTGCTTTAAATAGCACACATTCATTGTCTTCCTCTCTCATCATTGCTAAGGTGAGCCCTCAGCTTCAGAGCCCCAAGAATAGAAATTCAGGATCCAAGAAAGCTATTGTCTCAATTCAAGACTCTACTTGGAAGAATGCAATTCTAAGCTGATGGAGACATTGGTGGGACTAGGTTCTTTGAGGACCTCCTTATTTTTCTGACTATGTTTGAAAGTCACTCTCCCTAACTTCCTTCTCATATGAACTCTCCTAATATTGTCATTTTCTACATATCCAGGGGAAGTACCACCCCACTCATAAACAATTCTAGTTGTATTAGCCAGGGTTCTGTAAAGGAACGGACAGATAGAATGAATATATGTGGGGAACACTCCATATTAAGATAAGGGTGGAGATTAGAAAGGACTATAGTCAGGCATCTAGATAGTATGGATCCCTTCATGACTCTGAGATACAAGCTTTAATGCTGATCTCCCAAGATACATAATGTTGACACTCTTGGTAGGATGATAGTAAAATATTGCCAATGTTACATGATCTGAATTAACATGTTTAGGCCAAACATAGAGAAAAACGTTCCTCACTTGTCATACTTAACTTGAGCTGTAAATTGACACATACATAGATTCAACTGGAAAGTGGGAACCTCAACTGAGGAATTTTGAAGATTAGATTATCCTCTGGTCACACTTGTGAGGCATTTTCTTAATGCTAACTGATGTAGAAGGGCCCAGACCCTATGGACAGTGTCATTCCTACACAGATAAGCCTAGTCTAAGGAAGGAAGGAAAGAGAGCAGGTCAGTAAGCAACATTCCTCTATGGTCTCTGCTTTCGTTCCTGTCTTTAGGTTCATGCCTTGAGTTCCTGCCTTGGCTTCCCACAAGTTGCTTTTGGTTGCAGCACTATCAAAGGATCAGAAAGCAAGCTAGTATATCATCTAATAAAAGTTAAAAGATGAGAGGATATTGTAAGTGGAGATTTTGATCAAATGATTTTGGCAACAGCTTGCAGATTAAGCTTTTACATTCACATGTTAAAGTCCCTGGGAAGCCCTAGAGTAAATAAACATATTGGCCTGCATTTTTCAATGCCTTTGACTTGGGAACTATATTTCTAGGAGAAAACCTCAGGGACACTTTGGAAAATACTGCCTTGCATAATCCAAATATGTCACTAGGAACAATTGTTATAGGTAACATAATGTCGTTCAGAAAAGATAGAGTGTTTATGTACTGAAAAATGGAGCTTAGGGTCTGAAGTTGTTTCAATACAACATCTGCAAATATGTTTCCCGAGGTAATAAGAAGAACTCTGCTTGGTTTGTAAATAAGTTATCTTTGGAAGCAAGATATCATGAGAAACATAAACTCCACCTTCATGGATGGAAGATGACAACCTAAGAGCAATAAATCCTCCCGCTTTTCAACTGAAATATCCATCAACTGTCATCCATAGGTAGTCTCCAGTGAGTATAGCATGATGCATAACAGTGACCATTTCCTTTCCACATAGTTACTACATTTTCCTTCTGAGTTATTACCATTGTGTATCACTGATGTGATTTGCATAGCAACTATTTCAGTAAAACTGTATTCCACACAATGGAAACATAGAAAAGCTGGGCAGTTCACGCATGAAGCACTCTGATAAAAGGAAAGAAATCAAGAAGTGATTTTATGAGCTCATGAGCCACTAATTTGCACAAATGCTATTAAAAATTAGTTCAAACCCCTGCTAAAAGACACAAGAGAGTTCTGTCACTTAATAACTGGACATATTCATAAACTACTGAGCTAGAACTTAATTTTTTCATTTTCAAGATATTAAATATTTTGGAAGAATGCAGTCCCATTTTATGAAAACTGGGCCACAAAGAGGAAGATGCCAAAGAAAGGGACTAAACCAGTACAACACAGAGTCTTGGGAGCAGGGGGACCTTGATGGAAGCATTATCCTAAATGTTAGAAAGAACTGAACAATAATGCTTCCTTCTGGCTGAAGAATGTCTTTTTCCAATCTAATTATCCAAACGTCAGATGCCTTCTTGGTTCTAGGCTGTGATCACAAAAGGCCCATAGACCACGGCAATATTTTCTTGTTTTGTTTTTCTGTTTACAATGTGCTGGAAAATATAGGCAAAGACAATTCACCAACTACTCAGTGTTCTCATGGTGATTTCAACTATTGATGACTAGTCATCTCAAGATAAATTCAAACAAGAAAGGAACCATGAATCTTGTGTTTGCTATGCTCATCCCACTAAACTTCTTCCTAATAATGTATCTGTTTCCTCCTTACTTATCAGATTTTTTTCATATGCTCATCATTTCCCTGGTGGATCTCTAGTTGAGAAATGAAAGGGAAGTTATTCATTGAATCAGAAGTCTGAGACATACTCTGGTTGGTCTCCTACTGTTTGTATATCCTTGAGCTTGCTTTTTACCTCAGTGTACCTCTGTCTCCTCATTCAAGAAGTGAGGATTATAACTATAGCTACAATGAATTGCTCTACTCATGTGTATACTTGAGCCATGAGTGGTACATGTTAACCATCAATAAATGATCACTTCTCCATACATTTAATGAGTACTCAGTAAATATTAGTTGATTCAGTGAAGGTGCAAGGGTAATCATAATAGGCTAATTACCTGTCAACTATGAAAAATACTTCCTTTAATCTTAATCACTTTTCAAATTCCTCCCTCTCTTCCATAAAACAGCACAAATAAACTGTTAATCCTGTAGTCTTAAACACTGTAGGACTTTCTAATTTTCATTCACTCAACTACCATTTTTAATTTCTTGTTCTATTAAGTTCTTTTTATACTTTTCTACACCTAAGATTCCTGATGAAACCTAGACCTTTGTGCTCTAAGCCCTGATTTATCGTATTTCTAAGTCGGTTGGGAAAGTGAATACTGACTGTATCATTTATGTTCATGCCAATTATTTGTTCAGCTGTCTATAATCCTCTATGTATTTCACAACAAGGACTGGTTGTGAGAAAGAGTGCCTTCCCACTGACTTCATCCAAGGACAGCCTTTTATATGCATTTCATGTAAAATTTTAATTATTTGCTTTCACAGAAGGGTCATAATAGACTAAAGATAAAGCCTAATACTTGGTATGGAGAGATGGATTAGTACATTAGATGGGAAAGTGCTTGCTGCACAAGCAATCACAAAAAAAGGGCTCAGAATGATGGCAGTTCATGTCTGCCATGAAAAGCTGAACAAATAAGCCAGGCAGACCCCTAGATCTCACTGGCAGGAAGCCTCACTGAATCAATGAGTTCCAGGTTCAGTGATAAACTCTGTCTCACAAATAAGGTGAGGATGATTGAGGTAGAAACTCAATCTCTGGCCTCTACATACAAGAGTACTCACTCATGTAAGCATAAAGAGAACAAATAAAATAGTACATTCTAGAAATATATCAGTCAAGATAATAATGGGCAGCCAAACATGGCTACTGGTTATTTAATAATAATACAACCAAACAAGATGGTCTTTAAGTGTTTAAACCTATACCATGGGAGCATGGGACATGATGTGTCTTGCAAAGCTGCTTATTGTAACTTGGATGTTTCACAGATCTTCCAGCATCATGATAACTAGCCAGTAAGGATGAAACTTCCAGGTTTCACCATGTATGGTGAAAGTGTGGCAGAACCACACAAAGGAATATCACTCAAATAGGAAGATAATCAAAGTGTAACTCTCAGGGAAGTAAGTGGAGCTGGGAATAATCATTGTGACAGAGGTAACTCAGATAGATAGGCAAATGTTTGTGTGACAGTTAAGTATGTTGTGTCTTCAGCAATAAGTCCTACCATCAAATTCTGGTGGTAATCCAAAACAGTGGAAATAGACTGTAATGTTTGCAGATCTAAGGGACTCACTACACAACAACTATGAAAGAAATAAGCTATTCTAAATAATCCACTTGGCTTTTGTTTGTCAGCTGTCGTATCTAGTAGAGACTTTGACCAGTCCAGGTAACTTGATTTGATCACTTTCTACATATGTGCACATTTGGGAAGCTTCTCCAATGGTAGGTTTTCCATATGACTTTTCTAAAAGATATTTAATATTATTTGTCCCACTTAGTATTCCTTCATCAACTCTACTCCTCCTAATTAGCCCTCCCTTCATGCTCTATTATTCCTCTTTGGCCCTTTGTACCACTGTGAATTATCTCACCTCCCATGAAAGCTCCCTCATTGCTATTCCAGCATAGTACCTTACCAATTTACTAGCCTTTATGGGTATACTAAACAAAATATACATATGAGAGAGAATGTGTGGCATTAGACTATCTGGGAGGCTAAAGAAGGAGGAATGCTTGAATCCAGGAGTAATAGATAACCTACAGATACCTAGTCACTGGGAACACAGCAGGATTCTGAGAGCTGCTGGGATCTAGTGGCTGCTGACCATAAGCATCAACATGAGAGGGGAAGAGAGGAGACAACAGGAATGAGAGATGGTGCTAACACCTTGTCACCAGGCTTCATCCAGAGATCTACCAGAAGGACTCCTGATACCACATCTAACACAGCAGAGAACATGGCAGACCTCATGGAAACTGGCTCTTAAAATTAAAGCTCTCAGCCAATAACTCTTGTTCCACTCCACTCAACTCAGGAATTTATCATTTGATTGGTTGGTTGGCTATTCATTTCTCTCCCTCAGAACCTTCCAACAGAACCAAAGAAAAGTAATAATGGCTACCAGATGTATTACTTTTAGCCATGAGGAATTCTGAAGCTGGCTTTAGTGGTGCAGGCCTATAATTCCATCTGTTTGTGAGACTGAAAGAGAAGGACTACAAGGTCAGGACCTCCTTTGCCTACAGAATTGTTCACAGCAAGTTTTGACAACCTAGTGAGACACTGCCTCAAAATATAAAGTAAAAGGAGGACGGATGAAGTAGCTCAGTAACTAACACATATGGTTCATTGAGTTTATTGCCTAATACTACTAATCATTACCCAAACACGCAGGCACACCCACCCACGCATGCACACGCGCGCGCACACACACACACACACACACACATACACACATACACACACACAGAATGCACACACATACATACACACATACAAACATATACACAAACACATATACTCACATATACATACACACAAACACACACATATGCACATAGATATACAAACATACAAATATTCACATACCCATCTACATACAAACACACACATACTCACATACACATACAGACATACACACACATACATACAAACACATACCTTCACACAAACACACACACACACACAGAGCTTTAAGAACCTCAATAAGCACTTGGAAATGGATTAATATTCTTAGACAAGATTTTACTTAACCACCATCACTACTCAACTATGAAATATGTATATGCAGAATTCCACAGAGATGTCTAAACCAGTACCAACAAACCACTCATGGCTGAGACAAGTGCCATCATGTGTTGGCCCAGTTCTAATTATTGTAAACATAATGGTGCCTTTAACACCTTTTTTATTAATTAGTATGGTGAGATCTCCTTCTGGGAAGGGTCAACAGACCTCTCAATGGTGCCATATTACCCTCCCCCTTCTAAATTTCCAATATGTTTCTGCATTCTGCTGAAATAACCATTAGCATCTACACAAGGGGATTTAATTATTTTTCCATTAGCATGAAGTACATATTTAACAAAAATGTAGTATAAGCAACTAATAAAAATTTGCAAAACTAGATAGAAAATGAAAGATATTCTTTATGGACTCATTTTGTTGAGATTTTGTTATTAAAACTGAGAAACAAATGCACATTTTTAAGTTCTTGCTCAGTTGTCCCTGAGCCATTCTACCCTCTCTTGTCTAGGCTCCATACATGTGTTATTCATATCACTAGGAAGATATGGCCTCATAACAGCTTTAATGCAAGCCTCTTTTCACACTCATCAGGGATCTCAATGATCAATCTTACTTTTTCCTTACATCACTCTCTTTTTAGTGTAGCGCTAACCACAAATGCCAGACAAAAGAAAGCTTGGATACCATAGGACTGGAGTTACAGGGATTAGTAGCTGGCTAATACACATGCTAGGCAGTTGTCATGAGCAACAGAAGATGTAGCATCCAGTACCATTCAGTTGCATCATTCAGTTTCCCATTACCAAGGAGCAGCTGAAATGAGTCTCTGACCTTGGAACAGCTTCCACAACTGCTTTGCTTCCTAAAATCTCTGATGCCTCACTGTTACTTCTGGCAAACAATGAAGATATGAAGGTGTCATCATTCAACATCAACATCCAAAGTCTCTTTGTATTTCTTAACATCTTTTACCATTTCCTTCTTATCTTAGTTCCATTTCTACTTTCTACCATCAAGGCCACCCCACTGGGATCCATCATCACCCCCATACACTGCAGTTACCTCATGAAGCAAGGGAGTATGTCAGTACTTTTTAAAAAGACTTCTGCAGACATACTGGAACAGGTGTCTCTATGTAACAGGATCTCGGAGGATTGTTTTGATAGAATGTATAAGTGCAAGAATATGTGAATAAATAGCATCACTGTGGACCTCAATGAGAATGGTAGAGCCTATTCAGGCAGCCATCAACAGTAGTCCTTAATAGAGAGCCACCACTTTCCCTATTCCTTCCTTGCTTTTAACCTCCAGATCACACCCATTCCTCCACCCAGGGTCATAATTTCCTATAACAAATTATATCCTGGGGAAAGGAATGGCTTAGACACTAAGTCCTGGGGGCCTCACAAGCACAGGGCCCTGAATATGATCCTGAGAAAAATACACATTAAAAACATGTAGAATTACACACTCAGGCTCATATCCCACATTTACATTATGTAACTTGTACCTACACTCACAACTCAAAGACACTAACTCACAGACTTGCACACTCACATTCACACTTACACACACAATCACTCACAGGCACACTGGCTCTTACACATAGATTCATTCACATATTCAGACACACTCACAGATTCACACTCAAATACTCAGTCACAAATGCTAACTCATGTGCAATCTCACACATTCAGAGACTCACACTCATCCACAGGCTTACACTTATATACACACATGCACCCTCACCCCAACTCAGATACTCATGAACACCTATGGGAGCATTCACATACCCATGCACACTCACACATGCTCATGCACACTTACACACTCAGACACATTGCATTCATATATATTTACTCAACATATCCACCTAGTCAGGCACAGGTTTATACAGTCTCAGGCACATGCATGTATTCACATATGCATGCATACACTCATGCACTATTCTTTCACACACACATTACACACAGCTGAACTCGTCCATATACACTCACAATTCATGCACATGTGGACACACTCAGGCAAAAGATCCATCTCACTCTTTAATTGGGGCGCTAAACATCAGCCCTTTCCAAGTTTATGATGGGAAAACTCCTATATCCTAGCCTTCCTGTCATCTCTCTGCAGAGCTTGCCTGGGAGTCAAGTTTCTGCTACTTCCACAGCTCAAGTATTAATGGTGAACATCATCCCATAGGCTAGATAATGATCACAGCAGGGCAATCACTCTGTGTTACATCCTGACATCCCCAAATTATCAAATAAGTCACTGACATCTATCTTGCAGCTGACATTTGAATCAGTACTCTTTGTAAGGATTATCTTTTATCAATAACCAGCTATTGATTGCTCCCACCTGGATCGTGAGTGGTAAAAATGGATGCATCTGTGTTCCCATGGAGTGGGTACAAGGAAACAGAGACTGCACTGGGTAAATGAGGTGGCCCAAAACAGAATGAATAGCACCAATCCAAATTATATTAACTTTTAATGAGCCAAGATTAAAACAGCTCCAGGGACGCAGAGTTCTTGTGGAAGAATAAAATATCCAGGCTGATGAAATACCATTTTGACTAGATGGTGCATAGGGTAGGATTCCATTTTCTCCTAATTCTGTGAATTTCCCATGCAGCCAAAACCACTATTAAAATACATATTTCACATTGATTGCTTGCGTCTCAGCATCTCTTTAATAGGGGCCCACAGAGAGATGGGAGGTGAATCAGAAGGGAAAAGATGCCTCAGGAAGCTTTCTGAATAATTAAACTCGGTACCCAAATGGGCTCAAAATGCTATGGAAATGGAGTGCAGATTCAGAAAAACCTCAAGAGCTAATTTCAGGGTTGTAAAACTTTGGAAGTTTGGAGTGGTGACGCTCCTCAGTGGCCTGGTTCTTGTCTAGCTAGCATACACAAAGCCCTGGATTTTATCTACACAATCCAAATAATATATTTTTTTAACTTAGATAATTGTGTTTGGTTAGAATATAAGCAATTTGATTTTAGATACCTCAATATAATATTATTTACTTTGTTTTAACTTAGTTTATTAAATTTTACTTATTTATTTGTGTGTTGTGGTGTGTGTGTGTGTGTGTGTGTGTGTGTGTGTGTGTGTGTGTGTGTGTCCATGGTATGCATATAGAAGTCAGAGGATCAGGGGATAGGTTTCAGGAATCAGTTCTTCATGCTCTGTGTGGGATCTGGGGGTTCCTTTACGAGCTCTGGATTCTCATCCATCAGTATGATATGCCTAACACATGGCAGGGAGAATCATTGTTAGTAATACAACTTATGTCACAATAGCTAGAGTTCAAAAACCTCAGTTTAGTCACTTACAAAACCTCAGTGAGGATATAGCTAGGTGGTAGAGCTACAGTGGGGACACAGCTCCGTGGTAGAGTGTGCTCATAGCATATAGAAAGCTGCAGGCTGAATTCCCAGTACAAAAGAGGAGACAAGAGGACAGGAAAAAGAGATGGAGGAGAAAGAAGAGGAACAGAGAGAAATGGGGAAAACTATCACTGGTCAAATTGCATAATGACACCATAACTTTGCCTAAGTTGTATAATGCAAGCAAGAACTGTTGCTGACCTTAGGGATATGTATTAAACTCTTCCAGTTGCCCAATGTGTAGAAATATTGTGATTGATATTGTTATTATTGTTACCTTATTATGTCACATAATATTCTCCAACCCTGTGGAAATCAGAAAAACAAAAGTGGTTTGGAGAGACTATAACTGTCAAGACAGAAGGAGTTTTGTCCAAGTGTAACAAAGAAACAAAAACAAAAATGAGTGGGGGACTGTAGTGGAACTGTAGTGAGACCGCTTAGGAAATTCTAGAACAAATGAATAGGATCAGGTATGCCTTACTTAGTAATTTTCCCCACATCTGCTTCTCTTAGGACTATGGTAATACTAGAAGAGTTGGATGGCTATTTCAAGCCTCCACACCTCTTCCCTTCTTGGCAGCATAAATTTGTTCTCTACAACACAAACCTTGAATCCATCCTCCTAGTTCCCTCTATACCTTCTTGAATTATCCCCACATACCTGTCCACAGTTCCAATGGACTGCACTTGTTGCTTTCATCTTCTCCATGACCTTGTCCACACATCTTGTTTCAAAGTTCACTCATGAGCACCCCAAGGACTCTCCTCTCCTGACTACCACACAAAAGCAAACTTGCTCATTTCCAGGAGAACCCAGGCAAGTGTGTATCTCCTATTTTACCTGTCCATCTATGTACCCTTAGTTCATGCTTTCCTGATCTAAGAGAAAAAGTTCTTACTAACCACTGGAGACCAACAATACTAGTGTGTGTGTGTGTGTGTGTGTGTGTGTGTGTGTGTGTATATACATTTTGTGTGTGTATGCATATGTGTGTATAAGCATGTGTAAATGTGATTATACGGGGGAGAATGTGTGAAAGCCAGACATTGATGGCATTAAGTATACTTTTTCAGTCATTCTTTGCTCATCTTTAGTCATGGTCTCTCACTAAACTTTCACTCACTTATTTTACCAGTTAGCCAGTGAGCACTAAGGATCTGCCATTGGTGCCATCCCTCTAGTACTCATTGCGTGCAAGGATTACAGGTGCTCAGAAACACACATGGCTTTTATTTTTGTCTATATGTGGGCACAGGGATCCAAAGAAGTCCTCACATTTGCATGTCAGGCATTCTGCCATCTAAGCCATCTCCATAGTCCTCCCTCAGCCCACCCCACCCCACACCACTTTTTGTTATCTTTCCACTATGCTCTACAGACATTTTTCTGGCATTTCTAGTTTCAGGGCTAGAGAGATAGTTCAATGTTGCTGCTCTTGCAGGGTACCTGGGTTCAGTTCCCAGCGTACATAGGGTGACTCACAACCATCTGTAATTCCAGTCCCAGAGGGTCCAATGCCCTCTTCTGAACTCCTTGGGTAAAAGACATGCATGTGGTTCTCACACACACATCTAGGCAAAATTCTCCTACAAATGAAATAAATAGACCTAAAAGAAAATAAAGCGTCTAGTCCCCTCTGCCCTCAGTCTACTTGACTGGCTGTGCCTTAGTGCCCCGTTGCTTGAAGGCTTGTGTGTTCTCACCACTTTCCATGCCCTTTCCTGCTCCTTTGCTAGCTAAACTGGATATCACAACTCAGGCTGCTCTAATTAGTGCATCATTGGATCATTGTTTCAATTATTGGTCCATTTTCAAGTCAGCTGTCTTGGCTTCTCAGTGACATTTGATCTACCCTATCGTGAAAGATATCCCCATCCTTGTCTTCCTGAGACCATTTGTCTTTCTTCATGTTTCTTCCTTGACTGCTCTCCAAATGTGCCTTTTATTATTAGTGATACTTGTATCTCTCTTCATCCCTGAAATAGGGATTTGCCTAATTATTGCAAACAAGCTATATCCTCTAAGCCACTCCATACTGTTTGAAACAGTGCTTTTAGCAGATGGTATCTTCCTCTCAGAGACTCCATTTCATAAGCAGCATTTGGCTCCTTTTTGAAAATAGAAGCTGTGACAGAAGCTATAGGCAAGAATTCCTGACAGGTTATAACCCCAGGCAGGTTATGAGCCACTTCAAAATAAATAAATAAACAACTATAATATAAATTTCTGTCTACATCCCTGAAAATGCCAGTATCTCCCTGTCGTAGATTTTTACTATCAATCTGAGAAGGGACTCATATTTCAGGGAATTTCAAGACCAAATTGGACTGTGGGCATGTCTGTGAGGGATTATCTTGATTGCTAATTGATGGTGGAGAACAAAGCTCACCTTCTCAGAGCTTTTAAAGGATGTTAAAATTACTACCCTATTTCCATTTGGGTAAATTCTTAAATTATTATTGAGACTAAGTACCCAAGTTTCCTCTTAATCATTCTCACCATACTGAATTACATACATATATAAAATTCTCAAAGAATGCATTTATTTAATAAAACATGAATTAGGTATGCCTTACTCTAGATGATTACTCGTAGAGAGTCTCCTTCAGAGTAATTCTACATTGTGTCAAGTTCACTATCAAAACTAAACATTGCAGTCCTCCAAACTACCTATTGGGTAGGAATGGAAAATTGAATTTCAAAACAAAGCAACTTCTTCAAGGTCATATGGTTGGTAGCTATTCACAGTCTGATTCTGGAGCCTTCTGTCACAACCTGATGCCATGCACTTCTCCTGAATAGTTCTCCTTTCAAGTGCATGCCCTTGCTTCTTGAGTCTCCCTTCCTGCCTTTTTCCAGGAACCACATAAGAGCTCTAAGAGGAGAGATCCCTCCACCTGATCCCTCTGCTCACCCCACTAATGGACTAGGCAAAGATGAGATGTTCAGCAGATGCTTCCTGCATTCGCCTTTGACGGGAATACATTAGGCATCTCAAGTGAGGGTGGGGAGGAGGGAGGAACTTCAAGTCAAAAGATCTAATTAGCCTGACTGTGTGGGTGACTGCCAGCACTCTAACTGGATCCATTTCTATGGAGTTGCATAAGAGGGCAAACATTCACAGCTCATTTTCTGCCCCAAATCCCCAAGCTTCTTCACCTAGGCTTTCTATGTTGAACCATATAAATTGTAGTGAGCACTCTAAGAAATTTCTGTTTAGAGAAAGTGGTGCTTTGCAATTCTCTACCAAATGACACTCAAATGACTTACTAGCCCCAGGACACTAAGACTGTAAGGCCCACTGAAAATATTACAGAGATAGAAACACAGTCCTCAGCATTTAGTCACAGCATCAGTCTCCTGCTGTTTCTGGGGTATTCTGTACTGTCCAAGATTACCTTGGAATGGATAGCCTATACACTGTAAGTAACTGGTGAAAGAGCAGGAGGGTTTATTGGCCACAGGGACAAAGGGACATGAAGTTTTACCTGTTGGACCTGTTTGGTTTTCTAATAATAATGATGATAGTGATAATAATAATAATAATAATAATAATAATAATAATAATAATAACAAAACACGAGCTATAACAAGGCACACTATTTTTAGCTATTTTCTGTTTTTTAAAACATTTGTTTTTTTTTATTTGTGTGTGTGTGTGTGTGTGTGTGTGTGTGTGTGTGTACAGGTAGTGTAGTACTTTGAACAAGAGTAGCCCTTATAGGTTCATATATTTGAATGTTCAGGGAGTGACATTAGGAGGTATGGCCATGTTGGAGTAGGTGTGGCCTTGTTAGAGGAGTGTATCACTGGGAGTGTGCTTTGGGGTTTCAAATGCTTACTTGAGGTCCGGAGTCTGTCTCTGCATCCCCACTGCCTGCTGATCTAGATGTAGAGCCTTCAAGCTTCTTCTCCATCAGCCTACATGCCCCCATACTTCCCGCCATGACAATGGACTAAATCTTAGAATTGCAAGCATATCTTGGAAAGCAAACAGGTATATTCTTTCCTTTGGATATAGGAAGTGACCTATTTTGGAAGCACGAGGCCAAGCAGGAAACCAATGCCCATATTTGTCTGAGCCCTTCTCTAAAACTTGAGATTCATGATCCTATCTTCTACCCTATCCCTGCTTTTATCACTTAAACTTAGTGGAGGAAGAAATTAAAAGCATGATATATAGACTCACAGTGTCAGAACTGAGATTGTGAAAGCCTTGAGTTTGGATGATTGGATGAATGGGAACAAGAGGGAATGGCTTTCCATACACTCAACCAAAACCTGAGCATGCAATGCTGGCAGGAACCTGCACTGCATTTGTCTTTCTGGCTCTGTCATCACTGATCCACTGGAAGGCTAAATGCACTGTAGTGAGAAGATGCACACTGTGATGATCAGTCTTGATTGTCAACTTAATGAGATCTGAGAACAACTGATAGACACACACCTGGGCAGGAAGCATCTTCTACCAACAGGCCAGCTATAAATAGGTTAAAAAGAAAAGCAAAATTTACTCCTTGCTGATGAGTGCATCTATCCTATTTGTACTACTGCTGCTGCCATCCTTTGCTGACTCAAAATTGAGCCATTTTGGACTGCAGTGGCTCTCTTCAGAGCTTCAGCAAGAGATTGGTGTTGCTGAAGCATCAAACTTCTAAAGTGAGTAACTACTAGACTTAGCATCTCTAGTATGAAGACAGCCACTGTTGTACTACACAGTTCATATTACACAAACTAATCTAGTAGATTCCTTAGTAACATATAGTCATCCTATCGATTCTATTACTCTAGAGAATCTTTATAAACAGTCCAGGGAAACTTACAAACATTATAGGCAAAGTCCCTGCCCCCGAGATTTGGCTTAGCATTGTGAGATATCTATAAATAAGAAAGAAATGGAATCTCTATATGCCCACAGATCTTAACATCTTTTCACTAATTTTTGTCTGCAAACAATCAGTCCACTAAACAAACAAATGAAGATCACTTTTTATATATCAGGCACAATGCACAGTGGGAACAAAAAAAAGGTGGAAAGAAAAAACAAGTTCTATCTTCATTAGGACTTGTTAAGGGGAGAGGCACTGGCACTAAGCATAGGGAAGCCATGGTTATAAATGAATTGCCAGATATGAGCTGTGCTGTATTCAAAAAGCAGCATCTTGGTCAAAGGAATAACAAGTTAGTATTGTTATCAAATTATCATGACTCCAGGCCTACAGAGATGATGGCTCAGCAGTTAAGAATACTTACTGCTCTTGTAGAGGTTCTGAGTTCAGTTTCCATCACCCATGCAGGACAGTTCAAAACTATAACCTGAGTGCCAGGGTATCCAATGTTCTCTTCTGACCTCTGTGGGCACTTCAGTCACATGCCCCCCCCCCAGTTAAAAACAAAACAGCTTAAAAATGATCTCAAAGTGGTTCATTTGAGGTCAGACCAAGCATCGAAATCAGATAGATCTGACACTGAATCTTTAACTCAAATATCCTTGTTGAGTGATCTGGACAACCTGTGGACATCCTAGTTGTCTTTTCAACAAAATAGAGAGAATGTGAGTCCCTACTCCATAGTGGTAATATTAGGACTGAGCTGCTGACAGTATGTGTCTTATCTCACCCCAACCCTGATACACCACTGCTGCGGGATAAATGCCACCTATGCCACCTATGCCACCTATGCCACCTATGTTAATGAACGTGATCACTGGTATCCTTTTTTTTTTTTCCTGCTACACATCTAGAATACTCATTCTGTCTCTCCCTTTACAGGACATCAGCTCTGCTTCCACGTGTCATTTCCTCGAGAATGTGGGGGACTTGCAGAGGCCATCTGGTGATGGTGGACACTGGCCAAATCATCACTAATTGCCTAAACTCTCTGGCTCGCCTTTGGTAATGAGTGTGGTGGGTCCAATTACTGCAGACCACATGATATTGTTGAGATGCTGTGGGGAGCTTGAGTGTAAGCCAGCAATGCCTGGTTCCTTTGGAGGCTGGAAAGGAACCTTCAGAGAATCACATTTAACAAAGAGCTGGCAGGAGCATGTCCTATCTGTTCCCATGCCCTCCATGTGGGGACTTGCTGTGACTAAGGGGAGCACAGGGATTGTGATTACAGAGACAGATGGGAAGAGGGAACATTCACTTTGCAGCTTTTAGCAACCTCCAAGGCTCCATCTTTATGCAGCAGCTCCAAGCCCTTGGCCTGGGTTTTGATTTGCTAAGCAAAGGCTGGGGCAGGGTAGGAACCATATGCTAATTCCAGGATTTACCTACTATTTAGCCTCCCAGCTGCTACTCTTTGCATTGCCATATGTGATCAAGGATGAGTCCTAGCAACTAACACCAAGGTATATGCCTAACGTGCAGAGTGACTAGCCCAGTTTAAGAAATCCACAAATGCTACCTGAGTAGATGAATGCAGAGAGATTCTGGATTGTTTACTACCAAGGTCTTTCTCCTTCCACCTTCTTCCCTGTTGGTTCATATGCTAGACAAAGTAAAAGCGTACTGTTTACACAAAATGAATGGAAGGCATGGTTTTCCTTTTGAATTGGGTTTAGTAGAAGAACTACAGGACATTTGTGTGAACAACTAACTCATTGATGCTGGGAAATAGATTGAGGGGGTCCAGTTTGTAGGGGTTGAGCAGTTTGGCAGTGTAATGTCATAAGCCATGTCATCTCAAAGATATTAATTCCTTCTAAGCTGTTTCCTTCTTTGGCAAATGGAATTAATAAAATCTTTGTCTCAGGAAAACAAAAAATAAACCTCTTTGGATGCCAGATGTAAAAGGGAGGGGATAAGTTAAGAAGGCTAAGCATAAGGGACTTTTAGGATAATGAAATTACTAGCATGTCCCAATAATTGTGATACATGCTATTATTCCTTGGTCAAGATTCACAAAATATATAGAGGAAAACACAGACATTGGAGAAGAAATTTTATTCCATAAGAACAAAGATGAAAGTTTCTCATGGATTACTTCCTAGTGTGTAGTGTCTGTTTGGTAGAGAGACTTGGCTTCTATCTACTTTCTAAGACTCACTAAAGAGACTGTGCTACATAAAGTGACAAACCTGACCAATGACCAGCTACTATTGTCGATATTTAGAATGTCCCCAAAGGCCATGTGATTAAAATCTTGGTTCCTAACTCTGCATTACCAGAAGGTGCCAGAACCCAGAAGTGGAGTCTTGTAAGAGCCATTCAGATTATCAGGGAATCATTATCAAGGGGATTATGGATCCTTGGTGTCATTTTTCTCTCTTGTTTGCTTCCTGGCCATGACATAAGTAGTTTCTCTCATCCATACACTTCTGTCCTCATGTGCAAACACAGGCCAACAAGATCTGCCAGTCATAGATTGAAGCCTCCAAATCTGGTATTTGTCACAGTAACAGAAGCCTGGCTCACACTAGCCTTCAAGAGTCTACAATTGTTTAACGTAGCTCTATCTGACCCCACTATTGTTCTTAACAAGAGATGCAGTGGTTTTCTTTCAGAGGGGAAGTGCTTCTAAATTACCTTTGTCATTATTTTCATTCATCCTAGTTTTGATAAGGTCTCATTCCATTATCCATCTTTCCCAATGAAAGGAGAACAGCATGAAGGAAAGTCAGATTTTCTTAATATCCCCTCACTCTGAATGTGAGGGACTGCACAATTGTTAAACTCCATGTTCTTAGGATGACAGGAGGCACTAATAACCAGTACCAAATAGATGCTTTACATAATGCTCTGTAAATAGTAGTACATATTTGTTTAAAGCACAAAAGATACTATGAGAACCTTCCTGCATGATGATACATGTTTCATGCTGAACTGATCATTTTACTTCTGTGTTGGGTACTGATAAGATTACTCTGTGTGTGTGTGTGTGTGTGTGTGTGTGTGTGTGTGTGTGTGTGTGTTTGTGTGTGTGTGTGTGTGTGTAGCTTAGTTGAAGTATACTCAAGGCAGGAGGTTCACAACTGCCTCTAACTAGAGCCTAGGGAATGTAGCACCCACTGCAGGTACACACACACACACACACACACACACACTTAGGTATTTTTAAGTCTTGACAAAAATTTAATCTTCAAATAACTAAAATATGATAAACCAACAAATTCTCACTTTTACTTCTAGGATTACGTGTGAGCTATATTCTGTAAGGTCACAAGTTAGTAAAGCATGGGAGAAGGAATGAGTAGAGCTGAATCCTTGTGTCTCATATCTCATATCACTTAACTGCAAAATCATACAGATTTTTTTTCTTCAGAAATAATCCCTTAGGTAGACATTAACACCAATGGGCTGCTGCAGTGCCCAGTTTTCAGGTTGAAGCAAGGGTTTTATGGAGGAATTGTCATGACTGAGAGACCTAAAAGGGGTCCACCAACATAAGCCTGACTCAGGAATTATCTCCCAAACAGAAAAGCTACAAGCTTTTATCTACTAAACAGGTAGAATATCATGGACAAACAAAATCAACCACATTCTGATATCCCACAGCTACCCTCAGTTTTGTGAGGGGATTACATCCTTGGAAATTGCATGCAACATGACTCATCATAACCTAGAGACAATTCCATCAAACGAAGTATGCCCATTATCATTCCTCTCATCCAAATACTAGGTAGACCTGACCCTGCTTAGCCTCTGATATGAGGCTGTCATTCATACTGATTTTGTCAAGAGCAGTAAGACCTTAGATTATATGCAGGCACTTTTTCTGTTACTGCCCCCTCCCCATTGTCTTCTTGGCAATGTGCAAAACAAACTCATTTTCTTAATATTCTGGCATACAGAGTAAGTTCTCTCACCCAGTCAACCAAAATCTGTGGCAGGTAGCAGTGCCAGAGTATTTATGTATTGGTTGAACCTTTCAGAAAAGAGGGTCAGTCATACACTCAGTTCTATCTAAAGTTTACTCAGACTCCACAGTCAAAGACACAGTAAGCAAAGACTTGCAGATGCTTGTGATTAATAAAAAAGACTAAGAGTATAGATGTCTGCCCCCAACATTAACTAGTGGAGAAATCAGATTACCTGGTCTTCCTCAAGTCAGCAATGGGAACATTGTGGGGACTCTATACCAGGCCCCATTCAGCTTAGTGCCAGATTCCTACATCAGAATCCATTCAGTCTTAAAGCAATCCTTTAGCTATATTGGATTTTTGGACATTCTAAAAAGAATTAGAGTTGAAGTAGAAAACAAGGTTAAAGAACCATTTTCTAGGAGTTATGTGAGGAAAGGCATCCCTGCCCTCCATTTGGGCTTAAAAGCGTATCTAACTGGTACTGGCACAACTCAGGGACACCTCCCCTCTAGGTCCCTGCTATATATCATCTTTATGGGACTAAGCATCATTCCCAAAGATATAAAGAAACTTGAGCAAATGTCTGTCCTTGGTGATTGGACCAGGGAAGACATGCTCATGTAATCTCTTGAGGTTGGTCAGAAATTAAGTCGCGGAATGTTTGTGGTAATGAAGCAAAGATCACCAAGAAGACAAACAATTAACTAGACCACCCCCACCCACCCCCGCTATAGCACCATAGCTTATCTTTAGCAGCCAAGATAAAGCATCAGATTTGGTGATCAGAATCAATAGAGTCACTAAAAGACAGAGGGAGCCTGTGAGTGCCCTCCTGTCCATATAGGTAGGACATCATCAAGCAGTGGGCAGAAGCTTTCTGAAGGGCATGCCTGTTCAGAACAGCTATCAGTGTGCTATTCTCATTAATCCACAAAGGCATTCCATAGAAGCCTGGGTCAGCATCCCCTTAAGTGCTTGTCAGTAGTGTTCCACCTTTATTAATATGATCATAGCTGTGCTAGTATGCATGCAATCTATATCTTAGTACTTCTCAATATTTTACAGATGTACAGTAAGAACCAAGTAATCTATTTCTGTTATCCAAGCTTTTGAAATCAAATACAGTTAGAAGAAAGTTGAATTTTAAATTTTCTGTTAAATGTTCAGGTGTTAAAGGGTTTTCCCAGCATGCAAACAGACTTGGATTCTATCTCTAGCATTGTCCAAAATATCCTGTTAAATATTCTTAGCTACCAAGAGCCTTCAGCCTAAAGTCTTTTCTCCTATTTAAAAAATGGAGACCAGATAGAGTTAAATAAATCTTACCACAAACTAAGACTTTCTTCTTATATTTTATCAACACATTATGTGTATAATGTGCATTGTAGCAGGTTTATGAAGAGAGTTGATATTAGACAAGGAACTGATCAGGAACCCAGGTGTCCTGGGGTTTTTTAATTTGTCACTTAGTGTTTATGAGTTACTGGTTCCTGCATAGCACCCCACCAAAATCTGCAGATGTTCAAATTCTTTATAAAGAGTATATTGCTTGTATAGAATCTAAGTATTAGACATCCTTCATGTGTATAAATCATTTCTACATGAATTGAACACACCATATAAAAAGTTATTATATTGTGTTGGTTAGGTAATTATGATAAGAAAATATTTTACATGATCAAAATAAATGAAAGTTAAAAATCCTATCTTCTATCCACAGTCAATTAACTCATAGATCCTGTGAATGAGAAATGCCTGCCCCCCCCCCATAAGCTCATGTATTTTAACACATTGTCCCCAGTGGGTGGTGCTATTTGGGGAGGTTGTAGCACCTATGGGAGATACAGACTATTAGAGGAACTATGTTGCCAGGCTGGACTTTGGGGGTTTATACCCTCATCATCCCACTTCCTGTCACTCTCTGCTTCACTGCGACGTGGAAGATGTGTTTTCACAGTTTCCTGCTCTTTCTGCCGACTACCATGCTTGCCTCTGCCATTATGAACTCTCCCTTTCGAACCATAAGCCAAAATAAACCCTTCCTTTTATCAGTTGCTTTTGGACACAATATGCTAGAACAGCAACAGAAAAGTCACTAATACAGATATTCAGGTTCAGTTGTATAAAGAATGGACAACATTTACCTGGCTCACAGCAAATGACCACATGGGTTTATTACAGTCTACTGTTTCTCAAAGCATGTCGTGAGACACAGCTATCTTCTCCATGTTTAGTCTTAAAAATGGACTAGACTACTAGAGTACATATGCCCTTACCTTGAAGCTTTGGCTGAGTTAGGGTGCAAAGTTATTTTCTAGTTCCCTTTTTTTGGTGATAGGGCATTGTTAGCATTTTCTGAGTCTTAACAAACATGACACATAGCCAGGTATTGGTGGCACACCTTTAATCCCAGCACTCAGGAGGCAGAGAGAGGCATATCTTTATGAGTTCCTGGCTAGCCTGGTCTACAGAGCTAGTTCCGTGACAGGCTCCAAAGCAATGCAGGAAATCCCTGTCTCGGAAAAAAAAAAAAAAAACAAAAACAAAAACATGCATGATCTGTTTCTGATTCAACTTCAACACACACTGCCTATACTTTGAGCAAGGTACCAATAATCAGCTGTGATTAGAACCTCTGAGGATACTGAAGTTTGTATGATCAAAGTTCACACAGGGAAGCAACATCCCAGCTTCCCAGCTTTTCTAATTGTGTTGTTACCTAACTTTTCTTCTTTCAAGCAAATTCTAACTTCATTAATATTTACTCACAGCCAAGCAGGAATATGAGACACTCACAAATGTTGCTTGATATTTTGTCACAAGAGCCTGGTTGGGGGTAGCCACAGGAGGCTTTTCCTCTGGGGCATTCAAAGGATTTTTAGACTCACAAATGTCTCCAGAGAAGAAGAAAGATCACAAGAAAGAAATGCATGTCTGTGTAATCTATCTCTAAGGTCCTCAGCAGATATAACTCATCAGGCTCAGATATTTCCCCTGGCTTAGTAAGTACATCCCCAGAGAGCTGTGATTAAGTATTCAATGGCTTTCTGCACACCAACATCCTCCATCCCAGCTCTGGCACCCACAAACTGGGGACCTATAATTTGTACAGCTGCAGACAGCAGGATTCAAGTTGCCTTTCCCTTTCTTTTCTACTAAGACTCCCTAAGTGTTTAAAGAGATTATTTTTTCCCTGTTTCCAAATGTTGGCCCTTCCCAGAATGGACAACACATTCTCCCTTTGGTGAAAAAGAGAACAAAAGTTCACTGCCTTTTCAGTAAAGGAGGAGTGCAGGTGAGAACCTTGTGGTTTTAGGAGATCAGATCATTTTCATAACATTAAACACAGAATCATTAACATACTGCAAGATCTAAGTTGTTGGCATCATAACTGGTTTTGCAAATTGCTCTGTGTTTGTGAGAATACAGGAGTTAGGTAAGGCGGCTGGTAACTTAGACTGTATGGGTGTGAAATCCTAATTTATTATTGAACTGACTGTGACTGTGTGGCCTTAGACAACTAGATTCAACCCCTCAGTTTTCCCTTTATACATCAGTATCCTTTGTTAAATAGATGAAACTCAAGGAAAGCACATGGGTGAACATTCCTTCAGCCCCAACTCACTCAGCTTTTTGACACTGTAAGAAAACACCAGAAACAATTTAGAGAGAGAACCTGTTTATTTTGGCTCACAGCTTCAGAGGTTCTGGTTCATAGGCCACTTGTTATGTTACTTTGGGCCAGAATATCATACCGAAAGGCATGGTAGAAAAACTGATAGCCTCATGGCAGGTGAACAGCCAAAAAAAGAGACAGAAGTGACCAGAATCCTAATAACACCTTCAAAGGAATTATTAGAACACAATGACCTAACTTCCTTTCACTAAGCCCCACCCCTAAACACTTCACTGCCTCCCAACAACACCACAGGCTAGCAGCTGCTATCTTTTTTATATAAAGTCTACCACCACAGGGTCAAGGCACTGACATTTGAGCTCCTAGCACTATGGGAGACCCACCCTGCCTCTGTCTTTGATTCTTGAACACCATGAGGTGAACAACTACATCCATCATCTTTATACATCACTTCAGGCCATGACCTGAGCCCTCTGAAACCACTAGCCAGGAATGTGTCACAACAATGAAAGGTCTAAGAGAGTAGCCATACTTGTAGCATGTGGCCATTGAAGGACATTCAGGATTCAAAGGACAGCAGCCATCATGGTGGTGATCAGATGCATGAACACTTGGGCCAAATTTGCAAGAAAAAATCCTAATGTGTGGTTTATATAATTCTAGCTTACTACTTCTAGGAATTACAGTCACACTGGACACTGGGCCACCCGGGCAAAAATGACTGAACCTCACACCGGCCTAAGTTGGAGTGAAACTCTCTGGACCAAGCAGGAGCATGTGGCAGTTATGAAATCTTCCTTTGGATTGTGTGGAAGAAAATGCACATTCCTTTAGAAAACCTTGCATTATGCAGAGCCTGAGGATGGCTCCTGGGGTTATTGGTATCTGTAGAAACCACTTTACAAATTCAAAACTATAGCCATAGGAAATGCTGAAGAAGTTTCACTGTAGGCAAGTATAAAGTCTACTGTTCTAGACTTCCTGGTCCCACAATAATAAAAGCTAATTTTGATTCCTTTTATTTATAATATAATTTTAAAAATCCTGATCCATAAATGTATTTTTTTCTGTGGATGGTCTTTTGTGGTCCTGGTCAAAATTCAACTGCAATAATTCAAGAGGGGTGAAACCTAGGAAGGAAGGGGTCCAGGGCAGGACATTCAAGGCAGGCAACTTAGGCAGGACAGAGAAAATAAGGCAGCCACATGTAAGTAGTAGGCTGGGGATGGTGATTAAGAAACTGTCTCTCTAAATGCAGTGATGAAGCTTGGGAAAGTTTCTAGTGCCTTCTCCCATGCCCATCACCAAGGATAGCTGTTGAAGATCCATGGGCATTCTTCATTAAAGCCCCTATTTCATTTATATTAGCACCCTGAATACTTTACAAAACTCTGTTCCACCAACTACAAACGGAGTGTGTTCCGTGAGATGAACTCACAGCACCTAACAAATTCCCCACTGAGTCTCCCAATTTCTCCTTTCTTTGTCTTGTGACACTCATCTCCACACAAAGGTCAGTCCTCAGTGATTTGTACTCCAGTTTCAAAACCTAACTCAAACTGTGACAATTAAGCCATTTAGTATGTTCTCAGAAACCAACTGGTACATTAAGTCATCTCTAGGACCTTTTTAAAAAATAATGATCCTTTCATATCAAATATTCATTACAGTAATAGTTTGCAAGCTTTGTGTTAATTGTGTCTCTTGTTATACAATTACAGATCATATTGGTTCTGGACTGCACCATGTAATCATTTTTATTCATTAATAGACAACACTTAGAAAGAAATGGATCCCATCTAGTCACCACTGAGGTAATGGTTTTATGTCCCCCACAAGCACATGACAAGCTGGCTGTATTTTTTTTAATCATGGAAGTTTATATTTTGTAATCTCAATAATGCTTGGAGATGCTTTTGATGGATTTTATCACAAAGGAAAGAGAAATGTACTCCCAACAAAAGTCTTTCAAATAGTGGCCTCATGTGCTAAATCTAGAAAGTTCCAGTAAAATGAGTAAGGGGAGATAAGCAAGTGAACCAGTGTTTGAAGACATCCTATAACTAATGAGTCACTTGCATATGCTCTGAAGGAGATGTAAAATAGAGAATATAAAATCCACACTAAGGGTTGAACCTCAGAGACACTGGTTCATGGAGTATATGATAGAACCAGAGAGCATGTGTTTCAATGACTCTATTCCCCAGCCCCTACAATTTGCTTAGTAGCCTTTGTACAATATTTTGAAAAAGAATAATTGAAGATATAAGTGTGCTAAGACTAGAATATCTTGATAATCTCAGAATCATGTGCAGATGGACTCCAATCCTGGACAGAGAACAGACTGTTAGGGTGTGCCTTCTTCTGTCTTGTGCTACTATGCAACTGACTGGTTAATTAATAAAAAATCATAGGTTTATATCTAGAATTCTAGGATACTGTCACACCTGAGGTTAAGCCACAGGTATTTGATGGTGAGGAATTTCTTATCCTCACAGAATGTCAAGGGACAAGTTAAGTAATGCTGTAAAAACCCTGTTTAAATAAAGACTTATCCCATTTTTCTGGGAGACATTTCATGGCTTACTGGCCTCTTAAATGCAGCACCTGGATTTTTGGGATCTACACTTAAGCTGAAGCATTCTTCCCTTGCCACTCAAATGAATGTCCTTCTCACAAAGAAAATAAATTCATTCCTGAAGTATCCCCAAGCTGCCTTAACATATTTCAGTATCACCTTTAAAGTCTAAAGTCCACAGTCTTATCTAAACACCATATGTATGCAACTCAGGATAATTCATCCTGAGCTGAATTGCTCTCCAGCTATGAACCTGTGAAATCAAATCTTAAAATAAGGAGGTAAGACAAGCAGAGGATGGATGTTTTCATTTTAGAAGAACCCCTACAAAAGTAGAAAGGCATAGAGAAATCCAGGTAAGCTCAAAACCCAACAAGGCAGACAACATTCAATACAAAGAATGGAAGAACCATCCTTTCTAATTCAAGAGCCCAACTTTCAGACACAGGAGGACATTGTCCTCTCCAATTCCCCTGAGCTGCCCACTCCTCTATTCTTGCTGAGAACAACTTTGCAAAAGTAGCTGCTTCTAAGTTGCCTTTTGACATGCACCCCCAACTCAGCATTCTACCTTCTCACCTGAATGAAGATGTTAACTGCTAAAGAGTCTTTCTTTAGATCTGCAAAAGGCAGACTATCTGATAACTATTTCTCTTCCTTATTCTAGTCCTGTTCATGTGGTATGCAAATGGCTTTGAGGATTAACTCGTAAAAAATCAACATGTTTGTGTATTACCAAAAAAAGAAAAAAAGAAAAAAAAAAGAAAAGAAAAAAAGAAATAGCTCCAGGAACTAGAGAAATGACTCAGTTAGTAAAGTGATTGTTTTTGCAAGCTTAGAGCCACATTAAAAAATATTACTGAGCACTCTGCATGATGAACATGCTTAGAATCCTATAGCTTGGAATGCAGGGATGGGGAGACCCCATGGGCTCAGTGGCAAGCAAGCATAGCTTACTTTGAGAATTCCAGGCCAATGTGGGCCCAAGGAATGACATCTCTGACCTCTACATACATGTACCTGCATGCATACACACACATACACACACACACACACACACACACACACACACACACCAGTAGAACAAGATGAATTGTGATGCTGGAGCCCCAAACCATCAGGAGATACATTAGATTATAAAAATTCCACCCAATACCTAGCACATGCTATCCCTCCTCAGTGTATGCTGAACGTCCTTGCTCTCATAGATCAACCCTTTCTCATTTGTTTGCTTTAGTTTTTGCTTTGTTTTGTTTTATAGGAGGACAACATCACACACAGACATCTTAGAATTCTGACTCTTCAATTGATCTGTTTTCCTTCACAGGAACTCTCAACTGCTGAGTACTGTCTTCTGTCCTCATCTCATTTTTGTGGATGTGATAAAGCATCCTGACACAAGACAACTTAGGTGAGAAAGGGTTTATTTTAGCTTGTAGTTCCAGGTTACTATCCTGCACTGACAGGAAGTCAAGGCAGTAGGAGCTTAAAACAGTCACATCACATCCACAGTGAAAAGCAGGGAAGCAAAGGCATGCATTCTCTCTACTTACTTACATGTTTGTGCATAGATCAATTTCTCCACTCTTCCATGGTCTAGGGCTGCTTGCCTAGAGAATGGTGCTTTCTACAGTGTGTCTTCAAATATCACTTAACTTAATTAATATAACCACCCAACAGACATACACACACTGCTAACACAATGTAGACAACTCCTCATTAAGACTTACATCTCTGCTCAGATCCCCCCTGAGGACTGGGGATTACATGGGGGACCTGTCTATCCAGAGTCTGCCAGTGTCCTAGTCCCACCTCCAAACATGAGGGGAGATAATCTTGTGCCTGTTTCTGGACACCTTTTGAGGCCCTGCTCAGAGCCCCCAGAGGCATTGGGCCTGTGTACATACTTGGAACTCATCCAGGTGGACTGGCCTATCCAGAGTCTGCGAGCATCCTGGTCCTGCCTCCACTGACTGAAGAGGAGAGCCATCAGAGTATTGGACCTGTTTTCAACCACCAGAAGAAAACCTTGGTCCCATACCTACCAGGAGAGAGAGAGACCCCACTGGTATGCACTGGAAAAGGTGATGGGTAGACAACAATATAAAAACACAGTCAGCAACAGAAAGATCAATATGATGACAACAGAGTCTAGGGATTCCACACCAGCAAGGCCTGAACATCCAAACAGATGAAGCAGAAGAGAAGGACCCTAAAAACAACTTCATAAAGATAATAGAGACCCTAAAAGAGAAAATGAGAAAATCCTTTAAAGAAATGGAAGAAAAGACAAACCAAAAATGGCAAGAAACAATTGAAGTTTTGAAAACTGAGCAAACAAGAAGAAAGAAAGAAAGAAAGAAAGAAAGAAAGAAAGAAAGAAAGAAAGGAGAAAAAAGAGAAAGAAAAGAGGAAAAAACAGTCTGAGGGAATACTAGAAATAGAAAAGCTAGGTAAATGATTAGAAACTGCACATGCAAGCACAACCAACAGAATACAAGAGATGGAAGGGAGAGTCTCAGGCATTGAAAATACACTAGGAAAAATAGAATCATCTAAAAAGAAAATATTAAGTCCAACAAATCCCTAACACAAAATGCCCAAGAAATACAAGACACCATGAAAATGCCAAACCTAAGAATATTAGATGTAGAGGACAGTGAAGAAACCAGACTCAATGGTTCAGACAACATATTCAAAATATCATTGAAGAAAACTTTCCCAACATAGAGAAAGACATGTGTATGAAAGTACAAGAAGCTTACAGAACACCAAATAGAGTGGACTACCAAAAAAATTCCCCTCACCACATAATAATCAAAACACCAAACATGCAGAATAAAGAAAGAATATTAAGAGCAGAAAAGGAAAAAGGTCAAGTAACATATAAAGGCAAACATAAAGGCAAACATCAACTAATCCAGACCTACAAAAAGTTCTGGAGGGAAAACTCCAACCCAAGAAAGTTAACTATACCCACAAAAATATAGGCAATAGATAATCTCACTTAACCAACAGCCAAAAGATAAATGGAGGGAAATCCACACATAATACCACCACAAACAACAAATCCAAGACTAACAAGAATGAACAATCAATGGTCAATTATCTCCATCAATGTTAACTGTCTTAACTTGCCTATAACTTAACAAAATGGATACAAAGACAGAATCTAGCAGAAGGTTTTGGTTCAGGATACAATTACTTTGGTACCCAAGTCACAGAGACACAACTAAGAAAGAGAACTACAGAATGATATCCCTCATGAACATTGATGCAAAACTAATCAATAAAATACTGACAAATCGAATCCAAGAACACATCAGAGAAATCATCCACCATGACCAAGTTGGCTTTATCCCAGTGATACAGGGATGGTTCAACCTATGAAACTTCATCAATGAAATCCACCATATAAACAATCTGAAAAAGAGAACCACATGATCATTTCCTGAAACTGAAAAGCTTCAGTAAGGCAAAGAACACAGTCGACAAGACAAAATGGTAGCCCACAGAAAGGGGAAAAGATATTCACCAACTCCACATCAGACATAGGGTTGATTCCCAAAATATACAAAGAACTCAAGAAGCTAGTCACCAAAACAGCAAATAATCCAATTAAAAAGTGGGATACAGAACTAAATAGAGAATTCTCCATAGAGGAATCTAAAATAGCCAAAAGACACTTAAGAAAGTTTTCAACATCCTTAGCCAGCAAAGAAATGCAAATCAAAACAACTCTGAGATACCATCTTACTCCTGCCAGAATGGCTAAAATAAAAAACACCAATGACAGTTTATGCTGAAGGGGATATGAAGAAAGGGCAACTCTCCTCCATTGCTGGTGGGAGTGCAAACTCATATAGCCACTTTGAAAATCAGTATGGTGGTTCCTCAGGAAAATGGAAATCAGTCTACCTCAAGATCCAGCAATTCCACTCTTGGGCATATACCCAAAAGATGCACATGCATGCAATAAAGGACATCTGTTCAACTCTGTTCATAACAGCATTATTTATAATAGCCAGAACCTGGAAGCAACCTAAGTGCCCCTCAACTGAAGAATGGGTGGAGAAAATTTGGTACATTTACACAATGGAGTACTACTCAGTGGAAAAAAACAATGGAACCTTGACATTCACAGGCAAATAGATGGGACTAGAAGAAATCATCCTGAGTGAGGTAACCCAGTCACAAAAAAGACAAACATGGTATGTACTCACTCATATATGGAATTCAGACATAGAGCAAAGTATCACCAGCCTACAATCCACTCTGCAAGAAAAACGAGGACACCACTAAGTGCCCACATGAAGAAACTGGAATCACATTAGAGTATTAACAGCTCTAGGACAAAAAGAAGCAAACTCCCCCCAGAGGAGTAGACCCCAGGAAATAATCAATTTAAGGCCTGAAATCAATAAAGTAGAAACAAAGGAAACAATACAAAGAATCAATGTAACAATTAAATGCCCTTCCCTGATGAGATTGAGGACTACCTTATATGCCATCCTAGTGAGTTGCAAAGCCTGCTCTCCTAAGTGTTGCAGCCAATGGGGGTCAGAAACAGTTTTCCAGGTCTAATGACCATAGGGTCAGCTCTCCCACCTGCCCCAAGCATTGATGGGCAGGAATGTGGGGAGGCATACAGCCTATCTTAGGGAAGCATTTTTTCATTGAGGGTCCCTCCACTCGGATGACTTTACCTTATGTAATGTTGACATAAAACTAGCCAGTACATTCTGAAAATAAAATAAAATAAAAACAACAAACAAACAAAAACAAACAAAAAACTGAAAAAACCTTCCTCAGCTCTCCTAGCTGGGCAGCACACAATCTTGGCTCTACCTTTCTGGGATCTCAAGGCAATCACCCCATGCTATTAATATTCAACACCTCAGCAGAGCTCTCTGTGTCAAATTGGCCTCTGTGACAGGTCTCTGTTTGAAACGTCAGGCATTTGGAGACTTCATTTAAAATCTAAGTGGAGGTAACTTTGTATTGAGAATCTGTGTGTTCTCCACTTCACTTGATGATTCAAAACTCTCATAGTGTGTACTCTCCAGAGCAGCAGCATATTGGAGGAGGAGAGAGCAGAGAACTCCCACAGAGATCCAAGGGAACTCTGGGCTGTGCATGACATGAACATCTCCCTGTAAGCTCTTTTCCTTCAAGACCATAGCATTCTGGACCTGTGGTAGGAAGACAACACCCAAAGATCTTTGAAATTCTCAGGGTTATACTCCTGTTATCTTAATGACTAGAACTGTCTTCCTTCTCAGTGAAATTTGGGTAACCGCTCTTGGTTTTGTCTCATAATCATATTTGAAAATTATTATGTACATTGCCAGGCTAAGAGTTTTCTCTAAATGCTTGCATTCTGTTTCACTTTTAAACACAAATCCCATTTTAAAATCATTTCTGTCTTCTCAATTCTTGTTCTATGTAGTTAAAAGATGACGCATAGCACCTTGAACACTTTGCAAAATATCCTAGTTCATTACTACGGAGTGCTGCCTTTCATAACAATCCAACAACACAGAATTCAGCAAAGTTCCCAGCCACTTTCAGTTAAGCAAGATTCTTCCATTTCCAAAACACTGTTCCGACTTGATTTTTTAAAATGCTCTTTACTGGGATGGTGAGATGGCTCAGTCGGTAAAAGTCCTTGCCATGCAAGCCTGATGACCTCAATTGATTGCTAGGAACCATGGGGGAGAATGAAAACAACACCTGAAAGTAGTCCTTGATCTTCACATGCATGTTAAGGAATGTGTACACCTACATACCTATATCACACACACACACACACACATATCATATATGTAAAAGGAGGGAAGGAAGGAAAGAAGAAGGAAGAGAAGAAAGCAGGAAAGGAAATAAGGTCTTTGCTGTCCACATTTATCATCTGCATTTTGCAGGTGACCATTCACACAATCTCTGAGAAGAATGTTCTTCTTAGCCATTTTCAGAATCATACTTAATGAGTCATTCAAAGTAGTTTTGTTTTTTTTTGTTTGTTTGTTTTTGTTGTTGTTGTTTTGTTTTGTTTTCCACATCCACTTCCAAATAGCTCCAGCCCTTATCTATTAGCCAGTTCTCAAGCAGCCTTGGTAGTTTCAGATACTTGCTATAGTCACATCCTTTTCTTCCAGTATGGCTTGGTTCCCTTTATGCTATTGTAACAGAAAACCACATACTTTCATTTATAAAGAACATAAAACTAATATTCACAGATAGGGAGAGTGGGAGACCCAAAATCAACATATATGATATTGATGTGGGGAGAAACTTCTTGTTGTGCCCTTGTGGCAACCTTAAGTCCATGTTGAAAAGTTCTTGGTTATAAAAGACAAAAGCTCTCTAAAACCTAATAGCTCATGAATAAATTTAGACATTCAGAGAGGACAGAAGCATAGCCTTTAATTCACCCTGCATTCTTATACATAGGCAACTTGAAACATATGGTCTCTTCACTTACAATGTGAGCTAACCTCATATACTGACAAGATACAAGATCTAAAAACCTCCACAGTTTCACCTGGATACAGTTGACCCTTCAGATTCCAGTGGCATATGATTTAACCAGAAGAAATTCACAATATAAAAAGAGTTCAGGACTACGCAAGATATGACTCAATTCAGTAAGATGAGTTTGCACTATTCCATAAAGAATTCTCAGCCTGGCATTACTTTCAAGTTTGAGAATCTTTTAAAATCTTCTTATAGACCATAAAAAAAGAGACTTAAAGCTGATAGATGATGAAAAACACTATTGCTCAAGTTATATTTTATTTCTGCCTTTTCTGTCAGGTAGATCTGACTGGAGAGATTGTATGTTGATAGATTCTTATCTATTGACTTTCAACATGCATTATTGGTATGTGACATATCAATAGGTCTTTATTTGAAATAAGTAAAAGTTACATTTAGTGAAAACTCTTATTAAAACATTTGAACATGTCTTTCTAACATCCATGTTTTTATATTTTGTGGGGAAGGGTGAGTGGGGAGAGAAAAACCCCTGTTATAATGTTGGTATGGAAGTCACAGGACAACCCAAAGAAGTTCATTCTTTCCTTCCACCATGTAGATCCTGGGACTAGAACTCAGATCATCAGGCTTGGCAAAAAGCACCTTTATCCACTAAGCCATCTTCCTGGCCCTCGGCATGTCTTTATTTTGCCTAGGTCCTGATAAATATCATTCGAGATACTAATATAATTGATGCTAGTAATTTTTAAATGTCTACAGTGTATTTGTGAGGCATGTCAGAGAAAGAATGCTTATGCACCTAATCAATCATCACATTGGTTAAATATCTACTATTTTCAGACACCTATAATAAAAGGTTAGACAGAGGAATAAGAACCATACCCTTGGGGAAATTTTATGCTCACAATGGGAAATTAAAAATATTTATGCAGACTATAAAGAATAAAATTCTCTTGAGGAAGTAAGGCCATCCATGCTGCTAAGTTCTAGGAAATATTGTACTGGAGTGTACCTGATACACAGTATGTTGAAGCCTGAGAAAGTAGAATATGTCTAAAGAAGCAGGTCTTGATAATAAAAATTCTAAGAACTCTGACATTCAAGAAACTATAAAAGAGATAATGATACATGAGGCAGAAGGCTCACAGACAATGTGACCCTTGACTTTAAATCCTTCCACAATTTTCATGGGCAAAGGACATCATCAGACACAGCTCTGAGTGAATTCTAAACAGACAGGGAGATCTCACAACGAGGGAAATACATGACAAAGAGCCCATGTTTGACATGGCTACAGCAATTAGATTTCTCTGCTGATGGACTTCTCTGAGGGCAATACTATATTGCAAAAGGGGCTGACTTCTGGAAGTGTATGATGTTTGTGTTTGTGTTTGTAGACACAAACAAGCACTTATGTGCCAAATACATGTAATGTTTTAATTAGGAAGCTGAACTGAGATTCACAGCTCACTGGAAATAATCAGACAAAAGCCACACAGTTCATTTGTGCATTCACTTAACTAATATGAACAAGGAAACTGAATTTACAGAAGACCCAGGTGTTTCCATGTTGATTTATAGAACAAATAGTGTAATATGTTAACAACTCAAAGATAATGCTGGCTGTAATTAAACTATAGCATTTGTTGTAAGACAGAGCCCACTCTCAGGGACAGTGAAATACGCATTAGAGAATCTAAAATATGACAGCCGTACTTCTTTTGTGACACATTTGAAGGAACACACATTATAGCTATGGCCTTGCAAGCAAGAGGGATATTAAGAAGTGGAAAGTTTTTCAGAGAACACTGATACTGGGATAGAATAACAAAAAGAAAGTATAACAAAGCTCAGCTAAAGCAGAAAGATGGAGGTAGAGATGAGAACATACATTGTACACTGAATGGCATCACAAATCTCTGGGGCTCAGACTGTTCTATAATCTGTAGAATAGAGCCAGTGAGACAGAACCTGGAGTAAAGTCACTTTTCACCAATCCTGATGACCTGAATTCAATTTCTAGGGCTCACACAAATCTAAAAGGAGAAAAGAGAAGCCTGCTTATGTGCCTTATGAAACACACACTCTCCATCATGCATCATATGATAATGATAATAATAATAATAAAGTATGATAAGTATAATACAGATTTTAGAGTAAAGATAGAAATAGAAATATAGAACCATGTGCTATATGATATGGGGAAAATGTAGTTATGCACAGTTTAAAATTAATGTATTTTGGAATATTTGTTCTGGGAAATAGTAAATCAGCAATGATGTAGTATAAGCATACAACTCTGTCAGGAAAGAGTCTTTCCAAGGAGGTACATCAGCCTGAAGAGGAGATGCTGTGGATTAGGGAGGATGGTTTATACTGAGACTGGTTCAGAAGTGAGTCTATACCTTCAGTGGCAAATCCGAAGCCTCTTTAGGAAATAGTTACTTTCTACAGCTAGAGTCTGGATACAGGTGACTTTTGATTTCCTTACAGGAGTATCCTGAGATTTCTTCCTACTCCTATCCGGAACCAGTTCCATCAATATTTTCTCCCTGTGTTCAGTGACATCAAATTAAAAGCTTAAAAGCAGTCAACATGGAGATGTATACCATAGACACCAAGAAACAGTTCACTCAGGGCTCCTTCTCCAATGCCACCCTAGTCTGTGCTGAAGAACCATAGTATTTGACATTAGGCTTTCACCAGAGTAAATCTTAAGGTGAGTGGGCTTGCTTTTGATGCCAGCTTCTCCTCTTAAATTTCAACTTCTGTAAAAAGTCTTGGACATTCTACCAGGAAGTCCTCAAAGATTGTCAGTTACAGTAAGGGAAACCAAATGAATATGTTTCTCCATTCTTTCTTAATAAAGCATGTATGGATGGATGGGGAAGAGTATATAAGACATATGGAAGAGAAGGATGTAAAGAGGAAGAAGTTAGGATGGAATGCTTATATTCAAAGTTCTATTGAATCTGATCCTTGGATTTTCCTGTAGAGTTCAAGCTTTTCAAGGAGACAAACTATAGCTTTATCTTTCCATTCTTTTAAGAATGGAATAGCAGTTACATGGTCTGTGAGTGATTGGGAAATATTTCTACTCCCTTTTGTATATAAACAGACTCCCAGATAAGAGTAATTAAAGGAGGCCTACAGAAAGGAAGTGGTTTAGCCCAGGCAAATATCTGGCACAAAGAGTAATTTTAATTATTGTGAAATGACAGACTGGTGATCTTGAGTCACACAGTTGTCAGTGGCAACAAGAGTTGGACTTTACTGGTTTCTGTTTCCATAAGGCTTCATGGTACCATGCTCATCTCTCTATATATATTTGAAATAAGTATTATATCTCTAATAAAGCTCCTTCTGCCCTTTTTGGTATGCTTAGGCATCTAAATTATGGGGATAGAAGCACTTAGGAAGCAGGAAATCATTAATGAGTCTAAGTTCAGAGCTCTCACACACGCCTTGTTGTGAGAACTTGATATGCCAAAAGTTCAAAAAGAAAACAACTTTCTTCCCTTTCCCTCCCTCCCTCTTCCGCCTCTTTATCCCCAATGTCAATCTTCTGCAATCTGTGAAGATATGGAATACAAACTGACCATGATAAAGACCAACTAACTTAAAGGTGGGATGCTTTTATGTGACTCTTCTCATAAAAGACAGCAGCAATCAAATCTTCATTGGCTCCTCACAGCTTTGATCTCCGTGTTCCCAGCTGTGATCTTGCACAGGATTTCAATGCTGCATATCCAGCCATAAAGATGTAGAATAACTAAGTTCCCATAAAATCCAGCAGCTTTTTCGTACAGCCCACCTGGATAACAGTGACAAAAATCCCACTTCCTGCTTACTCCAAAGGTTAACTCCTCCAAGCAAACCAGCTTAGCTTGTGATCTCCATCTATGCTGTTTTTCATTCCGTAGGAGACATCTTTTTTCTTTCTACTTCCACCCCAAGAAAAAAACTTTAGATCCCATTTGTCCTAAAACTTGTAAATTTAATGAAATAACAACAGCAGCTTCTACCATAGAACCTATGACCTCCCCAGCCACAGTTTGTTTTCTAACTAGGATTATAGTACCAGGTCTAATATTCCCAACTTCCTTCTAAATGTTTATATTTATACCTATCTATGGACATGGATTTCTTTGTATCTTAATCAGAGAAGCTTCTTTTTTGCAATGAGTTGTCAATGTTCAAAGTGGTTAGAGACTGAGGGCTTGGCCCTTAGAGGGTTGCCAATTAAGCCCAAACAAAATATCAAACATACTAAAGAAGCAAAAAGAATATGATATCTGGATTATGTGAAGGAATGCTGTGAAATACTGTCTCTGGACATGACATTTTTGTTTCACTCAAATGTACACAGCAGTTATGGTTACCTATATAAGACCAAGCCAGCCAAATCCTGGCACAGATGGTTTGGATAAATTTCAAGCACCATGCCCCCATTGAGAAGCTATTGATAGTGTAGGGAATATTCTTCTTCATTGAGGATATGGCCAATGGTAAGCTTCCCATAATCCAGTGGATATCCCTAGACTAGTTCACATATGGGCAGCATTAACTAAACTTCATGAGTATGGAGGAAGGCAGAAGAAGGAAGAGGAAGATGAGTGGAAAGAGGATAAGAAGAAGATGAAGAAGAAGGAAGAGGAGGTGGAAAAGGAGGAAGAAGAAGAGGAAGAAAAAGAAGCAAAGTTAGGAGGGGGCATATTGAAAGGAATGTAAAGAGAGTAGAAAGGGAAACTTGGGAAAGACATGATCATATTTCATTGTATATGGGTACTAAATTATCAAAACTAAAGAAATCTTTATAATTAATTTAAGGATTGCATCACCAGGTCCTCCAAGAAGCCATACAACCCAACACAGACCTGTTATATCTGTTCAAAATAGGGTGCCATTTATCCTTGGGGCACACTGTAGGAGTCTTGGTCAATTGGGACTCAAGAAAGCCTGTCAAATGTGCTTAATTAAATTGAAGAGAAAGAAAATCCCCTTCAACATTTCTAATCAACAGGAGTCTAATGAATCATGTTGGTTCCTGGAGCTGAGACACAGTAGGGCATTTGGGGAGCTAATTTGTTTCATTAATATTCAAAGGATGTAGATCACTCAGCATTTTCTAGGAAGCTTCAGAGCCAAAAATTGTCAAGGAGAAAGTTTTATACTGCATGTGATGTTAACCAGATGTTCCACATAGAGTCAACTGTATCATTTAATATAAAACAGTGTCAGTTCAAATAATTACCTCATTTCCTGCCTCAATATTGCATTGAAAATGGATCTGGAACTTTCACACCTAAGGTTATTCCTCTTCTCTGACACTAATAGTATCAAGGTCAACAAGGCTAGCTTAATCTGGTAGAAAAAATTTGGACCAAGGAGCTCATCAGTTTAGGTTTAAACTCAGGCCTATCATCTTCTAGGGGACATTTTTAATATAATAATTCAGTTAACTAACATTTTGATCAGTACCAAGCAAATATTTACCATGCTCATTTTCCTTAGGGGTTCTAAGTTGGCCACCAGATAAAGTACCAGAAAGTACTAGTAACGTCATTTATCATATGTGTAGAATCCAGTGTCTTCAGCTCTATCTCATTATTCTAAATTGCTAACAAAATGAGAAATATAGAGGAGATATGGGTCATAGTGGACCTTCCATCAGTCATAGCATTATTCCCATTCCACAATGAGAAATGCATTGAACACTGAGAGCCACAGTGGGTGAATCTGACACAAGGCTATGATAGGAATCATAGAATTGTAAGGCTAAAATATGAACTAGAAAGACCATCTGTATAATATAGTTTAAATGGACACCATGATTCTTTGAATAAGAATACACCTGACTACATCATCTTTTAGACAACATCTAATAAAAAACTTGTAATTCAGACCCATGAGTCTAAGCTATGCCTTTAAAATGTAAATATCACCTTTATCTTAAATGCAGTGTGAATTAAGTATTTCATGAACAATGTGAATCAGTGGAAAAGATAAGAAAATGAAGTACTATTTCACCCAGCAACAATAGCTACTCTAGAGCGTTTATAATGCTTTTTCAAGTTAATCCAGTTAACTTTGCTATGCAAACATAAGTGTATATGTATGCAACTATATTAAAATTCATGCATGTACATGCACACATGTTGTGTTTTGACATGATTATGGAAACTAGAAATGTTTGTAAAGACAATCAGCACCCTAATGGATCTGAGGTCATTGTGTTCAAGAAAGATAATAAGCAAAAAAGAAATAGATTTAATGGCATGTAGTAAATTGTAATGGAAAATGTAGTTTTCTCCAATATTTCACTTATGTTTCTTCCTTTTTGGTATTTATTATTTATTCGTGTTGTTTTTTATTTTTTGAATGTTAGGAATGGAAAATAAGGATCTTGACAATACTAAGCATCTGCTGTCCCATTGAGCCATCCTCCTAAAGCTGTTTTGAAAGAAAAAATAAGAATGGGGAAAACTGGATAGATTAATATGAGACAAGAGAAACAGATAAGAACATCCAATATTTTTGATGGGATAACCATGAAAACACTCTCAGAGGATATGCCATTTGAGAAATGACCATAATAAACTTAGAAGCTATCCTAACATTTAGGGGAAGCATATTATAAGATATTAGCAAGCTGTGGCAACCCAGAATGGTAGCAAGATTTGCCTTTGCTGAAGATCAAGTTATTTTATGAAGCAAAATGCAAAAGCTGAGATGCTAGCCTATGAGAATTAATCCTTACAAATCAACTGATATAGATTATAGAATTAACTTTAAATAGGTGTATGATAGCAAAACTCAAGGGCTTCAATACTTCCACTTCTCATTGTCAACATGTTGCTACTGAAGAGATGGAAATATTTTTCATGCTCTGCATCTCGGATGGTTAAATGAGAAGCTAGACCAACAGGATAAGTAGTGGCATTCTGAGACTTCGAATCCAAGTATCTAGTGAGCTGGAAGCTTTTACTCCTTCTTTGTCTAGCACTGAGAAGACTATTTCTCTTAGAAATCAGCTCTCATTTCCCATGGAAAGCTTCCAAGAACAATTAAGGTGATTTGGACAATAACTCTACAACTCTTAGCTCATAGCAAAGCCAAACACCATCCATGTAAAGAATCATCTTGAACTTGCTGGTATTCAAGTGATCACATTTCAATTTAACATGGAGTAAAGATGTACTCAGTCAGTACAGAAAATCATGGAAAACAATAACATAATATTTTCATTTATGGAATGATGAGAGCTATTTCCTACAGAATATTAGATAAATAAAATAGATATGGTATGATCTTCATTGTAATACTAAGCTGATTTTCACATCACCTAAGATATAGGCTTATCATGACCAACATAGATAAAAATGTAAGTTAAGTGAGACATACCAAAATCTACACAGCAGATAGAAGACAAACCTTAGATATATGTCTTCTGCAGAGTTCTTCCTCAGAAAGGGTAGCTGAACAGCATTAATCCAGTCAAATAGATCAACTAAATTTTATAGAAAAATAATAATTATAGGTATTCTATGAATCACAGTCCTATATTCCTATATACCTGTTAAAACATTGAAAAGTTAAATTTAAAGTTGGCATTCTTCTTCAATTTACATTGGAATATTTAATATCCAGACCTAAAACACTCTGGAGACACAGATATGTGAGTTAACTGAAGACTTAATATCTACCAGAATGTTCTAATGGTATTAAAGAAATGAACAAATTCACAAATTAGCCTCTGCTTATTTTAAAATTCAAAAGACTCAGTATTAGCCATCTAGACTCAAGAATTCTACCAGGATGGGAGCTGTTTTATATTAAAATGTGAGTGAAGTCATTCCCTAGGGAAAACTCCACACTGGTAGAAGCTAAAAGGTGTGAAAACTAACTCTATTTAGTTTGTTAAGAAATCAACATTCAATTTGTTGGCTAAGTGAATAAGATGGAGATAAATGTATGAGTATGTCTTTCTTCTGTGCAGGCTATGGAAGAATATACAGAAAGTCAGACATAGTTTCTAGCGCCAGACTATGCTAAGAGTCTCTGACATCCCTCCTTCCCATTAAGGCATAGAGGGGCAGGGTAAGCACTGATACTGGCACTAAGCTTTAGTTCAATGAAATTATATGAAAGACATGGTCCAGAATGACACTCTCCACTATCCTAGGAACTACCTTACACCCAGTTCAAACCAGTGTCCTGAGGAGGCCTATTAGTCATTTACAGTTGTCCTTGGAAAAGAAGCCACATTTGTGCCATTTGTCCTGTCCTTCAGGCTCTCCTGTATACTTAATCCCAAACCCACAAAATTCTCCAGAATAATTCAGATACTTTTTAAAATATCTGCTACTATAAAAGAAGAAAACAATGTTCATCATCAACAACTGTACCCTTGGCAGAGCAGGATGATTAATTACTTAATTATTAATTATTACTTCATCCTCTGCTATAATGTTTATACCATTTTCACATACTTAGCATGCAGAAAGCACTTCAGCTCCACTGAGTGACAAGGTGAAGGGAAGCACCTCTCCAATAAAATTGTCTCTGCAATTTATCAGTCATAACAAGTCATATTTTTACTCTAGACTTTTGAATCATTAAACTAGAATCTTAAGAGGTTTTATAAAATGCTGCTGGTAGAAGGAGGGTGGTCAATAATACTAGTAAATAGAAGTAGAACTACCAGTACCTAAAAACAGTTGACCCTTATTTGTTCAAGGCACTGCATGAGGATTTGGGGAAATATGAGTCAGAGAATGAGTTTGATTATTCATAAGGAGACCATTCTCTAAAACAGTGGCTCTCAACCTTTCTAATGCTGTGACTCTTTAATACAGTTTCTCATGTTGTGGTGACTCCCAGGAACCATAAAATTACTTTTGTTCCTATTTCATTACTATGATTTGCTACTAATATAATTCAAAATATAAATATTTGATATGCAGAATATCTGATATGTGGCCCCTGTAAACGAGTCAACCCACTGGTTGACAACTGCTGGTCTAGACCAACAAATGCAGTGGAATTGCAACAAGGTAAACACAAACAGCGAGACTTGCTGTTTTAAATGCTCAGTGTGGTGGCCCCAAAGATTTAAAGGTGGGGGTAGCATCAATTTGCATGGAGTCTTGGTTCAGAAAACACTCAAGTTAGCACATCAGAAGGTGCAAGAACTGCTTCTATCCCTACAAGCACCCAAGGGTCATCTATCAGAATAAGATCCAAGAATGAAGTCCTGTGAGATTTCTGAGTACTTGTTAGCAAACTCCAAGACAAAATTCTTACAGCCTCTGTTTCCTCAAAAGCATGGAATTTTTCCTAGATTATGTTTTTATTCCCTTCCCAAGTATAGAAATAAGTTATTTTACTTCATAATATTCATTACAACTGCCTATTGCCATTGTTTATATAGCTCTCTAGAAAACTGGGTTTTGCCACATGCAACTTGCCTGCCACATGCAGCTTGCTTACTACATGTGGCTTGCCCTTGTGATTGTACACTTTACAAGCATGCCTTCTTTTAACACTCTGAGTATAAATTGTCAGATGCTCTGAATAAAGGTGGTTATTGCATGAGAATCTAGTCCACCTCATTTTCAGTCTCTACTTTCCCATTTCTGGAGCAGTATAAAAGTTTTCTATGTGATATATGCTTAATAAATGCTCAGCAAACTCAAATAGCACAAATATACATTCAAGAAAAGTGCATGTGGAGAGTGGCATAATCATGGCAGGGTAGCTGCTTCTGGTGGATTACAGGACATAGAACAACTGTCTATAAGCACGTTAATGTCCAGTTCATCTATGCCTCCAACAAACAGGTTTCCATCTGCCATTTAAACTTCTCCAACAACCATCTACACATATCCTAGACAAACACCGTGTCTCTCTTGGAATGTCCTATTAGGATATGAAAGTTAAGCCCTTTAATATGCTTCTTTAATTTTCTGGGTTTTTTTATGACATTGGGGACATCAGAATAGAAAACATATTGGTATATTTTATGTCCTTTTCTTTTTAGGTATCTGTTCTGATCTGCCATCATTCATGGATACCTAAATTACACTTTCACTGATAACCTCCTTAGGGTACCAGAGGTTTAGACCTCCTTGAATCTCCCTTGAGTGATGTTATAGATACATGATAGAGCATCTTTATCAACATCTTCTTGTAAACTGCCACTTTTACCCACTGAAACCCCTTCTATCATATTAACCTTCTAAGGGAAGAACTAAACCAGTTGGGTCTTGCCATAATTAATTTGGGTAATGTGTGTCCAAAACATGTTCTGTGATGATTTTCCCACACACTGTGTCTAGAACTGTGTCACCTCTCTTCCTCAGATCTTATATATTCAATAGACGTCTCCTGAGAGCTACTTAGGATTGTGATCACGTCACAAGACAGTCTTACATATAGTAGGCATATACTCTGATAAAAGTAGAAAAACAGGAAAAGGAAAAAGAAAAACCCATAAGATAATGAGAGTCTGGACTTTCATGAATGGAGAATGCACCATGCCGGGCCCAGGATTTGGTATCTATCCTACATGTATCTGGGAGCCCCTGAAGGCCTTGGATCAATTAAGCAACACCTGCAAAGTTATGAACCAGGAAGATTGTTCTGGCACCAGCATGTAGACTGATTAGGAAAGAGAAGTTGGCTAAATAGAAATAGTCATGACTTTCTTTTCTTTCTTTTTTTTTTTGAGTAATACTATATTACTATATTACTATAATACTATATTACTAAGACAGGAAAGACCACCAGGAGAGGTAAAGTACAGACATTAAAATGAAAATTCAGAAAACAAAAGCATCCAACTCCTCCCACACACACAAACAAATCCTCATATTTTAAAAAGTAGCCTATTACCTTATTTCTCCTGCAGTTTGATAGAATAATTTGACTATGGGAAGAGTTTATTTCAGAAAATTCAAAGAGAGAAGTGTGTACCCTGAAGTTGTACCTTGGAACCCTGGTAAGACTGGCAGTTTTACCATGTACACTATGCATGTACACTATGCAAAAGCTCTCTTCCCCAATTCACCCTCTTGGCCAGAAAGCTTAGCCCTATTACCTTGGTAAATGGACAAGTGTAAGGACAAAAAAATGGTCTAGTGGGCAAAAAGGTGGGACTCATCTTGGTTTGGAAGTCTATGTTCTTCTGCGGTCCTCTAACCTACCAACCGATCTGTGGAAGAATAGTGCAAGTAACTTCCTTTGACCTGAAAAACAGAAGTTGATTGTTAATAAGCTTTAAAGAAGGAGAAAAGGAGGGAAATGGGAGAGACAAAGGGAGTGTGCGGGAAGAGGGAGACTAGGAGACAGATGGAACAGCAAAATGAGGGGGATGAAGAAAGGAACTTTAGGTCGTTCTAAACAACTTAAGCTAAAGCATACTGTAAGAGGGGAATATGAGGTATTGTGGTTATACAGATGATTAGTCTGCATATAAAAATATGATATAAGGAAAAACCAGGCCTTTGAAAGAAAGGGTGTGATATTGATGTCACATTTTTAGCTGAGTACTCCATATCTCAGAGGGCGGGACATAAAAATTGTAAAAGCCACAGGTTGGTGAGGAGCAAAGTAAAACAGTGTCTTCTGGGTATGATATAACCACTGCACTCATGAACTCTTAGTAGCTGTGATGGTTTGCACAAGGTCAATATTAAAATATGGAGTGGGGAAGGGTTACAACCTCCTACTCTTAGCTGAGGAGTTATTGACAACTGATAGCTGCTAGAGAAAAGATAATCATTTTCCTTAGGGATATGATCTAGGTAGGTAGAGCACACTCCATTGGAAGGTGTTACACTCATGCAAATATGAACAGCATTAAATATACTGCATGTGTTATAGAAAACAAGTGATAAGAAATAGAGAAGGGAGCTAGCATGTGGACAGTGAATTTAGAAAGAATTACAGGGAGGAGTAGGGGTGAATGATAAACCATATTGTAAATGCATGTGAAAGTCTCAAATAATCAATAAATATTGCATTTATAATGAAAATAACAGACTAGAGAGATAAGGAAATGGTACTTTACTCTGCAAACTCTTGGGAACCACAGAAGACAGAGCCAATAAGAAGAAATTTGCAACTTGACAGTGGCCACTCCGGGGCCAGTTCCATCGGAAGAGAATGAATTACAGGCAGAAAGGATAGGTAGGAAGAAAAGGGGGAGAGACTAGGGCTGCACCAAGGCATAACAAGGCTAACAGAAAAGATGCCCAAGAGAAACAGCTAAGCAAAGCACAGATCGATTCTTATTTTCCACTATTGAAACAAGAAGTGAAACCTTTAAATAGTATTGTTAGCCAGGAAAGCTTCCGTTTCAAGCAGCATGGCAGAATCAGAGAACATGTATTTCGAAAATGATTTATTGCAAAATAGTGCATATAATGGACAGATAAAGAATTATACACAGAGGATGCAAGTATATTTGTTGTCTGTATATCCTGCCCCAATATTATTTATCTAGATCAATTATCATATAATGGGAAGAAGCACCTTGTTCAAATTCATCAATAATTTTCAAAATAGCTTTTCTCAGTCCACATCAAACTCTGTCAATAGCCCAAGCATCTAGTGTATCTCAAAAGCAGATATCATTTTACAATTTACTACAAATGAAACCGATTTTCACATAATGGTTCTTACACAGGCCAGGGTCAAACACAAGGGTCCCGAATAACTCCAAGCCCTTAGAAAAATCAATCTGGTGAGGCCTGATTCAAGGAAGTTTTCACATTGTTGGTATTCAAACTGTAAAACTCTTAGGCTGATAAATATAAAAATTGCCTGTTCCTGAGCAGTCAGCCTCAAACTGATATACATAAACAACATTAAATGGATTCATTAGGCTATGTGTGTGGTATGTGTGTATGTTGGGGACGGTGTGTGTGTGTGTGTATAGTGTATGTGTGTGTGTGTTTATGGTATGTGTATGAGTGTGGTGTGCTGTGTATGGTGTGTGTGTGTGTGTGTACAAAATAACAATTAAGAAGAAACCATGGATTTGAAAGGGAGTAGGAGAAACATGGGAGGAATTAGAGGGGAAAAGAGGGGTGTTAAAACAAAGTATAAGGCCCATGCATGAATTTCTCAAAACAAATTTTAAAAAGTATAACAGAATATAGAGAGACCTTGGAAAAAGGGAAGGGGAGGAGAGGAAAGCACATGCAACTAGGAAGACTGAGTCAGGGTAGGAATAGAAGACAGAAAAGAGAGAGAGAGAACGTAAACAAGGGAGCCATTATTGGTTTGAAGAGAAAACTGAACCTAAAGAAAGGTCTAGAGACCTACAAGACTGACTCCAACTAACAATTTGAGCAACCATGGAAAGGCTACCATAAATGCCCTGCGTTGATAGTAAGATCAATAACTAACTTATCCACCATCATGGAGCCCTCATCTAATACCTGTTGGAAACAGAAGCAAACACCCATAACTAAACACTGAGTTGAACTAGAACCTAGATGCAGAGGGAGAAGACAAGCACAGGTTGCAGAAACATATAGAGACAGCTGACCTGAACAAGGAGGAGCTAATGGACCCCCAGACTGATACCTGGAAATCCAGCATGGGACTGACTCAGACCCCCTGAATATGGGTTTCAGCTAGAAGGTCTGAGCAGTCTAAGGGACCTCAGACAGTGGAACCAGTACACATCCCCCCATGGAGGGATACTCCCTTAACCTAGAGACAGGAGAGAAGTCCTAGTCCCTACTTCAAATGACTTGACGAATTTACATGACCCCACCTGGATGGCATTGCCCTACATGTGGAATAGGGGTTGGGGGAGGGGAGGGGAGGTCAGGGTGCATGTGAAGGGGCAGAGAGGGTAAATGGGAGGAAGGGAGGGAGGGAGGGGGGACTGGGATCGACAAGTAAAATAATAAATTTAAAAAAAAAGAACATGGTGGCACACACCTTTGATACCAACACTCAGAAGGCAGAGGCAGGTGGATCTCTGTTGAGTTCAAGAGCAGCCTGGTCTACTAAATGAGTTGAAAAACAGCTAGGGCTGTTACACAGAGAAACCCTGACCAAAGGGGGGGGGGTAGAAAGAAATAAAATGAAAAAGAAAACAGAATTTCAACATTAATGGAGAGGGCTATTGGATCTTCACCCCTATCAAAGGAGCTACTGGCAATTACAGGCTGCTGAGGGAGGAATGGTCACTTTTCTTTAGAAGTGTGGTAACTGGTAGGTTGCTTTAGTGCACCCTAGTGGATGATCCCACACCAATGTACTTACCAGCATCACTAATTAGATTGAGCTAAAAAAAAAAAAAAAAAAAAAAAAAAAACTGATTAAAAATGAGATTTAAATTTCATAAAATGAGAAATGAAGTTATTAGAAAAAAATAAAAACGTGTTGAAGAGGGACCCCAGGGGGAACTGAGGGGGAGGATAGAAGATGGATATAATCAGGATACATTATATAAGCATTTAAAATTTTCAAGAGATACATAAAAATTATTTTTAAAATGACCTCTGGTTAGTCTACTTTACAAAAATGTACCTACACTAAGAATCATAACTTCTCCCTTTTGAACATATTTTTTGTAGCAAAACAGTACGATAAACTCTACATTTAATAGATGCTAGCTAAAACACAGCCGGGCAGGGGGCATGCTCACACTAAAACCTGCTTGTTTATCTAAAACTGAATTTTCCTTAAGTACCCTACAGTTTACATGCTTAAACTGATCACTCCATTATGGTTTCATACAACCAGGCTCAGCAACAAGCTCAACCTTTCTGGAACTCAAGGTTTGTTTTAATACCTTTTCCTCTTTGCCTTAACATCTCCCATCTCCACCTGGAAGACTTTTCACTATGCTGCCTGGAGCGGTCCCATTCACATTAAACTTAGAACCAGGGGAGCCTTTATTGTCTGTGTCCAGGCCACAATTGGCTATTTTCTGATGTCCCTTTCTACCACCTGTAATAAGAGTAGTAGTAGTAAAGGCTCAATATCTGGTTCTCATTGGGTAAGGCTCCTGTGAACATGCAGTGGACCCTCAACAAACGGCTGATGACTAGACTTCAACCACGTGGGATTGACTACGACTTCTAGTGAGAACCTCTTCTGCCGCCTGTTATTATCCTACAAAGCTAGAGCTTACTCTAGATGATCAAGAAACTGGAAACTACTTGCAACGATTCTATCTGTTCCTCAAAGCCTTTATCCTCAACCTCACAGGCAGTGCTCCACTATTTGGTTCTGGATCTGAAATATCCCACCGAGAAGGAGTCCCCATGCATTGCTATCAACTGCTTTACATCAAAATGAAGTCATCCTGTGGTTCACTCATCGGGGGCCCATGCTTTGACTCTTCAGTTGTAACCACTGCTGTCATGCTTTGCTTGTAAGTAGTATTAAGCATTAACTCACTGGTAAAGTTTCTGCTGAAAGAATCTCAGCAGGGAAGCAGTTTTGGGAAGAATGTCATGATGGGGTTTTGTTTGTTTAATGTGATGCAAAAGCAGAAACTGAGGCAACAATGAGAGGGGAAGTGATTGGCAGCTTGCTCACTAACCAACCATTCCTGGCCCTTCTTTCCTTCTGTGCTCTAATTAAGAGCTGCCTTTCCCAAACTTCCATACCACAGGTATCCATTTAGGTTCAGCTAGCAGGAGACTGTGCCAGGTGAGGCCAGTCATTGTCTCCTTCCATTTGGTTATGAAAGTACTCCCCTAGAGGACCATGTCCCTGCTGTGGTTTCAGTTCACTCTGGGTAGCCTTGGCTTTGTGCTCTGTGACACCAGCCCTCCTTAAGTTCCAGCTTCAGAGCCACAGGGTCTTCCTTCAGCTTATTTACTCCAAGGTCCCTTCCATTTCATTTAGTTTTGGAACACCCACATGCCCCCATTGGATTATGGCTAGGTTCTGGCTTTCTGACTGCACCTGGAACAATAAAGCTTCCACTGTCAGGACTGGAGTTATTGCTCATCAGTTAGGAGTGTACACTGCTCTTACCATGAATCTAACTTCAGTTCCCAGAACCCACATCAGGTGCCTCCCAACCACCAGTAACTACAATTAGGAGTGCGTAATACCTCTCACCTCCTCCAGCATATATATTCATGCCCCCACCACTAACACAGACATAACTAAAAATAAAAATAACAAAACATTTGGTTAAATACAGAAATGAAAATATTCCCCTGTCACCTAGAAGACCACCTGGATAAGGTGAAAAGGGGATGCTCTATAAGCCTCAGCAACCTGAGGATCTAATCCTAGCTATAGATGTAAGAGAGAAAGATATATAGGATAGAGATGGACATCAGTAACATTCCCTCACACCCCTTGAGTGCCTAGAATTCTAAGTAATTCCTTACAACAGTCCTTCAAGGTTAGGCTCATTGCCCTCAAGGACTGAAGGACATTCACAAGGTAAAGTCTGGACCTGTGGAAAGCTGAGACGCATTGACAAAGCTAATGAGCTGGCTCCTGTGGCTGATTGACATCTAGATGGATTCTCTTCATTCTGTTTTACAGATGGGAAAGACACACTCTTACAAAGACAGAAAGTGGAATTCACAGAAATCAAATCAAATTGAGGAAAAAAGATTATGTTACCTTCTGCCTGGTTTTGAATAATGTCTCATATTTTAGTTCCTTATGGTAATAGTTGATAAAGAAATTGATGTATTTTCTAGCACACAGGCCAGACTCATCTAGGTAGACTTTTGCAGATGTCATAGGCTATGAAAATTAATGTCATATCCAGAAATCTTATTGTCTTCTACTATTTCATGATGCCATCGGGTGACCAACCCAGTGAACTCTCAGCCCATGTTCATGAAATCCCAGTAAACCTCACTCCAGCTGGCCATGAAAATAGCACATTTGCAGCTGACTTCTAAGGACAGATCAATGACAGATGTCAAAAGTCCCACAAGGACATGGGAACACAGGGAGCCAGCTTTTCTAACTTTGGCATTGAGTGATGCTCTAGCAGGTTCACTAAGGGCAAGTTGACTCAATAAGTCTTCTTAAATACCAAAATAGAAACTTTATTATCTCTTGGAGTTCAAGATAATTCTGTATTGGTATGACATTTCACAGCCACAGAAAAGCACAGACACCTTCTTTTGACATAAGAACACAATTAAGAACATTTAACTAAATGTGCAAGTTAATATCAAACTAACCATCCAATATATGCTTTACCATATATAAATAGAAACATCACACATACATGCACACACACACACACATATATATATATATACACTCATATATAAATGTATAAATGAATGCCAGTTTTAACCTTCTACCTCAGATATACATACAAACATACCCATGCAAATATACTAATATAATACATTTATATATACTACTATATATAAATGTGAAAATTAATATAAATATTTAGCAACTAATGCATAATGTGTATGCATATATATGTACATATATGTATACATATATGTATATATACCCCCATGTGGCTATATGTATATATTATACAGGTACACATATGTATACACACAGAGAGAAAGGGAGATAATTGCTATTAATTAAAGTACATGTTGGTGATACAATAAAAATTACTTTTAGAACAGCGGATATCCGATTTCTGTCTAAAATGGAGTACATTGTTAGTTTTTTTTTTTTTTTTTTTTTTTTTTTACTTTGTTGTGACAACATCTGACAGAAATAAGTTAGAGGAGTTATAATTTGGCTTGTGGTTGAAGAGACTACAGTCAGTCCCTTGTAGTGGAGAACATGAAATAAATGGCTGGGACAGCTCAGTTCCTCACATGGCATTTCCTTACTTAATGCTGACTATGAAGCAGTGATCAACTGGAATCTTGACCTGGATATACAGTTCATCCCAATAGTCTACATCTGTCAGCTCAGTCCCATGTCCCAAAAGTTCCACAACCTCCAAAACAAGAACCACTAGATGGGCACCAAGTATTTAAAAGCACAAGCCTATGGTTGACATTTTATATTCAAATCCTAAGAGATGTTGGCTTTGGACAGCCAAGCCTTTTGAGAAAGTGACTCCTTCATGAAAGTCGGGATTCTTCCAGATGAGTATTATTGCCCTCCAGGATAGAAGGACAAGATTGGATATGAGAAAATGATCTTCAGAGAACAACAAACACAGGATATAGAATGTGACAGGAAGTTAAGGGAGAGAAGAGTGAGAGGGAAACTAAAATCGATAAAATGCTTGACAGTCTAAGGAGTGATGGGGGATGTCCTTCTGTATATATGCTTCTCTTATTAGGTAATGAATAAAACACTGATTGGTCAGTAACCAGGCAGAAAGGATAGTCAGGGATAGCAGATCAGGAGAATTTTTCAGGGAAGAGGCAGAGAGAAGCTGACAGGAAGTAACACACTGGATTATAGGTAAGTCACAGCCTCGAGGCAATAAATAGTTTAGTAGAAATGGATGAATAATTAAGAGAGAGCTAGACATTAACAAGCCCATGTGATTGGCCAAATAGTTTATATTTAATATAAGTCTCTGTGAGTTTATTTGGGGTTAAATGACTGTGGGACCAGGTAAAACAGAAACTTCATCAACAAAGGAGCTGTTAGAGCAGACACTGTGATAGATATGAAGTGTGTGTGTCTTGAGATTCTCCCATCTGGTAACCGTTCTGAACTTCCAAATTTCAACCAGGTCTATCATGTGTACAGACCTCGATTATGGGCCACAAGTAAAATCAGGTAAGAGTATACTGGCTTCCAGATAAAGCCTAGCATGGAGGAACATGAACAAGATACAAGGAGAGTGATCTGGAGGCTGGCAGTGAGCAATCTTCAGTACCCAGCAAAGACCAAGATGGCTTGCTGACAACATAAAGTACAGCCCAAGCTTGCTAGTGACCTTGGCACACAGATGTGTGGCTAGTCATTCTATATGCAGATCTGGGTAGATTTCAGCTTTCTGGGATGGTGGCAAAGGAATTCAACAAAGTAGTGGTGGACTCTGAGAGTGAAAGCCCTCTTTGGGGTCACCTGAGAGGAGCCATATTCTTGGAAAATGAACCAATAAGACTGAAAAGATGGCAGTTAAAAAGGAGATATGCTGGTAGCAGAAGGGGAGATCTTCCTGAAGCCACAGAGGGGGTTGATGACAGAAGAACCATGGAATGAATGCACAAACATCCCAGCCATGTAAAGTCCCAAATACTCATGTATCTACCACATAGTTACCAACTACCATCTCAGAAAACCAGTATGAATTGTGTTCCATAAATCCAAGGCAGGGCTCAAACCAAAACCCATATGCCCCTGACAGTATGGCAAAGATGATAGAATAAGGTGAATATTCTTACATACAGCACTTCTGGACACTGACAGTGAGGATTCCCATTCACAAGCCTGAGATTACCCAGTATCTCTGGAAAAAAAAAAGGTATTTGTTTCTCTAGTAATGGCTTTCGTTCTTCTTTTCTTTCCTTCCTTTCTTCCTTCTTCCTTCCTTCTTTCCTTCCTTCCTTCTGTCTATTCCTGTCCTAATTGGATCTCATGTACATAAAGCTGGATTTAAACTCATTATGTAGTTCAAAATGAGTGTGCACTTCTGAACCTCCTAACTACACCTCCTGAGTGATGAGATTACAGGCATGTGGTGCCATGCTTACTTTTTGTGGTTCTAAGGATTGACTCCAGGGCTCCATGTTTGCCAGTCAGACACTACCAGCTAAGCCATGCCTCACTTCTTTTCTTTTTCTGTTGTTGTTTGTTTATTAAGGCCAGTGCATAAAGAGAAACTGAGGCCAAGCAGCTGATGAGAACACCAGGAAGTATTTAAAGACCTGCTGGGTTATACAGTGTTAATTGTTTATCTAAGTGCAGAAAACAGGCTATATTGGTTTCTGCTGTGCCTCAGTCTAAACAATACTTAGTAAGTTAAAGAACCTCACTTCTTTTCTAGTTGTCTTTTTTTTTTAACACACATACATTCCCTTCTTTTGCTCCTTTGAGATGGTTTGCTTGAACAGTGTGGTTGGAGTGAAATGAGTAGCCAGTGCAGATGCCTTACCACATTATAGAAAAAGTGAAAGTGAGTAACTTGAACCATTCAAAGCAAGGGGGCTGGCAGGGCCATCCTTTGCCTGTCAAGAACTCAGACACTAGAGTATATTCCCTTCCTCACTTCAGTGCTTACGTCTGTTTTCTTCATACAGTCTGCCTTCCAAGGAAGAGATGGTAACTGTCAACACTCTTGACTCCAATTCCAACTAGTTTAATATCTCCTTGAGAATTTAAGGCTCCATTCTAATATCCTCTTCACATCCACAATGCTCCCTTCATTGACAATTTAAGACTCAGTCATTCTGTAATTACTTACTGAACTCATCATCTTCAGTGTTCTCAGTCCACTCAAACAAAACAATCCTTCCTGTAAGGCATCGATGCACATACCACACTGTTCCCAGGAATGAAAGAACTGTGCTAGGAACAACAAGGGACATACTGTAGAAAGAACAGTGTGATTTTCTAATCAGACATCAGAGACTAAGGAAGGAGGAATTCTCTAAGTGATCCAGGTGTATCACACATGTCCAACATTATATTCCCTCCAATGTCTTAGCTGCTGTCTTCCCCCTTAATAAATCCAGAAAGCATAATTTCAAGGCTATTTTGGTGGTTAGAATGAAAAGGAACCCCATAGACACATAGGGAGTGACATTTTTGGAGGTGTGGCTTTGTTGGAGTAGGTGTGCCTTTGTTGGATGAAGTATGTCACCGGGGATAGGCAGTGAGGTTTCAAAAGCTCAAGCAAGGTCCAGTGTCACTCTCTCTTTTTGCTCCCTGCCAATCAGGATATAGAACTCTCAGCCAAGTCTCCAGCACTAGGTCTTCATGCCACCATTCTTCCCAACACGATGGTAACACAATCTCTGAACTGTAAACCAGCCCCAATTAAATGTTTTCCTTTAAAAAGTTGCCTTAGTCATGGTGTCTCTTCACAGCAATAGAAATCCTAACCAATGCTGCCTCCAAATATTCAGGTAGAAAGAGTTAACAATGGAGGCTTCCTTCTGGGATGTCTTTTGAAGCTCTGGGAAGACATAAGCATGGAATTGCAGAACAGCTCAAAGGAGCTTGCCCACAATCTACAATTCTGCAAACTAAGTAACTGTGGTGGCATCTTGGCAGCTGATCTTGTTTGCATTTATAAATTAAGGTTTTATTATTCACACTGGGAAGTGATTTTTTGTTTTTGGCATTTGACTTTTGTCTCAGACACAAAATGTCATGGTATTTTTTTAAAGTGCATAGATCAGAAGCCAATGAAAAGCAACTGCCATCTGCCTTGAAAAATCACCAGCACACATTCATCCTCAGATGAGAGACCATGGAAAACCCAACAGGATTTTTGAGTCTTCCCAACAAGGCCCAAACCTTGCTTTGCCTCTTATAAATTTCTAAAAGCTTTTGGCAGTGCCTACATTTTGGATAATAATGCAAATGTAATTTCAATGCCTACAAATGTCAGGAAAGGTGAAAGTATATAATCAAGAGAAGAGGCAGTTCCTCCAGGTGCCAGAAACACCAAGTACATATGGGGGCATGCTAAAGAAATACTATTTGGATAGGTAAGGTGGTATATGCCACTAACTAACTCCAGCATTTAGGATGTTAGGGTAGGAGTTTGAGGCTAGCCTGGGCTACATAGTAAGACCCTGCCTCAATAACCCAAAAATCAAAGACAAGCAAAATATGTATCTGTTTCCCAGGATGTCAAAGAAAGCCATGAGGCAGTAGATGGACAGTAGGAAGATGGTGAGGATCATCACTGTATGATCACAGGTGTAGCAGCCTCCAGAAGCATGGGGCACTGCCCTTCTCAGGCACTGGTGCTTCTTCTATATATCCACATGTCCACTCTTCTTCCTCCTTTCTTAACACTCCGAGCTATGCAAGGACAGAGGTCATTTGTCTCTTACCAGTAAAACCCCAAGATTAACAATTGGCCACTGTGACAATGATGATACTGATATGTGGCATTGTGAGGTGCTTGTTGTGTTCTAGGATCCACACTGAGTAGTGTCCATGAACTAGTTCTTCATGTTATCACAATAAACTTGAGAACAGAATGCTGGCATCTTAATCATCTTTTGTGGCTGTTGCAGATCTGTGTAGTGAGGACATATACATCTCTCTCCCCATCAGTTCTTCTCTTCTCTTTCTCCCACAGCTTTGCATGCACACTGCTTTCACTCTTGTCCATTTTCTCAGAGAATATTGTAATTACATATTTATAACGCATAGAGGAGGGTTCATTTTTAGGGTGTCACTATGACCAGGCCATAGGGGCTGCCTGGTACTTTTGCAAAATCGTTCTTGCCAGGTTTCTGGAAGGGCTTTTCTAAAGTGTGAAGTAGGAAACTGCATATAACAGATTGCCCTGCCTAATCCGGGAATGCCTTGCTCAATCCACAGAGAGTTTGGATGGAACAAAGAGGCCACCAAGAGATAATTTGATCTGTCTACTTTGTCTTGTTCTATCCTCAGACTAGAATTTCTTCCTCTCCTTAGTTTTTCAGAAATGGACTCAATCCATACAGGTGGTTCTCTTGTATTTCCAGTTTGGAAATGGCAGACATGGGAGTCTTCAGTCTCCCTGTCCTATAATCACAGAGTCGGTCTCACATAAGAAACTCTCCCTTAGAAATGGCTCTGTAATTAAGAGAGCTTATTGTTCTTGAATAAGACTTAGGTTTAGTTCTCAGTACCAATGTTAAATAAATCACTAATGCTGAAAGACTTAAACTAGCGAAGAAATGAAATGAAGCCCAAATAATTGGAATGCTGGGTGGAATTTGCTAACCACTGGCTCTGAGATAGCAGGATACCAAGAATTCATACTGCCCCTCCTTTCCATGAGTCAGCAGGTGGTGAATAGGGTCCTTAAGAAACAAAGAGATAGCTGCAACTCCTGTTTGCCCAGACAAGATTAATTAGCACACCCCGAGGCCCTAATGTCTGTTGACCCTAACAGTGAGACCATCCAGCCTCAAAGGGTCAATACTCAATGGACAGAGGGTCACACCCCCTCCCTAAACTTGTGGGTTTTGCCTTTAAAAACACCTGTGCCCAGGGAATGGGGCTTCTCTCTGGCCTGCATGCTGAGGGAGCCCGTTTGCGCAAACAATTCCTTGCGGGTACTGACCGAAACTGGGAGACTCCTCATTCTGAGGGTCTTATAATGCCTATAACTCTAGTTCCAGGGCATCTGGTGTTGAGGACCATCACCATCCTCACCATCCTAGATACAGGCTTGCAGCTTTACAGCCAATTAAAGAATAGCTTAGGATATTCCTCCTGCTACAGTTTTACAGCCAGTTAAAGATTAGTTCAGGGCATCCCTTCTACTGACCCTTTCATCCTGCCCACTTTCAAAGTAAGGGATGGGTTAAGCAATTTCTCAGAAATGTTTGTTTCTTTCTGGGCCTAAGGAAGCCCTACAGTTGAGAGGAATTCAGTTTAAGAAATAGGACTTTGCAAACTTATTTGATGTTATGGTTATTGTATGCCCCTGCTTTCCAGAAGAAGGAACAATTGATGAAAGGACCTGATGCAGGGTCGGAGAGTATTTTCAGAACTATTAAGGGTTTTTGGCCCAGAAAAATCCCTGTTACTGCCTTCACCTATTGGAGCCTAATTCAGGATGTTCTTAAGACAACCTTACAAAGGCCAGACCTCTAGAAATTGGAATCTGAGGGAGAACGATCCCCTTTGGTGGCTGAAACAAAGCCTTCCCTCAAAGAGGGGCCTCTTCAGTCCAGCCTTGATCAAAAAAAAAAAAAAAAGAAAGGAAAAGAAAGAGAAAAGAGAGACCCAGGCAACCTCTGTGCAGGGAAAGAGGCTGACCATGAGGAGGAGGTGGCCAAATATGAGCAGGACTCTTATCATGTCTCCCCTAACATTGCTCCTTCCTCTTCTGGACAAATGCAGCAGGGCATTCTGCCTAGCTGCTCCTCAAGGAGAATTCCCAACTTTACAAATCCCCTGCCCTACTGCCCTCCCCCCATGCTGCTCCAGGGTTTAGGGAAGCAAAGATTAGGCCCTGCATATGCACTAGGTCAGCAGGACCTGTGGGTGCCAAGAACTCAGAGTTGCTACAATGGTGTTTATTTACTTTTCAAGCAGCTAAAGTCACAGCTGAACTGCAGGGGGCCAGCCTAGGCCCAGAGAGCAAAGGCAGGACAGGACCTAGAGGCTGCAGTCTTAGGAGCTGCTACAGTGGTTAATGCCCAGCCAAGTGTATGGAGAAATTAATGCAGCCTGTCAGAATGTCAGAAACTGTTTTAAGACCTTACCAAAAGAAAAAAGAAAGAAAATGAAAGAAAAAAGAAAGAAAGAAAGAAAGAAAGAAAGAAAGAAAGAAAAAAAGAAAGAAAGACAGAGGGAGCAGAATAGGAATCAGGCTGCTTACCACCCTATTCCCTTATCCCTTGCTGGGATATTAATTCTGCTTGCCTTAGGCCCTTAGGCCATTAAGAGGTTAACTGGCTTTATCTGCCAACAGATCGACTCCCTGATGGCAAAGCCTATCCAAGTACGCTATCACAGGCTTGACCTCAAGGTACGTGGTTATGGTGAGCCTTTAGAAGGGACAAAACACGACCAAGGGGGCCACTTCCCAGGGAAGCAGCCTCCTGCTATTGACAAAACTAAAACATCTCCCACTGAGGTACACCTTATGTGAGTGCAATGAAGAAGCTACCAAAGGTGCCTACCCTGGGCGTCACTGGAGTATACCTGGTTGCATGAAGGTTGATGTAAAAAAAAAAAAAAAAAAAAAAAAAAACCCTTCCCTCCTCAAATCGCTGTGGGCCTGAGCAATCTCACCAATGAAGGCTGGGTTGGCTTGCTTCAGGATATATGTCACATAACTATCTAGGGGGACCAGGATCCCTGCTCCCACTCATGGTGACATAGTGTCACTAGCCCACCTTCTTATTTGAAAAAAAAAAAAAAAAAAGGAATTGCCAAGAGCAAAGGTAGGCCTTTCCCTAATCATGGCAATAAGCCTTAGAGACTGCCAGCTTTTTCTTAGAACAGCCCATAGGGTTAAAAGATAGCTACTTTCAGTCCCGATCTACCTCCTCCCCTCCCCAACTTCCTGAGAAGTAGAATTTAGGGTTTACAAGATTGCAGTCAGGTTACTTAGTAACCCCTCCTTATATAGTTATTTTGCAACTCCTGAGACCTCTTCCCCTGCTAACAACCTGCTTATCTCTACCTACATTTCCCCTTAGCAAATATCCTGTTCATCTTTAGTGACCTATAATGAAGAACACCAGGAGGTCCAGTTACCAGACAAGGACCTCCCCAGAGCTCGGGGAGGATTGTTGGTGGGGAGGATTTTTGGCTATGTTATCATTCCCGGCCTCCCTTCATAGAAGGGATAGCCATTTTGAAGACTCAGCTTATTCCAACAATTCCTGTCATTGTAGATGACATACATATTCCACTCATGGAATCTCTGTTACTCAGGTGTCTGGCCTCAGGCTATGCATCTCTACTTCTGAACCCCCTCCTCTATATAGCTATCTTTATAACACAACTGTTTCTCCCGACTTAAGTCACACTTACATTGTCCCTCCCAATGATGCTTGGTGGGCATGTACCCATGGCCTCACCCCCTGTCTGGCCATGGCTGCCTTTGATAGCAATGGTAAAAACAATAATGAATTTTGTATTTTAATCAAGCTTTTGCCTTGCCTGCTTTACTATCACACTAATGACTTCCATCCCTTATGGGAGGAAAGGAACGGCTCTCCCCTCCTTAGGCAGCGCAGAGAGCCTATTTCCACCCTCACCATCTCTCTCCTCCTCAGCCTTGTTGCCACTGGAGCTGAGACAGGCATTTTCCCCCTTGTTCTATCCAGCAACAGGTATTCTGAACTACGCTCAACTATCGACGAAGATGCCCAGTGACTTCAGAAGGGGATAGACGACCTCACAGACTCCCTTGATTCCCTGGACGAAGTCATCCTCTAAAATAGGAGGGGACTTGATCTCCTGTTCTTGCAGCAGGGAGGTCTCTGTGCTGCCCTTAAGAAGGAATGCTGCTTTTATACCAGCAAGGCAGGAGTAGTAAAGGACAGTTTGAGGGAGGTTAGAGAAGGATTAGAAAAGAGAGAGAGAGGGAGCAACAAGAAATCTGATACAAGAACTGGTTCTCTACCTCTTGGCTATCCACTTTATTGCCTAAACTTCTGGGCCCCTTTGGGTCTTATATTGCATTTTTCTTTTGGCCCATGGGCCTTTAGGTGTTTGACAGATCTTATCAAGCAACAGGTAGATAGCCTTGCCACAAAGCCAATTCAAATCCACTATCAGAGGCTGGCCATGAGTAGAGGTAACGATGGGGAAGGCGACATTCTGACATTCGCCTGACACTCGCAGTTCCCACTTAGCTTAAATAAGCACTATTCCTCCCCAGGGTCAAAACGGCCTTCGGACCAAGACCCTTGAGCAGCCCCAGCCGGGGACCTAGAAAGGCCCCTCTCCCATAAAAATGGGGATCTCTTTCCCAGCGGTGGCTCGCCAAAGACAGGAACCTTTCTGATTCTCAACTCCCCCTAAGACAGTAACTTTGATGGATGGCAAAGATATCCAAAGACGGGTATGGGTGAGAGCGCCTCAGAATGATTCTAAGACAGGCAGCCATCAGCCCTAAGTTCCTCTTGGAGGAGAAACATCTTTGCTGCTCCTATTATTATACCAGAGAAGGGGAGATGTTGGGAACCATCACCATTCTCACTACCTCAGGCCTCTGAGATAGAAAATTATTGCCTCTTAAAAAGTAAGCAGAATGTTTAGCAGAGCATTTGTAGACACAGGCTTGCGGTTTTACAACCAGTTAAAGAATAGCTTAGGATAGTCTCCCTGTTGCAGCTTTACAACCAGTTAAAGAATAGCTCAGGATATTCCGCCTGCTGCAGTTTTACAGCCAGTTAAAGATTAGTTCAGGGCATTCCTTCTACTGACCCTTTCACCCTGCCCACATGCAAACCCCCGTCTACATCCTGCCCATGGTCCTATATAGGCCTCCTGAGAAAATAAAGTTTGACAGCTTGATCAGAATATGGACTTGCTGTTGTTCTTCTTATCCCTTAGCCCTCGATTCCCCTACGTGTCTTCCAGTTCATCGTTGGCTGCCCCGTGGGTTGGGGCAATCTGGTGCCCTCATCTGGCCTCCACAGGTACCGTTGTCATACTGGTACAAATAAATTTATGCAGGCACACATATACACATCAAATAAACAAACCCATGTTTAGAAAGTATTCACATTTAAAAAATAACACACATGTAACATTCTGCACATGTGTGTACATTCTCTGAAAAACTACAATATTGTATACTCATGTCTCTTTCTTTGGAAATTTATTCATTAAAAGACAGTTTGTAGGCTATCATATATTTTAAAATGACCTTTTCCAAAATGTCCTCATCTGTACTCATTTTGTGTGTGCCTTTGTATTTTCTCTATAACATCATTTAATCAACTTCCTCAAGCCTTGAATGAATCATACTCAGCTACCAAATTGCAGCTTTGCTGTAGGCTTGGCTCCTGCTGAAGTATTTTCTAGAGAGCATGCTTTGATTTCCTTCCCTTGATTCTTTCTTGTAGGAGGAGGCTAACAGCCAGTGTAGGGCCCATGGAGCATGAACATTAGTTACTTCCCTATGAGCAAATCAGAAGTCTGCTGCAAGGCCTGAAGACCACTGACATCATGATGACCTAGGTCAATGAGAGAGACAACACAGCATTTCAGATTGGCATTGCCCCTGGTTCTCAGAAGGGAATATGAAGGCCTGCCCATGTCCTCAATGAAAAAGAGTCTGCTTTTTTTTTTTTTTTTTTTTTTTTTTTCTCTTGTGATGCTGATTCTGCATCATCTTGCCCCCTTCCCCAAGAGGCACCTGCTTGGGCTCTTATCCTGCAACACTTCCTGTGTTTGTCAACACAGAGAGCACTAGGCCAGGTGGCCCACAGCTTCAGTGACTTAGAACTGCAATTCATGTCTCACTCCAGGTCCATGTCTACCAACTTCATTCTGGTGCCCAGGTGTATGCCTAGCAAAGATAGAGTGAATTTAGCAACCTTTTCACTTGGCAACTGACATGCACAACTTACCCATACATTTTTTCCCACCAAAGGGAGACACATCACTAAGGGTAATTATTTCCAGAAGGTCAGGGAAGTACAACCTACATGTGAATGAAGCAAACGGTGCCAGTGAGAAGCTCTTATATCAATCATTTCATTTTCTCGATAACTTTCTCAGATAACTTTCTAAGAATGATGAGTGGTAAATAAATGTTCAAGCTTGGGCATGAACTCTGTGAGTTCTTATGGTTTTCATGCACAAAAGGAAATGGATGTCAGCAGGTGAACTGTGCATGGCTTGGGACCATACTGTAACCCACAGGAGGAACTGAACTAAGAATGGGAGTAAGACTTAGGAAACTCGATCATTTGCTACTTAAAATGATCTAAAGGCAGCACAAACATTTAAACTTCTCTTTAGCTACAGAAAAACAAATTTAATTATTTTTAGAGTGAAGGTAGGTAGGTAGAGGGGAAGGCATTAGAGTTGAATTCTCCAAGTTTCCACGATATTGGAATACTCTATAACATATCCTACTTAAATATGGAATCTTAATGTCAGAGCTCAGCATTTTCAATGTGACAAGTATGACTTAGGGGATTGAGGCTATTGGCTAACATAATCTAGAGATGTCCAGAGAAATTAAGGTTTAATAAAACAGCTTCAGAAATGTTCACATGGTGAAGAAATGGCTTGTCTATAGTGAGGATCCGAGTTAAATCCCCAGCATCCTCATAAAAGCAAGGCATTGCAATATGTCCCTGTAACCCCAGCATAGGGGAGGCAAAAATAGGAGGATGCCTGGGGCTCTCTGACCAACTTAGAAAGTTGTTCCTGTAAGTTCCAGGTTCAGCCTCAGAAAAGTGGGAGACACACAAAACACAGAAGGAGATGCTGTAACTTTAAAGAATAGCAACAGAATAAGGGAAATGTAGTAAAATGATGCACTTGAATTTTCCTCTCTGTCCTATGAGTCTGAGAAACAAACTCAGGGTCTTGCACATGCTAAGTAAGTATACATGGCCTATCACAGAGAAACCTCTGGAAGTCCTCTCAGGGATACTTTGTAACAATAAAAACTGAGTGTTAGCTCTTATCCCTCGTCCCTTCCCCGACCCCCATCCCCAGCTGGAAATTTAAGCTAGAACCTTGTGCATGCTAAGTACACACATCGTCAACAAGATACACCTATTACCTTAAACCTAATTTCTTAATGAAGGGCTAGTGTTCAGTGTTTTGTTACAGCAATGAGAGCAGATGACTGTAAGGGACAGGAAGGAAAGGCTCATGGGAAAGTTACATTGTTTGATAGAATCCCCATGCTTTATTTCTGAGCTAGATTCAAAGGCACTGCTGTAAAACATGAGGAAACTATAGAACCGTCTAGGCTCAGTCTGCTCAGCATGTGGCTCGTAGACATTTTTCTAAGTTCGAAGTCAGAGGCTGCTGCTAAGCAGAGCTGGAGGAGTGAATGGAGGAATGAGTGCAGGGAAAACTGAAAGTCATGATCAGCCCCCATCCACCCAGGGAACCTGGAAGCCTACTGGCTTCTCAGCTTTTTTTTTTTTCCCCATGGTCTAATAAGATATGCCTGAGAAATGTTAACCAGTGACATAATAGTTACTCTGTCATCTCCCACACATGACCTCAAGTGCCTGTTACATAATGGGGTCTCTGCAAAAGAGATTTCTAAGAGCTCACTCCTCTAGGAGACTCTTAAGGCTGGATTTTCTCTGTGTTCCTTTCTCTGCTCCTCTCTTAGGATCTGATATTCCACCCAGTAGTGAGATGCCCCTTCCTCGTGTCTTTGCTAGTCTCCTAAAACTCCCCAGTCCACGAGGCTTGTATTTGTCCCACATCTGTGTGAGCTAGAATCATGTTTCACGCACTAGGCTACTAGGTTGGAAGTATTTGTTTAAAGTAGACATGCCAGAAAAGGATTGAAGACAGGGTTGTAACAGTTTCATATCCTTGAAGTCTGGACCCCTTCCCACAGCACAGTAAGTAGCCAGCGCTGGATGTGGGGAACATCCGTACAAGTCTTGACACTGTCCAAAAAATCACCTTCCTGATGTGATTGGGACGGTTACAAATTCAGTTCCATCAGTTCCAACATCCTGAACACAGCCATTGTTGGTGAAACAAACACTGGAGCCTAGAAAGGGCATCAACATCTCAGTGATAAATACAAGGCTGGGTGCTGCAAGCTCTCTCATTCAGAAGTTTGGTTTATTTAAAAAAAAAAAAAAAAAAAGATGGCTCCTATTTGTTTTTGTAGCTGTATCGTCCTCTAGTGGAAGAAACTTGCATGGCGGCCAAAAGTGGATTTACTGCAGGAGAGGAAATCACACACAGCCATTCTCACAAGTGCCCCTTCCCATCACAGGTCACACACAAACACAAAAACTCCAGGGTGTCTGGGGATAGCCAAGCCCTGCTGTTTATTAAAATTCTGGGGGACACTATCATGATAAAATTTTAGATACTCCTTAAACCTTGTGTTGTATTTTTTGTTATTTTGTTTTTTTATAGGTATATATTTATTTATTATGTTTTACTTATTTTAAATATCGATCCCAGTTCCCTCTCCCTCCCTTCCTCCCATATCCCCTGACTCCCCTCCCTTCTCACACCCACCCCCAACTGGGAGGGTGATGCCTTCCAGGAGGGATAAATAGTGAATATTTTTAACATTTCAAAGGCAACCAGCATCCTGATGCAAGTCACACAGGGTGAGAAGGAAGGAGGAAGGGAGGTGAATGCACTCATGTGTACACAGTACACACACACACACACACACACACAGAGAGAGAGAGAGAGAGAGAGAGAGAGAGAGAGAGAGAGAGAGAGGGAGAGAGGGAGAGAGGGAGAGAGAGAGAGACAGAAAGAGACAGAGACTGATTGACTCTGTATCTGGCTGCAAAAGGCCAGGAAAGATCTGAACTGTTAGAGGGTTTTGCATAACAGGCTGAATGTTTGCATTTTATTTTTCTAAAATAGATTTAAATATGAACTTAGGTGAATGTGTATGGGTTTTTCTTTGCTTGTACATGTGAGTGCACATGTGGAGGGGCATCCTCTCTCAGGCATTGTGTGTGACAGGGTCTGTAACAGATCTGGGACTTGCTAATTAGAGGCTGGCTGGCCAGTGAGCCCCAGGGACCAGCCTGCCTCCATCTCCACAGCACTGGACTTTTTAACACAGGATACCATGCTTAGCTTTCTGACATCAATTCTGGGCATTCAGTACAGGTTCACACTCTTGCAAGTCATGCACTTTACTGAGCTGTCTCCCAGGGTCCTGGTAAGTGGATTTTTACTCTCCAGCAGCCCACCACATTCTGGTGTCTCTTTAGGTTCCTCCAAGGTTGACTAAAGCCAAGATCTTCCATCTATTTATGTCTTCAGACAAAATAATGGAGTGGGGAGAGGAAGGCCAAGGCAAGAAATGCCAAAAAGGGTGTGCCAAACATAGACTGGTTGTGTCTCCCAAAATTCATATATTGGCATGTCTACCTGCAATGTCTAAGAATGTGTTTGAAGATGGAACTCTTAAAGAGAGTTCAGAGACAGAGAAGGCCATGAGAGGCCCTGCTTCAGTCTGACTGGCAGCATCCTGTGAAGAGGTCAGAGCACAGACTCTCAGGAAAAACCCTCTAGAGATGGAGGAGGTGTATAGCCAGCTGCAGACTAAAGACAGAGGTTCAGAAGAAAGTAAGCCCCTCTCAACACTTTGACCTCAGACTTCTAGCTCGAGGGACTGTGGGAAAATCAATATCTCTAGTCTGTGGAGTCTTGTTAAGACAGCCCCAAGCAAATCAGAGTTCGGAGGCAGTGAGGACAACTGGAGCTGGTTCCTACCAAGAGCCTGCTGGGAAACAGCATGTAGCATATCTCAGAACTCCACTGTTAGTGAAAGCAGGGACTGTGTCATTAGTCTCGGTAGGAACTAACTCCCTTAGCTGAGAACTGTATCCAGGAACACCTGTTCCTTCTACTTTCTGACTATCCTATAAATGATGGGATTCTTACAGCAGATACATGTGAGCAATGGGAGAGGACTCACTGAATTCCAGGGAGACTGTCCATCTTTCCTGCAGGTAAGCCAGAGATTGACCAAGTGATATAGATACAGATTGAGCATCAGCCACCCTTGCTATACTCTTCTCTCACAACTGTCTGCTTTGCAAAGATATATCAATCACAGGACTGCCAAAATGACTACCACAGCAGCAAGCCCCATTCAGGAACACGTCTTTCCTTTTTTGTCTTCTAAGTTTAGGCCAAGTGGCTTTGCAAGGGAGCCCTTCTGTGACCACACAAATGACTGCTACCTGCAGACCTTCAATGTGCTGGAAAGACTGTCTCAGCCTACCATCCCAGCCCCCCCCCTCTGTCCCTGCAGTGGAGCCAATAACACTAAACCTCATGAGACTTTGCTCACGTGGCTTTTTTATTGGATGATTTATGCATGTTCACTCAGTGCTTCTGAATCCTTATGAGAGTACGATGCTCACAGCAGCTGCACAAAACAAGGTGCATGCCGGCAATCACTTTATTTTATTTTTATTGGCCGATTTGTCATCTGCCCTTTTAATGGTATTCATTGTTCCTCCAGTAACTGATCCAAGCTGAGGCCAACACACTTGCATCACAGTGTGTCTCTGTAACCTGGAAGGTGCTCTTAGATACATTGTCACAGGAGATCCCCCACCCCCAAACACACACACACACACACACACACACACACACACACACACACACACACAGGGCACACCACAGCACAGCCAGGATATACCCTGAGAACTCTGAAAATCTGCAAAGCAGAGGCCAGAGCAATGGTTACTTGCAGGGGTGTGACACAGCCACACCAGGTCACAGGTCTCTGGATTCCAAGCTCTGGGTCCTCTAATTTCCAGATGCCATATGAAAACATCAACATGCATTTCACCTGTAACATAGCACCGAACGGCTATGGCTCATGTGTCTTCTGGAGAAATCCCCATGAGAGGCTGACCCCTCGATTGACAGCCCTTCCCCGTTCTTAATTGAAATTGCTTTGTTATTGGACTAACAGTGGTTTTCATCTGCTACCATGCAATTAAGTTCCTTGCTGTGTGAGAAAGAAAAGACACCATAGTGAATAAGAGGCGCTTATTTCGCCTCTCAGAAATCTGTTTCCTGGGCTGGGTTAAGCCAGTGGGGCAGCAATTGCCTGGCATGCATAAGACCCAGGGTGCCATTCTCTGGCGCTGCAAAAAGAAATGACTCAATTGGCTTGGTTTTCTTAGGTTTGTTTTGGATTTGGCTGTGGACAGGGTCTGTAATGATGTCCTCAGCATTCCTCAGAGGGTAGGGAGAAGAAAAGACAGACAAGGACTGAGTGATCTAAGACAGTACAGGCTTTTATACTGGGCAAAACCTGCAGAGGGAGGGAGGTCTCTGTAAGAACCAGAGCCCACCATCTGCTTACAAGCTGGCAAAAGGAGGGGGCCATGAATGAGATTTAAGTTTCCATTTGGCCACTGCTAAGGGTTAGTTGTGAATAGTGAGTTGGCCATTACTGTGGTTCCATGGGACATGGAAGGTGAGAATCTAGGGAAACATCTTTTTGTTTTGCTTTGTTTGTTTTAAAAATCAAAATTAGTGTACTTAGGGGAATTGTTAATGGCCAACCAAATAGAGAAGCTTTACAAAGTGGCGTGGCACTAGCAAGCCTGGCTTTTATCTCTGTGTATCTCCTATCTCCCACAGAAGCCAGAGCAACCCAAGGGTTCATGTACTCCTTTCCTCAGACTCTCCCAGGGGCTTCTAGTCACAATGACAAGAAGAGTCAAGATCATAACCAGACCCCTTCCACCTCACTCACTATGGTCATTTCTCATCATCTGTTTCCACCTCACAGACCTCCTGCCAATAATTTTAACATGCAGTGTGTGTGTATATGTGTGTGGCGGGGGTTCTCTCCTCCACCTGTGCTGCCTTATGGCAGATAAAGGGTGGGGTCAGGTCTCCCATGTTCTTGGGGCCATCCACCCACTCTGTCAATAAGGACAGCTCTTCTGTGCTGTTCAGGTGAGGACAGGGCTTATTTCCTGAGCACCACAGCTGGGAAGGGGAGGGTCAGCTCCCCTGTCTGTTGTAGGTGGTGAGGCGTGAGGGGTAAAGGGGGCCATCCCTCTTTCACCCACATGAATGCATGAGAGGCAAGTCATGGGGACAGCTTTCCCACTCTCACAGCTCTGGGGCTGGCTCACCACACCTCCACCTATTGATTGGCACTATTGTGCTGCCCATGTGAGATGCAGAGCCTACTCTCCTGAGTGCTGCAGCTGGTGGGGTATAGGGATGGCTCTCCTGTTCATATGGCCTCAGGGCCATCATGGTTCTGGGCATGACCTGCTTCCAGAAGTTATAATAGTGTCATACTGCTCCATGCCGGAGGTGCTGGGTAGACGAATGGGTGAACTTCTTCCTGTTCCAGGTCTGGTGACCTGGAGTGGAGCTGTGTTTGTCTTCCAGCATTCTGCCAGGTTCTTTCCCATTCTTTGACTCAATAGATACTTATTAAGGGTTTTAAAAACTAAGCACTGGGTGGGCAGCACAAAAACCAAGCAAAACAAAACAAAAGCAAGCAAATCACCTAGTGCCTGGCACAGCACTCTGAGAAAAGGTCTGAAAGACACAGGAGGCAAGGGTGTGTGCTCCTGGTAGAAAACTCCAGCAAAGGAAATAGCAAGTGCACAAGGCTTGCGCACACACGTGCACACACACACACACACACACACACACACACACACTCATCAATACCCGTGGCAGGTGGGAGAGCTGGCCCTGAGGCCATATGAGCAGGAGAGCAGCCCCTGCCCCCACCAGCTGCAACACTCAGGAAAGCAGTCCCTGTACCTGACCTGGGTAGCACAATAGAGCCAACCCCATTGGTAGAGGTGGGGGTGAGCCAGTCCCAAAGATGTGAGCATGGGAAAGATGTCCCCATTACTTATCTGTCATATGGTGGCATGAGCAGGGGAAAAAATGTCCTGCCCTCTTCCATCCCTGCCCAGGAATGTCCAAGGCAGGTAGGAAAGCAGTCCCTGAGATCGTACGATCAGGAGAGTTATCCCTGCTTTTCATCAGCTGCAGCATTCAGGAGAGTGGCCCTATACTATGTCTGGGCAACACAGTAGAGCTGGCCCTGAAGGTGTGGGTGTAGGAGAACAGACCCTGAGGACATGAAAGCTGGGGAAGTGGCCCAGTCCCTTGCTCATTGATGATGCTGAGGACAAAGGAGCTCTGGCGGGCTGAACAACCCTGCATCTACCCAGGCCTGGAACCAGGGTAATGAGCTGGCCTACCCCAACATCTACCACATCTGTGATCTGCTGAAATATGGATAAAAGGGTTTACTGTGCAAATCACTGTGTCACACCACAGTCTCCAAGATAAGATTTGATTTTTCCCCCTTTCTCCCTTTTTCCTCTTAAACTTTATTTTAATTTATTGGGGGACATTGCAAGGGCAGAAGGTGGCTATGAGGGGATGGGGTAATGAATGGGATGGAGATGCATGATGTGAAAGACACAAAGATAAATAAGAAAACTTTTAAAAAGGAATGGGTAAAAATATGTATGTGCTATTGGAGTTTTGTGCTGCCATTATCAAAACTAATTTGCCTGTGGGCTCTACACATAGTGAACTGGCTATGTAGCTTTTTGCAATGAGTCTGTCCAGTCCTCTTAGAATATAGAGAACTGGGTGCCTTGTGACATTGGCAGAGAAGGAATGATAACAGGTAAACATTTCTCATGATCAGAGCAGAGCAGAAAAAAAAGGGGGGGGGGGTGGATGCCTGAATGCCTGCTCCTGATTTTCATGCAAAGCTTTAAATCTACTTAAAAATAATCTGATGTTAAACGTTCTGTATCCAACTTAAATCTCTCATGTTGACTACTAGTCAAGAAATAAAAAAATAATAACAGAAATAGGGACTACTGTTGTGGGGCTGAATTTCTTTGGAGCAGACACTGAAAAAGGAAGGTATAAAATAAATATGGGGACTGACTCCAAGAAGAAGAGTGAGGGGAAGGGAATATGGATTAATTACGTTTCTGTTCTGTGATAAAATGCCAACACCAAGGCAAATTGCTAAAGAAACAGTCTATTAGGGCTTATGGTTCCAGGGAGTAAAGAGTCCTCATGACAGCAGAGAGAAGGCACGGCAGCATGGGGAGACTCTGGGAGCTCACATCTTTGAACACAAGAATGAAGCAAAGAAAGATAACTGAGAATGGTATAAGGCTTTGAAACCTCAAAGCCCACCCCCAGTGCCATACTTTCTCTATCAAAGCCACACCTACCCAACAGCATTCAAATCATTACATGTAAGGAGTAGGTTTTTCTGCCTAATGCCAGTCTTGTTCCACCACCGCACCAGCCCCAAATACCGCACTGAGACTCTGTATTTGATATAATGCTGTTGGCCTGTTACTTGTTTCTTATCGACTAGCTCTGTCTTAAGTATTAACCCATTTCTGTTAATCTATGTATTTCCACATGGTCTCATCTTACCGGGGAGTGGGCCAGGACCTCTGTTCTCCAGTTTCTCCATGCTGACTCCTCCTTCCTACTTCCTCGAATCCTACTTGTCTCCTAGTTCCTCCTATCTGGCTTTCCTATTGGCCAACAGTGCCATTCATTAACCAGTATGAGAAACATTTATAGAATGACATCTCCCATCATCTCCCCTTTTCTGTCTAAATAAAAAGAAGGGTTTTAACCTTAACATAGCAAAATATATAACACAACAGTTATCAAGTAAGAATCACAGTTAACAATATTTAGTCCATTAACATTTAGCAAGATTTAAGAAAATATTCCATCATCTATTCTATCTTTGTGAGTCTAAAGTCCTATATGTAACTTATATTTAATCATAACTAAGGAAAACTATAACCATAACTATCTGTCTTCAATCAAAGACCACAGAAGGATAGTATATAAACTCTAGAAATGACAAAGACAACTCACTGCCTGATCAGTCACCTGAAGTTCTTCTGTAATCTTCCATCTTCAGCCCATAGGCCATAGTGTGTCTGGCAGACTCCTCAGCGAAGCAGGAAACTTTAAACTATCCATCTGTATTGGCAGTTTGTCAGTTACTTTTCTCTGTATCCTGCATACTGTCTGTCACAGACTCTTCCATGAAGCAGGAACTCGGTAGCAATGTCCATCTTGAATCAGCAGTCACTTTTCTGTGGGTCCTGCATGTCCAGTTTATATAGCACAAAGTCAAACAGTCCAGACAAGAACAGCGTCTTGTCCACATGGCTAGTCTTGGCATATTGGAAGTAAACTTCATAAGGCGTTTCTTCAATGTCCATCTTCCTTTCTGACACAGGTAGTGTTGCCAGGAGCAGTTATGTCTCACTGTCAAGAAAAACCTTAAACCATTTTAAATGCCATATTCTTTAGGTCTTTGAAAGGTTTGAAGAATGCCTATTTATCTCAAATACATCTTGAAAAACCTAAGTAACTTAACTCTAAGTTTTGATTATCATAGGTAATTATCTATAATCTGTACTAAGTTATACATTTTTAAATGAACTATATAGACACAATACCTAAACAAGAGGAGAAATATACATATCACAAAATGACCTTAAATTGTATCAATAAATGAAAATCCATTCCAAAACAAAATATCCATTTTTATACCATAATCCCCTTTTTACCTTTAAAAAGAATTGGCTATGATCATTAACCATTTATAACCAACGTCATTTAAATGAAAACAAACATTTATAAACAATATTTCAGAATTTGGGCGTTGTTCTTTCCAAACTGCTTCCTGCTGATGGGGGCGCTGTCATGGGGCAACTAAGAAGATGCAGAAATCTTGGCTGTAGTCTGCAAGGCTGTTATGCCTCAACTATTTTGAATGTTGGATCACCTACAAGTCTGTTTCAGGGGGTCTGGCTTGATCAAGCCACATTAGTCTGGAATGAATCCACAGCTTTTCATTTTCTGTGGAAACAAAAATTGAAATCCTTTTTCCCAGTAACTTGTCCTTAGACTTAAATGTTGAAGTCAAAGCATTTTTAAAATATATAAATTGAATTAATCCAGCAGTATTTACTTTAACAGTTGTTTCCTCAGCAGTCAAATGATATAAAGACAATATAATGCCATACAGTATACAGATTCTCTCTGAGCTTTCCACCTTTACATGGCTTTATTATTACTCTGTTTCTTTTATATTTTATTTTTTTACTTTTTGAGACAGGGTTTCTCTGTGTAACTTTTATCTGTCCTGAAATTTACTCTCCATACCAGGTTTACTTTGTAATTACAGATCTGCTTGCCTCTGTCTCCAGAGTGCTGGGATTAAAGGCGTGTGCCACCACACCCAGCTAGCTGTTCTCTGTCTTTTTATTATTTTTTAAACCATTTAATCTTTTTCTTTTTCTCTCCTAAGCCTTAGTATATTTTAGAACACACTGTAAACCTTTAGTGGTTTTTCTTAATGTGAATCTGTCTTTACTGTAAATCTTTATCTTTGTCTGGCCACGAGTCTTTTATCTGGTAAACAACAACATTGTTAAAATGAAAATCATAGTTGTTTCTGCCGTGGTTTATCAAAGATGGCGGCAAGTACCTTTACCACCAGCAGTGAGAGCTGTGCTCATGGCCTTGGTCTATGCTACATCTAGCAGCATGCTGCCAGCTTGGAGATGTGGTCACTGCCATTGCCAGCTCTCATACACACCAATGAATTGTTAACAGAGTTTCTTAAAAGCCATGCGGTTTTTTTTTTTTTTTTGCCGCTATGTTGAGGAGACAGGAATCTTCCCTTAAAGGAGCTCGTGTCTCGCAAAGCAGAGTCCAACTGAGAAAAATGCTGCTACCAAGAAACCTTGTTTGTCTCTGTTCTTTTGTTTCTAAAACCCCCTTTTAAGCTTTTGTTAAATTTTAAGTGGAAGTTTAAGTGGGTGCCATATTTAAGGAGTAGGTTTTTCCGCCCACTGCCAGTCTTGTCCCTCTGCAGGGCCAGCCCCATATAACACACTGAGACTCTGTATTTGATATAATGCTGTTGGCCATAAGACATAAGAGCCAGACTCCAATAAAAGGGATCTATGCAGGATGATGACCACTCGAGATCTGGGGGTTGAGTCTTATTGGTGACTATGGGCATCTCTCTACATCTCATCTCATCAATTTACAGTAGCTTCAGAGATATTAGAAAGAACAAGTGTTTATTGTCTAGATTCTGATGCTTAATTCTTGGCTCTATGGAGAACTGAGATGTAGGCAAGACTAGCACTTTGCTAAACTATCTCTGTGCCATTCACTTGAGAGTGGTGACTAATTTTATATGTCAACTTGGCCAACACATGATGGGTGATATATGGTCAAATATTGGCCAAAGAAGGTTTTGTTTGTGTCTTTGTTTAAGTTTAGATTAACATTTAAATCTTTCTTGCATACTCCATTCTTTGGCCCCACTTACCTACATCTGTTAAGATGGTTGATAAACATGTCATAAAGATCAATCTTCAATGTCAACTTGGCTGCCTTTAGAACAGTGGTTCTCAATCTTCCCAATGCTATGACCCTTTAATACAGTTCCTCATACCATGGTGACCCCCACAACCCATAACATTTTTCCATTGCTACTCCATAACTGTAATTTTGCTACTGTTATGAATTATAATGTAAATATCTGTTATGCAATCACTGTGGAGGTTGTGACCCACGGGTAGAGAATCAATGATTTCGAATAACCTAGAGGATACATTTCTGGGTGTGTCTGTAGAAATCTTTCCAGAAAAAACTAAAGGAATATGGGAAAGCTACCCTGGATATGGCTTGCACTCAGGTTCCCAACTAAGTAGAAGGATCAAAAGGAAATGAGCCAGCTTATCGACATTATTCATTGCTCTCCACTTCCGGGGAGACAATATGACTAGCTGCCCTTAATTATTCAGTTTTGAAAATTCATTCTCTGTGTCTCCTGGCCTTTGGATTCCAAAAAGTCAGATTCTTGCAACTGAAAGCTCCTTTGCCCTCAAAACTGAACTGGCTGCATCTTATTTCAAGATTTTGCATTGGAGCTCAAAAGTCAACATTCAATTTATGTGTTTTCCTTCAGATCTGTCCTGGATTATGAGCTGCTGCACTACCTGGCAAGACAATGTATCCCAAAATGATTTACTGAGAAGTATACACACACACACACACACACACACACACACACACACACACACGTATGCTAATAACGCTGGTATGCTAACTCACTATCCACATATACAAAGTAATTGGTAATATTTTTATGGCTGATGCACTAAAGCAGAAGCTAATAACCTTTTATTATAATGCAATAACATTATAGAAAAACAAAAATGAGTGTCAAATAAGATCAAGGACAGACATGTGGTGAAGCATCCCCACCATCTCCTCAGAACCAATCTGTCTCACCTCCTGCTCACCCAAGGTTGTGTTATGATTTAAAACATAGTTGTAAATTTTTCAGTTCCACTTTGCAAGGATCTGACTGATAGGACAGATTTACTTCCACAAAAGACATGATAAAATCTGTGATGACTTTGTCTCAGGCAGTATTAGCTAGCAATCACTAATAGTAAAGATAAATTATATTTGGAGCCAACTACTTCTAAGCTATGCATCCCATCTCTTCTCTATCTTAATGGAGTTATATTTCTTAGTCATGAAGATTCTAAGTATACGGGGTTTGCTAGGAGGCAAACTAATCATTTTATTGGTGACAATATTAACTATCCTATACTAATATTTGATATTTTTAAATGTTAGGTGCTTTCTCTCTGGCCCGTAAACATAGATAACACATGCTTGCCTTGGTATATAGTCTCTGACAAATAAATTCTGAGACACTGTTTATGTGTGTATGCAGAAACTTTCTTTTATTTGCTTTTATACAAAATACCATAACCTTTCCTGTAGAACACATTGCAACTGTTTGTCATTGGGCTGGGAAGCTTTGTTATGGCCTTCGCCCAAAGCAATAATGAGCTGACATTTAGATGGAGTCAAACATCTCAAATGGGTTGTTTCATTTTAGTTTTGTTTTAAAGAAAATCCAGGCTGATTGAGCAACTTCAGATGGCCAGAAGAGAGTAACCAGGTAACATTGTGGCAGTCTGTACTCACAGAATAAGGCTTCATGGTTCTGAAGATGTGTGATAGGGGAGAAAAATGTCTGCAGTGTCAAGGTCAAATATACAACACAGAGAGAGGCAGACATCTTGAGGTCAGACACTGACCACAGTCTACTAACTTGCAGCCAAGCCTGTATTCTCATGATTAAACTGGAAGATATAAGCCAGACAAGGGTCTTTGTTGAAAACTCCATGTGCACAAAACACTACACAGACTGTGTCATAGACACAAGATTACAGCTGCCACTAACAAACACTACATTTTATTTAAAGACTACTGTTGGGGAACAGGGGTGATATTTCAGTCAGTAAAATGGTTGCCTCAAATTCATGAGGATACCAAACTTGAGTTCGATACTCCAGACCCTATATAAGTAACCCAGACATAGTGGTACATGCTTGTAATGCCAGTGCTTGGGAATTGGCCTAGCCCACATGGTGAGGTCCAGAGCAAGGAAGGTCTATCCTCAAAAAAAAAAAAAAAAAAAAAAAAAAGTGAAAACGATCCTAGGAACAACCAGAGGGTCCTCTTTGGCATCCACACATACATGAATACACTCATGCACATGTACCCTTAACTCAAATGTACCTGCACGCGTGCACACACACACACACACACACACACACACACACACACACACACACACACACCAAATAAGAAAGTAAATAAATTAACAAACAAATAAACCAGTGTCAGGGGCTCAGAAAATGACATCCCCCAAATTGGTAATTTGATAAGCTGACAAGTTTTAGAAGTAGCCTCAGATCAAGGTCCCTAGAGTCTTTCCTTGTCACACTCATGGAGGCTTTGTGCAAAGTTCCTGTTTTGATCTGAGCAGATCTTCCAAAAGAGAAGTAAAATTGCCTTCATGTGTCTTGCTGGAACTTCAGCAATCAGGGAAGGCTGAGTGCATTTTGCCAGAAGAAAGGCTGAAACATATGAACACAGTTGAACAGACTTGTCACTCCAACCTTCCTGTATTCTTTGCACTAGGGAGGAGGGAAGAGATTACTTTATAAACTGATGTCTATTATACTACCCCAACAAATATTGTCCCAGATCATAGTATAGTCTCTAATCTCAGATATTTCCCCTAAAACTCATAGCCAGCTAAGTTGGGGAGGAGTATACAAACATCTGAGTTATTTGGGGCTTACAAGTATACTTGTAGTGTCTTCCAATAGCATTAAGTGTTTGTGGCAACTTTTTCCTCTCATTAATCTGATTTTTATGAATTTATAAAGAGAATGGAGTTTGTCTTCATGTCTATATCAAATATGAACCATTGCATCTCTTTGCTGTGATTAGTTTATTTCCTACTTAGGTTGATTATTTCAAGAAAATGAGTTTGAAGCATGATGCATCCTAAGACAGTGTTCACAGGAAAATCACACCAGAAACGAGGTAATAGAAGGATGAAAGGCATGGAGCCTTGATGGCATTTCTGCTAAGATTGCCCCCATCCTGATCTCTCCAGAGCTCTGTGGTGGGAATGACAGTAGAGAGTTACCTTACTTGAGGCAGAGGGGCCCTTTACATCCTTGCAGAGTGACATCTGCCATTGGCTCTTGGAGAAGGTGGGGATGATTAACTAATAGAAGGTTCAAGGAATTTGCAGGAGCAGAAATGCCATCTATCCATGTCAGGTCTGGAATAAAAGGGCAGTGTTGTGAGCTGTCAGCAACCGATGTGGCCCTCATGAGAAGGAAGACAGCAACTGAAAAATGGAACTTGGATTTGGCACCAACAGCACCTGCCATTACACCCTTGTTATCTCAGAAACACCTACTGGCACCTGAGCCTTCCTCACCTATTTTTCCTGCACAGAAGCAGACAACAGACTCTTAGCTCATCTACCCATAGCCTTCAATCAGTCATAAAACCTCTAGCATCTTAAGAGGAAAAAAAAATCTAGAAATGAGTTGCAAAGTCACCTGTCATGTCATGCAGTAATTCTTTATATAGTCTCATGGCAGACATAAAAACAGTATTTGCCCATATTTACACATCCAACTGCTTTTTACTGAAATCTACTCTGAACCAGTCACTCTGCTGGTTCCAATGAAATAGTACAGCATGCTGCTTGAACAATGATGAAGTAAGTATGTGGCAGCTTTGGGACCTCCAGTCTTCATATTCAGGGGGTGTTAAAACCTACACTTAGTACTTTAAATCCATAAATAGGTAATGTGTCCTTGGTGTAACACAGAACACACACAAGAAACCAATCTCATAAGAGCATGACCTGGTCCATGTCCCAAGGACATTACAGAACAATGGAGATTATTGATGGCACCAATGACTTTTTGTTAATGATTTTATTCCTCAAAGATGGGCAAGGCATTTCATTTGGCCTGCCTTTGTCATGTGGTAGACCATTGTCTAACAAAATGGAAAGGTACTTGAAGGAATAAGCCCATTCTGCACCTCAATATGGTGTTTAATTGGCTCTGGAACAGACAGGATGGCGCATGTCCCATAGGCTCCTTCACTCCACAGCTCACTAGTGTGCAATGCATCAAGTGCCTGCCAGAGAATAAAGACTGACATCTGTCCTGTTGGGACCACATCAGACAAAATAAAAACTAAATTAGATGGTTTCATTTCAGTATTACAGATAAAACACAGTCCTAGAAAATGAGGTTAAATGCCTGCCATAATATGGAATAATTTGGAAACAGATATGTCTAACATCCTCATACAAAATGTTTGGTTATTTTCAATAACATGTGAATTCTAAAATGTAGACATCAATGTAATTTCAAATTTTATTCTTCTGTCAGACGCAATTTTTATTCCAAATAAAGATTCATTAGCCCTTACGTTTTTTCCCCCTCCAAACCAGGGAAGGAATTTATATATTTATGACTAATGCCAGTGACTAATTCTGCCTCTCATTAGAGAAATTTGTGTAACATGCCTATGTATAATTCTTGTGTCTACGTCTCCACTCCCCCTCTTTGATCTCCCTCTAGATTTTTCTGTGCGTAAGGGAACCTGCAATCAAGAAGTCATGACAGAACACCTACACCAGTTATGGTGGATATGAGAATAAAGAAAGTAGTGTTATCCACTAATAATCATCTCTGTATTACACAAATAATATAGGGTTGAATGCAAATCAATAAAAGCTAAAAGTAAAGGGGTAAATCTGGGGGCTAAGATATTGTTGAAAGATGGATGATGAACAGGAAAAAACCTGGAAAAACAGAATTTTTCAAGAATATATATAAATTTCACAGTTGCATCCTGGATTAGAGAAGTCTCAGCACACATAACCAAGAAATTAATAGATAGAAGAACCCTTTATCACTTGGATTGTATTGCCGTGAGCATTGTCTACCACACCCCAGTTCATCCCTGCTTCATGATATGGAAAGACCTTTCAAAATAAGACATTAAGGGCTGGAGAGGGGGCTCACTGGTTAAGAGCAGGTACTAATCTTGCAGAGGACCTGAGTTTGGTTCCCAACACTCATGTCAGATATCTCACAACCACCTATAACTCCAGATACAAGGGATCTGATACCCTCTTCTGGCCTCTATGGGAAACTGCATTCAGATGCATATAACTGACAGACATATAGACAGACAGACAGACACACACACACATACACACACACACTTAGAAGGAAAATAATATTTTTTTCCTTCTATGTCAGTGATTTCAAAAATTAACTCATTGGGGGACCATATTGGGTGTTTCTGCTTTGGTTTAGCAACATCTGTACTTCTGTAGAAAGGGACCTCAGTAAAAGGTGAAAGATTTATACGATCTGATGAGAAACCAGAGTATGATGATCCACATCCATGCAACAAAGACATCTGCTCAATAGCAGCATTATTTGTAATAGCAAGAACCTGGAAGCAACCTAGATGCCCCTCAACTGAAGAATGGATAAAGAAGATGTTGCACATCTACACAATGGAATACTACTCTGTAGAAAAAAAAATAATGGCATCTTGAAATTCACAGGCAAGTGGATGGCACTTGAAGAAACCATCCTGAATGAGGTAACCCAGTGACAAAAAGAGGAACATGGTATGTACTTGCTCATATATGGGTTTTAGAACTAGAGCAAAGGATCACCAGCCACCAGAGAAACTAGGATACAAGGTGTATTCTAAGAGATTCATATAAGGTCCCTCACAGAAGAGGGAAGGGAAAAGACCCCCCAGAGCACAGGGGAAGTGGGGGGCAGTGAATGGAGAGAGAATTAGGAGAAAGAGAAGGGGAGGAGAGGAAAGCACTGCATCTAGGAAGATTGAGTCAGGGTAGGAATAGAAGACAGAAGAGAGAGAGAGGGGGGTGGAACCATTACTGGATTGAAGAGAAAACTGAACCTAAAGAAAGGTCTAGAGACCTACAAGACTGCCACAAACTAACAATTTGAGCAACCGTGGAAAGGCTACCATAAATGCCCTTCCTGGATAGTGAGATCAAAAACTAACTTATCCATGGATCCCTCATCTAATACCTGTTAGAAACAGAAGCAAGCACCCATTCCTAAACACTGAGTTGAACTAGAATCCATATGCAGATGGAGAGGACAAGACCAGGCGGCAGAAACACATAGAGACAGCTGACCTGAACACGGAGGAGCTAACGGGCCTCCAGACTGAAAGATGGGAATCCAGCATGGGATTGACTCAGGCTCCCCTGAATATGGGTATCAGCCAGAAGGACTGAGCAGTCTAAGGGACCTCAGACAGTGGAACCAGGATTTATCCCTGGTGCACAAAAGGACCTTGCGAACATATGCCCCATGGAGGGATACTGCCTTAATTTAGAGACAGGAGAGAAGTCCTACCCACTTCAAATGACCTGACAGAACTACATGACCCCACCAAGATGGCATTGCCCTACATGTGGAATTGGGGTGGGGGGAAGGGAGGGGAGGGTGGTCAGGGTGCATGAGATGGGGAGAGAGGGTAAGAGGGAGGGAGGGAGAGGGAACTGGGATCGACATGTAAAATAATGAATTAAATAAAAAACTTAAATTAAAAAAAAAAAGAAAGAAAAGAGAAAGTGACCTCAGGTGTTATTTGAGGAACCATTGTTCCAATCTTTTGCCTTTGTCATCTGGACTAGAGACACTGTGTATGAGGTTGCTCCAAGACAGTTGTTACATCATATGGTCTGAACTATAGGGACTAGCTCAGGGTATGCAGGTGACCTGACCTAGTCCAATCAGAATGAAGGTTAGAATCTCTGCCAGACTTCTAACCAAATTTTTCAATCTCCTTCAAGACTGGAACCTGTGAGGTTAGAAATGAATGCTATGTTACCAAGAGCCATAAGTAAAGAGCCTTTCTGAAAGCTTGACCACTACCATGCTGATTAGTTACTGTCAACCTACTACAAGCCAGGATTGTCTGGAAAGGGGAACTTCCATTGAGAAAATGCCAACAACAGATGGGCCAGAGGGGCATCTCTTTGATTAATGAATGATGTGGAGGGCAGGTGGTTACTTGGGTATATAATAAATTGGACTGAAGAAACCAGGAAGGGCAAGCAAATCAGCAGAACTCCTCCATGACCTCTACATCGGTTCCTGTCCTGACTCACTTCTGTGATAAACCATGATAAGGATGTGTAAGCAAAATAAACCCTTTCCTTCCCAAGTTGTATATGGTTGTCATGTTTCATCACAGCAGTCAAAAGTAACGTAGAGCAATGAGCATATGGAAGAAATAAAAATGATTCAGAGCCACATCCCTGAGGGAAACAGCACCTAAGACAACCCTTCCATGAGTCTGCACCATCGTTAAGTTCCTTTGCTGGTAAAGGCCATTTTGGATTGGCTTTCTATCATTTATGATCAAGAGACTAGACACAGGCTACAGAATGACACCATGTGACTTGAATTCACAAAAGTGGCTATAGCTCCCACTGCTGCTACCCCATCCCCTATTATCTCTGTGCCTCCAGACAGGTGAAAACTGCAACTCTAATGGGCAACAATCAATCTCTGGAAGCCTTCTGTCTCAATTGGCCATATGTCAACCTGAGGACATTCAGAGCATAGAAACATGGACATACCATACAAAAGACAGAAGGAATGTGACTGTCCTTAAGAGCAAACTTCAGCCAGTGGAAAACAGAAATGGGTCTCTCCCAGGCAAGACTATCCTGAGCTAGATTGAACCATATATGCTTAGTGAACATGAATGCTGGTTGCCCAGTGTTCAGTTAATAGACTGCATTCCTCCTTCCCTTTCACCTCACTCTTTCACTGATACAATCCCTGGAAGAAGTATTCAGATGAGGTCCTTTCATTCTAAATTCCAGCTTTGGGTCTTCTTTGTGAGCAACCCAGACTAATCAAGTTGCACGCAAGTAGTTTTAGGGCCAAGAGGAAGATGAGAATATTGCAGTGGGAGCCCATGCCATGGATGGCACATATAAGAGCATCCAGTAGCACAAAAGTTAGAGGGAGAAGCAGACCTTTGCTACCACAAGTTTTCCATTCTCTGTAATTATGAAAACGTCAGGAAGGGTAGCATTTGACAGATGTGGGATCAATTTTCAGCTCTAGTACTGCCAGTTAGCATCAACCTTCACAAGTGACATAGCACCTTGAAATCCGTTTGTCCTCATCAAGGAAAAACAGCATCTATTGTAAGTAGTGTTCTTAAGACTGAGAATGAATGACCATAGTGATTTGCAAACTAGAAAGCACTTGGCAAATGCACTTACATCTGACTCTGGAGTACAGAAAGGGCAGCATTCCCAGACTGAAGCCACATATGGAGGCAGAATAGGAAATCATACTAAAAATGCAATATGGAAAGATTACACTCCAGGAGAGCACTCAGCGGTGAAAAGGGCTAAGTGCATGGTTACAAATATCACCACCAGCTTATGGGGACCCCACAAGCAAACTGAGTATTGATATAAATCCATTCATTGCTATCAAAATCATATCAATTTCAAAGTTTTTCTTAGAGCATATAAGAAAGTTCCCAGGTGTGTATTTAGAAAAGAAAAAGGAAAGCCATAAAGGTATTTTATGGGCTTAGAAACTTAACTAATTTGAAATCTGCAGTTTACTGCTTCACCAAAATTTATAGGATTACAAATGTATCTGAGTCTGTGCTTTGGTCCCACATGCCCAAGGTTATTAATGGGCCAGTTGCTGGTTATTAATCTTCATTTTCTAAAACAATCCTATAGCCCTGGGCTTCTTATAAACTGTAGATCACACACATACTAAACCACACCCTGGGAGACTAATGAGACTCGAGTCAGAACCCATTAGAGCCCAGAGAGGCAAGCAAAAGTCTGGAATAAGAGCCACCCTTTAGTAGAGGAAGGTTTACAAAGTATGGTATTTATTTATTTATTTACTTTATGCATGGTTTTACACTTTAGGGGTTTTCCCCCACTTCTTGTTTTTGTTTTGGTCTTGGTTTTTTTTTTCTCAGTCTCCATCTTTTCACACAAACGTTTCTTCATTTGAAACCTAGGATTCCAAAACAAGAGAGAAAGAAGGACTGAGCCTCACTATGATTTAACAGGTGAAAGTGAATCTCTTATGAAAGGGAATATTAATATAAACGTCTACAGCTGACATTTTCTAAGGTGTGTGCCAAAAGTTTTAATTACTACCTCAATCTGTTTGAAGATGAAGAAACTGAGAGCTTTAGTGACCCATCTAAAGTCACACAGGCTAGGATCTGAGTGCAGTGTATTGCAAAGCTTGGCTTTGTAATAAATGCTGTATTATCACCCACAAGAAAAAAAAATTCACTGACTTTAATAATTTATGCTGGCCAAGAACAGAAAAGAGTGTACTAGAAAATTGCCTATACTCTCATTACTCTTTGCCAGGGTAAATGGTATTTTACATGAACTTTGAACTTGAAACTGACTCATTACCAGTGGGTTCTACCACTGGCTGGTAAGTCTTGTATCATTTGCCACTGAGAGTCTACCAGCTGCTCAGAGAGGCCCAGGTCAGATCACTTGGGGTTGAGGATCTACATAATTGGAGACAGAAAAGGAAATGTCCAATAACTCCAGCTTTCTCTTTAGTGGTAACAGATATGAAATTGTTCTATGTATTTGTGCTGAAAATGAATGGATAAAAAGCCTGGGAAATAAACATCAGGCAAAGAGTAGATATAGTTCTAAGCTACCTTCTGACCCTTCTACAGCTTTCCCAGCTTCTGTTCGTAATTTAGTTCTTGTAAGTTTGTTTCCTCTTTTGTTTTATAAAGATTAATTTCTTTTCGTTTTATGTGCAGGTATAATCTACAGGCATCTAGGCCTGTACACCAGATGTGTGCAGTACCTATGGTAGCTGGAAGAGGGTGCCAGAAATTCTGGAACTGGGATTAGAGTTGGTTGTGAGCTGTCATGTGGATGCTGGGAATTACACAGCATCCTCAGACAGGGCAGCCAGTGTTCTTAATTGCAAAATCATCTCCCTAGTCCTTATTGTAACATTTTATATAGAACTTAGATATTGCCTTAATTAGCTACACAGAGCATCCCATATAGAGGACATAATATCTCAAGTTTTTGTTCTTTCAAGAAATGTGTCAGGGAAGATCGGAAATACCTGGTCCACAGCTAATGTTCTAGTGGCAGTTCTGTGTTCTTCCAAAGTCACATCCAGATTTATGTGAGCCTAAGACTCTAAAAACTTCTCTACCATAAAGAAGATAACGCTTGAGATCCAGACAGTTTGGAAATACATTTTTAAGAGTTAGTAAGAGCGGGGAAGTTGTGGCACACACCTTTAATCTCAGCACTTGGGAGGCAGAGGCAGGTGGATCTCTTTGAGTTGGAGACCATCCTGGCCTAGTCTACAAGAACTAGTTCCAGGACAGCCTCCAAAACCACAGAGAAACCCTGACTCAGGAAAAAAAAACTTAGTAAGAGGCAAACACAAATTGGACTTGGTATTTTTTTTATCTTTATTTAATGGGGAGGCTACCAGGGAGGGAGCAGACCTGAGAGGACTGAGAAGGAAGAGTAATCAGGGTGCATTATGTAAAATTCCCAAATAATCAATAACATATTATGTTAAAAATATTAGTGGAGTTCCCCACCTCTACTGGATGACACAGGAGTCAAGGATAAGATAAGGCTGCTCATGCAGTAGAAAAAATTCAAGGAAGAATTTGATCTTCACTGAATCATAGTCTTTTAACAGACCTTACTGCTCCAGATCACCAGGTCCATTCAAAGTTACATGACAGAGCAAATCAATGCACAGCTTCCTCCATCTTGTATTCTTGCTGAGGCCATTCCAGGCTCAACTAGAATTTTCTCTCCTTGATGGAGAATCCCATAGAAAACTACCAAACTCTATTCTAGGAACCCAAGGTCGGGGTATCCCAGATGATTTATCTTAGTCTATTAAACAGTTTGCTTCTACAAAGAACAACTCCCATCAACACCTGCGGCTGCCCAACAAAACGCCAAGCTGTGGGCTTTGCCTTCAAAAACCCTGTGCTCTGAATACTTTGGGGCTACACCTACATCCCCAAATAGGTGGATGTAGCCACAGACAACTGTAATAAAGACTCACAATTGACTAGAAACTGTGTTTGACTAGTCATCTCTGGTAGCAGTTAAGGCCTCAAAAGCCCCAGCATTCAGACACTCAACAATCAGATTAGTGACCAGACCTTCTGTGTTGCAGTTAATGGCTCGTCCCAAAGTTACAGGACCCTGTCCTGGGTACCACATGAAGGCAGGGCTCATTTCAGGACTGGCATTTTCCCTTCTCTGCCTCAAGCATGGAAATTCTGAATAACTATTAGAATGAGTCTGAACCTCCATTTCTTTGTTAAAAGTTTACTTGATTTTCTCCTAGAAAGCCCCTGGAATAAAGCAAACAGGCTTGACTCTGATTCCTTCATGTGTAAGCAAAAATGAAAATAACCTTTCCATTATATTCTATGGACAGAGGGTTGTGGACTTTTCTTTCCTTGGACCATGACTATGTGTTGTGATGCTTGTCCCTTGTACATTACTCCAGGGTGGCTTGTCTATAACAGATCCATTATATGCAGCAACATGGACTGCACATTGCACAAAACTAAACTGCAAGCTTATGATGGGATTCACACCTTTTTGTCTGTGAATACATGAAGGTATACCCTACTCAGGATAAGGAACATGGGTAATACAAAAATAGCCTTTACTTTTGTACTGAATAAATCTTGATGAATATTTGCAAAGCCTTCTAAAATAAATGTTAATTCTAAGCCACTTGCTTTAGAAAAAAATTGTAAGATACTGCTACCGTTTGTAAAAAACTGAAAATACAAACTCCAGAATGATACAACATCATTCTATAGAAACAGATTAGTAAACAACACCACTACAAATTGTGAATTAATGTTCCTTGACACATCAATGGGGTGATGATCTAGTTCATGCAATCTATGTCTGTTGAATTGAGTCTCTAGAAAGAAGTGTTCAGTGATGCACAAGTCATTTTAAAACACTTTTTAAAGGATTGCTTCTTGTTTATGTGTATGGGTATGTGTTGTGTACATGTACGCCCAATTTTATGCAGGAGCCTGTGGAGGCCAGAAGAGGCACTGGGTTCCATGAAACTGGAGATACAGATAATTGTGAGTCATCTTGTGGGAGCTGGGGACAGAACTCCAGTCCTTAGCAAGGCCATTAAGTGATTTTAACCAATGAGCCATCTCTCCTGTCCCAATACTTTCTTTTTTATTTTTCAAGATAGAGTCTCATGCTCAAGATGATATTGAACTCCTAGTTCTCCTGTTGTTACATTGCAAATTCTGGTAAGAGTTACTATACCTTGTTCATGAGGTACTAAAGTAACTAGACAGTGAACTCCATGTTTCCTGCATTCTGGGCAAGCACTATAGCAACTGGACCATGTCTCCAGCCTTCAAACTCTTTAATATATTTTATCCTGACAGATTTTTAAAAAATAATGCATAGTTAAAAGAAAAGTGTTCCTCCAGGCAGTAATTCTATTAGTGGAACAAATCATGTAAGAGAAAAAAGCAAGTAGCCATGTGAAAAAGCAGTTACATATTATCATCATCATAAACAAGGACCCTCCTAAGTGTTACCACAGTGGAGAAATAAGTTAACTATAAGTTAACTGAGATTTATCTCACAACTATGAACACAAAACATAAAAACTAGATTCAGTAATAAGATACAAGCCCCAAACACCCATACACGAAAATGGAAAAGTTCATGGGTAAACCTAGGGAAGTATTCTACAAAGTAAAATAAAAATAATATCATAGAAGTAAGCTGTATCTTTTTTCAGAAATACTTTAATGCTGCTGAACATAAAATTTAATATTTTAAAGTTTACTTTTAATCATGTGTACATGTGTATGTCTGTGGGGGTTTATGTGTATGTGTGTAGGTACCCTTGGAGGGCAAAAGAGGGTGCCAGATCCCCTGGAGTCAGAGTTACAGGTGGTTGTAAACTGCTCAGCATGAGGGCTGGAACCAAATTTGGGTCTTGTGTTGGAGTAGCAAGCACTCTTAACCACTGAGTCATCTTTTAACCTTGATTTTAATGTTTTTAAATTTTTGGTTTTTTTTATTTTTCAAGGCAAAGTTTCTCTGTGTAACAGTCCTGGCTGTCCTGGAACTTACTCTATAGACCAGGCTGGCCTTGAACTCAGAGAGATCTGCCTGCCTCTGCCTCTCCAGTGCTGGGGTTAAAGATGTGCACTACCACTGCCAGGCTAATTTTTTTTTTTAATTTTATAGTTGTATATTCAGAAGTTTGAAATCTAAAGGATCACAAAAACTTAAGAAAAATATCTCTTCTGACCAACCCTTTATACCTTTCATGTCAATTCCCCAGGGTGGAAAGTAATCCCGGCAACATTTACAATCGGCTTTCATGTTTTTCTATTATTTGTTTACTTTGTATTATGAAAACTACAGATGAAGCTCAGAGTGGTGGCAGATGCTTTCAATCCAGAACGCAGAAGCAGACAGGAGAATATCCTGGTCAATGTTGTGAGTTCTAAGCCAACAAAGGCTAAACAATGGTGAGGCCAATCTCAAAACAATGGCGATATGGCTCTGTAACTACTGCTCAGAATCAATCCTTGTACTCTTGGATCCCATCACTGTTCTTGTATCTCTTGGTTGCTTTTATTTACTTATTCATTGTCTCACATTTTTCTTGCTAGTGTTCACCTACATTCTACATTGTTTTTCACACAAAACAATAGTTATTAGCACCATTAGTTGCTTCCTACACAATAAGCACCATGATGAAAAATATCAATACTCATCCTCTCCAACAATATGGGAAATACAGTTCCATTTTACAGACAGAGGTTTAGTACACCCAAGATCTTCAAGGTAGTGCATTTAAAAATAAAAATATGAACCCCTGCCAACAGCAATTTAACTCTGTGTAAACAAACACCTCAATTGGTCTTCTATCCTTGTGTGGATCACCAGTTAACATGCTAGAGAAATATCATAGTTTTTTTGTTTGTTTGTCTGTTTTTTGTTTTTTTTATACCAGGCATTGATAGCAAGCAACTTTTAAAAATGGTGTACTCCTGTATTCTAGCAATCACGTCACTAGACATCACTAGCTACTAGATGCTTTCCCCTGTTATGTGGATGGTTCTAATGATTTGAACTTGACAAATGGACTATGGGGAACAGAATGGGGCATCTGACCAGAAGAGAAAAAAGGCAACCCTCCAACTTGCTTATATCTCCTGCTGGAAATCCCCAAGGCTCTCTGATTGAGGGTACCGTGTTTCAAACTATATGGCAGAGAAGCCCACATAGCAGAGAACCAAAGGAAGCCTCCAGATATCACTCACCAAGGAACTCAGACCCTCACTCCAAAGTCTACATAGGATAGAATCCTGACAAAAAAGTCCCCAAACAAACTTGAAGTAGACCCACACCTCTTTAAGTCTTATAAAATTAGTCATAACCCACATCTTAAGTATTATTCTGGAGCCCAAGGACTCTGCAACCACTCTCAGATTCCTAGTCCACAGTAACGCTAAGAACACAAATGAAGTCACTGCTCCAGAATGGATCATTGGCTAAATCACAGTAGATAATGGATACAGCAGTGACCCCACATAAGCATAAATAAAGGCTGTAGGAAACCCATATGAAAACAAACAGCTTGGTTGTGAAGGTCAGGGATGAAAGCAAAGGCCTTTCACAAAGACAGACTTAAGCGTCCAGAGTTTATGAGACTCCACTTGTTAAACATGGAATGTTCCTGATTCAGTGAAGTATTTACATCAAGTGTTGAACACAAATGGGGTTTTCCATCACTCTGGAGGATGAATTTTCAAGTCATTAGAGAGGGAGGAACGTTCTCACATTCAATAATGACTTAGGGTGGTCCTAGGCATTCCATCAGAAAGCCTTCTACCCTTCATAAAGTAATTAGCAAGGAACAGTGGTTTTATCCATGAATGTGTGTGATTTATTTCCCTCTTACACAATGCCACTTTGGCTGATTTCTTTTCATAGGGTATTTGGAAAGACATCATTTCATAAACAAGGGATTAAAAAAAGGCCAGTGACAGGTAAATGGCTCCACTAATGTTTTCAAGTACCTCCAAAGATTTTAGCCTGCAAGGAAGATAAGCCATCATTGGTTCCTAAACAATAGCTTACTTAACATGGCTGGGTTTCATCCTGACTTAATGAATAGAGAGACATGTGCTAGGCAATAACCACTTGCATCTCTCACAAATCTTAATACCCAAACTTCAGTATTTTATCACTTTGTTTTTCTGTGCATGCTTCCATCTCATAAGAGGCTCTCTGACTTTTACTCAACGACTTTCTAAAAGGCAAGTGGTTAAAACTTCTTTGGCTAGTGTGAAGGCTGAACTTTGTTCTAGAAAGACAATGGCCTGCAATAATTAACGTAAGTATTACTTATAGACATAATGCTTTACTTATACAGAGACAGAGGAGAAGATGAGACAGGCTGGAACTGAGTATTCATTAGTATAGGGACATGAGAATAATCAAGATATAAGAGTTCTCACTCTCATATCTAGGAAGATGTCAGCAGTACATGCTAAGGTACCCAGTTTCTCAGCAGGCTTGTATGTTGCTGTATAAACAGCTTCATGATTACTGTCCCATCCATTATGGTATCACTAGACATGGACACTTTACTTTCCCTTCTATGGGCTTGTAATCCAGAGGGGGCTGGCACCATGAGATGTCAGCAATCTGTGAGGCTGGTGGGTTGGCATCTGCCTTGCCAATGGGGCAGGCTATGAAAGGGAATCTAAAGGTTGGCTCTTTGATGAGGCAATATACAGAGCTACAGTTTGGAGCCCTATGATCAAACTGTTTCTTTGTTCAGGTCACTTTTATAGCTTCTACTGACTCCAATGCTGGCAGTTAAAATGAAGCATGAATATGTATGAACTGGTCAGCCCTAAACATGGGTACATGGCTGAGAAGAGGTTGGGGCATCAAGAAGGGGTACTATTTGGGAGGAAGTAACAATGGGGGTGAAAAAAACAGTCAATTCCCGAGTTCAGAAGACTACCCAAAGGTCAAATGCTGCCATGCATTTTCTGCCATGCACTTGAAAGAATTTCCTCTTTGTTGCTTTAGCTCAACGAATCCTCCTAGGGTCCCCGTAGGACACAGACATTTCTCATTTCTCGCTACAGGTTCCAGTTGTAAGTGAGGAGGCTGAACCTCAGCAAGGCCAGGTCATGCATCTCCTCAGTGGGAAGAGATGAATCTAAACCTGTCTCTGCTGTCACCTTGAGACACAATGGGATGCTGCCTTGAACTGTTCAGAAGGTTAGAAAGAGTTGGAAAGGTTGGAGAGAGGTTACGACCACTGAGGATATAAGAGAACGGGGGGTGGGGGGGAGGGAGACAAAGTTCAGTGAGGACTGCTGAGCCAAGACCATGGTACCTATAGCTCTATCAGAACTTCTGGACCCATTGTTCCAGGTAGGGTTCTAACTCCACTCACAAAACAGACATTCCAATTGGGCCTACTATACCCCAGGAAAGAACACACAAGGACACTTGCCATTCATTTATTCATAATCTAATATGTGCCACACACTACACCAGACACTTGATACATAGTAATGAGTAGCAAGGGAGACAGAGCCCTCTACTCTGACAAATGTACCTTCTCACACAAGGAATGAGTAGGGGTGGGAGAGATGTTTTAAATGGTGACATCAAACAGTGATAAGAGTTCTAAGTGAACAAAAACGTAACAATATAGATTAATATACATATCGTAAGGTATTGTGTTTCATAGGATGACAAGATAAAAAGTCTACTGAGGCATGGAATGGGAAATGAACAAATTAGAATGAAAAAGCCAGTATGTAGACTCTGATGTGGGAGCAGGCTTGGCAAAAAAAAAAAAAAAAAAAAAAAAAAGTCAGTGTGATTAAAGAATAACAGATAAGAGAGGGAGGTAAGAAGACAAAAGAAGTCACTGGAGGGTTAGCGGTAGGCACGTATATTAGTTACTATCCAAGTACCCAACAAGAAGTAGCTGAAGTGAGGACCGAGGATTTGGCTTCCAGTTTAAAAAGGCATACTATCTGTCATAGCAAGAGAAGGAATGTGAGGCAGCTGGTTGCACTGAGGAAGCAAAGAACAGACAGGAAGTGGACAGGGCTATAAAAAGCAGGTAGGCCTTTCCCTAATGACCATCTTCCCTCCTCAAAACCCTACTTTCTAAAGATTTCACAACCGTTCAAAGTGGATGGAACCAAATCTGGGGACATTTCACATTCAAATAACAGAAAGTGACAAAGTTCCCAGAGGTAGAGGAAGGGGACCAGAGGAAAGTCAGGAGCATGGAATATTGCCTTATTGGAGGAAGAAAAAAATAGGATGTCTTAGCTTAGGCAACAAAGGGAATAGACAAAGTCAGCTGGTCAGTAGGGAAAGTCAACATTGGGGGGTCTGTATCTTAGATTCACTCTAAGCCATGCTACTTGTCATGAGCAGAAACATGTAGCTTACTTTACCTTTCAAGAGGTAATGATACTGAAATGTGAACTAAGTTTCACATTACTCTTGTGACTACTGTGCTTTGCTCACTACTTTACAAGCTCTTATCTACCTGAAAAATTTACTCTTCCAAAATGCTATCCAAGCTTGATATTCTTTGCCACATCTTGTACTTCAGGAAATTAAATGTGGATAGGCTTCACCAAATTGTTCTAGTTCATACTGTTCATGAACAGCACAGCATGATTTGAACATGAGCATGGAACATGGGCATTTTGTCTCTACTTTATACATAAACATCCTACTAACATCATGGTTTTTGTTGTGTAAAAGCCACCTGGGCGTATCTCTGCCAAGTGTTTGCAAAGAGGCATAAAGAGCAAAAACATAGAGTGAGTATCTGGGGCTGACCTTCAACTTAAGATTAGACAGAAGTATTCTTTTGTTTTTCTTTTGTTTTTCTCTCCAGGCATTCATTTGGAAAGTATTTATTGAGAATCCATAATATTATAAGACTCCATTTCAGGTAGTAAAGAGTCCTAGAACACAGAGAATGTCCCTAGCTGTCATTGTCAGTAGGAGGTCACATACTGAAGCAAGCACAGAAATGATACAAAGTTAAGACTGCAACAAATGCCATAAATATGGGGATAACTATTCAATGTCAACAGCACAGGTCAACAAAGTGGCCTTAGAATTGTGACACTAAGGTAAAGATTATAAGGCTTTGGGGACTTCTCACTATGAAGATGGCTTTGGATGCTAGACCTGGAAGAAAACACCAGGTGGGATCAGTGGCTAGGTTGGAAAGCATCAACACTGGCCAAAAGCAACTTAGGGATCTAGAGGCATGGGAGAGAAGTGAATAGTGATTCCTGCCATTTCTGTTGGTTTTCTAGGCCAGTTCAGCCTAGCAAATAGATGTGATCAGATTTGGATGAAATGCTTGAACTAGGCATACATTTGGCATTAAGATAGAGCTCTTGGTTTCCAGCTCCTTTGTTCAACCTGGTTATTCTTCAGGGAGATGAATGAGGAACTCCATGGGCAAAAGGAGAGCATGACTGGAATTTGTAACTTACACACTGTGCCCCCTGAGGTGATGGCAGTGGAGCTGCAGCCAAAATGATTAAGGTAAAGATGTAGATGTAAGAAAACATGGTGGGTGGTGGGTAATATATGACCACCCAAAAGCTTCTCTGGCAGTAGACTCAGGAATCCACAGCATGGATAATATCTGGGAGGAAACTGTGGAAAATATCAATCCAGGAAGAGAGGTGAGAATAGAAAAGGAAATGTGGAAAAGGATTATTTTCAAACCAATAAAACTTTGTCCTGGCAGAAATTCTATTGAGTGCATGTACTGCAGGATTAACCTGTGTGAGAAGAGAAGGAAGTAGAGGTTTATTCATGAACTCCCAGCAGCCCCAGGTGGGTGTCAATTCCTGATACTATGCCTCACACCAAGTTCTTCACAGGCACAGCAAGCTCAGAAGAGTCTAGTGATTTACAGGGACTCAGGAACCCAGAGACCTGGATAAACAGATGGAAGTTAAGTATGACATGCCAGGTATGGGCAACATCAAGGGTATATGTGTGGATTATCAACAGCCTCATCTGCAGTATTTAACTTCTCAGGACCACAGTGTTTTTGTCTATATGTAGAAGGTTGTACAGCCATGTGCATGTATTGGCAAGGAGATATTTGGGAAAATATGTCACATTAAATAACGTCATCCTTCTGAAAACATCATATTCTATACTTGCTTAGCTCAAGATTTCCTAGTGCCTTTAATGTACTCAGAGTGAATAGGAGATATGGAAGCTGCTGCTTCCATGGTAACATGGGGCTCCGGCTTCATAGAAAAATCTCTGTTTAGTAAGGAATACACCATAACATGATGGTAAAGTGCATAATATGATAAGTATCTAAACTAGTACCACAGTTGTGCAAGATTTCCATCATTGTCAGTAATACCTAAGTGATGTATTTATCTAATAATCCTTTATCTTTAAAACTCAGGAGTCAGACATCAGGGATAAGAACCTGGGTGATCAAAAAAGTATAGCAGTGACCAGTGACCGCCTATGTCTTCAGTACCTCCACTCAAAAGGGCAGAGATCCTCTCTCAGCCCCACCTTTCTACTTCCTGTGTGTATCTGTTCTTGGTCCTCCAAAACGTCTATGGTTAATTCTGGTAGGCTAGTAGCTAGCTCCACCCTCTGATTCAAAACAAACTTGATGGTCAGAATTCAATCAAAATATCACCCAACACCTAAGACAATCAACTTATCAGAGGAAAAAACAACTTTACTCAGGCTCAAGGCTTGGAAGTTTAGGCTCATGCAAATTTGGATCCCATGCTTTGAGACTCTGCTGAGGCCCATCACTGGCATCATATCATAGTGAGGAATGTATCATTTGATGTAGCAGAATTACTTCCACCAAAGCCAGGCCTTGCACCCCCACACACACACACACAAAGAGGATGACATTATGTTCTTACTACCCAATTTGGAAGTACCACTCTGGTGATGGTTAGTGTTGTATGTCAGCTTGGAAGACTCTGAAGTCACCTTGGAGATAATAAGCCAAGAGAATGACTGTAGGGGGATTATCTTGAGTATATTAGTTGATAGAGGAAGAGTCATCTCAATTGTAAGCAGGACCATTCCCTAGACAGGGGATTCTGGACTAATAGAAAAAGCAAGGTGGGCACTAGCATTCACCACTGTTTTCCTCTACTGATTAAGGTACACTGTAACCACCTTTCTCACCATGATAGACTATAACTTTAATTGTGACTCAACTAAACTCTTTCTGTCTTAGGTTTCTTTGGTCAGGTGGTTTTATCACAGCAGCAGAAGAAACCAAGATGACTTCCCACTACTAAAATCTCCAGCACCTTGTAATAGTGCCACATGGAGGAATCAACCATGAATATGTGGCCCTCTGGAGGCCACTCAAAGAACTAACACGTAGGCATGGCTGGTGATTGTCATTGTCTAATGAACTGGACATATTGAAAGATTATGTTGGGTTTATCTACCCAGGCATCACCAGACATATGTGAGCAATGTGTTCCACCTCGGCATCATGACAGTCTCTTTGCTACTAAAGGACAGGAGCTTCTCAGCTGCATCACGACCTCATGGCACAACTCTCCTACATGTAATCCATTGTTGTTCAAAAGGTGATTTTGATGTTTTACCCAAATCTCTCTGACTAGAGTCTGAATTGAAGTCTGCTTCTAAAAACAGGTCTACTCTCCTGACAACAGACAGTATGATTCACATATGGGTGCCACTTGAGTCTGATGAGTGAATGAATGGATACTTGGAGGCCGTATGCTAGAGCTAGCTCTATGCTTTGTCTCATCTCAAAAGAAGATGAGCAAATATTCAAGAATATCATTAGGGATGATACCTGGAAGCCAGCCGCCACAGCGACTATAGCTGACAGGGACTTTTTGTAAGATTTTTTCCCAAGTGCCTGTATACCAGAAAAGCTGTGGATGTGTAAGGAACAATTGGTAACAGCTACATAGAGGAGGCATTTTGAGATGTGAATCTTTATCGTATTGAAACTGAACAGCCTAGTTGCAGAAGCTACACTTTTTTTAATTGCATTTTGCTTCTGATTTCTGTTTCTCTGGAAGTATCCACTACAGTGGACCACAGTTCTATTCTGTAAATAAATAGAAAGGAGGAGACATAGAACAAATAATATAAAATGCTAAATGTGTGTGATAGAGATGTGGAAGTTTATTATTCCCTGTAATTTTCAAAGTGCTTAAATGTATCACAAGGAAATAAGAGGAAATTAAAACAACTGAAAATGCTCTTAACTTCAGATCTGATATCTCATTCCCTTGGGAATACAGGAAAAAAGAATTCTAGCATCAATATATATGCATGTGGGATGGAATGGGACTGCAATTAAGCCTTCATCTGCTTGTGAAGTTGAGCACAGCAAATTACAACACCTCATGGGATTCAGAAGAGACATTTACATCATCTATAATCAGAGTTAATAATTAACACATATCATATATATCTGCTAAGTGGCTCTGTAAAACATGTTTGAAAAATTCAAAATTATTAGTTGTCTCCCCCACAGATCACTTTCCCCATTACATGTTAACTAATCATGAAAAAATAAGTTCATAAAATCTTGACATTTTTACCTTCTTCCTCTTGTTTGCAGCATAATTTTCAAGGGTAATGTATGGGAGAATTGCAAAAGCATTTCCTCTTATGGGCCATAAATTGACTTTTTGGATTTTCTGATTGATATATATATATATATATATATATATATATATATATATATATATATATATTTCTTATTTTACATGTTGATCCCAGTTTCCCTTCCCCCCACCATCCCTCCTGTCTCATTCCCCACCCACTCCACAGGGAGGGTGATGCCTTTCAGGAGGGATCATCAAAATCTGTCAAGTCATTTGGAGTAGGGATTAGGTCCTCCCTCCTGCCTCTAGGCTAAGGGAGTATCCCTCCATGGGGAATGTGCACCCAAAGTCCTTTTGTGCACCAGGGATATATCCTGGTTCCACTGTCAGAGGTCCCTTAGACTGCCCAGGCCTTCTAACTGAGACCCATGTTCAGGGGGTCTGAGTCGGTTCAATGCTGGTTTCCCAGCTATCAGTCTGGGAGGGGGCATGAGCTCCCCCTTGTTCAGGTCAGCTGTCTCTGTGGGTTTCTGTAACTTGGTCTTGACCGCTTTTCTTATCACTCCTCCCTCTCTGCAACTGGATTTCAGGAGTTTGGCTCAGTGTTTAGCTGTGGGTGTCTGCTTCTGTTTTCATCAGCTACTATATGAGGGTTCTATGATGGCATATAAGTTAGTTATCAATCTCATTATCATTATCATTTAAGATAGCCTCTCCACTGTTGCTCAGATTGTTAGTTGTGGTCATCCTTGTAGGCCTCTGGACATTTTTCTAGAGTCAGTTTTCTCTTCAAACCGAAAATGGCTCCCTCTTTTAAATATTATGGTATGGTATCATCTATTCCTCCCCCAACTCAATCTTCCATGTCCCACATGTTCTCCTCTCCTCCCCTTTTCTTTCTCCTATCTCTCTCCCCACTCACTGACCCCCCCACTCCCAATATGCTCAGGAGATCTTGTCCCTTCCACCTTCTGTGAGGGACATTACATGAATCTCTTAGGTTCCTCCTTGTATCCTAGTTTCTCTGGTGGTGTGAATTATAGGCTGGTGATCCTCTGCTCTATGTCTAAAATCCATATATAAGTGAGTGCATACCATGTTCCTCTTTTTGTGACTGGGTTACCTCACTCAAGATGGTTTCTTCAAGTGCCATCCACTTGCCTGCGAATTTCAAGATTCCATTGTTTTTTTCTGCTGAGTAGTATTCCATTGTGTAAATGTACCACAAATTCTTTATCCATTCTTCAGTTGAGGGGCATCTAGGTTGCTTCCATATTCTTGCTTTTACAAATAACTTTGCTATGAACATAGTTGAACAGATGTCCTGTTGCATGGGTATGGATAATTTGGGTATATGCCTAAGAGCAGAATTGCCATGTCCTGTGGTAGACTGATTCCCATTTTCCTGAGGAACCACCATACTGATCTCCAAAATGGCTGTAAGAGTTTGCACTCCCACCAGCAGTGGAGGAGTATTCCTGTTTCTCCACATCCTCTCCAACATGAGTCATCATTGGTGTTTCTAATTTTAGCCATTCTGACAGGAGTACAGGAGTAAAATGGTATCTCAAAGTTGTTTTGATTTGAATTTCTTTGATGGTTAAGGATGGGGAGCAGTTTCTTAAGTTTTTTTCAGCCATTTTGGATTCCTCAAGGGAATGAGGGAGGGAGGAAGAGAGGGAGGGAGGGGGAACTGGGATCGATATGTAAAATAAGAAATAATTACACACACACACACACACACACATATACACACACACACACACACACATATATATATATATATATATATATATATATATATAGAGAGAGAGAGAGAGAGAGAGAGAGAGAATTCTCTATTAAATTCTGTACCCCACTTTTTAATAGGGTTATTTGGTGTTTTGGTGACTAGCTTCTTGAGTTTTTTGTATATTTTGAAGATCAGCCCCTTGTCAGATGTGTGGTTGTTGAAGATCTTTCACCAGCCTGTGGGCTGCCTTTTGGTCTTGTCTATGGTGTCCTTTGCCTTACAGAAGCTTCTTAGTTTAAGGAGATCCCATTTATTAATTGTTGATCTCAGTGTCTGTGCTACTGGTGTTATGTTCAGGAAGCAGTCTCCTGTACCAATTCGTTCAAGGATACCTCCCACTTTCTCTTCTAAGAAGTTCAGTGTGGCTGGATGTATGTTGATTTCTTCAACATTGTCCCGAAAATGAACTCAACGAGCTACCAAATCCAACCCTGGTCAAATGTACACTTTTGTTACTGTCTGATGGAGATATAGCCAAACTCTGCTTCACATTCCCATGATCAGAAACTTGGGCTGGCAAGATGCCTCTACAGGCACTCATGTGTACAGGTACACACACACACACACACACACACACACACTCACTCACAGAGGATGAGTATTCACTGAACCTGAACATATACACTCATACCACACACATATACACAAGAGAGAGGGATATACGTATTTATATACTTTCACACACCCACATGCAGAGATACATGGCTTACACACATGCACACACACCATACACATACTCAACAAGATGGAAAAAGTAGTGTTCTACTCCGTGAATTAATAAATAAAAATAGCTACTACATTTTGATTGCTAATTTTGCCAGGCCCTGAGCTAATGGTTATCTGTGAGATATGCCATTCTTAGGTGCAGCAATAAACCTCATTTAATAAATAAGTAATTTGGGGACAGAAAGTTTGTCTCTGGTGGTGGAGACAGCTCCTTTAATAGCTGGAACTCATTGTGAGGTTCAGAGATACCAAAGTGCAGTGTTCCTAAAAGTTGAAGCATAGATGTTTCCTGTTAACTTATATGGATCAGACTGGCTTCAGTGCCACCTGAGCTTTGATGTTTTCCTTTATTCTAGCTTCTTGAAGTGGCAACTTTTAGTATTTTTTATAAAAATACTATTGTTTATAAAAATAGTATTGTTTTATAAAAATTTATTGTCTGAGAGTTTCATACATACATGAATATAATGACTTTTTTCCATTACTTATAACCATACCAGTTTTCTTTTCACATAATGCTTTTAAAAATTATTTTAGTAAAGTGTTTTATCATGACATCCCTAAACATGTGTGTCATTATACTTTGCTCCCTTTCATTTATGTACCTGTCATCCTGTCCTTGTCCTCATTCCTGCTTTTGAGGAATTGTTTTTGAATAGTAAATTCATTTATCAGGAACTATGCTAATCCAAACACCTCCCAGGGTTCAGTATTCCCACCTTTCTGTTTGCATACTTCCTTGCTTCCACTGTACAGATGTTTACTCTTGCCCCATGTGTTGAGGATCCCTTGGAGCACTATGGGGGCCACAAGCAGACACAGTGGTGTGGGTTGAGCATTTTTCCAAGTCGTAGTAGGTGTCATATCCACAGCACACTATCTTTGTATTATGCAATGTGAGTTTTAGCCTCTCAAAACCACTGCAGGCCTTCTTGGCAAGAACCAGCATGAACAAAATGGAACTGGTTGTTCTTTAAACAATTTTTCAGCCACAATTTTGCAAGCAAATAGTGAAGTATGGCTGGATCCTACATGACATATACATAGATCTTCTGAATAATTGCTGCAGTCTTCTGGAGACAAGCAAATACACTAGAACCCTTGCATATAATGTGTTTTAACCAAATCCTTCTCCAATCCCCCTCTTCCAATTGCTTCTATATCTTCCCTACCAAATTCCATGCACTCTTTAAATCCAGCATGTCCACTTGGAGCTGCCAAATATACACATGTATGAGGCCACCCACTGGATCATGGATAATCTGCTAGGAATCTAATCCAGGAAGCAAACTGATTCTCCCACTCCCCCAGCAGCCATCAATTGTCAGTATTGACTCCGCTAGGGATGGGGCATTTTAAAGCCTCTGCACTATTCATGCCAGCACTTTGGCCTGCTTCATCTTGTGAGAATTCATGTGTGCCAACAGGCCTGTCATGTAGAGGAAATACTGTTTCATCACAGTCCTTACTACCTCTGGCCTTTACAAGTGTTCTGCCCCCTCCTCCATGATGATTTTCTGAGCCTTTGTAGGCAGAGGTATGATATAGATATCCCATTTAGGGATAGGTACTCTGCAGTGTCTTTATTCTTTAGTTTATAACCATTGGCAACTTTCTATATCAATCAACATCTACTGCAAAAGAAAGCTTGTCTGCCAAGGGATGAGAGCTATCCTAATCAATATATATAAAAGCGAGAATTTAGGGGGCAGTTTAATACTGTGCCCTTTTAGTGGAATAATAGTAGTAGATTTTCCCCTTGGGCCTATTACTTACCCAGCCATGGGTTCTTAATTCAGTAATACCAGCTATGAACTCTGCCTGTGGGTTGGGTCTTAAATCCAATCAGAAGGTGTTTACTTCCATAATGTTTGTCAAGTGGCAGCTTTTCAGGCACTTCACTCTCTCCTACAGATCCTCTTCAACTTATGCTTTTCTAGAAACTGACCATCAGGCCACTAAAGATAGATAAGTACAAGTGCTTCTAGCACATCCATGCTAGCTTATAGCCACTTCTGAGTAACCATATTAGTCAGATCACTTAAGTGTTTAAAAGTGTCTTTTAAATGTCTATAACAAAAATCAATGCCTCTGTATTTAAAATTTTAAAATTTTAAATTCTCTAGACTTATCTTCATTGTTATGTTTGACCTCTGACTACTTCCATACCCAGCATGTTCCCTCTTCTTCTGAGAAATATTTTAACTCCAGTTTGCAGCATCTTATTCACCCAGCTGGATATGGTTTTGATGGGAGTGGAATTCGTGAAGTCCACCTTAAGTGTACACACATGAGAACCTTAAGCACAGAGTGACAGATGAGAGGAATTGATGCTTGAAGAGAAATGAGTTTGGAGGAGATGTTTGTACATTCCTTCAACCTGTGTCCTCAAAGCCACACTCCGCAGCCCTAGTTCTTAGCATATCTCCTTCCTTCTAATTAATGACCCCATTCTTCCCATCGGATTGTCACTCATTGACCCTTTTATTGAAATAACTTACCACCATATTCCAGAAATTGCAAACACACAAGTAGCTCTTTGGAAGTTATTCAGATAGCTTTATAGACATAGATTGAATGCATGTAGCACACCCTCTCCATTTTATTCAAATGAGTTTCAGTAGGAATTATGAAATAAGCTGTCTCCTGAAAAGGATATCTACTAAGGTAAACATTAAAAGCCCTTTGAAGATGCTGCTTCAAAGAGCTTAGTGGTCAAAAGTCCTTGCTAGCCTTATATAGGACCCAGGCTGGATTCTTAGCACATACATCAGGTGGCTCACAACTACCTGTAACTCCAGTTCCAGGATAGCTGATGACTTCTTCTGGCCTCTGAGACCAGTGAACATACATAGTACATATATACTACTCTGGCGCACACATAGACCTAGAAAAAATTCTTAAAAAATATTCTACTTCAACTTTTTTTTTTGCACTAGAAAGATGTATAAGCAAATGATAGAGATGGGTATGTATTTCACATATAACAATTAAGCCAAATGCATGTTATTTAACTGGCATTTTGAATTCATTGTATAATAAGCATGCTTAGTCTGCTGATTTCTAGGCAGGAATTTCTAGTTGAAAAGCACCTTTCCATTGAGTATTTATGGGAGAGTAATATGTTTTTGCCATACATCACCTAGCATTATGACTAACATTTATCCAGTCAGCCTGGGCTTATTATGTACCTCAGGAGCCTTTTCTGATGCAATTATATCACATTTTAGATACATCCACATTTCTACCACCTGGGATTAAATTCTGTCTAGCTTTATAATTTTTCTGGTAGGTATAAATTGATTTCTTTTCGTACTGTGGCTCCTTTAACATAATCCTGTATTTCCATACCTAATAATTTTGTTTAGCTGAAAATGTCTTCTAAAAGCTCTGGTAGATTCAGATAGTTGAAAAGATTAGAGAATGCCTTATTCCGAATCTTCTTTCTGTTCCTGTTTCCTGTGTCATCTAGGATGAGTAACTGAATCCCCCTTTTTATATATTTTATAGCTCTGCAATATTAACCCCCGAATTTTGAGGTTAAGGAATCACACATCTGTGTTTGTTTATTTTTGTTTCTAATCTGTCTAGTGAATCTGAACCAACTGATGTATGCATGGCTGTTTAGGAACAACAATGACAAAGCCAGTGATGGTGGCTGCTGGTGTGTGGAGGGAACTTGTCATGCTCTTTACACAATATTTGGAGTTCAATACTGTGTTATCTTGCTTTAATAGCTAGGGAAATTGAAACTCAGAGATGTCAACAAACCTGCCTGAGGGGATACAACCTGTAAGTGAGTAGTCAGTTCAGGTACTTATTTCAGTCCATTTCCTCAACTGGCTCCTTATCTTATTCCAGAGTTTTCATGGGACCATAGATGGTGCCATGGAGAATTTTCCTAATGCATTAGCAACTTATGATTTCTATGATTTTCCCCTTTTTTATTTTCAACTTTTGAAATGATTTGTGAAAGTCTGTTTTACTTACGACACCTTAAATTTTAACAATTTTATTGTATATGTGTATGTATGTGTATGTGAGCACACAGGTGTCAAGGTTTCTGTGTAGAAATCACAGGACAATGTATATGAATCAGCTCTCTTCTTCCATCCTGTGGATCTTGGGTTAAGAACTTGGGTTACCAGGTTTGGCATCAATCATCTCTACTGGCTGAGTCATCTCACAGACCCTTAGAGTGACATTTACATGTTTATATATGTTAGTAGAATTCCTTAACTTTAAGACTGTAATTCTTCAAAATACCTTCTTTCTCAGCCATACTCCCCAGGATTATATAAATATAAATAATATAAATAATACATAACATAAATATAAATATTGATCACCTAAAACCTTAAATGATTAATACCAGAAGTGCATTGGATTTTATATTGTGAAATATTTACATAAATATTTACATAAAAGAGCTTAGGGTTGGAACTCAAGGACTGAACATACATTTCACTAAAATATGCCTTCCACACAGAACATCAGTATTATTTATATAGTTATTTTAAATCATTTTATGCATGGAAACAAGTTCCATGCTTTGAAAATTTCTCTTTGTGGTATCAAGTTGGTGCCCAAAATGTTTTGAGGCTAGGAATTCTCGACCTGTCTCTCCCAATGTCATTCTATCCAAACAGCTAATATCCTACCACTGTGAAAAAAGGTGTGTATGGGCAATATTGTGCTGCTGCTAAAGAACAAAACAAATAAACAAACATGACTTGTTTTTTTTTCCTACCCAGCATCACACCACAACCAACATTAAAGAAATCTGTAATACATAAGGATGTCTCCCCACCCAACCAGCAAGCAAATCTCATACCACCTGAGATCATCTGTTTTTTTTTTTTTTCTCTCACTCCAACACTATCCACTTGATAGCAACAGCTCCAACAGATAAATCCCTTCATGAACTGTCCATCTGTCACATACACATAAACACACACACCTTTTTTTTTGTTTGTTTGTTTGTTTTTGAGACAGTGTATCTCTGTATTGCTTTGGAGCCTGTCCTGGAACTAGTTCTGTAGACCAGCGTGGCCTCAAACTCACAGAGATCTGCCTGCGTCTGCCTCCCGAGTGCTGGGATTAAAGGCGTGGGACACCCATGCCCTATTCTTACACACACCTCGAAATGACAGTCTGAAGCCACAAATGTTTTGCCTGTGTTTTATCCATTTGCTATAAATAAAATTCCCTATAGCCCCTCTTCATGTTTAATTAATTTGCTTGAGTGGCTTCCAGGATTTAGAGAGCCAATTAGATTTACAGGTTTACTTCAAAGGGTATTACAAAGAACACAGATAAAAAGAAAAGACTCACAGGGTGAAAATTAGGGAAGTGGCATGGCACATTCTTCCATGCCCTTTCCAGGGATGCCACCCTCAAGGGATCTCCAGGTGTATTGCTTCTGCATGCTTGAAAATTTTGTCTTTTCTGGGTGGTAGAGGTGGAGGTATTGTATTGAGATGGTAATAGACTGGGTGGAGAAACCCAGCAATGTCCATGAGCTTCAGCATATGTTTGGTGCTGTGTATCTCCTCTTCCTGCATGGAGAGAAAGGAAACTCTGGAATAATTGTCTTGGATCTCTTTTAAGACAAAAGTTGTCAGAAGAGCTCTTCATGGTAGCCAAGAGATCATGCTGGAGAAGAATCAAATATCTAGGGTCCCTTTAACAGAGTAGGAGAAATCCCAGTAACCTGGAGAAGATGCTATGAGCTAGGAATCATGGGTAAAACACACACACACCACAATGACACCATGTTCACTAATGGAAATGCTGCTATCCTTGGGCTGTCAATGCTTAGGCTAAAATAATGGATGTTGATAAGTCATTCCTGTTCTGGGTCTTTGCCTGAAGCTGCTGTATAGACAAAGGTATCAATCCAGCACACATACTTATATGGCTTGCCTGATATCCTCAGCTCATAATATAACATTACATTATAGTCCAGATTTTAAATGTTGTTCTGTCTATGATGTCCAGCATGTGAATGTTCTACGATTATTTTCTGTAAGACTCTCTTCTCTTTGTCCCCATTTCCCATTATCTAACTGAGGATGAGCCTTCTTGTGAATTTCCTGTGCTCCCGGAGAAACATACAATGTTTGCAAAATCCAAACTAAAACTCCAAGTTTAAAGTTCCACTTCAAATTGCTTCTGTATCTACTATTTTCTAAGTGTCTGGACACCCCTTGGCTTGTCCCTCATGTCCAAAGTATCCTTTCCGTAAGAAAGCCATCATTCACTTTAACTGCCCCATTGTCTTCTGCATCTGATCCTGTTTCTCTCCATCAGTTATAAGCATGGTGACCTAAACCTCAATCCTGACTTGCCACCCTAATACTTGTTGGGAGCACATCATCCCCTAGAAATAAAAATCCAGATTATGTAACAAAGGAGAGCAGATCATCACAATGTGTTTGCCCCAAGCTTTCTCTCATGGCTCCTTCAAAACTCTCCCTCCAGCCTTACTCACTTTCTCTGGGTTTTCAAACATTCCCCAGCATGCATGTGGCTCACAGCACACTGTTCCTTCTACCTAGCAAATAGTCTGTACCCCACATTCTTGTGTTTAGCTCCTTTTACTTGTTTTTTTTTTTAAACATGTATTCATGGGTGTTTTGTCTGCCTATATGTCTGTGCCCTTCTTGTGTGTATGGTTCCCACAGAGGTCATAAGGGCTATTGGATCCTCTGGAACTGGAGTTACAGATGGTTGTGAGTTGTCAGTGTTCTTAACGGCAGAAATATCTCTCCAGTCCCTCAGCACCTTTTATTTTCCCTTTGCTATACAATTCAGGGGTCATTTTATGCAGAAAGCTTTGTGACATATTCTCTTCTCAATCCTCACCAAAATCTGCAGAGATCTTGTGATGTGTCCCTGGCCAACCTGCTGTCTCTTGCCATACTTCAGGTATCACTGTTCACTTCTGTTATTCTTCAGTGGATGTTCCAGAACAAAAGAAGTGAAGCCCAGTTCAGGAACTGGCATATGTATGACACTGAGTAAATCATCACTGAATAAAAGGATATCGGTTTGATGTTGGATAGACCAGCAGTCTTTGATCTGTTTAAAGTCCAAAATGGAAGCATGTTTACGATAGGACTAGTAATATAAGTATTCCAGGAAGAAGAGATAGTACTCAGTTTTCATGTTTGAAAGAAACATTGAAAGCCTTTAGATACTCTGCCCATCTATTCAGATAAATGCAGGATCTGAGTTATGCTGTTTTTAAAATAGAGATACTCTTTGCTGTGGATGAGGCAATTTTAAATCCATGTCTAATTGTGAAAATATGAAAAAGCACAGATTTCTTTTCTATTTAATTTTCCCCTAATTTCCATGGTGGAAGTTTTAGCAACCATCGCCTGATGCAGTGAACATCTGAATCCTAATGATTACACGGAACAGCTTTGTGCTTTCAGAGTAAAACAGGACTCAGCTGAGATAGGACACAGAAGTACTATGAGTAAGATTTCAAAACTGTTTCCTAGATGAGGATTTCAAAGATCATAAACAAAATCTGTCTCGTTCTTATTTCTTATTCATTCCTGTTTGCCTCAGAGAGTAACTTGTGGAGAATTATTCTAATACACAGCATCTCTGCCATTTCAGGGACCATTAAAAGGCTGAATTGCATCCTTTGTATGCAGTGCAGAATAGGGGTGCCACAGATTAAAGGACACTGCAGATAACATGGGACAGTTCCTACTCTTTCTAAGGACTTATTTTGGGTCTGAGTCATAGCCTACTGGTACTTCTTGCTCTCTGATAATGTGGATGAGCAGTGTTTGACTCTCAGATCACTTAGACCCCGCACAGGAACCTCATTTAACACTGTTCATCACAACAGTTCATTGCACTGGAAAACAAAAGGAGCCAAGTAACACTGTAGATGTTACCAAATGAGAAATCGCAGGAGACTGTCATAGAGATAGATCCAGGGCCAAATAACAAGCCTACGAAAGGCAATTCTCCAACATCCATTATGGCCCCAAAGCAGGTCTTTCTCTGATAACTGATGTTTTGATTGCAGACTTACCCACTATTCAGATTTTCACCTTTCTAAAGACAAGGCAGCACTCAATACATTCATAGTAATCCACCCTTCCTCTGGTGGCTCAGAGTGCTTCAGGACATAGCAGAAACTGAAAAATCCTGTAAGAGAATTTCTCTTTACCCCCTCCCCATTGTGTGTGTGTGTGTGTGTGTGTGTGTGTGTGTGTGTGTGTGTGTGTATGTGTGTATGGTGTTCTCCATCCCTTCCTCCATCCTTCCCTCCCCCGATCATTTCCCTTTTCATCTCTCCCTCCCCTTCTTCTTTTCCTCCTGAGTTAAAATTTCTGCAAAATCTCTGGCATCAGAAGTCCCAAAAACTCAACTGCTGCATGACTTCATGTCACTGTTTGAAAAATGAGAGTGACAAATTCCAAGTCTCTCCCATTTTAATTTAATAATGCTAATAATAATAATAACAAAAATTAATAATAGTAATAATTCTCTTAGCTAGAAAGTTGTACTGGAGCAGGGAAATCTCATTTCTTTACCAGAAGTCCCAAGTCAGTTACTTTTTTCCCAGCATAAACAATAGGTCTTTTATCTTTATTGATTGCCTAATGGAGTTGATAAAATCCTATTGGAAAGACAACTCATTCTGGCACAGATTTAATTGATTCTGGGCTAATCATTAAGTGCTTTTAACCATGTTGAAGATTTTCAGTGCTTTCTCAATGTAGTCCCTGTACATCTCTTTGAGATGTAATTCTTTAGAGTTACCAACCTAACATTAAACAACCCAAAACAAGCTCAAGGGGAAAGAGCCCACAGAATCTGAAAGTAGCTCTAAGAAATGCACAAATGCCGAGTTATTTTTAGTTTGTTATTCTTAATGGCAGGTTCCAGTGCCTATCAAATATTACAGGGTAACCCATCCATGCTTAGCTACTGAAAACCAACCTTTCTCTAATATTTCCCCTATTAACAGTGTTCCCACTGAAGAGGCTAAAAGCCTTTAGATTGTATTATCTTTCTTGTCAACAATTATTAAGAGCAATGAGGGAATTGAATATCCTAGGCATTGGATGCATTTATTTACCCATCTCAGGAATGAATTTATTCATGTTATTTCATTTTAATTCATGCTTCATCAAGCACTACAGAGCCTTCTCCCACATGCTTTTCGTGCCTTGACAAGGCTGTCAGCCTGGCTCTGCCCATGTACATGAAGAGCTAAATGTGTAAAGACACAGGTGAGCAGGAAGAAATCTTGCTTGTTTTTAAGTGACGACTCCAATCACTCCAATTGTGCAGCTACGGAAGTATCCTGGTAAAGGAATTCAGAATCTCATGTCCACTCTAGCTGGGAGATCAACAAATTCTTCCTGCACACTATGTCTAGCCAAAGTTACCCACTGAGTTGACATTCAGTTTGGCTTTTCAAATCTGTAGGATTTATTTCAAGTGAACCATGAAAAAGAGGCCATGTGCAGAGAAGATGGCTCAGTGGGTTAAGTGCTTGCTGTGCAAGCATTTAAGACCTGAATTCAATCTCCAGAACCCATGTCCAAAGCCAGGCATGGCAGCACATGCTTGTTGTGGTAGGATGGAGACAGTAGAAACAGGAGGATTTCCCCAGGGCATTCACCCAGGCAAGCTAATTGGTGAATTGCAGTGAGAGAACCTGTCTCAAAAAAATAAAAATGTGTATGAGACTGGAGTGATGGTTCAGTACTGAAGAAAATGTATTGCTCATGTAGAGGGATAGAATTCATTACCACATCAGGTGGCTTACAGCTACCTATAACTCTAACTCCTGGGAATATGATACTCTCCTTTGGACTCTGTAATCTGTATATACATATACACTAATCCATACACAGACACAGACACAGACAGAGGCATATGCACACAAACAAACACCATTAAAAATAAAATAAATAATTAAAAATAACCTGAAGAGTTATATAGGCAGACATCATCATCTTCCATATACATATATCAAAGGAAGGAGAGAGGGGGAGGAGAGAGAGAGAAAGAGAGAGAGAACAAAATAGAGAAACAAAACAAAGCTTGCAGCTAGGGTAGGTCATGTGGCATTAATAAATCATGTTAATTAATTTGATCTTGTTGAATGGGTTAGAAGCCTGAAAAGGAGGAAAAAAAAAATCTCTTTGACAATTGAGATATTTACAAGAAACCTATTGGAACCAAAATGTATCAACTGAATGGAAAAGAGTAAACCCTCAGTGTCCCTAAGAGGGCACCCTATATCAAAGTAGTATGTACTTAAATAGTAAGACCCTAGAATAAAGAACTATGTTTTAAATAAAAAAAAAAAAAGACATGAAAGCTTTCTTTGGTGCACAAATTCCTAAAAGAAAGTATTTGTAAGTATGGTAACTAAGTGAATTGTTTCCCTTCACTGTGAATAAGTTATCGTCAGAAATAGAGCCCAATTTTAAAGAAGGCCATTTTGTGTTGGTCACAATATGACCAACCAAAAAGAAGAATACCACAGAGAAATAGGATTGCCTGATAATTAAGAGTTTCCAACCAAGATGAACTGTACATTGTAATTATTTGACTTCAGGTATAACCACTTTAGGAAAACCTTCAGCTACCCAACATGATTCAAGTAGCCAGAAGATTAAATATTTCACCACAAGACTGTCATGCCATTGAAAGAATGGCAGTTAGGTATGCACCTGTGAAGTGATAGAAAGCCAGAGAATTTTAATTCACTTGCTCCTGTTCCTAAATACTAGAAAAATGTGTTTGAATCTTTCAGGGAAACATGACCATCTATCTCTCAACTAACTGCTTCTGCTAAGTCAAAAATTCCACAGATTCAGTTTCTTTCTTACTTCTGAAAGCACTGGGAGGAAAAAAGAGATACTACTGCAGGCATTTTACAGGTGAGATCTTCTTATAAACAAGGGACCATCCATCCCCTCACCGCCCCCCCCCACACACATGCCAGTTTGTGCTTTTCCTCTCATCCTCTTTCCTCTCCCTCACTCACTGTCCATCTCCCCCCTCTCCATATACCTCTCACACAATATTTCATTCCTTCTCTCTCCCTTTTCTCTCTACCTCCCTCCCTTCATCCTGTCCCCCTTACACTCTCTCATTTCCCTCCTACTGTCTCTCTCTCACTGTCAATTTCCATTTACCTCCTTCTCTTGCTGTCCCTTTCCACACTTATTCCTTGTTGCTCCGTGCTCCAATCATCCAAAGCTCTGAACTCTCACCACCTAGTATTTTATCTTTAAGAGACCAACAGCTAGAGTTATTTCCGTTATACAGCTTTAATCTAGACAAGCACCTTCATCCTTGCTTCAGGAGATTTGAGGAGAATTAAATGAATAATTGCCATCCACTTCAGCCTTAGCAGAACCACTAGGAGTTACTGCAAAGACAATCTGATCTTGCTAGCTCAGAGTACACCAGAGGCACTAGCTAAGTGGAGACCTGGACCGTGGGTACTTGCCACGGTGCATTGATTCCTCTTTTCCATTCACACTAAGTAATATCCATGTCTGCTAGAAGAGAAAGCTTACACAATGAAGATAGAGAAACCTTAAGCAAAACAAAGCATTGTGCCCTGTGTAAGGCCTTGGAGTTAGAATTGGGCTTAGAACTCAGATCACTTGAGCTAAATTTGCATCATGTGAGCTTTGGCCGAGTCTGCTATCTTGTCACTTTAAAGTGTTCTGCTGTCAAAATGCCTCACCCCCAAGATCTATTGTTAACTATACACTTATTGAGGTCCTATTATGCATCAGATACTGTTAGGAGTCAAGATATCTTCTTTCCAATTTCCTCTAAGAAGGCATTGTAAGGCTACAGCATCCTAACTTACACAAAGGGACACATTGGTACATTTCCTCTAAAGCTTTTTCTTAGCCAGGATCAGCCTTGTGGCTGGTTGTCAGTAAATAAAACAGAAAGAAGCATGGCATCTGGGTCATAATTAAAGATTTGCCTAATTGATTTCCCATTTCTATTTTCAAAGAAGGTGGAGCACCCTCCCTTGCTCCTGGTGTGCTAATAGCTTCTATATTGTAGGAAATACAGGCATTCTAATGATGTATCACAGTAAAGGAGGGTGCACACATGTTCCAGCCATTTGTCATGGCAGTGACTTGAAATTATTGCTCCCTTTTAATGTTACTGCCCAGATTTGCACCAGTTCTACTACATAAATCAGCCATTAAATGGGAAAGTGCTCAGGTCTCTATTATAATGTTCGTTTGAGACAAACCCCACCCAACCCTCAACAGTTAGAGCCTAAACTCATCTTCGGAATAGTTTCAGAAAAAAACAAAACAAAAGAAAACAAAACTGCTCTGGAATAGGAAGATTATGGTAAGCATGTTGTTTTTATATAAAAAGGAAAGTTAAATAATTATCTAACAGATTTCCTAAGAAGGAAATTCAGCTTGTACACATGGCTATAGTATAGGCCTAGGCCTCAGAGGATCCACATTTGCCATGCACACTGCCAGTTATTCCTCAATTGTCAGTGACATTTCGCTGCTTGCCTCTCGGAAGATACTGACCACAACACAAGGATGGAATGAGGTCAAAGTGGCTGACAGAAAATTTCATTACCTACATAGAAGTAGTGTGAAAAGGCAGAGGTCTTAAGTCAGAATGTTACTTCCCTTTTATCTTCCAAAACAAAACAGTCAAAGTAATCCATTTACGAATAGAAGGAAGTTTATTCAGCTCAGTGAAAGTCCACGGAGCATAACACCGGACAGAGGTAGTATGGTGTCCAAGGTGGGCATCAGAGTCTAGCCAGGAGCAGCAGCAGATCTCAGAAGGAGAAGCCACAAGTAGACCAAGACCTTCCTCTAAGTCACATGACTTAAAGACCCACTAGTAGGTTCCACCTTTTATTTATTCTCCCCTCATTTCTAATAGTTCTTTGATACAATGTATCTTGATCATATTCACCCCCTATCCCAACTCCCTCAAACCCTCCCATCTTTCTTGACCACTCAATTTTATATCCAATTTTATTCATGAAAATAAAACTCATTAAGTCCAACTTGGGTGTATGGCTATCACCTGGGGCACAGTCAACCTGCCAGGGAACACATTCTTAAAGAAAACTGACTGTCCCTTTGACAGAAGTTACAAATTACCAATAGTGCCTCTGAGTTCAACTGTTATCCACAACTGAACTTGGAACCAAGTTTTCAACACGTGTACATCTGAGGGACATAATCAAAGAGAACCTAAACAATGAGTACAATGATGATAGAATAAGACCACAAACTTCTGATTCTAGGCCTGGAGATTTTTACTCCTCCCAGATCTTTGGATTTGCTCAACACACTGGATATTAATGCAAAGAACCACAGTAGTACTGGCCCCTGTGTGTGCCTAGGTGCTCACCAGGAACAAACCACTGCAACCTTCAACCCTCCCTCTTCTGTTGCCTCTCTGACTCTTTACATGAAGGTGGACCACTGACAAATTGCCAGTAAGATCTTTAGAGTCTCAAGCAATGTGGGCTTATGGTACACACTTCAACCAAATGGCAATCTAAGTACTAAACCATATGAGAGCATTCTGGTTTTCCTATAATGGCTATTTGAATGTTTTGTTCATATGTTAAAAATTTCCAGAGAGTAGTTTGGAAAAGCTTCCTGGAATTGGAAGTATCTTAACCCATTGGGATGTCAAAGTCAACTGGCCAATTGGAAACCAATAGTAAAGAACACACACACACACACACACACACACACACACACACACACACACACCATGGGCAGGGGATAGGAGGTTTAAAGAAATGGCTCAGGTTTTCAGAGCATTTTCTGTTCTTCCAGAGGAGTCAAGTTTAGTTCCCAGGACCCATGTCTGGGGACTCACAAATGCTGGAACTCTAGCTCCAGGGCATCAGATGCCCTCCTCTTGCCTCTACAATTACTCATATGTACACACACACACACACACACACACACACACACAGAGAGAGAGAGAGAGAGAGAGAGAGAGAGAGAGAGAGAGAGAGGGCATTTCTCTTCATGCTACTCTACAAATCAATATTATCTTGGGACCAATTTCCAACAGGATTCTGTTGTCAAATTTTTGAGAAAAGTCTTTAATCAAGAAAATCACAATAATCCATGTGCTTCCCCCAAGGAGTCATATTGTCAATTCCATTTCCTTCCAACAGTTCCAGGAGCTTGAGTGTTCTTCTGAGTCAGAATCATTTAGCTCATGAGTGATCCTGTCACATTTAGTGACATGCTCCACTGGAATCATTCAAAGTTAATACACATACAAGTTTAAGAATTTGATGTAATCTGAGCATGGCTTCCTTGTTGGTGATGATGGGAGTGCCTAATAATTTGGTACTAAATATGTGCCTCAAATGGAGATTCCCATTTATGTCCATCAACTCCAGAATGGTTCCTTCTTTTTGCAAGTGAGTTTGAAAAGGAGCAGGTTGCATTTCCAACCCAATAGTGTCTGCAAGGCTGATTCAAATGGAGATTTAAATCCTATATTAAAGTCCACTTTGGCAACTGTATATTATCCTGTCCCAAGTCTTTGATTAGACATTTAGTTATGAATCAATTCCCTGATGGTTGTTAATTCTGCACAAAGAAGGTGAGACAAGGTAATGTTCTCCAAGAGGCCACACTCATTTGTAGCTTGGAAGTGTTCATCTGGATACATGGCAGCTGGACATATTAATCCAGTTATGTTTTAATTTCAAGCATAAACTTTAGCAGAAATTACTTGTGCTTTACTCTGGAAACTAGGCTAGGGTGACAGCTAGCCACTTTCTTTGTAAATAATCAAGATAATAACCAGGCTTCCATTGTAAATAATAGCTTCTGCATATTTTAAACAGCTATGATGTCTTTGATAAAACAATACTTTACTCAAAATTATGTTTCCACTGAGACCTGTAATATCAGGGTGAGTAGCAAGCCATGATGCTTCTTCACTGAGATCTGATTTTGTGATATCAACACCAAATGCCTATCAGACATGAGGTAGAGTGCCATTTTCATAAGCCATCAGATTGTCTCAACCTCAGGCTAAGTGTTCAATGAATCCTTGGAGTTGGGCCATGGAAACTAGATGGCCTGTGGAAATGCAAGGTTTTAAAACTGGAGGTCCAGGAAATAAGCCCATGCTGGACTGACATTCACTTTGTAGCATAGGTTAGCCTTAAAGACTCTTGTCTCAGCCTCTGGAGTTCTGGAATTATAGGTGTTCTCCACCATGCCCAAAATTTGACTACACATACCTTCAAAGATTTATTAACTTCTACTTTATGTGCACAGATGTCTTTGTATGAAAGCATAACTGTCCTGCATGTGTGTAGTACCTGCATATGCCAAAAAGAGAGGTGGATACCCTGGAATGGAACTGGGGTAACAAATGGTTGTTTGCTATCATGTGGGTACTGGAAACCAAATCTGAGTCCTCTGGAAGAGTACCCAGTGCTCCTAAACATTGACCTAATTCTCCAGACCCCATGCATAAACCTTATTACCCACTCCAGTGTCCATCCTTGGAGTAGATGAACCCCTTCACAACTTCTTCACCTCAGTCCTCTCCCTTACATGATTCCTTCTACAAGCTTAATCCTGACCTAAGCAGGGAAGAAGTAGTCCTCACCCATCCTCTCAAAGGGACTTCTAGTTCCTCCCTTCCTGGAGGAAACTGGAGCTAATCAAACAGAGTCAGTGATGCAAAGGACCATGAAGGGGGCTCAGGGAGGAAGAAGCATTTGGACTCTCCAGGGACCCAGAACAAAAAGCAGGCACTAATGTATGCTTCTGTAACTCCAGTGCTGGGAATTTGGGAAAGCAGAGACAGAAGAATCCCTAAAGCTCACTGGGTGCCAGTCTAGCCAGTACAGCAAGCTCCAAGTTCAGTGAGATCCTGTCTCAAAAACCGAGTCAGAGAGTGACTGAGGAGGTCACCCAGTATCAACCTTTGCTGTCTACATCCACACCCACATTGCACACAGGTTCGAGGAGTCTGCATGGCTGAAAACTTATTTCAGAAACTTGCAGAGTCTTGTACAGAGTGCTAATTTATAACCCAAATTTGACTTACTAACTCACTTTCATGGGATTTATGAGCTCCCACCAAACTATAAAATCATCTGCTCCTCTTTCCATGGACCCCCACTAAGTACTATCATTTAGCCAGTGTGACCTGCACACTGTCATTTCAAAGGCCAGACCTATCCTTTCAAATCTTCCTCAATCGTTAGCCTTCTTTTGACTTCTGGCAGCCTTCCACCACCCATCCAAGCACTGGCCATCTCCATTGTGAGATGGGGTCAGGAAGAAATGAAATGAGTCAAAGCTCCTGGCTGTGCCCCAGCAAGTGGGCTACAAGTACAGGCAGTTTTAATTGATGGCACCACTTGCTGAGTCTCTAAATTAAAATATTCGATTTGAGCTACATAACATCCAAGGATCAGCCTGACCTCTCAGTGGAGCTCAGAGGTGGTGACATCAGAATACAGCAGGCAGCTGGGTAAGGACATCGGCTCTGTAATTAAGGTCCTCTCTTGCCCTCCAGGGAATTGTGCCAAAGCTCTGACTCGAGACATAGGGCAGATAAAATGTTAATTGTAATCATGTAGGAGGAGGCACAGGTATTAACTGTTCTCTTCACCTTGCACAGACTTTTAGAAGGCGGCATCCGGGGATTGATGGCTCTATTACCATTCTGACTGTGCCTTCCAAGCCTTCAGAGTGTGTAGAGTTCCCTCTCCAAACATGTATTTAAGAGGTAAAGGTGCCCAGTAGGTAAAAGCATCAGAGCTCACAAATGCAGACACTGTGTAAGGATGGGGAGGGATGCTATCCACACAGAGGCACTACTATTATGCCTCCTACATTTAGTCAGGCTGGGATGGATGCTTAGAGCCTAATTATAATAAGCAGCAAGAATCAAAAGGTACTCTCTGTTTTAAATACATTCTCTTCAAAAATGTCCATATGAAGATGCCTGCAATGCTAATTGGCTAATGCATTTTAAAATTTTTACTAATGCATGTTGAGGGTATATCATAATAAGGTTGGGTATGCTTTTTCTGTACATGCCTACAGTGCACATCCCCAAATCTGCACTTTCCAATTCCCTAGTAATTCAGATTATATTTTTGCTTTACATATATGGGAGCTAATATGTAGTACTGTCTTACTGTGTCTGGTTTATATTACTCCTCTCTCTAGTTCTAGCCATTCTACTGCAGGTGACAGTAGCCCATGCTTTGTGGCTGAAGAATAACATGTTTTCCTTATCAATTCATTTGTTTATAACCAAATGATGTTCATTCAAGATTGTCAACATGATGGGATTTAGATTTATCATGGAAACGTATTCCTGGGAATATCTGTGAGGTATTTTGAAGATTAGATTAATGCAGTAGATACACCCATACTTAATGTAGATTGTGTTATTCAAAGCACTGGGATCCTGGACTGTAGAGAAAGCTGGTCAAATGTAGACATCTCCCCCTGCTTCCTGACTGCCAGTGTAATATGACCAGCTGCCTCAGGCTCCTGACTTGTGTGTCATGATGGGCTATATGCACTAAAACTATAAACCAAAATGAATTTTAATTTCCTTGTGTTTCTTTTGTCAGGATATTTCATCGTTACAGCAATGAGATAAGTAACTGATCAGGCTCCTAGGCTGACTCTGTTTCTTAGTACCATGAATGGGCGTGCACATATCTTTTATATGCTTTGAACCCCTCTGAGACCAAGAGACCAGATCACTGAATCATAAAGGAGTTCTACTTTCAGTTTTAAGGATGGTCCACACTGTTCTCCATACCAGCTGTACTAATTTATCACTAATTTATATTCCATTAACAGTGTCTAAGAGTACCTTTATGTATTTTCACCAACATTTGTTATATTTTGTTTTTGCATTTTGATATTAGCCATTGTAACTGGTAGAAGATAGTATCTCAATTTTGTTTTATGATACTGAAAATTTTCATATTTTTGACAAAAATATGTTGTTTTGAGATGTGTATCTTAGATGACATTTCTATTAAGTTTATTGAGCTCATTGTATGTTGTGGACATTCACCCTCTGTCAGAGGAATGACTGACAAATGCTTTCTGCTTTTCTGTTACTTGTCTTTTTACTTGTTTATTATTTCCTTTTCTTGGTAAATTTGATATAACTCAGTGTGTCCATTTGGGCTTATATTCCCAAAGCCTTTAGGGACCTAGCCAGAAAAATTGCTCTATGGCTCAATGTCTTGAGGTTTCCTATACTGTCATTCAAGATTTCCAATGCCTGTGATCTAATCAGAAACCCCATTGCCCTTTAGTGTATCAGGAAGTGACTGAGTAATTGACAGAGGCAACTTGGGAAACACGCATGATACATTTACAGTTCCTGGAGAGGAGCAGGTGAAATTAGGCATAGCAGTGACTGCTGTTGCCTCATATGTGTGCTATGGAACAGTCCAGAGACATGTCAGTGGTTCCTCACAGCCATGAAAGTAAAGTCTACCAGAAACACCTGAAATAGGAAAACATCATTTTCTCTATTCTCTTCTCTCACTGATCTGCCTCCTGCAATAGCTTCAAGTTGCTCCTCACCCTGGTGTACACAAGGTTCTTCTTCCCTGGGCCTAGACTCTCCATCTACAAGGCTCTTTCACCTTCCCTCTCCTCCCCTCCCCTCTCCTCCTTTGTTTCCCCTTCTCTTTCCTCCCCTCTCCTCTCCTCCCCTTTGCCCCCTTCCCCTTCCCTTCCTTCCCCTCCCTCTCCTGCCCTCTCCTCTCCTTCCCTCCTTTCCCCTCTCCTCCACTTTGACATCTTTTGCTTGAGTCCTGGGTTTTTATAATAACTCAGTAAACCCAGAATGTTTCTCACAAGCCACTACAAGCTCCCTCATCACATAGATGCCAACCTGTTTTATAACTGTCTATCTCACAGCTTGTTTTCCAGACATACTATAAACAGATGGCAGAAGCCATGTCTGTACCTTCCACAGTTGTGTCTGTGGCATAGAGTATCATGCTAGGTAAAAAGCAATGTAGAAATTAAAACTGGGTAAATGGAGTAGGGAACGGTAAGAATATAGACCTAATGGTTCATCTTTGTCTATTACTTTTTATGTCTGTAGCCAAGTTCTTGATGAGAAACAACTAAAAGGAGATTTAAAAAGAAAGACCCAGTCCATTATGATAGGAAGGCATGGCAGCCAAAGTGCCCTATGGTTATAGGAATAGAAATATGTTGTACTCATTTCTTGGTGAACTATGAAGCAGAGAACATAGCCATCACATGAAGCTGGCTGACAATACTACTCTAGCCCCATCTCTACAGGCCTACAACTGCCAGATCTGGGTCTCAGGCCTCAGAGCTCCCACAAACCTCCAAGACAGCATAACCAGCCAGGGAACCAAGTATTGAAACATGTGATTGTGTGAGGGACATTCCTTGCTTAATATCACTCAGAAGAAATGGGAAGCCATGACAAATCCCACTCAACCATCCATGAGGGCTCAGTGACTACACTTTCTAAACACTTTAGATGGGAGTGTTGCTAAGGTTCTAATGCCATTCCTCTCACCCCACACAAGGTACTGGACTCATCCAGATCACATATGATCCAGGGTTTTGTTTTGTTTTGTTTTGTTTTTTCAGAGATTATCTTTAACCTTCATTCTTTCTTAGTATCTTTTGATATGGGAAAAGTACCAATGCACAGACACTAATCATGTTAGACTGTCTGTCACTTCATACAACACAACCAGTGAAGCTAGGCTCATCCCAGTCCCAGCACCCATCAACCCTGACAAATTACCCTGATAAGAAATGACATAAGCATCACCCACAGAACTGTGCCACCCACTCCTGGATCTCTGCATGAGAGTTAACAAGAAGTCAGTTTAGGACTGGGAGGAAAGGAAAGTTTTTTCCTAGAATTTCTGTTTGGAATGAAACAGAAATGCAGACTGCTCTGCAGATAGCTTCGTGAGGCAAACAAAATGATGACCTGGAGTGATTTTTTTTCTTAAGCAACTGAATACATTACTCTCCTCCTCTTCCAAAAAGAAATGCGTTCCTACAAATGAGGCAGACACTTGCTTATAGCAAACAGGAACCGATTCCACCTCATGATTTGTTAAAAGTTCTTCAGGTCATACTACTTAATGTAACACATACATTCAGTCCACCATATTTTAAGTTTTACATTGTGAGTGCAACCAGCTGAAAATTGTAATAATTTGGAAAAATATGTATCTGTATTAAGCATACACAGGTGTTTTCCTTGTCATTATTTACAAATTAGCATTGAGTTGTATTATTTTCATATAACAATTGTAGATGTTAATATAAAATTTACATACCATTTGTGTTAGATTTAGTACTGTGGTGTTTTGAATTAGAATGTTCCCCAAGATCTCATATACCTGAATATTTTGTCTCCAGTTGGCAGCATTGTTTAAGATAGTTTAAGAGGTTTGGTCTTGTTGGAGGAAGTGCATCTCTAGAGATGGACTTTGAGAATTAAACACTTTCCAGGTTGCTTTAGAGAAAACATATTGTTGGAAGATGTGAGCCCTTGGCTTCCTGATCCTGCCATTAGTTGTCATGCCTTGATTTTACCATCATGGACTTTATTCCTTGGGAATAATAAGGTCAAATGATTTTTTCTTTTGTGAGTTGTTTTGGTCATGCTCTTTCATCACAACAGAAAAGTAACTAATACAGATGTAAGTAATCTAGAGATGGTTCAATTGCATGGGAGGATGCACATGGGCTATGTATGAGAGAGGTGAGCATATGTAGAGGTGGGTATCTATAGGGTCCTAAAGCTGTTTACCTACAAAAGCAGTCAGACCTTTTTTTCATTATACATTTGAGAATATTGTTGAGTACAAACAACAGCAAAAAAATGCACCTGAAGGTTCTTCTAGAAGAATGAAGAGATTTTCAAATTCTATATTAGCTTTTGTGATGAGAGAGATTGAACCCAAGACCTCATGTTTGTGAGGTGGGCTATCCTTAAATCTCATATCTTCAAATGAGTAGGACCCCAAATTGACTCCTCACTATGAAACTTCTCAGTTATTAAGTCTTCCTTTAACGTGTGGTTCCCAACCAGAGCTGCAGCATCTAGGAAAACCTGAGACTATTTTTTTTGACCTGTCCCTTTTAATATATGAAGCCAAAAACATCTTTTAGTTAAAGAGCAGACTCTCCTACACAAGATGTCACAAGGATGAGTTCCTGAAAGGTACTCCATCCACAGTAAGCCTGGCTTTAGTCAGTCTAAGTAAAAGACATAACAAGGTACTAAATGGTCTTCAGGAGGCTCAAATAATTCACAGCGGAGATGTTAGATGGTCAGATAGTTAAATGAATTGTTAATGTATAATAAAGTCAGTAGTCATTAGAATCAAAATGTTATTTCATTTTAACACCTGGCTCTAGGTGTCATCTTAGGGAAAGAATCTAAATTGTTGGAAAAGTCATTTGTAATGACTTAACGAGATGATGTAAGCCAAAGAGGATAAAAAGATAGCGGGAAAGGGAGGGCTGCAAAAATGGCTCAATTAGTAGAGTAACTGCCTCACAAGCATGAGCACATGAGTTGTGGCCCCAGAACCCTCACAAAAGAGGGGTGAGGAGTGCATTGATTATTGGCATGTCCTTGTAATCTCAGCATAGTAGAGTTGTACATAACTAGGCAGATCTCTGATGCTCCCTGACCAGTAGGCTTACCACATTAACTGACACCAGGCCAATGCCAGACTGCCTCAAAAATAAGGCATTGTTCTTGAGGAACAACACTCAAAGTTGTCTGCTAGTCTCCACATGCACATATAAATACATACTCGAACACCAGCACACACTTGCAGCTTCATTTACACACACACACACAGTCTGAAAAAGAGTAAGTTTCTCTCCTCTAGGCAAGTATGTGTAGCCCTGCTATCTCAGGAAAGATGTCTGAAAGAAGTTTAGGTCTGTAACACAGCAATAACAAACATCAGTATCTAAAGCTAAATTGAATTGTTTGTTTGCTTTTTTGAGGCAGGATATATATCCCAAACTGGTCTCAAATCCCTGTTTCGGTGGTCTCAGTCTCCCAAGTACTGAGATCATAGTTTCTGCACCGTGAGTGGCCAGAGATAAATCCTTTTGTGTGTGTGTATGTAGACTGAGCCTTTATCCATGGTCAAATCCTTTCTAGGTCTAGAGTTCTCAAAACATTTCAGGCCACATAGTTGACAGGGCGCTGGAGGAAATTTTGTATCTAATTACACAGAAACAAAGGGAGGGTGTGTGTGAGTGGAATCCCCCAGAGGCAAGAAAATGAAATCCTTTTGAAGAATCTTCTTAGATCTTGCAAACACACAGAAACTCTTTAGCAGTTGGTGTCCCAGGCCTTGAGCTAACTCCCATTTCCCTTTTGGCTCTATTTTATGTTGATTTATTTTTAATTGGATGGTAACTGAAAGAAAACTTGAGACTAGTTCTCAAATTTTTCAGGATATTTGCTTGTGATCTTGTTGACACAAATGTCAACTTGTTCTGAAACAGTCCAATTCCAAAATGTCATTCTTTTTTCTTTGCAAAAGTATGTCTAGTCAAACTTAGGACTTCCAAGAAAAAAAAATACACTTGGATCTTAGTCACATTGGTTAGGCAAGTGTTACTTTTGGGAGGCCCGATCTAAGCTGGCTATGAAGACAAAGGGTTTACAATAATAACCCATACATTTAGACTCAACTTCCAGGAAGAGCTTGAAGTAAGCATTTGAAATTCATTTCAGTTACTTACAAAATGACACTGGTATCATACATAAGATCTGTAGTCTGGTGAATAGTTTTATATCAGTGCCAGTCTCCTGGATTTTCCCAATTACATGAAATTATGATTTGAATGTAAAATGTCCCCCACAGGTACATGTGCTAAGATATATTCTCCCTAGCAGGTGACACTGTGAAGCTGTGGAACCTTTGGGATTGTAGCAAAGCTAGGAGAAATATGTCGCCAAGGGCAAACTTTAAGGCTGGAGCTTCTGCTTCCTGGGATCTCCACATGAGATGCAATAGTTGCAAACTTTCATTGCCATATCCGAGTCATTTTAGTCACTATGCCATCCCCACCATGGTGAACTATATTCTTTACAGTATTAGCCCAAATGAAACTCCCTTCACATAAGTTGTTTCTGTCAACTCAGTGGAGAGGTGTCTATGGGCAGCTTGGCTGATTGCTACAACTTCCGGAGAGTCCAATTACTCCAAACGTAAAATTTTAAGAGAAGTAATGTTGGGGCTGGAAATATGATAATTCACTGGTTAAGAGCACTAACTTCTCTTCCAGAGGACCCAGGTTCAAATCTCAGTATCTATATGGCAAAAGAAATAATGATATCATCCATATGAGGAGTGAAACAGAATAGAATATGAAAACACAAATTAGGAATCTCCAAAATTGCTTGTTTGATAATCATCCCTGTATTCAAGCACTCAAGATAAATATTCTAATAATTCTTTCCTGTATGATGATATTTCCTATGCTAATATCCATAAACACCCAGCCATTGTTTCTGTATTACTATTTATCCAGAGTGAGGATGTGGTTCAGTGTTAGAGAACTTGCCTATTTTGCACAAGACCCTGGTTCAATTTCTAGCATCACAAAAAAAAAAAAAAAAAAAAAAAAAAAAAACAGGTAAAATAGAAGTATTACTTCTTCATATGCCATTCAACAATTCTGGAACAAACGTAACAGTGATTTCTCTTGTGTGGGTGAGAACACAGACACAGAGAGATGAGGCATGTGACTGAATTATTTTGTTCATACTGGACTAGAACTGATCCATAGACAAGGCTGTAGGATTCCAGAGATTACCACATATATGGCCTCTCCCCTCTCATCTTCTCACTCACAAATGCCAAAAAGAAGGTAAAGACTAATGACTTCAATTCATTTTTTTACTGCTAAGCAACAAGTTGTCAAGAAGGCAATGGCATAAGATGACCCTGTTTGCTCTCTCACAGTTTATAAGTCAGAATTTGTAGTACACCATCTCTGAGATTTTGTGGGATGAAATCTGGAGGCTGGGGGTCCTTTTCAGGGTTGGTCCCCCACTACCCTGCCTCCTTTATTCTGAACACAGATCATAATGCCCGAGTTTCATCATGTTTCCCCACCTTGACCATTTATGTTGCTTCTGAAAGCAATATAAGCAGAGGACCCTTCCCTGAGCCTGAGCTCTATAAATACTCCTGTAACACTACATTCCAATGCCTTTGCTACAGCTACAGATATACCTATGAGATAAAACCCCCTTCTATCTCTGTCAAGTCCACCTGGGCCAGCCATTTCCTCAAAAATGTAACTGTATTGCATGAATGATGTGGGCTGTGTCATCTGCCATCAAAGTCAGTTACAGATATAGCACAGACAGACCCTTCAGAGCCCCTTAGAATCCCCCTACCTAAGGATTTAGTCAACTTTTCCAAAGTTCTACCAATGTGATCACTTAATCTGGAAACATTGGGGTGTGAAAAGTCTTATGCTCAGACCTCCACATACATTCACACTTGAGCAATGTGGTCTTCTGTTTTACCCCTCTTGGAGATTCCTGGTGGGCGAATATTTTAATACAGAGTGGGAGCCAAAATAGAAGTTCTTATGTGCTGTTGTTTTCTGTTATCATATTTTAACTATATAAAAATGAATGAATGAATATTGCAGAGAATTTGTGAGATGATAAAAAATGTATAGGTATAGCCAGACTGTACTAGGTAGTAGGGGCTCGTCTATTCCTTAGAGGATTCCTAGGACCAGGATTCTGAACAGAAAATGCTTTGAAGATTTTTGTTACAAATCATTTGCTGAAAAATGAAGGAAGGAGGAGAACACACATGAACATACCAAGGTTCTGGTATGTTCTCTCACTCCACCAGGGTAAGCAAGGAGAATACCAACAGCATATGTATCTGCTGGGCCCTCACTTCATCTCCCTCTGTGCCAAGGACTCTCCCTGCCATCCAGTAAAGCCAGGCTGGCTCTTGGAATGTGTCAATGTGCATAACTAGGGAATGGGAAATAGCATGAGACTGAAAAGTTGGAAGAATAGAAAAACTAAGCCATAATAAAAAAGGTTAAAAAATAAAAAGCAAGGATGGAGAAATGGGTCAGTGGTTAAGAGCAATTGCTGCTCCTCCAGAGGATCTAGTAGATCACCCAACATCCACAGGGATGACTGTGTGTGTAAAGATCCAGAGGATCAAATATCCCCTGACCTTTATAACTGTTAGGAATGCACATGGCACACAGGTATACTCATAAGCAAAACATCTGTACAGACAAAATTAAAATTAAAAAGTAAGGCTAAAAATTCAAGGGATGAAGATGAAAGAGAAAACAAGTGTGAGAAACACGCTTAGAAAATGACTATTTTGGGGCTGGTGAGATGATGATTCAGTGATTAAGAGTAATTGTTTCTCTTGCAGAGGATGAGTTTGGTTTCTAGCACCCACATCAGGTGGCTCACAACTACCCATCACTCCAGCTATAGGGGATTTGACTCCATTTGACTATGGCCGTCTTTGGCACCAGCACTCATGTGGTGCTTATATATAAGTGGGTCCACACACATAAAGCACATGCATACACAACACCTTTTATACAAAAAGAAAAGACACAGTCAAGACTATTGCAAGAAGTTGGAAGAATGGTGTAAAATGTAATGACTTATCTGAGGGATTCAATTGACACATGCACTTGGAAAGGTGAGTTAGTTAAAAGTTGTAATTTGCCAAGGAAATAATTGCCTAACTTGAACATTATAAAGGGAATAGTTTGTTTGGCTATTTGAAAGCCAGACCACATGAATATTTTCTAGGTCCTCGTGTAATATTTTTTGTAAGCAATTTTTTAACCTCTTCTGAACAAAAAGTCTCCTCTCTCTCTAAGTAAAAGTGTTACCTCTACATTTCTGTTGGTTCTAGATCTAGTGGGTTTCACTGTAGATATTCCAGGAAAGGAATAACTACTTGTACAGAGGGATTTTTGACATTCTCTGTACAGTGCAGTTTATTGTTGACAAAATAATCACATCATCTTAAGTGTTATAAATACCCAAGCCATGCTTTAACATATATGGGGGACTTTGTAAACATTAGGAAAGTGACTTGAGCATATGCAGATTTTAGTATCTTGAAGGGAGGGAAGGAGGGCTTGCTGAATCCAAATTCCTGGAGTATCGGGGTGGGGGGGAGGGAAGGGGAACCCTCATCTGAAATGTGTGGGACAATTTTTGATCATATGCATTCAGGAATATTTCCATAGACTTTGCTGATTGAGCATTCCTAGTTAGACAATCTGAAATCAGGCTTGACAAGATGTCTCAGTGGGTAAAGTCACCTGCCACTAAGCTTGGCAACCTGAGTTTGATTCCAGGACCCATGAACTCAGGATATTTTAGAACTGGAAGTGAGTGATATTCACAATATGATAAGATTGTAAAAGGATCATTTGACTTTGCACATTCATGGTAAAGACATGATATGAGAAAAACTTCAGAACAAAGTATCTGTATTTTTCTAGAAAGGACAGGAGACAATTATGACAGCACTAAATAAGTCTCAAGTGTAAGTTTCAGAGTGTGAAGATGTAAAAAAATAACTTTCTGATTATACATGAGTCTGTACAATATCAAACAGATATATCAGAGTGAGCCCACTTCCAGATGATTGATACAGCTGGCTTCATCACTTAGTATTTAACAGTCACTCAGTAACAGTATGAGGAAGGAAGTCTTGGGCACAACTCCAGATGATTCCTGATGTTTGGGTTTTGCATCCTGTTGTCCCTTCATACGGTGAACCAGAAATGGATCAGGTAAAAACAAGGATGCAAAGTAAGACAATAAAAGACACTGTGCCCTATAGTGAGATCTTGTTTATACTCTAACAGATAAGGCTTCCTTGAAGATCAAAGGGTAGAGCCTCTAGTTAACCATAGATGTCTCGAGGTCTACCCAGATACAAAGGAATTGGTATGGCTGGGCAGAGAGAGGGGTTTTTAAGACCAGAGGAGACAGGAGCTCAGTCTCTGTTTGGCTTGGAAGTTAAGTAGGTGAAGTGGCTGTGGTTTTGCTCCTTCATCTGTATGGTTTCTCATGATTTTTCCCTGTATCTAACTCTGGGCTTTTACTATTAACACTAATGAGAACTCATGTTACAGTGGTCTCTGCCTTTGGCCCTTATATTGTCACTCTGTTACTACATGAAAGGACACATGAAAACAAGTTTATAGAAAAATGCTTAGGAGTCTTTCAAAGTCAACAGCAACAGTCACACGAGTGACTCAAATTGGACCTGAATGTAACCCCACTGTCAAACAACATTTTTCTAACAAGATATCCTAAGCCAGAATGACACAGTCAAGCTTCTCTGTACATGTGACCCAGACACATCAAAGCAAAAGATAAATTGGGTTTTTGTATTATTATTATTATTATTATTATTATTATTATTATTATTATTATTTAAGAACTAAATTTTGGAGTCTTTTGTTACCTAGCAATTGAGGAATAATTTCATAGACCAATGTTAAGAATTGGTATTCAGTCTCTAACTTTGATATTCAAACCAAAGGGTGTCAAAGCAAATGTGTTTCTGCTCCAGGTGGATTATGTTAGTACTAAGTCTTCTAAACACAACCAGAACGCACGCATTTCTTTCACTGCAAGCTGAGAATGAGTTGAGACAAATAATATGTATTCTGTATTGAAAATGGGATGGTTGATATCTGTCCTCAATGTGTGGCTATCACAAATGTCCCAAACATCCCTTTACTATCCCACAAAAAATAAAACCCTCATCCCTTTTCATGTTCTTTGTCTTCACAGTAACAGAAGGAAAAGCTTATGCTAATTCCCCAGCTGGATTTAGAAACAGAACAAACCCATCACTGGTAATATCTTTACTGATATAATAATGGAAATAATCAAATTGGCATTAATAGTCTTGATGGAATTTGTTTAAGTAATGAATTTAAATGTATTCACTGCACACCTTGCAAAACTTGATGTTGTCTACAATCAAAAATTAATAAGCATGAAAATCTACAATGTATTTATTCCTGAAAATGATAAATATTGTGGTCTCATAAGAAGAAATTGATGATCTCAATGTTTACCTCCTTAAATATAAAGTAATTAAAGGGTGAACCAACCAAGAAGAAATACAAATAGTTACAAGATGGGAGCCAGTGAAGAAGAACTCACTAACAAAGATAGGGTTGTTAAAACTAGATTATTAAAGCTTGAAATTTTCAGGGCTTGCTGAGAATATGAAATAGTGCTTCCAACAGGAGGGATTACAGGCATTTGCTTTTGTAATGCTTTGCTCATAATATGCTTGGTATATTGTGGAGTATTTTGGATGTAAACTTTAATTTTACAGAAACAAAGTATATATGGGTTTCAATAATAAGTCCAAAATGAAATCAATGGGGCCTTTAAATAATCTACTTTAAAAGCTTAAGAGAAGACCAGCAATATTTTCAATGGGTAGTTGGGGAAAACGATGTGAATGGTTTTGAGGTATATGACACATGCAGATGAGAATGGCTATCTCAGAAATTGATAGCAGATGCAAGGTAGGCATTGAGCGGGGACTATAAGAGCTCCTTTGCTGCATCAGAATTCAGTCTAAGCTGTCTTTCCACAGAATCACAATTCCGATAAATGGTGTCTTAGTGTCGTCATTTGTTATTACTACAATGTCTAACTGACTCAAGATTCATTGTAGTTCTTGCTACATTGGGGAATGGTAGGTGATATTCACCTTTTAGAGGTGGGATCTGAGGTATAGAGAAAAAAATATTGCTTTATTAATCTAGGTAACATAAAGGGAATGATCTTGTGGGATTCAGATATGGGTAGCTGTTGTGTTTAGTTTTAATTGTAACTTTCAGAATCATCCAGGAATTTTCTCAAAGAGGGACTGTCTACAAGGGGTTGGCCTGTCTGTGGAAGATTGTCTTAATTAAATTGGTTGGAAAGACATAGTTGAGTATGGACAGCACCAGTTCTAAGGCAGTAGGTTCTGATCTATATGACTGATGAAATCAAGCTAAACCCAAGCAAGCAAGCATGAACACATCACTTCACTTTGCCCTGGACTGTGCTTGTAATATGACTAGTTATTTGCATAACCACACCCAGAGAATCTTTATTCTACAGCTCACAGTCCAGAGAGGGAGGCACTGATGTAAAAGGCTAGACTAATTGACTAGACATGAATTGTACCCAGTATAGAGAAGTGTATATAAGTGAAACCTTATAATTTACAGTACCCTTAGAACTCTTGGTAGGATTAGGATAAAGGTAGAGTATTCTTAGATGGAAAAGTAAATAATGGGGAAACTAATATTCTGGTTTTTGCAGACTTAACAAAACGAAGGCAAACACTCCTTTTTAACTAACAGACTGGAAATTTTTATACTACAGCATCTAGCCCATCCCAAGGCTGGAATACCCTCCATCACTCCTCTTGCTCCCATTTCTTTCCAGACCACTTCGCCGCATCTTCTTTCACTGAATAATAAGAACATTGCTGGGCATCTTTCAGTTTTACAGATTTACTCAATGTGTGAAGAATAGTGTTCTCCTCAGTTAAATGGGACACTGAATTGTTTGCTTTACAAAAGGATCTTTTGACTTCACAAAGGATTTCTAGAGCTGGACTTTAAATGGCACATCCCCCTCCAATGCATTCAACAAGGACTCCATTTGTAAGCTATTGCTCCTTAAAACCTCAAATTCTGTTTCCTTGAGTTGGAAGTAGTCAGTGTCTAAGAGTCTAACAAGCACATGAACATAAGACCGGAAGCACATGGGATCAGAGGCCTGGATCTGGCCCTAACAGCCTGGATCTTGGCCCTGACTCTGTCTCTAATGTCCCAGCATTGTGGTGACTTGGGGTAACACATTGATGTAGTTGAGGCTCCCAAACCTTGACTTCTATACAGGGTCTCAGAGGGGCATGCATCCTCAGGCTCATGAACTAACTCAGAAATAAATGCCTATCACATTTCTAGGCACATGTTAAATATTTCACTTGCAACTATTTGGTCTCTTTTCCAATCCATTATTTTTGCAGGCAGGAGGTTCTTTTCAAAATATGATTTTTTTCTCTTGACAAACTGCTCTGCTTAAACTCTTCACAGGCCCCTGCTGCTCTAATCAAAACTCAATTGCCTCAAATGTCTTACTGAGGCCTCCCTGCCTCATGTCACCCTGGCTGCCATTCTCATTAGTCACCATGCTCATTCTGGGCTTGCACACAACCCTGCAAATGTTGATCTCAATTGAAGCAAAACAAAACAAAAGTAATTTTCCCTGTGAGCCTCAGCCTCGTTTTTCCGCTCCCTTTGGTGGTGAAACTCCCTAGAAGCTTTGCCCATGGCCTCTGTCACCAGTGGCTCTTCTCCCAATTGCCTGCTTGACACTTCTACACATCCATCTTCAGACATGAGTCCTTGATGTAGGTCTTTTCTTTGCTTGCTCCCTCTGGATATCTCCTGCCATCATTTCATGCTGGCCTTAGGTTTCTGTTTGCTGAGACTGGAACTATGGGTAACATGTGACAGGTTCTGAGCCCCCATCATCCAATCCACCAAACCAAACCTGCTACCAAATCCTTAGAGTGTGATGGAATGATGGCTATGGGTGACAGTCAGCTTTCTATCACTATGTATAAAAGTAAGACTTACAGTCCATGCAAGGAGGCATGTCAGGAGGGAGGCATGGCAGCCAGAGCAGAAAGCTGAGAGATCACATCTTTCACTGCAAGCTCAAAGTAGAAAGTGAACTAGAAGTTGCTTGCAGCTTTAAATTCTCAAAATCTGCCCCCCCCTTGGGACATACTTCTTGAAGAATGAGACCATTGAGATCAAATATTCAAATCTATGGGCCTATGAGGGACATTTCTCTTTCACACTGCTGTACACCCAGTACAAATTTCACTTCTCACTAGAATTCTACTTCAGTGTGACTCATTTTCATCTGAAGCAAGCCCTTCTGTTACCATCAAGGAGACATGCAACCATGTTTGTTTCATGACACAATCAAAATTTGTATGTTCATCCTCCAAATAAAACCCATTTTAAGTGTTTTCTCCTCAAATCTATTTCATTAGAAGTCAATTCAAGATAATAATCAGCATTATCAAAAATAGTAACATGAAGCTGGGTGGTGGAGGCATACACCTTTAATCCCAGCACTTAGAACTTGGGAGGCAGAGGCAGGTGGATAGATCTCTGTGAGTCTGAGGCCAGCCTGCTCTACAAAGTGAGCTTCAGGACAGGCAAATCTGTTACAAAGAGAAACCCTGTCTCAAAAAGGCCCCTCGTGAGTCACATGAGAGGAGAAAGAGAAACATGAAATACACCACACAAATGCAATGGTGTGTATCTTCCATCATGACACATATATTGGGTTGTGATAACAGAATTAGAATAATACCCTGTGTGTTCTGGCTCAGTTGGTTGTATCAGTAATACAACCAAAATACTATTTATACAATTTTAAAGATGGTTGCCTTCTTTATTCAGTGGCCCTTTTTATTTGGTCTTTAGGAGAGTTGAGAAGGAAGAGTCTCTAACTAAGTGTTTATGCATTCCTTGATCTTTCCTCCAAACATTTACATAGAATATCTCTGGTGGGATGCTCAAGATTGACTGCTGAGCACTAAATAGATTGGATCATCATCAGTAATAGATGAATACACAGAGCCCTAATGGGATCTTTCTGATGCACAGCTCCACCTCTCCTTCCTACCCTGCTTCTCAATAGACACTGTAATAACTCTTTCTGTGTATCCAGAGCCTTGATGTCTAGTGCAACCGCATGAGAGAGAAAGTGAAGAACATGTATGTTCACCAGTACTTGAGAGAAAAGGAAATAGATTATCTAGTGATTGTATTACCAAATATTTCAAGCATATTAAAATATATAACATAATAAAATGAACACCCTTGCACACACCACCTAATAGAATAGCTATTAAATATGTTAAATATTCATAGCAATGCATTCAATTTAGCTTTGTTAAACTTTAGTATTTGTTCTGGTTATATGAGGACCTTTGAAAACAGGAAAAATGTTATGATTTGAGCTTCGGAGTCCCTTTTATACTGTTCATTCATCCCCTCCTCTTGCCTACAGGCATCTGCTCTCCTGGTGAGGCATCTTTTACATACATACTATAGCCATAAACATTAACCTTTGTAAGCTTGAAATGTTTGTATGAAGCTGAGCCTTGTGCCACAGACCTGCTCTCACAGACACCTAGGAAGCTGAGTCAGGTGAATGTTAAATTCAAGAGCTGACTGAGTTCAACATCAGCCTGAACAATTCAGTGAGACCCTTTTTTTCAAAGTAAAAAAAAAAAAAAAAGAAAGAAAGACTAAAGATGGAGCTCCATGGTAGAGAACTTGCCTTGCATGCTCTAGGCTTTGGGTTGGAGTTCCAGTATACTAGTAGAGACTAAGAAAGAAGTGCATGAATGTTACCAGACTATCTCTATGAGCTGTATGTCCACTCCTCAGCTTGCACTTTCAGCTTTGAAATGTTATGTGTGAATGCAAGGAAGGCTTTCCATTCATTTGTTTTAAACTACTGAATCACATCAAGCATTTATCAATTCATTCTTTAGACCTTCATATTCATGGAAGTCATAGAGTTATCTACCTGTCATAGCCTATAGTGCCTGACAGAGTAACAATTGAGGGCATTACTAAATTAGACTGGACTGTGAACATGTTTGTGGGGGGCTGCTTCAATTAATGATTGATGTGGATGGGATGCATTCCTAAGCAGATGGACTTAATTGAGTGTGAGTCAAAAGGCAAGCCAGAGAATGAGCCAGCAAGCAACAATCCTCTATTGATTCTACCTCCTACTCCTACCTTGATTGAGTTCCTGTCCTGACTTCCCTCAATGATAGATTATCACCCAGAAATTTAAGCCAAATAAATTTTTCCCTCCCCAACTTACTTTTGGTCAGAGTATTTTATTGCAGCCTGACGAAAGCTAACTAGAAAACACTGGCTATTTATTACATGGTTTTCTTCTTCCTGCTGGGGCAGAGCTCATGGAGGGTGGGAGGAACGTAAAGTCATGGTGTGGTGGCTTGAATAAGAGTGACCCAGATAGCTCTTACATTTGAGTGCTTAGCCACCAGAAAGTGACTCTGTTTGAGAAGGATTAGGAAGTGTGGCCTTGTTGGAGGAAGTTTGTCACTGGTGGCAGACTTGGAAGCTTCAGAAAGTTCACACCAGGCCCAGAATAACTTTGTTTCTTGCCCTGTCAATCAGGATGTAGCTCTCAACTATTGTTCCAGTGCCATGAGTGCTACTATGCTCCCTGCCTTGATGACAATGAACTGAACCTTCGAAACTGTAAGCAAATCCCTAATTAAATGCTTTCTTTTACAAGAATTTCCTTGGTTATCGTGTTTCTTCACAGTAATAGAACAGTGAATAAGATACAAGTCTTCCTTCCTAGTGATTTGAATTCATGCTCTCAAAGACAACTCACATGGCTAAAACAAGTCCACCACAGTACACCTTGGCTGGACACAGTGGCCATATATATCATCAAATACTATTCTAGAAAAATGTGAGTCTCTTAAAAGAGACTGATATGTTAAAAGGGAAATTTTGAATCAAGCTGGCCATATTTCATTATGTGGGCAGATCTTATATAATACAGGTCAAGACTCACCTTCCCTTACCAAGAAATAATGCTACCCACAAATCGACTTAGAACCCAGTTTTCAACTCATTCTTGGGTCTCTAGCTTGCCAGACTACCCTATAGGCTGTGGATATGCCATACTTCCAGTCTTATAAGCCAATTCCTTAAAACAAATCTTAGCAAATTTATGATTTACTTAAATTGGTTAGTCAATCTATCAATCATCTATTTATCATGTATCATGTATTATATTCTATCAATAGAAATATATTTAGGGAACATAGTCATCTAGTTTTCTTTGTAAGGGAAAGTTCTAAGGGATAGGAATTCACAGAGAAGTAGAAATATCGTGTTCAAGATGGCATTTTAAATTAAGACAAAAAAATTAGTCTCAAAATACTGAAATAAAGGAAATAAATGATTAGTATAAATATTTTGTAAATTGTAAGAAAATAAGTGTTAGAGAGATGAGGAAGTTAAGAAACATTTAGTTCTCTTACAAAGGATGAGAGTTTGATTCCCAGAACCTAAATCAAACAGCTCACACCCACATGTAACTACATCATTAGAAAATCTGCTACCTTCTTCTGGCTTCCCTGGGCATTGCAACCATGTGCACATTCCCACAAACAGACACACAGAGACACAAAATAAAAATAAATTTCCTAGTTATCAAATCACATCAGCTTTAACACATGGCAGCATTTACTACTCAAAGATATCATCTTTTTTTAAAAAAATCAAATTTATTGATCTCTGTCAACACCCAGCAACATGTGAAAATGCAGAGTAAGCTAACCTGTTACCATTTGATCTGATTTCACATTTCATGTCCCTTTCTGGTAACTTCAAAAGAATTACAACACATGCTAACTAAGGGGGCATAGGTCTAGCCAGTGTCTCCAAGCTGTTTAAATCTTCAGTTCTGAAACTAGATAGACATCTGGATAAAGTGAACAGAAAAGCAGATGCTCTCAGCTGTGTCAGTGCAGAATTCCCTTCCCACACACATGTGAGTGGTATCTCCCTATGCTGTCCTCATTGTGGAAAGGTTTAAGTTTAATCAACCTCCTTTGGCCCACATGCCTGAGAAGTGCAATTCACTTTCTCGTAGGGAAAATTGGCCCCCGACTGATTTCATTATATTTATACATTCTCACTCTGGCTGGACATGCATCAGCAGGGAGGCTCAGTAATGGATGGGTCTCTCTAGGGATAGAGAAGCGATGAATCTCCATGAAGCATAGCTTGGTCTTTCTATTGCCCTATTTGAAGGTGTGTCATTGAACAGCTAGCAGCTACAGGTACACAGCCCAAAGACCCCAAGACACAGAAGAACCAAGACAAAGAGAATCAGGGAATGGAAAATACCAAAGCAAGGACAAGACTCCGAGGGCTCCATCAGAGCCCCAGGTGAGCTGCTATGAGTAATCTTGGGTAAGTCTCTTCATCTCAGTAGTACTACAGCATTTTCTGTCTAACCTATCTCAGTAGCCAGTTAAAATGTGAAATTAGATAAATGTTCCAGTAGCTGGAATTAAAATATTATAAAATACATACACACAGCCAAATATTGCATGATACTCTAAAACATACAAATTATTGTGTATCAGGTTGAACTAATTTGGTCAAAGAAAACAAATAGTGGAAATAAACACAGAAATTTAAAAATGGTTTGATAAATTCTGTTACATATAATCTATCAAAGATTTAAAAAAAAAAACTTGGATATATGGGGACTACCTATGTGGCTGTACCACCTATCAGTGCATAGTTTCCAGATTTTATTGGATTTATGTGTCTGGCTGAACAGGCATCTCTTCCTCCTTCACTGATCCTTGTGAATCCCTCCTGAAGCTTCACAATGGATTAAAAAAGGATGGCTTTCCCAAATAGAGAAGGACTCATCTTCAGTCAAAGGTATATATGGGTAACCAAATGCTCTTGCTATAACCCTCAAAGAAGCTCTCAAAGATTTAAAACTCAAAGTGCTTCCTGTGATATACTATTTTTGTTCCACAGCACTACAATTTAGGGGTTATATAGAATGAATGGGTTAGAGGGTATGAGCAGGGTTTAAACCACATCCCTTAGAATATGGCTGTGTGTCTACTCTCAGGCAAGTGACTCAAACTTATCTGTAAGTCCATTTTTCCTTATCTACAGAAATGCTCATGATGCTATATATGATCAGTTTGTTCTGCAAACAACAAAACTTAACTCTGGGAGGTCAGAAAAGCCATCTTGTTCAGTGTGAACACTCTACAAATCATGGAGGGACAGAGTCATTTTCTTCACCTAGTACCCGCCTTCACCTCCAAACTTGCTTTCTTTTATCCTCCCCTCCCCTCTCCCTCCTCCATAAACTCTCTCCACACTTTCAGGTATTGTAATGAAATTTAGAGCAGACATTGTTTTCTATATTGTATATCTAAGAGGACAAATGGAGGAAATAAAAAAATCTGGAGGGAAATTGGAAGGAGAGGGGAAAAATACTAAGTGCAACATTTTCTAGTGCAGATCATCAGAACTGTACTAGAAATAATCCTACCTGTGATCTTTGGGCATCTACCATGTAAACATTATTTGACATATATTAATGAATGTAGCCTCATTAAATCCTCAGAAAGCTTCTGTAATATTATTGTTCTAATTTTCAAAGGAGGAAAAGTCTCGAAGTGGTGACTCCACACTAAAATTATAGATGGTGGAGGGAGCTGGTCACTTCATGGCAGTTAGAAAGGTATGTAAGAGACAGGGAAAGGAGAGAGAGGGGAAGGGAAGAAGGACACAGGGAAGGGGGAGAGAGCAGATATAACCACCAAGAACTTAAAATCTTCAACTAGATAGCATCTTCTAAGTTTATGTCACCTCCTAATAGCCTGTCAAATCTTACCCCTTTAGAGGATTAATACCTGCCCTCCATGAGATTGGAGATACTGCGATCAACCAGTTCCCACAAGCCTCATCTTTGACCACTGCTATGATGGAGACATGTGAACCTTCTGGGAGAATGTTTTACTATCAAGAGACAAGAACCACTAAAAATAAAAACAAAAATCTAGAAAAAGAGAGTAGAAATTTTTCCTTTAAAAAAACACATTTTATGAAAATCATGTATGTTTTGTTGATTAGAACATAGGTAATGGTGTCATTATTTGGAAATCATTAAAAAGTAAGAAAGGATTAAACTTTTTGAGACCACTTTCCAAAGAAATTAAATACTAGCATGATACGACACCCTTCAATGCTCAGCAGTAAAGATGATTATTTCTGTGAAAATCCTTGAGATTTCAATTTTCCCATAGGCCTCCCTGCACCCTTTGATATTCATATCATCAAATTATTCTCTTTTGAAGCTTATGGTGTCATCATCCTCACTGATTTTTCTCTTCTTCAATTATTCATCAGTCTAACACTGTCAGAGCCTCATTTGTCAATTACTTTGCATGCGATTAGAAAGGTTCTCCATCACCTCTTTCATCTTGGCAAAACTCTGCATCTCTTGCAAGATGTGAAGAGTTTTCTCTTGCAATCAAATCACAATGTATTCGAACTGTGTTCGAATGTTTGAGAGTGAGCCAGCAAAGAGCCATCGTGATATAGAGAAGTGCATTAAGTGATGTGTCTTGGGACAAGGATGATTTTTAAGAGCATTCAGGGGCTGGAAAGAATGCTTAGCTGGAAAAGTTCTTGACACACAAACATGAAGGTCTGAGATCAGATCCACAGAATTCATTCATCCCCAAACTGAGCCAGGCATATTGGCACACCTGTAACCCTAGTAAAGGCAAGGCAGAGATAGGAAGGTGTGTGGGCTTGCTACCTAGGCAGTCTAGGCAAAGAAGGAAGTTCCAGGTTCAGTGAGAGACACAGGTTAGTCTTGAACTTACAGCTCTCCTGCCTCGTCTTTCTAGAGGCTGGGATTACAGATGTGGGACACCATAACCAACTTATTTAGACATCCTTGACCATCTTTTTGTGAATTTGATCCCACAAAGCTCAAATACCAACATAGACCTAGATACAAAATTTTCTGATCCCCCAGAGAAGCAGATAAAGGAAGGAGAGAAAAAAAAAGATTTCTTCTTGGCCCTGCTCTGTCCTTGAAATAAATATGTTTAAAAAACAAGTTGTAGTTCATAACACAGTTTGATAGTTCTTATCTCCATGAAAACTTCTCCCCCAAATACCACTGCATAAAAATGATCACAGACATTTTTTAGATTTACAAGGTAATGTGTGGCAAGATGAGATGACCCAACCAATATACACCTCATGAGTCAGTGGTCCCTATAGGATAACATATGCTATATAGCTGAGTTACTTTTAACTGCCACTGCATATGGAAGGCAATGTGCATAGACAAGTGTTGCTTCACTGGACTCCTTCAGGGAGGAGGGAGGGGGGCTCATCTGGTCCCTTTGCATCTAGAAGGGTTATAAGCAAGGAGGTAAGTAGAGACTGTAGTCCAGCTTAGCTTTGCCTTCTTCCATTACTCATGCCTGTTTCATCTTTGTTCTCCCCTTCCTTCTTAATAATCAGAGCCCACTCTAGACCAACAGCCAGGGAGTCTGCATGGGACTGACTTAGGCCCTGTGCATGTGGGTGGCAGTTATAGTTTGCGGAGTCCCTATCTGCCGGACCAGGATCTGTCTTTGGTGTATAAACTAGATTTTTGGAACCTACTCCCTATAGTGGGATGACTTTCTCTGCCTTGATGCAAAGAGTTGGGGAGCTTTGTCCTACCTTGAATGTCATGCTTTGCTGACTTCCATGGAGGGCTTTATTCTTTCTGAGGAATAGATTGGGTGGGATAGAAAGAAGGTGGGTAAGGAAACAGGAGGATAGGAAGGAGAGGAAACTGTGTAAAATAAATAAATAAAATAAATAAAATAATTTAGTAAAAAGTAATTAGAGCCCAAATAGCAGAAAGTCTCTTCTCTTAATGAATGATGCAGCCAAACTATAGTCTGGCTTGTCATCTACAGGTTCTGTGCTCATATTACTACCTGTATTTCTATTCCTAGAAGATTTTAGACCTGTTCTGATTCTCATGCCCCTATGGGGACAGACTTTTACACACTCTCAGGCTCCATGGTCTCTGTGTGTTACCCTATTTCCAGTTGTTTTCCTCTCATATGCCTCCCTCAATCAGTACTTTTCTATAGTGTCCCATGGAGGGCATTTATGAAAGCAATGCTCATACTTAAATCTAGATTGACTCTCTCTAAAACTCAATTTTTAAGGAAGGTTTCCCATATCTTCATAAGCCTAGAACTATCTTGGCAACATGTCTATAATTTTCCCCACAAATATAAATTTAAATTAACATAGTAAAGTGACATTCACTTGGGTGTCTGGCTATATGAGTTTTGATGCATGCATGAAATTGTACAACAGCTATTGTAATTGATAACCATTTCATTCCTATCTCTGTGTAGTCACACCTTCCCCACCTCTATTACCTGAGAGCCAGGGATCTATCGCCACCACTACAGCTTCATATTTTCTCCAAGGTCCTATTAATGGGGCCATCACATTCAATCTCTAACTCTGGCATCTTGTCCTCAAGCTGACTCTCTCAAGATGCATCTACGTGGCCTTAGTCATTCTTTGTACTCATGAGTATATCCCATTGTATCAGTGCTCTAAAGTTTGTTTATCCACCCATCTGCTAAAAGACATTTTAGTAGTTTCCATATGTAGTGATGATGAATAGAGAAACTGGAGGTATTCCCAAAGATTTGCATATAACCATAATCTCCTCACCCCCCCCCATGAGTATCCAGAAAGGTTTTAGTAGTACATATGGAGAGTAAACATATAATTCCAAAAGAAAATGTCAAGCTATTTCCCCCAAGAATAACCGCTAGTTCATTTTTTGGGCTCTTGTTTTCTACTTGTTCTTTCTGGTTTTAGAAGACTGATATTCCAGGGCCATATCAACAGACTCCTGGTTCTGGGAGTCTGCGCAGGTTTGACTGAGAGCCAGTGTCTAAGAGGGGGGAAGAGAGGAGAAAGACTACTCCTTTGCTCACCCAGCACTAAGGGCCACAACTAATCACTATGGAGCATCTAGTCCACTGCTTCCAACAGCCAGTCCCTGTACATGCTTTCATTATCCTTGCTCTTCAGGTCTGTACCTGCTAACCATGAATAACTGTACTCATCGTCATTACTTACATATCTTATTTACTCTTTCCAAATTTGCTGAGTCAAGAAGATAAGGGACATTTGTGGCACCAAATGACTCCCCTAAGGTCACGTGGCTAGAAGTACTAAAGTCAAACTAGATTAGAACATCTCTTAACTCTTGACTCTATGATCTTACCAACAAACCTGAAGTTGGTCTCATTTGTGTCAATGCTTTTACAACAGAGGTTTGCAAATAAATCGTTGTATAATCTATAAATATTCAAATAAAGAGCACAAGTTGAACCTTGATATTCTGGGTGGAAGGATGCTTTAAATTTTCTATTTTCTCTATAAAAACTTTCAGCAGTTTTAATGCATGGAACAATCTAGAAATGAACAAGCAAGAAAAGTACAAATGTATAATTTATAGAAAATAGAAAGACAGACACAAAACATAAGGCCAGTTGACAATTAAAAAGTATTTTGAACTACAGAAAGAAGCAGTGTGGACTTGAAGCATGGAGTTGAGACAAGGGGATGGGAGGAAAGAGCAGGAAATAGAGTTGTTTTATCTCACAGATTATATTTCCCAGGTAAAAGTCACCAGGAGACCACACACTTCACCCAGGTGTTTAGTCCCCAACCCCTTCCTGATATATAAATGTCTTTCCTGGACAGATGGATGAATCTACCGGAAAAGCTTCTGCCTGCATCTCGTGTTTACTGCTATAGAATCAGTAATGCTGTTTTAAAATCAAATAACAGCTTTCTAAATTGATCTTGTGTCTATAGAAACCTTCAAATTTTCTAAATTACCAACTAAAATGTGCCCAAGAAATAATCTTTGGATGGGATAGTTTAGTCTTCCACATGAACAGGTTTCATGGATGAACATGGCTTCTTTTCTATTTAGTGCACTTTTTCAATTCCTAGTATGAGTGTTTTTGTGCTCCAAATGTAGACTATTGCCCATTAACCCAAGTAGTTGAATGCTTGGTTCCCATTGGCAGCTTTGTTTGTGGAAATGGCACAGCCTCATTAGATGAAGTATACTAGGGAGACTTGAGTCACCTTTGGCTATAGTATCTTAACAATACAGCAGAGAACTAACTACTCTAAATATCCTCAAGGTCAAATGTAATTTTAATAAAATACAACCAACATTCTGAATAAGAATATATGAGAGGGACAGTGAGATGGCTCTGTGAGTAAAGTCCCCTGTCACTAAGTCCCAAAACCTGAGTTTTACTCCTAGGATCTTCATGGAAAAAGGAGAAAACTGACTCTCACAAGTTGTCCTCTGACACACACACACACACACATACACACACACACACAAACCCTGATAAATAACAATATGATTTAAATAAATTTTTAAATAGTAAAGTTAAATATTTTATTCTTAAATAAAAGGAGCACTGCATAATGTTAATATGTTCTTGTATTCATTATTTGAGTGGATTTTTAGTAATTTTTCAATGATAAATATTTTAAATAGACTCCTACTAACATAATTATCAATGGTGGGACTGAAAATAATCTTCCCTAACAGAGCAGTCAATGACAAGCTGAGCTTGTTCTATGGCACACCACATGGGGAGAAATGTGAGTATGGGAGACATTGGCACCCCTACACACTTCACCTGCTCACCCTCCTGCAAATACTTCTGAGTACCCAGGAGTACTGCATGTGGGAGTGAGTTCTTTTACTTTCACATTAGGAATTGCCTTCTTGCTTACCTTCCATGGGATTAGCAAGTCACTTGAGGTCCTCTTAAAAGCCTGATAATTGGCTGGATTATTTACTTTTCTTGTGCTGTGATAAAATTCCTGATAAAAGCAACTTTATGGAAGAAGGGTTAATATGGGCTGACATTTTAAGGGTCCAGTCCTTCATGGTAGGGAAAGAAACAGGGCAGGAGTGTGACCTGCTGTTGACATCATATCTATAGTCAAGAAGCAGAGAAAATGAATGCTGGTGTCCACCTTGTGCTCTCCTTTTTACTACTTCAGGGTGGCCACTCTGGCGACAGGGCAGACAGCATCTAGGTATGTTTCCCTACTTCAATATAGACACACTCCCATACAAACATAATTAGAGGCTTTTCTAGTTACCAACCCTAGAGGCTGTCATGTTGACAATATTAACCATCTCAGTGTCTATGATTTGGGATGAAGAAATGTTTCAGCTTCCCCATCATGGAGGGATGTCCAGAAATGTGAGATATGCTACTTTTACAAACAGTGGGGAAGGGTAGAAGGTGGGGTAGGGGGTGAGGTAAGGGGGAAGAGTTGCTAGACACATTAAGGAGCTGTCTCTAACTTCCCCACCTTGTATCTAAATCACAACATTACACAGTGCCCTAGACATTTATACAATTGTAAAGTGTTACTTTAATTCAGGAGTAGTCTGGCAGTGATGAAAAAGCATTAATAAATTGAGTTTTACAATGTTTCCTACACACACCATTTTTCACCTCTCTGGGTCTCAATATATCTTTCTGTACAATGCTACCAAAGACTCTGAGAGTCACTTAGCACACCGACATAGAGCTCTCCTATTTTCCATACATAAAATTGGAAAATATAAAGGATATATTCATTATTTAAAATAAATATTTGTAACAAATTTATATGAAAATGGGACAAAAGAGGTAAAAGTCCTTCAACATTAGGAAGTTGCCACACTGAGGTTGGAAAATTCAAGTTCTTCTAAGTTTGTCATCTGCAACAAATGCTGTCTATTGTTTCTCTTGGTGTGACAAACTTGCCTCATTCATTTTAAAGGAAACATCTGCCAAATTCCACAGTCTGAACAACTGTGCTGTGTTTGCCTATTGTTCCTTCAGTTAAAAACTGTGCTCAGTGAACAAAAGAGCTACACTGTTGGCAGCTCAAACAGGTGTCAACATGTTGTCCTTGAAGCCCAGAATTTGCTGTTTCTCCTTTTGTCTGTATGGTATAAGGTATAATATGAGGTATAACATTATGCAATGATCAATTTTATAATTATAGATAATACGGTTTGTTAGTATAATATGCAGTATGAACACTTAATAAGATTAATCCACTCCATCATCAAAAATAGTTCTAAAAGTAAATGACTTTTCTGTTATGAGTTTGGTGCCATTACATGAACAGGTACTACAATGCCAACAACTTTAGGACGGTACTTTTGTATCATTTACAAAATGTCAATAAAATTAAGAATGTCAGAACTTGTGGCCCCAGCCTGTATATCTGTTGACTACAGAGGATAAAGCAGAAAGACTTCTAAGCCTATTTGGGCTATAGTATGAGTTCAAAGCCAGCCTCGAGTAACTTAGTGAGATTCTGTACCAAAATTAAGAACTGAAAAGGCCTAGAGGTAAAGCAAGTTGGTATACCTACAGGAGAGACAGAAGGAGAGATAAAGGGAGAAAGAGTAAGTGAGAGAGGAGGAGGGGAAGAGGGAGAGGGAGGAAGGAGAAGAGAGAGAGGGAGAGAGGAAGGGAGAGAGGGATTTGGAAAATAGTATAGTTCTGACTTCTCAGAAGTCCCATAGAAGGGAATGTTGGACTACCAAGGAACTGTTAATCAGATTTCAATAACACCTGTCATAAATTATTTCCTTTTAAACCCTCTTACTTCCATTTACCCTTGAACAAACTGAAGATAAATTTGAAGTCACAAATTAATAGGCATGGGTGGATAAGAAAATGTCTCTCACTTTGTCTCTGGCAACTGAAGTCCTAACAGTCACACTGTTTGGATTATATAGTTTAATGCTATAGATTTTCCACTCTTTACTTCATCTATCATCTAAATCTATAATAGACCATCATTGATTACTTAATTGATATTCAGATATTTTTACTTTCTCTTTCTTATTTTATTTTTTATTTAATAATTTTCAAAAATTTACATATTGATCCCAGTTCCCTATCCTCCCATGACCCCCACCAAGCTCCCATACACTCCCCAGGGAGGATAAAGCCATCCATGAGGGATCATCAAAATATGCCAAGTCATTTAGGGTAGGGCCTAGGCACTCCTCCAGGTATATAGGATAAGGGAGTATCCCTCCATGGGGAATGGGCTTGCAAAGTCCACTCATGTGCCAGGGATACATTATGTTTCCACTGTCAGAAGTCCCATAGACTGCCCAGGCTTTCCAACACAGATCTACATTCAGGGGGTCTGGGTCAGTCCTATGTTGGTTTCCTAGCTCTCAGTCTAGGGTACATGATCTCCCCCTTGTCCAGGTCAGCTGTTTCTGTGGGTTTCTTTAGTCTGTTCTTGACCCCTTTGCTCATCACTTCTCCCTCTCTGCAGCTGGATTCTAGGAGTTTGTCTCAGTGGTCAGCTGGGGGGGGTGTCTGCCTCTGCTTCCTCTGGCTATTACAAATAATACTGCTATGAACATAGTTGTACAGATATTTTTGTTGCATCTTTTGGGTATATGCTTAAAAGTGGAATTGCTGGATCTTGTGATATACTGATACCTATTTTCCTGAGGAAATGCCATATTGATTTCTAAAGTATCTGTACAAGTTTGCACTCCCACCAGCAGTGGAGGAGTGTTCCTCTTTCTCAACATCCTCTCCAGCATAAAACATCAATGGTGGTTTTGATTTTAGCCATTCCGACAGCAGTAAGATGGAATCTCAGAGTTGTATTGAATTACATTTACCTGATGGTTAAGGATGTTGAACAGTTTCTTAAGTGTCTTTCAGCCATCTTAGATTGAGAATTCTCTATTTAGTTCTGTACCCCACTTTTTAATTGGATTATTTGGTGTTTTGGTGACTAGCTTCTTGAGTTCTTTGTGTATTTTGGAGATCAGCCCTCTGTCAGATGTGGGGTTGGTGAAGACTTTTTAATTAAAGTTCTAGCTAGAGCAACAAGAAAACAAAAGAAGATCAAGGGGATACAAATTGGAAAGGAAGCAGTCACAAAGTTTCACTAGTTGCAGATGAAATGATAGTTTATGTAAGCAACCTGAAAAACTCTACCAGGGAGCTCCTACAGCTGATAAACACCTTCAGCAAAGTGGCAGGATACAAAATTAACTGAAAAAAAATTCAGTAGCCCTACTATATATAGATGTTAAAGGGGATGGGAAAGAAATCAGAAAAGCCATCATCCTTTAAAATAGCAAGAAACAACATAAACTATCTTGGGATAATACTAACCAAACAAGTGAAAGACCTATATAGCAAGAACTTTGAGTCTTTCAATAAAGACTAGAAAATAGAAAGGTTTCCCATGCTTTTTATATAGGTAGGATCAACATAGTAAAAGTGGCAATCGTGCCAAAAGCAATCTACAGATTCAATGTAATCCCCATCAAAATCCCAGCATAATTCTTCACAGACCTTGAAAGGACAATAATCAACTTTATATGGAAAAATAAATGACCCAGGATAGCCAAAACAACCCTGTACAATAAAGGAACTTCCAGAGGCATCACCATAGAGGTATAGTCCTGAAAAAGCTTGTTATTGACACAAACATAGATAGGCCAGTGGAATCCAATTGAATGAAACAGAAGCAAACACCTGTAACTAAACACTGAGTCAAACTAAAATCCAGATGCAGATGGAGAGGATAAGACCAGGTTGCAGAAACACATAGAGTCAGCTGACCTGAACAAGGAGGACCTAATGGGCCTCCAGACTGATAGCTGGGAATCCAGCATGGGTCAGACTCAGACCCCCTGAATATGGGCCTCAGCCAGAAGAACTGAGCAGTGTAAGGGACCTCAGACAGTGGAACCAGGATGTATTCCTGGTGCACAAAAGGACCTTGCAGACACATCCCCCATGGAGGGATACTGCCTTAATCTAGGGACAGGAGAGAAGTCCTAGTCCCTACTTCAAATGACCTGACAGATCTACATGACCCCACCAGGATGGCATTGCCCTACATGTGGAATTGGGGTGGGGGGAAAGGAGGAGAGGGTGGTCAGGGTGCATGTGAGGGGTAGAGATGGTAAGTGGGAGTGAGGGAGGGAGGGAGGAAGAGGGGACTGGGATCGACATGTAAAATAAAAAATAAGTAAATAAAAAAATAGAAAACACTGGTATTAACCCATACACCTACAACCACCTTATTTTTGACAAAGTAGCTAAATTGTTTTAAACTTTTCTTTTCTAGTTTTCTTTTTTATTATTATTATTTCTTATTTTACATATGGATCCCAGTTCCCTTTCCCTCCCTCCTTCCCATGCCCTAGGACTCTCTCCCATCCCACCTCCCCCCACCCCACTGCACAGCAAAGGTGATGCCTTCCAAGAGGGATTATCAAAATCTATCATTTGGAGTCATTTGGAGTAGGGTCTAGGCTCTCCCACCTGCCTCTAGGCTAAGGGAGTATCCTCCATGGGAAATGTGCTCCCAAAGTCCTTTTGTGCACCAAGGATATGTCCTGGTTTCACTGTCAGAATGAGAAACACAAAGGCAGAAGAAGACAGTGTATAAAGAAGAGATAAAGGGACAAGAACATGGAGAGAGAGATGGGAAAACAGCCTGGGATGTTCAGAAAGAATGTCTGAGATGCTGTCTACAAGGTAGGTAGACATTAGGGTAATTCAGCCTTGAAGACTGTAGAAAGGAGTTTGGAGTTGTAGGAAAGGGAATGAGAAGCTGGTAAGGGTTTGAAGCTGGAGAATGATCAGATTCCTGTTTTAAAATGCTAATTAAGTAGTTGGGGAGTCAAGTGAGAATCTGTTCCTTCTGGAGACTCAGACATGGACAGGTGGGGGTGGAAGGCAGAGAGGATGTCAGACAGGTCTCTTTCCAGATCATTACCTTCAGTCTCCTGTCTGGAGAACAAACAGGGACATCTGCATCCTGCAAGATCTCTGTGGGAGGATATTGCTACTTTTGTGACCTGTTTCACAATATCTGTCCTTTTTTGTTCTCAGTACAATCAAGCTTCCCTGGGGCCTAGGGTGATGATGTCAATATTTTCCCCAGTAGGGAAATAAAATTAACCCTGGAGTTTTATTGATGAGTTTCAGTGATCTGCTTCTCAGAGATAAAGCTTTCCCACACATTATACAACTGATAATTTCAACTCTTTAAGAGTCATTGAAGTCTACTGACTATGAATGTAAAATGGGGACATGCTACTAATTTGTCTTAGCCTTCTGTATGTAACTGATTTGTAAACAGCATGGATGGAAGGAACATCCCAGAAATGGGAAGAGCATTGTGGACCAACTTCAAGGTTGTTCAGGCAGTTTTACTATTTCTGTCTGTGACACCTGCAAGGTGATCACCATCACAGAAAGAAGAAGAGGTTGCCTGATTGGTCAGTTGATCAGCAGGGGTAGTCCTCAGCAGCTAGGTGAGAGGTGTTGAGGGAAGTTCACCCACAAAGAACCATTGCAAGTGGTTCTAAGGACAGAGAACTTAATAATGGAGCTCTTCTTAGCATGCACAAAGATGTGGGTTCCACACCTAGTTCCACAATGAGAAGAAAAGAGACATCATAAGCTTAAACTGGAGAGAGAAGATATCGGTGACCTTGGGCTTATGGAAATGAGTTTGACAATGTCAAAAACTCATGAGGGTCTGTGAGTTCAAATGGAAAGTGAGTATGGAAGCATACAATCTGTTAACATTTCCTTCACAAGAATATTCAGTATGCCAGGCTTTTATGTCTTCTGGGATTAATGGGACTGAAATTGTCTTTGCTGGTGAAAATATTCATAGCTAAAGTCCATCCCCCAACTCTCTTCCATTGTTATTCACAGAAGAACTTAGATGTGCTTTACCCAAGCTGTATTCACCTGAAAGATATCTGCCTAAAACTTCAGGTGTATTGCTTATTTGCAAGGATGAGCTCAGAATCTAATTCTTTTAAGTCAAATATTTGCAAACACTCATTCACTCAACAAATGTTCACTGAATAGCTGTAGTGCACAAGGCATTATGCTGGAGTCAGGTAAATACATCGGAACAAACCAGACACAGCCTACATTCTCATGAGAATGTATAGACAGAGAGACAAAGGCATGTATCCTATTTAGTGTTAGGTGTCTTAAACAGCAATTCAGTCTCTCATCTTTATGTAGATGAGGAAACTGGAGCCAAGGGATGACTTCCCTAACAGTCCACAGGTCATAGACAGAAGATGTGAATTATGCATAACAGACATATACAATCTCTCCAAGGGTTTTGGAGATAGTTTAGTGTGTAAGGCACTTTACCTTATAAGCATGAGGACTATACTTGGATCTTCATACCCATATAAATGCTAGATGAGTTGGCAGCCCATCTGCCATTCCAGGATTCTGATGACGCAGGCAGGGAGTCCCTTAACAAGCAAGTTACCTAGATGAGCTTTGGTTTCAGATAGATAGATGAGTCTTGGTTTCAGTTAGATAGATAGATAGATAGATAGATAGATAGATAGATAGATAGATAGATTGATTAATACCCTGTTACAATAAATAAGGAGGAGGTCAATCAAAGAATATTCTCAATGTCAGCTTCAATCTACCATATGCAAAGATACAAACACATATACATACACATTATGCCTACATGTGTGTAAATATGAATGCATACTTGTATGAACACCACACACAGAAACACACACCAAATATAATAAAATAAAAGCCATACTAACATATATATGCCTGTTCACTTCACTGGCTTCCCCTAGTCTGAAAAATTATGGTGCTAACAAAGGTGTTGAGCAGTTGGTCAGGGTCTTAGAAACCTATCTCATAAGTAATGGGTAAGCCCAGGTGCCACCTGAAATACAAAGATGACAGAGGAGAAATGGCACATGAATATAAGGACAGCCAGTATCACACACATGTTATTTCCCTCAATGAAAAATATGCCCTGAGAGACCATCTGGTCAAAAAGCAGCCAAGTCAGGAGTAGTGAGACCAGAAGGCATGCTGGTGATAGCTGCTCATGGCTGTGAACCTTCAGTTTTGCCCTTGCTTTAGGAAGAAAATGAATGTGTTTCCAGGGTAACTTAGTGAAGAGGTTTGGAGATTTGGAAGAAGTCACTAGCCCAAACCTAATAAAGCTCAGAAAGACCTGACCCAACTACTCTCATCAGTACTCATGACCAGTGTCTGTCTCTTGTTTGACATGAGTCTACATTCCCTTTCCCACAGTCTTCAAATCCAGTCCCTCTGGAGACCAAAGTGCTGTAACTTACTGGCAGTACATTTTAACTTGATCTGAATACATCTGACAGTACCACTTGATCAAAGATGACATCTTTGTTTTTACATTCTTATATTTTGGTGTGTAAAGTTGTATATTTTGTTGCAAAAAAATGAAGACATTGGATTATAGGACACTGCCAAGACAGGTTTCAGGCATTTTATATTAGGAATAGTGTATTCACCATTTGATTTTCAACTCTAAAAGTCTGAAACGCATCTGGCCCCAGAGTACAATGAGGTACAGTGGATCTGACAATTGGCTCACTTACTCATCCTTTTCTCATCTTCCCCCGTTCTTCTTCTTCCTCATCTTCCTCCTCTTATTCATTCTGTCATCTTCCACCTCTTCTCCTCCCACATTTCTCTACCCCCTCTTCCTTATCTTCCTCTCTTTTTCCTTGTTGTGGCACTAGAGGTTGAATCCAGGATCTCTAGTCATTCCACTTTTAGCTTCTGATTCACATTTAATGGATATTCCAGTCCCACCTTTGCCTCCACCTGTATGCACGGAGAGTTCTTTCATTGCACCCAGATATCCTTGAGTTTCCAGTAACCGGAATGAGCTCAAAGACCATTAGTACTCTATTAAACTGCATCTTAAAGATGGCAAGAGACCATACTCACAGAGTCCCTTCTCAGTGGATTGACAGTGAAGCAAGGGAGTTTTACACCCTTTCTCTGATGCTTATTTAGGGAATTCATTGTAATAATATGAATCATTGTTTCCCCTTCTTATATCACATGCAATGTTGCCTCCCTGTTTAGAGAAAAGAAGGAAGTCTCAGAACAATTATGCAAGCTCCTACTTGTAGTCCCACATGATTGAAGGATGCTAATATTGCAAGGATTCATAGGAGGCCTTGGGACAGGAAACAGAACCTGCTATTTTCTATTAAGAATAATTCTCATTGCTTACCATACAAAAATTAAAATTCACAGGCAGTAGTTAGCTGAGACTGAAAATTTTCAGAATGATAAAAAAAAAAAAAACAGAATATTAACCCAAACACAGAGTTCTACACACCCCCACCATTCCAGAAACTCTTCAAGCTGGCATTGTCTCTCAATGCAAACTGAGAAAATACTGTTTTAGTTGATAATATCCAATGATAACACACAGAAAATTATCTCAAGCTACTATATTCCAAAAATATCATTGAGTCAGCTTCATGATATTCCCCTTACATCTGTAAGGTACAGCTTACAAATTGTGTATGTGTGTGTTGTATTGTGTTTGTGTATGAGCAGATATAAACGTGTGTGGGCACATGCCTGTACCAAAAAAAAAAAAAAAACCCAAATATCAATGTCTTCTTTGGTTTCTCTCCATTGCCAGGTCTTTCCTTGAACCTGGCAATTTGTCTAGACTATCCAGCCAGCAAGATACAAGGATCTCTCTCTCTCTCTCTCTCTCTCTCTATCTATCTATCTATCTATCTTTACCTCTCTCTCTCCCTCCCTCCCTCTCTCCCTCTCTCTCTTTTTCATATGTCACCCACATTCCATAACAGCATTGTTGATACACAGTACCATTTTCAGGTTTAAGGTGTATGGTAGTTAAACGAATTTAGACCCTCATATTAGTAAAGCAAGAATTCTATTCACTGAGTAATAGTTCCAGCTTCAAACTGTTTTGTTATGGGTTAAATATACATTTCCATAATGGATACATCACTAACTCATTACAGCTCTGCGAATAGCTTACTGTGCTCAAAGTCATATATTGATCTCAATGTTCACCCCTTTCTCTATACACCGTTTGGTGACCTCCTCCAGAAGAATAAGCCAGTCTTTTCTCAACATCTTACGCTTCATTTCTCAAGGACTAGATAGTATGCCTGTTTGTCATGGTGAAGTGAAACGATTACCTAATTTTTTCCAATATATAAAACTCAGGAGTCAGAAATCGAGATAAAGATCCCATAAATCCAAGGAACAGTAGAAAATCGGTTGTCTGACTATCTCTCGATGTTTTTCCTGACCCACCAACATTGGAAATCCTCCCTGGAATCCCTTTCCAGGAATCTCTTCCATTCCTTCTCTAGTAGACCTCCTCAGGCCTCCAGAAAGTATGCCTGATCCCAGTCAGCCAATTGCTGTCTCTGTCCTTTGACTCAAGATGGCTTTCTTGGCACAGAGGAATGGCCATATGAACAACTCTCCTACAACACTGAGGTCCCATTTGTCATCAATAAACATGCTGTTCATTCAAGTCCTGCCAAGTCATGCCATGACAAGCAAATTCACCAGCTGCTAAGGCCAATATCTATACAGTCATGCCTAATTGATAGAAAACATTGGTCTCATTATAGCCCGGCCAGTGATGTGTAATTATCTATACAAATAATATGTAAGTATATAAAGTCCAAAACAATGTATAATTTGCAAGCCACTTTTGTGACTATGGAATTTTCTTTGTTCATATAATGTTCATATCAACCATGATGTGACAAGACCATCTGCATAGGACACAGAAGCCAGAAGAACTAGACACTAGTCTAGTGTGCCCTCCTTTGACAAGAGCATGTCCACATGTAGAGAGCTTGCAGACAACAGTTTTGTCTTCCCCCTGCTACAAAGTGAAGGTGAGTAATGTACAAAGTTCAGAGATGCTTCCTCCACTAGCCCTGTTCAGACAGGGCACAGGAACAAGAGATTCATTCCTGAAACTTGGGTGGCTGAGGGCCACCCTTTGTAGGTCTAGATTCAGTATTAGAAGCACAGTTGAAATGGTAAGGAAATAGTTAAAAGCACAGCATCTATTTCATGACTCTTTCTCCTATGTGTACATGTTCATGGATGTTTGGTTTTTTTTGGTTCATAGCTATACATGTCCAAATGTGTGTATCTTTGCCTGTGTGTGTGTGTGTGTGGGGGCATGTGTGCGCGCACACGCATGCATACCTGTGTGCATGCATACGTACAGGATTTTAGAAAACAAAGGTCGATGACTGGTATATTCCTCAATGGCTGTCATTGTATTTTTATGAGACAAGTTCCTCACTGAATCCAAAGCTTTCTGGACAGTGACCCCCTGGGATCATCCTGTCACCCTCAACTTGGTGCTTGGTTCAGGCATGCACTGTCATGCCCAACTTTTCCTTGAGCACTAAGGATTGAAATGAGGTCCTCATATTGGCATGAGGAGCACTTCAATGATTAAGCCATATTTCCAGCACAAGAATTGTGACTTTTGAGGTGCAGGCAAATCAAGTTCCTAAGAGAGGTACATGTAAGTTCTTGTCAGTTCAAGCTATGCCCTGCATCAGTAAGTAGGGCTTAACATCAGCACAGTGCTCTGCCAGTCACCGAGAGAGTTAACACTCACCAAATAAAGAAAGAAAGAAAGTAACAGTCATCTTTCTTCTGAGAGGAGCAAACAGCCAATTTGGGAGATAAAAGTCAGTTCCCCCATGCCCTGCATTCCTTTGGGGCATGTACAGTCTATTTGCCTTTTATCTCTCTACAACCAGAGTGATCTTTCTGAAATGAAATACCTTCATGCTTTTTCCATGCTCTTAGAGAAAGTGACAGATCCTTAAGGTTGCTCAGGAAGCATGGCAAGGAACAGATTAAGGATCAGAAAACTTTTGTGCAAAGACCCAAAGAGTAAACATTTCTGCCTTTGCATGTTGTACAATCTCTAGGACAATTTCTCTGCTCTACCCTACAGTGCTAGGGTAACCAGTCAGTGAACAGGCCAAACTGTAACCCAATGACACTTGACACACAAGCAGCAGGAAGCAGGCTGGCAGCAAAGCTTCCTCACTCTTGGTACACACATCACGAACTCTGTGCCCTCTCATGAACTAGGATCTTATTATATTTTTAATAACAAAAACATATTTTGTGTATATCAAGATATTATACAAATTGTACACAGATAAGCACCCATTAACTTAAAAAATAAATCTTTAAAAAAGTAGAATATATGTAGACACATCCCTGAGTTGGACTTCAGGTAGCTTAGGCTGATAACTACACTTAAAAATCACTCTCAATTCAAATGTATTGGCTGTGGCTTCCTAGAAGTTGATTTGGCTCTATAAGATAGACTTTAGTGGTTTGAATACTTGCTATTCAAAAGGAAGAGAGCATGATTGTACGAGTTCCATGTACATATTGTGTCTTCTCTGATACCTCATATAGTCTAAAGAGCCCCTTTGTTCTGTCCATCCACAGAGTTTTTATAACAGAATAATAAGGCTGTATAGTTTATAAGTAACAGAAATTTATTTCTCAAATAAAACAAAATAAAAGAAAGAAATCTATTTCTTGTAGTGGTGGAGCCTGGAAGATCTCTGAGTTCTAAAAGATTCTATAACTAGTAAGAACTCATTTGGTACTTCATGAACATCCCTCCTGTGTTCCGTCCTCACACAGAGGCAGAAGGGATGAAGGGAAATTCTGAGGACTTATTTGTAATACCTCCAATTTTATCACCCTACTTCCCTCCTGGAGGACCCTGGTCCTAACATTGTTATCATGAGCTTTAAGATTTCAGTGCCTGAATTTGCAGGGGGATACATTCATTCTATAGCATTTTCCAGTCATGCACATTACCAATTCCTTGTCAAGGCTTGATGAGGCTATTGGAATATTAAGTTTGAATATATATATATATATATATATATATATATATATATATATTGTTGTTTTGAGACAGTTCCTCATGTACCTCATTGGCTTCAAAGTTACTATGTAGTAGTGGATAGCCTTGAAAGCTTGAGACTCCTGCCTCTACTTTCTAAGTACTGGGAACTGGGATTAGAGGCATAGGCCACCATACCCACTTAGGCAGGCCTAAGTTCAAATCTAGGACTTCCTGTATGCTAGGCAAGTACTCTACCAGCTGTTATATGCTAATTAATAAACACAAAATGTTTATTTACAGATGTTTCTGAGATAAAATCTAAGACCAATGTCCTGGTAGACTCAATGTCAGAATACCTTCTTTGTTCATGTATGCCCCCGTCCCCATGTGGCTCAAAGGGGCAAAATGGTTCTATACAGCCTCTTTGATAGGGGCCCTAATGCCATCAATGAACAAATCAGCCCAAACATCCTCGTGAACAAATTAACTCCACCAAAGTCCTGACTCCCCACATCATCACCTTTGAAATTACAATGTAGTATATAAACTCTATGGAACCAGAACCTCTAGAGAAGTGGTTCTCAACTATCCTCATGGCCCTTTAAATACAGTTCAACCATTACATAATATTCATTGCTACTTCCTAACTATAACTTGTGCTAGTTATGAATTGTAATGTAAATATCTGATATGCAGGATATCCGATGTCAACCCCTCAGAAAGAGCCCTTATACCCAAGGGGTTGCAACCCACAGGTTGAGAATCACTGCTCTAGATCATAGAATGGAGGTGAAGAATGATTGACAGTTTTGGTATGTTGTCTGTTGATTAAACTTGAGATGATAGTATAAGCATGCCCTACATATAACATAATGTGAACTGGCTTAAAGTGCATAAAACAGCCCCCTTCAAGAAATAATCATCTATCTCAGAAGGCAGCACTAATATATTTGGCAATATATTGGCACTCTAATGAATGTCAGAACAATTGCTGGAGCTAGTTTTGAGTATAAGAGATCATATTCTACTTCCCTTTCAAACTAAACATTTATATTTTCTTTTCTTAAAAATCATGATATATGAGACTAGAGATGAATCAGCAGCTGAAGTACTTGCTGTGCAAGAGGTGAGGGCTAGAGTTCAAATCCCAGGACCCACGTTAAAACCATGTGGACCTGGTGGACCACCCATATTCTTAGAACTTTCAAATCAAAGACAGAGAATTGCTAGAGAAATCTGGCTAGCCAGACAAGCTCAAATGGTGAGCTCAGATTTCAAGGAGAGACCCTGATTCTATAGCATTAGGTGGACCTGATGGCAAGGTCAGACATCAACAGTCATACAGGCAAGCAGACACAAACATACAAACATAGGCACACACATACACACATAGGCACACATGCATATGCATATCATGCATATACACACACACATGCACACACATACACACATAGGCACACATGCATATGTATATCACGCATATACACACACATGCACACACATGTGTACACACGCATACAAACATACACAGATGCGCACACATACCACATATATACATACATCCCCCCACACACATATGCAAAAACATGCACATACCACACACACTCATGTATATAAATAAATAAAAATAAAATGAAAATTATATTTTACAAGTTTCCAGAAAGGTTGTCCCAGGCTCCATTCCAAGTACCAAGCAAGACAGGAAACAAAGCTCATGCTTCCTCTCTCACTATACCCTGCCCCAGCTCCTTTCTTCCTCCCCTCTGTGCTCTTTGTCCTTCTCCCTTTTCCCTCTCAAACAAAGATCTGTGAACAGACTCTAGCCATGTAACTTACGTTTCAAGTGCTCCATGGGAATGTATGCTTCCACACGGGCAGAAGCTGTGGGGCTGATCTTCTCTGGTGACATATGCACCATGAGGCAGAAGATTTGTTGTCAAAAATCACTAAGCTAAAAGATCAGGGGTATTTGCCTAAACTCAGAGAACTTGTCTTATCAACTGCCACTGAGAAGCCACTGCAGATGAGTTTCTAACTTGCCTCCTGGAGTGTGATCTGTCAGACCTGTTGAAAGAACTGCACTAGTCAATAAACCCTAAAATGAAATATGCTACATTCTCATGAATGCCTTGCTTTACATTATGGGCAGTCAGGGAAATACAGACAAGTTATGGACACGTTCTGCATCCATTCATTCCCAACCAATCATTACCTCCTTTATTACAAGCAGTACGTGGCAAGTGCAAAGACAAGGCACAGTCCAATACTCTTTGTGGAAGGCTCATGCTTCCACATGCGAAACTAGATAGGCAGTAACAGCAGAAACCAAACACACGAGGCTTAAAAAGTCAAACAAGATATGTCTTCAGGAGAAGTAGGTGAATTGGGTTCAACTGAAGGCAGAAGGGAGGAATTTTTGAGAAACTATATACTTTTTAAATTTCATTTTATTTAATTAACAGTGTTTCATTTATTTTTCATAGCAACCAACCCCCCCAACTCTCTTCCTGTGTCCTGTGTCACCCATCCCTCCACCTCTACCCCCTGCCTTCAACCTTCTCCCCTCCCCATCCACTCATTTTCTGTCTCCATTCAGAAAGGGGCAGACATCCCATGGGCTTGAACAAAGCATGGCATGTGAAGTTGAGGTAAGACTGAGCTCCTTCCATTGCATAAAGGCTGGGCAAGGTAACCTAGCATCAGGAAAAAGCTCCCAAAAGCCCACTGCTAGGAACCTTACAAACAGAGCTACACAACTCTCTCTCTCTCTCTCTCTCTCTCTCTATATATATATATATATATATATATATATATATATATATATATATATATCACACACACACACACACACACACACACACACACACACACAGGGCCTAAGTCAGTCAAATGCAGACTCCCTAACTATTGATTCAGAGTCCATGTGCTTCCATGAAATCAGGTCTATTGTCTATGTGGGTTCCTCCATCATCATGACCTTGACCCTCCTGGCTCATACAATTCCTCTTCCCTTTCTTCAGGAGTACTGTTGGAGCTTGTTCCAGTTCTTGTCTCTGTATCTCTGCATCTGCTTTCATCAGTTACTGGGTAAAGGCCCTCTGTTGACAATTAGGGTAGTCACCAATCTAATTAGAGAGGAAGGTCAATTTAGGACCCTCTCCACTATTGCGAGGAGTCTTAGCTTGAATTATCTTGTGGATTCCTGGGAATTTCCCTGGTTCCAGGTTTCTCTCTAACCCCAAAATATGCCCACCCCCACCAAGTGGCAAGTGGGTGGGGATGGGATGGAATTGGGAGAGTAACAAATTTGCTTTTCTGGACAGTCTTCAAAGCAGAGAAGAATGGCCTCCTTTTATTTATTTTTAGAGTGTGCCCATGCAAGTATGTGCAGGATAAAGAGCATACAGACATTTGTTCTTTTCTTCCACCATGTGGCTCCCAAGGATGAACAGGTTGTCAGACTTGGTTGCATTCACCTTTATATGCCGAACCATCTGCATGGTCCTTTATTGTCTTTGCTAAAGTCCTCATTTGTATGGGGGTAACAGCAGAGGAAAACATAGCACATCTAGATAGTCTGACTGGTTCACAGACTACATGGATCAGTTATGAGAAGGAATTTTAATTCAACTGTAAAACTGGATAATGATAATGCTGAAGATGTGGTAGTGATGGTGATAAGAATGATATGGATGACAGTGATGCTAAATAATGAGAACAATAGAGATGACAGTGATGGGAAATAATGAGAATAATAGTGATGATGGTGATAATAGGGATGGTGGTGATAGAAATGATGGAGATAGGAGCGGTGACGGTGATGATGCGCGATGATCGGAATGATAGTAGTGATGATTGATGGTGGTAGAGATGATAGTGATGATAATGGTGATGGGTATGATGATGATGAATAGTGATGATGTAAATGACGATAATGATAATTATTACTATACATTCAGGGTGGGGAAGCTTGTTAAAAAAGTTTACATGGCCTTGAATCACTCAAACATTTATATCCCAGTGCCACAATACTGTGTGAACTCCATACAAAGGACTTAAATTTTACGAAGAGCTACATCAAAGATGGGGAGGGTCAGAAAACAAGAGTGGTAGATAATAAACTAATCAAGCAGATGAGTCATTTTAAATGCCTTAGGAAGCCTTATTAGCCCACAAGGGAAAGAAACCTGAAGCTAAGAGATTAAAATTTATTACAAAAAAGAAGGACATTAAAGAAGATTTATAACAGTGTCCCAATGCTCTTTATTAACTTTGGCAGAGCAACTTGGCTATGAAAATTGGAAGATAAAGAAAGAACATGGTAGTCACTATTACAGGCAAATTGACCTTTTTTCTTGAGGCTTAGCGAATATTTCCACTCTGAAAATGTATACACACACACACACACACACACACACACACACACACACACACACACACACACACACACTATCCTTAGTGATCAATGACAAGAATTTACTTTTGAAAGAAAAAGAAATGTTGAAATAGGATCTAGAAGGATGTTCAGTGGATAAATTGGCTGTTGAGCAAGCGTGGAACACTGAGGTCAAATCCTAGTACTCACATAAAAGCCAGGAACATCAGGGGCTCTGCAATCACTAGTACTCACTGTGAGGCAGTTGGACAGATGGGAATCTGAAGCTTCTTAGCTAGCAAACCTGGCTGTATTGATGGTTTCCAGGTGCACTGAGGGATCCCATGTCAAAAAGTAAGGTGAGGAGTAATTGATATAGACACTTGAAGTTGATCTCTGGCCTTCACATATTCATGCACACACATACACACAAGCAAGCCTGAGCACGCACTCATACACACACACACACACACACACACAAATAAGAATGAATACTATACATACATGAGTTCTCATGCACACACATACATTAAAAGAGAAAAACATATCAAAAGAAAGCCCCAAACTCCAATTAAATATTCAGTAAGACAGAAAACAGTAGAAATTGTTGCATGGAAATGAACCTTGGGAAGTAGAGGAGTATAGAACTTACCTAGAATGTTCTGTAAATAAAACCTCCTAAAGGGATCTCTACCTTCTGGTGGCCCTTCTGAAAGGCTAATCAATAGATTATAACTGATGACTATGGAGAGGCTGAAATTTTAGAAGTCAGAGCTGAATTTTGTTGTGTGTTTAGCCCTTGTAATAGACTTTTATTGTTCGTATTGGCATCTGATCTGACAACTCTCTGACTTCTGAGTAAATCACCTAGGATGTACAATAGAATACTAGATTTTCAGTAGAGAGCTAAGAATGCTGTCTGCTAGCATTGGAGGCCTCTGACAGGTTTCCCATCTTTGCTTTATCTCTCCTAATTCTTCTACAGACATATTTTAAAAGTTCCTGGATTATTTAGGCTTTTATTATTCTGTTAATGTAGAAAACCTCATGAAACTGCCTCCACGCTGGAACAAGGAATTTAAGGTGACCTAAATCTATGTTCTCCAGCCATCATCACTTATATTTGGCTCCAGAATAAATTCACTTGTCCCCTTTAACACGAGAGATGTGTTTTTTTGCATCGATTGTTACAAGATGTTAAATTCTATACTCAACACTGAAGCAAAGCAAACAAGAACAGCTAAAAGAAAAAAAAAAAAAGATCTTGTGTAGTGAGATAGTCCTTCTGTAGCACTGACCACGCCCATTGGGGGGGTGGAGCCATGGGCGGAAGTGACCTGTGGAAGGAGGTCGGAGGGGGCCAGAAAAGGCGCTCTCTTTCTGGCGTATCCTGTCTTACCTGATTTATTTGCATCAGTGTAGAATGTATGAACTCCAGAAATAGGTGTTTTTCTTACAATGCGTGGAAGAATCCAAATCGTTTTCTTTATGAATTTGATTCTCTCAGTTTTGGGATAGTTGTTGCTAATTGTTCCCAAAAAGTTACTGCAAGCTCTCTGCCAATATTCGTTATCTTTCCATAAGGAAGAAATTTCCTCATTAGTTAAAGGTACTATAATTTCTGCTGGGTCCCTTCCTATTAGCTGACGAAGTCTTAATTTACCTTTTATAATCAAGTCAGAGATCTTTTTTATATATGTTTTTAGTTTTTTATTCTGTTTATGTGGTAGGAATATCCATTCTAATATGATATCTTCTCTCTGCATCAAAATCCCTGAAGGATATTCTCTAGATGGTAATATAACCAGAATACAGTCTAGGTTTGGATCCACACGGTCCTCATGTGCTTCTAGTATCCTCTTTTCTACCCATTCTAATTCCTTCTTAGCTACAGCTGATAGTATTCGTGGACTATTCAAGTCCTTATCTCCTTTTAGGGCCATTTTCAAGTTTTTCAAATCATGCCCTTCTACTCCAATTATGGTTTGCAGTTGAGAAATCTCTCTTAGTAATTTTTGAAGATCATTAAGAGTCTGGTAGCGATCTCTTCTGATCTGTACTTTTTGTGGTCTAATTTTCTGTAGACCTATTTTATATCCTAAGTAGTTGATAGACTCTCCTTTTTGTATTTTTTCAGGTGCAATTTGTAATCCCCAGCGAGATAAAACTTCCTTTACTTTCTCAAACATTTTTTCTAATATTTCTCCTTTAGAGTCAGCTAACAATATATCATCCATGTAATGATAGATTATGGATTGTGGAAACTGTTTACGAATTATTTTTAATGGTTTTTGTACGAAATATTAGCACAGGGTGGGGCTATTTAGCATTCCCTGTGGCAAAACCTTCCATTGATATCTCTTCACTGGTTGAGAATTATTATAATTAGGTACCGTGAAGGCAAATTTCTCTTTGTCTTGTTCTTGTAAAGGTATAGTGAAGAAGCAATCCTTTAAATCAATAACTATAATAGGCCATTCTTTGGGTATCAAAGAAGGCAAGGGCATTCCAGGCTGTAGAGAGCCCATTGGCTGGATAACTTTATTGATGGCTCTCAGGTCTGTAAGCATTCTCCATTTACCAGATTTCTTTTTGATCACAAATACAGGAGAATTCCAAGGGCTGGTTGATTCCTCAATATGTCCAGCATTTAGCTGTTCCTGAACCAGGCTTTCTAAAGCTTCTAACTTCTCAGAGGTCATAGGCCATTGTCCTACCCAGACAGGTTCCTCTGTTAGCCATTTTAAAGGTAGGGCCCCACATCATCGTTTCCACTTGACTCAACCTGATGCATCGGAACTACAAACATCACCCTAAAACCGGTTTGAGACTGTTTTGCTCGAGACAACTCATGACTAGCTAGCTGTAATGGTGCACCTTTTTATTACACCCTGGCCAGTTTCAAATAAAACTACAGTCAAGAATTTTCTGCCACACAGTGACTAACTACATATGTCACAGCCAGTTCTGTTGAGAAATTTGGTTGCTAAAAATTTTCTTCCTACAGGATCCATTGGAGCAATCATCGTCCCATTTCAGCAGGAAGTAATCTTAATATGACTATGCCCCCTTTCCCTACCCTTGGAATTTTGGGATAATAGTCATCGTCTTTGGGTTGGTTTTAGTTATTTGGGATTGGGTGATGCTTACACTCGGGTTTATCTTTTAGACAGGAATAGAGAATGGTTGGTAAAGGTATGGTTTAGATGGGATATAGGTAGATTAGCCTATTTTCTTTCGAATTTGAGTAAGAATGAGATAGTATTTTACAGCTTACATTGTTGTGTATTCTTATGTGGTAAGCTATGTAAAATTAAGTTTATATTTTGTTATATTGTGTTAAATATTTCCACTTACAATGTTTTATGCACATTATTTTTTTACCATATTCTATGTATGTATACTTTTCTTGTATTCAAGACATTTTGTATATTGATACAATTTGGGATATTTATCTTGCTGCCCTTTATAGTTCTACCTCTTGTCTTGACACTTATACTCTACCTCTATTTTAGGGATTTACATGTAGGTATATGTAAATAGTTATATTGTTTAAGTATTTGTTCCTGCTTTACTCGGGAAAGTTTTAATCAGTCTTTTTAGCTAAGTTCCCGAGTATTACAGATTATCTTCACTCACATTTCCTGTAACTACGAGATTAGTCAGATATAGATGCTTAATCTTCAATCACTTCATAGACATGCAGAACATGGCATTTAAATGTTTTAATATTAGTACTCCTTTGACATGAGACACTGTTGCTCCTGACAGCACCATGCACTTTCCCGAAAATATGTTGGACACTGTTGTTGCTCCTGCTGGACTTCAATCTCGCCTCAGCTAATGGCCTGTTGGGCATAGAATTGCCCCCACCTTGACCACTGATTTGGACATGCAGTCCTATGTGCTTGCAGGAGACAAATATAGAAGACTGCTTGACCTTGCCAAGTCAGGGAAAGACAGCCATTCTATTTCCCTGCTGTTGTTGTGGTCTGTCAAGTTCTCTTGGCCTTAGCCAAATCTGGGTGTACCAACGTCACTGTGAGACCTAGGGTGACTGTTCAGGTGGCTTGCTGTTTCTGTCCTTGCTGCACCTTTTGGAAGTTGTCCATCCGCATTTCCTGTCTACTCTAGTATTGTTAATTTCCTTCTCAGGTCTTGATGAGGTTGAAGATTAAACTATCACAACTATTATTCTCTCTTCCTAGTTAGATATATTAGGTACTAGACTTACGTTTTCCAGCTTAGGACAACTCTATTGTAAACTCTATTATGCCCTCACCCTAGGACTAGATATGTAGGTCATTTTGTTCTCGATTTTCCTTTTCTTAGAGCACACTTGTTATTCACTGTTTTGTATATAGTTTTGTATTAAGCCTAAATCTTTTCTTTAGACTAAAAGGGGAATTGTAGTGAGATAGTCCTTCTGTAGCACTGACCACGCCCATTGGGGGGTGGAGCCATGGGCGGAAGTGACCTGTGGAAGGAGGTCGGAGGGGGCCAGAAAAGGCGCTCTCTTTCTGGCGTGACTCGGACAGGAGAGGATCGGGTTGAATTTCCTGGTGTTCATCTGTCTAGGTTGTAAGTTATTTCTCCCTGAATAAACATCTATTCGGCCTATTTGTTTATCCTGATCCTTATTTACTGCAATAATCTTGGAACGCGAGTTTATCCAGATCAAAAAAGTCATGCCAATGGAATTCTCCCCCCTTCAAATGTGAGGTCCTACTGGCACTCCTTCTTTGAGTGCCTGGATCATTTAGAAGTCTTGATTAGTCATCAATAGAAAATGGAATGGTTGGTAAGGAAATCATAAATGTCTTACAGTCTAAACCAAGAAGTTCTAGGGCTAGCAGTATATCTAAATTCTGTATCAACCAGTGGCACAGTAACTTCCTAACAAAACCCTCTATTTCCTTTGTCTCCAGGGTCAACTATGCTTTCCTCTTTATATGTTTTCTTTTCAACATACCTTCTATCCTTCTCATCTTCAAGTAGCTTCTACAGGTTCAGACCTTACCTCCCAGCCTTCCACAGTGGTCAAAGGTAAGCCTTGGGTTTGATGCTCACAGGCTAGACTTGGGTCATCAGTCTATTGAAAGATCATTACCATGACACAGGGGAGAGTGTATGATCATTGGCCTAAGCCAATCTGAGCCCACTGGACATTAAATTGCATGAGTTAAGTCTGGTAAAAAGTAGTTCTCCCACTAAAATGTGGAGGATTGTGTTCATCCTACAAAGCAGGAAATGGTATGTTTATTTTGATCTTCATTTTTCAGGGGTGGGGCATTGTTTTGAAAGAGAGATTAAAGAGTAAGAAATTGGGTGTGTAGGGAGGTAGGGGGGATCTGGGCGGTGTTGGGTGAGAAAAATATGAATAAATTAAATGATTTTTTAAACATCAAAAGAAAATAGGCCCTCTCTAAAATAACAACCTGAATTCTGAAAACCCTACCTTTTATTTTACTTAAGTTTCTTGTTACTCACATTTTCATTTATTTTATTTGGCTTTAATCAGTGAAAACGTTAAACACATATTATCCAATCCCACCCAAATTTCAGTTACAATGGAGAAATGTCATTCTCCATTTTATTCCTTCTTTGTCCAGTTGGAAGTAAAACCACCTTTTTGTAGATGAACTTTTCTTAAGAAGACAGTAGCATTACCCATATTGAGGACTGTAAAATGTTCTATCACTGCAGCCTATGGACTTCTGTGAGGTCTAGTACATGAGGCACTGTCTGTGAGTAGATCTGATCACTGTCTGAACTACACTGCCAGTATTTATAACACTTGGACTTGAGGAAATAAGGTCTACAAATGTCTGTTACAGCCTACTCAATCTCACTGCAATTGATATTGTTCAGAACAATAGGTCACTCAGCACAGCCCAGAAGAAATGGCTGTGAGCACTATAAAAAGTTCTTTGGGGCACTTGGTAAAGCAAGGCATAGTCTGTTACAAAAGACAGAAGGGAGATGTGTGCAATTCACTTGTCAAGGCATCTCTACACAGTGATATATGCTTGCTACCTTTATTTGCAATCCGTGAGGAAACGTTGCATGTTGTTTCTACACTGTATTTTCACAGTGTCTAATTGCAAGTGTGAATCCAGATGAACGCAAGGCTAACTTTCAATGCACAGGGATGAGGCCAATCATCTGCACAGGGGTCTGGAGAAAAATGCATGTTGCCATCCCTCAAGTGGGGTCAACTCTCTACAGAGAGAATTCAGAGAGATCTACACACAAGATCTGGTCCCTAACCAGGAAGGTAAACATCTGTAAAGGACATGTTTGTTGGATCCCATGTTCCTACCCTCTTTCTTCCTGTACTGCCCCCTGCCTTGTGTAAGAAAATTTCTACACACAATAACTAAGAGAGAGGTCATTAGCAGAAACTCCCATTCCTTCACAGAAGCCTAGATCTGATTTATTAGAAGCCATGTTAAAATATGAAAATGTTAACAGACATATAAATCAAAACAAAGACCAATCAAAGACAGATACGGTGGGACATGTCTGTAATACTAGCACTCCAGATATGAAGGCATGAGGGGGAGGAATCCAAGATCATTCTTGGCTACATAAATAGTTCCAGAGGTATAGGAAAGCCTGTGCTTCATATTACCCTGTCTAAAAGGAAATGCACAATGTAATTTAAAATAAAATCAAGCAAAATAAACAAAAACCCCAACAGCAAAGACAGCAGCAAAGCACATTTAGTTATACTGGTTCTGTGATCAAGTGCAAAATGAATTTCAATTTTTTAAATCACCAGTAAAATTCTTGCAAGAGCATCAAGCAAACTATAAACTATAGATGGAAAACAGATGCTGCCCCTGTAGTCTCTAAGTCAGATTCTTGATAGTTTCTGTAAGCAAGAAAGTGCTATTTGGGACCCTGTCTTATTTAGGTTTCTATTGCTGTGAAGAGACACCATGACAATAGCAACTCTTACAAAGGCAAATATTTAATTGAGCTGGTGGCTTACAGTTTCAGAGATTTAGCTCATTATCATCATGGTGGGGAGCATGGCAGACAGACATGGTGCTAGAGAAGGAGCTACTATGTGTTGATATGCAGACAACAGGAAGTAGACTGTGTCACTGGACATGGTTTGGGGACATATGAGACCTGAAAGCCTTCCTCCAAAGAGACACACTCCCTCCAACAAGAACATACATACTCCAACAAAGCCACACCTCCTACTAGTGTCACTCCTTTGGGGGTACATTTTCTTTCAAACCACCAGAGACTACCCCCCCTTAGATAAGATACACTTGTCTCTTCCATAGGAATCACCAGCAATGTCCAATCACAGCCATCAACTTATTGGTTAAAGTTTCATTGATCTTGCTGCTTATCAGACACTCACTGTCATCTAGGCTCCAAATATTGTTTTCTCCAATCTCTGTTTTTTTCTAGTTGACTGACAGTGAACTGGGGATTGAATAACTCATCTTTGTTTAGAAACATTGGCAGAAGTGGCCTTGTGCAAATTTCCCCTTCTTTTCATCTTGTTTATGTCAAACTTATGCTGTTTGTTTCATCTCAATATCTTAATGATGGGGAAGAAGGAACGTAAAGTCACAGGGAGGCACAAGGACCTGTTCTCTCAGTAAGATGAGATGAGGTAGCCTGGTCACAAAGATGACATTTTTTGCATGAGTCATATGATACCTTACAGGATACATTATGGATATCTGTCTGGCTCTTTTACTCACTGGTTCATCTTAGATGGCTGGCCTGTGAACCCAGAGAGGCATCTGCTCCTGACTTGCAGTATTGGAGTTAACAGAGGCTCTGCCCCATCCAGCTTTGATGTGGGTTTGGGTATCTGAACTCATGTCGTCACGCTTGTATAATAAGCACTTTATTGACTTAAGATACTCCCAAGCCCTAGAAACTCACTTTTAACAAAGTAAGTATCCAGGTCACTATGTGACTTCAGAAACAAAGTCCTCAAAAGCTCTGTGCTTCTATTCCACGGTTCTCACTCTTTTAGTTACTCTGTGTAGTGCCAGACATGCTGCAAAAATCCTATGTAGCAGTAAACCAAGAGTTCATGTTGGCAGGCACACTGCAAACAAGTCAGGATGGAGGTCTTCCCTCCACAGACAAGTTCTGCTCTTAACTGTGAACCTACTGAAGCAACACCTCCACATGCCACAGCTCCAACATCACTCAAGATAGGAAATGACTTCCTTCCTAAAAGGCTAGATATAGGTATGATGAATAATACCTTCATGTTCAGATATGAGGACAGGATAGCTTTGGGGGAGAAAAGATAACTCATATGCTTCTAGAGACATTGTTGATTCTTACAGTATCATCTCCAGAACTGATGTAGATGGAAAAGAACAGTCTGGAATATTCACCAAGAAAAGATTAAAGATCATTCAATGAGAGCATTTCTTTTTTCATAATGCAGTTACTACTTGTTAACTGGGTTAAATGTCTTCCAAATGCACAATGAAGAATGGCAGGAGAGTATTAATACAAGTTCTAAAGAACAATGTATGTGAGAGAGGGTCACCATGGAAGACCAATTATTGGAATGATACATTAAATAACCAATAAATAAATAAATACTATACAAAAATGTACTACGGCTGGTCCTATTTAAGATGGCAAGCAATGCACATATGAGGCAGTTATTTCTATGAAGGTGATTGGAAGCTTGTAAGGTTGAGAACTACAAATAGATCATACCCATTTTGATACTCACATGAAATCAAATACAGATCAAAGTGATAAGATGTTGGAGATGGAGATATTTCCAAAACAAATCCGATAAGCTTTAATATTAATTGTAGTTGTTTGTTTGACCAATGGCTCAGACATATTACTATCTCTCATAACTAAATTAACCCATATTTACTAATCTGTGTATCACCACATGGCTGTGCCTTACTGGTAATGTTCTCACATGTTACTTCTATGCACCTACATGGTATCTCCCTAACTCCACCTTCTTTCTCTCCACATCTTTGTTTGGATTTCCCAAGTGGCTCTATTTTGCCATGCCACTGTTCAAAACAGCATTTTCCATCAACCAATTAAAGCAACACATATTTGCAGCATAAAGAGGGACATCCCACATCACATAGTAGTGTATTTAGTGTAAGGATGCAATAAGTAAACAGAATTGTGTAGAGGAATCAGGAATGCCTGAACATCTAACAGAAAGAGGAACTCTTAATGTAAAGTGAGAGGTATTATCAGAAAGGACAAGGAGAGATTCCCGAACATGGAAACACAGAGAGCAGACACTCTCCACAGAAGGTGGATACAGGTAGGTGAGAGATGAACAAAATTTGAGAACAGGTACAGATGCTACCACATGTAGGGGAAGACCCTATAGACAAGAAAAGGGAAACCATCTTCCCCACATGATTATCTTTGATACAGCCTCATCCATATCAGAATGACTTTAGGTTTTAAAAACTTATGGTGTTTTTATTGCTTGCTGAAGTCATTCTTCAGAGCAGGAACATGTAACAATATGAATGCTTGAATGTTTAAGAACTCTGAGAGGAGTACAGCAGCTGGGATGTGTGCAAAAGAATAATCTGTTATGTGTGGAAATGAGCACCATACGTTTGCTGTGATGGGGAGACTCTTAGGAAGCTTCATTGCCGTACTGTGAAAAATTGGAACAGAGAAACTTTTCCAGCCAAAAGGGAGAAATGTGATGGATTCTTTTAATTTTCTTGAAGCTCAAATGTTCCCTTGCATATGCCAGTGTCACAAGAGGGAAACAAAAGTGGATGGGTATTGGCCTCATGCACTTTTGAAAAACCTAAATGAAGCCACTTATTGTGCCAGATAAGTAATCCAATCATTTATTAATGACTGTATTATATATGTATGTGATTTCTGGCCTGATACACTCATATATATATATATATATATATATATATATATATATATATATAGTCTTCACCGAGGCATGGGAATGTGTACCCACGGGAGGACATTTATATGTTTAGGAAGACACACTAAGGTTGACAAGGATACTCTGTACTCTCTGTGGCTGCCACCCTCATATAATCTCTATAGTAGTGACTTATATAATGGACAGCTGAGAAATGAAAGTGTACAAATAGAGTGAGTGACTTGCCCTAAGCCATCCAGCTGACCACATTGTCTTTTATTATAAATCCATGCCCAAGGTTACTTCTAATACATCATGATAACTTCTGAAGCAGTTAATCTTCATTGTCAACTTGATGGAATTTAGAATATCATGGTTTTTTCTGTAAGGGAGAGTTCAGAGATATTTAACTGAGCTGAGAAGACATACCTCAAATGTAGGCAAAACAATCCCATGGACCAGGGGCCTGGGATGAACAAAAAGAAGAAAGTGAGCCAAACGCCAGAAGACATCTCTTTCTGCCTTCTGGCTGTGGGTACAGTGGGAACATCTGCCTCATGCTCCAGCAATAACCCCTCAAGCTATGAGACAAAGTAAACCCTCCCTTTCTTAAGTTTCTTTGATAATTGATTTAGTCAAAACAAGAGGAAAAGGAACTAATAAAAATAGTTACCAAAATAGTTATGCTATGTCCAGGCAAGATGGCTCCACGAGTAAAGTATTGTGTGTAAGCCAAATGCCCTGAATTTAATGCTCAGAACCCATATGATGAAAGGAAAACCACGCCCATTGGGGGAGGTGGAATGGCTGTCTTACCCTGACTTGGCAAGATCCAGCAGTCTTCTATATTTGTCTCCTGCAAGCACATAGGACTGCATGTCCAAATCAGTGGTCAAGGTGGGGGCAATTCTATGCCCAACAGGCCATTAGCTGAGGTGAGAATGAACTCCAGCAGGAGCAACAACAGTGTCCAACATATTTTCGGGAAAGTGCACGGTGCTGTCAGGAGCAACAGTGTCTCATGTCAATGGAGTACTAATATTAAAACATTTAAATGCCATGTTCTGCATGTCTATGAAGTGTTTGAAGATTAAGCATCTATATCTGACTAATCTCATAGGTACAGGAAATATGAGTGAAGATAATCTGTAATACTCAGGAACTTAGCTAAAAAACTAATTAAAACTTCCCTGAGTAAAGCAGGAACAAATACTTAAACAATATAACTATATACATATACATACATATAAATCCCTAAAATAGAGGTAGAGTAGAAATGTCAAGACAAGAGGTAGAACTATAAAGGGCAGCATGATAAATATCCCAAATTGTATCAATATACAAAATGTCTTGAATACAAGAAAAGTATACATACATAGAATATGGTAAAAAAAAATAATGTGCATAAAACATCATAAGTGGAAAGATTTCACACAATATAACAAAATATAAACTTATTTTTACATAGCTTACCACATATAAGAATACATAACAATGTAAGCTGTAAAATACTATCTCATTCTTACTCAAATTCACAAGAAAATAGGCTAATCTACCTATATCCCATCTAAACCATACCTTTCCCAACCATTCCCTATTACTGTCTAAAAGATAAACCCGAGTGTAAGCATCACCTTTCATACTCAACCCTAAATAACTAAAACCAACCCAAAGACGATGACTATTACCACATTCATATTCTCTCCCTGGAATGAATGAATGAATGAATGAATGAATGAATGAGTAAATAATTAAAAGTCCATTGCAATCCTAGCCTTGATTCATGGCCTCCAGTGTCCACTTATTTTCTACAAGATAAAGATCCAACATTCTTACAGAGCACTGATATGTAAACAGACCTTCATGTACCATTCTCACCTCAGTCTCCCTTCAACTTCTTTATCATACCCTTATCCACCTTGTTCTCAGGGGACTGTTCTCAAAGGATACTTGTTTGGACATGGGTGAAACAGGAAGAATACCTCCAACCCAAAATTCATAACTACAAAGTGCTCCTAATTCTGGAGTATTATGAAAATCATGTTGGTTTTCCATAAATGGAAAGCCCCACACCTGACCTTAGTGGTGACTGCTATGAAAACACATGTGCACCAACAACATTCTGATCGGCTATTTGTAAACTGTGTACTTAAGGTGTATGTAAAACAAACATAGAATTAATGTACTCCCTTCACATTACAACCCATAAGTGCTCAAGATGGTAGTCATGTCTTCCCTGGCTCTATAGTCTGGATCCTAGCTCAACTGAACCATCAACTATATGTTTAGTTAATCTAGATTGAAATACATTTATCATGAATGTATTTAGATGAACTTTTACAGCTACTTATCTCAACTGGACTGTGCGATTTTAAAAGCCCAGCTTCACATCTCTATGTTATTATCCTGACTTGGGTAGCTTCCTATTTCCTATCCTCAACACTGTTGGCTGGATGATTGCTCACTGTGTGTACTATGTTCTGGTTATAGCACCATGGGTGGCCACTACTCCCCATGCCAATAGCAATCCTTCTCCTCACTAGTGACCATAGAAAATATGTATGGACTTTACGAAATTTTCCTGGGGACAAAGTCAGTTTCCCTGTTTGGCACCTATATTCTATTATTCTTTTTTGAAAAGAACCATGTTTTGGTATTTACCTCTTGTCAAAGTCACTTAACTTTTTCCAAACCATATAATATACTGTCTTATTGGTGTTTCTGATATTTTTCAAATTGTTTTCATGTTTACTTTATATTTGAGATTCAAACCTAGGTACTCCTAATCTAGGGCCTAAACTCTTGATCTATGTATATAATATTGGGAAAGTTACTAAGTTTCTCTTGCCTTGTTTTCCTCAACTATAAAATGGATATTAGGTAAGGACTACATGAGAGAATTATGGCACAGAAATGGCTCATGAAATATGGATACACTTCCCTGTTCTAATCAAGTACAGCTGAAGAGACAAGTTGAGTATTTCATTAAATCCTGAAGAGTAAATGTCAGTAGAAACCATTTGTTTAGCCCCCCCCCTTTCCATAAATGATTACTAGGTAGCATATCCCCCATTTAAATGATGGATTATGTGACTCTATAATTTAATTAGCATTTGTTAAAGACTATTTTTTTCTAGGTTTTTTGGAGCTATTCAGGAAAGGTGAGGTCATCTCTAATGTTACATGCATCTTTCTGTGGTGCTAGGATGTCAGGCTTAAGGTACATTATCTTGAGATACCAACAAAGTTCTTTGGGGAAAATGGAAGGTTAAAGGGGAGATGAATTTAATGGATAAATAATATCATTTATGTTGCTCAGGATATATATTCTAATATGCATATACCTGCATGTGTGTATGCACACACATCAAGATTGTAATACCCCCTTATTCAAGAGGAAAAAACAAAATAGAAATATAATAATATTTCCATAAACATTATGACCCAATGAACCAGCCAACTTAAGCTATGAGAGGATTCCTTTTTTGTCACATCCATGGAAACTCAAGTATAGTTTAGGTTTATGGCCATACCTCCGATGTACTGGTTGTGGGGTAAAAAGGGCAGCAAGAGTACAGCTGGGCTGAAGATTGCAATCAGAGAGTTAGTCAAAAGTGACAGAGAAAAATTCATCTTCACACTACCACACCTACTCAGCCAGCAAGCAAATTAGAGACCAGGAAGTCTTCTGAAAGCATCCAAATATGTTTTCCTTTCACACTCTAAATCTTTTTTTTTCAATGGTGTCGAAGAATATTTATTTACACTGTGTGAAAATGTGTCACTGTGACTGGCTTAATAAAGAGCTGAATGGCCAATAGCTAGGAAGGGGATAATAGGCAGGACTTCAGGCAAAGAGAACTTGGGATGAATCTAGACATGTAGGAGATGCCGGTGAGATGCAGAGGAAGTCGTACATACAGAATGGAAGAGAAGTAAACGCCATAGGGCAGAAGATAGATTAGTAGAAGCAAGTTAATTTGAGGTATAAGAGCTACTTGGGACAAAGCCTAAGCTAAAGGCCAACCTTTCATAGTTTCATAAGTTTCTATGACATTACTGGCAGACTGGCAGTCTAATAAAAAGCTTACTACACCATGAATTATCTGTGGTATCCATAATGATTCTTGGCTCTACTGCCCTAAAATTCAAGTCCTCTGACTTTCTAAAAGCTACTTTTGATTTTTCAGCTTGAAAGAAAAGAAAATCTTGTCAGGCAGATATTATTGTATCATTATCATTAAGATAATGATCAAGTCTATGAATCCACTACATGAAAAGCATACTAGAACACAGAAAGGTAATTCTTTAAATTTAATAAGTCTGTATCTCTGGTCACTTCCTCCACAGGAGAAGAATGTGGTGCTATATTAAGAATGTAAAATTTCCACAACTTGATTTGTATCCATGGTTGGATTTAATTTGTTAGGCTGAGATATACATGTGTTCACCTTTATTATGAGAAGGGTTAAAATTATGATAATGAGAAAGTTAAGGAATCATGTTGAATCTAAATCACATGCACTTTCTATCACACCATTTTATGTCTGAGCAATAATTCAGAGTTGGGAGCTCAGAGTATTTCCAAGGTCTATTAGAAATGAGAGGCAGGTAATATAAGCACAGATGTGTAAACATCTAAAAAGTAAAAGAAAAGAAGGATGAGGAGAAGAAATGAAGGAAGGAAGAAAAAAGAAAGAAAGAAAGAGTGAAAGAAAGAAAGGTAAAAAAGGAAAAGTCTTTGGGCCTTTATTGTGTTATTCCCCATGCTGGAGATGCCTCGGGGAAGGACCTACTGGTCAGTAGACACTTCTCAAATAGAGAAAATATAATTTAAAAAACATGGCCAAATATCTGGGAAAACTGGAAGCATTTTGAATACTGTCATAGAACTATCATTGAAAAGGGAAAGAATAAATTACTGAGATAGGTATAATCAAGTATTGCCCCAAATCAGCAACTGACCAGAGAAACACCATCAACAAAGACCTAGTAACATAAACACAAGAAAATGTTCATCAAGACTCTCTCAGTCCATAGAAACTCTTATATTACATCAAAATTTCCTCCTCATCTCCCTTTGAAATATCTCCAGAAGTCAAATCTATAGTTCATGCATTTGCTGCCCACTCACCAGACATTTATTCTAATCTTTGTCTGATTTTGCTATTTGCCTCATTCACACTGATTTTGTTCAATTAGCACATTCCATATCTATCACTTGTTCTTACATCCCACTTTTAGCATAATTATTCCCTCCCTCTTTCTAACTTTTAAAACTGACACATAATTGATGTGGTTCATCTTTTTTTATGAAGTTTGTTTTAGTTAGTTTTGCTGTTATTATGATAAAACATTAACCAAAACTAGCTTGGGGTGGTAAGATCTTATTCCATCTGATAACTCAGGTCACACTCCATCACCAAGACAAGTTAGGGCAGGAATTAAAGGTGTGAATCTAAAACCAGGAACTGAAGCAGAAGCCATGGAGGAACATTGTTTACTGGATTACTTTCCATGCATTACTCATCCTGCTTCCTCATATAACCCAGACCCACCTACCCAGGGATAGGACCATCCACAGTGAACTGGCTCTCATATACAATCTGTTAACTAAGACAAGGACCTACTAGCTTGCCTGCAAGTCAATCTGATGGAGGTATTTCCTCAAATGAGGTTCCTGCTTCCTAGATGATCCTAACTTGTATCAGGATGACAAAGTAAACCACTCTATTTATGTCCTGAGAAACACAGGTTGCCAGAATGAGCTTTTCCTATCCTTTCTGGTCTCCTATAAACTAAACCATGCCCGAGCCAGCCTCCTCTGATGGATAATTCCTCCCAGCATGTATACATCTTATTGACCTGATAATGAGCAGACCTCAGCTTCTCAGTCCTGGTCTCACGAACGGCCACATCTGGCAAACACAGTTCACCATAAATATTGAATGACAGTACAAATCACTCTATCTGCTTTCCTTTTGTTTGTTCATGAGAACAAGAGAAGTCGTTGTTCTCCAAGGGCTTTTCCAGCACACTTACTCTGTGATTATGCATCATTTCTGCTTCCTGTACCTTAGGCAAGAAACAGCAGTGCATGGGAAAGATCAATGTGATATGCTGGCTGTGAATTACTAAAATATGTGACTCCCATATTTACATGACAATCAAGGCAAATATAAAAATATCCATAACAGAACAAAAAAACTGAAGTCCCTCCTCAGACTTGAAAGACTGCTACAAATCCAGTTGAAAATAAGGTATGATAACAAATACAGATATTCAATGTGGGGCCCTTAAATACTGCTGTTAAAACTGTTTATAGCCTTGCACATCATTACTTTCTTTTTGTTCTAGGAGCCACTGTTTTCTTGAGAGAGCATGTCCCTGAAATCATTCCAATTGGAAAGGAAGTTTCAATATACAGAAATCAGATTTTCAAACTGAGCTCCTGGGCTGTGTTCAATTTGCACACAGGTGTCCCCTGGTGGCTCAATGGAGTCAGCACCAGTCTCAGAAGTGTCCCACTGCCTACCAGCTCCCTACCAACTCCCCACATCTCACTGGCTGTGTTAGCAATCATCTCCTATCATCTCACTTTGCATCTACAAGTAAAGCAGGTGTCACCCACTTCTTAAGACACAGAAAGGAATGCCTAGTAACATGAGCACTTCACTGCAGGGTAAGGGGGGCAATCTTAGAATCAGTGGAAGGCCTTGTAAACTTGGGTTAGCCTTCAAAGAGCCTGACAACCCGAGGCCCTCAAACATCTCTTTCTGAGCTCCCTGCTTTCAGCATACACAAGAAACCAGAACCTCCTTGTTTTTGACTTCCATTGTGAATATATGCAAAACAGTAAAATGGCAATTGCAAGAACCATACTCTCTCATTGAGCTCATTTAGTTTAAATGCAGAGAGCTGTGATTCTTGTCATTCATTATCCAGAGATAAAACTCTTTCATGTATTTTTTGAAAGAAGGAAATGAAACAGCAGAATTAGGAGGCATCCGTCCATTTAATTATTGTTTACAAGTCTCAGTGGAACAGCATGCCAAGTCTGCTTTGATACCCAAGCTACGCACTAGACAGAGCCACAGCCTCATTGTTGTCAAGGAGTCTGAGTAGTCTTGCCACAGTTGAAGCAAGTCAATCCATCATTGAGAACTAACTGAGTAGGAGAAAAAAAGCAGTCAAGTTTACAAACGTTAGTCCTTGGGCTATTCAAACTATCTGAATTCTAGAGAGCTCCTGAGCGAGGGCTCAAATCTCAGGAATGCCTAGGCCTTCACTTGAGACAATTCACTACCAGAATGGTTCTCATGATCATTAGAATCTATAGATGGTAATTTCTCAAATGGGAATGGAAAAGCCATGGGATGCAACTGTGTGGAAGACTAAGAGAAAGTATTAGGACCAAGAAGAAATCCTTCTAAGTGCCCTCCACATTCTCTCCATGTCTGCTTTACCTATAGATCCCAAAACTAACTAGATCACATGCTTTTTCAGACCAGCAGGCTTCAAAAAGTCTCTTCCTCGCACACACCCCAAAGAAGTTTTGCCTTCTTGAAGATGTCTAAGAGAACTGTGGATTTAGCAACAGTAAAATCACACAAAGATCACAACAGTGCACAAACTGATGGAGCTGGAAATGCTGGTGAAAGATATTAATATACATCTTTCCAAAGATGACATACAGGGCAAGTAAACATATTAAAATGTGCTGGATAACATTTACTTTAGGGTATAATGAACTGAACACAGACGGGTATACCAAGGCATACCTCTTTTAATTGCTAATTTACATTGACTATATGTATGCAGGCAGGCACATACATATGGAAGTCAGAGGAAAATTTGTAGGAGTCAGCTCTATCACTTTTCAATATGTATCCTGGGGGTCAAAATCAGATCATTCTTTACATATGCACACTTAAAATACCATTGTTCATATTTGAATTTTTCAACATAATACTATGAAATACATATAGACAGTAAAACGCCTATTAGAGAAAAGTACATTAACATCAGTGTCATCTCTTTTACTTATTTTTTGACAAGGGAAGCTAAAATAACATTAATTTTAAAAGTCTCTAATCTAATACAATTGTATTTACTATAGTCCTCTTGCTATATGTGGAAAATTACAAGGTTGGAGATTCCAAGATGAAATAAAGAAGAATGTAGAAGCTGACAGCCTCATTTTATTACATACAAATGAAACAAATTAACAGAAAGTGGGCAGTGAAAGAGACAGAAAAGTTTTGAAAATGGGTGGAGTAAGTAGACTACAAAGTAACTGCCCCAAAGCTCCATGTTTTCCTGTTGATAAAATAATTTTCCATGAGTACAGGGTTAGCAATCCTGATATATCTAGTTAAATATATCCATGCTGAAATTAAACAATGAAGAAAAGGAATAAAAAGTTTCTTTTTTCTCATTAATAGAGTAGAAAGTTCCAGATAAATGGAGAAGCTAAAGTGATCCATATGGAAATGGATTATAGTTTGATCAATATTAATTCATCTTTAGCTTTAGATATGTATATGTGTGCTTACATACAAAATATTTCTAGATTCATATATATATATATATATATATATATATATATATATGAATATACATTCTTTCGTGAACTTTTGCCTCTAAAGGATAGATACAGCAACACCTACCATTAAGGGACACACTCTTCACCTAGTCCCTTGCTTTTTCATACATTGTCCAATAAAAGCAAAACATGACTCACTAGAGAACTCAATTCTTCCAGAAAAGAGGCATAAAATAAATCATGCCTGGGGCAATAACTTATAGTACAAACATATTTTAAAACTTGCATTTATGATGGAAAAATGAAAGGGGCACAGGAATGAACAGGAGCCACGAAAGTCCCCAAAATGAGGAATAAAATAAAGTCATAGTAGATTATAAAACAAAGAAGAAAATAAACAACAGGGGCAGTATATTCTAAGATGTTCATGAACAAGAGCTTACTAAGTATAGTTCTTTCTACTCAATATTTAGAAAGGCATGGCTGTCTTGATCTTACCTAAAGAGGCCAGAGGTCAAAGACTAGTTTAGCTGTTCTGTTTTTACAATCTTGAATACAGATTCCCTTCAATTTATTGCTATGTAACCCTTGATAAATAATACATATCTCATAAACAAAGACAGTTTCTCCAGCTCCATTCAACATAGAACACATTCTATATTGATGGTTCTAGAACTCAATATATCCACTACATTCATTGACTAAAGCACAGTCACATAGTCACTTCTGGCTAAGTGCAGGAGAAACAGAGTTTTATTACAAATAACCATGTTTTCAGGTAAAAAATACAGGGTTGAGAAAAAATTTTAATGAAAAATTACTTAATCCAGGGTTCTACTAGTAAAGTAGCTATGAAGATTAATTTTTGTACTCTTGACACAAGCCAAAATCACCCGGGAAGAGGGAACTTTGAGATAAAACCTCTGTTAGACTGGATTATCTGTGGAGCATCCTCTAGATTAATGATTGATGTGGGAGGGCCCAGTCCATTGTAGATGGTGCTACCACCCTTGGGTATATGATCTGGGTTTTATAAGAAAACAGACTGAGCAAGCCATAAGGAGCCAGACAATAAGTAGCATTCCACCATGGCTGCTTCTTCAGTTTCTTCCTCCATGTTCCTGCCTTGAACTTCTTCCAGGGTTTTTCTAGATACTGAATTTTCAACAGTAACTCAAAGACCCCCCCTTTCCTCCTTGGCTCAGTTTAGGTTAGTGTTTTATGAAAGCAATAGAAAGGCAATGTGGGACAGAAAGTGAAAGTTAGATTGTAGAGGCTAGAGAGATGGTTCAATGGTCAAGAGCATTTTCTGCCACTGCAGCAGACCTAAATTTGGTTCTCTGCACCCATGCTGGGTGGTTCATAACCAACTGTATTTCCAGCTCCAGGAGGATTTGACACCCTCTTTGTGGACTCCCTGGCTATCTGTACATGCATGCTCCCCCACCTCACCTGCCTAAGAAAATTTACATTGAAAATAAGTAGCAACATCTATTTCAGAAGAGCTCCGGGGGGTCTGCAAAGAGACCTAGTTCTGTCAGGAGACACTGGCAAGAAGCATTCTAAATATTAATCCCTCTACTCTATATACTTGGTATATTTCTCCCCCTCTCCATTCTCCTTTCCATGGATTAATTCTATTCATTATTTTGACTTCAGCATATATATTAATTCTATCCTCTATAAATATTTTAGACACTGCTTCATTATATATCCTTGATTGGCCTCTCATGCCTCAGGTCACTGAGAAATAGAATTACAGGGTGCAACACTGTAACGAGTACTGTTTTTTCCGCCTGCCGCCTGGTATTGTCCTTCCGCCACGCCGCCAGCCCCAAATAATGTACAGAGACTCTGTATTAGATATAATCCTGTTGGCCAACAGTGCTTTATTTATTAACCAGTATGAGAAACATATACAGAAAGACATCTCCCATCATCTCCTCTTTTCTGTCTAAAATAAAAAGGGTTTTAACCTTAACATTGTAAAATATATCACATAACAGTTATCAAGTAACATCACAGTAAACAATATTTAGTCCATTAACATTTAGCAAGATTTAAGAAAATATCCCATCATCTATTCTATCTTTGTGTCTAAAGTCTATGTAACTTATCTTTAATCCTAACTAAGGAAAACTATAATGATTACTATCTGTCTTTAACTCCTTTAAAGACCATAGAAGGATAGTATATAAACTCTAGAAATAACAGAGACATCTTGTCTTGTCAGTCATATGAAGTTCTTCTGTAATCTTCCATCTTCAGCCCATAGGCCATAGTGTGTCTAGCAGACTCTTTAACAAAGCAGGAAACTTTAAACTGTCTTTTTGTATTGGCAGTTTGTCCGTCACTTTTCTCTGTGTCCTGCAAACTGTCTGGCAGACTCTTCCATGAAGCAGGAACTCTATAGCAATGTCCATCTTGAATCAGCAATCACTTTTCTATGGGTCCTGTATGTCCAGTTTATATAGCACAAAGTCAAACATTCCAGACAAGAGCAGTATCTTGTCCAAATGGCTAGTCTTGTCATATTGGAGGCAAACTCCATAACGTGTTTCTTTAATGTCCATCTTCATCTTCCTTTCTGACGCAGGTGGTGTTGCCAGGAGCATTTATGTCTTACTGTCAAGAAAAACCTAAAACATTTTAAATGCCATATTCTGTAGGTCTTTAAAAGGTTTGAAGAATACCTATTCATCTTAAATACATGTCTGTATATCTAGAAATCCTAACTAACTTAACTATAAGTTTTGACTATTATGGGTAGCTATCTAAAATCTGTACTAAATTATACATTACATTTCTGAGTTATATAAACACAACATCCCTGTTAGATTCTGTCTTACCCTAATATGCTTGTATAACAACAATGCCATATACTGCATGTCTTATAACACCACTCATTGATTTCTCACAATTCTGTGGACTGGGAGATGAACGAGATCCATAGAATCCTTTTCAGAAAAGCAGTGGTCCCATTTGTGAGGACTCAATCTAGACTTCTCTCCCAAAGGCCAACCTCATAATGATGTTATATGTTACCATATATTAATTTGGAGGTTGATAATACATACTAAAAGGTTTCATAGCATTTAGAATAGGTCAGAGGCACCTACCTTATGCAGTCATCATATGACAGCATAGTAACACATAACCCATCATTTGCAATCATCCAGGTGGTTGTCTACCTCCCCCATTGAATTGTGGTCCTTAGAGACAGAAGCCATTCCTAAGTAATTTGTCATTATAGTCATAAAATGTGGTATATGGGCATGAAGTAAATGCTACTTAATAAATATATAAACAAGAAAATAGCCTCTCTGCTGAACTATTGAACATTATGTGTACTTATCGTTGTTTTATTACTTTATCCCCAGAATCTATATATGTCTAGGTAAAAAAATATGCAGCTGACATTCAAATCAATGATACACCAAAGAGAATCAAGAAAATAAAGTCACCCAAATAGATGATATGTTAGGGAGCATGTCTGCTAATTCTCTTTGTTCAGTAGCCATACTCTCTGGTTACCCTTTGTGGTGTGTAAAATTACACGAGCATAGATTTCAACCAAAACTTTGGGGAAACCAATGAGATTTTTGAGAAGTTGAAAACACAATCCTTCAAAGTGGATATTCTTAGCCTCTACAACGCTTCTAGAGACATAAACTGTGAGAGTCTGCACCAGACTTGTTCTTTTGGGCCACCAACCAGCTCCCAAATCATGACACAAAGACTGATTATTTATAAATGCTTGGCCTTAGGTTAGGCTTGTTTCTTACTAGCTCTTATAATGTCATCTGTTTCTCTTCAACTATGTTATTTCTTTGGAACTTTGCACCTTTTTCCTTCTTTATGTCTTACTTTCCCTGCTTCTCATGTCTGTCTGGCTGGTGCCTACTTGGCTTCTGGCCACAGGTGTGCCCCTCCCTTTCTCCTTCCTTCTCTTCTTTCTTCTCTCATTTCTCAAACCTAGATTTCTCCCCCTACTTATTCTCTCTGCCTGCCAGCCCCAGTTCTGCAATGCTATTGGCCATTCAGATATCTATTAAACCAATCAGGTGCCTTGGGCATGCAAGATAAAACAGTAACACATCTTTTCATAAGTAAACAAGTGCAGCATAAACAACTGTAACACATCCTTACATCATTAAACAAATCCAGCACAAACAAATGTAACATCCCTTTACACAGTTAAAAGTGATATTCCCCAGCATAAACAAATGTAACACCTTTTTGCCCACATAAAAATAATATTTTGCAACAAGAGTCAGCTCAGAATGTCATGAAAGCAAAGGAAAGAATTAATACCCACAGCATCAGGTTCTCAATTCGACACTTTTTAGGACTGCTTCCTGCTGTTTCTGGTTCTCACTGGCCACCCCAGTCCTGAGCTCTTCAAATACCTCAAAAATCCTTGTTAGAAAGACTAACATTTGTTTTTCCATTTATTTTTCTCTTTTTTAGTCATGATAGTGACAGAGTGGCATTTTCATGTTCTCACTCAAATAGGACATCCTTTTCCCACTCTCACTCTTTAATCCCATATTTGAAAGTCAAGATTTGGGGCATAGTTCAGTAGGTAGAGTATATGTCTAATATTCATGAACCCCTTCCTTTGAAACCCAGCACTACATCAACTAGGCATGGTAGCACATTCCTGTCATTCTAGGTGTGGGAGGTAAAAGCACCAATACCAGATCAGATGTTCAAGGTCATCCTAGGCTATATATCAAGCTGGAGACAAACTTGGACTATATGAGACCCTGTCTTGAAAAGATAATGGTAGAATCGTAATCAACTGGACCACTTATTTTTCTTCTTCCTTGTCTTTTGGAGCAAAAATCATTAACATTGAAATGTCATCAGTTACTTTGTCCTTTCTTTTAACTATGAAGACTGTTGTAATATGAGTGTTTGCACCACCCCAAAATTTATATGGCAAAATCTCACTCCCAAGAGATGGTATTGGTATATAAAGCCTTTGGAAAATGATTTTGTTGTGACAGCATAGCTGGAAAAAACTCTTGTTGTCCCTTCCTCCATGTGAAGACACAGGAAGTCATTAGCTATGAGCAGGAAGTAACCCCTCACCAGACCCTAGACCTCTCAGCAACTTGATCATGGACCCCTAGTCTCGGAAACACTTAAGGATCATATTTCATGTTTGTAAACTACATAGGTATTGGATTTTGTTACAGCATTCCCAAAAGATTAAGACATAGAGGTAAAACCCTGTTGATTGATTTGATGTTCTCTTTGGCCCTTCAAAATACTTTGGAATATGTTCAAAACCCTGCGGATTACACATGAAGTCCAATCTTAGAGCTGAGTCACCAGCGCTTTCAATGCCATACATATAAAATTCCCCTACTGCATTCACAGTCAATACAAAATAATTCATATTTCTTAAAGCCAAACCTACAGTATTGAGTGCTTGTTAGAAACACTAACTGCTTCAGTCATAAAGTTATACCTAAATAAAGGGCAAAAGAGATAGATAGATAGATAGATAGATAGATAGATAGATAGATAGATTATGTATGTATGTTTGTATGTATGTATGGCTAGATATATGTTTGTATCTACCTGTGTATGTATAGATGTGTGGGCAGAAATACACACGCATGCACACATGTTTGTTCTCATTTCTTTTAAAGTCTTCCATATACAGTTAGCACATTTTCAATTTTTTCCTTTATTTTTCTTTTTATGATAATATTTTTATCTAAATCCAAACAAGTTTGTTTTACATGTCAATCCCAGTTCTGTCATCCTTCCCTCCTCCCCTTCTCTCCTGTCCACCTCCCAACTACCATCCCATCCCCTTTCTGCTCCCAGAGAAGTTGAGGCCTTCCATGGGGGATCTTCAAAGTCTGTCATATCAATTGAAGCAGGGCCTAGGGCCTTCCCAGTGTGTCAAGGCTGAGTGAGTATCCCTCTATGTGGAATAGGGTTCCAAAGTCCATTTGTATATTATGGATAAATACTGATCCATTACTAGAGGCCCCATAGACTGCCTAGTACTCCTAACTAACATCCACATTCAGGGGGTCTGAGTCAGTCCTATCCTGGTTTCCCAGCTATCAGACTAGGGTCCATGAATTCTTCCTTGTTTAGGTCAGTTGTTCCTGTGGGTTTCTCCAGCCTGGTCTTGACCCCTTTGCTCATCACTCCTCCCTCTCAACTCCTGGGATCCAGTTGCACACTTTCAATTTTCGCTTTAAAAATATGCAGTTATGTATGCTAGGAATTGAACCCAAGTCCCCTGGAAGAGCATTCAGTGCTCTTAACCCTTGAGCCACTTCTCCAATATGGTGGTTCCTCAGGAAAATGAGAATCAGTCTACCACAGGACCTGGCAATCCCCCTCTTAGGCATATACCCAAATGATCCACATCCATGCAACACAGACATGTGTTCACTATGTTCATAGCAGCATTATTTGTAAGAGCAAGACCCTGGAAGCAACCTAGATGCCCCTCAACTGAAGAATGGATAAAAAAGATGTGGTACATTTACACAATAGAATACTACTCTATAGGGAAAAAGAAAAATGGAATCTTGAAATTTGCAGGCAAATGGATGGAACTTGAAGAAACCATCCTGAATGAGGTAACCCAGTCACAAAAAGAGGAACATGGTATGTACTCACTCATATATGGATTTTAGACATAGAGCAAAGGATCATATAAGAACCCTCACAGAAGGGGAAAGGGACAAGATCTCCAGAGCATATGGTGGGGGGGGGCAGTGAGTGGAGAGAGAGCTAGGAGAAAGAGAAGTGGGGGAAAGGAAAACACCACATGGGACTAGGAAGATTGAATCAGGGGGGGAATAGACAAAATGAGAGAGAGATATAGAGAGAGGGGGGGCATAAATGAGCAAGCCATTATAGGTTTGAAGAGAAAACTGAATGTAGATAATTTTCCAGAAACCTACAAGACTGACCTCAACTAACAATTTGAGCAACAGTGGAAAGGCTACCATAAATGCCCTTCCCTGATAATGAGATCGACTACTAACTTATCCACCATCATAGAGCCTTCATCTAGTAGCTGATGGAAACAGAAGCAGACACCCACAACTTAATATAGCCGTACTGGAATCCAGATGCAAAGAGGGAGGACAAGACCAGGCTACTGAAATGCATAGAGACAACTGACCTGAACAAAGAGGAGCTAATGGGCCCCCAGACTGATAGATGGGAATCCAGCATGGAACTGACTCAGACCCCCTGAACATGGGTCTCAGCTAAAAGGCCTGGACAGTCTAAGGGACCTCGGACAGTGGAACCAGGTTCACAAAAGGACTTTGAGAGCACATTTCCCATGGAGGGATACTCCCTTAACCTAGAGACAGGAGAGAAGGCCTAGTCCCAACTCCAAATGACTTGACAGATTTAGATGACCTCTCCTGGAAGGCATCACCTTACATGTGGAGTGTGTGAAGGGGAAGGTGGTTGGGGAGCATGGGAGTGTGGGAGAGAGGGAAAAAGGGAGGGAGAGGGAGGGAGGGAGAGAGAGAGGATGGAGACGGATCGATATGTAAAATAAAAATAAAATTTAAAAAAATGCAGTTATAAACTCTTAGAAGAAAATTAGCCAGGAGATCTCACCAAAGAAATTGCACACTATTTTTCTAAAGGACAAACATTTATGTATAAAATATTAATTTATTGTCTCCTACAAGTAAGAAACCTCCATTGATTTTCTTTGCTCAAAGCCATCAGGTTAATTAAAGGTTTAACGGTGGAATCTGGCTACACTTAGATGAACTCTCTTCCTTCTCTGAACCTGCTGTTTTTCACATTATAAATGTAAAACTTGCTCCAGCAAGTCTGGAAGCAACTTGGTTATTGATCTCCTAAAACCCAAGATTTGAGATTTGCCCTTTAACTCCATGGTAGAATAGGTAATGTCTCCCCAGGAGTTGTTGTGAGCCTATCCATCATTTGATATGAGAATCCATTTACTACCTGAGTGTAAAGGACAGAGAGAGAGAGAAAAAGAGAGAGGGGGGGTGAAAAAAGAAATGAGAAACAAATAAGATGATTTTGAGCATCTTTCCAATCCAACTGAAGTAAAGTGTCACTTATTTCTTATCTCTGCTCCCATTTTGGACAGGGTTCAGGTTTTCTCATGTACGGAACAGATGGCAAGAATAGGATAGATAGCTGCTGCCTGTGGTTTCTACTCTGCTTATTTCCTAACCCTAGTTGCCTTTGGTACAGCAATGTGGCACCCGTGTCCATAACACCTTCAGCTACCCTTGCATTTCCTTCTGTAACTAGACCATGAGTTCTTTTCATTAGAGGGTCTCTCCATAGCCAATGATGCCAGGTTAGGTTCCACCAGAAGCTGGCCCCAAAATGAAGCTTGAGCTATCAAAAGAATACTAAGTTCTTTGCAAATACTACCTAAGAAATGAAAGTAGGGAAAACAGAAATGAGTACGGGGAGCAACCATGCTGCTACAGGGTTAACAAATGTCTCGGACAATGCTAACAGAACTATGCACTGGGGTGGCTCTGAAGGGTTAAGGCTTCAGATCCACAAGCATGAAAGGTATGTTGTGGGATACACATGGGATAATGAGTATGCCAACCCTAAACACAGTCAGATCCTGACAGAGCTAAAAATTAAAGGTCGTTGGTCAGCAGGGCTCACGGTAGCTAGGAGTTAAGTCTTTATGTCTTGAAAGGTAGGTAGCACATCCACTATGCTACTTTGTGTAGCACCACTATATCTACTTTTCTACTATTTAGGCCCCTGAAACCACAATATAATTCTGTGAGATAAAATAATGCAATCATAAGAATACCAAGAGAGGGTGGTCTTTGAGGTTTCCTATGATGCCCAGTGTCTGAGTCAACTTCTATTTTGCCTCTGAGTCAAGATGTAGGACTTTCAGCTCCAGCACCATGTCTATGTACATGCTCTTCTACCATGATGTAAGCTTTAATGATGCAAGACGCCCAATTAAGTGTTTTTATAAGAATTGCCATGGTCATAGTGTCACTTCATAACAATAAAAACCTAAAATACAGAACCACAACTGTATATTGAACAGATTAGACAGTCATCTTTAAAGGTTCAGACACCTCTGCAAAACACTTCAGACAGAAAATATCTTCAGGCTTGGAATCAGAAAGAATTAGTTTGGCTATGTCTATGCCAGCTCACCTTAAGCATCGGATCTCAGACAAGTCATTCTGTCTGCTTCAAAGTCACAATAAAGGTCAAATATTGTTATTACTAAAAATATCAAACAGTCAGCCTATGTGTCTTAGTCACTCTTCTAATACTGTGAATTGACAACATGGCCAAGGCAACTTTTATGAAAAGAAAAAATTTAATTTGGGCTTGCTTTGGTTTTATGGGTTTAATCCATTATCATGGCAGGAAGCATGAGGGCAGGCAGGCAGGCAGACGCTGGAGCAATAACTGAGAGCTACACCCTGATCTGTAGGCAGAAAAATAGACAGAGTCTGGCATCCTTTGAACCTCAAAGTCCACCCCAGGGACACATTTTCCCCAACAGGCCACACATTACATTACATTCAAGCAGGTCTACTCCCTGGTAATCAAGAGCCAAGCCTACTAAGCCTAGTGACTAAGCATTCATTATATGTATGTATGTATGTATGTATGTATGTATGTATGTATGTACTTATATATATGTGTATATATACATATACATATACATATACATATACATATACATATACATATACATATACATATACATATACATATACATATATATGCCTAAGGATGAGGAAACTCTTATCTATCCATCTATTTATATCTTTATCTACCTGTACCAGTGCATGTAGCTACAATAAAATTTTATTAAGTAATAAAGGAAAATGAAAATTATAGGAAAATGTACATATTTGGAGGACTGTATTAAGCAAGGTGACCTAGAATAGACACATATAGCATGCTCATTCTCATATTTGGATACAGACTTATAACGTTTATTTAAAAACACCATTATGAAAATTTATCATAATGTGCATACCTTTAAATTTTTAAGAAAAACTGATCTTCCAGAGCCAAATGAAACTTAATCAAATGGAAGCACAGTGAAATGTTTGCAAACATTAGGATGCTCTAAAGTTTTATTCACCACTAACTCTGGAGATATATATGATACTAAGTTTTCTGTTGTGCCCATGGAAGTTTTCTAGGCCCTGGGCAGGTGACAGTCCTGAAGAAAGACAGGAACAACTCCATGGAGTTAACAGTCTAATAGGACAGAAACAAACAAGTCAGACAAGTAAGTAACTACAGCTATCAGCCAGGTCCATGTTGTAAACAAACACAATGCTTACAAAATATGTGTCCCCTTCTTCTTCCTAAGAATGGGTTCCTCTGCTCTGAAGATTATCTCACAGAAAGACTTCTGCTATGTGGTCCCCACATGGATGTTGCCTCACTGGCTTCTCTACCCTCTGTGCTTTCTCTAAACTGACAGCCCCATCTGGTTTAATTGAATTCATATCAATCTTGTCACCAAAATTGCCCACAGGTGGTCTGGTGTCCACTAGTTGTCATGTGCAGTATAGCTACCTTTTTTAAGCATGGTTGATGCTTAAATCCAATTTATTAATAATTCTCAATCAGGGAAGCTCTTAGTCAATTGTTCTCCAAGTGTGCCAGTCCCCAAAACAGCCACATCAATGTCACTCAGGACTTACTTTAAAATGCATGTTCTCTAACTGTTACCTGTAGCTGCGGGGGTGTGGAGGAGTTTGTGAATGGGGGAACGGAGAGTATCCTGAAGATCTTACTTAAAATTTTCAGATACTAATACGTCATCAAGAAATCCTCAAACTGTCATTGTTTAATGGCAAATGAACCAGAAGATGGTTCTTAAACAGGCTAAGAGCTAAGAGTAAACTGGCCACAATTAAAACAAAACAATTATTTGTCACTGGCCTGAAGCTCATAAAGCTACAAGGTAATATGGTAAAAAATGAACTTGGTTAGCCATCTTCTATCTCCAACACCTACCTGAGTTTGAGAACAACATAGAACAACCATTAATTGATCCAAACCCCCACCCCTAGCTAAAGATCTATTAAAATTTGATGGATTCTGGGGGGCATAATCAGTTTTCCTTAATGGTATAAGCCCTGGAGTGTTGATTACTATGATTCAAGGAATGGCTCCATGCCCATGAGTTTATGACCAGCCCAATTGGTCTCAGTGGGTTACTAAAAGGAGGAGAAAAGAAGACATGAAGTTGAGAGACTGGGTTAAGAACGGGTTTGTGTTTGGAAGGAGTTAAGGGGAGAGGGGTATAATCAAGTTACATTGTACGCTGTTGTGGGATAATACTTTTGTATGCTGTAAATATGTATTGCGCTCATTGGTTGATAATAAAGCTGATTTGGCTTACAGCAATGCAGAATAAGGATAAGCAGGAAAGCCAAACTGAAAATACACAGAGAGGAAGTCAGAGAAAAATTCAAGCAGTTGCTGGGGCAGTAAGATGCTAGAAGACAGGTAAAGCCATTGGCAAAATATAGATTAACAGAAATGGGTGAATTTAAGTTGTAAGAGCTAGCTAGTAATAAGCCTGAGATATAGGCCTAGCACTCTGTAATTAAGCTTTTGCATGTTTATTTGGGACCAGGTAGTTGGGACAAGAGAAAAGCTCCACCTCCATTTATGGTATGCATATATGAAGTTATTATTTAATAAAGGATAACTATTTTAAAACAACATTAGGACTTCAATGATAGTTCAGCAGTTAATGAGTACTTGTTACTCTCAAAAAGGATATGGATGCAGTTCCCAGCACCCACACATGCTTCACAACCATCAATACTTTTAGTTCTAAGAGATACAATGCCATCTTCTGGCCTACATGGGCACTGCACACATATTATACATACTCATATATTCATGCAAAACAGTTATACAAATAGAATAAAATAAATAATGTAGGTTTCTAAAACTTTAAAAGCATTTTAAAAGACAGCAGTAATTAGATATGGTTAATTACTTTTTCATTGCCTGGCCCAAGAAGGTGGGTCACTGGAAGCAAGACAAACTATCTATACCTATCTTAATGCAAGTCTCAATGGATCAACACTGCAGGTGACCAGTTCATTGTTCTCTCCGGCTGTGCCCACTATGACCCTCCACACTGCTTCTACTTTGTTAAAAAGTTTTCCCCTTTCCCCTGCCCTTGCTTCATTTGTTATGAAGGTGCAATATGGAAAGTGTCCTCAACCAAGGATGGAAGTGATTTTGCAGCTTTCTGGTAATGGAACTACTCAGTTAGATACCCCAAGATGGGGTCCCACATGTATTGCCAACAAGGTTCCCACTGATAGTCAATGGCTTTGTTACACAATTTTTTTCTCAGTAATTAGCTGGATTTTTCATAATAATTCTTCCCTTCATTATCCCTTTGGATATTATTACACAGTACATGCAAGCGAACGAATGTTCAGTTCTTCTTTTTTATTTAGCAGTGTCCAGAATCACGAGTCAGTTTTCAGGTAAACCATTATTTTGAGAGCATCTGCAGAAAGATGGGTAGGAGAAAAATGCTTGGGATTCTATTGGTTCAAACAGCCAAGATTTGCTCCAGAAAAGGATATACCCAAGAGATTCAGCAGTCTGAAAAACCCATGAAAGCAAATGCGCATCATTTATTAAAATCAGTTTTCATGTACCTTCCCTACAGGCATATGTTACATTGCCCACATCAGACCTTGTTAATCCAATTTCCCCATCCGTATCCGAGAAAAAGGGAGGTGCTCATCATGATCAATACTCCTCAACTGATGATAAACAAAGACAGATGAGCCTGTAAGGCCTGTCTGGTATGTGTAATTACTGCCTCTGTAGGCATTCAATTATAGCTAATGAAAAGGTGACAGCCCCCCCCTCCCATCCAGGCTGACAAAAAAGCATGGATGTAGATAGGCTTCCTAGCCTGGCTCAGCTGACAGCAAGTGTCATTTCTTTCCTTACCCCAAATTCAGCTCACCCTACCTCAGAAGTATCTCAATACACAAAAGCTCTAATATCATGACACCTCCCCTAATAGAATTTTTAAAGCGTAAGGCCATTCCCTCATTCTACTTTTCTCTGGTTGTTCCACCTCTGGGCTTGTGCATGCATCAGCAGCATGATGTGACAATGTTCTATGACTCGGATGGGTTGCTTGAAAGCAGAGCAAAGGGGTGATCTCAGGTTAGCAGTGCTGCCTTTTCATTGTATTAAAAGCTTTCACTCACAAGCAAAGCAGGGACAAGACCACAATACTGCTCTGCTTCCTGATCAGTATTCAGTTTAAAGACACATGAATATGTATGTGTGTATGTATGTATGTATATATGTTGTGTTTCCTATTTAAATGTATTTAATTAATGGGCAAACAATTCTCTATTCTGTGCTGAGAAGTACAAAAGAGATTTGTTAAATGCCTGAAGAATGTTTCTGACCATTGTGCTTTGGAGAGAAAGCTCTTATATTAAGCTACCCGTAGCCCTTGCTGGCCCATGCAGCCATCCAGGACTGCTACATTCATTTGCAATAAGTCACAGATGCCCCATTCCCTGCACATGTTCTCACCCAAGCAGATCTTGACCTCGATTACCAGCAGAGCTCAGCTAATGATGTCCAGCATGAGGAGTACATAATAAGACTGAACCACTTACTTATCTCACTGAAGTTGAACAACACTGAAAGTGAACTGTATATGAAGCCACATTCTTGCTTAGAATTTCTACACCTTTTCATCACCTTCATCTGAGCATAAACCTCTATCTCTATCCAAGCATGAGAATCCCCATTTTCTACCCTGTGTTCAGGAGGCCACAATCCTTCCCCAGATGATTTTCAGAAGTTATCATGGGCTGATCCCATGGCTTCAGAGATCCCACAGGAGAATTTGCATGTCTTTGAAACTCTTATGAATAGTTCAGAGATGGGTATGATTAGGTCACAGCCTTACCTGGTGCAGGGGGACCCTGTGAAACTGGTAAAAGTTGTTCTCCAGGTCTGATCCTAGTGTGAGGAAAGAGAACTGCTCAGGACTCAAATTCAAAGCTTATGCAAAAGCTCAGGAACCAAGATTCAGCCACTAACTACTTGACTATAGTCAAGTAGATAGGAAACAAAGCATCAAATGTTTGTATAATACTGACACAACTGATCACTGCTGTGTTGATCCCCACTGCCCCTGCTCCAGGCTCCAGTAAGTTCAATATGATATTGTCACTCTTCCAATACTCTAGAGAGGGCACTAGCAACTTACCTAAACCAGGAAAATAGAGCCAGGAGAAAGAAGGGGAGAGAGAGTGCACACATTCGATTCTGTTGACACAAAAGGTACCACATGGGAGAATGGCAAGGACTGAATTAGCAAATCCCACAAAGCTCTTTAACTTGACCTGACTCACAGTCATCACCTTGTTGTAAATGGTGGCCCTGGTGATGTTTCTCAAATCAGTCTCAACCTTTGCTGAGCAAACAGGGTGATCTCTCTACAACCCTCATAATCTGTTGTTAAGTTCTAGTCAGAAATGTGTTGGTGGGCAATGACTAGACTGACATTTAGCTAGACAGATGATAGAGAGAGAGTTAGGTAGATAGGTAGATAGATAGATAGATAGATAGATAGATAGATAGATAGATAGATAGATATGTAGGGGCATACAAAGATGCCTAACAGTTAAAAGCCCTTGCTGCTCTTGAAGAGAAACTGAGTTCGATTCCCAGCACTCATATCAGGTAGCACACAACTGCTTGTGAACTCTAGCTCCAGAAATCCAACCCTCCTCTCAACCTCCATGAATACCTGGCCTCATGTTCACATACCTACACAAAGACACACAGAACACTTATCAATGAAAAGTTTTGTAAAATAAACCATGAACTCCACCATCACCCCTTCTAGGAGGAAATACCAACGATCAGCAATACTGGCTGTGAAGAGCTTTGCCAAGTGGAGCCAGATGAACTCATGCAGATGGTTGGCAGTTTGGCTCACAGAACAGTTCCATACAACAACTCTCTGAACTTCACATCACTTTATAGGCAATTTTCTTATTAATCCTTATGCACTTTTCCTGAGGAGGGGAAAGAGAGAGAATAAAAACCTTCCCTAAAGATCATCTGCTGTTCAGAGTGAAGCCAAGAGAAAGAACAACCAAAAGCTTCCTGACGTTATCTGTTAAGGACCCCAGATATGGGCAACCTATGGGAGTCTGGCGTGATGGAACCTTGTTCCCTAGTCAATCTGCAGAAAATTATTCTGAGGGCGATACATCAAACCATGCTAGGATTCCATTCAATTCATCATTGAAATAAAATGTGTGAAGGTGACACAGTAGAGCTAAGACTCCCGTTCTCTAATCAAAATGCCTGGGCTCTGATTCTAAACTTAAGTACATGGTAATGGCCAACCTAGAAGTTATCTTCTGCTGAAGAAAGAAGAAAAAAAAATACTTGACTTTGTTTATTTGAGATTTAAATTTAAAAAGAAATGAGGAAGATTCAATCATTTTACCCATGAGAGCAGGGAATGAATCTATCAATATTTGTAATAGCATCACTATTTCTTGTAGCATTTTTCTTCCCTCTACCTGTTTCATAAAGAGTAAGATTTTATAGAATCTAGTCAAGACCTCAGCCTGAGAGGGCGAAATGAACCAGGTACCTTTGGTGAACTCTGAGAGAGAAATTGCATCAGTACCTCCACTCACATCAAGTATCTATTGAGCCTTACTCTGTGCTTAATGCAGGTGATACCAAAATGGATAGAGGGTTCCAAAATCTGATTGTCAAAGGAGTCACAATCTTAGCTAAGTCTGTACTTCATGTTCTGTTTGTTTGTTTGTTTGTTTTTCTACTGAAGGGACATGTTTTATTTTGTTGACAGTCCCTAGTGTTAGCTTCTACTGAGGAACAAGCAAAAACTCTTATCATCTCACACTAGTGTTATACCCAGTCCTTTATGCACCACGAGGAAGAAGAAAGACAACACTTACGGGTTCTGAAGATTTTAATAAATCACCACATAGTGGAGTCACTGATCTACCAGATCTACCAGGGCTGCAGGACAAGGACTTGGGAGCCTTGTTTCTCCTGGCAGCCCAGAACAGGGGCAGAGGTGGGGTTTATAAGCAAAACATCACAAACATGTATTGCCAAGTTACACTCACAATTTTCGACAATTAGGAATTAAGGATTAGGGTCTTTCCTTGTGTGTTCATCATTGTCACCCAACACAGAGTGCAAACCTTTCAGTCCAACCAGCCACATTCATTTGTTTTTGTTTTGTTTTGTTTTGTTTGTTTGTTTGTTTGTTTTGTTAGGAACAGTCACAATGTTTAGAGACCTATGGGGCCTAACAGACTGTTTCTATTGTTTCAGGAGGAGGTTGTTCAGCCACTGGAAAGTTCTAAGCACATCTAGGGCTGGAGAACGTGATCTTTCCTTCATCCTAAAGGTAAAATGGAGTCTGAAGTCAAAATGGAAGTACTTAGGCTAAGGTGCTTTTGCCTGCTTCCTTCACTAGGTTGATGAAAAGATCCCACTTCATTAACATTCTAACCTCCTGTTGAAAAGAAAACATAAAAAGTAAAGCCAAACTACCTGAACACTCACAAAGACAAAGGAATATCCTTAAAAGCCATTCTTTGTATTGTTCAACTTTTGCTTGTGCTTCAAAGGAGGGATCAAATGTTAGGCCTCAAGCACAACAATGATATCTTAGTATTTAAACTATGAATTAATATAACAAACTCAACCTAAATTTCCAAGAAATATAGCTAGTTAAGCAATCATTGGCCTAACTCTGATACCCATTTCCCCCCAAATAAGATCCACATTTGATCCTAGTTATTTCTTAACATTGAGCATTAGTCTGCATGGAGTGAATAATGATAAATCTAAAGTTTGCATCTTCAGCTGAGATCACTCTAAGCTTTTGAGCAAAAGTGATCATTAGACAGCATGAAAGAGTCAGCTCTTCCTGTTCTGTGAGAAAGTCAATAAACCTTTGATCATTTAGAGTTCGTGTGCCTCAAATAACTAATTCCAGTCTGCTTTCCAATTCAATAATGCACATTTTTAAAACGCCATTCTTGTTTTGACAGATTCAGCCTCACATTGAATTATTTGGTATTTTCTAATACTAGTCAAAATGTATCTTTTGGCTTTATGTCAAGCATTTTTTTTTTTTTTTTTTGAGAAATGGAATTAACATTCCTGTAACTGACTAGGAAGTCATGCAAGTTAATTTTTCAATTTCAAAATAACAAATATAGATTGAGCCATTGACAACCCTTTATGCCCAAATTAGTAAGATTTGTTACCTTCTGGAGTGACAAGGACTTATAAGTACCTAGAGAAGAACTCTCTGGGCTCAAACTCCCTCCACTTTTGCTTTAAAGCCAAGTATTTTGGTGCAATGATCCAAGTTTAGAAATTAATGCAACATCCAGGTCATAATGGACAACCTGTGCAGAATATGATGACTTTTAGGCTCACCCTTGAAAATACATGAACTCCCATGGGAAGAGTAAATAAGCCCTAGGGCATTGTCTCACCCCAGTGTTCAAACCCAAACAGCCTAAGTGAAAGAAGCAAATGAGTGGAATTATGATAATAAAGATGAGTCTGGGATCAGCTATGGTGGCTCCTGCTGACTTCAGAGCTGGGAAAATCACCTCTGCTCCTTGCCTCAGAGTCTTTCTAACACCCTAATGACATCTCACAAAATCATACCCCAGGAGCAATGCCATTTTCATTAACTTAAGCCTCTTCATACATGAAGGATTCATATATCCAGGCAGACTCTTGAGGGAGGGATAAACAGATGATTGATAGATAGAAAGATGATGGACCGGCAAATAGATTATAGTCTTGGGTCTAGTTTGCTAACTGGCTACATATAGCTTACATTATCCTTCCAGTCACTATTACCTTGCTGGTATTAGGTCACTGGGAACAGCCAGAACAGCCATCTTGGTTATCTTGGAGTCAGTTGTCATTTATTATATGTTCATTTCCTTTCTGACATTCATTTATTACCTTCAAAGTGTATTATTAACTCTGTGAGTTCATCAAAATTCCAGGCTCAGAAAGTAACAGATAATTTCAGAGTATTGCCTCACCACAATATCACTTCATAATTTTTCTGAATCGAGACATTTTCTTTGTTTTCTTAGTTATTTTCATGGTCTTCTTTAGCTTTCTAAGAAAACTGGAGCAATATAATCTAAGGTCTTTGCTCAGTGTAGTCCAGGGTTTGTGCTTCCTCAGGAATAGTCTCTTGATAATTTCCTTTTTGCCATGGATAAATCATATTTTTGTTTTTATATGGTTTGTGTTTATTAAAAATGAAATTCTGGATATTTCCTATACAAACAAAAATTAAAGAGAAATAAAAACTAATGAAATGGAAAAAAATTAACAGAAAATGAAACAATACAGAGTGAAATACATTGCAGTCTAGCAAGCCAGCATTGTGTCAAACACCCTCATTGTTTAGCTATGCAATTCAAAACTCTGCCTTAGCATTTATTTTGTTTTCTCTGAAGCCAAAGCCTAGGCAGAAGTGAGAACATAGTCTTCTCAGATCTTCTGTAAGCACATGCCTCCATCATGAGCATGTGTGTCTTTCTAGGTTCCTTATACACACACAATAACTTTACAAGCCCCATGGCCTCTATGATGTCATTCTCTGGATCTCCAGTACCCCAGGGCCCCAGAATGCTCACAGGTTTCCTCAGTTTTTTCGCCTGATGGAAAAGCCCTCATATTTGGTTTCCATTGAGTTTATGACACTCAGAGTTTCACCACCCACATATAGTTCCAAAATAGTTGAAAGAAAAGGGAGTCTCTTGTAACAGTTCACTAAAGCAAAACAGACAGACACAACTCCTTGAGAACAAAACACATTTTGCTTTTTCTAGAACTAGGTGTGCAAACTGAGAATGCAGAATGCTGTTTTTAAGACAACTACTATCCCAGAAAGAGGGACAATTCATGAATAAGTTAAAGAAAAGGAGTGAGGGAAAGAGGAAGAGAGACAGGGAGGGAGGGAGGGAAGGAGGGAGGGAAGGAGGGAGGAAGGGAGTACCCTGTTACAGTGCTTTCTCATCACTGGCCTGCTATAATCCTTCTTGAACTACCTTTCTACCTTTTATTGTCCTTATGAGGCTGGTTCTAATTTTTTACAAATATTCTGTGGTGTTTCTAAAGAGGTATAGTTCTCAGAGGTTCCTTCCCTGCCTTTTGACAGATGCCATTTCTGACTGTCATTTTGTACCTTTAAAAAAAGATTTCCTTTCTTTTCAGAATAAGTTTAGGTTTACAAACAAACTGCATAGAAAGCACAAAAAAAAAATTCCCACATCACCCCATATTTGTGCCACGGCATCCTCAGCTCATTACCAACTTGCATTAATGTGGTATATCTGCTATAAATGAGGTGTCAATGTCAGGACATTCATTTGAGCCCATATTTAAATTATCACTCACTCTGTATGTCCTGGAGACCTCAACAAATACGTACTGGCACATACTTTACATTACAGTGATACAGATAATACATTTGTTGCCCTTAAAGTCTCCTGTCACACACGTATTCTACTCTCCCTATTTTCCAAGTCCTGGCAAGCACGTCACAGTAGCCATAGATTTAAATTCTTCAAAATGCCATGTCATTGGAATCATACATACATAGTGGCTTTTACCATGTGGCATTATATGCATCGTTAAATAATATCCAGTTGTGTGAATGCACTTTTTTTTTTCATTTTTGTCCCTTTGGCTTCAAAGAACATCTTGATTGCTTCCAGTATTCAACAATTATAAAACAAAGGTCCTGTCACTGTCCACACTCAGGTTTTTATTTGGACAGAGTTGTTAACCAAGTGAGTTGAAACCTTAGTAGTTTACAGATCTGACAATAAGACTTTTTAGTTTGTAACCAACTGTTAAATTGTTTTTCAAGCACTCCATACAAGTTTGAACTGATACCAGCAAAACCGAGTGCCTCTGCTGCTCCATGTCTCTGTAAGCATCTCATATTGTTGGCATTTTGGATGTAAGCCATTCTAATAAGGAAATAATAGCATACTGCTGCTACTTACATTTTAAAACTGATGCTTATCTGAAATCTGTAACACCTCTTTGGTACAGTAGTAAAGTCTTTTACCTATTTTCTAGTTGGATTGTTTTATAATTTTAAAGTTATACAAATTAATACTACCACTGATAGCAGTCACTGAACTGTTTGCAAGTCTGTTCTTCCAATCTGTCTTACATTTTCATTTTCCTAACAATGTCTTTTTTAGAATAGTATGCTTTTTATTCTAGTGAAGTCTGATTTCTCCATTTTTGTTTGTATTTTCATGGATACTATCTTCAGGCATTGGATCTAAAGTCACTACCAGAGCCAAAGACACCTAGTTTTCTTACTTTATGCTATTTTTTATTGGGGGGGATATGAGTTTCACATACACTTATATTTGTGATCCATTTGAATTTGTTTGAAAGGCATAAGGTCTATACATAGATCCTGGGATATTTTTATGTTTTTTGTGGGGCTTGTTTGGCTGTGTTTGTGTTTGTGGTTGCCTGTCCCCTGTGTGTGGATGTCTACTTACTCCAGTGTTCACAGTTCATTCAATTTAGCAAAACAAAAACAAAACCCATCCAGATAACCTTTGTTTCAGACAAAATTGTTCTGTAGAATTGTAGGAACATTATATGAAGCCCGTACTTGCCCCAGGTCCTATTTACTAAGAGAGCTACGGATCAAAAAGAGTACAGTGAATGATCAAAGCAACAAATTTGGGATATAAAGGAGCCATTCTGATAGCTTGTAATCAAATACAGAGATGGTTTTGTGGAGTTCCATCTCCACACACTTCTTCACAGACCAGGAAGAAAAATTAAGTTCAGCAGGTGTTATGCTCAGAAATTTCCCTCCAGGCTGCTAATAACTGGTCAGTAGAATTAACCCATACCCTTGGTCCTTTATATTTGTTTGTTCTCTATTGTGACAAAGACCAAGACAAAACTAACCAGGGGAGATAAGGTTTTATTCAGTTTACAATTATGAATCACAGTCCATCATTGAAAAAAGCCGGGACAGGAAGTCAAGGCAGGAGCCTATAGGCAGGGGCTAAAGCAGAAAACATGGGGGAACATTGGTTAATGGTTTTCTCTTCTAGGGCTTTTTGGCTAGCTTTCTTTTATAGCCTGGGTCTACTTGCATAAGTATGGCCCCACCTCTAGTCGGCTGGACTTTCTCATATCAATTAGCAATCAATATAATGTCTCATTGACACTGCCACAAGCTAATCTGATGGAGGTAATTCTGTTGAGCTTTCCTATTCCCAAGTAACTCTAATTCCATGTTGATAGTTGACCATAATGCCCTAATATTTGACTGCTAGTGACACTAACTATATATCCTTTAGGGATCTCTTGTCTCCACCCAAAAGGTAGTGTGCAGGAGGAACAAAACATCCTACTAGTGAAGCCATGAACTTGGCCTAACAGATCTTTGCCACAAAGTCTACACAAACACACTTTATAAGAACCCTTACTTTATCTCAAGCTTATATGGGATCTGTGGCCACTCAAAGAGATAATTCTTCCCTACAAGGATCTGGGGTTAGTGAGATAACTCAGCAATTAAAAGCATTCACTGTTCTTGTAGAGAACCAGAGTTTGGTTCCCAGTCCCCATGCCATATAGCTCATATCTATCTACCTGTCACTCAAGCTCATGGGATTAAATTCCTTCTCCTGGCTTCTGTGGGTATCTGCATTCAAATACACATATGCACACATGAATATAACAAATATACTTTCACACGTGCGCGCATACACACACACACACACACACACACACACACGGGGGATGGGGAGACAAAGATAGAAACAGAGATGGACAGACAGACATACACAGAGACATAGAGAGAATCACCAAATATTTTCTTTTATTTTCCTTAAAAACTGGAAGTTAACATGTAAGACAATCTATAGTTACCCAGCACCCTTAGACTGTTGAGAGCCTGTTCAATATCCATTCACAACTGGATGTATCCTGATACAACACAGATTCATGACAGCATGCTTTGCTGTAACAATAGAGCAAAATGGTCAATAAACCAACATCTCCAACTCATACCACTAGCAGTTTCATATTTAGGCATTTGCCTCTGCAATACTATTTTCCAAAGATCTCTTTGCCTTTAAAACTTTACAATAATATGCTCTGGGTATGTATTTTCCCAAGGCTCTGCACACAGCTGTATGTCCCATCAGCCAATGACAAGTGAGTGTGCCAGTCTTCCCCCATGCACTCTCAGCCAATGAGTACAGGCATACTGCCTAGAGCTGAGCAGACATGCATGCTGCATCTCCACTGTGGGTTCTATGTCTTATAAAAGGCTGTGGGCCATGATGGCTGACAAGAGATATACAATAATAGCACTGGGTTTACTAATGCTCCATATCTATGTCATGAAAATGATAGAGGGCAGCTCAAAGAGCCATTTAAGAAATAGTTGAGAAACAGAGGTTGGAGATCATCAGATACATATGTTGTGGGGGATAGGGGCAGGCCACTGACACTATGAAGACTGATATGAGCCTAACTCCAGCACACAGAATGGATTTACCACTACATCTATAGCAAGTATGTGTACCCAGACCCCAAGGCATGTCAGAACCTGACAAGACAGAAGCTAAGTAGAAGAATTACTGTAAATATATACTGTTGGGAGGCCTTTCTATAGACTTGTGCTACAAACTGTCAAGCCAATCAATGACTGATGGTTACTACACTCCTCTATGAGCTCACAGAGTCTCAGCAAACACTATTTTGTACTGTCAAGTACCATGGGAAGAACTATATTCTGCTGACTATATTAGAGTAATTAATGTTACCTGCTTTGACAATCAACTTCATAACCTAAGTGGATGAATTGAATAAGAGTGTATTCTGGATCATAGAAAATCCAGAGGATACTCCCAACAAGCAGCTCTATTTCAGGGCTTTCTTCCCTGAAGAAAGGAAATTGAAGAGTTCCCATTGTTTTCACTACTGTACCATGCTCTTCGAGAGATTGGAGCCTATTGCTTTTGATCAGGCAGATGAGGAAAGAGAGGAAGCTGGGGATTCACGCACTGTTCGTGGCTAGGCCTGGAATGAAACCTGATGGTCTACTTGCTTCTGTTGAGAGTTTGTGGTGGGACCCAGTTAAGATCCAAAGTAGAGTGGGGCTGGAGAGATGGCTCAGTGGTTTTGAACATTAACTGCTCTCTCAGAGGACCAGGGTTCAATTCCCAGCACCCACATAGCAGTTCACAACTCTCTGTAACTCCAGGTTCAAGATCCTGTCAAGAAAATACAGTGGAGAGTAATATCAAAAGATTATTGATGTCAGTCTCTGGCCTTCACTTCCACATGTGTAAACACATCTACACATATGTGCACAACATACATACAGATATACATGCATGTGCGTGCGTGATAAAAAGAAACAAGTAAATGTAAGAAGCATTGTAATTTCAGTTTTAAACATATCCAGTGTGGTGTCAAATAGAAATGGCCATGTAGAATTGAAAGCTGGGGGAAACGCAGAAGTGAACATCCAAATTAGGGGGAAAAATAACAAAACATAAACAAAAGAAAAGTAAGTTGAATGAAGTCATTCAGGGAGAATGTGTGAAAGGAAAAGATGAATTTTTCCAGGATTGAACCCCACAGGTGAGAAGGGAATCCCAGGGGAGCCACAGACATCTGAGACAGTGTGTCCTTGCAAGTCACTGGTGAGGCAAGAGAGCAGGTTCATCAACACAAGAGCTGAGGCAAGGAGCCTGGGTAGAATAATATAACCAAAGACCTTCAAAGTCCAAGATTCTTTCAAGTCTTGGACACAAAGTCAAGAGAAAGGCAGGGCTGGATCCCAGGGAACTTAAAGGAAAAGGGAATTCAGCTTTATTTGGCTTTTAAGGAGGGCTAGACTCCTAAGTGTTTACAAGTAGTTGGGAAAGGCTGAGAGAAGTTGAGGATCCTGGGCAGAATCAAGAAGCCCTTTAACTTCTTAAAAGCAAATGAAAGGAATGCAAGCCTATCTGAACAACCAAAGAGTTAGTACAAAATGAAGGCTGCCTATCTTCCTCAGGACCCATACAAGTCTCAGAGGACACTGCTGTCCCCAACACTAATTACCTTTTACCATGTTAAGTAGCTCCATTACTTATTATGATTCTGTTGATTCTCCTTGGTGTTAAAACTTAATTCCCACAAAGGACAGAGTGTTTGTTTTTTAATCTTTTTCTCACCACATGCAGGTAATACATGCTCAATAAACATATGTTGAATAAATGAATAGTAGATGTACCATTCTATACATAATAATGGGGTCTTACAGTAGAGAATATTCTGGAATGTTCCTTCTCAGTATAACACAGCTAAATCACTGCACAGAAGTCTACCTTATTCATTTTAACAGTTATGTAAAATGACTGTAGCAAGATTTATTTAAGTAATTCTTTACTGATAAATCTTGCAGCTGCTTCTAAACTTTAAGTCTTTACATGCATTATATTTTATACTCCCTTAAGGGAGCATTTCAATAGGATAAAATTCTGAACATAGAATTAAGTCTAGGATGACACTTATTAAAATATTGGCAATACATTTTGAGACTGGCTTTAATCAGCTTGTATTTCCCACACCTGGTATATGAGGATAGAGAAGAGCCATGACAGATCAGAGCTGAGCAAAGTGGAGAACTTCAAAATAGGAGATTTGGACAAGGCTCTAAGAAAGGGACTGAAGAAGACCCAGGGCTGAGGATATGGGTGTGGTTCCCAAAGCCTCAATAAAAAATGCCAAGTCTGTTGGTACACATGTACAATCTTGGAACTAGGAAGACAAAGCCAGGAAGATCCCTGGGGCTTCCTGAACCACCACCACTGTCTAAAAGTGAGTTCTAAGCTAGTGAGAAATGTTGTCTCAACATCAATAAACAATGTAGTGGGCAGCTGATAAGGAAAGATGCTCAAAGTTGACCTCGCCCTCCACATACATGCACCCAAGCACATCACCACCCCGTTTAGGTGACGAAGGCACCTACAGACTCATCAGAAGAAGAAGAGGGAGGAATTAGTCCTCCCAAATAAACAGATACACTGCAACCTTTTAGGAACACATCCCCCTCCCTGCTTCTCCAGGGCTGCAGAGAGCTGGCAACACAAACTGGAGATACTATTTAGTATTCCGATCCTGGACCACCCCTTTCCCACTGCTGTGTGCCAAAAGCCACCAGGGCTCCCTGTCTCCCTTTAAACACATAATTAACATTCTCAGTGGGGTGAGCTGTGCATAGTCCTTGCAGATGGCTGCTTCCTGTCTTGTTAGCCCCCATGCTGGCTCTGGCATGATAAGCCAAACAACAACCAGCTTCCTTTCGCTTTAATTAAGGGAACTTTTCAACTCCACTACCTTCAATCTGTGCTGAGCACCTACTATGTGCCAGACCCCACATACACAGAGGTAAGTCAGACAAGAGTCTGAAACATCAACCTGTGTGTAACTACAGAGCAATGTTTTAAACATGAGACACAATGCATGCAAAGTTCTCTGAGGAACTTTAGGAGGGCAGAGGAAAAGATGCATTCATTCTGCGTTGTAGAATCAGGATGCTTTTGCTTCAGGCTTAGAAACCACAGTCCAATGAACGATGCCAGCTACACGTGGGCATCTCTGGTTCCCAGCAGCTGGGGAGAGGGATCAGTATACAAAGTGCTTGCTGCATAAGTGTGAGGACTTTGAATCCCCATAACTCAGTAAAAAGTTGCATGTAGCAGGTCCAGAAGCTTTAATCTCAGTGTTCCTAAAAAGAGATGAAAACAAGAAAAAGGAGATTCCTTGCAAGTGCATAGCTCAGCAAGCCTGGAATATAAAGTGAACAAACAACAAAGAAACACTGCCTCAAAGAAGATGGAAGGGGAGGGCGAACCTCTGACCTCTATACACTCACTGTGACATGCAAACTATATTCACACACATGCAAGTAAACATGAATGTACACACATACAGAAGACCCCATGCATGCACACATGCATGCATGCACACACCACCACCGTCACGATTATCATCAACAAAAACATCAGCTTCCTAGACCCAGGTGTGGTAGCTATCACTTGCAATGATCAAGTAAATGTTATTAGCCTCATAGTGTAGCTGAGACAGCTGAGACCAGGGTATTGAGTTAATTCTGATTGGCAGGGTCAGTGTGAATATATTGTTAAAACACATTCTCTTTGCAGTATGCACACTGTCTTCTACTTTTATAACAGTGACAATGCATCCTGACCATGAGAGGTATGCTGGAAGATTGTCGTGACAAGTCCAAGGCAATCCTCACCACCTGCTTCTTTTCATGACAATCTACTTTATTCTCCATTCTCCCACATGAGTTTGTTATATGTGTTATGTGCAGAGCCCTGTAGGAAGGCAGAGCACCCACTGCACTATAGAAGGGGGGCCACATTGTCTGATCTGACATAGCATGAGTCTGGGACCTGCAGACAAAGCATTCTGGGATACAGGTGGAAATGTGAGTCTGAGTCCTTGGAATTTGAGATTACCTGCAATTACTAAGCTTTGATCTTTCTCTGAACATTGTTTTGACTTCCAAAATCATCAGCATCCTTGGGGAAGCTCAGAGGAAGAGAAAAAAAATCTTACTTTCAGTTACCAGGTGGAAAAAACAAACCTTACCCAGTAGTTTTCTTTGCTTTCTCTCTGTCTCCATGAAGAATGAACATTCCACCAAACATCTCAAAGAAAAGAGCTACCCTGAGGTTGTAATTGAAAGAAAGTATGTCTCTTTAAAATTACAAGTAAGTAAATATAACCCATGTACAACTAAAAGATGAAACATGCAACCTACACGGCCATGAAAGCTACATTATTAAGAACCTTGTGGTATGTATTTAGCCCTACACAGCCTCTTGCAGCATATAAATCAACAACCAAGTATTCATTCACCATCCAAAGGCGCTTTGGTCAAATCCCACAAGGCATTTCCATAATAGTGGCTTTCTATATGCTTGCTCTCTACCAGAAATTATGGGTTTCATAAAAAGTAATAGCAGTATGATTTTAGTTAAAAACCAATTTACATTCTGCAGTTCTGTTCAATAGTCTAGCTGATTGAGGCCTTTAGGGGCAACTCTCATCCTATGGTGCTGAAGCTCATTAAATAAAACCATGAATTGTGTGAAAAAATGGTTACACACTTGCTTTATAAGTTCCTTAAATATTATTTACCTTTTATATTGGCTTAAACTATCAAGTAGATATATTGTGACTGAATTTTATACACACCATGGAACAGCTGCCTCAGTTCAACATATAACAGCAATCTAGCCTCTGTTTGAGACTATCAGACCACACCATTGTCCTTAGATGTGAAAAGAGCTTATTTCCAAGAATGTCCACATGGATCTGGGGGAGGATAGGAAAATATCAGGGGAGTACTAGTTAACCAGGCAAAAGGAAATAACAAGCTCAGCAATTATCTATCTTCTTACTGCTCATGGCCATTCTTCACTACTTTAAATTCTTGTCAACTTTTACCTTTCTCCAGCTAGAACTACTTCATTTATTGTGAATTTTTCATTATCCCCAACCTCTTTAATCTTCCTCTACTCTTCAAAAGACATGCTGAGAGTCTCCTTTCATATAATTCCCCCTCCCATTAGGTTGAATGTCAGACTTTTTAATGGGACTCAAGGAGAAAGCATGTGCTGCTAGCAGATAGAAAGTCTGAGATGGGTGCCATGGATGAGCCTCTTCAGAATCCTTTGTGCAGAAGCTACACAATCTAGTTCCCATGCCACTGTGAATGAGAATACCAGTGAGGCTTGTTGAAATACAGACTGCTAGGTCCAATGCCTGAAGCTGTTCCATTGTGGAGGCTTGAGATTGGGCTATGGCTAAGAAGGTTGAACACTGAAAGCCACATCTACAGATTGAAACACCAAGAATGGCTTACCAGTGAACCAAGAAAGGAACAAGTGTTTCTGAGTAAGCTGAGAACAGTCACCTAGATGAGAGCTACAAACTGAGCTGGTAGGGTCTACAACCTGACACCACACACTACTTATTGTTTTTACATGTGCCTTGGTTACCAGCACATAGCAACTTTCACATACCCACAGTGGACACTAATCTCAACTTTCTCAATGGCTCCAAATCCCCCTATCCCATACCTACCATTCTAGACTTGTTTCTTCCTTAACTCAGCTATCTTATTTTCCTATTGTTGTGATAAGACACTATGACCAAAGCAACTTGGGAAGGAAAGGATTTATTTCATCTTTACAGCTTGTTAAGCCATTCATCCAGGGATGTCAGGCAGACAAGAAACTTAAGGTGGGAGCCTGTAGGCAAGAACTGATTTATAGACTTTTCCTCCTGGTTTGCTTAGCCTTCTTTCTTATAGAACCCAGGAACCCCCAGCTCAGGGGTGTTACCACCAACAGTGAGCTGGACAGTCTAAAAGATTTCCTTCCCCAACACACACGGAAATCATCATCTTTTATATATTCAAAAGGATCTCAAGGCTCCTGGTAAATCCTGGTCTGTATTCTGATGGGTGGCTCTATGACAAGGTGACATTTCACAGAGGGACTGGGATTGAAGGGGTGCTGTTGGTAAAAGAATATGTGAGAAAAATTCAACAGCACTAGACATACATCTCAAAGCCTGTGCCTAGCAAAGCCTTCCCGTGTTCTCCCTCATTCTCCCTCAGCCTACTCATTCACCTCATCAGTATTCCTGTCAGCCATGACACCCAATGACTCAACAGCAACATGCCTCCCTTTTTCTGGCATAAAATTTTCCATAGAGAATGACACACATTTTGACATTTGTGATTTTTCTTACTGAGATTTGAAATCCAAAGGCATACAATTGCTGTGAGCTACTTGAGTACACACATTTACCTCAGGTTTGATAATAAGATCTCACCAAGAAATATGGACAGCCAGTATCCTAATGGAAAATCCTCTCTGCATTTTTAATATTTCTGTCAAAAAGTTTGATGGCTGAAGGAGATGTATTTTCCACAAATGATTTTTTATTCATCGGAAGTTCTGCCACAGTGGGTAATTGAAGAATGATTAAGTGAATGAACAGTTCTGATTTGTGAAATCTTGCCAAATGGATGTGCAGATTGGGCTCTGCTCAAAGATGCCCTTTAGAGGGGGCAATAGGAGGACAGACAGGAACAGTCACTAGTGTGGGTGATGAGTGGAGCAACTATAAATCTGACAGAGACACAAAGGAAGCTTGCAACATCTTTCTGTTCTCCATGTAGACCTCTGGATACTCCTCCCCTGTTTTCACTCTTTTGGGGGTTCCAGTAGCCTTTTCTCTGAGGCAATCTTTGATTCTCAGCTCATTCCCACATGGTCCAGAGTTTCTGTGGCAGGCTTAAGTGAGATGAGAATGTAGAGGAAGAAAATTCCTCAGAGCTTTTGCTTGGTCTGAGACCGAGCAGTCTACTGTAGTCCTTCAACACACTAGGACTCTGTCTTAAGTGGTTTTCTATGATTAAAGGAATGAGGGCCATGGAGAAAGGCTCAGTGGGTAAGAACACTTGTTACAAAGGACGACTTGATTTCAAATCCACAGTGCCCACATAAAAGCTGGCCATGCTACATGTGTCTGTGTCTGTAGCCACAGAGCTGGGAAGTGGAGACAAGAGGATCCATCCCGGAGCTCACTAGACAGCCAGCCTAGCAAAAAAGAAAAGAAAAGAAAAACCCACCTTCAGCCTTCAGATTCAATGAGAGACTGCCTTCCAAACAAAAAAAGGTGGTAAGCAATTGTGAGGAAAGGAGCTAACATCCTCCCTGGCCTCTGTATGTGCACACACAGATATTTACACTAAGAAAACTGCAAAAGCTTAACATGGGGTACTGGGATGGGGGTAGGGAGTGGTGTTTGTGTCTTCAATGGTGTTTCATGGCTCCACTGTTTTATAAAATTCCAAAAATCTATTTTATGTAACTCATAAATCTAGGCATGGAAAAGTAAGCTTTATCACATGTAAATTTTAAAACAGAGTTTTACGTGTAATAGAAAGCCATTTAAACAACACTTGAATCCAAATCTAGGATTCTCAGAGGGACCATGGGTGGTGGGAAGTCATCTTACTGTTTCAGAAGAGAAGAATCCTCACAGAAGGGGAGAAGATAAAGAGTGATGGGTTCCCCATGGTGCTAATGTGCCATCCATTGCCACTAATGGCCTGAGTCGGCCACCTATGACTCCCACACCTGGAATTACCCACACTTTCTTTTCACTGATCCCTTAAACTTGGTCCCCCTGCTAGTTCTCCTTAGATAGTAAGAGCATAGCTGGATACCACAGCCCAAGCAAACACTGGCCTGAGAGCAGAACAGCACAGTAGGAAGGTTCCTGAAATACGATGTAATCCATGTACACAGAAATGACACCCATACTTTTAAAAAATAACAGGAAACATGAACAACAGAGGAGGAGACCTGACTCTGCAGATGCTGCAGGACAACAATAGCTGATCTCCCCACAACCCTTTGAAGAATGCCCTTTTCTTTTGAGTGTACAGATAAATAAACTGAGGCCTAGAAAGTCTATGGCCCTGAAGATAAGTTGCAGAGCTAGGATCAAACCCAAAACAACAAAAATCGCATGAATGAGTGTAATAGAGTCTTACACTCTTATTCTAATAAGCTCACCTGTTGGGTTGGCATCTGTGTGCCACTCAGAGCAGCTAACCCATGTCCGATTATGCCTCTCTGGACAAGGGATCTATTCGTCACCAAGGAACTACTGCACAAGCAAAAGAAATCTGTTATGAGTTGACAATGATCAAATCAAAGTCACTACACAAACTTATACAAGTTTTCAGAGCCTTGAATCTTCAAGTACATTTTATTTGAGACCAGCTACATAAAGTTAATTTCTCCTTTGAAAATTCTGGAAATCACATCAGAATTTTTTTTTTCCCTTGAGACAGCCATTATGAAGTACACATGGACCAGTCAGTACTCTCTAAGCCACCTCTGTACAGAAACCTGTAATGGGCTTTAGACATCAAGCACACCCTCTTTAGCACAAGAGACAGAGCCTGGTGCTGCTGAGTCACTGCTTATGGTGTCACAGACAGTTCAGAACAGAACCAAAATTCAAACCTAATTCTCTCTGACATTTAAGCCTTTACCTTTCCCATAACATCTGGCTGTTGTTCAAAGGCAAGATTAAAGTAACAAAGGTCCCTGTACCAAAATCCAAGAAAAATCACATGAGCTATATTAAATGTATATACTTACACATATACACACACATATAGTCATATATGCAATAGTCATACACAAGCATATATCAGTTAGTTTGTATATATGCATTTAATAATCATATTCCATCAGTATGATGATAAAGACAAAAAAATAGACTAATTTCATCTTACAGAGCTTAGACCAAAATTCTTAACCTTACTGTTTTGGTTTGTGTCTTAATTAGGGTGTGAAGAGACACCATGACCACAGCAACTCTTATGAGGAAACCGTTTAAGTGGGGCACCTTACTTTGAGGTTCAGAGATCCAGTCCATTATCATCATGGCCAGGAGCATGACAGCATGCAGGGAGACATTGTGCTGACTATAACTTGATCAGAAGGCAACAGGAAGTGGACTGAGACACTGAGTGAAACTTAAGCAAAAGAGACCTCAAAGCCTACCTCTATAGTGTTGCACTTCCTTAAACAAGGCCACGCCTATTTCAACAAGGCCACACCTCCCAATAGTGCCACTCCCTATGAGCTATGGGAGTCAGGTACATCCAAATTTCCACAGCATGTTCTTTTTCTTGGTTCCCTCATCATCAATGCAGTCTCTTCCCTGGGGCTTTCATAGCCTGGAAATTCCAGCTGTTCAGATATAAAAATTAATACTGTCTTCTCCACTTGTTGATATAAAACCTTGGTCATTAAAGGGCAGCTTCTGCAGAATATTGTGAACAACCAGTAGTGAGTGCTTAAGAAGGGACATTTTTAATATTGGGAAAACTACCATGTCCCATAAGCTCTGTCCCAGGCTCTGTAATAACACCCATAGTTCATGTCATTCTAATGGTAGCCATGTGAGAGAGGTCATTTCATTATCTTCTCTTAATGGATGAGGAAACCGAGTCACAGAGGAAATGAGGAATATGTCATAGTTAATACATTTGTAAATGGGGTTACATTTAGCTGATAAATGATTAATCCTGAGACAAGTTACTTAGGAGTTGGCTATGATGGTTGGTTTAAATGTCAACTGGTCACAAACTGGTAAAAAACTGAGAAGGAATCCTCCACTGAAGAATTGTCCTGATTGCTTTCATTGATGTGGAGAGACCCCCTCCAAGTGTGGGCAGCACCTTCTGATAGCTGCCCAGATTAAGAAGGACTTGGCCAAACAAAGTTTATTCACCTTTAGCTCCAATGCCCTCCCTTGCTGCTGGATTGGCCTTCACTCTTGTCACCAAGTTAATTTGCTCTGTTGCTGCAAATTCTTCCACTGATATCAGAACCAGTGTTCCCCAGCTCCTGTTGTAACCTAAGGGCTAGTGGCTCTTCAGAAACCCTACAGGTTTTCAGCACCAGATTACAACTGCTGCACCCAGTTCAAGGAGCAATCAATACTCAGGGTCTCAGCCTCTCAGCTATGCGATAATTGCTATCACTATTTTAACATAAGATGAGTCAATAATTCTTTATACATGTATATTTATATATAAATACATATAAATATGTTTTTACATACACATCTTATTGATTCTTTTCCTCTTGAGAGCCCCGAATGATACATAATTATGGCAAATTCCTCTCTTTTTGTGGTTCTGATACACAAATGTAGATGATTTATAAACTGATATTTTGATTTATACCTTTTCCAACTTTTTGATATTATAAAAGCAATACATACTTGAAAGCAACCATACTTAAAATTTTGAATCGTGAACTTCCTTTTGCTAACAACATGTAATGTGAGATCCTCTCTGGTGAAACTGGATAGGACAGTGAGTCAGTGTACCCACTCAGTCACATCGTCACCCAGAGAAATAACCAATACAACAGTTCTCTGTGTGACAGCTTTTGTGTGATACAGTTATTCAACCAATCACATGAACTATTCATACTTTATTTTGTACTAGACATTGGGCTGGGTGACTGTGCCAAGCTGTAGACTAAAGAGAATGTTCTGTGCACATTTTAGGTGCACAAGGCTAAACTACAGTTTGTTTTTAGGGACAATAAATTAATTTGATTTCATATGTCTGCCAACTTATAATAATGAGTTTACCAGGAGGTAATCCCACCATAAAATAAGGAACATCTGGACAAATTTCTATACATATCATATTACACACTGCATATGTATGGGAGCGTGTGTGCGCGTGCACACACACACACAACTGCATATATATCAAATTATGTATATATCCCAATATACAATGTGAAATGTAGTATTCTGTAGAAAGTTCTGGGGGAACTTTTTCTGTGGAAAATTGAATCTCTGCAGATTCTCTAAAGAGTCTTGGAGCTTGGAGAAAATGCAGACACTGATTCCTATCCAGGTTCTACAGCAGTCAGTGCTGACAATCTCTACCCTACCTCACAGAGCACCAAAAGCCACTCAATCCTGTCTAAAGCATCATTCCATCAACTACAATCCACCAAACAGAGGTAACGTGGAAAGTTCAAATCCATGTGGTAGACTTGCTCTAGGCTTAGGTGACTGAATCAGGTTTGTAGTCAAAGAGTGTGCTCTATAGTTAAGAATCCCCAAAGGTGACATTGATCCACTTTCACCATATCTGGGGAGGTATGGAAGTGATGTTCTCACCCAGAGAAGCCCCATCTGCTATAGTCCCCATTTAAACAGTTTTTCCTTCTTGGTGGAACTTAAATTCTTAACTATAAAGAGTTTCTGTTTGAGCAGCATGTGAAAATAGGTGGAAGTTTCAATACAAGTTAATTTAATTAGTTCAAGAGGCACTTTATAAGGATGTGCTAATCAGGACATTCAATAAACAGGAACGCAAAATAACACTCAACATCTTGCCTTTAGGGACTTCTTCTTCCTCCACTTAAAATAAATAAACAAGGTATTTCAGGCAATGCTGTACTCCTTTCCAGGACTTCTCTTCTGACCTGTGCTCAAGAGGGATACTGAAACCATGGAAAAGGAAGAATGGGTATAGAAAGAGGTTCACTTCCTGCTCCAGAGGATGTAACCCAATCTACAGATACAGATCCCACTGATAGTAGACTATATTAGTGCTAGGCACTTGCTCATTCATAGTTCTAACTCTACAAATTAATTGTTATCTTTGTGTTCATGATACAGTTAGAGAAACTGAGGCATATAGACATTAAACAACATGCCCAATGAATTCACAGTTGGTAATCATTATTTCCTTGAGACTACACTGAGAATTCAGTGGTAAGTAGATTTTGAATTGTCTCTGGGAACATCCAATAGCTTTGGAGTGGGGAGTGGGACTCAGACATCTAGAATATCAAAATCATAGACTGCTAAGCAAATATGCCTCCCACAGAGGCCAATGGTGTGGAACTCCACAGGGAAATTCTGAAGACAGCAAAGACAATACTACCAGGAGGACCCTATGGGACAAAGGAGGCTGGGTTATTTGTTAGTCACTGGTTAAGGGCAGCTGCTGAGGGATGTAAGTCCCAAGTATCCAGGATTTCTGACAGGTATGACCATAAGGTTCTAACAGCCAATGGATTGCTTTGTCACTTGGCAGAGAACCTCTGGGCACTACGATGCTCAGGTCATTCACACTTGGTAATCTCTCCCTATCTGCAATCCTGCCTAGGAATCTCCCTTGCCAGGGAAGCAGCCCTGCCCAAGGTCACTCTGTTTAGAAACACAGCTATATCTGCTGGGCACCATGTTTCTCAGTGTTCAACATCTTGGCCCTTGGCCACCTCTCTGCAGCTCTGAAGAGCTATTCCTCTACCAGGATGCTCCCCAGCAGTTACCCTGTGAATTTGTCCCCCATGGCCAACACTGCCTCCTTCATTATTTTCTAACTGTGGATCCCAAGGAACTTCTCATTGACAAATTTCTATCTCAGAGTCTGTTTCTTGGGGAGTTAACTTGGGTCAGGAGGGAAAAGCATTCTAGAATACCCGAGATCAAAACCACTGAAGGTATCTGATGCCAAACTTGGTGCATGACAACAGCAGCATATATAGCCATGAACTGCTAAAAAGGCCTAACATGCTATTTCATGACTTTGCTAAATCAAATTAATTAGGCCTTATTCTCCCCCAACTGGTTGAATAGATGTCTAGACTTAGTCATGTCTTAATGATCTTCTCCTTTCGATCACAAAGAATGAATGAATCCAGGCTTTTCCTGCATAAATTCTCTGGGGACCGAGGAATGGAGGAAGGTGTTGTCTATGGAGGTGTTGCTGGAGGGGGGGATAGCAATGCTGGTAACTAAGGTCAAAGATACTAACCCCACAACCCCGCAACCCAAGACTCATAGACCATCGAGGAAGAAAAGAAGAAAGAAGGCAGAGGCTCCATTATTTAGGAATTCCTATTTTAGCAGTGAAATTAGATTGTATTATGACTTATATTTCAAGGCAGATCATAGGAAATGCTCTAACAGACATGTGTACAATAAGGAGGTAAGATTAGTTTAAGCTGAAGATTTTGAGGTGTTCCTGAGACAAGATGAAAGGAATGGGTCAGGGTCTCAAGGCACAGCTAATTGAAATGATAAATGGAAATTCACACAAAGAGGGAACCCTAGGTGGTGGTCAGCACCATAAAGTATGCCAGATTATGTTTCCATATTTCCTCTGTCCTGTGTATAAAAGCATGAGAGAAAGACATGGTGTATTGGGGTGAAGCACAGGCTGGTTACAAGGAGCTTAGACAGTACAGGGGGTGTTGAGGTTACAAGTGTCAACTGGACTACATTAGAGGGACCCCAAATATCAAAGCAAGGGATCCAAGTTTTACTTCATTAGTCATAAAATGAACAGTAAGTTGCCTGGATTGAAATGATGTAGTAACCCAGCTGGCAGCTGCTTAATAAAGAACAATTTGTAGGCCCTTACATATAACCTATGATTAAATACATTTAGAGTTCTCAGAGACAAATGGAACCAGTAACCTAGATACCATCAGGAGTCACAGGTAGTGGTGTCTCATCACCCCATCACAATCCTGTTCCAATATCTGAAACTATTTACTGACTTGCTAATATATAAACTTTCAAGTCAGTTTTGTTGACTATGACACAAGTATGGCTTCCTACATGTCTTAAATATAGCAGACACACTGAATATCTTTTTAAAAATAATACAAATAAACCAGAGATTTTAAAATACACCAGCTGAGTTAACATAAATATATAATCTCCCTGGGGATCTAGTTTCCCCAAATAAATTTCCAAAACCTCATATACTTGATATCCCAGTAGTTAATATGTCCCCTATGTGTCAACAGCACAAGTGGACTTGGGGATCCTCAAACCTGGAATTCATAACAGTCCCTGTAATGAGTCACAGTGACATGCCAGAGGAGGTAAATTGGCCTCCAGCACCAAGATGCTCTGAATATCCCAGGGAACATCTTTGAAGCATCTGTAATCTCTGTACCCCAGCCCTGATCTCCATCCTTGAGGATTCCAAAAGTGGGCATCAAGAAACCTTTTTGGTCAAATATAATACCACAGTGACATTTTTCTTGTCCTCAAAACACGTGGGACATTAGCTAAGGAACTTCATCTGAGCATACTCAGGACACAGTTACTGTCCTTTGAGATCTTGGTCACACGCAGCAGCTATCCTGGCCTCTCTGCTGGGGTCCTGCCAGGACCTTTGGCTGAGGTAGATATGGGGCGACCACGTCAGCAAGTCTCACATCTGTTCATTATTTCACATGATGAAAGATCATCGCAGCACTACTTTCTGCCTCTTTGTCTGAAATAGCCTTTCCCTATTTTTACTGTCATTTGATGAAACAAAGTTATTTCAGGCTCAAGACAAAGACTCACCATCCAGTGTCCGTGGTAGACTGGATTGGTTTTGTTCCCTTTACCTCCACATGCCTTTGGCCTGTAACATTTTCACCTTGATTTGCTGCATGGCTTATTCTTGTGTTTCTGAGTTAATAATCTAAGTATCACAGTATTCTTTGGTATTGTCTTTCCATTTTTATAATATGGCATATTGGTTTTTGTTTGAATTGCTAAATACAACCAGAAGTCACAGCAAAACATGGGTATATCTTAGATAAGAGTATGGGGATGCTTTGGGGATATTTTAATGAAGCCTCTTTGACTGGAACAAGAAAAGATTTAAGTCATGAAGATAAAAATTGTCCTCAGTTTTGTGAGCAAACAGGGCAGCATTTCTTGGGAAGGTACATAATATTAACTGTAAATTATATTCACTTTCAAGAAATGCAAAGACTTTCAGAAAAATTGAAAAATACTCTCAAGAAGCCATGGTGGATGAGGTCATTAATGCCACAGTATTTCTCTACAGAGGCTAGAACAGAGTCACATGACACCTGACTTTGATAACATTGGTATCTTACAGATGATCAGGAAAACTTCTTATAGGAAAGACCAAATGAAGTCAGTATTTCTTTTATTAAGTTAAAAATATATTTTATTATAAATAATCTTATTTTACATATCAATTCCAGTTCCCTCTCCCTCCCATGCTCCCCCACTGGTCCCCCCACCCCATCCCCCATCCACTCCCCAGGAGTGTGAGACCTTCCATGAGGCATCATCAAAATCTGTCAAGTAATTTGGGGTAAGGCCTAGGCCCTCCCTCATGTATCTAGGCTAAAAGAGTATCCCTCCATAGGGAATGAGTTCCCAAGTCCATTCATGCCCTAGGGATATATCCTGGTTCAACTGCCAGAAGCCCCATAGACTGCTCAGTCCTTTTTGCTGACACCTACATTCATGGGGTCTGGATTGTTACCATGTTGCTTCCCTAGCTGTTAAACTGGGGTCCATGAGCTCCTACTTGCTCAGGTCAGCTGTTTCTGTGGATTTTCCCAGCGTTGTCTGAACATAAAGGATAATATATTTGTGAAAGTACAGGAACCCCTCCACAGTCTTATCCTCTCTCCCTTTCTCTGTTAGGATTTCTTCTATTGAGTAGAATTTATTAGAATACTTCACTTCAACCATGGTGACAATGGACAACCCTTTAAAAATTTTAATCAATACCACAGATGACAAATTTGTGGCTTCACAGAGACACTAAAATGTTTGGAGATAACAACTGCCCAAGACCCAAACAAGGTATGGTGAAGAAAATATTAATTATATAAGGAAAAAAGTATGACAAACTTTGGGATGTAGGACTATGGAGTCCAATGTAAGGAAAACCCTTATGGGGCTCATTGACCAGGAACACCATGTAGATCTGGGGTTTAAATACATTCCAAAAATTCTACCATATTCAAAACTGGTTGATAAGCCTTAGGTTGGGGAGAGCAAAAGAACACAGCTGATGTTAAATGTTAATTATCTCTTCTCTGCTGTGCTGAGTTGATTCTGCTCACAGATACCCCATGCCTTCATTAAGGTCTACAGCACACAATAGCTCCTATATTTGAACTTGGAGGAAGTGAAAGAATGGAGTCTCACAGAGGTATGCACCAAAGGTGCCCAATACAAGTGTTTCAGGATGCAAGATAAAACAAAAATCAATATCTAAGCACTCAGAAAAAAAACAATAGAGGCAAAATTGTAGAAATATAAGCCACTGAAAACACTCTTGGGTGCAAGCCTGGCTCCAACTTTATGGCTATCCTCAGTTACCCTCTCATTCCTGTTGGGAGAGCCTCCCTTCCTGGCTTCTGAGCCATCAGGCAAATGCCTTTTTGTTTCCTGCTACTGACAGAAAAGGAGCCTGAGGTGAAAAATGGTAAGTACAGAGCCTTCTATTTTCCTGAGCACATTAATGGTCTAAGGTTGATCACCAAGCTGGAACTAAATCCTGTAGAGTGAAGATGAGTACTGGAATAAATGCTGGAAGAAAGAGGAACCACAGCTAAACACTGAGCCGAACTCCTGGAATCCAGTTGCAGAGAGGGAGGAGTGATAAGAAAATGGGATCAAGACCAGGCTACAAAAACCCACGGAGACAGCTGACCTGAACAAGGGGAAACTCATGAACCCCCAGACTGACAGCTGGGAAGCCAGCATTGAACCGACTCAGACCCCTTGAACATGGGTCTCAGTTAGAAAGCCTGGGCAGTCTAAGGGACCTCTGACAGTGGAACCAGGATGTATCCCTGGTGCACAAAAGGACTTTTGGAGCACATTCCCCATGGAGGGATACTCCCTTAACCTAGAGGCAGGAGGAAGGGCTGAGACCCTACACCAAATGACTTGACAGATTTTGTTGCTCCCTCCAGGAAGGCATCATCCTCCCTGTGGAGTGAGGGGTGGGTTGGAAAGGGGTTCTGGGGGACATGGGAGGGAGGGAGGGGGAACTGGGATTGATGTAAAATAAGAAAAAATAATAAAAAAATTAAAAAAGAAGGCAGAACCTTACTTCAGCAATTATAAAAGCTAAGGGCCTTCTATAAGTTCATACATCTTGTGAAACATGCTTTCTACAACTTATAGAAATGTGCCTACCCCACCATTATGGACTTTTCTAATAGAATCATGAATCCAAATAAACCTTTGTTCATTATGTTACACCTGGGTGTCATATTTCTGATGACTATTCCCATCTTGGATGCCACCCATCTTTACTCATCTCTGTCAAAAGTCATAATGACAACTTTCTTCACAGCTCATTCATTATATCACTCTTCAGTACCTTGATTCTCTGAGAAAGCTATCTTTTTAACAATAGGACTTAATGCTTTGCTCCTCACCCATGTAAGTGGAAGATGCGTTTGCCTACTTTGATTTATTCCTTCTTTATGAAGTGTATCAATAGCCACCAGAAACATGCACATGAATCAGTTTGAAAAGTTATTTAAATACTAGTCTAAGGTCTCTAAGGATTACACACTGCTCTTGCAGAGGACTTAGCACCCAAATTGGGTTGCTCATAATTGCTTATAACTCTAGCTCTATGAGATCTAACACCACCCTGTTCTGGCCTCTACAAGAAGTCACATTAAAAACTTACATACATGTATGTAATTAAAAATAAATCAGTTTTAACTCTCCCCCACTCCCAGTTTACCCAGGATATTTTGTCTATTTCCCCTTCCCAGTGAGATCCATGGGTCCCTCTTAGGGTCCTTCTTGTTATGTAGCTTGGACTAGGTCCTGCCTCAACTTGATATGCCATGCATTGTTGATTCTCATGGAAGGCCTTACCCCATCTGATTGGAGATGGATGGGGTATGGTGGGGGGAGTAGGTAGAGGGAAGTGGAAGATGGAAAGGGTGGTATATAAAATACATTTTTTAAATGTTGAAAACAATAAATCCTTTTTTAAAATGGTTACCAGGATCCATCAAACACAAACTCCTGATGACACAGACATGAGTAATTTCATTCTTTCCATGTGGTTATCTTGTATAATATTTCCATTAGGTTCTGAAAGCATCTAGAAATCCTAGAGTTCTCTAGAGTAATAGTCCCCTCTCTGTGGGTCTCAGAACCCTGAAGCTGATGAGTTGGCTCTAACAAGGTACTAGTTTATCTATCACAGAAAGTCTTCCTAACATATGTGTGTTGAGTTTTCTTCAACCTCAGATCTTCATATATATACTTCCTGCACACCAGAAAGTCTTGCCTGAGTTATATAAATTTACACTGTATTCCCAGTCCCTAGAATGAAGTATTCTACAACCTCAAATCTGCTGACTTTCAGAGACATAGCCCCTCTCTAGCACATCAGGTCAGGTTGTGGTATGGTCTCTCATTAGGATCCCAAGATTGATGTTACCTAAATTGTTCTGCTTGTGTTGGGACTCTGCACATACCCCTCAACTGGAAGATGTGTAATAAAATAGAATAATATGCTTCCATCTGTCATGAGAAATAGGCTTAAAAATTATCAGCATTGTTTTAACAGAAAAGTCATAATTTCAAGCATTTGGGTATGTGGTGTAATATTTGGCTAGATGCATACACCAAAGCATGATTAAATAAAGCTAATTGTCATATCTATCACCTTACTTATCTGTCAGGTTTTTATAGTGAGACATTTGAAATGGACATTGGACTTGGCCATCTGCCTTGTTTGTTTTCATAAGAGTCAGGCTACATTGTTGTTTGTCTGGGCTCATCCGTGTAATGTGTTTCATCTAAGAGCATTCAAACAGACCTGACAATATAAAAACTTATAAAGTCTAGTACCCCACTGTGGTGCTTAACTTTGGGTATCTACTTGGATTTATTGAGGGACCCCCAAGTGCTTGAAAACACAAGGAGTCTGTAAGAGGATGGAAAAGACTGAGTGATGAAGACATGCCCTGATCATGGGTGTATGAGCCTTTGAGCTCTGAATCTTGCGGCCTTGAGGTAGAGATATGGGGTTCCCAGTCTTGGGCAGCACCATCAATCTCTAATTCTGGGGCTTCCAGCTTCTTATGATAAGCTGTATCTGGCTGCACAGACTTACCAGCCTCAGTTTTCAAGTAAGACAAGCTTCTCCTGTAAAACTATATATTCAAATAGTTTGTGTTTTAGAAGAGATGTGACTGACACATCCTCTTCTTCATCTGTAATCACTAAGAGCACTCCCAGTTTTCCTCAGATAGCTAGTGCCCCTTCTGTCCAGACTCCAAGATGAACACAGGAGCCTAGCCAACAGTAAAGTGTAGAGCCCAGCTAGATTGAGACTGTGAAGCACAACTCCCCAGCCCATCTCAGAACACCAAACCCCAGGCAACCCACCAGCAGTGGGGAAGCAAGGATCAGCGAGTATTGTTTTAAGTTGCTAAATCTGAAGTGTTTGTCACCCATTATTGTCTTATCAACGGATACAACGGTTACAATAACATCACCATCATGGTCATTTTCACTACCACTGTAGTTCTCTTAAGGCAGACCTGAGCACATGACATTGTCTGTCACCAGCTATACCTGCAGCAGAAAGATAGGAGCCTCGTGACAGCAATAACATACATGAAAGATACCTAAAGAAGAATGAGAGAGGCTGGAGAAGGCAAGCAAAAGGCATGGCTTGTTTAGGTACAGTATTGCTTAATAGTCTATCATGAAAACCCTCTTTAAAACAAAAGAAAAAGCACTCCTGATATTTTCTTCCCATCTACAGAGGAGGTGAGTAAATCAATTCAGTTCTGTCTCTAAAATTACTGTCTCAAAAGGTCCTGGCTGACATGAATGGGCACCAGTGTTCAGCAGTAATTTCCAATAATATGAAGATGAAGATGAAGGCATTTATCAGGGGCTTTGACTCCAAGCAGAGATGACTATTGAATGCAAATCCAAACAGGTTTCCAAATAAGCAGTGATTTCTGAAGATAATACAAACTTTGTCTATTCATATGTATTATATATACATATACATACATATATATATAAACTTTGCATATACACACACATAGTGTGTGTGTGTGTGTGTGTTTGTGTGTGTGTAATTTGCTTGCTACATTTTCCCTAAGGACTTTCAGAATGTGTGTATCTGTGTATGCATTATCTCTAGTAAGTAGTCTATGCACAGGTGTTAGTGAATACAGGGATACGAGATAACAGGTGTCCAGTTCTATCACCTTCAAGCTCATTCCTTTGAGACCAGATCACTCAGGGAACCTTAAGCTAAGCTGATGACCAGTGAGTATCAATGATCCTGCTGTCACTGCCTCACCCAGTACTGGAGTGACATGTATGCATAGACGTCATGTCCAGTATATTACGTGGTGCTGGAGATTTGAATTCAGGCCCTCATGCTACCTCCCCACAGCCCCAAACCTAAAGGAATTTCTTACCAACAAAAAATTTAAAAAACAGTAAGAAAAGAAAATAGCTCTTTGAATTTCCTTGAAGAGTCATTTGCTTAAAGAAGCATCATCATCTCACATAAACATGCAAGATTCATTTAACTGATCTCTGACTGTTTTGAGAAATTGGAACTGGAAGTCTTACAGCAAATTGTCTCCGAGGGCTCCTGGAATGTGCAGCACAAATGATGTAGGCAGAATTGTTTATTGCAACCCAGTGAAGAAAACAATTGCCAATGCACTTAAATGCTCTAGATCAGTGCTTCTTAAACTTTTTCCCCTCACAACCCCTGTGCACCCAAGATATTTCAGAGCAGCTCTGTAGTGGCTGCTGTATAAATAGGTAACCAATGGAGCTATAAAGATGGTCCAGCAGCCTCCAAATCCCAGCAAGTCCAGATCCAAGGTTCTGATACCCTCTTCTGGCTTCCAGGCGAATGCACACACATGCCAATACCAATACACAAAAGATTCACACATATAATTAAAATAAGTATTCTTAAAATATATGTGGACAAGACACTTGATAAATCAAAAACCAAATTTATTTTCAAGTAAGCCTTTGGTACATGTAATGTTACCATGCATTAAAGACAAAAGACAATCTATATATTAATAGGTAGATGTGCTTGTTTGTCTAAAATAAAAATGCAATCCAAAGATAGACTAATTTGATACTTACATGTTGAGGAATGGTAGTAGGAATATATTAAATTATTTTGTTTTTCATCATTAAAGCTATGTTTCTACAGGAGCAGAAAATACTGCATGTACAGTAAAAACACAGCAATGGTTTCAAGTATGAGTGGAGGAGTTTGAGGCAGTGTTTCTTGGTGTTGTGTGGTATTACAACACGAACAGTACAAAGTTCATAATTGTGTGTTTGGAACGAAGATTTCATCAGTTTGCAATGTAATATGGGAAGGTGATCTCTGCTAGAAACACCTTAGATTCTTAACATGTTTAATTATGGCTTCATTTTGGTCATTGAACATTCAAAATTCTTTTAACAGTGCCAGATTTTTCATGATCTCCACATTCAATTATGACATTACATATGGGTCACAACCCACAGTTCAAGAAGCCCATCTGAGGACAGAGAAATACTCTATGTCGCCTATTTTGTTTTAGTCTAATATTTTTAATAATGGGGATGGTATATGTGCATGTGAGTGCAGGTCCTTGTGGAGGCTAGGGAAAGGCATCAAATACCCTGAAACTGCAGTTACAGGCAGTTGTGGGCTACCCAACGCTGGTGCTGGAAACCAAACTAAGGTGATCTGCAAAAGTAGAAAACAGTATTAACCACTGAGCAATATCTCCAAGCCACAATTTGCCATTTACATACAGAAAATTTACTAGGGAAGATGCTGAGAGGAAAATGTAATTGGGAATGAACAGGAATAAACGGAGAGCACTGGCTGGAGGAAGTAGTCCAAAAATGATAATCATCTCACTCTATTTTTCTCACACATTTGCCTCTTTATTCAACAGCCAAAAGACATACCTGTCTTACTTAGGATTTCTATTGCTGTGAAGAGACACCATGATCATGGCAACTCTTATAAAGGAAAACATTTAATTGTGGTGGCTTGCTTACAGTCCATTATTATTATGTCAGGAAGCATGGCAATATGCAGACAGACCTGGTGCGAGAGAAGGAGCTCAGAATTCTTGACTCACAGACAAAAAGAAGTGGTTTGTCTCACTGGGTGTGGCTTTAGCATGTATGAGACCTCAAAAGCCCACCTCCACAGAGACACACTTCCTCCAACAAGACCATACTACTCCAACGAGGCCACACCCCCTAACAATGCCCAAGTGGGCCAAGGTGACAAACTTAAGCAGCATAGTTAAAGGCACATGGTGACTTTCTCTAGGTATGTCTATAAAGATGGTACCCTTCCGCAGCATCCTTATGTGTCTTTCTCGCCATTTACATTGCTGCCTCTCTGGGAGATCTCACCTACCATACAGTTAGTGACTACTACTCTTTTTATTTCAACCCAGCTTCTTTATTAAGTAAAGTCAAATGTTCAAAACCTGATCTTTGGTATTGCAGAAACACTGAGACTCAGTAAGAGCAAATTGGAACTAATTAATTTCCCTCAGAGTCATTTCTTCTTCAACCTTCTCATGCCAGGTAAGGCACCAGCCCAGGCCAAGTCACAGATCTAGCCTTACTGTTCTTTTCTCCACACATTAAATAGAATGTATAGAAGTAAAACAACTACATCTGTCATTATTTCCAACAAGCTATGATGGTCAAAATTGCTTGTCATCTTAACAGTGTTTAGAATCACTTAGAAGGAAAACGTCTTAACATATCTAAGAGGAGTTTCTAGCTTAAATTAATTTAAATGGGAAGACTCATCCTAAATGTGGGCAGCTACATATGCAATGGGGTCCCAGACAGAATTAAAAAGAGAAACTTACCTGTGTACCAGTATTCATTTATTTCTGCTTCCTGATTGAAGATGCAATGTGACTAACTGCTTCTTGCTCCAGCCACCATGCCTTTCCTGCCATGGCAGACTATGTTCTCAAACTGTGAGCAAAAATGAACTCTCTTTCCTTACATTTTTTTTTGGTCAGGTATTAGACCCAGTAATAAGGAAAGTAATTGATAAGCTGCCCATTCATTCATTCACTGATCATATGCATTGAGTCATATCGGACATTATTTGAGGTGACCTGGGATACAGTAATAGTCAGCAAAGAAACCCCTGCTTTCAGGTCTGTATTTGAATATGCAAGGACAGACAATAAACAATGATAAAATACATAGGGACATTACATACTGCATGAAAATTATATGCAGCATGTTACAAGGAAAATAAAGAGATTCAGATGAATGAAAGCACTTTCTGAAGAAAGGTAGACCTCAGGGTGAGACTCAGGGAGCAAGCTCTGCCTCCCTTACAAGATGAAGGAGAATCAGGCTGCCAGCTGGTTGAACTGATCCATGGTATAGGGAAATCAGGAGCATATCTAACTAGAATAGAAGCTTACAGGAAGGTTTCCCCTGCACAGTGTCTACAGAACAATGGGGAATCTAATAGGAAAAGAGAGAAGCAAATGAGAGAGGAATTTTACAATTAGCTAAATTAAGGGAAGCAGGATATGAAAGGAATTTCAAAGGCAATTCTGAGGTTTGTCCTGAACAAATACAAGGAGTGAGTTGCTATCTAGTGAGATGAAGGAGCTGGGGTTAGAACAGGTGAGTGAAAGAAAGTCGAGGACTTCCATGCTGCGTTTGAGAGTTCTAAAAGACACTTGAAAAGAGACATCAAGCAGACGAGTGAATAAAAGAGGCTGGAATTCAAGAGAGAGATTGAGACTCAAGTTGTGGCCCTGGGCATCTCCATATCAACAGTCAAGTCATTTAGAAGGAAACCACACCAATGAGTTCCTGATCTCCAATCTTCTATTTCTGTAACTGTCCTCCACAGTCATTACCAAAAAGCTATTTCTAAAGACAGAATCAATTCCATGTTTTAACTGCTTTAAAGCTCCTGCCTTCCATTCAAGTATAAAATCCTAGAGCAGTTCAGAGCCCCGCCCTTGGGTCTATGTTTTCAGCCCTCTCTATGTAGCACCAGCCATGATGGAGGTGACAGAGTAGTTTCTGCACTAACCCACAGTGCTGCATGTTACAGGACTGCAGGACCTCTGGGTACTGGTGTGGAGTTTCTCTGCCTGTATTACCACTTGTCCCTGTTTGCTCTGACAAATCCACTCAGCCTAAGAGACCTGATTCACATATCACTTCATTGCTGCTGCCTTGCAGTTAAGACTTTGCACATTCCTCTTCAGTCCTACAGCTTTTTGTCCTGGCCTAACACAGAGACTAGCCATCATTTTAGTCACTCCTCTGAGTCTGTGACTAGCAGTGTGTAATACATGTATATTGAATTGTAGTGAACCAATATACACTCCACTAGCCTTCCCACTACAATGGCATGGTATAAGATTACAGAGGTACAAGAGAAGGGGAGATGGTCTCCACCCTGTGGAGGAAGCAGGAGCTTTGACTCATGGTGGGACTCCCTACAGGTAGGAGGTAGTCCTGAGCCTCCTATAGATAGGAGCTCCTTCTTCACTGGAATCCTAGCCCAGTGCAGCTAAGGAGGTAAATATGCTTATGTTCTAACAGCAGGGGTTTTATTTAGGCATAAAAAATGTCCTCATTAAAGAAAGAAATGAGATGGAACTTTCCAGAGAAACATTGAGGGAGAGAGAAAACTGCTCTCTAAGTTCATCAGGCACCAGAGACATCAACAGTCCCCTCAGTTCATACTATAACAAAGAATCCAAGGGACCTTGAGACACAGTATATGAAGCCACAAATCCCACTCCTGGGTCCCATACTCTCACAGCCTTTGGCAAATTCCCAAATCCTCTAATGTACTGGACAGCCAACCTCTGGGACCCAGATTGGTCCCACACTTAGAGGCCTTTTGAAAACTGAGCACTTCTTACAACAAGAATATTTTTCAAGCAATAACAAAATGCCTTCTTAATTGAACAGAAGAAGAAATGAAAGACAATCCCTAGCCCAATAGGATAAGCAACCACAAATTCAACTGTGTTCTTCCTGGAGACTCTGAGCAAACATATTTATGACCACCAAAGGCTACAGAGGAACTCTGCATCTTGAATACAATAAGTGAGGCTCTTCAGGAGCCATGCAAATGAAAAGGGACTTGGGTTGGAAATTCTTTAATACTTTTCAAGCTCTTAATGGCTTCTAAGGAAAAATGGAGTAGTGGTTGGAAATTATTATGCTTTCCACTTATGCAAAAAAAAAAACACACACACACAAAACAAAACAAAGACAAAGCTGGAGATTATAACAGGACAATAAAAAGACTACTTTGTGAGCATGGCAAATAATGTTTGCTTTTTCCCCCATTACCTCTCCAACCTCCAGACAATGCCTAGCACAAGGAAAGGACCTCCAGACGTTTTTGTTTAATAAACAATGAATCAGAGACTTAAAGATTAAAGACAAATGAGAAAAAGAGAATCAATCCCCACAAGCCATGACAAGAATGAGAAGCCTGGAAATCATTCTTTCCTTTATCCAAATTCTACAGATTGTCCTCTGCACAACTTGAATGAGGAACATGATACATCTGTTCCTTGGGCATCTAGCAGCTTCACATCTAATGTGTTTGCATGCAAGGCAGCAAGGTTGGTGAGCTAGAACACAAACGTTCAACAAAGGTGTGACTCTTGGAAACATTTCAAACTTTTCTCTCCCTTTCTTCCTTCCCTTTTGTTCTCTATGCCTTCCCCCTCCTTCCTTTCCTCCTCTGCATATATATGCACACTGTTGTCAAATAACAAGACCACATGTTTCCAGAATCTACTCTGAACCTTCTTACCATCCTCTCCCCCCCCCCCCACCTCCTCTGGTTTCTTGCAGAATAATCATCTTTTCTCTGCAGCTGTGTCCTTTCTCAATTATCTCTCAGGCTATAATTCCTTGTGCTTTGCAAACCACAATAATCCCCTCTTGATGCACAATGATTGAGTGTGATGGAGTAACATCAAATACAGCATTGTCTTCATCTCCAGCAGACTCTGAATATGTCACTCCTATAATGTGAACTGTCACATTACTGCTCCCATTGTCTTCAGGACAAACACCTTTCCATTCCTCAGTATTCAACAGTCCCAAGGACATAATGAAGAGATTTAAAACCCAAATCTCTGCTTCCTTGCACTATCTATCATGCCTGGAAGAAAAGAGTCAGATCCTGTACTGTTCCAAAATCCTACAAGAGTTACTGGTTTGAAGTATATAAGAACAGGAGCTGGGGACATATCTCAATTGGTAAAGGGCTTGTTGTGCAAACATGAGGACCTGAATTGAATTCATAGAACCCACATGTAATAAAAGCCAGGTCTGTTAGCACATGCTTCTAATTTTAGGGCACACACACACACACACAAGTTTTAATTATAAAAATAAATCTTTAAACTGAATATACACATATGTAAACTCAGGACTCATTCAGGAATGTGTTCCATATAACTATCTGTCATACATGAGGCCAGGGTACAACAGTGACTAGGTCCTCATGCTAGCTTTCCATGTGTCACTTCTGCTATCTACTTAACAATCTTGTTTGGCTTTGTTCATGTACCACCTTATAAGTTTCATTTCTTGCAAGGATTGACCCTCCAAATTATGGCCATCATAATGAATTAAAATAATATAGTCTTTCTTCAGCACGGAGGATTAGAACAATTTAGGATCATCTAACATTATGAGCAGTTTAGAAACCATTCCACTCAATTTTCTTACTCTCTCAGAAATAAAGACAAGAATCTTGAGAAAGTCAATATGCAAAATATTAAGCAATATGTCTCATTCTGTGAAAGAGTCCCATATCAGGTATGATGGCCAGGTTTGGAATCTATGCATCAGTTGACTTAACATTACTAAAACAAAACATCTGAGACAGTTTACTTGGAGAAAGGGTATATTGTATATTGTATTGGAGTCCAAGGTTAGGCAGACTCACTACCTTGGATGACAATGACAGAGGGGTGTGATGAAGCAAACTGCTTGCATAAGAGTCAGGAAGCCAAAGAGGAGGAAGTCAAATCACAGTCCTCTCAATGGGGGTTTCCAATGGTATAAGGACCACCTACTGGGTCTTTCTACAGGTTCCAACACCACCCAATGGTACCACCCTGAGGACTTCTAACATATTACTTCCCAGTTATAAGTTCTTTTTTTGGTAGTTGAAGAGGTTATTTTCATTTATTTCAATCATTGCCAAAAAACAAAAACAGAAAAAACAAACTTCATAGGGACATGAAAAGTCACTGTAGAACTCAGTAAAAATAAGTCAGAGATATCTAATTTTCTGAAAGTACCTTCTGCTTAAATCCAGTCAAGAAAATTTCAACAGTGAAAAAAAACAAAAAACAAAAAAAACAAACAAACAAAAAAAAACTATACCTTGGAGGTAACACACCACACATTAGGGAAATCTCTTAATCGCTTTAGAGTTTCAAGGAAATTTTAAATCAGTTGGAGCAGATACTAGAGGAGGGGATAATAAGGAACTAGAAAAATGATGCCATAAGGGGAAGATTAATGTTGGGAATGCTCAATAGCAGTGTGCTTGCCCAGCATCTGAGAGGCCTTCAGTTTAACTCCCAGTTAGACCAAAGGAGCAATAAATGAACAAAAGATGAATAACTTTACTTTGATAAATTTTGCTTATAGAAGGAAACCACGAAAAGAATGATTTTTTTTTTCTTCCCACAGGATGAAAATCAAGTTCATCTAGGAATCATCCCCGAGAAGAGTGTGTGGAAACCTAGGCAAGATTTTTGCCCTGGGTCAGTTCATTGAAAACCCTTTGTTAGGTTTTAACCCAAAATGTCCTTTGGAGATACATAAAGCTAAAGTAAAGGCCTCTTCCTCAGCTGATGGTACTAACTGGAGAGGAAATATCTTAGCTGGCATAAGTGGATCTTTAAGGAAGGAACTTTAAAGAGGATTTCTGGTCCCCTGTGACTTCCCCATTGTTGTGTGAGGCTTTTCTACCCTGTGCTAAACTGCTTGGCTCTGCCATTCTTCTCTCCATGACATTCACCTTCTGACACAACCAAACCAACCTTATAATAAACCTCTGGCAGTGAGCCGAAATAGATGCTTCTCCCTTCTAAAATATTTCCCTCAGATATCTGCCACCCTAAAAAGTCCAAACAACACACTTGCTGACCCTACTGAAAGCCCTACACACAATCAGAGACCTTCTTTTTTCAGACACAAAGCAAGTGCATAGCTAATAACACTATGCTGAACAAACCTGGCCAGATACTGCAGCAACAGCGGCCATGGGAACCATGGGAGAAGTTATTGTTCACTTGTCTTTTCTTCCCTTGAGATCGTGCTTAATGCAGAATCACAGTATAGCACATCTGGTATTTTACAGCCTTTGAGATAAAGCCCCTGAAAGGACACAGCTGTACCCACAACGGCTTCCTGACAGGTTGCCTCTGACAGATTTTATAAGTGCATTATGCTCTCAGAGGGGACAGAGCTGAGCCTCAGAGGGTTAAGGCAAGAACACATTCAAATTATTAGCCTGGATTCATGCTGAAGCCCCTATGTCCTCTGCCTGATTTAACTGATGCTTCCGGAGAGCTTGGACTAGGCACAGGAGACAGAAAAACAAATGAAACCCAGAGGCCCTCGGGTTCAGCTAGGATGCTGTTGACTGTGCATGGCAGCCGAGGACAAGCCCTCTGATGGAATCTTTGGTGGAAAAATCTCTTCTGTGTTACCAGATGTGTTCACATTTTCAAGACCTGAAAATCCATTTTGCTTCTGTAGCATTCACCAGAGGAAACTGTGTTTGAAGCTATGGCCACTATTCTGGTTGGGGATATTGGGACAAGCACTTTAGAAAGAATAGTCACAGAGGGATTTCCTGAGAAGGTGGCATTTAAGTAAAGCAAGAGTGATGAAAAAGAACCAGTCAAGTGATTCTCATGAGGTATAACTGTAATGTTACCATAGAATTCAATGATGCTGACATAGTTCATATTGGCCAACCCTCAGGAAGACTTCAGGTTTATATTTGACATTTCTCAGAAACACTTTCAGGCTTTTTTTTTTTAATACCTTGATACCTCTTTAGGTTGAAATGGCTGTAGCATCAGAGGAGTGACTAGTCTTAATAATATCACTAAGGATAGTATTTGTGTATGTGTACAAAAAGAGGAAGACGGGCCTGAGGAGATGGTTCAGTAGATAAAGTGTTTGACAAACAGAGGACCTGAGTTCAGATCTCCAGTGACCATTAAAAATCCAGATCATTTTTGCTTATGGAGGGGGGCCATTCAAAGAACAATTTTCTTAGCTGGACATGGTGGCACATGCCTTTAATCTAAGAACCCTGCAGGCAGATCTTTGTTGAGGTCAAGGCCAACCTGATCTACATAGTGAGTTACAGGACAGCCAAAGCTACATAGTGAGACCCTGTCTCAACTAATAATAATAACAATGAGAAAAAATAATGTCTTCTTTAAAAGAATAATTTTTCTCTTCTATAAAATTAAAGTATTAAGTGTGACTTGGAATATTGCCAGCGATGAATATGTGGAAGCCTGGATAAAGTTCTTGCCAAGTCTCTGTTCATTGGGAAACCATTGTTAAGTTTAAATCTATAATGTCCTTCAGAGGCATAATGTTGAAGGCATGGTTTCCACTGATGCTACCATCTTGAGAGGCAACGCCTTAGCTGGAGGAAGTAGGTCACTAAGAAAGTGACTTTAAAGGTGATTTCTGACCCCTGTGCCTTCCTCTCTCTCTGTTGTGTGTCTACTATGTGCTAGGCAGCTCCATTTCTTCAATTTCTCCCTTTTATTATGTTCAGCCACACCACAACTCAGACACAACTGAGGCATGGCAGTACACATCTGCAACCCCATAGTTGAGGAGGCAGAAATAGGATAACTGGAGTACGATGACCAGCCAACTTAGCCAAATTGGAGAGTGGTTCAGTGACAGGGTCAAATAATAATAATAATAGTGATGATGATGATGATAATGAGATGGGGAAAATATTGAGGGAAATCCACATCATTGACCTCTGGCCTCCACACACAAACATACACCTGCAGGGACACATACACACAGACATCTTGACATGCACATATTTCCCTACACATTTGTATACAAACACTACATGCATATAAAAGATAGCTCCCATATAGTCAGCTCTCTATTGCTGCAGCAAAATAGCTGATCCCAGTTTATTATTATTAAGTGAAAAGATTTAGTTTCACAGTATCAAAGGTTTTAGTTCACAATTGCTTAACATCATTGCTTTGGGCCTTTGTTAAAAAGAAGTATGAGGGGTAGAGAGGAAGGCCTGGTTCTCAGTCTCTTTTTAAGATATAGCTTCAATGACTTAAGACACAGAAAACACACATACACACACACACACACACAGCTTCACCTCCAGAAGGTTCCACCACTTTCCAGTAGCTTCAAGTTGGAAACTAAACCTACAACATCTGAACCTCAGAGAGATATTTGAGATTAAAAACCTGGAGACAAGCATACAAATGACAGCTGAAAAGTCACACCCAGACTTTGACAGTCCTGGTTGATTCTAAAAAAAATAACCAGGATTTTTATGGATGATAGTCAGGGCAGACATTCTCAATTGGCTATGGTGACTCATTTCTAAAATCCCAGCACTTAGAAGGCCGAAGCAAGAAACATACAGCAAGCTCAATGTCAATTTGTTCTACATAGTAATGCATAGTAAGCTCCATGCCAGCCAGAAACAAAAACAAAAATAACAAAAAAACAAAAAAACCTTTTTCTCAAAACAACAACTGTAACAAAATACATAAGGCACAAGATTCAGTCCACACTCTGTGTGTGTATGTGTGTGCGTGCGTGTGCATGTTCAGTCATGTCATATAAAGCCCAGAAACAGATGTAACCAAATCAAACAGATTTTTGTTACTGTGCAGCAAGCTTGAGGACTGGATTTAAAAAAAAAAACAAAACAAAACAAAACAAAGCAAATATGGTTTTGATTATTTGCCTTCTATCAAAAGTGGGTAGAGCTAATGGGCTGAGCAGGAAAAAGTGGTTCTGCCCTCCTGTACTCAAGAAAACATGACTGAAGCAAAGAAGGTCCATTAAGAAAGTACCAGAAGGGTAATAAGGAAAGTTCACTGCCTCCTGTTCTCATCTCCTGTGTAACAGAGAACTGGAAGTTACCCTGTGAAACCAAGTAAACTGCCATCTGTGCTGTGGCTTCTGGAAAAGGCTTAATTGAAAGTACTCCAGGAAACCAGGAGAGCTTCCTTCTAATGTTCACAGCGCCATCCAAACTCAGGGTGGCAGAGACATGTTCAGTAGATACTGTACCTCATCTGAATATTTAAGCTTCTCTTCCTGAATCAGACTTGATGGCCTTACCTTTCAGCAATATCTCACTGCTGTTAGGAATCCATCTAGGGAGTCTTAGTCACAATATGGCTTGAAAATCATCTGTTCTTTGCATCCTTTTAAACTTTTCTTTTTTAATTTGTGTGCATGTGACTGTGTATGTGCCAGTATATATGCATTCTCATGTGTAATGGCCAGAGAACAACTTCAGGTACCATTCACCTATTTTGGAATATGATCCATCACTGGCTCACAAGCTCCAGGGAGCCTTTCTACCTCCCCACAGCTCCCAGTACCAGGACAATAAGAAATGCACTACCACTCTCACACATAGGTTCTGCAGATAAAAGCTGTGCCTTGTTGCTTGTAAGGCAAGCACTTTACCAACTGAACTATCTTCCCAGCACTACGGGTTTGAAGTCTTTTTTAAACAATGGTCATAGGACACCCATGGTGGCAGATTGATCACCTCTGCTGTTTTCTTTTACAATACCTTTCCCTGGTTCTATCAAGATCCATTTTATAAGAAAGACAGCATATGTTTCTTCTGGAACTAGAAGGCCAGGTTATATACAAAGAGAAGTTAATAGGGTGGTAGCTACCCTGCAAACTAAATAGAAGCTTGTTTCATTATGACTCACTCCTGAATTCCATTGTTATCAACAGACCAGAGATCAATATTCCATCAACAGAGGCCATCTCAACACTGAGAGCCCATTGGCAAAGTGTCACCCCTCTATACGATCCACAGCTACTGACCTACCACAGACCAGTGGGACAACCTGGGTCTTCCTGATAACCCACAAGGGCACTGGTCAGAAAAGATCTCTTATCAGCCCATTATCTACCAGGTAGAGAATTCAATGACATCATAATTGATGCTTCAAGGCAGGTGCCAAGTCATTCAAGCCAAGTTTGGGCTCTTCAACTGATTCTATTCTGAAAAGCAGTTACTTGGATTTGTGGCTGCATTGCCAAGAAATTGAATATGTGGATTCTTGATTCAAATAGACCATCGTAAGGGTTCTGAACCTTGAGCTTTGAGAGAAGATATTTCTTCTTCCCTGTGCACATGTTTCTACTCGCTGTATTGCCTAGTCTCCAAAGGCCATGCCATGGTATAAATTATTCAAAAAATATAAAATATGAAGGAAAATAAACAGAGTTTGCGATGTTACAATAACTCAAGTTTTCAGGATAATCATAAATAATGCAATGAAGGGAACAGATTTGAAAAGTTCTCCCTAGTTTAAAAAAAACTATGCATATGTTGATTAACTTGATTTAGCCAATCCTCAACATATATATATATATATATATATATATATATATATATTATGATTCTGTGGATTATAAATAAGGATAGTTTGGGCCAAGGCGATAGCTAAGTGGATAAAAAGCTTACTTTACAAGCCTGAGGACCTGAGTTCAAATCAACAGCATTCACATAAAGAGATAAGTTTGGCCACTGGCCTGTGACTCAAGAGCTGTGAGCTATGAGGGCAGAGGCTCACTGACCACAACCCTAGCTCCAGATCCCGACAGAGACAAAGGTGAAGAGTAACAGAACAGGACACTCAACCTCATCCTCTGGCCCTGACACACACAATGAGGTGTATACTCACACACATGTGCACGTACACCACTCACTCCTTTCCTGTTTGTGTCTTCTTTGTGTCCATGTATCCATCTTTCCTTCCTTTTTCCCTTTCATTCTTTATCTTCCTTTTTTCCTGTTCTTTTGTTGTTGTTGTTGTTATTTCTCCTTGTGACTTTCATACATGAATATAACTTTATTTAATCACCATTTCAAGCAATTTCTATAACTATGTATTTTGTTCCACAACATCCTTGCTCCAATGGAGAACAACCATTTTACACATTAGGAAACCGAGGAACAAAAAAAAAAAAAATGTGAAGTATTTATCCAAAATAAACAGAGTCAGTGAGCATGTGGCAAGAAAAGATCCCGAGAAGCCTCAGCCCTATCACTGATCTCCATTAACTGCTACAAGTACAGATATAAACAAATATTAAGTAAGAAATCAACTGAACATGGCATCCCTAGAGTTCTCAGCACTATCGTGGAGGCATAATAGAAACAATATTTTCCACTTCTGCTTCAACGAGCCAGTGACCAGGTCAACTTTAGCAAAGCAGTTATCAATAATCCAGGTGGACAGGAGGAAGCAGAAAGGACCAACACTGCCTCTGTATTGATGCAGGAAAAGAAGTCCTCGTGTCCCCAGTCTTCCCCATCCTACCCACAAAATGTTGATGCTCCATTCATTCCTCACTTCTGCTCTGTGATCTGATCTTGTGCAATGCCCACTGATTCACCTTCTCATCTCTTCTGTATAGCCTTTACTCTTGCCTTCTCCAGGGTCCAGACAGTCAGAGCCACAAATACATAGATTCACTATAGCTCAGGCTAGCTGAAAATTCATGTATAAACATACCTTCAGGCTAAGCTGACTGTACACAATCAACACCCATATTACTGCTACCTTTTCTTAGGAATTTCTCTCTTTGTGTTTCTACTTCCCACCTCCAACCTGGAAACTGAACAAGACTGCACTGAGCAGTCAAGAACAGAAGTGAATAACATAAAGGGAGTAAGCAATTTATCTGAGCCATGATATCTGACTGCTAGGCTGTTCCTTGCCACCAATTTTCTATATAACCTTGGGAACAGTTGGTTCTTCACTTCGTTGAAAAGAGAGGCCCCTAGACAACTTGGAGATGGAAAAACCTTGATGAGTATACTACTTTCTTCATTAGCAGACCCACAGAGGACATTACTAATCAATCACATTAAACTAAGCCAAAGCAAAACATCTCAATTCTTCTTAATAGACAAAACATCAAGAAAACAAGAATGTACAGGCCATCATTAGCCTTACCACACACACACCCATCTGACAATCCTTAAGATTATTTCCATTATTCAATTTTTTTATGAACTTAACATCTCATGCAGCATTCCTTTCATTTCCCATACATCTTCAGAAGGGAGCAACTGAATGAATGTACAGTTTGTCAAGACTGGGAAAGTTGAAAATTTTCAGCACATTGATTTGTAATGGAGGAGGAGCCAGGTGTGAGTGAGTTTTCTTCTTTCCTGTCTGCCTTTCTTCTTTTTCTTTGTGTCCATTTTTCCATCTTTCCTTTCCTTTTTCCCTTTCACTCCTTTTTCTTCTTTCTTTTTGCTGTTCTTTTTTGTTCTTATTCATTGAGACTTCCATATATGTTATAATAACATGTGATCATATACATACCCTATTTTTCTTCTGGAATATCTCCCAATACCTCCCTCTATTAGCTCCGTCTTTTTTTTTTTTTCTTTAACCCATTAAATTAGTGCTTTCCATCATAACTGCATGGCCGAGGGGCCACTCACTGGCATATGGGAGACCTACCAATGGCAACATCTTCAAAGAATATTCTCCCATCCCTAGGAGCTATTACTGCTAATTGCTCCTCAGTAAGAGGTGGACTTCATCAGTACACGAATTTGGGCAGACACAATCTTGTGCAGGTCTTCTGCTTGTAGCCATAGCTGCTGTGGGTTCATGAGTGTAAAAGCCAACTCGTGTCCAAAATACAGCATTCCACATCACTCTTCCCCATCCTTCAGCTCTTACGTTCTTTCCACCTCCCTTCCTCAATGTTTCTTAATCCTTAGCAGGGGTAGGGAGTTGGTGAGAATGTCTGATTTAGAGATGAGCACTAGTGCCTTCTCCCACACAGTTTGACCAGTTGTGAACCTCTGCACTGACTGCACTCGTGGCTCTCCTATTGATTACTCACCCTTTGGGGTTGATTCCTTCTTCCCATTTAGTTCTATTTGTTTGTTGAGACATTCAGGTTGGCCTTGAACTCGCTATGCTACCTAGGCTGGCCTTGAACTTGAGATCCTCCTGCCTTGGTTGGTCTTCCAACAAGTTTTCTCTTTTACTTTTCCCCATGCTAGCCTCAACTTACAGAAATTCTCCTGCCTCAGCCTCCCAAGTGCTTGAATTTTTTTTTAATGGCTGACCTCTCAGAGCAATGGGCCTTGTTTTGGTCCTTATTATCTCTTGATAGGCAATCAGTAAGTTTAGATGCAGTTTGGATGTGACCAATCCAGAAGGAGGTAACAGAACTCTCTGAGCACCTAAAGGCAGGTGACCTGAAGTGTGAAAGGGACTCAGAAAAGCCACAAATGGAACTGAGTCAGGTTTGCTTTCTTCCTACTGTGCTTTTGGTCAAGCACACACCTCTACTCCTATCTATCACTCTCCTGATCTACAGTCAGAGCCAAATGCTGATGACAGTTAAATAATTCAAGGGCACCTAGTCCCTGTAATCAAAAAACCAAAGAAAACTTAGAGAAGCAGGACTCCCAGATGCTGGAAGCTTATTGTACATCAGTTGCAGTGCTGAAGCAGAAACTGGAGTCCACAGACAGTTGATATTGCAGAGCAGATTCTGCTCAGTGTACTGAGCATGTGAACAACCCAGGCAGCTGGCAGAAAGAGAAAACACTATCCCCAAGGATGAAGGAGTGGCATAATTTGGGGAGGTAAAAGGAAGGCTGTGAGAAGGAAAATGGGAAGACCCTGTGTATACAGCAGCATTTCAGTTAAAACCTACAACAAACCTTCAGTTAAAAGCTACAGATAAAATAGTAGTTCAGTAAGATTGTAAGGGAGCCTAAATATGCCTGCCACCAAGTGATATCATAGGTCTAAAATGTCATAGCCTAACATGTTGTTTACTCACTTATGGCAACCAGGATGTAAGTGAGACTACTGCTCTGAAGTCAGGTCAAATGCACACATCCTATGATACGCAACACACTCTGTCTGGTAACTAAAATGTCTAGCTGTATTCATTATGTACATTTTACCAACATTCGAATGTGGGCATCATAATTATAAGAAACAAATAGTTAACACTGAAATAGTACAGCATGATTCCACAGCAGCAACTCAGACATCTCACGCCTCAAGTTTGTGTCTAGTGTGTGTGTCTTCATGTGTGTAAATAAATATGTATATGCATACATGTGAAAGCCTGTAGACAATCTCAGACATGGTTCCTCAGATGTCAGATATTGTCTACCATTTTTTGAGGCAGGGTTGGGTCTCACACTTGCCTCAAACTCACCTCAGAGACCGCCCAGAGAGCCCGAAGGATCGTCCATCTTTGCCTCTAGGATTAGTATTACAAGCATGAGCAATTATGCCCATGTCTCTTTTTTTGGTTTTGGTTTTAACCTGGGTTCTGGAAAAATTGAACTCTGGTTTTTATGCTTACACAGCAAGTACTTCCTGCTTGAGCCATCTCCTCAACCTGTACTGTGTCCCCAGACTGCACCTGCACCGAGAGGCCACAGAGAGTGACTGCTGATATACACAGTCCAGAACTCCCCCCCCCCCCAGCCTTTGTGTGTGTGTGTGTGTGTGTGTGTGTGTGTGTGTGTGTGTGTGTGTGTGTGTATGTGTGTGTTCCTTTCCACCATGTTTGCACACAAAGCTGCCTAATAACACATTTCTCAGAGTGCATTCCTATGGGTAAGTAATGCCTGACTCGAATCCTAACAGAGAGAAGGAAGGAAGTTAGGAAGGAGAAGGAAGAGAGTGAAAAGAGGAGCTTCTGCTGCTTCTGCTGGGAGAAAGGATCCTGAACTAGATGACTCCAGCTACCTCCTTTCTTTTTCTTTTTCATTCCTTTATTTTTGAACAAATATTTTTAATTTAATCAAATATAATTACATCATTTCTTCCCACCCTCTACTCCTCCTATCCCTTCCATATCTGCCTCAGCTCCCTCCCATACTCTAAGAAAACAGGTGAGCATGAAAAGCTAAACCAAGGTTTCCCCAGAAGGCCCAAGAAAGTTCTGATGGATGGAGCTCCCCCTACTGGGCACATATCTTTTCTTTGACCATTTCAGCAAGCAGGCTGGTCAGACCACAGCAAGCCACACCAGTCTGTACTGAACACTTACTATGTGTCAAGCTGCCTGGCACTCAGAACACAATGAGTGTAAGGAAAGAAAACTGCAGAATCATATGTGTGTGTTACAGCCGGGGCTTAGCTCCGGGAAACTGAAAGGAATGCGTTTCTGAGCTGGGGCTGGGGTCCAGCAGAAAAGATAAATAGTTCACTGGAAACACAATAGTCACCTCATATTTAAAATGTTAAACAATTGAGCCACAGGGTCGATTATCCCATTCCTGTTTATGTTTTCACCTTCTTGTTCCTGATATCTTATGGATGATTTAATGACAGGACCCACAGCTCATTCCGGGTAGCCCTTTGTACATCAGTTACTTTTCATTTTACTATGACAAAGTACCTGCCAAACAGCAACTTAAGGAGTTCAGTCCTCAAGGTGGGGAAGGTGTGAAGCAGCTTGTCATGTTGTCCCCATAATCAGTCAGTAGAGGGAAAGGAATGGTGATGTCTGGCTTGCTTTCACCTTTTTATTCTAGGACTCCAGCCCATGATGGGTTAGTGTTGTTCACATCCAGGGCAGGTTTTCTCTCCTCATTTAAAACTTTCTAGAAGCACCTTTATAGAAATAGCCAGAGCCATATTTCCATGGTGATTTTTAAATACGGTTGAGTTGCCACTCAAGATCAATCTTTGTACCTTGAAACTGTATTTAAACAGAGAACAAGGACTACTTTAGGTCCCTAGATTGAATCAAGGAATGATATTATGAACCTGTATTGTCTGTGTTTTCAGCAATATTGCTGACTTAGAAGCAACTAGAATATTAATAAATGTAAAATATAGTTTACAGACATATCTACAGGTATATTCAAAATTACTTTTAAAACTTTGTTGTATGTTATATGTATGAGTGTTCTGATTGCTTCTGACTGCATGTATGTCTGTACACTTACGTATGTGCCTAATGCCTGCAAAGACCATGAGAGGATGTTAGATGCCCTGAAACAAGAGTTACAAAGAGCTACCATGCCAATGCTCGAACTCAAACCTAGGTCCTCTGCAAGAGCAGCCACCACTGAGCCATCTCTCTAGCACCTAAAAACTAGTTTGATAATGTGGTTACATATTCTGAGACACTAAGGGGGTGGCAGAATAGTGACTTCAAAGATTTGGGAAAAAACTGCTCATGACAAGGAGTGCTTTGGTTTGAATGTGAGATGTCCGATATAGTGATTGAACATTATTCTCAGTTGGTGATGCTGTTTGGGAAAGTTGTGGATTATTACCAGAGGATATGCGACATGAAAGTAGGCAATGAGCTGTCCTAGTCCATGCCTAGTCTGTGTTTACTCTGTTCTCTGACTTGTGAAGCAGTGTGACCAGTTGGCTTCCAGCTCCTGTCACTAATCCAGTCCCACCAAGATCAACTGCATTCTCTCAAACTTTAAGCCAGAATAAATCCTTCCTTAAAGTGCTTCTTGTCACCTGTTTTGTGGCAGCAAGGAGAAGGATAAGTAGTACAGGAGGGGAAGGAAATGAACAGTCACTGAGCACAGGCTGTAATCAGACATGAACCCACAATACCTCACTGTGTCCTTGTACACAACAGACACTGTTGTCTTCAGATGCACATTAAATTTATATATTTGGGAGTCTAGGTCACAGTGGCTGCATAACATTAATAACTGCATCTTAGTCATCTCCAGGTTGTGAAAATATAACGGATCTTGAGCTGTCACCATATGCTAAGATCTGTGCTCACCATGTCTCTTATGTGCACCATGTCACTTAATCCTGAGTCCTGGATCACATTTCTATCTCAGTTTCTGGAGGTCCCATTTCTGATAAAAAAATCACACAGGTGCCAAGTAAAGGATACAGGATTCATTACTCTCATCTATCCAAATTAAAGCCTGGGCTCATGGCCATTTTTACACAGCATCCATGGGTACCCAGGCAGGCAGGACTATAGGATACAGAAAGTATGGAACACAGAAGAAATTATTTACAGAGAAAACTTTATTTGGACTATCATAGTTCTATACCATGCTGAATGATCATTAGAAAACAAAATAGCCATCCCCATGTATAAGTGATAAGCAAAAATGAATTCCATTTTCCCAGCTGCATACCTCAGGCTTTAAAAATTCTAATAAGAGAATTAAACCTACCTATGGAAAGAGGCTTGCTATCATTTAATGTTTAGACCCATGACCACTGTGGTGTTTCTCAAGCAATCTATGTTAAACAGAGTTTGTCCAGGAAGAGGGTTTAAAACACAAGTTCATAGACAAGATCAAGGGTGGCTTCAAAGTATAGTAAGAGATTTCCCATCTTCCAACCTGAACACAGTAGAACTGTGTTCACCCAGGTAAAGTCCACCCAAGCCCGGTGTATGGGATGTTTCTCTGTTGCTGTAATAATAAAGTGCCACAACCAAGGCAACTTAAAGAAAGAAGAGGTGATTTGAGCTTAGGACTTCAGAGGGATGAGTGTCCATCATGGCAGGGAGGCACAAGAGCAAGCAGGCATGGAAGCCAGGAGCTTACATCTTAAACAGTACACATTAAAGGGAGAGTTAAACTGGAAGAAGGGTGAGGTTTTATGTAGGCTAGTGGGCACCTTACTCTCTAATGCTACCCTAGTAATAGATTTCCTCCAGTAAGGCTGCCCCTCCCAAACTTCTCCAAATAGCACCAACCAGTGGGGACCAAGTATTTGAACACTGAAACCTATCAGGGAATATTTATTAGCCATACCACCATAGCTATTTCCAACCTATCTTCACTTGCTATGTACTCAGGAACCTAAACTTAAGCTTACCTCCCTGGATACAAAATGTATTGATCAGGGTCCCGGATCATCACAACTTGAATTCATCTCCTAAGACCCAGCCATGTCTTACCCCAGGCTCTCTCATACGATGTTAGGTTCTATAACTGCTAAACTATACAACCTAAGAAGCCATAATAAAATACCACAGACTGGGTTTCTAAACACCACAGACTATTCTAAAGGCCAGTAGGGCTGGTTGATTCCTAATGAGGACCCTTTTTCTGGTTCATAGACAGTCACTTTCTCACCATAACATGGAGTTAGATATGATGTGACCAAGGAAACCAGAAGCTATAGCTTAGTGACTATGTCTCTTGATAGGTGTAATGACACTGTGGTTTAAAAACCTTGAAGCTGGAGCTATGTTCTCCCTACTCTATCAGAAACCAAGGCACAAGGAACTTTTCCAATGGCCACACATGCACACTAATGAAGGGTCTACATCCTCCAAAGACCATGGCTTCATTGTACTGTGATTTTCATTATGTTTTAAATGCCTCCCTTTATGGTTTTGCTTGTTTGTTTGTTTTGTTTTGTTTTTACCTTGAGGCAAAATATCTTAAAATGCAGATAGCAAATCTGTTCCAACTTGGTTTGAGAGGTTGGAGGAAAGGTCATTTTACCTGGTAAATATACTACCCAAAGAAATTTCAAAATCCATAGCACAGGGGCCTGGACAGAAGGCTGAGTGGGTAAGTACTTGCTGAGCAAGCATGAGAACCTGAATTCAGATCCCAGGCACATACATAAAATGAGATGCAGTTGAATATATATATATATATATATATATATATATATATATATATATATATTTCCAATGCTGGAGAGTGGAGGAGGATACCTTGTATTGACCTCTAGCCTGTCCATTGCATATATACACATACATACTATATACATACATATGCAAACATACATGCACATGAACACAACATAGAACCCAAAGAAATGCTGAGCACAGTTCTGTTTCACTTCTTCTACTGAGCTACAGCCCCAGATTCTGTCTTTATTTTAATATCTCTGTATTTCCCTAGGCACCAGGGCCCCACCATAGAGTAGAAACTCCATAGTGAATATTTACTAAATGCAATCTTATTCCACTGTATCCACTTACTAGCAGTCAGCATGACCAGCTGTGTGCCACTCAGGAACAGAAACATGGGCCCAGAGCTATGCATGCAAGTTTCCTGAGTCTGGAAGGTGGTAATCATCTACTCATTCAACTTGAAGATATTTTTGGATAATACAAAAAATTAAAATGAGATCTGCAAATGAGGGTGGAAAAAATCCTGAAAGCAAATGAATATGTCCATCAGTCTACCAAGTTACAATCTGAGACCCTGAGGCTGAGGCAGGGCCTGAGGCAGGGGCTGCTAGAATTTCTGCTAACCCTCAACCACATAGGCTGAGACACCTGGTAGTTTTGCTCATTACCTAGATTCCCAGTCCTTGCACTGTTAGAATCATAGGGCTTTTCATGTTGATAAGGGTGTTTGCAAAATAATCAGGACAATAGATGATCACTGTAATCAGACTATAATTCCAATGTTATATATTCCATCAAACATAAATACCACTTTTTCCACATACTATGTTTATCACATATAGTCACTGCCCATAGAAAGAAGCATTCATGGCCTGATGAGATGCCTAGCGTGGTAATGTGTCCACTGTGCAATCATGGGGACATAAGTTCAAATCCCCAGGATCCACATAAAAGCCAGGCACAGCAGCACACATCTATAACTCTAGTTAGATGATCTATACACAGGTGGATCCTTGAGGCTCAATGCCCAGCCAGTTTCTTGGAAGTGAACAGATCCTGAGTCACTGGAAGACCATGTCCAGAAAAAAACAAAAAGAGGTAGAGGCAATAAGGAAGATGCCAGAAGTGAACATCTGGCCTTCTTCACATGTGCCTTCATGGTGACCACACTTAAATTCACCACAAACACAAATGAAAGTGAGAGAAAGGAAGAGATGGACTAGGGGCCATGTGTGCTCTTAGGGTTAGACACAGAAGCCATTAAGTCTTCTGTAAATTCAAAACTGAGTGTCTTGAGAAAGACCTGTGTGACCTGGCAAAAGGCCATTTCCAGGCAAATCCTTTGGGAGATGTGTGCCTATGTCTAACCCTGCAGTGCCGCTCAAGACACAGCTGTCCTTGGGGAAGATGTTTATCATCCCATTCCTTAGCTGCTCCTCTGAAAAATAGAGGAATAGCAACTCTACTGAGCAGCATAATAGCATGTTTAAAATGGTCATAGTTTTGTGTTTGCAAATTGTAATATCCTTATATCATTTACTCCATTTTTATCTTTTACTCCGTTTCCTCAAGAGTTGCCAGACATGATCTACAGATGCCATGGACACCACATGTTTCAAACAAAAGTCTTCAGATGTTCTCTTCAGTCAAATGCCATCAGCCTATATTGACAGCTAAGTTTTAAATGTGAACTTGTATTGTGCCAACATAACAAGTAGCAGCGACATGAAATACTGGCTCAGAGAAGCCGAGTTTACCTGAAAGTCCAGTACCTCATTCTGACCTCACCTAGAGCAGAGAATATGAAAGTGAAGTGATTGACAGCTGAGGTAAGAATACTACTGGGAGAGCTCTGAGGAAACCAGTGCTCAAGGGAGGTTGGGTAAATGACCCAGGCTTACTCAAGTATTTAGTGGTGGAGCAATGATTTGAATGAGCTCTATAAGACTGCAGAGTCTGAAGATTTACCTATTAAGAAATATGATTCTCCCATCAAATAAATACCATTCTTCCCATGGCTTTTTCCAATATATATTATGTGTGTGAATGCTTGTCTACATGTTTATCTGTGTACCATAGGCATGTCTGATACCCATGAAAGCCAGAAGAAGGTATCAGAACACCTGGGCCTAGAGATGGTTGTGAGATATCATGTGGGTGCTGGGAATGAATCAACCCTGGTCCTCTAGGAAAGCAGTCAGTGCTCTTAATCACTGATGCATCTCTCCAGTTCCCCAAGACAAATATTAAAACATGAACTGAATGAGCACAGACAGGACAATGTCAGGTCCACATAAACTATACACAATAAGTAGCCAAATTTCAATCATTCTACCAACTCTATATTCTATAAGTTGCTTGTTCCCCTGAAGTCAAACAATATGCCTGGGCTGAAATTTTCACTGGGAGATCTTTTGACTTTGAATGGAATCCATACTACCTTAGGGACACCCACTTGGTCTATATAATAGACCAAGTCAAAGGAAACAAATTAGTCTCTCATCCAGATGTCTTGAAGCTGGTTTACACAACAAAATATTATGAAGGATGTGTTATATCAAACACTGTATAGACTGGGTATTTGATAAGGAACTGAATACATTTTTATCTTCACATGCATTATGTGATAGAAATGGCCACATTGTCTCATTCCTCAAGGAAATGAAATGAGATGACAAGGATTATTAAACAAATGTCTGTGACTAATTTGCATTGAATTAGCAGGATTTATTATTAATAACATAATAAGAGCTTATATTCATGGAAGATTAATGGCATGTCAAATGATAGGTTGGATGTTTATGAATATTACTGTCACATCTGATTTCAGCATCACTTAGGACTTGAGATGTAAGTAACTGGGGACTAGAAGAAGCTGGCAACATGCAGTAAAGGCAGCGAAGTTGGATCTGCCTCTTTGGCCACTTGATTCTAGGACCCTAACACAACAGTCACATTTAGTCTATGTCCTTGACACCCAGGATGAGGACAGAGTTCTGTGTCTTACAACTTGTGGCAGCATGTAAGAAATACAGGATCTCGTCTTCCTTCCCTAGAATTAGCTCAGGAAAATGGGTGCTATGCAACTCATTGTTATAACAAAAACACCTGAGATGGCGGCTAATGAAAAAGAGAGATTTGTGTAGACTCATGGTTATGGGGGTTCTGAGATACATGCCTGCATCCGCTGTGGAGGTGGAGAATAGAGTGTTGGGTGCTCATGTCATAGTTGGTGGTCACATCTTGAACAAGGCAAAAAGGAGAGCATAAGACCAGAGACTCAGCCTTCCTTTCGAGGTCTATCACCAATAACCTAAGAACCTCCTACAGATTACCACCACCTCTACCAGTGCAACCCCAAGGAGTGACTTTTTAACACACAAACCTCTGGAATATACTCATATAAACCATAGTATCAGCTGACTTGCAATGACTCAGGTGTGATTCATGGTTTGCTTCCTCTCATTGAATCCTGAAAGAAAGGCATTCTTCTGAACTCTGAGCCAGGTTTTTTGAGTCTCTGGGGATGCCATTCAGGAATCTACATTGTTTTCAGTTCTCACATTATCTTGTTGGTGTTCTGGAGCCAAGGAAAGCAATGCTCTGTTATGTTTATAGCATTTGGGGTTTATATATGGAAATCCATGCCTTCTTTTAAAACTGAGAAGTGTAACCAAAAATGGGAGAAATGCAAAAAGGAAACATTGATTAAGTCAAGTGACCCTGGAAAGGTATTCAAATGCTGATCATTTTAGAGTCTGGGACAGCTCCTTCCTTTTCAAACTGTCTCTTCAACCCTGTCCTATCACCTGATGTTGGCTGAGTTCCTCAACCCAGCACTAGCAGCAGCTGGCGAGTTTGACTGACACGATTGACAAAGACACAGGTAAATACAACCCAAGGCACAGAGTCTTGGCTACACAACTGAGATACACAGTATTCCATCAGCTTTCTGAGTATGACTCCAGTGTTCCTGATCAGCCAGCTGGCCCCATCCTGCACCACAGCCATCACACTGCTCTACTATGGTCTTCCCTACATGATCATCCCACCACCATGTTGGAGTTGTCATCACTTGGCCAGTAGCCACAGCAATTAATTGAACACAGGGAGCTAATGAGGTGATGGTGATGGTCACACAGCCACCAACACTTTCTAGTAGGAGTGAGGGGAAGGGCACAGGATCCTCCCCTGAGATTTCAGCCATCAATCTTCCCTGCACCATCCCTAGCTGCAAGTGATGTTGGGAGATGATATATATATATATATATATATATATATATATATATATATATATATATCATGTATAAGGTCAACTGAAAAACACTCCATGAAGTAGCTTCCATGAGGTCCTCAATCAGAATGGGGGGGTGGTAATGCAGCTAGTTAGGTGGGCACACATGCTCCTTTAAGTAACCATTTACCCATGCTCTGTGAGACAGCTCAATTAACTTGCTGGCTCAGCAAATCAGGCTTTGGTAGAGCCATCACTTCAATCTGTCCTCAGTGCCCCATTTGTGGTGATTAGATGTGTATTCATGTCTCCCCCAGAAAAAAATAATGTTAAGAGCAATTTTTTTTTTTCTTTTTCCATGGGCCGGTCTGGTCCCTCTGCCACACCAGCCCCAAATAACATACTGAGACATTGTATTAGATATAATTCTATAGTCCAGTCACTAGTTACTTGTTGGCTAGCTCTTTCTTAAATATCAACCCATTTCCATGTGGTCTCATCTTACCAGAGAGAGGGGCTGGCATTCTATTCTCTCTGCCCTCCATCTTCAATCTCCCTCTACTACTTCTTCTCTCCTCCTTGTCTCCTAGTCCCACATATCTTGCTTTCCTATTGGCCAACAGTGCTTTATTCATTAACCAATACAAGAAACATATACAGAATGACATCTCCCATCAAACTAACACAACACTAACCAAGGAAGTAGACCCCTTCCTGCTTGGCTTGAATTCTGCATGGTGCCTGAAGTTATGCTGGAGAACAAAAACCTCCAGGTCTGGGATAAGCTGCCAGCATTCCCTGCATAGTATCCATAATGACTTAATGTATTCAACTGGATTCCAGCTTTGCTTTCCCTCATTGGGTGCCGAATAAATTACTAAGATTAAAAAATAAATTACTGAGATTATATCTTTGGTGATATAAACTCTTCACTGATGTCTAAATCTGCCAGCTTCCTGAAGTGGGCCACAGACTTAATGTTGAGTTTTGTTCACTTCATTAGTGTATACCCATGATGGGGAAAAAGACTCATGCTGTGTCAGTGCTAATCTATCTTTCTTAGAGTCAGAGGCAGTATAGTGAAAGAGGTAAGGTGCGGTGCCCAGTGATGGTTGACACTGTGGGGCTAAGTTAAATACAGGAATACCAAGCAAACCTTCCTTGGGGCCTGGTGCCTTGCTGCACAACCAAGGTCCACTGAGGAGGACTGGTTACCCTGACCCCTGACATATGTGGCTTATCAAGAAGATAACTAAACTTCCATTATTCTACAATGTTAATGATCCCCTGTGCTCAGTTATAGAATGATGTTTGTTCTTCCCACAAAGATAATATAGTAAGGTTTACATCTATCATGTGACTACATTTACAGATGTGGTCCCTAGGGAAATAATCAAGGTCTAGTAGAATAAGAGTGTTGGTGACAAAGATTCCAGAGACAGCTGTTCTGAAAAATTCTGGCCACCCTCCCTGCAGACTGCCCTTCCCCCATCTCTCCCCAGATGTGGCTGTAAAGAGCAAAAAGGATACCTATAGATACAAAGGGTCACTTCATAGCAATCTTTCTCTAGTGTCACATGGGAATCAGTAGCACCCTGACCACAAACGCCTTCTTATGAACTACGTGGCTTGGGACCTTTCCTCTCTCTGAAGCGTTTAAGACTTGGAACCTCACTCTGCGTGATGGTTCTAAGGGCTCTTTCTCTTAAGAATCCCACTAGGTATTGCCTACAGTATTAAAACAACTCTTAATCTGAAGGACAATTTGTCTCCATGTCTTTCTTCTCAAACCTGCTTCCCTCTCCTCTCCACCTCCAAGGTCTGACTATAGATTTGTACCCTTATTAAAAGAAACACCTTTGAGCTAATATTTCCTGGAAAAATAAAGTGGAAGTCCTCTCATGTTCAGTAATTGAAAAGAAAATGTTAAAATAGTTACCTTACCCAAAATGGTTTCTAGATTTAATGTGATTCCCATCAAAACAATATATTCTTCAAGTAATTTTTAAATCTAAAATACAGAAGGCATAACAAAAGAAAGTAAAATATCCAAGTTAAGTCCGAGCAGACAGAACCATGCTGAAAGGATTAAATACCTTATTTCAAAATGTACTACAAAAGCCATAGTGACAGAAAGTATTAGAATTAAAATAGAAACATAGAGCAATGAAACAGAATAGTATGTCCAAGAATGACTCCATATATTACAGCCCATTGACAACCACAAAAGCCTAGAAAATGTATGCCAAATGATGACAATACCAGTAGTACTGAGAAAACTGTCTATTCACACATAGATTATGGTTTGAACCCCATATTTCACCTTATACATAAACTAACCCACATAAGTGAAAGATCAAACTATGATCGTACTAGAAGACTAGAAGAAAGACCATGAACTCTGATCGTACTAGAAGAAAATAACAGAAAAATATTTAAGACATTAATGTAGGCACTGACATTTGGTGATAAGACCCTAAAACCATAAAAATAGACAAATAAGGGAACCAACCAAGAAGAGCAAAGCTGTTCTGTAGAACAAAGCAAACAATGAATACCATGTGGAAAATCCAGCTAACAGCATGGAAAAGCTGCAGATTGTTCACTGAAAAAATAGTTAATGTCCAAACAACATAAGGAGCATTACAAATTCAACACCAAAAGTCAATCCAGTTTGAAACTAGGCAAATGCAATGAATTGGTACTTCTCCAAAAGAAAAAATACAAATGACATACTCTCCTCTCCCTCTCCCTCCCCCCAAAAAAAAGTAGAAGGAAGGAACGAATAAACGAAAGAGAAAGAATGGAAATTTCCAGGTTTAACAAGGTACTCAGTGGGTAAAAATTCTTGCTGCACAAGCACAAGGGCCTGAGTTTGAATCCTCTGGAGTCACATAAACAACAGACTGTGTTACCAGAGTCTGTAAATCCTAGTGCTATGAGGAGATGGGATGTAGAGGGAGACAAGAGAATCCCAGAGACTCATGGTCTATCTAGCCTGATGTACCCAACAACAGAAAAGATACTCTCTTACATAAAAAGGAAGGTAAGGACCAATATCAGAGGTTGTCCTCTGACCTCCACACATGAACCATGGTGCACATACACACACACACACACACACACACACACACACACACACACACACACTCACACCTGCATTCACAAGGACAAAAGTTCAAATGCTATACAAACACAGATTCAAATTTTGCTCTCAACATTAAGGTTGTTTATTCTTTCTGCTTCATCAGCTGACAGGATGAACTAGACCAAGTTCCCTTTGGTGCAACCCAGAAGCTCATGTGCCCTTGTCTTAGTTAGGATTTGTATTGCTGTGAAAACACACCATGATGACAGAAACTCCTCTAAGTATTTAAGAATAGCTTTCACTTCAGAGGTTTAGTTCATTGTCATCATGGCGGCAAGCTTGAAGGCACTTAGGCAGACATGGTGCTAAAGAGGTAGCTGAAAGCTCTACATGTGGCTCAGCATGCAGCAGGAGAAGAAATAAGTCAATGGGCCTGGCTTGAACTTCTGAAACCTCTAAGCCTGCCCCCAGTGATGCATTTCCTCCAAATGCCTCACTACTCCAACAGGTTCATACCTCATAAAAATGCCACTCCCTAGGGGCCTATAGGGGCCATTTTCATTCAAAACACCACAATCCCTTTCATAACACTTACTCTAAATTAGGTATTTGTGACACTTTGTGTTTATCATCTGTCTTTTCCACACTTCTACTAAAACAAAATCTCCATGTTTGTAAGTCCATGTTAATTCACCACTACACTAAAAAATATCCCTGCACATAGCAGGCACTTGCTATATATTTAGGAACTAAAAAGTGAAGAGAAATGGGAAGAGAAGGAAAGAAGGAGAGAAGGAGGGAGTGGGCAAAGGAAGGAAAGAGGAAGAGAGGAAGAGAGGTAAGTCATGATTAGAGGCAATGTGTAATTAACAGAATTATCATCAATAGCTTAAAATTTCCCTTTTCCCTATGTTTGGATAAGACAGTGCAGACTTAAATCTCTTCATATCTGCCATGTATGCAATTGTTATTTGGAAACTTTCTCTCTCTCTCTCTCTCTCTCTCTCTCTCTCTCTCTCTCTCTCTTTCTCTCTCTCTCTCTCTCTCCTCACATCTATTCCTCCCTGACTCAATCTTCCTAGTTCCATGTGCTTTCCTCTCCTCTCCTTTTCTTTCTCCTGGCTCCATCTCCACTCACTGCCCCCCAGTATGCTCAGGAGATATTGTTCCTTTCCCCTTCTGTGAGGGACCTTGTATGAATCTCTTAGATTCTTCTTTCTATCCTAGTTCCTCTGGTGGTATGAATTATAGGCTGGTGATCCTTCGCTCTAGGTCTAAAATCCATATGAGTGAGTACAGACCATCATACCATGTTCCTCTTTTTGTGACTGGGTTACCTATTCAGGATGGTTTCTTCAAGTTCCATCCATTTGCCTGTGAATTTCAAGATTCCATTGCCCCCCCCACCGTAGAGTAGTATTCCATTGTGTAAATGGAACCCTACAACCCTACATCTGACAGAGGACTGATCTCCAAAATATACAAAGAACTCAAGAAACTAGTCACCAAAACACCAAATAACCCTATTAAAAAATGGGGTACAGAACTGAAGAGAATTTCAATAGAGGAAATCAAAAAGGCTGAAAAATATTTAAGAAAGTATTCAACATCCTTAGCTATCAGGGAAATGCAAATCAAAACAACTCTAAGAAAACATCTTACTCCTGCCAGAATGGCTAAAATTGAAGCACCAATGACAACTTACATTGGAGAGGCTGTGGAGAAAAGGGGAACACTTCTCTAGTGCTAGTGGGAGTGAAAACGTGTACAGCCATTTTGGAGATCAATATGGCGGTTTCTCAGGAAAATGGGAATCAGTCTACCATAGGACCAAGCAATCCCCCTTTTAGGCACAGACCTAAATGACCCACATCAATGCAACAAAGACATCTATCTGTTCAACTATGTTCGTAGCAGCATTATTTGTAAATCAGTAGACATTTAATGAAGCAGATTACACTCAATAATTCAAGTGGCCTTTATCCAGTCAGTTGACAGCCTTGAGGACATGGATATATTCCTAAGAGAGGAAAAATCTGAAGGTTGCCTTTGGGCCTGAGCTGCAACTCGACCTTCAGATTCCAATGTATCAGCTCTCTTTTCTTTCCTTTTCTACCCCTATGCCCAGAGCATCTGTTCTTCTGGTGATCCCTAGCTGATTGACTCTTTCTCCTTATGCTGATCACAGATGCCCAGATCTGAACCTGCCTCTGCCTCCCTGGACTAGACAAGCATGTGATTATTTCCAGCTGTAGTTTCACTAGACATGAGGAGAGTGAGAACTTACCCCTCTCAGAGGACAAGAGAGCTAAGGTCCACAGCTGCCTTCATGGACTGAACGAAACCTCACTTCCTCTAACAGAAGCAAGGAGAACAAGCATCATCAGTGTATATGTTCTCAAAGTGGGAAGAGAGAAGCTGAGTGGAATAAAATAAGGTTCCCAGATGCATTTATCCATGGGTGCCAGAGTCAGCACAGACCAATGTAGGTTTGCACTTGGTTCCAGGCTCCTGCATCCATGTTCTACATCAAGCCACAAATTTGATGTTAAAGTCTTAGGCTGGGAACCTGATGAGTTTAAGAGGGAGAGTTACAAAATGTAGGAAGAGCTTGGACTTAACTGAGTGAATGTTTCAAATATACTAGCAGTACCCTGTAAGAGACAAAAAAGACAGAAAGGAGTGATCTTAGGTATGTTTCATCTCTTTGGGCCTCACCCATACATAAAAAATGGTCATGGACTCTGAAATTCTGTATTGGAGAGAAATGTCTTAGGCAGAGAAATAAACCAAGCCAACAAGGGAATAAAAGTTGCTGTGTGTGTGTGTGTGTGTGTGTGTGTGTGTGTGTGTGTGTGTGTGAATGTGTGTGTGTGTATGTGTGAATGTGTGTGTGTGTGTGCATGATGAGTATGTGTGAGTGTGTGAGTTACTATATATATATATATATATACATATGTTTATGTATATGTGTATGTGTGTATATGTTGTATGTTGTATGTGTGTGAGCATGTGCATTCATATGTACAGTTGTGTGTGCTTTTCTTTATCCCTTCTTGCTGTCAGGATATGCTTTGAGTTTTTCCAACCCTTGACATTGTGTCTGACACATCTCTCTAGCTCATAATGATCTTTCATTCAAGCTACTGATCAATAGCAGGAACCAGCAGGTCTGTCTGCCCTGCTTGTTTTCTCTATCTTCAATCTGCCAAGACAGATTAGGCTATTTCCAAGGTCACTCAATATTCGGGGAGAGAACGGAAAGATATCTGGTGGGCTAGCCATAGAACAACAGCACAAACAGACAAGAGGAGCCCTCACCAGTGTGTTCCGTGACAGATTCGATTTACATCAAGGTCAGAGAGTGTATGTTTTCTTTCTGAACCTTTCCCACCTCAGAGTTGCTACCTTGTCTATCAGCTATCTAGTGTGAGGGCAGGGAGGGGGGTCTCTGAAGGGAATACTGACTTATAAACATGGGACCATTCCTGCTAGTTGAGAGATGCCATGTCATCCCATGATCTATGCAACCAGTTTTATCAGTGTGATACCCCACTCATCACTCAGATAAAGACTGAGGCAGGAAACAGAGCCCCTTTCTCTGCTCATGGGATGCTGATGTTTCTATTGTACTAGCTAAAGTGTAATCTCCTGTCAGGGCCTAATGTCTACCCAGTCAGCACCACAGGATGTTTTCAGAAAATAAATAAATAAATAACTGAAAGAATCTGTCCAGCCTACTTCTCTGCACACCCACAGAGATATTTTCCAGTTCAGAAAAACAATCCTTTCCCAATTATCTGGGAGGACGTGCAAAGAGTAAAACATGTAAGGCTGCCAGATGCCAGAGCAAAAATCTTTCTATCTGAAATATGTAAGCACTGGTTCAGTCAATACAGAAATGGAATCTGGGCTAGGGAAATGGATAAGTCCACAAAGTGCTAGCTACATAAACATGAGGACCTAAGTTTGGATCCCAACACCCATCTAAGAAGCCAGGCATTGTGACATGCATCTCTAACCTCAGTGCTGAGGAGGTTGAGTTACCCTAAGTCATGGGACACATTGGCTAGCTGGCCTCAGATCTCTAAAACAAAGTAGAAAGGGGTTTCTAAAGCAAGGTAGATATGTCCTGGGCAAGGACACCTGAGGCTGACCTCTGGCCTAAACACACAGACATCACACACACACACACACACACACACACACACACACACACACAGCTTGCATATCTGCGTACACATATGCTCCTTTATACACATCCATCCACAGACAAACATGCACACACACAGTTACAGGAAACCTAGACTGTAGCATGTAAAACTAAGGAAATGATTCTGCTTTGAACATTCCCTGTTCAATATGCTAATGTCCCAAATACCAGTACCTCAGAACTTGACTACATTTGGAATTAAGGTCTATACAGATGCACTAAGGTTAAAAAAAAAAAAAAAAAAATGAGGCCATTAGGAAGATGCAATCCCAACCTAAGAAGCTTTGTGTCTTTACAGTAACAAATAGTATGAGTCATATCCTGAAGAAAATGGACTCTATGCCCAGAAGCCATATCAGCTCTTCTACTAGAAGCTCTCTCCCATCTATATTGGTATTTTAACTGAAGTGATCTTGTGCAGACCTTGTGCCTACAGTCATAGCACCATGTGACCATGTGGGCAAGGTCCTGTCATGTCTGTCAAGTGGTGTTTGACTACAGACATTCATCAAGTCTGGTTCTTATAAGCTTTCTATCACCTCTTCTACAGTGATCCCTGAGCCTTCCAGGGAAGAGTGTGATATAAATGACCTATTTAGAGCTTAGATTGTCCATTCATTCCAGACAGGTAACACTAAGCGAACTCAGTGTGTTTTAAAAATAAAATAAAAAATTATCCCATGAAGGCAGGAGGAACTCATGGTGGGTGAAAGAGGGGAGAAATTGAAATAAAATAAATAGGACTTGATAAAAATATATTACAAACACAAATAAAGTTGTCAAACACTCAAAATAAAATAAATAAAAATAAAGAGGAAGAAGTATGGAACCAGGATATCTACACTTCCATAATCCACATGTAATCATGGGGACAGGGTATCCATTTATGTGCCAATGAGAGAACTGCAAGAAGAAACCAGGTCCACTAAGACATTATAGTAGATTTTTAGCCCCGTGAGCTGAGAGAAAACTAACTTCTGTTGTTTAACATGCCTTGTCTATAGCATCTTTTAGTATCATCCCTAGAAAGCTTGGATCTCTCTCTCTCTCTCTCTCTCTCTCTCTCTCTCTCTCTCTCTCTCTCGATCTCTCTCTCTCTCTCTCTCAAGACACCATAGTATTTGTCTAGGGCATGCATATTTTAGATGTAAGTTTCCTTCTACACCCATAGAAGTATATGTTCATGTGTGTGTACAATAACACAAACTTGGTCTTCTGAGAGAGATTTTAGGACAACAACCCTATGTACCATCTTAGACCTATGCATAATTGGGTATTAATTTGATTAAAATCAGATGCATCATGGGAATGGACATGCACAGTAAGCAAAGCTTTATATAACATATGCCTGCCAATCCAAAACAGAACCACTTGCAAAACAAACTTTAGTAAACAAACCCCTTTCTCTTAAACCTCATAAAGGGAAGCTCCCCAAAATAGCCAGTGCCCTGGAATTCTATCACTCATGGGGCCAATTGTCTATCTTGACAGAATAATTCTCATTAGTTGTTACCTTGTTATATTTATTTTTCATTTTACATACCAACCTCAGTCCCCCCCCCTCCCGCCCCTTCTCCCACCTTCTCACCTCCTCTCCATCCCCACTCCCTATCCAATCCTCAGAGGAAGTAAGGCCTCTCTCGGTGAGTCAACAAAGTCTGGCATGCCAAGGTGAGGCAGAACCAAGCCCCTCCCCACTTAAGCAAGGTATCCTACCCTAGGGAATGGGCTCCATAGAGCCAGTTCATGTACCTGTCATAGTCCTGGCCCCATTGCCAGCTCCCCTCCCCCAACAGATCAAGCCACATTAACTGTTGCCCACATTTGCCGGTTCCCCAGCTGTATGTGAGCTCCCACTAGCTCAAGTCAGCTGTCTCTGTGTGTGGTTTTTAATCCCATCACGATATTGACCTCTCCTTGCTCATATGACAGCTCCTTCCTCTCTTCAGCTGAACTCCAGGAGCCCAGGCCAGTGCTTAATTATGAATCACTGCATCTGCTTCCATCAGTTACTGGATATAAGTTGGATCATTTCTATAGTTTGCCATTTTCGTTTTAAATGAAGTTTCTTTGTCACTTTAAGTTCTGTATGCCTTCTTTCAGTCCCTTGAAGAACATTCCAAAAACCTGCAAATGCCTGGTCCAAACACTACCTCTTCGTATCAGTGAAAGGCAGCACTAAACAAAAGGGAAATAGAAGCAACAGTCTTGCAGTTCCTAAAGCTACCAAAGCAGGCTCTTAAGTCTCTCCTCCAGTAGTGATGTCAATGTGTCTCTGCCTCTGTTGACATCAGAGGTCCCTCTCCTAGTATCTTAATTAGGATTTCTTTTGCTGCAATGAAACACTGTGACCAAACCTCAAGATGGGGAAGAAAGGGCTTATTCAGCTTAAACTTTCATATTTTTGTTCTTCACCAAAGGAACTCAAGAAAGGGACTCAAGCATGGCAGAAACCTGGAAGCAGGAGACCATGCAGAGACCTTGGAGGAGAGCTTCTTACTGGCTAACTTCACATGACTTGATCAGCAGCTTTCATAGAGAACCCAGGACCACCAGCCCAGGGATGGCACCACCCATCATGGGCTAGACCTTCTCCCATTGATCACTAATTACAGTCAGATCTCATGGAGTATTTTCTCACTTGAGGCTCCTTCCTAATAACTCTAGCTTGTGTCATGTTGACATAAAGCCAGCCCATATACCTAGCTCCCAATAAAAGGGAGATCTGTCAGCATCCATTTCTACATCTCGGGGAGCATGGAGTTTGGGATGTATGGTTTTCTCTTTCTCCTTCAGTCAGCCTACTATGATTTTACTCTGTGTAATCTCGCCTACAACCCTCCAATCTTTTAACCAATCTCTCTATTAAATTAGCTGCTTCAAGAGCTACCTCTTGTGTTTTAGGTTGGTCATTGATCAAAAATCCTTACTGGGGGACTGAAGAGTTGCCTCAGCAAGTAAGACCATTTGCTGCACATGCAAGAGGATCTAATTTCAAATTCCAAGCACCCATGTGGAAAGCTGAATGTAGACACAAACACATGCCCCAACCCCTAGAACTGTGGGAGGCAGAAAAAATATGATTGTTTTAACTTGCTGGATGCCAGCCAAGCTCCAGGTTCACAGAGAAGTGAAAAGGGATAGAGCCGGTGGTCTCACTGAAAAGGTGATATCAGAGCAGAGAGCTGGAGAATATCAAGGCTACATCTCCCCCCATCAGAAAAGATGGGGTCAAGTTTCTAAAGATAAGTTATGTCTGGTATGTTCAGGAGCAACAAGGAGGCTGGGGTAACTAAGCACAGGCATAAAGGGAGAAACAGATCATAATACGTAGAACATGGTGGCCTGGAGAAACATGTGCTCATTATGACTCGCCAGAACTCCACACATCCTCCTCTGACAAAATGGGAAAGAAGAGAAATGGCCCAATAAACAGGGAGCCACCATAATGAGGGAATATGAGAATCTATGGAATATTCTGTCTCCATTCACATACTATGAAGATAAAAGCATCATTGAAACTAAGATTTATTTACAATAGGCATTGACAAATGATGTCCCACAACAAAAACTGATAATGTTTTATCTTCTGTTCACTGTACATGACATTTCTACAGTGCTGATGAGAGCGGTCACTGTGATTTATAAAATATAGTGATTTTAAAGCATTTGATTATATTTGTGTGTGCATGGACATATGTATGTGTGTATATGTGTCAGAGGAAAACTTTGGTTAGTTCTCTTTCCACTAGGCATATTCAGATCAAGCTCAGTTGGTCAGGCTTCATAGCAAGTATCTTTATCCACTGAGCTATCTCATCCACCTCAAGATATGGTTTCAGTGTGAATGAACACAGGATGGTGAGAATAAAACAGATTGTCCCACCTTAAAGGATGTTGGATACTATCAAAAAGGTACCATGAAGTACCAAGCAGTGATGTGATGGTGGGGTTAATTCTACAACAAGCCAGAGGTCCACACTTGCTCACAAGTGATCCAAACAAAACGAATTTGGTGAGTAGGATGTAGTGGATATTTAGAAAACCAGATAGGAGTTGGTTTCACAACCTTTAGAAAGCTGGTCCATTCCAAACCTCCTGAAAAGGACAGGGAAAGGTTACAACCTTGGACCTCACATCCCCATCTTTCTCCAGATATCATACCCCTACTCTTTCCACTCCCCTGCCAACATCAGACTCCAAAAAGATAAAATACTGAAACTTATCCTTGAATATTGATAGTCTGCTCCTAGCTTTCTTCAAATATACAGTACCAGAGACTAACATTTGCATTTCTGATTCTCCAGATTGCCACAGACCTTGATGAGCCCAGAGGCAGTTAACAGGAGCCTCCCTGAATGGACTCAGTTTTCTGTTGGTCAATAAATCTTCTTAGATTAAGGTGAAACGATAATAATCATTTTAAACCATCATGTGGTGTGTGATTACAAAAGAGCTCATTTGGAAGGAACATTACAGCTTGTGAGGTCCTAAGAGATTCTCAGATGGAACGTGTTGAAAATAAAGCCAACTGTTGTGGGGATCGGCTCTTTCTGGGACACATGGAAGCAAAAAGCACATCATAAATGTAGTGAGAAAGCAAAGCAAGCCTGAGTAAGTGAAAAGTGGGAGTACTTGTGACAGCCTAAGCCAATGTAGGACGGATTCTTCTGGGCACTGATGCTGACTCTGCAAGCTCATATATTGAACCCACTCACACTGCCTTCCTCTCTTTCATGGCTGGCTAACAGGAAGGGTTGCCAGCAATGGTAAACAATTCCACTTTGCAATGCTGTACTCACTTGCCATTTACCCAAGGCTTTCTCAAAGCACAACTCCATCTGGACAATCTAAACCATGCTGAGCTGGGTGTGTGGCACATTTTCTAAGCAGTACAAGCCCTTCTTGTTTGGGCTGTTGAAAGAGTGTCAAGCCTGAGTTACAGTCACAAGGGTGAGGGACACTTAGCATATTGTGGTGTGAATGCATTACTTCTGAGCTCTTCAGTGACTGAGAGCATGACAGGAGAAGCTAGCTTTCTTTTACTAAGCAAATGGCAACTGAACCCTTTCAGTTCCAGATGGTAGGCCAGGTGCTGAAGACACAACTGTGAAGATAGCAATCAGGATTCTTTCTCCCTAGAAATTTGTGTGCAACAGAAATGGGAAAGACTACAAACATTGTATCAATGGACTCTTGTAAATATATGTCTGAACTTGTTTTCCTGGGGCTTTGCGAGATGGCTCAGCTGTTAGAGCACTTGTTGCTCTTACAGACTAGGCTTTGGATACATGGACCCTCATCTGACAACTCACTACTGCCTGTAACTCCAGCACTAGGGCATCTGATGCACACATCTGGATTCCTTACTCATGTGTACATGCCCCATACACACACACACACACACACACACACACACACACACACACACACACACCTTTAAAAGTAATAAATAAATCTTAAACCTGTTTTCTCCTAAAGATGACAAAACTTCCCTGAATTATATTGTTGTAAGAGAAAATATTATTTACTCTATGCTACAGTTTGGATGTTGTGGGAGGTACTGTGGTACCCTATAAAGAGGTATACCCAATTGAAAACCTAAACATGACTTAGGGGTCAAACAGTTTTTATATAACTTCTTGGTATTTCTCAAAATTATTAAAAAAAAAGGAGCAAGCCTTGCTGCCCACTTTCTTTTTTTCTGGTTTTGAGATATTATCTGCTTCTGTCATTGTTATCTGTTCTAAGACAGTATACCCAAGGGGCACCCTCAATGAGCCATGATCTGCTATTTAGACTTCCCTTTTTAACTCTATAGAAACATTTATTTCTGTAGTTGGGCTTTCTTTGGACCACCAGTGCCCAAATAATGACACAGAACTGTATTAATTATGAATGCTTAGCCTTAGGTTGGGCTTTATTCCAACTCTCTCTTATAACTTAAATTGATCTCTTTATATTAAGCTATATTCTGCCAAGTAGCTTGTTACCTCTCCTCTATAGTTTATATCCAACTTCCTCCTGGTCCCGCTATGGAAACTCCACCTTACTGATTCTTTCTCCATGTTCCTCCCTCTCCCTGGATGTCCCGCCTATCCTCTCCTGCCTAGCTATTGATCATTCGGTTCTTTATTAAACCAATCAAAAGGTACTTTAGGCAAATGAGGTAAAAGAGACATATCTTCACAGTGTACAAAAAGATTGTCCCACCACAATTTTATTTTATCTTTTTACATATTTCTATTGCTTTTTTGGGAATTTCATGTCATGGATCCTGATCACACCCATTTCACAATCCTTCCATCTCTACCTCCTATCCTTTTTACGAGAGGTCCCTACCCAAAAAAAAGTAATTAATTAAAATTAAATCAAACAACAACCAAAATTAAGTCCAATTTGTGTTATCTATACACTCACTGGAGCATAACCAAACTCTCAGCAGCCTACTCCTTAAATAGAACTGGGTTTTGCCCTCCTGCACCCCAGCGAGAAGCCAACAATTGTGGAGAACTATGCTTCAGCGTCCTCAGCACAGTTAAGAGTTCTCTTCTATAGCTTCTTATCTAGGCTATTGCTTGGGGGGGGGTGGAGATAGAGGTTGTCATAGAAGTTTTCTGTATCCCCTTCCTCAACTGTGAGTCTGTAGCCATCAAGATGGCTGGAAATATAGCTTCCTTGTTCTCAACAGTCAGCAGAAACAGATCATGAGCTTCTACATATTTTCTGGTGACAGCACAGACCATGAACACTGCCCTCACTGAAGTAGAATCACTGACACAGACAAGGCCCTCCGGGACAGCCTGGGCCACAAAGATTCATATGGCCTTCAGTGGTATCAACACATTCCCTGGCTATGGTAAACCACTGACCCAGACATGCCCCTCAGTGGCAGCATAGGCCCAGGTATCACCATGGCCTCAGGTGGCATCACAGGCCGCTCAAATCTGAATGTTGCTCCACTCTCAGCCCCTGCAAAAGCATGTACCACAGACAGCAACTTGGCTTCTGGCAGCAGCACAGACAATGGGTATCCACATGGATGGTAACACAGGCCATGGATGTAAACACAGATGATAGCTGCAATAGAACCATGAACTCAGACATGGTCCTGAATGGCAGAACAGACCTAGAAATCACTATGGCCTCAGGCTGCAGCCCAGAACAAAGATTTCCACATGGCCTCCAGTGATAACATGAGCCATGAACATCAATACAGATCCCAGCTGCAAAAGACCTTGGCTTCAGACATGGACCTTGGCAGCAGCATGGATTTGTATATCACCCTGGTTTCATATGGTAACAATGGCCACTCACATCAACCTGGTCCTTACAACTGTGGCATCTCTAGTTCTGCCTCTCTCTCCCTTTTCACCACAACATACTTGCTCGCCAAAGCCTTGAGGTGGAAATTTTTTATTTCTTAATTGAAACTTATTCACAAAACATATTTTCATCAGGTTTCCCCTCCCACAACCTCACCCATCTCCTTACCCATCTAATGTCATGTTCTTTCTCTCTTCCAAAAAAATGAAAATACATTTTAATAATCAAGAAACCAATAAGACCAAAAAATAATGCCAAAAACAAAATGAACCCAAAAGCTCACAAAAAATACCACTGATCTAGTTTTGTGTTGGCCAACAATTCCTAGGTGTGGGGCCTACACTGTAGTGGGCTGATGTACCCAGAGACACATCATTAAAGAAAACTTACTTTTTTTTACTTTGACAAGAGCTTTTTGTTCAGAGGTAGAACTTGGTGTCTACTGCACCTTCTCAGTGCTAGGACCCCATCTGGCTTGAACCTGTGCTGTTTAGACTTTCATTGCATGATTTCTCTGGGGAGAGGTAATAAAATATCTATTCATCCCAAATGGCCTGCCAATAACAGATGGAAGAAACAGTTGCCCCCAAGTTCAGCTCAGTGAATCAATGAGTCAATTGGGATTGCTTACACGAGCATGAGTGGTAGGCTACTTATAGACCCGAGGGAGACTCAAGCAGCTGCTTCACTAAAAAACCCACTGAGGAGGAATCAGTCCTAGAGCTAGGGAACCCTCTGCCCAACTTGCAGGCCATTCAGTTAGTCTCCACTCCCCACCAAACAGTCACTGTTTATAAAAGCTGAGCACAGGGGGTCATGAATCTTATATATATCTGAGATTTCTGAGTCTTGACTATTTTGTGACCTCCTTGGGTCTCACCACTTCCCTTGGTTTCCTGAGTCTTCAGAGCCTCATTCTACTCTTGGAAGACTGGAAACTGACTTAATCCCTTCTCTTCCTAAACAGATCATATCAGCTACTTTTTTTTTTAAAGGTGGTGAAGGGCTGATAATTTTTCTGGCTCCTTTACATTCACTCCAATACCCAGCCCACAGAATGATTGTACCTGCAACAATAGGTCTTCCCACCTCAGCTAACCTAATCTAAAAACTCTCTCTTAGACATGCTCAGAGGCTAACCTCATCTAGATATGTGTGCTTCTATGTATAATCAGGAATTTAGTTCCATTAACATCTATGGTGGTTAATTTCTATTGCCAACTTGATGGATTCTGGAGCAGTTTAGGAGACACGTCTATAGAAGCACACATATCTACCTCCTGATCTAACTAAATCTTGTTTCATGTCATATTGGTTTTGTTGTTTTCCTGCCTGTCATACATACAGTTGCATATCTCCCTAGAATAAGCTGTAGATGCTTACAGTAAGGAAGCCATTCTAACCAGCCATTCACATCTGTACTCCCCATGTTCTGTTACCACTTCAACTGTCTCCAATCTTCTTTATGCCTCCTGGATGTTAGGTGGCATTTTTTTCCCAATTTCATTAAAGACTTCTCCATTGTTAGGTCCTAGCCCAGATTCCTTAGCAATGTTCTTTAGCTGGAACCATAACTTAGCTGGATCCATGACACTTCATTCTTGTGGTTTTCCTTTATTTTTCTTTTATTTCTTTCTTTCTTCTTCTTCTCTCTCTCTCTCTCTCTCTCTCTCTCTCTATATATATATATATATATATATATATATATATATATATATATTTCTTTATGTGTGTACGTGTGTGTAGAGGGCATTCTTGTCCACTAATATGTTAAATATTGATAGTCTCCCAAGAATGACTTACAACCTCTCGTCATAGTATCACATTCTTTCTCCTAGCTTCCATTACCTATTCTAATGATGCACAAGTAACTGATGTTCCAATTCAGTACTCCCCTCTGAATTAAAGAACAATATTATATATTCTTTCCACACCATTTTCCCTGAGATAGACCACACAAATACTTCAAAATCAACACATATGGAACTAAACTCATGTTTAACAGCAACATCTCTAAGATGCTCAAGCTGGCTTTTATATCCTGGGCTCAAGAAATCTACCTGTTTCTGCCTTCTGTGTAGTTGGTTACTGGAATGAACCACCATACTTTCCTACTTTCCAACATCATTTTCAGCATCGTCCCCTGTTCCTATGTTAAGAGTACCAACTGAGAATCACACAGAGATTTCAGAGATAGTCTTTCTCTTTTCTTATCCACCATCCTTCAATCTTAAATGGCTTACATAAATAATCTCAGTGTAGTATCTATTCTACTTCACATGTTTAGGATACATCTAAACTCTCAAATCTTCTTCTACTACTGAAGTCTACAGGAGCATTTTCTTTCTACAGATCCACTGCAAGAATACATCTTAAAGTTTTTACCCTTTAATGGTGTACTCTTGGCATTACATGAGGGTGATCTTTAAGAACAGGAACCTGATAATGTACCTTCCTACTTAAAACCTTTATAACTCTTCGAATTCAAACTCTTATCAGGGCTGACCTAACAAGGCCTTTGCCCCTTGCCTTCACTGTTTAGCAAACTAACATTCCAGACTTTCAATCAAACTATGTATCTTCCTGAAGGGCTCAGTTCTTAAATTTCCCCATTGTTTGTATTTCTCTTCTCATGCCATTCAAGTTTCCACAGAAATACTCATTGATCCTAAAACATATGCACCCTTATTTCATAGAAGCACATACTGCTTTCCTATGTCTACCCTTTATACCAACTGGAATCAATAGTTCCACATATGGTTATCATGCAGAAATCTGAGCTCCATGAGCTGGACAAGCTCCCTGTAATAATGAGTGAGTGGGTAAACTGGCAATTACAAGAACCTCAAGAATCTGATGCTATGCATGGTGTGTAAAATGTGACCCACAGTCTAAATATCACATGACGCCTTATTTTCTGAGTCCTCTCGTGTATTGCAACCAAATACAAGACAAACATAGTTTTGTCTTTACCAGAAAATATCCTGCCTGAGAGCCACACACAGTCCATTAAGTCATTCTCAAATTTAACTCATTCATCAGTTATCTGCTTCCACCAGATCTCATTTTCTGCCTTTGTTCTATAATATAAGCAGCCAAGAACTTGGTAAGACAAACATCTTTACAATGTATCAGGTGTCTATCTACACTATATCAGGTCACATTTGTGTCACCCACTCATGCAAAAACATTTAGCCTCTTTTGACTTCCAGTATGTCTTTGTTGCCATTTTCATATCACCAACTCCTGGTCTCCTTGCCTCACAGTAGCTCCTTACCCAGTTCTACCTGACTCATACTGCATTAGATATCCTACTCGGTTGAATCAGGTTGTTTGATACATGACAAGCCATTTCAAATTGGAATAGCTGAAAAAAAAAGCATACAAGTGAAAAGTTGTAAATCAATGATCAATGCCACAAACCATGGAAATGATGGCTGTTGTGGTTGTTTTTACATCATGGAAATACCGTGAAATCACTTTGACAATAACAATGGCTGAAAAACTATATGACCAACCCCTACTCTTTAGGGGCATAGAGAGGAACAACAAGCAACATTCCTGTTGTCATTAGATTATGCAGTCCAAGCTTTGGTTTTTCAAAATTTCCCATGGGAAGGGGGGACAACATCCCTCAGCAAACAGCCAGTTTCTTTTGAAATCATGTAATTCCAAATAAATTAAAAGAAAGGTCAGGCTAAAATTAAAGCTATAATTTCATTGGAAGACTTGTTTCCAACAGACAAAGCTGTTTTTCTTTATTTCATCATTCTTATTGAATTTCTGGGTCATTTAAAAGGATAAAGAAACACAAAAGATATACCTAGAGGGATTGAACACATACAATGTGGTTGTATAAAATAAAAAGTATTAAGGGTCCCATTAATTGTGAAATTCTAGTTTATAAGAGATGACAAAAGCAACCATGGGTAGCCATTTAGAAAAGGCAGGTACCTGGAAGAGTTTCATATAGAGTAACAATATAAAGAAGCTGATGAAATAGCTCAGTAGGTAAAATATGCTTGCTGTCAGCCGGATAACCTTGGTTTTGAACACTGGGACCTACACAGAGAAAGGAGAGAAGCAATTCCTACAAGTTGTTCTCTAACTTCCACTCATAAGCCATAGCACACAAGCAAGAGCATACATACTCAATGATAAAATATGTAATTTGACAAGGGATAAGCATCTAGAATATACAGTGAACACATACAACTAAACATTAATAAAAACCAACAACTCAATTAAAATGGGCCAAGGAACAAAACAGAATATTCCACAAACAAGACATACAACTGACAAGTAAATACTCTTAAAAGTGTTCAATGTTAGCTGTTAGGAAAATGCAGTTTAAAAATATGTACAGATTCTGTCTCACCTCAAATGCTGGCAGGGAGGTGTTGAAAGGGGAACTCTTATCTACTGTTGATGGGGGTATAACCTATTGCAGTCACCATGGAAATTGATCTAGAGATCTCTCATATAGAAAAGGCAGGAATCTAGTAAAGCTTCAAATGGAGTAGCAACAGAGACAGAGGGCTGATGAAATGGTTCAGCAGGTAAAATGTACTTGCTGCCAAACATGACAGAAATAGCACTACTCTATAACCCAGCTATGTATTGCTCCTAGGCATATACACAAAGGACTTCACATCCTCCTGCAGAGACAGACGTTTGCACGTCCATACACTCTGTAGCTCAATTCACAATAACTAGGAAATAAAACCTGAGTAGGTATATTGGACTAACTATATTATTCTGAAACAACATCAACAAACAAAACATAGCAAAGAATTTGGGTCACTTTGGTGTCTCTAATATGGCTGAAAGACTATGTACAAAAGAACACTAAACTGTATGTCACAACAACCCCAATGGAGGACATATTGTTCCTGGTCACAACACAAAAGCTTAGCAGCAAGCCAAGCTCTAAACACCAGAAATACCCTTCCCAAATGTTTTTCCCCAAATCCCAATGCCTCCATCACCACTCCTGAAATTCCATGCCCTCCATGACCTGTCAGCTTTCTCCTATTCCTTCTCATCAAAATTTCTTATGTGTGTATAACTTATTGATATATCCCAAGTTACATGATTTTATTCAACAATAAGAAATACTAGAAAAAAATACCTGACTTCTATATTGGACTAAGGACTATAAAACAGTTCTTCAAATGGTTCCTCAAACAATGAAAGACATTTAGAAAATGCTATAAGTCTCAGAAAAGTGTTTACCAGACATTCAGCAAGTCCTGGGGACAATCCCAAGTACCATATAAATTAGTTGTGGTGGCATGCCCTGTAACCCCAGCACTCTGGAGGTGGAGACAGGAATATGGAAAGTTGAAGGTCATCCTCAGCTACATAGTGAGTTGAAAACCAACCAAATCTACATGAGAATTTCTCTCAAAACAAAGTAAGTACCCAGATTGACTTTGGCCAGCTCTGTTCAACATTGAGTTCAGATGATTGGGGTGTGGAAGGACTAAAACAAGCCATGGTATAAACAAGACACACAATGCAAGCTTCTTAGCCCTCACATTCACTCAAGCTAGGACAAATGGCCTCATGATGCTGTTTTGGAGTTCAATGTTTTTCTTTGTACTGCTGGTCCTCCTGGACTGGTTTACCTCCTGCTTGTGGTTCCCCATAGCCACTTATGAAATAATCACTCAGAGACTAATTTTAAATATAATTTCTTAGCTAATGACTCCAGCTTATTATTGTCTAGCTCTCTCTTATAAATTAACCCATTTTTAATAATCTGTGTATCACCATGTGGCTATAGTTTGCTAGTAATGTTCTGGCATCTTACCCCTTCTGTGACTATATAGCATCTCTCTGACTCTGCCTTTTTTCTTTTTCTATCTCTGTTTAGATTTCCCACCTAGCTATATCCTGCTTGTCCATTGGCCAAATTAGCTTTATTTATCAACCAATAAAAGCAACATGTATTCATAGAATACAGAAGGACATTGCAGATAACTGTTTCTTTTCTCTTACCTCTTAACAAAGGTTTAAGTCAAGCTTTAGCTTCAGCCAGTGCCATGAAATGATGGGTGAAAGTGAATCTGAGAATTGCTGTTGCTGCAGAACAAACCAACATTCATTTAACAGAGGTTTTTGTCTGCTTCACACACAGTAATGATTAGCTAACCATCGCTATTGTATTTTGGCAAGTACATTGAGTCTTGCTAGAAAAAAATAAAATACGCTTATACCTCTAAGAGAGCAAAGCTAAATGTCTGAACAATGATGAATTCACTGGAAACCATAGAGAATGGAAAAGTTTCAAAAAATAACAAAGGCTATTTCTCACATAATCACAGGCTAAAAAGAAGGCCATCTTGGCAAGACAAAGAGATTCATTTAAAAGAGGGGATCAAAGTGAGCTATTGGGGTGAACCTATGCTGTTAATATCACAAAGATACCAACAATTGTCTGGCTTGATTCTGTGAAACAAAGATTAGGGACAGCAAACCAGGAGAAGAGAGTCAAATTGTTTGTGCTAAATGTATCACTCTAGGGTAGAGTAAACCCCGATAATACAGTGAAGGTAGTTTGAAATGATTGACCTCTAGCAGGAATATATGCACTCACATACCCCACAGCTGTACAAAAGCAGCAAATTTTATGAACATCTGACCAGCCTCTTAAAAATTTGAGGAAGCTGATCCTTTCAGACCAAATTTGTTGTGACTTTTTTCAAATAATTTTTTTCTAAAAAACAAATCTTAGAAAGGTTTTTATCTAAAAAGCATCTCATGCTTTAATTTTATTATTATTGCTGTTATTAATTGAGAGTACAGGTGTGCTTTGCCACAAGTGTCACAGGATAAAAAACACAGCTGTTGTTCCATAGGAGTTCTGGCGATCTAACTCAAGTCACCAATAAAGGTATTACTTCATTGGTCCAAGAATACTCCATAACTTTGAATGCTTGAATGTCATTGGACCATCTTTATCAGTCTGGAATACATGCAAATAAGCATCCAATGCCCACCTTGAGTTTGACTCTAAGTAAACACACTTTTATACCAACACAAGTTCACACTTAAGTACTTTGAATACAAAATATATACCCAACTATAGTTGAATTTTATTTTTTTAATTTTTTTATCAATATTTTTTCTTATTTTACATATCAATCCCAGTTTCCTCTCCCTCCCTTTCTTCCTTCCCTTCCACCCTCCACTCCACAGGGAGGGTGATGTCTTCCAGGAGGGATCAACCAAATCTGTCAAGTCATTTGGAGTAGGGACTAGGCCCTCCCTCCTGCCTCTAGGCTATGGGAGTATCCCTCCATGGGAAATGTGCTCCCAGAGTCCTTTCTTGCACCAGGGATACATCTTGGTTCCACTGTCAGAGGTCCCTTAGACTGCCCAGATCTAAGTTGACCCAATGCTTGTTTCCCAGCTATCAGTCTGAGGGTTCATTAGCACCCCCTTGTTCAGGTCAGCTGTCTCTGTGGGTTTCTGTAGCGTGGTCTTGCCCCCATTTTCTTCTCTGATAATGAGACTGATAACTAACTTATCTGCCATCATAGAGCCCTCCTCTAGTATGTGATGGAAATAGAAGCAGACACCCACAGCTAAACACTGAGCTGAACTCCTGGAATCCAGTTGCTGAGAGGGAGGAGTGATAAGAATTTTATTTTTTAAAAGACACAATAAATATAAGAAGATCCAGGCACTTGACCCAGGAAGAAGTGACCCCAAATTTGCTTTAATTAAGTTCTGTTGCCTGTAAGCAAGGTCTGGCATAAAAAGTCAAACCAGCTATCATTTTCCCTTAAGTAAATTTCACTTTTAATAAAAATACTTTGATCAGCATAAATATCTTAAGCATGACAGCTTCAAAATCATGCCCAGGGTGACTTTCCAAACTGTAGGAAAACTTAAAAGTCTCATCATTCAGTTCACGTAGCCGATTTTTTAAAGCCCTGCTCTATTAAAAGATAGCCCTCTCCCAACAAGAGTGCAGCTGTCAAGCTGGATGATATGCCTGGCTGTGCTCTGCAACCAGGCTGCCTCCCAAACCAAGCTACTCCTCACTTTGTGCTAAGCAGCAGCCAAATTCCACATACCCAGGATCCACTGCTTTCCAGGGAGTCTCCTGGAAAGTAATCAAATTCACCTTCCCCAAGCTTCTCAAAGCATCTTTCAAATCCACTCCATAGGTCCTTCTGCAGAAAGTAGAGCAACTAACTCCCCTACCTTCCCTGACCTACAGGTGCAGCTTGGCCCACTGGGGCTGCTTGCACAGGAATGTTCTCTTGCCTCTACTACCATTCTTCTCACCAAATGCAGAGACAGAGATGAATGGGAAAGTTGGATGCATGACAAGCAGGTGATTTCCCAGACACTGGTGCTAATCAGCCTGCTGACATTAAGCCTAGACAGAGAAGGATTGTACTCACACTGAGATGGAGAGCATGCCCTTTATCTGAAAGTTCCTGGGCATGAAAAGTTGGTAGTGGGTAAAACAGTAAAGCCTGAGGAAAGTTTATTCCTACTTGGTACATCCCTCCTATCCTCATCTTCCCTAATGCCTTCAACTGCTCTGAACCATGGCAAGTCTCACATCTGAAAAAAAAAAAAAAGGTAGTAAAGCCACGAAGTGTTTGTGTTTGTAGAAGGAGCTACTCAGAGCAGCTAGGTTAGTGTCAATTGTCTTGAGTGATATCAATTAGTTCAGGACTGTTGAGCCTATCTTCTAGCCACTATGCTAGTTCAGTCTAATATAGATACCATGACTTGTATAAGGCATCCTCTCCTCCCACTGACTCTGAATTTTGATATAAACAAGTTAAAATTCTCATTCCCTCACCTTCTCCTCTCTCTCTCTTCCCTCTCCTTCTTCCTCTTTTTCTTTTTCTCCCTGTCCTTGTTATTACTATTTCAAAAGTCAAGGTAACAATACAAAACTGATTATCCATTTTAATGCAAAATTGTGAGCAATAAACATGTGAACCTGAAGTAGAATTTAAAAGGAAATGCCCCTGGAATGTGAGAGCCACTTGCCCCACAAACACAGGGCCCTAGGGAACATTACCTCCATGCCAATGACCTGGCAGGACTGACTAGTCATTCCCCATCCTTCCCTCTTCTTTCTGCTCGGCAAACTGGTACAGACACAGTCTCGATTGCTATTGAAAGAGGTAGACAGCAAGCCATCCCTCTTCTCAAACTTGTCATTAGAATGGGAGGAAAAGTCATCTTAATGTGCACTTACATGAAGAGTAGCTCCTATAAATGGTAGGCTGAATGGCAGAGTTAATAAACCACTGGGCAAGAGGTGTTTTCTCACCTGAGAACTTAATTGCTGCAGTGAATTTAACAAGGAGCTCTTGACATTCTATTTCATAAAAAGTATTTTATTCTCAAATTGTACCCTTGATTTATAAACCACAGAGTGAGGGCTCATCAATGGCCATGGGGAACATTTCTCTTCCTAAATATCAAAGTTTAATTTACACACACCAAGACAAAAACTAATTTATTTGGCTCACAATATAACTCAAAGTGTCTCTAATATATATCATTATAATTTTTGAAAAATTGTATTCAAAAATAAATTAAACCATTGTCTATCTTCACAAATAGACATTAGACTTCAGGATTTTTGCAAACCAAGGGTTTTAGTTATCACCATAAACTCTAAGTGGAAAAGTTCCTGCCCTCCCCTCTCCACAGATTTAAAATGTGAATATGAAAACATTTTTCTGAAGTGTTCAGAAATGTTTAGGACTTATTTTGTTAAGGATCCTAAGCACAGGTTTAAGTTATTAATTTTAAAATAATTTGCCAGAAGATGGAATGTGACAGACATTTAAGCATAATTTGTTTCCAAACAAATAAGAATTTTGGAAGAGTACTGGTTTCATTAGTATATATGGGTGAGAAGTTGAGTCTGTAAGTCAATATCTCAACAGAAAATATACAGCACAATCAATATACACACTCCTTGGAAATTTTGTACAGCTTACAAAGGTGAGATAGGACTGGTGATAGATAGTGTAAGAACCCAAAGATAGCCGAGACATGGGGAAAAGGCAAGGAGTTCTTTCTAGAACTTGTAGGGAGAGACTCCAATAGTGAAAGTTATGCCAGGGTCAGTGGCCCATGCACGGTTGACTCATTGCCATGGAAGAGCAAGGACATGAAAACCTTGATCTTGCTCTTTTGCCTTCTCAGTCTTTATTTTTCGTCTATCTTATTTTAATTTTTGTTCAGAAGCTTCTGTTCTCCAATACAAACTGGGATCCAGAAAATGTGACAGCTCATTAGTGTGATATATAGTGTTTGGCCTTTGGAGACAGGCAGTACAGTAGAGAGGGATGACTAATGGGTTAGAAAGGGCAGGTGAATGATCTCAGCTCACCTATCAAATACAAGGCACCGGACTTGGTACTGGACAAGGACACAAAGATGGGCAATGCACTGGTCTGCCCTCTGGCAGCTTACATTCTGTTTGTGAAAAACTCCTGGAGTTTAAATAAATGAATCAAAGGGGGTGGGGAAAGGACTCAGGCAGTTCAGTGCTCACCACACAAGCATGATTTTAGGTCCCCAATACCTGTGTAAAAAACAAACATAGTAGCACGGGCCTATAATTCAAGTTCTGGGGAAGCAGAGCGAAGTGGATCCCTGGTGCTTCACAGCCAGCTAGTCTTACAAAACAGGAAGCCAGTGAGCTCAGTGAGAGTCCAGTGAGAGTTTCTGTCTCCAAGTATAAGATAGAGAGCAATTAAGGAAGATGCCTGACATCAACCTATTGCATTTACACTCAAGTGCACATATGAATAAATGAAATATGAATGATTTTTCCATTCATTTCTACCAAAGTGAAAACAAATGTTACATTATAATTCCTTCATGCCTGTGTGGAAGCCCTTCTCTTAGGGACAACATCCTTGCTCTCCATAGCATAGTGGTTCTCAGACTTGAGCACAAAGATAACCCACCCCAAAAAAAATGGTTCACAAAACACAGACTTATGGGATAGCCACCATTCCCCTCTTTTCAGTTATTCTTTTGTCATACAATATGTCTTGTTTATAGTATCCCCTCCCTTGATTTTCCCAAGTCCTTCTCCACCTCTCCTCCCCTCCAGATCCATTCTTTTTCTGTATCACATTAGGAAATAGCAGGCTCCTAGGAGATAATAACCAAACATGACAAAATAATATAAAACCAAAGTCATCACATCAAAGCTAGACAAGGCAACTCAACAAAAGGAAATGAACCCCCAAGAATAGACACAAGAGTCATAGAGCCACTTGTTCATACACACAGGAGTTTAATAAAAAATACTAAGGTGAAAGCTACAATATACACAGAGAGGACCTGGTACAGACCTGTGTAGGTTCTGTACTTGCAGTTTCAGTGAATTTTTAAGAGTCTTGTTGTCCTCCTTCCCCTATGGATATGACTCTTTTCACCCCTTCTTCTCTGGGGTTCTCTGAGCTCTAGGGGGAGGGATTTGATGTAGATATCCCATTTAGAGAGCTGTGTGTTCCAATTTCTCTCTCTCTCTCTCTCTCTCTCTCTCTCTCTCTCTCTCTCTCTCTCTCTAATGCCTGACTGTTAGTCTCTGTCTTTGTTCCCATCTGATGATATGATTTCTAATAGCATCCCAGGTGATAAGTATAATATTGATGCTCTAGAGTCCCCAGGACCTCAGTGTGAGTAGTTCTATTTTTTCTAACTTTCAGTACTGTGACTGTTGCCAAGTTTCCTGATCACCAATGTTGGGTCCACAGTACATGCCTGGCCAATCAGCATCATCCTCTCTCCTGAGTCCCCCAGGGCTGTTTTGTACCAATGCCAACTGAAATAATCCTGACTGCAGATTTCCTTTCTCATTGCTCATCTCCTCTGGAAATCAGCCCAGTTCTCATATATACACAACCTTGTTAGTTCTGGAAATTTATCATCAGGTAAGAATTCAAGTGCCATGCCAAGACTTAGTAACATAAACAAAAACAAAAATCACAGCACTAACTATGCAGATGTTCAATTATTAGAGTTTGATGAAATAAATTATGATAGAATCACAGGATGATATTCCACAAGCCTTTTAAACCTTTAATGAAAAAAAAAAAAAGTGTATTAGAGACAGGAGAGGCAGTTCAACAGTTAAAAGTACTCCCTGCTCCTATAGAGTATCCGAGTTCTGTTCCCAGTACCTACATGATAGTTTACAACCATCTATAACTCCAGTTCTGTGGACCTAACACCCTCTTATGGTACTTGAAGGTATTGCATGTACACTGTTTATCAATATGCTCAACTTAGGGGGAAACCTTGTCAAGACAGGATGTCCTAAAGGAGGTGACACATTCCATACTGCAGGAAAGCTTCTTAAGCTCAGGAAATAAGCAACTCAAAGATATCAGGAAGTCGCTGTAATGACCAGATCCACTATGTTCTCCCTCCTAAGTTATATATAACCTGTAAAGACTGCTGAAAGATATCCTCAGACTAGCTGCTGAGCTGCCTAAAAGAGGCTTGGACCAGCTGAGCTGGACCCAGGTGATGTTGATGATATAAATACCCAGGGACATTAATAGCAAAATAGATTCACCTGCCTGAAAAGGACTCAGAACAACTGATCCACCTGGAAAGGATACTCTCTGAAGTACTGAGCTGCCTGAAGGCTATGTAGTGCGCTCCAGGATTCCAATTTTCATGAGTTGTGACCCATGCAGGGGTGGACTTTGGTGATACTGAGTCATTTCTGTCCCTTTAAGTAACCCCTTGTCCATATTACTGTGTCTACCTCCAAGAAAAATCATTGTTTTACTACTTTGGACTTTGGTAGAATTATGAAAAGTAATATGCCTTTGTATTAACAGATCACTCCCAGCTGGTGGAACAATGTCATTGTCTTAGAGTTTTTATTGCTGTGAAGAGACACCATGACCACTGCAACTCTTACAAAGGAAAATATTTACTTGGAGTGGCTGACATTTTCAGAGCTTCAGTACATTATCATCATGGCAGCATGTAGACACACACGGTGCTGGTTACATCTGGATATGCAGGCAACAGGAAGTAGACTGTTACACTGGGAGTACTTTGAGCATAGAAGACCTCAAAGTCCACCCACACAGTAACACACATCCCCTAATAAGACCATACCTACTCTAATAAAGCCACACCTCCTAATACTGCCACTACCTCTGGGATTATAGGAGCCAGTTGCATTCAAACTTTCACCATTATTTTTTCATTTTCTGTTTTACCTGTGTGCTCTTTCCAAACTGATCATGCACGACTTTGTAATAAAAACAAGCAATAAAATAAAATTCATTTTGAAGAACACATACACCTCTTATTCTAACTATATTTAGTTTTTGAGTTCAAAAACTAAAATAAACACCTGCATTAGCTTTCACTTTTCCCAGACCACTGTAGCTCCATTAAATTCAAATGTTTTAGCTATAATTTGGTTTTGCTATCTGTGACCTCACACTCAAATCAAGAAAGGCTCAGGACTGAAAAATGTTTCATTTTCTCACATGACATTTTTGGACTCAAGCAGTACAGAGCCAATATGACATTCTATGAATGTGTGGTAGCTTGAATGTAATTGGCACCTATAATCTCAAAAGGAGTGATACTAGGAGGTATGGCCTTGTTGGAGTAGGTGTGGTCTTATTAGAGGAAGTGTGTCACTGTGGAGTTGGGCTTTGAGGTCTCATATATACTTAAGACACCACCTAGTGTCTTAGACCCCTTCCTGTTACCTTCTCAGGATGTAGGACCCTCAGCTCCAGCACCATGTCTGCCTGCAGACTTCCTTTCTTCCTGCCATGATGATAATGTACTAAACATCTGAACTATAAAATAGCATCCACAATCAATTGTTTTCCTTTATTAGAGTTACAGTGCCCATGATGTCTCTTCACAGAAATAGAAACCCTAACAAAGAATCTATGCAACTTTGATACTTCCTAGTCTTAGAATTTTTGTTCACATATTCCCTAATACTCTTTAAAATCTAAGATAATTTCTGAAAGCTTACTCATTATGTCTCTAATCTAGTCAGTAAGTGGGAGAAAAGGAAAAGATATTGTATGTACCACTCCTGCTTGCATTTTTGCCCATGGGATATCACTTAAGGATAAGAGCCCCATATGGCTAGCTGCAAGGAAACTGGAATATGGTTTCACTTACTGGAGGCAGCTATATATTGAACTAAAAGTGTGAATTCTATTAAGTAGGAAATGAGTACATGTGAACATTGGTATACATGTCAGGCCATAGAAAAAGCATGAACTACTTCAACTCTGTCTAGCAACTCCTCTAGATTAGCCATTCCAGATAAGTAAACACCTGGAAATATTTCCTAATAATGTAGGAGCCTGATATTTTCACTAAACTTATTCCACTGAACAACCTTTGTTGTTGTTGCTTTTGTTAAGAAGTTTGGACACAGCAATAGTTAGGGCCAGAAAGAAATGTTCAAGTGGAGAAAAAACTTGGAAAATCTAACTTCTCCTTCATTGCCATGATTTAAAGAATCATGTGAAAGCTAAATTGCCCAGAGAACCTGTTGTATTCACATTATTTGTACCTAAGACCTAATCTGAGAAATGTAGCTAGTTGGCTTCCGCAACAGAGAGGGTCTTTCATTACTCCCAATGAAGCCAATGTGGCCTCTTATGTGATCTATAGGTGACAGGCAGCTCAATGCTTTGAACTAGTTTGTCCCCTGTTGAAATACTCAGATGTTTGCTTAGTTACTGATTCATTCCTTCACCCCTCCCGCCCTCCTCTTAAATATCACCTCATCATCAAGGATGCTGTAGTCCAGTATATTGGAAATTGAAGTCCCCTGCATTGTACACAGTTATATCTGCCTCCTGGCTTCTAATTTATTTTTGCCATTTACATTCATTTATGTCTAATATAATACATGTTTCAAATGACTACTTCATGTGCTATCTATATCCTCAAATATCACAAGGGCTATAACATTTCTTTGTTTCAGAATATCTTTGCACTCCTTGACTTAGAGTGAAACATGATGGGTAACAAGTATTCAAAAAACAGTGATGTAATCACTCAGCAAGCAAACAACATTAACATCAGCACCTCTCACACATCAGCACCTCTCACACAAAGCATAGGTATGATGAAATGATTTATGATAAAAATAAAACAACAGCTCTAGGGGTGTCTTAGTTTTCTACTGTTGTGAAGAGACACAATGGCCAAGGTGACTTATAAAAGAGAGTTTATTGGGGCTCACAATTTCATCATAGAGGGGAGCGTGGCAGCAGGCAGACAAGCTTAGCAATAGCCGATAGCTTATATACGGTCTAAAAAATATGCAAGGTTTAACTGAAATAATAGCTATCTTTCTTCATAGGACGGAGCCTTTCTTCAGAAACTATACTTTTATAATGCTTTTGAGGATCCATAATAATGACAATCTGTATGCTTTCTCCCATATTGCTTGTGCCTAGACTAGTTCCTGGCACCTTGAAGGCATAGGATAAATAGTGCTGTATGAGTGAATGTTGAACAATGCCATGAGTGTCTGGGTGTTCAGAAAATTAAAGGGGTAAAGGCTTATTATGTAAAATGAAGACTAAGGAAGAGCTAAATAGACAGATATAGAAATGAGAAAAAACTATGATCAAAGTAAGAAATGACATGTTCAGAGGAAATGTACTTATCAACCAAACCAAAAACATCTAAGTCTGAATTTGTAAGGAACAGGAGTGTAGTATTTTTTACTTTGACCAACTCTCTAGATAATTCTAAAGAATATTATTCACCATAAAAAGAGAAAGAAAACAAGTATGACCAATATAAGATTGGAGAAGTTATCATCAGGAGGCTGATACATTAAAGGTACACATAGGTACCTATAATGACAAACAGAAGCTATTAAATGGTTCTATTTTGTTTTGTTGTATTTTTTACCATTTTTCAGTCAACTGGATTTGGTGGTGCACAACTGTAATCCCAGAACATCATAGAGGCAAGTTTAGGGTCACCTTCAGTTACCTATCAAATTCAAAGTTACATTTTGATTCACATGATACTGTCTCAAAGTATTATTTCAATTTTATTATTTATAGTTTTGGAGTACAGTAAAATGATGAAATGACTAGGGGGACTATTGGATATTGTATTAATGCAGGGTCTCACTCTGCAGTCCAAACTAGCCTACAATCATTATGTAACATAAAGTAGCCTGGAATTTATGCCAATCCTCCTGTTTAGCCTTCTAAATTCTGGGGTTGTAAATAGCAAGAAAATCTAAAACTTGTATATAATATATAATAATCATTAATGTAGTTAACATTCCATTTCCCAAGATTCTTAACAAATTTTATTAATAGAATATCATTATAAATATTTACAGTGTAGACTGTTATATTTTAATAAATTGACATAATGTATACAAATCAAATCAGGGAAATTAGCATTCCCATCTCTTTATTGCTATTTTGTGTCATCATTCTTTGGATGCCTGTCTTCCTGTTATTTGTAAAATATATAGTAAGCTACTATGAGCTCCTGTGAAGTGTCTTAGGTATGTAACTTGTATGTACAAATTTAAATTTACTGTTCCTCTTGCCCTGGTGTGAAGAATAAGCTAAAGCGCATGCTAGAGCAAGGCAGCAAAATCAGCCAGAAAGCTGTAGCTTCCTGGATGGCAACTGTAGTGCTGTCACCAAAGACCTAATCAGAAGCAACTTGAGCAAAGGAGGTTTCTTTCACTTTATAGTCTGAGGGAATACAGTCCATTGTGGAAGGGTATGCATGACAGCTCTGTGGCAGTGGGAGTGGGGCAGCTGTTTGTTCAAATCCTAAGAGACCAGCAGGCAGAGGAAGAGAACAGGAATAGGACCTGAGCTATAAGCTCCATGGCTCACCAAACAGAAAGCCATACCTTTAGCTAACCTTGCCTTTGAAAGCTTTTCTCACTACCCGAAACAGCAATGCCAGCTGGCGACCAAATGTGCAAAAACATTTTACATCTGAGGTAGCTTCCATGAGAATGACCGCCATAGGTTCATACATTTCAGTACTTGGTCCCCAAGTAGTAGAACTGCTTGGGAAGAATTGGGAGGTGTGGCTTCGTTACAGTAAGTGTTCCACTAGAGACAGGCTTTGAGGTTTCAAAGACTCATGTCATTCCCACTGTGTTCTCCCTCCCTCCTGCTTGTGGATCAAAGTATGAGCTTTCAACTGCTGCTCCGGCCCTCCTTCTACCTCAATGCATTTGTTCTACCTCCATAGACTCCAAATATCTCATACGGCAAGCCCAATTAAATAATCTCATTTATAAATTGCCCTTGGTCATGATATTTTTATCATAGCAATAGAAAAATAACTAATACAACATCCAGACCATAAAAGGGATGATAAAAGTGTGGAAACTACAGGTAATGAAATAGTTTTCCATAAGATGAACTCAGGAAATCAACCAAAATATATACCCACAATGCTCTTATGTTTCTCTTCTAAGCTTTCTCAACATCTGTTTCCTTATCGGTAAAATACAGATAATACACACACACACACACACACACACACACACACACACACACACACATTCATGATAAAGATCCAAAACTAAAATATAGGATTAAGGATATAGCTCAATTGATAAAATGCTTGCCATATGAGTCTAAGAATCTAAACTCAATTTATCCCCCGAAGCCACATAAAAAAGCTGGGCAATAATGATCAGCCTGCCTGGCAATAAACACCTATGGCTGAAGTAGTGTCACAAGCATTATAAGAGTAACAAACCACTATCTCATTGGATTTAAGGTCAGCTTCACAGGAAGAAATGCATGAGCATTTTTAGTAAATCTGGCTGATCATATGTTTTAGGAGTGTACCTACTACCATTTGCTAAATGGACACAGTGTCAAACTGTCCTCTACATTCTTATCTCTACATCAAAGATCAGTGCAACTCTTAGCCCTTATCTGAGAAGTTTCTTTCTGCAGTGGACAGTGGTTAACAGAGACTCACAGCTGATCAAAGTGCAGAAAGTGTATGTGGAATGCCCAATAATAAATGTCATATCTCCCCCACCTCCCCTCTCCTCAAGGTTCAGGGAATATCATAGAAGAGGGGGCAGGAAGACTCTAAGAGCCAGAGACTGGGGGAGAACTGGGACAAACATTGTCTTCTGAACATAAAAAAAAATAGCTAACACTCACAAACTCTTATCCAGTGTATTCAGTCACAGAAGAACTACATAAGACCAATCCAGCTAATGTCCCTCATAAGCCTGTACCCCTTGATGAGAATCTATTGATAGATGATGGCTCCTGGAGGATGGAGGATAGAGGATGAAAAATCATCATGTGACCCCTGGTAAATCCACTATCTATGCTCCAGTGGATGTCCCCATACCCATGAGATTATGGGCAGCACAAATATAAATAAATGTAAGAGGATATGAAATTGGAAGTAAGCTTGGGTTAGAACTGAGAGGAATTTGGGGACATTAGTTATAAGGGAATGTGATCAGAATACATTGCATATATATATATATATATATATATATATATATATATATATATGGAATTTTCAAATATTTTTCTCAATAGGCAGGCATTTTGGAACATATTTAGAATCCCAGCACTGGGGAGGAAGAGACAGGAAGATGTCCGGGGCTTTTTGACCAGCCAGTCTGACAAATTGTTAAGCTTTAGGCCCATACTAGACCCTATCTCAAAAACAAGGTGGACAGTACTCTGAGGAACAACAGCCAAAGTTGTCCTCTGGCCATTACATGAATTTACACACATACACATGCTCTCTTACATACAAGTACACATACACTTGGATATATATATCCACACACCTATATATACTTACACATAAATAAGAATTCTTAAGAATGAAAAGGTACAACAAACCCAGCACCATCTTTTGACTTAAAGGACTTAGCCCCAAAGAATATTCTTCTTGATATTGTACTTTCCTCCTCCCTCACCCTCATGCATTCATCTTGAAATGTTGATTCTCACAATCGACTTTGGCCATCCTACAGGGTTCAAAGCTGGAAGTAGTTAGATAGCATTTCCTTCTGCCTCTAGCAGGACTAAGGTCTCCATTTGTAGTGAGCTTTAAAGTACTATCAGAGGCAGTGATAAACTCAGTCCTCCATGTCTTGAAGTTAATTTATTGAGCCCTGGCTCATTATAAGTCATTTGTAGGGCGTTCTGTAAAGACACTCATTTATCTTCACTGGTGGCCCACCCTGTTCTGAAAGGGATGTAAGATGACTTCCAAAAGTGCACATTTCACAGAAAAATAAATTAAAAGAAAAAGAAAACAGGCAAAGGGAAAAAACAAGGAAAAGAAAGTGATTTGGAACTGTGAGCAGTCTGTAAGTACCCTAGAACAGTGCTACTAATTTGCTCTGTTTTCTAGGAGTCAGTATGTCAAGAAAGCCACAGAGACTTCTGAAATGCATGGGTCCCATCAGGCTAACATACACCAGTGCACCAGAGAAACCTTTAACACATAGGCCAGAGAAAGATGCCTCCCTTGAGCTGCAGAGAGTGAGGATTTTGAATAACTTCACAAACAGCATCCTTGTCAGCTTCCAAAGCAGCCTTGAAGAATTGCTTCCTAATTGCTGTGTTTTGTAAAGACAGGATTTGAGTTGTCATCATCTATAAGTTAAGTGGCCTCCTTGGGGGTTGAAGACTTAATGCTGATATTTCAAAGTACTGTTTAGTCACATGCAAGGAGAACATGGAAGATTTTTAAAAAAAAAAAAAGACAAAGGGGAAAGGGGTCTCCTAGCCCTGAGGTCCCAGAGCTGTGTTTTGGGTCCCTCCAATCTGATGGAGATGTCTCAATAATGGGGGAAACATAGAGGAGTCCATGAGACAGCCTATGGTCTCTTAATTTAGAAATGGTTTTTCTTTAAAATAACATAAAAACTAAGGCTGAGGAGATGATCAGTCAGTAAAGTCCTTACTGTGCAAACATGAAGACCCAAGTTAGTCTCTGAAACCCACATTTAAAATGTCACTGAAAAGGAAGAGATAAACAGATCCCTGGAGCTTTCTGACAGTCAGCCTAACTGAATTATCCATTCCAGTAAGAAGTCTGTCTCAATAAATGCAATGGATGGTGGCTAAGAAATTGTTAATATCTGGATTCCACATGAGAACACATGAATATGTACCTGAATACACACACACACACACACACACACACACACACACACACACACACACACACACACACACACACCTAAAAGCCACAGTAGCCTCTATGTAGTGAAGTGATTTGGTAAGTGATCTTTGGAGTCATCTAGGCAGTTAGGCAGTGCAGCATCTAAGTACAAGTTCAAAGGCAGATATTCACTTGCTATAGAAATAATTTCTGTATACCTTAGTTTTCTATAAAATGGAAGATGTGGAGATACAGATCGATAGCTAGATAGGTAGGTAGGTACATAGGTAAATAGATAGACAGATGCAGAGGGAGACTTAAGAAAAAAACTTTCTCTGGAGCCCAGGTTAGACTAGAACTTGAAACTTATTCCCAAACTGGCCTCAAGCTCAAGGTAAAACTCCTATCAATCTTCTGAATACTGGAATGATCACAGGCATGTATCACATCTGGCCAGATGAGGAGGTGAACAGATCTTAGAACACTGGTGATTGGAAGATTAGCATGCATGATACCACAGCAGAACACCAGCCAGCCACACAATTAGTGTTCAATATGACATTAGTAGCAAATATTTGAAGAGTATGACCTTTGACATGAAAAGAGAACAATGCACTAAAAATATTCTGTCCACAAAAGACTCTCCAAAAGGAAAGTGCTCTAAAATTAGGTGACCTGACAAAAGTCACATTATCACGAGCAAGGCACTTGACCCCAGGACTCCTCACTTCTTCTCTAGTCTCCTATTTACCAGCAAAAGCAACTGGCTTCCACTTCTCACAGCTAGGCTCCACTTTGCTCAAGTTGTCTCCTAGTACCTACTCTGTACAGACCTGATGATAGACTAGGAAATAGCTCTCAGCACATGTGTGAACTCCAGTTGTTCATGGAATGCTAAAGAATATTTTTAGATCTCGTCCAGGATTCACAGAGCAGAACACACCCAATTAGTGATGCCGGCCTCTGGGAAGGGGGATATATACAGATATGACACTATAGAAGATGCCAAGCTATGAAATAGTTCACTGAGGGTGACAAATAAGTCTACATAATACCTATTCTCCATAGAACATGGTTCCACTCTGAATACATCCTAGGTCGTGTCAGTGTTTACAGAATGAGTGACCAATTCTTCTATTTAATTTGCAACAAGCTCATTTTACATGTCAATCCCAGTTACCTCATGCTACCCTCCTCCTCGGTCCACCTCCCAATCCCTTTCTGCTCCACAGGGAAGGTGAGGCCTTCCATGGGGGAAATCTTCAAAGTCTATCATATCATTTGGAACAGGCCCCAGGCCCTCCCACATGTGTCTAAGTTGAGAGAGTATCCCTCTATGTGGAATGGTCTCACAAAGTCATTTGTATACTAGGGACGAATACTAATCCACTACTAGAGACCCCATAGACAGCCCAGTCCTCCCAAATAACACCCCAGTTCAGGGGCTCTGAGTTGGTCCTATGCTAGTTTCCCAGCTATCAGAGTGGGGTCCATGAGCTCTGCATTGTTCAGATCAGCTGTTTCTGTGGGCTCTTCCAGCCTGGTCTTTACCCCTTTGCTCATCGCTCCTCCTCGTCTGAAACTGGATTCCAGGAGTTTGGCTCAGTGTTTAGCTGTGGGTATCTGCTTCTGCTTCCATCCACTACTGGATGAAGGCTCTAGGATGGCATATAAAAAAGTCATCAAAGTCATTATCGAGAAAGAACATTTAAGGTAGCCTCTCTACTATTGCTTAGATTGTTACCTGGGGTCATCCTTGCAGATCTTTGGATATTTCCTCAGTGCCAGATTTCTCTTGAAACCTATAATGGCTCCCTCTATCATGGTATCTCTTTTCTTGCTCTCCTCTATTCTTTCTCTGACTGAAGTTTCCTGCTCCCTCATGCCCTCTTCTCCCCTCCTACTCTCCCCTTCTCTTTCTCCTAACTCCATCTCCCCTCACCCCATGCTCCCAATTAGCTTGGGATCTTGTCAGTTTCCCTTTCTCTGGGGGACCATGTATTTCTCTCTTAGGGTCCTCATGGGTTCCTAGATTTTCTGGTGGTGTGGATTGTAGCCTGATAATCCTTTGCTCTGTGTCTAAAATACAAATATAAGTGAGTTCATACCATGTTTGACATTTTGTGACTGGGTTACCTCACTCAGGAAGGTTTCTTCTAGTTCAATCCATTTACCTGAAATTTTCAAGATTCTATTCTTTTTTTCCCACTAAATAGTATTACATTGTTTAAATGTACCACATTTTCTCCATCCATTCTTTAGTTGAGGGACATATTTAAGTTACTTCCAGGTTCTGGGTATTACAAATAATGTTAGTATAAACATAGTTGAACAGATGTCCTTGTTGTATGAATGTGTGTCTTTTGGGTATGAGCCTAAAAGTGGAATTGCTGGATGTTGGGGTAGATTTCTTCCCATTTTCTTGAGGAAAAGCCATACTGACTTCCAAAGTAGCTGTATGAGTTTAAACTCCCACCAGCAGTGGAAGAGTGTTCCCCTGTCTCCACATTCTCTTCAGCACAATCTGTCTTTGGTGTTTTTGATTTTAGCCATTCTGATAGGAATAAGTGGTATCTCAGAGTTGTTTTGATTTGCATTGCCCTAATGGCTAAGGATGTTGAGTACTTTCTTAAGTGTCTTTCAGCCATTTTAGATTCCTCTATTGAGAATTCTCTATTTTGTTCTGTAACCCACTTTTTAATTGGATGATTTGCTGTTTTGGTGACTAGCTTCTTGAGTTCTTTGTATATTTTGGGAATCAACCCTATGTCTGATGTGGAGTTGGTGAATATCTTTTCCCCTTTCTGTGGGCTACCATTTTGTCTTGTCGACTGTGTCCTTTGCCTTACTGAAGCTTTTCAGTTTCAGGAGATGATCATGTAGTTCTCTTTTTCAGATTGTTTATATGGTGGATTGCATTGATGAATGACCCGGTGTTGGATCTTGTCAAAGGCTTTTTCAGCATCTAGTGAAATGATCATGTGGTTTTTTCAGTTTGTTTATGTGGCAGATTACATTGATGGATTTTTATATGTTGAACCATGCCTGCATTCCTGGGATGATGCCTACTTGGTCATAGTGGATGATTTCTCTGATGTGTCCTTGGATTTGATTTGCTAGTATTTTATTATTTTTGCATCAATGCTCATGAGGGATATTGGTCTATAGTTCTCTTTCTTTGTGTGCCTTGGGTACCAAGGTAATTGTAGCCTCATAAAAAGATTATGGCAATGACCCTTCTGCTTCTATTGTGTGCAACACTTCGAGGAGTATTGGCATTAGCTCTTCTCTTAATTTCTAGTAGAATTCTGCACTGAAACCATTTGGCCCCAGGCTTTATTTGTTTGGGAGACTTTTGATGACTGCTTCTATTTCCTTAGGGGTTATAAGTCTATATAAATTGCTTATCTGGTCTTGATTTAATTTTGGTAAGTGATAGTTATCCAGAAATTTGTTCATTTCCTTTGAATTTTCAATTTTTTGGAGTACAGGTTTTCGAAGTATGACCTCAAGACTATCTGGATTTCCTCAGTGTCCATAGTTATGTCCCTTTTGTCATTTCAAAATTTGTTAATTGGCATGTCCTCTCTCTCTCTCTGTCTTTTGGTGAGTTTGATAAAGGTTTATCTATCGTGTTGATTTTCTTAAAGAAGCAAATCTTTGTATATAGATTCTTTGTATTGTTTTCCTAGTTTGTTCATCATTGATTTCCACCCTCAATTTGATTATTTCCTGGCATCTTCTCCTCTAGGTTGAGTTTTTTTTTTTTTTTGTTCTAGATCTTTGTGTTGTGCTGTTAATTCTGTAGTGTGACTATTCTTAACTTTCTTCATGTGGGCACCTAGTGCTATGAACTTTCCTCTTAGTACTGCTTTCAAAGTGTCCCATAAATTTGAGTATGTTCTGTCTTCATTCTCTTTGAATTCTAGGACGTCTTTAATTTCTTTCTTTATTTCTTCCTTGACCCAAGATTGGTGCAATTGCACATTGTTCAATTTCTATGAGTTTGTAGGGTTTCTGCAATATGTGTTGTTGTTGAATTCTAACTTTAAAGCATGTTGGTCTGATAAAATACAGGGGTTATTCCAATTTTTTGTACCTATTGAGGTTTGCTATATTGCTGAGCATGTGGTAGATTTTAGAGAAAGTTCTATGTGGCACTGAGAAAAGGGTATATTCTTTTGTGTTTGAATGGAATGTTCTATAAATGTCTGTTAAGCCCAATTGGGTAATAACTTCTGTTAGTTCCTTTGTTTCTTTGTTAAGTTCTATCTGATGGACATATCTAGTATTGAGAATGGGGTGTTGAAATCTCCCACTATAAGTGTGTGAGGTTTTGTGTGATTTGAGTTTTAGTAATGTTTCTTTTATGAATGTGGGTGCCTTTGTATTGGGGGCATAGATATTCAAAATTGAGATTTCATCTTGATGAGTTTCTCCTGTGATGAATAAGAAATTACCGTCTTCATCTCTTTTGGTTAATTTTAGTTTAATGTCTAATTTGTTAGATATTAGGATTGCTACACCTGCATGTTTCCTGGGTCCATTTGATTGAAAAATCTTTTCCCAACCCTTAACTCTGAGGTAATATCTGTCTTTGAAGTTGAGGTGTGTTTCTTGGTTACAGCAGATGGATGGATTCTGTCTTTGTATCCATTCTATTAGCCCATGCCTTTTTATGAGCAAGTTAGGACCATTAATATTGTGGGATATTAATGACCACTGATTGTTAATTCTTGTTTGTTTTAGATTTGTTGGTATTGGTGGTGTTATGTGTGGATTTCCTCCCATTTTCTTTTGGCTATTGGTAAATTGGGATTACCTATTGCCTAAGTTTTTGTGTGTGTAGTTGATTTCCTTGGGCTGGAGTTTTCCTTCCAGAACTTTCTGTAGGGCTGGATTAGTGGATATGTATTGTTTTGTCATGGGATATCTTGGTTTCTCTATCTATCTATAGTGATTGAGAGCCTTGCTGGGTATAGTAGTCTGGGATGGCATCTGAGGTCATTTGGTGTTAGTAGAATATCTATCCAGGACCTTCTGGCCTTCAGAGTTTCCATGGAGAAGTCTGCTTTAATTCTGATAGGTTTGCCTTCGTATGTTAATTGGCCTTTTTTTCTTTGTTTCTCTCAATATTCTTTCTTTATTCTGTATGTTTGGTGTTTTGATTATTATATGGTGAAGGAACTTTTATTTTGTGGTCCTCTCTACTTGGTGTTCTGTAAGCTTCTTATATGTTCATTGGCATGTTTTTCTTTAGGTTGAGAACGTTTTCTTCTATGATTTTGTTGATATATTTCCTGCACTTTTGAGTTGGGTTTCTTTGCCTTCTTCTATTCTTATTCTTAGGTTTGGCCTTCTCACGGTGTTCCATATTTCTTGGATAATTCATGTCAGGGATTTGGTGGACTTAAGATTTTTTTTTTTTTTTTTTTTTTTGGTTAATGAATCTATTTCTCCTAGTGTATCTTCAATGCCTGAGACTCCCTCTTCAATATCTTGTATTCTGTAGTTCCTGATCATTTAGCCAGCTTTCCTATTTCCAGCATTCCCTCAGACTGTTTTTGTTTGTTTGTTTGTCTCTATTTCAGCTTTCAACCCTTTCACTGAATGTTTCTTGCAATTTTTGGTTTGTCTTTTCTTCCAATTCTTATTTTCTCATTTCCTCTTTTAGGGTCTCCATCATCTTCATGAAGTTGTTTTTAGGGTCATCCTCTTCTGTTTCATCTGTGTTGAGATGTTCAGGTCTTGCTAGAATGGAGTCCCTAGACTCTGGGGGTGTCATATTAATCTTTCTTTTGTTAACTGTGTTCATATACTTTTGTCTATCCATCCTCCCTTCCAGTGCATACTGGCGGGGTCTCTCCCTGTCCTGGTGGGTACAGGACCAACGTTCTTTTCCAGTGGGTGCAAGCAGGCCCAATACTCCAATGGTTCTCCTCTTTCAGTGGGTGGAAGTGGGACTAGAGCACTGGCAGACTCTGGATGGACTGACTGGTCTGCTGGGATAGGTTACCCCGTGCATGGTCCCCAGTCTTCAGCAGGCTCTGGCAGGGTACCAGAAGGCAGGCTCCTTCTGTGGGTTAAGGCAGGACCAGGATGCTAGCAGACTCAGGATAGGCTAATCTTCTAGACTAGAAGTCCCCAATTCTCTGGAGGTTCCAAGCAGGGCACCAGAATGCTGGTGATGAAATATTTAATGAGCGTGAAAGGCAATTTTGTTTGGATCTAATGACCTTTTCCAAGCCATACAGAAAGCTTGAGGTTAAAGATTATAAGCATTCAATTATTTACTTTCTCAATACATAATGATTTCAGAAGGCTCATTGACTGAACAATAGGCAAGAACACTGCACTGGTTTCCATTAGGAGTGCATTCATAAGAGAAAAAGTCCTGAATCACTTCAGGATACTTGTACTTTGCCTGGCTTCAATACAAATTGCTTGTGAAGCCGAAATTGCTTATTTTCAAATAATTTCCACACCACAAACAGTAATTGGGCTCTTACTTTATTCAGACACTGCTGCTAACTATAAGTCATCGCAAAAGAATCAGGGTTTCTAACTACCAACACAGGGGAAAAAGCCAATTAATCTTGCTAAATGTAGGAATGTAGATTGCTCCTAATATTAGAGCAATAAAAAGTGTTGAGAGTGGAAGAGGGAGAGAGAGTGTGTCTCCTCTCCACTGCTAAGAATACTTTCTTGCCTGACAAACAGGAACTAACATACTTCTTCTCTGGTGAAGTGCTGTCTGCTTTTCTAGATTCCTCATCACCTTTCTAAATGCAAAATGGTGACATACCACAAAGCTCAGTCACTGGGTTTCCTGTCCTTCACATCAGCATTCATGCCAGATGGTCTAAAACAGCCTGATAGTATTAAATCTAATCTATAGGCCAACAGCTGGAGATTGACCTCTCCAGTCTTGGCGTGGCTTCTGAACTCAGACTCGTATATCCAGCCATCCATCCACTGGCATCTCCACTTGGCTATCTAGAGACACTTTCAACACCCACTTCCAAATCTTGTCATCCTGGGGTCTCCTCAGTACATTATCCCGTAGTTCACTATGGAGCAGAGCACCCACTGGACTAAAGCCCATGACTCTTTTCCTTTGTTCAAGACTCCTACAAGTACACAGCCAAAGAACTAAGTATTTCTTTGCTTAACTCAGAATGGAACCTTACCCTCCACCTTAACTGCCCCACTATTATTTCATACCCAAATTATAGTTTTGTACCCCCAACTGCCCCCACCCCCAGCATCTGCCATCAACCACCTGCGTTTCCAACAGCAGCAGCCAGAGTGAGCCTATTGAAATGCAAATCGGCCATGCAGCGACCCACAGCCAAAGTTAGGCAGAGAAGGAGCCCAAATTGGAGATGGAAACCAGGTCCCTTCCCTGGGAGCTCAAGGAACCCCATGGAAGAGAGGGAGGAAGAATTGTAGGATCCAGGGGGGTCATGAACATCAGGAGAACATGGCCCACAGAATCAACTAAGCAGGGTTCATATGGAATCACAGGGACAAGCAGCAATCAGAGCCTGCATGAGTACACTTGGTCCTCTGTGTGTATGTTATGGTTGTTAGCTTGGTGTTTTGTGGGACATCTAACAGTGGAAATAGGGTTGTCTCTAACTTTTCACCTGCTCTTGGGAACATTTTTCTTCTCCTAGGAATGCCTCATCTAGCCCTCATATGAGGGTTTGTGCCTAGTGTTATTGTACCTTGTTATGCCATGTTTGGCCGATATCCCTAGGAGGCCTGCTCTTTTCTAAAGGGAAAAAGAGGAAGAATAGATCTCAGAGAAAGGGAAGAGGGGACTTGGAGGAGTAAAGGAAGAAGAAACTGCAGTTGGAATGCATTTTAAAAAAAGAAAGAAAGAAAAAATGTAAGTCAGATAATTCAGCCAGTGTTCAAAGGGACCACCAGTTCACTGTTTCACTTAGAGAGTAGGACTTACCACCTACAATGACCTGGAAGGTTCTATATGATGTATTCTACCCCCAGTTTGTGTGACCTCCTCTCCAACTACTCTCTCTCTCTCTCTCTCTCTCTCTCTCTCTCTCTCTCTCTCTCGTTCATAGTACTTTAATCACAATGCCTCATAGCAGTATCTCCTAGGTCAGCCTGAAACAGCCCAGGCATGATCATATCTGTGACTCAGAACTTTGATACCTTCTACATCTTAATCTAGGATTCCTTTTTCCCCAAATAGCCATCAACTAACAAGTTACATTTTAAAAGCCCTTTTCTGACCATCTTATCCTAAATGGAAAGGTCTACCCCCAGTGCTTCCTGCAGTTTATTTTCCCTTGCTTTATGATATTTCTCCTTATAATAAGTCATGAGCTGCATCAGCAAACTTTCATACAAATGCTTAAGTTGTCCAAGAAAGTAGAAAGATTTATTCTGGTTGGAATCCAGAGGTTTTAGTCTGTAGTCATATATTGAGCCTGTAGCAAGGGAAACTACCATGGTGGAAGAAGAACCCAAGGAGGAAAACTATCCACCTCACAACTTTCAAGGAAAAAAAATCATGAAGGTAAGTTATGTCTCTGATATCCATTAGAAAGGTACTCTCCCAACCCAACTTCCTCCAACAAGGTTCACCCAACTCACAGAATCACCAACAGCTGCGGTTTCATTTATGTTGCTTTGACAATAAGCCTGACATAAAGCAACTTAGTGAGGAAAGAATTTATTTCCCTTTACACTTCCAGATTTCAGTCCATCATTGTGGGACACTCAAGGCAGGAACTTCAAATAGGTAGTCATATTACATCTATAGTCAAGAAAAGAAATTAGTAAATGCATACATATCCTCAGCTCAATTTCTCCACTCTTACAAAGGTCATGGCCTTCTAGCTAGGGAATGGTGCTACCCATGGTGAACTGAGTCTTCAGCCACATTAAGTTAATTCAGATAATTCCCCACAGACAGACCCACTAACCAAACTAATGTATGTAGTCCTGCACTGAGACACTTTCCAGGTGATTCTAGATTGTGTCAAGATGACAAGTAAAACTAAATAACACAGTTGAAGACCAAGGTTTCAACACATTAGCTTTATGTCTTTTACTGTCTTCCCCAGTAGAATGCAAACACCTCAGCTACAATTACTTTGGGGTCGTGTTTCTTGCTGTGCTTCCAGCATGAGAAATGGTTATTGGCACACAGTAGGCACTTAGTAAATGGTCATCCAGTGCATGAAAGAATGGGAAATTTACTTCTAGATAGTGAAAGGGGCAGAGAAAATGATGGCATAATGAAAAGAAGTTATACATGTTCTTTTGATTTTTTAAAAAATAATATTTTCAATGTGTTTTCTAAACTTAGAAGACAAGATCCAGGAGGAGAAACATTTGCAGTGATGGAGCTGTTTAATGAACATGATACAGTTTGTCTGCAATTTGTAATCACTTTTATTTAAATGTTTTATAAATGTACTTTAAAGCTTGATATGGTTTCAAGTACTTCAAAATAGTTGGAATTGTTTGAAACACTTCACTATGTTATAAAATCTTTGTTCAAAATTCTTGTAAGTCATCAGCAAATTTAGAAAATAAACTAGTTTAACACCCAAAATGCTTTTGGATTACGCATTAAGATGTTTGCTTTTTAAAAAAGGGGGTGTGTTTGGAAACAGTTGTGAAAGCCAAGTGTCTCCAAATGGACTGTTTTGAATTTTAAAGTTTTTATATTGATAAAAAGAGGGAATAAATAAAGTATTTCCAAGTAACATATAAAATCACACTTTTAAGTATTTTAAGTAGATTTAAAAATCTCCAGAGTACTTTCTCACAGTCTTGTACTTAATAGTAAAAACTTGAAAATGTGTTCTACAATAGGAAAATATGTGTTGGAACACACTGACAATTTGAAACAAATCTATAATTACTTAGGAGGCAAACCTCTGGGCAGTCTGGAGAAACTTTCTAGATTGGGCTAACTGAGAAGAGAAGACTTCCCCTACTTACTGCTAGTGCCATTCCACAGGCTGAGATCCCAAACTGAAGGAAAGAAGAAGGAGGATGGGGAGAAGGGAGAGGAAGAAGAAAGGAAGGAAGAAGGAAAGAAGAGAGGGAGGGAGGGAGGAAGACAAAATGTAAGGTATTTCAAATGGCAAATGTGGAATAGCAAGCAAATCTAAGTCATAGTCATAGTTAATCCTTTCTTTGGATGAAAATCATGTGATCTTTGAGTATACTCCTGAACAAGCAGGCTGGAGCAATACTGTCCTCAAGAAATTATTGTTGTTAGTGAAAGAGTAAGCAAGGAAAATATTTGAGAAACCAGGAGGTAGGTGTGTGTGTGTGTGTGTGTGTGTGTGTGTGTGTGTGTGTGTGTGTGTGTGTGTGTGTGTGCCTCTGGTTCCAGAAGATGTCATCAGATACCCCTTAGGAGCTGCATTTACACACAGTTGTAAGGCTCCCAGAGATGGGTGCTCAGAATTGAAATTCTGCAAAGGCAGCAGGCATTCTACCTGTTGGACTATCTCTCCAGTCCCAATTTTATTTTAATAATCTCCTTTTGTACTATTTTAAGATTTCTTGAAATAAGATAAGTTATCTATCAGGGTTTTAAGGAGTAAAACTATAAAACCAAAGTCAAATAGTCTCCACATCAGATGTTTTGAGATGTTAAGATAAATCCAATTTCTTCCTAACATTTTGAGAAGCTTGAAGTAAAGCACTCAGAAATATTAAGGAATAACTGGCCTATGATAAAATAAGCTACTTATCAACAGTGCAAATCCTGGAGTCATGGAGATAAAGAAACAGCTAAGGACCAGAGAACTTTTCCCAGAAAACATCTGGGTAGCACCAGAGGGTCTCAGAGAGCTGGGTCAAAGAATCAGGTGGTTGCTTAGGTTAACTAGGGAACTAGAGACGCCTTTGATTAAAGATGAACTCATGGATAAAAGGTGATTAAATGTATGTATATGTTTTATAGAATTTATTTTGGTGCAACTCTCAAGTCTGTATTTCTTCCATGATACTTCCAGGCTTTCTACTACTAATATCACTCTGATTTTTTTTTTCTGGAGAGAGGCTCAGTGGGCAAAGGCACTTTCTGATCAGTCAGGAGGACCCAAATTCAAGACCTCAGAATTGGGAAAAAAGCAAAAACAATTGGGCAAGGAGATGGGAGATGAAGATGTGAGAATCCCAGAAGCTTGTGGGCCAGAGGTCCTAGCATGTGCAGCAGAAACACAAGGCATAGGTCTTGTATAAATCCAAGTGTAATGCAAGAATCAACAGCTAAAGTTGTCTTCTGATATCCTCCACATTTACACCAGGGAACACATACATTCTCATGCACACCAATGGAGAGGGGCAAAGACAGAGGAGGATTCAGGGGGGATTGAGGGAGGAGGGGAAAAGGGGAGGGGAAGGAGGTAGGCAGGCAGGCAGTGAGAGAGAGAGAGAGAGAGAGAGAGAGAGAGAGAGAGAGAGAGAAAGAAACAGAGACAAGAGAGATAGAAGAAGGAAGCAAGGAAACAGAGACAAAGGGGGAAGGGAGCGAGGGAAGGAGGAAGAGTCAGAGACAAGAAAGACAAGATGTAGAGATTATCTGCCACCTTCACCCAAAGCTAAAATGACATTTGTAACTCACTAATCCGAGGAAGAGACTCTTCAGTAATTTCCTCTTAGATTTGCCTTGTCTACTAACCCTATCTCTGTGATTTTGACTGATTTTTCAAGTAACCCAGGAGAATAGATAGGTCAGGGGACTTTATCTCTACATTGCAGCCAACACTGTGAAGGTCTACAGGCAAGCACTCTAGCAATGGTTGACCTGGAACTCAAAGGTTCAGGCTCTTGTTTAGGATTCCAAGCAGCTCCTAGAGGCCTCAGCTAGTATGAAGAGAAAAATAGGTCACTCAAAGCTATCCTAGGGCTGATGTAGTTGTTAGAATTTTCCAATAGATGCTTTAATATAATCACCATAACCTCATTGCACATGTTCAGTAAAGTGTCTGGAATGAAGTATGCATCAATAGGGAATGATGGTCAGTTATACTTTACTTAAACACTAGTTCCCTGGAGACATAACAGCAAAACATTATCAAGAACAACATACACAGAGACTAGACAGCAAAAGCTGAGAGTCCATGATTTGTGGGACAATTTTGAGGAAGTCTCTGAAATGGGGGGCTATAGACAAACTGGAAGAAAAACTGATGGCAAAAGTTTGTTCAAATTTGACTATAAATATATACACAGAGTTTCAAGAAAATCAGTAAAGCAGCACATGAAAGATAGAAGGAAAATGGAAAAATCACATCATTATCATATTGCCTGAAATTGGTGAAAAGGAGAAGAATAAAAGCAGGGAAAGGAAAGATTTCTTACACTGGGGAATAAAGATGAGGATGATAGAAAATTCTTTCTTGGAAAGACCACAGTCTAGAACATGGAGGGACATCTTCAAAGCCCTAAAAGAATCATCAACTGAAAATTTCCTGTTTATTGCAAATATGAATTGAAGAAGAACATAAAATAAGAATATATTCTGGCTGCTTTTTAAGAACTAAAAGAATTTATCACTGGCAGTTAGGCACTGCAATAAATTTCAAAGAAAGTTGTTCAGGCAGAAGAACACCAGTGGATGAAAATGTGACAATAAATAAGAAATAAAGAGTACCAGGAAAGTGATCATATGGGCAAATGTATTACATTTGCTTTTGTTTAAATGGACTTACTTCAAGTGTTGCTTTAAAAAGAGTAGTGCCTGGAGAACTGTAAAAGTAATATGTATGGTAGAAGCAATATAAAAAGGGCAGGATAAGTAAAAGGTGGTATCACAAAGGCTGTGTGGTGGTATGTGCTCATGTTAGTGTGGGTGCCCACATAGGCCAAAAGAGATCCTCTGGAGCTAGAGCTATAGAAAATTGTGAGGTGTCCAATGAGGGTCCAGGGAACCAAACTGGAGTCCACTGCAAGAGCAATATTCACTCTCTTCTGCCATCTTTTCAGTCCCAAAATCAGTCATCTGAGTATAGATTATATTAAGTGAATGAATGGAGCCTGATGCAAACTCAGAAGCAAATACAATTATGACAAAATATAGTAGCAGAAAGGAAGCCAGAAAAGGATGTAAATCACAATCATAAAGTATGTGCAATTAGTTCATTAAAATGTAGGAAATAGAGGTAAGAACAATATGAGATAAATAGAAGGCAAATAGCAAGACAATAAATGTAAGTGGCCTAACCTGTGAATTTGCATGTAGACATTATCAAATTAAAAAACAAGATGAAGTTATTTATTACCTAAAGTAAAAATACAATCTTGCCAAATTCTTATATACTGATATAAATATATTTTTAAAAGATAAAAAATATGTATAGTGCTAATCCAAGTTGAAAGAAATATGGTATGCCTATAAATATTATAAGTTAAGTTACAGTGGAAAATATACTATGGGTAACAAAACTTATCCTATCATGTTGGAAGATGACAAAAGCCATTTCTTCCTTCCTTCTTTTCTTTCTTTTTCCTTTTTTTTTTCTTTTTTCCATTTTTCAAGACAGAGTTTCTCTGTGTAACAGCCCTGACTATCCTGGAACTTGCTTTGTAGGTGAGGTTGGCCCCAAACTCACTGAGATCCATCTGCCTCCCAAGTGCTGCAAACAATGGCATGAGCCACTACTGCATGTCTCAAAAGCCATTTCTTTAAGAAAATATAGCAGTTCTGATGGGAGATGTCATTCTGTATATGTTTCTCATACTGGTTACTGAATAAAGCACTGTTGGCCAATAGGAAAAGCTCAGAGAGAATCTGGAAACTGTATGGTATTATATTGTCTTTGTATTGTTTGACTGCTGAGGAAACAACTGTTGAAGGAAATGCTGCTGAATTAATTCAATTTATATATTTTAAAAATGCTTTGACTCCAACATTTAAGTTCAAGGACAAGTTACTTGGGAAAAGGATTTCTATTTTGTTTCCACAGAAAATAAAAGGCTGTGGATTCCTTCCAGACTAATGTGGTTTGAGCAAGCCAGACCCCCTGAAACACAGTTCCTGATGATCCAACATTCAAAACAGCTTGAACAAAGTAGCCTTGCAGACTACAGCCAGGATTTCTGCATCTTCTTAGAATCCCCCATGACAGCGCCCTTTTCCAGCAGGAAGTAGTTTGGAAAGAACGACACCCAAATTCCCAAATATTATTTATAAATGTTTGTTTTCATTTAAGTGGGCTTGGTTATAAATGGTTAATGATCACAGCCAAATCTTTTTAAAGGTAAAAAGGGGATTATGATATAGATATGAATACTTTGTTTTGGAATGGATTTTCATTTATTGATACAATTTAAGGTCAATTTTGTGATGTGTATATTCTTTTGTTTAGGTATTGTGTTTTTCTAGCTCATTTAGAAATGTAATGTATAATTTAGTACAGATTATAGATAGTTACCTATAATAGTCAAAACTTATAGTTAAGTTAGTTAGGTTTTCTAGATATACAGAGATATATTTGAGATAGATAGGCATTCTTCAAACCTTTCAAAGACCTACAGAATATGGCATTTAAAATGGTTTAGGGTTTTTCTTGACAATGAGACATAATTGCTCCTGGCAACACCACCTGCGTCAGACAGGAAGATGGACATTAAAGAAACTCGTTATGGAGTTTGCCTCCAATGTGGCAAGACTAGCCATTTGGACAAGATACTGCTCTTGTCTGGACTGTTTGACTTTGTGATATATAAACTGGACATGCAGGACCCACAGGAAAGTGACTGCTGATTCAAGATGGACATTGTTATAGAATTCCTGCTTCATGGAAGAGTCTGCCAGACAGTGTGCAGGACACAGAGAAAAGTGACTGATAAACTGCCAATACAAGAAGACAGTTTAATGTTTTCTGCTTTGCAGAAGAGTCTGCCAGACACCCTATGGCCTATGGGCTGAAGATGGAAGATTACAAAACTTCCAGTGACTTGCCAGTCAGTGAGTTGTCTCTGTCATTTCTAGAGTTTATATGTTATCTTTCTGTGGTCTTTGAAGGAGTTGAAGACAGATAGTTATGGTTATAGTTTTCCTTAGTTAGGCTTAAAGATAAGTTACATATAGGACTTTAGACTCACAAATATAGGATAGATGATAGAATAGTTTTTTAATCTTGCTAAATGTTAATGTACTAAATATTGTTAACTGTGATTCTTATTTGATAATTGTTGTGTTATATATTTTGCTATGTTAAGTTTAAAACCCTTCTTTTTATTTTAGACAGAAAAGAGATGATGGGAGATGCTATTCTGTATATGTTTCTCATAGTGGTTACTGAATAAAGCACTTTTGGCCAATAGGAAAGGAAGATAGGCGGGACTAAGAGACAAGGAGGAAAGAGGAAATAGGTAGGAGGGGTCAGCATGGAGAGACCGGGGAGACCAGATGCCTGCCTCACTCCCCGGTAAGGAGACCACGTGGAAATACATAGAAATGGGTTAATACTTAAGACAGAGCTAGCCTATAAGAAACAAATAATGGGCCAACAGCATTATATCAAATACAGAGTCTATGTGTGTTATTTGGGGCTGGCGTGGCAGCAGGACAAGACCAGGCAGCAGGCAGAAAAACCGTACTCATAACACAGTACTGTGCATTTATGTAACTAACCAGAGAAACAAACACATATACCAAACTGATAGAATTGCAAGGAGAAAATAAAGCAATCCAGTAACATACTCAGGTGTTTTAACATTTCTCAATAATTGATAGACTGAGTATTCAGAAATGGTATTTCTACTTAAGGAGTACTCCACTCAACATCCATGGAATTGCTGAGAAAAGTCTTCTCATCTTCCCTTTGATGTAGGAATGTCCAATTTTTCTAGCACCACTTGCTGAAAACACCATTTACACACTGAATTTAATTCTCACTATGCATCTATCACAGACCTAGATATAAGTTTTAAAGTTATCAAAAATTCTAGAATAAAACAGAAAACATCCTTTGGAAGCAAAATTGTTGTATTTGAAATGAAAAAAAAAAATGACAACATAAGAATAATCCAAGGGGTTAGAGAGGTAACTCAGTAACTGGATGCTCTTCCAGAGACACAGATTCACTTCTTAGCACCCACATTATGGTTCACTGTCTGAACTCCTATTTCAAGGGAATACAGAATCCTGGTCTAGCCTCTGTAGACACTAGGCACACAAGAGGTATCCAGACAAACATGCAAGCAGAACACTTACATACATAAAATAATTTTAACTGAATAATATTAAAATTAAAAATTAAGTAGATAAGTAAAGATGAAGTGGGTTTTAGCAAAATTTTAAATGTCTGTATTTTAAAGGAAAACATAGGCTAAAGTCTGAGAGGAAATATTCCAGAATATACTTGAAAAAAATTTCAAAATTCAGTTATTAGCAAACAAAACACACTGTGATGTACAATACAATTGTCTGCTACATAATACATTTGAAACCAATCTGAGATACATGAATCCCTATCTCAGGAAGAGAAGCAAAACATGTACTTCACTTTCTTGCCAAGCACTATTTCTAGTCCCCAGTATCACATGCCTATGATGTCACATGGTCTCACTTGCCTGTAATCCTAATAAGAAGAAGGTGGACACACAAGAAGATGGAAGTTCAAGCTCATCCCTCAACATAGTGAGTTTGAAGCCTACCTGAACTACATGTGACTCTTTCTCAATAAAGAAATATATGAGTAAATAAATAACGTTGGGCAGAAAATTTAGGAAAATATGTGGACGCTAAATATATACATGAAAAAAATATTAAGTATCATTAAACATTATAGAAATTAAGGTTAAAATAACAGTAATATACCTTGGCACAGCTAGTGGAAAGGGTACAATTAAATACTGACTATCTCTGTTTGTGTTTCTATTACTGTGAAGACACACCATGACCACAGCAAGTCTTGTAAAGGAAAATATTTGGTTGGGGAGGCTTACAGTTTCAGAGGTTTAGTCTATTATCACCATGGCTGGACATGGTGGCATGCACACAGACATGGTGCTGGAGAAAGAGCTGAGAATTCTATATCTTGATCCATAGGCAAATGGAAATGAGTTGTCTACTACACTTACTCCATACTTCCTCCAGCAAAGGCACACCTCCTAACAGTGCTACTCCCTTCGTGGACCATTTTCTTTCAAATCAAACACTAACTATAGTAAATGTTTGCAAGAACATGGAGGAACTGGAACTCTCATATAGCTAGTTGGACTGAAAAAATGGTACAACTATTTTGGAAATAAGTTGGATAGTTTTGTTTTGTTGGTTTTACTTTAGCATTTGCTTATAACAGAATCTATATAATCTACCTCTATATTGTCCTAAAAAATAGAAATGGTTTCATGCATATAAAGACTCACTAATGGATATTTATAGTGGTTTTATTTGTAGAATTTAAAACAAGTCATGGTCATGAGCACATGTAAAGATGAACCCATTGTGGTATGCCTACAGGATGGGATACTGCACAGCAATAAAGAATAACAAGCTCTAAATGGTTATAACATAATATGCACAGATATGATTCTTTGAATATATTTGGGTCACATAATCTCATAGGGAGCTACAATATTAGGCATGGTTTTGTCTAAGTTAGTATGGCTTTGCTGGAAGAATTGTGTCCCTGTAGGGATAGGCTTTGAGTTACACTATGCTCAAACTATATTCAAAGTAGATGTCGTTTACTTCCTGTTGACTGTGGAACAAGATGTAGAACACTCAGTTATTTCCCCAGCACCATGTCTGCCTGCACGCTACCATGTCCAGCCATGATGATAGTAGACTAAAACTCTAAAACTGTAAACTATCCCAATTAAACGGTTTACTTTATAAATGTTGTCATGGTAATGGTGTTTCTTCACAATGGAAACCCTAAGACAGATGTCAAGACTAATTACTTTGAAAGAAAGAACTCCCCCACCAAGGCACATAATATATTATTCCATTTATATAAATTATACAAAATACACAGGAGGGTAACAACAAGCACAACAGTGATTTCTGGGAACAGGAACTGAGCAAAGAAGTGAGTAAACATAAATGACACACAGGCATACATGGGAGCTCTTGTGTGTAATATATGTGCTCATTGTCTTGACTATGGTTATAATTCTGCAGCTGTACAAAGATGTTCTATTTAAACATGCATTCATGTTTACTATCTGTCAATTATACTTTGATATATTTGTTAAAGCAAAGCAAAACAAAAACAGTACAACAACAAAAATACTCAAAGATAATTGCAAGGGGCTAGGAGGTATGAAAAGAGACCAACACATTCCTAAGAAGCCAGGACAGTCAGACATTTAGGGGACAGCACAATATTATCTATGTTTTTACACTTCTTATTTGAAATGAAATGTTTGTGGAGGTGATTTTTAAAACAATTTTAAACACTGAAAAAATGACATCAAACAAGTTTGTGTCCCAATGGTAATATTTACTAGCTGCCCTTGGAATACACCAATATTTCAGTTTGAAAAAGGAAAGAAAAGAAAAGAAAAGAAGGAAGAAAGAAAAGGCATATGTTTGGAATCAATATGAGAAGCAGCTAGGTTTTTGCTTCAGACACAGCTAGGTTCAGTTCTCATCGTATAGTCAGGTGTCCAGTTTCTCTCAGTCTTGGTCTGCTTCCTCTAATTTTTGCACTCCCATTCTTTTGGTCACTCAGTCACAACAAAATGGCTGTCACCATAGTAGCCTTCCTTCCCTAAGTTCAGTGGGAAGATGGAGCCTGTTGTTCAGCTGATTTCAGGAAAGGCCTCAGGTACTCCAAATGGACTAGTTTAGGCCACATGCTCACCCATTAACCAATCCTTATGTGTCAAGAAATGTGATACTCTGGACCTAGTTAGACTATTAGACTACATTCCATGCATAGTCTGTGCATGGAATGGAACTCCACTCAGTGTACAGAAGGAACCAATCTACATTGGTGGTTTTCTCTAGAAGTGCTGGATAGAAATTTCCTGAGAGAAAACTATTCATCTTGAAAGTAAACTCATGAAAATACAGAATATTTATGAGGTGGGGGGGAACATGCTGTTCTAAGGGGAAGTGGAACATTCTACCATGCAGGGAAGTTCTTTAAGCTCAATAATCAAACAATTCAAAATAGCCACAAGAATTCCTCTAAACCAACTAGATTCACTAGCCCCCAGCCCTTCAAGCATATAAAAAAAGGAAAATACTGCAGAGTGTCACTCTCAAGTAAATCAAGCTACCTAGAAGACTCTCAGACCAGACAAGCAGCTTGGAAGAAACAGAGATCAGCCAGGCTGCCTAAAAGAACAAAGACCAACTGAACTTCCCAGAAGACCCTCCGGCTATTCTGCAGCATGTTGGTTTCTGGAAAGATGTCATGGTTTGAACACTTGTTTTCCCTCAATTTCATGTGGTATTGAAGGTGGAATCTTGGAACGATTAGGTCATAGGGACAGAATTTCTGGAATAAGTACTCTTACAAATCGAGCCTGCTAGTCTCCTCCACCATATGAATTTTAAAGTGAGGCCCATACCAAAAAACAGATCTTTCAGTGAATGGATCTTAGAGGTCCTGCCTAACAATGAGAAATAAACTTTGGTTGTCCATTTTGGCTTATGGCATTTTGTTATAGCATCTCAAATGGACTAAGATGAGAAAAAGTGGGAAATCCCATTCTCGCGATCAAACTCATTTTGTAGCACATGATAGATACATTTTCAGAAAACCATATCCTCAGCATTTTTGCCAGGTTGAGAAGAGGCTTGTGATATCTTATCATATAATAGTAGACATAAAAGCCAGTAAAACAAAAAGAGTTCATCTGTCTCTCTCCAGTTTTTCATCGGAGCAGAGCAGACTTGTGAATTAGGTGAAGACAGAAGAATGGAGAGATGAAACGGGCCCTTGAGAGTGTCTTGAACATCCCAGGAAACAGACACAACATGGTGGTACTTCCCTTCCAGGGACTTAGCTACCTTAGTCTCACAGTATACAATTTATACGAATTCAAGGAAGATGGAAAGGAAGAGAGGGAGGGAGAAAGAATAGAAAGGAAGGGGAGAGGAAGAAAGGTAGGAAAGAAGGAAGGAAAGGAGGGAGGGAGGCAGGCAGGGAGGAAGGAAGGAAGCAAGGAAGCAAGCAAGGAAAGAAGGAAGGGGTAGAGTCAGCAAGTAATGGCTTCTCTGTGACTTTTTCCTTGCTCCACATCCTGTAGGCTGGATGAACAGTGAGCTGGGGTTTGATTGGAAGCACCATGTCCTTCTTGACTATTCACAAAAATGTGGCTCATTTCACAACAGGTAGTCTTCTATGAGTTGATGCACACTGGTAGAGTTGATACCAAAGAAAACAAGTTAGCCAGGGGATAGTACAGTGCTGTGAAGATGAATTCTCCCTTTTGGAAGTCACTGGGCACAAGGTTTGAAGTCAGAGCACAGATAGCCAGGTGAAATTTCACAACAGATAACCTCACAAGAGTGAATCCAAAAAATCCCTATACCAACAGACTAATAATTAAATGCCATCAAATAACACTAATGTCCCCCAGTTTCTAAGCCAAAAGCATAAAACCAGGCTATGCACTTTTTGAAATGCATTTCATTTTTTCTCACCTTCAAAAAAAATATTCTTTTTTTTTTTTAAGACTAGCAATGGCAGTCAACTACCTGGAACTCAAGAGCAAATGAATATAAAATAAAGTGAAGGTGGAAGAACATTCCTTCAAAAAGATATGCTTACAGTAAGCATCTGTTAATGTTGCTTTAAGAACAATGAGTTAGACAGCAGCTGGGAAGTTTAACAGCTGTAGATCTCTTTCTCCCTTGATGAATGCAGCCTTCTTTAAAATGAATGTATTTACTTGTGAAGCCAAAGCTTCTCTACTCTTTTCTTCTTCTCTGATAGCTGTGCCCGCCTTAATGTGTTTTAAATATATCATAAAAACATAATGAAAAACATACATTTATTCAATGAGACTCCACATAGGCTATAAAGCCCAAATCTTATGAAGTTGAATTTTATGGCATTTCTTAAATCCATTCCTTCCATTTATAGTTGCCCCACAATATTGGTTAGAATTTAGTGTTTCTCTCTCCTGCCTTCATCTCCAAAAAAAAAAACTTGTGGTTCCTCATACTGCCTCTTTCTTCCCTCTCCAAATCTCAGGAGCCTATACGCTAACTTTAATTTGCCTGATTTTTCCACTTTTCTTCCCTATATTCTGCCAAAAATTTTCATGTCATGTGAAGAATGCCAGATGGTTCACACAGAAATCACAGTACTTTGGACTAGTGGGATGACACAAGTTGACCTTTTATGTTCACTTATTCAGGAAGGGTTAGTGTCCTAGAGTTCAAGGCCAAATTTGACTCTCGTGTTTTGTTTTGATAAATAAAGTTTTTATTGGAATAAGGGCATGTTTATAGTTTGGGTATTGTCTAAAGTTTCTTTTATTTTGCAACAGTGAAGACCAGTAGTATTAATGGAGATTTTTATGGCTCATAAATCTAATATATTTATTCTATCTGGCACTTCACAGAGAAAAGATGTTATTGAGACACTACTATGTCTGAATAATCTAAGTGCTGTGGTTCCTTCCCAACATTGAGACACTATATTCAGGCTGGTGATTGACAGCGATAGTTGCTACATGTTCTCATACTAGATGGGAAATCAGTTCCTTATCTGTGCTTAAACCACATTGAGATCTCACAGACCACTGTTACAGCAGCAAAGCTCCACTCACAAGGAAGGTGGAGTTGTGCTTCTGATCCTCACTGCTCAGGATGCCCTTTATGAGGGTCTGTGGTAGTCACCATACTGAGGACAGGACTGAGAGTAGCTTTTCCACCCTGCAAAGAGCTGTCATAGTTTATACTCCCCAACCGGCAGCAAAAGAGAACAGATTAAGGGTAAGCAATTCACGTGTGAGCCCATCCCATGCAACCCCAGAGGGCAGGGAAAGGGGGAAAGTCATTGTACTGTAGAAAATCAAGCCAGGCACCAGAATGGGTACTGTCAATGGTTCTGATCAGTGTTTTGGATTACACGCCGAACATGTATTTCACAGTCTTCCCACCAAGAGGGAGCAAAAGTCTTCTCAAAGTTCTCTCCATCAAAATTAATCAGGCACGATCTGAGGGACTATCTATAGGGTTATAATTATTTTATTCTAGCGTGCTCAACATCCATACATATCCTATAGCCAAGACTAAGCCCTGAGCAGAATGAAAGAGATGGAACTCAGAAGTCAGGCCAACCAAGAGACCCTGGATAGATGACTCAAAGGTGAAAACCTGAATTAAGATCCCCAATAACATGTGAAGAACCAGGTGCATCAGTTCATGTCTGTGATTCCACAGTTGGGGAAGCAAAGACAAGATCGCCAACCTACCAGTTTAGGGAACTGGTAAGCATCCAATATAGATACCTTATCTCTACACAAACACACATATAAACACATAGCAATGAAGAAAGGGGGTAAGGAAGATACAGAGACAAGCCAGAGCATAGTGAGATGGTAATAAGGCAGGTCACAACACACTGACACCATTAGATACTGGTATTAACTGAAGGATCCCAGTGGAGGGAAGTCTTAGGTCTGGGGTTAGGGGAAATTGTGATTTTATGTAGAAACTGAGCATGCTTTCTAGGGCTCCCCCTGTGACTGAAAACAATCTCCTTCATTGACTCAAAGTGTTTGAATTGGGAAAAGAGAGTATTTATTCTTCTGATGACACTGCTCCGGGATATATGAAACAAACATGCCTCTCAACCTTCAGGATGTTAGTAATGTTACCAGGCTGTCAATCAAGCTCCATTTTCATTGCCTCTGTCCTGGAAGAACATTCTCTCCTTTGTCTGCACTTCAGGCACATCACTTCTCTTCATTTTGGCTGCATAACAAACTGTCCTTGTAGGAGCAAATCATGTTTTTGATATTTTCCTTTGCTCTCATGACATGCTAAGCTAGTTTGGTCTGAATTTTATAATCTATCAAGTGCAAAACAAGGTATTTTTTAATATTGAACCACTGCAAATTTTCTCATCTTGTTGCCTTTTGTTCATGAACCAATTCAATCAACATTTGGCTCTTGAACATTTAGTGTGTCATTTGTTAAAGGCTGGATGGGAGTGTTCAAAAGTTAATAAGCCAGAGTGCATGTGTTTAGGGAGTTTAAAGTATAATTGTGTTGCCAAAAGTAATCATTAATTTATGTCTGCCCAGCATCCTTCCTTGTCTCCTCAGAAGAGATTATATATTCACTATACAAAAAGGATGACTTTTATGACAGTCTTATTTATATATGCCATGCGCTTTGTGCATATTCACCTTCATTGTATTCTCAACCTCCCCTCATGAACCCCTCTGTTTCCAAATAGTCCCCCTTCTGTTTTCACATTGTGTATGTGGGGTGGGGGTACATGTGTGTACCAAATCTAGGTGAAACATATAAGAGAACACATGAAATTTGTCTGAGTTTGAAGTAATTTGCTCAGTATTATGCCCTCAAGTTCTATCCATTTTCATATAAATGATATAGCTTTGTTCTCTGACTTGAATTAAAACTATGTTGCACTACTTTTTATTTTTCTATTCATCAGTTGAGTGACACCAAGGCTGACTCCATAACTTGGCTACTGTGAAAAGTACAGGGGTCCATGATGTGCAGGTCTCTCTATACTGTGCAGACTTGAAGTCCTTTGGACATGTGCCTAGGTGTGGCATCACTGGATCATGTTATAACTATACCTTCAATTTGTTGTTGTTCTTTTCTTTTCTGAAAACCCTGGCTCACAATAGGCTCAAAGGACTCCCTAGAAATAAGGCTAACCAAACAGGCAAAAATCCTCTACAATGAAAACTTTCAAACACTTAAGGAGGAAACTGAAAAGGATACTAGAAGATAGAAGTAGGTCCCATGGTCATGGATTGGCAGAACTAATAATGTGGAAATGGATGTCATATCAAAATGACCTTATTCATCCAATACAGTCCTCATTAAAATTCCAATGGCAATACTTACAGAAAATAAAAACACTAAACTTATTACCTTTTTTTGGTGCTGTTCTTTATCTTGGGGAGAGAAGGGATGCTTGTCTATCTGTGGGCATGTGGAAGTCAAAGGTTAAAGTTTGATGCACCCAACCTGTATGTGGGTGCTATGGATCTGAACTCAAAGTTGCACCATGGGCACATTCAACTACTGACCCATCTCACCAGCCTCGATTCTTTTAAGGGAACTCTCTCCTCTCTTCCTCAGTATATTCTGAAGTATCCCCCAGAGAAGACCACCTGGACACAGTTCAAGCCAACAGGAAGTGTTTGTTAGCTAACCAATGACTGTACTGGGTGTTTTAACCTGAGTGCAGTCCTGAGTCCTTTTGGGGGTTGAGATTTTAAGCACAGAAAAACATGTCCTGGGTTGACACACCTCAGTGAGCAAGAGCAGTTAGCTAGAAGTGGAACTGTGGAAGAAAAAAAAAATCAAGCTTAGTACAATTAGGAACTTTTCACAGAAATGGACTTTGATGGATTGGGTTTTTCTTCTCAGCGTGGTGGGTGTTGCTGCTTATGTTCCTGGTTCCAGGGCCTGAATGACACTTCCATCATGGCATCAGTTGTACGAAGGTCTGGGGGCTGTCACAGGCAAATATGGCCACTGTCACATTTCCACCACTGAGACATGTGGCCCACACTAGTCAATCAGCTCCCCATACATAGTGATTGCTGGAAAGATAACCAAGAATGAATTGCATGGACTTACATGGGACCTTCCAGGAAATTTTGCTTTTAGAGCAGCTCAGGCTCGAGATGCTATATCTACCCTCCTTCCAAGAGAGGGAACTCTGATAATGCAGCCAAAACAGAGGACACAGAGTAGAAGGATAAAGAGAGTGAAATAGAGCCAGGAGGATATCATTTTCTGCTCTGGACCAAAGACATCTCTCCCAGACATTTTGGCAATAGGTCCTCTGTTACTTTTCTAGTTGCTGTGAACCAGCATCTGAGAAAAGCAACTCACAGAACATGTATTTTGCTGCGGGGTTTGAGGATAATCATGGCATGGAATGTGTAATATTAGACAGAGCCTTGGCAGTGGAAGAGTATAGCACATCTCTCAATGGGCCAGAAAGTAGAGAGGGGTTGGGCCAGAACTGGGCTGAACATCATGCATAAGCACACTCTGTGGGCACACTCCTTCTATATAGGCCTACTTGCTGAAGGTTCCACAAGCTCCCACCAGAGAACACCAGCTGAGGAACCAAATATTCAAACACATAGGCCCAGGGGTGTGATCCTTGATCTTTTTCCAGCCTGATGAAACCTCATTCAGTTTTTATTTTTAATTATTTACCAAATGGAAGGCAATCAGATGAGCACCAGAAAGAAGAGATTTAAAAAAAAAAAAAAAAAAAAACTCATAAGAATAATTGAACTAGCTGGGTGGTGGTGGCACACGCCTTTAATGCAAGCACTCTGGAGGCAGAGGCAGGCGGATCTCTGTGAGTCTGAAGCCAGCCTGTCTACAGAGCTAGTTCCAGGACAGCTAGGGCTGTTACAGAGAGAAATCCTGTCTCAAAACAACAACGACAACAACAACAAAAACGAATAATCGAACCAGTTGAGATGTTTATATGGGGAGGAAAAACGGGCAGGGTAGGTGTCATTTTGTGCTTGGTTGAACAATCTTTAATTGTCTAAATGTTTGAGACATTTTGAAGACCACCAAATCAGTAAGGTCAGCTCTGACATTATTGGGAATGTGTTTTAAGCCACGCTTCGGATTTTGACTTTGGCTAAAGAATTTAACGTCTGACAAGTTGCTTTGCTGGCCTATGAAAGTAAGCCTAAGAGAAGAATTCATCAACGCTGCTTGAAAGCTAATTCTGTTACAGGCAATAGTGGGGCTCAGGTTTCTATCCATTCATCCAGGGGTGCCTGGTCTCATTTATCACTAAAGGTGACTGGTACAAAAGTTCTCATGCTGGCACAGTCAGATTCCTTAACAAACTGATACTTAAAGTAGATTTGGGGATGTAACACCCGAGGCTCAATCAATGTGATCACAGCCAGGCTCAGAGGTCTTCAATCTTGGGTAACTAAACAGCACCATTAAGCATTCAGAGATTTCTTTAACAAACAGTCTTGAAGTGCCTGGTGATTTCAGGAAAGTGCAGGTAAATGTGAGGTGCTATATGTAGAATTCAGCAGGATACACCGTCGACCTTTGAGAACTCAACAACAGTTAGTTCAGATGAAATGGCATGTATCCAACAAGACATGCCACAGAACATAGCTAAACAACATGAATGGCTCCATCCCACTTCCCCATACTCTAGGTAGATAGAGATAACACCAATGGCCGTAGTCATATTTACTTTTGAGCCAATGTAGCCTCTATGCTGTCAAGACAACTCTATAAGTAGGTCTCTCTCTCTCTCTCTCTCTCTCTGTCTCTGTGTGTGTGTGTGTGTGTATGTGTGTGTGTGTGTGTGTGTGTGTGTATGTGTCTGTGCATGTGTCTGTGTGTATTTGTGGGTATGCATGCTTGTATTTCTATGTGTGCATGGAAGTTAGACGACAACCTTGGGTTTTGTTCCTCGGGTATTGTCTGTCTTTTTAAAACATGGTTTTTCACTGGCCTGGAACTCAACAAGCAGCTGAGCTCACTGGCCAGCAAGTTCCAGTGATATGCCTGTCTCACTTCCCTCATGGTTGTATTGGAAGCAAGTGCTCCCACATCAAACTCTTTTTCATGAGCATACTAAGGACCAAATTAAGGCCCACAAGCATTTTACTGACTGATCTGTGCACCCCATCAGTTCCAGTAGGCAGTCTTAGCCAGTCACTTTTCATTCCTGAGATGAAACCTAATTCCCACCCCTGAGCTGGAGTTTAGCCAGGAGAAAATGACCTCCACTTCAGAAGTAAGACAAAGTATTTGGTTTACTATAGGAACAGTAGCTAGAAATACCGGAAGAACATTCTGTATGCACGCAATGGTGCAATCCAGGGCTGGGACAAGGAAAGAGTCACATAGTTTGTATGCAGCCTGCAGAGTAGAGGTAAGAGAGCAAGGAGATGGTCAGAGTCTTGCAAATGGTAAGGAATTCGGAGGTTATTTAGAGGGCTCATGGGGGCGTCAAAGATACTACATCAGTGAGAGAACATGTTTTATAAATGATATTAGGTACAGTCTTTAAGAAGCAGAAGGAAAGTCGAAAGTAAATGAAAATCCTATGATGAGTTCAATCAAAAAGATATATAAGGACGTGGTTGGAAGGTCTGACAGTGATCCCATGACCAGTAAGAAACAGCAATCAGGAAAGGCATCAGAAAGGAAGAAGGGACAGAGACTTTAATGGAATAATCCTGAGACCAGAGAGGATGGAAAAGAAGCAGCAGTAGGCCATGGGACTCTAATTTTAATGTGAGGAGATAGTGAAGAACGGAGTATAGTTCATTTTGGAGCACACTAAGCTAGCAATTCAGGCAGTACACACTACTAATGTGTCCCTGGAGAACCTCAAAACAGAGGCCTGGAATTTTGGAGCATGAAGGCGAAGCTGAGAGTTCCCATTATAATAAAGAAGGAGCTAGGCAGCATGGGTAAGAAGGACAACCAAGGGATAGCTGAAAAGTAAGTCTGTGTTTAGGAACTGTCCCCAGAGGAAGAGAAGCTGATGGAGCAGGCAGAAAGGAGGGGTATCTTCTAAGACAATGATACCTACCAAAGGTCACGGTCAAAAGAATGATGTATACTGAAAAATGCCTTGGGGGGGGGAAACTGAGAGAGAAGCTCCAGAAAAAAAAAGGCAGAGAACCATTTGCCTCTGGATTATTCTTAGAAAAGACTCTGTGCCTCCTGTGACAAACATTTGCATTCAATTTATAAGACATGTTTATTCTTGTTGGATGTTGGAACATGACAATAGAACTAATCTGGTCAGAGAATCCCGAGTATGGATATGCCCTTCTACCTGCTTTCATGCTTTCCCAGATATACTCTATAGTATATGCTAGACAATTGTACTTAAATTGGTCTGTCCTGAGAAAGTCCTGGGAAAGGGCTGCTCTGTTAATATTTAGCATATGCTTATGATACTTACATGATTTTTCTGATCATACTTTTCTGACCATGTTTTCCTAAACTCAAACAACCTTCCTTGGGTCATTGCTTTCTTTGTTACACTCATGTATAAAAGTACACTCAAATGAAGTAATATTATCTACAATATTAGACCCTAGTCCACCCCATTTTTTCAGGCCCTCGGATTCCCGGTCCAGCAGACAAAATCTCCATAGGTTGGCTAAAAATAGACAAACAGCTAGAGATAATTTTCAATCAAATAATATTATTAAGGCAAACTTCTATAACTGCCTTGATATTGACAATGGATAAAGTCAACAAGACCACCCACTGTTTAAGCTCAGAGACCTCAGGTTGGAACAAACTGTGGGGAACACAGCTGGGAAAAGAACATAGAGCTACAACCTCAGCCCCAGTCTCAGATAGGGTCCATACAAACAGCATCATTCAATCACATGCCCCTAATATATTTGTGGTGTTTCCCAAGTCAGGTATTGGCTTGATAGTGGATATCCAGGGAAGACTGAAGGTGTAAGAAGCCATAATCTTGAGGATAGATGCACTTAAAAATATTAATGAAAACATGAATAAGACATTTGTTATTGAGGTCTAAGAGACTTGTTTTTTTTAGTTCTAGGAATTGAACTTGGGACTTCACATGTGCCAGATAAATGTTCTGTGCCTAAGCTACATTTGTAGCACAAAGACCTTGAAGAGTCCTCCTGACTTGGTCTAGTACAACTGGATATGGGTGAATGGATGGGTGGATGGTTGGATAGATAGATGGATGAATATGAATTGATGATCAGTGGAAAGGATCAGGGATAGGTGGAGCATCATTTATAAATGGCTATAGTATGACATTTTAACAGATTATAATAATCCTTTGCCTCTCCCTTCTAGCTAAAATAGAAATTGTTAAAATCCCTTTACTTTCTATACCCATGAAAATAATATTTTCATGGGCACAAATCTTTCCAAACTTTGAATGATTTAAAATAAGATTAAAAGCCAAGCACACAATGGTTCTTATAAACAAATGATAACAATGAGCAAAACCATTCCTATACACACCCCTTCCCTGTGAGGTGTGGGTGGGAGATGAATATTTAGATTGAGGTGTTTTTCCTAGGTACAAGAGTCTCAACATGTCACTTTCCAAAGCTGGGAATCATGAGAGACTAGGACACAGTCCCAAGTCATGTAAAAGATCCATGTTGAATGCAGAATCATGGCATGAACTACAAAATACAAGCAATGAGAGTCTGCCAAATATTTCATAGGCTCCTTTGTATTTCCAAGCTTTCTTTGAGCTTGTATTTTAAATCCATGTGATTATCTCATAGAAATGAACTGTAAATGGGTATGGCACATGGCACTTCTGTACAGATATATATAAGAGCTATTCTGTCTTCTCTGCTCTCCCTTCCTTCCCAAGTGATTAGAAATCTAATTCTGGGTACAATGGCTGACACAAAGGGAAATGTTGCCAGCATGAAAGACTTACCTTTGATGTATTACAACATTCAAATGTCAAGGCTTTCTATTTCGGCAGAGCCTAGTATTATTCTGACCAATGCCTAACACCACTTTACTTCCAGATTACATGGATCACAGAAATCACTTCAAATATGCTATCTATATGAAATGTCATTTTGAAAGGCTCCATAGTCATTCTCGTACTGTTTCACCTTCCCATGTAATTCTTCCAATTCTTGCTTCTAAAATACGTAAGCATTTCTACTGTTTTATTAGTCCTCCATGCTCACTCTGGATCCTACTCCCCCTCCTCCTCTCCCTCTCATCTCTTCCTCACACATTCATTCATTCATTCATGCATACATACATATTTCTGATCTATGCAAAATCATGACATTAACATCTGTATTTATCCAAATTAGACACTAGATGTTTATCTTACAGACACAATATTAAACTACTGAAGGACAACAGAACATTGCAGCAGCAATAAGAGACACAAATGATATCACATCTATGCATAGATAGGTATTTGGCATAAAGTTTAGTATCCTGTGTATAAGACAGCCCATTAATTGTTTTTAAAGACCCATGGCTTGGAAGATGCATAATCTTTTATTTCTGTAGCTTTGTAGGCAAATTTTAACTATTCTCTCTCTTTTCTATTAAAGGGAATACAGAAAACTGAGAAAATTAATCTTTTCAATCCTCTAATATAAATATGAAGGAAAGTTGTGAAGACAAAATAAAAGAAGTACAGAGAATAAGGAATGTTTTTTGTTTTCTTTTTTGCTTGTTTGGGTTTTTGTTATTATATTGTTACAATTCATCAATACTGTTCAATAAAAGTTTTAGATGACAGCTCAAGACATAATTTTTTTGAAAGTTGTAGGTTTAAAATAAAACTGCCCTTCCTATGCTCTGCTGATCAGTGCACACAGCAATTACTGTACCTGATGGAAATAGAAGGTAGGCTCTAGGAAAAATAATAAACAATAAAGGAATCATGTTTAATTTTAAGCAATACCATTACCCATTGAGCTATTTAAATGTCTACAGTAAAACAGCCACATCTCTCGCCAAATATTATTACAAAATCATAATTACTTTTCTATTTTTATTGATCTATTCATCTACCCATTCACTATATTCATCAATCAATCCATTCATTTACACATCCATCAAGTTAACTATCTTTCTTACCTCCCATTCATCCATTCACTGATCCACTCACCCATCCATCTCACCATCCTTCCAACCATCCATTCATTCCCCTACTCATCCATTCATCACCTATCTATCCATTCATCCATCTATATTGTCACATATCTATTTATCTATCCACATAAGCCAACCATCCTTCCCACTATCTATTCACTTATTCATATCCTCATTCATCCATGCCTTTACCACCATTGTCACCATCTATCTACCCATTCATTCATCCATCCACATATATCATACAAATGTTTGTATTTTACATCCTTTTCACTATCCATTCATTCATCATCCATGCTTATACATCCACCATTCATATTTCCATACAGCTACTAATACATACTCATTGCATTTATCAAATGTTCAATTAGTCTATGTAATAAAAAGCTGTAACCCTCAAAAGGCTTGGTAAAATATGCAAACCCAAATTGGAGGAGGGGTTTGACACAGAACAGAAAATATGATGCATGCTTAGAAGAGGGAGTCCCTCAAATGAAGAAGGAGGTGTTGACTGTGGAGAACACTAGAGGTGCTAAGGAGGCCCAGGACACTAGAAGACAAAGCAAGGATTAATAAACACCTACCCATCTCCAAGCAGGTTAGCTGATGATGATATGCACAAGTGTTGCAGATACTCCGGGAAGCTCAGGCTATAAGCCACAGCAAAGGTATTAGCATTTTCTGTTGGAAGTACAGATCAAGGTGGAAGATATGTTTGACACTTTTCCTCCCTCAACATTGTTAAGCACAACTTTCCACAAAGCCTTTTCAAGTGGGGACCACAATCAAAATGTCATCATCTCACCTCCTCCTATTCTTCCAATCTCTCAAAAAAATCACAGTCTAAAAATAAAAGGCAGAACATTTCGGTATTATTTATATGCCACTGTCCAAAGGCACAGTTTCATTTTGTTGGTTGTTGGATTTTTGTTTTTATGTTGTTATTTTTAATGTAAAGTTTTACTTTTCTGCTTTTCTGTTTTAAATACTGTCTCATATTTATCCTTAGAGGATTTCACACATGTATAGTATCATATGATCAAAACACTGTATTTCTCCTGACCTCTCTTGAACCTCCCCCAATATATCCTGCTTCCAACTTCCCAACTTCAAGGTGTGTGTGTGTGTGTGTGTGTGTGTGTGTGTGTGTGTTCCTAAAACAAACCAGTGCTGTCCATGCACATGTATGCAGGATCCTCAGCTACCCTTAGCTGAACTTGAACAACCTACCACGTGCTCTTGTACAGTATTCTCACTTATCATAGACAACATACCATGTGCTCGTGTGCAGGGTCCTCACTGATCATAGACAACCTACGATGTGTATGTGTGCAGAGCCTCATCTGAGCATAGATAACCTACCATGTGCTCATGTGCAGGGTCCTCACTGAACATAGACAATCTACCAGGGGCCACATTCCCAAAAAAAAAATGATCCTCCTTCCCCAGCAGCCAACTACCAACAGCTCTTCAGCTAAGGGTGGCCTGGGGAACCCCTGGGATCCCCACTGGGATTGTGACTGGTCTGATCTTATGCAGGTCTTGCACAGGTGACCAAACCCTGGACTGTTCTTTTTTTTTTTTTTGTTCTGCTTTTCTAAAGACACCTAAGGCTTTTTCCTGACCTCCCTACCCCAACCAGCATTCAAGTCTGCATGTCTGCTCCTGGGATCTCTGTTTCAGAGAGCCACAAGTGCCCCATGAATCACCCAACTCTCTCCTGTTTTCCACTTCTCCCTTCTGAACTCCAGAGACAGTGTCCTGGGAATGCTGTTTTCCTATCATCCACTGCACATTTAATCAAGGCCGCTAATCAACTGTGAAGTGCATAGCGGATGTCAGCACAGTTTCCTGTGTGGTGATTGATGCGTTTAGCAGTTTGGTCTTAATGTCTTTGTTCAAAATTAGATGACAACAGAATCAAGATTAGTATCATGTGAGGTTTTGTTGTTGTTGTTGTTTTCTAAAGCCAGGTGATAACTGCTTGTGGGAACAGTCACCTCCTGGGACTCTATCACAGGGCCAGTGTTCTGGTGATTTAACACACAACCTGGATAGCTTTGATCCTAATAACCAGAAGCTTTTGCAACCACCATAAAGTCCATATAATACAAAAGATTATCTCCCTTTTCCAAAATAAAAAAGAAGAAGAAAAGAAAAATGAATGTTTGTGTATGTATGACACATGCATTGAATAAAGGTCTAAACATGCCTTCTGTCAAGAAGCTAAACTTATGTAATTCTCTCTCCCCTTTCAAACTTTCCATTTCTCCCTCCTCCCCTTTGTTTTCCTCCCTCCTTGCTGTCTCCCTCCCTCCATCTCTCCTTTCTTCCTCTGTTTATTTCCCTCTCTCCTCTCCCTCCCTCCTTCCCTTTCTCCCCCTCCCCACAACCTCCTCTATCTCCTCACCTGTCTCTCATTTCCTCCCTCCCTTTCTCTCTCCCCTTCCTTCTCCCTTACTTACTCTTGCTTCTTCCCTCCCTCTTTCCTCCTCTCTCCTTCTTCCTCCCCCTCCCTTCCCCCTCCCTCCATCTCATTTTTCTCTTCTTCTCCACTTTGCAAAATAAAAGCCCACATAAATACATCAGGCAGATCCACCAGGGACAATCCCTTATAACTATCTCCCTTCTCGCCACCACAAGGTTCTCTTAAAAAGGTACGATTGTCCCTCACCACTCAAGTCCGTCTCTGACATGGTCTGGAAGTGTCTAACCTGACATTTTAACCCGGAATTTGGCAGTCACAATCTTCACTTGCCATCCTTTGTTCCCTCCCACTCCTCTTTCTTTTTTGATTAATCAACAATGCTGCTCTGTAATAATCCAAATGAACATCTTGATAGATTGCAGCCATTACCGGCTTTTCCACAGAGAGATGCTCTCGAAATGTTCATCAGGTTTGGGGGAAGGGGGGCTGTGGAGGAGTTCTTGCCAGTTTTAATAGGAAAATCTAATAAGACTAAAAGCATTCATTTCAACTCGATGGGGAAAGAATATTTTTTTTAATTATTAAGTTCTTAAGAAAACAAAATCACATTATTACACTATGAAATTGAGTCAACTGCAGAAGATTCTGCATAATAATAAGTAACCATATTATCTCAGCTTTTAAAAACAATCTTCATTTAGCTCTTAGACAGTAATTTCCTGAGAATGCAGAAATTTGAACATTTATTCTTTCCTTTCCATTTTCACTGTTAAAATTTCATATTAGCATGCACTTTAACTTATTCAGGAAGGAGCCACAGTGTGGATGGGTCCTAACTAGGCAGAGATTGGCATCTAAATATAAACTGGATTTGTCTTTTCGAGAAATCTTCAACAACTGTCTGCTGTAAAATTATTAGGATTGTGGGCTGCTTCGTGAGTAAAAATCCCTTGCTGTTACAGAAGTCTGAATGAACTGTCAGTCACTTTGTATTATTGAAAACCTCGGGTTAGTCTTTCAGACTCAGTCATGTTTGATTGAAAGTATCCATTTCCTATGAAATTCTAGATCGACTTTTCCCCATTCCCTCTCCAATTATTGGTCAATTTTCTGTTGCCATTACAAAATACCTGAGGCTGGTTACTTCATTACTCATATTTAAAAGGATTTATTTAGCTCATATTTATAGATTTTTAGGGGTGGGGTACAGGGCCAGTACAGTAAGAGCCCACATAGCTGTGTCACACATAGACAATGGCATCGTAGGCCCATTTCACAACTTCTTAACAGAACCACACTAGACACCAATCTGCTAGTGCAAACCACTCTTAAACTATAACATTTATTGCAGACTAATACAGGATGAAGACCCTGTGCAGCAGGGACATGGTGGGGCAGAGTGTTAGCTCACATCCCTGCTCTCCGCATGACTGCTGGTAATGTGACAAAGTGGGGGACTGTAAGAGTTAAAATTGATTGTGAAATTGGTAGCACCTAGAACCACCCCAGAAGACAAACCTCTGGGCATGTCTGAGTCTCTTCACCGGTTTAGCTGGGATTGAAAGGCCGAGCCATCCCATGGCTGGGGTCATGAGCTAAACAAAAAAGGAACGTGAACTTCCTGGCTGTGGGTCAGATGAGACCAGCCACCTTATACTCTTAGCATCATTGGCTTCTCCATGGTAAATGACCACACCCTCCAACTGTTTAGCCAAACAAACTCTTCCCTCCTCAAGTGGCTCCTTCAGGCATTTGATCACAACAATGAGACAAGTCACCCAATCAGACACAGAATGACATGCTATTTGGCAGTTACCCCACAGCTAGGTTGAGCTCACTTCTTGCCTGATCACAACTGATGATTTATTTCTTTGTCTTGGGATCTGAAGACAATGAATTGGGACTCTAGCAGGTACTTATGGTAGGGGTTCTACTCTATTACCTGCACCAACAAGCAAAACCTCAGCTCTGTAGCTTAACTTTAAAGTTCCTTCACAATCTTACCTTTACCTCAGTGCCCGCCAAAAAAAAAAAAAAAAAAAAAAAACCCTGCCACCAACTCCACTTTGCAACACCATGGAACCTCTGTAAGTTTGCCAGATATCTATTTCCTGCCCTGGTGATAAACTACTCTGGCAAAAGCTACTAAGTGGGGAAAGAGTTTATTTTAGCTGGTAATCCCAGGTTACAGTCCATTGCAGCAGGGAAATAGGATGACAAGGACTTAAAACAGCTGGTCACATCCCACTTGCAGCCAGGAACTCAGAGAAACCAATGCCTGCCTGCTTAGTTCTCTGCCTGGCTTTTCTACTCCTATACAGCCCAGAACTCAAACTCTGAAATGGACCCACTGGCTTTCAGACTGGGTCTTCCTACATCATTTAAAACAATCAGGACAATCCCCAACAGACACACTCACAGAGCAACCTGACCAAGACACTCCCTCACCGAGACAATCCTTCACCTAGACCCCCTTCTCAGCTGCTTGTACACTGTGTTGAGTTGGCAATTAAAATGAAGCATCATAGTACTAAAGAGATGAATCAGCAGTTATGCGTACTTAGAGCTCCTTGTAAGAGACTTGGTTAAATTCCTAATGCCCACATAATGGTTCACAATCTTTAATAACTCAGTTAATGAGGATTCAATGCCATATTCTCACCTCCAAAAGCACGAGCCACCAGCTAGTGCATATTTATACATATAGTCAGAACACCCATACACATAAAATAAAAATAAATAAATATTTTTGGAAGAACATTAACCATCATGCTTCCCTACCCTCAGTTAAAATATCTGTCCTCCAAGGTGACCTGAGATGTTTCAGTCAATGAATAGGTGGAAAGTGTGGAAATTCCTGGTTCACCTGCTTCCCTGGAACTCTGAAACGAAGGACTCTGTAGCTACAGGAGTTCAAATCCAAGAGAAGAATGGAAATAACCAAACATATGTGTAAGTCATTAGGACACATAGGTGACATGTTGTTTTTTGTGTCCATTTACCTCTTAAAGGCAATCACAGCTTTTCTACAACTGAAGAGTCAATTGCAAAATAACAATAGACAGGCCTTATGCAAAGGCTCTCATGAAATCAATTTCTTTTACAATTTCCATCATTACTCCTAATCAATGATGCTGCTTCCATAAGGCAAATAAAACTTTTAAATGACACAATAGAATAAATTATGGATCATGTCAATGAATGTTACTTCATTGAAAAAAATGTACATGCATTATACACACACATAAACACAGCATGTAAGTATTTATGTGTGTATGAACATAGATATACACAACTAGACACATGCATTTACCCTATCACTCATATACACATACATGGATACAAAAGGTGGACTTCCATCATATCTTTTACATACTGACTTGAATGCAGTCTTCTATGTAAATTAAACACAGGGATATTTTCTTTAAAAATCAAAATAGAATCCTTAGGTGATGCCAAAATACCACAGTCTACACCTGAAACAAAGAAGTAGAAAATATTCTATACTTAAATAGAAATCAATAGTCTTTCATGCATTGGCAATTTATAAGTGTTTAGAATAGAATTTCCTATTGAGTTGTTTACCTCCAGCCTCTCTCCAAACTAACAGGATATGTGGAAATATTCTCAAATTTAAGACTATTTGCTATAAGTGGGTAAAACAGTTCTGCTTCAGTCCTGAAATGACCTTTGTTTGAGATCTCATTATGCTATCTTTGGAGAGAAAATACAAATTGAAAATTAGTTTGAGCCTTCACTTTTCTAGGTTTAGCAAAAAAAAATTCCATAATGGGCTCTGTAGTGGTGACAAACCTGGAGTCTTAGGAGAGGCTGGGTACCTGAGCACCTTCTCTGATGGGAGCTCCATTGACTTGAGTCTCAGGGTCCCTCAGAGAGCAGAGCTGCACACATACAACTAGTACAATCTCTGCTGTCTGCCTCACAGGCTTTCCCTGCTGGGTAACTTAGCAATTTCTTCTACCTAGGCCAGAACACCATGGGTTTTTTAAGTATAACTTAAAATTCATCGCTCTTGCATTTGATGCAGACAGGGACTACAGGGAAACATAAAGGCTGGTTAGATCTACAGGAAGCAATAAAATCAACACTAGCTGTCTGCAACTTCCAAAACATTACACTGCGGACTTGGCCTGTTTGTTCCCCCATCCCAGGTTGTATACAATGATACACACTTACATACCATACACATGCACACCACACACGCACACACACACACACACACACACACACACACACACACACACACACACACACACGGTAATCAAGCCTGGATTCAAACAGTGCTATAATACAAAGAGTGGTCTCTTTAAGTCGTGGTTTCTGTTCACTCATTGCTTATGTAGATAAGTGACTGTCATTTATTTTTTTAAAAATTCTAAGCTTTTCCTCCACTAGGAATTTCAAATTTTGATGGTGTGGAGACCCAGGAAAATAGTAACACAGACAATCTGAAAGTACATGATGAGCAAAAGCCTCACATACATATGCAGGGTAAAAAATCTGCTCCATCACTTTCATTCTTTCAATGTAAAGCTGGAGGCTTTCAGTCATCTAAACAGGTTGCAAAATGTTTTGCTCAAATGAGATCAAATCTCATCCAAATACCCGTAATACAAACAAGGGTAAGATCAGTTCCTCTGACCAAAAGGAAAAAAAAAAAAGGAATCTTGCAAGATCACCTACCATGGGGAAGGGCCATGGCTTGTAATAGCCTGTGCTGTACATCCTAGGACCCTTGTCACTCAACAGGGAGCATCTAGGCTAAGAAAGCTGCAGCCCATGAACCAACAGCAAGGTTTCAATACTGTAAAACTAAAGGTTTCGTTGAAGTACAATGATGACCATTTGAGTTACAGCGACCATGGCTTTGACTGTTCTTCCTCTACAGTGGCAGAGCTGAACAGCAACAAGTTCTAGAGGGTTTACTTCATGTTTCTGGTTATTATTTATAGTTAATAATTAACATTGACTGTCATTGTTTAGAATCTTTCTACAAATCCATTAGTGATTTTCTTAGATGGGGTGGTTGAGGTAGGAAGACCCACTATAAATGTGACCAGCTCCATGCCATGGACTGGTGTGTGAAAATGAAGGCAAAGGACAAAAACAGCTAAGTAACACATTGATGTTTCTCTACTTCCTGACTGTGGATGTGGATGTGACCAGCAGCCATGTCACCACAGGCTGTATCTTAAAATTGTAAGTTTAAAAATGTTTTTAAAATATCAAAACAGTCCTTCTTTCCTGAAGTTACCTTTGTTTTGTATTTTCTCATATCAATGAGAATTGATAGGGTGTCCCTTAATAGAATATGTGCCACCTCTGTTCTAAATGCTTGTAACATAGTTCATGGACTAGAGGTAACCATCAATCATCCTTCCAAGAACTGAATTTTGTACTTTTCAAGAAAAGAGTGCCAAGTTACTGTTTGAAACACTTCTCCACTAGAAATATAATCAATTTTAAATTATTATTATTAAATATCATCATCATTATTATTGGTGGTGGTGGTATATATATATATATATATATATATATATATATATATATATATATATGTGTGTGTGTGTTTGGGTGTTTGTCTGAATGTATGTCTATATAACATGTGTCTGTAGTGTCCAATGAGGCTAGACGTGGGCATCAGATCCCTTGGACTGAATTTATAGGTGGTTGTGAGCCATAATGTGTATTCTGGGGACAAAATCTCGGTCTGTTGGAAGGGCAGTGAGTGCTCTTAGGGGTTGAATCATCCCTCCAGACCTAACAACCAAAATTTTACAAAATTAAAGGGAATAGAGTAAACATTTGGCTGGCTTTCAAATAATTAGTCATTGTTCTAAACATAGACCAATACTTCATGAGATATTTTCTATTGTTATTGTTGTGGTAGCAAAATAAACCTGACAAAAGCAATGTAAGGATTCAGGGATATATCTGTGTTTCTGAGTTAGAAAAGGGTATTGTGTATCACAGCAGGAAGGCTCAGGTGTCAGCTTATGAGAGAGCTAGCTGAGCTGTGTCCAGAGTCAGAAGTGGACAGCAATACATGACACTTGGCTTGTTCTCTCATGCAGTCTAGAATACAAGCCCAGGGAATGGTGTTCAGAATGAGACCTCCTTCCTCAGTTAAAAATCTCTTCAAATGCTCTCAGACACGCCCAAAGGTGTGTGTTCCCAGTGACTTAAATCTAACCAAATTGGTATTAAACACCAACCATCCCAAGAGGCCACTCAACCCAAGGCCCTTCAGGAAAAGAAATGCTACAGTGCTCAGATGGCTCAGGTCTCACACCACCCATAGCTGAGTCATGCAAGAGAAGCCTAGACTTGAAAGGTTTTGCTTTTCTCTTTTAAGAAGAAAAAAAAATGACAAAAACAATCAGTTCTTTGAAGTCGCGGTCATTACAAAACAAACAACAAAAGGCGACCCAGTTATTTAAGCAAAACTGTGGAAACTCCAAGATACATGACAAAAATGAAATATTAGCAATACCAGCAGCCCAGGAGATCAGCATTTCTAATGCAGCAGGTGGCATTTATATTGTCACTCAGTACTTACTTCAGTATGTGGAATGTTCTGCCTCACCACAATATGTAATGCAAGGCTTTAACCAACTAGCTAATGGCTGCACTTTTGGAAGGCATTTCATGCCCACCCACCTTTTTAAAATGACACTGACTCTAATTTGGTTAATTGCAGCCTCCCGAACAAGTGTCTCTCTCAAACCTGTCATGCTTTACAATGTCCTGAGAGAGGGGGGATGGTTCCTATGCATAGATACTTCAACTATCATACTACCTTGTCTCAAGACGGAGATTTGTAAAACAATGGGGGAAGAGATACTAGCATCCATTGTGGTGTCATAGAAAGTTATTAAGAGTCCTAAGGGAGGAGATACATAAACATAAGAGGAATTATATATGTGCATATGTGTGTGCATATATATAAACTTCCTTTAAATGTATGGGCAATATTAACAACACTGCTCTAGTTGCATTTCAATAGATCCTGGAAGCAGCTCTCCATTTGAACCAATTAGTAATTATTTCTGAGACCCTATAAGTATCAGGATGACTAATTTAATGAGCAAAGTGACCAGCATTTACAGCCCTCCCAGGTGGGAATGTGAAAGGCTGGCTGAGAACAAAGACAAGGCAGCTTCATAGTCTCTTGTAAACATGAAAATTGGGATTTTATTTCTTGGCCATGTATGTTTGCTTATATTTCATGAGCCAAAAATGGCATTTTCTCACTCTCCTGGGTGCTAGCAAGCTTTCTGGGTGTGTACATGCTCCTGTATCAAAAATTCCTTGGCCCTTAAGAACCTATAGTCTTTTTGATGAGTCCCCACTCCTTACATAATGGCTGTGTCTTCATACAATGTACCCTAAGCTCTATTCAGTTAATGTCTGCTGCATAATTTACACTCACCTTTGCTGGCATGACAAAGTCCATTCAATAGGGTAATGCTATTGTCAAGCTGAAAATCCCATAGATCAAGAAGCACACTTCCATAATACAAGGTCTGAAAACATGTAGTAGTTGCTAAATAAATATTTCTACAATGAAGAAATGAAAAGCCACTGTGAATTGAAAAGCCCCCTTGGATATAGGAAAATACATTCATTTCTAGCAAATATGATATGGGTTTAAGTCAAGACCTGACCAGCTTTTATTGCAAAGGGCCAATTGGAAAATAACTTAGGCTACCAGGTGATGTAAAATGATTACATTTTATGGTTATAATATGGAAACAGTTATAACTAATATGCAAATGAATGGCTATGGCTGATTTCTAACATAACTTGACTTACAAAGTCCAATTATTTGTCTTTCTTGCTAGCAATAGGTACCTAACTCACCATAATGCAAATGAGAAAGTAAAGATAATACAACTTTTAGATAATAATATAGTAATAATATAGTCATGTTTCTGCTACTAGATATCAAAATGTGTATATGTAAGATCCAAAAACAAGTTACAATTCAGGAGAATGATTTGCAAGTGGCATACAGTGTTAGGTTAAGGATAGGATATTATGCAACTATGAAATAAACAAACTACTAAACTACCACTGTCAGTGCACAACAACAATAAGCACAATGTCTTACAACCCAAACATTGTGTACTAAAGACACTAGGTATATATGTGTACATATGATATAACAGCAAGGAAGGAAAAGGCAAGCTATGGCATGCAAGAAAATGTATTGCCTATATAAAGAGCAAAATACATCTGATCTTTATATATTCTCTCTCTCCATATGCATGTGTGTGTGTGTGTGTGTGTGTGTGTGTATACATACCCACATTCACATTTAAGTAAGGGAAAAGCCAAATAGTGAAATAAATAAAGAAAAGAATAAAAAGAAAACTGCCAAAATACTATACCCAAATGGTTAATAAATAAATGTGAACATGTGACCAAGGTCATTATTATCAAGAAATATTAGTATCATGAACAAAAATCACCATCATGCATTACCACATACCCACTTAGATGGTAAAAATTAATGACTATAATGCCAAGTATTGATGAAGATGCTATCTAACAGAACTCTCTCACACTTCCCTATGAATGAATTGTCTCAGTCCCTTTAGAAAACAGTGTGTCCCTCTTCCATGAACATACACTCTTAGGTGATACCTAAGGGGGAAAATGCCTACAGAAATATACCGATAAGTATGTGCATAGTTGTGACTAGAGAAAAGGACAGGTTTAGTGGATAAGAACAATTGTGCAATCAGAAGGCCTTGATTTTGACCCCAAGTTGCATAGAGGAGCTTGAGTTAAACCTGCACTGATGTGTACTGGAAGAAGATGCCCCTTCTATGTGCTTTATGAACTAAACATCATGTCCATGATGTCAACATGTTTAAGAAGAATCTCAGTAATCTGAGGCCTTTGAGATTAAGGTAAGAAGGCAGGGTCCATACAGTGGGATCAGTGCCCTCCTATGAAGAGATTCAAAAGGGTCTTTTTCTCTCTGGACATAAGAAAGACTTCCTTTTGCAGTCATAAAGCCAGCCTCCCCTGACACAGGCCAGACACACACTGACCTTGAACTTCAAGCCTCCAGAACTGGCATAATTAAATATTTTCTGTTTAGGCCACCAGCCTAGAACTGGGGACTGAGAAGTGGAGTGCTGGTCTAACATGCACCTGGGGGCTTTAGAACTTGCTGGAAGTGGCAGATGCTCCAGGAGTTTTGCCTCAGGGTAGCACATACACTCTCATCTCTGATTCATTTGGTGGCTATTTATTAATAGATGAGACTTTGAACTTCAGAGTTTGGAACTGATGCCAGAATGAAATGACTGTGGGATGTTAAAATGGAGTGGGTGGGTTTAGGGTATTGATATGGGAAACAAGGACTGAATGCTACTAACTGAAGGTAGCCTTTCCTAAACTGGTAATATGTTACAGCACCATGAGTGACGACGCTCTCAGGTAAGGGGCCAAGTTCTCAATAAAATCCCTTTGAAATGCATGTCACAGAGAAAAGAGAGCTTCCCTGTTGTTACATTTCACACAAAGCCAACCACCACACATCCATGCACAATAAAGATAAAAGATAAAGCTATAGGCCACATGATACCTGTAGGACATTGGCAATTTGCCTAACCACTGTGTTCAACCATCACATCACTCAAGACTCTGGGACATATCACAGTATCATATCTGTTTACTGTTACCTATGAAGGGTTTTATGATGAGACAAAAATGGGAGAACGATGAAAATTAAAAGTAATGATGATATCATCTGGCAGGTCATTTCCTGGCTCATAACACCATCACATAACACTTAGTTTTCAAAAGGTTCCTAGAGCTTAGTGGGTGGAAGCATTCTGTAAATCATAGGACAATGTGAAAGTATGTATTGTTGACTTAAAGGAAAACAGTAAGAGCCAAGAAGTATCCATCTGTCATGGCAATGGACCCAAGAGAGAAAGAAGGATGGTGCTTGCTATGGGAAGGTACTCTCCCCACCCCAGTCTGTGTCCTGAGTATCAGGAACAAGGATACACACACACACACACACACACACACACACACACACACTCATATAAGCACACAAGCACACATGTACACATGCATGCACATACACACACTCATATAAGCACACAATCACATATGTACACACGCATGCACACACACACACACAATTGCACACATATACAGAAATTTTCCAGAACGTTATCTGATATTGTCTTTCAAACAAAACATAAACTTTCTAAAATAGCTCAAGTAGTCAAAACTACTCAGTCTCCTAGAATAAATGTCTCCCACAATACTGCACTCTCCAGGTAAGAGCTCTACCAACACAGCCCTTATCAGCCTCTTTAGGACAAACAATATTAGTCTTGCCTCTGTGAGTTAACCTCCTATGATAGGACAGGAGTCCAGAGTCCACCAAAAAAGCAATCTCAACTCAAAACCTTCCTTACTGGAGAGCTGAGTTTCCAACATCCTAGAAGCTCAACTTGTATCTCCATTTCTATGGAGCATACTTAATAGAGCAGAGCATAGAATCAAAAGAAAAGCAGACTAAAGATCCCCCTTCTGACTCTGGGAAAAAATTGAGAAGATAGGAGATCATATTCTGAAATGGTGACAATTTCAGCACCTAAAAGGCAGAGACAAGTAGGTTCTTGGACCTTATGGACCAAAAAGCTTAGCCTGCTTAATGAGTTCTCTACAGGAGAGAGACCCTGCCTCAAATAAAAGAGGACAGTTCCTGAAAAACAACACTTGAGATTGTTCTCTAGCTTCCACCTGCAACACACACATGTGCATATGTACTTATGCATACACCTATACAGATACAAAGAGAGCAAAGAGAGACAGACAGAGAGAGACAGAGAGGGGGAAACAGGCAGGCAGACAGGCAGGCAGGCAAACAGAAAGAATTAGAGGGAGAGAGCGATGGCTTTTTGTCTTTGTACAATTCCTACTTGATCTTCATACTGCTTTAAATTTTGCATCTAAACTGATGTCTCCAACACAACTTGGGGATCAAAAGATGGTTGGTTATTCATTCAGATATTCACTATGTAGACCCTCAGCTCAGATAACAATGTAGGTGGCAGCTCTTTGCCATTATGAAACAGTCACTGGGAAGCAGGTACCCACATCTGCAGCCACCTATGCATCTGTATGGTAATGTTTAACACACTTGACCCAAAAGAAAAAGAAGGAGTAATGGGGCAGAGTGCTAAGCATCACTTCCAGACCTGGGACCTAAAGCTTCCCCTCAATCCACAGTTCTCTCTCTTCCCACTTCCACTGATGAAGATCAGTGTCTGCAGGAGCTACAGCATAAAACTGGCCAGTCCCACCAGCCATCCCCCAAATAATGACATGGAGACTTCTTATTAACGATGAAAACTTGGCCTATACCTTAGGCTTGTTCATAAATAGTTCTTATACCTTAAATTAACCTATTTCTATTAATATACATCCTGCCTCATGTCATTACCTCTCTTCTGTCTTATACCTCTTGTTTCCTCTGGTTTCTCCTGCATACCTAGATCCCTCCTCTTCTTCCTTTCTCTCACTGGAAACCCTGCCTATACCTCCTACCTAGCCATTGGCCATTCAGTTTTTTATTACACCAATCATAGTGATACATATTCACAAGGTGTACAAATATCCCACAACACCAGCCCTCTGGAAGCCTGGAACCATTAATGTCTCTGTGGTGCAAAGAGTTAGCTACATTCTTTGTCGGATCATACAGCCATCACTGACTGGACTTATTGCTCATGGAAAAATCAACATGGAATCTAGTAAGTCACAGAGTCCAGAGTTCCTCCATTATCACAGCTACATTCTGGTTAGTTCTCCTCGGGAAGTACTTCCCAGGATTTCCATTTGTTGGTTTACTCATTAGTAGGTATTGGACACAGCGAAAGACGGATACCAGGGTGAAGAGGAAGTCTGAAAGGCAACAGATAAATAAACATAATTTAAACTGGAACAGGTGATGAAAGGAAATCAAACATTACTGTGACAGGGAGCAGCTGAGAAGCCTCTGTGAGATCGCAACTTGACTCCTGATCTGAAGGATATAAAAGAACCAGCTGAGCACACTCTGGGAGATGTCCAAACATAAAAACCCAGAGTCAAGACATCACTAGCAATAGTCTAGGGTCCTGGCAAAGGTCCATATGCTGTAGAAGATAAGCAAAAATCAGATGGGAGCAGAAAAGTGTCTTCCTCTTTCTCATAACCTCCCCAACCACTGTTACAAGGTCAGGTGCCACTGCCCTGAAGTCCCAAAGCCTAGGTCCCTTCGCATCATGCTACACTCTATCAGTGGTAACCCCTTACATGGCAGACTGACCATCAAGAATATTTTTTGGCATAAAGGATGATATTGATAAGTCACTTAACATTATCAGTTTCAATCACTGAAATAATTTTATATTTAATTTTTTAAAAAACAATTTTGTGAGAAGTTCTAATGGCTGGCATACCCCTGAGATTCTTACCCTGCAGGTTTTAGAAGCAATAACACACAAATAGTTGAGTATTCCTTTATATAAAAAAATAAATAAACAGCAAAGTAATAACAATAACTTCACAGTGAAGTGTTTCCTCCAGTAAAAAGAGAGGAAATTGTTGGAGTTTCATTTCGGGACCTGGGGACCACATTTGTTTTGAACTCTTCTGCCCTTACATGAAATATTGAATTAATTTCAGGTATCCATTGGAATATTTCGTTGTCTTATTCACTGTGAGTTACCCAGCTGAAGATATTTTCTAACTTTTTTCTCCAGATTCTCCTGTATCAATAGTCTGGGGGACAAACTGCCTGATTTAGTTATACAGAAAATTACTGTTTTTATTTGATTCCTATTTTTTTTTCTAAGGGACAAGAAAAACATTCTTGCCATTATCGACTTGGTTCTAAGAAAAGAAGTAGATATTGTCTCTGTAAAAATCTATACCACAGTCCAGGAAAGGAGTAGCTATGAGTTAAGATGGAGCATTCACCAGATAACATAAGTAGAAAGATCAGTGGGGCTGGGATGAAACAGAAGCATTGAGTGGTTCTACATGGACCTCAGACCTGAGAGCAAGTAGAATCTCTGACCACCAAAGGCCTCTACCAAGTGTTCATAAGTATAGAATAACCACTGTGAGCTTTGGTTTTCCTATTTCCGTGACAATATCTTACCTGAGTCCTGAGGCTCCTTCTAGCCTCCAATGGTCTTGAAACCTTTCCCTCAGCTAACAATGTATGTTGGGCATCTATTAAGAACCTGGCTTGACCTATGCCTGTCTTAATTGTCTATAGCTTATTAACAACACTTTTAAAGAGACAAGGTCACAATATATATCCCTGGCCAGCTTGGAATTCATTATATAAATCAGACTTGTCTCAAACTCACAGAGATCTACCTGCTTCTGCCTCCAGTGTTGAGACTAAGATGTGTGCCAATGAGCTTGGCTCATTAACAATATTTATTGGCCACTATGATGGTTAGTTTTATGTAACATATGCAGCCATTTGGTCAAACATTCTTCTAGATGTTTACGTGGAGATTTTGTTTAGATGAGATTAATATTTTAGTTAGTAGATGGTGAAGAATGTAAATAAATGGTCACATTTCCAATGTGGTAAAGACTTTAGGAAAAGATTATTTTTCAAGAGAGAGGGGATGTTACCTGCAGCTTTGCAACTGGACTGTGACTAGTTTTGGGAACCTTTAAGCTTATCCTGGAACTGTGGATATATGATCTCTGTGTGGGTTAATGTGATTGCAACCATCTTGATTCATAACTAGCATAACTTCCCAGAGTTTGTAGCAAACTCTAAAACAGAGTATGGAGCCTCACAGCTATAATCTGCCTCCAGAGATGTCCCTAAGACTGTGATAGGAGTTTGAAACAAACCAGGTACAACCCAACTAGTATAAGGTTACCTTTGCACTGATCAATACCCATGCCCTTCCTTCTGACCCAAACTGTAAAGCTCCAACTGGTCTTGCTGTCACCTAGAACCACAATCCATTAGCATTCCCCCAGTAAATAGTACTATGTACAGGGCTGTATATGCCTGTACCTCTTCTTGATCTCGAGCAGCTTGCACTTGTTTTCATATACAAGTCCAGCTAGGTATAGAACACTCTTCAGTGGCATGTGTCAGTAGCCAAATAAGTCTGAAGTCCTGAGTAAATGTGAACCGATGCCAAGAACCAGTGCATCAGATTCACAGGAAAGGCAAAGAATCCTCTGCTCCCCAACCCACTAAGAATTGGCAAAGCCTTTCTTTGGTCCATGAGAAGATGTTTGCAGTATGTATAAAAAACTAACAATTGCAGCTTCCTCCTCCCAGATGAGTGCAACTGGAGAGTTCTCACCTACAGAAATTTCCTACTAAGACATCTAATCCTTCCTCCTGTGCTGTACATTAAAAACTCTCTGAGGTTCTGTGTTGTTCTATAGTTGATGCTACTTTATCAGAGTATGCACAGGCCACCTTGTGCAGCTCTTCTGTATGTGTGTCCATTTGTCTTTCCATTCTTCGTTCTCTTACAACCTAAGCCTTATTTCCAGGACCAAGTTCTGTAGGACAGGTGAGCATGCACCAATAAACACATACATACATCTTATACTATTGGGTATGTTGATATGGAAAACTCTAATGCAAGCATTTAGTTTGTGCCTGGTATCACCTTAATAATTTAGGATTCATGAAGGAGAAAGTATGCAAATATTCTGACCTACTTAGCCTACACAATAGACTCATGGGGCTCATGCTAAAATCCTGTACCTTTCAAAGACAGTACTTCCCTGTGGTTGCTTCTGAGAGTGGACCTGGATTCTCCTGTGCACTCATACTTGTATATTACTTGGGGTTTTGCTACATAGTTCATGTTCACTATGCAACTCAAAAGAAAAGCTTGCTTTTGTTTGTTTTGGGCTCTGAGCCATGCTGCACCAACTTGACCTCTAGGGATAGAAGTGAAAGCAGTAATTCAAGAAATTGAGGTGAACTGCTTAGGCAAACCATGCTTAGATATTTGGCCCCCAGTAAAAAACCCCAGTCATCCTTGGTTATCAGTATTCTATACACGCTACCATAAATCATTACTAGGAGAAGTGTTGTCTATGTGACACAATTGGGTAAAGACAACTAGCAGCTTGTCCCCAGTCTCTCCAGCATTCTGTCCTATGCACCTTTTCCTTTCACATGCATTATTCTTTATCTTTTTCTATGTAGTGAACCATAACCATGAGCATAATAACTTACTTGAGTTCTGTGGTTCCTTATAGCTGGACATAAAACATGAAGGTCGTCTTGAAACTTTTCACATAATCAGCTATATTCACTGAGCATCTCCTCTGTGCTGATGCTATCCATAAATAATTAGTATTGATGAGGAAGTAAGAAAGAACAGCCCCTTGCTCACTTGACCTCTCTGATCTTAGCTCTGCCAATGAAGAATATGAGTGGGGCTAGAGAGCTATAGGAACTCACTCCCTATCATGGTCCTCAAGAATCTTTAGACCATGAACAAAGTGAGAATCAAAGATGTTCAAGGAGTCAGAAATAAATATGCAAGCAAATTAAAATCCAGCCCCAGTGTGATCAGAGCATGAACAGAGCATTCTGTTTCTCAGATCTTTGGACCATGCCTCAAATTTGCCCAACTGCAATAGAGTCTAAAAACTTTTGCACACCACTAGCAAACCATTGGCAAACTCAAGCCCTAATTTGGCCCAAATTCTGCTCCATTGGAAGCAATGAGAAGGCATGCAGATATTTAAAGTCCTGGTCTTCATGTCAGAGTAGTGTTGATTTCTAAAGGATATTTGCCCATGTTGTGACAAAGTTTTGATGGTCACACCTGGGAGCATACCATAGTACCTAGTACAAAATCAAAATGAAGCTAGACATTCTATACTACACAGGACAGTCCCTCTCTGTAGAGAAGGACCAACACAGAAATGCTTCTGTGGCTGAACCAAATATTCAGAAAACGTATCTATTCACTCAATGAATCAAGTGTGCATGAAGATTAAGTATCATGCCACTTGACATTTCCAGGCAAAAGTTGGTCTATGGTTGGGAATATAGAAGTTACAGACACTGAATGAGTAACTCATTTAAACATATATGAGCAACCACATGGATGATTTGTGACTCTTCATCCAGTTTAAGAAGAAATACTATTAAGAAAACTTGAATGAGTGGCTGGCAAAATAGTTCAGTGGGTGGTGATATCTGTACTGCCATCCCTGAGAATCTGACTTATCCCAGGACCCAAGTGGTAGAAGAAGGGAACCAAATCCATCAAGTCCTCTCACCTCCACAAGGCACTTTAGTGTGCATTCCCAAATCCCTGAGCGCACACACGCGCGCGCGCGTGCACACACACACACACACACACACACACACACACACACAAATATGTAATTAAGTATTTCAAAAAAGGGGCTTATGTTGTTCTTTTGCTGCAGCTAATGCCTAAGAAACACAAACACGAGACTCAGCGCCCACGTGGAGTTTATTGAGAGAGGGGAGACAAAGAGGGGGTAGCTGGTGGCCAACCGAAAGCAGGAGAGAGAGAGCAAAGAGAGAGCAAAGAAGCAGAGAGGTAGAGAGGCAGAGAGAGACAGAGAGAGAGAGAAGCACTTGGCATGCTTTCTTTAAAAGAGGCTTGCGCATGTGTAACTGAGTCCTCTGGCCTCCAGGTAAAGCTGGAGGGATGACATGGCCATGAGCGTCCCGCCCATCGTGGGGGCAGGGGTCAGCTGGCTGCTAGTTCCTAACAGCTTACATTCTCTTATTTTTGTTAGAAGTAATTCTTTAAATCTTTTAAAATTATGCCATTGCATCTCACAGTTTGAAATAAAATAAAAAGAAGGCTTACATGGAGTCTTAAAATACTATGGGACACATTGGGTCAAAATGACCACCCTACCATGGACTCTTGCATTGCAATAAAGAAAATTCATGTGTGGCTTCTCCCTTTAGCAGACACAATGACCTGCGTATTGGATGGGTAATAAATAAAGATAATGTGATCATTATTATTGTCATATCTAACATGTTTGAGTGATCTCTTACATACTTTACCAAATTTAATCCTCTCAAACAAGAGTGGAAAATATAAATAAAAATTAGCTCATGGCAACTGCCAAGCCAACTACTGTTGTTGCTCCCATTTCACAGAATACAGTTTTTTACTTATGACACTTCAGTTTAGGAGTGTTTCAGTTTATGATAGTGTGGACCATGCTCTATTTCACCATCATTATGGTAGTTACTATGTTACAGAGAGATAATACACATCTTTATATTAAGTGAGTTTATTTTTGTTGGTTTATTTTTGGTTTATTTTTGCCCAACTGTAGGCTACATGGGTATCTTGAACATGGAAAAGTGAACTGGGCTAAGGCATGATGATTGTTTTATTAGTATATTCCATGTATCTTTGGCTTATAAAGCTGTTATCTTGGAGCATGTTGATTTCACAATAATCTTATTATAAGTTGGGATGCCTTGTGCCTACTCTCACTTTTCCTCCTTCCTTTTTCTTTATCAGAAAGATATTTATGTTTTAAAAATCGACTTACATGATTGTCTTGATCTGCCATGTTCAAGTGAAGCCCTAGGAAAACATCTGGTTAAACTCTAGTATAATCACAAAAGCCTAGAAACAATAAGCAACAGAGATATGAGTACAAGCCCAACAGCAGAAGTCTATGTCCCAGTAAGTGGAGTAAGCAAAAAGGACAGATTCCTGCTCCTTCCACCATTCTATTAGGCCCTCAATGGATGGTGACTTCGTTATCATTCCTGTTGATCAGAGGAGACATCATGACCACCATGGCAACCCTTACAAAACATTTCATTGGAGTATCTTACATTTTCAGAGGTTTAATCTGTTACCATGGTGAGTTATGGTGGTGTACAGGCTGACATAGTGCTGGAAAAGGAGCTGAGCTGAGAGTCGTATATCTTGATTTGCAGCTAACAGGAAGTGAACTGAGACACTGGGTGTGGTTTGAGCATATATGAGACCTCAAAGTCCACCTCCACAGTGACACATTTCCTACAACAAACAACCCACTCTAATAAAGCCACCCCTCCTAATAGTACCACTCCCTTTGGGTGCCCTTTTCTTTCAAACCACCACAGATGGGATAATAACTACCCACATCAGGGAGGAAGACTTAGTTGACTTAGTCTACTAATGCTTACCTCATGTGGAAAGTTGCTTGTCAACACTCTCAGTAACACTAATGCAAGGGCTAAGGTGCAGCTCAGTGATAACAGTAAAGACTGTAACAACTCCAACACACACACAAACACACACACACACACACACACATCTACTAATATCCATAGAACAGATAGAACAGCTAAGTTGATACATAAAATGAATCCCCCACACTGAGACTTACTGATAGGAAATAATCTCAGAGTCATGAGTCAGGAAGTAGGGTTATGACTCTCTCCTGCCTGCTGATAATCAAGTCTGCCATTGCCTCATGTTCTAGCCACACAAAATAATGGCAGTATCTTGGAAGACTTTATTACTCATGATCAAGCAGAGAAATGGGTGTTGCTTAGCTAGAAAGACAGACTTAAAGCTAACAAAACTCTTTCCATAAAAACTGTTAGTAATGAAACCCCCATTCTTTGTACTGTCTGTCAGTGTAACCCACAGGAAATGGGAGAGGTTGGAGTTACTCCCTGGGTCTAAACACCATGGCATGTAAAACAGGAAGCCTGTTGCAAGTACTGACATATTGATGAGTTAGGGTCCTGCCAAGACATGCCTGCAATGTTCACAACAACTCAAGAATGGGTTTTTACTAAAGGGGCCCATTTGAAACCTTAAGGGATTGTGCAGGCACTTGATCAGCACGGCTCTCCTAGTGCCTAGCAACAAAGAAAGGCAAAAGCAAGGACTGGGTAAAGAAATAAAAGGAGTGAGAGGTGTGGAAAGTGAGCTCCTATGGAAAGACCAGAAACTCTGATCACAGGTGACCACAGAGGGGGAGGTGAGGCTGGGAAATGAACCCCTGTCTCACAATCCTTTCTCCTTACCTCTCATCTCTGGCTGGACTCCCCATTGGCTGAGTTCAACCAGAAGTAAGAGGCAAGGAAGTTCCTTGATGTCTATGTCATAGGGTATCCTCAGAGGTTGGAAAAAGACAGAACATGAGAAAGAGAGAAATGGAGTATTTTCACATCAAATAAGAAGGGGTATTTTAAAGAGGTTATTGAGTGTAAGTGTGGTTTTGATAAAGCAAGCATAGCTGTTACACTGAGACATTGTTTCTAGACTGAAGCTTGGAGTAAGAAGCAAGGAGGGCCTTCTAATTTCCCTTTCATGCTGTGACAAATACTCTGACCCAAAACAACTTAGGGAAGGAGAGTGTCTAAGTTTATAGGTCACAGACCATCACTGGGAAAAGTCAGGGCAGGGACTCAAAGCAGAAACCATGCAGGAAGCTCTCTTTAACCTGATGTAGGAGTCAGTCACTGGCCAACTCTTGGGTGTATCCCAATAAAATCAAGCTTGCTACAACTCAGTTGAGGTAATGGTCTTATTCTCACCCTGTAGGATTAACAGAGATAACTTAGCCTGCACAGTTGTCTTCTGACCTCCATACATGCAGGCTGTGGCACACATACCCACATATATATATATACACCATACACTGTAATAAAAACTGATTTTAGGGGGAAAAAATCAAGTTTTAAATTATATAATGTAAAACCCAGTGCTATCTATTCTGTTTCTATTCCCAAAACTCTAAATTAATTTAGGAATAAAACACACCAAAATATTAGTTACAGCTAAGTCTGGCTGATTATGGGAGACTCTCATCTCTATTAACTGAGCAAACAGGAAAAACAATAAACAGAGACATCAGTATCATCATACTTCACATCAGTAAAAAGGCAAGCTTTTCTATTTCTGGGTGCTATGTTGTCCAATGCTCTCAGGCCTCTGAGTCATACCAGAGAACCCTTGATAGAGAAAGGAATAGGAAATGGTTCTGAACCCTTTGCCTTCAGATAGGGAAAACGAGATTATAAAACCTAATAAAAATTGCAAGCCTCTGTCTGTGATGTCTTAATGTGGTGCTTTAAAGTCAAGCTGTAATTGCTTTAAACAAAAAGCCCTAAAGTTAATGGCTATTTCTAAACACATGCCTTCCCGTTTTTCATTAAGGGATACCACTTACTGTGTGCTGGTCCCCAAAGCTACAGTGACTCTTCTTGAGCCAGAGAAACCTCTGAGAGTTATGCCAGAAAAGGCCCTTGCATTTTTATAGCCTTTGCAGAAGACCAGACTTTTTATTTTGTACACAAAATAAGATGATATATTGATTTTTTAAATTTAATATGTGTGTCCTATACATACATCATTCTGCTTCCCTCTCCTCCCTTCAATTCCTCTCACATAACCCTATGGATTCTCAAATTTATACCCTTTTTTCCTTTAGTTATTTTCCTTTTCTTACATATATACAGAAATTAATCTATAAATATAACCTACCGAGGTCATTTTGTCTTGCTCATGTGTATATGGTTTTAGGGTTGGTTATTCTGTTTTACATCTCACAACTGTTTTATGCCCAAATGCCATGCGCAAGCCCCTAGCTGAACTGCTGACCTTTAAGGGTTCATTACTGAGGTATTCAACACCTGGAATTCCGCTGTCATAGTTTTAGCTCCTAAATGACTGGGGAAGCCTATCTAAGGTGACAGTGGGCAGCAACTAATTCTGAAGGAGACTGGAGACATCTTACTTATATCAGTCCCCTGAAAATACCTCAGTATATTTTGAAATTTTTAAACAATAAAGCTAAGAAGAGCATATGGAAAAGGCAATCCTTACTCATAGCTCGCATGGGAATTTCATATGTAGAATTCTCTATGTGGCTGTACTCCTTGGATCTCCACCTCTACCAAACTGACACAATGACACTTGAGAATAGTCTGATAAACACGACCACTTACATAGCCAAAAACAATTATAAATGACCCAAGGTCACTTAGACTATGTGACATGATAGAACATATTTTAAAAAAACAAAAAACAAACAAACAAAAAACACCATAAATTTTAATCATCTTCCCCAACCTGAACCCTCCCAGAAAGCCACTCAACATTCCCAGTGCCTTCCTATTTCTTCTTCCAAGACCCAAGCACTGTAGATGCTATAGTGTTTATGCCTATTTATAAAGTACAGAACTCCCCAACTCTACAAGCAAATCTGACCTGCATCTCATTTGTTATTCAGAAAATGAACTATACAAATGCAACCTAGTAAACCATTAAAACTACCCACCAGCCTTCCCCTCCCTGGAAATTTTATACTCATTGAATGAATTCATGAATGGTTTGTTTCAATGAATGAATGAATGCTGTGGAAACACTTCCAGATCTGAAGGGTAAAGTAGGGAGACTATACTGCACAACTGCTCTCTGTCCAGAAACAATAGTGAGGCAACACCAGACACAATGTCTGGGAGGGCTTCCCTGCTTGTCACAGGAATATCTGAACTATTTGCAACTCATGGTTTGGTAGGCACGGTTCACTTCTTACAAAGCTTTGTTTTTGTTTTTTTGTTTGTTTGTTTGTTTGTTTGCTTGTTCTGCTGAGTTTTAAAGGTTTGGTTTCTATATACTCTTTAAGAGAAAGAAAAATGGTTTCCACTGGCTGGAGGCACTGCCCTTATCTTTGGATTTTCTGACCTGGCCAGGGCTCTCCATTATATCCCACAGCCTCCTGGAGGCAAGGACCAATATGTCTACAGACTGAGTTCTCAGCCCAATGCCTATTTCCACTCCATGGGCTGGTTTTCACCCCTCATAATGATCAAAACATTAAAGACATGTATTTTTGTAATATTCCATTCATGTGCTTTCCAGTGGATATATGACAACAACAACATGAAGATATGATGTCCCTTCTATAGCTTAGGCTAGCCATTTATACTAAATTATGATGAAAATTGATATAGGATATGTAAATAAGCAAAACTGGTTCATAACTGGACTTCTTGCACACCATTTATCTGTGGCTGAAGTCAACAACCTCTAAGGTAGTTTGTTCTAGCTTTCTTTCTGTGTTGCTATGATAAAACACTGACCAAAATCAGTTTGGCAAAGAAAAAGTTTATTTTGTCTTACACTTCCAAGTGACAGTCCATTATCAAGGGAAGTAAAACCTGAAACAGAAACCATCAAGGAACACAGCTACTGGTTTGTTCTCTGTGACTTGCTCAGATTGCTTTCTTATGATTCAGAACTGCTTCCCAGAGGTGGCCCCACCCATAATGCACTGGGTCCTCCATATCAGTCATTAATAAAGAAAATGTCCTCAACTGAAGTCCCCATTTCCCAGTTGGTTCTAGTTTGTATTAACTTGACAAAGACTGACCAGGAGAGGGAATCATTGACTCATCCCATTTGGACTGTTATGACAAAATCTGGGGTAACATATAAAGAACAGTTCTAGAGGCTAGAAAGTCTAAGATCAAGGAGCCAGAATGCCAAGTGTCTGGCTTCAGCCTCTGAAATTGAGGCTTAAAATATTGCCTGTCCTCAGAGAAGGTAGGTCATTTTCTCACATGGCAGCCAGCAGAATGGCAAGAAGATAAAGAGTTGTCATCCTATCCCATCCATAGAAACTCTACTCTACCCTCATGACTTACTCTGCTCCTGAGGACTCCATCTCCAGCACAGCTACACTGATGGCTAAACTTCAACATGAAGTTTGGAGGAGATAAAAAACATGCTAACCTTTATAGATAAGAGAACAGGTAGAAGCCAGGTCAGTAGACCACAGCAATGTGCTTGGACATTAAGTATGAAAAGAAACAAAGACAGAGTTTGTGAGCCTCAGAGTAATGAAATCTGACATGTTATTTTAAGGGGTGATTCTGGGGACTTGTTCTATATTGGAGTTAAAAGCTCTGAGAAAACAGATGTTTGGATCACCCCTCTAAAGGCCCCCAACACATGAATCTGGATGTTTGTCAATCATTTTAAGACTTACTCAAAAGAAAAAGAGGGAAAAAGCCTAGCCTCTAATAAGCACTCACTTGCCCTAGCAACCTTTGATGTGAGCACAATTGAATCATGTAGTTTAGACTGAAAGAGAGGGGAAAAGGAACCATGAAAGTGATCCAAATCCACAAAGATCAATAATTTGAACATGGGTGTCCTGGCTTCACAATGATCCCTTCTGTGTACAAATATTAACATGTTGTGATTATATATTCTACAATCTATAATTATAGCATTGCATTTAATAATTCTGTGTCTTAGGATCATATATTTGTCTTAAGGCCAATGACAATAAGAGCATGTAAGTGACAGACTGCTACTGCCATTTCACTAATTCTTCTTCCTGTGGAGCAGCAGGACTTTGACACACACACACACAAAAAAAAAGCCTACTAGTCTTGGAGGAAAAGGGAAGCAGCAGTTACAGCTGAAGTATGCAAGATCTATTTTATGTCCCAAAGTGCATGGCAGCTTCCCTGTTATACTTTTGGGCTGTTTCACGAGGAAGTCTCTTTGGCAGATCATTGGCAATGGTAAGGAGTCCATGCTGTACAGGAGCCTAATTCTCAAGCCTGGTTCCTTCTTTAAATGCATCCTGTGATTCCACCCATTGAGATTCCTAGGGAGCCTTTGAACTTTCAGCGCTGTCTCCTTTTGCTTTTCACCCTGATAAGGAAGAAGGCAGGGGGATAAATGCCTGTGAGTGAAGGGCTTGTAGAGCATGGTGATGTGAAGGTCAGGAGTAGCAGCTTAGTCCCTGCTCTCCTCCTGAGTCTCCCATAGGGAAGCTTTGGAGCACAAAGACCACAAAAGGGCAAAATGAAGATGAAGACCCCCTCTTCTCAAACACTTTGGGTGGGGGAGGGGCTGGGGGAGCCCAGCTCATAGCTGCTTTGTGGAATTTTAAGAACTGAGATTCCTGCCAACTGAGAAAGAGCAAAGGAGGGTCCCCGACCTTTCCCCAAGCAGCCATTTGGTGGGCTTCTCTGCTCTTTGGCTGTACTCACTCTCCCTGCTTTGGTTCTGGTGTCTTCTGAACTCAACTATACCTAAGCAAGATCCACAGGACACCCCAAAGCGGGGAAAAGACACTGAAAGGCTTCAAACTATTTTGGTCACTATTCAGGGTACAAACAAGGGGGGGGGGCATGGGCACCGGGGAAGCAAGGCAGGACACACCCACACATCCTAAGTCACACTAAATAGCAAGACCCACATTCAGTCTGCTGAGATTTTCTGGATGTGATTTTTCATCAGGGTAATGACGAATACTGATCTAGAATCGCCTAGAAAACACACTGCTGGGCATGTCTGTGAAGGGTTTTTAGACTGGGCTAACTGAGGTGGATGACCCACTCTAAACATGGGCAGCAAGCATCTCATGGGCTGGTAGTCTGTGCTGAATAAGAAGAAAAAAGGCAAACAGAGAGACATGGTGTGACCAGTGCCCCCCCCAACCTTCCCAACGCCCAATCATGTGCCCCTCTCTTCTCCTGCCTCCTCTTCTCCTGTGGCCCCTGCCCCTGCCCTCCGCCTTCCCCCCTACCCTTTCACCCCCTCTCTCCTTCCCACCACCACCCCTCACCCTTTCTCCTGCTGCCCCCTACCAAGTTACACTATCAACCTCAATGTGTAACCCAAAATAAACTGGTCCTCCCTTAAGTTGTTTCTTTTGGGGTATTTTGTCACAGCATTGAGAAGGATAACTAATCCCATAAGTTAAGTGATCAGTACCTCAATTCTCCACACAGTAGAGCTCTGGTCCATACAACCCTACCCTCCTAGGCTGCGCTGCTCTGATTGAATGTATTTTAAAATGTTTATCAATGTTATCTCTTAGAAGCCTGTTCTTTTCTAATGAGAGACAGAAAGGTAGTGGGTCCAGAGGGGAGGGGGGAGGGGGAGAAACTGGGAGGAGTAGAGGGAAGGGAAACTATAAAAGAATGTATTTTCAGTAAAAGGGGGGAGAAAAAGATCAATGCTGAGCAGGGAACACTGACTCTGATGTCTGCCTAGCAAGAAAAATAGAAAATAAATAACATAAAATGTTTACCAATTAAATTTTAATGGACTCTTTCAAGCAGAGTGTATGGAGTAGGCCCATGAAGTTTTACAAAGTGAACTTTCTTATGTTAGCTAGAAATTGAATTTGTCCCAGCACCAAGAATCCTCTTCCAGGCCCCCTTTCCTCTACACTACCACAAGGCATGCAAGCATCTGGAATAGCTTAGTTACCTGGCACTCAGTCAGCCTAGTTCCTCTGTCTGCACATGTGCGCACGTGCGCGTGCACACGCGTGCACACACACACACATACACACACATACTATGTACACATATCCCCTCACATACTCCACATACATTCACATACTGCTTGCACTACACATATACACACACGCTACATAGAAAACAAACACACAAACAAAATCACACACTATACACACATTCTCAAATATACACACACCAGACCGATCTACAAACAATGCACTTCACAGCCTTGCACCCTCACTTGCCTGAGGCTACATATGCATCTGTCTCTAAATAATGAAGTTGTCCCAAAAAAAATTTAAAGTATTTTACAATAAAGGTTATCAAATACTTTTTTTTAAAAAAAGATCAAACTTAGGCAATTTATGTGCAAACAGATTCCCTGTATATCCAGGTTCAAAGAAACAGTAAGGCCAATCTGGCCTGAGCTGGTTTGGGGTACAGTAAGACAAAACTGTTGTCCTCTATTGAACTCTTAGGAAGAATCCTCTGTTTGTCATCTTATGCTTATGCATAATTGGGCATGCATATTATCAAAATCAGATGTGTAATGGGAAGAGCATGCAAAGTATGAAATTTACTATATGAACTATTCTAGCAATCAAAACAGAGGACCACCTTAGCTGAATACCCTGAACTCCTCAAAAGGAACCCTCACTGACTAATTAGGATGCTGGAGTGCCCTCACTCTTGTGGCCCACTGTAGCTCTTCACATTGCCGCCCTCTCTAACCTGCATTATTCCTTCCCTTTGAACAGAATTTCCTTGCTACTTTTTTGCATCTTTGCTTTATTTCAGTCCTTTGAGTAACAGGCCATAAGCCAGAAATACCTTGTCTAGACCCCAATCACAGTAATAAGCTCTACCTCCTCTAGAAAGACCCTAACCTTGTCAGTGCTAACTGTTCTAGCTCAGAACTTCACTGAACAGAATCCTATAGTGTGTCCTCCACCCTGCTTGTCTTTTGTTTGTTTGTTTTGTTTTGTTTTGTTGTTCGTTTTTGGTTTTTTTGCTCAATACCATGTTTGTGACACTCACCCACCTGAATGCTTCCTACTAGGCCCCACCTCGAAGAACTGAGGGACAGAGGACTAAAGCATACAGACTGCAATGGTGCCTGGAAGTTTTCCAGAACCACTGTAATAATTTACGTTTCCATTTCATGAGCTTTCAGCACTTGAAGAGCTGCAGGTAAAAATCCAGAATAGTCAGCAGATTCCGGAAGCTTGAGGAGACAGTGGCAAAGGAGACACCCCATCTCTGAGCTCCTATAGAAAGTGCAACCCTGGACTGTGGTGCAGAATTTATGTCTAAACTGTTTTCCAGAGCTGCATATGAAGAAATGTAGCTTGTTTCAAGTCATTTGTTACAGCAACATTTGGGGACCCATGCACATGAAAATGGCTTTGGAATTGGATAGTAAGCAGAGACTGGAAGAAGTATGAGATGCTTAGGTAAAAAACTGGTTTACCATAAGTAAATTGTTGCTAGAAAGGCTGACATTAAGGGCACTGTGGGTAAATCTTAGAAGGAAGAAAGGAGCTGCTATAGAACTGGAAAGGTGGCCTTAGTTATGCCCTGGCAGAATGCTCAGCTGCCAGGAAAGCATGGTTCCTCAGTATTGATCTTCACTGTTCAGCTAGAGAGAGTTTTAAGCAAAATTTCAAAACCGCAACTCTGCTTTTTCTTATTGTTTATAGTGAAGCATAAAAGAAAAGATGTCAAGTGATTCCTTTAAACAGAGAACTTGACGATTTGGGAATTTTTCAGCACATACAGACTGTTGAAGACTCTAAAAGAGACTGTTATGAACCTGTGACTTACAACAAGGTCAAAAGGATGCTGGAACTCCTTCCATTAACACTGAGGAAATCAGGCATGGTCGTAAGTTCCCTCAACAATCCCCAAGGAAACCCCATCCCTTACCTGGGTTAGCCTGAAAGAAAGAGGGTGAAGTGAGAGGACTACAAGGCTTCCACACTTCTGTGGTGGGAAACGGGTTTACAAAACTACTCAAAAGTGATGATTGGCTTTTGAAAACCTACAGCAATGGCTCATTCTCATAGTCAGCTTGGCTGGGTGTAGACTCACTCAGGAGACACAGGTCTAGGGGTGTCTGTGAGGGTGTTTGCAGAGAAACTTAATTTACTGGTATCTTACTTAGGGTTTCTATTGCTTCCATGAAACATCATGACCGAAAAGCAAGCTGAGGAGGAAAGGGTTTCTTTGACTTACACTTCCGTATCACTGTTCATCATTGGAAGAAGTCAGGACAGGAACTCAAACAGGGCAGGAATCTTGAGGCACGAGCAGATGCAGAGGCCATGGAGGGGTGCTGCTTTCTAGCTTGCTCATCAAGGCTTGCTCAGTATGCTTTCTTATAGCACCCAGGATCACCAGGCCAGGGATGGCACCACCCACAATGAGCTGGCCCCTCCCATATCAACCACTAATTAAGAAAACACCCTTCAGGTTTTCTTATGGCGTTATTTTTGTTTTTTTCAACCAAGGCTCCCTCTTCTCCAATGGCTATAGCTTATGTCAAATTGACATAAAACTAGCTAGCACAGAAAAGGCCACTCTGAACATGGACAGCACCATCTCATGTGCTGGGATCCCAGATTGAATGAGAAACAGAAATGGAGATGAACAAGTCATTCTTCTCTCTGCTTGCTACTGAGAAAGTCATGTGACCAGCCTCCTCATGCTCTTGTGGCCACAGCCATAACAAAGCAGTTCCCAGTTGCCCTAACTTCTTCACCAGGATTATGCATACCTAATCAGATAGTGACCCAAAACAGACCCCTTCCTTCTAAAGCTGCTTTTCTCTGGTATTTTGTTGCAGTAACAATGAGAACATTAACCAATATAAAGCTGGAGTTAGGAGTGAATGGGAAGAGTCATAGTTATTATAGAGAAATATATCTAAGCCTTGAGGCCTCAAAACACTTGCCACTCAGGATTTCCAAACTGTTTAGAGTCATTGAGTCCTTTCTCCCGCTACTAAAATGTATGCATGTGTGTTTGTATTGTTTTTTTTCCGTAGAGTCCAGACTGACCTCATAATCATTACATAGCCAGGATGGATTTGAACCTTCAGCCTCTACCTCCTCAGCACTAAGATTGAAGGGGATCACCACCATATCAGGCAAGATCTAGGACTCTGAAGTGGTAAGATTTAGCTGAAATTTTTCAGCCACAATGAAGGTACAGTGAGTAAGAGTTTGGGAGTGTTGTTTGAGTGCATTGTATATGTTGGATGGACTTGGATCTTTAAAGATTAAAGACTAGTAAACTGGAAACCTGAAAGTGACTCTTCCAAAATATCTCCCCATTCTAATCCAGAACCCAAAATTGTTTTTCTGTGTTATGTTTTGGATATGGATGGAGTCTATGCAGCCTCCACCAACTTGAAACTCATTATGTAGCCCAAGCCAACCTTGAACTGGCAATGATCTCCTTACCTCTGCCTCCTGAATGCTGGAATTACAAGAAAACACAAATAAACCCAGCTAGAATGTTTTCTAGTTGTTGTTTAAAAGAGGAGAAGGCGATAGATTAAGTTCCTTAAGGTAGAGAAATTGCCTGGATTATCTAGCTGGGCTCTAAATGCAATTATGTATATCATTTTAAAATATAGTAATCAGTCAAGGGCAATTGCCATCAAAGCCTGATAACTTGAGCTAGATCCTCATGACCCATATGGTGGAAAAAAAGGACTGACTTAACTCCTATCACCTGTTCCCTGACCTTCACAGGCATGCCATGATATGAGAGTACTCCTCTGTGTGTGTGTGTGTGTGTGTGTGTGTGTGTGTGTGTGTGTGTGTGTGTACACATAGACATATATGCATACTGTCCTAGTTACCTGCATTTCTCTCAACACTCTTATAGTCCAAGCTCCCACAGAACAACTCACCAAGCTTTGAACACTTGATAGCTTTTCTCACCCCAAGTTCCAAAGTCCTTTCACAATCCTCCCCAAAAAAGACATAGTCAGGTCTGTCACATCAATATCCCACTATCCTTGTACCAATATCTGTTAGGACTACTATTGCTATGATGAAACACCATGAACAAAGCAATTTGGGGAGGAAAGGGTTTATTTGACTTACACTTCCACATCATAGTCCATCACTGGAAGAAGTTAGGATAAGAACCCAAGCAGGGCTGGAACCTGGAGACGCAGAGGCCACAGAGGGGTGTTGCTTACTAGCTTGCTTAGCCTGATTTCCTATAGAACTCAGGACCACCATCCCAGGTATGGAACTACCCACAATGGACTGGGCCCTCCCCCATCAACAACTGATTAAGAAAATGTCCTACACCCCTAGCTTATGGAGGCATTTTCTCAGTTGAGGTTCCCTCTTTAGATAACTCCAGCTGTGTCAAATTGACATAAAAGTAACCAGCATAACTGACCCCTTGTCAACCTGACACACAAACATGGCACTGATAAGCCATAAACTTTACTTTCTTGTTGATCCCCAAGATCATACAGGAATACCAATGTTACCATATAAACATTCCAAATTTTAAAAGTCCCAAAGTCTAAAAATTCAAACACTTAAAATCTTGTCTCTTTCAAATATTCTGTCTCTTTGAAAATCCAAAGTCTATAAAATTCTAAAATCTCTTTAAAAGTTTAAAGTTTCTCAACTTTGGACTCGTGCAAATTCAAAACTAAATGAAATCCTTTCTTACTTCAAGAAGGAAGAACCAAGACACACTCACAATGAAATCAAAGCAAAACAAACTCCAATTTTGTAAATAACTCAGTGTCCAATGTCTGGGATCCACTCACTATCTTCTGGGCTCATCTGAAGGGCTTGGGTTACTTCTGTGCTTTTACCCTCTACAACACACAGCTGTCTTCTAGGCTCCAGCTGGCTCTACTCCACTCTATGGTCTACTCTTAGTGGCCAACTAACATCTACAAAATGCTGGGTCTTCTGCTACATTTTCACCTATATCCTCTCCTTGACTCTCTTCATGGTTCCAAACCTCAACTTCTCACCATAACCCCATCAATTCTGAGGTTTCAATTGCTACTGAGGCTGAAGCTTATTCAATGGCCTCTCCTTGCCTCACACATTGCCAAATCTAAGATTCTCTTCATGACCTGTTCATGCCTTAAAAACCAGAAGCATCTGGGTGATTCTTACACTTCCAACATTGGCTAGCCTTCCAGGTACAACCTTGGCCACCTCTGGAACACAGCTTGTGTATATGGACTCTGAGGAAATACTTTCTAGTAGATTACCTCAATGATGCTGGTCTATTCTTAATCACTATTAATTTCTGACTTCAAGCTGACGAGTATCAATCATTCCAGTAAAGGAAAGGCTTTAATTTACTGGTTCTGGCCTCTTATTAATCACATCCGATTCTTCATCCCCTGCTGACTAGGATCAAAGAACTTTGAAATATGCAACATGCCTGATAGAATCTTTAAGTGACTCTCAAACTTCTCTCTGGGACTTCACAAGCCAGACCTCCATTGGTGGTCAGCTTCTCTCTCGGTGCTCTCATCTCCCAAGCTCCCTCAGAATAGCTCACCAAGCTTTCAAATGGATTTGCTCACTCAAAGTTCCAAAGTTTTTCCACAATCCTCCCCAAAACAACCTAGTCAGGCCTGTCAATGCCCCATTATCCTAGTGCCAATGCTTGCTCTAGTTAGGGTTAATATTGCTGTGATGAAACACCGTGGACCAAAAGCAACCTGGGGAGGAAAAGGTTTATTTAACTTACATTTCACATCATAGTCCATTGATCAAGGAAGTCAGGATTGGAACTCAAACAGGGCAGCAACCTGGAGGCAAGAGCTGATGTAAGGGCCACAGAGAGGTGCTGTTTACGAGATTGCTCCTCATGGCTTACTCTGCCTGCTTTCTTACAGAACCCAGGACCACCAACCCAGAAGCTGCCCTACACACAATGGGCTGTGCCCTCTCCCTTCTATCATTAATTAAGAAAATGCCCTACAGCTGGATCTTATGAGGCAGTTTTCAGTTGAGGTTCCCTCCTTTCAGTTGACTCCAGTTTCTGTCAAGTTAACATAAAACTAGCCATCATCATACAAACACACAAATACATCAATGAATTACTAATCAGTTTGTAAAAAAAAAAAAAAAAGAAAGAAAAAAGAAAAAAAAAACAGGATGCAATCAGAGAAAAATTAACTGTGATGGAGAAAAAAAATACCAAAACATAACTGAGAAAAACAGAGTTTAAAATGCTACAGGAAACTGAGGCATCTAGAGACCCAAGTACCTGCCTATGCTTACCTATTGGCTAAGTGCAAGGTTCAAATGCAGTCAGGCTAGTGCCTGATGCTCTGCCCAGACTACCATGCTATAGAGCTGCTTGGAGACAGGGGAGGGGCCAGGAGCAAGTGAACCTTTGCCTTTACTGTAAAATACAGGGATGACACCTGGTTTACTTTATTGCATGTTTTGTTTTGAATTTATGTAAAGAAAACATAGAATTGGCACTGCTTTGTAAATTAAGTGCATGATGGTTTTTCAATAAATATATCCAAAAACAGTTTCGTGATTTCAAAGATAAGTATAAAGAACTACAAAAGAAACCTGCCCCCGGGGTCACCCAACAGGAGTGAAGCCCAAACACTGAGCTGAGTGGCAAGGCAGGGTTGATTAACTTTCTTCACCCACAGCCAGCCGTGTCCACCAGCCAAGAAAGACACCCTCTCATTCCAAGCTAAATGTGCTGAGCAACAAAAGTCTAGACGCAGTATGTCATCTCTACCAAGCGGAAAAATGAGACGCAAAGACGAATAACTTTGAGAAGTTCAATCCATTCAAATGACATTGTTACCTTTGGAGCATTTATGGGATGGCTCCCTGGGAATGTCCTTCATATCTGCCCAGAGAGGGAACAAATAAACAATTCAAACTCAAGCCTTGACCTCACTCTTAACAAAGTGTCCTAGGCTTATCTCCCCAGCTCACTCCTGGGAGCTGGCTCCGAAACCCTGCAGGCTGTTTCCAAAACTGAAATCTCCCTTCAAAGAACCAGCATCTACTGGCATCATTTCTTTAATGTTTACAGAATTATCTAAGTACCGTTCTGAAAGGCATTTTGAGAGCAATCAAAGACACAGTAAACTATCCGAGGAGTTTGGTTCCCCAGGGTCTAATTGCAAAGGGGAAGCATTTGAGACAGAAAACTCTAGAAGAAATGACTTGGGCATTCACAAGCTGCCTTGAGTTAGTACTCAGCTCTCTTGCCTGCCCACAGCCTGGGTGAATCATTTACCTTCTCTGTGTCTCAGTTTCCTCCTCCACCATCCACTCAGGGTACTTTGGGGAGTGAAAAGGGATCTTTAATTAATTCTCATAAGAAGTTAGTAAGTAGAGACTGGAACTGTCATAGGCAAATCACACTGTCTGGCCATTTTATTTCCTGGGTCCTTTTAAGGTTTTCTATGAGGATTCTAGACTACAGTGAATTCACAGAATCATTTCAAAGAAATTTACACGGTAGCCCCACTTTCCATCACATGTTGATAACAGCTTATTCTGCTGGGTCTTGCTACTCACTGGCCTTCTTGATCTTTTTTAAACACACCAGCCTGTACTTACCCCAGGGCCTTTGCACATGCTGTTTCTCTACTTGAAATGCTTCTTCTCCAGATACCTGCTGACTTTTTCTTGGAAACAGCCAAGGTCCTGAGTCAGTCCCAATGCTGGCACATGCTACTCTCCCTTGTCCTCTTTTATTCACTGGCGTCTGGAAAGTATCCTCACTATTTGTTCATTTTTAATAGGCTCTTCCAGATGAATAAAGATTTGGAGCTACCTTCCATATGCCCTGTGAGCAAAACTTTGCATGTAAGAGTCACTTAAATATTTGTTGAAGGAATGACAGAAAGGGGAGAGTGTGGGGAAGAGAGAGAATATAACAAGAGGAATCTCACCCATGGGCTGCTGAAAAGTATGTAAGGAGAGAGGAGCAGGGCACTCTGGCTTAATTCCAAACTCTGCCCACTCCAGGAGACAGCCGTGTCCCAGCAAGGATCGAATAATCAGGACAGCAGGGTCTATCCCCCTGGAGCAAGTAGCCTGCCATTCCGCCTTGCCTGGGATTACTCAGGGCATTGGGAGAAGCAGACTATGAGCATAGTTACAGCAGCTGGCGCATCCTGGTGACCACTAGGGCAGCAGAAGCATGGTGGTGGGTCTGCAGGGTGCTGAGTTCAATGTGAGCACATGAGAGCAGTTTGTTCCTCCCTCTGCAAAGATAGGGACCAGAGGAACAGTGATCCAGCTTCAGACACAACTGCTATATCCAGCATCAAGAGACCTACACAGTGCTACACAGACCCACCAGCAGCCAAAGCAGAACACAAGAGGGAGGGAACTTCCACAAAGCCCTCCATCATGCTGGCCATCAAGTTTGCTCACTGTCTCGCCCAAGTTTCCTGCCAAGATTCTTGGGAGTTGTTGTTGTTGTTTGTTTGCTTGCTTGTTTAGGAGCTCTGAGGGGAAGAATGAAGGGCGGGGCGCATTTCAGATGCTTCAGTGGGAACCTGCAGTCTGGTAATGCTGGGCTAGGACAAAACTTAAAGCTGGTTCCACTCCAGAAGAAAGACTCTGGAAGCCCCCTTGTTTGAATAAAACTAGAGGAAACAATCCACTTAACTAGAACTTTCCCCTTTAAGTCAAGCCCTTGTGATGGGTTTCCAATTTAACCCATGCATCAAGTGAGGCTATAGTTAAATGGCCACTTTCTATCTCAGCGACAGCACGGCCATAATTGACTTTCTAATTAATTGCTACATAATCAATAAAATTGTTCATCCATACAAACTCATCCATCTGAAGCCTGCATCCCATAATAGTAAATAACAAACAGTGCTAAATGCAACAAGAGAATAGTGAGGGGCTTGTGAGGGCCCTTTCTAATGGCTAAGGGTGAAAGGCAAGGTGGAAACCTTGTGTGTGCTGACTTGTCCGTTTGCATGTCAACAGCAACACATCTAACAGCCTTGTCCAGAGCACTGATTCTCAACCTGTGGGCTGTGCTGAACTTCTTTGGGGTCATATATAAGATGATTTCATTGCTACTTCATAATGCAGGGTTGGGAGGGGAAAGTGAAGAACCACTGATCTAGAGGCTTTGCCCATCTCAGCCCATCAAGAAAACATCCAAAGGAATAAAGAAGCCTTATTGGTATCTATGTGAGAACTGTAAATGTATACCCAACTCGCATATTTCCAAGTCCAATTTTACTGTGACTTAGCAACCACAATCATTAAGCCGCATTTTTTAATTGAATTGCCTCCTGAGAAAGGCAGCTGCCATCATTAGGCAAGCATTGGATTGGGGGGGTGTCAATCAAAACTGATGTGCTGTATTGATTTTCAATGGGCAAAGAACAGGCTTCTCCAGCTTGAGTATATCAGAGAGTCTACTTACTACATTCTCTATCAGCTCACCTCCAAAATCCTGCAGACCAATCCCAAGTTCCCACAGATCTCTCTCCCTTGCCCAGTGACCAGGATGGCAGAAGTGGGGAGGTCATCTCCCTTCCCTGCCACAATAGACAGACATCTGAAATCAGGAGCCAAAGTAAACTCTTCCTGCCTCAATTTAATAACACAGCAAACCCTCTTCCAACTGGATTACCTGCTGGTAATCTAGTAAGATTATAAGAGTAAGGTTATAAGGTTACAGTTGTTGTTAGAGCTCAGTATTTTCTCTACTCACACCCATTTTCTCTCATTCCCATTTTTCTGAAGTTGTCCCAGCACTGTTCTGCATCAGAAAATTCAACACACACACACACACACACACACACAGGCACACAACATTCACACACATGCAAGCTGACACACAACATGCACACACATGCAAGCTGACACACAACATGCACACACATGCAAGCTGACACACAACGTGCACACACATGCAAGTTGACACCTGCTGTGCATATTCCACTCTAATTTCCAGGGACAAGTTCACAGAGATGAGGTGAAAAGTCCCCAGGATGCTGCCTTTAGGGTGTGCACCATGCCTATGGCAAGAAGCAATGGAGTGGATGATGCTCATGGCAAACATGTCTAGTCACGGATATAAAACTCAAGAAAAAGTCCACCCAGCTAGTGGTCAATATTAGTGCTACAGAGAGGCTAGGTCTGTGAGACAGTAGATGTCATGTCCCCAATAAGTCACAGACAATTCTCCAAAGGTTTTAAGGATCTGTTCTAAGTTGAAGAAGGCTACAAATTCTTCAGTATCCCCCCCTTAGAGGAAGGCATCTAATTCTTTATGTTGTGTTTGTTGTTCATTTGTGTTAATTATACATAATAACAAGTTTCAGTATGATATTCTCATAAATATATAAAATGTATTTTACTGAGTGAAGCCTGCCTTTAAAACCAATGTTTGTGAAGTAAAGTTCAAAGCCAGCCTGGTCTGCATATAGTCCCAGGTCAGGCAGGGCCTGTCTCAAAAACAAGCAAATAAATAAATTGAATTTTGAGCATATTCAGCTCCTATTTCTGTTTATTCCTCCTTTAAAGAAGAAACAGAACTGTTCTTGGTTGGTCCATAGGGAGGCAGTAACAATGTATCATTTCTGGATCTAGGCATTAAGGAGACCAGCAGCTTCTACCCTGATCTTTCACAAGTCAACAGCTTCAAAAGTGGGTGGTTATTGTACTCAGAGTCGTCTGCGGCATCAGGAGCCTAAACACCAAAACGCCAGGCAAGACTGAAAAGGAGTCTCTGTGTGGAGAATAGAGACAACCATCAGAGATTTCCAGACGTGTGAAGGAAGGACCACCCTGCCAATGGACCTTGCAGCCTCAGCCGCCCTCACCAATGCCAAGAAGATCAGAAGAAACCACTTCAGTTCAGACACTGACAAGACGGTTGCTGTGGCCTTTTCAAACAGTTTAACTTGGAAATGGCCCACACTGCAGCAATCGAGGGCTAGCACAGACCACCTGACACCAGTCACCTGACAACCTTGCTTCCAGGGAAGGCCACTGGGAACTTGGGAAAGCCCTTCCAGCCATTCAATTTGTTGATCAATCCCCTCCAGCTTGGAAAGTATTTTTCTAGGACCCTTCATGAAAGTAGCTCCCAACAAAAGACACCTGAGTCGCATTTTACCCCACTTCCCAATTAGACCGTTGTGTGAATTATTGTTTTGCTAGTTGGCAATGTGTCTCCCTTTCCTGGCCCAACTGAGAAGTGCTGGCTGGCGCGACTCCGGGCTCGATAAATAAGGTCCTTATCAGAAATCTTTCTTAGAAGCCAAAAGCCATAAGCAGAACTTTCCAGAACACTTGGTGAAACAGACTTCGATCTTCAAGAGAAAAAAGTTAGAAATTCTTCTAAGGCCACTATAATAGAGCTAGGAAAGACTTTTATCTCTCATTTACCAGTTCTTGGGGGTCTCATTTCTGCATAAGAGTCTAAATGAATGCTTTTAAAATCCCGTTTGATTCTCCTGAGTAAGACCCCGAACATTAAAATATCATTTGCAACATACATTATACCATGATACAGCGAGGCTCTCCTCAAAAATTCAACCCACTTTCCCTACCTCAAGCCACAGTTGAAAGGTGCATCAAGGTTAGATTAGGTTAGATCCCTGAAATCAAAGCTGTTACCACACTGCCCCCTTGTGGTTAATACTGATTCTGCAATTCAAGTTCCAAAGCGTAGGGCATAAAGAACCCTATTTGAGAGTCCACAATTCTGAAGCAGGTAATGTTATCTTCCTCAGTGTCATGGGGGCCTGGGAATGAGAAAGGACTGACGAACATACACAGAAGTCCAATACTTGTATGGCAGAACTCTTGTGAATTTTTTTTCATTTAAGACTTGGAATCTGAAGCCAGAGATACACACACACACACACACACACACACACACACACGCGCGCGCAAAAGCATCTTCAACAAATAGTGCTGATCAAAATGTATATCTGTATGTAGATCCATGTTTATCACCCTGAACAAAACTCAAGTCCAAGTTGGTTGAAAACATCAACATAAGACCAGTTACACTGAACTTTGTAGAAGAGAAAGAAAGGAACAGCCTTGAATGCCTTGGCACAGGAGATGGCTTTCTGAACAGAATGCTGTTAGCACAGACTCTAAGATCAACAATTAATAAATGGGACCTAAGGAAACTGAAAAGTTTCTGTAAGGCAAAGGACACTATTAATTGGACAAGGCAGCAGCCTGCAGAATGGGGAGCCTCACATCTGACAGAGGGCTAATATCCAAAAGGTATAAAGAACCAATAAATGAGACATAAATAAAAACAAATAATCCAATTTAATCTCTTTCAAATGGCTGGGGAACACTAAAAGACATGTTCAGCATCTTTAGCCATCAGGGAAATTGAAACCCATCTCATACCTAGACTCCCCATCCCATCTTCATGTCTACTGTGTCTTATTGTCTTTCCCAACTTACTACCCAAAGCCCAGGGAACACAGAAGAACAGAGAGAAGACAGGAATTAACACTCAGAAGACAGTGAGAAGTGTCATTTAGATGCTACCACCCAGCTATGACATGATTGTTAAAACCATGAGCACACAGTAGAAAGAAGTTGTTTCTCTGCTGATATAACCACTGGGGACCTGGGCCAGATGAAGGGGTTTAGAAGGAAAGGAAGAAGGACTCCAAATGTGATTGGAGAGGTGAATATAGTCATAATACATTGTACTTCTGTACAGCTAACACTCTCCTGGGTTCAGCCTTTCCTTAGAAAATAGCCATGGAGATAGCCATCCACCTCCGTCTTCAAGGGTTCCTCCACATCCTTGAATTCTATGGACACTATACTGAAAATGGTTGAGGAGCATGTATCTGGATGAAACATTTCACAGTTGTTTTTGTTTGCCATTATTCACTAAATTATTAAAGATGACAGATATTTACATGGCATCATCTATGCAAAGCACAGCCCTCATCTCAAAGAGGACAAGAGAGAGTTTATTCTGAGTCACATATGAGGGAGTATGGCCGGGGTAATGTGGTCTCAGGTTGCCCCTAATAACATGTTCCACTGTTAAAGCCATTGTGTGAACTTTTCTAGTCACAGGACAAAAGAAAGTTGTAAATCAAGATGTTTCCCAAATGTGTTGGTGGGAACATCAAGCAGATTATTAGAGAGACTAACAATAACCGGAGATAATCTGCAACATTCCAGCTCTCCATAATCATGATGTTCCAATCAAGCCTTGGAAATCCTTAGCAGAGGTTTAGCTTTTTCTCTCTGGGAACTTCTGTTTGGTTCACAGTATGTACAACCCATTATCTGTATAAGTAATCTACAGATGTTTGCCGTGCATGGGAGAAGGTACCGAGACTGTGTACAAATGCTGTGCCATGTTAAATAATGGTTTTGAAGAGCCTTAGATTGTAGTGCTCGCACAGCCATGGTACAAGAGATGGTTGTGGGATCTTATCACTTCCACCCATTGTTCAGTGGACTCAAGATTATCTAGGGATGCTCAGACTCACAGACAAAGAACATGTGTTCTCCCCATATGTAGACTCATGTGTATGTGTATGTGTGTGTGCGTGCGTGCATGCACGCAAAGTATGCAATTTTAGGAAGGAGCCCAAAAGAGGGGTAGTGTTTTATTTTGATGAGGAGTAAGAATGGTAGTTGGTAAAAAGGACCCAGGAGAGGAATGAAGGTAGATCGTGGGGAGGTGTCAGGGGTTAAGGAGTGTGGGGAGATGGGGGATGGAAAACCACCAAAAAAAAAAAAACCCACTTTGAAAATGTCATAGCTGTGTCTAACACATTATAAACATTTTTTAGTTTTAAAAACTGAAAATGAATAAATATTTTAAAATATAGTTAAAGGTGTTGAAATTTGAAATTCTTTCTCCAATTTCTTCCCACTCCTCATTACCTACCCAAACACATATTAAACCTCTTTATGATGTGGATGATGGTTTGACCCACTCTCTTAACAGGGCATCTTGTATTTTCTATAGTCCTTTCTCCACGGTGTGTACTTAAGACAATTTTTACAGTGTTGTAACTATTTCATATCTTGCTTCATTCATTCACTATTATGAAGTAAACCTTCTATCATACATAAACCCCACTTACCTATTGAAACAACTTCTAATGGAAAAGAACTATTTTAAAAAAGAGCCTCAAGACCCTAACTGAATCCCTAACACCCACATCCAATGAATGGCTCCTAACTGCCTTTAATTCCAGACCCAGAAAGATTGACAGCTTTCATCTAAATGGATGTCTGCACTCACATATACGAATCTTCCTTTTCCTTCTGCTCTCTCTTCTACACACCACCAGAGCTAAGAAAGATGGGTGGTGTTCTTGCATTCAACAGCGGAGGGAGGCCCAGACAGGCTAAGTGACTTCTGCAGGTTACTGGGTAAAAAACTCAAAGTCAATTCAGTAACCTGCCCACAGTCTTTAGCGTTGTTTGGTCCCTGACCACCACTGATTTTCATGTTGTGATCAGCAATTGAACATCTCAGTTCTTGTTCCTGTGACATTCGCATCCCTCCCTTCACTGTAACGGCACTGAGCACTGGCTTGTGAGCCAGGAGTCCTCTGGTTAATGCTTCAGGCTTAAACCTGATACCAATCTTGTATTCTCGTGCCTATCAGATCAAAGCTCAACTGGGATATTTAATCAACACTTGATCAATTCAAACTGCTTTAATTAATTTTTTCCGCCAAATTGCTCTACTCTTCAGTGGATTTTTATCAAATTGATCAGTTGTATAAAGTTCAGAAAATATAATGGGATAATTCCATTAGGTTTAATTTTAGTGCAAAGATGGGATTTGGGGAGTAAGAGATATCGCTGGGGATTGTATAGATAATTTTAAACCTGAGGAAATTGAGTTTGCTAATGCAGCTACCGAGAAAAAAAAAAATCCATTCATTCAGTCATCATGTTAACATCAATGTTGTATCCAATGAGTGCCAGAACTGTGCAATGTGGGATACTAAAGAAATAGTTCTAGTACAGTATGAGGCCATGCCCCTGAGCAGTCTACGCCTTTTCTGCTAGCTGCAAATCCGCCTTGCTTTACCTGTTCTGTGCAGTTCTACAGTTCTGATCTGATTGGAGGTGGTCTTTGCTAGTAGAGAGCACCAGTGAGACCTAAGGGCCCCAACTCTCTGTCACTGGTTGGTGGGGGTGCGGTTTACTAGGAAGCTCTGCTTGAAGCTACTGGAGTTCTGACTAAGGTGATGGGAGGGGAGGGGTTTACCAAAAACCCGGGGACCACACTGAGTCAGCTGTATGTCTGCTCTGGTTCCTTCAAGGGTGACAGTGAAAGACCCCAAGAGTTCAGAGTCTGTCAGGGAGAGGCCCTTGCCCCAAGAGACGAGACCAGACCACTGGATACAAGCGCAAGAGGTTGTTTATTGCTCACACAGTTACCTGTGGACACTTCAGTCTCCTGGGGGACTGAGTGCACCGTGGTTAAAACATATGCAGTTTATATAGGGTTGGGGTGGCAAGAAGCAGGCTTACAGAAGCAGAAGCAAGGTTACAGGATTTCATTGTTTCATCTAAATAAAGTGATTGTAGTTAACCAAGGACAGAGCTGTTTATTCAGGTTGGGCACAAAGAATACAAAGAATTCAGTTATGACTGTCTCAGCATCCCGGATACCGTCCTGCTGACCTTGCTTTGGTCCAAGCTGAAGACCACAGATGTCTGGTTGGCGTCAGATGAGAGCAGCACCTGGTTCCCTCCTGTACTTTTCCCATAACTTGACCTTGCCAAGTTGGCAAGAGCAGTTCAAACAGGCAATATGCATATTGGGGGGGTCTTTCAACAGAACCATCTAGAAAGTGGATAGTTAGGCTTAGACCAAGCTCCACAGACCTCCAGATCTCAGCAGGGGCCCCAGTAGAAACCAGCTTTCCCATGCTGTGGGCACCACAGGGAAGCCAGAAAGACTGGGACAAAACTTTGCACATTTTCTGAGTCTTCTCTTAGGACTCCGTGGGTGAGTGGGACTAAACCACATGTGTTTAGGATTTCCACATGTGTATGTGTATTTTGTGTGTTTCTGTGAGTGTGGACACACACATATCAGCACCCATGTGTGGAGATCAGTATAGAACTTTCCACCAGTTGAAGCAGGTTTTCCCTCCAAGTTTCTGAAGCCACACAATGCACTATGAACTGCACGCTAGCTGGCTGAGAGCTTCCAAGTGCTTCATCTGCCTCCACTTCCCACCTCTCAGCGGGAGTGGTGGCTTTCCAAGTGGGCTTTTGGAATGGAACTTGGGACCTCAGGCACCTGTAGCTAGTACCTTCGCCTTCTGAGCCATCTTTCTGGCCCTCTCGGTACCATTGCCATTATCCATTGCCCATGCACCTCCTCCCTTATTCCATATTACCTTCACCCCACTGTCATCAGCACTCACTTTGTAACTTCACATTCAGTATGTACAGATGGATCTTAAGTCACAAAGGTCAGGTCACAGATCCCATCAGCTTCAGTTTCTTTGCCTGCAAAATGAGGGCAATATGTTTCTAGGAAGAACAGTAAAGGGCACCCAGGACAGCACTTCAAACACTGTCCCCTTCAGCATCCTTTTAATCCTTGCTAGTCATTTTGCCAGGTCTGCCAGTCAACATTTTCCCCCTAGTCTTCATGGGTAGGCAAGCTCTTCTCAATGAATCTGCAAATCTCTAGTCTACTTCCGGTTGCTTTGCCATTATGAAAAGCAAGCCTTTGTGGTCACCGAAGAGTATCCAAATATCACATCCAACTGACAGCAAGCCTGGGAGTACCTAAGCCAGCCACGGCTGGCAGGGCAGGACAGGGCAGGGCAGAAAGTGCTGCAGTCCTCAGAACAGCTGGTCAGGAAATAGCCCAGAAATCACTGGGAAGCATCCTGAGCCAGGCTGGGAGTCCCCTGGGAAGGGGTATGTATGCCCAGGGGTGGGAACACTGATGCACAGCTTGGGAAAGAGGTTCCTGAGGATGAAGTGCAGGCAGAACGTCTTAATTGTGTTGCAGACATCTTTCTGACCTGAGACAGCTCCCAAAGTATTTAAAAGTAGGCCTAAGACTTCTTTGCCTATTGGCACCTAAAGGGACTTCATCTAGTTTTCTCAAGATTGCTGTGTTTGGGCCTGCTGTGTAGGCTAGTGCTTCATTCATGCCAGCCCTGTACCAACCTTACCCCGGGAATAGGGATCCACACAAACAGAGGAAGCCTAGCCTGTCCCCGTGTATCATGTAAACCCAGCAAGGGAGGGACAACTATGCACAAAAGACAAATGAACTTGTACTCATTACTCTCCATTGTTGTGATAAAAGGCACTGACCAAAGCAATTTCCAGAAAGAAAAAGAAAAAGGAGGGGGTTCTATTTGGGATTACAGTTCTAGGGGTAGAGTCCATAATGGCAGAGGAGGCAACTGGGCCAGAAGAAGCTGGGAGACCACATCTTTAGCCGCAAGCATGAAACGGAAAGAGTAAACTGGTAGGGATCTTGTACCTCCCAAGCCAGCCCTCACTGGTATACTTTCTGCAAGTCCCCGTATGCTGCTCCCCAAACTGGAGCACTAGCAGGGCATACAGGGTTCAAATACCAGAGTCCATAGGTGGCTTTTCATTCAAATCAAAATGTGCTTTTTGTTTTGTTTTCTAAGATGAGAGCATTTTTATTGACAAAAAAGGTATACCTTAGGTTTTAACTATTTCACTATTTATTATGAAAATCTTACTTATTAGTGGAAAAACTTCTCATTAGCTATTATGAATTTGTTCTCTTTGGTAGGTAAAGCAAGGCATGGTGAGAATCATAGGTCATGGATCCCTGGTGTTCCTTTGGTGATAAGAGATGTTTTTGAAGTATTTCAGATTTATAATTTCCTGAACAGAGAGACTCACCCTTGTGTTGTATTTTGTAGCCACATCTTAAAGATAAGGAAACAAAGCACAGGCCATCAAGTTCCTTGTCAAAGATAACCCAGCTGATCAGTGGTATACCAAGACTTGACACAGGGTGGCTGACTGCAGTATTTGTTCACATTGTCACTAACTCAGGCTGCAAGCTCTGTTTAGAACTTCGTACTACACCTGGAAAAGTGCTCCCACTTGTAAGACCCAGGGTAGACCCCATCAGCTCATGGCATCAAGTCTGAGCAGGCCTACTGGCCAGTCTGAGCACAACCTGCCTTGGGCCTTCTCATCCCAGGCAACTCTTGATCCTGAACTTGGTGGGTTCCTAACACATCTGAAGTACTACACACATCTGCCACCATTACTATTAATTTTTCTGCAGGCAAAACATTGGGAGGAAGGCACACCAAAGGTTCCCCAGTGTTCACACAGGGACTTAAGAGCAGGCATGCCCAATGTTTGACAATGTGACATGACTCTGTCAGCTACAAAGTTTGCAGTAGAGAACTGTAGCAAGCTTTCTTGTTGGATTATCTTTGGATTGCCAGCCCCCAAATAATGACACAGAGACTTATTATTAATTATGAAAGCTCAGCTTTAGCTTAGGCTTTTCCTAACTAGCTCTTATAACTCAAATTAACCTGTTTCTATTAATCTACCATCTATCACATGGCTCAGTTATCTCTACTCTGTACCATATGTCCAACTTGTTTCAAGTCTTCCTGGCAACTCCTCCTCCTTTTTCCCAGTGTTCTCTCTCCCCAGAGATCCCACCCATTCTCTCCTGTCTAGCTCTTGTCCATTCAGTTCTTTATTAAACATATCACAGCAACACATCTTCACAAAATGTACATAAATATTTTTCAAAACAGAGAACAGCACAATTAATTACAAAAAAACAAAAAAAAAATAACAAAAACAAAAAAAACAAAAAAAACAAAAATCAAAACAGAAAGAGAGGGAAGAGGAAGAGAACTTATAGGCAGAGCTTCAGGGATAGCTAAGTTGGAAAAGTACTCATATTATAAGCATGGGGACCTGAGTGTGATCTCTAGAACTATGTGAAAATATCCATGTGCAGTGGCATGTACTTGATATTCCAGCATTAGGGAGGCAGAGGTAAGAGGATCCTTGGGGCTCATTAGCCAGACAGTCTAGCCTAACTGGTGTACTTCAGACCAATAAGAGACCTTGTCTCAAAGGAGGTAGATAGGCTTCCTAAGGGTGACACTTGGGGTTATCCTCTGACCTCCATATACATGTGCACACATGGACATGCACACATACATACATACATACATACATACATACATACATACATACATACACACACTCTGAACAAATTGCAAAACAAACATCGTTTTAAGTACCTTTCCAGTTTTGTGTTGGTCTGTGCTCATGGTCCTGCATGAATGAGAGCTAGAAGTTGCCACATTTCACTAGCCTGGCTAACTGCTCATTGCAGCCCTTGAACCCTAGGGAACCCCAAAACCCTCCAGAAGGAAAGAATTTGGAACTGCAGACTCTGCTTGCAAGGCCATCCTCAGGCCACTCCCTACAGAAGTAGACATGCTGCCAGGACCCTCTCACACAGCATTGCTTGTCTGTTGAATTTGCAGTTTGTTTCCAGACAGAGTCCAGGTTGCTGTGAGGGTAGGAAAAGCAAATAGGAGCCAATTAGGGAGAGGTGGCCACAAAGGCAAACAAACAGCCAGCAATCGATATAATGAATGTGTCCAAAGGCAGGCTGGGAACTCAAGCAGTTGCTGCTGTTTGAAGCATTTATCTTCCAAGTTGAGATGCCTGAGCTCCACTGAGAGAACAAGTTTGCATTTCAAAGAGGCTTCAAGGAGAAGTGGTACCCCAGCCTGCCAGTGGGGGCTTTGAATGTTCATCATTCCTCAGCACCCAACTAAACAATCTCTCCAGGAGGGTGATTTAACTCTGCAGGAGGTAGAGCTGTGTGAGGGTGAGAGACATCTTTTCCAGGGATCTTGGAAGCCCCCACACCCCCAGGTTTAAGGCAGGGAAAAATATTGAATAAAGAGGTAGTAAGGGCAAGAGTGTATAAATGATATGATAGATTTTCCAAATACCAAAGGATGTTTAAGGAATGTCAGCATAGCCCCACAACCATGAAAGCAACAGAAAATCCTGGGGTGTGTTGGCCACCAGAAGGGGTGAGGACAGTGTGCCTAGGAACTGTCTTTGGTGTGCGGCCTCACTGAGGATAAGAATTCATGAGGGGAGGGAGAGAAAGGGAAGAAAACAAGAGGAAGAAGAGAAGGTGTCCACGTGCATGTCCACACATATGCACCCACCCGCACATGCACACACACAGAGGAAGAGGAGGAAAGTGAAGCAGATGCTGAATCTGGGTCTGATGGGAAGGGCCAAGGAGAGAAGCAGGCGAAGAAAAGCAGCTGAGGATGCAGACAGCTGAAGCCACTGGAATCCGAAGGTCCCTGGCTGTAGGGTGACCTGCATTCCTGGCTGGCAAGTGAACAGATACCATGTTTGTTGAGCAGCTAGGCATACAGTATGGGCTACAGCAGAAACAGGTAGGACTTGGGACTAGGTACAGTGATACTAAGAGCAGCCACTAAGAGAACAGGGCTGGGGAGATAGCTCCAGGGGGAAGGGGGTAAGTGCTAGCTCTCCAAGAATGAAGGCCTGAGTTCACACCCTGGAAGCCATGCTTTCTTTTACTTTTGTAAAAGCCCAAAGTGGTGGTATGCTACTGGAATTCAAGCACTAGGCAAGAAGAGATGGGCAGGTTCCCAAGGCTCACTGGCCAGCAAGCTTAGCCTATTTGGCAAGTTCTAGACCAGTGAGTGAGAGACCCTGTCTCCAAAAGAAGGTTGACAGTGCCTGGACAATGACATCTGAGGTTATCACCTGATATCACCAAGATATGCGAAGACATGTGCACATGTACACACACACACACACACACACACACACACACACACACACACACGTGCGCAAATACACACTGATGGTGAATGTAAAATAGAAGCCCTCATTCTTAGGATACTGTGATTGGGCTGGCAAAGCTTTCCTATAACCTCTGGGTCAGAAATGTTAACATTATGAATTTATTCCCTTGGATCTAAATACAATGTCTTCTAGTAAGTTGTACACCTTCCAGGAGAAAACACCCACCCACCCCATGAAGCTATCTTCTCTAGGGATGACAGACACGCATTTTTAAAATGATAGAAGGTGTGGGAAAAAGGAAGAAGAGTCTAGGATGGAAGGAAGCAGAACTCCTAAGAGTGAGCCAGGAGAGAGAGATGCCAGTATGAGGACCGCCTGTATGAGAACTACCATCCAGAGCTGCCTGGAACTTTCTAGCCTCCTCAGGTGCAAGGCTTTCCAGGCTAAAATCATGAACAAGAGTAGCATGAGTAGAGCTGTCTATGTTATTGATCCCAATTCTGCCATTTCCTGTAATCTCACAGCAATCCCTATACAGCTGGCACCAGGAAGAGACACAGGCCCATGGGTATTTCACAGCATAGTTGCCATTTTGACAAGATTGAAACCAGGGCATCTCTGGATTCAAAGTCCAGGCTTCATCCAATCAAATGATGACAAGCAACCCCACTAACTTCATACTTTACCCAACTTCCATCCCATCCCTCCTTCAGTATGTCAAGGACAGTCCTGCAGGTTGGCAACCTGTGATAGCTTGTTTGTGTGTGGGGTGCGGGGCAGGATGGAGCCATGTTTGGTGCCTGGTACAATGTAAGTTTTCAATACCAGCTGCAAGAATGAACAGTCTGTTGGAAAGAGGCCACCTCGTTCCTCTCTCTAGCATCCATTTCACACAGAACCTCCTCATTTGAACCAGCCTGGCTTGCTGAGTGAGATCTGGGCCTATGAAAAACCCCATCTCAAAAACTAAGCTGGATGGCTCCTGAGAGGACAATACCTTTTGGTCCAATTAGGTGCCTGCCTATCTTTCCACATGATCTTAAATTGAACTAGCCACAAAATGACATCCATTACATTAGTTGATCACATACTCAGCTGCCTGAGGTAAAATTTGAAAGGTACTAGGCCAATTCCAACCAGCCAGAAGTATTACCTATCTCAAACTTTGTAAAAGTCGTAGTTTCCCTCATCTATGGCTTTTTTGTATTAGTACTAAAAACAGAATGTCAAAAAGAATCAGTTTCGGAGATGGTGTATTCTGGTCCTGTTGGCTGTTCAAATTCAAAAGATGGAACCGGAACTGGGGACAGGGAGAGAAAAGAGGAGAGAAGCAAAACTGGGGCTTTGCCATCAGTTCTAACAACTACCTCATCTAACCACTAGATGGTGACAAACACAAACCATGCTAGATACCAAGAAGAAGCTGAGGAATCTAGATGCTACAGAACTTCTGGACTCAGCCCTTCCTGGAAAAGGCTTTGAATCGAAGCTATGTGCAGATGACTGTAGCCCAAGCAGAGTAGATTTTTTTTTTGGGGGGGCTGCCACCAAAGTAAAAGTGTTTTGTAATTACCACAAACAGAGGTCATTGAAAAGAAACACTTAGAAGATGGTGAGTTTCAGCAATGTGTTGGTCATTCAAATGCAACTCTGGTGTCCAAACACCCGTATCTTCAACATTTCCCCAGAACAGCCAGCTACCCCAACTTTACAGCTCAGAACACTGAGATCAGAAAGACTGTTTCCTGTGCAAAGTCATTTCTGTAGGAAGTGACTGATCTTGGATTGAGCCTATATCACTCTCTTATACATCATGACATATACCCCAGGAATGTGGCTGAAGGCCACTGTGCCCATAAATCAACATGACAGAGCTCTAACAGATACAAACATCTCTTTTCATTCCAATTCCCATTACTCTAACCATCAATTTTACAACAGCAAATCCTAACAGCTAGTGGAAGAACATGGTAGCATGTGCTTCCCCCAAAGCACAGGGGTATTAACAGCAAAGGGGACCAGATGCCCTAGAACTGTAGTTACAGGTGGGTGTGAGCTGCTGTGTGGATGCTGGGAATTGTACTCAGGTCTTCTGCAAAAGCGGCAAGTGCTTTTAACCACTGAACCATTTTCTCAGCCCCAAGATTTTACGCTTTTTGACTGCCATGCTGCCTCATCTTAAGCCATCCACCCACTCTTGCTTCTGCAATCACTGTTATGTTCTCTATTCCTGAATTCTATTGCTTCAGATTCCAGACAGAAGTGAGAATACACTGTGCCTGTATCACCTGGCATGATGATGTCCAGTTGCTCCAGTGTTATCATAAATGACCAGAGCCCCTGCTCTTCAAAGCTAAGTAGCAATCCACCATGTACATGTGGCACATTTGCTCTATCCATCTGTGCCTTAATGAACCCCTCTGCTGTTCCAGCTTCTTGCCTTCATGAGAATAGTGCAACAATGCACATGAGAGCACAGACATCTCACCAACACACCAGTTTCAGATTCTATGCATAAATGCTGGGTAGTGTTTGATTGATTACTTTGACTTAGGTTTTATAGGCTACACTCTGTTGAAGGGGTTGTTTGTGTGTTTTTTACAATGTATTTCACTTCCCAATGTCATTTCTCATCAGATACCATGATTCTCTGTCCTGTAGTTATTTCTTACAAATTGAAACATCCCCACCTAGAAAGAGATGGGAGGTTCATAAGACTCGATGAGCTAGCTAATGAAGGTTGCAAGGATCAAGAAGCTGGTGAACAAGGCTGGAGAGATGACTCATGGTTTCAGAGCACTGGCAGTTCTTCCAAAGGACCTGAGTTCAAGTTCCAGCACCCACATGACTTCTCACACTGCCTGTAATTCCAGTTCTAGAGATTCTGGTGCCCTCTTCTGGCCACTGGCATGCACTGCACACATGTGGTACACATAAAGACAAGTATGACAATGGGTACTTTTTAAAATAGGAGAAGCTCCTCACTAAACTCAAAGCTCAGGGAACTCTGAGATTTACAAGGCCCTGCCACATGCCAGTCCCAAGGTTATAAAGGCTGTGAACAGTTGTTGGGGCACAGGAACTTCTCTATTCTGAAGAACAGCCTACAAGTTGGGTAAGGAGCTCCAGAGATGTAGTTTTTGGAGTCCTCACCCAGGCAGGGTAGACTTTTGGTGACACAGCTGATTTCATCACTCATACTCATGCAAGTAACCCCTCACCCATGTTCCTGAAGTTACCCTTCCCCAATAAATCCACTGTTTCAGCATACTAGACTTGGATAAATCCTTGCCATGGTCAGCAGTCTGTGCCCTATCTGGAGTAAAAAGAGGCTTCTTCACATCGCCCCAGGAGAAGTCACACGATACTTCCTATGTGGACGTTGTCTAATTCAGGAAGTAAGAAAAAAATGAGGGTACAAAGAAAACATGAAGTGTCATAGAATGCCTTACCTAGGGCCACACTTGGTCACTGAGGTGTAGGAGGACAGAGGACAGCAATAGTGTGGGGTGACAGAGCAGAATCCTGACTCCAAGGGGAAAACTGCAGAATTTCCAGCATCAGAATAGCTCTCAGTTCACTCATTCAAGCAGACACTGTTGGGAAGACCCAGAAATGGCCAAGATGTGGCTTGTTTTTATACCCATTGCTAAAACAAAAGAGACCTTGCAAATGAGTCATGACCAACAGACTTGGGGCTGTATCTGAGAGGAAAAGAGACAGTGGGGGAATGAAGAAGAGGGTCCAGGGGAGTGACTTGAAAATTTATGTCCATTTGGAGAAATCCATGCCAAGCAAGAGAAATGATAAGTACTGAGGCATGGGCACAAAAGATGTGGCAATCCTACAGCATTTGGGGTGCCGTACCTGGGAAACTGTGACACCGGACCAGGAGGAAGCTGAAAAGGTATTGCAGGGTGGACTAGCCTCAATGCCAGGAGCCACTTAGTGATGTGGCTAGTCTAGACCAAGATGTGTGCCAAGTGTAAAATACCTTCCAGATTTTGGAGAGTCAGTGGGAAGAGAGAAAGTTAAATGTTTTTATATTGTTTGCCTGTGGAGATGATAATATTTGGGATATATTTAGCTCAATAAAATATACTGTTAAAATTAATGTCAGCTGTTTGTTTTTACTATGTAAAAGTGGCTACCAGATGATGGCAGGCCACATAGGTGCTGGTATTTGATCTCTACTGGCCACTGATGGGCCTGTTGGTGTGTGGGACAACCAGTGACACCATAAGGGGCTCAAGGCTTATGTTGGGATAAGAGAGACAGCAGAATTTCTGCCAAGAGATGGGCTATTTTATTCCCTGTGGGTTTGGGAATAGCCTGAAAAGGGAGAGGTGTGGGTGAGGAGGGATAGTCCATGCCAGGGGAACACTCTAAATCACAAACAGGAAGGGAGGGTGAGAGAGCTTTCCGAAGAGAAAAACACCTGGCAGGTCAAACTTGCATTGCTGCACTGTAAACCAAAGCAAGCACAACAAAACCAGGGCCCCAATCCCTGTGACTGTCATCCCTACTTCTCTATCTCCCCACCCTTCCTCACCACCAGTAAATCACAGACTCTAACCTTCCTGCAAGATGTAAATCACAAAGACAAACAGATCACTTTCAGGGCCCAGGAAAGTAAAGGGGAAAAGTGCCAGAGGAGGCCTTCCTCCTCTTGTAAAAGAGCCAAGAGGAAAACTCAAGCCCATTGGCCCACGGGCAGCAGTCCCCAACAGTGTGGACCTTTGTGCCTTCTTTCAAGCCAGCTGACAGGGAGGGCCGTTACCATGGAAATGGGCCCAGCCAGGAAGCAATGTGAAGCAAACACAGACAGTCTCACTGCCTGTTCTGTCCACAGAGTCGACCAGTTGGTAAATATTACACCAGGCACATACCAGAGACACAGAACAAACAGTATTTCATACAGAAGCTGTGCTGATTTGGCTCGGGGGTGGGGGCAGAGGGTAGATGTTACACTGGGAAACTGCTGGAAACCACAAAGCTTGGATCCCAGGTTACCAGGGGCATTGCCCAATAGGATGGAGGGCATCTTAAGATGTAGAGGGACTACATTACACTGGGGATCTTGTAGTATGTAGTCTTGTAGGCACTGGTGGCTAAAGAGACATCAAGTCACTCTGACAAAAAGAAGGAAGAAAGTCCCTTTCTGTTCAGTTTTATTTATCATTAAGAGCACTTGCTGCTCTTCACAGAAGCTTGGTTCAGTTTCCTGCACCCACATGACAGTTTACAAGTCTTTAACTCTAACTCCAGGGCATCCAGTGCCCTCTAGTGACCTGTACGGAGCACTGCACACATGGTGCAAATACATACATTTTTTAAAATGGGTGTATTCTATACATCACAAGTTGTGAGGGTTAAACAGACTAATAAATGAAATTAATGTGATCTGGTATACAGTAGGTGCTCAATGACAGTTACCTACACATCATACTGCAATATACCTACCCATGGACTCTAAACAGTGCTTTCCTTCTGCATACTACAAGTATAGACCTATATCTTGTTTATTATTTATAATTTTAAATTAATTTTTGCAGTGCTTGAAATTGAATCTGGGGCTTCAAGCACTCTACCATTGAACAATATCTCTGCCCATTCACTCTCATTTTAAATAATGCTACATCTTATGAAGAAAATCATGGCCATCCTGACTCCACACTACAGATCGCAGGGTTGAACAACCAGCTGACAACCCCATTTTCTAAGCCTGCTTTTATTCATCCTCCGCTACTAGAATTGACAGCTGAGGTATAAACCCTGCATATATCAGTCATCTGAGTCCGTCTAAGCTGATGATACTTCTCTAGTCTGGCAAGGCCATAGTCAACCTGACCTTTTCTCTTAGTTTGTTGTCCAGTGCAATCAGAATCAAAACATGCCCTTCTGACCCCTGACCTGAGGTGAGTATATTCTGAGCCCTAGACCTGCTCATTCAGAACATCAGAAAACAGAGCCCAGAAACCCACATCTTCAGATCATTACCAGAAGATATCCAAGCCTAGATAACTCTTAAAAATCAGTCCTCCTATATCACTTCTGCATTGTTTTACATTGCAGATTCTTTTCCTACTTGTTTTTTGTTTGGTTTGGTTTCAGATAAGGGCTCACTAAGTTGCCCAGATGGGTCTTGAACTTGCAACCTTCCTGTCTCAACCTTCCTTCTGGGTAGCTGAGATCAGGCCTGCTTTCTTCATTTTTTAAAGACTGATTCTTCAACCGCCTGTGTCAAAATACCTTTGACAGCTAGTGGATAGCATTGTCTTGGTAGGAGCAACATGTTTAATATTATTTGTAATCTAAGCCCTATCCTCCCCAAAAGAGTTCTGAAATACCTTATACTTTAAAAAGAGCATAATGTTGTTAATAAATAAATGCTATACTAATGAATTTACACAAGGGAAGGAATTAAGATGACATATAGTGGAATAGATAACCCAGAATCTGAGTAGCAACAAATCTACCGAAGATCTTCCTAGCAGTCAGGTAGAAAAGACACACTATAAAATTCTTTCCTTCAGAAATAGACATTCTTACATTACTTTAAAGAAAGGACTCTTCTAAATGAAAGACTTTCAAAAAAATAGAGTTCAAGGAACTAAAATGTCTCCTAGCAATCCCAATATAATGATTTTCTGCTTCCCCCAAAACTGACAGCTGCTTCTTCTGTTTTGACAGAGAACAAACCCCATAAGAAGCTGAAAATCTAGGAGAAAGGGGTACTTTAGGAGTGTGCTGGAAAGGATGTGGGGACTGAGCCTTTAGGCTTCAAACACTCTGATAGAGCCATCATCAACATCAGTAATGGTCTCTGCTACACATCCCTGAGAGTGGAACAATTCCAGGGTTGTAGATAGCTTTCCAGGAAAAACAGAATGGAAGCTCTCCAAGACCCAGAAAAAAAGAACAATTCCTTTTTTGGAGAGGAAGAGCTACATGCATGTGAAACATGGAGAAATGCAGATCTGTGTCTGTTTATGAGTTGATTACTCCTAAAGCAATATATGGACCCACTACCAACACCCAGAGAAGACACAAAGTAAGGAACTGTCCTCAGAATGATCACTGAGGGGCCAGAAAAGGGCTTGGTATTTGCTACACAAGCAAGAAAGTCAGAGTTCAAGTCCCTGCACTACAGACATGGTAGTGTGTGCCTGTAATTCATCCCTGGTAGACAGAGGCAGATGAAACCTTGGGGCTTTCTGGCTAGCTGTTCAGCCAAATAAACGAGGTCTGGTTTCAGCGAAAGACTTTGTCTCAAAACTAAGGTAAAGAGTAATCATAGAAGACACCCTTGTTGATCTCTGACCTAAACACATGGGCACATGGGTAAACACACACATTCACACACACACACACACACACACACACACACACACACACACAAACCTTGCATGCATACATGTACATCACACACATATGCAAAGAAAAGGTGGCCTAATATTTTATTTAAATTACTCAGCACCCCCTGGAGTAACAAGAAGTTGCCTAAAGAATATGTACAAATGTGCAAAATAGGAAGCCTGGAAACTTAGATACAAGGAGAAGCAACCATGGTCAAGTGGACTGTTAACCTGGATGACTGTTACCAACCCATAAAACTAAACAGATTAATCATTATGTCTGTGAAGTTCTTTTGTAGGAGACAACAGAAACAGATTTGGGTTAACTGAAGCAGAGAAACGATTTATTAAAAGACATGAGGTGACTGTGTCTGAGGACCAGAAGAAAACAAAATAAAATAAAAAGGGCTCAAGAGGCAGAGACCAGGGTGTCTATGTTTTGAAAGCAAGTTCACAGCCAGTGTCTTCAAGATTCAGCCTCCACAGCCAATCAGCAACCATGGATCTCTCAACTCAAATAAAACTCTACAGCACAAATGCTTAACATCCCACTGTGGTTCTGAAGTTCACCCTCTGGTGGGAAAGGCTGATCACCTTGATTGTGGTATTTAGTGGGGTGATTTGCCTGCCAGGAGATACCTGGGACTACCTGAAGACATTTCTGTTCATCCTACTTGAGGGACATAGGCTGTCACCATCAGAGATATTGTTAAATACCCTACAGTATACAGGTTACACATTCCTTTCCTATGGTAACAACACTGTGAAGATTGAAACCTTTTTCTCACCTCAACGGAATACACAAGAGGCATCTATCTACTGGAAAGCCCAGGTTTGCAATAGACAAGCCTATGTTCTCCCACTCCAGGCTCCCTGGAATCCCTGTGACCCTGGAGTCACTTTTCCCCTCTTCCACTTAGATTTTAGTCATATTGCTTCCATCAGTTGTCGTCCACAACTTTCTTCAGAGGACAGTCCTGAATCACTAGAGCTACAGGAGAGCCTACAGAGCTGAGTTTGCCAGGAGTTCACACCTACATTGTGAGCCAGTGCAAAAGCAAGCAGCCCACTTTGTCTTTCCTCAGTCTAGGCATGGTAAGCATGCCAAAGCCCCTCCAGCTGAGGCCATGTTTGCTATGTTACTTGCTGGTTCCCTCTATCTTCCTTCCTTCCTTCCTTCCTTCATTCATTCCATACTTTAAGATAGTGTCATATAGTCCAGCATGGCCTTCAACTAGCTATGTATTCAAGGATGACTTTGAACTTCAGATTATCCTTCCTCTGCCTCTCAAATGCTGAAATGTAGATGTATATCACTACACTAGCTGTGAAGAGACACCATGACTATGGCAACTCTTATAAAGGAAAACATTTAATTAGAGATAGCTTATAGTTTCAGAGGTTTAGTCCCTTATCATCAGAGTGGGATATGGCAGAATGAAGGCAGACATGTTGCTGGAGAAGGAGCTGAGAATTCTACATCTTGATCTGCAGGCAGCAGGAGTCTGTATGTTGCACTGAGCATAGCTTGAGCAAAAGAAACTTCAAATCCACCCCCATAGGGACACACTTCCTTTCACAAAGCCACAACTTTTTTTAAAATGTATTTATTCTATGTATCCTTTACATCATGTATCTTGATCCCATTCATTTCCCTGTCCCTTTGTATCTTCCCTCTGTCCCTGCACACCCCACAAATAAAATTTAGAAAAAAATAAGGAAAAGTTAAAGAAAAAAGGGAAAAACTTAAACATCTCATCATGGAAGCTTCAATGAGTCATGCCATGAATACCTTTGTCCATATATCTCTACTTGCAAGCATTCATTGCAGAGAGTCATTGGTCTGGCTCTGGGCCTCTGGTTTTTTCTACACTATAGATGTTGGGCATTTACTAGAGCTCTTTTGGATCACTGTTGTTGCCCTCTGTTGTGGAAACCCTGCAGTTTTGGGTCTGCAGATCAGGTACCCTCATGTGCTCTAGCAGATCATAGATGGGATGGATAATGGGACAGGCCAATGGGTCTGGGCCTAGGAAGTTATAGTGTTGGTCCACCAGATGTGAAAATGGGGGCAAATATCCCATGCTTACAACTTCAGGGCTGGCTCATCCACATCTGCACTAATAGGGTTGGCTCTGTTGTGTGTCTCTGGCAAGGTTTAGGGCCTTCTCTGCTAAGTATTATAGCTAGTGGGGGGTCAGGAATAGCCCTCCCACTCTCATGACCACAGGACCAGCTCTTCAACCTGCCCCAGGTGTTGCTGGGCAAGAGGGGTGGTAGAACAACCATCTCTCATCCATGCTACCAACAAACAAATGGGTAATGGGGACAGCCCTCCCATGCAAAGCCACAACTCTTAATAGTGCTACTCCCTGTGGAGTAGCACTTTCAAACCACCACATTCCACTCCCAGGCCCACACAGGCTTGTAGCCATATCTTAATGCAGGAAAATGCATTTGGTCCAATGTCTCAAACTTAGTAAAAAGTCTAAAGTTCCAAGTCTCTTTAGAGATTCATGCAATCTCTTACTAACCCTCATACAAAATCAAAATCAAAAAGCAAATCACATACAAACTTTCAACACATGATGGCACAGAATATAAATCATGGTTCCAAAATTGAGGAGAGGGATGATATTGAGGAGATACTGGACCAAAGCAAGACCAAAGCCAGCTGGATAAACTCCAAACTCTGCATCTCCATGTCTAATGATAAAACATTCTTCAGATCTCCAACTCCTTTCAGCTTTGTTGTTTGCAACACACTTCTTTCTCTTGGGCTGGTTCTACTCCCTGTCAGCAGCTCTCCTCAGGCATCTCTCCTCAGCAAGTATCCCTTGGCTCTGTCATTTTCAACATCTTGTGGTCTCCAAGACAGTCCAGGTTTCACTTTCACAGCTTCACACAATGGCCTCTCTATGCCTCCATTCATGGACACCCCGGCCACATGCCTGGCCTCACAGAGAAAGATTGCATACACCATTTCTTCTATCTTTGACTTTAAAGCCAGAACAGCATGGCCAAAGCTGCCAAGTTCTGTTGCTTTCTGTTGCTGAAACATAGCCCCCTTATTCAATTACATCTTTACCAACTTTCTGTTTTTAATGGTTTCCTTCACAACCTAAGTTTGACTGTCCTGAAATTCATTCTGTAGACCAGGCTGGCCTCAAACTCAGAGATCTACCAGCCCCTGCCTCCTGAGTGCTGGGATTAAAGTTGTGCACTACCACACCCACTCTGAACTTTCCTTTAATACCTTTTCACAAGCTGGATACTTAGCTGGGTGAGATCTTGCCCTGACATTTAGTCCCTTTCTTAATCTGTTTATCTCCTTGAACACATTTTTAGCTCCATTCTACTTCCTGGTACTCCTTTTCTCCTCAAATTGTACATTTTGCATTTTTACTTTCTCAGCTTGTTCCTTTTCATTATAAATCTCCATTATATTTAACACTAAATAACCACACAACAGATTCTATACTAGGTTTTGGGGGATTTCCTCTGCCAATGGAATTAATCCAAAACTCTTCACTTTAACCTCAGGCAGACTTTTCAGACATGGGCAAAAAAGCAGCCACATTCTTCACCAAAATATCACACAAATGGTCTCTAGACAACATACTAATTTTTTTTCCTCTGAAACTTCTTGAGCTAGGCCCCCACAGTTCAAATCCCCCACAGAACCATATTTCTCTGAACAAAAACCTGATCCAGCCTATCATAGCAATAGCCCAGACACAGGTACCAACTTCTGTATTAGGTTTCTATTGCTGTGAAGAAAGACCTTGACCATGGCAACTCTTATAAGGAAAACATTAATTAGGATTGGCTTATAGTTTCAGAGATTAAGTTCATCATAGTCATAGAGAGAACTATGGCAGAGTACAGGCAGACAAGTTAATGGAGAAGGAGCTGAGAGTTCTTCACCTTGATCCGCAGTCAGCTGAAGGAGAAATGTGTACTACACTAGGTGTAGCTTGAGCACATCAAAGTCCATCCATCAGTGGCACACTTCCTCCAGTGAGTCCACACCAACTCCAACAAAGCCAGACCTCCTAGTTGTGCTATTCCCTATGGTAGCTACTTTCTTTCAAACCACCATGACCACTTTATGTGGTGTTGGGGACTGAACCCATGGCTTAGTACACCCTAGGCAAACACTCTACTAACTGAGCCACATTCCCCATCCTCCCAACACTTTCTATATGATTTACTTGTACCTTATTCGCTTCTCAGCATGTACTTTTAGGGAATTTGGTCTGGGACAAGAAGTTATTACCAAAAATGGGGTGTGGGGTGACTGACTGGTAAAACAACAGACACCTACTATTAGAGTTTTCCTGCCTTGATTTTTAACTCTCTCCTGGATCCATAATCAAAAGCCTTGAACAGTTACTCCCCAGAACCAGATCTTCACTAGAATAAGACATGGGGTTCCACAGCAAAAGCAGAAAAAAATGTTTTGAGAGGGGAGTAGTTGGAGACAGGGTTTTTCTGTGTAACAGCCCTGACTGTCCTGGAACTCACTCTGTAGACCATGATGGCCTCTGCCTTCTGAATGCCTGGATTAAAGGTATGTGCCACCACTGCCCAATCAAGGAAATGCTTTTTAAACATTCAAAACAAGTGAATGGTTTCTGGTCATCAGCATCACCGCAAAAGCCATAATGCCCACTTCAGTCATCCAAGTAGCTACAACGAACTCACCCAGGAAGAAACAAAGACTGATACAGAGAAGGAATTATGCTTCAAGTCTCATGAGAGACAAAAAAAAAGGCAGGAGAGAGACTTGGTGAGGCAGCCTAGAGTTTCCCCAGTAAAACAGAGCAGTATCAGAAGGTTTTGATGACTGCCTCAGGAATGAAATTGAGAGAAAACTGGTCTGTGGATAAAAAGTTAGATGTGGCCAAGCAGCAGAGACCAACAAAGGAGACTAAGCCATCTTCATCAGTCAGTGAACAAATTCCTCTACATGAGGTGAAACCAAAGATATTTAAAGAGACTAAGAGTGAGGGACACAGATAGCTAGTCTGGAAAGGGAAGGGAAGGTTTTAAAAACTTGTTCACACCTTCTTGTTTCTCTACCTTCTCTCATGCCTACATGGTAATGACATAAGGGCTGTTTAGGTGATTAAGGGTGCATTCTTCTAAGACTAAGAAATTATTTAATTAATGAATTAGGTTTGGATATTTAAATGTTTTAATGTATGTGTGTATGTGCCTGCATGCATATGAACATGCATTTGGAGACCAGAGAACACCATTGGTTGCTGTTCTCCCCAGCCACCAACCTCACTTTTAGAGACAGGCTCTCCCCCCAGCTTGGAAGCCACCAGGAAGGCTAGGTTGGCTGATCAAAGCACCTCAGAAACCACCTTCCAAATGCTTCAAGCATCCTTCTTATGCTTGTAAGGCAAGCACTTTGTGGATTTATCTATCTTCCCAGATTGGATATTTACAGTTAAGTTACTTAAATTGTAAGATAACTTAAAACTCACTGGTTTCTACTTGAAGCTCAGTGACTTAGGTAGAGAAGGCCATTTCACCTAAACCTCCATATCTGTTGATAAATATATGGGTTCTTGCAGCAATGGGAGTTTTTGTTCCATGGTGTAGAAAGAACAACTGTATGGAAACCTTCAATGGGGTCTGTGCTAATCTATGTGTTCCATCAGAGGAGGAGAGCCTTCTGTCTCCAGGTTCTGGGGTCTGCTTGAGCTGCAGAGCATTCCAGCCATGGTCATGACCCTTGGAGATCAACCTATAGCAAGACAGACCTGGTTATTTCTGTACTGTGAACAGCACAACTGTCTCTTGATGGTCTAAGGAGACTGATTCCTAGCATAATTAAATCCCTCATACAAAATGGGAGATATTTGCATGAAACCTGCATGTCTTCCCATACACATCAAATTATCTCTAGCTGACTTAGAATACTTAATACAATGCAAATGTTATGTAAATTACTGTTGTACTATGTTGCTTAGAGGATCATGATAAGGAAACATAGCTTTATACATTCCAAATGGTTGCAGTAATTATCTTACTTCTGACCCGAACTTACTTGCATCAGCATATACATTCTGAAGACATGGAGCCGCTCCACTGCTTTCTGACCTTCCTACTAGAATAAGGGGTCTTTGTTGGCCATGGAAAATATCTCAGCCCACATTCTTCCCTATTGTTTCAGTGGAATTGATGCCTAACAAAGGAACAAAGCAAATATACACATCTAGGGATCTGCTTTTAGAAAGCCCACACTGTGATAGCCTGGTGCTCCAGGAGCTTGGTAATGCATGGCAGGCAGAACAAAAGAATGCTGGGAGGATTTGATTGCAAATTTTGTCAATTAATAGTGATACTATTGAGTGGAAATTAGATATTAACCAAATTTGGGATGTGGCAACATGGGCCTCACACATCAACTCATTGGAATGCCCACAGTACTAATTGTTTCTGGAGACATGAACACAGGTAAAGAAACAGGCATAGACACCTTGAGCAACTGGCTGGAAGTCTCATATGTACACAGTATAAATAAGACCCAGATATTTGGAGTCAGGTTTAAGAATCTGGTTTTCAGAATCTTTCTTATCCACCAATTCACACCATTACTACCCCACTAGTCTGAAGTGATTATCTCCCTAGGCTTCAGTTTCCATTTTTATGTGATGTTTGAATAGAACAACCCCTGGAGCTCTCCAAACTCATGGTTGGGTGTTGTTGCTCAGTGTATTAAGAGTGAGTAAAAGGATCAGGCCATGAACTCAGAGGTCACTCTTCTCACCACACCTGGAAATCTTTGTGCCATTTTGGTCTGGCTTTACAGGAAGAAAGATGGAGAACTCTGAAGGAGGTTCTAGCCCTGCTTCATGCTTTTTGGGAGCAGGAAGAAAACATCCAAGCTTTCTACCCCAATGTCTCCTTCAACTCACAAAGAGTGACTATCCCTAACTCTGCACTTACGATCAGCCAGGCACTGGATCTTAGGCATTTATTGAATCCAATGGTGGAGGCTCAGAAAGATAGTCACTTCTCCAAGGCCACAAAGACGGTCACCAAGTCACCATGGGCCCATAGCCTAGCAGGCTCCAATATGAGTGCTCACCATCTCTGCCATCTTTTGCATATTCTTTGAGTCTGTCACCAGGCTTTATACATGGACATGGAAAGTTTGATCCTAGAGATAGTTTGTTGAGAAGTGGAACCTAGTAAGAGGTTCTTACATCATTAGGGGTGTTCACCTAGAGGACATTAAAGTAGAGTTCAAGAAATTCCTAGGGTAATTATCTCAAGAAGGCTTTTAGAGATGGGTCAAGTCTCTGTCTACTGTCCCCTTGGTCTGGTTTCCAGATTTGCCATGTAATACCTCCCTCTTGCAGATGTTTCCACCAGGATGGCATCACCATTAGGTACGCCTTTTTTTATTTCTACAATGAGATAATATTAACTGAGTCACTACTTGCAGGATTAGGACAGCCATGACAATAGATGATGCTGGAAATAACAGTGCCAGACACAGCAGTCACATTACAGAGCTAGAGAGAAGCATCAAGGTTAGAGGTAATGATTGAAACAGTCACAGAAGACTAGAGGGTCACTTAAAAGGCATGGGATAAAGCAAGGAAGAGGAAGAGGGAAGAAAAAAGGGGAAAGGAGATAAGTAAAAGAAGGAGGAAGATGAAAATACCCAGCACACAGGGAAGACCTCCTGTGAAGCAGTCTCTGTAAGAGTATGTCTTGTAGACTCAATCATCACATCTACTTTGTTAGGGAGCTCTGAATCATTGTGCCCATTTTACAGAAAAGCAAACTGAGGTCTGAACATGGAAATACCATCCTGTGCCAAGAGGTAGTAGAATGTAAACCCTGACATCTCACACTCCCAGCTGCCTCATCATAGCCAACCATACAGCGTTCCCATGGGAATGGCCATGTCCTTCCAACTTTTGCAATACCCATTCCAAAAGGCTTGCTATATCTAATGAGTTGACCCTCCTGTCCTCTGAATTAGAAGAAAACCTAGAATTAATTTCCCTCAGATAGGAGCCTTTATAAATAGTTTCCAAGGAAAGGCCTCTGCTTTATTGGAAAGGTCAGCGTGAGACTGGTTGTCACCCAACTCTCTGTTGACATTTCCTTTTTAAAGAACATAGCATACATTCTTGGGCAGGACTCAAACATTCTTACATTTTGCTTTCTTTTTTGAACTATTTATGGCAAAAAAAGATACCATGATTATTAGAAACACTAGGTGGAAGCCCAGAGTTCTTTCTCTCTATGATGAAGGCATCAAATGTCAGCTCTCTGTAATCCTTGAAGTAGCTTTAGGGTCTCCTGGCCCTAAAGACCTCACAAATGTTCATAATGATATGTGAAAGCATGGAGTAGATGGTTAGAGCATGATGAGGGGTGGATGGCACTATGCAAAGCATTGCCCGTGCACTGTGCATTGAAATTTCTCTATTACCTTATGATTCAAGTCATACATTAATCATATTTTACAGAGGTAAGTAGGTCAGGAGGGCTCAGCCCCTATGAATGGATTCATCCATTCATGAGTGCATGGATGGATGAATGGGTTCTTGACAGAACAGTTGTGATATAAAAACAAATGCTGTATGGCTCTCTTGTTCTCTATCACCACATGAAACCGCTGCTGCTAAGATGTTAGGCAGGAAGGCCCTCCTCAGATACTAGGGGCATGGTGGTTCTATTTCCTTGGACTTTCCAGCATCCAGAACTGAGCACTATATGAACTTCTATACTTAATACACAGCTGAGTCCCAGGCATCGTTTTTTTAACACCAGAAAATGAACTCTGTTAGTGAATTTAAAAGGCTTTTAAACATAGTTCTGTGTGAATCCAAATAAAGATCCCCACTGACTAGGAGTAGCTGGAAGTCACTTGCTAAAAGAATCTAAAAGAGCCTGAGGTGGCTAGAAGAGGACATTGGATCACCTGAAACTAGAGAAACAGGCAGTTTTAGGTTATCATGTAGGTGCTAGGAACTGAACCCTGATCCTCCACTAAAGCAATAGGCCCTCCAAACTGCTGAGCCATCTCTCTCCAGTTCCTCATCTACATATAAAATACACAGGCAGATCAATTACCAATAATAAATCATAGAGAATTTTATTTTAGCATTTATTAAAGATAAGTTATAGATATTAGGGTAGTGGGGGTGAAGGTATAAGACAGAAGACCTAGATTTGTTGATCTAATGGAGATTATAAAGCAAAGCCGTATTTTGAGATCATGTTCAATTTTAGGACAATGGATAATTATGACTTGTTTTATAATAAGTTAGTCATTGTTGGAATGAGCAAAATTTGTTAGTGATGAGACATTTGGAAGGGGATAAGATAGAGGGAAATGACGATAATAATGATTAGAAGTCCTATTATTGTAGGGGTAATGTACGAGGAAAATAAATTTCATTCATTTTAATTCTCATGTTCTTTTTGTTTTGTTTTGGTGATTCTATAAGTTTAGGGAATGGAGAGATTGAGTAAATTTGAGAAGAAATTTTTAATTGAAATGAAATAAGTGTAATGGTTGCAGACAAGAGAGTAAAACCTCATGTAGATGTGTCTAGTTGCGGCGTGTTGTGAAGAATTTGGGTCTCTAACTTTGCACTCTAGTGAGAACGTGCTTGCTCACTTTTTACATAAAGAATTAAATCTTGGCTAAATATTTTAAACTGCAGGACAGTTTTCATAGTTGATTGACATCTTTATTTTATAACTGTCAATTCCTCTTTGAATAAAAACATATTATGCAATAGCTGAGGCATGTGTAAGGCCATTTCAGACATTTTTGGAAATTTTATCTTAATCCCAAGCCAAAATTCATTTAGTGATCTATGTGGAGAGGGGGGCACTCAACTCAGTGACTTAAACCATAACTTTTAAAGTCAACATTTTAGCACAATATAATCCAAAGATCCACTCACTCGATCCTTACATGGTAAAGAATTATGGTAGAAAATATTTTTAAATACTTTGTTTTCTATAATTAAACCTTTAAGTTTCTGTAATCTCAGAACACTTTTTAGGTGCAATATAAAACGCTGAAATTTATAATATATGAGCATCATGAATCTGAGCAGAGACCTGCCTTCTAGGCAACATCCATTATCATGTGACTTGATGGACAGACGAGGTCCAAAGCACACTCATTTTGTGTTCAGAATCAAGACTGCTATGAATGTGAGCTGCGTGGTTTTGAATTAAATTTTGGTTGCTGGAAATGTAGAAACCATTTATTGTTGACAAACTTGTTGTGAGCACTGCCCCCCCCCACACAATTCAGGTTGCAACCCCAACTCAGAGTTGCAGCACACAATTTAGGAGACTGGGGTGCAGAGGACCTGTAGTAAAACTCAGTCATTCAGTGATGCCAAAGCTGGCCAGACTTTTCCTCAACTATTTTTCCCATTTTTGAGATAATGGTAGCCTCAATCACACTAGGCAAGCATTCTATCCCTGAGCCAGATCCTGAGTTATCTGTTTCAATGGTTTGGGTTTTTGTTTGTTGGTTGGTTGGTTGGTTGGTTGGTTGGTTGGTTGGTTGGTTGGTTTGTTGGTTGGTTTGGTTTTGGGTTTGGGATTTTTGGGGGTGGGGGATGAGATAGGTCTTACTATGTTTCCATGCTGGCTCTGGATCACTCTGTAGTATAGGAAGTTTCTAAAATTTGCGATCCTCCTGCCTCTCCTTCTCTAGTAACTAGGATTACAAGCTTGTGTCATAAAGCCTAGATTCCAATGTTTTTCACTTTGCCAGTGCCTTGCTGTGGTTCTGGGATATCACACAAAGCTGATAGTCACTAGAATTTTCCTGTCTTGTTTTTGTTTCTGATAACACTCTTACCCTTGCAACAGTACCCTTTTCCTCACACTCCACTGGGAGAAAAGTGGAAAGATGCCTCTTTTAATTAGCTAAAACATGCTTTTTAAAAAAGATACAAAACAAAAGGAAAGGAATAAAAAGAAATACCGGGAGGCTAGGGTTAATCTGATATAGTCTACCATGGGAGAATAGGGTTAATCTGATATAGTCTACCATGGGAGAATAGGGTTAATCTGATATAGTCTACCATGGGAGAATAGGGTTAATCTGATATAGTCTACCATGGGTACGAAAGTTTGGCCAGGTCTGACAATGGCTCCATGGAGAAGCCAGCACTGAACATCAGAGGCCCTGCTGGCCAGGAAGGGGATAGAAGGAGGAGAAAAGGACTTGGCTAATGTGCTCTTGTGACTGTATACCTGGAATTCTGTGGGTTTCCTGAGTCTAGAGGAAGACACCAGCAAGAGCAGGTGTAAGCTGCAAGAAATAGCAACCCACACTCAAATTGGCTTCAGAGAAGAGTAAGTTATACTAATTGGTTTATATAGTAGAGAAACCATGCTTGTCTGGTTTTAAGTTTTCATTACATGACATTTTGGTCAACAACAAATAATACATGTAACACTGGTTTCATAAGATGACATCATCTAGTAACATCATTGCTGCCTTAAGTTTTATAAGTACACTCTATGACATTGACACACCATGCAATGAATGTCTCAGAATGCATCTGCATTGTTAAGATCTCTAAAACTATACTTAAAGGAGGGAAAAAAAAAACATTCAGCAGTGACTCAATTCATCCCTCAATTCTACTTTTAAAAAGACTGTCCCCAAACAACTGCAGGCCTACATCCTTTCCAGCTCATCAACCTCAATAGGGAAGGGGGATTTCTTCTTCCATCTTCCAGCACAATATCTCACCCCAGGTTCTATAGCCTTGCCCAGATTACCTGCCCTTTCTTCCTATACAGACTAAGGCTAGTAAGGTAGTATTGGTCAGCAATAGGTCATACATTCATCAAGTCTAGTTCATATGGCCTCCAGTGACAGGAAAAGGGAAGGTTAATGAAAGGCAAGGCAGAAGGGGTCCCACGACAAGGCCTAGGACATGGAGGAGCTGAGAGTGAGCTGTGACTTGGCTCTGTCACTATTTCTTGATTCCTGGTGATTTTTCTTTGGCAGGTAGGAGTCAACTGAGAAGTCTATGCAATTCTGTCATCTCCTTTCTCTGCTAAACAAGAATCCATTCCAAGAATGGCAGACCAGGATCAGGGTGGGTAGATGCAAAAAGACATCATGTATTGTTAATGAGGACTGACAGTCCTGAGATGAGCTCAGTGGAGAAAACTTCCCCCAACCTAGGGAGACTTTTAATGAAGTTTTCATGGCACCATTGGAAACAAAGCAGCAGCATGAAATGATATCCTTTGGTTAGAAGGCCCCAATCCAGATAGAGAAGGTTGTCATGGGCCACAATGGGACGAAAGCAACAGGAACATTGAAACAAAGACTGACATCATCAAGCATGCCAAGTTGACTGAGAGCTTGGAAAAGAGCAGGGCTGAGAGCCTGAAGGGTTTTGTGGAAGTGAGAATCCAATGATGAGTCTCTGCACAAGTCTCTAGGAGACATAACATATCACACCCTTTGCAAAGATCCTGTGATAAAAATAGGAACGCATGTTATGAACATTTGATTTGGGAATAGTCTGTGGCCCCATGCTCCCTCTGTCTGTCCTTTGTCCTTGCTATTCAACACACCTGATTTTTGCACAGCTGTCTCGGTCTCTACCCTCAGATACCAATTTGAATGTTATTTTGTCAGGGAGGTCAGGCCCATCATTGATTTCATAAGGTCTTCTGTATTAGTTGCTATTCTATTGCTGTGATAAAACACCCTGACCAAAGAAACATATAGAAGGAAGGATTTGACTGGGCTTGTGGTTCCAGAGGGTTAGAATCCACAATGGCAGAGCAAAGGGGTGGGGATAGGACGCTGGAACAGTAGTTGAGAGCACACACTCCTGGCCACAGACGGGAGCAGAGAAAAAACTGGGAAAAGTCTTTCCACAAGGCTACATCCCCTAGTCCTCCCCAAGCAGCACCAGCCAGGCATAAAGTATGCAAATATCAGACTATAATAAACATTTATTAGTCTGATTTCTCATAAGACTACAATTTGATATATCCTTAATGACACATGCACAACCTGGTTCAAAAGGAACTCCATAAGGGAAGGGGCCTGGTCTTGTCTTAGTTATCAAGAGACACTTTTTTTATTTACATATATGTGTGCATGTGACATGTGTTAAACCACTGGAGCTAGAGGTATAGGCAATTGTGAGTCACCCAGCATGAGTGCTGGAGACCAAACTAGAGTTCTCCGGAAGAGGAGCGAGTTCACTTAGCCACTGAGCCATCCCTCAAGCCCCCTACAACAGAGTGTTTGCATAGGCTCCAAACCCTTGCAGAGGCTGTTTCTCTATCAAAGGCAGACATGTTCTCCATTGTCACATGTCTGGACTACATAGTAAGTTGCATTCCTTCTCCAAGGTCTCTGTGGCCTTGTTTCTATAGCCTACCTTAGCTCTTCTACAAGAGTAAATGATGAGACAGACAGCCTATGATCAACCTCTGCTCCAACACCTGCTAATGTGGGAACTTAGAGTCTTTAGGCTTTTGGGACTTGTTTCTTCATGTAGAAAATGGAGATAATAACATCAGCTGATGGCAGTTCTATGAGAACTAAATGGGACAAAGTATTCAGGCCCAGCACCTACAACATGGCAGGATTTTGACATTAATGGCAGTCCGTATCTACAGCATTATGGTTAAGGAGGCAGTTTAAAGTGGTTTTTCTTTACAGTCTCCAGACATTCACTTTGCCTAACACATAATAGGTACTCAACAAGTGAGCACTTAATTACATTCTAGAACTATGAAGGCTTTCAATGGCCTTCTATGTATCTCCCTATCTACAGCTATTATGAGAAGGCATTTCCATGTGGCTCATGTCTTCCACAAAAATCTAAGACATATCACCAGCCATGAGAATAAAATACACCCCATGTTCCCACCATGAAATGAATTGTTTTCCATTGACGTCTAGCCTGTGCCCTCTGCCCTTCAGGCCGGTGCTTGTTAGTGTAAACCATCAAGAGAAACTACATAAGACAGACAGGAAGTAACCCTGGGATGGTATCCCTCACTGTCTCAGATGGGCGCTTCTGGGACGGAACTTCTTAAATTGTTGAGAAAACACAAGACCTAATGCCTTAGCTTTTTGCTGCCCGGAACTGCCAATGCCTCCCTTCCTCATCCTCAAGGACTGTGCAAGTTTAAGGTCATGACCATGGGCCATAGAGGAGCCAGATATTCTAACAAAATATTATTTGCTTCCCTGGTTTCTGGGATATTCAGCAGGAGCCTTCAGTTCCCAGAGGGCAAAGATTCTAATGGTCCTTGTTCCCACCCATAACATCACTATCACCCCAGAACTAATCATTTTATCACACACCTAGATTGGGTCCAGCCTCGTTGTCCGAGTTCTGACTTTGCTTTCCTTATTCCAACATTATGAATGTGTTTCTTTTTAAAACTATGTTTTGGTTGGAAAGCTCTGTATGTCCTTGCTAAAGTCTTCCAGAATTTACTGGCACCTAAGGAGGCCCCTTAAAAACTCAATGGCAACAAATGAAATATACCTGCAATGGATATACTTGACAGGCAGGAAATGAGATGAACAAAATCAAACAAAATGGTAATGGAATGGGAGGGGAAAGTGGCGATAGTCCTCAGGCTACAGATGTACCACGGACCACTCCTCATTCAACAAGGGCTTGTTTACTTGGCCAGTTTCCTCCATTCCGTGGATTTCAGGCATGTTTGCACACTCAATGGGGAAATGGAAGAAATAGGTCACTGAGACCTTTCATTTTTCTCATTCCTCTCACATAAACATGAAGAAATTAAAAGGCTGCTAAGTTAGGACAGCCCAAAGATAGTTCAAGCCCGCATTTTGACCATTTATTTCTGTTTGATGCGGCTTTCTGCTCTTGCAACAGATGAAAATAGAAAATAGTTCTTTCCATAGCAACACCATGTGGAGTGTGGAGATATAGCAGGTTTTCAGTAAGAAAGGAAGGAAGGAAGGAAGGAAGGAAGGAAGGAAGGAAGGAAGGAAAGAAGGAAGGAAGGAAGGAACAAAGAGAGGAAAGAAAGTCCATGCTGTTTATCTTGAATCTACACCAGACTCTCTCCCCTTTCCTCTCATCCAGGGCTACACCAGTGTTGGCAAGTTCCCTCAAGGGCATATGAGGTTGCTTAGGTAGCTTTACCAAAATATTTTGGTTCTCCTTCTCCATCCACCCTCCCCATATTATGCTGGTCTTAAACACTTGAAAATGCTTTCAATGTTGGGTACTCAAGGCCAAGTTCTCAGCTTACTGTTCATGGCTCCCTGTTATTGTTGTGCCTCCCTCTTTATCTTCATATTCTTCAATGGCTCACATCTTACCCTCTGGCTAACACTACTGAGCTGTTTAATATAGACACCTAAATGTATTGAACTTCCATGGCTGTCTTATTACAATCAAGTTCAACCTGACTCCATCACTGCTTCCATAAGCTGACAAACACATATGTATATATCTCTTTCCTTTTACAAGCAGCTGGACCATAAAGTCGAATTTTACTGAGGGCCTAAGGAAAGAATACTGACAAGAGGATATCACTTGTCAAATGTACTTTACAAATTTCTTTTAAAATAATTCATCAATTCCTCGGAATTCACAGGGTACCTGAAGTATCTATCTCTTTCCTCCTTTTGCAAAACCACTGTCTACCTGATGTCAACTCTTCCTCCTTTTCCTTTCCCCAGTCCCATAGGCCCCTGTACAGAATGAAGTCCAGGGATACTAGATCATTGAGAAAAATCTGACAATTCATCAGCCCAAGATCAGGGAAAGGTAGACACTGCTCTCAGTTCATCTTCATCGGGATGGGTACCTGGTGCCATTGGCTGCATGAGGGAGCATGCTAGTTCCCTCTTTCTGGAATATTTTTCAAACAGCCTAAGTGATGTAACTTTTCAAAACAATACTGAAAAAATCTGGGCATTTTGAATACTTTGTTGTTGTTTAAAGGGGAAATGGCAATAGAGTGATGATGATCCCTCTGTAGTTCATTATTTGATATTTACATAATACACGCATGCTGCACACATACAAATAAAAATACATCTTTAAAAACAAACAAACAAAAAACTACTCATTAAACTCATCTTTATGACAGGTAGAATCACCACAAAAATCACAGCCAATAAAAATGCAGATTCATAGATTGCAATCCCAGAGGATACACCTACAACACAATGCCTGTTACCAAGACTCCAGGGATCATTGCTGAATAATGGGCAGAAAGACTGTAAAAGCCAGAAGAACAGTAAGTTTGTTGTGAGACTGTATCTCCTAGGAATGTCAGACACTACACCCATAAAGTCTCACAAACATGACTGCCTAACCATGAGCTGAATAGAGATAATAATAATAGATACAGTAATAAGGGCAGGAGCTAGAGAGCTGTATAGTGCTTTATTCTGTAAGCCACTGAGGTTTCAAGGTTATGCCATACCCATTTCAGTTAGCTTAACTGACAATTTGACACAAACCTAGAATCATGTGGCAAGAGAATCATGGTTGAGGAGTTGGTCAGTGAACATATGTGAGGGGTGATTATTAATTGATGTAAAAGGACACAGCCCACTGTGGGTTGTACCATTCCCTGGGTGAATGTTCCTGAACTGTGTAAGAAAGCTGTCTTGGCATGAGCCTTCCTTACAGTCACAGAGACTGTACCCACCATATGGTGGTGCAATACCCTCCACAGTTTCCTACTTTGTCTTTGGCTCTGTATTGAATTCCTTGGTCAGAAGTAACAATGTGTGGGATAGCAAGCAGGCCTGCCTTCCAGTTCCTATCTTGCCTTCTCTCAATAATGGACTATGACCTGGAATTGTAAGTGAAATAAATGTTTTCTTCTCCAAAGCCTCTTTGCTCCAATAATAGAAGTGAGGCTAGAACATTATATTGGCATAATGTAATCTAAGCAGACTAATAAACTCTAATACACATCTGGCCTTTTATAGTGCCCAAATGTCAAACAAAACGATTAACATCTATCTCTTCTTAAAACATCAAAACAGTATAGAGCCATTCACATTATTATGGTGTTTAAAAGTGATTAATGCCTCCCAATTTCTCTAATTTGGCTTCCCAGGACATGGCTGTGGCTTCCTCATCAATTGCTTCTTGCCCTACCTTCCCCTTTGCATTCCACAGTTCACCATGCTAACCTCACTTCCAAATAAGCCATGTTATTTTTAACCGTCAAGTTTGCCTGTGCTTGTACCTGAGATTCTGAGTCCTACCCACCTTTATTCTCTATTTCATTATTCAAATGGCACCTCTTTGTTGAAGCCATTTGCTGTCCCCCAGTGAGAATTATGGTCAGCCCCATTTATTAGGTGTGTTCTTTGAAGCATGTATTTTCTTTTATAATAATTTGCAATATTAGATGTGTTTATAGGGATGTTTAATGCAACAACTTCCCCAGCTAGACTGTTTCCTGGCAATGGGAATCACATCTAACTTATCCAACCACCTAGATAGCCAATTGCTTAAACATTGTAGATATCCATGGTACTTTATGAATGAAGGAATGAGTGAATAGAGACCTTTTTCTAGTCTTTGGCTACTTGCAATCTCTTGAGAAATAAAGTTTCTGTTTCCATAAAGAAAGAATTCAGAAAACTCTCCTTGTTCAATCTGTTAGGTCAGAAAACCCAAGTCATTATATTACTATCACTACTTATGCAGGTACCTCAGAATGTCACCTCATCCACTTAGGCCTTGGCCATACAGATAAAGAAGTAAATTTGAACACAGGCTCTGAACCAAAAGCTTGTAAGAGGAATGTGAATACTCAAAAAGCAGGGCTGGCTTCCACAGGTCACAGTTAACACACTCATGAGCTAAAATGGACTGTTTGTGTTTTGGAATGTGTCCGGATGGTGACCAAAAATGGAGTAGTGAATGCTATTTTCTCTCCACAGTCGACTTTGGCTTTAGGCATTCCAGGGGCATGAGCAGCTCCATATAAACAACCCCAGAGGCCCAAAGCAGGACCCCTCTGTTTTTTTAGGCCACTGGTCAAGACATTGGCTGTGCCACTGTTCTTATGGCCAGAGGTTAGAGGGCCAGGGCTGGGCCAGCTGCCACAAGATACACTCTGATCAGCAAGTCTCTACTTGGTATTTCACAGGGATCCCAGCTGAGTCCTGAAAAGTAGCCTCATCAAAAGCCACAGGAAAGAAGAGCCCAGGTGAGATTAGGTGGTACCACTGAGAGGCCACATAGCCAATGACTAGTGATGTAAAATTAGGCATGTTACCACAGTTTTCTCAGTCATATTATTTTCAAACAGGAGGTGAGGGGGCTGGGGAGAAGCCTCATTAAGTAAAGTGCTTGCCTGAAACATGAGGACCTGACTTCAGTTCTCAGAGCTCTTGGATAAACAGCCAGGAATGGTAGCTTGCATTTGTAATTATAATACTAGGGAGGTGGAGACTGGGAAATCCCTAAATTTACTAGCTAGCAAGTCTAGCCAGTTGGGTGAGCTTCTGGCCAATGAGCAACCCTACTTCAAAATTCAAGATGACTGACTCCTGGGGAAATTACATTAGATGAATATCACACGCATGCGGGCACACACACACACACACACACACACACACACACACACACACACACACACAAAGATAAGAAAAAATCCTTTATACTTGCAAGCATATTAAGTGATGTGATGTTTAGGAAGCCCCTACCATGTACCAGACTCTTGCTGATAGACCACATCTCTCCGTGTGTGCTTGTGACTTTTCTCATGGCTAATAGCAACAACATAAAGTAGGTAAGATTCTGACCCTTGGTTTCAGAAGGAATAGCCCATCATAGTAAAGAAGGCATGGGACAAACTTAATTCACTAACACATACCCTGAAACATTTACTGTATTGAGGTGTAGTGATTTTAGTGTGATGTGTTCCCCATATGCTCAGATCTTTGAATACTTTCTTCCTAGTTTTTGGTGGTATTTGGGGAGATTAGGGAACCTTTAAAAGTTGTAAACTAACTGGTAGAAGTATATCACTAAGTCTGTCTAATCATACAGAAAATAATAATTTCACTTGAAGATTAAGAGAGGAAAATTCTTGTTCTTTTCTAATATAATATGGAATAAAGCATGAGTTGTGCAATTATTATGAAAATGTGATGGTAATTGAATAATGAAGTTGGGGGTCTTGGAAATACAGTGTTTGAAGTTAACAATGTTTCTTTTACATGATCCAATAAATCCCCTTTCATACTTAAGTCAATTTGCATTGGCCTTTCTACTTGCAACTGAAGCCATGTTCCAAGAGTAGATTCCTTAACCATCATAGAGAATTCTCAAAGCCACATTTTATTTCATTTACAATATATAAAAACAAAGTACACAGTTCTTATTCACAAGGTGTACAGAAATAATTCAATTGGATTTTATCTTCAAGTCTCCTAAAAAATATTCCTTAAGAATATTTTCTTATTAAAGGAGAATATTTAGATTCGATGTCTACAATTAAACAATTTGTAAAGGTAGAAATATAAAATGAGCTAACATGATTTTGAAATGAGAGATTGTTTTTCTTTTTTTAAATTTTAATGTAAAAACAATTATGTTTATTGAACCCATTTTAGAATACACATAGCAGCTTTTTTGTTTATTTTCTATTTTTAAATTGAAATTAGGAACAAGCATTTTTTACATGTCAATCCCAGTTCCCTCTCCTTCCCCTCATTCCATAACCCCCACCAACCCCTTATCCCAATCCCTTTCTGCTCCCTTGAGAGGTTAAGGACTTCCATGGGGGAATCTTCAAAGTCTGTTATATCATTTGGAGCAGGGCCTTGGCCCTATCCATGTGTCTAAACTGAGAAAATATCCATCTATGTGGAATGGATGAGGGACTGTTTTTCTAATAGCAAAACTATAGTGGACACCTTCACAATTTTGGATGATACTAAAAACCAAATTATACTCCATCTTCAGAGAGTGCATGTACAATTACATATTCTAGAACTGAAAAAATTGTAGGCTATGCAGTATTAGAAAATAATAAAACTAAAGGGAAAAGGGCAGCATAACAAAGTTTTAGCCTTGAGATTAATGTTTTTGTTTAAATACTTGGAACTACCACGATTATGATAATTTGTTATCACAAAATTAAAGGTTATATGAAACAAACAAAAGAAGAAGAAGAAAAAGAAGAAGGCTTGGGAGCACAGTGGCTCTGTCCATGGTGGCAGGAGCATGGAGTGTCTGTATGTCAAAGCTTGGTCGATCAAGGAAGCAGAGAGCTCACTAGGAAAAGATATAATCTTCAAGACCAACTCAGGAAGTATGATGCTTATTTCATCTTACACTTCCAGGTCACAGTCCATAATCAAGGCAAGCCAGGGGCAGAAACTCAAGAAGGAATTGAAGCAGAAATAATAGAGGAATTCTGCTTACTGCCTTGCTCTCTAGCTCATGCTCAGTGGCTTTCTCGTTTAGCCTAGACCCACCTACCTAAGGATGATGCTGCCCATAGTAGACTGGGCTTTCCTACCACATTTGGAAATAAAGACAGGCATGCCTACAGGCCTATGTGATTGAATCAATTCTCTAAATGAGGTTCCGTCTTACCAAGTATCCAAGGCTGTGCCACATTAACAATAAAAACTAACCATGACAAAACATGAGTTAGGCTTTCATCCATACTTTACCAAAAAGGACCAAGTGTTTAGCTTCATTGTAAGTATGACACTTAGGGGTAAACTCCATGATAATCAATATAACAAAGCAGAAATGGCAAAATATTAATCAATGGTCACCTCTGCAAGTGTATCCCCCAGACACCAGGTACTGAAGTACATAATTTACACTCCTGTTGGCAGTATTGCCTTAGTAAGTTTTTTATCTATACAACTACTGCAATAGGCATATTGATATCTTTAGTGTGTGTGTGTGTGTGTGTGTGTGTGTGTGTGTGTTTGTGTGTCTGTGTGTTTGTGAGTGTGCAATTAGATGCCAGAGATCAACCTTGGGTATCAGGAACCATTCACCTTAGGAGCCATTCCTCAGGAGCCATTCACCTTATTTTTTGAGACAAGGTATGGTGGTTTGCATTGAGATGTCCCCTGTAGCCTTACCCATTTGATTACAGGAAAGAACAAGGAAGCAATTTGCATGATGAATGTGTATTATGATCTAGATATGAAATGTTCTCTCAGACTCATGTGTTGAACATTCATTCTCCACTAACTAAGCTGATTTGAGAGTTTCTGGGAATGTTAGGATATGGGGCTTATGTGGAAATATAAATCCATCTGTGGTCCCTAGACCCTTCCTCTGATTCTTGTTAACTCTTGTTAACAGCTTCTTCCTTCACAGCTTCCTACCTTCATGATGCTCTGCCTCCATCACAGGTCCAGAGTGAAGAAAGATGAGAAACATAGACAAAAATAACCAGAACTAAAATGTTTCTCTCCCCCTTTATGTTATTTCTATTAGCTACTCTGCCAGATTTAGTATCAGTTTACTCAAAGATTAAAACCTCCTCATCTTTGAAAGAAACCTAATGAGATGTGAAATGTTTACAGAGAGGTAAAGTAACAGATGTTCTAAAAGAAGATGAAGCATCCCACCCTTCAAGGAAGCTCCTTAAGCCCAGGAAGTAAACAACTCAAATACTTCAGAAGTCACTGAAACTGACCAGATTCACTATGCCCCTCCCTTCAAGCAAATATTAGTAGTAAGGACTGCTGAGCAGCCTAAAACTGACTTGCCTAGAAGAGACTAAGACCAACTGAGTTATATGGGAAGAATACTCTATAACCCATTGAGCTGCTTACAGATTGTACAGTACGTTCCAGGGTTTCAGTTTCCATGAGCTGTAACCTACGTTGGGGTAGGCTTTGATGGTTCAGCTGTTTGAGTCATTACTGCTCATTTAAGTAAACCCTCACCCACATTCATGTAAGTAACCCCAAGAAAATTAATTGTTTTACCAAGCTGGACTTTGGTAGTATCCGTACTTTTGTCTGTCATTGGTTCCCTACCTGGAATAAGTATATTTTTTGTGTATGTCTCACCAGGAATAGTGTCACATACATAAGGGAAAAACCTAGCAGTTTCCTTACATCTCACAAGGATCTCAGAAAAAAACTGAATATGTTTGATCTCTGTTCTGATATTGCCAGATCCCTTTATAATAACATTTTCTTTCATTCTCACGAGGTGCTTTGCCAGTGTTAACTGGTTTAATCCTAATGACTTCCTAGGAGGGGCTTTCATGATCATTCCACTTTGAAGATGTGACAGCTGAAGCTCACAATAGTCAGGTGATCATCCAGCACAGAAATGTCAAGTCTAGATGATTTCTAACTCCAGCCACTGCATTCTCCATCATGGTCAGAGACCATGTCTCCATGCTCTCCAGTATTTGTTCCAACTCTCAACACAAGATCTGACCCCTCCTTGACCTTGGGAATTTAGTGGCACTTTTTCCAAATATTTATGGACAGCATAAAACTTCACCATGGGAGCAGAAATGAGTTTGCACATGGGTCCAACATGTGGAGTTATTCAGTCACTGAAATTCTGATCATCTCCTGGGACTCTCTTTCAGAGGAGCTGGGTGTTGATAGCTGAATTCAAGAAGGGACAGCCCCAGCCTGGTGTGTGGGAAAGATCTACTGAGTGGCTTTGACTTTACGAATCTTCAGACATTTCCACTCTGAATAAACTGGTCACTTTTAACTTAAGAGCCAGTTTCTTATTTCTCACTTTCTAAAATTCTCTTCATTTGTTATTTTCCAAGAAACTAGTTCTTAAATACTATGCAGTAGATGCTGGCCTTGAACTGAGTCCTTCTGCCTCAGCCTCTCAAAGGCTTGAATTGTCCCATCCAGCATAACTAAAGACTGAAACCTGGAGAGTTTTCAATCCACAAAGTTAGGAACTGAGATAAGACCACATATAATCTGATTCCAAACACTTTTCCAACCATGAGCCCAAGCCCACAGCATCATCAGAGACCTGTCTAGACTTTGAGGGTCTTCAGGCTTTTGCCCATGTGCCCTAAATTCTGTTCCCCACAAAGGAGCTACAGTGGGCTTAAATAAATGTAAATTGTACCCAGCTGAAAACCCTGTGTGACTTTTCAATGGAAAAAAATATCCATGCTCTTTCCTGCAGCCCATAAGGCTTGTGAGATTGGCTCTCACCTGTGTTCTTAGCATCCTTTTCCATCATCTCTCCTTAGTTTCACATATCCAGCCCATTAAACAGCTATGTTCTGACTCCTCAGGCAGAACACATTGTTTTCCTGCCTTGGGGCATTTGCACTACCTACTTCCTTACTTTCAGGGAGACTTCCTGGATCACTCCATTTAAGGCCCTCCTCTTCCTGCTCTATCCATAATTTAGAACTGCAAGGCACTAGCCACTTAGTTGCTGCTTTCATTTTCTTTCACTTTCTAGAATGTAAATTACAGGAGAGTAATGACTTTGTAATGTTCACAAGTGTCTTTTTGACATACAGAATGGTGACAGGTGTTCCGTTAATGTGTGCTGAATGAACTATGAGTGAAGGAAATCCAATACACAACCCAGGTGGGCTGGTATACACATGTAATTCTAGGACTTGGGAGGCTAAAACCAAAGACAGCAATAGGATTATGGATCTGAAGCTTGCTGGCATGCATAGAGAATTTTAGGCCAGCCTGAACTGCATAGGGAGACTTTGTCTCAATAAATAAATAAATAAATAAATAAATAAATAAATAAATAAATAAACAAACCTAAAAAGAGAATGAACTTGAGGAAGAGAAAAAAATCAGAAATGTTTCAACACTGGGACTTGTAGGAAAAAGAAGCAATACACTTTGATTTTTGCAATGTGTGCCCTCAGAGTGAAAGGGATGTTTGGCAAAAAGAAGCCACTGGTCATCCCCTGGGCAGCAGGTGACCTTATTTCTGTGCTTCTCTTGGAATGAGCTATAAGTGCCTTCACAGCACCAGCTGCTTGGGGCATGGACTTAGGGCATGAACAGGGCACTCACTGGTGTCCCGCTCAGTGAGTTGAGCTGAGCTCCCTGGAAGCTCTAGTGTGGTCCTAGATCAAGCTAATCCTGGGTCACACTCTAAGCGCAAACTGGGTTTGAAGCTGCCATTCATCAAACTCCTGGTTAAATTTAATGACACACTTGCGATGGTCCTGAGGGAACATTTTCATTTTGAATAAGTCATTCAAACTAGTGTCTTGTGATGGCTGCCTTCAGGCACTACACATACTTTTTAAATGAAAGTACCAAGATGTAGGACAGATCCAAGACAAGATAAATCATCAGGAATAGTCAGGAAAGCCACATTCTTCCTAGAAGTTATTTTTTGTATGGCTACTCATCTCCTCCCTGAGCATAGAATAGGGACATCTTTTGGGTGCACCCCAAGCACACTCTGGTTTCTAGTACCAGAGCAAGAAGGGAAACCAAGACAAAAAGAGAGGAATTCTTGGGACAGGGTGGAGTAATGGCTAAATTTACAGAAGCAAGAAAAGCATGAAAATGGGGGAGCATGTCCTGGAACAAGATAAAGATGAAATGGATGGGAGAGAGGGGGCACTGCACTCAGATACTTACGTGAGACCCATAGTCTCTCTCCAATAATGATCACCTTTCTTTCAAATTGCACCGCTGTAGTGGGTGGCTCTTGTCTTTGAAGCTGTAATGGTGGCCACACCCCTTTAGGCATGCCTTCAGGTAGATAGAAGTGGAAAGAGGAAAAGGTAAGGCATAGTCTCTCTCACGAGGTCTCTTTCTCTTGGGTTAGCAGATTTAGTCAGAAGCGCAGAGAAATGCTCCCATGGTTCTTTATTGTTATCTGTGTAAATGTTCCTCAATAAACACCCATTTATCATTTATATTGGGTCTAGTGAAATCATTACACACTGGCCTTCACGCCACCATGCATGGATTCTGCATGAACAACATTAGTCCTATCTACCAATCTATTGAAAGCATAAATTCCCAAGAAGCACTGCAAACCTACTGCACGAGAACACCAGAAAATGATGTATTGGTTATTTTTCTATTGCACTGATGAAACACCATGACCATGGCAACTTAGAGAAGAAAAAGTTCACTAGGGCTCATAGGTCCAGAGATGACATCCAGGATCACATAGTGGAAGCATCCACAAGCAGGAAACAGTAAACTCAAAATTATGCAAGCCTTTAAACTCTCAATGCCACTCCTCTACCCGTGGCATAATTATTTCTGCATGGCTATACCTTCTAATCCTACACAAAAGCATCACCAACTAGGGACCAAATATTGCAATATATGATACTATGGGGGACATTTCATTCAAACCATCACAGTGATGGTTTTCTTGCAAAAAAAAAAAGAAGCCTCACAGGGAACCCTGGTGCATGACCAAGTTTGAGGGATACAGTACCTGTGTCTAGTACCCTCTCATAGTATCCAAGTGCCTAGGTTACAGCCCTATCTAGAGAACCAATTGCCTTTACCTATATTGCTCTTATCTCCATTCATGAATCTTAGCAGTCCTGTTTTTTAGGCCCCTTCATCCCTGCTATGCTGGACTGAACCATCTAATTGATGCTTATATGTTAATGGTAGACAAATGAATTATTGACCCTAGCTCTTTAGCCCTCCCTATTTCCAGAGCCTTTTTTCATGAAGCCATGAAGTTATTCCACAAAAGGCAGACTGGGTAATGCTATCCTTCTCTGTGTGAATGGCTTTCACCAAAACTATACTAGCAGATGTGCCTTGAGCAAGGCCTTGAGATACACTTACACTTATGCTGGAATAACTTAGTCACCCCTGCAATTCTCCAGGAACCTGATTCCCCTTCAGTCTGGGCCCAGAATGAACCCAGGTGGAATAGACCCACTTTGTCCACTTGAGCTGATGTACAATTCCTAGTGAATGAAACACTGCTTATTACAAACCATAAGACTGGTTTGTTTGTTACCCAGTAATAGCAGCCTAGTGCATTGAGCATCCATGTTTTTGGTTGCCTAAGTGAACTATTTCACCTACAACATAGGCCTAGAGCTTTATGGTGCAGGAGGATTTTCTAAACTTTGCAATTAGAGAGAGGGAAATATATTTTGGGGAAATCACACTGGGGATGGGGAGGGTTTTACTTCTATCCAGGAAGCCTGAGCATCAGTCTGACTTCTGGAGTCAGATTATATAAAAGATACTAAGGGGAAATGGGAGATAGGACTTAGGAATAAAAGGAAGTATGGGTTTGAACTGTAGGGTCAGAAGATAGAGACATGGTAATGGGCTGGTTTAACTGGGGCCGAGAATAAAGGGTTTAGTATCAGAGTAGAGCAGCTCCCTGTCTTGGAAGGTGATGGGATGCTGTTTGCCTAAAGGGAATGATTTGCTCAAGACCCAGTTTTGCTGTGCAACTAGTTGCTCCTTGAGCAATTTCTTAGATGTCAGTAAAGTGGCATGTGTACTTCCAACCAGCTGTGTGGGGACCTGGATGGTGAGACAAAGCATGGGAGTTACATACTATATGGTCATAGGGAAGGTGGAGGCTACTCCTAGTCATCTGACACTTGGCCTCCCATTGACATCCCAGAGGCATGCATCTTCTTGGTTGAATGCTTTTGAAAGAATAAATTAAGGAAATTTCTGGGTAGCCAGAGGTAGGTACATATATATTTTCAGTATTGATGGGACCGTCTTAGACATACAGCAATACACCCTTCATTCTCAGCTCCAATTAACCTGGCTTGTCTGGGTCATACCAACACTATATACTTCACCTTCAGTGCCAAAATCAGAAAATACCTAACTATGAGATAAGAAAGAAAGAATGGAATGAGGGAGGGAGAGAGAGCAAGAGAGAGAGAGAGAGCTGTTGTCCGAGGGCTTTTCTATATACTAGGCTACTGGTTTACACAAATCACTTTAATCATATTTCTAATGTTCTATGTATACACTCAGCTTACAAATAGGAATCTTAAAACTCAGGAAGGCAAAGCAACTTCCCTGTCTTAGTTTCTGTTGTTGTGATTAAAACAAAACAAAACAAAACAAAACAAACAAACAAAACCACTGACCAAAAGCAACTTGGAGGAGGAAAAAGTTTATCTGGCTTGCACTTCTATGCCACAGTTTGTCACTGAACTTGGCAGAAATTCAAACAGGAACCTAGAGGCAGGAACTGAAGCAGAGTTTATAAAGGAACTCTGTTTACTGGCTTGCTCCCCATAGTTTGCTTGGCCTGCTTTCTTTTACATTCCAGGACCATCTATCGGCCTAGGGGTGGCACCTCCCACAGTGGGCTGAACCCTTCCCCATTAACCATTAATCAAGAAAATTTCCTATAGATATATCAATAAACCATTCTGATGGAGAAAATTCCTCAGTTGAGGTTCCTTCTTCATAGATGACTTTGGTTTGTGTCAAATTAACCAAAAACCTGACTAGCACTAATTAGACTGCACAGCTGCTAAACAGGGAGCCCAGAGTGGAACCCAGGCTTACCCAGAACACACTGGTGCTATAAACCATGACACTAGTTTCTTCATTTTATTCTTAATTATTTTACACTGATTCCTTAGGATAACAGGGTGGTTCTTGTCTCTCATGGGTTAAGTTTTATAAACACCATTTCAAGTGTCTTATAATAGCTAGTGTCATCCTCATTTCATACATGGAAAATAATAAAGCTGGTGGAGGCTGAATGACTGACCTAACAAACACAATATGGTGGATTGGAAGAAAATGGTCCCCAAAGGGAATGGCACTATTAGGAGGTGTGGCTTTGTTATAGTAGGTATGCCTTGTTGGAGGAAATGTGTCACTGTGGCTTTGAAGTCTCTTTTGCTCAAGCTTCTCTCAGTGTGACACTCAGTCCACTACCTATTGCCTTCTGATCAAGATGTAACCAGCACCATGTCTATCTGAACACTGCCATGCTAACTGCCATGATGACAATGAACTAAACCTCTGAAACTGTAAGCTGCCACCTCAATTAAATGTTGTCATTATCATTGTGTCACCTCACAGCAATAGAAACCCTAAGACTTACAATAAGCAACAGAGTCAAGATCTGAACCTAGCTCTTTCCAGAGCCCTTATCCCTAATTAGGAGGCCATCCTTCATGTTGTCAGTACACACACTATGGTCCAATTATGTTCATCAAAAAGCAATTATGAGTCATGAGAAGAGTACTCTGAAGAATGTGGTGGTCATGGCACCACATTATACACCAAAAATCCCATAGATGCATGTGACTCTGATAACATCTGTGCCTACAGCAGTCTGGAAGCACTGAATATACTTTGGGAATGAATTCTTCCCCAAGCACAATTATACTGTACCAATATCGGAGCTTACTTCTGGAAACATCAATCACGGAAAAATCATGGTTTCTAGGTGTGTCTGGGTTCTACCATGGTCTCCTATTTAGCAGTTTTATAGTCTTAGGGTACATAGTAACACACTTTTGGCCAACTTGGCACAAGCTAGAGTTATCGGAGGCAAGGGAACCACAGTTGAGGAATCACGGCCTTTGGTGATGCCAGAACACCAGAATGACCCTCTGTGAAACAAACCACAGCCAGATAGTTCATAGCAAGCTTGAGATAGACAGTAATCCTGTCTGGGTAAGGCAAGGGCTGGGGGTATAGTACAGTGGTTGAGTGCTTGCCTGACACATGCAACATTCTAGATTCTATTCCATGAAAAAACAAACAAACAAACAAACAAAAAAAGCGAGTCACTCTTTAGCTGAGAAACAATTTTAAAAATATATTTCAAATGTCCCTAAAAGAGTTATGTTCATCAGCATGACACAGAATGGTGATTGGCAGGGACTGGAGGGAAGGTAAGGGCTGGAAAGCTAGGGTATAATGTACATGGAGGCTCGGGTTGGCAAGATAAGGAATATCCTAGATATGAATAGTGCTACATAACACTAAGTGTACTTAATGTTCCTGAATGGTAAACTGGGAAATGAGCAATGTGGGGGCTGGAGAGATGGCTCAGTAGTTAAGAGCACTGGCTACTCTTTCAGAGGACCTGGGTCTGGATTGGAGCATACATGTGGTACCTTACAACAGTCTATATCTCCAGGCCCCAGGGGTGTGGATGTCCTCTCCTGATGTCCACAGGCACTGGGCAGGCACAGGAGCACATTCATACTTACATACATGCAAGCAAGCAAAGCACTCATAAAATTCAGTAACTAAAACATTAAAAATTTGAAAAGCATGAAAATCTCTTAGCACAGCTCCCCTTCTGCCCACGCCTCCTCTGAGTTTATGAATAAATGCAGTCTCTCTGGTCTTGTGTGGTGTGTGCTCTCTTGTGTGATGGACAACAAGCCCCAGTTGCTTCGGGAGCAGGCTGTTTAAATAGGGATCCCATGAAGCTGCCTAGATGTGTGGGACTTCCTCTTTCCTTCCTCCCACATGCCCAGCCCGCTCTCTGCCCTGGTCTTCTGTGGGATTTGACCTGGTCTGGCCTCTGGCTTCCACCCAGCTGCTGGTAAAAGTTTTCTTACTCCCCCCACGTGACCCCAGGAACAGAGAAGCCATTTAAGCCTTATAAATACTGGCAGGCTCAAAAAGTAAGTCTCCAGCCTCAAAAACATGTCTCTGTTTCCTTTGGCAGATTGGCAGGTCCCGTAATATTTTCAGATAAGAAGGTAAACAGTGGGTGGAGGGGATTAAGGCATCCTAACAAGGCCAGTGTCTTTATAGAGAAATAAAAAGAAGAAATACTACTCAAGTCTTTACAGAGAGAGAAAGAGAAGAAACATTACTCGAGTTGTTTCCTTAGGGGGAAAAGGAGAGAGCCCTTCAGAGCCCCCAAAGCTGGGAGAGGTGGGGGAAGGTTTAGTGGGCATTCCTTTCTGTACTTTCAAGAAAAAAAAATGGGAACACTCAAGGACAGGCTGGAAGGCACAGTTGTAGCACATCTCACCCTCAGATCTTAGAGACAAGAAACAGGAACAGAATGAGAAAGGAAATTTATCCAAAGCCAGGCAGTGGTGGCTCATGCCCTTAATCCCAGCAGCGCAAGCGGATCTCTGAGTTCAAAGCCAACCTGGTCTACAGAGTGAGTTACATGACAGGCAGGTCTACAGAGAAAAACTCTGTCTTGGGGGGGAAAAAGGAAAAAGGAAAATGATTGAAACCCCCGTTTGAGTTCTAGAGTGTGGGGGCTTTGAGAGCACTAGCAAATCCACTCCTTTCAAAGGAAGAGGAAGCCAGACCCTTGCCTTGTGTTCAGCCCTCAGGAGCTGGGGAGGCAGGGAAAAAGAGGAGGAAAGTCTGCATAGCTCAAGTGTGGATACTTGTGGACACAGAGTTTCTATGACAGTCTGGAAGAAAGACAATAAGCTGTATAAAGAGTACCTTCAGGGTTCCTGTCCTCCAACCCTCACCCCCAAGCCCTCCTGTATGTCACTTAACTCAGGCTCAGGAAAGCAAGTATTTTATATGAATTCAAGTTACACTCTATCTAGAAGGGAAGTTCACGGAGGAAGGAGATTCTGTGTGTTCTATTTACTGTCTGTATGTCCTAACATGTAGTAGCTACTTAGAAAGCATTTATGAAGTAGATGAACATCTCTATTCACTGTCTGTATATCTTAACACATACTAGACACATACTACATACTAGGTACTTATAAAATATTTATGAAGTAGACAAATATCTGTAGCCAGAGCCTGAGTTTTTCTTTTTCTTTTTTTTTCTTTTTTCTTTTTTTTTTTTTTTTTTTTTTTTTTTTTTTTTTTTTTTTTTTTTTGTGTGTGTGTGGCTTGGTGTGACTCAGAGATGTGCTATGTAGGACCTTAAGAAACACACATCTTCAGGTCATATCTGTACTGAGCTAATGGTTAACCCCCCCCACCCCACATTCTAATAATGTCAGGAATCCAGTGTCTTCACACCCCTACAGCAAGGCCACCTTCCCCAGTGTAGAAAGCAAGAGGGTAATTGAGACTCTGAAAGCCAGTTTTAAAAAAGGCTTGCCCTGTCCTGGGCTCACACCCTTTCTGTTATTGACATTGAAACCTAATTGTGTTGACCTTGGTCTCCAAGGTAAACAAAGTGCGTGGAGGAAATGTTTGGACCTGAAGATTCCTGTTTGTTCCCAGTTTGGCCTAATGGCTGGAATCCTGAATGGTTCCATTCTCTTCCTTTTAAAGGGCTTCTGATATGCAGCAAAGAAGACAGTCCCAAACTATTGGTCCTTTTTGAAACCAGGCTCAGGCATACAGTTAGGACTCCCAGACTCATGGAATTGCACTTACAAAGAAACCCCAGGAGCCTTGCCTCTCCAGGGCCCCCAAGATTCTGAGGAAGAGCTAAAGGGACTGAAGGGGAAAAGAGTATGGCAGTTAGGAGTTGCTGATCTATTATAAAGGTTTTATTTGTACTTTTTATTTAGTATGTATATGTATTTAGTATTTAGTATGTATATGTATGTATCATGTGTGTACCAACAGGAGCAAGAAGTCAAGGCCAGGTGTCCTCCTCAGTTGCTCTCCACCTTAGTTCTTGAGACAGGGTCTCTCACCAAACCTGGCTCTAACTGATTGGCTAGACTGGCTAGCCAGCAAGTTTCAGGGATCCACCTGGATTCCCACCCTCACTCCTGCATGTGGGGTTACAGACTCACACTGCTGTGCCTGGATTTTTATGTGGATAATAGCTATTCAAACTTGGTTCCTAACACTTCATCACTGGAGTCAAAGCTCTCTCTCTCTCTCTCTCTCTCTCTCTCTCTCTCTCTCTCTCTCTCTCTCTCTCTCTGTGTGTGTGTGTGTGTGTGTGTGTGTGTGTGTGTGTGTGTGTGTGTGGTGTGGTACTGGGAATATTGAACTTGGGACCTTGTGTAAACCTTAAAAATATGAACACTGATTACATACTTGGAGCACAGTTACGATTTTCAAATAAGAAATCTCACCGAATCCTTTCAATAGGCCCAAGACAAAGGCTTCATTTTCTCCATTTTACACCTAAGGAAACCGAGGTCCAGAGATAATTTAAGGGCACAGGATATGCCTTGGAGCCAAAGCCTTAACCACTAGGTAATGTTGCCTCTCCAGGCTAAGTCTCTTCCCTGGTACCATAGCATTCCTTCCCCTGAGTATGAGGGTGGTCTCTTAGTTAAACTGTCAGATCTTGGGAGTGGAGAGAAGAGACAATGAGGGTTGAATGAAGAACTTCCTTCTTACAGCTTCCCTCCAGGAAGCAGAAGACCACAAAGGCTGCATCTGACAGTGGAGTTTGGAGACAGGCAAATGTGTTTGACCTTCTCCAGAGGACCACAGGGACCTGAGCAGGGTTCAGATGGGGGTAGGGCATGGCCAGACCTGTGTGTTAGAAATAACATGCCCAAAGTGGCATGCCAAGCCTCCTGGTGTCCCAAGCAAGACACACACTGCTGAGCTGAGGAAGTTGTCTCGCCCACAATTGGCATTGTCAGAAGGGGCCTGCCTGGCAAACCATGGCCTCCTCATCATAATCCAGTCTGGAAAGCTCGCTTCTGTTGAATTTGGCATGGAGCCCTTGATGAGCTCAGCAGCAGAGAATGCAGAGTGTCACTGCTTTCCAATGTAAAAGGCTCTGCTCAATCAGGACCACAGCTGAGCCATCGCATGAGGGCTTGGGAATGTGTCCAGGGCCTCCTGTGTTTTCTCATACACGTGGTAACAGACAAGCTGAAGTCAGGCTCATCCTTGCCACACAGGGCCTTAAAACTCTGAGCATGATCCCTGGGAACCTTGGTATTTCACATGTGATCTGGGTACCAATCACATGAGCATCTCTGGTCATTCATTAGAAATGCAGATTCCTACACTGAGGAGATGTTTTAATGGCTTCAAGAGCTGCAAGCTGTGACCAACACCTGATTCCCAGAACCTGAAGGAAGTCAGGCATGGCTTCATACACCTATAATTCCAGCACTCCTATGGCAAGATGTGGAGAGAAGACAGGAGAATCCACAGGAGCTTGAAGGCCAGCTAACCCAGTACACAGAAGAGAACATGACTGCTTCAAAAATACACAAGGTTAGGGTTCGCACCTGAAGTTGTCCTTTGTTTGACCTACACACACACACACACACACACACACACACACACACACACACACACACACACACACACACACAAAGATAAATTTAAAAAGAAAAGAAGTACAGACTCTGGGCTCCACAAAAACCCACTGAATCCAAACAAACTTTACCAAGCTCCCATGTGAAGAAAGTTTAGACACACTGTCCGTGTCTATGCCCTGATAAGATGAGTCAGACTTCCTGAAGCTGTACTTATCCAATCTGTGTGCTTTCTGAGACTGTGATACACAGCGGAATTTGGTTACCAGCACAGGAAACCTTTGAGACACCATAAAAGACCAATCATGCTACAGTTAAGCAATATCTTGTGTATGCCTCCCCCAGTCATCAGTGCTGCAAAAAATCCCTTTGAAGGGGTGTGGATGCATCATCAGATGAGTTTAAACCTGTCTGACCCCAGCCAAGGTTTTGAGGCTGCAGAGTAGCCTGATGAGGAAAGAATAAAGATTTCCTGAGCAAGTCCAAAGTTCCATTGCCCATGAATCCACTCTGGTGGATTTCAACTGGTTACTTCTGTGATTCCTTCTAAAAATGAGTTGTGGGGGCTGGAAAGATAGCTCAGTGGTGTAGTGTGTGTTGCTTTTGGAGAGGACCTGAGTTTGGTTCCCAGTACCCATGCTGGATGCCAACTCCAGCTCTAGGAGATCTGACAGTTCTGGCCTCAGAAGACACCTGTAAACATGTACACAACTCCACAGACATACAGACATGCGCACACTTAATTATAAAGAAAATTAGATTGTTTTTCCTGGATGAAAATGCATACTTACCCTAAAACTAAGTATCTTAGTTATGCTATTTTTATTGCTGCGATAAGACGCTATGACCAAAAGCAACTTTGAAAAGAAAGGTTTTATGCATCTTATATTTAGAAGTAACAGTCTATCACAGAAATCAGGCAGGAACTCATGCAGGGCAAGAATGTAGAGTCAGGAACTAATGCTGAGGTCATGAAGGGACACTGTTTACTGACTTGCTCTTCATTACTTCCTCGGCCTGCTTTATTACAGCACCCAGAAACACCTGCCCATAAGTAGAACTGCCAGCAATGAGCTGTGCCTTCTCACATCAATAAGCAAGCAAGCAAATACTGGTCAATCTAGTGAGGGAATTTTCTCAGTTGAGGTTCTGCCTTTCCAAATAACTCTAGCCTGTGTCCGAATGACATAAAACTAGGCACCACACAGACTAAATCACTGGTGACTCTAGAGTCTTGTCTGTGGTATGTTTTTGAGTCAGGGTCTCTCACTAAATTTGAACTTTGCTGATTCGGCTAGACTGGTGACCCATAAGCATGCAGATTCTCCTGATTCCTCCTCCCCAGCTCTAGGGTGTTTCAGGCAAATACACCTTACTTCACTTTCTTATGTGGGTTCTGGAGATCTGGGCTCAGTCCTCTTGTTTACACAATCAACATGCCCTTCACCACCTGAGCAATCCCTGAGTCTGTTTCTCTTGATGACAGTCTCTAAGCCAATAGAAAATCATGATGGCTGTTTCCTTCCATCTTCACCACCCTTCACACATTGTCTGCACACCTGCCAGGCCTGTTCCTCTTATTGCTATACATGTCCCTCTGCTCTCTACCCCATGAAGCAACAAGAAGGTCACTGAAGATCAGATATCGAAGATGCTTGAAATCCAGCTGAAAAGTGAGATCAGCTTGCTTCAGGTTTCTGCAACTGCTCTAAGAAAGGACTACAAACACAAGCGGATCAAGACAACAAAAATGTATTATCTCCCAGGTCTGGAGGCTGGAAATCCAAAATTAATCTCATCCTTTGGATGATCCAGAGCCTGTTGTTGACCTGTTCCAGCTTCTAGAAGCTACCATTATTGGCTAGTTTGTCGCACACCCTCCTCTCCATGTCCCCTCCATTGCATGGCCTTCCCCTCTGTTGTCTGTGTCTTCCTCTCTCTCAATCTAACAGGGATGGGTGTACATAATTATATTTGGGGCCCACATATTTAACCATCATGACTCCAAAGCCTGACTTTGTCTTATTTTCTGACATTTACAGTTCAAGAGATAGGATGTGAGTGTTTTGGGGGAAGTGACATTTTCCATGTACAACACAGTCATTCCAAGGCACTTACCAAAGCCTAAGCTCTTTCTTTACTGTAGCCACTAAAGTGACATGGCTTCTAACTACCTGTGAACTCCTCTTATTCCTTATCCTCTCTCAGCCCATTCCTCAGATCTTCAAACTAGTATGTGCCTGCCACAGACTTTGCTCTTATAGATTACTTGCTTGGGATATCACCGCTTTTAACAAAATTTCCTAAAAGAATACATGGATTAATGAACGAATGCATGATTGAATGCCTTAGTCCCAAATATATAAAAAATACAAGTAGCCTCATGGGTTGACTAATCTATTTCTTAGTTTTTCTCATGCTGAATAAAGACCTTTCTACCAAATCATTTTTCCACTCATCAAATACTTCTAAACATCCATAAATCTTAGCTATGTGCAGATTAACTAGAAAGGACACACATTCTGTCATTGTGGTGCAGCCTGAGGACTGAGGAATTGTATAGCACCTTGCCTATCTCTTTGTTCTTGCAGCAGAAAAGCCCAAGAAGTAGAGTTTTCTTAGACATCCAGCAGTGGTTGTGATGGGAGTTTGCCCAGTGGCCAGAGAATACTCACAACAGAGAGTGGTGGCTCCTTTACCAAAATGCTCATGGGCTTCATCCTACCCTGGAGACAGGATACCTAGCTGTAGTCAAATGACCTTGAATTTCTTTCTGACTCTGAGAACAGTGAAATTGTAATAATACATCAAGATAAAAGCACAAACAAAAGTTGTGGTTTTATTGTTGTTATTCCCAAAACAAGAATTCTAACATATCTAGATCTACAAATCAGTAGCAGTTATTAGATAGTAAACAGATCTAGAGAGAACAACTTAACTCCCTCTGGTTTGTCTGGAACTTTCTCTGTTAGCCTTTTAAATCCTGCATCCCAGGGGAAATCTCTTACTCCCAAATAAACCAGGACAGCTGGTTACATAGTGGTTGCTTACAGGCCTATCCCTACCACTTGAGGGTGAAGCAAATGGATAGAAGTGAGGGTCACATAATGTATGTCTAAATATATACACACTATAAATTAAGCTAACATACTGTGATATAAAAATATGCCTTCTCATCCTACCCATGACAAACAGTCTCAAAACAACATGGGAAGTCGAGCTTGAATTTCAAGTTCATGAGTATCTCTCTAGTTCCTGGTGGATTTTCACTTTTTCTTCCTACTCATATCTCTGCCATATAACTTAAGGGATATTACATAGGTGAGGATGTCCAAACGTCATCTACACACACTAGAACAGCCAGCCCTTGGTTATTCCTTGGTCCTAGGGCAAACTGGCAGTCCTATAAAAGAGATTTAGTCAGAAGTGGGATTGTGATCTATCACACAGGGATTCCAGAGTCCAAAGTTTTCAAATTCTGGCTGAGGAGAGATGGAGAGCCAGATGGTGGTTCCCAGGACTGGAGCAATGCCTCCTAAGTCTCTTTGTCATACTGGTAAGCACCACTCAATGGAGGATCCACATAGTTAGAAATCATGGTGACGTCTAATGATCAAATGTACCATCAGCTCCCCTGCAGCCTGAGGTCACAGTTATTTAACTAGTGAAATGCATCCTGCAGAATCCTTACAGTAGCCCTCAGGCTATTCCTAGAAAGAACTATTTTAGAACAAATGAAGTTATGATAATAGTCAAGAGAAAAAGTCATATAGCCACCAAGAAATTAAATGTAATTATTCCCACCACCTTGAAATTCGTAGGGAAAAGGCCTATCATGAAGAGTCCAGAACATTCCCCCACTCTTTGTTCTGAGTCCACACAAATGCTAACACTTCCATTTTACTTGATAGAATTTATTTTACTTATACTATGGCTAACACTGAAAAGCAAAAAGGCCATATGATCAAAGTATCTGGTCTGTTCCTATAGCCTTGCCCATAAGAGTTAAAATTAAAGAAACAAGCACATAGCTGACAGATGCAAGGTGGTTAAAAAAAAAAACAGATGATTTCTCATAGTTTCTATTACTGTGATAAGCATTATGACCAAAAGCAACTCAGGGAGGAAATAGTTTATTTGACTTATACTTCTGTATCACAGTCCACTATCAGAGGCAGCCAAGGCAGAAACCTGGAGACAGGAAATAAAGCAGAAACCACGGAGGAGTGCTTGCTTACTGGATTGTTCCCCACATTGTTTGCTTTTTTATACACCCAGGACTTACTGTTAAGGAGTGGTACCATCTACAATGGGCTGGACTCTCCTATATCAATCACTAATCCAGAAAATGTCCCACAGGCTTGCCTACAGGTCAATCCTATGAAGTCCTACTAAGGCATTTCTCAATTGCAGTTGCCTTTTCTCAGATGACTCTAGCTTATGTCAAGTGGATTTAAAAAATAAAAACAGCCAAGATAGATGGTGAAGGCAAGAAATATGGATATTAAGGTGAATAGCATGGAGTCGGGGAAGTTAATTTTAGACATTACATCTGAAATTGTGTTACCCTAGGTGAGTTTCGTAGCATATGTGATCCTTGATTTCTTCTTAAACAGCATATAATTCACAGATTTGTAGGGAAAATGGGCAGAGATGGAACAGATAAAGGACATAACCAGTGCCCACGGCACCAATTTTCAATTCCCACATCCTCATAGTAACAGCTGGTGGCTGTTACTGGAAAACTACACTAGCAGAGCAGTTTTAACTACCATCATGACATGCTATAGCCATAGTGGTGTGAAGTGGATTAGCTAACTCTGAGGCTTGCTGTTGAGGAGAGACGGCATCAATGATGCCAGAGATGTCAGGTAAAGAAACCCTGCTTGAGCACTGAGGAAGCAGCTCTTTTGGTAAAGGAATTGCCTTGCAAACATAAAGACCCAAGTTTGATCTCCAGAGCCCATGTAAAAAGCCTGAATAGTGGTACATATCATATCTGTAATTTCAGTTTGAGGAAATGGAGACAGGGACTTCTAGGGTTGCCTCACCATCCAGCCTAGCCAAATCAGCATGCCACAGGTCCCCAACAGAAACCCTGTCTAATATCCAAAGTAGACATTCAATGTTGATCTCTAGGGTACACCAAACCTACATATAAATATACACACACAAGAAAAACCACACACACACACATGGGTGACAGAGTCAATAGACTGTCTTTAATAACTACAGAATGACCATGAAGAACCCACAAAGAGAAGAAGCTTGGAGGCACAGATTGTTCAAATCTTCCTTGGACTATGCAGTACTGGACGAGCAGTGCCCATGAGCAGATTACATGGGACACACAAGAGCAGCCATGAAGGGAGCTAACCACAGCATTCACAGTCACACTAACACCACCAGAGTCCTTGCAGGCAGCCATTCAGTCACCTCTCAAATAACAGAAGGCAGGTCACTCACGGGCAAGCCCTAGTCACTATCACCTTCAGTGACTGTCCCTCACTCTGGCCAGACATAGGCAACGACTCAAGTTGTGCATGAGTCATTTCTAAGTTAAATGTGAACATCACCAAATTAGCTCAAAAACAATCAAACATCGGGACTGATGGACCATATCACTAAATGGAAGGAAGGAGACATAAGGAATTAAGGGGAAAAAATAGAAGCCTACATTCTTTGAAATAAGTTTGTTTTCTTTTGAAATACAGGGCTATTTTTGTAAAAATGACTGACTCACTTCTTTTCTTGTCATTGTAAAGGAAAGAGAACGTGTGTAATAGATTGCTTTACAACCAAATGAAGATGTCATGTGGATATTAAGCTCTCTAGTTTGGTTTATATTATCCTAGCGACATCCAAAATGTGCACATGAGCCTAAGATTGATTTGTTTCTGGGCTGGATTGCTTAAGGCCCATCCATGATTGCTAGGAGCTTCCCGTAAAGCTTCCTCATGCTTTCTGGGAGGCAGAAGCGTGGCTTACCCCCAAAATACACTCTGGCCGGCTCACCCTAAGTTCTCTCACTAGTTCCCATAGGCTGGGAGCCTTATTATGACAAAGAGGATGAAGTCAGACTGATCAGGCCTTCACGCCTAGTGGAGAAGCTGCCCACTCTCGCTGAGCTTCAGCTTCCTCATCTGTGAAATGGGGAGACTCTGGATTGTTGGGAGGATTAAGTGTGACTATCTTTGTAGAGGACTTGGCTCTGTGCCCAGCCACCTGGCACAAACTGAGCAAATGTTCGCTCTTCTTTCTAATGTAGGAGTGCTCGTGGTTATTTATGTAGACACTCTAGAAGCTAAGCCACTGGAATCTCAACTTTGGGGTAATAGAAAACTTTTAAAGCTCTAGCCAAAGTGAATATTTGCTGCAAGTCTCTTACCCTCCCTGTCACAATGTTTCCCATTCATCGACTTTTGTTGTAATTACCTGTTTGCAGGGTCACTGCTGCCTGCCCAGCACAGCAAGGTGCACAGGAAGAAAGAACAACAGGTGTTTGTCCAATTAGTGAAAGACTGGACAAGTAATGGACCAGCCCATGGGATGCCAAACAGAATGAAGCAGGGAGCAAGGACAGACTGGATGAATGAAAGCTGTTTCCACTGATGGAAGTAATTAGTGAACGGACTAACAGGCTGAGGTTTGTTGTGTGTGTGTGTGTGTGTGTGTGTGTGTGTGTGTGTGTGTGTGTGTGAAACTGAGTCAGATTAAGGTATTTTGTATTCATGACACAAGATGAGCCTAACTAAATGTTAGATCTTAGCTTGGAAAGAGTGAGTTCTTCGGGGATAGATGATGGTTATTTTTGAGTATCTTGAGGAGTTGGAGTCACTGCTGGAATAGGTGATAATGCCCTACTGGAAAGCATGACTCAGTCCATGCTCACATGGTACACAAATTGCATGTCCCTCTCACCTTCCATCCAATCCAGGATCTATCTGGCAGCTTCTGGCTTTGGCACATCTATTCATGTCAGGTGACATCACCACCAAGCCATGTCTCTGGGGTTGTGACAAGTGGGGACATCAACAAGAGGCCCCCCACAGTTCTTACAACTTGATTTCTGATAACTGAATCTTTCCTGAAATCCCTCACTCACCCCTTCTTCTGGGTGAGCTCATCTGGTCTTTCCAGCAGGATAATCATCGACAAAGCATTGCTGGATTTTGTCAGGGGGATTTGGTGTCTACATAACCTATGCATCAGCCATGGACATACTCATCTTTCAGCTGCTCTGGAGGACTGCCCACAGCTGCCAGAGCATTCCACCTCTTCCTAAAGGTCTACAATGCCCAGGGTTAACCAAAGGAGGTCTGAATGAGTTTTAAATTGCAACCTGCCTTGAACTGATGTGTTTAAATTGACCACTGAACTATCCAAACCTTCAAATGTGACTGTAAAGAAGGATACCCTCACATTCATCTTGGGTACAGCCTTAAAGGTCACTAAGGAGATTTTTTTCTAAGGTAAAAAAAGCATGATGATCACTCCCTGTCTGACAATCAGCGAATCAGTTATCACTTGCCTTTCCCAAGCTAGGTATTGGAGTGCATGTTCTACAGACCCACTTGCCCAGTGCCCAGAGCTTGGTGATGCTGCCTCTATTTTATATATAGGTGAACTGAGCAGGTAGCCAACAGATATTTGAACTGAGTCTGCCTGGGTTATAAGCAGGTGTTCTTACTGCTCTGCACATTGTAGCATGGCCCACCAAGACAGGAAGGGGGATATATCATGGAATACACTTAATAGAAAGAAAACTATGATTATACCTGGAGGGAAATGGGGGAAGAAACTTCCTGACAGCTAAAAAAGAAAACTATTTCTATATCTGGAGGGAACTAGGGAGAAAGGCCCCTTGAAGATACAATTACATGCATGTATGCATATTTATGAGTGCGCAAATACATGTGCACATATGTGTGCATGTATATGAAGAACAGAGGACAACCTCAGGTACTGTTTGTTGGATGTCTTCCATCTTGGTTTTCTTTTCAAACAGAGTATCTCCCTGGCCAGGGACTCAAAAGGAGGCTCGGGGATCTATCTCTGCCTTCTACCTCACCATCACTGGACTTACACATAAGTTCCACCATACCTAGCTATTTTATATGTGAGCTCTGGAAATTGAACTCCTGTCCTTGTGATTGCAAAGTGAGTACAGCTGTCTCCCCAGCCCTGATCATAGCCTTCTAATAGATTCACTATCTTCATGTACATAAAGCCAAAACCTTTCAGATACATCATGGAGGCAGGAAAAGGGCAGATAAGTGACATTTTCAGAAAGTCACGCTGTTGTGAAATATTTATTTAACCAGGCAAAGATGTGTTACATTTCTTTATGCTGTGGGATATTACTTCAATTGTGTAAAGGTGTGTTACTTTTGTTTATGCTGCATTAGTTTAACAATGTAAGGATGTGTGTTTAATTATGTAAATATGTGTTAGTGTTTCACCTAGCCTGCCTAAGGCACCTGATTGGTCTAAGTAAAGGGCTGATCGGCCAGTATCTAGGCATAGAAAGGATAGGAAGGGCTGGCAGGCAGAGAAAATAAATAGGATACACCTAGGCTGAAAAAGAAAGAGAAAAGGGAGAATAGAATGAAGGAGAAAGACAGGGGATAAACCTGATGCCAAAAGCCAGGCAGCCACTGGACAGACAGACACAAATGAGAAGCAGTGAAATTAAGATATACAGAAGTAAGAAAGGTAAAAAGTCCCAAGGCAAAATGTAGATGAAGAGAATCAGGCTAAGTTATAAGAGCTAGTGGGACAAGCATATGATAGTGCTGAGCATTTAGAACTAGTATCTGTGTTGTGATTTAGGTTGTTGGCGGCCCAAAAGATAGCCTGGTACAGCAGATGTCTGCTCCTGCTAAAAATGAAAGTAATAATAATGAGATATTGTGTTTACCTAAATTGTTCTAGTATTAATAAAAACTCAGGAGTCAGAAATTGAGAGAAAAAAATACCCTGAAAAATCCAAGGACAGCAGAGAGACAATTGGCTGACCCTATGCTCCACATTTCCTGGATCCAAAAAGACCCAGAAATCTCCCTCACCCCCTCCCTCTCTCTTCCTGTCCCTCTCTATCTGACTTCCTCCAATATCTCTATGGCTAACCCTGATGAGCTAATCTCTGCCTCCGTCCTTGATTCAAGGGGACTTTATTGGCACAGCACACTGGCAGTGTAAACAATTCTTCAGCAACAGTGAGAGACCCCAAATACCTGGAACTGGCTAGTGACCAAGAGAGCTCTCACAGACAGCATCCAACAGAAGGTAGCAGATGTTATCAAGGAGACACAGATGTAGAAGACAGGATTCCTGGGAGGTTCTGCCAACTCTGTCTCATCTTTCAGTTTTCAAGACAATGTACCCTGTACTGGAATAAGCAATGGCTTCCACAAACCACTGCTTATTATACCTGCATGTACAGGAATCAGGCCAGGGTTGCAGTGTTGGCTACAGGGATCAATATAACAACAGAGGCAACTACTATTCTGAACCATTTGTAATCTAGGAATAATTGGATGGGCATCAGAAGGGAAGGGATTTTTGAGAAAAGAGTAAATTATGGTGTCACAGTATTGGGGTAGTTTTTATATGTACTCTGCTCTCAATGGGCCCATCCTCTGTAGGCCAGGCTCACAGTCCTGCTTCATGTCTAGAAAAATCAGGATAAAGTGAAATGTGCCCACCATTGTGCAGCTGAGAAGGAGAAAAGCATAGATTCAGCCTCATACAATCCTGACCGAAAAGCCACACTTTCCTCACCAGCATCTGTCAGACCCACTGGGAGGGAAACTGGAAAAGACCCCAGAGAAGCAGTCCTCAGGATAGCCTTACTATCCCAAAGGGTAAATAATGCAAAGCTGAAGCACGGAACAGGTCACAAAGGACTAGACTAATGTGGGATGCTCAGGCAGGGATTCTAATCCCCAAAGAGAGTTGGAAAACAGGAAATGACTGATTTGGATGCTTGTCTCATCACTGTGTGACTTAGTTTGACTCCTTGTATGTGATAAAGCACTGACCAAAAGCAACTTAAGAGAAGAAAGGAATTGTTTCATCATATAGCTTTCTTCACAGCCCATCACTGAAGGAAGTCAGCACACTAACCTCAGATGGAAGAGCAGTGAGCTCAGGCTGGGGGCAGGGCTGGCCATAACCCACAAAAGTGCACCTTTAGTGACCCACCAGCCAGACCCCACATTCTCCCAAAACAGCACCACTGGCTCTGTCTGTGGGGGAACATCTAGAGCCGAGCCATAATATGAACCAAATCAGACATCCCCTCATCTAAAACAGAGTGTAATTTGGGCCTCAAATCCAGTCATGCAAATGAATCTAAGCCATAAATGATACCAGTTCATGGGTGAGTCCTCGCCCATTCTGACAGCCACAGAGCATGTGCATGTCATTCTTGGGTTCAGATAATACATACAGGCATTTTAATCAACATCCCACAGGGAGATATTACCAAGTAATATAGTTTCAGAATGCCTTGGAAAATTAAAATGCCAATACACAAACAGGGTAGAAAGTGTAGTCATGGAGGAAGCTATCAATCCCTAGAACTGACATTCAAATCAAAGCCATGTGTTGTGGTATGTACTAGTAACCCCAGCACTGGACACAGGCTGAGATACTGGCAGATCCCCGGCAGCCTACCTAGCCAAATCAGCAAGTCTCAGGCAAGTGAGAGACCCTGCCTTAGAAAAACAATGTGGATGGTGTCCTGAGAAATGACAACCAAGGCCAACTTCTGGTCTCCACATATATTTACACATGTGAGAACACTCATGTGCATAAACACATACATGCACACTCATACATGCACAATAATAAGTGGTATCCATAATTAGGTAATTGAGGGACCTACCATCATCCCACAGGTGTTCAGTGGTGAAAAGGGGAGAGACAGAACAATTTTCATTTCTAAACCAGAGACCATGACATAGACATATGTATGTATGTATGTATGTGTATGTATGTATGTATGTATGGTTACTTGACACATGGCCATACCTCAGTGGTAGGGGCTGCTGGTGTTTTTAGCTGTAGTTTATAGTCTTAATCAGTATTAACTTTGGAATCTTGACACATGAGAGCTCAAATCAAGGCTCTTCGGTCATCTGTATGACCATGGAAAAATTGCTTAATGTCTCCAGGAATCCTAGTTAGCATTAACTGCATACTCACTATACACAAAACTCACTAGAAATGTGTCTCTATAGAGTAATTGTCTTTACCAGGTTGGTCAATAAATATGTCTGTGGGGAACCGTCTTGATAATCTTAGTGGATGGAGGAGGGGCCAGCCTACTGTAGGTTGTGTCATTGTCTATACAGGCAGTCGGGAGCTTTATCAGACAGCGATCCAGAAGAGAAATCCAGCAAGCACTGTTCCTCCATGATTTCTGCCTTCAGTTTCTGACTTAACTACCCCTCAAATGGACCGTGACCTGAAAGTACAATCCAAAGAAACTCTTTTCTTCCCCGGTTTGTTTTGCTTTTTGATCAGTGTTTTAGCACAGCAAGAAAAATCATACTGGAATACCAGGGCTCAATGAAATGGGAACAAGATAAACTTTCAAGGAGTTTCCGTAGGAAGATTCCATGAAACTTTGCATGGACAGAAGTTGGTTGTGTCATTTCAGTATCAGTCGAGAAATCACACTTGGTACCAACTATCTAGAGTTATGTCTTTTAAAGTTGGGAGGTTCTCTCTTTACCAAGTCACTGTAAACCTATGAGGCAGCCCATTCTAAGTTAGTCCATTTCTACCACTCTCCTCCCCAGCCCTCAAGGCTCATGATTCCTAGGCTAAGAATTTGGATCTCTATCATTGAACTTTAATCCTACGGAATGTGCTTCTCCTTTAATGAGTCATAGCAACATCTCCCTCCCACTGGGTCACATAACACAAACAAGTATTTTCTACATGTCATTTGCAAACTGCATGCCAGCTAATCACACAGCGATTCAAGATCAGTCAGCCAGTCCAGAAGACTTCTCTGATAGCCCCAGTGTCTCATACCCAGACCTAATCCCCAAAGAATCAAGATGAGATTGGTATCAGCAAACTCCTCAGTGAGGAGGACTTTACATGCAAAGAGAGGGGCCATATTTCTTTAAACCATGTACTATGTGTTTTATTACATTCTTCATGTTCCTATGGTGAAATTTAAGCCCCCCAAATCATATGTTGATGGTGTGTGGGGATAGTGCCTTTGAGGGGTAATTAGATTAGATGAATTCCAGAAGATGGGACCCCCGTGTTGGCATTATATAAGAGGAGGAAGGGAGGGTCAATGAGATTGCCCTGTGTATAAAGGCATTTTCTGTCAAGCCTGGTGACTTTTATTTCCAGGATGCACAAAATAGGAGGAGAAAAACGACTCCTACAAGTTGTATCCAGATCACCATAAATGGACTAAATAACTAAATATAATTCAAAAGAAAAAAGATGAAGAGGAGGAGGAAGAGAAATGAAGGGGGAGGGAGTAAGACGGAGAAGAAAGGGAGGAAGAAAAGGAGGCTGAGAGAGAAGTGGGGAAAGGGAACGGAGCTGGAATGCTTTCTGGTCACCACATAATGCCTTCTACAAAGTAACCATGTATCTATCCCAGTGCCTTCTGCAAAGTAACCATGTATCTATCCCAGTGCCTTCTGCAAAGTAACCATGTATCTATCCCAATGCCTTCTACAAAGTAACCATGTATCTATCCCAATGCCTTCTACAAAGTAACCATGTATCTATCCCAATGCCTTCTACAAAGTAACCATGTATCTATCCCAATGCCTTCTACAAAGTAACCATGTATCTATCCCAATGCCTTCTACAAAGTAACCATGTATCTATCCCAATGCCTTCTACAAAGTAACCATGTATCTATCCCAATGCCTTCTACAAAGTAACCATGTATCTATCCCAAAGCCCCATGCCCCCACTGTGTGCCACATACTTTGCAGTCTCCTTCCCCTGGGTTTCCCAGCCATTAGAACCATTGGCCAAAATTAGTCTGTTTTTTATAAATTACCTTGCTTCAGATACTTTGTTATAGCAACAGAAAATAGACAGTGTCGCCAAGCTTTTATCTAAGCCTCACATTCCCACATCCACTCCTCAAAGCAGACAAAATTTATTGACAGTTATTTTAATAACTTTCTCCTTGCTCAGCGTCCACATCCACCGAGCGTACACAGCAGTTCTGTGTGTAGGCATTCCTGAGCATAAGGCCTGTGGCCTAGGATTAAAATAGTTTTCAGCCAAGAGAAAACTATAAAGGAGGAAAGAAACTCCTAGTGAACAAGAAGGCTTTGTATACCTGTGGCCTTTTCACGCAGGAGCTACAGCCTGTGGTACCTGGTGGTACCCTGTAGAGCCCTGGTGCCACTTGTCATGCCTCATAAAAAACATTGAGGGTGATTACTGCCTGCATTTCCCACTCTCTTCCCATTCCTTTAGTACAGTCTGTGCCCTAGGATATGCCTTATTTACAAATTAATTCCATTTTTTCTCATGACCCTGGGCATGGAACCCAGGGCTTCCAGCATGCTAGGCAAATGGTCTACTACTTGCCATGTCCTGGACCTGGCTACATTATTTTTTTTTAACATAGGGAGACTGTGGCACAAAGGACTCACATGCCTGAAGTTACACTCAATGACTAATAACTTCACAGTTGGTTTCCTCGAGGCCTCAAAGCATCCAGCAAGCCAACCTCATTTTCCACCTTCCCTTCCCAGCATTTTAAACTGGTTTTCATGTCCCAATTGATCACCAAGCTTCACATCCTTAAGTTGACTCACATATAACAGAGAACCAAAGAATCTAAGAAAGATCACAGGGCATCTGTCAATGAGCTAAAAGATACAAGTCCACTCAAGGAGAATTGCATTGTGGGTCAGAGTTACAGTTAGGAATCCTGGAAGGAATTGCTGAAAGTAACTAATGAAGGGACAACTTATAAAGAAGAGAACAGGGGTCAGGAGCTACTTAAGAAAAACAGTAGCACCCAAAGCCAGCAATAACTAGAAGCAGAAAGCCAAAGAGGCAAAGGGGCAGAGCTGCCACTCTTCCATGGGAACTGTGCGGTATGTAGGTGCTCTTCTTTCATTTCTGTTGCTGTGTTAAATACAACACACACACACACACACACACACACACACACACACACACACAAAGCAGTTTAGGGGGAAAAGGGTTTATTTTAGTTCACAATTTCAGGGTAAAGTCTATGCCCTCTGAACAGTCAAGGTGGTGGGAACTTGAAGCAGCCAATCACATCATATCCACAGCCAACAGCAGAGATAAATGTACACGTACTTAGTGCTCAGCTAGCCTTCTATGCTTACATAGCTCAGGATCCGCTGCTTAGGGAGTGATGCTGTCCAAAGTGGACTAGGTATGCCCACATGAATTAACATAAACAAGGAAACCACCCACAGACATGACCACAGACCAACCTGATCTAGACAATTTTTTACAAGTACTCTTTCTCAGGCTGGGAGAAATGGTTCAACTGTTAATGGCTCACAACCAAAACTCCAAGACTCTCTTACTAAGCATTATGTCACATAGACAAGTAGAACTAGCCATCACAGTGGGGGGACAATGGCCAGCACAAAATGCTGCCAAGGGAGTAAAAGAGGAGAATAAATATATGCACATCTAATCTAGCACTGACTGGACCCAATGAGAAGAGAGTAAATTGCACATGAATGGGGTCTGAGGCTCTCTGTCTCTGGGCACAGAGCTAGAGAAGGGAAAGTGGGACCATAGGCCATGTGAGAAGCATCCACACCAAAGGCTGAGGGGCCCATGCTTGCCCAGCAAGTCCTCGCCCAGATGCCAGGGATCCCCTGAGTGGCCCCAGTGTGAACTTGTATCCTCACTAGCTGGGAGGCCTTGAGCAGCTAAACTGACATAGCTGAGCTCTCTATTCTCATATGGAAATACAAATGACAACCTTTGGTGATTTCACTATAAAACACCAAGGATGCAAAGCAAGGTAGGCATGCATTCACTTCCTTCCTGTTACCCAGGTTTGCTCAAGAAACAAGACAGATATGCACACATAAATAGATACACACACACACACACACACACACACACACACACAGAGAGAGAGAGAGAGAGAGAGAGGGGGGGGGAGAAGGGGGAACATAAAAGTTAGACAGTCATTAAACTGTCTAACTCACAGTATATTTAGTTAAATATAATGTGTGATTTGATTGAATCTTCCAAGACTCTAGCTAAAATTTTTCTCCATGATGCTGATTGTGTGATGGATAATCTTCATTGTCAATTTGACTAGATTTAGAATCACCTTTGATGGCATTTTCAGAGAAGATTAACCGAGGCAGGAAAAGCCACTCTAAATGTGGGTGACACCATCCTGTGCAAGAGGGAACAGAGGGTACCAACTAAGTAACAACATTCCCTCCCTGTTTTGCTTCTTGATACACATAGGTATGTGCAAGAAGCATCATGCTCCTTCTGCAATTGATGGAAGCCAATCCAACTGCTACACTTCTTACTCCCTCCCATCATCATCATCATCATCATCATTATCACTCTCTCTCTCCCTCTTGTGTGTGTGTGTGTGTGTGTGTGTAATATGGATTTGCATTTATGTATGGGACAAGGGACAGAACTATCACTGGTAAGGATGACAGTCTGCATCTCTCAGGCTTGTGTATCGTTACATTTCCTATTCTAGAATAAGCACTCTTTATGAATCTGTGTGTTTTCTTATTAGTCTAGATAATCCCTAACAACCATGTTTAGAGACCTGTCTCCTAGGTAACTATATTCTATCAAGTTGACCATATCAAATGTCTCAATCACAACAAATTTATACTAAACTGAAAATCCAAAATGCATCAAATACCCTAAGCAAATGCCCCAGCTCAACAATACAGCCACTTTGGAGTATCAGATATTAATTCACGCTTGAGATTATGTGGCTGGCCAAGAGCTATAGGTTCCTGCCTAGTGCACACACACACACACACACACACACACACACACACACACACACACACAGAGAGAGAGAGAGAGAGAGAGAGAGAGAGAGAGAGAGCAGAAAGGGTGAAAAAGAAGTCTAAATCATTGTTACAATGGTTTGGGGGTTCAGGCATACTTAACTGGTTAATTGTGTCCCTGGCTCGGGGCCACACAAGACTGAGTTCCAGCTGTCAGCCTGGCATGAGGTATCCTATGAGACCTCCTCTGAGACAGGCTCCAGTTCTCTTCCAAACTCATCTGCTGTTGGAAGAATTCATTTTCTTGCAGATGTAGAACTGACAATGGTGGATTCCTCAGATCCATCAAGACAAAGAAGGGCTATTTCTGTCACCAACAGGCTCTCTTTTCATAGGCTGAAACCAGCTTGGGTACACACAAGAACAGCTCCCCTCTGTAGCTTATTTTAGATATTAATTATATCTGCAAGATTCCTTTATCTTTGCAAAAAGACACAACATAATCATGGCATGATCCCCAATAACTTCACCATCTTGCATTCATTAGAAGCAACTTACAGGTACCAGCATGGGAAATCACTTTAAAATTCTGTGTACTGTAAACAGAGCAAGAAAAATGTGGGTGCATTTAGAATCAGGGGATAATAATCATCATTATCCTCATTTTTCAGAGACAATGAGACTCTTGGGTGTCTTCAAATCTTTTCATCCATGGTAGAGTTGAAGTGAGCATGCCTGCATTCTGTCTGTCTGTCTCTGTCTTCTCTGTCTCTCCATCTCTCTCCCTCTCTCTCTTCCCTCTCTCTCTCTCTCCTCCCCCCCTCTCTCAGAGCTAATTTTAGGTATGCATTCTGTACTCCCTGTACCTGACTAAATGGGAAAAAGTTACTATTGCACCCTAAGGTAGATTGCAAGGCTGACACTAAGGACAAACTTACTAGTCACTTCTGGTAACGTACAGCAAACTTGAGTTCAAGGTGGGGCCAGCCACAGTGATATTAGCAGAACTGGGCTCAACATTCAAGACTCTACCTCCTAACATACTGTACTTTTCAAACAGGCAGAGTCTTCTCGTGTCTTTCTCAACCCCTGTCAAAGACTGAAGCTGAATCCTCACTGGATCCAACAACTGTGGTTTGTAATCCAGATGTTTTGACCCTATAGGCAAAGCCTTTCTGAATCTGGGAGGCTATCCAAATATCTGGAGAAAATTAGATCTTTATTCTAAAATTAAAGTTCCTGTAAAAAGAAAATAGCAGGAAAGAAACCAAAAAAATTAAGCTGTGGACAAATCACAAAATATATGTTACAAATGTGGGTTGAAATTAACACAAATGAAGCTATAGTATGGCTCTCATGCATATTTATAATAGCTAATTAAAATATACCATGTGGCCTGTAGATTATTTATATCTACTAATCCTTAAGTGTAATGTATTTTTAATGAACACAGTATGTTCTTAAAAGTCACAATCAAATACAAGCCATTATTCATGTTCACACATGGAGACAACATGGGCTGTGACTGCTATACCCTAATAGCAAAAGCACTTGTGAGCTGTGACCAGTGGGGATGCATGAAAAGATCTAGGGTGAAGTCAGGAAATCTGGGTTCAAATCTTCCTTCTATTCTCTGCCCTTGTAATGTTAGTAAAATCACTTGTCCCTCTTAATATAGGCTACACAGAAAACTATAGGAGACCAGTCAGTCACTGGCTTCACAGCCCCATAATTACTCCAAGTGGCAATGGGGGGAATGTTAGTTATCAACTAAATTTCTATTTGCTGACCTAGGGTTTGTTTAGTCTGCAGTGAAGCCCTGCTCTGTCTAATATGGTAGCTCCTAGCCATATGAGGCCACTGAATATTTGTAATATGACTAATCTTGAGGGAGATGCCCTGAGAGGGTAAGATGTTTCAAAGGTGTAGCACAAAAAGAAAATAACAGAAGGGATTGAAGAGATGACTCAGTTTTTAAGAGTTCTGGCTGTTCTTCCAGGGGACCCAGCTTTAATTTCCAGCACCCACATGGAGGCTCACAGCTGTCCATAACTCATCTCAGGGGACTGGATGCCCTCTTGTGGCCTCCAAGGACAAAGAGCATACATATGGTTCACAGATCAGCACATTGTGCAGGCAAAACGCCCATACACTTAAAATGAATTAATTAATGAACTTTCTAAAAGACCAGGAAACATCTCAGTGAGTCTTATAGCAAGCACAGCTGGAGATGGCAATACCTTGCTAATATCACATTGAATAAAATTCATTATAAAGATCTCATCTGTTTCTTTTCACTTTCTGTAAATACAGCTATCAGGAAGTTTTAAGTGTCAGATGTGGCATGCTCTATATTTCAGTTGGAAAGCAGGAATATATAATAGCTCTGTGTTCTCGGAGGGGTATTTTAATTCCTTGGTGTGGTTCCGACCCAGCCCTGCGTGCCTGGCCCTGATTGCTTCTTGTCCCTTCCAGCTGTTAGTGCTCTTTGGGCACACTGACCCTTCTGTTCCTTCCTCACCAAGTCGATAACTACCCAGGGACTTTTGCTCTTATAGCTCTGAGCTCCTGGCATACCCTTTCCATGTTGACATCATCTGACATGCTGCCATTTCTGTCAGGCTTTTCTGGACCCTGTGACACAAAGGAACAATATACAGTGACATTCTCTTCCATACATCTTCCCCTAGACACCTTGAAAAATCTGCAATTTCCTTAACTAAAAATGTAGTCACTGGCTGAATATCATCTCCATCTATGGGATGGCAAGAAGTGAGCCTCCTCCCTGCTGTGTTTACTATTATGTGCTCACCTCAGTACTAAACTCATACTAGTTCCCAATCCAGTGTTTGCCCATTTAGTTGATTCATTCATGAATGGACGTGAGATTTACTCAAAAAATCCAAGATAAGTTAAAGGGAGGTATGGTGAGGGTATCAGCAGCACTGTCTTGAACTAAATACACACTCTTACCCTGACACTCACTCACTCCTCTGTGATCATGACCAGGGTCATGGGAAGGCCATGTGTAACAGGTGAAAACATACAATCTGAAAGTTGAAATTGTGAATATGAATTTCAGTGCTGGAAATCTCTAGTTCTGAGATCTTTAAAAAAGAACGCCCTTGAATTGTTAATTTCTGAGTGGCCAATATCTAGTAAAGTAAGAGTTTTCCAGGTAGTGAGGCCCAGAGTGAGTTATTGAACTAACAATCTCCAAGCAGAATTATTTTTTGTTTAGTGTATGGAGTATCCCCAGCACCTAGGCCAGGGGTTAGTTAAGGCAGGTCCCTGAAACTCCCTTGTGAGTGAATGGACATTCCCAGCACCTCAAAAAACATGAACCTTAAGAAAATAAGACCTCACTACTTTTCCAACCCCCCCCAAAAAAAATCCAGATGCCTATTTTGTTCTCCAAAGAAATAAGAGAATTTGGTTCACAAAGTACACAAAACCATAAAGCTACACAAGCAAAAGAACTGGAATTCAAGTCTCTGTATCCATGTAAAAAGCCAAGCATGGAGGCATACATGCTTATAATTCCAGCCCTGGGGGGTTGAAGACAGAGGCTCTCTGGAGCTCACTAGTCACAAACCTAGCCCAATTGGCAAGATCCAGTTTCAATGAGGGACTCTATCTCAAAAAAAAAAAAAAAAAAAAAAAAAAGGTATGGCACACCAGAGATTGACTACTGACTTCCACAAGCATACCATACATGCACCCACACATACCATACACAGAAAAGGGGGAAGGAGGAGGAGGAGAAGAAGAGAGGGGTCTGCAGTGAAACTGAGATACACCGGTACATTCCCTCTAAGTAACTGAACAGACGCAAGTTGTAATAGTTTGGCAGCCATTCAAGTCCTTGGCTATAGGACCTCCTTTAGTGCATGGTTCTGAACAAGGTTTTGAAAGATAGGAATTGGCATCCTGAGATGGGTACAGACTCTAAAGGACAGCAGGGATCTCTTGCCCATGGTTAGTAGTTCTCTAAGAAACAGTGGGTAGGGCACCCAGGACAGAAGCTCCTGTATTTTGTTCTCAAAAGGTGTTATGGCATCTACATCTTTCAGTACACCTGAGGACAGGAATAAGGGTAAGGAGAAGTGGAAAGACTCTAGCTGAAACTACACAGTGTGAAGTTAATCTAAGTACCGTGATCCTTGGGACAATGATTCCTCAAGATGAGATGAGAAGAGTGTCTGGAAGGGAGTGGGCAGTGACTTCACTAGGAAGGCCTCTGCTGGGTCGGAAAGGCATAAAGCTAGCCTTTGTTGCACTCCTGGCTTCTGTTCTTATTGCTCTGAGACAGAAAAGCTTCTGGCATGATGTCTCTCTTTAACACTGTTGTTATGAGGATTTGCTACTGAAAGAGCTTCTCACAGGAAAGCTTCCAGCCAGGGCCAGGCTTCTGTTGACCACTGTGGATGTCTAACATTTCACATGCAGCCCACCTTGGAAGTTTGAACAAAGTATACCCTTGTGCCAGCTCTGCCTGTCTCACCTGGCCTGATAAATGCTAATGAAAAGACAGAATTGCAGAGCTAGGAAGACCACTTAGTTGGCAACAGAAGGGCCTGGGCTCAATCCCCAAAACCTCTGTAAAGCAAGCCTTGTGTAGTGCAGGATCATAATGCCAACCTTGGGGAGGCAGAGACAGGTGGGTCCCTAAGAGCTCACTAGCCAGCCAGCCAAGCCTACTGAACAAGGTCCAGGGCAGTGAGAGACCTTGTCAAAGGTGGCCAGTCCTTGACAAACAATAAATAGCCAATGATGTCCCATGGCCTCTTTATGAACACACACACACACACACACACACACACACACACACACACACCAGAACTAGACCTTTATTCATCCATCCATTCACCTATCCAGCTAATGTGCACTGAATTTCCCTTACATGCTTGACAGTTGTAGTCAGAGTTAGGAGTAAACAAAACTATTTATAGCAGTAAGAAAGAAATAGGTTTTCCATCATCTTAAGGATAACAAAAGCAAAATCACCAATGGATAGTCTTTTCCAGGAATGTGAAAGGGAATCACAGTTTGAGACAGAAGGGGCCGAAATTCTTGAAGAAGATGAAGAACTAAATACTCAGCAATAGAAAGTCTGATAAGGAAGTTTCAGAACGTGACCAACAGTCCCAATCTCCAATGAGTCAACACTAAAGGATATATTTTAAAGTCAGTATTGGGTCTCCTAGAACCAATCTTTTCCTTAGCATACCAGAGCCTTGGTTTCTGGTGGGACATCTTGCCAATGTGAGTTGTATGCAGAAAGACCACCTCACCTCATGACAGATGAAGCAAAACTGTCTTGAATAAAAAGGTGCTTATGCTGTATTCTCTTGGGGGCAGGGGAATCCAAGTCTGGGGAGTTTCCTCAGAGAGCAAGGTGGACTCAGGAGCAAACAGCCTGGCATAGCTAAGCAAGTCTGGCCAACTTACAGGGATTGTTGCCAGATGTTACATGGACACTTCATTTGAAAGATGAGAAAAATCAGAGAGACTCTTGTTCACCCAGACCTCCAAGACTCAATTTGTGTAAAAATATTAATTTTCACAGTGTATCTTTTACTGTCTTCCCCTGGGGCCAGTTCTTTATTAGCTTCAGGTTAATCAAGTGTTGCTGAAGATCACAACTTTGATCTCTCCTCATTTCCTTAGTTGGGACTCACAATAATCCTACAGAAAGTACTCTTGAAGCTATAATATGGAAATGGATCCCTGGGTAATGGTGCTTGCTGCCAAGCCTGATGATCTGAGTTCGATGCTGGGAACTCACATGTTAGGAGAGAACTGATTTCCACAAATCACTGTCTGGCCTCCACTCAAGTGCTTACACACACACACACACACACACACACACACACACACACACACACACTAAAGATTGTATTCTCTTCCTCTGAGAAGGAAAAGCCAAACAAGTTATAAAAAGTTATTTTAAACTTTGTTGGTGTTGTTTCTGTTGTTTTTAAGAAATTTTAATTTACTGGAGTTTCTTCTCTCTGGTGACTAGAGACCTTACCCAAGTTAGGGTGGGTCCTGGCTTCTGCTAATCACCTGCCTCTTGCACCCCTGGGACGAGGGGGAAGAGAGCACTGCTCAGCATTTATTTTTGGAGCCAGCTCTCTAAAAATACATTGGCTCTCCTATTTGCTCTCTCCTTTGACCTGAATGGATCCACCTCGGTCTCCTCTGCCCCTCCCTCTGCTCCTTGCCTTTTAAAGGGGAAGGGCGTGGGGAGGGATTCCTGCTGCCTAGGGGACAGATGTGAGCTCTAGGTGGCAGCCGGCTGCACTGACGTCAGGGTAAAGCTTAGCCGCCTTCTCAGCCTCCCTGAGGAGGCCACCCTGAGGGAGGGGAGCAGCCTTCTGCTCTAATAGGCTGGCCCGAGTGAGCGCCCACGCGCATTGGCTGGCGACGTTTTAGAGGGAGCCCTGCTCTCCAATTAAAGCGGACGGCGGCTCTGTGCTGAGCCCAGAGCTGCTGGCTGAGCGCGCAAACCTGAACTTGGCCCATCAGCCGCTCTGTCCCTTCTGGGCACCCTACTGCCCCAACCTGAGAAGCCAGGAGCTGTTTCTGCATCCCCAGGATGGCGAAGGTGGCAAAGGATCTCAACCCCAGAGTACAGAAGGTGAGCCGAGATCTCTCTGTATTGGCGTATCCTCCCATTCCTCTTAACTCAGAAGCACCAAGTACCTAGAGACACTCTAAGGGATGCATTAAATCCACAGGATGCACAGAAAACAGAATTAGGTGGTGACACTTGAGTTGACAGGCCGCATTCCTCAAATCCATTCTTTAAGCCATTGTTAAGAAAAGTATTTACACTGAGTCTTAGTCCTTTATTGATGCTGTTAAAGGTGAATTAAAGTGAATTAAAGGTGAATTTAGGAGGAAGGGATGGGCACTTGTTCGTGATCAGGGGAAATGCCCTGGCTTTCTCCTCCCTGTCCCCTCCCTTTCTCTGCCTCCCTCATTCTGCTTCAGTGAAGGGTGAGCGTCCCTGATACAAACCCTCCCCCTTTGCTACCCTCCCAGAGTCCTGTGGTTTCCCCAGCACAGAGAACAGTTTCTTTTGGTGCTATTGGCAGTGGTAGCCATTCTAGTACAGGGGAACTAATTTCTGTCCCCAGGGTCTGCACGTTTCTCTTTCAAGAAGGACTGGCTGGGAGCCCAGAAGGTCACGGGTAAATTGCTGCAGGAGGGGCCAGCAGCTGTGCCTATAGCTCCAAGCTGGCTGCCTGCTTACCTGAGGCACCCTGAAGTCTGTGGGCTGAACTATAAGATGGCATGGGGGACAGGAAGGCTGCAGTGACAAACCTATGCTTTCTGCATGGAAAAATAGGAGGTGCAGGGTCACAGAAAGGTGTCCCCAGGGGGCAAAGGTGCTCAAACCCTGGCCCTGGGTCTGGCACATTTTAGCTGTGCAATTGTGACCAAGTGTCACTTTTCCTATTTATAATATAGAGAGGAGAGACACCCAACAGTGTTAATAGCAATGTTGATAGTATAGCTTAATCTCACCAAGCAATAATTATTGAGTGTCTCTCTCAGGGTATTTCATCTTGCAGGACAAAGTAGTCCTTTGCTGACATTCTGTGGGAGGTACAGAGGCAAAAGAAAGAAAAAGAGGACTCGAGAAGAGGACAGGAAGAAGAGAGGGGAGAGAGGAAGCCCCAGACCTCTCACCCTCCCACTCTTGAGCCTAGTGACTCCTTCTGCACATGGCATCAAAGCAGACTTAATCCAAGCATCTCCCTGATGCATTCACCAGACTATTTGCAGAATCAAGTGTCACCCCTCTTCCAGAATTCACAGAACACTGACCTGAGTGAGGGAGAGGGAGATACCTGCTGGTTTCAAGCTGTATTTGGGCTTCTCTCTTACTACACTGAGTTAGTTTTCCCCAGGGTTTGAGGACAGGCCTCATTCTTTCTCATCTCTGTTCCAATCTAGCATCTTCATCACATGCCCACAGTGAGACTCAAAAAACAACAACCAAAGTGCAGAATATATGACAGCTAAGCCCATGGTGGCTGCTTAGGGTGCTTGTGGGATTACTTTCTACTTGTAGCACTGTGGGATGGTATGTTTGGATTGCTGCCCCAAATTTGGTCAAAGTACCAGAATTCAGGGATGGTGACAGCATTCCATTGTCTACAGAGAGGTCAAAATGATTTGGGAATTGTTTCTACAAGCTGGTTGACATTGTAGAATGTGAGACGATGTCTATAAAGACACTCCCTCCCTTCATCAAAAGCCCAGGACATGACTGGGAAAAGCCTTGCTTTTATTGTCCCTTGCATAGGAGAGTGTGATTCTCTGGATTAGAGATGGAACATGTTCCTCTTCATGTCATCATCCAGTGCCAACTTCCTTGGCCTGCAAAGGTTCTATTTTCCATGTAGATCCAATTACAGGCTTAGAGAAAGAATGAAGTGGGTAGAGATGAAAGGGCTGGTATTTTTTTACCTCTTGGAATTTCAACCATTGGAGAAGATCACCACGGGTGGATTAGCCAATGTCTTCAGCCTCGAGGGGAGGGAAGGGAACCTGTAAGAAGGTGGTGCTGAATGGTGAAGCAGTGGCTAAACACCGTATGCTATCAACAGAAAGCCGAAAAGAGTTTATTGCATATTTACTTTAATATCTGCATCTGTGGGTGGGGGTTATAACATTTGGCTTTGGAAAGCATAATCACACTTAGACATTCTGAAAACCAATTTCAGACTTGGAGTTGCAAAGGACTTATTTACAAAATGTGAAAGGGCTTAACATGGCGTGCAGTGTCCCCATTGCCCTGTCTCCCAAGAACTGGGAGGGGTGGGAATCCCCAGCAACTGGGAAGTCATAAAAAAAAAAAAAAAAAAAAAAGGCTTCAAGACAAAATATAAATCCCAAACTGGAGTGGCCTTGGAGGTCATGTGACTGAGCCCAGACAGGCTGTCGGCCTCTCTAGCTGTGGGATGCATACTCTCGTCCACAGGGGCAGACGCTGGGGAACAGTCCCAAGCCACTGGCTCTTGAGCCACTATTTGCTTTTCTCTTGGGAAAGGAGATATTCCCCAATACAGGCAGGTCCCTGGGCATGCTGAAATTGCCAACATTCCTTGGCAAAAAATGAGCTTAGATGGCCAAATGTCTGTCTCTAGGTGGAACCAATCACTAGTATAAATTTGTTCTTCTGGTACTTATTAAGAATGCTGCTTACTGCTACAGGCTTTGGTATCAGATCTGAGTTCAAATCCCAGCTCCATCACTTACTCGTTGTGCACTAGAGCAAGGTAATTAACTTCTGTATTAGTGTCCTAGAGGTAATGCCATTGACTTCTCACAGTGACTGAGAACTAGTAAGGTGATGTATATTAAAGACTCAGCATCCAAGCACCCAGTGAAAATCACCCACTGGTGGGACTGGGAAGATAGTTAATTTGGTAAAGTGTCTGCCACACAATCATAAGGACCTGAGTTTAACCTTTAGCACCCACATACATAGGCATGGCACATATTTGTAATCTCAGAACTGGGAAGATAGAGACAGACAGGTCCCAGGGACTTTCTGGTCACCCAGTCTAGCCTACTTGACAAGTTCCAAGTTCCAGTGAGACACCCTGTATCAAAAACACAAAGTGGATGGCTCTAGAGAAAAAATAGACCTTAGGCCATCACAGGCACTTACACACACACACACACACACACACACACACACACACATCTGCATACATGTGAACATGTATGCATACTGTATACATGCATGCCTACATACACACACAGAGGCACACATACACACAGAGGCACACAAAATCAGCCATTAGGAAGCTTGGTGGTAATTTACACTTTGATAGTATGTGGATACAAAAAGTACATGCTTTAATTTTTGCTGTCACAGGAAAATAATAACCAACTTGTATTCATCTATACCTAAGCCAGTTGTGCTTCACACCCCTGGATAAGCTGAGGCAAAGATCAATAATCTAGCTTTCATTCTTACTCAATACATAGAAAGTATGTTTATGTAGAATCAAGCCCCTCCTTCTGAAGTTAGATGTCCAGTCAGTGAGCAGTTCACACCAGAGATACAGAGTTGAGGGCCTGGTAGGGGGTGGGCACTTGGAGCTCTTTATCACCTTTTAGATATGGAAACTGAGGCTCCACGGAGTCAAGCTACTGACCAGAGGTTGCTGAAAAGATGCTTAGAAGCCTGGTAGGCTCTGGAAGATCCCCTGGTGGCCAGAAGACACTTGTAGAGATTTCAAATGGACTATATCAGGACAGAGATTTAAGATGTGCTCACTTTGCTGTATATGCCAATGTCCTGGCTCTAGAAGGCTCTGTTTTTCACTCCTCAACACAACACCCAAGAAGCAATATGAGATGGGATGTCCAAGTTTATGTCCAGGTTCAACTAGATGTCTTTTTCTGCATGTCTCCACATTACATGTTTCCTGGCTTTCCTGCACTCCAGGTTAGTCCTTGGCTATGTCCAAAGCCCTTCCTGTTTTCACCTCTAATTCCTGCTGTGTGCAAAATTTCTGGCACATGGCTTGGGCAGGCCAGTCCAACATAAACAGGACTCCTCAAGAATCGTCATTGGCTCCCTCAGTCATAAAAACATATTAAGCTGTCACTTAAAGACCTTAACAGCCAGCACATTGGAGGCATGCCCAAAGGTGTATAAAGAAAGCAACTTGTCCCCAAAAAGAGCTGAAAGGGAAAGATTACCCAAAATTGTTCTTATTTTGTGTGTGTGTGTGTGTGTGTGTGTGTGTGTGTGTGTGTGTGTGTGTGTGTGTGTGTAAAGGTTAGAGGACAACCCTCAGGAGTCAGTTCTTCCCTTCCACTGTGAGTTCAAAGGATCAAACTCAGGTGGTGAAGCTGGTAGGGTAAATACTTTCACTGGCTGAGTCATTTTGCCTCTCTCAAGTCTTTTTTAGAGAAGCTTTACTCCGCAGATGGCAGACACTCATTCTGACATGCAGGTGTGTCTGAAAAGGCTCAGGGAGGAAATCACAGGTACCCTGCAGCATGTATCAGCCGCATGCCTGGTGGGAATGGGATGTTCTAGTAGTGAACCTCAGGATTGTGAGGCAGGGCAAGAACAAACTGAACTGAGCAGAGAAGAAAGCCAGACCATCCAGCACCTGTGTGTCTCTTTATTGCCTGTACTCTTGGCACTTTCAGGAGATGGCAGTGGGTTCCAGAAGAGGCACAGGACTGGGTGCAGGCAGGAGAATCACCTTCTCTTTTTTATTCACACATTCAAATCAACCTATGTATAATAAAGCAGAGATTTGCCCTGATTCATGGCAGGCCTGGGGTGCTCTTATCTCAACACCACTTACCCAACACCATTTCAACATCCATTTTTCAAGCAGGTTGTTGAGTCACTGCAGTTAATATAGGCATGAGATGGGCTTGGGATGCACCTCAGAGGTAAAGCATGTGTCTAGCACACTTGAGACCCTGGATACTATCCCAAGCACTACAAAATCAATGAACTAATTAACAAATAATCATTATTGTTATTCCTGGCATTTACTCACAAGAGGGCTATGTACATACAGGTAATTTTCCTAAGAAGTAGCAGAAGATGGATAAAATCCAATTTCCTTCTACCTTCATTCTGGTGCCTTTTATGTTAGACGCTCTCCTAAACAACAAGTGATTATGGCAAAATAGGCCTACCTAACACCCCATCTTCAGGAAAGCCAATTTGTCCAGTGGCCTTCTAAAACATCCCAGGAGAAGAGACAACTGCTGCTCTTTGCTGCTTTTCTTTGAAACTATTCCTCTACTCCCATTATATTACAGGAAGAGGATCTGGTCAGCAGCTGCCACAGCCTTGACAGGTGTAGGGTCAAAAGCCACTTCTATAAGATTCCTTCAAGATCAGGGGGCTTCCTTGACTGCACTGGGGACATTTGTTTGGTGTCCTGAACATTCTTGCTGTAATGTATGTCAACAGTGTAAATTTCTTGGAGCTTTAGGAAACACCATCTGTGGAATTTCTCTAGGAGTTAAAGGTTAAGTAGGAGCCTGTGGACACTTAGATTCTTTTTAATACTTGATACATATTTGTTATCTATGTTTAGATACTTCAGGCAGACATTTTTTACTTTGTATTACATTTATTTACTTATTTGGTGTGTGTGTGTGTGTGTGTGTGTGTGTGTGTGTGTGTGTGTGTGTATTATGCCATGGTGCGCCTATCAGAGGACAACTTTCAGAAGTTGTTTCTCTGTTCTTTGTAGGTTCTGGTTATCAGACTCAGAACACCTGGCTTAATGGCAAGTACCTTTACCTTCTGAGCCACTTTATCAGCCTGGATCATAGCTTTTACAAAATCAAAAATGACAAGGCAATCACAAAGTACAAAATTCTCACATCAACTCTGTAGCTAGAGACAGCTTTTTTTCTATGAGAAATGAACCTGTTCGCTTTTTTTTCCCCCAAAAGACTGTTTGGTATTACTGTTATCAACTGTTTGGATTCCTTCCTCTCAGCAGACTTGTCTGTTCTCTGTTAAGACAGACAAGTTTGGAGAAAAGCAAATGAGGGGAAGGGTAGACTCCCCTCCAGGATGCTCAGGATGCCTGACATGTGCTCTGACACCATTGCAATTAGAACCACCAAGTGAATACAGCAGTGTCCTTTCCACATACAAGTAAATTTAGACTAAAAGTTTAAATGGCTTGCCCAACATGAACAGGCTTAGAAATTATAACTAGGTCTTTCACACCACAAAGCCTAAGCTCGTCTATCCAAAGAAAGAGGGTGACTATCACTGTAAGTTTCACACATAGATAAAGTTCATTCAAATCACGAAACTCAGTGTTAGTCTGAGGGACAACATGCCAGCATCTACCCAATGTCACCAAGCATCTGTTCTCCTGTGATATATGTGAGCACCACCAAGAGTATATTGTCATCCTCATAAAGTCAAAGCCATTTACAGGGATACAACATAAACTTTCTATATTCTTCATTATGTTCTAGAAGGCTAATGATATCTTACCATCAAAAATCTTGTATGGGAGTCATTCAAGAAATCACATTATTACCCTATTATCCTGAGTGTTAAAATAAATCCTGGAGATGCTGGACTCAAAGATTCCAGGCTCTATTAGTATGAGGATAAGCTTCCCTGGGGAATGTACATCTCACATGTTTGGTCAGTTTGACTCATGTTTTGCCCAGTAATATGTGAATCAGGACAAGAAAACCACAGCCCAGCCTCCCACACAGACATGCTTTAAAAGGAGTAATAGTACTAAAGGGGAAAAATTTAAAAGTTCTATTTATCCACTCACTATTTTGAAGGAAAAATATTATGGATGCCCAGCCCCAGGTGGCATTTGAAAATCCATGTAGTTTGTCCATGGATTGAATTTTTTCTCCATTATTTTAAAACATTTGATCCTGTGTAACAACTATCTATCAAGACAAATGCAAATGAATCATTGTGCCAAGGAGCTGAGCAGACTTGAATGGTAATCTCTCCTGTTGTAATCCTAGAACTGTCCTAGGCACAGACAAAAGAATCTCTGGGAATTATTGACCACCCAGCCCAGACTACTTGGTGAGCCCTTAAGCCCAATGAGAGTTCTTGTCTCATAAAACATGGTGGAGAGTGATTAAAGAAAACACTTAATATTTACCTCTTGCCTCTCTATATATGTGCACATACATATACATATGCATGATGCACGCATAGGGTGAGGGGGAGATGCAAATATTGCAACCATAGTGATCTAGAGATAAGACCTAATTCTGTTATTTACCAGGTCCACAATTTTTGCCAAGTTACTTATCCTTGCTGAACCTCTAATCTCTCATTTTAGAACACAGGTAAATAGTAGTTCTACATTTGAAAGATGCTTTAATGAGGTAAGTAAGCAAAAAACATGTTCCCTTGCTGTTATTGGCATTCCCTCTCATCAGCACAAAACAAAAATTTCATAGGTCATTAAGCACTGGAATGTTGGAAGAGCAAGTTCAGTTTGCCTACATCACAAGTGGTGCCTTCTAAGATATCAGATTGCAGGACCTTTCCTTTGTAGCTAAACTTGATCCAGCCATAAATATGTTCAGGCCACACCATATGCAAAAGCATGGGAATAGCAGCAGTTCATCTTTGATCTCTCATTGCTAACCTTTCACCACAGCCTTCACCTTGCCCAACCTCACCCTGTGATCTTTCACAGGCACTTACCCTTAGATATCTTACTTATTAAACAGAGTGAGATCCACTTATTTCTTCTTGTGAAAATATTTATCTAACATTTACTGGGTTCTATCCACTATCTTGTCATACCATACAATGAATACAAAAGCTGTGAGATTCCTACAATGCTGACTTGAATCTGGTGGAGTTTGTTTTTCATTTGGTAAAAGAAAGGCCCAACAATGTCAATGTTCTAGCTTCTATGTATTCTGTGACCTCTTGCCTTACACACACACACAAACACCCTAATCCTCTTTTTCTGGGCAACCTCATATCTCCCAGGGCTGCATACCTTTAGAGAAACACCTGATATGCTACCTCACTGTAACAGTGGAATGTGGCAATTCTCTGACCATGTTTTATATAAGCAGGTCTCTTAGGAAAGCAACCATCAGAAACAGGGTTAAAAAGGAGTTCACTGGTCACATTTGGTACCTAGCTTTAGCCTTCATGCTGATAGAGAGGTAGACTAGTTGTCTGTCTAAGACTGCTTTGAGGGTTTTTTTGTTTTGTTTTGTTTTGTTTTGTTTTTTGCTTTGTTTTGTTTTGTTGATTTCAGGGATACCAAAGGATAAAAGAACAGGAAAGGAGCTATTGGCTAAGTAATGCTAGTATTATTTCTTCCTGTGCAAATATTTATATTTATATCTTATAGGGCTGAGTAATGCCCTATAAGAAACCTGTCCTTAAGAAGACATCTATTTGGGCCACATGACTAAGTAGCATTTCTAGCTACTGATTCATGAGGCTAACCATCAAGGTGACTGACCCAAGTAATCTGCTGGCTACAGGAGTAGAAGGAAAGAAGATCCCAGCTTTGTCCCCATATTGGAGGACAGCCACCAACCTACCAAGGCACTCCTATGTTCTCCACCTCAGCTGGCTATGGGACCATCTAGATTCCTACTTAAGAGTACTTGGCTCTCATGAGAGGGATAGAAAATAGGGAATTATGTAAGGGAGATCCTTTTGAAATCTTGCTGGTAGATAAAGGCAAGGGTACTTTTCCTTTTCTTGATGAAATGGGGACTCACTGTGTAGCTGAGGCTGTTCTTGACTCCAATTTTCCTGCCTCAGCCTTCTATGTTCCAGCATTTCAGATGTGTGCCACTATTCTGGGCCAAATCATTTTACTTTTATTTTTTAGTACTAGGGATCATATCCAGAACTCTGAGCTTCCTAGACAAGCTTTCTACCATCTAACTATATTCTTCAATCATTTTAATGAGAAATCTGTGGCTACAACTGAGGTTAGCAGGCAACCTAATGAGCAAAACTATTGCATCTTTACTTTTCTACCCTCTCACTGGAAGAAAGAACTTCCTTCTATTAGGAATGAAAGAAAAGGCCCTGGAAGTTTATGAGCCCAGGGCCTTATATACCAATGGATATCAGTAATTATTTAGCTAGGTTGAATTTGGACACACCATTTATATTCACACTTGCTCTGAAAAGATAGTGATGATAGTCACAAATATTTACAAATAATATTTTAAATGGCTCATATTTTAACAAATCACAGCTCTGAATTTATGTGTTTATGGAATTTGAATAATAATGGGTTTCTTTGGGATTTTAATTTATGCATTTAAAACAGTATTCTGAGAAGCGATGCCTTCCAATCAGACAGCCAGGGGGTCCCTTCCCATCACAAATAAAGCTTTAACAGCATTACACACATACACTTACATTCATACACACAGAGTTATACACATGTTAAAGCATATATTCATATGTATATATGGGGATAGAAAGCTGGGACTGTTGGACTAGATAAACAAAACTCAAATGTATCCCTGTTACTCATTTTCTATTACCTAGAGTAAGTCATTTTTGAAAAGAGCCTCAGTTTCTTCAGCAGTAAATGGACCTGAAACCCCTTTCATTACAATAATCTTTGGAATCCTTAGCATAGCACTTGACATATAACAATTATGTTATATGTAGCCATCATCACCATTAGAAGACACTACAAGAGTGAAGTCTTAAATAGACAAAATATTTTACCAGTGAAAGTCTCTTACCCACATTTGATTTGATCAAGCATAAAACTTAACTCTTTTTTACACCTAAGCATGAGTGTACACTCCTACAATCCTAGCATTTGGGAGCTGATGATGATTGTCACAAGTTCAAGGCCAGGCTAGGCTCTATAACAAGTACTAGTTTAGCTGGGGCTACATAGTCAGACCTTGTCAGGAAAGAGGAAAGGAAGGAAGGAAGGAAGGAAGGAAAGAAGGAAGGAAGGAAGGAAGGGGAGGGGAGGGGAAGAGAGGGGAGGGGAGGGGAAAAGAGGGAAAGGGAGGGGAGGGAAGATAGGAATGAAGGAGCGAAGGAACAAAGGAAGGTGAAGGAGCAAGAATTTTGTTTGTTCACGTGTGTATTAAACAGTCATTGCTTGATGGCATGGGAAGTGGAGAAATGGAAGAAAAGGACTCACAAACTTGATGATTTCTAAAGAGGAACCATCTGAGAATTCCAGCAGTGTCTTGACTGGAGGTACAAAAGTGAGGTTGAGGAAGATGAGAGGAAGTAGTTGATCTCCCCTGGGGAAGTCAGGGAACCCTCCCCCAGGAAGGCAATTTGAACTGTGTGCTGAAAGATGAAGATGGACACACTTTGTGCCTTCTAGATTTGATGCTAATATTCCCCATCACACTTGCTGTCCAACTTAGGGATATCAGATGTCTCCAACTGTGGAGAAATACATTCCAGTGTAGTCCTCCATTGCAGCTGTGAGCCTTTCATTTTCCTATGTGAAAACATATTCCCTTTCCTCAACAAAGACCCTCTGGGTTGGTTCCAATGGCAATGGAGAAAATGTCTTGATGTACCCTACAGATGACAACCAGTCTTCTAAAAGGCAGATCCTTGGTCATCAAGACCCAGAATCTTACATCACAGTGATTTCTTTCACATAGTTCCTCCTTCAAACTTCTGGCTGTATCTGACAATCTGGATTCTTTCTTAAAGCATTTCAGAGTAAGTGATATAACACAATGAAATGAAGGCAGGTAGATCTCTGTGAGTTCGAGGCCAGCTTGGTCTGCAGGGCTAGCTCTAGGACAGCTATGGCTGTTACACAAAGAAATCCTGTCTTGAAAAAACAAACAAACAAAAAATAACACAATGAAAAGTACAATGTTGAAGAGCAAAAATGTCACTAGATTGACTGTTCTTGATTTTTGCTGGTTACATGTGACATATGTGACTATATGACCTAGAGAAAACTCTCAGAAGATTTTCTGCCAAGGTTTTTCTTTTTTTCATGAAAAAACAGTCATCATAGTTATATTTGCAAGGACTTGAAGAAAGAGTAAGATTTAATGAAGAAACTCATGTCTGTCCTCCTACACAGTCGACAGGTCCCAACAGCTCAGGAGGAAAACAGCCCCACTATAAGATTTGTGGCTAATTAGGCTTGTCATTCACCACCTCTACCTTTCCTGGGGCTTGTGCTCTGCATTCAAACAATTAAAATAAATTTTAAGGGGTGGGAAAGACCTCAGAGAGTCTCCATTTTCTCACTGAATGGGCAAGGCCACAGATCCAGCAAAGCCAAGTAACTTGTTCAAGGTCCCAAGGCTAGTTTGTAGAAGTGCTGATGGTAAGACAGGAATGTAGTTCAGTGGGAGAGTGTTTGTCGAGCATGGACAAGTCCCTAAGTTCCAGCACGGAGACAAGGAGGAGAAAAAGGAAAAGGAGAAGAGAAATAAAGGCACCATAGTATCTGGGCATGTGGCTCAGTCGGTGAAGTGCTTGCCTAGCATACACAAAAGCCCCAGGTTCCATTCCTAGCACTGCATTAACCAGGTATGGTGACTCAGCTGATAGATACAGAAGAATCAGAAGTTCAACTAAATAATAAGTTTGAGGTCCACCTCGGCTACATGAGATCCTGCCTCAAAAACAAAACAAAGCATTACTTTGTCTAATCCCCCATGGTCAGAACCATCAATGCAGGATGAAGTAGACAGTGATGAGAAGAATATCCCTGTCTCCTGAATATATCTGGGTTGTTTACTTGTTTGTTTGTTTGTGTTTTAGCTTCTCTAACCCTTTTAGATCTCTTCCTTCACTAGAGCCTCTGTCCCTGCAGCTTCTCCCTAGCAGCTCCCTTTGCTTCCAGGGTCAGTTCAAGGCTGAATGGCAAGTTGTTTCCTGAAATTCTGTTTCCATCTTCTCTGCCAGATCTTTCAGGTTGAAAGCTGAGGCTCCCATTGCCAGGCTCACTTTCCAGCTCCAGGAGACCTAGCACATGCCTTTAGCTGAGGGAGATGGGCCACAGACTTCCTTTAAGTTTGGTTTGGAGACAACTTTTGTGAGGTGTGTCATTTCTCTGTCTGGGAAGGATATTCTGGCTATCCATCCTCACGTACTTCTGTACCACTAACAAGCCTGTTCTCGGGAAAGGACTTTTAAAATGCAAAAGCCAGACAAGGCAGTAATAAGCACCAATGAATTACTAAGTGAAACCCTCCAATGCTCCTATAAGCACCAATGAATTACTAAGTGAAACCCTCCAATGCTCCTGGGTAATGCATAAGAAAACAGCACCATTGTTCCCAGTTTGACAAAAAGATGGGGAAGCTGTGTACATAAAACCTGAGAAGACTAAGGAAGGAAAGAATAATTACTATAAAGCAAAGTAATAGCACAGTTTTTCAGAGGTGTATGCACCTGTGTGTGTGTGTGTGTGTGTGTGTGTGTGTGTGTGTGTGTGTGTGTGTGAATATACATGTATACGTACATGTAGGGCAGTAGGGCAGCAAGCCACAGGGATCCACCTATCTCTATTTTCCCAGGGCTGAGAAAATGTAGCACCAAGCCCAGCTTTTATATGTGTGCTGGAAAGCAAACCTTCTTGATTGCACAGTAAATACCATCCCAAGTAAGCCATTGTCCAAGCCTCTGGCCAAGATATTTATTAACTGTAGAGTATTCATAGTTTATTGATATATGTAATGCTAGAATAGTGGCTCAATGATCAAGATTATATGTACCTCTGTGACTTCTCATCTGGAGGGAATATGAAACAAATAAATGAGAGAGATGAACATCAAAATTACCTTGTTTTCACTAGAAGACACTACCAAAAGGTCAAACATAATGCACAAAAACAGTCTATGTGTTACACACATGGATGCATTTGACAAAGAGTTGTATCCAGAATATATATATGTAACGTTCACAAACTGATTTCTAAATTTCCAACATTTAAAAAATCATTCTATTTAAATGATTGTACTTAAATGGTAAGCATGTGTGTAGATACCTGCATATCAATATCTCACCATGTGCACATCGGTGCTTATAAAAGCCATAAGAGGGCATCCTGTCCCCTGAGGCTGGTGTTCCAGGCAACTGAGAATTGTCATGTGGGTGCTGAGAACTGAACCTGGACAACTGCAAGAATAGCAAGTACTCTTCTTACTCACTAAGCCATCCTTCCAGCCTGGACGAGGTACATCAAAAAGAGGTCTAAATAGCTTGTGTGTGCAGACAAGGGGGACTGACATTTCTTTCTCCTAGAAATACAGATTAAAAGCATAGTGAGGTTGAGTTGGATATTCAGTGGAAGCCTGAAATTAGGTCAGACATTACCAAGTCTGGGAAAGAAGTAGAGCAACTAGAAGTCACAGGATATTGCCAGGGAAAATATAAAAGAAAATGATACCACCACAAGAAGCTGCTGATAGCTTCTCATGGCATTTAACATTGGTCTTCCCTGTAAAAGTTTCACTTTTAGGTATATATCCAAGAAGAAGGACCGTGGCTTTCCATGGTAAACACTTAGACAAGAGTGTCTGGAATGGTTTTTACCTACAACAGCCCTTAACTGAAAACAATTCAAATCCGCATTAACATGAGAATGGGTATTTAATAACAGAAACTACTAAGTATTTTTTAATCCAATGTATACAACCACATAGTAATCTTAAACAAGAAGCAAGAAACAAAATAATATAGCACCATAGAATTTCTCTTGTATAATGTTCTAAACAGGGAAAAGAAGTCTACAGTGGTAAAACTCAGAATAGTAGCTATCTTTTTATGCCAAGAAAGAGGCACTTGGGAACTTTCTGGAATGTAGGTTTTCTGTATCTTTCTGGTTAGTGAATATTGAGTGAATATTGAGATTTTTGAATATTTTTAAACTCTAAAGCCAGGCATGGTAGCATACCCTTCTGCAATCCCTGGGATCCTTCTGGAAAATGGAGTTGGGTCCAGGAGAAACAAGTCACCACCCAGTTAGTCTGGCATGTGCAGTAGTGAACAAGAGAGGCTGTCTCTTAAAGAAGGTAAAAGGGAAAGAATAATACCCAAGGCCGCCCTCTGAGGGCCGCACATGCACCATGACAAACACATGTGCACACATATGTACATACATCATGCACTTAGGCAACATCATACATGCACAAAGGGAGGAAAAGTCTGTGTGGATTTGTTTTGAAGTGCCACTAAAGGATTTAAGAAACTATTTTAAAACAAAGGAGATGGATCTGTGAGTAGATAATTGAGGACAGTAGGGCTGAGGACTAAGTTCTTGCAGCAACCTAGTGGATACCACATTGAGGAAGAAGTCTATCTTGAGAACATACTTCTAGGGCTTTCAGATCTCTCTTCCATTAGTCTGGAATTACCATTTCAATGATAGTCCCTCTTTGGTCATGGACCTGCCAACAGCCAGCCAGCCCTGAATGATCTGCCACCAGTTCCCTAAAGAGACTTTCTTGTACACACACCTGCTTATTGAGAGGGCCTCCATCCACCCATCTTTCATGAAGTCAGCAATTCAGACCAGGCCCTTTCTTTTCTGAACTCCTAACACTCATCTGCTTTCCTCTTGAGCACATGTGTCACCTTCAGAATGGTCCAGGGACACCTGCAGTTGTTGTCTTGCTTGCTTTAATTCCTGTACTGCAATATCCTTTTTTGCTAGAATCCCCCACCTGGCCTCATTCCCCTCTGTGTGCTCCCTGTTGGTGAGGCACAGAGGAAGGGTTCAGTAGTATGGTGGATGGAACAGAAAGTAAGGCGAGAAGGAGATACATGGAATCAGGGAACAGGAGCATTGCCCCTTCTATTAACAAAGATAGTCATTCCTGAGAGGATAAAGGAGGAAAAGAGAACAAGAGGGTGGGGGTATGATACAGATGAGGAAGGAAGGAAGGAAGGAAGGAAGGAAGGAAGGAAGGAAGGAAGGAAGGAAGGAAGGAAGAAAGGGAGCCCACTCCCCTCTCCTTCAGTGGGCCCCATGCAGGCTGGGCTGCTGACTCTCTGGCCTTTACATTGATGAGCCAAAACCAGAGTTAGCAAAGTAGTGGGATGCAGGGGTAGAGGGAGGCAGGCACCTTAATGTCTGTCCTTGGTAGTACCCAGGAGACATTTTAAGTCCAACAGGAAACTGGTGATTGGCATGCCAAACCAGACTCAGAATTTTTGAGGAACATATCAAAAGTCAGATTATCTTCCCTATCTATGAAGTCAACGACCACAGGATGTAGAAGAGCCACACCTTGATATATTTCCAGTTTCCAAAGGACCAACTCGGGCCTTCCTGTGAATCCAGCAGCCCTCACTTTCCAGCCAAAGGTCCCCTGAGAACAAACTCCAGGCATTTCCATAGACTGGGGAGAAAGCTGGCCCTGCTCTCCAAACAACAGCAGCCCCATCTCAGCAGAGCTGGCCCTCCTGAAGGATGGCTGAAAGCTGGCTGAATTTGAGGCCAAGCTGCTCCTAGCTCAGACCCATATCTAGTTTAATTTTTCTAGCCCTTGATGAATATTTATACCAAAATAGGCCAGTGGAAAAGTTCCATCTGTGAGGATTTGCAGAGGTTTGTCTTTCTGCAGCCACCTTGACCAAGCTTAGGCAAACAGTGGGATCATGGCCAACTGTAGAGTCTTTGAAGTGCTGGGGATGCTGAGGAGGCCCTGGACCATAGTGTTTCTTCTTATCTTCAAAACTCTGAGTTGGCATTCCACCCTCTTTTTTTTAAAAGCTTAGTATCAATGTGGCTTAGTGCTTTATAATTTTAGCCAAGCCTTCAATACTACACTGACCATGGTGAATAGTATTTTGAAGGCATGGATAACTCTATTAAAAGTTTTTCTGAGTGAAATTGCTCAGTTAGTTGATGTTTTAAAATATTACTTTAAAAAGTGTGGGGGTGAAGATACAGCCCAATGCGTGCAATGCAAACATGATGGCCTGAATTCAGTCCCCAGAGCTCATGTTTTTACAAAAGACCAGACATGGTATTGTGCTCTTATGATCCTGGTACTGAGGAGTCAGAGACAGGTGGGTCTCTGGGGCTTGTTGGCCAGATAGCCTGAGATTCTTGGCAAGATGGAGGCCAAGGAGAAACCCTGTCTCAAAAATAAAGTGAGAAATGACATTCCAGGGTAGTATCCTCTGTGTATTCTCTCTTTCTCTCTCTCTCCCTCTCTCTCTCTCTCTCTCTATCTATCTATCTCTCTATCTCTATCTCTCTCTCCCTCTTTCTCTCCCTCCCTCCCTCTCCCTCTCTCTCTCCTCTCTCTCCTCTCTTCTCTCTCTCTCCATCTCCCTCCCCCTCATACACACACACCTGCACATCCATAAACAACCACCACATACATATAAAATGCTACAATTAATTGCTTTCATTATTCTCTTTTTTTCCTGCCCATTATACTTCAAACACTTCATATTCTAGGCAACATCCCTCTTGTCTGTACTGGTAAAGAAATGTCCCCCAAACTATATTCTTAGTTTACTATCAGCCATCCCCTACTCCTCAGAGCCCAGGCTTCTCAAACCTGCCCTCCCTTCCATATGAAAGGCTAAACTAGAATCCTTGTTCTTGCATAAAGTGTATTATTGGCTTCTCTTGTGAAGCATAGGCAATGGGTTGTGCATTGCACCAGCTCATAGTTTCTCATATCTTTACAAGAACCCACTTTTACAGGAGGGTAAACTTGGGCTTAGTGGCATGAAATGAATTACTCCAGAGCAGATTCAATTATTGATAAAGGAGAAGGATGGGAAATTCAACACCAGCTCTTCCCTCCTTCCCTTTCAGTACTCTGACGTCCAGGTCATAAATGTGGTCAATACACAGACAAGAACATTTGCCAGTATTTACCTCCTATTTCAGATCTCATATCTTTCTTATTCTATTGGGGAGAAAGTCTCCTTCCAGTTCGGACATGTCTCACATCTCAAACACAGATCCAGATTCATGTTAAGGTCACATGACTGACCTAAAATGCTTAGAAGGAAATTTCATGTAATTAGAATTTAATGAAGCTGTTTCACTATTCACTTCATTTTTTAAAAGTTGTGTCTATGTTTATGTATACGACTGTTTTATCTACCTGCATGTCTGAATATCATTGCATGCTTAGTGTCCACAGAGGCCATAATAGAAAGTTGGATTCTCTGCAACTGCAGTTACAAATGGTTATGAGCCATCATGTGGGTTCTAGGAGTTAAATCCAGGCTAGAAGAACAACCAGTGCTCTTAACCACTGAGCCTTTTTCTCCAGCCCCCATTTGTTGTGTCTTAGGGTTGCTTTCTATTTCAAAAACATTTCAGGGGTAAAATTATTTTTCAAGAAACAAGTTCTCAAAAAGTGATTTGTGTAACTATAAATAAGTAGATAGTCACACAGATGGCATGTAGAGTACAAAGTCCATGAAGAAGGAAGACAGGGTTCTGTAAACAGCTGATGTTTGATTTCTCTCAATCTCCAAAACACTTTGTGTTTTCCCAAAACATTGTATATGTATTATCATGTGTGATTCTCACAACCATGCCATGGAGCTGCCAAAGACTATCATTCATGTTCAAAGACAAAGGAAGGACTGGGGATTAAGTCAGTGGTAGAGTTGTGTGCCTATCATACATGTGGTCCTAGGCTTCATTCGCAATACTATTACCCAAAAAGTATAATAAAGTTGAAAGTGGTGGTGCAAACCTGTAATCCCAGCATCCAGGAGGCAAAGATGGTCTAAAGTCCAAGGAAGGCCATCTGCAGCTACATAGCCAGTTCAATGCCAGTCAGTGATACATGAGATCCTGCATCCTAAAAAGAAAAGATATAATTAAAATGGAGAAGTCTGAGACTGAAGGGCAGAAAGTGCTCTCCAGAGTTACATAGGTAGCATAAATAGTATCCAGAGTTTACATTGACACAAGCTCCAACATGCACAGAACTTCCCTGACACTTTGTGAGCAACCCACAGCAAGAGTGGATAAAGAGATAATTCCTAGGTGATGCTCCAAGACCAGAAATACCACAGAAAGTCTGCACAGCTTCACAAAGATTTTGGATCGGCCTGGATTCTCATGATTTCCTGGTATTTGTATATATTCTATTTCATGGAAAAGCCTGGAACAGAGTCTCTCTATAGAAATTTCCTCTGCTCTTCCCTCTCTTAGGAGTCACTTTCCAGAAGACAGTGACAGAATGAGTTTTCCTGTTCAGGCTGTTTCTCTTACATTCTGGGTACTGGCATATAAGCTATGGCATGAAGGAGAAATGGTGGACCACTTTGGAAGGCAGTGTCCAGCTCTGAAATAAGGAGAAGAGTTCTTCCCAAGTTGACTGGCCTTGAGTGAGTGGCTGAGATTTGGTACTAGACCCAGATGCCTAAATAGATGGAGACCTGTCTAAGTCTCCATAAATGGAGATCAGGAGCTGAAGAAGATAAGGGACAGTTCTATTTGTCTCCAGTAGCTGAGGAGGTTAGAGATGAGAGCTGCAAGGGAGAGATGAAACCACTTTGTGGAGTCCAACAGGAGAGAAGAGCTGATGCTAGAACCCAGAAGGAGGGGGAACAGCTAAGCAGGGTTCAGAAAGGGTCTAACATCCCAGAAGAAGACCATTTAACATATTAGATTTTGGTGCCAAGAAGCATAGACAGAAGGCAAAAAACTGAGAGTACTATTAAAGGGGCTTTCTAACCCAAAATGTGTTTTAAGGAGCTACCATGAGCAAGGCATTGTTCTGGGGATAGGCAGTAGAACAATGAACTAGACTCCAGGGACTCTGCCTTCTTAGACCTTGCAATCTAGCAGGAAGAGTTGCTAAAGATCATCACAGTGGGCAGGAGATTATGCCTACCATGATGGGTACCAGAAAGAAGTGAAAGGCACAAGCGCTCCAAGAGCACATGACAGGGATACATGAAAGTTTCTGCAAACTATCTGGGTTCTATAATTCGGATTTTTTTTTTTCATTTGAATTGGGTCTAACATGTTTCAAAGGTGAGACCCTGACAGTGAGTTATTTGTAAGTGAATGGCCACCTCTAATGTCCATTTCTTGTTTGTTTGGTTGATTGATAGCTTTATTTTTTTTCTATGTTTGTTTTTCTTTGTTTTTATTTTTCATTATTAGTGTGTGGTGGGTGGGTGGTGTGCATGCATTGTGGTATATGTAACCCATGTGTGTGTAAGTACAGGTGTGCACATGTTCTATCAGAGGAGAATTTTGAGAGTTGGTTTCTCTTTCTACCAGAGGTTCCAGGAATCAAACTTAGGTTATAAAGTTTGTATGACAAATGCTTTTACCCCCTAAGGTATATCTTTGGCTTTTGTTTATTTAAAACATGGTCCTACTATATAGACGAGGCTGGCCTCAAACTCACATAGATCCACCTTCCTCTACCTTCTCATTACAGGATTTATAGGCATAAGCTACCATGCCTATGACTAATTTCTGCTTTATAAAACTTGGCTTAGAGATAAAATAAATAAATAAATACGGCTTAGAAAACAATTGACCTATGTACTCCTTAAGGACCTATCAACTCTAAGGATCTACTGGTTTCTCACATACAGAAGCCAACCACACCTAGTGTACAATTAGGTCCTTATGCAGTGGAGAAGTTAAGAGAAGGATGAAATATTTGGGCTCAAAAAGCTGTATTTAATGTTCATTTTTTAAAATGTAAACAAAAGGAGAAAAAGGGAGTCATTTATAGGAAGAGTGCCCTTTGAAACCAGAAAAACATCTCACTAAAAGCAACAGACTGAAACATGGTGGTGTTTTGTCAACTAGGCCCTGATGTTGGTTTAAGCAAGTGTGTGTGTGTGTGTGTGTGTGTGTGCATGTGTGTGTGTGTGTGTGTAAAGCTTCCATTGTCAATAAGTAACCTACAATTTAAGATTGAGGCTCCTAGCAGGAGGCATTTGTATAGTGAAACCTGCAGACTTATAATAACTGAGCCACAAAACACATTTAGACAGCATGTTTCCTTTCAAGGTATTAAGGTTGAAACAGGCAAGATATTAAACCTTCCTGCTTGATTTTCTCCAGCTCCCCCTTTCCTAAGCTAAGGCCAATAAAAGCATGTTGTCCTAAAAATTGGAATTCACATACACACACACACACACACACACACACACACACACACACACACACACAAAATTGTATTCTTCTAAGATTACATTCGTAAGCTAACACAATGCTAAATTCACAAGTGTTTCACCAAAATGAAAGATATAATGAACAAGCATAGCAACTTAAGATTAAAGTGTACACTGGAAAAAGAGTTTATGAAGAGTTGAACGCTATGAACCATGAAATGAATTAGACTCCGAGTGTAACCTGAAGTCATCAGGCCCAGGAACACCAGCGGCTTGCTCTCATTTAGGAAGTGTGGGTACTGGGGAGGAAGGGATCCCATATAAAGACCTTATTTTTTTTTTAATCTTCACTTCCCCCAAGATTCTCAAGGGAGTATGATAAACTTCTGGTTCATAGTGAGGGTCATATACCCATACTCTATTGTCTGCAAAGCTGTGGGTCACAGCCAAGGAAGGAGAAGTCCCTATATTGGAAAGGCTTGTATTGGATGACCGAAGCACATGGGGAGTACACAGAGGTGCTAGGTCAGCTACCACCTCTAGGATTCCCCTTCATAGCCTATGCCTATGCTGTGAGAATGGAAAGAATATTGTAAGATCCATTAGAAAACACCAGGGTGCAGATTAGGGGTGTAGTTCTGTGGTAGATGGCTTGTCTAGCTTGCATGAGACCCTGGGTGCAATTCTTCAGCACTTCCCAAAACAACAATCAACACCCAAGGCATATGGTAGAGCCCATGCCTGTAATCTTGGAGCTCATGAGACAACTGAAACTGGAAGATTAGCATAAATTCAAGGCTAGGCCTCGGAGTAGGCCAGACTGGGCTAGTATGAGATCCTGTCTTTAAAAAGTGTCCTCTGGGAGGTAGGGATGTAGCTCAGTTGGTAAAGTGCTTGCCTACTACTCTGAAAGACTTGGGTTCCACCTCCAGTACAATATACACCATGAAAGGTGGCACAGACCTATAATCCCAACACTCAGAGGAGATGGAGGCAAGGTTACTTCAAAGTCATCCTCTACCATGCAGATAATTTAAGGCTAACCTGGGCTGCATTAGACTTGTACCCTCCCCCCCCCCAGAGGTAAGATGAAGAGGAAACTGATTAGAGGGGCCCCTGCTTTGTACATTTCACTTTCATATTAGCCCATGCAACATTGATAGCTAGTTCAAAAGTAGCTGATGCCAAAGGAAAATCTGAGTCCAGTCCTAACGTCCTTATCCCATCAATCCAGTGGGCTTTCGCAGAAATAAGATTTGTGGGCCTTCTTTGGATACTGCAATGTGTAAACATGGGATATCAGCAAACTTCTGGCTGCCAGGGAGGTTGGCTTCCTTTCTCCCTCCATCACCATGGTTCACACCCTGCCAATAGAAAGTTAAACAAAACTGTCTGTGTTCAGGTTTTGAACCACCGAGTTCCTTGATTTTCCATGTGCTGTCACACACAACTGGTCACTCATCTATGAATCTCTCACTATAAGAGTTGGAACTTTGCACCTTGCCCCAATGCCTTTGTCAAAGCGACCCCAATATCCTGACTTTTGAAAGATGTGTGGGTCTTTTGATGACCACATGTAGGACATGTACTTTCAAGAGCCATTGCCAGGGCCTAGAAGAGAGGACTTGTCTGTTCAGATCATGTCATAGAATTTTGATAGCTCTCTTTTCTCAATATTTCTCATCGCAAGACTTTCTAAGAACTCTCTTTTAAAATGTAAGGGCTGAGAGTCTAAAGTAGTGAAATTATTCTTGAAAGGACAGTGGAAAGGAAGAAAGGGGAGTAGACAACCTCCTATTTTAGCCAAGCAAGCACTGGCTCTATTATAGCCCTGGGCTTCTATGGGAAGTATAGACATTACTACTAGATGTATATACAATTTATGTCTGCCAGTTCTACCTCATGGAGGCTGAAACTAAGTTCTTCCTGTCACTCATAGTACATGGAAACTAAATCACTCACAATACATGAACTGCCCTTCCCAGAGAGGAGCGTTTTCAGGAAGTCTGACTTTATTTGCTGTCATTTCATGATGCTAACACCTTCCCTGGCATGGATCTAGCTTGGAAGTTTAAATACCAAATGTAGTAATTGTCCTCCTAACAGGACACAGGGAAACCACAGCCCTTCCTCTTCCCTGGAATGTTGCTGGCTGGCTGCCTCCTCTCAAGGCTGCCACTGACTGAGACCCTCTGTCCTTCCTGAGACTGAGGGTGGCCCACACACTTCCCCAGCTTTAGGCTGAAGGGGTTGAGAGACTCTTCTAGAAGGAAGTATCCAAGCTGGTCTCACATGATCTTCATGTCTGTGAGCTTATGGAGAGACACTGCTTTTTATTCGTTTCTTAAGAGATGCAGTGTTTGAGGGAAGTGGTCTGGCTGAGAAGGCTTCTCTTCTTTTTCCTAAGAACCTCTGGGGTCTTGACAAAGGTCTAGACTTCCACTCTGTGAAGTGTCCCAACAATTAAAAAGAAGTAAATTTCCCACAAAATGCAAGGCCTTGGCAAAGTAATAATAACAACAACAACAATAATAGATGATGGTGGTAATGAAACTAGTCACAGCACACTGTTCATAATCTAAGTCTGGACTTGCTCTTTTCTGTGTTGACGCCCACTGGCCAGTCCCTCCTCCCTGGGGGGAGGGGAGCAGATCCTGTGCCCCAGAGAAAGCTGTCAGAGGGTGGGATATGGAGGGATATGAGGACAGATCAGGATACATGACAGTGTTCCTTTGTATTCAGATGTTTTCCCCTAATGCACCGCAAAACGAGTTCTCCCAATCTTGCCTTTTCCACTCTCCAGAACTTACTCTGTCCATCTTCTGGTTTGTTTCTCACCCACCTCCCCAGGTTTTGGAAAATCCCCAAGTAAAAACTTTAGGCCACGGCCAAAAAGAATCCTGTTTTCCCAAATATGGGGTGAGTGAGTATAAGCTGTATTCTAGAGAGTTCCAACAATCACTTCAGCAGGCTCAGATTATGACAACAGGTAAGGGGAGGCATAGAAATGTGTTTCTCCACTGTGACTGGAAAGTCAACCGTGGTAATGACTGCACAGAGTCCCAGTAGCAGTGGCAAAGACCTTGTCTTTATTAGGGGACATATAACAGATATTCTTGGTCTTCTTAGGGTCTCTCTCTTGCTTACTCCCTCTCCCCCCACCTCCATCCATTCATCCTTCCCTCCCTTTCCCTCTCTCTCTTCCCCTGAGTGTGAGCATGGGCTCCTACAGTCTCCACATAGAGGGCATTGGAAGTTCTCATCTAATCACGGATCAGAATAAGGCCCTTCAATTCCGATATCCTTTCACTGAACTATGTAGTGAGGCTGAAAATTCAGACTAAACAAACTGAGATTAGCTCTGTTGAGCTAGTGCTTAGGACTCTAGGAGTAAAAAACTTTTGTGTGATGTTTGTTTAAAAAATGTCTTTGAAGCAATAGATTAAGATCATCATTGGTGGGTGAGGAGCTGGTGGTCGCCATGCCTGGCCAGGGCTCCAGGGTAAAGCACTACCTCTTTCCTTCTTTTTCAATTGGTTTGCATATGTTGTGATTATTCTGTGGGCCAGCTACAGTTGAGTAGGGGAATTCTTGCATCCCCAAATGTTATTTTATTATTTTTGAGACCAGGTCTCTATCTCAAGTTTGTTTCAAATTCCTTATGTGTCTGAAAATGACTGAACTTCTGATCCCCCCAGCTTCCACCTCCTTGTTTTTTTGAGACAGGGTCTCTCACTAGACCTGAAGCTTAGCGTTTTGGCTGGACTGGATGACCAGAAAGCCTCCTAGGATTCGCACCACACCCCTCAGCACTGGGGTTGCAGATGCACGTTGCTGTGTCTAGCTTTACCTCTAAAATATAACTTTAAAGCGAATGCTGAACACAACATATTTTACTCTGTCTAAGAAATATTCCTTTGAATTTTTTTTTAGTTTTTATTCATCTACTCATTTTTTTTTCTCAGTATAGTTTGTCTACATTCAACTTTGGTACAATTTAAATCTGGGATAAAATCACATTCTCCTTGTCATCCTTCCCCCTGTCAACATCCCATGTTTAACATGTGAGGACATGTCACTGAGGTGGAACTGGCACACGGAAATTGTATGTACGTGAGGGCCGCAAACGCATGTTCCTGTATCTGTGGACATTTTTGTCTTTCATCTAATGAGCCTTTCTCACAGTTACCTTTTTCCTTGTAATGAAAGTAAGATGCACCCTTTTGGCAAATTCTAACTACAAATTATAATCAAAACACCGTGCTTTAGATCTCTTAGATGCATTCTCATTGCATAACTCACACCTAGTACCCATTTAGGACCACCTCACCATTTCCCAGGCCAGGACCCTGGCAGTCAACATCCACTCTGTGCTTCTGTGGGACCCTGTTAGGATTCCTACAGGAGACTGTTCAGTGCCTGTCTTTCTGTGCCAGGCTTAACTCGCTTAAGCTAACTTTGACATTTGCATTGTCAAAAACAGTGGATAACATTATTAACTGATTTATTAATTCATAAATAATTAATGATAAATAATATTAATAATTTAGTGTGTGTGTGTGCGTGCATGCATCTGAGAGTGTGCTGAGGTTAAAAGACAGCATTGGATCCCCTAGAGCTGGAGTTACAGGCTACTGTTAGTTGCCTAATATGGCTGCTGTGAATGAACTCAGGTCCTCTGGAAGAGCAGAAAGTGCCCTTAACCACTTAGTCATCTCATCTCTCCATCCCTAGGATTTCTTCTATTAAGGCTGACATATATAACGTTCTACTGGAGGAGTTCGTAAACCACATTCTGTTGTTATTTCATCTATTGGCTGACACATGTAGCTTGATTCCATAGCTTGACTATTGTGGGAAAAAAGCTGCAATAGGCATGGGGGTGCAGCTATCTCCATCACTGACTGCTATCATTATTTCATCATAAATACATATGTATGTATATATAAAATCTTTCCGTATATAGATATATAGATACAAATGCTGTTTTCCATAATGACTATTCTTCTATTATAATTTGTATTCCCACCAACTGTCCTCTAGAGTTTAGGAAGAAAAATTATTAAACCAATAGGCTGGAGAACTGAAGGCTCAGTTGGAGCAGCAGATGGTATAGTGCTGAGACAGAAGGGCTCCCAAACTTGTCTATAGCTCGGAACCCCCTGGGGAACGTCCAGATATAATGATATCTATGACCAAACCCTGTGTTTCAGCCTAGGCCTTGGATGTATTAAAAGACCATCAGGGACAGGGAGATGACTCAGATGACTAGGCAGCTAGTAAAGTGCTTGCCACAAAAGCATGAGGACCTGAGTTGAGATCTCTACCACCCATGTCAGAAGGCTATCTGTTGCTGTGTGAACCTGTTCCCCCAGTGCTAGGAAGGAAAGACAAAGGGACCCCTAGAGCTCATTGCTCAGCCAGTTTAGCAGAAGCAGTAAGCTCCAGAGTAAGTGAAAGACTCATTCCCAAAAGATAGGATAGAGATGGAGGAAAAAGTCTAAAGTCAACCTCTGGCCTCCATATGTAAACACATCGTTACGCATACAAATACTACACACACACACACACACACACACACACACACACACACACACACACGGACTGTAGTGCTCACAAGTTCCAAGGTACTGCCACTGTGGTTACTGCTAACCCAGGAGATTACTCCTTGACAACCATGGGAACACACCTACCTCAGAGGCATGTTGTAGCATAGTGCCAAAAGAACTCTGAACCTAACACATCTGTCCCTGAGTATCTGTAAGGGATCAATTATAGGAATGTCTCAGATACTAAAATTCAAGGCTGCTCAAGATCTTTATGGGAAAACGGTGTATCACTTTTCACAGAATTTGTGCCTATCCTTCAAATAATACCTCACACAGTAGTACCCCATACTGTGTAGAATTCTCCTGTATTATTTAAGGGACGACAATAGAATTCTATACAAACACATATTTTCTTCTATCCATAATTCTTTAATGTTTATTTTTGCTTATGCATATGGGCACTTTGCCTGTATATATGCCTGTGCACCATGTGTGTGCAGTGCCCTTGGAGGCCAGAAAAGGAATCAGATCCCTTGGGAGTAAAATTATGGCTGTCTTTGAGACTGTACATGGACTTCGGGAACAAAACCTGGGTCCTGTGGAAGAGAAGGAAGTGTTTTTAACCACTGAGACACCTCACCAGGGCCTCTATCCAATATTTTTCATCCAAGATTGATTTGATGTGATGTGGTATACACATGTAATGATGAATAACTATACTTATTACAACTGTTAGTCCTGAATATTATGAGAAAGATGGAGCCTCAATCCACCTATGGACTTGAAGATCCCTAAGGGTTAAATAATTATGAAAAGAAGCTTATAATGTGATCAAATACTTCCAGAGGCCCAGGTGCAAAGGGGCTGCAAAAGGAATTTGAGTGACAACAGTAAATGGAAATAGAAACAAATATGTTTGAACCTATGGGATGAATCACATGAGGGAGCCCAATGACATCAACCTCCAGGGATCCTTACTGAGAGTTGGGAATGAACTCAGAAATGACTTCCTTCTTGGTTGAGGAGGAAGTTTGTTACCTCTTTTTTGGTTAAGCAATGACAATTTTGAGCAGTAGGTTTTTAGCATATAGCCCCCAAACCACCATCTGTCCCACCATCTCTACCATTTGGGTCCAAGATCAATCCAGATCCATGATACTGTGCTAAGTATTAACAACCTGGGACCTTCCCGGGCTTCCGGGAAAGGGCAGAATATATGTGACCCATGATTCTAATTCATTTCCTCTGACTACTACCTTTCCTTCTGTACTTGAAGTCTGTTGTCTTGAACATGTTTTGGTTTGTTGATCAAAACAAGAGCAGGTGACAGAAATCCTGAGGTCAGGGAAAATGTATCTGAACCCTACTCTATTGCTCATTACTCAAACCTTTCTAGAATCTCATGACCCTACAGACATGCATTCCCTCCCTTTCTTCCCAGATTCCCAGAATCAAGGACACCTTCAATGGAAGCTATCTGGGATCTGGAGTCTTCTGGTATGGTAGAGAGTCAAACCTGGATTTTCACAATCCAAGTGTAAACTATGTCCTAGAAAGAAAATTCCATCAGTCCTATGGACTTATTTTCCTTATCCTTCTTCCTGGGATCACTATAAAGACCATGCAAGATAGGGATGCACCCCCATTTGAAAATGCAAAGTACTGGATTCTTGGTGGAATGCTCTATAGCAAGTTGGCTAAGGGCACACATAAAATAAAGCCTGCCTGGTGCAGCATCATGGCTCAGTCACTTATACTCTTGTATCTTCCAGAAGATCCTCGATATTTCTGGACCTCAGAATTGACATCTAGAAATGAGAGTAATAAAAAGACCTCCTTTTGTAGGGTTGGCTGAATGCTTACATGAAATATAGTATGTAAACACTAGGCATTTGCCACAAAAGATTACTTAATAAATGTTAGCTACATCCATGATCATCATGAAAGACAGAATCACACAGGAGTAGATTTAGAAGCCCTTCCTCCTCCAGAGGCTATATTCCAAACCATTCTGAATGGATGAGTTGTTCTTCATCTATCAACTAGGAATAATGGCAATCTTCAAAGGTTAACCCTAGTTGTTATCAAAAAGGGTAATGAAGGAAATGAAGTCACTTGGTGGACTGTAAAGCTGTTATTATTGGGATACTTATAGTAGTGGGATAGTTTCAAGATTGGTTTATCTGAATGCAATGCTGCTTCTTTCTTGACCCTCTCATAACTTCAGTCTGTTCCACTTATTTACATCCTCACTCACTGTTTGCTACTAGACTTCCTATGGGTTCAATTTAAGTAACCTAGTAGGTTAACCAGTAATCCTCAATGGTCTATATTTATAGGTCTTACTTGTAATAGTCCCTGTCAGTAGAATCCAGCATCCATTTGAAAACTATTACCTCAGGATAGTTACAGGGCATATGAGAGCACTAATAGACCACTGTCCAAGGGTAAGATCATGACCTTCATATAATCAAGAGATCCTCCTGCTCATAAATGAAAGACCCTATAAGATGTTGGGACCAGCTAAAAATCCTTTAAAGGAACCAGGTCTTTGTAGGTAATTTAATGTTAGGACAAGATGGATGACTAATTACAAAACTAGTTAATAACTGCCAGGGATATAAACCACAATCTTAGGGGTAAAATTTCAAAAACAGAGAGACTGTTTGTCTCCCAGGACCAGTGACTACAAGTCAGCATGAAGGTAACTATGCCTTAGAGCTGGGTGACATACATGTCCCTGAATGATGCCTGAATGAGTCAGGGGAGCCCATAGTCAGTGTCCCTCTACCATTATATAGCATTGAAAGACAGCCATCTTCATGCCCTGTTATCAACATTTTGACAAAATGTTAAACAATGGTCTATACAGATCTCATTTTGTAAACATTTTCCCCCATTTTACGTGTGTCCCACAGGGAGAAAGAAACTGAACAGGACACCTCTTGTCTAATTCCCATGCTCATCCTGAACTCCACACTGTACTCTCCCTTTTAAATTCCTCTTCACCTCAACCCTATATTGTTTGTGGTGACATTTTGTTATTAGGACAATCCCTGGGGAGTGGGGGACACGGTCTCACCCACAAAGGGAGGGCCAAGCATGAGGGCCCAAGTTTGCATCATCCCCACTTGCATCATCCACACTTACATACAAGCCAGGCAGTGAGGAGTGGAGATGCATACCTGTAACCTCAGAGAGGGAACAAGGATCCCCAGAACTCAGTGGCTAGACACCCTAGCTAAAATAGTGAACTACTGGTTCAGTAATCTCAGAGACAGTGTCTCAGAGAATTAGGTGGAGAACAATAGAGGAACGTACTCAATGTTAATCTCTGGTCTCCACATGTGTGTGTAAACACACACACACACACACACAGAGAGAGAGAGGGAGAGGGAGAGGGAGAGGGAGAGGGAGAGGGAGAGAGAGAGAGAGAGAGAGAGAGAGAGAGACAGAGAGAGAGAGAGACTTCCCCTAGAAGTTCACCAGAAAGCAAATGCATAAAGGAGACTAGAATCCCCAGGCTGATTCTTGTTCCCCACACCTCCAGCAGCTACCTAAGTCCTTTGAAGAGCTAAACTTTTAAAGGGGGTGGGGTGGACTAGGAAGAGGGAAGAGAAGCTTTGGTTTGAATGTAAAAACAAGAAAATAAGAAATAAATAAGTAAAAGAACGATTCAGTTCTGAGGCATTATATTACCTGTTCCACATCCTACCAAACCAGAGCCAAAAACAGTTGTCAAAATGCATTTTCTCCCCCTCGAGAGAAAACACATTCTGAGAAACCTTTGCTAAAAGGCTGGTCCCCTTAAGTGTCTATTCTCAGCTACTGGGAGAGGATGGAGACACAGTGCTGTCTGTCCATCAACAGCATCTCCATCAGAGACGTGCACTGTTTATAAACCAGAGGCTCTTGTTTGGAGCTCTGCTTCTGGCTAATGCTCCTCCCCCTCCTCAATCAGCAAGGTCATCATTTCCTCTGTGTTGAAGATACTTGGGTCTGCCTGGCTCCAATGAATGGCATGCAGTGAACAAATGACTGTTTATTGCATTGAATAGTCAGCCAGAAAGCTAGTTGCATGCATGGCCCAATTGCCCAAATGTAACTCTTCCTTGCAAGGCCATTATTTTTCTTTCCTAGAACTTTTATTGTCATGGAAACTGGCCCACTGGTAGACTGAAGACTAAGTTCTGCTTCCTGTACCTACATCGATATGCCTGTTTGGCCCAAGGATAGGTCTTTTCCCTCATCACTTGCTTAAAAATAGTGACCTTTCTTGATTAGGAACAGCTTCACTGAAGGAGACTATTAGGTACAACACTGCCATTTGGACTACCTATATTGGGCCTGCATGAGCTTGGCCTGTCTGCAGCCAGTCATGGATGGGAAAGGAGCTCATAGAGCCCTGTCCCTCTTCCTGAAATTGCAACTACTAAGAAAATCTAGGAAGTAGAATGTCAGTCTTTTCTGTTGTGTACCCACCAGGCTCCAATGGATAGCTCCAAACCATGGTTACACATGCACAGTTCTGGTTAAAGGAAATGACATGATGTGAGAAACAGATTTGTAGGGAAGGGTGGGGGAGGTTGACCTGATGGAAATGGAGATAAAAGAAGATGGGAGTGTATTTATTATACATGTATGAGATTATCAATAAATTTAACCAATAGAAAGCAGAACAAAACCAAGAGTTTCCCAAGGACAAAGGCTAAAATCAGCCTTGCTTACTGAGTTAATCACAAAGTATGGAGCCTGTGCTGGCCTTGTGTTTTGTGTTTTGTTTGTTTGTTTTTTACTTTTTAAATCTAATCATAGAGACAACAAATAGATAAGGAAGGAAGCAGAGAATAAAAAAAAAAACATATGGGGTCTGTTCTTCCAAAAGTAGTTCCCCAGAAGTCCCCAAGGAAGCAAACACTTGAAAGAAATTTCCAGAACAACCAATTCAAGGTCTTTCAATTTGTCTTTCATAAGATCTAATGACAAGAGCAAATACTGGGCATATAACAAGTGCATGCTACATCCTTTCCAGTTTCTCGTTTAATCTTCTTGACAACTCCACGAGGCATGTTGGGTTCCTATTATCCTAGTGAGTCAGGAAGAGAAAGCCTCAACAAGTCCAGCCACTGGTCCTGTACAATAAGAGAGAGGGACAAAAGTGGAACTAAAGTTCAGCCCAGCCTGACCCCTCATCAGGGTCTTTCTCCCTGAGATAGGGGCTTACTCCCCCATTCTCCTGTTGCAGCTAGCACAGGGTGGCCTTTCAGAGGTTGGAAGCCCTTGCATATCCAGTGCCCAACATTTGTATTCACTCACGTGATCCTCACCCTGCTGCTATGAACTACTCTGTAACATCTCACAAATGAGTACTGTGGGGAACACAATCCAGGCAGCCCCACCCAGGTGGTTTTCTGGTTTCACAAATTAGAAACCTAATCTAGGCAGGACAATGGCTTGCATCCAGTCACACACATAGTTGATAAATGCCAGACCCAGCACAGTGAGGCTGGTCCCCACATCACAGGCTGACACAGTGAGGAACTGTACTGTCTTACATCACTGTTTCTCAACCAAACAGGAGTTAGCAACCACACTGAGACTCAAGTCCAGATCAGACCTCAAAACTAGTCCTCTTCTGGGAGGACTGTTAAATAGCCCCTCGTTAGGAAATGAGCTCTGCTCAGGCCTGCTGTACCACTTAGGAAACACTTCCATGAATGTCTTCTTTCCAGGCCTTCGGGTATATCTGAAACACTCCAACAATGAAGCCTTATTCATGAATTAAGTAAACCCAATTGGAAGCACTCAGTAGTGGAAAGATTGCTACATTTCAGCTAGTATAATTCCAGGTGTAGGGGAGGAGGAGGGGAGTTGGATGCAAGGATAGATAAAGGCTAATAGCTTTAAGGAACAAAGTTATGTCTCTGGAACAGAGCCCCCAACTGAGGAAGATGGTTAATGATCTGAGCCATCTAGATGCTCACACTTAGCATAGGTCTGTAATCTTAACCCCCAAGGGGCTAAGGTTGGAGCATCTCATGTTTGGGCCAGAATAGATCCCATGGTAAGACCCATTTCAGGAAAAAATAAAGTATAACATGATTTTAGTACTAATCAGATACAAATATAACATACCGTCCTCTGACTAGCTATAACTACACTGCTGGCCTAGTCATTGGGAGACTTGGGTGCAGGAGATGGAGATTGTAAATGATCACTGTGCTAAATCCTAATGCTGGCAATGAGGGGAGATTCACTTACAAACTTCACCAGGTCCCCTCCTGACCCCCACCTCTACACATGCCTTTTAGAACCAAACAGAAGGCTAAAGAAAAGTCACGAAAATCCTTACCTTACAAGCATGAGGACCTGAGTTTTATCTCTAGACCCCACATAAACAAAAGCCAGTGTGGTGGTTGGTACATGTTGGTAATACCAGAGCTGGAGAAGCAGAAACAAGGAGCTCACTAGACAGACAATCTAGCCTGTGCCTGCCCTGTGAGTTCAGGACACGCCAAGACTCTTTCATGTGGGTTGTGCCTGAGCACAAATGGCCCCAGAAGCACACTACAATCGCCACCCCACAATACATGCACTACCATTTGTTCTTTCCACAGTCCCTTTCCAATGCCAGGCTTCCCTTCCCTCCATTTTCTGTCTATTCATCCTGCACAATCTAAATCCCCAAATGACCTAGTTGAAGAAGCCTCCCCAGCTGTCCCATGTGGGTTTACTGACAGATGCCTTCTTCCATACATCTGATGTTTATGTCCAAATCATAACCGTTACCATAGCTAGACTTGCAGTCTGGAATCATAGCATAACCCTTGCTTTTACTCAGCAGCAGTTTGCAAAATTAAGTGAGAATTATGAGCTTCCCTCTCTATAGTCCCTGGCTGATGTATCACTTTAGGGCATACAGCATCTAACGTTAAAGCCCCCATGCACAGCAGGGAGCGGACACTAAGTAAATGCTATGCCACTGTGCATTTGTTAAAATGAGGGGCTTATTCCTTTACATTTCTAATGGGTTGAGCCCTGCCTGCTTCTGATAAGACCAAGATGGTACACACACCTCTACTAAGCCTTCCCCTCCCCTGCCCCCAGAGGAAAACTGGGTTAAGTTTCTTGGCCTGCAGATCCATCACTAACCCACCACCTCTCCAATTCTGACATAATACATTTCTAGGAATTCTGTTAACGGGCCGTGTGATAAAAGGGGACCAGGGATTTTGCATTTCTGGTGAGCTTGTAAGTAAAGTTCCTGGTTCGAGGACCCCAGGAGAGCCACTGGATTTAACCATAGCAGCAATGGCAGCCAAAGGCATTTCTAGTTCCTTGGGCTTGTAATGAATAACAAAACCTGCCTTATGTGTTGCCCTCCCTCCAGAAGAGATTTCTCAAATGCTCCCGAGATTGTTTTCGGTACTAGAAAAATATTTAAGTCCTGCCCTGAGCCATAAACAGCTGGAAGCATGTTCTTTGTTTGTGCCTGTGATGTTGGTTCAGTCACATCCTATCGATAAATCAGAAGGCAATGAAGGAGACACTCTGGAAGATTCCGTTCCAGTGATAGACAGATTAAGGAATGAGTGAAGGTGGGGAAAGAAGCAGACAGCCCAGGCATTCGGAGACAGCCCTGGATCCTGGCAGTGAGCCCCAGTAGAGCTTTTATTAGGAAGGGCCCCACCCTTCAACACTTGCAGCCTATGGCCCCATTCCCGGATGCTCTTTTCTGTTCCCAGTAAACTGTGAGTGGCAGCATATTGATCAGAAGCCCTTTGAACCCCACACAGTCCCTTTGCTGTTATGCCAAGGCTCCCAGAGGTCAATGTGAAGAAAAACACCCTCTCTGTGTCTCCTTTTCCAGATGTCCCTGAGCCAGCAGCAGTCCGCAAGAGGAGTGTCTTGTCTGCGGTGCAAGGGAATGTGCTCCGGCTTCGAGCCTCATTCGTGGAGGTAATGGATTTGGTCAAGTGGACTCTGCTTTTGTTTCTTGACTGTCCTTTCCAAAAATGTGGGTGGTTTTCTCTGCTGGCACGGGGTAGGAGGATGCATGCTAGGAAGGGCAGCTGGAGAATTAGAGCCTTTCTGCTTGTCCTAACTCAGGAATGAGTGAATGATGTAAAGATCTTTGGGAGCAAAGACAAGGGAAAGTTGCTTTGCACTTCATAAACCATTTCAAGGTAAATACTATCAAGCCTGCTCCAGCAAGATTTTTTTTTTCTTGCTGTGACCAAACATCTAGCAAGAAGCAATTTAAGGGAGGAAGAGTTTCTTTTGGTTCACAGTCCAAGGGGATACCATCGCCATGAAAAGAAGGCCTGATGGCAGGAGAGTGCAGTTGCTACTCCTAACATTTTAATGGAACTGAAAGAAAAGGCCAGACAGGAAGTAGAACTGGGCTATGAAAGCCCCAAGGCCCCACTCCCATGGAGACACTCCCTCAAGCAAGGCTCCATCTCTTAATGTTTCTATAACCTTACAAAACAGCTACCAGCTGGGACTACATATTCAAACACACCAGGCTAGTGGAGACATTCTATATATAAGCCACAACAGATGATTATGGGAAGCTGGATTGGGCAAGCCTTTGGAGAAAGACCATCACCTCTCAGGTCTGAAGATTGACTTGCTCTTTCCTTACTGAAGAAAGGTCTCTGGGGTGGATTTTAACCTAGGTGTGGCTCCTGAAATAGAGGCCAAGGGTAGAACTAGGGGAGAATTCTGCCAGTAAAATGCTTACCTTACAATCTTGAGGACTTGATCTTCCATCCCAAAACTCAAATGTATCTAAGGAGGCAAAGACAGGAGGATCCCTGATGCTTCCTGACCACCCAACTAGTCTTCTTGACAAATTCCAGTATAACTTCTTACAAGTTCTAAAGTAAGAAGATTCCTTCTCAAATAACACGCAAGACAGCACCCAGAAATGACACCCGAAGTTATCCCCTGACTTCACACACAGAGGCGCACACACACACACACACACACACACACACACACACACACACACACACACACACCACACAGCCAAAGCCATTCTGTCCACAGTATTGGGAAACCAGATCCTGTGATTAATATTTTTACATGAGGAGTGTCAGATCTGGCTAGAGTTCTGGAATTTGTCGTTCTTCTTTTATCTCTGAGGGCTCTGAAACAATGTTGAGGCTGCCAACAAACATAATGGCCCAGCAATCTTCATGTCAGTAGCAGACAGTAGCTCTAGAGCTGTGTAGGACACAAACTGGATGACTGTCTCTGCTGCCACAAAGAGAGAGGCCACACTCCATAGAACACCACAGCAAACCAAGAGCTTTTGTTCTCATTGTCTTTTTATAGCTTGGACATACAATGGGATAAACATTCCCCAGGTGTTTCCTAAGATGCTGATAGCCATGGTGAGATCGCAGTTGAAAAATATCTGGTATGCATGAGACCCTGTCTCAAAAAAAAAACAACCTACTTATTAGTAAGCAGACTCTTCTATATTGAAATTATATATTATTATATATTAGTGTTTTTCCTTTTTGCATGTACAAGAAAGGTGGATAATTGGGAAGAATTTACTAACTGATGTGACTTGAACTTAGGTCTGAGTGAAACACAGTCTCTTGCTCTTAAACATCTACACTACACTACAGCAGGTTGTGAGCTTTTAAAGCAATGCCCATTCCTTTCCTCCATTCCTGACAGGCCTCAGCTTCAGAGGAGCCCACATGCTCTTCCACATGGAAGAGACCTCAGAAGTCATACTACCCAGGCCTCTATCCCCTACCTAACTTCCTCCTTCAGCTGACTTGAGCCCAGCAGCAAGGACTCCATCCATTCCTGTTTTAGCCATTTGACAAGATTATAGCCTGGAGGGAAGTTAACTGATCCATGTGTCAATTCTACTAGTCCTTGCATCGGGGTCTCTTGCAGACAATATTGAGGAATCTTTTGAACTCTTTATGGACAGCTAGATGGTCTCTATAAACATCCTGAGACAGGGAGTAAATGTTCACTAGATGTGCAAGGGTCAGTCCCAGGCTACCACTACCTAGCATCCTAAAAACAGTCCTGTAGTAAATGTGGTTTGGTTGTCCAGTTGATTATGAGGGCAGAACAATCCAGCTCTATCCTTCATGCTTCCTAGGAACAGAAGTCTCCTTGCATTGTTTTAATCCCTATGTTTCCTTGTCATCCTGCCCTTGGGTTGAATATCAAGTGAATTTTTTGAGAAGCATAAATTGAATTTAGAGGTCCTACATAGGACATGACATCTTGCATTAGAATGACCATACAAGGAACTTAAATTCAACCCATGTCAATGCAATGATGTCACAGCATCTCAGGAGGGAAACACTTCCACACCTTCATGTCTCAGTTTTCGTAGTCAGTTGAGGAAGATGCTGTATTAGTTTAATTTCTGTTGCTGTGATAAATACCCCAACCAAAGCAACTGTAAGAGAAAGAACTTACTTGGATTCACAGTTATAGAAAGTATAGATAGTTCATCTTGGTGAGGAAAGCATGACAGCAGGAACGTGAGGCCGGGCCCTTACTTTGCATCAGCAGTCCAGAAGAGAGAGAAAATAGGAAGTAGGTTCAGTCTATAAAATTTCAAAGCCCACCCCCAATGGTCAGTGATATCCTTCCTTCAGCAAATTTCTACTTCTGTAAGTAGATAAAAATCACCATCAGCTGGGGGCCAATTATCCAAACATGTGAGACTATGCAGGATATTTCATATTCAAATCACAACAGATATTTAAATTATTGAATGTCAGTCAACCTGGTTTGAAGGGAAAGCCCACTATCCAAAAAGAGGGAAGAATTGGCCACATTAATGCTACTTAGGTTCTTTGGGGATGTGTATGTGTCCTTCACAATATGGGTTCCTAACAAGAAGTGGGGGTAGAGTGGGGTGGTGTCTTCTCAACTGTCACAGTGCAGCAGTCTACCCAGAGTAAGAAGAGCACAGCTGTCAGAGGAAGTAACATGAACACACTATCTCAATGAACATCCTCATGTCTGCTAATGTTTCCCTGTCTTAAACGGTTTGCATTCCCTGTGGCTCCGGTAGCATCCTGGAATTCCATATTAACCAAAACAGCCCAGAGCAGCCTCTCCATCCATGTCCACATATAGGGTACAGGGAGATTAAAGGGTCAAGGGGAACACAAAGGGCTTACAGTTGGGGCTTTCCTGTGTCCTGACACACTGAGCTTTTCTTTCCACTTCTGCTGTTGTCACCTCTCAAGTGAAAATGACTATCACTGTCTATTACCAGCCTCCCAGCAAAGAGAATCCAATGGACTATGAATGAGACGCCCGCTTACATATAACAGGGACTCTTCTGTGGGACCAAAACGAAAAGACTTCTCATGTGTACCCTGCACTACCCTTAAGGTCCTTTTTTCCTATGGTGCTGGGATAAGTCCTTCAGGTCATAGATTTAACTCTTGTCACATGGCAGTAAACCAGATGTGAACAATCTGTCCATCATGCCACCAGATGTGAAGCTGCCTGGCACTAAACAAAACTTGGGACCTTTTTAGGCTTTCTTAATGCAACAGTTTCCAGACTCCAGAGCACAAAGCACCGATCTCTCATCTGTGCCCCACCTACTCACATTTGGGAGTGAGTCAGGGGTAGCAGAAGTATCCTATGCCCCATAATTCTATTGCAGTTTGGCTTTCTCCTGCTTTGTGTTACACTTCACTCTCCTGCCATGCCAATTGTGAGCTCATTGGAGGTTCCAGTTAAGCTCCCTCTTCAAATGAGGTGCACTTCTCAACTCCATCCCCAACACACACTATTAAAGTTTTGGGGCTACTGGTGCTTCATTGAAGGAGGCTGAACTATAGGATGTGTTTGTCCACATCCCAGGATTTTATCCACTAGATGACAGGGCACCCTGCCTCCTAGCCATGATAATAAAAACTACCAACATTGCTGACTACCCACTGAGGGACATGATCTGAGTTGAGTGACCATGGCTGTAAGACTATCCAATGATATCTCTGACAGCCAGATATAAAAAGCAAACAGGGTTGTTGGGTGTTGTTTTTACCCCATAATGCGTCTACAGCCAAGACCCCTTGCCTTGCCCTAGTCCCTGCGGTTGGTCTTAACATTGCTCACTTTTTTTTTAACAATCTCTTAAATTTGCACACACTGGGGTGTCTGAGACACTGCACAGCAAACCTATGGTGACAGGCCTGTGAAGGGAGGGAAGGGAGAACACTTTTCTTCTCACACCATGGAACTCTCTGGAGTTCTAAACATTAACAGCATGACACAAAACAGTCAAACACTTTCTTTTATTAATTGTCAGAGAGAGAGGCACCAGGGCTTTCAAGTGAACTTGAAACTCCCCCAAAATGTATTTCCTCCTCCTGGGCCCCTGACAGAGCCACCCTCCAGAGACATCAATCTCCCCAGCTGGAAGGTTTTACTCAGTTCACTCCCGTCCCCCTGGCTTCTGTCCACAAATCTGAAGAAAATTCCCACCAGATCTCCCTTCAGTGGGCATGCTGCAGAATTTCAACCAGAACTTATGCAGCTCATGAATCATAGGAGACAATTTTAATGATTCTTAAGAGCAGCAAACTTAGCATACTTTTGTTTTATAAAGGGCCAAGTAATATTTTAGGTTTTGAGGGTCATAGGGCCTCTGTTGTAAATATTCAACTGTGCTGTTCTAGCTCCAAAGCAGCCAAGGGTAGGCATACAAAAAATGAGCATGCTGTGTTTCAATAAAACTTTATTTGTAAAATGAAAGTCAGGAGATGGGTTCAGACCACAATCTGCACACATTTTGAATAAATTTGCTTTTGCTGTGGTAACCACCAAGAGGAAACTGATGCCTCCTCAGATGATATTTGCTTTCTGAGTTCCCCAAAGCTAGACAGAAAGAGAGACAGGTGTTCTGCCCCAATGCTCTTCCCTGTCCCAAAGACCTTGTCTGTCTGCTGCCAGTCTTTCCAGGTTAATAAAGTGAAACTGTGTGCTTGGGTACAAAAGAGTAGATGATGCTGCTACAGCCAAAGCACGTCTTCTCTGGAGGATGACCCCACTCCTTTCCTTTGACCCCCAGGAAAATTTGCAAGTCTTGTAAATGCAGCCAGGAGGAGCACTGCCTGAGCTCTGACCTAGAGGATGATCGGAAAATTGGGCGCCTGCTGATGGACTCTAAGTATGCCACCCTCACTGCCCGGATAAAAGGTGGAGATGGCATCCGGATCTATAAACGGAACCGCATGATCATGACCAACCCCATTGCCACCGGCAAAGACCCCACCTTTGACACCATAACCTACGAGTGGGCTCCTCCAGGAGTCACCCAGAAACTGGTAAGAATGGCTTCTTCCTGCCCCATTAAGTATGATCTTGTTCACGAATTCCTGAAACTCAGCAATGAAGTAGAAATGGCCACAGTTTCAGCTCTACTCCTGCATCAGTTTTTCTCACCCACAGGATGGAGAAAAGTGTTCATATGAATTCTTGAGGCCTTTCCAGTTCTATATAGGGGCATTGTATCTTTGGAGCTCCTCACTTATGTACAGGGGAATGGCTTGTCACTGCTCTGTGAATGCTCTTCTTTCTCTGCAAGAGGTTCATTTCCATATGAAGTGATCTGGAACCCCCAAAAGCCTATGGGAAACAGAAGAGCAGTCCTCCCTCCTCAGAATTGGAAGCCTCTTGATTTGAGATAAATGAATCAATGAGTAGCTCTTAAGCTTTCATGAACTCTGCCACCCTTCAAGGGAGAGATTGCCTTACACAACAAGAAACAAAGAATAACTTTTGCAAATAGCCCAGGTGAGGCAGGATCTGGTGGCTAGCCACAGAATGTAGCATTCGTGTGGTGGCAGAACCAGGATATGCCAGGGGATCCAGAAATCTAGTCTGCCCTCAGCTCCCAGGGTGTGCAAATCATCAGCTGGGGCTCACAAAGTCAGTGGGACACAATCCATCAAGAACTGGCTTGGGGTATCAGGAAGAGGCTGGTGAAAGCCCTGGATATGATCCCCATCTAATCAGAGACAGCCATCAGAGGGTCGTGGTGAATGCTGCCTTGTAAAACTGCCCGACTACAAAGCCTTCCTGTCTGCCTCACAGCTGGCTGGCCTCAGTTCTGGCACTGGACAACACTCTCTTCTTGTTCACCCTCCCTTCTCTGTTTTCATTACCAAGTGGTCAAGCCTGATTGAATTTTGGAAGTGGGACATAATCAGGCTGTCCATCATCCTTCCCTACCAGAATGAAAGCTAAAGAACTCTATCAACCTTCCGAGCTGATGCCCATCAGCCTGCCTGTGCCTTTGTATCAAGAATTGCTGTGCACAAGTCGCCAAACTAAGAGTATTTCACTCATAGCCTTGTTCCAATTCCCAATGTGTTAGACATATACTATTATTGCAATCAGGTACCTAGAGGGAAACTGGGACTCAGAGGTGCTCTGCAACTAACCAAATGCCCAGCTGATTTAGGTGGAACCAAGCCTTGATCTCAGACCTCCGTACCCAACCCCATCAAATCCTATATTTCTTCAGCCCCAACCCCACCCCAGGCCATGTGGGAGAGGAGGCAAGCAGGAGAGTTAGCTTATTTGAAAACAGGCTTCCAAGAAGGGAAAGAAGGTTGAGTAGCCTTTGGCCACTAGCCAAGAAAAGAGGGGGAAAGAAAGAAGATGGAGGGAACCAGCATCTACTTAGCAGTCTACATGTATGTCTTCTGAATGCCTGCCACTCCTGTCACAGCCACTCTGTGGCTGAGTAAGTCACAGCCCATTTTAAGGGGAGCACACCCAGGCTTATGAGCCTCATGCCTCATGATCTGCTGTCGCATCCAAGGTGAACACTGACAGTCAACAGTGATCTGCCTCCCACTAGGCCCATCATACCCCCAGCATCCTACTTAATACAGATTCTGGGTGCTGTCACCTGGGTTTGATGTGTGAAATGTTCTTAGCTAACAGCAAGAGAAAACTCAGGAAGAGATGCATTGTACTGAGGGCTGCATGTGCTGACTCCAGGGCCCAGGTATATTCTCCTGCAAAACCCAGGAAACAGCCCTTTGCCTGTGCCTTGGCTCTCAGCACAAGAGATTTCCTGGTGTTTATGGAATCTAGAAGGCTCTCCACCTGAGATGCCCACATCAGATGCAGAGCAGGATATTACTCTAGCCCCCAGGAAATTTATAAATACTAGATGAGTCTTTCCAGCTGGGTTGCCTCTCCCTAAAGGTCAGGGTAATGTGACTTTAACCACCTTCCTAGAGAGACACCTGGAAGATTGTTTCACAAAAACCAGACCACTACCAGACATCACTGGGGTCTAGACTTCTAACTCTGCCATCTTATTCTATGCTGTATTAATCCATAGTGATTACCTGGAGGCCTGGGCTGAGGAGGATCATAAGCCTTTCATCAAGGATCAACTAGTAATGTCTGTCATGAGCATGGCTAGAGGAGTGATGGCAAACAGGCAAGACATACACCAATGGCAAGTGGATATGCAGGGTTCTTGACAATGCAAAGATGGAGCCAACCACACAGTTGCAGCAGGAAGGCTGGACCCCGAGGAAGGAAATCTCCCATTCCCCAAAGCCTAGTCAAGAATCCATTTACAACTACACATGCCCATGATCAATGCAGAGTTGTTAAGGGACACTGTGGGTGCAAAAACAATAAGTAGCAATGCTATGGGATTCCTGGAAAAGGATAGAGCAGATACTGAAGGCCAAAGAAACAGAAACACTCAAGGGATAAGAGATCCAGATACTAGGTGACAGGGAAGAAAAGAACTTGAGACCGAAGCTACTGAGTCCCAAGCTATTGCTACTACATATTGCCTGTATGAGTCTAGGGCCCACTTAACCCTTCTGTGCCTGTTTCCTGGGTTATATCAGTGCCTTCTTCCTAGGCTTCCATGAGAATTAAAAGGCTTAGCAGATATATGAGTCTCTGGAATATGACAAGATCCACCATATTGTGGTCTATTCCCACCACTGTTAAACTACTAAACTTGAATGAATCCAGTTCTCTAGCATAAAAAGCAAATACTTCCCCCAAGAGATGAACTCTGTGACTGGACTTCTTGAACAACTGGAATAGTGAGTTGTTGACAGAGTAGCTCTTGCCACCACTTTCCCAAATTCATTCTTTGGCTAATGGGGCAAAGACAGTCCCTGGACAGCCTCTAAAGGAGGCTGTGTGGGTAGCAACCACCCAAGCTGTGACTTAATCCAACCCCAAGCCCTATACCCAACCTAGACATTGGTATATTCAGCTATCATTTCTCACTGTCCTTTGATGGCCACAGCCCCTTCCCTGCCACCCCTCATTGCCCCCAGAGAGACTGACCCTAGATATCCACTTCTACTAAGCATACCTGTCTGAAGGCTCCCTTCCAGTCACAGCTAGTACCCTCTGATTGCAATCTGGTAATGCATGAAAATCCCTTCACTGCTTCCAAATGATTCCTACACACCCAAAAGACTGAGCCTTGGTTCTTGAGAGCCACCCAGGTAACACTGTCATGCTACAATCCACCTGTTATTTCTCGATAACTAAAAAAAAAAAGCCACCACACCCATGCCTCTTAATACAGGGTCGAGAAGAATCCCTTCTCAGATGGGATGGCAGCTGTGTGGTGTCTCAAGGGATCTATCTGTCCTTGCATTAGCTAGAGGGCCTCAGCCTCCTTGGCCAGATGGAGCCCTCTTCCCCCTTTGGCCCTCTTCAAGCTGCTAACTGCAGTAAACTATCAGCTTCTCACTCTGTTGTGAGGAGGGTTCAGCAAGGCTGCCTCAGTCCTCTCAGAGTGGTCGTGCAGCCTGCCCTAAACTTGACAGATGACAAAACTGAAGTTCACAGGGGCAGGCAGTTGGGGAGATGAGTTATTTGCTGAGCCTCTGCCCCACCATCCCAGGATCTGGGCACCTCCTGTTTCTGGGAAAGCACTTGGAAAACAATTGAACATGTGCAGATGGACCTGGAGTTGACCAAGTGCACCATGAGAATTTTGTGCCAGCAAAGATGCAGATGGGGTCCCTGGGATCGAGGACACACTCAATATGAAGGTGTCCATGGTCAGATGTCAGTCTGACTTCAGAAGAAGCTGGCTACATGGCACTTGTCCTCCCCAGAATTTAGTTTTTTCATAAAAACTCAAATGACTACCAGGCCTGGGACATGACCACCCAGGTTCTTCCTCTGTGTTATTTAGCTTCCTGTTGCTATGACAAATGCAGATAAACTACTCATAAAGACGACAGGGTTGTTTGGGCAGGCTCCTAGTTGGAGGTCTTGGTCTGTGATCAAGTGGGTCCATGTGACACTACAGTAGGAACATGAGGAAAGCTGCTCACTTCACAGCAAGATAGCAAGAAAGAAGGGACCATGGTCCCTCTATATCCCTTCAAAGGCTTGTGCCAAAGTGACCTAAAATCCCATTATACTCCACCTCTTTTAAGTGTCCACCACCTCCCAATAGCAGCCAGCAGGAAGCCAAACCATTAACTCATGAATCTTGGGGGACAGTCACCACTCACATTGTGGTACCCCTGCTCATTGTGCCCAACAGCAGCTTTGGCTGCTCACTGTGATTTTCAGTGGACCTTTACATGTTAGTCCCCATATTTCTAAGGGAGTCTAGCTCTGAGTGGTGAGAGTCAGGTCAGCTGGGTTCACAGAGGATGGATAGGCAAGCTGGTGATGAGGTTTACAGCAGAGATGAAAACACCACCCAGAATAAGCAACTTGCCTGTCAATTTTTTGTACTGTGGCCCTGACCTTTGTCACCCCCTCTGACCTCCCATCCCTGAGACCTACTAATCAGATCTCTGGCTAAAAAGGAAACAATAGTTATCTGTAAACACATTAATATTCACACAATTACCAATCACATGAGGAGTGCTATTGACTTGAGACCCTGTCGATTCTACTCTTAGAGGTGCTGACACATATTTTAAAATTAATAAACCATGAAATACCATATCCCCATAATGATCTAATTATACTCTTCTTAAGAAAAGCAATTTTAAACTAGATTGGTTTTTCTTTTAATCAGGAGTATTGCCCATGAGGTAAATGAAAAAAAAAAAAAACGTTCCATTTGGAAGGGAACTAAATGCCACTACAAAGCTGGCAAATCTAAAATGAGCATTGTTTTCCCCCAAAATGAGAATGTGTGGCTATGCCTCAGGCGAGTAAAAGCTCGATCAAGCACCTCTCAGGTGTTACCAATAGTCTCAGCACCTCTTCTTGGAGCACCTGTGAGTTTCACACTCCCAAAGCATGAGGAACTTGCCTCAGTTCCACCCCCACCCCCACCACTAGGTGCTTGGGATCCCAGCTGATTTATCCCATACATTTGTTTCTTGCCAGTGTTTCACTGAAAAGCAATTATTATTAGTCATTTCCCCTCATTGCGATCACAGAAAAAATGGCAGAAACAGAAACAACTTAAGAAGGAGGATTTTTATGACCCCCCATTTTGAAAGGGTATAGCCATCAAGGTGGGCAAGCCATGGTGTCAAGAATGGCTCCTGACTGTGACAGAGAAAACATATAGCCAATGATTGTTCACAGTAGAACAGGAAGCAGAGAGAGAATGCTGGAACCACGGCATTCCCCCCTAAGTGACCCACCTCCCAAAGGTTTTGCAACTCCCCCAAAAGAACACCACCAGCAGGGAACCCAGTTTTGGGATGCATGAGCCATGGGAGATACTCCACATTCAAACTATGACAGTAATGTAAGGTCTTGAAGCAACTTATTGTATCAGTGACTGAGACTCACAGCCCCATGCAGATTCTTGGGTGCCACAACTGCCCTGCGAATCTATACTTTAGAGGGTTTTCCAAAAGCTTCTCACACACTGTATCAGTTAACAAACATGGCAGCTAAGTAGTATAGGTGCATTTCAAAAGAAGGAAAGTCACCAATAGGAAAGCAGGGGGAAAGTAAACTGACCAGTGAGCAGCTTTGTCACCAAATCCCAGAGCCTGCTGGACTTGCATGGTGCTCACTTTTGCAACTGAGAAACATGTGCAGAGAGAGGGTATGGAGGGGACTGAAGTGACACAGCTAGCGTGCTTACGACCAGAATTTCAATCAAAGATGGGCTAAATCCAGAACCTTCACTCTAAGGGGCATCTGCCCTCAGGGAGTGTATGATTGCATTAGAAGGTAAATATACACATGCACACACACCCAACACACATTCACAGCTGGCCAACGCTTCTAAGTATTGAAAAGATGAGCAGATTTTTTTTCTTCACTAGCATCTCCATCAGAAGTAGGAGTTAAGCAAATCCACTGTAGGACCAGAGAGAAGACACCCCTGCTAGGCCCAGGTCAAGTGAGCTCAGCATCTCTGCTTTCCTGTTGCCATGATTCTGTAACAGTTTTATCATCTGGTTACTTACTGCCCAGCAAGTAACAACAGAGAAGAGGTTGAAAGTAGTGACTTTGCTTTGGTGGTACAAGCAAATTTACTGTGCTTATTTTTTCCTGTTTTTGAAACAAAATACCAACCAAACACAGCTTAATGGGTTCTTATGTCTCATGGTTTTGGAGTACAGCCCATCATGTTGAGAAAGTGATAGCAGCAGGAACTCTAGGTGGCTGGTCAGATAACATCTGCAGTCAAGAAGCAGAGAGGAAGGAGAATGCTGTCGCTCAGCTGTCTTTTTATTCTCTCTGAGACCCACAGCCCATGCGACGGTGCTGGCCACATTCAGTTAAACCTTTCTAGAAACAGTCTCATAGACACACCCCAAACTATGTTTCCCTGGTGACTCGAAAGCCAGTCAAGCTGACAATGCATATTAACCATCTCACTTGTCATCACATTCATTTCATGGCTGAGAACAAGGCAAACTGATCTTCATTTCCATCCTGATGGAAATTGAAATGAGTAGACAGGTACCCTTTCTCTTCCGAATGCCATCCCAAAGTGAAAATCACCGTAGTGTATAGGGAATGAACATCAAACAAGTGCAGCCATCAGCTAGCGTTGCCATGCCCAGTCAGTGAGCAAAGGGAAAGGCAGCTGACAAGTGTAAGTCAGTGGCAGAGCCCCTGCCTAGCATGTGTGCTGGCTTGGGTAAACCTCCAGGGAGAGTTCTTAAATGCTTTGTTGGTCAGAGGATGGCATCATATAGAGCATGGATCCCCTGGGGCTCCAGCTTGATGAATTCAGACACAGGTTCATATCCTTGCTTCTAGCACCAAGGAAAAATACAGAAGCAGCTCAGTACATACAAGCTGCAGAGCATGCATTTCCCCTTTGCATTCTCTCTCTCACACACACACTCACCTTGAGATATGATACAGGTATTGCTTTGTGAGTTGTAGAAGGAAAACTAAAGTAAAAAATAAACACAATGAGGCCGAGATGACAGTTCTGTTACTAAAGTGCAAGCCTTGCAAGCATAGGCCCTGTGTTTAATCCTCTAGAACCCATTTTTTTTAAAAAAGCAGGCATTCTGGCACATGGAACCCAAGTTCCGGAAAGGCAGAAACAAGTCCAAGGCCAATGAGAGACATTGCCTCAAACAAAAGGTGGATGGGCTCCTTCTTTACTTTCCGTTGCTGTTATAAAACATTAACCAAGAGCAACTCAGGAGAGGAAAGTGTTTATTTCGCTTACACTTCCAGGTCATAGTTCATAATTAAGGGAAGTTAAGGCAGGAACTTAAGTAGGATTTCATAGCAGAACCTGAGGAGGAACATTGCTTGCTAGCTTGCTCAGGCACCACCTGAGTGCCCTAGGAATAGTACTTCACTGGGCTGGGACCTCCTACATCAGTTAACAGTCAGACAATCCCTCAATGCCCACAAACCATCTGATAAATACACTTAATTCAACTGACTGTTTTTCAGGTGTGTCAAGTTGACGGTTAATGCCAACGAGGACAGTGGCCCTTGAAGAACAGTAGCAGCCAATGTTGGCCTCTAGCCTCTGCATGCATATACACACATGTGAACTCATACACACAACACACACAAGAAGGAAGGGAGGGAGACAGGGACAGCGACTTATATTTCTATCACTGCTAACAGTAGAAGATCAGCATTTTTGTTTTAAGTAGATTGTGCCTTAGCTTCTATGACCGTGAACTGCAGCCATATGGCATTGTCTTTCCCACTCCATTCCCCTAGGGCCTGCAGTACATGGAGCTCATCCCCAAGGAGAAGCAGCCTGTGACAGGTACAGAGGGAGCCCTCTACCGCCGACGCCAGCTCATGCATCAGCTTCCTATCTATGACCAGGACCCCTCTCGCTGCCGTGGACTTGTGGAAAGTGAGCTGAAAGCAATGGAAGAATTTGTCAAGCAGTACAAGAGCGAGGCCCTTGGGGTGGGTGAAGTGGCCCTCCCAGGCCAGGGAGGCTTGTCCAAGGAGGAAGGCAAGACACAGGAAAAGCCAGAGGGCACAGAGACCACTGCCCCAACCACCAATGGCAGCCTAGGTGACCCGTCCAAGGAAGTGGAATATGTAAGTGTCCCTTGTCTCTGGTCTGGCTGAAGCTACCTAGGCCAGGGCTATACTGTCAGGGTCCCATTTTACCATACTCTCCTTTCATTCATGTGTTTATATACCTTCAGTGAAGGAGGCAGGAGACATCACTCATGGGAAATATCACCAGGTTACTTCCATGGAAAGGATAATTGTGTAGGACAGTGGTTCACCACCTGTGGGTCACAATCCCCTTAGCACATCTCTAGCTCCAAAACTATTTACATTATGATTCATAACAGCAGTAAATTATAGTTATGAAGTAACAAGTGAAATAATTTTTATAGTTGGGGGTTGCCTCAACATGAGGAACTATATTAAAGGGTTGTATCATTAGGAAGGGTGAGAGCCACTGCTTTAGGATAATGCCACCAATGAACAAATGGTCCCAGCTTAAGGAAAAGGAATCTAGCCTCCCTTGGGGTAGGGACAGGTTTTGAAATGACTCAGGAACATCCAAAACATAGACTGTGAGCAGGAGCCTTGTACCCTCTGAAGGAGTGAGCATTTACAAAAACACATGGTGTGTTCAAGAAAACAAGGTACAGTAGACATGCTAATAGAAGTTCCATGTGCATGATGGCTCAACAAGCTGGGGAAGCCAGGAAGGGTGAGTTTCACACTCTTTATGCATTCATTATGGCATCATCTGTTGGGTCCCAGGAAGTCAATCAAGGAAAGGTCACTGCTCCCACATTGGTGGGAACTCTGGCTGGGGACTTGATCTAAGGGAGCAAGCTGTGGGTCAGATGCAGGACATGGTTCCAGCTATATGATTGCCAATTTTCCCTAGTAACAGTATGGAAGATGCACATACCTGGGATGGGATAGGTAGGGCATGTTGAGAAAACATAAAAGAGAAGCCAGGGTTTCCGAGCTGAAATTCCTGTGTATGGACTTGCCTTAAGCTGTTCCACAGGCCAACAGTAGAATCGTGGGGCTGATGGCCTCTATGTTCATACCCTGAGAGCCTTATCTCTCCCCTTCAGTCAGGTGGCCTTTTCTTTTCTTTTCTTTTCTTTTTTTTTTTTTTTTTTTTTTTTTTTTTTTTTGACCCTACTTAACATTTAACTATAAAAGTTCCAGGAACCTTTGCTAGGTCATCATCACTGTGGCCAGATTATCTGACATAAGCAAGTGAAGAGAGAAAGGTTCTATTTTGCATTGTGGTTGCTTAGGATTTAGTCAGTGGTCTCTTATCACAATATATAATTGAGCAAAACATCACAGAAGAGGGATCACGTAGATGCATGGGAAGTACCCAGTAGACAGAAAGTGCAGAGAGGAAATAAAGAGTCCAAGGCAAGATATTGCCTCTTGGGACAGGTCCTCAGTGATGTATTTCCCAGATCTAACTAGGCCGTTTGTCACCTCCCGACAATGTCATCACATTTATTAGCTCAAGGTCTTCCTGATCTGATGGTTTTTAGAAATGCCCTTGCAAACACCTCCAGAGGACCACTTTATTAATCCCCTGGATGGTTCTCAATCCAGCCAAATGGACACCCAAGATTAGACATCATGGCCCTGAAAAATGTCAGGCAGGGAAGAGGCTGGCAGTCTCTAGTAAGCCAGGCAGCCCACAGAAAGATGGCCCAAGAACCTGGTTACCCTGTTGCTCCTGGCTCTGAGTTCCTTATGTACCTCCCAATTCAAACCCAACCTTGGCCTCATAAGTTTTTAGCTGAGAATTCCCAGATTTGGGGTTTTTTCTTTATTATTTAACAGTGAGATTTGTTTTTCAGTTACTTGTTTATGTCTCTCTGTGTGCATGTACATGTGTGAATGCAGGTGCCTATAGAGTCCAGAAGAGAAGGTTGGATTCCCTGGAGCTAGAATTACAGACGGTTGTGAGCTGACAGATATGGGTGCTGGGAACCAAACTTGGGCACTGAGCCATCTCTCCAAGTCTTGTCAGTAATACTTAAAAGACTTATTTGTTGGGAGGGATATATGTGTGAAAGATGTTTTTAAAAAACTAAATCTAGTTACCATAGAAATTTCTGGTTTTTATAAACTAACTGTTCTCCCCCCCACACCACTCCAATTCTGCCCACTATCCACCCTTGAATAGTTGTTTGTATTTAAAGAGTAAGTTTTAAAGAATTCCAACTTGGAAGAGAAACTCTTGATGTCATTGTGACTTCTCTGAATTGCCATTCCCAAGGGAGAGATGCCGTCTGAGAGCATATCTTGTCCTTGACTAAACCCCACATATTTGTTCAACAAGGAACCAGAACAAAGATGCATTGAGATTCTGGGACCTTGCCTGTACTTAACTCTGGGGAATATTTGTGATATTTTGGAAGCATTTAAGTAACAACAGGGACCATTAAATGGTATATGTCATAGTCAGAAATAAGCAAGGAATAAGGAGGAAATTATTAGGATGAATTTGTCTGAAACCTACAAAAGATGCAGTTAACTATCCTGTCCCAACCACAGTTTTAACTCACTGTATCATTAGTGGGGTCACATCTGATATCATCTGTAGATTCTGAGAGCTTGTTCATCTCTGCATTTACAGTGATTATCTTTGATGTAGAGAGTTGGTACTCAACAAACATAATCCACAAGAAAATCAATGTTCAAACTACAGTGGGCTCGAGAAGGTGGGAACAATTTGGACAGCATTTTGCCTAAGATAGTGGCATTCCCTTTTCATGTTGCTTAAGCACAAGGCTTCACTCAGACTTCCAGGGTCTCTTTAAATTCTCACAGTTGCCTGATAGAGTGATTTCATGAGAATCAGGTGAGGTGTAGACTCCCAGCTGCACAAACAATAGATCGATTGTCCAAGACTCCATTTCCATAATAGTATGCAGAGGATGCTGAGTTAAAACATCCTGCTTGCTATTGTTCCAGAATAAAACAGCTAGGTTCTCTACCTCCTCAAAGCAGGAGAAAGAGTACCAGTGAAGGCAATTCGGGAGCAAAGCAGGCCATAAAGCTGTGTCCCCAGCAACCTCACTGCCAAGTGAAGGCCTGAATTACTCTCTGAAGCTGATGGATGGATGGATGGATGGATGGATGGATGGATGGATGGATGGATGGATGAAATGGGTAGATGACCTTAAAGGAGCCCTGATTTTTTAAAAAAAAAAAACATTACTACCCAGTATTCTTGGGGTTATTGTATTATGTTCTAGAAACACAAGCATACAATTTAACATTGTTTTGTATCCTTCTACCACCCATTCCTGCCCTTGACACTGAATCATGGTTCTCTGCCACCCAATATCTCCCATCATGCAGTGTTGCATGCTGCTACACACCCTTCATTGCCCCAAAGTCTTCTTAAGCTAGGCCATGTCCTTCCTCTAAAATCTCATTGAAGCATCAATGGTCATTAGGCTGTTTAGTACTCGCCACCTGCATCCTGCCACTCTCACTGAGTAGTGTCATGCCAGAACCCTTTCTAAACTGCCTCTGAGGAACTCTCACCAAGAGGTTGTGATTCATGGAAATCCCAATACTGGATACCAGCCAGATGGAAGACACAGCTCTGCCTGAATCTCTCCTATCCAATGGCTACAGCAGTCCTCTAATGAGAATGAGTTCAGTTCACAGATTCAGACCCCAGGCCTAGTTTTCAAAGCCCAGTATGTCAAGCAGACCCCCAACAGGACATGTTAACCTAAATCAGAAAAACCATGTCTGTCTCCTTAGGCAATGAACTAAGAGTACATCACATTAACAGTAGAGACAAAAGCATGGTGGAATCACCTTCAGCCACAGAGACTTCAGTAGGGCTCTGCACAAGAAAATCCCAAGGTAGATATACCCCCAGTCAGATGCCCATCCATCTGCTTTCACTCCACTCCTAAAAGAAAAAAAAAAAGACTGGCTTTCCAAATCTAAATAAACTGTCTTTCAATTCTTGTGATGACTATGAGACAGCTGGAGTTTATAAGACAAATTTCCCAGATGAGAAATCTTGGACAAAGCCATGGTAGTTTTTTTCTAAGGAGTGGCAGGCTGATTTGAACCCAGGTCTTGTCATCACTAGCAGTGAGATGTGAGTAGTCCTGAGAGGAACCCTTAGAAGGAGTATATGTTTGAGTGCTAAGGTTGGAGTGAGCCTCAGCACCTGATATCCCTCAAAGGCCAGCCTGCTGGAGAATAATATTCTTTTCTCTGTGTTGGGAAGACCAGAAGGACATACTACCACAGCCCAAGTCTCTCTTCATGGGTCACAAGAGTATCCCAGGGTTCTAGCCAGGGAGATGTGAACACCGGCAACCTGCTGGACCTCAGCAGTATGCTCAAAGCCCCTCAAGCACTCTCTAAACCTCCAACCCCCATTTCTTCCCTCCTGGATAGACTTTATGGGTGCCTGTGCTGTGTGATAAACAGCATGCATGCTCTAACTGCTGACAGCCCCGCAGGCGTTTTCACTGCCTTTGGAGAGCTCAGTGGATGTTCCCTCAGAAATTGAATATACCGAGTTCCCAGGCATGGTCACTGTGCCCAGGCATTTCCGCCTTTCCACCACTCCACACTTGAAACCCAATAAAGGGAACAGAATGCCAGAACAGAGCATAAAATGTACTCTCCGCTCTGGTGCTGATCCTTTTTACCACATGCTCCCATCTCACCCACCATCACCTTGCCCCTTCCTCAGGCCAGGTGATCATCCCCAAACAGTAAGCAATAGAGTCAATAAAGAAGAATGGGGGCTCCCCACAGTCCTGAGAATCTATTCCTAAAATCCCAAGATACCCAGTGAGATGCCAGAAGCAAGCCAACTCTTTTTCCCCTACCTCCCCACAAAAATGCAAAGGGAGGTGCAGATGGTCTCCCGGACCCCACCCTCCTCCATAGGACAGCCTCTCAGATGGAAACTTACAGCAGCTGGCGGCTCAGGCTGAGGCCCCTCCCAGAAGGGACATATTTGTGGGCAAGGGACTTCCAAGTTTTTGTCAGAACAGATGTTTGGCTTGTGGGCTATGCAAGTTGGCTGTCTTTCTTGCCAGCCCTACTTGGGGACTTGAAGCTACCCTAACCCCTCTGTGGGCCACTTCTTTCTGAGCTGGAATAAAGGTGTGGAGACCAATGAGAGACCACAAAGCCACAGACAACCCTGGTTCCTTCAGCTTCCCTGACCCAGGTACCCATGGGTAGGAATTTGAAAGCAGCCTTCAAAATCACCATGGTAACCACTCCTCAGCCTCTGCCTTCTTCCTTCTCAGTGGGGATATTTCAATCACATTAAAAAAAAAAATCATTTTCCAAAGAAAAATTCCCTTTATTCCCCTTTTTATACTATAAATACTTTCCCATGTGGCCATGTGACTTTTGCAGTCATTTTTCTTCCTTCTTTTGAGTGGGCTGCATAATATTCCGTTGACTAAAACAGCCACTGGAAAGCTATTTTCAATAAAGGACAGAGGGTAAATATATAAAAGTTGGCAGGCCCTATAGTCCCTGTCACCTCAGCTCAGCGCCTGTCGCATACTGCTATAAGCACTATCTAAATAAGTGAGTGGCTATGAGCCAATAAAACTTTGCTTACAAAAACAGGTGGTGGTCTGGAGTTAATCCATGGAGAGGCATGGTTTGCTGACCCTTGAGCAAGCAAATCCATCTTCAGCCTTTTCCTAATTCCTTGGGTTTTCTCTCTTTTTTTCTTTTGCTTTTTGCTTTCATAGGTTAATCAATGATGTTGATTGTAATGGTGGTGTTAATGATGATGTTGGTGAAGATGGTGGAGATGGTCGTAGTAATGGTGATGATGATGATGGTGTAGATGATAATGATGGTCATAGTAATGATGATAATGGTGCCAGTGGTGATGATGGGGATGGTTGTGATGGTCCTAGTGATAGTGATACTGATCCGAGTGTCAGTGATGGTCCTAATGATCATGATGGTAATGGTGATGATGATTAACAGGTGACAATGTTGTGAGCTGCCATTCTTTATCTAAGGTATGTCAGATACCATGCCAAGAAAGTTCCATGTCATTTTATCTAATCCTAAAAATTACCTTATATGTCATATTGTGTATATATGTACATATATGAATATATTTCCAATTTTAAAACATTACATTTTTCAGCTTTTATGTATATAAACACCTACACACACATATGTATGTAAAGCATATGGTTTTTCCTCCCACCGCTGGTCTGGTCCCGCCGCCACGCCAGCCCCAATTAACACACTGAGACTCTGTATTTGATATAATTCTGTTGGCCTGTTACTTGTTTCTTATCGGCTAGCTCTGTCTTAAGTATTAACCCATTTCTATGTATTTCCACATGGTCTTACCAGCGAGAGGTGGCTAGCAGTTCTATTCTCTCCAGATTCTCCATCTTGACTCCTCCTTCCTACTTCCTATTTCCTCCTTGTCTCCTAGTCCCTCCTATCTTCCTTTCCTATTGGCCAACAGTGCTTTATTCATTAACCAGTATGAGAAACATATACAGAATGACATCTCCCATCATATGTATGTATGTATATATGTATATGTGTACCATGTGTGTCTAGTGCCTGTCAATGCCAGAAGAAGACATCAAATCCCTTGTAACTAGAGTTACATATGGTTGTGAGCTACCATGTGGGTGCTGGGAACTGAACTCCTCTACAAAAGCAGCCAGTGCTTAGCTGCTGATCCACCTCTCCAGCCTTTCTTTCTCTGCATCCACACAGGCTTCATAGCAGCATATGATATTGCAGGTATCCCCTGTCCCTGGGTCTAGACATTGTGCATGGCACCTGAGACAGAACACACTGAACACTTTACCCTAGTTTTCTTTCTGTACCAAGCTGGTCCTTGACCTCATAGTGAAAAAAAAAATGCAGGCTACTGTTTTCTCTCATGAGAGTAGTTTATGTGCTTCATGCCCATCTCAGTACTGAACAAGCAAGGGGGAATCCAGTTAAAAGCACCTATACTTAGTTTCCCTGGGCAAAAGCCTCCTAGTTGCAACCTGCTCCAAGAAAACACACTTGGTAAAAAGGCTGTTAGCAGGAGTGGCCAGCTTGGGTAACAAGGTTCCTATAAGCCAGAGATCACCATTTCTGAGGCTTGAACAAGCTCCAGTTTCCCGTGTTCCCCTAGAGATGAAGCCATTGGACTGGCCACATTTCAGGCCTGGAACCCTAATGACTGTGGACCCACTGTACTCCATCTATACCTTCTTGGGCCTCAGGACAACTAGAGTATAAGAAAACAGAACTCAAGACAGCTAAGCCTGAAGAAATGATTCCAGGCCAGAAAATGGGGGTTGGGGAGGACCTTCTGTGGGATACAGAGGCAAGGCTGAGGCCTAAGCACCATAAGAGGACATAGGAGTATGCTGTTTATAAATAAGTTGTTGAGTGTTTGCATGGGAGCAAAGCCAGTGCCTGAATTCAAGTCCTTGTGTTAATATTTACTGGAGTGCAATGGTGAGATTTTCACGAGACACTCTGGATTTAGACTGGGTAGGCCTTCGGATAAGAGCCTTCCAGGAGAAAAACAACGTGATTGGGATGTGCTTCTGGCAAGCCTAAGGCAGAGATTATTGTAGCTACAGAGCTCTTTCTGTGCCCTTGGATCCCTCTGAACCTTGGTCCTTAGATATAGTTCTATAGCCGCATGGCCATTGGCCTAGCCACTGTCCTGAACCTGCTATGGCATGAAATACTTTGTGTTATGCTGCAACCACATGACCCTATGTGTCCCTATTCAGTGTAGTTCTTTCATTAGGCTGTGGGCAAGCCATCCTAGCCAAGTGGCTTATGTCAATGAGGTCCCTTTTGTTGTTAGCTCAGCCATTTGATCAGAGCTCCACAGGAACATTTTGGCTCTATTCACTCAGCTTTGCTTGGGCCAGGGTCTATGCTTATGTTTGGACTGAACTGGGGAAAACACATAGCTGGGTTGGTTGGGCAGGGTCTCCTTTGTACTCCTCCTTTACTTTCTCCATGTGATAATCACCTTGGTATAGAAGTTTCCAAATGCTGTAACTTCTTACTCCTCAGGAGTCCCCAAGGGTGTGTCTTTAGAAACAGAGTCCAGGAAAAGCTACATACATGATCCCTAACTTATGACAGCTCTGCTTAAGACTATTCAAATTTATAGTCATAAAAATAAAAAGGGGGTAGGGATTTGGAAGACACTGAATCTTGAAGTTTGATATTTTCCTGGGTGAGCCATGGGTACTGTTCTTTCATGGCACTGGGCAGTGCAGTAGACACAGCTGCTGGTCAGCCACTCCATTGTAAGAGTGACCATTAAGACTCTACTGAACAATGCTGCTAAGTGAGGAGGCTGACAATTGGCAGTGCTGGGTGTGTGGCAACATATGTTTTCCTCTTCTGATGACCTAACCCTGTCATAAGCCGAGGGCCATCCTCCTACCTTGTGTCATACGGTAACACTCTGCACATTCTGTTCCACTAAACTGGGATATGATTCCTCAAGGAAAGGGATGTCACAATGATTGGAAGAATCATCTAAGACTATGCCAGTTGGATTTGAACATACCCTAAAGCAGGGAGACCATGGCCACACAGAGGCTCGGCTACCAAGGTTTGATCATCCTTGTCTTTCTCAAGTAAGATGTTTAAACACTGCCTAGGCCCAAGCACAAAATATTCAAAATTGCTCATTTTGACTGTTTGGGTTTTTTTTTTCTATTTATTACCTTGTCTCCAGCTTATTGTGGAGCTCCTCCTGCCTCCATCTCCTGGGTTCTGGATTGTAAACATGAACCCTTGCTTTTGACTATTTAATTAAGCATCTTTCACTATGTGAGTGGGTTGTAGAAAGTCGTGGGCATGGAGAAAAGCCCCCTACTCATTCTACCTCTAGAAGGTTCTGTTCCTCATCCCTGTCCCAGGGGAAAGTGCTGTGCAGACAAGGTTCTGTGGCAGCTACTGGGAAGACTCTCATGAGCAAGCTGAGTTTGGGCACTTGGGAACAGGAGCAAAATACAGCTGACATGCTCAAAACAAATGATTTCCTAAATGCCTTTCACCCAGGTCCTAAGGAAATTCTTCCTGCTGCACGACCTCCTTTACCAAAAAAATCCAAGAGTGGCCACATGGGCTTCCTTGGAAAGTGTTAAAACATAAACTGTCTAGGAATTCAAACCAGCTTGTAGTCCCCAAGCCACAGGGGAGGACTTCACACAAAGCTCACTCAACTTTTTGCATTCCATGACAATTTGTCAAAGTGCAGCTTCTACCAGTACTCATATCTCCTTAGACCTTGCAAATTCCTTGCCTGCTGGATCAAATGCTCTATGGAAAGGGAATGAAAGAGGACCGTGCCACAAACTCTCCAGGGGACCTGAAGCAGGATAAGTCTGAGAACCATGGTCTCCAAGCAGGCAGGGTTAAAGAAAAAGAGCAGTGGCCACAAGCCCAGGGCTGAGAGTCACTGGGCATGAGCTATGACATAAAATGATCAGACTGGAGGAAGTCATCTGATGCCCTGTCCTTGCTCAGCTAGAGAGAAGGGGCACAGGAAATGCAAAGCATGGGAGGAACACCCAATGTGAGTCCACATGGTATGGCATCATGGGAATGGAGAGCCAGCTCCCATCCTGACCTCAGCATAGCATGGTCAACTTAGAAGGGTCATTTAACCCCTCTGAGCCTCAGCTTTCCATCTTATGAGGGAAGAGGTCTGGATAACAAGTGAGTCCTTCAAACGCCCCAGTAAATCCACTGAACTCACACAATGACCCCAAAATGCTGCTACTTCTGAAAGTACCCCTGTTTGACAGGTGACAAAATCTAAACATAAAGAGGTTAGCTTGGCTAAGGTCACACAGCAATCATGGGAGCAGTCTGACTCCAGGGCTTGAGCCCCTGTCCCCCTGCACAACCGAGAAGCTGAGTATTTCATCAAAGATGGTGTTAGGAGAAAAGAGGCCAGGATCACAACACCCAAGTGGGATTCAGGTCTGATCATTCATTGCCAACTTGTTCCTGGTATCTGGGAGCCCATGAGGCTGACAGACCCAGGACAACCCCAGAGTCCTCAGCCTTTGGGATGACCAAAAAGACAGGAGAATCAGGAGGAGAAGGAGGCACGCAGAGGCAGAAAGAGCAAACGGTACTGAGCCATGTTGAAGGGGCTCATTTCACTATTGTCAGTTACAAACTGACAATAACATTGTTTGCTGAAAAAAAGAGCTGGTGAAGGGTAGTAACTGTCCCCCCAAAGAACCATGGGGGAAAGCATGTTCCTAAGGCAGGGACCTGAAAAAAAAGACAGATGGGCAGGCTGACACCAAGTTCTGTGAAAGTACACTTTTCTTTCCTCCTCCCTGCCCTGGTTATTATCCTACAGCTCAAATCACACCCCCACACTCCTGGCCTGTAGAACCCACAATGGTTCCCTATTGCCTCTGGAATAGTCTCTGTCCATCATGTGACTTCATGCACCCATTCAGACTGCCTTTCTTAAATGCTCATATTCCTCTGTGCCCTTCCATGTGTCACCGAGGTGCTTGCCAGCATCCCCAGGCCATTTCTTTACCCCGTCCTCTCCTTTCATGTTAAGCAACATCTGGGAATCTGGGGTGTGGTTGGCCAACAGTAAGTCCCTTTAGTGCCTTCTGTGTGGGAGGAAAGGACTGGAAATTTCATTCTACAAAACTTAGAAGCCAGACATAAGATGTACCATGTGTTCCAGCAGCCCTGTCCTTGTAGTTTACATTGCCCAAGTGGGAAAGCAGGCAGTGTGCAGAAATACAGATGACTGTCACCTATGCTTTGGTCCTCTGATGAGTCCTGGATTGGTGGTATTCAGTCATGTAAAGAGGTACAGAGTTTTCAGTTAACTGTGGGGTTCTCCCTTTTAATTCAAGGGGGCAAAGTGAATCTGGAAAAATAGAATGTCCAGGCAATGAGGATCCAGTTCAGATTCATCCAGATAACCAAATGCCTTCCATGCCCATCTATTAACTCAGTATCTACTGTGCTCCAGGAAGCTATGGTACATGAAGCCTCTCACTTGGCTTCTTTATACTAATTGTGACCATGTTACTTTTTATTTTCTCTTCAGTGTGCAAGAGTATATTAAGTAGATCACTAAAAGAGATGTTAGGAATAGTGTTCACGCTATTCAGCTTTCTGTTGCTATAGCAAATATTTGGGAGAATCAACTTAATAAGGAAAAGGGTTTCATTAAGATCATAGTTTCCTTGGTTTTTCCTTATGGTGAGTTGCCCTCGTCACCTTGGGTGTGTACTAAGGTGATGAAATCATGTTGCATGTGTAGTGGAACAAAACTACTCATGACATGGTGACCAGAGAACAAAGAGATTAAGAGATCCTACCATCCCCTTGAAAGCCATATCACTATGACCTCTTACCAGGTCCCACTTCTTATCAATAATGTCTGCTGGCTGGAATCAAGCCATCAACACAGGGCCTGTCTGGAATATTCTAAGATCAAATTATAGTAGACTTTTAATTAAAATATATATATATATATATATATATATATATATATATATGTGTGTGTGTGTGTGTGTGTGTGTGTGTGTGTGTGTGTGTGTGCATATGTCTGCAGAGATCAGAAGAGGGCATCAAGTCTCCTGGAGCTGGAGTTACTGGCAGTTGTGAGCCAACTGATATGGATACTGGGAGACATGCTTGGGTCCTCTAAAAGGACAGCAAGCATTTTTTTTTTTTTGAGACAGGGTTTCTCTGTGGCTTTGGAGGCTGTATTGGAACTAGCTTTTGTAGACCAGACCAGGCTGGTCTCCAACTCATAGAGATCCACCTGCCTCAGCCTCCCGAGTGCTAGGATAAAAGACATGCACCAGCAGCAAGCATTCTTACTCCAGTTGTTATAGTAGACTTTTAACATATACCTCCCTGCCCAACATGGCAAAATGTAAATATTTTGGAGTGGGGCTGCCAGGACTTACTAAGCTAAAATTGGCATCAAAAGACCAAAGACGGTGAACATTAGAGGGTCAGATGGTAAACATTTCTGGTAACCTGAACCAACAGCCAAAATAGATAGCAGCCTGTGAGCATTTCACATAACAAGAGAGAAAACAAATTCCCATGACGTTTTTATTCATGCAGTTCAAAATGTAATCTTTAAACATGGTTCTTTTGGAAAACCTAGGTCTGATAATAAGGAAAATAGAGTTCTTTTTGAGGATAACATATTTGCTAAATTGGAGCAGCCTTGGGCAGTTGTTTGCTAACCCCAACTGTAAAAGTCATAGCACATAGTCCAGAGACCTGGCTATGGAGGAACTTGGGCTAGGTTCTCATTCCAGCTTTGAGTTCTGGAAATTGTGTATCACTGATCATGCCACTGAATCTCTCAGAGGCGTGGTTGTCTCTAGAAGGGAAAACAACTGTTTTCCTAACACAGAAACAACTGCCAGGCTTTTGAGAGGTTACTCATAATGGGTACAATATCCCAAGCACACTGTAGAGTACAGACATGCCCTAAGGATGTGAGAGACATCATCACCCTGGGCCTTTGAGGAGCAGAAGAGGAGTTAAAATGGCTCAGTGTTATAAGGCTATCAAATTCCCATTCTTGAGAGGATGAAAAAGTCAAGTTTATAAATATGGGAGGAAGAGAGGGAGGTATGGAAGGATGAATGGATGGATGGCTAGATAAGTGGGTGGATTTATAGATGGATAGATAGGTAGGTGGATGGATGGATGGACTGACAGACAGATGGACAGATGGATGGATGGTTTGTTTGACGGGTGGGTGGGTAAATAGATGCATGGGTAGATGGACAGGTGGATAGCTGGATGGATATGTTGGTGGATAGATGGTTCTTAAAGTACCTTTAGGGGAACCTGTGAGGTCAATGTTTTGTATGATTCAACATAATATATGTAGTTACTTGAACCCTGAGAAAGTGGAGGGCTCTGTACATGAGGAACATGGAGTCAGTTTCTTGCAAACAGGACAGTGTGAAGAGAAAGCAATTTTCCCTATGGAGAAATCTGACAACCACATCTCAGCCAGGAGGTTAAGATCAACATCTTTGTCCAACCAAGGTCAACACACCTCCTTAGGAGGCACATTGACAACATATGGTGATAAGAGCAGGGTTGGCCTCTGGGGTCCTCATCTCAGTGTTACCCCATGATAGTGACATCAGGCAGATTCCAACTGGCATATATTTTACCAAATCTGACCATGACTTCCCCCAGATTATCAAGGTCCCACAAACAGAGACAGGTTAAGACACTGTGACTTCTTCTTGCAAAAGAGGAGCCTGCAAAAGCAGAAGACTAAGTGTGGAGTACTAGGTGTGTACCAAAATAGAGGAAAGAGGCTAAATGGTATCTGAGCATACCTGAATGAAGTTCCTCAATAACCTATTATTACTAGCTCGCTGGCAAAGGTACCTGGTTAATACAAGCCAATTAAGAACAGAGAAAACAGAATACAGTGTGTGGAGATTCACTGCTTTTTTTTTTTTTTTTTTTTTCCTGTAAATCTCAAAGTATTCAAGGATAGAAAGAAGACAATGCAGGGCAAGAAATCTATTTAAACTTGAGCAAAATTGGGTTCCTATAACCTCATACTATATATGGTGACATTTTCTGTTGATATATTTTTTGAGGGGACACACATGGCACAGCACACATGTGGAAGTCAGAGGACAATTTGCTAGAGTCAGTTCTTTCCTTCACGGTGTGGGTCACAGGGGTCAAACTCAGGTCATCAGGCTTGGCAGCAAGCACCCTTACCCGCTGAGCCACCTCAGGTTCATGACTAACTTCTGAGAAACAGCCATTTGTTGTATTTTGATGTAGAGTCAAAGACGCATATCCTGTTTTCTTGGACGGCTATTAAAATACTCCTCCCTTCCTAGTCCAACTTATCAGAGTGAGGCCAGAGTTCCTCTACATATTTCAACCAAAATGCAGACAGACATATGAGCAGTTAAGAGAATCCAGCCATCTTAAGTGAGTTATTTGAAAAGATTTCCAAACTGTATAGTTTGAAATAGGATGTATTCAATTGTTTCTGTCACTATTTTCTTTTGTTTGTTTTAGAAAATACAGTTGTTTCGAGCAGAAAACACATATGCTAACATACCATATAAGCATATTCCTGTCATTGTGAGGGAGTATTTAAATGTTCTAAGTTTTACTTTCTCTTAAGGTGACTATCAATCACTGTTTCACATATCAAAAACTTTGTGGAAATCTCAGTAGCTACGAAGACACAAAGGGTGTTGAGGCTAATCAACCTGAGACTCACAGGAATCAATAAGTCACATTATTTAGTCCTCAAAAGATAGACCATACATTTATCCCACTTTGCAAATGGCAAAACCAAAAAGCAGAGAAGTCTTTTAACTTGTCCAAAGCCACACAGGAAGTAGAGAGGGTGGAACCGGGATTCAAACCTACATCACATGCCCCTCTTTCTCATATCCTTTCCAGGTCTGTGAGCTCTGCAAGGGAGCAGCCCCTACTGACAGCCCTGTGGTCTATGCTGATAGGGCTGGCTACAGCAAGCAGTGGCACCCCACATGCTTTGTGTGTGTCAAGTGCTCAGAGCCACTGGTGGACCTCATCTACTTCTGGAAGGATGGTGCACCCTGGTGTGGCCGCCACTACTGTGAGAGCTTGAGACCCCGATGCTCAGGCTGTGATGAGGTGAGAGTCAGTAGGAAGATAGGAGCAATTGAGTGTGGTCATGCTAGATAGTGCAATCCCAAGGCCAATTGGTGTGGCTTTGCTGATGTGTTCTTCATCTAAGAAAATTGAACTAGGCTTCACTGGGTACTCCCAGCCTCTATTTTCTCATCTACAAAATGGACTGAGCTAACAATGGTGACACATGCTTACAATCCCAGAACTTTGGAAGTTGAATGTCGGAGAACCACCCTGATAGCTCAGCTAGTAAAATGTTTGCCCTGCAAGTATAAAGTTTGAAGCCTTAGATGACAGCATTTTTTTTAAGCCAGGTTATGTGTAAATGGAGGGACAGAGAGGTGATATAATTCACCAAGTCACAAGGCCAGCAAATGTCTAAGTGACAACTCATGCTCGCATTCTGCTGTGCTCCAAAATCAGAAGGTCCATTAGACCAGTTTTCCATTCTGTCTTTCCTCAGCTCCTGGAATGATGCTAGGGTGTCACTTTTTTCTGGGTCCAATAGACCTCCCCTTGGTTTCTTGTTCTTAGAAAATGGCCACTGTGTGTCCCTCTACTTAATTGTCTTCCAGGGTCACTCAAGTTATATAATCCCAACTCAAAAATAACTGGCCTCTGGACTTGCCCAAAAGCTTCACAGAGAAATAAAAACTTTCCTGTAGCAGAGCATTTTCTTTTTCATGTCTGAAAAGCTGAGACCCGACCATGACCCTCAGATGATGCCAGATTGCTTCGTGGAGGCATTTAAAGGTCACAACACTAATGGGATGGGATAAACTACCATCCCATAATTCATCCTGTACATACTGCCTCTAATTATGGGCAGAATCTCAATTATGCCTTCCTCTGTCTCTCCTCCAAGATCATCTTCTCAGAGGACTACCAGCGCGTGGAAGACCTAGCCTGGCATCGGAAGCACTTCATTTGTGAGGGCTGTGAGCAGCTGCTGAGTGGCCGAGCATACATCGTCACTAAGGGTCAGCTCCTGTGCCCCACTTGTAGCAAGTCCAAACGCTCCTGAAGAGCTGCCCACCAACAGCCAAAGTCTATTGGATCCCACCAGGAGACTGAAGCCATCCTCTGGGGCGGATGCCACAGCCAACTAAAAAGTGCATATTCTAGGTTGAGTGGTGGTAGATCCTTGAGGGTCAGTAGTTTTTTAAACCAGAGCTATTCTAAAAGGTCTTCAAATGAATTTATTGTTTTCCCAATTGCAACCAACTAAAGACACACTGGTATCCAGCATGGGAGCCTTAGGAGAAATTTCCCAGAATGTGTTTCTGAGGGATCCATCAAGTAGCTATAGGCTGTGCTTTTTTTCCTCCTGGACATGGGATCCCTCCAGGGGGCAGGATGGGATCTCAACTCTCATTTGTTTGCCTCTTTCAAGTGGAATCTGAATCTTCAATAAATATGCTCGCATGATAAACATATCAATAAAAGGTTTATGAATTTCACACTCACACCTTTGTATAATTATTTACACCATGGCGCTGATTCTGTAAGAGGTGGTTATCTCCAAGCCCCTGAGCTGGCACTGCCAGGAAATGAGTAAATGCTAGTAAGTTACTTCAATAGACTGCCTTTCCTCCATTGCTCTCCCCATGCTTTCAAATATCTGATTAAAAAAACACATATCTGTATTTCAAGGTACCATAAAAGTAGAAATGTTACTAGAATTAAGGATTGGAGCCTGTGCCCTTGGCAGCCCTACCAAGCCAGTCTCAGCCATCCATCCTCAATAAGCCAATTACAAGAGCCAAATTAATAGTGAAAAACATAAAAAGGAAATTTGTTTAACTAGACCACAGATGGAAAAGGGACAGAGAGATCTGGCAACCCATCCCCTACCAAAATCCATCTTTGGGGTACTTACAAGAAGCTTGGGTTTAAACAGGATGTAAGAAGTGTCCCACCCATTGTTGCATCACTGACTCTGCCATTAGTCAAGCCATCTTGTACGCACTGAGTGAAATCTTTCCAGGTGACAGATTCCCTCTCTAGCTGGCATCAAGCCTTTTCCTTCTCCCCTGAGAAGATTCCTGGGAGAAAATTCCAATCCTCTGGGGAGCCTTGTTTAATAGTCTGATAGACAAAGAAAGAGACAAGAATTGCTTGTAGAACATTCTTATTCCTTTCAGGCATGCAAGTTACTGAAGCAGATGATCTTCTTGGAGCCAAAGGCCCAACTCGGCTGTCCTTAGCATCTATAGGTCACAAATGAGCTTGCCTGGGAGCAAGATCTGGCAATGCTGAGAGCTGCCCAGGGTACCTATGCTCAACCAGTGAGCGGGCCCAGTGCCCAGTAAACATAAATTTTTTAAATTGTGGCATTCTTATGAGAAATCTCTCAATTTTTACATGTTGCCAACTGAACATTTTGTGAGCAAAATACAAAGTTGGGGGGGCATGATTTTTATCTCCTTTTTATGGTCTGTGTATTTTCAGTTCTCAAATTCACTTCCTTTTCACAATTTCTAAGTAACTGTTTCTTTTTCCACCAGATATACAAGGATGAAAGACACTGTTCCAGTCATCAGTGCTCTTCTTAAAATTGCCCATCTGTTCTCCTGAACTTGCCCCAGCCCAGTCCCCATTTATTCGCTGTATAAGTCTGACAAAACCATTGTTGTGTCTCCTACAATGGTGGGAATCAGCCTCCAGCATATCTCTCCCACTGGCCTCGGTTTGCCTATTATTGGGCTGTCTCAAATACAAGTTCTAAGCACTTTTTAGTCCTCAATCAACTCCCACAGCTCCCCAGTGCCTGTCAAGTTAAGAACCAGACTTCAACTCTAGCATTTGAAACCTTCCAAAACCTTATCCATCTGTCTCTGAACTCAGTATTTTTTCTCCTTTTCAACACTCTTTCTCTTATATAGATATGAATTCCACCCATTACCCCATACTTCTGCTCCTTCGTGGTTACCTGGAGGTCAAGTCTGTTATCTATTGAAAGTTTGCGTGCTCTACAAGATGCTCCTGGGCATCATCCATTTCCTGGGCACTTCCCCAAAGTGCCAGTAGAACAGTCACATGTCCATCTACCAATGCACTCATCCATCTGCCTATCCAGCCAGCTAGCCATCTATTCAGCTAGCCAGCCAGCTAGCCATCTATTCAGCTAGCCAGCCAGCTAGCCAGAAGTCAGCCAGCCAGGCAGCTAGCCATCCTAGAAATGTTTGGTACATACTATGGTTTTCAGTCTTTGTGATGTGTGAGGGGATACTTATCCCCACAAAACAATGACCACTTCTTCCCTGAGTTTTACAGACCGTGGAGACCAGCTTGAGGTAAACACATCATCAGATCAATGTGAAACTACAGTTACTGGAGATGCTGAAAAAAAAAAAAAGATACACAAAAAAAGAGACTGGATCTAGTCAGAAAAAAAAATTATTAAGTGGCCCTGAGACACAGATATCTGGCCTGACAAGAGTGAACTCTGATCTGACAAATTGAATATCATGTACAAAGGCCCTATGGAAGAAACTTTGTCCATTTATTCAATGCTCAGTTTTTTTGGTGTTTGAGTTACAGGGATGGATATGAAACATAGAAAGACAGATACACGATCTGTCCTGTTGAAACTCCAGCAGGATTGGATTACCTCTGCCTACCAGGTGGCTACAAAGTATACCCTCCTGGAGCATGCCCCTGCTCCTCCTGTGCATCAATAGCCCTGATCCTGCATTTGGGGTGCCTGAGTTCTGTCTTCGGGACTCCCCTCTCCCTCCAGTGGGCCACTCAGTCCAATGCCATTCCTTCATCCTTTCCTATTATATCCTGCCTGCTACACATTCTAGCAGTCAGACAATGCTTTTTAATGTTCTCCCAGATAGGACCTTAGTATCTCTACACTGCTTCTAGACAAGCTACTAGCACACATAACACACACCCTTCACCTGTGCACTCTCTCTTTCAAGAACAATAAGCAGCTCCCTGATTCTCACACAGAAGTTAACATTGTTTTGTCTTGCAATCAAGTTTCTTAATTATGCTCAATTGGTGCCTCTTCCAGGAGGACCTTGTAGCACTAATAACAATAAAAACGCAGAAACAGATATTGGGATTCAAGATGAAGATCAGAAAAGCAAAGCAGCCAAGCTACCAGAGAGTTTTTACCTCCAGCAACACTAGGGACATTCTGTCCTCAAGAAGGCTGGAGAATAAATGCCCAAGGCTGAATGCCAGCTCTGAGACCCTGCTCCTGTCGTATATACCTCTCTAGTGCTGGTATTAAAGGCATGCATCACCACCACCCAGCTCTATGGCTAACTAGTGTGGCTGCTTGAACTAAAGGTGTGTGCCACCTCTGCCTGGCCTCTATGGCTATGAATAGCTTTGCATTCTGATCTCCAGGCAAGCTTTATTAGATCATAAACAATATATCACCACAGGACCTAGAACTAAGGGAAACTGTACCAGCATCAGAAGGACACATGCTTTCAGTTTCCAATGTCACTTGTTGAATGGTGTCATCCCTGAATCAGCAGAGCAAGTGGCTGCCAACTTCATCACTACATTCTCTAGGCTTCTTGGTCTGAGTACTCATTAAGCCCCAGGCTTAATTCGAGCACTCTTATGATACAGCAATTATTTGTTGGTGAAAAGCTCCATTTACAAACTTCTTTTTTTCTTATTTTATTCTTAATGAACAAATAGTCATTGTACATTATTATGGGGAACAAAATGTGACATTTTGATAGATGTCTGCAATGTGGAATGAGCCATGAATCTCCTTTCAATAATCTCACCATCACAGTTTCCCTCACCCTCTGTACAAGGCCTGGCAAGGAACAGAAAGCACAAATATCTCAGTGTCTGGTGTGGTTCACTTTGCTAATGGCACTGTGTTCCTGCTGATCAAGATCACAGATACAGATTTCAGACTGAAGCAGACACTGTTGGGTAGGTACCCATTCCCAGACTATACCACTTCCTACTTTGTGGGGTACTTCCTGTGACATAAATGGGCTCTCACAGCCATGTTCCCCGGGAGAGAAGGGACTTGGGGCTGGCTATGGCATCTCCACCAAGGTGCTTATTAACTTCCCTAATGAACAGAGAGCCTCTTTGGGGAATTCTGCTTTTGCTTTCTTTATCTGCTGATAGAAGGTCAAACTTTCTTGGGAAGTGCCAAGAAGCAAAGGAAGAAGGGCTGAAGAGCTTTTCAGGCATCAGTTCTCACCACACCCAAACCTTCTTCACCGTGCTAGGGACGAAGAGCCAGGGCTTCCAACCACTGAGTCACACCCACAGCCTCCCATGAAATGATTAGCGCATGCCTTCTGACAAGGATGTTCTTATCTACAAGTCACTGCATAGCCATCAAAATTGGGAAATGAATGCACAAGAACTGCTGTCTTGGAATCCTCAGACCTAATCCGCTATCACCAATGGGCACTATAATGACTTAAAAAAAGAAGTGAAAAGTCACACATCAATTTATTTACCCGACTACACATTTCTGAAGCCATTATAATTTTCTGTTTCATTTGAATTGCTTGACTGACAGATTTTAAAATGTTTAGCATGAGGCTTTAATATAGGCATGAGTCACTTGGTTACCAGGAAACATTCTCAGAAATGCATCAATACTATTATTACAGTACGGATGCACCAGGCTTAGATGGTGCATTTCACATATTTAATGTGGCTTCCTTTTGCAAACCAGAGTCAGCTGAGCAGGTGTTGAGGCTGCTGCAGGTGTATGTGGCCACCGCTTCATGATGAATTTGGTTTCTTACAGCAGAAGGAATTCATACTAATGATCATAAGTCCAGTGCACTAAACTTACAAACCAGTTATTTAATATCATTATGAAGTATTTGGTGCTGAATAAAGGGAAGGGTTTTTTTTTAATGACTAACAATGCAATAGAGTTGGATTTTTGATAGTATTCACTCAAGTGTGTGCACATGGGTGAAAGTACCCATGGAGGCCAGAAGAGAGCTTCAGATCTCTTAGAGCTGTAGTTATAGGCAGTTGTGAGTTGCCCAGTGTGGATACTGAGCTACAAATACCAGTCTCCTACAGGTACAGCAAATGTTCTTTACTGAATTATCTCTCCAGTCCCCAATAGAGATTTCTTAATTAGTTTTTCAGTGTGTGAAATATTGAGTTTACATATGATTTTGACATCAGGCTCACCAGGAATGCTTGATACTTTATACTACTGAGGTGTCACTAGGGAAGGTGAATATTTCAACTCCTGAGGACAAGAACACACAGCAAATATACATATCTTTGATAGAAGCTATGGCTTGTGCCTCTAACTTTCTTCCATGAATGGAGGAGGTACCCATGAAGCCTAAGATCTTCCTAAGCATCTTATTAATCATTGTTGGAGGAGGAGGTGTCTTTTTCTCTAATAGAATAGCCAAAGAGGGGCCAGGTAAAAAACATGCTTCACAGAACAAGCAAGTAAGGGAAATATGAAAAGGTAATAAATGGTAAATGTAACTACAATGTATCTATATATGTAGGAGACCTTCAAAACATAAAGAGAGCAAAGTGCAGAGGGTTCTTGGCATGGTAACACATGCCTGACACCTGAACACTTGGAGGTTTGAAAAAGGAAGGCAGGGAGGTACAACGACAGATGGGCCACAGAACAAGTCCTTGTACAAGTAAATAAGGCAGACACACAGGCTAAAATAACAATTATAATGGTGAGATGATCTGAAGAGAATAGCATCCTAGATGTGGCCTCCTGTCACCTGAATTCCCATGGTACAGTGTACCACTATGCATGCATGCATGCAGTGTAGAGTAACTCCTGAAAGTTAGTCAGTGCTTCTGTTTCCTTGCAGGAAGATCATCTAAAATCCACTGTCCTGAGTGTCCTCCAGCTTTCTCATCAAATCTGCCTAATGGGCACACAAGCAATAGTGACATCAAGAGATGGACTCCCTGGGTCATCTCACTTGTGCTCCAAAATCTTGCCTTCCAAAATGAGAAGTTTATGAGAATAATGAGGTCATCTAGTGCCATGGAGATGGCCAGTCACAGCCTCCTCTGCTTCTCACAAGCAGAGGAAGTAGGTAGGTAGTTTGGTTGGTTGATTGGTTTGTGGGTAGGTTGGTTTAGTTGGTTGGTTTTGTTTTGTTTTGTTTTGTTTTGTTTCAGCCAGTGTATATAATGGGTTCCAATCTATTAGCCGGATGGAAAGTGATCTTATGCTCAAATTCTTGGCTTTGCTGAAATAGGAACTGCAGATACTGGCATTACATTTCTTAGCTCTGTTTAAGGTAATGTTGGTCCTTCATAGATGAAGAGGATTTGGATTTGTGGACAGAAGAAATATTATTTATATCTCTATTGTTAAAAGAGAAGACACCCAGTTCAAGTCAGTATAAATAAACAGACCAGTCAAAAGAAGGTGATAGAGGACACACATTTTATAATCTGTTTAATCTAGTCAGACTTGAAGAGAAGGCTTTAGGAAAAACTGCATCCAGGAGTTCAAGTCTAATGCTTAGGTACAACTTTTTCTTCCTCCACTCCCTTCTGCTTATCATAGTTTACCTCCAAATCACCTTTGATCTTTTACATTAGGCTCACACAGAGTATAGCAAACTTGCCTTTGAGCACCACATAGACTCATGGTCTTCTTTGAAACCATTGAGCCCAGCGCAAATGGAATGTCACTCTTTAGGGCTTTCTAGGAATGACTTTGGTCAGTTACTGTGGGTTATACGTTTATCTCCTCAACCCATCCCTGTGCCATACCAAGCCCTATGGCACTCTGACTAATGGTGTCTCATCATCACCTGGAGGCCAACCTCTGTAGGAAAAGGAGAGGGGAAGATTAGTAAAGATAAAGACAGCTACAGCAGCTGGGGATTACGCTGTGTTGGTAGAGAGGTAGCCTAGCATACACAAAGGTCTCTGAAAAAGTCCTCAATACCACACAAATCTGATGGGATGCCTGTAACCCCAGCACTGAAAAGGTGGAGGCAGAAGGACTCCGAAGTCATCCTCAGCTACATAAGAAGTTCGAGTCTAGCCTAGCCTCATGAGAGCATTATTCAGTAGAGAGAGGAAAAGACATCTCCAAGAATAGAGGCCCAGTGAGAAGAGAAGAGGGAGAAGAGAAAAAAAAAATGATCTCCCATCCAAGTGACACGAAACTGGGCTCCTTTTGAAGACAGGGGCCCTACTAGAGGCAACAATGAGAAAGAAAAACCTACCCAGTGAAGTAGAGCCAACTCTAGTTGCCAAAGTACCAGAAGGCTGTCCATATCACTAAAACAATGGGAAAAGGCACACTGAAGTCAGAGCAAATGACCCTGGGAGGAGAGGACCTCAAGGAAGCCAAGAGACAGAGGGTGAGTCCCAGGATCGAGGAATGGGGCTCACAAGAGGCCTAGGGAAGCTGCAGCATGCACCCAGGCTGGAAGCCGCATCCCAGTGCTCATCTTGAAGTAATTAGAATGCTACTAAAAATCTCATTTGTCTTGATATTTTAATTACTGGCAAGATAAGACAAATGTTTTTTAAAGTCTGAAATAAAATGGTATTCCCTAAAGTAAATATCTAAAAGGATTTCATAGTGTCCCTGCCCCTTCATTTTTAGCCATGAAACATGATGGATACTTAATAAACTATTTTGTGGGAAAACTCTAATAGATGGGGAAGACAGACTTCCACAAGTTCAAATATAGAAAGTTTTAAAATAGAGAAGTGACATGCATAGCTAATGATCCCCGAATGTTAGATTGTGTGGGCTGCTGGCACAGGCTCTGGATCTTCATCAAATATATAAATTATGAAATATTGCTCCAAAGCAGCGCGAGCCTTTGCCCTACAAGGGAATGGTTTGGGCTGTAACTGACAGAGAGCTGTGTGGAGTTCATCTTCAGCTGATAACAGGAAGGGGGAAGGAGTAGATGGCCAAGCATCCTGAGGACCTCTGGGGACCAAGGCTGGATGAGCAACATGTCCCTTAGGCCGGGGAAGATGATATATGTCTGCTCAATGTATTTCTTGTGCAGTCCTGTCCTCAAAGGAGGTGACTATAACATCTTGGGCCTCAGCATGGAAACACAGAGCATTCTGTTTGCTTCTGCCTGAAACACATCCCAGCTATTGCATCTGCTTCTTAGCTCTGGACGCCACTACCTCCTCCAAGAAAGCTTTAGTGATTTTTGCAATTTTTGCGATGTTCTGTCAGCTTCTTAGACTCCCAACCTACCATATGACTAATATGGCTATTAAGTGGGCAATACTCACTCCTCATTATATGGTTTGTCTCCAAAACAGTGGGCAATGCATTCACTAGTTGTGTAGTTCTTTTATTGTATTCACTTGCCAAGTACTTACTCAACATCTCCTTTGGCTTAAACATGATGTTAAGCCTTGTAAATGCAGAGGAAACTGAGCAAAGCAGTATACCCCAGAAGAAGGGCATAGACCTGGCCTTCCCCATTCACCAGTACACATCAAATACGGCAGGTAGCACAGTTCCAACACAATGGGTATTTTGGCCCAACTCGGCAGACAGCACAGACCCAACATTGTGGGTAGTACAAATCTGCCACAGGGAGAGGCACAGATCCAATGTGGCCAGTGACAGGCACAAATTCAACATGGTAAGCATTATGGATTCAACGTGGTAGGCAGCAAAGATCCAACATGGTAGACAATACAGATCCAACATGGTAGATGGCAACACAGTCACAATATGGCAGGCAATGCAGATCTAACATGGTGTGCAACACAGATTGCATGTTCTTATGCAATTGATTGAGGTCCTGAGAGACCAAGTAACTTTGTCAACATCACATAACAAGCTCAAGACTGGGCCAAGGATACAACCTAGGTGTTGCCATTTCTAATCCAAAGCCCTTTTTGAATCTGCTAAGCCACAGATGGGGTCTGTATGCCTTAGGTACTAGGCAGTTTTGTAAACACAGGAAGGCCTTATGCCAACAGCTGAGGCCAACAGAACACTCCTGGATGCCAGTCCTTGCCTCACCGACTTCTCCAGAACAGGGTCAGCAGGCCCTTCTATAGAGATCCAGGTAATGAAATATTCTAAACTTTAGGTGACAGGTCTGTGTCCCAAACAGTAACTCTGATGTTGTAGTATGAAAGGAGACACAGGCAACATGCACAGTAGTCACAGCTGTGTACCAACACACAACTCAGCTCTTTCAGGATCTGTCAGTCTTGCTTCCTATACATCTTCATAAAAGGAAGACAGAGTTAACTGTCTTGTTTCCTTGATTCTAAAGGGGATGAAATAAGATTGATGTCCCTTATGGTCTTTTCGTAGGCTGACAAGTAGTTTTTCTCCAAGCCATGCCCAGTCTTAAGTGAGTGGTGTGTCAGTGCTGACTGAAATCAGCAAAAAAAGTGACCTCTGGCCAACTGGAAACCATGGTCTGCAAAAGTCAGTCTCCAAAGGCTGGTAAGACAGGTTAGCTGTTAGCTGGTATCTAGATGTCCCTCCTCTTCCAGGTCCTTACCTCATTGTCTCCAGGATCAACTTGGATATGACCCACTCTGGGAAGCCATTCCTGGCCCACTTCATGCACTACACTAACTTCTCTCTGCTTTGCCTTCACTGTCACTCAGATCACTGCAGCAGCCTATCTTCTTATTGGATCCCCAACAAGAACATGAGCTTCAAGGAACAGATTATGAAATGAAAGTAGGATCTAAAGAGAGGGTGGCATCTGTATTAACACTGGAAGGAAAAAATTGATGGAAGAAAAAAAGCCTAAAGGTCCGAGTGTCAGAAACAGAGCATGGACAAGAAAAGTGAGTGCTGAATAAACTTGGGAGAAAGTACTAGCTATGTAAATGACCCGCAGAGGGCTGTGGCTCTTATGGCTGGGGACCTCTGAGCTTCTAACTGTTCCTGCTCTCTAGCTCACTTCATGAGCTGCCTCTTGTTCTACTAATACCATGTTTTTCTGGTCCAGTTCTTGTTCCATGACACAAGAACTTGGAAATCCCAGTGGGTTCCTTCCACAAGCCAATTCATGACTCTTACAGGAAAGCTTTTTATGCTTTCCCCACTAGTGATGAGCAAAGCCTAGCACAAAGGAGGCTGTCAACAAGTAAGTGCCAAGTGAAGGGAGGGAGGAAGGGATGGATGGATGGATGCATGCATGCATGCATGGATGAATGGATGCATGGATGGATGGATGGGCAAGTGAATGAACAAATAAATGCTTAGTAAAGGAATTGATGAGCGAAGAATCTTCGTAATCAACTCTACTATTGCCTATTTCCCATAAGACTGCCCTATCAACTCTAGCCTTGAAATTTCCGTAAGGAAGGACCATGTCTTCTCAATGTCACTAAATGTGTTTGTGAATTAACTGAACCTTTGTGTTTTCTGTCTCCTTGATGCCCTGGTATCCAGGACTTTGCTGACAAAAAGGAGCAGCCCTTTCCAAGCCCAGCCAACTCCAACAGGCATAGACCACCCACTGTGCAATATCTAATTATGTAAATATATTTAACTAGAGAGGTAGGGTTGATTTTTAGCTTGCTGTTTTAGAGACAATCCACCATGGAGGAGAGGGCATGTTCAAACAGGAACATACCCATAGAAGCTAGGAAAAGGAACAGATATGGGAAGGCGCCAGAACATGATGCGCCCTCCAATGACATAGCCACAATGACTCACTTCCTCCATGGCCCCGCCTTCCAATTGCCACTGCCTTCCAACAGCCTATTCAAATGCTGAATATGTTAATGGTCAAACCACCCATTGGTTTCTAGAATAGTCCTCAAGTGACACCACCAGGATCTCCTAGGCATTTTTCAATCTCACCAAATTACAAGACTAATCACCTTAACCCTAGGAGAAAGGAAAATGCAATAGCAAACACACAGAGAAGTTGTGTATATGGGTCAAATCTTTCAGGCCAAGCATACAGAATATGGTTCACAGTCATCCTATGTGATCTATCACTTTTTATTGTTTTCTCCACCTAGGAGCTCTGAAAAGTAGGGACTATTATTCCCAACATGCAGAGGAGGAAACAGGTTCCAAGAAGGCAAGAAGTAATTTAGCCAAGCTCACACACACAGGAATTGGCAAAGCCATGCCTTGACCATTGTTAGTCATGTATTAGGATCCAAGGTTCTCCCAAGTAAGGGCAGAAGAACAGGGATTTCTCTCCCCATGGGGCTCACAATTTCTCCTATCTCCTTGCCCACCATACATCCTGGCCTTGCCTCTGGGGTGCTGTATCTTTTACTGAACACATAAAGCATTCAGAGTGATGCCTGGATTTTAAGCATTCAAGTAAAGTTACAATTAATGCCTATGAAATCATAGTGCTATTATTCTTGGCTAACATTACAAAGATGCTAAGTGGGGATCATGCCACAGCTGTCCCCACAATATAACTCCAACATTTTTTGTTAACTGCCACAAGTGCAAAAAAAAAAAAAATATTTAAATTTAGACAGAATCTAAATGTCCTAACTGTGTAGGTCCAGCCACGTCAGCCTTCAGGGACCTGTTTCTCCAATCCTGCTGCTTCTGTAGCCAAGTCACTCATTTTCTCTCAGGCTGTAACAGCAATCCCAGACAGAAGTCTACTCTATCCTTGTCCTCCAATATTCCCTGTACACCTCCTCTCACTACAGAGGAGCCCAGGGAATTCTATTCCCTGCTCTTACACTGGGGTCTCTTAAATAGTGATATCATCATGCAAGTCTAAACTGCAGAGATGTTTTATCTTTCTACAGCATAATGTACAACCTTCGTATTGAGGCATTCCAACCCTTGGCTGTCTACTCTCTGGCGACTATTTCAGCCTCAATTTTTTTCACTCCTTGCAAAACCATCTTAAATGCAACCATATTCTAGTGAGAGACACACAAAATAAGCAAAAGGAAGAACATAGGAATAAGAATATAGAAGAGCTAAGAAGGAAAATGACAGAGGTGATCACAGGTCACCTTGTGATTCAATGATCTGGTAAGGCTGCTTAGCAGAGGTAGCCTCTGATCTGAGACTGGTGAATAAGAGGTAGATGATGGGCACTGACCCACCCCTGCCAGGGTATATTGTGATTGCTTGGGGTGGTAAGTTCTAAAATGCATTCAGTTCCTCACACCATCCACTACCATGAGCCATGCAAATGGCTCTGCTGACCCTCCACCAGGAGAGGGAACCTATTTGCCCATTCCTTAGATCAGGGCCCTATGACCTGCACTGTCCACATCAATTTAGCATCTTCTCTATTGAAGACAGTTGATCAAAAGTGGAGGCTGATTCTGCTTTCTACCAATCCACCACAATTTCTTCTCATTTTATGTTGTCTTAAGACACAGGAGAGCAAATCTTCCAAGTTGTTTTATTTTTCACAAAAATGTCATTTTCATTTCCATGGAAACTTGTATCATCCGTTTCTATAAGCAGGTTAGCTAGGATTTTGATTGTATGATGGCTACTATTAATTATGAACTGACTCAATGTAGAATCATCTGGGAACAGGATCCCAATGAGGGACTGTCTACAGCAGTGGTTCTCAACCTTCCTAAAGCTGTGATCCCTTAATACAGTTCCTCATGCTGTGGTGACCCCCAACTATAGAATTATTTCATTGCTACTTCTTCTGATATGAATTGTAATATATGCAATCTGATATGTGACCCACAAAGGGGTTGTGACTCACAGGTTGAGAACCACTGGTCTAGAGTTGGACCTGTAATCACGTCTACAGGATAATTGTCTTGATTGTCTTAACTAATGTGGAAAGGCCCAGCCTGAAAGTGGGCAGCACTGAAGGTTGGGGCCATGGGCTGTGTAAAGGTAGAGAAAGCTAACTGTAAAATAGACATGCATACATTTATTCACTATGCTCTTGCATCTGATAATATACTGCCTTGAGCCCTGTCTTGACTTCCCTGCAGTGAAGGACTGCAGCCTGAAATTATGGGGGGGGGAACAAAAAACAAAAAAACCTTTCTCTTCTAGTTTCTCATCAGTGTGTTTTATTACAGCAGCAGAGGGGAAACTGGGGCACACTGGAACTGGGTAAAAACAATAGACAACCTCAGCAGTAGTATATTTTCTAGTCCATTAACATAGCATATTGATTCATTTATTTATAGTTTATTTTTTGCTTTACTCACTTCATTGTAAAGGTATTAGATATCTCTGATTACATGTGTTCAGTTCTGAAATTACAATTAGATTTTTGTTAGTTAGTTTATTTGTTTTGTCCATGAGCTGCCTTTCTGTGCTCTATGTGTATTCTGTAAAGGTTGGGGTTTATCATCTCTAGCTCACTGCCATTCAGAGTTCTAACTTCACTCCTCTTTTTTATTTTTTTCCAGAGATGATCCGATCCTTTATTTCTCTTATTGCAATTAGCTATGATAGCACTGAGATTGAACGTCATTTAATTGTCATTGATGAACTAGCAGGGAAGGAATTACAAATGCTGACATAGTGCCACAAATTTACAACCTGCAGTTCAACTATACAGACTTCTTTTTTTTTTTAATTTAAATTAGAAACAAGCTTGTTTTACATGTCAATCCTAGTTCCTTCTTCTTCCCCTTCTCCCCTGCCCCCCATTGATCCCCTATCCCATTCCCTTTCTGTTCCCCAGGGAAGGAAGGGTGAGGCCTTCTATGGGGGGATCTACAGAGTCTGTCATATCATTTGGAGCAGGGTCCAGGCCCTTCCCCATGTGTCTAGGTTGAGAGAGTATCCCTCTATGTGGAATGGACTACCATAGACTGCCCAGGCCTCCTAACTGACATCCACATTCAGGGGGTCTAGGTAGGTCCTATGCTGGTTTCCCAGCTATCAGACAGGGGTCCATGAGCTCCCCATTGTTTACGTCAGCTGTTTCTGTGGGTTTCTTCAGTCTGTTTTTGACCCCTTTGCTCATCACTTCTTCCTCTCTGCAACTGGATTCCAGGAGTTCATCTCTGTATTCAGCTGGGGGTGTCTGCTCTGCTTCCATCAGCTATTAGATGAATACTCTAGGATGGCACATAAGGTAGTCATCAATCTACCTTATTTAAGGTAGCTTCTCCACTATTGCTTAGATTGTTAGTTGGGGTCATCTTTGTAGGTCTCTGGACATCTCCCTAGTGCCAGATTTCTCTTTAAACCTATGTTATGGTATCTCTTTTCTTGCTCTCCACTATTCTTCTCTCCCCCCTCACTTCCCCACCCCCAACTCAATCTTTCTACTCCCCTCCTCCTCTCCCCTTCTCTTTCTCCTAACTCCCTCTCCCCTTCCCTCCATGCTCCCAATATGCTCAGGAGATCTTCTTCCTTTCCTCTTCTCCTAGGGACCATGTAATGTCTCTCTTAGGGTCCTCCTTGTTTCTTAGCTTCTCTGGTGATGTGAATTGTAGGCTGGTAATCTTTTGCTCTATGCATAAAACCCACACACGAGTGAATATATACCATGTTTTCCTTTTTTGTGACTGGGTTACTTCACTCAGGATGGTTTCTACTAGTTCCATCCATTTGCCTGTGAATTTCAAGATTCCATTTTTTTTTCCTGCTGAGTAGTACTCCATTGTGTAAATGTACCACATTTTCTCTATTCATTCTTCAGTTGAGGGGCATCTAGATAGAAATATTAGGTACAAAACTTAAGCTTTCCAGCTTAGGACAACTCTATAGTAATCTCTGTTATGCTTTTGCCCTAGGACTGAATATGTAGTTCTTACCATTTATTCTTGTTACCTCACTGGCAAAAGTCTTAAATGTATGTTCTTGATTTTCCCTTTCCTAGAGCATACTTGATATTTACTGTGTACATATATATAGTTTCTTATCAAGCCTAAATCTTTAGACCCTGCCCACACCAGTTCACTGACCACACCCACTGGGGTGTGGGGACAGGTGCAGTGTGACCTGGGGGGACTAGGTCTGGGGTCCCGGACCCCAGCTCACTCCCTTATATCCTGGGGTCAGAGACAGATAGCATCCAGAGGCATCCTTGGGACTAGAACCTGCTGAGGCCATCTGTTTCTGGTGTAAGTGATTTCTCCCTGAATAAACATCCATCAACCCATCATTTCCCAGATTCTTATTTACCACGCTTTACCCACCAGCAGTAGAGGAGTGTTTCTTTCCCTTTCTCCACATCCTCCCCAGCATAAACTATCTTTGGTGTTCTTGATTTTAACCATTCTGACAGGAGAAAGATGGTATTTCAGAGTTGTTTTGATTTGCATTTCCCTGACGGCTAAGGATTTCTTTCAGCCATTTCAGGTTTCCCTATTGAGAATTCTCTAATTTAGTTCTATACCCCACTTTTTAATTGGATTATTTGCTGTTTTTTGACTACCTTCTTGAGTTCTTTGTATATTTTGGAAATCAGCCCTCTGTCAGACGTGGAGTTGGTGAATATCTTTTCCCATTCTGTGGGCTATGGTTTTGTATTGTCAACTATGTCCTTTGCCTTACTAAAGCTTTTCAGTTTCAAGAGGTCCCATTTATTAATTGTTGATCTCAGGGTCTGTGCTACTGGTGTTTTGTTCAGGAAGTGATCTCCTATACAAATTTATTCAAAAGTACCTCCCACTTTCTCTTCTAAGACATATAGTGTGACTGGATTTATTTTGAGGCCTTTGATCCATTTGGACTTCAGTTTTGTGCATGGTGATAGATATGGATCTGTCTGCAATCTTCTACAAGTCAGCATTTATTGAGGATGCTTTCTTTTTTTCCAATATATCATTTTATCTTCTTTGTCAAAAATCAGGTTTCCATGAAAGGACTTTGGGAGCACATTTCCTATGGAGGGATACTCCCTTAGCCTAGAGGCAGGAAGGAGGACCTAGTCCCTACTCCAAATGACTTGACAGATTTTGATGATCCCTCCTGGAAGGCATCACCCACCCTATGGAGTCAGGGGCAGGAATGGGATGGGAGAGGGATTGGGGGGCATGGGAGAGAGGGAGAGGGAACTGGGATCGATATGTAAAATAAGAAAAAATAATAATAATAAATCAGGTGTTCATAGGTATATGGGTTATTATCAGGGTTTTCACTTCAATTCCATTGGTCTACCTGTCTAATTTTGTGCCAATACCAAGCTGTTTTCAGGACTATAGCTCTGTAAAATAGCTTGAAGTCAGGGATGGTGATGCCTCCTGAAGTTCCTTTATTGTACAAGGTTGTTTGGCTATCCTGGGTCTTTGTTTTTCCATATAAAGTTGAGTATTGTTCTTTCAAGGTCTGTGAAGAATTGTGGTGGGATTTTGATGGGGATTGCATTGAATCTGTAGATTGCTTTTAGCAAGATTGTTGTTTTTACTATGTTGATCTTACCTATCCAAGAGCATGGAAGATCTTTCCATTTTCTACTATCTTCTTTAATTTCCTACTTTAAAAACTCATCATTCTTATTATATAGGTTTTTCACTTGTTTGTTTAGTGTTATCCCAAGATATGTTATGTTGTTTGTGGCTATTATAAAGGGTAATCTTTCTCTGATTTCTTTCTCAGCCCCTTTATCGTCTGTATGTCTGTATATAGTAGGGCTACTGATTTTTTTTTTTTTTTAGTTAATGTTGTATCCTGCCACTTTGCTGAAGGTATTTATCAGCTGTAGGAGTTAACCTGGTAGAGGTTTTTTGGATCACTTATGTAAATATCATATCATCTGCAAAAATAGTGACAATGTGACTTCTTCTTTTACAATTTTTATCCCCTTGATCTCCTTTTGTTGTCTTATTGCTCTAGTTAGAACTTGAAGTACAATATTGAAAAGATATGGAGATAGTGGACAGCCTTGTCTTGTTCCTCATTTTAGAGGAATCATGTTGAGTTTCTCTCCATTTAGTTTGATGTTGGCTGTTGGTTTGCTGTATATTGCTTTTATTATGTTTAGGTATATTACTGTTATCCCTGATCTCTCTAAGACTTTTATCATGAAGGGGTGTTAGATTTTGTCAAAGGCTTTTTCAGCATCTAGTGATCATGTGGTTTTTGATTTTCAGTTTGTTTATATGATGGATTACACTGATGGATTTTTGTATGTTGAATCATTCCTGAATCCCTGGGATGAAGCTTCGTTGATCATGGTGGATGATTTTTCTGATGTGTTCTTGGATTTGATTTGCCAGTATTTTATTGAGTATTTTTGCATCAATGTTCATGAGTGATATTGGTCTATAGTTGACCTTTTGGTCTCTACATATGCTCTTAGCATTGCTTTTAGAGGGTCCCAGAAGTTTGGGTATGTTGTGTCTTTATTCCCATCAAATTTTAGGAAGTCTTTAATTTCTTTTTTTATTTCTTCCTTGACCCAGGAATGGTGCAATTGCACATTGTCCAATTTCCATGAGTTTGTAGGGTTTCTGAAATTTATGTTGTTGTTGAATTCTCACTTTAAAGCACAGTGGTCTGATAAGATACAGGGGTTATTCCAATTTTTTTTGTACACATTGAGGTTTGCTATATTGCTAAGTATGTGGTTGATTTTATAGAAGGTTCCATGTGGCGCTGAGAAGAAGGTATATTCTTTTGTGTTTGTATGGAATGTTCTATAGATGTCTGTTTAACCCAAATGGGTCATAACTTCTATTAGTTCCTTTGTTTCTTTGTTAGGTTTCTGTCTGGTGGTCCTGTTTACTGGTGAGAGTGGGGTGTTGAATTCTCCCACTATAAGTGTATGAAGTTTTATGTGTGATTAGAGTTTTAGTATTGTTTCTTTAATTAACACGGATGCCTTTTATTTAGGGCATAGATGCTCAGAATTGAGACTTCATCTTGATGGATTTCTCTTGTAATGAATAAGAAATGACATTCTTTGTCTCCTTTGATTGGTTTTAGTGTAAAGTTTAATTTATTAGATATTAGGATTGCTACACCTGATTGTTTCTTGGGTTTATTTGATTGGAAAATCTTTTCCCAACCCTTATCTCTGAGGTACTATCTGTCTTTGAAGTTGAGATGTGTTTCTTGTATGCAGCAGAAGGATGATTCTGTCTTCATATCCACTCTGTTAGCTTGTGTCTTTTTATAGCTGAGTTAAGAACATTAATATTGAGGGATATTAATGACCATTAATTGTTAATTCTTGTTTGTGTGGATTTGGTGGTGGTGGTGGTATTGTGTGCTGATTCCCCCTCTTTTTTTTTTTTTTTTTTTTTTTTTTTTTCCTTTTGGCTGTTGGTAAAGTGGGGTTATCTATTGCCTATGTTTTTGTGGGTGTAGTTAACTTCCTTGGGTTGGAGTTTTCCTTCCAGAACTTTATGTAGGGCTGGATTAGTAGATATATATTATTTAAATCTGTTTGTCATGGAATATCTTTGTTTCCCCATCTATAGTGATTGATAACTTTGCTGGGTATAGTTGTCTGGGCTGAAATCTGTGATCTCTTAGTGTTGACAGTATCCAGGACCTACTGGCTTTCAGAGTTTCCATAGAGAAGTCAGGTGTAATTCTGATAGGTTTCCTTTATATGTTACTTGGCCTTTTTCCTTTGCTGCTCTTAATATTCTTTCTTTATTCTGTATGTTTGGTGTTTTTATTATTATGTGGCAAGGGGCCTTTTTGTGGTCCACTCTATTTGGTGTTCTGTAAGCATCTTGTACGTTCATTGGCATGTCTTTCTTTAGGTTAAAAAAGTTTTCTTTTATGATTTTGTTGAATATGTTTTCTGCACTTTTGAGGTGGGTTTCTTCATCTTATTCTATACCTATTTTTCTTAGGTTTGGCTTTTCATGGTGCCCCATATTTCCTGGATATTTTGTGTTAGGGATTTGTTGGACTTAAGATTTTCTTTGGTCAATGAATCTATTTCTCCTAGTGTATCTTCAATGCCCGAGATTCTCTCTTCCATCTCTTGTATTTTGTTGGTTATGCTTGCATATGTAGTTCCTGGTTGTTTACCTAGCTTTTCTATTTCCAGAATTCCCTCAGACTGGTTTTTTTTTCTCTCTCTCTCTATTTCAGCTTTCAAGCCTTGTACTGTTAGAAATGTTTCTTGCTATTTTTGTTTTGTGTTTTTCTCCATTTATTTAAATTTTTGTTTGTTTTTTCTTCCATTTCTTTAACTGATTTTTTTCATTACCTCTTTGAGGGTCTCTATCATCTTTATAAAATTGTTTTTAAGGTCATTCTCTTTTGCTTCATCTGCATTGGAATGTTCAGGTGTGGAGTCCCTAGACTCTGATGGTGTCATATGGATCTATTTGTTGTTGACTATGTTCTTATACTGTTGTCTTCCTATCCCTTCTTCCAGTGGGTACCAGTAGGGTCTCTTCCTCTCCAGTGGGTACGAGATTAAGGTTCTCTTCAGGCAGGTACTAGCAGATCCAAAACTCCGATGGCTCTCCTCTTCCTGTGGGTAGAGGAAGGACTTGTTCCTTGATGTTGGCAGCCCCTGGATGGGCTGTTCTTCCTGAAAGGGTTCCCCTGTGTGCAGGCCCCAAGCCTCAGAAGGCTCTGAGCAGGGCACTGTAAGGTAGACTGGAAACAGGCCCATTCTTACCTCCTTTCATGATGGGCTGGTCAGCCAGGACAGTTACTCACCCACCCACACCCACCCCACCCATGCACAGTTCTGAGGCCTCAGGATGCTCTGAGTAGGGCACTGGAAACCTACCCTCACTCTTTAGTGTTTGTAGAAGCCCCTGCAAGATAGGGTTTCTATCTAGTGTTTATTTCACCATGACAGCATCCTACCTTCAAGAAAAAACACAAAAAGAAGACACTTAATTGGGACAATCCTTTCTTTCAAGTCTGACTTTCACCTTTCTAGCTTTAATGTATTTATTATCAGAAATTTCAAATATTATTTCTTTGTTTATGATACATGGGGGATGGAGGTGTTATCTAAAGTCTGTCACTAGTTGTTCTCTGAGGAAACATTAACCTCTGTCATATCCTACTCTGTCATTCCAAAACTGAAACCAACCCCTGTGTTTGATTTTGACGCTTCTGAATAAGCAATTATTAAAATCAAGCACACAAAAACTGGAGAATTGGAGAAGCACCTCAGTTGGTAGACAGCCTGACTAGCATGCACAAAGCTCTGGGTGCAATCACCATCACACACAAACTGAGCATTGTAGTGAACTCCTATAATCCCAGCACTGGGAAGGAGGCAGAGGCAAAGGATCAGAAATTAAAAGTCATACTTGATGACATTCTTGGCCAGCCTGGCCTAAGTGAGAATATATCTCAAAAAAAGAAATAAGAGGAGAAGGGGAAGTGGTTAAGTGTGGCCAATAACATGGAGAAAGTGTGTCTCTTGTGCTTTGCCTGAGGAAGATTGTACACAATGAAAAATGGTAGTTTCTAAAAAATGTTCAGCATAGAATTAGCACATGATGGAGCAAGAACACTTCTGAGTAAATAACCCAGACTTGGTGACACAAGCAATAGAAGTATATTCCTTTAACATCAGATGGGCAGAAGTCTTATATCAGAATGTGATTGGGGATAGTTCCTCCTCATAACTATGAGGACAAAACCTGCCCTAGATCTCAATCCATGGCTTGTAGATGACTTCCTTCTCCCCTGTCTTATGCCATGCCTTCTGTACAAGTTCCCCCTTCTTAAAAAATTGTTAGTCAGATTAAATCAGAGCACATCCTAATGACCTCATGTAGCCTTTAAATTTTCTTGATTCTGTAACCAAATACCTGACAAGAAGCAACTGAAGGAGGGATAGTTTATTATGGCTCATGGTTTGAGGGGCTATGGTCCATCACAGAAGGCAATGTACAGCCGAGAGCCTTCACCTTCTCACATCTCACTGAACAGGAAGTAGAGATCAAGAACAGAGAGGAAATCGGGCCAGGCTATTCAACCCCAAGGCCTGGCCACAGTGATGCACTTCCTCCAGGAAGGCTCTACTTCCCATAGGTTCTACAGCCTTCCAGAACAGCACTGTTATCTGTGGACCAAGTGTCATATGCAGAAGCTTGCAGATATTTCACATTCAACCCTCACCACTCATTCTAATCCAAAGGCCACTGTCACTATGAGACGTCACTCACAAATATGAGCACATCACAGGTACTGGGACTTGGAATTCAACATGAATTGTTAGGCAAGGGGAGAACACAGTCCAGTCCAGCACTGCTACAACATGACAGATCTTTGAAGACTTAAGCTAAGAGAACAACTCAGACACTAAAGAGCAGATAAATTCTGAAACACTAAAATGACCAAATCCATGGAAACAGAAAGTAAGACAGATGTTACCATGGTTTGGGGGAAGATGCAATGGGAAGGTGTTTCTGAATGGAGACAGTTTAATGTTGATTAAAAGTCTGAGAAATTGAACCTAGTGACTACAGAACAGTACTGTGGATGTGTGGTGCCAATAAACCATACACTTAACAGTAGTCGGGGTGGAAAACTCTACATTGCATATATTGTTTCACAGTGAGAAATAATACCCAGTGAAATCTGCAAAAAGAAATTATCTGCAATTTATGCTCTCACATCTGAAAAAAATGTTGTTACAGCAAAAAAAAAATATTTGTATTTTTCTTGCTTTCCAAGACAAGATATTTCTATTTGCCCTTAATTGTTCCCCCTTGAATTTTATGCCACTTACAGGGACACCAGTCATTACTTTAAGATGGAGGCAGGTCTACTAAAAGCAAAATGAGAAATAAGATGACTGAGGAATGAATCATTTTTAAATATGGTACTAAAATCAGTCTTTTCAGGTAAAGTGGACAATATTTAATTTAAATTTGACAAAACAATAATTAAATGGTTTGCTTGAAATTTTCCTTGTGATCAACAAGCTGTCTTCTAGACCCAAAGACATATCATCTTTGGGGATTTCAGTTTGGTAGATGAGTTTACTTCCATATCAAAGGGCTTCATCATATATTTAAAAATGAGCCTCAGAGTTTAACATACAAAGATTAAGAATTCTTGCCATGGGCAGCATTTAAGATTTAAAAAGACAGCCAGAACCAGTGAGTGACCCACCTGCAATGGGACTTGCACGCCTCTCTGGATTCTGTCCCCTGGGATTCTTCCTTAGGTCCATGCCATTCCATCTTCTTGTCTGCCCCCCACTGCTGGGCCCTGTCCCCAACCCTGGTGGACTTCCACCACTCAGGAGCAGACCACACCAGCCAGAACCTGTGAGTGACCCCCCTGCCCTTCCTTAGAATTTGCCTCCTGGCATCTTTCCCCAGGCCCAAGCTGTCTTTTGGAGGGAAGCAAGTGCTTTTAACCTCTAAGCAAGATCTCCAGCCAAAGAGGATATTCTGTGATGCAGCCTTATACAGTCCACACCTATGGTACAACTTTGAACTGTCTTTCCCATTGCTTTAATCAATAATAACCTCACTTCCTTCTACATAGCTTTTCTCAGCTGTGGAATGAGGATGATAACAGATATAATAAGGAACAAAGTATGCATTCAGTAAAACATTCAACAAAGAGAAGCTAGTGATGGTGTTTTTCTCATATCTTCCAGAATTTTACCAAATGCTTAAGAATATTGACACTTACTTCACCTCTGTATCTACAGAGTTATTCACAAAGGGGGATGCTGAGTAACTAAAACATTGTGAATCCACCAAAGTACAGTGGTTTCACCAATAACCAGTTTACTATTTTGAAGTCTAGGCTTTGAAGGAAAGATCCAGTTCTAGTACTACTTATGACCATCGAACCTACTCTGTTTCCTCACCCAGAAGATGGTGACAATCACTTTTTTCCCTGTCTACAGTTTGCTATGAGTCAGACAAAAGGTTGTCTATAGGAGCACTTGATCATGATTAAAGTCTTTAAACCCAGCAATATCCTGGAGGTGGGTACTACATGTCTGTTTTGCTCATCACAGTGCTCTTGGGTCCTAGTTGTTTGACTAGAACACTATAGGTACCCAATTAATATAGGTGGATGTAGAGTGGACAAATGAATTATCATTGCTTCTACTGAGCAGGAGTTTCTCACAGCAAATGTTTCCTGAATACCTTCCAAACTGCTGCAGTCCTCAGGACAGGAACTTGAGATGGTGGTTGTCACTAACCCCTACTCCTGTTTGTCTTTGACTCCAATAATAAAACAGATCCTAGATTCTAGAAGGGACTGGTGTCCCTTAAATTCAACAACTATAGGGAAGAACTCGGTTGCTAGATTGCTATCATTATAAAGGAAGTTGTCATTGATCCCTGGAATGCCCCCAAAGGCCCTTTCCCCAGAACAAATCTATGGACTGTGTCATGAATTCAAATTCACACAGAAAAATACATGCCTATATCATCAATAATGTCAAGTCAAAGCCTGGCCCCTCTGCTGGTGTCCATTTTTACTCTATGACTGCTATGTGGCCATCCTGAAGTTCATCTTGGCCTCTCCTATGTTGCTCAACAAAAATCAGGCCACCTTGTGGAATCTTGCCTGGAACAATGAAGAAATAGTTCCAGGAGCCACTATCTATTTAGCTACAAAGAAAATTAGTGAAAACCTTTTTAAAACTTCAGATTCAACACTCAGTTTATTACAGAGAATGAATAAGAAAGAAAATCAGCCAGACATGCACAAGATACAGTCCAGGGAAGACTTGAGTAGGATCCCCTACCATCTTTTCCCCACATACTCATGGGCATTTTCCTCACTTGACATCCATTTGTAACAAGATGTATAGAGCATCATCAAACAGTGAAGTATTTATGTAAGCACGATGGATGATGTATGTATGTATGTATGTATGTATGTATGTATGTACAGATGGATGGATGGATGGATGGATAGATAGATAAATGGATAGACAGATGGATGGATGGATTGGAGAATGGATGGGGTAGATGGATTCTAAGTGATTGATCTAGTTTACAGATCATCTGGGACTGAAAATGTCAAAGCCATACTCTAAATCCCACAGTGTTTCTTCTTGTGTTTTCATTGCCAATCAAAATTGGATTATTACTGTCTGGATAGACAAAGAACCAAGCAAACAAAAATTACCTTCCAGCAATCAAGGGTAAAGGCCAGACTTGCTTTAGGGCAAGGCTAAACCCTTTATTGCATACATATATTACTGCATTTGTATTCACACAGGTAATACAAACTGTATATAAATTCATAGATAAGAGGCCAGTGATATTGCTCAATGGGTAAAGGAGTTTGCCACTAAGCCTGATGACTTGCTTTTGATTCCCAGGAGCCACAAGGTAGAACCAATTCCTGAACCAATACCTCTGGCCCCCCATGCCCATAACCACAGGCACACATATGAACACACAAGTAAATAAATAAATGAATATAAAAGATTTTAAAATCAAATCTATAATAAAAATTGAATAAATCAAACTAAATTCTTAGCAGGCAGCATTGCCTGAACTAGACTACATGAACCCCTTCTGTATTTCTCTGTTATTTGCTAATCTATATCTCCATGTTATTGATGAGAATAATTAATTACCTGTAAGCATGTAGAGAATAAAAGGTAAGAGGAAGCAAAGTCTATTGAGGCTGCCAGGCCAGCATATGTGACACCAGGTCTGAGGGACACAGGAGACTATAAATAGGGTGGAATCTGCTGACTAAACTTGGTTGGAATGGCATGGACTGGCTGTGTCACAGGAATTCAGAGTCAGGAAATCCCAATGAGACCACAACAATGGGGGTCAGAAGCAAGCAAAGGGCAGAGCAATCTGTCTGAGATAGAAGGGATCATCAGCCTAGGAGCAGGTTGACCTTCAGTAAGAAAGCAAAGTTGCCTGAGTCCTACCAGAAGGTCAACAGGAACAGAGGCCAGGTAGAGATGGTGGAGCTCGGGGCTTGGCCTTGAAAATGAGGAAAGGAAAGTGGAGTCAGAAGAGTAGGAAGGACTTTGTTCCTTCCCTCTTTGGGGGCTCCTCTGCCCAGAACTCTGACCAGGAGCCAATAGAAGCCGGTGACAAGGTCACCTGCCCCTCCCAAAGGTCACTCTATAGTCTTGATCTGTACTCTTGTTCAAGTCACACTGAGGAATATCCATCTCAGCGCCCCATAGCTCCCTGATACATCCCTACCACAGTGTACAGAACAAGGCCCATCTGTCTGCCCAACAAAATGCATCTCGGGACCCTTCCTTTGCAGGGCCCAGAACCCCAGCAAAGGAAAGGCCTGGCAGTTTTGACTTGAGAAATATAGCCACAGTCTCCCTCTGCATAGACTGCATAGACAAACAAAAATTGGCAAACAAAGGAAACAAACACATCCAGGGAAGACCACATGATATGATCTTACTCTACACTCTGGTTAGTATGAGGCACAACCTGTAGTGTAAGCAGTACGGTTTTTTCACCCGCCGCCGCTGGTCTTGTCCCACCGCCGCGACAGCCCCAAATAATGCACAGAGACTCTGTATTTGATACAATGCTATTGGCCAGGTGCTAGTTTCTTATCGGCTAGCCCTGTCTTAAGTATTAACCCATTTCTATGTATTTCCACGTGGTCTTACCAGCGAGAGGCGGCTGGCGGTTCTATTCTCTCCAGACTCTCCATGTTGACTCTTCCTCCCTACATCCTATTTCCTCCTTGTCTCCTAGCCCCTCCTATCTTCCTTTCCTATTGGCCAACAGTGCTTTATTCATTAACCAGTATGAGAAACATATATACAGAATGACATCTCCCATCACTGTAGGGTTTCCTAGACTCACTCTTCAGCTTTCCCTGGCTCCTGTGTTCCACCGAGCTACACTTGGTAGAGTTCTCACAGGCTTTGTTCTCCTATTCAACAGCAATTTGAACCTCAGTCTGACTCAGCTGACTCCAAAGTCACCTATCGTGGAGTAGTACTTCCTGAACAGTAAAAGAAACTGAGTCTTTCCAGAGGAACTTCACTCTTTTTCAAGTGTGAACCTCAAGCTAAGAAACTATCATTTGGCTACCAAAAACACGTCATTCATTCTAGGCACAGACTATGGTACTGGACACTATGGGACAATGCTCAGAGCATTAGAAAGATAGTATTCCCATGTGACCTTGAGTGCACTTTGGTCCTGGCTCTTAAATAGGCACAGAAGGTGGTGGTTAACATTGGCCTCACCTGATGATTGGTGAGCCAAGGACAGGGACAGAGACAGGGTTATTTTGGTGCCCCAAGCACCCAGATGAGCACAGAGACAGAGAAGAAAATAACTGTTGTGGGGAGGAAGAGCAAGAAAGGAAAGCAGAGAAATGGAAGGCACAAAATGGGTCCTGTCATCCCTTCCTTCAGCTGTAAAACCATGAACTCAGCCTCTATAAGGTAAGGAATGCCCCTCCCCATTCCCTATACCTAACACCCAGGACTCCACCTTCAGGGGACCTTAGCCAGGAGTCTCTAATACCTGTCATTGAGTCTCTGGGACAGTTTAGGCAATTGCCTGGCCCAGAACTGATTACTGCTTATTCTTTCCAGCCTCCAGGGAGAGCTGGGAATCTGCTGGACAAGATGACTAGGAGCTGGCAGTGGTTAGAGATGCACACAGACTTGGTAACAGCACCACAAGGTGCTTCACTCAGGGTTCCTGTATAGCGGGAGAGAACTGCAATTGCTACCAGTGATAGGGAGATGAAACGAGATGCAGCATGCTGGGTGATAATTGTCCTCATACATGCTCATCAACACAGGGTCATTAGATGGGGGTGGAAGATGAATGTTGAGAGAGGCTGCCAAACATTGAGTGAGAGAATTAGGATCCTCCCAAAACATCCAGACAGCCTGAAGCAAGATAACCAGTGGGACAGATGATGGCAAGCTGTGTGCTTGGGTCCTGAAACATAGCTGCCTATTCGAGGGTGACATAGCTTGACCCTCGATATGTGCAGGGTATGGGACATCTGGCAGGCGAGGTTAGGACAGGAGACGGGGGGAATGTCAGAATGGTGTGGCCACCCTGTCCTCCTATGTTTGGAGCAGAAACCCTCAAGCTTCATTTAAAGATTGGAAAATTCTGAGGACAATGGGAGAAAGGGGGCTGGAGCCATGCCATGGGAGAGACAGTGGAACCAGCTATGTTTAACCCGAAGAAGCAGCTCAGAGCTACCGTCAGCCATCTGACACACTGTCAGGGAAAAAAAAAATCCTGCCTAGTGCCATGGGGAGAAGCCAGAGTTGTGTAGGTGACATAGAGGCAGAGGTGGCCTTGGGGAAAAAATACTGATGCTAACATATAGTCAGTATCTATTGACGAAAGGCTTTCCTCGGAGAGACTGAGCTGCCCATCACAGTGAGGAATCAAAGACAGGGAGTTAACCACTAAAGAGTCCTCCAGTGGGTCTAAGCTAGCAAAGGCCACACCCTCAAGGGCCTCTGACCTTCAGCAGTAACCAAAAGCACCCAAGTCTCAGTTCTCTAACTAAAGAATGGACGCTGTACACTTTCAAGCCCTGGGGCCCACGGGCTCCTTTTCCTCCACTCAGTCCTTAGGGCCTCACATCAGCTGGAGCCCAGGGACAACAGCTTGAGGGAGTCCTCAAGGTAATTAAGTCCATGTCATCTGCAAGGCAGGGGCATGTTTCTTCAAATTACCATTTTTATGGCAGATTATGAACTTTTGTCTCTGGGGTCCTGTGCTCCAGCAAGGTAATTTATGTCAAATTATGACCAAAATAGAATGGTGCACTAGGACCCAGAAAGGGAACTCTTAGTAAAAAACACACATCAGTGGTCTCCACTATCCCTGGTCATCCCCCACCACTGAAAGCTGCAGGGCACTGTCTTTCCAACGAGCCATGCAAAGTTGGAGATGACAGGCAAACCCAAACCTGAGTAGGAGGTGAGACACACCACAGAGGCAGACAGGTCTGTGCCTGAGTCTTGGACAAGACTGAACAGCAGGACCTCAGAGCACAAGCACTTCCAGAAGGAACCTGCTCCTTTTACTTAGCAAGCCATGAACACATGAGAGGTGGTTGTCCCCATTATGACAGGCAGTGCAAAGAGAGTAAGTAGCAAAGCAACTCCTCCCCTGTGGTATCTGAGGACATCAGAGCCCAGGGAGGTTGTGGTCATGAATCAACAGTACTAAATGGCAATTTCCTCTGAATTAAAGCCTTCCATCATTAATGGAAGCATGGTAAGATTCAGTTAGTTCTAAAGGGAAATTCATTAAGACTTGGGAAGCAAAAAACTCATAAATCTCAGAAGTCCCTAAAATTCACCAGGTCCCTTCTTCAAGTTAACATTAGGACTACAAAAAGCCTGTCTGAAGTTCTGCAGTATGCTCTCCTTCTGTGAGTGTCTCCCATGATGGGATGGGTTTTTGATGATATGGCTACCTTTGAGCTATGTGCTCACCTATACTCCTAAAATTAAACTCAACAAAATCACCACGCTAGACTTTGGTGATATTGTTACTTTGGTAGGTCTTCAATTCCCTCTCTGGGGTGAAAAGACATTTGTGTATGCCTCTCCCCAGAAAAGTGTCACAGCAAAGCTGAAGTTAAGAACCAGGTTTCCTTCCACGCTCAATGTTCTCAGAAATGTCATCACCCTGTGGGCCCAGAAACACCAAGTCATTCCCTAAACCCTCCGCTCTCTGCCCCTCTCATCTCTGTGACATCTTTTATACAGTTACAATGTGATAAGAACAAAACTTACTAGGGGACAAGGAACACACAATGTGTATGCTTAAAGGAAACAAAGTAGGCAGCACCCTATCGCCTCCTGTACCAAATGTCCCCTTCTGGAGGAAATGTACACAGAGGAGATGTGAGAACAAAACAATGGAAACATGGGGGAGAAATGAGATGAGTGGACTATGTCCACATCCTCAAACAAATAAACCAACTTGAGATGGATTAGTGGACCAGAATATCAGGCTTCAACCTCTTCCATTCTGAAGTACTTGCAACTTATTGACACAACTCCACAGAGTAAATAAGCAAGGTGCCAGACAGGGGCGCTGTAAGCACTGAGACAACTTTATACCGACTGCTGTGAGTGTGGCACTGGAGCTAGAGGTGCATTGTACTGATAACCCTCTCCAGTGTGTGCTTGAAACTGTCTATGCCCAAGACTGAAAGGAGATGCTGTGGGTATTCTGAGCATCGCCACTAATGTCACAGCCTAAAGGAGAATTTTAAGAGGACAGAATAAATGTTCTAAAAAGTAAAGGCCATTGTTGGCATCCAGGATTACACATGTATGAGTTTTTCTGGAAGGCATCTGGGAAAATTGCCACTGAACAGGACAGGAAGTGGGGAAAGTTCTCCTTAACTGATATGGCAGAAATATGTTCCTTAAAAGCAAACACACACACACACACACACACACACACACACACACACACACACACAATACAGAGAAACACTATCTTGAAAAAAAAAAAGTGAGGCATGCTTATAATCCCAATACTGGTGAGGCAAAGACAGATAGATCCCTGGGGCTCACTGGCCAGATAGTGGAGCCAAGCCAATGAGTTCCAGACCAGTAAGAGAGACCCTAGCTCAAAATCAAGGTGAGCAGTGTCCTGAGTAAGGACACATGAGGTTGTTCTGTGGCTTCCATATGCACATACCCACATGCATATGCACACACATATGCACAGGCACACACCACACACATACACAGAGTGTTGATCCTTGTCATCTCTTCCTGGACACCAACTGCCTCATTGACCTCCTTGGTAGGAAGAAGTTCCCATGGAAGCCTATAGAGATGGAAGAGGGGTCTCATCCCTTGATGATCAGTGTGCTGGGTTGCTATGCCCAGGTGATAGTGATATCCCCAGCCTGCACCCAGACACTCCCATGTCTTCTCTAAATAGAAGTCTTGTCTGACAATGTCTGCCCTTCAGTTGCCTGCAGAAGCCAGGCAGAGAGTCCAAGCTGATGAGTTATAAGCTAATTTTTACCTGGGTCCACCTGTCAATGTCAGTTTCCATGGGTAGTGCAGATGCATGGCATATGATACCATAGTCTGTCTTTGGGGCAGACTGTCTGGTGAGTGTGGCAAGAATCATTGGCCCCTGGGAAATAGGTTTGAAGGACCTAAACTCTGAGCATTAGACAAATCTACCACATTGCATCCTCTGTTTTCTTCAGACACGGATGGCTGTTTCAGGGTCTCACTTTGATACAGCCTGTGTTTAATGCCTATCCAGCACCAGTTAACAAAAAGAGAGGCAGCCTGGGGCTCCACAGATCTACAGACAATAGACCCAGCTAATATGAAATAATTTAGTTTGACCACCACCATTTCTTGTTCTGCAGTTACTTCCTATTGACTGGATTTCTCATGTACAGGATAAGACTATGGAAAGAAATGTCACCTAATGACAACTCAAATATTATGCAGATCTTGAAGAAACAGTGATACAATAAAGGCAGAGCTACTGACACTTCTATGGATCCTTCTTGAACCTCCTTAGCGCCGTTCAACACTGAGACAGGACACAGGGGCATTCCAGGTGAAAAGAGCCATGGGGAATAGTTTGCCCAGCTTCCTTAGCTCTGCTAAAGTCTAGGACCACACAAGCATAATTTGTAGTTGTTTAAAGGCTTTCCTTAGTCACCAAGAGCTCTAGGAGTCATCCTTTTGGCTTCCTTCCAATCTCATTGATCATGTCCATTCATCATAGTTACAACATAGAGATCGAGCCAGCCTGCAGAAATGAAGATATCCCAAAGATACACTCTCTATTGTCTCTTCTTCTGATTATCCAACTACAGGGGGAAAAATGGACCCAAAAGAAATGAAAATTTCTTTGGATTCTCATGCCAGAAGAAGTAAAGGGCACCAGCCAGCAGGGAGTTTGTCTCCCTGGAAGATATTTCACAGAGTTTCAACAACTTGTCTCAACCTTACATAATGAAACTGAAGCTCTGACAATGATAGGTTCAATGGTAGTTGGACTACCCCCTTATGGGATAGCTTATACATGCACATCCTTGGCCTTCTAGTTAAACTCTATTCTTACATTAGGATCCTTAAGAAGAATGCCAGGAGTTCACTGAATTTCTTTGTCTCTCTTCCCAATGTGACCACATTGAATAAGTCTCACTTTTGTACTTTCCACTTGGCTAATTAAAAATGGGTGGCTGGCCAGAGGCCATGTTTGATGTCCATGGTCTGTGCTGCCACCAAAAATCATGCTCCCACTGGCTATAAAAGGGCAAGGAAGGTTCTTTTGCAGTGGTATCCATGACAGCAGACTCGCCGTTGAGAGAGACATAGAAGTCTTCTGTGACAACCTCACTCCCACCCCACCACCCAAAAAAGTAACAGCTTAGACAGGAAGCAATCGAAGGGAACCCTTAAAAGTTGTGAGAAGAGTGCTGTAGTGTAGCTCTCCACAACTGATGGCTCCTGGCATGAGTGGGAGTATAGAAAGACTTGGTTTTCTTTAAGGGCTGGCAACTGGGGGTTTCACTCTGCTTCGGTGAGTATGTGGGCAACACAAAGTAGACTTTTCCTCCTTCTCTTCTTCACCCTGTTTTTGGGGGAGGGCAGGGGAGAGATCACAAGGGTTAGGGTAGAACTGAGGACCGGAAAGTGAATGTGATTAGGGTATATTATGTGAAATTAACAAATAACCAATAAAAAATATTATGTTGGAAAGAAGAAGAAAATGGGTAGCTGGGTCTGACTTGGAGCACAGGTTATAACCAAATTTGGCAGCATCACCATTCTCACTATCACTGCCACACCCATTGTCAGCACCATCCCTATGATCAGCGAGGTCAACACTGTCTTAGCTAGGGTTTCTATTACTGTGCAGAGACTCCATGATCAAAGCAACTTTTATGAGGGAAAATATCTAATTGGTACTTAGTTACAGTTCAAAGGTTTAGTTCATTATCAACATGGTGGCATGCAGGCAGACATGGTGTTGGAGAGGGATCTTGAGAGTTCCACATCCTAATACACAGGCAGTAGGAAGAGAGAAAGCCACTGGACATGGCTTGAGCTTCTGAAAACCTCAAAGTCCACACCCAGTGACACACTTCATCCAACAAGGTCATACTACTGCAGCAAGGCCATGCCTCCTAGTAGTGCCACTCTCTGGTTACTAAGCCTTCAAATATATGAGTCTATGGGAGCCATTTCTATTAAACCACTGCAGCTACCATCATCATCTCCAGCATCATCTCCATACTTACTATGACCACCATCACTAATACACTTCTACCATCGTAGCCATCACCACCATCAGACATATCAGTGGCACCATCCTCATCATCATCAGTATCATCACCATCCTACATAGCCATTATTACCACCCTCACTGTCACCTCATCATTATCACTGTCACTATGCCATCAATACTATCAGCTATCACTGCATTCCCACATTTACCATCCACTTTTTATCCTCATCATAACCCACTGCTGTGATTATCACCATCACCACTAGCATCATCATCATCATCATCATACTCACTATCATCATGGTTGTAACTATCAGCATCATCACCACTGACAACCATTATTTTCATTACTGGTACCACCAATATTTGACCATATTTACCCAACACCATGAGTCAGATGCTGTGCTTGGTATCTCTCCAGTTGTTTCAGTGAACACCACAGAGGCAGAGATTCTGGCATCCAGCCACAGGTGATGAAGCACCTTGGAAGGGTCCAGCTACTTGTCCATGTGAAGTAACCAGTGGTGTCTGTGGCTGGAGCTCAAGTGAACTCTGCTATCATTGATTCAGCCAATGATCCAGCTTAGCCTCTCCTGTTTCTTCTCTGGGTTTCAACACTGCCTAGCCAATCTGCCTGCCCCCTGCTTTCCCTGAATCCCATGAAAACTAAGCCATTATCTCTAAACCACCAGCATAGTCTGCAGTGCTTAAATATGCCCTGGCACTTTACTTACCAACCAAAGTCTTTTAAAGGGACCCCACCATTCAAAAGATTAATATAAACTCCTTGCACCTGTTAGGATTCTTCCATAGACAACCTGAGTGAACCAATAAAGGAAAACTCCAGGAACAGACAGTTCAACAGAAGGACCCTGTGGAGCATCCCTGAGCTGAAGTGCGGGGACACAATGATACAGCTAGTACTCCTGATTAATTTGATGGGCAGAAGAATGATAAAGAAATGTGAGAGTGGGGGAATGAATATCCACACCTGGAAGGCATCGGTGGTTGTAAACAGCACTGTCAACATCCCAGCAGTTGCTTCAGATGCCCCAAGTGCATGAGGCTCTAAATCACACATACTCTCCACCCCTCTACTTCCTCAATAAACTCCCAGAATGCTCATTTTTCAAAGGCTTTCATTGCTTTCAAACCATAGATAAAGTAAGGAATGCACCACCCGGGGTCCAAGTCACTTCTACTTCTAGTTGCACAATTACCAAGTACAAGGCACAGTAGCCTTCCTCCCTCAGGCTGTTCCCATAGCATGGTCCCATCCCGCAACTTGAACTGCCCTATGTTCAAAAAGAAAAAAAAGAGCCATATTCCATAAACACTGTATAATTCCAAATTAAATTACTGCAGATCATAATCACATGCTTGACTTAATATCAAAATGAGCCACACCTAACTGTAATACATGATGAGACACCAGGGCACTGACTGTTTGACAGAACCCAGAACCCTGTATGTGAGCATGCTAGGCAAGGAATCTGCCACTGAGCCATGCCCCCAGTAAGAAGCCCTGGGTTTCAACAGCTACCACTCATAACTTATTAAGTATGTTCCAAACACATATAATTAGAAGGAAGTTGAAAATTAAACAGGTAAGAACTGGAATTAACTACCCAGCAAACAGAGAGTGCAGTGGACGTAAATTGGGATATATTGGTGTAGACTAGAACACATGAGTATTCACTCAATCTATACTCCATGGGGAAGACCCTAGAAACTTTCCCAAAATTAACCAGCATGCAGGAGAACACTGAGGCTCAGAAAGGCTGAGGGTCTGGTTTTTAGACTACCTGTAGTTGTATATGAATGACCTGTACAGACTCGGGGCTTCTGGTCTTCACATCTAGTATGTACCCACTTTTCCTTTCATCTATTCCTCACAAAACCCTCCCTAACTCTTCTGTACATTCTCCTCCAAAGTGAGCTGTCTGCTCAGACACCACTCAGAGGAAGCTGTGGGGCAGATGGGTGAGCTCAAGGCATAGTGGCTTTGCTAAGTGCTTGGCACCAACACACCATCAGGCTGCCAAAACTCTCCTGCACTCATTAGACCTCAAGTCCAAGGTCATCATATCATTTTCCCAAGAGTAGTGAAATGGGCCCCAGAGGGGGAAAACATCTGGAAAGCAGAAAGCAACATATACTACACTTGGAGCCAGAGAAAATCTCCCACATTGTACTAACAAACATTGGACTCAACTTGGAGATCAATGGAAGAATGGAATTTGGGTGGGGATAGAAGTTAGAGGCAGAGCCAGGATCTGGAGTAGAGCCAAGACCTTGAAGTGAGCCACTGACAAGTCCCACACAGGACACCTCTCCTCATCCACCTTTGTTACTTCCCAAAGGCGTCACCTACTAATACCTTCATTCACCATATTCAGGGTTAGGGTATCAGCTATGAATTTGGGAGAAGAGATACAAAATTTCAATGTACAACCACCCTGCATACCAAAGTAGCTTGCCAACCAAATTCAGAAGAAACATTTGTATCAAAGGCAAAAAAAGTGTCTCATTGGTCAAATGCAAAGGAAGGTTCTCATTGATCAAACCCAAAGGAAGCTTCTTATTGCCTACACCCAAAAGATACTGCTCAGTGGCCAAACCTAAAGGAAGTCAGAAGAAATGGAAACCCAGAACACACAGAAAAATCGGGGAAAAATACCTGAAGCTCTAATGGGGGTCCAAATAGAATAGATCCACCTCCCCCCCACACACACACACATGTGGGAATTCCTCTATAGGTTCTGCTGACAGTGTATAGACTTAGAGCACCCTGAGTTCCCCTCAAGGTCACCTGACTGCTTAGCCTCTTTCCTCACAGCATTCCCCTTTTCTTAATCTGCTCCCTTCTCACTTTGAACTTATCCTTCCCTAATTATACAGAGCCATTTAGAAAGCATCCTGCCCTCTGTCCCAAGGCAGTCACCTCAACATGTCTCCTGGCTGTGCAGTGCCCTCCCAGGAGGCCATCTGGTAAGCGGCTTTCTCATCTCGTTTTACATGTTTGTCATTCCCATTGCACTGCTCAAAACCCTTATTATCTGCAAACCCCTACTTGGAGAGAGTTGCAATGATAATTTTCCCTAATTGATCTGAATAAACACGTGTCTGTCATCACAAATCCCATCCCCTCATGAATCATTTGCTCCGTTTACATAGATGAGCTCCAGGGCAGAGCCAAGGTGGCTTTGCTGTCACTGTGAGGGGCAGCCACTGAGCAGATCTTTCTTTGACAGAATGCTCTCTGATCCAAGCTGAAGGAATGAGAAAAATAAGCAGATGCTTGGAGCCAAGAGGATTTTCATGTTTCTATAATCAGATCGGATCTGGTTCCCAGTGAGAGTTTGGATTCCCTCGTGCCCACAAGCAGCCACAGACCCAAAGCCACCTGCCCACATCTATACACCAACGCCTGGGGGAAGATCGTGCTGGCTTCTACAGCCTGGCTGGTCTTGAATGCATTCTGAGGCTGGAGAAGTGATTTGGTTGGTGAAGAATTCGGCACACAAGCATGAGAGTCCTATCTTCAACATCCATGTAAGAAGTCCAGCATGGCTGAGAACCTATAAACCTAACACTCACTAAAGCTCACGAGGCCACCTGTCTAGCCAACCAGTGAGTTGAGCACAGTGAGTGACTCTATCCCAAAAAATAAGATCAAAGAAGACACACAATATTAACCTTTGGAGTCCATGTGCACAAGCACACAAATCACATATGCATACACACACACACATATGCATACACACACACACACACACACACACACACACACACAATGCTCTATACTAAAGAAGGCAATACTGTGCCATAGAAACCTCAGTGTATATCTTTCTCAGCATCCTCTTTCTAGGGACAGGGTGATCATTGACAGATGGTTTAGATCTTGGTAAGAAAGAGAAGCCAAGACCTTGATATTCCTGACAAGCTTTAGGCAGGATTCCAGCTAGAGTAGACAGAAAGTCTTTGGCCCATACTATGTATCCAAAAACTACCCCTGCCTGGTGGTGTCTTACCAATTTCATATGTGACCTTGAACCAGAGTCTAACATGTATACAAATGATGGATGGTACATTTGGGTGTTTTGCTGTCTGTGTCCCTTCTCCCTTGTATGATGTAACATCTACATTTTCCCAGGAAAACTAACCATACACTGTTGTGACATAGGATACCTGGAAAAAGAAACTCAGGCTCAGTGCTGCAGAGGGTTTTGGTCCATCGTGCTGAAGAAAGTGTGACAGAACATTCAGTTCATGGTGATGGGAGCATGTTGCAGAGGCCGTTCCCATCACTGTACACCAGGAGACAGTGTGTTGGGAAATGGGCCCAGAGCAGCATCTGACGACCAACTTCTGATAACAAGGTCATACTTTTCAAAGTTCCTATAACCTTTCAGAACGAGGGTGAAGCCTACAGAGTTTGAAAAACTTGCCCCAGGTCCCAGCTTCAACCCAGTGCTTGGTAGGTAAAGCTTGAGCAGGATAGCAGTGCGTCTCCCCTGGGGTCATCAGGAGCAGTAGAGATTGCTAGGAGACCTTGGCTGGCAGCTACTGGCGGGAGGTAGACTGGTCATAATGAAAGGAAGTTTTGTATTTTCCTCTTTCCGTTCTGTGAAATGAGGATAACACGGTCCCTGAAGCCAGGTGGCATGATAAAGCATGAGGTGTCACAGTTCCCGTATCAATAGACAACTGGGGAGGCTGTGGGTACAGTAAACTTGCCTTGTTTAACCACTGGGATCAGAAAACAAGACAAGCGCTGGGCAGGGTTGATGTGTGTGTATCTGATGCCCCCTGGTGGGCAAACTGTGACCTCACTGCTTGGGTTTGCAATGTTTCCTGCAGTCCAGAATAAAATCATTTCATATTCTACAGGCAAAGAAACTGAGGATTGATAAGAGAACAAACGTATATAATATGAAAGAAGATTCAGGGGGGAAAGGCTCAAGTGTGTGGGAGGGGAGGAGAGGGGAAGGAACCACAACTAAGGATGCCTGAAACATTGCAAACACACTATTTTATACATTTATTTAAAGTGTAATTTTAAAAGTAAAGACAATCATTTGAATAGAGGTGCCCTTATGGGTAGATAATACTTCTCTAAGAAGCCATGGGTAATTAAATGAAAATACTGCCCTAAGTTCTGTTGGTTGGGGAGGCCCCAGTGTCCCCTAAAGCAATGCATACTGTTGAAATTGATCCCAGTAGCCCACCAGAACTTGATGATAAGATTCTTTATCTGAAGACACTAGCCACACACTTTGAACACAGAGACATTAAGCTAGCACCGAGAGCTTGCTCCCCACTGACTAACGTTCATAGTGTCAGAAGGTGCTATGCACGCTGCTGAAGGAAGAAAGCCAGCAACAGCCCTACCCAACCCTTCAGGAAACAACACTGACCCACCCGGCAAGATGTACCCACTGGTGAATGGTGGCATGGCTAAGATGGGAGCAACCAACTACTTTCTAATTGGATTTGAAGCCCATTCCACGTGAAGATACCCATACCTGATACTTAAAACCTGGTCAAGAGCTCATGGAAGGGGAGGTCATAAGCCATCGAAAAGCCTAATACTATTGGTTTTGCTAAATGGACAAGTTGCCCAGCCTCGTGCAAAACACTCCTGCTACTGTCAGCCTCCCCCACAGGAACTTCTTACTGTGCACTGCTTAAGACAGCAGCTCAGACTGGTCAAAGTGCCAAGACTGGTGAGGAGCTCCTCCCTGAGCGGCAACATCTGGATCATCTCCCCCAGCTCAGGGAACATCACAGAAGATGAGGCAGGAAGAATGTAAGAGTAGGTAAATTGGAGACGTGCTACAAGAAACTGTCTTCTGGCCAGGACACAGCCATTACACCCATGAACTCTCTATTTCTGTGGTTATCCACCCAAGACCTGCACAAAACAGGGCATGTCATCATGGATAGAAAAGGGGATCATGAGACCCTGTCCTTCCCTGAGGGACTATTAATAGTTGACGGTTGCTGAAGGAAGAGGACTCATTTGTCTCAGTTGTGTAATCACTTATAAGTTGCCAAGTCAGTAGGCAAGATTTCACCCAAGCTCAAGCAAGAAACGCTAGCTGAACTCACACACAAAATAGAGATGGAACGTGGGACCACCTGTAATTTCCACCGGCTTGGTCCCTGACCCCGCCTCCAGTCCTCTGCTGGAGTCCCAGGCCCCTCCCAGAGATCCGCCTATCTCTGCGGGTCCACTTGGAGTTCCTGCAGGCAAGATCCTTGACCCCCAAATCCGGGCCCTGCCAAAGAACGAGGTCTCAGCTGGAGAGCGCCAGTTTCCAGTGAGATCCCACTACCCTGCAAAACCTTCTCAAGTTCCAGTCCAGCCCTCGTCCTCTTCTCCCGGCTATTGGCCAGAGAGAAGCCTCCTAGAGAGCTTGGACCACACAGAGATACAGACATTGAATCTTTGATCCACATAAGCCCATCTGGGAAGGACCATAGAGAGAGGGAAGAGACACCACCAACACCTACAGGAAGAAACTATGGGAAGAAGGCAATACAAGAGAACACCTAACAACAGAAAGACAAACATGACACCACCAGAATCTAGGGAATCTACACCAACTAGAATGGAACACAACAACAAAGCAGAGGAAGCAGAAGGGTATGACTTAAAAATCACCATCATAAAAATGATAGAGGCCCTCAAAGAAGATATGAGAAAATCCCTTAAAGAAATAGAGGAAAAAACAAACAAAAAAGTGGAAGAAATGAACAAATTCCTTAAGGAAAGTACAGAAAGCCAAGAAAAAACAATTAACCAGGTGAAGGAAACGGTTCAAGATTTGAAAACCGAAATTGAGAAAATAAAGGCAACACAAATGGAAGGAAAGCTGGAAATTGAAAAGCTGGGCAAAAAATCGGAAACCACGGACACAAGCATAACCAATAGAATTCAAGAGATGGAAGAGAGAATCTCAGGCGCAGAAGATAAACTAGAAGAAATAGATTCATCGACCAAAGAAAACCATAAATCCAACAAATCCTTAACACACAATATCCAGGAAATGTGGGACACCATGAAAAGGCCAAACCTAAGAATAATAGGCATAGAGGAAGGTGAGGAAGCCCAGCTCAAAGGTGCTGAAAACATATTCAACAAAATCATCGAGGAAAACTTTCCAAATCTGAAGAAGGACATGCCCATGAAAGTACAAGAAGCATACCGAACCCCAAATAGGCTGGACCAAAGAAAAAAGACCCCTCGACATATAATAATCAAAACACCTAGCATACAGAATAAAGAAAAAATATTAAGAGCAGCGAAGGAAAAAGGACAGGTAACATATAAAGGCAGACCTATCAAAATTACACCTGACTTCTCCATGGAAACCCTCAAGGCCAGAAGGTCCTGGATAGATGTTCTAAAAGTATTAAGAGAACACGGATGCCAGCCTAGGCTACTATATCCAGCAAAACTCTCAGTCAATATAGATGGAGAGAACAAGATATTCAATGACAAAACCAGATTTTCCCAATATGTATCTATAAACCCAGCCCTACAGAAAGTATTGGAAGGAAAATTCCAACCCAAGGAAGGTAACTACGCCCACAAAAATGTAGGCAACAGATAATCCAACTACACCAGAAACCTAGGGTGAAGCAGAACAAATATATTCACAATACCACTGCCAACAACAAACCTAAATCAAACAACCATCAACAATCAATGGTCCTTACTCACCCTCAACATTAATGGTCTTAACTCACCTATAAAAAGACACAGATTAACAGAATGGATACGAAGACAGAATCCATCCTTCTGCTGCATACAAGAAACACATCTTAGCTCCAAAGATAGACATTACCTCAGGGTAAAGGGTTGGGAAAAGATTTTCCAATCAAATGGAAATAAGAAGCAAGCAGGCGTAGCTATCCTAATATCTAACAAGCTAGACTTCAAACCAAAACTAGTCAAAAGAGATGAAGATGGTCATTTCATATTCATCTCAGGAGAAATCCATCAACACAAAGTCTCAATTCTGAACATCTATGCCCCTAATACAAAGCCACCCACATTCGTAAAAGAAACACTACTAAAACTCAAAGCTCATATAAAACCTCACACACTTATAGTGGGAGACTTCAATACACCACTCTCAACACTAGACAGGACCACAAATCAGAAACTCAACAAAGAAACAAAAGAATTAACAGAAGTTATGTCTCAACTGGGGCTAACAGACATCTATAGAACATTCCATCCAAAGACAAAAGAATATACCTTCTTCTCTGCTCCACATGGAACCTTCTCTAAAATCGACCACATACTAGGAGACATAACAAACCTCAACAGATACAAGAGAATAGAAATAGTCCCCTGTATCTTATCGGACCACCATGCTTTAAAATTGGAATTCAACAACAATACAAATAGCAGAAAACCTGCAAACTCATGGAAACTGAACAATGTGCAATTGCACCACTCCTGGGTCAAAGAAGAAATAAAGAAAGAAATTAAAGACTTTCTAATATTCAACGAGAATGAGGATACAACATACCCGAACTTATGGGACACCTTGAAAGCAGTGCTACGAGGGAAGTTCATTGCACTAAGTGCCCATATGAAGAAAACAGAGGATAGTCACATAAATGAATTAACAGCGCAACTGAAAACCTTAGAACAGAGAGAAGCGAATTCACCCCGCAGGAGCAGACGCCAGGAAATAATCAACTTGAGGGCTGAAATCAACAAAATAGAAACCAGGAAAACAATACAAAAAATCAATGCAACAAAGAGTTGGTTTTTTGAGAAAATCAACAAGATTGATAAACCTTTATCCAAATTAACGAAAAAGCAGAGACAGAACATGCAAATTAACAAAATCAGAAATGAAATGGGGAACATAACAACAGACACAGAGGAAATCCAGACAATTTTCAGGTCATACTTCGAAAATCTGTATTCCACAAAAATTGAAAATTCAAAGGAAATGGACAAGTTTCTGGATAACTATCACTTACCAAAATTAAATCAAGAACAGACAAACAACTTAAATAGACCTATAACCCGAAATGAAATAGAAGCAGTCATCGAAAGCCTTCCAACGAAAAAAAGTCCAGGGCCAGATGGATTCAGTGCAGAATTCTACCAGACATTCAAGGAAGAACTAATACCACTACTCCTCAAACTGTTCCACAAGATAGAAACAGAAGGTTTATTGCCAATCTCTTTTTATGAGGCCACAATAACTTTGGTACCCAAACCTCACAAAGACACAACTAAGAAAGAAAACTACAGACCAATATCCCTGATGAACATCGATGCAAAAATACTCAATAAAATAATGGCAAACCGAATTCAAAAATACATCAGAGAAATCATCCACCATGATCAAGTAGGCTTCATACCTGGATTGCAGGGATGGTTTAACATACGAAAATCTATCAACGTGATCCACCATATAAACAAACTGAAAAAGAAAAACCATATGATTATCTCCCTAGATGCAGAAAAAGCCTTCGATAAAATTCAACACCCTTTCATGATAAAGGTATTAGAGAGGTCAGGGATAACAGGAACATACCTAAACATAATAAGAGCAATATACAGCAAACCAACTGCCAACATCAAACTGAATGGAGAGAAACTTAAGCCAATTCCTCTAAAATCAGGAACAAGACAAGGCTGTCCTCTCTCTCCATATCTCTTCAATATCGTACTAGAAGTTCTAGCTAATGCTATAAGACAACAAAAGGAGATCAAGGGCATCCAAATTGGAAAGGAAGAAGTCAAACTGTCTCTATTTGCAGATGATATGATAGTTTACATAAGCGACCCAATAAACTCTACCAGGGAACTCCTACAGCTGATAAACACCTTCAGCAAACTAGCAGGATACAAGATAAACTCAAAAAAATCAGTAGCCCTATTTTTTTCAGACGACAAAGAGGCAGAGAAAGAAATCAGAGAAACATCACCCTTTACAATAGCCACAAGCAACATAAAGTATCTTGGTGTAACGCTTACCAAACAAGTAAAAGATCTATATAATAAGAACTTTGTGACTCTAAAGAAAGAAATTAAAGAAGATACCAGAAAATGGAAAGACCTCCCATGCTCTTGGATAGGTAGGATAAACATAGTAAAAATGGCAATCTTACCAAAAGCAATCTACAGATTCAATGCAATCCCCATTAAAATCCCACCACAATTCTTCACCGACCTTGAAAGGATAATAATTAACTTTATATGGAAAAACAAAAGACCCAGGATAGCCAAAACAACCCTATACAATAAAAGAACATCAGGAGGCATCACCATTCCTGACTTTAAGCTCTACTACAGAGCTATAGTTCTGAAAACAGCCTGGTATTGGCATAAAAATAGACAGGTAGACCAATGGAATCGAATTGAAAATCCTGATATTAATCCATGCACCTATGAACACCTGATTTTCGACAAAACAGCTAAAATGATACAATGGGGCAAAGACAGCATCTTCAACAAATGGTGCTGGCACAATTGGATGAGGGTGTGTAGAAGACTGCAGATAGACCCATGTCTGTCGCCATGCACAAAACTCAAGTCCAAATGGATCAAAGACCTCAACATCAATCCAGCCACATTGAACCTCTTAGAAGAGAAAGTAGGAGGTACCCTTGAACAAATTGGTATAGGAGACCGCTTCTTGAACATAACTCCAGGGGCACAGACACTGAAAGAAACAATTAATAAATGGGACCTCTTCAAACTTAGAAGCTTCTGTAAGGCAAAGGACACAGTTGACAAGACCAAACGGCAGCCCACTGACTGGGAAAAGATTTTCACTAATCCTATATCCGACAAAGGGCTGATCTCCAAAATATACAAAGAACTCAAGAAACTAGTCAACAAAACACCAAATAACCCTATTAAAAAATGGGGTACAGAACTGAAGAAAGAATTCTCAATGGAGGAAATCAAAAAGGCTGAAAGACACTTAAGAAAATGCTCCACATCCTTAGCTATCAGGGAAATGCAAATCAAAACAACTTTGAGATACCATCTTACCCCTGCCAGAATGGCTAAAATTAGAAACACCAGTGATGACTTATGTTGGAGAGGATGTGGAGAAAGTGGAACACTCCTCCACTGCTGGTGGGAGTGCAAACTCATACAGCCACTTTGGAGATCAGTATGGCGGTTCCTCAGGAAAATGGGAATTAGTTTACCACAGGACCCGGCAATCCCCCTCTTAGGCATATACCCAAAGGATTCACATCAATGCAACAAAGACATCTGTTCAACTATGTTCATAGCAGCACTATTTGTAATAGCAAGAACCTGGAAGCAACCTAGATGCCCTTCAATTGAAGAATGGTTAATGAAGATGTGGCACATCTACACAATGGAATACTACTCTGCAGAAAAAAATAATGGTATCTTGAAATTCGCAGGCAAGTGGATGGCACTTGAAGAAACCATCCTGAATGAGGTAACCCAGTCACAAAAAGAGGAACACAGTATGTACTCACTCATATATGGATTTTAGACCTAGATCAAATGATCACCAGCCTATAATTCACATCACCAGAGGAACTAGGATACAAGTTGTATTCTAAGAGATTCATATAAAGTCCCTCACAGAACTGGGAAGGGACAAGTCCCCCAGACCTCAGGTATAGTGGGGGAGGACAGCTAATGGAGAGAGAAGTAGGAGAAAATGAGAGGGAGGAGAGGAAGGCATGTGTGACTAGGAGGATTGAGCCTGGTTAGGAATGGAAAATAGGAAAAGAGAGAGAGAGACAGAGACAGAGAGAGAGAACATAAAAGAGGGAGCCAATATTGGTTTGAAGATAAAGTTGAACACAAAGAAAGGTCGAGGGAACTACAAGACTGCTCCCAAATAACAATCTCAGCTTCCGTGGAAAGGCTATCATAAATGCCCTTCCCGGAGAGTGAGATCAACAACTAACTTCTCCATGGAGTCCTCAACTAATGCCTGTTGAAAACAGGAGCAAACACCCATACATAAACACTGAGTCAAACTAGAACCCAGAAGCAGATGGAGAGGACAAGACCATGCGGTAGAAGTACATAGAGACAGCTTACCTGAACAAGGAGGAGCTAAGGGCCACTAGACTGATAGCTGGGAAGCCAACAGAGGTCTGACTCGGACTCCCCTGAATATGGGTCTCAGCCAGAAGGTCTGAGCAGTCTAAGAGACCTCAGACAGTGGAGCCAGGATGTATCCCTGGTGCACAAAAGGACTTTGCAAACATATCCCCCATGGAGGGATAACTGCCTTATTCTAGAGATAGGAGAGAAGCCCTAGTCCCTACTTCACAGGACCTGTCAGATCTACATGACCCCAACTGGATGGCATTCCCCTACATATTGTATTGTGGTGGGGGGTTGGGAGGGGAGGGTGTTTAGAGTGCATGGGAGAGGGTAGAGAGGGCAAAAGGGAGGGAAGGAGGGAGGGAGGGCTTGGGGGGAGGGAGGGAGGGAGGGAGAGGGAACTGGGATCGACATGTAAAATAATAATAATAAAAAAAAAAAAAAAAAAAAAAAAAAAAAAACGCTTTGACTCCAAAATTTAAGTTGAAGAACAAGTTACTGGGGAAAAGTATTTCTATTTTTGTTTCCACAGAAAATGAAAAGATGTGGATTCCTTCCAGACTAATGTGGTTTGATCACACCAGACCGCCTGAAACAGAGTACAAGCTGATCCTACATTCCAAACAGCTGGACAAAACAGCCCTACAGACTACAGCTAGGATATCTGAATCTTCTTCGAATCCCCCAAGACAGCGCCCCTTACCAGCAGGAAGTAGTTTGGAAAGAACGACGCCCAAATTCCCAAATATTGTGTATAAATGTTTGTTTTCATTTAATTGGACTTTGTTATATAAAATTAAATAAAAAATACTCTATATGCAAAAAAAAAAAAAAAAAAAAAAATAGAGATGGAAGTGGAAAGAGGAAGGATGGCTTCCATGGAAGGGGGGGTGAGAGTTGGAATGAAAACAATTGACATTTACTGTAGGCATGTATGAAAGTGGGAAGGCAGGAAGGCAGGAAGGCAGGAAGGAAGGAAGGAAGGAAGGAAGGCAGGAAGGCAGGAAGGCAGGAAGGCAGGAAGGCAGGAAGGCAGGAAGGCAGGAAGGAAGGAAGGAAGGAAGGAAGGAAGGAAGGAAGGAAGGAAGGAAGGAAGGAAGGAAGTAAAATCCGAGGCTTAGAGAGGCCTGGCCATGAGGAGCCAGCACTGAGGCTTAAAAGTTATGCTATTGTTGCACAAGACCAGCACCACAAGATTGACACACACACTCCCAGGGTGATGCTACACAGAAGTTGTAGAACCTTTAGGAAGTCGGCCCTATTGAGAAGTTCTCACATCATTAGAAGTATGATCTTGAAGTGGACTGTAAGACTTTGCTTTATCCCTCCTTCTGCGTGTTTTGAAGCCATAAAGCTCCTCCACTCCCTATATGTCAAATCAATGCACCACTAGCCTACCCAATCTTAAACTCTAAATTTCCAAACACAAAATTAATAAACCGTTTCTCTTTCCAAAGTTAGTTGCCTCCAGTATTTTGTTATAGTTACACAGAGCCATGGCAAGCTGAGAGATGTTATTTTAATACCCTAAAAACCAGTTGTGGTGCTGCAAGCTGCTAGGATATGCTGAAGAGGCAGAGACAGTACAAGCTTGTAGCTAGTTGTTTTACTCTTTGACTCTTTGGGGAACCCACCACCCAGCTCCCAAATAAGTCACCCTGAGTCTTATTCTTTCTTATGACTGCCCAGCCTTAACTTGGCTTGTTTCTAGCCAGTTTTTCTTAAGTTATCCCATCTACCTTTTGACTATGGGCCTTTACATTTCTCTATTCTAGATACCTTTCTTTACTTCTTACTCTGTGGCTGGCTATGTAGCTGGGTGGCTGGGCCCTTGAGTCTTCTCTCCTCATCTCTCTCCTTGGTCCCTCTTCTCTTTTTCTCCTGCATATTCTCTCTCCTGCCTAGCTATTGCCCATTCAGCTCTTTATTAGACCAATCAGATATTTTAGACAGGCAAAGTAACACAGCTTTACAGAGTTGAACGCAACACATCTTTGCATCATTAAACAAATACTCCACAGCATAAACAAATATAACACATCTTCAACTAATATTCTACAACACAAGTTCAAGGTCAACCTGGAATAAAATCCTGTCTTCTTGAAATGACAAGGCTATTGAACTCTCAAACTCACAGCAGCTTTTGTTACATGCATAAGATTAAGAAACAAAATCTGTCAACATTCCAGCAGGCAACACTAATTGAACTCAGCAAGTTATTCACACACACACACACACACACACACACACACACACACACACACACACAAAGAAGAGAGGAAATGAAAGTGGCAGGGATGTATTGGGGTATCTTCAGGGAATGGGGGGGGAGAGTTGGGATAAATATACGTGGCCAAAGATAAATAAATATATATGTATGAAACTGTCAAAAATTTAAAGTAAGTGTGTGTGTGTGTGTGTGTGTGTGTGTGTGTGTGTGTGCTTAATCCACAAGGATGACCCAGATAAGATTCCTAGCAATACTGGAGAAGGTGCTTGAACTAGCCTTCCCCTACAATCAGATTAGTGACCTACATCTAGTAACTGACGGAACCAGATGCAGTGATACACACCCAAGCACTGGGCTGAGCTCCGGGAGTTCAGTTGAAAAGAGGGGGAGGGATCATATGAGCAGAGGGAGTCAAGATCAAGATGAGAAACCCACAGAGACAGCTGATCCAAGCTAGTAGGAGCTCACAGACTCTGGACTAACAGCCAGGGAACCTGCATGGGACTGAACTAGGTCCTCTGAATTTGGGTGACATAGGGCCCCAGTTAGTGATCTGTTAGTGTGTCCCCTGACAGTGAACCCAGGACTTATCCCAGGCACATCAACTGCCTTTTTTGGAACCCATTCCCTGTGATGGGATGCCTTGATAAGCCTTGATACAGCATGGAAGGGCTTGGTCCTACCTCAACTTTGTGTGCCAGACTTTGTTGGATCACTAAAGAAGACCTTACCACCTCTGAGGAGTTGATGAGGGGTTGGATGAGAGAAGTAAGGGGTTGGGAAAGGGGAGGTAGGGGTGACTGGGGTTGGTATGTAAAATGAAAAAAATTAAATAAACGTGTGTGTGTGTGTGTGTGTGTGTGTGTGTGTGTGTGTTTAAAAGCTCAACAACTTTAACTAGTTTCCTGGTCTAATTGCAAACTAAAAATAAATTAATCCCCCGAAGACACTGGCCAGCTCTACAGAATTTCAACCACTGTCACAAGTAACTAGAAGTAAGACCCACCAGGGGGCAGCAGAACTGCATTATGACAAACTGGTTGACAATCACCCTAAGAGGTCCCAGTATTTTGCTAGACTTTTGGAAATCTCAGCCTATGCCTAGACATCAACTTCTGCTCCACTGTGTGCTTGCTTGATGGTCTCTCTCTTAAGTTCTGACCTCGTGTGCCTCTTTCCATGGATAGAAGAGCATCTAGGAGCCTATGTGTGCATCAGCACTGCACACACAATGGCCTCAACTCCCCACCAGTTTCAATCATGATGGGGGACTGCCAAGGACAGAGCAGGTAAGGAGAGCAGTATAAGGTCACAGAGAGTCACAGAGTCAAAAGGCCACACTATATGCTGCCTCCCAGCCTGTGTCTCTGCCACTCCAGATTTTTATCTTACTTTCTGATCCTAAGATAGAAAGTAAAGTAACCAAAAGCACTGAGATTAAGTTTGGCTACTAAGGTTAGCACGACCTTTCCCATCCCCAAATCAATCTTCCTTTTAGCTGAAGGATTCAGTTCTGTTGGGTGATACTGGGAATGAATTGACCATGTAGAAACAAAGACAGCACCCAGCTGGAGGATGGGATAGGAGGCCCACATCTGGGTGCACCAGGGCTCTCTGCTCCAGACAGACTGCAGAGAAGCTGTCAGTCATCCAGAGACCCCTCAGCCAGGCTCTCCACAGCTCTCCACATTTTTCATAAGCACAAAATGAACCTGAGCCAACAGCTGAATCCTCTCTAAACAGAACAACAACAAAACACTTACAGGAGGGTCTTGTGGATTCAGTCACAGCCCATTTTCCTGATTCACAGAGCTATCCTGGGACAGTGGGGTCTCAATGTTCAGCTGGGCTTCTAGACCTGAAGATTCAAGGACAATAGAAGACAAGATATCCCCTACCCACAGGATCTGTTTTCAACCTGTGTATGCCTATTTGTGAAGGCTGATCTTCATTGTCAACTTGAGTGGATTTGGAATCATCAAGTAGAGGCTTCTTGGAGCATTTCTAAGGGTTTTCCAAAGGGATCTGAGGAGGAAATGTCTGCTGACCTCACCATGCACTGGGAGCCCAGACCTAGAAAATAAGCTAGGCCTCTCTCTCTCTCTCTCTCTCCCTGTGTGTGTGTGTGTGTGTGTGTGTGTGTGTGTGTGTGTGTAGTCTTTATATGTCTCTGCTGTCTGTCTCCCCTCTGTGTGTTTGTGTGTCTGTTTGTATATCTATAGTCTCTGTGTGTGTATGTGTGTATGTCTATGTGTCTATAGTTTCTGTATGTCTCTGTCTGTCTCTCCTATGTGTGTTTGTGTGTGTCTTTGTGTGTATGTGTGTCTATAGTCTCTCTCTCTCCCCTGCTGAGTATCCCTCTGAAGCCACTTCCAGCTAAAATGTTCTTCCATCAGCATAGTTGAGCCACCAGGTATCAGCCTTAAACAGTTGATGCTTCCTTATCACCCCCAAATATGACCCCATAGCTATTACAGTTTGAGTGTGAAACATCCTACATGGGCTTGTGTGCCTAAAGTGTTGGCCTCCAGCTGGGGGTGCTGGTTTTGGAGGTTGTAGGACCTTTAGGGATGTGGATTCTCACTGGAGGAAGTGGTAATTAAGAATAGATCTTATAGGATAGAGCTACCTCTGCTTCCAACCTGATTTCTCTACTTCCTGACCAATAGAGAATATATCCAGTCACATCACCCTCTGGCTGTTCCAGCCACAATGTTGTCCCCACTGGGTAGACTGTATCCTCTCAAACTGGGAGCCAGAATACTCTCTCTTCCTTGAAGCTGTGGCTTGTTGTGTATCTGGTCAGAGCAAGGAAAAAAGAAACACAACAGCCCACTTGCATGCAATGTTGAATACAAAGGAGAGATTAGAAAACATCCTTTTATTAAAATGAATCCATTGTGGCACTTGCTCAGGCATGACAGAGGGTGTGGAAATGAAATCAGTGGATATGCACATATTTGGAATGAGATAAAAAGGTTCTGGTATTTCTGACAAGATGTAGGGAGAACTCAAGAGAACAGAGCTGAGTACTGTGTAAAAATGAGTATTCTGTGAAGAATTAGCTGGTGAGACTTCTGCATTTACTTACATTCAACTTCAAAATCAGTGGAATATGTATGATGTAAAGCTGTATGACATATGTATGGCTGCTTTGCCAAGGGATTAGCAACTGAAGTTTTGCTTGCCTACCTTCCACCTACCAAAAGCCAATTGCATTCCATACTAGAGCATGGTGGTACTCCAGAATAAAGACGTGAGATCTGCCCTGGAGACTTCTCTCTTTGCCATGCCACCACAAGGCTCTGTCCTTAGGGAGCAGCTGCTGCCCATGCCCTACTGCACTTCAATCTAAGAGTATGTCTCTCCAGCCTTGTAGAGCCCATAGACTTGGCAGCAGGAAGCCAGGACAGGAGCCAAAGTCTGGATATGGAAAGCACTGGGTTCAATCTCAGCTCAGCCACCTGAAGCCCATTGCCTGACTTCCCAGCCCAGTTACTACTAGGCTCCGCAGCCCCAGTCCTGAGACAGCTGGAAACACTTTACCCAGGTTGTTCAGCCAGACCTCCCAAGGTATGACTCACCAAACTCAGAAAATAAGAAAATAGCCAAACTTGTATGGAGAAATCCAGGGTTCAAACAGTAGCAGAGAGGGCACAAATGCTCTGCATCTGTCTCCCCCATGTCCCTCCCAATTCAGCCTCCCAGGGCCATATCCTAGAAGGGTAGAGCAGGGCATAATAGTGCAGGTAAGACAGACTTCAAGAGAGCTCCGGACAATGTGTATAGGAACATGTCCAGAGGCCACTGTTTCTGTACAGCATATATTCTGAGTCAAGGGCAGGTATCACAGGATGACAGCCCTCTGTTTTCTCACAGTCAGAAGCATGGTGACCTTCCTGACCCAGTAACACCTTTCCAGAGATGAGCCAGCATTTGGATCTTTAGGGAGCTCCCTCTGCCTGCCCAGCTTTACTTGTAGTACCCAATTCACATCCTCTGGTCCCAAACTAATCTACTCAAAAACACTCTGCAAAAACCCTCCCATAAACCTACAACAGGGATCAGAAGCTAGACCCCGATCCTTCCCTCAAAGCTGTGGGGTTTTTGTTTGTTTGGTTGGTTGGTTTTATTTTGTTTTCTGAAGTTTGGGAAGCTTTCCAGTTGAGCGTATATATTGTTGACTTTTCATGTCCTCTGTGACAAAATGCCAGACAAAAGCAACTTAAGGAAGGAAGGGTTTATTGCATTTTTCACTCACAATTCAAGGGTACAGTCTGTCACAGTAAGGAAGACATAGCAGTAGGAGCGTGAGGCAGCTGGTTATACTGCATCTGTGGTCCAGAAGCAGGAGGAGATGAACACTGGTTCTCAGCCCACTTTCTCCTTTCTAATTCAGCTCAAGACCCCAGTCCATGAAATAGCGCTGTTCAGTCAAGATGGGCTTTGTCACCTCAATTCATCTAATCTGGAAACTCATTGACATGCCCAAAGGTTTAGCTCCTGTTTGGTTCTAGATCCTGGCAACTTCATGATCAACATTAGCCATCACAGTACCCATGAGTGACAGCTACTATATAGCTTCCATGTTGTGAGGAAGCCCAAACTATATATATGGGTAGCCAGGAGAGTATCTTCCCATCAACCAGCAGACATTTTAAAAACTAGCTTTTAGATGACTGGAGTGCCCATCCTTGAACCACCCCAGCCTTCTACCCTCCAAGTGAGGTTTTTAAACCTTGTGCACTACAATTGAACTATTCCAGCAGTGACTAAATTAGGGTTTCTAACCTAGAAGATAGGAAGCAAAGATGCTGGGGTGGAAGTCAACCTGTGAGTATCTTTCAACACTCCCATAACACTGAGTGTGGACCAAGGTTCATTGAATAATCCAGACTAAAATAGGGATCAGCTTACGAGACCCCATACACAACAGGGGCATTAAATTGGGGGGGGGAGGCAGAGCCCCCACGATTTATATCACATATCTCTCTTATTCTACAGAAACGTGCTCAAGAGAATTCCTATAAATTAAGCATGGCCCCGGCCAGATGGGCCCCAATGGGGTTGAGTCTTAACAGATGATTAACCATTTGTTCAGAAAGACTTCTGGAGTTTGCAAGGGATTGTCCAAAATCACCAACATAACTGAACTCAAAGAGCACTGCTGTCCCCTTGTCAAATGTGACTGGTGGACTCTGGGGACAGCAGTGTCTGTCAGAGAATGGTGCATCCACAGCAGTACCGCTCAGGGTAGTCAGCCACGTACACCTGGTGGTCCGTGCCATAGATGTAGTAGACAGAAGTCTTCCCTTGGTACCAGTAGTGAACTTCTGTGATGGGGATCAGCTCGATGGTCTGACGCTGAGGAAACAAATGGCCAAACACAGAGTCTCACTCAAGTCACTCCTTTGTTTACAAAGCAGCATCAGTTCCCTATGGCTTGCAGGGTAATGTGCAGAGCTGGGTGCACAGGATCTGACCATCAAATGCGCCTCCTGCTATGCTCCTGAGCTAGTCCCATTTCTGTTGTGATACAATATCCAGACCAAAAGCAGCTCAGGGGAGAAAGGGTTTATTTGGGCCCATAACTCTATGTTACTGTCTATCTCTGAAGGGAGCTGATGCAAGAACTTGAAATAGCTTGTCATGTACCAAGTCCAGAACAGAGAAAGAGGGAATGCATGCATGCCTTCTCATGTTCATCATTTTTTCTCCACCCTTGCACAGCCCAGGACTCAATCCTACAGCATGGCACTGCCCACAGTGGATGGGTCCTACCACCTCAATGAACACAGTCATGACAATTCCCCAAAGCCATGCCCACAGCACAGCCCAATCTAAACAAAACTTCACTGGGACAGACTCTTCCTAGGTGATCCCAGGGGGACTTCAAAAGAAGCCCCATGACATTTCCAGAAGCATAAATGTCTCCATGAGGTACTGGATAGGGGTGAAGAGCTAAGTTGTTTTCAACACTTTCACATCCAAACTGCACAAAGATGTCTGGAGTGGCTCAATGATTTTGATTTTAAGATAAAATGTCAAAGAAATGCCAGCATTTGGTGGATTGTATTAGGCTTATCTGTTCAGATGTCCCTCAGCCACCAACATAGTTGTGTGTCAGCATGGCCTCCGAGGAGTCTTTCTCAAATGCTTTCCTTTTTGCAGATGGGAAAAAAGAGGCTGGTGAGACTTTCGGTTCTGAGCAGCAAACACTCCAAACCTGGGCTCCTCACCTTACCAGTCCTCATGTCAAGCTCAAATCTCCCCCCTCCCCCAGCATCCACCTGTTCCTAAACAACTTCCCCAGAAAAGGAAGTAGAGTTCTCTATCCCCCACAGAGTCTGCCTCAGTCAATCCTCTCCAGTAGCTAGTTCAATCCTCTCTGAGTAGCTAGTTCAAAGCATTCCCAACCCCCAGTTCTGCTAAAGAAGAAAGTGAGGCTCCTGAGGTGAGGAGAGGAAGGTTCCCTGTCACCTTTAGTTCATAGTACTATTTGGCTGTTGGCAAAAGCAACCAACAACTGATATACAATTGTGGCTTCTCCTGAAGAGGAGCTAGGAACATAGGACATTGCCTGGGATCAGGGTTGGAAACTTCTGTGACCCTTCCTGTGTGGTACTGAACTCCATTCCTCTAGACCTTGACTTTCTTATCTATGGATTGGGGTCAAAACTGTCTCAGAGTTGGAATGCCAAATATCAGAAAACTAACTCATACTCATAAACCGGAAGCAATGACAAAAAAAAATGTCATTTTGGAAATCAGAGGCAGAAGCCAAAGCACCCCCCTCCCCAAACTGTTATACAAAGATTCCTAAATGAGGACTAACAGGCACATGAAGGTGGGAGCCAAGGCTGCTGCTCAGAGGCCTGGGCAGAGGATCAGCAGCACTCTGGCTTCTAGACCTTTCTACAAGATGCAGCAGCATCCGCCTTTCCATCCACTGTGTGTTCAGAAGATCTGCCCCTGAAACCACAAATCACCCAAGCCTGCAGTCCTTTCAGATAATGGTCTGCTTGTAATCAGAGAGGATTCTAGATATCCACCTGCAGCAGCTGGAACTGTGCACATAGTGGTGGCTGCCACCCCCTCATGACTAGATTCCACTCCCTACCTTCTATAGCAAAAATAAAACACCATTGTAGAGCATTGGCTCAGTCAGGACCAGTTAGAAAAGAGTCTCTCAGATGTGACCTCAGTCATAGTGGATTATGTTGTTTGAGATAAGACTGTGTCCTGGGAGGAAGATTTCAGAGGCCACACCAGCCACTCATATACCTTGTCATTTAGAGCACCAGGTTATGAAAGGACTCACATTGGCCACTCCCTGAGCATAATGGTCCCCAGACAGTGACCGGTGTGTGCAAACTGCTCAAGTCATATTGTTCCTCAAGCCCCAGTATTCCTGAGCCCTCCTGCCAAGCCCAAAGTAAATGTCTCAGCTGGGGCCCCTCCTTCACTTAATACGAACTGTCCCGGCAGGAGTGGAGATATTCTAGAAAAGCACTTCTGTTCCTCCCACTCAGAAATACTGGATCCCAAGAGTTGGAATCTTCCCCTGGGAAGGGATGTCACACAAGGTGTCAGCCTCCTTGCAGAAGAGGGGAGAACCTGGAATCTGATGGGTCAGTAGTGAAGGATGGAACCACACCTTGACCAGGACCCAAACCTGTCAGGACCCCAAAGGCAAACCTAGAGGAGGGAGTCACCGAATTTCTTTACTTATGCCTCTTCTCAGCATGCTGCAGCGAGTGCCTCTTTGCCTATTCTCGTTTCATTAGTTCACATATTGGGAACAGGTGGCCAAACCCAGATAGTGGGCTGCCAGGGGCCAGGTTCTGCCACTAACAACTCAAGTAATAGCTATAACACTCGGCCCATGCCAAAGTCAGTTCCCCGGGAGACTAGAGGTAATCTGTTCCCACCCAGTCCCATTTCCTGACAGCCTTCTGTCACCCCAGGTCTAAGCACCAACCCCCATAGCCCAATTGTCTGCAGAGAACTCTGAGGGCTATAGAGCCTACCTTCCAATTCCAGGGAGGTGCCAAGAAGACTGCAGCCCAGCCTCCTGGCCTCTAGGTAGGTGGTCACTGGGGCATGACTGAAGATCAGAGGCACTCTGGGATCAGACTGAACTTGACATGTCATCTAGCTTAATTTCCTCATCACACCTACAGTTACTGAAGTATGACTGGAGCTTGGAGCCACTCTGGGATCAGATGGAGGCTGGCATATAACTGGCTTAGTTTCCTCCTCAGCCCTTCCCTAATCCTTCAAGCACCCCTTCCTCAGTAAGTGACAATAACATAGGCATTTCTTGGAGATGCTCTGTAGAGCCAAACTGAAATATGAACCAACCTCACCACTTTGTAAAGTGTAGACACTGAGAATCAGTGTGGGGGGGGGGGGGGCTTGTATTCAAATCTCCAGAGAGTACCAGAGCTGAGAAACACCTGCCAGCTGGGTGTGTCCTGCAGTTTCAAGGTCCCTAAGTCCTACACCCAGAACCCCAAAAGCCTATACTAACTCCCAGAATTGCTAACAAAAGAACTTCTGCCCCTAATAAATTACTTCTACTCTCTGGGATTCCATTGACAAGAATAGCCCAAGAGCTCAGGTTGGACCAGGGGACACCATGGAGACTATTGACAAGATGCTTGGCTTTCTAGAGTTTTTTTATGATACAGAAAAGCTGAAAGCTTCCATGTGAATGTCTGGATACTAGAAAGCCTAAGAACTCCCCATTATATGCAGATACAGCTGAGTGGAGACAGCCTTCAGAGGGCCACTCGGGTGACCACCTGGGCGGCAATGGAGTTGGCAGTGCCGGAAGCTCACTTCCTAAAGCCCCTCCAGATCCCAGGTGGTCCCAGTTCATTTTAAATCACACATATTTGCCTTCTCTCTCCTTCCAGGAGAGATGTGCAGGGAAAAGGGAGCGGACTCTTCGGAATAGACAGAAAAAAAAAGCTGGTTGAGCCACAGGTTAGCACCTGTAAACCCTTCGTCCACACAGCAGTCAGGGAAGAAACCATCCAGGAGGGTATATGAAGCAGCTGCCCTAGGGTCTTGTGAGGATGCAGGAGCCCCAGAATCTAAGCCCTGCCTGATAGGCTCAGGTTCCCCACTGACAACCTCAAACACAGGGTGTTCTCTGAAGTCAATACTGGGAATCTTTTTCTGTCTCCCTCTGGTATTTTATTTCTTTTTTCTTTTTCTTTGAGACACAGTCTCTTACTAAACCAGATAACCTAGGCAGCAAGCCCCAAATGTTAGTATTTAGGCATCTGTACTGGCCTATCCTTGGGGCTCTGACAGGATATGCCCTCAGGGGCAGCCACTAAGAGCACCACCTGTGCACGTTCACTGTGTTCCCTTTTAAGGGCCCTGTCCACATCCCATCTTTTTCTTTCTCTCCCCCCTCTGTTTCTTTCTGTGTGTGTCTCTATCTCTCTATCTCTGTCTCTCCTCTCTGCTGCCCCTCCTGTCCCTGGAGGCCAGTCTCCCCCCTCCCCTTTCCTCTTTTTAGGATCCTTTTAAATAATAATAATAATAATACCTCTGCTTGAACTCTGTCACATGGCATCTTTCTCTTGTGTGCTACTGTTCTTAAATAACAACACCAAAGAGATACCTGAACTCCGGAGATAGTGCCACTACAGCAAGAATTTGAATTCAAGTACCCATGCTTGCACAACAAGCACTTGACTCACTGAGCAATCTCTCCAGACCCCAAGAGTCTACTCTATGACTACACTTATGGGGCAGTGATGGTGACTCCAGTGGCGGACACCACTGCCACCTAGTGGCCACCAGAGGAACTCACCAAATGCAGTGCTGTACCTGCCTAAGGATACTGACTGGATTTCCCTCCTGTTCTCTGAACATGAGAGAGAGTCAAAATCACAGTAGGACTCATCTCCTGTGGATGAAACTCCAGTCCTCTCTCCCAGTGATTGATGACCCCCTCCTCCCCTTCAGTGTCATATGCTGGTCCTCAACTCCAGTCACTCTGCCTCAACCCTGAAGCTTCCTGGGCTATCATTTCCCGAGTCCTTGAACTCTTGCACCCTCACTCCTTAAGGTAAAGCCTCATCCCCCCCCTTGAGTGACTAGACAAGCATCCCCAAGCCACGCCCTCATCCTCAATTCCCCAGCCTCACCTGCTGAAGGATGCGAGCACGGGAGGCCAGAGCAGCAGTGTGCTCCTCAATGCCCCTCTGAGAAGCCAGAGAGATATCCCGCAGGGGGAAGTCCACAATGGGGTACACCTGGGGAGAAATAAACAGAGTGTCCACACATAGAGCTATAGAAGATGCCAGGGCTGACTCCACTAGACAGACGCAGAGGCCCAGAGAGTGATGGGAAAAAGGCTCCGAGGCCACACCCCAAGCTGAGGGAAACTCTTTCGATATCCTTCACCACCTTATTGGCTCAGGGAGTTCAGGACAAAAAGGAAAGGTGCAGAGAGCCTACATTCCCACCTGCAGCTCATGCTTCCCGGAAGATCTTTTCCCACTGTGGTCCTACTGTGTGCTGAGCATCAGCTAAGTGCTGAGATAAAGCCAGAACTAAAGCAAGTGGGCCAATCATACCAATATTGAAACCCACTGGGTGTCTGGCGGGAACAAAGTGAAGGGTACAGAACCCCAAGCAGCAGGCTGGTAGCCTTATACAGCCCAAACATGAGGACATCGACTCAGTCCCTGGGATATCCCCAAACCTGGGTTGCCAAATGAAATCTTGTCCCATGTAGAGACAAGTCCCGCCTCCCTTACAGCTCCTCCTTTAGTTCATAACATTGGCAGCTCAGTGTCCTTTCCCACATCCACTCAGCATCCCATCCACTTGGATAGGGGGTTGATAACCTCATGGCCCTAACACCAGACTCCACTCTGAGTCACCCAGGGCTTCATCTCTGGCTGGGCAGTTCTGTCCCCACCATACCCATCTGCCCTCAACCCCACAGAGGGCCAGTTGCTCCAGCTGCTCTCCTTGCCACCTGTGTGTGGAGACCCCTCCTTACCATGGCATTCTCATCCCTGAAGAGGTTTTCCCCTCTGGCTTTGGCGAGCAACTCTCCAGGGCAGTGGAGGTGGTGTGGGGACACGAACTCAAACAAGCTGTTCTTCCTGGGAGGAGGGAAGGGAGGGGAAGCAGAGCACCAGCTTCAAATCATTGATCATCAAACCTAAGCTGTGTTTGGGGCCGGAGGCAATTGCTGGAGTGAGTGCGTAGCCTCTCTAAGCTCTGGTCTAGGAGGAGCCAGTCCCCATATACATTTGCTTGCCTAGCATTTATCCTGGCCAGGACAGGACAAAGGCTTCCTGATAGGAACACGTCCACAGTTTTATCCCAGACATCAGTGTTCAGGGGCCCAGTGCTTGCTGCCCTCGAAGGTGATGATGACAGCATGTAAACTCAAAGCTAGAGCAAGCATGATGGCTCAGGGGTGAAGGTGCTTGCTGCCATGCCTGACAAACTGAGTACAATATCTGGATAGTGTATGGCGGAAAGTGAACCAACACCTGCAGGTTGTCCTCTGACCTCTACACGAGGGCCACGGTGCTCCAATGCCTGCACATGTACACATGTACTGTCACATTTGAGCATACTCACCACTCACACAAAGCAAATCATCATCATCTTGAAAAATGAGAATACGAACTCAGAGCCAAAGCCAGTCTGCATCCTCTACCCCCACAGCTGCTCCCTCCTGGACCAGGTGGAGGCCCCACAAGGAAGAGGTTCGCTGTTCCAGGAGCATCCCCCCCCCCCGCCTCCTCCAGGTCTGCCCCCAGGAGCCACTTACCACATGATGACCAGCTGGACAAAGTGCTCCAGCTTCCTTTCCCCCTTGCAGGTGGCACATGTCTTGTTCCCCCTCCCAGAGCACGTACTGCATCTGTGCCACAGTGAATAAGACTCAGTATTCTTGTGACCCTTGCCCCTAACCCTCTTCAAAAGATGACTCCCTTACTGTGGTGGCATATACCTGCCCACTGCCACCCGTCCTCCTCTGACACCTTGGCTCTAGTATCCCCTCAGGAGCCTAGATTCCCCATGCCCAGCTCACTCGATTCTTTGGCTTTTTGTTCCCACCCTCTGTGGCCAGCTGTGGTAGCCTGGCTGGCTACCTCATTCCATCTCTCAGTAACAATAAACCAGCACAAACATGGACCCAAGTCAATGCAATGAGAACACTATAGGACGTTCCTTGAACTCTTCAGAAGAGTGTCCTTTCCCACCACGCTGCTTAATTTTGTCCCCTCACCACTCCACCTTGGTGACACTGTTTAAGCATCTGGGTCCAGTGGGACCTGATGCCATAACAGAAATATCTTTTTAGACTGTACAGTTGTTGGAGCTATAAACATACATTTTCACCACAACCAATTTGAACTGGGTCGTTTTGCTTGAAAAATGAAATACACTAATGTCCTTCACTAGCATGAAAAAAGGTTTCATAAAGCTTGGCCAGCGAGGCTCGGCCATTAACCAATCTAATTTTGAACATTTTCACTCCTTGTAGTTTTCTGTTTCCCTTTAAACACTTATAAATAGTGAGAAGGCATGAGTGACAAGATGTCACTGCCCACTGTATGCAAAGCCCCAAGAGCAGAGATGGAATGTTCTGGGTTGTTTAGTAAGTCAACCAACCTGGTAAGCAGTTCCTCCAACTAGGCCCTGCTCTGAGCTGTATACAGAAGGCTTTGCCCAAAGCCTGTGCTCAGAGTTTAGGGTTGCCCTTTCAGCTGGTTTTTCACGGAGCTCCTCCCCATTCCTCACACCTGCCCCCACATACTTTTGATGAGTTTCTAACATGATGCGCCTTGAGGCGAGCTCACCCACATACAAAGTACAAGAGCATCCGATATGCACAGACTCTGGTGGTATAGCGGTGATAGTCCTGGACTCATGCCCCTTTTGGCTGCACAGTGACCAGGAAAAAAAAAAAAAAAAACAAGAATGGAGAGCCTTCCCCGACCCACTGCACACCCTCTCCTACCTGCGCCTGCCAGAGCCGGAACACATGTGGCATCTCCGGGGCTGCCTGGCCTTTCGCTTGGTGCCGCTGCATGATGAACACCTCACCTGTGGACACGCCCAGACTCAGCAGCTCTCTCCCAGAAGCAGTGCCCATGACCCTGACCCAGGTCTCTTCCTCCCCTGGGTTTGTGGTTTGTGGTTTGCGGCTTGTGGCTTGAGGATTGCTGGCTTTGTGCCCTGCTGGGCACAGGGCTCCAAGACTTCATGTCCACAGATCCAGGCTTCTCCTTTCTGATTTTACCCCACCCCAAAGCACCAAGACCGCCTCCAACCAAGTGTCTGGAAGGAGCCAGGAGCATAGTGGCTGAAGATCAGGGTGAGGGCATGTACCCAGGGGTGGACTCCTGACATTCGAAGCAAGCTCAGGGAGAAGGGAGAGGAGGAAGGGAGCCAGGGAGGAGGGGAGAACAGAAGAACAGGGAGGTGCGGCAGGGGAGCTGCAGACTCCGCAGAAGGCAAATGGCCGGAAGAGGCATGGAGAGGAAAGAAAACCAAGTATAGCCCACTGGGCCCCACAGTGAGCAGGAGAGAGGTGAGTGCCTGCCAGGCCCCTGGATGGAGGGAGAGGCATGGCAGGTCAGCAAGTGATCACAAGTGAGCAAACTCAAACTGGGAGCCCTGGCTTGAACTTCTAGACTCCAGAGCCAATCGATTCTGTCCTATGCAAACCCAGGATGTCTTGGTGTAGTGCAGAAGCCTGGACAGATAATCCAAGCCTCTGCTACCCCACCTCCCAAGCATTCTGAACTCTGCCTCTCTGTGTCCATTCCCCTGGGCTCATGGCCATCCTCCACCAAGGGGTCTGTCATGAGTGACTGGCCTGGCAGCCAAACAACTACCAACCACCTTGGGGCATTCAGCTGTACCCTCTTGCAAAAGACCATCCAAGCTGGGATTGTTGACAAGACTCACACCTTAATGTCCAGCTACTCTCTACCACCTGTTACATGCAACTCTGCCTCAAGGAGGTGCTAGAGTATAAAGATCTGGGAAGAGTAGGGAGGGGGAACTGCATCTATGTAAGACAGTTGCCACCTGCTGGGTAACACATTTCAGGTTCAGCATGCTAGGGAGGAGCATCCACACCCCTGTAAGTAACCGCTAGGATCCCAATACACTCATTGGTTCTCCAGAATGAACTTTGGTGGAACTGTGCCTGGGTCTGTGTTTGGGACTTTAGGAAAAGGGACAGACATTGTTTTCATCTTTCCTTGGGAAGGCATTTCATCATAGTCCTAGGATCCATCCTCAAGGCCTGTGAGGAGGAAGGTGAGAAACTCCTAAACTGAACCCTCAAAGCATGAGGGTCCACTGCAGGCATCCATCCTGAATGTCCCAATCACAGATAGGAAACTGGAGACTTAGAAAGAGAAGGTGGCCCACTGTTGGTGCAGGAAACCTCTAGGTCCTTAACTACCCTGCCATCCCTATGCCCATCCCAACATGTACACAGGATCATTTACTTGTGTGGTCCACCCATGACTCACCATGCCAGCCCCATGACAGCCACTGCACTTGTAGCGGCCACGCCCGTGGCATTTGTGACATTCCTGAAAGGGAAGAGTTCTCTTGGGTGGGAGGTGCCTAGGCAGGTTTAGACAGCATGCTCTCACAGAAAGTGTACACAATGGGCCTGGAAAACTCAAAAGGCTTGTGCATTCTGCTTGGGAGAGAGGAGGGAAAGAAATTCTGGAAGGTTTCATTCTCCCAACCCTAGAATACCATAGGGAAATATAAGAGGGAAAAGGCCTTCCAAGTAGCTGGAGATACAAGGGGGCCTTGAATGGACCTCAAGGCCTCATATTAGAATGTCCCCACAGTCCAGCTCAGGCTTTCCCACATGCTAAGATGGGGATTCTGCAGTCCTCAGCTAGCTCACACTCTAGCCTCCTGTCAGACTAAACCACAAAGGTTGAGGGCAGCTACATTAGCAGCCCATTCATGGGGGCCTTGAGAACACGCAAAAAGAACAATGTTTTTGTGAAAGGCAAGAAGCTAGATGCTAGACTCTGTCATTGAATCAAAATAGTTTTTGTGTCATCCAGAGAAAATGCTTTGTGGTCTCTTCAGTTACATCTGGTAACTACAAGGACTCACAAGTGAAACTATATTCTTAAATCAAGTGTTAATGAGAAAGCAGACACTTGTCAGATAAGAACAGAATGAGGGTGTTAATCAACCACCAGGTTTCCCACAGTTCATGCTAAGACAGACTTCTATACAACACAGACATCAAACCTATTCTCCTACCACAGTCAAGGAAAAACTCAACGGAGGGGGAGTGGGTGTGGATGTTGGGGTTGTATGCTTGTGTTTGCATAGCTCACATGGAGGACAGAAGTCTTTGTTAAGTGCCTCCCTTGGTCACTCTCCACCTTATTCTCTTTGAACCTGCAGCTCACCAATCTGGTTAGGTCGGATGGCCAGCGAGACCCAGATATCCTCCTGTCTCTGTCTCCCCAGTGATGGGATTACAGGTGCAAGCCCCCACACCCAGCTAGGGATAAAAACTCAAGCCCTATGCAGTTTACCCACTGTGTTTCAGATTTTAGTTCACGACAATTTCATTGAGTCCTCCACTCATCTTACTCTCGAGCAAAAACCAAGCAAGGCAGCATGCATGCACACAGCTGCCCTAGGATCGTTGTCACTGGCTATTTCCAGCTGGTGATGGTCCTCTTCCTGAGTGAATGGTGCCTCCCTAAGATGCATGCTGTTCTTAAGTTGGGTTTTATTTTTACCTCAGGCATGACCCACTAGGCTGGGCTTGGGAGAAAGTCTGGTGAAGCATGGAGAACGTGAGAAACAGACTTAGAGAGCAATACAAATGATCCAATTAGCCATTACCTTGACCAGAGAGGAGTGGGGCACTTGGAACCTTCTGGTGTCTTCCTGAAACATCGGAGGCACTTGGACTTTCATATCCCAGAGTCTGGGGGAGGCACCTCTCTGAGGTCCATCCACCAAGTGGTCTGACACAGAAGGGATGGATCATCGTGAGGACAGTAGAAGGCATCAGGCATAGACTACAATGTATCCATCAAACAGCATGTCACCCTCCTTGGTGCACTTCATGAGCTGGGGCTACAGAGAAGTGAGTACAGGGCTCTCTTGCCCTCCAATCACTTTGGACCTGGGTTTGAATCCTGGCTCCTCTACTTCCCAGCTGTGTGACTCTAGGAAAGCAATTTAACCTCTCTGGAATTTAATCATCTCATCTCTAGCATGGGGATAAATAATGGACACCTAGCATGTAGCTGCAGTGACAATTAAAATGAAGAATGTACAGATGTCCAGCTCAGGACGGGTACACTGAAGGATCAATGAGCAGGAACCATCACCACCATATGCTCATCCTCCTCTTCCAGACAGCATTCTCTCTCACACACACTGAGAGTAAGCATAGAGGGCCTGGAAAACTCAAAAGGCTCATGCATTCTGCTTGCGGGGAAAAAGAGAAAAGGAAATCCTGGGAGGCTTCATAAAGAAGGTGACACCAGGCTGGGATTTGGACTAAAGATGGACAGCAGAGAACAAAAGAGAAGGCTCTAGAACACTGCAGAGAAGGTGGGATGGCACAGTAGGTGGGGAATCTGAGGGTCTAGAAATGTAGGGGTGTTGGGTGAATGTGCAAGCACAATGCTGTCTTTGTAACCAAAGTCAAATGCTAGGCAGGGTCACCTCCATGGTCAGCAGTGGGGAGTCTCTGAGGTGAAAGTCACCCCACTATTTTATAGTAAGTGAAGAAACTAAGCCCCCACAAAGATAAGCATCAGATTCAGCATTTACAGCCCAACCTTGCCCCTTCCAAGCAAACTGACTCCAGACAGTTCACTCACTGGTGACTGGCTGAAATGTCCACTCGCTGACTCTGGATTCGCTGAAGGTCTCCAGCCGATACTGCAGATGAGAACACCAGCACATCACAAGCAGTGCCGTTCCTGATGATAATGCTATCTGCAAAAGGGTGGTGCTTCCCACCCCCGCATGGGTTGCTGGGAATAACAGTGTGACTACCCCTGCTAAGACCCCACCCAGTGCAATCCCAACTCCACAGGGGAACCATCTACAGAACACATCCTGTACAATGCAGCGCTTGCCCGTGGTGCATGGAAGCCCCCGGTTCCCTGATCTAAAAACACCCTGACTCATGACAAGGCCCTTCTCCTTAATCCTTATGCACAGAGGTGAGAAGGGACCTCAGCTGAGTCTCTCTCTCTCTCTCTCTCTCTCTCTCTCTCTCTCTCTCTCTCTCCTCTCTCCCTCCCTCTTTCTCTTTCTGTGTGTGTGCATGTGGAGGTCAGAGGACAGCTCTACCTGTTGTTCCTCAGGCACTATCTACCTTGTTTTTTTTTGTTTGTTTGTTTTGTTTTTTTTGTTTGTTTGTTTTGTTTTGTTTTTGATGCAGGGTCTCTCTCTGGCCTTGAACTAGCCAACCATTGAAATGACCAGTCAGCAAGCCCCAAGGATCCTCCTTGAAATGCCTCCAGGGTGCACAGTTACAAGACTAAACTCATCCTCATGCATGTGTAATACACATCCTGTCACCTTCTCCCTCTCCATCCCTCCCTCCCTCCCCACTTCTCATGTGAGAGAAAATGGTGGCTTACAGAGGCCAGCTGCGTTGCCCAGGTCACACAACTGCAAGTTGCCCTCTTCTTCCTCCACACCTAGAAACTATCTACTCTCATGGGTTGACGTCCACTTGATTGTGTCTTGTTGAAGAAAAAGTCCAACACTAGTAAGTGTGACCTGAGATTCTGTCCCAAAGCCCTGTCGATTCAGGAGACTGAAGCACCTTCTACGGTCTGAGTGTCATAGATCAGAGTTCCCCAATTCTAAGGCACAGGCATGGCTTGGGAGACACCTGACCCAGGGTCAGGGGAATAGAAGGGTCCTTCCTCAGCCTGTGACTCATGAAAGGGTGCAAAGAGGCCTAGGTTTCTGCTCAACAGACTTAACTTTGAACACTTGATCTACCACATGTAACCGTGGGTGTTTGGTCAAGGATCTCAGCCCCTCCTGACCCCCAGTATTGGCTCCTGACACTGTGAACAATACTGCGTTGTGATGGATGGGGTGGGCAGTTATGACATGGTGTCATCTGCTTTCCATGATGCCTAATGCAGTGAGGTTGTCAATCATAACGAGATTATTAGATACAGAATAGGGAGGCTGTGGAAGAGATGGCTTCCAGGACTAATGCTCCCATGGCCCAGCGTCCCCAGGCCCCAGGTACAGTCTCCATACCCTGCAGAGGGTTTGCTGCCTCAGCTCCTGGATGATGAGGTTGCCAGCAGCTACACTGCTGTAGCAGCACTGGGAGTTGACAAAGCTGAGCAGGGCCTCCCGGGCCACCTCCTCGGTCACCACAGGGACTCTGCTGGGAAGAAGGCAAAGGAACCGAGGTCTGGGAGGGGCCTTAGTGTGTAGGGGACACTGAGGCCCAAAGAGGAAAGGATCCAAGGCCTGACTGCTGAAGAGTCAGTGCAGGAGACATCTAGCCAAGGGACTGCATGACAGGATGCCCAGGGTAGGTAGGGCATTCTAGAAGGCTTGAAACCAAGTATGGAGCTAAGGAAAGGGGCTAAATTGTGAACTTAAAATCTCCTGAGGAAAACATCGTAAGGGAGGAAGATGATAAGTGAGTGCTGACAATTTCCATGGTCAGAGGTGAGTTAGGGCTGACAGTTTCCATGGTCACTAGGCTCCATCCTCCTGAGCTCAGGGTGAGGCAGAGCACCATAGTGGGAGCATGTGGGTCTGCGGAGACTGCTGTCCCAGAGGACAGGAAGCAGAGAGGAGCACAGGAAGGAGCCAGGGATCTACTTCTGCCAACAAGACCCACCCTCAACTTTTCACCTCCTGCCAACAGTCCATTCAGCTGTGGCTAGGCAGGGTGAATCCAATGACAAAGTTGGTGCCTTCGGGATCTATCACTACTCAAAACCCTTCAATGAGGGGGTATTGGGGAGATCAAGTCTCTGGCACAGGAGTCTCCAGGCTATCTCATCTCCAAATTACAGCACAAGAATGGCAATGCTTCTACAGATGGTGGGGAGCAAAGATGATGCCACTTTGTCATAAGGAGGCAGAAACAGACTAGATGAGGTCTCCTCCCTGGGGGAACTGGATCTTGGCCAGAAGAACTGTGAGCATGCAAGGTAACTAGCTGAGGGCTGAACCAGCGACCACAGTCTGAGTGTGATGGAGTAGGTCCCCACCAGCCTCTCTCTGGAAGAGCTTTCTCCCTGAGATCCAAGTGCGTCCTTGCTGATGCCTTTCCCCAAAACACCTCAGAAAAGAGCCTTTTGTGCTCTGCCTCCCTCCTCCCCATGTGCACAGTCTCCCCAATGCCCAGAAGGCCATACACTCCCTATTCCTGAATCCTCCCTATTCCCAAATCCCGCTGCTCCCAGCATGGCCAGGCCTAGTATGTTGTCCCAGGTAGGCAACAGAACCATCCAGCCATGCCACATGAGTTCATGCTGGGACCCGGAAGCAGACACAGAACAGAAGTGGATGCACAGAGAGTGACAAGGACCCCCAAGAGACTCCTCTAGGCAGGCCACATGCTCAGCCACAAAGGGTGTTTAGGAAAAGACCTCAGCATATCTCTTTTGCACAGAGATGGCTGGAACCCAGAATTCTGTGACAAGTCTTCTCAAAACAAAGAGGGTGTATATGCTTCCCAGATAGAGATTTGGGGGTGAAGGACTTAAGCAACAGAGAACCAGAGTCAATGTTTGAGCAGTATGAGCTAGACAGGCATGTGTCTACTGAGCTCTGCAGTGGCAGGGCAAAGGCTGCCATGGACAATACACACACAAATCACAGGACTTAACAGAAACAGCCTAGGGGCTGTGTTTGGCCCAGAATCCAGAATTTCCAAAGCCCTGACACAATGTGTGGTTTCCACCACTGGATAGCATGATATGCAGAAGATTTCCAGGCCACATCCCCCAGGGATGGAGAGAGTATCCCCAGAAGGTTTTTCATTGGCCAAGGCAGTGTCAGAGCTGAGTACTCCCAAAGAGATCCCATGGGTAACATGCACATGTGGAAATGCACTGAAATTTACCTGTGCTCCAGGACTGAGGACCAAGATGCAGGCTCCTGGGGCCTTCCCAGGGCCTCCAAGGATGGAAAGAAGACACGCCTTCCTAGAGGAGAGGAAGGAAAGACATCATCCAGGTTCAGAAGAACAGGGGTTGGTGCAGTGAAAGAAAGGCTGGCCTGGTGCAAGTTCTAGGCCAGTCTGGGCTACAGAGTGAGTTCAAGGCCAGTCTATATTATTAAAGAGAAAGGAGGAGGAGGAAGAAGAGGAGAAGGAGAGAGAAAAAGGGGAAGGGGGAAGAAAAATAAAGAGGGCTGAGATTATAGCCCAGTGGTAGAGGACTTGCCTTGCCTAACTGTGGTGATATGTTGTTTAAGATCTAATAAAGCTTGCCTGGAGATCAGAGTGCAAAGCTAGCCATAGCCGTAGAAGCTGGGCAGTGATGGCACTGCCTTTAATTCCAGAGCTCAGAAGACAGAAGCAGATGGATCTCTGTGAGTTCAAGACCACCCAGGGCTACATGAGAGTGAATCAGTCTAAAACAGAAACAGAGTTTACACCTTTAATCCCAGCACTAGAGAGAATATAAAGAGTTCAGTGTAGTCTCAGGAGCATTCTGGGATTTGGTGTGGAGCAGTGAAGTCTAGAGATGCAATCTGAGGTTCAATGGATCACCCCTTTGGTCTGAACATTGGTAGAGGTGAAAGCTCTCTGGTGGCTGGCTGCTTTGCTTCTCTGGTCTTCAGCTTGAACCCCAGTATCTGTGTCTAGGTTTTTATTATTCATGCTACACCTAACATCCGCCAGACCCAACAATTAATCCAAAGGCCAAACTCGCATTTTAAAATTATTTACTTAATGCAGCTCCAGCAAACAGAATAGAAATTTTAAGGCCAACATCATTTGGGTAGCAGAATGTTCAGGGCCACCAAACACTGTTCACTCTCCATCCCATCCCATCTCCCACTTCTCAAGACCCCAGGAGAAAAGGGTCAGCACTGACCTATCCACCTCCCCCCAACCTACAAGAACCCCAGGAAGAAATTTTGGGAACAATGGCCACTCAGACTCACCACGTCCTTGAAGAAGCCAGTCATAGCTTGGCAGTCCCTCCAGGAGCTCATCAGGGGGCATCACAGGACTTTCGGCCTCAAAACTGAGATCAGCCACACCTGCCATAAAGACACAAAAGGAGCAGTGCCAAACTTTGCAGCAGCCAAGGAGATGGGGTGGAATCAGCAGTGACTTCGGGCGAAGCTGAAAAGTGAGGGTGGGTACACACGGAACACCTCATGCTTTGGGGAAGGGCTGAGGATGTGGCTTAGTGGTGGAGAGCTTCCCGAGCACACACAGGTCTGATCCCTACTGTAGGACAAATGTCAGAGAACCCTCTAGATTTTCCCTTGCATCAAAATTAAATTATATGGCCCATCCCTTCTAGGTTAATATGAGAGGTGAACGGAATGCAGCCAGGCAGATGTGGGGGGGGCAGGGCTGAGGGTTGCTGAGGATTGCAAAGTGTGGCTGGGGACAGTGGAGGGAGAAAGGAAACATCATGAGGACTGGCATTCCCTCCCTGCCACCCTCAAGTTAGGAACGCCCTTCCCTAACAGTGGACACACTACCTGTACCTCTAAGGCTTTTCTTTTTCAAGGCAGGAGACATAGAGGAGTAAGTTTGTAGCTAGAGGGAGCACCCCTATTAGTGGAAAGAGGGGTGGCTGTGATACAAAATGACAGAATCCCAAGGACTTCCAATGGTTTTGCTTTGAATAAATTTGCTGATTTAAAATGCTTAGCTATCAGGGCCAGCCACTGCCTTCTGTAAAGAGGTAGGTGAGAGGAATTTGGACTCTGTAGATTTAACAATCCCAGTCTCTCTTACTGAGTGCCCCTGCTGGCATGAAAGCAGCCACACCCTGTTGAGTAAGTGTGACTTTGTTCCACTCCAGTGTTCTGGAGGGAATGAAGTGGGTGTCAGGATTGGCTCCTAAGCTGTATCTTGCTACCTGTCTTGGCCCCTCACATGCCAGTTCATAGAAATGCTCACCTGAAGGGAAGGACTGGGGAGCCAGGAAGGTAGAGGCTGGAATGGGGGTCTTTCTGAGCCAGGGTCCACAGGTATCCATCCACTCTAGTTCCCAAGAGCTCAGTAGAGATCAAGGTCAGGGCTGAGCCTATCCAAGTTCCAGAGTCAGAGGGATCAAGGGTCATCATGACTGTGTGTAGCTATGGGTCTGAGATCTCCATCATACCATGCCCTCCAAGATGTCACACAGATCTGTGTAACTTTTCCCCCACCCCATCAAAATAGAGCAAGCCATATTGGTGCCCACATAATGGGGCTGTGTGTGACAGCCTCCAGCCCTGAACATGGCATATAAAAACCACTCTGTCCCTGTGCTGAACTTGATGTGTGTTCCTTTAAACTAGAAAAACAACAATGAAAAGGTCAAGTGTGGAAAGAAAGGCCACTTCTGTCTCCTGGGATAGCCTGGTTGTCAGGCAGCTTTGGGTCAGCTAGGGCACCAAACTCTAGGGAAGAGAAAAAAAAAAGGGGCCATGTGACTGTGGTAGTCTCCTAAAGACCAAATAAAGGGGACAGGAGGATGGTAAGAATGGAAGGCAGGTGCCCTGAGCCCCATCCATCACCCAGGAGCCACCCTGACCTCTGGGGCAACCCCAGTACCTCAGTGCTAAATTTACATTGCCATTCAACCCAAACAAGAAAGCACTCCAGGCTGACCCCCAGAGGGGCACGTTTCCTGTGCCACCGGAGGAGCACAAAAGGACCATGAGGTCGCCTGCATTGTGCCTCACTGTCCCTAGGCCACCTGACCACATAGGCATAGCAGAAAGAAGAGCTCATAGCTCATGCCCTGCCTCCATGTCCCTCAGGGCCTCTGCACCTGTCTCCAAGTCCCCAAGTAATCTGCTGCCAAGATTTGCCTTGCAAAGACAGATGGAGAGGTGGGGTCTCTGCTTGCCAGCCACAAACTAATTTTCTTTCACATGACAAGAATTGTTCTTGTGGAGGGAAACACAGTTTACAGAGAAGCCCTCTATCTTTTACCTTTCCCATTTCCTCTGGCTCAGAACCTTCTCTGTCTTAACAGGATCCTTGTGTGATCCTCTATAGAGCTCCAGGATCTCAATGCAATCAGCCCAGCCCATCATATTCCACATCTCATCCCTTTCAATAAATGAGTGCTCCTCTGGGATTGTGGGAGAAACAGCAGGCATTCGGTAGGCAAATGTGCATGTTAGGTGTGCAAAGCACCCCATATGTGCATGAGTGTGTGTGTGACTAGAACTTTACTTATGCATATACAAGAGACACTAAGACCTCTCTACATCCAGATCTCCCATCACACTCCTGCCTTTGGACTCCACGGCTCTCTGCTCCAGTCCATATAGCCTTGGAAAATGCAATTCAGAGAGTTTGAGTGAGCTAAGCTGAGTTGCCCAGCAATCCGGAGACAGAGTTTGGTTCTGAATCCAGATCTGAGTTGTTAGCCTAACCAGTGAGAGGGATGAGCTATCTGTCAATTCAAAGTCTGCTAAGGAGCCACAACTTAAGGGAAAAAGATGGCACTGGGTATGCAAAGACCTTCAGCCCTAGGGTCCATGAAGATGTGTTTGGTTCACAGACCTCTCTAGGACTCCCATAAAAGCAGCAAGCACCCTCATTGCACACCTAGAAAACAAGTCAATGGCATTGCACCCACACCCTCCTGGCTCTCACATTCATACCTCCTGACCCAATTTCCTTTTACACATGGAAAAATGGAGGCTTAGAGATGGTAAATGTCTTGGCCCAAGACCACAGAGTCAATCCAAACCAGTACCAGGACTTGAACTATATCCACCAGTTCTCCATCTGCTGTTGCCCCAGTCACCACTGCCTTGCCTACTCCAACTCAGGAAGAAACTTTCCTTTATGTAAACATAGTCCATTTCCTCTGAAATATGTTTACTTCCTTGGGTTTTAAGAAGCCCTTCGATCTCATTGTATTTCTGTCCTGCTAATGACAGACTGGGGTCAGCAGGTCTGTGACAAGCAAACTGGGCAGGGGGAGTGGTTAAGATTTTGGCAGTGTCTCTGTGCACTAGCTGTATCTAAGAATGAGACAGAAGAATTCTGAGGTGCAGGCTTCTATTTGACTGCATAAGGCAGGGGGAATCATTGTCACCAGAAGAAAGAAAGAAAAAAATTGACACACATGGACAGGGCACAGTAGGAAGAGAGATGCCCCTGAGGTAGCTGTGGTACCCTACCCATTGCCCCAGAGCACATAATAGAGAAGCTGTTGTTTGCCACCAGCTGTCTTTCCCAAGCACAGAAAAAAGGAAGGAAGAGATGATCAGGACAGAGATGCTAATAGAAGGCAGGTGGTGTGGAGCCAGATCTCTCTCGGTGCTGGCTGTAGAGGGGTCCAGTTCCACCCCAGGCTCTACTCACTGTCATCCTCACTCGGGTCCTTGTCCATGGTCAGCCAAGTGGGCATCTGAGTTCCTGAGGACTGAGGTTCCCATCTGAGGGACTACCCTCAGCCCCTCCCAGCCCATTGTTACCATTCTACACATAACAGAGGCAAAGCCACGGTGTGTATCCCTCACAGCAGAGCCCCGCCCTATGTCCCAGGTCCTTGAGTGTCCCACAAGAGTCTTTCACTTGCCAAGCTAGAGGCCTGGGTCCCGCTGCATTCTGTGTAAGGTACTCACATCCTGCCATTGTCTCCAGCCACGATTCAAACCCTGCTCTGTCTGACACAAGTGCCAGACCACAATGCTACCCCATGCACCAGTCAGGGCAGGCTTCCAAGTCCTGAGAGGGCACAGGGAACTTGTTAGCAACCAGTTAGACTACCCCTCATGGAAGAGACTACCTAGGTCTCAGACAGGCTGGGATCCCCAAAGTCTGGGCAGCAGGCACTGTGTCCTTGAATGCTTGGAGAAGGAGAGCACAGAGCACACCACAGCCAAAGTCAAGTCCCTGGTAGCAGGTGGCTCATCCTACTACCACTCTCCTGGAGAGCTGCTTGTGGAAGTCTGAGGGCCTGGAAGCCAGGACATTGAGCATTATGAGGCAAAGTCTACCCCTGCCTGAGTCCTAGGTGTCTCTGAATTGTGTACATGTGTTTGTGGGTGGGCGGGTGTATGTGTGTGCATATGTGTATGTATGCTTACATGTGGTGAAAGCAAAGAGCCATTTCTGGTGTATAGCCTCAGACACTGTCCACCTTTTGCTTGAGATAGTCTATCATCCACTTAGAACATCACCATGCAGGCTAGGCTGGCCAGTCAGGGATGCTCCCTCTGCTTCTCATCTCACCATCACTAGAGTTATAAGCCCATACCACCACATCTGGGGATCAGACTCTGGACTTCATGCTTAGACAGCAAGAGCTTTCCTGACTGAGCCATCTCTCCAGTGCCCTCTGTAGACTTGGAAAGGTCTTTACAAGCCTTTGTCAGGGAGGCAGAAAGCTCTTCATCCCTGGAAGGCCATTCCTCCTCCAGATGAGTCTAAATATTGGTGACGGAAGTTTGTCTCCCACCAATAAATGTAGAAGGCTTGCAAGTTGGTCCAATTCTCCCCTGTGACCTTGCCAGGGCTTCCTCGGTTGTTGGGAGGGTACCTAACCAAGGTCATGCTGCTCTAGTTGGTTGGACCTGACTTGCTTAGCCTACCAGGACTCAAGGGGATGTATCATGACACTCCTTAACCAAGACAGGGTTGTGGTCTCTCTGAAAAGCCTGCCTTGGATGACCACGGTGCATAAGAGGCAGCTACTTCCATGTCATGTGAGCTGCCTTCGCCCTCTCTGCTACCTTCCCCCCTCCTTCCTCACTGCCACTCTCAAGAGGATGCCATGGATCCTCAGCAGAAATGTCACACAAGCTTGTCTTAAAAAACAGACAATTCTCCCAGCAGTGGTGGTGCATGCCTTTACTCCCAGAACTTGGGAGACAGAAGCAGGAGGATCTCTGAGTTCAAGGCTATCCTGATCTGTAGAGTTAGTTCCAGGACGACAAGGGCTATACAGAGAAATCGTCTTAGAAAACAAAAAAACAAACAAAAATACAGACAACTCAGCCCTCACAGACGGGTTTTTATTATGGGTAGTAGTGCTGACATTCCTCATTGTGAGAGTTATAGGTGCTTTATCTCTGCAGACAGAGGAGTAAGAATGGCTCCCTGAGAAAGAAGCACAGTCTTTGGGTATTTGTGTGCACTGAGCAGGGTTCCAAGCCAGGGGAATGGCATCAGTGGTTACAAAATGACCGTGGATGTGTGTGCTTATAACTCTATGTAAGTATGTGAGCATGTGTGAATTTAAACCAGGGCTTCCTCTGAGGCTGGGAGAGTACCTAACCAAGGTCATGCTGCAGATCGACAGATAGGTATACAGATGACAGACAGATCAATAACAGCACAGCAGCAGCTTAGTTATAGTCTCCCACAACTTTATCTGGGGTGTTTCATTGGGCAAGCCACGCTTGCCTAAACTCCTTTGGCATTTGAAAGAAGAAGCCATAGGGAGTGATTTCAGCAGCAAGCAGAAAGGAACAGAATATTAAATAGAGCTGAGTATTAGGAGTGACTAAAATCTGCTGGCAACCACAGCCTCTCGGGAACCAGGAAGTACTGGACAGCCAGAGTGATGGTCCGTTGCCTTAACAGTCTCCACCCCTGACAAATTTAAGAATTCATAATAGCTTTTAAAATACATGGGCAAACGAGGGTGTAGCTGAGTGGTAAAGCTCTTGCCTAGCATGCACAGAGGGAAAAGCTTCTAGAACTTTCTAATCTTGCTTAGGCATTAACAGAGGATACTGTGTGTAATAGCATGTCAGAGTGAGTTGGGATCGATCACATCCATCACAATGTTGCTTCTATGCTGTGAGCAAAAGAAAATACTGCCCATTCAAAAACTCAGACCAGTGTGAGATTAAGGCTGTACCATCTCCTGCCAGTATCTCAGGATGGGCAGGATGGGGAAGATCGATTCCAGCATGATACCAGGCAATCTGCACTCTTTCCATATCTCTGAGGTTTAAGGCAGCTCCTTAAAGCTCCCACACATGACCCAGGCCCTGCCACTCTCCAGTAGCACATTCTCTAAGTACCCAGGCCCTACTGAGTTCTCCCTGACATCTCACCTGAAAAACAAGCCTCAAAAGCTACCTCCTCCCACAGGCTGGCATCTGAGCACCTTGTTCCTAGAAATCGAATCCATGCAGTGTCCCCTGCTCAAGCTGTGGATCTCAGGGGATGTCATGGTGGTAGGGAGCATTAGGATCAGCCTAGAAACCATCTCATGTGGCTGTCTTTGAATATGATGGGAAGGGAGGTGCCTAGAAGCGCAAGGAAGGGAGGAGCAGGAGAGGCCATCTAAAGGTGTCTTTTTGTATTTTAAAGGCTGTCCTGAGATAGAGACAGCAGAGTGAATCTTGGGACATGCTGGTGGAAGGTAATCTGAAGGCATCATTGACTCCTCCCCCCCCCCCCAAGCATTTGGGTGATGGCATAGCAGCTGTCTAACACAGTACCGCTAACCCAGTAGCAGAACACTAGAGCTTGTGGCTGCAGAGTCAGTTAGACAGTGCTCAGAGTCCAACTGTGAGCACTGGTGTGGGAACAGCACCTGAAGGACAGAGTGTACATGTTCAGCTTTACTTTCTGCCTGAGCTGCCTAGCCAGTCCCCTCCACCATTGCCATCACTGCCCACTTCCTCCCTGAAACTAAAACCTCTCCAGGTAGTCGACAAGCACTGGTTTTCTCCATTCAAATGGCAGCCTCTAGTTCTGCCTGGAATCCCCACTTACTCCACTTCCTTGGGGTGGTCCCGGGCTCTTATGTCTCCGTAGGTGAACAGGTGTCACATGTGTGAATTAAGGCTCCTTCTTGGGAGCCCTCATCAGGCCCATATGAGGCAGAACGCTGAGTGTTGATAGTTTACAAGCCCCCAGGTGACTCCAGCTTGGGCACTCTATGCTAAAATCACTAGATGCAGACAGACAGACTGGTATAATACACTCACTTGTCTTTCACTCTTTAAAAGAGTCACTTCAGTATATAAGCAATAAACTGCTCCAGAAACTCAGATAGGAGGATCACTACAAGTTCAAGGATAGCCTGGTCTACAGATTCAGTTCTATACTAGTCAGATCTACAAAGCAAAGACCTTGTCTCAAAACAAATAAAATGAGTCAGTGGAATCAAGGGCTTTTTTTCCTGAGGCTAGCTCACTCTTAAGAGTAAGGCTAGCTCACTCCTCTAAGTAGGAGGCTAGCTTACTCTAAGTGAGAGGCTAGCTCACTCTAAGTGGGACTTACTTACACTCAGATAAAAACACACAGGAAGCTAGAAGCTTAATGAGATCCCCTGCTTCCAGCCCCAGGGACCATCCTCACTTCCCTCCCCCAAGGCACAGATCCAACAAGGCAATCATCTTTACAGCATGGCTGAGAATCGGTCATTTTGCAATCATGGATCATCTCCACCACTGCTGTGTCAGCCAGGGACAGGTGGAATTTGAGCAGTTCCAAGACTTTCAAACAAAGACACATCATTTTCTGCCTCACCTCTTCTGACCTCATCATGGCCTCCGTGACTACCTGAGGATTTACCTAGAATTTCCATTATTCAGGGTTCAGTTGTTGACTCCTGTGTGGACAGGGGAAGGGCTCAATTCTTGTTAACAGTAAACTGTGTATAGGAAGATGGTGGCTGTGGTTACATAAATGTGTTTCTTTTTTAAAAAAAAGTCATTAAAAACACATGTAACATGCCCCATTTTTCCATTTTTATGGGTACATTCTAGTATCAAACTGATATTCTGGGGGCTAGGGAGATGGCTTGAAGGGCAAAGTGTGTGCTGTGCAAGTCTGAGGACCCAAGTTCAAGTCCCCAACATCCATGGAAAAGCTAGGCATAGCAGAGCACGCCTTTAATTTTAGCATTGGGAAAGGAAAGAGAGAGCTTGTTGAGTTGTTGAGCATCGAGCCTAGACAATCAGTGTGTGTGTGTGTGTGTGTGTGTGTGTGTGTGTGTGTGTATATATATATATATATATATATATATGTATATATATATATATGCATGCACATGCACACACACACACACACCTGAGATTCTGAACCATGAGCCCTAACTCCCCCCCCCATCCAACCCAGGCATTCTGGCCCACTTTCTGTCTCTATGTGTTTAAGAACTCTGAGGACCTCATATGCATGGAATCTGTTTACACTTCTATGACTGGTTTAGTTCACTTAGCATGTATCTCAAAGTTCATCCATGTATCTGAATTTCCTTGTTTTGAAGGCTGACTAATATTCTCCACTGAGGGCATGGACTGTGTGATTTGTCTATTTTCCCATAGATAAATGCTCACATGACTTCCTCCTTCAGGCTACTGTGAGGAGCTACGAGGAACACATACAAGTCTACCACAGATCTCTAAGATCCTGCTTTCCATACCCCAGGGTAAGTACCCAGAAGTGAAACTGGGGGTCATGTGTTAACAGCATGTTAATTGTTTTGCACACGCCATCTTCTTCAATAACACTGTACATTCTCACCAGTAGTGTACAGTAGCTCTTCTGCATCACCAACATCCCTTGCTACCTTCTGTTTATATTGCACTTTACAACTTAAAAATTCCCCTTCGGAATATAAAGGTTCAGAGAGGTTGGTTGCCTTGCCCAGAGTCACACAGCAAAAAGCCCAACTGGAGCCTCTGGGATCTGGTATAACTTGGCACTTGCTGTGAACACCAGGTTCACACCCACTCCCACACACCACCATCCCCCATCTCGACACACACGTCTTCTTCCACGGGCATTTTCTGAGTGTCTAGGTTCTGACACATGCCCTTTCAGCATCCATCTAAACCTAGATCCACCCAGAACCTGTCAGGGCCAACAATGCCCATACAATGATTTCTGCTTAGGCCTGGAATCCACGATAACATTGTTGTTGGCTTATCTGTAGGCTGGTGCATGGAGACCATGGTGCCCAGGGCAGAACCAAGGCTGGCAAGCAGGAAAATGCTTCTGACACAAATAAGAAATGGATTTAAGTGGGCTATTCCTGCCACACTGCACCTAAACACCCTCCTCTCTCTGGAGCCAGGAAGCCTGGCACATCCTACAGGCCTGGGTTGCAAACTCCTAAATGCACAGGAGGAAGAGGGCCAGGGACCTCCCCATGTCCCTCATGTGACAGTGATAAAGGGAAGTGCCTCCAGGGGTGACTCTGATCTAAGCACAACAACCCTGTGAGGAAGATGTTGCTCTCTTTAGAGATGGAGGTCAGGATGTAACTCTCAGCTCAGTGCCAAGCATGCTATCTTGCCCCCTGCCATGATGATAATAGACTGACCCTCTGAAATTGTAAGCAAATATGTTCTTTTCTAATAATTGCCATGGTCATGGTGTCACTTCACAGCAACGCAACAGTGACTTCGATGTTCCCTGTGTGTCCCGTCTGCCCTGGATGACTGTGGGATGCTCTCATTGGTCTCCCAGAGGCTTCCTGATCTACACAATCCTGCACTGAACATGTTAACACTAAAAATACCTCTGCTCTGCCTCACTCCCAGCCTGACCGCCACCCCACCTCCAGGGAAAGGAAGTCAAGCTCTTGCCATGGGCTTCAGGAACAAGCTGCATCTTCCCCTATAGCAACTCTGTCTTCATCTCTCTCCCACTCTTGACTTCAGCTCTGGCAGCCTTCACCCTGAGCCTGGGCCACAACAAGCACACTGTAGCCACAGGACCTTTGTGCATGTCACCCCGTCTGCTTGGAGTGCACTCTCTCACCTCAAGAAAACCATTATTCAGATACCACCTGCCCAGTAAGGCTGTCCCTACCTTTCACTGCAATTTCTTTTAGCTCAATGGTTTCTTTTTATTTCATAGATAACGTTTGTACATATTTGTGAGGTACATACAACATATACATGTGCATATGGTATGGGCTATCTATGGTATACACATTCCAGTACATATACATAGTATGTGCTGCTCCAGTCAGAGTGGCTGATGTGTCCCTTCTATCATTTCTTTGTGTTTCAAGCCTTTGATCGCTTCTAGTTCATCATAAAATATACAAATTATTGCAAACAATAGAGACATTTAATGGTATTTCAGTGTCTTCTGTCCCAGTTGTAGTTCAACTACAACGTGAGTCTCCCTCTCTTTCCGTCACAAAAGAAAGCTGATGTGTTGTTTAGCTTCCACATAATGACAGTGTATGCAGTATTTCCGTTTCTAGCTTATTTCCCATCACAGAATGCTCTCAATCTCCATCACGATTAAAATTGAACACCCACCACCCCAGCTCTCCCCCCTTTCCTCAACCTCACTTTTATTCATAGGACACATTTATCTATCTTACTGTTGTTTTATTCAATGCCTCTCAACACCCTGTGATCCATATGGAACTACAAAAGCAAACTAGGGAGGGAACCATATTTTATGTGTATCCACTTAGCTTCTTACTGCATGTTTAGCACCCTGAACAGGACCCGTCAAATATCAGCCACTCTACAAGTCAGTGATGAATAACAAAGAAAGAACCGTGTCTTCTCAGCACCCTGGACTTCTGAATTGTCTTCTGCAAGGACAAGCTTTATGCTTCCACTAGAGCAAAGGAAAGAAGAAAGACCACCCATCCCATTAAACATCCATAAATTGCTGTCTCTAGAAATTATCACTTTCAACATTACAGTGGGGTCTCAGAGTTGCTGGATGTGGAGAGGCAGGAGAAGTGAGGCATGACCAAGGCCCACTGGGAATAGTGCAAACCCTGCCCTGTGTGGTCTGGAAGATAACCACGGTGGCTCTGGCTCCATCTGTAGCCATTTCTCACATGGCTTCCTAACAGCTCCCTGCAGAACCCCATCCTGAGCTCTACAGGTCAAACCCACTTGATCTAGCTACTGTCTTCTCTAGGCTATAAAATGGGACGGGGTCCCATGAGGGGGTTTATGGCGACAAAGAGGACAATCTGCCTGCCATCAGCAAGCCAGAAAGGCTAATCTCATAAGGCAGAAGACTGCCTGGCTGTCATTCCACCCACGTTGCCCAGTCCCTCCATTTCTCTCTCCCTTCCTACTAATCAGATCCATTTCTTTTTTCCTCCAAAACCAATTCAGAATTTTAAAAGGCCAGGCTATTTGATTGCTGAAATTTCCAAACTCAAATTCAATTTGCTTTGCAAGGCGCCATCAGCCTTCACAGACATGGCCAGCCAGCCTTGCATCTGCCCAGGGGGTTTCTAGCATAAAAGCTTCAGGTCTGACCTGGGGAACCATTGCTGCTGTGGACTGGGATGGCTGAAATATGAAATGACCCCACAAGCTTGGCTGAATGTCTGCCCCATCCACAGAAGGTGACACTATTTTTGTAGGATGGTAGAAACTTTGGGAAGCCATACTCAAATGGTTGGGTGTATCTCTGGGATCTGCATTCTGTCCTGGTTCCTTCTTATATTTCCTCTGTCTGTTTCCTGTTCATCATGGGGTGAACACACACACTCCACATGTTCCTGCCACCATGCTGCTTTTCCTCGCCACAGGGGGTCCCAAATCAACAGAGCCAAAGATCATGGATTTTAATCCCTGGGATCATGGACTAAAATAAAACTCCTGTATCAAAATCAATATTTTGGCCATATCAATGCAAAAGTAACTCACCATGTCCTCTGGGGACATCAGAAAACTCTAGCCTAGTCTACCTTCTTAGTGTACATGTAAGAGAAGGGAGGGGCTTGCCTAGTCACCTAGCAGAGAGCAGCCAGCTGAAGTGCAGTTTCTTCCATGGCTTCCTTGCTCTTGAGAACCAGCTACTTATGTAGCTATGCCGATCTATGACACCTCACTACTGGAACTAGCTCAGCGTTCACCTACAATCCCAGTACTCCAGGAGCAGAAGCAGAAAGATCTAGGCTACATAGTGAGACTCTTGTCTCAAACAAGTCAATAGCTTCAAATTCAAGTTCAGTATCTCAAAAAACAAATAGGTAGAAAAGGACTGAGGAATTCATCTAGCATCAACTGCCACGTGTACATACACCCACATGCATGTGTAACACATAGCAAAGAACCACAATAGAGATTTAGTGACCTGCAACTCAAATCTGCTTCTCACCAATTCTGGCCACTGAATTCCAATGCATATGTAAATCCATATGCACACTTCCATGTAAATTAGAAATTCTATAAAGCATAAATGAAATCACATGAGAAATATTGCTCAGAAACATTTGTTGTAAACTCAAACTATGTTATGAATATATTTCTATTCAGTGTCTATAATATACAATAATACATATTATATTACATTATACATTTTTTACCCTTAGCACATACTTCCATAAAGTCTGGGCTAGAGCCCAATAATAAATAAATAAATAAATAAATAAATCTTGTTTATAAATGATTCCTTACTCATAATTATCATTTCCTATTCTTTCTATTTTTTATTTTTCATCAACTTTATTGTATTGTAACACTGGCCCTGAAAACACAAAGATCCTAAGAGTACAGCTTGAGTCTTCACACTCATGTGACCAACACTCAGATACAGAAAAGCCTCCTCCCAAAGCCTGCCTCACCACCCTATCCAAGGACAACTTTCTGCTGATTTTCTCACAACTTTGGAGACCAGTGGAAAATAAGGGGCCAGTGTGGGTGGGCTCTAGTGTGGACCTAAGTTCTGGCATACAGGAAGCTGTCAGGTTGCTGTGTTCTCCAGCCAACCAAAAATAGAGACACCCAGAGACAAAGTCGGAAACACAGAAATAGTCACAGATTAAGGGCACTAATCCTACCAGAAGAGCCTCCAAACACCTTGAGGATTAGGGCTTCACTACTTGAATTTGGGAGACAGATTCAGCTCTAGGAGGATCCTCTGAGAGACACCCTTGGCCTAATACTATGTGAGAATCTTCCATTATGTCTCTACTCATTGTTTCATTTTGTTGTTCGATTGTTTGGTTAGTTGACTGGCTAGCTGGCAGGTTAGTTGGTGAAACAGTTGTTTGGCTGATTGGTTAATTGGCTGGCTGGCTGGTTGGTTGGTTGGTCGGTTGGTTGGTTGGTTGGTTGGTTGGATTCACTGGTTATTTGGTTGGTGTTCTAAGATGGGATGTTACTCTGTAACCCTGACTGACCTGGGCTTCATTACCATTTTCCTACCCATCTTTCCAAGTGCTGAGATTGAAGGCATGAGCAACCATGCCAGCTCCCACTCACTCTAAAGACTCCAGAGTATCCTATCTTAGACAAGTACAATGATATATTTAGCTCTTCCCCTCTTGATGGATATCCACCTTGTTTCCTGCTGTTTCCAATTAGTCTTATGATCTTTAATAAACCATGAACATGTGTGCCTTTCCTTAGAGCAGACAAGTTAGGAACAACTGGTGTATTTTACAGACAGATGCTGCTGCCTAGGGAGTAAGAGGGTATGAATAACTAAGTAGGCAGATTCCTCAAGGCCACCCTCAAGAGTGCAGTACTGGCAGCACAGGACCCTGGTTTCCAACCCTGCCAGTTTTGGACACATACCCTTCTCTGCTCTATCCTATTGAAAACGCAGGCATGTGTGCAGACAGATTCTAACAGGCATTGGAGCCGCAGGCTGCTGCAAAGGCCACTCCATTCCACCTGTTTACAGCAAGCCCAGCAGCCTAATCACTGGGTCTCATCACCATTCAGCTCCTGTCCCCAAGAAGCCTCCCCCACCCCCAGCCCCACCCCCAGCCCCAGGGTTCTGGTTAACAAGGACTGCCCAGGCAGACAAACACCTACTATGATTTCACAACTGTATGTTGTTTTTTTTCAGGGCACATGGTGCTGGAGAATTTTCAAGAACAACCCCACCCCCCACCCCACGCTCTTTCTTCTTTGCCCATGTGCCTCTTTGGCACAAGGGAAATTGAATTTCCAAAGAATATTATTCCCATTAAACACAAGATTGTGCCGCTAGAAAACAAGGACATGCATTGTTTTGGTCTTTAACACCATGTGCCCCACTTTAACAATGAGAAGGAGGGAGGGAGCTATCAGTGCCTGTGCAATATTCAAACAACACAGCACAAAATGACTCAGGTTTGAGTTCACAAAGGAAAACCTTCAAATTCTAGGGACAGATGGGCCCCATAGTCCCCTTTCCCTGCTGCATTTCTTTTTAACCTTCTTACCTTCCCAGGAGCAAGATAGCCTAAGAAGAGGGCTGTCCAGGACCAGTGACCTTCCTGAGTCATACTGCTGCCTTCCACTGAATGTTGTCTGTCTCCTCACTGGCCTGAGCTGAGTCCTCCACGTCCCCTAGACCCCAGGACCACAAGGCATTTATTTTTTCCCTTCCCTTCACTTGCCAAGCATAATTTTTCAAATTGCCCAAGGAACAGGAATGAGATCCAGGAGCTTTGGACTGTGTGTTCAGACTATGATGGGGCTCAGTGTCCTCTGGGAAACTGGGATGGGGGTATGAAAATGCAGTCAGTTGAATTCTCTAGAAGTTTCACCCTCATCTTTCAGCAAAAGCAACTGGTGAACCATTTTAATCTAAACTTTAAGCATGGCTCCAGTAATTTCAAACTCCCTCTAGGATTCAGTTTCCTGCTTATATGATGAGCCTAAGAACAGGCCAGGGAAAGGAGAGCTCTAGAAACTCTTTCCCAAACCCCAAAACATGAGCCTGGGGAGAAATGTAAGACTGATTCTGACCAAGTGTGTGCCACAGTTCATTGGTCCAACAGCCCATCTCTCCATTCCTGGTCCCCTTGGTGACTCCGGGCCATGGCTAACTGAAGACAGATGAAAGACAGACATTACCACAATAGTCCTTGAGACCAGGAGACACCATGAAGAACAAGGAAGATGTGGTCTTCACTGTATTAGGAAGGAGAAGGGGCTATAAGCTTCACACATACCTCATTCAACTCTTACTAAATCTTGAGACTGTAAACGATGCTCAAAGGTCAAAACTAAGGCACAGGAGGGAAATGACTATACCCAGGTCTTCCAGTAGGATAATGGTAGAGCCATGATTAGAGTATGTGTTCCCTTGGCCTCCCCAACTTCTCCAACCTCTATTTCACAGAATACACCATCTTAATGCCATAACAGAATCCATATAGTATCTCTTCATTTTACTCTAAACTCCAAGGAAGTGTCTAATGGTCCTCTTTATTCCTCACACTACTCTCAAAGTCTGTTGGATAGATGGGTGGATAGAAGGTTGAATAAATGGACTTATGGGAAGACAGATAACTGGATAGATGTATATAGGTGGATGGATAGGTAGGCTGACAGGTAGATAAACAGATATGTAGGAGGATGGATAGATGGGTAAGTGGGTAGATGAATGGATATATGGATGGACAGCTGGAGAAATAGATGGGACAAATGTATGGGGAGATAATTAACCCTATGGGTGGTAAAAAGGCACTGAAGACTTGAAAGAAGGAGATGACACAGAGTATTATGGAGAAGCACAGACTAGGACCATCCCTCAAGAAGCTCTCAATCCAGTGAGAAAGTGACTTCATAGACACATGAAACATCTCTATTCCTGAAATGCCACTTGTACAGACAAGTTGTAACAAAGCCCACATGGAAGGATGACCCTATGTGCTGGGGAAAAGATGTTGGGAGGCAGCCTAGAGAGGCTTTGGCTAGAGCAGTCACTGAAGCATAGCAGGAATTAGATAAATTGGAAGGAGGAGGGAACAAAGGCTAACTGCAAAGAGCATGATCTTCCTAGTGTATCCCACCAAGGAGAGGGCAGGCTCTATGCTTCTGTTCTACGGGTTCCTGACACTCTACTTTCCCCTTGTTCATAAAGGGTGGGTGCAGTGAACCCCTCACTCTGGAGCATACTGGCACTACCTATAGACATCCTCACACTACGGGGGCTCTACGCATCTCTACCCAGCTGCCAACAGGAGGTGGACACAAATCCAGACACCCCCATAATGACTTAGCCACACTGAAGACTCAAGAGGCAAGCTCATGGCTAGAGTCAAGGCCATTGCTATAAGACTTCCCGACCACTCCTTGCTTCCATCCTCCTTCAGCAAAGGCACTAAAAGTGGCAAGAAAGGCATGGACTCTGTGATAGGTGGCCACATACTCCTTAGCTAGGAAACTCTGGATAAGTCATTTAACCTCACTGAGCTTCAGCTTCACAAATGGAAAGTGGGGTTGTCCCTTGTAGAGACGTCTCAGGATAAGAGACAATGAACGGAAAGTAGTTGATCAACACAGAGCCTGACATCTGTGAGCAGCGCCCACTGCTATTACAGGCTAGCTTTTCTCCTTGTTATATTACAGAATAAAACTAAAATCCTTCCTGCTTCTTGCATGAGCAATTTATATGCTCTCCAAATCTCCAGCTGGGAGACAAAGAGAAGGACATGTGGCTTCTCCACCCACTGACGCCTCCAGGAGACCCATGTCCACTGGGACTAGCCACTAGTCTGGGTGTGGAGTGGGTAGGGCAGGCCCTGAAACGCTGTGACGCATTCTTGGGCTCCCCAGGGTAAAAATAGCTTTTCTTTGTTCACACACACCCACTAGACTGGCGGCATGCCCACTGGACAGGCAAACGGTGGGTTATTTTTGGCTGCAAAAACAAGCCTCCACCAAGCCCCGACCTCAGGCCCCCAGAGAGTGGTATTAATAACCCACTATCTCATTCTCTCTGACCAGAAAGCAAAGAAAGGAAGCAGAGTGCTGAGGCTGACCAGTCCTCTTATCCCCCACAATCGCAGACGGCAATACCCACAATGGGACGGACACTCAAATGTCATATTCCCGTAAGTAAAACAAAACACACAAAGGACAGGGTCGTCATAGCAACAATAACAATAGCAAATTGCTCTGAGATACTTTCACTGGCTTCCTGCTGCTCCTACTCCAACCTCAGGGGCTCATCACTCCTCTCTAACAACTCCTCATCCCTTATGTCATGCTGGAGCTTCCCTACCTGTTCTTGCTCTGGTCTATTGGTCCCTGAGACTTCATTCCCACCTCCTTTCCACCCATCTAATTCCCCCTACCCACGCATCCTCCTCCAGCAAGTTTTCCTCAATCTCCCCTTGCCCAATGTAGAGTAGTTCTCTCCTATCCAACCTCCTGTCATACCCAGAGTCCATGAACATGGGACACCTCAACACAGGTAACCTTGTGGGACATAGATGTTGATGTCTATGCTGTCTCATCTCTGATAGTTCGATGCTTCCTGAGACAAGGGTTGCTCTCAGACTCCTGTGAGTCCATTCTTAGGACTTTTCTGTTCCATGTCCCCTAGCCATAGGATCCATTTGTCTACTCAAAAACTATGCATCCATGTATCAGCATATTGAGCTGTCATACAAGTTCTCTGCATGACGAGATACAGAAGTTGATCAGACACGGTTCTATTTACTTTTTCTCGAGAGACTTGAACAAACATTTCTTTGCTTCAATTGGGGCATCAGTGATGGACTAAGTCCACCCCTGTACAACCTGATAAGCCAATGACTTTACGGGACTTGCTTGTAGAGCACAGATGAGGGGTTACTTAGAGCAAGGTGAATGACCGCAAAGCAAATTACTGCAAGCCTCATCCTCTTATGGATGATGGCCTCCTGGGAGCCACAACATGGAGTACCCCCTTCCAGTGGATCTTCCACTTCCTATATACTCCAGCATCTCCCAACATAACTTGAAGCCACCAGGTTCAAGACAAGAAGGGGTGGTGGCTAGAATCCCAAGTGAGGGCTCTATGACAATTCCTTCCTTCTTTCTATAGAGTCTTGAGAGCCCCATTATCATTGCCATAGACCTAGCTATCACTGCACTGCCCTTTTTATTGTGTTGCCATAGCTACCAAGTCAAGGTGATTTCTATCCCAAGGAGTCAATGGGATGATCATGTTATATCCAGAGGAAATAGTCATATAAAAAACAGATTCATGCAGTCAGAAGAGAGTAAAAAGGGGAGATTCTTACAATAGCCAAAAGCAGTATGGAAGAAAAGGTACTGGGATCGTAGGCTTCATCCCAGGAGAGGTGATGCCAGCACTCGGTCTTAATGACAGGATGGAGGTTAACAGGTGACAGTAGGAAACATTCTTCAGGCTGAAAGACAGTCCTGAAGGTCTGGCTTACCCCCCTCCTCCTCATTTGCATCAGGTCTGAGTCAGTCAGGTGCTACCAGGAAAGCTGACATCCAGCCAGGGTCACAAAGTGTTTCAGATGTGTTTATTGCTTTATCTGAGGATTGAAGGCTACCTCCCAGCACCCACACTGGGCAACCCACAACTGCTAGCTGCAACTCCAGCTCTCAGGGACCTGGCTCCCTGTTCTGGCCTTTATGTGCACAGGGGAACCTATATGCGCATAGGCCTGCATACATAAAAATAAATAAATAAAATGTAATTCTCTTTTTAAAGTATCTGCTTTCATATGGACAGTCATATGTAGGGAGTGGAGGGATACAGCACAGCGTGGTTACCTGGCTAGTTACAATAGAGCTGTTGGTTCTGAAAGGGCAAAAGAGAATTTATTTCAATGCAGGAAGAGCAGAGGAAGCCCCTGGAGGAAGCAGGGACTTTCTGTCCTAGGACAGACATCTCAGCTCTGATCCATCAATACCCTGATCTCAACTTCTTCCAGCCTTCCCAAGAGCTTCTCACACTGAGCATCCAGTGACAGCAGTGGACCAGGTCAATGAGCAGGGTAGGAAGAATGAAGAGTGGTTCAAGAAAGGGACAAGTCAAGCTGTCCAGACCAGCTAGTCTAGCGTCCCTGGCTTCTGTGTTCCGGACTACTCACTCTCCCTGACTCTACCCTTGGCCTTCCCATGTCTGTGCCTGTGCTTTGCTTTCCCTCTCCCTCTGGATCGCCTTTGCCCCTCCCATCCATCATAGCCTCGTGCATCCGAGAGTCAAACTTGGAACCTCCCTTTTCCTCCCATGCCCAGAAAGCACACGTCTCTTTGGCATCTGTTTCCTCACTTCCTCTCTGCCTTTGTTCCTCTACTCCCAGTCATCTTACAGTGATTTGAGGCTGTGTGGGTACAGCTGATTCGTCTTTAAAAGCCAGAGGAGCTGCCTGCCTTAAATCACAGTCACAGAAACCATCAGCACTGTGAAGGGGTGACTGCATCCAGTACAAGCTCACACATTCCCCAGCCAGGTCCATGGGTGTAAACACATAAGATGGACGATCCAAGACGGAGGACTTTATTACTCATGAAAACAACAGGAGCCAAATGTTCAGCATTTGGATGTCGGTTCCCTGAGTCCACAGGACCACAAGAAGAAGGCCAGGAAGCAACTGTACATGCAGTGCCTCTTGTTGCTAGAAAGAAATGTTGAGCATCAGGAAACCAAACTCTTCCTAATTGGAGGTTAATACATCTGAAGCCATCACCCAAGGATGTTTGCTATGCACAGTGTAGGATAAAGGGCAGAACATGTCTTCACTCATGAGTGCTTTCCTGCAACCCAGCATCAACACTGAGAAAGAAGGATGCCCCGGGGAAGTCCCTCCTAAGATCTTCCTTCCAGAGGCTGCTGCCACCCATTGTTGTCCCTGACAATAGAAGGAGCCATTGACATGAGGTGGTCAGGGAAGTGTACTGTGTTCACTCCTGTGAGTAACTTGAGCAAGCACACAGCAAGTACTATACATATGAGCAACAGAGAAGGAAGGAAAAAAGAAGGAAGCAAGGAAAACATATGGAGAAGAGTGGAAATGTGGAGCACAGGCCAGGAGGGGCTGCCCTGCTCAGGGGTGACCAACAGAATTCCAGCTGTGAAGTCAGATGGCATCATTACCTTCTCCCCAACTACATGGACCACATAGGTAGATGTCATTTTCTGCACCACTAACTCTGGTCCCCATGCCAGGTCATAGAAGAGATGGGGTGATATCCATGCAGCCAAACATGGCCCAAGGCTCCAGTTGGGATTAATCATTACCCACTAAAACCTGAGATGAATGAGTCACTGTTGACTCTTTTTTTTCCAAATGAAAATGAGTACCAGGGTCATTGTCAAGCTATGATTCCTGCTATGTGGTAGAGATGACGGAGACTCTCTGAGAAGCACCCTCACAAAACAAACAAACAATAAATAAATAAAGCTATCTCTCCAGTGTTTTAGCTTGATGGTTCTCATGCCAGACACTAAGCCTAAACTTTACAAATGCAGTCCTATTTAATCTCCTTCCAAGGACACAGATAATCAGTTAAGCACTGCCTCTGTCTAGCAGACTGAAAGCTGAAGTTCACAAAGGCAAAACAACTTTGTCTCAAGTTCTAAGCTCAGATGTCAAGCCAACTCCAACCACAAATACTAAGTTTTCCAACACCACATGATCCTGCTGCAAGGAGCCTTGGGAATCACCAGCCATCCCATTCAACAGCCAGGTGACACACCAGAGGTCAGAGGATTGGAGAAATACAATGTGTGTGTTCAGTCCCAGGAAGAGCCTGGGACCCAAACTCTTAACACCAGGCTCAGCCTTCCATTCCCCATTCTTTGTTCTAGAGCAGCATCAGTGAGACGCTGTGGGAACTAACAGGCTATGGAGATGACTCAGTGGGTAAAGTTTGGATCCCCAGTACCCAAGTAAATACTCAATGTAGTGGTGTGAGCTATGATCCCAAAAGCAGAGGCAAGAGGATCTCTGGGGCTTTCTGGATAGCTAACCTAACAAGTTAATATGAACTCCAGATTGAGTGAGAAACCATGTCTCAAAAATACAGTGGAACATGAAAGAGAAAAACATCCCAATGTCAACCAGTGACCTCCACAAACATGTACACAGCTACATATGCATGAAGGTGCATGTACACATAATAGAGAGAAATAAACACAAAATTCCATGAAAAATGGAAGAAAATTAAGGAGTGTGGTTGGGACTAGGGCATGGGTAGGAACCACCTGTCCCAGACAGGTAGTATCTGGCTGGGAATGTTGTTTCCAATTCAATCAAGGCCAAGAATTCCATGGTCAAATACAAGCAGTGCTGTCCACCAGGGGGTGCTGGGAAGTCACTAACTGATTAGCCCATCTCAGTCCAAAACCATCCTTTCCTCACATTGGGTCTTAAGATAAGTAGTTTCCAAGAGGACCTATACGGGGCCAATAAGAAATACACATAGCAACTTACTAATATCTTTATTTAATATCTGCAGGCTGCACTGTGCACTTCCACACAACAGGGTGTGGAATATATAATATATAAAGGAAGACACTGATTGGAAGTAGTTGGAGCTGGCGTGCTTCAGATACCACAGGAGAATGGAGAAAAGGAAGAGGAAACAAGAAAAATGAAGGCTGGGGAGCGCGGCTTGGTTGATAGTGGCTCGCCTAACATGCACAGCCTCTGGGTCTGATTGCCTGTCTACATAAACCAGGAGTATGTGATGCGCACCTTAACCCAAACCCCAGCACTCAGTATAGGCAAGAAGATCAGGAATTCAAAACCATCCCATGCTACACAGAAAGTTTGAGGCAGCATGAGATACATGAGGACCTGTCTCAATTTTTTTTTAAAAATGAAATGGAAAAGAGGGGAGCTAAAGAAAGGAAAGGAGGGAAGGGAAGAAAGGAGGAGGAATGGGAAGAGAACAAAATGCCAGGCCACAAAGGGTTGTGGGCCATCTATCATTTCCTTACCCTAAGGATCCATAGTAGCATAGTCTGTTGAAATCAAAATCCATAGAGAAATCAAAATATAAAACAGTTAGCCCAACCTCCTTAATTAGGGGAGGGACAGTCTGACTCAGAAATGAATCGTAACTAAGAAAAATAAAATGGACCTCATTATCAAAGACCATATGATCTGGGAAAGATTGCAGAGATCACAAAGGGTGTTCCCTGAATCATCAAGCCCAAACCAAACAAACAGCACCTGCCTCCTTTAATGTCACTGGGAAAATCAGGCAAATGAAATGTCACTAGGTAAGGAAATGCAAAGCTGTGGTAACTTCAGAAGAAAAACACTTGTTCTCCCTGCAAGAGAAATGGGATTTCATGGGCACCAGGGTTTGCTCTCCTTGGTCAAAGTGGCCACTGGGGGAGCCTGAGAGATGGAGAACAGCTAATAGATGCTCTTCCTGAGTTCAGCTCCCAGCACCCACAAAAGGCACCTCACAATCACCTCTAACTCCAAGGGCTCAGACACCCTCTTCTGGCCTCCACAAGCACCTGCACACATGTGGCACACACACATACACACACACACACACACACACACACACACACACACACACGGAAGTGACAAAGAAACATGTAAATAAAACTAATAAAAGTAATCTTTTTTGAAGTAGAAGTATGTTCAGGATCATCTCCAACAATGAGGCTACAGATACTTTGTTTTACGGTGACAAAAAGGAGATACAAACAGGAAATGCTCATTTTTATTCAGGAGCTCTCTCATTCAGAACAAATAAAATCAAATGTATTAGTACTAAATGATGGAATTGGTAGAAGTCTGTTGAAATTGTAGGGAATTCTGGCCAAATCCTAGGCCAAAATTCATGTAATGATAGTGCTTTATGAAATCAAGCCAATGATTCAGACATGAATTTTTAAAAACATTTCTGTAATTAAACCATCATATTTTTAATAATGGCAAAAATGTTTGTATGTACAGGAAAAACACTACAATTCTTGTGCTATGGCGGTCTTGATTCTGAGCCAAGTTATGAGGAGCTACTTGGTGATATGTGGTATGTGGCATGCCAGCACAAAGTGCACATGTTGTGTGATCAGAACCAAGGTGCAATCGGGTCTCGTGATGCAACATGAGAAATTACTACCAGAAGCAACCGGGATTTAATATCCATTTTGTTCTGAATTAAGTTGGGTCATGAAACACTCAGAAACCTTTCACTGTTACCCAATTTTTCACAACCCCCTCATTCAGTTCTATTATCCCATATGGAGTGGTGATCCACAGCATTAAAGGCAGAGTTTTAACTCTTGTATATTACTTATCACAACCATTTCTGTTTAAGTACAATGGAAGAGCAGCTCTACTAAATTGTTTATGGGAGAAAGAGACAAGGAAAACAGGCTCTGTATGTTCAGCTCTCACGCAAAGTTTTTGAATAATAACAATCAATAGTTTGTTGAATGTGTAGATGTAAAACCAACAAGCACAGAGAGATGGCTGTGTATGAGTGTGGGTATGAGAGTGTGGGTATGTGCTAAAGAGTTTTGTACCCTTAGAAGCTGGCAGAGTGTGTAGGGTCCCCTAGAGCTGGAGTTACAGGCAGTTATGATCTGCCTATGGATGTTGGGAACTGAACTCAGGCTATTTGCAAGGGCAGGGTATGCTCTTAACTGCTGAGCCATCTCTCCAGCCCCAAAAGTCACTTACTTAAACAGCTGGATATTCCAAAATTAAAGCAACAGTGACCTCTATCAACTCCAGCCAGGTTCACAGTTCTGTGGCAATAAAGACACATGGGTATCCAGGATCAACAGGCTGGGGTTCCTCGACAGGAACAGGATTCTACCAGTGCTGCTCTTCACTCCAATGATGGACAAAAACAAGACACAGATGTCTTGTCTTAATTTTTATATAAAGTGTTAATCTTGAACCAAGCATTTCTCAGACAGAATTGGAAACCACTCAATCTTTCTCCTCTTGTTGAGCTCATTATTCTTGAGGTTTTTGACAGTGCATCCCAGTATCAGCAGGTGTGGATTCTGGGGCTCTGGGGACACAGCTGCTCCTTCAATGCAGCAGGCATAAATACAAGCCATGAGCACAATTTTCCCACACTGGTGATAAATGAACCTTGAAATTTGATATTTTCAATGAAGCCATTTTTTTTCAGCCCTTAGCTGTGAAATGAGATCCCACAATGTTTATAATTTTCCCCTCAGTTGAAGTTTGGCAATTCACAAGTTCATGGACTTCACAAATCTCCTCAGCATCATCAAGTTCTCATTATTTTTCTGATAAAAAATACTATTTCAGACTGTTGCCATGACATAGGTAGATTCTTCATTTACTCTTCCAGTTTTATCAGCCTCATATAAAGACAACTGTACTTCATTGTAGAAGGGAGGAGAGGCACAACAGAGGAAAGGAGGGAACTATAGGCTATCTGTCAAAAGTTTCTGCAACTCAAATAAATCCCAGTTATTCAATGGGACAATACCCTTTCACAAAAAAAATGAAAACCAGAAGCAGATGCAGTGCCTCGGCATTTGCTGTTGAACTATGTTTAATCCCTGTGACCTACATAATGGAAGGAGAGGACTGACTCTCACAAGTTGTCCTCTGGCCCCGGCACATGTATTCACACACACACACACACAAACACACACACACACACACACACACACACACAGATAAAAAATAAATGTGATAAAAGAAAAATACTAGTCCAGCCTGATTTAAAAAAAAAGTAGCAATTTTAGTTATCTATACTTTGTTGTATATTTAAACTATGAAAACAACATTTTACCTCTACAGGACCCAACAACCAATGTGAAATAGCCCCCAGTGGCAAAAAGTGAAAAGACCCAAGCAATAAAACTAATAATAATAATAATAATAATAATAATAATAAATTATAACCCAGAGAATAAAACAAATAACCATAAACACATACAGGCATTTAAAATATTGAATAAATAATAACTAAGAGAGAGAGGATAAGGCCTCTCTGTAGAACTCCAATTAACAAGTGGGAAGAAATGAGGAAAACTGGTAATCATTCCAATACACAGATAACTACTGTGGGAACCAGCAAAAATGGCTAAACTCAGTAGTGAAAAGCTTAAGGGAGAAATGCTACTTGACAGTTTCAAAGAATTTCCTTCTCCATTATTTATTATTTACAAAAAGAGGAAACAGAAGCTTGACAGAAGGTAAACACACAGGACCTTCACCTAGAGATCAAGGCCAACGTCACCAGTAGTAGATGTAGCATCATCATGTGTGTCACCTGTGTAACACTATTACCCTACATCTGACACCTCAGTCCACTAAATCATGAGAAGACAACAGACAAACTCAAAAAATGGAGGAACATCTCCACATGCAGAAGACTGAATTCATGCCTCTTTCACCCTGTAAAACTATCAGCTAGAAGTGAGCCCAAAGCCTGAATGCATGGCCTAACACTCTGCAATGACTACACAGAAACAGGGAACAAGCTGAGATGTCAGGAGTGACGATGGTATTTTGGATGAAACTTTAAAAAGCACATTCAGCACAAGCAAAAAAAGAGACAATTGAGATATCACAAAGGCATTAAGCTCCTCTACAACAAAGTCATCAACTGAGAGAACACTGATATACACACTACACAAGGAAAACAAAACCCAATGACGAAACCCCATTTTTAATGGACAAATAGTCTGATTCAATTGCTCAAAAGATATTGAGTCAGGGGAGGAATAAACAATAGCAAAATAATAATAATAAGGAGGAGGAGAAGAAGAAGAGAAGAAAGTAAGAAAGAAGGAAAGAAGAAAGGAAGGAAGAAAGAAAGGGAGCCATTGAGCCATCATAGGTTTGAAGAGAAAGCTGACTATAGAGAAATGTTCAGAAACCTACAAGGATGACCCCAACTAACAATCTTAGCAACAGTGGAAAGGCTAACATAAATGCCCTTCCCTGATAATGAGACTGATAACTAACTTATATGCCATCATAGAGCCCTCATCTAGTAGCTGATGGTAACAGAAGCAGGCACCCACAGATAAACACTGATCTGAACTCCTGGAATCCAGTTTCTGAGAGGGAGGAGTGATAAGAAAATGGGGCAAGACCAGGCTATAGAAGCCCACAGAGACAGCTGACCTGAACAAGGGGGAGCTCATGCCCCCCCAGACTGACAGCTGGGAAACTGACTCTGACCCCCTGAATGTGGGTCTCAGTTAGAAGCCTGGGCAGTCTAAGGGACCTCTGACAGTGGAACCAGGATGTATCCCTGGTGCGTGAAAGGACTTTGGGAGCACATTCCCCATGGAGGGATACTCCCTTAGCCTAGAGACACAAGAGAGGGATGGGATGGGAGGAGCGTTGAGGGGGGGGGAATGGGAGGGAGAGTGAACTGGGATCGATATGTAAAATAAGAAATAATAATAATGATGAAGTACATCTTTAAAGTTAGGGTTTTTATTGCTGTGATAAACCACCCATGACCAAAAGTAATTTAGGGAGAAAGAGTTTATTTCACCTTACAGCTTTCAGGTCACACCTCATCACCAATGGAAGTCATGGCAGGAACTCAAGGCAATAAAAGAAGAACAGAGTAATGCTGCTGACTGTCTTGCTCCTCTTGGTTTGTTCAGCCATGTTTCTTAGATCATCCAGGAACATCTGCCCAGGGATGGCAGTGGCCATAGGGGGCTGGGCTCTACCACCTCAATTGTTAATTAAGAAAATGACCTATACTGTTTGCAGGCCAGTCTTACGGAGGCATTTTCTTAGTTAAGATTTCATCCTCTTCAATATGTCTAGGTTTGTGTCTAGTCAATAAAAATCAACCAGCACAAATATAAATGAGCAATAATTATATGAAAAATGTTTGCCTGAGAACTGTAATTAAACCTTGGGACATTCTCTCACCCTGGTCAAATTGGCATTTTCGGAATAGTCAGAAAGCAAATACAAGTGAGAATATAAGGTGAGGGTAGGAAAGTCTTATAAATGGTGGGGATGTCAATTAGTGTAACCACTGTGAAGAATAGCCCAAAGAATCCCTATAAAGGTAGAAATAGGATTACTACATGGTCCAGCTGTGCCAGTTCTGGATATATAGCCACAGGAAATGACATCACAGTCCCAAAGAGACGCCCATTTGTTCTTGAATATCACAGAAATGTGTTCCAACGCCAAGATGTGAGATCATCCAGTGGACAAAGATAATGTGGTATAGTTACTCCATGAAATTTTATACACCCATAAAAGGAATGATGTCCGGTCATTTGCAACCTAAAACAATGGATCAACTACAAGAGTTTAAAGCCTTTAAACATGAAGAAATGATTACGAGATAGGAATAAGAGCTACTTTGATATGATCAGCACACATTATATACAGGTATTATAATGGCATAATGTTCCTTATAAATGTATACAATGAAAAATTAAAAAATAGAAAGCCTAGAGTTGTCTGGAGGCCAGTGGCTTGGGACTGAGGGCCCTTCAGGTAGACCAGTCATATTGCACAAACAAAATTACTATTGGGACAAATTATAACTACAAGGAGTTCGAGTACTGGCATGTCATATTGCCCAAGGACATAGCCAAACTGGTTCCTAAAACCCATTTGATGTCTGAAACTGAATGAAGAAATCTTGGTGTTTGACAGAGTCAGGGATGGGTCCTTTATATGATCCATGAACCAGAACCTCACATCTTACTATTTCAGCGACCACTCCTCAAGAAGCCAAAGAAATGAAGCTGTTGAACCACGTTTCAGCCTTAAGCTTTACTTAGCTGTCCTTCCTTCCCACCACCTTTCTGATAGCATGATTATGTTGCTTTCTTATTTCTTACTCTGATATTTAAAGGATGCTCATTCAGTACACTGTTTGAATGTGCTGGTACCTGCTTTGCTTCTTGAACTGAGCCACTAATACCACAACCTGTCAGATGAATGTGAACTCAAAGACCTAGTGTGCTCTGTATCCAGCAGGCCATACTTGCCATCTCTCCAAAGCATGTGAAAATCAGATCATAGCTGCTACAGGGATGATGTGAATTTGTTGTTATGGTTTTTACTACCGGGTATTGCATTTATGTGACTTATGGATTTGTTTCAATGTATTGGAAACTTTCCATTTTATCTAACAAATTTCTTCCATGTTACAAGCCTTGATTAAAGGAAGTTTTTATAATAAAAAAATAGAAAGGCTAAACTAGAGTTTAGCATTGAACTCTATTCTAAAATGATAAATTACACAGATCATTTAACAGACAACTATAAATATGATACGTGTTAATCAACTTCCTTCTAGTCCTGATGACAAAACACCTGAGATAGGCAAGTTTAAAAAGGGAAAGAGTTGAGTTTTGCTCATGTTTCAGCCCATGGATGGCCTGTCACTTTGGGGAGAGGCATATAGATGGGTAAAATGGTTACCGCTTGACAGCCAGGATATAGGAGAGAGAAATTAGAGGGAGACAGAGGCAGAGAAATAGAGAGACAGAGATTGAGAAAGAGGTTGGAAGGAGGGAGACAGACAGGCCAGGGCCCCCTCCTAAGGGCACACTCCTAATGAGTCAACTTTTTCTGAATAGACTCCAACCTCCTAGTTTCTACAATCTGTAACCAGAATTAAGAGGTTGAGAACCAAGCCTTGAACAAGCCAAGCGTTTGAAAATCATTCCAAACTAAAGCAAAGATACAGTGCGTATAATTTCTGCACAACTGTGAGTGCATTTTTAGCAGGAGAGTGAATTTGTGTTGTGACAAGGTCATTGACATGACAACCGCTACTCACTCAGTTCTGCCACATAAACAAGCTAACACTGTCAGTGTGAGGCAGGCTCTCACAGCTGCTGCAGGTGGGCCTGGATTGTTCTCCAGATACACCTAATCAACATTCCAAAGATAGTCTATGAATTAGATTTAATCTGTGTTTATGAAGCAACCACTGAGTAAAACAGCCACTTTTGTGTAAGGAACTGACAAAAACGAAAAATTATGTGCTTTACATAAGTGCTGGAAAAAGGAGACAGAATGACACATTTTTAATAAGTTGTCTGTTGCCTTTCTAGCTGCACACCCACGGGCCTGCCTCAATCTGCAGAGCAGAGAAAATTAGGTAGTTTCTATCCACAATAGTTCAGCTGGCCAGAAGTACAAGGGAGTTCTGTTGTAGATTGGGACTGTCTCCACTCTGTTCTCCAGAGGTTTGGTGTCTGCACAAGGACACTCTGAGACAAACACTGCCATTATCCTGGTTTTATGAGGAATGAGGCCCAGAGAGGCAACCTGCATACAAAATGTTCAACAGAGTATTAGTACCCAGGGAACACATAGCAGAGTGACAGTTATAATTATCCATCACCACTTAGCACTGTGTCACAGCTAGTGAAGGGCAGAGCTAGGCTACTGTAAAGACATACAGGTGACTCCCACAGATGTCCAGAATGCCACAGGGACTTTAGAGTTAAAACATTTTTATTTAGACAAAAGGGGCAAAATGTTATAGAATAATCTTTTTGTATTCTGTGAAGATGTGTCTTTGGCAAGTTGCCTTCTGATTGTTTTAATGAAGAGCTAAATGTTCAATAGCTAGGCAAGAAGATGTTAGGTGAGATTTCTGGGCAGAATAGAGATGAATCAAGATGCATGAGATATGCCAGAGGACATGGAGGAGAAACATGAGTCACAAGATGGAAGAGGGATAAAAAGTCACAAGGCAAAACATAGATTAATATAAAAGATTTAATTTAGTTTTAAGACTTAGTGAGAAAAGCCTAAGTTATAGGCTTAGCTTTCATGATTAACAATAAGTTTCTGTGTCGTTTTTTGTGAGCTGGTGGCACAAAGAAAAATCCTTCTACATATGGCGTCCATATGTGGGGGCTTAAATATCCAAATATATGGCCTGAGAAAGCTAAGAAAAGTTCTGGACAAGGAGCCAGATGTGGCCTTCTAGTCCTGCAGTCTCTCAGGTGAGCCAATGTTCAGCATACCGGCTGCTGCCTGCAGGCTAGAGCCAGCCATCAGCATCATGTGCCAGCACCATACACTATTATGAGCCTGGGATGGCTAACATGGCAGATTAAGATTTGTCACACACAGTCAGAGAACACTGCAGAAGCTCAGTAAAGACAGATCCACACAGGGGAAAAAAACTCTAAACTGCTAGAGTGTGTTTTAAAAATGTGCATAGACTTTAAAAAGAAAAAAAATGGGTACAGACAGTCACAGAAAAAAGTAAGTCGTTTATAAATAATAAAGTCTTTAAAGAGAGAATACTATTTAAAAAAAAAAAAAAAGGATAAGCCATGTAAAGATGGAAAATACATAAGAAGTCAGGATCCTGTATGGTGCCTTGTTGACTTCAAATTTTTTGATTGCTGATGAGAGATCAACAGCTGCTGGGAGACATGGGATTGTAAGAGGGACTGCTGAATTAAGCCAGCCTAAATACTTTAGGAATAACTCAACTTTAAAATGGAAGTCAGAAAATGTATTGCTTAGGGAAGAGGTTATGCTTTTGTTTCCACAGAAAACAAAAGGCTGTGGATTAATTCAAGGTTGATAGAGATCAGGTTTGATCAGGGAGAACCCCAGAAATCCTGGCTACAGACATAAAGAAATAAACCTAGAAAATCTACAAGACAGGTGACATATGTTTTACCTGCTCAAACATAAAACAAAAAAAATCATTTTTAACTGACTTGTGCACACTGCACATTCCATATTGTGCTAATGTAGACATGTATGTTACCTTTAAAACTTTGTGTGTTTTCAGGAAAACAAAAATGACCAGATACCAGTAAAGACCAGTATCCCAGGTGATCCAGCCACTCAGAATGCCTCTGTTGCAGCTTCCTCAGAGTTCTGCATCTTCAAAGCTGCTGGCTGAAATAACCTGGCCTCACAGACTACTCCAGTCAGGATTGTAAATAAGCCTTGAACTTTCCCATTGCACAGAGACTGAACAACAAAAGTTTTAGCTATGTTTACCATGACTTTACCACTATCTCAGTTTTCTCAGGGTTCCCCAAAGATTCTGTCAATCAAAGATAACAGGAAGCAGTCTAGAGAATACAACACTCACATTCTCAAGAGGTGGACTGTGTGATTTTTGATCATTCAATTAATTATGGATGTTTGTCATCATTTAGGAGGGCTGGTTACAAATTGTTATTGGTTTCATGGTCAGGGAAGAAACTAAGCAAAGGAAATTAGATTCAGGGATCTCACTTTGAAAAACAAAAGATATAGCAATGATAAGATAAAAGGGCAAACTATTGTATCTACTTTCAAACTAAAAATGCAACTACTAATCTCAAATATTTTACATTGCTATGATAAATATTGATACAAATTTAAGGTTATTTTTGTTATACTGTATCCTATGTTTCTCTTTCTTGTTTAAGGTATTTAAGCTCATTTAAAAATGTAAAGTTCTAAAATATGTTTAGGATTAAGAAATACAGGTTAGTAACTAGTCATCTATAACAATCAAATTTATATTCATGTTAGCTACGTTTTCAGAGACATTTTAAATAGGTTGTCCTCAAACCCTCCAGAAAGCTATACAATATGGCATTTTAATGTTTTAATAACATGAAGCTTTTTATGACAGTGAGACTGTCTGCTCCTAGCAGCACCAATTTACTTAAAAAAAAGAATGTTGAACATTAAAGAACCTCCAGATGGAGTTTGCTTTCTTTGTGGCAAAAACAAAAACTAGACTTTTGACCAAGAAACTGCTGTTGCCTCAACTACTGACAGTATACTGCCCAAATTGGACATAAAGGGATACAATTGCCAAACTGTGCCAATACAAGGTAGGATAACCATTCAAAATTCCTGCTTCACAGAAGAGTCTGTTAGATATTCTAGGCTTGTAGACTGAAGACAGATGCCCCAATATTGCAGAGGACCATTGGGTGACTGTCCAGGCAGTTAGCTGTTTCTGTCATTTCTATATTTTGGAAGCTGTTTATTCTGTACTTCTTGTTTACTCAGGTAATATGTCATTCTCAGGTCTCTGATGGAGCTGAAGACTAGATAGCTATAGTTACAATTTTCCTTGTTACCATCTTCAAAAAAAGAAGCTCACAAAAAAAGGTGTAAAGTGTATAAGGTTGAGAGACATAAATGTTTAAACTGTTTATATAAGAAAATGTTTTAAGGATTAAAAAGATAGTTTGGGGTTGGATACAAAGTGAATTAGGCACAAAATTTGGGACTCACCAAGATAGGATAGATATAATGGAGTATTTTCTCTGAATTTTCTAAATGCAAATGGACTGGACATTGTGAATGAAATTCTTATCTGATAATTGTATGTATACAGTTTTACTGTGTTGGAGTTAAAAATCTTTTTTATTTAGACAAAAAGAGATAAATGTGGAATAATCTTTGTGTACACTGTGAAGATGTGTCTTTGCCAGGGTGCCTTCTGATTGGTTTAATAAAGAGCTTAATGGCCAATAGCTAGATAGAAAGAAGTTAGGCAGGACTTCCAGGAAGAGAGAAAGAGAGAGAAGGAAAGAGATGAATCTAGGTATAAGAGAGATGCCAGAGGACACAAAGAAGAAACAGGAGGTGCAAGATGGAAGAAACATAAAAAGCTATGAGGCAAAATATAGATTAATATAAAAGGGTTAATTTAAGTTATAAGAGCTAATGGGACAATCAATATTTTAGTGTATTTTAAAGATGGAAGGCAGCATGAACAAAGACATCAATATCCGTATTTGGCCAGCATGATTTATTTTTACCAAGATTTTATAATTGTGACATTTTACATAAGTATTATGATTTATAGTTTCTGTAAAACCTTTTGATGATGCAACAGTGTGTCCTAACTGTCACTGGATAGGTAGCCCCTTTGAATGAGGCATATTTTCCACATTTGCTGCAATCCTCTATTGTGCCAACCTAGTCTAAGCTATTTGTATTGACCACTGAATCTGACCCTGTATTTATAATCACTGACCATCCCATCCCAGTCCTTTAGCTATGAAAATAATTTGTATGTACTCCATACCACCTGATAATAATATTTTTTCACTTGAATATTTCATTAAATGTTTTGAATATTGTACATTTTGTATAACAGTCTAGTTCAAACAGCTGTGTACTTTGACTTACTCCTTTTTATTTTTTATTGTTTTAATGATGTATTTTTATTATGTGCCTGAAAGGGGAGTGGTGCACATGAATGCAGTGCCTGCAAAGGCCAAAAAAGGGTGTCAGATCTTCTGGAGCCAGAGTTACAGACTATTGTGAACCACATTCAATGTGGGCTCTGAGAGCCAAACTCGGGTCCTCTGAAGAGGAGGAGGTGACCTTAACCATGACATTTTCCATTACTTCTGACTTTTAACTATATGTAAAACTGTGGTGGCCTTTTAGATTATTAGATCTTTTATTTGCATGCGTGAGCCTCAGATGATTGGAAGATTGCCCTTTAAAGTCCACAGTGCTGGGATCCCCCAATGCCCTTTCCAGTTTCACACATGAACTGAACTGTGAACTTGTCCCCCAACATTGACTTCTTCATAAGTCATCATGCTGGTTTTTTTAATCCATCCCCAGTGCAGTATCCAGGGTCGAGGTGTTCCTTTGCCCCCAGAGATGCAAGGAGGAATCATCGAGGCCTAGAGCTAGTCACAAAGAAGCCACAGTTGTCCCTCAGGGATGTGATTACCCACCTGTCATACCCACCTCAGTGCAGGACACTCAAGGGACCCACCTCTGGTTCCATCTTTTCACACTCTACCCACTGTGGTCAGATGTCACTTCCTGCGGGAACTTCATCCTTCCAGAGTATGACTCAGAATACAGGAAAAAGCCAAAGGGTCTTTGACAAAGTCAAATATATTGTCATCACCCAATGCATGAGCCCAGGTCCTCATTCATGGCTGTGACTCACATTCCAGACAGAATTTTAACAAGTTGATTATCTGATCTCCTAAATCACTGCAGATAATGGATAGTAGCAAATATGGAAAGAGCAGAGAATCAGGAGGCAGCTGATAGAGATGTGAAGTAGCACTTGACAGACAGGGAAGAAATATGGGTCGGGTGAGTGGTCCTAAACATCTGTAAGATTCAAATGGCACAGCAAGCTGGAGCAGTGGTAACTCAGGGAAAATCTGGAAGGGCGGGATGGGACAAATGTCAAAAGAGGTGAAAGCCATGAGTAGAGCCACAGCTCTTCTTCATTGAGCTCAAAAATCCTGGACCTCAACCACCCAAGACTGAAAAAAAAAAAATGACCTAAGTTCTCAGCCACTATCTGTAGGATTCATGCCTCCCCCACCTCATGAGCACTTCAGAGTTCTAGGTTGCATAAGGGCTGGGGAAGCTCCAGAAGAAACACATGGAACCTGCAATTGACATTCATGCCAGATGCTTGACCTGCAGCCAGAGAGCTTCCACAGGGGCAGAGCATGTCCAAGGCTCCTCAGCCAGTTCTGTGCCCACTGCAACTGGATGATCCAGGGACACTCAGCCAACCCAGCCACACATTGAGGCTCGCAATCCTCCCACTCACCTCGCTGGAAACATTTGTGGTTAAACGTTTTCTATGTGAGCAAGCATAGAAACTGTTATTGCTGTGTGGGAAGAGAGATTGTCTGAGAAAGGGGGAGGGACCTGAAAGCGGGCAGAAAAACAGGGCAATGCTCTGCCTTGCATCTAATCACCTTGTCTGCTCATGAAATCACCTGGAAAGTTTTCTGGATGACAATTTATGTCAGAGAAACTTCGTTCTAAAATGGAGTAAAAGAAAAACTTGGCTAGAACGCAGGCACTAACAGGTTCCTCCCACTAACTAGGAAGGCCTGGAGTTAAAGGTTTTTTTGTCAAGCAACTGTTATACTATGATCTATTATTTTACACTTGGAAAATCTATTGGGTGTTGGTTGCCTTTTCCTGCTAGCTTATGTGAAGCCAGGGTGTCCTATTGAGGCAGCTTTTGTCTGGATCCTACTTGAGATCAGCCATGAATCATGCCACATCTGTTGGTCAACTGAAACCTCACTGGATAGGAACACTGGGGCCCAAATCAGGCAGAGGAGACACCAATCAGGCAAATAGGGGCAAAAGTGAAGCTCAAACCCAAACCTCTTTCCTTCTAAGACTTTATGTCTCAGGGTGTTCCTGTGTTAGCCATCTCGTGGCACCGTGGCAGGACACCTGAGAGAACCAGCTTCAAAGGTGTTCTGTGGCTTTTTCTGGGGAGACATAAAGAAATGTCCAGTCACTTCACAAAAGGCAGATCAAAGATACAATCGTAGCCAATTGTAGCTCGGTGGACTAGAGGGTTTGGTGCAGAACAGGTTACTTAGAAGAACACGGTTATGAGCCACTCACAAGAGCATGGCTCTTAAAAGCCAGCAGTGGCACCAGAAGTCCCGCCAAGAATGGGTGATGTTTCACAAAAGCTGCATCCCCAGAGCTCCCAACCCAACTTGTAGGCAGCCCCACCAAAGAGTCTCCTCTACCCCAGAAATAGTTTGTTTTTATAAGCTTGGAGAGGGGCCTTGAGACTCATGCAGCTTTTGTGAGTTCTCGAGCCTTCTCTGCAAGCTTCAGTAGGTCACTGAGTCTCATGAGCCTGCCTCTTCCTTCTAGGAGGGAGTGTTTCAGTTGAGGGGAAATTACTCTATAACCAAATGGGAGCCATTAATATTGGCTCATTGTTTACAGAAGTCCATGTTTGTTTGGGCCTATGGTGCCATAGAATGTCATGGTGGAAACTTATGGGGAATGGGGCAGCTGGGAAGCAAAAGGAGAAGCAAGGGAGATGACCTCCTCAATTCCCTTCATGACCTGCCTGCCCCCCCAATTACTAACAACTGCTATTAAGCCTACTTCTTAAGTCATCACCCCCAGTAGTACCACAAGCTGGTGACCACAACTGCCATACGTAGGCCCTTTCATGATACTTAATCAAACACAGCAGGCTGTGGAAGGCCAGAACTGAAGACTGGGTATGTCAGAAGCAGGTAGATGTATGTATGTATGTATGTATGTATGTATGTATGTATGTATATGTATGTATAGATGGATGGATGGATGTCTTCTTGATAATGGGTCATCTTTATTTGGGGAAATCCTCAGGACAGTGGTTCTCAATAGTGGGTCACAACTTCTTTGGGAATTACATATCAGATATCCAGCATATCAGATATTTACATTACAATGCATAATAGTATCAAAATTACAGTTATGAAGAAGCAATGAAATAACTGTCTGGTTGGAGGTCACCACAACATGAGGAACTGTATTAAGGGTCACGGCATTAAGAAGGGTGAGAAGCACTGTCCAGAGAAGCCATGAGGGTAAAAGTAAAAAAATAAAAATAAAATAAAACTGAACTGCTGATGTTAATGGGAGCTGCCCTAGAACACAGAGGAGAATAGAAGGAAGAAATAAATAGAAAAGAGATGGTCTGAAATCTGGGAATCTCAAATGACAGCTCATGCTGCTTTATAAGAAGCCTGGAGAGGGTGATGAGGACACACACAGGGATGTCCACTGCCTAATCACAGTTGCAAAGCAGGGCTCAGCTATTCTTCTTCTACATCTTCACAAGGGAAAGGCAACTGTGTTCACAAGGTGACACGTGTGGATGGGAATTTGATCCATGGAGGAATGAAAGTTTTGTTTCCATTCCCTTTCTTGTTGCTAAGGCATAGTACTCTTGACAAAAGCAACTTAAGAGAGAAAAGGCTTGTGCTTGTTCTGGCTCACAGTTTGGATTACAGTCCATCGTGGTGGGGAAATTACAATGGCAGGAGCCTGAGGAGGCATTGGCATCCTAGAAGCAGGAAATGAACAATCCACACTGCTGCTTGCTCCCTTTTTTCCACTTTCTCAGTCCAGGATCCCAGCCAGGGAAAGATGCCAGCCATGATGGGTGAGTTTTCCCACCTCAACTAACACAGTCATAATCTGTCACAGGTATGACCAGGCCCTGTCTCACAAGTTATTTCAGATTCTTACAATTTGAGTAACACTAACCTCACATCCAGCAAAAGCAAACTAGAGAATGAAGGAAGTTGGCATGTGAAATGGTGGCATTTCAAGGCAGACTTAGGAAGTATGCCCAGCCAGCTTGCCTCCAACTTGGCATATAGAAGGTAGGAGAAAGACAGAGAAAACTTTGGTCTGAGTTAAAGTACAAAGTCCAAGCTAAAAGTCAGCACGGAGAAGAATCTCTCTTGGGAATGCATAGAGACAAGGGCATGTAGATGGGCTTAAACTTCCTCAGGGAAAGGCAATGGCATGCCAAGTCAATATTGTCTCCATGACAAAAGCCAGAAACATCATCCTACATCTGGACACGAGGCCAATTGCAAATATGACAAAATCTCTAGATGATTCCAAGGTGTAGTGGATAAGCCAACACATAAAGGACCAAGTCCAATGATCTTCCTAGCCATCCTTCACCACCCAGGCATCCAACCAACATGACTCCTCTTCAGTTCAGCAAACACTATCTTCTAAGAAGTTCTTCACCCTGTATTCTAGCCTACCACTTTGACAGACACATATATTTTAAATACCATAAATAAGAACCAGTTCTAAATGAGTATTATACCATCAATAAAAACAGAAATTTCAGAGTAGTAGCTATGAAAATGGAATCTTACCATCCAGATCCCTGGGGCTAGTGACTGGATAGCCCCCATAAAGAGGATTGATGGAAGCAGGGCTTCTGAAAGCAGAAAGGAAAAAGACTTTAGGATAATCAGTATGTGGACCAGATCAATATTGGTTAGCTATCAACTGCTGGGCTCTTATTCCATTTCTGCTTTCTCTACTGTGAAATATATCCAAAGACAAATCTACTCTCCCTGTACTAAATTCAAAAGTGAAGTTGGGCTATAGACACAAAAAGCTTGCCCAGTCTGCTTGCTTCAACTTGGTAGCTAGAATGGAAGAAAGAGTTGGAGAGAATTCTGAGCCTTTGTTCTCAGTGTCTCCCATGCTTCCAAGGATAGACATAAAATGAGGTTAAATGACACACTCAAGCAGGGCTTATAAAAAACATGATGGAGGAGGATGACAATTAATAAGGGTGCCTGAATGTGTGTGCATGTGACACTGATAAAAATAAATGCCCCATAGGATTGGCAAAATGGCTCAGAAGATAGAAGTGTTTGCTGCTCAGTCTGACCACCTCAGTCTGATCCCCAGGACCCACATGCATCTGACTCTGACACACACACACACACACACACACACACACACACACACACACACTCAAACAAAACATGTGTTGTTCATTCCTTCTTGAGTCTCCCAACAGGTCAAAGATGACAGCACCATGATTATTACAGAGGAAAGTGTTCAGGTCATGTCCTTCACACAAAATATCTCAATCCAGAAGTCCAACTCCAGATTCAGCCTTCATCCTGAATTACAGTGTTATGTAATTATATTACAACAAAGAATATTATGATCATGGTCACACTGTAATTATGCAGTTCCCATAATAATGGACTATAACATGCAATTGTAAGCAAAAGAAAAAGAAAAAGGAAACTTTCTTCTTCAAGATGCTTTTTGTTAGGATAATTGACCACAGCATGAGAAATGAAACTAGAAGAGGTTATTAATATTATTGCCCATTACATTTTATTCTTCCCTCACCCCATTGAGCAAGGGGGTTTCCCTACATCTCATGGATGGGACAACTGAGGCTCAGTGAATCACTAAGTCTAAAGGGCAAAACCAAAATATGGCCTTCTTAACAATGAACTTCAGAAGGTGTGTTGCAGCAAGTTCACAAATGATTTTAGAATAGTTACTTGTCAACCTTGCAATTCCAAACAGCTCAAGGTGGCATTTTTTAGTTAGGGAATGTCAAGGAGACTTGAAATCCAACAATAGAAATGCAGGTGATGACTATGTTTTAACTTACGTATTTTCTTTTTTCCTGTCTAATTCTCTCAAGTGCTGAGATGACAGGTTTGGGCCACCATAGACAACTTGCAACATGATATTTTGTTATGACAAGAAGCACTGAGCTGCTGAATCTCCAAAATCTTCCATCTCCTAGTAAAGATGAAATGGTAGAGATGAAGTTTACAATGTTCAAGTGATAGTAAAAGGAAAGGGTTTGGGTTGGGGATGTAACTCATAGTAGAGTTCTTGCCTAACATAAGCTAGATTTCATCCCCAGTGATAAGTGACTGTCCAGCATCATGAATCTTCTACAGGTGAGGAGATAATTGGCCCTATACAAGCATCACTGCCCAAAGAAACTCCCCACAAACCCTATTGCTACTCTCCCCGCCCATTTCCTCCAATCACTAGCCTCTGAATCAAAAGTATATCTGCCCTTGATTGGAAGATCATGGGCCAAATGGCCACCCATAGCTGCAAGGGGGCTAAAGAGTAACTGACATTATTAATATAGAATAACAACTAATTCTGATTGCTCCAATTATAGAAGCATTATCCCCCACCCCTAGGTTTCAAGCACACCGTGGAAACTATCTGATCTGTATGAGATGGGCTCAGGTTCTTAAGCTAGGGAATGATGCAAGGAAAGCAGTTCAGATTGCAGGTGGCCATGGCAGAGTTCCATGCCTACCATAGTCTCCAAAAAAAGGCTAAGATACTAATGACTCCAAAGGAAAAATAAAGGTAGGTAGGAAGAAAGGAAGGAAGGAAGGAAGGAAGAAAGAAAGAAAGGCAGGAAGGAAGGAAGGAAGGGGGTGACCTTCCCAAAGCCAGGGAAACAGGCTAATTGAACTCACAAGTTCTCTTTCAGATACCAGATTATAGAGTTCTGCAGTACCAGGGATTTTTAATACCACAAGGCTATGATTCCTTCCAATAGCCTATTAGTCTTTCCAAGGGCTAGAGGTATGAGACAGAACATTTATGGATGATCTCCAACACTGCTCTAGTTAAAATAAAACAAGATTAGTAAGGGCCCAAAACTCACTGCCATATCCCATCCCATTGGGATAGATGAAGTGATTAAGAAACAAAGAAAATCACTTCCCAAGAAATAAATCGTACCTTACAATTCTTCCTGGAATCTCTAATTCCAGCTTCCTGAAGATATTGCCATGAGCAACAAGAAATAAATTGTGGACATTTTCAGGACTCACCATAAAACCTACCTAATCTTCCTCTAGCCCCTTCATGGCCCATCTGCTAAAGAATAAGCATGTGACCCCAATTTGGTCAGTCATGGGCTTCCATTGCCCCAACTCATACTCCAATCCAGACTAATCAAGTCCTCCCTCAGAAGTATCAAGTTTAAAGCCGTGCCTTGGTATCATTAGAAAATGAAGCTAGAAAGAGAGAAACCACTTCCCTGCCAACAAGAAGGCCTGTTGATGACAAGAATGAAAAATTCTTTGGAAACTTTTAGAAATTCGAGAGATGGAAAGGGAAGACACATAGAGGAAGGAAAGACAGCACCTGTCCAGCTGCTTGTCCTGTCCTCCCATGAGCTACTCTCCTACCTCCATGGCCAGATAAGCCCACAAGGGTGCCTTGCTTCCCTCTCATGAAGCCCTTAGCTAGCATTCAGGCTGAAACTATGAGTACTGCAGGATGTCCAGCAACCAATGACCAGAATGGCTCTATTCTGCAAGTTGCTCTGGGAATTCTGATGTAAATGTAACCATGTCACTTGCAGGGTGGCCAGCACCCAACCAGTGTGCAAAACTCTACCATTCAGATGGGCCTCCTTAGCCTCACATAGACTTCTCTGTAACTCCTTGGGGATGGCACATGGCAAATCCCTCCAGCTGCACACACCATGACTAAATAGAATCCCAATCCTCTATGTGTGTGTGTTTGGAGGTTATTAATGGTGAGGTACCTGTGCATGGGTAGGAATCTGTGGAAGCCAGAAGTCAACCTCAGGTGCTTGCTTTGTTTCTTTGACTGTGTGAGCAGGCTGCTCCCATCCAATACTATGAGCTGCTCCAGCTTTCTGTCCCTGCTATGGTGAAGCCTCAGACTGCCCAAGACACACCAAAGGCTCCCTTGACCTCATTCATCATTAGGTGGCTTTAGAGAGGATATGGCTCAACAGAAACCCAGACAGGGAGGGATAACTAGGTCCTCACTCTGAAGGCTCTCCCCAACTGCACAAATGTTCCTCCTGGGTCCATCTAAGAAGACTGAATGATGGCCCCTTGTAACGAGCAAGGTTTTTCCTTCCGCCACCAGTCTTGTCCCACCACTGCGCCAGCCCCAAATAACGCACAGAGACTCTGTATTTGATATTATGGTGTTGGCCAGGTACTAGTTTCTTATCGGCTAGCTCTGTCTTAATTATTAACCCACTTCTATGTATTTCCATGTGGTCTTACCAGGGAGAGGAGGCTGGCAATTCTGCTTTCTCCAGACTCTCCATCTTGACTCCTCCTTCCTACTTCCTCCAATCCTCCTTGTCTTCTAGTCCCACCTATCTTGCTTTCCTATTGGCCAACAGTGCTTTACTCATTAACCAGTATGAGAAACATATTTACATAATGACATCTCCCATCAGCCCCTCTCCTCTCTCCCACAGCAGCCACCGGTACAACATGTTCCCTCTGAAGATCTCAGCCTTCCTTCAAGTAAGTGACAATACATAATGGGTTTGACAGTTAAATATCCAGTTTGGTCTTCTTTTAAATAAAGGAATGCTTGAATGGCTGTTACAATTTGAATGTGAAATGTCTCTTGTGGGCCCATGTATCGAATACTTTCTTGGTCTCTAGCTGGTGACACTACTTTAGGAGGATCTCAAAACTTTAGGGATGGTCCTAGTTGGAGCAAGTACATCCCTAGAATTGAACTTTGAAGGTTGTACTTTTCCCAGGACCTTTCCTGCCTCTCTGCCTCCTGCTCATTATGATGGGATCCCCTCTCTTCCACCATACCCTCCCACCTCCCAGGCATGATGAACTGACACCTCTGAAACTTTTCAGTGGTCCTCCTCAGGTGCTCATCATAGTGACAGAAAGTCTAACACAACATCCCTTGCTAAGTGACAGAAGATTTCAAGCCAAGTGTCAAGTCTAGACTCAGGGCCTCAAGCCACTGCCCATGGTGATTTGGGTATGGTATTGGCACCTCCCAAATGAGCAATGGAAAATACATGGCTCTGCATTTCACACAGTGCCAAAGCAATGGGACCCTAATTCTAAGCTGGGACTTGAGACCCTAAGCCTAAAGCTATTCCCCAAGGTTGTGGTGTGGATTCTTCTGAAAGTGAAGGATGTCCTCACCCACTTTTCCTGTCATTTTGCCTTTCAATAGAATACAGGGTGTGAATCGATCTCAAGCAAGACTCTTAAATAATGTTGCATGTAATAGAGGCCTCAGGGAGGCTAGAAATGAATTCCTTGGGGTCAAGAAACTCCAATTCTCTACTCCTGCGGAATCTGTTAACAAGGCATGTTTCCAGTCAACAGCCTTGCGCACAGACTACTTGGACCACCATCTTCCCTGTGTACCATCTCTCTCCCATGCTCACCACCAATATACACACCTCCACCTTAGACTGAACCGTTATGATGAAGATTCTGGCTTTTCACAGTTCCTGAGCCCAAGGGAGACTGGGTCAGCACTTAGTGACCCAAATCCCCACTACCAAGATGAACACCAGTTTGCTATCAAAAAGCATTAAAATCCCAGTTCCCCAAACTGGCAACCCAGCCCCTTGTCTTGACTCTTGATCAGAGTACAGATATGGTGCTAAGGGCCTTCTGTGTAAGGCTACTTTCATGGCCACATAACTCCAGATCCATAAAAAACACACAAATGTTGGAGGTTCTTGGTGTGTGGAGCTGGGGCTAGACCAGTCCAGCTGGTGCTGCTCCATCTTTTTTACTCCCTTCATTGCTGACGAGAATACTGCTCCCTTGCTATACTTTGTAAGTCTATGAATTTCCTCCTTCAGTCTGGACAGTCCAGTACCAGAAACTCCAGGTTTTGATGGTGTCTCTCACGGGGTCCTTTTCACTATGGGCCATCTTGAAGATGCTGGAATGTCCTCAACAAGAAATGGATCCATCTGAGATGCCCTGTAGTGTGTCATTGGATGAGTCTCCAGACATGTTTCTTCTCTGGACAGTATGTCCTTGGGCATGGGACTCCCAACAATGAGCCATACAGGGGTGACTGACTTTCTCCATCTGGCTAGAAGTCTCACATTTATACTACTGACTTCATGGCTGGGTCTTCCTTTGTAACAGAGGCTCTCTTGTGCATCCAGAGTGTTCAGCAGTAAGACATCTTGACCAATCCAGATGCCAAGAGCACCCCCAGGACCTAGATACAGCCAATGCCCCCTGGTGTTTCTGGGTGACAGCCACCATTTAGATGTATGGCTGATGCTTCCCCTGCTACACTTCCAGAGGGGACTGGCATGGCCTGGAAGCAGGACTGCTCAGTAATAAATAACCTAAGTCTCCAAGCCAGACATGGGAAGTTACTACATGCCTGCTGTCACAAAGAGCACATAGAGGTGAATCAGTGGTCGGGTCCTAAGACATAGAGGGGGTCTGAGTTTGGGTTCTGAGAAGATTCAGAGAGTATATTAAATATGGTACTTATATGAAAGGTAAAAGGAAAATTTGCATCAGGGAGGGAATGGATACAGGAAAAGGGCATTGCCAAGCATGGGTAATCCTATCATTGGTTACTGATGTCTAGATTGTAAAGCTCATGGAGACCTCAAGGTGGCAGCATTGAACACCACACACTGAGGGTCATGGGTATTTACACACCAATTCCCATCAGCCAATGATTACAGGCAACTCATGTGGGGTGATGTTTACCAAAGCAAGCTTCAGGGACAAGGGAATGCCTCCAGCAGGACAGGAGAGCGCTGGGAATAGGGAGTCAACAACCATCCATGTACCTTGGCATGGCAGGGCATCACAGTATCTGACAGAAATATGTCATCTCACTGGGCCTGTTAGGCCTGGCATCTACAACTGTGAGTGTCCAGGTCTCATCTCGCATGGATGTTCTTTACTGCCTTGGTCTTCAAGTTAAGGCTGGAATGTTTCTTTAAATGTGTTCTTACAAGTAAGTGCAATGCCTAATAATACACAGAGGAAAGCCATTCAGGAAGGTTGAAGGGACTAAGAGGCAGAGAAGAAACAGAGGTGAAGGACCAGAGCCCCTGACCTGCTCTGCCCCCCTCAGCCCACCCTCCACCAACAGACAACTGTATCAAACTTCTGGATCTTCTCAGATGTAAGTTTGAAAATGCCAAATCACCTGCAAACCCTTGACCCTTGACCTCACAGTCAAATATGTTGGCCTGATACCATGAGATGAGGCAAATTGGGGCTCAGGTCTCTAACCTAGCTTTGTGTTTAAACAGGATGACACCTGTGGCAAAAGTACCTGGCTCCTCACCCAGACTCAGCTACCCTGCTTTGAAAATTATAGTGCGCTCCTCTAGAAGCTGAGCTTCAAGAACCAGCGTTCATTCATCTCCGTTACTTAGCACAAGGAAGAGTGATTGCAGCAAAAATACTTTCTGCTGTGCTGTTGGCAAATGCCTTTCAAGTTAATTCATCAAGTCTCTCCAGGCCTGCACTGGGTCTTTCTGGCTTGCCTTAGAACCCTTTCCTTCAACTGAAAGCTGTCTCTCCCCTACCCCATCCCTGGCTGGGATTCTTCCTCCAAACAGGGTAGCTTACCCATGGATGAGAACTACAAGTTCTTGAACATATCTGTCACTCAGAGACCCCAGCCACTAGCTCTTCTTGCCAGAACCCTCCCATCTGGGCACCCCGGGTTTTCTGCTGCTCCCCCTCCCATCTCTTGTAATAACCAACTTCCTAGTGGGGCACTGGTAGTATGGACTAATGGACTACAGGAAGCTGACTCCTCCTCTTCTCCTCCTCCTCCTTCTTCTGTGAAGGGTCCAGGCTGTGCACCGGGCTGCTCAGGACTACCTTTATACCCTGCTGGAAGACACTGTGCTAGGAAATGAGTCTTCTCTTCCCTCTAGTCTTGGGAAGCACACGTTGATTCTTCACATCATTTGGAGAAATGGAGAGTCTGTCTGAGAGGAATGTCCTGATATCAGTCCTTGATCCAAGTGTGCCTGCAGGCCAGTCTGCCCAGAATTCTTTAGGTTCCTGAGCCTCACCTGGACAGACATGACTGGGTCATGAGGCTCTGCCCTCATCAACAAATTGGCATCAGCAGTAGCAGCAGCATAGGCTTTTCTAAAAATTATTATTAATATTAGTAAGGACATAATTGTTTCATTATAGTCAAACAAGGGTTATATATAAAACCATTTTCATGCACATACACATTTTTAGCATATTCTCCTATCTCCTACAGCCTTCTCCTCCTTATTCCTCCCTTGCATCAGTCACCCCTGCTCCTCAGTCATCTGTACATACATGCTTTCATAGATCTATGAAGTCTAGGACTCATGAATGAGAGAAAATACACAATATTTGTTTTCTGAGACTGACTTAATCCACTTAATAGGATTATCTCTAGCTGCATCTGTTTTTATTACAAACAATATAACTTCATTCCTTGTTATGGCTGAGAAGAGTCCCATTGTGTATATAAAGTGCATTTCTGCCATCCCTTCCTCTGTTGGACACCTCCGTAAGTCCTGTAGCTAACTGTTATGGATAGTGCTGTAATAAACACGGGTGTCAAGCACCTCTGTGCAACTCCCTTCTATCTCCTTCACACACTCCCTTGCTCTGTTAATTTCCATCCATGTCACCACGCTTTCTGAGGCCCACCCTCACCAGACATAGCCGTGCCCTGCAGCCCCGGCCTTGCAAATTTAGCATAAGCTAAATTAGTGTCTGCTGTCTGTAAGTTACCGAGGCCATGAGCTTCTGTCACATCAACTGAAAGGGACTGAGACTTAGCCAAACTTCTGGTAAGGGAGTCACATGTCCTCCAAATATCACTATGCCTGGAGGAGAGAGAAGGAAGAGTTGGTCAACCTCCTGAATCCTAGATATGAGTTCTGTGTCCTGCTGAAGCTCTAAGGTGCCTTGCTGAAGATCGTACTAATGTGTGACACTGTAACCCTCCATCTTATAGGGACCCACTTGCACATGAATCTGAGTTGAAGGGACATCCTGCCAACTTGAGAGGTGGAAAGAAAACAGGGCTTGACTTTAATCAAGCAGGCTCTTCCTCATCTGACCAGAGAGATTGGAGGCAGGTTGTGTTGGTTACATTTCTGTGGTTGTGATTAAATACTACAACCAAGGCAGCTTGTAGAATAGTATCTTCCTTTAATACAGTTCCTCATGTTGTGCTGACCCCAACCATAAAATTATTTTTGTTGTTACTTCATAACTGTAATTTTGCTACTGTTATTAATGTAATGTCTGATAAGCAGTATGGTCTTAGGTGACCCGTGTGAAAGGGTCATTTGACCCCCAAAGGGGTTGTGACCCACAGGTTGAGAACTTCTGATCTATCTCTATGCTTGTAGACCCACTATCCCCAATCTCAAACCAAGCAAGGGTGCGGGGGACAGCACCCTGTGAAAAACAATAGTCCTAGGATCCAGAGGAAGCATCTCTAAAAGTGGGTCCTCAGCTCTGGTCAAAAGGCCATCCTCAGTTGTGAGGCTCTGGTCATCCTGAACCCTTTCAGGACCACCCCAGAGCTCTGAGATTAGTGGCACCACTGAGAGCCATCCCAGCATGACCACCCAGCAGCGGTGGTGTGTGTGTGTGTGTGTGTGTGTGTGTGTGTGTGTGTGTGTGTGTGTGTGTGTGTGTGTGATGTTACTGTGCTTCCCTGAACCTCAGGAATACCCACACTTTGTGAGGTCCAATAAAAGTGACTACCGGATGCCTGCTGTACTGCCCGCTCTCCAATCTTAAGAAGTCATTCACTGAGCAATCATCAGTAACATATATCACTCTTGATGATGATGATGATGATGATGATGATGATATTTAGCTATTTCCATGGGTCAGGCATTGCATGCTTTACCCACATAAATCATGGTTGTTTTTTTTTTTTTTTCCTCACTCAACCCTACAAGCTAGGAAATGACTAACCTATGTACAGAAAACGAGGCTAAAGTGCAGTGAGGGATGGAACTTTCCTAAAGTTGCACTAGGTACACAGAGGAGCCAGGGTGGATATGAATTTATACAACACTATTTACACTTTGTCATTTCAAAACCACTAGGCTCCAGATGTTCTTGGTTTAACTCTAAGCTGGGTAGCCATCAAAGTCCTTTAAAAGCATTCAGAGTCTAGCTGGGAGCAGCCCCTACCCTCAGTTTGCTCTGACATGTCTCACTGTGCATAGAAATAGCTATCTAAAGGTTCCCTGCTGAAGCATCACGGGAAACAAGCCCAGAGACTATCGTCCCCAACTCAAATAGCTCACATGAATGCTGTACTATTCACACAATTTGCTTTTTCCTCAGCCTCCTCCTTTCACAGATTTTTCTGGCTCCTCTGTGCACTGTTGCCTGAATGTATTCTCTCCATGGGTCCCTGTAGTGTCGTGGGATATCTGTACACAGCAAGATACATTGCTGTGGTTGGTTTAATAAAGAGTTGAACAACCAATAACCAGCTAGGAGGTTTAGAGAGAAAGAAAGAGGAGGAGGATTCAAGGAGCTGGAGAAGCCCGAAGACATAGAAATGCAATGGGGGTGTAAGATGGAAGACAGGTAATGGAATAGAATGTAGATTAATATAAATGGGTTAATTTTAGTTACAACAGCTAGTGGAGACAAGCTTAAGATAAAGGCTAATTTCATAATTAATATAAGTGACCATATCATTAAATTGGGAGCTGGTTGGCAGGACAGAGAAAGGCTGGTTACACTACAGCGCCTGGGAACCTGTTCTTCAGGAAGCAGGATTCTAACTGCTCAGAACTTCTCACTGTCTCCCATCAGCCAGCTTCTGGCAGGAGTTCCCTTTGATTTAAAAGGCCAGTACAGATAATTCCTCTGTACATATCATCAGAAAACTCGAATATCTTGTAGACGCGCTTATTCCCCAGTTATGAAAGAAGAGATTGTCTAGCTCAAACCCACCCACTCCATGGTGTCTGCCTGGCAGCATTTGAAGGCCTGCTCCATCCCCTCTCACTCAGTTTGCAAAGCTTTCTTCTTTTCACATCCACAACTCTCTGCCTAGCTCTTGGATGAGTTTGCTTTCTATTGCTGTGGTAAACACCAGGACCAAAAGCAACTTAGAAGGGAAGGGATTATTTGGTTTATATGCTCCAACCACAGTCACAGTCCATCACTGAGGGAAGTCAGGGCAGAAACTCAAGAAGGAACAGAAGTAGGATCCAGTGTTAAGCTGAAAATAGAAACTAACCTTCACATCTCTAAATCTGTTTTCCTTCTGTGGTGATTGATATAAGAATGCACCGCCCACCCCTCCCCAAGTTCATTTTTTTTTTTTTTTTTTTGGTGTTTGGTCCCTAGCTAGTGAAACTGTTTGGGAAGGATTAGGAGGTGTGGCCTTGTTGTATATCACTGGTAGTGGGCTTTGAGGTTTCAAAAGCCCATGCCGTGTCCATTGTCTCTCTCTCTCCCTCTTTCTCTCTCTCTCTTTCTCTCTCTCTCTCTCTCTCTCTCTCTCTCTCTCTCTCTCTCTCTCTCTCTCTCTCTCCTTTCTGCCTGAGGATCAGGATGCAAAGCTCTCAGCTAGTGCTCCAGCACTGTGCCTGCTCCCCACTATAATGATCACAGACTAACACCCTAAAATTCTAAGAAAGCCTTGGTGTCTTTTCACAGCAATGGAACAGTAGCTAAGAAACCTCCAATATCTGCGCCTGCCTAATATTAGTCCTTTTCCCACATCACTGCTATCTCCCCCACTACCCTTTTGGGCTGAAGGAAAACAACCAATGGGCCACTCTGCCTTGTACACAAAACAGATAAAATAGAGGCCTCCCAGACTGCATCCCATTTCCCTTAATACAAAAATGAATGCTTGGGAATTGGGGGGAGGTGGCTCAGTCAGTAAAGTGCTTCTCTGGCAAGAATGAGGACCAACTGGTTCCTGGCATCCACATAAAAACTGAATGTGGCCATATGTGCCAAGTATCCCAGTATGAGGAGAATCCCTGGGGCATACTGGTCAGCTAGCCTAGCAGAATCAGTAAGTTCCAGGTTCAGTGACCATGGTAGTTTGAATAGGAATGGCCCCATAGGCCCTTATATTCGAATACTTGGTCATTAGAGAGTGGTCTCACATGACAAGGATTAGGAGGTGTGGCCTTGTTGAAGAACATGTGTCCTTAAGGGTGGCCTTTGGGCTTTCAAATGCTCAAGTTCAGTGTCTCTGCCTGTTGACCCAGATGTAGAACTCTCAGCTATTTGTCCAGCATCATGTCTACCTGTGTGCTGTAATGTTTCCTGCCATGACCACAATGAACTAAATCTCTGACATGTGTGCAAGCCCCAGTTAAATTCTTTTCCTTGTAAGAGTTGTCTTGGTTGGGATGTCTCTTCACAACAATAGTACACTGATTAATACAGTGAGAGACCCCGTTCCCTCAAAAGTTAGGTGGAGAAGATATCTATTATCACTCTGTCCTTCATGCACACACATCTACACAAACATAAAGATGCAAAATTTTAAAATGAGAGTCTAGGAAGAGGGAACAGTGGGTAAAGTTGCTGTTGTACCAGCCTGAGGAGCTGACATCCATAACACCTACATAAAAGCTAGGTGTCAATATGTGCCTGTAGCTCCATTGCTGGTGAAGGCAGAAGCAGGAGGACCTCAAAGATCACTGGCCAGACAAAACAGCAAAGCCCCGCTTCAGTAAGTGATCCTATCACCAAGAGATTAGAGAATTATAGAGGAAGACATCCCATGTCAACCTCTGAGCTCTCCATGGGCACATATGGGCACCTACTAACACACACACACACACACACACACACACACACGAATGTTTGCTCACGAGAGCCCATAAATATACAATGGGAAAAAAAATCTGTACTTGGGCAAGAGTTAAGTTTCTCCTCACAAGCTTATGCCAACCCTCGATGTTGAAATCCTTGTGCGTCTGGGTAGAACAAAGAGCTCATGCATCAGAACAGAACAGCGACCCATCAAGAGCTACAAAAGCCCTCTGCAATAAGAATTTGTAATCACCTGGCAGGAACACCGCACTCACAAGATAAACACAATCTGATGAATTGCCCTCCTCACAGATGTTTTAATAATCCCATTAAGCCTCTTTGGGATTTTTTTTTCTGGAGATGATCAAAGTCCCATTTTTTAAAACACGTTATTAAACTTCTAACAGTCCTTTCCCACACATCCTAGCACATTCTTCTCCTTTGAGGCAAGGCTCAATTTTAGTGAGTGTTTACCAAGCTCTCCATGGCAGATGGGATATTTTATTTCCTTCAGATCCTAGGGCAGTGGCTGACCCCACACCTAATCTTAATGTTAGTCACTTACTCCCCACAGTTCCATCTCTTCTCTGGCCTACTGCCAGGGTGGCCTCAAAGGAAAGATACAATCATGTGTCATACATTATTCCTATCAGTGACAGGTCATTGGATAGTAAGTAGTACATGCTATGGTGTGGTGTAGACTGCACCTTCAAAGCCTATTTAAAATGTCACATATGATGCTTACACATTGACCAAATCGTATACTGACATAATAAATCTCTCAGGACACATTCCCCAGTGAGGATCACTTTGATGCTAGACTCAGCCCTTTGTCCCACATCCAGGGGCAACGGCCATGTTGAGATATGTGAAGCTTTTGGAAGATAAGGAGAGGATCTTGAGAAAGGTTCCCTTATATGGCAGCTAGACTGTCACTCCCATATCCCCTACTCCTCTCCATCCACCCAGTTCCCCAGGGAGCACCTGATCTGTAGCCTCAACCTTCACCTCTATACTACCAGACAAGATTCTAAAGCTCCGATCATAATGGCGGAGGGAGTTTTAAAGGTTACTAATTCCTGAGTTCTCACCCAGGCATTTTGCTGTAAGGCTGTGAAGGCTACTCTTGGTTGCCAACTTGACTACTAACTAAAATCCAAGCAGCTGAATACACCTGTAAAGAACTTTTTCCTAATTAAATCATTCAAAGTAGGAAGACCCACTTTTACTGCAGATAGTTTGATACTGGGAGATCCACTTTTAATCCAGATCTTTTGAGGTGGGAAGACCCACCTTTAATCCAGGCCACACCTTCCGCTGGAAGCTTACATAAAGGACTTGGAAGAAGGAAGCATGCTTTCTTTGCCTGCCTGCTATCACTCTCACTGGCATGTTCATTCCTTCCCTGGCATTCGAACCGTCTTATTTGAGATTCTGGTATATACTCAAGACCAGCTGAGACATCCAGCCTCATGGACAGAACAACTTTTAGATTCTTGGACCTTTTGTTTGTAGACAGCCATTGTTGAACTAACTGAATCACAGCCTTTAAGTCATTCTAATAAATCTTCTTTAGACAAACAGACAGACAGATAGATATGTAGACAGACAGATATTCATACTATAAGTCTGTTCCTCTAGAGAACCCTGACTAATGCTTTGACCTAATGGGTGGCCTGAACTCTGGTGTTCTCCACAGTCTACATGGTATGGCCTAGCTTCTCACCCTCTCAGATTGAGCCTGTCATAACCTCCAAACCTGCACACCCAATGGGGCCCACATTCCCCCCCCACCCGTTCCTTATTGCTCCCCACTGAGGTCAAATGCCCCCATCAGTTTTCCTCAACTCAAAGAGAGAGAGAGAGAGAGAGAGAGAGAGAGAGAGAGAGAGAGAGAGGGAGGGAGGGAGGGAGGGTTTCTTGGCTCCATCCAGGTCTATCAAAAGCAATTGGTACCAAGGCCAGGTTTTTCTTCCACCTGGTTCTTTCACTGACCTTTATGGCTGCTTGAAAACCTGCATAGACCTCACTCCATTCCTGCCAACACCTACCATGTTTCACAGGTGACAAGACTGATGCTCATTGTCAAGACTGCCTCAGAAAACCAAGTCATCAAGTTCTAGATGCCATTGGAGGACTCTACCTTCTCTGGGTGAGCTCCCAGATACCCACCCTGTTTGACTCACACAGCTCTGGCAGTTGGAAATGCCCTCCTTGCAGGAAGCCCATGGCTCTTTAGCCACCCATAACATCATATAAGAAGAGAGGGAGGGAAAGAGTCTACAGCCACATATCTTCGGCTGACCAGCAGGTTCTGCTTGGGTGGCATCAAAAGTGTCATGACCATTGGGAAGGCTGCCCTTAGAGAGGCTTTGGACTCCCTCCAGAGTCAGAAGCCATGAGTGAGGAGAAGCTAAATGCTAACAAGCAAATGGGCAAGAAGCCTGGGAACCCTCTGGCATCCCCCTCTCCTTGTTCTCTTGCCCCTCCTATTTATTCTCTCTGCCTGGCATTCCTTTCTTCTGTGTTGCTACTAACTTTTCAGCTCCTTATTAGGCCAATCAGGTGTTTTAGACAGACAAAACAATCACAATCACAACTTCACAGAGTTAAACAAGTGCAATATTTTAAAAAAAATGGAACACATCTTTGCATCATTAAACAAATGTCCCATAGTATAAACAAATATAACACATCTTAAAATATTCTACAACACAGACAAATCTAGGAATGGCTAGCCTATTACCAATACTATATCTATAGCAACCTTAATAGAAAACAAGTCCAGTTGCTAGAAGGATGGCTCAGGGGTTACAAACACTAACTACTCTTGCTGAAGATCTGGGTTCATTTTCTAGCATCCACCTCACTGATCACAAACATCTATAACTCTAGTTCTAAGGGCTAAAATATCCTCTTCTGGCCTCTGCTGGCACCACACAGGCATATAGGACAATACAAACATACCCCCAAAACACTTGCACATGTAACAATGAACAGATAAATATACCTTTAAAATAAATAGCTGCACATGGTGGCACATGCCTTTAATACCAGCAGTCAGGAGGGAGCAGAGGCAGAGGCAGGAACTGTGAGTTTTAGGTCAGCCTGGTCTACATAGGGAGATCCAAGACATCCAGGGCTACATTAAGAGACAGTCTCAATAAATAAATCCATTATCTCCTGCTGAAAGGCCTCAATGTCTACCCACTGCATTGGGAACAACACCCACATTTTGTTTTCTTATGCCTTGCAAGGCTCCATATTGCCTGACAGGTTCTTGTTTCACTGGTAACATCGTTCACTCTTCCTCTCACAAAGTGTCAACGACTGACCTTTTGTTCTTTAAATACATTGAACCTTCTCTTCCTGAAGAGACCAGCCTCCCTGAAAACATGTCCAGAACTGTCTCCTTCTTGATACCCAGACCTCCTTTCAGAGGTTTCCACTCTTCCAGTACATTGAACTCCTAGAGACAGCACCTGGGCAAGCACAAGCCGGACAGGCACTGGGCAACTCTGCCTCGCCAACCAAAATCAACTAAACATGGGCAAAGGAAATCCTAAGATGCTAAGAGGCAAAATGTCCTCATATGCATCATTTGTCGAAACTTGCTGGGAGGAACACACGAAGAAAGTGCCAGATGCTTATGTCAACTTCTCAGAGTTCTCCAAGAAGTGCTCAGAAGGGTGGAAGAGCCTGTCTGCTAAAGAAAAGGGGAAATTTGAAGACATGGCAAAGGCAGACAAGGCTCGTTAAAGAAGAGAAATGAAAACCTTCATTCCTCCAAAGGGGAGACCAAAAAGAATTTCAAGGATCCCAAAGCACCCAAGAGGCATCTTTCGGACTTCTTGTTCTGTTCTGAGTATCACCCCAAAAATCAAAGGAGAACACCCAGGCTTGCCCATTGGTGATGCTGCAAAGAAGCTGAGAGAGATATGGAACAACACTGCCACAGATGGCAAGCAGCCCTAGGAAAAGTAGGCTGCCAAGCTGAAGGAGAAGTACGAAAAGGATATTGCTGCTTACAGAGATAAAGGGAAACATGATGTAGCAAAAGAGGGGGGAGGTCAAGGCAGAAAAGAGAAAGAAATATAAGGGAAAGGAAGATGATGAAGAGGTTGAGGACAAGGAAGATGAAGATGAAGAAGATGATGATCAATAAGCAGGTTCTAGTGCAGTTTTTTTTCCTATAAAGCATTTAACTCCCACATACACAACTGACTCCTTTTAAAGAAAAAAAAATGAAGTGTAAGGCTGTGTAAGGTTTGTTTTTAAACTGTACAGTGTCTTTTTTGTTGTTGTTTTTCTTTTTGTATAGTTAACACACTACCGAATGTATCTTTAGATAGCCCTGTCCTGGTGGTATTTTCAATAGCCACTAACCTTGCCTGGTACAGTCTGGGGGTTGTAGATTGGCATGGAATCTACAGGTTCTCGTTGGTGCACAGCACAAATTAATTATATATGGGAACAGTAGTTTTTTTGTTTTGTTTTGGGTTGTTTTTTTTTCATCTCCAGTTGTCTCTGATGCAGCTTATAAGAAAATAATTGTTCTGCTAACTGAATACCACTCATAATTTAAAAAAAAAGTTGTAGCTATTTTGTTGACATTCAGAATGCTTCTAAGTAAATACAACTGTTTTATTTAAAAAAAGAAAAAACCCACCCTGTGCCCTACCTAACCCATTCCCACCGCTCTGGTTGAGCACTAGAACAGAGGGCAGATACAACAATCATGCCACCTTTGGGGAACTTCCTGGAGCTACTCTGAGCACACTAGACCTGCCTATCCATGCAGGACACCCTGAGTCTCCGCCTGCCTGATCTCTGACCCCCACCGCCAGTCCTATGTTAGAGCCTGATCTTTGACCCCCATCGCCGGGCCTCTGCGAGAGACCTCCTAGAGAGTTTAGAACACCCAGAGCTACAGACATCGAACTTCTGACCCACCTAAGCCCACTGGGGGAGTAGCATAGAGAGAGAGAGACCCCCAACTACACCCACTGGAAGAAGCGATGGGAAGATGGCAATACAAGAAAACACCCAACAATAGAAAGACAAGCATGACACCACCAGAATCTAGGGACTCTACACCAACTAGACCTGAACACCCCAAAGCAGACTAAGCAGAAGAGAATGACATAAAAAATATCTTCATAAAAATGATAGAGGCCTTTGAAGATGATGTGAGAAAATCCTTTAAAGAAATGGAAGAAAAAAACCAACAAAAAATTGAAAGAAATGAACAAATTAACGAAAGTAAGGAAAGCCAAGAAAAAACAATTAAACAGGTGAAGGAAACAGTTCAAGACCTGAAAATTGAAATAAAGACAACAAAGAAAACACAAACTGAAGGAATTCTGGGAATAGAAAAACTGAACAAATGATCGGGAACTACAGATGCAAGCATAACCAACAAAATACAAGAGATGGAAGAGAGAATCTCAGGCACTGAAGATAAACTAAAGGAAATTTATCGACCAAAGAAAATCTTAATTCCAACAAATCCTTAACACAAAACATCCAGGAAATGTGGGACACCGTGTAAAGGCCAAACCTAAGAATAACAGGCATAGAAGGCAAAAAAGCCAAGTTCAAAGGTGCAGAAAACATATTCAACAAAATCACTGAAAAAATTTTCCCAATCTGAAAAAGGACATGCCCATGAAAGTACAAGAAGCATACCGAACACCAAATAGACTGGACCAAAGAAAAAAGAGCCCTTGACATATAATAATCAAAACACCTAACATACAGAATAAAGAAAGAATATTAAGAGCAGCGTAGGAAAAAAAGCCAGGTAACATATAAAGGCAGACCTATTAAAATTACATCTGACTTATCCATGGAAACTCTCAAAGCCAGAAGGTCCTGGATAGATGTTCTACAAGTACTAAGAATCCATGGATACCAGCCCAGGCTACTATACCCAGCAAAACTCTCAATTGCTATAGATGGAAAAAACAAGATATTTGATGACAAAGACAAATTTTCACAATACATATCTACAAATCCAGCCCTACGGAAAGTTCTGGAAGGAAAACTCCAACTCAAGGAAGTTTACTATGCTCACAAAGACATAGGCAATAGATAATCCCATTTCACCAGAACCCAAGGATAAAGCAGGGCAAATATATTCACAATACCACTGCAAACAACAAATCTAAAACAAACAAGCATTAACAATTAATGGTCCTTCCTTTCCCTCAACATTAATGGTCTTAACTCGCCTATAAAAGACATAGGTTAGCAGAATGAATATGAAGACAGAATCCATCCTTCTGCTGCATACAAGAAACAAATCTAAGCTTCAAAGACAGATATTACCTCAAGGTAAAGGGTTGGGGAAATATCTTCCAATCAAATGTACACATGAAGCAAGCAGGTGTGGCTATCCTAATATCTAAAAAGTTAGACTTCAAACCAAAATCAATCAAAAGAGATGAAGACGGTCATTTCGTATTCATCACAGGAAAAATCCATCAGCACAAAGTCTCAATTCTGAACATCTATGCCCCAAATACAAAGGCACCCACATTCATAAAAGAAATGCTACTAAAACTCAAACCTCATATAAAACCTCACACACTCATAGGGGGAGACTTCAACACCCCACTCTCACTGCTAGACAGGACCACCAGTCAGAAACTTAACAAAGAAACAAATGAACTAACAGAAGTTATGTCTCAACTGGGTTTAACAGACATCTATAGAACATTCCATCCAAACACAAAAGAATATACCTTCTCTGTCCACATGGAACCTTCTCTAAAATCGACCACATACTAGGTGACATAACAAACCTCAACAGATACAAAAAAAAAAAAAAAAAAAAAAAAAAAAAAAAAAAACAAATGGAATAGTCCCCTGTATCTTATCATACCATCATGCTTTAAAGTTGGAATTCAACAACAACACAAATCACAGAAACCCTACAAACTCATGGAATCTGAACAATGCACAATTGCACCATACCTGGGTCAAAGAAGAAATAAAGAAAGAAATTAAGGACTTCCTAAAATTCAACGAGAGTGAAGACACAACATACCCGGACTTATGGGATACCTTGAAAGCAGTGCTATGAGGGAAGTTCATTGCACTAAGTGCCCATATGAAGAAATGGAGGATAGTCACATTAGAGAATTAAAAGCCTTAGAACAAAAAGAAGCAAACTCACCCTGGAGGAGTAAACGCTAGGAAATAATCAATTTAAGGGCTTAAATCAATAAAATAGAAACCAGAAAAACAAAACAAAAAAATCAATGCAACAAAGAGTTGGTTTTTCAAGAAAATCAACAAAATAGGCAAACCTTTATCCAAACTAACCAAAAAGCAGAAAGAGGACATGCAATTTAACAAAATCAGAAACGAAAAGGGGGACATAACAACGAACACTGAGGAAATCCAGACATTTTTTAGGTCATATTTTGAAAACCTGTACTCCACAAAATTTGAAAATTCAAAGGAAATGGACAAATTTCTGGATAACTATCACTTACCAAAATTAAATCAAGAACAGATAAAAAACTTAAATAGACCTATAACCCGTAATGAAATAGAAGCAGGCATCAAAAGTCTCCCAGCCAAAAAAAGCTCAGGGCCAGATGGCTTCAATGCAGAATTCTACCAGAAATTCAAAGAAGAGCTAATACCAATACTCCTCAAATTGTTCCACAATAGAAACAGAAGGTTCGTTACCAAACTCTTTTTACGAGGCCACAATCACCTTAGTACCCAAGCCACACAAAGATACAACTAAGAAAGAAAACTACAGACCAATATCCTTCATGAACATTGATGCAAAAATACTCAATAAAATACTGGCAAACCAAATCCAAGAACACATCAGAGAAATCATCCACCATGATCAAGTAGACTTCATCTCTGGGTTGCAGGGATGGCTCAACATACAAAAATATATCAACATGATCTACCATATAAACACACTGAAAAACAAAAAACATATGATTATCTCACTAGATGCTGACAAAGTCTTTGACAAAAATCAACACCCTTTCATGATAAAGGTCTTGGAGAGATCAGGGATAACAGGAACATACCTAAATATAATTAAAGCAATATATAGTAATCAACAGCCAGCATCAAACTGAATGGAGAGAAGCTTAAGGTGATCCCTCTAAAATCAGGAACAAGTCAAGGCTGCCCTCTCTCTCCATATTTCTTCAATATGGTACTTGAAGTTCAAGCTAAAGCTATAAGACAACAAAAGGAGATCAAGGGGATCCAAATTGGAAAGGAAGAAGTCAAACTTTCACTATTTGCAGATGATATGACCCAAAAAACTCTAACAGGGAACTCCTACAGCTGCTAAACACCTTCAGCAAACTAGCAGGATACCAGATAAACTCAAAAAAATCAGTAGCCCTAGTATATTCAGATGACAAAGAGGCTGAGAAACATCACTCTTTATAATAGCCACAAACAACATAAAGTATCTTGGGGTAACGCTTACCAAACAAGTGTAAAACCTATACAATAAGAACTTTGTGGCTCTAAAGAAAGAAATTAAAGAAAATGCCAGAAAATGGAAATATCTTCCATGCTCTTGGATAGGTAGGATAAGCATAGTAAAAATGGCAATCTTACCAAGAGCAATCTACAGATTCAATGCAATCCCCATTAAAATCCCAGCACAATTCTTCACTGACCTTGAAAGGCTAATAATCAACTTTATATGGAAAAACAAAAGATCCAGGATAGCCAAAACAACCTTATACAATAAAAGAACTTCAGGAGGCATCACCATCCCTGACTTTAAGCTCTACTACAGAGCTATAGTTCTGAAAACAGCCTGGTATTGGCATAAAAATAGACAGGTAGACCAATGGAATCAAATCGAACACCTCATTTTCAACAAAACATTTAAAAGAATACAATGAGGGAGGAAAGCATCTTCAACAAATTGTGCTGGCACAATTGGATGATGGTGTGCAGAAGACTGCAGATAGACCCATGTCTGTCGCCATGCACAAAACTCAAGTCCAAATGGATCAAAGACCTCAACATCAATCCAGCCACACTGAACCTCTTAGAAGAGAAAGTAGGAGGTACCCTTGAACAAATTAGTATAGGAGACAGCTTCCTAAACATAACTCCAGGAGTGTAGACACTGAGATCAACAATTAATAAATAGGACCTCCTCAACTGAGAAGCTTCTGTAAGGCAAAGGGCACAGTGGACAAGACCAAACAACAACCCAAAGACTTGGAAAAGATTTTCACCAATCCTACATCTGACAGAGGGCTGATATCCGAAATATACAAAGAACTCAAGAAACTAGTCAACAAAACACCAAATAACCCTATTAAAAATGGGGTACAGAACTGAAGAGAGAATTCACAATAGAGAAAATCAAAAAGGCTGAAAGACACTTAAGAAAATGCTCAACATCTTAAGCTATCAGGGAAATGCAAATCAAAACAACTTTGAGATACCATCTTACTCCTGCTAGAATGGCTAAAATTAGAAATACTAATGGCAACTTATGCTGGACAGGATGTGGAGAAAGGGGAACACTCCTCCACTGCTGATGGGAGTGCAAACTCGTACAGCCATTTTGGAGATCAGTATGGCAGTTCCTCAGGAAAATGTGAATTAGTTTACCACAGAACCCAGCAATCCCCCTCTTAGACATATACCCAAATGATCCACATCCATGCAACAAAGACATATGCTCAACTATGTTCATGGCAGTATTTTTTGTAATAGTAAGAACCTGGAAGCAACCTAGATGCCCCTCAACTGAATAATGGATAAAGAAGATGTGGCACATCTACACAATGGAATATTACTCTGCAGAAAAAATAATGGAATCTTGAAATTCACAGGCAAGTGGATGGCACTTGAAGAAACCATCCTTAATGAGGTAACCCAGTCACAAGGAGAGAAACATGTATGTACTCGCTCATATATGGATTTTAGACCTAGAGCAAAGGATCATCAGCCTATAATTCACACAGAGGAACTAGGATACAAGGTGTATTCTAAGAGATTTCCTATAAAGTCCCTCACAGAAGGTGGAAGGGACAAGTCCTCCAGAGCACATGGGGGAGGGCAGTGAATGGAGAGAGAAGTAGGAGAAAGAGAAGGGGAAGAGAGGAAAGCATGTGTGATTAGGAAGATTGAGTCAGGGTAGGAATAGAAGACAGGAGAGAGAGAGAGAGAGAGAGAGAGAGAGAGAGAGAGAGAGAGAGAGAGAGAGAGAGAGAGAGCAAACATAAAAGAGGGAGCCATTATTGGTTTGAAGAGAAAACTGAACCTAAAGAAAGGTCTAGAGACCTACAAGACTGCTGCCAACTAACATTTTGAGCAACTGTGGACAGGCTACCATAAATGCCATTCCCGGATAGTGAGATCAACAACTAACTTATCCACCATCATGCAGCCCTCACATAGTACCTGTTGGAAACAGAAGCAAACACCCATAACTGAACACTGAGTTGAACTAGAATCCAGATGCAGAGGGAGAGGACAAGACCAGGTTGCAAAAACACATAGAGACAGCTGATCCGAACAAGGAGGAGCTAAGGGGCCCCCAGACTGATAGCTGGGAATCCAGCATGGGACTGACTCAGACCCTCTGAATATGGGCCTCAGCAAGAAGGACTGAGCAATCTAAGGGACCTCAGACAGTGGAACCAGGTGTATTCCTGGTGCACAAAAGGCCCTTGTGGACACATCCCCCATGGAGGGATACTGCCTTAACCTAGAGACAGGAGAGAAGTCCTAGTCCCTACTTCAAATGACCTGACAGATTTACATGACCCCACCTGGATAGCATTGCCCTACATGTGGAATTGGGGTGGGGGGATGGGAGGGGAGGGTGGTCAGGGTGCATGTGAGGGTAAGAGGGTAAGAGAGAGAAAGGGAAGGAAGGAGGGAGGGGGAACTTGGGTCAACATGTAAAATAAAAAATAAATAATTAAAAAAATAAAGAAATATTTGATACAGGACAGCAGAGTGAAACGATTAGAAGTTTTACTCTAGGGCTGGAGAGATGGCTCAGAGGTTAAGAGCAATGACTGTTCTTTCAGAGGTCCTGAGTTCAATTCCCAGCAACCACATGGTGGCTCACAACCATCTGTAATGAGATCTGGTGCCCTCTGCTGGAATGCAGACATACATGCATACAAAATACTGTATACACAATAAATAAATCTTAAAAAAAAAAAAAGAAGTTTTACTCTAAACAATAAATAAAACATGCCTGTAAAGGCCAAAGAAAGAAAGAAAGAAAGAAAGGAAGGAAGGAAGAAAGAAAGAAAGAAAGAAAGAAAGAAAGAAAGAAAGAAAGAAAGAAAGAGAAATAAAGAAGTAGAGTAACTGGGTGTGGTTGGGCAGGCCTTTAATTCCAGTACTCTGGGAAACAGAGGCAAGCAGATCTCTGTGATTGCAAAGTAAACCTGGTATACAGAGTTAATTCCAGGATTGATAAAAGTTACACAGAGAAACCCTGTCTCAAAAAATTAAAAAATAGAAGTAGAAGAAATAGAGTAATAAAAAAGCCACATAAAGATGGAAAGAGCAGAGGAACTTTGGATACTATATGCTGTTCTGTTATCTTTAAAATCATTTGACTGCTGAGGAAATAACAACAAATGTTAAAAGAAATACTGCTGGATTAATTCAATTTATATATTTTAAAACTCCAGTTCAGACAGGTTCGATCCAGTTCAGGCCAGTTTGACCAGGTTCAGACTGGTTCTGACTGGTTTGATCCAGTTCAAACCAGTTCAGACAGGTTAAGACCGGTTCAATCCAGTTCAGACCGGTACAGACGGGTTTAGACCAGCTCAAACTTGGTGTTTCCGGTTCAGACCGGTTTAGACAGGTTCGATCCAGTTCAGACCAGTACAATCCGGTTCAGACCGTTACCAACCTGTTTGATCCAGTTCAGACCAGTTGGATCTGGTTCATATTGGTTCAGACCAGTTTAAACTGGTTCAATCCAGTTCAGACCGGTTTGATCAGTTTGAGACTGATTCAGACCAATTTAATCCGGTTCTATCTGGTTCAGACTGGTTTTAGTTCAATCAGGTTCAGACCAGTTTAATCACTATAGATTTGCTTTCTGTTGAATTTGAGTTTTACTACATCATGTTCAGACAGATACACTGACATATTTCAAATTTTATGACACAATAGTTCATTTTACAAATCAACAAATTAAGCCAGAGAAATAAATGATATACTGAGGCTCACATACAAATCACTAAAGCGCTGAAATGCCAAATGTATTTCCCAGATGCCTGCATTTCCTCCTTAAGCACACCGTTTTTCTTTTACTACTTAAATATGTTATTCCACATGTCAGCATCCACAGGTTAAAATACCAAAATCTCTTTAAAATAATAAGATCCCTTTTCATGCTAATCTATTAACGTACAATAGTCTTAACTCCTTTTTAGGGGTAAGGTAGAATATACATAGATAAAAATCAATGCAATTACAGGTAAAGAATATTTGAATATTAGTCTAAAGGTCTTTAGTCTAGAAGTCAGTGTCACAAATAGAGCAGCCTTGGAAGAATAGTTTCACCCACAGCAATGCCATGCCTAGTACTGTTGAGGACCATCACCATCCTCACAACCTCAGGTCTCTCAGGCAGAAAACTACTGCCTCTTAAAGAAATAAACAGAATATTCAGCAGAACATTCCAAGGTACAGGCTTGTGGTCTCACAGCCAGTTAAAGAATAGCTCAGAGCTCTCTCTCCTGCTGCAGTTTAACAGCCAGCTAAAGAGTAGCTAACCAGCTCAGGGCTATCTCTCCTGCTGCAATTTACAGCCAATTACTGGTTAGCTAAACAATTCAGGGCATTCCTTCTACTGACCTTCTCACTCTACTTATGTGCCAGTGCCATGCCCTGGCTACGTTCAAACACTGCCCACGGTCTTATAAACCTCCCCTGAGAAAATAAAATTTATCAGCTTGAAAATTTAAGTCTAAGGACAAGTTACTGGCGAAAAGGATTTCTCATTTTGTTTCCACAGAAAATGAAAAGCTGAGGATTCCTTCTAGACTAATGTGATTTGATCAAACAAGACCCCCTAAAACAGAGTCCCAGGTGATCCAACATTCAAAACAGTTGGGACAAGGCAACCTTACAGATTACAGCCAGGATTTCTGTATCTCCTTCTATCCTCCATGACAGCCCCCTACCAGCAGGAAGCTGTAACGAGTACTGTTTTTCTGCCCGCCGCCGCTGGTCTTGTCCTGCCGCCGCGCCAGCCCCAAATAACACACAGAGACTCTGTATTTGATATTATACTGTTGGCCAGGTACTAGTTTCTTATTGGCTAGCTCTGTCTTAAGTATTAACCCATTTCTGCTGATCTATGTATTTTCACATGGCCTTCTCTTACCAGGGAGGTGGCTGGCGTCCAGCTCTCTCCAGACTCTCCATCTTGACTCCTCCTTACTACTTCCTATTTCCTCCTTGTCTCCTAGTCCCTCCTATCTTCCTTTCCCATTGGCCAACAGTGCTTTATTATTAACCAGTATGAGAAACATATACAGAATGACATCTACGCCCAAATTCCCAAATATGTTTATAAATGTTTGTTGTCATTTAAATGGGCTTGGTTATAAATGGTTAATGATCACAACCAATTCTTTTAAAGGTAAAAGGGGGATTATGGTATAGAGATGAATACTTTGTTTTAAAATGCATTTTCATTTATTGATAGAATTTAAGGTCAATTTTGTGATGTGTATATTTCTTCTCTTGTTTAGGTATTGTGTTTATATAGCTCATTTAGAAAAGTAATGTATAATTTAATACAGATTATAGATAGTCACCTATGATAGTCAAAACTTATAGTTAAGTTGGTTAGATTTTCAAGATACATAGAGATGTATTTGAGATGGATGGGCATTCTTCAAACCTTTCAAAGACCTACAGAATATGGCATTTAAAATGGTTTAGGGTTTTTCTTAACAGTGAGGCACAACTGCTCCTGGCAACACCACCTGCATCAGAAAGGAAGATGGACCTTGAAGAAACATGTTATAGAATTTGCTTTCAGTATGGCTGCTCTTGTCTGGACTGTTTGACTTTATGCTGTATAAACTGGACATGCAGGACCCACAGGAAAGTGACTGCTCATTCAAGATGAACATTGCTACAGGGTTCCTGCTTCATAAAAGAGTCTGCCAGACAGTCTGCAGGACACAGAGAGAAGTGACTGACAAACTGCCAATACAGATGGACAGTTTAAAGTTTCCTGCTTTGCTGAGGAGTCTACCAGACACACTAAGGCCTATAGGCTGAAGATGTAACATTACCGAAGAACTTCAGGTGACTGACCAGGTGGCGCATTGTCTCTGTCATTTCTAGAGTTTATGTATTATCCTTCTGTGGTCTTTGAAGGAGTTGAAGACAGATAGTTATTGTTATAGTTTTCTTTAGTTAGGATTAAAGAGATGTTACATATAGGCTTCAGACTCACAAAGATAGGATAGATGATAGATTTGATTGCTTAAGTTGGGAAGACCCATCCTAAATGTGAGTGACTCAGTCTCATGAGTTAGGGTCTAGCTTTGGGTAAAAAGGAGAAAGTGAGCTGAGCACCAGCATCCATCTTCCTCTGCATCCTGACTGTGGACACAATGTGGCCAGCTACCTCCCTCTCCAGCTATCATGCCTTCCCTGCCATGATGGACTGCATTTTCACACTGTGAGCCAAAATAAGCCCTTCCTTCCTTAAGGAATTTCTTGGGAGCTATTTTGTCATAGCAATACGAAAAAGGAATGATCCAGAGAGTGGCCTTTTCCTATGTGGGAGGCAGAGAAACCTATGAGCATTTTTTGTGGTTAATAACACAAGTAACCAGAATAGGCTGACACTAATAAAGCTGATTTTAATACCAGCTTCTGTTAGACCATGGGCCAGCAGAACCTCATGAGAGCCAGATTCCTAAGTGGGCCTTATCATGCCTTATCATGGCATGGGATGAAGTATATCCTCTACAGACTCAAGTGTTGGGACACTTGATCCCCTAGCTGGTGGCACTGTTTGGAAGGTTATGGGACCTTTGGGACATGAAGTCTTCCTGGTAATGTTAGCCTAGGAGTCTTTGGCCCAGCCCACTTCCCACCTAAGACACCTGCTTTCCTTCTGCAGCCCACATGCCAAGTCACAAGCAGTATGAGTTCATTTCACTGTCTTCGTGTTTTTGAGTATTCTTTCCAAAGGGCTCTTCTTTCCTGTTGTGATATGGACTTGGAAAAGTATGTAATCAGTTTTCCTGAAGTATTTTCTAACTGGCCTGACAGCTCATTTATCCCTCTTCTTTTCTTGCCCCTGGCTCTCCCTCAGTTCACTGCCTCCATGCCTCCAGCCAAGGCAAGCTCCCCCTTCCCCAAGCAGTCTGCTACATATCTGGATGTGGTTTTTCCTGGTATCTTGACAATGGGCCTTCCAGCTGTCATCATCCAGCATCCTGTTGGGAGCCAGTCACTGGGCTTTGTCAATTCAAAATCTATCACTCAATAAATCGCATTTTCCAGTTCTGTCCAACCTTTGGACACTGTGACATGACATTGTCCTCTGGAAAGCTCATAATTAGGAACTGTACAATCAGTTTATAAAAAGAAAACACCACAAAACAATCTCACAATGTCTTAAGTGTAGATATTTTTTCCACATTCATACCTTTCTTCAGCCACATGTGACCTGTGGATCATAGGTTGGACACACTTGTAAACTTTCAGTAACTTGACAAACGCTCTTTGGTCCCTCCTGCTTAGCTATCTCTTTTCCTGTCCCAAACTGTCCTGTATCTCCCAAGACATGTTTCAAGCCTCATCTTCCCTGTACTCACTCTCCTTAGATATGCTGTTATTACCCAAGGTAACAGTCAACTGTGGAACTTGAACAAAGCTCCAAGCCTAGTCTAACCCAATCACTTCTACCACATGTCTCAGCAGTAGATTCCTGTTGATGCCTCTAGGGACTTCACTGTCTTATTTGGAAAACGATTCAAGTGTTTTCAGTCTTTCTTTTGGTAGGAGGGTAGGATATTCAGTAATCATGACACCAGTGAATTTGGGAACTGCTCATAAGCACATGGAAGTTCTGTCTCCAAATCCCCTGTTCTCTCTACCAGCTAAGACTTTTAAGAACATCAGTCTCTTTATCTACATAATAGGAAAGCTGGGTCTCTTTGAAGAGAAAGTGGTTTCTCTTCGAGGAATACAGACCTCAAAGCCAGGTAGGGAAGACATCAGAAGATCTTTGCCTCATTCTAGTGATCCTATGAAAGACAAAAGCCTTTCTTCCCTGCAAATAATTCCAGCCTCATAGGCCTTGAAACAGCCACTTCCTAGTAGGACTACCTATCCCATTGAAAGAGAACAGATACAATCATTCTTGGGAAAGGCAAGCTCCACCCTCTCTATCATCATTTTTCTATGTCTGTGTCAGTTAGCTTTACACTACTACAGCAAACTACCTGAGGTTGTTGACTTGAAAAGAGGAAAGACTTGTTTTAGCTCACAGTCTTAGAGGTTTCAGTCCACAGCTGGTAGAGCCTGTTACTTTCACCAGTGATACAGTGGGTATAGCCCAAGCTAGGCTCAGATGGCTGCCATAGTCCACATGTAGCTAAGCTATAGCATTCTCTTTCTCCCAATCCCTTTGCAGAATGAACTGTACATTCCTGGGACTGGAGATCTTAGGGACTTATGCAGGGACATGAAAAAGACCCAAGTAACTGCTAAGGGACATAGACAGAGTTGTTCTAATTACCTAATATTTGTCTTTAGGGAAGTAACAATGTGTTAAGCTACAAGTCTACAATCCCATCTTGTGTATACAAGAAAGATCACCAATGGCAGACATAAAATATAAATTAAAACTGTTGAGTTGGGTTTCTAGTCAAGTTAACTCCAATGACAACTTCCCATCCTCCTAGCCCTTTCTTATCTAGACCCAGATGTGATGGCTGGAGGAAGAGCATCCACCTTACCTCTGAGGTATCTTTGAGATTAGCAGAACAGAATAGTGACAATTCAAATATCTCATTCATGAGGCAGCCAAAGCAGTCTTAAACTACGTATTGTAGTAGTAAAGGAGAGAGCTATCCCTAAATTATTGAAGCCACGTGGTTTTTGCATCTTCATTACTTGCAGTAGATAGAGCCTTGCTTGTCTCCAATTTTACTATTTTCTTTATTTTTTTGAAACAGAGTCTCATGTAATCCAGGCTGACCTCAGTTTTTTTCTGTGTAGCAAAAATGACCTTGAACTCCTGACACTCTACCTGCCTACTCCCCAGTGCTGTAATTGCAGGTTGAGTCATCATGTCCAGTTTTTTGCAGTGATAGGGATGGAGCCCAGGGTTTCTAACAATTAAGCTTTACCCTCAGTTCACTCCCCATTCCAGCTTTCTGATCAGCCTTCTTACCTCAAACTTCACCCAGTTCCCAGCTACCCTATCCTATATGTGGGCACCAGTGACCTTCCTCACACACAAGCCAGATAAAATTTCTCTGCCACCACAATGCTGTTAGTGGTTTTCCTACACTTCATGTTAGTCAGTTTTCAATGCTATGAGAAAAATGCCCAAGGGGAACATTTTAAGGGAGGGAAGATTTATTTCAGCTCATTTAGTTTCAACCCATGGCCACCTGACTGCATTGCTTCTGCGCCTGCATATAAGACAAATCATCAGGGTGGAAGAGCTCTGTGCAACAGCACTGCTCACTCTGGCAGCCAGGAAGCAGAAAGAGTGGGAGATTAGCTCTTGGGACAAGATGTACGTTTCAAAAGCATGCCCCTGCCCCAGTAGCCTACTTCCTCCCACCAAGCCCCACCTACTAGTAGCTTATGAATTCATCAAGGGATGAATCCATTTGATGGAGCTAGAACTCTCATGATCTAATGTCTCTCAATAGAATCTCCAGATGGAGACCAGACCTCTACATATGGGCTTTCACAGGGACTGACTCAAATCCAACCCATAATCCACCTCTAGATAAAAGTGTGACACCTGTGATCCTGTCCCTATCCCCTATCCCCTACCCACCCCAGGCCCCAAATATCCTGTTATCTAGTCATTTCAAGCTTTTCTGTGTGCCACTTCATACCCCTCTGAGGCCATGATTGTTCTGTTTAAAGGATTTCCTGTGATGGGCTCCTACTCATCCTCCAATGCCTAACTCTACAGCTACCTGCCTAACTCTACAACTACCTGCCAGGAAAACTTTCCTAAGGGCATCAGAGAAAACACCACTTCCCATAGACTTGTCTATAAACCATATCTAACATATCACTTGCCACACTGCCGAGGAGTTCATCAGCTTTCCATCATTGTGTCCTAGCCTGGGCCCTTGAGGCAGGGTCAGAGCTTGATCTACCACTTTATCCCCAGCTCTAAAATCCTGAATGAATGTGTAGATGACTGGATAAACAAACCCATAGCCCTTGGCCTCCAGGCTTCAAAATTGTCATCCTCCATATGGCAGAGTTTTGAGACAGCTAAATTGCAAGAGGGCTTGAAAAGTGTCTAAAAGGGCCACCCCACTGGTGGATGGACTGCATGGAGACTGGAACCAGGGCCACATGAAGGTGGCAGCCCTGGCACATAGAGAATTGAACAACACCCCCACCCAGAGTTCTCATCTTCCTGTCTCATCCCCAGGTCCACTCACCCTGCAGTCTAGTCCGTTGATTACCCTTTCAGAGGAAAACCACAGGCCTGCCCCAAGGCAGGAAGATCGGGGCCAAGATGTTAGTCTCTTCTGTGTCACTGTGAACAAAGACAGCTTTGGGTAGGAAAGATGAATGTTAGCTTGAAAGACCAAAAAAGTAATGTTAATGATGGACTGACCTGGAAACCAATATCTGTTCCTTGGAATTTGCTAACTTTCTCTCACAAGGCCCTGAGATAAGAATTCACATTGCCCCTCCTTTCCATGAGTCAACAGGTGGTAAATAGGGTCCTTAGGAAACAAAGAGATAGCTGTAACTCTGGTTTGCCCAGACAAGATTAATTAGCACACCTGAGGCCCTAAGGTCTGTTGACCCTAATAGCAGACCATCTGGCCTCCAAGGATCACATACTCAATCGACAGAGGGTCCCACCCCCTCCCTAAGCTTGTCAGTTTGCCTTTAAAAACACGTGGGCCCAGGGGAGGGGGCTTCTCTCTAGCCTGCATGCTAGAGGAGCCCGTTTGCACAAACATTTCCTGTTCATTAAAACCTCTTGCGTTTTGCAGCAACTGGACTGGACACTGAGTTCTTGGGGTATCGACCGAACCTGGAAGACTCCTCATTCTGAGGGTCTTACAAGCTTAGCTTGCTGTTACACTTAGAACAAATGTTAGAGTGGAAATGCCTGCCACAATGGCCAGAGCAGGAACACTGGAGAAGAGGGTCAATAGCCAAGCTAACTAAAGAAGAGGAAAGAAAGGCCCAGAGAAAACAAAGGCCCGCCTAAGGCAAGGTTCCAGCCAGTGTTGAGCACCTCACCTGAGGAGCATGTGACAGGCATGGATGTCCTTTCTCTCGTTATGTCTCAACCCTACAGGCATTTACATCTTTATACACAGTTTTGACCACTGAAGCCAGTCACTAATCTAAGGAAACTCTACCAGACATTTCCAGTTCCCCCAGTAGAGTCCCCCACAAAGCCAGTCTCTTCCCCTCCAGGGTGGGAGGAGTCTTGATGGTATTACCAACTCCTTATAATATCCCTGTTCACAGTTAGGGTCCTGGTGGCCCAGAGGGGGGCATGTGCCAAGGTCACTTAGCAGTTAGCAAGAGGCGGAGCTGGGACAGTCCAACTCCCTTCTTGGGCAGCTCATCCTGGGAGGAGCCTGAGTACTCAGGAGCAAATTCCAGGGACTCCATGGGAGTTGCTCAGCACGCCTCCAGAGAGTACCAGGAAGGCCGTGCCTGGTGGCTGGCAGGGGATGCCAGGTCTCCTCTCTCGTGAGGCCAGTGGCCAGCACAGCCCCCTTTAAGGAGCGCTCTGCCATCCAGTCTTAATTTTAGCTTGGAGGCGTGCCACCGGCAGCTTTAACCAGAGGCCTGCTGAAGTTATGCAGGACAGCTGTCAGGCGGCATGCTGGGTGGGGCCTATTTAGCCAGCAGGGGCACCAGTCTGGAGACCCCACGCTTGGTCCTTCTGTCCCAGGACTGTCAACGGCACAGACTACAAGGCTCGGATCTCCTCCTGAAGGTGCCGCAGCCCCACCATGATGACTGAAGAGCACTCTGATCTGGAGGCCCGGATCATCAAGGACATCCACTGCAAGGAGATAGACCTGGTGAACCGCGACCCCAAGAACATCAATGAGGACATTGTGAAGGTAGGCTCTGTGCCCAGCCAGGACATCACAGTCCTCACACACTTGAGGTCAGCCTCCCCAAAGCCCCTGGATACTGTCTTCTTTGAACCCCAGTAAACAGGCAAATCTGTACAGGCCTTAGAAGGCAAGAAGAAAACTAGTTACATGATGGGGCTCAGGGGAAGACACCAAAAATACCTTCTTACAAGTAGGTCCAACTGCCTGCCCTGGGCTCTGGGCCCAGAAGAAATCGCTGGGAAGATTCAGAACCTGGGCCAAGCCGATTGTCCTACCATGCCAGGGCCACTTAGGCTGTCTCCATAGTGGGTTTGGGATTAATCTGAGGGCAGCTTCACCAGTGGCCCCTCCAAGAGGCGCTAGTTGCTGTTAGACAGTGCCTGGTATTTGTCCCTCTGGCACACTGGGCCCTTCAGGCCATCATTCTAGTTCCCTGCCTCAGGGCAGGTCTGGTGGCCAGGACCAGGCAAAGGCCTCTTCTCAGCAGGCACTTGGAAGGGAACCCTCAAGTCACCAGCCTTGAGTCCCCACAATTCAATCTCCCCTTAAAAGCCAGAAGGATCCCTCTGAGTGAAGTTCCAGCCACCAGCCTCAGAGTCCCCAAAGGGGCTGCTCATCTGGACTGAGTATTGAGAATCACAGGCCTGAGCTGCCTGTGGAATTACAGACAGTGCAGTGTGACCCTTTTACCTCGCCCTGAAAACTGGAAACCCATCAACAGTACTGCAGCCATTCCAGCTGCTATGTACATAATTGTAGGGACTGTGCTGTCTGGACATGGCAGTCACTATGGTTTAGTTTTACATAAAACTTTATGAGAATAGACAAGCATCATGCCAGGTTGACAGGTCACTTTCAGAAAAGAAAATTCTAACAGTTGAAATTGATTTTTATTAGGCTGACAAGATGGCTCAGTAGATAAAGATGCCCCCTACCAAACTTTATGTCGTGAGTTCAATCCCCAGAACCTATGTAGTAGGAGAGAACAGACTCTGCAAGCCCCCTGACTTATACACACACACACACACACACACACACACACACACACACACACCATGCTGCATGCCTATATACACATACACATGTAATTAGTTTATTAATTTTAATTGTTTTTATGTGTTTACTTATCTCTATACCCAGAATTGTAGCATCTAAGATGCATGAAAGGATAATATGTGTTTTTAGAACCTTGTATATGTCATGTACCAAGGACACAGCTCAGTGTGGACTCCAGATTTTTCTCAGAAATACATGCTTTGCATTTGGTTCATAAAATACAATGTTGAAAACTGATTTACATGCCCAAATTGTGCCAGACATTCTTAAGTTTTTCAACAGTGAAGCTGCCTTCCGGCTACTCTTTCTTTTGGATTTTTGGTTTTTTGTTTGTTTGTTTTTGTTTTTGTTTGTTTGTTTGTTTGTTTTTGAGACAGGTTTCTCTGTGTAGCATTAGCTATCTAGCTGTCCTGAAACTCACTTTATAGATCAAGTTGGCCTTGAACTCACAGATCCTCCTGCCTCTGCCTCCTGAGTGCTGGGATCAAATGTATGAGCCACCACTGCCCAACAATGAATCTCTCTTTTTATATTGTAACTATGATGACACAGAATTTAGAACCCTGGAGTCATATGAGCCATAGATTTTGGTAACACAACCATGGGTTTATTCAAAGGCACAGGCCAGAGCTGGCCTCCTTCAGGACAGCTCCTTCTACATGACCAAAAACCATCTTCGGGTGTGCCTGCCCACACCAAACACAAGCTATGGCCCCGTTTGCTCTGCCAGGTGACTCCCATGCCAGCCCCTGGATCCAGAGCATGCTCCTGGATCTTGGGCAAAAGTGCTTGCCTTCAGTCCACCCACTCAAATGTTAATGCCACCAAATGTCACCTCCTCCAGAAAGACTTCCCTGACTCCCGCAGGTAGCCAACTGTTCCACATCTCTGTGCCCTTTCACTGGGACTGACCTCTCTAACAGCTGTCACTGTTGTGTGTTTTATTGACACAAGTCACTAATGATGGAGATGGAAATCCTTAGAATACTTAACAAAGCAAATCTTTCCAACTTCAACATACTAGAGAAGTGTGGATGTCATGGTTTCCATAGAGTGGTCCAGCTGAACTGCCTAGTTTCAACTCAGACTCCTCCCCAAAAGTGAAGACACTGGGCATGTGACCTAAGTTTCTGAAGCTCCTGTGACACTGCAACAGTACCATTTACCTCCATCAGGTAAACGAACCTCAGACCGCTGTGAGCAGCTGAAATGGCATATGAGGGATGAATGACATGAGAGATTTGAAGATCTATAACATGGCTCCTCTCCCAGGAAGTGTATAGCTCTGAAAAGAGTCCTCAAGCATCTTCCAGTCCAGAAGGCTGGAGAAGGGAACCCTCTGGGTGATGGGGATGAGAAGTATGGGAAAGCGGAGGGGACTGAGCTTCTACTGAGGCAAGAAGGGGGCAGCATCAAGCCCTAATCCCACACTACAATCCAAAGAAAGAGGCAGAGACAGCAGACTAGATGCCATGCTTTCTTCAGCTTTTTTTGGGACAGAGGGGGATCCTCTCTGGCATTCCTGGTCCCCATGCAAATAGTTCCTGGAGACTAAATAACAGATGCACAAAAGGTTTTGTCCAGAGGAAATTAACTGACATTGTTTGGTCACTGGCTGCTTTGGGAAGTTGTCTGGCATTTCCTTTTCTTCATGTTTTTAATGAGCCAGAAATGAAACATTTAGAAACACAGAACAGGGATAATATCGGGAGATAAATACCACACCACACCACACACACACACACACACACACACACACACACACACACACACAGACTCTGAGACTTCAGGACTGTTTATCTGTTTAAAATTTAAAAAAGGAGAGCGTTGACTAGCTGGGGTAGGGGCAGCTGTGGGAACAGGACAGCCTCTTACTGTCTGGATTTCTGTCATCACCTGGGCTGAAAAATGTGATAGAAGGATGGGTGGCAGGTGAGAGGAGAGAGCTGAGAGATAAGACAGAGGCCAAGATGAAGACACAGACGCCCACAGCAGCATGATAAGAGCCTCTGCTGGGGTGTTCTCGCATATCAGCAGGGTCCTTGTAGGCTAGGATGAATGGCAAGGACAGAATCCAGGAAGCAGCAGCTGTGGCCCCCCATTTCTGGCACCAGCTAAGACACTAAGCTTGCTGAGTATCTTGAAAAATCCTTCTGGGTAGAGAAGAGGGACATATAGTCCTCTCTGCAATCAGCTGCCAGATTTCACACAGTAAAACCCAAGAGAGGAAGGAGACGGAGCCACCTGCAGAGCCCCAGCACTGGGAGGCACTTCCTAGTAGTGCTGCCCTGGAACCCAGGCTGCAAAATGAGTCATGGAACCTGCACACCCGCTAGACTTGAAGTAATCTCTCGTACTGGGGTCAGGGCCCTGGCTGAGTGGAAGTCATGAGCGATGATGGCTGAGGACCTGGAAAGAGGGCACTTCATTCCCTTCCCCACCCATCCTTGCACTAGTGTGAATCCCACATGTCCCTGAGAACATGTCCCTGAGGATAGGTTTGGAGCTATATGCATCCCACATACCAGGTTTTGGGACACTAAGCTCACTAGTACAGGTGCCCCATGTGATGCCACCCCCTTAAGACTCTGGCTTTAGAAATGCTAGAAGCCTCCCCCATGCATGCCTAGAAACCCCAGGCTACCCCAGTCACTGAAGTCATTTCTGAGAAGGTTCATGGCTGATTCCAAGTCCCTTCCTCGCTGAGTCACACGTGGGCTCTGCATCCTGAACCAGCAACTTTATCTCTCCCTCCTTGGATGCCTCAAGTCAGCCCTGAAGAAAGAAAAGCAGATAGATGTGTTGGAACTCTTCTCAGTACATGAATTCTTCATCCATTTCCAATCCACACCTGCCACAAAACACCCTCCTCGTAATGGCACCATCTGCTTGTCGGGCCAAGAAGCACTGAGGGGAGCCAGCAGTCTACCGCTTCCCCAAAGTCCCACATCTAGCTTTGGTGGAGCTAGGACACACTGCTGTGCAATAATAAAACTGATGCTTCTCCTTGGGAAGAATCCAGGCCTTTCTGATGAGACTAGAATAAGGAACCAGTCGGTATAGGGGAAGGTGTCAAATGCCATAAACTGGTGTCAGATGAAGACCCGGAAGGTTAGCGGAGGGGAAAAAAAAGTTATTTGTGTCTGGGAAAATCAGGATCCATTATCTTCATGGTAAGATGATACCCAAGGTGGGCATTTTAAAATGAGTAAAATTTTAAATGAGGAGAAGGCATTCTAAGAAGAGGAAATGGAACGAGCAATGGTAAGGAGGCTTTTCACAATTCTAGGAAGAATATTGATGGAGTCCGTGAGTGTGAGAGGCAGCTGTTGTCACCACCCCTTCCTTCCTGTGTGCATGGCAGACATTACTAATGGATCACAGTACTTTTCCAGGAAGCAAAGCCCATGGAGTCAGAGTTGGTACCGCAAATAGAACCTTTTTACTATTCTGGCTGTTGGTGATATTGAACCATCCAATGAGGAAAGCCCAGAGCACCCAAAAGAGAATTGAATTTGTGGGTGAGAAAACAGAAAGGGCATGTTGAGGCTGGTTCATTGTTCGCTCAATCCTCCCTGGCAGTTCCCTCCTGTGACTTGCCCTCTATAAATTTCCTCCCAAAATGTCTCCATTGGCCCTGGCGAGATGGCTATCAGAAGAGCTCTCCCTGTACAAGCATGAGTACCTGAGTTTAGTCCCCCAGGACCCACATCAAAAGTCAGGCAGGGCTGGTACATGCCTATAACCCCAGCACTAGGGCCCAGGGAGATGAAACATCCTTGAACCTTGCAAGCTAGCCAGGCTAGCTGAATGCATGAGTTCCAGGTGAGAGACTGTCTCAGGTAAATGAGGAAAAGAAGCAACTGAGGAAGATTTAGTGTTGGTCTCTGGCCTCCATGCACAGATACACACACACACACATACACACACACACACACACACACACACACACAAACACACACACAGGTATATATGCATACGTATGAACATACACAAGGCTACATGAAGCTAATATAGAAGTATTCTTACTTGGTGAGACAGAGACTATGCTGGTCTAGACCTGTGGTTTTCAACCCTCCTAATGCTGTGACCCCTTTAATATAGTTCCTAGTGTTGTGGTGACCCCAACCATAAAATTATTTCGTTGCTACTTCATAAGTATAATTTTGCTACTGCTATGACTTGTAATGTAAGTATCTGTATTTTCCAATTATCTTAGGCAACCCCTGTGAAGGGTTGTTCAACTCCTCAGGGTTCATGGCCCATGTTCTCAATCCGAGAACACCTTGTCTAGACCTTTCAAAATATCATCTCCTTTGGTGTGGGGGTTAGCTTGCTAAAACATGGTTCCTTGTGTTCTACCAACAGATGTCTTTATGCAACCAAGGTAGTGAATGTCTTATGCCTTCATTTTTGAATACCAGCAAACAAGCCCACTCCCCACAACTTCTAGAAAATGAACCTGAGATCCAGGGTACTTTCCTCAGGAACACTTTTATCACTAATCAACTGCCATGCAACCCGTCACCCTACCAGTTCTCTGGCTTTGTGGAACTGGCTGTCAGTTCTACTCTCTCTGGGGACATCCCTCACAGCTTAGTCAAATGGTAGCCAAGAGTTAACACCAGTTGGGGACTCTTTTGAGCTGAACCATCAAACTGAACCTTCAAGAAGCTTCTCTGTTATTCTAGGATATATCAGAGACAACATAGGACTCAGTGTGGATGCTAGGAGAGCCTCTACCTCAGGGTTTTAGGACTATTTTTAGGAGTGCAGTTTGTAACATGCACTTAGCACCACTGGCCTCTACAGCAAGGTATAAAAGTAAACCTGGGGGGGGGGAGAAAGGGAGAAAGGGAGAAAGAAAGAAAAACAAATGATAACTCAGGAGTCCCCAAAGCAGATAGTGCCAGGATTTCCTGGTGTTCAGTCTGGAGCGGACCCAGCCCTCTCTCTGTCACATTCTGGTGGTTAGAATGAGTCACATAAAAAACTCTGACTTGAGATGGGACATGACCACCCACAGACATAGATACAAAGAGTTGTGACTCATTGGAGGTTATTTGAGGAGACTTGCTAGCCTGTAGCCAAAAGCTAGTACACAGTCTAGGACTCCAGCCAAAGCATTTCCCTAGCTCCCCACTCCACCTGTACCACCCTCAATAAGGCACTAGCTGAGAGGGAAAGAGAGATGCCAGGAAGGAAGAAGCTAGAGGCCAACTCACACTGGGAAGACAGTGAGACCCTGCTAGCAGGTCCCATTCTCAAATCCTGTGACCATTTTGGTCTCTTCCCTGCTACTTTACACAAAACCAAGTCTTTGTACTCCAGCAAGGTTTCCCTTGGGTAGCCCTGTAGGATGCTCTCAGCACAAACTACTGGTAATACCTGGTCACCTCTGTGTTATGTTCTGAGCTTCAGTTCCTGTCGGGGTACCCAAATGTAGGGAGTGAAGAAAGCCTAGAGTGAGTGAAGTCCTGAGTGAATGTGTGCTGTTCACACAGGAACAGTCATGTCCAAGGCCTCATAGCCTCAGATCCGTGGAGTAATGGCAAAGTCTCCCCAGGGTGAGGGTCAGAGGTGAATGGCAAAACCTTTCCTTTTTGGGTCTGTGTGGATGTTGACAATGTGTGCAGGAAGTGTTCACATAGCTTTGTTCTCCCAGATACTTACAGCCTAAAAGCCGCTCTTCCATAGAGACTGCTCCTACAAAGATTAGTTAAACCAACCTCCTTGATCTAACTCTGTACCATAAACCCTGCCTCTTTGTTCTGCTGTGTGCAATAACCCCACCTCTCTGTTCAACTCTTTATAAAAAAAACATGCTGAGCTTCCGGAGAGCCCAGTCCACCTGACCCCAGTGTTCTGTCTACTGTCTAGCTGTATTTGTGTTTTCTTCATTCCCTTATCACTCCAGTCAGGTCCAGCCCATGTTATGATCCTGGACAGATTCAGGCACAAGCTTGGCTGGCTGCCTGCCTGCCTTAGGTCTCCTTCTGCTTGGCCCTTAAACACACTATGAAATGACTAGTATAAGATGCATGGGCAGAGATGATCTATAGGGCCCAAATGTATTATGGGTGTTATTGTCATGGTCACGCCAGATCACATAGAAATCTGCTAATGTAATTTCTAACAAAAGAAATAACTCTCATCCATCTTTTAAAACTGTTTTTTTTTAAGATATCATCTCATTTTACCTTGTAATTTTATAACATCAGTACTTTTCAGACTGTGTGGGGAGGAGGTCAGTCCTGCAGTAATCATCCCAGTCTATTGTACAACAATGCTTTTGTAAGACATAGTAAAAATTAATGATCAGAGAGATGAAATGAAAAGTGACTATGTAGTATAAATCCTCATTAACATCATTCAGTAGTCATAAAATGGCTGCATCAAATCTCTATGACTCTATTTCTAACATGAGCTCAGCTTCTGTACTGACCTTCTGGGACTGAATGGCAACCCCTTACATAGCAGGACAGTAGGCCAGCAAACCAGGACCCAGGTAAGCTAAGCTACTTGTTCCGATATTCTGACTCTCAAGCTGATGCTATGCCAAGGACTATGTCTGTCTTCTCCTATAGAATTCAACACAGCAAATTACTAGACTCCCAGAGAGGAAAATCATGGCACCTTCAATCACATAGTAACCCAACAGCCAAGTAGAAGCTGGAACCCCAGCACTACCTCCCTTACTCCTATATATCTTATCTAAATTGTCCTGACCCTAGATGGCCAAGGACTGAGTCATGTGGAATTCTGGACAGGAGTAGATGCTGTCCTCCTCCACCCACCCCCCAATCATCCTGAGGCAGCCCAGTGGTCCTACATTTCCCTAACCCTCTCAGTGACTGCAGGGGTTGTGCAGGCCTGTGCCAATTGGCCAATTGGCTTTCTTGATGCTCCAAAAATAACTATGTCAGAGAAGCAGACACAGGCTGAAAGAGCACCCATATTCCCTTCCCACCCTACATAGGTGGCTGTGAGGCTTCCTCAGCATCAACCCTGCAAGAAAAATCCTTCTTCCTTCTGCTGCTAGGAAAGAAATAGGAAATGAAATTACAGTGTGCTTGATGCACTGGCATGGCCATCTAGACCTGCCGAGTGACTCTTATGAATGGCTTTTATGAATGGCTCACCAAACCAGCATTTATGACCAGAGCACTCTCAGGTCTTAGATTCAATTTAGGGGAGCAGCTGCCTCCTTCCAGCACAGCCCTCCAATAGCATGTTGCTGTTTCAAAGAAAAGAGACCAGTTGTCACACATCCAGCCCACACATCCAGGAAATAACTCAAGTGTCGGTGCCAGTGTTTTCTGGGAAGAAATGGTAATTAAAAGACACAACAGAGAGATCTTCATGGAAGGGACAAGCAGAAAAAGAGAGAAAGAATTCCATTCTTTATTAGTTGTCCATGAGAGGTACACATAGTATGATGGGATCAGCTAGAGAATTCTTCTATTAATGATCTGGAATAACATCAGCAGAACATGAGACATATTTTATAGGCACTTAAGAGCATTTGAACAAGTACTTATCATTAATGAGCACCTACCATGTGGTAGATATTGAGTCCTGGGTGTTCAGTAAGTATTTGTTTCTGTGGATGAACAGATGGACAATGGATAGATATGAAGAAAGGAGGATGGATAGACAGGTGGATATGTGGATAGACAAATAGGAAGATGAATGAATGGACAGAGATAGAGAAGTGAGTAGATAGGTGGGTGGGTACAATATGGTTGGGAGAATAAATAGTAGATAGATGGGCAGATAGATGATGGATGGATAGATAGATAGATAGATAGATAGATAGATAGATAGATAGATAGATAGAGACAAATAGCCATGTCAAACCCACCCATTCAGTCAGCAGCTACAGTGACATGCAAGCCTACCTTTGGACCCTAGATTGCTAGGTTTTTTGGTTCTTTATTGGTGTTTGTTTGTTTGTTTGAGACAGAATCTCACACCATAGACAGACTGACTTGCAACTCATTATGCAGTCCAGGCTTTCAGCAAACTTACAATGCTCCTGTTTCAGCCTCCCTGGGGTTTGGATTACAGGTATGGCTAGCTCTTTATTGAGGAACACACTCTACTACACCCTCCACCTCCAGCAAGAGCTTTTCAGTCAGTTTCTGTGTATCAAATACCCAAAATGTCCAACTTAGGAGGAGTGAAGGTTGGTTTTGGCTCATAGTTTTAGAGACCTCAGTCCATGACAGGGCTGTATTGCTTTGAGTCTATGATGAGACAATCCATCATGAGATGGCCAAAACACATGTTGGAGCAAGCCATTCACTACATGGTAGGGAAATGAAAGATGAAGAGGAAGGGACAAAGTTCCATTCAAAGTCATACCATCTGTGGTCTAACAACCTTCTGCTAGACACCAACACAAAGGTTCTTTGGTCTCTCAGCAGTGCTACCCTGGGACCAGGATTCTAACACACATTCCATTAAAGGACATTTCAGATCCCATCTCCAGGACAGCTAGCCATTCCTAACCCTGTCACTCAGTGCCAGCCAGTGTTCTGAGTTTTTAGATGTCTCAATTCACTTAATCCTCTGACAACTCCTATAAAACATGGCAAGGGAAAGGCAACCCAGAAAAACTCAATAACTTGATTGGGTCATCAAATCAATAAGCAGCTACACAGGGTCCAAGGCACAGCAGCTACTTTAGAGCCAGACACAAACAGGAAAAGTGTGTCAAATGGAGGAAGTTGCTGAAATAAAGGGCAGGCTAGGCTATGGTAATTGATAACCCTTAGATCTAGGTGGATGGTAAAGATAAAGAACCGTGGATCTGTCTTGAAATAGGTTTCTCTGCCTACCACGGACCTGATCTCAATGGGACTGGTCACCCTCCCCAAATGCTGCAGCACAGCCAGCATGTCCCTTGGGATCTACCCTCAACTGTGGTAGTGGGAAGACATTGGATTAGTCAGGATACCTGGACTGAGCCTGATCCTGGTCTGGGCTAGATCCCCCACTTCTGGGCCTCTATGCTACTCCAGTAAAGTGATGAGGAATGGGAAGCCTGTCAGCTGGAGCCCTCCACTGAAAGGGAGGTGAGGCCAGGATAGGTCGGGCAAGGAGGCGAGTGGAGAGGAGCCAGATGAGACAAAGGCCGAGAAGCAAATCTCTGCCCGAATGCCATTTTGCTGACAGAATTCCTGAGGCCATGTGGGCCTCTCTGCAAGCTATCCCAGATCTTCCCAGGAAGGTTGTTTGCCACCATGGAGGTTGGAAAGGTCTCTAAGGTCAGAACCTTTCCATAGACAGAGTCTCTCCCTGAGAGGCAGGGGTGGGGAATGAATCCAGGTTAAGTTAGAAGGGCCCTCCATCCTGGCTTCTAGGATTCTAAACTTTGGGAGATCCCTGGAGACATGGAAACTCTCCATTTTTGCTCCACATAAACAAGAGGTGAAGATGCCAGTTCTAGGCCGGGAGTATATAACAATGGCTCCAATGCCTGTGCTTCTTTCCAGCTCACAGCTACTCCTCCAAGATGGGTATCCCCAAGTTCTCATGGACGCCCACATCCATTCTCACCCTCAGCACTCCTATTGCCTAGCTGCAATAACCAAACGATCTTCTCAGAACCCAGATTCAGCTAAGCACTGCCCATGGCCGTCGAAGGGCCCATGGTAGTGAAGTCTCCCCATATCCCCTCTCCAGCACCACGCTGCTGTTCCTTGCTTGCATTACTCTTCAGGAAGCACCTGTTATCTCCTGAAAGTCACACTGTATAGCCCACTGGCTTCTAGTAGCTTTGGTTCTTTCATCCCAGATGCTCGTTTCCAGCCCACAACACCTCTCTCTGCCCACCTGGTAGCCATCAGACACCAGCTTCCTCCAGGAAGCTCCATAGTCTGAGTTAAATGTTCCTTAGAAATACTCCCTGCCCCTAGCTTAACACAGCAGCACTTACCGCCCACATTAGCTCCATGAGGACGCTTATGACATGCCCACAAATGATCCACAAATCTCTGCCTGATAAATGACCATCCAACTCCTTTTTTGTCTTTTTGTTTTGAAACAGGGACTCATATAACCCAAGCTGCCCTATAACACCCTGTATAGTTGAAGGTGACCTTGAACTCCTGATCCTCTTACACACACACACACACACACACACACACACACACACAAACCGCCTCTCAAGCTCTGAAATTACATGGTTTTCGAGCTCCTGGCTGTCAAACTGTTTTAGGATCATTAAATAATAGGATGTCTGTATGTCTTAGGATTTACATTGCTGTAATTAAACACCATGGTCAAATCAACTTCTGGAAGATAGGACTTATTTCAGCTTGCAGTTCTCAGTCACGCTTCATCGCTTAGGGAAGTCAGGACAGGAACTCAAGCATAGGAACCTGGAGGCAGGAACTGAAGCAGATGCCATGGAGGATCACTAGTGGCTTGAATGTCATGGGCCCCCATAAGCTCACAGGGAGTGGCATTATCAGGAGGTGTGGTTTTTGTTGGAGTGGGATGACCTTGTTGGAGGAAGTAGGTCATTGTGGAGGTGGGATTTAAGGCCTCCTATGCTCAAGCCATGCCCAGTGTCTCGGTTCACTTCTTGCTGCCTACGGGATCAAGATGTAGCTCCTTTCCCACTGTTAGTTCCTTCTCCAGCACCATGTCGGCCTGCATGTTGCCGTTTCCCATCATGATGATAATGGACTAAACGTCTGAAACTGTAAGCCACCCAATCAAATGCTTTCCTTTATAAGAGTTGCTGTGGTCATGGTGTCTCTTCACAGCAATTGGAACCCTAACTAGGAGAAACACTTTACCAGTTTGTTTCCCTGAGGATGAAAGTTTCTGTCTGCCTGGTCCTGCATCAGTTCAGTACCAAATAAACACAGAGGCTTATATTTATTAAATACTGTTTGGCCTATTGCTCCGGATTATTACTAACAAACTCTTACAACTTAAATTAACCCATAATTCTTATCTATGTTTAGCCATGTGACTTGGTAGCTTTTCTCAGTATGGCATTCTTGCTTCCTCTGCATCTGGCTAGTAACTGCTTCTCTGCCTTTCCTCTTTCCAGAATTCTCCTAGTCTGATAGTCCCGCCTATACTTCCTGCCTGACTGCTGACCAATCAGCATTTCATTAAACCAATAAGAGTGACAAATCTTTAGAGTATACAAAAGCATTATCCCGCATCATTTCCCATGGCTTGCTCAGCTGCTTTCTTATACACCCCAGTACCACCTGCCCAGGGATGGCACCACCCACTATGGGCAGGGTCTTCCCACAGCTATCACAAATTAAGAAAATGAACCACAGGCTTGCCCACAGGCCAATCTGGTGGGGACGTTTTTTCAACAGAGGTTCCCTCTTCCCAAATGACTATAGGTTGTGTCAAGCTAACAAAAAACTGGTGGTGTCATCTTCCCATCCCTGTAACAAAGACCTGAAATAAGCAATGTATAGAAAGGTTTACTGTACTCACAGCTGTAGTGGTACAGTCCACAGTCAATTGGTTGCTTTCAGTCCAGTGGTAAGACAGGTACATCATGCCAGGAGTACGTGATGGAGTCAAACAGTTCCTGATGGCCAGGGAGTAAGAGTGGAGTATACCTCCAGCACACATTCCGAATGTTTCCTCCCTTTAGGTCCCATATCTTAAAGGTTCTACATCTGCCAGGGGTACCATCTTGGGGACCAAACCTTTGGGGAACATTGCAGATCCAAACTGCAGCAGACACTACAGCTCTGGCACTGCCGTATTAAACAAGCTACTCAACTTTTGGGAATCCTTTTACCCAAGCATGGAATGAGGAGGCTGGACAGGCTTCAGAGTGCCTTGTATTTATAGTATGTAGCAAGTCAGCAGGACTGGAGACTGACATTATCATCCATATTGGACAATCATTAGAGATATAGTTCCAGACCCCACCAAAACCCACTGAAGTTTAATGGACACCCCAGTTTCTTTCTTTCTTCCTTTCTTCAGTATTTTGTTTAGCTTTATTTTACTTATGCAAATGAATGTTTCCCCTTTGTGTATGAGTACACGCACTATGTGTATGCCTAGGGCACATGAAATTCAAAAGAGGGTGTTAGATCCCCTAGAACTGGAGTTATGAGTGATTGTAAGAAACTATGTGGATGCTGGCAACCAAACCCAGATCTTCTGCAAGAGCAACAGATGCTCTTAGAGGCTAAACCATCTCTCTGACTTCACTCCCAGGGTTTCTGATACAGGCATGCAAACACCAGAAAAGCCCACATATGCTGTGAGTTGAGCTGTCCCCTTCTGACCCCTGCAGGTAGATTTTGAAGATGTAATTGCAGAGCCTGAGGGTACCTACAGCTTCGATGGTGTGTGGAAGGTGAGCTACACCACTTTCACCGTCTCCAAGTACTGGTGCTACCGCCTGCTGTCTACACTGCTGGGTGTGCCACTGGCCCTGATCTGGGGCTTCCTGTTCGCCTGCATCTCCTTCTGCCACATCTGGGCTGTGGTACCCTGCATTAAGAGCTACCTGATCGAGATCCAGTGCATCAGCCACATCTACTCACTGTGTATCCGCACCTTCTGCAACCCGCTCTTTGCTGCACTGGGCCAGGTCTGCAGCAACATCAAGGTGGTGCTGCGGAGGGAAGGCTAAATCCGGGCTGGTGTGAGGGGAAGGCTGGGCAGAGGGAATCAGGCCACGTGAGCACCACAGCTCTGCTCCACGTGAGCTGCCAGAGAGCTCATGCTTTTGAGGGTCCTTTCAATTTCTCCTCAAGATAGGAACACACCAGACAGGGGAGCTAGTTCCCATGTGGAAACACAGGCACCCTTGCTCTGCTCGGCCCACCACGATCCCCAGTGAGCCTGCCTGAGGGCAGACGGTTTAAGAGGCAGCTACCGCAAGGCTTTGCGTTCACATGTACTGTAATACCACAAACCAGCCCAGTCCTCTAGAGGGGTGACCTGGCTCCTCATGCAAGAGAGAGCAAGCAGTGACTGCGGGCATGAGGAGGGTGCTGCAATAAAGGGTTTCGGCTGCACCAGGGAACATCATACTTCGTCCATGAGTTGGTTGTGTGTCCTTTTCTGGTTCTGAAACCTAGAAAACTCAGTTGGAACTCTGGGCAAATTGAAAGCCATCACCAAGTTTTGTTTTCTTTAGGGTTCTGCTTGTTTGCTGGGCATGGGGTCTCCCATATGAAGAGATTTTTTTTTCACATGACTTCTGCTACCCCTGAAGCTGCTAATGAGTACTTAGGGCAGGTGAATGTGAGCATGCCCAGACAGGCCCAATCTCAAACCTGTTAGAATCTCTCCTCTGGCTCAGAAGACACTGAGCCCAGAGCATACCTGGCTCTGCTATGTAACATGTGTGTGCCCTCAGTCCTAATAGACGCCAACATGAGTATCTGAGGCCCAGAGTGTACAAACCTGGACTAGCTGTAAAAATAATAGAGTAAACTCCCAACACCTCTTTGTCTTCCCCAGAGAATAAACACACCAAACCTTAGCAATCTAGTTTCCGGATTGCTTTCTACACATGCCCCATTGGGAACTTGGTCCCTTCAAGGTGACACCAAAGAATCCCAAATCTCCAGTTAGACCACAGCACACAATTGGGGTTGACAAATCTCACGGGGGATTTGGTTCAAGATCCTTGCATCTTATCACAGACAAATGAGCACACCTAGAACTCCAGAGAATAACACCAAATCCCCCTTCTGACTCCTGCCACAGCCCACTCAGACATCACCAACAGACACAAGACCCTGGAGCCTGCTGGAGAATTAATATGAGAGGTCACTGTTCTGGAAGGGAGGAGAAGGCAAAGACAGAAAAAAAAAAGTTTTATTAAGTGCACCTTTTATGAAGCAGCTGGTAAAGCAGGATTGGCCACATCACTCACCAGATGCGGGGACATGGAGACACCACGCAAAGCCCATGGAAGAACAATACCAAGGGATTCATGCTGTGTGCAAAGTGGCATCTCATTACACACTGAAGCCAGGGTCATCGTCCAAGCTGCACAGACGTCCCCTTGTGTGACTCTGGTTTATACCAAAAGGAGACCACAGATTTTTAAATGTAGATTTTCTCTTTTTTGCAGGGCCTAAATAACTCTCACATTTTGCACACTGACTTCTCATGGTCAGAACAATGAAACATTCCAGAACATTCAGCATGTTCCAATTTAATACAACCTCAAGCCCTGAACATGAATTGTAAACAGGTTGGAAAATAGGAAGGGACGTTGGGGATTTCGAGTGTGGGGTCTGAGGAAGGAGGATATAGGTCACAGGACTGAGGGCATTGTTTTAGACCCCTGGAAATTCTAGGCTTTGGGCGGAGAAATAACAAGAAATGGTGAAAATATTCTCTTATGAGAATGAAGGTGCCAATCCAATGTTGCTGATGAAGTCAATTGTCATTTATGCTATACACAAGTGTTAGGACTGTAACAAGACCCAAGGTACCTAAGCTTTCACACAGAATGACACAGCACCCCAGTAGGTTTCAATGTCCAAGACCTTACACCTCTGGGGCTCTCAAGAACATGGTGCCCCTGTCAGAATATCTGAGTTACTGCCCCCATGACCCCTGGTGACACCTGTTGGCTTCTCATTGAACAGCAGAGGCAAAGGACATCTTCAAGATACAGATGCTACCTGACCCCCACCCTACTGACGTGTGTACCCAGGCCCCCTGGGGGGTCTAGAACATAGGCACAGGTGCCCCAAAGCAGAATCCTGCTAGCTGGTCAAAGAACTAGCTGGTGGTGACACTGCACGCATGAGGTGGACCACTGTACAATGCTCTTGAGTCCAAAGGAAAATGACATTGCCTCCTGTCCCCAGCTAGTGACAATGAGCTTGCCCTAAAATGTTGGACATGGTTGGGCACTGCAGCACATGGCCCCCTCCACCCCGAACACCAGACTGTGCTGGCCCACACTCATGTGTGCATGTGTGTGTATGGGTATGTGTATGAGTTTGGGCAAGTACTGCAGTGTGGCAGGAGAAAAAAATGTGTCCAGAAATGGGGGGGGAGGGTATAAAGTGGATCTGCATAATTGAGGCTTTTTGGAAGTACCCTTGCTATATCTCAGGAAGTCCGGAATCAAGTCTGGGTATTTCAAAGGTGCTCCACGGTGCACAGGGACCAGCCACAGGCAGAAAGCCACTAGTCAATTGTGTCTTGTGTTAATAACTGAAGGTATTTCTGAGACAGAGTCATATCCTACCCTCAAGGCTGAGAGGACATTTGAAATCATACTTACTGGATAAACAAAACCTTTGAAACTCCTGGGGAATTGCTGTTCTAAAGAAGACAGGACACTGCAGCTGCAGAGCATCCCCCAGGTCTTTGTTAAAGCCAGATGGGGGTGATCACCACTTTTGCCAGCCAGAATAGAGCCAGCCTCTCCTTCAGACACTTGGAGGTGGTGAGTCACAGGAGGAACAGCACTCGAGGAAGAGAGACCAAGAAATGCATCCATCATTTTGGTTTTCCCAGAACTCAGCTCTTGAACTTATTTTTTCTTGCATTTTTAAGTGTATATAGTTCGGTGTGTGTGTGTATGTGTGTGTGTGTGTGTGTCTGTGTGTCTGTCTGTCTGTCTGTTGCTTACATGTGAGTGTGTGTATGTTGTACATCCACATGTACATGTGGAGACCAAAGGTCGACTTCAGGTGTTTTCCTCCATCATTCTCTGCCTTATTTTTTATTTACTTATTTACTTTGAGAGAGAGTCTTTCACTGACCTGAAGCCAATCAATCTCCAAGGCTGGCTGGCCAGCCAGTCTCTGGCATCCACCTGTCTTCATGCCCAGGGCTGAGGTTTTAAACACATACCACCAAGCCTGACTTCTGCGTGGATGATGGGCATCTCATACTTGCTCAGCAGAGACTTCTCAAAGTGAGCCGTCTCCTCAGGCCCTGGTTCAGTGATTTTTAATATGGTCTCAAAATCGTGCACCCACCACACATTCCAAAGCATTTTAACCAAGTTCCCATCTCCTTGGGAATTTTAGGATCAGCTTATCAATTTCTGCAGAAGCCAGCTAGGATTTTGATGAGGATTACATAAAATCTGTCCAACAATATTACATCTCTGATCCATAAGCACAAGGTGTCCCCATTTGTTTAGTCACCTTTAATTTCCTTCTGTGGTGTTTGCAGCTTTCAGGGCACACGGCATACATTTCCTCTGTTAACCCTGGCCCTCCCTTAGTCATTCTGGCATGTTGATGAGTGGACTCTCTTAGTTCACTTTCCCATTGTTCACAGGAGTGTAGGGAAATGTGAATGATTTGTGTACATTGATCTGGTCTGGCATTCTGCAACCTTGCTATTCACCTGTCAGGTGGGGGGGGCGGGGGTGCTACTTGCATGTGTGTACATGTATACATATGCATGTGTGTGTTCCTTAGGATCTCATAGGCATGGGTCAGTGTCATGTACAAACAGTTATCCCCAGTCCTGTCTGTCCTGGGTGGTTCTCATTTCCTTTTCTTTCCCAAATGTTTATCAAGCATCAGCTTCTTCAACACTTCAGCTCATTGCCTTCCTGAGCCAGGTGGCCTCATGGTCCACACTCCAGTTCCCAGAGTTTTCTTGGGTCAGGCTGGTCCCTGAGGATGCTAGGATCTGTCCACACACCTTGGGTCACAAGGAAATCAGCACCGCTCTGCATCTGTGGCCTCATTTCCCACTCCTTGTCCCGGCCCACTTGGTTTCCTCACATAACTGGTCACCAATCTGAGGCTTACTGCCTTTCACAAGATCCCAGAATAAACAAGAAAAAACAAAAAATAGAATGAAAGCCAGGTTCAGGAGAGCCCACCCACCACTCAGGAGCACTCCAGCTTGGGTAGTAGAAGCACAGGTGGGAGCCCAGGTGACCCTCTGATGGCTGAGTGACTATCATCTCCCATCTCTAATAGAGACATTTCCCCAACCCCAAGTCAGACTATGTTCCCACGGTCCCGCCACTCCAAGGAGTGGAGGGACACACGCCAATAGGCACCTTATACAGCTCCATGCACCGCCACCAGGGGGCAGACTGGAGTCCACGTAACCCCTGCCTCAGGAGCGGTGGGCCAGGCAGGTGGCTCATGCTGAAGATGGCTGGGAGCAGCTCTTCTGACTGGAGCTGCGGCGACTCAGGACAAAGGTGGATGAGTTGCTCTTCTTGCTGATGCTTGTCTCTCCAGGCCGATTGCCCTTAAAGTACCGGGCGGAGCAGCAGAGAAAGCGCTGCACAAGTTCGTGGAAGAGGTGGCCCGTGAAGAGCATATAGATCCAAGGGTTGCAGCAGCTGTTGAGGCTGGCCAGGAGCATGGCAATGATGAAGGCAGAAGCTGCAGTGTGGGTCGGGAGGAAAGGAGAGAACAAGGGGTCACTCTGGGACCATCCCAGACCTGCCTGATTCAGCCATGGTCGACCAGGCAACAGCCATCTCAGGTGCCACAGGCTGAACCACAAAACAAGGTTCTCCCACAGCCTTGCTCAGGAGTCATTTCCCTATTTAAGTAGGACTCAGCATGGCCCTAAAGTTACGTCAGCCTTGCTTTTAACTCCAGTTTCCCCAGGCACCAAGGTCTCCTTCCTTCAGCTGGTGCTGTTTGCGTCACAGACACTTGCTCCTTCATCCTTCACCCAGCAAATGTTTGAGTGCCTGCTATTCTGACACCAAAGAACACAGGGGTGATTAGGAGATGCCATGTCTCTTTTGCATAGCCCAGCCAGTACCAGTCACTATAATCCCAGGATCTTCCCGGGGCTTCAGTTCCTTCATGTGGGACAATGAGAATTGACAATCTGCCTGGAAGTCAGCGAGGACCAAAAAGTGCCAGGTATACAGGAGTGCCCAGTAAGAGGTGGCAGCTGTCAACACATGCCAGGCACCCACTAGACTCTGTAGACACCAGAATGAAGAGACAAACTTACTCCTAGGTAATTTCAAGCAGAAGGAATAAAAACAAAACCTAGGTTTCCTTCACTGGCCTTAGGTCTAAAGAGTTGAGACCTTATAACAAGAGCTAAGTCTAGGTGGCTTCTCTAGAAACCCAGGGGCAAGAATAAACAATGGGACAAGAATCTGCCTGGCTACCACTTTTGAGGGAAGATTCTGGAGGGGGCTGGGCAACCCCCTTGGTTTTCCATCTTTTGAAAATACTTCCAAAACTCAGTCCTCAGAGGTCAAGATCTCAACCCAGTAAAGAGATCTCCCCTGGGAGGCAGGAGCAGGGGCACCTGGGTATAGAGAACAGAGGCTTGCCAGTGAAGTCCCAAGCAGCCATGGAAGGGGAGTGGCTGGGGGGCCTGGGTGGCTCTCAGAGTGGCAACCCCAGGGCATGGCAGCTCCTGAAAACCTGGGTGAAATGTAAGTTCTCAGGCCCTTGGGAGGCACTCGGCAATGGTGGAACAGGCCCTCGGGGTTCTGAATGGCAGCCAAATTTAAGAGCAACTGATCCAGTTCATTAGTGTGCCGATTGGCACAGAAGCAAGCTACCACAGACAAAAAGAGAACAAGTGACCCTTGCAAGAAGTGCTTTCAGAAATTCAAATCGGGACATCTAATCCCTAAAATGAGAACAGTAACAGAGAACAGCAGAGGGAGAAACGCCAATACGATCAGACCACCTATCTTTATGAAAGAGGGTTTTCTCTATGCTTCTGTTTGGCTGGGTAAAAGAGGATGAAGAAAAACAGTGGTAGAATGCCATGAGGTCAAAATCACGCGCACAAAACTAAAAATAAACTATGGTCAAATCATAAAGGAGGCAAAAATCAATAAAGGCCACACACACTGAAACAAACCATCAGCCCCAGAGAAGATGGAGGTGAAATGACACAGGGAATCTCATAGCCAGACCCAAAGGCATCAGCTTGTACCCTGCTGTGTATCATTACAAAGTATAGGCTACGCAGGCCTGGTGAGGAAACCCAGCACTTCAAAGTGCTCCCAAGTTAGAAAGTGTTTTGTGTTGACACAACTCCCCAGTTGGAAAGTGCCACACCTAACCTCATGTGATAAGTCAGTCAAAACCCAAAAGCACTAAAATCCCTGTGTAAAATTCCCTTTGGGTTGCATGTGAACAGTGTACATGTAGCATGTATGAATTTCATGGTTAGACTCAGGTCCTACCCCCAAGAAAGATCATTGCACACATGCAAATATTTCAAAATCCAGAGAAACACCTCTGGTCCTGGGTATTTTGGATATGGATCATCTCCCTGCATAATCTTGGTGGGTCACCTGAAGTGACTGACATCATGGTTTTGCATTTAAATGACAGAAGCATGGAAACATTGCCATCCCATGTCATGGTGTTTTTCCAGTGGGGCAAGACCATGCAGGCAGCACCTCTCTCTGTCCAAGGCTTCCCAGAAAGGTACTGTTTTCAGAGGGTTCTGCACCCTGGTATACAGACGAGGGGAATGGTGTCAGAGAAGGAAGGTGACCCCTTGAGGGCACACACACACACCACCTTTCCACCCAAAAGTAACGAACCTGGTTCCTTTTGAAAGCAGATTCTCATTCTTGTAGTCTGAATAACAGTGAATAACAGATCTCTCTCTCTCTCTCTCTCTCTCTCTCTCTCTCTCTCTCTCTCTCTCTCTCTCTCTCTCTCCCCGTGTGTGTGTGTGTGTGTGTGTGTGTGTGTGTGTGTGTGTGTGTGTGTGTGTGTGTGTGTGTGTGTGTGTGTGTGTTAGCAGATCTAAGCACTTAAGCCAAGGCACAGGCTGGCTGAGTGAGTGTACCCAGGCAGTTTGACCACAGAGAAAATAGCCCTGTCCCTAGGACAAACAGAGTTCCTAGAGATAAGTGCCTGAAGAGGACTTCAGTACCCCCAATGGGATCATTATCCTTCTCACCAGTGACAGATGTGTCCCCAAGCATAGACCCAGAGTCATCAAACTATGGCTCATGGGCTAAAGTCTGCCTGCACTCTGTTTGCAACAATGAAGTTTTATTAGAATGTATCCATGGCCATCCATTCACAGGCTTTCTATGGGTGCTTTCAGGGGCAGAGTTGAACAATTGTGAACAAGACCTTTGGCCCCAAAACCTAAAGAATTTGTCATCTAACCCCGTATGGAAAAAAGAAAAACTGAGGCAGTCCTTAATGGATTGCCTACAGGAGGGGCAAGTGTTAAAGGGTAGATGCTGTGGACCCCAGAGGAGGATGCAGATCCCAGAGCAAGTGCACTTAGCACAGTGTGGGCCACAGAAAGAAGCCCCTCCCCACATTGCAGTTAACAGAGTTAAATTGTCCCTTTGCTTCTGAGTCACACAGATCTGGGCAAAGAGCTGGCTCCATATTTTAGAGCTGTGTGTTCTTAAGGAAGTTACTCAACATCTCTGTACCTCAGTTTCCTCATGAGATGGGATGCCAAAGCCCTCCTCACAGGAATGTAGTGAGGCTGATTTGGCTGACAGAATTCAAATTCCTGAACAGCAAGCACAGCCTCCACATTGTCACCATCCCTGCTGCAATCATGGGGATGCACTTCATACACGTGTTGCTGTTATAATTCCCCACAGAGCTAGACTCCTTCATGGGAAGCAGGCACGCTTGTATTCCCTGCGCTGGGTGTATCTAGGAATGTGAGGCATCCTGGGTGGGACAAAGATGCAGGATCCCATGGCTGAGCTTCTGGAAGCTTCCCAGCCATATGGCTGTGTTTGTCACTAACTGGTTGCAGAGTGTGGCTCTTGGGCCAAGGAGGCCATGTAGACACTTGTGCTGGCTTAAAAGACCCATGCCCTGAAGCCTACATGGTGAAACTGTCCAGCTCTACCAGCTTGTCAATTTCTGATGATTTCTGATAGGTTTAAGCACTTTGAGATGGGATATCAGCCCCACCACAGAACAATAACTCACAGTGGATACAACCATCCCAGGCTCTTGCTGTCTTTCTCAGCACCCTGGAAATATCTAGCCTTGTACTGAGGATTTGAGGAACCTACATGGCTGAAAGATGCCAAGACTTTCTTCAGCTGGGGCATAAGCCAGGACTCTCCTGCTCTGGGCATATGTGCAACTGTCCCTTCTGCCTTCCGCTTACCAGCCTTGAAAACACATCATCCCTTGGTGCTCTCCCGCACTGAAATCCTGCCAGTGTTTATCTTTCCTGGCACACAGACTGGTTGCATAAAGCTTGCAGGGACAGCCAGCCTACAGCCCGCAGGTTATATGCAGCCCATGAAAGCTATAAATGTAGACAACTCACGGTTTTTATTTTGTTTTGTTTTTTGAAGGTTGACTATGTACTACTAAATTACAAACTCTATCAATGACAACACCATGTCTCACTGTCCCTAAAATAAACATATGTATGTTCTTAAAACCTACAGGCTGTGAATTGGACATCCTTGAAATCTAAACATATAACCCAAGACAATGTTTTTCTTTGTTCAGTGTTGCCCACAGAAGCCAGAATGTTGAACACATCATCAGTCTAAGGGTGTTGACTGACCTATCTCTGCTTTTTGGCAAGTCTAGTAGGCTATGAGATGCTGTGGTCCCACCCCACAAAAAGAATATGCTGTGGTCCCACTTATTCAAGGAAAGGTTGCTGTGGGTCCACCCATTCAAGAGGATGCTCAGTGAAATGTTCCAAGGCCGGGAACCCAGTCTTTATTTATCTTTGTTGCAGGGATATCCCAGATTGTAAAATCCTTGTAAACCTATTCTTCTGTCCCAGAAGACAGAGGCATTTCCCAGAAGACAGGGCTACCATGGAGTGAGGAGAGAGACAGGAGAGATTCAGAGGCGAGGATGGAGGCAAAAAGTCACCTGGAAAGAGACACACTCCATAGAAGGAGACCTGACCCTGGAGAAACCTACGGAGGGAGGTGTCTGGAATACAGGACCCCTCACAAAACTCCCAGATCTTAGGTCCACCCCTTTCCTGGTTCTTCTCTGAGCCATGTCTGCCCTCTGAGTGTTTTCCCCCTTATCTGGACACTGAAGACCCCACAGAAAAAGAGGAAAAATGGAGAGGTCAGGAATTCTAATCAGAGATCAGTTAAAGAAACTTAGTTCCTTTTCTCTAACACTTCTCAGAAATTAAAAGAAAATAGGAAAAGCAGAGCTGGGGTTGGATGTATACATGAGAGAAACTCAAGAGAATTCACTTGGGAAAACTTACACTACCAGGAAAGTAATTAGCCCGGCAGGATAGGTTTCTGCAAACAGGATGAGCAAGCCTTTAGGGAACTCTCCAGAAAAGCCAGCTATACAATCCTGTCTTCCTCTCTCCTGAAATTAAAATCACATTCTTCCCACAAGCAGAGGTCCTGGCAAGTGTTCAGGCTATCAACCTGATATGGCTGGTCCCTGCCAGAAAGAGACAATGAGAGGGAGTGTGGGCCATTCACTTGTCCAGGAGCTACCTGGGGGAGGAAGAGGTCAAACATATCTCTCTATCCTCCGAATCCAATTCATTTACCCATGCCAGAGCCAAGTGGGCACTTGGGGACCCATGTAGACTCAACAAGTCCCTGGGCACATGGATTAACACACGGGGTGAAATTTGGGGAAGAGGCTGGATGGGCTGGGGTCTGGGGACACTGGAGAGTGGGGCTCCAACCTCGAGGGAGAGGCATGAGCAGAAGCAACCGCACATCATTAGCCAAAGTCTGGAGCTGGGCACCATGTACTTGACTGGAGAATTGCCTGGGTATTTGCCCCATAGTTGTGATTCATTGAGGGGCAGGAGGCAGAAGGTTGTGAAGGGACAGCACCAGGCATTCCATCTCCACCAGACCAGCTTTACTCACACCCCTATTACTCCCCCTTTTGGACTTCCAGGCACTCACTATACCCTGCATTGAGGGCCCAAATTAGCCCAGGACAGCTGGTAGGCAGCTGGCCACAGCCTGTACAGGCTGTGTTGTTCCTGAGGCAACCCAGACATTCACACACAGTGCAAACAAAGGCTTATGGCTCTTCTCCTCTGACTCACATCTACCAGCCACTTCCTAAAATTCCCACTCAGGAAGCCAGACTCCTAGGCAAAGCCTCCCCCAGAATATGTAGAACCAGATGTTGGGGGGAAGCCCCTATTACTACAGGGTGCAGCGGGAGGACTCTGGCAGGCCTTTCAAAATATTCCTTCTAAATGTATGTTTACATAAAGATAGAGTCCCAGGGTATGTCACAGGATGCATCTTTGCAAAGACTGAGCATTTACAACCATGATTCTTCTAGAACTCTCTGTGGTATAGTGGCCCCAGGCATTTCAGGGCTGTGAAGGGCATCTGGATTACTGAGGTTAAAATGGACTTTGCTTGGGCTCTGGTCACATCTGGCCGACACGTGAGGTTGGTGGACCAGGCTGGAAAAGAAAAGCCAAATCTTCCTGCATAGCCCATGTCACCCCGTTCCCACGGGACAGTTCATATGGAAGCATATGGGAGGCACGTGGCAAGCTTAGGTCACAGACTATGTCTTTAAGTCCCACTACTCAGAGTGTAGTTGGTGGCCAGCTTCATATGTACCACTTAGCATCACCTGTATATGGACCAAAGATGCAGGCTCTGGGGCCCCAGCCCTAGTATTCCCAGTCAGATCAGCCTTTCAACCAGGATCTCAGTGATTTTTGTACAACTGCAATTCTTTCCAAATGGCTCAACTCATATGAACGGGGAAAAATAATAAAGTAACTGTGCTTTCAGCTATGAAATGTGAACCTGCTTCTTCGTACAGAAAACTCCTATTCAGCCCTCAGAAACCTTTTCAAACACCGCTTCCTCTCTGAAACCCTCCTGATTTCTCCCTCGGTGAAACAGAAGCAGCCACTGCTTCCTAGGAACATCTACTTTACATGGTAAATGAATGCTTCTAGTGTGGAATCACCCCATCATGTTCTCATTAGTCTCTTATACTGCTTGGCTGGGGACTCTGTACCATTTGAGGCCATGCCCCTGGCTGCAAGCAGAGACTGGAAAATAAGAAGAGGTCGATAAGGGACTGACCTGAATTGAAGCATGAAATTAGCAGACAGGAAATCTTGATAAATCAGCACATTGGAAAGGCAAAAAGACAATCTCCCTGTTAGATGACAGGACATGGCCTGATAACAAGGTGACTGGACTCAAATGTAATTCCCTCTGGGAAAATTAAGTTCATACTCGAGTGTGAGGTGAACAGGGAGAGAGAACAAGCAAGAGGGATTGTTCAGGGGTGAGGTGTGGCCAAGGGGACAGATGCTTGGCACAGAAGCGCCATCTCCTGGCCATGCATGGCTTGAAAGGGCAAGCAGAAACTGCTCCCTGTGGCAAGGACCCAGGAGCAAGCAGCCCAGGAAGAGGACACTGGGGACACCTGGTCTCTTCCTCTCTCCCTTACCAAGGGTCTAGCTGGGACAATTCGAAGACCAGAGCTAGGCCTTCACCACCAAGGAGAAGCAAGACATTCACTCCTCCATCTTTACTCTGCTTCTCAGCAAGCCAGAGCAGCCAGCTGCCACTCACTGTCACAGCTCACCATGCTACTGCATCCACTGCTGCAGTCCACCATGCTACTGCAGCCACTGCCGCAGCCCACCATGCTACTGCAGCCACTGCCGCAGCCCACCATGCCACTGCAGCCACTACTGCAGCCCACCATGCTACTCCTGCTCTCAAAACCATCCCCGACTCTCACTGGCTCCCTAAAGTCCTGGTACTTATTAAAATTTGCTTCTTAATTTTCAAAAGCAGACACCATGTTAGGCTGAAGAGATGGCTCAGCGCTTGCCTTACCAGCTGAGGATCTTAGTTAGATTGCCGGCACCCATGCTGAAAAGCCAGTGCAGTGGAAAATACTTGCACCACACTGCTGAGGAGATGGAATTAGAGACAGGGAATCTCACCCGCCAAGCAGCCTAGCTGAATTAGTGGGTTCCAGACCAGTGAGAAACAATGTCTCAAAACACAAAGAGAAGGCACCTGAACTACTGCATGAGGTTGACCTCTGGCTTCCATCAGCACATGTATACAAGTGTATGAGAACCTACACACACATGCATAACCACTCATACATATGCAGCCACAGTCACACATGCACATGTGAATGTGTGCATGCAAATGAACCAACATCCACACAAGCAAACATACAAAGCATGTACATACACACATGAACCAATTCAAATGAACCAATACCCACATAAGCAAACACACAATGCATACACATGCATGCACCCACACCAACATGAACACACATGCATGCACAAAGACAAATACAATTGCACAACACCCATATGAACACAAAGCACATGCACATATAAACACATGCCAGCATGAATACACATATACAGAGGTTCACCCACAAACCCACACCTACCCACAAAAAATACACAGACACCAACATGAACACACACACACAAACACACCTTCACTTATGCACTCATACCCTCATGAAAACATGTGCATGCACACAGACATGCACCAACACACACACACACACACACACACACACACACACACACACACACACGGTGATTTGTTCCAAACTACCGAGAGTGGTGAGATGAGAGCCAAGAAGGCAAAGATGTGAAGAGAAAAGGGAACACAGATGATGAGGTCTGGGATTAAGGCAGCTTTAGGGGTCCCAGCAATAGAGCAGGGGGTGGACCTGATACTGACAGCACTATGTCATGGTCATGATGGGCCAGGACGACCCTGGATGTCAGGATGATGGGACCAGAAAGGCCGTGTCTCCTCTGTTTCTGTAGGTCTTCAATGGGATCCATGAATCAGCCTTTTGTCAAGGGCCCAGGAAATCCTGATGCTGACATTTCCCCCAGTGGGTGCAGTGGGGTGCAGTGGGGGCAATTCAGCCCGTCCATCTCCAGTGGGAGATGCCACTGGGTCAGATCCTGGCCCTCCTATTGACTCAGCATAATCTTAAAGGATCACCACTCTGAGCAATAGTCTCCTCTTGTTCGGACTGGGCATATCTACATGCTGAGTTTGATGAGAACTGGAGATGATCCAGGCACCCATGGGTGACACACAGGTGAGCATTCATCTAACTCCTCACTTAACCTAACTGATACCCAAAAAGGGAGTCTTGCTCCACTATGGCTGTTATTCCTGTTGCTTAGACAGGAATGGCCCTGGTGCTATTGAGAAGTCCCAGTCCTACAGGTGCCATCAAGTCTCTGACAGGAATTCACTCCTTCCCATGCATAAGGACTTCTGCCAGCAGGGCCTAATGAAGTCTAGGAGACCACCTTACAGCCTGGCACTAGGAAGAGCCCTTGGGTGCTCTTGGCTTCTAACTTGCCAGGGCAAGATGGTAGGGTAAAAGAAAACAGGCTGCAGGCCCAGCCCCAACCAAGGCTCTGCAGAGAGTATGCTGTGGCTCAGGCTGTAGGCTTAGCTCCTCAAACCAAAGGTCTCCCAAACTGCAGGTTAAGCTTACAGATCCAAGTTCTCCATACTGCCTTTACCTCCTCACTGCTCCTAGCCCACTCAGATACCTGACAAATGGGAAAGGCTGAGTGGCAAGCCTCACTCACATGTTCTCTTTCCACCATTAATCAAACCCTTGGGAGGTGGAGGGCTGCAGTCGCTTGCAGCAGAACCCAGGAAAATAGCATGATGCAAAAGTGCTCACAGCCACCCTCCTATAGGAGCCAAGACAGCTGAGAACTATCCATCAGACTGCAATGTATAACCTGAAGAATCGAGCTGGAGGGTGTTCTGGGGCCAAGCAGGAAAAAGCTGCCCAGTGTCCCTGTGTCCACCTTCCCCATGACTTTCCACAGAGCTGGGTCACTGAAAAGCCAGGACCTCCAAGGTGTTTCCACCACACTACAGGCAGTGGAGTGGCTTCATCCTTAGAGGTAGACATGGAGGATCAAGGGACCCAGCATCTCAGAGCCAGTTAGTGCGAGGCAGGGCCAGATGTCAAGTGTGATGGTCAACCTGACCATCTTGAGGGTCCTTAGTCACTTGGGAGATACACTTCTGGACACATCTGTGAGGGCGATGTTTCCAGGTTTACACAGTGGATACAATGTGACCAGACACTTCACACCTGCTGCTACACATTCCCACCATGACAGAGGACTGTCCTCTCACACTGTGAGCCTAAATCAACCCTTCTTCCTTAAACTGCTTTTGTCACAGAGACGAGGAAAATTACCAATATAGCCAGTGTCCCCTAGGCTTGCCCAACTAAAGGGTGCCTGTCTAGTATCTGCAGCTATTGGTATTGGAGTTCCCTCTGTGCCACATGGGCTAAGATCCTCCCATTCTGTAGAGGGAGCCGCTAGGCCTGGGGCCTTATTTAGGAACTCCCACTTCAGTCTTACACCTCACTCAGCTCCCTGGCCCTCCCTAAGAACTCTGGGTCAGGAAACTCCCGCTCAAGCTGATGCTCTACCCAAACTTTCTGTGTGACCCAGAAAAAAAGGCCTTCCCTTTTGGGGACCCTTGGAAGGTGTGACCAGAGGCCAGATGATGGAGAGAATCCACATAGCAATCTTTGCCCTGAATACCACAGGCCATCAGTAAATGCTGAGTGATGTGTGTCCTGGCCACTGTGGAGAGGCACACATGCTCTGTGAATCCAGGCATCTGTGCTTTCCAGAGAGTAGGACCTGTCCTGAGAGCCTAGCTTCCCATGAGGAGGGATTGGTTGTTGGCAGCAGAGGTGATTATATCCATACCATTTTGCACTGTCTGGGGTTAAGAAGTCTGTGAAGTGAGACCAGGCCTTCCCAGATGTGGCTGTATTAATCTTCAAAGCAAAGGTGTAAGGCGGAGCTGCCTGTAAGGATGGTTCCTGCTGTTTCCAAATAAGTCACTGGGGTGGTGGGATTGAGGGGGGCTGTCTGGTGCTGCACTTGATGCCCAACACAAACCACAGACTGCTGTTTCTGAGCCCCCTCCTCCAGATGTGCCAGTCTCCCCCTCCATGCTCCTAACAAACGCAGGCCACTATCCTGTAATCTCAGTGGTCTCCAGGGCAGAAGGCTCCTCCCCTCTGCTTGGCAACTACACAGCCTCCCAGTCTAAGATGAGCACTGCCCTCTTGGCTCCCTTCCTCTCTCCCAAAAACAAGGCTCAGTCCTGGGCAGCCCAGCCTCATCCCTACCCAGGGCCTCTCCGGTGTTCACTTCTCCATGACCTCCATGGGATAAGAGGCTCTGGAACTTGTCTTGATCTCCATAGAGGTCCCTTGGGAGACCCACTCAGCCTTCATGGGACATCCCTTCAGCATTCACAGGCCCAACTGTCCCTTCGTGGGGATGACCCTATCCAACACTGACCTTATGGGTCCAGGCTGACTTAGTTTAAAGGAGTTCAATTTAAAGTGAACTCAAAGTAGGAGCCTAAGCCTGTGCTCAGGTTGGAAACCCACCTCCATTCTGTCTCTCTGTAGGAAAAAAAAACCAGTCACCTGCCTCAGTTTCCCCTCCATACTAAGGATTTTCGAAGTGAAAGTTGCCCAAGGCCTGTGCTGGGGTTTCTACCAAGAGTTGGTATATTCATGGGTATTTCTATGCTGCAAAACCTTTAAGTCCTGGAGACTCGAATAAGTTATCTCCTAAAAGTTTATGAACTGGGGAATGATGCTGTCTAACCAGGCCATGCCCCAGGAGGACCCTAGAACTTTAGAATTACAGAGATAGCGGAACTAGAGCCTACCCCTACCACCCTCCCTTACCACCCATACTACCTTCCTTGGGTGCATTGACGTCCCAGACGCTCCACATTTGCACGAAGAAGAAAGGCGTCCAGCAAACGATGAAGGCCAGTACAATGATGAATGTCATCTTCACTGTGCGGATCTTGGCCTTGGAGATGAGTTTAACACTACTGACCCGAGCCAGAGCCGCGCGCCCAGCTCCACGAGCTGCGGATGCTTCAGTCCCCTCTGCTTCCGCTGCTGCTGCTGCCGTCTTGAGTCGCAGGTTCTGCCAGATCTTGAAGCTGATGAGGCCATAACAGGCGGCCAGCACGATGACCGGCACAATGTAGACGGCGAGCGTGATCCACGTGACGTAGGCCTTGGGTCCCCAAGGCTGGATGAAGACAGCCCAGCAATCAAAGACGCCGTCCGCCACTTCGCGCAGCGAGAAAATGTGCACCTGCGGCGCGCTGGCCACCAGGCAGCCGAGCCACGTCGCCAGCACCGCCAGGCGGTCGGTTCGGCGTCGCAGCGAGCGCAGCGGCTGGCAGATGGCCAGGCAGCGGTCGAGCGACATAAGCAGCAGCAGGTAGGTGGAGGCGAACATGCCCACCACCTGCAGGTATTTGACCAGACGACACAGCAGGTCGGGCCCGTAGAAACGGAAGGTGATGTCCCACAGCAGCTGCGGGAGCACCTGGAACACAGCCACCACCAGGTCGGCGATGCTCAGGTGCTTCATGAAAAAGAAGAGGCGCGAGTACTTGTGGCGCGTGGTGCGCAGCGCCAGCAGCACGCACGCGTTGCCGCTCAACGCCAGGAACAGAATGAGGCACAGCACCGCCACCTCCACGCGCGCCAGGGCCTCGTTGCGCCTGGGCGCCTCGGCGGTGAGGTTCCCCTCCGCCCCCGGCGGCACTCCACTCCCGAGCTCTAACTCGATGCTCCAGTTAGCTGCAGCTGTGCCCTCCATGACCGAGACCGCGAGGGAGCGCCCGGCCTGGCTGCTCTTTAAAGCGTGGCGCGTGGGGCGGGGCCCGATGCGCCGCCGTCCAGGTGTCTGCCCGAGCACCCGGGCACTGATCTCCCTGTTCCCGCCCTGAAACAAAGCGGGAGGCCAGTGAGAAGACCTTTGCGCTTCTGTCGGGACGCTCGTGGGGCGTGTGTGTCCCCTTTCTGCGAATCTGAAGTTACCTGAGTCTCAGGACGCAAGCCCAGCCACCGACCGGGCTGCTCAGCCACCACCGCAGAAATCCCGGTTTGCCGTACCTCCGTTGAGCATCTGCAGATGCACTTGAGCCTTGAGCGTGGGTCCCAGGAAGGGCTCAGTCGCTCTGCCTGCTGAGAGAAGAGGCTCGCGTTTAACCGCTTTCCTGAGAACAGGGACCCCTCCTCAGTAGTCCCACACACACATACACCAGTGAACCCCCAAACCCTACACCTCTCCCCTCAGGATACTTAACACAGCTACTCCTAATCGACACCCAAGGCAGCCCCCATCTTGGTAAGCTTTACTACAGGTACATACATCCAGGTACCCCAAAAGCCCAGCTCACGCACATCCTGCTTCACCTCCTTCAATTTTAAGACACTCAGCCCAGCTCCTGAATCTTCCCGAAGCTGCTTGCTCCCTGAGGAACTCCTGCCTGAGAGCCTAGACCCCTGTCCGCAAGGCTGCTGCTAGGAGACTCCTGGGGTAAACGCCTCTCACAGGAATTCCCAGCCCAGCAGCCTCAAAGCTGCCTCAAGGGTTCTGCGTGGTCGTCTGAGCTGTCACTTTTCAGTCCCTCGGAGCAACCTGAGCGCCTCCGGGAACCAGAAGCAACAGAGGCTCCAAAGCCTTCCCTCAGAACCTGATGGTCCCACTGGTCCTAGCCATCCTGTGCCCACAGTACGCAGGACACAGCCACCTGAAGCGAGCCTGCAGGTCAGCCCCCAAAGTTGCCTAGCCACCGGGCAAGTTGCACTGCAGAGGACGGCCTCAGAGATACTTGCGAGGGCTCTCCACCCAGGATGGGAGGGCTGCCTGCCGGCGCCACCACGAGTAGATCCCCGCGTCTTTGCAATCTTCCAGCCAGCGGCTTTTCTGGTAGCTGGTTAAGGACCTAAGGCAAGAGCAGAACGGTAGCCAAGCTGTGAGCCGACCGCGTCAGCACGCGGCGCTGTCTGAAGGTGGCCGCAGCAGGAGTCCTGAGCTGCAGCACCACATATGTCCGCTAGGGGGCAGATCAAGCCGGCCACGGCGATCCCAGCGAGGCAGGTCCCCTCACCCGATGTTAGCCCCTCTGATTTATTTCATAGTAATTTAAGACTCGCTAATAACCCACTTAGTTTCTTCCTTTCTAGGTTTTGCTCTTGACGCTCTCAGAGATGTAGGAGCCTTGGAGAGTGACGTTTTCCCCCCTGGAGTAAATTTTAAGGAAATCACATTTCTGAGCCTTCCTTTTTCTTTCTTCCTTTCTTCCTTTTCTCTTTTTCTCTACTTTTCTTTCTTTTTTTTTTTTTAGAAGAGATCATGTAAACCTCTGGAATGGCTTCGTTCATGTTCCCATTAAGAAGGAATTGGAAATGCCTGTTCTCCCATCAGCCCTGAGAGAAATCTTCATTCTTGAGGTAGTTTGTGATGCAAGTCTCACACACCTGCTATCCCCCAGGTCCATCACCATTTAAGATGATTCTACTTCTCAGTCGGCCAAAGGCCACCTCTGCCTCCTTCCCACGCTTCAAAATTAAAAACTCTAACTGGCACCTGAGGAGGATTAAATGGGAAGCGCTGCTCCTCCACCATCTTCTTTCCTATTTGGAAACCATTTTTTGAATTGATTTCAGTGACTAAAGACTGAGGCAGGAACAGAAAGGGTCAGGATTAGAAATGAACGGCGCTCTTTAATGTGAATTAAGTGCATGTTTCCTCCTGACGTTTCATTTCTCCCTCTTCTAATTAATTATGCGGAGAGAATTAAGTGAGCCCAGAGCAGTGTTCCCTGAATCCACAATTACAGTACTGTGCCAAGATTTCCTAGGGGCAGAGTCTTCCAGGGCCTGCTCTCAGGTTCTACTCCAGAGCATGCCAAGGAGGCATGAGGGTTCCCTGAGCATTGGCTAATGGCAGAAGGCAAAGACTGTCATCGTCTTCTTGCTTTGGAACTGTATTCGGAACAGTATTTTACCACTAGTATCTGTCACAGAAATGACAGACTAAGGTTACAGAACACTCAGGTGAGAAGGGGCTAGCCTGAGCCCGCAGGTGTCTGGTATGTAACAAGTGGGGCCTAGTACCATCACGCTGGTTTGCTTGCTGTGTATATGTCATGTGGGTGGGTGGGAGCTCATGCTCACACTCACATGGGAGGGCGGGTGTCGGTCAGACCACAATCTCAAGTGTTAATGCTCATCTTCCCCCCTATTTGATGTTTGCTACATATTCCAGGCCAGGTATCCTGGAAGCTTCCAGAGATTAAGCAGTCTCTGCCTCCCTCCTTGTCACAGGAGGAACATTTTAATGACAGGAACATTTTAACATGCCTGGCTTTCCCATGGGTGCCAGGGATTTGAACTCAGATCCTCACACTTGTGCAGTAGGTGTTTTACCCACTAAGCCATCTCCTCGGCCACTCTTCTTTCTTTCTAAAGTACAATGGGAGGGCAGTGCTATCCCAGCAGGTCAGATAAGCCTGCTCTACCCCATGGCTGGATGAGGATTGTAGGACTAGACCTGGGAAGAAAGTGTTGGGCTTCTTTCCCTGGAGGAGAGTGGCTTTCGGGGACACACCAGCCAGCCAATCCCCCAGCAATGGCTGTTCTTCCCCACATGCCCTGTCTTGTGTAGCAAACGATTCCATCTCCCTGGATTCACTAAGGACAAAAGCTAAGTTCTCTAAGTTGGCCTCCGTCTGAACAAAAGCATCAAGGAGATGCTCACGGCCTCCTTGTTTAACTTCTCAGTTTGTGTGGGAAGCAGGCAGAGGAGACAGTCCTGCCTGGTGGCCCCTCTGAAGGCCCCAGAGGGGGAAGGCATGCACAGGCATCCTTGAACCCTAGCCAGAGAGAAAAGCCCTTGTCTATTTTCAGTGTATTGAAGATGATTCTAACAGAAAGGGGACAAAGTTCTTGAAGCCCTAAAGAGCTCTCAGGAGGCAGCTGGACAGAGGTCACTCTCCTGGGATCAAAGAAGACAACCACCTTCCCTGAAATGCCATGGGGTGGGGGTGACACTGATGACTCCGTATGAGTGGGCTGAAGCCTGCTCACCTCCAGCACTGAATAGACAAAGTGCTGAAGAGTCTCAAAGGCCTCTTGAAGAATGGATTTATTTAGTAATCATGTTCCCCTAGTCTGGGAAGAAATGTTTTGTGATGGTATTCAATTTATAAATTTAGCCTTGAGTGACACTGAAAGTGACAGAACGTGTGATTCTTTCTCCTTTCTGCCTTATTCCCTTTGATTCACCAAGGACAAAGTCTGATAAAATTAAAGTCAGGAGATCCAGGTCCAAAGCCAGTTGCTATGCGGTGATTATATGATAAAAGCCCAAAGGTAATGGTACAAGAGAAGAGGAGGCTGGGAAACAAGGGTGGGGCCACATGGAAGGTGACAGCCACATGGAAGATGAACAGGAGAGACTAGCATTGAGATTCTAGTGGTCCCAGCAGACGCTGTCAGTGTGTGTGTATAGTAGGATGAGACTGTAAAGTACATCAACCAGTGTCTGCCAAAGAAAAAGAGCCAGGGCTGGAGAAGTGGTTCAGTGGTTAAGAGCACTTGTTACTCGTGCAGGTTCAGATCCCTGCATCCATGCTGGGATGCTTACAGCCTTCTATAACTACAGTTTCAGGAGATCCAACACCCTCTTTTGGCCTAGAAGGGTACCTGTACACACACACACACACACACACACACACACACACACACACACACACACAATTTTCTTTTAAAAATTAAATAAAATCAGCTAGGCTTGGTGGCACACATCTTGAATCAGCACTTGGGAGGATCTCTGTGAGTTCAAGGCCAGCCTAGTCAACATGAGTTCCAGGACAGCCAGAGCAAAATAGTGAAAGCCTATTCACCGCCACCACCACCACCATCACTACCACCACCACCCTACCCCACCCCCACCCCACCCCACCCCCACCCCCCGCTGCACCAAAAAAAAAAGTCAGTAAGACCCACGTGTACAAAAGAATATATTTAGTTAAATAATTGGCTTGTGTGCTACTGAGGCTGGCAAGCCCCACATCTCCAGGGTCAGCTTATCCAGAATCCTGGTGCAGAGAAGCTGCTGCATTGCAAGTCAGAAGGCATTTGCTACAAATTCCTTCTTGATTGAGAAGGCCATTCTAGGGTAGGTATAGGACCTTCCAGGGGTTAGAAGAGGCCCATTCTTACTATGGGGCAATCAGGCCCCATAGTAAAAAACTTCAGTTTATATGTTGATCTTATCTCCCCCAAAATACTCCCACTCTCATAGAAACATCCAGGCTAGCATCTGACCACAAAGCATAGTCCAGCCCAACTGACACTGGAAGTGAAATGTCACATAGGATATCTCACAATCACTGTTGTGCACATCTCCCCCACTGCAGTGGCTAAGCACGGTGGTATTGCATTTATCAGTGCCTCAAAAGGCCCAGGGCACAGCAGGATGGGTTCTCTCTGTGTGCTTATCAAATATGGACTGATAGAATGATAGAGGAAATGAGAGAGAAATAAACACTTCCCAAGGTTGTTTTACCCTCTTGGGGGCAGGATCACCACCTGGGGAAGACATTCTAAAGAATGGCAACCCCCTGGAATGAGGTTTAGTAGCTTGGTAGTTTTCCAGTTCTGGAACATTTAGCCTCTCTGATGTCAGTGAGGAAATGAGTAGCCACTCTCTCCAGTCCCTTCCCTCCCTGAAATCATCTCTGCTTGGGCTCCCGTCTCCAGGAGGGGTCAATAACTTGCTCAGGCCTGATGGTGGTGAACACACTGCTGTAATCTTCCTGCTGCTGACAGCCTTGCCCTTGGCCTTCTGTATTTGCTGCTGCCAGCAAGAGACCAGGACAGCAGGACATGTGGACTGGCCTGGCCTGGCCTGGCCTGGGAAGTTCAGGGGGTGGTTGTGTTTGGATGCCAGCTTGCAGCTCTGACTTGAATTATTCTCCCAGTTGGCATCATTTTGGAGTCCTCACTCTGTGTTTTCATTCCCGAGTTCCCCTTTGGAGGGTGGAAAAAGAAAGAAAACATGCTTTTGTAGTGGAGAGAATTCTGAACTCAATGGTAAGCATTGCCGTGTAGGTTTATCCACCTTCTGCTTGAATGACCAACTCACTGAACCTCTCTAGAACTCAGTTTCTCCAAATGTTGACCTCCTGGGGCTGTGCAAGCAAAAAGAGTCAGTGTATACGAAGCGTGCTTTACAAGCAGCCGAAGTCCTGTGTGACTTGAGTCTTTTCTCCCATGCCAACAATCCCCACTCCTGGAGTGCCTGTGGAAAGATTCGTGCAATTGGCCTCCATCTTCATCACCAATGGTGCTCAGGTGTCTTTTCAGTTCAGTGAGACAAAGTATATAGGGGTGGAGGTATAGTATGCCCGTAATTCCTTCTAAATTAATTGGTATGCTGGGTACACCAAGCCCTCACCTCTTCAGGGGGCCCCTCCTGACCACCTGGGCCCTCAGAGAAGATGCCAATTTCTGGGGGCTCAGCAGGTGGCCACAGATTCCCCTTACAACATGAATGCTCCCATTCTGATGACAAGTTCCTCCATCTGGTCCCAGCTCACTGTCCTTTGTATATCCACCCATTACTTTTCCTGTCATCTGTGCCTATCAATGAAAATGTGGTCAGGAAATGACTGATGGGTTCCTGAGAACATCCTTCAATAAATCAACCACTGGGGCCAGGTCCTTGCTTCCTGGAAACTCAATTCCTAGAATGGAGCCGAAGGAGGAGGGCTCCTTGTAAATAGTACTTATTTTTCTCTGGGGGAATTGATGGATGAGCTAAGACAAGAAGCTTCATATTCTGAAGCCCAATTGCCCACCAGCAATGGATATGACAGCACAAGTTCAATAATGAGAGGATTCAGGAGAGCATCCTCTCTAGCTAGACACTGTCAACCTTGGCTAAGACAGCACAGGAGATGCGGAGAGGAGCTTAGAGTAAAATCAGGCTATTCTTTCCTAAAAGAAAGAGCTATTGTGAATCAAGGTCTTTAGAATTTGTTCATCTTTGGAGAAGGAGAACCTGGGAGAGTGGAGAGTAACTACAGAGTGGCTGAGAGTCTCACTGGTTACAAGATGCTTGGGGTTATGAAGTCTGCTCTTCAGATGAGGTAACTGAGGTTCGAAGATGGGAAGACACTTTCTCAAAGGCACACATCTGGCTCAGAAAAGCAAACGTGGCTGGAGTGGAGCATAGACAACCAGGTGCCAGGCCATGAGACCTGCCAGTGTGGCAAGGAACTTTGATCTCTTGTCTGAGAGTCCTGGGAAGCACTGGGGAGAAGGGTTGGAAAGAAGTGATGTGTTGATATGTTCCATCAGCATGGGGCACAGATTGGGAGAGGACAAGCAACAAAAGAAGAATCCAAGGCAGCAGCAGGCTGATGACATGGTTCAATGGTCAAAGTGCTTGCTCCACAAAGCACCCATGTTGGGCCTGCGCATGTGTATGTGCGTGTGTGTATGTGTGTGTGTGTGTGTGTGTGTGTGCGCGTGCGTGCGTGCGTGCGTGCGTGCGTGTGTGTGTGTGTGTGTGTGTGTGTGTGTGTGTGTGTGTGTGTGTGCTAGCATCCAGGCAACAATGATGCTAGGTTGATTGACAAAGGCAGGATAGACTGGCTTCCATTGACCTAGCCACTTATGGAGTCAGGACAGGCCCAAAGCACTGACACTCTTCTGGAGATAAAAGCTGTAAATGGTCATTGGAGCCTAAGGAACGGGAAGATGATGGGCACTGAGAGAGTCACAGCTATGCATGAGAGGCTTCCTAGAAACCACTAGAGACCCAGCCAGGCTTGGTTCATGCAGGAATGCAAAAGAAACAAATCTGTCCTCCCAGTCAGTTTATCTGCCCATCTCAAGGAGGAGGCAACAGCTCCTGGGGAATTCCCAGGGGCTGACAGTTCCAAACTTGCTTGTCTCAGCCCTGCAGTCTTAGCTCCCCTGTTCCATCAGCTTCAACAGCCCATTAACTTCCTTGTGTTAATTTCAAAAATTAAAAAAGCTATTTTTCCTCAAATAGGCACCTGACAGAAGTCTGCCTTCCCAAACTCCAGAGAACTTTTTGACAGGATGTACTTCTTCCCCCTTCTGATTTGTGATGCACAAATATTCCTTCTACAAACATGTTTAAAAAAAACACTATTGTACACTCAGTAGAATTACCCCTGAATTACAGCACCAGAAAGCGGTAGACTCATTGGAGTTGAACTTGGCTAACCAGTGCTCTGAAGCTAGGTGAGAAACATGGGGATGTAGCTCAGTGACACCATGCTTGCCTGGTATGAACAAGGCCCTGGATTGAGTCCCCCAGTACCTCAAACATCAAATCAGAGTTGTAATTCCACCCGGAATGTGCTCTCCTGTGTGACTATGGGAAAGTGTCTGCACATCTCCCTTGCCTCAGTTTCCCCTCCTTTAAATGACAATACAGTACAGCTATGTACACACACACACACACACACACACACACACACACACACACACACACATATATATATATATATATATATATATATATATATATATATATAATTCTCCTGGACCAGGCAGCAAACACACATCTGTGCGTGCACACCATGGAAGCAGCAAACAAAAACGAAAACTCCCCAGTGCCAAGCACAACCCAGGGCACACAGCAGCCGACTGAGTACAGACAATGGGAAGAGGCAGAGAAGCTCTCTGCTGGGAAGAAATTTTAGACGACTGAAATAGCATTTTTCACCCACCAACCTGGTGAGAATGAGAGAGGGAAGGAGCTGAGGAACCGATGCTTGCTGATGGGAGCACACTGGAAGCTCACTGTGGTGGTTTTTACAGCAGTGAATCCTTCTAATGATGGAACTGAAAATTATCAGGCAAAAATAGAAAGATATGAAGGGTTGAGATTTGTCAGTAACAGTAGGAAAGTACAGAAAGTGGAGTGTCTGCTATGTAGACCTCATAGAAAGAAGACCCATGGAAGCTGTGTGTGTGTGTGTGTGTGTGTGTGTGTGTGTGTGTGTGTGTGTGTGTGTGTGTAGGGCAAAGGGGAGGAGAAGAAAAGGAGAGGAGGAGAGCTGTAGAATGAGATATTTAGATACAGGCAGTTGCTTAACTACATATGGAAATGGTATAAAAGGATTTTACATACAAATTAATCCAATTATCTTTAGATTAAATATTTGTATTATCCGTGTATGCCCATTGCTTTCTAGAGACATCGATTACTTTTATAATGGAAAAGAATTTATTTTTCTTTCAGTTAGCATACCAAAAATGAACTTTATTATGATGACATTATATATGTATATGTATATTTCCGTTACTTTTCTCATTGTTGTAATAAAATATCTGACAAAAGAAACTTAAGGGAAGAAGGGCAGTTGATGTCCCCTACTCTAAGAAGGCACACAGTGCAGCATGGCAGGAAGCCGGGAAGCCAGCAAGAGTCTGATCATGCTGACATCACAGCCAGGAAGCAGAGACACGAGCGCTGGTGATTACCACGCTTTCTCCTCTTTCCCTTCTTACTTTGTTCAGGACCCCAGCCCATGGGGTGGTACCACCACATTCAGAGTGCCCATTCCCATGCTCCCTCTCTCTTCCCCTTAGTCCTTCTCTCTTTCTTGCTGAAGCTCAAGACAGTTCCCCCTTCTGTTTTCCTAACATAAATATTCCATTATTCACTCTTCCTCTTCCCCTCTCATAGTCCCCTTTCCACTTCCATGTGATACACACATGCACACACATTTAAATCTAGGCTCTACATGTGTGAGAATGTATGCAATATTTGTCATAATGGTGATCATTATATGTAGTGAAGTTAGAGTCTATTCCCAAAATGTTCTATTGATGACCAGGGTGTTTCCAGCTATCGGTTCTTGCCCTGCCCTAGTTGTGGGAAGTACTGTCCCCTCATGATGGTGGAGAAGCCTGGTTCTCAGCCTTCTTTGACTTGGATGTTTACAAGCAGCATTTCCATTCACAGGGACCAGACAATATCCAGGTAGCCAGGCAGCCAGCAGGTGGCTTTCAGCCAAGGGATGACACAGCTTTGAGAATGGGACACCTCCTCCATGACTACCAAGGGAACAGCTGTTTTCCTGCCCCCAGCTCATAATACATCATTCTTGGTTTCTTAAAGGTGTCCAGCTCTAGGGACATGTCCTTGTGAAAATCTGCACCAAATTAGGGCAGAATAGCCCTCTGTGACCAAATGTCTGGGTCACCAAGAGTTCAGAAATTCTTCTCTCACAAGCACTAAGAATGAGAGCTGGCCTAAGACACCAGAGCACCAGGTACACCATGCCATGTGACCAGAAGATAGGGACACCAGGAGTGCAGAATGTTAGGACCTCCAAGAACACCTGGCATCTTTGCACATTCATTAAAGATGCACACAAGTTTAGTCCAGACATGCTGATTAAGACACTGCTGACCAAGCTGCATCACACCCCCAATTCCAGTCAGTAGACTCTTAATTCTACTGTGTAGTCCTCTGAAATGCCAGCCTTCCCATTCTGTGTGGGGCTTGGCTTCATAGGCAGGTGTCCCCAAGTCAACTGTTCTCCACCCATGATGGGAGATGCCATTATGTATATATGTTGCTCATACTGGTTAATGAATAAAGCACTGTTGGCTAATAGGAAAGGAAGATAGGAGGGACTAGGAGATGAGGAGGAAAGAGGAAGTAGTAAGGAGGAGTCAAGATGGAGAGACTGGGGAGACAAGACACTGGCTCCTTTCCCCGGTAAGAAGACCACGTGGAAATATTAGATTAACAGAAATGGGTTAATACTTAAGACAGAGCTAGCCAATAAGAAACAAGTAACCGGCCAACAGAATTATATCAAATACAGAGTCTCAGTGTGTTAATTGGGGCTGGCGCGGCGGCGGGAACAGACCAAGCTGCGGGCAGAAAAACCGTACTCGTTACACACCCATGAATTCCATTCCCCCTACTGAATAAACTATCATTAGTTCCCTTAACTATCAACTCTCGCCTACTTTAAAGATGGAGAAGCTGGAGTTCCTAACTTGCCTAAGACTGCCAGGTTAAATGGTATCACACCAAATCTCTGAGCTCTCCTAGCATTGGAGCCCTTTTCTGAGGACTAGGCTTTCTCAAATGGGGGCTGGACTTTCTTGGAATCAGTTTCATGGAAGGTTCATGCACGTTCTAAGTCCCAATGCTGTCACATACTAACAAATTACCTTGAGCGACACACCAGCATCACTATGTCTCAGTTCACTAATGAATGACAGGATAATGATAGCTATGTTTTTCAGTCACCAAGGCTGCTTAGCAAGCCACCCCAAAGTGCAGTGCTTATAGGGCGTAGATGTCTCCATTGGTAACAAGTCCTTGAGACAAGCATGGGGACTGAGGGCTAGGTGTGCTGGCACACATCTGTGACCTCAGTGCTGCAAGGTCAAGATAGGCAAATCCTCGTTGACCACAGCCTGGCTTAAACAATGAGCTTTGGGCTCAGTGAGAGACCCTATCTCAAAAACCAAAGGTGGAGAGAGATTGAAGAAAGACACCTGATATTAACCCCTGACCCCCCCCATTCACACTTGTACCCACGGGCACATGTGCACACACTCACCTACCACATCACACACAAACACTAATTGTTTAAATGCAGTGTTTGTACACAATTGCATTTATTCTGTTCATTAAACTGTCCCTTGAGGCAAACTCTGGAAAGAGAGGGTCAGATAGCTTCTAGATCAGCAGGAACAGTCCCTGGCAGTCCCTGGTGTTTCTAGTCAGGAGGCCTGAGTGGCCAGGCTTTGGACAGACTGCCACTGGAAGGAATGGGGGGGCTCTATTTTCCCTTCATGAGCTTTATAACAGGAAAGATAAGCAAAGGCCTATCTAAGCTGCTCCAATCCAGCATCTCCGCATCCCAGAAGTTTTTAGTGTCCAGGCCAGGCCAGCCTATTGTGCCCCAGCCTGGCCCAACACAATAGGAGCCATGGGAACTGGAACAAAGACAGCGAGAGAATCATAAAGATGTTAAATGCTGGGGTCAGAGAGGACGACAGAAATCATACATCATAATCCCTCTGTTTCTCAGGTAATAAAAGTGAAATCCAGAAAGTGATTGAAATTGGGCCTGGTTTTCTTTGGTTCCCCGGGTCTGTTTCAATGGCTGTCTATAGTTTGCAAGCCCTGGGCAGTGACTCCTCCTGTTCCTGGGCCTTGGGCCATTTGTTCGAGGAGTTGGTTGGGAAACAGCCTGAACTTCAGGTGGGGACTAAGAATGCTGGCTCTTGCCTCGGCACAGGGATGGCTATATATTTTGTACAAGACATAATAAAAGGAAATACAGAACTCTCACCCAAACATTACACCAGTCAGCCCCATGTCACCATTAGAAAATAGAGACAATAACTAATGTAAGGTTTATTTTGACTCAGTGTTTTGAAGGGACCAGACAGGCATCCATGGAAGACTAATAACAGACTTTTCAGCTGTAGACCAAGTAGTACCCGTGTCTCAGCTCTACCAGTTTCAGCTACAAGAGCCACACTCCCAGAGGCAGTGCTATTAAACTTAGAGCCAGACTGAGGATGGTTTTCAGCTTCTGAAGCCAGCCTGAAAGACTAGAGAGGCATTTCTTCCTCAGAGGCCCAAATACCAGCACAAGGCTACACAGATCATGAAATATGTGGCAAAGACAACACGACAGAAGCAAACTGAGAATGTTCCAGGAACCAACCCCACAGAAAGAGGAAACTTTGAGCTAATTCAAAATAACCATCCTAACAAGAGAAAACAGCTAGATAAACAGTCATGAACGAAGTAAGACTCTTCCGAGAGGAGGGACCAGGCTAGCATTATCTTCCTGTCATATCCAGGTGAATACAAAGAAATAAAGAAGAAAACAGAGAAGGAAGCAGGGATGGCGGTAGGTAAGAGAGGAAGGAAGAAAACTGCAGCCTGACAGATAGAAAACACCCCACTTATAGCGCATTAACTCAAGAAAGACTCAGCTGCTTTTCTGTACACCAACAAAAACCATCTAAAAAGAAATTAATATGACAGTCCTAATCACATTCAAAGGAATAAAATATTTTGGAATAAATTTAATTAAGAAGGAGAAAGATCTGAATGTATGTTGTTAAAATGTCCATATTACTAAAGACAACATATAACTTCTAAGTGATCCATATCACAGGACCAGGAAAACCATTTCTAAAGTTCATAGGGAACCAGAAAGGACTCTGAATAGCCAAAGCAATCTAGAGTGAAAAGAAAGCTATGACATCACACATTCTGATTACAATGTCAAAAAGTGATAGCAATCAAATCAAGCTTAAAGCAGGGTGTGATGGCGCAAGCTTATAATCCCAGCACTCAGGGGTGGAGGCAAGGGAATGCAGCCAGCTGAGTCTGTTTAAAACAAACAAAACAAAGCCTGCAAAGACAAAAATAAATAGAAATAAAAGGCACAATAGCCCGGAACTGGCATAAATAGATACATGGCACAATTGAACAGCACAGGGAGCTATAAAGGAACCCACAGATTGTTAAATTTTACAACCGTATTGTGACAGCTAAACTAGGTTGTAGGCTTGATTGCATCTAGAATCAATGAAAACACAAACTACCAGGCACTCCTGTGGGGGACTGTCTTGATCAGATTATGTGAAGCATGGAGATCTATCCTGAAGTTGGGTGGCACCTTCTGGTGGCAGCAGGGATAAAAAGATAAGGAAGAAGAAAGCTGGGTTCTGCCTGCTTGCCCCCACTATTGCTGGCAAGTCTACTTTTCCTGTCACTGATGCCCACAATTAATAAAGAATGGGTTGCATACTTACATGCAAGACTTGAAGCTTGAAAACTCTAGGAAGAAAGTAAAGGAAGTGCCCAAATTAGCCTTGATGATGACCAAAAACATAGGTGAGAAAATCAAAACCAAACGAAACTGACTACAAGTTAAAAAGCTTTGTACAGCAATGGAAATAACGGAGAAAATGAAAAGGTGGGCTAAAACATGTGCAAGCTGCATCGCTGATAAAGAATTGGTGTTGGGGACTCCTCCAGCTACAGAAAAGTAAACATCAAATAACCCAACTTAAAAAAAAATGGACCCAAATAGACAGTTTTCTTCAAAGAAAGGTTCATACAAGAGCGCTAACTATCACCACTCATTGGGGAAGTGCAAATGGAAATCTCACCTACGAGGATGGCTGTTGTTTAAAAAGGAGACAAAGGGCTGGAGAGATGCTCAGGGTTAAGAAGAGCTCTTGCTGTTCTTCCAGAGGACCAGAGTTCAGTTTCCAGCACCTAAGCCAGGTTCACGAATGCCTATAACTCCAGCTCCAGGGGATCTGATGCCTGCCTTCTTCTAGCCTTCATGAGCACTCAGAGACATGGGGTATATATTCACACACACACACACACACACACACACACACACACACATATATATATATACATACAGATAAAGACAATTTTTAAATAAACCTTTAAAAATAAGATAACAAGTGTGGCAAGGGCAAGGAGAAACGGGAAACCTCATGTAGTGCTGATAGGGTGAAAATTAGTGTCCTGGGTAGAGTTACTATTGCTGTAATGAAACACATAACCAAAAGCAAGTTGGGTAACTGGAGCCTCATAAAAATAATTCTGGCAATGTCCCTTCTATTTTCATTGTATAGAACAATTTTAGGAGTATTGGTAGTAGCTCTTCTTTGAAACGCTGGTAGAATTCTGCACTGAAACCATCTGGCCCTGGGTGTGTTTGAATTGGGAGACTTGTAATGACTGTTTCTATTTCCTTAGGGTCAATAGGTATGTTTAAATGGTTCATCTTGTCTTGATTTAATTTTGGTATGTGGTACCTATCAAGAAAATTGTTCATTTCTTTTAGATTTCCCAATTTTGTGGAGTACAGGGGAAATCAATATGTCAGTTTCTCGAAAATTGGGAATCAATCTACCACAAGACACAGCTATACAAATCTCAGGCATATACCCAAAGGATGTCAATCATACTACAAGGACTCTTGCTCAGCTATGTTCATAACAACATTATTCATAATAGTCAGAACCTAGAAACAATTTAGATGTCCATCAACTGAAGAATAGATAAGAAAAATGTGGTACATTTACACAACGGAGTATTACTCACCTAAAAATACAAACAAACAAACAATGAACTTGTGAAATTTGCAGGCAAATGGATGAAACTAGAAAAAGTTATTCTGAGTAAGGTAACCCAGACCCAGAAAGACAAACAGGCATGTACTCAATCGTAAGTGGATATTGGATATTAGGAGTAAAGTATAGAAAAATGAACCTATAATCCGCAGGTAGATCTAGAGAGGCTAGATAACAAGGAGGACCCAAAGAGGGATGCATGGATTTCCCTGGGAAAGGAAAATAAAAGGGATCTGGGTAAGCTGGGAGTAGGGGAGGGAGGGGAAGGAATGAGGAATTTGAGGAAGTGGGTTGGGCAGGCTGGGTGTGGGAGGTGGGTTGGGGTAGGACAAAGGGAGAAAATAATGAAAGTGATGTCTTGATTGGGGGGGGGAGCATTTTGGGATTAGGAAACAGTCTGGTGCCAGGGAAATCCCCAGGAACCCACAAAGATAACCTCAGCTAAGACCCCTAGTAATAGTGGAGAGGATGCCTGAACTGGCCATCTACTGTATTCAGATTGGTGATTACCCTAATTGTCATCCGAGATACTCACTCTATACAGTGACTGATGGAAGCAGAGGCAGAGATCCACAGGCAAGCACTGTGAGCTTCAAGAATCTTGCTGAATGAAGAAAGGGAGGAGGGATTGTATGAGCCAGGGGTCCTGATAGGGGAACCCACAGAGAAAGTGGGCCTAAGTTCATGGACTCTGGACCAACAGTTAGGGAGCTTGCATGGGACTGACTAGGCCCTTTGCAAGAGTGAGACTACATATAGCTTGGTCTCTTTGTAAGGCTTCTAACAGTGAGATCAGGACCTGTCCCTGGTGCTTAGCTGGCTTTTGGGAACCTGTTCCCCACCCTGGATTTCTTTGCCCATGCCCAGTCTTGAGCCTGGTCCTTCATCAACTTAATATCCATGCTTTGTTAAAGCTCATGGGAGGCTTGCCCCTTTCTGAATGGAGATGGATAAGGAGTGGAAGGGGAGGAAAGGGTAGATGGGAAGCAGACGGCAGGGGACCAGGAGGAGAGGAGGGAGGGGAAACTATGATCTGTTATTTAAATAAAACAAAAGTTTAAAAAAGCAAGTTGGGAGGAAAGGATTTATTTGGTTTACACTTCCACATCACAGTTCATCACTACATAAGTCAGGACAAGAACTCTAACAGGGCTGGAACCCGAACCCGGAGGCAGGAGCTAAGCAGAGGTTGTAGAGATGTGCTTGCTCCCACTGTCTCTCCCTGCTTTCTTATAGAATCCAGGACCAGCAGCCCAGAGGAAGCCCCATCCACAGTGGGCTGCCTCCACCCCCATCAATGACCAATTAAAAAATGCCCTACAGACTTGCCTGCAGCCCGGTCTTAAGGAGGCATTTTCTCAATTAAGACTCCCTTCTCTCAGTCTAGCTTGTGTCAAGTTGACATAAATCTAGCCAGCACAGTACTGATTATGGAAACAATATGGAGGGTCCTTAAAGATTTAAAAATAGAACATATGACCCAGCAATCCTACCTCCAGTATGCATTCCAAGCGTCTCTGAGAGAGACCTGCACTCCCATGTTCACAGTAACAGAAAGCAAGTGTGCTACACAAACATACTAGCCAGCTTCGGAAACCCTGCCACCTGCAGTAGTGGTGGCTGAACATGCAGACACTGTGCTTTGTGTAGTAAATGTTACACACGCACACACACACACACACACACAGGGGGAGGGTAAAACCCTTTGTTTACATAAAGGCCCCCTGCTGTGTTCTAATATAGATAGCCTGGTGCAGTGACCCCTTTTTCCTTCTTCGTTCATTTCCTGTGTGCCAATTCTTTTAAGACTAGCCAACCAAATAGACTGTGAGGTCAAACCCCAGCCAAATGGAAATGGCATGGTCATCACCTGAGTTAGAATAAAAACCAAGTGCACTTCCTGCCTCTGTGTGCAGGATCGTCCAAGCACAGCCCATTGGTCAAGAGCAAAGTCTATTGGAGTGGTCTCTTTCATTCAACCTGGAACTTACATCTAACATTAGTTCTTCCAAAGGTGTAGTTTGGCATACTTTTGTGGGGTTTTGATTAATGCCTACCACCAAGAGCCAGATCAACTTTATTCATGTGTGTCTTAGTGCCTTACATAGGAATATATATCTGGAGTGAATTAACCAATGAGCCAGTCCCAGAACTAACAACATATCCAGCAGAAACAGAGGAGTTCCCTCATCCATAACAGGAGGATGAGAGTAGCTGCTTTGAAAACAGGCTGTGTGAAGTAAACAAGACTGTGCATTGGAAGAGAGCCTGGTGCAGGAGAGGCTATTAAATTTGAGGACACAGTCTATGATGATGGCAGCAGAGTGATACCAAGGGGGCCCTTGTTGCTTGTAGTTATGCAAAGGGCTAGGATGCCATAGCCCCCAGAAACAACTTGTATACTGTAGATATCAAGGCTTCTTAGGAGAAACTTCAGGCTAATTTGTTTCTAGGTCATATTAGGCTGACTATGTTTCTCCTCCTCGGCCAGGAAGAATGTGTAGATGAAGGCAGAGGTGATATAAAGCCAGTTGCAATTAAACTCAAGCCTTCTTCTACACTGGTGTGCCTTTTGGGGGAAATGCTTGACTTAAACGAATTAACTTCAGCCTCTCATAACACTTAGTCTGTATTCTAACTTTAATCTGCCTTGACTAACTTTTGATGGAAGTTGGGTAAACACCGCAGTCCATTGCACAGCCCCCTCAAGCTTTGTTCATCTTTCTTGACATTAAAAAGCTTCACACTGAGACTTTGTGCAAAAGATTACTAAGTGCCATAGTCATTTTAAACAATAGGAGAGTTGTCACTCCATGCCAGACTATCCCCCACCCACCAACTCACCCCCCAGGAACCGGAAGTACAAGCACTGGAGTTTCTGGCATCTAGTCTAACTCAGCTTGCCCTATGGGGCTTGATTTGCAGTGTTGTCTGGTCTGGAGGCAACAGGGCATTAAGTTATCCAATAGCTGCCCAGTGTGTCCAGAGAGGGGAGGGGCAGCTAAATGAGAGCTGGTCCTCAGTAGCAATGCTGGCTCCTCTGAGCCTGCATAATTTGTAGTCTGCAGGGAGCTAAACATCCCTTGAAAAGAATCACCATCACCTCCTGCACTTACCCAACTTTTGCTCCCACTCAAAACACATTCCAGGCTATTAGCTTGTTAGAACGTCAAAAATAACCCCATGAGACTACAAGCAGGAGTGGTTGCACCATTCCTCAGAAGAAGAAACTGTGACTCAGGATGGAACCATCGTCAGGCACAGGATAAGCCATTATTGAGTGTTTTCCGTGTGCAACAAGCTTCACTTGGATTATCTCAATTACATTTCAGGAAGCAAGTCTATTACTGTCTTCATGCCACAGCTCAAAAGTTAAGAGTGTGGGGAGAGTGAGATTACTTGTCTGGACTTTCCAAAGCTCCATGGTCTGTCTTTGCACATGTGGTTATGCAAAGGGCCAAGATGACTGAGAGCACCCAGAAACAGTTCATCTCAGAGGTTCCCACTCCACAGCCACAGGAGCAGGGAAAGAGGAGGAGGATGCTCTTCTAGGTGACATGTTCCGGGGATGTGGCTGATCATCTGATAGAGACTTCCCTAGATTATTGGGAGGTTGGTCCCGCACAAGACTCCTTAAATTGAAAGATACAGTATGTCGAGTCATTGTCTATGTCACAGACAGGTGAAGACAGCACCCTGCTGGCTTTGAAGATGGAGGAGTCAAGTTAAAATATTCAGGGAGCCCCGTACCTGCAGGAAGTCTACAGGAAGAAGCAGCCAGAACAGCCTTGCTGAAGCCATTGCTAATTCCCAACCTCCAGAACCATAGACAAGCGTGTGGTACTTAACTGTATCAGCCTTATGAAACCAACATATCAACTATCAGCACAGCCTTAGAACATTGGCATCATTCCATGGTGAACCTCATCCTGTTGTCAGCCATACATCATCTCCAAAGCTCCCAGGCATGAGCAACCAATCCCGTTCTGCCTATGAGTTTACTGTTAGAGATACTATCTATAAAGGGGATCACATAATCTGTGGACTTTTTGTGTCTGGCCTCTTTTTTTATTTATTTAAATTAGAAACAATCTTATTTTAGATATCAATCCCACTTCCCTCTCCCTCCCATCCTCCCACATCCCCCACTGCCCACTCATCCCATCACCCATCCACTCCCCAGGGAGGGTGAGGCCTTCCATGAGTGATCATCAAAATCTGTCAAGCCATTTGGGGTAGGGCCTAGCCCTCCCTTGTGTCTCTAAGCTAAGGGAGTATCCCTCCATGGGGAATGGGCTCCTGAAGTCCATTCATGCACTAGAGATACATCTTGGTTCCACTGCCAGAGGCCCCATAGACTGCCCAGTCCTCCTAGCTGACACCCACATTCAGGCGGCCTGGTTTGGTCCTGTGCTGGTTCCCCAGCTGTCAGACTGGGGTCCATGAGTTCCCACTTGCTCAGGTCAGCTGTGGCTGTGGGTTTTCCCAGTGTGGTCTTGACTCTTTTATTCATCACTCCTCCCTCTCTGAAACTGGATTCAATGCTTAACTGGGCTTTTGTTTGGTTGGGTTGGTTTTTGTTTATTTTTATTTATTTGGGGGGGAGCTTTTGTTTTTTAACTTAGCATATTATTTGATCTCACCTATGCCATAGTATGTACTGGGTTCCATTTCTTCCTATTGAAAAATACTCACCAGCTATATAACATTTTTCTTTAGCTGTGATTAAAACACCATGGCCAAGAGCAGCTTGGGGAGGAAGGGTCTATTACATCTTACAGCTTGTAGTCTATCATCCAGGAAGGTGGGGCAGGAACCTGCAGGCAGGAACTGGAGCAGAGAAAGCAGAGACTGTAGGGGAAGCCTCCTGCTGCCTTGTTCCCCACTGCTTCTTATACAACTCAGGGTCACCTGCCCAGGGGTGGCACCACCCACATAAATCACCCATCAAGAAAAGCACCCACAGACCTCTCTATAGGCCAGTCTGATGCAGGCATCTTCTCAATTGCAGTCCCTTTCCCCAGATAACTCTAGACTGTGTCAAGTTACAGAAAATTAGCCAGGAGTGATCCCATCGGCAGCACATACACCAAAATTCAACAATCCAGAGGGTACATGGGCCTTGAGCAAGAATGACACACAAATCCATGAAGTGTTCCATACTTTTTAGCCAGGCATAGTAGGAGACCAAGGCAGGTGGGGTCCAGACCAGCCTGGTCTACATAGCAAGTTCCAGACAGCCAAGGCTACGTAGAAAGACCTTGTGCCATACAAACAAACAAACAAAAACCAACCAAACATCAACAACAACAACAAAAACAAAAACAAAAACAAAAGCAAAAACAAAATTAGCCCACAAAGTTCCAGAGCTAGCTAGAGAGGAAGATGGTTAGGGCAATGGTTAGGAGCAAAAGCAATTGGGATCTGAGTAAGAACTGGATAAAGCAATTCTTCCCCCTGAAGCCCATTTGCTTAGCTGTAAAATGAAGTTGTAATTGGGTAATTACTCAAAGCTAGGCCCCTAATAAACACTGATCTATGAAGCTCTCTGTCTCTAAAGTGCAGATAAAGAATATTATAGACTTCTAATAAATAAGAGCAGAGGCTAGAACATAAAACACACACCAGTAATTCATTACTTGCATTCTGTCATTTTTCTAAAAGGATCTGAGATTTACAACTCAGCACCCAGTCATGTTAACACTATTCTTTAAAATGCTGAAGGAATAAGAGCTAGAACTCACCTCTGTGCCTTGACCCTTAAACTGACGAAGCCATTTAAAGAAAGGGACTTTAATCATTTTGCTCAGTGTGCAAAGTGCTTCTATATTTTGGAAAGAGTTGCTGGCACTTCCCAAAGGCCACTCTTCTGCTGCTGCTCTTTGGTGGGAGTTGCAGGGGAGAGGATGGATAGTGGTGAGAGAGGGGCGTTTAGAAGGACTAAGTTTAGATATTCTCTCAGAAGGATTGAGTGAATTTGATTCTCTATGAAGTGGTCAACCTGCAGGAAGAACACATCAAAGGTGGCCAGGTGATCTCAGGCGATTTCTTAACCCCTTTGCCTTAGTTGTTTCCTTCTGCAGAGTGAGGGTCACAATAATAATTCTTCTCAGGATTATTTTCTATCAAAAATTCCCAGGATTACTTATATCAAAGACTCATAAAGCTCTGATTATTTACTAAGCACTAATAGTAATAGTTCTGGCTGACTAATCTGTACATTACGTGTATCAGCTCAACCAGAAAAGCACCATGCAATGTCCTTTTGATGGAAACAACCAATAGTCCTACCCAGTTATGAGAATTACGAACTACAGCAACAAGCGGCACAATAACCCTGTGTGCAGCAGGGGCATACACACCTTGGCAGTCACCAACAGCTCTCTAATTAGATTTAAAACCCACTCAACAACAGGGGAATCATGATTGGCACTGGAACCCTAGACAACTACCTAGTGCTAATGAAGTCATAGATCTTGGAGGAGAAACCGCAACCCCTGTGTCACTAAACCAGCATAATCCCTAACTACACCCTAATATTTGGCATTATACCCACAGAAGAGTATAGTTCTCACTCTTTTTGGAACAGATGGAGACTGCTAAAAAAAAAAAAAAAAAAAAAAAAAAAGTACAACCCGTCAAAATGCAGAGTTGTGGAGCCCAGGCCCGGCTGATACATCTAATCTATAACTCAACACCTGCACCTAAGGCACAGGCATCATTGAAGAAGAGAGGGCAGAAAGATTGCCAGGGAGTTTTCTGTGAGATTATGTCTCAATGCTGGAAGCTGCACACTGAAGTCTCACCAACACAGCAGCCTTGTTCCCTTGGAACAAGGGTGACACCAATAGGCACACTATCCTAGATGGCTCAGGAGAGGTCAGTCCTACACAAAAATCTACAGGCAACTTAGGAGTGCAAGTAACATACAGACTAAGCAGGTTATATTTATATATTTATGCAACAACAATTAAAGAAAAAGAGACCATGAATTTGAAAGGAGGCAAGGAGGTATGTACATGGACGGGATAAGTGATGTGATACTATATTATATTATCAAAAAATTTTTAAATTACTTTAAAAAATCATAAATTCTATGAAAATAAATATTAAAATTTCTCCTAGTTAACAAAGCACAGTAATCGAAAAGAAAAAGATTTCATCTTAGTGCTGAGAGATATCTCCTCTGAATGTGTCAGAAACCAAGGCTCTCTCCTCAGGGCAGTGCAGTCTCCAACCCCTTTCTCATGACTTCTCCCCAACTTGAAGACCACAATAAAAAAGAAAGCCAAAGGAGAGAGAGATGGCCAGCAGCTAGGAGCACTTGCTGCCTTTGCGGAGGACCTGTGTTTCCCTCCCAGCATCCATATGTTGACTTAACATCATCTGTAACTCCAGTTCCAGGGGATCTGATGCCTTCTCCTGGACTCTGATGGCAACAGACATACATGTAGTATACATATATACACAAATGCAAACGCTCATATACATAAAAACAAATCTTTTTTAAAGGGGGAGCAGATTAGACAGTGCTCCCCTGAGTCAAGCTATGTTCACAGTTTCTTATCTGAATTAGTTAATGAGTTAAGAAAGAGTAGATGAAAGTTAGCCTCTCCACCCCCCCACAAGGGGAGGCCTCAGAAACCACACATGAAACCACACTTAAAACTAAAGGAAATGCGACTCCCAGTGGTTGAATAACTTGTCTGACACTATATTGTTATAAGCAGTAAGTTCTCCGGACTCTAGGGCCACTGGAACTAGGCACAGTGACTTTACTGGTTTTGCAAATGGCACTCCATTTGGGCTCTGTAACATAGTTCCTTCAGATAGCCTTCTTCTCTTCTAAGGTCATTCTGCTCTGCCCATACTCCTGAGTGCTAGGCCCTTCAGAAATCACATATTTCAGATGAATCCATTACTACTGATGACATCTGACAGGCCAAGAGCTTAGTAGACAGTCCTCTCCTTTACCCTAAATGCCATGCCTCCATTAATGTGGCTGGAGAACAAATTGGCTTCCATAGAAGTGAGTGTGGACTCACTTCAACCGAACTCTCAAGCTTGCTATGGATGCTGTTGCTAAGCAACACCTCCCTCAACTCCACCCTCTAACATTCACAGTGACTGGTATATAACTCAATGGCTGAACCTGAGAGGCTCAGACTGTCTGTGGTTGTCTGTCTGCTGTGATCTCTAAAAAGGAAACTGGACATGGTAACCCAAGCAGAGGAACTCACAGGGTGACTGTCCACCAACACTGACCTGGCAAGGCCACTGGCATTGTGCTGGGTGGATAAAAGCTAGTCTTGGGCAACCCAACATTCCTTCCTTGTTGCTTTCCTTGCCTTTTCCTGGGATCTACCTTTCAATAGTACAGTTCCACCCAGGCTTTTCTGAGTCTACCCTTACAACACCAGAGGGCTCTCTGAAAACAACTGCATATGCTCTGAAGAGAGAAAAGCAGGTTGAAGAATGAAATGGAAATTTTGTTTGATGGAAATGATCATAGAAAAGATACCAAATTGTTAGCAGTGGCTGGTGTTGCATGAAGGCTAGACTGGTGTTAGGTAGGGGATTGCAGTTCTGTTTTAAACATTTCAGCACTGTCTAAACTGATAAGCACATGGGCATTAGGTTACATGAATGAGTGAATGGAAAAGAGGAGGGAAGCAGGAAAGGAGGGAGGGAGTGGGGAGGGTACTCAGCAAAGCATGAGTTCCAGGTCCAGTGAAGGTCTAGCTTTATCTCCAGTGGCCTGGATTGGCTGCTTGAGTCCTCACCCACCTCACTGGAGCCCCCCCCTTCCTTGGCTTCCTTCTGGTGGAGGCAGCAAAGCTCTGAACAAGCATAAGCCCCACTCTGACATTAGGAGTGGCACCAAATCCACCAGCCTCCCTGAGCCTGAACATTGTTCCACTGTGAGGAGTGGATGAGATGAGGGGTTCTTAGCACAGTGCCAGGCAGGCCAAGAGGACTCCACTGTATTCTATTATCTCCCGTTTCAGTGTGAAGCAAGGGCTAGGCCCCTGCCCAGATGTGAACCTCCAGCTGCTTTCTGTGAACTTCCCTCCTCACTTGCCCCACACTGGGCTTCATATTCAAGGATGGACAATCAGGAATGATGGCCCTTTTCCTACACCTTCCATCCTCCACAGTGACCAATGTTGCCTGCTCCAAGATTGGGATGGTCAGTTCAACCAGGATGCTGTCAAATTCACATCTATGCTTCAGGTGAGTGAGACTGACAGGTACAGAAACTGCTGCCCACAGAAAAGAGCTTTGGAGTGGATCTGGGGACAAGGTCAAGAGTAGAAGGCTGCCTCATCAGATAATTGTGGAGAAGCTGGCCACAGACAGTCCTGAGAAGTCATGCTGGCCTAGGGAGCCAGTCACACCCTCAGAATGATGCCAGAGAATCCTCCTCTCTCATGTAGCTGTCCATTCTCTCCATACCCCCTCCAGACCCTGAGCAGCCTGGCTTCATCAGACCTTCTTTCCCAGAGGACTCTCTGGTCTGCACTCATCACAAAACAGCAGTTGACAGCAGGTTTGGGCTGTGCTGTGGTCTGGGACAACTGTCCTATAGACCTTATGGACTCCCCCCACCCTTCCTTTCTTGCAATTTCTTTGAGTGTTTTAAAGGCTTTGTTAACAGGGATGTCAAATTTCTATGGAGAGAATGTATGGGAGCAGCACCTAAGGGCTGGGGATGGGGGCTGTACTGGGGAGACAAAGCGCTCCAGAACATTCCTCCGGTTAAGGTTTGGAGACAAGAAGCCTCTCCAGTCAAAGCCATTGAGCCTGATGGCATATCTTAGGCTAATGCCCTGACTATACAGGGCATGGCTTCTTTTGCGTAAGTGAAAGACATGGGTGATGCTGGCACAAGGGACAGAGCAGGACTCCAGACACAGGCCAGAGAGCAAAGCTTCCCGAGGAGTCTCAATGGACACAATAGTCTATGATTCACCAGAAGCTGGTGACTCAAAGTCTCAGAGACATTAGCTAATTGTGAACACGATTATAGGCAATCAGCAATAGGATCTTCCCCCCCTCTCCAGGCCAATGTTACTCTTGGACATCAGATGTCCCGGGTGGACCCATTCCCTGGGTCATAGCAAACCAAAGTATACAAGTGGAAGCTGCTACAGTTTTGAGGTGTGGAAATCCATTGTTGACTGAATTTTGAGAACTAGTCTTGACTAAATACACACTTGAAGAATAAGAGACCCAAAAAATGGCTTATATACAATACAACTATCATACAAGGAAAGGCACTTGAGTAAAGGATAAAGATTACCTCTGGGCATTTTCCTACCAAAACAAACAAGACTTGTGTGGTTCTTAAGTGGTGCTGTAAGTGTACACTTCTGTTTGATATGCCTCCGTATCAGCTGCTCAGTATCACCAGGGTACCTGGCACTCGTGCAGAATCCCAGTCCATCTCAGTATTCTGAGGAGCACAGAACCAGAATCTCATTTTTCCAGGATTCCAGTGCTCTGCATGTTTACTAAAGCTAAGAAGCATTGATATGTAGTCACTCGCCTTTGTGAATTAAAGCTGTCTCCAAAGAACACCTATTACCTTATTTTTAGACAGATTGGCTTTGACCTCTATTGCAACTAAGGATGGTCCTGAACTTTTGATCCTCATGTCTCTATTTCATGAGTAGCTGGGATGCTGAGATGGGCACCATCATACTCTGCTTATATGGTTCTGGGGATTGAACCCACGGCCTCAGGCATAGCAGGCAAGCACTGTACCAAGTGAGCTACATCCTAGCCCAACCACTTTTTAAAACTAAAAATCCTTTTAGGCTTTATGATACAAAAGCATGCAAAGCTCCCCAAATATGGCTGTAACATAACCAAATCCTGCTTTCATAGAATTTATATTCAACCAAGGACCAAATTTCTATAGATAAGATAGGGCGATACTGAGCCAAAAACAGACATGGTAGCATATTAGAATATTAGAGTGACAAAAGTGGTCATGAAAAAGTCCCCCTGAGAGATGCCAGTTATGGTTCTTGAAGAATAGAAAGAACATAGTCTCTCTCTCTCTTTCTCTCTCTCTCTCTCCTTCTCCCTCTCCCCCCCTCTCTCTGTCTCTCTCTCTCTCCTTCTCCCTCTCCCCCTCTCTCTCTCTGTCTCTCTCTCTCTCCCTCTCCCCCCCCCCTCTCTCTCTCTCTCTCACACACACACACACACACGAACTATAGCAAAGGCCTAGAGAACAGCCATTGCAAAGCCCCTGAGGGCAGCATGTATGTCACAGGTCTGAGGAACACAGGAGTACGTGGCTTCAGCATCGTATGTGGAAGGAAAGCAGAAACAAAGGATAAAGACAGGTTATACGCCATAGTGAGTAACTCAGATTTTATCCTAACTACAGGAAGTCATAATGAGGGAAGTCACAGGAGAATTGGGGCCTGGTTTACATCTCTCCCGGTGGCTTAAAACAGCACCCACTGGGCTGTTTTAGACATCTGAAGGTCAGGATATAACCAGGACCCAATGGGACAGCTCTTTTCTATTTTACAGAATATCAGTGATACCTCCCTTCTCCTGCACTTGGCTTCTTCTCACTCTCCTTCTACCCAAACTTTGCAGGGCAGCTGGTATGGAAAACAAGTTCAATGAGGGGAGGCAAAAATAAATAAATAAAAGAGGGTTCTGGTTCGACATGCATTTTAAGAGTAACATCCCCTGCGAGATGAGATGTCAGTCGGGAAAATGGTTCTATAGCTCAGGAGGAAGGTGTGGACCTGAGATGTCATCAAAAAGGGGGTTGTGTAAATTACTGGGAAGGAAGAAGGAGGCAGGCAGGTGAATGATGAAGGCCCCAGAGTCTTTGAGCCTTACCACTTAGCTGTACCAAATCGCAGAGATAGATCCCCCAAAAGATGCACAGAAACTGTCAGTGCCAGCAAAAGAAAAAGGAAGTCAGCAGGAGGGGCAGCAACAGCAGTGTCCATTAGAGGCAGTTTCTGTAAAAGAGGACAGGCAGGGCAGTCAGTGGAGGGTATCACTTGGGGTTCTCCAAGGATGCAGTTTTCCGGAATAGCACACTTGACTATGAAACACTCCCACATGGAGAGAGGTGACTGCAGGAGAGAAGGCTTTGAGTAGGACAGGACCTTGACACTGGCCTCTGATGGGAGCAGGGACAGGTGGGTTGTATAGAGCATAGGGGCAAGGGAGGAAAGTGAGCAGCTGCCCATTGCCTTGGTGAACTGGATGAGGTCATCTAGTGACCAGTGGCCAGGCAGAAGGAACGTTTGAGGGAGATTTGAGTACTAGCAGAAGATAGAGATGCAAAGAAGCTGACGTGGTAGGAAATCAAATAGCCCGATGTGTAGAGTTTCCAGACTTTGTATAATAAGTGCCAACAAGTAAAATGGTTGAGTTATATTCTGGTCATATCGCTGGCTCATCTGTTCCTCATAACAACTCAGGGAAGGCAAAGTGGAGACAATGACACTAGCCCCAAAGGACACATTGCCTGGACTTCTGGTCTCATAGGGACTGTCCTTCACCTCCCCTCCCCGTAGGCTGCTCTCCTCATAGCCCCAAGAGAGTATGCCAGATCAATGTCCTTGCCTTCTGGGCTTGACACCGGTCTCTGTGCCCTGGACTCATCTTCACTGAGCCTTGCCTTTGCCCCTGGGAGATGCTCCCACTGCGGTTGGCCTCAGGCTGGGACTGATAAGTCTTTCCTCTGAGCTTCCTGTTCAACCGAGTGCATCGAAACATAGAACCAAGATGAAAATGTCTAGTTTCAAGTCAAAACTCCGGTTCAAGTTCTGAGTGCACTTATGCTCTCGGCAAAATTACTCTCCACATCTGACCTCTATTTCTCCGTCTTCCCAACAGCGAGAGGAGAGATGATGGTAGCAACAGCAGCAGTGCTCCACAGAATTCTCATGAAAACAAAACATCCTTCCCAAAGTTCCTGGTCCACAGAAAACACTCTCCACACAGGAGCCAGTGTGTTATTCTCTGTTGTTAACAGCAGAGAAGAACCGGTTCACAGTGAGGACTTGATGGTCAACATTTAAAATCTAAGAACACAGGTCAGGCATGGTGCCACACACCTATCACCTCAGTACCTTAGCTCAACTTCTTTTGTAAATCTACAAACCCAAAGAAAGGTAACCAACACTACACTATATGACTACATTAGAAAAGCTGGAGTCACCGTGGGTCCTGAGTTACAAGAGGGTAGAGGGGCTGGGTGGTTACTGTGTGGTCAGCATCACTGTGTGTATCTGTTAAAAGAACAAGTTGCTCCATCTCACAGAGACATGCCTGCTGAGGGTAGAGAGCAGGCTGCAAGGACAGGACTGACTATGGCAAGTTGTCTTCTGACCTCCACTCATGTGCCCCACTACACACAATGACTGACTGACTGACTGAATGCTATCAAAACTTTTAAAAACAATTCTGATGCTGAGCTTGGCTGGGGTGAAGAATTCCACAACAAAATAAAGATAATTTACACTCACAACACTGAATCCCAGAAAATCCATCAAATGCTGTAAAGGAAAAGACAGCAGAAAAGTCATCAAAAATGATTAAATTTGAGAAGTGACTGTTTCCTGACCCTGAGTTCACCAAGAGAAGACACCAAGCAAATCTAGAGAGATGCAGGGGAGGCCCAATGTCTGACGATGCAAGGAACCCAACACCGCCCCCCCCCCGCCCGCCCCAGGACACAGGTAGAAGAGGCAGGGGCAAAAACCACAGCATTTGTGCTAGAGCCGGGTAACAGGAATTTTCTCATGAAAAGCAAATTTTCACTGTTTTAATAGCCTTAAAAATATTAATGTCTTTGCTTCAGCAAATTTACTTTTATGTGACAATAACAAATATTAATAACTGAGGCAATAGCCTAAAAGAGGGAAAATAGTCATAGCAGTATTTTCATAACAACGTAAGACTAGAAGCAGCCTGAAAACCTGAAAGCAAGGAAATGCTTATATGAACAATGGCAGATTTAAGATGATATAATAATATTATGCAGATGTAAAAGTTACTGTGAAGCAATATAGTAACATCACAGGAAAGGAAGGCTTAGGATACGCCTAACACAAATTCAGACTTCAGCTGGGATGGAGCTCAGCACGGCTATGCATAACTTAAGCACAGAAACACAGAGTTACAAGGACTCCTGGCTGAACACAGATAGCTCACTGGGAAGCAAGGCTCCAGGCATCTCTTTCTCACTTCTCTGACTGCTCCCACCCACTGTGCTCTCATGAGAAACTGGAGGTGCAAAGCTCATGCCTCCCCTTGCGCACCTTTTAGTTGGTTTGCTTCGACTCGGATGATTTCAGGTGAACTTCCGATAGTGATTTGGTGTTCAGTTTTCCCTGCTAACATGCCCTAGTCTTGGTGGTCTCTGGGTTGTCTTCCTCCTTGGCTCCCAGGGAAGCTGTTCTCTTTCTCTCTGGAGCCAACCAGGAAAGGTCCTCTTTAAATCAGCAAGAATTACAAGAAAACAAAAACAAGATAACAACAACAAAATGCTTCTGCGTCCCTTGATCCTGTGATGGCCTAGCTCTCCACAACAGTCCTCTTTGACATTTGCCTGGTAAAGGGGCCAGCCTACAATTTCAAAGCTGGTCTGTCTCTCTGTGTCTCTGTCTCCTTCCCCTTTCTCACAGTTTATTTGTTAGTGAAACTGGATCTTCTCTTAAATATCTTCCTACATCCTAGATTTATTATTATTATTTCTTCTGTCTCCTGTCATTTCCCTTATACATTAGCATGACTGACAGATCCAGGTCAAATCTGACCCATGGCCTGTTTTTATTTAGAAAGGTGTTGTTGTTGTTATTATTATTAATATTATTATTTAGAAAGTTTTACTGGGACACAACCACACCTATTTATTTGCATGTTGCCTGTAGCTGCTTCCAAGCTATGGTAACAGAGCCAAGTGTTCATACCATAGAACTTGTGATCCACAATAACCCAGGTACTGCTATTAAGTGCTTTTGTGGAAGAAATTCATTTTGATTACTGATCTGAACACTTCATTAAATTCAGCTTTAATCACCCCCTGAACTTACGTCACAGGTGACATTTATGGACTTTCATCATGGAGAATGAGTAATGACTGGCTATCTTCTATTTTTTTCTTTTTTTTTTTTTTTTTTTTTTTTTTTTTTTTTTTTTTTTTGCAATGTTAGCAGCTATTACTGCTTAGAATGGAGATCCATTAAGCCATTAGGGGTTGTCAAATGGTGACACTCTTACTCAGCCTGCCTGCTTAATTTATTAGTTATTATGCTTCTGCAAACAGCAACTTATTCTTACCTACTCTTTAGTTACCTAGAACTAGTGTTCTTATGAAAATTAAAAAAAAAAGATAAATGCTTAGTTCCTTTCTTTTATTTAAAATGCTGATTCTGCCCTTTAATTTAGATTTTTTTTAATTTTTGTTGTTAATTTGTTTTTGTTTTTGTTATTGGTGGTCTACCTGAGACAGAGTCCTACTATCCCAGAATGGCCTGGATCATTCCATGATCATCCTGCCTCAGCCTTCCAAATGCTGGAATTATAGGTATATGCCATGACACCCAACTCTACTGACTAGTTTTCAAGGGAATAAATTGTTTTCTTCTTTTATGTTTCATTGTGAACTTTTGGCCTTTAGCACATTGTTAACCTCAGCTGAACACATAGTTGGACTGTTCAAATAGGCTATGGTCCTTCTGCTATAACCTTAATGCTCTTTGATGGCTTGCCTGCTAATCTAAAATGACAAGGTTTTCTAAACCAGCCTCCATCTGCTCATATGAAATTGGTCATATTGCCTGTAGATTTTTGTTTAGATATTTTGTTTTTCCAAATCTTCTGAGTTTATATTTGGACTATAGTCTGAAGACAGGGGTGACATCATCCTTGTCTGATTCCTCTCAGGGTAGGTAATGAAACTTGGCATTTTAGGACACACATTTTCAATTCTACAGGTCAGCCTTGGTTAAGCAGATTAGAAGCCAACATATTTTCTCCACATCCTCCCACATTCTCCTTGGTGCTCTCTGGCCCTGTGACTGTTTCCAAGGGAAACCCCACAGGACTCTAGAGTGGAGCATGATAGTCTCAAGTTGGGAGTCTCATCTGGTCTCTGCTTCCCATCGTATCGGCACAGAAGGTGGTTAGCTGAACCTACACATCTGTAGATATTACACCCTGACTGCAAGTGCATGGGACTCTCTCTCTCTCTCTCTCTCTCTCTCTCTCTCTCTCTCTCTCTCTCTCTCTCTCTCTCTCTCTCTCCCTCCCCAAGCTATATCTCCACAACAAAGGAATCACAGTTAAGACTGATGTGTCCCACAGGTACTGGAATTTGAAGGCACGTATTGTTGGCTTTCTGCTGTTGAGAAAGGGGGATGGAATACCATCTTACATGCACTGTATCAACAAATCTGGTCCACTCATTCTGGCAGGAAAGGGACTTTATTATTCTTCTGATTCCATAGCCCAGGGAACAGTTACAACCTGTCCAGAGTGTCATGGATTATAAGAAGCAGAACTAAAACCTATGCATAGGCCTTCCCCTTTAAGGATCTCTTTCTAATGCACCTCCCCACCCTAACCACCAATGCCAATAAACACAGTATACTAGATGCATTGGTGAAGTACATTTCTGCAAAAATAACCAACAGTTGTGACACAGTGTGATGACAGCAATGCGAGTGGGCAGAGAACTTGGTAACCTCCCCTCTTCCTAATGTTTACAATCAGGCTTCAGGAAAGGCTATCCAGAAGGAAAGAGGGAAGCTAAGACCTAGGAGATGAGCTAGATTGGGCCAGGAATGCTTCCCTGAAGATGGTATGCAGAAAAGCCTCAAGACATGAAAGGGCTTGAGGAATAGCCATTGAATCTTTGCCAACCCTCCTCATGGAGACGTAAAGCCTATTTGTCTTCCTCCAATCTAGGCTGGCCTTGTCACTTGCTTTGATCAACAAACATGGTAGAAGTGGTGTCTTGTGACTGCCAAGGTGGAGTATTAACAGAGCCAAAGCTTCTGCTTTGACAGGCTTGGAGAGTCCTCTAAGCATCCAGGCACTTGCTATGAGAAGTTCAACCAGGAGAGGCGGTCACCCAGTAGAGAAGATGAGTACTCCATTACAGCCCGTTTTTATGAGCCAACTTGACTATGTCACAGGCCCAGCTATTTAATCCAACAAAATTCTAGGTGGGTCTGTAAGAGTATTTTAGGATGGGACTAACTCTTAAATTAGAAGGGTTGGGAAAAATCCCCCCCACCTCAATGAGAGTAGGTCTTATTCAATCAGCCAAAAACCTGAAAGATCTAACACAGTTGACTCTCTCCTGGGTAAGAGAGAGCTCTTACTCCCTCACTACATTGAGATAGGGACATGGATTTTATGCCCCCACCTTCAGATTCACCTGAAACATTGTCTCTTTTTTCCTAGCTCTTGAGTCTTCTAGCCTTTAGAGGTAACTACTACCTCAACTCCCCTGTTTTCTCAGGTTCTCACATTAAACGAGTAATATCTACTGGGTCTCAGCTCGCCAGTGTATTTTGTTGATCTTGGGGCTTGTCTGCCTTCACAGTCCTGTGAGCCAATTCTTCACTATAAATATTTTCTATACCTAGCCTCTTGGTTCTGTTTCTCTGGAGAACCCTGGCTAATTTATCCTCTGATAGCCTACCTCAGTTGTGCTATTTGCTGCTAGCCATGTGGGCAACGTTCGCATGGCTACGATCCTACAAACATCACGCAGGATAAAAGGGCCGCCCAGCTGAGGACAGCCAACACACAGGATTGATGTCTGGGGGCTTATGATGCAGCAATAGAGAGGGAAATGAGGGTGCTGGTGAGCCAGAGGACGGAAAGCCAGGGTAAGTGGAGCAGAAAGCATAAGGAAGGACAGGGCGGGGCAGCAGAGGAAAGAGCTGGAGAAATGGGCAGTGCTAGCCCATGTAAGGCGTTGTAACGATGGAGGTTTTGGTTCAGAAGCTAATGCTTCATTTGCCCCCAGTTTTCTGCTTTCTGTCTCTCGTTGTCTACTGTTCTGCTTTTAGCTTAAGATTTATTGTCACAGTGGTGTGTGCTATTAAGCATCAAGAATTAACCATTGCCAATAACTAAGTTGATAAACTATATGATTACCATTCCTGTACACACTTCTTGGTGTGTGTTTACACATGTGGAGAGGATATGCATGCTTATGTGTGCATGTACAGGCTAGAGGTCAACTTCGGGTCTCATTCCTTGGGAGACATTTACCTTATGTTTTGAGGCAGTGCTTCTCACTGGCTTGAAGTCACTGATAGGACTAGGCTTGTCCAGCGAGTCTTAGTGATCCGCCTGCCTCAGTGTCCCTGGCTTTGTGATTACAAGTGTGTGCCTTCACACCCAACTTTGTATATGGGTTCTGTAGATCAAACTAAGGTCTTTGTGGCTCACTTTGCTAGCTGAGCTGTCTCCTCAGTACCAGAAATAAGTTCTTAAATCCCTAGACACCAAGAAAACATGTAAACGTGCTAAGACTGGAATCTGACATCCTCCAAAGGTGCATGCTGGGGCCTGGCTGCCAGCTGACGGGCCTTTGTGAGTGATGGGGTCCTAGGGGCTTTGACCCAGTGAGTGGATTAATCCCTCCATGAGTCCTCAATGTGCTGGTACTGTGTGCTGGAACCTAGTCAGGGGGAGTGGGGAAATATGCCTTCCCCCTGGGGCCTTCTTGTTTTTCCTCTCTGCCCTCTGCCACCTTAGGGTAAGTAGCCCTGCTCTGACACACTCTGTCCTCCATGACATTCTGTCTCACCAAAGTCCAGAAATAAAACAGCCAGCCAATAGTGCACAGAAACCTCTTAAAGCTGTGAGTCAGAATGAGCATTTTCTCTTGTAAATAATTTTTCTCAGATATTCGTCACAATGATGAAAAATGACTATCAATGCTTTCAAAACCATTCAGTCTACAATTTGCAGGGAGGCAGAAGGCAGAAATCTTCCAATCTCCATCCTTCCTTTCCAGCTGGCTGGCCAATTCCTCATTTACGTTAGGAAAAACCACAAGCTTGAAGTGTGATGCTATCTTCTGAGTCTTCCTAGTTCTTGATACTTAAAAAGGGAAACCTTTAGACTTAAAAAGATTTAACCCCAATTATGCCTCAAATGCTTGGTTTTTTATCATGGAAAGCCAGAGCTCTCCAGACTGTTCTCTGCTACTGAAGTACAAGCATTTGATGCTTCCTCTCTTTATGTGCCAGACAATGAATATGGAAAGCACTTGTAGAGGCTGCAGCAGTGAAGGGAAGAACAAGTGGTACTAATGGACTGAACAAGATCAAGTTCGGTAGCAGCATCCTGCTGCTATGCCCTATACTGTCAGACACAACACGTCCCGTTAGTATGCTCCATACCATCTGATACAATATATCCTGTTTCTGTGCTCTATACAGTCTGATTCAGTACATCCTGTTACCATTACTATATCACACTATACTATCTGATATAAAAGTCCTATTGCTATGCTCTATCCTGTCTGACACAACAACCCTGTTGCTACGTTTTATACTATCTGATATAATATATCCTGTTACTAAGCTCTATACTTTCTGATAGAACACATCCTGTTACTCCATGCTATACTATCTGATATTAAAAAATCCTATTACTATGCTCTACACTGTCTGACACAGCACACACTGTTACTATGCTCCATACTGTCTGATACAAGTTATATGACACAGTGCACCCCACTGCTGCTATCTACTTGTTAGTACAAATACCATAACTACCACTGTGGTTGCCTACACACGACCTGCACAAGATCAAGCTAGTCAAGATTTCAGAATAGGAGGAAAGGGGCTCACGAGACCCACTCCCTACTGAGGAGCTATTGACAGTTGGTGACTTCTGGGGGAGAAAAACTCAGTTTTCTTTAAGGGTGTAGTCTCTGTATTGTTTTTCTATTGCTGTGATGAAACACCATCACCAAAGCAACTTAGAGAAGGATTTGTTTGGAGCTTATGGTCCAGAAGGCTAAGAGCCCATCACCGTCATGGCAGAGAAGCATGGCAGCAGGCCATGGCAACTGAAGAGCAAGCTGAGAGCTTGCATCTTAAACCACAAATGGGAGGCAGAGAGAGTGAACTTGAAATGGTGAGAGTCTTTGAACTTGGAAAAATCTGTCCCCAGTGGCGTATTTCCTCCAGCAAGGCCATATTTCCCAAGGCTCCTTATACAGTGCCAATAACTGGGGACCAAGTATTCAAAAGCCAAAGGCCATGGAGACATCTATCATTCTAACGACAGCCCCTGATTGGCCAGCTGTGTTCCAGTGATGACTTCACACCTATTAGAACATGAGCAGCACAGTGAGTAGCACAAATTAGACCTGGAGGGTTATAAATAAAATCTTTTTTAAGGACATGAAGCTGAGAAGGGGTAACAGGTGGATCTGGGAGAAGTCAGAGGGAGGAGTGGGAATGAGTATGATCAAAATACATTGTATGTCTATAGGAAATGCTCAGAGAATAAAAATTACATTTTAAAGAAATGCTATATCCCCGAAGATCAAGGTTATTCCCATTTCTCAGGATGCACTTGATGCTAGCACGAGCTCCTTTCAGATCACTTCACCAGTGTCTTCTAACCTGTCCTCACTTTGTTTTGAATGCTACATATGCTGAACCTCTTTGAAAAGTTCTACAGTTGTGAAAGTGGCCTATCACCCTGTGTGACAGACCTATTCTTAAACCTGACTAAGTGCTTAACTTAGAGTGAAAAAAAAAATCTCTGAAATTAAAACCAGAATGGCAGATGGCAGATGGCAGATACACTTATCCTTTGGGGCCAAATCTACTGATTGCCTATATACTATGTAAATTTGAAAGACTCAGACAGTCTTAACAGGAAAGAATGCTGGCCTGAGTGGGTGTGTGTTGTGTGAGAGTATGTGTGTGTGTGTAAGTGTGAGTGCTGTGCATGTTGTGTGAGTGTATGTTGTATGAGTGTATGTGTAATGTAGTGTAATGTGTGTGCTGTGTGAATGTGTGTAGTGTGTGGTATGGTGTGTGTGTGTGAGTGCTGTGCATGTTGTGTGAGTGTGTGTTGTATGAGTGTGTGTAGTATGTGTGTGAGTGTTGTGTGTGTTATGTGAGTGTGTGTAGTGTAGTATAATATGTGTGTGTGTTGTGTGAGTGTGTGTAGTATGTGGTATGGTGTAGTATGTGTTGTGTGAGTGTGTGTTGTATGAGTGTAGTGTAGTGTAGTGTAATGTGTGTGTTGTGTGAGTGTGTGTAGTGTGTGGTGTTGTGTGTGTGTGTAAGTGTGAGTGCTGTGTGTGTTGTGTGAGTGTGTGTTGTATGAATGTAATGTAGTGTGGTGTAATGTGTGTGTTGTGTGAGTGTGTGTAGTGTGTGGTGTGTGTGTGTGTGTGTGTGTGTGTGTGTGTGTGTGTGTGTAGTGTGCCTGGGGGATGAAGTAGAAAACAGTGGGCCAGAATATGAACCTGGTAATTGCTCTGACTGTGAGAAATGAATGGTGACTATGGAGATGGAGTAAAAGAAGACTATAAAGAAGCTTGGAAGGGTGAAGCACTCAAAGCAGGCCTCATTGTGTACTAAAGAGAATTAAATGAAGTTGGAATAAATGCAGATTCCACACACATAAACAAATCATCTGGCTGCTCCTAGCTTACTCCTTGCAAAGGTGAACTGGCTGGTTTCTGAGGCAGAAAATGATGGGAAGATCATTGAAAACAACCCTCCCTAAGCAAAACAAACAGCAACTTGTATGTGCTAAAATATAGTTTTTAAACTATCTGAGGGCATGGATACATAGAAACAAAAATAAACCAAACACTATAAAGGGCTAAGCCTTTCAAGAGAGAAGACTCCTGAAGCTACAGGATGAGAGTAGAATAGCTCCACACAGACACAGTGCAGAGGGGTCAGCCAGGTGTTTATCGAGGCTAGAAGAGCATGTGATTCTAGTGGCATGACCATTAGAAGCCCAAGGAATTCCATACAGAATATACCCTCCTGAATCCTCAGCCGAGATTGGGCAGAGGCAGCAGAGAGGAACCATGATGAGGAAGATGCGTCTGGGGATTTTTCCAAGGGCAGATGTGGGTAATGGGGCTGAGGGAAACTGAGACATATTAGAGACCACATCAGTCTTAGAACTAAGTTACTGACACAGAGATTCAAACTTCCTGGATTTTCTTAAGTAACAATGTGATGTTAGTGATTATAATGTTGAAGAGGTGACTCGTGATGGGCACCTATGCTATCAGGGTAGGGCCTAGTCATTCAACGCCAGGCAAGTGATTGTAAAGGTGGAACTTCTGACCAACCTAACACAAGAAGAGGGCCTGAGGATGTCAACTTATCTCGGTGACAAGGCAATCCAGTGAATCTCTGCTGAGGGGAAATCACTCATCTCAAACACAGCTATTACCCTTTATCAGGAGCTGGTTCCAAACTCTGCCTCACATCTTTCATATAGAGTAGTGTTTATAATCTACACACATCCTCTCTGCATTATATACCACACCTAATAGAGTGTAAATGCTATATAAATAGTTGTTACACTGCATTGTCCAATAAATAGAATTATTTAAATTTATTCATGCTCAGCATAGGGGTTTTGATTATCTTTTAGGCTGTTTGGTTTCATTTTGGTGAGAGGCGTTAAGCCCAGGGCCTTGAACATGTTGGCCAAGAGCTCTGCCATTGAGCTAGGTCCTCAGGCTCTGGAGATAAGATCCAATCTTGCCTTGAACTTGCCATATAGCCCAGGCTAGCCTCTGACTCATAACTTCCCTCCTCAGTCTCTCAAGTGCTGGGATTGTGGGCATACATCATCATGCCTGGCTGAAAGATATTTTTGACCTATATTGGAATTTTGATCCATGTTAATGGAATATATGACATGGAAGGTTGGCTATGGTTCTCAGCCAGTGGTGAACTGGCTAACACAAAATCTAAACCCTATTCAATTTCAAACCAAATTAAGCCAGCACCTACACAAGCAAGGCCATAAGAAACATTGTTTTATCTCTATTCTCCCTAATTCAAATGTTCTCATATGGTCAAAGGTATTAAAATGTGGGAAAAACCAGTGATGTGATCTGCAACTAAGAGAAGACTTAGTCAGCATGAACAGAGCTGAAGATAGCCCAGCTGCTGGAATTATCAAACCAGAACATTGAAATTTCTGTAACAAAGTGGAAATGAGGCAAAAACATAAAATTGCCCTTTTCATAGACAACAAGATTGTGTTTGCTCAGAACACCATGGTTCTCAGATAGACAGCAAAAACACAGGCAACAAATGAGTTTATGTATAAGAAAATACAGTGTTAGAAATCAGAAGTGCTGACCATGGTCATGCACACCTTTAATCCCAGCACTGGGGAGGCAGAGGCAGACAGAGCTCTGTGAGTTTGATGCTAGTCTGTTCTACATAGAGAATTCAGGCCAGTCAGGGCTTCACAATGAGACCCTGTCTCAAAAACTGAAAAAGTACAATTAATTGTTCCTCAGTTTTATCCGTGCAAAACATTAATCAAAGAATAAAAGAGGCCAGAGTAGCAGCTACTTTGGGCAATGGTATTAATTGGCAATGGACTGAAGGGAGAGTGCTGAATGCTGGATTGTCTTAATGTTGACAGAGATGATATGACATGGGTGTGTAAATTTGTAAAATTTAAATAAGCTATTCATTTTAGATTTATATACTTTCCTGTATATAAACTATATCTCAATTGAAAAACCAGTGAGTGGGCCTGGCTCCATACCTACAGTCCCAGCTCCTTCTCAGTGAGTCCTGGGACCTACCACAAAGACGAAAGATCACACAACCTTGTTGGTGTCTACTAAGAAAAGGGGAAAAAGAGTAACTACCACTGCACTGGTGTAAGAATTAACGCACTCTATCTGATTCCTATCTTAATTCATTTTCTGTTCCTGTAATAGAAACCTTGAAGCTGGGAATCTAATTTTAAAAAAAAGGTTTACCTTGGCTCATTCAAAATTCCAGCATGCATCTGCTCTACTTCTGGTGAGAGCCACATGCTGTGTCACATGAGAGGATGTTGAACATGGATTGGGGGAGGGGAAAGACAAAGAGCTGAATTGCATTACAGCAGTCCACTCTGTGAGAAGTATAATTCCTACAATAACAGTCTCTCAGGAGAGACACAGTCCCTGCTAAAGACCTCACCTCCCAACACTACGACATTGTCAACCAAATTCAGCACAAGTTCTGCAAGGGTCAAATCACATCCAAAGCACAACAATCCCTGAATTCCCACAGCTGGAAAATTGAGATGATTTTATTTTTCTGAAATATAGTAAATAAGATATATTGCAAAGACTCACTTATAGATTGGTTGGTTGAATGCAGACCCCACTTTCTATAGGGAGTAATGTCCTAAATGGCCCTAAGCACACAGGATAGCCTACAAAAGCTCAAAGGAAATCAAAATACCTAAAGATTGCAATAGAACATGTTTGTGAAGTAATGCTCTTACCACTGTAGAAGCCAACTCCACTAGAAATGTAGTGATTTTTAAAGGCCTTCGATTGTCTCTCTCTGATAAAGAACAGTCCTATGGGAAGCAGGGAGAGGAGGGACATATTCTGCTGTGTTTCTGCAGAGGAAGTCTGGGAGCTGTTGGGGACTCACTGAGTTCATATTGGAATGGTCACATTCCTTTTCATGACGAGCAGATGTGCACGGCTGATTTTATCATATGCCTGACCATGATTCCAGGTGCTTTGGGATCTGCCAGGAAGTCCTCCCTGAGGGAATCACAGTGAAGAGAGCAAAGGGTTAGCAGTACAGCTAATACTTCTCATTCTTTTCTGTGTGGTCCTGAGTTATCAGCATCTACACCGCCCCCCCCCCAGGCCTCTGGGTGCTGAGATCTAAGAATGAAGTCATGTCTACAAACTCAAAGCTACAGACAAGAAAACAGTCATCTCAGTTCCAGTGACCACTAACTGCAGTTACCATCAACTAGTCTAATATATTCTACTTACTTGATTTTAAAATAACTAACCACTGAACATATCAAATCTCCTTTGCCCCAGGGATTAGTTTTTACAGTGCAAATACACTTTCTTGAAGTTGCTACGAGGACGTGAAAGCTCGCCTTTTTCCTCTGCAAGGGGGTGAGAATGCCCACTGGGGGATATAATGGCTGGCAGTCAGGGACACGGGCTGCTGACAGTTCAGGAAATGCAAGTGACATCACCCCAGTGTGAGGACATTAGTCTCCAAAAGTCTCCCCTTGTTTCTGAGTCAGAGACAGGCGGGCTTCAGGGAGACTGAGTGTCCCTGTGTCATAGAGCAGGAGGCTGAGAGGTTCCCAAAGATCACCTGGGCCGCTCACTCCGTCCTGGTTTGTCCTAACATTAATCAAGGACTTGCTCACAGACAGGGTCAGCAGGAGACTGAAAAGCCTCCAGTATGACAGGTATCAGATGCTCTGTAAAGAAGCAGTGCTTGTGATCCTACTGAGAATCCTCAAATGCTTCTTCCAGAGGCCCAGGGGGTGAATGGCCTGGCCATGTTGCCAGCATACCTCAGCTTCCCCCAGGGTCAGGGCTCCTCCCCTGGCAAGTGTCAGGAAGCAATGACTACTGCACTCATTTTTCTGATGAACAGCCCTAGCTTTACCCTCTCAGTTCCAAGGCATCTGGTAAATGACTAAAATCACTGAACCTTGGTTTTCTCAAGATGGTGTTGTGACAGAGCTCTGACTTTGGGTGCCTGGATCAAATACAATAGTTGTCAAAAATGGGCGTGGGCCAGGGAGATGGCTCAGTGGGTAAAGGTACTTCCTGCCAAGCCCAAGTTTGGTTTCCTGGGCCCACATGGTGAAGGACAGAACTGACCCCTGCAAGTTGTCCTCTGACCTCCACACATGGCTATGGCTACACATGTAGTCCCTGCCACACTACACCCAAATAAATAAAGTTTATTTTTAAAATTAAAATTGTGTCATGGTGAATGATGCAGACCCCTCTAGAATGTGAAAGAGACTACACCCAACAAGCTCAGACCCACATATGGAAACTTTGGACATCACTTCCATCTGTCTTCCCATAGATAACATGGGAACTCTGGAAGGAAGCTTCCAGAAAAGCTTGCCGAACTCACTCAAGGACTAAAGTTAGCAAAAGCTCAAGTGAAAAGTCCATTTCTGTTCTAACTCTTACATATCAGCAATCCAAAACTTTCGGCTCTCAGCCCTGCTCCCAAACGTGTGGGGATCTCAGGCAAGTTAGTTAATGGCTCACTCATAAAGCATTGGCAATAGACTTGTATTTCAAAGTGTGGTTGCAAGAATGAAATGAGCTCATAAGTACCAAGCATGGGACTTAGTTAGAAAGAGCAGCAGTCAGTGACAACCCAGAAGCAGAACAAGTGAGTCAAGTCTTCACTGCTTTTCCAAGCTCACACACAACCTCTGGGTACCATAACAGCAAATCACTGCCAGTGAGTCTGCCACTGTATCCGTTTTCCATAGACAGCACCTAGGTTTGTTTCTACATTGCCTCTGCCTTATCTTAGGCAGCCATACCAGCATCTGGTCCAGCCTTGGCTTCCCATACCTGCTGCAGCCCACATCACAAGGCTCACGGCTTGGGAGAGGGAGAGTTAGACTCCAGTATGCGGGCAAGTCATGGGGTATCCAAACTTCACCTCCTCATCCATGCAAGGCAGACAACAAGGCCTGGGCACTGGGAGGCTAGAAGGATGGGTGGGATAAGGTCTGGAAGGTGCACAGCACTTTAAAAACTGGACAAGTTTAACAGCCTAATCCAAGTTTTGGCTTAACTATAACACTGGGTGAAATTGCTTAGAAGTTTCTACAAATTAAAATTGTAATTTGGGACCAAAACAAAGGAAAATATTAACATTAAATGGTGATGGTGTTGGGGATGGGCAAAAACAAGAGAGATGGCTCAGCAGTTAAGAGTGCTTGCTTACTCTTCTAGAGGACCAGAGTTTGGCTCCCAGACCATGTTTCTCATTTGCTTGTAGCTCTAGCTCCATGGGATTCAACACCCTCTGCTAACCTTTGCAGATAAACACACACACACACACACACACACACACACACACACAGAGAGAGAGAGAGAGAGGGGGGGGGAGGGAGAGAGAGAGAGAGAAATATCTCTAAATATTCATATAGTGGGCTGGAAAGATGACTCAGTAGTTAGGAGCCCTGGCTGATCTTTCAGAGGACTTGGGTTTGATTCCCAGCCCCCATTTGGAAGCTCACCATCTATAACTATAGTTCCGGAGGCTCAAATACTTTCTTGTGGTCTTCTCAGGCAATGCATGCACATGCTGCACATGTAAGCAAAGCACTCACACACATAAAATTATATATTCTTCCCCAAAGAAAGACAGCTAGAGTTGTCACAGACAAGTTAAGAGGAGTGTGACTGAGCCACTTGGGTGCTTCCAGTGACGATTACAGCATACCTCATCTTCCCAGGCCCCGTTCATCTTTCAGGGAATGTCAGTTACTCAGAAGAGCAGCAGGGAGTTTGCAGGGATGGGGAAGTGTCTCAGTGGTTAAAAGTACTTGCAAGGGTTTCCAGCACCCACATGGTGGCTCACAACCATCCTTAACTCCAGTTCCAGGAGCTCCAGAGCCCTCTTCTGGCTTCTGCTGGCACCAGGCATGCAGATAGTGTATATACAAACAAGAAAAGCACTCATGCATGTAAAATAAAAGTGATCTTTGTAAACAAAAATACCTAGTTTTGATAAATATTACCAGATCAGGAAAAATAAGCCTTCTGTTTCCTTGAAAAGATGATGGCTTGTTCCTGTATTCCCTGTGTCAGAGGCGGCACCAACACCATGTCAACTCATAAACCAATGACATCACTTTCTCCGGACTCCATTTGTAGCACTCATGTGGTTGCTCAACTCATCCACTGTAAAAATGGACTCCCTCGTTCTGACACAAACAAAGGACAAGCTCAGGAGTCCACACTGGGTCTTTACACACCCTAGTCCCAGCCATGAAAAGTGTTCTGAGGCAGCTTGTTTGACTGTGGACAAAAAGCAATGCTGAGTTTGTTGGTTTCATAAGACCTCATTAACCATCGGGCATTCACTAAATTTCCCAGTAAGGCGGACAAGAAGCCCCTGCATCCCTAGCCCAAGGCTCAAGAAAGAAGTAAAGGCCTCAGTGGCAGGAAAGTAGGGTTATATTTGGTATGTGATCTGGGTAGGAAGTGAAATGTTGGTGTTAGAGATGGTGGTAGAATTAGGGGTGAGCAAGGGATGAGATGGAGTATGACAGGGTGAAAGGTAGTATTTTGGTGTGTGTGTGTGTGTGTGTGTGTGTGTGTGTGTGTGTGTGTGTGTGTGTTTTAAATAGGGATCTTTCTGTTTTGTTTTATTTTGTTTTTTATTTTTATAACCAAGTCCATTTAAATGAAAACAAACATTTATAGACAATATTTGGGAATTTGGGCGTCATTCTTTCCAAACTACTTCCTGCTGGTAAGGGGCGCTGTCATGGGGGATTCTAAGAAGATGCAGAAATCCTGGGGTGGAAAGGTAGTATTTTGAATGATAGGATTAGTGCTAGGGCTTGGCTGAGACTAGAGGACCAGGCAAGGATGGTTCTGGGTAAAGAGTGGATGAGGACATAGACAGAGGTGTTTCTATCTTGGGAAGAGAGATAAGAGGGTTGCTTGGGGTCATCAGGGGCTGAGGTTTGGGATTTGGATAAGGATGCCCAGCCACGCTGGCTTGAGGTTTCATGATGGATGGCAGGGCAGGCTCAGCGATAGGCTCAGGTCCACCCTGTGTATTACTTGGCTCTCTTTTTATTTTATTTTTTTTTAATTTAAACTAGAAACAATCTCATTTTACATATCTATCCCAGTTCCCTACCCCTCCCATCCTCCCACCAACCCCCCCACCAACCCCTACATCCTACCCTCCATCTACTCCCCAGGGAAAGTGAGGACTTCCATGGGGGATCATTAAAGTCTGTCACATCATTTGGGGCAGGGCCCAGCCTTGTATCTAGGCTGAGAGAGTTTTTAAAGCTGAAAGTCTGAGCCTAATTACTTGAAGTCAGGGCTTATGTCCTCAGTTGCATCTCAGGATCTACCCTATCACATGGCCTGGAGTCACCCCACAGCTACACCAAGACATCATCTGTGTTGGTGCCCCTCTCTGCCTTCCTGGGGATTTTTCCTTCTGTCTGAAAGAGCCAGCTGGCAAGTACCCAGGAGTTCTCAAGGCCTGTCACATGGGCCTCGAGTCTAGCAGGCCAGGCAGATGTGGTGGGTTTGGGGCTCTGTGACCTGTGATGAAGCCACACCAGGAGAGAAGAGGCAGGGAAATTGGAGTCAAGAGGATCTGTGTCCTGTCTTGAGCAATTAATTCCTTGGTCCTCATCTAGAATGGGGTTTTTCATTCTTATCTGCCGGGTTTGGATACTGAAGGAATAATGAATGTGGAGAGAGCTTCCCAAGGCTGTAAAGCAGCACCAGCAATGAGCATCCATCATCTCTGCACGGAAACCAGAAGGAAGCTGCCAGCTGGAGGATGTCCTGCCCCAGGTCACTCAGAGGAAGAGCTTCAACCCTGTGGGTCTCCAGTTCCTCAACCCATACTGGCTTTAACAATTTAGTCTCAAAGAGGGCAGAGCAGGAAGTGATCTGGAGCAACATTTTCATCATCCAGCCACTGTAACGGACACTGGAGAAGGAAGCTCATCCCTGCCTATTCTCTCGCCCTGCTTTCTGTTTCAGCCATGATGTTGGCACATAATGGTTTAAGTTTCAGTGACAAGTGCATCTGGGACCTTTCTGAATCCAAACAGGTGTTCAGGAGTTCCAGAAGCTGACAAGCTGACAGCCATGGTTGACCCAGCAAAAAGACTGAGAGACAGTCACCCATGATAGTCTAGGATGCTCCTCAGTCCAGATTGTTCTCCCATTGCATTCCTAAATTTCACCATTAGAAAGCCATTCCCTTTGCCCATCATTGTATAACAAAAAGACCCCAGTGTACAGTCTTAAGTCCTGAAACCAGCAAAGCCTTTGCTCTACAGCACTTCTTTCCAGTATCCTATTATGGCCATTTTCTCTGTGCCCAATTCTTGTCTAACAGGTGGTCACATTCAGTATCCCAACATCTCCATCTGTAGCCCAGATTAAGCCCCTTGTGCCCAAGGCCTTACAGTCCTATGTTTTCCCAGATCCCCATGTGACCCATAATGATAACTTCAAAACAATATGTCCATGGGAAGTTGGCACCTGTCCCTATTTCCTTCAGATACTCCTTGCCATGGTTTACATACAGTTAACATGCCTTGCCTAAAAGTTCATACACATTGAAATTGAATCCCCATTAAGAGGTAGTAAGAGAGTAGAAATAATTGGACTAGATTTTTATTATTTCATCTAGGGTCTAACCATGTAGCTCAAGCTAGTTTCAAACTTGTAGCAATCCTTTTGCCTCACTGTGCCTAACTACAGTATTTAGGGATGGGGTCTTCTAAGTACTCAAGATTAGATAAGGTCAGTAGAATAGAGTTAGGTGAGGACCTTATCAAACAAAAGAGATCAGAGGATATAGATGGATGGACAGAGAGACAGACATGCACACACGCACGTACACGTACACACACACACACACACACACACACACACAAACACACACACAAACACACACACACATACACACACACACACACACACACCTGATATCTTGCATGGCATCCTGTACTACATCAGAACTCTGCCAATAAGAAGGTCATGGCCTTACCTACTGATGCCTGCATAAGCAAAACGAGCCTTTTCCTTCTGAGTACTTTGTTATAACAAGAAACGAATGGCTAACCTTTCTCCAGGTTCCATGATAATCTGTCTTACTCTCCCTTGCTTTTACTCTCTCACTTTTCAGTTCCCTTCACTTCACTTGATTCACCTGATCTGCTCAGATCCAGTCAATTTCCATCCAGTACCTGCTGCAACATCTCACACAAGGTCCCCTCTCCTTCAGTCATGGACCTATAGGGGCCCAGGCTTGGCTGGGGTGCAGCACTGATCATGCTGCTCCTAGATCCCCACATCTTTAACCGCTGTCTTTCAGCCATGGACCACAGTCCCTCACCACCTGGCCCTAGCCTGACCCTGTCTAGCATCTTCTCCTGCACAGTGAACCTCCATCCAGCTCCAGGTTTGGCATGCATAAATGCTCAGTTATCATTTCCAGTCTTGTTTCCCTTCTGCTTCTGCAGGCCAGCTCCTATTTCTCTTTACTGACTCATATCAAGATCTCCTCTCCCCTGACCTCCAGGAGTAAGTAGACTGTATCGTGGTCCCCAAAGCTATTCAGATCTTGAATCCTGAGCTTGCAATGTCACATTAAAAGGCAAAAAGAGCTTCACTGCTGTGCTGAAGTTAGGGACCATATGATGGGGGTGCATTGACCACTTTTTCTACTGTTGTGATCAAATATCCGGCAGAAGCAGTCAAGGGAGGGAGGATTTAATTTGGCTCACAGTTCAAGAGGATTTGCTCCATCATGGTGGGGAAAGCATAGCAACCCCATGGCGGCAGGAGTGGGTATCAGGCATTCCCCATCTTTACCTAGGGGGAAAGGAATCAGAGCAGACAGGTAAGAGGGTGGAGCTACAAAACCCCAAGCTTATCACCCTTACCCCAGCCAGTGACTGGCTTCTATGAATGAGGCTTCTCTTCCCACATTTCCACCATCTTCCAAAACAGTGCTACTTGCTGGGGGTCAAGTGTTCAAACAAATGAACCTACCAGAAACATCCAGACCCCAGTACAGAGTACTCCTGGGTTGTCCACTTAGCCACACAATCACTGGCCCTTAAGCCTTGCACTTAAATTTCAGAACAATACTTTGATATTGAATAATCCTTCTATATGCTGTGAAGATGTGCTTCTTTCATAGTTAATAAAGAACAGACTAGTCAACAGGTAGGCAGTATTTCCAGGACAGAGAGAACACTGGGAAGAAGAAGGGCAGAGTCAAGGAGTTCCGAGGAGATGCAGAGGAGGAGATGAATTTGCCATACTGAGATAAGGTGCCAAGCCACATAGACAGAATTGAAGTTGTAAGAGCTAGTTAGTAACAAGCCTAAGCTATTGGCTGAGCATTTATAATTAATGATAAATCTCAGTGTAGTTATTTGGGAGCCAGCTTGTGGGACAGAGCTACGTTCCAGGACAGAGAGAAACTCCAGTAACTCCCTTTAAAATGTTCCTTTCCCCAGAGACTATTAATAAGTTGATTTGCAGGTCCAAGGGGGGTCACACTTAAGGAACCTGAGAGTTTCTCCAGCTTGACACTGAGCCATGAACACTGCCAACTACCTTCTAGGTTGCCATGTTCTTCCATCCTCACAGAAGCCTCAGGGTTTTAAATCTGTCCCTTCCTTGACCATTGCTTGTGAGCCACTGGAAGAGAGTGTGGGCTGTGATCGATCTTAACCTTCATGGGTTAATTCTCTTCCATCCAGCAAGATTCTGAGAATCATTTCCAGGAGACTTCCGGGAAACAGGCTACTTCCTTCTTAATAGGAAGTCTGAAAAAGCTGTGCCTCTCCACAGGGTATAGTCCCTTCTGCTGCTGGGGCCGTCATCTGACCAAAGTGGGGAACCAGTTTCAGAGGAAGCTGGCGCTGGAATAGCAGAGTGAAGATATGGTAAGAGACCAGGAGCTGTTGTGTTGCCACAGGAAGGGCCAATCCCAACCCTTGTCAGCTCCACACATGCACATGACTGGTTAGAGCATGAGACACAGATGAAGGAAAAGGTGTTGCTTGAGTTATTTGTGATCAAAGGCCTATGGCTGGCTGGACATCTCTGTCCTGGGAGACTTGTATTGTAATGTCACTTCCTGCTTCTTGTTAGCCACCCAGTGTTTTCTAGCCCTGGCCATGTTGGAGGAGAGCCTTTTCCTTTTATTTTGTAGATAGAGAGGCAGACAGATGAATCTCTGTCCAACTTCTGGGCACAAGTGGGAAGTACAGGGCCTCTACTGTCCCTATGACTTTAGTGGAAGGGAAGAATTACCAGCTACCAGAATAGTTAGACCTCCGGCCGAGAGCTCCTTTCCAAGGCACTGGCTGAGCTTGAGTAACTCTCTTCAGATAGATGCTCCCGCTGCAGTGCATGGCAGAGGCGAACATTCCAAGGAGACTTTGCTGTAGTGTATGGTGAAGGCAAACATTCCAAGGTGACTTTGCTGCAGTTCATAGTAGAAGCGAACATTACAAGGAGAACCTCTAGTCAAGGCAACTGCCATCTTGTCCTGGCCTTCCAGCCGTTTGTCTGTCTGTGCAGACAATGACAGAATATTACAGAACCGAACAGTGGCAAAGAATAGGCTCTGGGAGCCAGCAGTGTGTGGGTGATGACCACACCTTTGGCACTGACTAGTGTATCACCTCTAACTCCCTTCCTAATCCTCAGCTTCTCAGGGTACAAAATCACAGCAGCGATGTCCCCTACACAAGACTGGCACTACTGTCCAATGGAAGCTCCACTTTCCAGACACACAGTAGGCAGTATATAGGTGGTAACTCTTGCAGACATATGTTATTATTCTTGGAGTGTGTGGGGGGGGGAGGTGTTATCTGTTTCTCTTAATCCATCTCTATTATTCTTTTATTTTTGAAAATGATGTAAATGAATCAGTACACATGTAGCTCTTGAACTGACATATTGGCATCTTCCACTCAGTGTGACTTCAGGGTCCATGGAAACAGTTGAGTTTTAAATATCTTTTTTACTGGGAAAAAAATTCATACAATATATTCTGATCATGCTTTTGCCTCTCCCAACTCCTTCCAGACTCTTCCCACCTCCTCATGCACCAAACTGCACACACAACCTTTCTTTCTCTCTCTATCTTTAGAAACCAAACAGGCAAACAAAAACAAAAAACAATTAAAAAAACAGAACAAGCATAAGTAACATATACACAAACACAAAGCCAAACCAAAACCCATAAAAGCAAAAAAAAAAAAAAATTGAAAAACATAATATACGAGCAAAAGACTAATGAGACCCCAATAAATAAATAAATAAATAAATAAATAAATAAATCCCAAACAAAGCAATATGAGGCAAAAAGTCTGAGTTCATTTTATATTGGCCATCTCCTGCTGCTGGCCCTTACGTGTGTATGTATCCAGTGACACTCCATTTGGAGAAAATTAATTTTTCTGTTGTAAGTAGGTATCAATTGAAAATAGTTTCTTTGTTAGGGGTAAGGGTTCATGTCCACTTCTGGAGTAAGGAAGTTTTAGAAGTACACAACACAGCAGTCGGTCCTCAAATTTCTGATGAGAGTTAAGCAATGCCATTCTGGAACAGGGCCCAGGCCAGGCTGCCACAACACTAGGGGCATAGTGACTTGCCAACCATCTGGACTGTTACTCAGCAGAAAAGATAGCCCAGAGCTGGAACCCCGTGAAGCAGGCAGAGAAATGGTCATCTGACAGTGAGATTGGGGAGCGGCAACCATCAGTCTTGCTGGAGCTCTGTTCACATTCCCATGGGAGGTGCTGGTCATTGGAAGCCACAGGTGGGCAAACAGCATGTAGTCTCACCTCTCAGATAGAATCCTGGGTACAGAGGCCCAGAGAGGCTACAGAAGGTAGGGCTATGCTAGCATAGGTCTAAGGGTTCCTGATCCTCAAGTCCATGGCTCTGATCCTTGGGGGAATCATGACTAACGGTGTTGGGTTTGCTATGACAGGTCATATTTCTCTAGATTTATTTGTTTGTTTGAACTAAAGTGTCCTTTCCGCAGTCATAGGGCAAAACTGTGGAGGAGGCACAGAAGCCCCATTGCCCTCAGCCTCCCTTTCATACCTCCCTCCCTTTCCCACACTCGGCTATCACCAGGCCTCAGGGCTTCCCAGCTGCCCACTCTCAGCTCCCTTGCCAGTTTTCACTGTCTTCTTTAAGTATTTTAGGAGATGTTTACATACCGTCTACCTATTACCCCTACCACCACCCCACATACCTGACTGTAAGCTCCATAAAAGAAGATACTCTACTCAGGGCCAGAGCCCCAGTACCTCTAAACAGTGCCTACCATATACTATATACTTATTATGTATAAATATATATATATATATATGTATATGTACACTTATTATGTATAAATATAAACACTGCCTACCATATACTATGTGCTTATTATGTATAAATATGTATATATATATGTATATATACACTATTATGTATAAATATAAACACTGCCTACCATATACCATGTACTTATGTATAAATATATATATGTATATGTATATATACATTATTATATATAAATATAAACACTGCCTACCATATACTATGTACTTATTATGTATAAATTATATATTTATATATTTATTTATTATGTATAAATATGAATAGTGCCTAGTATATACTAGGTACTTGATGAATATTTCAAAAACCCAAGTCACTTACACAGAAGTAATGGAGACTTGCCATGTTCCTTCTTGAGGTGTAACAGAACTGCAAGAGGGGAGGACCCTTCAAGAGCAGAAGTGTGCTTGGGAGGAAGAAAAAAGATTTGCTAAGCCCTTGCTAAGGGCCAAGCACCAAGCTAGGTAATAAACATACATTATCCATGACAATGGCTGTGCATGGTAGATGCCCTGTGACAGGTTAATAATTAAGCCAGAGCAATTAGTCTCTATTAAAGGAACTTAAGAAATGGGAGATATAAAAAGGAGTTTTAGTCTGAGATGGAATTTTCCAAGTACCTATCTTGGCACACTATAGGCAAAACTTACCCTGCCCACTTGTAAGAGGGACTGCTTTAAACATCACAGCTTCTCAGTTATGATTACAGGGACTGTCACTGCCCAGGTAGGAGTTCTTCAAGACAACGGGGCTTCCATACACCTTCTCTTGCAGACATAAAGTATGAATGGAAGATCCTTTGTTAAGACATTGTCAGGATGAAACTGTTGACTCCTTTCATATAGAAAAATGACTCTGAGGAATTTTAAAGACAAAAAGTAGCCAAAATATGTCTAGCAATACCTGAGAAATAATTTAGGTGTGATTTTTGTCAGCTATGTTTGACTTAAACCGGATTCATCAGAAACTTATGTGGTGGCTTCCAGTGAAGCTAGTACGTGACTGTGCTGCTAACCTTCATTAAGCTCCAGCCATGGGCTAAGATCATTTCCACTGGGAAATGGTCTCTAGTCCTGAGATTAGCAGGCACAAGAATGAAGTTGAGAAAGCAGCCTAGAGACAAATAATGTCTTCCAAGGACCTGTTTCTGAGAGAAGACCCAAGAACCAATGAAAAGAGACAGACTAGATAGCTACCTCCAGAATTAAACTTAGCCCTGATAAAGACCTCTCTACGAGAGCTCAGCTGGCGTTCAGCGTTTCTATGGCCAGAGTAATCCTTTCCCAATTCCCCTACTTTTAGCAACTGTGAGGCATTACATTTATCCTTTCCCTTGCCCACCAATGCACTTCTAGGATGTGTCAATCAGGTGGCTTCCCTTCTCGGCCTTTGGATCTACAAATGAAGAAAAGCCACACCAGAGAAGTCTTGTTGGAATATGATAACAATCATATGCCCTTAGATTTCAAGCTTGGTGTCATCTTTTGATGTGAATTAGTGATGGGAAGCTAGAATGAGAATAAGCATATGTACATATGGCAGTCATGCGAATAATGTGAGCCAAAGGATTCACTTAAGTAGACTGAAAAGAAAAATGTCCCCAGTCTTCCATTCCTCCTTCTGCCTAGACCCTCTCTAATGGTACCTTCTAGCATCTCCCATGGATAGTTGGAGTTTATTTCTCTATCCTTGACCCTTGGTGGGCCTTGTGACATATTACCAAGCTGAAGGGTCAAGCATTGGTTTGGTGAGGGCCACTCTCTGCTTCCAAGGTGGTATCTTTTTGCTGTGTCCTCAGAGTGGAAAGTGAAAGGGTCAGAGAGGAGTTCTCTCTGAAGTGTCTTTCATAAGGGCATTCATTCATTCATTCATTCATTCATTCATTCATTCATTCATAAGAGAGGGGCTTTAATGGCTGCACCACTTCCCAGAGGCCTCACTCTTATAACTACTGTGGGAATAAATTTCACTATGGATTTTGTAGAGGACTTACTCAAACCACAGTACCATATAAACAAGATCAATGATCAATGGAAAAATTGTGGCCCTATCAGCTCCCCTGTTCTGGCTGAAATCTAGACAATCCTCATTCCTGAAAGATGGGAGCCAACAAGCCCTAAGCTGACCTTCTACCATAAGCACGGTCAGTTGAGATCAACTGAGTCTGCCCCTCGCTTGACCTTTACACAAAAGCTACTGTAATGAGATCACCAATATCAGCAGTAATTTGTTAAACAGCAACAGCTTACTGGTGTATTTTTCTTCAATTATTTCCTTACTCATCAGATCTTTTGTTTCAAATACCGGTGCCTCCTTGTCTGCTACCATCTTCCTTGATGTTTAACCTTGCTTTGTGTCCTAATATTCTGCTTATTTGGGTCCTGTCCCTTCTTTTCACGTGTTCTGCTTCCTGCGCATGAAAAAGGCCTTGGAAGGATGCAGTTAGGGTTATCATGGCCTGGAAAATGCAAGCACAGTGGTGATTGAAAGAGTAGTGACAAGTGTGTGGCATCCTAAGTTGGCAGAACTGGAAGAGAGAGCCATCGGACTTCTGCACTTTACAAGAGTCTATTTTCTTCTCTCCACCCTCTCCACTCTGGCTGGAGCTTTCCAGATAATAATAACATCCATTGAATCTCCTGCTTAGCTGGCTAAATGGATCTCTATGTCCCAAGAAGAACATTCTTAGTTTTTCAAAGTGAATTAAGTTCTTCATGAGACTCCTTCCTGCCTATTCTGACCTCCTTTCTCCTCTTCTCTTACCTCCAATCCTGTCTCTAGGCCCCAGTAATAATCCCCCAAACTCTCCCTGCTCCTTAAGTTCCCATTGCTTTGCACACACCCTTCCCTCTTACTCCAGTAATGAACTTATGCACCAAGTCTATGTCCCCTGTTAATCCATTCAGTGTCTCCCAGAGGCCCACTGTATCTCTTTCTTCTCTGGTACCTGAAAGCATATCTTGCCCAACATGCTTACCACCTGTTCTGGAGATGTCTACATAGCCAGCCCCCTTGTGCAGCCATGCACCACCCTAAGGCAGAGGCAGAGTCTTTTCACTGAGTCTTCTAGTGCTGAATACAGGACCTGCCTCCTACTTAAATACTAAGTGAATGATGTTAGGGTAAGTGTGTGCATGAACGAACAGATGACCTTGGGCTGCTGTTTAACTCATCAAATGTGAATTTCCTTCTTTCAAGGTAAGAAGCAAATTCTCCAGGATCATGAATGAGACTCAGATCTCCCTCCAGAATAGGCAGGGATATGGCCATGAAGATCTAAACATACTTTTCAAACTGTGAGAATGTTCTGCTCATGGCATGGAAACCCATTTAAGCAGGAGTCTGATGGTCTTATGGATGATTTTGAAACAGTCAGAGTGGACAGAGTACATATGAGACTGGGCTGCACAGAGGGCAAAGACTCATCAGCAGCTGACTGCCTGGCTGCTGGCCCTGTTCTTGCTTCAGTTTCCATTGCAGAAAGGAATGCTCTTTATGGCTTCTTTCTTCATCCTCTATTCCTGGCCAACCAAGTCCAGAGTATTGCAAAATCACTTTTTAAAAATTGCTATGGAGCAAAGGATCAAATTCCTTTGTCGTTAGCTGGTATACCTTGCCTGGGTCCCTGTGGGTAAGAGTAAAGCAAACTTCAAATGGCATCTTAAAGAGAAGTTGGCCACTCCAGAAGTCTGAGAAGAGAATGAGAGTTTACCAAAGACAGCAAGGAACAGGTCATGGAATGTGTCCTAGAGTAATAATGACAATAATCAGATGTGAACTGTGCCATTGAAGATTCTAATCCACTGGGGAAGCAAAGACATGTAAATAAGAAACTACACAACCAAAACTATTAGATGTCAGAATAAAGATACAGGACTGAGCCAACATGTTGTGTGTCAGTGCACTGGGCACTAAGGGATGCTTACATGAAATGTACAGTCCCCACCCACAGGCAGACTAACTATTGAGTAAAAGGAGAGGAGAAAGGATTCTGTATAACAGGTAGTTAGGAACTACATCAGAGGCCTTCTGGGACCTTAAAAAGGGGTAAGAATTTAACAATTAGTGATGAAATCCTTCAAAAAGACGTAGGAAGAAAACTCTAGTGATAACCTATTAGATTAGCACAGTAATAACTTTTGATAAAACTCGAAACACTTTTGTGTCAAAGACAAAAACCTTGATCCTGGCCAACAATTCTGGCAGAATACTCCTGCTCTACCAGAGGCCATATAGGTACTAGGAACTCCAGTCCCAAACAGCATCCCCTCCCTTCAACTCCATATCCTGGCCCACAACTCCAGCAGGCATCCGCTCTACTGGAGGTCATAACAGTATTAAGAAACCCATGAACCTCAGGTACCCTGAACCCCAAAATCCTAGAGACCAACCCAGTACCCTAGAACCTCAAAACCCAGTGGTCACACAGGTGGCCAAAGCCCCACCAGGTCTACTATTGGACGTGAAGACTCACTGGTCACTAGAACCACAGGCCACTCAGGTCAGAATACTAGAGAAGAACCAGAAAGCAATAGGAAAAAATATCCATCCAAAAAAGGTAAACTCAGAAATCAGCACCCAAACCCAGATGACTAGAGGCCAGCATAGAACACAATTAATAACACCCAGGGCAATATGGAACCACCAGAACCCAGGCATCCTACTCCAGCAAGCCCTGGCTGGATATTCCAACACTGCTGAAGCACAAAAAAAATGACTTTAAATCCAATCATATAAAGATAGTAAAGGTCCTTAAAGAGGAAATGAACAAATCCCTTATAGAAATCCAGGAAAACAAAAACAAGTAAAGTAAGTGAATAAAACTGTTCAAGACTTTAAAATGTAAATAGAAGCAGTAAAGAAAAACACAAACTAAGGGAATACTGGAGCTGGACATCTAGGTAAATGGACAGCAACTACAGACACAAGCATCACCAACCGAATACAAGAGATAAAAGAGGCCACGTGGTGGTGGTAGACACCTTTAATCCCAGCACTCTAGATGTAGAGGGAGGCAGATCTCTGAGTTTGAGGCCAGCCTGGTCTACAGAGTGAGTTTCCGGACAGCCAGAACTGTTACATAGAGAAACGCTGTATCAAATTTTTGTTTAGTCTCTGTGCCATGGGAAAATGTAGAGCTTATCTGAAGTCCTTACTGGAGCAGTCTGTGAGGCTGGACCATCTCAGGAAGCAGCTTTGAAGTTGTTCTGGATGCAGAATTTTAAGGAAATTGCAACAAACGAATTCTGAGAGCTGGATCACCTGAGGTACTTGGCTTTATTAGTGTCTGATCCTTTTTTTTCTGAAAACACATGAACTTTTAAAGGTAACATATATATCTGCATTAACAAAGGTGTAGAATTGCAGTGTGCACAAGTCAGTTAAAGATGATATTGTGTTTTATGTTTGAGCAGGTAAAAGGCATCTGATAACTTTATAAGTTTGTTTAGACGGCATAGCCAAACTTCTAGCCACATAGCCATGCCATTTGAAAGGATGGCATGTAATAATAAGTCACAAGGACTCTTCAGCCAACAAGATTTATCATGTCTCATATAGTCTCAGACCTGTTCCCATAGGGATCAGCATATACATCACCCGCCCTTTAATCTTTCTTGGATTTTTCTCTCATATCTACATCATGATCCTCAGGAGGTCTTCCCCAATCAAATCTGATCTTTATTAATTTTAAAGAGAACCATAACTTGTTTCCTGTGGAAACAAAGGCAAGACTCTTCCCCAAGCACAACATATTTTCTGACTTCCATTCTGAAGTTAAGATATTCTTAAAATGTATAGGTTGATTAAATTTAACAGTTTTAATAATCCAATGTCTCTTGGCAGCTATTGTTTGTTGCTCATTAGCATTTTTAAAAATTCAGAATCTACAAAGTACCATACAGGATCCAAACACTCTGTGTATTTCCCATATTTATGTAGTTTATTCTTTTTACACTACTTTTTTATTTAAAGCCTTTACTTTATTATTTTTACATTATTTTTTACTCTCCATAACCATTTTCCTGCTTTTATTTTTCTTCAGTATCTAAGCCTACTCAAATGTATTGTATTTGTTAGATGGTTTTTTATTTTGATTTTGATATTGTTGTTGTTGTTTGATTGGTTGATTTCTTTTTCAGTCTGAGCCTAACTTTACTAAGCATTTGCAACATTGTCTGACCATGTGAAACAAATTGTGAACTGTTTGTCTAGGCCCTCAACCATGTGCCTTTGGCTTACAGCTCTGGTGGCTGCTTCTGCCCCCTTTGGGTCTGTCTAATCATCCCAGTTTCACCTGGGAAAGCTGCTGTCTCCCAGCACTGCAGCAGGCATTTCTATCCAGTCTCCCGCTGCAGAGTAACACATTGGCTGCTCATAAGAGAGCCTCTTAAGTGAGCCCCAGAGCCTCTTATAAATTGGGCCTCTGTACGCTGAGAGCAGTGAGCTCTGTGTACCTGCCACATATTAGACAGCAAATGTAGTCAGATTTTTCTTTGGGCTGCCAGCTCACAAATAACAACACAGAGACTTATTAATTTTGAAGGTTTGGCCTTAGTTTAGACTTGTTTCTAACTACCTCTTATAACTGAAATTAACTCATCTCAATTATTCCACATCCTGTCACATACCACCCATTCTGCTTCCTCATGTCTCCTTGCATCTCTCTCCCACACCTGGATTCCATCTCCTACTTCTTCCTTCTCTGCCAGGAGGTCCTGTCTATAACTACTGCCTAGCTGTTGGCCATTCAGCTTTTGATTACACCAATCAGAGAAATGCACCTTCACTTCACACAGAGCACAAATAGCCAAAAACAGTACACAAACCTTAATCTGAACTAACTAAAAGGCAGAGAATGTCCAAATTAACAAAAGTTAAAGACAAAAGGAGGGTGAGAATATAACATCAGACACTATGGAAATCCAAAGAATCATTAGTTCATACTTCAAAAACCAGTAATCCGCAAAATTGGGAGATCTAAAAGAAGTGGACAAATTTCTTGATTGATACCACTTATCAAAGTTAAATCAAGATCAGATAAACAATTTAAATAAATCTATAACCACTAAGGAAACAGGAGCAGTCATTAAAATTCTCAGGCCACAGGAACCCTGACACTAAAACCACACAAAGACACAACAAAGAAAGAGAATTACAGACCAAATTACAGATGCAAAAAAAACCAAACAAACAAACAAAAAATAAAAAACCTCAACAAAATACTTGCAAACTGAGTCCAAGAACCTACCACAAAGATCATCTACCATGATCAAGTAAGCTTCATTCCAGAGAGACAGGGATGGTTCAACATGACTGAACGACACTTAAGGAACTGCTCAACATCCTTAGTCATCAGACAAACGCAAATCAAAACAACTCTGAGATAACATCTTACATCTTTCAGAATGTCCAAGATCAAAAACTCTGACAGTTTAAGCTGGAGAGAATACGGAGTAAAGAGGACACTCCTCCATTGCCAGTGGGGGTACAACCTTGTACAGACACTTTGGAAATCAGTATGGTGGTTTTTGCAGAAAACTGGGAATCAATCTACCTCAAGACCCAGAAATATCACTTTTGGGCATATAACCAAAGGATGCACACTCACACCATAAGAACATTTGGTCAAAAAAATGTTCATAGAAGCATTATTCATAATAGCCAGAACCTGGAAACAACTTAGAAACCCCCTCAACCAAAGAATGGATAAGGAAAACATGGTACATTTACATAATGGAGTATTACTCAGCAGTAAAATAATCAATGACATCTTGAAATTTGCAGGCAAATGGATGGAACTAGAGAATACCATCTTGAGTAAGGTAACCTAGACACAGAAAGAGAAATATAATATATACTCACTCATAAGTGGACATTAGATATAAAGCAAAGGACAACCAGCCTACAGGCCACAACCCCAGAGAAGCTAGGTAGCAAAGAGGAACCTAAGAGAGAGACATAATGGATCTGTCTAGGAAGGGGGAAAAGATAGCATCTCCTGAGTAAATTGGGAGCATGGGGGAAAGAGGGTGGAAGGGTAGAGGAAAAGAAAAACAGGGAAGTGGGGAGAACTGTATAGCTCAATAAAATTAATAATTTTTTAAAAAGAAATGAAGAAAATAACAGAGCTGGAAGTACAAAGCCTACAGGTCAGGCTCCAGGGTCAGTACTATATGCTGCTCACACACCTTACTGTCTGGAAGATTGTGGATGAATCGGATAGAAAAGAGAGGCTCATCCAGACCTTCTCCCCTCTGGCCACACTTGTAGATCCATGACTCAGCCTTGGACCAGGGTTGCCTCCTCCTAACCTTTGCTGCTGTTCAGAGAACAGTGATGGAAATGTAGTCTAAGATACCATTCCCATCAGCATAAAAAGATATCTCTGACAAGGGGACATTCTTTAGAAAAAGGCTTGTTTGATTGTGCGCCCTTTAAAGTTATCTGGAGATTATTTACCCCAAGTCCTTTGAAATTTAAACAAAATGGAGTAGCTTAAAAAACAAAAAGAAAAAGAAAATCTGTCAATGCAATCCACCATATAAACAAACTGAAAGGAAACACACACACACACACACACACACACACACACACACACACACACACACACGATAATCTGATTAGATGCTGAAACAGCCTTTGACAAAATCCAGTACCCTGTTGTGGAATATTAGTCAAAGATGTGTGACATTCTTTTATGCTGTGAATATTTGTTTAATGCTGCAACGATGTGTTGCATTCTTTTATGTTGCATTTAACTATGTAGAACCGTGTTACTGTGCCTGTCTAAAACACCTGATCGGTCTAATAAAGAGCTGAATGGCCAGTAGCTAGGCAGGAGAGAGGGCTAGGTGGGGCTGCCAGATAGAGAGAAGAAATAAGAAAATGAGAGAGAGGAGCAAAAAGAGGAGAAAGAGAGGGTGATGCCAGGAGCCAGCCACATACCCACACAGCCAGCAACAGAGTAAGAAGGAAAGGAAGGAATAGAGACTAGATAAAAGTTAATAGCCCAGAGGCAAGAGGTAGATGAGATAATTTAACTTAAGAAAAACTGGCTAGAAACAAGCCAAGCTAAGGATGGGCATTCAAAAGTAAGAATAAGTCTCTGTGAATTTATTTGGGAGCTGGGTAGCAGTACCCCAAAGAGCAAGGAGTGGAGGAAAAAAAAAACCTACAACACTCCTTCGTGATAAAAAAAAAAAAAAGGATCAGTAGCTTTCCCTTATACAAAAAATAAATGGACTAAGAAAGAAATCGGGGAAACAACATCCTTCACAATAGCCACAAATAATATAAAATACCTTGGTGTGACTCTAACCAAGCAAGTGAAAGACCTGTATGACAAGAACTTCAAATCATTGAAGAAAGAAATTATAGAAAATATCAGAAGATGGAAAGGTCTCCCATACTCACAATCTGTAGGGTTAATATAGTAAAAATGGCTATCTTACCAAAAGCAATCTACAGATTCAACACAATCCAACACAATTCTCTTTTTTTTTTTTAATTTTCTTTTTATTCTTTGTGTCTTTCACACAATACATCTTGGTCCCATTCATTTCCTATCCCTTCATAGCCACCCTCTACCTTTGCAAACCCCCCCCCAAATAAAATAAAATTTAAGAGAATAAAAAAGGGGAAATCTCATCATGGAAGCTGCTGTGTGACATAGTCATGCAGTAAACCCTTTTGTCCATATATCTTTAAGTGTTCATTGCAAAGAGTCGTTGGTCTAGTTTGAGGACTCTGGCCTCTGCTACACTATTGGTGCTGGGCCCTCACAGGGACTCCTCTTGGATATCCTGTTGTGTGGCAGACATCCTGCAGCTTTGGGTCTGCAGGACCAGCCCCTTCACATGCTCCAGCAGATAGCAGATGGGCCAACTCACCACCCTGGTTCTTGGCCTGGGTAGTTGCAGGGTTGTTCAGCCTGCCAGCGCTCCCCTGTCTTCCCCACCAGGGTGAACTCTCCAGCATTACCCTTGCTAGTCCATCCCTTGTAGGAATGAGCAAGAGACGAGGCTAGTTCTGGTTTCACATCTTCTCACACAGCTACACCTTCAGGGCTAGCTCTACTGTCTTGTCTGGGAAGACATAAGGGCCACTCTCCCAAGTGCTGTAGTTGGTGAGGCACAGGACCAGCTCTCCCACTGCTAGGACCTCAGGGCCAGCTCTCCCGCCTGCTACAGGCAGTGAGGGACAGGGGGTAGGCATCTCTCCCCCAACCCACACCACCACATGGCAGATGACTGGTGCCTCCTGTAGCTCTGGGGCTGCAGACACACAGCCCCACACCCAGCTTTGACATGGATGCTGGGCATCTGAACTCCGGTCCTCATGCTTGTGCTGCGTGCACTTTACCTACTGAGACATCTCCTCAGTTCTCCTAGTAATTTTTAAATTATTAAGATAAGATCATCAAACTGCTTGGCCTACAGGTGAGCAAATCCTGCCTGCTTATACATGGGCACCAGGCCGAAAATAGCAGACAGAAGGTATTCACCACGGCAAAAGGGGATATATTAGATAAGACTAAGAATAGGGACAAAATCGGTGTTCTTGATAGGAAGACTCATGCTGTTATTGTCAACTCTCTTCCAACAGTCAATGCAATTTTGATTAATGTTTCAGGAGTTTTCCATGGATTTTGGCAGGCTGATTTGAAATGTGATATGACAGAACAAATGTCCTGAGGAAAACTGGGTGAGGAGATACATCTTCACAGGTACAGAACGGAAGCAGTAAGGCTGGGCTGAAGCAAGCAGGCCGTGAGCCCTGTAAGGAGAGAGCCCACACAGGCCCACGCATTCAGGGGAACAGACTCAAATACAACTGGCTGTCGATGCTTTCCTCTCCCATCTTCACCCCAAAGGGCTGACCTTAAAGACCTCAGCCATGCAGCTCCCTGCCCTCTGGCTTCCTGCAGAACTCTGGTGTGCTCCATGCTAGCAGGAAACTGGGGTGGTGGGGCCTTCAGTCCCCAGCTGCCTCCTCTCCTGGTCATGGTGACCGATATACTCCTCTGTGAAAAGCTCCCTTTCTGCACAATGACCCTCTTCTCTCTGGTCCACTTGTGTCCCTTGACCTGCAGAGGTAGAGGTGGTCAGGGTCTCCAGCTGCTACTAAACCCACAAGACTTCATGGCCACTTCTCAGATTTCGTTAGCTCTGTCCCCTTTATAAATAGTGCCCTCATTAAAATTCTCCTTTTTAAAACAGACTTGTTTTTATTACTTTTATTTATGTGTGGGGGGGGGTTATGTGTGTCTGTGTCAGTGAAGGCCACTTGTGTGCAGATCCTCATGATGGTCAGAAGAGGGTATTGGATCCCCTGGAGCCTGCTGCCAAGCCTGACTACCTGAGATTAATTCTAGGACCCACAGGGCAGAGGAGAGACACAAGTTCTGCAAATTGTTCTCTGATTTCCACACACATATTGCACACCCATGCGCATGCTCACACACACATAAAGTGTATTTTTAATTGATAAGTTGGACTTGATTAAAGTTAAGAGTTTTTGATCTAAATATTGTTAAGAACAGAAAGAAACAAGTCACTGAATGGGGATGATACTTGCAGAAGCTACATTCCTATCCAAATACACGAAAAGCCCTTAAAGTCAGTAATAAGCAACAGTTTAAAAACAGGGTAAGTCCCAATCAAGCAACTCATCAATAAAGACATACAGATGGCAAATATGCACATGAAAAGATTCTCAAATTCATACGTTCCCCGGAGAATTGTAGATGAGGGCAAGATACACTGGCTGCATATTAGAATGGCTGAAACCCAAACCCCTGAAAATGGCAAATGCTGATGAGGGTGTGAAGCCACAGGAGGTCACATCACTGAGGACAGAAGAGAAAGCAGCATAGCACTCGGGAGGGTTGTCTGGCAGCTTCTTACAGCACTGTGTGCCCTTATTACACGGTCCAGGAAGCCCACTCTCTGGTGTTGACCTGAATGAACTAAAGAATCCTGCCATACAAAAGCCTGCACACGTGCTGTTTATAGCAGCTTTTAAAGCTATATGATTGCCAAAATGTGGAAGTCGCTAAGGTGTTGTTCAGTATATGAAGAAATAAACTGTGGAACACACAACTGAACAGTGCAACATGAATCGTAATTTAAAGGGCCACACGGAGGCCTAGAGGAAATTCGCTCATTTCTAGTGATAGAAGCCAATCTGAAGTTCTGCTTTACAGTGTGAGGCATCCCTGAAAAGACAAAAACCACAGGAATAGAAAAAACAAAACAAAAACAAAAGGCCAGTGTTTGTAAAGGACGTAGAAGTGAAGATGGATTGATTTCCAGGGCAATAAAAAGGCTCTGCATCTACATGCTGTCATGGTGAACATGTACCTGCCCAAATCCACAGAAATACACACACCAAGAGCAAAACAGTAGAAAGCATGGCCTGTAGTTAGTAGTGAGTCATTAACAGAGGCCATTTGTTCTCAAAGACGCACCACACTGGTGCAAGATGCTGAAATTAGAGGAACCTGTGTTGAAGTGTGGGCGAGGAAAACCCAGAGATTCCAGCACTATTTGTTCAATATTTTTTAAAATAAAAGCATTTTTAAAGATGCTAAGACTCATTGGTCATGACAGCAATGCAAACAAAGCTGTAGAGTGTGACTGCTGAATGGCTGCCAGGAAGCTAAGATACCAAATGCTGGTCAGGATCCATTAATGTACGGAAACAGGAATTTCACAGAGGTGTTAGTAAAAATGGGAATTTGCCAAAGCTATTTACAATTGGACACGCGTGAAGATGAATGACTGGTGTGCTGTGACCCAAGTGATTCCATTTGAGGTATTCACTTCATAGAAACATGCTGGGAAGGCGTATGCAAGAATGTCACACCAGTGTCACTCATAAAAGCCTCTCAGAGGGGCTGGAGAGATGGCTCAGTGGTTAAGAGCACAGGCTGCTGCTCTTCCAGAGGACCTGAGTTCAATTCCCAGCAACCAAATAGTGGCTCACAATCATCCGTAATGCAATCTGATGCCCTCTTCAGGCCTGTAGACATACATGCAGACAGAGCACTATACATAATAAAAAAATTAATTAAAATAAAGCCTCTCAGAATCAAATCTGAAAAGAGTAAAAGACAGTAACTTCCACCTGTGAATATGAAAATGAAACAAGATCTATACAAAAGACTCAGTGAGACTCAGTGCCCTACCTGTGAATTAGTCTGTCCTTTATAAGTGAATACACTATTCATCCGTCTATTATTCCTTTACACACTAACCTGTGTTTTGTGACCTATATCAATCAGTTTCTTGAATACATAAAAAAATTCTCCAATCTAAAATTTTTTTAAAAGTGACAAAAATTTACTACAGTTCACTGATACAGAAAAAGATGTTTGTTTAGAGGTCACTGTGCTGTTTTCTGGATCTATCAGAAATAAGAACTCTTAGTTAGGGTGTTTATTGATGTTAAGAGACAGCATGACCATGGCAACTCTTATAAGGAAAACATTTAAATGGGGTTTACAGTGTCAGAGGTTGGGTCCATTGTCATGGCGTGCAGGTAGACGTGGTGCTTGAGAAAGAGCTGAGAGTTTTACATCTTGATTCGCAAGCAGCAGAAGGAGAGCTGTGTACCACACTGGATGTAGCTTGAGCATATGAGACTGCAAAGCCCACCCCCACAGGGAAACACTTCCTCCAACAAGGCCACACCTACTCTAACAAGGCCACACCTTCTAATAGTGCTTCTCCCCAAGGGTCAAGCATTCAAACCCACACCCATGAGTCCATGGGGGCCTTTCCTATCCAAACCACCATAGCAAACACGCTCAAAAACTAGAAAACAAGGGGGTCCGGGTGGTAAAAAGGGAGGTATATGAGTTATATCACTGTCTAGCACAGGTGCCACGGAGGCTGTACTCCAAAATAGTCTGCAGATCCTGTATGGATTGTTCCTGATGTGACCACTGCCTGTGAGATCCACTTAAGAGTCAAAGCTTAAGATGAGAGCTTCTGGTTGGCCAAATGTAAGTCATATATACCTCAAGAGACCAGGAACTCAGAAAGGGAATTTGGGGCCTTCCTAATATGTAAGGACTGGATCTGTCACTAGTGAAAGAGTTCAAAAGGGAAACACACACACACACACACACACACACACACACACGCACACACACGTCTATTACAGATATCTAGTGTAAATCTAAGCAAGATTTTTTGTTTTTTCTGCATCCAAGTTTATTCCTTAGATCCACGTGAAAGAACAAAGTAACAAATAATATTGGTTTATTTGGAGACATGCTATCTTCCCTCAAGGGAAGATATGGACTGGCTAGAGAAAAACACATAAATTGTCTAACTTCTTACATTATACAGTGGAGTAGATAGACAAAGTCTTCAGATTAAACCCAAAAGTGTCCGTTAGAAATGGCTAGTGTGTACCAACCAAACCCAGAATTGCTGGCAAGGCGTATGTGAGCAAAGGTCTTTTGGAAGAGTTCAGAAGCAAGGTTTAGCAATTCCAGAAGGAAAGCACCAAATGGAAAGATCCAAAAACAAGATATTTTAAAACTGCAGAAGGACCAAGACCCAAATAGTCAAATAGGAACCACAAGGAAGTCAGAACAAGTCAGGAGCAATCAAAAAAAAAAAAAAAAAAAAAAAAAGTCAAAGGCAAGACACCTGCTTGGTTGCTATTCACAGTTAGTTTTTATGATATTCAGATTGCGTCATGATTATGGTATCTATTTAGCTTAATCAAATGGGGTCAAAATATACAGCATTTGCTACAATGAGCTACCCCTTTGAGAGTATGTTTGGACAGGTTTACCACATGCAAACTGGGACATTTAGATTTTTCTCTTGGGATCTAGAATTAGGACAATGACAGATAGAACCAAGAATCCCAACTAACACTCTAACTAACACCTAATTTATGCCAGAAGAAAGTACAGTATTTTGTCTTGAACTTATGAAGACATTACTAATCTAGGACCAAGGAGACAAATCAGCAAGTATGACACTTGCCATCAAGCCTGACAATCTGAGTTTGGTCCCCAGGACTTACGTGGTGGGAGGAGAGAATCAACTTATACAGGTTAACCTTTGATATCCACATGGGCAACATCATGCAAATGTGTACATGCACATATACTTGTGCATGTACATGAACATACACAAAATAAATAAGTGTAACAATTTGAAATACAATGTCAATGCAAATTATAAAAAATTAAGTTCTATAATAACAAAACACTTTCTTAGATAAGAAAGTACTTCTTAAGATCCAAACGACCAGAACTTTCTTTAACAAGATGCTGGGGTATGGATGTCAGGGAACAACACATCTTTATATCATATGTCACTATACAGTCCAATGTTTTGACAATCCTGACACTTCTGAGATCAACAAAACTATCATCCCACTATGAAGATGACAAGAATGAAGTTAGCCGATAGAAAAGCCAATTGCCCAGAGCCACATTGGCAATGTTTTCTTTTAATGGTTGTGAACTCTTCCTATCCCTATATACACAGCCCTTTGCACTCTGATCTGGTGTCCTTTCCATTAAGAGCTGTCATATACACTTTCTACTGTTTGGATCTAGGCTTGGGCATAAAGAAGGTTCTGACAAAGTAGGACATCTGGCGAGCCCAGCACACGGAGAGTAAAAAGGTGTTTGTGCATCACGGTTTGACTTTTCTTGTTGCTATGAGCATGAAGAATATGTGGAAAGAAGTTCAGACTAGTCTCCTGGGGGATGAAAGACTGTAGAAGGAAAGGTCCAGCCATCCTGCTGCAGTGGTGGTGGTGGTGGTGGTGGTAGTGATGGTGGTGGTGGTAGGTTTTGCTTTCTTTTGTTTTAATATTGGTTCATTATTGTTCAGAGAGTGAGGCTAACAGATCAGAAAGTCAACTGCCTCTGAAAATCCTTTGTCTCTCATAGCTCCCAAGAGCGAGAGTATCTCACACCCAGGAGACCACACAGATCATCAAAACTAGTCCTTCTGACAGAGGGAAGATGATAGGAAAACAAGATAGGGTAAGACTTTTCTTGTGGTTTCCAGGGGAAGAAAAGGGTACAGCAGAGAAAGCAGACTCAGGGTTGGGGAGTTTGGGTCTCTCCAGCTGTGGCTCACTCCAGCTATGTCTATCTGCCCTGACTACCTGGCTCTGGGGTGATTTAGGCAGGGGAATCTAGCCTGGGGTGTGGGTGCTTCATAAAGGAGTGAAAGGAACTAACTCAAAGGAGAGTTAGTTGTAGTGAGATAGTCCTTCTGTGGCACTGACCACGCCCATTGGGGGTGGAGCCATGGGCAGAAGTGACCTGTGGAAGGAGGTCGAAGAGAGAGCCAGGAAAAGCTCTCTTGCTGGCGTGACTCGGGCAGGAGAGCATCGGGTGGAATTTCCTGGTGCTCATCTGTCTAGGTTGTAAGTTATTCCTCCCTGAATAAACATCTATTCGGCCTATTTGTTTATCCTGATCCTTATTTAACCGCAATAGTTAGTTGTTAGGGCTCCCAAGGCCCCAATACCTTAATGCATCAAAAATACAGAAAATTAAAAGGTATAGTTAATCCTGTGATCTCACTGAGGATCCATGAAACAGAAATCTAATTAATCTTAATCAATAAAAATAATCAAGAGTCAGATATTGGGGTAAACCCTGGGAGATCAGAGAACCAGGAGCAGCCACCAGTCACTACTTACCTGTCCTCATTCCTCAGTCCAAATGGGCCAAGATCCTGTCTCCACCCAACCTCATGACTTCCACCTCTGGGGTGCTGGGATTAAAGGCATGAGCCACCACCACCCAGCTTCTATGGTTAACTAGTGACTAGCTCTGCTCTCTGATCTCCAAGCAAGCTTTGTTTGTTAGAACACAAACAAAATATCATGTAACAGACCCATACATCTAAGTCTACTGAAGACTAGCCAATCCAACCGTCCACACGACTGTGAGGAACAATAAACCACTGTTGTTGAAGCCTCTGAGTTTAAGACAAGTCTGTTACACAGCAAAACCAGCTAGTACAGAGGAAGATCCCAACATGTTGCACACTCCCTTCTAGTGGGATGGGATGTGAGAATAGGACAAGTTAGAGATGAATTCAGACTGTTCTGCTAGGTGAGATATAGACAAGGCATCTCTCTGCGTTGAGTCACAGCCTCTGGAAGCTTATGGGAAACAGCTCTCCCCCACACACCCACAAAACCTTTGGCAGTTGTTGTTGGCTGGTTTACAAGACCATGACAGTGAAGTCATGAGGGGACAGATTCCCCATGCCTGACTCCCTGGGATGCTGGCTGCAGAGTCTTTAAGATACCAAGATGAGTCACCACTTAGAGCCTGGGCATCAATGGGAAAGCAGTCCCTGGGGCTGCTTCCCAGAGGGGGAGGGAGAAATTGCAGAAAGAATCTCAAGCACTTCAACCACAGAACCATCTTTAATATCAGGTAACATCCATCGCCTGTCTTTTCTTGGCGTGAGAATCGGTGAAGAAAGAGGTAAGGTGTGTGGAGTGGGCTGGACTAGGGAGTAGGAAGGGATTATGAGCAGTGGGTCTGTAGTAAGCATCTGACATGGCCCCACTGTCCTGGGGCTGCCTATCTCTCCTCTTTGAGGAGAAGTGTATGAATGGAGATCTTTTAATAAAAGGATTACTTTAAAATGATGCTCTCTCTGTTTTTATTGGAGACAGATGACATCAAATCATCACACTGTAACTGGACACCTGAAGATCATGAACACCCAGTTTGCTTGTTACTCATTCTGGGGCAATCCATTATCCTGTTGTTCATGCCAGCCTGTTCAGGGACCAATCCCATCACAGACAACAGGATGTGACCAAGAGGGCTAGGAAAACATCTCCTAAAGTGGTCTTTCCTGAGACCTTGTCACAGAAGTAAAATCTCACTAGCTACTGTCCACTTCGGATATGAAAACATTTCAAATTTGGGAATCTTCTGAGGAAAAAAGAAACAACTCTTAGGCTTTTTAGTTACACCAGAGGCCTCCAAACATTTGAGGTTTCTGGTGCTGTAAGCATCTGAAGAATGTCACAATGTTCCTAAGCCAAAAGAAGTATCTAACTAACACTTCATTTCCTGAGTACATGAAAATAAGCAATCACAAAAATTACACAGAAAAGGTGCTTATAAATAATCACAATTCCTAAAGAGCCATGTGTCCTTGCTGGGCACTGCACAAGTTCTCAAGCCTTATCATCAGTCTGGATACGACTGTCCCCCTCCCCCCAATTCCTTCTCTGTGGTGACTTTCAATGGTGCTTTCTTCATGCAGACATTAAAAACTCAGCTTTTCAAAGATACGGTGCTGTCGCGTTCAATTTCTTTCACATAGAATTAGACAAATATCAAGTATTTTAAACGCGGCTCCAGGTTCCTGTGAATTCCCAACAGCAGCCTGGCACCTTGAGGCAGTGTTAGAATCTCAGACCCACACGGCAGCAAGGCCAGACAGCAGTAGGCAGTATGCAAGGCTCGGCTACAATGCAATACAGTGCTCAAAGGAGCAAGATGGGGCCATCGACCAAAGCGAGGGAAGTATCTGAGAGGTGACTGCAAAGGCGGGTAAAGAAGGCAAATCCCTCTGATATTCCCTTTTCCATTTGGTAACCACGGCTGCCTTCTTGCCTTTAGGATTCTCTCAGGTTCAGAAGTAGTCATGATCTACAGACATTCTGCAAGTCTTAAATTCTGGAGCAAATGCTGGCCCTGAACATCACAGCAGTGCTTCTCCTTCTCCTTGGAGGCTCTCATACCATCCAATGTTCTACACCGAAGTACTACTCTACCCCACAGAGGAGTATAACCACTCCTGAAGGATGCTCAGAACAGGCTCTTGCCTTTGATAATGCCCTGCTGATTATGTACCATGGCTGCTGCCTGCTTCCAAAGGAGTAGTCCTTATTTCAAAGGCAAAGTTGGGGCATGTTTCCATGTTCAGCATAGTCACCTAACCCTGGATGTGGGAACAGCACCACTAGAGACCCGAAACCTTATAAACAACTTCATCACCACAGCACTGGGGTTCTCCCTCAACTGCAGAGTTTTCCTATCAAATATGAATGAAGGGGAGGTTGACTGGGTTACAGATTAATAATATAGGGAAGTAGCTGCCAAAGCCATCCATAACTGTAATTGCCCATGCTTGCACTTTCATGAAAGCAATTTCATGTCTGTCAAGAAGGTTCTTTCTCCAATAATAATACAGTAGACTTGTACTTTAATGTGCATAAGAAATATCCTCTGGAAATATGTTTTTGAACTCTAGGTAACAGACTTTTGCTTTCCCGTTAAGCCCAGAAGAATGTATTTTTCTGTGTATGTATATTTGTGTAGTGTATACATTTGCCTATGTACGGTGCACGTGTGTGTGTGTGTGTGTGTGCACTTGTATGGACCTGAGGTTGGCTCTGTGTGTCTTTCTTGATTACTCTCCACGTTATACATTGAGGCAGGGTCTTTCTGAGCTCAAAGCTCATCATTTCAGCTAGTCTGGCTAGCCAGTTTGCTCTGGGAACTCTGTCTCTGCCTCTCATATGCTGAATTACAGACAGTCTACCATGCCCTCTTGGCTTTTTAAGTGGGTCCTATGGATCTGAACTCTGGCCCTCAGACTTTATCCATTAAGCTAGCTCGTCTGCCTGGAAATGTATTATTCAATAGAGAACAGTCTTCCAAATCTTTTGCCTCACTTCTGTAATTTTTCATAGATGATAAAATAAAGCATGGTATTGTGTAGAATTCAGGACTTGAGACAATTGCTGTGTTATCATCAACACAGGACCTCTGCAGTTGCAAACATAATAGGAAATGAAAAGTGGGCCCAGGACCTGAGGAGTCTATAGTTCCACCAGCCTCTATTGTAGTACTAAAAACCTGCTTACTTGAATTAGGCTAATTTCAGGTGTTACAGAGAAAGGAGAAAAGTGAATGAAAAGTGGGAATAAAGTGTGTTCTTGTGAATGCAAGATTGAACCTCTAATAATGGACTCTTATGGCCATCTCTAAGAGACAGTAGTGGTGTCACTTGAGGTAAGAGCTGGACAAAAACATTCTGGTAGTCCTTGCAATAGATTCTGAGCCACAGAAGCAGCATCGTGACAGCTATGAGTCAGGCACATTTGGAACTTGGGCTTTCTATATATGGACCGTGTTGGATTGTGTGGTCCATATATGGAAACTTGTTAATACCTTACAAGTTACTTACCATGCAAGATGTAAGCTTATTAAAGATATAAGTAAATTCTTGCATGGCCTAGTGGCATGCTTCTATAATCCCAGTGCTTGGGAGGTGGAAACAAGAGAAAGTCAAAAGTCATCCCTTGGCTACATTACAAGTCTGACACCAGCAGGGAGTTACATGAGATTGCTGTAACAGAAGAGGTAGCCCATACACTGTTATTGCTGCACTTAAATATACACACATATATGTATTTGTGCATATGTATATATATGCAAATGCATATGTATATATTTAAATAGTCACTTAATACTCCCTACAAGAGTATTGATACAAACTTTATTTCATACCCATGGAACTTGAAAATCATAAAAGAGATGATGACGACCAAAATCACAGCCTTAGACAGATCTGGTACTAGAATTGAGTCAGAACCCAGGTCTTACTATAAATCCTATATTCTCGTAAGAGCTTTGGAGCAGCAGACAGAGTATCCATGTAGACTGCCTAGAAGTTTGGTCCACCAAAGAAAAGCAAGACCCTGCATGCTAGACTTCAGCACTAACTATTCACCTGAGAAACCAGGGTGGACTGTTGCTTACAGGCTCTCCCCAGGGAATCCTGAGAAGTCCAACCTCCTGCCTTCTGGCCCCCAGCACTGGCTGAGTCACACTTGTCTGGTCATTTCAGTGATCAAAGCAACTTTGTGCCCTGACACACTGGGAACAGAAAGAGAGAGAGAGAGAGAGAGAGAGAGAGAGAGAGACAGAGAGACAGAGAGACAGAGAGACAGAGAGAGACAGAGAGAGAGAGAGAGAACTGGGTGGTGATGATTTGTCCCTTAATCCTCCACATCACTGGCAAAGAGACATTCACTCACTCTGAGAGTCTTGAGGAGAATCTCAGAGTAAGAAATTTTGCTAAGACAAGAAATCCTGATATTTAGGGAATAGGAAAATTAAGTCCAAGCAGTAGGCTCCAGACTGACTACCTGGCACAACCCCTTCGGAAAGGCTTTCTGGCACAGGAAGGTGGTTGCTCACCCTTCTGGTACCAATTGTTTTCTTTCAGAAGGAATGCATATTTGGGAAAATTACAGTTGTTGGCACCCTCTGAATATCCTTACTCGATTTCCTTTGTTTCAGGCACACTCTTGTCAACACATCTTATATAGACAACCCCATTTCAAAGTGACATCGGATACTGTGCTAGCTAGTTTCATATATACTTGACACAAGTAGATATCTAAAAGGAGGGAATCTCAATTGAGAAAATGCCTCCAGAAGATCCAGCTGTAGGGCATTTTCTTAATTAGTGATTGGTGGGGGAGGGACCAGCCCATGGTCAGTGGTGCCAACCCTGGGCTGGTGTGGTTCTGTAAGAAAGCAGGCTGAGCAACCATGATAAGCAAGCCAGTAAGTAACACCCGGACATGGCCTCTACATCAGCTCCTGCCCCCAGGTTCCCATCCTTCTTGAGTTCCTGTCCTGACTTCCTTCAATGATGAACTATAATGTGGAAGCAGAAGCTAAATAAACCCTTTCATCCCCAACTTGCTTTCTGGTCATGGTGTCTCATCACAGCAATAGTAAACCTAACTGAGACAGATTTGTTGTTGTGGGGTTTTGTTCTTGTTTTTGAGACAGGTTCTCACTATGAAGCACTGGCTGGCTTGGAACTCACTACGTAGACCAAGCTAGCCTAGAAATCACAGAGATCTGGCTGGCTCTGCTTCCCAAGTGCTGGGATTAATGACATTACCGTTTGCTATGGCCAGAAATGAATAGTCTCAGATCTCAGCATTCTGAGTGCCCAGAAAGGCGAAGCCCCAATAACAGGCTATGGGTCACACACCAAGAGGCTTCAATGTTTCCCAAGGGCAGAGGAAAACCTGGCTATATTTTCCTGCTATCTTTATAAGTGCCATGTACAGATACAAGTTCAGCTGCTCAGTGAGGTCTGGGAGGAGGTGGACATTCTTCCCACCAGCCATGTTTAGTCTGAAACTTTGCTCTCATGTTCATGGGAGCAAGACCCGCTGTGGATAATGCTCAGACATAAATGTCCAGATGAGGGGGGGGAAATGTTCAATCTCCATGTATGTCTCCTTTTGACAATAGGGTAGACTTTTCCAGAAACGTTCAGAATATCTCCTTTTACAATTCTGACAATAAGCACACCAGATGCCTATGCTTAAACTAGTTGTTGCCATAGGAGACAAGCTGGATATTTTTGAAGTGAAGGGCTTGGCCTTAAAAGGAGTGGATTCAGCAAATGGGAAGCAGAAGTCTATATTAGAGTGGTAGAAGGAATTCAGTAGAGTATTAATTAGAGTGTCATCATGTCTAAGGACCCCATACACTTTCTCTACAAGACCCCACACCTCTTACAAGCCTGCCTCACCTGAATGATAGCATTTTTTAATTGGCTTGATTTCCAGTCCACCCAGGTATTGAAAATCCATTTCTCAGAGATGCATTACTTAGAAAACATGACTACTTCTATGGAGTTTACTATGAACACCTCCTTTGACCTAGGCTTCTTCCTCTTCTGTGTCTTATATCACTGTCGCCCTTGCCTTTGTCCATCTTCTACTTTAATTGCTCATGTGATCTATTTTTCCCAACAAGAGAATAAGCATGATGTGCAGCTTATGATCCTATCACAGCATCAACTCAACTCTCTTCCTGGTGCACTGTACAGGCTCTGTTACTCAGTTACAAGCTAACCAAATGGCACTGCTCTGACAATCTGTCTAGTGTGTCAAGTTCTGCTACTCAAGCCCAACGTCTGTGTTCTTAGTTACAAGCCATCTAAGAGAACAAGAAGAAGGTAACAAGCCATGTGGGAAGCTATATACTCTATTTGCCCTCAAGTGTCAAACACATGGTAAAAGCCTACATTCTTGGGAAGTTACTGAGCAGCAGAGTTGGGCCACTGTGAGCATCTCCACAACTGCTTCCCCAGCCCACAGGGCCCAAGTCATCCCATTGCAACTGTCCCAGAAGCACAAGACAATACAGGAAATGGGTCAGTCACAACTGACTTCACGGCATACCTTGAGGAAAGCTGACCTCAGGATGCTTCCGTTTTTGAGATCACAAACTTTAGTCTCAGAATTCTACTCTCTTCGTGCATGCAACAAGAGACTGAATACCAATTTCCCGCCTCCATGTCTCTGTCTTTGCCATTCTATCTTTGTTGAGATTTCCATTGTGATGAAACACTATGATTAAAGGTCTATTTGGTCTTACAGCTTGTGGTCCATCATCCAGGAAAGTCGAGGCAGGAACCTGGAGGCAGGAGCCATGGAAGAGTGCTGTTTACTGGCTTGCTTTTCTGCCTCCTTTCTTATTACACTAAGGACCAGCAGTCCAAGGGTGGCATCACCCACAGAGATCTAGGTCTTCCCACCCCAATCATCAATCAAGAAAATGCACCACAGGCTAATTACCCACAGGCTAATCTGGTGGACACATTTTCTGAACCGAGATTCCCTCTTCTAAAAATAATTCTTGCTTGTGTCAAATTGACATAAGCTAATTAGAACACCCTCCATGTTTCTTCCCATGATAAGGACATCCTCCAGGTCTCCTGGCAGACCTAACTCACCCTGCAAACACTCCAGCTAGTAAATGCCCCTCAAATATCATACGAATGCTGACACTTGTCAGCATAATAACAGAAGATACTGTTTGAGAACTATTACAGTAGGTGAAAAGAAACCTGAGAACCCTTGAAAAAAATAAAGTATAGTTTAAACAAGTGGAAATATACAGCCAAGAAGCAAATGTGCAGGGTCAGCAGCTGGAAAGTTACTGGGAGGAAGCGGAGGTGGTAGTGTTGAACCCAGCTACCTTGACTTCACATGCTTGTTACTGACAGCAGGCCAGGGTGAGTGTTTTAGGGTTTCCATTGCTGTCAAGAGACACCATGATCACAGCAACTCTTATAAAGAAAACATTTAACTGGGGTGACTTGCTTACAGTTTCAGAGTTTCAGTCCATTATCATCATGATTAGAGGCATGGCAGCACACAGGCAGACATGCATGATGCTGGAGCTGATAGCCCTACATCTTGACCAAAAGACAGCAGAAAGTCAACTGACTGTCACACTGAGGGGAGCTTGAGCAAAAGAGGCCTCAAAGGCTGCTCCCACAGTGACACACTTCCTCCAACAAGGCCACATCTAATAGTGCTACGCTCTTTGGGGGCCATTTTCTTTCAAACCACTACAGTGATACATAAGAAATGGGCAGATCCCAAGGGGCAGGGTTTCTCACTAAACCAACTTCATGGGGTTCTAGAGGAAACTGCTTTGTGGTAAGAGAAAGCCAAAGACCGTAGATAAGAAGAGGGCCTGGAATAGCCTGGCATAAGACTGGCCAAGTGCAGAGGTTTTGTTGTAATACAGTAGAACTTGACACACTAGATGGTTTCTGGCCAAAGCAGTTTGAAAAAGGGGGGACTTTGCATGGCTAGATACTTCAGGGCCCCAAAATGTACACTATCTAAGCCCTGAAAGGAATAGTATCCAAACAACTACCCAATTGACCACTTCCATTGGTTTCCAGTTTGGAAAGAACATGGATAGGCTTTGAAGTCAGACAGACACATGGCTTCAAATCTCAGACCTGACACCAATAGCTATGTGACATTGACCAGATCAAAACAATTTACTAAACTTCAATTTCTTCATCCCTTAAATATCAACATGACCTTGAAAAACATCTTTTGGTCTTTGTAGACAGGGCTTCTCTATTTAGCTCTGGCTCTCCTGGAACTCACTCTGTAGACCAGGCTGGCCTCCAGCTCAGAGTTCTGTCTGTCTCTGCCTCCTGAGTTCTGGGATTAAAGGCGGGTGCACCACCTTGATATCTTACAGGTTTGTGAAGACTGAACTAAAATGGATTGCCCATAAAAAAACTGGACATAGCCTCTGAGCTCAGTAAATGGGTGCCCTAGTGCAAGTAGAACCTGAATTTCTCAAGTTAGATTTACACATTGGTCTCTGTCCAATCCCACAACACAGATGGAACATGTAGCTCCACAGGATGTCAAAGGCCAAATGGCTCTCAAATGTCAACTTAGCTAAGAGGTTCTCAACCATAGAGAATCATCAGGGGGAACTTTTAAAACATATTATCTCCAAGACCAAGCACAGACCAATTAAATGAGTCTCCCTAGAGCCAGAGAATGGGTCTCTGTGTTTTCTAAAACACAGGGTGGGGAGTCACTGGTCTGGACCAGTCTGCTCACCCTGCAGAAGAAATAGTTCCAGAAAGGTTAGTTAATTTGATATTAATTTTATTTCACATTTGGTCTTGATTTTAAGCTATCAGAAGGCCTTGATTCTATCAGCCAACATCAAAGCCTCTTCCAGCCCACACACTTAATTGATTTGTTTCTTTTGTCCTTACCCAATCCTCTATATTGCAGACAGGTTAAGACCTTGAAGGGTTGTGACAGGCAGAGATAGGCTTGACGGTGGAGGAGCATTTCAACTGAAGAGGATACAGGGTCTGGGGACACCAGAAATAACACCAAATATTCAGAATATTCTTCCTGCCCTGGCACTGTACATGATGTTCTCCCAGGAGTAAGGCCAAGTTACTACTAACATCACTCTGTGTCCTTGCCCCCTGCCTCAGTCCAGCATGGATCAGAGGGCCCAAAGAGCATTCAAGTGTTACTTTCTGGGCACTTCTGATGAGCAGGGCCTCTGCTCACAAGAGAAGATGAACTGGGAAGCAGGTACTAGGTACCTGCCTTTAAGGTGTCATTACTCTAGTCAGCAAGTGTTTCTTCCTGTGACTGTCCTACCAGAGCCATTCAACAGGAAGGAGCTGCCACATGGCTCAAATCAGAAGCAGAGTCGAAGAGAGTCTGTAGAACTCAGAAGCAGGAGTGTTTAGGAACTGGTTGGTCTTTTAAGGGCGAAACATGGCTATATGCCCCCCTACGTTAGTAGCAGAGCTCCACTGGTACCATTGCTGATTGGCTCAGAGCTCCAGTGATACCATAGCTGACTGGCTCCTCCAATGGCACTATTGCTGATTGGATCTTAGCAGCATAGCATGGAAGATGTCACCAACTGAGTGGTTGTCTGAGGAGCCATGACTGGCTCTGTAAGTTAATCTTTTCATCCCTTAATGCTAACAGGGATAGGCAAGAGGGTTATTGCTTGTCCCCTTCTAGGTCTTCCCTTGGGCAAACTCTGGATTTTATTCTGGGTACCCACTACCCCTTAACTTCAGGCAGCTTACAGTCTGGCTAAGAATTAGATGTAGTCCTAAAAGTAGAACCCATGGTGCCAGTACGATGCCTGTTTGGCAAGTATTTATGGTGCAAGCTCCAGCTGGTCTAGGCCAAGTGGGAGCACCAGGAGCCCACAGTGCACCTAAGCTAATGGCCAGTGGAAGAGCCAAGAGCAAGAAAGCAAACTGAAATCTCCAATTGTTTACACTGATAGGATAAAAAATTCCGATTCCCTATGAAGCAAATGATAATCATGTAAGCTGCCAAAGCAGAGTCCAGGAGTCCTGAATCCTGCAGTCCGGCTGCCCACTAACAAGACAAGCTGGCTGTTTTTAGGTTCATTTAAGGGTGCCAAGGAAAACTCATCAACATGGATGACCCTAGGGAAAGACACCAGCACAGACAAAGCTCTGATTTCCCTTGCACCAGGCCCCTCTAGGCACCCCGATTCTCACCCTCCTTTGTATTGCTTTGGTACAAATCTTCATCTTGCTCAAACTCTGCAAGGATTTCTGAACTGCACTTTCTGGGCCAGGCTGGAGAAAGAGTGGAGTGAAAGGACACAGCCTCTGTACCAGAGAGGTCACCTAGCTAAGCAGGCGGGTGCCCAACACCTCCCCCGCTGTGGAGCAGCTCTTCCAAGATCTTCTCCAGAGGTCTGTGCGGGGAGGGGGTGGCACAAATAGCTTGCTTATTAGCAGCCACAGCAAGTAAGGACAGGGAGCAGTGCCCACTGGATCTGAGGGAGGCGATGGAGCAAAGACTGTCCTCGGTGGTGTCAACTGAAATAATAATCAGAGCTTCTCCAAATAATAACAGATATTTATAATAGCACAGTCCTGCCATGGGGACACATGTGCCATAGTGAACTGGATGTGCAATGAGGCAAAGGGACAGTTTTAAAGGTGAAATAGGGAGGACTGTGTAAGATATTTTAAACAACAGCCCTTGGCCACAGTGTTAGTAACAAGGATGGTACTGCTCTGAGCCTAAACAGAGCTTCTGGGCAAATGCCCTTGTAAAAATAAGTGTGTGTGTGTGTGTCTGTCTGTCTCTCCCTCTCTCTCTGAGTGTGTGTGTATGTCTGTGTGTCTGTGTCTGTGTGTGTGTGTCTGTCTGTCTGTCTGTGTGTCTGTGTGACTGTGTGTCTCTGTGTGTGTGTCTGTCTATCTGTCTCTCTCTCCCTCTGTGTGTGTGTGTGTGTGTGTGTGTGTGTGTGTGTGTGCATACACACAAGATCTTTTGGCTAGAGCTTAACAAAAGTTACCCCAGATACTCTGCTTGCTTCTGACAGACTCTTCCCTCTATGTTTACCTTGTGTCCTGCCCCCCCCAGACTTGTAGACTGACTTCTATTCAAAGGGGGACACATAGGGGTGCCATGTGCCCAAAGCTGGAGATGAGTGGGATCTTCGTAGATGCAAATCCTCCCACAAAAGTGAGCTGCAGGCCCTGTGCTAGCTACATGCATGTTTCACTTCTCTCGTTGTGAGTTAGGGGAGATTTGTGGCAAACAGAGTTCCAAATTAGCCCCAACGTTCTCACTCTGTGGTATCAACTTTGTAAAGCTTCCTTTCTTTTTTAAATTCTCTTTTTTATAAAAAATGTCCCCCGCTCCCCTTTTCTCCTCCCCTCTCCCCTTCCACCCTTCTCCCTCCCCCTCCCATGCTCCCCATCTACTCAGGAGGTCTTGTCCCTTTCCCCTTCCTAGGCAGATCCATGTGTGTCTCTCTTAGGATCCTCTTTGTTACCTTAGGTTTTCTGGGGTTGTAGCCTGTAGGCTGGTTGTCCTGATAAAGCTTCCTTTCTTTAGATGTGGAAAGACCTCATGTTTACTATGGGGTATCACTTCTTGGTTATGTCATGGTAGACACTGAGTGACAAAGAATTCTCTTGCTGGCTTAGGAGAAGGGAGCTGTAATGTTGTGAGATCGAATGGAGAATTGCTGAGGGTGGATTCTAAGAGCTTAGAGAAATCTCCATCTGACATCTAGCAATAATGGAAAATAAGCACCTCAGCCCTACAGTCATGCCTGGATTATGACTACCACCTGAATGAGCTTGGACCAGGACCCTGAGCTACAGATCAGTGTGCAGCTCTTCCGGACACTTCTGGCAGGAAACCCAACTGTGTGTGCCCTGACTTGTGACCTACAGAGACTCTGAAATTATCAGAGTGCAGAGTCACTGTATTTGAATGAATGTGATACACAAGAGTAGAAAACTAATATAGTGTTACAGTAAAATATTTAGGAACCAGCCATATATTAGCACAAGCCAATCAGGATGGATACAGCCAGAGAACAACTGGTGTGATACTCGGGTACAGGCTGTCAGTCATGGAGGAACCCATTCATAGACAGGGAAAATGATACTCAGTGAAAACTAATGAGCTAGTAAGAGGAGGGCTGCATTCAGACCTGGGGCTCCTGGGAAGCAATTTATACAGCAGCACAAAGGAAGGCTTTGCTGAGATGGGCAGAGGCTTTGAGTAGCAATCATGTGGGTCTAGACTTGCCTTGGGGCAATAATGGGACACTGTTGAATCTGTTAGACTCTAGAATAGAATAACCAGGATTTGGCAGTCTTTAGAACAGTGGTCCTCAACCCTTAATACAGTTCTTCATGCTGTGGTGACCTCCCCCATCATAAAATTATTTTGTTACTACTTCATAACTGCAATCTTGCTACTGTTATAAATTTTAATGTAAGTATCTGATATGTAGAACACCTGATACATGACGCCCAAAGGGATCTAGACCCACGGGTTGGGAACCGCTGTTCTAGAGGAAGACAAACTTGTCTTTGGAAGGGGTTCAATTAGAAAGAGAAAGCAGGAGCATTATGAGTGATACAGAAGCATACCGAGCCTTAAGTAGCTCTGCCAGCCTTCTACTGCAGTGACAACCTGAGATGATCAGCTCAAGAGAGAAAGGTCATTCGGGCTCAGTTTCAGAGTTGCCGGTCTTCAATCAGTGAGTCATACTTGGAGCAGGGAGCATGTGATACAACAAAACTACCCACTTCATAGTGGTCAAAAAATAAGAGAAGGATCCAGGGTCCCAGGGTCCCCTTCACAGGCACACCCTCTGTGACCTAACTTCCTCCCACCAGGCCCACCTCTCAGAGTGTGCACCACCCCTCAATAGTATCACACTGGGAACCTCCAGGAGACACCCCAGATCCAAACTACGGCAGTCATTGTGAGAACGGGCTACAAAGCCCATGCAAAGCTGTGGTCTCTTTCTGGTGTCAGTCTGGCGACAACATAGTTCGGCCAGGCTGGTAGCCAGGAGGGAAAACTGAGTATAAAGTCAGAAGAACAAAGGCATGGGGGGAACCCACATGGCTGAACCAGAATCCAGGAGAATGAACAGTTCATGAGCCCTCAGAGAGAAGGTCACACCTGCCTTTCAACACCCCACCTCAGGGCGGGGGGGGGGGAGGTAGGGAGGGGGCTGGATGGCGCAAGCACATTTGGGGCACTGTGCTGTGGCCCATGGAGAACTGCACAGGGCTGAGGAGAGGGGGTGCAGGCGTCATGGGGGCGCTGGTCTCAGACGCTGCTCTGTGCTGACAGGGTGGGGCAGCAGTCTGGCCAGGGGCCTGAGTGCTCAAAGGTGCCATATTCACAGCTTCCTAATCTCAGGTAGATGTCTTTTACAAACCAACCCTAACTTGAACTGCACAGGGAAGGGGATTGTGGGAAATACAATTCTTGGCTGGTTAAGATGGTTTAGTTTAAGCCACTCATCCTGGTAGCTTAGAGAGAAGTCACAGGGAAAGGGTTGGGATTTAGATATAAGGTTTCTTTTATGTGCTCGGGTGGGGGTTCTCCTTAGGATCTCGGTCCCAAACGTGTTCTCTTTCTACCTGCTGTCACTTCACACTATCATCTCTGACAGCGCCAAGAATCATTGCCTGCCACAACGTTCCAGCAATCGCAGCTTGGTATTCAGCACTCAGATCCTAGATGCCACTCTTAACACCTTCCTCCTCCATCTCCCACTGCGGAATTTTCTAAATGACCCGTGCTTCTGTGATCCTGAGCTTTTGTCTGATCTTTGCACAGATCTCCTCTGTGTTAGCTCCACCAAATGCTTGCTTGGTTTATTTACAACCTTTGATGGTGAACTGGGCAACTGTTAAAGTGACTTAGTTGTCTGTAGATAGTAGATACTGCTTACATGGAGCTGTGATATTACCTGGTGGCCTGCGGCTCCCATGTATTGGCCATAGTTTAAGAATAGGTTAAGAATAGGTTAAGTTAAGGCAGTGAGTACTGTAGGAACTGAAACCTGTTCCCATCTCGTGACTTGTCTTTGCCCATATATTTTAACATTCACTGGTGGATCTTGTCTTTGGAGATCAAAATCATGAAAGAACAACAGTGATTTCCTTATGTCTGTATATAACAGGCCCCAAAAACCTTAGCACAACTGACACCATGATGGAAGTTACCATTCAGGCCTGGGAACCCAGCCACATAGGCAGCAACGTTTGCCGAAATGAAAGCAAACACCTAACCCATCAAAGTCCATAGTGCTAGGTAAGTTCCTAACTGTAGTAACCTTGCTTTTTTTGGCTTCTGAAGTCACTTCTGGACAACTGATCTCGCTAACTGAGGTGTGTCAACCCAGGATGTGGTTTTTGTGCTTGAAAGCTCACCCTGAGAAAGACTTGGGACTGCGCTTGGATCCTGGACAACCAGTGTAGCCAGCGGCCTGCTAATGCCTTATATCAGCTTGAATGTGTGTCTCAGTGGTCTTCTCTGATAGATACCACATAACATGAGTACATGGCAGTTTCCACATCTGCAAAACAGAAGTGGTGAGAATTTTCTTTAAAAAAAAAGACATGAAGTGAATTCAACACAATGCCTAACATACATGCAGAACTCTGCAAATATTAGGTTTTTATTGCTCAAACACATAAACTCTCTGTAAAGAGTGGCAATGCCATTAAATCTCCCTACTGTGTCAGGGTCTCTGACCCTTCCCCTCCTGATTCTAAATGCGGATCAGTCCCTCACTATTTGATGGGGTCTCCCTTGCCAGTTGCCTGTCCTATCTTCGTCAACCCTGGCATCATCCTCTAATACAGGGATCACTAACCTTGAGGCTCTATGGGTGTGGAGGCTAGGAGGGCAGAGCCTAAGAGACAAACAGTGCTTTGGCATATGGCAGGAGGAACCCGAGAGGCTGACAGCAGCTGTTCTGGAAGTGAGCATGGGGGATGGCCCCAGCTGGTGGGCTGCCAGGGAGACTGGGGGCTCAGATTTGTACCTGTTGTCATTCAGCTGTGGGCCTTGACTCCAACGCCACACCTTCGCATTGTTCAGCTGTCAAGAAGGAAGCAGCTCAGGAAGATGTCCCTTACCACTATATACTGACTTTTAAATAGCCACCTGACCTGTCCCCGCAGGAGGGGTTTCTAGAGTCTGATTGGCCACTGAGAAAACAAGAGGCCCAGACACAGAAAGTGTTTGACCCAAAAGAAGCCAATGGTCAAGTTGGCTTATAGCTTAAGTCCCCTTTGTCTTATGTAATAAAGTCAGCCTTCCATTTTTCTCCTTAGTCCATTACTTAAAGTGAGTGTGTGTATGTGTGTGTGTGTGTGTGTGTGTGTGTGTGTGTGTGTGTGTGTGTTATACGGCATCAGATCACATGCTTAAAACTAGGTTGATAAGTCTACCAAATTCTCACTTGGTAGTATAGGCAGTATAGGCAGAAAGCTTCTAGCTCAAGTAAACAGACGTCTGGACTCACTCCTAAAGACAATTTCCAGACTTTGACATGCACCCCATTATTCTGTAGCAGCTCACTTGACAGAACAGGAGGATGGCCTTTTCCAGGCTGTTTTCAGCACCACCTAAATGGTAACATTTGTAAGACTAAGGCAAGAGTCCCTAGAAGCATCCTCCCAATTAGCATCCAATATATGGGGCTGCTTCTCCAACAGCCAGAATTCATGAATCCAGCAAACAAAAGTAGGAGTGGAAACATCACCACACTGGTACTCTTAGCAACCTATTAACAAGATGTGTGATTCTTTCCCCCTTGCTGGGTAGCCCCTGGTGCCAGAAGGTGCTACCCAGGGTGCTGGGCCAGCTGTGGACCCTGTGTGCCATACTACTGATCTGCCAGGCAAAATGTGTCCATTGGTGCAATAACATATCTGTTATGGGAATAGTCAGACATTTTCTGATTGGATTTGAGGAGGGAATTCATTCCTGGTACTGTAAACCTGATCAAAAGTCCATGGCTAGGGGCTGGAGAGATGACTCAGTGGTTATGAGTCTGCTCTTCTGGAGGACCTGGGTTGAATTCCCAGAGCCCACATGGAAGCTTACAACCATCTGTAACTGCAGTTTCAGATCTGAAACCTTCTGGTCTCTTCTAGCCTCTTTGGGCACTGTGTACATGCATGTGATACTTGGATATACATGTAGGCAAAACACCCACACACATAAAATAATAAATCTTTGTTTAAAAGCTCATGGCAGAAGAGGTTATAACCCTTAGTAGGGAAATTGATATGTTTTGCTTTGTTTTGTTTTCACTAAATAGACACGATGAATCAGCCTTCTAAATAAGTATATTTATGCCTGTGAGTTAGTGCTGCTACCCGTTTTGATCAGACAAGCTTCTTTTGCTGTGGATAGTGATACTACAGACTTAAAACTTAAAACTTAAAAAAGAATAATGACTTTGAATGCTGAGCCATATATGGGGCACCTGTATCATCCTATGGCAAGCTATGGGAACATTCTAGAAGTAGGGCTACAAAGAATGTAAGAGCTGAAGGAAGGATAGAATATTATAGAGCACTGTCTTCTAGACATGGCATGGCATTGCATTCTGAACTTACAGCTGTGGTTACCTGCACAAGATTGGCCTATCAATATCTTGTTATGAAGGGAGTGGGGGCTTACAAGGTCATACCCACCCCTGATAATTTACCAGCAATTAATTAGGGCAGAGATCCATAAGGCTCCATCCTTGACAACACATAGGCAATTATTTGTTGCTAGGGGATGGAGAGGTATATTCTTTGGTTGTGTAGCTACTGGCAAGGTGTCCACACTCCTATAAATAACAGTTCACCCATGTTTCTGTAAGCAACTCTAGTGAAACCCAGTAGAAGGGAGTCCAGCTGAAAAGACAGGAAAGCTGCAGGAGTGGGAGGAGTCAAGAGAGTGCAAACAGGTGAATATATGTCATAATACATTATACACATGCATAAAACATTCCACAACAAAGCTCACTGCTATGTATATTAGCCTCTAATTTTAAACCAAAGAAAAAGATAAAGAGGGTTTTATGTTCTGTTTTGTTAGGACTCCTTACCTGTGATGTGACCTCTCTTCTGGCCTAGAGCTCTTCATTCCATAGGAAGGAGTGTTTTCATAAGATGGACAATGAGTCCATTGAATTGGAAGTCAGAACTGCTACACAGCCATTTTTCATGCCCCCGAGGTCAACAGGTAAAGAAAGAAATTACTGTGGTGGCTGGGCTGGGGGCAGTTGGATGACTCATCCACAAAGAGGGTTGAGTACAACTGGAACACTCCAGAGCCCTTAGGGCATTTCTTAGCATTATCATGTCCTATGATTAAGATCAGTGGGAACAGACCCAGAGAGGCCAGGTAACAAGGAGGGCCAAAGTGGGGGGACACGTGGATCTCCTTGGGAAGGGGAAGAAGAAGAGATCTCTTGGATGGGAACTTGAGGGATTAGGTTGGGGGTAGGTAGAGGGGAGAGTACTGAAGGAGAAGACTGGAAAAGTGGAGGCTCTGGGGTTGTCAGGTAGAAACCAGATGCAAGGGAAACTCCCAGGAACTACAAGGATGACCCCAGCTAAAACTCCTAGCAATAGTAAATATGAAGTGGCCATCTCCTGTGATCAGATTGGTGACTACCCCAATTGTGATCAGAGACCCTTCATCCAGTAGTAACTAGAGGAAACAGATACAGAGACTTGCAGTCAAGCCTTGGGTCAAGCTCAGGGAAACTACTGAAGGAGGAAGGATTGTAGGAGCCAGAGAGTCAAGAATATCACAAGAAAACCTACAGAAACAACTAACCAGGCTCACAGGAGCTCACAGAGACTGAACCAACAACCAGGGAGTCTGCATGAGACTGACCTAAGCCCTCTACATATATGTGACAGTTGTGTAGCTTGCTATTTGTAGAACTCCTAACAATAAGAGCAGGGACTGTCCCTAATGCTTGAGGAGGCTCTTGGGAACCTATCCCTCATATTGGATTACATTGCCCAGTCCAAATAAAAGGGGAGGTACTTAGTCTCACGGCAATTTGATATGCCATGCTTTGTTGATACCCATGGGTGACCTACCCCTTTCTGAACAGAAACACAGGAGGAGTGGATGTGGGGGCACAGAGAATAGATAAGGGAAGAGAATGGAAGGATGGGAGAGAGGAGACTGTAGATGGGACGTAAAATAATCAATTAAATATTAGAAATAATTTTTAAAAAGATCAGTGGAAAAACACTGCTGGCTCTGGAATGAAGGTTTGGGTCACACCATCAGATTAGGAGCCATGGCAGCCTAATATGGCATTTCCAGAAGGTTAATAGGTAAAAGGTAGTTTCAAATAACATTTATGAGTATGTGGGCAGCTACAAAAGCAAGGACTTTGTCACAAATATCTCCTTGTTTTGTTATGAACACATTTATATTCTATTTACGTTTATTGTTTATTATATTAAACAGATATATTTGTCTTATTTCCTCTTATGCAACATGTTAAATACTATGCAACACAATATCCAAGTTTTGTTAACTTGTATCCTAACTTTGAAGTACTATCAATTATTAAGTTAGATAGGATATAAATTATTATGTCTTCTTTTCTAGGAAAAGGATTAGTGGAATGTTCATTGTATTTAGGATAGCTATTTGATATTTGATAGAATGACCTTGCTGTTATATTTTTTAATCCAATTACATGGCTGACAGGATAGTGGAGGCATGCATCCTTCTGGCTCTTTGTCTCCTGGAGAACTCTAATAAATTCTCCCTGGGAAAAAAAGTTTTAAAAGCATCAAAAACACGTTACAGAAATTTTAAAGAAACTGGCTATCAGTCGATAAAGGAGGGTGATACCTATGAGATGAGAACCCAACAAAATAAGCAAACAACTAATAGCTCCTGTTCACAGCTTTGAGATTCCAGGTTGGCCTAAGGCCAGGGAAGCCACAGGTGGAGCTTGATAAGGTCCCCTGTTAACAGAATATTTGTTTAACTATGCAAAGATGTGTTACATTTGCTTAACTATGTAAAGATACATTCCATTTGTCTATGTTGTAGAATATTTAACTCTGTAAAAGATGTGTTGCATTTGTTCAATTATGTAAAGATGTGTTGCAGTTTTACCTTGCCTGCCTAAGGCACCTGATTGATCTAAGAAAAAGCTGTTTCTCTTTCTGCTGTTTCTCTGAGGAGACCTCTCTCTCTCCCTCTCTCTCCCTCTCTCTCCCTCTCTCTCTTGCTCTCTCTCTCCACTCTTTTTCTTTCTCTCTCTCTCCCCTCTCTTCCTTCCCTTTCCCACTCTCTTCCCTTCCCCCAATAAAGCTTCCTGGGAGAGGTGGGGGGAAGAAAGAAAGAAAAAGAAAAAGCTGACTGGTCAATAGTGAGGGAGGAGATATGGTTGGGACTTCCAGGCAGGGAACTTAGGGTAGAAAGAAAAAGAGACAACTGGAATATGATAGGAGCCAGACAGACAGGCATGGAGGAAGCAGGAAGTCGGACATATAGAATCAAAGAAACATAAAAAAGCCCCAAGGCAAAACATAGATGGATAGAAACAGGTTAAATTAAGTTAAAAGATCTAGTGGAACAAACCTAAATTAAGGCCAAGCATTCATAAATAATAAGTCTCCATGTCTTTGTTTGGGAGCTGGTTGGCAGCCCTAATAAAATTCCAACTATGACCCCTGATTTGAGAAGACAATGCTAGAGTCCAGAGAGACCAAGACGGCTGAAATTTGTCAAAAGAATCAGAGTAAATCCCAGAGACTAGTACAAGGTCTCTTGTGTGTCCATAGGAGAATGTTAAGCAGGATGCTGGGGAAATAACCATTTTCAATTATTAGACATAACAGAGCCTGTATTTATGGAGCTGCAAACTGAGTTCCACAGCTGAACACAGCCTGTTCCCAAAGAAGACTGAAAAACACCCCAAAATTCACCTATCATTCAGTCAAGTAGAAAGATGTCTTACTCAGTGGTGGTTGAATAATAAACCCCAAACTGAGTTCTGTTCCAGATAACACACACACACACACACACACACACAAACTAAAGCAAGACCTCAAAGATGCACTGTGTCTTAGAACAAATATCAAGATTATAGAAAGAAAAATTGATATTGGCATTTGACAAGGTAAAATTTCCAAAACCTAGCATATAATAAGAAATTACCAAGCAAGCGAGGGATCAAGAAGATGCCACATATGTGTGAAAGTCAATCCACTGACACTGAGCCACCTGTGGCTGCTGCATAAGCCCTTGGGAGGTCTCTGAGCCTCATTTACCATGGAGGTACCCATCCTCAGACAACATCTGGAGATAGTCCTTTCTTCTACTGAGAGCTGAGTAGAAGGAAACACCTTTCTCTGGGTTGAGGGTTAGGTTATACTCTTGGCAGAAGATGGGCTGTACATCAGCTTTCATATTATGCAGGACTTGCACTAGAAAATGACATTCCTACCTTAAGAAGCTTATGGCAGTATCCAGTTCAGGAGGTCCCCTCTGAGCCCTTGAACCCACAATCTCCAGCCTCCAATGAGAAAAATTTCATGTCTGGCTATGTACCCCGAAGTGTCAGACCAAGGGGGACATCAGATGTCAAGGTAAAAGAAATCCAGAGAGCCTCCAGCTCGATCATTTTTTGACCATTGAGGAAGCTAAGGTCTTGAGTTTCTGTCACTTAAGGTCTTCCTTGGTAAATCGGTTTCCATAATATACAGGAACTTTCCAAAGGACAACCTCCTATCCATCCTAAGGGTTAGCCAACCCCTTGGGGTATAAACAGACGATCTAATTTCTGGGCTTCTGGGCTTGGAACAGCTATGCCACTAATGAGACTATAAGGCACTCAGAGGAGCTGTTCCCTATCTCCCTCAGAGTCCTCCATAGGCCAATGTCTGGGGTTCTCTATGAGAAAAAGTAGCATTTCCTTTCCAATCCCCTGTATTTGGAGGTTTCTGGAGAAGCAAGACGTGAGGTAACAAGCTATGAGCCTCATGCTAAAATATAGAATCATCGATATGGGTTAATTTAATTGTGAGAGCTAGTGAGTAATATGCCTGAGCCATTGATCAAACAATTATAATTAATAATTAAGCCTTAGAGTGATTATTTGGGAACTGGAAGGCAGAAAGAAAAACCTCTACTTATGATCCCCTACAGAACAAGCAAAGATCCCAAGGTCAGGAAGACAAAAGCAACACATTAGGGAGTTCAGTCCCAGTTGCCTCCATTGGCCAGTGGAGGCCCCCACTAGGTACCTTTAGGTTAGAAGGGTAAACAAAGGAAGTATTGAAGGATGAACAAAGAAGTCCCTTAAGTAGCCTTTCCTTTGCCTTTGGTGTCAAGTGCTGAGTACATTTTGCTTAATTTGGGAGCCTATTTTCATTTAATGGGAAATAAGAGCTAAGGGTATGTTCATGTCATAATGAGTATACACAAAAAAATGCTGTTGTTATTTGAATGTGTTCCTGCTGGTGGCACTGTTGGCAGAGGTTGTTACCTTTGGGATACAGGGCTTAACTGGCAGAGGTGGGACACTAGGAGCAGGGCATGAAGGTTATATTTGCTCCTGATTCAGACCTTTGTCTCTGCCCCATGATCTGGACCATGTGAAATAGCCATGGCTACATGTTCCCAGCCCCACAGATGGAGCTAATCCAATAGCATATGTCTCCCACCACAATGGAAGAATCCTGTGCCTGTGAGCCTAAATAAATGCCCCTCCCTTAGTTGCTTCTGTGAGAGTGATGAGAAAAGTAACTAATTACCCACCAAAAATCTCTCTCTCTTTCTCTCTCTCTCTCTCTCTCTCTCTCTCTCTCTCTCTCTCTCTCTCTCTCTCTCATGACAGTGTTGGTCCTCCCTTTCAACAGGGAGTTGTTAGAGACCCTGGAGAAGCCACAGATAGAGATCTACACAGGTCATTCTGATCTCAGACCAGTAAGCTTCCTCTAAAGATCACTACCCTTTATTCTATCACTCTCTATTGAGATAGTTATAATTTCTTGGCACAGCAGGTCAGGATTTTCCCTGCCCAAGCCTCCCATTTCCTGTGCTTTCACAGGTGTCGAGAAGTAACATAATGGCTCTTTATGATCCCTCTATTTTGGTTCTTTGGAACAGAGTAATAGGTAGTGCAGGCTGGCCTGATATCTACCTTTGAAGAGCTAATATTATAGGCATATGCCACCATGCCCCTGCTTTGTCCTTCACAGGCATTCCCTCATTAACCTCTGAGGTGTCCTGTTCCATGTTTTGCTCCCCAGACTGACAGAAAGTGACTGGGGATGAAAGAGAATGTCTGGGGTTATTGATAAGTGAGCAGGGGGCAGAGTCTACACTGATGGACCTAAGTGCTCCATCCCTGTCTGTCAAAAAAAGCCAAGAAAAGACTCCTTGCCTTCCATGTCAGTTTGATGTGGTTAGAAAGTCTAAGATCTCAATTGGGTTTTAAAGCAAACTGCATTATCAAAGAATAAAAGTGATTCTGACTGGCCAACCAGAGAAAGTGCTAAAATGTAAGTGCCACCTGGTCACTCACACCCTAAACAGCATGCTTCTCCCAGGGCTGCTGAGGTGACAGCAGATACTCAAGTAGATGTTGTCATTGTGATGTTTAATCAGTTCTATAAGCTGCGAACCACATCCAGATGGAAGTCAGGCACCTCATGGAGAGTGAATGTTGAGACCAAACCAGGGTGACTGCTGTCTCATTCCAACTCGAGTACTTCATGCAGAAAGAGGCCCCGTCAATGAAACCTTAACCTCACACCATAGTGGACAACAGCAGAGCCAAGGAAGACAGCCCAGCTGCAGGACAAGGCCAGAGATGGGACTTGAAGGAGTGACCCGAAAAGCTAAAGCAGTGATGTGCACTCATCCATGTCCTATCCAGGGACACCTTCCTATCTTTGCTCTTCTCTGCTAGGTGACAGACATGTGGGAGGAACTGAGATCAAAGACAGTGCCTCTCATCGTGACCATTAAGTGCTACTGCTCAAACTAAAATATGATTTATTATAAGGAAAGGTGAAGTCAAAAACAAGCAGCTGAGAAGAGGTCAGTAAGACCACCACATTCCAACATGATCTCGATTTTGCCTAGAGGGAGATTAAACCCAAGTTTGGAGTTTCGATAGCTCTGGCAACAGCTGCTCCTGTCCCTCTAGCAATTCAGCCCTTACTTTTGCATTGCCATATTTCAGTGTTCATTCCCTACCAAGGACAGGATTGGGCCTGCACTTACTTCCACTCCTGGACAGAACAGGGTGTGAAATAGAGTTCAGCAGCAACCATCAATAATTTACCGGGCAGCTTTGCTTTTATGATTTGTGTTTAAGTCTGAGTTTAATTTCCAATCAGAAAAATTTACCCTTTTTGCAGTGGACGTAGAACAGTGATGGAGAAGTCCATTTCTTTGGTTCAGGCTGATCAACATAAGACCTTACAGAAAAGTCCATTTGAGCCACCCTCTTTCTAGTAGCATAAGCTGCTCCAAGGGCTGGTCTGGGCAGAGCCAGGTGAGGTCTATATTGATAAGGAAGTATATTATGATGAGCAACAGAGAGAGAGAGAGAGAGAATAATAGAAATCTGAGGTTAAAAGTAAGTGTCAACATAGGACCCCAGAGAGACTATGGAATAGGCCAGCCCAGCCTCACAAATGATCAAGGCCGATGGCAGGCCACTAAGAGGGACAATCAAATGCAGATGATGCTCTTGTACATCTCTGGAAAGGAAAATAGCACATCTGTTGCATAACCAAGTTGGCAGAATAATAGCCACCCAATGATATTACATCCTAATCTCACAGAAGTTGGGAGTACTTTAGGACCAGGGCAAAGGAGGATTGAGGTTGCATATGAATGGAATTGACCTTAAAATAGGGAGAGTATTCTGGGTGTCCTTGGTGGATTCAAATGCAATAAATGAGAAGGATCCTAAAAAGTGGAAATGGGTATGCTGAAGAGGATAGAGTGAAGTAGTGTGGACCCAACTAGCTATTTCAGGCTTTAAGGATGAAGGAAGCTGCTGCAAGCCCAGTAATGTGAGAAGTGTCCAAAAGAGGCATGGAGCAGGGAAACATTCTCCCCCAAGGCATCACGTCCTGCTGTAATCCTGAGTTTAATCCAGTGTAACTCAGACTGAATACGGTATACCTGTGTAGTTTCATAGCACTAAGTAAGTTGGTGACGATTTGTCATAGAAGCAACAGAGAACATAGACAATAAACATAAGGTACCTAATGGTTTCTAACAGGAACAAAGGAGGTGGGTCTAAGAACATAGCCGATAGATTTGCTGAAGTTTAACAAGGAAAAGCCATACTAAAGGCAAAGCTCCATTGGAATGTTAAATCAAGGATGGAATCTGAGTGGGCAGTGGTCAAAGGGAGTTCATCCCACCTCGATCCGGTAGACAGCCTCTCCCACAACCTTCCTTTCAATGTCATCTCTCAGTGGTCACCCACCGTTTAACCATTGGCATCAATGGTAGGCTGACTCACTGAGTGGATGGCTCTTGTAGCTAGTTGTTAGAAAGGTCTCCATACTAAAACTAATTGACTGTCATAATTTCTATTCACTGGCTCTAGTTACACATTATTAGAATGTTTAATTTGCACCATGCATATCTGACAATTCTTCTCCTAACGTTCAGTTAGTGCTTATGCTAACAGTCCTTTCTCTCTATGCCCCCCTTTAAGATTTGGCACTCATGAGCAAACACATACTTCCACATAAATACATTTTAGAGACAATACTCAACAGGTCTGATGCTAAATATAAGGGCTGGGCCAACCACAGTCACTCACATGCGTGGGCAAGAGGCTCTTGAGGGATTTGTCTAGGCCCCCAGATTCTACAATGAGGGTAGTTCATATACTCATTTATCCAATAATTACTTTTAGTACTAACTTGCCATATTTTGTTCTGATACTTATTAAGACAATCATGGGTTTTACAGTTCAGGTTGAGTTTGTGGGGAGTTCTCTGTGGTTCTCTAAGTCTCTGCTTGGGAAGTGGGCACCCTGAAAAAGAAGGTACCCACAGTGTCAGCAAATGCACACCCACTGTCTTCTAGAGGCTTGAGTCGTGGTTTTGGAAGTCTGTTGGATACCTTTATTCTGCAGATTGTCTTCAAATCCATTTTTTAAAAAACAGATTTGAAGTTGTAATTCAACAAGATGGAGCCAGAGGGGGAAAAGCTGAAACACACACTTAAACACAAGGCATAGAATAACTCTAAAAAGACCCACCAAGAACTGAGAGGCACTGGCTATCCCCAAAGGTGAGAACCCAATGGCTAGAAAACAGTGGAGACAGGGAAGAGAATTTATGTTTTATGAATAATGAATATAATAATGTTCTGTGTACAGATTGAATGCATTAATGAATTAACTCAGAGTCACCAGTAATACATGGTGTCGCATTAAAGAAACAAATCAAAGCACCCCTCCTTAGCGTCATTTAACCAGGAGACTAGATTTGAATTCTCTACTCTCCATGTCTTCTGTCCTATTTGTCTGCTCTGTGAGTCTGAAAGTGTGCCTGTCTGAAGGCCATCTTGTGGCTCTGCTTGTGTCTGTCCTTGTGTGTTTGTGTATTGTGTCTGTGTGTGTGTGTGTGTGTCCCTAACAAATAGCCTTGCTTTGTCTTTACTGAACAGCACAGAAATCATCACATAGGGAAAGAAAAGAAAGGTACCTAAGTAGTTTCACCAACACTTAAGTCACTGACCCCAACTGACTCAGATAACACAGTATTGCAAACGGCATTGCTTATCAAGCAATATCCATATGTTGTGTTCAACATTTGCATTAGATATTCATTTTAATAAGACTATTTTCAGCAAATGATTACCATACACATACGTATTACTCTGGGCCAGAGGTATGGAAGAGTATATAATTTAAGATTACAGCTATGCATTAGCTTAGATGATTACATGGGAAATCAAAGGCAAACAAAGCCAACTGTTGCACTGTACTTTCACTCAGTCTCTCTCTCTCTCTCTCTCTCTCTCTCTCTCTCTCTCTCTCTCGAGTTTCTTGAGATCATATTTCTCTGTATTTCTCTGTGTAGTCCTAGAACTCACTCTGTAGACCAGGTGGGTCTTGAAATCAGAGATCTGCATGTCTTTGCCTCTTGAGCACTGAAATTAAAGCACGTGCCGCCACCACCCAGCTACACCACTGTCTTAAAGCAGTGGTTCTTAACTTCCCTAATGCTGTGGCCCTTTAATGCAACCCTCATGTTGTAGTGACCCCCCCATTATAAGATTATTTTTGTTGCTACTTCATAACTGTAATTTTGCTACTGTTGTAAATCATAATGCAAATATGTGTTTTCCAATGGTGTTAGGAACTTCTGTGAAAGGGTCTTTTGAACCCCAGGTTGAGAACCCCTGTCTTAAAAGGCAGGTTAAATGAACAGAGTGGACATAGCAGGACATCAGTCTTAAGTGATTATTAACTCTTGCTTTCTGAGGTCCAACAAAGTTCCATCCTCTTAGAATGGAAAAAATATTTTTGATCACAATATTGCATTACCACAGTACTACAAGTAAAAGATATTTTAAAATTTAAATTAACTAACACCATTAGGATATTGTTATTCTAGGGCTGGAGGGATAACTCAGCCATTAAAGGCTAGGCTCACAACCATAAATATAGAATATTGTTATTCTTCCTCTAAAGGACCAGAACTACTAGAAGCTCAAGGAAAACTATCTGATGGCTACCAGGTTCACCTGGACTTTTCTCTGCAACAGAGAAATGAATGGGCATTCTATAAATAAGAAACACCCTGCAAGGAGAATCCCCTTGTAAGCTTTAACAGTTTAATAGTAACTAACCCATGTCCAGATGTACTGTCAGGTCATTCTGATTTTGTTTCTCATCTGCATACTCTGGCAAGAGCCATCTTTCTCTCTGAACTGAATGGCCACACCTGTGAAATAACAGCCCTGGACAAGGAAGACTTTATGGCTGATTTCAAGTTCCAACATTTTAGGACATCTTGAACTTACGATCAAGAAAGCCAAACCTCCTTTTCCATACCACAATCACAATTGCCCTAATCCTTCAGACAACTCCTTGTCTGTCCCCTGATGAGAATCAATCAATATATTCATAGCAGCAGAACTTTCTATACATAACAGAAATATCTGAGCTTCTCATCACAAAACCCCCAGAGAAAGGGACATCAATGCATAGCATTGCAATCTGACAGAGGCAGTCTGATAATCTGTTTAACAAAAAGGGAAGCTATTAACAAAATCCTTGGCACCCAGGAAGACAGAGTAATCACTTTTAGCACCAGGAATTTCTTAGCCATCTTCAAAGATGAGTATTTGTGTACCAGATGTGTAGGCTAACACAGGGTTCAAAGTAAAACGAAGTCCAAGCCCAAAGAAATAAGATTACAGCTTAAATAGTCAGTATTTAAGGCCAAGACACAAAATGTTTTCTATAAAAGTGGAGTACTTTCTATAGTGTAGGTCTTCACTAATGGTCCTTGTAACCAGTTTTGGTTGATACAGAGGTATAAATTCTAGAAAGATATCAAATGTCATAGAGACAGAAACACATTTAGTCTTTAAGCTTACAATAAAGATCATCATATACCTAAGTAAGGGCACACACCCATGTAATTAAAGCAGTTAGCAATCAATGAAGATGTGGAGTATTTACATCCATGGTATATCTTCATTCGGTTGAACCAATCATTCATGTATAGGAAGACAGAAACCAACTAAGGAAAGGCTCCAAAGAGCCCTAACCAAAGATCTCGTTGCTTCCTCTGCAAGGACTCATCCCACTCCACCCACTAGGCTCAGATGCTAAGCAAAGCACTGGGAACATACAGATGAGTGCCACACAGGTCAGGCTCCTGGCCTCAGAACTCACTTGCCAGTTAGGAAGAAGAGACTCAACCTACGTAGGGTTTGTTTCCTTCATCTTTCAACAGAAAGGTTCTGAATGCCTACTGTGTACTAGACACAATCACAGGCCTGGAAGGCACAGTAGGAATGATAGACCCTCATGTGCCGCAGAGCTCCATTTGGGTAAGGGCACACAAACAATAAACAAGTAGGCAAAGCAGCATTTTGGACAGTGTAAGTATGAAGCAGGGGACACATTGGAAAGCAGATGACTACTTGAAGGATGGGGGTACCTTAGACAAGTGCAAAGCAGCTTCAAGACAGTGATACTCAAGAGAACCATAGCCATGTGAGCAATCAGGGTAGAGACTTCCACAAGGAAGAAACAGTGTGAAAGCAAAGCCCTAATGGGCCATAGCAATGGTCTAATAAATCTTGGGGAGGGGGATGAAAGGAACCAAAGAGAATGGTGGCCTCCCTGAGAGACAGTGTGCCTTAATATGGTAGCAGTGGAAGGCTGAAGGCAACTTGTTAATTCTAAACCAATTAACCCATAGGCGTGATGATTAAGGGTAAAAGAACAAACAGGAGTTCTAATCAAAACAACAGATAATCTGATTTAAAAGTACACAAAAGACTTAGGAGGATACCTCTCCATACATAACTGGCCAAGAACATATTGGAAGATGCTTAGCATCACAGTCATTAAAGAAATGCAAATGATACTCACAGTGAAGTATCACCTCACACCCAACAAGATCACTATCTGGCTGCAGGGTTGACTCAACGGTTCAGAGAACTCGCTGCTCTTGCAAAAGACCCAGGTTTGGTTCCCAGCACCAGCATCTGGAGGCTCACAACTGCCTGCAACTCCAGGTCCAGGGGATCAAATGCCTAGTCTGTCCTCTAGGAGCACATGTGCATATGTGGTATATACATAGAGAGAAACACACAAATAAAAATTTAAAAATTTAAGCATGGGCCTGCAGGCTAGGCTCTTGAGTATTTTGATACTCAAGGTTCAAAGTTTCTATGGTTTGGATTTTGAATGTTGCCCAAAGGCTATGTATTAATGGCTTCGTTTCAATCATGGTGCTACTAGGCAGCTGCAGGAATGTAAGAGGTGGAGCCTAGGTCTTCCAGTCATTGGGTCATTCATGGCCTTGAAAGGGATTGTGGGACACCAATCCCTCTGTATTGCCACATGCTCCCTACCATACTATGCAGTCTTGCCACAGGCCCCAAAGCAGGGAGGTGCAAGCCCAATTAAGCCTTTATTGTAAGTTTCCTATCTCAGGTATTTACTTTGGTGATGGAAACTGGACAAACACAGAAATCATGAATCAAACAGAAAATAAGGCTCCAGCAAAGAATACTAATAGGAAAACTGATTGATCAGAAGGTCAGTGATAGAGGACCAAGCAAGTTTGGTGGAGGGGAGAGGCCAGGGAATGATTATGGTGGGCCGTGGAATCTAAACTGTTTTATAGGGAGTGAGGGCACATTAGATTTTGGATGACAGCAAAAATGTGGTTAATTAAGGAAATGAAGGTCTTGGGAGTGGTCACAAAATTAGCGATGTCAAAAGCTGACTGTAAGAGTTAGATGGAGAAAGTAATCTACCAGATGTGGTCAGTGACCAAGTGCTCTGACACTAGGGTAACTCATGGCTTAAGAGTGGACAGGATAGAGGCATGGAAACACAAATTTACCTGCTCAATCCCTATCAGTTATCCTTGCTTGCTGAAGTGGATTGGGAAGTCTAAAGTTGGTCAATTGTCTTTACCATAAACAACTTCCATAACATAAGGCCCAAATGGTCTCCTTGGAAACATAAGCAGCAGCAGCTATACCTTTGGTGAAGTTGCTGATAGAACCTCAGACCCTCAATTCCAAAGGCTACAGAACCAACCACCAGCCAGGAACTGCCAGACCACTCAGAACCTTGGTTTCTTCCTTCCTTCCTTCCTTCCTCCCTCCCTCCGTCCCTCCCTCCCTCTCTCCTTTCCTTCCTTTTGCTTTTCCAGATAGGGTTTCTCTGTGTAGCTCTCACTGTCCTGGAAGTCACTCTGTAGACCAGGCTGGCCTCAAACTCATAGAGTTACCTGCCTCTGTCTCCCAAGTGCTAAGATTAAGGTGTGTACCACCACTGCCCATCTTAAAATAAGGCTCTTAATCACAGGAAGAATATCCCAACAGAGCCACTCCTTCTTTCTACCAAACTCCAAGACCATCTCAGCCAGAGGCTCTGTCTGAGAAACATTTGGAATGATATAACCAGAGACCCATAAATATAGGCCCTCACTGAAACTAGCTTCAGGAGGGAGCTGAGCTGGATACTAGCAAACCCCTTCCAGCTAAGACATTCTAGATTCCAGTTAAATGCCCTGTTACTGAAGCAGCGGTGGCCCAGGTGAGAGAAAGACCTCCATTCCTAGGCTGGACAGATCATACAGTAGGCTGTGTCTTAGTTTGGGTTACTATTGCTGCATTTGGCTTACACCTCCATATATCAATGTTCATCATTGAAGAAGTCAAACAAGGCAGGAACTCAAACAAGGCAGGAACCTGGAGGCAGGAGCTGATGCAGAGACTATGGAGGGGTACTGCTTACTGACTTGCTCAACCTGCTTTCTTATAGAACTACCAGGGATGGCAGTACCTACAATGGGTCCAGCCCTCCCCCATCAACCACTAATTAAGAAAATACTTTACAGGGGGATCTTATGGAGGCATTTTCTCAACTGAGGCCCCCTCTCTTCCAGATGGCTCCATGTCAAGTTGACACAGAACGTGCCAGCCCAGGCTGCTTGGGTAGTAGAATGCCTCTTTCTGCACATTTGTTGTCACCAAGTTCTTACACAATGTGCGTCAAGTGACTACTCATCGCATCACCTTTTTTCCCCAACAGGGGCTGAGGCAAAGTCACACTAAAGGAAGGGCTCTGGCAATTGGATGGCGGGCTTTGGTGACGTGTCACTGAAGAGAAAACAATAGGGCAAGTGAATTAACACCAAGGCAAACTCTAACAAAGCTGGCTCTTGCCTCTCCAGGGACAACCATCTGCTGCCAGTCTGCCCCAGAGAGAGAATTAAGTCTTGATCACACCAGGATCTAGTGTCTTCTCCTTCCTAACCCAAAATGCATTCCTCTGTAAATGCTAGTCCAAGTCCCTCCTCTCATCAAGTTCTCACTAATGCAAAGTGAAGTAAAGATAGGGAATGTGGTGTAATGGCAGAGGGCATGTGAGGCCTCAGGCTTGATCCTTAGTATCACAGACGGCAAAAAGCAAACAAAACCCGGTAGAGTTAAGTGGAAAGAATCCACAGAGCTAGAGCGGCACAGTCACTTCTCCACTGAATCTGCCTGGTAGCGGCTCCTATGCTTTACTTTCTGCATGTCTCCTAAGGATCGTAAAGCCACCAGTCACTGTGGCTTACACCTATTATCCTAGCACTCGAAGGATGAGGCAGAAGGATGATGAGTTTGATAACAAACGGCCTGGGCTACAAAACAAGACCCTGCCTTAAAAACAGCAACAAACAAAAAGCTTGAGTGCAATAGTCTACATACACAGTGTTGATATATCTGGCTTATATTGCTTTGTTGTTTATAAATGATGCTTCCCTCCCTTTCCCCCTTATTTCCATTTTCAGGCTTGGAACACTCAGAGCTTGAATTCATTCACTAGCGATACTTCTTAAGATTATATAAATATATCGGTTTTTGTCTTAGGCTGTGAAGTAAATCAATGCCACTCAAACCATGTCAAGGACACCAGGGTGCCTTCATAGTCCAATCCTCTTGGCCCAAGCTCATATCATGATCTAGCATTTGATTTCTACCTTGTTTTAGGCATTCTATTCTACCCACCTACATTTGTTTACAGTTTGCCAACTCCCTGACCGACTTCTTGGCTCACAAGTTCCTTTAGTGCTCTACTTCTCTCTGGGGCTCCATTCCATTTCAGCTTCACTAGAACTTCTGCTGTACCTTGAAAAAGCCTGCCTCTCTCAATACACTGCCTGGCATGGAGAGTACGCAGATCAGATACAACCCACAAGAGAAACAAAACCAGAAACACCTCTAGACAAGAGATGATTTGGAGAGAAATGCATTCATCTGTTTTCAACTTCTGAGCAGCAAAATTTCTGTATCTTCAGACAGATCTAGGCAGGTATGCCCTTTCAGAGCTTCTAGAACTCTGTGACTAAGTAAGTGGGTAAGAAGAGCCTCTCCACAGATCAAATATCAGTGTCCCACCAGGGTGTAATCCTATAGCCTCTCAAGTTTTGTTGTTTTTGTTTGGTTGGGTGTCTTTTTAGTTTTGTTTGTTTGAGACAGAGTTTTTACTCTGGCTATTACCAGAACTCAATCTGTAGATCAGGCTGGCCTTGAACTTACAGATGTCTACCTGCCTTTGCCTCCTGAGAGCTGGGATTAAATCCCTTCAACTTTTCCAAATCAGTGTCAAATAATAAAAGCAGAAATTAAATGGCTCTTTATAGATATCACACTTTTAGAAACTTTATAGAACTGCCCAAATTTTTAAAAAATGCAGATAGTCTTAGGATTCAAATGGTTAAAACTTAAGAAATGTCCCAGGGGCTGAGGCTGAAGCTTAGTGAGCTGGGGCTTGGTTAGCATGCATGAGCCTTCAAACTGCCTTCTCAGTACTGAGAACTAATTAATTATTCCATTTGAAAATGTCTCTACTTAACAATGAATTCAAGGTGACCTAAAAATACATTTAACAGAGAAAACTGTTAGCAGCCATATAATTTTTAAGGCCACTCAAAAACAGGGCCTACATAAAAGATTTGTGATGCTGTGCTTACATGATCCAAACAGAAATGAACAATGCTTTGCGGACCCCTACGAGTTCAAGTGGACACTTTTGAGTTCCAACGTTAGAATACAGGCACAAAAATATCCCTGCTCTCCATCTGGGCTCCCATTCAAGCAGAGGCATTCATAGCAGAATGGTAGCCTGGCTTGCTGTTTGCTCACCAAGCATCCGAAGCAGCTGGGTTTCTTTGGTTAGTGTTAGAATGGCAACAGCTCCAGAACGTCAATGTATTCAGGTGCTGTGCACCCAGCTGCTACCCAAAGCCTGGGTGCAAAACAAGAGTTTCCTAGCTGTCCCTGTCAGAGACCTAAATATAAAAGCTAACACAGTAGAACACCGAGTCTCTCGGAACTCTGCTTGTAACTCCACGGAATTCTTTCCCTCAGTTTCAGGTCCTCCACTATGACAGTTAACAGAAGCACAGAGCAAACCTCATGTACCTGCTGAAATCCCCATCTGGGCACTACAATCTGTTCCTTAATATTCGTTACTTTAAAACGCACAGAGCAAACTTGTATAGAATCTCAGACTTCGGTGTTTCCTTTTCTGAAAACCTGGCCATGTGCTACTGGAAGTTATTCTAGTCATTGCATGGCTAGGACACTAGGAAAGCAATCACATGTGACAAAAGCAGTGCCCTGCCCAGAACTGCTTATGACCAGAAAACACAGAAGTAACTGAAAAGTCTGAAAAAAGAATGTTTGTGCAAAAATACAATACATATTCCAGAGCACAATAAAGACTGCACTGTGGAATTTAAGACGAAAGCACTGGGTACATACGAACACATATGTTGTTTAGTTCTGCATGAGTATGTGTGTATATTTGGGGAAGATAGTCCTGGAGAAGCCCGTTTCTTTCACAATGCTACATCCTTCCCTTTGCTGCACTTATAGCTCTATTAATTTGTATATAATTACCTGATAAATACATCCCTCTCCTTTGGGTCTATAGCAGAGTCTCTTAGTTTTGTACCACTGAACACTCAGTCCTAATAGATGGAGGAAGGAGATACAAGATGTAAATGTTGACGAGGGACACAAAGGGTCCACATCAAAGCTGCACTGTCAAACTAAAAAGGGCCTGTCCTCATCATTTCCACTTAGAACATGGAAAGAACAGGAAGACCAGAAGTAGATGCAGCAGGGACAGCATTCTAAGCAAGACAGACTCTCTCTGGACCGGCTGTAGTTATGACAGAGGACAGGTTGGATGAGGGGCAGATCCCTGGAAGAACCTGTCAGGAGAGCAGCAACATGCATGCACCCGTGTAGATGGAGCTTCTGTCCAGCATGGCCCCTGCAGCCATTTAGTCCCAAATATATACACAGAGGCTTATATTAATTATAAACTGTTTGGCTGATGGCTCAGACTTCTTTTGGCAAGCTCTCTCTCTCTCTCTCTCTCTCTCTCTCTCTCTCTCTCTCTCTCTCTCTCTTAATTATTAGCTCATTTCTATTAATCTATGTATTTTCACATAGTCTTAGCTTAATGAAGAATGCCCGGACATCCTAACTTCCCGGTAGTTACATGGTGTCCCTCTGGCAACTGCTTCCCTGCCTTTTATCTTCCCAGAATTCTCCTTGTATGGTAGCCCTGCCTATACTTCCTGCCTGACTACTGGTCAATCAGCATTCATTCATCAACCAATAAAAGAAAGACATATTCACAGCATACAGAGGGACATCCCCATCACACCAGTGCCCGAATTCTGACTGGTCTGTAACCTGATGATCCCTGAAAATAGGAAAAGGGCATGCCCCAGAGTGGAGGCCAGTGAGATAGCTCACAGGATAAAGGCACTTGTTAGCAAACCTGATGACCTGATTTGATCCTGGGACCCACATAATGAAGAACAAACCCCCTTAAGTGGCCCGCCCATTCACCCATTCTCCAAAACTTTATGTGTAACTGCTGTTGTGAGCCAGTATAAGGGCAGTCACCATGCCTTTGAAGACAGTTAGGAAGAAAAAAGAATCAATGGCTAGTGATGGCAGGAAGTTGAGTAAAGACTGGAATTTTACTAAGGTAAATTTTATAGTTAGGAGCCTATCATGTCCAATTCCAGATCAAACATGTACACTGGGTCCCCCAGTCTTGGTCAAGTAGGTACACTTCTTCAGTGCATTCAGAGATCATAAATGTGATGCCCATTAAGTTTTACTTTTCAGATCAGCACAGAGCTCCTTTATGTTATTCTTAATCTTGGTACCACTGAGATTTTAACCTAGATCAGTGGTTCTTAACCTGTGAGTCCCTATCCAATTGGGAGTTGAATGACCCTTTCACAGGGTCGCCTAAGGCCATCAGAACATAGATGTTTCATTACAATCCTAACAGTAGCAAATTTTACAGTTATGAAGTAGCAACAAAAACAATTTTATGGTTGGGGGTCACCACAACATAAGGAACTATATTAAAGGGTCACAGCATTAGGAACGTTAAGAACTATCGGCCAACACAATTACTGTAGAATCTTACAAGCTAAACTGGACCCCTCCCAGATATAAATGTAGGCAGTCTTAACAGGAAGACTGTATTTACAGAGACTCATTAAAAATGTATAATAAAACGAGGTCACATAAAAGAGTCTGGTCCAGCATGACAGGTGTCCTCATAGGGAAAGATCAGACACAGACACGTGTACACAGAGGGAAGACCATGTAAGGACACTCTGAGAAGGCAGCATCTGCGAGCAAAGGAGGCCTCAGAAGACACCCTATTGATCTAGCCTTCCAGGCCCTGGAACTGTGAGGAAAATCAATGGTCACAGTGGAGACGTAGGACAAGGCTTGACAGAGGCCTGGGCCCCTGCCCATATGGTAACATTCCCCTAACCCCCTCAAGTCCTAATAAGTAAAACCATCTCCACACTCTGTTCAACTGTCCTTTGGAGCAAACTCTCCTGTCTGTCCCACTGAGAACCAGTTTTAGAATGTACCAACTACTGGCCATCATTACATTCCAAGTATTCAGTACAGTAACTTAATAGGTTACTATTTGAATCCATGTGCCTGGTTTCCAGGCTTGTGTTTCACCTCTCCTCTGCAAACTGCTTTTGCTGCAAATATTAACAGTAATTGCTTCCCATTCAATGGCAGATAATGTCATTTTAAATGAAACATGGCTTTCATTATAGCTTAATCCTGGTAACTCAGCTACATAAACATAATGTCAGTATTAACCTCTCTGCTCACTTTTTCATAGCAAACCCACCAAAAGATCCATTTCCCAAACTCAGAGAACTTAGAAGGAATGTCAATGGCAGTGCCAGTGTGAAAACATTCAACTCTTGAAATAATGAGTACCACCCCCCAACACACACACACACAAACACACACACACACACACACACACACACAGTCAGAAGCCTCAAAGCACAGCAAAAAAGTCAGTGTCAACAGAGATGTTCTATGCAAAGGAGAAGCCATAAATGGTTTCCCCAGCAACAGACTCACTCCTGTAACCTAGCCATATGTGCTGCTGTGTGTGAAAGCTTGTGTGTCTGGGCTGGGCAGTGGGTGAGGGGTTGACAGGGGAGAGGCTGGCTTTGAAATGCCAAACAAAGGCAGGGAAAACTGGGAATTGAAGGCATTTTGTACACAATAACAAATTTTATGACAAATGCAATATAAAGATTTATTGCCTTTATTCAAATACTCACAAGACACTATTTCAAGAAAATTACAAACTGTGTATTCATTGATAAAATCCATTTATTTCATTTTTTTGCTTGCTTGTTTAACAGCTGGGATTCAAAGTGTTAAGAGATCTGGAAAAATACTAACAGAAATAATTTTTAAATGCCACTTCAGAAACACATGCATATGCTTCAAAGTTATTGTGACCATTACTTTACAATACTAACTTGCATGACTTTTGAAAAATTATAAAGCTAACTTTGTGACTTCATATTATAAACCTATTCTATATGTGAAACACAGGTATGTCTAACAAATAAATACATTTAACTTAGGTGCTAACCAGTAACTGCTGGTGGCCCTGACATCAAGTACTTATACAAAGAGGGTGGATTATGACAAAAGCATGGATATTCTTACCAGCTTGTTACTATCAAGAGGACAAAACGAAGCTGTTGCTGGGGCTGATCCCCCAATGGTAAATAAAAAGTGAAAAATGACTTAAAAATATCCTGAAGTAGAGAAGTCAAGCCGAGGCAAACACCCCTGCTAAGGGATGTATGCATTAGGCAAAGCTGGTCAATGTGTTTTTAGGAAAGAAACATCTTAAAGGAAGGAAACAACTGACCAAGAAGGGCTAAGGGTCATTTCACAACTTTTCTTTTTTTTTTTCTAGAAAGGCAAAGAAGAATGAAAATAGATTACTATTACACTTATCATTAAACATCTTCTCTGGACATTGATAAATATGAAACCACACATGGCAACAAAAAAAAAAAAAATACCATATTCTGGTCACTGTATGGAAAAGCTGGCGAAAGCCCATACTAATTCCTATTGCGCTTGTTTCTTGGTTCAATCTCAGCACTTTCGGTGGCTCTAGTGCGGTGATTCTGTTGTGGGTTTCTTTCTCTGTTCTGATCATTTCTGAAAACATGAACAAAAGAAATGACACATTAGAAAGCAATAGTCACTGATTTGTGGGTTCTCCTGTGTACTAAATATTCTCACATGCATGATTTCACCAAAACCTTCAACTGCTCCCTCTTCTAGAGACAAAGCTATAGTTTGTATTATCACTATAATTACCCTTCCCATTTTAAAAGTATGAGAACAATGACTTTTCAAAGATCAAAGAAAGAGTCCTTTTCAGTAGCTCTGAAAAGCTATGTACAGTGGTAAACCTGCAATCCCAGCACTCGGGAGGTAGAGGAAGGAAGATCTGGTCTTGAGGACAGCCTGGTCTACAATCTGAGTTCCAGGCCATCCTGGAAGTAGATACCAATACTATATGCAGACTTGGTCTCAACAAACAAAGAGAGCTGGGAAGATGGCTCAGCCACTAAAATCTTGTCTTGAGTGCCATCTCTAGAACCCTGTGGTGGTTTGTAAGAATTGTCTCCACAGGCTCACATATTTGAATGCCAAGACACCAGGTAGTGGTACTACTTGAGAAGGATTAAGGGGTGGTGCCTTATTTGAGTAGGTGTGGCCTTGTTGGAGGACATGTGTCACTGGGGAGTGGGCTTGGAGGTTTCAAAAGCCTCAGTCAAGCCCAGTGTTACTCTCTTCCTGTTTCCACCAGATACGCATATAGAATCACAGCTACTTCTCCTGCACCAAGTCTGCTTGAGTGCTGCCATGCTTCCAGTCATAACAGATTAAATCTCTGAAACTGTAAGCAAGCCCCAATTACATGTGTTCATTTATAAGAGTAGCCATGGTCACGGTGTCTCTTCACAGCAACAGAAACTCTAACTAAGAGCCACATTAAAAAGCCAAGCACAATGGTCTGTGCTTGTAACCCCAGTACTGGAAAGTTAGATAGGTGGCTAGATCCCTGGGCTGAGGTTCACTGACAGCTGGCCTAACTTACCCAGTGAGCTCCTGACCAGTGAGGAGTCCTGTCTATCTCTGCCTCCCTCCCCCCCCCCGCCCCAACCAAACACAATCCAAAGAAAAAACAAGTCCCTCACACAAATTCCCTCACTTTTGGCAGAGCTTCAGATAATGAAAGAGAGAGTTGCTGTGCAATCAACAAAACTTCAAGAATCCTTTCTTTTTCTATGTTTTGTTTATTTTGATATTGGTAATCAAACCCAAGGCCTCGAACATTTTCACCATGAATTCTTGCTGTTGGTGTGGTTTGTTTTGTTGAGATTAAAGCCTTACTGTGTAGTTCTGACTGACCCAAAGCAAACAACTTAGGCCAGGCTAGCATGGATTCTGAAGAACAGGTAGCAGTGTGAGACAAACACATGAGCCTACACACTTGCAAGCTTCATTCCAGATCTTGGTACTCACTTCTGAGGAAGTCTAGGATGGGCCAGGATAGGCGCACCCACAGAGATAGTCACTGAGGAGCACCCACAGAGACAGTCACTGAGGAGCACCCACAGAGATAGTCACTGAGGAGCACCCACAGACACAGTCACTGAGGAGCACCCACAGACACAGTCACTGAGGAGCACCCACAGAGACAGTCACTGAGGAGCACCCACAGAGATAGTCACTGAGGAGCACCCACAGACACAGTCACTGAGGAGCACCCACAGAGACAGTCACTGAGGAGCACCCACAGAGATAGTCACTGAGGAGCACCCACAGAGACAGTCACTGAGGAGCACCCACAGAGACAGTCACTGAGGAGCACCTACAGAGACAGTCACTGAGGAGCACCCAGAGATATTCACTGAGGAGCACCAACAGAGACAGTCACTGAGGAGCACCCACAGAGACAGTCACAGAGGAGCACCTACAGACAGTCACTGAGGAGCACCCACAGAGATATTCACTGAGGAGCACCTACAGAGACAGTCACTGAGGAGCACCCACAGAGATAGTCACTGAGGAGCACCCACAGAGACAGTCACTGAGGAGCACCCACAGAGATAGTCACTGAGGAGCACCCACAGAGACAGTCACTGAGGAGCACCTACAGAGATATTCACTGAGGAGCACCCACAGAGACAGTCACTGAGGAGCACCCACAGAGATAGTCACTGAGGAGCACCCACAGAACAGTCACTGAGGAGCACCCACAGAGACAGTCACTGAGGAGCACCCACAGAGACAGTCACTGAGGAGCACCTACAGAGACAGTCACTGAGGAGCACCCACAGAGATAGTCACTGAGGAGCACCCACAGAGATAGTCACTGAGGAGCACCCACAGAGATAGTCACTGAGGCAGGCGGAAAGCACCTCTGCTTCCCGGGCACTTCTCTTCTGTGAAGAGCAGGAATGCACTGGTCCCTGGGACTCAAGCAAATATCTCTGAGTCTTCTGTGGAAAAATAGGAGCTGAAGATCTCACAGATGCTTTGGCCATGGCAGCCAGAACAACCAATAGAACCCAACCACGCCAACTCTGGAATCTCCTAGCTCAACTTCCCAAATAAATAGCCACAGAGAAGTAAGCTCTTCTCTAGGCACAGACTCTGCCTCGCTCAGTCTCTGGCATCTTGCATAGTATGCTCAGTCTTAAGCTAAATGAAGTCACAAAAGAAGCAAAGAAGAGACCCCACTGCCATGCACAAAGTAGCTGATACAGAGGCAGCCCACACTGGACCCACCAGACCATGGAACTCCAAAATAATTATGACCAGTACACCAAGGGCTCTAATAAAAAAGGTAAGAAATAGCCAGAGAATTTCAGCAGACATGGAGATGATATGGACAAATCAAATGTTAATATTGGGACGGTTCTAAGGCAACAGAGGAAATATTTCTCCAAAGGACTATCAAGTATAAGGTACAGAACTGAAAATGACTCAGATGAGTCAACAAAAAAACATCCAAACTGGGGGCTGGAGAGAAGGCTGCTCAGTGGTTAAGAGAGCTTGCTCCAGAGCAAGGTAGCTCTGAACCACCTTTAACTCCAAGTCCAGGATTCAATGCCCTCTTCACTTGCTCCTACACAGGCACCACACACACACACACACACACACACACACACACACACACACACGCACGCACACGCACGCACACACACACACACACATGCATATATGCACATATACATGTAAATAAAAGTCTTTTTTTAGAAATCCAAATAGAAACACAAAGGAAAAAGTGTGTGCCTACATGTGTGTGTGCATGCATGCATGCATGACTAGAATCTTTGAAGAAGAAACAACTGTGGAAAATGAATTACATAGCTGTGAGTTTCCTAAAAATAATTAAAGACATCAAAGACTAAAGGTAGTCCATCCACCCCCACTAACAAACAACAAACAAACAGAAAGCATCTAGATACATATTCAAAGTACTGAAAAACCTCTGGAGGCAGGCAGAGAAAAAGGAACATTCTATAAAGGGATGAGTAAGATTTACAGCAGGCTTCTCATAAGGAACCAGACAGGCCTCACGGTGATTCAGTAATAACTTGAAAGTGCCAGAGGAAAAACTGTCAGCCCAAAATCCACCCCCAGCAAAACATCTTTCAAACACAAAAGCTAAGGAAAGACATCCCATACAAAAGCTAAGAGGATTGATGGCTAATAATTTAAGAAATTATGTAAGAAATATTAAAGGAGGCTTTTTACAAACAGACACGATCACCAACTGTAAATCTGGACCTATTTAACATGCATAGGAGTAAACGTATGACAACAGGATCATGAATTGGAAGAATATGTTCTCATATACCAAGGGACATATGTGAAGGCTCACTGTGATAAATATGCATGTCACAAACCCCAGGACAAACACTATTTAAAAACAAAGGTAAAACTAGTAAGCCAATATTGGACATAAAATGAAATCACATGTCATTGCCCATTGAAAATGGGTTCAGATAGGAGGGAAGGGAAGGAAAAGGCATTGGGGCAATAGGCTTATGCAGAAAGTTCAGGTTGTTTTTCACAGCATGGGCAGAGCCCGAAGACAGGCATCTGAACTGCTCAAGACCAGTTCCCACGGGTGACACAGAGAGGCCAGATGACACCAATATGGGCAAGCAGCTCATGTTGGAAAACTCTTTTTAACAGTCAGTATTTTGTTTCCTGTTTCTGGACAGGGAGTCTCCCAATGCTACTTACCATACAAACATCCTGAATACATAGATGAAGCATGTTCACCAAGAGCATTCACTGCCTGGCTTTTCAGAATAAACAGAAAAGCAAAACTCTCAGATGCATGTCTCCCATCAATACCAACCCTGTCTCTACATCAGAGTGACTTCTAGAGAATTGAAGTATATACCACTTCATCAGCCATTGTGACCAACTGACAGGAACTGGCATTAGTTCATTCTATCTATCTCATAGAGTGTTTAAGTAAAAGTACTAGCAGTAGAATGAGGTAAATTTGCAATAGTAAACCCAAGTATAAGGCCAGGACCCTGACAGGAATTGGTATTAGTTCATTCTATTTGTCTCATAGAGTGTTTAAGTAAAAGTACTAGCAGTAGAATGAGGTGAATTTGCAATAATAAACCCAAGTATGAGGCCAGGATCCCAGATCCAGCAAGCAGAACAATTCTATAAACCTTCAGTGGCTACCTTAAAAAGTCACATGGAATCGAGGAGTGATTCAAGGCACTCATAAATACCTTCCAGAGGCAACACAGTATCAGTCAGTCACCTCAGCTAAAGTCAAGGACAAACAATCAGATGGTTCTTAGTGTAGGACTAGCAGGGTATGTACACTCTACCATTCTCATTCCTCTTGGGGAAGGAAGAGAGAGAGGAAGGGATAAAGGGAGGGAGGGAGGATAATGAAAGATGTCATTCTGTAAATCTCTCATTCTCTTATTGGTTAATGAATAAAGCCCTGTTGACCAATAGGAAAGCAAGACAGGCGGGACTAGGAGACAAGGAGGATTGGGGAGAGGTAGGAGTAGATTCAAAATGTAGGACCAAGAGAGCAGAACTATGGAACCTCTCTCCAGTAAGATAAAACCACATGGAAATACTTAATAGAAATGGGTTAATATTTAAGACAGAGCTAGCCAATAAGAAATGCTAATAACAGGCCAACAGCTTTATATCTAATGCAGTGTCTCTGTGTGCTATTTGAGGCGGATGCAGCTGTGGGACCAAGCTGGTGGGAAAACTACAGGAGGGAGGGAGGGACTGAGGAAGGGAGGGAATTGTGTACAAGGATAATTCACAGGAGCCTGGGGGATCAGACTCAGGTCATCTAGCTCAGCTACAAGCATTTTAACCCACTGAGTCATCTTGCTGGTCCTTGAATTCTGATTTTTGAAACAGCATAACCCCAACAACATTTTTAAAATCATTAATCAGAAAATGTCTTTCTGAAGACAGTAGTATTCAAGGATCAATTCTATCAACATCTTGATCCTGGACTTCCAGCCTCTGAGCTGTGGGAAAATGAATTTCTGTTGTTTAAGCCACCTAGTACATGATGCAACAGCCCACTCTCTACCAAGATAATCCCATTTGCAGTAGGTTATCATAGATTCAAAGACCAGAAGAGCTCAGGAGAACATATATGTCAAATGGAAATGACGTACAGCCAGCCTGGCCCAAGGATCATCTCAGCTTTATACCAGGCCACAGCAGCTTCACTACCAAGAAACATTTTATCCCTTCCTCTGCCACCTTACACATTAATCAAAAGTAATGCCACCACCACAACAAATGAACCCTAATATAAACCATTACATTTATTAAAAGAAAGTCTCACATTACCAGATTTAAAGCATTATCAAACACCAATTACAAAGTGTTAAAATTATATCTAAATGACCAATAATTACAAGAGTGATTCCAGAAATAAATTTATATACACATTTGAAATAGACATGGGTCATCTCTTTAATACCTAATACTACAGCAATGAGAAACCCTTATGCAAAAAAGAACCATGGAACCAGTCATCGCCATACCTTCTGACACTTAGAAAAATATACCTGAAATAGATTACAAAACTTAATGTAAAACCTAATACTTCTAAGCCATAAAAGAAAAATTTTATGATTTTGGATTAGGAGAAGTTTCCTAGGTAGGACAAAAATAATTAAAGTAGACATAATACATTTCATCAATATTAAAAGCTGTATTTAAAAAAAATAAATAAATAAAAACTGTACTTTGAGAAACAGCACCAAAGGCAAATAAATACAGAAAAGATGAGAATGTGACCCCTGGAAGGTTGGTGTTTTAGTGTGTTTGAACAGTTCCTGATGTAGCACTTCAAAAGAGCAGGGATGAGCTAAGTGCCTGGAGAACATGAAGGACGACTTACAAACCAGAGAATTCCCAAGTTCTTCTGCTTTAGGAAATTATTCTCTGAGGAAGGGAGGAGGCCACTGTTGAGTAGAGCACTATCAGTATGCAATTCTGCTGGCCCACTGTCACCTTCATGGCACTCTATCCACAAAGGACTGTGATGAAAATTAGTCTATGTCCATGGCAATGGTTTGTTGGGTTTTTTGTGTGTGTGTGTGGGGGAGGGGCAGTGAAATTTTACTTCTTGATGCTTGTGGTAGTTTTCCACTACATCTTTTGCTTCATGTACTCTAGGATTTTGTTACGTTTATATATGTTCTCAGTCATTTTGTCTTCCTGATAGACCCTTTCAACATTATAAATGCCTAACTCTGTTACACTTTTTCTCTTCAAGTCTGTCTTCTCAATACTATCATTATGTTATATGGTAATATTTTGTTTATGATCTAATAGATAAAGCTTGCCTGAAGATCAGAGTGCAAAGCTAGGCACATAAGTCAACCATAGAGGCCAGGCAATGGTGGCACACACCTTTAATCCCAGCACTCGGGAGACAGAGGCAGATGGGTCTCTGCTAGTTCAAGGCCACCCTGGGCTACACGAAACTGATCCAGTCTAAAAGAGAAACAAAGCTCACACTAGGATAATCCCAGCACTTGGAGTAACATGCCTTTAACCACAGAACTAAGGAGGTGGAGACAGGAAGGGCAGAGAGAGGAATATAAGGCAGAAGGAAACAGGAGCTCATGGCAGTCTGAGGCAGCAGTCTGAAGCAGTCAGTCTGAGGACAGGATCACCCCTTTGGTATGAACATTAGGAGAGGTAAGAATTCTCTAGTGGCTGGCCACTTTGCTTCTCTGATATTTCAGCCTTCACCCCCTGATAGTTTTTATTATTAACACCAATTACAATTCATGCTACAATGTTAGCCTTGTTCTTTTGCTTTCAGTATACTGGTGGTATCTTGGAATCAAAAATTGGTCCTTTGTAGACAAAGCACAGTACATCTCCCACCCACCAGCAATCCATTCTACAGTGTCTATATTCTGATTAGGTTGAAAATAACCCAATCCTACAAGCATTCATAAAGTAGAATTTGTGTGTCACATTTTTTGTTGTCATTTCTCTATTCCACCATCTCTATCTTCTTTGGTGTTATCCAGATATCTTCTATTGTAGCATTTTAATCCACTTTGAATTTGTTCTACTTATCTTAAAACATCATCATCACCATCATTATTTTTTATTTTGAACGTAGCCCAGGCTGGTGTCAAACTTGATGCAAAGCTGAGGGTGACCTTAAACTTCTGATCTTCCTGCTTAGTGTAAAACACTGTTGATGAGACAAGGCAAGTAAATTCTGAAAATGGCCTCTGGATTTAGCAGTATGGAGGCCTTCAAAGAAGGCTGGGAATGGAAGAGTAAGAAACAGAAACTGCAGGATGATATCACTGCTAAGGAAGCAGGAGGGAGGATCACCAAAGGCTACAGAGACTGCCCCTGCACACTGAAAACAAAATGAGAAAGACACAAGTAAAAAGGGAGAGAAAGAAGGGTAAAGGGAGGGGGCTCCAGACAAGGGAGTAGGAATGAGGCAGGAGAAATTCACGTCAGACATGAGGAAGACATTTCTTTATTTACTCTGAGACTGTCCTTAGCAAATTATTACATTGTCCAAAAAAAAAATACTGTGGCCATAGAAACAAGATCTACAAGGAACTAGTTATTGCATCAGGACTCCAGTTCCACAGTAAAACTACACAGACAAGAAACAGCACAAACCTTTGCTTTATACCTCGATTAGTGTCTTCTGTCCATCAGAAAGCACAAATGTCTTGTATAGACTCAGCTGTATAGCATTCTCATCTCTCAGACTCAAGCTCACACACTTGCTGACTATGAGAACTCACCTGTGAGATGCTTCCCAGGCTTCCTCTTCTTCCAGAAGGTCTCTTATGATATCTGAACTGGAACTAAAGGGACATGTATCAGCAATGTCACACTGTGAGATCTATTGTGACCCAAACACGAGCACTGGGGAGCTACAGTCAGTAGGAGAGGACAAAGTGGCACAGAAAGAAACATAAGGGTAGGCACAATCATCATCCACACTGTGAAGATGGTTTTGTAGCCAAATACCTATGTGGAACCTCATCAAATTTGGTCTCTTAAATATTTACAATTTATTATATGCCAACCATTCAAAAAGCCATAAAAACTTTAGTGAGTTAGCAATGATAAAAAACAATGAGGAAAGCTTAAATAAATCCCTCAACATAAAACCTGAGTCTAGACAGAGCAATGACATGAGGCTTTTTAATTTCTTATGTCAATCAATGATCAAATTACAATTTAGTCAGTTCCCAGCACTATCAAAAAGGAAAAGAGAAAGAGAATGTGTTTTAAAAACTAAATTCTAGTGATAAGAGCCACAAGAGGTAACTGCCTAAGTGGCTTTTAGTCTCTAGGTAACCAACGTAAAGTAGCACAATGCATGTGAGCAGTGCTAATAATGGAAATGTGTTATAAAAATGTGATCTAGCTTAAAATGTCACACTCTCTAGGGGTGTATGGAAAAAAAGAAGTCATAGGGAGAATGAATTATTCCTTTAAAAGAAAAAACTGTTTGAAAGCTTTAGCTTTAGCATCTTGTTCTCATATAACCAATAAAAATTACTTTAGAAAGGCCATCTCTCTACCAGTATCAAACACACTTCTCATGGAATGTCATGGGAATCATATGGGACACTAAAAAACAAATGTTACCTAGCAGTAAGAGGAAAGCTAAGGTGAGAAACAACTGGGTTAAAAATTATTAAATGTGAATAATGTCTTTAACGATATACTAATAAATTTTTAAAAGCTTTAAATTATGAAGATTTAAAGTGTCAATGGAGCACTTTCAACCATTTCGGATAAACCATGCTGAAGCAGCATTTGCCTATGATGTCTAGACAAAAGAGGCACCAAAGGTTTCATCCAATGTATTCCCACAAGTTCTCTAGATTCTCAAGGAGCCTCATGCAGGGTCTAGGAAGAGAGGTTGTCCAGTCACGCTGCATATGTAACCCCATACTTTTAGTACATTCCCTGAGCATCTGAGAACAAGGAGCTCACTGGTAATAATAACTCCTGATATCTGTGCCTTGAAAAATGTCCATAATGATAAGAAACAGATGTGAATCCAATAATACTTTAGTTGTGTTTATCCATACAGCAGTAGGCACATATGATTTTTTTTTTTTAAATAGTAGGATACTATCTTGTCCACAGTCAATTCTGACTTATCTATACATGCATTGCAATTATTCCTTTAGGTTCCTGTATTGGGGGGTGGGGGTCTCTGACCCAGCCTGCCACAGTACCCAAGTATGCACTACTGTTTACCACTGAAAAACAGGTGTCCCCTGGAACAATGGAACGCTTCTTCATTAGTCAATTTCATTTAACACTGGTTGTAACAAATCTTTCCTATTAAACAACTACTGAAATGGAGTTTTCAATAGAAGAGGAAGCATGGCAGAAAGACCTGCAGGTCACTTAGCCGATTTCACTAACTTTGCCATCTGGGAGGCAGACCCGGTAGGTATACTCTACTGGGGAAGGCTCATGTCCACTGTCATTGTCATTCCCTTTCTGATCACAAAATCTCAACTCTGGCACCTTGTCATTATGCAGTAATTGTTCTAATTGCAGGTGAAGCCTGTAGTTATTTACTCTTTCATGTTCTCTGACAATGTGTCTGGCAGTATTTCAGGGAGTGAGGAAGATATTTGACTATGTTTCTGGCCAGTGTCATGTGGTCAGAAGAAAGAATAGTTTGCTTTTTGTCCAATACCCCTACCTACCACCAAAAACACTTTAAACAACATAAAAACAAACAAACAAACAAAAAAAGGTAATGGCCAAGCATAGTAGCACAGAACTTTAATCCCAGCATTGTCAAGGCAGATGCAGGCAAATCTCTGAGTTGGAGCCTAACCTGATCTACAAAGCAAGTTCCAGTTTCAGTCCTGTCCAGAAGTTGGTAGTTGAGAGAGACTCCTGCAAGAACGCCTCGGTGGAACAGACTGCAGATTCACAAAGCACACCAAGTTGCTTTCTCCTGTCTTCCATACTGATGCCCAGCCATGCTGGCAGCTCCCAGATTTCTTTCCACTACATCTTATACATCTTAGGCCCTGAAGAGAATGACCACAAACTGACTGACACAAAGTCTAAGAAGCGTCAAGTTCACTAGCGGTGAAGTTTCAGGGTCTATGGTACATCTACTACTTCAATTTCTGTCAACACTGAATACTAAGAGTTAACAGGAACACAGACAAAACTGTTCAAACCTGTCTAAAGAAATGTATTCACCATGTCCTTCTCAAAAATCAGATGTCAGAAATTAAGCATATAATCTCATAATTAGGATTTTACAAAGTTAATATTACTAAAATTATCACTTGAAGATTTCTTCCCTGTAGATGGAATAAATTAATATTTTTGAAGTTTTGTTCATTTTAATATGCTTTGAAGACAAAAAAATTCTAAATACCATTGAGACATCTAAAAAAGAATCTTAGTATTACTCACTCTAATATACCCAGGGTTGGAGCATGTGCAATCCTAAACAAACATAACTTTTACATGTAGAGCAAGGAACTTCTGCATAAATTTGGCAGCCCTACAAGCTAGGTTTGTAACATTTGGGAGACAGTAATTAAGAAGCTGGAAAGCAGGAAGGAGGTCTGGCACATGAAGGTACAGCATAACTATGGAAGAGTATTAAGATTGTGTCCTTTAATGTGGCCATCTGCCCAGTAATTGGGGACATTATTATATAAATTACATGTGAGAAAGTCTCACTGAATTATAAGAATTTTAAATTGTGAATTCCCAACCTGGTTTTATTATTACTCTCTGAACATTACTTCTAAAGAAAAAGCTATTTGCATATTCTTTGTCTAGCACACAATTTCATCTAACATCAAAGTTTTTACTACCAAAGTTGACAAAATGTCAAATACTCCTGTAAAGCTATGATGTAAAAGTTGGGTTGGGGGAAGGTGTGCAGAGATTTTACTGTCAGCATTTCTAAGAAGGACTCCTGTTCCTATCACTAAGTATTCAACCTTAGGCAAGTTCTGGAACCTTTCTAAACCTCAAAGCCCGTATCTATAGTCAGGACACATATTTCCAGGGATATTTTAAGATGAATCAATACAGTACACTAAATGTTTAGTACAGAGGTTGGCACATACTAAGTGCTCAATCAATGTTGCCTCCAATTTCATAAAACAGGTTTGAGCCTGGATTTTCCAAATAACTGTCACAGCACTGCTTCAATTTGCCCAGGAAACCTCATCACTATATGTGGCACTTTAATCTTTGATTCCCACTGTTTCTAATGACACCAGGTGCAAAATCATCAGAGCCTGTTATTTATCTGGCTTGGCAGGTACGCAGGGTACAGCACAGTAGGGAAAAACCCAAACGTTTGCTATAAAAATCATGTGGATTAAAGATTACTTACAACTGGAATTTTCTATTATCTAATAGCTACCTGCTTCCAAGTGTCTTCCTTATGGCAATAATTTGAATGCGGTTGAGGATATGCAACATTAAAAAGAAAACAACCTCCGTTAGCACAAATCACCAGAGTGTTCATTAAAAGGGTATAAAACCTGCCAATGACCATTGGTAAACGCTGTTCACTAGCATGAATTCTTCCTCACAGCATGATTTCCAGTAATCTGTTCTGTAGGGTGAGCCAATAGCTTATATGCTAAAGACTCGAGTGGTGAGCTAACAGTGACATAAAATAGTCAACATTCATACTTTTTACAAAAATCACTTGATGATGACAAAGGTTACCATTCTTCTGAGTAACACCAACCACTGTGTTAGTTACCTTACACATGCTAACTTTAATTCAGACCTGCACTAGATTTCTTACCACTTGCAAGATGGACAGAAAGATTAAAGCAGGGGGAGAAAGAAAAGGAATTCAGAGATCATCTTCTTTCTGTCACCCATGCTGCTTCAGCTAGTGGAAGCAGAAACTCAAATACTATAATACCTCCCTACAAATCTATCAGCAAGGGTTTACCATACAACCAATTGTATGGTAAACTTCATAGATAAAGCATGGCTAAGAAGAGCTTGGTTGAGCACCAGGAGATCTAGAAAATGAAGATAACAGGTAATAAAAAGAATGTATTTATCCAATCTTACAAAACCACAACAATGAAGTTCACATTTACTTTACAAAGTAGTCCCAATACATGATCAAGTAACCTAGGAAAGCTGGCAAAGCTAATATTCCACATTCCTTCCCCCCCCCCTCCTACAACAACCAAATTCACTAGGTTTTGACTAAGTAAACCATTTTGCTTTCAGGAGTACTAAAAAGTTCATACATACTGCACCCTCAAAACTGGTATAGCAAAACACCAAACAATAAAGTATGGCAGTATTAAATTCATAAAATGTCACATTAGTAACAGCTAAAAGTTGAATGTCATGCCAAACTTTCCAAGTGTAAAAAGCATTTTTAAAAATTCAATGCCAATATTAATTTACAAAATACACAAATTATAAAACCTCATCAATACATCTATCTTAGTGCCATCACCACCAGCTTTCATAGTCAACATATAATACCTAAGATACAATGACTTCAAGATTTTATTTCAAAGGGTGACATAAAAGAGAGATACATACTCTTGAGCCCTTGCTCCCATCTAACTGGGCTACATGAAATCCCCCCCATAACACCCCCAGCATCTCTGTGTCTCTGTCTCTGTCTCACACACACACACACACATGAGTCTTGAATCCTTGTTCCTATCTACCCTGGTCCCAGTATCTCCAACATGTAACCACTTTTACTACCTTTTCTTATTTTTAAATTTATTCCTCAACAATGAATTTATTATTTTTTAGTTTGTTCTGTGCAAAATCAAATAAAAGCACTCACTGTCTTCCTCCATTTAAAATGAAAGCAATAGGCTACATTTGCTGTTCCAAATGTTAGTCTTTTAGATAATTAATGTATTCTAGCAATCTCTGAACACTTAGAGATATTCCATTAACAATCACATGGTACTTCAGTAGTTGGATGCACTACTTAATCAACTAGCCTCCAAGGATGAAAACCTGAGAGCACCCCAGTGTTCTTGCGTAATTCCCAGTGTTTTGTTCTTTTAGAATTAATTATATGTATGTGTGGTGTGTCTAAGGGATGGTTTGCCTATCAGTGCAAGTACCCACAGAGGTCAGAGGTCTGACCTGCCTGCCTCTGCAGTGCTGAGATTAAAGGTGCATGCCACCAGGTCCAGCCATTGTTTTATTCTTAATAATGCAATGGAGCCAGGCAGAGTTGAGCAGACCTGTAATCCTAACACTTGGGAAGAAGAGGCAGGATGACCAGGAGTTCAAGAACATCTTCAGTATATGATTTAAAGCCAGCCTGAACTACAGGAGACCCTGACTTTGGGATTTGGGGTGGAGATAGGTGAAGCAATGGTGTAATGGGTAGTGGCTAACCCTGGGTGGGCCCTGTTGTATGTGGATAAGGTCTATTGGTAGGACACTCACCCATATACCTAGTAAAGCTAAAGCAGCTGCATTTTCAGTTGACCTCCTTAGAGTCCCTTCCCCATTGGCTGTTCTATACAGCATTCTAAGAGTAATGTCCCTATAGCTGTACAGTAACAGTGTCCAAAAGTGTAACTGTCCCTACAGTTGTGTCCTGCTAACCTTACAGATGAAAAATGATTTCATCTGCCCTTCTCTTTTAGCTTCTGTCCACTCTTCTGTTTCCAGATCCCTTCCTTCCCAGTTTCCAAACATTCAGAAAGCATGTCCAAGCTTGAATGTTTTCAAAAAGATTAAATCTCTATAAATAAGAAAAATATTATCATCTTTTATGTCCAAAGAATTTCTACCAAATTATACCGCAGTTTCTAGTAAGGACTATTTCTTGATCCAGCTACCCTAACTAAAACAGTAATTTAATAAAGTTGCCTCCTGCAACAGTGAAATCTGTTCCCCTCTTCTGATCCCTAAGCTGTAACCATGCCCCTTTCCATGTGCAAACAGAGTGATCTCTATGTTAGCCTCTCAGCCACATGAGGCAGGACTTTCTCTGGATCCTAAACCAGGGTTTCTAACTAGGTGAGAGTTGGCATTCTCACTGTTAGAAGAAAACCAAATGGACTGATTGTTCTTTAAAACACAGTATCTTTCACTCTGTGCTTCCTCTGAAGTTCTGCTATTACACAAAGTAATGGACTGGGGAGACTCATGAACTTGCTAGTTTTACTTCAACACTCTCAAAACTTTATTAAGCTGGCCTTGATGCTTTCTCCAAAGACTCGGAGAACTGGAAAAACTAAGAGCTTTACTATTTCAATGGAGTTTGTGAGATTAAGTAACTTCCTGACTCTTTGAATGGAGACTTCAAACATTCATTCAAACAACAACACAAAATGGCAAAAATCACAGTGGTGACGCTCCCCCACCAAAGAATCATAGAACAAGAAACATTCCAAAGATGAGCATTTCCTATCAATGTAGCTTAACTAGATGACAAGTTCCTCTGATAACTGGGGAGGAAAGGTCCAGTACAAAGATAGTGCTGAGGCTATTATATGTTCTATACAGCTAGGCTAGCTGCAATTAAATCCATACTGTTTCCTTTCTGAGACCACAAATCCAACAGTGCAACTGGAGGATACCAATATCAACTACAAGGACATAATGACTCCAGTCTATGAACCAAGGAAGGCAAGAATTTTAACTCTCATTGACATGGCTGGATCTCAGTTATTAGACACTGGCCTTCCCCCAAGACTCTGTTCCTTTAAGAAATTAAGTACTAACTAAGCCATTAAATGTGTGTAAGAACCATCCCTCTCAAACTATATTTATCCTGAGCTTCCAATAATCTGATGTTTTAATATTTTATGTGCAGTATGACCCATACCCAGTAATAAGTTATAAATGACTCTTGAAAATATGCTTAGTACAACAAGAAAAGCACATAATGTCATCTTTAAGGCTTCTAAAATTGGCTTCTGCATAATCAACTAAAAAAAATCCTCTGCAAACAAACCCATCATCTGTAACGCCTGAATTCCTCAGATAGAAGAGCAGTGTTTTGCTTACTTAGTAAAATCAATAGAAGAGAGCAAAATCAGCGGTTTACTATGTACCCATGTTCCAGAATGTATCTGGGTGAGAGGGAAAAAGAACAGAGTCAACTGTTCAAATTAATTCTGTCTTGACTACCGATGAGGCATCCGGACAACCATTCTAGGAAGAGATAACAGAGTAGTATCTAGTCATCATTAGGCTAAAGTTAAGAAATGAATACCAGCCTACTGCAAGGAAGCAGAACTCACCTGGCTGCTCTTCACCTAACTTTAACATTCAGTTCTTACCAACCCAGGAAGCAGTAGTGGTCTGAAATAGAGCCAGATGAAAATCCTCACACCGAAATAGGGAAATGCCCAGGCTGGAGTGAATGAGTGGCTTGGATAACCCTACAGGGAAGCAGCATCAGCTCCTCGACCTTCATCCTTCATCAATGAAAGCAGTTACTGTTTCTACGATTTCTCAACACACTTTCTACGCACTTGCATTCTATCCTGACTCACTCTTCCCTTGTGTTCTCTGAATTAATACATACCTGCTCCTCTGATTTCAAATAAAACTAGTGTGGCAGTAACTGTAACAACAAAATCCCAAGCAGCCAGTTAAAAACACAAAATCCCAATAGTGTAATTGTAAATGACATATCATTTTTGCCCCATCCAATTTTATTCACCAATACAAGGACAAAGAGACTATGATTTTAATTTTTTAAAGGTAAACTGGAGTTAGCTGTTAACTGGCTGCCACCTTAGAGGCCTAAGAATATTGACTCAAACAGTTATTGCATGTCGAACAGTTACCAGGAACTAGGAGTTCCTCCGGTTTCTACAACTTTTCTCAAAGTGCTCTGAAAAGCACAAACTTAGCTAATCTTTTTTGTTCATTGTTTTTCTCAATGAATAATTAAATTCTGCAATAGTTGAAAATTGATCTCATTTTTATGAATCAAGCTAAGCATATGAAGACATTATCTTGGAACAAGAATTTCCCAAGTAAGTGTATAAGTGTCTGATAAAGAGTTCACATTAAAAAGTTCAGCTTACTCAGCTGGTGGGCAGCAGACTCAGACCTCAGACAGGTGTCTGACTGTGGTGCCTTGCACTGCTCATTGCATCATCACACACACCATCACTAATTGTGGCTTCAGTCCCTACATGCTTCCCCATCTTACTGGAAATTCCAATTTTCTCCATTCATGCCTCTAAAGCACTGCTTTACTTAGTAAAGCTTTCTCGTCCTTCAGTATTCCCGTCAGGTCCCTACAGATAGATCAGCTGTCCTTCTCCCAACCTTGACCCACACCTCAAATGTACAAGTGGTGTGTTAGACCCATAACAAGTACTTACACAATTGCCAATTGAGTCTCTGAATAAATTTAACTCTTCTGCCAGATTTTATCTTAATCTAAAGTTCATATTCTAGCTATGTGACCAGGACATTAGTGATGGTAATAATGACCTAGACTCCCACTTGGCTGACTGCAACAAGAGTTAAAAAAAAAAAAAAAACTGACTGGGGAGTGATGGTAAACATTTGTAATTCCAGCATTCAAGAAACTGGAGCGGGAGGATGATCATGAATTCAAGGCCAGCCTGGACTACACATTAAGACCTTGTTTCAAAGAAAAAGAAGGTTTAAAAAAAAAAAAAAAAAAAAAAAAAAAAAAGCAGGGGACTGAAGATGGCTCAGTGACTGAAGCATTTGTTATGTAAGCATGCAGACCTGAATTGAGATCCCCAGCACCCAAGTAAAAGCCAGGTGTGTAGTATAGTCTGTAATCCCAGCACTGGGAGAGAAAAGACAGGCAGAAATCAGTAAGCTTCAAGTTCAATGGAAGATCCTATCTTAAAATATAAGGTTAAGAATCTTAAAGGATGACACTGGATATCAATCTCTGGTCTCCAAAGAACAACACACAAGTGCACTTGGACCAATATGCTCATTTGCATATATCCACATGCATACATACACACAAAATACACATATTAATATGAACATCACAATATAAAACATTTTAATAACTTAAAAAGCCCTACTGTCTTACAAATTCTAACACTTTAAAAGTTTGGCCTCTTGGATTCTTGGATAGCCCAGGGACATAGGATAGAAGCAAACACTGGCAAAAAAAAAAAAAAAAAAAAAAAAAAAAAGCAATGCAATGACACCTAATGATATTCCATTACACTCAGATTGGTGCCTAGCCCAATTGTCATCAGAGAGGCTTCATCTAGCAACTAATGGAAACAGATGCAGAGACCCACAGACAAACATTAAGTGGAGCTTGAAGAATCCTGAGGAAGAGAAGGAAGGATTATAGGAACCAGAGGCATCAAGAACACAAGAGAACCCACAGAATCAACTAACCTGGGATCAATGGGGCTCACAGAGACTGAACCAACAACCCTGGAGCCTGCATGGGACTGGCTTAGACACACTGCATATATGTTACAGTTGTGTAGCTTGGTCATCTTGTGAGACCTACCAGTGGGAGCAGTGGCTGTCTTTTGACTCTTTTGCCTGCTTTTTAAGACCCTTCCTATTCCTCCTATGTGGATGCCTACTGGCTTGCTCCATATCTTGCCCTCTATCTCTGGTTTTGTGAGGGCAGGAACTCAAGCAAGAAAGGAAACTGAAGGCAGGAGCTGAGGCACAGGCCATGGAGCAGAGCTGCTTACTGGGTTGCTGCCGATGGCTTGCTCGGCTTGCTTTCTTATAGAACCCAAGAGCATCAGGATAGCACCACCCATCACAGGCTAGGCTCTCCCCACCAATCACTAATTAAGAAAATGCCCTACAGGCTTGCCTACAGACCAATCTTATGGAGGCATGTTCTTAACAGGGTTCCCTTCTCTCAAATGACTTTAGCTTGTGTCAAGTTGGCATAAAACTGGATATCTAGCAAAATCAGATTATCAAAAAAAAAAAAAAAAAAGTATTTTTTTTTAACTCTAAAAGTTACCAGTGTGAACTACCTGAGAAAAGAAACATCTTTTATTTACTGTACATACCCTTGGGCAAGGAGTATTGGAAAATATCAAACCTGTACTTCACACAGTTTCTGAGAATACCCATCAAAGCACTGTTACGAGTACACATGCATTAATAAAAAAGTTGGTAACTGAAAAGGATGAAAAACACTGTGAAGTCTGCATGTTTTCCATTAGGGTGAAACACAAAGGCCAGGCCACATCTCTTATAGAGTGAAATCACTGTAAGTCCCTCTCCTGAAGACCTCCCATTTCTAGGTTTCACCCACAGAACACTCTAACTGCCCTAACAGCTGGACCCTGCACCCACTCTACAGAGTAAAAAGCCCTATCTCTGAACTTTTTCTCAAAGGAGCAGAGGAAGCCACCCTCCTGGTTTTTTTCCCCCTCCCAATAAATCTCTGTGTGAGGTTTGTTGTGCAGTGTGACTTTGTGGTATTCCTTGGCTCCCGACAGCCAGGATACCTTTCCATCCAAGCTGACATATTTACAATAAGAGTGAAAATTGAGAGTACTAGCGAAAGACAGTAAAGGTAATTTTTAAATGTGTAATTATTTTCTCATTCTATGTCTTAAATTTAAAACAAAAATGCATCTTTATAGACTGTTCAGGCAAGATTTTACTCATTTATATAACTATTATACATATATGTATATGTGTATGAGTGTATATAAATTTATATACATAATATATATTATTTTTATTATTATTATTAAATAAAAGGAAAGCATCAGGCATGATAAGACACACTTACAATACTAGAACTTAGGAGGCTAAGGCAGGAAGAGCAATGTGTTCCAGGACTCATTTTTGATCATGTCTCAAAACAAAACAATCAAATGAAAAGAAAAATAGAACATTTCAACAACTAAATTCACTAAAGTCTTGAAGCAGTGACCAATTTCTCACAGAAGAAACAGGCTTTGATGATTTCAGTTTTCCCATATTCAATACACTTTTGTTATTTTCACGCTGATACCAATCACATAGGTGCTACAAGGTACTTTAAAACAATAACAAAAACCTGGGATTGATGAGACGCTCAGTGGCTAGAGGTAACTGTCATTAAGAATGGCAACCTGAATTCCATCCTGAAACTATATGGTGAACAACAAAGAACTAACTCCAGCAAATGTCCTCTAATCTCCACACATGTGTTGTGGCATTTGTATGCCAATATACATACACAAAAAATAACTTTCTAACAATTTAAAAACAAGTAAAATGCTGGAAATGTGCCTCTGTGTTAGAGCAGTTGCCTAACATGCCAAAGGCCCTGGGCTCAGTTTTCAATATTGAAAATAGTACACTTTTGCCTTAAGGGTAATTTTACAATCAAAAGTTGCAAAGTACAGAAAGTTCCCATACACCTTCCAATTTCTTCCACTGTTAAAATGCTACGTTAGGGTGATATGTTAGCTCTATCAAAGTAAATAGTAATCCATTTGATGGGAGATGTCATTCTGTAAATATGTTTCTCTTATTGGTTAATAAATAAAAGAAAGATAGGTGGGACCAGAAGACTAGAAGGAGAGAGGAAGAAGGAGGGAGGAGATTCAAGATGGAGAGAGCAGAATGCCGGCCCCTCTCTCTGGTAAGATGAGACCACGTGGAAATACATTAATAGAAATGGGTTAATATTTAACACAGAGGTAGCCAATAAGTAATGCTAATAACAGGCCAACAGCTTTATATCTACAGCTTCTCAGTGTGTTATTTGGGGCTGGCACAGCAGTGGGACTAGGCTGGCAGGAAAAACATAACCATAACAAAATGGCATCCAACGTGTTACGAACCCAAGTACATTTTCAATCTTTACCTAATATCATTTTTCTGCCCCAGAATTCCATTCAGCCTACATTATACTTATTTGGCATATTGAGTTTCTCAGACATTCTTTGGTTTTGATGGTCAAGCATTTTACAAAATGACCCTCAACTGGGGTTCAGTGACACACTCCTCTCCAATGTGACTTGGGATTTTGGGTTTTGAGGAGGAAACACAAAGATAGAGTGGTTTTTATATTTTAAAGAACACATGCCACCAATGTTGCACTACTATTAATGTTCACATCATCACTTGACTCAGGTAGTGCTTTCCAGGTTTCTCCTCTGTGTACACAACTCCCTTCTTAACAAGTTTCCTAGGAGTAACCCTTTCTGAAGGCACAGGGGTTGTTACATTGCACCTTGTTGATAGGAAGCATTCATGTCAATCACTTGCAATCTCTATTTACAATATCCTATTTTCTTCTGTATTTTTAAACACTATAAAATGCATAAATATACATTTTCTGATTTGGGTTAATCCAATACTATGGTAAATATATTATTGTCTAAACTGTCCTATTTTTGGCCACTGGAGAATTCTTGCTGTCAGTTCCTATATCCCCTGGACATGTTATCAGTTGCTAAGTTTGTGATATCCTCTCATTTTTCCTCTCACTCTTGCCCTGTTGTTCCTTTTTCTTTTTGGACTTTCTTGCTTTCTTACAGGATAAAAAGCTCTAGGTTTATCCTGCATATTCCAGTACTAGTCCAAGAAACCACATCATTGATGCCTTTTGCTGGATAATAGTATTACCATAGAAACCAACACATGTACACTGGTTATGCTGATTATCACTGTGGTATGCTTCTGAGGGGCCTTACATCTGACACAACAAGCAAATATATATGAGTATATTAGCTCATTTACTTAAGCCAATTATTAAGTATTTTTTCACATCCATGTCCATCTCTGGGAAGCCAAACTCAAGTTTTCATTTTAATGCCCCTAATTCCAGTCCAGTACTACATGAATGTTTTAGCCATATTTGCTTGTAATCTTCCATTCCAAAAGGAAATCTCCATCTTAACACTAGCATTGCAGAAAAATAACACACAGAACTACAGACAAGTAGAACTAAAATAAAGCCTTCCAAAATGACAAGTTGGGTTAAAAACTAGAAATATTTATGCTCCACACATTAAGCAAAATAATACTTAAAGGAAGCAAGCAGGATAATAAGGAAAGATAGCCCCAATTCCAGGCTATCAATGAATTCCTAGTTCCACATTGATGCTCATCTGCCTAAAGTGGAGAGAGTTCTATTTACTGGTAAACTCCAGTTTCATGATGGATTATTATATATTTGGTTTCTTATGACATGAGATGAAAAAGCACACTGTTTCTCATCAACACATATTCTGTTTTTCACCTATGGGCCTATTTGGCATAGAACTTTCTGGATAATCTGTCTGTTTGTTGCCCAACACACCATCTCTAATTCTTTTCAACAGCCCATAGACATCTCTATGCTTCTCTTCTTAGCAGCAAAGGAACTGTGCATGGAGATAGCTACAGAGCACAAGGAGCTCTGGAATCCCACATTTATTTTTCCCTTTTTGTAGGCAGAGACTAAGGTTTTAAGAGCCCCATCTGTACTCATAAAATATATCAAAAGCCAAAACCCTATTCCTACCTTTAATTAACATCACTACCTAGACTTGGTAGATCTCCTTGTACCCTGTCCCCATCCCTTTAGTGTGCGAGGCTTGGCCTCACTGTTGCAATGCACTCAATTTCTCCAGGATAAAATCTCAATCAGAAAATGGTATCTGGCTTGATAACATGCACCCTAAATGCTATCTTCCCTTTCCTGCTTCACTTCCCACTTTACATAGAGGAAAGTCAAGTGCTTCCACTTAAGTCCTCCTGTTAGGTCTGCTCCCTCAGGGCTAAGTACATACTTCTCTTTAGAGGGAAAATAGTGGGTTGCTTGAGAACTCCACAAACAGTTGAGTTAAATCTGACTTGCTGCTTACTCCCTAACTACCCTGACTCCTGGCCATTTCATTTCTGCATCTCCAAGGAGCTAAGATCACACACCTTATAGCACTACCAGTACTAGAGTAGCATCAGCTGAAGCCCATATAGCTCACAGCCTCCTGAACAAGGCTTCACCATTCTGTAGTCTTCTTTGATATGGCAGAACTGTTTGGGAGGCTCTAACCAAAAACACAAAAGCTGTGGATTATTCTTGAAACAAAAAACTCTTGAAAGACCCATTAGCTTTTCAGTATGAAACATCAAGGGACACACTCCAGGACTCTGATCTTTTCATCTCAAAATCATGCTCCCCTGTATTAAGCAACCCCAACAATTAGGAGTACAGAACCAGTCCTTGCCTTTGCCTGAGTAAAGCCACACTTTATATTGTCAAGCCACAACCCATCTGTACCCTTCTGCCTAAGAGAGAGTACACTGGCTACTTTGAAAGTGTTTCCCATTCCCCTCACTAAGCAATGTACTCATCTGCCCTTACCCAGAGCCAATGGGAACAGCATCATTTTTAGATGAATGACTCAATGTCATTTTTTTCCTTAAGCTATCTCCATTATTTTCCATTTCCCACAAAAGAGGTTAGAACTTAATAACTAACATTTTCTTTAAAAGGTGCTAATTTTTTTAGTTTTGGTGCCCACTCCCCCACCCCACCCCCAGCTCTGGCTCTCAAGTTTTCTAGATAGCTCTTTCAGAAAAGAATGAAAGTGAAGAAAAGTTCTATGACACTAGAAAAGAAAACAATAGATAAATACTATTTGACATGGGTCCAGCATCCTGTGCCTATACTTGTGAGGAATTTCTTTCATAAAGATGCTGTTCCTAACTTAATACAAAAAAAGTAGCAGTTTTTTTTTTTTTGAAACCAGATATGGAAGTTACAATGTTATTCCTTCGCATATTAATGACTGGGATTCTTTTTATGTCCTATCCTCAGCATCTGTGGGAAGGCTCACCTACCTAAGCTAGGGCAGAATACAAACTTGACCACAGAATCCTGACGTTAGCTAATCTTTATAAGCATTAAAAGTCACAACTGCCCGTGCTCTTTATACACTGGCCCAGATAACCATGCACAGCAGGCTCTGACCATGGTGACCAAATTAAACGGAAACCATATTCATTACCCTATGTAACCTGATGGGCACTACTTTTAAAAGTTAATCATCAAAGCACATCTTCCTTTTTAGAACATGTCCTAGATGTAGAAAAATCTGCCATTTCACTTACAGTGTAACAACCAAAATTATTTCACAATGGATGAATTTTTTCAGAAGACTTTAAATTTTAATGATTTTAAACCTACAAGCCCCAGATCTTTCAACTATTAACAGTCTATCACATCTGTGTTGTTACACATATACAAAATGCTCAACCATAGAAACCAAGTTGCTGCCATTGTTCTTTAATCCATCAGTGACTTTCTTAACAACAAATCCATACAATAAGTCAAAATATTGAATACTGCTACAGTAATAGAATCTAGAGAGCCCATTTGTATTTCTCCACTTGTAGTGAAATAGTTACTTTGTCTCCTTCTGTGGCACTGACCACGCCCATTGGGGGTGGAGCCATGGGCAGAAGTGACCTGTGGAAGGAGGTCCGAGGAAGAACCCTGGAATGCTCTCTTGCTGGCGAATGCTCTCTTGCTGGCGGGACTCGGACAGGAGAGCATCCGGTGGAACTTGCTAGTGTTCATCTGTCTAGGTTGTAAGTTATTTCTCCCTGAATAAACTACTCGGCCTATTTGTTTATCCTGTTCCTTATTTAACCGCAATGTCCACTCATGCCAAAAGACAGTCTCTTTCAAATTAAAAAATATTTTTCCAAAATAATGATTTAAAGATTCTTCTAAGAAAAAGCATGACACAATTCACAAGTCAATTGTTCATGAAGATAGAGTCTCTCTTGTCTGGGGTCATAATCAACAGCATCTTTGCTTCTAATTTACAATAAAAATGTAGTGTCCACGGTTTGCCAAGAATCAGCAAACAAAAGCACTCTTTTCTTCATTAATGAGAACAATAAGTTAATTTACAGAAACTTGGACAAGTTTCTTGAACTCCGGGAAATCATCTAGCAAGGAATTGTACAACAATCTGAAATTCTTATTAATCTGTTTATCATCTGTTTTCAAACTGGCAAAAGAAGATCAATACAGTCTTAATAAAGTGTCTGCTAAAGGAGTACTTCAAGTTATGCCAGCAATAAGACCACATTATAACAACTATTTAGATGGAATACACATCAAATCTTAAGAATGTTCTTAGGTGTCAATCTTGCACTCTACCACAATGAAAACTACCTCTTTAGTATGTTCAGCTCTGTATTGTGTAAAGCAGCAAGGCTGCAAAGAAAGAAAATTCACACGTGTCCACTCACAGGAGACCCACAACAATACGGCATTGCCCTGACAAAGAAAAATATTAAAAAAAACCATGGTCCTATTGGTAAAAAAAAAAAAAAAAAAAAAAAAAAAAAAAGCCCTCTTACCTACACATACACTTATCTGTGGAAGGCATATTTACAAATGTACTAATGTTATTTCAAGCTAACTAAATTATAATACTTCATTCCTTTAATTCAACTTTTCTATTTTTCACAATACACATACATAATAGATAATTTTAAAAACAATGCTTTAAATTTAGAGCATTGGGGCAAATGTTCTTTATTATGTCAGTGTGCCTTTCTTAAGAGCTTGTTTGGAGATTCTAGCAGGGGAGCGCAGCTACTCGTATACCCTTGACCGAAGACCGGTCCTCCTCTATTAGGGGAAGGTCGTCCTCTTCGGCCGAGCGCGCAGCTTCAGGGCAGACGCACATGGAGCGGTGAGGGAGGAAGGGGACACCCGCCTAGCCAGCCAGCTCAGCCGAATCAACCCTGGCGATCAATGGGGTGACAGATGTCACAGCCAGATCGCCCTCACATCAGTGTGCCTTTCTTAAGAAGCAGTCCATACAATAACCAGAGCCATACAACTATCAAAATCAAGAAATTGAATACTGCTACAGTAGCAGAATCTGAAGATCTTACTCCTATTTCTTCAATCATGCCAAAAGATAGTGTCTCTTTCAAGTTAAAAAAATATTTTTTCAGCCAGGCAGTGGTGCTGCACACCTTTAATCCTAGCACTCAGGAGGCAGAAGCAGGCAGATCTCTAAATGCAAGGCCAGCCTGGCCTACAAAGTTTCAGAATGGTTAGGGCTACACAGAAAAACCCTGTCTTGAAGAAAAGTCACTACAGTGTACTCAAGCATCCCATCTCCCTTCTCTCTGATGCCTGAATATCACAAAACCAGACAAAATAAATAAAAATCCCATATTTTGATAGGTTTTGATTTTACTCTGAAATTAATCTCAGCCCTCAGGAGGTAGACCCAGGTGGATCTCTCTGAATTCAAGGCCAGCCTGATTATATAGTAAGCACCAGAACTACATAGAAAGACCCTGTCTCAAAGAAAACAAATTTCTTCCATTTATTTTAAGAGACATGATGTGACTATCTTTCCTGCTTTCATTAAATATGTAATAGGCAATCCCTGACAAATGGTTCACTAACAAAAATGTAATGAGTCTCTCTCTATAGTTGCATTTTTTCTTAACTAGATTCTGCAAAAAAAAAACCTTGTTTTTAATGAAAATATAGAACTACCATTTATGCAATGATGAATACACCTCATTAATACCACATTATACACTGCTGCACAATAAGAGTTATTCTTAGTGGGCCACGGATATGTATATATTATAAACACACACATATAACCAATTATGATATGTATAAATTTAGGTCTAAATTTATTTTTAAAAAACTTTTGAAGACTGGAGAGATGGGTCGGCAGTTAGATCACAAATGTTGTTCTTGCAAAAGAACCCACATTGTGGCTCATAACCATCTGTAACTCAAGTTTCAGGGATTCAGTGTCCTCTCCTGGCTACCCTAGGTGAAAGGCCCTAGATAGGTTCAATACCCAGTAATGAAATAAAAATTATATATTTAACATTTTCAAAATTGCCCATCACTAAATATCTAATTTTTAAAAATCCTCCCAAGCTATCCTATGCATTGAGGTAACTTAAAAGTTTCTCTTTCCTGTGTGCACTATCTTTCTGATTAGCCCCTTATGTGTTTTCTTGTCAAAGCAAAACAAGTAAAAGAAAAACTTTACTGTCTCTCATGTTTGCTCTACCAATTCTAAGGGGAAAAAAGAAAACAAAGGCACTATATGATCACTACACTTCCCTCCTACATCCCAGCAGCCTGCTACTACTATGAGGATGACCCCCCCCCAAAATAAATAAATAAATAAATAAATAAACAGAAAGGAAAGAAAATTGACATGGACCATGAAACTGTCATCTAGATTAGCAGTTCTCAACCCCTTTGGAAGCCACGTATCAGACATCCTGCATAGCAAATGTTTACATTACAATTCATAAGAGCAGCAAAATTATAGTTATGAAGTTGCAACTAAAGAGTGTTATAGATAGGTCACCAAAGCATAAGGATCACAACAGTCAGAAGGCAGAAGACCACACTGGTCTAGAGGTGTTGAGTGTCAACTTGACAGAATCTGATCTTATCTAGGAGACAAGCCTCCAGGCATACCTAAGAGGGTTCATCTTGATCAGGTTTGTGGAGATGGGAAGACCCATCCCAGGAGTGGGCAGGACCACCCTGGACATGGGCTGAGGACTCTATGAAAAGGAGAAAGTGACTGGGCACCAGCACTTGTACTTCCTCTTCTCCTAATTGTTCATGTGATCAGCTGCATCCAATTCCTGCCACTATGATCTTCTTCCTAGGAGAGCCTATACCTCAGAACTGTGAGCCAAAATAAACCCTTGCTCCTTAAAGGAAATTTTGTCAAGGAATCTTGTCACAAAAGCAAGAAAGTGACTATGACAGAAGCAGAAATGGAAAAGAACCAGTTTCTACGCATTTCTTACCTATTGCATGAATCTGACTCTGAGGAGAGAAGAATATCAGTACAACTAGAAGAATCATCTGGTCTCTCAGGCTCCGACTGCCCTGGGGAGTCCAGTTTGGACTGAGGAAAGTGGTTTGTTACTGAGACTGTATCCGAGATGTTCACACTGTATTCTTGTCCTAACAAGAAAATATAAAACTTTTTTAAAAATTAAAGAGGACCTTAAAACGCACATCCCTATATTTCTTTAACACTTAATATTGCTATTTCTGCTTTTAAAATAAAAGTAAAAGAACTCTGATTCTAAACCTGTAAAATAAGAAATGACAATTTATTGCTATTAACTATCATATTTGTTTTTCAGGGTTAATTCATTTAAAAGTAAAGTTTTCTTTAAAACCAGAGATGAGAATGCCTCACCACTCTAATGAAGTTTCTATTAGCAGATTACTAAAGAATAATTGCACATTCCAAAGTCAAAGAACAGTGACAAATTAACAAGACAGACTCAACTAATAAAGAAGTCATACTATTTGTCACATGACATGATATTAAACACTGCTACACCTGTTAAATAAACTATTCACTGTTAGGAAAAGGAAAACCAATAGACATAAGAATCTTGCCATTTGATCTGACACATGTCACATTTCTGTACATCCTTTGTCATATTCTGTTTCAAGTTTCTTTTTATAAAGATACAGAGATACAAGAACACCTCAGGGTGGCTTGAAAGAATATGACAGACAGGCACAGCAAAATGTCTGAAAATAAAAGAGAAAAAAAAAAAAATACTAGCTGTGCCAGATTATCTGCTGCCTAGGACTCTCCCTTCTATAGTGTGTGCCAACACTGTGGGGTTTTCATCTGTGCTATCCTGACAATCCAGAAAACAGACAGACAAACAAATAAAACTGTTAGAGGAGTTTTATTAGCAGAGAAAATTTATTGAATAGGACAAATTCTTTAAAAACAAAACTACCTTCCCAAGTTCATATACTCAATATTTTCAGAAATGACCCGCAATGTTGGTTATATAGAAGGAGAGCATTCATCATCACCAGTGTAAGCTCCTAATGTTACCTGAGTACCAATAAACTACTATAACTAAGGCAGAGTGACACCCTCTGGTGCTCATCAGGGAGAGAGGAAGGGCATTAGCCAGTGACTTTCCAGAAAGTTCAGAACTTCCTTTTACAAACATAGAATCATTGAAAACTTCAGAAGGCCTGGTCCTAAAGCTTTCACTCAGGGTTCAAAAAAAGAAGCTACAATAAGTGAAGGAACTAAATTCTGAGGGAAAGAGAATCTACTCACAATATGATCTTTTTATCCATGTCTCTTCATCATTCTAACACAAGTTCTTGTGGGTACCAGTATATATACATTTGCAACACTAATGTGAGGTTTGAGTTTCTCAGAGTCAGCAAGACAGATAAGATTTACACAAAGAACAATGCCAGCTCTCATTTAAGAGACAGATTGAGAAGATGAAGATTCCTCAGTAGGGTCAACTAAGGATTAAATCAAGAAGGGAGTCTAAAGGGAGAAATCATGTACTTATCTACATTCTTTTGGTGTAATTAAGTATTTACTAAAATTTTATTGATCAGCAGATCTTATAAGTAAAGTAAAATTGCCTTTTTTCCATGCATCCTTCCAAACTTTTCAAGCACTGTTTTTCCAATGGGCAAGGTAAGCTAAGGGCAGTAACTAGGCAACCTGCATATACAGCAGAGGAAATAGATGCAGCATGTTGTGGCACTTTCACTGTGGCTTGCTGCTAAGAGAAGCTTTTTAGATCTAAAGATAGCACCTATTGTTTTAAGGCTGTGGAACCTGGCACCTTCCAGTGCTCTGGCCATAATTGTAGCATAGTTCTTCAGCAAAGTTCACCTTTTTTTGAGCAAATGGGCTAATTACCTTTGCCATTATCTTCTCAGGAAATCTCTGAGCTAAGATCTTGGGTTAATAAACTGGGATGAAGGCAAATGGAAGAAGTTTGAGGATCTTTTAGTTCAGCATTAGTTTAGGTTACTGCTTCTCTTTAGGTTACCACAGATGCCAGTAGGTAAAACCAGGGCATGCTTATTTTCTATGTATCTAAGTGACTATGAATCACCAGTTTTAGGCATGTAGTAATTCTATGTCCTTGAATATTTGGGAATGTCTTAAAGACCAAATACCTGCCAGCAAAGATAATTGTGAAAAGGCAGATCTCTATGTTTACATTGGAGAAGGGAACAGAGACCTGGTAGTAGGAAACAGGTTTCACACACAGCTAAGGAATGTTATCAATATACCCCACTTGCACAGGGGAAACTGTGCTCAATAAATAAATCCCAAGTTTGTAATAGAATAAGCTACAGCAAGAATTCTTACAGTAAGAAATAGCCACTTTATTCACAAGGCTATAACTCCAACACGCCTTATGTTTTGGTTTAAATCTTCCACACAAAATCCTTGACTCTGATGGGTTGACCTGTGAAATGAGGCTGTTTAATTGTTGTGTGATCTTGCTGCTTGTAACATAGAATGACTAGGGGAACCAATCACCCAGGAAAACCCAACAACCCAGACCATTCAATCACTCAATAGTTGGCGAGAATGCAATCAAACTGGTGGGTAAGGGAATAGGAATTCAACTTACAACAAACTTATTTTTGCACAGTGACTACACTCTGCTTTTTTTTTTCCCCTCTTACATTAGCTTAGAGAAGATAAAACATCAGAGATAAACACCATCCTACAATTTGTGGGCACTAAAAGTCAGCTATCCTTCCTGTCTGCCCTTAAACCTTGAAATGCAGGGCTCCAAAGAGCCAGAATGTGAGGCTCAAACAAGAGACTTATCCTAAGACAAGCAACAAAAGCAAGTTAGGTCCCCCTGAAGATGCATGCATCTTGTTATTTATAGGGCAGTTCAATGTTTACTCTAAAGGACATCAGTTACACTAAATTCATCTTTTCAATCTGTCTTCCCTTTTCACATGTCTTGGCTCTTAGGCATCCCCATTCTCCCACAGCAGCCTAACAATATCAATTACTTCTGAAGCCCAGGGATTATAATACATAAGTGTACACACACCTAAAATGTAATCTCTAAACATAAGAGACTGGACTAATAAACAGAAAATATTCTCATAGTGGGAAGTATTGAGTCAGTTCTTCAGAATTAAACTAGTTTCTAAGAACATCCTTTAACACTGCATGAACAAACTGAAACTGTTCAAATGTCATAAGGTATGTGGTAAGGCAGCATCCAGTATTTGAAACATCCCCCCCCCCAAGGGATCTGAGAACAGCAACAAGGAGTTCAAAAATACTCAAAAGAACAAATCGTTTAGGAATATTCTAGCAAAATAGCTTTAATAAGGAAAAAAAAAAAAAAACTTGGTTTACCGAAAGCTATGAAATTGCTAAGAGAAGTTTAAGAAGATATAATAAAATGGGAAGACATCACATGTCACATGTTCAGGAATTAGAATATGTAATATTGCTAAGATACCAATACTGCCCAAAGCTACCTATAGTCAATGCAAATCAATATAAAAATCTCAACAGTAGTTTTTACAAAAAGAAAAATTCATCTTAAAATTCACATTCAATCTCAAGAAGTCCTAAATGGCCAAATAGTACCAAGAAAGTCGATTAAAACTGAATTGATTCACACCTAACTTCAAAATGAAACCAATATGATATAAGCATAAGGACAGACACTCAGACCAATGGAGCAGACAGAATAAGGACAGGAAAAACAAACCTTTATATGGTTAGCTGAATTTTTTTTGTTGTTGTTTTGGCTTCTTTCTATTTTTGAAATAGATTCTTGTAGGCAAGGATGCCCTCAAACACATAATCCTTCTTTCTCCTATTCCTGAAGGGTGCTGGAACTATCAATGTGTATCATGCACCCAGCCAGATGAGCTGATTTTCATAGACTATGAGCAGCATTTTATGGCAAAAGACAAGAATTCAACAAATAGTAGTGAGGAACTGGGCATCTGCATACAAGAAGAATAAAGGCAGACATGGATAAAAGGAAGAATAATGTTGACCAAGTCCTAAAACCAAGGGGTGAAGCTACAAAATACTAGGAAGAAATTGGGAAAATTGAGTAATTTGTACAACAGTGGATATGACAGTGACTTCATGTATATAACACCAAAAGTACAAGCAATAAATGGGAAAAAAAATGGACATAATAAAAAGTTAAGTAGTTTTGTACATGAAAATGTACTATCAAGAAATCAAAAGACTAAACAAAAGATATCTACAAATATTTGCAAATCATATATACAAATTGAGGGACTGATGTTCACAGTAAGAAATTCCTAAAACTCAATCAAAACCTAATCTGTCCAATTAATAAGCGAAGGATTTGAATACATTCCAAAACAGAAAAACAGATGGCCAATAAGTATGTGAAAAAACACTCACCTTCATAGGAAAATGAAAATAAAATCATGATATATCACTTCACACCTAGTAAGATGGTATAATGGCTACTTTGGCTGCCATCTTGACTACATCTGGAATCAACTAAAACCCAAGTATCTGGGCACACCTGTGAGGTATTTTCTTGACTGGATCATTTGAGGACAAAGACAGAACCTAAATATTGACTACACCTTCTGGTGACAGGCTATTTTATAAAAATGATGAAATGCAAATATTTTTGCTTTTTGCCTACTTGCCCTCATTCTCTCTTACAAATTCTTCAACCCTGTTGCTGAGGTACTCCTCAACTGGCCTTAGGACCTACTTCTTCAGGATTCCAACACAGGCTGAAGATTAGTTGAACTAGTTGGACTAAACAACTACTCAATGGTGGTAGATGTTATTCTGTAAATATGTTTCTCTTATTGGTTAATGAATAAAGCACTGTTGGCCAATAAGAAAGCAAGATAGGCAGGACTAGGAGACAAGGAGGCTTCAGGGAGAGGAGTAGGAGATTCAACATGTAGGACCAAGAGGATAGAACTCCAGATCCTCTCTCCAGGAGGATAAGACCACGTGGAAATACAGATTGATAGAAATGGGCTAATATTTAAGACAGAGCTAGCCAATAAGCAATGCTAGTAAATGGCCAACAGCATTATATCTAATATAGCATCTCTGTGTGTTATTTGGGGCTGGCGCGGCTATGGGACCAGTGTGTGTGTGTGTGTGTGTTCGTTCTATCAGTTCTGTTCCTCTACATACCTAGAGGATGGTTCCCCAACAAAGAAAACTATCAAGTGCTGACAGGATATGGAGAAAGAGAACTGGAATGCAACTGCCAGTGAGAATGTAAAATGATGCAACCATTATGTAGCAAAATTGGTTGAATCCTCAAAGGGTTAAACATGGAACTACGACATGAACCAGAACTTCCTCTTAGACCTTAGACACTGTCTGGAATAGCTTCACTACCAATTTGACACAATCTAGCCCCATATGAAAGAAAACCTCGTTTGAGGAATTCCCTAGACTAGATTGGCCTGTGAGTGTGTCTGTGGGTGGGCTGTCTTGATTGTTATTAATGTAAGAAGGCCTAGTTCACTATAGGTAGTAACATCCCTAGGTAGACAGGTCTCAACTACATAAGAAAACTAGCTGAATATAAACTAGCCTGAGAGCCAAATAGTAAGCAGTATTTTCCATGGTACTCACTATACTTCTCTAACTGTGAAGTAAATCTCTTGGTTGGAATTCATGCTGTTTGGAACAAGCAAAAGACCTGCTTCAAGTTCCTGGCCCTGACATCCCTCAATAATAGACAGTGACCTGGGATTGTAAGCTAAATAAAGTCTTTCCTCCCCTAAGTTCCTTTTGGTCAGAGCATTTTATCACAGTAACAGAAATGAAACTAGAAAGGAAAGTAATAAAAAGAACTGAAAGTGGGGTCATGAACAGATAGATATCTGAGAACTAATGAACACAAAAACATCATTCACAATAGTCAAAAAGGCAAAATAACTAAATAAATTAATAAAGGAAATGCTGCATATACTTACTAAGAAATAAATTTCAATATTTGCTACAAACTGACAGACAATAAAAACATTATGCTTAGAAAAATAAGCCAACATAGGAAGATAGATACTGTATAATTTTACTTGCATTAGGTACCCAGAGCAAGCAAATCTATAAAAAGACAAAGCAGATTATCAGTACTATGTAGGAGAGCAAGGAGTGATGTAATACACCACACACAGTTTGTACTGAGGATGCTAAAATGTTTCATGTACAGATGGTTAAACAGTACTATGAAACCATTTAACAGCTATGAATTGTAGACCTATGAATTGTTAAAAGTACACATTACATATATTTTGTCATAATGAAAAGTAGTAAAGAATTTTTGTGTACCTTTCCCCATTATGATTCTGTTTTCCATGGCCTAAAGCCTTGGCAACAGAAACACATTAATTTCAAATTTAACGCTGGATCAAAACTAAATAATGCACTGAATTTGTTGGCATCTCAGCTGCATTAGCTTTAAACTCTCCACCACAATACTACATCAAAGTAAACATCGGAGTTCTGCAACAAAAATAATTCTCTTTGTCTTAGGATCTTCAGCAATAGATCTCACATGTAGAAAATATCCTCACACATAGACAATCACAGAGCTTAGAATACTTCATAACTACAACAGGGGCTGTCTCTTCAGGGCATTCTTCCATTGTTTCCAAAGCAAGTAATAAGCTACTTTAACTGCTACAATAAACTTTATGGAAAATACTTTTTCCCCCATTTCAAATACTGAATAACTTCAGAAAATCTCATTGATTTTATATTCTTTTCACATTAAAAAAGAATACCGATAAACAAGATGGCTCATTGGGTAAAGCACTTGCTATCAAGCCTGACGACCTGAGTTTGATCACTGAAACCTACATGGAAGAACAGAATCGACTCCCACAAGTTGCCCTGTGACTTTTTTACGTGTGCACCAATGTATGTACATGCACCTGCATACATAAAATGAATAAATAAATGTTTTTTTTTAAAGTAATGAAATTCACTATGCATTCATTTTAGTAAGTCTTACTTGTGAGTGCAGACAACTTCTCCACAGGTCCATCTTTTCTTATTATTGTAGCTTTTGACATTCTGCCAGTTTTCTTGTATCCTTTTTTGGCCTGATCCACCAGAAGCTGGAATTCATTCTGATGCTTTTTACCTGAAATTCAAAAGAACTGTAAGTGGGTGAACCAGCTACACCGGACAAACTGAGTATCAGCTGCAAAGCTGTATCACCATTAGCAGAGTCACCTGCACTAAATGCAGAAGCTGCCACACAGAAGACCACACAGGGCTTAGGGCAGCTGACAAATCTCTCCATGCCTTTCCTTTCCCCCAGAGCAAACAAAGATACATGACATAATTTGCTACTCTGGGTGTTTTCTCCCCTCCCCAAACCCCTAACATGTGGAGGCTCAACTTCCCAAACGCTGGGGTTTCGGGCATGTGCCATTACACCCAGTGATTGACACTTGCAAAATACCTCCAAAATATGGCTTTCTAATGTTCAAGACAAACAAGACTACTAACACAAAAGCAGAAGACTCTGGAATGGTAGGCTTACAATAAAGAATGTTTTCCTAACATTTGTTTCCCAGCAGATTCTTAACATTTTATATTCTCAGATCACCAATGTCTTCTGTTTTAAGATACATAACACCATCTTTACTACTACTGCACCTCAAAACATAATTTCATAACCCTGATTTCAAGGTCCTCATTCCAGAGATTGACAATACACTCCTGAAGAACCTGCAATACACTCCTGAAGAACCCTCAGTGTTAGAACACAAAAGTTAGGACATTTGTGAGTCGGAACCATGGTTCCAGCAGCTGTAGTTGTACTATACTTACTGGCAAATGCTCTCAAATTTTAGAAAACTAATACTATAATGGTGAAAACAAAATTTTAGGAATTTTCCACACACAGCCAACAATATACTTTTTAACACTTGTTTTCTTCTACATTTAGCACAATACAGAGGAGTAAGGACTGCACTGAAATGAGGGTCTATACAGGTGTGTCCAGAGCTACCCTTCTGGGATTCTAGCCACTCAATGTCTTGAACAATGGATGAACTACAAATTACAGGTAACTAACAGCCAGACAGAGAACAAGCTGAACACACAAAATGGGACAGAGAGGTAAAAGCCACCAGCACATAGATTAATGGAAATGGGTTAAGTTGTGAGAGCTAGTTAGTATCAAGCCTGAGCTATTGGCCCAGCATTTATAATTAAAAGAAAAAAATCTAGGATCCATAGGTCTGGAGAGATGGGTCAGAGTTAAGGAATAAGCTGCCATTCTAGAGGACCTAGGTTCAATTCCCACCACTGACATAGTGGTTAGCAACTGTCTATAACTCCAGTTCTAGGAGATCTGATGCCCACCTCTGGCCTCTGAAGGTGCGGCACACACATGGTGCACAGACACAGATGCAGGCAAAATATTCATATACATAAAAATAAATAAATAATTTTTAAAAATTACATCTAGTATTCCAACCAGGTACCACTCACAGTGGGCAGGTCTTCCTCAACACTTAAGATATCCCCACTGGCATTCCCAAATGCCCACCTCCCAAGTGCTTCTGAAGTTGAAGTTGACAACCACCACAGTCATTTTCCTTTTGTTTTTCTAAGCCACCAGGAAACGAGATTGTTGCTTAAGGTTTGCTCAAAAACCCCTGAGGTAATCAAATTAACACTTAGAAAGGCTTAACGACTTTACTCCTAAAGTACTAAAAGCTCAGATTTATACTGTTTTTTCTTGGTTGAATCTAGTTACTCCAAAGCAACTCTTATAAAGGAAAACAGCACTGGCTGCTCTTACAGAGGATCCAGGTTTGGTTACCAGAACTCACACAGTGACTCACAACCATACATAACAACAGTTCCAGGAGGCCCAACTCCTTCTTCTGACCTCTGTGGGTACCAGTCATACATGTGGTGCACAGACATACATGCAGGCAAACACACATACACATAAAATAACTGACCCTTAAAAAAAATTAAGTTGCTTGACTAATTATGGAAGCTGATGAGTAAGTTCATGTCCATCAACTCAAAATTACTGTGGCTCATTTTATGCTCTTCATTCAAAACCCATCACAGTCTCTTTATGGACCCTCTAAATAGACCTCACAAGATAAAATTATATATATATATATATATATATATATATATATATATATATATGGATCTATTTTAAGAGAAACTACCTTCTTCCACACATTACTCTCATTGTCTGTGTATACATGCTCTATCATCCTAGCCATTACCATGAAACAACTGTATGTGTTAAAAATTGAAGATCAACCCCTAGCTTACGCTCTTGACTTCATCACAAAAACCTCATACATAGAATATTTTTTAAAACCATCTGCTTTGGGTTTCTATTGCTGTGAAGAGACACCTTGACCATGGCAACTCTTATAAAAGAAAACATTTAACTAGATAGCTTACAGTTCAGAGGTTCAGTCTGGTACCATAATGGTGGTACATAGTGGTGTGTAGGTAGACATGGTGCTGGAAAGGTACCTAAGAATTCAATATCTTGCACAGGCAACAGGAAGTGGCTAAATAATATGAGACCTCAAAGTCCACCTCCACAGTGACACACTTCCTCCAACAAGGCCACACCTATTCCAACAAAGCCACACTTTCTAACAGTGCCACTCCTGTGGTAGAATATTATTTTAAGGTGTGTGACTTTTGTTTATGCTGCAATTGTTTAACCCTGTGAAGCTGTGATTCTTTGCCTATCTAAAACACCTGATAGTCTTAATAAAGGGCTGAATGGTCAATTGAGAGGCAGGAGCAAGGATAGGCAGGGCTGGCAGGCAGAGAGAATAAATAGAAGGAGAAGAGAGGAAGAGAAGGCTCAGAACCAGTGAACAAGGAGAGGAGGATGTCAGGAGCCAGCCAAACAACCACCCAGCCACCGGGAAGTCATGGAAAAAGAAGGAAAGTAAGATATACAGAAGTAAAGATAAAAGCCCAGAGGGAAAAAGGTAGATGGGTTAATTTAAGAAAAGCTGACTAGAAACAAGCCAAGCTAAGGCTGAACATTCATAACTAAGCATAAGCCTCTGCGTGTGAGTTATTTGGGAGCTAGGTGGCAGGACCCTCAAAAAGCCAAAAGAGTAAAAGAGCAAAAGCATTTTAAACAACACAGTTCCTTTTGGGGCCATTTTCCTTCAAACTACCACACTCCACTCTCTGGCCCCCAAAGGCCATATCATAAGCAAAAATGCATTCAGTACAAATTCAAAAGTCCCTATAGTCTATAACAGTCTCACACTTATTTAAAAGTCTAAAGCTCAAAGACTCTTCTGAAATGCATGCAATTCCTTAATTGTAATTTCCTATAAAATAAAAATAAAAAAAGATCACATACTTTCAACATATTATGGCACAGGATATACATTACCATTCCAAAACGTAGAGACGGCAGCATAGTGAGGAACTACTGAACCAAACAAACAAGACTGAAAACCAGCTGGGCAAATTGCATTTCCAAGTCTGATATAAAGCGCTCATCAGATCTCCAATTCCTTTCAGCTTTGTTGACTACAACACACTTCTTTCTCTTGGGCTGGCTCCACTCCCTGTTAGTTGCTCTCCTTGGCATCTCTAACATCTTGGGGTCTCCAAGGCTTCACAGCTTCACACAACAGCCTCTCTGTGCCTCCAGTCAGGAACATCCCTCACATGTGCCTGGTCTCAGTGGCTTACTATAGTAGCAAAGGAATATCCCATAACCTATTTTCTGTACCCTTGACTCTAAACTCAGAACCATGTGGCTGAAGCTGCCAAATTCTGCTGCTTGTAAGACTTGGAACAAAGACCTCCCATTCAATTACATATTCACCAGCTCTCTCTTTTCAATGATTACCTTCACTATATAATCTTGGCTGCTCTGGAACTTGCTCTCTAAACCAAGCTAGCCTCAAACTTAGAGATACAGCAGCCTCTACCTATAGAGTGCTGGGATTAAGGCATGCACTATTATACCTGGCTCCATTTTTTTTTTTTTAATTCCTTTTTATAGGTTGGAAACTTGGCTGGTTGGGATCTTGCCCTGCGGTCACCTCCCCCCCTTTTACTGCATTCGTAAATCTGTTTATCTCCTTGAACTCAGGACATAGCTCCACTCTACTTCCTGGTGCTCCTTTTCTCCTCAAATTTTATATTTTGTAATTTACTCTGCTCAGCTTGCTCCTTTTCATTATAAATCTTTAATTACCACTAAAAACACACAACACAGTCTATATAGGCTGTTTTGAGATTTTCTCTGTCGATGGAATTAATCCCAAAACTCTTCATTTTAGCCTCAGACAGACTCTTGGAACAAGGGCAAAAGGCAGCCTAACCCTAACCCTGTTATCCACTTCTGAGAGTATGTATACCAGAATTCAAAATTGATTGGCTACACTTTCACATAAAAAAATGTATGGTAGCTATCAGAAAGCTGAGACAAGGGATTATATGTTTGAGGCTAGCCTGATATATATTCCAAGAGTTGCCTCCAAAAGAAAAGTCTTTGAAGGAAAGATTTCAGGAATCTTTAGATGTTCTGTACTCTGAAATAGCCTGTTTTAGAATATAGGGAAGACGAGCCCACCTACAAAGAAAACTGCCGTTGTATATACTTGAGGCATAAGGAACACTGAAAATGTAGTTTTATAACATGTAGACAGATGAAAGATGTGTCCCACTTGTTGCTGGGAAACTATATGAAAAGCAATAAGGAGGGGGCTAGTAGATTTTTTGAGACCACTCTACAAGAGGGCATCTGTGCCCGTTACTGTAAGCTAGTGGCTGAAGAGCATATGGACCATGACAAGGAAGCTATTACTGCTGTTTTGTCAAATGAACATGCTGTGACCATTAAATTCCTTCTAAATATTTACATTCATGCTTGCTGCCAGTTTGGTGAGAGAAGCTACTCTCTACAATGGGTAGCAGTTACTGCAGAAACTCCAGATTGGCTCAAAGTATTGAGAGTGACTGTTCAATGAGAAGCTATAAAAGGAACACCTGTACCACTAGAAGGCTGTCTTCTGAACCTTACATAGGGCTGCACTCTTGAACTTATAGCAGCTACAATTACAGCCCAATAGTTGCCCTGTCAACATTCTGACAGGGGCCTTATGAGCTCCCCACCCCTGAGGATGGATAGGCAATAACAGTTTTCATCAGTGGTATAAACAATGGTAAGGTGCCAGTGCTCCTGTAAATAACCACTGCTGTGAACAATCCTAATTCAACTCACTGAGTCACACGCACACCAACAAGAAGAAAATGAGTAGGTTAATCTGATCAAATAAGGTATATACATGTTCTCCACCAGACACATTCTGTAGCAACTACATCTACTCAGGAGGGGGGGGAAGGGGGGGTTAGTTTTTTTTTTTTGTTTTTTTTTTTTTGTCAACTGACACAAGCTAGGGTCTTTTGAGAAGAGGAAGCCTCAGTTGAGGCAATGTCCCATCATTCTGACCTGTAGGTAAGCCTGTGGAGCATTTCCTTGATTAATAATTGATATGAGATGACCCAGCCCACTGTGGGCAGTGCCACCCATGGGCAGGTCCTGGACTGAGCAAGTCAGTCAGCAGGGTTCCTTCATGGAGTCTGCATCAGTTCCTGCCTCTAGGTTCCTGCCCTGACTTCCCTCCATGACAGATAGTACACTTTCGTCCCTGAGTTGCTTTTGGTTATGGTGTTTATCACAGCATAGAAAATCAAACTGCGACTATGTGGGTGTTTCAGCTTCCTTCTCTGCTGCTGAATTTGCCCTCCAAAGTAAGAATGGAAGGAAGAAAGAAAACTTTATCTGAGCACAATGAAATCATACCATGCCTGAAACACTCACTCAACCAACAATCATTATGTGCTGCTTGCTAGCCCTTAACTAATATAGTGGACATGCTTACATTCACAGCACTTGGAAGTCTAAGGACAGCTTGGGCTACTGAGCAAGACCCAGACTCAATAAACAGAGACAGAAAGAAAGAGAGACTGAGAGGAGGAGGGAGGAGAGAGAGGGAAGTGTGGGAAGAATGAGAAGGAGATTCAGCCAGAACCAGGAAGAATACGGAATTTCAGTCCTTATTAAATTTGGGGCTGAAAACTTAACTCTTCCAGAATAGATAGTCTACTATATGCAAGGCCTTGAATTCAATTCTCAGTGCTTCAAAACAAAACAAAATTAAAATTAAAATTAGAGGCAGTCAGATCTCTGTGGGTTCAAAACCACCCAGCCAAGACTACACAGCAAGCTCCAGAACACCCAGGGATATACAGAGAGGGCAGACGGATGGGCAGACTAAGTAAATAAGAAATAACAACTACCAAGTTAACTCAAACAGTAAGGTGTGATCTGGCAAAGACACATAAGCAGACCACTTACAGAAAAGGAAATTATAAAGCGTGAGAGAATGCTGACAAGAGAAGGAAGGACACAAATCTCCAAGCCAAAGAAGTACTGTACCTCCTTACAGTAAAACTATTATTGCAAGCCTGAGACTCAATGCAATCCTGAATGCTTCCATGTCCACCCCATCTTCTCTCAGAATGGTGTCTCAGAATGAATTCATATTGGCCAAGTGTTTGGTGATAATGAGCTCAAAGCAGAATGTTAGTCACAGATCTTAAAATAAGCAGATACCACATACAAGGCTAAATAGACACCCACTAAAGCCCAGTCTCTGAAGCAACATTAACAAAATTATTTTGCACATTAACATCAGACATTTTTTAATTACCTAAGATGAAAAACAGCAACTTGAATTCTTTACAATAAATAAGGAAATGTAAATGTTGCACAACTTACGATATTTACTGTGAATTTCATCTATTTCTTTCTCTGTTTGGTCCTTTGTAAAAACCATGACCTAAAATAATAATTTAAAAAAGTCTTTAGAATTCCACCCAAAATAACAAAAATGGAAAACAATACACAAGTTTCAAGATCTCAAATGTGGTTGCTTAAAACAGAGCAAAACAATCTTCTTTCTGAGTAACCTGCACATTTACTCTACCATAAACTGTAATAATCTTACATATCACTTGTCTCTCATCAGTAGATTTTTATTTTTATAAACAAAAAAGGAAAAACAACTTTTCCCTCACACTAAGTGGCATCCAAGGAGGAAATCTCACTATGATTAAATACTGTTTCCTTTTTAACAACATTACAGTGAAAATATGAGAGGTTGTTTACATAATTTTGTGTATGTGCCTGAGTGTGTATGAGGTATATGTGCAAAGTATGCATGGATATACATGCTTGTGCACATATGAAGACCATCTGCCTTATTTTCTTGAGACAGGACCTCTCACTGAACCTGGGGCAAGGATAGTGAGCAGCAAGCCCTAGCAAACCTCCTGTCCTCACTCCCACAGCAATGAAGTTAAAGACATACACAGCCATGCCTGACTTTTTACATGGAGATCTGAACTCAAGTTACCTGCCATCTACATACAGCTCCAGCTGTTTATATCATTCGACAAATGTTCATGTTATAGTAAGTAGTTGGCAGTAATTGTGGATTTTAGGCAAAGGTGAGATTCATTTGTGAACAGATTTAAAGTTTTGGTTCTTCCCATAAATAGAAATATCCAAATAAAATGTGTAAAGTATCTGTATCTAACTCCAAATAGTTGAGAAAAAAAAAAAAAATACCAAAACTCAAAACATAAAAACAAGGGAGGAAAAGCCTGTCAGTTAATAAACCTCTGACATTTCTTCCACCTTTCTGCATATATAAGATTTTTCAAATAAAATATTAAGGGAAAATATTTGGTAAAGGAAGAGAGCCAGTACAAGAAATGGGATGAATATAAGCAAAGTACATAATATGAATGTATGAAAACACCATAACGAAACCCACTGGTTTTTGTGGTTACTAAAGCAATTAAAAATTAAAATATATTAAGAAAACAAAGACAAATTTCTAAGCCTGTCTGATCTTTTAGTTGTCCATATCATTTCCTCTTTCTGCTTTGAAACTTACATGAATCTCTTTTCTAATTTTTTTTTTTTTTTTTTTTTTTTTTTTTTTTTTTTGAGACAGAGTTTCTCTTTTGTAGTCCTGATTGTCTGGCTGTCCTGGAACTCACTCTGTAGACTAGGCTGGCCTCAAACTCACAGAAATCTACCTGCCTCTGCCTCCTGAGTGCTAGGATTAAAGGTGTGCGCCACCACCGGGCCTCTTTACTAATTCTTGAAGTACATTTTGTCAATTAAACTATATTTTTGTATTAAGAATATTACATTACACACACAAAACCCAGATAGCCAAAATAATCCTGAGCTATAAAAGAACTGCTGAAGGCATCACCATCCCAGATTTCAAATTATATTATAGAACTACAATCATTTAAAAAACATAACACTGACATAAAAAGACATGTTGATCAATGGAATAGAACTGAAGACCCAGACATAATTCGACACACCTATGGACACACACACACACACACACACACATAATATAATATATAAAATTTTTTCTTAGTTTACATATCAATCCCAGTTCCCTCTCCCTCCCATGCCCCCCGACTCCCCCTTCCATCCAATCCCCACACACACTCCACAGAGAGGGTGATGCCTTCCAGGAGGGATCATTAAAATCTGTCAAGTCATTTGGAGTAGGGTCTAGGCCCTCCCTCCTGCCTCTAGGCTAAGGGAGTATCCCTCCATGGGGATTGTGCTCCCAAAGTCCTTTCGTGCACCATGGATACATCCTGGTTCCACTGTCAGAGGTTGCCTAGACTGCTGGACACCTAATTTTTGTTAAAGAAACTACATATACATATTAGAGTAAAGACAGTATCTCCAACAAATGGTGCTGGTGAAACTGGATGTAGAATAATAGATCCAGAGCCATCACTCTGCACAAAATTCAACTCCAGATGGACCAGGGACCTCAATATACGACTACACATACTGAATCTTATAGAAGAAACAGTAGAGAATAGGCTTGAATTCACTGACATGGATGGAAATTTCTAAACAGGACATCAACAAAACAGGCAGTAAGACTAACAATTAACAAACCCTCATAAACCTAAAAGCTTCTGTACAGCAAAAGACACCATCATTCAAGCAAAGTGGCAGTCTATGGAATAGGAAATCTGATAGAGGGTTAGTATCTAGAACATATAAATAATTAAAAATTTTGAATATAAAGAAAACAAATAACCCAATTTAAAAATGGGGTACAGAATTAAACAGTTTTCAAAAAATGAAACACAAATGGCTGAGAAACACGTTTAAAATGTTCAGCATCCTTAGACAACAAGGAAATTAAAACTGCTTTGACATTTCATCTCACCCCAGTCAGAATGGCCAAGATTAGTAAAATAAATCACAACAGATGCTGCTGAGGATGCAGAGAAAGGGAACACTTAATTCTTTGCTGGTAGGAGTGCAAACTGGTATAGTCACTATGGAAATCAGTGTGGAGGGTCCTCAAAGAGCTAAAAATCAATTATCTCAAGATCCCAACTATACCTGTCTTGAGTGTATATCCAAAGACTCCACATCCTACTAAAGAAAATTTGCTCATTCATGTTCTGCCAGTGGTTATGTCAGAGGAGCAGCAGGGGACAATTGAAGTTCAAGAAGTCAGCACACCAGGAGGCAACTCCTTGATGGAGAATCTCAGATAGGAAGGCCCCTGGACCACAGACCCCTGGATATCTGTTGCTTCTGCTGTGCCTTTACATGCTTGCTACTACTATCTTTCTCTGGTCTCTGGCACGGTGTGAATGAGTGTGGGAGTGTGTTTATCTCATGGAAACATCCTGTTCTACTGGGCATTCTTACCTGTGGGTTATTATAAAGATGATTCCTTCCTAAGCAATACTGCCTGGTTGTTTAATAATGTTTATACAGAGTTTTGATGAATAAAAATCTATACAAGGAAGTGTCACACAGCTAGAATACATGAGTTTCTATTGAGGAGCAATACAGACTGTGGCTTAAGTTAATGATTAAGAAAAACAACTGAGTCCCAGTAGCACAGCTAGCTTAAATTCTTTTAACATTGATGTTGGGAGATGTGTTCACAGGTTTCTGGGTGCACAGCTGAAAGAAGGCTTTGAAAATAAAGTTAGACTAATTTGTTTTCATCAAATAGCTTTGAGGTTAAAAAACACAAGAAGACAATTTAAAGTTTTAGAAAGACTCATAGTTGAATGAGGAACCCATTAATGTCAGGAAACAAGAAGAAAGCAGCCCAATTATTATTAGCTGATGTGACTTTCTTGCTAGGATTGGTTGATGACCAAAGTCCTGCCTTCAATCTCCAGATACAATTAATTATTGATGAGTGGGTATACATACTAAAGGTTTAAAAGTAGAGCTGACTGATTCTTTTTCATATATAAAAGTTTAGGCTTGTGATTCCTTTAAGATTCTTTGTAAGATTACCTTTCAAGGTAAAGTAACTACAACAAAACACAGCCAGCCAGTAAAAGACCTGACTGAGAAGAATTATCTTGCTTGCCTACACAATCTATAACAAGCTGCTTAGATATGAATGTATGTGGGTTCTTGGGATAATTTGTTTTTCACCTGTAATATGTAAAATATTTAAACATGTCAGGGAAATGGGGGAAAAAACAAGTTTTTGCCTGTATTCATTATAATCATTCACTTGAAAAATAGAATACAGCCACATTGTAATTCCTATATTGCCTGGAAATCTTTGTTGGAGTATATAAACTATAGGGGGATAAATGTATACAGTAAAAAGAACATGGAAAGAATACAGAATAGAAAGTAAAGAAATCATCAAGAGAGTGTGAATGTCTTTCCCCCAACCCCTCAGATAGAAAAATCTGGTATGTGCCATGCTGTGGATTCCTTTCAAGCCCTGTACTGCTGGAGGCTGCCCCCCTACCTCCCCAGGCAGCAATAATGTTCATTGCTGCTCTAGTCGTAATGGCCATAAATTGCAGAAAACCTAGATGTCCAACAATTGATAAATGGATTATTCAGCTGTTAAGATAAATGAAATAATGAAATTTGCTGGTAAATAGATGGAGCTAGAAGCAATCATCCTGAGTGAGGTAACCTAGACCTAAAAAGAAAAATATTACATGTTGTCTTTTGTATATGGATGTCAGCTCTTAAGCTTTAGACATATGTATTTCAATCTGAATAATCACAGAGATTAGGTACCTAGTAAGGGACCAGGGAGGAGTGTGATAATCCAAAGAAAAAGAAATAGAAAACAGTATTACAAAAAGATAAAGGAGAAATCAGGAGGACTAAATGGGAAGGGTAATGAAAGGGTACAATAAAGGAGTGATTTTAGTGAGGGACACCTATGAAAAGCCACATGGAAATCTACTACTACAGAAGCTTTCTAAAATATATACATATATAGAAGAAATTTAAATGAAGGCAATGCCCCAATTAGACATCTTATGTCACCAAGTAAAACCTCCAGTGACAGGAGTGGTTTGCATCTTGTTGAATTGTGGTATGCTATTGCCAAGGCTACTGGTTATTTCCTCTAATCTGATGGTAAGGCCCTATTACTTATGTCATCAAACATGGAGAAATTGAGCTGGTTTCCAACTAGAAGCTTTACCTCTATTAACAAGTGTTCATGGTAATGGACAGTATTCTTGCATACTATTAGACTAGGAAAGTAATTATTAATATCACCCAGCTACAAACCCTGCAACCTACAACAGACACCTGCCTACATGATACAATGGTACAGGAATAACCAACTACTTTTATTTTATTGAATTTAAGGTCCACTCCATGAGCCAGAGCCCGTACCTGACACTGTTCAAGTGGTCAAGAACCTGAGACTAGATAGCCATGGGCCTAGAGAAAAACCTATTATTCTGTTAATGGAAAACAGCAATAAAATGATTCCTAATGACATACTGCTATATCCATATATCAGAGCATTGGTCGACCTTCATCAGAAAACTTTCTTCTTGAAGTAGATGGTAATTAACAAAGAGATCACAAATGGACAATGTCCAGAGAGTGAGAGACACTCAACCCTAAGTGGGATATCTTTATCAAACCCCTCCCCTCAAAGTTCAAGGATCTATATGGAATAGGAAGTGGAAAGATTTTTAGGAGCCAAAGGTAGTGGATGACTCCAAGGATCCAAGGAAACAGGGTCTTCCAGACATAACAGGACTGATACACATTTGAATTCATAGACTATGATAGCAAGCACAAGACCTGCACAAGTTCAAACCAGACAAAATTCCCAACACTGAGAAGTCCCACCCCTAAACAAGGAGCTATTTGTAATTGATACCTGCTGGCAAAGTGAATATCATGGTTTTTTCCCAATAGAGTGTCACTGGGTATATCAACAACACTCATGGTCACTTTTTATTGGGGAGGGGAGTGCACTATTTTGTTATTTTCTTTTTTTGTCTTATTCTGTTTGTTTTATTTTTCATGAATTTTGTTTTGTTTCTTGAATTTGTTGTTGTTGTTGTTATTGGAGAAAGAAAACACGAAGTTGAGTTGGTTAAGAAGTAGAGAGGAGTTGGGGGAGAAGAGTATGATTAAAACATATCCTATGAGAAAACATTTTTAAGTAATTTTTAAAAATTGAATATTATATTAACTGGGAGTGCTAGTGCACACCTTTAATCCTAGTACTTGGTAAGTGAAGGCAGGTAGATAGATGTCTGTGAGTTTGAGGTCAGCCTGATGTATATATAGTAAGTTCAGAGCCAACCAGAGCTAAAAAGTGATACCTTATCTCCAAAAGTGCATATGTAATAGAAGTAGAAATAAGAAAGGTGGAAGGAAGAAGACGAAGAAAAGAAAGATGATTATTACATTAATGGTGCTGAAGAAACAGCTCAGAAGTTAAAAGCATTTGCCACTCTTTGAAAAGACCTAAGTTTAACTCTCAGCACCCTTATCAGGCAGGTCACAAAAGCCTCTAACTCCAGTTCTAGGGGATCCAACACCATTGTCTAAACTCCACAGGAATAGGCACACACATGCACACATGCATGCATGTGCACACATGCACATGAGATATATATATATAGACACACACATGTAAATAAAAATATAATCTTAAAAAAGAATATATTAAAACTTTCCAGAGAGCAGACAATTGTGTTGCAGCTATATAACTACCTATTTTCTTTAAATCAGATTATCAAAAATTGGCTCATGATACACAGAAGCTTGGGAAGGGAACTATAGAAAAATATGTTGCTGCTTAATGTGAATCCTGGTCCTATTGTTTCTCCTGAGAGCTACAGAAGTCATAAGGAATATCAGAGTAAACCCACAACTTATTCTTAACACTTATGAAGGTGATGGACAAATGTTTAAAAAGATTACAAATCTCAATATTCTTATTTTTCTTTTTGTTTGTTTTGGGGTTTTGTTTTTGTTTATCAAAACAGGGTTTCTCTGTGTAACAGCTGGGACTGTCCTAGAACTCCGTTTGTAGATCAGGCTGGCCTTGAACTCACCTGCCCCTGCCACCCAAGTGCTGGGATTAAAGGCATGTGCCACCACACCCCAGCTTTTTATTTTTCTTCAGATGTTTCTTTTTTTCAATGTGTCCTAGTGACATTCTTATTTTTCTAGCTAAGAGTTCATTCACATGCTGGTTCAGTGTTCAGACAATGGCTGTTTGACCTCAGGATGCTGGGCTAACACCACAGTGGCAGGAGTAAGTGGTGAGGAGTGTCTTTACCTAAGGGCAGACAGGAATCAGCCACAAGGGCGCTATCTACAAGACTCCAGCTTATAAGCAAAACTCAACTTGGGGCTGTACTTTATGCTGTAAGTTTGTTAAACACAAATACTGTCTGAAAACATGAACTGTAAAGAAATCTTAATACTCCATTTAACAATGTGCTCCATTACATTTTCTACTAAAAAGAACTTACAAAGACTGGATTTTAATTTTAAAAGTTCAATTCAACATTTCCTTCCTGTACTACAGCATAGACACTGAAAGAGACTCAACATACATTTTCATTGAGTTTACTTGCTTCAAGGCGCATCCTGGTCTTCTCCATATTTTCAATTTCTTGGACTATTTCAGCAGCTATTAAAATAAGAGGGGGGGAAAAACTCAATTATAGTGCTTGATCATTACTCTATGCCTATGTGAGGTTTTAAGAGAAAGACAGATATAAATACATGTGGATTCTGTCTCCTTTTTGCAAGAAAATAAGTGTGGTGCTTTGAAAGAGAATGGCCTCTACCGACTCATAAATTTGAATACTAGGTCCCCAGTTAGTGGAAATGTTTGGGAAGGATTAGGAGGTGTGGCCTTGTTGGAGGAAGTGTGTCACTGGAGCTGGCTTTAAGGTTTCAAAAGCCCACTTAGGCCTCTCTCTCTCTCTCCCTCTCTCTCTCTCTCTCTCTCTCTCTCTCTCCTTACCCCCTTCCTACCCTCCTCTCTCCCTCACTCTGTTTGAAACTTGCACATCAGATGTGACTCTTGGCTACTACTCCATGCCTGCTGGCCTGCCACACACACCCCCTTCCATAATGGTTATAGACTCACCCTCAAACTATAAGCAAGCCTCCAAGTTGACTTGGTCTTGGTGTTTCATCACAATAGAACAGTAATTAAAACAGTAAGTCTAACAATATTTCAACATAATACATTGCAAGAAGAAATGTGGAGTTTTAACATTCTTCTATGTATCAAAAGAAAACTGTAAGAAATACCATGTCATTTTTGTCTTCTCTCTTGAATATATAAACAGCAATTCCAATGAAATAAAACTAATTTACTACTATGAGTTAAATTCTTAGAGAATATCCACTCAAACTCTGATATATTAAATGTAGTGAAACTTGCCAAGCAGAGAGAAAGATCTGCATATACCAAGGGAAATGCCCTTGCCTCTAAAACCAGTATCTGTAGACAGTTTCAAACCAACTACAGCGGAGAGATCAAGAGAATGTTCTGTCACACATTAAATGCCTTTCGTTAAACATAAACTGTGCAGATTTTGCAAATGCTGTCTTTTGGTATCAAAAGTCAATCTATTTAAGTGCATGGGATAGAATAAGAACTGACAGTCATTTATACTCATTTATATGTAAAAAAGATACTGTCTGTAATTTGCATCAAAATATTGTACAGTGAAGGCTTGTAATGGTAGATGAAAAACTAGAATGGCTTGATAATTGGTTACATTGTAGGATAGATACAAAAGATTTTCTTTCCCAAGCACTGAGATGTATCTGCCTCCTTGATAGTGTAAAGCTGGTAGAAACAATGTAAACAGAATCATCTGAGAGCAAGAACTGTTTATCTCCTTGTGAACTAACTTACTGAGTCATAATAGGAGGAAAAAACATTTTCATTCTATCCAATGCATTAACACAAGTACCATTCAAGACATATGGACCATGCCACAGTAGTTAGAAAATTATATTAGGGAGGGTACAAGTTAAGGGTTTAAGCTATTTTCAAAGAATTCTGATTCTGTGTAGAGAGCTAACAATAGTATCACCATCACTATAATGATAAGGAAAAACTATCCAACTATAATTTTTCTTGAATCAATCAGAGTTAAAGTCAAACAGTAATTACATGCCCAAAAAAAACAGGTAGCAAGCTTGGGACAGATCATGAGCATCAGGTAACAAAAAGCAATGTCCAGGAGCTAGTATGCAATGACCTTACATCTGGGTAAGATCACAGCTAAACTTTTTGATGGATTGCAAAAGGTGAAGGGTAGCTACCAAGAAAGCATAAAACATAAAAACAAAACAACAAAAACACAACTGAAAAGCTCAGGAACATCAATTGCAAGCTTTTCCTACAGAATGCCAGCACTTCCATTTTTCTGCTTCCTGGCACTCTGAGATAGTAGGAGTCTCAGCTGTACACTCAGCATCATAGACTTTCCATGCCTTCCCACCCATGTGTCAACTCAATCAATGAGTCAGAATAAATCTTCCCTTCTTCGAGTTGCTTCCTCTCAGGTATCTGATCACACCGATAAGAAAAATAACTGATACAAAAAATTAATACAGAACAAGCTGGGCTTGGTGGTACATGCCTTTAATGCCAGCTCTTGGAAGGCAGAAGCAGGTAGATCTCTGAGTTCAAGACCAGCTTGGTAACAGAGTGAGTTCCAGGATAGCCAGGCCTACACAGAGAAACCCTATCTTAAAAATCAAAAACAAACAAATCAGTACAGAAAATGGAGTCATTGTAACAAACCTGCCATTTGGTTCCCAGGCCTCTAAAGTAGCATGCAGAGGGACTGTGGAAGAGTGTGAGGCTGCAGGCTAGAGTCCTAGAATACCCTAAGTGCAGCTTGATAGCCCAGTGTGGTAGGAAAGAGGAGGACCAGAAAGCTGAAATGTGAACAATAAAGATTCTACTCAGGGGGTTTCTGAAGGCAACAAGAGCTCTACAAAGAACTATAGCAAGGCTATATATGTTATACTCTAGCAAAGAATATGACTGCAATCTGCCCATGTTCTGACTGTTTCAGTAAGGCTAAATTAAAAAATAATTCACAGAAAAAAAAAAAAGAGCAGAAAAATATTTAAAATATGCAGTTTGAAGGAAAAGGAGTTTGAGCCCGGATGAAGTAGTGGACAGAAAAGCAGTGTAGCAGAAAAGATCTTTAACCATGAAGGCAGTGGAACCAGGGGTGAACTTGTAGCTATTACCCAACTCATTTAGCTCAAGGAGGCAGAGTGGAAAACACTGCAGCCAGATGTTTAGAGACAACCAAACCTGGGAGGAGGGGAAATCCTAGGATATTGACAGTAATCTCAGGAGGTATTTTCACTTTATAAAAATGTATCACACCTTGAGCTTTTCTGATTTTATATCACTTCATTTTTCTAAAAAAACATAAGGCAATTCTTAATGAATAAAGAATTCCAAAATGTATGCATAGGCAAGTGAAAATTATGTGGAGAGATACTGACATTTTCATGAATTGGTACCAAGTAAGGATGTTTGTTTATGTATAATAATCATGATGGAAACATCCATGAAGTTCTAAGTACTTGCTGAGGTACTGTACTAGATAGTTTGGATGCATCCTATCACCTCAAAGACATTACACAGCATGTAGAATTATAATCCTCATTTTATGGATGAGAACACTAGAATACAGAGATGTGACGTGTTCATAGTCACTCAGCATAAAGGAGGACTATAGGACTTTAGATCCATCTCTGGAAAGATACTCAAAAAATTGGCAACAGTGACTATACTGCGAAGGAACTGGGGCTAAGAGACAGCCTGAGAGGAAGATGGCCTTAGCATAATGTTCTCTAGCTAGCTCTTGGAGGGATTCATTTACATATCTTACCTACTGCCAAATAGGTATTTATTAAAATTCTTCCTGTGTTTGATAATCTCTGAGCTCTACCTTGCTTTATCCAAAGATGAGCACAGATGTATTTACCTGATTTAGGATGCAAAGCATCACACTGGGCATTGTACATGTGTACAAATTCTTGGTGCCTTTTAATAAGCTGCTGTTTGTTTCCTTGAATAGATAAGCCATGCTGTTTCATCTTTTTCTTTAAATCACGATCAGAGAGCAAGTTATACACAGTTTTGGGCAGTGGCTTCCTTTTGTGAGCAGAACTAAAATGGAAAAGAAAAGAGAGGGCAATCTGAGGATTACTGTGAATTATCAAATACTCTCAATAAAATAGAATCTTACCTTCCCAACACCTGAAGGATTAGAAAATTAGTTGTGCCATTAAGATAAAAAAGAAGAGAATAAAGAGATAGCTTAGTCAGTGAAGTGCTTGCCTCACAAGCATGAGTTTGACCTCCATCATCCATATAAAAAGTTGGGGAGGTGAAAACAAGGGCATCCCTAGAGCTTTCTAGTCAGATAGCCTAACTAACCAGCAAGGCCAGGTCCCATGAAGAGACTGAATCTCAAAGAATAAGGTAGAACATACTCCTGGGTATGATATCCAGGGTTGACCTGTCTTTCACACACATGCTAACATACACATACACCCCCTACACATGAACATGCATACCTACAGCCATGCAAAGGTAGATAGATGGGCAGGGTCTAAGCATATGCATTCTGAGTAGAGGTTCAGCTCTGTGGACAATTAGGCACAAAATAAGCAGTATCCAAAGTGGTCTTTACAATTGCAATCATTTCAAAATAACAGCAAATCAGTAAGATCTTAAAAGTAACAGGGTTTAAAATAAAATTTTTAAAAAGATAAGCAAGGAGAGTTCAAAAAGACTGTGTTTCCCAAACTTCAGGGACCACAGAACTACCAGGAGAGCAAGTTTTAAATGCAGAGATGTTCAGTTACTTTCTCTACAGCACCAATCCACATGGTGCAGGCCTGAAGTAAAAACTGAAAATCTTTCTTTTCCAGGTTCCTAAGGTAAATCTAATGAAGTGTTCCAAAGGTCATACTGGAACGCTATTACAGTCAAGTATAGATAAAACAATTCTACACACACAAGGACCATTTTCTGGCTAAATTATCTCTTTATGCTGTTAGTAAAGCCTGAGAGCCAAAAATAACTACTTAATTATAAAAGGACCTGGAAAACGCAACAGAATCTATGTTTCCAAAATTGTTCTTCTTATAATGACATCCAACTGGGCTCTACAAGATTGGTGACATTATGGTAAAATAAAATCTCAGTAAGTAGTATCAACTGAATCATTCTGCAGTGTTTTCAGCAAGCACAAAGAGAGGAGCAATTTATTGTCTCTAACTAAAACATTTATTTTATAAAGGACAAACAATTACATTTACAACAACTATGAAATTATAATAAAGATCTGTAGTGTCCACTGGCATTCACAATGAAAGCCACACCAGACATCAACCAACCATCTCTGTCAAGAATTTGAAACTACAAGGGCTGGAGAGATGGCTCACAAGTTAAGAGCACTGGCTGGCTGTTCTTCCAAAGGATGCAAGTTCAATTCCCAGCACCCACATGGCAACTCACACCTGTCTGTGACTCCAGTTCCAGGGCTTCTGACACCCCTACACAGACATGCAGGGAAAATACCAATGATTACAAAATAAAAATAAAACAAGTAAGAATTTGAGATTATGAGGCCAGAAAAACATGACATGACACTGATTTTTTTCTATGCTGACTCAGTGAACCTTAAATCATATGTCAAGGGTCTCAGAACCAGGACATCAATCTCAGAACCAACTGACAGTTCCACACAGGGCGGGTAAGGGTTATCAGGCACACCCAGCAGTTAACCTTTTAGTGTTGTAAGAGACTGTAAAGCACAGAGACTCTGATGTGACCAAACCCCAGGCCAGGATATAACTAAAAATATTCAGCTCCATGTTTCCCTAAGTGTGCCTGAGCAATTTTGTTAAAAAAAAAAAAACAAAACAAAAACAAAAACAAAACAAAAACAAACAAAAACAAAAAACCTTGGAGTAAAGCAAGTTTAGAAATTATGAAACAAAACAAACTCCAGCAGCTTTCTTGAGTGCGGGACTTCTCAGGACCTTCAGTCTACTAAGAGTGACACAGTTCTAAGTTCTAAGTTGCACTGGAGACCAACTGGCAGGGCTCTCTATGAAGCCAGATTTGGGAGACCATTAGACAGAGCTAAAAGTTATTAGAAGAAAACAATATAGTCAAGATAATCAGTGCCAATTTCTTACTCTTCAAGGAAAAAATACTCAGATTTTCTACTTCTAACTTATTCTCTTAGAGAAACCGAAGGAAAAGAGCAAGTCATGCTCTTTCTAATGGCTTAGAAGTTATCTTGGGAGCTACTGATTTGTATTATTCCAAATTCCCCCTAACTAAGCAACATAAACATCTAAATTCTATTCCCATCAACAAACTTGTTGGTACAAGAAGGCAGTCCTTGTGAGCACAGGACTGCCCAGGCTTGGAGTCAAGAACAGCTTGTGCTGTGAGTTAGCAACACATCACCACACTTCAACATCAGCCTTTGTAAGTTACGGCAGTACAGCCTGTCCCTTGAAACCTGCATTCACTCTACTTATTCATAGAGGCTCCTTTTTAGTTTTAATAATCATATCAGTTAGATGGTCCTGTCTTTGGAGAGAATGCTTTTGGGAGAATGCCCTTCACAACAGATGAAACATAAGCCTTCCTCCAACTTTCCAGGTATCACTAATATATATTGTCAGCCTCCTTCTTCTCTTCCATAGCTATCTCTAGTCCAACTTATTCTTTCCAATGTTCCCCAATTTCATTCCCTGTGCTCACCACTGTTTTACTTACTATCTGACAATGGCCAGAAGATTGTGGCCTGTACCCTACTTCTAAAAATAACATCTTCCCTTGCTGACCATGCCTCTCCCAATTATATCCCTCTACCATCACTTGACTCAAACAAGATACTTCTGCTTCCTTATTGCCTCTACCAGCCAGATTCCTGAAGCCCTGATATTTAACTTCAATTAAAACATCACTCCTTGAACACACAAGTGGACTAGTTTTAGATTTGGTGACTTTGATACACAAAGGAGGCAAAGTAGCACAGTGGTTTGGGTACAAATACTGATCTCACAACTTATTAATAATGTCATCTCTCAGTGTTTTGGAGAGAAGGCCTTTACATTGCACACATATTCTCTGGCAAGAAAGGAAGAAATAGGGGTGTGGGGCTAGAACGTAACTGTAGCCTAGACTGACCTACTTTTCTATGCTGCCCTTGATTCTCCTGTCTCAGCTTTCTGAATGCCACGACTGCAGGTATACACCACTATATCCAGCTAAAAATATTCTTCTGTCCATTTTTATATATGTTAATAGAATAGCCTATTCAAAAACTAATTTTTGAAGAAGCTACTAGGTAGTAGGCTTTGAATTAAATTCTCAGCACCATATAAATACAGACAAATATACAGTAAGTTTGATTTAAATTAATATTTAAAATATTAAATTTTTCAATTCTTTAAAGATTTATTTAAAATATTAAGACATCCTAAGGACTATGAAAGATTTTACATGTTCCAAATTCAAGCTGTCCTTGATTTCTTTGGGGGCAAGACCTTTGTATGATAGTTTGAGAATTCTAAAAAGAAAATAAGTTTTAAAAGCTGAGTGAATTAGCCTGGTAGTAGTGGTGCATGCTTAGGCAGATCTCTGTGAGTTCAAGATCAGCCTGGTCTATAGATCAAGTTCTAGGACAGTCAGGGATACACAGAGAAACCCTATCTGAAAACAACAACAACAAAAGGACAAGTGATTCTCAGTCAGTAGTTTCTCTAAGTCATACTGCAACAGTGAGCAAGCACTGGTCCACTACTGGCATATGGCAGAGTGTGAGCTGAAGAAGGGACAAGAGCGAGGGAATGCAAAGGAAGCCAACGTTAAAGGAAAAATCAAGCAGGAAAGGAAACAGGAAACAAAAGGAGTCCTGGTTTTGATTCATGACTATAAAGCAAAGAAGGACCCAGGCAAAGCAGGTTAGTGGCTAAGCCCAGCTTTCTTACCTTCTAAGACTTTCCTTCTTCTCTTCACGTGACAAGCAACTGTCTAAATGCTTATTGATGTGATTTTCTGGAATGCTGACCCCACAAACAGGACAAGACACTGCATTAAGAAAAAAGAAGAAGAAAAGAAAAAAGAGAGACTTTATTAGCCATAGAAAGGGCTACCTGGTTATAACTTTTCTACCAAGGTACCAACAAACCATAACATAGAGTTTTCCCAGGCCCTAGGACCATCTGACACAGGACAAACTCAATCCAGACAACTTTGTAATAAAGTTACAATCTGGAAGAAGCTACTGAGCTCCCTGTTCCCAAGAGGGCCAGGTATGCCTGCAGCTTTGTGGAGTTGCAGTGAAGTGGAGGTATCAAGAGTCCATCATGGGTAAAAAGCAGTGGTCAAGGAAGGGAGAATTGTAGCACCACAATCTCCAGGTTCCTTGCTCCTGTCTTTAATAGAACACAGAGAATTGTATCTATTTTACATGTTATGGTTCTTTCTAAGATTTCATTTGGGGAAACAAAAAGTTCTACAAGAGTTGAAAACATCTCCCTATGAAACTAAAAACACAACAGCAAAAACCATAGAAGACCATAGAAAGAGTGATCCTGGTTGAGATGTGGTAGAAGATACACATAATCAAAAACCAAACAAACTTCCCAACACTACTAGCCTTCAACTGTGGGTTGTGTAGGTTTGCTGAAGACACACATTCCTAGTAAATTATGAGGTCACAGAGATTGGTTACAGCCTTTCCAAATCACCCTTCCCACCATAACCCAGGCTGTTACCATTAGGCCACTCTGTACCACTGTAGCATGAAAACATCAGAGATAACATGTAAACAAAGGAGAAATGTACATTTCAGTAAACCTGTATTTACCATACAGGTGCATGCCAGCTCTGGCTTTCAGTTACTCTGTCAGTCTGTGGGTACACTGTAGGAAGAGTAAATCAGAGACATTTGGGAGGAAGAGCTAGGAAGTAAAGTAGGGTCACTACAGTACATGCCAAAGGGCATTAAGCCACAGGCAAAACATCAAGGTAGTGTTCAACCAGTGGTTAACTCTTTAAGAGTTAACTGCATGAGATGAGAGGGTTCCCATCTAAAAACAGAAAGCTACATGAGAAGCATTAACTATTAAACTTTCACTTCTGCAAGAATCATCCTGATTCCTACTTATGATAAAGACAAGGACCCTACCTCTAAGCATTGACAACATCAATGTCTAAGACCCTCCCCCCCTCAAAAGTGCTGTCTATTAATCTTACACCACATGGATGTAAGGCATGAAAAGGATGAAAAGGCATATATAAAAATGACTTCCTACCTTTAGTGTCCAGTTTCATGGTGGATGTAGAGGGTGTCACAGGACCATTAGCATCTGAAAGACCAAGTACTGTCTTTCCTATGAGACTTGTCTCTTTAATCTCAGCAGAGGTACTTATCTCCTTTTGAGGGCTGAATTTCCTGTCATTTTCTTTTCCCAACAACTCTGATACACAGCCACCAGTTTCTTTAACCAGAAACTTGTCCATTAACCTGTTCCCCTGTTTGACAGGATGTTTGCTGGCTTCAGCATTATGTACTTTAACAACAACTTTCTTTGAGGTGGAAGACACAGGAGATATGGGTGGTGACTCTATAGCAAACTGCAACAGACGAGTCCTTGAAAAACACAAAAAGGGGAGAAAAAAGACAGGAAATTAAGATGTTAAATTGGACATAATAAACTGGGATCTTCCCAATTAACACTTGTTTCTCTGAAACACAGAATTTATGTCACAATCACAACCAAACTAAAGAGTTTCTTTTAAGATAAGAAACAGAGCCATAAATCAGAATTAAAAGGCAGTTTCTAAGAGTTCAAGCATAATAGGTTCTAGCTGATGATATGAGACTTACTCTACAATGGCTAAGTAAAATCTGGAGAAATACATGAAGCAACAGTTAGTATCACTACCACACAATCAACACAGAAGTTTGATCCTTGGGACCCAACATTGGCCCAAGATCTTCACTCAGAAGCATTTTCTGGGATTTGTATACTGCACTGACATCTAAACAGGAAAAGTAATCTCCCTGTGTAGAGAGCAGAAGTGGTGAGGATTAGGGACACAGGGTGCTTGGCATGCGGGACCCATGAAAAGGAACCTTCTCACCCATTGCAAGCATCTCCAGGGTATACAAGGGCAAAAAACACACAGGGGTCTGATAGGAAACAGACAATGGTAAACAGATGCCAGAGGCCAATGCTGGAAAGACCTTTAGCTTAGCCCAGCCAAGTGGAAATATCCTCATGAAGACCACAGGGATAGAGGTGAGATATTACTGAGGCTGTACCTGCGGAAACAGGACCATTATGTGCACAGTATGTATGTTTACACAAATGTGTATTCATGTACATGTATGTCTTTATTTCTATACATGTAAAACTCATGTGTATGCATATATACATGTGTAAGACTAAAATTGAGTCTAATAATACACTGCACCAACCCTTAATGGAACAAAAGCAAAGAGCCATAATTTAATTGCCTGTCAGAACAAAACACACTATCTTTCAAAGAAAGATTTTACAGCTTCTACAATGATCTACATTTGGTCTACAATGTACATAAAGAAGAAAGAAAATAGCTACGAGTCAAGCCATAAAATATTCAAAAGAAACAGAAGAGGAGTTTATTTTTATTATGAATTAGTACTGAATTGTATCAGATGCATTTTCTGCATTCATTATGATTGTATACATTTTTCTACTTTGATAATACATTGATTTTTCAATGTATCTTAAATTTTTATGCCTATGTTTCACTGTTTCACCAATGACTCTTATGACTGCTCATGAAAGATTACTGGAGTAGTTTTCCTTTCCTGCCTGTCTGGATTTATCAAGGCTCTGCTTCTTTCTTTACCTCCCACCCTCCTTTCTTTTCTCTTCATTTCTTTCTGTACAGAGTCTCACTATGCAGCCCTGGCAGGCCAAGAAATCATCAATCTGATAAAATGTTACTTAAAAAAAAAAAAAACTCACTAGAATCAATCATTAGTGATAACAAATGAGACATCCTCCCCAAGACTGACACATGTCTACCAGCACCATCTCTCTTAAAACTGCAGAAAATGTCCTGAGCTAAAGGTAAGAACAAAAACAATATGTAAGGGAAAAAAAGACAAAAAAAAAAAAAATTAATTTCCACAGGAAAAGTTAGGTACAAGGTAGGTAAGAGAGGGGGAGTTCATTATACTACCTTTCCTACTTTCATATATATTTAGATTCTTCCACAGTTAAAAAAAAAAAGATTAAAAATAAAGAAAAGTAAGCTAAGGGTGGTGGCACATGCCTACAATCTCAGCATTCAGGAGGCTGAAGCAGAAGATTCTGATTCAAGCCCAGTTTCAGATAAACAATGATGCCATGTCTTTAAAAAAAAAAAAAAAAAAAATCAAAAAAAGAGAAAGGGAAATGTGGGAAAGAAAGAAGAGGAGGAAGTCAGAAAGAGGGAAACGTAGGAAGGTTAAAAGAAACATCTAAGGACCCTGGTCTTAGGGAGGAAACATAAATTTAAAAAAAAAAATACAGAACCATCATTTTCAATAGTCTCTTTTCTTTCCAGTCTCTAGATTTAGTACAAAGAAGGTTCAAGAAAAGCTTTCCTCTCATAATGACAAAGGAGAGGAGACAGTCAGTATTCAACCACAAATGAGACACCACTGATCCTTTCAGCATACTAGTGATAATTTTTTGCCTTTATTCCACAATTCAGATGAACTGAATTCCAATTGGCTCTCTTATTTCGAGGCATGTCAATAAAGACTATGGCAGACAGTAGCAGCAAGGTCACACAATAAACTATTCTTGAGGCTAAAATTAAAATCCATTAACTTATTCCGGTACCACCTACTCTTGCCAGAGAAGCACAAAAGAAAGCAAAGCCTATACTCTTGTATTAAGGGGAGAAAGAACAGGCTTATACAAAGTATGTATAATGAAGCGAAATACAATGGGCCAAGAAAACAGCTCAATGATAGAGAGATTCCCTAACTTGTAGAAGCTCGGGGTGCCAGTCCCACACAAGAAAAACAGAGGACATCTAAAACCAAAACATTTATACCCAAAATAAGTTGAGTGAAGATGTTAATTTCCAAATTGATGTTTACATTTAAATGGAATTGGTCACTTTCCCTTCATCTCCACCACCCTTATAAATTCTTATCAAAGTGATCTGACAGGGCAGAACCTAACAGCACTCATCACAAGCACTCAGTTATCTCATGGACAGATTATGGACTTGTAGAGCTGGAAAGGCTATCAGAGAGGAATCAGCATTTCATTGTACAGATGGGTAAATAAAGTCCCAAGTCCAAGTCATCCAGTTGGAAAACATACAGATTAGATCTCAGACAGCTGACAGAGCCCCAACTGCCCACCACAGGGCGTCTTGCTCTGAGTAAATAACTATGACACAGAAAGTATAGAAGAAGCTTGCAGACTTGCTAACCACACACGTAACCTCTTCTCTTTAGAATGTGGCCAAGAATCAAACTCACACTATGTCTCTAGGTGCATAGGTCACTAAGGCCACACAATAAATTTAGCTACACTACTGGAGTCCCTGCAAATGTTTGTTCTGATCTGAAGCATGCAAAGAGCAGTTTAGAATCACATGATGAAAACAGAGGCCACTAAACAATCTTTTTTTCTTTTTATTTTATGTGTACAAGTTTTTACCTGCATGCATCTGTGTATCACGTGTATGCAATGCCTGCAGAGGCCAGAAGAAAGCACTGAGTCTCCTGGGCCTGGAGTTAGAGACCATTGTAAACTGCCATGTGGGTGCTAAGAATGAAACCCCAGGCCTCTGAAGAGCAGTGAGTGCCTTCTCCAGCCCCTACAGCACATTCTTAGTAGCACCTTAAAGCATCGAGGTGTGAGATGGAAATGCACAGTAGTAATAGAATCTTGTTTCATATTCCTCTGTACCAAGTATACCAAAATGACCTTTACATAACTCTTATCTGTACATCCATCACCAGCACCATTTATCTTTTCAGATGAAGATACTGGGGTCAAAAGGGTAAATCTCTTGACTGCACTCATAATCAGAGAACCAAGACTAGAGTCCAGTGCCACCTGAATGCAAAGCTAGCGTGCTATAAATGACACCATAAGCATAACCACAGGGGAACTCACATCCTGTTTGTGAGATGCTAAGAGCATTACCTGCTATTATTGTTATCTAAAATGTTTTGGTAAATTCTCTGACAATTTCAAACATATATAAAACTGTACTCTGACCAATTTCACCTCCCTTGCCCTCTATCACCCCCTTCCACTCCATCGGAACTCTTCTCCCAACAAGTCCTATCATCCTAATTTCATATCTCCCTCCCTCCCTCCCTCCCTCCCTCCCTCCCTCCCTCTCTCTCTCTCTCTCTCTCTCTCTCTCTCTCTGACCTACTGAGTTTACTTAGGGTTGATTACACGGGAATAAGGCTGGGTTTACTTACTAGAGCAGAGTCAGCTTATCAGTGACTATATCACTAAGGATGTAGTAGTGGCAGAGGCAGCACAGCTCTCAGTTCAAGGCCAGCCTGGTCTGCAAAGCAAGTTCCACACAGAGAAACCCTGTCTCGGAAAAAAGGGGAGGGAGAGGGAAAGAAGAGGGGTGGAAGGAAGGAAGGAAGGTAGGTAGGTAAATCCTTATCCCCAAAGAGCCATCAACTGCCTTGGGGAGGGGTGGGACCAAACTTGACCAACCCAAACAATTCATAAAACCAATGCTAGACTGGCAGCTATTAAAATATATATATATATATATATATTACTACTTAAGACAGGAATGATGTTCTCCTTACAAAACACAACAACAAAAAATTCTAACTAAACTTTTGTTCAAAACAGCAGATTAAGAATTTCCTCTCTAAAACACAGTGTCTTGTTATGTAACCCAAGCTAGCCTCAAACTCATTATCCTCTAGCCTTGGCTAAATGCTAAATGAAGGTGAGCCACCACACCTGGCAAGAGCATTACTTTAAATTAAAATGAGCCAAGAAAAAGTGTGCTCTTTGAAAATGAACACCAAAGGCCAAAAGAAAATGTAAAAGATCCACGTCATCCTGTATCTGAAACCTCTTAAATTATTTCCCATATCTTCTTCTTATTCAATTTAGAATATTACATTTTTAAAAATCAGAATGGCATATAAAATGGTAATGACAGATGCAAAAGACAAGAAATAAAATCAACAAGCAATATAAATACCTTACATTTTAGTCATAAGATTAAACTTCTCCCCTCATCAATCTTAGACCAGAGTTCGAACAAGTATTGATATCGATTAACTTCTATTTCATCCCTACTAACTTTGTAGATGAAGTACCATTGTACTATACATGGTGAACATTCAAGAAATGAGTACCTCAAGAATGACGCTAACAATGGTAATGCCAAAGAAGGCAAGCACAAAGAGAATGACAAAATCCATCTGGGGATCTTGAAATACACAGACACATAAAAACAAATCTCAAAAAGCAAAATCAAACAAAAACAAGTTGAGATGGTTCAGCCATTAAGTGACTTTGGTGAAGCAAGACTATCTGAGTTTAAGCCCCAGGATCCCCATAAAAAGCTGGGGTGGTTGATGCATGGGAGAGGGGCTTGGACCTACCCCAACTTACTGTGCCAGACTTTGTTGACTCTTCATGGAAGCCCTTACTCATGAGGAGGGATGGTCTGCGGGTGGACTGAGTGGGGGGTGGTGATAGGGAGGGCAGGAGGAGAGGAGGGAGGGAGAACTATGGTTGGAATGTAAAATCAAATTTACAAGAATAAATGAATTATTAAAAAAAGAAAGAAAGGAAGGAAGGAAGGAAGGAAGGAAGGAAGGAAGAAAGAAAGAAAGAAAGAAAGAAAGAAAGAAAGGAAGAAAAAAAGGAAGAAAGAAAGAAAGCTGAGGCTAGTCAGAGATAGGCAGAATCTTGAAACTTATTAGCTAGTTAGCCTATCCAAATTTCCAAATTTTAAATCAGTGAGAAACACTCCCCAAAAATGTGGGGAGTGATCAAAGAAAGACCCAATACCAATCTCTAGCTTCCCCCCACACACATGCTAGTGCACCAACATTAACAGGTACACATGTCACACTCACACATACATCCCCCACCAAAAAAAGCCCTAACAGACAAGAGACTTTACAGTAAGAAAGCAATGACTTCAATGGGAGAATCAGAACCATGTATTCTTAATCTAGAAAAGTACATCACTTTTATGTGGCCTCACTAAGGAAGTAGTTAACCCTGAGTTACTGGAATAAACATTAGGAGGGTTCAGAGTACCAAATGTGATCATCTTTAGTACACAAACCTTGAATAAATGTGCAATTCTAATAGCACTCTGATCTGTGATGACATTTTTTTTCTTTTTTTTTTTTTGGTTTTTGAGACAAGGTTTCTCTGTGTAGCTTTGGAGCCTGTCCTGGCATTTGCTCTGTAGACCAGGCTGGCCTTGAACTCACAGAGATCTGCCTGCCTCTGCCTCCTGAGTGCTGGAATTAAAAGCATGTACCATCACTGCCCGACTCTCTGATGACATTTTTAGAGGCAAGGTATTTCCAAGAATGTTCCAACAAGCCAAAAAGTCCCCCTATACATGGTTATGTGAATTAATAACATGATTAAAACAATGCAAGATATGTTGGGTAAAATAAAACAATACAAGATATGTTTGATAAAAAAAATGCTTTCTTATATCCCTTTAGGTGACCCACTCAGTCACGCATTCATGCATTTGACAGTTAAGAAGCAAAGCTATGAATGAGAACTTTATAGAGAAGCAGGTAGTTTAGTTACATTCTCACACAGCATACCATATTACACATGCCAAGTAAATCTGATTAAGAATTAATATGTTAAAACATACAAATAGAATCAACTACAGATATATGTACACAAAAGTTTTAGTATACACAACTGCACAGACACACGTATTCCCTAGCGCTATCCATTAAGAAGCCTCAATGCCTAACACCCCAGTAGCAACACAACATCAACTATAAACAGAGCCAAATCAAATTTTAACATGCAGTTATTCAAAAGAAGAGACTTTCTATTAAACAGAGGAAATCCTATAACTACATATTAGAACTTTCTCATGTGTGCAGTGACTATTATCACTTCCCTTCTGCTCCAGTATGTAACCCTGCACTCCCTAACTGAATGGGGATGGGGAGGAGGTACACATAAAAGGCAAAGGCAGTTAGAAGTTAGTCACAAAACTTCATCATACCGTGCAAAATTCATGCTTTTTACCAGTTCATCTAAAAGGCGATTATTTCTCAGGTCTGGTTCTGTTACTGCCTAGAAAAGAAAAATAAGATATGGAAAAGGTCAGTTTTTGAAAATGTCTGACCTGTCCTCCTGGGGCTCTCTGTCCCAATCATCTTCCAGGAAAGCCTCAAAATAAAGTCAATTCATCACATACTAACTCAGAACTTTAGCCAGTGAATCAGAACTTGCTAACTGAAAGCCTTATAACAGCTCTCAAAAGCATGTTAAAACAATCTGCTATTTACTCTGCACCAACTAAGACAAAAGCCAATATGAGCAAGGATTTTTCTTCAAAATACCAAACCTACACCTTTCCCCAAATTACTCAGAAACAGAGGAGAGAGGCTTCTAAGTAATAACACTGCAAGAGGAACTAAGTGTTCACAGAAGGTTAAAAACAAGAACTCAAAACTACAGAAGCAGCAGCCAGCACTGCAGTGTGAATATTTTCTGGTATGCCTTGGTGCTAAGTCCATCTGAACAAAGGCTGCACAGCAGTTGCAAAGACGTCTGAAGTTGGAAGCAACTGCATTGTTTATGACACTGGGAAACAGTTTAGGCAAGTTCAGTAACCTCCTGACCCAGTGTACTAGCCAGAGTGGTAGCCACTTCCTGCAGTGTCCAGTTCAGGAGAGCCAGCTCTCCTCTTCCTTTACCCAGACATAGGTTTGATTTCCCATTCTAGCCCCCTCTCTACCTGTTCTCACCTTTAGAAAAAGTTTCAGGGGTGGCCAGCACACTTGATATTTGTTCTAAAGGGCTGGCAGTAGGAGACCAGGGAGGCTTGGGTGAACCCAGGTGCCATGGATCTCTTGCCTCCTCTACAAACACCAGTCCTTCACAAAGAATCCCACCACTAGTTTTCATCCAAAATGAGAAACCATACAAACATAAATTGAGCCGAAGAGTATTACAGCCTTTTACTTCACAAAATACATTTACGGTATCAAAAGTCCTGATGAAAAATGGAACAAAACCTAAATCTCTTATGTATACTTGAGAAGTCTTTCCTGCAAACAGTCAAGTGGTTTAATTCAGTGACTACATATGATCCCATGCATTTTTGTGGACAGAGGAAGCAAAAAAATCTGTCCCAATCGAATAAATTAAAAACAATAAATAAATGAAAACTTACCACACAACAAGTTGGGCACTGAGTTTTATAGGACAAAAATTTTCTTATACAAAGAGAACAATCTGCAAAAAGACACAAAATGCAACATAGGAAGTTATGCTATTCAGTAATGTAGGAATCTGACTTTTAACAAAATTTTGGTCTAAGAGTACTTCCATCACTATATCATTATAATTATAATCTTAAGTTTCTAGTGCCTACTTGCTCCACAAGTATTTGCATGTGTAACTAAAAGCACTGTTAAGGAAAGCAAATGCATCTAATACAATTAATTTCTAAGCTCTCATACCACTAAGCACACACCACCCCCTCTCTGCTCCATTTATGAACCACAGGAACACACAGATGTGCCAGATAACTACAGCCTAATCCTGTGATGCCCACGCCCCTATGCTTAATAAGTACTTGGATGGTAGGTGCCAAAACAACACACAAAGCTAAGCGTTGGGGGTTTTTTGGTGTTGTTTTGTTTGTTTAGTTTTGTTTTGTTTTTTCTCAAAGAGCCAACCAAGTGTAGGGCAACTACATTACAATTCAAGCAGTAAATAAGTGCCTACTAAATTCTTCACAGCTGAGGCACTTTAAGATACACTCTCAAAGAAAACTATCTGGTGGAATACCGCATGGGTGGCTCCTTTACATGAAGGCCAACTTCAGTTGAATCAAGGAGTTTTATTAAAAACAAACCATTTAGTTAAGGAAGCAAAACAAGTATGATTTTGATAGTGCAAATATTCTCAAATAAAGTATTGCCACCTCCAATAACAGTACCACAAGGAGGAAAAAGGAAGGGGCATATTATGGTCAAGGACAGGCAGAAAACAGGTTGAGTTCTTATGGGTATTGCAAAGAAGCTGGAAGTTGCCATTCAGTCGTAACTAACTGAAAAATCAACAACTTACCGAAGAAAAACAAGGTCATGGGCTAAACTGCTACCCCTCCCCCCCCCAAAAAAAAAAAAAAAAACTATACAGGCAGCACTACAGAGAGGAGAGCCCACACACAAAAGGCACCTCACGAGTCAGAAAAGAGACCTGTACTGGAGCCAACACCAAAGAGAACACCTGAAGTGTGACTGATAGATGCTGGAAAGATCAGAAAGCTGGTACCAGGAGTGGGATATTGTTCTGACAAGCCTGACTATGCTGGGTTTTGGAGGAATGTGGCAGACTTTGAGACTTTGGTTTGGACTAGGAAAGCAGTTGAAATGGGGCTTAAAGGGCCATCCTAGTAGGAGCTTGAAGACAGCAATGCTAAGAGCAGTGTAGACTATGAAGGCCCAGCTCAAAAGGATTCAGAGGGAACAATATTAGCAACTGAAATAGAAAACATTCTTGTCATATTTGGGCAAAGAATGTGGCTGCTTTCCACATTTGTCCTAAACTGAAAACAATGGATGAATTTCCTTGGTAGAGGTGATTTGAAGACAGCTGAACACTGACTCTCGAGTGGTTCTTAGTAATCACTCTTCTGTGGGTCTACAATGAAAAAGAACAAGTGGGGCAAAAAGAAATACAAAATTCAGTTTGAGAGAAAAAGAACAGCAGGAAATGTAATGTCAGAGCAAGGCCTGTGCTGAAAGAGAGGAGAAGATTAAAGAAAGGCCTGTTATACAATAGAATAAAGGGAGGGGGTCCACTTAGGGCAAAACCCCATTCAGCAATCAGATGCTGAGGAATTTTCTCTTGCTAAAAACAAAGGAAAGAGCTAGACTGGGTGGTCTAGCTTTTAATCCCAGCACTCAGAAGGCGGAGGCAGGTAGATCTCTGTGAGTTCGAGGCCAGCCTGGTCTACAGAATGAGTTCTAGGACAGTCAGGGCTACACAGAGAAACCCTGTCTGGAGGGGGAGCTTCTACAGATTAATTCAAGGAGCAGGCTAGGCTCTATCCCAATTCCCAATTGGGCAGTAAAACTTGGCAGCATTATTAGCAAGTAAAGTGGTTGTTGGCTAAATAGAGCCACTAAGGTCAGACAAGTGGCAGGAGAGTCCCAGCATGGAGGCCCTGAGAGGCTACTGCATGACAGTGAAGCCTGAATTGTGCTGGAGACCTCACGATGTCAGAGATACCAGAGCCTTGGGATCTCTGGCGAGAAGAGCTGTATACAGGGAGTGGAACTAGTCCAAGAGCAAGGAGTGTGCTGTAGTCAGCAAAATTGGAAGGGAAGAACCATCTAAATCCTCTGACATCAGACATAGAGCTAGAGGATCTGGAGTTTGTCCTGCTGGGTTTCAGTCTTGTGTTGGTCCACTATTTCCTCACTATGCCCCTTTTCCTCCATTTTGGAATGACAAGGTATACTCTATGTCTCAGTATGTTGGAATTATGTAATTTGCTTTTTGATTTTGGGTTTACAAGAGGTTACAATTAAAATACTGCCTTGAGTTTCAAATGAGACTTTAAACTTTTAAAATATCGTAAGACTGGAAAACTATGGGGACTTTTGAAACTTGACAAAATGTATTTTGCATTATTATATGGCCACAAATCTACGGAGGCCAGAGAGCGGAGTGGGGTGGTTTGAATGAAAATGGCCCCACTGGCTCATATATTTGAACATGAGGTCTCCACTCCGTGGAACTCTTACGGAAGGATTAGAAAGTGTGACCTTATTGAAGGAGGTGTGTCACTAAGGGGTGGACCTTAAAGTGTCAAAAGACTCATGCCATTCCTGGTTAGCTCTCCCTGCCTCATGGTTGTGGATCAAGATGTGATCTCTCAGCTACTGCCCCAGCACCATGCTGCTTGCCTGTTGCCTTGGTTCCCACCATGATTGTCGTGGACTCTAACCCTCTGAAATTGTAACCCCCAAATAAACTCTTCTGTGAGTTGTCTTGGTCATCATATCTTATCACAGCAAAAGAAAAGTCATTAAGACACACAGTAAGAAGTCTCCCAGGCAATATTTTAAGTTACAAATTCCTAAACATGGCTGCTGATCTCAGGAACCTACAGGGATGGCTACTGCTTTTAATTTAGTTCCCAGAATCTACTCTCACTTATACTAATTCAGGGGATGTGGGTCATAAAAAAAATAAAATAAATAACATCACTTTAAATCATACTGATGCAACAAAATTTTTAGCTGGTAAGAAAACGCCATCCAAAGGGCAGTGGTGGCACGAGCCTTTAATCCCAGCACTTGGGAGGCAGAGACAGGCAGATCTCTGTGAGTCCAGCCTGGTCTACAAAGCAAGTTCCAGGACATCCAGGGCTGTTACACAGAGAAACCCTGCCTCAAAAAAAAAAAAAACAAAGAATAACATAGATAGATAGACAGACAGACATGAAAAGAAAAAAGAAAAGAAAAGAAAACACCATCCATCTAACTAATAACAAGCACTCCAGAATATCCAGGACTGTGGCTCTGCATAACTTTGTGACCCTCATCTGGAAACACAACACAATGACTTTGGGTTCAGTTTAACTAACCTTCTTCTTAACTCATTCAAACTTTAATAACTAAATGCAAACAATGTTTATTGCTTGTTTCCAAACAAGCAAGCAGAGTGAAACCGAATAAAGTGATTTACAACAATAAATCCTGGAATGGTTAAGGAGCAGCAAGCAATAAATAACTAAGATTCAATCCTATCAATCCAAGACAATATCACACGATAAATCTAGCTATAGATAAAGCCATGTGTATTTCAAAGATCACATTAACTGAAATGGGAAGAACTTTGTCTGATGAAGAAACTGTATTTGTTATATATGACATATCTGTCAGAACTCATTGAACAACCTCATTTTAATGTATGGTGTTACTGTTTGTAAAGATATTAAAATATATTTAGAAACTATCCCCAAAGTTGATCTTGGCTATTAATATGACTCTACCTGGAAAGAAACTAACATTTGTAAAAACCCATTGTGGTGGTTTAAATGAAATGACCTCTACTTTCTCAGGCATTGGAATACATGGTTCCCAGTTGGTGACACTGTTTAGGAAGGTTTAGGAAATGTGGCCTTGTTGGAGGAACTTAATCACTGGGAGCAGGCTTTTAGAGTTTAAAGATACTGTCCATTTCAAGTTCCATCTCTCCACTTCCTATTTAAGGTACCCAGGCTCTAGCCTCCAGCTCCAGTGCCACGCTTGCCTGTAGCCACAATTTCCTGTGGTGATGGTGATGGACTCTTATCTCTCTGGGAAATGCGCATCACATAAACCCTGCCTTCCAAAAGCTGCCTTGCTCATGGTGTTTTATCACAGCAAGAGAAAAGCAATGATACACTCAAAATGAGCCGGGGGGAGGGGTGTTTTGGTTTTGGTATATTGTATGTGGAAGCACTTGCCTGGGTATGTACACATGAGAGCCAATCACCCTCCATCATATTTTTGAGACAAGGTCTCTCACTGAACCTGAAAATCACTCTTGTTACTGTTGTTTTTCCAGGTAGGCTGACTACAGTGAGCACCCAAGACTCACCTACCTCTGTCCACAATGCTAAGGCTGTAGATGTCACAACCCTTGGCTTTTATGTGGGTAGTAGAGAGCAGAACTCATATCCTCTCTTTACCCACTAAACCATATGCCACAGCCTCAAGTCCTGCACATTAATTCTCAGATCTATCTTCTGAAGTAAAAATTACTCAACAGACTTTTACAAATGTTGGGCAATAATTACAAACTCATCCACTTGGTAAGTGACCCTTAAGAGGCAGCACAGGCTTATCTGCAAAGCCAACATTTGTCAACATCTTATTATACCTTCACAGAACCTTTTGTCAAAGCTTTTTCCCAATAAAACCATCTTTTTTTTTTTTTTTTTTAAGCCAAACTGAACTGATTTTTAACTTTCCAAGACAAATATTAACTTAAAGCAGAGGACAAAAAAGATCATAAATCTAAATATTCAATAAGCTAGATGGTGTAAATGACAAATTAACCTCCACAACAAAAGCTATTAAAATACTTAGAGGACAATGGCAGAGCACTTGCCTAAGTATGTATGAGGGTATGGTTAAATCCACATCACCTAACAAATAAGTAAACAAATGAATAAGCTTATTCAACAAGCAATTCTACTGAATTACTCTCTACAGTATTACACTGCTGCAAAGTGATAAAACAATCTGTAATAACTCTTCAATGAGAGAATTCTAAGGGAATCCAGATGGCCCTTGAATTTTGATGGTTTGACAATTTTCCCACTGTACCAGAATACAAAAACAGCATTCACTCAATAGAAACTGTATTTTACATTTTGATTTCCTTACTCCCGCTCCCCACAACCTTCCACTACCAATACACAATACAATAGTTTTAAATGTCAAGTAGAAGTAGTAGGCACAGCTCCTATCAACCTGTTGGTCAGGAGTATCAGTTTGTTCTATCTGTACTGTGCTACAACAGAAAATAAGTTAGGTGCATTAACAAAATTTTAAAAGTATTTTCAACTCAACAGATTTATTGGGATAATAATCCCATGTTAAAAAGCATCTGAATTCATACTGTTTTGAAGCTTAAGATTTATAATTCCACATCAAGTGGTTGAACCATTTATTTGTCATTCTGCTAAAACATCCAGAAGCTTAACATATTAAAGTGCTCAGCAAATAACCATATATTGTTACCAAAATCTTTAGTGCTGCAAATTCTACAAAAGGCATATAAAAATATCCAAAGGGGTAGGTGGTAGAAAATATAAGAATCTGCTAAGAAACTACCATACAAAGATCAGGTGATGGCATAGACCTTCTTAAAAGTATAAAACAGAGAAATAAAAGATAAAAACTAAACGTGAATGAATCTTCAGTATTAATGAAAACTACACTATGCTTTTACCAACACAAGACACAATGTACTCACAGTTGTGGGAGCACTGGGGGATTATCACTGCAATGTTGAAATACTCAAAGCAAATCCCACAGCGAAGCAAGTCATCTACTGTCTGAAATATAAAACACACACATGTGTCAACAACAGCAGAATCAACGCCTGACTCACAACTTTCCCTCTATGCCCCTCAAATTAATTCCATAACACTTATTTGTGAGTTATACATATTCAAAAATCTACAGATAAACAAAAAATACCATGACAAATAGAGAAAAATGTCCCCACAAATATTCAGAATTTCTGGGTATGTGGTGCACACCTTTAATCCCAGAACTCAGGTCGAACTCTGTGAGTCTGAGGTCAGCCTGGTCTACAGAGTTCCAGGACAGCCATGACTGTTACACAGAGAAACCCTGTCTTAAAAAACTAAAATAAGAGATACCATCTTACCCCTGCCAGAATGGCTAAAATTAGAAACACCAGTGATGACTTATGTTGGAGAGGATGTGGAGAAAGTGGAACACTCCTCCACTGCTGGTGGGAGTGCAAACTCATACAGCCATTTTGGAGATCAGTATGGCGGTTCCTCAGGAAAATGGGAATTAGTTTACCACAGGACCCGGCAATCCCCCTCTTAGGCATATACCCAAAGGATTCACATCCATGCAACAAAGACATCTGTTAAACTATGTTAATAGCAGCACTATTTTTAATAGCAAGAACCTGGAAGCAACCTAGATGCCCCTCAATGGAAGAATGGTTAATGAAGATGTGGCACATCTACACAATGGAATACTACTCTGCAGAAAAAAATAATGGTATCTTGAAATTCGCAGGCAAGTGGATGGCACTTGAAGAAACCATCCTGAATGAGGTAACCCAGTCACAAAAAGAGGAACACAGTATGTACTCACTCATATATGGACTTTAGACCTAGATCAAATGATCACCAGCCTATAATTCACATCACCAGACGAACTAGGATACAAGGTGTATTCTAAGAGATTCATATAAAGTCCCTCACAGAACTGGGAAGAGACAAGTCCCCCAGAGCTCAGGTGAAGTGGAGGAGGACAGCGAATGGAGAGAGAAGTAGGAGAAAATGAGGGGGAGGAAAGGAAAACATGTGCGACCAGGAAGATTGAGCCTGGTTAGGAATAGAAGATAGGAAAGAGAGAGAGAGAGAGAGACAGAGACAGAGAGAGAGAGAGAACATAAAAGAGGGAGCCAATATTGGTTTGAAGATAAAATTGAACACAAAGAAAGGTCTAGAGAACTACAAGACTGCCGCCAACTAACAATATGAGCTTCCGTGGAAAGGCTACCATAAATGCCCTTCCCGGAGAGTGAGATCAACAACTAACTTATCCACGGAGCCCTCATCTAATGCCTGTTGAAAATAGGAGCAAACACCCATACATAAACACTGAGTCGAACTAGAACCCAGAAGCAGATGGAGAGGACAAGACCATGCGGCAGAAGCACATAGAGACAGCTTACCTGAACAAGGAGGAGCTAACGGCCACTAGACTGATAGCTGGGAAGCCAGCATGGGACTGACTCAGGCCCCCCCTGAATATGGGTCTCAGCCAGAAGGACTGAGCAGTCTAAGAGACCTCAGACAGGGGAGCCAGGATGTATCCCTAGTGCACAAAAGGACTTTGTGAACATATCCCCCATGGAAGGATAACTGCCTTATTCTAGAGATAGGAGAGAAGCCCTAGTCCCTATTCACAGGACCTGTCAGACCTACATGACCCCAACTGGATGGCATTCCCCTACATATGGAATTGGGGTGGGGGAATGGGAGGGGAGGGTGTTTATAGAGTGCATGTGAGAGGGCAGAGAGGGTAAAAGGGAGGGAAGGAGGAAGGGAGGGCTGGGGGGAGGGAGGGAGAGGGAACTGGGATCGACATGTAAAATAATAAATTAAATTAAAAAAAAAATGCTTTGACTCCAAAATTTAAGTTGAAGGACAAGTTACTGGGGGAAAAGGATTTCTATTTTTGTTTCCACAGAAAATGAAAAGATGTGGATTCCTTCCAGACTAATGTGGTTTGATCACGCCAGACCGCCTGAAACAGAGTACAAGCTGATCCTACATTCAAAACAGCTGGACAAAACAGCCCTACAGACTATAGCCAGGATATGTGACTCTTCTTCGAATCCCCCAAGACAGCGCCCTTTACCAGCAGGAAGTAGTTTGGAAAGAACGAACGACGCCCAAATTCCCAAATATTGTGTATAAATGTTTGTTTTCATTTAATTGGACTTTGTTATATAAAATTAAATAAAAAAAAGAAAAAAAAGAAAGAAACTAGCAGCTGGCCAACAAAAAAAAAAAAAAAAAAAACCTAAAATAAATGAATGAAAATCAGGTTACCCCAGTTGCTTTGGGCAGTTGATGCTGCAGGTTCCTGTGCCACACTGTTGTTAGCCCTTCATGAAGGGCTCCCACATTCCTGCTCTTCTCCCATCTTTCTAGCTCTTCAGGCCCATCCTCTCTGGCACATGGTCTCCACGTGGTGGAAGGTATCAACAATCAGTCACCACAGAGCTTAAGAACCAAGTCAGAGACTAGTAAAGCCAACCATTAAAACATCTCTAGTAGGGTATGGTCCATGCACCTGTAATCCTAGCCTTCGGAGGCTGAGGCAGGATTCTGAAATCGCCATCCTCCTCGTGGTAGTCCAATACTTTCTGCATGATACACCACAATGCAGCGGAATGAGGAAGCCTTCAAAATAGCTAGCTACAGTCAGTGTCAATTCAGACAACAAGCTAAACAGAACTGGATTTATTTTTGCAACTTAAAATCTGTTTAAGAAAGGTACTGATAGTAACTATAGTAAGCTGCTTTATTCTCAAGAAATATAGGTGTGGGAAGCTGAGGAGGTAGCTAAAGGGTAGAGTCTTTGTCTGGCATGGAAGTGGTCCTGGCTACTATCCTGAGCTATGCACGCGCGCACACACGCACGCACACTGTGGATAAAAAAAATGTAGACCATAGCCAGGGATAATGACACACGTTTCCCAGCATTTGGGAAGCCAAGGCAGGAGGATCTCTGTGAGTTCAAGACCAGCCTGATCTACATAGTTCCAGGACAGCCAGAGCTACACAGTGAGACCCTACTCAAGGGGGGGGGGGTGGGGAGAGAAGCAAAGGTAGAATGTATTCCACATATGAAGAAAATTCTGAAAAGATATAACAAAGTAATAAATCATAGTTACTAAAATTAGGGAACTGAACAATGAGAAAAATGGCAGGAAGGAGATCTATTTCATATTATGTATTACCTAAACCAAATGAATCAATTACTTAAAAATTGTAGAATCTGGCCTAGGGGTGCTGGTACACGCCTTTAATCCTAGCACTCAAGAGGCACAGACAGGCAGAACTCTGTGAGTTCTCAGCTAGCCTGGTCTACAGAGAGAACTCCAGGACAGCCAAGGCTGTTTGTTACACAGAGAAGGCCTGTCTAGGGGAAAAAAAAAAAAAAAAAAAAAAAAAAAATGTAGAGACTGAGAGATGGCTCAGCAGTTAGAGCACTGGTTTCTCCTGCAGAGGACCTGGGTTGGATTCCTGGCACCCATATTATGGCTCACAACCATGAATAATTCCAGTTCCAGCTCTCTTCTGACCTCTACAAGCACCAGGCATGCATGTAGAGCACATACATGCATGCAGGCAAAACACTCAATGCACAAAATAAAATAATTGTTAAGAATAAATAATTTAAACATAACCAAATACCATTATGGTAGCACATACTTTTAAACCTAGCACTTCAAGGCAGGAGCAGGAGGATCCAAAGCTAGATGCCAGCTTGGGCTAGGTAGCAAGCTCCAAGCCTGCCTGTACTACATAGGGAGCCTGCCTCAAAATCAAACAAAAAAAAAAATTGTCATTAACAATCCATGTGTGAAATATTACACAGGTAATAAAAGTCTGCTTGCGCTGGGCAGTGGTGGCACACACCTTTAATTCCACTGCTCAGAGAGAGTTCAAGGCCAGAGGGAGTTCCAGAACAGCCACGGATACACAAGAGAAACCCTGTGTCAAAACAAAAACAAAAAAAAACCACACACACAACAACAAAATAACCCTGCTTGCAAAGAATAATCAATTGTTTTTATGAAAAGTAAGGAAAAAGTCTGCACTCAGGGGTCAGAGGCAAGAGGGCTACCCAATGATTCTTAGTCAAAAAAAAAAAAAAAACAAAAAAACAAAAAACAAAACCAAAAAATATCCACCCAAGTAAATGTTACTTAAATGAAATAATTCATTGTACAATAATTCCTTAAAATGAAAGGCTAAGTACTGGGCCTAAGTCATGATCTCTGTTTTAAAAAGATGTGAGCCAGAGATGGCCAATGACCCACGACTCTAAGTAAACCCGGCGCTCAGGATGCTTGAGCAGGTGGATCTTTGAGTTCGAGGCTAGCCTAGAGCTGTGTCATTACTGAGTAAGGCAGGGCAACATCAGGGAGAAACAGGCTGCAAGTGTGCCAAGAACGAGGGGCACTTCTGAACCTTAGCAAGAAATGGAAAGCCATGGCAAGCAGATCCCCTGCTTTACTATGTGATTACAAAAACTTCATCCGATGCAAGGTCCACCCAAATCACGCGTGATGTCACTGTTAACACAGGAAATCCTCGGACGATGAGCTGTCACCATTGTTGACACTGCGTTACAATGACTTTATCCTGACGACGAGGTGGTTGTGACTGAAAGCCAGAACATTCGGTTCGTTGGGGCGGCCATCCTGGGCTCACCGCGAAAGGCCGCAGCGAGTTCCCGGGCCGTCTCGGGAGTTGGAAACTGAGGTGCGGCGTCGCGAGGCCGGCCAGGGTAGGGCCGAGGCGGAGGCGCGCGGCCAGGGCCGCCCCGATCGCACCACTGCCGTCCGCGCCCCGGCCTTCCCGGGACACTCACCTTCATCATCGCCAGTCCCGGAGGCCACCGCGGCTCGGTCAGGGCCTCCATGGTCGCACCTGACAAGCCCGCCAGCTACCGGCCTGCCGCGTAGCTCCTTTACTCGAAATTCCCCGCGCTACGGCACACGTCAGCAACGCGCGACGCGCTCGAGGCGAGCGCACAGCATGCTGGGAACTGTAGTTAGCATGCGGCACGCTTCAGCGTTTCTGGAAGCCCGCAGAGGAAAAGTGAGAATTCCAGGGCGCAGGCTGGAGTAGTGCAGTCCCTAGACCCCGGGAGACAAGAGGATGACTGAAAGATGGAGGGCGGTTTGTATCTGTCTTAGAAAATGAATAAACTAAAGATTCCCGAAGGTGACTGATTATTAGGAAAAAGTCTAAGCCTTGATAGATCTTTCAAAGTCTAGGCTCATCTTCCCTGTTATAGGGATCTGTCCTGCTCCCTGCAAACATCTAGTTACACTTCTGTCTCGGCTCCGCTCTGTGAGCGATAGTAGCATCCACCAGAGCCACTTAGAACCTAAATGATCTAAATAGAAACTCTTGCTGTAAGTAGGGGAGAAGTGTCAAATGCAGTCTTACTTGCACTAAGCACTCACTCTACCATTTGCCTAACTCCCCCGCCCCCCACCACCTCTAAAACTTTAAAGTTCCTTCTATTCTTCAGAGATAAACCACTGTTAATATTGGCACTTAGTTCCCAAATGTTTCCCATGCAGACTGACAAAGATTTTCTCCTTGACCAAACTTCAGACAGGCTTTTAAACCATCTCCTAGCCTTTATATATGAGAAAAAGGGTAAGAATGGGGAAGGAAAAGAGGGAGGAAGGAAGTAAGGGAAAGAGAAAGAAGAGGCAGGGGTGAGGAGGCACTCCCTTCTCTATGCAGAGCCTCAAGGCCACGCTCCATGCCATTCATATCTGAAGCCTTGCTACCAGCCACTTGGGGAAATGGAATGAATGGGCAAATCACCAGTGAGCTCACTTTCCTACACTGTCATTTCTTCCTGATCCTGATACTTCTCTCCTGTCCTCTTTAGCAGCAACCAGGAGCTAAACACTGTTACCAGCAGTTTTCCCACAAGCCTGGTCCCACAGCCATGTCAGCCCCAAGTAACACACAGAGATGCTGTATTAGATATACATCTGTTGGCCAGTTACTAGCATTTCTTATTGTCTAGCTCTGTTTTAAATAATAACTCATTTCTATTAATCTAAGTATTTCCACATGGTCTTACCTTACTGGAGAGAGGGTCTGAACTTCTCTCAAGTCCCTACATCTTGACTCTCCCACTACATCTCCCAGAATCCTCCTTGTCTCCTAGTCCTGCCTATCTTGCTTTCCTATTGGCCAACAGGGCTTTATTCATTAACCAATAAGAGAAACATATTTACAGAATGACATCTCCCATCAAAACACTGTTCCAGGTCACCTCAGGACCTGGGGAGGAAAGTTTCAGGGGACAAGCAGGTTCCAGAAGGCCACCAAGGGCTCATAACAATACACTGATGCCTCCAGCTTTCCTTCCCGTAAGCCTCAAGAACCATTCTCTGAAACAAGCTGCCATCTGTCTCTGAGAAATCTGTCCTTTTATTCAGGAGCAAAAACAAAATGTTGTGAATTTTAAAAGCAGACTAGAGTCAGCAGGATCTCCTTCAACACTTAGCACCAAGGGAAGAGCCAGGATAGTATAGCTCCATAAAAGATAGGTGTCCAGTAAACTTGAATTTCAGATACGCAGCAAATAATTTTGAAGCCTAGTATGTTACAAACATTGCACATAACATAGATTTTTTTTAAAAGTTCCCTGTTTACCTGAAATTAATTTTTAACCTGGTTATCCTGTGATTTTATTTGCCAAATTTGACATCTCTAATCAGAGCAAAGTCCTCCTAGCCAAGTGGAGGCCTGTCTTGAACTCACCCACTCACCCTTGATGTTTCATGGCCCTGAGCACCTGCCAAAAGCATCCTCACCTCTTGTGTTTCCCTCTGCCCTCCATCCCCTCTGCCCTCTATCCCCTTTCCTTCTAGGACCCGCTTCACTCTCTTAAAGGGCTTGGGGTTTTGTCCCTCCTTTCTATCTTCCTTCTCTCTCTCCATTCCTTTCTTCCATTCTCGTTTCTATTGTTGCTTGTCTGTTTGTTTGCAGTTCTAGTGATTAAACCCAAGGCCTTATATGAACTAGGCAAGCACTCTACCACAGTGCTACACACATCCTCAGCTCCTCTTCACACACACACACACACACACACACACACACCTTTAAGGTAGTTGTTTAGTGTTTGAGTGTTTTGCCTACATTTCTGTCTGTGCACCACATGAACATCTGGTGTTTGCAGAGGCCCAAAAGAGGGTGCTGAATCCCCTGGATCTGGAATTATAGATGGTTGTGAATCACCCTATAGATACTGGAATTTTAATCTGGATCCTCTGGAAGAGCAGTAAATGCTCTTAACCACTGAATCATCTTTCTGAGCCTCAGCCTTTTGGTTTTTAAGACAAGGTCTGGCTATGAAATACAGAGTGTCTGCGTTTAATTCTTAAGTGCTAATACTCTAAGCTGTTGGGCACTACAAGACCCAACCCCTCCATTCATTTTACTAAATGTTCCCAACCCTGCTCCTCCTCCCCCACCCACCTCCTTTGCCAGGGCCTAAACTACAGAAGACAAATCAGATGTGGTCGCTGATATTGAAGATCTGGGAATGGGGGTTGAGACAACATAGACAAGGGAGAATAAAAAATAAATAAATAAAATGAGCATAAGTTTCATAATATGGAAAATGGGTATCAATACAATAAAAACTGATGGTCCACTGGAAGACACATGAATTAGATGACCTGGAAAGTCTCCTATAGAAGGCAACACATGCATAGTGGCCCATTTGGTAAAGATACAGGCAGCCATGTTAAAACCTAGGATGAGAAGTTCCTGGCCTTGGCAAAGTCTGGATTTCAGTGCATGTTAACTTGAGCAAGTAGTTGAGCCTCTCTATGCTTCAGTTTTCTCGTCTGAAAATGAGCTGATCATAGAATTTGCTTGAAAGGCACTTTTAAGATGAATGTTAATGTACTAAGATGGTATTTGGAATTCAAATGCAAATCAAGCATAGAAACATACATGATTTTAAAATCTGAGTGATAGATATAACAAATTAACTATATTACTCCCTGCATTGTTCTAAAATTTTGAAATTTTCCATCAAAATTACTGTTTAATGTCTGTCATCTTACAAGTGGCCACATGGGGGCAACAGAGTACTATACGAGAGCAGTACTCAAACAGGTTGAAACACATGGTTAATTTCCCCATTAATCCATAACTCATATATTGTCTGTCTATTTCATTGATTTTAATGAGTTCTGAGTAAGTTCTGGGTCCTTTTCTGAACCTATAGAAGAAAAATAATCAGGGCCTGGTGACAACCACCTTTAATCCCAGCCCTTAGGAGGCAGAAGCAGGCAGATCTCTAGGAGTTCAAGGCCAGCCACTGCTACATATAAGACCCTGTCAATAAAGAATGAAAAAAAGAGAGGGGGATGGAGGAAAAAAAAAGAAGGGAAAAGGGGATCCCCCTGCCTTACCCCTGCCTTCCTGAGGTCATGTGTGTAGTTTCTGGAAGAAAAGAAGGGGATGGTTACTAGGAGGTTCAGCCTGGATTTGTGAAAGTACTGGTGTCTGTTTGGAATGGAGATGTGGCCAGACATTTTGGAGAGAAAAAAAATTATTCTGAAAAGCAGAGATTACTGGTCACTTGTCCTTTATGTGGACCTCCTGATGTCAGGTTATTGCTTACCAAGCGTGGTTTCAGGAAAGTTACCCTACCTCTCTGAACCTGGGGCTAAAAATAGCTTGAATTTATAGTTTTCCTGTTGGGTGAGAACAAGACAGTCTACAAGACTCTTTTAGTGCAGTGTCTGTGGAATCCGGAGAGATGTCCCAGGTTCAATCCACAACACCCATGTGATGAGCCTTACAACTCTCAGTAATTTCATTCTCAAGCGATATGATGCCCTCCTCTGACCCCTGAAGGTACAAGGCATTAACAAAATGCACTAACATACATGCATAAATAAATACATAATTAAATAAAATTTTAAGTGCCTGGTGTTGTGGAGTCATCTTGCTGTACACTGTAAAGATGTGTCATTCTGATTGGTTTAATAAAAAGTTTAATGGCCAATAGCTAGGCAGGCTTTCCAGGCACAGAGAATGCTGGGAAGAAGGATGGAGTTGAAGGGAGACACCAGGGATACAGAGTAAGTAAGCAGCATGGGCATTACCCAAACATCATAAAAGAACTTAAATTTAAAGATCCGAGCTAATTTAAGTTCTAAGAGCTAGGTAGAAACAAGCCTGAGCTATAGGCTGAGCTTTCAAAATTAATAGTAAGTCTCCATGTGTTTATTTGGGAGATGGCTGGCAGGACAGAGAAAGATTCTCTACAGTCTGGCTCAGAGCTGTTGGTGGAGGGCCTATCCAGCATGCACAAAGCCCAGATTTTAAACTTTAGCACCGTAATACTAGGCATGGTGGGATTGGGCTACATGAAGTAAAATTCACAAAGAATCAATAGAAAAAAATTATGGAGGAAAATGTGTTTCTCAAGGGTGACACCTGTAGGTGGGGCTGTTGGTGGGCTCCTTGGGGTTTGTCACAGTTCAAATGAAAAAAAAAAAAAAAATCCTATCTTTCTTGGGAAATCATCCCTAGTTATCTTGATATGGTCAAGAAAAACAGACTTGTGCTTCTGGCTCAAGAATGGGCATGTAATCTGACCAATTTAGCAACAGTCAGACTTAATGATTGGCCCACAGAAGCATGTGACTCAAGATAGACCAATCAGAGACAATCCTGAGACCTGTACTCATGAGTTAAGGAAGAGATAAACGTTTTCCAGCTAAGTGCTGAGGTTTAAGGCTGGGATTCCTTTGGGCCATCTTTTTCACCTCTTGGGAAGAAGCGGGATGGGGAAATGGACTGTGTGAAGGAGGAAGAATTGAACGGTGGACAGCTGGAACTTGACATCTTGGATTTCACCTTCCCATCTTCCACCTTTGTCTACCCCTGGGCACTGGCTGGGGGAACCGGGTGACACCAAATGTACCTTTTTGCTTAAGCCAGGACATGGAGGTTTCTGTCACTTTGAACTGAGTCCTACTTAATGCATTTCTCAACAGCTTTAAAGCCGCAAGGGCCAAGCTATTGCCAGTGAAGGAAAGACCTGTGAATGGCAATCCAGATAGAATTTAAAATGAGGAAAGAAAAACTTGTTTCATACCTGACAGGGAGTCTGAAGTGGCCTGGGAAGAAAGGTCTGTAGCTTTGCCACATGTAGGTAAGAGTTCCAGGAGGTGTATGCATTGCAAATGTGGCAACAATAGGTTTTGCCTTTTACCTTTCTCCCTCTTGCTACAAACACTTAGATTGCATTCCTAAAGCTGTCCACCAAGGTCTATTCCTTTATTTGGCCACTTCCTCCACTTGAGGCTTACCACTAAGGTCCAGCAACAAAAGCCCCCTTTGGCTCACCTAATTAACATGCCCAAGCAAAACAAATCAACTCATGCTAACATGGGGTTTTCCTTTTGTCTTTATGAACTGCCATTTGCCTATGGGTCACATCTGTCTCCCCTCTATCTAGAGGCAGTCCTGCTGTGGGATAGTTGATCATATTGTGATCAAATAATAAAAATTAATCTTGGATCAGGAATGGAGCCAGTGACTAACTAATGAGAATTAGCCATAGAGAGGAAGGAGGACCCAGGAATATGGATAGAGAGAAGCACAGGAAGGAACAGGAAGGGGCCTAGAGATTCTGAGGCCTTTTGGGTGTGGGACCAGTGGAGAGCAGCTCTCCTGCTGGGTCTCCAGCCAAAAGGAAGGTCAGCTTTGCTTTCCAGCTTCTCTGATCTAGCAGGTTTTCACCCCAACATCTGACTCCTGAGCCCTCATTGGTAAATAGAATAACATAGATAAAAACAGCACAGTCCTTTGTCCCTCCAGGGCAAATATTCCTTCCCCGTCTCCCTTGGTTTCCCTCCTCAATCATCCTCTCCTGTCTTTGTTGCTTATTCCTTGCCCTTTGTCCCTCTGGGGCAGAAAAATCTGCTTTGTGTTGAGAACTTGGTCTTGGTGTGTCCTGTGCCAGCTCCAGTCCTTTCAGCGAGTCATTGACCTCCACAATGAAGGGTGTGAATCAGTCCCTTAGAGGGCAAGATACATCTACAGTCATCAGAGGAAGCAAGCAAACGGACCAGAAGATAATTTCCTCCAGGTGTGCGTGCATGTGCGTGTGCGTGCGTGCGTGTGTGATAAGTGTATATCTTTCTTGATTATCGGTTGTCGGTTGATTAACTGTTTGGGTCAGGGTCTCTCATCTCTCTCAGCAGTTTAGGCATGGTTAGAGCACTGGCCTTGAGCTTGAGGGATCCTCTTCGTCCCTCTGTCTCTCAAGTGCTCGGTTTTCAAGTGTGAACTACCACTCCCGGTTGCTCCCTTCTTCATTCTTCAGGTAAGAAGAAGTTCTTCCTTTGTAATACAGGACCCAAGACTATATCAAAGCCTCATGCTATACCAAATACCCAGCAACATGCACCACAATAAATAATTAATAATAATTGAGATGACAAAGGAAAAATGGAAGGGAATGGTTACAGCTGAGATTCTGAGCCTTACTGTGTTCGTTTAGTCCTCTTGTGTATCCTGCAAGGCAGGTACAATTATTTCTCTGACTCAGTATGAATCAACAGCCTGGAGAGGTTGGAAGGCCTGCAATAGGGCCTCTATTAAGCAGCACAGGGTTGGGGACCGATTCAGAGCCTCACTCTGTAAGCCAGTCTTTGCCCTTCTCCCTCAGATCTGAGGACCAGACAGGATCAGTTTTACTTCTTGGACTTAGAGGTCAAAAGACATCTTCGGGGAGTCAGGATTTTCTTTTTCTGCCACGTGGGTCCTGTGGCTCAAACGCAGGTAGTCAGGTTTGGATGCCAGCATCTTCACCTGATGAGCCATTGTTCTGGATCCCTTCTTTGTCCTTCCAATTACAAGATAACAAAAACTACTCAAGTTATAAAGAAAAGGGGAGGAGGAGGTGTCTCAGTAATTTCATGGCAGTGGGGTGGACACACACAGGTTGTTCTGATGTCAAGTCTGCATGATTTTGCTCTGGGAGGCTCTGGTCTCCTTCCTGGCCTTCCTACAACCATTAGCTTTGTTCACTGTATCTCACCCCTCATAACTCCAGTTTCCTGTTGTCCACAAGTACCACCTCTCTCCACATCTGACCTGTCAGTGTTGCTTTTTGTCTTTTGCTCCTCCCACTAACCACCTGGCATTTTGTAACTTCTGCTCAAACTTCCTGAAGGGGGGAAAAAAAAAAAGGCCATCTATTGGCTCAACTCACTAAGGGCCAGAGTTACTACTATCCAATCGACCACACTTCCTGTTGGGTGAGTGGCCATCTATGACTCAGTCCACTGGAATAAGGAGATAAAAGTTGATATCAAAAGTGTTCTCTAAAGTCATTGGGCATCAATGACTTCCTTTAACAAGCATGGTGGGCAAAGAAGGAATGACTGACAGTCCCTCTGTGATTCTGCAGCCTCTGACCATGCAGCAAGTGGGCACTCCCAGCAGGAAGAAATAATTTCAGCCTCCCCAGTCCCTTGTCTTAGATATAAGGAGACCAGCTAGCCTGGGAAAGAGACTTCCTCCAATTAGTGGCCAGTGAATGGTGGGATTTGCACTAAAGCTTTTCCACTGAAGCAAGTTTGATGCATCCAGTCATTAGAAGCTCAGCAGCTTGCTCTTCCTTTCCACAGAGCACAGAGATGAAGCAGGCGACAGTGTCACCAGAACCTGTGGCCACAGAACTTGGGTGGTCTATGTGTGTTACAGCTCATCCTTTCCAAACTACTATGTTGAGACACAGCCTCTTCTTAGCCACATGTATCCTAACAAAGGGAGGCCCAATGGGTTGCAACACTTGTCAAGGTCATTTATTGATGTCAATAAAAGCTGAGATCTGCATTCAGGTCTGGGTGACCCCAGTGCCTTTGCATATATATTCATGATGGAAGCTTGTCAAACCTGACCTCAGGAGCTATAGAAGACTGGAGTGGACATGTTCAGTGTGTGTGAGAGAAAGTGGTGAGGGATGGGGATAAACAGAGGCCTCTTTTCTCCCTGTTCAAGTTAGTTTTTTGTTTGTGTTTGTTTGTTTGTTTTGGTCAACTTTTGTCAACATATGCTGTTACTTGGGAAGAGGGAATTCAACTGAAGTGGCCTGAAGGAAAGTTTGTGAGGCATTTTCTTGCTTGATGGTTGATGTAGGAGGGCTCAGACCACTGTGGGAGATGTGGCCTCGGGTTATAGAAGAAATATAGTTGTGTTATGAGGATACTTCCTCCACCTGGACTTGAAACTTGGGTCTGAAACCTCTCCTGTCTTCAACTCCCTCTTTCATATATTTAATAACCTACCTAATGCAAACCCATATATGCTTTGTGGAGAGCTAAAGTGGGGGGGAAAGAGAGAACAGAAAGTGTTCTTATAATAGTAAAGACCAACATGGTACAAATGCAGAGAATCAATTAGAATTCTCCCCAAGATTAGGATATAAAAGAAATGAATAAAGGATTGATCTATTCCCCAGAAGCTGGAGCACACTTATTAAGTGATTGTCAGAGTAACCCAGCCTCCCAACAGACACTTGGTGACCACAGAATCTTGGGAACTGTGTCCTACTGCAAGAAGGATAGTAGAAATGACACTGTGGAGTCCTAGTTGAGTGTCAGTTATCTTGATTGTAAAGTAGGGAAACAGAATTTACCTCCATGAATGCTTGTATGGATACAAGGAGGGAAGGCATGTGTGATGGTTTGAAAAAAAAAATGGTCCCCATAGGGAGTGGCACTATTATGAGGTGTGGTCTTGTTGGAGGGTGTGTCACTGTGGAGGCAGGGTTTGGGGTTTCATATGTGCTCAAGCACATCCAGTGCCAGTTACTTCCTGTTACTTTTTGATCAAGATGTAGCTAGCACCATGTCTGCCTGCATGTTATCATGCTCCCCACCATGATGATAATGCACTGAACCTCTGAAACAGTAAGCAAAGTGCTCCATTTGAATGTTTCCTTTATAAGAATTGCCATGGTCATGGTGTCTCTTTACAGAATTAGAAACCCTAGCCAAGACAGCATGTAAAGCACTCTGCATACAGCACACACTTGATGGATGTCATCATTGGTAGATGGAAAACTTTAGGGTATTTGATTGGGCATTTTGTAATAGTTAGAGACTGCTGTGTAATTACCACCCTAAAATTGAGTGAGACTGAAAGCCATTGCTGTTTCTTTTTTTTTTTTTTTTTTTTTTTTTTTTTTCCTTTTTTAGTTTTTCAAGACAAGGTTTCTCTATATTGTTTTGGAGGTTGTCCTGGCACTCACTCTGTAGACCAGGCTGGCCTCAAACTCACAGAGATCTGCCTGCCTCTGCCTCCCAAGTGCTTGGATTAAAGGTATGCACCACCAACACCTGGCCCCATTGCTGTTCCTTATTACTCTTGTGCCTACAAGATAAGGCAGCTCCCAGGATCTCCTGTGCTAGGCTATTCTATGCTGATACAGTCTGGATAGAGATGGCAGTTCCCTTGTAACTCAGGGACTATCTGCTCCTGATTACAGTCGTCTATCCCCACTCTTGAGCTATTTTAGGGGTGAACCTGTAGCTCAGTTCTAAGGATGGAGAATCAGGCCCAAGATGTTTGTTCTCCTGAGGCTGAGGAGGTGCAGGTATTAGACGCTGTTAGCATCATTGAGTAGGCACTATATGAGACAGGCTGTGGTGGGCTAATGAGAGAAATAGGCCAAGACGGTGCCCATTTCATCCTTGCCTCATCCTGAACTTGAAGACAGCTCCAGTCTAGAGTGTCTAATGCGGTTGGTAGGTCTCTCTCACTTGGGGTCACGAGTTGGGGAGATTGTCATTCATAAACCAAAAATTCTTAAACAGATCTGAGCAGGAAGCAAACGTTTCAGCTCTTGATCATGTGTACTTGTTGGGAAAGCAGCCAGACAGCTAAAATTGTGCAAATTTTGTGTCTCAGAGTTAGAGGCAGAGTTCTGTGAATTGTTGAGTCCGAATTGATTGGGGTGATTGTTTTGTACAATTAGGCTGTGAGCAGCTTGAGAGTTGGAGGATAGAAACCCGGTCTTATCCATCTGTGTCCCTGACAGCTAACTCGGGGCCAGGCACATAAAAAGATACTCATTGGATGAAAGGCTTCTGATTTGGGGCTCCTGGATGAGCACAGTTGCTATGACAAATAAATGGATTCAGAATGCATACAGAAATGTTCCATAGCCAGAGTCTGGCTTAGCAAAAAGCCACCATAGAGTGTGGGATATGGGTGGGTATTGTAGGCTCTGGGAATATGGAAAAGACCCATTCTCTTTTACACAGAGACCGTTATATGAAGAGCCCTGGGGGCCCAGGGGTGGGGGACCCTCTGGTCAGGGAAGCTTCCAGCCCTTAAGTCTTCCTTGACTAAAGCAGGTGGCTACAAGATACTTTCTAAGGATCTCAGACCCAGTTTGGGGCCATGCATACATAAAGGCAGCACAGGGTTTGGTAAACAGATAGTTCAAATCCTTGCTCCCGCACTTTTCTATGTGAATCTTACTTAGGCAAGCCAATTAGCCTCCAGGAGCCTCTGCTTCACCTCTTGCAGGAATGAGTGTGATAGCAACTACCTGCAATGGCTGTTTTGAAAATTAGATGAGGAATTTCCTGGGGTGGGAAGGGGCATAAATTACTGGCTAATGGTGCACATGTATGCACACATCCACACCTACACCTATCTTAAAGGTCCAAGAGGCTGTATATGCTTAGACAACAAATGATAAAAATTTTCATATGCCTTTATATTAAACACCAGTGCTCTGTGGCTCTAGAAATTTGTCCTTAAAATTTTAGGATACTTCTTGGAATGTCAAACAGCTCCTGCTTCCCCCATCTTAGTTTTCCACGGTCCTGTCCTGTTCTAGCTGTGTTCTTAGCTCTCTGCACTTGAAGCAATCAGTCCTTCTTGCAACTGTGACTTTCAGCTACAGTATGTTTTCAGGGTGGCTGATGGAGGAAGCATGCAGACAGAGTGGACTAAAGGGTAGGAATGCCACGCTGGGCCCTCTACCCACAATGGTCAAGTTACCCTTGCAAACAACCACAGAGTATGCTTGAGAAAAAGTTAAGCTGTTTTATTTCACAGGATAGCTCCACATCAAACCAGCAGGCACCATCAGAATACGCAACAGAGGATCCAATCAGACACTCTATAGGACGGGCATTTGGTCATAAGGTAGAGAAATGATACCCAGAAGAGGGCAACACTTAGCATCACATGGGGACAGGCAACCAGCAATTTCTTAGGATGGTTCCAGTTTATTTTTCCTGTCACAATTTGAGGGGAGAAGGAAAGCAAAGAAAACAAAATAGACCAGCCACTCTGAAGCAATCAGAAGCAAACCTATTGCCAAACCATGTAAACAGTCACACTGCCTGGAAGAGGGCCTGGGCAGCAGAGCTAGCCTAGACCCTCTTCCATCTAGGGAAGGAAAGTGCACTCTGGAAGTTCCACTTCAAGGAACAGCTTTGTGATTTGCCTGGGACAGTTTGCACAGAAAGGAAGTGTCAGCAAAGAGCAGCAATGGCCGTTTGGCCAGTTCCAGATGATGGGACAATAGAATGCTGGCAGATCAACCTCAGAGAGGCCTGGAGGTCTCAGACTGACGGTGATGTCCTTCTGGCAGTTGCCCTGGGCAGCTCTGAGTATGTGGAACTCTCCACTTGCAATTCAGCTCAGTGGAGAAGAGATCCCAGAGAACCAGGGAAGTTGACCTGCACTGTCCGCACGAGCATAGCAGAAACTCAGCTAAGCAATGTCTCAGCTTACCCCTTCCTGCCTTTCCTCCATCACTCCTTTCCCTCCCAGCCCAGCAGGACCCACTACCATAGCTACAAGCACCAGCCCCCTCCACCCCTTTCTGGGTTTCTCAAGAGAATGAGGCATTTGCTCTAGTGTGGTACCATCTAGGAGATGAGAAGTTGGAAATAACGAGGCTAAGAAGGAGGCCATTGTGTGAGTCCTCAGGGTTTTCCATCAATTGTTTCTAATGTATGTGCGCTGTCACTCAACGATGACCAGGTACCAGGTCACGAGGTGTCCTCTGCATCCATGACTCCTGAATAAAGAAAGGAATGCACCCAACAAGGCACTCCAGGAGATGCCAACGAAGGGAGCCCTTTGTACAGGTTTCTCTCCCACCAGCTCCCCCCTTGTGTACCACAAGTGTTTTAAGTGTTTATAAGGCAGATCTCTGGACTGCTGGTTCCAGCCAGTAGCCAATGGGTGGCTCCATTTCCCTGTGTCTCTTCCCACTCCGACTTGATTTCTTCACTGGACATAAACCTTTCCGTTCCTTAGGAATCCGTTTCCCTCCTGACCCCTGGTTTAGTGACTTTACGGGAAAGACTCTCTAGTCTTAACTCCCAAGCCCACAATTCCCTCCAGTTGTGTGCTCTGTCCGGGGTTCAAAAGGCGCTTCAAGGTGAAAAGTTAGCACTGAAAACAAGGAAAGGCGACAGTTGTTCACAGGATCCCACAGCTCAGAGCAGCTCGATGAGGAAAAGAGAAGGGAGGGCAGGGAGGGCGAGTGGGGTCGGAAGCTCAGCTTGTTCTCAAATTGATCGGAGAAAGGTCTTTAGTGGCAGCTGGGCCACACAGTGCCCAGGAAATTAGACCAGGAATTAATTGTCTTTGGTCAGTTTTAATTAAATGAACATCTTGCTGGTTCATTCCTAAAACAGACTGAACACCGGTTATACATAAAGACAAAAGGCTCGACCTCAGATGAGTTGGAAGTTAAGAAATCATTTTGTGAAGCCAAAATAATTTTTTTAAATGCCCGTTATCAACTAACTGATCAGCACAGCTTTCAATAATGGTGATGGACATTGGTAGACACCACTTCCCCTCGTACGCTTGGCTATATTGAGGACTACTAACTATGTTACTACACCCCCCACCCCAATCACTGTACAATTAGGTTTCTGGTATTTGTTTTTACATTGATCTATCTACTAGGTGCAAAGATTTGGTGAGTGGCATTGGCTATAATGTAATTGTAGCCTTCTTTTTAAAAAATTACAGTTTCACATTTTAACAGTTACTTTCCAGCATTTAACAAATACAGCAATATATAGTGGACTAAAAACAGGCAGGAGTTGGAAGGGAGATGCTCACACTCGATAGACACGGATGGGACTGAGTTGGGACCTGGGGGTGGCCGAGACATGCAGGAGTTCAGATGAAGTGTGTGTTGGGGATGGGGGTGGACAGTGTTTTTCCTTGTGTTCTGCATCAAAGCTCAGATTGGGGGTTGGAGGAGTTGGGGATTCGTCTGCCATCTGTGCATGGGCTTCCCTAAATGTGAACTCATCAGCCACTTGCCGATGCGGGGGAAAAATAGATGCTTAAAGAAAACAGCTGAGGCTCTGCTCTTGAGACATTTGGGGAGAGGCAGCAAGGAAAAATGAAACAAGTCAACCCAGAGATGAATCTGCACAGCATAACTGGCATTAGGTGTGCCAGGCAATAGATTTGTAAACTCAATTTTGCTTTTATCCAGTATTCAGGCAGCGGATGTTGCATCTTGCCTGGCAGGTAAGTGGACTCAAAAATCTGGGGATAGCCCTGGGATACGAAAGAGACATCTTATCCCCTGGGTGCATAGCAGAGATAGCAGACACTTGGAAATGAGGGCTTTCGGGGCCTGGCCTGATGCAGCCCACTGGGCCATCTGCCTTATCTTGCACAGGTTCCAGCCCACCCCCCAGGCCCTGCTCTCTTCAACTGTAAAATGAGGATTTCTTTATGTGCCCACAGACAGAGGGGAAGGAAGGCTGGGTGGCTCGGCCTCTTCCCGACATTCTCATTTCGTGCCCATTCTTGACCCCATATTCTACCCAGTGCTCATCCTACAGGCAAGCAGAAAGTGATACTCCCCACACCCAAATACCAGGGACCCGTCAGGTTCCCTCCCTTGGGAAGAGAGCAAGTTGCCTTTTAATAGCAAACCCAAAGAGATGGTGGAAGCAAGCCCAATGGGAAGAAAGTCCAAGGATGGCATTTCAAAGTGTCTCGGTGACAGGAGTGCTGTATCCAAGGGTCACACAGGTCCTATCTGGTGGGACCTGTGACTCAAATTCTGGGTTCTGTACTGTAAAACTCAGAGGCAGGCAGAGAGCCATCCAGAAGGGGTCTGTGTGTGTGTGAGAGAGAGAGAGAGAGGAGGAGAGAGAGAGAGAGAGAGAGAGAGAGAGAGAGAGAGAGAGAGAGAGAGAGAGAGAGAGAGAGAGCAGGGAGATCCTTGGTTTGGCGTAAGGAGGGAGAGCAGAAGTGGTCCCATCAGGATTAGATTTGCCTGTGCTGCATTATCCAGAAAATCTGGAAGGATCTGGAAAATGACGACAACAAAGTGCAGGTGAAATGGAACCAAAAGAAGCCACGCAGAAGGCTTTTGTCCTATTGCAGTCATGTACCTTGTTTCTACCACCATGTTTTGTCTACATCAAGTGCTTTAGAAGAAATGAAGGGAGAGGAAGGGAAGGTGCAGAGCACTTGCACTCTCATGAACTCTTGCCCTATGGTGTTTCCTAGCACAACCCTCCTAGGACGGAGGCCAAGGGCCGACTGGGCACTGGAGGCTCCGGTGGGAAGCACAGTGTGCTGTGGCCTAATTTAAAAAGAAACGGCGTGACTCAACACCTCCGTGCCCATTTCATCCCAAATCTGACATAGCATAATTAGTAGAAAGAGGAAGAAGAAAAACATTAAATATTGTGAAGATAAGAGAAGTGAACTTCTATAGTCACCACAGATTTACCCCTACAGCATGTCTAGGGTGTCAAATACTCCATACTACTGTTTGGTTTTTGTGGGGTTTTTTGTTGTTCTTTTTTCCCTAACCACAGGTAATGCTGTGTTATGATGGGGCATAGCATCTCACCACCCCGATTCTGCATATATACCCAAGGGTTTTCACACCAACCTCCCCTGTGCCTTTGGGGGTACAGTTGACCTTTGGCCTCCTGGTGGCAGGGCAGAGCCTCTGGGAGTGGATGAAGGGTTTTCTATGAAGGGTCCCCGACCTTTAGGAGCAGCCTGCTTGGGGGTACTGCCTGCCCCACCCTTCCTTGAGGGGCAGACTGTTCTGGAAGGCCACGACTTCTGGAGACAGCTGGAGACTGTTTCTGGTTTTGTGTCTCTGCAGGTTAGTGGTATATTGCTTCGTTCGCAGTTACTGTGGGGCCTCTAAGTTCTCCCAGAGAAGTCCCTGCAAATCCCACCAAGTAACAGTGGGAGATGTTTGGTGGCATGGGTCTGAGGTAAATCTAAGTTTCATAAAAAGAAAAAAAGGAGCGTCTATATACAGTTAGCATGTGTGTATGTCCAGCTCTCTAGTATATGTATATAGATGCATAAATATATATACACACACACCTACAGACACATACGTACACATATGCGTATATATGCACGTATTTATATACACACACATATATACGTATGTAGAGAATATCGAGAGAATAATTTTCCAGTGACAATATGAGAAGCTGGTAAGCATCTGCCTCAATCTTAGGACACACTGTCCTTGGGCCTGATCTTGCTCCAGCATTCCTTGGCATGTCTATTTGCCCACAAGAGGTCTGTGGCATTCACATGGCTGAGTAGGAGGTGCAGCTAACACCTGGGCCTCTGCTCTCCACAGACATACACCCACCCAGGCTGACCTTCTAGGATCTGCCCTCCAAGGCCAGGAGATCCCTGGGAAGCAAGTAGAAGCCACCGAGGCCACCCTAGGCCATGGTGTGCAGCAGTGGGCCATGGCGGTATCACCGGTCCTGCAGGTCACATAGTGCCAGACTTGTCCGAGGAGCTATTGGGGAACATCTTCTCAGTAGGTGTCACAGCTGGGCTGCCTACGCCTGAGCTGCTGCTGCTGGAGGACCTGTGCTGGACCACGGGTCTGACTGGACGCATTGGGGGTGGGCGCAGCTGGGCACCAGCCAAGCGAGCCGACAGGGCAGGCTTGAAGGTGGTCATCATCTCGGTAGACGAGCTGCTGCTGCGGCGCATGGCAGCGTCGGGGTCTCGGATGACAATGGTGTGCAGGGGGCTGGCAGGCTCCGAGCTGATGGGGCCTGGTGGATTCTTCAGAGGCTCCAGGGTGTCCAGCACCACATCTGGCGCCTGCTTGACCGTGTTCTGTCTCTCGAGTTCCCGCAACTCATGCAAAGCTGTGCTCATGGTCTTCTCGATGTCCTGGGAACAGAGAGGGCTCTGGTCAATACAGGGTCTTCAGAGCTGCTAACTAGTTCAAGACCTTCCAGAGGATGTTTCCTGGGAGCCCAATTTCCCAGAGGGAGGCCAGACCCTATGGGTATCTTGTAACCAACATAGGGAATCAACATGAGCATCCCCTGTTGTCCTGCACAAGAAGTCGCCATCACAAGGGTAGTTCACATTGTGGCAGGTAAACAGACATTTGTTCAAAAACTGACTCTACTACTTCCTTGCTAAGGAACTATACATACCTCTCTGAGACTGAAAATTCTCACTGGTAAATTGCAGACAGTTATAATACTTACCTCAGAGGGTTGATGAATGCATACAACAATCATATCCATGCAAAGAGATCGGCATAGTACCTGTCACTCAAAAATGGTAGTAATGATCCCCATAACAATGATACTTAATGCTGAGAACTGATCCACAGTGTCTAATAACTTATCAGTAAGGTAGGGACAACTGGTATATTCATTTCACACATAAGGAAACTGAAGCTCAGACTAGTCAAATACCTTGCCCAGGGTCACACAGTGAAATAATAACACAGTCTAACCCAAGTGGTCTAGCTCCAGAGTCTCCACCTAGCCATTGTTTTTGTTTTTATTTTCTTATAAGGCCTTCATTTTAGGGGTGGAGAGATTGCCTTGTGGTTAAAAGCACTGGGTGCTTTACCAAGGACCCAGGTTCAACTCTCAGAACCCACACAGTGGCTTTATAACAGGCTGTACCTCCAGTCCCAGGGATCTGTCACCCTCATCTGCCTCTGTAGGCACTACAAACATGTGGTACACATATACATGCAGCCAAGACACCCATACGTGAAATAAAATGGAAAAAAATGTCCTTCATCTTAACATATACAGATATTAAGAGACTTCACACTCTATCCTATATAATTGTGTAGCTCTATGTCAGATTTAAAAATGAAAAGAAATCCTTACCCACAGGGAAATGACTACCTACAGAACATGCAGAGAGCATCCTAGAATGATAGGAAGACCACTTTTCTCTCAGCATTATGATCTGAAAGGCTCATTTCTTGTTTTAAAAAGTGGGGAAAAAATTAAATGCATAGGACATCATTGTATCTGCAGGCTCATCAGAACAAGAATACCTCAGGTGACAGATGTGAGGCACAGCAGGCCAGCCTGAGCTCCTTGTATACCCAATCCAGGACAGGGCTGGGGCTGCAAGGCCACACTGCTCTGGAAGGTGGGGAAGCTGGGCTAGCACCCGCCACTCTGAGCTGCACTGCACACATCTGTTGAAAGCCCACATTTGCTATAAAGACGTGGTGAGAGGATGGACAGGAAGTTCTGCAAACAGCCAGACAGTGGCTATCCAACTCCTCAGAGCACAAGAGACCCTTTTAAGGGGCTGCTTCCATGTCCAGTGGGTGTGAGAGTGGCTGCTCAGGCTGATCTGACCAGGAACCCTTGGAGGGCACAACAAGTGACCTGGCTTAAAACCTTCGCTTGCAGGCAACATGCCCAGTCTGAGCAATGGTGGCCACTAAGGGATGCTTGCTTTTCAGCAGTCTGAGGCCAGTCCTGGAAGAAATGCATGGCTCTGGGGAGACAGATGGGCCTGGAGCCTGGAGCTACTATGGAGGCCTCTATCCATCCGAGTCTTCATCCTCTTCTTCCTGGATCTGTAGGCAGACTCCAGTGTGCCCAGGGCATGTCCCCAAGCAGCCTCTTGCTCACCCCACTATCCCAGTCTATCCCATTTGATTTGTATGTCCTGTTAATGACTAATACTAGCTTTTATGATCCCCCACCATTTTTAACCCTTTATCCACTGTGCTGGCAGCTTCAAGAAGGGGCCTTCAGGGGAGTCTTTATCCAGAGGCTCAGTTATGGGTGACTTTGCAGGAAGGGCTCTTTTGTCTACTGTACACATACTCACAGGGTCATCAAAGCCTTGACCACTGTTCTGGGACTTAGTCTCGTATTGCCCCCCACAACCCATTTGCTCTAATCCAATGGGAGCTGAAAGGTAAAAATGTCAATAACTAAAACGTAATTTTCTCATCTCCCCATCCCCGGTAGAGCGTGAATGGGAAAGACAGAAAGCTCAGAGAAAGGTTGGCTGAGGGGTTTAGGCTGCAGCCTTGCATTAGTCTGATGAGGGATGCGTAAGTCTGCCAGGTGAAGCTGCAGGAGGCACTGGGGACTGGGACACGGTTGGGAAGTTACTTATTTTTCCCCTCACACTTTGTGTGACAGAATTGCACATTTCCAAGACAGCCTCTTTACCTGGGCTTCAAATCTACTTTGTTCAAGACATTTGGAGACCAGAGAATCTAGGGTGACTTCATCTACTAGTTGGAGTTCTCCCCACCACCCCTCCCCTTTGACTCTGACAAAGTCAAGGGCTTCTCGGAGATGAAGCTGAGCAAGCACGTGGCTGTTCTGTGTCGTCATGACTGTTTTCCATGAACTTAAACTTCACTTGCATCCATGAAACCATCCAGCTAGAGAGGGTGTGTACACTGACAACACACTCAGTATTGCTAAGTGTATCCCCTGAGCTAGGCTAACAAATGCTCCTCAGATAAAAACTCCACAAGTCTGGAGATAGGATATACCCTGTTCTTGCTAGAGATCCACAATGCACAGCAAACTATTTCAAGGTTCGAAAATCTCTGTGAATATGTCTTTCTACTTGGTCGGAGTACCACAGCATAAATGATTCTCTAACTCTGCTCAGTCACTCCACTGGCATCTCATAGCGGTCTGTGATGCATTAGACACAGTGCCCCTGACTGTTTGCTTGTCCATGTAAAGGACCCCGGTCCAGCTTTAGGAATCCCCTGCCTTGTTGTGATGACAGCCTTTAGAAGATGCTGGGTATGAGGGTGATGGTACTCAAGAGGATGGCCTTCAAGGATGGAAGGGCAGGTTGGCTGTCTCCTCTGCTTGGTCCATGCCAAGGTACTGACCCCAAGGACTCCCTGCAAATGGGCATCAGGATATGAGGTAAAGGCCATGTGTGGAATTCTAGCAGGCGGTGCATTGTTTCCAGCCAGGGTATTCTCTGAGGATCTTCCCTTGAGTCTTGTAAGGACATGCTCAGAAGCTGACATGGTCACCTCGTCCCCTTCTAAATGGTATTCAAAAAGGCTAACCACACACACAGATTCCCTCCATCCTGAGGATCTGCTAGGCCCTGTCTGTTATCATCTCGTAAATGAGAGACAACATTGAGGGAGATGCACAATGGACCCTTCCCCAAAATGACAGCTAGGGGAATAAAAAGGGGAATTTCTGGGAATACAATGTCAAAAAACAGACTTGACCAGTGATGCTATGTGGATTGCAAACAAACTGGTTCTGTTCATCTGGCCAATGGCGGGAAAAAAATCCAAACAGAAAACACTCTAGCCCATGATGGGTCTTGGGTCACACCCTCCCAGGGAATTATTTGCAAACTGTAGACTCTCAAAATATGATATATCCTCCCTGCTCATCAAAGATACCAGGCCCAGCTGTCATTTCACAGCTGTCATTTCAGGTTGGCAGTTCTCCTTAACTATAAGCTCATGTGGGCAAGGCCAAAATACATCTGGTCTCTGCTGTACTTCACTGTTCATGGTGAATGTCACACAACAGATGTTCAAGCAAGACATCAATAAATGACTAGAGTAATAAATGAAAGATGGATGGATGCATGCATTGGTGGATACATGGACTCAATCATAGCATCTTGTGTGGAGAGGCCTGCCATTGCCTCAGCCCCTTAATCCAGCTACCCCTCTCCAGCCTGGACACTGTGGGGTCTTCCAATCTTTATAGGAGCTCTACCTAGTAGTGGCATGGGAAGGAAGCCAATTCACTGTCTTGTAGTCTGGCTCAGTATCAAGTTCCACCAAGGCCAGTGTGGCTGCCCACTCAGTGGTTCCCACCCCCTGACCCACTGGATATCTTACTGGCCTAACTAACTGCCTTCTGTGGAGCCCTTACTTCTGCCAGGGCCTCAGCCTCCAGGGACTTGTGGTCCCCTAGGCTGCTGTGCCGGGTGGAGCCGCAAGTCGACCTCATGGAGAGCCCTTCTGCCAGCGCCTTCTTGTCAGGGTAGTTGATGCTGCCAGCGCTCCCGAATGTCGCCATCCTCCTCTTCTCGGGGCTCTCAATCCGTCCCCGGCTGAGGGGGATTTTGTGGGGACTGCTGGGGCAGGCAGCAGCACGGGGTGGCGTGTCTATGCTGGGACCCAAGCCCCGGGGCGGGCTGTGTGTGTCGCCCCCGCTTCGGCGCCTGGGGATGGCCGCTCCGTCAGACCGTAGTCGCACTCTGCAAAGGAGCCAGGGTCAGGGAGCATGGGGCAGAAGTCAACCCTAGCCAGTCTCAGAATGGGCTAGCCAATCCCCCCAAGTCATAGCTACATGCTAATCTAGAGGAGCTGGCACAGTGAAGCCTCATTCAGTCACGATTTGGTGATGAAAGGGCCTAGGACACCTTCCCCTAGAGGGGAAAAGTAACTTGGCCCAGGGAAGAAAAGTTGAGAGTGGGAGCCAGTCTGGCTACACTGCAAGCCAAATTCTAAGTCAGGTCCTAGCAGGAAGATTCCAAACTGGAAATGCTGCAGCTAGCTGTGGTTATATATACTCTGAAGCCGTTTAGACCCTAGCTGGCTTGAAACACTGAGGCTTGACTGTACCAAAAGGCCACAGTAAGCACAGGAGGGGACCCCCTGGGGATGAAATACCTACTCACCACATCACCCACCAAACCTCCCAAGAGTAGGCTGTCTATATGGCTTTCCCAGATCTTGGAAAACAACTCATTGAAGAGTGAACACTCCAACACCTTGTGTCTATGGTACCTTGTCCACCTCGAGGGCTCTACTGGTATAAAAGGGCATAGGCTGCTTATCAGTAGGACAAGTCTTTGACCCATGTCTGCCACAAGCTTTCCTATATTCTCCCAAATTTACTCTGTGAATCCACTACATTGGTGGACTATCCCTCACCTGCCCAAATTTGAATGGTTCTGAAAATAACTTCAAGACTGCTGTGTCCTATGGAGATCACCCAAGGTACAGAGGCCTTCATGAGGGGAGGAAAGGCTGGATGTGGATGAGGGTAGGGAGGGATGGTGGTTGGGAATGGACCAAGTTCCATGGGACTGGTGGTGATTCAAACCCTTGCAAAGCTAAGCAAGCCTGTGGATGTCCCAGTGGGACCAAAGCAAAGGTATTGGGGAGGAAAGAGGCTTTGAGAAAGAAAAGGTTGAGAGAGGGAAGAAGGGGAGGAGGAGAGAGGCAGGAGATGCTCTGGTCCCCCTAGGAGCTGGGGACCATGACATTCTCATCTATGGACCCAGCCTTTGACCTCCCCACCCCTGATTCTATCATCTTGCTGTGTCCAACGCTGAATTAAATAGAAGTCACTAAAAAGAGGCCTCAGAACCTCAACTAAAATAAATTTTTAAGTATGCCATAGGCATCTCTTGCTCTCTCTGCAAAGACTGGGTTGGTCACATGACCCTTCAAGCTACAGTGGGGGATGGGGGGACAGACTTTGACATTCTAAGAGGACAAGGAGTTGGAGGTAAAGCAGCGTGACAATGTTTGCTTTTTCTCTTTCCCTATTCCCAGGGTGTCTTGCAGAGATCCTTGCTGATATACAGGCCATGTGACATAGCCCAGTCTCAGTGAAGAAACTGGCATATCTGCTCCCTGAAAACGGGTGGAGTCGGGTATCAACTTTCACAGAAGAAGGTGTGAACTCTCTGTTTAAATGGTGTGTTTCAGGGATGGGAGGCTGTGGGAGCTTTACATTTTAAAAATATTGTGTGACAACAGAAAGCTGGGAAGAGGTGCAGGAGCTGGAGAGAGAAAGAAAAGTACTTGCCAATTTTTCTTTTATGTGTTTGTATCTCTATTATTATAAAGTTTTAAGACAATCTTATTTTGTAGTCTAGGCTGGCCTATGATTATTATTTAAAACAGAAGGCGCTGTCTGTGATGCCAGCATATGTCTTCCTCTTCCTTAACACCCCTACTCAAAGCTGGGTCAGTTCACACTGGACTCCTTGAGTCATTCCGGCCAGCCCACCAAGATGTACTCAGGATCACGGCTTGCAGAATCAAGGTGCTGTAAGTCTCCTCCTCCCCTCCTGCCCTCCCACTTCTCCCAGCTCTCTCTCTCTCTCTCTCTCTCTCTCTCTCTCTCTCTACACACACACACACACACACACGCACACACACACACACACACACACACACGCACACACACAAAGGGGGCACTAGCAGGATGAAAATGAACCCGCATTTCCTACCGGCCCATAACCCCCCCAAAGCCGTAGTCAGAGATGTGCTCTGTGGGGGACTGGAGGTCATTCTTGGAGGAGGCCTTGTCATCCAGCAGTGGCCCACTGCTGGCCTCACTGTCAGCCTTTTGGCTCAGGCTATCGGAGAAGGCATCGTCCCTGGGAAGAAGAGAGACATGAGTTGGAGATGGTCTCAGACCTCTGCGGGAAGGCCCAGAGCTCCTCCAAAGCTGTTTGTACACACCCATGGCTACCTGTACCAGCAGCCCAGGCTGAACACCTCCCCCCCCCACACACATGCCTACCACAATGCTCCAATAGCCAGGCTCTCTTGTGGTGGCTCCCTTGTATTCCACCCCTATTCCACTGTTTCTTTCCCCTTTTCTAGCTTGTTCTCCCCCCTCCCCCAGACCCTCTCAGTGATGGATAAACAGGTGTTGGAGTCTGCAAGCACCAGTGCTGAGTGTTGAGTCTCCTAGCACAGGGTACTGTATGCTGAGTGGTTCGGAGTCAAGCAAGGAGGAAAATGACCTCCATCTGTTATCTCCCTATCTGGGGTGGCCCTCTAATACAGCATCCCCTTTCTCATATGCTTGGCCTTGGCCTTTGCTCAAGCTCAGAACTTTCTCTCCTGGATCACAACATAGGCTTAAGGTTCCCTTCCTGTGGAGTTTAGTTCTATGGCTGCTTCTAGGACAGGTCAGTTCTGCTGAGCCAATCCAAGTTCAGCACACATAAAGTGCTGACTTCTTGAACTTTCCAACAGGGACAGATATTTGGGAGGTGTGGCATTTTTAAACTCCTTAAAACATTAAAAATGGCACCTGGGTAAATGAAAACAGGAAGTCCTGTATCTCCATCCCCTAAGAAGGTCACAACTGCAATGGAGGGCTATGGGCATTAAGGGGAGGTAAGCTAGTCACTGGCTACAGGGAAAGCTCAGGATAGTGGAGGGATATAAAAGACTATGGGATGCTAGTGACCATGGTGGGTGGTGTGCCCCCTGGTTGTGACTCATGGGTCTGGATGGTGGCCTTGGACCTAACACTACCTCTGATGAGCAATTTGCATATTTCTTCTGTGGATATTTCTACTTAAAGGAAGTTAGAAAAAAAAAAAACATTCTTAGAGATAAAGATTTAATACTGATCCCAGGAGAACAAATTGTCAGCATACACTCCAGTATTCCCCTTCTACTGCCCATTCCAGACATCACTAATAGATTACTTCGTTTTTCACAAAGGCCCAAGTTCTCACTCACATGTCCTGTACAACTATGTACTGATGAGGGATGAGTCCATCCACACCATTGTGACGGCCCTCCCACCAGTCCTCTGAGGCACGGTGGTACAGGAGCAATGAGGCCCCTTTTTTGAAGGACAGCTCACGAGGGGACCTCCCCACATAGTCAAACTTGGCAATGGCCTCAATCTGCTCCACTTCTGAAAGAAAATCAGAGGAAAGAGTATCTGTGAGGACAGAGAGGTGGCCCAAGACTCAGACAGCGTGGGCTTCAGTGAGCACGATGGGTGGGGGCTTAATGAGCACATGTGGAATGGGGATCTCAGTTCAGACTCCTCTTCACTCTACAAAAAGTAGAACATCTGGGGCCAGTAAGATGGCTCATGGGTAAAAGTGCATGCTGTATGAGTCTAATGACCTCAGTCCACTCATTAAACCGTGCAGAAAAATAAAAAGCTAGATACAGTGGTCCACATCTGTAATCCAGCACTCTTGTGGTAAGATGGGAAGGAGACACAAGAGAATCACCCAGAATCACACGGGCCAGATAGCCTGTAGCATTCAGTGGCAGAAACAAGAGAAACACTATCTCAACAAGATGAAGGAGAAAGTTGTCCTCTGACTTCCATGTTCAGGCCACATCATGCATGCACATGGACACATTTTGTAAAAAGAAAGAGAAAACCTAAATGAGTCTCCAAGAACATGAGCCAACCATCAAAGCACTACTCAGAAAGAAATGCCCAGCCCCATAAGACTTCACTGCTGAATTCCACCAAACATTTAAACAGTAATAATTATTCACTGAGTCTTCCAAACAGCACAAGAGGGGGAAACATTTAGCAACACATTTCATGAGGCAAGTATTATCTAACATAAAACCTAGAATATATCACCAGAAAACTGCAGACTGACATCTCATGAATATGGATGAATTTTTTTTTCTCTACAAAATATTAGCAAACTGGATATAGGGTATATAAAAGAAATTGTTTTCATACCTGAGAAGAATTTATCCTAGGAATGTAAAATTGGTTTAACATTTAAAAATTCAACAAATCGCATCAATAAAATAAAAAGAAAAATGACATAATCATCTGAACAGATGAAGAAAAGGATTTGGCAAGCATTAACATCTTTTCCTAGCAAAACATTTCACAAAATAGGAACAGAAGGGCGATTCCTTGACTTGATAAATAAAAGAACCTCTGAGAACCTCACTGCTGAGTGAAAGAGATGGCTTAGCCCTTAAGATCTCTCGCAGTATGCTTGGGAGGACCTAAGTTCAGATCCCAGGACCCACAAGACAAGTCAAGCATTGGGCACACACTTGAGACCTCAGCTGTGAGACAGGTGGAGACACAGGTCCCTGAGGCTTACTTGGCTTCTGGGCCAGAAAATATGTCAGCCTAGAATTAGTGATCATGGAGGACACTCAACAATCCTTTTCTTGTCTTGTGTGTGTGCCAGGCATGAGTATACATGCACACATATGCATGAAAACACACTCTCACAGATACTTATGAAAAAACCTTGACAGCTAATATTATATCTTACGGTAAAATGCTGGCTGCTTTCTCTGTGTGGTGGTTTGAAATGAGAATGGCCTCCATGGGTTTGTATGTTTGAGTATTTGATCCCTTGTTAGTGGAACTCTTTGGGAAGGAATATGAGGTGTGGCCTTGTTGGAGAAGGTGTCACTGGGGGTGGGCTTTGGACTTTAACCCTCTGACACTGCAAGCCTCAAAATAAATTCTTTCTTCTATAAGTTGTCACAGTAATTTAAAATAACTAAGACACTTCAAAAGAAAGAAGGCAAGATAAAGGCCTTCATGAATATAGTCAAAACAATGAGTAACAAAATAAAATTGGATGGATTGGACTCCACCAAAATTAAAACCTTTTGTGTGTCAAAGGACAACATTTGGAAAGCAATAAGCAAGACTAATAATGGAAGAAAACATTTGAAAATCACGTTTGAGATAAGAAACTTATATTTAGAATATTTAAAGAGACATTACAATTCAACATTAAAAAGACAAATTTAAAATGGGCAACAGACATAAAGGCAGAATATTTATTGCCAGGAGATAGAAGTTTAGTGATACCTCTCAACACCCTGGGTCCTTGGGTATTGAAGGGTAGATGTGCTGCTTGGAGAGCTGTGGGACTGTGGGAACTGGCCCTGTGGCTGGCTCCAGTAAACATGAGAGCCCCTGTGAGACTTTTGACCTAGACTCTGCCCACTATGCCTCAGTGGGAAAGGAGGCCTGAGTCCATTTTACTCAGATTGCTCATCTGTGTAGTCTGATTTCCATGGAAACCAGCATGACTCACACTGTTCCTCATCTGGCAAGAGTAGAGGAATCAGGTAGATGGTCCCTTCCTCTAAACACACACACACACACACACACACACACACACACACACATTGTGTTTCTCTCCATGACCCTCATTATTGGAGCAATTCTCAGGTATCCCTACACCAGGGATGTACCTTTAATCTCACATTGTCAGTCGGTTCCTGAAGAGCTGCTTCCAATCTGTTGAGGTCTGCTGAGAGATCAGGAACTCCTGGAGGACCTACCTCATTCATCACCAGATCCCAGGCCCCAGAAAAGGCCTGGTGTAGAGCAGATCCTTGAACTGGGGCCAGGACAATGGAGGGATGGGAGATGCTTTCCTCTTAGACACTTGGGTCTGAGGATTTGTACTCATCCAAGCAGGACACACAGAAGATGACATGGGTCAGGAATGGTAGGGAGTAAATGCACAGCACCCTAGGATCTGCTCTATGTGAGCCTATGCTGGGACCCAAGGCATGTATTAAGACTTTTCTGGGTCCCTCTCCATGCTGAAGGGCAGCTGTGCTGCTTGGAGAGCTGTGTGGCTTTGGGGACTGGCCCTATGGCTGGCTCCAGGAAGCATGAAAGCCCCTGTGAGTGTTTTTTTTTTTTTTTTTTGGCCTAGACCCTCCTCTACTCACCTTCATCACTGGTATGAGGCTCTGTGCCATTGTCATGGTCAACTTCATCAATGGTCCCTGGCTCACTGTGTGGGCTGTCACTGCAAGCAAACATATGAAGAGAACTTGTTGGGGACATTTCTGAACACTCCCTTAGTGACCCCTAGCTCTGGAATTGATTAGATTGTCAAAGGCTTGAGTATATGTGGCTCACATATATTAGGAACATCATCCCCAATGCCATGGTATTGGGAGGTACACTCTAAGCACAGGTGATTAAACCACAAGGGCTGTGTTGTCAGAAATGAATCAGTGTTGATCAAGGTTAGTTATTTGAGAGAAGACTTACTGTGCTAGCCCTGATCCCTTTGGGCTATCTTGCTTGTTTTTCACACTTTCTTTCCCTCTGCCTTCCACTATGGGATGATTTAGCATGAATGCCCTTGCCACGTATAGGATACCTCTTAGTTTTCAGAACCTTGAGCTACAGGGATTTCAGTTCATTATAGATGACACAGACTCAAGTACAGTAGCAGATGTGAGCTGAAATGCTATGAGTTCAATGAGATTCAGATAGCAGAGGGAAACTGCAAGCATCTGGAAGCCAGGGCTCTCCTCATAGTGTGTGTGTGTGTTTGTGTGTGTGTGGTTTTCATCACGATACTGACTGGGTGATACACAACACTGTATTAAGTAGAAAGAACTCAATGACAAATCAAGTGGACCAGGTCCATGACCTCACCATTCACATTCTAGGGAGAGAAAACAGTCCAGGTAATGAGGCCAGTGCATAAAACAGTTGCAAGATGAAATAATGATTTATAAGAAAGAAACAGGCTGAGAGCAGCAGAGGGGACCAATATAGAGTGATCTGGATGGCTTTTAAGAAGAGGTGACATTTATGATGCCATTAAAAAACACAGAGAGCTCTAGGCAGCTCAGCTGGTAGTGTCTAGCACGTACAAAGGCCTGCCTTTTCTCTCCGGCACCACACCAACCTGGCCTGGCAGTACATGTCTGTAATTCCAGCTCTCAGTAGGTAAATGCAGGAGGATCAGAGGCTCAAGTGAGTTTTGGCTATATAATGAGTTTGGGGCCAGTATGGGCTCCACAAGACCCTATTTTAAAAGGAACAAAAAGAAATAGAGACTACATTGAAATTTTCCCCATTGCCACCAGGATTATATACAAATCAAGGCCATCAGAACCGGCCTCCACCTGACCTGCGTAGCCTGGCACCTCACCACCCTCCTGTCACACACGCCACCTCAACAAGCCTAGACACTTTTCATTCTTTTCAAACTTTTTTGGCTCAGTTCTCTGTGAACTGGCCCCAGTTTAAGCTGCTGGCTTGGATCTTTCTTTACCCCCTTGGGAAACCTTTCCTGGTGGCTTGTGATTGGCTCAGGGGCCCCTTCTGAAACAGCTTGCTTCCAGGCCTTTTAATACTCCTCTCCCTCCCAGCTGAAGCTAATCTTGCTCACCTGGAGATCCAGTCCCCAGAGGATGCTTGTGGGGGCAGGATGGGGGGGGCACTGCTGAATAAATGGATTTTGTCCACTGTACTGAAACTTTCAGCTTCATCTCCCTTTTTAGTTTTTAAAATACCTTCAAAAATGACCATATAATTGCTAATTTTCCAGTCTCATGGGGAAGGAAGGAAAGTGTGTTGAGTGTGCACTGTACATGTGTAATTCGTGTGTTTATCTTCTCTTTGTGCTGAAATTGTGCTTCCTAGCTAAATAAGGATCCTGAACAGTGTAGGACAGGGAGCTGTGACAGATGCCACTGTGACCAGACACCCTTGTGGTCCTTTGTGTCTATTTGGGGAAGAATATGTATTAGGATAGGGGGCCTCTTTGAAGCAGTTGCCTAGTAAGCCTAGAGAACAGAGGCAATTGAAGCATCCAGGCATACTTTAATCAAAACCCAAATCCCCACTGGGCATGGTAGATCAAGTCTATGATTCCAGCACTTACTGAGACAGGAGGATCACAAGTTCAAGACCAGACTGGGCTAAATAGTAAGACTCTGTTTCAAAACACCAAGCTGAAATGCCTAAGTTCCCTGCAGGCTCCTAGCAGAAAGACTTAAGTGTATTTCTGTGCTGACCTGGAATGGGGACAATATGACAGCTGGAACATTTGGCAGTATGCTTCATTTTCTCTTCTCTGCACACCCCCAAATTGCTTAAAAATGTAATTGATAGAAAATGCATATAAATTACATATTTGTGGGCTATCATGTGATCACTCAATATATGTACATTTTGTGATGTTTAAATTGGGGTAAACATGCCCGCTTCCTTAAATGTTTACCTTAAAAATAGTTTATTTTAAAGGTTATTTGCATGCAGAGGGTGGGGTGGGGTAGGGAGGATATGCGTATGTACGAGTGTAGGTGCCTGTGGATGGCAGAAGAGGACATTAGGTCACCTGGAGCTGGAGTTACAGACAGCTGTGAGCTGCCTGACTTGGGTACTGGGAACTGAACTAGGGTCCTCTGTAAAAGCAATGCATACCCTTAACTGCTAAGCCATATCATTCCAGCCCTGGCATTCATGTTTGTTATTTTATTTTGGTGCTGAGGATCTAATTCAGGGCCTCCTGTGCAGTAAGGATATGGTTTACCAATGAACCACATATCCCGAGCTTCTCTATCATTCTTTCCATGTGAAAACTTTCCTTCATCCTAGTTTCCTGAAACATCTAGTATGTCGGTGCTGTGTATAGTCACCCTTTCATTACAACTCGAACACATATCCGTCTTCACTCATTCAGGCTTAGCTTGGGGAAGGAAGCCAGGCCTGGTTCCGAAAAGGTTCTTAACTATTTCTCCTAATACAGGGAGTCATAACTCAAAGACATCCACCCAACTAATGATTGTAGACCTGAGGTGGGACATTCAAAGACATGAAGCTCAGAAAGAGAGAACTCCTGGGCGGGAGAGGCCGGTGACAGGGGTGTCACTTTCAGCTGTTGAGGTCAGGTGGGGACACCCTCTCCTCTGCTTCCTGAGATAGGCCTCACACCTGGCCAGCCACCACATTAAGAGAGCTCCTCAGCCTCAAATGAACCCTGAAACAACTTCTGGGAACGTCCAATAGGAACATCCGGAAAGAGCAGCTCTCTTTTGGTTGGGGCTGCAGAGAATGGGTGAGGAAGCAGGAGCTGCTTGCTGTCTGCCTTCTGGCAGCCACTAAGAGAAAGGCTGTCTGAGACCAAAACCAGCACAGCAGTAAGAAAAGCCAGGACTGGAGACTGTGGGGCTGGGTCCTGCTGACAACAGCCAAGCCGAACCCAGCCACACCTGGAGACACGGCCTTTGAGATTTCAGTTGAGTAAACTGCAAGTGGCATAAGCTATCTGGAGGTGTGTTTCATTCCTTGTAACTTCCAAATCTTGGCTAATGTTATCTGTCACTCATATGGGACTGCTGTGAAACTATGTACGACACTGTAATGAAAAAACTGGAAGCCTTCTGACTGCTCTTAACAATGTTAGGGTGGTGCTAATGGTAATATCAAGAGGAAGGGTGCCTTACCAGTACTCTTCCCCACCAGCCATGCATTTTTCGTACACAGGTCCCTCAAGCTCCCGTGGGCTGGGGAAGATGGCTTCATGGTGGATGATGATGGTTTTGATGACTTCATTGACATGTGCCTGGCAGGATACAGGGTCCTGCCCATCAGGGATGTGCATGAGGGTGGGCCCGAAGCAGATGGCCAAGTTGTAGGGATCCATCATGTTCTCATCACTGTACTGGGAAAGGCTAGGAGAGAGCAGGTATCCACTGTTCACCCAGAAGGCAAATCCTCCCCCACAATGGTTTCTTTCTTTCTGGGGGGGAAAGATGGACTCTACTCAAAAGCAGGAAGGGTCTATAGTCCGATTCATGACAGTAGTATTCATAAGAGCCTTGGGACTCCCCTCCCAAAGGAGGCAAGTCACAGAGGGCTCCCCAGCCCAGGTACTCACTGATTGAGGAAAGCAAAGAGGTATCTCATGACCACGATGACCACGCGGGGCAGGGTGATGAGGATCTGCTGGATTGGGTGCACCCTGTCAGCTGGGTTCTCCAGTTCTGTAAGGCACAGGGGGTTCAGGGTGCCTGTTACCATGAGAACAAGGCAGCAGACATTTCCAGGCCTCACCTCCTCCATCAGCTACATGTAGGGACCAGTCAACATGGCTCTACTCTCAGTTGAGATTTGAGTGAGAGCCTGGCGAGAGCCAACCAGAACAAGACAGGATGGGGGTTAGCCTACTCAGAACCTCTTGAAGTTGGCCTGGAGGACTGTGGAGAGACACACAGAAGGGTGCCTAGAACTTGGGTAGCAGAAAATCTGGAGCAGCCAGGACTTCCAGGAAAGAGCATCCTGCCTGGGGATCAAAGGAATGACACAGACCCCAGAGTGGACATGCTAAGTCAAAAAGGGAGGGCTCTAAAGTTCTCCAGTAGAAGAACTGACATATTTTGTTGTATGACACAGATAGTTTAAATTTCTGTCACTGGCAACCTTGGAGTCCTGGTAACACAGACAGGGATGGTTTAGTAAAGTGGCAGGCACCAGCCATAGCACAGGCCTGGCCCACCGAAGTCACTCAGAAAAGAACAGTGCAAACACAGGCTCCTCTTGAGTGACCTACTGACTAGATGGCTTGGCACATGCCTAGGACCGCACCTGGGATCTGTTCTCAGGTGAACCCTACACAGTCACATTCTGGTATTATGGCCTGGAAAGATAGAGCAGTACCTATGGAGTTGGCAACCCAGAATGAGGTCCTGATGCTGTGTACAGAGCCGACATGCTACATGTTGTGAGTGATGTTTTCCTTATAGAACCCCAGCTTCCTAAAGCCTTCATTCTCCTCAGTAGACAACAGCACAGAGCTATAGACACTCTTGCCTGCTTCTGTCCTTCCCCAGAGTCTGAAGATTATCTAGAGCCATGCTTCTCCAGGAGGTATTGTTGCCAAAGCTGGGGTTCTTGCTTCCTGACAAGGCATTGTATGGGGATGCATCACAAATGGAAGTCGATTCTGGCATCAGAACCCTCATGTCCTGACTGTGGAGGGCACACAAATAGATGTCGCCTGCCTTAAATTTCAATCAATTCCTCTAAGTCACCTTCAAGACCTGGCTAGAGGAAGCCTCACCCAAATCAGACCATAGTCAATTTTTATGCATAAGTAAATTCCACTGCCTCGCTACAAATCCTCTGGACCCTCTTGTCAGTCTTCCATGCCAGATACCCCCTCTGTGGCTATTAACTGCACTGTAGTTCTTAATGACATTTTTTAAAAATGACATATTTATCAGCCTTCTGCCTGCATGTATGCCTGCATGCCAGAAGAGGGCACTAGATCTCATTGTAGATGGTTGAAAGCCACCATGTGGTTGCTGGGACTTGAACTCAGGTCCTCTGGGAGAACGACCAGTGCTCTTAACCTCTGGGTCATCTCTCTAGCCCTTAAGGATTATTTAATTTAAAAAACTTATATTACTCTGTCATGAGGAAAAAATGAGAAACTTTTGTTATAATCAGGAGGTAACATACAAATATGTAACAATGGGCATACATTCTAAGACATGTTGTAGATAGTCTACCTGTAGTTTAATGGCACCCCGTTGTGTTTATTGAGCAATAGCTCCCTTCTGTGCTTTTCATTTCCAGAGTTGCTTTTACCTCCTAGTTGGCTGCAGTGTGTGTGTGTGTGTGTGGGGGGGGGATTTGAATAGGAAATCCTAGAAATAATGCCTAAATTTTAAGTAACCTTTATCCGGTATACTGCTATAACTGTTATCTTTCATTATAGTTAGTACCTTCCTGTGTCTATTTCATGAGGTAAAATTTACCACAGGCATATATGCTAAAGAGCTATGATACAGATGGAGCCACTATGGTTGGGATTTAGAATTTGGTTTAGAGTTTGGCATAGATCTTAAAAGATGGGCAGTAAGGAACTATTGAGGAAGCTGATGGACAAAGAAAGAAATCACAAGAGCTTAAGCATGTCCTCCCTTCTGTCCTACTTCTGGGACATGTCCTGAGTGCAAACATCCCCTCCATTGGTCAAGTACTCTCATGTCTAGCAGTGTAAAGATAATCTCCCAGTCAGATAACTATTACCATTTCTCTTGTCTGCTGACCTGATCCCTAAACTTTCCATGGATCTCTACTACCCAAGGGACAAAGCTGTGGGATCCTTCAAAGACATTCAGATCTACTTCTCTTGCTACATCTGACTGTACCAACCTCTTGCACCATGCATGCATTGCTGACCCAAGTGGTCCACTGTCCCCAACCCTTCCAGGCTTCCCTGTGTCCTCTCTTCTTGGCAGGCTTGCTCACATCCCTCCCCTAGGTCTACTCTAACCCCAGGTTGTCTTTGCTTCTCCTCCAAGCTCTGTTGTACCTAGGGAGTGCACCATGTCCATTAGTCCATTGTACCACCTATACAGCTGGGTCTTTAAGCTCTCTGAGGACCACACTTCTTTCATAATATCCCTCTCCTGTGCCAGATAGGATGAAGAGCCAGCCCGTCACCATCTACAAAGACCTGTGGAACAATGGGCCATCCACCTGGAAAATACTTACTAATAGTAGATATCAAATCTTGAAACCTTTCCTTAGGAAAGAGTGGGTTTTCCAGTCCTCGGAAATACAGTTTTAAAACACCAGCAACTGAATTGATATCTCGCTCATTTTGGTCATCCACGAGGGGGTCTTCACCTGTGTGGAGACAATGTTTTAGGCTGGTGAGGAAAGAGAATCTCTCTCCAATATTAGAAGATACTCTGTTCTCGGATGGAATAGGAGGCGACCTGGCCAGCCTGGACAGGAGGAAAAGAAGATGGATGAGACAAGCCTGAGAATCTGTGACCCTCAGTCTCTACATGTTTTAAATTCCTATTAGAAAATGTTCAAATCCTCAGAAAAGGGATAAGCATTCAATCGAGAATCCCCACTGCCCTTTATTTGCCTCTCTCCTGAGTCTTCTCTTTATTATATGGCTCAAAGATTTGAGAACTTTTGACATCATAATACATTCCTCTCAAGAATCAGGGTATTCTCAGCTAACAATGACAACTTTACCTAGCCCAAGAAAGAGACAATCCATCCAAAAATAACATCGCACACAGCCCACATTCAAACTCCACCCACTATGTCTGCCATGGAATTTTGTTTTCCAAATGTAAGCGATATTCTGAGTTCCCTCAATTCATTTGGTAGTTTCATTTTGTTTTGTTTTGAGACAGGGTTTCTCTGTGTAGCCCTAGCTGGCCTGGAACTAGTCTGTAGACCAGGCTGTCCTTGAACTCACAGAGATCTGCCTGCCTCTGCCTCTTGAGTGCTGGGATTAAAGGAGTACACCATTCTGCCCAGCTGTATTTCCTTTTTGTAACAAACATGAGACTTTGTAACAAACAAAGTGAGATTAGAAGTCCTGTGAGCTCCAGAGAGCCACTTGTCTGGGTTCCCAACACTGGGGTTTCAGAACCCTACTGCTGCTCCTGGTTTCTCCATGGATTCTGGGCATCTGAACTCAGGCCCTCATCCCCTCAGCCCCCAAAAACAGATTTAAAGTTTCTCAGAGAGAAAGCCCATTTTTTTACCCTTTCCTTTCCATCTTACACATCACAATTTTCTTTAGTCTGACTTGTCTGCTGTGTTTCCTTCTACAGCAGATAAGCAAATACATGTACAGTCATCCCTACTCACAAGTTGCACATCCGAGGATTCAACAAAAGCTAATGAAAATATTTTAAAGAAAAGATTGCCTCTGGGGGTTAGGGGGATAGACCACTGGGTGGCTTGCTGCACAGCATGAGCTCCCGCGTTTGATATGTAGCATCCATATACAAAGAGAGATGTGGTAGAGTGTGTGTTATCCAGTACCGAGGAGGGGCAGATGGGAGAATCCCTACAACTCATAGGCAAGCCAGTTTAGCCAATCAGCAAGCTCCAGAATCAGTGAGCAGCTGGGTCTCAAACACATAAGATGAAGAAAGTAAACACTTAATGTTGACTTCTGGCACACACACACACACACACACACACACACACACAAACAAGAAAGAGAGAGAGAGAGAGAGAGAGAGAGAGAGATAACCTGCACTAAATCCATGAGAACTTTTTTTTTGTTTCCCTAAACAACAATTTAACCACCACTTATACCACTTACATGGTGTTTTCATTGTGTTGAGCATCGTGAATCATCTACAGAGGATGGGTGTATGTGCCTACTGTGTGGGGGTCCATAGAAATGCTACATTTCAGAAATGCACTTGAGCACTATTGGTTGTCTGTCTTCTAGGGTGCTTCTTGAGCCAGCACTCTAAAGATGAGAACAGCTGTCTGTGTTCTTTACTGACCCTTACTACTTACACAGAATGTCATTCACTCCTACATAAACTTGTTCCTTAGCTTCAACAACAAATCCTGGAAATCTCTCTATGTTACTTCCCAGAAGCCTTCTCTCTTTCTCATAGTGGTGAAGAACCATGTCACATAGAGAGATCACACTTCACTTGGCCTCTTACAGGTCTACATGGAACTTAATTTTCAAAGTATAATTATTTATTTAGTTATTTGTGTATCTATAACAAAGCACACCCATGGAGGTCAGAGGACACCTTGCAGAAGTCGATTATCTCTACTATACAGAACCCAGGAATCAAACTTGGGGCATTAGACTTAGAAACAAGTGCCTCTATCTACTGAGCTGTACCACCAGCCCCACATTTGACTTCTTTCAGTGTCTTGCTGTGACAAACACTGCCATGGTGAATGCCCTGCATGTGTGCACTTGTATTGTGGAGGCCAGTCTCCTCTATGTTCCTGAAGTGGACACACAGGGTCATCTTGGGTGTGGTTTCTCACCTATACTCAAAGCCCTCTCTTTAGGAGGGAGGGTAACATTTTGTACTCCTGCTAGTGACATCCTCTTGAGAAGGCTGTCTTCTCCAGCTCTGCCCATGGCACACTGCCAGTCTTTTGAATTTTTGTTAGTTGGACCAGGAAATATGGCATTTCAGAGGAGAGGCTCTCTGCAGGGTAACTGGGGGCTGCTAAGCTGGTCTATTACTGGGAATTTTCCTGGGGGAGGTGAAAGCAAGCAGAGAGTAATCTAACACCTTGCTGAAGGTGTTGAGGGAAGTTTGCACTAACAGGCAGAACACCTGTGTGTGTCTGGCAAGCAATGAACAGATCTGGGTACCCAACTGGGATCTCCTTCCTCTGCTTTCAGAGGAAGGGGATATGTATCACTGGCAGTATCATCTAGTCGCAATATGTTTGAGTGCCAACCAGACAAAGTCTCTTTCCATTCTGTACTGGGGCTTGCAGCTTACAGAGCATGAGCCAGAGGACATCCCCCACCTGCCTCCTCAGCAAGTGCCCAACCTGAACGACTGTATGAGGCAGCCCAGGCACTGGTGTTCCCTAGGTTAACCTCTCAGATGGCCCCACCAAGGAGGTAAGAATGTTTCTTCCATAATACTTTCTTATGAGGAAGAACACATTTAAAATAATTGCTTGATTAACATGTTAACTTTCTATATGTGTACATACACAGATATATACATCATGCTTACACAAAAACACACATCATCATCAATTCTTGCCCATCTTCCAGAAGGCACTAAGTTCCTGAATGGAATTGCCCCAACCATCCATGCCTCTGGTCTTCTGCAAGACCAGTCTGTCTGGGACCAGGAATGACAATTCAAAGATCATGAAGATCATGTAGATGGCTTTATCTAGAAAGATAACAAGAGCTAATGTTCCAGGTAAGCCTAATGGAAAGCTATGTCCCACTAATGAATCCAGAGACAGTGCAGTGTGTCTTCCCAAAGAACAAGGCAGCAGGGAGAGGGAGAATCATTTTGGAATGAGGAGAGGTAGAGAGAAATCTACTACAAATATAGAAGAAAATAGGGATTTTTTAAATTCTTTTTTTCTCTTTCTCCTTTTCTTCCTTGCCTTTTTTTCCTTTCTTTGTTCTTCCTTCTTTCTTTTTCTGTGGCTGTGATGTGGGTCAGGAGATCCCTACTAGATGGGGACCCAAGGCTTGAGAAGAGCAGGAAATTCCTTTCACTCACTTGTCATCCCTACAAGGTACCAAAGCAAGTGACAGGAAGTGCTGACCTCAGATGAGAGCTGGGTGAGGATGCCCATTGCCATAAGCTCACCAACAGAGAAAGAGAACAGGGAAATATTGGGGTGAGGTCCTGCCAGGGTGACAGTCCTTTCCAAGGAACTCACCAAGGTAGTCAGTGCAGGACACAGGCAGCTCTATGCGATGGGATGAGCCACAGAGAATGGAAACAGGGAAGGTTCTAGAATAGTGTTCTGTTCATTTACAAAACTGAGGATTGAGGGACTGTGGTGTCAAAAGGAGTAAGGAGTAGATTCTGGTCTGTTTTATCAGTGACATCAGGAGAGGCTGGGGCGATGAAGAATGACACTGACTTCCTGGCCTTTGCACATCTTGTTCCCTTAGCTTGGATGCCTTCCCTTCCCTTGGCTTCCTCTGGGCCCTGTGCATGAAGCCTCAGCTTAGGCACTTCCTCCCTGGAAGCCTCCCCTGACTCTTCTGCACTCTTTCCTCTATCCACTGAGGATCAGGGGCTCCCATAACAACCAGTGCTCACTCCATTCTGGCTCAGACAGGCCATCTTCTTATTAACCTGGTCTCCTCACTTGTAGGGACAGTTACATTGTATTTCCAGGCCCTGGCTATGGTCTTGTACAGTGGAGGATTTGCTGCATGATTGCTGAATGAATTAATGACTGGCAGCTGCTAAAAGCAGCAGTATTGGGGCCTTCTGGGGTTAAATGCCTGACATCCTCAAATGTTCTCCAGAGAAAGAAGCTTCCCTGTCTGCCAGGAGGCCACTGAGCACCACAGCCAGCCAACTCAATACTGGGTTGTACCCTAGACTGTAGAATTCTTCTTCCACCCTGGAGCCAGACATGCTCTATAGTAGAACCAAGGATATGGGAGGCAGAGGTTTCACTCCTCCAAGGAAGATAATAAATGTGGGAACTGGATGGGTGGAAGTCTAATACTCACTTGGAGTTCAGCTGATGGCATTAAACTGTACACTCCTAAACCAAGGAAGCTCACAAAAACAAACAAACAGATAAGAGCATGCCTTCTAACCAGACCTGATGACCTGATAGTTTATGCTTGTAATCTGGGCACTGAGGAAGCTGAAGCAGAAGGATTACAAAAAGATCAAGGCTATGTAGTATGCTCCAGGCTGGCTGAGTATCAAGAAAGGAAAAGAAAAAAAAATGTGTTTTTCTTTCTCACTGTCCACTGGGATGGGATGGGATGGGATGGGATGTGCTGCTGGGACTTGACTCTGGGGTCAGAGTCCTCAGCATCAGAACTACCCAGAGAATAAGAACGTGAGTCAGAATGAGGAGCGTTGTATTACATGTCTTTCCAAAATGGAGTGAAACTGGAAGTGGGATTCAGTGTAGCTTGCCTGCTACTGTGCTCTTCTTCCTGTCCCTGAACTGAGATGCCCAATTGCCAGTGCTAGGCTTGGCTCTAGAACCAAGGATTGAGATGTCTGAATGTGTTTCCTTAAATAAAAAGACCTGGATTTCCAGTTCTACTGTGGCAGTAATATAGGCACTGTGCAGGCAAAGGCAGACATTTGAGAGTTGAGCTTCTTATGGGCAGTGGGTCCTTCCTTTGCAGGGAAACTGTCACTGGCTACCTGTCCTTATCAGCAATTCTGAGGCCAAAGGAGGATGCACTCAGTCAATCACGTGTTCCCATCCTGTCCTTGGAAGGGGACAGGAAAATATATGCTTGATTCCTCCAATTGTCTAAGTTGCCAAACAAAGGAAACACAACCAGTGTATTGAAAAAAACAAAGAATTGGACTATTCTAGAAGCAACTCTTCATCTTCTAACTTTCCTAATAAGTAGGTTCCTTTATTCGTAGAAACATGACAGACTTCTTTCTAGGTTCTTCCTCCCAGACACCACTGCAAAGTCCACTGGGCAGTCACCAGTAAGAAGCTGTAATGAAGGATGAGCATCCTTTGTCCACAGGATGTCAACTTGACCCAGATAGAGTTATTTGGGAAGAGGACCTCAACTGAGAAAATGCCTCCATAAGACCATCCTTAATTAGTGATTAATGTGGGAAGGCCCAGCCCATTGTAGGTGATGCTATCCCTGGAAGGTGATTCCGTGTTGTATAAAAAAGCAGGCTGAGCAAGGAGGCCTCAGCAAGAGGCCTCTATGGCCTCTTCAGTTCTACCTTCAGGTTCCTGCTTTGAGTTTCTGCCCTGATTTCTCCCAATGATGAAGTGTGACCTGAGTCCTAAGTCAGAGTAAACCCTTTCCTCCTCAAGTTGCTTTAGGTCATGGTATTTTATCACAGCAATAAAAACCCTAACTAAGACAACAGGCCCAAGGTGATAGTAGTTCATGATAACCTGGACAACCTGAGACCCTAGCTCAAAACATAATGAAAAGCAGGATGGGGAGATGGCTTAGTTGATGAAATTCTTGCCATATATAAGGACTTGAGTTTGATCCCCTAACTATATCTGTGTAAAAAATAAAGTCAAAAATGCACAAAAATACCAAAAAAATCCAAAAAATAAAAAACCCCAAACCAGTCAGGCACTGTAGTGTGACCTTGAAATGCCAGTACTGAGGAGGTAAGGGCAGTCAGGTTCCTAGGGCTTGCTGGTCAGCTGCCCTATCCTAGTTGGTGAGCTCTAGGCCAGTGAGAGGAACCTTGACTCAAAAACCACGGTGGTAGCACCTGTGGGATGACAGCTCTGACCTCCACAAGCTGTATGCTTTGCACACACACACACACACACACACACACACACACATTCACAAGTGCTTATGTATACCTGTACATACACTTATACTCACACAATCATGTAAACACACACAGTACGTGGAAAGTCCGGCATGAAAACTCACACCTGTAATATCAGCAGTTGGAAACTAGAGACAGGAGTATTAGAAAGAGTTTAAGGCTAGCCTAGACACTATCTCAAAAATAAAATAAATAAAGCAATTAAAAAAATATCAAACACTAAAACGGGTGGAGTCAGAAGCTTTGGGATTTTTTGGTATCTTGAGGTAAGATCAAATATCTACATAAAAATCCACCTGAGTTGCACACACAGTCTGATGGTAATTTGACAAGGTATCATTTGTGTAGCTGCATCTTGGCTACATCTGTCCCATGAAGTCAAGTGTGGAGCTTTCCATTAGTGTTACTTCAACACTCAAATGTTTGGATGTAGAACATGGGGTTAGGAATGCTCAGTATGCAGTAAAATGGAAAGGAAGGAGAACTGGATGCTTAGAGGAAAACTGTTTAAAAAAAAAAAGACTTGGAGTTTACCAATTTCTGTGGTGTAAATACTCCCAATATGGCTGATTTCCAGTACCATCACCATGCCATGGAATACAAAGTTAAGAAGAGTATGAGCATACAGCCCTTGAAAGACACTGTGGGTTCAGGGCCCTTTTGCACTACTGGCTCTGAGACCTATGCTAACTCTGGCTTTTCCTTCCCACAAGCTTGAGATGTTCAGCCCACACTCACCTCTCTCAAAGGAATTCTTGATATCATTGACTTCAACCTGAGACCCTGGAACTCTGAATATCCCCTGTTGCTGGAGTCCTAAAAAAGAAATAACAACACAAGCAAACAACAAATGTAAATAACACCATTCTAGAGTTCATCTGGCTATTGGACTTATTGGAGAGTCTCTCCCATGCTTACCTCTTCCTCCTTCCATGTTTTCTAGTAGCTGTTCCTGGTGACAAGCTCCTAGCTGAAACCCCTTGACAACGAACTACAGCTGGCCCAAACACTCAGACACATGCAGAGTCTCATGTCTGTGAACTTGCTCCTAGGTCTGAAGGAAGATGCTATCAACTATCCTTTCCCGCCCACTTAGCTAAATTTTTGCCTTAAGAAAAGCTAGACTTCCGAGTACATCCTGGCCTGGATTGGGGAAATCAGAGAGTTCAAGGCATATCTCAGTGGCAGAGTGGTTTGTCTCGTGGACACAAGGCCCTGGGTTAGGTCCCCAGCACCAAAAATTATTTAATACAATAAATTGGTAAGCTGGGCAGAATTGCTCATATTATAATCCCAGTATTTTCAAGGCTTGAGGTAGGAGGATTTTACAGAGTTCAAGGACAGCCTGGGATACAAAATAACACCTCTTTCCAAGAAAGGAAAAAGGGAGAGTGTGGACCCAATAGAGTCACACTGTTCTTTGTTCTTCCTTCTTCTTCTTCTTCTTCTTCTTCTTCTTCTTCTTCTTCTTCTTCTTCTTCTTCTTCTTCTTCTTCTTCTCCTTCTCCTTCTTCTTTTTCTTCTTCTTTTTAGAACAAGTTTCTATGGTTTCTATGAGGCGATAGCACAGTGGAACCCTTGACACCTAAGGTGTCCCATAACAATTGCAAATTGCAGGAATCAGAGGGCCTGCCTCTCTCAGATGAAAATTACTGTAGACACCGGGTACCTTTCCCTGTCTCAGTTGTTTTGGGTAGAACAATTCTCCATGCTACAATTTATTGTTTCCCCGTAGAAGTAAAGGTTTAGTGGACATTTAGCATGGACAAGCTATATGTTTTGGTTTTTTTTTGTTTTTGTTTTTTGTTTGTTTGTTTGTTTGTTTTGTCCACTTATTTAAGCCTTTGCCAATGATGTTAGTCACAAGATGGCTAAGGACTGACACAACAGCTTCTAAATCATCTTCATGTGTCATGCTCACTGTTAAACAAGGTATGCACCTGGATATTTAAGTTGTGACATGATTGTGCCCAGGCTAACCTCGAACTTACTAGGTAGCCCAGGTCAGCCTCCAACTCTTGGTGGTCCTTCAGCCTCAGTCTTCCTAATGCTGAGATGACAGGCATATACAACCATGAGTGTAACTTCTACCACTCCACAGTCTTCTCCCATCTTTCTGGGTCATTGCTAACCACCATACTGCCCTTCCTTCTACCTACCGTCCCCCATTCTTCCTACCCCAGCTGCACAGCTGCTCTCCTTGGGGATCTCCCCCCTCTTTAGTCAAGCAGCCTGGTCCCAAAGTCATTATCTATCCTCCTTTTAATTAGTTTCATGGCAGTGTCACTATGAGAAATTACATTATAGGCTACTATATCCATGAGTTACTATATTCAGTGACTCAACTAACAGTTACATCTGTCCTAGACATGTATAGATTACTGTTTTACTAGTCCCCAAACAATATGATTATTTGTTTTTACATAGGATTTGGTCCTATCTGTCTCTCTAGGTGGCTTACTGTCTATGGGAAGATTACATGGGTAATGTGTAAACGCCACAGCATTTTACACAATGGACCTTAGAGTCGGCTGATTTGAAGGTCTGCAGTGGTCCTAGATCTAATACATAGAGATGCTAATGGGTTATTACAATTCTTTTCCTGCTGTTGACTTCCTTGTTCTCAGAATGTTAGCCCTGCAGGAATTATAAGGTGCTTGCCTCTATCGCTCCTTCATTCCTCACAGCCAAAATGGATGCCTATTATGTTTTGAGGTTTAAATACAAGCTGTCTTCTGATAACACCATGGTTAACAAATTCCTGCCACCACTCCCTTCGTGGAGTTTACAGCCTATTAACCCAATTGACTCTGAGTAAAGACAGAGGTGGAATTGCCCTGCTGTCCGTACTATAGTTGCTTCACCATGAGCTAAAATGCTGGGTCCCTCACACAACCTTCCTTCTCTCGCCCTGGACACAGACATGCAGACTCTATGTCTTAGTTCTGAGTAACAGCCATTTCCTGGAGAAGAGCAAGGACAGGAAGTCTTCACTTTCTCCCAGAACAGTCCAGCACCTATTTCACAGTGAACTGAGCACATTGAGCTGCGATGGTGCTTACCATATAAATTGATGAAGCGGATACAGCTCTCCACTACAAGTGGTATAGCTTGTCCTGAATCCTTAAGAAAGAAAAAAAAATGTGAGTTTTATCAGGCTTGGCATCCATAGGCAAAAGATATTGCAAACAAGATGCCCAAGTCAAGCCAGAAGATTAGTATCATGTGATTAGTAGGAAAACAAGCAAGGAACTGCTAAGTCTAGTCTCCAGGAATAGTTACCACACAGCCTTCAGTTAAGTGCAGCAGAAGGCATAGCTAGGATAAATTCAAAGAAATGCTCTCTCTTCTTACCCAGCTGGCAAGGAACTGGGCTCAGCTTGACAGGCACACTGGGGGCAGGAAAGGTGGAAACCAGTGTGGAGTCTGACCTTCAAAGATGACTTGCCTTTTCCCAACTCTGCTTTGCCCAAACTCAGCATCTTTCCCCAGGACTTGGGGACAAAGAGGCCGGATCAATGCCTCTCCCTATTACTGAGGTGTCTCATATCAGAACTGAGAACACATTGTGGGTGAAGAAGGCCTAGCCCTTACAAGCCCTGAGAGGTTCTAAGAAGGGAAGGAATCTTCCCTTCTTATTCAGGTAAATATTTTGCTCAACAGTAGGCATGGTACATGGCGATGCTCTAAAAGATGTTGATATCAGACATTGGCCATCTGGTGGCTTACCTCAATTAAAAAGGCCAAATAGGGCATAATTTAAATAGTTGTATCTAGGATGTGAAAGGACATTCAATTACACCTTTCTAGATTAGTCTACAGTTCCTAGTGGTTGGGCAAGAGTCAGTTTTCTTTCAGGGTTCTAAAAGTAGGTGACCTGTTGTTACTTCAGGTCATAACATGAGTACCATTTACAAGACAGAACAAAACTTTTTTTTTTTTTTTAAACAGGGCCATATTTAACCACTAGTCTACCCAGAAGGCTAATAACTTGGTGGGCTGTTGCCTTTGTCACACCCCCCCCTCCCATCTCTAGAAGGCATTGGATCTACTGGTTGCATAGGGCTTGTGGGCCTAGCTAGTAAATACCTGGTTCCTGGTTCGAGCATTTCTTCTTCCTCTGATAACAAAAAAAGAAACAGGCAGCAAAGCAGGAGAAAAAGAAAAGATTATGCAGGAGTAAGATCAGTTAGAGTATGCAGATCCTTCAGAGTCCGTGAATGCCAAAATGCAATGGCAGCCAGCAATGGTCCTGGGACATTTTCCCAATAGCCTGCCCACGGGGAGGGGCCTCAGCCTTGGAGTCTCCTAGGACTTCTGGGGCAGTCCCCAGCCAGCCTTCCAATAGGCTGCCTAGCCTCTTTCCCAGATATCAGTGATGGAGGGGCCTCTTTCATTCCTTGTCAATTTGTAGGAAATGTGTGTTAATATCCTTCCTGGGTCCATGTCTAGTTTCTCTTCAACACCAGGGATCCACCAATGAGCAAGAGTCCACTGAAGACCTACAAGGCTAGCCCATCTGCTCACAGAAGGGATCCTTCATGTCTATTGTAAGCTGCTTCCTAGAATTCATCTCTGGAATCCTCATTTTCAGACAGATGCTCTACTTTACAAGATCTGCTTAGACAGGATACAGCAGGGTATACCAGATTCCAGACTCCAAACACACCCAACACCTTGATAACCTTCTCTGTGTGGAAGAATGACTCTGCTCTCCTTCCCAACCTCTTACTGTCACCCTGGCACTGAGACCCTCCTGGAACACAGAAGCTGGGAAGGATGAAGTTGAGGGTATACTGACGCCTTTGTCTCCACCTTGAGAGAGCCTACCTGACGTTTCTGGTTCTGTGGGCAGTGACTCAAGCGTCTAAGTGGGAGCTGAGTCTCACTCTCACCCAAGTTCAGTGAAGAAGCCAAGCTGATTAAGATACATGTGCCTTCCTGAGGGACAGTATTCCAATCCTGCCATCTCAACAATTGGGATTTGAGTTGCTATGATGTCAGCTAAACTCACATGACTTCCAGAACCCAACAATAGCCTGGTCCAAAGGACTCTTGAGATGGTGTCCTAAAATTAATAATAGACCAGGCTTAAATAGTGCCAGGAGTGTTCTAGAAACATACATGAAGCAGCTCATTCTATGCTCTCCTAAACTCACAGGGCAGAAGATCACTCTCATTTCATGGAGGCAAGACAGGGACTCTCTACCCATCCCACAGGCGGGCCTTCTGGGCTTTGTGGTGGACATAAATGGAGTCTCCTTAAGTTTGAGAGGAGAAAAACACCAAGTTTTTGGTTTTTTATAAGGGGTTGGCTCACAAGAGTCAGGGAGGCTCCTAAGTCTGGCTCCACAAACATTTCCTTATAATTAACTTGGAGCTTCTCTTTTTGTCCGGCTGAGGCATCATGATCACAGCAACACGGTGGGATTGTTTGACCAAAAATCCTTTCCTAGACCTGGATTTTCAAAGCTGAGGACTCCATTGTATAGTCAGACAGTGTGAGGATTAGAATAGAAACTTCAGTTCTACTCTTGCCAGTTGAAGGAGGAGTAACTACAGATGCTGCCTTTCACTCTCTGGACTCTGGAATCCTTTAGAGTATGTCTGTGCCATGTGGAGCTTTGTGATGCTCACAGTAGGTCCAGAGCTGAAGGTGTTGAGCTTCACTGATAGGAGGAAGCCCAAGTGCAGAAGGAGCATAAAGACATGCTGTTGTGTTTCACAGCCTGCCTGCTCTTCCCTAGCCAAATGGCTATTAACCCTTCAAGTACTCTGACATCCACCCCAGTTTCCACCTCAACAGAGCTGGGTTGTCCCTCTTTGGACGTTTTTCTCAGGGCCAGCTGACCAGTGTCACTGTACCATACTTCCTCTTGCCATTTTGTACCTCCAGTAGTACCACACAGCTGAGCTACTGAAGCTTGTGTGTGACATAGTGATGGTGACAAGAGAGTGTTCGTGTGTGTGTGTGTGTGTGTGTGTGTGTGTGTGCACGCGCGCGTGCGCGCGCGCTCATGTGGCCAAAGCTCAATCCCGTATGTCATTCCTCAGACACCAGCCACCTTCAGTTTGAACTCTCCAATTAAGCTAGGCTTGCTGGCCAAGGAGCTACTGGCATTTATCTGATTCCCTAGTGCTAGGATTCCAAGTGTGCGCCACTATTCCCAGCTTTTTAACACAGGTTGTAGAGATTGAACTCATGTCCTCATGCTTGCATGATGCACCTTGTAATTACGATGTCATCACCTGCGCCGTGTGGAGGTTATAATTCTGGTGGACCAAAGTATCCAATCTAACAGGAAGTTTTGGAACCAAAGATAAAGGCTATGCAACAGGCTCTAGAGATGGTTAGCCAAAACACCATAGGGGGCATGGTGATGTAGAAGAATAGTAAGATGGCTTCCCAAAGTAACCCACTGATGGGGCAAACAAACACTCATGGAGTTGAACAAGGTCTAAAGTGTTGGCCGGGTGTACAGTCAAGTTGCACTAGAAAGATATTCATTTCCACTGAAGATGTGGCTTTCAAATAGTGTCAAATGAGAGTCAGTTCCTTCCAAGTATACTAACTGATCTCTCATTTCCCAAGATCAGAGAGACTCAGGGGAGGAGTCCCCATCTCAGATCTCATTGCATCTTTCCCTCCTTCAGGGACTCCCGTCCTGCTCCTCTCTTATCTTTCCCCATCCTTTCAAGCCCCTGGCAAGGCAACCTGGGCCCCAGCTCACAGCTCTTCTTGCTCTGAATTGCAACAGCATGTTCCTGTAGGACTTCCCATGTGCCCTGCCTTTGCAGCCTGGGGAGTAGCTCAGCCAGAAGCAAGGGTGAGTGAGAAGGAAGTACAGGGGAAGACAGGGCTGATAGAAACAAAGCACTCTTTTGACATAGCCCCACCTGCCATGACCCACTGAGCGGCTCCCAGTGAGTCACACAGTTCCCGGGGGACCTCTAATTCGGGGCCTTCGTTCCTATGAAGTATCCTAAGGCACCCCCCATTGTCCTTGTTCAGGGGAAATCCCTCCTTCTCTCTCTAGCTCTTCTGTTCTGTTCTGAGAACTCAGTCTATAGGCAGAGGTAGTCCTTTGACCTAGGGTCCTGCTTACCAGACCTATCCACGAGGCTGACATCTGCATGTCTGTAGCCCTTCTCTGTCCTCCAGGTCTAGCAGCACCCTGCCAGAGGACAGAGCTGGCGTATGGGACAGCTCCTGTAACTCCAAAATCATTACTGATGCCACAAGACTATACCCTTCCTTCCCCTGACCTTTATCAGTCCCCTTTTCTGCAGCAATGGTCTTTATTGGCTGGTGGTGGGCTTTCAAATAACTGGCGAAGACCTCCCTTCTCTTTTCCCAAGAACACATCCTGACTCTAACACCATTTTTGCATTGTTCCGTTTGATCCTGGATGCCTTGATCTTACACCCACTGGGGGTGGGGACAGGAAAAATAAGCTCACTTAGCTAAAACACTTAAATTTTTAACTTAAGCTCAATGTCAAGGGTTAACCTGACATTTAGAAGGACTACCTCCACCCTACTCCCACATCTCAAGTCAACCACCAAAAGCTAAATTAAGTGGAAGGAACTCTTCTTATGAAAACACTACGGCTCCCATGCTAATAGATACGTAGTTAACAAACTGTAGTTGCCGTGTGTAGAAACCCATAGGGGCTGTTTTTGTGCTGTTCTCAATCAGCCTCCTACTGCAGGAGGAGGGGGTGAAACCGAGTAATAGGGTTTCCTCAACTGCCCTTCTGGTGTTAGGACTGCAGCTCCTGCATCAATGACTTCAGCTGGCTGGGACCACTGTGGTGACAGCCCACCTCTTTTCTGCTGGAGTCATCAGACCCCTCCCCATACAACTGAGAACAATGAGTGGCCACTTAGAGGCCATTAGACAGAAGCAGAATTCTCCAATGGAATGCCTCATTGAAGCCAAGAATAGATCACAGTGAGAAGCTAGCTCTGTGGGACCTGGCTAAGAGGTTGACAGAGCTGTTAGCTGGAAGGGACAGGGAGAAGAGAGGCTGCCATTACTTTGGACTCATTCGCGGACTCCATGGCTCCCCAGCAAGTACCTTAATGAACGCTTCCATACTGCCGTTAAAGAGTTTATGGCTATACACTGAAAGAGGCCTAGGTCTCCTCATTTTCTGTGGTTTAGGGGGAAGACAGGGGGGCCTAGGGGAAAATGGAACAAAAGAAATCAAGAAAGCAACCAACATAAACATACCACTGGGAGAGGTGCTCTTCAAACCCACAACTGGAGCAAAATACAAAACACAGCGGGGAGCCTCTGGCCCCCAAAACACTGGTTTTCCATGTTCCATCTGAAGGCCTCTGGATGTTTTAGATCTTAGTTTATCCACAATGCCAAGCAGGAGCAACTCTCACAAAACACATATGCTTTCTACATTATGGGGAATGAGATGACTCCAAGAAGGCCCCTGCAATGTCAATCAGAGGCTGACATCTTGCAGATCAGATGGGGGGGGGTCAGGAGTGGGAGGTGTCATCTGTAGCCCAAGAAAGCAAGAGACTTTCAAACATAACCAAGAGGGTTAACTTTCATAATTTTGGCTTAAATCTATCACTAAGGCCCAATTCCCAATATACTGGGGGGCACTGTCTTCCTAATGCCTCCTGGCATTTCAAAGACATATGACTCATGTTTATTGCATAGATCTGAGAGCCAGACAGCTAGATGCCAGGAGGCAAGCTGCAGCTTCTTTAGGATCCGTAGGTGGTCTGGGATGTTATTATCCCACTCATCAATCAAGTACATTTTTGATTGGAGCACTGTCAAATCCATTATCACACTTAACCCAGTATCTTCCCATTACACATTTACAGAAATTAAGGCCCAGAGAGAGCATCAGTCAGACCCACCTCTATCCCACTTCCTCTCCAAATCCAGTTTTTTGGAGGGGCTTTGTTTTGTTTTGTTTTGTTTTTATTTCAAGTCATAGGCATGGCACTGGGACATCTTGTCATTTTAAACTGCAGACTCATTTGCCCTATCAGTCCTTGTCACAGGGGTCAAGTTGAAAGTGTCTTGCTTTGCTTTCAGATCTCCGTTCCCTGTGTTCTGCTGTTATCCACAGGGAGGGGAAACCTCATACCACAGTCCACCAGGAACAATGAAATGGCCACAGACACTAGACCCATGTTCATAGTTGCTCACCATGCATAAGCCTGGGTTGGCTTATTTGCTCATTTCACTACATACACTGGCCTGATTCACTGCTGCTGGCCTTTAGGGAAACATTAGGAGGAAGCACCCTTACCAAACAAGGCAGCTCATTCTCAAATGGTTTGGTTCAAACTTTGGAAGCAACAAGCACATACTCAGCCAGGCAGAAATATTTCTATATGAGACATAAAGATTTGCCCCTTCCCCAAGTCTGGATTGATTTCTGTATATGGGCAAGAATCTTGTTTGCTTGTTTGTTTCTGAGACAGGATCTCATGTAGTGCAGGGTGGCTTCTAACTTGCTATGTAGCCAAGTTCCACTTCATATTCCTGATCCCCCGCCTCAGTGTTAGAATTATAGGCATGCACCTCCACGTGGGTTTTATGTGGTGCTAGCAATTGAACTCAGGTTCTCATGCATGCTAAGCAAGCATTCTACTAACTAAGGTACATACCCAGCCCACAGGGAAGAATAATATGGACTGTGGAACCAATCAAGATGAATGAGGGCTGCCCTGCCTCTCTCCCATGGGTTTATTGCACTCATGTCCTTTAGCAATCCAGCCATGCAAGACACTTTAGCCAAGTCCTCCTGGATATTTAAGTGTTGAGCAAAGGCTGCAAACTCCAGGACATGCATGGGCAAAGACAAGTTGAGTCCAAACAGCATGCCACCCAATCAAGGAAAAAAACAAAAACAAAAACAAAACAAAACAAAACAAAACAAAACAAAACAAAACAAAAAAAACCCCAGCACAACAAGCAAGATTATCTCCAGCCCATCTTGGAGCTGTGTGAATTTGGTTAGCTAAGTCCATGTCATTTTCTTTAAAAATATATTACAACTTTTTTGAGGATGTGTGAAAACAGGGAGGGGGAATCTCATACAACGGATATGCTTTTGTGTTTTCAAATGTAAAAGACAAAAGAAATTTTGTAAAAAAATGTGACACAAAGCCATAGGATGCAAATTTAGGGATTAAGGATAAGGAGGATAGCAATGTCGCCATTTGTTTTTGTAGTACTTTGAACTCCAGGGTCACTTCTTTATCTCGCATGGCATGATTAGCCTCCTCAGGAGCCTGCGAGGCAAAGGAGCCCACAAGAGATTGAGAAATTTGCCCAAGGCCACCCAAACGGGATCCATCAGGAGCTGGGAGTCAATGCAGTTCCCCAAATCTGATAAAGACACAGAATCAAAGCTCTAGGGCACCCAGTTGGGGGGTTTTCATAAGAGAACTCATAAGGGTTTTGTTTTTTAATATTTTGCAGAGTAAAATAAAAGGAAATAAGCGTAGAGTATGCTTCCCCATTTTCCCAGCCAAATCCAGAGTGTAAAAGAAAATGAAGTCATAATGGCATAATGTGCCCCCCCCCACGTGATGCATTGGGTTCTGCCTGGGGTCTCTGACAAGGAAACATAGCTATCCCAACTTTGAACAACATCAAATCTGTATCAACTTACGGGAATGCTGGGTGGGGCACAAAGTGGGGAGCAGGGGGACAGCTCAGCCAAGGAAAGTGGGGCAGCCTAAGCCTTCCATCTCTTCTGCCGCTCAGATGCAGAGCAAAAGGGAAAAAAAGGAAGAAAGAGAGAAGCCGGGAAGACAGGAACAGAGAAGGCCACAGAGGGTAGGGAAAGGAAGCCAGAGACCAATGTCCCCTTTCTGTCTTTCAGCTGGGATGAAAATTAGCATATGCTGGCAACACAGGCATGGCCTCAGAATCAGTCTGTGACCAAAAGCAAGTGATTAAGAATTTCCCTAAACATTCCAACAGATGGGGGTACCACACTGATGTTCAAGGGCAGGTGGGCTCTTAGAAGCTGGGGTCGAATATGCCCTGAGTTGCATCTGATTGGTCATAGCATCGACTAGTTCTCCTCTAATCAGGACTGGAGACTCTTATCAACCTGGTTAAGGAGGCCAACCCCTCTTCAAATCATCACGATTAACAACTGGTGTTTGCACCCCACTTTACAATTGTTAGCAATTCTTCAAAATATATTAGCACATATGGTCAGCCTAAGTCCTAGCACTATGTGAACTGAGGCCATTCAAAGGTACAGACGCTTTAACGTGAGAAAAGGGCCATTTGGACAAGGCTTGGCTGAGGGTATCTGCTCTGATGATGGTCCCGCATGACTTGACTGTGTGAGAATCTACAGTTGGCACAGCCAAGATGTGGAGACATCACCCAGGACCTCTAAGATTCATTTTTAAACCACTCTCAGGTTGACAAAGAGGCCCATAAGTTTAATAATGAGCCAGAAAGTATCTGACTAGGTCTGAAATTTAGGACAGGATGCCTAAGTGGGTCATCTAACAACCTGAACTTGGATTTTCTAGGCCCTAGGCCAAAGCAGGTGAGGAAGACAGTATTTCAGAGGCATTTGTTAAAGAAAAAAAGGGGAAGTAAGCCGTGGCCCAACTCATCTCACTTTGGTATAAAAAGGGTTTCTGTCCTTTTAGGACTATAGTAACATTCTTCTACCAGAAAAAAAAAAAAAAAAAAAAAGTAACAAATTTGGGTTCTTCAAAAGTGACCTGCACATCGGCTGTCCCACATGTGGGAGGGTCCTTGCCTGTGAGTCATCTGGGAGTTCCCAAACTGCCTGGGCCCAGAGGAATAGCTGGATTCCTGGAAAGCCCTGAATCTCCAAATCCAACATATTAAAATCCACAGCTTCCCAAGCCATTGCCACGCCTACTCATTTCCCCAAGAGCAGGGGAGAGTTGAAGGGTCATTTTCATTCTTGCCAAGTAGGCCAGCTTTTCAGTTTTCCGAGCCATTGGGAAGAATTGGTTTGGAAGGAAAGAATGCCATTGGGTCACAAAGCCCCACTGAGTGAGGTAAAAAGTAACTCCCAACTAGAAAGTAGCCACACATGATAGAGGGCAGACCTCTGGACCACTGCTAGACAGGGTGAGAAAACTCAGACACCAGGGCAGTGCTGGCTGCTTAGGCATCTACAGCCTATGGAAGGCTGACAGCTGCTGAGTGAAAGTGTCCACTGGCTCTGGTGTGCTAGGGAAAGCACAAAGGGAGATGCGCGGAAGGAGCTAGAAGGAAGCATGAATAGCTTATATGACTGGCCTCACCAGTCCATCCAATTTCCCACTGAACTTCAAGCCAAAGTATGATGGGCAGTGCAGGGGGGGAGCAGGTAATCTGGGCACACGTCCATGTGTATGCAGCATGCACCTGGCCATCTGTACACAATATCAGCCAACCACAAAGCCTTGGCAACTGAGGATCCAGGCTGGACCTGGATCACCTATAGGGCAGTTTGGGCAGTGGCCATGTAACAGATTCAAGGTAAGAAAACAACCATCCTACAGCCTTGTGGCCTCTGCTAGTGCCTTTAGAGCCACCCTGGAATTAACTACCCTCCCACTGAATAGGACATATCCCACTCCCCTGAAGCAGTTATGAAAACTACCTCCCTGTGGCCAGCCTGCCAGAGCATAGCTTCACCAGCCTAAAGCAAAAACAAGTAATGTCGCCTCGGTAGACACTGTACCCTCCCCACCACCCTAAAGCCCCCAAAGGTGGTGAAAACTATCCAGCTTCCCTAGTTCTCAAGAGACCATCTTTATCCTACACACCTACCCACCCACCACACCCTCTCAGACTTCAGGCAGCCAGTACAAGGACACGAGACTCCCCAACTCTCACCTGGTTGTGCCGCACTCTGCTCTCTCCCCTGGGGAAAGAAAACAAAATTGCATGTTGATGTTTAGTTGGCTTCAGCTGTTGTCTTAACCAGTGAACTTTCTTTCCCTTAAAACAACAACAATATCAGAAAGACCTAACGTGCCAATCTACAGTCATTCTTTATTCCTGCCTCCTTCCCTAGGCAACTGCTAATCTCTGTGTCTCTGCAAGTTTGATAGGCATTTCTAGAAAGAGAATCACCCTCCTTGTGGTTTCACTCCTGAATCTGGCTTCTTTAGCTTACCATAAATTTGTCTGTGGTTCATCCATGCATCGTGATTTAGTAGTTCATTTGTTTTTAGGGTTGAATAATATTCCATGGTGTAAACAGACTACAGTTTCCTTACCCACTTTTCAATAACTACCTGTTGTATAACAGGTTCCTTCAAGCTTGAAGCATTCTATACTGCAGGGAAGCTCCTTCAGCAGGATGGTGAACAACTCAAAGTAGCTTCAGGAAGTCTCTGAAACTGAGCAGATTCACTAGGCCCCTCCCTGCCAGAGTAAATATAAAAGCTGAGAACCCCTCTTAGACTGGAAGCCAACCTACAAAGAATATTTGATTGAGACTATACCAGCTTCCTTGAAGAAGCAAAAACCAACAGAAGTCCCTGGAAGAGGTTTAGACCAACTGAGACGCCTAGAAAGGGCACTCTAACTTGTTGAGCTGCCTGAAGGCTGTACAGTAGGCTCTAGATTCCCAGCTTTGTGACCTGTTACCCAAGCTGGGGTGATGCAGCTGTCTTTGAGTAATTCTTGCTCCTGTAAGTAACCCCTCACCCACATTCCTGTTAGTAACCCCAATAAAACTCAGGATTCACCAAGTTGGACTTTGGTCTGCCATGGTAGCCCTATATGAGTTGAGTCACACAACACTGCCCCCCCCAAAGATCTCATACTTTAAATATTCCCCAAAAATATTCTTCCCATGTCCCCAAACTATTCCCATCCAAGTCTTCAGCATTTCCATAAGTGGACCACCACCTGGACACTTCAGTTGAAAGTCAGAGAATGGCTCTCCAGAGCCGTCTGTCCTTAACTTCAATGGCCCTCCATCTCAGCACTGCCACCTCAGCCTAGGTTCCCATCATCTCTAGCTGGAGTACTTACTTTTTAAGTGGAGTTCCTATTTCACTCCAATCTAGTCACAATTCATCAGTCACAGAAATAGCTTTAAACAGAGTATGTCACATGTCCTGCTTGCTTTCTAGAGCCCCCTGTCACATGTGGAATAGAATACAAGCCTCATGCTCTGTATCCATAAGCCCTTCAAGCTATTGTTACAATGTGCATAGACTCCTTCCTCCTTTGGCCTTGAATCTCCTGCCACAGAGTCTTTCCACTAGGCCCCTAGCCTATTTGGGGGGCTTGTCTTGTCCCTAACACTTGTAGGACTGCCTCTTGCTAGCCTTTTGCATCCCAGCTGAAAAAGGGGATCCAGAGTAGAGCTTCCTCCACCTGAAGTAGACAAGGGTTGCACAGTCATTGACCACAGCTTCTCTTGTTTGCTGACAGCCTATTGTCATTAAAGAAGCACCATGTTCTATGAGAGCCTCACATCTGTTCATCTGGAGATGTGGTGAAGAACAGATCTCATGTAGCCCAGGCTGTCCTTGATCTCACTATACAGCTGCCACCGGCCTTGGACTCCTAACCCTTCTACTTTCACTTTCCAGGTGCTAGGTTACAGGTGTGCACCATGTCTATTCTTTCTTAAAACTCCCTAAGACTTAGGAGATGGCTGAGTTGGTGAAAGTGCTTGTTGCAGAAACATGAGAACCTGAGTCCAGATTCCCAGCACCCACTTAAAAGCTAGGTATGGCAGCATGTGTGTATCCGGAGCCCCAGCATCAGGGGATAGATACTGGGGGCCCATGAGCCAGCCTAACAAACAGCAGACTCCAGGTTCAATGACAGATTCTGTCTCAAAACAGAAGTGGAGAACAAGTGAAATAAAGCACATTATGTTGGACTCTGGCTTCCAAATGCAAAGCCAAATGTACCTGTACACACATATGTACACACACACACACACACACACCATGCTAAATACCTAGGTTTTGAATATTGTTTGGCACTAAGTATGAACTCAATAAATATTTATTGAATGGTTAAGTGAAGGAAAAACTACCTTCAAGATGTTCCCTGATAAGTGGCCATAATAGCCTACAAACAAGTATACCCTGCAATAGGGTAACGAGTGTCACAATACCAGTGTACACAGAATACCACCTGGAACAACATACAAGCAAAAAGACCAGAGCAGACAGAGTGACTGGCTCCAGTCACTGCTTTAAGGGCAGCTTAGATTCCAACCTAGGTCGTCTGACTTTACATCTGCCAACCTGGTTCCATCCATACACACAGGTGAGGGAAAGCTGATATTTGCAGTAGAATTTGACTCAAACCCAATGACTTCTAAAGGCGGTACTTGGCCTTTAATAGTATCCCTTCCTTCTGGGCTACAGAGATACCTCACCTTAGAAGATGCTCCCCAGGCAGGAATGGAGTGCACAAAATAAGGAGATAAACAGCATCTCCTCCCACAAAACTGTACTGACAATGCAGAGGTTCAAGTCCTCATATTAAATTTTATCAAGTCACTGTGTGATCCTGCACTACTCTCTGTCTTTCTTTGGGCTGTGACATCCCCAGTTACACCATTTATCCATCAGGGCACTGTGGGTGCTCACATTCATTATCCATCCAGGCACTGTGGACGCTCACATCTGTTACTCATCCAGGCACTGTGGATGCTCACATCCACAAGTTTCACTTGCTGAAAATTCCTGTCTACAGATGACCCAGGTATCACAAGGTCATCATGGTGTAACACATTCTCACACTGGCAGTGACACTGAAGTAAACACTGGTGTAAACATGCTTACTACCCCGTCCTTCTTATAAACTTACATATAACATGTAACACTTGGTATTGATAAGCGATTATCTACTATTTGTGCTATTTTAGAGAGCACTATTTCTACTCCTAAAAACACAGATTTACTGTGACCCAGTATGGTGTGTTATACAGGCAGCAACCTTGTCTTGTGCTTTCTGTATCTCCTGATTGCATCATTCTCTCTTGTACTCAATTTAATCTCTTGCTATGATCTCACACATGCATCATATGGCATAAGGGTGTAGCCAGCCTTGATTTGTGTCAGAACTGCTTGTGACATTTATAAAGTGATGAAATTGCCTAATGTGTTTCATCATTACATAATGCCTGCATGCAGTTGGCTGACAGCATGATCCAGGTGTAGCCCTTCCCTGTGAGGATGGGATCCCATCTGTCTGTGTGTCGTGGCACCCTCCTCCAGCCCTGCCAGAGTCTGTACTTCTGGATATAAGAGAGACAGCTGGGGGCAGGGAGGAGTTAGAAATTGAAGGTTTAAGGCATGGCCTTGGATGCCAAAACACAGTCAAGGCAGACCCTCCCCTAACTTTCAGCTTTCCACCTGCATCCTAGCTCTCTAGAAACCCACTGGCAACAGCTTTAGGAATGTGGATTGTCACTTCTAACACATATCAGAAAAGTTTATTTTTAAAGTATTGTAATTAACCTTCAGGGACCTGTTGGGGGTTTTTAAACATATTATAAAATACAGTTGGTACCTGAATCTTGGGGGCTGTTTAGTTCTATAATAGGCCATTACACTTGAGCTTATGTTCCATCTCTGTAACAGATAATAAATACTCGAAGGCCTTAGGCAAAGTGGAAATGGGCGAGCACCTCAGGTAGTAACACTGGAACTTCCAGAACACCCATGGCCAGAATGACAGGGAAGCCACAGGAAAAAGACTCAGTGACAACAACAAACTGAATTCTCTGGGCAATAAAATGACTACCACACAGCCAGTGTCAGACTGGGAGTGTGTGCTCCCGAGAACAGTGATAGCAATCTGATGGCTACCTAGCAGCCTTTTTTAAAGTATTTGTAAATGAAAGTGACCAGGGAGGATTTGTGCTTCTTTTAACTGACAGGCTCCTTGAGTCACACTGTCAAAGGACTGCTTTGAAGAAACAGGTATATGAGACCATTAAAACAAAACAAAAACACAAACAAACAAATAAAAACCCAGCTTGAATCCTTTTGAATATTCCCTGGGGACCATATTTCCTCATTTGTTTTTAATGTTTTCGTGTTATCCCTGTCAACTTGAAATGGCTCTCTGATAACAGGAGAGGACCAGTGATGGGGCATTGAAATGGCTCTCTGACAACAGGAGAGGACCAGTGATGGGACATTGAAATGGCTCTCTGACAACAGGAGAGGACCAGTGATGGGGCATTGAAATGGCTCTCTGATAACAGGAGAGGACCAGTGATGGGACATTGAAATAGCTCTCTGACAACAGGAGAGGACCAGTGATGGGGCATTGAAATGGCTCTCTGATAACAGGAGAGGACCAGTGATGGGGCATTGAAATAGCTCTCTGATAACAGGAGAGGACCAGTGATGGGACACAACCACACACTGAGGCTGTACTTAGACAGTGATCTACTGAGTGAAGAATCAAACTGCCCAGGTGGGGGTAAGGTGATGCCAGCATTAAAATTTAGAATAGGCCTGCCATGGTGGCACATGCCTTTAATCCCAGCACTAGGGAGGCAGAGGCAGGTAGAGCTCTGTAAATTCAAGGCCAGCTTAGTCTACACAGCAAGCAAGCTCCAGGCCATCCAGAGCTATGTAGTGAGATCCTGTCTCAAAAAAAAAAAAAAAAAAAAAAACCAAAACAAAAAAAAACTTAGAAGAGTGGATTTGATAATGTACTGAGCTCTAGCTGCCCTGTTTAGCTCAAATTCTCCTGATCTCTATAGGACTGAACCCTACCATGTATGTCTTTTTCTTCTCTGGACCTAGAACCTTGGTGAGGCCCGCCAATAGTTACCCTGGTGTGTGCTGAGAAACAGTGGTCCCTGTGTCCTTGGATTCCCACCTCCTATGTATGGGGACACCCCCCCCCTTGGTCTTGCCCTTTCTTGCAGCCATACAGGACTGACTTCAGCCCCTGTACCAAGGTGATTTTCCAGGCCTTCCTAGTGAAGGTATAAGCATCAGGTCCTTCCCTGCCCGGTACTGGGTATCTTGACCTGAAGTGGCTCAGCGGCTCCACCACACAGCAGTCCCCCTTGGGCTCTCACCCACCCAACTCACCTTCACCCAGTGTCTGCTTGAGTAAGTCATGCTTGGCTTGCAACTTGGTGATGAGGTTACTGCCATTCACATATTCTTTAAATTTCTGTAAAACATACAAGCATAAGGAAATTAAAGGGCACACAACCCAGTGATGATAGGGTCTCTGACTCTAATCCCACCTCCCCCCCCCCCACCTAGCAGGGAAGCCAGGACCTGATAATGAGGACAGGCAGGACTTTGCGCCTGCTTTGAGCTATTCCAAGTGGCTGTCTAATTATTGGGAGTTCCCTGGTCATGTAGGTTGGGTTGGGCACATAAGAGGCAGGGGTATTTGGCCGCAGTGGAGGCTGCTGCTGCAGTGAGAACTGTGGGCAGCACAAGACACAGGGCCCGTTGGTCACCAAATCTCTACTGTGCTTCTGGGACCAGAGCAATAAAGAAGAGAGTCATGCAAAGTCCTGCAGCCAAGGTCAAGAGCTACCAGAGCAAAGCTAAAGATGAGCCTTTCTTCCAAATGAGAAAGGGCTGTGCAGGCCACTGAGAAACCTTGTATCACTGCACTGGGGGACATGATTTTCTGGGTGGACGAGATAAAGAAGGGTGTATAGAAAGTGCTTTGTCACAAATAGAAGATATAGATATAGATAGATAGATAGATAGATAGATAGATAGATAGATAGGAACCTCTCCATGATCTTGGAGGGCTAATGAAAAAAGCATAATCATGTTTGTACATACACAGACAGAGAGAGATGGGGAGGGAGAGGGAAAAGAAGAAGGAGAGAGAGAGAGAGAGAGAGAGAGAGAGAGAGAGAGAGAGAGGGAGAGAGAGAGAGAGAGAAGAACCTCTCCATGGTCTTGTAGGGCTAATGGAGAAAGTATGGTCATACTTGTACACACACACACACACACACACACACACACACGCACGCACGCACACACACGCACACGCACACACACACACACGCACACGCGCACACACACACACACACACACACACGCACACGCACACGCACACACAGAGGGGGGGCCCTCTCCATGATCTTGGAGGACTAATGGAGAAAGCTTGATCATACTTATTCAAAGGAAACAGAAGCCCAGAGTTGGGCTCCTTGCTGTGCAGGAATAGAGCCCTGCCCATTTCTAGCTCCCCATTAGCTCCTTGAGGTAAGCTGACAGTAGACTTAGGATGTCTCTCCAAATGTGCAGCAGAGAATCAGCACCCTCATCACCAGTTGGGAAGACTATTAACATGTGAATTTCCTTTTCATGACACCTCAAATCTAACCCTTCATTTCTCACTTGGGGAGGATTCACCGGGGCCTTAAGCTTCCAAGTTTCAGAGCCCTGCTGAAGAAACGAAGCACTTGAATTTTAACTGAGTGCCTGGCTCTGGGTAGTGCACACCTCTGCTTCAGTCAGTAAGTATTGACTTATAGGCTGGAGGTGAAGACTTCTAACAATACCATCCTCTGATTTCATCACGTCTAAGAATTAATAAAAACCAGAGGTGAGGTGTACACATAAAAGGTTAATCATGCCTGAAGTTGTTTTCTGAACTCCGGAAAACAAACAACTAACTACACACACACACACACACACACTTGCATGCACACATATCAATATGTATATAAAGCATATAAATATATGCACACAAATAAAAGAAAAAATGTAACATCTTCTGATCCTTGGTCAAAGACACTAGATTTCTTTAAATATAAACAGGCTGTGCCCCTTCCTCTGCTTCTGCTTCCCAGATTTTGTTGTACTGCTGAAGTGACTTTCTATTCATCCCCATCTGCACTTCCTACCCCCTGGAGACAAAAACTCCTCTAATAGAAGTAGTAGATGCCAAAAGTCATGAAGACTAGCTTTGTTTTCTTTCTTGACAAGGTCAAAGGGTATTGAAGTATATGTCAATTATTGGACTGTAGCTGGGTTTTGATTACAGCTTACCAATTATAGCATTGGGTTGATTTGTGACAGATTCTGTGAGTATAACCCAGTCAATATCAGCCTAGCTGTGTGTCTCTGGTGACCTTGGCAGTAGCCTGGCCCAGCCATCACATTTTCTTATTAGCAAACTTTAAGGTAATAGAGGCCATGCTCCATGAATCTGCCTATCATACAAGATCTGAGAAGGGCATAGGCGTCCAGTGATTAGGTTAGGATGTTGACAATCTGGACCTGTCTTGACTCCATCAAGAGGACAGCTCAGTGAAGACCTCCCTGCATGTTTACCTACAGGGCCTTTAAGAGGAGGGAGACAAGGCTGCATACAGAAAAGAGTTAGCTGACACCACCTTAGCTTAAAAATAAAACAAGAGCCAGGTGTGGTAATGCATGTCTTCAGAGAGTTTTGTTGTAGGCATTCAAAGAGACAGTATTCAGGAGGGGGTACTAGGGTGTTGAGGCTGCTTGGAACCAAAGCTTGAAGGTAGGGTTACAAGAATCAGAGCATTTAGCCTGGAGAAAGTAAGCCCCAGATTTCTAAAGTCAGGGAAAGGCTGTCAGCTTCACTCTGGTCACCAAAGAAAACAGCATCAAGACCAATGGCCAGGAATCCCAGGGTAACAGATTTCCCAAAGATAACAAAAGAAAGCTCCAGCCACAACTTAGCAGGAGAGCTATTTGGGTGAAGGGGAGCTTTTCACTCTGGGCATTTGAGCAGAGTCTCTATGAACTTTTTGTGGTATGTGCACCAGATGGAAGGTAATTCCCTTACAGCCCCAATCTCCATGTTCAATAAGCCTAATTTGAACTAAAGCTTCAATTCCCCTTCCCCACTTTCCTCCTGGCCCCTGGCCCCTAGCCAAAATGGAGGCCTGAAACCTGGGATTTTACAGGAGGGACTAGCAACTCCTGAATAACTTGCTTGCAATGCTGAGGTCCTCGTTTTTAAAGCTTAGTCACCAATTTAAGACAAAAGCAGTCACATAACTCTAGGTTGTTACCTGACTCCTTCACTGTGTTCCTTTAACCCGGCGGTTGGCAATCTTCCTAATGCTGTGACCCTTTAATACAGTTCATGTTGTGGTGACCTCTAACTATAAAATATTTCCATTGCTACTTCATAACTGTAATTTTGTTATTGTTATGAATCATAATGTAAATATCTGACATTCAGGATGTCTTTAGGAGACCCCTGTGAACCACTGCTTTAACCCAACTGAATAAAACTCTTTCTTTAGTTCCTTCCAAAAACACCAGAGACCATCACTCAAGATTAACGTGAATCTCACCCACTGGTGAGTCACTTTCTCCACTTCAGAAAACCAAGCCAAGCAACCTTATATTAAAAAAAAACAGTTAGGAGATTTATGTCATATTATTCTGCTGGCTCTCTCATTTGTTCAGGCTACTTCCAAAGCCACAGGCAGGGGTCAGTGGTAGGTTCTAGGTTCCAGATGTCACTTACTGTGAAATAAAACATTTCTGTTTCCTGCTGGTTGGCTCTCCTTTTGGCGATATTGATTTTGCTCATATAGGTCTCAGATGCGGCCGACTTCACAGACTCTGTAGAGCGGCTGTGTTGGAAGGCATCAGAGACATCAAAGTCCTCCACGGTCAGCATGTCCTGTAAGGTCTGCATGGTGGCATCTAGGGTTTTCCTAACCTAGGGAAAAACAGCACAAATACCTTTATTCTCATAACACCTCCGATGCTACTAAGTCCTTTTCCTGACAGTAGCTTTGTTCTTCCACGTAATGTCCCTAGAAGGTAGGCACGACAAGATGGTTGCTCATAGATAGGCAAATTTGTCCTTGGTCCAAGACCAAGTAGCTGGCAGACTGAGAAGCCAGATTGCCCAATCTAAGGTCATTTATTGGGTTGCTTCTGTCTGAGGGACCTTGGGGATGTCATGAGGGTAATGGAGTCAAGTTTCTAGGCTTGTTTCTCTGGTCTGGTTAGATACCCTAAAGGAGCATGGCAATCAACAGAAATGCTCTGGTGTCTTCTCTCATTTAGGGAGGAATAGAGCATCTGATGGTGGGCAGTGATCTGCTGGGAGACAGGACCTTGAGGAAATTAGTTCACTGCCATAGGTTTAATTGGGACTCCAGCTTCCATCCTAGGTCTAGTGAAATCACACAACACAGAGACCACAAAAGCAGGACATGAGGATCTCAGTCTCACAGAAGCCCCAGAATGCGTGGGATCTCGGTGGCAGGCTCTACATCCCAGAGGTAGGTCAGTCCAAAAGGAATCACAGGCAGAAAGTCAGAATCCATTTATTGTAAGATCATTGACACTCCAAGTCTCTTTTACTGCTCCCAGCTGAAATATCACCTCCTAATGGTGTCAGGCCCCCTAGCACGTGCCATTCATGGTCTAGTGTTTTTTCATATGCAGTCACTCATTGATCTTCATGTTTTAACTTCTGGCATTTTCTCATCAGAAAGAGGAAAAAAACTATGAGACTGTGTTCCCTTTTATTTATTCTCTATCTAGGGTAATGTTTAGCATGTACTATGTGAATAAATATTACGTAAATAAATACTTGTTGAATAAATAAGTGAATAAATCAAAATCAAGTCTGTTTTCCAACACAGACTGATGGAAGTTGATTCAAGGATAAGACAATCCCAGCCCATCCACAGCCCACGGAGAGGGCTGTGTGCCTCATTCTCCTCACTGTGGCCCTAGTTTCCATTTAAATCCCATTCATGGCATTATATATGTGAATCATTTAAAATCCTTGGGGGGAAGACAGAAAATAAACAGAAAGAAAGTACAAATTCTGCCTAGCTCCTGTCTCTCTCTTGCCAGGCTGAAAAGACCAGTCAGTTTGCCTTTTGCTTTGATTTCTGCCCATTGCGGAGATACCAGACACAACTGTCCCTACTGTCCAGGATAGCCTGCATGACATTTGAAGACAGTAGCCATGACTTATCACCTTACACCAGGACTGGACTTCTTGAGGATAAGTTTATCACACAACTTTGAGTAGCACTGCCCAAATCCTGAGGTTTTTTTTCCTCAGGGCTGTAGGGTTGGCTAGCATCCCTCCTCTAGGTGGGGTATGTATTTAGGTCTTAGTAGGACACTGTCTACCTGGCCTCTTCAGTCCACATTACAGTGGACTTACCCAGTGTGATGCTGTGCCACTAGGCAATATGGGAGGACCACTAGGCTGGTGAGACTGACCCATTCCCTGGGGCTTAAAATCCACAATACATTTAGGGCAATCTGGACCTTCTATTTCACTGCGTAATTGTGAGTACTTACTCTGATGATACAACATGACCTTATTGCAGAGAATGAGGCAGGAAAGCACCAAGTCAGTAGTAACCACCAATCACTCTACAGCTGGGATGCAGCCAAGGTTCACATTTTGAAATATTTTTCTCACAGGCTTTTCTCTATGCCTGCAAATCTGCAATCATTCTAAACACAGAGTCCCACTTCCCCTTGTTTCCCTTTCATCTGAGATCTTGTAAGCATCCTTCAGGCCATTAAAGATTCTTAGCACAGATAGGGTGTGTGGTTGTATAGCCTCTCACCAATGATCCGCTGTTTCCTATATAGTACAGGACAGGAGACTCCCCAGCACCTTACTATGGAACTAGACCCAGGCAGCAGCTCACTCACCTCTTCATTCTCAATCTTGAGGGTTGCCAGCCTGGACTGCAGCTGGTGGTACCGCATAAGCAGCTCTGTCTGGACGGGCTGCTGTGCACTGACCTGGCACACCTGCAGAAAGAAACGAGGTCATCACAGTGACCTGCCCTAGGTAACCCATGTAGAACACAGCAAAGGCAGAACCAGATGGAAACTAAGGTCTTCTTACTTCAGAGTCTACCCTCTTGCTGTGGCCAGTGCGGCTTCCCAGTCACAATCGTCTATGTTTGCACAGTAATTGTGGGCTTACAAAGACCTTCTACCAAATCCTGGCATGCCAAACTAATTAATTGCAAGGTGGGAAATTGTGGATGAAAGCAACTGCTTGAACAGCCAGTAGCAAGTATAATGAACCAAAAGCAGTTGACAAGTGATCCTGTCACCACAGGGATGCATAAAGATGTATCAGAGAGACAACTTTGATGATCACATTGTTGGTTCTCTGTATCCACAAGTTTCATGTCCACAATTAGCCAACAAAGGACAGAAAGTATACATAGGGAGAAAAAAAAAAAAAAAAAACCCAAACACCTAGACTGAATGTGGGCAGGCATTTACGTCTTATCATCCCCCAAAGTGTACAAGTGTACAATAAAACTATGGTCAACATTTGCATAGTGTTAGGTATGCTAAGTAATGCAGAGATGATTTCAAGTATGGAGGAGGATGTGCACAGGTTCTTTGTAACCACTGTGCTGTTTTGTATAAGGAGCTCAGTACCCTTGGATTTGGCCATCCCCCATGTCCTGTCAGCAGTCACACACAGATACCAAGAGCAGATGTGCTATTCTTCTGGAGTCTTGCCTTTCAAAGGTGTTACCACCTGTGGACAGGGCTACCTGGTACACTGCAGTTCCTCACCCCTTCTGGGAACACAGCTAAGATCATGCAGGATAATCCGGCTCTTTGGTTTGCTAGTTATTCACTAACTGCTAACTAAGTAGTCAAGCTTCACAGTAACCAGAGTCCTAGAATCTTTATGTATAAGTGACAGACAAAAGGGCTGACCTGGGATAGCAGGATGCCCCAGGAAGAGTTGTGTCACCTTTTACAAGTCCTCTCTTATGCAAATGAAGGACGTGGGTGAAGCCATATAGAGCAGACAGTTGTGGTCATCTTCTAAGATGTCCCCTGTCCCTCCCTAGAAGCAGATGTTACACATGGCCCAACTGAGCTCCCCCTGGGCTTCTGAGGCTGGCTGGTTTGGCACCCACCAGCCTCCCAACTCCCAGAGGGAAAATGATCCAGGGAAGTACAGGGAGCTACCTTCTACATGGGGAACAGAGGACAGTGTCAAGTGCCATCTGCACACTCTTTTTGTTAGTTTTCCAGACCTCAGCAAGGGTCTAGGCAGCACAAGCATGGACGGAAAGTCGGTTGTCTGGTATTTCAAAGGCTCACAATACTGTAGAGGGCACCTAAGGCCTAAGGAGATAAGAGACTATTTCTAGGCAGATTGGAGCATCCTTGAGGTCTCTTAAACACATCTAAGAGGGAGCCTAAGGGAAGGAAATCAAGGACCCACAGTTCTGTAGGTGGGGATGTTAGCCAACAAGACCAGATCATCGGAAGAAGCTCAAGAATTAAGAGCTGACCCTAGGCATACGTACTCAAGGTTTTGTTTTTTTTCTCCTCCCACAATGCTCTAGGAGAATGGCAGAGAACAGAAGTAGCACCTATGATGTTAACATACCCTACTCCCAAATTTGAAGCAAGCATGGGAAACTTATTCTCAAAGTCATGTACAAATGGCATTGGAGGTGGGGCTGCTGGGAAGTGATTAGGACTAGATAGGGTGGTGAGGGTAAGGCCACCATGGTGGCATTAATGGATTATCAGAGGTAGAAGAAAGACAGACTGGAGCTCTGCCTTGCCATGTGGAAACCATGCCATGTCATTACACAGTAGAATGGCCCTCATGAGATGCACCTGCTTTTAGACTTCCTAGCTTTCCTCCCTGTGAGCTGAAGAAGTCTCTATTCCAGTGGCGCTCAACCCTCCTAATGCTGCAACTTAATACAGTCCCTCATGTTGTGGTGGCACCCCAAACATAAAATTATTTTTGATGCTATTTCATAACTGTAACTTTGTTATTGTAATGTAAATATATTTGGAGATAGATGGTTGCCAAAGGGGTTGCCACCCACAGGTTGAGAGCCACTGCTCTATTCCGAGTTATTCAGACTTAGGTACTTTCATATGGTAGTGGAAACTGAACTCATACAGCTGGCTCCCCAAGCAGGGTTCTGGCAGGAAGCCTACCTCATCCCCCATGTGGGGCTGGAACTCAAACTTGAGTGGTGGGCAGAAGACCTGGCTGCACATGTCCATGACCGTGTGCTTGTCACTCCGGGAGTCCAGGTTGTCCACTGCGTTCTCTATGACATCCAGGCCTTCATGGCGAGAGGTTTCCAGGTTATATTCTGCTGAGAGGTAGGTCCGAAAGGTGCGGGCCAGACTGGCATGAAAGCCCAAATCGCAGCACTTGGGGAAAGGCAAGGACAGAAGGGTGCAGATGAGAACCAGGGTGGTGACCTATGGTCACCGTTCAGCCCCTAGCACTTTGGAGGCCTGAAAAAGCCATACCACATCCATCAGAGGGAGCTGAGGGATGAAATGTGGGTACCAACAGAGTTTCTTTCAGCTCCCCAGCCTCCACCACAGTCTCTCGTCTTCAAGCCTTCCCCATCCACGCTCTCTGCCTAGATGGTTTCCATCTGCCATTTAGTTTACAGGCCGCTTCCTTCTGGAAGTTTTCCTTGATGTTCTCTGTACCGAGTTTTGGGCAGAGAACCACATGCCTCCCACCCCCCTCACTGTGGCACTTGCCACAGTAATTGTCTATTAACATGCTCTACACAGGTGTGCTCCCTGGATCTTGTCCACCTCTGAGCCTCAAGTCCTAGCCCACAGTAAGGCGCTCGGTAAACATTTGGCAAGTGAATAGACAAAAAGGCTAAAAGCTGAAAGAGAGTTGAGAGCAAGCAAAGGCGGGGGAGGGGGTCGCTTTAGGCCATTGGAAGACTGAGTAGACTGCCACCACCCCCATGCCCTGACTTTCAGAATAGGATATACAGGGTTAGAGGGAAAGAATCCAGCAACCAATACCAAACCTCTACTGAGCACCTACAGGAATGGATCTCCCATTTATCATGGAAGGGGCGATGGAAAAACAGTCCCAGCTGTAAAAAGTGACACAGTCTCCCATCACTGCCACTCACAGTGTCCTTCTTTAAGCCTGGTGTTCTCCAGGGAGCCCTGCACAGCCCCATAGAGTCAGTGTTCTGTTCTTTGGTGATCAAACTCATTCCTCCCAGGAGAATTTCCCCACATCAAGAGATTCTCTCTCTCCAGTGAGTTTCTCATGGTGTACACCTGGAAGGCTGGACCCAGGGTTCTGAATGAATGGTCCTCTCATCTTCCTTACCAGCAGCCTCTCAGGGTGTGAACTGTATACAGCTCTCCCCTGTGTCCTCGAACCCAGCAGAGGCCCTGGTGCACATGGGAGAACTTTGGAAGTTGATATTGGATATCTAACTAATCAAGCTATGGGACATGGGAGGGATCAACCAGAACTCACTCTATCCATGGAAAATGTGACCATGAATTAGCTCATACTCCAGCCACAAACACTTCCAGTCCTTCTGTTTTAGCAGGGTCACAAAAACTTGGCCAGCTCACATGCAAACTGAGGACCATGGCCAGTCCCATCTTCCCCTAACTCATGAGATGTTTCAGCCCATATGTAGCCCCACCCATCAACCTAGGTTACTCACATCAATGAGATCAGATACATCATGGATGTAGTATTTGCTGATAGCTGCATTGGTGGCTGCCAGATTCAGCAGGTAGTCATTGCGAGCCTTCGTGCACTTGAGCTTATTCTCAGAATATTTGGCCTGCCTCTGGAAGGAGAAGAGGTAGACATCAGCCAAGCCAGCTGGAGGGAGGATCTATGATCTCCATAAGAACTGTTTGAAAGTGAGTCCCACCACTCAGCTATGTGATGCTTCTGCATCAAGGGAGCTCTACTGGACCCTGAATCAGCAATACACCTTGTCTAGCACAGATGCAGCCAGCAATGATGTCATTTGTTACACAGCAGCTTTCAGGTAGTCTCTACCAGGTGGGTTAGAGATAAGATACCCCACTCTCAGTGCTCTCCATGGCTTTCCAAGATGCTTTCAATTAGCCACCATTCCAGCCTCATCTTTCTCTTGTCTCACTCAACCTCCTTTGTCTATCTTCAAGAGACCAGGTTCATTTCTGCTTTGAGTCCTTCAGACTCCTTATAGTCACATTCCTGAACCTCTAAGTGGTCTGTTCCTTGATGTCACTCAAGTGATGTATCTCTTGCATCTCTACTCCTCTCCCCTTGCCCTATTCTGTTTTCATAAGCTCTTTGTTTATTTCTTGGTGACTGGTACTCCCACAAGAAAGGGAACTCCATGAAGTCAGTGCCATGACCGGCCTTGCTCGTGGGTGTTGGATTTATAGCACCCAAACAGACCAACTAAGGTAAGCCTTGGGTCATTTTTAAGAAAGGAGAGAGAGGGAGGGAGAAGAGAAGAAGGAAAAGAGGGGGTGTGGAACAAGTCTGGGTCTAAATAGCAGGAGGAGTGGGTCACAGTACCCAGAATTTTGGAAAAGCATCTTTTATCCTGGGTCAGACCACAAGGGAGGTACACAAAGAGGAACAATGAACAACTGCCCCTTCCCCTTTCAGAATGATGAGTCTTGGCACTGGGTCTCTTTAAAGAAACCATACCTCCAGGAGGTAGTGGCACATGCCTTTAATCCTAGCACTTGGGAGGCAGAGGCAGAGGCAGGCAGATCTCTGTGAGTTCAAGGGCAGCCTGGTCTACAGAGCAAGTTCCAGGACAGGCTCCAAATATACACAGAGAAACCCTGCCTAAAAAAAAGAAAGAAAGGAAGGAAGAAAGAAAGACAGGAAGAAAAAAAAAAAAGAAACTACTTTGTTCAGCTAGCTGTTCTTTCCCATTTCCCATTCCATGTGAGATCTAGCTTTGGAGTAGACCAGTCCCATCATCAACCTTTTAATTCTCAGACATCTTAGGTCCTCTCTGGGACTACTCATCAGATGTCTCCTAGAACTCGTATCCTGTGCCAACCAGGCACCCATCCCAAGAGTGTCTAAACACTCCTGACCCTACCTAGGGGCTCATTATGGCCCTGAGACCTTTTTCCTGGGTTGACTTCATTTTATAATTGAAGAGGACAATCACGGCATCTTAGCTGAACTCATCTATTTATAGGTGAGGAAATGAGAGCTGAAGAAGGGGCTTGTCCATGAGCCAAGCGGCTAATTAGCATATGGCTGCACCAGGAATGAGCCTCTAGAATCCCAGCCAGTATCTTTCCATCCCAGCATTTCCTCTGGAGAGAAACCTTGCATTCATGAGCAGCCACTTATCATCCTCCTCTCCCTCAGATCCGGAATACCAAGCATCTACTTCCTGTGTCCATGGGCATGTCTACTCTGGACATTTCACATAAGTTCATTTGTACAGTTTATGTCTTTTGTGCTTGGCTTCTTTCACTTAGCATGATGTCTTTGGGGCTCTTCCACATTGTGGCATGTATGGGGACTTCATTCCTTTTCAAGGCTGGGTTATTATTTGTTAGTAGCTAAATGTTAGAGTTGTTTCCATCTTTTGGCTACTGTGAACAGTGCTATTGTGAATATTCACATACTAATTTTTATACAAAAATGTTTTCATGCCTCTGGGGCAGATACTCAGGAGTGGCATGACTAAGTCACATGGTAGCCTGGTTCATGTATATCCAACATCTAAAGAACTGCCAAATGGCTTTCCACAGTGACAGAACCACTCAATACACAGCCTGCCCCTGACAGCAGTGCAAGATTTCCTGATTCCCACATCCTCATCCCTGCCTCTTCCTCCAGCCTTTTTATCCTGGTCCTTCAGATGGCTGTGAAGCACTATTATACTGTGGCTTTCATTTGCATTTCCTTCTTTGATAAGGATGCTGAGCAGATCGCTCTGTGTCTATGAACCACCTAGATGTTCTTAGAAATTGGCTATTCTAAGAGATGGCTAAGCAGTTTAAGAGTGCTGGCTCTTCTTCTAGAGGACCCAGGTTCAATTTCTAGCACTCACATGGTGGCTCAGAACTGTCTGTAACTCCAGTTCCAGGGGATCCAACACCCTCTTCTAGTCTCTGAGGGCACCAAGAATAAAAGTGGGGCATTTACACACATGCTGACAGAACACCCATAAATAAAATAATAAAAAGAAATGTCTATTCAAATTCCTTGCCCATTTTGGTATAAAGTCTTTGACTGGGTTTTATATTTTCCTCACTTTCAAAAATTATAGCAGGACACACACACACACACACACACACACACACACACACACACACACACACACTTACTTTTATATGCTTCCTAGTTTACCCAGGTTCTGTTGTTACACTTTGTTCCCACCAGTCTATAATTTCTAGAGCTAAAGGACCCTGTAATCATAGAATTAGACCCATGGAAGAACAGATAAACATCTGATGCAATGGCTTGCAGATAGAACTCTGCAAATGTTTCCTGGTTGTGGGGAGTAGATGGATATGAAGAATTCAGCAAGAAGATCATAGCCTTTGAAGAAGAAAGGAGAGTCGGAAGTCACAGATGGGTCCTGCACTTCAAAACTCCCTGGCTATAGCAGAAGTCATTAAGTGATCTTAGCACCTTTTCAACTAAGCCTTGATAAAGCTGCACAATCCTCAACAGAGTACTCTGGGTGGCCACTACCAATGTATCAGAGCCAACATGAGCAATAAGATTTATTTATCAGGTTTGAAAACTGAAGCTCAGGGAGAGGTGTTAATAATGTAGCATGTAAAACCCCCAGCTAGGATGCTGTGGGGAGTGCTTTCTGTGTGAGCATAAAGACCTCCTTGGATCCATAGCTCCATGTGAAAACTGAACTCAGGTGTGTAACCCCAGAGCTGGGGAAGGGGTAGGAGACTCCTCCGGCTTGATGGCCAGCTGATCTAGCCAATCAGTGCACTGCAGGTTCAGAAACAGACCGTGTCTCATAGAGTGAGACGGGGAGAGCAACAGAGGAAGATACTTGATCTCAACCTCCAATCTCTATAAACACAGGAGAGGAGCACACCTGCATACAAATTGCACACACGTGCATACAACATACGAAAGTAAACAAGCAAACTAACCCTAGGCTACCAGACCCCAGATCTTGAGCTCTGTCCACCACACCTACCAGAAGGCTTTGTAGCAGCCACACATAGTGCTTCTGAAGCTATGGTCTTTGACATGGCCATGGCAATTTCACAATGGGCCTGTGATAGCTTTCAATGCTAACTTGAGACAACCTAGAAAATTACCTGGGAAGAAAGCCTTAATGAGGAATTGTCTCTATTGGATTGGACTCTGGGCATGCCGGTAGGAGATTGTCTTAACTGAATTAAATAAAATGGGAAAATCCACCCTGAATGTGTGACACTATTTCACTGGCTGGGTCTTGAACTTGGTTAGGTGAATAAAGCTAGCGTAGCATAAGCAAATGATGGAGTGAGCGAGTATGTTCATTTCTCTCTGCTCTTGACTGTGGAAGTGATAGGAATAGCCATTTTCAGTGCCTGCCACTTGGATGTCCCTGCACCCACAGACTGTAACCGTGAGCTAAAGTAAGCTCTTTCTCCCTTAAGTTGCTTTCTGTCAGAACATTTCATCATAGCAGAACAAATGGAACCAGGACAGGGCCCCTTATCCTTCCTGCAAAGGGGGAAGGCAAGTCGGCATCTGAGTGCCTCGCCCCTTTTCTCGCACTCACCTTCTCCTTCATCTTCTCAATCTTCTTCACAGAGCTGCGGCGCTGGGGCCGGTCCTCGTGCCGGAGCAGGTTCATGCTGAGGTCTCCTGACTTGTTGAACTGTTTTTCCTCCTGTTTCTCAGCCTCCTTCAGCTTGCTTTCTGCACTTATGCTCTCTGCGTGGTACATGTGGTAGGTTTTCATGACCTGGGAATACATTTGTGCAAGGAACCAGCAGCCTGTTATGGATCAGCATGGTGCATCTTGTCCCTGGCCCCACCCCAAGTTCCACATACTGTCCCCCCCCCACACACACACACATACATTCATCTTAATTTCTTTACTCTGCTTAGACTTCCTGGGGACTGGAAATGGAGATGTTCCTCAGGTGTACTGACTTGAGCGTGAGTGACACCATAGTCACCCTCTTCTTCATGACCATCATCATCAACATCACTAGGCCCTACTAAGTATCAAGTGTGAGCTAGTAAATGGGAAATTAAGAAGAGCACCACAGGGCTGGAGAGATGGCTCAGAGGTTAAGAACATTGACTCCTCTTCCAGAGGAGGTCCTGAGTTCAATTCCCAGCAACCACATGGTGGTTCACAACCATCTATAATGGCATTTGTTGCTTTCTTCTGGCCTGCAGGAATACATGGAGGCAGAATGTTGTATACATAATAAATAAATCTTAAAAAAAATAAATCTTTAAAAAAAGGTTGTATGGTGAGCTGGGCCCTTGTTGGCTGTCCTCTCTAGTCCTGCTAGCTGTGACCCTTATATCCTTCCTTCTCATCTCTACCCCAAATCAGTGGGAAAGCCCTTAAAAAGGGCATATGCAAACTACCCTGTTATATAACCTAATAGATACTCTGTGGTCCCTGGAATACATTCAACTTCAGCTATACAAAGAATTCCAACAAAGCAAATTGCACTCTGCTACTCGTCTCCTGTAACAAAACAGGATATGATTATAACAGGGGGAATTCTGAACCCAAAGTTTCATCCTGAAACTTTTCCAAACTTGCAAAGCAACCTATGAATGAGACATGGAGTCAGCATTTCCTCTCAGATGGGGGCTTCTCCACAGCCCACCCACATGGCTCACTTCCAGTTTCCCCCAAAGCCACAAGAACCCACTTCTCACTGATTTCATTCATTCCAATAAACCCTTGCAAACCCCCCACAGCCCATGAAGAGTCCCTACTGATACATGCTTGACATCTAGTGGCCAGAAGGAATGACTGCAACTTTAATAGGTGAGCAAAGAGGTCCTATTATTCCCAGGGGTCTTCAGGCCATGGTTGACAGAAAGACCACGTGGTCAAGAACAGGAAGCATCTTCTACAGTCTTCTTGGGGTGCCTTCCTGTCCCTGTGATACTCCCCCATCCCTCTATGTTCAGAGGCACTCGGATCTGTGGCTTTTCTGTCACGTTGCTACTGCTCTTTGTATCTAGACACACACACCCCTCCTGGGTTTAGTGATGATTACAATGTCGACTCTTCTACTTCAGTTTTCCTGATATTCTCATCTCAGCAGCAACCTATCATCTGTACTGGGCTATTCCTACTGGTGGGAGAAGCATTTCATATATTAAAAGGTCACAGCATTGGGTGCTATACTATGCTGAGAATAATTATAAGGAAAAAGTCTGCCCACATTCAGTCTGAACATTTTTTTTCCTGAATATTTCCTGAAGTCTCCTGAATATTTCCACAGATACAGAACTGGCAGATACCCAGAGCTAACTGGACCCAAAACACAGGCCTCAGCAGGGAAAGACTTCAGTTCAATAGTCTAGAAGAGTCTGCTGCTGTTGCCAATTCAGGATGTATTAAGTCGTATTTAAGCTTATCTGGTACTTCAGAGTTTACAAACAACTTTCATTTATCTGCTTCTATTGAAGGAGTGTTTCAAACCATCCTTAGTCAGTGTGATAGCAATTAAAATGGCAATAGCAGCTAAAACCAACTGAGCACCTCCTACATGCCAAGCCTTCACCTACATTCTACATACACCACACTATTGATTTCTCACAAAAAAAAAAAAAAAAACCCCATGGCAAAGGCACCTGTGATCTCTGATTTATAGGTGAGGACCTAAAACCAGTTCAGTCCGGCTTCCTTGAGGTCAAAACGCTAGCACAAGTGGAGTCAAGATTCAAAGCCAAGCTAATGGGCACATGGGTATAGCTCCCTCTTGGTACAAGCTCGCTGAATTTCAGAACTTGAAGTCTCAACCGCCCTACTACATCCTAGCTGTCTATGGAGAGGATGTGTATTTTCATGTCCTCCTGGTGATGTTCAACAGGGGCAGATATAGGTATTTTAGAAACAGGGAGTACAAAGTGACTGGCCTTTGATATCTGCACACTAGCATAGGGTGTGTGTGTGTGTGTGTGTGTGTGTGTGTGTGTGTGTGTGTGTGTGGTCCATAGGTCTCCATCCCACATGATATCTAGCATTGGGGAATCTAGGGAACAACCTCAATGGGACACAAAAGTTGGACACTATCTTAGACTCTCGTGTTCTCAGAACGTAAGAGCCAGAAATCTTGGTTTATTAATTCCATTTTCAAAGAAACTGAGACTGGAGGCTGGGTCTATTGACCTCTAGGCCTGGCCTTTTCTGGTAATCATGCTGTCTTTTGCTGTATGCATTTCACAGCTTCCCAAATGCCTGAAGGAAGGAAGAGGTGGGGAACTTTTAGACTCTAGTTTAAATGCAAAAGATAAAAGAGAACTTGGAAGTCAATAGCATCCATAAGGAGGCATGCTTTATAAGGCTTCAAGAGGATCAGCTGCCAGGAAACAATTTCTCAAAGGTGTGCCTTGATCCTTAGGTAGGGTCAACCCAAGGGACAGTGACCTCTGCCTGGAGCATTTGAGTGTGGGTGAACTCCTGGACCAAGCCATTACACAAAGACATCCAAGAAAGAAGGAAAGTTCTACAGTTTGCTTGATCACCCACTGAAGTGACTTCATTAAGATCTTTATAGAACTTGATATCTATTTTCACTTTCTCATTGTTCATGTCTAGTGACTATCTTGTCGCAACTAAAATGCAACATCCTGAGGTAGGACCCTGCCTCATTTACTAGAGCATGGACAGATTGCCATCAAGTGTCACTGTACATATGTATGCATGCATGAATGTGTAGATGGATATGGTTGAATGAATGGGTAGGTGGAAGAGTTAGTGGAAAGATGCATGGGTGGGAAATAAGGGGTAGGGGTGAAAGAGAGAGGAAACAGGGAAGTAAGGTAAGATGCAAAAGATACTGTTAGTTTTATTGCTTTTGATCTGATGACACTACTTGGGGACAAGGAGAAGTTATATCCTTTGGCATTAAATACTGATTAAATACTTCTTATATAGTCATTACTCTATTAGATACTATACCAGGAAATACTACACAGCATAAGACACAGGGAGACTAATAGAATGTACACTGTGGTGGGAACATGAACTATGATACTAGCTACTATCACAGGATATGGTAAGAGCTGTGATGTGGGGAATGCAGGCACTACAGGAAAACTCCCTGGGAAGTGATAGCTAAACCAAGCCTTGAAGAAGGGGTTGCTGTTATCTGTATGAACAGGGCTCAGAGCATTGGGGGATGTTTTAGACAAAGAGACAGTAGCCCAAGAGAAGCAGGAGCTGAACAGGGCTGAGGAATAGCCAGTGCATAAATAAATATCAGGTGACTGGTCATCAGAGCCTCTACCTTACCCTTCCCCTCCTCACCCTGCTGTCCCCTCAGTGGACATCTGTTGTTTTTCTCTGCCTGGGATTATCTAGTCCTCCTCCAAGAACAGCTTCCTGATTTTATTTGAGGAAACCCCCAAAATTCCCCTCCATTATTCTCAGTCCATGGAGTTCATGGGAAATTGACATGACCTCCAACCCTGGCAGTGGACATGAGACCCAGGCCTGGCCAATTGGCAAACATCATTTCAATCCAGTCATAATGATAAGGGCTAATAATCTACGCCCTTGCAGATCTTACTTGAAATACTTAGAGTGGCACTGTGGTTGGTATTAGGAGGAGGATAGGAGATCAAGAGAGGGCAAACTTGATAGGAGACGCTCACACAGAGGAAAACCAAATCAAAAGGAGCTACACATTGGTTCCCAAATAAGAAAGGGATGAAGGAAGGACTGATAGATAGGTAGATGAATGGATAAATAGGTAGGTAGATGGATGCACAATGAATGGGTGGATTACAAAGGATGCATGCATGTATGGATGGGTGGATAGATGGACAGACAGACAGGAGAGAGACGATAAGGAAGGAGAGGATGAAGGATGAAAGGAAGGAAGAAGCAGAAGAATCGAGGCAAAGTTCTCCTTCCTTCGAGCTAGTGAGTACATTAGAGAGGAAGGACAGATACACTTTACTGTGATTAAATATTGATCAAGCAGCTGTGTGCCAAGATTATACCTGATGTGTTCAAAATATTATAGCACAGATGACAGAGAGAGCCTCTGCCCTCAAAGTACACACTGTATTTTTGAGATGGGCCATGACATGATAGACAAGTCTCTGGGTCCAGATATGCCTGAACCACCAATAGATTGGCATGCTCACATAACTAGTACTGTGGTGCGAATGGGTCCCCCAAAGCTCCCCAGTGTGATTATGTTGAGAGGTGATTAGTGCGAATATTGCTAGAGTGGGCTGGTTATTGCAAGTGAATTTAATTTGCTATAAAACAGATTCAAACTCCTTTCACAATCTGTGGTGGCCCTTCCTTGGCCTCCGTTTTCTGCCACAGATGGCACGGCATGAGATCATTTGCCAGGTGCCAGTGACATGCTCATGGACCTCCCAGATCCCAGAGCCTTATACCAAATAACATCTATTTTTAATAGATCATCTACCTAGCTTCAGATTCTCAGTTATAGCACCACTAAACACTGAAACAGCCTGTCTGCACTGGATTCCTGTCCCTTACCAATAACTGAGTCCCCAAAGGCAGATTTCCTTCCCTTCTAGCTCCCCAGCTACCCACATCACTCCTGATCCCAACAGATCAAGCTTAGGACAGCGACTGGTGAATAATGTTGACAGGCAGAGCACAGGCTCCTCCCACATACCAGCAGCTGCCTCCCTGCTGTTTCTTGTGGCCACTGTCCCTCCCCATCATGCTCTGTCAAATGCCATCTCATCCCTGTTGACTTTCTACTCAAAGATTTCATCAGGCCACCCTACTTCTCACATTCCCTCACACCGTGTCACAGCCCCATGGAGGAGTTCTCTTCGGTGTCTGGCCACATCTCATCATCCACACACAGATAAGCAGCAACGGGTACATCTGTGGCTGAACAAGCATCTCATAGGACAGCTGGAAGAGGTGAGACAGCCACCCAGAGAGAGATCTCACCTCGGGTGAAAGTACACCCACACTCCAGCTGGCAGGTGATGACCTGACAGAGCACCCTCCCTCTGAGACTAGACTCACTCAGCACATGTTCGTTCATGGGCAGGGTTGCATAAAGGCAGAAATGCAAACAAACAAACAAAAACCCTCCTTGTACCCAAACCCCAGTCCTTCAATCCTCCAAATGAGGCAACCAAGAAAGAACCCAGGCTAAATGACTGTGTAGGATCAGGGTTTCACCACACATAGCAGAGAAATTATTCATGTAAACAAGGTGATTCTCAGTATCCCTAGTGAGTTATGAACCCCCTGCAATGCTCTTGGGACCCTTTTGGTGCAGGTGAGAAAGCCACATGGGAACTAAGCCTCACACTGACGCATCTTTAGTGCTTGGCTCTGGCTGCAGCCATCCAACTGAGTGAGGCTACGTTTCATGCCAGTTGCAGAATGCTTCTTGTACACCAGGTTGCCTTTTGCTGCTCAGGTGAACTGTACCATCTCCTTTTAAAGCCCATCTATAGAATTCCAGTGGCCCTCTGTACCTAGGTTTCCACTCCCTTATGATCAGTCCACTGCAGATGGAAAATATTCAGAAACTGCACCCCTACTCAGCATGGACATTTGTTTTCCTTTGTGTTATCCCCTGAATAATAGAGCATAACAACTGTTTGCATAGTGTCTACTTACATTGAGCATCACATACAAGCATGTATATCTAAAGGATATGGGAGGATGTGTGTAGGTTCTATGCAAATACTGTGTTGATTTATGTAAGGAACTGTGTTCAAAGATTTTGATATCTGTGGGAGTCCTGGGACAAGCCCATTATAATTACTTGGAGACAACTGTAGTTGGCATATATTTATACAGCCAGATAATATATTTCCTTAAAACATTCAGAGATGGGTGCTTGAGACTTACAGACTCTGGCACAGTCTCAGCCACTCTCCAGCTGGGTGACCCTGGGTTTGCTGCCTGACTCTTCTGTGCCTCGGACCCATAATATTGTGGATGCCTTCTCCTTCCAAAGGTCATGGTGAGAACAAAGCTGAATCAGTACAACAGGAGCATTCAGACTAGCACCTAGCTGTGACCAGCACCGTATGTAGAAGGACAAAAAACAATGACCATGGGAAGAGTGTACATAGACTCCCACTCATGTGGACTGGCTGTGTGAGGCATGTTAGACATGTGCACTGACTTGGAAAAAATAGCTCTGGAAGGAGACCCCACTAACAAGACTCCAGTAACCTAGCAACTGAGGTGGTGTGGGGGCAGGGAGAGGGAGGCAGGCAATGCAATGGGAGACTTCCTACTACGCCTCTTTCTGTAGCAGTTTAATTATTGCTGTTCTCATTGTTTACGTAGAATCTATATTAATCTATTTTAAACTTTTAAAGATTTTTTCCATTTGTATGTGTGGTGTGCATGTATGTATATACATATTTGCATATGCCAGCATACAGGAGCCTAAGGTTGATATTAGCAATCATCCTCTAACGCTCTCTTACTTATTCAATGAGGCAGGGAATCTCAATCAAACCCAGAGCTCTCTGATAGCCATTGAGCTCCTCATCTATCTCCAGAAAAGGAGCTAGAAATAACCATGTATTCCCAGGAAGAAGAATCAGGGGCTCTCCTGATGGGGCCTATAAAGCCTGTTTGCCAGTGTACAAGGCTGCTTTCCACTAATTACTCAAGACAGGGAGGATTTAAAGAAAAGAAGGAGGGGGCTGGATTTGGACAATTTAAAGAAAAGTATTAGATGAGTCAGAGAGCCCAATGGCACATAGAAATGATGAAGGTTGTATTTAAATGTCATTCTAGAAGACGTAGGGGGTTCTCTGGCTAGCCAGCCTAGTCTCCTTGGTAAGCTCCAGCCTGTAAAAAAAAAGGTGGGCTGTGCCTGAGGAATGACACCTAAGGTTGTTTTCTGTCCTCTACATGTGTGCACACACATGTACATGCACATACATATGTACTGTCACAGAGAGAGAGAGAGAGAGAGAGAGAGAGAGAATAAAAAGAAAGGTGCACAGAGAACCTGGGTACAGCTGGGGCTAGAACTCAGGTTCAGGGGTACCCAGAGTGAGGCAACTCTACACTACCACGCCAGGAAAGAGACAACATTACAAATGTTTTCCTGGAGGCCCAGAGTGGATTTCATACCCTGAGCCTGGCACACAACCAAATCAAGTTTGACTCTGTAAAAGGTATAGCCTATTCATTACTCCAGTTAGTATCTCCAGTTACTAGCTGCTGCTTGGTGTGAACACCTCAAGCCCTCTCCATTTTGCTCTCAACAAAGAAACAGGGTTCCTCCTGTAACCAGAGTTACTGAACATAAGGGAGAAGCTGAAGAGGCCTTCCCAGGGTACCAATCAGTTACCAAAACAACAGTGGTATCTCATGACCTAGAAATATAATGAAAACCTAGACATAGTTTTAGCTGAAGTTTGTTGTTTTGGTTTGTTTTTGTTTCTTTGGGAGGATTGCACCATGATCCACAAGTTCACTCTGTGTTCTTCTTTTCTTCTAAGTCAATATGTGATCAAAGAAGACAGGGTGGAGGGCTGATGGGAGCTCAGAGAAGAGAGGGGCTGACTAACAGACAGTGGAATTATTGCCATCATCATTACCCTCAGCAGGGGCTCTAAGCAGACAACTTCTTCCACAGAACCCTGAGAAGGGAAAGAATGGGGCTGAATGTATAGCTCTTCTCTACCTCATCCATGCCCATGAGAATAGGGCTGGAAAACAAAGGAAGCTGGGAAGGTGTGTGACTGAGATGTTAAATAGAAACCTCTAGCAGTGAAGTCAAGGAAGTCCATAATGCTCCCAGAAGCTGTGTGGCTGTGAGGGAGAGCCATACATTGCTTAGGCATGGCTTTATCATGTGACGGCAGAAAAACAGGGAGTCTACTTTTCTATTTCGTGACTTGAGGCCTGACTATAACTTGCTCTGGTTATTAGCAAAAGTGGTTACTAGCAGAAGTTTGTACACTGGACTCCACTCAGTTTGGGTTCCCTTTTCTTAATTATCCAGAAAACCACCACCACATGACTGGCTACAATTGAACCCAGCTCAAATTGCCAACCCGGAGACTCACAAGCAAATAACATCGTAGGTTTGAAGCCATTGAGTTTGGAGGCTAATTTTTAAAGAAGCAGTTGAGCAAGCAGCCCGCTCGGCTTCATGTTCCGTCACCAGTGCAGGCACTTTATTCTTGTCTGTATGCTCAAATCTAACACTCCTTTTGGCAAAATCCATGACCTTCACTGTCTCTGCACCACTTCCTCATTCCTTTGCTCCAGTCAACACCATGGGAGCATCAAGCATGGGGGAGATGCTGATAGAGAACAACTCTAAAATGCTCCCAGTTCCTAGACAGCAAAGAGTCTCTGCTGGCACAGTGGGAGGCCCTGAATTTAGGGATTAAACTGCATTTCTAAGTAACTGTAGTCATCCCTCGGTAGCTATGGTGATGGTTTCAGGACCATCCCTTCACACACATCCAGATACCAAATTCCATGGATGTTCAAATCCCTTATATAAAATGGTGCAGTGATTTAAAGAACCTACACATATCCCCTCCCTACTTCAGATCAACTTTCGAGTCCTCATAGCTAACACAATGTTTTGCTATATAAATGCGCCTCATACTGTGTCTAGTGCTTCGGAAATAACAAGGTATCTGCATGTGTTTAGTAAGATACTATATTTATAAAAAAAAATTTGAGCCAAGGTTGGTTGAAACTATGTGCATTAGTTAGCTTTTTGTCACTGTGGCGATGCTGGGGAGAAATTAAAGGAAGACAGATTAAATTTTGGTTCATGGTTTCAGAGATTTCAATCCATGCTCAGCTGATTCCTCTGTTGTAAGCTTGTGGTGACACAGCATCATGGGTCAAAAATGTGGGTCAAAGCAAAGTGGCTCACTTCATAGCAACCAGGAAGCAGAGAGACATGAAGGGGTCAGAGACAAGATACCTTTTAAGAACTAGTCCTCAGTGACCAGCCTTCTGCAAATGGTCCCCACCTTCCCTACGTTCCAATATTGTCATCAAATAAAGCTGTAACAAGCCTTTAAGCATGTGAGTTTTTGCAGGTATTTCAGACTCATTGATGTGGGACCTAAGGACACAGGGGGCCACAGTTAGCAATGTGGAGTATTTATAGTTGGTACCTGAGGCCCCTTCTCCCACACAGCGAAAGAAGAGAGTTGGGAGTCACTGGGCCTTTCCTCTCTACCAACTCCTAGAGTACCAGCAGCAGGTCATCATGAGCAGAACATGAGGCTTATCATGGGATGAGCCAGCCACCTACGTGCATGTCTGATGCCAATAGTGTTTCTGTCCTGCTGCCCTAACCTATGGACAGAATGGGCAGATATATCCACAGAACCTGCTGGGTTCAGGGCACCAGTATCACGAGGGATACAAGATGGCATTATCCTCTCGATCTCTGACACCACCTGGTACTATTGAGTTTACAAACCCCAGTTTTCAGACAAAACTAGAGGTGAAGTAATGTCAGAGCCACACGGCCTTTGAGTATTTAGTGCAGTGTCACTCATCAGCCAAGACCTGACTCCAGAGAAGTCATCTACAACAAGGGAACAGGTGCAGACAACAAAGACGAGAGGTTTTTATAAGGCCACAGTAGGACTCAAAGTCCAGAGTTGGCATCTTCCTGGAAGTGTTAGGCCTAGCTGGAAAAATGAGAATGACTCAGATGAACAAGAGATAAAAGCACACAGACCACAGTAGGTGAGGACAAATACAGGGATGAAGAAGCAGAGGAGAAGGCATTGGGGTGAGTTTAATCAGTTTTCCTGGTCAGCTTTTGTTGTCAGTTGACCATAGCCTAGAGTCACCTGGGAAGAGGGAACCTTAACTGAAGAAAAGCCTTGGTCAGATTGCCATGTGGGTTTTCCTGTGAGAGTGTCTCGCTTGATGGTTGACATAGGAGAGCCCAGCCCACTGTAGGTAGCACCATCCCCTAGGCATGTGGGCCTGGGCTATATAAGAAAGCAAGCTGAGCACGAGCAAGCAAACAATCTGGAGAACAAGGCAGTAAACAGTAGTTCTCTACAGTTTCCATTTCAAGTTCCTACCTTGAGTTTCTTCCCTGACTTCCCACAATGATGGATTGTGAACTGGAAGCATAAAGCCAAATAAACCCTTTTCTTCCCAAATTGTTTTTGGTCAAGTTGTTTTTATCACAGGAACAGAAAGTGAACAAGAACAGCCGGACAAAATGAGGTTCCAAGCTGGAGGATGGAGGGAAGACTAGCGGCCCAGGCAGGAACAGTGAGGTCCTGTGCCTAGAGCTATGGTGAAGACCACTCATAGAGGAACTGAAAGCACATTGGAAAGATCTAGCCTGTAATGACCAGTGTGGGGAAAGTCTCTACAGAATCCTAAGCTAGACGATCCATTCATTCACTAACTTAATACATTCATCACTGACCCACTCTCATAAGTATAGATGAGAGCCTATCACATTCACTGAGGGTAACATAATGGCAGTCATGATTAATGACACACAGACTTTCAGGCACATTATATACCCTTTCCTACCAACAGTGCTTTGTGTACCCTTCAATGCAGTTGGTCCTCTATAGCTGTGTTTTCCACATCCATGGAGCCAACCAACTGCAGGTTGAAAATATTTGGGGAAGAAAGTTTCAACTATTCCAAGCATGAACAGACTTTTTTCTCATCACTAAATACACAGTATAACAACTGTCTTCATAGTACTGATACTGTATTGGCTGTAGTAAGCAATTTAGAGATGGCTTAAAGTACCTAGGAGGATGTGTGACATGACACCACTTTATACAGAGACCTGAGCATCTACAGAGTCCCTGTGTCTGTGAAGCTTTCAAGAACCAATCCCTACAGAGACTGTGGGAGGATTTCACTGTTCTTCCATTAGATTTGTCCCAGATTCTGACTTCAGAGTGTCTGCCTTCTCTTCGCCTCTTTTCTCTGTGGTATTGGAGTGAACTGAGGGCCCTGAGCATACTGGGTAAGGGCTCTATTACTCAGCTACACACCCAGGCCTATCTTTACTTTTTTATTATTATATTTTACATGTTATAGGACATTATATATATGTATACACATACATATATATATGTTATTGTATATTATATATTATAGGATAAGGTCTCACTAAATTGCCCAGGTTTTGCCCATACTCTGTAGCCTGAGCAAGCCTCTAACTTGTAATCCTGCCTCAGCTTCCTAAGTAGATGAGATCACAGGCATATGTATCTATCTATCTGAGGCAAAGTTGGAACACACTCTCCCTATTTGGGAAAAAAAAAAAGTCTTATCCTATGTCCACAGCTGCTGGGGCATACATTGGGCCTTCCACATGAAGTACAGGCCCTGAGTCTAGGCTCTCAGTAATACAGCCTAGACCCATTGCTATTGCCATGGGTCTAAATATAGAAAGCTAGTAATAACAAGGAGAAAAGGCTTTGGGCAGCCTGCACTTATTTACACGTTAAGTCAGGACTGGTATAAGGAACCCCTGAAAAATAAAATATAACAGTTCTACATGGTACTTTACCTGCTGGGTACCCTACACTGTACCCAAGGCTATCCATGGGGCTCTCCACACTCCTGTCAAGGAAACCGAAGTCTATTCTTGCCCTACAGCCTAGGCAGTGTACTCTCTATCCCACCACCTGCCTTGGTTCTAAAGCCATCTCAAGTGTGGTTATGTCTTGGCTCCAAAGCAGGCAGCAAGGTCAGCTATGAGCTAAACTGTGCTGTTCTCCACTGCAACAGTCAGGCATGCTTACTCTTTCACTCCAAGTTATTCCCAGAGCAGTGTTTCATTCTGCAGACAATGGCAAAGGGGTCTAGGCAAGCTGCAAGCCTGTCTAAGATCACAGTCACTAAAGAGCCCTCTGTCTGGAGCTTGTGACGCCTGACACCCTCTGGAGACTTCACACCTATGTGTTCTTCCATCCTCCACTTCAGGACCTTTGTGCTCATGAGTAATACATCCTGTATCTGTAAGATCATGTTACTCTCTCACATACTTGAACTTACTAAACATGCCCAGGACCCATTCCAAACGTAAGGAATCAGGAGTTGGGGTCATGAGTCATTATATGACTTCATGATGACCCACTATCACTCCAAATTCTTCCCTGCCTCCCTCCAGACATGGGTGCTGCAGACAAGAGACCCGAACAAATAGCAATGGTCCTGGAGAGAACTTACTGTGTAGAGCTCATTGGTGACCTTCAGCAGCTCCTCGTGCATCTGTAGGCCAATCTCTTTGCTCTGGAATATGGAAGAACAAATGTCAGCTTGCAAAGATGGTCTGGTTGTCCCTTCAAACTCAAATTACCCAAAAGAAACATACATACTCCCAACCCCTTGAATTTGAAGCAGGGGATAACATCTTCCAAGGCTGTCAAGATGAAACTTGAGAGTTACCTCATAGACTTTTTGTTATCCCTTCTCCTGAATTCAGCCTGTCACCATGTCCTACCTTCAACCTGCCCTATCCTTTATACTTTGTAGCAGGAACTGGGAGTTCCCTCCCATCACCCATCTCTACTCTACCTACTCCTAGTAGAACCATGCAGATGGTCTGCCTTTGTCCTTCCAGCCCAGTTCTTCCAGGGAACTTCATTCTAACTCCACATGGCAGATTGCTCTTTGTGCTGATATAGTCCTGAGCTGACTTAACTAGACAGAGAAGTGGGATTTGCATGATATAGGTGAAATTTTTAATTCTTCTACAAGTGCAAGCAACACTCCACGTAGACCAGTTGGTATCAGCAAGCATAGGAAGGCAGAGAAAACCTGTCTCCTTTCATTACTATCTGAGCACTAATTGATCCCAAAACTAAGAGGCAGCCTCTAGTCTCCATCTACTTCTGTGGCTTAAAACATGTTCATTTACATTCTCCTGCTACAGTAGCTAAAGCATCCTAATGTACACAGCCTCAACTTCCATTACCAATTCCTAGAATAAGACATCCTTGCTATATATAGGCCCAAGCCTCTAAAGCTGCCTTTTTTGCCTAGGCTGTGGTCATATCACAGAGGCTGGTAAGGATCTAACTTCATTCAGAGCAGAACTGAGAACCACTGAAGGCTTTTGAAGGGAAGAATAGGATGCTCACAGCTGTACATCAGGAAAAGGTATGTGCATAGAGCATGGACTATGGTGTGGGGCTGGAGGCATGTTTTTGTATTTCCTCAAGAGAACTGTAGGCCACCACATGGGACCTCCTGAGTCTCAGCTCATCGACCCCCGGGAACCTCCCGGGAACAACCACAAAGTTAATGCTTGGCAGGCAGCCCCCGAAGTGTCTTTATTATTGTTGTTATTATTATTGTTTTTAGCTGGAGCTGGTTAGGGAAGGAAAATATCCCCAATTACAGTTCCAAATACTACTGAGTAAAGAGCCCAAACCAAACATTCCACCAGGGACAGGAGGCCAAAACCAAGACAATCTTCAATAGGGTACTACACCCAAACCTTGGGGACTCAAGTGACAACATATTGGGCCTTGCTGGCTAAATTTTTTTGCATTATTTTCGTGCCTACAAAGGACATTGATGGAAGGCATTTCCTTCACATACAAGGTTGAGCCAAGAAGGCCTAACCATCCCAGACTTGCCTTTCTGACAAACTGACAGTAAACTGAGGGCAGCCAGTCACGAGGGCCAGCCACTATAAAGCAGGTGTTCCCAGACTCTTTCTCCTCTAAAGCTAACCCTGGCTGAACTTCCTTTTCTTTGTCTGAAACACATTCTTATGAATGGATGACGGGATGATAGGCAGTCTGCCTGACCTTCCTGAAGTTTTAACCACCACAATCGTTTCTAGACATTGCCAAATGGCTCTGGGCAGCTAAAACCATTCCCCAGCAAAAAATACTGTCTTAGGCAAGGCCTCCAAGCAGCAGCTTTTCTGGCCTGCAGGCATATTTTATTTGGAACTTCTAGAAAGTCTGAACACTTTCCCAGCATTTAACAATCAATATATTTCCCTCATAAGCCCAAGTTTTCAGCTACTCTAGGAAGATTAGACAGCTCAGTATTCCAAGCCCTGGGTCAACTATTGCAGTCTCATGCTCCCCAGATGGCCATGGGGCCCCGGGCCTCAGTTCACCAGGCCATGACCTCAGCTTGGCCCATAGAGGTGTTTCAGCTTATGATTCAGAAACCAGAAGTCATTTCAGAAAGGAGTGGCCATCTGCACCTCCAGGTGCTCATAAGGATGACAACTGCAGGGCCAGAACATCTGAGATGTGAACAGACCTTCCGCCCAGCATTCGTCCCACTCATTGAACTCACAGCCCACAGGGCTGCATACACTCCAGGGTAGCTGTGAATCTAACCCAGCACAAAACTATAAACTTGCTCAACACATTATGAGATTTATTTTGGGGATTTTTTTTCTGTAACTCAGCTGTGTAGATCTCAATCCTGCATTTTGTATACAACTTGTGCCAGTGTCAAAAAGTGGGATACTCCTTGTGGGAGCTTCTGAGAGTGTGGCTGCTGAAAATGCAGCCTCGGGGCTCTGCAGTGGACCCCATTTCTAACACTAATATAATCTTCTATGTTTCCTATCTTTGGAGTGTTTATCCCCACCCAGACCCATGTTCAAAGCCATGTGGTAAAAATACTGAAAGTAGTCAGGAGTACTCAAGGTTAGAAGGATAGGGCCTTCATAACGGGATTAGCGGCTTTGTACAAGAAGAGATCCCAGGTGGCCGCTGCCTCACCATGTGATCTTTACACAACCTTGGGGTTCTGCAAAGTCCCCAGCAACAAGAAGGCCATCATTAATTATGGCCCTCCAACCTTGGCCTTCCAGCCTTCATAACTGTAGGCAGAGCAAACCTTAACACTTTATAAATTACCTACTCTATGTCTTTCAGTTATAGCAACACAAAACAGACTAGGAAAATATCTAAAAATAGCACTGACTAATTACTTTGAGTGAGGTCTCACCTAGGCCATAAAGCCAACAATCACATGTTCTCTCTCATATGCAGATCCCAGCTTTGAATCTTTTTGTTTTGTGTGTTTGACCTGCAGTACTAGAGGTGGAAGCCAAGAAACAAGAAATAGACTACTAAATATGAGTAGCTGCTTCAAGGAAGAGGGAATAGTGAAATACAGGTAAGATGAAAGTAAGAGGTTCAAGTGTGGAGGGGACAGGAGGATGCAGGAATGAGGCACTGGCTGAGGGCTTAACCAAAATGAAGGGGGCATGAAGAAAGGAAATATGGAAACCTACAATCTTATAACAAGCAAAAAATTCAATTAGTGTAGAGAACACAAGTGTCATGAAAGGAGACAGGAGAAACACCATGAGTGGAGAAAGGGGGATTGGGGAGGGGAGAGCATAGGGAATGGGTTAGTCAAACCACGAATCCATGAAAAAGCCCTAATATGCATTTGTTAAAAGAGTTTGAATGCAACATATGAGTTATTAAATGAAAATCTCAGTGCCAAGCATGGGCTACCTCTCTATGAATTCTTGGTCAGGAAGGTCCCAAAGGCCTCCAAAACAACACAGGCTATTGCCATTCCTCTTGTTTGTCCACCACAACTACATGGTAAGATCATACTGCTCAAGACATGTTCACTGTAGAAGCCAGACAGAGAAATCAACCTCAAACTGATCAGGAAACCCTCCCTGCTGACTAATTTACATACTAACGCAAAGTGCTTTGTAGGTTGTGGGTCTGGGTTCCTGGGTAAAACAACTGTCTTATGATGTGAGCCCAGCCCCATAGGAGGAATTTTATGGTTAGTACTGTGTGTACCTGTTTAAGAGCCCATGAAAAATCACAAGTCTTGCTAAATGATTGTGCTGTCAAGCTGCATTCTAAGTATTTATGTTTATTCTCATAGATTTCTGCTGCTCTCAACTTTGGTCACAGAGCTTCATTTGGCATGGGTTAACGCATGCAACTCAGAACTGCTCAAGGCACCAAGTATGAGTAACTGTGAGTGTTCACCTATGGATGGGTCGTCTATAACAACCTCCCACCATCCAAGACTCAGGAAACTTCACAGAAGGGTGGGAAGAAAGGATGGGGAAGAAAGTTGTGACATGCAGACTTCTGGATATGACATGCTTTCTGTACACATCAACCCACAGAAGCTGTTGACACTTACATAAGACCATCCACAAGATCAAGCAGCCAAGACTCCAGTATGGAGGCGGGAAGGGGCCATGAGGACCCACCCTTACATAAAGCGCTCTATTGGCAGTGGATAGCTGCTAAGGGGGTGAGAGTCACACTTGTTTGAAGACATGGCCATTGGTAGGTGGCCCATGCTCCAGTGAATGGTCACACACTCACATGCATATGGACAGCACTAACTGGACTCAGCAGGTTATTAAGACAACTATAAAAGAAGACATGAAGTTTGGAGGGAGAGGGTGGCAGGGTAGGAGGAGTTGGAGGAAGGTAGTGTTGGACAGATAGAAGCAATATGTAGTGTATACATGCAGAAAATGTTCATAAAATAAAAATATTTTTAAAAGTAAATGAAAATACTGTCTAAAAGTGTTGGATTGGGAGCTGGGGGTAAGATAGCTCAGAAGATAAAGGCACTTGGTACAAAGCCTGACAACCTTAGCTGTCACCTGTAACCCACATGTGGGACAAGAGAACCAATTCCTGCTAGTTGTCCTCTGATCTCCACACGTGTGCTATCATACATGTGCCCACATGTGTGCACGCGCACCCGCGTGCACACACACACACACACACACACACACACACACACACACACCAATCAACCAAACAATGTAAATTTTTTAAATGTTTATTTAAATAACAAGACTCCTCCCTTCATTTCTCCAAGGGGACCACTGTAAATAGTTCTTTAGAACACTCTTGGTCAGGAACAACTTCAGTCGACTCTCAGGCACCTCTGGAGGCCTCTCCTCTTTCTCATCAATCCTCTATACACAGCTAGGCCTGTCTCTCTTTCCTTGCCTTTGTTTGAGCAGATGTTCTCATGCTGGGTTGCCTCCAAGGCCATTGTAGAATCTTCCTCATTCTGGGGTTTCAAATAAACAAAAGCGAACAAACCACAACAAAACAACAAAAACCTTTCTCTCTTCCAGTCAGAAGCCCTAACACGTCCTTCTACTATCTTCTATCCTCTGGGCTTGTTTTCCCATCAAATCTTGGATCATGTGAGCACGGGCCAATACCCAGAGCCATTGTGTTCTTTCTTATGCCCAAAGCAAAGGCTTAAAGGCATAGCCCAGAAGGTGTGGGTCTATTCTGCTTGTCCTGGAAGGTCAGGGTACCCCTGAACACGGCTTTCTAGATGGGTCAGAACACCTTCCTGAGCCCAGTTCCCACTCTAATCATAAATGATTTTTTTAAAAGATCGTATTTATTATACATACAGTGTTCTACCTGCATTTATGCCTGCATGCCAGACACATATTATTACAGACGGTTGTAACCCACCATGCAGTTGCTGGGAATTGAACTCATGACTTCTGGAAGCCCAGCCAGCACTCTTAACCTCTGAGCCATCTCTCCAGGCTCTGACCTTAGATAATCTTCTACCTGTACTGTTCTTGAGCACCCTTAAGGTTTATCTTTTCTCAGCAGGAACGTGTGTTTCCTGGTGCTGCAGCTCCAAACAGGATCATTTTTGTCTGAACAGTAAACCTGGCCTCAAGTCTACCCCACCCCGTCCTTCTCTTCCTCCAGCTCAGCAATGCTCCTCAGTATCTCCTGGGGACATCTTTGACCATGAAAGTGTCTATTTCAGAGCTGCTGTAATAACTGGCCCAAGGATCCTTTACAGCTGTGCTTTGAATGTACAAAGGCCCTCTAGGCTCCTGTAGTTGAGCCTACTACCCAGATATTGGGTTGTGAAGCCCAAGGAGGTAGACCCTTGCTAGAGCAAGTAGGTCATCAGGAGTGGGTCTTAAAGTATTATAAATTAGCCCTACTTCCTGTCCTCTCTGCTTCCCCAGTCTGGTACAATGTGACTAACTGCCTTATACTCCTGCCACCGTGCCCTATGCACCATGACAGACTGCATCCCACCTCCAACTGTACCTACAGAAAATGCCTCTCTCAAAAGGCTTCTTGGTGGGTTTTGGCCACAGGGACTAGAAAATCACTAACATAGCTATGAAAGCATGTCTGACAGATCAGGATAGAAGTTTCTGGATCTCTCATACTGCTAATACTACGATTGATCACAATACCTACTCTCAGCACTCATAACAGTGTTTAGTGCTATTACTAGGAATGGTACTTACCTTTGCAGATAATGACATTACCAGCTATGTTCCTGGGCCACCTGTGTTATGGCGCACACCACACCAATTGCTTTCTTAGGTGATGCCAGTGTGAACCTAGATCAGCCCATTGTGGGAGGCACTGATACAAACCCTAGAATACTAGAATATATGAGTTACTAGACTACTAGACTACTAGAACATATGGGTTATTAAGTGAAAATCTCAGTGCCAAGCAAGTCCCTGCCCAAACTCTTACTTTCCTGTAAGCAGAGATGTTGTAGAATGTTGGACTGTATTTCTGTGGGCATAGAACTTGCCAGAAGTAATCTTTCTTGGCTATGTCCCGATGGTGGCTGACAATCTCCATTTTCTTTTTTCTGCTAGAATCTCTTACAGATGAGAAACTATTATCTGAGAGTGGGAGAGCTTCCTGTCCCTGGAGTAGGCAAGGCCAATTTCCTATGAGAACCTTCGGCTCCTCAGTTCTGAGTTTGATGTTTTTTTCCTCTCAATGCTAGCTTCAAGCCTATGGATGCTCTAGGGTTTATTTGTTCCATTCAAAACACTGTCTATCATTTATTACCACTAAGTCACTGACCTAAGACATTGCTTTAACTCCCCCAACATTTTACAACACAATCTTCTATTTGTTTGCATTGTTTGTGGAAAGGAAAAGAATGAGAATTCCATTGACATTTCTAAAATGCATCCACACATGTGTTTCACCCATTCACCCATCCATCCATCCATCCACTCACTTACCTATACATTGTTATTCACCCACCCACTCATCAGTCCACCCACCCATCTATACATCCACTCATTCAACCTCCCATATACTCACCATTTCTTTCTATTTTTATAGCATCCTCCCTAATTCTGAGCCTGAGAATATTCTGCCACTACTGTACATGTAAGAAAATACATGTAGCAACATGTAACTTTTCTCTCTTTGGCTCAGCATTTCTATCTTCAAAGATATAAAATGCACATGTCAAATTAGTCACCCTTTAGCATGACTGAGCACTTCACTAGTGAAATAGAATCCTTGAATGAGTAACATCCCATCAACAACTTCCAGTGGGTCTCTGGGGACTAAAAAACACATCCTGGCCTCTGTCTGACTCTCAAGAGCCTTCTGGACCCAACCTACTTTACTGATTTCCACACTCACTTTAAACTCCCTAATACTTAAAACATGCAGAAATCAGAGAACACACTACTTGAGGTTAATCATTATGAAGACATGGGCCATTTTTTTCCTTTGAAACTACTTTAGGAAGTGAAATGTTACAGAGATGGTTAAAGTCTTTGGGTCTTTCCCAAGACAAGAGAAGCCCTTAGGTCCTTTCTCCCCACTTATTCCTCAATGACTGTTCTATGGCCAGTGTGTGTTCTTACAGGTTCATAGCCCCTGGCCTTATTCCAGACTGGGGTCTAAAAATACAAACAATATAACTTTTCCACCTGGGCTCTACATTATACTAAAATGCTGCTCTATGTTTGAGGGAGACTGTTGAGACTGGATCTTTCTAGCTTGTGCTGGCTTCAGACTCAAAATCCCTTCAGTGCAATCCTCTCAAGTGCTAGGATTATAGGTCTGTATCACAATGCCAGAAAAAAATATAATACTTGACCCTTCTTTTCTCACTTAACATCATATTATCAAGTTTTATCCAAATTGATATTAGCAGATGTAGATTTATACTGTTCTAGCATGTGACTTTCTGTGGCTTATTTAATTAACCATTCACTTACTGGATGCAGATTGCCTGGAGCTGGAGTTGCAGAGAGTCTTGAGCCACCTTGTAGGTGATATGCAAGAGCAGCCAATGCTCTTAACCTCAGAGCCATCTCTCCAGCCCACACAATGATGCTAAACGAGGAATGATCTAGATGAAGGTGAATAGTGGGCGTGTTTGTGAGGCACTGTCCTGACTGTTCACTGCCCCCAGGCCCCTGTGGGCAGCACATTTCCTGGGCAGGGGTCTAAACTGTGTAAGAGTGAAAGATAAGCCAGGATAAGCAAGTTGGCAGCATGGATTCCCACCTTCTCTCTGTTCTTTACTGTGATGTGAGTGTGGGGGCACCTGCCTTGATTATCCTGAAACCACAGGCTACAACCTATGATCGTGAGCCCAATATTAAACTAGTTATAGAAAACATCTCCATACAAAGTTGTGTGTGTGTGCAGATGGCTTAGAACATCTTACATTATACTTAAAAGTGGAATTGCTTGTTTGCAGACCCTGTAATTCTTCTTCTATTGGTACTAGATAAGTTATATCTTCCATTGATAATAGACAATTTACATTCCTATGACAACCCCTGATACTATACACTAGTCCCCACTAGGGAATGCTTCCTTAATCCACCAAGCAACAAGTTGTGTCTCAACCATCTTCTGATTACCAGTATGAGCATCTTTTTATCATTTTTTTAGTATTGCAGTTCATTTTTTAGTATTGCAGTTACATCTTCTGTGACTTGTGTAGTTGTATTTCTTATCAACATTGCTACTGGACTGTTTACTCTTTTCTTATGTATTTGTAAAAGCTGGTTTTATTTTTCTGGATATTAAAATTTTAATAATTTTGTGAAGACCAAATATCTTCTCCTTGTCTAAAATAAACTTGGTCTATCCATCTATTAATTTATGTTTGTTACTGTATGGATACTTTTAAAAATTAAAGAATAGAATTTAGTCATATTTTCTTTTGGAGTATATATTTTTTTGTAATTTAAGGTGTTGGAGAGACGGCTCAGCAGTTAAGAGCACATACTGCTCCTGCAGAGGACCCAAGTTTCCTTTTCAACTCCCTGTAAACTCAGATCTAGGGGATCTGATGCAAGTTTTTTACTGTTTATCTTTAGCATTCGAATTTATCTGAAATACACTCTGGGGAAATAACATATGGGCTTTGTGGGGGGGTCATGTACAAATGTAGGCATGCCTGTGCATGTATGTGTGTATGTGATATGTGTGTGCAGTATCTGCTTCTATAACTAAAAAGAAAAAGACAGCAATCAGTTGATGCTACACATCTGCTAAACTGTCTTCCTTTCTCTTTTCTTTGTCACACTGGTACCGTGTACCAGGTTCCCATGTGGTGAAAGCCTGTTTGCCTCTAAGCTCTGCTCTGTCCCTTTTACTTTTCTAGCCATGCTCTGGGACTACTGACTATCACTTTAGAGGAAGTACCAATATTTGGTAAGTCCAACACCCTCACAGGCATCTGAACTTTTTTGAAACTATAGATAATCTTTAAGATTTATTTATTTTATGCATGTGAGTCTTTTGCCTGATATGTATGTATGTGTACCCCATGCATGTTTGATACCCTCAGAGGTCTGAAGAGGGTGTTAGATTCCCTGAAACTGGAGTCATGGATGGTCATGAACCACTGTGTGGGTGGGTACTGGGCACTGAACACATATCTTCTGTAAAAACAGGAAGTGCTCCTAACTGCTGAGCCACATCTTTAGCCCAAATACACAATAAATCTAGAAATTTAAAATAATATATAAATGAAAATATTTGAGATGGCCAGGCATGGTGGCTTATACCTTTAATTGCAACATTTGGGAGGCAAAGCCAGACAGATTTCTGTGAGTTCAAGGCCAGCCCAATCTGCATTTCAAACTCTGGGCCAGCTAGGGATACACAGTGAGACCCTGTCTCAAAAACAAAACAAAAATATTTTAAATGAGGGAAGAAGCCCTTAATTTTAAATAACTCATGAGAAATGAAGAAATTACAATGGGAACTATGAAATATTTATATCTGAATGGCAATGACAGCCCCATATACCAAAACTCTTGAGATGTGGCTAATTTGTGCATCGACAGCATTAATCTGCAATCATTCTTCTCTTCTCGTGTATGCATTTTAATGACACTTCCTAACTGAGTAGGATTGTTACCCAGGAGCATTATTAACTTGTGCATATTAATCACATGAGCAGCCATGAGGCAGGAAACATGATTTCCTAGCGGTGTCCTCTTTCATCAGGCTGTGGGGTTCTTACGAGGGCCCAGTTTTCCCAGTTTATTTTCCTTAAATGGTAAGAAGTTAGAAGAATGTTGTATAGGCTAGAGGTGCTGGTCAAACTAATACAGCAAGAAACAGAAATAAGAGGTTACAGAAGAAGAGACAAATCCGCTTCTCTTAGAAGTTATTGGTGAGTGTCTTCCTAAAATTTGCTTATCCTGTGGACCACAAATAAAACCTTCCCGGCATCCCTCCCATCTCCAGTCTTGCCTCACTTCATTCTTTCTCAAGACACACCAACAATCCTGTTAACCACTAGCATGTATTGGCTGTTTATTGTGAGCTAGGTGAACATTTTTATCATCCTTTAATCTTGGACCAGCCATTGGAAGGAGATTTCCATGAGCTCCATTCTGAAAATAACAAAACAGAGGGGAAGGGATCAAGCTGTGCTCACGGGTGGCTGAAGGCGGCAGAGACTGAGGTGGAGTCACTAAGCTCAGCCACAGTGCTGGACGGCCACGGTGCTGGGCCACCTCTTCTACCCATTCAACTTTGTGTCTCTTGCTTTCCCCAAAGCTCTGTGTATTTGTTCAGGATGCCACTGTGTAACACTCAAGCTTCCCTTCAGGACCGAGAACCTCCTCCTAGGAAATGCTACCTACAGATACCATGATTGAAGGAAGAGTGATCTACCTAAGCATATGCACACCCCCTTCTAGGGACAATCTACAAGCACAAGGGTAGAAGGGCCCAACCTCTAGACACAACCCTGCAGGCCCGTCTCAGCTTATGACTCCACCACACACGTGGCCCCTTGACGCCTCTTGCTTCCTCACCCCGTTTCTTCTGCAGGTGGGACCCCAGCCCAAACTGTATCTCCATGAGAGTCAGCTTTCCAAGGAAGGCACGCTGTGATCAACTCTAACCATCAAGATTCACTGCACCACTGAATCCTCAACATCATGCGTTCCTTGAACCTCGGGTAGGGATGACTACCGTCTACTCTGCATCCAAACAAATCGTCTCTATACTACTCTCTGAATTCCCAGGGAAGGGCATTATGTTTAAATTGTTTCTCTGTCTTATTCATCACCTGTCTCTACCACTGAGTTGGATATATCTGAAGTACAACTTTAGCCTCTGCCTTCTTGGTTTTCCTTACCTATAAAGTGGGATGATGAGCGTATCTTCCTCCCAGACTTGAAGAATTCAGTGCGTACAGAGTGCTTAGGACCTTGCACAGAATAAGCCCTCACTAATCATTTCTCTGCTACAGTTGCTTATCTGCCATCACACTAGCACCAGCATATGTGTACTGAATGAGTAGGAAAGCCTGCTGAGGCCCACTTCACAGGCTGTCTCCCTGGGAGACATCTCTTTGTTCTCTCTGCCCCAGAGCAGACCGCACCGCTGGACCCTCCAGCATGCAAACCCTCACTCTCTCCTGAAAGGAAAAAAAAAATGAAAAATAAACTTGGCTTTGAATCCAAGGCCACGGCTGCTTTTGATCTCTGTTACAAAGCAAAGCAATTATTGGACACAAAAGCCCTGATTTATTTATGAAATGCGATGGACATCTTCGAGGCGGGGACGAGAGAACTCACTGAAGACCAAGTCCTTGTTGCCACACAGTGAATGGCTGCTTTCAAACACAGGCCCCCCCAAATGCCCTCTCGTCTAGGCTGAGAGTCTCTCCTCATTAGCGCGTCTTCCAGAATGCTGCAGCTTCCAACAATCAAATTCACATCACGGCCAGGGCAAGTAATTAAATTCTACAGGCATGGAGTGCAGAATAATGGATGGCTATTGTGAAGGGAGCTGAAGAAAACAGAATGAGGCTGCAAATGGGATGGGCTTCAATACCTAGTCTCAGAAACAGCCAGGGGTAAAGAGGAGCGAGTATGACATACACAGTGACCCTCCCAGCTGGTCTGCTGAATAGGGTTGGATGCTGACCTGGGTCAAATACCTGGGTTTGGGGAAGACTATTTCCTTAGCAGACACAGGCCTCCATTTCCTCAATGGTAAAACAAGGAGGCTACACAGGAAGTTTTCACAATCAGCTGAGAATTGGTTAGAAATGCAGATTCTCGTGCCACACTCTAGATCTACTGGGTTGGCAACTGTGACTGTGGAGTTCAGCAATCTGCTCCTAACACATATCCAGAGGACTCTAACTCAGACTAGACTATGACACCCACTAGCAAATGATGTCTAAGAGGGAGACCACAAACTCAAAAGCAGGAAGGCTGGGGAGATGAGATAGAAGCGTCATTACAACACACTGGACAACATTAGGGAGGCTGGGCAGTAGAGAGCTGCTTTTGTTTGTTGTTTTTTGTTTTGTTTTGGTTTGGTTTGGTTTTGGTTTTTGGCTTTGTAAGACAGCATCTCAAGTAGCTCAGGCTTGTCGAAAACTTACTATGTAGTTAAGGCTGGCCTTGAACTCCTGATTCTCCAGCCCACATCTCTCGAGTGCTAGAATTATAAGCAAGTGCTACCACACCTGGTGTGAAATCTCCAAGTTTTAACTTAATGTAGTGGTTCTCAATCTGTGGGTCGTGACTCCTTTGGTGTTAAACAACCCTTTCATTCACAGGGGTCACCTGAGACTATCAGGAAACATTTATATTACAATTCATAACCATAGCAAAATTACAGTTATGAAGTAGCAATGAAAATTTTATGCTTGGGGGTCACAACATGAGAAACTCTATTAAAAAGATTTTGCACAGCATTAGGAAGGGTGTGAACCACTGTCTTAATGTAATGACCAAGCAGATTATGCTCAAGAGCTGAATTCAGCTTGGACTGCTGTCTGTACCATCAGTTCTGGTATGCTGCTGACCTCCATCATGATCTATCTGTTCTGCCTGCTGAGTTCCCCCAACCCCTTCTCTCACTTGGCAGACTCATCTTTACCTTCAACGCCCTCACTGTTAACTCATCCTCAAGTCTCAGCCCCACTTTTGACATCCCAAAAGAGTAGACTGGAAACACAGAGCCAACCAATTGTCAATAAAAGGTGTATACATTACTTTATATTGCTGTGGTAAAACACCAGGACCAAGGAGACTTATAAAAGGAAGGGTTTAATTGGGCTTATGGTTCCAGTGGGTTAGAGGCTGTGATGGTAGAGTGAAGGCATGGTGGCAGAAATGGCTGAGAACTTACATCTCCAACCACAAACAGGAGGCAGAGAAAAAGCCTTTGGAAACCTCAGAGCCTGGCCCCAGTCACAATTTTCCTCCAGTAAGGCCCCACTTCCAAATCCTTTTCAAGCAGCTACCAAATGGAGACCAATGCTCAAGGCTTTTTTTTTTTTTTTTGGTGTAACAGCACAACTGACTCCATGATGGAAATACCATTCAGGCTGTAAAACTCAGCACCACCCGCCAAAACTACAATAAAGGCCTAATCCATCAAAGTTCATAGTTCTGAGAAAGTCTTTAACTGTACCAACCTTGTTTTTAGCTTCTGTCTGAAGTTCTGCTTCTGGATAACTGTTCTTGTTAACTGAAGTATGTCAACCTGGAACATGGGTTTTTGTTGTTGTTGTTACTCTCTCTCTCTCTCTCTCTGTGTGTGTGTGTGTGTGTGTGTGTGTGTGTGTGTGTGTGTGTGTGTTTAGATGCTCACCCTGAGAAGGGCTCTGTGCTACACTGAGTGTATTCTTGGGCTGGCTAATAAAGACTTTGGCTTAAACCCATGTTCAAGTAGTCTTCTCTGGTAAATACCCCACAACAAGGAGAGACACCTTGTTACCTTGTTCAAATCACCATAGAAGGTAAGACATGTAAGGATGACATGAACACATCATGACACAGGCCTTCCCCCACAGAGGAGGAGTTCATGCCTCTTAAGAAAACTTCCTTCTTGCTGCCTGAAAAAAACACTCAAGTAATTTGACCAGAATCTAATAAGGTGAAGTTTTAAAGAGACAAACATGGGGAGGGGACATGGAGGGAATTCACACCAGATTTAAAACATTGATGCAAATCTATCTAGAGGTTTAAGTTGAGACCTGAGTCATCTTCAGCTGTACTGAGATTGCCACCAGAAAGGCAAGCATTTTTTTTCCTGGTGGTATTAGAGTTGAAGTGTTGGGATAGCCCTCTCCACTCTAAGCTGGCCAATCCTTTCTCCTGGATTCTTCTCACCACAAACTACAACAGGTCAGAGAAAATTCAGCATGATCCATGGTGAGAAGCTTCTGGAGACACCACAAGAAACCCACAGAGAAGATCCAAGGGAATGGGAATGTTCATCTCCAGGAAGCAAAGACCTGCATGGACCACCTTGATTTCTGTCTCCACGACACAAACAGGCTTCTGTACATATTGGATATTTGTGATATTTGTGGCCCTCAAGAACCCAAGAGCAAAAACAAAACAAAAAAAGTGCAATATTTCATTTCTGCCTTGAAGGACGTTGTATTGATCACAGCTATTCCCAGATAGAGTGGGCAATCATGAGAGGTAAGGCACATTCTTTGTTGAGGGACACCTAGTTCAATATAATAAAAGGACTGGAGTAAAGAACCTAATGGACATCTATTATCTCTTTCTTATCACAAGGATGCCCCAACCAAGTTGCCTTGGCCCTGGTATTTTATCACAGCTCCTGGGGATCTACCCTCACCCATCTTCAGCCCTGTGCATCAGCAGAGTTGGCACCTCTTACTCCAGAAGTGGGCATCTTTCCTACACTTAATCAGATGTAGTGTCAAGGGAGATCACATGTCTGTGCTGGACCAATCAGTGCTTAGCAGATCTAATGGTAGATTAAAAACAGATAAGATTCAAGCCTGGGGTTCCTGGGAGCCACCTGGTCATGAAAGTGGGACAAACTAAGAAAAGGCTCCTCATCAAAACTTTCCCCTGAAAACTGAGAGACAGACACCAGAGCCACACAGCAAATAGAGACTATTTTCTGAAATGATTTTTGTCTCTCTAGAATCACCCCCATGCCAAGGTCATCTTTAAAAAGCTGGAAAGCCTTCCCCCCCTTCAATCAGGTTAAAATATTTCTGTTGCAACCAGGAGCAGGTCCTGGCCATTCCAGATTGCCTCTAAAGTCTCTAAAGTCTCATTCAGTCCCACTTTGCTCTGTCTGAACTAGACAGAGCACTTCCACCAACTTCCAGAAAGCCTTTCCCTAGTGCTGGGGACTGAATGCTGGGCTAGTCATACATACTAGTCAAGTATTCAGTCTCTGATCTACATCCCAAGCCTTCTGTTATCAAACTTGGAGCAGGAGTATGGCAATCTGTGCCCAGCAACCTGTCCTCAATAACCCAATTGGAAAGCTTAAAACAAAACAAAACAAAGTGGGGGAGATTTATTCAATACCACATTGAGAAGAGGAACAAAGAGTTACAGAAAACTCCATCCTTGGGGTCCTAAAGTGAGATGGAAATTTAAATAGAGGGCCAAGGATGTACACATGTAACATGTCCCAGTCAAAGTGTGATCCCACCCACTGACTCATCTTTGTCTGGAATTCAGTCTCATTCTGAATGGTATTCTAACAAGTTGTTGTAACTGTGAAGTATCTTACAGGGAGACAAGTACACACACACACACACACACACACACACACACACACACAGCCATGCATGCACCCATACACATACTCACCAACATGTAATCATGTATTTGTGCATGCACACGCACACACACACACACTCACACACACACACCTTTTCCTTCTGTTAGCATGGAATTCTTGGGGAAATCCCTATTTCTTGGGGAAATCCCTGTTTCAATGACCTGATAGACTGGAAGATGCAAGTGTCTTTTTGGAACACCTTCATTTCTGACAGGCCAGTTACACTCCTATGTGGTTTTGAGACAGGGTCTCATTAAGTTGACCAGGTTAGTCTTTAATTTACTCTGTGGCCTGAGCTGGCCTTAAATTTATGATGAACTCGTGATTACTCAGTCACCTGAGCAGCTGGATCACAGATCTGCATCTCTAAGTGACAGAAGTTTCTGGAGTTTGTAATGCTGCTACTTCTCCTTAGAACAGCATCCCCCTGGGGTAGGGAGTGGCCCAGTAATTAAGAGCACATTCTGCTCTTGCAGAGGAGCCAGGTTCAGTTCCCAGCACCCACATTATTGCTAACAACAGTTTGTAACTCCCACTCCAGAGGATCCAGTGCCCTCTCTGTCCTCCATAGGCACTGCATACACATGGTACACTTACCACACAGGTAGACTACACTTATGCACATAAAAAAAAAAGTTCTAAAAATAAACAAACAAATAAAAGTCAGACTCTGTGAAAGGGAGAGTAGAGACTGTGAAAGCATGAGAATCAAGTGAGGTAGGATAATGGTCTGTGAGAAGATGGCAGGCAGGCAGGGCAACTATTTTAGACCCACAGAAAGCATTTCTGGCCTCCTGAAGCTCAACGATCAGAGCAAGGTTGGGTGGGTGGTGAGGAAAGACCCCCACCAAGCACTAGCACCACACCCTGGCCATGCACTTCCATGTGAGGGACCACTAATGAGCTTCCATTTCTTGAGTACATTCTGAGTGCCACGCCCCTGCTGGCACTTGACCTGCCTCTGCTATTGCAAGTGGTCCCCAGGGTAGGCATTATACCAGACCCAGATTGGCCAGGGAAGCCAGTGAGGCAGTACACAGACAAACTCTAAAAGCCCTGCCTCACTGACAGTAAGGGCCTAAAGCCACATTGAGGCTCTCCTTGAAGCTGCCCAAGGCTTTCTCCCATCTCTATAAAATGGGGTATGCACCCCCATCCCCCAAGGACTTAGTCCTGAAGTGGTTGAGACAGATATAAGAATTCTCCCTATATAAAGAGCTCGGGGCTTAGCTCCGAGTTATATATAATGTGGGCAAAACAAAAGGGCCTCACTGGGCTAAATCAGCCAGGCTCACATATTCCCAACACTCTCCCAGCCCACAGGGGCCAGGTCAGTTCCTTTGTTCTACAGGACAGGCCTGGTAACAAGGCAGCCAGGAGCTCAGCTGTGGACATTTTTCATTATTTTCCACCCTGTTAACCTCCATCACAAGTCAGGCTGCTGTCAGGCTAAATGAGAACTGCAAAGATTTATCTCACTTGTCCCAGGGCTCAGCTCAGGAAAAAGCAGCCTTCGTTTCCTAAAGGCCTTGACGACCCTTTCTCTCTGAGTCATTCCCACCCAGGAAAAGGCTGTGACAGCAGCAGCAGGCAGGGGCCACACCAGGATCAGGACTCCAAAGCAGCAGACAGCTAAAGCCTGAAGCCTGGCCTCTGTGAAGCACTGTGGGACGATGATTTTTTTTTTTTTTTATGGGTACTATATTTACCTTTCTAATTATGTTTGCTTATGCAAATATTAAAGTCAGACCACATTTTGTAAACAGCATCAAGAAGAAACCAGAAGTGTATTATGTGGTGGGAGGACATGAGGCAGCAAGTACAGTTCTTCTGTAGAAGTCATCTCAAAACGGACAATGCAAGCGCAGACCTTAAGACAGAATGTGGTTTTAAGTCAGCAGCCTGCCCCCTTCCTTGTGTGTCTGGCAACCCTGGGTCATCAGATCACTAAAGAGGTATCTGGGAAGAAGAGCTGAGCTACACTGAGTAACAGTTGCTGCTGTCCTAGGGTCATAGCTTTCACAGAGAAAGGCCAGGGTAGCATGTGCTGCCAATGTCCCTCAGGGTGTTTCTACCCATTTCACAAGTGAGAAAACAGAGGCACAGGAAATTTAGGTCATCAGCCCAGAGATACATAGATCACAGGAGAATGACGTGTGCCGTCTAACAGCAGCTGGGATGGCTGTGAGTATTTCACAAGTGAGGAAACCAAGGCACAGGTTTAAGTCACAAACCTGAAGATATACAGGACACATGGGTTTTAAAGGGATAGCACCAGGGTTATTGTCTTTCTAAAATACTAAGGAATCTTATCTTGGGCTAAGGTCCTTCCCCACAGGACAACACGTCTGACCTTCACACGGGCCCTGAAAGCAGCAGATTTCAGCCTCACTCAACAGACTAAGAGAAGGCTAAATGACACACACATTTAAAGAAAATTTAATTCTTCACACATTCACATAGAGCCTCCATTGTGACAGGCATTGTTTAAGAAGCTTGGGACAAAGGCTTCCGGGGAAATAAAAACTGATGGCTCTCTTCACCCTTGGCTACTGGATATTTCTCTTAGTAAAACCTTTCTTTCAGCAATGGAGTATTCTACCAATGCCTTGAAAGTAAGCCAACTTTTGAGCCTAGGGTCCCCATTGTGAAAACTAATCCTAAGTAACAACCAATGTGGGGGAAAGTACACAGTGGGGCTTTTTGTAACAGTAAAATCATGGCATTTACCAAAGTATTCAACAGAAAGAGACCAGGTACGTAGGGCAGGGTAAGTCAATATAACAAAATGCTATGCAGGCATTCAAAACAGAAGTAAATTTTCAATGTGGGAAATTTATGACAGAGAGCATTACCTAAGTTTGGCAGATCACATACATAGGCAATAATATCAACCATAGAGTATGGTCTTATACAGGGGGAAATATGTATGCATTCTAGAAAGTATACAAATTATAGGCATTCACAGGAAATATTTTATACAGGTATACATAAAAGAAATTCTTAGAATTTCCAAGTGATTGACTGGTAAAGTTCTGTTGATTTAAAGTTTTGGGTCCATGTCCACCTTCATTTTTCCAGATTGCCTATGACACATGTATGCTACACACCTAGCCATATAAAGGTTTTTACTCTCGTGTTCACAGGTGCTAAAGTGGCTGAGTACACACAGTCTTTCAAAGGTACATACAGCAGTCAAATTTGGGCTAGAAAGTATAGTGAGGCCCTCAGTCCCATGAATCATTCAACACCTGCCTTTCTGGTCCTTTGTCCCCAAAATAAACTCACCACATTGGGAGAATATTGTCATGGCCAGTCTAGGGCAGAGACCTGGGGCAGATAGGGCGCTCACCTTTTTGAAGAGTCTGATGACATCCTCACTGATCTGGGAAAGGCGGACGATGACATTGTTCATGAAGATGTCATTGAGGGTGGCATGGTCTCGGCTCTCCCGCCGGGTCTGATGCAGTACCAGATACCAGCAGTTCACGGGCGAGAGGAGATATTGATCCTTCCTGTGGGGACCAAAATGGCTCAGGTGGGCTTCATGACAGTTCACATGGTCACCCATATTTGACCCTCATAGCCACCTTCAAAGCCAATCATATTACACTTTTTACTACTACAGGCCAGAGAACTAAAGTGATATTTCCATGGTTACAGAGTACTTCTAGAGCTAGACCTTGGGTCGCTGACTCTGTCTTTGTCCTGGGCCATCTATGTTCTCCTAGACTGCAGCACTTGTCATGTTCGCTTCCCTCTTCTAGGAAAATCTATCTTAATGGGGTTGAGAAATACTAAATAGATTGCTCTGAAATATGCCATGGATTCTAGGTCTATGCAGTAGGGAAAAAAAAAAAAAGGTACTTCCTTTCCACTAACCTGTCTCCACTAACCCACAGAGCCCTCTGGGCTCTTGACACCTTTGTCCTTCCCTAAGGAGCTCCTGACCTCCTAGAAACTAGTACGACAATGATGATGCTTGAAAGAGCTGATGAGCATCAGCCTGAAGGTTCTGCATGTGGGAGAAGAGGCAAAGGAAGGAAGATACAAGCACCTACAGGACAAATAAGCCTTTGTCCTATAGTGACTGCTGGGCTGTCAGACTGGCTGTAGCTGGGCATGATGCTAAAATGGGATGTCACACTGTGATCCCCTGAAAACATCAGAAATGCACACTCCAGCACTCCAGAATTAGAACACTGGGGATGGGCCCAGCAGTCTGGGCTTTAAGAAGCTCATCCCGGCACTCTGATGTGAGCTGAAGTCTAGGATCTCTGTGTATCACTGTTTCCCAAGCTAATGAAATGGTAGAAAATCACTCTCTTGACTCTACTTCCCCAAAGATCCCTCTGTGGGGTTCAGGAAAAGGTTCTATAAGAAGAAAGGCAAATAAAATCCTAAACACAGGTGCAATCAATGTTCCTATCTTGACACAGCATACGTGAGCTGGGGTTCTCATTCTTAAGCCCTAAACTTTCTCTTATCATGCTTTCTAGTGTGGAAAGAAGTATTAGAAGTGAGGCCCACCATTAGCTCCAGAGAACCCTCTCCTCTTCAGAAATGGACTATCTCATGGAATTCCTTGTGGTTATACAAGACTGCTTGATAACATTCTGCCTTTAATTTCTATGTCCCACCTCTCCCCTTTCTGGGGGCTCCTAGAGAGCAGGTACTGTTTGTGCTATATTCACTGTGCTCAGGGCCCAGCAAGGTGGCAACCACAGAGTAGATGCTGTGGTAGAGTGACCCTTGAGAAAAGATCTCTTTTGTACTGGGTTTTTAAAGGATAGATATAGGGTTTCCAATCAGGTGTGTGTGTGTGTGTGTGTGTGTGTGTGTGTGTGTGTGTGTGTGTGTGTGAGAGAGAGAGAGAGAGAGAGAGAGAGAGAGAGAGAGAGAGAGAGAGACTGAATAACAAATTAGCTAAGGAAGCCTTGAATTCTCAGACTACTACTAGAAGATTATTGGACATGAGGCTGGGAAACAAGATTAGAGGCTTGATTGCAGCAGGTGTGGAGTGTCAGGCCAAAGTAGTTGGGATTTTTCCATCTAGGCTATGGAGGTTTGAGTCCACTGTAACACAGTAGAATCACCTCAGAAACTTATACCAGGACAAAATGAGTTTGATGCTCTAGGGTGGAACTTGCTATTAGTATTTTTAAAACATTCTTCAAAAGATTTTACTCTGTAGTCATAATTCATAATTCCTCTTCCAAGAAATGGGAAGTTCAGAGGTTATACAAATATAACTAGTGTGTGCTTCAAAAAAGAAAAATCACTTACAGAAAATTGGAGGAAGAGAAGGGTGGATGGATACAATGGACAGATGGTTGGGTAGATGAATGAGTTGGGTAGATATAGAGGTAGGTGGCTGGAGTAGATAGATAGATAGATAGATAGATAGATAGATAGATAGATAGATAGACAGACAGACAGACAGGTGTTAGATGTGTGGGTAGGTAGATGGATAGAAGATACAGATGATGAATGGATAGACTGATGAGCAGGTGGGTAAGTATAGACATAATATGAGGCTAGAGACAGGAGTACCACTCATGAAGGAATCTCAGTTCAGGCAAGGGAGGTAGCACTGGAATTACTGAAGTCTAGACAAATACCTCTCAACAGGGTACATCTCATCTTGAAGAGTTGCTGGAAATAGGAGTGGGAGTAGAAGGGAAGAATGGTGATTCTGAGATTTGGCTTTCAGGCAACTGGGAGGAAGCCAGTCACATAGACTAAGAGGAGAGCTGCAGGGAAAGAAGCAGGTTTGGGCAGAGAATGCATCCCATCCCACTTCCTCCTGCTTCCTGGGTGGTGAAGGGAATCAAAGGATTAAAGGAGAGCTGCCATAATTGAGCTGTTACTGAAATTGCTTCAGGGGCTTAGCTCAATCTGGGATGCAAGAATTGAACAGCATCTGGGGAATTAAATGTGTAAAAATTATGGACATTTCAGAGGAAAGCAAAAAGGCAAGTGATTTTGAAAGGACGGGAAGTGCTAGATTGACTTTAATGATGGCCTTTAATTAGGTTGCCTGGCCAGAGCAAAATGGTAGCAGACAGACAGAAAGGACAGAACCTGTGGGCCAGGAGGTGGCACAGCCCGTGAATGGACTGAGGGAGAGTGTAGGAGGGAGGAGGAGAGAGGGGGGAGGAGCAGGAAGAGAAGGAAAAGGAAGAGGGGCAGGCAGAGGAAAAGGAGAAGGGAGGGAGATACAGCAGCAGCTAACTTGTGTTAAAGCAAGGTCTGGGGTTCCTTCATTGTGTCTCTGTGGGTGCATGCATTCACACATATTCACATGTGGTGGTACATGCATTTGTACGTGTTCACATGCTCTAATTCATCCAGGTGCTGTGTGTGTGAAGCTCAAATTCTCTGATGAGCCTCTGCCTAAGCCTTCTTAAGTAAGAGAGATTCAAGAGAGACAGGAGACGATGCTGTAGCCTGACTAATGCTTCCATAGGAAGGAGGCTGCAAAGCCTTCCCATACCAGACCCAGAAGTAAGGTAGCCAGTGCTGTCTTCTTTCAGAAAGCACTTTCTAGACCGAGTAAGGATGGAGGGCTGGAGTGGACATTCCCAGAGCAGAAGCTTCTAAGTAGAGGACTATTACCAATAGGCCAGCAAGAAGGAGAAACATGCTGGTGTGCTGAAGAGCAGCTTAGAGGCCCCACCTGTAGCTCTGGGGTAAGGCCCAGGGTGACAAATGTGGCTGGGGATGTGGTAGAGATCAAATAGCAAAGGGTCTTTACCATTCAAGAGTTTGCTCTTCATCCTGGGTCATCAGGGAGAAGGATATAGAGCAGTGGTTCTCAACCTTCCTAATGCTGCAACCCTTTAATACAGTTCCTCATGTTGTGGTGACCCCAAACCAACCATAAAATTATTTTCACTGCTACTTCATAACTCTAATTTTGCTACTGTTATGAATCATAGTGTAAATATATGTTTCTTGATGGTCTCAGGTGACCCCTGTGAAAGGGTTGGTCAACTCGTGACCCACTGATCTAGAGTAAAGGAATACAGTGGTCAAAACATCTTTTCTACCTTTCCTGCGGGATCCTAGGAGAACAGGGGTGACATCCAGGGGCCAGGCTGAAGGATCCAGTGCCTGGGTATTGACTGAACTTGGGGGCCAACTGAGAAGGGTAGATGTACCCAGAGAAGTAGAAGTGGCCTTTAGGGAATGAAGCAAAGGCTGGGAGGGAGACAGCCCCTCCCTCTGGGAGGGTGACAAGGCTGCAATCAGAGAGAGGCAACTCTCTTGACTCCCATGACTAGGAACAAGGAAAGGACAGGCAAGGACAGTGAGCCATATCTGCCTCCCAAGCAGCATGCCCACTCTGAAGCTCCACCCAGCATGGGAAACAACTAGCTCTGCCTTCCCATCTCCTCCCTGCCCTGTTTCCACTCATATATGTGGGGCCCAGCTCACACAAAGAAAAAGCAAGGCATGGTGGTTTGATGAAAAATGTCCTCCATTGGCTCCTCTGTCTGAACACCTGGTCCCTGGTTAGGTGTGGTCTAGGCAGGTACAGCCTTGCTGGAGGACGTACATCACTGGGGACAGGTTGTAGGAGTTTATAATCTCACCCCACTTACAGTTCTCACTCTTTGCTTGTGTTTGTGGTTGAAGATGTGATTGTTCAGCTTTCTGCTATGGCTGTCTGCTGCCATGTCTTCTCAGACATTATGGCCTCCCTTTTGGAACCATAGGCCAACAAAGTAAACTTCTCCCATAGGTTGCTTTTGGCCATAATGTTTATCACAGCAACTAACATGCCAGGTGGGCTATCTACAGCCAGGAGCTAGCCCTTCTGTAGAAGGCTGGCATCTGTAACCTCAGCAACAATGGTACCTCACTGGACCATCAATAAAAACCACTAAGGTGCAACAGAAAGACACGTGGACCTGGGGGTGGTACTCTCCTATGTCTACCTTCTAACAATATGACAGCACACAGGTCATCTATGCTTGTGTCCTAGCTATTTAAACCATGCCACTAAACACTAGAAAAGAGCTCCCTGGTCATTGTTCAACAGCGAATCTGTGCAGTGCCTTTATGGTGTGCATTCTGTAGGGTCAGGCCCCAAGATGACCTTGAGCACACGTGTGGCTCCTGCTCTCCTCATAGTAGACAGTGTACTGGGGGAAGACAGAATCGCTGGTGGCATCTCAGATGGGTGTAGAATCAGATTGGCAAAAAGTGCTAGAGTAAAGGGGCATACCATGCCACAAGAGCCCAGAGCAAGGGTCTTGAGGCCTGACTATGAGGTTCACTGGAATATCTATAAGGAAGGAGTAGGTAAGGCAGGATTTCTAAGAAGAATTAGAGGGGGTTAAGGGAAAGTACTAGAAGCATGGCTTCCCTTAGCAACAGGAAATTTGGAGCATGTATTTAAGGGACAAAGTAAAGACCAGCATGGATGAAGCACAGGAATCAAGATGGTTAGGATAAGAATGGTGCATAGTGAGGCTGGAGGCCTGCAGGGCTGCTGGACCCTAGGGTGGCTGCTGCCTCATCCCATGTACCATCTGCATTATCAGAGACTGCAGAAAACAATATCCGGAGCACATGTGACAGATCAGGATGGCAGTCGCCAAGAATTTCTGCTTCCACTATCCTTTTCCTAGGGTCACCTGTTCATTTTCCTGGTGTCCCCTGGGCCTAATACCTAGCTTCCTCTGCTACCTTTGCTTGCTGTGAAGACACCACAATGAAGTGAGCCAGTCAGGCCCACTGTGAGTGACTCTTTTGCTTTTCCCATCTTGTATCCAAGCCTCTCTTCGGCAGGCAGAAGCTGCTGAGCTAGGACATAAGGGCAGAACTTCCGCAGATGTACATATTTTCTTTTTTTATGGCTAGAAACTAGCAATGAACATTTCTGGTGAGTCACAGCTTGCTTGCTTTCTTTGGCTAAGAAAGGTGGGAATGAGGTTCCAAGAGACTGAAGCTGGAGAGGCCAAGCTTTGCCAAGCTGGTAAGTTAGGAAAATGAAATTAGCAGCAAGCTAGCTCTGCCAGCTTCCCGGCTGGGGGCTGGAAAATTCCGCTTAGCAAACAGAACCCAGATCCAAGCCTGCAGAACCCCAGAGGCACGAGGCTCTAAATCCAGTGTCCTGGGATCTTGGGATCTAGAGAGAAGTTCCTGCAGTTGACACCATCTTCGTGCACCAGTGCCTTAAAAAACCCTGCTCTATTAGAAAACACTTAGGCAACCTCTCCATCTCTTTCCCTGCCTCAGTTTATCTAACAGAAAAATGGATATGACATGTGGTTTATATAGAACCAAACAGAAGAAGGGCCTACCCAAGGCTTATCTGTCTGGCCAGTTATTTCATCCTTCAACTGTGGGTCCTGAGTTAGGACGCATTGTGCCTGGCCTTCAAGTCCCTTGTCTCTCCAAGAGGGGTGATGACATCTCCTCTGACTCTCCATGTTCCTCCAGAATTCTTAGAAGAATATATGAGCTAAAAGATTTGGGAATAAATTTGCAAAGCATAGGCTCTTATATAATCCTTAAAATCCACTATTATCCTACCTACCCAATGAAATGAAGACAAAGCTAAACTCCTACATGCATCATTTCCTTTAAATTTACTCATCATTCTTAATAAAAAATAGGGTGCTGTTGATGCATACATGATATATACATATATATGTATGCACACAGACAAATAAGTCCCAACCTGGTTAAGAGTTGATCTGAGGATTCCAGGGAACGTGTGTGGGAGCAGTGAAAACCCGATGGAAAACTAAGAAGAGTAGAAGGAGCTCCAGCCATCACAAAAAGCACACTGTAAGATGAGCTTCAAGAGCCCTGCCACAGAACAGCAAAGGAAACTGATGATAATGAAAGGTAGAATATGGAAAGTAGAAGATAGTGAAAGGTGGAAGATAAAAGATTATAGAAGATGGAAGGTGGAAGATGATGGGAGGTGGAAGATGATGGGAGGAGGAGGAGAATGGGAGGTGGAAGATGATGGGAGGTAGAGAATGATGGGAGGGGAAGATGATGGAAGGTGGAAGATGATGGGAAGTGGAAGATCATGAAAAGTGGAAGAGGATGGGAGGTGGAGAATGATGGGAGGTGGAGGATGATGGGGGTGGAGGATGATGGGAAGTGGAGGATGATGGGAGGGGGAGGCTGATGGGAGGGGGAGGATGATGGGAGGTAGAGGATGATGGGAGGAAGAAGATAATGGGAGGAGGAGGATGGGAGGTAGAAGATGATGGGAGGTGGAAGATAATGGGAGGTAGAGGATGATGGGAGGTGGAAGATGATGGGAGGTGGAGAATGATGGGAGGTAAAGGATGATTGGAGGTGGAGGATAATGGGAGATAGAAGATGATGGGAGGAGGAGGATGGGAGGTAGATCATGATGGGAGGTAGATGATGATGGGAGGTGAAGGATAATGGGAGGTAGAAGATGATGGGAGGTGAAGGATAATGGGAGGTAGAAGATGGGAGGTGGAGGTGGAAGATGATGGGAGGTGGAAGATGATGGGAGGTGGAGGATAATGGGAGGTGGAGGAGGATGGGAAGTGGAGGATGATGGGAAACAGAGGATGATGGGAAATGGAGGATGATGGGAGGTGGAGGATGGAAGGTGGAAAATAGGAATTAGAAGAAATTGAAGGCAACAGTGATGGAAAATGGATGCTGGGAGACACAGGTGATGAAATTTGGAGCTGATAGAAGGTGGAAGATAGATGGTATAAATGACAGAAGATGGAGTTGAAAGGTAGAATACAGAGAGTGGAAATGACAGAAAATGATAGAAGATTGAGAAGGAAAAGTGATGTTGGAGGTGAGGGAAGCTGGACAAGGAACTATAGAATGTAGAAATGATAGACATTTGAGCTGATAGAAACTGCAGGATGGAAGTCAGAAGTGAGGGAAGGTGATAATTTTTCTACAAGGAACTAGAAATAAGACCCAGTGTGAGCTTTTGCTAAACCAGGATTATCAAATCCCAAAACCCAGGCTCAGTATCTCCCTTTGATTCTAAGTGTGTGTGCATGTGTGAGTGAGTGAGTGAGTGAGTGAGTGAGTGAGTGAGTGAGTGAGTGAGCAGGTGTGTGTGTGTGGTACACACACACATGCATGCACACACAGAGAACACAGGTATCCTACTCTACCACTCTACACTTTATTCCCTTGGGGCAAGGTCTCCTGCTAAACTTGGAGATAGGTTGGCACCTAGCCTTAGGAGTCCTCCTGACTCCTCCCTCTCTGAAGTGTTGTTATAGGCATGTGCAAGCACACCTGGTCTTTACGAGGGTTTTGTGAATTTGAACTTGGCTCTTCATGTTCAAATAGAGAATGTTCTTACCCATGGAGCCATCTCTCCAGTCTATTTGCTGTCTTTTTCTAAAAACATTTACAAAGAACTTTCCTTAGTCATAGATTTCTTTTTTAAGATGCTTGCCATAAATAAAAGGTACCTGAGAAAGTAACTTTAAGGGAAACAAACAGTGTAATACATTCTCAGGCAGGTGCTGAAGCCTGAAGATTGCTGAAAGATTAGAGAGGCATTATCAACACAGGAACTTCAAGGAGGCTTTCTCCTCAAGGCTGAAAGAGAATTTAACAGTTATGACTCAGGGAGCACCAATGAGTGAGCCTTCCTCTATTCCAAAGAGCACTGATCAGTTTTGTATTATGTTATAACAGAGAAAGAGACAGGGAGAGACAAAGAGGCAGAGACAGACAAAGACAAAGACAGAAATTATAAGTGCCCCCTTTGCTTTCAAGGACCTAGTAGGATGATGGTGGCACGCCAGAGCTACAAGCTGTTTGGTTTCTTGCTAATCTGACTTGAACTTTGTGAGACCTACAACCAGCCAAGTCATAAGAGGCTTTTCATAAGAACCTTTCCAAGACCCCAGATGCTCACACAGGTCTGGTTAGATGGTAACTCTCCACAAGCATTAACCTATGCAGACAGCCAAGGAAACAGACCTGCCATGTGGTGGTACTGCCGGAGTCTCTATTTGCATTTGGGGTCTGACAGACCAAGATTCAAATCCTGCTTGCATTATCTGCAACTAAAGCTGTGTCCTGGGCAAATTAATATCTCCAGCCCTTACTAGTATCAGCTAGGAAGATAATGATGTATCTGTCCTGCATGTCATGGAAGTTCCATTAAGATGGTGGCTACTATTCACCTGGGAGAGCATGCAGCACAAGTTACAGTACTTGTGAGGGAACCTGGAAAATTCAATAACTTATTGTGTGATTCCAGCCACAGGAACAATTGTAGCTATCAGTAGGGACACAAGCCCAACCTGAGGGCTTCCTGCATCCCTGCCTCTCCTGGCCAGACCTCTCCACCCCGGGTCCTCTGCATACCAACTTCAAGTTACAGAGTACACATTGCAAAAATGCTTTTCTGACAAGCAATAGCCTGAAAGGCTGCATCTCAATTCTACCCTCATTTTAAGACATGCTGCAGCTGTGAAAACTGTGGCACTTCTTCCCCAGTAAAAAGTGTTTTCTTGGAAAAGAAGCCAGTTGGGGTCCTCCCTCTAACTGTTCTGTGAAGCTGGAAGACATCTGTGCTGGTACCGAATATCTGCACAGAATATTAGGCAGTGGCAAGTCAAGCACCACCCGGCTCTTCCCAAACTCTGACTCCCCCCCACCTATTTCTAATGTGTTTGAACAAAACTCCCTGCTGCTCTTCTCGGTGGGCCACAGAGCAGCCAGCATCACTTAACCCTGGACAGGGGATTGTCATAAGGGACAGTTCCCTGAAAGACAAGAACTACCAACAACCAAAGGAGTCCAAATAATGGGGCCCTGTCACCCCAAATACAGAGCACTATTTCAATGAAATGTCATTACACTATAGGTGTGTGTAGAACAGAGCTTTGCAAATGGGGTCCCAGGGAGCACTACTTTGTAAAGTGTAACTATTTATCCTGGGGAGGGAAAATTCCATGGTCATACAGCTTTCAGAAAGAAGACAGCAGGCTTAGTACAAATCTCTCAGAGCCTTCCACACACTGTGCTGGGGACATCTTAGGGTCTCATTAACAGCAGTCAGTGGGCTCACAGCATGATTGTGCACACCTTCAGTCCCAGCACCCAAGAGGCAGAGATAAGTAGATCTCTGTGAATTCAAAGCCAGCCTGCTCTACACAGTGAATTCCAGAATAGTCAGTGATTCCAAAATACAGAATTCCTTTTCTCTTTTCTTTTTTCTGTTTTTTTCTTCCCCCACCAAGTAACCCAAAGTATTGGTGTTTTAGAATATACTGCTCTTGGGAAAACCTTGGTCACAGGAAACCTCTGCAAGCCTAACCAGCTTGTTTGGACCAGACCACCCACCCTCCTGAGAAGCAGGGTCAGGCACCTATGTGCTACTCTCCATGGCATCTTCCTGCCCAGGTAATGCCCCTGGTTCCAGACCATCAGAAGGAAAAGCCAGAATCCTCCAGGCCTGTTCCCCAAAGGGCAAGATGTGACTTCTATGCTGGTAACAAGGAAGGCAGGCCAGAACAGCCCACAAAAAAAAAAAAAAAAAAAAAAAAAAGACTGAAACCATTTGTCATCTAGAACCCAGAAAGGCTTACTGATGCCCCAGAGCTTCTGATTCAGGAGACTGGGGGAGGCCTCAGACTCTGCATTTTGGAAAAGCCTCTATCTTACCAAGCCTTACACACCAGTCCCTTGGTGGTCCCCACTCTCCAGCCAAAAGGCTACTATCAAGGTCACTCTGTTCCCACAGCAATGCAGTACCAAATACCAGGTACATGAGTGGGAAGCACTTTGCTCAAATGGTTTCACCAATATGAGGAAGTCAAAAGATGCACTGCCCACTAGGGCAACTCTAATTACCACTAGACATTTACTCAAAGAACATTTGTACCAACCACGGATCAACCCTTTTACCAGGTGCTAGAAGCCCTTGCTCACTGGCCATCTTCTCTGTCATTTCAGACTTTGAAACCCAGTGCTCAACCACAGAAGACAGACCAAGGCCTCAGCCCAGGGTACTAGCCCTGCCTCATTCCCAATATAAATCCCCCCATCCTAAGTCAGTGAGGAATGGCAATCTGCATCTCCCTTCTCCTCTACAATGCTCAAGCTCCCTCTGGGGAATCCAGGAACCAGCATCAAGTCCTGTGGACCTAGGGGACAAAAAGTCAGTTCTTTCTTTCTGCCACATGGGTTCTGGGGATCGAACACAAGTTGTTGGGTTTGGCAGCAAGCCCCTTAAGCTGTTGAGCTGCCATGACAGCCCCTAGGCCTTTCTTTAAATCAAGTGCCACATGGAACTCCACCCAGCTAGGTCTGGCCCTAAATTTAGCACCTTCCACAACTGTAAACATCCCCATAGCCCAGGCAGATTAGGAAAAGCTTGGGCTTTAGGGAGTACCCACAGGACCAAAGAAAACACCCTGAACTAGAGCAGAAGGACCTGGGAATTCTGTCCCTAACTAGCTGTGGCATCTTTAGCAAATCAATTCCCTCTCTGAGCCAAGTCTCTCAACTCAAGTAAACTGTGCGAACCAAGAATTAATAAATTCCATCCTCCTGGGAGCTCCTTCCTTGTTCTTTCCTTTCCCTCCCCCCACCCTCTTCCCTTCCTCAGCTAAAAGAACCCCAGGCCTCTTCCCCAGCCCTAAGAAGCAACCTGGCAGCTTGGGCACACTTAAGTGAAGAATCTATGAGACAGACTGACTTCTCAGGACATCTAGGCTAAAGGACCAGACCACAGCACAGACCCTATGATTGGAAGCAGCAGACAGGTCACTGAGCACCCTGGAGTCAAAGGTGAATCGGCCTTCCCGAAAATCTCAACTTCCCAAAGCCATCAGGCTGGACCATAACATTAGCATCATGTAGAGGGTCTACCCCAGCTGCACTGACCTGGATGACCCCCTAATTAGACTTTCATAGAGAGACAAGAAGCCCACTTGGTCCGACTGCCAGCTGGGTCTCCCATCCATCTGGTGGCTGAGTTAATGAACCCATGAGGGGTTAGTGGGGCTCATTACAGACAAGGTGAGGGAATAAGAGACCCCTGTGTCATCAAGGCCTCCCCTCCCCCCCTCCTCCATGCTCACACTTAGAATATGAGGGGAGTTGGCTTCAAATCAAGAGGAAGGAGGGGCAGGTGATAAGACCCCAGCTATGTACACCAATGTGGATAGCTCCAGCAGCAATTCAGGGTAACGGAGGTCTTCAGAATCTGCCTGGTCAGATAGCGAAACCGCACTTAAAGCTTGGGGTGTGAGCTGCTGGGATATCGGAGGGTCTGTGTGTCATAATTAAGAAGGTAGGAGAGTGTTTGGGTACTGAGGTCCTCCAGAATAGCAAGGAAGAAGGATGTTCTGTGGAACCAGCCCATGAGAAGACATTCTGAGGAGATAGAAGCTGAGCTGGTACCCAAGTAAAACCCAACCAGATAAAGTCAAGATGTGCTGAAAGTAGGTACAGAGTCTCGGCTGGGCATAAATGAAGGCAGCTCCATGCCACTCGTCTACTCTCTATAGCAACCGTCTACACGGAATCCATTTCCATCTTCACCTGGTGCATGAGAACAACTAACTCCTAGAAGCTGCAGAAGCCAGCACCTTGCAGGACCTTGCAAGCCAAGGTCTAGTTCTGGCCTCCACATCCACTCTTGGCCTCCTTTGCTCATGGCCTCTGCCAACAGCCCTCCTGCCCAGCACCACCTCCCTCCCAGGGCCCACAGCCAACTCCTCACTTGAACTGGTGTTCCCGGGAGCTGCGGATCTTGGAGGAGAAGCGCTCGGCCAGCTTCTCCAGGCTGCGGGAATACTCCAACTCGATCTCAGCTTTCCTGCGGAAGAACTCCTGCAGGTCTTGCAGCAGCTGCAGCCGCGACTCTGACTGCTGCTCCAGGCATTTGAACTGCTCCACCAGCTGCATGCGGATCTCTGCAGGAGGCAAGGAGCTGAGCATCAGGCTGTGGCTAGGAACAGCAGTGGACCCATAACCCCCTGAACCCAGACAGAGCCCTGACTTTCCTATGCAGAGATTTGGCAAGGGCTCCTTTCTGCTATACAGTTTACCTACTATTTCCCAAACTTGAGTTTCTTTACTCCATGTTGCCATCAAGATTTCTGACTGATATACAGGCCACTGGCTACATTGTTACCCCCCATGATTAGCAGATTGACGAACTTTTCTTGCTGGAATGAATTTGCTTAAACTAAAAGGCAATATGCATCTCCATCACCCCAGAAAAGTGATAGCCCTTGCAGCCTGGGATATCAGAAATGAAATGGACATTTTAAGTCCTATTTACACACTACAACTAGGACTTACCAAAGGGCCAGAGGCCTTACCTAAGAAGCTTATTCTTTGTCAATAAAATGGAGGTGGCCCAAAGAGAAAGGTTAAGATTTTTCTTATTAGTGTAGGCAGGACCCAGAAGGCATCAGAAGCTATCTGGAGCTCCAGTGTTCTGCCTAAACTGCTTTCAATTCCCCTAAGCTCCTAACATCTCAAGTACCACTAGAAGAACCAAGTCCACAATTGGAGAAGTATCAGCTGATGGAGCTGGGTGTGGGCAACCACGAAGGATGTTCCAAAGGGGGGGGGGGAAAAAAAAAAAAAAAAAAACATCTCTCCCCTTCATTTCCTTAACAACCTCAACATGTCCTGATGCCCTAACAGTGACATCCAACATTTTATCAAGCCCTAACACTGTCACTTCATGGTTCAGGTGCAGCAACCCCTTCTTGGGTCCTCAATAGACCCAGCTCTTCAAGATGCCCCATTTGCTCTTCTTTGACAACCTTCTCAAAAAAACAAAAATCACCCCAGGCTCCTGCTGCCTAAGGGTTACATTCAGCTCTTTAGTATGGGTTCCCTCCCCTTCCACACCTATGAATTTTGTACATCACTCAAACCCATCTTTGAATGGTCCAGTGTTCCCTCCCCATCCTCTTCATGTGAGAGCAGGTCTGCAAACTGGCACAGAGCCACCAGGGACATAGCAAGACTTCCCAATGGGTTTGCAGACAGGAGCATGGGAGAATCCACATGAGAGCCTCATTGCTGACACTATGGTCTCCAGCTGTGCCGGAGAATGCCATCCCTTCCCCACCTCACCCTTCACAATGGTTTCCTTCCATATTTCCAGAGTCTAACTATGATGGAAGACCCCAAAATGGCAGAAGTGTCTAGGTGTCCCAAAAAGAGCAATTTCAAATATTGGTGGTAGAAAACCTTCCTCAGGTCAAAGGACCACAAACCCTCTGTGCTCTACTAATTAATTAAATGTAACCATAAAAATCAAAATGTCTATTTGATTTGTATATAAGTTAAAAAGGAATATGATAACTGACTTATAAGTTTTAAGCATAAAACTATATTAGGATAAAATTCTGTGAAAGATTTTATTGAAGGAAATTATGAATTAGAAAGTAAGAAATGATATAAAAAGTTTTATGCCTTTGGGTTCTCTTGGATGGAGAGTGGAGAATAATGATGAATTGCAGAATTCTTCCTATGACCTGGAAATTCCACTCACAAATAAATACCCAAAAGAAGTCAGTCCACCCAAAAATATGTTCAAGAATCAGAACTTTTTAACCAAGCATTAGAAGCTCCAAACGTCCAGTAAGAATAGAAGCAATGTTTTCAAGTGAGGCATCTGTTCAAGGGAATGCTATGTGGTGAGAAAGTATGGGCTACACACAGCATAGGCTTGGAATGCATGGACCTTATGTTTATTGAACCAGCCAGGAAAAGTGAGAACAGAAAAGGTAATTTACAGTGTTAGAGAGAGAGAGAAGTAGTCACCTTCAGGGGCATACTGACTCCGAGGAAAAAAGGTTGCCTTCTGGGGTTCTGGGCAAACCCAACACCTGGGCAGAACATGGGCCAGATGAATGGAATTGCACCCCAGATGTGCATTTTTCTGAATTATGTAACACTTCAGGAGGAGACAACTATGAAATTGTAGTGTTATTGAGTTTTAGTTTGATCTGCTTTTAAGAGAATGGTACAATGTCATTCTAAAATGCCAATATTTAAAACATGATGGAAATATATCCTTTATAATTACTATGCTTAGACTAAAACATTTTAAATGTTAGCTAGAACTGTGGGACAGCCGAGACTTTCAAGTTCATCCTGAGGGCAGACACCAGGAGGTCCACACTGCTGCTCTGCAACCGGGCAGGAAGGCTCCTTCCACCAAGGCCTGGCGGACCCACCGCCCGCCAACATCCCCAACACACTGTAGGATTCCTGGCATCACAGATTGCCAGGACTGGTTTTAGATGATGGTTGTTTTCATTCTTACATACCCTATGTGAGGTCTCCACAAGTGAAATCCAAGCTCTGAGTGTGGATTCTCCAAGAGCAAAACAGATCCATCAGAATATAATACCTGTCCAACAAACTGCCACTAATGCTTATCACATTCCTCTGCCAAGCCCACAAAGTAACTGACTGTGAGCACCTCACCTGACACACAAACACACACTCATGTCAAAACACAGATAAACACAAAACATAGAGCATGCCACATATGCAGCATTAACCACATACTACTCACCAACCTATCACTTAGACAAAATTCACATTCCAACACACACAAGACACAGAAACAGACACACACACACTCACTCATTCACACACACACACACACACACACACACACACACATACATACATACACATGCCACATTCACACACACACACAGCATGCACATACGTGGCACACATACATGCACACACACATGCCACATAAACACATGCATACACACATACAGACATGTACACACAAATACATACACATATACACATGTGCACACACTTACCACACACACTTGGTGTGGCTCTCACTCATTGCTTTTTACACACAAACAGAGTGTGGCTATGGCTTATCAGTTTCTACAGAGGAAGAACAAAGGCTTTGTGTAAACTAAGCTTGGAGGCTTGGCAAAGACCACATTATGTTCTATGAACTATCACCAGTTGCACAGGCATGTGTATTCATGGGCCCATGTGTATAAACGGATGGAAATGCTGTATCAACACACAGTCACAACCATCCTTTTCAGATATTCTCCTTCCAACTTTCAGACCCTCCACTGTTAGAATCATCTCGATGATGCTAGTGTTTCAAGCTACTTTGCTCATGTAAATCACAGGGCATCCCTAGGAGGAAGGTATTACTGGTGTCCCCAACTTTACCTCTGTAGGTGACAGGGTGATGGCTCAGAGGACACCATCAGGCTAAAATGCTAGTGCAAAGCCAAACTACGAATCAAATTCATATTCCTCCGAAGATGACAATAAAGCTTCAAACACTACAATAGACCAAGAGCTTGGTATTTTCCATGTTAAAACAAAACAAAGCACAGCCTACTGTGAATTTTCCCATCTTCTGCCTCTCACATCCTGTGCATAACAAGAAGATGTCACTTATTAGATCCACTACAGGGCAGCATCAGCGGCCAGTGTTCTCATGTTTTGAAGGAAAAGCTCATAAATCATACTGCAGTGACAGGAGATGGTTTGGAATGGGCAGAGACACCTCCCCTAATATACACAGCCATCTTGAGCCTCCAAAGGGGCACTAAGAGAACCTTATGAGTTCTGCAAGCAATCAAAGACCTCCTCCCATCCCCCTCTGCAGTCTATCCTGCTCTGTAACCCCAAAGGAGTTGGTTCCCAGTCTCCTGATTTCTGTCTCCCCTCCATGAGGCTATTAAGAGTGGGCTAGGCCTTAGCTTTTCTCCTTGAAGACTTCAAAGAGAGAAAAATCAAATCAAATGGAGCTGTTCCCCAGGCACCGCCTTGTGCAGTAGATGCCTGCAGGGACCCCATCCCCACCCCCATCCCCTCCCCTAGCGTAGGCATCCAACCAAAGCATGGCACAGTGAGTCAGAAAAATCAAGGGGGTGGGGCAGGGAGAGGGAGGGGTTGGGAAGTTGGTCAGATCCTCCAGGCTGAAGACAACTTCCCTGACTACTGGATACAGCTTTCTAATTCTACAGATGGGGGACTGGGGAGGCAACCCAAACCCCCTGAAGCATCCATCTCTCCATGTCACTCTCCTGATTCACTTCTCAGTAGTCCCCCATTGCTTTTAGGGTAAAGGCCACATGCCTAACATCTGAAGACTAAGAACCTACAGCTTGCCCACCTAGTCACATTCCACCTCACTCTCCAGCTCAGCGTCTCACCAATGCTACCACCCATGGCAACAGCAATGAGCATCATAGCCACAGCCTCCCAGGCAGAGGAGGATCCGTGGAATTAGGAAATTAAACTTTTCTTTGCTTCTTTTTGCTTGTGTGTTTTGTTTTGTGTTTTTCAAGACAGGGTTTCTCTGTGTAGCCTTAGCTGTCCTGACACTCACTTTATAGACCAAGCCAGCCTCTAACTCACAGAGATCCTCCTATCTCTGCCTCCTCAGTGCTGGGATTAAAGGTGAGCACCACCACAGCCAGCTCTTACTGAATAAACTACATCGAGCAAATTCAGGGTTGTCCAAATACTGGCAGGAGGTGCCGAGAGCCCCCATCTCCTCTGCCCCCTGCAGCCCCTCTTCTCAGTGACATTTTTACTGGCACACTACATTTGCTACCACGGAAGAACTAGCCTAAATACACTCTTATTTTGAGCCTTATTTTATCTTGATGTTCTCTCTTGGTGCTCTGTCTCCTGAAGGGTTTAGAGGTGTCTTTAATTGACAAGTGCCACCATTATCACCCCATACAGCACAGTTAGCTTCACTGCCCTCAGAGTTAGCTGCGGTTTGCCTCGTCACCCTTTCGGTCACCCCTTCCTGTGCCCTCCTACCCTTTCACCGCTTACATGTCTTCCCACATCCCCCACTCTTACATTCCCCAGAATGCCTAGAGCTTGACCCTTTCAGCGCACAGCCTTCCAGACCAGCTCTTTCTCAGCAACATGCCATTTAGAATGTTCCTGTATTAGTTTGTAGCTTGACGATCCATTTCTTTTCATCATAGAATAACATTCCAGTGTACAGGTGACTGTCCAGTTTGTGTGTTTGCTTATCCTGTTGAGCACATCCTTTGTGGGCAATAATGAATGAGTTGTCACAATCATCCGGATGAAGGTGTTTAAATAAACATACATCTTCAACTCATTTGGGCGAAATACCCTTTCAAAAACCATGGTTCATGGTGGTGCACACCTTTGAACTCAGCACTCAGGAGACAAAGGCAGGCAGATCTCCATGAGTCTGAAGCCAGTTTGATCTGTGTAGCAAGTTCCAGGCCACCGAGGACTACATAGTAAAAAAAACCAGGAAAAAAAAATTTCAAATTTTGAGAATTATTTAGGTTTATAGAAAAAAAAAAAGAATTGTACTTTTCTAAAATTTTAGGTTAATTTGTTTTATATGTATGAATGTTTTGCCTGCATTTATCATGTTCACCATGTGCATGCCTGCTACCAGCCCACAGAGGTCAGGAGACAGCAATGGATCCCCTGGATCTGGACCTATAAATACTGGTGGCCACCATGTGGTGCTGGTAACTAAACCCCAGTTCTCTGCAAGAGCTGCAAATGTCGTGCACCACTGAGCCTCTTCAGCCCAAAGATGTACTTTTCTATAGAAAACCATGAGGCAACTTTATAAATGTTTGACAGGGTCGTCTTCAGTTCTATTAATTGTCTGCAATGGAAAGCGTCCTCATCCTATCTTCAGTCCCATAAATTCTGCACAGAACTTCTGAGCCAGGCCGACGAGAGGGCTCAGCAAATACAGGTGCTTGCCACCAAGCCTGATAACCTGAATTCAGTCCCTGGAACCGGCTAACCTGAAAGTCATCCTCTGGCCTGCCCACAGGCAAGGATACATGCACGCACTCAGGCAAGCATACAGGCATGCACAGGCACGCACTCACGAGGAGCTGCTTAGATTTGCTTCCTCATGACCATGGGCTGCATGGTGGAAGATGGAAGTTTGAAGTCAGCAGAGCTGGCCCCAATTGATTAACTCTAGAAGTTCAGCTGTTGTGGCATATGTACAGGAGGCAGGACAAGAGATAGTGCTCACTTTGCTTTTGTTATTGGTTGAGATTTTCCACAAGAAAGAGAAAGAAAACAGCAGCCCAACCTGAAACTTGATGCCAAGCTGAGTTCTGGTGAACAGGTCTGCCGAGTGAGACCTGCCAGCTTGCCTGAAGGCCTTTGCCCCTTGGGTTACAAGCAAGCATACAAACTAAAACAGCATACCAGCTAAAAGAGCATGTTAAACACAGCTCCCAGCCCCTGTGTGATCTGTTCTGTGAGCCCTGTCTTGGGAATGCAGGGCTCATTCTGTACCCCTTGCACTGAAAGGCCTTTCATGGTGTGAACATCCCAAAAAGCAAGATAGTGTGCCCTTACCCAGCCTCAGTTTCCCAGACGTTATCAGGATGGCAAGCTTGTGCACCTCTCCTAGTTGTCATGAGCTTTTGCAAGACTGTTGGTATTATCTCCCCACTCTGTAGATGAATCAGCTAAGACTCGGGAAGAGAAGACATTTGCCCATAGCCACCTAAAAAGAGGCAGAACCAGGGCTCAAAGGGATTAAGGGACCGCCAAGATCAGGGCTTGTCCTGAATGGCAGTCCTTGGTGCTTTCCCTTTCAGAGATCATAACCCACTTCCTATCTCCACCCTACACTCCTTTATCACCTAGGTATGTGTGAGCACAGAGCCTGGGCCTGACTGTCCATCCCAATGCATTCTGACTTTGAGGATAGACCCTCCTGTGGCAAAGGTCCTCAGCTCTGTGGGACAGCAAAGCAGGCTTTGGGGTCACCTGTTTGTGTGTTCAGCTTCAAGCTGGAACAGGTTTCCTTTGTGAAATGGGGATAAAACAAACAGCCCTGTATTGTTGCTACAACAACAACAACAAAAATAATAATAATAACTCAGCCTGGCTCTGTGCTTGGTATTTGTTACTACCATGTTACCCAACTCAGTAGCCATTAACCATGGGTGGCTGTTTAAAAAATATTTTATTTTTACATGTGTGATGTATGTATGTGTACACGTGAAGACCCAACATTGATGTTGAGTGTCTTCCTTGATTGCTCTCTACCTTATTTATTGAGGCAGGATCTCTCACTGAACTCAGAATTCCCCATTCCACCTAGTCTGGACAGCTAATTCGCTCCAGGGACATCACACACACACACACACACACACACACGCACGCACACACGCACGCAAGTACACACACACACACACACACACACACACCCCTCCTACGCACCGAGACTATAGGCAGGTCACCACACCCACCTGGCTTTTACATAGATTCTAGAGATCCAAACTACTATCCTCATGCTTGCATGGCAAGTGAGCACTTCACCAGCTGACTCATCCCTCCCCCCAATTTTATTAAAATTATGATCATTTTTTCACCACACGCACCTCATCTCAAGCTCTCAGACTCACATGTGGCTTGTGGTTAAGTATGCTGCAGATTGCTTCCATGGGGGAGTGCTGATGTAAGACAGAATTTACTCATTATACCCATTTCCATGCACAGAAACAGAAGCCCTGGGAGAGCAGGATAGCACTGGATCCATCACTCACATGTGTGCACATCTGCTCTGATGACAGCAGGCAGTGAGGTCCACAAACTCCCAGAATATCAGGGTGATGAAGACCCCCATTGCCCAGTCCAAAACCAAGCATCCTGACAGGGCCCCTGCCCTCTCATTTCAACCCCAGAGGAAATGGTGTGGCCAGTCAAATCATCCAGCCAACGTCACTGGAAATGACCTTACCTATCCTCACCAAGTGTACACTCCAAAGCCTGGGTGTCCAGTTACTGTAGAGGGCAGGTGACTCTACCTGTCCTGCGGGGTTGGTGCCAGCATTGGACTAAGATTTAACATGCCAGGCACCTAAGGACCTCTAGACACACTGCATTTCTACAGAGGTGGCCTGACATAGAACAAAGGTACACGCTCACAGGCTCTGGGGACAGTCAGCTTGCCTTTTAAATCTGCTTGCCGATGGTGAGAGCTGGTATGCGCATAAAGCGTTTCACACAGTACCTGGCACACAGTAAAAACACAGTGAAGGAAACATCACTGCTGTCATGTACAATGAGTACAAAGGCTCTGGTCACAAAGCTGTCCTCCAGGGTCCACTTGTTTCAGCTGTCCATAGCCCCACAAGGAAGGCTGTGTGATCACACGGACATCCTTTCTCCAGCCTCCCTTACATGGAGAAGCAGCTTTCCTTTGGCAGCCCCCTGACCATTCATTCCAGCTCTGTGGCCTCCCTGGCAACCAATGGCCTCAGCTGCAAGGTCCCAGGCAGCTGCTGCAGCAGTTACCCTGGCAACCTGGGCCCAGGCCCAGATGCATCCCCTTTGTCTTTGAGCAGCAGGGAGGAACCCAAGAGACCAGGAGAGTACCCCTCTGAGAGTGGGTCCCTTCAGAATTATTTCTCTGCCCAGGATAGGCAGTTTCTGGCACTTTGTACTGTCTCCTCTCCCTCCTTCCTCTGACCAAGGGTCGTTAGCTTTTACCAAGCCAGACAGGTTAGCAGCCACCACCACTCTGACCACGGAAGAGGTTGTTATCACACCATTCCATAGGTGAAAAAACTGAGCAAAAACAGCAAAGAATTCACAGGATACAAACCAGACTGACCTTGATCCACGGGAGGCTCTGCCAGGTACTGCCACAGTTTAGCAGGGCTCCCCAGGGTCCCAGGAGAATCAGCCTCAGGATGAAGCTGTTTTTCTAGCCCGGATAAATGGATGTTATAGTGGCCAAATCTAGGTCTGGCATCAAACTTGGCTGCACTCAGAGCTTGGCCTGGACACTGTCGAGTCATGTGACCTTGAGCAAGCCAGTTCATCTCTGGCCCATGGTTTTCCCATTTGCAAACCGGAGGGAATTTGTGGAGTTCAGTACTTTCCATGGATCTCTGATACAGCCTTGGAAAGCAGGTTTCCATTTCACAGAGGAGAAAAAGGCACAGACATGAGGTGGCTTGGCTGGCTTCACCTGACATTGAATCCTTATGCTGCCCGTCTTATATCACATGCCAGAGATTTTCCCAAAGATGTCAGATGCCCTACCCATCAGCCTGCTGATGGGCCATCATTCCTTGGGGAAGCAGAGAATCAAAGCCTAGCAACCCCAGAGGCTTTGCTGAAGCAAATCCTATCTGCCTGCAGCTTTCTGAGCAGGTGGGTCTACACATGCTGGGGAGGCACTGAGTGACATAATTTGCACTCATCCACTTCTCACACACACACCCCTCCCTGCCCCCAAAAGAGACATGGTCTATAGGCTAGCATTTTAAAAGAGCAAGGGTTCTTTAGTAATGATGATGGAGATGCTAACCAAGAAGATCTTCCTCACAGAAGAGGAAGTAGTGTGTTCCCCACAGGACCCCCACTCAATAATTAGCATCTCATATACATATCTGTGGCCAGGAGATGGGGGACAGGAGAGCCACACTTCCCACAACCATCCAAACAGGAAGATTCAGTTCTGCAGCCCCTGCAAGCTGGAAGCAAAGAGATGCAGTCGAAATTTGATGAGGTGGGAGAGTTTCCCCTAACATCTGCACTGTGTCCAAATAACAGCCAGTCCCTGCCTTGAAGTCAGACTTCTCTGCATTCCAGATGCTCAGTGAAAGGCAAAGGACAGGCAGGGTAAGGCCAGGCCTCCTCCTGCCCAAGTCCCTGAGTTAAAGTCGGCTGCGATCAATCTCAACACAAGATTAATATTCACAACTCTGATGCCCAGTGGTCCCTAAAGGATCAGATGCACTGAAATGAGAAAAAATGAGAAGTCATTAATGCTGAGAGCATCCAGCTGTGGCCTCTGACTCACCACGAAGCGAAGCCTCGATTTAAGAGAAGAAACAGAGAGTGGATGGCCAGACTGGAGGCTTCTGAGTCGATCACAGACCTCACTTGGTCACTAGGTGATCTCTTTAGGAACGACTTGTCCTATGCTTACTCAACTCATGGGGGTTTTGCTTGTTTTGTTTTGTGGTTAGAGGTTTCAAGACAGGCTCTCTCTAGCTCTGGCTGTCCTGGAACTTATATATACCAGGCTGGCCTTGAACTCACAGATCTCCACCTGCCGCTGCCTCCCAAGTGCTGGGGAAAAAAAGGCATGTGCTACTATTACGCCTGGCTTGATTCATATTTTTAAATCATTACCCTTTCATCTTACTTTTCAGTACTAGGAACTGAACCTAGAGCTTCTCAAATGCCAGGCAAATGCCCCAAATTCTTTTCTTATGCTCTATGGCACTGCCATCAGTGGCAGAAGGGCTAGCTTCTTCAGCAAACACAAAATAGGGCTAGTAAGTTCTCTTAGGATTCTGCAGCCCATGATCTGCTTTTCTTTTTTGATTCAAGAGGTTTGGCAAGGGTGAGAAGTGTTGAAGACATGCTGGAAGCAAGCACAGACTCTGCTGGGTACACAGAGAAGTGGAGAGCAAACTGAAAAAGGAAGAACTGTCCCCTCTGTGTGAGTCAGTAAGGCTGCTGTGTCTCTGCCGACCACCTAAGATCATCCTACAAAATGCCATCCTACATATTTGCCCTTCACCTCGGTTAAAAGTGACTGGTTGCACCATTAGTTCACAATAGGGAAAAAATGTATCATCTAAACAGAGATAGCACAAGAGCCTGGGTACCCATGAAACTCAGCCTGCAAGGTCTATGTTCTGCTCTGTTACCCAGTTTTTCTTACACAAGTCCTTTTTTTGCACTATTGTTACAAAAGGCAGTTAGCACAGACCCAGAACTAGTATTGTTTTTTGAGACAGGGTCTTGTACTGTTGCTCATCCTGACCTTGAAGTGCCAAATAGTCGGACTGCAAGTATACACCACCGTACTCAGCCTCATACATGTTTTCAAATGAATAAAAAACGATGCACACGTAGGATAACAATTATCCCCTAAAGATATTTAATTCCTAAATCTGTGATACCCATATGTTACCTTTAGGGGCAATAAAGGATATTGCAGATGTGACTAGACTAATGATGTCCAAATGGACCCTTAATGCAATGACATATGCCTCTACTGGCCAAAGGAAGTGGGAGATTTGGCCAAAGGAGGTCATGAAGCCATGAAACAGACTCCTGATGAGGATACAAGCCAAGGAATGCCAGTAGCCAATAAGAAAAGACAAAGAAATGATTCTCACCCTGAGCCTCTAGAAGAAGCAAGCTCTGCTAACACATAGATTTTTCACTAGAGAGATGGATTGGGGTTTCTGACTTCCAGATCTAGAAAAGAGTAAATGTGTATTTTAAGAAAGCAGATCTGTAACTACTCAGGACAACAGCCATTGGAAACTAATATAATAATAGACATTGCACCATCTTGAAAACCTTCATAAATAATCAGTATGTAGTCTAAGTCGTGAATGGAGTAGAAAGCATGCCACCAAGTATGTAACAACTGCTTGCTACATCTGTACAAGAGAGAGAAATACCAGAGATACAATCATGCATACAACAAGACCACTGCCTGCAAGAAACTCCCAACTGGCTAGGCAAGATGGTATATGGCTATAACCCCAGAATTTGGAAGGTGGAAGCAGGAAGATCAGGAGTTTAAACTTATCTTCAGCTAAACAGTGAGTTTAAGAGAAGCCTGGGCTACATGGAATCCATTTTTTAAAAACTTACAACAAAACCCAAACAAACCCAGAAAGTCCCTATGTGAGAGAAAGACAAGACACACTTAATTTAAAAAAAAATATTAATGATTTAAAATGTAATAATCCCTCACCTGGGTCCAGAGACATTATAAACATATAAACAATGTATACTAGAAGATATTTATTACAGGATTATCTATAAAAGGTAAAAATGGACTATAACATAACTATACAGAACTTCTTCAATAATCCTGAAACACACATAATGCTCTCGTATGCTGTAAAACTTTGTGGCATTAGAACACACCCCACATATATATTGTTAAATAATAAGAGAAGGGCACAGAAATGGGACTGTGGTTAAATACTGCCTTCACATGAAGACTGAAGAGCCCACCTTGAAAAATCAGCCATGATCACCTTATAGCACAGTCATAGATCAGCCTATTCCCTCAGTAGATATTTCCTAGGAATTTATGTGATCTACTGGGGTTTGGCAAACTTCCTCCAGAAGCCAGATAACACATATTGTAGACTTTGCGGGCACACAGTTTGTGTAGCAACTGCTTGATACAGCCTTTGTGAAACAATAGTAGCAACAGACAACAACAAAATGGATATCCATGTCTGTTTCAACAAAACTTTATTTACAAAAATGGGCAACTGGCTAGACTTGGATTGAGAGCCAGAGGATGCCAACTCCTATTCCATTTGCTGTTCTGTTTTGCTTTGGTTTTCCAAAGTTCTTCACAACAGACATTATGCCCCGATATAAAGAGAGGCATCAAAGTTTGCAAAATATGTATGGGAGCTGGGAATCCCATAAATGAACACTATAGGGCAGCATCTCCTCTGGGGTTAAATCTCCAAACATCCCCCCGGAGACACCTGCATAAAATGGTGTAAAGAGCACACGACTGGACAGAATACGTTCAAGCATGCTTAATATATGGGAGCCTTTGGCTTATAACTTCAGGAAAACAATGCAGATTGGCTCCCTACTGCCAAGAGCTCTCTTGGTCACTTCCAGCCAGTGTGCATTCACCTGACAGTAATAGGACAAAGGATGAATTTCCTTGACCTTCTGATGACAATGCCATTTGGAAGGATATCCGAGCTCATGGTAAAGTGCAATACTCTATGCATACTGTGGCTACTGCTCCCAGATGCTGGCAATGGGATGGAAAGCTGCCCCAGAAGGCTTCATGATTTATGTTTCTGAAAGCCGCATGAATTATGATCCATGACCTCATTCTCATTCTGGCAACTGTGCACTTTCTTCCCAATTGGTTTTTAGAAAGGAAAGAAGGAGAAACAAGAAGGATCTTGTTTCGTGTGTGTGTGTGTGTGTGTACGCCTGCAGGTGCAAGTGCTCTCTCTTTAACATTGTAAAAGTCTGCAATGATTCTCAAAGGGGACCTCAATTCATTCCATAACAAGAATGCATGATAGATTTCTGAGGTCAGCAAATGGCGCCTGATTACCTGAGTGGGTCTAGCTTAGAGTTCACATCAATCAAGCTCATTCACCCACCATTACCAAATCTTATCACCCATCACTGAACCCTCAAAGCAAACTCTTCAGGGGACCCTCTCTGCCTCTGGGAATACAGAGTAAAGTAAGGTATAATAAAAAGGATCCCGATAAGGACCTCCTCAATCAAATTCCAACTTCAGCAACTTTAAGGATAAGCCTGAGGGGCGGGGAAGGGGGATTACAAAATTATCCCAGTCTAGCAGCTTAGTAATGGGTTAAAACTTCAGGGTAGAGAGCAGAATATCCCCAGGGTGCCACAGTCTAGAAAAGCTTGGTGTTGCTCAGCTTTCTGCTACTGAACCAAATATCTGAGATAAATCAACTTAAAAAGAGGGAAGGTTTACTTCAGCACTGGATTTTGAGGAGTCATTGCATGGTCACCTGACTCACAGCTTCAGTCACCAAGGCAAGGGATATCAAAGAGAGGGAACTTCTCCAAAGCACGTGGCATCAAGCAAGGAAAAGAGAAACAGAAAACATCCAGAGACCTAATACCCTCGTCAAGGATACTTTAATGACACCTACCTAAGAACTGTATGGTAAAGGTTTAAACTGGGTTTATGTACGTATGTATGAATGTATGTATGTATGTATGTGTGCCTACACACATATGAAAGAGTTCCTTAAATAGTAAAAGATAGACAAATGAATTTAATTCTTTTGGTATGTTTATTATTTGTTGCACAGGACTATAGTCCAAACTGTCACCATTATCATGACTTCAGCTGGGCACACTTGCAAAAGATCATCACAATTGGGTTTGTTGACAGTTGATGCCCCCTCATAGGAGGGGCAGGGAGGGTTGTGGGCCCCTCACCTGAGAATCTAGCCACTCCTCTCAACCAGTTACAAGCAATTCTGTCCTAATGTGATCTCTGGGAGAGACTGGAATAGATGGGCTGAGAGGTACTTAGTGTGGGGGGGGTCTCCATCTATGCAGCCATCGGGGAGCCGTTATCCATGCTGGGTGCAGACCTTCCATCGAGACTTTTTGTGCCTGCCGTAATCCCTCACCCACTGCTCTGTAGGAAGCCTAATAAACCCATCTGTCCCCAGAGTGAACTTTAGTGAAATCCCACATCGGTTTATTGTTGGGACCAAGTAAGGACGGGTAACTGGCTGCTCCCTGGGTGAGGCATTTTAGCAACAAACGGTATTACTTTATTTTAAACCACTCCACCTGGGGATGTAGCTCAGCTGGTGAAGTGCCTGTCCAGCATGCACAAGCTACAGGCTCTGATCCCTAGCACCATATAAACCAGGTCAGGTGGTACACTGCAATCCCAGTGCTTTGGGAGGTAAAGACAGAGGGGATCAGAAGTTCAAGGTCATCCTTAACTACATAGCAAGTTTGAGGCCAGCCTGAGACCTTGTCTCTAAACAAAACAAAAGCATACTTCCTTCAGATTAGCATAAATTATGTATACATACTAAGTAACTGTGATCATGGCCCAAGATCCATCATCAAAGTAGTGTGTATGGCTCTCTTCTAGACATCTCTCCCAGTGTTGTAGCAAATTAGAATGGTCAGGCTGAAATCCAGCCATTCACAGTGGCATTCGGAGTAAGCTCTAACCACCCCTACATAAATCCATTTGTCCTTTTCACACAATATGGAATTCTTTGCCAAGCACCTATTTCAGGTCCTGGGTCCTGAACCACAGTGGAAGCAAACTCCCTCCCAGGTGACAACTTGTCACTTGGCAGCACCGTGCTGAGGTCTAGTGCTTCCTGCTTGGGCAGTCACCCTTCAGAAGACTTCAGGCAAATGGCTTTACTGTTCTAGGCTGCAGGATCCAGGGGATGCCTTTCTAGTCCCAAGCTGTGGGCCTTAGATTCCTCAGAAAGAGGAACAGTCCACCCCGACTAAGAACCAAGTGTGCAGTCCCTCAACATACCTGTGTGCTGCACTTGGGTCCAAATCAAGTAAGAAGTAAGCGTGCAGCAGCCTGCACAGTCACCTCCAGCCCAGCCTACCGCCTGCACTTACTTATGGCCATGAGCTCCCACCTCCCAGGCCTCCCTTCCCTCTTCCCTGGCCTTCACTCATTTCTCCCCAGAACCAGTGTGGGTTGCCCAGTACAGTCTGCTCTGAAGGAACTCAGTGACAGATCCTAACTTCCTCTGTACTGCATGTTCCCTTCTGTCTGCCTGTCTTACATTTGCCCTACTGAATGAGAGATGCTGCTGGGGCTGACTTACTGGGGAAATGAATGGATGATATGCCACTAAAGCCTTCTGCCCTCTAAACAGGGAATATATAGTGCTAACAAATAAAAATAGCACATGCACAGACGCCAGTGACACCCAATGCTTGCTGAGGTCTGTTGAAAGGTTAAGGGGCACTGAGCAAAACTCTGATCATTACTAGGGTCTAAGCCCACTTTTCTTCAAGAAGAAGGACACACCCGATGCCTAGACAAGCCACTGATGCAGAGAGGTGAGCCAGATTGGGTCTTACTCGCCAGGCATCATGGCACATGCCTGCAATTCCAGCACTGAGAAGGCAGAGGGATTACAAGTTCTAAACCAATCTAGGCTCATGCCAATCTGTGTATGGAGGGAAGAGGGAGGACTAAAACAGAAAGAGATGGAAGAGAAGGAAGGAAGGGAGGAAGGAGGGAGGGAAAGAAGGAAGGAAGGAAGGAAGGAAGGAAGGAAGGAAGGAAGGAAGGAAGGAAGGAAGGAAAGAAGGAATTCTAGGGACCCCAGTGGCCCTCAAAGTCAGCATTTCCTTCTAGGAAGTTACATAAAACCCTATGTTTGTGAGATAGCCTCACCCATTCCTACCTTAGACCCTTCTCCATCCTACACCTACTCCCTAACTGAGGAAAATGCACCTCAACTCCCTTGTGAGTCTCCTGTACCCACAGGCCATAAGATCAGGGATGTATGGGCTGTGTGACTTTAACCCAGCCAGACCCTATTTATATTATTACTAAGTTTTCCTGCCACAAGGAAAATACAACTCCCATTTTCAAGATGAATCTGAAGTTCAGAGATTAAGTAATTTGTGAAGGACACACCCTCACTTTGGCTCTCCACCCACCCAATCTCTAACCAGATGTAAATACATACAGTTAATTAATTAATCAATTTAATTAAATAAAGTACCCAGGCCAGATGTGGAGGCACACACCTTTAATCCTAGCACTCCAGAAGCAGAGGCAAACAGATAGTATTTGTGAGTTTGAGGTCAGCCTGATCTCCACTGAGAGTTGCAGGAGCCAGGGCTTCACCATGAGAGCCTGTCCAAAACAACAACAAAAACCCTTTTCTAGAAGCTGGCCCCTGCTGTCGGTTTGACCTCCTCTTCCAGAGAAATCAAGGGCAAAATGGAGGGGGGGGGGTGATGTCAGGGACTAGGATAGGGAGTCAAAGGGTAAGTGCTAATGGCCAGTCCATTCCCAAGCCCATCTCACACCTTTAAAGTGACCATGAACCCTGAAGAACTTAAGGCTAGTCAAAGTGGGGAGTTCTGGGCTCTAAATTGCTACAACATTGCAGCCACACCCCAGGGCTACACCCTCCCTTAAGTCTGAGCTGCTATGCCTGGTGGGTGAGGCAGATTCCTTGATTGTGGGGACAGGATCAATTAGCCAGTTGAAACCTGGCTGGGAAGATTCCAGGCAAAATGATTCATTCAAGAGGGAAGAGAAAATAATAACATGGTCTCGGTGAGAAGCATCCAGGCGCTTCCTTTTGCCCTGCGGGAACTGGCCACATTTGGGCCCAGGTGTTTCCACAAGGCCATCCAAAGGCCAGCCTCTGGAGATATGTGATGGCTTGTGGAGAAAGAAATGCAGCCTCAGATGACATGGGGCCATCCAGAGAGAGGCCTCTGCACTGAGCAGTAGCCCAGATCATGAGAACCCATAACCCAGATCACCATACAAGGCTTCTGCAGCCCATTTTGAGAGGTCTTTCCAAATGTCTTCTCTGTGTCTGGGAGGAGTGGCCTCAAGGTCTGCCTTCCACCCCCCCCCCCATGCTTCTCCAGAGCCAGAGCCAGTTTGCAGAATTACTAGTATTGTCCTCCAAAGCCAATGAGAGAGATGCCTGTGGGTCCAGTTTAGCCCCAGTGTCCACCCGAACCTCTTGTTTCCACTGCAGAGAAGTCATTGCTCATCACCAAAGGCCATAAACTTTCCAGAGGGGAGAAATTCCTGCCTCACCAGCATCCCTGGAAGGAGAAACAACTCCTGAGAAATGATCAAGTCCAACATTTCTATACTCTGGGTAGATGAGCCTGGAAGAACACATGGTACAGTCACAGGGATATTACATATAGAGTCATCTGCCCTCCCCAGGGTTTATGCAGAAGAAAAACACTCAGGGCACCTTCCTTGTCCTTTCTTGGACCACAGAATATATTTTCAAACCAGTTTGTCCCCCAACTTCTCATTCAAACAAAGGAAGTGCCATCGGGTGCAGCCTGACTTGTCAAATAACTACTCTGGCCAAGGTGGTTCCCATCCCTGCTAATACCTTACAACCACATAATATGTGATGCTTTTCAAAACTCATTCCATCCATTATTTAGGAGAGCCCATGGGGCTTCCCATTACTAGGGAACTCAGCTGGTGGGAGCCTGGGTTGCCAGGCCAGTGGGCATGGTTTTGGTCTCATCACACATATTCTCTCCACTACTCCACATCCTTGCTAGTGCTGTTGGCAGGCAGGCCATCTAACTAGTCTGTCACAGCACTTAATAGTTTTTCAGCCCCTCCCCAGTCTGAGAGGATGCTAGAGAAAGGATAAACAGAGACCACTTAATGACACGGGAAAAGCGAATTGTGGTGATATCTTGTTTATGTTCTAACAAAGCTTGCCTGAAGATCAGAGGGCAGAGCTAGCCACTAGTTAACCATAGAGGTCTGGAGGTCTGTACAGACAGACAGGATGTGATATGGCTGGGTGGAGAGAGGAAATAATAAGGTGGGAAGAGGCAGGAGCTGGGTAGTTGGGTAAGGAAGGTGGCTCTAGTTTTGTTCCTCTGTCTCTCTGATTCTCAGCATTTTCCCCTATATCTGGATCTGAGCTTTTATTATTAACACCTATTAAAACTTGTGTCACAGCAAATGACACTCAGGAGCCCAGCAGACAACTATGATACCTAAAGGCTCCAAGAGTAAACTCCAGCCCAGCCTTTTGATGCTTTGGTGAAAGGGTGCTTCCAGAATGGCTGACTCCTTCCATCCCTCCTTGTACCCCATCTTCACCATATGAGAGCTACTCTCTGCCCTTGGATCCCAGCTGGCCTTTGTTAAAGAGAATGTAGTGTGACAATTCACACCCAAGAGGTCATGTGTCCACTCATCCTTGGACTCAGGCCATCACCATAACTTTTCTCAGTGTAAGCTGTGGAGCTATAAGTCTCTGCTCATTTTAGCAAAAAAAAAAAAAAAAAAAAAAAAAAAAGCCTCTCTCAACATGCAAGCCAGTCCAACCTAGATCAACAGAGCTGCCTAGCCGACCTCCGAAGAATGCCAGAAGAACAAGCAATGAACAACTGTGACCAAATGGCACTGGGGTTCTACATCTGTCAGACACAGTTCCGTGGCAGGTGCTGACCCATACATACCACTTAGCGTCTGCTTTGCCCACCACCCACCAGTTCCTGCACCACCCACACCTCAATGCTTTCATGGGTATCTGTGTGCTAAGTGCCTAACACATGCCCAGCATGGTGCTGACAGTGGGAAGACAAGGAGACATTGGGGAGACAGGGAGTGGAAGCCTGGGGGTAGGGCAAGCATAGTGTCACTGTGGCCCTGGGGGATGGGAACCTAATAAAATGAGGTCAGGAGAGGTTCCTGAAAGGTATGACAGCTAATCTGAAGTCTAAAGTCCCAAGAGGACCTGGATTGTGATACTTGGAGAGAGATGCTGGAGAGACTATCCTAGCAACAGACATATTATGACAACCCAGGTACCTCTGAAATATTCACACCAGTCCTCTGTATCTACAGGTCCCTGTATTTAGTCAACTGCAGACCAAAGATGCAATTGGGCCAGTGATGGTATTGTCTACATTAAACATGTACACATTTTCTTTTCTCATCATTCCCCAAGAAACAGCAGCTATTGACACCGTTTTTGCATTGTGTTGGGTAGTATATGTTATCTAGAGATGATTTAGACTATACAGGAAGGTGAACCTATGTTGTCCACAAATCCTATCCCATGCTTGATATATCATGGCTTGAGCATCCACAGTGAGGCAGGTAGAAATATATGTCTGAGAACCAGTCCCTGGAGAATGCTGAGCTTTGACAGGAGCACCCTTCTAAAGGTAACAGGTGGAGTCCACATCCACATTTCAATTCAAGTCAGCGGTCCAGCCTTAGGGGCATCTGCAGATCTGCTGTTTCCTCACATGGGCCCTGAGACAGGAAGTGAAGGAGTGCTGGAATCTTCAATGATGTTTTAAAGCAACCAGTCAACAAGAAAGTAAGCTATACTTCACCTTCAAGAAGAGTAAAAGGGGGCAGGGGGCAAACAGACTCCCAAGGAAAGCTGTGCACTGGCTTTTATCATTCACTTATCCATTCACTCAACACCTGGCTCCAAAGCAGTCTCTAGCTGGCCACAGTTTTGCAAGCCTTCCATTGCATGCTATGAAGGACTTAAAGATGACTGGGCCTCCCAATTAGAAGAAGCCAAGGCAACTCCAGATGCTCAGCACAGGGGTAGCACTTGCTTGAAGCAGACACTGGGGAATTTGTCTTGAAGCTGAGAACAGGAAGGTTCTACTTCCAACTAGGTTTTGTATTTACCTGGGGTGGCTTGGCAAGGGAAGGCTGGAGTTGTCCCCTACCCCAGCCACCTGTAGTTCAGCACATAGCAAGGAGTAGCTAACAAATGGTGAAGAGCAGAGTGGGGTTCAGAGGGAGCTGGAGGGCCTCAGAGAAGGAAGACAAAGTGGGCCACACTTAGCTAAGCCAATCAGAAAGATGAAGAAGAAAATGGAATGTGGTTCTGGATAGACACAAAAGGCATAAAGCCTGGATGTCACAACTCATTCTGAATCCTTTAGTATAGCCATTAGGAACATGGAAACATGAGCTGAGAGAGAAGGCTCAGCAGTTAGGAGCACTAGCTAATCTTGCAGTGGACCCTGGTCCAATTCCCAGTAACCACATGGCAGATCACAACCTTCTAAAACTCTAGTCCAAGGAGGTCCATCGACCACTTCTGACTAGTACTGTATAGACATACATGCAAGCTAGACACCCATAAACAGTTCTTTAATTAAAAGAATTGTTAAATTAAATTAAAATATGGAAACCATGGAAAGGCAGCTGGAGAGGAAAGGGGAAGCCAGGCAAGGGAAGTTCTGAGATGCCAGGAGGAGGGCGCATTCTGCTCAGAAGATAAGATTGAATGAAGGACAGGACAGCAGGGTGCATTTCAGGAATCTGGCTGACTAACGAGATAGGTTGGAAAGGAGAAAGTAAAGCCAGGAGGAACCATGCCAGGTCTGTGAAAAGCAGACAGATGTGAGCAGACAGAACCAGATTCACACAACTGAAAAGCAACTGAATGGAAAAACAGCCAAACATCCCAAGGTTTGCTGTCTATGAGGACGGCTATGAAGTTCACGGTAACAGAAAACCAAGAGGAGGCTGCTAGGTGAAGGACATGATGCTGTCAGCTGTGGTGAGACAGTCTGGGAGGCAGTCAGCAAACTGCTAAAGGTAGAGCAGAGATAAGGAAAGGCGGGAGACCCCAGGATGGGGCTGAAGGACAGGATCAGGAGGGAGATTATTGAAGCCGCATAGAGAGAGGAGGTGAGGAGAGGTCAGGTCCCAGGCAAAGCTCTCCTGTTCCTCCTCAGTGGTCCCATCTCTGCTTTGACTGTGTCCTGTGGAGAAAGTACCTAAGGGCAGGGCTAATTACCTGTTAGATTCTCTAGTACATTGTAAGTACCTGGTAAGTCCTTGCTTTACAGTGCATGGACTGGCAAACCCCTGGAAAGGGGAGGTTATGGGTATCCTGCTGCCATTTGTGATATAACACGGTATGGTCCATCCCTCAGTGATGAGGCCCGGAATAGATGGTAGATGCAATCCAAGTTAGAGACAGATTATCCACAGCCTGGTTGTTTCCTCCCCTCTCACCCTACCCCCACCCCATTAAGTCATGAGTTGAAGTCAGTTGTGATGGGCACTAAAGCCTGGACTGGTGGCCACATACCAAACAAGCATGTACAAAGAGCCAGTACAGAAATACAGACAGGCCCCAAGACATGAGGAGCGCGACTTCCCTTACTAACCTTCCAGTTTCTTCACAGGAACAAGCTAAGCTTTGTTCTCAGACCTTGAAGGCTGTGGTGGACATGATCATGGCTGGAAAACTATTTGTACCTGTCAACCTTCTACGGAAACTGTCTTCCAGTGGCCACCCATATCCATGGCCCATCATGACTTAATGTATGTAATACAACACAGTAATATTTACAATATTACATACATACCATAATGCCTTGTGGAGTTATATGCAGAGAGACAATTATGTAATTAACTTCTTCATTGTCCTTTTTTGTGAAGTGTCTATTTTGATGTTTGTATAAGACACATTATGTATACAGGCTCAGGACTCCTGCTCCAACTCAAGACAACAGAATGCTCCATAGCAACTCAAGCTGGCTGAGCCCCTGATTGGGCCAGAGCTTAACCTACTACCGCCCATGCCTGGCTTTCACAGATTTCAACAGAGGCGACTCCTTCTGAGGTCCTGAGTGCCTTCTGCAACACTTGGCCAACAGTAACAAAAGCAGTCATAATTTGTAGCATTTACTGAACAAGTCTTATTTATATACCAGGTATTACTCTCTTAATCTTCAACAGCCCCTCTATAAGGCAGATGCTATGACTCACAAGAGCAAAGTCAAAAGGAAAACAGTGCCCACCCAACACAGAGCTCTTCTTCCAAATTCCACCTTGCCTTCTGTGATACTGACAGCGATTCGGTGACATTAGATTGTCGGTTGCCAATCAATTACTAATGTCGTTTTACTTCACAGAGATTCAAAGAAATTATTTTCTTTTAATGCTCAAGGTCATAAAATGAGGCAGCAACACAGACATCCAAGCATTTAAATTATGTGTAATTAAAATATACATGTGGTAAAAATGAGCAAAACAAAATTTGTAAGAACACTATAAATTATCTGGCTGCAGGCACTCTGTGGGACATGCCCACACAGTCCGTGTCCATGTTACTATTAGTTCTGTGCATTCTGCATCATTTTGAAGGCAGTTTCAGAGATCAGGGGCTGACATGCTGACTTTGAATCTGATCTTCCAGAGAAGCAGATTCCACCTCTAGGGTGGAAGAGCAGGGTGACAACCTGAGGCTCTTGACTGGCTCCCCAGACTTCCTGGTCACTCCTACTCATGCCCCCAACACCTGTGTATCAGCTTTGATTTCAAAGAAAACTGAGCCACCCTTCTGTTTAGAGAGAGCCAGAGCCAGAGTTTTTGAGAAATTCCTGTGAATTACCACACTGTCACCACATAGTGGACAGAACTGTTTCCAATTACAGGGCTAACACCGCGCCTTGGGAAGTGGCCCATTCTCCTGAATGTCCCTAGCCATCTCCTTCTACCCTTTCTCACTCAAATTTTCACCTTTGTTACCAAATAGTGTTCATTTCTTCCCCACCCACCCACCCACCCACTAGGGGACGAGCAAAGTCACTAGATAGCAAAACTTAGAACAGCCCAGCTTCCAGATTGCATGCATTCAATTTGACATGACTGCAGCCATCTTGAGTCGATACGGCGAGAATACTACTATCTGGATTTTCTGGCAGTTTCCCAGCAAACTACAGTCAGACTGGTGTGTGCAGCGTTCCAGCTGGACCTCCCTCAGGGATGTGTCTAACACATAGGAGTTTAAGAAAACCAAGTCCTTCCCAACACTAACACCTTTGTCCTGAGCTCCCCCACCCCACCCCATGGGCTCTTCTCTCTGACCAAAATTACAGAAATATAACTGGCCCTGCTGCCACCCAGGGCGACAGTGCACCCTCCCCCAATAAGTCTCTCAACACATTGCATTCTGTGTAATGCTAGATCTGCCTGCCTCTCTTTAGCCTCAGGGACAGTCCTTAGACACTAAAGTGAGTTTATCATGAACACAGCTCTTAAGAAGAAAAGGCATGAAAAAAAAAAAAAAGACAATATTCAAATTGTCCAGGACAACCCACCCCTCCCCCAGCACATGTGTTCCCTCTCAAGAGGTCCCTGGGCTGTTCCTACCTACAGGTCTGACAGACACCCCCTCTCCACTCACTCCAATTCCTTCCTTCCATTCCTTGTGCAAGCACCAGCTCCTCTCTGAAGACTTCTCTGCTCATGGGACAGACACTGGAGAGGGGAGGTGACACTAAAAGTCACTTTCTGCAGGGCAAACAAGTTGTCTTAAGTTCTGCTTAACCTACAAGGTGTTGAAGAGCTTGGTGTGCTAAATATTTTTGCTGCAAGCTCTCAAAAGCAGGCAATTTCACATAAAAGTCCTGGCTTTCTGGGTTGTCTTGAAAAACCACGACCTGGAAATACCAGGCTTCCTTCCTAAGGGAAGCACCAATCAGATGAAAGGGCTGCAGCTGCTCTTTAGACCCTGTTTGCCTCTTGAAAACAAATTTTCACTTTTTCTCTTCTTCTTTTCTTTTCTTTTTTTTCTTTAAAGGCAGTTAATAGTCATGTAACTTTTTTTCACCAGTACTCAGGGTCTCATGTAACCTAGGCTGCCCCCAAACTCACTGTGTCACTGAGGATAACCTTAAACTTCCAATCCTCCTGCTGTGATTACAGACAAGGATCTTCACTAGTTCATGAAGACCAGGAAAGAACCATGGGCTTCCTGCATGCTAGGCAACTCCTTACCAACTGACCTACATCCCCAGGTTTTTATTTTAATTCCATCCTTTTAGCCTTAATATTCTTTAACTCTCCAGATATTTTATTGTAAGTCCTTTTTCTATTGCTTTAACAAAACACTAGAGGCTGAGCACTTACTAATAGGAAGTACAAGATCAGAGAGCCTCCTGCATTCAGTCACCAGGGAGGAAACCTGGGCTGCATCACAGTGTGATCAATAACATCACAAGACATCACTCAAGAGGAAGAAGCCAGGCAACAGGAAGAAAGAGGGATTCAGGTCTAGCTTGTTCTTCGTAGTAACTCAGTCTCATAGGCACCCACCCTGGTCCTGGAGAAAACTACATTTTTCTTTTCTGAGGGTGGCCCTTCTACTACGTCTCACCTCTTAAAGGCCCAACCTACATGCTAACACTGAGGACCAAGCTTCCTAGTCATGACCCATGAGGACACACTCAAACCATGTCCAACCCCAGCTATCCTGTAGAGTTTCTCTCAGCTGGTGGCAGTGCATATTGAATGGTCTTCCTTTTGTGGGATCAAAAGTGCTCTGACTTCAGCCCTGGGGCTGTGTGCCAGCAGAACTGAGCACAGACTTGACACCTGAGTTTCTTCTGCATGAACTTTCAAGGTTCCTCTGAGACCTTCAGCACTCGCTGTTGCTGTCAATCCAGTTGTCTTTCTTGGGAGGAGATCTGTCTTTCCTCTCTGCAGCAACTAAGAAAGTGTTTTTGAGGTTCTGAGTTGGCACTACACCATGTTGATATGTTTATTTGTTTGTTTGTTTGGAACAGGGTCTCACTATGTAGAGCAGGCAGGCCTGGAACTCACACAGATCCACCTGCCTTTAACTCCCCAGCACAACGATTAAAGGCATGCACCAACATGCCTCTGCCCACGGAGATTTACTTTTTATATGTCACTCACGGTACTTTCACAATCATAAGAGATTTATCTCTGTTATCAAATGCTGATTCTCATGCATTCCCTCTACTCTCTTCATCCCCACTGAAGGACACTGCAGAGAGGCCCCAGTCTCTTTACTGCTCTCTCATTCTTTCACGCTGTCCCTCTGGGCCGTATCCCTCAGAACTGACTTCCAATTCACTAATTTTTTCTTCACTTATGTCAGATTGAGCCGACTCCACCTACTGAAGTTTTTTTTAAATTTTATTTTAAAAAGTTTATTTTTCATTTTATATACCAACCCCAGTTCCTCCTCCCTCACCTTCTCCCATCCTCTGCCTCCCCATCTAAGTTTTATTAATGAATCCAAAATGATATTCTATACTTACTGATGTCTAACTGATTCTTTATACATACTGTGTTCTTGTTTCATTTCTACCTGTTCTCTATTTCATTATTTCTTAACATTTTACAGATGCTATTCCTTCCCATAGCTCTTTGGGAATTCTCAACATACACATTTGAGGTTATGATTTTGCTTGTTTCTTATAGCCTGAGGTGACTCTGTCTGCCTACTGTTGATCATGCTAGCTAGTCAATTCATTCATTTTCCTTAGTAACAGTTTTCCTCTCAAATGGTTTTCAATTGGAGTGGCTATCATGAGTGGGAGGTTTGCTGGGTGGCTTGGCCAGGGATTGTCCACAGGGCATACTTGAATTTGCAAAACAGCCTTCAGGAGCAATCAAAAGAAGAGTGTTTGAAATTCCCATCCCAGATGAGAAACCCCACCCCAACCAGATTTCAAGCAATGAGCCTGGGTGCAGTGTCCCCCTTCTTGTGGGGTACTCCGAGACCTGTTTCCTTGCCATGATATATTGCAAACAAGGTTGGTTACCACTTGGTCTTGTCACCAGAGCAGAGTTGTCAGCTTAGAGTGGGTAAGAATTGCACCAGTCAGGCACTAAGATCAGGTAACATACTTCCCAAGAGATTAATTGGGTTATTTCTAGGAAAGTGAAGCAGCAGAGATATACCTCAGAATATGTCTCAACAAACAGGATGCATATGAGTAAAGAAAAGCCTGACCCCTCAAAGGGAACCCTGCACCTCTTCATCTCCAAGGAGATAAAAATATTAATGTCCTACTTGGTTTAAAAAAAAAAAAAAAAAACGCAAACATCATCTGCTAAGTTTGAGTGTATCCCTTAAATTTGTATGCACTGAGACCCTGATTCCTCAGAGTGACAGTAGTAGGTACCTGGGCCATAACGGTGACCCCTTCAAATAGATCAATGCCTTTCTCACAGGTAAGTTCTCGATCTCTTGAGACTTAATTAGTTATCAAGAGGGCAGGCTGTTGTAAATAAGGCTGTTCCTGTGTTCTTTGTCACCTGCCATCACCTGTGTGCTTCTCCACTGTGTGCTATGCACTTAAGCAGCATGAGCTCCCCCCCCCCCCCCGCAGCTAAGCAGAAGTGGCACCATGCCCTTAGGCTTCTCAGCTTCCAAAGCTATTTGTCAAAATAGGCTTCTTTCCTTATAGATTATCAAGCTTCAGATAGTGTATTGCAGCAGCAGAAATGGACTAAGATAGGATCCGTGGGCTTATCTGAACCTTCAAGATGTTTTGGGTTGGGGGTGGCATTACATTTCATAAGTGCCACTTGAACAATGACAAGTAGTATTTCTTGAGTGTTCACTATGCTTTAGACTTTAGAACCATCTAAGCACTCTGTGAATAATAGCAGCTCTGAGCCTCAAAATAGCCTTGTGAGGCAGACACTTTGTTACCCTCATTTCATAGAAGGAAAGAAAAGCTTGCCTACGGCCCATCACCAATAATGATGGACTCTGTTCCCAGGGCTCCCCTAGTTGGTGTGATGCTGCAAGGTTGAGCTCTCTAAATCACATTAGCAGACAGTAAGAAATAAAGTAAGAGAAATCCTAAGAAGCCAATGAAACCCAGGCCCAGGGGCTGAAGACAACTTATACATCTCTGACCCACATATACGTGGGAACCACACAGATAACGCATAAACTGCTTCAGGCAAGAGGGAAAACTAAGGATGTAACACAGGAAGTTACCCAGAGAAGTGATCCTGGAATGTTATCTTTCCACTTGAGGGAAGGTTCTCCAAGGGGAAAGAGACTCAAAGGATGTTCTCTTGCTAGTCAATAAGCATAGCTAGCGTTATTTGTACCTGGTCCTTCCCGTGTTTCTGTATAAGTCCAGCCAGTGACTGACAGGTCTGGGAATATAGCTCATGGGTCCTAGGCATATACCAGGTCCTCCATTTAATCCAAATAACACACATGCACTAGAGTATACATACACATACACACACACTCTCTCTCTCTTTTTTATTAATTTATTTTTTACATTCCAATCCCAAATTCCCCTCCCTTCTCTCCTCCTGCTCCCTCCCACTCCCTCCCCCACCTCCCATCTGCTCCTCAGAGAGGGTAAGGCCTCCCCTAGGAAGTCTACTAACATATTCTCTCCCTCTTCAGCACACACGTGGGGGGGATGGGGAGAAGGGGTGGGTGCTCGTGTGTGTGTGTGAGTGTGTGTGTGTGTGTGTGTGTGTGTGTGTGTGTGTGTAAGAAAAAATCCTGTCAGGCATTATCTGTTGTGACAGCAGTGAGTCTGGGCCCCCAAGGGCAACTCAAGGCTCTAATGAAATCACAAGAACAAGGCCTATTTCTAGCTAGGATGGATGGCTGAACCACCATCCCTTCAGGCTCTCACATCCACCCCAGCCTTCAAAGGCTCCATATAACTCTTTCATAGGTGACACCAGCCTTCTACAAAGAGTTGGGGGTAGGGAGGGGCTGCAGGCAAACTAAAGGTTTTCTTCACCAGGTTTCCCCCTGAGGTTTTACTCAAGAGCCACAGAGGACCAAGAAGCCCGTCATTTACGCAGCTACCCTGTCAGTGTGACTTATGAAGGTCACGGTGTAAAGAGGCATCCTTCGGCTGTCACCATCTTTCAGTTCTCACTGGGTAAAATCTATTTTGCAGTTGCGTTCCCTGGGGTTCACATAGAACTTGTCTGTATGAACAATTATATTCACGTGTGTGACTGAAATGATCACCTAAAAACCCCAGGAGGTGGTTATTAATTATCCCTGTGTCCCAGACAGGGAATTAGCCTGTGCTGTCTGCCTAAGCTCCCACGAGCAAGAAGTGGTCAAGTGAGAGGTCAGCTGGCTACCTTGAACTGCATCTGTAGAGAATTTTGGGAGCTCGTCCACATGCTAGCACAGGAGGCAAAGCCTAGAGCTGCAGGCTGGCTTCCACGGCAGCTGTGCCTTGTTGGCAGGCAAGGTCTGGGTTTCTACCAAGATGGTTAACACTGAATACTCCCCGACAGCAGGTTAGCCCAAACTGTCTAGTCCCTGTTTCTCTCAGCTGACTGTAGCTCAGCCAGGCCCAAAACATAAGCTGAGCCAGAACTACTCAGAGAAGCTGTTCTTGATTTCTGACCCATAAAGGATGTGTGACATGATGTTTGTAGTTTTAAACTGCTCTGTATTGTTATAACCTTGCAACTACAAGTAGCTATTGCCTGTATGAAGCCACGGTGTAAGTAAAGCATGAACAGAGACGCCAATGTCCAGATACATAGAAAGTACTCAGTTATTCTATGTTAAAATCACACTGAATGAAATTCCCAATTTTAAAAATGTAGAAGGAGGCTGAAGAGATGGCTCAGTGGGTAAAGCACATGCTGTACAAGTGTGGGAAGCTGAGTTCAAATCCCTGGAACCCTCCTTAAAAAAAAAAAAAAAGCTGAGAGAGCCCAGTTCTCCTACAGTAAGATGGAGGCAGAGACAGGAGAATGCCCAGAAGCTTGAAAAAGAGAGAGAGAGATCCTGCCTCAAACAAGGTGGGAAGCAAGGACCAACACCTGAACTTAGCCTCTGGCATATACACATCATGGCACATGTGTACTCACACTCACACATGATCATGCATATACATGCACACATATCACACACCATAAAATAAAATAAAATAAATAAAAACCCTGAAGAGATGAGATGTCACAAAATCACAGTTCAACAAAGCACAGGGCCTAAACTAGAGGGAATTAAAATTTGACTCAGACGAGAATGTTCTCAAGGAGTTCCCACAAAATTCTTATTAAATATTAATTAATATCCAAGAATAAAATACTTGCTAATTAAGTTTATAATAGAGAAACCTGGCAGAGCCTATTTTAATCAACCGATAAATGTCAGTACCACCAAAGATGGGGTAAATCTGCTCCTCATATCACTCACTGAGACAAACCATATAGCCTCTGTTTAGTTCTGTCTAGTGGCAGCCCTGAGTCCACCCAGACTAATGGAATATCACCAGTTTTAGCGAGGAAGGAGACGCCAGCAACCATGTGGATAACCCCTAAGAGAAATTGGACAGACAGAAGACAGTCATTTGAGGTCCTTAAAGTACTCAAATTCACAGATGAAGAAATAGAATGTGTTTGCCAGAACTGGGAAGAGGAGATGGGGGGCAGGGTTAATGAGTTTAACAGAGATAGGGTTTCTGTTTGGGAAGATGAAAAAGCTCTGGGCAGGGATAACAGTCATGGTAGTGCAGACCTGGCATGTACTCAATGCCACTGAAACATTGAGGCTTAGAATGGCTGAGATGACAAATTTAATGGTATATCCTTTAATTGTATATGTATCTATATACATATACATATTACACACACACACACACACACACTTACCACACAAGCCTAATGACCACAGTTCAATTCCTAGAACCTGAAACAAAAATCCAGCACTCATACAGTGATGTAAGAAGAAGACAGGAGCATTATCTCTGAAGCTCTCAGACTATCTAGCCTGGAGTACAGGGCACCGCACAACAAGAGAGTCAGCCTCGGTAGGGGAAGGAGAGAATGGGCTCCTGAAAATTGTCTTCCAACCTCTATGTGCATGCCATAACACACTCACACACACATATGCATGCTATAACACACACACACATATACATGCCATAACACACTCACACACATATGCATGCCATAACACACACACATGTGCATGCCATAACATACACACATATGCATGCTATAACACAAACACATATACATGCCATAACACACTCACACACATATGCATGCCATAACACACACACATGTGCATGCCATAACACACACATATGCATTCCATAATACACACTCATGTGAATGCTATAACACATGCACACCTGCACTCTCTCTCACACACACGCACATACACACACCATAATTCAATAAATAGACAAACAGATATTTATCTCATTGAAGCAAATAGTACATTAAATGTGATAAGATGAGGCAAAAGAAAAAGAAAAAGAATCAAGTATTAAAATGCCCTTCAATTTGCACTAAGATGATTGCCGCGAATTCTCATTGCTGAAGGGCATGAGGACTATTTTGGGCCATGTCTGCTTGTGGAGCTTGCTGACACAATTTTGCATCTTGAGAAGCTCCTGTGCCCTCTGTTTCACCTGCAGGCCACTTCGATAAAATGCAGTGAGGACAACACTTCTAGGCCCTGGATAGGTGGCCTGAGATGATCTGACAGAAGGACACACACATGGGAGGTGGACAAGGCTAGGAAATATGAACCCACAGCTCCACAGGCAACATGGCCGACCTCATCATTCCACAGGGTCCTCTCCAGACCCTGGGTGAGGAGTTAGCCTCTGTGAGCCTTGGTTCTACAGTTATACAATGGCATCAGTCAGAACTTCTACCTCCTGGTGTTCTGAGGCTCCAGACGGTGTGTGTAAAAACATCTGATGTATAAAACTGTCTGATTCTGAACACTGTTGTAACAGAGGCAGTACCTGTGTGATGAATGAGCCACTGTGCAATTTTGAAAGCATTCTCCATCCTGCCTGGGTTTCCTCACTTATAAAAAGCGGATGGAGACCTCCCCTTCTCCTTAGGCTGTTAAGAGTAAGTGAATCCACACAGGTAAGGTGCTCAAAGGTTCACTAACAGGTAGTTCTGTGGCTATGTCTGCCCCAGGCCTCCATCTGACCAGGCTTCCTGGAGCAGAGGCCCTGCTGAGACAAAACAGCCAGAGCCCTCATGATGGGCTGAACAGTGTGAGCCAAACCCAAGGCAGACCCAGCCAAACCAAACAGCGGCCACAGGGGTGCTCCCACCACCCAGCGCCCACTCCCAGGGGAGAGACCACTTCCGACTGGCCATTCTCCAGGGCAGCTCAACCGGGGAAGATGAAGGAGAAGGAAATAAGATTGTTTGCCAGGCCTCCCTCAAAAACAAGCAGAGGGCGTAGGCCCTTTGCCGGCCTAACATTTGCTGCACTTATGGTCTGGACCATAGGTATTTTGAAAATGTAGAACCCATTGGCTTTCCCCTTGGTCTTTTCCTGTGGCTCACCACTAAAGCCAGAGGGCTAAATTTAGGTCACTCAGCTGCCAGGCCCAGCTGGAAGGCTGCCATTGTCAAAGCAGAGGGGGAGGTCAGGTAGGCCCATAGGGACAGGGATATAGACCCTAAAGGCCTTCGGGGCACATGGATCCTGGTCATCAACCTGGCCTGACCTATGCAGTAATGTCCCCTCAGTGCCCCTGCCTGTAACAGGTGGGTTAACGGGGGCCTGGGTAGTGAGGGCTAAGTGAGTCAAAGACCCCAGGACGGTACCAGTGAGAAACACTAATAGGAAACACTGATTCTCACTGTGGAAATCATTGTCACCACTGGGACAGACTCAGCTCAAGTTTTTGCATATGAGGAAGTTGGGGTTGACTGTTTTGTTGCCACCGACCCCACAGCCATTTATACAAGGCATTGCACAATGCACCATCATGACACCTTCCAAGCGATGCCTTTAACATCCCCAGAAGCTGTGAGGATTTCTGTGTTGTCATTACAGGTCACACAGCTAGTAAATCACACAGCAGGGTTTGACACTCGGCTGGCCTTTTGTAGGACCTTGCGCTTTTAGACACTGTAATCTACCACATACACTAGGGAACCCAACAACTCAAGGTCACCCGGCAACTGCTATTGATGCTAAGCTTGAATCCCAACTTCCGGACACCATACTGTTACTCTGCACACTCACACCTGCACACAGGAAGAGCCTGCTTCTGCAGCCCACACTTAGTAATCCACACACAGGTCTTCTGAGGCTGCGGGGGCAGTGCCCAGCCTCATCTGATGAATGAGGAAGCTGCACAACCACAGTCCCACTGAGGGTACAGCCTGCTATTCCCCAATGAAATGCTTTACATGTGACATCATTATATCACCTCTCCCTTGCCCTGCCGGTGTGCCTCCGGGTGAGTGAAGTTTCACAAACTCGCTGGGTTTTGAGCCAGTGTCTACCTTTGGTTTCCCACTGGAAGTTCACAGACAAGCTGGCATTGTGTAGGGCAGAAAGCCAAGCCTTTGGCTGGGAAGGATTCTGAATTCCTGGGTCCTCTAGCAGTCCCCTGTCCTATGTTCAGAGGGACAGTGGGGCCTCCTCCTGGGAAGGAAGCGTCACAACCGTCTGAGTTTGAGAAGGGACTCACACTGAGTAAACCACTGTGTCAGTCAGTTTTTCCATCGCTGTAACAAAATACCGGAGTCAACTTAAAGAAGGGAGGTTATTATTTCTGCTCACAGTCTCAGTTCACGGTCACTTGGCTCTGCTGGCCTTAAAGGAGACAAGACATCATGGCAGGAGCATGTGGTAAAGGAAATCTGTTCACTACAAGGTAATCAAGAAGCAAAGACAAGGACAGAGAACTGGGGTCCCAGTCTGCTATCCATGGACATGCCCCCACTGACCTGAGGACTTCCCATCAAGCCCCACATCTAAAGGTCCCAACATCTCCCAACAGCTCTTCAAGCCCACGATACTATGATACATGGGACTCTAGGAGACACTTCCGGGTCACTGTGGGCACCTACTATTATAGCCATTTAATCAGGCAGCTGTGGAGGCCTCCCAGGGAAGGCCTCATGCCCAGCTGCACATCCCAGCTGCATGGAAGCCAGGGTGAACGAGTCCTTCTCCAACCCACTCCCCTGCTCCTTGCCTCCTTACCCCATCATCCTTGTGAGCTACAAAGGCCACCCAATGAGTCAGTCTGTCCATCCTTCCAGTCCCCTCAGCCTACACCCTTTCTGACCCCTTGTGTCTTCTGTTTGCCTGTTATGTATCGCCCTTTCCATGGCCCTGATCATGTTTCCTCTCTTCCATAAAACCCATCTATGGATGGCTCTTTCCTTTCTAGTTTTGTATCATGTTTGTTTGTTTGTTTGGGAGGGGCATGCCATGGCTCACATGTAAGGTCAGAAGAGAACTTATGGGTGTCTGCACTCTTCTTCTACCAAGTGAATTTTGGAAATGGAACTAAGCTACTCATCAGTCTTGAGGACAGGTACTTTTTACCCACTAAGCCATTCCTCCAGCCCTCTTGCCCTGGCTCTTAAGAAAAAGACTCACACCCTTAACAGAGCCATCAAATTCCCATGTGTACTTGCCTCTGACTAAATTCTTCTATGTTTGAATGTGAACTGTCACCACAGGCTCAGAAGTTTGAACCCTTGGTCTCCATCTAACAGCACTGTTGTGGGAGGCTACAGAACCTTTGTGGAGGTGGCTTTGCTGGAAGAGGTGTGTTGCTACAGGATGGGCCTATGGGTTAGGATTTGGCTTGGGTTTTACTGAAGGTCTCTCCTCCACCTGGATTGCCCATATAATGATGTAGCCATCTGCCTCATGCTTTCTTATGTTTCCACTACTGCTCACTGCCATGCCTTCCTCACCAGGAAACTGGAGTCAAACCCCTCCTATCCTAGGATCCTTTAATTGCATAGTCTGTCCCAGCTATAATGCAATGACTGCTGCACCTTCTAGTGTCTCTCCTGCCTGCCATCACCACCGTGGACCCACTGCCAGGCTGTGCCACAGTCCTTTTGCACATGCTGTTCTTTCTCTCTAGAGTAAATACATTTTTTTCAAGGTTACTGACTTCTCCTCTCTTCCTCCCTCTCCTTCCTTCTTCTACTCCTCTTTCTTCTCCTCTGCTTTTTTTTTTTTTTGTTTTGTTTTTGTTTTTGTTTTTTTTTTGTTTTTTTTTAGAGAGTGTCTCTCTATGTAACCCTAGCTGGCCTAAAAATCCCTATAAAGTACTGGTGAGCCTTGAACTCATACCCTATCTGCTTCTACTTACTGAACCCTGGATTAACAGGTTCCCTTCATTTTTCAGATGCTCATTTGTCGGTCTCCAAACCCTCACTCAGTGTGGGTCAGATGCCCTTTTAAATGCAACCACAGAACTGGATACCACCCCTTCAAAGCCTTATCTCTAATTGTAATTGCACATACTGTATATGTGATTAACTGATTAACAAGAAAGAAAGCCCAGTTAGGGAGGAAAAAAAACCTCATAAGAAGGGGCATTACTTCACTTATTCCAAGTCCCCCCATCCACAAATGCTTACTGAATTTGCTAAGATGTGAATACAAGTCTACCCTATGATACCTCCCTTCCTGTCACAGACCTTATCTGTGACAATGCCCGTCTCTGTACTCAGAGTTGAATCTATAGCCTTCTCTGATGACCATGGCATCCATCTGGCCCTCTTTACTAACCAGCCATGAGCACCATGTCTATCTCCTATAATCCAGGCATCTAGCATAGTATTCAGTAATTCTTGCTGGATGGGTATCTTCCATCCCTTATACTATTTTAACCAGACTATAGGACCCCCCCATTTCTCCTCCTCTTCATCCACAGAGAAAGAAGTTGGGTTCATTACTCCACCTATAGAAAAACATCCCTAAGTTTTCTTGCCAGCCAAGGGTGTCCATGTGAGTATTTTTCAGAAAAACATGAATAGATGAGATGGTGATGACCCCGAACTCATGGATAGGTGACTGTAACCTTAGAACATAGAAAAAGAGCAATGTGGAAGGAAGCCAGGGCCCTCAGTGACCTTATGGAACCTGAAATTCCTTGATGACTTCAGCACACCCACTGGACTGTAGGTGAGAAAAAAAAAAAAGCAACTTCTGATTTAGTTAAGCATAGTACATCAGCTGCACACTCCCTAACGTCCCATTATTTATAGATACATTGCCGCCGCCGCCACCACAACTACCACTACTCAGGAACACACGTATCAGCTGTGCTCACACAGTCTCCCTCATGACATAAGATTCTGGCCACTGTCTGGCGCCATTTTATAGCCACACTAGTGGTCAGTTACCATCCTGACTTCATCTCACCTCACAAACCTGAGTGTCTTCTAGTTCATATACTCTTCAAAGCTACCTGTGCTCTTCAGCCTCCTTGGAATGGCAGCCCTTGGCTTCTTACTACTTCCTGTGAACCAATAGCAATGAGAACCTTGACCTACCCCATAGCAAACCTGTACAGCAGGAGGAGATCTCTGAGGGGCATGCTGTCCTCCAATGACCACTGTACATGTCCCTTCTACCTGCCTTTACCTTGGCCTTGCCCCAACTGCTGATCTCTCCTCTGAGTCCAATTACAGCTCTGATAAATATATCTTGCTGGTGATCTCTCTAATTCTCTCTCTCTCTGTCTCTCTCTCTCCTCTCTCTCTCTCTCATGAATTCCCTTCTACACTTACACATTTGACACTTGGGGCTCTCCAACATCCATCTCATATCCTTCTCCTAAGTTCCAAGACCTGGAAATCTGACTGTTTTCCAGGACAGCTGCCAGACACCCTGCAATACATCCAAACAAAGCCTACCCTCTGCTGCTCTCCAGATTCCAGGCCATGGGAAATGGCGGTCCCTACATATCTGTAGACTGGTTGAAGGTATGCATCGTTCTGAAGACTGGTTTGGCTTTGTCATCATGGAAAGTGTGTACTGGATGGAGCGAGGGTGAAAGAGAGAGGGTTGGGTGTCGATACAGCTGACAGATTGCAGAGGCCGGCCCAGAAGGAGTGGGAAGCTGGATCCAGATCCTTTGCCAAATCCTTAGCTTTGGGTTGGCTGTGTCCTTGGAAAGTGCTGATTTTGAGGAACACCCCCAGACACAAAGGATGCAACTCAGGGAAAGAGAAGAAGACAGCTGCGAACTCTCCCTCTACTTCCCAAGAAGAGCACAGCTCAGACATCTTCCAGCCCTCAGCCAGCCTGGCTGCCCCCCACCTCACTCCTCCCTTCACACCTCCCCCAGGCATGCTCAGCAGATGCAGCCTGGAGCAAAATGCCTCTAGGGATGACCAAGAAACCTCCTAATGATAAACCATGGCAGTTACAGTGTGGGCAGTCCTTTCCAGTCCACAGTGTGCCTTCTTCACAGACATCTGCTCACTGTCTCCCAGCCACCAGCCTAGGCAGGAGGTGGCATTCTCTCCCTTCTGCAGGGGACTAAACAGAAGCTCAGAGGGGTGAAGAGACCCATGGGAGGTTGCAACAGGGAGTCAGAAGTGAGCACCAAAATGCACGCTTCCCTCCTCAGCTAGAGAACCAGTGAGGGCACTGGCCTGACTTCTCCTGCACTCTGTCCAGAACCACACACTCAGACATTGCATCCCAAAGCCCCATTGCACCTGTATCCAAACCTAACTATCACCCGCCACTCTGAGTAAGGAGAAGACAGTGACTGGTTGGGCAGTGGCCACCCAGCCCAACTAAAGCCTTGCTCGGGGGAACCCTGCTGGAGAACCCAGAGCTCACACAGAACCATAGCCAGTGTGAGCACGTGACTCAGAAGGCACAATTCCCAAAGCTGATTTCAAAATGAACTCCTTGTTTCAGGTCAGTCAAGCTTCTGAATACTCCTCAGACAACTTTCCAAGGTTCAGAGGTGGCAGAACAGGACTTGCTGGATATAACAGACACTGTAACTATTAGAGTACCACACTAAGAGATAAGAGATCATCCTGGGCTTTTGCTGTTTCTTTGTTTCTGTGTACCTCCTACAAGTCCACCAACTGTTAAGAAGTAATTCTTATACCAAGTAGCCTAGGAAGTGACCCATTAGCCTTGCCCATGTGCATAAACACTAGAGGAAGAAACAGAGAAGGACTGTTGTCTTATAATATCTCACTCATGCATTTGTGGGGTTTCTGCCCCGTGCTAGATGCTGGTGATACGAATATGCATATTTATATTCTGCTATGTTGCAATGGGTCAGAGCAGGCACCCTGACATCAAGCTTCATGGTGGTTGCAAATGAGGCAGAAACAAGAAAGCATTTTCACAGTTCCACAGCAAGGTGACAAGATTTTAGCCTCAGGTGACCCCTCCCACCTGATGCACCCCATGCAGTCACAGCCAGATGTCAGTCCAGGGCTTCAGTCCAGACTCTGACTCCTATCACACAAGCCCAGGCAAATGCTATGCCTCTCTGTGAGTTGAGGACAATAATAGTAAGTATCTTGGAATGTCATGGAGGACCGAAGTAAATAAAACATAGAAAGTGACAAACACAAAGGCTTACTGCAAAGAGGCCCGTACAGATGATGCGGTGACATGCCCCAAAGTCACTGTGAATAGAAACTATGGTTTTGTCACCAAAAATCACTTAGACACACAGCACAATAGTGTTAACCTACACTAGATGAGCAAAGTCATTTAATGCAAGGCCTGTTCCATAATAAAATATTGAGCATCTCATGTAATTCATTGATTTCTGTACTAAAAGTAACAAACAGAATGGCTGTACAGGTACACTTTACACCACTGCATAGTCAAAAGAACACATGTTGAATTGCCCTAAGTGAGACACTAACTGAACTATTCTAGCAGTCCCACATAAAACACAACTCCTGCCCTCAGGGAATGTCTGGCGGGAAGGGCATAGTGCAATAATAAATAGTGTATCTGTTTATGTGCATAATTGTAGTCAGATATAAGAGGACATGGCTCAGAAAACTTGTGAGATGGCACAGCAGCTGGGGGCGCTACCAACACAAGCATGGTGACCTGAGTTCAATCCCTGGTACCCACATGGAGGTAAAAACAAAGGGCTGGCTCTCCAAAGTCATCCTCAGGCTCCAGAGTGTCTTCTGCGATACTCCGAATCAGAGGAGCCTTTGGACACGAGTGGGCTGAATACAGTGACACTTCCTGCAGGAGAAAGTCAGGGGAGGGGGAGATCTATGACACTTGGGTTCCAATCCAGCCATTTAAGTCAGTCACCATCCTCTCGAAAGCCTCAGTTTCTTCAGCTGCAAGAAGAGGCTGGGCTAAAGTTTCCCCAAGTGGGAGATGATGCACCATGACTTCTCAGAGTCTGGGCTTCAAAGTCAACCAGCTCTGATTGACATTTGTGAAGAAGAGATAAAAGACAAGAAGGATCTGATGAAAGAGGTCACTGGAGTTTGCATCAGTGCCATTTAGATGGCAGGCTAGAGGCTGGAGGTGTCAGTGGCTGCCAGCAGAATGAAGGTCTCCATGACCCACAGCCTTCAAATCTACCCAACATTCTGGACACATGGAAAGTTGCCAAGCCTATAAAAGCCCTGTGCTCAGGCAACAGCATGAACCCATAAACATCAGGTCCTGCAATACGGTCTTTCTGTTTGGCTCCAGTGGATTTTCTTCATCTTTGTGCCCCAAGAACATTCACATGAAGACCCAGGGCAGTTATAGTAGGAAGGGAAGTGAGGGGCTGAGGGCAAAGAAGCAGCTGATAGAACTGAAGAGAGATTTCTGAAAGGACAGGAAGAGAAAAAGAACAGGTCATACCCGACACAACGAACAAGAGCCCAAAGCCCAGTCTTCCTTCATGGAGAAGTTATCATGGCCTTCCCCATGGGACCCCTCTCCCCAACGGCACATGGACAGTCCCTGTTTTTACTGCTGTTGATACCACAGAAGGGGCCATTACAAAATGCCCTGCTGTGTCCTTTCTTTACGCCTCTGTTCAATGACGCAGATGCTGTTGTGGGATCATCTTCAGCAGTGTATGGCCTGAGGCTCAGAGAGGTGGAGGAGGAACTCTCCTGGGTTCCACACAGCACCGGCTCAAACTTGGCCTTGAGCTCTATGCTACCCAGGTGTCTGCCTCCCTCAGCCTTTCATGGGGGGAGAAGAATGAGGTTTTTGCAGCTTCAAGGAACACTGTGAATCCTCTGGACATCATGCTGCTATCCCTGAGACTCAGCTCCATCCTGCCCCACAGCAGGTGACAGCTCACAAGCCTGAAGATGCCAATCTCACCCCTGAGCAGCCAGCTACTACTTCCTGTGTCTATAATCCCAAAGTCCTACACCATGTTATTGTGGAATGTTCTCACAGGGTTCCAAGATCCTCTAAGGCCCCACTGTTCTCCAAAACATTACCTAGAAGCCCCTGATATGTCCTGAGAAGCAGATAGCCTCTCTTCCTCACTTCCAAGGAAAGATCAAGGGAATGTCCCTCTTCAGCCTCCAGGCAAAGGCACAATAATGTCAGATCTACTCCAAGTTCAAGTCCACCTGTGAGCTTATGGCCCGGATGTGAGGCTGAGTAATGTGAGCCTTTAGATCTACCCCTGCCATATCATGTGATACTAGAGCACAGTGAATACTTGAGAAGGTTGCCCTGCACATCTCACAGAGTAAATGAAGGAAAGTTTTTAGTTTTGTTTTGTTTTGTTTACATGTGAAATGAAATATCTTCTAATAACACATATGACATTGAGGTTCTCTTTACTGAACTGGAAGGCTATGGAAATATTTTTGTTAGAATATTATTAAAAGTCTTATTATCCTTCCAAAAGGGATATTATTTCTAGTAGTAGTAGTAGTAGTATCAGAATCTATGCTTGAATGATTCAAAACAGTCCCTATGTCAAAATTCAACATGACATGTGCTGACCCACAACCAGAGGGCAGGAGGGCTGAGTGCTCCCCTGCTATACTCACTTCCTTGGCTACCCCATCAAGGCATGTAGACCATGTGACCTCATCACCAGAGATGTATAGCCTTAGTTCTGGCAGCTGAATGTCTGAGATGATGCCGTAGGCAGGGTTGGTTCCTTCCAGGTATGTGAAAGAAAGTATTCTAGACTGCTCCCTGTGGGTTTACCAGCAATGTGAACATTTCCAGACATCTGCAGTGCCTCCCTCATTCCTGACTTTCAGTTCTCCCTATGCATTGTCTGTCTGTCTGGCTGGCTGGCTCAATGTCCCCCTCTCAGAAGGACATCAAGTCTTTTGCAGTAGAGCATACCCTAATGAGATCATTATCCTTTAGCTGCCTCTGTAAAGATGCTATATCCAAATACGGTCCTATTCATGGCTACTAGTCATGGGACTTGAAGGAGAAAATCTTTAGGTGGGTTATAATACAACAACACATGACAGATATTTTCCCCCGATTCTCCAGACCCACATCCCAGCTCACATCTGCCTCTCCACGTCTGCCTGTCTCACCTGTTTCCAGTTAAGCTCTGGGTTAGCACTGTACAGTATTTGTCCCATCACTTCAAGACCTACTGGTCTCTGGCCCTGACAACATCCTTTCCTGTCACTAGGTGGAAAAACCATAGCTACAAGATCAGAGGTTTAGAAGGACCAAGCACTCTGACTCTCCACTCACATGGTGCAGGAAACTGGGTATGGAACTAGGAATGCAGAGTAGAAGGGCTCCCCCAGGACTGGCAACTCTCTGGAAGAACCCCAGGAAGGCTCCATTGCAGAATGTGAGCCTAATGCAAACTAGACTTAAGACGGCATGGTAACACCCCACGCAGGGAGGCCAGAGGGAGGGATAAACACAGGCATGTTGGAAGTTATGAAAAACAACTTGAAAGTTGGCAGAGTGTGGCTCACAGCCACAACTGCCAGAGAGCTGGGCTGAGAAGACCAGTTGTCTGTGCTGGAGTGTGGGTGTGAGGGTTAAGGCTGGAGGCTCGGCCAGGTGGAGCCCTCTGAGAGGCGAGGGGGTTTGGGGAGGATGGGGGTGAGGGGGGAGGGGCTTCAGCCAACCACACAGGCAGCAAGGCACACTCAGGTCACATGTGTCTGTGCACTGCGGTCTTACATAGAGGACATGCTTCTGTCTGTGAAAGTCCTCATGCTTGTTCCAAGCACAACCCTGAGTCCCCAGATGCCAGAGTTCTCCCTGTTTTGATGCTCTCAGGCATTTACACTAAAAAGGCTGACCTTTGACCTCCTTGAGAAGGTGTCAGCTTGAGTGTTAAGGACATCTGCCAAGTACTTGAGGGTGGGCTGAAATGAACACAAAACAGTGCCCTATACTCCACTCTGGCAGCTCTCTGGCTAGTGGGAAAGTTAGGACTGACTGGAACAAGAGCCAGGCAGGGCAAAAAAAAAAAACCAGGTGTGGGGAAGCAAGCCCTGGGCCTGTCTGATAGCAAGAGGCTCCCTGCCGGAGTTCACAATGAAACCACCTAGCCAGCTCCACCTCCCTCCAACTCCCTCCAACTCACAGTGGCTTCACACATGTGGCTCCTTAGCTCCTTCTACTTGACCCCTCCCCACCATGTCTCCTCTCTCCATCCTTCTGGCAGAACCTGCTCTTTGTCTTCACAGAAAAGATACCAATCTCATGCTCTGGACAGATGGATGAACCAAATGTGGTATCCTATAGAGCAAAATACTATTCAGGCTCTGAAGGAGAGGAAGCCCTGACCCACACCACAACATGGATAACCTTAAGAACATTGTGCTAGCTGAAAAAAGCCAGTCACCGAGGACAGATGCTCTATAATTACACCTGTGTGAGGTTCCTAAATGAGTCAAATTCACAGAGATAGAGATTCTAACAAGATTGCTAAAGGCTGGCAGAGGTGGGAAATTAGAGGCTGGTGAGGGTACAAACCACTGCTCAGTTTCAAGTTCCTGGAGACGGATGGTGGTGGGGCTAACAGTGTGAGTGAGCTGAATGCCCTGTACATTTAAGAAAACTTAGGGTGCTAACTTATGGTTGTACGGGGTGAAGCACAGTTAAAAATCATTTTTAATGAGGCTAGTGTTTATCAATCGATTAAATAAGGAAGTGAGATTGCCAAGGAGGGAGGGAGGAGGAGAGAAGGGGAGGGGCGGGAACAAAGTGGAGGAGTAGGAAAGGGGACACTGCAGGCAGAGGGACAGGATCATAGCACACAGAGGTAGCCTGCCACTTCATTCGCCCTTATTTTGCAGCAAGCCCCACACAAAAGTCTTCATACTGTGAATCTCAGCGACTTCTCCTATTGCTGTGATGAAATAGTTTGACAAAAGTAGCTTCGGAGAGAAGCTACTTAATTTTGGCTCACAGCCTGCAGCTCCAGTCTATCATGGTGAAGAAATCTCAAAAGCAGAAGCTTCGAGCAGGTGGTCACTTTACATCCACAGTTCAGAGATGCATGTGTGTGCTCAGCTCACTTTCTTCTTTTTATACAGTCCAAGATCCCAGCCCAGGGAATGCTGCTGCCCACAGTTGATAGGTCTCCCCACTTCAATTAACCCCATTAAGATAATTCGGACAGGCCTGTTGCAGGTGACTCTAGATGGCATCAAGTTGACAACTTATGTCAGCCATCACACTAAGCATGCCATTTAATGAGCCACTAGAGGCCCAGAAACAAAAACCATGGAAAGTACCAGGAACTAAGGAAGAATTCCCACCTGGCCTGAATTTGCTTGTGTGTGCCAGAAGGAAACAGAGGCCATGGAGGCCACTGTCTTCTACTTCCCCGATAGAACTCCACTGGGTCCCTGTCAGGACAGGAACAGTCCAGGACATCTGTGAGGCTCTACTATGCATTTGACCCTCCCACCCGCCTTAAGAAGAGCAATCATGACCCCATTTGAAAGAGAAGAAACTGAGAATAGTGAAATGCAAGCAAGGACTTGCCTTTGAGGCTCCTCTGTAAGCCCAAGACATGAAGAAAGAGCCCTATGGGCAGAGTGGGCAGTGTGAAGGTGTGAGGGTAGATGGGCATTGCCTAACTGGCTGGCACTGACTAGCCAAGGAAGCCCTCGGAGCCAGCCACTTTCAGCCTCACACAACCCTCATAATTCCCTGGGATGCTTAGAAACACCCAACTGTTATCTCCCTTGCCAGCCAAACATCCAGGAGGCTGGCAAATGACCGGCCCACTGTCCAGAAGTTCTTGTAATATTAAGGCACAAGTTTAAATCCCAAACCAAAATTAATTTTGTTAATTAAAGAGAGAAAAGAAATCCTTCCTCTCTCTGGCCTCCCATAGCAGGTTGGTTTTATCTTTCTAATGAAGGCACTCCCCACAGGCCACCTTCTGCTTTTATTTTTATGGCTTTGCATGCATTGTCCTGTCTCCTGACCAAGTAATAATGGGCATGAAGGAAAAAGAGGCCATAGATTTTCTTTGCCTTTTTATACTCAGTTCACAGCCCAGGGCCAGAGGCCACAGAAAGTTCCCCATAAACATTTACAGAATGCATTTGCATTTCACACTGAACTAACTCCTGAAAGGGACTTGGAACAGCACTCCAGAGGGAGGGAAGACACAGCTGGACGGTCTGAGGGAAGCCTGTGAAATGTGAGTGCCATAGGTGGGTGGGGCAGCCTAGGTCTGACAATGAGATGTGGCTTCCTGTCCATGCTTCTAACACTCCAAGCACCATGCCCAGTACAGGAGGCACACAGAAAATATTTGTAGAATTGGAGCCATGCCAGACCTACATTCTTGTAATGTTGATCCTGGTCAGTGTAAACCAGCACTTTGCCAGCAAGTCCCAAAGTAGGTGTGACCCTTAGGATGCCCTATGCATTTGGAGAGAGACGAAGATAAGTTAAACAGAGGCCATCTGGTCCCACTGTAGGATGGGCCACATTTTTAGTGATTAAAGAGTTTGGACACCTACCAGATCTACTGCTGCCTACACAGTAGCTAGAGATTCGTAACCCTCCAAGGATTGTTTCGCTTCACCTGATGTTTGCTGCACACGGTTATTATGGAATGACACGGGACAGTAGTAACATATGATTGTAGTTTAGATTTGGAATGCTACACAAAAACTGATGTGATGTGTTAAAAGTTTAGCTCCTTAATTAGTATTCTTGGGAGGTAGTTGTACATTTACAAGGTGGGATCTCCTAGTGGGAGACCTTTAATCATCAGAGGTATGCCCCAAATATGGATTGTGGAACCCTAGTTCTTTATTTTTTCTGCTTCTTGGTACAGGGATTGATTCTACCTTATCAAGCATGCTGCCCTGATGTGCTGCCACAGGCCTAAATGCTTACAGATGGAAACCTCCAAATTGTAAGTCAAAACAAACCTTCCCTCCTTCTAACTTGCTTTACCTTGTGGATTTGTTGAAAAGACAGAAAACATAGGTAACCCAGACATAGATTCCCCAATAAATGTTAGTGACAGTCACAATCATTGCAAATATGTGTGGTTATTAATATAAACAATGGTTCTCTTAGAGAAGGGTGTATTACACAATCTTTCTTAGATTTATCTGAACATGGATTTTTAACCACAGCCAATCACAGAGCTTTTACTGATGACATATCAAGATGAGTCTGTGGCTCACAGCTTATGTCTAGGTGCTCATTGCTTTAACTAGCCCTGGGGAGAGTTATCTAATGTTTATCATCACTGTGACAAAATACCTAACAAAAGCAACATGAGCAAGACCCAGATAGTTTACATAGGCTCAAGGTTAGGGGTATAACCTATCATGTCAGGGAAGGCAGAATAGTTAGTCACAGGGTATCCATGGTCAGGAAGCAAAAAGAAATGAATGCTGGTATTCAACCACTGTCTCTTTTTTTATTCTCTCTGAAGCCCTGGCCCACAGAACAGTGCTGTCCAGATTCAGAGTGGATCTTCTCAGTTAAACCTTTCTAGAAACATCCTCATAGATATACACAGAAACATGTGGCTCTGGATCCCACCAAGTCAGCAATCAAGATTAACTGTCATACTTGCCTTTTCTAGATTTTTTATTCTAATTTTTCTTTACATGCTGGAAATCAAAACCAAAGCCTACCACATGCTGGACAAGTGCAACACCACTAAGTTATACCCCAGCCCATGCACTGAGATTCTTTGGTTTGGTTTGGGTTTTTGAGACAGGTTTCTCTGTGTATCTCTAACTGTCCTGGAACTCTCTCTATAGACCAGGCTGGCCTCAGACTCAGAGATCCATCCACCTGTCTCTGCCTCCCAAGTGCTAGGATTAAAAGTGTGCACTACCACCACCTGGCCTATTCTGAGGTTCTTAACATGAAGTTCAGAGACTGACTCTAGGGAGACATACCATTAAGAGTCTAGGGAACTGAGAGCACACACTTCCCTCTCTACTCTTTGGCAGCCAGCTGTCTGTCCGACACTCTACCAAGTGCTGTGCATTCCAAAGGCAAGCCCATCCTTCCCTTTACAGAGTCCCCAGTAGGCGGGAGACAGTGGCACCAACCAAAAACAATCATATAAAATACATTTTTTAAATAATCATTATTTTACTTGTACAAATTCATGAGCCATAGTATGATAATCTGATCTATGTATTCAAGGTAAAATGATCATGTCAGGCAAGAGACCATTTCTAACACCCTAAACATTTTTTTAACATACTCCATAACACAGAAATTGTATACATTTGTGAGAGGGTATGATTTTTTTTTAATACAATGAGTATAGACTTGTCATAATCAGGTGATTAACGTGTCCTTTTTTTTTTTTTTTTTCATTACCATGTGACCCTTCGGCTACTCTGCTCTAGTGATTCATAAAATATATATTAAGTTATGTGTGTATTAAAATTTAAAGATACAGATGAAATAAGTTTGGGGAAAGTTCAAGGATCCATGAAAACACACAAATGGGAGGCATCACCCAGGTGAGAGGGAGCATCAAGTTCAGGGCCCTCCCAGGGTTAAGGAGGAGGCAGCAGAGTGAATTCAAGGAACAGTGAGCTGTGGGGCCACACTTAGGAATCTGAAGGGTGTCTTTCTAGGGAAGAGGTTTTCACTGTATTCTTCAGGGGCTCCACGACTCCAGCTTAGTTTCAAGGAGCACATTGTCAGAGGCTCATTACAGATTCCCTAGGCCATTGGCCTCTTTCATGGACTGACCTTGCCAAATGTCCACACTCCTTTTCTTACCCCATCCCATACTTAGGCATCATTGTTGCTGAGAAACTAACTCTAATTTTAACTCCAAGAGAGACCATGTAGCCCTAGCCTGGCCAGTAAGAGAAATGCAACCGTGCTCTGAAATGGACCTGTGACCGAGCAGGACCAATGGACATCAGTGCTGGAGGCACTCTTGGATCAAGCTCTCCCGGGTATTTCGAGGTTAGTAGACATCAAGTCTAGAGCAGCTAGAAGTCACCTTGAGAGCTCCAAAGGTGAAGCCTGCCTGTAACAGAAGTCCTCAAACCTGGAAGGGGCCATCCCCTGATAACACCCGGTGAATCATCAAGTTCAGACTGCCCATAATCGGAACTCTCCCTTATCAATCACACGAGCCACAGAGTGTCTCTTTCTAGCACTTCTGAATTCTATTTCTACAGCCAATGTTTCTTACTGATACATCTCCGTTTGAAAGGAATGGCTTGCTCCCTGGCCTGAATTCCATTCTGTTCACTCCTCTCCTCAGACTTTAGGGAGGAGCAGCTCTCTGGCTCTTCCTTCCAACCTCAAAGACCCAGGAAGAGAAACAAGTGGGGTATGATGTTTGCTCCCCTACAGTCCCGGACGTGGCCCCAGGGACCAGTTTCCTTCTGTGGCTGGGGCAGGAACAGCCTGCAAACCCTCAGGCCACAGCTGAAAGGGCTGCTTGAAGCAACGTCAGCTCCCTGGCTGCAGTTTCAGCCCCCTGGGTACTGCCTATCTTCTCTTTCATGACTCACCGGTTGGTCGCAGCAGTCCTGCCAGGCAGCTTCTTCGTTCATACCAGCCTCTGCCTTTCTCTTCTCCTTCATTTTTTTAAAATTGTAATTTTCACAGCCTTTCTCTTAGCAAAACAACACATTGACTGACAAAGTCAATTGCCCAAGGTTTAACATGAGCCCTTAAAATCCACTCTCCACAATCAGTTAAGCTGATCTCAGAACTCAAACTGCAAACATTTCCCATCTTCTCTCAGCCCCATCTTAGTTTCCTAACTTTATTGGGCTAAGCAAGTCCCTGTCTGGCTGAACCTCGGTTCTTCTATCTCATCTGACAGGAAAGTCACCTGTTCCTGATCCTGAGGTCTCAGCTAACTGGTCATTCCTCTAGTAGGAGGTGGGAGCCTAACTACTCAGTCTGCCTGACCTCCCCGCTGCTCTCTGCATATTTCTCTATCTATCCCCGGCAGGAGGGTTGAACTGCCCAACCACACAAGCAAGTAGAAGAGAGGTGACCAGTCTAGTCGACACTCTGGAGTCGGATATACCTGAGTGTGAATCCTAGAAAGGTGGCCTTGGGGAAGTTACTCACCCTGGCTAAATCTCAAGTTTCACATCTGGCAGGTGAGAATAATCAAAGGCATAAAATGGCTGGTGTTGATTACTGATATTTTTGTTAAAAATGTCACTCAAGGTAGTCAGAAAATGAACTGCCCACTAGCTCCTACACCAGGAAGTGTCAGCTGTACTGGATGAGGTGACATCATTCAAAGATTCAGAACAGTAGGCATGAAGCCCCAAGAAGTTCCTAGTATTTGGTTTAAGGGATGGAAAGGCGAAAGTATCTATGTTCATTTTCTGTTCCTCCTGGAACAAAACTGCACAGACTTGCAACTTAGTAGGACCCAAATGTAATATCTCACAGCTCCATGGGCCATTAGTCCAGACAGAGCTGATTTTTCAGTAAGAATCTTACCAGACTGAAATCAAGGTGTTAACTGCCTAAACTCTTATTGGAAGATTCTGGAAGACTCATCTTCTGGGTGGATTATGGTTGCTATAGAATCCAGTTTCTTGCAGTTACAACAAGGGTCTCTATTTCCTGATGAGCTGCCAGCTTGGGAGGACATCCTTAGCTCCTCAGGTCTCTCTGCACTCCTGTATCTCAGAGTCAAGGATAGGAACAACGTAGAGCCTGCAGATTCCTCCCCTTCCTCCTGACTTCCCTCCTCCTTCCACTCCACCTTCTTCTCCTCCTCTTGGTTTGATCTGGTTTGGTTTGGTTTGGTTTGGTTTGGTTGATTGAGGTGGTCCTACTAAAAAGCCCAAGTTGGCCCCCAACTTAAAATCCACCTGCCTCAGTATCCCAAGTCCTGCTACACCTCACCCAGCTGGTATCCTCTGCTTCTAGCCAGAGAAAGTTCTCAGCTTTCAAGAGTGATCCAAGATGACCTTTATAGTTTAAAAATTCTTAAGGTACTCTGAGTCCCACCCCCAAAGGTAGACTGAAGTTCTGATCTCCAAGGTCTCTAATTGTGATCATTAATCATAAGGTCTAACAGAGGTGATCAAAATACAATGAAGCCATCCAGAGAGGTCCTGATCCAATATGACTCATACCCTCAGACACCACAGAAGAAAGACAGCGTGAAGTCACAGGAAGAAGATGGCCATGAACTAGAAGGAGGCAGCTGCAAGCCAACAACTCCAGGGATTGCTGGCGTGTACCCAAGACTGGAAGAGGCAAGGAAGTATTCTCTCCTAGAGCCATCAGCAAGAACATGCTTCCAGACTTCCAGTCTCCAGGACAGAGAGCAAGGCATTTCTATTGGTTTTAGGCCAAGCAGTCTGGGTGTCTCGCTGCAGCAGGTACCTTTGACAGTAGTTCTTCTGCTCTTACTGGATCTTAACCAACCCCAAGAACAACATGTTTACACTTGGATCCCAAGGGTGGGGCTACTAGGAAGTAGTGGGACCTTAAGGAGGTCCTCCAGTCATTTTCCACATGTATGAATGGGATTGTGGGATTGTAGGGCCTTCCTCTTTCTTCTCTTTCCTATGCGTGGGGTGACCAGGTCTCCTCTGCCAAGTTTCCTGCCATGTTGTACCTTCTTACCACAGACTGAAAAACAGTAAGGCCAACCCACCAGGCACTAAAATCTCAGAAACTGTGAGATGAAATAACCCTATAAATTAACTATTCGGAGCATCTGTTATAGTTACAGAAATGTATCGAACACACTTCCCCAGGAAGGGCCACTGCATATAAACTACTGTACACAGATATGCACAATCCCAAGTCTGAGAGAGCACATTCTAAGATGGTAACAGAGCATCTGAGACAGGTAACATGAGCTTTCCATTTATATGCCTCTAGAATATCTGAACATTTATTGCAAGCATGTACTGCGTTTACAGTCTTAAACTATTCTTAATTCAAGCACATACCTCCCCCAGGGATAGTGAGCATGTCCTTCCACACACAACACGGTTATGCTATCATGCTAAAACACAAATTTGCTATCGCAGAGCAGATGCACACTGTAACATTTGCCTAAAGACCTCCTCACCAGCATCAGCCCTAACCCCCACCTCCCAGCCGAGCCCCCGCAGCCCCTCCAGCTACACCCAGAGCTGAAACCCAATCCTCCGTGGCTTGACTCTTTTGTATAGCCAGATGCAGTACCGATTCCAGCCCCTCTTGGTTCTCAGCTTGCAAGCTCCTGCCTCCTCTAGGAGCTGCATTCTGAAAGGCTCTTTGTTGCCAGGCAGAATGCTTTTTGGGGCAGTCTGAAAAAACACTCTGCAGACATTTCCATCTGCTCTCAGGAGGTTCCTCTCCAAAGAGGCTGAAGGAAGAAAAGGAACTTCACCAGTGCCCCCTCCCCCCACCCGGCCCCCTGGTGTCCCCACCCCACCCCCACAGGCCCACGCCGCCGGCATCCACCACCTCCTCCCCGCTCAATTCATTCATCTACTGAGGGATGGAAGAAGGTGATGCCAGAGGCCCTGGTTAACAGTTTGCAGGGACTGAAATGACTGTTTCACAGCAAAGCACAGGGCTAGAAGTGGGGACTTTGTGGTAGGGCAAAGGTGATATGTGCCTTCAGTCCTAGCACCTGCATAGTAGAGACAGTCAGACTGGTAGCACAAGGCCAGCCTGGCTACAAGAGATCCTGTCTCAAAACATCAAAAATAAATAAATGTGCAGACTTTGCATCTGCCTTGATACAAATCTAGGTGGCAGTGGGTACCAGCTATGGGGCCTTTGGGCCCGGGTGTTAGGTTTTGTGAGCCTTGGTTTCTTCCAACAGGAAAGAACAGAACTCAGGCTTGATGTGAGGCTTAAGGTGACTGCTCTCAGCAGATGCTCACTGCTCTCAGGAATGCCATTATTGTCATCAGATATGCAGCCACAGGTCCTGCCCTGCAGGCAGCTATGGTCCCGAATGGGAGCCAGGCAGTCACTGTGTAAAAGGCATTATGTGGAAGCTAAGATCCACTGGATGATTAAGAGATCATTTACAGCTTTATAGGAAAGGTTAGAAGAGGTGATCCAACCAGCCCGGTTCTCCATGCTGGCACTGCTTCCCAAGAGCCTCTTCCCCACCTCCAAAACCTGCCCCTAAGCAAGAAGGTCTAAAGGAGCCCCAGCCCCGCACTGGATCTTCCACAGCAAACAGGCAGGGCTCCCTCAATTGTTCCTAAGTCCTTGTCTGCTGGCTGAACATGTAAGTTGCCATCATCCCCAGACCAGTCTTCCCTTAGATTCCCAAGAGCTCCTAGTCCCGACTCCCCTGTGCTGTGTTCTATCAACCTACTGCACCTACTAACCCCTCCATCTGCCTGCATGTCCAGCTCTCTAGCTGGCTGAGCATCCTTGAATACCATATACCTTTTCCACTGAGTTGAACTTCTCCATCCCCCATCTACTTGTTCTCAACCATTTCCAGTCCCTGTCATTAGATGCCCTAGGCTCCAGAAAAGGGAAGAGAGCCCAGAGGAGTCATCTGTGAATGGGACTCGGTGAAGAAGAGGCAGGTGCATCCGGGGCTTCCCTCTTATAAGGGGTTGCTGGGCACATGTTGAAAAGTTTTGGTGCATGAGATAAGAAGAATAAAGAGCAGAAACTGGAGCTGAAGAGATGTCCCAGCAGTTAAGAGCATTGAATCCTCCTTCAAAGGACCTGGGTTTAATTCCTAGCAATCACATGGCAGCTCACAATCATCTATAACTCCAGTCCCAGGGGATCTGATCACTTCTTCTGGCTTCTGGAGATACCAGGCATTCACATGATATATATGTAGAGGAAGCACTCATATGAAATAAATAAATGAATAATTTTAAAAAGAAAAATAGGAACAGACTGAAAAGAGCTTGGGTGTAGGCTGGAAGGTTGGCTAAGTGGATAAGGGTGTTTGTAACCAAAATTGATGACCTGAGTTCAATCCCTGGAACAGACATGTTAGTAGGAAAGAACCAACTCTCCCAAGTTAACTTCTGACTTCAAGCTTACTGCCTTCCAGAAGGCTCCCAGGAGCACTGGGTAGAGGGGCAGGCAGTGAGCAGATGGTGCTGTGCCTGGTTAACGGGTACCCCTGTGTCCTGCCAACTGCCCGACAACTGAGCGTTCCCCAGCCACACTGTTCTCTGCAAACTCTGGGGCACTAACTAATAAGCACCAGCTCCTACCTGACTCAGGTTGTACCATACCATTCTCACCACCTCAAAGAATACTAAGCTGTCTGAAACCCATGACCTATGGACTCGGAGCCTCCCATGCCTCCCTCTGTTTGTCTTGCCTTCGAGGCCTAACTTAAGAGTCCTCCAAGGGAGCCTGCCCTGCCTCTCCCAGAGAGATTCTGTCTCCTCTCCTTGTCTGGGGTCTCATGGTACCCTAAGTCCCCTTCATTACCTTTATCACACTTCCTTGTGATTATTTCCTTAAGCCCTCTTTCCCCACCCTCCTCTCATACACACACACACACACACACACACACACACACACACACACACACACACATCAAAATCCATGGCTGTGTAAGTTCTTTATAAAAAAAAATGACACATATCTGAATAGAATCTATACACTTCACCCTCCCATGGACTTCTAGTCTCTTCTAGATTATTTATGTCTAATACAAGTAAATAAGATGTCAGCAGTCAGTGCATCATAGTGTTTCAGGAATGCTCACAAGGAAATTAGTCTGTCCTTGTCCAGTATGGATGCTTTTTGCTTTTTGTTTTAATATGTTTGAAAGGTCAATTGAGTTTGTAAGTGCAAAACCCTGTGTATAAGGGAGGTTTTTGTATGAGTCTTCCTTACTAAGTTAGTAATGCCTCCAGCACAAGGATGCTACACTATTAATGCTGTAACAGCACTGGGGATACTCCATTAATGTTTGATGGCCATAGTCTTTATTTTTATTCATTTGGGGGGGGTGCAGATTTCATAACAGGGTTTCTCTGTGTAACAGTCCTGGCTGTCCTGGAACTCACTTTGTAGACCAGGTTGGCCTCAGACTTACAGAGATCAGACTGCTTCTGCCCCACTGAGTACTAAGATTAAAGGCATATACCATGTCCAGCTTTTTTTTTTTTTTTTCTTTTTCTTTTCTTGATGGTCATATTCTTAATGCCACCTTGTGCTGAATGTACCTCTTAGAAGGAACTATCCTCTGAGGTAAATTACCACTGTCTTCATGAGATCAGCTGTGCCTACCTGTTAAAGTCCATCAGTATCTGGCCCGTGGACTGTTAGCATTCCCTCAGAGGAGAGCTAGGGAGGGTCACTGGACCCTCACCTGATATCCCAACCTCTCTTTCCAGCCATTTGCCTGCAAATTTGCCCTAATTTTATGTAGTCTTAGGGCCTTGGGGATGTGCTAGAGTATATAGACTGGGAAAGACTAAGGGAAAAGGGTCATTTTGTGTGATTATGGGGACACCATCATCCATGTGGCTGCTCCTATCATAACCTTTTGCCTATACCCTGTAAGTATACCCACTGAACTCATTGGCTCCTTGGGGTGGGGTTGTGCTTTGGTTTGTCAGTAGGACCTTAGAAGAGGATAGACGCTGTTTACATCTCCCCCCAAGGTAGGAATTTTGGCTGCAGCACTAAGCTCAAGATATAACATCACACTTAGGCCTTATATAAGTTCCCAACCAAGATCACTTACCCCATTTTACAGGTACAAAGCTCAGCTAAAAGTGAGACAAAAGAGCAAAGGAAGACAAACCCAAAGCCAAGCTGCCCGTCTGGCCCTGGGAACAATCACCCTACATTCTTAGGTGGCCCTGAGTAGACATTTATTTACAGTTACTGAAATCTACTCAATGTGGGTCAGTCCAATCAATAAGCTCCATTTAAATAAGCATGGAGGCGGGAGGAGCACTGTGCTCTACAGAGGAGCAGCTTGGCATTCTGAAAGCCCCGGCAAGGTTAGTTAGCCCTTCCTATAGCCGATGAACCCTGAATTCTCCCTATATCGTATTTTTTCCTTTGGCAGGCAGAGTTTTCATAGCAATCTTTCTGTAGCATTGCAATGTGCCTGCAAGATTAAAAGTCCCAGAGAGGCAGGAAGGCGGGTAGAGTAGCTGAGGAAAGGGCTGGGGATAGGGTTTAATCACCTTCCCTTTGAGGGTAGATGGATAGCAATTAAGGGGGAACCAACACCAACACAGGCACAAACCCTGTGCTAAGTTCCTACCTAGCATCCATCTTCTCCTCCTGCCTCCTTCCTTTAACTCTTTTGTGCCAGGGCAGTCTCCACCATCCTCCTCATCACCAACACAGCAGTTCCTCCCACACACTCCTCCTCCCTCTCCACAGCAGCTCCAGCAGCCAGCTCATATCTTTCCCACCACCATCTTCCTGTCCCTGCCCTCAGCCTCCTTAGCTGGCATATTCCAAACTGCTGCCCCTTCTCATCTTGCCACTCTGTGACGATGGAGCATGTTTCCTGTCACCTCTTGTCTCTGCCAACTCTTTGGCCCTCTTCTTAGAGCCTCCTCTTGTGTCCTGGTTGTGTGGTCCCCAGGTGATCTCATGCCAGCCAAGTAAGATGTGGCTTATCCCATCATCAGAGCATCTTCATATCACAAAAGTCATCAAAAACAGGAACAGACCTCAGATCCACAGCCAGACCTTGCACTTGCCCAACAAACTACCCACTTTTCAGAAGTCTATAGCGACAACGGATTTGACCAAGGACCCTTTCTGTGGCCATCCCACAGCAGAAGGAAGGAGAGGAAGGAGAGAAGGCGATCTTAAACTAACAAGCACAAGCAGCTGGGTGTGGCAGCACACACCTATGATTCAGGTATTTGGGAAGTTGAAAACATAGTCGGAGTTCTAGGTCATCCTCAGGTACATAACTAATAGGAGGCTAGCCTGGGCTACACGAAAGCACTTCAAAACAAAACACAACAAACAAGAGACTGCAAGCAGCAGCCTGCACAGGTCTGCAGTTTCCTGTGTGTATGTTACACCTCAATAACAATCACCAACGAAAAAGCATACATCCTGGATTAACAGCACTGAACAACTATAGTGGAATAGAGGAATTAAAATGTTAATTCACTTTTCTAGTCCTAATAATGTCCTAGGGAAGCCTGCACAAGAACTGTATGGATTATGAGCAGGTAAATGCCAATATACAATCATCTGTCTTAAAACAAACAAACAAACAAAAAACTGGCAGAGTGGAAGGCCTAAAGAGAGGGGCACAAAAGATCACCTGAACTATCTTTCCCTTGTCCAGAGGAAGAGCTAAGCAAAAGAAGGAGCCTGGCTCAGTCCAGCATCCTCTGCCCCTCCCCCTCTGCCCCTCCCCCTCTGCCTTTTCTTCCTTTCCAGGGCTGACAAAAGGTGAGGTGACCAAGGCTGCAAAGGGCTGGGGGCTCAGAAGGACCTTCCCATGGTTCCCGGGTAGCATAACAAGGCCAGTTACAGCACAGCACATTTTTCTCCCTTTGATGTATGATCACTTAATTCCCTCCTTGATTGCTTTTCAAAAGCAATGTAAATTAATGCGAGCCCACACTGAGAGCCCACAAAGGGCAAGGCTCTCCGTGAATCATTAGTACATGATAATAAATGCAAATAGGGAAAAATGCAAAAGATGGCCTCAATGCTAACACTTCCTCATCCCAGGCCACCCTCTCCTCACTGGGAATTCTCTCTGCTCTGCATCAGTGAAGAAAAGGTTTTCAAGAAACTTGAAAACAGCCGTGATTCTTGACTAGGCAGCTGGGCTCACTGAAAAATGGCAAAAGAAGGAAAACCAGATGCTAAGAGTATCAAGTGACAGCTACAAGGTTGTGATGGTTAATCCTCACTGCCAAGCACCATGGAAACACATTCTGGGTTTGTGGGAAGGTGAGCCATTCATGGGTTGGGTTCCCAGACTACATAAAAAGGATTAGCAGGCTGAATGTGGGCATTCCTCTCTCTGCTTCTTGGCTGTAGATGCAATGTGACCAGCTGCCTTTCACTCCTGATGTGGTGCCTTCCCTGCCATGATGGTCTGCACCTCACAATGGACCAAAATAAACTCCTCCCTCCCTCCCTTCTTTCCTTCCTTCCTTCCTTCCTTCCTTCCTAAGTTGCTTCCCTCGGGTATTTTGTCACAGCAACAAAGGTAACTAACTACTACTTGTCTAGATGTGTGCCATCAGTCAAGGGTCCACCATAATTTTGTCCCATTTTCCCTGTAAAACCTAGTGCTGCTCATCTTGGCCAAGATCAAATGGCTTCTGCCTTGGTAGTCATGCATGTAGATTGAGCATGCTGCCCCACCTCTCATCCCCCAAAGGTTCATGAGTGTAAAAGCTTGGTCCTTAGTGAGTCAATGTTAAAGGTCAATGTTAAAAGACCAGAAGGTGGATAGTGGGAGATTCTAGGGAATTAGGAATGTTCCCCCAGAAGGGATTAATAGAGTTCTCAGAGGACCCTGAATTACCTCTCTCCAGAGTAAGTTATTAAAAAAGAAATCACCGCTGTACTCTGGTGTTCTGTGTGGTAATGTGGCCCTTCCTCCTGCAGCCACTTCTGTCATTGCAGTGCATGCACCATGAGGATCTCACCAAAGCCAAACTGGTCCTATAGAACTGTGACCTTGAGGCACCCTTTTTTGCATTGTGACTTCTTTGTTATAGTAACAGTAAGCAGCCTACTATAGACCTCCCTGTTCTTCCTCTGTCTAGTGAGCCTTCCCACTTCCCCTCCAACTCGGCCAAATCCTATACCCCTTTCACAGCTTTCTGAGGCCTCTTGAAAGTCTTCTCAGTACCCCAACCCTTCAGAAGAGTCTTCTGTTACTTTGGTGTGTGTAACAGAAATTGCTAGAGCCCACCACTGTTTGCATTTCTGTCTTCTTTACACACTTGGACTGCACTTCCCAGCCTTCTTTGCAGCCAGATGTGATCATGGGCCTGAGTTCTGGCCAATGATATCGTAACACAGTACGGAGTTCTCTTCTGGGCCTACCCCATATAGAATTCTCACTTGTTATTCTTTCTCCTTCTATCCGCAGCTGACTGGAAAGTCTTCAGGCTTTGAAGTACAGTCCAGCCACCAGCTGGAAGAAGCCTGAGTCTCTAAATGGCTACATGGAGCCAATCTTCCCCCACCAATTTAAAATGAGCTTGCCATAAACTTTTTTGTTGTTTATTTCTCAAGGTTTTAACACTGATTTGTTAGAGCAAATGTTTGACATATCTTAGTACATGACAGCACACAGATTTTGTTTCGTCTGTTGATCTTGACTTATGGCCATGGCTGCCATGTTGGGGATTGTTAGGTAGCAACTGAGCTATCAACAAAAGAAAATTTAAACTTAAAAAAATGTTTAAAAACGAAAAGATAAAGAAAGCCAGGTATGTTGAGAAACCCAGATGACATGAGGCCATGTCTCAAACTCTCTGTGTAGCTGAGGTTGGCTTTAAACTCCTAACCCTCCTGCCTCCACCTCCTAAGTGCTGGGATTACAGACACACACCCATACCTGGTTTGCTTCAACCTTCAGCCCCTGGAGGGTTGTATTCACAAGATCCTAACAGCCTACCTGGGTCCAATAGCAAATAAATGACAATGTCTAGACAGGAGGCACCCTTTACTGTTTCTTGTCTCTGAACTAATTCACCCTATCAGTTTACTCTAACAAAGCTAAAATGGAAGAGAAGAAGTTGACTTTAGTACAGTATCCCAGATAAGTTTCTAGAAAACCCAGGGTTCACACCCAGCTCTCCCAGCACCTCCCTCACACTGTTCTGTAGTGTAAAGACGGGAGTTAAATCCAACAGAACAACCATAACCCCCATAGCCATTTCTAAATGTTTACCTGTCACCTGTGACAGGAGTATGTCCTCATTCAGTGCTAACAGAACACCAAGAAAGGTACTATAATCACCCCTACTTCACAGCCAGTGTGGAAGGTAAGTAACCTCCCTGAGTCTTCAGCACCAGGATGTAGCAGACTGGGGATTTAAACACATAAGAAGGAAGGTCTTAGGAAACAGAAATGGGTTTAGAAGCATCCTCAACCAATGGAAGATTCTAGAAATTTTAACAACACAAAGCAACGTTGAACAAAATGCCCTATTGAGACTTGGTGATCATCTCAACAGTCTTAAAGGCTGAAAAAGAAGGAATAAAATGTCCTAGTTACCACATCATCAGTGAGGGGAGGAGGGGCTGGGAAACCAGACAGGTGATTTGGCAGGAAGGGGCTACAGGCTTCACTATGATGTAAACCGAGACAAGTTGGTCTCCAAGGGTCACATTTGCTAGAAGGACAACTGTGGCACAATGGAATATCACAGGCTGGCTCCTGGCCCCAGAGCTTGCTGCTTCAGAAGAGAGAGGAACCCATCCATGTATTTATAGGCCTCAGGCTGGCACAAACCAAAGCCACCTGGGGTCACTTGACATCTGCGTTAGTGCACATTTCCCTCTGCGTTTTTGTTTGTGTCGTTTGGCTTTAATCAGCCTGCTATTTGGAGCCTCACTTAATTTCACACATATCCAGATCCAAATGACCAAGAATCTCAAAGAAGCCTCGTGACCAAAACAGAACTTGAGACTAGAGGTTCAGCAAGGTCAGCCCCAACCTAGGATCAAAGGGGAGTCCAATAACATGCTACGTTTGGAGGCAGGAGTCTTGGGGACAGGGAGCACACCACTTCAGGTTCCACCAGCCATCCCTTTTGTTGCCTTTTAGTCTTTGAGCAAAATTCTAAATTCTTTCAAGATCTAGCCCAAGAATCTGCACATCTGGGAAAACTCCCTGGAGCTCGTGTCTATACCGTGTCCACATCCTGCAGAGAGGAAGAAGGCAAGGTTCTTCACTTTCTCTATACTCTGCTCTTCATCCCCCAGCCCACTCACACAGACAGGAGTGGGCAGATGTGTGGAGCTGCCTTGGTTCCCAGCCTGGTTGACATCAGGGAAGACAGGGCAGCAGAACTAGGACCACACCCATGGTCACCATGGCTACAATGATTAGCCTGTAGAGAGCACTGGGGAGACAAGTCTGAAAATTGAATATGTTGTCCACATTCCTCCATCACAAGCAAGCACTGCTTTTATAAGTACAACACCAATCTTTTTAATGGACCACATGTTCCCCACACTAAACAAGTCCACGGCATATTCTACTGCATGGGAAACAGACGTGCAACCTATTCACAGAACATGAAATGACCTGCTGATGGCAAGAGATGTAGACAGAGTGCTTTGGGCACACAGGAAGTGAGGAAGTATGCCTGCAGGGGTCAGGAAAGGCTTCACAAGTATTTCCTTGTGGTAATAGAGATGAGTAAAAGTTCTTCCCTAGACTATGACGAGGAAGATGGAAGAAAATGCTGGGCAGATGTGCATCAGAGTATAAGCTAAGCAACATGGCTAGAATCTGAGGTGTGTGAGATAGACCACTAGATGTGAGGCTGGAAAGCATGGAAGATCCACAGGCTTGGGGGCAGTCATCAAATTCTGCACATTCCAAAGAAGAACATGGACCTGGACCTGAACCTGGACCAGAGCCCTTGGAGGACTGCTTGTCAGAGTATCTTTGTATCACCAGGGTGTGGGTCAAACCTGATGGGGGATGTTCTAACCAGTTTGTGCTAACACTGTGCTTCATAGGGAAGGCCTGCTTTTGTTTGCCTGGGGCCCTGGACTATGCTATGTCAATTTTGTTTCTGAGAATGGTGGAGAGGATGGAGACAAAGAAGCTGAGGTCAGCTACATGAGTCCTGCACACTTCTATGAATGTCCCCAAAGAGAAATCCTAGACACTGGGGCACAGTGTTTCTGTAGCTGCAATACTTTTTACGTAATGTCCTACATAGGTGCTGGGTCATACAGACCATGTGTGGGACCACACAAAGGAAACTTTTCAAAACTTTATCATTCCTAGACTTCGAGCTATGAACTTTTGTCCTTGGCTGACTTCAACACTTCTTTTTTTTTGCAATAAATCATAACACAAGAACAGCTTTTCTGAGTTCTGTGAGTCCTAGATTATCACCAAACATGAGGAGGGGTCTTAGAGGTCCCCGCTATGGAGGATCAGTGAGAGATAGACTGAGATGCACTTTGCCTAAAAGGTTAATGAGTCTGAATTTACCCTGAGTTAGCTGGGATGGAACTGATGGGTCTGAGCCCTGGGCTGGCATATCCAAGTCAAATGTACATTTCAGAAGAATCTTCAGGCTACAGGTAGAAATGGGTGGATGGGAGGGACAAGAACTAAAGCTGATAAGCCCTTCACACAGGCAGGAGCTGCAGAAGAGAGCTGAACTCAAGAGCTAGCTAAGACTTGCTGCCAGAGATAACCAGTTACCCTCTGGGGAGAGACACTACACTGGATGACGCACAAACAACTATGGATAATGGACCAAGAACTGAAGTGAAGCTGAGGCTTGGGGAGTGCTCTACCTCCCAAGTCCAGCCTGATGTCTTTCACAGTATTCATTCTGCAACCCAGAGCCCAGCAAGGTACTCCATCCATTCTTTTTTATCTCCTGGAAGTCATCTCTCCAGTCCTCTGCCCTCAGTGGTCACCAGATTCATTCGGGTTCTCTTAAAAGTCTCTCCGAAGAGAAGCACTTGGCCAGTCTCCCTGACCCTGATTTCTTTGCTGGCAGAATCACAAGAAAGGCATTAGAAGCTCTGTGACATGGAGACAGGGGCAGTGGGACTTCAGACATATAAGCAGATTTCAGACATCAAGCTGGGAACGTGGGTGTGGTACCTGGGAGGGGAGACTGTGATCCCTGGGATCCTGGAATAGGGATGCATTGGGGAGCTTAATAGCAAGAAAGAAGGGCTCTATGGTCTATGTAGAAACTGTCCACTTGGCTAGGGCTTAGTGGAACCCTCTGAATTCCCATAAAAGACTCAGTGAGAGCTGTGGTTCATCCAGCATCACAGAGTGCCACACTTTCTGGATTAAGTTGCTTCAACTTGTCACCAAGCCTAGAGATGAGTCCCATGACTCCTAGCATTGCTGGAATGGTTCCAACAGTTCCCACAAGCAATGCAGAGGTCTGTTAGAGGCAGCCCTAGGGAGTGTTCATTGCTGGCCGTCTTTGCTTCTCTTTGCCATTCCATCTGCACCCCAAAGAACACATTGAACACACAATTAGCTTTGGTCCTCCTGGCCTCCCTCCTCTCTTTGCTTACTCTACAGTGGCAAGGCTACAACGGGAACGGACAGTCTATTCTACCCAAATGAGGGCCAAGAAGGACAAAGGCAGAATTGGTGACACGAGGGATAGGACCTACCAGTCTCTGGGTCTCAAATGGAAACTTAGAAAAGAGCCTCTTACATAGTTTTAAATGAGGTCAGAGGGTGGATGGTTGAAAGCAGAGGTTCCAGAATGAAAACAACAAGGGCTGGGATCCAAACAGGCAATGTAGCTGTGGACCAGGTAAATCACTATGCATTTCTGACCCTCAGATAGTTCTCATCTGTACAATATCGGAGCAAAGCCTGCTTCTCAGGTAAACCATGGATTTAGCAAGCTGAAGCCTAAAGCACATTGCTTACACTACAGGCTTGGTGGGACTTCCAGGATGAGAGAGGAAGAGGAGAGGCTGGCGGGACAGAGAAAGTTTCATTACAGGTAAAGAGTTGACATTATTTCTTTTCTAACTGTGCTGCTTTGCCCATTTTCGTTTGTTTAATTGATTGGCTTTAAATTTTTAGTTGCAGAATATACACACCAGGAACAATCCTTTCTTTGGTACTTTCCCAAAGGCCTTGAACTATATCGAGAAGTCTATAATGCTTCCTTTTAAAATGATAGGTAGAGAGAGAGTGAGAGAGAATGAAGGTGCTACAGACCCGCACAAGTTAAAGGAAAGACACAGGAACCTTCAGTTTTGAAAGCTAGCTCTATCTATATAGTCTAATCTTAAGATGGCCACACAGCCCAGAGAGGAAAGGAGCCATCAAAGGTCACACATCAATTACAGAAATGAGATTAGAACTTGGGTCGTAGCCGGGCAGTAGTTGCTCACACCTTGAATCTCATCACTTGGGGAAACAGAGGCAGGCAGAGCTCCGTAAGTTTGAAGCCAGCCTGGTCTGAGCTAGTTCCAGGACAGGCTCCAAAGTAAGAAACTCTGTCTCAAAAAACAAACAACCAAACAAATAAATAAATAAATAAATAAATAAATAATAAAAAGAGCTTGGGTCATATCATTCCTGGCTATACTCCTCCACTTTTGCCTTGCTCCCCCACAAAGGAGAAAACAAACTGTGTGTGTTCTTCTCTAGGACACATGGTTGCCTTCCTCTAGGAGACACATAGCAGAGAACCCAGCAGGCTCCTTCTCATTGTGACTGAAGAGGCCATCTTTCTTCTTATATCAGCCTCAGAGATGCTCTCCCCGGGGAAAGGAGGATTCAGATGTCAAGGAGTACAGCCTGGAGAGGACACACATCCTGGAGAAATCTGTCACTCCCAAATTCATTGTTCTGTAAACATCACTTATCAATGCTGGGAAGGAAATGGAAGCTGGCATTTTGATGCCAGTGCCAGCCTCTAGCTATTGCCCAGGCCTTGTCAAAGGAGTGGCCTGTTTTCCAAACAAACATCTACAAGCAGAATTGGCTCAGAACTTGTGAAACCTCATCATCATGCTGAGATTATAAACCGGGAGATTGGCTTGGATAACTAGATGGCTACGGGACCCAAGACATCCTTCTTAAACTCTCAAGGCCTCAGTGCACCCACCTTGAAATAAAGAATAGTTCCCTGTAGCTTCAATATTTCAAAAGCCACCAAACATTGTGCATAACAACAGTTTATGATTCTTGGACTAAGCCTTATTATTGTTTTCTAATGTAGTGTTAGCTTTAAACCACACTGTTGTTAAAAGAGCTTAAAGAGTTTCCTCACTAACATGGAGCCTACAGGTGACCTCCAAGAGGGAACAAATGCAAATAGAATATGAATGTGAGCCCTTTCCAAACATACCTGTCAAATCAGCCTACAGAGACAGAATCTGACTCTAGCATAGAATGCCGAGGGCATTTCAGACATGAAACTATCTATCCTGGTGAACCTGGTGGTATCACTGCTTAAGGTTGAGCTGTCCATAGTTCTGCAGAAGCAGGAAACTGCCCTCCCTAAGAAAGCCCATCTTGCAGACCTGGACATACTAGACTGATCATTGTAGTTGTTCCAGGAGTGAATCTTTGCATGACACTGCCCCTCAGTATCATTTACTATGTGCTGGTACTTTCAGAGAGATTAAACATCTGTAAAAGTCCTCATGGCCTCCTCTGTATATGTCCATCAATATTTATGTTCCTTTTTCATCTGAGGTCTATTCCTTCTTGGCCAACTGAGTCAAGAAAGATATCTTCTTTTGATTCCTACATGCAGCAAAAAGGAGGGTGGATAGAATAAGTAGAGAGTAACTCACTCTCTTTATGGAAAATCCCCTCAAGAAACCACTTTCAGGGTGCATGACATATGCAGCCACCTAGGCCCTAGCACTGTCTTAAAATTCCATTTGTGAACAGGGAGTTGCAGAGTTCCTCATTTTTCTTCCTGAGGCCTGCACATCATGTAGCAGGATTCAAACAACATAGGTTAATAGTAAACTCCAGAAAAGATCACACGTCTACCTCTAGTGCTCTCTCCAGCACGAGCAAGTACAAACTATTACAGAAAGAATCCTCCCCAACCAGGTGAGGCTGCAAGAGGCTCTGAAGAACATCCCCATGTCACCAAGCAAGGATAAACACTCACATGTGAGCTGGAGGAACAGGCCAGAACACATTAAAACCCAGCCTATTGAAAGGCAAGCAAAAGGAAGACAGGGAGCATGCCGGTACACTGCCCTCTCCACAAATAACGGGGCAGGGACATTTCCCAGAACTTCTCCAGGCAATTTCAGCAAAGAACCTTAGCCGGAATCTGATAGGTTTTCTTGCTGTCCCCATCCAATATCTGCCCACCCCTCCTTTCCTTCCTAAGCCAGCTATCTCCCATCCCCAGCACCTCTCAGCTGCTAAAAGCCTGAAAGGTTTAATCTCCAAGAAGGATGCTCAGGGGTCCTGCTATCAGGCCTGCTTAATTCTGACTTTGCCACAGGCTTAATCATCTGCATCAGACCACACTCCGGTGACTCAGCCACTCACACTCGGCTTAAAGGAGCAGAGCAGAGCTTTGTTGCCACTTCATCAGCCCCTCAACACACTCATCAGCACACATGCAGACTTGCAAGGCTTGGGGACAAGTGCAATTTTTCTTGTTTGTCAATAGCCTTAAGGTTCCAGGCGACTGACTGAATTCTTTTAATGCCATGGCATTTCATCTCCCCACTGTCAATCAATGGTTTCAATGGCTGGTGCTTCTTTGTCAATTTTGTATCATGGTTATGATGGTTCTCTCTGAGCTGCCATATCACTTTCACATTTTCATTCCTAATGGCTTCATCATATTCCCTGAAATGCCGTGGCCATGCAATGTGTAACCAGTCCCTCATCTGGGCATTATTACATACATTCTGCTTCTCATCATTTTTTAAGGGACAGACCAAATACGTGCATACTAGTGGACATGACAACCACAATTTCCCAGTCGTAGGTTGTGTCAGATAACTGCAGTTTATGTTCAGTGAAAAAAGCAGCTGTTTTGTTAGTGCTTGTACCCATGAGGTAGTACAGTTGGCCCTTGGGGACAGCAAACACTTTGGTTATGACTTATGACTCTACAGAACCCATGGGTGCCACAGCCCAAGCACAGGGTCCAGACAGCTTTAGCTGACCTACAGCAGCTGTACAGATACACAAAGATGAGCCTCAGTGTGTCCGTGGGACTGCTGTTCAGTGGTGAAGGCTACAACATGGACCTGGCCTGGACACAGTCTAAAGTTATGTACTTTATTGTGCATTCTTCGTGAACTACAGGGCTGATGTGGGGTCCCCAGCCCCTCAACTCTCCCAGACCCTGAGAGCAGTCACTTTCCTGCCCTTCTTCAGACACCAGATAACCTTCCACCTGACCTGGTGATCCCTTGGTCCTGCATGGCACTGATTTCTTCATACATTAAAGATTTGCTTTCCTTGGGAATTAAAAAGAAAATGGCATACACTATGGGCAACCATGTGATATCTTGATACCTAGGTACAGTATAATATTCAAGGCAGGGTAAGGTTATCTGTCTTAAACATCTGTCTTGTGTGTGTGTGTGTGTGTGTGTGTGTGTGTGTGTGTGTGTGTGTGTGTGTCTGTGTGTGGTGAGAGCTTTTAAGTCTTTCCACCTAGTTTTTCTGAAATATATGGTATGCTATCATTCAATATAGTCACCTTGCTGGACAAAGACCCTGGTTTGGATTTTAGCAGTGTTACCACTTTTGAGGATCTGGGATTCAAGTCTTAGATGTGTGTCTCCTTACTGGCTAGTGAGACCCCAAGGAGAAGCAGGGAGGCTCACAGCACAGTAAACAGAAAGGCCTTATGGATTACATAAACACCCTGCAAGTGATTGTTGTCTCCTAATTTATTGGACCCTGTCCTAAAGGAATTCCTAACACTTGTTCCTGTCCACTGAAAGCCTGACATCAAAATTAAACAGAGAACTAAAGACAAAAACCCATTATTGAGTTAAGTGTCCTCAGTAAAGGGACTTTATGAGTCACAAGGTACAGTACCATGCTGGGGATTGGCTAGTAATCAAGAAAATAGCATTTAAAGGCAATCTGACAAGAGTAGAGCAGACATTTTGAAGTTGTACTCATGGTTTATGGGATTAGAAGAGGAACATCTACTGTCAGGAAGAAAAACTACATCCCTTAGGGTTAAGACCCAGAGCTGTGGAAAGACAATGTATGTATCTTTTAAATACAACCAATGTACTTTGTTTTTAAGATAAGTAAGCTATATTAATGAAAGTAAAATTACCTCATTTGAATAGACTTTAGAAAGACCCTCTATACTTGAACTGTATTATATGGAAGTTGGCAAGGATCCGTCTGCTCAGCCCATGAATAATTGACACCTACGATAGTCTCCTCACTTAATCCTGGCATAAATAGAAAGATAAATGGCCCACCCTCCAAAATTCTACCCTTGACTAATTGAATATCATGTGGGGTCCAGCAATCAACAACTTACTAAGGCCACTGTCACATAGGCTGAGAACCATCAAACCAGTGACAGCATGGTACTTTCCTGTAGCCAAGCCTGTAGCCTGAGATCACCAGCTATAGGTGATTTGACAATATACAGTGCAGGCCATGAAGTAAGTGTAATGTGAATCTGGTGGTACCTCCTTCAATCCAAGTTCCAAGACGCCCTACCCTCTGCCTTGAGAGGCAGCCAATGCTGATCCAGATGGATAGATTCCCTAATCTGGCACACACCATTTTGATGTCTTAAAATTGGGCTTCTCACAGGAATTTTCAATAACATCAGACCAACAGGAAGGACAATGACAGAAGCCAGCTGTGCTCACTCTTGCCTTCTTTCAACCTCTGTTTCTACCTCTTGCAGATCAGGCTAGCAGACCCCTAAGATCTGGGCAAGCAAGTAGGAAGTGTGAGCTCCTCTCAACCTAGGGATGATGAAACCGGTGTTGATGCTTAGGTGACAGGAAAACCTTGAAGCCAAGACAGATGCTCAACCAAATGAAGCAGTTCTAGGAGAAAATGAAAGCTTGCCCACTAAGACATCTGCTATTCATTAACCTCCTAAGCAGAACCACAGCAGAGCCATCTGCTGGAACAGACTCCAGAAGCAAAGACTTCCCACCCCTGGGTATCTCTGTAAGCTCCCAGAAAAGGCCTGGCCTCGAGCAGAGAGAGAAAGAGAACAATTCCATTTGTTCTCAAAGCTCTCTGACTCCTTCCAAAGCTGGGAGCAGCCAAAACCATGGTCAGGCGACATCTCACAGAAATGACATCACAAAACTTGATGTTTGCCATGAGGCGAGCAATCTGACATTTAGCAAGAGTGTATTCACGTCAAGCACGTGTGATACTCAAGGAGACAAGGAATGAAGATGAGGGGTGATGTCAGGGCATAGTGACTCCTAAGAGGCCCACCTGACAGAGAAGAGGAAAACCATCATGTCTTGAGATTCCCCCACAGGCCAGGAATGGGCTAGGCTGTTTCAGAATGATTTTGTCATTTTGTCTTGTTAAGTCTATGTCCCAGGGATTGTTACTTGCCTTTTACAGATGACCAAGCAGGGTTTCGAACTCAGGTCTTCCAGCTTCCTGAAAAAGCAGCTGGCTTCTCTCACTTGTGATTGTGTCACCAAAGCCACTGTCTTTGGTTTGGGGCGATGGGTGGGGAGGGTGGGAGGAACCGCTATAATGAAAGCTATTTATGAGGCTCTGACAAAAGATTATGCATGGATGGGGCTCAATGCTTTTGATGCTTTTCAGGATGGCCAGACGGAGGCTTGAAATGTATCCATGGAAACAGCCATGGTTAAGAAACAGCCAAATCAGTTCACCCTGAGGCAGTTGGGATAGGGAACCCTGGAAACTTCCTGGGTGAAGAGAAAGACTGGTTACAGCTCCCACTGTATTGCTGGGTTTAACCTGCCCTGTCCCCATAGCTGAGACACGAGAAGGTTCAATCCCCTACTAAAAGATCAACCAATGCAGACACCAGGCTTTCTATCATTCCAAGCCTTTGTCTCCCTTTGAAATCCCCAGTTCCAAGGAGCCCAAAGCCCCCTTGAGGCGGTCCCAAGATAATCTCTCTCTAGTCTGTTCTGCTCTAGCAAGATCAGGTCCTCATCATGATCTCTCCTCTAGAGTAGAGGTCCCCGCCCCCAACATTTAGTCTCCTTGTACCTCATTCATTTGCCTCCTCTTGCATTCTGACCCAGCTGTGCCTCACCCCTGGAAGCTTCATTTCCAAGGTAACACTGGTCCCAAACCTCCACAGAGCCTGTAATCCATGCACTTGGCACCTTGTGGCCTGGCCTCTACTGATCTTTCTGGTGAGAGCTCATGGCCCCATTCAGGGCAGGGGTATCATGTCCGTAGCCTCCATGGTAGGGAATGGCTGTGCCTTTCTCCAGACATGCTGCCCTATGCAGAAGAGTTGCCTCTCTCCAGGTTACAGGCCTCTGGAGACATACTGACTGGAAAGTACAGAGCTGAGCCACATCTATCCATTCAGACCAACTCTGAAGGCAATACCTAGCTCGGCTGCCCGTGGGAGTTCAGCAGTTTCCAATGAACCACATCAGAGTCCTGCCTCTTCTCCTGTCCAGTCTTGCCTCCTTCCTACTTGTGTAGATCTTCATTGTGAGAGAAATCTCCAGTGCAGTTGCCTAAAAGTCTAAAATCACAGACTGGTGCAACAGAGATAACGTCTTCATTAAACTGGAGGGTACCAGAGCCCAGCTGCCTCCTAGCCACATATCTGAAGCTATTTTCCTTCTATAACCAAAATAATCACCTATTATCCCAAGAGCGAGAATGTTAGTTTGAGCCCTGAATTCTATTCTAATGCTAATTCTGCCTCGTGCTGAACACCTTGAGGAATTACTTAACCTCTCTGAACTGGTTTCTTAGCTATAAATTGTTCACCGAATACTGGAGTGCTTACCCTGACATCTCATAGCAATTTAAATTATATTACTTGTTAGTCATTTACTGAAAACTTGCACTCCAGCCTAGGACTATGGCTCTTACTCACTACATTTTAACAATCTGATTTTTGCCAAGGAGCTCCAGGAGGGAATGTGACTATGCACTCAGTGTCCCTTTGTGTTAAGCTCATAGTCTGGCACATGCTGGTACTTCAAAAATATCTGGAGGGGCTGGATAGAAGACTCAACAGACAAAAAGCCCTTGCCTCACTCTCATAAGAACTAGAACTCAAGTTTGTAGAACCATGTAAATGCTGGCAGGTGTTGTGGCACGTTAGTCTGGCACTCAGCGGCCAGAAACTATGGATCAAGGAAGCAAGCCGGCTAGCTAGACTAGCCATACTGGCAAGCTCTGGATTCAATTGAGGGACCTCAGTAAACATGGCAGAGAGCAACTGAGGAAGATTCTTGATGTTAGCTTTGGGTCTCTACACACACACACACACACACACACACACACTTGCGCATGTACCCACATATGCAAACATGCATACACACCACACACGCCAGAAATAATTTTTTTTTTTCTTGGAAATTTGCTTTCTAAGCAATGAAGCAAGAGAAGCCTCGCCTCGACACGACCCTTTACAAATGATTTTCATAGGTCAAGGCTTCATTTGCATCTCATGGCAACCTTGTACCCCTTCTTGCTGATGAAGATGCAAAGAGCACACCCAGATGGAGCCAGATAGGCACGGGGCTTCCTTCCCTTCCCCCACCGCAGACAAGGCCTGTCTCTGGCAGCTGGCCCTCTCCTGCTTCTGTGACTGCCTCATCTGGAGATCACCACCCTAGCAATGAGTGAGTGAAGAGGCTATGGGAGAACTGGAATTTGGAAGCCACTTAAAACCCCAAGTCAGAATACTTCATGTGTCAAAATCCCAGCCAACAGGATCTTGTGACAGCTGGAGCAGGCAGAGAGCCTAATGGAAAAGCCAGAGGTACAAAGTCCTGGAGCTCGCACACACAGCTCTGGGTTGAGCACTAACAGACAGCCTCAAAAGCAATGTCAGAGTGGGGGGAGCTCAGCCCCCTCCCCCAGTATATACACCCCCACCTTCCGTCATGGCTGCCATCCGGCTCCCTCCTGGACCTGAACTAGATGTGTTTTGTCATCCAGTGGCTTCAGCTCTGAACTTATCTATTTCTGTGTTGAACACTAGCTGTCTCCACTCCCTCAATGCCCTATCAGTCAGGAGATAAAATGGGGGAAAAGGGAGGGGCTGGCACACAAAAGCCCTTTTCCAGCTTCAAAATACAAAATCTTCTCTCTTCTGCCCCATAGGGGAGGGGGCAATTCTATACCCAAAGGCAGTACGAAACAGATCTTAACTCTCCCCAAGGTCTTTTTTTTTTTTAAAGTGCTAATCTAATGCTTGATTTTCCCCTAAAGAAACTGTGATAATACAATTAGCGATACACAGAGATCTAAGCTGGGAAAGGCTGGTCTTCCCCACCCCCAGCCTCAGCAGCCATAGGAGTGAGGCTTTGAAATGAAGAATTCTATTGTCTCTGGGAAGCTAAATCACAAATCCCAGCAGAGTGGGGATGCTGGGAACCTCCCTTTGTGGAGGCAGCCAAGGGCTGTGTGGTACCGGCTTCAGAGGCAGCCATGCCCAGGCCTATTCTCCTCATGACTTGTTTAAGCTTCCCCCATCCATAAAGGTTGACCCCCTTTCAGAATGTAAGCCCTTAGCAGTGTAAACTACTTGTGGGTCTGAACGGCGAGGGAAGACTCTCCTTTCAGACCCCAGAATGGACAAGGAACATCCAGGCATGGCTGATTCAAGGATGTGTGGGGAACTCCAGACAGGGTATAGTCCAGTTGATACACAAATTTATTCATACATGTCATTTTGATTCATATGCTCCAGTACCCACATTACCAAAAAAAAAAAAAAAAGAGTTGAGATTCATGCTAATGTTAATGCTACATTCTTTACCCTGAATATCCAAATTGTTACTATTACATATGTAATAAGTATAAAACATTTTACATGAGTGTGTGTGTGTGTGAGTGTGTGCGTGTGTGTGTGTGTGTGCATGTGTGTTGATGGCATGTGGAAGCCAGAGGTCAAATTCTATTGTCATTCCTCAGACACTGTCCACCTCGTTTTTGAGACAGAATATCTTACTGACCTGGAACTTGCTACTAGTCTAGGCTGGTTAGCCAGTGATCCCCAGAGATCCCCCTGCCTCTGCCTCCCAGGACAAGAACAAGCATACAGCTTTTCTACATGAATTCTGGAGTCTAAACTCAAGTATCCAAGTTGATGCAGTAACAACTTTCCAAAACAAGCTGACTCCTTGGCCCCAATCTTTGTATTCTGTGTGTAGCACACAGATTTGTTACGTATTTTATACTTATAACCATGTCGACCAACTCTTGTCAACTTACCAATCCCTTGTGGCTAGACAACTAAACTGGACACAACTCTTGATATAGATATGAATACTTTGTTTTGGAATGGATTTTCATTTATTGATACAATTTAATGTCAATTTTGTGATATGTATATTTCTCCTCTTGTTGAGATATTGTGTTTGCATAGTTTGTTTAGAAATGTAGTATATAAATTTAGGACAGATTATAGATAGTTACCTATAATAGTCAAAACTTATAGTGTTAGTTAGGTTTTCTAGATATATAGAGATGTATTTAAGATGAATAGGCATTCTTCAAACCTTTCAAAGACCTACAGAATATGGCATTAAAAATGGTTTAGGGTTTTTCTTGACAGTGAGACATAAATGCTCATGGCAACACCACCTGTACCAGAAAGGAAGATGGACATCGAAGAAACACAGTTATGGAGTTTGCTTTCAATATGGCAAGACTAGCCATTTGGACAAGATACTGCTCTTGTCTGGACTGTTTGACTTTATGATGTATAAACTGGACATGCAGGACCCACAGAAAAGTGACTGCTGATTCAAGATGTACATTGCTACAGAGTTCCTGCTTCATGGAAGAGTCTGCCAGACAGTCTACAGGACACAGAAAAATGACTGACAAACTGCCATTACAAGAAGACAGTTTAAAGTTTCCTGTTTTGCTGAAGAGTCTGCTAGGCACACTGTGGCCTACGGGCTGAAGATGAAAGATTACAGAAGAACTTCAGGTGACTGACAAAGGCAAGATGTCTCTGTCATTTGTAGAGTTTATATACTATCCTTCTGTGGTCTTTGAAGGAATTGAAGACAGATAGTTATGGTTATAGTTTTCCTTAGTTAAGCTTAAAGATAAGTTACATATAGGACTCTAGACTCACAAATATAGGATAGATGATAGAATAGTTTCTTTTAATCTTGCTAAATGTTAATGGACTAAATATTATTAACTGTGATTCTTATTTGATAACAGTTGTGTGATATATTTTGCTATGTTAAGGTTAAAACCCTTCTTTTTATTTAGACAGAAAAGAGGAGATGATGGGAGATGTCATTCTGTATATATGTTTCTCATACTGGTTAATGAATAAAGCACTGTTGGCCAATAGAAAAGGAAGATAGGAGGGACTAGGAGAGAAGGAGGAAATAGGAAGGAGGAAAGAGGAGTCAAGATGGAGAATCTGGAGAGAATAGAACCGCCAGCCACCTCTCGCTGGTAAGCCCACGTGGAAATACATAGAAATGGGTTAATAATTAAGACAGAGCTAGCCAATAAGAAACAAGTAACGGGCCAACAGAATTATATCAAATACAGAGTCTCGGTGTGTTATTTGGGGCAGGCGCGGCAGTGGGACAAGACCGGGCAGCAGGTGGAAAAACTGTACACCTTACAAACTCTGAAGTCTTAAAGCTGGTATCTAATTTGACCTTTGTAACCAGTCCTTGAATTAGGCATTAGCATCTCCATTTCAGATATGAGAGACTCTAGGCTCTAAAAGTTAAATGAGCTGGTATCAAAATAATATACCATGTACACCACCTGCTTCCTAGTCCTGTATGCTTGTCATTTCCCAGGACTCAAGCACAGCAGAATAAAAAATAATAGCAATAATATATCCAGTGTGAATGAAATGCAGGTGTCATATTTCTACCAAAGGATGGAAGCAACCAAAATGCCCATTATCATGTTAATGGATACAGAAAACATGGCCTATCCATACAATAGACCTTTAGTTTTAAGCAGGAGGGAGACTATAACACACAAATGCTGGACCTTGAGGACATTATGCTAAGTAAAAGGAGCCAGAGACAAAAAATAATTCTACTCGCAGCACCCATCCTCTGAATCCTGCCTGGCCAGCTCCTCTTGCCTTTCAGACCTTTCCTCCAGGAGCCCCTGACCCAAAACATCTTGTTTTTCCTCCTTGAGAACAGGACATACTTTTGGCCCTCAGCCCAGCACCCATCCCCCTACTCTCCTCATCCTTCACACTATCATCACTTGGTGGTAAAGTGCGCTCTGCTTCTCTGTTTCATGACACTTGAACCTCCTCTGCTAAGGGGTATCTTCAAGACAGCAGGGAATCCCTTGTTGATTACTACAGCCCTAGATCCCAAGTTGGTACGTGGAGCACAGTCAATGCTCAACAGTATTTGCTGGATGAATGGATGAAGACTCCATTGAGTGTTTTATTTAACCCCTGAACAGGGAACCTTGGTCCTGCTCTTGAGGGGCTGAGGGGACTCTGGGATGGGAGACTTCCGCTACTGGAATTGGGCACGTCCCAGGCAAAGCAGGACCAGCTGCTCATCTACTCTCATCCACCTGCATTAGGTACCATGAGACACATTTTACCAGATAAGAATCTCAGCCCCCGGGACCCAAAGACAGAGGACTCCAATCAGACCAACTCCAAGTTCCTTTTCAGCAACGTAATCTTTTCATTTTTCAAATGTGTACTGTTTCATATAACTCTGACTCAGAACATCACTACCTCCCCAACCTAGTGATGCTAAACAACGAGGGACACCAACTCATTCACTCAAGGGGTGTTTCTCTGGGCCCTCTTCCATGGTGCTCGGCACTGTTCTAGGCAGAAGGTCACAGCACTTAGCATCAAATCTCTGCTTCTGAGAAGTATGGCTGCTTCCATATGAATTTTATTATGTATATTTGAGGTTTACAGTAGGCTGTGGTGGGATAAAAATATAGTTCGTTTCCTATCATGAGGCAAATTAACATACCTGTCATCTTGAATATTTGCTTTTTGTGACAAGAGCAGCTAAAAATTTACTTATTTAACAAAAATTAATAGAACTCCTTTTTGGTGAGAAGCCTCTTGTTGGGCGCAGTTCTGTTAATTACGGTGCCCATGTTGTATGCCAAACCTCACATTTGCTCTTCCTCCATGGTATTTTCTATTCTCTGCCCAAATTCCCACTATCATCCTCATCTCTAGTCACCACTGTTTCATTCTCTACCTTTGTACTATTGTACTATTAAAGGGTTTCACATGTGATTTTTATTCTCTGTCTTGGTATTTTAATTTTCTTTTGTTTCATATATTTTTATTTTTTATATTTCATATGTGATTTTTATCCCCTAGCTCTATTTTTTTTTAACTTTTACTTTTCAGTGTCACTTATAAATAAGACCATATAATATTCTTCTTTCTGTATCTATCTTATTTCATCAATATGATGTCCCCCTGGGTCCTTCTTTCTCAAGATAAATGCTGGATCTGAACCCATTTCTACCGCTAGATAACATTTCATTGTGTATGTGTCTATACATTGGCAGATGCTTATATATAAGTCCTTTTCTATGCCCATCAACAGAAGCTTAGCTTATGTCCACATCTCTGATGCTTTGATTATGCTCTACAAGCACAAGCCCATAGTACAGGTACACTCTCAAGGTGGGGGTCTCATCCCTTCAGAGTCTGTGCCCAGTACAGGGATCCAGCAAGCTACTTTTATGACCCCATGGTTTCTATTGCCACATAAAGTTGGCAGCATCTAAAGGCTGTGCTTCTAGCTCACCAAGATTTGGTTTAAAACTAAGCTCTGCTATGTATAAACCAGGCAAGCCACAGTCTCCCTATATCACTCTCCTTATAGAAAATAGGGAGCCACCTCAGACCGAGACTCTGCGATGTGAATGGGCTCTGATCATCTCTGTACTGTGGACTGTCTGGGAAGTAGGCCCCAAGACGGAGACCCCATGCCAGAAGTGGGTGAGCATGTGTTTCTAGCTTCAAACTCCGTGGAAAGGTAGAGAGGGAAGTGGGGTAGGGCACTGTGAGAAGTCTGTTGATAGAACAGAACCAGGGAGGCCTCCAGAGACTCACAAGGGAAGCCTGAGCCTGGAATGACACTACACAGTTGGTCCAGGCTGGGGTGAAGGGGCCAGGACTCTGAAAAGGGACACTGTTTTCACCCATGTGGACAGTTTCAGAGGGCAGATAGAAAATCCTATCATCAAACAATATCCTAAGACCCAGGGAAGATCTTCAGTCTTGAAAGGATACTAGAGTTTAGATCTCGAACATCAGTCATGGGTCCTGGCTTGGTCTGCAGGGGAGAGATACTAGAAGCAATGAAGTCTTAACGAGGTCAGGCTGAATGGAGTTGGGTCATTAGGGGCATGCCCTAGGAGATTGTCTCTCTGTCATAGTAACTTTTCCTGTTACTATGATAAAAGACTCCCAACAAGGATAAAGGGCTTCTCCTTCTGGCAGGTCAAGGTGACAGTTCATCATGGCAGAGAAGTCACAACAGCAGTATCGTGAGGCAGCTAGTCACAGGGCATCCACAGTCCAGAAGCAGAGAGATGAAGGCTGGTGCTCAGCTCGGTTTCTCTTTACAGAGTCCAGAATCTCAGCCCAGGGATTGGTACCACTCACAGTGGGTGGCTCTTCTTATTTCGATTAAGCTGAATAAGATCATCTCCCACAGGCATGTTCAGAGGCTTTCTCCAAGGTGAGAATGAGATTAACCTCTCTCTCTCTCTCTCTCTCTCTCTCTCTCTCTCTCTCTCTCTCTCTCTTTCTCCTTTCTCCTCTCTCCTCTCTTTCTCTTCTCCCTCCCCTGCCTCTCTTCCTACACAGAAAGTAGGCAATTATACTCTACCATGCTTTTCAGCCATGGTGTACTGCCAGGCCTCAAGCCTAAAATGATTATAGGCAACAGATAGCTGCCTATAATGAAAGAAAGATAGCTCTGTGTCTATCCTGTTTGTGTTTCTTTTTTGAGACCATATAGCCCAATGCTGGCCTCACAGCCACCACCCTCATGCCTGAGGACCCCCCCCCATGGTGGGGATTACAGGTGTGCACTATCACAGCTGGCCAGACCTCCACATCAGTTACAAGTAGCTTAGACAGTGCGTGCCCAACCAACAGTGTCCTAAGTCTCAGCTGCAGCACTCTGGGCTCCCTCTGTTCTATCCCAGCCCTTTGTCTGAGCCTCTTCTGTCAACTCTGCCTGCAATGGAATAGCTTCTGAATGGATCCCATCTTCCTCCCAGATAGTAAGCTCCACATCTGACTCACTTTTGTCCCTCCCACAGTCGCACAAGGCACACTTGGCTTCCCGGGCAGATTCTAAATGAACTGCCTCTCTTCTCCCAGATCTCTGAGATTCCTGTGGATTTTAACTACAGTCTTCCTAGGCCCCCCATACCACCACTGCTGCTCAGCTTAGCATCCTCACCCACAGCATGTCCCATGGTCAAACTGTACCCAGGAAAAGCAATGCTCACCTAGAAGCCACTAGGCTCTGCAGCTGAGGCTTGACCCTCACCAACCCCTATTTTCTTTTGCTACTCCATCTTCTCTCCATAGGTCAGGGCCAAACTCCAATTGCCAACAGACAACTAATTTCTGCCATAAGGCAAACAGAAAACCCAAAGTGTCTAAGGGACTTGTCCCTTTTCCTGTGGTTACAGCAGTCTGAGCTAATGTCATAAGATTTCTATTTTCTTTACAAGGAGAGAGGAGGGAGGGTTGGGACTACAATCCAGAGATTCTGCCCGTCAAGCTCCAACCAGCCACCTTCTCACTACAGCACCTTCCTCAGGATCGTGGTCCTTCTCACAAGCGCTGATATTGGAGGATATGAGGCCAGTTCATCCATGCTTTTTGGTGGAGCAGGAGGGTGAGAATACAGGTGTGCTGTCAGCCAGACCTGAATCAAAATTGCAGCTCGACATTTGCTATGAAGCTTATAGCAAGGTGCTTCTGCCGGTTCTGTGAGGAGAGGGTACATCCACCCCTCTTACAGTCACCTCCAGGATTGAACGAACAAACAGCACACACTGTGCCTTCAATGCCTGTTGACTGTCAGGTGCTGTAACCAGCAAGGGGCCCAGAAGGCAACAAGCACACAGATACTGTTCTCTGATTTCACAGTGATACGTGGAGGCTGTGATTCCATGACACCAAAACAACTAAAAAGAAAAACGAAGTTGGCAACGTTCTCTCCATCATCCAGACGCTTGTGGGATGGAGCCATATAGCGTTCCTCGGCTTTCTCTTCACTATTTTACCTTCTCAGCTCCTCCTGGGGGTATTATTGCACATCACTAAGTGATACTGTAAGACACAACCAGGGTTCTTTTCCTGGTGGATCTGATGGCTTTAAGGTGTAAAACGTGCACAGCGCTACTACCGTGAACAGTGTGGGGGGGGAGGACAAACTGACAACTAAAGTCAGAATCTTACAGTGGGTTCTCAAGGATTAGAGCCAACTTCTCGGGCCAACTTCTCAGAACACTTCTCTTGCTTTTGTTTTTTGTTGTTGTTGTTTTGGTTTGGTGTTTGGTTTTTCAAGACAGTTTCTCTGTCTATCTAGGCTCTCCTGGAACTCATCAGAGATCCACCTGCCTCTGCCTCCCAAGTGCTGGGATTAAAGGCATGTGCCACCACCTCCTGGTTGTCCTATATTCTTTTTAAAGATTCACTTGCTTTTTATTTATGTTTATGTATGCCTGTCTTCCTGAGTATTCGCACATATGTACTTAGTCAGTGCCTCTGCAGCCAGAACACAGCATGAGATTCCCTAGGGCTAGAGTTATAGATAGTTGTGGGCCACCCACGGTCAGTGTTGGAAACTGAACTCCGGTCCTCTGATAGAGAAACAAGCATTCTTAATGCTGAGCCAACTCTCCTTTCCTCTTTTTCTTCAGCTGAGGTCAAATTTACAACCCTCCTCTTTCACCTCCCTCATGCTCAGATTTCTGGTGTGCATGCTGGGTAAGCATGTTGCAGCTGAGCTAATAGCCCACAGCCTCACCCTCCTTTTTTTTTTTTTTTTTTTTTTTTTTTTTTTTTAATTTTTGAGACATGTTACCAAGACTGGTCTTGAACTCACTCTGAAGCCCAGAAATGGCCTGAACTTCCCATGGCCTTGCTTGCTTCAGCCTTCCAAACAGCTGGGATTATGCACCTGACCCACCACGCCCAGCTTGATTTCTTGGCTGTATGTTGGGGCATTTTGTCAACAAAATGTTGTGAGAAGAAGGAGTATTACTTTTATAATCTAAAAATGGACACCCAGCTGCTGGAGATGTAGCTTAGAGTTAATGCACTGCTCTTAGCACACACATGGGTCTAGATTTCAACTTCAGCACTGAGCATGCACACACAGACACAACACACACACACACACACACACACACACTAAAATAAATAGGTGAATAAAAAGGGGTTGTTGAAAGCTGACTGCTCAAGCTAAAGATAGCACATCTGGTCACAAGCTGTATGGAATCCCTAATTCTCCAGGCCTCACCACAGCCTGGAAAAAGAAGTCTGAAAACCACCCAGCTTGTCTTTCTCTCATTCCAAGATCCCTAGACAAAGTATGACTAATTCTGCTTCCCAGCCACCATGGAGCTGGAGAGAATGAGCGAGCCCTTAGTCCAGTTCCTCATGTTGTGGTGACCCCTAACCATAAAATGATTTTCATTGCTACTTCATAACTGCAATTTTGGTATTGTTATGAATTATAACACAAATATCTAAGTTTTCTGACAGCCTTAGGCAACCCCTGTGAAAGGTCATTCAACACCCCCCTCAAGGGGATCTCGACCCACAGGTTGAAAACCATTGTCTAGAGAGGTTTGTCATCAGCACACACCATCTTAGGATAGCAGAGCTCACAAAGCAATAGCTTGTGAAGTCTTCAAAGGTTGGTAGAATGATCTGATTACTCTCAGCTAAGACAAGGGACACCAGGAAGTCCTGATGGATATGGTCAAGCCATCGCTCTATCTGGTTTATATCAATGTGAACCCAGTGCCTGGTGCATAGTACACACTTGACAAATGGATTCTAAAATAAATGTTGTTGGGCTAGAAGAGGGAAGTTGAAGGCAGAACATCCAGGAGAACCAGTCCACAAGGCAAATCCCAGGGTTTGGGAAGGGATGGTGATAACTCAAACAGGTCTTGAAGGCAATAGGAAGATACTCACTTCTCCTAGGTCATGCAACTTCATGCCATATCAAGCTGCTTGGTGAGCAGCATCTCAGCTGGACTAGAGGGTTCGCTTCCCAACCTGGTGTCCTTCCATAGGGGACAACCTGTTCAGACAAACCAGTGTCCTGTGTTATGAAACTTCTTCACTCTAAGGCCATTTGGAAATGCCCACTGTCCTTGCCAAGCTTCTGGTACGGTTTGTCCGCAGGAATGGCTGGCCAGAAGGAAAAACCAAAGTCCTAGAAAGATATCCTTTTGGTCAACAGACACCTATCAATAGATGATAGAAACCTAAAGCCTCAAATTCTGTACCTCTGAAAAGGAATGCAGAATTCACCGCTGCCCACTTCCTCAGCTCTCAAACAAATCCACTATTTATGTTTCACACCCATATACACTGAGGACATAGCATCTCTGCTCTTCCGTCCCCACCAACAACCCCTGTCTGGCCTTTCTTCGTCTACTCACCTACCAACAGCTTACATCCTCATTCATTCTAAAAGGGATCCTTCCAAAGAAGAAATTTGATCATGTCACCACTCTGCTCAGAATCTCAGTGGCTGTGTACCCCAATCTGGTCAGTGCTAAACAAAGAGGATATGGATATAGTGAGAGGATTTCATCCCCTCCAGGGTTGAGAGCTGTATCCAACCCTGACTTTGCCACTGACTCACAAGAGGAACTTAGAAAAATCTCCCTTCTCTGGGCCTTCTGGGTCACAAGAGGGCTTTGGAGAAGGTGGCTTCAGGGTTGAATGCAAACTAGCTTAGATTTCCATGAGACCAAACAAGAGGGGCTGCCTCCCTCCCATGTTAGGGTTGGAAAGATGAAATCTAATAGAGAAGTGGAAGCTGGGAAGGCTAACCTGCCCCCTCGCCCCAGGTCTCTTTACTTGGATTGTTTAGATGCAAAAAAAGGGGGCACATGATAACACTGAAAACATACGCAGTATGTTACAAATAGAAAGGAAGTGAGTTTGCCTCCTAACTACCCAGCTCTCCAGCTCATCCCCTCAGAAATATCAGATCCTCATTTTCTTTGAACTAGGTGTGGGGGGCCAGTTTTAAACATGTCTTAGTTTTTTTTTTTTTTAATGCCAATTAGCTTGTAGACTTAAGGATGAGAACCCAGTTCTCTTGCAGTGTATGATGAGTTCCCTAAATGAATTCTCCTTATTAGTCATAGGTCCTTTCTGCCTCTCGTGATTGGAGACACAGGCCGTTTCTCTCTCTCTTCAGTCTCTGCCCTGAGTTCTCTGTCCATCTCTGGAATGGGGGATTCCACAAGCACAGATGAAAATTGAGATACATCTGCATGCCTACAGAGGGGATTGTTTGTGGTTTTGGTGGTTTCTGAACTGGTCTCAAAGCTGTGTGCTTCCTTTTGCCGTGGTGATTAATACAATTCTGTAAGTAACTGCTGTTCCTCAAACTGTGTAAGGATGGTGTTGCTAGGAAAATGGGAAACCTGGTCAGATGTCAGCAGTTAACCAAGGGGAAGAACTCTGAATTCCAAGACAGAAGACCCAGATTTGTGTGCAAAGCAAGTGTCTTTCCTGCCTGCGACATCAAAACTGCTCCACTGGGCAGGTTCTCCAGGAGCTGTGATAGCGTTTTCCTGGAATCTTATGAATTGGACTAAGAAGGCTCGCTTCTGGGTCCTTCAAGCTTGCACTGAGTATCACTGGCAACTTCCCAGGTTCTCCAGCTTACACACAGCCTAGTACAGGACTTCTCTGCCTCTACTGTCACATGAGCAAATTCCCCAAGGGAATCCTTCCTAGAACATGCGTCCACTAGTTCTGTCTAGCCAGAGAACATTGCCCAGCACCATCACTCACATGGCCTGCACACCAATGATAGGTAGGCTTATGAACAGTGGTTCTCAACCTTCCTAAATGCTGTGACCCCTTAATAAGTTCCTCATGTTATGGTGACCCCCCACCATAAAATTATTTTCATTGCTACTTTATAACTGAAATTTTGCTACTGCTGTGAATCATAATATAAATATCTGTGTTTTCTGATGGTTTTAGGTGATCCCTGTGAAAGGATTGTTCTTCCCAAGGAATCGAGTGAGACCCACAAGTTGATAACTTCTATTTTAGAAGTATCCACCCTCAACAGCCTCTTCTCTTAGCCTTTTCTTTCCCTTACCATATATTCTTAATGCCTCCACCCTAGAAACAGACAGCCTCTGTTGCTTACACAGAGGCAGGGCCAGCCCCAGCCCCATTGAAGCTATGACAATGACAAGAGATGGGCCAGGAGGATACTAAATAACCCCATAGAGCCCTAAAGTAATAGTGTGCCCTGTCCCAACGCCTCTGTGTAATGCCATCTCCCTCATCATCTCTCCTTGGCTTCTCAGAATCCTCTCCTACCGGCTTCCCATGCCGCGGGTTGGTAGAGCTGAGCATCTAGAGCAGATGCTGATGCTGATAGCTGAGTGCATTCTGAAAGAACAACACTAATGAGCAAACTCCGATGGAGTTCTGACACTCCATACTGTCACAGCAATCCTAGCAACCATCCAAGGGAAAGCATGCCTTCTGACTTAATGGATGACTAAAAATGAAGGTACACAAAAGCTAAACACTTGTCAAAGCCACAGCTAAACACCAAAGAAGCCACCTCCTCATTCACAATAGCCTAAATGGGCAAGTGACTCAAGCACTTCTTGACACACAAATGTACGTTCAAAATGTGGTATATCCACACAATGGAATATCACTCAGCCTTATAAAGGAATGAATTTCATCACACACTGCCAGATAGATGGACCTTGAAGAACTGTATTAAGTGATATCAATGTCAGGATTATGGTTTGTTGCCTTTTTTTAACATTTAACATCTTTATTTGTGTGTGAGTATATGTAGATGTGCATGTGTGTGTGGCAGTCAGAGGACAATTTGCAGGGTTGGTTCTCTCCTTCCACCACATGGGTTCCAGGGATCAAACTCTGGTCATCAGGCTTGGTGGCAAGCACCTGTCCCCACTGAGCCATCTCACTGGCTCCCAGGGTGGCTGAGGCTTTCATAGTAGGTGTGTAGCGTTCTCATGCCCTTACCTGGAACAAAACTATGGTTTTCAAAACAGGTTTCACAGTTCAATAAAATTCTAGTTTCTTCTAAAATGGGAGATGTAGTAATAAAACACTGTTATAGTTGGGGGTCACCGCAACCTGAGGAACTGTATTAAAGGGTTGCAGCATTACGAAGGTTGAGAAGCACTGGTCTAAGGAGTATCCTGTGGACATGACAGGAAGCTGAAGAAGCAAGGGAAAAGGACAAAGCGGGAGGAATAAGCCACCTAACTCACTATGGCAAAGTTTAAGCCTGAGAATGCTTACCAGGGAAAAACTGCCCATCCCAGCGCAATGCCCTGAGCTCAGAGCCAGGAGGATGGTCTTTCCTATAAACTGTGCACACAGCTTGAGAATCCTTCTCAACACAGCACTGGTGACTGCTACACATACATTGTACTGGGCACATCAGATAGGAACTACCCATCCCTGACCAGGAGTTCGTAAGAGTTGCCTTCAACAAATGGAAGGATCCACCATAGTCCAGCAGCTTAGATCAGTTTTGGCACCTTGCAGTTCTATTCAGGAAGACTTTTCTATCCACCTCTCTACAAGAAGCCAGCTTGATTTTGAAGTAGTGAGTCCCTTGCAACCATTAATAGACCTATTAAGCATGACTATCAGGGGTCCTACATTAGCAAGGCACCAGGTAAACACTGTGAGGCAAATAAGGACTCGAGGTTCAGACACAATACAGACTGACCACCTATGGTGCAGTGGGAATGGCTACTGGGTTATTGTGGTGAGTACTATTGTTTCCACCTACAGAGGAGGGGACGGACTAACTTTGCAGCTTCAGGGCCTTCATCCTTTCTACCTGCCTTTTATGAGAGGCTAAAGACATCAGAGATGGCTTCCCAGAAGTGACCCATCCTCAATGGCGTCTATACTGGTTGTTCTTTCATTACTGGAGATGCTACCCAGATTGTGAGGCCATAACCCAACAGCTAATGTTTTAAATGCATCCAGGGGCAGGGCTTGCCTCCCTCACTGATGGTCAGCAGGCATCTTGTTTGATCACTACAACCCCTAACAAGAGCTTACTCCACACAGGGACACAGATGGCACCCTTGACACTGGGCTTAGCATCTGTAGCCTAAAATCCCAAGCACTATCCTTTTGTGTCAAGGCATTTCAGGCATTTGTGCCAAAGCAAAGGTCACTAAATTGGTACAGAATCTCAAGCCACACCAACCACAGATGATTAACTAAGCAAGGCTGTGAGTCTCTTAAGTCACTAGGACAGACAATAGGAAGGGTCTCTCAAGGGGAAAGACGAATGGAAGAAAGGGGAAGGGTAGTGACTACATTTCCCTTGCTAGCCTGCTGTTGTCCCATGGCCCACTACTGATTCCCAGGGGAATCTTACTCTGCAGGCCCCCTTCTTTCAAATTCCACCTTGCACCACTCTGATGGCAATGCATGTCCTTTTGTCCCTCAGTGTTTGAGTCTTGCCCCTGAAATTGCCCAGTCCCATGACCATGCCATGCAGCTGCCAGATTGGATTTTCTCTTGCATGTACACAGAGCTAGTAGTCATTCTATCTAGAAGACCCCCTAGTTACTGTTAACAGATCACTGTGGCCTGAGTCTCTTGACACAGTGCCTACTTTCCTAAGTGTATTTCTTATTGCCTTCTAAAGTTAGTTAACACTCAGTTCTGGCCAAGGACCCTTCCAACTTAGTCCTTCTGTCTAGACTCCTTTTGCATATTCTATTAGAGGTTTATCCTTGTCCATCTCCTTCATCAAAATTCTGCCTCCTAATGCCTTTGAGAATGAATACTTGCTTCAGAAAGCCTTCCTTGGGTACACTGTTGTACAAGACTATGCTTGGACCCACACTGCCACCTTGTTCATGAGTTCTGCTGAGCCTACCATCAAAAGATTATTACAGTGGGCCTGTTGGCTATTTACCTTCCCTTATAGAAGGAGGGGAATGTGGAGAGTCAAGAGACCCTCCTTGAGTATTCAGACTGCCTCCCAACCAATTATATGCAATTCTGCCTAATTGTGCATGGTCTTGGGGTGGGGCTAGAAGACATAGATGTGGAAGGATGAAGGAATAGGGCTCCATCTATGCAGCTCTGGGGAAGCCATCATCCCTGTGAGGTGCAGACCTTCCAGTGTGGCTACTTCAAGGTCACCTATGCTCCTGCCTGTAACTTCTCACCCACTGCTCTGTAACAAAGCCTAATGAATGCATTGGTTCCCCTGGGTGGACTCTGATGGACTTGAACCTTAGGAAGAGGAGTAGACATTGCTTAATTCTCTACCAGAAAAGGAATTTTAACAACATCTAAAGGGAGTGAACTTCTCATGTTGAAAAGATACCCTCACTATTCACACCAGTCAAGATAAATAAGAAGATAAGGGAAATGGGGGGGGTGGTACATATTCACAATGGAATACTGTGTTGTAACAAACAAACAAACAAACAAACAAAAACTGCAGTATTATCATTTACAGCAAAGTGGGTGAAGGCAGAGGGCACTGTGTTAAGTGAAATATGCTAGGCAAAGAAAGACAAATACAGAGTGTTCTCATATTTTTGTGGAATCTGGCAATATTGTTCTTGGAGAAAGAAAACAATTGTTACCAGAGGCTGGGAGGGGAGGCTGAATGAAGGAGAGACTGGTAAAGTCACAGGTAGACATAGGGGACACATTTTGGTGTCTTCTGCACAGTCAGGTGACTAAACATCAGCAGTTGTTCTAGAACATCTAGTTGACAACACCTTGAATGTTCTCATCACAAAGGAAAGATAAATAGTTAAGGGTGACAGGTACACTGGTTATCCTGGTGGGCTATCACACACTACATGCATGTTCTGAGACACTACATCATATAATTATTATGGGTAACCTGTAAATGAAATGAAAAAGATAAAGGCCCTTCTCAATGATGTTGCCAACACAACTTCTTTCTACCTTTTCATTATGCTCGGTGTCTTCGGAAGTTAGTGCCTTACCTCCATCACCATCGTCTCCACTGTCTGATGAAATTCTCTAGAACATCTGACAGTATTATTACTCCTAGGTGTGTTTTATTTCCACTAGTCTATAAAAAACAGAGGGAATAAAAGAATTCCACTTGGCTTTGCATCTACTCTGTGGCCCTTCCTTTAAATGCCCTGCAATACCAGCGAGGAAGGTAGGGTTCTGGCTGATACAGTTCTATCATAAATTTCAAGTCAGTGGTATAGCAACAAGTTCAGGGTTGACTTAAGTTGAGCCCATGAAGATTCCCTTCACTAGTAATGCTGAAGTTGAGAAGATGGAAAGTCAGGAGAAAGAGGAAGAGGAGGAGAGGGAGGACAGTTTTAGAGTCAGTGGGCAAACACTGTCTACCATACATGGGGGTCTAAATATAAAGCTGTTTTCCTAAGGAAGAATGAAGCAGACGTATAGAGAAAAGAAAACAATGAGAGCAAGCATAGTTGCTGTTATCTGGAACGAGCCAGGGTTCCCCAGCACCCCAGTCCCTGGTGGTAGGCCATCCCAGGACCACCTGCATTTTGTTATCTGAGTTTCCCAGGGTGACCCACCAGCTCCTGATGCATTCTGCTGCTTTCAGCCTGAGTTCTGAGCAAAGGCACACACTAAATGCTCTGTGAACTCTTGCATACTGGCTGGCTATATTCCTGATTCATCAACACATATTGAGATTCCAGTAGCCCCAGGGAGGCTTCTGTCTACTATCTTCCACTGTTTTGAAATAAAACTTCTAACTAGGTGATGTCCCTGTCAGTCACCTTCATGCTTAATAACAGAAATATCAGCCACACAGATGCCAGCTTCCATACAACACCTTCATGCACCTATGCACACATCGCAACTGTATAAAGCAAGTACTATCAGCATCTTATTCCCACTCCGCCTGTCTTTTGCTCCAAAGGAGCTACAAATAATGAAAAAGAAATATGAATCATAGTCATGAGCCCAGAGACATACATATCTGTGCAGCCATTAGTCGTCACATACCCTGAATAAGGCATTTGACCTCTGCTGTACTCATCCAGGAAAAATACTGTCACCCAGACCAACTGATCCGAGGACAGAGCACGTAGTCCCTGTCTAGGATCCTCTGCCATTTAGAGCAGCAGGATGTATTGCAGAATGTTCTGGAATGGGGATGGGGATGGCAAACAGAGCTCATGAGTCAAATCTGATCCCCAGCTTGTTTTATAAATAAAGTTTTATAGAACACAACCTCATCCACTCATTTCTCTATTGTCTACGGATGTTTTTGTGGGGTGGAGGAATTATGGCCAAGACTATATGTTCCACAAAATCTCAAATATTTACTCTCCGGTGCTTTCCAGAAGTTTGTGTGTCTAGAGGATGATAACAGACACATCATAAAGACAAAATAGCATATAAGCTAATAAATTCAGGAAATAATTAAGTAGATTTCTTTTAAATTCATATACATATATATACTTTACACATATAGTATGTTTGTGTATATATGTTTGTGCATGTGTGTATGTTTGTGTGTGTTTGTGCATATGTTTGTGCATGTGTGTGTATGTTTGTGTGTGTGCACGTGTCTGTGTCCATGTGTGTGCCCGGTTACGTGTCCATGTGCGTGCATGTGTGTGCATGCGCGCGCATGTGTGTGTGTGTGTGTGTGTGTGTGTGTGTGTGTAGGCTGGAGGACAACTAACTTGGGGGAGTGGTTCTCTCCTCCCACCATGTGGCTTCCAGGGATCTCATCTGAGTCATAAACTAGCTTTTGCTCACTAACTAACTCACTGGCCCTAGGTTCCTTTCCTATACAGGACTTATCAATACCTCTAAGAGATAAATAAAAGCTAGGAACCTCAAGAGGAAACTCACCAGTGTTTCCTATGCTCATCTGAACAGATAGCCCTTTTCTCAGTGACCTCTTCAGGGGCCAGCGACCCAAAGTCTGAGGAGGTCCTCATCTGTCAACCGGTGACCAAAGTCACCCCACATGCTGTTGGATAAACCAAGTACAGGGACAGGGATGTGCTCTGCAGTCCCAGGGCCTGTGGCAGCTGCCCCTCCCCCACCCTGGCTCCTTATCAGCTGCTACAAAGACAGACTGTCTCCTCTCACCAGTAGCCTCTGAGGACAAACACAGGCTTCAAGGAGTCACCTGTCTGTCTCCAAGAACCTGCTGATTGTGAAGTGCCCCTTGGCCCTCATAGAAAAGTGCCTGATAGAGTTTAGCAGGTGTAGTTGCAGTTTTATCCTGTTCTGTGAGAGAACACTTTCCCATTACAGAATACCTGGGTGGCAGACAAGCTTCTCTGAGGTTTGACTAGCTCCCCACCCTGCCCAAGAGTGAAATGGGCAGTCAGTTACCTTGGGTTTTGTTTTGTTTGTTTGTTGTTGCTGTTGTTTTGGTCTTTTTTGTTATTTTTGTCTCCCCACACCCCACCCCACTCCCCTGAAGCTGAGGACCGAACCTAGGGCCTTGTGCTTGCTAGGCAAGCTCTCTACCACCGAGCTAAATCTCCAACCCCAAAATGGGCAAAGTCGAAGTTTCCCTGTGCAAAGTCATTTCACCAACTGTGGGGCTCTGAAAGGGTCAGTCAGGTGTTTCTGCAGAAGAACCAGGCCGCTTCCTCGGCCACCCTACAACAGACCCCTCTTCACGTTCTCAGGGCTCTTCCACATAATACCTGCAGCAAAGGTGGGGTACTGTCACCAAGTGTCACCCAACCCAACTCATAGAAGAACTCATTTAAATACAAGATGTCTCTCCTTCCTGAGAGAGACCCTTGGACATACCTAGGGAAGACAGAGGAAAGGGGTCCCAGAGAAAGGACCAGGACTCTAAACCAAACAGAATGTTACTGTTAAGATGCCATGCCATTTACAACTGGAAGGACAGACCAACTCCAGATGGCTCTGGGCTAGTTCTTCTGAATAAATGCTGGAGAAGTGTGGGAACTGGGGTGGAGAGGAGCAGAAGGAAGACACGGAGATCACAACCCGCTCCACCACAGTCCTGCCAATTGGATGTACCTGCCTGTTTATACCCCCCTCCCCTAAGACCCTAGCATCTTCCAGATGCCAAGTAATATGGGGTGCCCAGCTAGTTCCAAGAGGTAATGCCATCCTGAAAACTGCCACAGTTCACAGAACCCTTCATATCCATGAAGAAGCATCCTCTGAAGCACAAGTCCTTGAAAAGAAGGGTGAGTCTGGGGCTAGAGGGATGGCTCAGTGATTAGACAATGGCTGCTCTTGCAAAGGACCAAGGTTGAGTTCCCAGCACCCACATGACAACTCACAACCATCTGTCACTCCAGTTCCAGAGGATCCAATGCCCTCTTCTGGCTTCTACGGGCACTGCATGTATGTGATACACCCCCATACATGTAGGCAAACTGCCCACACACATAAAAGATGATACATAGACAGACAGACAGACAGACAGAACTTTAAAGGTCAGAGAAAGACAAAAGAGAAATGAGACTCAAATAATGACTCACTAAAAGAAAAGGTTGAGATAATTTGCAGTAATCCAAAATCAGCTGGGTGGCACACGCCTTTAATCCCAGCACCCAGGAGGCAGAGGCAGGTGAATCTCTGTGAGTTCCAGGCCAACCTTGTCTACAGATTAAGTTTCAGGACAGGCTCCAAAGCTACAGAGAAAATCTATCTCAAAAAGCAAACAAAAGAATCCAAACTGGCCATTAGACAGCTATTCTGTAGAGAGCCAGACAAGTAGACTCTGTGTCTCAACTAAACAATCAGACCAGCAGGACACTTCCTAACTGAGAAGCCTGAAAACCTAACAAGGACTAGCTGTACCAGAAGGTATCCCAACAACTTCAAAATCCCAAGTTGAACAATTTGGTCTGAGAACTCAAGAGCAAAGAGACAGACACAGACAGAGTAGAAATCCAGTCAATTCCATCATGGAGCAGGGAAGCTGACCAACAAGGCTGAGGTAGGCCTTGCCCCCTGGACTCCTAAGTTCCTGTGATTGCAGCCCCCACATCCCAAACTTTCCCAGATAGAGATCCTGGCCCCTCCCAAACCCCAGCAACTGGAAGACATGCTCTGAGCCCAGGATGGGCAGCTCTTAGAGAGGGTAGCGGGTGCTTGAGTAGAAACCCCATCACAGTTATTCCCACTCAGTCACACTTGAGATACCAGATGTGGGAAAAGAGGTGTCTTATATGTCAGTCTCACAAGCAATTCCCATTCCACTCAACCTACAGCATGCATACACACACACACACACACACACACACACACACACACACACACACACACACCCTGGAGATAGCCTTAGGCCCCCATCACCCATGCCAATCACAAACCCACATTGTTTCTTCTGTGCTTCTGCCTATAAGTCAGGGTTCCTCCAACCCGCTCCCTACACCCCATTAATTCACTATAGTGTCTCACAGAACTAGGAGACACTTCTGTCCAGTGGTTCACTATAAACCTTATCCACCAGGACTAAGAAGAGGAGCAGAGGGTGAGAGATATGGAAGAGGTGTAGGGCATCCAAACCTGTTCAGGCATGTCACCCTCTTGGAACCTTCCTTTGGCCTTTAAGGAAGTTTCATGATGTAGGTATTATGGCTATGTCACTGGCCATTGGTGAATCACTCTATTCCTCTTCCTCTCTGGAATTGGAGGTAGGGTGGAGCTGAAAGTCTCAACTCTCTAACCCTGCCTAGGTTAAGATGTCTATACAAGACTTCTCTTAGAGACCAGCAGCCAGCCTAAACCTATCGAGAAACTGCCAGCCATCAGACAGCTCATTAGCATACAAAAAAATCCTTTGAAAATTCCAAGGAATTTAGAAGTTGTAAGCCAGGAAAGAGACAAAGGCCAAATATATATGTCTCACTACCACAGCGTTTTATGTGAAACCCAGGGCCTATAAAAAGAAGCCTAGCTCAGGGTCTGCTTGAGAGCAACTATGCCAAGCCTCTCTAGCCCCAGGATCTCCATCTCTTCTACCTATATATCCTCAGGACAAGGACAGTCAGCAAGTCCCACCAAAAGGAAGATCGACATCCATGTGCACATAGCTAGAGGCCACCAGCCCCCACTACAAAAGTCCCAACGATGAAGATTTGGGCCAATCCAGGGATAAACACTGGGTGCTTCAGAGCCAATCAAAGGATACATGGGGTCATTTTCTGACATGAAATCACTGGGAATTGGTTGTTTAAAAGCCACAGGGACAATCTGCTCCCTCCCTAGTAGACTCCCAACTACCTACCCCACTAAGCAGATGAGCAAATGGAATCAAGGATGGCTCCCTAAGGAAGTCCCAGATACCCAGCAAAATAACTATGATGCTGTGGTCATTATCTACAATCCTTACAGTGGCTACCACATAGAGTCCAACAGGGTCACATAAGCAGGTGGACAACCACGGCCAAGTGAGAGCTCAAGTCACTCAACCTCAGCTGAAGTTGCCACGCAGGAACATTCAGGCCAGCAGAATACCAGGCCAGCAAGAACACCAGGCCAACACTGACTCTTTGCAAAGGTGCCGGAAGGCCAGATTTTATGTGAAATCTTCTCATTTTTACACATTGGCATCAAATTTGCATTTTTAAAAGACATGGCCTAGGCCAAGTAAAACATCTGAGTCTGTGCTTGGCCCACATACTGTCTGACTAAAAGCTGGCCTAGGAGTCCAGTTTGTAAAAATTTCCAGTAATGTATATAACAGCTCCTGTCGCCTGCATCTCCAAGGAGTTGGGCAAGCAGACAGAGGTAAAGTAGGGGCAGGAGGAAGGACAGTGACCTCTGTTGTCTAAATTACTTGGTGAGAAACAGTTCTTCACATTCCCATTTGAGCACGCAACTGCACCCAGTCAGCCTCTACGATGCATGACGTTTTTTCTTCTCCCCCTAAATGCAAGACTTGCTGGTTTGTCACAGGAAGCATTCTCCTCTGTTGGACTGCTCAGGGTTGACAGCAACCTTCCATGTCACCTATAACAAATCTTCTGAAGCCTCAATACCCCACTGTGACAATCTTGGGCATTGACACCTCACTAAGCCTCAAACACCTCCTACCCGGGAGAGATCAAGGCTTCCTGAGGCCGCCTGCCTGTCTCTTCAAAACCGTTCTAACTGTTAGAAAGATCTTCCAGACACTAGACTTCTATAAACACAGCCCCAGATCAGATTAGGTTTGCTGGCAGCTGCTCCTAGTGACTCAACACTGAAAGTCACCGTCAAGGCAAACCTTAAGTCATTTTCACAAGGGCTATCACTAAGCACACTGCTCAGCCCCCTGCTCTCGGCCACAGGGATTTTCAGCCACAAGGGTGAGACTTTCCACTTTTTCCCTATTAAATTTCAGCCCACCTACATGTTGCAATCAGGTGGCCTCTCACTCACAGGTACAAATCAAGCCCCTTTTAAGCAGACCAAGCCCCTACCACCACCCTGTAGATTGTTGAGGCCAATGGTCCCGCATTTCACTATGTTTTTAATCGATAACACAGATGGTACGGTGGACCCCTGCCAGTAAATACAACCTTCACTCTACTTCTCCAGAGCCCTCTGCAGGAGATCATATTTATAGAGTGCTGATTCCAGGTTGATCCATTCCTCCAAGATCAAAGACCTTGGATGCCCCAACGAGCCAAGCAGACAGCACGGAGTGAAACAGGCCAGTGGACACTAGAACAAGTGGGAGCCCCTGTCCCTGGGAAGAGGACGGCCATTATTCTTCTCTAAGAATGATCATCCTATTTTGTGAGAAATGCCAAAAGTCTGGATTTTTATGTGAACACTCCTGTTTTTTTCTCTTTTTAAAGAAACCCTCTTGGTTTTTAAATGTTGGAAATGAATCAGTTTCTGTAAGTGCTACAGAGCCAAAGAAAATATGCTAGTGACTCTAACTTGCCTGCAAGCTGCCATGGCTGCTGTAACTGTTCTAAATTTCATTCTTGGATCCAATCGAACCCTGAAAATCTGGATATGAACAATAACAGAGTATTCACATTGAGTGTGGCCCACGCTGCAGGCACTGAAGAAAAACTGAGCCTGATCCATGTTATCTAATCCTCACAAGAGTCCAGTGAGCTAACCAGGAAGGAGAAACTGAGGCAGAGATTTAAAAAATGGGCTTGTCGGAGGCCAAGAAAGTACTAATGCTGAATGTGGGGTTCCTTCCTAGGTCTCTCTGACTTTGACAGTCCAGTCAGAATTCTTGGACTAGGCTGGACAGAATTGTTCTTTGTGGAGTGTGCAATGGTATTAAAATTGTCACCTTAGATTAAAGGAATTTTAATTGCCAAAGACATATCATGGAGATTAGGGAGATACCTTAGTTAATAATATAATGCTTGCCACCCAAGCATGAGTTCAATTCTTAGCACCTATGTAAGCCAGGCATGGCAACACATACCTGTCATCTTACTGCTGGGAAGGCAGAGACAAGAGGATCCCTAGGGCTTATTAGTCACACATCTAGCCAAAAGAGTGAGCTCTAGATTCAGTAAGAGAATGTGCCTCAAAAATTAGTAGAGAGCACTGAGTGATTAAAGATACTCCACATCTACCACTGACATCCATATACATACATGCATACATACATACAAAAAAAGACATTATGATAATGATTACAGGGATAATTAAGGACACCATCCACCACATCCTTAGGTCCTCAGTGACTTACAGCAGCTTCAGATTTATCCCCAATCCTACTCAATGATAAATTGTAGGACAACAGTCCTTGACCAACAGCATCCTTCCCTTGACTCCAACTTCAAATTCATTCTCAAAGAGACATACACAGTTATGTACCATTTGTTAATGAGGAGACATGTGGAGAAATGAGCACTTATTGGACAATCTCACTGTACAAACATTAATCTCACTGGGTAAACATTACTGGACAATCTCACTGTGCAAACATTAATCTCACTGTGCAAACATTATTGGACAATCTCACTGGGCAAACATCAGAGTGTGAACTTAGACAAACTAAGATGACTATAAAGCCACCAGGTGGTATCACATGGGACAAGGTTGTATATGTGGTATGTTGGTTGACACTTCATTCTTCGGCAAATGACAATAATGATGCCATTTCTGCTGTAAATTTTGAAAGATGATGGCAACTTGGAGGCATTTTCTTATAAAAGACATCAAGTTACGTGGTACACTGGCATGCTATGCTCATTATACAGGCCAATCTAGAGAAGCTCATTTGAGATAGAAAATAAAATAGAATGCCTTAGCCTGATTTAGAAGTGGAAAACCAGAGGTCTAGAGAAACTAGGCAGCTTCAGCGAATGAATGAAGCAGCAGGTGCGAGAGAAGGGATCATGGGCACTGTAATGGCTAATCTTGATTGACAACCTGATGTGATGTAGAATCACCATGGAAACACACCTAAAAGTGTATCTATGAGGGTATTTCCTAGGGATTTAACTGAGGAGGGGAGATCCATTGTGCATGTGGATAGCACTGGTCCATTGCTAGGGCCCTGCACTGTGTTTCTTGACTGTGAGCTGCCCCATGCTCTTGCTGCCATGCCTTCCCCACCACGATGGACTGTCCCCTCAAAACCACAAGTCCAAGCCAACTCTTCCTTGCTTAAGTTGCTTTTGTCACAGAAATGAAAAAAGTAACTAATACAGGGAAGGAACTACTCCTGGCCAAGATAACCATATCCTATGAACTGGTGGCAGCTGTTCACCTCTGACCTGATTTCCCAATTGAAAGAGTCAGAGATGTGGACATGTATATGAAGTTGACACCTGTGTTAGTGTCTCAACAAAACAAGCCCACAGATCATCTCTTGCCTGGCGCTTGGTGTCAATCTGGGGCAGTAGTGGGGTAGGGGTGGTGTCAGTTCATTTTTTTTTCCTCCTGGTGCAGTGGTTTTCAGCCTTCCTAATGTTATGACCTTTTAATACAGTTCCTCATGTTGTGGTGACCTCCAACCATAAAATTATTTTTGTTGCTACTTCATAACTGTAACTTTGCTACTGCTATAAACCATACCTGTATTTCCTGATGGTCTCAGGTGACCCCTGTGAAAGGGTTGTGGGGCTGCACTTTGGTTGAGAACCACTGTCCTAGTGGATTATTTCAAGAACATGAAGAGAGCCAGAGATGTCTAGGAGATACTGTTTAATCTTTAAGGGCTACATGACCCAGCTGTTGGTTTCAAGGCAGGAACCATACCTCCAGGCTGAAGACACAGCCTGGGCCTCACTGGTTCTCTGTTCAGTTCTTCCTGAAAGCTCAACCTGAGCTGGTTCTAAGTATGCTGTGAAATTCTCAGGAGCAGTAGATCTGTGAGACTGAGGCAGGAGGGGAAGAGGGGTGCTGAACCCCAGTGAGCTCAAGGCCAATTCTATTTGCTCCTTCCCAAATTAAGGTCACAGAAAGCTGTTCACTGAGATAGTTGGATGTGGTGGCACAGGCCTGTAAACACAGCACTCGGGAGACAGAAGCTGATGGATCCCCACGAGCTCAAGGCCAGCCTGGTCTACACAGTAAGACTGGCAATAACAACAACAACAACAACAACAGTAATAAATCTACCCACAGGGAGAAAAGATTAGATCTATGAACCAGCTAGTTCATAAAATAGTTTTATGAACCAAAATCCTGGACAGTATGCTTTCAAGGGGGGGGGGGTTCAAAGGTAAAGCCTGGATGGTCCAGACCTTCTCCCTTTCCTCTGTGACTGCTTGGGTCTGGTAGAGTTTTGAAAAGAGGAGCAGGTGTCTGTGCTGGTTCCTACAGGAAGGGATCTAGCGCTCCAGATCTCCACACGGGCTCACAGACTCCAGACCTGTTTTAGTTACCCTAGAATAACAGCAATGACTCAAGCATGCTTGAGTGCCCACCCTACCCTCAGACAAAGGAGTTCTCCATGTGAAGATCAGCACACGGGGGTCCCTTTCCTTCTCCCCCTCTCTTCTGGTTTGGATAGCACAGGACTTGGTGGTTCTCTGAATAGCTACTCAATACTGTGTGTGTGTTGAGCATTTACCACGTGTCTGTTCTGCCTGGTGCTATACAGTGATGCCCAAGTGTATTTACATCACTGTCCCTCTTGAAAAGCAAGAAACTGAGCCTTGGAGAGGCAGAGCTCTCCCATATCTAATAAAAGGTAGAACTGGCATCTGAGCCCAGATCTTTTAGACTGCAGAGGCTGCATTTTTATAATTATTAATAAAAAAAAATGGGTTGTGTCGTTTGAGTCCTTACTGTGTGCAAGGTACTATGCTAGAGATTTTGTGTATTACATCATTTCAGCTAGGCTGAGGGCACTAAAGTTCAAAGAGGAGGCGAGACACCCAAATCACATAGTCAGAAACCAGCAGTCCTGGGCCACGCCCATCTTCACTTCAGCATCAACACTCATGTCTCTGAATGGGGTGGTGCTTTGTTTTTAACTTGACAATGGTGTAAACACCATTGTCAAGGGAGCCATACATTTAATTTTAAATTGTATCTTTCCCAAGGATAGCAATGTGTGGTTTGACAATACTGGGTTGTTGTTTGTTGTGTGTTTGAGGCAGGGTTTCTCTGTGTAGAGTCCCTGGGGGGGTGGGGTAGCAGGGCTATCCTGGCTATCCTGGAACTCACTCTGTAGAACAGGCTGGCCTTGAACTCACAGAGATCCCAAGTGCGGGAATTAAAGGTGCACACTACCATCCAATACTGTTTTTTTAATGCCATGCGAATGCAGTAAGCCACAGTTCCCAGTCAGCCTGAGATCACCAGAGAAAACCAACACTCCAATGAGAGGCTTCTACATACCAGCATCCAACAAATTCTATGAGATGCTAAGCATTCTGTTACAACATAGGCTTTGTGCTAGATAATTTTGCCAACTGTAGGCTGCTGTAGGTGTTCACAGCATATTCAAGGTAGGCGGGACATGGCTGCAATGTTGGTATGTTTAACTTAACCATATTTTTAACTTATCGTGAGTTTATCAAGGTACTGAGCCTCATGCCAAGCCTGCCTTCATTGGCTCATTGCCACTCGAACAAGATAGGCATGCTAACACCCTTACCCAAGCATCCAATTAAAATCCCAAGCAACATAGAGCCTTTTGGCAGCTACTATAGGCTCCACCTAGGCGAACTGCAGTCCATATAGAATCGGCATGTGTCTAAGCAACCATGAACTTGTCTAATGGTGCCTGCTGTGTCTGGCCTGTGCTTAGACAACTGGGAAAACTGCAGGTCCATGGCATTACATGGACAAAGCTGCAAGTATAAAGCGGAGCTTGGGCCTCTTTCCTAACAGCAGCCCTGCCACCCCACCCCCCAGGGACTCTACTCGATTTGCTCTGGTGCCCCCACTTGCCAATCTCAATGACAATTATCAGGGTCTTGGAGACAAGAGAGCCCCCCTACCGCCCCCTCCCCAGTCAGGGTACACAGAATCTTTCCAACTTCGTCAGGCAACTGGAATTTGTCCCACTTGTGGGAGACATGTTTTTACCACCAAAGTCTGGCGTTAAAGGCCACGGAGGGCCTTTGTCTGAGGAGCCCTGAGAAGGCTTTCTCCGGGCCCCCACAGACAATGAGTGTAACAGGGGACTGTGGGGGGCATTCCTGTTTCTTGGGAGATCATTCTCCAGAAGGAGCAGGATTTGCTTTTCACAACCTCTTTTCATCCACTCTGCTCCCCTTGGAAACTGCACATGCATTTGATTGGTTGGGGAGGGGGGCATTGCTATCTCTTTACAAAACTGCCTTAATTTTCCATGCTGGAGTTCCTGCTTCTGTCCTAGCAATGACATTTCTGCTTAGGAATTAGGCTGATCTCTTAAATTCTTCTAAAGACATGAAAGGTAATGTTTTCTAGAAAAACAGTCTTAACACTTTCATGGCATTATGCTGAATTATTTGCTCTTCCGTTTTATTTGTCTGATTGTTTTGCTTTTGATAGTCCAAAACTTTTGAATGTCTCCCGAGTGGCAGGTGCTAAGCACGAGGACTGGAGAATGACTATACCGAGGCCCCTGTGTTCAATGAACTCATGGGGAAACAGACACGTAAACAAGGCCACTGTGCAGCAGCATGTCCCGGGGAGGAGCCAGACAAAAAATAGAAATAATAAGCATTGTGTTGCCTAGTGGAGTTCTCACACGCCATCGCATCTCACAGCAACGACGATTTGGGGCAGACAGCCCTCTGTTAGCAGCCAGTGGGACCGGATGTAGAATGGAGGTGTAGCTTGTCCAAAAGACAGACCAGGAACAGACAACTGGGTCTTAGGACTATCCTCCCAGGCTCTGACCCACAGCACTTTCCTGTTCCTGACTTATCCAGAGTTAGAAGATCTGCCGTGAGCTTCTACTCCTATATCTGTCTATCTTTTAGGAGTCTGAAAAAAGTGTGTGGATGGGGGAAATGTTCTCCCTACATGGAATCTGAATTTGCTACACAGTTCTCCCAAATGATCCAGAGAAGGCCAAGTAAACAGTAAAGCTAGCCATCACTTACTAGAGCATTCTTTTGTCAGAAACCCCTGCAGGGAAACTTTGGTACTTTATCTCCTTTCCAACAGCTTTGCTGGGAGCTCAGGTTCACAGTCCAGGGTGTGAAATGCTGGCACCCCACCTGAATTAGTTAACATTTTCATGGTTTTTAAATACTACTGTGACCAAGGATTGTGCTAGAAACTCTGATGTGTAATGTTAACTCACACACACACACACACACACACACACACACACACACACACACACACACTGTGAGGTATTGTGACCCTCCTTTCTCAAGTGGAAAAACCAGTGCACAGAAAATCTAGTGCCTTTTCATCTGTTGTGAACTTCTCCTTGGTCTAACTGGCCACAAGCTACGATTCAAGCCGTGCAGAGCACGGTGTGAGCATTGTTAACACAGCCTTCTACATTTCAGAATCCATCACACATCTAGTGTGGCTTTTGCTTAATTCTACACAGCCACATGCTTTTTATCTCTTCAGTTGATCCACAGCTTTGTCACCTTAGAAGTACCCTATTCCATGACTGTAATCACCACCATGAAAACAGCTACTAGATTGTTCTCTTTTTGGAACTATTTTGATCGTTTACTCCTGCAAGTTTTGTTTTTCTCTTGGAAGCACTTAGACCTACTGATCCCTTAACTATTTGGATGACCTCTGACCCTTTTCTAAATGGAAGGGTGATTCTGTCTGGATCCCAAAGAGCTCTGGAAATAATTGCAATGATATAGGCTTGGCCAATAAGATCCAGCCGTACAGATCAATATCAGAAAATCGCCAACAGCACTTGCAACCATTTAGATCTGTCTGTTACAGGTTCTCTGTGTATTCTGCTCGGCCCCTTACATAACATTCAGCACTTTAGTAATTACAAGTTACAAGGTGTATTCCCCATAGAATGACAAAGTCTATGAAGGCAGCAAACACAGCGGGAGCTCAATAAATACTTGTTAAACTAAATCAACTGAGGTGGGCCACCACACTCTCAGCATTTCTCTGACACTGGATCCAGTGACATACGTCTGTGTTTCTGGCAGAGAGTACTCAGGCCTCTGCCGCTTTTGAAGCAGAGTTTCAGTGGTAATATTATGCCAAGTAGAAGCCAAAGACACAGAGATGCTTGGTGTAAGACTTGATCTAAGAGGACCAGGCAGGGACAGAGCCCCAGAGGAGGGCAAGGGACAAAAGCCAAGAGAAAGCTCAAGAGCCCAGATGAGGTCAAGTGAGCAATCCTTTAGCAGACATCTGGGGACAGGGACTAAGTGTTGTTCTGCCTCAGTTTCCCCAAGGTAGCACATCATAAGAGACCCGAAGCAGCCTATCTAAAGAAGCCACTGACCAAAGTAAAGGCAGTGCTATTGGTCAACAATACTAATGGCTGTATCTCTAATCAAAACTCCTAGCAGAACCGCCTTAATGGAAAGAGGGGTCACTCTGACTGGCACTTTCAGAGAGACTTCAGTCCATCGTGACCAGGAAGGCACACACCAGCAGGCGTGTGAGTAACACCTATTCCATTGTGTAGACAGGAAGCAGACTGCACCAGAGGCAAATCAAACCTTCAAAGGCCTGCCCCTAGAGACTACTGCCACCAGTTAGACCCCACCCCCTAAAAGGTTCCACGGTCTTCAAGACAACATTTCCACCTAGGGACCAAACTCTCATATGTGACCTGTGGGGGGACTTGTCACATTCAAACTGTAACACCAACTCTGCCTGAAAATGTCTTGGTGGGAAAAGGATAGCAAGTTGCAACCTCTTAGAGCTATTGATAAACACCGTGACTAAAAGAAAGGAGGAAACGGTTTATTTCAACTCACAGTTTATAATCTGTCATGCAGGGAAGTCAAGGTAGGCAAAAGGCAGACCCTGAAGACAGGAACTAAAGCAGAGGTCAGGGAGGAACTGACTTGCCAGCTTGCTTTCTTTTACCTTCCAGAACCAGCACACATAATATGCTGAGCCCTCCCACATCACTCATTAGTCAGGAAAACGCCACACAAACTTACCTATAAGCCAATTTGATGGAGACTTTCTCAGCTGAGGTTTCCCTCTTCCCAGATGACTCTAGCTTGTGTGAAGGTGACAAAACGTAAGCAGCACAGGAGCAATGAGGAACCCCAAGAGCACCAGCAATGAGCAGAAGAACCCACAGATGGCTGCAACAGGAAGGAACGGTGTTCCGCAGAACAGAGGCCAATGGTGAGGTAAGTGGGCATGGAGAGTGACCATTTTCCTCAAGCAAAGCTCTCCTTTGAAAGTTCCCTGCTGGAAACAGGAACTGTCTCTGGAGACCAGAGAGAAGTGAAACTGGAAGAGGCTAGGAGTTAGAATGGCTACAGTAGCCATGGGTGTGGTTCTTAATGAGAAAGCTTGGCTTTATATACATTGTTTTTTAAAGTCTTCGAGAGCTGGGTCAGAAATGGTCAAGGCAAGTCATACACCATTAACAGAACAGGTTCCAGCATCCTTTTGACACTCCCTAAGAGACCCATCCAAATGCACAAGGTCCTCCCTCACCTGGGCAGTTGACTAGTCACCATTAGGCTGTACTCTGTTTTAAGTCCTAGGTCTGTATCCCAGTCTATCAGATTTATTTTTATAAGTTTGCATAAAAGATCTGTGGTCTCTTCTTTGCTACATAGAGATATAAAACATATTTGAGAGAGGAGAGACATGTGAAGTCGACAAAGAACTACACTGAGTGCATGTAGTACTTACCTCAAGTGTGGCTTCTAGACTCTTCTCCTAGAATATTTTTCTTTATTTTCAAAGCTTTTGAAATAATGAATGTTTAATACACCCATAATCAAAAATGAAATTATAAAAACTGGCTTTTGTGGTCAAACACTTTGTTTAAAACAACAGTATTCATAATATTTAAAACATAGGAAGTACCCACTGTCTAAAACAAGTCCAGTGTCCACTGACAAACAAGATGTCATCTGTCTGTACCGTGGAAAGATAACCAGCTTTTATTTATTTATTTAACAAGAAAGGATTTCTCTGTGTAGCTTTGAAGCCTGTCCTAGAACTAGCTCTTGTAGACCAGGCTGGTCTTGAACTCACAGAGATTTGCCTGCCTCTGCCTCTCAAGAGCTGGGATTAAAGGCTTGTGCCGCCACCACCTGGCTGATAACCAGCTTGGAAAAGTAGGAAAAGTCATGGTCTGAGACATGGCTTGGCAGGTAAAGGTGCTGCTGCCAAGAACCCACAAGACAGAAGGACAGAAGGACAGAAGGAACCCACATTAGTTGTCCTCTGACCTCCACATGCACACATGGCACATACATGCCCCTTACTCCCCCCTACACACACACACAAATGGAATTTGAACTTTTTAAATAAATATGCTAAAGTAAGAAAATTATAAATGCTACAACATGATGTGTGTTTCCACACTGGGGAAATAGGCTGAACCCATGTTTCATGGCACCTTCTCCACTGTCAAAGACTCAGGGACCTGCTGGCTGGCAAGTACTTCAGTCTCTACAGCACAGACTCCCATTCCCATTCTCTTCCACCCACTCTGGATTTCACACATCAAATGCCTCAGTATTTCCCAAGTACCCCTAAGCCTTGTGTACATTTTATTCTCACATCATAAAATGCCTTCCACCACTGAGAGAGCTTCTACTTACCCTTCAAAACCCTCCCCAAAAGTCTTGCTTCTATAATAACTTCTCCAGTTTTCCTAGGCACAAGGCTCCTATACTCTTAGCATAGTATATCCCATTGTTTTGTCCCTTTTTTATAGCCATCTCTCTAGAAAACTATGAGTCAATGAAAGAAGGACATGAGAAATACACTTTGCCCTTGCCATGTTCCAATCCCACATGCATTAAGAATTCAACTAATAGACTGTATTCCATTCCCTGAAGCATTCCTACAAGTAACCACCTAAGACATGTATTAGGTGGCTCTACATGGGCACAAGAGTCCCGTTTCTAGACCCTCCATCTCATCTGTCAGCTGTGCTGAGGGAAACATGGATCTGCTTCACTCTGGACACGGAATCTACATAATCACAAAATCCATCACGAGGATACCTACACTCAAGCAGTCTACAAACACCTTAACCTTTACCACCTGTTAAACACCAGAAGAAGCTCTGCATGCTAGAAACACACAAACAAGAGACATCAGAGTTCTGATTTTGTTTGCATCCAATTTGCCATAACCCTGATTCAACCTTTTGAGGCTGGAAAGACAAGCATGAACTGCTATAGGCAGCTTTAGTTCTAGAAAAGAAAATAAATAAACACAAAAGGGAAATCACTGTGTAGTCCAAGTACTAGGGAATTCAAGTCAGCTGATCGACAAAGAGCTACTTGCCTGGCTATTGGATAGTCTGGAGGCTTACATGCAACCAGGGTTGAGTACCAAAGAGCCAAGGATGTGGCTATCCAGAGAAAATGCATTCTGGAAAGAGGGGAAACTGGAGACGTTGAGGAATCAGCAGAGACCAAGAGATCGGGAAGCGAAGACAAGAGAGGACAGACAGGCAAGGGAAATGGTGAGAAGAGCGAGGCTTTGTACATCCAGGCTAAGGACCCTTACTGAGAGACTCCATGGGACACTAAACAGAGGTCATCAGATATCGACTGTAGGAACATCTGCTAGATGCCCTGGGGGCAAACAGGCCATGGGGACAAGAGAAGAAGCAGGGAGGCCAATTAAAGTATGGCTCTCAACTAGGGGAAAGTTTGTCCCCTGGAAGTCATTTGGTAGTAGCTGGAGAAATGTTTGGTTGTCACAAATTGAGACAGGTTGGCCACTGAGATCTAGCAGGCAGAAGCCACATTATACAGCTAAGCTCCCTCAACCAAGAAAGACCCGGGTCACAACACCCATGAGAATCAATAAATTTGGAAGTTGTTGCCTCAACCCAGCAAGAGCCCATCGATGCCACACTGTGGCAGTGTGGAGAAGGAAGCTGGAGAAGGAAGGGAAGGGCCCCATGCTAAAATGGTCAAAGGGTTCTTGCATATTTCCTTAGGCTACTCTGGCCCTTCTCAATCCAGAGCACATTCCATGTTCAGCTGGCTCAGGGATAGTATGCAGAAACCGCCAGTTCTAGCCTTTGGGCTTTCAAATGCTCAGTCCTTGGGAAGAAGAAGAAGAAGAAGAAGAAGAAGAAGAAGAAGAAGAAGAAGAAGAAGAAGAAGAGGAGGAGGAGGAGGAAGAAGGAGGAGGAGGGGGGGGGGGGGGGGGGGGGGAGGGGGGGGGGGGGGGAGGGGGGGGAGGAGGAGGGGGGGGGGGGGGGGGGGGGGGGGGGGGGGAGGAGGGGGGGGGAGGGGGGGGAGGGGGGGGAGGGGGGGGGAGGGGGGGGAGGGAGAGGAGGAAGAGGAGGAAGAAGAAGAAGAAGAAGGAGAAAAAAGAGAAAAGAGAAAAAAAAAAAAAAGAGGGGGGGGGAAGAAGAAGAAGAATGTGGGCTAGTCAGAGATAGCTCAGTTGGTATAGTGTTTGCCTAGCATACATGAAGCCCTAGGTTCAACAAGACTAAGAATATATGAGACCCTGTCTTAGACAAAAACAAATACGAAATAAAATGAGCATAGATAACAGCTTTAAGAGGTCTGGAGAGACCTTTGGACTTAGTGGTTAAGAATGCTTACTACTCTTGCACAGGAAACAAATTCTGTTCCCAGCACCCACAACAGGCTCATAATTGCCTGTAACTCAAGCTATGGCCCTCTTCTGGACTCCTCACACACACACACACACACACACACACACACACACACGCATACACACACACACACGCATACACACACATACATACATACATATATACACACACATACACACACAAATAAATCTTTAAAAAATTAAATCTGATCTCATGACATGAGGTATCACCTTCTTGTTTTATGCTATGTACACCCATGCATATATACATGCATGTACAAGTATTTGCACATATGCAGATAAAGATTCCCTATGCCAAAGAAGAGAGTAAGTAAAATAATGTGACTGTAACTGCCACAGGTCTACAAGGAAAAAGAAAATATTCTGTTCTCTGCTGTACCCATCATAAGAGAGGGAAGGTATAGTAGGTACCAAACAGATTCATGGGAACTGAAAAGAAACAAGATTTCTGTTAAAGATCAAGATTCATAGGGACAACCAAGTTGGGACAGAGACAATAGTCCAGAATCAGTATGCATGTGAATGACAAGATGCCTCCCCAATCCCTGCATGTTACATACAAGAGAATGAGGAAAAAGGACACATAAGGGGCAAAGATTCACAATCGCGCTGGCACTGCCCAAGTTCCTCTGGATCTTAGATCATGATCCCAGAGGGAACAGTAGAGAATTCTCAGATTGGCCCAGATGTATCTCTATCATCACCCAGCAAAACAGAGACATGAAATGGAAAGCAAGTGACAGAAAAGGAAGGGGTATTTCCTGTGCCTCTGGGTTGTGGCCAAGGTTGGCTCATTCAGAGCTGCAGGAACCATGGGCTGTCCAGTTTTGACCTGCACTGTTGTAACTGGGCACCACTCAAGGCACCTTGACCATCCCCTACCACCATGTACACACACACCCCACTGTCACACACAAACACACCGCCAGGACATGGCTGTCTCCACATTGCCGTGGAAATTAGTAGTTGAGCACTGTGCTGTTGGTAATGACAAAACTCACACGTTCTAAGTGACCACAAAGCAGCACAGTAAAATTACTTAGCCAAAGTGGGCGTGCATTTGTTTCCCTGTGCCCATCTTCAAACAGTCTCCTGAGAAAAAACACTGAAGGAATCGGGGAATGGACAAAGTTTGGGAAGACTGGCCTGACTCTAGAGTTCATGCCCAGCACTGCCAAGGCTGTCAGGTGCACTGAGGGAAACAGGCCATTTTCATCTAGTTTATCCTAGAATTTTCAAGACCTATCGGAGCATACAACTATTTCCTCTCACCCCACACCTCTTACATCCAATTTCACTTGATACACTTCAGGAAACATTACCCCAAACACAAGCTGGTAGAATGAAACAACAAAGTCCAGTTCCTGGCCAGCCAAGATACTCTACAAAAACCAATGAGCTACCAAAAATGAGCCACTTCCCGGTGAACTGAGGCTGGGTCACCGCTGCCTGGGTCCTGTCTGAGGCCACAGGTTTTTTATTGTTTTTGTTGTTTGTTTGTTTGTTTTGGGGGTATTGTTTTTGTTTTTGTTTTAGCTCAGCATCTTAGAGACAAAAGCCCTGTTCCCTTCCCAGAAGCTACTCAGGGAAGGACTCAACTTCAGGAGCCCCAATCTCTCCCATCACTCCCATCCTACATACCCTCCCATCCTCCTTACAAAGCTCTGCCACCCCATGTACTCACCTCCCACCAGGGTGATGCACCCACTGAACAACACTTGGTTGCCCCTGAGATGGCAGGCACTAACTAGGCCGCAGCACCGAACCATGGACACTCAGCCCAGACTCTCTCTGAAGGAAGCCCTGGGCTGCAATGCCACGCTGCCTCCAGGGACATTTTGTCTTCCTGTGACAACGGAAGTTGGAAAGATTCCGTTTTGAACCTAGCTTTGCCATGGTTCCTGAGAAATCTAATGCAAATTATTTTATTTCTCTAAACTTTAGCTCTTCATCTAGAAAAGTGGTGAGTATCTTGCAGAGGTAGAGGGGTCACAAAAGAAAAGAAAAATACAAATTGCCTCTGTCCACTAAATAAAGCTATATAGCCCAAAGCAAGCCATGTAATAGCACGGAGTAGATGAATAAAGGAACTAACTGGAGAAGACAAATGATCACTAACATGTAAACTCTGTAAATTCAGGCAATGGCCAATATGGACTCTTAGATCCACTGAAGGGTGGCTAAAAGAAAATTTAACTAGATTGCACACCATTAGGACTTGTCAAAGACCCACTGGCTTCCAACACATCCCTCACCAAATCTCCACTAACAAACAGCAGAGATAAAATAGGAAACTCAGCAAACCAGGAGTATTTCTTTGCACAGTAAAGCGCCTCCTCTCAGTGGAATAGGAAGAATGATATTCTAGGCCAAGTGTTTGTGGCCTCCAAAATGCGTATGTGAACCTAGCTCCACCCCCGAGAGCTGAGGAACAGCTTATGGGCCCCTCCAGGTGTGACTGTGCCCTTCAAAGAAGGAGTTTTACCCCCGTGTGCCTATGCTCTGAAGAGGAGCCTGTGAGTACAATAGGAATGCAGCTGTCGACAAGCCAGGGAGTGGTCTCTCCCAGAAACCTAATTCGCTGGCACCTTGATCTTGGAATTGCCAGCCTCCTCTGAGGGAAAAGCCATGCAGCCGGTGTGCTTTGCTGAGGCAGCCCAGGCTAAGGGAGAGGTAAAGGACCCAGGCTAAGGGAGAGGTAAAGGAAACACTTCCCAGCCACTCTCAACTACTTGTGTCCTAAGCACACTGAAGAAGCAAAGATGGCCACATGCATTTTTGCCCTTGCGAGTCCATGGATGAGGGTCTAAACACTAGATTCTGATGAAGAGTAATGGTGCTAAGGGTAGAGAGTCAGATAGAGGGAGCTGTTAGTACTGCCTAGGAGAGCTGGGAAGGCATCTTGTTGAGAGTGGTCATTTGAGTAGACTTTGGCGGGGTGTGGGTTAGACAGACACGGGAGGCACTGGCAGAGAGCAAAGGCATATGAAGGAAGAGGTTGGTGGGAGAAGAGGAGGATGGAGCATGTGGGGGAGGGGGGCTTCTAGTGTAGCTATAAGACCACGGATCTATCCTAGAGAAGATGACAAAGATGAAAGGGGAAGTTGGCTGAGGCTCCACTCCAGGTTTTTTATAGACTTGAACTTAAAGGCTGCCTTGGCCTTATTCCACCAACATGTCTGGTTAGACAAGGTAGAAGTTCTAAAAGTTGGGCCATCATTTAAACAACCAAGAGATTTTGTTTGGGTTCAGCTTTCCTCCCAACAGTGGGAGAATTGCCCACCTTGGGCTTGCATTCCAGCCAGGCAATGACAAGCTGGAATACACAGCACTTGTCCCTCTAGAACTGTCCTTTTGGCCATAGACCCCACTATTCCCCACAGTTTCTCCATCCAGTGTGCTTTCCTTCTCATAATCTACTGAAATGCGTGTGCATTCTAAGGAGCCTCCAATCCTCCTAAGGAGCATGTGGGACACTCTCTGCAAGACTGAGCTCATTCTGGCACTCAGTTGCAAGGTTGTATTGTGGGGCTTTTCAATTTCCTTCTCTTATTTTATTATCGTTTTCCAAGGAAGGTCTTAGAAGATAAATAGTGATATATACATATGTATGTATGTGTATATACATATGAATGAATAAATGAACAAATAAGTAATATACATTCCTGCATGCTTATCCTCTATACCAGCTCTTCTTTCCACAATTTTTTTACTTTTACTATTAAAAAGTTATCCTAAAATGAATATGAGCATTCCTAAAGTCAATCAATCACAATGCTTCTGTTTCACAATTCTATTGAGTTGAAATGGAAACAGGAATGCCATAGTGAATGCGGAACAGACCATTATGTCTGGCAGTGAGATCAACTGGAACTCAGGGTATGGAGAACGCAACAGATTAGATCCCCGAGTGCTATCCGTGATCTCTGAGGGAACTGTGGAGGACAGGAGGGGTGCCAAGAAGCTGGAGACAGGCAAATGTTCTGATTTTCAAAACGGGAACGGAATGACAGCCTGCCAGTTTCCCGATGCAGAATGTAATTTCACTCCCAGGCAAGGTTTGCAAGCAGATTGTAAAGGGACACTGAGAAGCACCTAAGATAGGAAGTAATGTCTGTTTGTAGCTGGTGTGGGGGAACCAAGAACAGATCAGGGCAAATTCATTGTGTTTCTAACAAGACCACTAGACTAGGAGAGCAGACAAGTACAACAGACATGCATGGTGTAAGTAGTGAACAGTGCAAAGCGCTAATGGTACACCTGGGATACATTGGTAGAAGTTATTTCTGGGAGCATTAAAGGAGAGACACCTGGAATATATTAGTAGAGGTATTACAGGCAGCATTAAAGGAGGGGACGATTGTTGTCTTTCTTCTACCATATTGACAAAGTATTCGTAGTTAAATCTTCAGGTGTCTTTTAGGGAAAACTTCTTTGAAAACATGAAGCTTTCCTGCAGGTTACTGACGTCTATTGCAAGTAAAATTGAGAGATGTGTGTGGGCTTAAAAGTGGCAACAAAAGCCAGGCAGTGGTGCATGCCTTAAATTGAAGCACTCAGAAGGCAGAGATAGGAGGATCTCTGTGAGTTTGAGGGTAGCCTGATCTACAGATCTAGTTCCAGGATAGGAACCCTGTCTCGAAAAACGAAACAGAAAAACAAAACAAAACAAAACAAAACAAAAAAAAAACAGTGGCAACAAATGATTACACTTAAGTATAACTGTGCATTTGGGCAGAATGTGTGCCCTCAGATCTATCATAATTGTCACCACCCCTTCTAATGTTGTCAGTAAGGTGTGCCATCTGCCACAAATCATCTTCATTCCACCCTCCAAGCACTCCACACATTGGGATTTGCAGCCCAGGAAGCAGTAGACCTAAGGACTGCAAAGGACTGGGGGTATGGCTCTGTTGGTAGAACGCAGGAAGACCTAGGTTCAATCACCAACATAGCTTATATGAATCCAACATGGTGATGCATGCCTGTAACCTCAGCACTTAGGAGGCAGGAGTATCAGGAGTTCAAAGTCATCCATGGCTACATAGTGCAAGGCTATCCTGGGGTACATGAGAAACTCCCCATAACCCCCAAATAGACAAGTGAAGTAATGAAGACAGTAAATGGTAGTGGGCCTTGTTACCAAAGTAAATAAGGTTAACTACAGTCAGGGCCACACCCAGAGGCTCCCAACACCCAAATGTATGGGCAGTCCCAGAAAAGTGTCTACCCTGTTCTAAGAAGTCCCCAAGAAGAAGAAATTATAGAACCAATGGGTGGGTAATGCCATCTAAGAAAAAATTCTATGAGCCACAGCTGGTGGATGCTGTTTTTCATCCCTGGAATACACAAGCACAAGTATATAGTCAAAAAGATTGACTCAGGTATCTGGGGAGGCAAGAGAAGGCTTGAATCTAACAATATTTACAATGGAAATGCTATATGGAAGTATGCATCCTTTGTTAAGTCAGTAAATGCCTTAATCAGAGACAAAAAGGAGAAAGCCAACAGAGAACTCAACATTGTTTTGAAAAATCCTAAGTTGCCCTCACAAAAGTCTATGAGACCTGTTTAATGAAGTAGGCTGGTTTCAACCAACCTGGCCAAATGCCAGGAAGAAAGTAACTGGCACAAAGCTTTATTTTTCTCAGTTGGTCAAACATCCCTCACAGACAAGCCACAAAGGCAGAGGGAAGAAAATAAGAGGAAACAATGGGACGCCATCAAGAGGCTGCCAGTCCCCAGCACAACGCTGCCATCTGCTACTGACACCAATCCTTCAAGGGACTGTGTCAGCCAAACAATGTACCAGGGACACCAAGCCTGGGAAGATAATGGCCTTGCGACCTTGGGTAAGTCACTGAACACTGCCAGGGCTCAGCTCCTTATCTCTGAACTGGGTTAATACTAACCCTTTTGCATACTGTGCAGGCCAAGCATGGTAATGACTGGGACTGCCCCAAAGGCTGGAGGTCCCTGGGTATATCAATCCTCACCACAGTAATTAACAAACAAGGCTGTGAATGGAACCCAAGGCTTGGAACATGCTAGGCCACTGCTCTACCACTGAGCTACACACCAGGCCAACAAATAAAATGTTGAAAGAAAAGATTTCAAAGGGCTTCAGGTGTAGCAATCCTATGATCTAAGTCTTAAAGATGGGATACAGCTATAGAGGGAAAACAAATATTTAACCAAATTTAAATCAAAGAGACCAGAGCTTTTGGACCAGTTTCCTGAAGGAATTCATTATCATGGCCTGGTATTTGCTGGTTAGTCATTAAAATAAAGGTGAAAGGTGAATAGGAAATGAATTAGCTGGAGCACCTGATGCTCTGTGGGTCGTCAGGAGGGGCTGACTGGCTTGGTGGTAGCAACCCTTTAAAGAGAAGATAAGTAGATTTCCTACCAAGACAACTGTCCAAACATCCCCTTCTCCCGTCTGTCATAATGTTTTTATGGGTCTCTCAGTTGAAAAAAAAAAAAAAGTAGTCAATATAGTCTCAAAAAATACATAAACTCCTTAAAAAGTAGATAAACAAAATGGAAAAATCAGCTTTTGTTCTGAGTAGTTGTGTGAATCCCAATCTCTGGCAGCGTAAGGACTTGTTTCTAAATTGTCAGCAAGACTGATACATCTCAGACACTGCTTCTAACACTGAGCTAAAAACTAAGGAGGAGGTCAAGGAAGTGGAGAGATTTCTCTTCCTTTCACCCTGGGACCCACCCAGGGGCCATCAGCATGAGCCCTGGCCCAAAACTAAAAGACAAGGAAAACACAAAACCCCCCACCCTCACTGCATGCCTGCTCCCTCACAAAGCTTCCCCTCAATAACTGAAGGTTGAACAAGGCAGGGATGAGCCAGCAGGCTGCCTGAGGCCACTGACTTCCTGGGGCGTGGAGCCCTCAGGCAGCACTAGTAATAGGCGTGGCATCCTCAGGTCACTAGAACCTCAAAGCAGCTCACATCTACACAGCCTCAAAGCCAAGCCTCCACACCCACTGAAGATGTGTTTTGCCCACTCCATATGAAACCACAACACACCCTATGTCGCAGCAAGGAGAACCAAGGACCAGGAAAAAAAAAAAAAAAAATGGGTGCTTAGAGCCACAGCTGGGACCTCTCTCAGGGCACAGGCTCTGCAAAGGGGAAGCAGGGCAAGGTGCTTTCAGATCTCCCTGTGAAGCTGTGCTTAGAAAGCCCACCATCTGGCCTGAGGGCGGATGCTGCTTGCCTGCATTTAGCTGTACAACCGCAGCCCTTCTCTTCCTCAGCTAGCATGGATTTAGGGAGCGGCTTCTGCAGAAGTGTGGGTTCTATGCCACCAAAGCTGGAACCAGCACCCAAAGGTCATCTCGCTCTCCCAGCAGGCAGACTTTCTCCAGAACCAGGGGAGTCAGATAGCACCTACCAGTCCAGGTATTGGCTTTGAACCAAAGCCGATGACCCTAAACAACTGTATACAGAAGGACCAGCAGTAATACATTTTGTGCACAGAACTCTCTCTTTATGCCTAAATGCCTGCATTAGTCTGGATCAATATGTCCCATAACAGTTAATCCATGGCAACTCAGACCAGGCAAGAGATGCCACTTGACAAAGGAGGGCTGTTTAAAGATGCTGTGCCCCCCACAGCCCATACTCATGCATTTGAATTTCAGTCCAGGGAAGGCAGCAGAGGCAGAAACAACCACCCACAAGAGCCAAAAGAAGGGGTGGGGAAAGCAGATCAGAAAATATATACATAAATAGCAAAGGGCTTTCACAGTGGCAGTGAAGGGGAGGCGGCCTTGACTGTCAAAATGGCCTTAGAGTGACATATCGCTGCCATGATGATAGAGTGCCAGTGACACTCCTAAAGTCAGGCGTAGGATCTTCCTCACACACCTGCAATGCAGAGATTTCTGCCCTTTCTGTAATTCACGCTCCCAGCCCAGGCGCTATCTGCAGTGGGAGCCAGTCTGGACTTGTGCAGCTGCCGCTGTTCCTCCTTACAATAAGATCATTGCTGCAGAGCAACTTCTCACCAAGGCAAAGAGGCAAAGGAGGAGACAGCAGAGGGAGAGACAAGGGAAGGGAGAGAAGGCGAAGTCCCTCAGCCCCGCAGCTCACCTTTTATTTGGGCTTCATATTCGGCAATGATCTCTTTGTCTTTCTTGAACTTAGTTTGAGATGACATCTTCTGACGTGGCAAAAAGAACTGACAGGCTGTTTGATTTATTTCTCCTTTTCTTTCCAAGTCCTCTCCCAAGCTTGGGTAATCACACAGCGACAGTCGATTTCGCAGGTTTCAAGGCTAATCTCTTTCACTTGGCTGCAGAGCTGGGTAGAAATCCTTCTTCAGGGAGGAAAATGCTCTCTGCTGGCAGGGAAATGGCTCTGGTGGCTTCCTCTGGTCAGCTCCTCTTGCAAAAGGAGAAATCACCCTGGGAGTACCATAACCTGCCCCAGTTTTCCAGGATTTTTCTTCCAAAATAATAATAATAATAGCAGCCAAGAGCTCGAGCACACACACAAACACACTCACGAGTGCACACTCACCCAGACAAGCTTCCACGCAATTGTGCTGTGCACACACCCATTCACACCACAAGCGCGCACATACACACACGCATGCACACACACACTCCCTCACACACCCTCACTCACTCTCTCACACACACACACACCCGCTTGCTCACTCATACACACACATCCACAAGAGGCGCGGCGCCTCCTGGGTCGTGTGGCAAGCCTCCGGTTCTCTTTGGAAGGCTCTGCTAAGGAGATGGTCAGGTTGCCAAAGGACCGGTCATCTCTCATCCTCCCTCCGGTCGGTCGGCGCCTGGAGTCTGCTGTCCGGTAACGATCAAAGCCAGGAGAGGGAGATGGAAGTTTTCTGGCTGTAGCGTCTTAGCTCCTCCGGACCCAGGGATGGACTGTTCACCCGGCAGGGCTGGTGGAGCTCTCCCCCACTGCCCTCGTCACTAGACTCCGCCTCCCGGATTTTATAACAACTGACACATTGTAGCCTACAGGAGAGCTGAACTGGCTGAAGGAAAAAGGGGAAGAAACGTTTCACAAAAGGAAGGCAGCAGGAGGGGAGAAAAACAGGTTGGGAAGGCCTGGGAGGCTCCCGCAAACTCCAGCTTGTAGTAGTTGGGCTAGAGATTTTTCTAACAAGCACTGGAAGATTCTCTTTCATTGCGTGGTGAAAAACAATTCATGCCCTTAAACCTTCAAGCCCTTAAACCTTCAGTTATATGACAAGTTGTCACTCTGCCTGAGACTCTAGCAGAGGGCCTGATACATGCAGGGAAGGACACTAATATTTTTGGAGGAATTATTTGATGAGAGGGACAATGCCAGCTTTGTTGGGGGGAGGAGGGTAGGCAGACTGCAACCAGGTTCAGAGAGGGTCTGGCAGTACAATTCCACCTCCCTGTGTCTCTGTTGCTTTACCAGTAAAATGGGCTCTCCTTGGAGGCTCTTTTATGCACACTTTCAACAGATATATACCAAAAACCTACTCAGGGGCCCACTAAAATTACACAAGGCAAGAGGCTCCGTACAATGGCAAAGACAAGAATTGAACTACATAAGTGAATAATAGAAAGTGGTAGAAAATGACAAGTGCTGAGGAGGATAAAAAAAAAAAAAAGTATTGCAGAGTACTGAGACTTTGGGAGAATTGAGTAAGAACAGAAACTTAGCTTGGCCCACCCAATAACTGGACACATAGAAAGCTCCCTATAAATAGTGGCAATTATGGTTAACCCAGCATCCTAGGGGGTACATTCTGTATAAGTAACAAAGTATTTTCTCACAGGTAAAAGAGTGCAGATCTAGATGGCGGGGAAATTACTTAATCAGGATCCCCAGAGTTCCAACCCAGACAACAGAATCCACCAGTACTAAATGCTCTGTAGGAGTCTTCAGCATTTCAAAATGCCCAGTGATGCTTCAACATTTAGGATCACTCACCACAGGAATTCCACAGTGAGGCTGTCATAAGAGTGTCTTGACCCAAAGAGTTCCCTGAAGGAAATGTCTATCACTTTCTCAAAATAAGCATCATCTTCCACTTGTCTTTCTAGACTGATCCAGTGTGTGAGTTCGCTAGGGCTTAGAAATGAACAGGTTATCTACACTAGCCTCTAAGAGCTCCCCAAGAGAGAGGTGGGCGAAGTGAGACAGGGTCTTCCTACTGAGTGAGCAGTGAGTGAGCGCCCAGAACTGCCAAAGGGAATGTGGGAGCTGCCTGCAGAAGTCCACCTGGTGACTCATCAGGCTCATTATAGCTCTGGACCCAGAGACAAGAGGTCACAGAGTTCATAAACAGATGCCACAGCCCACATCCTCCTGCCTCACCCTTCCCAGGGACATGCTAGGGCGCTCGTAGTGTCATTAGAGGAAGATACACTCAGAGATTAGCCTCTCTGCCTCAAGCCTAGATTCTCAAAGAAAAATGGAGATAGTGTCCTATGCCCTGGAATGTGAATAACCAAATTCTTTCCTGTCTCTTCTATGAGACTGGAGCCTATAAGGCTGGATATGGTGACTCCGACTGCTCTTTGCCCCTACTGGGGGCAGGAACCCAGTAAATGATAGTTCTAACCATGATGAGAATTTTAAAACCACACATGCATATCAGAGACTCACACAATGGCACTGAACCAAGGAAATGTCCCAAGATGCCATATGACAATGAAGTAAAATGTTCCAGAAAACCCTGTTGAACACCAAGGGCTGAGTTTTTGTGTAAGAAGGATGGTGATATATAATCAGTCTGTGTGGACGCTGTAAATGGCCTCCATGCCTTCTCAGAACTTCATCTATCAAATGACACTCCCATGGGGACTCCACCAAGGGGGCCAAGCATCAGAGCTGGGAGCTTCACAGAGAAAGGGGAGGAAAAGGCTTGTAAGCCACAGCCACAAAGATGTCTCTATGCATAATGAACGTATATTGTTTCAAATCTTCTGTCCCTAGGAAGAGGTGAATGGCCTAGGCAGGGACCCTGGTCACTGTGACCTCATCTTGTTCCTTCCAACCTTCCCCACAACTAATTAGAGTCTGGGGTCACTCAAATGCCCTTCTACAACAACCCCCTCCAAATGGCCATTGTTCTTTGATGAATGGGAACCAATTGCTACTGCCAATGTTTACTCTTCAGAGGGCAGTAACAGAAACCAGATTCTCCCCCCCCCATAAATTTGTAACTGAAAAGGGACAGTACAAAATGATTTAATCTGTGTCCCACCCCCATCCCAACCAAGTATTAGAATACCCCTGGAAATATCCTATTTCCCTCAGTTCATTTCCTGAAGTATGCTGAGAGTTATTTTATCATCATTATTATTAATATTATTATTATTATTGGTGTGTGTGTGTGTGTTTGCCTGCATGTATATAAATGTGTCATGTACATGCAAGGAGGCCAAAACAGAGTGTCAATTCTTTAGAACTGGAGCTGTGAGCCACCATGTGGGTACCAGGAACCAAACCTGGGCTTTCTATTAGGACAGCACTTTGAATCACTGTGTCAACCTTCTAGCCCCCAAAGTTACTTTTTAAAAAATGATTTATTTACTCTTATTTTATGTGCCTTGATGTTTCACCTGTATGAATGTCTGTGTGGGGTGTCAGAGTTTCAGACAGTTATAAGCCATGTGGGTGCTGGAACTTGAACCCAGGTCCTCTGGAAGTGTAGCCAGTGCTCTTAACCACTGTACAGGGGAAAGCCCAAGCACTCCATATAGATTTTATAGAGATGGGTCCTTACTAAGACTCATTAAGTCTAGTGATATAAACATTCTTGTTTTCAAGTTGGGGAAACAGAGGCACAGATCAGAGAAGCAATTCACCCAGGAATGCAGAGCTAGCTAGTAACTACACCCACTTTGAAACTCATTGAAATGCAGGTCTGACCAATATCAAGACCCAAGGAATTAACCAAAAGAGGAATTGTGGTAGTAATAATGACTGTCAATTTTTTAGACAGCTTTTCATTCTATGATTGTGTTTGTCTTAATCATTTCAAGTGAAAGTTTTCCATAAACAAATTGGAGGTTAAAAATATAAGGAAAACATCACAAATGATGGTAGGTGTGGCTTAAACTACAATCACCACGATAAAACACAAAACCAATCCAACCGGTTTTCTTCTCCTGGTAGGAAAAAAAGAAAAAGGAAAGGGTGTGTGTGTGTGTGTGTGTGTGTGTGTGTGTGTGTGTGTGTGTGTGTGTGCTACATTTGAAGGAAGAGTGACCAGAATAGTTTTTGGTTTAAGGCAATTTTATTTTTCTGGTCAACCAGAAACACTCTCTGCCCCAGGCTCAAGATGACTAATTCTGTAACATTTTTCCATACTGCTACCAGCTAATGTATCTACAGCCAGTTCAGAGAAGGCCAGAAAATCCTGGCCTTCAATCTTGGCTCAGCAAATGGAAGCAACAGCATAACTCAGCTAGCTGGTGATAATGGGACTGTGGGTATAGCCCAGTGGTAGAGTGCTTGGCCAAGCCCTGGGTTCAGTCCCCAGCAACACACACACACACACACCACGACAGCATGCCTTGTGTATATACACTGCTTATTATTCTAGAAAGTTCTTTGACTTCGTGGTGTCTTACTTGGCTCTGCAGTGACCCTGAGAGCAAATGGGCTATTTCATATCTCTTCTGATATAAAATGGGTAAGTAGGTGAAAACTTTGATGAAGGAATTATTCTATAACCCAAATATAAGGTTGACTTCCCTAACTGTCTCAAGAGCTAGAAAAGTCTGACAGATTCAATTCTAGAACAAATTGTTTCAAAATTCTGCCTGGCAAACCACCATAAGCCGTAAGGAGTGTCACAGATTGAGCAGGATAGCCAGAGGGTAGGAGGAGTGCTGGGAAATGCTGCTTTGGGAACTGACAAGGAAGTCACACAGGCCCTCACAGCAACTGGTCTCACCCATAGGAGGCCTACACAAGGCAAGTCACCCCAAACTCTGATCCAGATGGCTCAGATGATCCCCAGGCTCTGCTCTATACTGAAGAACTGTGTGCTATTGATAGCTGTGAGGGAGAAAGGAGCCTTTCTTCCTTCATTCCTTCCTTCCTTCCTCTCTCTGTTACGTTTTGTTTTGTTTTGTTTTGTTTTGAGACAGGGTTTCTCTGTGTAGCCCTGGCTAGTCTGGAACTCCCTCTGTAGATCAGGCTGGCATCGGACTCAGAGATCCACCTGCCTGTGTTTCCTGAGTCCTGGGATTAACGATATGAACCATCACTTATCAGATCTTTTTATATGGTGATGACACATTTTGGAAGTAAACAGAGGTGATGGTTACCATTCTATGAATGTGCTAAATATCCTTTGATAGTTACTTTTTAATTTTTATTTTATATATGTTGGTGTTTAGCCTACATGTATTTCTGTGTATTGTATGTGTACCTGCTGCCCGCAGAGACCAGATTAGGATATCAGATCCCTTGGAATTGGAGTTACAGATGGTCATGAGCCACCATGTGGGTGCTGGGAACTGGACTTAGGTCCTCTACAAGAGCAACCAGTGCTCTTAACCTGTAAACCAGCCCTCTAGCATCTGTGGTTAATTTTCTATATTATGTATTTTTAGTTAGTTAGTTAGTTAGTTAGTTAGTTAGTTAGTTAGTTTGGATTTTTGAAACAGGGTTTCTCTGTGTGTAGCCCCTGGCTGTCCTGGAATTCTGTCAACCAGGCTGGCCTCAAATTCAGAGATTCACCTGCCTCTGCCTCCTGAGTGCTGTGATTAAAGGTTTGTGCCACCACCGCCCAGCTATATTATGTATTTTGCCTCAGTAATAAACAAACAAATCAGTTCTTCAAGTGTATGAGAAAAACATCAACAGCCTAGAGGGAAAGTCAAAGAAGACTGTGATTGACAGTCCACAGAAAGAGAACTAACACTTCATTCATGAGCATTCTCTATCAGACATACATAGATTCAGCGGCTTTAACTGGGACAACATGACATTCTACCTTTCTCTAACTCTGAATCTAGTGGGGTGTCAGGCTTTCCCCATACAATGGTAAAGATGACCCCAGCCCTCCCACTCCAGCAGTCTAAGCTCTCTCAGCCTGGCAATCCCAGCAAGGAAGAAAAAGTTCTCCCTCGGAAATTCCTGTAAATAACCTGGTAATGGTCAATTAACACAGGCTAGCCCTGAAACATGGCTTATCATGGCCAAGGAGTTGGAATGTTCTACATAGTGAACCCCAAGACTATAGAATAAACTGCCCCGGTCAATCAACTTGGCCCCAGAGGTGGAGTGAGCTTCCAAAAGAGTTTTGATCAAGGTGCCATTCCAGAAGGCAAAAGAGTCATAAAAATCAACATCTTGTCTGCTAAGAGCTACTATGAGACAGGAAGAATAGACCGGTAGCAGAAGTGGCACATGTGTCATGATGTCACCTAATTTTGATGTTCCCGAAGCACCTTCTCATCTGAGGCCACAACCTTACCCAGGCCTGTAGATTAGACTACTCCCTGTTTACAGATAAGGAGATTAAGGGTCAGACATTCTGTAGCTAATAAAGGGGAGATCCAGGCAGGAAATCAGCACATCTGACCCCACACTGATTTCCTGCCCACCCTCCCCACTCAACACACATACTAGGCACCAGCTGAGAGACACCTGGATACATACTCAGAAACCCAGAGTCCTGGGCGCATGCTCTGTTACGAGCCCTGCTGCCTGGAGCAAAGGGCAAGCAGGGCTGAGAATGCTGTTCAGTTGGTAGAATGCTTGCCTCCTGTGCCCAAACCCCAGGTTCCATCCCCGCATTGCATAAACCGGAAGTGGTGGCACATGCCTATAATCTCAGCACTAGGGATACAGATGTAAGGGAATGGGAAAGTCAAGAGCATCCTCAACTGCATAGTGAGTTTGAGGCCAGCCTGAGGTAAATAAGACCCCGTTTCAAGAAAGGAAAGAAGAGAGGGAGACACAGAGAGAGGGAGAACAGCACTAAGTAGTGCACAGGCCTTTAATCCCAGCAGAGGCAGGAAGCAGAGGCAGGTGGATCCCAATGAACTCCAGCACAGCCTGCTCTGCAGAGCAAGTGCCAGGGAGGGCAGCCATAGCTACACAGAGAAACCCTGTCTCAAAAAACAAGCTAAAAAAATGGGGGGGGGGGAATGGAAGAAAGGAAGGAAGGAAAGAGGAAGAAAGGAAGGAAGGAAGGAAAGAGGAAGAAAGGAAGGAAAGAACTTGAGTCAGATAAGATGTGTGTTGTTGAGCTGAAAAGGGCGGGGCTCTGAAAGCACTGCCCTGCTGTCTCCCTGTGTCACATCAATGATGTCATCCTCTAGGTGCTACTGATGTCCTTCTTTCTTCTCAGGAAAGAAACTGCCTCCCATAGAACAATCATCAGGAAAATTACCTCCCTCTGGACTTCACTGTCTTTGGATGCCAAGATCTCCACCAGAGGTCTCTCACCAGAGCACCTTCAATAGCTCCCTACTGGCTCATCTGCCTCTGTTCTTGCCTCCCTATTATCCCCTTAATCCAGGAGCCAGACCAGTATGTGTATCAAATCATAACATTTCTCTTGTGGCCTCCACTTGGAATTGAATACATAGTCTTCCTCCTTGGCCCTCATGGCTGAGCCTGTAACCCCATATCATACCTCTTTCTTTCCTCCTCCCTGAGCCCTGCCCTCCATATGTATGTATGTATGTATGTATGTATGTATGTATGTATGTATTTATGTATATGTACATGTATACGTATGCATTTGTACATATTTTGTTTTTCCTGGAATGCTCCAAGTATTGGCTGCTCAAGATGTTCCTGAGACCTTTGCTGGTGTCTTCTCAAAAAGTTATGTCCTTACTGTTGTTCTTTTGCTGCCACTTACTTCTTTCCAAATGGCAACTCTAGCATACCTTTGTGTTCTGACTTTTACATTGCACAACAATATCTGAAGTTTACTACTGCTACATTTGTTCACATAGTAACTGTTTCCAGACTCTCCATCTCTTATCCCCACCAGGCCAACATGTCTAAGATAATTTTGTGTGATGGTGGAAATGTCCTATACCTGGTCTGTCCTCTGTGATATGATTCAGGGTATCTACTGAGTACTCTAAACACAACAGATTTGACCACAGAATGAACTTTCATTTGGATTTTGTTTTTAAGGACTTGAAACGTAAAGATACATACATACATACATACATACATACGGTGGTTTGAAAGAAAATGCTCATAGGGAGTGGCACTATCAGGAGGTATGACATTGTTATACCTTGTTAAAGGATATATGTCACTAGGGGTGGGCCTTGAGATTTCAAATGCTCAAGCCAGGCCCAGTGTCACTCTCTCTTCCTGCTGTCCAAAGATCCAGATGTAGAACTCTCAGCCCCTTCTCCAGCACCATGCCTGCCTGCATGCTGCCATGATTTCTACCATAATAATGGACTAAACCTCTGAACTGTAAGCTAGTCCCAATTAAATGTTTTCTTTTATAGGAATTGCCATGGTGGTGGTATCTCTTACCAGCAATAAAACCCCCCTAGCGGTCCCCTAGCAGAGCCACCATAAGATGTAAGGAAGCAAGGGCCATGTCTATGGTTGTCTCCCCTACAACAGTATCTAAAATGTACCGTTTAAATGTACCATTTGCTTAAAAACATGTCCACACTGAACAAATATAGACAAACGAAACCCCATGGGATTTCTGCTTGGTTCTCTTTCCCACTGTCACTAAAGGCTCTGCACCCCCATATCACCATCAGCCCCCAGAGTTTCTTTGCTGCACTGACCTTAGGTATTTGGCAGAAGCACCAGGTGCCAGGGCAGCAGAGTCAATTACTCCCTCCAATGCACTCCATTTAGAGCCCAACACTCCCTGTGAGGAGGTGGGTGGTAATGAGGCCTTACCAGGCTCCAGTAAATACTGCAGCTGCTTCCTATCTAGTCATCTGGGCTTTATGGAATGTGGAAATGGCTGGGCCTATAAATCCATGTGAATCGTTCTATTCGTCTACTCCTCCTGCTCCTCTGTGTAATGTTGGAAGGCAAGAAGAGGCAGAATAAGTCAGTGTCAGGTCAAGAGGCTGAATTCAATTAAAATTGTTTTTGGACTCAATTGCTTTAGGAAATGAAATCAGCATCAGGCTGAATAATATATTTTTTTGCATGTTAGGGTCCCTCCTGGGTTCTCTTTAAGCAGAAAGATAATTCAGAACAGACGCTAAATCCAGGTTTATGTCTGCCCTGTGAGGATTAGGGCGTCTACATTATCCCACAGTGCTAAGACCAAATTCCTTGACACCACTATCCCTCCAGCAGCCCTAACTGATGACTGAGAAAGAGTCAACCCCAAAGGCTTCTAGAAAGTACCTTATGAAATCGTGCCCTGGGCTATATAGGGAAAGAGTAGACACAGATATTTCAAGGAATCAACTAGGATGGAGAATCCCAGAGTGCCGAGGCAACTGGTTACGAGACAGGACAAACTGAGCTCAACTCCACAAAAATGGCTCAAAAGTTATGCTTCCCAGGAAAGCTGGGTCTTGTGACAGATAATAAGCATATGAAGGGGACCAGTGCTGAAGATGGGAAGGGAACTCCAGCCTGTCCCAAAAGACTGCAGTACTCTTCCGGGCCAGGGCTCTTCTTAGAGCAGTTAAACGTGACTACTGTTTTCTGTGGCACAGCTCTGAGAATTGCCTGTGCTGTGATCTAGCGTCCCATAGCAAAACAGCTTTTTCTCAGGGCTGAGTTTTACCTGGGTTTTATTTCAAGGGCTTGAGATGTAAAGAACCACATGTGACCCAGGGTCGATGCACTGGACACTGAAAGGAGGCGGGACCAATACTGTGATTATCCCCACTAGACCAGTGCCTGACATGTAGCAAGTTTCGAAATAGCATTTGTATAGGGAAGTTACAGTGTATTTTTTAAAATGTGTGTAGGCTTAAAAAAAGAAAAGAAAAGAAAATACGGGTGAAGAAAGTCATAGAAAAATAATTTATAAATAATAAGCTAAAGTCTTTAAAGAGTAAAGATGAAAAATACACAGTCTGTATCCTATCTAGTGTTGTGTTCATTTTTAATTGTTTGAATGCTAATGAACAGGAAATGACAGCTGCTGAGAGATGATGGATTGTGGAAAGGACTGCTGAATTAAACCTAACCAGTCCAGATACTTTAGGAACTCCTCAATTTTAATAAAAGTCAAATGTATTGCTTTCGGGGAGAGGTTATGCTTTTGTTTCCACAGAAAACTTATGGCTGTGGACTTGTTCAAGGTTAAAGGGGATCAGGTTTGATCTGGGGAGATCCCCTGAAAATCCTGGCTACAGACATAAAGAAATGAACCTAAAAAACCTATAAGACAGGTGATACTTTATCTGCTCAAACATAAAGCCAAAAATCATCTTTGGCTGGTTGTGTACAACACACAGTCCATACATACGTTAATGCATAGATGTATGTTACCTTTGAAAGATGGTGTGTTTTCAGAGCAAGAGAACCAGACACCAATGAAAATGGGTAGCCCAAGTGATCCAGCCTCTCAGAGTGCCTCTGTTGCAGTTTCCTCAGAGTTCTGCATCTAGAACAGCTTCAAGGCTGCTGGCTGAAAAGGTCCAGCCTCACAGACTACTCCAGTCAGACTTCAGATAAGCTCATAACACAAATACTAGACAACAGCCAGCTCTCCCAGGACTTGACCAATATCTCAATTTTCTCAGGATCCCTTACATATTCCATTACCCCCAGACAATAGGAAGTACTCTAGAAAATACAATGCCCATATTCCCAAGAGATAGGGTGGGTGGTTTTTGGCCATTCAATGGGTGATGGATGTTTGTCATCATTTAGGGAAGTTGGTTACAAATTATTACTGGTCATAGTTAGGGAGAAAGCTGAACAAAGGTTCAGGGATCTCTTTCTGAAGGGAAAAAGGGGGAATATAATATAGAAATGATTGGATAAAAAGGTGGATTGTTGAGTATACTTTTGAACAACCACTAGTCTCAAATATTTTACATTGGTATGGAATTTTGTGTATTGATACAAATTTAAGGTTATTTTTGTTATACTGCATATATTTTTCCATTCTTGTTTAAGGTATTGTACCTAAACAGCTTATTTTAAAATGTAAGGTTTTAGTCCTTGAAACTTTCTAGGATAATACAGATTAATAGTCATTTATAATAATCAAACTTATAGTTATGTAAGGTATATTTTCAAGGTCATACAGAGATATATTTTAGATAGATAGGTGATGTCCAAATACTTCAAAGATCCACAAAATATGACATTTGAATTTTTTAATAATATAAGGCTTTCCATAACAGTGAGACATGTCTGCTCTTGGCAGTACCAATTTACTTCAAAAAAGGATGATTGCCATCAAAGAACCTCCATATGGAGTTTGTGTGTGTGTGTCAAAAGCTATCCATTTGAACAAGAAACTACCCTTGACTCAACTGCTAACAGTATGCTGTTCAAACTGAACAAGCAGGACACATAAGAAGACAACTGCCAAACTTTGCCAAGACAAAGTAGGACGGTCCTTCAAAATCCCTGCTTCACAGAAGAATCTGTCAGATATTCTAGGCCTATAGACCAAATATGGATGCTCCAATATTGTAAAGGAACCTTGGGTGACTGTCCAGACAGCCAGCTGTTTCTGTCATTACATAGTTTTGGAAGTTGTTTGCTTTGTACTTCCCTGTTTACTCAGGTAATACCATATCCTTCTTGGGTCTCTGATGGAGTTAAAACTACATAGTTATAGTTACAGTTTTCCTTGTTATCAAATTCAGGAAAGAAAACTCACAAAAATTGTATAAGATTGAGAGAAATAAAAGCTCAACTTGTTTATCTACACTGGGGTACATACATTCATTAATTGTTGTTACATACAAATATGCATATACGTGTAGGTACATAATATATATCTCAAAATATAATCTATTCAGTTTGTATAACGTTACTTGTATGTTTTAGGACTGACCATTTGTTACTAGATAACCAGCTGCTGTGCTCTTTGCTGGGTAAGATTATTTCTCCCCATCTAAGTCTTCCTTAGTTGCCTTTAGTTTGATGTGTAGGGTTGAGGCCTCCCATTATTTCCCCAACCACTTCAGCATTTCTGTTGTTGTTGTCTTTGTTCAGCTCATGTTTAGATAGTCATGCTGGTGAGGCTTTCTGAGCATAGCTTCTGATATTCTTAGGAGACACAATCTCACAGAAAACTTACTGATCATCTGCATTGTATAACCCTTCTGCCTCATCTTCCTCAATGATCTCTGAGCTTAGATGAAGGTGTTGTATTGTAGATGTATTCATTGGGACTGCAGCTGACAGTACAACAGTATCTGACATGTACCATGTGGTTGAAACATGTTTAACAACTCTGCATTTTTATTATTTGTAGTTTTCTGTAATGGTTTCTATATGTTACAAAGAGAAGTTCTCTTGTTGAGGGTGTGAGTACTACATTTATGGGTTTAAGGAAAAAAACTTAGAATGTAGTTAGGGATTGTGCTGGTTTAATAAAGTGATGGTTGTAGGTTTTTCTCCAAGATCCATGACTTTACCAGCCTTGGGTAGTTGGCTAGGTTTCCAGTACCAGGCATGATTTTCCTCTTGTTGAGCAGGCCTTAAGTCCAGTTAGAGAACTGCTGATTATAGCCAAGGTGTGCATGCCACTACTGCACCCTTAGGGTTATCATGCCATGCTGGCTATTGTCGGTCATAGACATCATAGCTGGGTACAACTGTTGGTTCCTTCCCTCATTTAGAAGCTTTCAATTCAGAGAGGAAGCTTTCAAATCAGTTCCAGCTCAGGAGCCTCTGGACTCTGCATCTGTACATGGTGTCCTTCATCATTAGGAATTTACCTTAAATCTCTGGGGAACAACCAAGGGCAATAACAATAGTCTGTAAAGTTTTGGAAGTCTCTTGAACAACCTTGACCACATTCAAAAGGGGGCTTCCAAATGCAGAATTATTAGTATTATAGGTTTTAATAATTATTTGTAATGCCATGTAATATTACTTTGTTATATTTAGTGTTGATAATGAAAGTGTATTGCTAGCTGGACATGATGGAGCATGCCTTGAATCCCAGTACTTGGGAGGCAGAAGCAGGTAGATCTCTGTGAGGCCAACCTGGTCTACCTAGTGAGTTCCAGGACAGCCAGAGCTCTATAGAGAAAACCTGCCCCACTCCCACATAAACCAAAAAAAAAAAAAGTGTATGTGTTTTAAAATCAATTTAAAACACGTGTAGGGCTGGAGAGATGACTCAGGGGTTAAGAGCACTGGTTGCTCTTCCAAAGTTCTGAGTTCAATTCCCAGGAACCACCTGGTGGCTCATAACCATCTATAGTGGGATCTGATGCCCTCTTCAGGCATTAAGTTGATAGAGCACTCATATATACAAAAAAATTAATACTTTTTAAAAATATAGGTAAAAAAATACATCAGTGTATCAAAGTCAGTCCTATCACATATAAAATTAAAATTCATACAAGGCTAAGCTATAGTGATAAAAAGTCAAACATGACTTCTATAGAGACAGAAGGGTCTACCAGAAAGGGTCATAGGGAATAATGAGTAAGAGGAATGCTTATCTCGATGGGCATACTATAGTAGTCCCTCAGGTTCATATATCTAGAAACTAATAAAATTGTATAAGCTCTATACATTTTTCTATGTGAAATTTAACTCATTAGAAAAACCACGGTGGTCAGCAAAAGTGTCACATATGCACAGCATAGATATCACAGTCCATACATCTACGTAACAGCTACAGTTTTAAGCATGCAAAATTGACACATACATAAGAATGCTGACCAGATGATAGAAGGGAGACTTGCAGTCTAATAACACTTCATTTCTACTTTTGCTGATATAGTATCATTTGAGCAGTGATTTTTGTGTGTGATTTTTTTTTTTTAAATCAACTCCTTGTTGTTAGTGCTGCTGGTGTTTTGTGCTACTGTTCCAGGAAACTCTACACTTCTGACATCAATCATTGCAGAAAACAAAAGCAAAGGATTGGCAGAGGGAATATGAGTGATATGCTACCCAGGGTCTCCTTTGTTCTGGTTTGTTATTATTATTGTTGTTGCTTGTACATTTGGACTAAAACCCTCACTTTCCCAAATGTCTGAAGTGTTGGCTGTCAGAAGTAGCTAACTCCAGCTCCCCTCAACTCAAACATGGCCCTGAATCCAGGTGAGCTATCTGACCCAAGGGATAGAACTTCCTTCAGCAGCCTCTTTCAAATGATGTCCAAACAGAAGACTCATACCTAGGTTTGGGTGATACCGAAGGACCACCCCAATCTCAGGAATTCCTGTGGGACTGGCGGTCAGCTGAGAGAAGTCCCATGAACCCGCACACATTTCTAATATGGAGATGGGACTCTAGTGTAGGACAATTGGCCATTTCTTAAGGTTGGGTTTCTGCTCCATGACTGGTCTGGCTAACAGGGCAAAAGGATGCAGAAGCAAAACCATGACAGCTAAGGCGAAAGAGCATAAAGTAGCAGAAGGCATTGCAATATATGGGTGGTTTTATTCTTCTGCCCTGCCTCCTAGAACTTTAGTCCATAGAGGGTGAGTTAAGAAAGACTATACTGGGACTGAAGAGATGGATGGCTCAGAAGTTAAGAGCACTGGCTATTCTTCCAATGGACCTGGCTTCAGTTCTCAGCATTCACAGAGTGGCTCACAACTATCCATAACTCCAGTCCCATGGGACGTGATACCTTCTTCTGGCCCCTATGGGTACTCCATGCACATGGTGCACGTGTATGCAGGCAAAACGCCCATATACACACAAAATAATAAAATAATAACTTTTTAAAAAAGCTATACTTAAGTAGTATTTCCATTATTACCACAGAAGTTTACTGACCTTGTCGAGTACCTGAAAACATGGGAAGGAAACACAGCATTCTTTCCTGAGCATGAAGCCACTGCCGATGTCACTTTGTCACAACAGCTACATGCCATTGACGAAAGTCCTTCCCTTTCTCTGGGAGAACAAGAAGAAGGTGCCATATGAGTGTATCTTTCAAACTAGAGGGGGAAATATGTCCTAAGAGTAGCCAGCATCATAGTACACAGGGAAAACCTGAAAGTGTTTTGTCTAATATCTGAAAAAGACACGTTTTCCATTACCTCCATTCCTTTCTCCTTTTGTAAAAATTTATTTTTACTTTATGTGTTTGAGCATTTTGTCTGATTGTGTCTGCATGAGTACATGCATACAGTGTCTGTGGAGGCCAGAAGAGGTCATCAGTTACAGGGGAACTGGATTTACAGTTAAGAGCTGCTGTGTGGGTGTTGGGACTCAAATCTGGATCCTCTGGAAGAGAAGCAAGTGTTCTTAAGCACTGAGCCTTTTCTCCAGCCCTCTTCACTCTACTTTTTATTTATTTTATTTGTTTATTAATTAATTAATTCATTCATTCATTGATTTTTTTTTTTCAAGACAGGGTTTCTCTGCATAGCTTTGGAGTCTTTCCTGGAACTCTCTCTGTAGACCAGGCTGGCCTGGAATTCACCTCCCAAGTTCTAGGACTAAAGGCCTGCACCACCACTTCCCAGCCCCTCCACTTTTATTCAACATAGTACTTGAAGTCTTGACGAGAGTGCTAAGACACAAGAAAGAAAGAAATTCGATTTAAATTGCTAGAGAAGTCAAATTGTCCCTACTGTCATGTAAATATCATATGTTGACAAATGTGCCATTGGAACTTGAGGAAATTATCCCTATTTTCAGATTATATGAGCCTACACTTAAAAGAACTGTAAGAGTGTGCCAGAAATTCTTAGATTTGACAAACTCTTTTAGCAAAGACACAACAATCATCTGCTTTTTCACATACCCATATCAAACTAACCACAAAAGAAACCGGGAGCCGGGCAGGAGATCCCATTCACAACAGTTTTAAAAGGAATAAAATTTCAAGGAATAAACTTGACTTCCACGACAAAAACTTTAAGACACTGAAGAAATATTTTTTTATTTATTTATTTTTATTTAATTTTATATAACAAAGTCCAATTAAATGAAAACAAACATTTATACACAATATTTGGGAATTTGGGTGTCGTTCTTTCCAAACTACTTCCTGCTGGTAAGGGGCGCTGTCTAGGGGGATTCGAAGAAGACTGAAGAAATATTTGAAGAAGTCAATGTAAGTAATCACCTGAGTGACACAGCTTATGGAATGTGAGAAAATCCTTGCCAACTACATATTAGTCAGGGCATTAATATCTAAAATTAATGTTAATAACTAATATCTATAACTCAAAGATTAAACACCCCAAAGCAAATCATCCAATCACTAAATGGCTAGAGCTGGCAAGAGAGCTCAGCAGGTAAAGGTGCTTGCCAACAAGACTTAAAACGTAAGTTCAATCCCTGGGGCCAACATGATAGAGGAAAGAAACAACTTCTGCGTTGCCCCTCTAACACGCGCGTGCACACACACACACACACACATACACACAAAATAAATATATTTAATAACAAATAAGTAACAAAATGAACTGAATAGACAGTTCACAAAGAAGTAGAAATAGCCAGTTAATGCTTTAAAAAAAAAAATCTCAGCTCCCTAAGTCATTAGAGAAATGCTCATCAAAACTGATCTAAGAGGCTAGGGAGATGGGGAGATGGTTGTGGCAGTTGTAGGCACAGGTTCCTCTTCCAGAGAACATGGGTTCAAGCCTCAGCACCCATGTAGTGGCTCACAGCTGTCAGTAACTCCATTTCCAGGGAATCTGACACCCTCTTCTGGCCTCCAAGGACACCTGGCAAGCACACATTGCACAGATATACCTGCAGGTGAAGCAATCATTCACATGAAATAAAAATCATTATTTTAAATATATATAAATAAATAAAACCGCTTTGAGATCCCATTTCAACTGAGACAAATGACATAAAAAAATAATAAAATAAATGGCATCAAATGCTGGCAAGGATCTGGAACAGCGGGGGAGCCCTTACTCATTGCTGGTGGGAATATTGACTTGGGTAGTCACCATAGAAATCTGTGTGGAGATTCCTCCAAAACCTGAAAACAGAACTACCAGGTGGCTTAGCTGCACCACTCCTGATACAAGAAAAGGGCTTCAGGTCAACAAAGCGCAGAGATGCTGGTGCACCCACAATCATTGCTGTGCCACTCACAGTAATGTGGAGACAGAGCAGATGCCCATCTGCAGCTAAAAAGGACAACAAAGTCATGACATCTGCATCGTGATGTTAAAGGGAATACGACAGGCTCAGGAAAGAAAATGCATGTTTTCTCTCATATATGGACGTGTGTTGTCTGAGTGTGTGTACATACGTGTGTATAAACATGAATATGTTTGTAAGTCATAAAACTAGGAAGGGGCCATGAGAGGGCTAGGAGGAGATTTTTGGGAGAGGGGGAAGAGGGTAACTGATACATAAATGAGAAAGCAGGAAGGGGAGCATCTGAAGAAAGGCCAGGGACAAGCCAGAGCAAGGCAGGAAGCGTGGTGAGGCAATGAGAGAGGGGAACAAGTAACAAAAGAAGGACAGCAAGTACATGTAAATACTGCAATGAAACCTGTTACTTTTTTTTTTCCCACAGGGTCTCACTATGTAGTTCTGCCTGGCCTGGAACTGGTTTTTAAACCAAGGGGGGTCTTGAACTCATAGAGATACTCCTGCCTCTGTTTTCCAAGCACTAATATTAATACCAAATTTTAGAACCACCACACCTGGCTCTAAAAGCAAAATAATAAAGGTGAAGTGAGGAGAGAGCCAAGTCAGTAAAGTATTTGCTGCACTAGCATCAGGACCTGAGTTTGAACCCCCAGAACTCTCATTTAAAAAAGAAGAAGGAGAAGGAGAAGGAGAAGGAGAAGGAGAAGGAGAAGGAGAAGGAGAAGGAGAAGAAGAAGAAGAAGAAGAAGAAGAAGAAGAAGAAGAAGAAGAAGAAGAAGAAGAAGAAGAAGAAGAAGAAACAGCTGGTATGGTTGCACATGAGTCTAACCCCAGCTCTACAGAACAGCCTGGCTCACTGTGGCTCACTGGCCAGCCAGCCTGTATTAATTAGTGAGGGTCCCTGCCTCAAAAAAACAAACAAAACAGATGGATGGCTTGAGGAACATCACCAGACTTGACCTCTGACCTCCACACCTACATAGCCAAATACATATGAATTTGTGCACACACTGGCACACACCACTACCACCACCACTAACAACAAATAAACAAATATGTACCCTACACGTATCTCTATCTTTTATATTTCTTATATTTGCATCAAGGGTTTGGTTGAGTTCTGTAGTTTGGCTCTCTTAATGTCAGGTGACTTCGATGAGCTGGGTGTGAGAGGAGACCCTTTCATCTCAGTGCTCCTCCAGAGTCTAAGGAAGGAAAATTAGATGTTTGAGTTTAGCCTGAGGTACACAGCAAGTTCCAGCCCAGCTTGGGCTACATAGGAGACCCCATCTCAGAAAAAACAAACAAAAATTTAAAGGTCTATTTTTATTATTCTTAATTCTGTGTTTGCATGTATGTGTGTGTGTTGTGTGTGTGTGTGTGTGTGTGTGTGTGTGTCTGTCTGTCTGTCTGTATGTCTGTCTGTCTGTCTGTCTGCACATGAGTGCAATTGCCTGAGGAAGCCAGAAAAACATGCCAGATGCTCTGGAGATAGAGCTGTGAACAGCTGTGAGGTACCAGATGTGGTTCCAGGGAACTGGATTCAAGAGCAGCAGTATGGGCTCTTATCCTAACAGTGGAAAGCCATCTCTCCAGCCCCAGTATGTGCTCGGGACAGTAGAAAGCCCTTTCTCCAGCTGCCCCTTGCTCCTTTTTAAAAATCTAGTTGTGTGTTACTGATTTTTCTGTCACTATAACAAGCACCTGAGACAATCAACTTCAAGAGAGAGAGGAGTTGTTTTGAGTGACAGTTTTAGAGGGTTCCACCCTTGGTTGTTTGGCCCTGTTTCTTTAGGCCTATAGAACTACTGAATAGCTCACCTAATGGCCATAGGAAGGAAAAAAGAAGGAAGAAGACAAAGTCCCCAAGTTCCCAATGACCTCCCACTAGGCTCTTACCTTAAAGTTTTTCCACCTCTCAGTAGCATCAAACCAAACCACAGCAAGTTGATTTGTTATTGCTGGGCCACAGAAACTCTTGCTATAGCCTAGTTACTAATCCTCTTTCAGACACAGCATCGGCAAGCACTATCTCCTACAGCATGAGATGCCATTTCATTTCAAGTTTTGGTGTCACTTAATTTGCCTGTTTGTTATTTTTGTCTCTGCTTTTAGTGTCACTGCCAAGAAATAACAACCAAATCAATTAGCCAGATGTCAGCTATCAAAGATTTCCTTAGTGTATTTCCATACTTTTCTGCTTTTGAGACAGGGTCTCAATAAGTCCTCCAGATGGAGAGGAGTTTGCTATGTGGCCCAGACTGCTGTGAACTTAAAACCCTCCTTCCCCCTCCTCCTGAATGCTGATATTATGGGTGTGTGCCACCATAACTGCTCCCCTTATGTGCTCTCTAAAAGTGTAATCATTTCTACTCTTACAATTTTTGTCTAAGGTGCAATACAAAGACATGATTTCCTTTGTATCTAGATACCTATTTTTCCCCAAAACTGTTTCTTGGAAAGACCATCTTTTCTCCACCCAATGGTTTCTTGGTCCTTTGTTGAATATTATGGGTCCTTCATTTTTTGTGTGTGTGTTGGTTTATCTGTTTTCCTGTATGCAGGTGACCACTTTTAATATCCTTTCAGAACAATTCTGTTCAGGACTGGAGATGTAGCTCAGTTGGTAGAGAGCTTGCCTACCATATTTAAACCCAGAGGCTCACATCCTAGCACCACACAAACCAGGCACAGTGCACACATCTGCAATCCCAGTATTCAGAAAGTAGAGACAGGGGGATCAGAGATTCACATCAAGCCTATGAGATTACTCAGCAGGTAAAAAGCCTGACGACTATGGTGGAAGGAGAGACTTGACTTCCAAGATGTTCTCTGACCTCAAAATGTGTGCACATAGACACACACAGCACACATACACAAATAAGTAATAACAAGTTCAAAGTCATACTGAGACAAGGCAAGACAATGCAGAGCTTCCTCCATCTTGTATTCTTCCTGAGGCTATTTCAGATTTAACTAGAATTTGATCTCCTTGATGGAGAATCCCATAGAAAACTACCAAACTCTATTTTAGGAACCCAAGGTCAAGATGCCCCAGGTAACTTATCTTCTGTTAAACTGCCTGCTTGTGCAAACCTCCCCCCCCCAGCTAACTGCTTATATTAGCTTCTGTCAAACCATTGCTTGCTCAAAGCCCCTGCAGCTGCCAAGATGTGCTTTCTGCCTGTAAAAACCCTGTGCTCTGAACACTCAGTGCTACACTTCAGTCCTGAATATCTGAGTGTAGTCCCAAATGGCCAAACAAAGACTTTTAGGTTAACTATAAACTGTGTCTGAATAGTCATCTCTAATAGGCTTTTCATAACAATACTTAGCAATATAGCAAGTTTGAGGCCAACCTAGGACACATAAAGCCCTTTCAGAAAGAGGAAGAGGAGAAGAAGGAGGGGAAAACAAATATTCTGTCCAGCCTCCTGGAACAAAAGTTTTCTACTCTTATCTATTCCTGTACCTGCTCTGCAAAACACAATCAAACAACAACAAAAACAAAACTCAACAACTTTGTTGCCTGGGGACCTGATGAGAACCTGGAACAAAACAGAAGGGTTGCTTTAATGTCAACTTAGAATTAGAATCACCTGAGTAGGGAGCCTCATCTGAAGAACTGTCCTTACTGCCTTGATTAGTGTGGGAAGGTCCATCCTGATGGTGGGGACACCTTCTGGTAGAAGCCCAGATACACAGGCTTCAGAAGGACATTTATTCTGCCTTTTGCTGCTTGGCCTCCCTCTTGTTGCAGAGTTGATTTACCCCATTGTTGCTGCTGTTGCTGAGTCCCTCACTTGACAGTAGAGACAGCATTTCCAAGCTTGCATCATGGAATAGGAACCAATGGCTCTCAGGGAATTTCCCAGATGCCCAGAGCCAGAATGGGACTACTAAAACACGCTGCCTTGTGAACCACATACATCATGGACTATAAACTGTAAGCTGCAATAAACTCTTTCCTCTCTAAGTTGCTTTTGATCATGGTGTTTTATGATAGCAATATAAATCAAACTGAGACAAGTAGCTAAGAGAGGGAAGACTCTATTGCTGCGAAAATAAGATTATTCTCCAAGTGGTATATAAGGATATGTTGAATGAATGAATCAACCAAGAGTATCACCATCAAACGTTAGCCAGTGTCAAGACACTATACCTGTCAGAAGCTATAGCTCCCCTGACCCTAACCTCTTCTCCTGCCAAGTCAACCACTCTTATGGGTCCTTGGTTTGGCAGAAACCACAGTAAAGCTATGGGTCTGATTAAAATGCCTTCTGCATCATGGAGGCATTCCCTAGTTTGCCTCCCTCTGCATGTGGGCCTGATTTCTGAGCTCCCTATCTCTCCAGAATCTCCTGTGTCAATACCCAGCCCTCACCCATACCCCTGTCTGCTGGTCTCTGACCTACAGGAGCCTCTGAACCTCTTCAGGATGGCCTCCATCCCTGAGGAGCTGTGCTCATGGAATGTTTTTTCCACACTAGCTGCACGGTTCCCATTCTCTCCTGACCACTGAATTCCGCGGGAGGACAGAGAGCCAGTGAGTGTTACCTGACCCAGGCTGTTTCACAATACTACAATTAACAGCTTTTAGCCAACATATTTGGGAAGAATACTACACTGCCACCCACAAGCCATAGACCTTGGACAAGTCACTTGATTTCTATGTGTCTCAGCTTCCTTGTGGGAAAACAATCGTATTATATTCACTGGCCTGAGGTTGAGTTGATACAGACAGTCAGTGCTCAGTTCCCATGAGCTATTACTATTATAATATGTATGCCTGTGTTACAACTCATGCATGCTCCTCATTTGGTTCTCACAAAACCTCACTATCTGAGTACTGTTCTTCCTGACACATAGATTTTACAGAGAGGACACTAGATTCAAAGAAAGTGAGTAATCTGCCCTTTCTGAGCCTTTGTCCCTCCTACTCCATTCATATGTTAAATTTGTAGTCCCAAAACAATAATGCTAGGAGGTGGGGTCTTCAGGAGGTAACTAATCCTCCATGAACAGGATCAGTGCCTCCCTTATTGAGAACACAGAAAACTGCTGTTATTTTGCTAAATGGGCATGTCTCCAAACTGGTCAGAGAAGCATGGGCTGCAGCCAATGTGGAGACTCAAAGACAGACACAGCGCTGAGATTAAGTGACCACTGAGTGTTCAACCCCACCTCATCCCTAGGCTCCAGGAGCAACAAGGAAAAAGGGGTGGAAAGAATGGAAAAGCTGGAGAACGGGGAGAAGGTTGTGAAACGCTGTCTTCTGGAAACAAGGCCATTGCACTCATGACAAGCCAATCAAAAAGTCCATCACCAGGTCCCACCTCTTTCTGAGGAGCTATTGTCAATTGATGGCTGCTGGGAGATAGGGAGGGGTTTTCCTGCCAGGGTGTGACCATTGGTGTGTTACCCCTCATATACAGGCAGCACTCACTGGAATCAATAGGAGAGGGAAGAGAGACATGAAGATAAAAGGGGAAAGGAAGAAGTGTTTGGGAAATGGGAGGGGGCATTTGGGCCAATGAATATGAGATACATGGTACATTTGTCCTGGTTAATTTTTGTCAACTTGACACCAACCATCTGGAAAGAGCCTCAATTAAGAAAATGCCTCCATCAGATTGCCTGTAAGCAAGTCTGTTTGATCAATGTGGGAAGGCTCAGCCCACTGAGGACAGTGACACCCTGGGCTGAGTAGTATAACAGAGATGGCTGAGCAATCCAGGGGGAGCAAGCCAGTAAATAGTCCTTCGTGGCCCCAGCTTTAGTTCTTGCCTTGAGTTCTTGCCCTGCCTTCCCTCAAAAAAAGAACTTTGACTAGACCATGTAAGCCAAAGAAACCCTTTTCTCCCCAAGTTACTTTGGTCATGGTGTTTTATCACAACAATAGAGGCCAAACTAGTGTGTGTGTGTGTGTGTGTGTGTGTGTGTGTGTGTGTGTAAGAGCAAATTTAAAATATTCTAGGAGAACACAGAGAACTGCCTTGTCTCAATCTGCTAGTGTCTTAGCCTTCCAGCCTTTATAACAGTGAGAAATCCCTGCTATTTATAAGCTGCCCATGACATGACATTTAGGGATGAAAGGTATTCAGCAGCCTAAATGACCAGCAGTACATGTAAAACCAAGGTATAAGTTAGGGTCTGTTTGTGCAGCAGACTCAAGCCTTTTCCATTGTGTCAGGTTTCTGCCAAAGCCAATTATCTTCAAGGTATGCAGTGGACAAAACTTCCCTGGGGGAGCTAGGCAAAAGAGGCCTCCAGCTGGGGCAATTACTAATTCTTTATGGCATACCTAGGAAGTCATGTAGCGAAACAAAATGAATATTAAACCAGACTTGAACTATACAGCCCTGCTTTGCCACTCATAAACTGCACTGCAATCCCATGGTGGGAGAGCACAAACTGCAGAGTGGGGAGGCTGTGCAAAGATGCCAAAGGTCCTAAAGGGTTATGCGTGTCCTTTAAAGCTGGCGTAGTGAAGGACACGCTGTCACTGCAGCCTAGGGAAATAGGGTCAAATTAGAGCAGCTGTGCATCCCTGGCTGGCAAGCCCACTCACTTCTGGTGTCACTGTCATGGAGTTGGATCAGACTCCTTCAGATGCCAGTGACAGGAAACTCATTCAAACAGTCATCTGCGTTAAAAGGAGAGTTTCTTCAGACCTAGAATCTGGACTCCAGTGGAAGCACACACGGGCTCTCAGATTCGCTTGATATCAGTTGTCTTCTCTGGGTTGTTGCCTTCTTTAAGATAGCAGCCCCACCTGTAGCTGCACATGGGGAGTCCATCCGACCCACCCCACTAAAGAACAGCAGGATTGCAGTACTCTCTCACCAGGATCACCAGTCCACAAATAACGACATGCGACTGGTTATTAATGATGAAAGTTTGGCCTTTAGCTTAGGCTTGTCCACAACTAGCTCTTACAACTTAAATTAACCTGCTTCTATTAACCTATGTCCCACCATTGGGCTCAGTTACCTCTGCTCTATACCGTATGTCCAACCTCTTCAGAGTCGCACTGGCCTCTGTCTGGTATAATCTGTGGATCTAGATTTCTCCTCCTCTTCCTCTCTTTCCCTAGAAATCCCACCTATCTCCCCTGCCTAGCTATTGCCCTTACTGCTCTTTATTAAACCAACCATAGTGACACACCTTCCTTCACACAGTGAAAAGAAATAACCACAGAGCAAGAGACTTGGTAATGAACATTCCAGGTATTATTCTTTGTGACCTGGCTTCATGTGTCCATGTCTGGACCACCATGAGAACTGGAAGACAAAAATATCCTAACTGGCTAACCCCTGCATGAGAAGGATGAGAGGAGCCCTATCAGAACCTGTAAACTGTGTTGGATGTGTTGGGGAGGTAGATCTGGAAAACACAAGTGCTGTTATCTGAAATCTGGAAATGGATGCTGGACCAGCAGTAAAAGATATCCATGCCAGAGTGTTAGGGTACTAGAGTCAGCCCTGGTGTAAAGTGTTTTGGATATAACTAGGTAAAGGTGATGAGAGAGGAGGGTTAGGATCCTGCAAAGCACATTAGAACTATTGAGAAGTCAGTGCAATGGGAAGCAACATGAGCATCACAACTGAGACAAACACAGTGGATGCAGGACAGTAACAAACACTACATGGGACTAAGCCGGGGCCAAGACCAAGAAAAGTATAGGGCTCAGGCCAGGTAGGTGGTTTGATATAATTGAGGACGTAGCCAAAAGGCCTGTGCTGATGAAGCTGGTGCCTCTGGCTTTGGTTGAGCGGACAGCTTGTCCCTCTTCAAGGGCCAGGCCCAGCAGGCTAAGGAAACCATAGCAACCACAAGTTAAGAAAGACAGATGAAAAGCTTGTAAACACAGCTTCCAGCCATGTGGCATAGCTTTGGGCTCCTAGGAGACAGCCACATAAAAACCAGTCTAGCTCATGGTGACCAGGCAGAGGGGACTATATCTGGGCACCAATGTGGGCCAACTCAGAGCCTGCAAAGCAGCCAGGCAAACAGGCAGCACAAACACAGGGGTCTCGGTGGGCTGCCAATCTAGTTATTCACAAATGCTGAATGGCCAAATTTGCTCCCTCCGCTACTGGTGCTGCTATAGCTACAGTGCTGTTAAGCCACACACACCCACAGGGACCCACCTCCTCTCCCCACCTCTTTGCAAACTTCTGTTTCACCCTTCAGCCAGTGAGGAAAGATACCCTCAGCACAGAGTGGTAGCACCCAGGAAACCTGCTGACCAGCTCTGTGTAGCTGCATCATAAATAACCAGCTGCCTCATGCAATTTCCTGAGCTGCACAACTGGCAATGACAACCTGTGTTTCCATCCATCATGCACAGTGATGGTGGGGCCTCAGCAGGATGCTGATAACTCCATTTTTCAAGGCCATGGCCAAGCCCGTTTTTCACTGCTGGAGAGTTCACTGTGGGGCTTTGTGCAACAGTCCACTGAGTAGGACATGAAGTCTACTTCCTTTCACTCTGATTTTTCAAAGGCAAAGTGCGTGCACACATACACACAAAGAGAGAGGGAGAGAGACAGAGACAGAGCGACAGAGACAGACAGAAACAGAGACAGAGAGAGAAGCAAATTCTTTTCTCCTGATAAATACTTGAAATTTTAGGTGCACCGAACCCAAATAGTAACTATGGCAACACAAACCACTCCAATAAGACTACAAGGATTATTTCTAGCACAATAGCCTGGTTTGTACTCCAAAAGCAGAGGTAATGTTGGCTGAAAGCAATTTCTGAATCAGGGTTTTAAAAAGAATCTACCAGCATTTGAAGCTTTTGTGCTTAGGATTCTACTTCCAGGCCCTAGGACTGGATGGCAAGATGAATTCAGTACTGGATCTCTATCGTGCCTCTCCAAGAAAATTAAGAAAATGAGCAAGTCGCCTCATCTCTTTTTAGTCATTCTTCAGCCTCAAAGCCATCTAAACCTCGGGATTTGAAGGAATGGCACTAAGAACACAGCTTGGGAAAAATCACAGAACCAGGCATCTTGGCAGGCTCTTTGGGACCCAGAGGGCAAAGGGATGTGCTGGAGACCTGGCCCGTGGTTGAGGAAGATGATATCTAACCTCATTTGTTCCTCAGATTAGGAAACTGAGACCAACAAAAACTAGGATGCTTGGCTTTGGTCACTCGGAATAAGATGGTCATATGGACTCATGTTTAAAGCCACTGGCTGTGGAGGAGAACAAGATAGCATTTGAAAGCTCAGTGTGGGGCTGGCAAGATGGTTCCATGGAAAAAGGCTCTTGCTGAGCAAGCCTGACAGCCTGAGTTTGATCCCTGGAACCTGAGGTAGAAGGAGCAGCCAAGTTCCCAAAAGTCCTTCCCTAACTTCCACATCTGTGCAGTAGCACGCATTATTTTCACACTCACTCACACACCCACAGTGAGAGTTTCTTAACGTTGCATATGGAATCTAAAACCCTTTTAGTGAACCTTTTGGAATTTGTTGGGCTTTCTGGCTCTGAGGATGAAACCCAGGGCCTTGTGCACACTGAGGATGTACTCTTCCATTGAGCTACATCCCCAGTCCTTCAGTGACCTTTTCATATTCAATTACATTGCCTACCAATTAGCCACTTTATATGGATTTATTTATTTATTTATGTATCATTTGAGATAGCACATATCCATTCATCACTTGGTGAAAACTTGCTCACTGAGTTAAGCAGATCATCCAAATAATACCACATTTCATTATCCAATACCATATTTACTATGTTAATTACCAATTTTATGAGATGGGTCTTTAAAGATTGGGATGATGTCTAGCTCACTGGAGGCAAATACTCTAATTTTCACTTGATAACTATAATGGGATCTTTATAACAAATACCATCAGACGTTTCCTTTGTTAGGCCCATGTTAACAGTTTTTTGGAAATTCTCTTCCAAATATCCAATCTAGATAACTATAACCTTTCTCAAGAAAAATTTTTACTGATAAAATTATTTACAATTGTCTCTCGTGATAACATAAAACAAGCACACATTAAGACGTTAACTTATGGCTGGGCAATGGTGGCACAAGCCTTTAATCCCAGCACTCAGGAGGCAGAGGCAGGCAGATCTCTCTGAGTTCAAGGCCAGCCTGGTCTACAGAGCTAGTTCCAGAATAGCTAGGCCTGTTATACAGAGAAACCCTGTCTCAAAAAAAAAGTTAACTTATAATGAAAGAACCAAGCAGATGTGTTTGGAGGCTCAAAGAACAAGTTAAAAAGGTACACCTAGAGCTAGTGAAGAGACTCAGGGAGTAAAGGTGCTTGTCAGTAAGCCTGATGGCCTGAGTTTGATCCCAAGGACCCACATAGTAGAAAGAGAGAACTGATCCCAGCAAGTTGTCCTTTAACCTCAGTACACATACTGTGACAAGTGTGTGCCCTCTCTCTCTCCCTCTCTCTCCCTCTCTCTCTCTCTCTCTCTCTCTCTCTCTCTGTGTGTGTGTGTGTGTGTTTCTCTGTCTCTCTCAATTTTAAAATTTAAGGTACAACTTTATAAAGGATAGAAAAATGTTCAAAGGAAAGTGTAAATGGGTAGAAAACTGGCTATCTTCATTTGATGGGAAACGATAACCTTCCACTAGGCAGAATTCATTTGCATAACTATAAGCAATATTATTTTGTTTGATTTTTAAGCCAAGGTCTCATGTATCTTAGGCTTGTGTCAAATTCTCATTGTGTAGTCATGGATGGCCTTGAACACCCTGGTCCTTCTGCCCCAACTCTAGAGTGTTGAGGTCACAGGCATGTGCCACCATGCCTAATCTATATGGTGGTAGAGATTGAACCCTGGACTTCATTTACACTACTCACCCAGCTATACCCCTGCCAACAAGGTTATTTTGCATTGCTACAGTCTGACAGAGTTGTAAAATCTAAATCAGAATTTACATAGAACCAGAATCAGCTAAGCAGTGTGCACCAAACAATACCAACTTTTGCTTTGAAGCACAAATATACCTTTCAGTTTTATGCCACTCACTTTTCATGCATTACACACACACACACACACACACACACACACACACACACCACTTCAGATTGCTACTCAGGTCCTTTATATGTACTTCCCATTTAATAAAACAAGATATTAAAACAATGTGTGCACATGAAGACTAACATTAATTGAATTAATCATTTATACTGCTTAATCAAGGACACACAAATGAAATGAGGTTTTCATTTGTATTGGTTTGATTTTATCACATTTGGCAAAGAAGAACATACTGGGTGCAGCCTTCATTTCAGGGGTTCCACACCCATAGATTCAACCCATGGGGGATGGAAAATATGTGGGAAATAAACCTTACATCTGTACTGAGTAGACACAGGCTTTTGCTTTGTCACCAGTCCCCAAATACAGTAGAACAACTGTTTGCAAAACATTTGCATTGTGTTAGGAGTTATATGGATCTAGATTTAGAGTCAAACATAAACACCATGCCTTTCACCCTGAAGGGTTTGAGTGCCCACACATTTAGTGGGGGAAGGGTAACTAAAAGCAACTCCCTGAGGACAGATAACAGGATGGCTGCAGTCTGGTGTACTGCTGGTTTCTGTTGTAGGAACAACTTTAACCAATGCCTATACAGTGGGGGCCGGAAGGGTTGTTCAGCAGTTAACAATGTTACTGCTCTTGTAGAGGACCAGGGTTTGGTTCCCAGCACTGAAGTGGCAGCTCATAGCCAGCTGCATTTCCAGTTCCAGGGACTCTGACACCCTCTTCTGCTCTGTGCACGTCCTGGCATGCATGTGGTATACCGTTACACTGCATACCTGGGTACATTTACATACATACAAAATAAAATTCACTAAGGTTTTTAAAAAGCCAATACAGTGAAATGGGGTCACATCACTAGATATGAGGTCATGAAAAATCTTGCCAGTAGTAAAAGGTTTCTGAACACATGACAAACCCAGTTAATTCGAAATCAAACGTATAAGGAACTCGAGGTCTCTGGAAGTTCTTGTCCAGGCTGCACTATGCTGATTTGTGGTTCTCAACACAGCACAGGCTCTTCATGCTTTGCATGCTCTCGCACCATATGACCACCATGAATGCCACCTGAAACACCTGAGTACCAAATTGTTTATTTCTGCATTGTATTGCTAGAATGTTTGGCTTTCTTTCTTTACTTTTGTCTTGTTTTGTTTTTTTTGAGAGAGGATCTCACCATGTTACCATGGATGACTTAGAACTCGCCCTATGAACAAGGCGGGCCTCAAACTGTAAGAAATCCTTCTGTCTCTGCATCCTGAGTCACTGGAATTAAAAGCATGTGCCACCATGCCCAGCTAGATTATTTGACTTTAAAAGTTAGTTTGAATTTCTGTCTCAAGTTTCATACAAAAATGATTCAGTGAATTTTATTTTGGGATTAGGATAGAATTTCTAACAAAAACTAAACATCCCTAAGCATGCTTGTGCCATTTTGTACTATGCATCTCTGCAAAGATGCTGTGTTCTCAGCATCAGTGATTACAAAATCAAAACATCAATCAACTCTGAAGAATGTTGGAGATGCCCTTCGTCCTGCAGCATCAAATACTCAGCCAAGAGCTAATTCCTGATGTAAAAAATAAGCATATCATCTCATTAGTATGCAAATGTGCTTTCATCTTTAATAAATGGTAAGGTGCTACATACACCAAAGAATTACTCTAAAATAAACTTCATGATCTATAAATGTTTGATCCTTTTACCCATTTAATAAATCTACATATCCAGGGTCACATAAAAATTTCTCAGGCAGAATGGGCTATGAGGCAAGCATGAAGGAAAGACAAATCAACTTACTCCAGATAGAATAGCCATTATCAAAGACAAACACAAAGCTGGTGAGGGTGCAATGTGGGGACTCATGTGTGGTTGGCAGAAATGTACAGCTGAGGGAAAACAAAAAACTCCTAATAATCAGAGCTGCCAGAGAGCTCATGGGAGTAAGGTTACCATTTGTGAAACCTGGGTTTAAGTATCAGTAAAATGGAACCGTGGTATCATCTAGCACATCCACTGCAGGGTGTATTTACAAAAGAAAGGAAACTGGAATGTTCAAGAGCTATTTACACTTCCAATTTTATCTATTGCAATGCTATTCATAAAAGCCAAGAGAGAGACTCAACCTAGGTGTCCATGAACAGACAAAAGAATGAGAAAAATATAATATACAACACACAGAATATCCTTTTTTAAAAATTAACTTCCTTATTGATTCTTTGGGAGTTTCACATCATGTATCCCAATTCCACTCACCTCCCTATCCCCCATATCCTCCCCTTATCCCTGCAGCATCCCCCACAAAAGAAAACAAAGTAGGCAAGCAACCAAAAATAAGAACAAAGGGAAAAAAATAACTCAAAACAAAAACATCAAAACCCTTTTTGCTTCTCCTTTCCTGCCTCTCCAACACCTCTCCATTTGTCCTGGTGGCATTGGGGACCTAGGTTTGTCACATAGTACACCCTTTTGTCCTATCAGCTTTACTAGCAAATGTTCATTGCAATGAGTCACTGGTCAGGTTCAAGGCCTCTGGTTTCTGGTTTCACCATCCTTACTGGATCCTCACTGAACTACTCTGGGATATCCTGTTGCCGCTCTGGTCTTGGAGATCCTGTGGGTATTGCTCCACAGGACCAGTCCCTTCATAAGCTCCAATAAGTCCTAGATGAGGTAAATGCTAAGATGGGCCAATCCAAGGCCATACTGAGGGCCTGGGTGGTAGCTGCTTGGGTAGGTGGCCCTGCGGCAAGGGGGCAGAGTCAGCTCCTCAGTGTCCATGATCTCAGGGAGGTGAAGGGTGGGGCCATCTCTCCTGAGTGCAGAGGCTAGCTGTCTTACTGTGGTGTTCACAGAGAGGTAAAGCCAGTTTCCCCATAGCCAGCGAAGGGCGGGGCCTGATAAGAATGGTCCTCTGATTTCATCTTGCATGGTTTCTCAGGCCTCCTGAGATAACACGGGCCACAGACATCAACACAGACCCCAGCAGCAACCGGACCATGGACCCAAACATGGCCCTTGGTGGCAGCTTGGGCTCAGAATATGTCCTAGCTCTGGGTGGAAGGAATCTCAACTCTGGTCTCACTCCCCCATTCCAAACCCTGCCCAGAAGTGAAGCTAGGAACTCTGCTTCGGCCCCACCTCTCTGTCTCTCCAGACTCGGCCTTCAGAAAGCCCACCAAGCAGTAGTAGCCCTTCCCTTGAGATGCTCAGGACCATGCCTACAGGATATTTAAGACCCTGTCCCTGGATTTGCCATGTGATTTTCCTCTTGCTCTCCCCTCCCCCCAATCACCTGGGAATTGCTTTGCTCTATTTATTAAACCTGGCTTTATTAATTCAGCTGGATTTGGTTGATTACATCGGTAGAGAAACCCACAACTGGGGATTTTCAAAATATTTATCAATGATCTCTCAACACAGCCTCAGGACACCATCAAGGCCTCAGGCTGTGGTCCCTACCCTGGGCTTCTATGTGACATTTGGTGGCAATATGGGACTCAGACTTCAGCAAAGACCTTAAGTGAGTTCAAGGCCACCCCGGCCTGCACAAGATCTTGGGATCCCAGCACTTGGGATCACATGCATTTAATGCCAGCACAAGGAGAGTGGAGACAGAAGTAATATGGCTGGGTGGAGAAGGGAATATAAGGCAGGAGGAAAAGGAACTTGGAGCTTTTGCCTCTGAGGATTCAGGGAGGCAGGAATGCCTTGGTGGAGGTAAGATCTACTGGTCTGGCTACTTTGCTTCTCTATTTTCAGCTTGAAGCTTGAACCACAATATCTGCCTCTGGATTTTTATTATTCATGTTACACTCTCCCTTCCCCTCTCTCCCAGTAAAACTCCCCATGTGAGCTCTGTCTGCATGGTGGGTCTGTCTGTCATCCACTGTGGGGCTCTTTGAACCCTACCTGTCAAGGTCCCTCTCTGGAGTATCATGACACGACTCAGTGGTAAAGAGCTCACCTAATGTTCTCAGGGTTCTGGGTCCAATCTCCAGTACTAAACAATAAAGGAAAGTTAAAATGTAGGTAGAAAAAAGATAAACCAGGGGCTGACAGAGGAAAGGGGTAAAGAAAAGGTAAATAGTGGGAAAACATCTAAAGAAAGAGATAGGAGATATAAACTCTAATGTTCTAAAACACAGCAGAATGAATATAGTTAATCTCAGTTCAGTGTAACGAAAAAGAATTCTTGCCTTTTTCTGAAGAGAGCCTCATTTGAGAGGTATATTTCATATTCCCTACAACTGGAACCAAAGGAACAAACATCTTTTTCTCTGTAGGCGCAGAGATCTGGAGAAGGTGAAGGAATAGGCCTTCTTCACTTCCTACCTTACGTCATATCGCGTCTCTCCACCGACCTCACAGACTGCAACTCTTATTTTCCACTGTTCTTCAAACCTAAGCCTAAAACACACAGGTTTAGCTGCCTCTTAGGTCTTTATTTCTCAAGATTCTTGTGTCAGATAACACTTATATTAAGTTTGTATGCTCTTGTTCTTGGTAGAGTCTGTCTTTTTTGGAGGGTCTTAGCCATAAGCCTAGGGGTGGATAGGAAAAGAGTTCTTCCATCTTTTGCCATTCCCCACACAGTACCTTAGCAATTATATATATGAATATATATGTATATGAATATTCAAACTGGATCAACATCTTAGTCCTCTTCCACCTCAAAAAACCAAAAAAGATTAGGTGGAGGAGATGAAAACATAGGCTCAGGAATTCAAGGCCATTCTTAGCTACATATCAAGCTAAGCTTAGCGTGGGTTATATGAGACCCTGTCTCAAAACTAAATAAGTAAATATTAAAATTCATTAAAATAAAATAATGAACTATAAATTCTGAGTTTTTATTATTTCCTTGTTGCTTTTCTGTCAGTTTAGGTGTGGTCCACCTGAATCTACTGATATACTGATATTTTGACTGTAGTCAAAGCCTGCCCCCCAGACCTTGGCCTACAGGGATTTCTGGTCCCACCATACTGGCTCAGTCAAGGCCACCAAATGTAGGTTTTAACTAAGTCTCTATTGTTCTATTTACCAATAAAGCCTCAAGAGTCAGATATGGGGGTGAAAATCTGATAGATCACAGAAGTAGAGAAGCAAACAGCTGACATTCCTTTCTGGCAAAAGACCCAGCAAGAGAAGCATCTCTCCACTGGTCCCTCCCTCCTCCTTCTTGTGAATCTCTCTATCTGTTTCCTGGGTCCTTCGTACTCTCTATGGCTAATTCCTGTCAACTAGTCATCCCTGGCTCTGCCCCCTGTCCAGAAGACAATAGCTTGGTTCTCAACAAGTACACATCAGACAAATCACAACTACCTGTAACTCCAGCTCCAAGGGGAGCCAATGCCCTCTTCTGGTCACCATGGGGATGTGCATCCATACATACACACCACACAACACACACACACACACACACACACACTTTGTTTTTAAATTAGAATGTTATTGGTTATGCATTCTCTCTAACTTTGCCTGTAAATACCTTCATTTCCTCCTCCTTTTGAAAAATATTTACTGCATAGCTAATCCCAGCACTTGGGAGGCAGAGGCAGGCAGATCTCTGTGAGTTTGAGGCGAGCCTGACCCACAGAGCTAGTTCCAGGACAGCCAACAAAGCAATAAACCCTGTCTCGAAAAACCAAAAGAGAGAGAGAGAGAGAGAGAGAGAGAGAGAGAGAGAGAGAGAGAGAGAGAGAGAGAGAGAGAGAGAGACTTGTAGTTGTTTCATTTCTACTGTTGCTGACACGAAGACAAAGGTTGTATGGCGGGGATGGGGGGTGTCACCATTCCCTAAAGGTCTCTGTCTTCCCCTGTTCTTCAGTTTCACTTGGGATACATGCAGGGATGCTTTTTTCTCTTATGTGAGATTCACTGGTTTTCCTGAGTGTGTAGAAAGATATTTTTCATCAATACTGAAAAATTCTCATCCACTATTTATACACATTTTAATTAGATCCTTTCATTCTGTCTTCCATATCTCCCAAACTCTCTTTTTTGCTTTCTATCTCTTTGTCTCTCTGTCTTATATTCTAATTTTTTTTCAGAATTCCCCCATTACCAATTGTCTCCTCACCTACATCTAATTAACTATTGAATGTATATTTCATTTCTAGAAATTCTTTTTCTAAAATCTACCTTGTCATTTTCAAAGTCTCTTTACTTTTAGCTGTATCTCCTATATTCTGGTGACTGACAAATCTACAATTTGTCATCTCTGTGAGTCTCAGTCTCCTGCTCCAACGCTCCTATTGTCTTGCTTTATTATATATTGTTATTCTTATTCATCATGAGCTTATATTTCTTGAACCTCTGTCATGACAAACTCCTGTAAGCCTGGAGGAGTCCAGTGAATTTGGTTTTGTTGCACTCCCTTGGGTTGCTACCCATCTGCACCTTGTATGAATTTATGATTTGACTGACCTGTGGTTACATTTCTAATTCTCAAAGAATATTTCTTGCTGGAGGACCTCCATCTAACCTAACTGTTTAAGATGGGCAATCATTTTCCACAGACAGGATTCTTGGTCACCCTTACAGTAAGCCACCTTTCCCAAAGGCATGGCCATTTGAGAACAAAACTGTGAGATATGTTATATTAATTAGCTCCTTCCCTTGAGGAGAGTCCAGAGTTTGGTCTGCTGTTCTCCATGACTAAAGTCATGAAAAATCAAGGTCAAAACCAACTAAGTTCATAAAGTGTCTAAGAGGCAAAAGGCAGCTTTACTTTTCATAGTTTTTTTTTTTTTTTTTTTTTTTTTTACTTTGGAGGACTTCTTAATTTGCTGGTTCGTATGTAAGTATATAAGTATGTATGTATGTATGTGTCTGTCTGTATGTCTGTCTATCTATCTGGTTTTTTGATATAGGGTTTCTATGTATCCCTGGCAGTCCTGGAACTCTGCTACTACCGCCTGACTCATTTCTTTTTAATGGAGGTAGTATTGTGTTTCTTTTGTGCATGAGAGAGGGAGGTATACACACTTGTGTATGCTTGTACACACATCTGTGCACATGCAGAGGACAAAGGAAGGAGTCTGGCATCATCCTCTATAGCTCTCCACCTATTCCTTTGAGGCAGTCTCTTCTGAATCTGGAGCTCCTGTTTTGTTTGTTTGTTTGTTGTTGTTGTTGTTGTTTTGTTTTGTTTCACCTAGGCTGGCAGCTATCAAGCCCCAGTGATCATTCTGCCCCTACCCACACTCAGTGCTAGGGTTACAGGATTGTTACTTGGGTGCTAGGGTCCAAACATGGGTCCTCATGCTTGAACAGCAAGCTGCTAAGCCATCTCTTTAGCTCCTAAACATGTCTGTTAAATATGGGCCAGCTTGCAGCAGGAAGGTCAGTGAAGGAACCTATTCTGGCATGCTGCCAGAACAAAAATTCACACAAAAGCATCTACTATGTGAATAATAAGGGGATTGACATGCCGTTATTACACATAGCAGGACAAAGGGAGGGCGGTGAGAATGGACTGTACCTCTAAGCTGTGGACACACTTGAGAGGCTCTGCAGGGGCTGTTCAGTGAGGAGCACTGATTGCCATCCTTCATTTGAACTTTATCCAGCAAGTGATGAAGGTACTTCCAATTTTGGAAAATGATTCATAGTTTTTCACATTAACATTTTAGTATTTTATTATGTTTTTTCCTTTTCCCATTTTACATGTGTGTACGGTGTGTGTATATAGATATTTTTTGCACAGGTAGCCACATAAAAAGCCCAAGGTTGAAATCAAGAATCATCTTCTATTGTTCTTCCTTATTCATTGAGGCAGGACTTCTCAGTCAAACCTGGAGCTCATGGTATGGCTAATCTTATGAGAGCTTGCTCTGGGAGTCCCTTTCCCTACCTTTGGAAGCTAGAATTACAGGCAGATGGCATACCTACCCAGAATTTACATGGGTTTGAGGGATTTGAACCCAATTATCATACTTGCACAGCAAGTGCTTTATCCCCTGAGTCACACCCCCCCAATCCTGGGTTTCCCTTTTAAATATTATTTCTCAAAATGTGGTCCAAGCTCTGCCTACATCGAAATCCTCTAGGTCACCCATCAAAACCTGCAGATTCAAGCCACAGCCCCCACCAAACTGGTACCCCACAGAGGGAAATAGAAAAAAAAATTCCAGAATGTAGCAAACACTATTCACAATAACTTAGAACCTGAGTCAAATTGAAGTTTTCCAAACAGTTGAGACCATTAGTGGGTTGAGAGATCCATTTTTATGAATTAGAATAGTGTCAAAACTCTAAAGGATGAAGACAGCTGAAAAGTGTGTGTGTGTGTGTGTGTGTGTGTGTGTGTGTGTGTGTACATGAACAAGTATATGCATGTGTACGCATATGTTAATGTGTGTATGTGCAAGTGTACATACGTATTCGTGTGTGTGCGCACACATGCATTCTAAACTGTGTTTTCTGTACTGAATTTTAAAAAGTTAGAGTGCCCTAGAGGACGTCTCTCCATTATTTCAATCAGATTCTACCCATAACTGAAAAAACAGAGGAAAAGAATCCAGTGTAATTTCCCTCTGAATGACTCTGTCTATAGCACATCTATGTGTGTTCATGTACCGATTCATTCTGGCACTTCTTGACTCTAAGTACAGTGAGCAAATGGAGCATCCATCTGAATGTGGTGTGGCTGGGAACATGCTGTTAATTGCCACCAACCCGTGGAGGTTCCCTTGTTTTTGTTAAGACAGCACAAAACCCATGCTGCAGCTCTCATTACATCTCAGCAGCTCTGTACCAAAGGAAAAGGAGGACCACAAAGTTCTGGCAAAGTACTGAGTGCAAGATCCTGTCATACTGGTTTTGCTCCCACAAATAGGTTGCTGGTTACCACTGGAGCACTTTTGCTGTGTGGGAATCTTCCTTCCTTGTTCTGATGCTTGCTGCAGTCAAATACTTCTGCAGCCTTTTCTAAAAAAATAAAAAAGAGGAAAGACAAACAGATCTACTCAGTCAAACATCAATACCAAATACCCATGCAAACACACACCATGCACATGAAAATACAGATACACATGTGTGCATGCAAACACATAGGCACATACACACAGAAATATACACATAATACACACACATACATAAACCCACATCGCACATACACATACAAACACTGGTTATCTTTAATACATCTCACAAATTTTAATCATTCACGTCACACTTTCGTATTTCTCATTCCCACAAACTTCTGATACAATTCTTTATCTTTTTCAATTTGTTATTAGTGTGTGTGTGTGTGTGTGTGTGTGTGTGTGTGTGTGTGTGTGTTTGAATGTGCCTGCACCATGTCATGTGCATGGATGCCAGAGGACAACTTCGCGAAGTGGGTTCTCTCTTTCCACATTAACTTGGGTTCTTGAGATTAAACTCAGTCATCAGGCTTGTGCAGCAAGTGATTTTAGCAACTAAATTGTCTCCCCAGCCCAATTGCCTCTTTGCCATAAGCTGAATGATATAAATAAGGTTAAAAAAAAAGAATACTTTATGCCATCCCTATAAATTGAAAACTAGTATCACTTGGCAAAAAACACAATCACACTTAGGTTCAAATTCTGTTGCTGCCTGAACCTCTGAAATTGAATGAAATGTGTTCAGACAGAGGAAGCTTGGGTGTTTCTTCTTAAAGCCCAGTTGGATGGAGCTGAGCCTGAGAGTGTCAGCAAATGGGAGCTTGGGAAGAAAGCACTTATCCACAGCAACCTGCTCTTCTCACTCATACCTTCAACTGACCAGGCACCTCTAAGAATTACCAACATTTATGTTAGCATCTCAGACTTGAGGAGACAGCAGTAGAAATCTGTGTGAGCATGCCAGCCCCCTACAAGGCCTCTTACAATCCAGATGGCTGGGCCTCGTCCGAGTGGCTGACTTGGTAGGCAATTCCAGCATTGCTGCATTCCCAGCAAGTTCCCATAAGGAACTGGCGCTGCTGGTCCATACCACTCTCTGAGAGCCACTGAATAAATAAATCCTGTCTGTCACCCAGACCCTGCTCAGGCGAGTCTCACAAGATCCACTCCCCATGCAGCCTCCTTAGCTCTTTGTCCTCCTCAATCTTATCTAGAAAGGACACCCTCTCACTGTTTCCACACAAGTAGAGCATCTTATTTTTCCTCGCTTCACAAAGACCGTATTTTGAAACACTTCCTATCGAACAAAATACATTTATTAACTGATAATAAATTCACTTTCTCATGTTTTATTAATCAAAGACTGCCAATCAGAGCTTCCAGTCAGCATGGGGTAACTGGTGTTTCTATACTGAGTTGATATAATTCTAGCCCCAAGCAAAGAAACGAAACCTGATGTTTTGGTTTAATTAGCTGGAGCATGTCATCGCTGGTAGACAGGCTCTTCTGGATTTAGTCTTTTTGAAGCCAGGAAATAGCTCACAGGTCTCCTCTCCTCCCTCACCATCACTGCTCTCTGAGACCCTCGGGAGCCTAAAGTGCTCAGATTGGGACCACCTCATATATATCACTCTTGCGGTGATTAATCACTTGTCTTCTGTCACTTCTTCTACTATTGTCCCAAAAGAGCACAAAGGGTCCATCTGACCTTTGCTTTTAAACTGTGTAATGCTTCACTTGGGGCTATAGAATAGCAACTGCCAAAAAAAATTACCAAGGCAAGACAAAATGACTGGTTTAAATTATATGTTTGATTATAGGACATTTGTATCCAAGGAAGAACAACTCAATTATAAGTAACTCTGCTGTAAAACAGCACTGCACTATAGATAGGAAAGTAAATCTCCAGTCAGCAAAAACCATGGGCCTTCTAGGATTGGTATAGACTTAAAAATAACCACTTGCCCAAGGAAATAATCAGGATGTAATTCCAGTTGACAACTGTGCTTGGTACCTTCTAGAAGAATGGTAAAGGAGAAGGATTGAACTGAGCCCAACTTATTCAGAAGCAAACAGTCTTTGATGATGCAAAGATCTTAATGAATCCAATCTGCTTTTCTCAAGGAGATGACTTCTCCAATTCAATTTAAAATTCCCGTGCTGGTTTGAATGAGGAAATCTCCACATAACCCTTGGTCCCCAATTGTGGCACTGCTTGGGAAGGTCATACATAGGGAAGTACAGCCTTGCTGGAGCAAGTGTGTCACCAGGGGGGACTTTGAGAGTTTAAAGCCTCACACCATTGCCAGTTCCCTGTCTGCCTCATGTTTGTGTCTGAAGATTTGAGTTCTCAGCTTCGTGTTCCTGCAGCTAAGCCTATAGCATGCTATCTGGCTTCCCCACCATGGTGAACTCTTATCCCTTGGGAATTATAAGCCAAAACAAACTCACTCTTCCAGAAGTTGTTTTTTTGGTCATGGTATTCTATCACAGCACCAAAAAAGTAGTTAACATAACGCCTATTTTCCAGAAGCCAAGAAGTGGTGATTGCCACCACACAAACCTACTCGATTCTAGCCACACTTTACCCTGAACTCCCCTAGAAATATAGTGCATGACATTTATATTGAAATTTCAAATTCCCCCCATCACACCCCATGACAGAGTCCTAAAACTTGACTTTGATAGAATAATTTCTTTACACACAACCTGGCACATAGTAGACATCTTGAAAATTTGAAATGACAATAGCAGCAGGATTTTGTCTCATGTATCTCTTCATGTGTCTTCTTGCCTTACACTGATGAGAAGAACCCTTCAATACTATTACTAACTCTGCTTCAAACATTTCACTACAGAAACCCCAAAAAATTATCTTGACTATTGATGCTCTGAGGACAAGAAATGCAAAAAAAGCAAGATTCGGGAGGTTGTTTTACTTGTTCCAAAGAGTTATTAGGTTTGACTAACTATGCAGCTTATCAACACAGATGATTTTATGGGTGTCATGATTAAATAATGTAAATTGAACCTGAGAAACCCTTCTTCTAATCAGGATCCCTGTTGCTATGGCAACTTAGGGTTCCAGCCAAGAAGACAGCAAATGTATTACACATCGCTCCATCTATGTTCTCTCTCTCCTTTAATGCCCTCAGAGCTGGTCCATGCTTCATACTGTACATGTTTAGAAATATGATGTGCCTGTGGCCGTACTTCTCTTCTCCAATATGGAAACTAATTGTGTTTATATTTTACCATCATCCCATCCATGTAGCAGGAACAACAAAAGAAAATCTTCTGGGGTTGTAGTGGGATATTCACTTTGTCTCCTTATGTGGCACTGACCACACCCATTGGGGGGGTGAAGCCAGGGGCAGAAGTGACCTGGGGAACTAGGTCGGAGGAGGCGAGGGAGAGCACTCTCTTGCTAGCCAGACGGGACAGGAGGACTTCCGGAGGAATTCTTGGAAGCAGAAACCTGTTGGTGTTCACCTGTTGGGAGTTATTTCTCCCTGAATAAACATCTGTTCGGCCTATTTGTTTATCCTGATCCTTATTAAACCACGATACGGGGTTTAGTTACAGTTGGTGGATTGGATGGACCATGTAGATCTATTCCTTTCTCTTCAGGAGACCCCACTAAAATCATGGTCAAAAGGAAACCAGGTGGTGGTGGCACATGCCTTTAATCTCAGTACTCCAGAGGCAGGCAGGCAGATTTTTTAGTGTAAGCCTAGCCTTGCTCCTAGTGAGCTCCAGACAGCCAGGGCTACACACAGAAAGACTATCTTGAAAAACAAAACAAAACAAAAACAAAGGGAAAGAGATTTAAAAGGCCTATGTCTAAGGGTCCTCATACACCAGGATGTATTCCTGGTGCACAAAAGGACTTTGCGGGCACATCCCCCATGGAGGGATGCTCCCTTAACCTAGAGACAGGAGAGAAGTCCTAGTCCCTACTTCAAATGACTTGACAGATTTAGATGACCCCTCCTGGAGGGCATCACCCTACATGTGGAGTTGGTGAGGGGAATGGGATGGGAGGGAGTTGGGGTGCATGTGAGGGTGGGAGGGAGGGAGGGAGGAAGGGAGGGAAGAAAGTAGGGAGGAGGAACTGGGATCAATATGTAAAATAATAGTTAAAAAAAAAAAGGCCTATGTTCACATCCACTGGAAAGTGGATATTACTGTCACAGTGAGCTTGAGATTTTCATTCCCTTCAATTTTTGCACCTTTCTTATGACATAATTTATGCATAATACTAAATTTGACATTTTAGGGCTGAGGACACAGCTTAGTTATAGACTGCTGACATGGCAAATGCAAGACCCTTGGGTTTAATCCCAAGGACTTCTGAGGCAGGAAGAGAGGGAGGGAGAGAGAGAGAGAGAGAGAGAGAGGCTGTGAAGCCATTTTTAAATGTTCAGTTCACTGGCATGATACACATTCCCTTAATGTGCATCCCTTCTCAAGAACTTCCATGGTCCCAAATTGAAAATCTGTCTCCATGAAGTACTAACTCTGAGGTTTCTCCTTCCCTCAGTCCATAACAACTACCATTCTACTTTCTGTTTCTGTATTTTGCTGCCGCTGATATCTCATATAACTGAAATTATACTGAACACATACTCTGCCTTTTTGTGTACAGTTTCTTTCATTTGCCATCCTCATGATTGAGCTATGGAGTAGGCTATACCAATACTTTATTCTTCATTCATACTGGAAATATATATATATACATATATATATACATACATATATCACAGATACAGAACAAGCCAAAAGTTTGCCTACCAAAGACCCCTACTTCATAAGCTCTATCTATGCATCCAAGGCTTCTGTGATGGCTTACATTAATTGTCAACTTCAGAGGATCTAGAATCACCTTGGAGACAAACCTCTGAACATGTCTATGAGGAAGATTATAAATTGGGTTAATTGTGGTAAGAAAATGTAGCACAAGTTCTAATTGTTCTTAATAATAAAAACCTAGAGTCAGATATTAGGGGGTGAAAGCTGAAATATCAAAGATGTAGATCAGCCAGCCATTAGAGTTATTACCTCTATGAAATCTCCAGACCAAAAAGAGGCAAAGCTCCTGTCTCCTCCCACTCTCTATTCCTCTCTCTGCCCAGCCATATCACTTCCTGTCTGTCCATACAGACCTCCTAGTGGCTAGCTCCACCCTCTGGTCTTCATGCAAGCTTTATTTGTTAAGAGTACAAACAAGATACTGTCAGGCAATGGTGGTGTACACCTTTAATCCCAGAATTAAGGAGGCAGAGGCAGAAGGTTCTCTTTAAGTTGGAGGCCAGCCTGGTCTACAAAGCAAGTTCCAGGACAGCCAAAACTGTTTCACAGAGAAACCCTGTCTCAAAACGAAACAAGCAAACAAAAAGATCCTAGGTTTCCAAAGATATCAATACATTTCCCCTTTTTTTGTCTAAAAAAGGTTATAATTAATATAAGAAAAACTATATGCAATAAGCACAAGTATATACTATATTATAGGCAATAAATACATCAACAATGTCTAGTCCATTAGCAATTGACAAATTCAGAGAAAATACTCCATATCTATCCTATTTTGGTGAGTCCAAAGGGCTGTACCTAATTCACTTTCTATTCTAACTTTCGTTAGTTTCATTCAAAACTATCTTTTAATGTCTTTCCACCTTATATACTTTACACCTCTTTAGTAATTTATTTTCTGAATCTGGTAATAAGAAAAACTATAACTATAAAGTTTTCAATTCTATCAGAGACCTAAGAAGGAAATAATATTATGTGAGTAAAAAGGAAGTGTAAGCAAGAGACTTCCAAAAAAAAAAAAAGTGAGAAATGACAGAAACACCTGGCCGCCTAGACAGTCACCCAAGGTTCCTCTGCAACACTGGGGCAACCATCTTTGGCCTACAGGACTAGCAAAACTGACAGACTTTCTGTGAAGCAAAATATTCTGAAGGGCTGTCCTACCTTGTCTTGGAAAAGTTGGGCAATCCCTTTCTTTTGTGTCCTGCTTGTCCAATTTGGACAGCATACTGTCAGCAGTTTAGGCAAGAGTGTTTTCTTGCCCAGTGGTTTACTTTTGTCACAAAGAAAGTAAACTCCATCTGGTGTTTCCTCAATGTCCATCATCTCTGAAGTAGATTGGTGCCGCCAGGAGCAGACAGGTCTCAGTGTCATTAAAAAAAAAACAAACAAAAAAAAAAAAAAAAAAAAAAAACTCTAGGTTATTAACATCTTAAATGATGAAATGATGTGTTCTATAGAACTCTGAAGTGTTTGAAGACCACCTGTCTACCTAAAATATATCTGTTTGACCTTGAAAACATACCTAGTGTGACTACAAGTCCAATTATAATAGGTAACTAACTACTAACCTACATTTCCTTATTATCCTAAATAGTTAGTAATAATAATTTTCAAGGGCTAAAAATTCACATCACGTTGTTAAATGAATTGCATAGGTACATGACCTTGAATGAGATTAGAAATGTATGTATAATATGTTCTAACAAAAATAGTCTTAAATTTGTATCACTTTGTATCTACATCAATGTATAATATTTAAAACTAGTAGTTGCTATTTTGGTTTAAAAGTAGATTCAATAATCAATCTACTTTTTAATCCTATTTCTATGTCCCCCTTTTTTCTTTTCAGAGTAGATTCAATAATCTAACCTTACATCTTATCATATCTATATTCCCCTTCATCTTTTCAAAACAAGAACTCTGAATCTAATCTCCCTTGTTCAAATTTTTTCCTGACCATTACCAATAACAGCTTATAACCAACCACCCTAAATGATGATAAATATTGATATCCCTTTGAACATCCAAAAACCTCTCATCCCACCTCTTGGGAATGTGGGTTTCCTGTTCTTAAATTTACTTCCTGCTATCTGGGTGTGATCTTTAGGGGATCCTGAAAAGAATTTTTGAGTTAATTGTCAAGTCCTGAGAGAGGTACCTATATCATTTGTTATTCAGTCTCCGTGTAACAGGAAAGTTTAGTTCTTGTCTCAAGTCCTAGCTAGAGTAGTCTGTGAGGCTGGATCACCTTGGCTAGCCACCCAGAAACTGTCCTGAGCAGTTTTAATGCAAAGCTGATCTTTAGGTCGTGTTTTTAAGCTTAGTGGTGTAATCATATTCCTGGTGGAATCATTAATGTAGAACTCCTTCATTCTGTTAAGCATGGCCATGGTTAACTGCAGAAAACAAACATTTTAAATGTCATATGCAGCAGATCTCAAAGAGGTTAAAGGTTCCATATTTGTATGTACATCCAGAGTACAAAAACTTAATTCCTGGTTACCTAATAGAGTCGCAAATCCGAAATCATGTACAGTAAGCTAAATGAAGCCTTTTTCTAGAATTAATTAGTACTCTATATGACCATTAATATCATGACAAAAAGTTTAAAATATACATGTATTTTAATCTTATAAATTTTGAGATATTTATACCCTAAGAAAGGCTTTAAGGAGTCAAATATAAAACCAAAGGATTATGAGATTAGTGGTAACACAATGGTCCTTTAATTTTTGTTTTTCTTCTGCCCCATATCAGGTGGCTTTTCTAACATAAGACAGAGATTTTAGAATTTTCCTTTTAACAAATATACTTGGGTTTAGAGAAGGAACAAAGCCAGCTTTAATTTTTTAATTGCACTGGGACTACAAAAAAAAAGACCATTTGCATTATGTGTCTGTAGAGAATAGCAGAAACAAAGATTTGGGAAGATTTATGAAATTTTATCCTGTTGGAGATGTGATATGATAATAGGCCAGTTTATTCCTTTTCTTGGGACATTTTTCCTGTATGATTTGTCCTTTTTATTCACATGTCTTATTTGTCTACTACTGGTCTTCAGATTCCTTAGCTAAATGCCTTCATTCTCCTGAAAGACAAAAACAAATCCCTTCCCCAACCCTAATTTTTGGGAGATTCCCTTAAGTCAAGTTATATCTGATCAAATTAAAAGCACTTGTTATTTTTAGAATTAGTTTAGATTGAATGGCCATGCTGTTTGATGAACAATCACCTCTTCTAACTAAGAGGAGTCTGTTGGCTGGGCAGTGGTGGTGCACACCTTTAATCCCAGCACCCAGGAGGCAGAAGGGGCAGATTTCTATGAGTTCAAGGTCAGCCTGGTCTACAGAGTAAGTTCCAGGAAAGGTTCCAAAAGCTACACAGAGAAACCCTGTCTCGGGGAGAGAGAGAGAGAGAGAGAGAGAGAGAGAGAGAGAGAGAGAGAGAGAGGTTTCTTATTTAAATCTAATCTTTACCAATTTTGATGGTATCCATAGCTTCTCTTCACCTGTGGAAACAAAAGCAAAAGCTCTTCTCTAATGTAACACATATCCTGGTTTCCATTCTAAGGTCAGCACATCTTTAAAGTATACAGGCTGATTTAATTCTGTAGTTTTGTTTGTTTGTTTGTTTTTGTTTTGTTTTTATATTATGCAGTTTCTCCACAGCTGTGGCTCCTTTCTCATTAGCATTCAGAAAATTCAAAGTTAATAAAGCACTATTCAATCTGTTTTTGGGGTTCTTTGTCATCTTTTTCTGTTTATTTAGCATTACCTTTAGAGTTCGATTTTATCTTTTTATAGCTGATTGCTCTGTAGGATTGTGTGGTATACCTGTAATATGATTTATATTACAATAAGCAAAAACCTGTTTCATTTTACTAGAGACATATGCTGAAGAATTGTCAGTCTTAATTTGTTCAGGCCATAACTTCTAGCAAATGTGTGATTACACAATCAGCCTTTTTAGAACTCAGAGCAATTGCCCATTAAAATCCCAAATAGTATCAATAATATGGTGCACATATTTTAATTTTCAAAATTCTACAAAATGGAACACATCTGTCTGCCAGATTTCATTCTTTTGTGTGCCCTTTGGGTTCCTTCCTGCAGGTAGTGGTGTTTGGTTGTATAAAGAACAAGTAGGACATTTAAAAATAATTTCCTTGGCTTATTGCCAAGCAATGGAAGAATCTTTTTCAAACCTTTGCTATTGACATGATTTTTTTTTTTTTTGTTAATGAAATCCTGAGGCCTTCAGCACATTTCCTATCAATAGTTGATCAATTTCTTCATTATCTTGTTCTAGAGGCCCTAGCTAACCCATATGGGATCAGATGTGTGTTATATGAGATGATTCCTATTCCTGATTCTTTCTTGTAACTGAATAAATAATAAAGTAAATTCTGTATCATCTAATATAAATTCAGCAGTTCCAATATGCAAAACAACTCTTTCTGCATATTGTGAATTAGTAACTATGTTAAGAGGTTCCAAAAAATTCATTATACCATGAGAATAGTATATAATTCTGACTTTTGAACAGAATCATAAGGGCTTTGAGACACTTTACCTTAAATTTACTGAGCTGTAACCTACTTTTCCTGATTTATTTGCATCAGTACAGAATGTAGGGGTTCCAGATATTGGGAGCCAGTTAGTTCTCTTTATAAATGGAATTCTCTTGCTTTTGGGATATTTGTTATTAACTTCTCCCAAAAGATTACTGCAAGCACCGGGCAGTTGTGATGCACACCTTTAATCCCAGCACTCAGGTAGGCAGAGGCAGGATGATCTCTGTGAGTTCGAGACCAGCCTAATGTACCAGAGCTAGAGCCAGGACAGCCTCCAAAGCCACAGAGAAAACCTGTCTTGAAAAACAAAACAAAACAAAAATTTAAAATGTATAAAAGATTACTGCAAGCTCTTTATCAAGGTTCACTTTCTGTCCATAATTCATCAATTTCATCATTAGGAAAAGGTACTACAATTCCTGCTAGGTCTATTCCTGGTAATTGACACTGTCTCAATTTTACTTTTACAATCACATCAGAGACATTTTCCACATAAGTTTTTAATTTTTACTATGTTGATACTGTGTGGTGAGAAGATTCATTCAAAGATCATATCTTCCCTCTGCATTAATATTCCCATAGGAGAATGCTTAGAGGGTAAAATAACCAGAATGCAATCAAGCTGGATCTAGACAATCCACATGGGCATCCTGTAATTTTTTTCCACCAAAGCCAATTCTCTCTCAGCTTCAGCTGATAATTTTCCTGGACTATTTAAGTTCTTGTCACCTTCTAAGGTTTTGAACAAATTACATCATTTCTTACCCCAATAGTGGGCTACAGATTGGAGTGTCTCCTAGCAATCTTCGAAAGTCATTAAAAGTCTGCAATTGATCTCTCCTAATTTGCTCTTTTAGGGGTTTAATTTTTTTTAAACCTATTTTACATCTTAAATAATTAACAGAATCTCCTCTTCACATTTTTTTCCAGAGCAATTTGTAATCCCCAACAGGGCAAATTTTTTCTTTACTTCTTCAAACATCCTTTCCAAAGTATCTATGTTTGAATCAGCTAGTAAAGATGGCATCTATATAATAGCAAACTATAGATTGAGGAAATTGCTTATGTATTATTTCCAGTGGCTGTCATGAAAAATATTAGCACAGGGTAGGGTTAAATAACATTCCCCATGGGAGAAACTTCCACTGATATCTCTTAACAGACTGAGAATTATTATAAGTAGGCACAATGAAGGTAAATTTTTCTCTCTTTCTTGTAATGGTATACTAAAGAAACAATCTTTTAAACCAATAACTATAAAAGACATCCTTTAGGCAATAAAGAAGGCAAAGGAATTCTAGACCCCATTGGCTGATTGCCTTATTAATAGCTCTTAGATCTGTTACCATTCTCCATTTTCCATATTTCTTTTTAATAACAAATGTAGGAGAATTTCAAGGGCTAGTTGACTCTTCCATATGCTGGGCATATGCTCCTGTACCAGCTGTTATAAGACTTGAGTTTCTGTTGTTAAAGGCCATTGCTCAATCCATACAGATTTGTCCATCAACCATTTTAAGGTAGGGTGTTCTTGCCTTTGAAAGATCAGCAGCTGTTGTGCCCTGTTCTTGAACAGTCTGGATGGTAGGTGACTGTTATTTATAATAACTTGTAATATTTTTCCCAGAAATATACGTTAATTTATGGTTTGTATCTAAGATTGGAGGGATGTTAATTTGAGCATTCCATTCCTGTAACAAATCACATCCCTATAAATTCATTGATATGTTAGCCACATAATGATTTTAATTTTCTTCTCAGTCCTTCTGGCCCTACATATTCTACCCATCTTATGTTCTGTTTAACCTGAGATAATGTTCTAATCCCTAAAGCTGAACATTTACTGCCTAAAGAGCCCAATTTGGATGCCAAGATTCTGGTGCAATTATCATTACATTCACACTTATGTCTATAAGACCTTCAATGGCAACACCATTTATTTGTGTTTTTTAGTGAATTTCATTTTTAGTAGGTTTTTTTTTTTTTACATTCCAATCCCAGTTCCCAATCCCCCTCCCTACTCTCCTCCTGCTCTCCCACTTCCACCCTACCCCACCTCCCATCTGCTCCTTGGAGAGAATAAGGCCTCCCGTAGGAAATCTACTAAATCTGTCCCATCATCTTGTTGAAACAGGACCAAGGCTCCTCCCCACCCCACCCCCAGACCCTAGGCTGAGCAAGGTCTCTCCATATAGAATGAGCTCCACTAAGTCAGTTTGTGCATTAGAGTTAGATATTGGACCCACTGCCAGTGGCCTCATATATTGCCCCAGCCACACCATTGTCACCTATATTAAGGGAGTCTACTTCAGGCTCCCCATTTGTCAGACCAGAGTCAGTGATCTCTCTCTAGCTTGAATCAGCTGATTCTGTGGGTTTCCCCATCATGGTATTGATGTTACTTTGTTCATAGTATCACCCCTTTGTTCATAGTATCACCCCTCTATCACTTCAATTGTACTCCAGAAGCTTGGCTCAGTGGTTAGTTGTGGATTTCTGCATCTGCTTTCATCTGTTTCTGGAAGAAGATTCTAGCTTCTCTGGGGTTGTGGATTATAGGCTGCATATCTTTTGCTTTTTGTTTGGTATCCACTTATGAGTGAGTACATACTGTATTTGTCTTTCTGAGTCAGGGTTACCTCACTCAGGATGGTTTTCCCCCCCAGTTCTGTACATTTGTCTGCAAATTTTAGGATGCCATTGTTTCTTACCACTGAGTAGTACTCCATTATGTAAATGTACCACACTTTCTTTATGTGTTCTTGTTGAGGGGCATCTAGGTTGTTCCAAGTTCTGGCTATTATTTATTTTTATTTTTTATTTTTGTATTTGTACATTTATAGAAGTTTTCCAAAATATTTGCTTTCCAGTTTCTCCTGATTTTTTTCTCTCTCCTATAGTTTGTTTTTTTTTTTTTTTTTTTTTTTTTATCATCCAGAGTGGTATGGTCTTTCACAACAGGAATTGGGTTCTTTAACTGTTCTGGAAAGGAATTTACTCCATGGTAACAGGAAATAACTGAACTGAATTTGGCATGAGGGCCCTCAAGAGGTCCCTCAAGGTGTTTCCTAATGGCAAAAGGGTTACCTTGAATGTTTCTTGTTGATCTACATTAGTCCAATGTCTGCCCTTGCCACACTTTCTGCATAATCCAGAAGGGAGGGCTGTTCTGTTTGGATCATGCTTAGAAAAAAAATTGTTTCTATCTAGGAGTACCCTATTTACAATTCCTTATTAGGTGACCTTGGTTACCACAATTGAAACACTTGACATTTCGATTTTTCTTCAAACCTCTGGAAATCACCTCTCCTATCCACGCATCAACATGGTCATGAGATTCAATATTGATTGTATCTTGAATCTCATCCTCCAAGGGTTCTGATTATCCTTTTGCATTGGGCATTAGCATTTTCAAAAGCCAGAGATTTAATTACTATTTGTCTAGCTTTTGAATTTCATTTATTAGCCTCATTCTATTTATTTCTGAAGTCAATCTTTGTAATAAATCCATGAAAGTTTCTTTTGAACCCCATGTAACTTTAGTAAATGAGTTAATTTTATTTCCTACTTCTTCAATTCTGTCCCAAGCATTCAAATCTGCTATGTGAAAAAAGCCTGGGTGTGGTCATCATATAGAGATTACATTTGTACATTAGCATAATCTCCTTCTCCAAGAAGTTGGTCTTGGGAAATTTCCATACCTCATCCCTACTTCATTGTTCAACAGTCTTAGCCTCATCTTTCCACCAGGTCCTTCATTGTAACTGACCAGGCTCCAAGACTGCTATAACCAAGTCTTTCCAATCTTTTTTGTTTATTTGTTTTTTTGTTTTTATTTGTTTTTTTAAAGACAGGGTTTCTCTGTAGCTTTGAGGAATATCCTGGATCTTGCTCAGTAGACCAGGCTGGCCTTGAACTCACAGAGATCTAACTGTCTCTGCCTCCCAAGTGTGGAATTAAAGACATGCTCCACTACCACCTGCCTAAGTCTCTCCAGTCTTGAGGGATAATTCTATTACATGTTGACCATGAGTTTAACACCTTCTTCACAAAAGGTGTATGCATGTCATATGAGACTATCTCTTCCTTGAATCTCCACAGGAGTCCATTCAGCTCTTGTACAGGCTTGGGAATATCTGTCATTTGGCAGTTCCTGTAAGGTGATTGGATAAATTAAAGTTGGTTGTTTGAAAATCTTAGGCTGTTCCTCTTTAACCTTATGTTGTGGTGCTCAGATTGTTTCTCCTTTAAATTCCTCTATCTGGATCTGAATATCTCTATGATCTGTTTCATTAAGTTTTTCTAAAATTTGTCTCTTAGCATTCATATTAAGCAACTTTTTTGTGTTCAAACAAAAATGGTAAAACTGATATAAAGTTCATAATTGACATTACATAAATCCCATCTAAATTAGTTATCCTCTTATTTAATTGCTCCATTTTCAAACCTTCCAGCATATTATCATACAGAGACCTAACTCCCTCCATTGTAAAAGTGTTTCCCTTTTATTAATGTGGGGAAAAAGTTCTCTCTTTTAACTATTTCTTCCCTTTAAGAATTCCCAATTGTCTCACCAAATCTGCTAGTGATAACAATTCAGATGATGGTGAAATGTGAAACTGACTGTGGGGTAGAACAGTAGAAGCCCAAGCAGGTGTCAAGGCAGCTATCTAGTCTGACAGCAGCTGGAGAGGTGGATCCAGGGAAAGCCCACAACCCACTAGGAGAAAGGAAGCCAAAGAGCCAACCTTCTACATGGAGAAACATGCGAAAACAGCTAACTTCTGTGGCTCCTAGAAAGTGATCCTGGAAACCAAAAATGCACTGGGACAATACCTTCAAGGAAAAGTAATTTGCAAATAATTTAAATAGAATTCTATATAGCTGAATTGAAAATTCCAGATTGGATAGAAACTCAAAAAACTGTGTCTCTCTGGTACCTTTCTTAGGAAGGCTGAATGGCATGACATAGATCACAGCACCCAACAAACACAGGGTCCAACATAAAAGCAAAGCAAAAGTAACTCCCAAAATCACAACTGGGTGAAAGATCTAAAGAAAAAAATCCATCTATATTGAATCAGAAAGACTTCCCAGAAGAAAGGCAAAAAATTATTGATATAGCCTTATATCCACAGCTAAGTGCACTTCTCACTCCTCATTAAAGGGGTCCCTGCAGCAGAGACCATCACTGAAAGCCACAACTGGGCACAGAACAACTGATCATGGGTGCCCAGTCCCATCTGATACATCAATAGCACAACCATACACCTATAGCTCAAGGAACATCTTGGAAGAGGAGATGAAAAGATTGCAAGAGCCAAAGGACCAGGACATCTGCGGTGAGATTGTGTCTTCAGTAGATGACAGGGAAGCTGCACCCAGGAAATCTCAGCAGTGTGGCTGCATAAACAAGAACTGAACATTAACAACACTGGGTGATATACACATCACATCTGCCAGCATGTGTCACAGTGAATTTTTGCTGTAGTTGTCACATATTCTGTACTCATTAAATGCAGGCTAGTATGAGTGTTGTCTTAATGTTAAAATTCAATTGCACTGGTCTTCCCAAAGTAACAGAATCAAAAGGAAAGTTTGTGACCAACTTGACTGAAATTATCCAAGTTTATAACACTGGTTTCACAATTTATCTTCATGGCTTTTATGGCTATTTTTTGTTGTCATCTTGAAACACCTGGGAATAAGGAAACTCAACTAAGAATTGCCTCTGTTACATTTGCCTGAGGACCAACTGTGGGGCATTCTTTTGTTGTTAATGATGTGGGAGGGCCCAACCCCCTGTGAGCAGTGCCTCTGCTGAGCAGTTGGTCTTCAGTTGAATAAAAAAGGGAAACAAGCCAATAAGAAGTGCTCCTCCATGGCCTCTGCTTAGTTCCTGCCTCCAGGTTTCTCCCTTTAGCCCCTGCCCTCATTTTCCTGAATGATGGATTATAACCTGCTAACCAAACAAACCCTCTAGCCACCCAAGTCACTTTTGGTCAGTTTTTTATCACAGCAACAGGAAATGAACTAGATCAATGTCTCTCCAATCTCCTGCTTCAATCCATTGTCTACAAGGCTTGCTGTAAGCTATTTGTGAAATAAAATCTTAACTGTGATAGCTAGTTTCCAAAGATGACCTCAAACAGTTATGCCCTCTCTGTATGCCCATGCATCTCTTTCCATCAGAAGTCCAACCTAGTTCCCCTCTCCATGAATCTCCCATGATCACTTTGAGCTGCACAGTGCATAGGAAATACGGTCTGGAGACTTGTGGGTCTAGACATCTAGAAGACCTGGCAGTTTCTAAGTCACCAGGAAGAACAGACTGAGAAAACAGTTACAATGGAAGACCTGGAATGATGGACAGTCATCCATGTGCCAGACATGCCACCACAACCGTGTCCATGCCACCTCATGAAAGACTGTAAGCTAAACCAAGAAAGGATTCACTCAGCTGAGCTCCAGACACGCCACAGGACAGTGAGGTAAATACAGTGGCACTACTCCACCCACTAGCTGTGGGTGCTTTGTTATGCAGCTGAAGATACCCATGTCATAGCCAGCCTCATACTTCCTTGACTCTTTTGATCAAGTTTCTATTATTATTATTATTATTATTATTATTATTATTATTTAATTTTTTCTTATTTTATGTATCAATCCCAGTTTCATCTCCCCCACATCCTCCCATGTCCCTCAATGAGCCCCCATCCCATCCCACATCCACTCCCCAGGGAGGGTGAGGCCTTCAATGAGGGATCATCATGACTGTCAAGTCATTTGGGGTAGAGCCTAGGCCCTCCCCCATGTCTCTAGGCTAAGGGAGTATCCCTCCATGGGGAATGTGCTCCCGAAGTCCATTTGTGCACTAGGGATACATCCTGGTTCCACTGCCAGAGGTCCCATAGACTGCCCAGGCCTCCTAACTGACACCCACATTCAGAGGGCCTGGTTTGGTCCTAGGCTGGTTTCCCAGCTATCTGTCTGGGGTTCATGATCTCCCCCTTGTTCAGGTCAGCTATCTGTCTCTGTGGGTTTCTCCAGCCTGGTCTTGACCCCTTTGCTCATCACTTCTCCCCTGACCAAGTTTCTTAATGAGGCTTACAAGAATTCATCATGTATTAGGTAACCTGGACATGCTACCTCAGCACTTGAACATGCTACCTCAGCACCTAGGACGTTATTTTCTCCATCTGCAGTGAGGCAGAATCTGGCAGACACAAAGTGCATGCTAGCCATCATTGCCACAATCATTGCTTTGTACTGCTTACCTCTCAACTTCTCCCTAGTCACTCCTAGTGTACGCTCTGGGGATATAATCATTCTAAAATACATTTGCTCCTAACATGTCACACTTCACACTTTCATGTATCCCTTCTGCCTGGAATGTCACTCACCTTGTCTGCCATTTATCTTTCTGCGAACGCATTTTGGGTCTCCCCACTCATTAAAGCATTTGTCCCTGTGATTCTCTGAGTACCTGGCTTTTGTTCTTGTTTAGGGTTTCCCCTTTTGCAACCTGTATGGCCCCTGCCTCCCTAACTGGACTCTGATTCTTGACAGACGGAGTGCACTGATTCAGAAATCAGCAAAGTGTGTACCCTGGCTAATTTTACGTTAATTTGACACAAGCTTCTGTAAAGGTGGGAACCTCAACTGTGAAAATGCCTCCCTAAGATTGGGCTGTAGGCAAGCCTATGGGAATTTTCTTAACTAGTGGTTAATGTAAGAGGGCCCAGCCCATTGTAGGTGGTGTCACCCCTGAGCTAGTGGTCTTGGGTGCTGTGAGAAAGCAGACTGAGCAAGCCATGAAGAGAAGGCCATTAAACAGAACTCCTTCATGGCCTCTGCATCAGTTCCTACCTCCAGGTTCCTGTCCTATTTGAGTACCTGCTTTTACTGTCTTAGATGATCAACTGTAAGTGAAATAAACTCTTTCTTCCATAAATTGCTTGCACATGGTGTTTTTTCATAGTAAATGGAACCCTAATTAAGAAAGAAATTGGTACCAAGATGTGGGGTATTGCTGTGGTAGACCTGGCCATGTATTTGGAGGAAGACTATGGAAGGACTTTGGAACTTTGGGTTAGAAAAGTCATTGAGTATTCAAAGTTTGGTGAGCTGTTGTGAGAAACTTGGATGATGACTATAGTGGCTTGTTTCAGAGGGAAGTAAAGACTCTTTTGGGTCCATTTGACATTCTGAATATAGAACCTGTAGTTCTGGTCAGCCATGGCTAAAGATTCAGCCATGATTAACAAAAGACCAGCACCACTGAAATGAAACCATGGCTTTACAGGGACAACTGATGGCTGTTAGTTGGAACAAAGAAATTAATGCCTAAAAAGGGATCAGTATCACAGTAATAGAAACCCTAACTGAGACACCATGGTACAAAAAAAGGTCCTTTAGTTTCAATTATGAGTATTTATGTGTAGGTATTTGCATGTGTGAGTGCAGGTAACTGTAGAATCCAGAAAGGGGTTGAATCCCCTGGAACTAGAATTAAATACAGTTGTGAGTGGTCCAATATGAGTTCTGGCAAATGAACTCAGGACCGCTGCAAAAGCAGTATATGTTACTAATTGTAAGCCATCTCTCTAGCCCTCAGAAAAAAAACATTTAATACATATTTCAGTAAGGAGATGAGGAAGTAGTTGCTTTTACAACAGTGATTCTCAGTAAGAGATGGGGAGGGAGCAATTCTTTCCCCCAAGAGACATCGAAAATATCTAGAGACATTTGACAGTTGCATTACTGGAGGATGCCATGCTATCTGGTAAGAAACAAAGATGATGCTTATACCAGACAATGCACAGGACAAGCCATTAACTTGACATAGATGAGATTGAGAAGTCTTGTTTAGAAGATCATCACATGCAAAAGAACAGACAGATAGTAAGGAGTGACAAACAGTTGAATATGTATAGCACATTGGCCACCTTCCTTGTGCTCAGCCTTCCTTTGTCAGGGTCCCATTATCCATTTTTTTATGCATGGTCCCTCTGGCTCTGCCTGGCACTCATGATTCTGTACAAGTAGCATTGTGGCTACTGTTTCTTTCCTTGCTAAAAAGCTGTGGATGCTGCACAGATTCTGTCACATGCCAAGAAAGGAAAAATCCCAGAGAGTTTGGTCTGAGTCACTGAGTTCTTGTGTTACATCTTGGATGGCTCAATGAACCTCACGTGCCTGGGATGAAAGCTGCCTGAGGTGCACAAAAAAGTAAGATGGGGGAAGGTGACCTTTGACGGTTCTAGACTAAATATAATCTAAGAGTTCTTGTATTTGTTACTCAAGGCAGCTTGGAGGAGCTTGAAGGAAATCTGCCTCTTTGTCCCCCAGATTTGGAGTAGTAAGAAACTTCTCAGCCCTTAAGAACACTTGCTGCCCTTCCAGAGGATCAAAGTTTGGTCCCAACATGCTCACTCTCATCAGGTGGCTCACAACCACCTAAAACCCCAGCTCCAAGGGGATCAAACACCTCTTCTGCCTTCCCCAGTAACCCCACACATAGGTGACAAATATTCACACAGACACATACATACAATAAAAACAACAGAATAAATCTATCCAGGTATGGAAGCATATGCCTTTAATCCCAGCACAGGGGATGAAGAGGCAAATGGATCTCTAAGATCAAGGCCAGCCTGTTCTAAATAGTGAGTTTCAGCCCATCCATTGCTACACTGAGAGACCCTCAATAAATAAATAAATCTTTTTAAATGGGGTCAGAAATATCACCCTACAGATGGGCGTTTCTGGGAAGGGTGTGTCCTGAAGACATATCATGAGCATGGATGATACCCACACTGTTGATCGGTTTGTGTTTACTGTTTTTACCAGTTTCCAAAGAAGGCAGTAGAGATCAGAAGTGAACAGCTTAATCTTTGGCATTGGACAGACCTGACTATGAGGCACCCTCCTGTCACCAGACAATGAATGACCCTGCAGAGATGACTTTGTCGTGTCTGTGCCTCCTCCATGAGAGGTGAGAACAAACTTAGTACCTATTTCCCTGATTTGGGTTGCAGGTCCATTGAATGCACAGATTTTGCACACTGCATAGCATAACCAAAATACGAGACAGGTATCATAGAAGGATGCTGTGGCAGGAATACACAGGTGAGGGACAGTATGGGCAGCCCAGCATTCTCCCAGAAGCTTCTCTGTCCAGGTAGGATGCTGATGAACCATGAAGCTCACATTCTCATAGCTCCTACCATGTGCAGTAAGTACTTTATCTCTGTCAGTTCATCTTCTTGATGACCTTGTGGGATATTTTATTGGCCCCACTTTATGGATGGAATTATGACACACAGGCTTATCCACAGGTATCCATTTGTAAAAAGAGGAAGAGTTGTGATAAAGGAGGTTGGTTACAGGGTCCCCCCCCCCAGCCACACACATACCACCCTGGATGCCTCCAGAAGGGTAAGAAATGACAAAGAGCCTGTCTACATTCTTTTCCTGCTCCCAAATACCTTCTCCATCCTTAACGGCAGAAATTGGCAAATGCCCAGCAAGGAAGCACTAGCTCTGCCCACCGGGTTCCAATATGAAATGATGCCTGCAAGATAAGATCTAGAAGGGTTTGTGGAGAGCTGGGTAAGGGATGCCACATGGAGGTAGGAAGCAAATGAGGTTCAGAACTGAAACACTGGGACTCCACCCTAGTAACTCCTGGTGACCTGAGCCTAGAAACATGCTTTCTCACCATTTTATTTCTCTCTGTCTGAAACGAGGCTAACACACAATATCCCTGGAAGCTCTATAGTGCTGGGCTGTCCTAGTAGGAAAAGGCCACACTGCATGCTGGGAAGAGGGAGGAGTGAGTTTGTCAGAACCTATCTCGGTAAAAGAGCGCCACCTGGTGAGCATTCTGAGAATATTCCTAGTGGCTGCTCCGACCAGGAGCAGGAGCAGGAAGATGTTTACACTCCTTGGCTATCAAAATTTAAGAGTAAAGACATGGCAAGCTGGCAATGATGATAATACTTGCAATCCTTAATCCCCTCCCCCCTCACATTTTCTTACAAATCTGTTTCAAAATGGTAATGAGTTGTGAACAAAGCAAAGTACAAATCTTAGAAATGGAATTGTTCTGGACATGTTCATAAGACATAATGCCATTTCTACTTTTTCCCCTTCACTTTTGTTTCCTTGGATTTTGGGTGGATGTTATCATTATTGTTATTGTTAATTTTTTTTGAGACAGGGTTCCAGTATATACCCAAAGCTGGCTATGTAGGTCAGGCTGCCTTCAAACTCATAGAGGTCCTCTGGTCTTGGACTCCTGAGTGCTGGGATTAAAGCACTCTATGCTCAATTGTTTACTTGTTTGTCTGTTTTGTTTATTGATTTTGGGTTTCTGAGACAAAGTTTCTCTATGTAAAACTCCTGGCTATCCTGGAACTCACTCTGTAGGCCAAGCTGACCTTGAACTCAAAGAGATCCACGTGCCTTTGCCTCTGCCTCCTAAGTGCTGGGATTAGAGATGGGTACCATCGTCACCACCACCCTGGCTACGTGTTTTTAATTGTAACCACACAACATGAGACTTTTCTCGCGGTGTGGTGCTATGTAGAGGTAGGGTGGCACTAACTCTAGACATTGTCTTATACAGATCTTGAGAACTTACTCATCCTGAATAACTGAAATCACACACTTGTCATTTACTGAATGCTGTCTGACTATTGATTGTGTGATCAGCCTTGTTGGGAGTGCTTTATTCTTATGACTTCATTTAGTTCCCTCCCCCAAGTAACCACGTGAGTAGGGAAGGAACTGGAAGACTATACTGTTCACTGTGTCAGCACCTAAGACTGCCAACTTGAAAAGTCCACACTACTGGCATGTGTAATGTGAGTTACACTTGATAAACATGCACTGATTAAAGCCATATGACCACTGCAGGAGAGAGCGGTTGTTCCCACAGTCAGGAAACTGGAAGTGTACTGCAGTTCAGATCGTAAATATCCTTCAAAGGGCCGTGTAGTAAAGGGTTGGTCCCCAGCCTGTGCTATTGCTAGCCTTCGAGATTCAGAGCCCTAAACTGGGCAGTGGTGGTGCACCCCTTTAATCCCAGCACTTAAGAGGCAGAGGCCGGCAAATCTCTGTGAGCTCAAGGCCAGTCTGGTCTACAAAACCCAGTTCCAAGACAGCCAGGGCTGTTACACAGAGAAACCCTGCCTTGAAAAGACAAACAAACAAACAAAAAGATGTGGAGCCCTTGTGGGAAGCTTTAGGTAATGGGAAGAGGCAAGACCTCAAAGGGAATTGTGGGACTCTGGTCTCTTCTTTTTTTCTGCACGTGTTTCCGCCATGCTGTACCTCACCACAGGCTCAGGGACAGGCAACCTTTCCTCTTGACAAGTTTATTATCCTGGGTTTCTGTAGCTGTACCAGAAAGCTGACTACACACATGGCTGTGTGCCGAGCATTGTGCTGGCATCTAGAAGTGCACCTGACCAAGGTACTTGAGGGGCCTAGTGCTTCTGAAACTGTCCTTTTGGCAGAAAACAGAGATACAACTAAGTGCTCATGGGATAAATGTATTGTATGAAAGCATCTAGAAGCCAGAAAAGGTGACTGACCTGCTCCAAGGGAAGAACTGTTAAAACGCCAATGCCCAGAGTGACGCTGCTGTAAGCATCTGATGAAAGTGGAGTGCTGCACACAGACCTCCCCTTCTGACATTCTGGATCCTTAGCAGCACCTATGTCCTGACTACCTAATAACCAGTGCTTAACGAGGAGCAGAACAATGGCTGCTGAGTAGATATTCATTCAGAAAAAGCCCCTAATTTGTTTATTTTTCCTTCCTCAACCTTCCTCTTGATCCCAGTACCCACAGAGATTAGCCCCTAATTCCTGAAGAGACATCTAAGGACATGGAGATTCAGAGACAGCCACCAGCCTAAACAAGCTAATGGCATTGATGCCTCACAGATGTGGTTGTGCACTGGCTCACCTGGCCCAAGGTCAGTAAGGACAGTAAAGCTGCCAACCACCACACATACCCTTCACTGAGCCCTTACTCTGTGCTGGCCTGCTGTTAAAACCCTGCTGCATGAACTTTTCCTGGGGAGACATGACCAATCGACTGCTCCCCCAAGTAGGGTATTCTAGGTAGCCGTTTTTGTCATGGTGACATAAGCTCAAGTCATCTGGGAAGAAGGAAAGTCATTTGAAGAATTGCCTCCATCGTTTTGCCTCTATCATGAGGGATGATTGAAGGAGGGCCCACCCACTGTGGGTGGGGCCATCCCTGGCAGGCGGTCCTGAGTTGCATAAGAAAGCAAGGGAGGGAACAAGCCAAGCCGTTCTGCAGCACCCCTTCATGCTCTCTATCTCAGTTCCTGCCTCCAGGCTTCAGCTCCTGCCCCTACAGTGACTTCCTCTATGATGGACTAAGATCAAAACATGTGAGCCAAATAAACCCTTTCTTCCCCCAGTGCCTTTTGGTCCTGGTGGTTGTCACAGCAATAGAAAGCAAACTAGGACAGCAGCCCCAGTGACAGGACAAAGTAACAGTTCTACCCGGGTCTGGTTTGGTGAACTAACCAGTTTAGCAGACTTACTTACAGAAGCATGGGTAACCCCCAAAGCAGCTGCATTACTACAGGAATTTCCCCACAGCTGCATAGATGGAGTCATCTCCCCACCACCCTCTGCCTTCCACATTCTATACACCCTAGTCCCTCCTGAGACCATGTGCAGCTGGCAGAGAGGCACAGGCATGGCAGTGGCTGAACTCTCAGGTGAGGACCCACCCCACCAGCTCCTTCTATAAGGTAGGATCAACAGTAGTCACAGCTGCTGTGATGGTGATGGTGATGGTTGATATGTTCACAGGACAGTGCTCCACAACAGCCCTTCACAACATAATCTCATTGTATCCGTACAGCCACCTTCAGAAATGGGTGTTGTCTCACCGCCACTCAGATTCTGAAGAATAAGGAGTTGTCAGGTTGGGCCTTCTAGAACAAGTTGTTAAGACAGAATTAAACATGGAAGAAGCATATTAATTGGGTAAAGCACTTGTGGAGGAGAGGGAGCGGGAGTGGTGAGGAAACCCTTGGAGATAGTTACTGTGGGAGGAACACAGGCAAGATAGTAGAGATCAGAAACCACAAGGGGAGAGGGATTCAGCCATCCTCCTGTCCTGGTTGAGCAACCTCATGAGGAGCCCCAGGCCATACTCATAGAACATCCTACCTAGCCAAACCAAAGAATTACAAGAAACAAAAAACAAACTACTGTTGTATTACACCACTAATTTTTGAAGCAGCTCCTGTATGACAGTGTACAGGCTGGTCTTATGTAAATTTGACATGCAAACTAGAGTTAGCTGAAAGGAAGGAAACTTAATTGAGAAAAATGCTTCCATAAGATCTAGTTGTAAGGCATTTTCCAAATAAGTTATTGAAGAGGGAGGGTCTAGCCCATTGTGGGTGGTACCATCCCTGGGCTGGTGGTCCTGGGTGCTATAAGAAAGCAGGCTGAGGGCTGGAGAGATGGCTCAGCTGTTAAAAGCTAGGCTCACAACCAAAAATATAAGAAAGCAGGCTGAGCAAGTCAGTAAGCAGTACCCCTCCATGGCCTCTGCATCAGCTCCTGCCACCAGGTTCCTGCCCTGTTTGAGCTTCTATCCTGACTTCCTTTGATGATGAACTGATATGAAAGTGTAAGCCAAATAATCCCTTTCCTCTCCAACCTACTTTTTGGTCATGATGTTTTGTCACAGCAATAGAAACCCTAACTAAGACAAATGATGAGTACCAAAACAGCCTCTGCAGGATATATCCCTATTATCCCTCTCCTCCATATCCTATCATCTCACTCCTCCATACCCCAACATCTCAGTCTTCTATATCCCATCAGCCTCACCCCTCCATATTCCATCACCTCACCATTCTCTTCTCCTTTGCACCCCACACTTCAGATAACATTAGAAATGATGTCTCTTCCTAATGTACATTGCTGTACAGGGAAGCCTCCAAAGCTGGGCCTCAGAGAAAATCCTGGCATTCACCTAATTTTGGAAGGAATCAAGATAAAACTCCAAAATATAGTAAACCTCCAATTTAATGGTTACTCATCCATGCAAACAATATTTTCTGGACACTTATGTGCTAGCTCACATTATTACAGTCATTAGATACAAGAGATTACTAACATCTATTCATTGAGTCAGGTGGAACTAATATACCCCCCCCAAAAAAACCATTTTTGTTATGATATTTAAAAAAACCAAGACTTTTAAAACAGTAAATTATTTGTCTAAGATGGTTAACCTAATTAGTAGCAGTGCCAAACCAAGACCTTTGCTTTCATCACAACCAACAGGTTGTGGGCTCCTTCCCACTAAAGATGGGTAAATAAAAGACTTGTCAGGACTCTGTGTGATTTTATTTTTAAAAATAAGCAGAAAGTATAATGCCAATCTAGGGAGCATCACCTTTTGGCGCCCATTTGTCCCTTTTCCTACACGTGGTCTCCTTATTTTTTCTTCTTCTTCTTCTGATTAATTAGTTTGTGTGAGGTCAGCACACTTCCAACTTCATGGGTGGATCTGGTCAGCATAAGGTGTCAGAGTGTGGAGGGCATAGGGTCCTTGTGTTCACAGATAAGCACTAGGGAAACCAGTAATGTTAAACACACAGGGTTGTCTCCTCAATAGAGATGTATCCCTGTTTTCTACCCAGAAATCTGGGAATGGATGTAATTAATAGCCTGGTGATATATGCTCATTGTAGGGCCAGGCCACACCTGAATCCCTAAGACTATTATGTTTATCCCAGACTCTTCCTCCCTGGGCCTTATCTTGAGCATTGTTTCTCAGTCAATAGAACCCATCCTTATGGGAGATGTCACATGAACTTTACAACAACCTAGGTGACTTCTGTGCTATCTGTAGGGCCAGGCCACTCCTGACTCCCACAGATTTTTATGTTTATCTCAGTCATTCTTGATAAAAACCTTATCTTGAGCATTGTTTCTGAGTCAATAGAACCCATCTTTATGAAAGAGGCCATATGTTCTTTGTAAAGAGTTTCAATGTAAATATGTCTTAAGCTTCATTGTAAGCAGAGAATTGAGTTAATCATCACCAGGAAACTGTTTTTACAAAATTATGCTGTGCTTAAATATGCCTCAATAAACTGCCCAGTGTCAGTTTGAACCAACAACAGCTACTGAGTCCTGCTGAACCTGACTTCCTTCTTGCCTCACACGGATTGTTACTCTACCAGCCCTGGTGGTCACAGAGACCCCAATAGCAGAGTATCCCGCCACTGGCCACAGTAATTGGTTTAGGGGCAGACTTAAGTATCCCTCAGAAGCCATGTGTTGAAGGCTTGGTTCCTAGTCTATGATGTTATCCGGAGGTGGTGGAACCCTAGGAGGGGGATTTTAATCGGGGGTGAGTGATTGGGAGCGTGCCTTTGAAGGAGGGTGGAACCCGGGTCCCTTCATCTCTCTCTCATTTGCCTTCTGGCTACTATGAGGTGAACAGATTCCCTCTACCACGTGGTAGTTCCCCTCAGTTAAGGCCCAAGGCAATGTGGATAAGCAACCAGAATTAAAGCCCCTGAAACCATGAGCTACAATAAATTTCCTCTTTTTATTATAGATTTTCCAAGCTGACTACCGCATATTCCAATTCCATAAAGCCAATGGCACTTAATGAGATGGTTCCTGGTTTTCTGGGAAGAGACAATCCTATAAAAGCTAATCAAAGAGATAGCCCATCTTTGCTTGGGTGTGGTACAAGGTGGCAAGGCTTATGACAGCCTCAATAGAAGAACTTCAACTGGATTTTGGTGGTTCTGGGTCTGTAATCCAAGCACTCATTGTGAGGAGGTAGATCTCTGTGATGGTGTCTAAAGAACCATCAAGGCCAACTCAGGCTTTATAATGAGACCCTGTCTCAAAAGCAAAACCAAAAATGGACAAACAAACAATAACAAAAATTCAGAACAGACTACAGGGTGGATTTGGCTTTCAGGCCAGTTTCATCTTCCCCTTCAGAAATATTTCCTGAAATGATATTTGAGGATTTGGTAAAAGTGGGAAGGGGCAGCCATGGGTAGCCATACTGGGCATCTGTTGTGTATGTCCACTCTCTGCAACACTCTACTGTTGCTAGCATAATGGGCACGAGTTGCTGCTACCCCTGTACACCAATACATAGAGCACATTACATCTTCCAACATCACATCTAACCCGCACAGTCAGCTGGAGTCTCAAAAAACACGAAATCTGCCAAGGCCAAGCCACAGACCCCTCAAGCAAAGAGCTTGTCATTTCCCTATAGTGGAAGACCTGTGGTCCCCCCACTCCAGGTCTGATGGGCCCCCCACCTCTAGGTCTCAGGCCAGACCTGACCTGATTGCTGTAGAAATCATCATCAAGCCATCTGTTTTCTGGGCATTGAAGAGTATTTGCAAAACTTTCTGGAGAAGGTAGTATTTTTAAGAAAAGTCTTGCAGTGGTTCTCAACCTTCCTAATGCAGCAATCCTCTAATACAACTAGTTTTTCATGCTGTTGTGACCTCCAATCACAAACTTATTTTTGTTGCTACTTCATAACTGTAATTTTGCTCTGTATGAATCATAATGTAAATATCTGATATGCAGAATATCTGATATGAGACCCCTGTAAAAGGGTCATTCAACCCACCCCAAAGGGGTCTCACCCCACAGCTTGAGAACTAACTAATAACTTAGAGGATAGGAGTATACAAGCCCTCTGAGTCAGAGGCATCCCAAGTGAATGTGATGGCAATTGCTAAGACCCTGGAGTGCATATCCAGTATATTGGAGAAACTGCAAGGAAGCCAGTGTGGGAGGAGAATGCAACTGGGGTTGGATAATGTTTGGGTGTTGAATGTTACAGAACACCCCAAACCCTACAGTTGGTGAGTAATGGAGGATCTTCAGTGGAGGAGGAGATCTTTATCTTAGTCTGTTTTAAGCTGTTGAAACAATAGAAGCACATTTACCTCCTGGTTCTAGGCTGGAAAATCCAAGTTAAAGGGCTATATCTCAAGAGAGCTGTCAGGGTCATAACTCAGAAGACACTGCATGGCAATTCGGGGAGAAAGCAGGAAGCTGAACACAGTCCTACAGTCAGGGAGATCCACTCTACAGGGCAGAGTTCTTATTACCTAATCACTTCTTAAAGGCCCAACCTCTTAATCTCAAAATGACAATTAAATGTCTTTTGTTAAGATTTAACTTTGTCTTATGGGTATGTGTATTTTGCCTGCATATAGGCCTGTGTATCATATATGTATAGTGCCCATGGAAATCAGAAGAGGTCATTGGATCCCCAGGAATTAGAGTTATGGATGGTTGTGAGCTAGCATACAAGGGCTGGGAACTGAACCCTCATCCTCTAGATGAGCAGCCAGTGCTCTTAACCACTGAGCATGTTCCGAGTCCCAGACAATTACATTTCAACATGAGTTTTGGGTGGGTTATTTCAAGCATAGCAGCACATGGCATTTATCACATGAGTCACAATGTTCCAAAATTTCTCTGAGAAATGGACAATTATCTGGACTGAAGTTTTGACACCTGTGAATCTAGCCAAGTGTCCAGGCCTTCCTTTGTTCATTCAACAAACTCTACTGAGCCAGACACCCAGGCAGGGTGCTGAAAGCAGCTGTGAACACCTTGGTATGGGTCTTCACTCTCAAGAATGAACTGAGGAGCAGGGAAGACAGATCGCCAGCAGCTTGTCTGACTAAGAAGAAAGTGGAGATGTGCCCTTCACCTTGTACTTTCTGCTAATAAATGAATGGGGTAGTTCCTGAGGTGACTATGGCTGAACTTCAGTCATAATAGTTAAGCATTTGATGCATCCCTTCAGAATGCTTTGCTTCTGAGGGAAATACTGGATTCCTTTTTAGAGAAACTAAGAGATAAATACCATTATCAGTCATTTGTAATACTAAAAAAAAAAAATGAAGTAACTTTTATTAAAAAGTCAAACTCCAGTAAATACACCTTTCCTTAATAGAAATATCCTGTGTTTATAGTCTATCTATTGCTATGCAGACTTGCAATTTTGATAATATTGAGAAACTATTTTGGAAAAGTATTCTTTTTAATAATTTTGCCTTGATTGATTGATTGATTGATTGGTTGGTTAATTGATTGATGGGGGGGTAGGAGTCATGTCACAGTGCACATGAGGTCAGAGGACAACTTGTCAGAATAGGTTCTCTCCTTACACCACGTGGGATCCAGGGTTCACACTCAGGCAGTCAAGCTCAGCAGCTCCTTTACCCACTGAGCCATCTTGCACCCTTCTCTAGTTTTCATTAACATATAGTAGCCACATAACGATGTGTTTCATTACGATATCTTCACACGTGTACATTATATGTTTTGATCACATGTACCCATCGCCTGCCCTCTCTTGTCCCCTTCCCACTGATCCCGTTTGTTCCTCTTCCCAACTGGTCCTGGTAGTCCAAAGCTTACAGTCCCCCTTCTATTTCCATGCATGTGGGGGGCCAGAAACCCAATGTGTTAAATTAATCAGGGTTGCTTAGAACAGTAAAGGTGAGGGGTTATTTATAGGAGCATGGACATTTTAGCAGTAGTTATGCCACTGCAGAGCATGCCTCTGCTTCCCCCAGCAATCAGTTACTGCCTGTAGGTGCCCAAGGGAACCCTCCCCTCTCCGTGAGGGAGGGCTGATAGGCCCAGTCTTGTACAGGTCTTGTGTAAGAAGTTGTTAAGTCTGTGTATTGTGTCATTTAATAACAAAACAAAACAGGAAAGGAAATTGTGTCTATTATTGGAAAGCCATCTCAACAGATCTCCAAAGGCCAAATTCCTCTTTGGTAATGCAATTCTGCTCTGTCATGTATATCATGAAAGTGGGTCACTGGCTACAGCCAAAGCTTTTCCTTTTCTTTTTCTTTTTCTTTTTTTAGGTATTTTTCTCTTTAATGCATGATTATCTCTCCTGTAGTTTTAGAAGTTGGATGTTTTAGTCAAGCAGATACTCGTGTTCTTCTAAAGGAATGCATCAGCTACATTTGTTTCAGAGCCAGCCTTCCAACCGATGCCAAATTTAATAAAGGCATTGCTTTATAAAGGTTTCATTCCATCATTGTTCTGCCTCTACTACTCCCTACTAAGCATCTCAGGGCAAGAGAGGAGGCTACAGAAAGGTTGTTTTGTTTTGTTTTTTAAGCCTGAGAAACTGGGACTTCCCTGCCTTTCAGAGCACAAAGGTCTATTCTTTGAGGCAAGGGGCCAGGGAGGCGGAGTAATTCAATTTTGTAGGCCACCATGTACTTCCTTCTCCCTTTCTCCTGCCAAATCAAGGCTCTCACCAATCCCAGTGGACCTCAAGGGGCAGTCCTCCATGAAAAAGTGAAAGCAGTCGAGGAAAAAGAAAAGGGGCCAGCCAGAAGCAGCGTCCTTCAGAGAGCCCGAGGAACGCTTGTTATAATTGAATGGAGCGCATGAAAAGGGCTTTTTCTGAGCAGCCTTGGTGGGGCCACTGCTCAGCCCCATTGTAAATTCCATCTGTGTGCTATCACTTCCTGACCCAGAAACAGGGAGAGGTTTCGGCCACACATTTCCCTAGGAGATGTGCCAGGCCACACGAGGCTCACAAGCCCCCAGAAATTTCATATATAAAGCTTTAAGATCATGTTGGCCTGCAATGAATTCCTTTTCCGAATTTATTTACTAATGGTCTTTTTATCATCTCCCCAGTTTCCTTTCAGAAACTGAAGTCTAAGTGAAGCGAAACGCAGTTGGAATCATTATGAGGAAGATTCTGGGGGGAAAACAGAAGCTACCTACTTCCCAGCAAAGCTTATAATGTGCAGACGCCCCAAGCTGAAGCCAGTCAAATTTCTAATAGGAACGTGACCGTATTAGAGTCTGAGAGATGGGGAGGGGGGTAATTTTTTTTTAAAGGCTAAATGGTGTGAAATGGTAGTTTGTCCTCACACTCTACTGAGTTAGGGACGGTGTGATAGACTATGATTCGGTAATTCTCAGATGGGACTGACAATGTGCATTTCTGTGTCTTCAGGGACTACATCGTGAGGGCCTCTGAAGCAGAGAGAGAAACCCCAGGCCTTGGATATCATGAGGGAGCCAAAGCCTCTTACTCAGAGTCAGTAAATGCACTGTGGTGCCCAGCTATAGACACAGGCTAAGTGCTTTATATGGATGTTCCATCTCACACAGATATGATGTAATCATTGTTGACTATAAAATAAAACAGTTGTGCAAATCCATTTTTAGCCTGCATCCAAACAGGATAGCAAACATGCCATCTAGTAAAGAATGCCTCTAAGTTCTGGCACTTAGGGAAAACCATAGAAGCTGAGGTCCGCCCATTGCAATAGTCAGTTGAAATTATAATCACTTTATCCGGCTCATAGGCAGGCACCAGCCTTCGACAGTCATCTCTGCAACATGCCTCACCCTCAAGACTGCCTGACCCCTTCCAGCCCAGCATCCCAGCACCCGTTCTAGGCTGTTGGAATACAGTCCAGGAATGGAGTCATTGGAGAATTCTGAGTGCTTGTGAAAGAACTCCAAGAAAACAAAACAAGAGTATTGTGACCTCCGTTTCTTCAAAACACAGAATTGTTCTTGGAATAGGCTGTGTTCCTCCCAGGTGCAGCGGATAGGAGTGAGTGTGCTTCAGATTATTCATTACAACTGGCTACTGTTATTTGTTTATACACCTCTATGGGAAAACATGTTCTTGTTACATGTGTCTTGTCCTTGTACTTGTACACTTTACTCATGTGGCTCCTCTTAACCCTCAGAGGATAAACTGGCTGCTGCTCTGAATAAAGCTGGCTACTGCATAGGCCTTCAGTCTGCTTGGTTTATCAGCTCCATCCTCCCAGCTCCCACCACGCTTAGAGAGGTAAACACTACACCACTCGAGGAATCCCAGATCTGTCCCTTGTCCTTTGTGGCCCAGAGAACTCTGACAAGAAGACAAAGCACACTGGTGGCGGTGCACACCTTTAATCACAGCATTCGGAAGGCAGAGACAGTCCAGTTTCTGTGAGTTTGAGACCAACCTGGTCTACAGAGAAAAGTTCCAGGACAGGCTCCAAACCTACCCAAAGACAAAACACGGAACAAAAAGGAATGTGGGTTGCTTATAAAATAAACATACATACATAGGGAAGGTTTTTTAAAAATGTGTATAGGTGTTTGGTCTGCATGTATGTCTATGCAAATGTGTGCAGTGTTGGAAGAGGAAAGAAGAAAGCACTGGATCCCTTAGAACTTGAGTTATAGACAGTTGTGAGCCTCTGTTTGTGTGCTGGGAGTCAAACACAGATCCTCTGGAAGAGCAGCCAGCGCTCTTACCCAATGAGTCATCTCCCCAGACTCACATAGTGACGAATTTTAAATAAGGATGTAAGCTAAGAATGTACAGTGAGTAGCAGCACATGAGGTCCTCGGTTCAATCATGGGTATCTCAAAAAATAAAATAAGAAACTTTTTCCTTTTTTTGGTTTTTCGAGACAGGGTTTCTCTGTAGGCTTGGAGCCTGCCCTGGCACTATTGTTGAAGACCAGTTTGGCCCCGAATTCACAGAGATCTGCCTGCCTCTGCCTCCCGAGTGCTGGGATTAAAGGTGTGCACCATCACTGCCCAGCATAATAAGAAATTTAAGAAGTAAAATTAGACTAGGTATGGTGGGTCATGCCTATAATCCCAGAAATGGAGAGGCTAAGGCAGGTGGATTCCCATGACTTCAAGACCAGAGTGGGCTACAGAGCAATTCTAAGCCAGCCTGAGCTACAGAGCAAGAAAAATCATTATTGATATGGATGCTTACTGTGTGTCAGATACTGTGCAAAGCATTTTCCATACATGATGAGTTTAATTTAAATTTCACCATTTGTTTGAGAAATGCTATTGCTGAGCCCATTTTAAAGATGAAGAAATGAGGTTTGAAGCCATTTGGGTTGACTAAGGAATACAACTGTACAGATGTGCACAAATATGCCTGGCTACCATCATATGGTCACTATGGTATCCACTATAAGGGTAACTGAGAGAGGTGGCAGCTATTTAAAACTCAAAATTCAGGATGGTCACCTTCCCCAACCCCATATATATCTCAGTAATAATTCTCTCTTAGGTAGACAAAACAAACTGACCACAATGCTTTGGAGCATTTCCTCTCCCTCTTCCTTTTTTTTTTTTTTTTTTTTTTTTTTTTTTTTTAACAATTTTATTTTTTTTTTTATTTTATGTATATAAATGTTTACCCAAATGTGTGTATGAGTACCATGTGTATGCCCGGTGTCCACAGAAACCAGAAGAGGGAGTCAGGTCCCTTGGAACTGGAGTTCCCGGTGGTTTGAGCCATCTTTCCAGCTCCTTGGGCTCCTACTTTCAAGAAGTAGATTTCCCATTCCTCAAATCTGATTTGTCCTTGAGAGTTACTTTAATGGACAGATTATGGGAGAGGTGACACTATATAAGTACCAGCAGACTTGCAGATTCTATCTTTATAGGTAGAATTCTCTCTTGAAAACCCGAGACCACCATCATGTGAAAAGGCTTCAAATGAAAGGCCTGCCAAAGGCAGAAGCTCACCTATGCTTTGTAAAGCAAACCAGCCCAGCCCCCTTGCCAACCTTCCAAGTGATTGCAGCCATGAGTCCAGGTAAAACCAGCAGGAAAATCTACCCAGAGAACACACAAAATATGGAAAGTACTGTAATCATGCATCACCTGATGGATGATGTCTCAGTTAACAACAGACCACATATGATGGTGATCTCACAAGACTGTACTACCCAGGGAAATAGTAGTTAGTGAAGGTACGCTACTGGATAATGTTCACACAATGAAACAGCTTCTCAGACTTTATCTGCATCACTAAATGACAAGCAATTGTTGACTGAGGCCAGTTAATGAGGAAGGGATTTATTATGCAGCATTATCTATCTGATAGACTTGGATTTTTGAGAGAGCAAGCTGTCAAATCACTGAAATGCCTGTGGTTGCCATGGTTATTAAAGTTACATGACATGGTACAAGACCTTGCAGTGTACTTCACACTCAAATCTAGACCAAATTCCATGCCCAGAGAGTGAACATAGTCTCACACTCCCTTCCAAATACTCTTCTCTAAATAAAGCAGTCTACAACTAAACAGATTCTGGTGAAAAAGAGGAGATTATGAGAAACAAATATTGTGTCAAAAGAGCTCTTTCTGTTTGGAAGCAAAATGCCTGTTTAGAAAAGCCCATGATAAGGACCATTTTTCCTTTGTTTTTACAGCACACTGGGTTCCTGCCCCTCAAGATGTACTGGTTTTTAGACGTGTTTTTCTGTAACAGACCAAGTTTCAATTATAACAGAAGGCAAGGGTCATTTATCTACAATTAAATGTCTCTCCAATAACATACTCCCAAGCAAGAGAAATTTGCTTCAAGAATCATGTGACAGATTGTTGCTGGAGCTGTCATTCTTATCACATATGAATGGCCAGGAAATTCTGTTCTTCCCAAACATAATTCAGAACCCACCACTCATTCCAGAAGATGCTTCTCCCACGTGGGTAGTTCCCTCTCAAAATCAAGAATCACAACAGTAAGAAAAACACTCTTGCTTACTGGGGGGTGGGGCAATGTCTATAGTCAGTTTATAAAGCAACCAGCACACGTGCTCATGTCAGTCATGATAGCCTCAAAAAATAAAATCATCATTAACTTTAAAAATTTTTCCTGTCTGTATAAAGGGGAAACAAAAACAATGATAAGGCCATCAATAAAATGCCCTAGTGGTGGCTTAGGATGGGATGACAAATCCTGATGCTTTCACTGGGTTCCTAACAGCAGTCTCTCCTGTCTTCAACCCAACAGCCACTTGGCCCTTCCTTCTAGGCCTCCTTCCTTTGCTGGTTTCAATCACTTGGTCCCTCTAGTTGGTCCTCTACTCGACTCTCAGTCCCCTCTCCTTTCTGTCTTGCCTGACACCCCAAGAGCAAAGTTGTTCCCCACAAGAAACCCTGCATTCCTCTAGTGGTGACCCAAAGGAGGAGCTTTCTCAGGCAGGGTTGAGTCATGCGGCAATTTCTCAGGTCTTCCTTTTCTCAGAGATTTCTGTATCTCTGTCTCTCTGTCTCTCTGCCTCTCTTTCCCACCCTGCCCCGCATATGTTTTGATTAAAGAATGAGGGTAAATTTGGTCACCAGTCAGAGGACTTCAGTAGATCTGAATCCTAGATAACTACCAGAGATTTTTTGTTTGTAGTTTTGTAGGGAAGCTGGTGAATTCAGAGCATCCTGCATGCAGCGCAAGCACTCTGCCACTTTGAGCACACCCACTCATAGACAACTTTTAAACGTATTACTTGTTGTTAGTTGGGGGAAGGGACACATGTGTGGAGGTCAAAGGACAATTTTGTAAAGTCAGTTCTTTCCATACACCTTTACATAGGTTCTGGGAATCAAATTGAGGTCACCAAACCTGCATCTTTTCCTGCTGAGCCATTTTGTCAGCCAATAAACAACTTCCAAATATCCCAAATGACATTTTCAAGTATTTACCCCGACAAGCCCCCCCCCATCTCTCTCTCACACACACAGAGATAGACACACACACACTTACTGAATGTTTACCACCTGCCAGAGTTTAGCACAAGATTGGGACTCTGTCATTAAGAAAATCATGGCAGTAGTGACAGTAGTAGTAGTAAGGAAAAGCAAAGCCCCACCAGCTGCTTGTTAGGGGATGGAGTTGTGGTCCATAGTACACAGGGCCCTGGGCTCTGCCCCAGCACTACTGAAACAACAATCAGTGGTTGGATGAAAAATGGTAGACACAACCTCAGTATGTCTAGATGCAAAGAAATTCTCAGGCACTCATTTAAATATGAAGATAATTAGATTGATGATAACACTTGCTTCTCAACATTATCACTGTAGGGATCAAATCAGAACGTGTGTGTTGTTTGGATTTTGCAATGTCCAGGGAGTCTATAATTACTGCAAAATAAGAGTTAAAAGAAAAACTTTAATGTAATTGAATGTGTCTTGCAACTGTATCATTCAATTTTAGTTTTACTCAATCAGCATTTACTCAGCCAGAGCCTAGACTAAAGACTTGAAAGAAAAGGGTAATCCATGAACCCTGAAATAAAGCAGCCATGGAATGGAGAGACACAGAAGAATTGGAAAATGATGTGGTGTGTGCTGGGACAAAGCTACAGATGACATATCAAATGGTATAGCAGAGATTACATAACCCAAGCCAGAGAAGAAGAGCAGCATCATGGGATGTTCTGGAAATAAAGGATAATAACAGAGTGGCACTGGCTCATTAAGGCCAGCCTATGACTAGATGTCAGGTAAATGACAAGCAATATTCTCAAAGAGAAATACTGGACATAGGGCTCCCCTCCTTTTTAAATTTTTTGCTATATATGTGTGTGTGTGCATATACATACAGGTATATACACATATATACATACATGCATTTGCACACATACTATATATATATGTGTGTGTATGTGTGTGTGTGTGTGTGTGTGTGTGTGTGTGTGTGTGTGTGTGTAAGTGCATGCCACTATGTATGTGGAAGTCAGAGAACAAGCCATGGGATTCAGTTCCACAATATGGGTCCTAGAGTTAAAACGCAGATCTTCCACTTTAGCAGCAAAGACCCTTACCTAAAGAGCCATCTCACAGCCACCTTTTTTTTTTTAATTTTTATTTATTACATGGGGGCATGATTTGTGTATGTGGGCACATGTGTGGAGGTTAGAGATCAACTCTGTGGAGTTGGTTAGGAACAGCCAGGCTTCTGCAGCAAACGCCTTTATCTGCTGGGCCATCTCCCCTGCCCAAAGGCTCCCCTTCTTGAAAGCATCCCACTCATTGATTTGCAGAGTTGGGCTTTAGTGGCCACCAGGTCTCATGGTCCAGGAAGATTAACAGTTGGCTGCCCAGATTAAGTGAGGAGTGATGGTACTTGTCCTACTCTGTTACTGTGTAGCTCTAGAGTGTCCCTTGGCTCTCTGATGCTCAGACTGGTCATCTGCACCACGGGAAAGTAATTTCACCTGATATGATGAGGTCATTGGGATAATGGGTACAAAAAATGCTTTGAGGGGTTGGAGAGATGGCTTAGTTGTTAAGATTACTTATTGCTATTGCACAGGATCCAGGTTCTATTGCCAGTACCCACATGGTGTTTCATATCCATTCATCACTCCAGTTCCAAGGGATCTGATGCCCTTTTCTGATCTCTGTAGGCACCAAGCATGCATGTAGTACCCAAACGTTCAGGCACACGGAGGCAAAACAAAATGAATAAATCTGAGGTTTTTAAAAAAGGAAAGAAGGCCAGGTGTGGTGGCATACACCTTTAATTCAGGAGGGGGAAAGGCAGACAGATCCCTGTGAATTTGGTCTATAGAGTGCCAAGACTGTTACACAGAGAAGCCCTGTCTCTCAAAAGGAGGGAAGGAAGGAAGGAAAACGCTGGGTGGTGGCAGCACATGCCTTTGATCCCAATACTCAGGAGGCAGAGACAGACAGGTCTCTGTGAGATCAAGGCCAACCTGGTCTACAGAGTTCCAGGACAGGCTCCAAAGTTTCACAAAGAAACCCTGTTCTGAAAAACAAACAAACAAAACAAAAAAGAAAGAAAGAAAGAAAATATTGTGTGACGCTACAAAACACAATGGGGCCCTAAATTTGGATCTTGGGCCACCAATTAGTAGCTGCTATGCAAAGAAAGTGATGCTTTCAGCTAATCCTTCCATGAATCAGGGTTTCCTTGGTTGTAAGAGTCCAAATCAGGGGCCTGGATTCTGCTCCTCAGTCCTGATCCTTCTGGACAGAGCTTCTCACCTTGAGACCCCAAGTAATTGGCAGCACCTGAGAACTTGTTAGAAATGCAAATTCTTTGGTCCACCCCAAGTCTACTGATGCAGACACTGTGGACAGGCCCAGGCATCAGGACAACCTGGGCTGGTTCTAAATTATTTTTATGCACTGGATACACCTAGAGTACTTAACAGGCTACCAATGTCATAGCCCTGTCCCCAGAGATTTGAACAACCGGGGGCCCCCCAAGAACAAGCGCAAAGGGAGCGCCAAGGCCACTGGCCGAACAGAGGGGGGGCAGAGGGACGGAGACTGAGAATCTTGGAGGGAAAGTACTGGGAGATTGGAAGGAAGGCTTGGACCCATCCCTACCCACACCCCATCCCTGTCCCACCCCAACACACCCAAAGGTGACCACCAAGGCCCCCCAAGCACCAAAACCCCGAGCACACCCACCAGAGACACCCCACAGCCCCCCAGCCCCACAGAGCAAGGGGAGTACCCGTAAAGGCAGTTAAGGTCAAACAGTCAGCCTAATGTCATATCTGAGACGTCCGGTGTAAACAGTGTAGGAAACCAACACGGAGGCCAGCGCAGAGGGGCCAGGGGGTCAGCGCGCCATCAAAACTGTGACCCAGAATAATCTCTGGAATCCATGTCAGGTGGGGGGAACCCCCCAAAGCTGTCCGCCTCCCCAGCATGCTGCGCAACACCCACAGACACTATGTATAACAAACATAAATGATCTGTTGGTCAGGTGGGGCCCAAGGGAACAGGTGTACAAGAAAAGACAGTCTTTCCAAGTGCCAGGCAGGTAAGGTTGCTTGTTAGTCTTTTTTGTTCATTTAGGTAGAAGGATATACTTTACTAAGTCTAACAATTTAAATGCTAATGTTGCCTAGAAACACGCTCATAGATACACCCTAAATAATGACTGACCGAAAATTTAGGCATTCCATAGCCTGGTCAAATCAACACATAAAATTAATCATCACAGGGAATATGGACTTGAATTTGTGGACCAGTATTTCCCACATGCTTTCCATGAGGACCTAGGCCAATGAAATTCTCCACCAAAAAGGGCTCTGTGAAAACACAAGACTTGGGGAACGCTGTGTAATGAGGCATATTAACATATCAAAGCTCTGAATCACCCCACAGGAAAAAAATGACGCATAGCTTTCTCAACATTAGTGTTTGATCCCAGAACCTGTTTTTTACTTAACACCTATTCATTTCCCACGGAACTAAAGTGTTGCACAGCACATATTGGGAAATGCTATGCCAAGCCATGAGAAGATAATACAGATTTGGAACGTGGGATGGGGCATGATGTTTTAGAGGAATTGGACAGTAATATATAGTGAGATTAAAGGAAAGAGTCTAAAAACAAAGATCCCAGCCGTGTCTAAAGTGATAAAGTCTTGTTTGTGCTTAAGTGGGAATGGACATAAAGGGAATATGATGAGATATTTAATGGAAAAGAGCTTGTATATATTGATTGTAAAAGTAAAAATAATAGAAAATCCCAAAACTAGGAGTTTATGTAATGAAAGAATAAATATCCACTGATAAGGAAAAATATGGGGGAAAAAAGCTGGTTCAGGGGCTGCAGAGACGGCTCAGCAGTTAAAGAGTACTGGTTGCTCTTCCAGAGGACCTGGGTTCAATTCCCAGCACCCACATGACAGCTCACAACTGTCTGTAATTCTAGTTCCAGGGGATCTGACACCTTCACATATAGGCAAGCAAAACACCAAATATACATAAAAATAAATAAATTTTTATAAAAAAGAAAAGCAAAAATATGGCTTCTTAGGCTAGAGATGTATAGCTCAGTGGTAGAGTAAGTGCGTAGCTGAGGGAGGCCCTGAATCTGATACCAACACTCCAACACATATGCACACCTGCACACATGCAGGCACACAAAAATACATTCTATTATTGACATATTAGTTTGAGGACCACAGTAGACAGAGGGCTCTAAGAAATATGCAGCAGTTTTCTGAATTCTGAGACTTATCTTCAAGACAACAAAATTATTCATCAACTTTAGACTTGTTGGCATAGAGTTGGAAACTAAGTCACTTTTACCCCCTTTCCTTCAGCCAGACTAATCCCTTCTCTTTGAAAAGGCCATGCTTTTTAAGTCAGCCTCGAGTCCTCTTGGTGGGTTGTACAAAGAAGCTTTCTGACACGTCCCTGTGCACTGTGACAGTAGGAAACACTGCATTTAATGAAGGAAGCCTTGGGCTCCATATATGGAACCCAAGTTCACTGTGGACAAAAACATTACATTCTTTCTGTTGCATGCAAAACATAACCCTCTCTTCGGGGCCTTTATATTATAGAATCCCAAAGTTCTAGGTACCCAACACCAGGAGCTTTCAAATGGATTTCATGAACTGAAAAAGCCTTCTTGCAATCTCCTTGATGCTGATCATCATTGTCAATCAATTCAGCAAGTTCTTACCAGTGGACTGAAGTGGTCCAAAGCCTTTTCCCTTCTCCTCCATGCTGTTCTATTTGAATACTAGTGTTCTCTACTTCCCCACCAGCTATATAAATCCAGATCAATTTCTTTAATTATTTGGGACCTTGGCCTTCTTATTTATGAAATGTCTTCCTCAATTATTTATTCATTCATGCATGCTTTTGTTCAACAAACACTTCTGAGTTCCTGCCTTGTAGCTACAGTTAAGACAGGCATAACATCCTCTCACAACAGTGAAAGATTCAGGCGTGGTCCTTTAGTTATGGAGCTTAAATATCACTGCATTCTTAAGAAATATTAGAGATAATTTGTACAAATTACAAGGCACAGTGGTTTGTATATAGAATGCAGTAAATAAATGCTGGTTTCTTTATTTTTGATAGGTCAAAGCACACAAATTCAAGTGTTTGTGGTAGCCAGCATGAGCGTGGGCAGACACTGAGACTATGGCAATCTCATCTGTAGTGCCCCTGTCATTATCAAAGGGCAATGGCCACTCAACATCATCCCATTGTCCCAGGAACAGATATGGATCCAGGATTTTTTTCCATTTTTATAGAAAAGCAGGAAAAGCCCCTGTTTTTAGATGTTTCAAACCTAGTGTGGGCCAAATACAATATATCTGGCTCAGGGAATGCAGGTTTGCAAGCTGACCCTGAGGCAGGGTCCTCAAGAAACTTGTGGTTTCCATTCTCCCTGAGACATTATGCTGAAAAGCTAATAGACCCTTGAGTGAAATCCTATTTCACTCCAGCTCAATCACAATCAATCAGCCTAACTCCCTTCATGCTCCACTGAAACAGGAACCTGGAGTGACAGGATCATTATCACCAGAGGAAAGGGAAATCTCACCACGGGTCATCAGCTTGCATTGTATAAGTGACTATGAGGGCTAGATGGGAGCCCACAAAGGGAGGAGGCACAGCAGAGAGCAGTGAAGCACAGGCAGTTCAAGAGTCAAACCGTGCTGATTGGATTTGAAGGTATCACTGAGGGACAGCCAATGGATAACTGAAACATTGAGTCAGCCCCTGCAATCTGGTCCTCCTCCAGTGTGCAGCTCACGGCTTTCATCATCCCTGATTGACTCTTTCTACTTCAGTCCATCCTGTTTACGGAGTTAATATCTTGTTCCATCCTTTGGAAGAGCTCACCATTTCCCTCCACCCTCTCCCCACCTCCTGCTTCAGAGCAGGGCAGATGGAAAACCCATAATAAAACAACAGCAGATGCGAAAAGATAGGGATATTTGTGTTGCTGCAGTGTGGAGACCTAAATGAAGCTAGCTTAACAGGCAAGAATGAAGCAGCCTCATGCCTTCTCGAAGAGTCTAAGCATTCCTAATGCTGTCATTCTGCTTCATAGAAACCCAGCAAGTATAGTTCTATGTCCATATGACCCTCTTGAAAGTTTTCTTTGTATTCAACCATGTAAGATTAACTGGACTTTCTACAAGACCATGTGACCCTGTAGACCTGAGGGCGCCCCCTCCATTCCATCATGTGACTTGATATAGCACATGTGTCTCATGTGCTGCGAGACTATGGGAGCAATAACACTGGTACCCAGCCCCATTCCTTCACATGCATGAGACAACTGACTCCTATAGAATAGATACTGAACTCAATTCACAATTGGAATATAAAACCCTGGGTGATGGATAAAGAGCTGTGTAATTGTTATTTTTTTTTTTCTTTTACTCTCTGGGGGCCTACCATCAAGCTCCCAAATAAATACACGGAGCCTTATTCTTACTTAAGAATGCCCAGTCTTTGGTCTGGAGAGATGGCTCAGTGGTTAAGAGCACTGCCTGCTCTTTCAAAGGTCCTGAGTTCAATTCCAACAACCACATGGTGGCTCACAGCTATCTGTAATGAGATCTAGTGCCCTCTTCTGGCCTGCAGGGAAAGCATGTAGACAGAACACTATATACATAATAAATAAATATTAAAAAAAAAAAAAAAAGAATGGCCAGCCTTTGCTTGGTTTGTTTCTAGCCAGCTTTTCAAACTTAACTTACCCAGTTTCTCTATAATATGTTTTCTCTGGGCTTTTTACCTTTCTTCATTGTATATGCTTTTCTTTCCTTCTTACTCTGTGGCTGGCAGTGTGGCTATGTGACTGGCCCCTGGCATCCTCCTCCTTTTCCTTTTCTTGACCCTCCCTTTTGATCTCTTCCCTAGATTTCTCATCCTATTTATTCTTTCTAGCCACCAGCCCTGCCTATTTCTCTCTCGCCTAGCTATCGGCAATTCAGCTCTTTATTAGACCAATCAGGTGTTTTAGGCAGGCAAAGGGACACAATTTTACAGAGTTAAACAAATTCAATATAAAAGAATGCAATACATCTTTGCATCATTAAACAAACATTCCAAAGCATAAACAATATAACACACCTTAAACTAATATTACACAACAGAGTTCCTCAAAAGAAAAAGTCTAGGCTTTCAAAAGAGTCCACCATGAATGAGTTTGGCAAATGAATATCCCACTCAGCCTGGGCTGCCATAACCAAACACCATAGACAGAATGGCTTAAGTGAGATATTATTTTCTCACAATTCTGGAGATTGGTTCTGGTGAGGCTTGCAGAAGACAAGGAAAGGAGAGAAGGGAAAGGGGGGGAAGGAGGAGAGGGGGAGGAGGGGTGAAAGAGAATATTTGTCTTAAAACAGGAGTGCAGAAGTTCTACTATGGGATAGGGGCCCATACAATTAGTACCTCATTTCACATCGTTTAACATTAATTACCTCCTAAAAATACTATCTCTAGACAGAGTCACACTGGGGGTTAGGACGTCACCATATGAGTAGTAACATGAAGGGAGTCAGACAATTAAGTCATAGCAGTGACCTAGTTAGAGCAGCATGATTAGATGCTGAAGGAACATCACCTGGTTATTCCCCAACCCAGTAAGACACTGCTCCAGCCTCCCCCTCCCCCGTGTTCAAGTGTCCCATGAAAGAAAAGCATAAGCAGAAAGCTATGTCACTGGGACTAAGGGCTCAGCTACAAGAGCGTGCCCATGAGAAGGTTTAAGTGTTTCCCAGATGCTTAAGGACATGAAAGAGATTGGAGACTGGTCTTCTGAGGGAAGAGGCTGCCACCAACATAGGCTGTAGCCAATGAGCTATGTGCAAATCAGCATCTAGAGGAGGCTAGTAGATAGTGTGGTCAGCAAATGATGAGCAGTCTGAACATCAGAGATGCAGAGAAGCCTGGTGATGACAGTGAAAGTGAGTGGAGACCAAGCCTGTGGTCAAAGGGAATTCAAAGTGTTAGAAGCAGGAGATGCCAAGCAGAGGGTCTGCTGCTCCAATTATACCCAAGAGCCCCTCCCCTCTCAAGGCTTCCTAACACCTCCCTCTCCCGTGCAGAGGGACTCCTTTGAGAAAAGAGGAATGGGCACCAAGTTTTCTGCTAATCATATATTGAAGTATGACTACAAATGTCACACTTTTCTTCACCAGAGAGCCCAAAAGATGTATGCTACCTGCGTTTTTCCATCAACCTAGAGAGCACACACTGGCAGAGTCCTTCTTTTCAAACTGCTTGAGCCTCTGAATACAGATTTTCTTAACACTTTGCTATGTCTAAATTTAAAGCTAAGTCAAGAAGCTAAAATAAACCTTGCGTTTCTCTTTTATAGAAATGAGAAACAGTGCTGGGAAAGTGGCTCTATGGCTATTCACTTGCTGTACAAGTGTGAGGACCAGAGTTTGGATCCCCAGAACCCAAATGAATGTCAGTAGAGTATGATTGCCTACCTGTAGTTGCAGTTTTGGAAGGTGGGAACAGAGATCCCCAGAGCAAACTTGCTAGCAAGGCTAGCCATATGGTCAGTTCTGGGTTTGACTGAGAGACTTCAATTCAATGAATAAGACCAATTAAAACAATACATCACTTTCAGGATCTCTATTATGGAATATTAGCTGAAGATGTGTTACATTTGTTTGTGCTGTGGAACATTTGTTTAATGATGCAAAGATGTATTGCATTCTTTTATGTTGGTTTGTTTATAACTCTGTGAAGCCGTGTTCCTTTGCCTGTCTAAAACACCTGATTGGTCTAATAAATGACTAAATGGCCAACAGATAGGCAGGAGAAAGGATAGGCGGGGCTGGCAGGCAAAGAGCATAAATAGGAGGAGAAATCTGGATAGCAGGTTGAAGAGGGGAAGGAGAAGACTCCAGGGGCCAGCCACCCAGTGACACAGCAAACTACAGAGTCAGAAGTAAAGAATGGTATATAGAGGGGCTGGAGAGATGGCTCAGAGGTTAAGAGCACTGGTTACTCTTCCAAAGGTCCTGAGTTCAATTCCCAGCAACCACATGGTGGCTCACAGCCATCTGTAATTGGGTCTGGGTCTGGTGCCCTCTTCTGGTGTTGAAGCAGACAATGTAAGCAGAGCATTGTAAACACAATAAATAAATCTAAAAAAAAAAAAAAAGAATGGTATATAGAATAAAGATGAAAGCCCATAGGCAAAAGATAAACAGAATAACTTTAAGAAAAGTTGACTAGAAACAAGCCAAGCTAATGTCAGGCATTCCCAAGAAAGAATAAGCTTCTGTGTTTATGTGGGAGCTGGATGGTGGGCCCCCAAAGGGCAAAGAGAAAAAAAAAACTACACCCAGTCTTACCACAAATGTGCACACATATGCAAGTGCTTGTCCACATATGCAAAATGTATACCAACACATACATGTATGCCACATCCATATACATGAGAATGACTTGGTGGGACACTGTGTTTACAGCTGCCAACAGCCTCTAAGTGGCCAGGATGGGAACTTTTCATCTTTGTGGTACTTGACCTCTCCAACATCTGTTATGTGGACAATTTCCTATCACACGCACTTCTGGTGACCTCCTTTTCCTTCTTAACTCTTTAGCTATTGTTGATAAACCAGTTAATCCGGGCACACATGGAAAGGCAGGTACTAAGTGTCTTGAGCACTCAGACACTTGAAAGATTCCTACCTGAAAGGCAGTAAATGGAAAATCAGACCCAGAACTGTGGTCACAGTTCCATATGGATGGAGAACTTCCAGTTCTCCTCGCTGGCATTGTCCCCTGTGCCTGCTCCATAGCTAATCTGCAGGCATCCTAATAAGCCTAAAGGAAAGCAACATTGAGTTGGCCCAACTGCTCAGTCTTGCCTCACTTTAAATCCAGACTAACAAATTGCAGGTTGGCCTGGCTTTCCACTTGTGTTTGGCTTTCTCAGTGGCCTCCTCTGTCATGCCCTGCCTGGGCATTTGCTCCCCGAAGCACTGGCCACTCAGCAGCATCGTTCCCTGCACAGCTCCTTTTACTGCCTACTTCCAAGAAGCCTGACCATCACCTCAGCCTTAGTTATGATTTGCACTGATTATTTAGACTGCTGATTCTGTGTTCCATGTCTATAGACCAGGCGCCTGGGTTCCAGACTCATGACAGCTTAGAACAAGCACCACAAAAGCCCTTACAGCTTGTGTTTCTAAAACTATTCATTTATCTCCTTCCAGTCTAGCCTTCCTTTCTGGTAATTGGTTTTACCTTCATCAGTTCAGTTAAATAAGCCCAAAAGCCAAAATCATCAACGTTACCTATGTTATGTTTCTTTAAACACTCATGTGAAGAACTGCAATGATGGGAATGAATCACATTGGCTATTTTGAAAGACCAATTTTATCACTAGCCTGAAGGTGTGGCCTATGCTTATTGTTCTCATAGGAGTACTGATTTCATAGGTAGGAGTACTGAGTATGTCCAAATCAGCCTTCTGAGTCATCTACACCACCTTGCTTCTCACCTAAACCACAGTAATCATTTCTCATCTAACCTCCCTTGTTCATGTTCTTCTAACTTCTGCCAATGTATTGTTTGTTTGTTTCTTCAGATATTTTGTTTCTAGTAATGTAAAGATTTTTCTCATTTTGCTGAAGTAATAAAACATCTACTGTAGTACTGGGCAGTGGTGGCACATGCCTTAAATTTCAGCACTTGGGATACAGAGACTGGTGGGATTCTGTGAGTTCGAGGCCAGCCTAGTCTACTGAGTGAGTTCCAGGACAGGCTCCAAAGCTACACAGAAACCTTGTCTCAAAAAACAAAACAAACAGAAAACAAAACAAACAAAAAAAAAACTACTGTAGACATCTTAGGAAAAAAATTCTTGTTACAGATATTCACTGTTTGTGTGTGTGTGTATTCCAGCCAGTTTCCCTCAATGGGCATACCTGATTATGTTATATACACTCATGTATATTCTATTTTTAAAATTAATCTTGTGTATAATTTTTTATGTCACTAAGTCTCTTTGTTTTCATTATTAGTGAAAACAAAACATCCTATTATTGGGACCTTTAGGTTTCTTTATGTATTTCCTAATCTTAAAAAAAAAAATTCACTTGGGCTGGGTGTTGGTGGCTCATGCCTTTAATCCCAGCACTCAGAAGGCAGAGGCAGGCGGATCTCTGTGAGTTCAAGGCCAGCCTGGGCTACAGAGCAAATTCCAGGACAATCTCCAAAGCAATACAGAGAAACCTTGTCTTGAAAAAAGATACACTTGGTAAACATTTTTATGCATAGGTCATATTCATGCTTTTTTTCTTACAGGTTCTGAAGAGCCAATGATGTTGCATATTTTGAAAACTCTGAAGCTGTAACCAAACACTCCAACAGAAGGGTTTTGATATGATTACATTCCCACTGTGGGTGATCATTGTATGTGCAAATCAGACTATGATTGAAAACTGGGAAGAAAGCTATAGGTTCAATTACAAAAAAAAGAGCAGAGAAGGCTCAGAAATAAGGCATTCAGGTCAGTGTCTCTAAGCATAGCTGTGGCGCATTACGGAGTTCAGTTCCCAGCATCCACATCAGGTGCCTTACAACTGCCTGTTACTCCAGTTCCAGGAGATACAATTCCTTCTTCTGGCCTCCTCTCGTACCTGCATGTACATAAACACTGCTGAGTAGTTTCATGTCAACGTGACACAAACTAAATTCATCAGAAAGGAGGGAACCTCAATAAAGAAAATGCCTCCATAAGACTGGCTGGAGGCAAGCCTGTAGGGCATTTTCTTAACTAGTGACTGATTGGGAGGGTCCTGCCCATTGTGGGTGGTGCCATCCCTGGACTGGTGATCCTGGGTTGTATAAGAAAGCAGGTTAAGCAAACCCTGAGAAGTGAGACAACAAGCTGCACTCTTCTTCGGCCTCTGCACCAGCCTCCAAGTTCCTGGCTTGCTTGAGATGGACTGCGATGTGGAAGTGCAAGTCAAATAAACCCTCTCCTTCCCAAGTTTCTTTGGTCATAGTGTTCCATCACAGCCATGGTAACCCTAACTAGGACATACAAAGACAGGCAGGCACACACGCACAGCACACACACATACATGTAAAAATAAAAAGATTTTTTAATGTGAACATACAGTCAAGTTTGGTGGTACAGGCCTGTAATCCCATCTACTTGTGAAGCTAAGACAAGACGATTGAAAATTAAGTGCTATCTGGAATATACAGGGTGTTTAGTTCAGTCTGAGACAGTGAAATCTGTCTCAAGAGGAAAAAAAAAAAAAGAGGTGGGCTATAGCTCAGCAGTGTTTGCCTATATGTATGCATGAGTCCCCGGGATTAATTATCCCCCACCAAGAAGATTCAAAACTGCACATTTTTTATTTGATTCTTAAAGCAAAGAGCATGAAAGACCAAGGACTTTCATTTTTTAACACAACTAAGTATTAAATAGCTTCCTTCATTAATTACTAAGGGTGATTAAGTTTTTATGTTCACAGGGGAAAAAATGAAGTACTGCCAAGTGTTGAAAATTCTGGGCTGCTCAGGAAGTCTGGCAAATGCTGTGCATGTGAGAACATAGGTTGCAGGAGTTTCCACAGTCTTCCAGAAGAATTTTTTACTTTCTCCACTGCGGTTGCCTCTTTCTTCTTCTCCTCTTCCCCCTCCTCTTCTTCCTGCCCTCTCTTACCTCCCCTCTCCCCACCCCAGCATCTCTCTACACAGCCCTGGATGCCCTGATACTCACTCTGTAGACCAGGCTGGCCTCAAACTCAGAGATCTGCCTTCATCTGCCTCCTGAGTGCTGGAATTAAAGGCGTGTGTCACCACCCAGCTATCGCTCCTCCCCTGTTAACACCAAGTTCTGACCCCAGCCAAGGCAGAATAGAAGCCCCAGATACATTTTATGGTCTTTTGGCCCCAATAAATCAGAACCAATGATCTGAATGGCTCAAAATCTCCCTTCCCTGAAACTAGGTTGGTTTCAGAGGTCTGACCCAAAAGGTGACCAAGTATTCTGGGGACAAAAGGAGCTGAAAGTAATTTTGAGGAAAGGCCTCGTCCTTTATCCTACCAGGTCTTGGTTTTGGAAGCAGCTATCTTAGGTGATGGAAGGATATATATGGGACTCTTTAACGTTAGCAGGGCTTAGAAGTCAGAGCCAAGTCTTACCAAACACAAAAAAGGCTGAGGTGAGAACTGTAATAACGTTCCATACTGGGATGAGCTATCTCTTGGCCACTGTCCTCCAGATTCATAATACTGTGGACATGAAGATGAAAGACTAGGAGGAAAAAGAAGCAAGACCTTCCTACATTAGTGACTTTCTGAGGAAACAGAGCTATCTGTGCAATTGGTTCCAGCTATCAGCTTAACACAACTTTTCCCCACTTAGCCCTGGAAGTCATGCTTCTAAAAGTATAATTACCCTAACAATCAGCTTACAGGAGAATATGGGAGTCTGTTTCCCTAAAGCCCAGCTTGCATTTCAAGAGGGATTCTTAACAGAAACTGCCTGAGAAAGGACTGTTCTACTGCACTTCAGTACATTTCCATTCCTTTATCTAGAAAAAGAAGAGAAAATTGGCTAATTAGTCCTACTTGGTTCTGTTCACATTTCTACTGCCAAGTGTAGCAGTTACTCACCAACACTAGAAACACCCACATGCTAACAGACATGTTCAGTCAGGCCCTTGTCAGGCTTTCCCAGCTTTCACTTCACTCATGGAAGTCTCTGGTTGAAGTATTCCAAAGCACCAGAATAGGGCTCACCTCAACAGCAAAGCTTTTTTTGTTCGTCGTTGTTTTTGGTTTTTCAATACAGGTTTTCCCTGTGTAGCTTTGGAGCTGTTCTTGGAACTAACTCTTGTACACCAGGTTGATCTCAAACTCACAGAGATCCACCTGCCTCTGCCTCCCAAGTGCTGGGATTAAAGGCGTGCGCAACCACTGCCTGATGAGGATTTTTTGTTTTAATTTTGTATTTTCTTTTTTAAAAATAATTTATTTACCTTTATTTTATGTGCATTGGTATGCAAGTATCAGATCCCCTGGAACTGTAGTTATAGACAGTTGTAAGCTGCTATGTGGGTGCTGGGAATTTAACAAGAGCCCTTTGGAAGAGCAGCCAGTACTCTTAATTACTGAGCCATCTCTCCAGCCCCAATATTGTATTCTCTTTTGTGTGTATGGGTATTTTGTCTGTGTGTATGTCAGTGCACAACATGGCCAGATGAGGGTGTCGTATCCCCTGGAAAAGGAGTTACAGATAGTTATGAGCCACCATGTGGATGCTGGGAATCAAACCTGGCTCTTCTGGAAGATTAGCCAGTGCTATTAACCATTGAGCCATCTCTACAGTGCTAAACAGTAGAGTTTTATAGGTAATAAAATTGCAAGCAACCATGACTACAGACATATGCTGTGATTGCAGAATCTATTCTTGAATCACAGAAAAGATAGAATACCCAAAGATAGAGGAAGAAAGAAAAGGGGGGAGTCCATGAGCTCCCCCTTGTTCAGATCAGCTGTCTCTGTGGGTTTCTGTAGCCTGGTCTTGACCCCTTTCTTATCACTCCTCCCTCTCTGCAACTGGATTCCAGGAGTTCGGCTCAGTGTTTAGCTGTGGGTGTCTGCTTCTGTTTCCATCAGCTACTAGATGAAGGTTCTAGGATGGCATATAAGTTAGTTATCAATCTCATTATCAGGGAAGGGCATTTAATGGAAACCAGCATTGGACAGACTCAGAACCCCTGAACATGAGTCTCAGTTGGAAGGTCTGGGCAGCCTAAGGTACCTTTGACAGTGGAACCAGGATGTGTCCCTGGTGCATGAAAGGACTTTGGGAACACATTCCCCGTGGATGGATGCTCCCTTAGCCTAGAGACAGGAGGGAGGGCCTAGACCCTATTCCAAATGACTTGACAGATTTTGATGATCCCTCCTGGAAGGCATCATCCTACCTGTGGAGTGGGTGCGGAGTGGGATGGGAGAGGGGTTGGGGGGCATGGGAGGGAGGGAGAGGGAACCGGGAATGATATGTAAGAATATTAAAACATATTTAAAGAAAAAAAAAGGAAAGTCAAGCATAGCTATGCACACCTATAATCCCTGTATTCAGAAGGCTGACAAAGGAGAACTGCAAATAGGATGCCAAGCTGGGTTACATAGTGAATCTGAGGCACCTTGTGCTACATAGCAAGACCTGTTTCATGAGAAAGAGAGAAGGGAGAGGAATAAAACTAAGTGAAAGCAGGTTATAAGTAAACAAACACTTTAAAAGGTAAGTGTGAATGATCTCATGTATAACATTACTGGACTATTTCAGCTACTGAGCATAATCTATGTTAAATATTGCTCTATACCTATTACTTAATTCAATGCATAGTATTCTATATACTAGTCATGCTTCTAAAGAAAAAGTATTTTATAGAAAACAGAACATCTTGGGGAGAGCTCATTTAGTTATCCCAATAAGGAGTGAAGATAGGAAAGGCACGAGGTCTGAGGTGTGGCAGAGCATGTGCTTCTGACCCCCAGCATCAGGAAAAAGTGTAAAGAGTGAAAAGGTAAGGAGAGAAGAGGTAAACAAAATATAGAAACAAAAAATAGAAAATATATAGGGCAGAAAAAAAAACATTGATGGATCTCCTAGTTTTGTTTCTGTTGCTGTGATAATACAATGACTTGGGGAGGAAACAGTTTATTTCACCTTACAGCTCACTGCCCATCATTGAGAGATGCTAAGGCAGGAACCCAACATAGGACCTGGAGACATGAAATGAAGCAGAGACCATGGAGAAATATGGCTTACTGGCTTGCTCTCCATGTCGCTCAGTCTCCTTTTTTACACAGTCCAGGCCTGCCTGCCCAGGGGTAGTGTCACCAGCAGTGGTCTGGGACCTCCATACAGCAATCATTAATCAAGAAATCAGCTGGGTGGTGGTGGCACACATCTTTAATTCTAGCACTCTGGAGACAGAGGCAGATGGATCTCTGTGAGTTGAAGGCCAGTCTTGTCTACAGAGCCAGTTCTGGGACAGGCTCCAAAGCTACACAGAGAAACCCTGCTTTGAAAAACCAGAAAGAAAGGAAGGGAGAGAGACAGGGAGAATTGGAGGGAGGGAGGGAGGGAGGAAGGGAGGGAAAGAGACCCCAAAGAGATTTTGTATTTGTATATAGAACAATCTGATGGAGGAGGCAATTCCTCAGTTGAGGTTCCCTCTTCCCTAGTTTGTTCCACAAAAACCTAGCCATACAAGGGAAAAGGCTCTAAAGGAAATTAGACAATGTCCCAGAGCAGACTCTCTAGGCTTGTCTGCCTCACATAGTACAGCAGCAAGAGCAGTAAAAAGAGTGAAAGTGGAGGCTTCCTGGCCTCTCCTGACTCACACTTGAAATTAGTCAGTGACACAATGCCACATTCCAGAGAACCAAATCAAATCTAGAGGTAAAAGCCAGCTATAAACCCAGCCCAGGCTGTTGAGAGCAAGGATATCAGAACTCTTGGAGGCCATCTTTGTAAAAAACCTTTCTATTAATGCAGTGACTATGCATAGCCACTTATGAGACACAGTCATCATTTTACCCCCTACTGTATAATTAAGGGAAACTCAGTCTGGGATGACTAAATAGCCCCCTGAAAGCAGGAAGAAGATCTAGGAGTAGCTCTTCACTGCCTCAAAGTTCCACTTTACAGGGGGAGGGCAATGGTTAAAAGAATAGAACCCAGTGTCCCTTCTTCTCTGAGAGAGATGGGAAAGCAAAGTACTAAAGAGTTCAGAAGCTGGAGATCAAATCACCTTTATTTGCTCATTGTGTCCATGACTTGGGCTAGTTAGTCTCAGTTTCACAATCTTAGTAATGGAACTGGCAAAACACGCACAGTTAAAACAGTGTTGAGATAAAGGTGCTGCTTGGATACACGTAGCTGGCCTTCTTTTCTCATGGGTTCTGCATTCACTGACTCAGCCAATCACAGACAGAAAAGATTTTTAATTACACCTGTACTACGTATGTACAGACTACTTATACACCATTTACATTGTATTAGATATCATAGACATCCTAGGAATGTCTTAAAATATACAAGCTGATGTGTACAAACAAGTACTTGTGGTGTTTTATATAGGAACTTTAATATCTTTGAATCTGGGAGTCTATGGGAGCACATCGAATGAATCTACTGCCACATTCAAGGACCACTGTCCCCTTACTATTGTTGCCTGGGTGTCCTAATTATTTGCCTTGAATCAAGAAAGCACTGAATTGCAGTCTCATGACTACAGAGCTCCTGTGTCCTAATGATACAAAGTCCTTGTGACTTCACCGTCATTGTCCCATTATCCCTTTGGATGCTATCTCTGAGTCAGCTTTGCCTCTGACCCCAATACTGCCGCAGTGACTACTCCCACAGGGAGGGACCCCGTCACACTGCTGACCCTGTGTCTGCTCTTTTATTGCACCTCTTATTCCCTTTGCAACTAGCCGTGACTGTGTTAGAGCCCTAGTGGCTGTCCGTGTTTACCTGTACCACTTCCCTTCCGAGCCTCTCTCAGCTCTAACTGGACAACTGGAAGAGGAAATGAAGTTTCCAGTTTAGGACATTTGCTACATTTGTGTCTTGTCCAAGCTTAACTTCTTTCTTTCTTTTTTTTTTTTTTTTTTTTTTTTTTTTTTTTTTTTTTTTTTGGTTTTTTTTTTTGTTTTGTTTTGTTTTGTTTTGTTTTTGTTTTCTGTGCTTGAAAATGTTCCAGCATGAGGAACCACTAGGTGGCAGGGGTGTTTCATTGCCTGACTCAACACCTCCTTTACTCCCTTCTGTATATCAATGCAGCAAAACTACCGTTCTTTCTAAATGAATAAATTGTTTTTAAATTAACTTACTTATCAATGCAATTGCTGGAGATCTAATAAAATTTGCATACTTTCTTTTGAAAATCCACTGTGATCTCACTAGCTCCTTTCGGAGTTCTCACAGGGGTCATATTACTGAAGAAGTTTTACTACCTTTGGCTTGAAGGGCGTGGGAAAAGCAAATAAACCAGTGCTTGTTCAGCACAGGGCCAAAGCTAATTGTTTTCCCTCCAGTTGTCAACACCCAGGACAAAGGTCTTTGGGTCAAGGGTTCATGGACTATTAGGCTGTTGTTTCGTTAATAGGATTGTAGATGCATCTCTCATTTCCCAGAATGTTTCTTTGGAGGAGATGGAATTTCAGCTGCTTACTGAGATAGAAGCAGGTGTAGGCACATCCTTCTTTCAATTACATCCCCACAGGAATCCAACCTGCCAGGTGGGATAGTCTTTTAACAAAATGGACTAGGAGGGACATAGAAGGGAGGGGATGTAGAGTGAAGGCCAGGAATGCTAATAAAACCCTAGCCCTACAGCATGGAGGATCAAGAATTGCTTTATACAGTTGACGGGACAAGATATATAACCAGGTGTGGTAGTATACACTTATGACTTCATTACTTGGGAGGTGGAGGCAGGAGGACCTTGAGTTCTAGGCCAACCAATGCTACTTAGTGAGACTGTAAAATAAATAAACAGGTTTTTAACATATCATTGTAACATTAAGACACAAACTCTTTGGGGCTATAGCTGCAAGGATAGAAGGAAGGGGAACATTGGATGAATGCAAAGTTAACAGGGTCAACTTACGGAAAAATGAACAGGCATGAAAGAGGACTGTGAATATGTTATGTGGAGCAGAAAGGTAATTGACAAGGAAAAACCCCACAAAAACCTGAAAGCACAGAGCTTACAGAACTTGTATCAATAGAGAACATGAGGGAACTAGGCAATAGAATAGCTGTACTGTGTCATTTTCTAACCATGGCCCTGCTTTTACATTAAGAATAGCCTAGGGCAGCCAAGTGTTATTGGTACACACCTTTAATTTCAGTACTTGGGAGGAAGTAGATCTCTGTGAGTTTAAGGCCAGCCTGGTCTACAGAGTGAATTCCTGAACAGCCATGGCTACACAGAGAAACTCTGTCTTAAAAAAAAAAAAAAAGAAAAGAATGGGCTGGGGGTGTGAGACAGCTCAACAGGTAAAGAGGTAAAGCCCTTGCTACCAAAACTTTACAGTCTGGGTTTCAATCCCTGGAATCCATGTAAAGATGGAATGAGAGAACCGGCTCTTCAAAGTGCTCCTCAGACCTCCAAATGTGCATAGCACATGCATACACAAACCATCACCACCATCACTATCAGCACCATTGTTGCCATCACCAGTGAAGAATGAAGTGAAGCCAAGAATTGATAAGATGGTTTGTAGGGCACAGTGCTTGCCAAGCAAGTCCAGTGACCTGAGTTCAATTCCTGGAATCTACACAAAAAGGAAGATGAGAACTGACCTTTCAAAATTGTCCTCTGACCTCTACACAAAAGGCCTACACAGGTATATGCCATAATACACATATAATAATAATAATGGTGGGGGGGAGACCAGGCTGGCCTCCAACACACAGAGATCTACCGGCCTCATGAGTGCAGGGATTAAAGGTGTTTGCCACTACCATCTGGCAACAATGACATTTTTTTAAATAATAGGCTGGGAGCAGAGAAGAAGTTCAATGGCAGAGCACAGCATATATGATCTCAAAGCCCAGACCTGTCAAAAAACAAACAAACTGAAAAGGAAAAGAACAGGCAAAGAAGGATGCCAGTGTAAAATGGGTTCCTATGTTTCTGGGAGCAGCTTCCTCTGAGCTTTAAATTTGATGAGTTATGACTTTTACACTGGTCAGAGAAACAGCTCAGGAGGTAAAGGCTCATTGTCAAGTCTGATGTCCTGAGTCTACAGATGAGTTCCAAGACAGCCAGGACTGTTACACACTGTCTTAACACTCCCCACTCCCTCAAAGAACTATTGCTATGAGTTACAAATTAGAGGCTTCCGTTTTCGTTACTAAGATTCCATTTTAGTCAGTATTTTCACAGCACATCTTTGGGTTCTTTATGACAAACTAATAAAGAGAAAATGTGTCATCGTCTTCATTGGTGGCATTTCGGCACGAGTTCCTTAGCATGGACCTATCAGCAGAATGTGGTTGCCCCAAAGCAGCAAATTCGGTAGGCCCTGGCCACACACTTCCTTTTTTATCTTCTTTTGAAAACCGCATCAAGTCTATCAGCAATGACTGCTATTCCTTCAGAATGTACCAGAACTTGACAATTCTCACCATATATAAGCCTGACACTCTAGTTTACTAGAATGTTGCCTCCTACTTGGACCACTAAAATGGTCTAGTTACTGCTTTCATCCAGGCTCCAGAGTGGTAATTTTTTTGTTGTTTGATTTTTGGCTTTGAAACAAGCCATCAGGTTGTTCAGGCTGGCTTCAAAATTGCCATGTAGTTGAGGGTGACCCTGAACTTCTATCTCCCAGATGATAGGATTACAAGCCTGCACCATTACCACTTACTGGAGATAATTTGATAAATTCAGGCTTTCTGCATTCAAAGCAAACACTCTGCCAACTAAGCTACATTCCCAATCCCAGCATGGTGAGAGAGAGAGAGAGAGAGAGAGAGAGAGAGAGAGAGAGAGAGAGAGAGAGAGAGAGAGAGAGAGAGTGGGTGTGTGTGTGCCACTCCTGGTCTGTGGATGACTGTGAGTCATCCAGTGTTGGTGCTGAAAACTGATCTCTGCTTTCATAATAGCAGAAAATGATCGTTACCACCATCTTTCTAGCCCCAGAGTGTTTCATTTTGTTTTTAACTGTAAGGCACGGTGAGAATTTATAAAGCATTGGTCATTTCATCTCACACTTGACTCCTTCATGTCCTCAGTCTATCAGGCCTGTTGGGCTAATTCTAGGCCTTTTGAACATTTTGAACCTGCTCTAGAATACTCTTCTAGATTGCTAACCAGTTTGCTCTCTTCCTTCAGGCTCTGGTCTGTGACCTTACAAAGAGGCCTTTCCATTTCCTGTCCTGCTAACATAACACTGAATTCTTCCCTATCTCTCCAGCACTCTCTATCTGCACCAACCATTACTTCCCTTAGTTTCTCCAGCATATTACTGATCCTTAAAGAATGTTATTATATATCTTTTATTATGCTGTCTTTCTCATTAGAATATAAATGCAGACACCTAAGGATCTCCCCCTTATCTCTACTGCCGTATACCCAGAGCCTAAAAGAATGCCTGACATATAAAGAACAGTCAATATAATCTGTGGCCTAAATCGACAGGCTCAGCATATGACCAGTGGAACCTTACTAGCTAGTATAAAGACACACATAAGATACATGCGAGAAGAAGACATTAAATTAGACCCAGGGAACTCTCTTCAGTATTTTAAGGCTTCATTATGTTAAGAAGGTTTCTGTTGTCTTTACTACCTTATCATCATTTACAACTGGAGAGTGAGTTGTAGATTCACAGCCTATTAAAAGCCTTTTACAATCCTAAGATAAAATAAATAAGCAAACAAATAAATGTTTTAAAAAGTCAATATAAAAGCCTTTTACACAGAATATTATCTGACTAGAATTTAGTAATTGTATCTAATTTTCTTTCTTTTTTTTTTCTTTCTTTCTTTCTTTTTTTTTTTTTTTTTTTTTTTTTTTTGTTTTGGTTTTGGTTTTAGTTTTTTTGGGACAAGGTGTCTCTGTAGCTTTGGAGCCTGTCCTGGAACTGGCTCTGTAGACCAGGCTGGTTTTGAACTCACAGAGATCCACCAGCCTCTGTCTCCCAAGTGCTGGGATTAAAAGAGTGCACCATCACTGCCCAGTTTCTTGTCTTATTTTCATTCTGATTTTTTTCATTAATATTTGTATGTGTGTACACAAGCCATAGCCCCATCAGTACTGGAGGTCAGAGGACACCTGTGGCAGCTGGTTCTCTTCCCACACCATGTGGGTTCAGAGGATGGAACTCTAACTGCTGAGTCATGTGTCTCATTTAAGTCTCCCAATAATTCTAGGAGGAAAGTATAAATTTGCAGTTGAAGAAACTATAGATGCATCTTCCATAAGATACAAAGCTTCCTCCATCCAGATAAACTTCACATAAAATTTGCTATTTTGTTAAAATGTATAATTCAGTGTCTTTTAGCATATTTATGATGGTGTGTAACATCATTACTACCTAATTGCAGAACATTCTCATCCTCAAAAAAGTCAATAAACTTTACTTATCACCTCCAGTTCCCCTCCTAACCCTAAGCAATATTAATCTGTTTTCGGGGTATATATTCACCTTTCCTAGACACTGAAAATAAATGGAATTGTACCTGTGGTTTTCTGAGAGCTCTTTCTCTCTCTAGTGTGTGTGTGTATGTGTGAGTTACTGGGGATTGGACTTATGGCCTCTCACATGCTAGGATAAAAAGAACACTATCACCAAGCAACATTGACCGACACCCCCCTGCTTATATGTGGTCTTTTGTATCTGGCTTCTTTCAGTTAACATGTCATGAAGGTTATTAGTACTTTTTATGAACAACTATGGAGGTAGTTTATGGCAGGGTGCTTACTTAACACATGTGAAGCACTAGTTTGTATCACATACCACAACAATTTAAAATTTTGAACAATAGTTTTTATGACTAATGCTAGCCTATTTTGCATATTCATCACATCTGTTTGTCTATCATCTTATGGATATTCAGGTTGTTTCTACTTTGGGCCTATATGCAATGCATATATGAATAACTTCTTGTTTGAACATGTTTCCACTTCTGAGTATATACTGGTAGAATAGGTAGGGTGGTGATCATATGTTACACCTTTTTCAGAAACATTAAACTGAAGCTGGGAGTTGGTGGTGCCTGCCTTTAATCCCAGCACTTTCAAGACAGAGGCAGACAGATCTCTGTGAGTTCGAGGCCAGCCTGGTCTACAGAGCGAGTTTCGGGACAACCTCCAAAGCAATACAGAGAAACCCTGTCTCGAAAAACCAAAAGAAGAAAAAGAAAAAAGAAAGGAAGAAATAGAAAAAAAAGAGAGAGAGAGAGAAACGTTAAACTGAATTCTAACGTTGCTAGAACATTTGGATCAGCAGTAACAACATTTCACTGCTCCATATCCTCCCTAGAACATAAGAGGTGACTCTTGCTTTTCAAACTTGCCATTTGAAGAGGTATCATGAAGTTAGTGCTAATTCACATTTCTCTAATGATTAGTGATATTGACCATAATTTCACATACTTATTGGTTAGCTGTATTATCTGATGCAAGTCCTTTATGAGGTAGGAAAGGGGAAATTACAAGGACCCAAGGAGCAAAAGGAGCCTCTTTCTCAACAGCATCTGCTTGAGGCCTTTCACCTTTCCCATCTATAAACCTATAATCTTCTAGGACTCTCGTCAGAAACTCTATTTACAGTAAAGGGCATGTCCTAACCCCTTGTACAACACTAGTGGCTCCTTGTTTTATCAGATTGTAATCTCATCCAAGGCATTTCTGAAGCATCCTATAATCCCATTTATGAAAAAATAAAAAGGGATAAGCCTCCTTTTTCATTTGACATGTACCTTCAGAGCCACTAAGAGTTAGCTTACTCTTAACTCCTAGGTTTAAAATCTATGCTAAAACTATCTTTCTTTATAAAGTGCGCTCCTTTTTGAGGAGCCCACGCCTATGCTCTCAGATGTGCTTTATTTTCCTCTTGAGTGTGTATCTGCCCCCCTCCAGGGATCCTCTGTGTAGCCATGGTTGTTCTGGAATTCACTCTGTAGACCAGGCTGGCCTCAAACTCGAAATCTGCCCACTACTGTCTCTCAAGTGCTGAGGTTAGGCTGTGCACCACCTCCCTGACCCCCCCCCCCCGCCCAAATTATTTAAAGGGGTGGGGTTCTCATAGCATACATGTGGAAGTAAGGGGGAGTCACCATGTGGGTTCTGCAGATAAATTCAGATGGTCAGGCTTGGTGGCACACATCTATATCAAACCTCTGTTTTTAATAAGCTAAAACACTACTGGTCCCAAACTTCTTTGCTGCATCCAAGCCAAGGATCTGGTTTTACCTTACTCATTGTCCCTGCTGATAGGGACAGTCTGGCTCTATGTTTCTGCTGCTGCGCAGCCACTAAAACTTTTAATTATTATTATTTTTTTTAAGTTGGGGTCAGGGGGGGGAGAATGTATGTACACATCACAGTGTCCTTGGAGAACCCCGGAACTGAATTTACAGGCAATTGTGGGCGCACGATATGAGTGGGTGCTGGGAACAAAACTCGAATCCTCTGGAAGCGCAGATCTTAATCACTGAGCCCTTTTCCCACCACCATCACTTAAAAAAAAAAAAAAAAAAAAAAAAAATCAGTTCCCTTTTTGTTGAGTTCTAAGTTTCCTTTTTGAAATGTTGCATTTGGGGCTACTGAGACGTTTTAGAGGGTAAAGGCAGTTGCTGCTAATACTGGTGACCTGAGTTGGATCACTAGAACCCACGTGGTGGAGAGAACCAACGCCTGCAAGTTGTCCTGTGACCTCAGATGTGGCACACATACTCCCTTCCCGCACACAAGAACTAAAATGTAAGGTAACTACAAAATGTAACCTTTAAAATATAAAGAAAAACATGAAATACACAACAGTGTAGTAACGGTCAATATAAAAAAAAAAATGCAGTATGAAACCACAGATCAGGCTGTGGACTATACTCTAGTTACAGCCCAGCTTGCTCAACCCTTGCAGAAACCAAGCCGAGTGTGGTGACACACATCTTTAATCTCGGCACTCCGCGGTAGAGGCAGAGACGGTGGCTTTCTGTGAGTTTCAAGCCAGTCAGGGCTACATAGTGAGACTTCTATCTCAAAAATAAATCCCAAGCAAAAACTGCTATGCGAGACGGGAATGGGGCCGGCTAATCTCTCTGGGCCTAGTTTCTCTGACTTTAAAACGGGAATCAAGTCGTGGTCGCACCCAAACGTTAGATGCTTGACGCAAACTGCCCGGCACAACTGAAGAGCTGACTCAGCGTTTGCTATGGCTACGCCCTCCACAGAGGTTACCTCTGGGCAGGTGACCCGCCGGCAGCTCTTCCTGTTCCGGTTCAGAATGCAGCCAACCGCGCACAGCTTTATGCGCACGCTCGTCTCATCACGAGCCCACCCCGAGCGCGGGAGAACCATGACCCCCAAAGCCTGACTTCCGTTTCCGGAGTGGAATGCGGCTTCCGGCAGCGTGCGCTGAGCGCGCCGTGCTCGCAGGTGCGGCAGCCGGAAGGGTCTGTGCTTGCCGACGGTAACTGGCCCGGGTGGGAGTGGCCGGGTAGGCGGGTTGGAGGGAGGGCAGCGGTGACTTTGTGAGTCGGTGCCGGGACGGAGCATCTGGCCTCTCGCCGGGCCTCATCGCGGGTGGGAGTGGGAGACCGACTCCCTTCGGTCTGAGCCACCTATCAATTTTCCGATCTGCCTGTAAAGGTGGAGTTCTATACATAGTGACACGGAGTAACCGTGGTGACTTCTGTGGCCTGTCCTTGGTACAGCGTAGGGACAGCGAAGGTGTTAGCCTAAGTCATAACTCCTTTGAAAAACCTAATGGCGGATCCTCCGGCACGGTAACACCGCAGCAGCCCCTTCTACCTGCACAAACATTCATAGTGTTAGTGTTAGTTTGTGTTAGTAAATTAATGTATTTTCAGCATCTCCCCTGGATGCATATCATTTCAAAGTCACCGTGTAGTGAGGTTTCAGATCTTTGTAATTTAGATAGTGGAAGTTGTGTTAATCTTTATTAAATTCACTGCCCACTTAACTAGAGGGAAGAAAATACATACTCTACCCACACACTAAAAAGTTTTGATCATTAGCCCAGAATTGTGTTATTCTCATTAAACTCTAACTTTGAGAGAGGTTATTTAGTTCCCAGTTTGAGGTCAGGATTAACTTGCTTTGGTGTCTTTTGGACCTAAAGCAAGAATTCCAACCGCCAAATTCTGAACTGCTAGCTGGAGGGACAAGATGGGAGGAGTTCTGTTTTCATGTTAACAAGTATAGTAGTAAGATGCCGCTTGCCCACACAGATGACCCCCCCCCCCCAACCAAACACTGCATGTTAGGGAAATGCTCTGCTTTGCCTTCTTTTCTCTTACATGCCTGTATGTTGCTTGTTTAATCATGCTTCACTGTCTTCAATCTCTGCCCTTACTTACATGACAGTACAGTTTTAATTCTGGTACATGCATTTGAAATATGAAAAGAGACTGAGATTTGTTTGTTTGTTTTTCTTTTCTGTATTGCCTTTAAAGGGACTGTTAGGCCTTTTAGAAACATTTCCATCATGCCTGACACTCAAGAAGCTACCAACCAACTCTTGGATATGAACCTTCATGAGAATGATAAGTCTGTGCCAGTGATAGAAGGAGGCCTCAGAAGTGATTCTGAGCATCTCCGAGCCACTATCGGAGCCACTGTGCCTACTGGCTTTGAGCAAACAGCTGCAGACGAAGTGAGAGAGAAACTGAAGTCATCATGCAGAATCAGCAAAGACCGGGGCAAGATATATTTTGATATTGCAGTGGAAAGTCTGGCTCAGGTTTGGACAAAATAGTATTTAAATTAGACTTCTAACTTGGTTTGTAGAACCCTTGGAAATACTTTGCTTTTTTTCTGCTCCAAAGTATCTTTGGGTTTTCTGTTGTGTACTGATGTCTGAAATTGACTGTATTTTTCAGTGTACACTGTTAAATGTTTATAATGTGTATTCAGTTTAGTGCATTTTAGTGTTAGTTTACTATGGTTTAGAACTGATCATAGCAGGCCGGGTGTTGGTGGCTCACTCCTTTAATCCCAGCACTTAGGAGGCAGAGGCAGGTGGATCTCTGTGAGTTCGAGGCTAGCCTGGTCTACAGAGCAAGGGCCAGGACAGGCTTCAAAGCTACACAGAGAAACCCTGTCCTGAAAAACCAAAAATAAATAAATAAACACATAAGTAGATAAGTAATAATAAAAATTAGCAGAAGTTAAAGCAGATATTCCATTTCATCTGTGTCAGAGACATTCTTGATCAAAAGTAATTATGCATGACTGCAGTTGAGAAGAAGGGTTAGCAAACTGACATCTCATTAGTACAGAGGTTACAAGATGTCTCATTACCACACAAGTGACATAGGGCATAGATTATTGTCTGGAGATTTTTTTTTTAGGTATTGTTTTATCTTGCCAGTGTATCCCAAGCTTGTAGTTGGCACCCACAAAATAGTTATGGTATTTATTTATTGGTAAACAACTATTTTCTCGATGCCCTCAGCATCGAGAAAATACTTGTGAAGATTGGGCACTATTTCTCTTGGCATTAATCATTAGGTTTAAGAAGAAAAGTAATTTGTCTTCAGTAACTCAGCCATCACAAAACTAGAGCTTAAATCCCATGTGGATTTTTGGGGAGGTAGGAGGTTGAAACAGAAACAAGTCTGACATAGCCAAGGTTAGCCTAGATTTCTTTACAAAAGTGAATGAACTCTTGTTCTCCCTTGTTGTACCTCAGGATCCTGGGATTTCAGGCATGCACTTGTATATCCAGCTCTCAAATCTCGTGCTCTTTGCCGCTGCGGTGCACAACATACCACTGCAAGCCATGAAAGAAGTTTGATAAAGCTCCACCCGTGTTTACATTTTCCCCTTCTCCAAACTAGTATTGTTGCCTACATCTCAAACTGTTGTACTTTTATCTCACTGGCCCTTTGTCTGGCAAAAAGCAGGAACTGGTGGGTAACCAAAGAATGGAACACCCAGGACGAGAAAATTTTATGTTTACATTTTTCCCTTCTCCAAACCAGGGGGAAAAAAATATAAAAGATAGATATGAGCTGAGCACTCAAGAGGCAAAGGCAGGCAGATGTCTGAGTTCAAGGCCAGCCTGGTCTACAGAGTGTGTTCCTGGAAAGCCAGGCTGCACAGAGAGATCCTGTCTTGAAAAAAACAACAACAAAGATACAGATATGAGGTGCTTTGTTAATCCAAGTACTGGGAAGAACGAATCAGGGGAATCGTGAGCCAGAATAACATAGCAAGACTCTACCTCAAAATCAAAATGACACATTTTTGTCCCTTTTTTTTTCTTTTTTAATATTTAACTGTAGATAGCTATGTTATTAAAAAATATTTTTAGAAGTTTCTAACATTCTAACATTTGTTTTCCTCCCTAGGTTCATTGTCTGAGATCAGTTGATAACTTGTTTGTGGTTGTTCAGGAGTTTAAAGATTACCAGTTCAAAAATACAAAGGTGAGCTATTCCAAGCATGGTAGTTGATTCTTAGTCATTTTTCCCAAAGAGATTGTTTTCTATTATGTACTGCCTGTCTGTCAGTAGCTTTGCTATTGTATACAATGTTAGGAATAAAGCAAGAGCCTTGTATGTACCAAATACGTGATCACAAGCTTTTTCATTAAAATGCAGAAATCTCTTGACAGTCCATCCCAAAAGCTGCTTTTAAAGGTCAGTGTTTAAAAAAAAAAAAAAAACAAAAACAAAAAACTCTGAAGTTTATAGAAGAAAAAATTGACCAGAGAGTCTTAGATTAGCTTGGCCTATAGTACATATGGTTTGAAACTAGAATTGCTTCCAGCACATGAAAGAAAGAGCACAGTAGCATTCCGTCTCCACTTTGCTTTTGTCCTGTTTCAGTTTCATGTTTTGAAGTGAAGCCAAAGCAACATTTAATACCCCTTCAGTTGTTAGGACAACAGCTTTGTCTCTAGCCTGTATTTATCATCTGAGTCCTAAATATTCAGCTGCTATTTAATGTGAAAGTTGAAAATAGGCCTCAGTAACACTTCATGTTTTTTTCCTACATCCCTTTCTGGCCAGGTTTCCAGAGTCAAGTGCTTAAAACATTTTCTGTCAATGTTATGTTAATGTCTTTCTTAGAGATAATCTTTCTTAAAAAGAACTGTGGTATGCTGTCTAATTCTCTGGTCTTTATTAATTTTCCAGATTATTTTGAATAACCAAAGTATTCCCAGATCAATCAAACTGATTTGGGGGGAAGGAAGGGAGCTTAATAAAGCACTTTCCTTGTTAGGTCCTAGTAAAAAAATTTAAACAGCAACAAAAAGGCTAATGGAACCTTCCATAGCCTACAAAAAAATTCAAACAGCCCTAAAGGCATATCCATTGAAAATAGCTAAAAAAGTTTATTACCTACGAAAATAACTTTCAACTTTTAGAAGCAGTAGTATTGTAATCCCTTAGATTCATTTTTGTCTTTAGTGCTGCCCTGAGCATTTAGAACTCTTATATATATGTGTCCTAGTTGTTAGCTTTATAAATTACAACTTGGTATTATCTATCTAATCTATTTTTTTATATCCCTGCTATGATTGCAGATGAAATTGTCATGTTTTTTTTCCATTTCCATTCCATTCTGATTTTTATTGTTTAACTTCCTTAGTGTTGGGCCTGTAAATATACCCTGTCTGCTTGTACTTCTGTCCTTTGACCTGTAAGTGTAAGTGATGAGGGTTGCAGCATTCTTAAATTACTTCTCTTTCCTATTATACTTGCTTCTGTTTTATAGTCACAATCCACACTTTATTTTTATTTTAGTCTTAAAGCCAAATGGATAAAGGTGCATTTCTTGTCCTTCACTATTTGCTTATTTGTTTTGAAGATGAGGTTTTGCTCTATAGCCCAGGCTAGGCTTGCATTTGAAGAGATACTCCTGCCATTGTTAGCATAGCCCCTATTCCTGGCCGTTTCTAGTTATGTTGTTGACCTGAGTTGAGGGATGTTTATCTGTGTATGTTCTGTTAGTTGGAGTGTAAAGAACTAGTCTTCCCTTCTAGAAAGAGCCTGGGAGTCAGTGTTCATTTTCTTCTAGCGATTGATGTTGTGAAGAGTCTTGAGTTCATCTTGATAAATATTTCTTCCTTATTGTTTCTTTCTGTGTAATAACCAAAAAACAAAGAAAAACCCAGATTTCTTTGAAGTCATTTTAAGTTTGAGTATCTCTTACTGTTGATAATTCTTTGTCAGGACATGTCAGTATACTTTAACTTTCTGGAAAATATCTTAAATTATTGTAAATTGTAAAGTTCTTAGGTAAATAAGTATGTCTTAATTATTTTCTTTTTTTTTTTCTATCATTTTGTCTTTAGTTCTTTTTAACTCTTGCTCATTGTCATGCTATTTGCTTTTCTTTTCTCCATATCCTTTACTGTTTTTCAGCAGGATTCTATAAATACTGATTTCAGTGTTGTTTTTGCTGGTATTTATGTATACATGAGCACTCTTATCTTCATCTTATTCTCTTTTTTATTTTTTTAAATGTACATGGGTGTTTTGTCTATGTGTGTTTATGTGCACCACATACATGCGCCTGGTGCTCACAGGTCAAAAGAGGGAGCAGGATTCCCTAGAACTGAAGTTGTAAATATTGTGAACTACCATGTGGATGATGGGATCCAAGCTAAAGTCCTCTACAATAAGTCATCTTAATCACTGAGTCAACTTTCAAGCCTCCTCCACCTTGGTTTTTGTTTGGTTTGTTTATTTGTTCTGGAGTTTTGTATTTTGTTTATTTTTCTGGAGTCAGGGTTTCTCTTGTGGCTTTGGAGCCTGTTCTAGAACTTACTCTGTAGACTAGGCTTGCCTCATACTCAGGGAGGTCCACCTGACTCAGCCTCAAGAGTGCTGGGATTAAAGGCATCTGCCACCACCACCTGGTCCACCTTATTTTTTGAGATAGGGTCTCTTGGTGAACCTAGAACTCAACTTTCACCTAGGCTGGCTAGTGAGAAAACCTCAGGGATCTTCCTCTCTCCTCTACTCCAGTGCCTGCTTTTTTACATGTGTGTTGAGGAATTGCTCAGGTCCTCATGCTTGTATAACAGTAACTTTACCAACTGCATCATGGGCCTAACTCCTGCTTTAACTTTTATTTATTTTTTTATTTTATATTTTCTTTAAACTCTATATAGACTCCTTCATCTCCTGGTGACTCACCTCATTTCCTTGCTGCTTGAGTCTGCTTATTTTTTATGTCTTTGTCTTTAAATCATACACACACACACACACACACACACACACATATATACATATATACATACATATATTAAGATTTACTTATTGATTATGTATACAGTGTTTTTGCCAGCATGCCACCACAGATCACCAGATCTCATTATAGATGGTTGTGAGCCACTATGTGGTTGCTGGGAATTGAACTCTGGACCCTTGGAAGAACAGCAGTGCTCCTAACTCCTGAGCTATCTCTCCAGCCCTGTATACAAATGCATTCTTTTTTTTTTTTTTTTCTTTTTTCTTTTTTTCTTGGTTTGTGTTTTCGAGTCAGGGTTTCTCTGTAGCTTTGGAGCCTGTCCTAGAATTTGCTCAGTAGACCAGGCTGGCTTCCAACTCACAGAGATCCACCTATCTCTGCCTCCAGAGTAAATCATATTTCTTAATACTGTTCTGTGGTGACCCCCCCCCCCCCCGCTATTTCTTTCCTGTCCTGCTTCTGTTTCCTTGCCCTTCATCCTTTTGATTATAAGTTTTGAACTTACATCTGAATGAGATAGTTTCTCTTAGGCCTGTCCTTTTTAAGAAGGTCCTGAGGGTGAGACCCTGAGGGTTTTCTAGACCAAGAAGAGCCCTCTTTGGACTGACTGGGGATGAACAAATCTTTTCATCCTTTCTTTTCTCTTTTTTATTGTTTTATTGAACTATAAATTTTATTCTACTGAATGAATTAGTTTAAACTTTACTTCCTTTCTGGCTTCATGGGAATAGAGGTTTTAGAGTAAGCAGACAAAGCACACTTAACTCCTACCAACTGTAAACAAAAAAATTTGAAAAAAGTGGATTGATACAGCATGCTAACAGCTAGGTTGGAATATATAATGTGGCTGAAGTGACTGAGAAACTGAGTATTTCATTTCCTAAAGATTTTGTTTAGTTTTGTTTTAGACCAGGCTGGCCTCAAGCTCACAGAGATCCATCTGTCTTGCCTGGGATTAAAGGTGTGTACGACTTCTGGAGCTTTAAGTCATTTAAACATCTATACTGTGGTTGTTATATAGATTCTATAGCTCTGCTTGACTAGTGCTTGCTCTATTGGATAGCAGCCTCCTGTACTTCACATTTAAATATCATCCAGTAACTGCTTCTTTGTCCTTTACTCTTGTAGTACTAGCAGTTGAATTTAGGACCCCATACACCGAACCACTGAATTAGATCCCTTGGCCCTCTTACCTTTTATTTTAAGATAGGGTGTTAATAAGTTATCTAGGTTGGCCTTTAACCCACTTTAGCTCAGGAAAGCCTGAACTTGCAACTTTGTCATAGCTGGGATTACAACCCTGTGACAGTAAACCCACCTTGGGCAGCTGTATATTAACCACTCTTTTTATGCCTCTGCTGTTGTAGGTGTGTGGCCTATAGCAAAGGTCAAGGTAGTTTGGGTTTTTCCACCATGCATTTACAGGAGTGGCCTTGCTAGTAAACAGTTCATAAACCCAGTAACCATAGATCATGCTTAGTACTGTAGGCAAACTGGAAGAGCAGAACTTGACAGGGCAGGCACCACCAAACTTACTTTTTAAAAAATATAATCATATGAACCAGGTGTGGTGGTATGCATCTTTAATCCCAGCACTTGAGAGGCAGAGGCAGGTGAATGTCTGTGAGTTCTACACCAGCCTGGGCTACAGAGCCAGTTCTAGGACAGCCAGGGCTATAGAGAAGAGACCCTGTCTCAAAAATACAAAAAATAAAATAAAATAAAATAAAAAATAAAACCCCAAAAAGATGATCATACTATTTAAAATCTGGACAGATGACATTTTTAAACCTCAAAAAATTTGTTCAAATTCAGAAGATCTGAAAGGAAGTCATCTAGACTGGTTGCCTTCTTCCCCTCAGCTGCATCCATCCCATGCTTCCCTTTACAGGCATTCCTCAATGCTGTATGTCTGATCTGCCTTCTGCTCTATTATCTATAGTAGTACAGTGTTTGTGTTCCCTCACTTATCATTCACACTGGGATTTCCTTAATTGCTGAATTTATTTGCTTCTGCATTCCCACACCTCTATTATAAAGACCAGAGCTGTCAATAAAGAAAGTAGGCATTTATTTGTTGAGCTAAAATAGCGAGAAACAAAAGGGTTTCATTCTCCATCCTTTGCAGGAAGAAGTTCTAAAGGACTTTGAAGAATTGGCTGGAAAGCTCCCATGGTCTGACCCTTTAAAAGTCTGGCAAATTAACACCAGTTTCAAGAAGAAGAAAGCAAAGCGCAGAAAGACAAATCAGAGTACAGGTAAAGAGAAGGACAACTGTGGACAAGGAGACAAAGCAGAAGTGAAAGGCAGTAAGAAGTTTGCCAGCAGCACTTCAGAGTCACGTATCTTGGACTATTATGAAAATCCAGCCATCAAAGAAGAAGTATCAACCTTAGTGGGTGATGTCTTGGCATCTTGCAAAGATGAAACTGGTGAAAGCTTAAGAGAAGAAACTGAACCACAAGTACAAAAGTTTAGAGTCACCTGCAATAGAGCAGGAGAGAAACATTGTTTTACCTCAAATGAGGCTGCGAGGGATTTTGGGGGTTCTGTTCAAGAGTATTTTAAGTGGAAGGCTGATATGACCAACTTTGATGTAGAGGTGGGTATTAGCTTTGACTGATGATTAATGACTGGAATGGGGCTGGAAAGATGACTCAGTGGGTGAAGTGCTTGCTGAGCAAGCATGAGGACCTGAGTTTGGAAAGCTGTAAACAGATGTGTATGCATGTTAACCCTAGCACTGATAGGTAGAGACAAACAGTACCCTGGAGCTGATTGGACACTCCAGCCAAAACAGCAAGACACAGGATCAGTAGAAGACCCTGCCACACAAATAAGGTAGAATAGTAGAAAGACACTCATTGTAAACTGGCTTCCTCATACTTGCACATAAAAGAGAAAAAAAAAAGGTTCTCATACATTTGTAGAATTTCCAGACTAACCTAGTGCAGGTATAGGAAAACAGTGGCCATAAAGCTAGGAGGATGTAGTTAGGAATTGCATGGTCTGTGGAGATAGATGGCTAGGTATAGATTGAAATTTTACTCTGAAACTCTCTAGAATTGGACAAGATTTGTCTCTTTGAGCCTTTGTTTCAGATGAAGCCAATAATAGTATATATACCTTGAAGGTATATATACAATGGAAGGGAAATGAAATAATGGTTTAAAGTGTTTGGATAGTATATTGGTATATGCTGAGTACTCAGTGGGTATATGCTGTCAGAACTTAAGTAATGGTGGCATGCCCCCTTAGTCCTAGCAATCAGGAGGCAGAGGATCTTTTGTGAGTTTGAGGCAAGCCAGGCCTACATAGTGAGTTCTGGGACAGCAAGGATTATGTAGAAAGCCTGACTTGAGAAACCCTCAGGTGTACTCTGTCTCTGAACTTGGCATTACTGTTTCCAGCAGATGAAAGATGAGTCATTTGTTGGTTTTTTGAGACAGGGTTTCTCTGTATTGCTTTGGAGCCTGTCCTGGAACTAGCTCTTTAGACCAGGCTGGCTTCAAACTCACAGAGATCCACCTGCCTTTGCCTCCCCAGTGCTGGGACCAAAGGTGTGCGCCACCACTGTCAGGTGAGTCCTTTTTTTATACTGTGGACCCAGGACCTTGTACATAGTAGACTCTACTTCTAAGCTGCATCTACATAGTCCTCTAATTTCTTTTTAAAAAAAAATTATTTATCATGTATACAGTAATCTGCCTGCCTGCATGCATGCAGGCCAGAAGAAGGCACCAGATCTCATTACAGATGGTTATGAGCCACCATGTGGTTGCTGGGAATTGAACTCAGGACCTCTGGAAGAGCAGCCAGTGCCTTAACCTCTGAGCCATCTCTCCAACCCCCAGTCCTCTGATTTCTAACCTAGTATTTTCCCACATTATGTGGACTTCTAGGTTGTAAATTTATCTTAAAAAAAAAAAAAAAAAAAAACTTACTAAATCTTAGTTGCAGAGTTCTGTTACTACACCATAGTGGAATATGATTTTCAGATCTTCAAGTCTGGGTTTTCTAGCTAATCCCTTTTGGTTTTTTTTTTTTTTTTTTTTTTTTTTTTTAAGTTTTTCAAGAGACAAGGTTTCTCTGTGGCTTTGGAAGCTATCTTGTAGACCAGGCTGGCCTTGAAATTATTGAGATCCGCCTGCCTCTACCTCCTGAGTGCCATCAACACCTGGCTGTAGTTCTGCTTATTTTTCAAAATGGCTAGGTTCTTAAAACCAAATGCCTCCTGTTAGCTTGATTATCCTTTGACTACTGGGTGACTAATGTGAATAATAGTAATTATGTTCCTTAAATTTCTGGTGGCTTATATAGGTCCCTTTTTACCAAGAAGTAAATTTCTGTTGCTTTTGGGATACTTTACATCTGGGGCATGTCATTTTCTTTGTAACTTTTCTTTAAAAAATGTCAGACTAGTACAATTCCTCATATTCCCTTAAACAGCTGCCATGAGAATGAATAGGCTAAAGAACAGCCATGTCCAGAAATTAGCAAGGTGACACAGGACAAATCATGGAGCCACACTGCCTTGTTAAATTACAATATGAAGAGCATATGATCTGAAGGCTCTGTGTTCTAGGCTCAAGTGCATTTGTAGGAAATGAGGCCATGCAAGTAAGATGTGTAGAGCAGGGCCTTGCATGTTAGAGTGTCAGCTCCTTTGGTAAAGCCATGATGAGTCCATTCTAAGGGGAAGATTACCCAATCTTTAGAGTTTATCTTCATAGCATACTTTTGAATTAGGAATACTAAGAAGATAGTAGTTGATAAAGCAAATGTGACACAGTGTCAACTCTGGAGAAAAGGTGTGTTTGAGAGTCTGCTGTGAAAGTAGGCTTGTTGCACTTAAGTATGTTAGAAGTATTTTCCCCCCAAAATGTAATAATTTTAAAAATATATGTAGTCCAAGTATGGTGACCTATGCCTTTGATTTATGAGGCAGAGATGGGCAGATCTCTGTTATTTGAAAGCCAGCCTGGTCTATAATAATGAGTTCTAGGCCAGCAAGAGTGCATAGTGAAACCCTGTCTGGTTTTTTGCTTTTTGAGACATGGTTTCTCTTTGTAAAACTGGCTATCCTAGAGCTCACTCTGTAGACCAGGCTGACCACAAACTCAGCGATCAGCTTGCTTCTTCCTCCAAAGTGCTGGGATTAAAGGTGTGCGCCACCACTGCCCAGTGAAACCCTATCTTAAACAGCAATAAAACACACAGGTACTCATACATTCATATTTTAAAGCCATGCCATCAAAATATACTAATATAGTAAAATCTAAGAGATAATCTAGCAATATCTAGCTTGTATATATAGTGAGTGAAAAGAATAAAGTATTTTAAAATTAAATAAAAATAGTTTATATACATATATTTTTGTGAAGTTCCAACTAATTTGTAATAGTGGTCAGATTAATGATCACTCTGCATGTTGGCCAGGAAGGAAGCAAAGGGAGCCTTCTAAAAGTTACTGTATGTAGCTCAAAGCTCACAGAAATATGTATGTATTTAAGGTTTATATACCTCTGGGTTCAAGAAATGGCTCAGTGGGTAGATAGACTTGCCACAAAGGCTGCTGACCTGAGTTTAATTCCGAGGACACATGGTGGAAGTATAGTAAGCATGTAAAGTGTAATTCACTCAGAAAGTTTGTGTGGGCTAGAGAGATGATTCAGTGGTTAAAATAACTAGCTGCTCTTTCAGAAGATACAGGTTTAATCCTAGCACCCATATGGCAGGCAGTTCACAACTGTCTGTAACTCCGGTTCCCTAGGATCTAATACCTTTTTCTGGTCTCCATGGATACCATGTGTGCATGTGGTGCACAGATACACATTCAGGCAAAATACTCACACATAAAAAAAATAAAAATTTTCTAAAAGGAAAGTTTTTGTGCATTGTGGTTATATGTGTACAAGCCATGCCTGGCTTTTCTCTGGGTGCTGGGAATCCAAGCCCAGGTCTTCATGTTTGTGAGTGAGAACTCTCTTCACTGAGTCATCTCCCCAGCTCTGAATAAGAAAGTTGTTTTGATTTTGTTTTATCTTAAAAATTCAGAAAGTCTTAATAAGGCAGATATATATCTCCTACTTATGATCCAAGCATTTGTGAGGCAGAGAGTTTCAGTCTAGCTATCTACATAAGAAATTCAAGCCAGTCGTGAGTCTGAAGCCCTGTTTTACTGTATTCTTTTAAATTTATTCTGTTGTTTTTTTGTTTCATTTTGTTTGAGACAGGGTTTTTTTATTTAGTCTTGTTTGACCTGGAACTCACTATGTAACCCAGGCTGGCCTTGAACTCACAAGATCCACCTGCCTCTGCCTCCTAAGTACCAGGATTAAAGCACTTGGAAGGCAGGCCCACACCCAGCTAAGGCACTGCTTTTTTTGGGGGGGTGGTGGGAGTGGGGGCTTCAAGACAGGTTCTCTCTGTGTAGCCTTGGCTCTCCAGGAACTCACTATGTAGATCAGCCTAGCCTCAAACTCATGAGATTCACCTAAGGCCCTGCATTAAAAAAAAAAAAAAAAGTCTTGGTAATAAGTGCAGTTTGAATAATGCCAACTGTTTCTTTTGTTGGATTTGATGTAGGTTCTCCTGAACATCCATGATAATGAAGTCATTGTTGGCATTGCATTGACAGAGGAGAGTCTCCATCGAAGAAATATTACACATTTTGGACCTACAACTCTTAGGTCAACTCTTGCCTATGGAATGCTCAGGTAACAGAAGGGGATTTTTTGTCTATATTGCAATGGATACTTTGCTCTGAATCTTGCTTTAAAACACACATTTTCTAAAAGAATATTTCTTAGTTAGAATTATAAAATCACCTTTTTTCCTCCAGTATTCACTGTTGTGTGCTTAGATGGTGTGTTAGTATTCTTGATTATAAAGTGAGAGTGGTAGTGTTGTGTATATCTTCAGTGGATTGGCTGTTTCTGTTGAGAAAGGATATCCTTTTTTAGGATCTAGAGCCAGATTTACTGGGCTTTGTTTTTATACAGTGAAGCAAACAAGAGAGAGCCTTACAGTGTGTAAATGAATATAGAACTTGTATATTGAGTGAAGGTGTTGCTATGCAGCATAGGCCAGCCTTGGTATCCTGGGTGTTGGAATCATAGTACCCATTACCACACCCCACTTACTCATATTCTTAAATGTTAAATACTAGCAGCAGCCCATGGATCATTTTGGGACTTTCAGAAGTACAAAGCCAGCAACCCTTTGCTGTTGTCATTTTTCTGTTATTAGTGTCTTCTTTCTAGTTGTGTAGTAGTCCACATAAACACAAAAGAAAAAGAAGAAAAGATTTATTCATGCTGGAAAGATGGCTCAGAGTGCATGCCATAGATAATAATGACCTGCAACTACAGCTCCAGGGGATTCAAGCCTCTGCCTTCTGCAGGCATCAGCATTTACATGCACATATGTATCCAAACATGCACACATACACATACTTTAAAAAACAGAGTGGTAGCTGACTTTGGGGTTGTAGAGATGGCTCAGCAGTTACTGGTTCTTGCTGTTCTCCCAGAGGACCAGAGTTCAGTTCCCAGTACCCATATCTGGCAGCTTACAGCTGTCTTTAATTCCCATTCTATACCCTCTTCCAACACTCTCTTGTGGCCTGCATTGGTACCTGTACAGATGTACATACACATGTGCATATATACAGAGAGACAAAAATACATATGCATTAGTAAAAAGTTTGTTCATGGAAACTGAATGCAGAAACATAGACAGATTGTCTCATCCTGTACAGTGTCCAAATGAGTTATATAAGTATATTTTCTTTCTAGTCCTTGCTTCCTCTTTTATCCTGGTCATGTGTGGATTCATAGTTCCTCACAACTGGATCATATGAACTTGATAACAGAAAAGTTAAAGAAAGCACTCCTAAACTTCATTCAATTGACATTGATTGTCTGCCTCTAACTGTGATTATAGAAACCAGCATACAAAGAGTTACTTTGGGTGCAAGTATTCTCAATAGAATAAAAAAGTGATGACAGAGTCGAGGAAGTAGCTCAGTAAAGTGTCTGCTCAAGCATAAGGGTTTGACTTAGCAGCAGCAGCATATGCACTGAGACAGGAGGAACCCTGGGGCTTTCTGGCCAGCAAGTCTAACTAATTTGTGAGCTTCAGGTTATGCAGGACCCTTTCTCAAAAAGTGAGGTGAAGAGCAATTGAGAAAGATGCCCAGACAGGCATAGTAGCACAAACCTTTAATCTCAGCACTTGGGAGCAGAGGCAGACAGATCTCCAGGAATTCAAGGCTAGCCTGGTCTACATAGTGAATTCCAGGACGGCTAGAGCTCTGTAGAGAGATCCTTTCTCAAAACAAACAAACAAACAACCCCCCCACAAAATCTGTGTGTGTGTGTGTGTGTGTGTGTGTGTGTGTGTGTGTGTGTAGGGGAAGGGAGCGGAGCGGAGGGGAGAGATGCCCATTGTTGACCTCTGGCCTTCACATGCATGTGGGCAAACATAAGTGTGTACGCAAAGCACATTTCCTCACAGAGTAAGAATTATGCTGAGGATGGGGTGATTGGAGAGATGAGCAAACATTATTCCAAACCCACAAAAAAATTTTGAAAGTCATCTCAAGAAAGGTAGAGACTACGGGGCTGGAAAGAAGGCATAGTGCCATAAGAGCACTGGCTGCTCTTCCAGAGGTTCTGGATTCAATTCCTAGCACCAGTGCGGTGGCTCACAATTGTTTATAACTCCAGTTTCAAAGGATCTGATAACTCTCTGGCTTCAACAGGTACTGCTCATCTGTGATGCAGATATGCATGCAGGTAAAATATCCATTACACATAAAGTATAGAAACCAGATGGTAGAAAACTCAGGAGACTGCTTTTCTGTCACTTGAAAGCTTATGGGCTTTTGCTCAGCTCACCTGTGCACACGGCTGCCCATCATTTAAAGATATGTCCCTCTAGTTGCACATGACTAGCTCACACAGCCAAGGGCTTCTTGCTCTTTATTCCAAATTCTTAAGATTTGAGTGACATATTTTGATCAAATGCGCACTCCTGGCCCATTAGCAATGACTGACATTACAGGCTTACGTAAGAACCTTTCTTATGAGGGAAATCATTAACATGCATGGTGCAGGGTCTCAAACAGAACATGAAAAGGTTAGAACAGACAAAGCTTAGTGACCTAAGGATTGGCACTACACAGAGGAGGTAAGCAACACTTCCTGTAGTCCTGACTATTGCCTCGTTTTAGGTTCTAGGAAAAATTGTTTCTTTGCATGTTTTATTTGTTAAGTGGTAATGGGGTTGTTAGAAGGATTCGGTGAAATAAGTGTAAAGTTAAAGCAGCTATTTTATGTTAAAGATGTTATCTCTACAATTAAGAACAAAAAGGAAAGGATACTGAATGTCTCGTTGTCAGCAAATGACCACTAAAAAATCTTCCCAGCTCAGCTTCCCTAGTTCTGGGATAACAATTCTTGCTTCCTCTTTCTTTTTCTTCTCCAGCATTGAGTCTGAAACCCAAAGCTTTGTACACATAGGTGAGCACTACTATTAAGTGCCAGCCCCAGGCTGACTTTCAGACCATAGATTGCTGTTCTTCCTTTATGCCTATGTCCTAACCTTTAGGAATGTCTAAGGTTGTGGCTGATCTCACATGTGCTGATTTGTTTTCTCCCTGCAGGCTCTGTGAACCTAAACCTACTGATGTAATAGTGGATCCAATGTGTGGAACAGGGGCAATACCAATAGAGGTAATAACACCTCTTTATTTTTATATAAGCAAGTGATATGCCATTTATTTCAAACCACCAAGTGCCATACAACTAGATATTGACATTTGTTTTCTGGTTCCCAGAGGAGCTAAAAATGTCAAACTGATAAACCCTTTTTCTACAATAGATGGATGAACTACTAGGTTGAATAGCAGAGGATAATTGAAGTTATCATAAACTGGAGGAAGTTAGTTTTCATCTCCATATAATTAGAGGTTCCTGAAGCTAACAAGTTCAGTTATGACAGGAAAAACCAACAGAGGTGTAACTCAGTGCCTGGTACTTGCCTGGCATACCAGAGGTCCTGGACTTAGTTTTTAGCACTGCAAAACAAAACTAGAAACAAGCCCACCACCTATGAGCATTCTTTATGTTTGTTTGTTTGTAGATAGGGTCTTACTATGTAGCCCTGGTTGGCATTGAACTCACAGAGATTTGCCTTGCCTATCAAGGTCACAAACTACCACAGTCAGTCTTTTTACCTGTTTTCTTTTTTGTTGTTTGTTTTTTACATGGAAAGGAAATTTTATTGGGGGAAGGGAGTGGGGGGAGGGATGCAGGGAGAAAAGAGAAAGACAGAGATCTGTCTACCCCCCAGAGAAATGGCAGAAAAAGCTTTCTTTTTAAAAAGTTTCTTTATATGTTTTAAGAAATCTGACAAAACTACATACCCAGTGGCCTTAAATAATTTTCAGAATTTCTACCTCACTCATAAAAACTAAAGAAGTCACTGGGCAGTAGTAGCCCTGCTTTTAATCCTAGCACTTGGGAGGCAGAAGCAAGTAGGTGTCTGAGTTAGAGGCTAGCCCTGGTCTTCAGAATGAGTTCTAAGAAAGTCAGGGCTACATAGAGAAACCCTGTCTGAAAAAAATAAAAAGTAAAATAAAAAAAAAAAAAATAAAATAAAAACTACAGAAGGCAAAATAAGACTTGGAAAGATTTTTTTTTAACCTTTTTGAGGCAGGGTCTTGGTATGTAGCACAGGCTGGCACTGAGTTCATTGCAATCCTCCTTCCTCAGCCTCTTCCAAATGCTGGTATTACAGGCATGCACCACCACATAGTGAGAAAGGGATCTTGTAGGTAGAGAACTGTTGAGATTGGGTGAATTACATCACCTATGTATCTGTAAGTGACTGATAGGGCAGGAGTTCACAGTGAAACAGTGAAATATTCCAGATTTTATCAAAAGCCAGTAAAAAGAAACTGCACAGAAGTACCACAGATTGCCTGGAGAGACAGAGGCAGGTGGGTCTCTTGAGTTGAGCCTGGTCTGCAAGAGCTAGTTCCAGGACTGGCTCCAAAGCATTACAGAGAAACCCTGTCTCGAAAAATCAAAAAAAAAAAAAAAAAAAAGTACCACCACAGATTGTGTTGAGTGTGCAGAAATGGGACAGATGAATAAGCCCAAAGCAACCCACAAAGGGAAAAAGTAATCCATAGTGTAATTAGAAAATGTATGGTCTGACTTTGGCCAGGAGTTAAGATCCAGGAGGAAACCACATAGTCTGCATGTTCCACTAGTGATGGCTGGGAGTGACTACTGCTTGAGATCTGAACCAGAGAGCTTAGTTACAGTTGAGAATTCTGAAAACAAAGCTGTAGTTTTCCAGAATTAAACCATGACTTTTCTATGAAATACCAGGTAGTTACCATGTGTCCAGAAACATGCAACAGAAATAGACACCATTCCCATGTAAAAATAGCTGTGAAGGTACCATTATAGAAACTTTAGCTGGGAAATGATAGAATTTGTGAAGAGTTGCCAGGTGTCTGTGAACACATGTCCACACAAAGTGTCAAATACATGGCCTGGAATACTCTTGAGATTTAGAAGTAATTTGACCAGAGGTAGGAAATGCAAATTGGACTAAAAGTTTAAAAGAAAAAATGGTTGGCAAAGGTTGTTACCAGTGGAGCCCCATCTTCAGTGGGTAGGGATCACCCGAGACTTTTCCTTCTGTTTCCTGCCCACTCAGTTTCTGGCATACATGAACATTCCCCCCCCCCCCCACTTTTTTTTTTGTAGTCATTGTAGAATAAGAGCTAGAAGATGTCAGCACCCTCAAGGGTCTAAACAAAATACAAAGTTATGAAGTATTGTATTCATGCATGCATGTCTTCATGGCAAAAGCTGTACCATGGTGTGTTGTCACCTCATTTCACAAGCATGTCACTGCTTGGCATTTATATTCTGCTGACATTTTGTACTTAACTACAAAACCCTCTCAGAGATACATGGTGGTAATCTTTTAAAATCTAAACTCTCACAATCCAAGAATATAGGTCTGGTTAGTTTGGTTATTTGGTGGGAGATGGGGGGAGTGTTTTATTTTTCAGAGACAGGGTTTCTGTATATAACAGCCTTGACACTTGCTGTGTAGACCAGGCTGGCCTCAAAGTCACAGAGACCCACCTGCCTCTGCCTCCTGAGTGCTGGGATTAAAGTTAGGCACCACCAGCAGATTGGTTAATTTTTTAAAATCATATTTATTTAGGGGATGTAGTCTCTTGTATGGGCTGATGTTGATGTCACAGTGGATGACATTGGAGCCATATCTCCAGTGAGTGAAAATTCACCAGGCAGAAAAAGAACAGGGAGGTCATTTGTGTTAAAGAAATAAATGGCATGGATTGGCATGTTATTGAAAATTGACTGAACAATTTCCCCTTTAATCGCCTTTTGTGGCATATTTAACATTCTTGTCTTATAGGGGGCTACTGAGTGGTCTCACTGTTACCATATTGCTGGGGACAACAACCCTCTGGCAGTGAACAGAGCAGCAAATAATATCTCATCTCTATTGACTAAAAGCCAGATTAAAGATGGGTAAGTTTAACTTCAAAGACTGCATTACATTTTTTAAGTCACTCTTCATACTGACTTGGAATTATCACTCATTGCCAATGCTTTGTGACATCTTTATATCCAAATGAATAGTGTGAGAAGACACCTCCTAGCTTACTGAAAGTCATTTATAATTAACAATTTCCATACTTTGTTGCAATTTTCTCTTTTTTGTTCATTATTCATGTGTCCATTCCTCAAATAATATGCTATAGTATAGGTTTATTTATCCTGAAAAGGTCATACCCTATAACTCCATCTTACTTTGAACTCGTTGTATTGTGCAGCTGACCTCAGGCTCACAGTGATCCTGCCTTTACCTCCCAATACTGGGATTATAGATATGAGCTACCAAATTCAACTGTTTACATTTGCAGTACATAGCTAGGTTCATTTTAATGTCACAAATTTGAAAATACTTTCAGTATTTTTACATATTTATATACAGTAATCCAATGTTTATGTTTGCACAGCATTCCATCATACAGAACTACTACAGTTTACTTATTTAGCTTTTTTCTAAAATAATGTGAGTTGACCTAGGGTGTGGTGACCTTTAATCCCAGCACTTGGGAGGCAGAGGTGGGTGGATCTCTGTGACTTTGAGGCCAGTCTGGTCTTTAGAGTGAGTTCCAGGACAGCCATGACTACAGAGTAAACCTATCTGAAAAAAACCCAAAAAAGTAAATAAAAATGTGAATTGAAAGCAGCATGAAAATCATCCCTATAACTTCTAAATTACTAGTGATTTTGACTTGTGGCCTTGGCCTGTTGAAATCCTCTGATCACTTTGCCTCTGAAGCCTTTTGTATTTGTCTTTTTTGTTTATTTGTGTATGTGTATTTGCCTGAGAGTGTCATGAAGCTGTGCTATGGTGTAGAAGTCAGAGGACAGCTTGTGGGAGATGGTTCTCTTCTTCCTGTGTATCAAGGAAACTTCTGTTTGTCAAGCTTAGTGGCAGACACCTTTGCCAGCTGGGCCATTCCTCTGGCCTTTTAAACACCTTTTACATGTAAACTCATTTCCCCTGGTGCTTTTTAAAATTGTGTGTGAAACCATACATCCTTTGAAAATCAATCTTTGGAGTTTTTGTTTTGTTTTTTGAGACAAGGTTTCTCTGTGTAACAGACCAGGTTGGCTTTGAACTCACAGAGATTTCCCTGCCTCAGCCTCCCAAGTGCTGGGATCAAAAGCATGCGCCACCACCGCCTGGCTTGAAAACCAGTCTCAACCATATAAAAAACTTGTACGTTACTGTAACATATCTTTTTAGAAAAATGATCTTTAAAGATTAATACTGCAGAATGTTTTTTGCTTTGTTACATTTATTCACATGTTGGTACAAGAGTAGGGTAGGGGTTTAGATGTCACACCAAAGGATTCAGTTCTCTCCTTCCACCATGTGAGCCCCAGGGATCAAGCTTAGGTCATCAGGCAATGGCTTTATCTGCTATGACACCTCAATAGCCTGGGCAAATATATTGAAGTATCTTTCTTTTGTTTCCACAGAAAAACATCCTGGGGGTTGCCCATTGATGCTGTTCAGTGGGATATCTGCAACCTCCCACTGAGAACTGCTTCTGTGGATATTGTTGTAACAGATATGCCTTTTGGAAAAAGGTAGAATTGGGTTTTTCTCTTTTAAATGGAGTTTGATTTCACCTGTTATCGTTACTGTTTGTCTTCTCAGTCAGAAAGATGTACCATAATTCATTTCATCCATTGTGCCATTATATTTACCTGATCCCAATCTTCTTTTATAGGATGGGCTCCAAGAAGAGAAACTGGAATCTATATCCAGCTTGCCTTCAGGAAATGAGCCGTGTATGTAGACCAGGGACAGGCAGAGCTGTACTACTTACTCAGGACAAGAAATGTTTTACCAAGGTACACAACATGAGAGTTAAAATCTCAGCTTAAGATAACTTTAGGATTCTTAAAAGAAGGCTTGGGCCCTAGTGCCAGGGTAGGGGCACAGCAGGCTGGTCAGACAGGAGCCCAGAACTTTGCTGGCCAGTTATTGTAGCCATCCAGTGAGTTTCTGGGTTCAATGAGACCCTTCCTTTACAAACACACACTCACCTATCCTCAAAAGGACAGAAGAGGGCATTTTGTGGATCCCCTAGAATTGGAGCTATAGAGTATATTAGCTGTCATATGGGTGCCATAAAGTGAATCTAGATCCTCTGGAAGAACAGTAAGTGCTCTTAACTTCTGAGCCAACTCTTTGTCCACCACCGGTAACATTTCTTAAGTAGCAGAGATTCTAGGTTGGTTTAAAAGCAGATTGGCAGCCTAATGACTTTTGCCTTTTGTGTGTACCAGGCATTATCTGGAATGGGACATTTGTGGCGAAAGGTCCATACAGTCTGGGTGAACATCGGGGGCCTTCATGCTGCAGTTTATCTTCTAAAACGCACACCTCAAGCCTTTGTTCATCCTTCAGAACAAGATGGAGGAAGACACTCTCCATGGTAAAGCAAAGAATGAAAACGACTATAGTATTTGTAGTTCCTAACCAACACTGGACATATCAACATAAAGAACTTGCTTTGAGGGGGAAACAGCAGAAAAGTAACTTAGTATTGCAGTCTACACTGCTGACTACTCAGAAGGCTTTGTTAGCAAGGTGACTAATGCTATTTCCTCAGAAGCTTACATTGCTTGGCTTCTAGGTTTGAGAGCACTATAGGCCACATTCTATCACTGTTCTGTAGCCTAAGTTCTTTCTGCACCCACAGAAACTAAAGCATACCTCAAGACCTATAGCTTACCATCTGCCTTAAAATAAAGACACACCAAAACAGGGCAAAGATGTTTTGTGTGAATATTAGTAATAGGACATTACTAAGTACTAGAAGTGTACAAGCCAAATTAATTTTCCTTTTAGTATGTGTGTTACTTTTCCAAAGTCCAATAAACAAATATTTAAAACAAACAAACAAAAAAAAAAAAACATTAATGCTGTCTTTGTGGAGAACTAATATATCTTTAAATGAAACCCTGACCTGGGAAGCCTGTTATTCCTGTTTAGTTATTCTCCAACTGTACCAAATCCTTCCTCAGATAGTACTATGAGAAACGAAATAACCTCGGTACTTATCAATCCCTTAATAGTGCTTCCTAAAGCAAGCCCTGCTTGACAGTCTGGCTTCATTTAGCTTAGATCTTCAGTGTGATGTTGCTATTTAGAATAAAGGACACCGTACAGAATTCACATTGAAAGCATAGTCAGTAGCCACTTGACTTCTTGGAACTACTCACTGGAGAATGAACTGGGATTAGGAAATGCCCTAGATGGCATTTTTTTCAATTGTCAGAACATATCATTAATGACTGAACATAAACTTAAAATTACACCATTGACAAAAGAAACCACTTGTACCTCAAAGCTAGTCAGGATGTGCAAGGATAGTTATATTTTTATCACCATTTACCAAGTTCTTGACACAGTATTTATTTGCCAGTGAGTATTTAATATTTGCTGAACAAATGAACTAGTACTTTTTAATGCTAAGTTCTTAAGGTAATATACCAGGTTTTTGCTTGATTCATTACAGATCTAATTCTACTGCATATGAAAAAAATCAGACTTAAGACACTGCAAATACAGTAGGCACTATGTCACCTTTATCTCTGGTTGGTAAATTGTTAACCTAGTTAGAATAAAAAGTGAGCTACCAGAATTTTTTTTTCTCCTCTAAGTTAAGGTTCTGTCACCTTGGCTGGCCTCTGCCCCCCAGGTAAAAGTCTTATTTTTAAATTGTGTTTGTGTGCAGGTACCTCTGGAGGCTAGAAGCTGGTGTTAATAGGTAGTGTGAGTGTGATAGTGGTGGGATTTGAACTCAGGTCCTCCTTACAGTTGTCTGAGCTCCATTGTTACCCTTTCTTTGTGCCAGGGTAAACTTCTCGCTTTATCAGTTGTGAAGATGAAGCCATTAAAGATGCCAGTTCAGTTTCATCTCAAGTTCTTAACTTCTTGTCTTCTGTGACCCACTTAAAGCAATAAACATACCTTTCTCCACTAAAACTTGCCAGTCCAGTGTACCCAGTACCAGTCTTCTAGGCCTTTTAGGAGTCATTGTTTACCATGTCCATCTTTCTAGAGAAGCCATTTCTCAAAATTTAAAACATAATTCTCACCCATTCTTAAAATTTTGAAACACTGTAGTATAGAATTTTTTTTTTAGGGGGGTGGTCAGTTCTGTTTAAGACTGAGCTGGGGATGTAGATTCAGTGAGAACACTAACCTAGAAGTTTGTAATTTTGGATGCCTGAGTTAAGAGGCCCAGATGGTTTATAGCTCCTGCATTTAATTGCTAGAGGATAGGTATTGGCCAGTTGGAAAGCACTCTATCATATGTACAATTTTCCCCAATTCTGGTTTGTATCTCAAAGTTTGCCCCCCCCCCATACCACAAATGAGTGGCAATGAACAGTATGTGCTAAGGCACTGCAGCCCATTAGGACAAATGTCAACGTAGTTGTTCCAGATAAGCTATGAGATTAAAAAGTCATTCCACACTTTGACTATTTTAAGACATAAGTTTATTGCCAAGTTTTCACAGAAGTACAAGCACAGAAACAAGCCCAACCACGCTTGTAGCTTCATCCATTTGTAAAGTGTCATGTATACTATACAATATGAATTATGGATTAGAGTTTGAATATGTGGAAAACTCTTTTAACATAACAAGCTACTATAGTACCCAAAAGAACCACTACAAGCACTTTTCACCTGGTTGATACTCAGAGCAAATAGTTTCCTTCTGAAATACTTCAGCTTCTTGATTTTTAGTTTCTAGTTTCTGACTAAAAGTCTGCATTTAAAATATTCAGTAGTATTCAAAACAATCCAACACTTATTGGAATGACTCCTTTCAAAAGGACTCTGCAACATAGCTTGTGCCAACACTATTCAAAGTTAGTGTGTTACAAAAAACATGCCAAGTCAAATAATTTCCAAAGGCAGTAGACATTTCACTTCCTAAAAGTTTCTTGATCAACTCTTCCATGTCAATTTTATGTAACACCTTAAAACACAAATGGCATTAGTGTTAACAACTAAGCATGTTTTCATAAAGTCACAACTATCTTTCTAATTGGAAATTTGGAACTTTGGAGAAAATGTTTAAAACATTATGACAGTAAAATATCTTTATCCTCATGTACAAAGCTACTACTGTTAAAATAACTTCATGACACACTGCATGGATAATGGAAGGCACAACCTGGAGTTAATTCATAAAAAAAACATACTCTATACCTTAAAAAAAAAAAATCCAAACTTCACAGCAGTATTTAGCATAGTGATATCATTGAGAATCATGTGCCTCTGCTTGCTTCTGAGAATGTAAAAGGCAACATCTTGGGATTAGGAAAAGTATGTTGATCTCGAAGACCTGGTTCTGCTCAAGTGGCAGGGATACAGCCTTAAACTGTCTTGTCCTTAAGGAACAATCTAAAGAAGGAAAAACAATTACACAATTACTATTCTTAATTAGATTTTAAGAACCATAACATTCAAGTGGGACCAAATGTGGTATAGGGGATTTTAGGAAAGGTTCCTTGAGATGTTCTGAAACCACTCTCAACACTTGGTCTAATTTTTGAATTCTTCCCACAGAGAAACCCAGTAGTCTGGTAGTTACTCTGCTTTCAAGTTTCTATAAGTCTACCACCACCTTATAGTACACTTTATCTAGATTTTCTAAAACATTTCAATCAGAGCAAGGTAGTACAAAGTTGGTAGTTATACCAAAAACTAGACCAGTTTTTATCCCTATCCCTGGCCCCTATCTGCTAGTATATCCATGAGAAGTTGCTAAGGCTCACTGAGCTTTAGTTTCCACTACTGTACACTGGCTGTTACCAAGGCCTGTTATGGTGAGTAGTATTCATATGGGATTTTAGTGAAGAGTCAAAGATCATCAAGTCTGAGTGAATTCAAAATTCATCCAGTAGAGGTAGGATTAGTTAGGTAACAAAACACGCACTTTTGTAAATATAACCTGAAAAGATATTACTGTTGCCAAAAGGAAGATCCAAACTTAAAACATTTCTTTAAACAAACTAACACCCAGAAAAGGGTGAAAAAATACCAGGGCAAAAAACAAACAAACAAACAAACAAACAAACAAAAACCAAACCAAAAGAAAAGGGAAAAAAAAAAAACCCAAAACAAAAAACAAGGCCAGTGATTACTAAGAAAAGTAGGAAAAATCAACCTAGGACATCAGAGAAACACAACTCCAGTTCAAGCCTAAAGGCCACTTACTGCTTACTATTCCGCTCAAGAATGGAGTCATGAATATCTTCTGGATAAGTATGCCCTTCAATATACAAACTAGAACACACTATATTACACTATACAAAATCAAGGTCTCAACCTTCAAGGTCTTAGAGTTGTGACCCAGCAAAGTAGTTAGGGCTCTCAGGAGTCAAACTAGTCTTTTCCTTTGTATGCCCAGATGTCATATACTAGACCAAGGGTTGCAAATCATAATTATAGTTACACCAAACATAAGACATGTAAAAATGGCCTTACCCAGCTCAAAATTTGAAAATTAAAAATAAAACTACAAACCCTCACCTTTCACATTAAGCACAAATGTTTAATATTTAGCAAGGTTTTTGCCATAAGTATATGAAATCATATGGTGCCACCTGACAAGAAACTAAGTTTATCTAAACCACCAGCCCAAGGCATGCCTAGTATAAGAACAGGATAGCTGCAGCGGTTAGTTCAAGGAAACACAAGGAAGCACTTGTGAGTATAGGCAGGGAGGCCTCAGCTTCCTCCATGAAAACGACAATAAGACACCTCAGTTAAGTATTAGATTCTTCCACAATAGCTTTGTCCTATATTTCATGGACTTTATCAATTTTAAACTTAATTTCACAAATCACAAATCCACATTTGTTTGGTTCCCAACTCTGCTTACTCACTGAAGAAATCCCCATGTCCTTGAGGAAGGCAACTTGATAGGAGAAACATAGTATTAGAAACATTAGGATGTGAAATCAAACCCTGACTGTAGTTTCTTAGTTGCTCTCTGCCTTGTTTTTTGAGATAGCTCTCACCAGCATGCAGCTTGCCAAGTAACTAAGTTTTTGTGTCCTGTAAGTCCTATGGATACCTCAGGCATGCTAGAGCATGCCTATTTTTTTTTTCTTTTTTTAAATGTGGGTTGCATAGAACACTAACACTTTACTAATTATCACTCAAGCCTCCTTAATATATTCCCTTTAAAAATATCTGACCTGCATTTTGCTTTTCCCTGTCACTCAAGGTTTGTTACTGTTTGGTTATTTTTTGAGAGGGAAGAAAAACAGCTCAGGCCAGGGGCACACTGGTCACTTTTAACCCCAATACTCAGGAGTCAAGCAGACTAGTCTGATCTACAACTATTGAGTTGCAGGCCAGCCAGAGATACATATTGAGTGAGACCCTGTGTCTCAGGAAAGTCTTTAAAGCTATCTTTTTTATATTTACTGCCAGCAAACGAACATGTAAGAACAGAATTTTAATCTGGCCTTGACTGTCCAGAATTTAAATTATATGGGCATGAGATTAGGAAAGGCAACAGTCTACTAACAGTCACACTAAAGCTCAGATCCCGGTCCTAAACATACCATACTTTAAGAAATGTGAAATAGAAAACAAAGCCTTAAGTCTTTTAGAGTGCAGGGGCTCACTTAATATTAGTCCCACCTCACTCTTCATGACACTACTTACACTCCCCATCTTTTAATTTTTATTTAAAAGTCGATTTTAAAGTTTAAAAGGATTCCCAACTCCACCCCCCAGAAACCAGGCTGCAAATCTCAGCAGCTGCCCTTAGAAGGTAAAAAGCCATGCTATTTAAACCAGCAAGGGAAGTTAGACATATGGCAGACAAGAAGCCACATGGTGGAAAGGTTTTAAAAGAGTAAGGAAGCCCAAAGTCTGTGAGAGAGAGAGGAGAGAAAGAGAGACAGACAGACACAGACTAGCAGTAGAGACAGCCAAATCCTAGGGTGGCTCCTAAATCTCAGCTTCCTAAATTTTTATTTGAAAGTGTTTTTCTGTGTAGCTCTGTCTTCCGTGTCACTCTGCAGCCCAAGCTGGCCTGGAACTCAGATCTACCTGCCTCTGCAGTGCTGGGATCAAAGGTGAAAAATATCACTCACTGTCCAGCTAAACTCTGGCCCTAAGTTTTTGAAATCCAAATTAATTGGTGCTTGCTTTCATGTTAAGTAATGGTTTGTAGATTTAGCTTTCACTTAGTATTGATGAAGCACAAAAATAAAAACAAGCATATTTGTTTCTTTATTGTTTAAAGTCCAAATTAGTCTTCTGTAACCCACAAGTTTGCAGTTATGGTTCCCCTATCCAGTTACACTCCAAATAAAAATTGATACCATTTCCAGCGCTTAAAAGAGTAATTTGATTGTTGACTACCATACTAGAACAATACAAATACTGAGTTCCACATCACTGCAGTAACTCCTCCTGGATAGTATTCTTATAAACCATACCACACAACATTGAACCTAAAGACCAAGTTTCAGAAATATTTATGTTGCTTACTACACTTACACCTGGCTACAAATGAAGCAATATAATAGGAACTTAGCAGAACAGGACTCAGTAAGACAGTATGGAAACAGCTCAGCAAAAACACATTTAAACCAGCACTAACATGAGTGACATGAATCAAGCCAGAGGCCAAGAGACCTTAGGCCAGGAGAGACAACATCTGAACCTTAGTAGCCTGCATTCCAAAAGAAATCACCTTCTACAGATGTGTACAGTGACAAAATATGAGTAAGCAGTAACCCCATGTGACTTAGGAGATAATTGTGTATGCAGGAAATAATGAAATAAAAAAAGTTGTCATTACCCCATTACCGGTCTTCTGTATTGTACTCATGGAATCAAGTAAAATATTAAAGAGTCAGTAAATTTCATGTCAATTCGTGAACCCTTTAATAATACAATCAGCCTGGCAAAACATAACATATACCAGGTGATATTGGAGGAGATAGCCATCTGGAAGTCATTAATAGGAACAGCTCTGTTTATTAATGGTGAAAAAGGAGACAGGCATCCATGGCAGTCGAAAGAAGTTGAACTTTAGGTTAGCCTCTCAATAAATCTATTGTAGTAAAGCTCCTGAAGTGGACAGAAAATGAAAATCAAGGCAAACAGTCAATAAAATGTATTACGGATATAAAAGAACAGCAGGGTAAGGACCCAGCTACAATCTCAATTTGTGGTGTAACTAATCTGGTTTCCTGACTCATCAGGCTTCTAAGATCAGGAGATGAAGAATGCCAGTGCTCTGTCTAGGGATTGGATGAGCCAGTACAAGAAATTAAAAGGGGACTAAAAAGACAGTGTTAATACATCTTTCGGTAGGGCTGAGGAGGGATCGGAGGGACATAGTGAAGTACGGGGCTCTGTAGAAAACGCTAAAATTCTGTTTATGTATTCTAAATTTGCGATAGAGCATGTCTTTAACTCGATGAAAAATACTCCAAGGCGTATAAATAATAACCTGTAGTTTTGCTGCGCAAAATCCCAGGTGAGCATCTAGTCTCCCATTTCCCTCTTCTACCCCTATAATCACCTCCCAACACAAACGAAAATCCGTGGGAAGTCTCACCCCTCCAATTTTACACCAGTTCAATTCCCCTGCAGGACAACGCCCACGCACCAGGTTAGCCCTTAAGCCTGCCCAGAAGACTCCCGCCCATCTCCCAGAAAGCCTCGACTTGCAGATCACGAGGGGAGAGGGGGAAGGGATCCTTCCAGGCCCGGGGCGGTCTTTAGAAGACAGGAGGCAGCAGAGAACTCCCAGAAAGGTATTGCGGCACTCCCCTCCCCCTGCCGAGAAGGGTGCGGCCTTCTCTCCGCCTACTCCACTGCGGGTCCCTTTACTGCCTACGCTCCTAGCCACCAGCCTCCAAACCAGCCCGACTGAGTCCCCGCTCCTTCCTCCACTCCCAAGAGTGCGCGATGCAGGCCCGGCTCTTCCTGCCCCTCGTGAGGCAACAACTCTAGGAGAAACCACGCTCGCCCCCGCCCCGCCGCTCCGACCGCCTGCCGGTCCCCGCCCCCCCAGCGCGCGCTTCCTGCCACGTTGCGCAGGGGCGCGGGAGCAGCCTCTGCGGCGCGGGGCCGTGGGGAGGGCCGGAACCTACGAGCGCCTCCCTGCCGCCCCCGCCAGCCCGCGTACGGACTGAACTTGCATGAATGCGGGCCAATTGCAGGGGCCAGTGTTCTGGGCCCCGGGAGCCAATCAGGCGACGAGGCCAGGCCGGCGGCGGGTAAACCGACTCCCCCAGAGGAAGGGGAGGGTGGGAGGCCGCCTGGGCGCCAGCCACTTTCGCTGACCCTCCCTCCCCTCCCCTCCCCCGCCCTGCCCGAGGCCGGCCGCGCCCGCCCGTCCAGCTCTCCTCACCCCACCTACCGCCCGCCCCACCCAGTGGGCACAGCAAGCCAGCCAGCGGCTGCGCACTCCAGCACCCGCTAACTGACAGGCGCTTCACTCCAACCAAAACACGCCATTTGTGTTTTCACACGCGGCGGGAGGAGAAGCGGCCAATCAGCAGTGAGACGTGAGCCGGAAGCGCTCCGCCGCCCCCCCCGTGGGAGCCATGGCTGCGTCCGGCGGAGATTTTTCCGCTCCCTTCTCCCTCCCCCTCCGGTTGCTGCAGGGCGGACCGTAGTCCTGAGCACCGCTCGCTCGGCCCTGGCGTACGAATCGTACCCGGCTGTCCCACAAGGCGGTCCCACCATCCTCGAGGGCCCGCCGCCACCGCCCGTCCCCGCCAACGCGCCGAGCCACCCTCCCGCCAGAGTCCCGATCCCCTACCTAGCCGAGGCTCTCTGAGGAGCCGGAGCCCCAGAGCACAGCCTCTTCTTTAGGCGGCCCCCGGCAGCCTCCGCTGATTGGCGGCGAGCTGGCCAATAAGTGTGGGCCGGTGGGCGGAGAGGCCAATGGCGCGGCGGGAGGGGGCGTGTCCCGCGTGCCCCTGGCGCCGGCACTGGGAATCCCCGTGCGGTCAGTGGCGTTTCCGCTCGGGCAGCGGGCTGAGTGAGCTGCCGCTGCCGCCGCCGCTGCCGCCGCCGGGGGAGGGGCGGCCGCCGCCCGCCTGCGCTCAGAGACTCACGCAGCCCTAGTCCCGCCAGTCCGCCAACACAGTAGTGCCGGCCCCCCTCCGCCCCTGGCCCTCCCCCTCCCCGCCTTGGGCTCGCTCCGCCTTTCTGCCCCCCACCCCCACCTCACGGGTACGGGCCATTCCCGGCCAGGAAACGCCGTGGCGCCGCGTTGGGCCTAACTCGAGTCTCGCTGCCTCCCGGGAGTGCCGTGCGCCGCAGCCCGGGCCCAGGCCCCGGCAGCGCCTGGGTCAAGGTAAGGGTCCAACAGAAAAGAGACACCGAACCACACGACCGCTCCCCGGGGGAAGAAGGGTCACCTCACTCTGCCCGCGTTCCTTCTCCTCGGGGTCGCGGCCCTGGGCCTCCCAAGGCTGGTAGCAGGAGGATGCTGCCCTTCCCATCTTCTCGGCTACCCTTACACACCATTGCACCTCTCTTGCCCAGGGAGAAAGGCTCTTCTTAATCCAGTCGACCCCACTACCCTTTTAATGTCTTCCCTGGGTCAGAACTCTTCCCCTCCCCCTACTCTGGTCTCCCCTTTTTTCCTGGGCACTGCCTACTCCACGTTTAGACCTTTTTCAGGAGAGGCCTCTCGAAACCCTGCTCTCAAAATACACAGGCATACTTTTTTTTTTTCTCCTGTCCCTGAGCCCCCACCTCCACCCCCTGTTTTTGCGGCCTTGTGACAACTCTCATCGCTTAGGGGCCCAGTCCTCCCCTCCATAATCTTCCTGGATGCCTCCCTCTGGTTCTCGAGTCCCTATCTCAGATGGCTGCTGTTTTTCCCATGCCAAAGACATTACCTTCACCACCCCCACCTCACATTCTTGGGCTCCCTGTGGCGTATGCCCCAGTATCTCTGCGATATCCCTGTTGAATTTGTAGGGTTCCATTCTGGAATTGAGCCAGATTTTGTCGTGTTCCGTGCCTAGGGCGTGGAGAGCGATCTTTTAAGAACGACTTTAAAGACGGGAGGAAAATGTGCCCCTTACGAATTCTCTTCCCTTATGCGTGCTAACTACAATGTGAGATGAACGGTGGTGGGCAAAAGCCCTGGTTTTAGTAGGTGAATCGCGCTGAGGGAAAGTTTTAACTGCTGGGAAAGCCCCTTCTATGCTAATTTATTCTATAGAGCGCCTTTTCCTTTTTCATTCTTGGGAATAAGGGTTCTTTCTCCTGTATACTGATGCTGCAGCCCGCTCTACTGGTCTGGGTCAGGGGTGCGTGTATGACCTGCATTTTCTGCTTTCTCATGTTACTTGTGTAATGTGTTCACCAGCAACTCATTTCTTGCCCAGAGCTGTGGGTTCTACTGGGTTTTGTCTATGCCTGAGGTTCTTTTTCCAATTTTTCCTGTGTTTAGAATACTTAAAGAATTCAGGTTCTCTAATTTCCTCCATACTTTGACCATATAAACTGTTTTTAGATGACATATTTGTGACCAAGGTCATGTTTACATTACTTCCTTGGGCATATGTTAAATAGCCTATACTTTTGATTGGGGAAGAAAGATCCTGATGATTATTTCGAGTTTTTTCAGAGGGAGGTTTGTGTGCAATGTATTGAGGGGAAAGTGCTTTTGATGGTCAATTTTATATTAGTAATGGTGTAAGGTCGCTAGGAGGAAAGCTATAAGGGATAGTTTTAGATGTGTGTAGTCTGACCTAGGACTAAAGCAGAGAATACTGACATAATCAGAGATTTCTGAGCTTGGAGGGCACAGGAATTTTTTCCTCTTGGTTTTCTTCCAGTTTTCTCAGGAGGATCATTAGTTCTCTGGCCAAAATTTGTGGCCAGTTATAAGATTAGAGCCTTTAAGGTTCTTCAGATTGTCATGTGTAGAATGTTGAATTATGTCCTTTGGTAGGACATGACCCAAGGCTCTTGTTCTTAGCTGTAAATTTAAATTTGATTGCTCAGTGTTTGGGAAATTGGCCTTCTAAAAACCACAGCTTAATGCTTGTTCCTAAATTGCTGGTTTATTTAAAAACGAATATTTGGAATTTGGTACATGTTGATTTTTCTAATCAATGATCTCAATTAAAAACTGACCTTAGGATTGTTTCTAAAAACATACTTCCAGCTCTTCCAGCATGGAGCACTGATCCAAAAAAAAAAAAAAGTGTGTTAAGAAGTGGGGGTGGGGTAAAGAGAAGGTTGCTCCTGTGTTGGATCACAGGAGTGAGTATACAAGGCGGCAGCAGCTGCTGGCTCTGGAGCTCTGGTTGCTACGTGAGAAGCTTGAGTAGTGCTGGCTGCTGTCTCCAGGGAAGGACAGCAGTGCAGCGTCCATTAATGCTGTTGGCTGCAGGGAACTGCACTTAGGCGATGGCTGCTTAGGACTGGAAAGAAACCTTGCTTGCTTTCCTGGGATAATGCACTGCTGAGCTGGTTTTGCTTTTTGTTATCTAAGAGACCAGAATTACCAATTCATAACTATCCATTTATGAATCTAACTGAAAACTGGATCAAAGTTAAAGAGTGGGTTTTTGTTTGGGGAAGGGTTGGAAGCTTTTTGAGGTTTTATGCTTCCATGGGACTAAAAGTTCATTGGTGTTTTGATCTTTTTAAATCTTTTGAAGACGAAAATAGTAAAGATTTCCCTGAGTACAAGAACAGGGTGAGGAGGATCTTTGTTTTGTGTTTACAATACAATTGATGTTTACCTCTATCTTTTAATTGCTTAAGTCACTTATGATTTGTATATGTCTCTCCATATTAGGCCATCTTTGCCTTTGTGAATAGATGTTATGCTAAACATCTTACTATAATTAGAAGCCTAAACGGAAAAGAGCTACTTTTGGATTAATATTTAATTTTTTGCTCTTATTTTCTGTATTAATCTTCACTGGTGTTTGACCTGTAAATTGGATTGTGTGTTGGATTATAGTCTTTCCACTGAACAAAGATGTATCTTGACAGTAATCCATCAGAAACACAGGAAAAACTAGAAGGAATATTATGAAATTGGGTGTGTTTAGTTCAGGATAGTAAGAGGGCAGCAAGAATCCCATCTAAGTTTTGGTATCTGCCCCCAGCTAAACAGAACCAGGATGATCTCTAGTTAAGCCCAATAGTTTATCTGACAGGAATATTTAAAACTAAATCGTCATCCTGGCATGTGCAACCATGAGTTTTTTGGGGTTTTTTTCTCCTTAAGATTATTATTGCACTGTGCCCGTTCTTTCAAGATTCTGTTGTCCAATTTTGTGTCGATGTATTTAAATCCCACAAACATCTATAAATTGTAGGATGGCTCTAGCACTTGTGGCAATGAACCAAGAAACATTGGTGAGCATTTTGTCATTCACAGATATGGTTCATAATATTTTTCCAGTGCTAAAAGCAGGTCTATAAAACAAAACTCTTAATGTTTGTTTCAGGTGGTTTTAATACAATTATTGTTACATAGGTAAGATGCTATATCCCATAGGTGTGAATTTACTCAATACCATTTAATGTACTTATAGTACAAAAATACAGCTAAAATGCAAGTGTTTTTAGCTTAATATGCAACTTTCCTTAGAAAATAATGACTACTACTTTTTTTTCTGGGTGTTTTGGGGACTGGTTGTAGTCTCAGTGTCACTCTGGAGGATCAAGAGGCTTTTTTCTTAGAAGGATTACTTCGACTGGCACACTTAAAATTGTTTACATCTTCTGTTACTGTTCAGTATCTAGGAGCCTGCATACTTTCCAAAATTACTCTGACCCTTTTGACACGGGTGGCTATGTTAACTTTGCCTTTGGATGGGGAAATAAAATCATCTACATATTGAAATGACTTTGAAACATTAGGCCATACCAATCAGTAATTGTTGAGTATATATCAAAGAGAAATTAGATAATAAGTAAAAAAAAATTTACTATAACTTTCCAACTAAACTCTAGTGACTTATAAGTTTATTTTGAAATTAAAAGGCCTAGCTAGCTAGGCTGAGCTTAAACTGCAAAGTGTCATTGGAAATGTGTATATAATAATACAACTGGTAGTCATTTATAATTTGATTTAAAATGTTCTTTCAGGCAGAAAAGTAATGCTCCTGTGTTATAGGTACCAGAGTACTCCAGAGATTCTAACATGTCTGCTAAATGACATGACCTTCACTTGGTATTGTGTTTATTTTCTCTAGTGGCTTGAATTCAGGGAATGTTGCAAAAGGTAGAGAGAATAAATAGCCTTTCTTTCACTTAATCTATATATACTTTGTCCTATTCTGTATTTAATTATAAATCGGGTAGAGATACCAGTAACTAACTGGAGATTCTGTTAGCAAGCATCACTTGGGAGTGTTCTTATTCAGCACTGTGAGCTAACTAAAGGGACAGTGGTGCTAAGTTCAGTCTGTCTCTGTGTGTGTGTGTATGTGTGTGCTCCAGCACCTGCCTGTTCCTTCCGAGTAAGGGGTCTCAGATGCTATCCTGCCCCACTCTGTTCCCACTATATTGATTTTTTTTTTCCCCAAGTAACTGGGGAAATGCCTTACTTAAAGTATCTTTGATATGAAGTTAAGAAAATGAATTTTTGGCTTTTTTGAATCCTTGGTATTTTCAAAACCCTAAGATTATTGGTCAGTTTTGCTTGGAACTTAAGTCTTCTGCTTCCATGTCTTTTCTGTCTTGTAGTATGAGACTTCCCAGAGTTTTCATGGCAAATTGAAGTGATAGTCATATATGTGTACACCCAGAGTTGAAAACCTTTTATCCTTAATGTTATAGGTTATAATCCAAAACAAATCAGGGCCTGTAGAAATTTCTGGCTAGGAAATCAAGTTTTTGATTTATGCTGCTGGATTAAAGGGAAATACCAGTTCCTTGCTGCTCTGTTTGAGAAATAGGTGGAAGTATGGGAGGAGCCACAGACCTCTGCAGCAGGATTTGGTGTGAGTAAAAAAGGAAGATTTTTGTTTCAAATGGCCAGCTGCTTATGTCAGACTGACTCCCTTATTATGCTTCCAGTAGGCCTGTCAATATGGCCAAACAGCTAGATAAGTGCGGGGCAGGACAAAGGGCTCTTTGCACAGCAGGGAAGCAGTGTCGGTGGGGGAGGGGCAGGAGGTAGGAAAAGCAAAAGGAGGTCCCCCCTCCCCCAGGAGATTATTCACTTTGGTTTACAATTAAAGAAACTGTTTTTAGTTCCCACTTAAGCCTTGAATTTATGCCAAGCATATACTTTTAAGCCCAAATTTGTATATTTTAGAAATCTGGGAAGACTCTATCCTATCTTCCAAGAGAAAAAACAAGAACCTCAAGCTTTATGTGAATTAAAGTGAGTTCTATGTACCCCGCCCTCCTAAATGTAAGTTGCCTCCTTAGTGGACCCGGTCTAGAGCATCTGCTAGCCATATTTTAGTAAGGATTGGAATGGCATATTCTGTGTGAATTAAATTTGTATTTCAATAACATGCAGTATGTTTAGTTGGGTTTAGATTCGACAAGGTGTCAAATACTGTATTTTCCTTTGTTCAGTAATTACATATTGTTAACTTTGATTTTATTTTAGTAAGAGAAAAAGCACAGTCCATCATTCATGTGTTTGTTCACCATCATGTAAAATGTGTACTGAAAAAGGGTTTTTATAATGGCCTTGTAGCTCACATATGTATGTCCTGTACTCAGGAAACTGAGTGAGGAGGCTCAGCCAAAGAATGATGCCAGCCTTAGCTACAGAATAAGACTCTTGTCTCAAAAAAGAAAAGTAAACAACAACCCCACACACACACACAAAAGGAAAGCTGCCTTATTGTTTCAGTCTTCCTCCTACTTCCTGCACAGTCTGATGTGCTCCGGAGATTACTGCTCCCCCCATATTTTAGTTTAGGCTCAATCCTATTAGTTTGTGGTTAGCGCTCAGTAAAAAGTGATTGCATCTAGCTTATTACTTAGTAAGAATTATGGTGTTAGAGGTGTGTAAGTTGTATGTCTTATAGGCAAAACCATGAGATACTGCCAAATTTAGATTCCTGTTGAAATTGTCATTAAAGTGTTCTATCTGTATTGAATCATTTCAGCTACTTTTAAAGTAAATGTCAAATGTTACATGCATGAGTTCTTTTTAAAAATTACATCCACAAGTTAGTTATTTAGATTACAAAAGGATTCCTCCTTATAAAGTAGTATATGATAGTTCATTTCTATGGAACAGTTGGTTTTAAGAGAATTTAATTTTTAGAAATCTTTAAACTGTTTTTCCAAGAGCACATCTGTTGCTTGTATGAGATAAAGAAAACTGGAATGCTGATTTATTTTTTTTGTGTGTGTGTGTGGGGGGGGGATTGGCAAAGAAGACATGGTTTTAAACTAACATAACCACAATGTTGTATGGAATATACATTGATAAAGTTTTGTGTCATTTTTCTCTTTTGTTAAAGAAATACAAATGTGAGCCCACATAATATTTTAAGCATGACAGTCTTGGCAGTTACAACACATAGACTATTTTGATTTTTAAAGGGAAATTTGAGAGGCTTGTGAGAAGGCTCAGTTGATGAGGTATTTGTAAAAAGAGGACTTTCCCCAAACACATGTAAAACAGCCCTGTGTGATGGGTAATGGATGCTTGTAATCCCAGCTCTGGCAGGCAGAGCAGATCTCTGGGGCTCACTCAGCAGTCTGGCCTTGCCAGTTTAGGCCAGTAAGAGACCCTGTCTGAGTGTTGGGAGGAGGGTGCCTAAGAAATAAAATGACAGTTGTCCTCTGGCCTGAATAGCATGCACACACATGCCCAGACAAGAAAGTAAATTTATGTCACTATCACTGCTGTGAGAAGCTGCTCATCAGCAAAATAACAGTATTAATATTAACTTTAGTGAAGTGTATATTATATATTACTGTAGAAATTTAAATGGTCATTTCTTTTTACAGTCAATTAACATGGATTATTTCTATAGGTTTGTGGAACTAAAAGGAAGATAGTTCTAGCCTCAGTCTCCCTACTAAACAGCTATTACTAGCATTATAGTTCCCTTCAGAAATATTAGAAATACCAAAAAAATGTAGCTTTTATTGCTTCTGTTAAACTGAATCTGACTAGAGGCCCAAAGCAGATCCTGACATAAGTGAGAAAGTAAGGAACTACATCTTGATCCCAGTATTGTTTATAACTTAATGGCATCCCAAACAGCTAATTTCATTTTCATAAGACTGAAACAGCGGTAGGCCAACATGGAGGTGAAACACACATACACAGCACCTCATCTTGCTGTGCAGCTGCTCCACCTTACTTCCTGCTATTATTATCCCACTACGCCTCTTCCCAGCAAAAAAAGAAACTAGGACAAAGAGGGGAATTGAATGGGCTGCTGTAGTTTATATTATGGTAGGTTGTAGATTTGTTTAAATGTTCTAAAGCTAATGCTTAAAAGTCTAGTGACAGATAACTTATGTCCGACACTCTTTTCAGATCTGTTTCAGATTCTTAGCTTACAGAAAGGGTTCTAAGCACATAATTTCATTGGCTATTCATAGATATCACTACCAGATGCCACTCTATTATAAGGTGAAATCCATTGTGTATTTGCAGCTTGTAGTGGAGATTACCAATTTATACAGCTTGGGTTTATGACTAGAATTAAGATTTTTAAAGTTAAACCTTTATATCTTTTGACCTCTTTACCTAATTAAATACCTGTTTGGATATAAAATTTTCATGTCTGAGTTCTTTTAAGCTTTCTCCAACCCTACTCAAAATGAAAATTTAATTTTTATCATTTTTATTGTTGTATTCTGGCATTGAGATTTCACCCACTCTTCACTCCTGAAATGTGAAGGCTTAGACAATCCCATTCCTTCCTCCCCCCCCCCCCCCCCCCCGGTAATTTAATAATGTGTGTGTGTGTGCTGCTGTTACAGTAAGTGTGGAAACTTTGTAATTCTTAGACATTATGATCTGGTTTAGATTTTGCAGGATTGTGCTAGCATATTTAATAATGTAGTGTCAGCCCACAGGGATTTCATTGTTTTATGCCTTCATTGTCAATTTGTATTAGGGAGTTGTTTTCTTTCCCTATGTGCATGACTTTTTTTTTTTTTTTTTTAATTTATTCCTGTCTTGTTTTGATCTTTATCCCATATTGAAAAATTCTATTTCCTACCACCAACCATGGCATGTAGTTTTGTGCCTTTATGGCTTTTGTAAAGGAGGGTGATCTGCATTTAACAGTCAGTTGAAGATTCTTGGTATCCATGCAAGATTTTACTTATGAAGAACATCAAAGGACATGTTAGCTATTAGTTTGGCTCTGTGTAAATTTATATTAAAAGTTCCTTTACTTAGGGACTGTTGAGAGTTGGCTTGTTTTTAGAGGAAAAACAGTATATATATTTCAAAAATATTGAGATATAAATGTGATATTTGAGATATATTAAAAGTGCTTGTTTGTTTATTTGTTTGCAGTTTTGAGAATTGAACCCAGGACCTTGTGTGCTTGTGAGTGCTATCTGTATATAAGACCAAAAGGACAATTAGGAAAAAAATCCAAAATGTTATTTTTATTCTAATGATTTAATTTACTGAAACAGAACAAATGGGCTTTTAAGGCAGTAAGATTGACTACACAGTGAGTGTAGATAGCTGTACGAATGCATTAATTTTATTTTCTCAATTCTGTGGTGCATGAAAGTAAATTTGTTTCTGTGCTCACAACTTGAAAAATATTAGCTAGAATTCCTTTTTTTTTTCTTTTTAAAGAACAAATCTGAAAAAAAAGTAGGAGCAAGTCTAAAAGTGAAGTCTCTTTTAAAATATTTCTGTTCTTTCTAGACAACTTTAGTTTTATTTGTATCAAATAGGACTTTAATTTATAGCCCAGCAAAAAAAATACAAAATGAGGAGAGATTGATAATGTATGTCAAATCACATTTAAAGAGTAAGCTAAAAATTTATAAAATTGTTGGGATTTTTGTATTTGGGCTACTTGTATTGAAAGTGTGTATTTAAAATCTTCAAAACCAAATAAAATCATCACAGGTTAAACAATTACTTTTTTGACTGCACAGTAAATAAGCAGAATGAAGTTCAAATGCCTTCTAAGAATCAAAACAAGTAAATATTGCTAATATCAGCTATAGTACTCAGAAGTTATTGTTGCTATATAGCAGGTAGAACAAATAAGAAAGCTAATTCCTGGCTAGAGAGTTGGCTTGATGCATAAGAGCATTGGCTGTTCTTCCAGAGGATATGGGTTCACTTCCCAGTACCTACATGGCAGTTTACAACTGTCTGTAACTCCAGTTCCAGGGGATCTGACACTTGGACACCAATGCATGCAAAATAAAGTTAAATAAATTATTAAAGGAAGAAAGCTAATTCCAAGACACTTTTACTGTGGAATTTTGGGTTCAGTTGGCCTGAGCCAAATCACTCATAGAGAGGTCATAGGGCTTTATAGTATTGTTAGTCATAATGTATCAGTTCATGATTTCAGTAGCACCTAGCCAGACCATGTGTGATATTCCTAGAAAGACAAGTATTTTTTGAGAAATGTGGCTCTGGGTAGGTGTAACCTTCCTCTTATAATGTATTATGAACTGCTAGTATGAAAAGGATTGGCTGGAAGCTTGCATAGTATACAGAGCAGCAAGAAGTAGGTGTACCCTGCTTTATAAAATAGCAAGTATGAGAGCTAGACAGTTTGGAATTAAGAGTACTTGGTTCTAGAATGGTTCTCACCCTTCCTAATGCTGCGTCCCTTTAATACAGTTACTTATATTGTGGTGACTCCCAACTACAAGATTATTTCCATTGCTCCTTATAACTGTAATTTTGCTGCTGTTATGAATTGTAATGTAAATAGCTGTGTTTTCCAGTGGTCTTAGGCAATGCCCCTGTGAAAGGGTTTTTTGATACTCCCCCAGGAGTCTCGACCCATAGGCTGAGAACCATAGTTGTAGAGGATCCATGTTTGGCTTTTAGCACACACAAGCTCTAGGGAAGCTGATAGTCTCTTCTGGTCTCCATGGGCATACAATTTAAAAATAAAATAAATCTTATACAAAATAGCAGTGTGCTAACCAAGAGAGGTGTAAAGTAATTTTTTGGTGGAATGCCTTAGTTTTTCCTAAATATGTAATAATAGTAATGCATTTCTGTGGCAAATAGGTGTGCAAATGATTCGGCTAATTTTTAAAAATCGTGTTTATTTTCTGTGTATGGGTGTTTTGTCTGCATCTGTTTGTACCATGTGTATGCATGATACCTGTGGAGACCAAAGAAAGTATCAGACCTTCTGGTATTGTTTATAAATGGTTGTGAACCACCATTTGGGTTCTAGAAATTGAACTCTGGTCCTCTGGAAAAACAGCCAGTACTCTTAACCACTGAGGCATCCCTCCATCCCCTCAGCTGATTAATTTTTTTGAGAACAATTACAGGAAAGACAAGTGTTCTATACAGCTACACCCTAGCCCTGAAATAATTTTTCTTAAGCTTTTATGAGGAGGAAACTCTGAGTTCATATCTAGAAACCAGATTTTTTGTAGAGTTCTGATTCTGTGCTAGACTTTGTGTGTTGATTACTTATTCTCCCCTAGTAAGCATTTTTTTTTTTTTAAATGTATTTTCACTAATAGTTTGGCAAGAAGTAGCTAGAGATTGGGTTAATTTTAAAACTTTATTATGAAAAGTCTAAATATAACAAAACAGAAAAATGGACTTCCTTTGGTTTTATCAAATTGCTAGTTTAAAATACCCTGTTTAGGGCTGGGCATGGTGATGCATGCCTAATCCCAGCACTTGGAAGACAGAGGACAGTGGATCTCTGTGAGTTCAAGGCCAGCCTAATTTATAGTTTACAAAGTGAGTTCCAGGTCTACACAGTGAGACCCTGCCCCAAAACAACAATAATAGACTGTTTGGGGATCTCTGGTATATTTAGCTCAGTAGTAGAACATGTGCCTAGTATATACCAGGATTCTTCCAGTTTACCCTACTCAGATCCACATGGTTAAGATAAGGGCTGAAATGGAACTGGAGAGATGACTCAGCAGTTAAAAGTACTTGATGCTTTTGCAGAGGACCTGGGTTGGGTTCCCAGCTTCCAGATGGTAGCTCACAACCCTTTATAGCTTCACTTCCAGAGGATCTGACATCCTTTTCTGGTCTCCATAGTCACCAGGCACACATGTGATTCAGACACATAAATGCTGTCAGAACACTCATATAGGTGAAAATAACTTTCTAAGGTCAGGACCATATGTTGCACTTGATTGGGTTAAGTGTATGTTTTCTCTCCCTGTTTTTTGTGTCTTTGTATGTTTTTAAAAATATTGCTTTTATAAATTTTCTAATCTTTGAATTTTAAAGGCTAGGTTGTCTTAATACACTTTACTGTGAGATGTCCTTCTACCTACATTTCATATAGAAAAGTGATTAGGTAGATTTGTTGCATACTTTATAATGATATTGTGCACTTTGTTGAGTTTCTTAGTATTTGCCTGTTATTATGCAGCTGTTTGTATTTGGGGCCTACATCAGCCACCCTCAAACTTTAAAGTGTTAAAAACTGAAGTTCCTCCCAAAAAAGTGAGTTCTTTTCACTGATTTAATACTTGAAGTTAAAACCAAGATTAATTCTGGAGAGATGGCTTAGTGGTGATTCAGAGCACATGCTGCTCTTCCAGCGAACCCACGTTCAGTTCTAGGAAGTTATATCTGGTGGCTCACAAGACACTGTCTTCTGGCCTCCTTGGGCATACACACATATACACATAAATAAGATAAATCTTGAAATTTTTTAATTACTAATTTTTTTTTTTTAAAAAATGGTTGGTTAGTAGAGTTTTTTGTGGGTTTTTTTTTTTTTTTTTTTTTTGGTTGGTTTTGGGATTTGTTTTTTTATGAGTGTTTTCTCTGTAGACTAGGCTGGCCTTGAACTAAGAGATCCACCTGCTTCTGTCTCCCAAGTTCTAGGATTAAAGGCATGAAGTTTTTAATGAACAGAAACTCTTTTTTAATGACATTATTTTACATTTTTTTTGCAAATGTCTTTAGTATCTATCTTAATAAAAGACAGCTGCTTTTTCAAAAGTGCTTCTGCCTTTAATTTGTTGTGATAAGCTGAAAACAGTGGACTTTCATGGCTCATATGGCTATAGTCAGAAAAAGGAAGAACTCAACGTGTCCCTTGAGCTCCTTCAGCTGTGCTTGGAATCATGGGCCTAGAACCATTCTTTCTTTGTGCTTTTGAAATGGTGGTATTCTGTCACCTCATATTGTTTGGGCTGAAATACTCCCCCTCATTATTATTGGACAAAATTACAGTTGAATACAAAAGGCAAGATAAGTACTTGTTTTTCATCAACCCTATTTATTGGTTTTCAAAATAATGGATTGGTAACTTAGCAACCTCAGGAGGTGATCAGTGAAGTATTACTATTTTGTGCTCATGGTTTTGAATATGTTTAATATGTTGGTCTCTTGTTTCTATTTTTGACATTCAGATTGTATGTATATACTGCCTTTGGCTGTTGGCTAAGTAAATCCTTTAAATTCATTCTTAGTTTCCTCAATTGTTTTGTTGCTTTCTAATTCTAGTATGACCAAATGTTTTAGGATAATTTTTACCTTTTTTTTTTTTTTTTTTTTTTAATCCCAAAACAGTTTCTGGTATGTGTGTATGGGAGGAGGGGAATAGTGTTTTGCTTTGCTTTTGTGACAGGGTCCTGGGATATATAGCACAAACTTAGCTAGAACTCAGGTCTTTCTTCCTTCTTCATTTAGTATTTACTTAATGTAAATTTGAAATACAAGAATACTGAATGTAAACTGTTCTTTTTTTTTCTGTGCCCATCTCCCAATTTCTAGTGATATCAACACATTTTTTTTTTTTTTACTTTTTGCCACAGTATACTAAACCAATTTTAGATTAGCAGAACAATATGATTACTAAAAGGTGGGAGGTTTGTTTTCTTTTGTTTCCTCTTTTTTTTTCTTAAAAAAAGACTTTTTTCAGAGACAGTCAATTAAATTATAGTATTTTAAAATCTCTGTGTGGTGTGACACCAGCTTTGATACTCAGTGAAGTTAAGTCTTATTTCTTTTTCAGTGATTACCTTCTTCTTGGCAAATAAGTGAAAATACTAGTTACTGTATAAAGTTTACAAGGCTACATATGGTCAAAAATATCCTGCTTGTATCCCCAATGTCTTCTTCCCTGTCCTTTCTGTCTCATACTCAAGACTCTACCTGTTCTTTATGAACATCACAGTGTTTTTTGCATTTACGCTTATTTATGGGTAGGCATGCACATCTGCATTCGTGAAGTTAGGAGTCAACTTATGAGTCAGTTTTCTTTGCCATATGCATTCTGTGGATCATAGGGTTTATAGTAAAACACCTTTTTCTGGTGAGCCATCTTGCTGGCCCTCAAGGTGTTATTTTCTCAGGATTCGTCTGCTATAATGTAAGAAGTAATTACTTAGATTAGGTTAGTTTATGTAAAAATAAATAACTCTTTTTAGATTTTTCAGTAACAGTTTCATGCCATAAACGCAGAAAATCTTTTAGGAGCCAAAATTTCTTGACTTAGTATAACTTAAACGAGGTAGGAATCTTCTTTTTTCTACTAAAAAATGTCTTGAAATGCTAGATTGTTTGCTTCTGTTGGTTTCAGATATACTTGAGAAGCTGCTGTTCTAATAGCTTCTCAGTAGACATTTCTTGAACAGTTCACAATGAGCATTGGAATTCAGGTGCTGTTTAGAAGCGCCTTTTTTATGTTATCACTTCAATTCCAAATAAATTCAGAGGTTTTTAAGTTGGTTAAATGTTTAATTGTTGTTCCTGTGAGTTACAGTCTCATACTTCAGCACTATCAAGTTCTAATAAGTAGACTAACATTATTAAATCATAATAGGTAAGAAAGGGATGGTGATTAGAATGTGAAGGATCTGAAGGGGAAATGAGAGTGTGAGGAATATGTTGAATATGCATTATGTATTTGTGTGTAGAAATTCAAATTATAAAGAAAGGAAAGAAGTACACTTTGAGATTGATTTGTGGCCTTTCCCCTAGCTCCCACAAAAAAAGATGGGAGCTCTGGAATTGGATAGACTTTATAGACTTTAATTCATGCTCTGGTTCTGTCTTTATCAAAATGGGCACACACATTTTTGGGTGCTTGAGAAGGCAAGAAGAATGTACAGGATCCTGTAGAAGTATAGTTTTAGGTTGTGAGCTGCCCTACAACAGTGCAAGGAACTGAACTTGGGTCTTCTGCAAGAGCATTGTGTATCCTTAACTGCTGAGCCATCTCCAGCCCCAGATTGTAATTTTTAATGAAAGTTTCTTGGCAAGTTTTATTAATTCTTTTGCCTAATAATATAGTGCCTTCATCGGAGCTTTTACTAACATTACTAAACATTACATGAGGTAATACATGAAAATGGAGATTAGAAACTGGCTGGTACAGAATAATCAGGAAAACTTAGCTTTTAATTTGAAAGTTGGTATTACTTTTAGGAGTATGTAATTGGTTTTCTAAACTCTGAATCAACCTTACTTAGGATTATGTTCATATGTTATAAATAGCAGCTGATTTTCATTATTCTGTTTATTATATGAAAATAACTAATTGTTAACAAAGGAGTAGTAGGTACCGAGCTGAAATTTGAAGCTTCTGGTTTAATTTGTTTATCGTACTATAGTCAAATCCAGGGCCTTGCATGTGCTTAGCAGTTGTTTTGCCACAGAGCTGTATCCCCAGTCTCAAGTCATAGCTAAAATTGTGTTGTGTTTGAAACTTGGTAGAAAAACAAGCTAGTTAACATCCAGGAATTAAAGTTGTTTGACTATTATACTAATGCAAAGGTAGAGCCAGCGTGTTTGTTTCCTCTAAGAGTTGGAATTTATAATGTGAAAAACAATCTTGAAAATTAGAAATCCTAACTTTATGGAAGAATTATGTTAATTTTGTCACTCTTTGTGGCAAGTGGTAATTAACCAGTGAAAAAAGGATCCTATGCAAAAGTATTGCTAGTTTTCCATAACATAGTTTTGGAGTGTTTTTCTAATCAGAAATAATTTTTGTACTTTTTTTGTATTTAGAGACAGAGTCTCTCTGTATATCCCTGGCTGTCCTAGAATTCTATGTAGACCTAGGCAGCCTTTAACTTACAGGAGATCTGCCTATCTCTGCCCACTTGAGTGTTGAGATCGAAGGCATGTACCACCACACTGGCCAATATTTACACTTAGAAGGATCTTTTTTCCCCCACCTCTCAGAAAGCTGGAGTTAGCTTTTTAGTTATTAATGTTGATTTATAAGAGATATGTTGAAGTCAGGAGCATGTATTTTGTTGTTGTTCTGTGAATGTGTGCATGTGCACTGTGGATGTGAGTTGGAGTTCCATGTGGAGGTTGTGGTCCTGAAGCTTCACTTGGGAGGTAATAATGGCAGGACAACCAAGAGTTCAAGGCCATCTTTAGCCACCATATCATGTTCAAATTCAGCAAAATAAATCAAATCTGAGTTTTAAAGTTGGTTACAAAGTAGTGGCAAAACATTCGTTTGAAAATACTTTCTTCAAGAAAAACTCATAAATAGAAGGTGTTTTAATGAAAAGAAAATAGCTGATGCATGGAAATTCTAAGGTATTTTCTGTCTTAACTCCCTGTTATGTTTTAGACACTTATTGCGGTAAATAAGGGTCAGGATAAACAAATAGGCCGAATAGATGTTTATTCAGGGAGAAATAACTTACAACCTAGACAGATGAACACCAGGAAATTCAACCCGATCCTCTCCTGTCCGAGTCATGCCAGAAAGAGAGCGCCTTCCTGGCCCCCTCCGACTTCCTTCCTCAGGTCACCTCCGCCCATCGCTCCACCCCCCCAATGGGCGTGGTCAGTGCTACAGAAGGACTACCTCACTACAATTCCCCTTTTAGTCTAAAGAAAAGATTTAGGCTTAATACAAAACTATATACAAAACAGTGAATAACAAGTGTGCTCTAAGAAAAGGAAAATCGAGAACAAAATGACCTACATATCTAGTCCTAGGGTGAGGGCATAATGGAGTTTACAATAGAGTTGTCCTAAGCTGGAAAACGTAAGTCTAGTACCTAATATATCTAACTAGGAAGAGAGAATAATAGTTGTGATAGTTTAATCTTCAACCTCATCAAGACCTGAGAAGGAAAATAACAATACTAGAGTAGACAGGAAATGCGGATGGACAACTTCCAAAACGGTGCAGCAAGGACAGGAACAGTCACCCTAGGTCTCACAGCGACGTTGGTACACCCAGATTTGGCTAAGGCCAAGAGAACTTGACAGACCACAACAACAGCAGGGAAATAGAATGGCTGTCTTACCCTGACTTGGCAAGGTCAAGCAGTCTTCTATATTTGTCTCCTGCAAGCACATAGGACTGCATGTCCAAATCAGTGGTCAAGGTGGGGGCAATTCTATGCCCAACAGGCCATTAGCTGAGGCGAGATTGAACTCCAGCAGGAGCAACAACAGTGTCCAACATATTTTCGGGAAAATGCACGGTGCTGTCAGGAGCAACAGTGTCTCATGTCAATGGAGTACTAATATTAAAACATTTAAATGCCATGTTCTGTCTGTCTATGAAGGATTGAAGATTAAGCATCTATATCTGACTAATCTCATAGGTACAGGAAATGTGAGTGAAGATAATCTATAATACTCGGGAACTTAGCTAAAAAGACTGATTAAAACTTTCCTGAGTAAAGCAGGAACAAATACTTAAACAATATAACTATTTACATATACCTACATGTAAATCCCTAAAATAGAGGTAGAGTATAAGTGTCAAGACAAGAGGTAGAACTATAAAGGGCAGCAAGATAAATATCCCAAATTGTATCAATATACAAAATGTCTTGAACACAAGAAAAGTATACATACATAGAATATGGTAAAAAATAATGTGCATAAATATTATAAGTGGAAACATTTAACACAATATAACAAAATATAAACTTAATTTTACATAGCTTACCACATAGGAATACATAACAATGTAAGCTGTAAAATACTATCTCATTCATACTCAAATTCTCAAGGAAATAGGCTAATCTACTTATATCCCATCTAAACCATACCTTTACCCACCAGACACTAGCCAGAAAAACAACAAATGATTCGGGAGACAATAGAATAACTACAAAAATGCTGCAGTTGTGGTTATGTTTCATATAGGAATTCATGGTAGCAAAAGTAATTATTTTAACCAATGCCCTGAAGCTAATTTTTTTCAAGTATTGAGACAAACAATCCAAATACAGTGAAATGTTTACTGAAATTGAATCAAAAATAAGTAACCAAGTCAAAGCTTCAGAATCATTTTTCATAGTAAGGTCTTCTGAAAAAGTATTTGTAGCCTGTAATCTAAATACTTTTGATGCTTTGGATGAACTGTGAGTGGAAGTTTCTGTCCTACCCAGTCCTGCAGTCATTTAGTCCCAAATAAACACACAGAGGCTTATATCAATTACAAACTGTTTGGCCTATTTGTTCAGGCTTTTTACTGGCTAGCTCTTTTAATTATTAGCCCATTTCTATTAATCTGAGTCTTGTCTTACTGGTGAGGTCTAGACCTCTTGCTTCTTTGGCAGCTACATGACATCTCCTTCACTCTGCCTACCACCTTTCTCTGTCCCTGTTTGGATCTCTCACCTGGCTAAATCCTGCCTGTCCATTGGCTGAAACAGCTTTATTCATCAACCGATAAGAGAAACATATATTCACAGCATTCCCCATCAAGGAACTGTCAGACCAAACCACTAATTAGCCAATACCACTCATTCTCATTGTCTTCTAGAGAAATAAATATGCTTTCCATCCCAAAATTGCATTTTTCTTAAAAATTTACTGTGTGAATAATTTAAGTTAGTTTTTGCTAAAGCAAAGCTTACTCCAATGTTTGTTTATCCATGTTTCTTTGAGGTAGCTATTACCTTCTATTACTGTTACTTGTTAAATTACAAAGTAAGGATAATTTTGTAACAGTTAAGGTTTATTTGGGCAGTGGGTAATGTAATAGCAGAGTTTGCTTTGATGGTGCTTTTGGCCTGTTTTCTGGTAACTGGAGGTCAGTTCTCTGGGCTTTATATTTAACACAGAAATTGTCCAAAATGCATGTTTTGTTTTGTGTGTGTGTGTGTGTGTGTGTGTGTGTGTGTGTGGTTTTTTTTCTTTAACACTTGGCTATTGTTACTGAGTGTTTTGGGGGGGGTTGTCTTAGGGGTTTTTATTTTGGCTTTTTGAGACAGATTTTCATAGTGTAGCCTTGACAGTCCTGGAACTCACTCTGAGACCAGGCTGGTCTTGAACTCACAGAGATCCACCTATGTCTGCCTCCGTAGTGCTAGGATTAAAGGTGTGCACTATCACCACCAGGAGTCTTAGGGTTTCTGTTGCTGTGAAGACACCATAACCATTGTAATTCTTACAAGGAAAACATTTAATTGAGGTGGCTTGCTTAGAGTTTCAGAGGGTCGGTCCATTGCAGGAGCTGAGAGTATTACATACATCTTGCAGGCAACAGGAAGTCAACACTGAGGGAAGCTTGGGCAAAAGAGACCTAAAAGCCCACCTCCACAGTGGTATACTTCCTCCAATAATACTTCCTAATAGTGCCACTCCTTTTGGGGGCCATTGTCTTTCAAACCAACACAGGATAAGTTTCTTTGCCTGAAGTCTGTCACCACTCAAAACACCCCAAAATTAAACAGAGACCACTCAATAAAAACAAGAACAGCTGGTCAACGTGATATGATGTAATTAGTTATCTTTCCAGATACAGTTTACAGAACACAACATGAGTTTTATCTCCTTCCTTGATTAGGAGTGTTTCCTATGTTTTACCCATTTTTATGTGATGATAAACAGAATATATAGGAATGCTGTTCATTCTTCCATACGAGAAATTCTCATTCCCAGTAATTTAAGAAACTCATACAGGATTGCTGTTTACAGTGATTTAAGGGGATCCATTCATTGAAACAGTTTAAGTAACCACTTGTGTAATTCACATCTGAACATTACTCAGCAGTCTAGTAGTTGTTGGCTTACATAAGTTTATTCATCTGAACCTTGTAGAAGAGTGATGATCTTGATTCCTTCCACAACTTTATTGTTAAGTAGGCCCCTCATATATTATCATTAGTTACATTAAGTAAGGTGCATCTGCACTCAGATATGATGTACACAACTTATTTTTGGAACTTGCTGTAAGATAATCCTGGGATTAAATAACAAACATAGCTGTCTCACCAATATCTATAGAAATGCAAAGTGACTAATTTCTGGAAGATGGTTTATTAAGACTATGAAACATGTTCATATTATCTTAGCAGTTCCACTTAGGACAGTTTGTCCTAAGGACTTGTATGCATATGTGTGAAGGAAGTTCTCAGTAAGAAAATGAATGTTTAGTACAGCACTGCAGAACACCAGAAATGAGCAGTATGAGCATCTACTTTCAGAGGATTCATTTAAATTATAATGAATCAATAGAAGTATGCTGTGGTATATCAATCATTGAATAAGTATGCGTTTACACAAAGGTATGTCTTGATAAATTAACCAGTTTACAGAGTCAGTCAGGCTATTTCTTTTTCTTTCCAGACAGGGTTTCTCTGTATAACAGTCCTGGCTGTCCTGGAACTTTGTAGAAAAGGCTGGCCTCGAACTCACTGAGGTTCATATGCCTCTGCCTCCCAAGTGCCGGGGATTAAAGGCATGCCTCACCACTTCCTGGCTACTTTTCTATTTTATGAGGATCTGTTTTTTTTTCTTTCTTTTTTTTTTTTTTTTTTTTTTTTTCTTTTAAGAGATTCTGGTTTTTGTTGTTTTGGTTTGTTTGTTTTTTTAATGCTCTTCTAATGTTGGGTTTCTTTGAGATAGGTTATCACTGTGTGGTCCTAGCCAGCCTGAAACTTGCTGCGTATACTAACCTTAAACTCAAAGCAATTCACCTGCCTTTGCCTCCTCATGCTCTGGGATTACAGCCATGTGCCGCCACACCTAGATTATGTTTGTATATTTTTGTAAGCATCTTTGTAACAAGTTAATTATAAGGATCTTTATTGATAGAGCCAGCCAACTTCAGTGAGGAAGCCTCTTGTACACATCAAGAGTACTGAGCTTTAGGTTTATTTAGTGTTTTATTCTTAGCTACTTTGTCAGGAATCATAGAATATGCATGATCAGGCTCATTACTTCTGTATTCTAAGAACTCTTCCTGCCATATTTACCTTTATTTCTTAAGAAAAACTTCTTTATTTTCTCTAAATAGCATAAACTCTCCCTGGTAAGCAATGTAGTGAATGTAGTGGATTGATTTAATCAGAGGGGAGGGTTACTTTGTTTGTTTGTTTGTTTGTTTGTTTGGGTTTTGGTTTTTGGTTTTTCTTCCCAGAATTTGACTGTGACTGCTGTTACAGAAAGAAATACAAGGTTTGGGGTGGGTTGTTTTTTTTTTTTTTTTTTTAATGTGGTTGTGAAAATGCAGTACTTGTCAATAGATAAGCCTAAAGAGTTAAACATCTTTAGGTATCAGGTGAAGTGATGCCACACCTTAAATCCAGCATTTGGGAGGTTGTGGCAAGATCTCTGAGTTTGAGGAGTTCTGGGACAGCTAGAGCTACATATTATGATCCTGTCTCAAAAAAAGGGGGGGGGGGAAGAAGAAAGAAAGAAAAGGCATGTCTTCAGGGCTGAAGATGTGGCTCAGCTGGTAAGAGTGCTTGCCTACCATGCACAAACCCCTAGATTTGATTCCAAGTACCATATAAAACTCTGGGTGTTTTTGCACATATCTATAATGTTAGCATGCAGGGAGCAGGTGGATGGGAATTTGAGGTCCGCCTACATAAGACCATGTAGGAAGTCACATCTTCAAATAGCTTTTATGTTTATAGTAGTTAATTTTTGTTGCTGCTGCTGTTAATCAATGGTGAATAAAGGGAAAGTGCAAAATATGCATAATATAAAACCCAAGGTTAATCCACATAATATAAATTCACTGCAAAGACCTGGGAGTTTTATTCTGGGTTTGTTTAATGTAGTGCTATTTGATAAATACTTTTCATTTAGATACTGCTATCCAAAGTAGTTAGTGATTAGTTGCTTTAATAAGTAAAAGCTACACATTAAAATTTTAGTTTTCTTTTGAACTCTACTGCTGTATGTGTGACTTTCTTGTTAGTAAAATTTCCCCCTTTCATTGTTAATCATCTAACCTAGGGCTTGTTGAATGCTAGGCAAGCACTGTACCACTCAGCTACATCCCTAGTCCCATAAGTTAATCTTTCTAGAATTCTGTTTTTTGTCTGTAAAGTAATTAAGGCTGGAAGATGTCTCAGTGGTTAAAAGTACTTGTCTTACAAGCATGAGGGCTGACTTCGGGTTCTTCAGAACCCATGCAAGGTCCAGCACAGCTCAGGCCTGTTAACTCAGCCATAGAAAGGCAGAGGTAGGAAAGTCCCTAGCAATATGCAGGCCAGCTATATACACCACAACAGTGAACAGAAGACTCTGCCTTAAACAAGGATGATAACTTCAGATGTTCATCATACACTGACATGCAAACACATATGAATTTGTGCTCACACACAAAAAATCATAAAATATTTTAAGTCCTAAAGTTGTATTTTTGTGAAGTAGAATTTGTCTAAATCAGTACAATTATGGGGTTTGTAATGCCTCCTGGTATATGTAAATAAATATCTAGAAAAGATAAACTTGTCTATATTTCAGGTTTTGACAATTAAAAAAAGTTCTGAATTTGTTAAAAGGAGGCAAGTATATATGAGTGTGAGATTCTTCTGCCTTCTGAAGAACATTGCTGGTATGAAAGAATTCTTAAAAATCATCTGATGGTTAAGAACACAGTAGGATAGAATCTCAGCAAGTCTTTTGTTTGTTCCTCAGAAGTCTTTTTTGTTTGTTTGTTTGTTTGTTTGGTTGGTTGGTTGGTTGGTTGGTTGGTTGGTTGGTTGGATACTAGGTTTGGTTTTTGAGATGAGGTCTCACTATGCAGCCTGTGACTGACTTGGAACTCTGCTGTGTAGACCACACTGGTCCTGAACTCATAGAGCTCTTTGCCTGCTTCTACCTCCTGACTGCTTAAAGACATGCACCACTCTGCCCAGCTCAGAGATCTTGAGTATAGAATTCAATCTAAATTCCTTGAGGATAAAATCTCTATTTGATTATTAGAAGCCTAAAATTTTCTTTTTTCACTTTTTCTTCATTTCCCCAAGAATTTTAATGACCTTTTGAATAAAATTTTAATTGCCGGGCAGGGCGATCCCATCATACTTCATCTGGAACTAGCACATAGCTTCCTCTTTGCTAATTTTGTTTGGTCCCAACACAGTCTGTCCTGTGATTCTTTTCTGTGTTACTGAAACCTGGCCTACCAAGCACCACAAGATGTCCAGGCCATAGATCCCAATGCTCAGGTCATATTTGATGCCCAGTTCAATGTGTTCTTGAATCTCAATATTTTTCCAATATCTGAGAAGTTATTTTTCCATAACTCATACTTGTGCACCCTCAGCCCTTTTCCCAAGATTTCTTCTGCTTGACTGGTTGGACTGTTAAGTGAACAGCAATCTTTTCATTTCTCCTTATGTCAAAGAACCTAATGTTGTATCTATCTTTGGAAAGTACAGGTGTCTGGTCTGTGAGCTGCTCGCTCCAACAGTGGTCAGGGTTAGTCTGTCTCCACTCTTCTCTGATACTGAGACAGAGCTTATGGATGTGAAGTTCTCAAATAGGGCTCTCCTTCTCACCTTGATCTTGAACCATGATAGAGAACAAGAGTATATTCTGGACTATATTAGAACACAGTTCTTACAGAGTCCAGCTAATTTAAGATAATATTATTTAGTTTGTTGTCATGGTGTGTGGTCTTACCCTACTACATTCCCTACTTTTCTTTTACTACATACAGCTCAGCCTCTATCATAGCCATTATAAGTAGGTTAACTTCTCACCAGATCTCTGAATATTCTTAGAAGTTTAAATAATGTGCATCCTTTTTCTCCCTTTTGCTGTTTATGTGTTGGGTTTTGTTTTGAGACAGGGTCTTACTGTGTAACACAGGTTGACGGAACTCATAGAGCTCTCCTTCCAAGAACTGAGATTAAATAAATGCTTTTACCACCATGCCCAGCCTGTACTTCTTGTTGGGGTTTTAATGTGGGGTTGTTTACTTCTTTGTCATGTTTTCCACATTTCTTTTTCATAGCAGGATTGAAATACATATAGTTTGGGAAAAGTAAAAGCTGTTTTTAGCCACATTCAGGTTATTAATTGTAGTTCCTCTATCTTCATAGATTCTGACCTAACTCTATGAAGCTGTGTAAACATACTGCTGCAAATTCTTCTCCCTGTGCATCTTAGAGTCAGCTGGACAGTATTCTTTTTGTTGGACAGACTTGAGACATTATGTAAATTGCCAAGCCAGTTGAGAGTATGCCAAGATTCACAGAAATTTGAAACAGGAAAAAAGAAAATGAATATTTCATTTTGAGACCTTGTAGAGACCTGTGTAATAACGATGTTTCTGAAGTCATCAAACTAAAATGCGGGTGACATCACAAATTTTCTGGCTCCTTGTGTAATCCTTTTTCATAATCATCCTTTCCTCCAAAGGTAAAAAGTAATGTTATGGTATTAGTAATTTTTTTTCTGTTTGCAATATATGAGCTTTGGCTAGAAATTCAAATAGTATATGAGTTCTGCAGAAAGCTGATTGTATAGGTAAAACTTGCATTTTGAACTGTAATGTGATTAAAAAAATAATAAGTATAGGATTAAAAACAAAAGTAGGAATTGTTGAGGGTAAAAGTCATCATTTAAAAGTCCTACTATAAACCAGGTGCTGGTGGCATGCTCCTTTAATCCCAGCACTCAGAGGCAGAGGGACAGAGTTTGAGGCCAGCCTGGTCTACAGAGCTAGTTCTAGGTTAGCCAAGGCTATACAAAGAACCCCTGTTTCAAACCTAGTAGAAAATCCTAATAGAAAATTTCCCCATTCTTTTTTTAAAATTTATAGTCATAAGAAAAACTAATTTAAGAAAAAATTCAATTTACATTTATAGCATTTTAGATAACCAGATTAAGAGATTAAATTGTAAAATTCCCAGTTCTTTTTTCAAACCTTGGTGCAATTTTTTCTGGAGATTTTTTTTTTTTTTTTTTTTTTTTTAACTATAGGGTCTCATATATTTTAGGTTGACCTAAATTTTTCTATATGTATCCCAGAATAACATAGAATATCTGATAATTCTGCCAGTACCTCCAAGTGCTGGGATTGAATCCCTCTAACATCACACCAAGTTTGTGCCAGGCTAGGGATAGAACCCAGGGCTTTGTGGTGCCAGACAAGTACCCTACCAAATTACATAACCAATCCCTTTTTTAAATTTTTCTCCCATTAAGTAAGTAAGTAAGTATTCATTAGCCTACTAAAGATTTTTCAGAGCTGTGCGTAATCATGTAGATATGGGGATGAACATAATGATTTCAGGGTATGTCTTAGTTTTGAGTTTTGAGTTCAAATTTATATTATTCCCAGTTTAAGAGGGTTGTTTTAAAAGGAAATTTGGTTTGTGGCTTCTAGCTAGCTGATTTCACTAACCTAAGGTCTTTAACAGTGTAAGAAGCAATATTATATGAAAAATCTGGTGATGAAACTGAAAAAGAAATTGGGACTAAGATGACAATGCTGGGGATGATTTTTACATTGAGTATATATTTAAGTTTGAGTCATAAGTTAATAGATTATAATCATTGACTCTAGTAAGATCTGAAGTCATACTATAATTCTGCCCCTTAGAAAAGTGAGCATTGTGAATAACATTGTAAAGATTACATGGTTTGACTATCATGTTGGCCTAAGCAAGAGTAGATTATCTTTTTTACTTCTACTAGATGACATTATTTTATATACTGAGTTCCATATAATTTCAGAAATATAACATTCACCTCTCTGGCCTTAGATTAATTTAAATATTTATTTTTAATTTTTATCTCATAATTGGACACCAGATTTCATAGCAGTTTCCATACTTCATGAGCCCACTATGTTCCAGGTTTTTCTTAGGAGACTGAGGAAGATAACGATAATAAACATACTGTCATTAACATGTTGAAAGAATTCTGTTCATCAAAGTAAAAATGTTCTTGGTCTTTCATTTTACATTTAATCATGAGTAGTAGATACTGTAAATCCAAAAAAGAAAATGGGGGAAAGACAAAGGAACATTCTGAGTGGGGGGAGGCGTGGGGTATGTGGGCCGGATGTTCCCTTCGTTTTATCAGATACTGAAATTGAAGAAATTTGACATTCTGGTGGCTTATGGAAAGCTGATCAGAGCTTACTTCTTGGCTGAGTTGCTGTCTGCAAAGACTGCTAACAATTGTTTGTCTGGCAGCAGATCTTGTTCATTAGGATTGCATCATCTCTGGGAGAGTAGCCAAGGTCTACAGCCTCAGTACAGAGACTGTCTGAAGCCTGCTCTTTCTGAAGCTGTACTTCTCTTCCTGCCAGCCCTCTTCACAGGATGGCTAAAGCAGTCTTGTTCTGTGTTTCTTTCATTGGATTGGCTGTTTATTGGACTCTTTTCACCCAGCTGCTTCCGCCTCACCTGTCTGATAATATTTCTTATGAAATCTCTTAAAACTCTAGAAACTACATGTAAATGGTGACTCTCAAAAGACTACTTAGTACTGGAAGACAGACTGGGTTTGTGGATCCCATATTTATAGAGTTGTTAATTGATGGGAGGGTGAGATTACATTTTTACTTTGCCTCTATCCCTTTTCTTACTTGCTGCTGCTAAAGACTTGGCTTACTTTATTTCTTCCTTTTACTCTCACCTTCATACTTTTCACTTTTTAATTCTGAGTATACTTTTGAAAATATATTTCTAAAGAGTAGTTTTCCAGGTTTTTAAGAAATGGAAATCCACAAAAAAAAAAAAAAAAAAAATGAAGTTGTATGCCCTTTAATGGTTGGTGACTCAAGAACAGCTCTTTTTCCATATTTATGACCTATTAATATTTCAGGTATGGAGAGCTCATTCTGAACAATACTGTATTTGACTTTGTGGAGAGAACACTGACATTTAAGAAATACTGATCCCTTTCTCTTTTCTCCAAATCTTAGAGGTTACTTGTTTTCCTTTGGGGAATGCAGAAAAGTGATGGACTTGACCACAGTTAGAACTGATTAACTTTCCCCCTCCCACCCTCAAACGTACCCCAACCCATTTTCAAGAATGGAATAAGGGAGAAGAAAGGAGTCATAGTTTAATATGCTTTTGCTAGGCCCTTGTCTAGAGTAAATCCAGTATTTGATGAAAAGAGGTCTGTGCCAGATGTGGTGGCATATGCTTATGATACCATTTGGGAGGTTGAGCCAGCAGGATATATTCAAGGCTGATTTGGGCTACAGAGAGACTTTTCAAAAAAAGGAAAAGTTACTTACTAAGTTTGGTGATGGTTGGTGAAGAATAATCCCCCCCCCCAAGAAGGAGAAAAAAAAGCCTTTGAGGAGGATCCCTTGGGAAACAGGAGAGTTTTGATTTGAAGGGAAGAGATACAGGCTATGATACAGTATCTTGTCACCTTGGAAATCAAGGCCATTTCCTTCCTGCCCTTAGTTTATTTTGTACACAGTGGGGTGTGCAAGTTAAAAGATTAGGCTTTGTGCTAAATGGAAAGTAAAGTGATTAATAAGGCAGTACAGCAAACAAAGTTATCATTAATCTGTAGGTCTGCACTTTGTAAGCCCAACAGTTTTTCTGCATATACTAATTTGTGTCTTAGCCTTTTCTTGGTCTTCTGGGCTCCTGGCAGATAATTGGGGAGGGGTCCTCAAAGGTGACTGCCCTAAATCTTTTCAGTTGTTGTATTTGAATTTTAGTAAATGCAGATCTTGATTACCATGATGAGTTCTATTAGTAAATGTTTTCTTTTGATGTGTCAGACATAGTATTTAGCCACTGGAACTATAGCAATGGGTAAAAATATGTTTTAGTGGTAAGAATCTAAGTAATGAAATAAATGATATCTTGAAATTATTTCTGTCTAGGGAGTTCTTACACTCTTTTCAGGGCAAACTATGAAATTAAATGAATAGTTACTCTATGAACTTGATAAACCAGAGTAAATGTCTGAATTCTTATGCAAGATAGTGTTAAATAAATATTTGTGTATATATGGTCTAGGAAAAGTTCTTTGATTAACATTTAAGTGGCTACATTTCACATCATATTTCAGGGAAGGGACTGTATAAAGAGAATATTCGTATTATCAAAATTTGAATTAAGAAACGTCATCATGGGGTCTGGGGAAATGGCTCAGCAGTTAAGAGCTTTGGCTGCTCTTTCAGAAGTCCTGAGTTCAATTCCCAGAACCTACATCTTTTTATAACTGTGGTCCTTTGGGATCTGATGCCCTCTTTTGGTGTGCAGGTGTACATGCAGCTGAAACAGCCATAGACATGAATAAATAAATTTTAAAAAAGAAACGTCATTATTAATGGAAGCATAATTTAGAACAATATGGTCAAGCTGGCCTATTACAGTTGCCTTCATCAGAACAGTAGCAGTAGTATAGTTATATAAAGCTAGATAAGAGGCAAAATTTTATGAAGAGAAATTAAGTAGCTAATTTCTTAACCTTTCTTAAAGGTGTGTATCAGTTGTCCAAATAGCTGGTCTAACATCTCACCACTGCATTCAAGGCAAGGTCTCACTATGTAGTTCAAGCTGGCCCCTCTTGATTCTTCTGCCTATTGAATGCTGAGATTGCAGGTGTATGCCACCACACCCAGTCATTGGGTTAGGATTTCATTAGGTTATGCAGAATTTGTGTTTGTTTTTTGGAAACAGGATTTCTCTGTGTAGCCTTGGCTGTAGTGGAACTCACTTTGTAGACCAGATTGGTATGAAACTCACAGAGATCTGCCTGCCTCTGCCTCCCAAGTACTGGGATTAAAAGTGTTTGCCACCATGACCACAGTTAATTTGCTCATTTCTTAAAAGGAGGTGAACTAACTTTAACATTTTTGCCTTGTATTATATCTTTTTCAAGCTATACTGTCGGGGGGGGGCAGCTAGCTGTCAGCATAGATGGGTGGTTAGATGGGTATTTTATTTTATTTTATTTTTTTAATGACTGCATGTTAGTGGTGACTATAGCAAAGGAGCCAAGGATAGTTAATAATGTTGAGTCATTATCATTTGTTTGTTTGTTTGGCCCAGAGACAGGGTTTCTTTGTGTAGCTTTGGAGCCTACCCTAGTACTCAATCTGTAGATCAGGCCAACCTCAAACTCACAGAGATCTACCTTCCTCCGCCTATCGAGTGCTGGGATTAAAGGCATCTGCCACAACCACACAGATGAGTCATTTCTTTTCTGAGCATTTTCTGAAAAAGAACACATGATTTGGATCCCTTGACTAGTCCGAGGTTATCATGAGATGAACCTCTGATTATCTGATCAAACAACTGCTAGGCTTTTCTTAATGGAAATTATCTAACTGCTAAAATTAGAAGGAATATCTACCCTTTAGTATTCCCTTTGGGTTTATTTATAGGTGGTCTCTTTGTTTTGTCATTTACAAATTTTATGTCATTTTCCCATTGGCTTGTTTGTTTGAGAATTCTTGTTGGGGTGGGGCATTTATTGGCAAGTTGGTCCAAAGACAGCAAGAGGACCAGTCACATCTATCATGAAATATGACAAGTAGATAGGAAAGTTGACTTTATTTGATTTCAATTTTCAGTCTAACAGTGCCACCCTGAGTTGAATGAAGATGTTTATTTTATCATACCCTATTTGAAGAGTCTCAGGTCTTGCAGAAAACCATTTTAGTTTATAACTGTGGTAGTCTTCTAAACTAATGGTACAAAAGTATAGGTAGTCTTAAATCTTGGGCTGATTCACCACTCAGAATCGATTTTCTTAGCCACATTAGTCTTGTGTTATTTATAAAAATAAAATTCACATCTCAAATCAATAACTATTTTAAAATCTCTGTATCTTATGCTTTTCATTTTAATTAGTGTTGATAATTATTTGACTTTTGGTTTTTTTTTTTTTTTTTTTTTTTTTGAGACAGGGTTTCTCTGTATTGTCCTGGCTGTCCTAGGATTCACCTTGTAGACCAGTCTGGCCTCCTAAGTGCTTGGAGTAAAGGCATGTGTTACCACTGCCTGGCTGATAATTTTTTTCCTTTCCACTGTCTTAGCATAAATTAATGTATCAGTCAAGAGACCCTTTTTATTTTTAGCCCAGGCATTTGACTTTATATTGACTTCTGAACACCCACATAAAATACTTCTTGTTTGATGCTTTAGTGGCTCTTTTTACATTAATGTGAAACCACTAATGTGAGTCATGCCGATTCTACTTTTTTACCTCCAGATGCCTTCCTTAATTGTTTTTCCCCCTACTTACTATTCAATGAAATTATTTCTTTGTAAATAATACTAACTTATGGTTACCAAATCAGAGTATGTTCATTGTTTTTTGTTTGTTTGTTGCTTTTTTAATGCAAAAAAATCCGCTAATCTTTGTCATAAAATGTTTAGAGTTTTTATGTTATCTTTCAGAGAGAAAAAGTATTCATGTATACTTTTTAAAGGCAGTTATTAAGTCACAGCAAAATTGAGCAGGAAGTAACAGGTTTCTATATATCCTCTGCACCCACACATGTTTAGCTTATTCATATCTATCAGTATATATTGCTGCCCAGATACAGTTTTTTGGATAATTATATCTTCTCCAAGACTAGTTAAGACTATTTAAAAGAAGTCAGAGAGGGGCTGGAGAGATGGTTCAGCAGCTAAAAACATTGGTACTTCTTCTAAAGTACCCTGGGTTCACAATACCTAGCACCACATAGCAGCTCACAACAATCTGAAACTCCAGTCTGAGGGGATCCGGTGCCCTCTTCTGGACTGTGCGGGTACTGCATGCATTTAGTATACAGACATGACAAGGAAAACACCCATATGTATATATAAATGTATTTTTTAAAAACAAGTCAAAGCATAGAAATGGCTATCTAATCAAATATAAACAACTGATTTATCTTTATTGGGTTTACTTTAGAAGGAACAACTGAGTGTTGGTAAAGCTACATTTCTTGACTGCCCAGGGAAAAGTTTAAATGGAACTATTAAGGAGTAAACGAGGATACTTCTGATAACTGTCCTGAATCTTAAAGCTTGTTTGGTATATCCTAGACTACTGGAAAACTCTGTTGGGCAATTAGAGAGGAACATGTGATTGTTAGTGGGCCAGGCAGGCTTCCCCCCACTCCCCTTGGCAGAAAAGAAAATAATTAAAATAGAAGTTTTAAAGTAAGCATGACTTTTTACTAACCTCAGTTATAGAACATTATTAAGTTAGAGTGCATAGTAAAAAACTTAGTTTATTCTTTAAAACCTTATTCAAGGGGCTAGAGAGATGACTCAATGGATAAATATCATTTGTGCAACTGAGTTCAAATCTCTAGTATCCATGTAAAAGACAGGAAGATGTGGCTTCACATACCACTAACCAGTGTTGGTGGGAATAGAGACCAAGCCTGTTGGCCAGCCAAAATACTGAATAAGATTTGAGAGTCATAGAACCAAAATCCTCCTGTGGTTTCCATATGTATACATGAATACTCTCAAGCCTACACACTTGACATGAATGTACTGCATAACTCTACAAACACACAGAAGGCTTATTAAAACAGTAGAAAAACACTACAGGGTTTAAGATAAATTTGAAGAACTCTTGTCAGTGGTTATTTTTTTTTCCTTTTCTGTGGCAGGATTCCTCATGTCCATAACATGTTGGCTGAGGCTGTGCAGCTCACCCCCACTCTCTGAGTGGTCAGTCTCCATTAATTGGACCCCGTGATTTCCACATTCTGCTGTCTTGGACGTCATGAGCATTGCAATCCCTCTGGGAGTCACCACACCAGATACATCCTACTCAGATATGGCTGCTGGATCAGAGTAAGTGCTACTTCCTGAATAATAGGATTGCTTCAAGATTGTGTGAGGATGGATTTCTTCTGGGCAGTTAATAAGCTATATGTAATATTTTCTTAATTCAAACCTATCCCACTTCAGAAAACATTAGGCTTGCCCTTCCCCCACCCCAAGTTGGAGGGACAAAGGAATTAGAAGGGGGAGGAAAGAAACTTTAAAGGAGGTGTTTCTGGGTAAATAATAAATATAATCAAAGTTGCAAAGCAGTGGTTACATTTTCCTGTTTTATGGGTGGGACAGATTGAAATGAAGTAGGTGTACCACCTCCTTCTAAAGCGTTAGCGATTCTGATAAGAGAGATAGGTTTTCTTTCCAACTGATTTTCTTTGAAGGCCTCTTCCTATGTACTTGTCATTATTCTAGAGTAAAGGGGCTGAAACTATATGGGCACTCTGCTTAACCAGCTCACTCTGGGGTAGAAGACATGGAGAGCTGTATCATCTGTTTTTATAATATTTGTTGCCTAGAAAGAGGACCTTCAAAGTCAGTGGTACCAAACTTGTTTTTCAGCTAAGAGCAGCATTAGGAATTCAGAATTTGTCGCAAAGCCCAATCCCTAAAATAGACTCAGTTCTTGAAGAATTTAAATGCCAAATGACAATGAAGGTAGGCCTTCATTATACAATTTATATATTATTCAGTTTAAAATTTTTTAGCCTTTTGTATCCCTTCTCTTTTAAGTTGTCCAAGATTGCCCCAGCTCACAGATTCCCCCTCTTGTCCTTTTACCTCCCTTGTACCCAATCTTCCTTGCTTACAGAAAGGAAGTGGAAGCCCCCTACCTTTCAAGACGAAGTGGCACTACACCAGGATGTGAAAGTCCAGCGAAAGAGACCCAAGGGGCCTAGGGGGCAGCACACCCCCAGAAGCCAAGTCTATTCCAGGCAGTACCAGGGATTAGGGTCTGGGCTGGAAAAATCCTGGTGTTTTGAATATGTTCAGGTCCAGTTCAGACTCTTGATCCCACAGCCACTTCTTGAGTGAGGTGGGTGTTGCTCTAATTCCCGTTTCTCTTGCCATTTTCAGTCCCTGGGAATTCTTTCCCCTTCAGCAAAGCAAAGCAACTGTTCCAGAATTCTGGGTTGAATGGCGTCCCTTGTTCATAGTGGTTCTTTAAAATTGAGGACATTATTAAAGAGCATGTATATTTTTCTTCATAAAGCTGCCTACTGTTGACTGTTTATTGGGTTCCTTAAAGAGGAAGACATGAAACTACCCTAGGAAGTTATATATATATGGTATTCTGGGGTAGTCTGGAATTAAAAGATTTTTTTGTTGTTGTTGTTGTTGTTTGTTTGTTTTTTAAGCTTCTTCCCATATAACAATGGGAGTGGGGAGGGCATAGGAAAGACTTGTTTTTATAGTAGGGGTTTTGTATTTTGTTGTTACTGCTTGGGGGTTTTGGGTTGGGTTTGGTTTAGTTCTTTGGGTTTTGTTTTTCTGGGTTTTGTGTGTTTTTTGTTTGTTTGCTTGTTTTGTTTTGGGATTTTGCATGCCAACAAGGTTTAGTTGAGACTTCAATTGTATTGTATAACTCTTTCCCAAAACAAAGTACTTAAAAGTCTTCCTGTGTTATTGGATAGCCCACTCAATTGTAGGCCTTAGTCAGATAATAACCTGTTGCAATATTAACATAGGATATATAAATAGACCTTATTAATATTTATGAGAAATAAAGAGGTTAAATGAGTAGGTTTGGGATTGGTAGATAAGGAAAAGACCCAAAGCAATCATTCTTAGAACTAGTATTTCCCTCAAAGTATAATAGTAGCTACACACATATACTGGGGAATCCAGGAGTAATGCAAGAATGAAAGCAGTTTGGTTTGTACTATGACTGTAGTGCCATATCCTAAGACTTCCTGAACTCTTTAATTTAGTCTGTCCCAAGTTCTGGTACTATTTATGGTCACAACCAATTTCACATTTCTTGTTGAGCAGTTTTACAAAGGGCATTGATGTCATTTGGTTATATGCTAGTCTATTAATTATTAATAATATGTGTTCTTCATCATGCCTAAGCATTGTTCTAAGCAAACTTGGTATTAAAGGCAACATATCTAACCAAGAAAGAAGTCCCTATCGTGCCTCATGAAATTATTAACTCTGTAGCAGTTTAGGTCCTACAGTACACACACATACACTTATAGAAAAACTTCTAGATATAATATAACGAAAAAAGATCTTTGCATCGCTTATATGACAAAATTTCAGTTATTTTCTAAGATGTGTCATAGTAGCACATAGTTTGAACATAATCAATAGACTGTATCTGTTGTGAGCCCAGTTTTTCTGTGTATGCTCAACTGTTAAAACATTTTAATCACAGAAGAAAAAAGGATATAATTATTTGCATAAAGTGGTTGTTTAATAATGACATGCAATCCTAATACTCTGCACGTGTGTGTGTGTGTGTGTGTGTGTGTGTGTGTGTGTGTGTTGTTTTTTATGGTCCTGAGGCTTGAACCCAGATCCTCAAGCAGACTAGATAAGCAAACACAAACACTTTACCACTGAGCTATATTCCCAGGTCTTGATTCTCTACATTTTTAATCTGTATTTTAAAATAAAAAAAAAAAAATCAATGTGTATATCAATGTGTAATTGTTTAATCCCTAACCAGTGTAGATATTATAAAGTTTCCTCATTAAAGATTTGTTTAAATTTTAGATTAGACATGCATAGCAATGCTTTAAATGCTGTGCTTGATGACAAGCTTCTGTACAGTAGGGTGGCCTGTTAACCTCCACATTATACGTTTTATTTTTATTCCCTAGACTTGCACATGAAGTGCATATGTACATATTTACCCAGTTTGGAGATGGGTAAGATATAACCAACATAGCTCCATCTCCATGGCCATCTTTTTTCATGCAACTTTTATTTTTTTCCTGTCCCACAAAAAAAAAATTCATTTCTAATAAAATGTCTTATTTCACCCCATTTGTTTAACGGTATAAAATCTTCTACCTAAAAATATGTACAACCCTTTCAATTATTTATCTAGTAACATACATAATCAATAACAATGTATAAATCCATTACTTTCTTTTAACTGTCCATCATAGAAACTAAATTCTACCTTCATTTTATTAATGCTTGTCTGCCTTTGGTTTCATTTAGGAAACTCTACCTGTTTCCTAATCCTGAGCCAGTTGCCTCAGTGACCCATGTTCAGATCATCCTTTTCTCAAGAATACTGACCTGCATTCTTGATATATTTCCCTCCCAGTCACCCCCACTGCCAGTTCCCATTTTGAAGACCCTGTCAATTACTAAAGTGCATGCACTTCACTAACAGAGAATATTTTACTCTGTCTAAGTTCCTCACCTAGAAATGACCTTTGCTGTTATTAATAAGACCCCTTCTTACAGTTGTGGAGCATAAAACTAGGTGAGTTTGATAATATCTCAGAATTTTACTTTATCCCTCACTTATCATTGAATTGCACGCTTTACTCCTGCTCAGAGTTGCATATTTTGTATATCTTGAAGCAGGAAGATGGTTATTTGAAGCAAACTGAATTATTTGATTCCCTAAAACCCTTCAATCTCTGGAGTTGCATTAATACTGATCTTTGGAGTTGCTAATTGGTTCTGATTAATATACATTACAGATAATCTATTTTCACTTTTGTCAAGTCATGCAAGTACATTCTTTAATTATTCTTCAAAACCTAACCAAGTAACAAAGTTGAAGTAAACAGACAAAAATCTATTTAACCCTTCCCTAAAACCCATTTTATCCTTCACTAAGGATGCCTTTTTATTATCAGGTAAAGCTTATGTTAAATTTATTACTTTGAATATATTTGGTTCTATAATTTTAAAAAAGTGCTTGGGCAGTTTATTTTCTACTCACCCAGAGCCAACACAAAATAAAGCTAACTCAGGTTTCTCAAAGAGCCTGGTTAGTAAAGGCCCTCAAATACAGTTGCTTTCAAGCAAGGCATAATGGGAAATGAAAAGACTTTGGAGTCAGACATCTTTGTTTCAAATCCTGGCTCTATCAGCAAATGAACTCAGAAAAAAATTACATAATCTCACCACCTCAGCTTCACTTCCCTCTATAAAAAGGAGATGCTGCTTACCATGTTTAATAATCACAGATATTAAACGAATTAATACATGTAGACCCAGGTAATAGGTGAGTCATAATGGTAGCTACAATTATTATTTAGCATAAAACAAGTCTAACTTCCAAGTTCAGATTTTATTATTTTGAAGTTTCATGTTATTATCATGCAGCTGTTAAACAATTGTGTCTTTGACTATGCTTGCATGTCCTTGGTGGATGAGAAATTCTAATATGTGAAAGGTATTTGGGGGTTCATCAAGATGAGAGGTGTGATAAATATAAGATGCCATTGTTTTTGCCTGTACTTTCTTCAGGGTATCCTGTCTTGGTAGTGAATGGAAGAGGGCCTGGTCCCTGGGGCAGTGCAGAAGGCACTTTGATCATCTCACTCACTGCAAATGTCATGTGAGGTTTCATGGAAGTATTAAGAGATCCAATTAAGAAGAATAGTTCTGAGTCTAAACCAGCCCAGAGTGGCTTCTCTAGGGGAAACTCCCCGCTCTGCTGGTACGTTTGTGTTTGTCATTAGGGACACCTTGTATCCCAGGTGCCTGCCTTGAGACATCTGCCTGTACTGGCTTCATGTTACACACAAATCCACATTCAATAACACTATTATTTATAGGGTTAGTTATGTTAAATAGACTTTCACTAAGTTCTTTCTTATTCTAGTGGCTGGTGGTTATGGAAAGAGAAGGGGTTAGAATGGGAAGTGAACTATTAGTTAAGGGAAGAGTAGGTGTTATGCTATCATGCGTTGCTTTTCGCCTTTGTGCAGCCCTGAATCTGTGGAGGCTAGTCCAGCAGTTAATGAGAAGAGCGTGTATTCCACTCATAATTATGGGACCACTCAGAGGCATGGGTGTCGAGGACTGCCTTATGCTGTGAGTATGCACTTGTTTCTCTCCAGAGCAGTGATCTTCCTGGATTGTAATCCATTCTTATACATTGTGACTTTCTTGAAATGTTTATATGCAGCATGACGAAGTTGCCCCTTTTGCACTTCCCTGCCTCCAGCGGACGTCTAGCCCTGCATCATTGTTCTTGTTTTTATGTCCCAGTTGACCTTGGCATTTTGTTTTATCACTTTCCTGGTTGAAGCCAAAAAACAAAGGGTACTACTTTCTTCTTTCTTTCCATATGTACCATACTTTAGGGGAGAGAGGGGCCAGTGTTTGGACACTGTTGATTTAAAAAATCTTATTTTCAGGATCATAATTACGGAGCCCCTCCTCCTCCGACACCTCCTGCTTCTCCCCCTGTCCAGACGATCATCCCTCGTTCTGACCTGAATGGCCTGCCGTCGCCCGTAGAGGAACGCTGTGGAGACAGCCCGAACTCTGAAGGAGAGACTGTTCCTACCTGGTGTCCTTGTGGTCTTTCTCAGGATGGCTTCCTTCTCAACTGTGACAAGTGCAGGTAAGATCCTGTTCCATTTCAATGCAAACCTGGGTTGCTGGGATTAGGGTTTCTTATTAGTAGGGAAAAGCTCAAAGTATTCTTTCTTGTGTTTGTTAATGTAGATGATTCCTTAGTGCTCCTTGGCTCGAATTCTCTGCACTAGGTGAGAATTGCTGACAACAAGGAATGAGAAATTGATGTTAAAGCTATTGAATTTGATATGAAATTTAATGTCCTGGAAACATTTGGTAGGTGGGAGGGAGGGGGTAGTGTATGCAGAGACACTTCTCCCATGTATGATGTGATGTGCTGCATGCTACTGGAAGGACTACTTTAAGTTTATTTTCCCTCTTTAGGGGAATGAGCAGGGGGAAGGTTATTAGACTTCATCGGCGGAAGCAGGACAACATATCAGGTGAGCAGAAGGTGGGTTAAACCCACATTTTGATTAAATATCTTGTGATTTAAATTATCTCCTATAATACATAGCTAGCTTTAAAGTCCCCACAAAACCACTGTATATATAGCTTTAGTCAAAATATTTTGTGTGTAACCAAAAGAAATAAATTCCTTTTTCTTTAAGTTATTCATTTATAGTTAAAAACAATAGTCTAGAGACTACTTTGAAGAAGAAAAATAGATGGAATATAGAATAAACCTTATACTTAATGCAACAACAACAAAAAAATCTTATTTTCAGAAGAAACATGGGATCTATGTTGATTTATGTAGATGTAGAGTTATAGTAGAAGTGACGACTTACTGGATATGGTACACATGAAAGGAGGAAGTTGATATAGTACCTGAACTTTGAAATCATCTTTTTTTTAGGTGGGGATAGCAGTGCAACAGAAAGCTGGGATGAGGAGCTTTCTCCTTCCACTGTGTTGTACACAGCAACACAGCACACACCTACAAGCATCACCTTAACTGTTAGAAGAACCAAACCCAAGAAGCGGAAAAAGAGTCCAGAAAAGGGTCGTGCAGCACCAAAGACGAAGAAGATCAAGGTATGCATTACAAAGATACATTGAATAGAAGTATGTCTGAAATAGCTCAAAGTTTTGAGCAAGAATACACTTAAACTTTTTGATGAAATTTGATTCCAGTGTTTGGCCACTTCTTTTCTCAAAAATCATCTGATCTATATTATGTACAAACAGACCAAACTCTCTTCTAACCTACCTTAACATCACCATAGGCTCAGTTTCTTCTGCTCCAACTGCCATCCCAGGTATGGAATTCTACCTCTACTTGGTATAATCCTGTATCAGTTACAGCCTCAATCTAGGCGTCCACTATCCTTAAAGCATCTTCCTACTTCTGCCCCAAAGCAATCTGAAGTTCTTTTCTTGGCTGGCCTCATGTCATTAGGTTGATTGTTTGTCCTTGTAGCTAGAAAAAATAGCACCAAAACTCAGAAAACATCTCTTGAATGGTCTAGGTTTCCTTAGTGTCTTGATCACTTTCCTATGCTCTTAATAAAAATAAAAGGTCTCCAGAGAAACCTGTTTGTATTTTCTATTCTTTCTTTTCCATCACAGCAACTTAGTTGCTCCCAGGTCACTTGCCCATCCTTTGTAAAGGGAATTGGTCTTTGTTTCCTTCTTAATTTCAGAACTGATAATCTGCAATTTAAGGATTGTAATTAGTTTCTGCTCAGTGTCAGGGATATGTATAGTATTTAAGTGATGAGTGCTCTTGCCTATTAGTTGTCTAGATCTACCAAAGCATTGAAATTCATATTTGTGTTCATTAGCCTTTGAACTGTCCTTTTTCTTGATCACAGTTTGAGGTATACCATTGTATTGCTTACACTGAGAAAATAGATAGTATAGAGTACTGGTTAGTGCCTCAGTTTTAATCTCATGGATTTAACTGTCATTCTTGGTACCAAGTTTTGTTTTGTTATACTTGTTTTCCTCTTTGGGATAGGCATTTCGAGAGGGATCCCGGAAGTCCTTGCGGATGAAGGTAAGGGGTAACCTTCCCTGATGCTGTATTTTATGCTTGGTCTTGCATTTTGGTAGACTTCTTTCCTGACATTGATGATCTGAGAATCTTGGAGTCTGCTTTTTATGAGTTTGTAATTGTTGCCATTCAGTTTTCATAGAGCTTTTCTCCAGAGTGGATTTTCTTGGCTATCTGATGAAATATTTTCACATTTCTGTCTCATTAGCTGCCTTTGTGGTTGTGGGGTAAATTAGAGTTTTTAGAGAAAATGAGACTTGCGTTTATATTCCTGTGATTGGACTCAATCTGAGGAGTGAGGTTTTTCTGCTGATGAGCCAGGCTCTCTTTGTAATCTTTACCTGACATTATGTAGGCTTTGAATCGCTGTTAGGATAACACCGTAGCAGGAAATTGGTATTGTTAATATGAATTGTTATTGAATTAGCACTTTTTTTGGCATATCTCTTAGGTAGAGATTTATGTAATACTAGTTATCAAATAGTGGGGCTTATGTGGCTTGATGTATGTGAGAGAGAGGAGAGAAGAGAAAGGTACGGTTGGATAGAAAAGTAATACACCGACTGATTTTGTTCTTTGTTGTACTGGTTGGTTTATAAAAGTTAACAGAAAAGTGATTTGGTTGTACTTTCTTGTATCTTTTTCTCCCTGTCCATTTATAATCTCATATCTCCCAAAGATTTAGTGTTCAAGATCTTTAGTTTGAATTTGTGGTTTGGTTAAGTATTCATATCCCCTAAGTTGGCTGTTACATCAACAGTGTTTCCTTAAATTAGGATAAGCGTATTGGGGTTACTTTGTATTTATTTGGAGCACCAATTTATGTTACCAGTGATATCAAGTGACTTTTTACCTGAAATTTGAAAGTCTGGACTCTTGTGTGAATAGGAGACAACTTTCACAACCACAGAGCTTCAGAGACCTGAGATGTGTTTTGTGACACATTATAATCATTCTTTCTTTAATGAGAGTGGTCTCTACAAGTAGCCAAATTTATTTTAACTGCTCATTTCATTTTATTCCATTCACTAAGGACCTTACATAAATTTAGGGGCTAACTGTAGACCTGAACTGTAGAGCTTTTTTCCTACTATTAGCTAATTATTGAAACCTAACTCCTTCAAAGCCTTTAGAAAGTCACCAATCGCTACTGTCACTTAGTTTACACTTTCAGCATAGCCTCATAGGTGTTAAAATCTAAATTTAAAAAAGGTTTCATTGTAACTATTTTTTTATAAAGTTGGTTTATTAAACCAACCAATTAATGAGAAATTTCCTAAATATCCAAGTGTGAGCTACGAGAATGAATAGAAAACAGCATTTGGTTGTTCAATCTCAAAGACAAGCCATTAGATTTGGAACAGCACTTTCTGCCCAACCTGACAGCCTGACTTTGATCCCTGGGACTCTCATGGCAGAACGAGAAAATTAACTCCCACAAGCTGTCCTCTTACCGCCTCTAGAATATTGTCTCACTTGCACACCAGTAAAATAAATATTAAAAATAAAACAATAAAGTTAACCAATGTTTTTTCAACACCTTTGGATAAGTAATTCCGTACGATAGATTACATAGAATGACAGTACATTATTCAAAGTGTGTTTGGTAATGTTCCTAAATGGTAATTTTTACTGTGGGTGGTAAGATTATGAACTAGTATTGATAATGAAAATAATAGGTAACCCAAAAACAAAATCATTCTCCTAATATAAAAACAAACCATTTGTAATGCTATACAGCTGAATGTAGAATGTAATCCATTTTGAAATTTTATGTACTATAACAAGACCCTTTTTGCCTTTTTATGAATTATTTAAGAAATTTGATATAAATCTTGATAGGAAAATGATTTTGTATTTTACAGTGGTCATGAGATCAGTAATGGGCAAAAATACTGAATAGATTAATTTCTTGCTTTATTAGTGGACAGACAAGTTTTCTCACTTGAAATTGTCCAAGACCTCACAGTTCATTGATAACAAAATCCAGATCCCTGATTGCTCTTACAGCATACCAACTGCCAAATGAAAACAAGTATCTTGCTTATCCTGTCCCCCATATTTATGAATGGTCTCTTATTAATTCACTCGATCTTTGTTCTCTACAGAATTCTCCCTCTGAAACACAGAATTTAGATGAAAACACCACTGAGGGCTGGGAAAATCGGATAAGACTATGGACTGATCAGTATGAAGAAGCTTTCACTAATCAGTACAGTGCAGATGTACAGAATGCCCTTGAGCAACATCTACATTCTAACAAGGAATTTGTGGGCAAACCTGCTATGTTAGACACTATTAATAAGACTGAACTGGCCTGTAATAATACAGTAATTGGTTCCCAAATGCAGGTAAGAACTGGAGCATTAAAGACACTAGAAGATTGAAATGTTTTTTAATACCCAAAGAACAAGAATAGATTGGAATTAGAGCTCTTTACAGAATAACAAATGAATTACCTACCTGCTGATCATCTTTGACCAAAATCAGATTGCAGTAACTAAACTGTCTAGGTACATATTTTAGAAATGTCTTTATTTAATGGAGATGGAAGTTTCTAATGCAACCTACATTGGAATTATAAAAGATTTATAGGAAGCTAATCTCATGTAGTAGATATAGCTCTACTGATATTGGTGGGGGTTTTTCAAAAGTTTTTTTATTTTGTTGTTGTTTTTGATCTTGCCTTTTCTGGGATCACTAGTTGGAGCATGTTTCCTGGGAAAATTGAGCTATGTCAAAATGAAAATTTTCTAATCTCCAAACTATAACACATAGATGAAAATAAAAATATTGGTGCCTTTTCAACAGTTACAAAACATTGTAAAATGTTTACCACATTGCTATTGGTATTCTTAAATGTTAATGCTTTATTTCCATTCAGTTACAGCTGGGGAGAGTCACTCGTGTTCAAAAGCACCGGAAAATTCTAAGGGCTGCAAGAGATTTGGCTTTGGACACTCTTATAATAGAATATCGTGGGAAAGTCATGTTACGACAACAATTTGAGGTCAATGGGCATTTCTTCAAAAAGTAAGAACGTCACTCATTGAGTACTGAGGGCTTGCATGTTCTGGCTGACCAGTCATTATTGCTCTGAAAATCATTCTACTTAATGGGCTGCTTCTGAGGAAAGGCTAATGATTCAAATACACTCATGTCTGTCTGCTGTTGGTACAAAAGGATGAATAAATGTGTAAAATATTTAGTATATGAAGTGGTGGTCACTCCTTTCCAAGCCTAGCATGCCTTGCTCTGTATTTATTCTTTAATGAAAAGCAGGCAGGTTTGTGGTGTTTTCTAGCTTAGGCATTGCAAATGCCTCCTCCTTATTGTGTCAACATATGATTCACATTTGTAGTCATGGGGTAGCCTTTTTGTTTGTGTTGAGAATTACAGGAATTTTAATTGTATCCCTAGACCATATCCCTTTGTGCTCTTCTACTCAAAATTCAATGGTGTAGAGATGTGTGTGGATGCTCGTACTTTCGGTAATGATGCTCGGTTCATCAGAAGATCATGTACACCAAATGCAGAGGTAAGCAATCTTGAGCAACTTATGTTTCAATGGACCACCAAAGGACACGTATACTGAAGAAACAGTCTGAAAACTTCACACAGATTAAGGTCTGTAGCTGTTAGTTGTATGATCTTTAAATGCAGAGGGGGGGGGAAACAGAAATGTGGTGCCATGTGGAGATAGGATGAGGACATTTCTTTAGAGAGAACAGAAATGAGAAGAGGCAAGTTATTATTTGCTAAGAAGTAAGACAAACTAGATAAGAAGTCTGTAAATTGGACTGGAAAAAAAAAGAGGCCAGGTGGTGGTAGTAGTCATTAGAGCCAACTAAGCCATTTGTCTTCACTCTTAAGGATTGTGGAAAACAGTGTTATGAGGATTTCTGTACGTTTCTAAAATTCTTTATTCAATGCATTCACAGTAAGTGCACTAAGGTCAACAGAGCTTTGTTTGCAGGCTAAAGAATTGTAACTCTAGTAAAATGCAGATAATCTTTAAGATATAAAACAAATTTACCCTGATTTCTAATGTTGGACTTTTCTATTTTGAAGAATTTTTGTCTACTCATTAATTTATAATATTTCAAATGAAATAATGGAATTAAGTAATAAACTACTCAAAATGGGCAGAAATTTTGTCTCACACACTTTTCCTATTTATGGAAAGTTTGGTCTTAAAGGCAAACCTAATGATACCTTGTTCACACAGGTGAGACACATGATTGCAGATGGGATGATTCACCTGTGTATATATGCTGTATCTGCTATTACTAAGGATGCTGAAGTCACCATTGCATTTGATTATGAGTATAGTAACTGGTAAGACATCAGAAACTTTACCAACATGAATGAATGACATAATTAAGATTTTAACAGAGCTGGGTGGTGGTGGTGCATTTCTTTAATCCCAGCACTCAAGAGGCAGAGACAGGCAGCTAGATCTCTTTGTGTTCGAGGCCAGCCTGGTCTACACCATGAGTTCCAGGACAGGCTCCAAAGCTACAGAGAAACCCTGTCTCAAAAAAAAAAAAAAAAAAAAAAAAAAAGTCTGTTTTCAATCCCTCCCCCCCCCCTTTTTTTTTTCCTATTATTTCACAAGTAATGTATTTTCTGCCTAGAAGTTTTGTAATCCCAGCACATGGACGGCAGAAACAAGTAGATCTTTGTGAATTCCAGGTTACCCTTACCCTGATCTACATAGGGAGTTCCATGCTAGCCAGACCCTGCCTCAAAAATAAATAAGTGGATAAATAAGTAAAAGCTGATTTAGTGGAGGTTTGCTTTCTTTCCACTTCTGTACATAGGCTACAAGTAGAGATATACAGAAAAACAGAATGTTTATTGAAAGTATCATACCTATTCTAACTTGAAAATTATTATACTGTTTTAATAAAGTGAATGGATAATGTGCTATAATGTTCTGTTTTCAAGAATATTGAGTCACTTTTGTGTTGTTTTTTTTTTTTTTTTTTTTTTTTTGGTCACAGTAATTACAAAGTGGACTGTGCATGTCACAAGGGAAACCGGAACTGCCCTATACAGAAAAGAAATCCCAATGCTGCAGAATTGCCGCTCCCACCCCCTCCTAGCTTTCCCACCATTGGAGCAGAGACCAGACGTAGAAAAGCACGACGGAAAGAGCTGGAAATGGAGCAACAAAATGAGGCTCCAGAAGAGAATCATATCCCACAACCACAAGAAGTTCCAGAAAAATTAACTGTTTCCAATGAGCATGAGGTAATCTCCCTGGCAAGTGAGGATATCTGAACTTAGGTTGCCATGTGTTGTTTTAGAGATGTTGTACTAAAACATTTAATGCTATTTACATAAACATGAATATACTTAATTGAGTTTTCTTTTCGATTTATAACATTAAGAACCCTGAGACATGGTGGCAATTGCCTTTAATATCAATACTCGGGCGTCAGAGTCAGGTGGATTTCTGTGAATTCCAGGACAGCCAGGGCTGTTACACAGAGAAGCCCTGTTTTGGAAAGCAAAACAAAACACATGAGATGTGTCTTAAAAAGAAACAACAACAATAATAATAATATAAAAAACCACCCTTTCAGGGCCTGGTATAGTGGTACACACATATAATCCTAGCATCTGTAAGGCTGAGGCTGGATGATTATGAATTTGAGGCTAGCTTAGGCTGTATAATAAGACCATGTCTCAAGATATGTGCAAAGAAAGATAAAGCATCCTTTGACTCTGTTTCACATGCATAAGGATCTGGGGCTTATTCCTAGCATAGAGCATAGGAAGAGGTAGAGAAGTAATGATGCCAGAATAAAGTAGGTTGATGTTGCTTGAGTATGATCTAATAGTGCTTCTGTCTTAAAGGAAGTTGACAATCCAGAAGAAAAGCCTGAAGAAGAAAAAGAAGAAGCTACAGATGACCAAGAGAACCCCGCTCAAAGCAGGAGGGTAAGTAACATCTAGTAGCTGTCTCTGCATTTCTCTTAACTCAGATTTTACCATAATAGGTTTCCTTATAGTTTTTTTTATTTATTTATTTTCTTACATGCAGGCACGAACATGGTGTTTTATGGTTTTTTAAGATATTTCCTTCTAACAGTTGAATTTTCCTAAAACTTGGCAATAAGACCAGAGTTTGTTGGATTAGAAATTTTCTTGTTTTATGTTTTTATATTTAAAAACCAAAATCAAGTAGAACTGATGACAGCAAAGTTGTACCGCATACACAAGGTCTTCAGTTCAATCCCAAATTACTGGGAGGATGGGGAGAAAACCAACTTTGTTAGCCCTCTATCTCCATGAGAGAAATGCTTAAGAAAAGCTTAAAGGAGGCCCAGCTTTCTTGGGTTTAAGTTTCACAGGTTCCAGTTAGGTCTGCTGGCTTCGTTGCTTTTGAAGCAAGCAGAAATATGACAGCAGAAGTCCATTGCAAAGAAAAATTGATTACCTCGCTGCTACCAGGGAACAGAGGGAAATAAAGGGGCCAAAGACAGATTATACTCTTCCAAGGCATACCCCTGGTGGCTTACTTCATCCAAGTAAGTAAGTGCCAGTTCCTGGGGTTTCCACAACCTCTCATTGGTATTCACCTGAGTTCCAAGCCTCTGGGGCACATTTCATATCTAAGCGATGATACTTTTTCTGTCAGTTGAATCAAATAAGTTTGTAAATTGTGTTTATTTGTGTTTAGAAAAAGTATAATGACAATTTGCTTTGTTCTTGAGCTCTGAAAATAAGACTGAAATTAGTTGTGGTTGTTTTATGTACTAAAACATAACAAGGTAGCTCATCTATTTTTAAATTTTTTACCTTTTGAATTTGCTTTATTATTTTACAGCTGTTTCCTATATTTAAAAAAGAATTTAAAATTTTTATCTTATAGTTCAGTGATGCATGTGCTATCTTTAATAATACCTGAATAAGTTGTGATAAGCTCCACTAATGTTACTTCTAAATAGCTGCAGCTACTTCTGGTTGAACATTTCTTCTTTTTTTTTTTTTATAGACTCGGGAAGATAGGAAGGTTGAAGCCATCATACATGCTTTTGAAAATTTAGAAAAAAGAAAGAAACGGCGGGATCAGCCTATGGAACATAGCAACTCAGACATCGAGATTACTACCAGCAGTTCAGAGACAGCCATTGGAGAAGAGACAAAAACTGCAGCGCCTGAGTCTGAAGTTAGCAACCCTGTTTCAAATATTGCCATCCCAAGCGCCCCACAGAGCATCGGTGTGAATACAAGGAGGTCTTCCCACACAGGGGTAAGATGGAAAACTCTTACAGTCTGTGTGTCTTTTTCTAAACTTTTAGCAATTCTAAAGAATGGTAAAAGTTAGTATTTTCAACTTGGCTCTGTATTAGGTGAAGTCAAAATTGGAATGACAAAGGCAGATAAGCAGGGTGGTGAGTTCATAGAATTGGGTACTGGGTTTGGTGTAGCTTAATATGAGAATGCATGCTGAGCATTCAGAAGATCTCACCTAGCTGAGTCTCCATCCCTAAGGAAGAAAGCAAATCATTGGATTTCCCTCACGGACACTCTGAATAACCCACTTACATGCCTGACCTTTCAAGAGCTTCTCATGATAAGCCTATATCACCCTATAAGGGCCTGGTATAGTGGTACACACATGTAATCCCAGCATCTGAGGTTGGGTGATTTTGAATTTGAGTCTAACTTAGGCCCTGATCTAGCAATAACTAAGGCTTAACAAAAATGCTGAGTGTAGGAAATAAACAAAAATTGCCTTTTCTACTAAGAAACTTTATATTAGGTAGCTACTTTTAGCTTACTTACTATTATATATTTTTTTAATTAGAAATAGAATTAACTAAGCTAAACCTTTGTCTGTAGTCTATTTAAGTGATGTAAGACTATAGAATTTTTCACTTAAAGATTACATTTTTTTATTTTGTGACAGGGTCTTGCTACAAAGCCCTGGTTGGCTTGAAACTTGCTTTGTAGGCTAGACTGAGAGATCTGCCTGCCTCTGCCTCCTAAGTGCTGAGGTTAAAGATAGGTGACACCATGCCCAATTCAGGCTTTCGTAGTTTTGTGTGTGAATGGTTACATGTATGTATGTGTACATGTGTTTGCCTAGTGCCCACAGAGGCCAGAAGATGGCATCTTAAAGCTGGAGCTAGAGGAGGTTGTGGGCTACTGTGTGGGTGCTAGGAACTGAACCATGTCTTTGCTGCAAGAGCGAAGACCTCTTAGTTGCTAATTCATCTTCCTAGCTCCAAAGATTATATTTTAAATGACAATAAATTCTTTTTCACCATTATTATCATTTAGAATGCTTTAAATAGGTAAACTAAATAAGAAACAGGTATGAATTTCTGATGCTGGGTGAGAGGTGGCTTGTCTAATCCCATCACTTCGGAATCTAAGGCAAGAGGATTGTAACCTGGGACATTCTGTCTGCAAAAGAGAAGAGAACTTTCTAGTAAAATTTGGCTCTGATACTGTTACAGGATGTAACTGCAGAAAAACCAATCCCCAAACCACCTCCAGCTAAGCCTTCTAGACCCCGACCGAAAAGTCGAATTTCTCGGTACCGGACCAGTTCAGCCCAAAGACTAAAACGCCAGAAGCAGGCCATTGCACAACAGGCAGAGCTTTCACAAGCTGCCTTGGATGAGGGAGGGAGTAACAACTCAGTAACTCCTCCTGAAGCTGGAAATATAGACAATTCAGGAGAGAACAGACAGTTAACTGGGTCTGACCCAACTATTGTATCAGCTACTGGATCACATGTCATCCGTGCTGCAGCTAAATACCCCAAAACCAAAAAGGTAAGTGACAATATGAATCTAGTCTAGCAAGGAGTGTCTTAGTAAAACAAGAGGTTTAATAGTCCCCAGAAAAGAAATAATCTTAGAATTATTAAGTTAAATGTTCCAGATAAAAGAAAGCTGAAACCATCCTACTTATTTTTGTTCACTTGATTTTAGATAGAACTTAAATCACTGATAACTGAAAGTGATCTTTGTGAGCACAGAGAGGATAAAGGAAAGATATCCTATATCCTCATGATGGTTGCTGTTCTAGTTTTTAGATGAGGTATGTCTTTGTGAACTACACTACTGCTTCTGATGGGTGTTACATGCATTGTTAACTAGTGATATTTTTTTTTTAACCTTAGTACCTAGTTACAGAATGGTTGAATGACAAAGCAGAGAAGCAAGAATGTCCTGTTGAGTGTCCTTTACGTATCACCACTGACCCAACTGTATTGGCAACAACTCTGAACATGCTACCGGGTCTTATTCATTCCCCATTAATTTGTACCACCCCCAAACACTACATTCGCTTTGGCTCACCCTTTATGCCTGAGAGGCGTCGAAGGCCCCTTCTGCCTGATGGCACATTCAGCTCCTGTAAGAAGGTAGGTGTGTGCATGTGTGTATATACACACCTTCTTGTGAATGAAAATGTGTTTTAATGATATAGGATGCATATAGTTGTGACATGTTTTATATTAAGTGTCTAGTTTTATTTATTTGTTATGTATATACTGTTCTGCCTCCGTTCCAGAAGAGAGCACAAAGATCTCATTACAAATGGTTGTGAGCCACCATGTGGGTGCTGGGAATTGAACTCAGGACCTCTGGAAGAGCACTTAGTGCTCTTAACCTCTGAGCCATCTCTCCAGCCCAACTGTGTGAGTTTATATTGTATTAGTTGTTAAAACAAGAACATTGATGCATCAGAAACCATAATGATTAAGCTTTGAATGTGTGCTGCATTTTTGGTACTCAAATTTGTGACTTTGATATTGTCTTACCCGGAAACGTTTCAAGTTACTGAGTGAGAACACAAGGCAGTTGATGAAAGGGGTGTATTTTGTAAATGGTTTTGTGGTTCTGGTTAATATGGCCCTTTGTGATTATTGTGTGATATTGGGCCCCAGATATTTAGAGCACTGATGATTCCATAAAAATGAACAATAGTGTGGTTTTAACTAATCAATTACTATTACTTCTTGAAGGAGTTTAGAGGAAAAATTATCTCATTATTAACAATTACTGTTACTTGATCAGATAACAATGAGTTAGACTTTTTGTTCCCTAGAATATATGGAATATGCTATAAATGACTGTCTGCTTTTCTGTGACTCTCTAGTTGGATCCAGTACCAGTAGTGTTTAGTAGTTGTTTTGGGGACAGACTTATTAATTCCCACAAGTTGCACATATTTTACAAAGGTGATTTGGGAAGAGATTTTTCTTCAAACATATAATGCTTTTCAGAAGCATAGGACACAGTTCATTAACTCTTCCTTTAAGTAGAATTCTATTTTCTGGAAAACCCTTTTCTCTAATACTCAGATCTGGATTCAGGCTGCCTCTCTCAGTGTTTGCCATTGCTCTCCTCCACTGGCATAACATATATGAGGATGTTGCATGTAGCTTATTTGATGTGATGAAGTCTCCAATCCCAGACAGGTCCTCCCTAGTTCCTCCAAACCTAAAGATTTTCTCTTTACCCAAGAACATAAGTTATTTCTTGGGTCAAGAATATGAAGGAATAGCCAGAAAGAATATCATAAGATATGGAAGGAGTGCAGCAGGAGTCTGCATAAAGGAAAGGCAGTGTGGCTTAGTACACACTGCAAAAGCATTAATGACACACCTATATAAGTATTGCAGTCACTTGCTTTGTGTGGGAAAAACTTCCATGTAGAAGAAATTCTGAGAGGTTTTGGCCACAAGATTCTTCTTAATGGGATTTTGCATGATACAATAACATAAGTAACTTGGTGTTGTAAATGGCAATAGTTTTTGAAAAACTGTTTGCTACAGGAGTTTTGTCTAGGTTATAAGAGTTGGGTCTCTAGAAAATTGATTTAGATAAACTAGCTTGTCTTGGATCTTGAAGAGATTGAGAAGGGAAGTGGTTTATTGTACAAACCATTGATCACTAGCTGTGGTTGTGCTTGCCTATTTATTGTTCCATCATTCAGAAGGCTGAGACAAGGTTATTGTATTGGCAGAATGAGCTACATAGCAAAATCTTGTCTTAAGAAAGAAGGGAAGACAGACAACAATAGCAAAAAAATGAAACATGATTTACTGAATATAGTGAGTAATAGAACTCCTAAGTATAGAATGGCAAAACAGATCCAGTCTGCCTACATTGCTCAATTCTCCATTAATAATAGGAAGCTGATGTGATGGCTAAGTGGGCAAACACTTGCATTAAAGCATAGTAACCCGAACCACCCCCCACCCCCGAACCCATGTAACAGTGAAAAGAGAAAACTATTCTACAACATTTTCCTCTAACATCCACATAGACATAACTGCACCCATACACAACAACAACAATAATAATAATGGCTTTTTAAAAAAATTTTTAACTTTTTGACTTTTCAAGACAGGGTTTCTCTGTGTAACAGCCCAGGCTGTCCTGGAACTTGCTCTGTAAATCAGGCAGGCCTCAAACTCACAGAGATCCACCTTCCTCAGCCTCCCAAGTGCTGGGATTAAAGGCATTCTCTGCCACCTCCCTGTTTTTACTTTTTTGTTTTTAAGGAACAACAGAGTCTTCATGGCTCTTGTGAGGAGTCTTGAGAATTAAAAAAGAAAGACCCTGTGTGTACTCAGTTAGTGGCCAAGTGTGTTCTTCAGTGGGAATAGGCACTGATAGGTGCTCCTCTAAACTACCCTAATCTGAAACCCTGCTCACTACCTTTAAATAAGAAAAATAAATAAATAAGAAGATAAGAGTTAGGTTGGTTACAGAAAAGGAGGATCAGCAAAAGTGGGAGGGAATACGAAAGAGAATGGAAAGGGTGTGTTCAAAATACACTGTACATATATGGAAAACTTGTGAGACCTGTTATTATATATAGTTAATATATGCTAAGAAAAGCAACTTTTTAAAAAAGAAAATTAGGATGTAGATACAGTCTTTAAAGCATTTTCATCGAGTGTTTAAGAAGAGTTGGTAGGGTCTTTGAAGAGATGGCTCAGCAGTTAAGAGCACTTGTTGCTCTTGTAGAAGACTCCCAATACCCACGTGTTAATCCACAACTGTCTGTAACTCTCCCCCCCCCCACCCCCCAGTTCCAGGAGATATTAATGCTCTCTTCTGGCCTTAATGCAACAAACACACATATATGTACATTCAGGCACTCACATAGAAAAAAGTATGTTTTTATTTTAAGGAAGGTTGATGATAATTTAGTAGAGATTAATATAAAGATTGCTATAAATAATGTAGACTGACTTTTTTTAAAGACACTATTATGTATGTGTGCTCCATCTGCATGTACTCCTTTATTCCAGAAGAGGGCGCCAGATTTCATTATAGATGGTTGTGAGCCACCTTGCAGTTGCTGGGAATTGAACTCAGAACCTCTGGAAGAGCAGCCAGTGCTCTTAACCTCTGAGCCATTTCTCCAGCCCTAAGACTATGACTTATTCAATAGAAAATCCATTTGTTTGAGCTCCTGTGGGGGTACGCTCCCACCTTTATATTGAATTCAGGTCATTGGGCATTTGCAACAGTTTTACCCACTGAACCTTCTCACCAGCCATCTTTGAACTCTTTTTATCTGTCTATGTTTTGAATTTGTTTATTTACTTTTAAAGACAGTATCAAAATAATCCTGGCTGTCCTTGAATTCTATGTAGACCAGGCGAATCTTGAACTCAGAAAGATCTGCCTTCCTCTGCCTCTTGACTGCTGGAATTAAAAGCATGAACCACAATACTGGCTTGGTTTAACACTGACATTTGTTTTGTTTTGTTTTTGTTTTTAAAGCAGGATTAGGTATCCAGCCATGGTTCTTCTACATGCTAGATAAGCACTTTACCACCAAGTTGTATCCCCAGCCCCATATCACTGTTTATAAAGAGACTATAATAGCAAGGCTGCTTCATTAAAACTGAATTTTAAAATTATTTGTTCTGGCCAGTGATGTGGCTGTTGGAAGAGTGTTTGCATAGCACTCACAAAGGTGGTCTGAGTCATCTCATAAACTGGGAGTGATGGTGGTACAGATTTGTCGCCATAGTGTTTGAGAGAGGTGGAAGCAACAGAATCATATAACCATCTTACCCTCCTTTCTCCCTAAACACTTAAGTTTACATTGAATTCAGTTTAAATCACCGCTTTAATAGTCTTGAATCCAGGTTATATTATGCAACATACATCTTTTTCTAGGCAGGGTAAACTAAATAGTGTTCTGCCTGCATGTGTCCCTGCAGTTCAGAAAAGGGTCATTCGTTGTGAGCCATCATGTAGTTGCTGGGAATTGAACTCAGGACACCTGGAAGAACAGCTAGAGCCATCTCTCCAGCCCCTAATCTATGTTTTTAAAGCTAGAAATGGAAGTCTGCTTTTTCTTGTGTACAAGTGTTTTTTGTTTTTTGGGTTTTTTTTTTTTTATGGTGTGTGTATGTATGTGTACACGTACCACATGCATGCATGCCTGGAGGCCAGAAGGTATTGGATCACCTTGAATTGGAGTTACAGGTGATTGTTAACCTCTATATGAGTGTTGGGAAACAAACCCAGATTCTCTGCAAGCACTATGTACTCTATACTACTGAGCCATCTCTAACACATAGAACAATATGTATTCTTACTCATAGACCTCCTGCTTCATATATCGTTAAAGTCAATAGATCTCCTAAGTTAAAAGCATTATGTTTGTACTCAGATTATTCATGAGGACATTAATGTCCTAGGAGTGTCTAAATTCAATTGAGTCTAGTTCCCCCAAAAATAAACAAATTAATGTCATTTTTTATTCTTTGTTTTCTTATGATTAACATCATTGGCCATCTTTGTTCTACATAAAGCCATCTGGGCATATATAAAGGGTATTTGGTATCTTAGATTCTTTAGAAATTATGTTTTATATTGTTTTATTGTATACCCTTGAAGGATTGTATATCTGTTTCTTTAAACATATTGTTGAAATTCAGAGAGGGGACAAGCAGGGATAAGTGAATGGGTATATTTAAAAAAAAAAAAAAAAATCCAGTCACTTCAATCACATTGAGAAAAGAAGTTGAAAATTTGGCATATTTCCAGTATCATGCTATTAGGTTTCTTTGCATATTTGATCTCATTTCACCAGTTTAATAACTTGTAGAAATGAGATAATTGGCTACAGTTTATCAACCCAGTAGTTTTGTCTCAGAACTAGTAGTGGGTTCTGAAATTTGCCCAAAGTAAGGCATCTCTAGTGATTGGCAGAGCAGGTTTCAACCTAGATCTTAACATCCTATGACTTATTTACTTCAGTGTTCTTACTCCTTTTCAAACATGTCTCACCCATCTTTGGGCCTGCTAAAAAAAACTTTTCACTTCAGTATTGTTTATAGAAAATAGAATTTTTTTTCCGACTTCACTTAATTCTAAGTAGAATTTGTATAGTTGGGCCACACAGGAGTTTAAAAATAATCTCTAATCCATGGGGTGGTTAACTTGTGAGGTACTAAGAAATGGTCGTGTTCCTTTTTTATGATGGCAGTAGTTGTGTTTAACCTTAGAGGCAAACCTAGAAACATCTTCTCTATGTTCCATCTGGTTTTATGCTCCCATTTTTGTAGTCTTAATATCTAGAATCTAAACTCTTAAATGGGCTTACAGCATTGAAAATATTTTTTAATAACTTTTTTTCTTTAATTATGGGGGATATAGGAATCTCAAATTTCAGTTCTTGTCATTTGCTCTGAAAAAATAAATTTGAAGTAATTTGTATATAATATAAATAAAAACCCTGTATATTTATAAGGAAGGATTTCTTTTTTCCATGTATTCTCAGGCTAGTAATTCCCTGCCTGTGAAAAAGCTTTAGTCTTCAGAGGTCTCCTGCATTCTAAGGAACTGTACTTCTGGATAGCCTGTGTGTTGGGACTCTGAGCATATCACTCTTGATCTTAGCTTTTCAGATACTTTGTCATGTCCTAGAATATTGATGTAATTCAAGAGATTCTGGATTTTTTGTTTGTTTGTTTGTTTGTTTGTTTGTTTAATATATCCATTCACTCATCTCTGTTTGCTGTTTTGTTTTCCAATTGATAAACAACAAAGGTATGTGACAGAAGATTTTTCCCTGGATTGTCTTATGTTCTAAGAATCCAGCAACTACAGATCTTCTAGAACTACTCTGCTGAAGAGAATATTTACTTACTGTGGTATATGTTCTCTAAAGGTGTAAAATTATAATAGTCTTTTCCTATTAAGAAATAGTCTAGCTGAAATTGATGCTTATTGAAATTGGATCTGTCTTATGTCAGGGCAGGAGAACCACAGAATGGTGAGCAGCTTACAACTGTGTATCTTTTTAAAAAAAAAATTCCTTTTCTACAGATCTACAGGATATATAGTTTTGCCTTAATACTTTTTGCAAATTTTCTTTTGGCTTTACTTTTTCTTATCCTTTCAGATTGCATATTAGCTACTAAAAAAAAAAAGTAACTTTTTAACCTCTTCCAAAACTATGATGGGGAAGAAGCTTGTACATACATTATTACTAAAGAGTATACTTTATCAAGTGTCAGCCGATCTTTAAACAGTAATGCTATCCTAAGATTTATTGGTTGATAGGATCACATTATATAATCCAGACTGTTTCAGTTTTGCTTGGTAGAAAAAACTAACTTGACTGTGGGAGCTGGAAGTGTCACTTGGTTGGTAGAATGCTTCCCTTGGCTCAGTCCCTAGCACCACATAAATATGGTATAGTGATAGAAGCCTGATAGTCTAGCTTGGAAGGTGGAGCAGAGGATCATAATTCAAGGTCATGTTTAGCTACACAGCAAGTTTGAGGCCAGCCTAGGCTGCATGAGATTATTTCAAAAGTGATCTTGACTAAACAGAAAGGAAAGAACAGCAAAAACTATCCTTGATTGGATCCTGTCTAAAACCACTTGACCATAAAGCCATTAATGTATATGTATTTGTATTTTATTTTTCATCAGTTGGTGTGTAATGATGACGTTAGTGCACTGAAAATAGATGTCCTAAATAGTTAGCACTATTTTTTAAAATTCTCTGGGTTTTCTCCCCTTTATAGCGCTGGATAAAGCAAGCTTTGGAAGAAGGAATGACTCAGACATCATCTGTGCCCCAAGAGACTAGAACACAGCACCTATACCAAAGTAATGAGAATAGTAATTCTTCTAGTATCTGTAAAGACAATGCAGGTATGTATCTGATCTTTTTCTAAATTTGACATAAACAGCCTTCATTTGAGGTTCACAGTAAAAATTTCAGTATTGGTACTCTGATATAAAAAGAAATAGTGTGTTCTCTAAATAGTTACTTTACATCTGTCTTTACAGAGGAAGAGAAAGATCTCGAGTCAGGGATCAGTTTTCCCAGGACGACAAAGAAGGAACTAGACAGTGTACAGATAACAGCAGAAATGGTTATAAAAAGGTTAGATACGTTTAAAGTAGTAAGTTTAGGAAATCTGTATTTGTATTTTATATAAGGGGAGGCAGTAGAAAGTGGTGGAACACTAATGTTCAGGGAAAAAATAGAAATGTTAAGTGGCTTGTTGGGTGGCATCTGGCTAAAGGGACAGGAAATAATGAAATTATGAGGAATCGTTATTGATTTTTTTTTTTTTAAAGGGCTTGCACCCAAGAACTATAAAATTCCTGAGATGACATGGCTTTAAACCCTCATGAGCCAGATGGCTATGAAAAAAAAAAAAAAAAAATGATCTGATCCATTGTCTTTCACGGTGTTTTATTGCAGGCTTCTACCTGTGAAAGCATTGGTGCGTTGATTTATGCTACCTTTTCCCCCTGTTGAGTGTAGGCTGGTATCAATCTCATCCACCCCAGTACTCAAATTCAGATGTGTATCACCATCCCTTGTGATACTATCTTCACATACTGCCTAATTGTGGGGTCTACTAATTATCAGCATAATTAGTAGATCCTTGGGGTGGGAGGGTGAGACTCAGTGATAGAACATGTACTTGTAGCTTTTGTGGTGCCCTTGTTTCAGTCCCTGACCCCAACAAATAGATAAATCATTCTCTGATTTACATAAGCTTACTTCTAAATCAGTTTTCTGAATATTATATAATCAAAATATACCATAGCCAAGTATGGTGATATACCCACCACTTAGGAGGCAAAATAAGACAAAAGGATTGCTGCAAGTTCAAGGCCAGTCTGAGGTTACATAGCAATACCGTGACTCAACAGAAAACAAAAAACTACAAATTAGTTACTAAAACTCATGTTAAGGCTACAGCTAGCACCATAATACTTTGGGCTTTCTTTTATTTGGGGATATATTTTGTTTGTGTGTGTGTGTGTGTGTGTGTGTGTGTGTGTGTGCGCGCGCGCGCGTTGCTTTATTTAAACCACTATTTGTAGACTTGTTGAGTGATTATTATAAAGTTGAATTTAATTAGAATAATTTTACTAGTAGCCAGGCATTGGTGATGCATGCCTTTAGTCCAAGCACTCTGGAAGCAGAGACAGGCGGATCTCTGTGAGTTCGAGGCCAGCCTAGTCTACAGAGCTAGTTCCAGGACAGGTTCCAAAGCAATACAGAGAAACCCTGTCTCAAAAAGGGGGGTGGGGGGAGATCTTACTAGTAATTATATTTATATTAAAATTCTACTTTCGTGTAGATTTTAATCAGTACAGATTCAGTTTTGAATAAACAAAATAATTGAGGCAGATTTCCCTCAGTTGTGTCAACTTTTAGATTGAAGTTTGAATGACTCCTAACTGGTGGGTATGTTGGGTAGGTATATCTTGGAAAATAGAGACTACTTAGAGAGAAATTGTCTTTGTTACTACATGTCCTCTGTGGAATGGAATTAGCATTGTTAGTCACCAGCCTTGATTGCATTTCTATCCTTCACTCAAGCAAGCAATGAGAAACATTGTCAGAACACACCTTGCCCTTAAGGATCAGTATAAACAGAAGAAAAGCATTACATAAAGAAATCAATCCATTATTATCACTAAAATGTGTGTGATTCATGAAGACTTATTTTGTTTGTTGTGTTTAAAAAGTTTTGTTTACAAGAATACTGAGGAAAGTACATGAAGACAGTAGAAATGAAACAGCTCTTTGAGGGTTAGTTTTCTATCCTTAAACTGTTTGATGTACTGAATGTTTCTGACCATTATCTGTAAAGTGCGACTAGCAATGCTTGCATTATGACGCTTAATGAGAAACTGAATATTTTAATGTATAAAGTGCTTGGTGTAGTATCAGACCCATAGTAGAAATTAATGCTGTCATTCTACACAGAATACTCTTTCCTATCAAATACGAACTACATAGATTAAAACTAAATTCTTCCTCTGGTGTGGTTGTGCCTAATATGTAATCACAGTAATCAAGACTGGTGAGAACATCTTGTTTTGAAGGACAACCTGGTCTGTATAGTAAGGCTATCAAAAGTAAAAGTCAAAGGATGCTAAAAGCTAAAATTGTATAAAATAAGGTATTACCATTGACACAGAGAAAAGATGTGATATTCGCTTGTAAATAACGTATGTCCCTAGAAATAACTTAATGATAACTGAGAAGTTCAGAACTAATAACAGTTGAATAAAATCTTTGATTAGAAATAAATACCACTTAAATACTAAGAAAATTAATGAAGACAGGTGTTTTTCATCCTCAAACAACTTGGGAATGGTCCTACTTAGATATATGATGCAAACCATTATTGAGAAATACTTTTTTAAGTTTGAGCATAAAGGAAATTCCATATTCAGTAATGGAAAGAATAAATGCTGTGTATCCTATTCTTTCTACACCAATCAATTCCAAGGAACCATCAGTTCAAAATTTGATTCTAAGTTAATCAAAAACTTTTCAAATAAAACTTGGAAAGATAGTAATCAAGTACTATGCTGAAAACACACAATTAGCTTCCCTGTGACACTAATGGCTGAATTATCACAGCACATGTGCAAGAGCAAAATGGGAATATGGAACAGAACAGCTAGACTAGGCTGTGAAAATTGCTTTATAGTTTTCAACTACTTGAGAGGTTGTACAATTATTGGATCCTTTGCCAGTGTAAATTCTAAGTGCATTTGAATATTTTTTCTTACTGTTTTTGGATTCTTTATTTATTGGTTGGTTAGTTGGTTGTTTGGGTTTGGGGGAATTGTTTATTTTTTTGTTTTGTTTTTTGACACAAGATCTAACTAGGTAATCCTGGATAGCCTCAAACTTGTCATCTTCTGTCTTAGTGTCCTAAGTGCTGGGGAGAGGTATATACCAACACATACAACGGTTTCTTTTGTCATGCTATCTTTGAATTAATATAGTAATAAAAATATTTTCAGTAAAAATGATAGAATAATATTCCAACTAACAGTCTGTTAAGAGCCAGCTAGTGGTTGTCCACACCTTTAACCCACAGTACTCAAGGAGGCAGAAACAGATGGGTCTCTGAGTTTTAGGACAGCCAGGGCCACACGGAGAATCTCTGCCTCAAAAAAGCAACCAACCAAACAAAATACAGTCTGTTCGGAATTATCATATGCTTTAAAAATATTTATAATCCTAAACTCACTAGTTTCTAGGTACTGTGTAAAGATATAGACAGCAAATATTTATGTACAAAAATACTCATAATTGCTAACAGTTGGAAAATTACATAGGCAAATTTTTTTAAAAGTCCAAACTCCTACTAATGAAACAGTAATAGAATTTGTCATTTGATCTGTGTTCACCTATATAATCTTGATGAAATAATGTATGCTATTATTGACATTATAAAAAATTTTTATTGTGTGTGTGCATGCATACTTGTATGCACACATGCACTAATGCTCTTAAAGTTTTCAGAGGACGTCTTGCAAGAATCAGTTCTACCTTGTAAATCTTGAAAAGTGAACTCAAGTAATCAGTCTTAACAGCAAGCCTTTACTTTCTGAGCCCTTTTCATGGGACATTTTAATTTTTATTCTTGGTTTGAAGTTGTTGCCCAGTCGTATCACTTGCCTAGCATAAGAAAAGCCTTTAGTTTGACCTCTGGTACCACAATTTTTTAAATAGTTTATCCTTGGTTAGTTTATCAAACTGATCTAACACCACAAGAAAGCATAATATCACTTGTGAATTGTATTTACTTACCTCCTAGAATATGCAAAAGATTTAAAGGATGATATATAGGACCATTCTCTTAGGATTATAAAAATGATTTGATACTGTATTTTAACATTTGAAATGTAAAAAGAGATGTAACATAGCCACTCATAAATTTGATATCATGTTTATGATTATTTAATGAATTTATCTAAAAACATTTGCCAGCTCTATTTATTATGGAAACTAAATTTTAAGATGAACTATCAAGTTGGGCATGGTGGTATATGCCTTTAATCATAACACTCAGGGCAGAGGCAAGCAGATCTCTGGGGTTGGAGGCCAGCCTGTTGTTCTACAGAGCAAGTTCCAGAACAACTAGGCCTACACAGAGAAACCCTGTCTCAAAGGAGTAGAAGGGGTAAACTATCAAAACTGGGGAGATGGCTCAGTGGGCAAGAACACATTCTGTACAAGCATAAGAACCTAAGTTTAAATTTAATTCCCAGCACCCGTATAAAAAAATCCAGGCATGGGTGAGTTTTCTTATAATTATCATTGGAAGTCAGAAGCAGGCAGATTTCCAGGGCTTGCTGGCTAACCAGCCTAACCAAAACAGTAAGGTTCAAGTCCACTGAGAGACTGTCTCAGGGACAAGGTAGAAGCAGTAGAGTTAGACATCTATTATTTTCTTGCTTTTACATGCAGGTGTACACACCCACACAATGGATTGCACACATATGCTACACACTACAACCTCCCCCCAAAATATGGATTATCAAGTTACCTCCACTAATTTATTATTACTTAACATATTCTAGAAGTTTTAGCTATAAACCTGTTCCAAAAGGGAAGGACGTGCCATATGCAAGTAATAATACCTGAAAAGCAAAGAAATTTAGCTGAAAAACTAGTAGGCATTTATTGAGTGGCTAAATACAAAACCAGTATGTAAACATTTTCTTAAAACATTAAGATAGACAAATAGAAAAGTAGGCCCTATTCACAATAGTAATGAAAAGCAGAGAAGAAACCATGCAGTGGTAGTGCACATCTTTAATCCCAGCCTCCAGAGGTAGAAGCAAATGATCTCTGTGAGTTTGAGGTCAGCCTGGTCTATAGAGCAAGTTCCAGGACATCTAGGTACACAGAAAAAAAGAGAGAACACTGGAAATCAAGTCTCTGAATGATGAGGAGGAAATCAAAACTTGAGTAGCTGAAAAGGATCATGAACTGTCATTAGTGAGTGTGCTTCCCCAAATTACAGCTAGTTGTATCACCAAACAAAATACTGAATTGAAAGGTTTTTCTCTTATATTATGCACATGGTTGTCTAATTACTACAGTTGACAAGAATATTATACTAGTATTTCCAAGAATATCAGTATTGCCAGATGTGGTATGTGCTTAGAATCCTGGCACTGGAGAGGTTGAGAAAGGAAAGTTTGAGGCCAACCTCTACATTACAAGACCCCGTTTCAAAAAAGGGTTGGGGCAATGTATGTTAATATCAATTCCATATTGTACAGATGAGCCCTCAAAACATGATAGTATGGTGCTTCACGCCTATAATCCCAACACGTATGAGACTGTGGCAGGAAAATTGCCAACTGTAAGTTCCATCTCAGCCTGGACTACATGCTGGGCCACAGTCAGAGATCTGCTCTCAAACACACACATAAACATACTTAATTATGGGCTTCTGGGCTATATATTGTAAGACCTTAAGGGGGGGGGGCATGCTACTAAGCCTAACAACTTGGGCTCGATCCCTAAGGTGCACATGGTAAGAGAGAATCAGCTCCTCAAGTTGTCCTTTGACTTCCAAGTGCACAACATAGCATCCATACACATTTACACATGAAATAAAATACTTTTTAAAAACAAAATAGGAATGAAAAACTAAGCCTAAAGGTGATAGGCCAAGAGATGCCATTTTTGTAGCTAGAGATATAATTGCAAAGGTGTATTTGTAACATGCAGAAGATAAGAGTAGTCAGTGCTCTTAAGCACTACCATCTCTACAGCCCCAATAAACACATTTTAAAAGCAAATAGACTGAAAAGGTATATTTGTGACATTTTGACAGTGTCTTTATTTATAGAACTCTTCTTTAAAAAAAAAAAAAAAAAAAAAGAACCTGAATATTGATACAATGTAAGCTAAATATGGGTAGATAATTTAACACAGGCATAAATACAAAGGTAGTAAGTATATTTGAATGTGTGAAGACCAGAGGAGACAGTCAGCTGTCCTGCTCTATAGCTGTTCATACTGTTCCTTTTAAATATCATCTCACTGAACTTGCAGCTAGGCTGGTGGCCAGCAAGCCCCAATAGTCTGGTTCACCTCCACCTCCCATGCTGGGATTACAGGCAATAGTGCCACTATATCTGGCTTTTCATGTTAGTTTTAGGGATTCAAACTCATATTCTCAAGCTTGCATAGCTCCCAGCCCCATAGTCATTGTTTAAAAAAAAAAAAAAAAAGACAACAAAGCCCTATATTTATCCTAACAAATAATAAGTACAGAAGTAGAGAGTAACTTTTTTTTTCCCATTGGAGTACACTTATAATTGCAATAAAGGAAAATACTTGGCAGTGGTTAAATTTTGGCAATATTAATGTCACATACCCATTTTTAAAAGGTATTCATAAATCAGACATAGTAGCACATACCTGTATTCCCAGCTTTTGGAAGACAGGAGAACGATGCTAGTTTGAAGCCAGCCTGAACTACATGGCCATTTAAAGGTCAGTTCAAAGTAAGATCCTATTTCAAAAACCCCACACTACCCCCCAAAGAATGACTCAAAAATTTTTTCAGTATGAGGGAAATCATTTTAACTTACATATGTGGATTTAAATGCACAAATGTTTGTTTACATAATCTTAGAAAGTATTGGGTCAAGGTTTTAAAAGTATGTGTGTGTGAGAGAGAGAGAGAATTTGACAACTATATAGAAATAGGAAAACAGAGGGCAAAGACTACTGACCTATCGATTCCAGCAGTCATTAGAATGTCTGCCTGTTGAATATAGATAGCATTCTAAGTGTTCAGTGGATATCATTAAATAGATAGCAGTAGTGGTGCACACCTTTAATCCCAGGATTGGGGAGGTAAAGGCAGGAAGATTTCTGACTTCAAGGTCAGCCTGGTCTACAAAGCTACACAGAAAACCCTGTCTCGAAAAATAAAAGAAAAAAAGATAAGTCATTCATTAATTTTATGGCAGTTCCACCCGGCTTTCCTACAATGATCTTCACCACAAAATGTCTTCAATAGTTCACATTATTGAACTCTTAGTAGAGCTCTTAAAGATTGGGTTTGAAGTATTTAGAAGTGTTTAAAAGTTACTGTCTTGCATTACTTGTTTGTTTTATTACCTAAACACATTAAGAAAGATAAAATAACACATACTATAAGTATCCTATCCATTTAAACGTACTCAGTGCCTTGTACCTCTTTGTATTAGCTACCCTGTTAACTCCAGTGGTTTCGCCATTATTGTTCTATACCATTATCACCAGAGAAATCTTCCTAAACGCATCATGATCCAAACTTTGCCTTGAAGGCCTGGAATAATTGTCATTGTTCCACCAAGCCATGGAGCTATAGTTTAGTATGCTTTTATTAAGACTGCAGACAGGATGGATAGAGGTGGAAGCTCTGTTTAGCAAAAGTACCTGTCTAGGGTATGCCAGGACCCAAATTTGATCTTTAGCATCATATGGGGTAGGGAAATATTGACTGGGTGCTACAATGTCTAGTCTTTCTTTTGGTCTTCATCTTTGATACAGGGTGCTGATAATAACAATAATGCTAGGATTTATAGACATCTTAAATTTTCATGTCAAGCATACCATACAATGCCTGGTATAGAAGAAACGCTTAAATAATGATGTTCTTTTGTTTTCTGAAAAAAATGGAGTTCAAAATGTTGTTCAGGCCTAGGCTAGCTTTCAACTCTTAGGCTCAAGCAATGTTTCTACCTCGGCCACCTGAGTAGCTGGGACTATTGTCCTTTAACACTATATCTGAATTTACCTACTTTGAAGGGTGTTTGAGTGTACATTTGTTTTAGTTTTCATCATTATTGAGGGACCATGGTATGCATGTAGAGTGCAGAAGATAACTTTTTGGAGTCTGTTCTCTCCATCTTTATGTGGGCTCCCTTGTTACTTGTCAAATCATCTCAAAGGCTCATTTTGTATCCCATGCTGGCCTAGAATTTGCTGTGTAGACTAGGCTGACCTAAAATTTGAGGCAATCCTGTCTCTGCCTCAAAAGTGGTGGGGTCACAGTAAAGCTTGATCATACTGACAATAAAGTTAAACATATTTTTCATGTATTCTCTAAGCTCTTTGAAAACAGAATAAATGTATAATAGCTCTTATACACCTAACTTTGCATGTAGTACACAGTAACTAGATAAATGATCTTTTAACTATAAGTGAATAAAAGAATATTTTCGCTCTGAGATAGGTTTTGTCCTGAAAGTCCTCTTAAAAACAAGTAATTACACTACATTAAACACAAAACACAGTCACTAAAATACTTAGTATAGTAACTTGCTTTTCTGAGTGAATCTAAGAATACATAGTAGTCTAATCATAAGGAGTCGGGTTGTTTTCTTTTAATAATAGAGATATGTTTATAAGGACCATTTCTAGCTCTTACTGTTCAGCATTTGAACACTAGGATCTAGATATGGATCCAAGATCATGGGTGTCTCCTACTCAAGAGTGTTTGCTGAAAGAGCTGCTGGAAAAGTACACAGATAGATAAGAGAAGATGAATATGGGTATGACAACCTAGTGGGTGGTAGTATAGAAGTAGAGAGTGGTTTAAGTAATCATCATGGCATTGATGGTTAAAATTGTTCAGTTTCATGTGGAATTTCTCTAGGACATGGAATGCTTTAGAAGTTACAGTCATTGTAGTGATTGGAAGTATGTTTTGGTGTGGGGTTTGAGAGATCATTTAATGGGATGAATCACAAGAAGAGTTAGGACCCATGCAGGTTAGAGGTCAGTGCCTTTGCGTTACAGTAAGATATGATTCAGCTCTCATCCAAGCTTTGTGTTTCACAGACTTACTGAGCCCATTAAAGAAATGGAAGTCTCGCTATCTGATGGAGCAGAATATCACCAAGTTGCTTCGGCCTCTGTCTCCAGTTACACCACCCCCTTCCAGCTCAGGCTCAAAGAGTCCCCAACTGTCCACACCTGGCCAGACTCACCCAGGAGAAGAGGAGTGTCGAAATGGATACAGCCTCATGTTCTCACCAATCACATCTCTTACTACTGCTAGTCGCTCCAACACTCCTCTGCAGTTTGAGGTGATTAGGGTTTGGTTGTTGGGAGTGATTGATATGAAAATCATTATTTATACCCCTTCATTTCAAATATAATATCATTTCAGATTTTTCTTAACTGTCTTCATCTCATTAAGAAAATCAGCAACCTGTGGTCACTGTGTTAGCCTCTTGTCTTGGGAGCCCTTGTTCTTACCAAAATAGGAGCCATGCTGCCAAGGTCCCATTCACTTGTCTTTTGGCATCTGGTCCTTCATTCTCCTTAATTTTAGATAGTAAACTTGCAGGATCTTCATCATGTACTGGTCAAAAGGGGTGCCTGTGTTACCATTAGCTTCCCAAGCCTGAGTACTCAGACTACACTGCAGGCTCTCTGTGTGTTTAGGCTTCTAAAGTATTTCCCAGATTCTTTGGTAGCTCTGCTATAGCCTCACTTCAGGGAACAAAGAATTAGAAATATTTGGGGTATGGCTTATGGTGAATGTGTTTGGTGTTATTCTTGTTGCTGTTTTGCTTCGGTTTTTCGGCTCCAGGTTACTTTCCCTCCTTGTTATAATGTGTTAGGACTGAGAGATACTTTCCCTCCTTGTTATAATGTGTTATGACTGAGAGATACTTTCCCTCCTTGTTATAATGTGTTAGGACTGAGGGATAGACTTAAGAGGCTAGTAACATGCTTTAATTTAATAGTTTGGTTACATTAGAAATATAGGTATTAAGCTGTTCCTAAAATCACTTTAGTATTCAAGTTCAAGTGGAAGATGTGAATATAAACCATGTATATTAAAACTCACCTTTTACATGTTGTTTTAATTATATAAATAGTCTAGGGTGGGGGATGACTTGATCAATCCACTAAAAAGTCTGACTTTCACATCTCTGGATATCATCTTGAAAAGGCTGAATTTCTAACAGACCACTCTTGTTGAAACCTTTATGGCTGTGTAAGAATTAAAAACACCTAGATTTTTCTATGACTAATGCAAAGGACCTAGCAACTGAAAGCAGAGCAGTGTTCTCTAATTCTAACTCAGTCTGGTATTTACTTACTGTAGAGCAAACCTTTCTGGTGAAAAAACATCATCCTGGTTACATTAATTTTCCTAGGGAAATTATACTCCTGTGTCATTCTTTTTAACCAGATAGATATTAAATCAGAATTCAGACTTTTCTTTGGCTGCTTAACAGTTAAGCATTTTATGATAAGGTATCCCTGGAATAAGAAGAGTTTCACCTTATCATGGCAAGTTTTATTATTATTATTGTGAAATCATAGAAATTAGAACTCTTCCAAAATAAGCAAGTTTATACACAGCACATTTCCTATCCCTTGATGCATTTAATAACTATAAAATGCTATATAAATGCAAGATATTTTAAGAGAGAGAACATGGGTTTTGTTGAATCTTAGTCTAAGTATACAGTTAAACTACCAGGAAGCAGCCTGGCACAGCAGTCAAGGCACTTGATGCCAAGCCTGACCATCTGAGTTCAGCCCCTCCAATCCACATGGTAGAAGTAAAAAACAACTCCCCAAGTTGAACCTCTGGCTTCACTACACAGACATAACATGAAAACATGGAATTTAAAGACACGGCTCAGCATTCAAGAGCTCGTTGAATTGTCAGCGCCCAAATTGGGTGGGTCACAACTACCTATTACTCCAGCCCCAAAGTATAGAATTCCCCTTGTGTCTTCCTCTGTCATCTGCAATAATATGTGCAGACACATACACATTCACACGTTTTTTAAAAGCTAAAATATTTTAGGGGCTAAAAAACTGGTTTAGCACTTAAGAGTACTTGGTGTTCTTGCTGAAGAATGGGCTTTGATTACCAGCAACCACATGTAATTCACAATCTTCTAACTCCAGTTCCAGGGATCTGATACCCTTTTTTAGCTTTCACAGGCCCATAGTACACAGACAAACATGCAGATTTAGCACCCATACATAATATATTTTTAAAAAGTAGAAAAATTAGGCAATTGTTCAAAAGATTATCAGGAAGGAAGGAAAGAAAATATGTTAAATAGCAAAACTTCAGGTGCATGATTATAAAGTTCTTATTTAATAAGGCAGTGTCACCCTTCATCCTGCCCATCTTTGTCATCGTTCTGATAGCAACAGTCTTTCCTGTATTTGAGTACAGAAAGTTTGGTTTACAAGCTTTTATCATTGGAACTGTGACACAGAGAGTCGGGCCTAGGCCATACATCTATAATCCCTGCAGTTTGAAGGCACCATTAGTTTAAAAGAGTAATAATTTATTGAAAGGTGATGCAATATGAAATTTCTATATTGTTCTTCTGATGTACAATTGTTATTTGGAAGAAGTAGTGTTGAAATAAAATTTTCTGTTAAAAGTTTAAAAAGTAAAATAAAATACAGGATAGAATGACTATAGTTAAGAGCTCTGGCTTTTCTTCCAGCAGACCCATTTTTGAATTCCCACGTGGCTCTTCACAGATCTGTAACTTCCTGGGGATGCAGTGCCCTCTTCTGATGCTCCAGGTTCTGCATACATGTGATACACAGACATGCAGGCAGGCAAACATATGATGTAAAAATAGAATCTTAAAGCTTTGTTTTGTTTGAAATATCAGAAAGATGTCACAAATAAAAACCAATTTGAAGTGGAGAGGCAAAAACTTTGAGTAGGAAACATACATTCAGAACATTATCTAGTTCGAAGGGAATGAGGTACACAGTCAAAGAGAATGAGCTTTCAGAAAGGGAAAGAATCTAGGGTAAGAGTAACAGCAACTTGAGAGAACATGTCCACTTAGCCTTGCCTTTCCCTTCTCATGTGCTCTCAGATCTATAATCTATCTTACACAGGCTCTAGCGCCCTCCCCACTGAAAAACTTTCACTATCCAAACCTTGATTTGCTGAAACAGTTCCATATATCCTATTATGGCATGGCATATGTCTGCTGTCTGGGCCATAGTTGTTGATAATCTATATATTGAGACACCCCCCCCCCCCAAGCCTGTGGTACCCTGAGTCCTTGTCATAGCTGCCATCATCACTTTCCTGTTGCCATTCATAACATCCATCAAGAGTTTACTTTTTAGTCCCCATGTGTAGAGAGGTCCTGCCTCAGGTAAATGTTTTATCTTGTGTATCCTATGTAGGTCACAGAACAAATATATACATAGTATTTTGGGGGCGTGTGTGTGTGGTTTTGTGGTGGGTTTTGTTTTAGTGGATGTGTGGTTTTTGTGGTGGGTTTTGTTGTTTTTTGTTTTGTTGTAGCCCCTAAGATAAATGGGCTCTAACTGCTAGAGATGCTCAAGTCTAAGAGGAACTGGCCATCTTCTTCTTGTGTTTGTTCCTAGGTATTCTCCTGGATAACTGATAGGCCTGAAACTAGTAAGAAATTGAAGTAAGATAATGATTAGAGGGGGTATGAGGTGAAGGAACAGAGTTCCTCTAGGAAGAATAAGGGGTAGAGTATTCTCTCCACCCCAAAAGAGACACTAAGTCCTCTTTTAAAAAAAAAAAAAAATTAACAATGTAACATTTCACCTAACTTTCTTGAGTTCTACCTGAGGTATTTACTTACAACATGAAACATTATACCCAGTTTTCTTAAAGTGCTTTCCAAGACACCAGGAAGCATTTAGCAAATCATTTTGTCCATGGAGATGAGTTGTACAGTTAACATTTCTCCTATGAGTTCTTAACCACACCTACCCCCACCACCAAAATAGTTGTGCCTAATACCCATGCTTGCCTTTACTTTCTCTTGTGTTTTGCTTCTTGACTTGGAGTAGATGCATAACCAGATGATTTTTTTTTTTTTTTTTCCCTAGAACATATCTCCCCCTGAGGGTTCCCCTGTACATAGGCCTGAGTCCCTGGCACCTGAGGTAGTTATGGCACTATCTCAATCACACATGGAGGCTGAGAATGAGTGCATGAGCATAGTCCTGAATGTGTGGGAGGGTTGGGAATTTGAATGAGTTGGCACTAGGCTGGAGGACAGCCACTCATTCACAGCAAGTGGAGTGGATCTTCTCTGTAACTTTAAATACACCAAGGAAATTTAAGTAGCTGTATATGTTGTGGGGTTGGTTTTGTTGTTGTTATTTGGGGGAAGCAGTAGCTGGAGAGTTTCATTAAAGAAGAAAATCTCCAAAGAATACAGATTTTATATGCTGTCAGAGTTTGCTAGTAATAATGTCTGCTTGTTAACCAGGAAAGTGGAGTTGGTAGGCACTGTCCGAGTATTCTTCGTGCTATCAACATATTATTGGGGTTAGACTGACAGCTCTGCCTTGTGCTTTGGGTGATAGTTGAATAGCTTCCTTGGAAATCCAACTTTCCTCAGTTTTCCTTCATTTTCTCTGGTGCTCTTTACTGGGTGTAAATATTCAAAAAACCTTAAACTCACACTCTGTTCTGCCGTGGCTGGAATATGGTTGCTGTACAAGTGATTGATACCTCTCAGGCTATCCGTGGGTACTTTTGAGTGCTTTTTCTTGGAAACTCTTCTGTAAAGATCCTAAATTCAGATTTTAGTGTTAACTTTTATTATAAACTTTAGGCAAATGTCATAATTATTAACTCTATAAGTCTACATGGTACCTTTTTACATTTAAAGAAAAAGTTATAATCTCTGTATCTTTTAGAATAATCCTACTCAGTAAAATAATTAGGGTCCAACTCCCTGAGAATTAACCAACTTCAGTAGGATTTTCTGTAGATCATTAAGAAACTGATAAGATTGTATTCTACTAGTTACTGCTGATTTCTTGGGTGGTATGAGTCCATCTTGTTGGGGAAATATAGGTTGTTCTGACCTTGGTTATTAAAGATTCCTATATAGCAGGGATTTGATATTTGACATGGTATTTGGGTTCCTGGTACTTTCTTGTAGACAGTTGACCTAGTAGAGGAAACATTGATGTTAGGAGATAAGAATAAGTAATAGTAGGTGGGTTTTATCACTGGTGCTCTTCAGTGGTAATCATTGCAGTTCTTTGATATGTTGGTAGACAGCAGAGGACACAGAATTGAGCTGACATAATTGAGAAATGTAATTCAAGGTGTAAGTTAATGAAGAACAGGTTGGTTGCTATCTTTATGCCACTCCTACTGAACCAGTAATTGCCATACTTGGCTTTTCCATTATCTTGTACTTTTCTGCACCTTCCCTCTGCATCTTCTATTGATCCTAATTTAGTAATGTATAATACTAAAAACCAGCAATTTAAAACCTTTCTGTATTGTGCTTGGGGCTGAGAAATGCCCCTGACTACACTGCTAAGTGTGCAGTCTCATGACACTAGCAGTCTCATGAAGAATGAGCAGACAGGAGTCAGGTTGTCCAGTTGCCTGGTGCCAGCTTCCCCCAGTGTTCTCATGCAGAAACACAGATTCCTTAGTAGTCTGGTGGGTTGATGCCTTGTTTGCTTAATGGACATGTTAGTGAGTCAGTCTCTTCTGCTTCTATCCCTCTTCTTGTGACACCTGTGTCCCTCTATGCTCATTGGCTTTTCTCTTTCTACCATGCCCCATATCTCTGTTGATTTTTATCCTTTCAGCTTTGTCACCGAAAAGACCTGGATTTGACAAAAGTGGGATACCCAGACTCCAGCACTCACAGCTGTGCTGATAGGCCTTCCCTACTCAACTGCAGTCATCCTGACCTGGCTTCTCATCCCCCTGTTGCTCCAACCTCAGAGGCTGGCTTCCCAAGCAGGAGTGGAGATGGCCCTCAGACCTTGTTGAGAAACTCAGACCAGGCGTTTAGGACAGAGTTCAACTTGATGTACGCCTACTCCCCTTTGAACGCTATGCCTCGAGCGGACGGACTGTATAGAGGGTCCCCCTTGGTGGGGGACAGGAAGCCTTTACATTTAGATGGAGGATATTGTTCCCCTGCAGAAGGCTTTTCCAGCAGATATGAACATGGTTTTATGAAAGATCTCTCTCGTGGATCCATGTCACCTGGTGGTGAAAGAGCCTGTGAAGGAGTCCCATCTGCTCCTCAGAATCCCCCACAAAGGAAAAAAGTAAGTAGTCATGTTACATATGGCCTCTTTTAAAGAATATTAACCAGATAATTCAAAACTTTTTATTTTCAAGGTCCAGTGCATAACATTTGTCCTACTCATTGTTGTAATCTGTGAAAAGTAGATCTTTTATTTAATTACATTTATTTCTTTGGTTTATGTGGGGTGTGGGAGGCATGGCCGTGCCAATGACACATATGTGGAAGTCAGAAGATGACTTGTGGGAATCAGTTTTCTCTTTCTACCATGTGAATCCTGGGACTGAACTTGTGTTGTCTTCAGTGTTGGCATCTCTCAGGCCCTGAGAAGTAGACTGTATTATTATAGCTGTTAAGTGTTGTGAATAGCCAGGAGGACTGAAGTATAATCAGTAGAAGAGTACTTTTGCAGCTGAGTAAGGCCTTCTATCTCCAGTATCCTAAATACAAAAAAAGCAAATATACAGCCAGGCATAGTGACACATACCTATAACCCTAGCATTCTGGAGGTTGAAGTGGGATTGCCAAGCTGAAAACATACTGGCCTTTTAAAACACAGCACATTTTAAGCAGCTGTTGTGTACAACTGAAAGGCTAGAACACTGGAAAGAAAACTGAATGATGTGTTACTTGCAAAACTCAGTTTGGGACACAGCTTTATGACCATCAGATATATTTTCTCAGATGTGGCTTACATTTATAATCTCAGCTCCCATCTGTGAAGTTAAGGCAGGAGGATTGAGAAGTTCTATGCCAGAGGCTGGAATCAACTTGAGTTCCCAGCTTCTGAGTTAGGTGGTATACAGCTGCTTAATATTAACTGCATCAGTACTGATTTATAAAATACATAATAACATTGGACTAGATGGATGGCTCAGTGGTTAAAAGGACTGACTGTTCTTCCAGAGGACCCAGGTTCGATTCCCAGCGCCCACATAGCAACTTTCAACTTTCTATGACTCCAGATTCAGGGGATCCAGCACCCTTACACAGGCATGCCCAAAGGCAAAGACAGCATTGCATATAAAGTTAAAATAAATTAGTGAAAAAATTATGTAACATGACAAATGTCTTTGCATTGCTGGTTTCATTTGTTACATATATAGGTAATTGAAATTAAAGTTTACTTCAGAACTATTTCTAAAATATATTGGGCACCTGTGCTGTGCCAAATTTTTATACTGAGTGTTAACAATAAACAGCCAAGGAATGGGTCTGGAGAGATTACTCAATGGTTAAGAACATTAGCTGGTTTTCCAGAGGTCCTGAGTTCAATTCTCAGCAACCACATGGTGGCTGAAATGAGATCTGGTGCCCTCTTCTGGCCTGAAGAGATACATGCAGACAGAACACTGTATACATAATAAACAAATCTTTAAAAAACAAACAAACAAAAAAAGCCAAGGAATGGGTTACTGGAGAAATGTCTCAGAAGGTAAGCGCATTTAGTAATCTGTCACAGGACCTTAAGTTCAGAACCTAGCACCTACATGGAATATCTCACCAGCGTCCGTAACTCAACTCCAAAGCATTCCACATCCCCTTCTTCCCTCTGAAGCCACAAAAAACATACATATGGGTAAATGAAATTGGGGTTTTGTGGGGGGTGGTTTTTGTTTTGATTTTTCAAGGCAGAGTTTCTCTATGTTGGTTTAGACCAGACTATCCTCAAATTCACAGAGATCCGCCTGCCTCCGTTTCCCAAATGCTAGGGATTAAAGTTATGTGCCACCATGCCCAGCTAAAAATAGAGTATTTTAAAGCCAAGGAAAGGCCAGTAAGACGGCTCAGTGGGTAAAGGCACTTGCTGCCAAGCTTGACAAACCAGAGTGTGGTCCCCAAGACACACATAGTAGAAAGAGGGAACCCATTTCCCCAGGTTGTCCTTTGACCTACACACATTAGTGACTAAGTAGATGGGGTTTTGTTTTGTTAGTTTGGTTTTTTTGATTGGTTGGTTGGTTGGTTGGTTGGTTGGTTGGTTGGTTGGTTGGTTGGTTGGTTGGTTGTTGGTTGGTTGGTTGGTTGGTTTTTATCTAAAATGTGTTTATTGGGGTGGTTCCCACTCAGCTTGAATCAGGTGCTGTTCAGTGCTGCTTCCTCCTGAAGGAGCATCCTCCTGTCAGCCGCGTTTTTCCACCTGTGGGCTAACAGGACAGTGGAGCAGCCAACACACGAGACTACCGTTTGTGCATAGCTGAAGACCGGGGTGATTTTACAGGATCCTGGGTATTTCGCTTTCATAAAGCAGGAACTGGGACTCTGCACCAGGCGCTTTTTCTTGTGTTTCCTTTTCTGAAGAGGGATGGAGAAGATCCTTTGAGAAAGGCGTGTTCTTGTAGGGAGGTCGTCATAGCCAGAAAGACTTTGTTTTTTAATTAAAGCTAAATATGCTTATATTCGGTGTCATACATCTTTGTTATCTCAGTGGGAGACTGAGGTAGGTAGATCCTAAGTAGCAGCCTGCCTGGACCACATAGATCCTGGCTCACCCAAAAATTTTTTGCAAAGCTAAATACTAGGTTATCTGTCCAAGCAGTTGGGAGGTAGAGAGACAGGAATTTGAGACCATACAAGATGACATGAGACTGTCTCCAAGGAAACTGTTCTTCCCTTCAAAAATAAAATACATTCCAGCAAATGTGTTTAGCAAGCAAAAGTACTAGCCATATAGCCCTGGTAACCTTAGTTTGATCTCTGGAACCTTCGTTTAAAAAGCCAGAGCCTGGAGAGGTGACTTGGCAGTTAAGAGCTGCTTTTTAAGAAAATGAAGTTCAATTCCCAATACCCGCAGACTCACAATGATGTTACTCCAGTCCTGGGGGATCCAACACCCTCTTCTGGCCTCTGCCAGCATCAGCCATGTACATGATGCACAGATACACATGCAGGCAAAACACTCATTCACAAAAAAAATTATTTAATTTTTTAAACCAAAACCAAATAGAGTAGCTCGAGTCTATAATCCCAGCCTTAGCACTTCATAACAAGATGCAAAATAGAGATAAGAGAATCAGCCTGAAGTCCACTGTGCAGTGCAAGGGCAAAAATATGACAAACTACCTCAAAAAGTTGTCCTCTAACCCCATATATACATCACATGTGCTTGAATACACACACGCACACACACGCACACACACACGCACACACACACACACAAAAGAAAAAAATAAAGCCCAGTAAACTTAACCTATACCTTAGTATAATTTGTAACTTAGTCAAGAAACAAGATTCTTCAGTAGGTTCAGTAAGCAATAGAACACAGTAGTCAGTGGACAGGTCTGTTACTGACAGCAAGGGGAAAAATGGGTAAAGATTAGAAGGTGGTTTGAGGATTGGGTAAAGTTTCCAGGTTACAGATAGGTTGCTAAAGTCTATAAATAAAAAAAAAAAATGTTTTTTTCTTGCTTTAATGCCTCAATTCCCTTGTGTATAATACAGATAGTTCCAAATTCATGTGGTGTCAAAATTTGAGTATAATGAAGAACCCTGAAATGCTTTTTCCTCTTTGTGGTACTTTATTGTGGATTTGTTTGTTTTTTGATGGAATGGGTGCTCTAGGTAATGAAGAACTGTTTTATCCAAGGTACATAAGAATTCCATTTTTCCACCCTCCTCTTACAGATGCCCCCATTGTTGGACCTAACTGATAGGTGACCAGGGTGATAGTAGTCTCTCAGGTTCCTCTAAAGAGACTCAAAGGATACAGTCTACTTAAGCACTGTTCTTCAAAAATGACACTTAGGATGTTTTTTTCCTCCTCACCTGTTTCTGAGTGGCTTGAATGTGTAGCAGTGATGACATACCTTTATACCTAAAAGAGGTAGTTGTAGAGGAGCTGGAAAGACCCTCTATTGGTGAAGAGTCCATACTGCTCATCCAGAGGATCTGAGTTCAGTTTCTAACATCCACATCAGATGGTTTACACCTGCCTGTAATTCTGGCTCTCCAGGGGTATTCCAACTCAGGCAGCTGCACTCAGCATACATAGATGTACACACATAGATACTGTTTTTAAAATACAATAAAGGTGGTCATAATTGGGGCCTGCTTCATTTGCATAGCTTGCTACTCTTTACCCAGGACTCTCTTCCCTGTTGCCAATAAGTTACTAACGATAGTTTCTTTTTCTTATCTAGGTATCCTTGCTAGAGTACCGTAAACGGAAACAAGAAGCCAAGGAGAATTCTGGTGGGGGAAGTGACTCTTCACAGAGCAAAAGCAAGTCTGCAGGAGCTGGACAGGGCAGCAGTAACTCTGTTTCTGACACTGCTGCCCATGGTGTGCAGGGATCCTCAGCCCGAACCCCCTCATCCCCTCACAATAAATTCTCCCCATCTCATTCCTCTACATCACATTTGGAGGCAGTAAGCCCATCAGATTCCAGGGGCACTTCTTCCTCTCACTGCAGACCTCAAGAGAACATCAGCAGTAGGTGGTAAGTTTATATCTAATTAGCTTTATAATGAAATTCAGGTAGGAAGTATTTAGTCATTCCCACTTTTACCTAAAATGTATAGGAGCACTTATAAAGACAGGCAGCCAATTTGCTGTCTGCCTTGTTCAGCTACTTAGTATAAGCCACATCCTTACCCTGGAGTCTCATCGGGCAATGTGTAGTTGTGGAGACCCATAAATGATTTTATTAAGAGGGCTCTTTGTCTTAATTTATATTAAAGATAAATAAATTGTCCACTCAAGTTGCACACACATTGTGTGTGTGTGTGTGTGTGTGTGTGTGTGTGTGTGTGTGTGTGTGTGGTCATGAGAGTGTACATACATGCATGTGGAAGTCAGAGGATACCCAGTTCTTCCTTTCCACTATGTTGGTTCTGGAGATTGAACTTGGATCTTTAAACTTGGTAACAAGTACCTTTATCTTGCTGACTCCTAAGTTCCTCTAATTCAGGATCTGTCCTGTGCAGCTAGCATTTACAGAGTGATGAGATACTCTGAAAGGACTTGTCTGGTTTAGGAGACATCATAGAAAACCAAGTAAGTAATAATAATGACAAGTTCTGGGTATTGGATGAAATAGGGGTACAGGTTGGTTTTGTTTTCCTTTGCAATTTTTTGAGGCAGGGTCTCACTCTTAGCTGTAACTGGACTTGAACTCTTTGATCCATCTGCCTTTGCTTCCTGGGTGCTAGGATTATAAAAGTACCCCACCTAGGGGTACTGTGCTCATTCTTTTTTTTTTTTTTTTTGAGAGGTGGGATGGAAGATACATTGACATGGTACATTTGGAGGCCCATGATCAACACTGGGTGCCTGCCTCTATCACTTCCCACCTTGTCTTATGAGACAGGATCTCTGATTGTACTTGGAGTTCACTGGCTAAGCCAGAGTCTCTGGCCAATAAGCTCCAGGGACCCTCAAATGTAGGGATCTTGAAATGAGCTTGGGGAAGGAGAGACAGTCTCTTAGATTATATTCATTAATCTAAGAATCCTATATTAAATTACGGTATATGTGTCAGGAACATAGCTTCACAGAGGAGAAAATTTCACAGAGACTGCTGTGGCCAGCCAGGCAGTGGTGGCACACACCTTTGAGGCAGAGGCATCTCAAGTTCAAGTTCAGCCTGGTCTACAAAACCAGGACATCCAGAGAAAACCTGTCTGGAAAGAAGAAAAAGGAGAGGTTCTACTGTACCATCTTTATTGGATTGAGACTCCTGTTACTTAAACTTACATCCTGGTACCTTTTCAGGATGGTTCCTACATCAGTTGAACGACTCCGGGAAGGAGGAAGCATCCCTAAGGTTCTCCGAAGCAGTGTGAGAGTAGCCCAGAAGGGAGAGCCCTCTCCCACGTGGGAGAGTAACATCACAGAGAAAGAGTCAGGTGAGCCAAGGTCTACAGTTCACAACAAATGCTGGAATAAAGCAAGTCCTTTCTGACATGCTTGGGGTCTGCTCTGTGCTAATTTCCAGCTCAGTCTTGCTGTCTGAGCTACAATATTCATAAGATCTAGCATTGCTTGCTCTCTGTCTGCTCTTTTTCCAAGGGATACTTTTCTGTAACTCTCATCTCCAAAGTTCCGGAGCTCCACCTCTATGAAGGATGAAGAGAAAGGAGGAAACAAGAATAAGATGAGGCATTTAATATTTAGCGCATAATTAACCACTTACTTTGCCCTTCTGGCATGCTGCGCTCATTTTATCACAGAGGGCAGCATGTGTTGATACTATTGATGATTTGACTGGATGGTAACTATTTCCTATTTAGAAGCCAAAGTTGATTCTTGTAATGCCTTCCAGACCCTGCAGATGGAGAAGGCCCAGAGACGTTGAGCTCAGCACTCTCTAAAGGAGCAACTGTTTACAGCCCTTCCAGATACAGCTACCAGGTAAGTCAAGAGACTGCTGAGCTCTAGGGAGAGGGGTGCCTAGTTTATTAGATGCTGTTTACCTAGTCATGATACATTGTCAGCTGTTAATATCACATAGTGTCTCAGCAGCCTATAAGTCAGCCATTGTCTGCTTACCTCAGGGATCTCAGTAAAGCAAATGAGGTAATCAGAGACCGCCATTTGACTGCTGTTGTGTCCTTTAGAAAAAGTTTTTCTGGGACTAGTAAGCTGGCTCAGTGGGTAAAAGGCACTTAGAATCAGGCACAAGCCTGATGACCCAAGTTTAATCCCCAGAGCCCATACAGTGTAAGGAAAGAATGGACTCCTTCTGGTTGTCCTATGACTTCCACATTAGTGTGGTAGGACATACACATACACTATTTTTTAATGGAAAGAAAAAATAAATTGTTATATCCAGGTCAATCCCAGCACTTAGGTGGCAGAGGCAGGCAGATCTGTGAGTCTGAGAAACCCTGTCTCAAAAACCCAAAATAATAATAAAATGAAAGTAGAATGTTGTAAACACTACACACTGTTGACAGGACTATGTTAACTTGCTTGTGCTTTCCTCCCTACTCGTTGAAGCTGCTGCAGTGTGACAGTCCACGGACAGAATCACAAAGCCTCCTTCAGCAGAGTTCGTCCCCCTTTAGAGGACATCTCACCCAATCTCCAGGATACAGTTATCGAACTACTGCACTGAGACCTGGAAACCCCCCCTCTCATGGTTCTTCAGAATCATCCCTCTCTTCCACTTCCTACCCCAGCCCTGCCCACCCTGTGTCCACAGACTCGCTGGCCCCGTTTACGGGGACTGCAGGGTATTATAGCAGCCAGCCGCATTCTGGAAACAGCACTGGCAGCAATCTTCCGAGGAGGAGCTGTTCTTCAAGTGCTGCTAGCCCTACCGCACAGGGCACTTCAGACTCACCAACCTCAGACTCGGTTTCTCAGCCCAGCACAGGAACTCTGAGTTCCACCTCCTTTCCTCAGAACTCTAGGTCATCATTGCCATCAGACTTACGGACTATCAGTCTGCCCAGTGCTGGGCAGTCAGCTGCCTACCAGGCCTCCAGGGTATCTGCGGTTTCCAATTCACAGCACTACCCACATCGTGGGAGTGGGGGTGTACACCAGTACAGACTCCAGCCACTGCAAGGGTCAGGAGTCAAGACTCAGACAGGACTTTCCTAGGGCTTCTGGATATGGGCAAACTGAACTTGATGAGCCCATAGCTGCTTCCTTCCAGCTGCCTCTGGAACCAAGGCCGAGCATATTGCTGGGGAAGAGGGGTACAAGGTGCCAGAGGAATGGGTCTGGTCAGCAAGAAATAAGACTTGTGGTCGTGACTGGCCTCCAGCCTTGGAGAAAGATGTAAATCTTGTCTGAAGCAGAGACTATAAAGAAGTTTCTCCCTGCTGTTAAGGGTACATTGTTAACAAGCAAATGGTGTTTCGGTTAGTAACGGTTCTAAGTGCAATGACTTGTGTTGAAGCCTATGTCTCCCATCCTTGCCTGTAGCCTGTAGTCACTTGTGCAGTAAGGACATCTTTTTCAATAAAAAAAAAAAAAAAATCTTTTCAAAAGAAAAAAGTGGAAAGAGCCAATCTCAAAGCCCCAAGCCATCTGAGTAGTTGTTAGGGTTTTATGCACTTAATTTAAAAAAATTAAAAAAAAAAAAAAAAAAAAAAAAAAAGGTAGGTATGTAAATGTTTGCTGTGAGACAACCATTCCAAAAGCAGATGTTTCCACCAGGAGTGCTCCCTACCTTTGTCTTAAAGCCACCAGGAGATGAGCAGAGAGGAATGTTTGCCGCCTACTCTGACTGAGGCTTGCCTGGCTATCTAAGGATCTAGTAGTAGTTATTGGGGCAGGTTTGGGATGGATTGGGCCTCAGCTGTTAGCATCCCACTGCCACCACATTTCATGGCTCACTAAGAGTGGAGTAGAGAAGGAAGTGGGCCATTTTAGGAAGGATCCAGTGGTCTGGGGAACCTTTCGATTTTAATTTTCCTATTCCCAGTTAATCGGGAGTTGCTGTCCTAAGAGTAGGACTGCCTCCATGACTGAGAAACATGCACTCATGACTGCAGGGTAAGAATGGGGCAGATAGGGTTGTAGAGTGGCACCGACAGGGCTGTGATTGTGTGTGGGGTCTGCCCCACGTTTCCTTGGGGGATGCTTATATGAGAGTGGGCAGATCAGAGAGTTAACAAGTCACCCATACCCCTAACACTGTTCTGGTTGAGAGACAAGAGCAGACTGGCTTCTCCCCATCAGTGCATTGTGCCTGTTGTACACCCCTGGAGGAGCCCTGGAGCCAGCCCAGGTGGGGTACACAATCTTTTTAAATTCCATATGGTTGCCAGCTTATTTCTTTCACTTGTTTACTGTAATACCTGGCGTGTTTTTATTTATCTAATTTTGTATTCCGCTATAACCATGGTAGGGTAGTGAGTGTGACAGTGTGATCCCTGGTGCTGCAGTGGACCGTACTTCTTTTGGACAAGATATACTGTGAGTCTCCCTCCTTACCTCTAATCTGTTTTCCTTCCCATCCCCAGCCTCTTTCATCTCCTTCTTTTCTACCCTGACCTACAACTATCATATGCACAGTCTTCTCTCTTTGTGTGTGACTGTTACAAAATTTCACTTCTCAAAATTGAAATCAGGTGTTTGCTCAAATGAGGGGAGATTTTTCTGTTATGGTTTTAGATTTTTGTTTTTTATGCTGAACGCTCAGCATAGTACTTTTCTTTTTGTTGTTTTCCCCACAAACCCATCAGTCTGGGAGAGCATTGGGAGTGGAAATCATGTTGCCTGGGATGCCGGTTTCTTTGTATATTATATAAAACGTATGTAAATGTCTCTCCATTTGGGCTGGGGTTTGCATTCTCCCCTTGACTTTTTGCCAAGGGGAGAGGCCAGCGGGCAGGCGGCCCTCACCCTGCCTGGCACGTGCAGAGACCCCAGCCACTCTGTGTGGGCAGGGTGCTGTCAAGACCAGACCTCTGGGGGGGAGGGTGGGGGGAGGGGGGACTCTTGGAAGGGAAGGAGCATTGCTTCTTCCTCAAGTGGAGTGTTTACACCTTGCTGTAACATTTGAACTTTCACAAGAGATGTAATAATTTTGATAATAAAATTCTTAACCATAATCATCACAATGTTGAGAATGTGTTTGTTCAGTTCTGGAAGCTCACTTTCCCTTACCTGACCAAGTGCAAAATGGACCCATGTCCAGAAGAGTTGCTCCTTGTGGATTTTAGCCTATAGTGAGGCCAGAAATCCTGATTCATCTTCCTCTGACCATCAGTGATTGATATCAGGCCAGTGTTAATGCAAATCTATGGTATTGGAACACATCTTTGGAAGCTGACTTGGAACAGTGTCCTGGTGTCTGTCATTTACTTGGCAGTTAGACATTGGTGTCTCTAAAGGCAATACCAGACATTTGTGGTGCTAAGTGTATTGCACTGATTCAAATGGAAATGATTCTGAAGAAAGCAGGGTCTCTTGTCTCCTAGAGCTTATGTTCTAGGAGAGATATAAGCCGGTGTGTAATTTTAGTATTCAATACTATGTTGTACTGTTTTCACCAAAATGGAAATTCCTGCCCTTTCCAAACCCCAGCAACAGCTTTGGAGACCCAAACAGACACATCACTTTTCACCTGCATTTCAGCACCCCAAGATACTGACTCCAGAAGCACCCCAAATAGCCTTAGAAGGGCAGGCACTTCAGGAAAACAAGCAGTCCATGCTCCCCTGCCAATGAGCCTGCCTGAAGAAGAGGCAGCACTGTCATAGATGCTAAGTATCAAGGCCGGTAAACACCAGGCGAGACTGACTAAAGCCAATCTATGGCCCAGATCTGCCTGAGGGCAGTACCCTGCTTAGGCCCTGATAGACAAAGCTGAAAGTGCTTGGTTGAGCTGGAGCTGGAAAAGGGTTAGCTGAAGATCTAGTGATAAAATGGAGGAGATGGGGTGAGCTATGCCATCTGTTATCTTACTCGGCTTTTTGGAACTGTATAAAAGCAGCTATAGACAGTATGTGACCCAACTCCAGGAAAGGCACCTGCAGAAATAGGTGGAAGAAGGTTAGATTTGGCCTGAGGGCAGTAGTTTGATCCTGAAATGTAAAGGTCTTTTGGAGGGTTTGATTTGTGTTTTTGTTTTTCGAGACAGGGTTTCTCTGTGTAACATCCCTAGCCATCCTGGAACATGCTAAGAAATGTGGAAAATCTGCAAGACTTCCAGCTGCTGCTGTTTTCCTAAAATTACTCTTAAGATGGTCTTGACCTTGTTGAAGGAAACTGAGAAAACAGTTTCCAGCCATTAACAATTGTTCAGGCAAACAATGCAGTGGCAGTTGTGATGGCTGTTCTTGATTGTCAATTTGACTACATCTGGGATTAACTAAAATGTGAAAATGGAAGGCATATCTGTGAGGGGTTTTCTTAATTTGAAGTAGGAAGATCCACTTAATCTAGATCTTTGAAGTAGAAAGACATTCCTTTAATCCTGATCTTTTGAGCTGGGAAACCTTTTGTTTGGGCCACACATTCTGCTGGGAGCTTATATAACGACATGGAAGAAGGAAGCTTCTGTTCTTTGCCTGCTTGCCTTTGCCTTGCTAGCAAGTCCATTCCTTCATTGGCATTAGAGCTTACGTCTTCAAGATTCCAGTGTCTACTGAGATCCAGTTTTGTGAATTGAGCAACTACTGGATTCTTAGAGCTTCTTCTATTCACACCCAGCCTTTGTTGGATTAGCTGGACAGCAGCCTGTAAGTCACTCTAATAAATTCCCTTTATATAAAGAGATTCATGATGTAAGTTGTTACTCTAGAGAACCCTGACTAATACAGCAGTCTTGAATTAAAATGGCAATGCTAGAGACGAAAAGTAGCTGAAAGCAAATGTTTTGCAGTTACACAGCAGAATTTGGCAATGGATTTGATTGGCAGAAGTTTACTCAGTATCTCTGTTTTGCTGAGTGCATAAAGTATCAAACACAGTGTACTGGCTGGTTTTGTGTCAATTTGACACAACCTAGAATAATCAGAGGAAGGAGCCTCAGTTGAGGAAACGCCTCCATGAGATCCAGCTGTAAGGCATTTCCTCAGTGATCAATCACCCAGCCCATGGTGGGTGATGCCATCCCTAGGCTAATGGTCCTGGGTTCTATAAGAGCAGGTTGAACAAGCCAGTAAGCAGCATCCCTCCCATGGCCTCTGCATCAGCTCCTCCCTCCAGGATTCTGTCCTGTTTGTGTTCTTCCTGACTTCCTTCAGTGATAAGCAGCAATGTGGAAATGTGAGTCAAATAAACTCTTTCCTCCCCAACTTGCTTTTTGGTCATGGTGTTTTGTTGCAGCAATGAAACCCCAACTAATACACATTGTAATCATATTGTTAAAGTAAAGCACTCAGAAGGTAAGTGGTGGTTTGAAAGAAAATGGCCCCCAAAGGGAGTGTCACTATTAGGAAATGTGGTTTATTGGAGTAGATGTGGTCTTGGAGGAAATATATCAGTGTGGAGGTGGGCTTTGAGATCTTGTATGCTCAAGCCATGCCTAGTGTCTCAGACCACTTTTGTTGCCTACAACATGGAGGTCTCTCAGTTACTTCTCCAGCACTATGTCTGCCTGCACACCACCCTGCCCCACCATGATAGTGAACTGAGCCTCTGAACTGTAAGCCAGCCACCCCAATTTAATGTTTTCCTTTATAACAGTTACCATGGTCAACCAGGCATGGTGGCACACACCTTTAATCCCAACACTCAGGAGGCAGCAGGTGAATCTCTTGAGTCTGAGGCCAACCTAGTCTATAGAGCATAGGCCCCAAAGCTACACAGAGAAACCCTGTCTCGAGTTGGCATGGTCATGGTGCCTCTTCACAGCAATAGAAATCCTAAGACAAAGTTAGTAACTGGACCTGGAATATTGCTGTGAAAGGTCTGAACTTTTATTGAGAGGAATTTGGGCTGTTACGCCAAATTTGTGAGACCCCAAAAGGACCACCAAGGAGCCGAATCACTGATGCAAATGAATAAGGTTTAATATTAAGTTACAAGCCTGTCTTGCAAACTGGCACAGCAGCTGCATGAAAGGGGTTCCTGACCTCAATTGCAAGGGGGTTTGAAAGGAAAAAGTGGAGAGCAGGGTGGTACATGCCTTGGCTGTTCAGGATTGGGTAAGAGTAGGTGACCTTTGGATTCATTGACGTGGGGGCTAGGGGAATTTGTATTTTTTGGCAGTGCAACCTGTTACTTTACATATTTTCATTGGTTGTCATGGGGAGGGAGCGTTCTATGGTGGCAGGGTTGCACTGTGACCTTTCTGCTTTTCCCAAAAGTGAATTCCTTGGAACGGTGTGGAACTGGGTAACTGGTGGAGTTGCTCTACTCTGGGGGGGTGGGGGAAGTTATTTGGTTTTTAACCCTTTCAGGGATAGGAAAGCAGTGGAATGCTTTAAGCATTGCTTAATGGGCCATACCAGTAGGAGCATGGAAGACAGTGGTCTAAGTGTGATTTGAACTCTAGGGGACTGGCTCAAGATGTTTCAGAGTAGAATTTTAGTATGTTGCCTAGAAATTGTTCCTGTGATATTTTTGATGAAGAATGTGGCTGCTTTCTGCCCTTGTCCAAGAGGCTAAAATGAAGTGTTTTGGATTGTCTTGGCAGAGGAACTCTCAAACAGCCTAGTATGTATAATAATGTTAACACTAATGAGGATTTATAATGAAAAGGAGCAAGATGAGCAAGAAAAAATATTTGAGGAGAATGTAACCACATTGTAATTTTTATATTGCCTGAAAGATTCTGCTGGGATATATAGGCTGTAAGGGAAAGAATGAAGATAAGAGTTAGAAGGAAAAGATCAAGAGAGACAAGAAGGACATTTCTGAATAGAGATAAGACAAGATAATAGAGAATACAGAAGAATAAACAAGGAAATCGTTAAGAGTGTCTTTCCCCTTACCCCCTCAGATAAAAAAGTCACAATAAACTGGCCTCCTGGATTTCCCTTTGAGACTGGTACCCCAGGCAGCAAAAGGGAGGGCTGCTTAGGAGGTGTGGCCTTGCTGGAATACTTGTGGTCTAGTTGAAGGAAGTGTGTCATTGTGGAGGTGGGCTGTCTACCTGCTTGCCACCATGCCCCATCATGATGATAATGGACTGAACCCCAATTAAATGTTTTCCTTTATAAGTGTTGCCATGGTCGTGGTGTCTCTTCACAGCAATAGAAACCCTAAGACAGTAATGATTCCTACTGTATTTTGGAGAGGATATCCTAGGAATATCTAAAAAAGAAAACCTGTCACCATCTACTACCTAATTCTGCATCCGGTAAGAAGAAACAAGTTTGTTAGCGGGTGTGGTGGTGCATGCCTTTAATCCCAGTATTTTGAGGCAAAGGCAGGCAGAACTCTGAATTCAAGGCCTGCCTGAATGGTCTACAAAGCCAGAGCTGTTACACAGAGAAACCCTGTCTCAAAAAAAAAGGGGGGGGGACCCAACAAACCACAAAATGGTTTTGTGTTCATTGTAACTTTGACAGTGTCAGGCCAGACACTGGAAGGTGAAAATGAGAACTGAGACAAAGTATTGAGGTGCATTCCATGGCTTCTGATAGTGAATAAACCTGTTTCCTGCCAGGTATAAAGGATGGTCTTTGTGATTCACAGCTCACTTCCTGTATGAAAAATAGGAATTAGTGTACTTGCTGTTATCAAGTGCCGGCTATGTTACTGAATGTTTTGATTTTCTTGTGGGAGTTGAAGTTCAGTGTTGTGTGTGCTCGTGTGTGTGTGTGTGTGTGTGTGTGTGTGTGTGTGTCTGCAGGTCTGTGTACCATGTGTATGTCTGCAAACCAAAAGAGGACACCAGACCACTTGGAACTAGAGTCACAGACTGTGCTGATATCTTGCTTGTATAAATAAAGCCTGTCTAAAGGTCAGAGAATGGAGCTTGCCACTAGCTAACCACAGAGGTCTGGAGGTCTGTACAGACAGACAGGAAGTGAGGTAGCTGGGCAAAGAGAGGATATAAGCAGACAGAAACAGGAACTCGCTCTTTTGTCTGCTGAGATGCTAAGGAGGTAAGGTATGGCTATGGCTTGCTCCTTCTCTCTGACCTTCAGACAGGCTTTATTTGTACAAACAAGATATCACAACAGACAGCTGTGAAGTGCCATGTGGGTACTGGGAATTGAACCCAGGTCTTCTTCAAGAGCAGCCAGCATTTGCGGGATTGCTGGGCCATCAACTTTCCAGCCACAAAGCTGAGCAGTATTAAGAGTATAAACTAGCATCATGGTGGAGTTATACAGATTCCTAACACTTGCCTGGCTTCTTTTCTGTGTCGTCAGTTATCATTTATATTTAGCAACATGTAAGGAGAATTCCCATTTCTCAATTTTTTAAATTAAAATTAGAAATACCCCAATTTTACTGCTTACACAGGAAAATGTAGAAACCATTAGAAATACCATGAATCCAAACTGTTAACAGAAACCACCTGACTGTTGCTTTTCCTATTAGTTCTGCCCTACTGAACTATAGAAGAGTTTAAAGTTGTCCTAATGGAGTGACCATTTGCCTCAAAACAGCCCTGACAACAACCTCCATAACTCATAGTAAGAAATGAAGACTTGGAGGAGAGGAGTGGTCATCTAAAGAAAGGTAGTTCCTGTGTTTTTACCTGCCCCTACATTCGCGCTACTTTGTAGCAGATCTGAAATGACATTTGTGACCACTTTGTCTCCTAATAGCATTTATTGCAGCAAAACTGAACACTTGACAAATTTACAGCAAACTTAGACATTTCTAGTTACCACTAAAGCAGACAGGAGTAGAGATAAAGTGCTCTGCAAACCAGCCAAGAAAAAGTTAAGTAGAGATGTGGATGGCAGAAACTCCATCAAATAAAGGATTTTAGAAACTAGTGCAACTAGGATTGCCTCATAAAATCCAGAATGTTTTATCTAAGGAGATATCTTTTCCTAAGGAGAGAAACAATCTGATGTGAAATTTCTATGCCAAATTTAAACAACTCTGATTTTCAGTGTGTGTGGGGGGGGTGGAATTTGGCTTTTTGAGACAGGGTTTCTTTTTTTTTATATTTTTAAAATTTATTTTTTATTACATATATAATGTTCTGTCTGCATGTCTGCCTGCAGACCAGAAGAGGACACCAAATCTCATGATAGATGGTTGTGAGCCACCATATGGTTGCTAGGAATTGAACTCAGGACCTCTGGAAGAGCCATCAGTGCTCTTAACCTCTGAGCCATCTCTCCATCCAGAGACAGGGTTTCTATGTGTAACAGCTTTGGCTGTCTGGAACTCACTTTATAGACCAAGGTGGCTTCGACCTCACAGAAATCCCCTGCCTCTACTTCCTGAATGCTGGAATTAGAGGTGTGCACCACCACCACCCAGCTTCAGCCTATATTTTTAATAATTTACAGCTGGGCAGTAACTCACTTTGTAAGTTCCAGGCCAACCTGGTCTACAAAGCAAGTTCCAGGACATCTAGGGCTGTTACACAGACAAATACTGTATCAAAACAACAACAACAACAAAATAATAATAATTTACACACAAACCAAGAAAGAGTACCCTCAAACTTGAGAGGAAGACTTGTGATATAATGCCTCCTTTCTCCAAGTGTAAATAAACTTAATGTCCATACAAAGGAGGACCTGGAAAGGTTCTCCTCCAGGGGTCCCCAGTTCAATTCTCAGTACCTATAGCGTGGTACACACCTGTTATGGAATATCATTTTAAGTGGGCAAAGATGTGATACATTTGTTTATGCTGTAGATTATTACTTTGACTGTGTAAAGATGTGTTACATTGTTTTTGTTGCCTTGGTTAATGATGTAAAGATATGTTACATCTGTTTGTGCTGTATTTGTGCAATTATGAAAAGATGTGTTGTATTTGTTTCATCTTGCCTGCCTAAGGCACTGGCCAATAGCTAGGCAGAAGAGAGATAATCAGGGCTGGCAGGCAGAGGGAATAAGGAGGAGAAATCCAAGCTCAAGAGGAGAAGAAAGGCTGAAGAGAATGAGGGAGAAAGAGGAAGACACACCTAGAGCGAGAAGCTAGGCCGCCACCAGCCAAACACAAGAAGTAGTGAAAGTAAGATATACAGAAGGAAAGAAAAGTAAACCCTTGAGACAAAAAGTAGATGAAGAGAAACGGGTTGATTTTAAGTTAAAAGAGCTAGCCAGAAACAAGCCTAAGCTAGGCCAAGCATTCAGAACTAGTAAGAACTAGTAAGTCTCTGTGTCATGAGCTGGTTGGTGACCTAAAAGAAAAAGTATGCTGCATACAACTTTTTGTAACTCCAGTCCCAGAGGTTCTGACATCCTCTTCTGGCCTCCTTAGGTATCTCAAGCATGAGGTACACAGACATAGATTCAGGGAAAGTACCCATACATATAAAATAAAGGTGAAGGACAAAATAACAAGAAATGTTCAAAGTCACATGTTATGCAATCAGGAGACAAAATACAACACAGTGACATAGTAGAGATACAGATAGAACTAGAGAAATCCTGAGGAAACAGGAGTCAGAGGGACTTCGCCAGCATGGTAAGAATTAAAATTGAAATTTGGGAGTCCCATTTTACTTCCTGTTAGGCGTCTGCATGACAAATTATTCTAAATGACAAAGGCATTGTATACATGGCTAAGAGACCCTGTGGCCTTGTCCTTCTCTTTCTGTGCCTATTATAAAAACAAAACATTAGAGATAGGTATGAATGGAACAAAATATGTAAGTCTGTGACTTACAATGGGATTACAGACCCATAAACTCATGTAAGTTGAAAATTGTGTAAGTCAAATATTTTTAATACCCTTAACCAACTGATCATCATAGACTACCCTAAACTACCTTCTTTCTCAGAACATTTATGTTGGCCCTGAGTTAGGGAACTAAAGTGTTGGATGCTTTGTATAATTTAATGCTGCATGAAATTGAGTAATGGAAAATTGTATGGGTGTTTTTTTTTTTTATAATGTTATGAAGTTATAGTAGTAAGTTAAGCTGTCCTAAGTGAAGATGCATCTGGGTAGTGTCCAGTGTCATCTGCAGTTTCAAGAACTCACTGAAAGTCTTGGAGCATATTACCCATGCATTTAAATTACATTCTTTTCTAAAATAAAATACGCAGGTGGAAATCCAATGGGGAGATGGCCCATTGGGAATTATAAAGTACTAGCAAGAAATCAAAGAACTAAGCGGAGAGATGAGATGTTCCATGTAAGGTGGTGGGACAACAGGGTGTTGTGGAGATGTCAGTTTCTCTAATCTATAGAGTTGATGCAATCTAAATTTGAAATAGGTGATTTTTGGACATCTACAACTTGATCTCACCACCTGGAAAGAAGGCTACAGTCAGTAATCATGATGATGCTGTCATTGTTGGCAAACTGATGACTGGAACAGAACACAGGCTGGTAGTTACATGGGTGTGGTCATCCTACCTTCAAAAAGATGCAAAACTGTGGTTATATATTATTCACAATTTATTAAAGCTTGCCTGAGGATTCAGAAAGCAAAGTCGTCAGCCACAAGCCATAGAGGTCAAGCAATGGTGGCACATGTCGCGACCACCTCGACCAGCAAGGAAGACGCAAAGCTCGGACTCTTCTTTAAGCAGTTTATTCAGGAAACTTGAACAATCTTCTTCTGCTCCTCCCAGCCCCAGCAAGCCCTTAAAGATGTGCTCACTGCCCAATCAGCTCATGCCACCTGGTGATCCCGGATAGGTCACAGAAGGAGGAAGCACACCAGATCCATCAAGCACTTCCAAATAAGGCTTGTTTACAACTAAACTCGGACTACCTGGCATCCAGCCAGTCACCACCTTGGGGCTGTGGCTTCCCACAGGCACACACCTTTAATCCAAGCACTCAGGATTAAGAGGTAGACTGGTCTTTGTTAGTTCAAGGCCTCCATGGCCTACAAAAGAGTGAAGAGTAACAGAGCTCATGCCTTTGATCCCAGCACTTGGGATCACACACCTTTAATCCCAGCATTAGGGAGGTACTTAAGACAGGAGCAAGGACTCCGAATTGACATTCATTTTCCAGTCACACTGAGGAGAGGAAGACATTGAAGTCTCAGGATTTTCCAGCCATGCTGAGGAGAGGTTACAGTCTGAGGTTTGGTGGAGCCAGGATCACCTTTCATTCTGAGGTTGGATACTGACCAGCAGCTTTGCTTTTCTGATCTTCAGCTTGAAGCTTAAATTCCAATATTAGTCTCTGGGTCTTTTATTCATTGTGTTACACAAAGCACCGAAGAAGAGACAATCTCTTCAACAAATGGTGCTAGAGAAACTGGACATTCATCTGCAAAAGGAAGGACAGCTAGGTCTAATGGCACACACCTGTGATGCTGGCACTGTGAAGATGAAGATAGATGTATCTTCACTGTGCATGTGTGATCAGAAGATCCACCATGTTCCCTAGGACCAAACTCAGACAATCGGAGCTGGCAGGAAGTGCTCTACCCACTGAGCCATCTCACAAGTCCAAAAGTGACTTTTTAAATCCAAAAATGACATGATCCACAAAAAGCAACTGTCAAGATGGACTTCATGAAAATTAAAATGTTTTCTGCCAAAGACACTGTCAAGTCACAGGGTAGGAGAATAGATTTGCAGAGGGCATCTAATCAAGGACTGTCGATCCAAAATAAACTTAAAACCAAACAATGGAAAAGCATCTGTGGCGGCAATATCTTGCTTGTACAAATAAAGCTTGTCTGAAGACCAGAGGATGGAGCTTAGCTGCCCATAGAGGTCAGGAGGTCTATACAGACAGACAGGAAGTGAGATGGCCAAGAGGAAACAAAGAGTGAGTTCCAGGACAGGCTCCAAAGCAATACAGAGAAACCCTGTGTTGAAAAAACAAACAAACAAACAAAAACAAAAAAGTCATAGAAGGATCACAGGATCAGAAAATATGACGTGTTGATGTTCAGCAGAGAGTATGAAAGTGAAAGCTTAGAAAGTTCTCCAGACCCAGTGTACAAATGGTGACTTGGAAGTTGTTCTAGAGAGTAATTCTGGAATGATTTCACCACAAAGAAAATAAAATATGAAAATGTATGTGTTAATTCTTAAAATGTATGTGTGTAGAATACTGTATGTTTTGAATATGTATTTTCTCAACCATAACTCAAGGTTAAGAGAGGAGACATGACCTGTTAGAAGCCACGTAAAGACATTTCACCGTGTGAAAGAAGCTAATCTGAAAGGAACAGTGTACAATACTGCCTATGATGTTCTGGGAAAGGCAAGGCTATGGGACATAAAAAGATGAGGAACTGAGAGACAGGAGTCTCAGATGGGAGTCTGAGGGAAGTGCAATGATCCTGTATGATGAGTGCACAAGTAGGTATGTGTTATATACTTCTCAAAATTCATGGTATGTGCAACATGGAGTCCTAATGTAAACTCCATGTAATAGTGAAATGTCAGAGTGGGTATTCTGTGTAGGATGCTGTTTGTTGGAAATGGCTTTGCATTGGGGAGGAATGTGAAGACTGTGTTTCTAGCATGAATAATAAAAACCCAGAGAGATATATTGGGGTTCAAATTGAAGATCAGAGAAGCAAAGCAGCTGGGCACTAGCTCTTACTCTACCAAGGCTGAAATGGGGATCCTGTCTTCCCTGTGACTGGAAACTGAATCTCTTCCTGTCCTCAATTCGGCTGAAGACTAATTACCCAAGACTGACTGGCCTCCTATTTTACATACTTCTCTAGTGCTGGGATTAAAGGCATGAGCTCTGTTTCTCTTTTAGACTGATCTACCTTCAGGTGGCTCTGGGTGGCCTTGAACTCACAGAGATCCATATGCCTCTGAGTCCTAGGATTAAGGGTCCCTTGGGCCTAAGATGTTTAAGAAAGCTAAGCCAGTAAGCAGTTTTCCTCCATGGTCTGTGCTTGAGTTCCTGCCTTCAGGTTCCTGCTTCAATTCCTGCCCTGGCTTCTCCAGATGATGAGCTGTAAAATGTAAGCTGAAATAAACCCTTTCTTCCTGAGTTGCCTTTGGTCACGGTGTTTATCACAGCAATAGAAAGCAAACTAGAACACATACATGATAAGTTTAACCCCAGATAACCAATGTCAAGACATCCTGGGGTAGATATAGTGCCTTACACCAGCACTTACAAAGTCTGGTGCAGAAGGATCCCTGTGAATGTGAGATCAGTCTAGACTATGAAAGAGCCAAGGAACCATACCAGTGCCATGACAGGCTCCTAATAGCCCTGCCAGGGATCAGGCCTGTTTCATTTTATTGGAACTGAACAAGCAGTTCTTGGAAAGACCACAACTTAGGGGGATCCAATCAGTGAGCCTTATTCAAGCTTGAGCTTGCAAAAGATAGCTTCTTCCACCCTGCTGCTGGGAAGTCCTTAACTACTAAACCACCAACCAATCCTATAGTAACCCATAAACTTTATGTCTAAACCCACCAATCAGTCCCCAGACTAACTTCCCCTCCCTGGAACTCCCCTAATCTTACTTAAAAGGAGCCTGTGAGCTTTCTGTCAGCTCATTTGCTGAATGGTTGACCCCGTGCATGCATGGAAATGATTGCATACGTGACTAGTGGTCTTTTTGTGGGTCTTCTCGCAGCCCCTAACAATGATAGACTGAGTTTGTATCTCAAAAATAAACCACAAAAAAGATATTCTAATTAAGATGTTGGATTTATTTTGTGTTATATTTTATTTAGTGTGCATGTGTGCCATGCCCCAGTATGGAAGTCTGAGAACAACTTGTGGGATCGATTTTCTCCTTCCATAGTGTAGGTCCTGGGTATCAAACTCAGGTCACCAGGCTTGGCCCCAGGTAAATTTACCCACTGTGCCATCTAATTGGTCCAAATTATTGGATTTTAAAGAAACGGGAAAAGGTAGCCAGCGTGTGTGTGTGTGTGTGTGTGTGTGTGTGTGTGTGTGTGTGTGTGTGTGTGTCTGTGTGTTTATAGATACTTGTCACATTTTACAATGGAATAAAAGTTAGACCATATCAACTTTTTGAGCCCCCCCACCAAGATGTAGGATATCTTTGGGTTTGGTTGTTTCTTTCTTTTGGTGCTGGGAACAAAACCCAGGCATGTGTGTGCTAGGCAAACCTCTACCACTCACTGAGCTACACCCTCTGCTGGTCCTTCAGCCTTTTTGACAAGAATACTTAAGGCGTAGGGAAAAGAAAAGCTGGACATGATGACCCATCCCTGTAAGGCCAGTCCTCGGGAAGCAAAAGCAGGAATATTGCCACAGTTTGATGACATAACTTATACCAACCAAACTTTCCATCTAGTATAATCAATTTGTGCCAGTTAGGCAGGGTGTGGTGGTGTGCTTAGGAATCTAATGCAGGAGGATGATGAGTCCCAAGTCATCCTGGGCTACATAGGGAATTGTAGGCCACATAGAGAGACCCTGTATCAAAAAAAAAAAAAAAAAAAAAAAAAAGTGAAGAGTGGAGTTGTGAAAAACTTGAGGAACTCTATTGCTATGAACAATTCCTATTTGAGCATTTGCTGACCAAACTCCTGAGAGACATCAAAGTCGAGTCTGGCAGATAGTAACTCAAATCTCATTTGCTGTGATTACTGCAGCCACACAGGACTGCTAATAATCAGCAGACTAAGTATGGATATAGCAGGAAAGTTTTTCACCTGCAGTATTAAGTAAATACCATATGAGCTGCAGCTAAACAGAATAGTGTCATTGAAAGGAGGATTCTTGGTATAGGGCAAAGGGAGATGTGCATGATAATGTAGGGATTTAGGCAGAGCTTGTGTCAGCACTAACTGAGTAATCTTGTTTTGGGGAGAAATCCCATGTCTGTCTACAGAGCAAGTATTTCCTTGACCCTCATGAGTGGCACAGTGCAGAAACAGTTTTCAGTTATTTTAGAGAAATGGCCAATTACAAATGTGCGGGGTTACCCTGGAACACACCAATAATCCAGGGACATCAAAGATTAGAGTCACCAACATAGAGAGGAGCCTGTCTGCTCATCAAAGATGGGGTGCCCCGAGCAATGACTAGGGTTTTATATACAACCAAATAAACACTTAACCATGTTTAAATCCAGGTGTTCATAATGACACCAAAGCAATTGTTCACTTTGGAAGATGCTAGAAAGACCACACCTTATTTCTTAGAATTTACTTATTTTTTTATTTATGCATGTGAGCCTGAGTTATGCATATGCACCATGTGTATGCAGAAGGCCACAGAGGCCAGAAGAGGCTATCCGATCCCCTGGAACTGTAGTTCCAGACCGTTGTGAGGTGGCATGTGGGAGCTGGGAACTGAAATCACCCCCTGTGGAAGAGGAGTGAAAGAGCAGTTAACCACTGAGCAATTTCTATAGTCATCTTCTGGGCTTTTAAGAAGATTTCAACACTTAGAAGTATGTGTAAGCTTCCCTTTATGGAAATATTCCCCAAAATAAATTAGAAGGACAGAATTGGAACTTCACTGCTTTGCAGCCTCTGATGAACTAAAGATCTAAGCAATGAGCATCAACAGATACTGGCAACACAATTTATATAATGGTTTGACCAAAAAAAAATTTATGAAGAAGTAATTAAAATGTGAATAATAGGCTGGAGAGATGGCTCAGCAGTTAAGAGCACTGGCTGCTCTTCCAGAGGACCCAGCAACCATAGACAGTCCACAAGCATCTATAACTCCTGTTCCAGGGGATCTGACACCAGGCATGCGCATTGTACACAAACATGCATGCAGCCAAACACCAAAACACACAAATTTTTTTAAAAAATAAAACACACATATCGGAGACTGACAAAGCATCCAGGTTGGACTACAAATATGCTTGAAATAACCAAAAAGAAAAAAGACAACATCCAACCCCCCACCAAGAGAATCCTCACACTGTATTGAACACCTGTCATCAATTAGGAGGCTGGTAACCAGTTCACACTGGATCTGCACAAAGACCTCCAGGCCACCAGAGCAACATAATGATACCTGGTGAAAAACAACAAACGAACAAACAAAAACTATAAACCAGCCCTAGAGAGATGGCTCAGCAACTCAGAGCACTTACTAAGGACCCAAGATCAGTTCCCAGAACCCACATCGTGGCTCACAGTCCCAGGGGATCTGATGCCCTCTTCCAGCCTCCTGGGACTCTTGCACACCGTTTGTGCACATAAACTCACAGATATATACACACATCATAAATATTTTTAAAACATAAAAATTACCCTGCAAGAGGGAAGCCAGCCAAATTCCACTGTGAATGCTACTTAATCCCAAAGATGTAGAGGAAGATAGTTCGTTTTTAAAAGGGCAAGGCTATATTTTTGAGAGGTTCACTTGCAACATAAACAGAAAACATAAACATTTAGGAAGCAACTACAGTGAATGTCAAGCTGCAGTTACTCTGAAGAAAATGGAGGCTACTCTTCAGCACATGAAGGATTTCTGGGGTATCTAGCAGGACTCTCTGTGATGATGTTTTGAAGGCTGTTTCATAACTCATTAACTTGTGGGTTTGTTTCATGCTATGTTTCTATAATGCTTAAACAAAAACAGACCATTAGAAACAGGCCGGAGATGGTTGGTAAATCCACAAGTAGTGTGTTTCTGTGCACCTAGGGCCTGGGTGCCTGGCCAGGGCAGACATTCGCTGAGTGCTTTGTTGAGTGAGTAAATGAGTTTGAAGACATTCCAACTCACCCAGGTTGAATCAGCATCTGGGCTGCCTCCAGCTAAAAGTGCATCTAGGCTCCTCCAGGTGTAGCAGCCAGCATCATCCTGCCCTACTTCACCTGTCTCACCGAAGGAGTGACTTCCCAGAATGCATGAATGAGTGTTGTGGCATCCCGGCTCCCAACACTAGTCTTGATCCACAGGTACTTCTCCCACACCCCTTCTCACAGAACAGCCTTTTCCTTTACAGACAAAACTCCCTCATCCCTCATCTCACCCATTGGCCATTACCAAATGAAAGACTTTTTTAGGACCTCATTCCCATTAAAGATGGTGTGTGTGTGTGTGTGTGTGTGTGTGTGTGTGTGTGTGTGCGTGTGTGTAAAATGACAGGGCCTTGTGGGGGTATATTATTTATGATTTAATAAAGCCACTGGAGATCAAAATGCAAAGCTAGGCACAGCCATAAAACCAGGCAGTCATGGCAGACAGATCTGTTAGTTCAAGGCCACACTGAGCTACACGAAATTGAAACAGCTCACACACAAAGGAGATCTTGGCACTTGGGACCACACTCCTTTAATCCCAGCACTAGGTTGGTAGAGACAGGAGTGATATAGCTGGATGGAGAGAGGAATATAAGGCAGGAGGAGACAGCAACTCAGGGTATTGCAGTCTGAGGCTTGCTGGAGAGCAGTGCAGTCTGTATTGTACTCTGAGGATTCATGGAGCCAGGATTGCCATTTCAGCCTGAGGTAGAGGTAAGAGCCAGAGGCTGGCTGCTTTGCTTTTCTCATCTTCAGTTTGAACCCAACATCTGTCTCTGGGTTTTTATTATTCGTGTTCCAGGGTCTCATGTAGCTGAGGCTGGCTTCTTCCTCACTAGCCAATCATGACCCTGAACTCATGACTCTGCTGCCTCTACCTCCCTTGGAGGTGGAGATGGGGTTGCAGGCACACACTGCCTCATTCTTGCAGGCTGTTTAAATAACTGCTTATTCCCTCTCATCTTGTGTGTCAATGTTCTCACTAAAATCTTCTGGACAATTGCATCTTGTCCAGATTAAAATCTCCACCCTCTAGAGGCTCTGGGTCTTTTGCTATATCCCCTAAACCAGTGGTTCTCAACCTGTGGGCTGAGACCCTTTTGGGGGCCATTCAACCCTTTCACAGGGGTCACCTGAGACCATCGGAAGACACGCACTTATATTACAATTCATAACGGTAGCAAAATTACAGTTATGAAGTAGCAACAAAAATAATTTTATGGTTGGGGTCGCCACACCATGGCGAACTATATTGAAGGGTTGCAGCACTGGGGGGCGGGGATTGAGAACCACCGCTCGGGGGCTTTTCGCTGCCATCACCATTTCACTCTCTGACCAGCCTCAACCATGTTGGACTGCTTTATGGACCTTGCCCTCCCACTCCAACTTACGCCATGTTTCCCCGAAATTTGAGGGAACAATGTACCCAGGGTTCCTCTCGAAGCCTTCCTGGGGATATTCAAGTAAAAGTCTGGGTTCCATCCTCACAATCTCCTGCCCCCCTCCCGTTACCCAGAATGTCAGTTCCTTGGTCCTTCCATTTTCCCCACCCGTGGGCCTTCCAGGCTCTCCTTTTGCAACACCCACCCTAGATTTCAGGACAAGCATATTCCCTTCTTGACCTCCCCTCCTATTAGGACTGTGGCGGAGTCATGGCCACCTGTCAGGCCTTGTTTTCAAGCTTAGCCCCTTCAGAATCCGTTTCAAACTTCCTTGTCACCTCAGCCTCTTGGTTCACTGAGAAAATGAACTCCAACAGGCCAGAGCGCCAACCCTAGCCCCAAATGACACCTTTCTACCCCCACGTCTGCACTTTGGGCTGACTCCTACCCCTACAGAGCAATCCTCTCTCCCACACTCTCCTCTTGGCCACAGCTGTGAGCCTTGGAGAAATGCATGCATTTTGAGACTCCATTGCCTCCTCTGGGTAACACACAGGTTCTCATCCTCTTCCGGTCATGGGTCTCCTCAGCAGGCCCTGAAGGAACCCTAGCCCTTCATTCTCCCTCTCTGCCAGAAGATAGATAACCTCTCCATCACCAACATCTCTTTCTCAGAACAAACCCCACTTTGGCTGTTTCCCAGTACTCCCCCCCAACTTCACCGGCGGCCTCCTCATTCCCAAACCAAGACAACACATTTTTTCCGACCCCTTAACGCTGGACTTCTGTCCTCATCCTTGACTTCCATAGCGCCACACTTGAAGTTCTCTCAAGAGCTGGCAGACTTCTGTCCTCTCGCCTCTGGCTGGCCTTTATAGCAAATGTCTTCCAGCCTCCCCTGGTGCCGCTCTCTTCACACGGTGTAGTCACACTGGGCAGGCCCATCTACACTTCTGATTGCAACTATAACCTATGTGCTGCTGTCCATGACCCACATCTTTCAATCTCCCACATACGAGCTCATCATAAAATTCTCTTGACATTTCTTAGTGCCACTCTATCTTTTACCCCCAAACCAGTTACCAAGTGTCCCAAGCATTGACTGCCCTCCCTCTCCTCTACCACCCTGTCCTCAATTTGGGCCGTATTTGCAGTTCCCTCTTGTCCAGACTGTCTCCTCTTTAAACTGTGTTTCAAATGGTAGCTTTGGCAGCCCATGCACTACACTTAAGGCAATGCAGAGATGAGCACGGCCCCTGTTGTGAAGTTGTAAAGTATTCCATCCTTGAATCCGACCAGTGACTCAGTGCAATGAACATTTTCAGGTAAAGCTGATTGGATGAAAGGGTGTACCTCGTGACCCACTGTGGCTCCCAAGGCCACCAGGATGAAAGAAGAGGTGCTGGGAAAGTGGAAAGATGGAGAATCAAAGAGGTTCTTTTATTTGTTTGATCTGTTGTTTGTTTGCTTGCTTATTTTGGTTTGATTCTTTAAAATTTTCTCTTGAGGGCTCCACAGGGGTGATGGGATTATATGGAGGGACTGGGGGGGGGGGTGAGCAGAATTAGGGTGCATCCAAATTAGGGTGAAATCCCAAAGATTCAATACAGAAATTATATTTCCAAACGATTTATCTGTTTGTTTGTGTATTGGGGATGTGCCACAGTGCACACATGGAGGTCGCATGACAGCTTTGGGGACTTGGCTCTCTCCTTCTACTGTGCCGGTTCTAGGGAGCCAACTCAGGTCCCCAGACTTGACTACAAGTACCTCTCCCACAGAGCCATCTCTCAAGTCAAAACCTGTTTTCTTTTTTAAAATTTACTTCTTATCATTTTTTTCAAAAACATTTATTTTTATGTGCATTTGTATTTTGTGTATGTCTGGGTGAGGTTGTCAGACCCCTACAGACAGTTGTAAGATGTCTTGTGGGTGCTAGGAATTGAACCCAGGTCCTCTGGAAGAGCAACCACTGTTCTTAACTGTTGATCCACTCTCTGACCCCTATTTTTTTATTTTAAAAATATTTTTAAATTTACTTTTTAATTTATTATTTTGTGGGTATGTTTTGCCTGCATGTATGTGTCTGATGCTCTTGGAGGCCAGCAGAGGGCGTCCTATCCCCTAGAACTGGAGTTACAGATGGCTGGTTGTGAGCAGCTGTGTGTGTGTGTGTGTGTGTGTGTGTGTGTGTGTGTGTGTGTGTGTGTACTGGGAATTGAACCTGGGTCCTCTGAAAGGGCAGCCGGTTCTCTTAACCACTGAGCCCTCTCTCTAGCCTCCCAAGCTATTTCTTTTTGATACAGTCATGATTACAACCAAAATAATCTCCTGGAAATGTGAGCTCTGCTTAAGATACTTCTTAGTAAGTAAGTTAGTAAGACATGGTAGCTGTGGTGGCTTGGGTGACATGTCCCTTATTAGTCTCAGGTATTTGATTGAGTACGTGATCCCCAGTTGGTGGCAGTTTGGAGAAGATATAGGGGGTCGATGAAAGCTTCAAAAAACTCCATGCCATTATGTCTGTGTTCTGTGTCCAGCTTGCAACTCAAGATCTAAGTCCCTAGACACTGCTCTGGACTCCCGCCCCCTGCTACTTCTGCCCCATCATCACCAACGCTACCCTCTGGAACCATAAGCCCGAGACACACGCTTTCTTCTATAAGTTACCTGGATCCCACTGTGCTATCACAGCAATGGCAAAGTAAGTAATACCTTGGCCTGCACCTATAATCCTAGCACTTAGGAGCTGAGGTAGGAAGGTTGCTTTGAGCTCAATCTAGCCTTGGCTACACACCAGGACCTTATCTCAAAAACAAACAACTCCTGCCAGGGGTGGTAGCGCACACCTTTAATTTCTGTACTTGAGAGGCAGAGGCAAGGGCAAGCAGATCTCTGAGTTCTAGGCCAGCATGGTTGGTCCACATAGTGAGTTCCAGGCCAACCAGGCCTACTCAAGTAGATCCTGGTCTACCTGCCTCCCCATAATTAAGCATTAATTGCTCCTTAAGTCTGAGCTTTTTCAGACCCGTGTTAACACTCTAATCCACTCATTCCACCGGGAGCCATACAAGGTGCCTTCCCTAAGAACACCCACAAATACCTGGCATTTAGCAGATCCCACTGTATTTTGTTATGTGTGCTTGTTGGAATGTGTGATCCACTGTGCTTAACAGCTTACACACATTCCCCCTCACCTTACCACTTCCTGCAGCGTGGTTAACATTGGTATTTTTCATCTCTTCAGTGTGGGTGTTTGTTTGCCCCCTTTGTCTAAGGGTTTTTCTAGAAAGATAATCTGACTTCTCTAAGTCCCCACAAGCACACAACCAAGGTAGAGCCTTAGTTGCTGTAGTTGGAGTCCTGAGTGCAGAATGAAGGCTGTGCTACCAGGGGTGTGCACAGGTTGCCACAGCCACCGTCTCCTTTCCCTTGTCACAGAAGCCCAGTTTTATTTGGGTTGGCAACATGCTCAGTTAATTTTTCCAGCCTCTCCATATGTACCAGGTGACTCAGTTCTGTGGCATTTCCAGGCAGCTTCAAATGGCTTATAGACCAAATGACTAGAGCATCAGACGCCACCTTGGACAAAGAGGTATTTAATTAATTTATTGGGTTTTCCGTTTTTTTTTTTTTTAATTCCCTTCCTCCCTCCTTTCCCTTTCCCTTCCTCCCCTCCTCTCTTTCTCTTCATTCCTTTCTCTTTCTTTCTTTCATTTTCCCTCCCTCCCTCCCCCTCTCCTTCCCTCCCTTCCTTTCTTTCTTTGGACATGTTCTCACTACATAGCCCTGGCTGGTCTAGGACTTGCTATATAGACGAAGCTAGTGCCAAACCCACAGAGACTCCCCTGGCTCTTCCTCCTGAGTGCTGGGATTAAAGGCTCATGACACCATGTCTGGCTTTTAACTTTTTTATTCTAATTTTATGTGCAAGGGTGTTTTGCCTCTGTGTATATATGTGCTAGTATCACATGCATGCATTATCCACTGAGACCAGAAGAGGGCATCAGCTCTCCTGGAACAAAAGTTGTAAATGCACATGGATCTTGGGAACTGAACCCAGGTCTTCTACAAGAGAAGCCTGTGCCTACCCCTGCTGAGCCATTCCTTCACCCCCAGCCTGACCTCATGGGCTCTTGAGGAAGGACTCCAGGGCTGAAAGTGACAGTGCAGACAAGACTTGGGCTTCTGCCAGCACCATGGGCCATGCTCTGGAAATACCCAGACTTCTTTCTTTCTTGAGACTAGATCTCTCTATGTAACCTTGTGTGACTGTGATTTTACAATCCTCCTGCCTTAGTCTTCCAAGTGCTGAGATTATAGGCATGCACCATCAGGCCCATTTTTTTTTTTTTTTTTTTTTTTTTTTTTTTAATGCTGTGGTAACAGAAACTGTCATGGTGAGCTTTGGGTTATATCCCACCCGTCCCAGGTCATGATTCAGGAGCAGCAGCCAGCATGGGTGATATAAACTGTGTCTTTATTTGAACATCATTCCACCTGCACTGAAGCTCAAATCCAGCAGCAGCAGAAGGGGTCAGGACCAAAAGAAATGGTACCAAATCGGACAATGAACATCAAGGACACATTCAGACAGAACTTACTAATGGGGTGTAGACAACACCAAGCTATCCTACCACACAGCACAGGTCCTTGGAGGGCTGTCAGAGTCCTGGGGGAGGGCTGGCTCTTCCTGCTCACTTGTCAGGAAAACTCCAGTCCCACCCAAAAGCTAGCTCTGAGCCAGGCAAGAACCCACAGAAGCCTCTTACACCAGAAGGAGCCCCGCCCCTCCAAAAAGAGGGTTTCCCCTTTACACACCAGAGGCTGGAGAAGGCTAGTCCCCTCTGTGCTCAAGTGGGACACTTTAAAAGTCCTGGGCTCTTTCCCTAGAGCTCCACCTGCAAGCTCTCATCTTGGCTCTTGCAGGCCCCAGAACGGTGTCAATCTTCCCGCACATCCTCACGCCCTTGGAAAGGCTTTCCTCCATGCTTCGGTCCTGAGGGGAGAGCTCTACTTGTCACAGCCCCAAGGACCGGCCTAACCAAAGCTTTAGGCCAGAGATTGGGCCATCTCAAGGTTATGGCTGCTTTCTCCACTCTCTGCCAGGAGCAAGGAAGTCAGTGATATGAAAAAACACCAGCACCACCTTCCAGTCACAACTGGCTGAGAGCTTTCAGAGACCTAAAGCCAGGAAGCTCTTGGTTGGTGATCAGATACAGAAATGTTGATCTTCTTAGCCTATCCCCTTCCGAAGGCTTGCACCTGCCCACCTGCCCTAACTGCACCATGTCAACGCCAGCAGATCTGCCAGCACCCCACCTGCATTCTCGGATGAAGCATCCATTCTCCCTGTCCGTACTTCTTCTAAATCTTCAAGACCACCATTTGGTCTCCACTACTACCTCTTCTTCCCCCATGCTACCCTGGGCTCCTGCAGACTTCATCCCACCAACCTGAAACTCCATGATGTACCTCAAAATGCTGGGCAGTAGCTGGTTGGCTGGAGGGGGGATGGGAACAATGTTAGACTACTCCCAAAGGAATTAGTTTCCTTCTTCCTCATCATCTGTATTACCCTGCTGCTAACACACCCTGGCCTGCTCTCTCTCTCTCTCTCTCTCTCTCTCTCTTACACACACACACACACACACACACACACACACACACTCACACGCACAATCCCCTCCACAAAGGAACCGTGCAGCTTGGACCACAGACCTCCAGGCACTTGGCCTCCAATTCTAGTCTGCTCACCAAAGCACAGGGGTCCCCTTGGGCAGGGCTGTCCTTAGGGGAACAGACTCTGAGCTCCCCTCCCCAGCATTTCTCCTTCCCTCTCCCCCTGCCCACGCTCTTCTCTCCATCTCGTTGTTCAGTGCAAATTACAACTCCACTGCCCACTTCCTGTACCTCTTCATCCACTGCCCCCTACACCATGGCAGCCCCACTCCAATCCTTCCTTTCTCGCTCCCCCTCACTCCATCACTTGAACTCTCTTCCTCTCTGCAACACTGTCCCTCCCTCATCACGCCTGCCTCCCTTCTCATCTTTACTTCCTGGCCCTGCTCCTCCCCCCCACCCCACCCCCCACCATGTCTCTCTCCCCTCTCCCCTCTGGTTTGACTCTGAGGAACCGCCTCCTGCTCCCTCCTCCTTCACACAAGCCCCCACCCTCCACCCCAGTCCATTCCCAGTACCTTGGCCGCCTGCCAAGGAAGACAGCTCCAATGCTGTGGCTCCAGGAAGGGACTAGTGTGGGGACACAAGGGCAGTGACCAAATCTTGGGAGGGGGTATCTGTCCTGGAGGAAAGAGGGGAAAGGCAGAGATGGGGTCTGGAAAATTGCAGGAATCCTTCCTGGAACCAGCATCAGACTCCAATTAAGGTCCTGATGGGGCAGCCTTGGGCATGGGTCTTGCTCAGGGATCCTCTCAGCTCCAAGGCCTATGAAAATGAACACAAGGACAGCAAATCTGTGGACTAGTCACCCTTCCAACTCTGGCTGAGGCCCACAGGGGACACACAGAACTGATATGCCTCCTGTGAAGCCTAAAAGGGGCACACACTCCTCAACACAGGGACCAGGCAGCAGGCCATATCCTAGGAAACATTGTACTAGATGAAGCTAGTCTGCCATCCCTCCACTGGGGACAGAAGGCTTGTCCATGACTAGAAGGCTCTGCCACCAGATAAGGTATAAGGTAACCAAGGTTGGTCAAAAAAAAAAAAAAAAAAAAAAAAAAAAACCACCTGGGATCTCCCTCATTTTCTCTCTGCTAAGGGGGAGGGAGTAACCCCCTGCTGGGAGAAGAAGAGAGATCTTCTCATCTGCCCCTCCCTAACACGCGCACACACACGCACATGCACACACACGCACACACATGCGCACGCGCACGCACGCGCACACACACACACGCACACACACACACCTCAGCTCCAAGCACTGCCCATAAGGTTGCAGACCTTGGGCGTATCGCAAGGCGAGAAGTGGGCGAGGAGAAGAAAGAGTCAGGGACAGGGTAACAGGGCCTGGGGTGGGGACAGGGGTACCCTGTTCAGAGGTGGCCTGCAAGTTCAAGTTAGGCAGAAAAGTATCAAAGACGCAAGACAGTCTCTGCCCTTGGCAGATGTCCGAGGTGTGGGAAGTGGAGAAGGAGATAGGCATCCCCTAACTCCACCTCTGAGCCCCTTCTCCACAGTCACCAACCCTGACAATGGGCCCAAGAAGTCTATGCTGTACAAAACAGGCCAGAGTCAAGGGTCCAGTCACTGGTGCGTTATCCCGGTAGAGAAGAGGCCGGGCCAGCCCCAGGCTGAGAAGCTGGCAAACTCTGGCTGCTGCAGTCAGCTGCCTCCTCCCACAGCCTCCAGAGCCTGTGTCTTCCCCTCAGACTCGGTGCTGATGAGGGACTACCAGCAGTGGGGAGGAAGACCCTGTCCTTTCCCCCTCAGCGCGGCTCAGATTCCTTTGAGAACTGGGTGCAGGCTTGAATGAGGGAGTCAGAAGAGGCCCCGTGGGTGGGGCTGGTGGCACCTGGAGCTTTGTGGCAGATGTGGTGGGACCATCATCAGCAAATAAAAAGAAAGTAGGAAAAAGTCTGGCCCTCCTGGGGCAGGGTCTCTTTAGGAGACCAGGACTGGGAGGCAAGAACACAGCAGGCAGCCTTCTAGACTGAAGGGGTCTGAGGAGCCTGCACTGCAAAGCTCCTTCCCCTGGGGACCCTCAGGGACCTCCAGCTAGTCTACACAGGAGAGAAGGAAACTGAAGGACCAGAGAGGGAGACCCAGGCCCCCTTAGGTCAAATGGAGGCAGGGCCACAAACAAGCTCTCGAGGGATCTCAGGGCCCCTGCCTTCTGCCAGGCTGCCACCCAGCTCCCGCCTCTCTTCAAAGCCTGGAGTTGTGTGCAGTCTGTCAGAGATTGGGGTCTGGAGCTTGACCACAAGAAGGAGAGGGCAGCAGACAGAATATGCTGAGGTCGGGCCAACTCCTGGGCTACAATCCTGGCTTTCAAGGTCCCTGTGTATGAGCAACAGGGCATGGCAGGACTCCCCATCCTGAGACATCTCCTCCTGGCCGCAACACAGAACTTACTGTAGTACCCACAAAATCTAAGGAAGAGAGGGAGGGAGGGAGAGAGAGAGAGAGAATGTTAGAGACTGTCACAGCTGCCCCCTCAGCCACCCCCCAAGACAGTAGTGGGCAGGAAATGACTACAACCAAGTTGTTGGCTGGCAGGCCAGCCTTGAACACACCATTCAGCCTTCTAATTCACAGGGTCACTTTGAAGGGTCAAAGGAGATGCAAGCACTTGGCACATAGCAAATGGTAGTGGCTTCGTTTTGTTTTTACTTTGGCTCAGAATTGAACTATAAAGTTCACCTTTACCCACAAGTGAAGGATGGAGATTGTTTGACATTGAAGGAAGCATATTACTTTCCATAACATTGGGGGGGGGGGAGTTTTAAAGACAGGGTCTTTTATAGCTCACACTGCCTTTGAGCTTACAAGGTAGCAGAGGCTAGCCTTGACTTCCTGATTCTCCTGCCTCTGCCTCCAGATTATGGAGATTACAGGTGTACACCACCATGATTGGCTTCCCATGTTTAAGATGAGTTGTAGTGGCTTGCCACAGGTTTGGGGACAGTGAGTTCTAGGGTATTCTAGTCTACCCTGCAAGGCCATGTCTTTAAAGTAAATGAACTTGTGAGAGAATCATCTGGAGTCAGGAGAGAGACACTGGGTGGACCATTCACTGCTGGTTATATCCATCCATACCCAGGGAGCTTCAGAGAGGCAACAAACAGGCTTGTTCTTGCCCTTTTGGAAATGGCCACCAGGGGGGCAGGTTCTGACCTCAAACCAAGACTGAAGAACCGACCCATTGGGAGGGATCTGTTGGAGTTTTAAAGGTCAGATTAGCAGAGTGTCCTACGGTAATGAAAAGGGGACAGGAAAGTCCTGGCCTGGCTGGGCTGAGACAGGTCGTGTAAGTGTGGGGGAAGAGCTTTGGCTCTGGACTTGAACCTTCATTCAGGTCCTGACTGCATTTAGAGGGCTTTGGGTACGCTCCCCAGCTCTCTGCGCCCATCCACGGGACTTGTATTCTCATCTGTAAAACAGTGGTGGTAATGCCTGCCTGCAGAGGCCTGTGAGAGCTGATGACTTTGAGCCAAGTGCCAGCTCCTGCTGGCCACTTTGCAGGCACAAACTTTCCCCTCACATGACAGTTCTGGGAGTCGGATCTGTTCTTATCACCCTGTGCATGAAGTGTGGGAAACTGAAACTCGAGGTAATTTCTAGGCTTAGCCTGCTCCCATTACAATCTGTGTTTACCAGCCAAGAATCCAAGCACAACAATGGGTTCCTGCCAGATGAGTCGATACACGGTTATATGCATTGCCTCATTTAATCCCATTGTATGGTGAGCCAAAACTCCAAGAAAACACTAATGAGTGGAAAACCTCAACATAGGTCTGACTGTGGAAACTACTACTGTGGATCTCAGTCTAAGGACTGTGTGCCCATACACACACACACACACACACACACACACACACACACTGTCACATCTCTCTAGCACTAGGGATAGGCAAACACCAGGTCAGAAGACCCTGCTTGGCTTCAGCCCTTGATTATCTGGCACTGTCATTATATTTCACGTCTGGAAACCCCAAGAAGACACTTACACCTGTGTGTGTGGCTCAGGATGGCCTTGAACTCATGATCCTCCTACTCCAGCCTCAAGAGAACCATTGAGTTTTGCTTGTATGTACAGCTGTGTGAACATGCCAGATGCCCTGGAGTTACAGACAGTTGTGAACTATCATGTGAGTGCCGGGAATTGAACCTGGGTCCTTTGGAAGAACAGCCAGCCACTGAGCCATCTTAACCACTGAGCCATCTCTCCAGCCCATTTCTTTTTTCTTTTTTCTTTTTTCTTTTTTCTTTTTTCTTTTTTTAATTGAATGAATTTTATTATTTATGTTTGTGTGTGAAAGTGAGGGCGTGTGGAGGTCAGAGTGCAGTTCTGGACATCAAACTTAGGTCATGAGTCTTCAAAGCAGTCCATCTCAATGGCCCTAAATTGTTTCTTTATTGTAGTTTACTGTCATTGATATAGACAATATGGAATATACCAATTATGCAGCATAGTGTAATAATTTGTGAATGAACACTAGTTCATGTCAAAACTGTAGCTGTTGTAATTTGCATATATTACAAGCTCTGATCTCATGTCCAGATTCCTCCCCTTCAGACCCAATCCAATAACCACCCCTACATTATGTATTTATCATTCCTTTTTAAAGGTTATTGTTAGTTTTGTATTTATGTGCATGCATGTGTTAGTGTAAGCCACATGTGTTCAAACAAATAACCACGTCAGCCAGAAGGGAGCTTTGGCTCCTCAGGGGATGGAGTCACAAGCAGTTATAAGCTGCCCAACATGGCTGCTGGGAAACAAACTCAAGAGCTCTGTAAGAACTTCAAGGGCTTTTAACCACTTCCTTTGTTTTTAATAAATAAATTTATTATAATCTGAATATATTGTTTTATACATTATTAAATATATCACAAATGCATTGTATTATACAAATATAAAATATATCATAAATATTAAATGTTAATGAATTATTAAATATTGTATACAATACTTAATATTTCATTTGTTTAATAATACATTATTTTAAATAATATATTTTAATACTAAATAATAACTTAAATATATATTAAACCTGGTGTGTTGGTACAAGCCTGTAACCTGAACACTTGAAGATTACAGTCAGGAATAATAAAGTTATCTTAGTTATATACTGAGTGGAAGGCCAGCTTGAACTATGTGTGATGCTGTCTCTATCTAAACAACAACAAAAACCACGTTGGGAATGGTGGCCCACACCTGCAATCCAAGTACTTAGGAGACTGAGGCAGGAGGAGCTGTTAGTTTCAAGTCAGCCTGGTATAGAGTTAGACCCTATCTCCATTTTTAAATTTCGTTTAAGCTATACATTCCTTAGTTTTGCTTGGTTTAGGGCTTAATAAACACCATGCTCTGTCACTTCTGAGCTTTTTCCCTCTGTGTTTTCAGCCACCTCTATTCCCTGACTCCACAGCTGTGAGTGTGTGGGGGGTATGTATAAGCTAGAGGACAATTTTCCAGATTCTCCTCCCCCCATGTGGGTTCTCTTCCTGGGGATCAAACTCAGGTCATTAAGCTTGGTAGCAAGTGCCTGTTGAGCCATCTTAATGGCTCCTCTGTGTACCCTTTTAAATCGTTTCAATTTTTTTTAAGTGTATTAGTGTTTTTGCTTGAGTATGTGCACCATGTGTGCAGTGCCAGAGGAGGCCAGAAGAGGGCATTGGATGCCCTGGAACTGGAGTTAAAGACGATTATGTGGCCTCATGTGGGTGGGAATCAGCCCAGCTCCTCTGGAAGAGCAGCCAATGCTCTTAACAGCCAAGCCGTCTCTCCAGCTCCCTGGGTGTAATTTTTGCTTCGCTTTTAGAATTCTGTGTACATTGACCTGCCACTACACCAACCAGGCCTTCCTTGTCCTCAGGCATAGGCGCTTACCTTTGTTCTCCTGTTTGAGCTCCTCCTGCAGCAGGTCGGTCTGCCGGTTGCCCAGCACGAAGGCAAGGAAAGACAGGATGAGCGCATTGAGGATTCCGATGATGGCCAGAATGTACGCCCAGCGCACTGAACAGTCCCCCAGGGAGTACTTCCCCGTCTTGGCCCCGCACATGTCCCGGATAGTCTCGGCATCCCAGCCATCAGGGAAGATCATGCAGCCCAAGACGAGGCACAGGGCTGGGCATGGAGCGGGCCCACACCGAAGTCGGGTCAGGAAGAAAGAGAAGGAAGGCATTATTACTCCCTAGAATGGAGGAGGGGGGTGGGGCTGAGTCCTGAGAATTCCCCCAGCCCCATCTAGCAATCTGAACCCTTGGTAACTACTTTTTAATCATTGGGAGATAGACATTGACCTGAAGAAACAGAAACTGCGGCCCTCGACCCCTCCTGCCTTACCCAGCCTTACTACAACCACTGACATCCTCTGGTTCCTTTTATTGTCACCCAACCTCATCACTTTAGTTTTTAAGATTTTGGCTTTGGTTTGGCTTTTTTTTTTTTTTTTTTTTTTTTTTTTGTTATTTCTTCAACAGTGGTTCATTGACAATCACTTTGCATTCGTTCAAAGATGCTAGGCACACAGCAAAGAGTGACAGTGAGTCTTCCATAGTTTCTCTCCCTCCAGCTGTGACTGGGAGGTGTGAGGTACCTGGCTAGTTCCTTCTGTAGAATGAGGACCATGGTGCTTTCGAGACATTTAGCGAGATGCCAACCAGGCCATTCATTGCGGAGGGCCTACTGTGTGCTGGGAACTAGAGCAGAGCTCAGGGAGGCACTTGGATCTGTGTCTCTTGGAGCTTGGGTAGGAGAGAAGAGGGCTGCAGTACAGTGTTAAGAACTCAAATGCTGGCCCAACTCTGCAAGATTTGTGAGCACCAATTCCTTTATCTTGTGCTTATTTCCAAATCTGTAAAATGGGGGGTGGTTAAGAGTATCATCAAATGACTGTAAAGATGGCAGGGAGCTTCAAAGTGCTCTGCAAAGTAACTCCCATAGAATGTTAGCAGTTGATATCAAAATTAGTCATAACAAACACTGGCTGCTCTTGCAGAGCATCTGGGTTCATCTCCCAGCACCGACTTGGCAGTTAGCAAGTCTATTACATGGATTCCAGGAGATCTGACACCCTCTTCTGGCCTCTGTAGGAACTGCACACATGTGGTGCACATAATATACGTGCAGGCAAAACATTCATACACATAAAATAAAATAACTCAGGGCCATCGTTAGCTACACAGTTACAAAATCAGTTTGGCCAACATGACACCATCTCAAAAACAAAACAAAACACAAACCCTAGTCACTGCAAAAAAATAAATACACAAATAAGGAAATAATGTAATAGGTTTCAGGTGAGGTGAGACAGATAAAAGCAGAAAGGGTGGGTCAAGATGGTCCTGTTAAATAGCTCTCCAATCCACCCACTTGGGTTAATCTACCAAGCTCTCTCCAATCACCAGCCTAGTCTGGGAGGGGTGGGGCAAGTCGAACCAATCATCTCCCTGAATTCCTTTGGAATTCCTTAGGTTGACTATGAGAGTGGCACAGGCCCCATAGCAGGCCAATCAGAGGCTTCAAGCTCAGTGGGCAACTGGGAAGACTTGGTCTGCTCATTTCCACCAGGGGTCTGCAGCTTGCACAGAGCTTGTGTGACCCTTGACTCCTCCAGGCCCAATATTAGATGACAAGGTATGGCTGTTCTCAGTTCTGTCACAATATGTGGTCCATCCAGTCCCCACAGTGGGAGGGACAAGAGCTTTGAGAGTCCTTCCCATTACAAGGGAGCGCCTCCTAAGCTCCAGGCCCCTCCCTCCCCAGAGTTCTGTAACTTGGATTCCATCCCACAGCCATCTCCATGTCTGAGGTAATGTCCCCAACAACATGGTCATCAATCTCTCATTGTACTAGAGCTGCCTTCACTCTCCAAGACAGTAACCCCTCCTCCCACCTCTATGGACATAAGAGAAATGTCCTGCTCTGTGACAGAACCAAGCCAGGAAAGCTAGAGAATCAAACAGTCTGAAGATACAGTTTGGCACACAGATAGAGACTCAAGTACAGACTGGGGTTGGGGGTGGGGCAGGCAATGGGAGCTGGAGCTTAACCATGAAGGCTTCAGCCCCCCCCCCATGGCATTCAAATTCTAGTGTTAGATATTGTCGAAACCAAAACGTAGGCATGGGACTAAGCCCTTGGGTGCTCTATCATTGATATGGAGGGAGGAGGATAAGAGGAGGAAAAAGAGAAGGAAGAAGGGGAGGAGACTTTAATGTCTGTCTTCCTACATGCCCTTGATTTGTCTCTCCATCCTTGGGCTCAGCCACTCCAGCAAAAGGCAGGGGTGCGGTTAGAAACTGGCAGGGGACAAACGTACACACCATCCCTTCAGCTGCTTCCCAGCCCTCCTCTCCCTAGGTGCCAGAGTGGCTGGCCTCACTGTAGTCTGTTTTTGCTTGCTCCTGGTGCATCCTCGTCTCCATGGAAACCGCTCCTGTATCCCAGGGCTCCAGCTTCCTCCCCCTTCCCAACGCGGGCACTGAGACCTCACTGAGATTTTCTTCCCTATGCTTTCCAGTTCCTCTCTCTCTCTCTCTCTCTCTCTCTCTCTCTCTCTCTCCCTTCCCCCTCTCTCTGTTTCTCTCCCTCTCTCCCTCTCTGTCTCTGTCTCACACACACTTCTCTCTCATTTCTCTCAGCCAGTCCCTCTAATTCCCTCTTTTCTTCTGCCTTTGTCTCCATCTTTTCCTTCCCTTTCTCCCCCATTCCTCCCTATTGTGCTCAAGTCTGAGCTTCAACTCTCCTTTCCTTCTTTTAGTTAACATTTGACCTTTCTATTTCTTCTTTTTTCTTCTATCTCATTCCCTCACCCTTCTCTCTCTCCCTCTACCTCTCTCTGTCCTTTCTCTCCTTTTGAATACTTCACAAATACATTTCTGAGATCCTTGACCACACACCAGGCCCACAGCAGCACTAGGTCATAGACACTGGCAGGCATGATGTCTGTCTTCATCATGAAGGGAAGTATAACATCAGCTCATCTCACTGATTGTCATATATGTGAAGGGCTGTCTCAAAGGAAACAGACTGGGAGCAGAGGTCAGAGCATCAGGAGCAACAGGAGGATGCTGAGACAACCTCCCTGCCTCCTTGGCTCGGGAGAGCATCAGATGGTGGCTTTGAGGCCTCAGAGGCTTCTCAAGAAATGGGAGAGAACAAGAAGTTAAACCACTTGAAAAAGCCCAGGCTGAGGGGCTGGAGAGATGGCTCAGAAGTTAAGAGCACTGGCTGCTCTTCCAGAGGTTCTGAGTTCAATTCCCAGCAACCATATGGTGGTTCACAACCATTTATAATGAGATCTGATTGCAGGCATACATGCAGGCAGAACATTGTATACATAATAAATAAATCTTTTGAGAGAGAGAGAGAGAGAGAGAGAGAGAGAGAGAGAGAGAGAGAGAGAGAGAGAGAGAGAGAGAGGCCAGGCTGAGATGGGTTTTCTTGAGTCTGGAGGAAGAGAAGTGACTGGAATAGGTTAGCCTCACCCAAGGCTCTCAACCTTCTGGGGATGGCATGGCAGAGACAATGCAGGCGTACCCACCTGTGGGATGAAGGTGAGACCGTGGTCTCTTCTGGAAGTCAGGAGCTGGCTGAAATGCCAGCTCCTCAGAGTCTGATAACCAAGTGCAGGATACAGCATGCTATAAGAGTTCTCGACCTGGGCTTGTCCCCAGGGGCAGGGCAGAGTGTACCGCAAGAGTTCTCTACCTTCAGCCTAGAAACTTCATGGCAGGGACTGCCCTGTCCACCCTGGATGCTTAGCTTCATCCCTGGCTTCCACCCACCAGACCTTAGGGAAAAATACATACTGTTGTTTTAAAAATCCCTCCAAACATTGGCCAGCATCCCGAGAGCAATGATTGCTTACTGAAAACCACTGGTGTAGAGATGGGGGTCCTGGGATACAGTACTCCCATTCATTGACCCTACAGTCTACTGGAATCTTGTGCTGCAGGCAGCCAGGAGGCATTATGACAAATTAAGATTGAGAATATCTGCATGGAGGATAGCTCAATGGTAAAGTGCTTGCAAAAGGCCCTGAGTTCAGTGCTCAGTACTGTAACAACAATAACAACAACAGTAATAAATAGTAATAATGAGCTGTTTTTAACAGTAGCAATTGAATATTGGTATGAGGGCCCACACTTATAATCCCAGTACTGGGGACAATGAGGGAGGGTTATGAATATGAGGCTAGCCTAGATGACATAGCAAGACCTGTGTCCAAAGGTAAATAAATAGCAGTGAGCATTTAACTATATGCTAAAGTTGCTAAACTCCTATATTTTCCAACCTCTCATTTAATCCTATAAAAAAAAATGAAGGGGCTTCGAGATGGTTCCACAGGTAAAGGCACTTACTGTGCGTGCCTGATGACCTAAGATTGATCCCCAGAACCCAAGACAGAAGAGGAAGCTCGGTGGTGGCGCACGCCTTTAGTCTCAGCACTCGGGAGGCAGAGGCAGGTGGATCTCTATAAGTTCAAGATCATCCTGGCCTACAGAGTGAGCTCCAGGACAGGCTCTAACGCTACAGAGGAACCCTGTCTCATAAAACAAAACAACAACGAAGAAAAGAAGAAGGAGGTGGAGAAGGAGAAGAAAAGAAGAAGAAACTGACTCCACAAAGTTGCTCTCTGACCTGCAAAGTCTGTGACATGTGTGTCCACATGTACACATCGTGGGTGCACACGATAATAGTTTTTTTTTTTTTTTTAATCTATGAGGTCAACAAAAACATCACCCTCACTTAGAGGTAAGGGAACTAAGGCTGGGAGGAACTCAGTCTCTTCTTGAATGACACACAGCTGGGAAGCCTGCATTCAGGCCCAGATAGGGACTTCATGCTTATCTTTGGACAGACTCATTTAAAATTATTATTTTTGTTTATTTGTTTTTTCTCTGTGTAGCACTGGCTGTCCTGGAGCTTGCTATGTAGTCCAGGCTGGTCTCGAACTCATAGAGATCCACCTGCCTCTGCCTCCCAAGTGCACTTTAATCTTTTAATTAATTATTTTAATGTAAATGTATGTTTTGCCTACATGTATGTATGTGCACCATTCTATGCAATATCCTTAGAGGTCAGAAGAGGCCATTAGATTCCCTGGAACTGGAATTACAGATGGTTGTGAGCTGCCATGTGGGTGCTGGGAACTGAACCCAGGTCCTCTGCAAGAGCAGCCAGTGCTCTTAGCCATTGAGCTTCCTCTCCAGCCCCTTGGCTATACTTCTTGTTCCTTTTTCTTCATGCTTTCCTCCACCCTGAAGCATGGAATAGAAACATAAGGGGAAGGGATGTTGCAATCATTCAGATAAGGGTCACATTCTAGGAGTGGTGGAGCAGACAGTGAAGGTCACTAGCAACTCCAGATGCTGCTGGGCTGGTTCTGGGCTGCCTAACTCTTGGACATTTGTTTTACCTGAGAGTCTAGAATGAGGGCTGGAGAGATGGCTCAGCAGTTAAGAGTGCTTGCTGCCTTTTCAGAGGACCTGAGTTTGGTTCCCAGAGCCCACATTGGATGTTTACAACTGTCTATAACTCCAGCTCTGAATTGAATGCCTTCCTCTAGCCTCTGTGGGCACGTGTGCACACATGCACACACACACACACACACACACACACACACACACACACACTAGTTCTGGCATATATAACAATGATCTTTCTAACTTACTATCATTTTTACATAGTAAGAGGGAAACTTTTAATTATATGTCACTGGAGAAGTCCCTTCACCTCTCTGAACCTCAGTTTTGTAATCATAGAATGGTGGCATCTACTTCCCAAGGCCACAACATAGACTGAGTGGTTACCAACATCAACTGCAATGTAGAGACATCCCATTGTTTATATAGTGTTCACTCCTTCAAATGTGCTTACTCCTAAATCAATATAGTTGTTTTCTTGAAGCCACATCTAGCTGCAAGAGAGGCTAGAAATTTTTTCTCTTTGACCCTTTCTCTTCCTCCCACTTCTATACATACCTCTCCCCTGGAAATGTACAGAAAAAGGTGCATACAATGGGTTGACCACACTGTCATTTTTAACACAGGTATGCACACATCTATTACAAAGGAACTTGTTATATGAATTATAGTGTGTCCTTGACACTATATATTACTAATTCAATTTACTAATCTGTTTCTAGTTTCTTGGCATAGAGGCTTAAATTACTGGCTTAAATTTTTTTTTCTTAGACTAAGCATATAGCTCAGTGGTAGAATTTCTTAACAAGTGCAAGTCCCCAGGTTCAACCTCTAGCACTGGTTAGTGTTCCAGGGAGCTTGAGAAAAACGGGATCCTGTGGCTGTTGACTGCACTAGCCTCCAGCCAGCTACTGGATCAACTGACCAATGATATTGCTGAGTCAGTCATGTTCTGAGTGATTTCTGGCAGTTGGACTTCTTCTCTTTTCATCATTGTTGTGTTTTAAAACAGGGTCACATATAGCCCAGGCTAGCCTCAGACTCACTATGTAGCCAAGTGTAGCCTTGAACTCCTAACTCCATTGCTTCTACTTCCTAACTGTTGTTAATACAGACATGCAAGACCAAGCCCATTTCATCTACTTACTGATAATTCTTTCTTTATAGTTGAAGTGGGTTTCTCCATAGACAATCCACACAGGTGGTCATGTGTTTTTCACCCATTCTAATGATGGTTTTAATTGACACCCAGCATGATTGCCAATGTTGTTAGACTCATCCCTACTGTGTTTACCATTCTTTCCCATGTGTTGCCCTTGTCGCTGATTCTTTTCAAAAGGTTCACTTATTTTTATTTTATAAATAAAATAATAAAAATGAATCTTTTTTTTTAAAGCCTAAGCCAGGCAGTGGTGGCACATGCCTTTAATCCCAGCACTTAGGAGGCAGAGGAACGTTAATCTCTGAGTTCAAGGCCAGCCTGGTCTACAAAAGCAAGTTCCAGAACAAGCAGGGATACACAGAGAAGTCCTATCTCAAAAAAACAAACAAAGCCTGGTAGTGTTGTATTTGCAATCCAAGCTCCAGGAGAACTGGAGATAGGCAGATTCCTGGGGCTCTCTGGTGAGCTAGCCTAGGCTAATTGGAGATCCCCCCCTAGTCCCAGTGAGATAACTGGTCTCAAAAAAAAATACATGGATAGCTCCTGAGAAATGACGCTTAAAGTTATCTTTAGTTTTTACACCACACACACACACACGCACGCACGCACACACGCACACACACACACACGCAGCTCTTTGTAAGACAGGGCTACTACAAAGAAAGTTCCTCAGTTTTTCCTTGTTTTGAAGTCATGATATTCCCATTTCAGTCCTCGGAGTAGCAGAGATGACAGGCAAATGTCACTGTGCCCACTGTGCTTCTTTTCTTCTTTGTTTTGAAGGATGAGTTCATGCAGTACAAGCCTCCAGGATGGAAGATATACTTGCCGTCCATCCACTGGCCCAGGGTTCAGTCACCAGCACTGAGACAGAAAAGCCTGGGCCGTGCTCACCACATTCCAGGTGATGCTGGCGCCTCCCTTCAGGCACAGTCTTCCTCTATGCATCTTCCTCAGCTTCTCACTTGCTACTTGTCCTCTATTGCTCAAATTCCTCTTAGCCTCCTTTACAGGCTTCTCTGCTGCCTGTCCTTTGATGGATGGTGTCCCAAGATGGTCCCTCTTCTTCTTCCTCTCCTTGTCCCAGGGCAATTTTGTTCGCACAGACCTTCGGCTCCACAACGGACCTTTCCCGTGACTCCAGACCTAAACATCCAGCCATCATTGGGCTCTCCCTCTTGCACACCCTCCCCCCCAGAGGAGCTCATCCTCCTCCGCCACAAACATGGCCCTCCTGCTGCATCTCTCTGAATGCTACTTCAGAGACTCAGCCACCCACAAGGAGGCACCTGCTTTACCCTCCGCCCACAAACAAACCCAGTGGTCTCCCAAATGGGCTCCTCCCGCTTCTGCAGCCTGGCATCTTGCCAGGACAACCACTTTCACATTCACCTCAGCTCTCTGCCTCCCAGGAAGCCTCCACACAATGCACCTTCCCAACCACGGATGCCTGCGATGCTGCAGCCATCCTCCTAAGCCTATGCCTGGCCCTGCTTACTCCCACTTCCAAAAGTGATTGCCATGGCCTGTAGTAAGACCCAACCTCCAAGGCTGAATGCCTAAGGTTCTTGCAAAGCTCCTCCTTCAAACCCCTTCTAACTTTCACTTCCCCTTCCCTCTTCTAGCACAGACAGAGCTTTTGGGGCAAAAATGACTTGCCATGGTCACACAACAATCATTAAAATATCACCAGCATTTACCTAGCCAGTGAGCACACTGTGTCCACAACAACCTTCCAATGGCTCCACAGAGTGCTTGACTATTTGTTACAGTTTAAACATGTTTCCCCAGGATCCATGGATTACAAAATTGATCTGCAATGTTGACAGGGGGACCTTTCAAAGGTGTTCAGGCCTTTACCACAGGTGTTGATCCCCATAGAGGAATTCACTCCCTTCTGCTCCCAGCCCTGAAATGCCTTCTGCATGTTATAGAGCAGCAAGCAAGCCCTTACCAGATGCCAGCCCCTTAGCCTTGTACTTCTAAGCCTCAAGAATCCTTAACCAGCTGGGCACATAGCTCAGTGGTAGAGCATGCTTGCCTAACATGTGTGAGACTCTGGGATCAATCCCTAGCACCATACACATTTTTCCCCACATACACAATTTTAAAAATGGTTTCTTGGGCTGGAGAGATTGCTCAGAGGTTAAGAACACAGGATGCTCTTCTAAAGGTCCTGAGTTAAATTTCCAGCAACCTCATGGTAGCTCACAACCATCTATAATGAGATCTGGTGCCCTTTCTGGTATGCAGACATACATGCAGGCAGAATACTGAATTTATAATAAATCTTTTCAAAAATGGTTTCTTATGAGATACAGCCATGATCTCCAGGAAAACAGAAGGAGGGAAATTCTTGTTAATCAGGCATGGTAGCACAGACCTGTAATCCTAGAACTTGAAGGGAATTTCACTAGCAGGAAAAGCATGAGTCCAAAGCTACCCTCAGCTACACAATGAGTCTGAAGACAGCCCAGGCTACGTGAGATTGTCTATAAATAAACAAATGAACAAATAAAAATATACAAACATAACTAGGTATTTTAGTTCATGCTTCATGATCCAAGAACTCAGGAGGATGCCCAGGAATTTGTGGCCAGACTGGACAACATAGCAAAAGTCTGTCTTAACACGCCAAAATGAATAAACTTCTGTTCATTACAAATTTACCCATGTAATATCCTGTTTCTGCAGTGCTAAGCCAACTAAGATGCTATGAATCTGCCCATTTTATATGAACGAAAGCTCAGAAATGATGTGAGATCCCTAAGGACTCGTAATTGATATATAATCAGAATTCAGACCAGGTATCTGCTCCCTCAAGGAGTGGGTGGCAGAGTGAGGACTTAGATGTCATCATTCACTCATCCACTCAACAGGACACTTGTGGGTGTGTGGTGGCTCATGCCTATACTCCCAGCACTTGAAAGGCTAAGACAGGAGGATTGCCACAAGTTTCAGTCCAGTCATAGCAAGATGCTGTTTCAGAAAGAAAGAAAGAAAGGAAGGAAGGAAGGAAGGAAGGAAGGAAGAAAGAAAGGAAGGAAGAAAGAAAGGAAGAAAGAAAGAAAGAAAGAAAGGAAGGAAGGAAGAAAGAAAGAAAAGAACTAAAAACAAAACAACAACAAAGCAGTAGGTACTTATTAGGCACCTACTATATGTTGAGCACAGCCTCCTGGCCCGAGACTTAAACTATGTCACTTAAGCACAGGAGAAGCTATCAGATGTGAGCTGGGATGGAATGGGGGTAGCAGTGGACAAAGGCTGTGCTGTTTCCTTCCTTCCTTCCTTCTTTTCCCCCCTCCCTCTCTTTCTCCCTCCCTCCCTCCCTTCCTCCCTCCTTCCCTCCCTCCCTCTCTCCCTCCCTTCCTTTTTTATTTTTGAGACAGGGTTTCTCTGTGTAGCCTTGGCTGCCCTGGAACTCATTCCGTAGAGCAGGCTGGCCACGAACTCAGGTCTCCTGTCTCTGCCTCCCAAGTGGTGGGATTAAGAGTGTGTACCACCACTACATGGCTGGGTTATTATTTTCTGAAAGCTTTTTGCTTTCATCTTTGTCCCTTTCTTCCTATTCCATGTGATTTATCATTATCAACTGCTTTAATCCCAGAGCAATTTAAATACTTCAGGGCCTCTCTAATAATAACACTAAACCTGGAAGCTGAAAGGAGGCATCAACATTTCACTTATGTTAACAACAACAAAAAAAAAATCTCACCTTGGGAGGAATCTACAGACAAAGCCAAAAGATAAAGACAGAACAAAATCTGTAACTCTGATCAAAATGAGCTAGCATTTACTTACTTACTTTTTATTTAAATTAAAAAGAATCTTATTTTACATACTGATCCCAGTTCCATCTCCCTATTGCCCTCCCATACCCCCCACCATCCCCCATCTCACCCCCTATTCACTCCCCAGGGAGGATAAGGCTTCCCATGAGGGATCATCAAAGTCTGTCACATCATTTGGGCCAGAACCTAGGACCTCCCCCATGTATCTAGTCTGAGAGAGTATCCCTCCATAAGGAATGGGTTCCCAAAGTCCATTTGTGCACTAGGGATAAATACTGGTTCCACTGCCAGAGGTCTCATAGACTTTCCTGGTCTCCCAACTGACACCCACGTTCAGAGGGTCCGGTTCTGTCCAATGCTGGTTCCCAGCTGTCAGACTGGGGTCCATGAGCTCCTACTTACTCAAGTCAGCTGTTTCTGTGGGTTTCTCCAGCATGGTTTTGACCCCTTTGTTCATCACTCCATCTTCTCTACAACTGGGTTCCAGGAGTTCAGCTCAGTGCTGAGATATAGATCACTGCTTCTGCTTCCATCAGCTACTGGGTGAAGGCTCTAGGATGGCTTATTTACTTATTTTAAGAGAGTCTTACTATATATTACATATTCTGTAAATCAGGCTAGCCCCTGATTTACAGAGATCCACTTGCCTTTGTCTCTTGAGTGTTGTAAGTAAAGTTGTTCTCCACTACGCCCTGCCTATAAAGGGTTGACTATAGTTTAGTTGTTTTTTCAAGTGTGTGTGTGTGTGTGTGTGTGTGTGTGTGTGTGTGTGTGTGTGTATGTGTGTGTAGTGCTTACAACACAGTACATGTGTGGAAGTCAGAGGACAACTTGAAGAATTGGTTCTCTCATTTCACTGTGTATTTATAACATCACAAAGGATGCTCAGGTACAACTACCCTAACTACCCCACTCCAGCTACTCTGCTCTGATTTCTGGGACCCAGAGACCAGAAATGTATTTAACTGGGAGTGGGGTAGAGGGGATGTGCATGCCACCATACACATGGAAGTTATGGGACCAGAGGATGACTTGAGGGAATCCTTTCTCTCCTTCCTCTCTGTGGTTTCCTGGGTTTGAACTCAGGTCCCCAAGCTTGGTGGCAGCAAGAGCCACTACCCACAGAGGCACCTAACCTGGCCCCAATTCTGTTTCTGTCTTGTGGAGTAATTTGTTAAGCAGCAATTAATACCTGCTAGACATACTTTTTTTTTTTTAAGTTTGCCTTTGCTTGTACATTTATGGAATTCTCCAGAAAAGGCACTCAACAAATGGTTGCCTCTGGCAGAAAAAACAAATTGTGAGAAGAAGGGGCATGTGACCTTGTGTCCACCTTACTGTACAGGTTCTCCACTAAGTGAGTGTGTTAAGTTTTCCAAACAGTCGATGAAAGTCCTGGGGGGGCATAATTTGTGGTGGAAATTTCATTTTGGTTTATAGAATGGGGGTACAGCTCCCCCGTGTTGGGGGACAGAGCAACCACAATAGCTCAAGCTCTGACTGCAGGCTCCTAAGGGGCTGGTCATGTGGTGTGGAACACTGGGTGATGATCACCCAACTTTTCTAGAATGAAATAATTGTTTTTATCTCTTTATTTAGTACATTATGTGTATGAGGAGTATTCTGCCTTAGCTGTGGGACACTCTCTTTGGACACCTTAGGGCACTTCTGTGATCCAGTCACTTTGTGTATGTGTGTGTGTGATAGGCTCCAAGACCCCTTTCCTGTTTCGGGCTCTTAGATGCTGAGCAAGATCTGTTACCCAGCATTCCCAGAGCCCAGCACAGTGACGCACACAAGAAGTCTTCAGTAAAGGGTCAGTCAATGTGAAAGAGTGAGGGGGAATAGGAGGGAGACAAACATGAAGGAAGCCAGGGAAGAGAGTGGAAGGGAGAGAGGAGAAAGAGAGAGGAGAGAATGCCTTCCATGTACTAGATGTCCTAGCAATGTAACCAGACACTGCTAAATGTTAATGTATCAATACAGATTCAATGTAACTAGACAACTAAATCTTACTGTATAGAGAAAACTAAAAACCTATCCAGATCTGGTCACATTGGGCCTGGATTCCCACCACTAGAGAGGCTGAGACGGGAGGATCACTACAAGTTAAATACAAACATAGTAAGATCCTATCTAAATAATTAAATCATTCATTCCCAAAGACAACCTGAACCAAAGTCCAAGGATTCCATAAGGGACATGAGTGCATGCCTTGAGTTTCTGTTATGCAACTCCTATGACCTCCGATCACAAGCCTGAGACGCCAGTGATAGACATGGCTAGAAGCTGCTACCCTCGCATGGTACTAGCTGGCACTCTGCTTCCACCTCCCCTGCCGTCTCTGCACACCATGTGAAGCTTGGCATGTGCACACATTCATGACTGGGTGAACCAGAACCAGGCCCAGGCTCATCTTCTTTCTGGGGATGGAAGGGAGGCCTAGTTTCCCATGTCTGTGACCATTCATCTATTGGTTCTCTCTGGGCCTCTTTCTTCATTCATAAAATGAGGGAGTTAGGCAAGCCGATCTCATCCACTTCTACTGTCGGTCTCATGGTCATTGCAGCGAGGTCAAACTCAGCATCAGAGTCTCCACACATGGCTTTCCCCAGACTGTCAAAAGTGCCTGCTGCACACTGGGAGCCACATTAAAAACCATTGCTCCCTACAGTCCCCCACCCCAACAAAAAAGTAAAAAAAATTTAGAAGGCTGGGCAGTGGTGACACATGTCTTTAATCCCAGCACTTGGGAGGCAGAGGCAAGTGGGTCTCTATGTGTGTGAGGCCAGCCTGGTATACAGAGCGAGTTCCAGGACAGCCAGAGCCATACAGAGAAACCCTGCCTTGGAAAAAAAAAGAAGGAAGGAAGGAAAGAAAGAAAGAAGGAAGGAAGAAAAGAGAAAGGGGGGGAGAGTCATCATTTCACACATTTCTATCATCCTTGGAATCAGGTACAATCATAACTGTTTTGCAGATGAGGAACCAGATTCGGAGACAAATCCACTTATCCAAGACCACCCAGATGGGAAGTATCCCCTAAGTCCTTTATTCTGTTAAATCTGAGGCACTGGGGTGTTGAACTCAAGGCCTTGTGCATGACAGGCAGACAGTCACAGAGTTCTGATTCTTCTGTTTTTGTTTAGATAGGGTTTCACTATTGTATCCCAAACTGCCCTCCAACTCATCACCCTCTTGCCTGAGCCTCTCAGGTACTAGGATGTGCCACCCACCGGACTAAGACCTCACAGTAGCTCCCCTCCTACTCAGCCAGGCCTGGGCTTGGGTCTCCTCTTTCCTGTGACTATTCTCAGCCCCACTTCTAACACTGTACTACAAGGAGCTCTAACTCATCACCTGCGGATTCATTTTCCTTGCTCCAGTTCAGCAACTGAAGGTTCTGGATTCACTTGGACTCATACCAAGACTCAGCTCCCCCTCTGTACAAAAGTATGAAATTGGACAAGTCATTGTGACAGAAAATGGGTGGAACAACACAAACAGGATGAAAATATCTAGTATAGACCTGGGCCGGTGAAACTGCTCTGTAGGGAAGAGCACTTTTCCCAACTCCTGAACAGAATTCAGTCTCCAGAAGCCATGCAAGGGTAGAAGAAGAATCATCTCCATGAAGTTGTCCTCTGACTTCAGGTAGAAGGACTGAGTCACAATAACAGCTCCATGACCCAGCACGTCTATGACCTGGGACAAATGGCTTTTTAGCACATGCTCTAGTGTAGGGTAATGTCTCAGGATATGCTAATATTTTTTGTTCTGAAACATGATCTCACATAGCCCACATTGGCTTCCCACTCACAATGAAGACCAGGCTGACCTTGATCAGAGATTACAGTCCTGGGCCACCACTCAAAGCTAACATATTTTTTAAAGTAGTTCTAACAGTCACAAAAACTTCTAGTTGTCCACTGATTAAAGTCCCAAGTCCCCGGCCCAGCATTCTGGGGTCTCCACAGTCCATCCTGAATCTCCTCTTGCTCACACTCAAGTCAGATGTGCCTCTCTATCCACGGCCTTCTCTGTTCAGAATGCACTCGCCCACACCTCGCACCTGCCAACACTATCCATCTCCAGCCTGGATTTCCGGCTAAGCCACAACCAGCCTTGACTGCAGCCCTGGTATCTATACCATTTACAGCTCAGCACACACCAGAATCCCCAGGGGTTGGGAATAATGTCTTTGGTCATCTTACTCATGGTCCCTCTTTTACAGTCTCTGCGGGGACTCACCTTTCTCATTACTGGTCATTGTGGTGTTGGTTGCAGGATGCACAGATATGAGTCTTAGACAAAGTCACCATGATTCATGAGGAAGCATCAACCTGGCAGAAGTTGGGCTGATAGGATTCAGCTCTGGAAATTTTACTGGCATAATTCTTTTTGTTTTTGTTTAGTTTTTGCTTTTCTGAGACAGGGTTTCTCTATATAGTCCTGGCTGTCCTAGAACTCACTGTGTAGCCAGGCTGGCCTTGAACGCACAGAGATCCTACTACCTTTGCTTCTGCCTCTTAAGTGTTGGGATTAAAGATGTGTACTACCATGCCTGGCTGTTGGCATTCACTTTCCACAGTCATTGCTAAGCTTGAGCTAGGTAAAGTCAGAGCTGCTGGTAGCATTGTTTCTTACCTTTAAGAAGGAGTAGGCTTAAAATGAACCAGCACAGAAGAACCAAGAGATAGAGGTGGGTGCCTCAGACATCACCTAAGCATCCAGGTCCACCCTGAAGCCAGAAATTCTCAATTTTCAAATCATGCTCTTTATTGCATTTTATTTATGATTGTGTGAGCTGAGTTTATATTGTCCATTGCTCCAAGGCTGCTGACCAATATCATGACCCAAGTAGACAGCAAGCTTCCTGAGAGCAGGGATTGATTCCATAGGCTTAAGATCCTTGGGGTCAGACATGGTAACACATTTTTCGGAAAATATCTCTGGATTCCAATGGGGCTGAATATTTTTCCGGACCTTGCAGTTGAGTTAATAATATTCCTTGAGATTATTTAAGACTATCTACTTAACCTGCTGTCCTACTGTGTTCTTAGGTTTATGGTTAAACTGCCTTTAAGAGAACAATGTAACTAACCTTACTATGTCTTGGATTTCCTGTGCAAATACCTTTTATAACCTAAGCTAATACATCACTTTAATCTTAAACTGTGTATGTTTATGTGCTCCTGACCCACAATACTGTATGTATGTATGCATGCATGCATGCATATATGTATCATTTGCTGATAGCAGCCAACAGGTAGATGGCAACCTTATATGATAATTGGAAGCCACCTGTGGATACAGGTTGACTAGATGTGCTTGCACTGTTGAATGCTATTCTTGAGCAGCTACTTACACTGTTGAATGAGCTAGGGTCAGTAAAGCAATTTCTTCCCTTCTAAAATCCTGTTAAGATTTCTGTAAAGAATTTCTCATTTCTTCCCCATACCATGTTTTCTGTGCAAAGTCCTTTGGGAAAGACACACACAGGCACAGATTCAGGCACACACTGAGACACAGGACAGATACAGGCAATAACAACAGGAACAGACAGATCAGACACACACAACTGACAATAGACTGGTCAGTAACCACAGGTAGAAGACATGGAGAATTCTAATTTTGACTTAATCTTAGTCAAGCTAATCCAAGAGGAAGTCTGAGTTTTGATTTGTCAATGCAACACTAATACAGTCAAGGATGGCCTGTGTACCCCATTCTAGTGGTCTGAATAAGAATGACCCCCACAGGCTCATACATTTGAATGTTTAGTCCAGAGAGTGACACTGTTTCAAAGGATTAGAAGAATTAGGAGGTGAGGCCTTTGTTGGGGGAAGAGTGTCATTGGGGATGGGCTTTGAAGTTTCAAAAGCCCATGCCAGGCTCCGTCTCTGTCTCTCTGCCTACGGATCAGGGTGTAGCTTTCACTCCTTCTCCAGCACCATGCCTGCCACCATGATGAAAATGAACTAACCTCTGAAACTGTAAGCCAGCCCTCAGTTAAGTGTTTTCTTTTATAAGTTGCCTCAATCATGGTGTCTCACAGTGACTGTGACCCCCAGCATTGTAGCATTGAGCACAGAATGATCACATAACAGGTGAGAAATAAAAACAAAATATAGCTGGCCATCGTGACTCATGTCTTTAATCCAAGCACTTGGAAGTCAAGACAGACAGGTCTCTGAGAGTTTGAGGCCAGCCTGTTTTACATAGTGAGTTCCAGGATAGTCTAGGTTAAGAAGTAAGACCCTGTCTCAGGGAAAAAAAAAAAAAAGAGGAAGAAAGGAAGGAAGAGACATCTCATATCTCTGTATTTTGTCAATAAGAAGGTGTTCTTCAAAATTCTGGGAGGGGGGTGTTGTCCAAAGAGAGAAGAATCAAGTGACAAGTGCTCTAATTCCTATATGACAAACAAGGCTTTGTTTCTGCACTGTCACTCTGGGCATGACTGACAGCTCACTTTTTGAGTGGGGTGGTCTCCAAAAGAGTTGTCTACAGGAGCTCTATGGCTGAAAAGTACACTCCAAACCAACCAAGTGACAGTCCTCAGTCCCAGATGGGAAAACTGAGATTAAAACTGAAAAGGTGGCTCAATGGATAAAAGCACTTGCCACCAAACCTAACAAATGCAGCTCCCATCTGAAGCTCCATGAGATGGAAAGAACCCTATGCATGCATAATTACACACATGAATGTGTGTGGAAAGCACATGCATGAATACACACACACACACACACACACACACACACAAACAAACAAATTACTGTCTTTAAAAAGTAAAAAGACTGTAGGCTGAGACATGTTTAACTGATGATTGGCCCATTTCCTAGTGCTCCTTTATTAAGCAATAAGAATCAGTCACTTATCTAGAGAACTCAGAAATCTCTGAGCAAAATGCAATCAACTCTGCCAACTGCCCCCTTGGCTCTCAGGGAAAGAAAAATGTGCTGAACCAGGAGTCATTAAAAAAAAAAAAAGTGGCCATAGACTGAGTTTACTCCCATGTCAGTGATGTGACTTTGAGTAAGTCTCTCACATGTCAGTGGTCAGTTGCCTCTCTGAAACAGAGAGAAATGAAGGGGACATTTCAAGGTGGTGATCTCTAAGATTGCCAAATTTCAGTGATTGCACTGTTGAATTGTCCATCAAATCCCAAGATGAAATCCCATATGGATCACAGAGAATTTGAGGGTCAAGAGGTCAGGAACCCATCTGCAGACTCCAAATTAAAGTTGATGAATTGGGGTTCAAGCTGAGCACATAGTCTTTCCAGCTTGCCTTCAAGGGAAAATGCAATGAAAATGCTCATGTCATCTCTGGGCCCTATTGGAAAAGGTGGAACAGCATCCCCATTTCCTTCATTTTGCTTTCTCTGTTCTTTTCCAAGGTTCTTAAAGAGTCACATTAAGATGGGTCTCTACATCTGAGCACTGGAAAGACCACTCAGTGGTTAAGGATGCTATCTGCTTCTACAGAGGGACAGAGTTCAGTTCCCAGTCTTCACAGTTCACAACTACCTGTAACACCAACTCCAGAGGATCCAATGCCATCTTCTGGCTTCCACAGTCAACTGCCTTTGAGTGCACACCATGATCTCTACCATATACACACATACACATAAGTAAAAACAAAAACACATCTTTAAAAAAAAAAGAATGTCCATATCTGAGTACATAGTACCTTCCCCTAACCAGTCCTTTTCAGATATTAGACATCTCCCAGTAGGAGCAGGAATTCCTCTCTACATTTGTAAAACTAGCTTCATGACCTTGACCTCACCCTGGCCTTCCACCCAAGTGACAAGTCTTAATTTGGTCACTTTAACACTTGACCTTGAGTGACTTCAAACTGTTTTGAAAACTCACACTCCTCCTTGAAAAGATGGTTATTTCTTTCCAATGGGAAGGCTCAAGTGAATACACACCACACTGCAGAGCCAAATCCCTACTATGCTTCCTGAGGTGGCATTGCCAGCAAGTTGCTATCACCTTTCCTTTGGGGGCCTCTTTTGAAGGGCTGAACACTTGTTGAATATTCCAAAGAGCTTACTGTGAAGTACCATCTCTAATGCACGGTTACCAAATCTCCTCTTCTTCCCCATCCCTGAGAGGCTCTAAACCTTTCCCTGGCTTCCATCCATTTTCTTTCCCCACCCTGCCATCCCTAGGCTCCTCTTTGCCCTCCCAACTTTCTTCTCCTTTCCTGCAATTAGGCAAATGCCCAGGTTGCTGAGTTTTCAAAATGTGACTGAGATCGAAGAGTGGGCGGGGACACAGGACTCTAATGGATCAGGGGAAACTGTCTCAGCATATCTTTCTCCCAAAAGGCCTTTCCTTAGGGAAAGATGGCTGTGCCAGTCAAACAGTTCAGAGACTTCAAGGAACTCGTCAAAACTGAATTCAACGCAGAACCCTTCTGTCATAGTGAAGGGGACATTCTTTTTCTCCAGAGGCTCATGTTGCAAACTTTCCACAGATAGCCTCCCACCTCTCAGGGCAGGACTTTAAAATGTACCAAAGCCCCCCTCATTTCTTCTCTGCACCATTTCACAGATGAGGAAACCAAACCTCAAAAAAGTCAATAATGCCAGCCAGTTAAAGGTTCAAGCCACAGTTCTTGAGTCCCCAATTCATGCCCCCGGCCCTGCCCCATCATAACAGAGATTGACAACACTTACAGTAAGCTCTCATTCAGGGGGGAGGAATCTTTTTCCTAAAAGACAGCTAACAGAGACCCCCGAAACACGAACATAACGCTAACCCATCAGCTGACCAAGCCCCTATGCTTTCAAGCAGACAGACTCAAATACCATTTCCAAGGATTTGTCCCTGCCCTAAGGTTGTTGAATGTTCTCCCTAATAGCTGCTGAGGGTTGACCACTGAGTGTCTCAACACAGAGAAGAATCTAGCTCTGACTCTTCCAAGAAAGAGCTCCCGACTCCAGCATCTTTGCCGAGGGTCCCGCACCCACTCCTCCCCTACCTGCCAAGAGCTGCATCCAGGCGCAGATCTTGTAGACAGTGGCGGTGTTGCAGAAGAAGAAAAGAGCGAAGCAGGTGATGCAGCCGAGAATCAGCACCATGGAAAGCAACACGAAGAAGGCGGCCGCCTTGAAGGCGCTGGACGGGATGGTGCTGAAGTCGGTGAAAGAGCCCCGGCAGGTGAGCTCGCGGCCCGCTAGCCCGCTGCCCACGCAGTAGTGGAAGAGGCCGAAGTAGCCAGGCTTGGGAGTGCTCACGCTGTCTCCTACCCAGTAGGGCTGAATGAAGACCACCACGTTGATGATGGCGAAGCAGATGGTGAAGATGGCCCACAGCACGCCGATGGCCCGCGAGTTCCGCATGTAGTGCTCATGGTAGAGCTTGGAGGCCTCCTGCGAGGGCAGCATGGTGCCCGGGGGCGGGGCCGGCGGCAGCTGCTGGTGGGGGGCCGCCGGCCCAGGACGGACCACCGGACCACCGGGCTGCGGGGCGGGAGCTGGGGACGCACGCGAGAAGCAGCCCTGAGTCAAGGAACTCGCAAGGGCGGGGCCTGGGGCGGAGCTGGGGACCTGGGGGCTGACAGGGGAGCTAGGAGGGGGTCATGACAGTGTTGGGGCGGCGACTTGAAATACTAGCCAAGGTTTCTTATTGGGGGCCTAGGAAAGGGGCCATGGGAAAGTTGGGGGGCTGAGATGAGGATATGGGAGCTGGAAGTAGGGAGATACCAGAAAGTGCTGGTGGGGGAGTTGGAGAGGGAGCTTGGGAACTGGTGCTTGGATAGGAGGGGGCCATGGGGAGATGTAATGAAAGATGGAGATCAATACCGGAGCATTAACAGGCACCTGATGGAGGGATCTGCGAAGGGCATATTGGAGCTGTTATTGGGGTAGCGGGTTTGGGACTGGGTGTCTCAAGGGGATCTGGATGCTGATAGAGCTCTATAAGGAAGGGGAGAAGAGGTTGTCAGGGGCTGGTACTGAGGGCATGAGGAAGGTTACACTAGGGCCAGCTAGGGGACAAAAATTTGTAACCAGGGCTAAGTGCTGGAATCGGGATAAGGCTAGTGTGGAATCAGGGACTGACAGTGCTGGGTCTGCTCTCGTACTGGAGAGTGGGGGGTGCTCCTTAGAACCCGGGGCTGAATGTCGGCTGCGGGGGGGGGGGCAGTCCAGGATTGGCGGGCCAGGGCCAGGGCCAGTGGCTTTCCAGGCCAAGGGGACAAGGGACCCGAGGCCAGGTAGCAGTCTGGGCCTGGAGGGGTGGGCAGCGGGCAGGGGCCGTGCCGGGGTGCGGGGGAGAGGCAGGGCCCCGGTAGGGCCGAAGCTTGGGGGGTGGCTACCCTGCGCCCAGGCCGGACGCGCGCAGAGGCTGCAGCTGCGGAGAAGGGAAGCGGGAGGACCAACCTGGGCCGGGTCAGGGCCGCTGATCCGGGACCGGCAGGGCTCAAGCGCCGGGGCTCGGTGCTCCAGGCAGTGGATGCCTCGGCCCAGGCGGCGTCCTCTGCGCGGCCTCCATCTTGCTCGGGCTCTCCCCGGGGCGCGCTCCCGCGCCAAGGAGCGCGCTCCCGTGCACTGGCGCGGCGCAGCCGGGGCGCGCTCCCGCGCGGGCGTAAAAAACTGAGCAGAGTGGAACGAGAGAGGGGGGAGGGACGCCCCAGGTCTTGGCAGCCAGAGGGAAAGTCAGGCACGATGACCCTAAAGTCCCTCAGCCAGAACCACACACCCCACTCCCACCCCGACCACAGACCCGACTGCCGGGACTCCCTTCTGCGAGCCTGAGTTGAGGGGCTCTGGCTCCCCACAAAGCTTGTGGGAATGGGGAATGGGGGAAGGGCCCTGAACGAGGATTATTTGATAGGCGTTGAACTCAATCTCTTGATTCCAGCTTACCACCTACCACCTATGACAATATCTCTAGTCTCTCCATTCTGCTTCCACGCTTTTGCGTCTTGGAGGCGGTGAAGGTTTCCAGAGTTTCCTAGGAAACTGTCAACACCCCCCTGGGAGAGGGAAACTCCTAAACTGTTAACACCCCATACCAGCCAGCCTTGGGGATTCCTTGGCCCACAACACAAGGAGGTCTGGCCAGGGAGCAGGACTCAGGCTGAGTACCAAAAACAAGAGAGAAACGGGATGGGGAAGTTTGGTTTTTCCTCTCTACACCCTCCCCAGTGCCCAAACCATGCATGCCATGATGTTTGCACATCATGAAGAACTAAACAAAAAATCCTCAAAGTCAAGCCTGGTGATTAGGGCAAAGAAAGCCTCCAAGGACACTGATGTTGGGCCTTTGGAACCCAGACAAACTAACATTGATTGTGACCTTGAATTTGAGCTCTTTGAACCTGTTTCCCCATCTGTAAAGTGAACAAATTATGTCCACTTTAAAGATATGTGTGTGAGAGAGAGACAGTGTGTGTGTGTGTGTGTATATATATATGTGTGTGTGTGTGTGTGTGTGTGTAACTCAGTATCTTAGAGTGAGCTTGCAATAATCCTCCTGCTTCCGTCTCCAAGTGCTGAGATTATAGGCATGCACCAACATACTTGGTTTGTGCAGTGCTGTGGATCAAACTTGGGGCTTCATACATGCTAGGAGAGCATTCTACCAACAGAGTTTCATCCCAGATTAAAATTCTAACTTTTAAGAAATGGTGGTAATAGACAGGGAGGGGTTATTTTTCTTTTTAACATCTCTTTAAGAAACAGGAAATTGTAAAGGGAGAACGTGCTATGAAATTTTACAATTTGAGACCTCAGGTCCATGTGAATTCACCTTCCCCAGGGCCAGAGTATGGGCCATGAATTTGACTTGTTTCTACTCTCTCTTTGAAGAAGGCTTCCTTTCCACCTGCCAAATATCCTGAGGTCCCAGAATCATGAGCAGGAGGCACAGGGCAAGAAATCTCCTTCCCTTACATCTTACTCTACAGATGGGGACAGGAGCTGAGGAAGAAAGTTGACATACTTTGTCAACCTGACTCATGAACTTACTCATCCATCTAATAAGCAGGGATGAGGTCCCCGAAGTGTGGCACTCCAGCTCGGGGCATGGGAGACAATCGCACACATGAAATAGACAGGCGGTGTTCCCAGGTTCTCTAGGGAGAGGGGAGGTGTAGGAAGGGCAGGACAGGAGGGTTGGTCTCATAGCATCTCCAGGTATCTTGCTGTGCATGCTTCCAGCTTCCATTTGGATGTTTCCCAAACAATTTCCTTACTCCAGTCAGCACTTTGTCATAAACTGCTCTTTTCCTAGCCTGCTGAGCCAAGTTAGGTGGTCTAGGACAAAAGGACATCAAAAGGTCCACTGGTTTTCCTCTGTAGAGCAGAAGCTCTCTGTGAAGTTCTGTTCACACCCCTTCTGACTCCTGTGACCCTATTGGCCCCATAGAGCCCTCCTCACTCAGCTCTTGCTTGATCCTGGGGTGATCAAGCCAGTGTCTGCTTAAGCCGATTTCTCTGTTGTTGTTTCTGATCTAAATAGTCTTAAATAATTCATCTACATTCCTGCAAAAGAGATACAAGGAGCTTATATATTGATCTGGTTATGTGCTGAAACTGGGTCTCCTGTAACCCAGCTTGGCCCCAGACTCACAGAGTAAGGAGGATGACTTCAAACTTCTGATTCTTCTGCCTCCACTGGCACTGTGGGCATGCGTTGACCAGCTTCAGCATCTTTCGTTTGTTGTCTGTTTTTAACAGAAGGATGTCCGAATACATGAGCCACTCTGACACATCAGAACTAAAAGTGCAGAATTTGAGGCTAAATTCTGCCACCTATGATGTGTGCAGCTCAGGAGACGAACAGCTCATTTTCAGGGGAGGAGAGGCGTGAGAGGAAGATTGAGACAAGTAGCTCAGGTTTGTGTTGAACTCATCTGGATCCTCCCGCCTCGCCTCACAGATGCTAGGATTACAGTGCTCCCCTCCCCAGGCTTTTTGTTGTTGGTGTTGTTTTTAGTCAGGGTTTTACTCTGCAGCCCAGGCTGGCCTCCAATTGTAGCAATTCTCCTGCCTCGGCTCCTCCAGTTCTGATACTACTCTTGAGAGTCTTATTTTCTTCATTTATGAAGTTGAGAAAAACATACTTCCTCCTCACAGATGCTGGGAGGATTAAAAGAGATAATGGATAGAAAAGAGCTTTGTAAATGGAAAAAGAGCTATAAATATAAGTGATTATCATTAAAGTTTAATAATAAATGACATCTCCAAAGAAGAGATACAGCAGGAGCCTTGGAGATGCACTTGCTGCTCTGTCGGGAGTGGAGACAGGTTTTGGCCCCATTTTAAAGAATTTAGAGCACTTGCATAAGGGGAATGTGAGATCCGTTCACAGGGAAAACATCTTGTTGGGACTAGGAAGGGGCCAGACAAGGAATAATAATGGGAACCAAAATGCCGAACATGGTGATGCACACTTGTCATTCCAGCTCCAGAGGCTGAGGTAGGAGGATGACAAGTTCATGAGCAGCATGACAAGAGCCTCACTATTTATAAGGCTGAGGGTGTAGCTCAATGTCATGTTTTCCTGGTGTTCGTGAGATCCCGGGTTCCACCTCCAGCAGAGAAGTGCATACTAAGTGTGGAGTACATGTGTTTAATCCCAGCACTGGAAGATGAAGGCAGAGGATCAGGAGGTCAAGTTTATCCAGAGCTACATAAGAAGCCCCAAGCTGGACTACATAAAACATTCAAAAAATTAAAAATAAAAAATAAAAGGAGGAGATTGGAGGGATGGCTCAGTTGGTCAAGGGCTTGCCAAGTAGGTGTGAGGACCCGCGATCAGCACCCATGGTTTGAAAAACAAAAACAGACAAGCAACAACAACAACAGCCCCAGTCTTATTGGTGTATGCACTGGGCTGGATGGAGGTGGCGGGGCCTGGAGGGTTCCTAGGGCTTGATGGTCAACCCGTCAAGCAGAATTAGTGAGGTCAACAGCAAAGTCTGAAGACAGTCCACAGAAAATTCTGACCACCACATGCTTGTGCCTGCTCATGGTCATGTGTACACTAGTGTGCACACACACACACACACACACACACACACACACACAAGACAGACAGACAGACAGACAGAGGAAATGAGGTTAGAAAAACCCAAGTCAAGTCAAGAGACCATAAAGAAAGGACAGCGCTGATGGAGTACCTAAAACAGAAGGTCCCCAGGTTACATTTATAACCTGCCTAAGTGCAGTTAGACTTGTGTTACCATCTACATGCCCTGATGCTATGCACGTACCGTACCATTTAATCTCTACAATAACCCCTTGACATATTGTGGTGAGCTGAATTGTGTTGGTTACACTGTCCTTTGTTGTGGAATATAGTTTAAAATGTGTTACATTCATTTATGCTGTAGAACATTTGTTTAATGATGCAAAGATTGCTGCATTCTTTTATGTTGCATTTATTTAACTCTGTAAAATTGTGTTACTTTGCCTGTCTAAAACACCTGATTGGTCTAATAAAAGGACTGAACGGCCAATAGCTAGGCAGGAGAGGGAAATAGGTGAGCTGTCAGGCAGCGAGAATAAATAGAAATAGAAAGAGAGGAAAGAAAGGAGCAAGAAAAGGAGGAGAGGATGCTATGAGTTAGTCATCCAGCCACACAGCCAGCAACAGAGTAAGATGCAAAGAAAGACATAGAATAGAGAAAGATAAAAGCCCAGAGACAAAAGGTACATGGGATAATTTAAGTTAAGAAAAACTGGCTAGAAACAAGTCAAGCAGAGGCTGGGCATTCATAAGAAAGAATGAGTCTCCGAGTATTTATTTGGGAGCTGAGTGGTGGACCACCAAAGAGTAAAAACAAGACAAAACAAAAGAACAAACGACAACAACAAAAAACTACAATCCCTATACTAGAACCCCAACCCCACGCAATTCAACTGCATTTGGAGACAGAGGGCTTAAAGAGACAAGGTAAAGAGAGCTGCCGTGGGATGACTAGAGTCCTTACCAGAGGTCAGGACACACACAGTACTCAGACCAGTGGTTCTCAACATTCCTAATGCTGTGACCCTTTAATACAGTCCCTAAGGTTTCAGTGACCCCCCCCCACACCATATAATTATTCTCACTGCTACTTCATAATTGTAATTTTGCTTCATATCATAATGTAAATAATTGTGTTTTCTGGTAACCTTGGGCAACCCCTGGGAAGTTTGACCCCGCAAAGGTCACAACCCACAGGTTGAGATCACCATCTTAGACCATGAGGCAGCATATGAGGACACAATAAGATGGCAGCCATCAACAGGCTAAGCAAAGAGACCTCAAGGGAAAAAAACAACTGCAAGAAAGTTGATTTCTGCTTAAGATACTCAATCTAGCTGGATGTGGTGGTGCATGCCTTTAATCCCAGTAGTCAGGAGGCAGAGGCAGGTAGATTTTCTGTGAGGTTTTGTTTGTTTGTTTGTTTGTTTAGTTTGGTTTTTCTGTATAACAGCTCAGGCTGTTGTGGAACTTGCTTGGTAGACCAGGCTGGCCTCAAACTCATGAGACCCATCTGCCTCTGCCCCCTAAGCACTGGATTAAAGGTGTGTGCCACCATTGCCCAACATTCATTAATGTCAGTTTAAGGTCTACATTGAGTTCTGGAACATGGTGAGACCCTGTCTCAGAAATAAATAAATATGCACAGGCAAATAAAAAGTCCCAGAAAGTGACTGGCAAAGTCTATGTTATAAATTATTCTTGAAAATTTCTTGCCTCGGATGGTGATGCAGACCAATGATCCCAGCACTTGTGAGAATGAGATAGGAGAATAGCTATGTTTGAAGCCAGCCTGAGCCAGAGTGATAATTTGTCTCAAAACAAACAAAAAGAAGAGAGGGAGAATAAAAGGAGGTGAGGGACTGCTTGATCATCCCTTATGGTTGTTAGCCTTGGTTATTGGAACCGGAAAGGCCTTTGCTTGATCAGGACCTATACTACATGGACAGCACCTTCTGGTGCCAACTTTATACAATGAGGTCAAAGGAAGAAAAGAGTTTGCTTTTTGCCTACTTGCTTTTTCATTGCTACGGAGTTACCATTACTACCATCACTTTCATCTTTCAGTGACATCAGAACCCAGCTTCTTCAGCCTTCCGATGTGAACTGAAGACCAGGGGCTCCCCAGCATCAACACCAGATTGGGACTGCTAAAGCATCCAACCTCATGGACTGAACAACTACTGTAACATCAGTCTCTCTAGTGAAGGCAGCCATTGATGAACTACCCAAACAGTAAGCCAATCTAATAAATCCCCCTTCAATATAGATTCATTCTATCAGCTCTGTTCCTCTGAAGAACCCTAATACATTGTCTTAGTTACTGTTCTATTGCTGTGAAGAACATTTAATTGTGGGCTTGCTTACAGTTTAGAGGGTTCAATAATCACCATGGCAGGAAGCAAACAGGCATGGTAACTGAGAGCTTTACATCCTGATCTTCAGACAACAGGCATATATATATATATATATAGATAGATAGATAGATATATAGAGAGAGAGAGAGAGAGAGAGAGAGAGAGAGAGAGAGACTGGGCCTGGCACGGGCTTTTGAAACCTCAAAGTATACCTCCACTGACACACCTCCTCCAACAAGGCCACACCTCCTAATCCTTCCCAAACAGTTCCACTAACTGGGGACCAAGCATTCAAACATATGAGCCTATGGGGGTCATTATTATTTAAACCACTACATACATCTACAAAATCAAATATATAAGCAAGAGGCAGGAAAGATGGATCTGTGGTTAAGAGTATGTGCTGCTGTAGCAGAGTGTGCTGGCTGGGTTTAGGTCAACTTGACACACACTAGAGTCATTGGATAGGAGAGAGTCTCAATAGATTAAATGCCTCTGTGAGATCTGGCTATAGGAAAGCCTGTAAGGCATTTTCGGAATTAGTGATCGGTGTGGGAGGGCTTGGCCCATTGTGGATGTTGTCATCCATGGGCTGGTGGTTCTGGGTTCTGTAAGAGAGCAGCCCGAGAATGCCATGGGAAGCAAGCCAGTAAGTGGCACCCCTGGACAGCCTCTACATCAGCTCCTGCCTCCAGATTCCTGCCCTGTTTGAGTTCCTGTCCTGACTTCCTTCAATGATTTATTGCTGTAAAGAGACACCACAGCCAAGGCAACTCTTATAAAAGAAAACATTTAATTGGGGCTGGCTTACAGTTTCAGAGGTTAGTCATTATCATCATGGTGGGGAGCATTATGGCAGGCAGACAAGCACTGGAAGTGGCTGAGAACTACATGCTGATCCAGAGAGAGAGAGAGAGAGAGAGAGAGAGAGAGAGAGAGAGAGAGAGAGAGAGAAGCTGTCATGGGCTTTTGAAACCTTAAAACCCACCCTCAGTGACACACTTTCCCCAACAAGACCTAACCCTTTTAATCCTTTGAAATGGTGCCACTCCATGGAAACTAAGCATTCAAATATATATATATATATATGCTTATGGGGACCATTCGTATTCAAACCACCACATTGATGAACAGTAATGTGGCAATGTAAGCCAATAAACTCTTTCCTACCCAAGCTGCTTTTTAGTCACTGTTTTTCATCATAGGTAAAAACACAGACGATCAAAGTTCAGTTCCCAGCACACATATAGGGCAGCTTAGCTGTACTTCCAGCTCCAGGGTATCTTCTGGCCTGTGAAGTCACACACACACAATAAAAACTAAAGTTACTGAAGTTGAGAGCACTGAGGAATAAAGGAAGTGAGGAAATTAAGTATAGTAGTAGGCCAGGGATACAGTAGCGCAGGGACAGAACCTCTGCTAAGCATTTGTGAGGCCTTGGGATATGTGCTGCCAAAAAAAATACCATTTCAAGATGATTAGATAAAACAACACAGTCTAAGAAAATAAAAAAAAAAAACTTTTATTTATTTATTTATTTTTGGTTTTTAGAGACAGGACTTCTTCGCTTAGCCCTGGCTGTCCTCTGAAGACCAGGCTGGCCTCAAACTCACAGAGGTTCACCTGCCTCTGTTTCCCAAGTGCTTGGATTAAATTTAAAACCTCCATTAAAAAAAAAAAAAGCAATAGCCAGGTGGTGGTGGCAGCACACACTTTTAATCCCAGCACTCAGTAGGCAGAGGCAGGTGGATCTCTGTGAGTTAAGTTGGCTTGGCAAACATTGTGAATTCCAGGCCAGCCAAGGCTGCATGGTGAGCTCCTGCCTCAAAAACAAACAAACAGAGCTTATAAAGGAATGGGGTTGTAACTTGGAGGTAGAGTAATTAATTAGCATTTTGTTGTGTGATAAAACATTTCCTGAGGAGACACAAGGCACACATCTACTCACCCCAATAGGGAAGCCACTACAGACAAAGTACAGGTATACCAAAGTTCAACATGGAGAACCAATGAATTTAATAGGAGTTACTTAGAAGAATACGGGTAAGGGGTTTCTTACAGGAGCAGAAATAATGCAAAGACAGCTGCATCACCAAAGTCCACCCCAGAGTGGGTGACAGACAGCTCACAAAGCTGGGAACCTTAGCACACTGCAGGCAGCTCAACATGCTGGAGAGTGTCCTTTCCAGAGACCTCAGTTGGTCTAAACCTCTTCCTCCAGGCAGCTCTTAGGGTTTCAGTGTATTCTTTGTACCTCAGCCTGGCTGAGCTGTCTTGGCAGCTTGTCCTGTCTGAGAGTCTTCTTTGCAGTATCCTTTTATTTGAGGACTCCCAGTTTTTATTGCTTACTCTGGCAAGGAGGGGCCTAGTAAACCTGTTCAGTTTCAGGTACTTCCTGAAACCATTTTGTGTTGTCTACCTTCCTGCTTAAAGAGCTTCCTGCATGATGGACTGTTTCAACCCTAGGAGGAACCGGTTATACAACACTTAGTATGGCCCTGGATCCCAACTTCAAGGCATATATTCTTTGATCTCAATGTCTGTCCTATGCCATTACAAAACTGTTTTGAGTTAAGAAATAAATTTACCCTTTTAAATCTTAATATGAGTATCACTTGGGATGTGGAGGTGGGAAGATCTGGAGTTCAGGACCATCCTTAGCTACAAATGGTGAGTTTTACAACAGCCTGGGCTATGGGAGATCTTGTCTGCAAAACATCAATTAGTCAATAAGTTAATCAATCTTAACACTCGAAAATTGTCATGTATATATACTGATATCAAATTATACTTTGTTCGTGTTTTAGAAAATTGGTTATCTGGGCTTTTTTGTTTGTTTTTGTTTTTCAAGATGGGGTTTCTCTGTATTGCTTTGGAGCCTGTCCTGGAACTCACTCTGTAGACCAGGCTGGCCTCGAACTCAGAGATCTGCCTGCATCTGCCTCCCAAATGCTGGGACTAAAGGTGTACACCACCAACACCCAGCCAGGAAATTGTCATGGTGGCTCAAGACAGCCTGGGCTATAAAGCAAGAATCTGTCTCCAACAAAACAGATGGGAATCAACACGGTCAAACACAACTGTAATCACTACTGTTGGGAAGATGATCAGAAGTTCAAGGCCAGCCTCTGCTATATAGTGGATTTGTGGCCAGCCTGGGCTACATGAAACCCTGTCTCAAAAACAGAGACAATGAGAACCTGGCCTCCTTCTGTTTTTGAGCTCTACAGCAGATTGTGGTGGTAAGAAAAAGATGCCTGTATTTTATCTCTACCCTTGATTGTTTATCCTTAATTTTTAAACATGCACCACTAACAGAATGGCTAAAATAAACTAGGCTGTCTGTACTCCACCTACACAGAAACGGAGTGGGGAGTGTTTAGTTTAGAACCATACTATTCCATTTCATTGTTATGGTCACTTGTGTATTTTTAGTTGCATTTCTATCTAAAGTCCTCCAAGCATTATAAAGTCAGGTTTATTGAGAGTTAGGTACCTAAAATACACGTTGTTCAGTATTGACAAAAACACACAGTTGTGTAACCACTACCATAGACACAGAACATCTCCACTGCTCCCAGAATTCCTTGCTATCCTTTCCATATTGAATCTTTACCCCACTTCAAGGCCCATGCAGCCATTTTTGTCCCTCCTCCCTCTGGTGTGTCTTGTCTTCTGTTTTTTATTACATTTATTTATTTGTAGGAGGGGCATGTAACATGCGGCACATGTGGAGGGCCAGAAGACAACTCCCAGGAGTCTGTGCTGTCCTCTTTACCATGTGGAGACTTAAGGTTGGATTCGGGTCACCAGACTGGGTGGCAAGTGCTGAGCCATCTCTATAGCCCTATTTATTATTTTTAATATGTATATGTATACATATGTGCTTGTGGGGAGGCATCACATGTGTGCATGAGCCTACAGAGGTCAGAAGTGGGTGCCACATCCCCTAAGACTGCAGTTGCCAACAGTTGTGAGCCATCACATGGGTTCTGGGAATTGAACCTGGCTCCTCCGGAAGAGCAGCAAGTGCTCTTAACCTCTAGACATCCTTCCAGCCCCAATTTTCCCTTTTATACAATGTCACATGCTTAGCAAATTCCAGTATGTACTCTTTAGAGTCACTGGGAATAGCTGTTTGCAATTCAACACTATTGATCATCTCAGTGGTTGGTCCATTTTGACAGCAGATAAGTGGTATACAGTATGGATGAATCCGTTTTCTCCCTGTGCCATTTGGGGCATTTGGAGTGCCTCCAGTTTGACAATAAAGCTATTGTAAATATCACTGTAGGAGGACTGCCAGATTTGAGGCCAGCCTGGGCTACATCGTGAGTTTGAGGTGAACCTTGGCTAATAACATGACCCTGTCTTGATCAATCAGTCTATCAGTCAGTTGATACACAATTCAGTATCCCCACCAGAAACAACATTCTAGTTGCCCCTCATCTTCACTGGTTCTTTGTGTGCATGTATGTGTGTGTGTGGTGTGTATGTGTGTGTGGTGTGTGTATGTGTGTGTGGTGTGTATGTGTGTGTGGTGTGTATGTGTGTGTGGTGTGTATGTGTGTGTGGTGTGTGAATATGTGTGGTGTATGTATGTGTGTGTGTGTGTGGTGTGTGTGTGTGTGGTGTGTATGTGTGTGTGGTGTGTGAATATGTGTGGTGTGTGTATGTGTGTGTGGTGTGTAGGTGTGTGTGGTGTGTGTATGTGTGTGTGGTGTGTGTGTGGTGGTGGTGTATGTGTGTGTGTGGTGTATGTTTGTGTGGTGTGTATGTGTGTGTGGTGTGTGTGTGTGGTGTGTATGTGTGTGTGGTGTGTATGTGTGTGTGGTGTGTAGGTGTGTGTGGTGTGTGTATGTGTGTGGTGTATGTATGTGTGTGTGTGCAGTGTGTGTGCACACCAGTGAGCCATGGGGAGAAGTGTTTGATTGGTTGGTTAGTTGGTTGGTTTATGAAGGGTTTTAAGACAAGGTTTCATGTAGCCCAGGCTAGTTTTGAGCATTCTATTTAGCTGAGGATGACCTTGAACTCCTGATCCTCTAGCCTCCACTTCCCCAAATGCTGGAACTACAGGATATAATAGAAAGTGTTTATTTTTATTTTTTCTTTTTGGTTTTGAGTGGTTATCCCACCATGGTTTTAACTTAGAGATGGGATCCCTTTTGTTTTGTTTTGTTTATTTGTTTGTTTGTTTGTTTGTTTTTGATACAAAAATCTCACTGTTGAACTGGAACTTACCTTGTAGAACAGGCAGGCCCCAAAATCACAAAGATCCACCTGCCTCTGCCTCCAAAGTGCTTGGATAAAGCCACACTACCATGCCTAGCCTAATTCTCCCCCCCACCCCACTTTTCTGTGTATATGTAGAGGAGAGAAGCCAAACTTCAGTGTCATCCCTTATGAGCTGTATGCCTTTTTTATGGAGACACTGGAACTGAGGCTCATGAGGGAGTCTAGGCTGGACAGCCAAGGAGCCCCAAGGATCTATCTCTGCCTCCCTCCCTCAAGCTGGGTTCATGCCACTGCCATGCCTGGCTTCTTTGTGTGTGTGTGTGTGTGTGTGTGTGTGTGTGTGTGTGTGTGTGTGTGCTTATATTTTTATTAATTTATTTTTTACATTCCAATCTCAGTTCTCCCTCCCTCCTCTCCTCCCATTCTCACCCCCTCTCCCATCTCCTACCTGCTCCTTGGAGAGTGTAAATCCTCCCCTAGGAAGTCTACTAATTCTGTTCCATCGCTATCACCTCATTGAGACAGGACCAAGGCATCTCTCCACCCCCCACAACACTCCCCCATGCCTAGGCTGAGCAAGGTATCTCTCCATATAGAATGGGCTCCACTAAGTCAGTTTGTGCATTAGTGTTAGATTTTGGTTCCACTGCCAGGGGCCTCATATGTTGTCCCAGTCTCACCATTGTCACCTATATTAAGGGAGCCTAGTTGGAGCTATGCCGGGTTTCTTACACATGGATGCCAGTACTCAAACTCGGGGCTCTACTTTACCAGCATCCCTTCTTGTGAAATATTGGGGTGCTCTGTGTTTTATGTGTGTATACCCTTTATTAGACCTTTTTAAAATCTCACTTCCAATTTGTGACTAATCTTTTTATCTTCCTTTTTGGTTGTTTTTGTTTTAAGTGACTGTCATCATCATCATCAGGGTCTGTGTGGGCTGTGGTACACTCATGAAGGTCAGAGGATAACTTTCAGGTCTCTCTTTCCCATGTGGAATCCTGAGGTTGAAGCCAGATCATCAGATTTATGTGGCAAATGCCTTCACCCAAGGAGCCATCTTACTGGCCCTATTTGTCATTTGAGACTGGGCTTCACAAAACAGCCCAGGCTGGCTTGAAAGTTGTGATCCTCCTGCCTCAGTCTCCTGAGTGTGAAGATTACAGGCAGTATGAAATCATGAACCACTCTATTGCTTAACAGTGTCTTTTGAAAAACAAACATTCTTGATTTGGATGAAGTCCCATTTGACATATTTTTCTTTTACTGAATACCTTTTAAAGTGTATGATATCTGTCGGTGATGGCTGCGAGCTTTGCCACAAACAGCCTCGGAGTCCTCTTTCTTCTCAGGGGCCTCTTCATTCAGGTAAGCCCAGACCCTTGACAACGCCGTTGAAAATAATTTTAGGAAGAATGAGAGTGAAGCAGTCAGTGAGTTCATTAAGATAAGGGAGAATGAAGGCTTTAGGTCTAAGCAGAGAGACAGACAGAGACAGAGATGGAGATAAAGATGTTTAGGAAAATTACAGTATACCAATCCAAGACATGAGTGTGGCCTTCTCAAGACAGAGTTGCACAAAGGTTTCTTGACAATGAACAACATATATACACGTACATATTTATGATTTTGTGGCTTTACATTGATAAGAGAGTGTACTGTTCAACAAGGTTTAAATATTAAACAAATTAACCTATAAGTCATTTTAAAGTAAGTAAAAATCAAATGCTCACATGTTTCTATTGAGGGACTTTCCCTCTGTAGTGAGGTTGTGTGTGGTTTTACCAGGTACACTGTTAGGGATGAGAAAAAGGCTAACACAGGAAAGCTCAAGGGCACAGCATCCTGGCCCTAAGCAAGCACAATTCAATCGCTGCTCTGAATGTTCTTGTTGGAGATGTCTTCAGGAAAACAGACCTTAACCTCTGTAATTTTCAATTGTGTTTTAGTTTCTTGATTCTCTGTCAGCAGGAGGCAAACTCAATCCCACTGAGAAGGGCTTCTTTCCCTCTCGTGTCCCCTTACTTGTTCTATTCTGACTCAATATTTAAGAAAACTTTGTCTGATCCACGTTAAAAAATTTTCTTCTATACTTTCTTCTATAGTACACACTGAGTCAATTTTCGCTTATGATGAAGTTCAAGAAGATTTTGAATTCTGACCTTCCTGTCTCCAGCTCCCAGTGTGCTAGAATTACAGTGCAGCACCCTGCCCAGTTTATTTGGTGCTGGAGATTAAACCCAGGGCTCAGGAATGGGAAGCGAGCACTCAGCCAACTGAGTAAAAAATGTTAACCCCAAACTTGTATAATAATTTATACAGCACAATTCATCATATATTCAAGGTGGAAAAAAAGAAATAAATAGTCACCAACTGGTAATCAGAGCCATAAAATACAGTGTACACAGACACTCAAGGGAACATTATTCAGAATAAAAAGGAATAAAATGTGAATGCATGCTTATGATGGGAATGGATTGAGAAAACAATGAGCTAAGTGATAGAAGCCAGTCACAAAAAGACAGCAGTCTATAATCCTGCATCAATGATGTGTCAAGATGAGAAAATCTACAGGGACAGAAAGTGGATGAGTCATTGCCCAGGAATGGAGTCGCAGACAGAGGAGTAGACTGCTAATGGCTACAAAGCTTATTTTGGGAGTGCTGGAAGTATCCTAACCTCAGATTTGGGGATGGTTGCCCAACTATGTGAACATAAAACCATTAAATTGTATACTTTACTTCCATAACGTTTGTTATATATTAATTAGATCAAAATAAAAAGATTCATACCTGTAATCCCAGCACTTAAGAAGCAAAAAAAAAAAAAAAAAAAAAAAAAAGGAAAGAAAGAAAAAGAAAAAGGAGGACCAGGAATTCAGTAACTCTCAGCTACATTTAGAGTCCAGCCTGGGCTATATGAGATCCTGTTTCAAAAATACCCAAAATAGAAAAAACAAATAAATCTGTAGTGGAGCATGTTGGCTCACACCTATTATCTCAAGATGCTAAGGCAGGAGGATTACCTTCAGATACAACTGTAATAACCTGGGGGCTGCAGTGAGTTCCAGGCCAGTGTGAACTATACAATGAGACCATGTCTCAACCAACAAACAAACAAGCAACAAAACTAAACAAATGAAACAAATTTGTCTGGTGTTTTGAATCTTTCTCTGGAGCTTATTTTGTTCCATTAATCAATTTGTTTGTTTGCTTGCTTGTGACAGACTCTCACAATGTAGTCCTCTCTGGGTGGCCTCAGTGTGTGGACCAGGCTGGCCTCAAAGGTGGCGTGACCTCTTTGGGTCTGCTTGTGCTGTGTTGGGAGTACAGCCACGTGCTGCCTCACCTTACTTGTGCTGATCGACTAGTTTACCTCTATCCATCCCTTGTCATGCTTCTCTGACCAGTGTGGTTTTGCAGTAAAACTTGATATCAGGAAGCCTGACTCCTCCACATCTGTTTCCTTTAAAACTCAATTTTCGAGCCTGGGTAAAGGTTCGTGCTGCTAAGCCTGCCAACCTGAGATTAATCCCCAGGGGCCATATGTAGAGACCTAACTCCCAAAAGGTGTCCTCTGACTTCTCCATGGATGCTATAGAGAAATCTCTCTCTCTCTCTCACACACACACACACACTCTCTCTCTCTCACTCACACACACACACACACTTTTTTATGTGAAAACTTTTAAAGCCATTTTGATCCCTCTAGTTCCTTTTTCTTCATAATTCTTAGAAATCAACTCATTAATTTCTCCCCAATCTCCTGTCAGACTCTATAGATCAAACTTGGGGTGGGGGTTGCCTACCTTAACAATACCTTATTGTTTGAAGACAATAGTCTTCTAACCCATAAGCATGGTGCAGTTTGCTGTCTGTCTTATTCTGTTTTGATAATTGTTCATCAGTGTCTTCTTCTTTCAGACACTGACTGTACTGGCTGGTTTTGTGTCAACTTGACACAAGCCAGAGTCATCAGAGAGGGAGGAGCCTCAGTTGAGAAAATGCCTCCATGTGGTCCAGCTATAAGGCATTTTCTTAATTAGTGATCAATGAGGGAGGGCCCAGCCTGTGGTGGGTGATGCCAGCCCTGGGCTGGTGGTCCTAGGTTCTATGAGAGAGTAGGCTAAGTCATGAGGAACAAGTCAGTAAGCAGCATCCTCCATGGATTCTGCACCAGCTCCTGCCTCCAGGTTCCTTTCCAGTTTATGTGCCTGTCCGGACTTCCTTCAGTGATGAACAGCAATGTGGAAGTGTAAGCAAAATAAACCCTTTCCTCCCCAACTTGCTTTTTTGGTCATCGTGTTTCATTACAGCAATAGAAACCCCAACAAGGACACCAGTCTTGCTGGTGTATGTTAGATTCACATCAGTTTCATGGTTTTGTTTTGTAGTATTGCAAGTGGTACTGCATTTTGCATTGTGATTTCCAGTTGTGCATTGATTGTAATTAAGTAAATTGTCTTAAATTGGCTATGACCTTATAAAATTACTCATTAAACCTAGTAGGGTTTTTGGTATATTATTTCAAGTTTGAGGTCTTTCTTTTTATTTTGGAGAGGTTGTAGGGTCTTTTAATTATTGTTACTAATATTTGTTTTATTTTGTTCATTTGTGGTAAGGATTTGTCAGGTAGTCCTCATACTCAATATCCTCTTACCTCAGCCTCTCAAGTGTTAAGGATTAGAAGTGTGTGTGTGTGTGTGTGTGTGTGTGTGTGTGTGTGTGTGTGTGTGTGCATATAGATAGGTTTGCATATCATAGCACATATGTGGAGGTCAGAGGACAACCTTGTAAAGTCTGCTCTGGCCTTCCATCTTTATGTGACTTCTGGGAATTGAATTCAAGTCCTCAGGATTATATAGCAAGCTTCTTTACCTAATGAGCCATCTTGCTGGCCCTGGAAGAGATATTTAAATGTTCCATTATAATGTTGAATAAGAGTGATAAAAAGTAGATGTCTGCAATTTCCAGGGTATTTTGTTTTTGAGACAGGATCAGGTTATATAGCTTAGCTTTGCCTCAAACTTATTTCCTCTGGCCTTGGCCTCTCAAATGCTAGAATTACATCACATCTGGCTCAATTTTTCAGTATTTTGCCATTATGTGTAATGGAACTGGTAGAACAGATGCCTAGCATGTACATGCCTAACACCACATAAAAGTCAGTTAGATGTAAGGTTTCATTTTTATTCCGTCTTTCTTTCATTCATTCTCTCTCTTTTCTTCCTTCTCCTCCTCCTTCTCCTTCTCCTCCTTCTTCTTTTTGAGACAGGGTTCCTCTGTGTAGCTCTGGCTGTCCTGGAACTCACTTTGTAAACCAGACTGGCCTTGAACTCAGATATCTGCCTCCTGAGCCACTGGGCAGGATTTTTGTTTGTTGTGTTTTCTTAATGACAAGTATATTGTTGTGAATGTTCTTGTGTTCCTAATGCCCTGAGAGTTTTATAAGTGATGTTGGACTTTGAACACGTGTTTTGTTCTTGGGTGTCTTGAAGTGGTCATACAGTTTATTTTCAGAATCTCAATTTTCTTGATTCTTCCATGCCACTGATGCTTTCATCCAGATGGCTGATTTTCCTGTCCATCATTTCTTCTGAGGTCCTGGAAACCAACTCACTGCTTCATCTGTCCTAGATTCGTACTATCAACTGAGTCACATGCCCAGCTCCCTGCTCTAAACTTGATGTTGGCAATTTAAAACTTTTTATTACATTTGTGTGTGTGTGTGTGTGTGTGTGTGTGCGCGTGTGCGTGCGCACATGTGTGAAAGTCAGGCCAGCTTTCAGTTCTCCCCTTTTACCTGTACATGGGCTCCTCAGATGGAACTCAAGTCACCAGGTTTGGTGCCAAGCGCTGGCCCTCAGCAGAGATCTTTAAATGGTTGATTCTCTTGACTTTTCTTTCTCCTGCTGTTAGCTCTCTCCATTACTATAACAAAATACTATAACTTCCTGAGATGAGGAAGTTTTTTTGTTTTTTTTTTCTTAAAAAAGAGGTTATTTTGGCTCATTTCACAAGCCATGATCATTAGCCCTGCTGCTTTGGGCCCCTAGTGGCACGGAATATCATGGTGTGCGTGGGCAGGGGGAGCAGATCACTTCTTGCTGACCACAAAGTTAGAGACAATGATTACTCTGTTCCCATACCCCGTCAAGGGCATTCTACCTATGACCTACCTTCCTTTTCCTAGTTTGAAGGAGAAATGCCCCCCCCTACACTCAGATATTTGAAGATGTCGTCCTCAGCTGGTGGTGCTGTCTAGGGGAGGTTATGAAACCTTAGGTGGGGCAGCCTTGTTGGAGGAAGTGTCACTGGGGTGGGGTGGGCTTTACTGACTCATCCTACTTCTGTCCTGCTCTGACTCTGTCTATTTCTGTCTCTCTCTCTGTGTTTTGTGTATCTGTGTGTCTGTCTGTCCATCCCCTCCAGCTCTCCCACCCCACAGTGTGTGGATGAGAATGAGGTGAACCAGCTTCCTGTCCCAAGCATACATGCCTTCCCTGCCCTGATGGACTCCATCTCTCTGGAAACTTATGCTAAAATAAATCCTTTCTTCCAATAGTTGCTTTTGGTCATGACCTTTTATCACAGCAACAGCAAAGTAACGAATATTCAGGTCCCATTGCCTTAAAGTGCCACTACTCTCCAATAGCAACACAGGCTGGGGGCCAAGCTTTCAAAGCGTGGTCTCTGGGGGCATCCAAGATGCAACTGCAGTGCCCAGGCCTTTGATTGATTCCCTTCCTAGAACTCCTCCTATACGTTTGCTGGACATTCACATTCAGCCCTTTGTGTCCTCCTAACCTCTCACTCCACATGCTGTGATGCATCCTAGATGCTTCGATCAGATCTTGGAATTCATCAATTCGTTGTGTTTTATATATGTGTGTGTGTATTATATGTTATATATGTGCTTATATACTTTCAAATTTATTTGTGTTTGTGTGCATATATAGCCGAATATACCAGAGTATGAATGTGGAGGTCACATGACATTTTGCTAGAGGCAATAAGATAGGAAGTTTGAAGGCAGCTTAGCCTACAAAGCAAGAACTGGTCCCAAAAGAAAAAGAAATACTTTCAGGTTTGAAATTTTTTCCTTCTTTCAATAAAAATTCACTTACTTTTAATATGTTAGGTCTGTCCATGTGCACCCAATATTTTTGTTCATGAACTTCAGTTGGATCTCTTTCCCACCTCAGATCACAGAAGTAGTCTACAGAAACATGTGTGTTTTCTCTAACAGAGGTTACAGGTATAAGGTCTAGAACAATTTTTGTTTTGTCTCTCAAGACAAAGTCTCATGTCATTCTGGCTGACCATGAACTTCTGATCATTTCGGGTTTCCGACATGCACCATCACACCTAGCCCTAGAACAGTGGTTTATATTATTTCTTTGTTGGATGTTTATCCTTTTGGGATGTGATGCATTCTGACCCTCTTTACCTCTGCCTGGGCCAACAATGACATCAAAGGTGCGGGGATTTGGTTTCTCACACTGTAATCCAGTTGCCCTAGAGCTCCCATCCTGCCCCTCAGTCCCCATGTGTGTAGTTTATCATTGTGGTCAAGGGATGGCTGAGGGGGGACGGTGAGCTTGATCTCACAGAGCTCTGTTACCAAGGAGGAAACCTTTTCTAGAAGTCTCTTTGCAGACTTGAGGGTTGGTTATATCCAGTCTTCAAGACATTAAATCTCAAACCCTGGGACAAATGTCTAAAGTGCCTATTTAACATATCAAAGTGGACCTGGTTGCCAGGTTCTCCCAGCATTCCTCAGTCCCCTCCTGTTACAGTGTATAGCTAGCATACCCCACCCTCTACCCTGAACTCTCTAGGCCAGGGGTTGGGTTGCCCTCCACTAAGAAGCTCTTCCCTAAAAAATCCAGCCATTTGGTTAACGCCGTAACCCCCCCGCCCCGCCTTTTTAACCTTTGCCCTCTAGGTAGCTGCACCTGTATTCCCTCTATTCCCTCTCCTTCCCTTCTCCCCTCTTCCCACATGGCCCAGCTCAGTCTGATCAAGTGATCACATCCACTCTGGAGTTTCCCAGATGTCCCTGCCTTTGGCTATACTCTCCCTTTTATCTACAATAAACTTTCTCCTCCACCATACCTAGGAGCAGCCACGCCCTTCCTTTTTAAAATTTACAAGAGTCACCAGGAAGGAGACTGGGTGTTTCCCAGTCTCTACTTGAAGAGATGAACTCTCTCAATGGTACAGAAAGGGCAGGTGAGACTCGGAACTGAGCGTTTAGAACCATGTGTTGTAGCTCACACTTGTAATCCCTTCCCTCAGGAAGTACAGCAAGAGGGCTGCCTTGAGGTGGGTGCCAGCCTGGGCTACATAGGAGTTCTAGGAATGCCTGAACTACACAGAGAGGACCTGTTTCAAAAAGGACACCCCCCAAACAACAGCAATAAGCTGAGTGTGGTAGCACATACCTATAACATTAGCCCTTGGCAGGTGAAGGCAGGATGATCAGTTCAGGGCTACTTAAAACCTTGTGTTTGGGGGCAGGGGAAAAAAAAAACCCAGCATTTGAGAGACATTTTCAAACATTTCTGTGAATGTGAACCAGGAGAAAAACTGTTAAATCACGAATCATCTATTGTGCTGACCAAATGGCACAGACTCTATAGACAGGCTAGCCTCTAGCCATCAGCAATCCTCCTGCCTTGGCCTCCCAAGTGCTGAGTTTACAGGTGTGCCTCCTACACCCAGCTTGGCTTTTATTCTTAGAATAAACACAGCTAATTACCCAGCCATCTTCATTAACATTCCAATCATGTGTCTAGAGAGAAGGCAAACCTATATAGAAAGTCTAACTTATTTATGATCATTTTGTGTCATAAGGAAAGAACAAAGGAAATGCTTTTCCTCACCAGGCTTGTATGGGCCTTTGTGATACGTTATCACCACTGATCCTTTCAAAGACCCAGCTGGATGGGATGTGAAAACATCATTTTCCCAATGAGTGGGTGGAGGCTCAAGGCCACTGTCTGGAAGCCGAGCATAGCCAGGGTAGGCCTGACTCTGGTCCATGCCCTTTCCTCTTCTCCCTGTCTCAGCTTTCTCCTATTGTTGGTTGGTTTTGTTGAGACAGTTTCTCATGCAGCCACTGTGTAGTTAAGGATGACCTTGAACTCCTTGATGTTTGTGCTTCTCTCTCCCAAGTACTGGGATCTCAGGCGTGTGCTACCATGACTTGATTGTCCCTGTTATCTATAGAGGTAAGGAAACTAATTGCTTGGACTTTACTTGGGTCTAAAACAGTCATCTTGAAGTCAGGAATAACCCGAGTGGGGCTTAGTGTTAAGTACTCCAGCAGAGTCCTTATTATCCGTGCAAGTGAAACTGCACTGCACTCTATTGGGGATGTCATTAAGCAACATTAAATTGAAGACATAAACCAGTCTGGCTAGACTCAATTCCCTCTCTGGTTGAGGCAACTGTCCTGAGAGAGATGTCCCCTGGGGAGCTCAGTCTTCTGTGTCACATTTTCTGTGGAGGAGATTCCAGAAGCCCCGTGCATTCCCACATCTGAATCCCTTTCCCTCAGACTTATTGCCCAGCCTCTAAGCCTGGAGCTGAAAACCCAGAGGACCTTGAACCCTGGATAGTTCAGGCTTCTGGTCCCTGCAGAATGCCTGAAGTGTATTAGCCTTCCACCTATAGTTTATTATTAATTAGGCAGCTCATTAACAAACTGTCAGCAATGCCAGCCTTTGCTGAACTGTGCTCAGACTGCTTAAAGCCAATGAGAAAATGTGTTAGTCTGTTTTCTGTTGCTGGCACAAAATACTTACACCTAGATGCTTGGTAGACAAAGTGGTAGCCAGGCATGATGATCCATGCTTGTAATCCTAGCACTTGAGAGGCTGAGTCAGGAGGATTGCTATGAATTTGAGGCCATCATATTGAGTTTTATGTAGTTTAGAGTGAAACCATGTACCAAAAATGAATAGGAAGAGAAGAGGCTAGATAAACGGCTCAGAAGTTAAGAGCACTGGCTGTTCATTCAGAGGACCCAGCACCTGCATGGCAAGCTCACAACCATCCAGGATATCCAACACTCTCTTTGGGCCTCTGTGGGTACCAGGCACGCTATCTGACAGAATCGACCTGGGGAGGAAGGAAACTGTTGAGATGGCTCGTCCAGGAAAGTCCTCATCTCCCAATCCCTGCAACCCCTGCAACCTGGAGCCCACACAAAGGTGGAAGGAGAGAACTGGCTTCACAAAGCTGCCCTTTGACCTCTGCACATGTGCTGTGATAGGTTGTATGTACTGTACTGTATCCATACACATGTGCACATACACATACAATAAGTAATGTGATTAAAAGTGTTTTAAAAGAAAGGAGAAGGGAGGGAAGGAGTAAGGAGGGAAAGAAGGAAGGAAGAAGGAAGTTAAGAGAAGGAGGAGGAAGGCAGGGCAACATGAAAAAGTCAGAGATGACAATGGAGCCTGCTTTCCCCGTTGTAGAGCCACCTTTTTGGTGTTTGTTTGTTTTTTCAAGACAGGATTTCTCTGTTGTAGCTTTGGAGCCTGTCCTGGAACTAGCTTTGTAGACAAGGCTAGCCTCAAACTCACAGAGATCCACCAGCCTCTGCCTCTTGAGTACTGGGATTAAAGGTGTGCCCCCACTGCCCGGCCTGTTGGGTTATTTTTTGAGATAGGGTCTGAAGTAGACCATACTGACTTCTAGAACTCTCTCAGTAGCTGAAGTTGGACTTGAACTTCTGATTGTCATTGCTTTCACCTCCTAAGTGCTGGCATTACAGACCTCCGCCAATACACAGGATCATTCTTTCTTTAAAGATAGGGTCTCACCATGTAGCCCAATATGGCTCCAGCTCTGTATGTAACCCAGGCTGGCCTTGAAATTTCAGCAATCCTCCTGCTTCCTGGGATTACAGATATGTACCATCCAGCTTTAACTGTCCATTCTCATGGCTAATGCCAGAGAAATATTTATCTATACCTCCAAAGACAACCATGAACTGAAGATGTAACTCAGTCAGTGGAGTGCTTGCCTGGCATATACAAATCCATGCATTTGATCACATAAGCTAGGTGTGGTGGGATGAGCCAATAATAGCACCTGGGAGGTAGAGGAAGGGAGATCAGAAGATCAAGGCGATCTTTGGCTTCATGAGACCCTGTCTCAAAAAAAAAGAAAAGGAAATACTTAGTGTGGGCAAACAGCTCATCAGGTAAAGGTGCTTGACACCAAGCCTGATGACACGGAGTGACATCCTGGGACCCATATGTGGAAAAACAAATATCTTCTGACATATATACATATATATATATATATATGCATACACAAAGTAAAAAAATAAAAATGTAAGAAAGAAGGGCTGGAGAGCAGGCTCAGAAGTTAAGAGCACTGGCTGCTCTTCCAGAGGACCAGGGTTCAATCCCCGCACCCACATAGCAGCTCACAATTGTCTGTAACTCCAGGGGATCAGATACCCTATACAGGCCCACATTGTTGAAACACCAATGCACATAAAATAAAATTTTTAAATATAATAACTATTTAAATAATGAGGACAGTCACAGTTTTTAACTTTTTTATGTGTATGAGTATTTACCTACATGTAATATGTGCACTATGTACATGCCCAGTGTCAGGGGAGATCAGAAGAGGGCATTGGATCCCCTGGCCTGGGAGTTACAGGTGTTTGTGAGCTACCAGGTGGTTCTGGGAACCAAACCTGGATCTCTGTAAGAGAGATCTGTGCTCTCCATTCACCACTGAGCCATCTCTCCTGCCCTCAAGACAGGAACATTCACAGTGGGTTTCCATGGGTTGTGTCTCTGTTTATATCCAAGACCAGCATTTCTAACATAAACTTGCCAAATCCTTTCCCTTAGATAGCAGGAATGTGATGGGCCCTTGCACAATGAGATCTTGTCCCCAGCAGTGGAAGAGCGGAGCACTAGTGGCTCTGGTCAGGCCCACATTATCCATTTGTACTCCTAAGGGCTGGACACATCACAGGGCAGCGGTGGCACAGGACTTTGATTCCTGTACTCAGGAGGCAGAGACAGCCAGAGCTATGAGGTTGAGGCCAGCCTGGTCTACAGAGTGAGATCCAGAACAGCCAGGGTTACACAGAGAAAAAATAAATAGAGTGTACATGTAACTCTCTGCAAGATCATTTTGCTATTGTAACATAATGTTTATTGATGGATGTATGAGCACATGATTGTAGATTGTGTATGTGACTGAGCATGTGGGGAGGCCAGAGGGCAACTTTAAGGAATCAGAGCTCTCCTTCCACCATATTGTCCCTGGGGATAAATTCAAGTCATCAGGCTTGGTGGCAAGTACCTTTATCTGCCAAGCCATCTTGGCCCTTTTGTGATATCCTTATTTCTCTTAGCTTTGCATATGTGTTTGTTCAGAGGTGAGCTAAGTTCTTTACACTGGCTGCCAGGCCTCTGGCATTGCTACCAACATTGTAAAGGTCTTAACTTTAGTGACTGTCAGACTTTTGTCTCTGGGACAAAAATGCCCCAAGAAAACAACTTAAAGTGGAAGATTTACTTTGACTTTCAGAGATTTCGGTCCACAGGCACGTTTCAGCCCATTGCTTCCTGGAGCTGGTGTCTCACGGTGGTCAGCTTTCTGAATGTCCACTGCCCTGTGCTTCCTCACTCCGATTCCCATTTTGGTTCATCTGGGTTCCAGAGCAGTCCACAGTGTAGCCTACACTCGGGGCAGTCTTCCTCCAGAAGAGACACACCCAGAGATGTGCTTCCCTAATCTGGGAGCCTCTCAACCTGAGCCAGTTGAGAGTTGAGATTAACCAGAACAGTGGAAGGATAGCATACTAGCAATCCCTGCTGTCGGAGGCTGTGGCAGAAAGATCACAGGTTCGAGGCTAGCATGACCTGTATAGTAAGACCCTGTCAAACAACAAACAGTTGGAAAACCCAGCATAGCGGCATACTTCTATAAGCAAGCATTTCAAAGGTGGAGACAGAAGAATCAGAAGCTCAAGGCCATCCTTGGCAGTATAATGTGTTGAAGTCACCTGGAATACATGTGACACTGTCTATAAATAAACTTGTTTATTTATCTAAAAAGTATAAAGCTTTTTTTTTTAATGCCAGATGTTGTGGGACATACCTATATGCTTCACACATTTGACTGAGGAAGGAAGACTGTTTCAAGTTGAAGGCCAGCCTGGGCTACTGTATGAGACTTTGTCTCAAAAAACAAACAAAAGAGGCTAAGCATGATGCCACAGGCCATTAAATGTTAGCATTGGGGGAGAAGAGGCTAGTGGCTCTCTGTGAATTCCAGCCTACTCTACATGGCAAGTTTCAGGCCAGACAGGACTACACATTGACACCCTGTCTCAAGATCAAAATACAAACACACAAAAAAACTAAAGAACTTGGGAAACAACAAGACAGGAACATAGAATAAGAGTAGTGTTGGCTTGAGTGAGGAGGAGGGAAGGGGAGAAAACAGCTGGCTCTGACCCCTCTCCTTGGGGAGCTGAACATCTCTATTTGCTGTGGTTTGGGTACATTTCCCCCAAGGGCTGCCCCAAGATTGTTCTTCAGCTTACAGGAGTAGAAGCTACTAGAAAGTTTAGAGAGGCGAAACTAGCTCTATATCTTACATCATTGATGGTGCATTCTTAAAGGAGCCCATTGGCCACTGGTCTTTCTCTTCTCTGCTTCTGTTCAGAGTTGGTGGTTCCTGCTATGTGTTCCCACCATGGCGTATTGCCTTACCACAGGACCAGAAGCAATGGGCCAACCAACCAAGGATGAGAGTTCTGAATTTGTGAACCCAACAAAACTTTCCTGTTTGTTTTAGTTTCTTTTATAAAGAACTGCTTTATTTAATATTCATATATGCACATAAATTGTTCAGATTAAATTTGTCCTCATTCCTGCCCTTCCAATTTCTCACCTATCCTACACTTTTCCCTCCAAACTTCATATAGGGTGCCAGTATGAAGCGTGATCCTAATTAGTCTTAATAATAAAAACCCAGAGTCAGATATCAGGGTAAAAGCTGAAAGATAGAGAAGTAAAGGACCAGCCACAGTCACCTCTTAACCTCTCTCACTACTCAGACAGAAAAGGGCCAAGCTCCTGTCTACACCCAGCCTTGTCACTTCCTCTCTCCATCCAGCCATATCATTGCCTGTCTCCTGTCTGCACAGACCTCCAGTCCTCTATGGTCAACTAGTGGCTAGCTCCACCCTCTGATCTTCAGGCAAGCTTTTTTTGTCAGAACACAAAGAAAATATAATAACACCAGTATGTGCGTGGATATGGAACCATCTACTGGATCATGCTTCTCAGGCCCACATGCCTGAAGAAAAATGACTCTCCCTCTCCCAGTAACCATCAGATAGGGATAAGACTTCATGATCCCCTCTCCTATCTGTGCTGGGATTTTGGCTGACTTGATATTGTGCAACTCTTGTGTATAGAGTCCCCGTCATTATGAGTTTGTGTACAACTACGCTGTCATGTCCAGCAAATACTGTTTTACTATAGACATCCCATTCACTCTGGTTCTTACAATCTTTCCAATCCTACATGATCCCTGAACCTCAGGAAGAGGAAATGTGATACAGGTGCCACATTTAGATCTGAGTGCTCCTCAGTGCTCTAAATATTGACTGGTTGTGGTACTCTTTTAAATAGGCTTCTATGATGAAGGGGCAAGGGATACACTGATCTGTGGGTATAAAGATAGGAAGAACATAGGGGGCAGTTTATAACTGTTTATTTATCAAAATAATAGTGCTAGTTCTTCCATAAGGCCTATGACCTAATCAGCCATGAGGTTTTGGTCCAATTAACAGTTCCATGCATGAGGCCCATCTTCCGCAGTGAGCTTTAATTCCAATTAGAACATGGTTGGTTACTCCCATAACATTCCTGCCACTATTGTACCAGTGGGTACATCTTGCCAGGCCAGTCATTGTAGCTTTCAGGACTCGCAGCTGGTAATACTTTTCTCTCCCTGTAGAACTTGCCAGCACTATTGTCATAGTTAGGAATTCCATTGATGTGAAGGCACCATGACTCTGACAACTCTTATAAGAGAAAACATTTCATTGTAGCTGGCTTACCTGTTCAGAGGTTTAATCCAATATCATCATGTCAGAAAGCATGACAGTGCACAGGAGGATGTGGTGCTGGAGAAGGAGCTTAGAGTTCTACATCTGGATTGGCAGGCAGCAGGAAGAGAGTGACACTGAGTCTGACTTGAACAAAAGCCCACCCCCCAGTGATACAGTTCCTCCAATAAGGCCACACCTGTCCCAACAATGCCACACCTCCTTATAGTGCCAATCCCTATCATTCAAACCAGCATAACTAGGAAAGCTAGTTAGTAGCAATGAAGCTCCCAGGTTGGTGCTAGACTTATTTTTCCATGTCCTATGACTCAGATGTGTGATGTCTTCAACAACAAGGTCTTGTTATCAGATTCTGGAGAGCAACTAAGAACAATGTTGATAGCCAATAATGCTTGGAGGAGAATCAAAGGGACACCACAGACCAATAACTTGAAACCCATACTTGGCACTGGACATTTTATTTGATATCCAATTGTGTCTGAGGGAGGCATTATCCACCTGTTATAGGTTGACTCCATTTAAACTATGTACTCTTCCTATAGTAGTAGGTTTCCATAGCTCCCCACACTGGGCTAGGCCATGCCATATCAGTCATCGGTCAAGTCCATCTCTCACCAGACACTGCTAAATGCCAATCAAATCTGGGAATTCACCCAGTTGATACATCCTCAGGTGACTCCAGGCCATGTCAAGTTTACAGCTGGAACTAAATAGGACATGATAAATTTGTCAATTTATCATGACGCTGAAATAATAAATAAATAAATAAATAAATAAATAAATAAATAACGTCTTAACCAGGTGTTGAGGCTCATGGCTTTAATCCCAGCACTCAGAAAGCTAAAGCAGGGGGATCACTGTAGGAGTAAAGCCACTTTAAGTTACATAGTAGGTTCCAGGACAGTCTGGGCTACAGACTGAGATCCTGTCTTAACAAAACAAAACAAACCTCCCTTGGTTATTGTGGTGGTTTGAATGAGAATGGGCCTCAAAGGCTCAAATATTTAATGCTTGGTTCCCAGTTGGTGGACAGTTGGGAAGGATCAGGAGGGTAGATCTTGAGGAGAAAGTAGGCTTTGAAGTTTCAAAAGCCAGGAGCCATCTTTCTCTCCCTTCCCCACCCCCTCTCTGCCTGCTACCTGTATATTCAGATGAAAACTCTCAGTCACCGCTCCGGTGACATGCCTGTCTGAGGCCTGCCATGTCAGTGGATTCACCCTCTGAAACTGTAAGCAAGCTCCCAACTAAATGCCTTCTTTTATAAGAGTTGCATTGATCACAGTGTCTCTTCACAGCAAAAGAGCAATAACTAAGACAGCTATACTGCAAAAATTAGCAAATAAAGAGGAGAGAAGTCAAACTTTTAATCATGACTTAATGATCCTAATATTTCAGGGTGGTCAAATAGTTGATAAAGAGTTGGGTTTTTAAGTGTGTGTGTGTGTATACATGCCTGTACCCTGATTCATGATTAAATGCAGGTAGTCGGGCTTTCCTGCAAGCACTTTTACCACCGACCCATCTCATTGCCTCCTCCCACCCCTGCCCCAAAGTGTTTCTTTAAAGTTGAATCCTGTTAGTAAATGTACAAACATGATATAATTAGAATGTCACAATTTTGAGATCTCTCAAAAAGTCATTAATACAGAGGTAGATTGCATTAGTGACAGTTATTGGACTAGAGAGATGGCTTAGCAGTTAATAGCACTTATTGCTCTTGCAGAGGACCTAAGTTTGGTTCCCAGCACCCTATCAGGGCCTCCCAACCATCTGTAAGACAGCTCCAGGGGACCCAGTACCCTCTTCAGCCTTCAAGTGCACTGCACTCAAGTGCACATGTACACACAGAGACATACACAGATACGTAATTGAAAATAACTCTTGGCGGATTGGGAAAAGATTTTCCAGTCAAATAGATCTAATAAACAAGCTAGTGTAGCTACCCTCATACCTACCAAAATAGATTTCAAGCTAGAACTAGTCAAAAGAGATGAAGAAGGTCATTTAATATTCATCACAGGAAAAATCCATCACGATGAAGTCTCAATTCTGAACATCTATGCCTCAAATACAAGGGCACCCTTATTTGTAAAAGAAACATTACTAAAGCTTAAATCACTCATCAAGCCTCACACACTAATAGTAGGAGACTTCAACACTCCACTCTCATCACTGGACAGGTCTGCCAGACAGAAACTTAGAGAAATGAAGGAACTAACAGACTGTAATGAATCAAATGGGCCTAACAGACATCTATAGAATATTCCACCCAAACACAAAATATTATATCTTCTTCTCAGCACCCCATGGAACCTTCTCTAAAACTGACCACATACTCAGTAACAAAGCAAACCTCAACAGATAAAAAAAAATTTAAAATAACCCCCTGTATCTTATTGGTTCACCATGGCTTAAAATTAGAATTCAATAACAACACTAATTGCATAAACTCATGGAAATTGAACAATGCTCAACTGAATCACCACTGGGTCAAGGAAGAAATAAAGAAAGAAATTAAAGACTACCTAAATCCAATGAGAATAACAGCACAACATACCCAAATTGGTGGGGCACAATTAAAGCAGTGATAAGAGGAAAGTTCATAGCACTAATGCCTACATAAAGAAACTAGAGAAATCCCACACTATCGAATTAACAGAACAACTGAAAGATCTAGAACAAAAAGAAGTAAACTCACCCAGTGGGAGTGGATGGCTGGAAATAATCAAATTGGAAGCTGAAATCAATAAAATAGAAACAAAGAAAACAATACAAAGAATCAATGAAATAAAGAGTTCATTCTTCAAGAAAAATCAACAAAATAGACAAACCGCTATCCAAACTAACCAAAAGGTAGAGAGAATATATCCAAATTAACAAAACCAGAAATGAAAAGGGGAACATAACAATAGACACTGAGGAAATCCATAGAATCTTCAGGTCATACTTTGAAAACCTGTACTCCACAAAATCTAAAGGAAATGGACAATTTTCTGGATAAGTACCACTACTAAAATTAAATCAAAACCAGATAAACAAATTAAATATACCTATAATCCCTGTGGAAATATAAACAGTCATTAAAAGTCTCCAACCTAAAAAAGCCCAGGGCCAGATGATTTCAATGCAGAATCCTACCAAAATTTCAAAGAAGAGCTAATACCAATACACCTCAAATTGTTCCACGTGATAACAATAGAAAAAGCATTGTCAATCTCTTTTTACGAGGCTCCAGTTACCCTGATACAAAACTACACAAAGACACAACTAAGAACATTGATGAAAAAAAAACTCAATAAAATACTGGCAAATCAAATCCAAGAACACATTAGAAAAATCTTCCACCAAGACCAAGTAGAGGCTTCATCCCAGGGATGCAGGGGTGGTTCAACATACAAAAATTCATCAATGTAATCCACCATATAAACAAACTGAAAAAAAAAACCTTAAAACAAAATTCAACTCCCCTGCATGATAAAGGTCTTGAAAAGAGCGAGGATACAAGGAATATACCTAAACATAATAAAGGCAATATACAGCAAGCTAACAGCCAACACCAAACTAAATGGAGAAAATCTCAAGTGATTCCACTGAAATCAGGAACAACACAGGCTGTCCACTTCTTCTATATCTATTCATTATAGTACTCAAAGTTCTAGCTAGAGCAATAAGACAACAAAAGGAGATCAAGAGAATATAAATTGGAAAAGAAGTCAAATTCACTATTTGTTAATGATATGACAGTATACATAAGTAACACCTTCAGTAATGTAAGAAAGATAAAAGATTAACTAAAAAGAATCAGTAGCCCTCCTTTAAATAGATGATAAATGGGCTGAGAAAGAAATCATAGAAACAACATCCTTTACAATATCAACAAATAACATAAAATATCTTGGGGGTAACTCTAACCAAACAAGTGAAAGACCTGTATGACAAGAACTTTAAGTTTTCGAAGAAAGAAGTTGAAGAAGACATCAAGATCTCCCATGCTCTTGGATAGGTAGGATTAACATAGTAAAAACGTCAATCTTTCCAAATCAATCTACAGATTCAATGAAATACCCAACAAAATTCTTCACAGATCTTGAAAGAACAATACTCAACTTCATATGGAAAAACATAAAACTCAGGATAGCCAAAAACAACTTCTGAAGTCATCACCATACCTGACTTCAAATTATAGAGCTACTGTAATGAAAACAGCATAAAAACAGACAGGTGAACCAAATGAATTGTATAAAAGACCCTGATACCAGTCCATACACCTATAAACACCTGATTTTTGACAAAGAAGCTAAAATTATAAAATGGAAAAAAGAACACATCTTCAACAAATGGTGCAGGCATAACTGGATGCCAACATGTAGAAGAATAGAAATAGATCCATCTCCATCACTGGGCACAAAACTCAAGTTCAAACGGGTCAAAGACCTCAACATAAATCCAGCCACACTGAACCTTATAGAAGAGAAAGCGGGAAGTAGCCTTGAACATATTAGTACTGGAGACCACTTCCTAAATATAACATCAGTAGTACAGACACTGACAGTAACTTGAATAAATGGGACCTCCTGAAATTTAAAGCTTCTGTAAAGCAAAGGACATGGTCAACAAGATAAAATGCAGTCTACAGAATGGGAAAAGATCTTTGTCAACCCCACATCTGGCAGAGGACTGATCTCCAAAATGTACAAAGAACTCAAGAAACTAGACATCAAAAGACCAGATAATCCAATTTTAAAAATGGGGTACAGATCTAAGCAAAAAAACTCAACAGAGGAATGTCAAACTGCCAAAGAAACTTTAAAAAATGCTCAACATCCTTAGTCATCACAGAAATTCAAATCAAAACAACTCTGAGATACCATCTTACACCTGTCAGAATGACCAAGATCAAAACTCCGATGACAGTTTATGCTGAAGAGGATGTGGAGTAAGGGGAACACTCCTCCATTGTTGGTGGGCATGAAAACTTATATAGCTGCTTTGGAAATCAGTACAGCAGTTCCTCAGAAAATTGCAAAGCAATCTACCTCAAGACCCAGCAATACTACTTTGGGCATATAACCAAAGGATCATACTCACACCACAAGGACATGTTTGTAACAGCATTATTTGTAATAGCCAGAACCTGGAATCAACCTAGATGTCCCTCAACTGAAGAATGGATAAGGAAAACATGGTACATTTACACATGGAGTACTACTCAGCAGTAAAAAACAATGACATCTTGAAATTTGTAGGCCAATGGATGAACTAGAAAAAGCCATCCTGAGTGAAGTAATCCAGACACAGAAAGAGAAATATAATATGTACTTACTTATAAGTGGATATTATACATAAAGCAAAGGACAACCAGACTACAGGCCACAATTGCAGTGAACCTAGGTAACCAAGAACAGCCTAAGAGAGACATACATGAATCCACCTAGGAAGTGAAAAAAAAAAAAAAAAAAAAACAAGATCTCCTGAGTAAATTGGGAGCATGGGTGATGAGAGGAGGGTAGAAGGGAAGAGATGAGGGAGGCAGAGTGGAGAAAAATGTATAGCTCAAAAACCTGGCAAAAAAAATAACTGTTGGGAGGGAAGTTGATAAACATGTGAAACAACATAAACAGGGTCAGATAAAAGCAGATAGTTTTACACAGGTACAGAAAATCTGGCATCTTGCAAAATGCAGGCTTGGTCACACAGAACCAGCAATCCCACCAAAGGAAGGTGATCTTGGGTCTTATAACAAGAAATAGCTGCTTCATCTTGCATTTTGGAGGCAGTTGGGTAAACTGAGGCAAATCCCATATTCTTCACCTGACCCACACCAGATGTAGAGTATCCTGCACCTGACCCACACCAGGTGTACAGGGCTCAAGATCCATATGCTTATAGATAAGCACGCAGGGTTGTCTCTTCAAAAGATGTATAACCTGTTTCTTGGAAATAGATGTGGCTGAAGATGGATGTGCATAATATCCTGGTGATCTCTGGGCTATCTGTATGGCCAGGCCCACACGACTCCTACATACTTATGTTTGTCTCAGTCATCCCCTCTAGACCATTGAGCTTTGCTTCTCAGCCAATAGAACCCATCTTTATGGAAGAGGTCACATGTATTTTACAAAGAGTTTCAATGTAGTCATGCCTTAAGCTTTGCTGTACAAACACGGGATTGAATTAGTTATCACCAAGAAACTCTTTTCCAAAATTGTACTGTGCTTTAATATGCCTAAAAGAAACTGTACAGTGTCAGGCTATTGAAGTCTGAACCAACACTAGTTATTAGTCACGTTAACCAGACTTCTTTTTGTCTCATGCAGATCATTACTTTACTAGCCATGTTGTTTGCAGAGATCCTCTTCCCTGAGACCACCAAGGTGGCTGTAAATTTTATAAATTCACTGGAATTATGAAGTCAAGAGGCAAACTGGAAAATCTAGTTCTTCTCAACTCTTGCAAAATAGTTTAAGATTCTAGAAAATTCTTCTCTCCGGTGAATTCAGTTCTGCAGATGATGTCTCTGTGACAGTTTACTCCTGCCAGGAAAGTCTCCAAGACTATGTTCACCAGTCTGCAACCATTTTGACTTTTTAAAATACATTTTTTTTTCAGGCATGGTTGTGCAAACTTTTCATCTGAGCACTGGGAAAACAGACAGGTGTATCTCTGTGGCAGATCTTCGAGGCCATCCTGTTCTACATAGTGAGTTTAAGGACAGCCGGAGTGACACCGTGAGAGTGTCTCAAAAAAAAAGTACATTTTCCGTTAATTTATTTAAGTGTGTGTGCCCTGGTGCATGTGGAGATCAGAGGACAACTTGTTGAAATGGGTTCTCTCCTACTATGTGGGTCCTGGGGATCAAACTCAGATCATCAGGCTTGGTAGCAAGCTACGTTACACGGCGAGACATTCTGCCAGTCCCATTTTGATTTTTGTATTAGCAGTAGCGAGTTAATAACAGAGAACTTTAAAAGGGCTGAATCAAACTAAGAGCACCTGAGTCTTGTGAGTAACATCAGAAATGGAGTGTAAGACAGTGGGCAGATACTTCACACTTGGAAAATCCTGGCCCAGGTCAGCATCCCTTGTGCTGCCTCTCTAGAGAAAACATTTGCTTTATGGACTCTGCAAAGGATAGAGAAACACACAGAATAACATCACACAATGCAAATGTCACATACACACAGAAATTTAAAAAAAAAAAAGGAAGGAAGGAGGGAAGGGAGGGAAGAGAAAGAGGAAGGGAGGAAGGCAAGAAAGGAAGAAAGGAAGGAGGGAAGGAAGGAGGGAAGGAAGGGAGGGAGAAAGGAAGGGAGGAGAGGTTAGGGATGTAGCTCATTTAGTAAGCGATTGCCTAGCATGCACAGAATCCTGGGCTTGATCCCCAGAACACATAAAAACATAATGGTCATGCCTACAATTGCACACTCAGGAGGCAGAGGCAGGCAGGTCAGAAGTTCAAGGTCATTGTTGGCTACTTTGGGAGTTCTGTCTAACCTGAAGAACAGGAGACTCTGTCTCAAAACAAACAATGAGGCAAACCAAACAAAAACACCTAAAACTGAAAGACAAGGAAAACTTTGGAAATAGAGTTAGAAATTTTGGAGATGCATCGGATGCAAGTTTGAACCTTGTTTGGATTTTTTTTCTTTCCTTTTCCTTTAGTTTTCCAGATAGTAGCTTGCCATGTAGCCAAGGTGCCCTGAAACTCTCCATCTTTCTGCCTCAGCCTCTTGGATGCTGGGATTACAGGTGCATACCATCATACTCACCTGTGGGTTTTTATTGTTCCATTTGTTTAAGCTTTCTGCTGAAAACCTTTTTTTGAGAGGAAAAAACATTGGTGTCTCACACCTGTAATTCCTGGTCTTAGGAGGCTAAGGCAGTAGAATCAGCTCAAGGCTTAGGCCAACCTGAGCTACAGAATAAAACCAGGCTTCTCAATCAATAACAGAAAACAATAAAGACTTTTCTGGATACAGGTTTATTAAGCACAAAACCATCCTCTCTAACTTTAGTGTTAAGTCATGTTCATGCCAGACATACCTCTAAAGGACCTAGGCTTTCTTGTCAGCCCCAGGATTTAGCACTCAATAGATGCCTGGAGTTTCCCCTCTTGTAGGCCTTGAAGGTCACTGCTTCTCCAGTGCTTTGGGCCAGGCCCAAAGGAGGACAGGAATGGCGGAGCAACTTGTCCAAAAAGGAAAAAAGAAATTATTTCTAGTTTGCATTAAGTACAAAACTTCAGGGGCTGGATGTAGGTGCATTGGCACAATGCTTTCCTACCTTGCAGGAAGTCCTGGGTTCCAGCCCCAATATTGCATAACAGCTGTAGTGGTGGAGGCCAGAGGACTAGGAGTTCAAGGTTATCCTCAGTTACACAGTGAGTTTGATGCCAGTCTGATATACATGGGACCTCTATTTCAAAAATATTTTAAAGTCAATTTTAGAAAACAGTGGGTGAACTAGACATAGAAGCCCCTGAATGTTAGCCCAGAACTCACTGGGTATTCCAGACAGGCAGTAACTCTAAATCCTTTTGCCTCAGCCTCTCCTAAATGCTGGGGTGATAGGAATATGCTAGCCTCAACCACATAGTGAATTCCAGGCCAGTCTGGGATGCACAGTGAGCCTATGCCCAGGATCCCCAAAGAAGCAAAACAAAATGAGGGGTGTGGGGAGAAAGAGGAGGAGAAAGAAATAAAAATGGGCAAAGATGTTTACAAGCACCCAAGAGAGAATATTCAAATCAGCAATAAATGTGGAAAAGGTGATCAGCTTCATTAATCAGGGATATGCAAATTAAAACCAAAATTAACTCTGCCCAAGAAGCCAGATGCAGGAGAGGACACGTTGTCTGATTCCATTTATAGGAACTTCTAGTGACAGAAAGCAAATCAGTGGCCCTCTGGGGGTGGAGATGAGTGAGACAGACTGGCAGATGATTGGGAGAGTCTTCTGGGGTGATGTAAATGCTTATTATCTTGGGGGGATTTTATGTTGTCATCAGTCCTTAACAGGTACAACTAAACTGGGTGTATTCATGGTTATGTATTCTATATTTTAATGAATAAACTTAATTTTGGGTCAGATTCAGTCCTTATCTAGGGACTGAGATAGGGAGATTCCTAGAGCCCCAGAGACTATGGTCAGTCTGGGTAATATAGTGAGATTCTGTCTCCAAAATGAAAAGAAAAGAGAAACTGGATGGAGCTCAGTCAGGAGAATGTTTGCCTATTATCCCAAGCCTCAGGTTTGATCCATGAAAGGTTCCAGATAGAGTACATGTGGGTATCTACTCAAGAGGTAGAAGCAGAGAGTTTAAGGTAATCCTCAGCTAGCATGGAGTTTGAGACCATCTTGAGCTACACGAGACCCCATGAAATGGAAGAAGGGAGGGAAGGAGGGAGGGAGAATGGATTTTCTTTAAAGCCCAATAAGATATCACTACATTTTCATCAGAATTGCTAAAAGTAGGGCTGATGAGATGGCATATATATTATGCCTACCAAAAATATACCTAACATAAGTATGTTTTTACCAAATATATCTACAATAACTCATAGCAACAGGGTTTTTTGAGTCTTACACTGTGGCTCATCTGGTCTTGAACTTTCATTTATCCTTTGCCTCAGCTGTCTGAAGGCTGCAATCACAGTTGTATGCCATTGTGACTAGCTAGACAAATCTTAAAGACATTGTTCTAATTAGTTTTTCAGTGTCTATGATAAAAAAAATTCTCATCAAAAACAACTTGAGAAGGAAACTTATTAGGCTTACACTTCCATGTCACAGTCCACCATTAAGGGACATTAGGACAGGAACTCAAGCAAGAACCTGGAGGCAGGAACTGAACCAAAGGCCATGGAGGAATGCAGCTTACCTCCTTATATCCTGTGGTTTGCTCTGCCTGCTTTCTTTTTTCTTTTTTCTTTAAATTTGAAACAAGGTTGTTTTACATGTCAATCCCGGTTCCCTCACTCTCCCATCTTCCTCTATCCCAATCAAACCCCAGCCTTTCTGCTCCCCAGGGAGGGTAAAGCCTTCCATGGGGAGTCTTCAAAATCTGCCATATCATTTGGCAGGGCTCAGACCCTCCCCCATGTGTCTAGGCTGAGAGAGTATCCCTCTATGTGGGGTGGGCTCCTAAAGTCCTTTCGTATACTAGGGATAAACACTGATCCATTACTAGAGGCCACATAGGCTGCCCAGGCCTCCTAACTGACACTCACATTCAGGGAATCTGGGTCGGTCCTATGCTGGTTTCCCAGCTATCAGACTGGGGTGCATGAGCTCCCCCTTGTTCAGGCCAGCTCTGTGAGTTTCTCCAGCCTGGTTTTGACCCCTTTGCTCATCACTCCTACTTCTCTGTAACTGGATTCCAGGAGTTTGGCTAGTGTTTAGCTGTGGGTGTCTGCTTCTGTTTCCTTCAGCTACTAGATGAAGGCTCTAGGATGGCATATAAGGTAGTCGTCAATCTCAATTATCGGGGAAGGGATTTAAGGTAGCCTCTCCACTATTGCTTAGATTGTTAGTTGGGTTCATCCTTGTAGATCTCTGGGCATTTCCCTAGTGCCAGATTTCTTCTTAAATCATACTATAATGGCTCCCTCTATCATCTCTTTTCTTGTTCGCTTCTATTCTTTCCCTATCTCAATCTTCCTGCTCCCTCATGCCCACCTCTCCCCTCCTCTTCTCCCCTTCTTTTTCTCCCAACTCCCTCCCCCCTCACTCAGCCTGCTTTCTTATACAACTGAGCACTATCTGCACAAGGCTGGCACCTCCCACAGTAGGCTATGCCCTTCTCCACCAACTAGCAATCAAGAAAATGCCTCATAGATATGCCCATAGGTCTGTCTCAATCGAATGGAATCAGCCCGAGTTGTGATTTGTCTTTCTCTTAGATTGCTTACAAATCTAAGAAAATGAGGATTTTATTACTTTTTTTGTTTGTTTTGTTTTGTTTTTCGAGACAGGGTTTCTCCGTATTGCTTTGGAGCCTATCCTGGATCTCGCTCTGTAGACCAAGCCAGCATCAAACTCAGAGATCAACCTGCCACTGCCTCCTGAGTGCTGGGATTAAAGAACTACGCCACCAACTCCCGGCTTATTATTATTATTATTATTATTATTATTATTATTATTATTATTATTATTATGAAGGGGGCTAATTCTATTATGCAAACATTTGAAATATCTTTATATTTTTACGGTGTAGTCCAGGCTGGTCTCAAACTCGTGATCCTTCTGCCTCATCATCTGGCGTTTACCTACTGGCAAGAGCTGGACAATCTTTTTAAAGAAAAAAAAAAAAAAAGAGTAAGACAATTTTCAGATACCTTCCTCAATAAATAGGATGATGACAGACCGCGCTATATTCTCAGGGACGTCTAGAAGAGTAGTGGAAGACAAGTGTCGTTTGAAACTGTTTATCTATTTGCAGCTTTTGTTATTCTGGCTGCCAGCACAAAGCCGGACCTCTGCCGGTTCTTTTCTGTGTCCCCCGCTTCCTTTCAGTGGTTCCCGCCGTCCCCCCTCCGGCAGCCGCAATGGTTTAGCCCGGCTTCCCCCGGGGAAACCCCTTGGGCGGAGCGCGGCCCCCGCCGTGAGACCACTTGGATCCCTCCGCGTCAGGGGTGGGCCGGGGAACCTGTGGGCCGGGCACGAACCTGGGCTCTGATTGGCCGTGGCAGGAGTAAACATCCGGAGAGGTGGGGCGGGGCCGGAAGTGGAAGAAGAAGGCGGCGGCTGAGGCGGTTCAGGAGGCTTTTAGAGCTGGAGTCCGAGCCTCAGGTGCCATGGGCCCGGTGAAGGAGCCCTGAGGAGACGCGAGGCTGGGCATGGCAGGCGCTCGGGACGCCGCCTCCGCCTCGGCGGGGTCCACTGCCTCTTCGGGCAACCCGCCGCCTCAGGAATCGGGGCTTGCGGAGCTGCTGGAGGAGTTCTCTCGGACTCAGTACCGGGCCAAGGACGGCGGCGGGGCGAGCGGCTCTAAGGTGAGCCCCAGAGGTGCAGCGACCTGGAACTGGTCCGGAGCCCGAGTTAACTCAGGGAAGACTGCGGCTGGGGATGGGAGGAGAGCGGGAAGGGGACCTCCCTGGGGAATCATGGGAGAGGAACTTATCCAGGATATGGACTCGGAGAGTAAGGGTCTGGCTTAACACCAAAGAGGGAGGACCAAGGCTCTTTTGTTTTTTTTTTTTTTTTTTTTTTTGGGGGGGGGTGCTTTAGACATGGGATTTTGGAGGTCAAGGGTCGGGACTGCGGACCAGGTGCAAAGGTTAGTAGGAAATAGAGAAGATTGCTACCCTTCATGAGCCTAGGAGGGGTTGCCAACAGTTAAAAAACTCTAAAATCGAAGTAAAAATGGGGAAGAGATTCCCCTAGACCAGAGATCAGAGTAAAAGCCTGGAGTAGTGGGGCTTTATGGAGCCTGGAGAGCAGCCGAGTGTGTCGCCTCCTTATAAGGTGCCAGCGTGACATAGGCCCTTCCTTTCCCTTTCCTGTAGAGCAAGAAGACAACCCACACTCCCTTTCTGTTCCTTTTATCAGAAAGAAGTCTCTGTCGTCCCCCACCCCTGGAACTTCCCTCTGTTCTAATGACCAGGCTTTGAAAGCTTCTGGTCTGATTGAGGCAAACTTAAATCAGCACTGGTAGACCCTACCCCTTCTCATTGCTGTGTGGCAGCTTTAGCATTACTTTTACTCATTGGAGTTCGTCTATCCTAGGCCATAAACTGGTTTGGCTTCCAGAGGTTACCTAGGGGCTGATACATGCTGTAGGTGGCATCTTCTATTAGTCTTGGAGGTAACCTAGGAAAGACCGGGATCACTCCACATAGCCAAGTACCTTTCAGATTATAATTGGCATCATTTGGTGTACTACTTAAACGCAAAGATTTCTTGGTCTTAGATACTCTTGAATCACAATTTCAGGTGGTCAGACCCTAGAATTTGTAATGTGTGTTTGTTCAAACAGGTCTTAAATTCACTATGTATCGAAAACCAAGTTGTGCACTCTGATCCTCCGGTCTCCACTTCCCAAAAGCTGGAGTTAACAGGTGTACACCTTCATGCTTGGTTTATGTGATGCTGGAGATTGAACACAGGTTTTTATGAATGCCGAACAACACTCTACCAGCTGAGATGCATCACCAACCTTGTCTATTTTGAGATGTGGTCTTTCTCTGTGGCCCTCCCTGGCTTGGCCTCACATTATGTATCCCTGGATGGCTTGGAATTAACAACTCTCCTGCCGTGGCCGCCCAAGTACTGCTTACAGGTGTGAGTCATCACACCTGACTTCAAGGAGAATCTTTTGAGTGGTTACAGGAGGTGTGTGATTTTTGACAGACCCCACCTCCCTGTTAATGTCTCCAAAGATTAGAATTTTACAAGCTGAACCTTAACTTTCACACAGCTGATTCTAATACTATTCTGGGCCTCATGGTGTCTTGCAAAGTTGATGTGTTACAGGTTGTAAGCTTTCCTTCTAGTTGGCTTTTCTCTGAACTGTGAACAAAAGTAATTTTAGGGGGAGCCTTGGCTTCAGTTTTATAAGCAGATGCTATGGAAGGAGGCAGCTGTTTGCAGCTTTTATTTTGATGACTAGAGCTGCTTTATTTTGTAGTTGTTGTTGAGACTGGTTTTGTACTTGGCATCCTCCTGCCTCAGCATCCCATGTGTGACTCACCATTCCTGGCTGACAAGAGCTTTAAATATTAACTTGGGGATGTGATTTGGTGTCAAAGAAACAGCATGCATTAATGCTATTATAGTAACCTGAAGCAAGAGTTACTGTTGCTTTGTTTTTTGAGACAAAGTCTCACTATGTAGCCCAGCTTGGCCTTCAACTCTCAACCCTCCTGCTTCAGCCTTCCAAGTGCTGTGCCACTACATCTAGAAAGAATTCTTAATTTTATGAATGGTAGACTCTCTCCAGTATTGACTACATATAGTCCTTGTGTTTTTGTTTTCAAGACAAGGTTTCTTTGTGTAGCTCTAGCTATCCTGAACTCACTTCGGAGACCAGTTGGCCTTGAACTCAGAGATGCACCTGCCTCTGCTTCCCAAGTGCTGGGACTAAAGACATGCATCACCACCTGGGCCAACTACACACAGTCTATGAAATGTGAATGATGGGTTTAGGTACCTTTCTGAAGCATGGAATGTGAGTGAACATAGAAGGGCCTGTGGCCTAGCATCATTCTTGCCAACACTGAATGATAACACTTGTTACTTTCAGTGGCTTCTTTGTGTCATGGGCCATTTAATTCTCTTGTCCTCACAACCCAAGAATCTTCTTCATGCTCAAGTCTCCGTCTCTATGCAGGTTGAACGCATTGAGAAGAGATGTCTGGAGCTATTTGGCCGAGACTACTGTTTCAGCGTGATTCCAAATGTGAATGGTGATATCTGCGGCCACTACCCCCGCCACATCGTATACCTGGAGTATGAGAGTTCTGAGAAAGAGAAAGACACGTGAGCATCCTGTGACCATAGTGTGCATGTCTGGTAGGCCTTAGCTCATCACCAGGGTCAGGAAACTGGGCAGAGCATGCTCACTTTCCCAGGTGGTGTTGAGTTACTGGCATCTTTATTAGTTTTTGTTTGATTGGCAGGGTACTGCAGCATACATATCACGAGAAGTAGAGTCATAACCCTGGATTTCTTTCACTCCTGTTTGACTTTACTGACCTAAGACAATGGACATAATACTTCACTTGTTTGAGACAACCTCAGTGCCATCTTTGTTTCTTTTTAGAAGGTGTAGTTAGAAGGAATGATGACATATCAAGATTGTATTTTATTGAAGTAGAGTATCATGTAACCTGAGTTGGTCATGAGCTAATTATGTAGTCAAAGGAATGATCTTTAACTTCTGATTCTCTTGCCTCCACCACCTAACTGCTAGCAGGTTATTCACCCTCTTTGTCCTTAGTTTTTCATTGGTAATTCCTGGTCTTATAATTAAGGCTTGCAAGGACTAATGAAAATTCTAGAAAAGTGGCTAGCACAGTCCTTGATAATAAATGGTGCTAATACAAGCCTGATGTATTTGTTGTAAGAATTAAAAAATAAGAGCTACCATGTCCACTAAGGTCTTACAGACTTGAGTGCTTTACAAAGATTAACAGTTCACAGCAGAAGAGATTTGAGGCAACGGCTTCAGGAGTCTCTCATTAGGTAGTCAGGAAAGGAAGTAGTTCTTTAGCACAACACTGAGACTCCATATTTGCTCCCAGTTTCTTCACCTAAGTTCCCTGATTGCTGTTTATCTTGGCTCTGTTAGTGAAGGGTGATGGGTTGACTCCTGTTGTTCAAAGCAAGACCATTTGTCCAAGACATTGGGAGAAGCATGGACATTGGGGCTCTAGAGCCACAGTGGGTCAAAAATCACAGCATACTAGAAGCCTAAATAATCCCTATGTGTGATAAGTGTTGAGAAGTGCTGCTGTAGACAAACTGGAGGGTGGTTAATCCTCCCTGTGTGTGTTTGAGATGACTTCATGATAGAAAGCCTGTGCAGCAGGATTTGGGAGGATGAGTGATGTTTCCCCAAAGTTCTTAGGAACAACTTTTGAATGGGCTTTTTCTTTCCTTTCTTTTCCCCTGCCTTTCCCTTCCTCTCTCCTTATCCTTCTTTCCCTGTGCCCCTTCCTCCTTTTCTCACCATTGCCTTTGTTTGCTTTGAGACAGGTTTCATGTTGTAGTCCTAGCTGGTGCTTATCTCACTTCTCTGCCTCAGCCTCCCAAGTGCTGAGATTACAGGTGTGAGCTTCCATGCTTAACTCATTGTGGCATCTTGATCATTACCAAGGACTGTGGACTTTTCATCAGTGACAACTGCCCACAAATGAAGAGTACAGATTATAGGATGGCCTTCTACACCAGAGTTTCCACATTCTGCATTCTCAGAGCTCCCTGGATGCCTTATATTCTGTAGCCAGATGTGGGGAGAGATTGTTTACAAGCAAGAGTTTAAGAGTGAAGCCTTTGTTTTCCTCACATGTGAAAGGCTATCTAGAAGAACGCCCATCTCTTGATGCCCTTGAAAAATTAGTATACTACTCTTCTGTGAAGAGCCCAGAACAGGCATCACACCCTCACTGGGCATCTCTAGCTGTGCTTTGTTACCTTCCTTAATTCTTCTCTTCCTAACATCCCCTCCAGGGGTAGGGAAATTTATCTTGTATAGTCTTTTAAGCTGATCAGTAAGCCTGTATCTGTCTCTCACACATGCCTTCTCTGAATCCTTCCCTATCAACATTGTCATCTATATAACCCAGACTAGCTTTGTACTCATGAACCTTCTGCTTAAATCACCCAAGTGGTGGACTTAGCAGTATCTACAACCATGCCTTGCCCAAATTACTGTTTCTGAACAGCTCTTTTATTTATTTACTTTTCTTCTGCTCTTTCCTACTCTTATCAGTGCTATTTGGCAATTAACCTCTGTCCTCTGATACCATTCAGATATTAAGCTTAGCTCAAACACCTCAACTTTTTAAGTGAACCACCAAGGGGTCTTTTTACTGCACAATCTGGTTCACGTCCACAGAGGTGGGACCAAGATTTCAGCATTCTCTAATAAACTCTCAGGTATGATTGGTTGGTTGTCCTGAAAGAAACATGCTCAGTGCTTATTCATTCTAGCCTCAGAGAAGACTCTTGGGGGGGGGGTGATATAGCTCAGTTATTAGAGTACTTGTTTTTAGTAAAGATGAAGCCCCTGGGCTCAATCCCTAGCACTATAAACTGGCCATTGTGGTGCATGCTTGTAATCCCAGGGCTGTGGAGGTGGAGGCAAGGGCATCAGATTCTGTTCAAGGTCAGGGGTCAGGGTTGGTGAGATGGTTCATTAGGTAAAGCTCTTGCTGCTATGCCTGAGGACCTGAGTCTTATTCCCTGGACCTACATGGTAGTAGGAGAAAACTGACTCCCATCAATCTTGGCTAAAAGGTAAGTGTGAAAGATGTCTGGACTATGAGTCCTGTCTTGAGAGGATAAGAGAGATGATATTTCTTGATTGCCTACTGGCTGTCATATGTTAGGATTTCACATACCAGCTTATTTAAGTCCTATAGTCACCTATGAAAAATATAGTATCACCCCCATTCTACTTAGGAAAAAGTTGGAGCCCAAAGAAGCAATTTCCCTTTAGCCAGGAGCCCTTCCTTTCTTTACTGCCACCTTGTCCACAGGGGGTGGGGGGTGTGTCTCACTTTCCAGGAAAAGAATACCTAGAAGAGTTAATTGAATTTAGTTGTGGTACATACTGTGTGTGTGTGTGGTGCAGCTCAAACCTAGGGCCTTGAACAATTTTTTAAATTGTGTCTGGGGGGGGGGCGGCGGTATATGCACTGATGTGCAGGTGCCAATGAAGGCCAGAGACATTCAGTTCCCTGCTGGGGCTGGGGCTTCCAGTGGTTGTGAACTTCCTAGAGTGGATGCTGAGAACTGAACTTGGGTCCTCTGAAAGAGCCATACTTGCTTTTAATCATTGATCCATCTCTCCAGTCCCCCCTTTTCTTTTGAGATGCTATCTTGGCTAAGTTGTTCAGGCTGATCTTGACCTCAGAATCCTCTTGTCTTACATAGCTGGGGTTGCAAGCAAATGTGTGAGTGCCCTGTATAGAGTTTGTAGTTGCTTTTACTTTTTGCATGGTCATTACATTATCTTGAAGTGACTTTTAGTTAGCAGTGACTATTTGTTGAAGGGAAGAGAGTTTGAATATAATTAGATAGCAAGAAATAGGACTACATGCTTCCTAAGTATTAATGTGACACTAATGAAACTGAGTTAAGCATGGTATAACTAGATTCAGGAAGTGGCTTGGTCTAGTTAACCTCCCCAGTTCTGCCCATCCTCTGTCCAGGAAGGCCAGAGGGTTTCCTCTGAATGTTTGCTGAGCTGCCTCTGTATGGTGGACCCTAAGAATCCAAGAGATGAAGCCTCGTTCATGAAATCCTCATCCTTAAGCTTGGTGGGTGTAATAAGCAGTGGCAGTCTACAAAGAACCTGAGCTCTTGGGGAAAGTACAGGTGAGGTAGAAGGGAATAGTGGATGAAACTGTGGATTTAGCTGGGATCACTGTGAAGGTTGAGATAGGATTGTTTGGGTTTCAGACCAGTTTAGGGCATAGTGTAAGATGGCCTGAGCAGATAAAAAAGCACTTCTTTTACACTCCTGACAACCTGAATTCCATCCTTTGAACCTGTGTTAAAAAGCCAGATGTGGGCACTCAGTGTCTATAATCCTAGAGCTCCTATAGCAAGATAGGAAGTGAAGACAGAATTGAGCAGCAACTGTTACACAGCATAGAAGCAGAAATAACAAGAACCTCCTTCAAAAACAAGGTATTGGAGAACGACTGTAGCACAAATATAAAAACCCAGAGACAGATATGAGGTTAAAGCTGAAGATCAGAGAAGCGAAGCAGCCAGCCACTTGAGAGTTTTCACCTCTCCCAATGCTCAGACCAAAGGGACGATCCACCGAATTGCAGACTGCTCAGATTGCAATGAGTTCTTGTCTCTTCCTGCCTTACATTCCTCTCTCTGCCCAGCCATATCCCTCCTGTCTCCACCTCCCTAGTGCTGGGATTAAAGGTGTGTACCACCACTGCCTGGCCTCTATGGCTGTGGCTAGCTTTGCACTCTGATCTTCAAGCAAGCTTTACTTTGTGTGTGTGTGTGTGTGTGTGTGTGTGTGTGTGTGTGTGTTATATGATATATATATATATATCATATATCTCAAACAAAGTATCACCACAAACCACCTCCTCAAAATTGTCCTCTGACCTCCACACACCATGATGAATGCTTGCATGTTCATATTCTTTATCGTCACTCTTTCCATCCCTCTAACCCCCCCCCATAAATAATCTTTTAAAAGGGCTTAAAAACGCAACACACAAAAGCAATTAAAAAAAAAATACCATTGCCACATCAGTTCTGACAAGTATTCCTAAACCTGTACAACATTCCTAAAGTAGGTTGGTTGTTCCCATATACACCCAGTCTTCATGCCTTGGGCTCAAGGCATGTATTACCAAACCATGCTTTGAAAATAGTTTTGTGAGCAAATGATATTCATGAAGAAAAAAAAAAGTTAAACAAAAACCAATTAAGTAATACCAAAGGAGAGGACTAGAGATTTAGCTCAGAGACAGGCCTTGGGTTCAGTCTCCAGCAACAAATAGCAAAGGAAACTTCACCTGATTGTAGACATGAATGTGTCAGCATACAATGTTCATTCAGGTATGGTCATATGCCAGACAGTTAAAATTCACTGGCAAGTGATAGTGAGATAAAAAGAGGAACTAGTGAGAAAGCAGAAATGGAACCGGTTGACTAGTGGCCAGGCAGACAGGCCATGATCTAGCCTAACAGGAATTGAATGTCCTTACACTATAAAGAACTCAGGCATAATCCCAGTCCCTGGGAGGCTGGGGCAGAATTTTGAGCCTGAGGACAGCCTGTGGTACATGGTAACACTCTGTCTTGATAGCAGCAACAAAGCAATCAATTTAGAGGTAAATGCTGGTGCTGTCTCTGTGTTTGTGATGCATGTGTGTTGGTGGGATGCTTTTATGAGTCTCACACATTGTATCAAAGGCTGGCCCAGAACTCTTGCTTCAGTTTTCTGTGTTGGCTTTTGGGAGAATTTACTGAATGCAAGAACTTAACCTGGGAGAATCAGATGAAGGTTTTTGTATGTTTGGATATACAAAAAGACAGAATACCACATAGACTAGGCTAGGCTGGACTTGAATTATACATAGAGTCAAGATCACTTTTAATTCCTGACCCTCCTGCCTTTACCTCCTAAGTACTAGGTTTACAAGTATACATTACCAAGTCCAGTTCTGATTTTCTAACCTAAAAAAAAAAAAAAAAAAAAAAAAAAAATTGTGAGTGTAGTATATGGGTGTGATGGTGGGGTGCATTACCTGTGCCCAAGTGTGAAGGCCAGAGAATGTTATGTGTTCATCTGTTGTACTCTGTCTTATTTGTTTGAAGAAAGGTCTCTTCCCTGAAAAAGTTCTCATTTTCCAATCCTGCTTCCAATGATACTGGTGTTAGTGGCACATGAGATCATGCCCAGCTTGTTAGAGTGTTAGTATCCAAGCTTAAGCCCTCGAGCTGTGCAGTAAGTATTTTTAACCACTAACAATCTCTCACCACCCTGCTTTTCTGTTTCTTTTTGAGATAGGCTCTCATAATTTAGCCCAGGCTGGCTGTAACTCAGGGTAGTTAAGGCTGACTTTGAACTCCTGCCTCTGCTTCCCACATGGTGGGATTAGGTGCAGAGGGGGCTCTGAACTAGCTGAGAGGTCAGTGCAGCAGAGAGTACTGACTAGGCAGAGAGGAGATATGGTGACCAGGTAGGTGGGAAGCTGGGCTCTGGCAACCGAGCTGTGTGTTCTGCTTGATAATTCCTAGAATTTAGTGATGCACTTTGTCTTGGACTAAGTGTCTTTACACATCAGAGAAACTGAGTCAGGGAGAGCAGCAGCATCCACTTCTCAGCTGCAGGATTTGCTGGTGAGTCAGTGCCAACCTGTCTGTGGGAACTTGATTGAAAAAGGCACCGTAACCTCCCAAAGCTTGCCATTGTTCCTCCTTCACTAAAGAAACAATAATTATACTGCAAACTTGACCTCCCAAAAAGATATTAGTCTTCTTAAACCTCTCTGGTTCTTTTTTTGTAGAGCAAATGTTGATTTAAATGGAAGTAAGAAAACCAGCAAGACTGAGAGGGGTTCCATAGGAGTGCTCCACTCCATCCTCTTTTTGTTTTTCATGATCATTAAACTAGCTACACATTCTCCTGCCCTACCTTATTTTTAGGTTATGGGGATTGAACCTAGGGCCTCACATGTGGTAGGCAAAAGCCATACCACAAAAGCTATATTTTTACATTTTATTTACTACTGTATGTTTTTATATGATGTGACCTGTATATACAGATCACAGGCAAACTGTATGGAGCCAGTTATCTCATTCCCTGTGTATATGGGGTCTTTGGGTTGGACTCGGGTAAGACTGACCCCAAAAAAGGAAGACCCTTGCCTTCTTTCTGAGAGGTTACTCTATAGCTCTGTTCTGCCTCTTGTTTCTCTCCATGTGTGGTGTATATATGTGAATGTTTATGCGTGCATGGAAGTGTCTGTGGAACAGAGGCCTTTCCATTTCACATACTACCTTATATTTTGAGGCAGGGTCTCTCAACTTAGCCTGGCACTCACCAGGTAGCCTGACTAGATCCTCTTGTGTACTCACATGCCAGTGCTGTTTTTTTTTTTTTTTTTTTTTTTTTTTTTGTTTTGTTTTGCTTTGTTTTGGTGGGGGGATTGTTATTTAGTGCTGGTGTAGCTTGCTGGATCCAATTTCCTTTAGGGTGGTTTCATTTGTTTGGGGGTTTTTAAATTAACCAATTTTATTTATGTGTATGGGTGGTTTGCCTGCATATGTCTGTTTGAGGATGTCACATCCCCTGAAACTGGAGTTACAGACAGTTGTGACATGCTGTGTGGGTGCTGGGAATTAAGCCCAGGTCCTTTGGTAGAGCACCCAGTACTCTTAACTGCTGAGCCATATCCAGCCCCATTTGTTTGGTTTTGATTGGGGACTTTTTGTGTGTGCTTTTGCTGGGGAAGGGGTTTGTGTTTTGAAGCAACATCTTATGTGACTCTGGCTGGCCTGAACTCACTATGTAGCCCAAGCAGCTTTGAACGTATACCAGTCCTCTTGCCTCAGCCCTTTGCATGCCTTTTTTCTACTGGAAAGGCTCTGAAATCAGAGTGACTTGGATTTTAATAGTTAAAATTAAGTTTTTCTTTTGAAAAACTCAATATATCAATGATATGACATTTAGAAATAATGGTATTTGCTGAATTTTTTCAATAACTAAAACTTAGCATGGTAGAGCATGTTTGTAATCACAGCACTTGGGAAAGTGAGCTAAAGGGCTTGCTATACAATCAAGGCTAGCTTAGGCTATATAGTGTAAGGCTAGCCTGAGCTACACAGTGAATTCAAGGTCTGCCTCAGTTATGTAGTAAGAACTTGTCTCAAAAAACACAATTCCAGAGACTCTTACCACATGTGTAGGCATCCTTTGCATCTTTGTGAATAGAGATATTCCTGCATGAATGCCCATCCAGAAGCCCTGCTGATCTGCCTCTTCTGCCTGTGTGTTAGGTTCCAGAGCACTGTGCAGGTGAGCAAGCTGCAAGACCTCATCCACCGAAGCAAGATGGCCAGATGCAGAGGACGGTTTGTCTGCCCAGTGATCCTGTTCAAAGGCAAGGTAAGGCCTACCCACAGACTCAATTGCTGTCCTCTGTCTTGGGTCACTCACTGACTTCAAGTAAAATTGTAGAGCCTTTTTATTCTCTATAACGGGCAAAGTCATGATAGTTTGTTGTTGGACACCTGGCACTGTGAGAAACAGGTCAGACAAATAGATCATTTCTGACTGAAGGAAGGTTTTCTGGTAGGGAACGGATGTAACACCAGAGCCTCCCTACTCCATGCTACAGAGCTAGACTGTCTGTGTCAGATCCTGGCACTTACTGCCTGCATGTGGCCTCAGTTTATTCTATAAGCCTGTACCATTTGTTCACAGAGTACATTAAATCCGATAACATTCTGTCTGTTCCTTCTTTCAGTCATGTGATTAGCCAGGTATTTATTGAATGTATACTTTGGCCAGGCACTATCTCAGAACTTGAATAATCTCCTGAAATGCTGACAAAAATCCCGAACCTTGTAGTTCATGTGCTCAGCAGAACTGTCAAGGTAGCTCCATAATGTGTACTCATTTACCTGTCTTATTATCTTTTGGATCAGAGTGGCTAGTAACTTGATCAAATTTATACAGTAAGAGAACTAGGGAGTCGGGCATGGCAGTACACCCTTATAATCCTAATACTTGGAAGGTAGAGTCAGGAAGTCAAGTTGAGAGTCAGCCAGGCTCCATAAGCCTTGTCTTACACAGAAGAATGAGAAATGCATTTATCCTGCCCTGTGATGTGGATTGTGAATGCATCAGTGTGGGGGCATTGACATAATTTCAGCTCTGAACTCTGAAGCAAAGAGCTAGCTAGCTTTGTCACTTGTGAAATACCAAGCAGAATAACAAAAATACCTGATTCTGTTTTTTTTTTTTTTTTTTTTTTTTTTTGGTTTTTTCAAAGCAGAGTTTCTCTGTGGCTTTGGAGCCTATCTGGAACTAACTCTTGTAGAGCAGGCTGGCCTCAAACTCAAAAAGATCTGCCTGCCTCTGCCTCCCAAGCACCGGGATTAAAGGTGTGCATCACCACCAACGCCAGGCTTGATTTTTTTTTTTTTTTAAGATTGTGTATTGCTCAGTAGCCCAGGCTCTTCTCAATTTGATAGCATTCCTTCTGCCTTATCCTTCCTGAGTTCTGGGATACTCTTCCATCAGAGCTCATCCCCTGCTTCTTCCCCAGGACCATTCTTAGCCTCATGACTTATGAATGTGGTAGGTTGAAATTGTTCAACAAGTAAGACTATTCTGTTAATGGATTGTGAAATACTAGGAAGTAAATTCCCTCACTTGTGAGGTCTACAAAGCAAAAAGAAAACTAAAAGCAGTCCTCCTACCTCAGCCTCCTAAGTGCTCAGACTACATGCCTGAGCCACCAAGTTTGGCATTTAATATCTATGAAGGTGTGGCCTGTGTGTGCACACAATTGGGTGCCATTCTCTCAATCCCTTTCCACCTTATTTTTTTGATCCAATATCTCTCATGAACTTAGAGTGGCCCCATTCAGTGGTGCTTCCTGGCCAGTCAGCTCTAGCCATGTGTTGTCTCTACCTCCTAGCTCTAGGATTATATAGATGTGTACTGCTACACCTGGCTCTTTATGTGGATGTTGCGGGACCCAAACTCAAGTTCTCATGGTTGCACAACAAGCACTTTACCAAGTAATTTTACTTTGAGACAGAATCTCACTTTGTAGCCCAGACTGGCCTTAAACCGCCATCCTCTGGGAATCTTCACCTTTGGAGTTTTATATCAAAGATTTCAAGCCTATGCTACTACACCTAACAGTTGACAGTTTAATCTGCTTTTTGGATGCTGTTAGACCCAGGAAGCATTAGGTAGCCCTCACTGTAGTCGTTTTGCTTAGACCAGCAGGAAATTCAGCCCTCTCCATGGGCTTCTGTAACAGAGTCTACAAGCAGTCTATAAGAATTGGCATAAAGAAAGATGCTACCCTAAAAGCAGTAGTGATCCACTGGCAGGGTCCTGGGAAACAGTAAGGTGATGGCTTGGAGCGCAAGTACAGGGGAAAGCAGAAAATGAAAAGAAGCCACATCTCTAGGAACACACACACCCAGCTTGCCCCAGGTGATACACAGCTGCTTTATGTTTTGCCTGCTCTAAACCCCAGCAAGAGCCAAACAGTTGACCCAGTGGCTCCTACCTGCACCTATTTCTTGCAGCAGCCAGTTGTTTACTTCTGTTACCTCATGGGAAGATGAGGACCCTACACTAGACGGTATTTTGTAATCTTTCAGAAGCCCACTTTATACTGTCAAATAGTGTCACACATTCAGAAATGAACTTTACTTGCTCTGTCGTCTTACATCTTCTCTTTTCTCTTAATGCAGTAAGGCAGTTCTCCCAGCCTTCATTCCTAGGTTGGCTTGCTTCTATGTCTCTAAACAGCTCCCATTCCCCCCCCCCCCAATACTACTGGATTTCAACACACTACTTAAAGACATAGTCTTAAAATTAAATAATGAAGTTTATAGGCCAGCAAGATGGCTCAATGGGTAAAGGTGCCCACTATACAAGCCTGGCAACCTGAGTTTTGATCTTCAGAACTCACATAAAGGTGGGTGGAGAGAACTTACTAAACCAAATTGTCTTCTGATACATACTGTGGCATGAGTGCCCACACACAAACACTTCGTGCAAATGTACAAATATAGTCTTTTTAAAGAAGAACACTGTTGGTTGGTTTTTAGAATTCCAACTCTAAAATGAATCCTTCCATGATAAAGAAAGTAAAAATATTTAAGTAAGGGGGTAGAGATTTAGTTAGTAGTAGAGCACTATCCTAGCATGTACAAGGTCCTGGCTTCCATCTCTCATAGCCCTTTTAATAGCTATTGTATTTCCTTGATAGTTTGGAGATTTGTTACTTTTGAGACAGGATCTCTCTGTAGCCCTGGCTGTCCTAGAACTTGGTATATAGACCAGACTGACTTTGAACTAGAGATCTGCCTGCCTCTGCCTCCCAAGTGTTGGTATTAAAGGCATGCGCCACCACATTGAACTTCCTTGGATTGTTTATTTATTTATTTATTTGATACTCTCATGAACCCCAGGCTGGTCTCAGTCCCACTATGTAACTGTGGCTGGCCTTGAACTTCTGACTGATGTCCTTGCCTCTGCTTTATGGTGCTGAGATTATAGCGACATATCATCAAAACTGTTTCAATAATTTCTTTTTAAAAATTAAGATCCCAGATTATTTCTTTTAATTGCTTCTGTCAGTATAAAAGTTGCCCTCTATGCTAAAAAGTTCCAAATTAGTAAGTAACAAGCCCTTGGAAGTATGTGATCCTGGACCAGTTCTAACCTGACCCTTGCTATATGACTGTTAACATCCCTTAACCTCACTGGGCCAGTTTCTTTCTTCATCCATGAAATAGTGGCCATGCTTACCTTATGAGAGTTCAGTGAGAAGATGGTCACTTGTCAGTACTGTGCCCAGTACCAGATAGATAGATTACATACATACATACATACATACATACATACATACACACACACACACACACACACACACATACATACTCTTCCAAGTTTTACTTATCATTGAAAGTAACACTGGTACCTGGAATCTGGGAGAGAGAGAACCCTTTGTTGTAGAGTCTGTAGGCTAATAAATTCTAGGCATTCTTCAGACTGACTGGTGGTCTGAATGCTGGTATGGAGCCCTAGGCATTCCTTAAGCTCTGCATGCTTCAGAAATCATCTGACCCAAAAATGCTATTTGTCTCCAGCACATTTGCAGGTCAGCCACACTGGCTGGATGGGGAGAGCTGTATGGACGCTCTGGATACAACTATTTTTTCTCAGGTGAATATTGAACAGCCTTTTGTGGGTATAAGAGTGGAAAACTAGTGAAAGGGATTATTCCTGCCACAGCAGTATGAGAAGGTGTGATGAAGCAGGGTCAAGAACAGGGCACTTCACTCAGCAGAAACCAGGGATTCACTTCAAACATAAAAGCAGACTGCTACACAGATGGGCATGTGGTTCTGATAGAGACATGAGGGCTGAACTTGGGGTAGTGGCAGCTTGGTGCTATCTGCACTTGGCCCTGCAAGGAAGGAAGCTGGTAAAAAAAACACCTCTGGGTGGAGTCTTTGCTACCAGCCTTAGTGCTGACAGACTGGTTTCTCTGGCAGGGGGAACAGATGATACCTGGGCAGATGTGGATGATGTCACAGAGGACGACTGTGCTCTTCGGTTAGTGCGGGGTCACTGTGGGTAGGAGCTTGGGTTGGGATGGGTTTCTGGTTGACAGCCATGCTCTTCTGGCAGTGGGTATTCATCTCTAATCTGGATAAGTGAATTGGCTCTTTGCCCCTGTCTTCCAACTCCATATCCTCAAAATAGCACTGTCGAAGTCCTCCTAGTAGCTTCATCAAAACACTAATGGGCACATGAGCAGTCTACAGCCAGGATTATAGCACATGATGACCTCAGGCTTTCTGTGCTGCTGGTCTGAAGTCAGCCCTAGAGATGTCCATCTTTGTTTAGAGCCCTTCAGAGTGGCAGTATGCAGCTGTTCTGCTAAGTGTAACCTGCCAGTTGTCACACAGCACACCAGCACTGAATTACGGGGCTGGGGTAAAGACCTCATGTAGCCATAGTAGCCCACAGTTGCATTTTGAATCACACACACCCTTCTTTTTTCCTCCTTTGTGTGTGTGTGTTTGGGGGTGGGGGCAACATTTGATATAGTTTCATAAAACCATAATGTCTGGCTGTTTTTTGGCATTTTGAGACAAGGTCCAATTTGGCTTTGAATTTCCTTTGTAGCCAAGGGTGACCTTGAACTCTTGGTTCTGTCACCATTTCCCAAGCTCCAGGACTTACAAACATGCAGCACTGAATTTCCTTTAAAGAGAAAAAATGGGCTGCTTCACACTCTACTCCTTTCAAATGTTTTTTTAACTGAACAAGCCTACAAATCTTCTTTGTGTGGTTGCTACCACATGGAAAGTCTTTAGCTGGTATCCAGCATCGCTGGAATGTACATGAGCACCCTAGTAAGATCAGCTGCCCAAATTGTGGCTCTGGTACTTAGCTATGCCCAAGTTCTTCAGTTGGCTTTGAAAGCAGTAGCTCTGGCTTGTGCTCAAGAATGTTTGGCTTTGGTTGAGGTCAGGTGACTTCTGCCTTGGCCAGATCATCTACAGCATACTTCTCAGGGAGGCAGCTGACTATTCACAGTGACCAAGAAGCAGACATTAAAAAACACATTTCAGTGACTGTTTACTATTTCTACTGCTACCATATCTGCATGGCTAAACAGAAAGTAGCCTGAGAATATTTTTTCCTCCTTGCTTCAAAGGCTTGGTAAGTAGAAGGAATTCACTTACCTAGTATTTCACAATCAATTGGTCAAATCACCCTAAAAAGTCTTTATCTGTTGAAGAATTTCAGTCTGTTAATTTTGAAAGGCATATGGCTAAAAATGGTTCTAAATTGAAGGAAAAGAGGGAGGTGGAGATGAACTCTAATGGAAGCTTAAAGAGTCTGAGCCACAGCCCGATGCTTTTTAGAACTGAGATTATCTTGAGTCTTCTGGCTTAATGTCAAGCAGTGCAGAAAGCCCTTTCCCACTCTGGCTGCAAATTGTTCTTCTTTGAAACATGTCCCAAGATAGGGATAATCTCTTGGAAAGTCACCTTTTCTACTCTCTCCTTTTGACTTCTGGAGAATTGAACACAGGTTTATGTCCATACTTCCTAAAATATCTCCTTACCCCATACTGCTGAGTCAACATGGATCTCAACTGCTTTCTCTGGCTATTTATTTCAGAAGTGGTGACACACACCTTTTTGATAAGGTGAGAGGCTATGATATCAGGTTGCTTCGATACCTGTCAGTCAAGTACATCTGTGACCTGATGGTGGAGAACAAGAAGGTGAAGTTTGGCATGAAGTGAGTACAGGGCATCTGGCATGAAGTAGGCTCAGACCGTGTGTTCACAATTTGCAAGACTGGCCTATTCATGGCCATTCTGGCATGGGGGGCTTGTGTGAAGGCTGTCTGTGCAGCCTCTCTCACTGCATTTTGAAACAGTCCTGAAACAGTGTCTTCATACACACGTATGTGCTGGTACACATGGAGGCCAAAGATTGACATCGGATATGTTCCCCAGTCATTCTTCACCTGATTTTTTTCAAGACAGTCTTTCAATAAGTATGGAGCTCACCATCAGCTGGCCTGGTTGGCTAGAAAGTCAACAGATCCTGTCTCTTTCACATCACTGTGATTACAGGTGTTTACAGCCACTTCTGGCTTTTTACATAGGTGCTGGGAATCTGAACTCCAGTCCTCATGCAGATATAGCAAGTACTTTACCAGCTGAGCCATCTTCCTGGCCTGGTGGGTTTTTTTTGTTTGTTTGTTTGTTTTGGTTTGGTTTGGTTTTTTGTTTTGTTTTGTTTTGTTTTTTGTTTTTTTGTTTTGTTTTGTTTTTTATTTGTTTGGTGGGGGATTTTATATGGTTTATTTTGCTTTTTATTTGTTTTTATTTTGTTTTGCTCTTTGTATTTTTGAGATAGGGTCTTGAAATATGGCTCAGGCTGGCCTTGAACTCGCTATGTAGCCCACACTGGCCCTGAATTTGTGAGGATCCTTCTGGCTCTGCCTCCCAAATCCTGGGATGACAAGTGTGCAACTACTCTCAGCTACATGTTCCCATGTTTAGGAGTGGCCTTTGGAGGTAGAGAAGTCCTTCCTACTGTCCGGCTCTGTCCCACCCTCAGGACCAAGAGTGGATGTGCCTCATGCCTCCATGGAGCTGATGATATGGAAGTTTATCCTCAAATCCTGGGTACTGGCTGAGGCCTGCTGCTTTGTTAGAGTGAAAAAGATCTCTTATTTGAGTTATTAAAGTGGGGATAGGGAAGAGTTCTTAATTGTTTGCTGCTGAGGGTGTCATTCCTAAATCTGAAGGACAGCTTTTTAGCAAAAAATTGTAAGAAACTGTAACATTCATTTGGAAAACAGTCTGTTTTTGTGTATATTGGGATGCAATAACACATTATGTCCCTGTCTTATAGTGTAACCTCCTCTGAGAAAGTGGACAAAGCCCAGCGCTATGCAGACTTCACTCTCCTCTCTATCCCATATCCAGGTAGGAGACCAGGGTCAAGCTTGCTGTGCTTGGGTGTCCTGGAAGCTGTTTGGGAGATTCTGTATCAGGCAGGATGGACATTTGGGCCCCTGGTCACAGCAGCCACGCTTGAGGGTCAGGCAGGATCCTGAAGACTTGTATGTTTGTACAGGGAGTAGTTTACAGGGGTGGAACCTGGTCTTGGTATTCATGAGCCTTGAGAAAGTTACTTCTCTGAACTTCAGTTTCCCTCACATATGTCAGGACTCAGAAAAGACTAGAACTTGCATATCCATATAGCCTATTCATGTAAGAGGAAATGACATGTTCATACACAGCCATCATTCATGCTGCTTTGGCCCATATACTGTGTATCGACTCATGTATGTCCAGAGAACTACTGGTGGGTATTACCCCAGACAATGTCGTTTGTGGGGCAGAAAACCAAAAAGTATCATCAGTAATTGTATAGGAACCTCCCAATATTGCAGGGCACTTTGGTATCCATAGAGCCACTTTGCATCTCTGTCACACAATCCTCTGTGGCCAGGCTGTATTCTCACACTGGAAACTGAAGCTATGTGGTACTCTAGTTCCCTACCACCCCTACCTAGTCACTGAACAACAGTGCCAGGCTTTGTCAGTCATATCAAGGACTGTCCTCCCTAACCTCTCCCACTTCTCATTGACCTCTTCCTTCAGTTTGGGCTTGGGCTTTACTTCCTAGTCTCAGATCCACATAGCCAATAGAAAGAGAAGGCTGAAATAGCCTTTCATAGAATTGCAAGTTCAGCTTACTTCTTGTGTGGTCTTCAGATCCACTCTTGATCGGGTATACTCAGTGTCCTCCATACAGTCTATGACTCTTTTCTGCCAGCTTTGTGTTTGGTGCCTTGCCCTTGGCACTAGGTGCCCTTGAGCCAGCCCCTCAACCTTTTTGAGCATCATTTTCATCCTTCATAACATGAGAATAATGACACTTGTTTCAGAATAAAGTGAGAGACCCATCCCTAATAGACTCTGTAAATTACAGTCCTAATAAGGAATTTGTGGGCAGAAAGGCTCTTTAAACCTTCTGTTGCTTAAGAGCAACTCTGGGTTGATATAGGTTACGAAGATGCCACTGGGCTTGACAGTTCTGGATCCACACACTGGCAAAGGTCTCTTGTTCCAGAAAAATCCATTCCTCACTCGATGCCCTTGTGTTCTGTGCTAGAGCCATCTGTGGCTCTGCAGCTCCTTCAGATCTAGTATCCTCCTCCCAGGAGAGGCTACTAGGGAGCTATAGCCTCAGCTACTCCATGTCATGCGATGTGGTTCCTGAGGATCAGGCATCCATATGCTTGTTATCTAAGTTCCAAAAAGGGCATAGTTAGGGAAAGTAGTTATGCTACAAGTGTTAGTACCATTGAGTCATTGCAATAGCAGTAGTGCAGGGATTCTTTGTATGTAGTTTGGCAAGTTACCACTGATTCCTCAGATGTTAACCTCCTTTGTTAACCTGTCTCATTGGGCCACAGTCCATCTGGCTTAGGGCTGAAAATACTTGATGTGACATCTTCCTGTAATAGCAAAATAAAGGGCATAGTCTCATTAAACAGAATGGGAATTAAGTAAATGATTGTACTTCCATCCATAGAGCAGTATAGTTCATAATAGAATGGTGCTCAGTACAGTGAACAGGAGCACACAGTACAAACAGCTAGAATCCTAGCATGTGGGAGGCGGAGGCAGAGGGTCACCATACATTCAAGGTCAAGCCTTTTCTGTGTTGTCCACTCCAGGCCAGCCAGAGCTACATAGTGAGACCCTGTCTTAATAGAAGGTGAGGAGAAATAATTTAGTTGATATTCCCAATTGTGTTAAGGAATGGTACTTAGAGATTTGAGTAGGAAAGATGGCATAAAATAGATTGGTCTGAATTTCTCCCCCAAATTTTTATGTACTTCATCTGATGGTTTTATGAGTTGGGAGGAGGGTGCAAGGGACAATCCAAAATAAAAAATAGCCAGACACAGCCATTAAGGAGGTAAGACAGGAGAGAAACACTTTTTAGTTAACATGCTTGTGTTGAGTTTTTTTGTCATGCCTGTGTCATTTAACAAAATCAGTTATTGAAAATCATACCTTTTATAGAAAGAAAAAGGTGGTGTTAGATCAGTGATGACACAGGTGATATATGATCCATGGAGCATGACTACAGGTCTGGGAGTCTGAACTTCACACCAAAAAAAAGGCCATACCTTTGACCTTTAAGGACTGTCACTTGGGTGCTGTGAGGACTTCAAGGCTCATACAGGCACTAAGGATTGATTGTATCACTTTAACATATACTGGAGATGGGCAGTGCTCCCAACTCTTCTTCAGAGCATGAAAATGGGGCCAAACTCCACCCACACAAAACTAATTTGTTTCTTTTGGAGTGAGTGGTCATTATCTCCTGCTTTTGTCTTTAACTATGTTGCCTGCTAGTAGGTCCAGAAGCCTGTTGTAATAATGACATCAGGCATGGCCCTCGGTACCAACTCTGTTTTGTCAGTTCTGACAAAAATAGTGTATGTGTCATAGGCTTCATCATAACTCAGCCTGGGAGTTGATCTAGCAAGTCTGGATTTGGGAAAGCAGAGCACGGTGCCCTAAGAGATAATTGATGTCTCCTCTTAGTACAGGCTAATAAGCTCAAGGCCCCTGCCTGATAGTTACAACTGTTGTTTCTCCTGGTGAGGCACCCTAAAATGGGCTGAAGTATTATGGCTGAAGATTATCTCCTGACTTCTCAGTGTTGAGGCTGGGGGATTATTATGAAATGAAAGCAAAGTTGGGCACATGAGGTAGGTCCCCATTTTTCTCTCCACAAAGATCATCTTTTTTTGCCCTGAGGCAAGCCTAGATACTATAGAGTTCTGAGTATTCCACCTCTGGTTTCTCACAGAATTAAGGGCCCTCATTGGACTTGGTGTACCAAAGCCACATGCCTGTGAAAATCTGCACACTCATTAGCTGATGAACTCAGTAACTTTAAGAAGCTATTCTCCCACCCCACCCCCCATGTGACTTGATGCCACAGGAGCCCACTCAGCAAAATGGATATAGTCACCCCACAAAGGCAGGTCATACATAACCCAAGGGCAAGCCTCATCTCTGACCAAGGCAGCTGGATGCTACTGCAGAACAAGAGTTTGACCAAGTCTGGCATGGTGGTGTACTTAGGAGGTAGAGGCAGGTATGGATCTCTGTGAATTCAAGGCTAGGATGGTCTGTATAGCCAGTTCCAGGACATCCAGGGCTACATAAACACCTGCTTTAAAAAAAAAAAAAAAAAAAAAAAAAAAAGCTGGTTGACTTCTTAGTCAAGAGGTTGGCACTAAGAGTTCCTGTCACAAGAGTAGTATGGAGTCAGTTAATGTATTTCACTTGAATGTCACAGGTACCTGAGCAGCTATGCAACTAACTGTCTTACATGTATTACTGCATTTCAGCCTAAATAGCCATCCCACAACTTATTCTGTGTCAACTGGTGTGGGTAAAAACTGTACTTAGAAGTTGAGACTGCTTCTAAAGCTTCTTCCTTGCATAGTTCCTCCCTATGTTGCCGAGGCCTCAAGCTGGTCGTTTCTGAGGAAGTTTGATGGAGAAAGTACCCTTAACTTGCTGGGTTGACAGTAGTGGTGTCCATTGAACGCTTGTCAGCTTGCAGGCACTGTCATGTCTCTCTGGAGTAAGGACATGTAGCCCTCTCTGAAACCTGTATTTGCTACCCTTATTTGCTAAGAAGATGCCTTAATTTTACAAGAAAGCTGACTCCTGGTATGAGCACTGCCTTTATCTGCCAGAATTGGTACAAGAAACTTGAGGATAAAGGGACTTGTGGTGAGAGAGGTGTCTCTAGTGTTCAGGACACAGATAGTGTAAAGACAGTTGTGACCTTGTATAGCTGGAAGTAGAGTGATGCCTGGAGCTTGCTCTGGCTCTGGATCTCACCATATCAGTCAGCCCCAGACTGTCCAGAGCCACCAGTGTGGAAAGCTTGGTGACCTTGTGACTCCCGAGTTCTCAACACCTAGGTTCAAAGGTGGCCAGGGTGTTGAAGACAACCATAACTTTGTCTTCTTTTCCAGGCTGTGAATTCTTCAAGGAATATAAGGATCGGGATTACATGGCTGAAGGGCTCATATTTAACTGGAAGCAGGTATGAGTAACAATATTCAACTGTGTTTCTAACACGAGGCCACAAAGAGCTAGTCTTTTTTTTTTTTTTTTTTTTTTTTTGGGAAAATGCTATGCTTTTCTGTTTTATTCTTGCCTACATTTGTCTCACTTTCTTCCACTTCCTCTGCTGCTTGCATGTATGTGTTAATGTCTCACCGCACACCCTTTCCTCTGTCCTTTTCATGGCTGCCTGGCCATTAAGGAAAGTCTTCAAAGCCAAGTCAGGAAAGGACCTTACTTTTCTTCCACTCTGTGTAAAGACTGGAAGCAGTGTTTCTTCCAGCAGCAGATCATGCACAGGGAGCTTCCAGAGGCTGAGTATTGCTTGCCCTTGATTCTTGAAGCTTCAAAAACTTCAGTGTCTGACAGATAAAGTCCATTCAGCTATAGTGACCTGGTCACTTTGCTTTTTAAGCTATCTGTTCCAGAGTACCCTAGGCATCTGACCCAGAGAAGACAAGTGCCGTGGAGGGCTGGCCTACCTGTGGTGGATACAGCTTCATGGCTGGAACCTATTGTTACCATAACTACATCTGCTGGCCAATTACATCTCAGTGTCATTCTATTCTCAGGACTACGTTGATGCCCCATTGAACATCCCTGGCTTCCTGACTCACTCTCTGAACATTGACTGGAGCCAGTATCAGGTGAGGGCCTGATTATGCAGGCAGGATGAGGGATGGTGTAACCAAGGGGCCCTGTTGCCCAATCTTTGAGACTTTGTACAAATGTTGTAGTATTCTGACATCCCACAGCTCAGACAAAGAAATTGATTGCTTGTCTGTTGAACTCTCTATTTTTTTTTTTTTTTTTTTTTTTAGACAAGGTCTCACTGTATAGCCCAAGTTGATCTAGTTGATCTAGAACTCACTGTGTAGACCATCAGGCCAGCCTTGAACTCACAGAGAACCTCCTGAGTGCTGGGATTAAAGGTGTACACTTTCATGTATGGCTTTCCTTATTTGCTCTAGACCCAGAGAGTCAAAGTCTTCCAAATGTAACTCAGTGATTTGTGTCCACCAGGGGGATCTGTTTCCAGGGGACCTCATGAAGCCTGCTCTTCCACATCTGGGCTTAGCAGCTTTTCATTTTTCTTTTTAATGGGCTCTGTTAGAGGAAGTGCAGAGCTGCCTGACCTCATTTGACTGCAGAAACCTTAAAGATAGAGCTGGCTTTCCACACTGTTGAACCCTCACAAGCTGACAGCTGCTGGGAGTCTCCTTTGCCGCTTGCCTCAAACAGGACAAGTAGCTCTGCTGCCACCTTCCCCACATCCTGTTCTTTGCCTGCCTGCCTGCCTTCCCTCTTCTCAGCTTCCTCCTGCCTGGCTGACACCTTGTCCTTCAGGATTTGGCTCTGTGTCCACTTCAGGCTTTCCTGACTTGCCTCCTCTCCCCATCCCTGATGATTGGAATCCTGTATCTGCCTACCCATTAACCCCCTGGGTGTATCTATCATGGAATTTTCCACTGAGCTGTAGTTACTGGTTTTAGAGATATGCTTCTGTGAACTCCATGAGGACAAAGCAGAGGACCCACATGGCTTGTGTATCTCCTCCGCACCTCCTGCACAGAAAGCCAGGTGTTAAGGTACATGCCTGTCATCCCTTACTTGGAAGGATCATTGCAAGTTTGAGGCTAGCCTGGACTAGTGTTAGTTCCTGTCTCAAAACCCACCTACCCCATACCCCAGTGGGGAAAAAAGATGTGGGAACAGCTAAGCCAGTGATTATCAAAACATTCTGCCTCCCTACCATTTTTGCTTGTGTCCTGGATTGAACAACTCCCACACAGCCTTAAGGTTTCCTTTTCTCAGACTTGACCTGCCTCATAGACAACTGGAGGCCCCGTTCTCTTATGTGATACCAGGGAAGTTTATAAAGGCAAGGACTGGATTTGTCTTATCCCAGTTCCTGCCATGTGGATCCCAAGGAATTGAACTCAGATCATCAGGCTTGGTGGCAAATGCCTCTACTTATTCTGCCAGTATGGATTTAGCTTCTCTCTGAATAGCCTTAATTACAGTTTAGATGCTCCTGCAACTCTCTGGGTACAAGCAAGAGGGAAATGTCAGATGTTTCCATAAGAGGATCATTAGAGAGGGAAAGTGGTCAGTGCTCTTGATTGTGAGCTGGAGTAGATTTATGAGGTCCTATGTCCTGGGCTATGGTTTCACAGGTTAAATAGCTAAGGGGAGCCTGCACACTCTCAGTTTGTGTACAGAGCTCTCAAGTGGCCTCTACCCCAAGTGTCCCTTTTTCTCTTCTCTCTGGAGCCGCTTGTTTTCCTTATGCAAGTGCCAATTGTATATGAACTACTCATCAAATAGGGATGACAGGAGGGGCTGTGTGCTGGTCTTGCTATGGCTATGTCTGGAAGGGAGGAAGGGCTCTGCTGAGTAGTTGGAGATGCTGCAATTTGGCTCCTTTGCTTTGAGTAGACCTTTCCTTTCCCTGAAAGTGGGGTTGGCAGCCCTATTCTGGGCCTTATTAGGATCCCTGGGTTTATGGCAGTGGGAAGCAGACTGCTGGTTAGCTGACTTCAGAGCACCAACACTGGTGTGATTCCAAGCATGCTGATGGCAGGGTAGACATGTCAAAGGAACACTTCCTTGAATGAATCAATCAAGCCAGTTTGTCTCACTGAGACTCCTCATCTCAGCCAGGGGTGCACTTTGCCCTCTCTGCATGTTAACTTTGGAGTCCCAGATTCCCTTTTAATTGTTTTCATTGGATTATCAACTGTTGTTCACTTACTTTGCTATGTGGGATGATCATGGGGTGGACCTAAGTTTTTAGTATACTGCCTGGCCCACTCACATTCAGTAGTCTCACATTTTTTGTTATTCTCCTGTAAACCTTAGAGTCTGGTGGCGCTAGACCCATCCCTCAGCTCAGCTGTGTGGTTTTGGGCCTTCCCAGTGCAGTCCTCCCCTTGGATAACCAGGCCCAGCCCTGGGAACATACTGTCTCTTCCTGATCAAAGTCTCCTTTAGATCTGCACTGCTTGGTGCTCTGCAGAGCCCCAGGCCTTGGTCCCTCCCTCCCCTTGCTGCTGCTGTCTTCATTAGCAAGTCTAACCTGAGGTTTCCTGATGGCTCCTTTCCTCACTCTGCAGAATCTCAGCTTAGAGGAAATCTCTTGGCAATAGGGTTCCTGACACTTTGAGCCAACTGTGTAAAGAGACCCTCATGCTCCTGCTGCTAATGGCTTTATTAGCACAATGCTGCAGCAGGTCTCTGGAGCTGCTAAAAGTGGGTCAGAACTCTCTGGGGGCATGGGAGGGTCAGGTAAATGAGTGTGCTTTAAATCCTGGGAAAACCATTGCAATTACAGGTGCCGTGTTCCCCTCCCCCTCGGGAAGTGCTCTCTCGTTGGCATGCACCACCCTTTCTGCACAGCCCAGAACGCTGATAGGCAGTTGTGTCCTACGAGAGCAAAAGCTGTCCCTAGCCAGGGAAAAAGGCTCTGCAGAACTGGGTCAGACACCTCCATGGAATTCAGGTTGGGAGTGGGCTGCTCCAAAGTGCCTAGTCTAACCCTCTCATTTGGCTAGAACAGATTCTTGGCAGCATTTATTTCCTGACTCCCACCTAATGAGCCAGTATCTGCTAAATACTGTTTATATTATCTATCAAAAAACATTGAGGCCAGGAGATGGTGATACATATGTATTATCCCACTGCTCAGAGACAGAAGCAGAAAGATAGTGAGTTTCAGCCCAACTTAGGCTAATATAGGAAGACAATCACTAGAATGGTAAAGGGGGGGCAGCCATGTGACTTAGTAGGTAAAGGTGGTTGCTGCCAAGCTTGACAACCTGAGTTTGATCCCCTAAACCCATACAAAGGGGAAGAAAACTGGCCCCCCAAAGTTCTCTGACCTTTTACACATTAGCCATAGCAGGAATGCATCTTGTTCTTGTTTTTTAATGTGTGTGGGTGTTTTGCCTGCATGCATGTCTGTGCGACATTTATGTGCAGTACCCATGGAGGCCAGAAGAAGATATCAGATCCCCCTGGAACCCTTTCAGGACTGCAGTTACAGATGTGGGTATAGGAAATTGAACCCTGATCCTCTGTAAGAGCAGGCAGTGTGCTCTTAACCACTGGGCTGTCTCTTCTACCCCAGAAGTGTCTCTCTCTCTCTCTCTCTCTCTCTCTCTCTCTCTCTCTCTCTCTCTCTCACACACACACACACACACACACACACACACACACACACACACACACTGTTAAATAATGCCTAAAAAGAGCATGCCGTGAGTAGTAGTAAAGGTGAATGAAGCGGTGATTGAGAAGATAGTGTTTGTGTCGGTTTCCATGGTGTGGTGGCAGTTGAAAAATTACTCTTACTGTTTGGAAAAAGTATCCATCCTGGGCTCCCTGGACTTAGAAGCCACTAGCATGTGGTTGCTTAAGAGAACCTGCTGGAGACTTTCTTCCTTACTCTCCAACACACTGAATAAGGGATGCAGGGTGAGCTCTTGGTGCTCAGGTTATTTGGGGTTTGAGGCTTTTAGCTTAAGACCAAGAACCTTATATACTTGCTGCCAAAGATCATGCTTGGCACCATTTGTTAGTTTGCAATAGGGTCTCATATACCAGGCTGGCCTAGCTGAGGTTAGCCTTGAGGTTGGCCTGATCTCCCTGCCTAGGCCTCCTAAAGCTGGAATTACAAGGGTGTATTGTCATACCTAGCAGTGTTTTTGTTAGATTTTTGGTGCTAGGATGGAACCTGGCATTTCTTAAATGAAGTGTGTGTGCTGACACCCTAGCTGGCATTTGTATTTGTTTTGGGATTTGTGAAACTACAGTATGTGGCCAAGATTGTCCTCAAACTCAATGTTCCTCTTGCCTTCTAGTCCTAGTTAATATTTATTTCTCAATCTTTCTGTTTGCCCAACAGAGTTGGGACCTGGTGCAACAAACACAAAACTACCTGAAACTGCTGCTTTCCATTGTTAACAGTGATGGTGAGTTTCAGGGTCCCAAGCCTGTGAAACACTGGTCAGTGTGGCATTAGCTCTCTGAGAATCCTCTGAATCAGTGAGACTTTTCAGGCTGGATTCCTTCCCAGGGGTCTGCTGAGAACTTTAGTCAAGGCTAGTGAGATGTCTGTGTGGGGAAAAAGCACTTTGCTGTTCAAGCTTGATAAATTGGGCATGATGCCCAGGACCACAGTGGGAGAATAGAACCAACTCCCATAAGTTGTTCTCTTAACTTGGCCTATGCACTCTCATGTGCACACAAACACAATTATAAGAAATACAGTTAAAAACAGAACTTCAACTAGAAGAGATGTTTGAAACCAAGAAGGTGTCCCCCCGTGTCGTGTCTCCCCCACCCCCCCACCCCCCGCATCTAGGATGAGATTAGGAAATAACCTCAGATAGATCCCTGGGGAAGAGACACTAAGCTGGCCTGGAGGCCTCATCTGCACCAGAGCTAAAGGCTCTTTCATCAACCCCTGATTCTCTCATCTGGTGTTCTATTCTGCAATAGATGACAGCGGGCTGCTGGTACACTGTATCTCAGGCTGGGATCGGACCCCTCTCTTCATCTCCCTTCTACGCCTTTCCTTATGGGCTGTGAGTATGAATGTCCTACGGTCAGGGAACATGTAGAGACCATATTGGAGTCTACCCTTTGGTGTCTTAATTACTGTCTCCAAGATGCAGAGAAACTGTGGAATGAGGGCACACTTAGCAGATGTCATGTTTAACCATGTTCTTGGTCAGCAGAAGTGGTCACCCAGTCTATGGTGGTGTCTGCTCCTGGGGCAAGGAGATCTGTACTAGGAAGGCAGCTTTCTGATCTTGCCACACTTGATCTCTCCAGGATGGGCTAATCCATACATCCCTGAAGCCTGCTGAGATCCTCTACCTGACTGTGGCCTATGACTGGTTCCTCTTTGGGTGAGTTTTCAAGGAACACAAGCCTTTGGGGTATATGTCCATGGTGGGTGGGTTTGGCTTTTTTTTTTTTTTTTTTTTTTTTTTTGGGGGGGGTGGGTGTAGAGATAAGAAAACTATGGCTCCTTTTGGAAAAGATCAAAAACGTTGGCAGGCTTCATCTGATGCATTAGTGCCAAAGACTTGGTCTGCGTCTGGTGCACAAGCCTTCCTTAGCCCTGTGTTATACACTTTGACTCCTCACTCTTCTTTTTCAGGCACATGTTGGTAGATCGGCTCAGCAAAGGAGAGGAGGTACGTACCCTTCATAGACCTATACCACACCTTAAGACAGACTGACACTCATTCTGATGGCCATGCTGTACATGTGATTTTTTTTTTTTTTTTAAATACTCTTTCTGTACTTGGCTCTGGAACCAATATACAGGGTGCTTCTATGACCCCATATTCAGGGCTGAAACATGGAGTGCTGCTATCTTCAATCCTGCCACACCCAGAATCCCCTTTTTCCCAAGGTGTTCTGTACGCCCAGGGTCCTGTCTGCTTCTCCTTTGTAGGTTGCCTCCAGGTCCATTTTGTCCTTCTCTCTTCTGTGTACTCAGATTTCTCTGCCTCCTTTGATTTGCCTTCTCCGTTCTCTCTGCCCTTTCCAAATCTTTGCCTGCTTGTCATGGTTTCCCCAGCATCAGATCTTAAGTTGGGCTTGAGTAAGTATGTCTCTACTTGTTCTGCTTTATTGCCTAGGTGACCTTGAGTACATGCTTAACCTTGAGTGTCCTGGTGCCTCATTCAGAGATCCAGATGCCTATCAGGACATTGTTGGCTCTGTCCCCTCATCCCTAACATCCAGAAGCATCCTTTTCTCCCTCCTGCTCCTGAGCTTGCTTCCTTCTTGGGTATCTTATCTCCAGCTTTCTTTTGTTGCTCTTTTCCCCAGCTACTCATCCCCCAAATCTCTTCTGAGCACTTATGCTGGGCTGCAGAGTTTATAAACCCATTCCTTGGAGGCCCTGTGAACTCTGCCAGAGGCATAGCCTTTGGCATTGAAATCTGTGCAAGACCTCTTTGTAGATTTTGGAGTGCTTTAGGACATTCTGTCCTCTACTCCATCTCCCTCCTCCCCCAGAGCAGGCCAGATGCTCCTGTCAGAGAATCAGGTCAAAGATGAGGCTGAGCTGCCTGGGTTCAGTTCTACCTTCAGTCCCTCAGCATATGAGGGACTGGAGGACTGAGCTTTACCTCCCCAAACTACAGACACCTCTGTAAAGCAACAAGCTAAAAACAGCTGTGACATGCCTCTTGACCCTGTCTTTGAGGTTCCCAGGATATATTAGCACATTAAAGGTTGAAGAGTCTGATGGAACACCTCTGTCATTTTATGTAATTCAGTGTTTTCATAATGACCAGATCTCAGCAACCCTCTGCCTTCTTTTGAGGGAATCTTGCAGGGCCCTGTGGGAATGTGTGGGTGTTTCCCTGAGTGTCACATGGGTTATACCTTTGGGGATCACTGGTGTGATGTATGGCCTGGTGTGTTGTGTAAGCTAAATAGACTAAAGCCTTTGGACTAGGGCACTGGCTGGGAAGACCAGGGCCTCACAGCCAGCACCTGAGCACAGCAGGCTCTGATCCAGACCATGGCTGCCCTATGTAAGTTCTGATCCTGTATCAGATCGTGTTACCCCCTCCCCATGGAATAGCATTCCTCTTCTGTCCTGCCTTATCCATTAATCCCCTTGCCCAGGATACTCTCCCTCTCAGCTGTCCCTCCCTGTCAACAGCTCTCCTTGGGCTCTTAGGTGGAAGTAGGAAGCTGGTGTTACCTCATCTTAGTAAAGACTAAGAACATGTGTGTTGAACTGAAGATTTGAAAGCTCTACATTGGACCTCTGTGCCCTCAAGAAGCACATTCTTTCCTTCCCCAGCTCAGACCCAGGAGTACCTGCCCAACCCTGCTGAGCCCCCAAAGATCCAGCAGGGATCCCCAAAGCAGGCCATTCTCCAAAAAGGGATTAACCAAAGCTGCCAGCAGCAGCTTCTGGATGTTCTGCTGTGTCCATCTTTCCACTGGGGAAGGCTAGCTTCTCACTGTATGGTGCTTTTTCTCATTTCCTTCAGATTTTCTTCTTCTGCTTCAATTTTTTGAAGCATATCACCTCCGAAGAGTTCTGTCTGAAGACCCAGAGGTAAGTGGAGGACAAGGCACTCAATGGACACCCCTCTGCAGTAGGACATTTATCCCAGCCCTGTCCACTAGAGCAGATGTGCATGCTGAGGGAACTAAGTGAACAGGGAATGAATGGTCTCTAATGAAAAGCTGGTGATACTGTAGAAAGTAACAAGGCTATGGACAGGACTCTGCACTCCTCACTGCCTTGAGCTGATGTTCATTGTCCTTGGGCACTGTAGAAGGCCAAGTGTGCTGGGGATGTATACCTCAGTAGTAGAGTGCCTGCCTACCATGCTCCAGGCCCTCCATTCAATCTTTGGCATCATAAAGAAAAAACTCAGAATATGACCCCATAGAAATTGAATCATACCCAGCTGGGCAGCATGTTATACCCATTTACTCCCAGCATCTAGCAGGCAGATCTGGGTTCAAAGCCAGCCTGGTCATCCATCAGCATAGTGAAGCAGATACCTGCTTCCAGCCTGAGTCTTGTATGTCTGGCAGTTGCTCTGTGACTCCAGTGAGAACTTGGGTCCTGTGAATTGACGTGTCTTCTGCCCAAACTTGGCACTTGTTAGGCCACAATAAGGAAAAGCAGACCCTGTTAACCTAAGTCTAGTGCATGTGACAGGCAGAGCCAAGCTGATGGATCCCGGAAGTGGGCTTGATACTTGGCAGACTCTGTATGTGGGACCTGTTCCATGAGGTGCCAGGAGTTGTAACAGTTCTGCAGGCTGGGCAGTCAAGAGGAGGTGACAGAAAACTCCAGCTACAGCTCAAATTTCCTGCTTGGGGTTGTCATTCTAGGAGGAAGAGTTTGCCAACTCGGGATGCAGGCATCACTCTGGAAGATATCTGCATGTTGAGTGAGTCCTGGCCCCTAACAGGCTTCATCACCATAGCTATTTAAGTGTAGACCACATGGGGACCTGTTCTAGAAGCTTATTCACCCAGCCATGTGGTGTGTGGAAAAGGTGGGAGACTGGCAGTGAGGAAGGTAACACCCTGACTTTTGGCTGCTTTCAGGACGCAGAGACCGAGGCAGCACCACCAGCCTAGGCAGCGACTTCTCCCTGGTCTTGGAGAACTCACCAGGAGCTGTGGGGAGCTTCACCTATGAGTCTGTGGAACTTGCCCCGGCAGGAGCACCAACTCAGGCAGCTTGGTGAGGGGCCAGACTGAGAGAGTAAAATCACAGCTGTGGCCCAAGGCCACCAGTCCCTAGGGAGCCAGGCCCTAGGAACAAAGGGGGCTCTGACAGAAGGCTTTTGAGAGCATAGCTTCATCCCCTGCTGTCTGTACTGGGCCTCAGAGCCCAGCCATCTGGTTGGTGAGGGGCACTGCATGGTGGCCCAGGAGCATCAAGGGCTGGTTCTCCAGCGGGACCAAGAAGCAGCAGTGAGATGAGGAAGAGTACCCAGTACAATGTACCAGGAAGTGGGGACTAGCTTAGAGGAAGGAAACAAAAAGTGGTGGCTACATACAGGGTTAAGGGACCTGTTTTGAGGGTCCTCCCATTGAGAGTATGACAGGATCTAAGGCCTTAATGTCTTCCCTCTTAGACACATGGCAGAGTTTGTATAGCACTTGCAAGTGAGGGAATGGAACAGTTAACGTACACTAAGAATAATTTCCTGGCATGTCCTCTGAGACTAATGGGCCGGTGCATTTTGAATGCCTTAGCCTCTCTGTTAAAATCCCAGCCTTTGCTGCCTGTGGCCTTGAGCCTGGGAGAGGACCAAGTGTTTGTTCCTTCTGTATATGACATTTCCCCCATAGACAGAGTGGCTCCAGAGCTCAGCTGACAGCCTTGCTCTTCTGCCACAGGAGGAAGAGTCACTCATCCTCCCCACAGAGTATGCTCTGGAGCCGACCACAGCCCTCTGAGGACCGCCTACCTTCCCACCATGGGCTGGCTGAAGCCAAGTCTTCCAGCTCTTCATCCTCAAACCATTCTGACAACTTTTTCAGGATGGGCAGCAGTCCTCTTGAGGTTCCCAAACCCAGGTGAGGAACCCCAAGGTATAAGGAGCCTGCTGGAGAAGGTGGCTGGCCTTCCTCTATTATAGCAAGGTTGGAAGTGGGGGTCTAACATTTAAGCTGGTATCTTTAGGCTGGTATTCCTTGGCATGTGCTTGATGAGTAGCTCCATAGGAACTGGAAGAAATGGATAGCTTAGCAGACCCACTCTTTGAAGGATTGGTTGTTTTTGGGGCACAGAACCTTCACTGGTTTGTAAAAACTTGTGGAATCTCTTCCTGGAGCTCTGTATAGTACATAGCTAAACAGAAGATGGAATGGTGGTTATGTGACTGACAGAGTCAGGACTGCCTCCATGGGGTCTGGATACTTTGGATTTATAATGTCTCTTACATTCCATGTCCATGTTGATAGAGAAGCTAAAATAGATAAGGAGCCAGCCCAGATGTGTGGCTGGAAAACCACAGCAACTCTATATCACACCTGAAAAAGCATAAGCTCAGCTAGGACATGTGTGCCCATGGTGAGGCCAGCACACTGTACCTCCTGGGTAAAGTTAGAACTGAGTATTCACAGGGCTTCTGACGGAGAGATGGTCTGATGTTTAGGAAAAGCACTTGCCAGCTGATGGTGTTTTTTCCATCTCACATTCCAAGGAAAAACCATGTGCATTGATTGCTTTCCTGTCTAAATCCTAGGCCTTCTGAAGACAACAGAACAGTGTGGGGCCTAAAGATCCCTAAAAGATTAGCAGAATGATCATGAGCTCTGCAGTCCCACTTAGACTGAGCCCAGCTTTGCTGTGTAATGTCCTTGGTGTCAGGTCAGTTAAAAGGCAAACTTGCTAAAACTTGTGGTATCCTCCTTCACACTCTGGACAAGAGGAGACAGTGGAGTAAGAGGAGCAAAAGCATCCTCCTCTGGGAGACAGAGCAAATGAGCGGTTGACAAGCATGGTCATCTGCTCTGGGCAGAGGACCCCCATGTGCACTACACCTACAGGAGAGCGGTCCACCTCAGTGTCATCTGCAAATCCTGATGATTCTGTTAAGCCAAGACTGTAGCCTGTAGGAGACTTAGTGGCTGTGACTAAACAGAGCCAGGGCCAGACAGAAAGCCCACATTGCCTATGCCTGTTCACATCCTGCATATGGGACTGGCATGTATGCCTGTTGCTGTGACCCCCCTCATCCGCACTTGGCTGTCCTCAGGGCTACTCTGGTGTTGTAGAGGCACTGTGAAACTCTTGCTGTCTGGGCCAAGGTTCTTATTCATGATCCTGCCCCCTTTTCTGTGTAGTACTGCTGGTTAGCTGGGAAGGAAACCAGAAGGTTGGTTCTATTTACTATCTAAGCCTTGCCCCAATTGTAAACAACTCCCATGCTGACCTGTCACTTTTTCTCACACTCACTTTTTATCATCCCCTTCTGCTTCCCCAGCCACAGTCATAGTTTCCTTCAGTCTTACGGATGTTGTCTGTTGTCATTATTGTTTTGTCTTTTTACTTTTGAGTGACTTGGACTTCTTGAATGGTCCAGGGTGGCCAATAAAGGTCCTTTCTCTGAGAGATGAGGACTGTTGGGGGATCCACCTCTTAACCTCAAAGCTCTGAGGCCACCCTGAGGCCAGCCTAAGGCTAGCATGGACCTAAGTGGGGATTGGGTAGACAGTGTGTGGGGCAGCTGCTGTGAACAGTATCTTCTGAAAGCACCTGCCCAGAGCCAGGCCCAGCTAGCCAGGCAACACAGTTCTGAATCAGATGTCTGCTGCCAGAGGTTTTGAGAGACTACACTATTCGGATTTGGAGCATTCTAATTATGTATTTCCATTAACATTAAAATTAATTTAGTCTCTTTTATCTTAAAGTGCCTGAGGGATCCTGTCATTAGCTGCTCTGCCTCTTAGGTAACAGTAGCCAATCAGGTCTTCAGTGCTACAGGCAGATCTGTGTAGAAAGCAGCCCTTTAGGAAAGTTATCTGTGACTGCCAAAGTCACTGCTGATGTGTGCTGGGTTTCCCGTGCTCCACATTCTCTAACCCTGCCTCTCTTAAAGCAAGACCCCTGTGAGAAGAAGAATCTGATGCTTGGCTGTAAGTGGGGAGTGTTGTTCTGTGGAGTGTTAATGTTACCAGGCTGTGCGTCCACATTTCTCATTAGGAAGACAGTGACTTTGGCTTTTTTTTCCCTGCTACCATATAATCAGCCACAGGACTGATTCTTAAGTGTACACATCTACTTCTGCCTTAACTAGGAAGTCACCTGTTCCACCATAGCATGACCTTAGTCTTTGTTCTCATGTCCCTTTAGGAATGAGGGGTGGGGTTCTGGCATAGTGTATGACTGAGAAGGATAGTGACCCCACTGAGCCCAGCTTGATCCCAGGCTGCCTGCAGAGCAGATGAACTTGCCTGAGAGATACCCAGCAGCCTGGTTGAATAGCTAAGTAGCAATACAGGAACTAACCTCTGCTGCCCAGTTATCTGCTCCCCCAGGCACTGCCACCTGCTCATTATAAAGCTGTGAGCTGTGTTCCAGGCTCTTTATATAGCAGAGAAGCCTGGCTGCTCTCTGCAGGACATAGATTCCTGTCCTGCTCCAGACTTGATGTGAGTGCTGATATAGCTAGTCCTAGCTTGAGACCTGGAGGAGAAAACTTGGAGCCCCAAGACTTTCTCTTTGGGCTGATGTAGGAATGCAGGAGACCTTGCTGGGTGACATGCACATATGTAAAAAGTCACTTATCAGCTGATGGCTTTCATTTTTCTAATCTGTATCCAGATACTTCAGACAGGTAACTGTACTTTCAAAAATTGTATGGCAGCATGATTGAGATGCTTTTAAAATGTAAGTAACAGGAAGAACATCAGGCGGCCTTCAGGTATAGTCTTACAGGGCCCCAAACCTATATCCCTGTGCTTCCTTCTAGCTGCCTTGCTCCTCGGGCCACCTTTCATCATCTTGCCAAAGTGGCTGTTGGCAGCTCCTGAGACTCACCCTTGCTTTCATTTCTCACATGGAAAGTTCTCATGAAGGCCTCTTCTTCCAGTCACACTTTTTAAGAGTCTGTGCTTTGCTCTAATGAAAGTTATATGCCCAGTCATGAGCTCTCCCCTACTCATAATGAGAAGGAAAATCAGCAAGTGGTGGTGGCACACACCTTTAATCCCAGTACTTGGGAAGCAGAGGCAGCTAGAACTCTTGTGTCTAAAGTCAGCTCTAGTGTAAATAGTTAACTCCAGGTTAGCCAGGGCTACATGCTGAGCCCCGTCCTCTGCCCTACACTCCCAGACAGAATTTGGTTTTTTTTCTGTGTAACAGCTTTAGCTGTCCTGGAACTCACAGAGATCCTTCCTACCTCTGCCTCCTAAGCACTGAGATTAAAGGTGTACACCACCACTACCTGGAATCTTTTTGTTTTTTAAGGAAAATTGGCTAGAATGGGCTTGGGCCAGACCTGATTTCAGTCACAGCTTTGGCCTTCCCAGGTATGCAACTTGGGGCCGGGGTGGGGGGTGGGGGGTGCAGATCACTTCCCTCTCTCTGAGCTCAGTTTTCAGCCTACTCTTAAGTAGGAACAGTGATCCTGAGCCCTGTAAATAAGGGAGAAATGGTGAAATGAAGTAAGGTAGCCATCATAGCTACCATGATAGGTATCTGTTCTTCCTACAAATGTTCAGAAACTGCAGCTGTTTTTAAGGAACTACTCTTACCAATCATTTATCTGCCAGCCATGTCAGAGCACTGGGCAGCTGGTAAAAGGCCAGGCCTGGTGCCTCACTCAGACCCATTCTTGCCTGGATTCAGCCAGAACTCCTTGTAGCTGTTTGTGTCTTAGTACAGAAAGTAGTAGCTAGAAGCTCCATGGCTGTAGCTGCCCTCAAGCACATGTCTTCCAGGAGATAGGAGACTGGGAACCATTGAAGCAGGGCCTGGGCTGGGGCCAGCTAAGGGAGTAAAGTGTAAGCTGGAGGCCACCATCCTGTATAGAGGCTTATGTCTTCTTGGCCCCAGGCCTAGGACAAGCTCCACAGCTCCAGTCTGAGGACTGCTCGGCCATGTTCTTTCTGATGCTTGAGCAAGAGAACAGAGGAGGCAGAACTCAGACTTCTTTTTTGGCAGCTTTGTTGACCCTTATGTAGGGAGTCCTGGACACTGGACTGCAGCTCACTAAAGCTGGTGAGGGCTCTCCTTCCTTCTCATATGCAGGCATAGGTCCCTCTAGGAGAACACTTACCTGTTGTCTCTAGCTGTCCCTCTAGCCTGTTTTAATCCAAGTATTTTTAAGTGTCTCTCAAAGGTAAGAGCTAAATGGTCATTTTATATAACCTGTTATTTGACTTAAACCTTGAGTAGGAAGATCTCATATGTTCATTCTTGAAAAATTTCAGTGTCTCTCAAGAGTGGTTGCTCAATAAAAACTGTTTTCTGTTCCATAGGAGGGGATGCCCTCTTGCCAGCCCTGCTGCCTCATCCACCTGACAGCTACTCTAGCCTGGTGTTGCCTCTGGGAAGCAAAGGGAACTGACTACCCCAGGGGACCAGAGTGCTTAAGAGGAACTAGGCTGAAACCCAACTACTGGCTATGATTCCCTAGACTAGCGTCCTGGGAACGGGTTTGGGGCTTGAGAAACTTGATGACATTCCATGGTCCAGAAATGCCTCCTCCTTCCCACTTCCCTCTGCTCAGGTGCTCTCCCCCTACTCCATGTCTTCTCTGAGTCTTAGAAGCTGTTTCCCCATAAGCTGCTAAAAATGGACAAGAGTCTACTCTTCAGATGGGCTGTGGAGACTGAGGAGCCAGGCTGAGTCTCTGGAGGGTTTGCACTGGCTGAAGGCCCAGCACAGCCAGGAGAACACCCAGGGCAGGCTTCTCTTGGGAGGCTGGTGATTCACAGACTTGACATTTTTCTATCTAGAAACGAGGAAGCCTGGCTTCATGCACCATTGGGGCTTCTATCAGGTAGTAGACCATGTCCTGTTTTCATCCCTGAAGACCTCACACTTTGCCCAGGGTCACCAAGTGATGAATATGACAAGGCCCAGTGTTGGCAGGCATTCCAGTTCACAGCAGCTTTAATGTGGAAAGCCATCTGTTTTTCTTTCTCTCAAGGTGCTATGCTTCTAGCTCAGGATGTATGCTTCTAGCTCAGGACGTATGCTTCTAGCTCAGGATGAATCTGTAGTCAAATCTGAGTTTTAAAAACTTCTTATAGGGCTCACCCAGTAAAGGCACTTGGTGTCATGCCTAATGATCTGAGTTCAATCCCAAGGACCCACATGTAGGAGAGAACCAGTGCCTACAAGTTGTCTTCTGAAATTCACAGCATGTATGCATGCATACACAAACACACATAAATGTAATTTAAAAATAAGACTCCTGTGTCTGGGTATGGTAGCTCATGACTGTTATCCTAGCACTTGGGAAGCTGAGGCTATGAATTCAAGGCCAACTTGGCTCTATGTAGGACGTAGGTCACAGTGCTTACAGATTGGCCAAACAACTGGTGGTGGGTGGTGGTGTCGCCTCGGGATCCACTGATGGCAGCAGCTAAGTGGGTTAGGGTAGAGAATTTTCCCCTGCTTCCTGGCTCCACCACTGTTTGTACTCTGGCCCTGTTTCTGCATCCTTGTGGGAGCCTTTCTATTATTCTTGAGTTTAATAAAAAGTCAATCCTAGTACTTGGGAGGCTAAGGCAGTTGTGTACTGCTCAAGTTTGAGACCAGCCTGGGCTATGTAGTGAGTTCCAGGCTTGATGCCAGAGACTGACTTGCAGCCTCTCTGACGCCCACAGGTCAGCTGCTGTCCCGGACAGAGGAGGGAGCTTAGTTGTTGAGTAGGGAGGAGGTAGCAGCACAGCTTCTCTCCCCCATGCCCGAATCTCCTTGTCAGAAGAGATGTGATGAAGCTGTCAATTTGCAGCCTGACTTGATTCATCCCTCCCCTCTGGGCATAGCCATGAGTTTTCTCTGTGGTGCTCTTAAATACAAACTCTGGCTCCTGGAAGGGAACCTCTGGGCTCCATCGTTCACTCTTCCATCTAGGTCACCCCCCCCCCCAGTTTCCAAAAGGCTTGGCCTCCCTCCCTCCCTTCTGATATGATCTCGATGGCCCTGGGTTTCATGCTGCACAGATGCATGTCACTAAGAGAGGGTGATTGCCCTTGGGGCTGGCTTCAGCCTAATCTGTCAGCTGCTGCTGAGGTGGTAGTACTTACCTGCATCAGCCACCAGGACCCTGCTTAGCTTTTGATCTTTGGCTTCAGCATCTACACAAAGCACTGTCCTCACAGCCCAGCATATCTCATAGTCCTTTTCTCAGTTACTCGTTACCGCTTTTTGGCTCTTTTGGAGAAAATAGTTGGCTTTCAACTGCTCTGTCAGAATCCTACAGCCGTGCCACAGGGCCATTGTGTTGCCCACCCTTCCTCAGGGCATCCCTGTCAGGCTTGTGACTGACTGCATCATCTCCCCTCTCTCTCCTTTCTGCCCCAGATCAGTGGACCATCCCCTGCCCGGATCCTCTCTCTCCACAGACTTTGGCAGCTGGCAGATGGTAACGGGCTGTGGCAGTATTCAGGAACGGGCTGTCCTGCACACAGACTCCTCTCTCCCTTTCAGCTTCCCGGATGAGCTCCCTAACAGTTGTCTGTAAGTGTCTTGCTTGAGAAGGCAGGATACTCCCCTGCCCATGTGAAAAGCTGGAGAGCAGTCAGGAGTGCTGGTCATGAGTGAAGCAGAGACTGGCCAGAGGGAGCAGCTTGGGGTCTCTGCCCCTCCCCCATTTGTCTGCAGCCTCTGGATCCCCAGGGTGTCAAGGATGCCTGTGGCAGCTCAGGAAGTGCATTAGACTTCATGTTCACTCTTCTTGGCTTCCAAAAACCCATCCACAGATGTGTCAGGTGTACCCTGAGGGAAAACTAGCTGGACTGTAACTGTAGAGGATTCTATTTATGTGTGAGGCTTTGCCTGATATGAGAATCCTTTGAAAACTGAACAGTAGGGTAGGAAGCTAAGTGTGTGTAGAAGGCCAGAGCAAAACGGCACCGGGTTAGCCTGGGTCTGTAATCTAAGCAGAACCAAGAGTTACTTTGTACTCCCACTCTTACACTTTTGCCTCAGCACAAAAATAAGGACTAGATAGCTAGATCACATGTCTTCTTTGGGGAAGCCACATGTCCCCTTGCCAGCTTTAGTGGCTGGTAGATGCCAAGTAGGAGAGAACTCCGAAGTCCTGAGTAGTAAGGCCTGCTCCTCAGACGTAGCTATACAACAGGCCCTTCAGTAAGCCTTACTTTTCACCACCAACCATGTTGGGGTGGCTTTGAAATGCTAGGAACCCTGCCTGTCACCACTACTGGAATCCAGTTTACAACACTCAACCCTTTGCTGTCTGAATGGAGTCAAGTTACTCTGGAAATAGGGAAGGACAAGGGTCCACCTGGAATCAGACAGGGACTAGACAGACTGCCAGATTTACCATAGGGCTTCCTAAGCCATTGCTTAGTCCAGCCTCCCTGGCCACTAGACCTCAATACATACAAATCTGGATCTTAGATTATTGTTTTTTGAGATAGGATCTCTAGCTCGGGTTGGCCTAGAATTGTAGTAGTAGCCAAAGGTCACCTGTACTTCAGATCATCTAGCCTTTATTTACCTCCTAAATATTGAGATTACACACGTGTGCCCCCAGCCTGATTTATGTGGTGGTTCTGGGGATGGAACTCCGATTCATCCATGCTAAGCAAGCACTGTACCGAATAAGCCACATCCCCAACCCATTTTTGGAGGATAAAGTAAAAATTCCTTAGATGTTTTTGTAAAGAAGTGTTCTTCCTCCAGAGAGAGCGTGGACCACCCCCTACCCTGTTGTCAGCATCCCTCACCTCCCAGAAATAGGCAGTCACAGCCCCAGATCATCTAGCCTAAAACCCAAAAACAGCCTCATGCTGTTTCTGAGCTGGTAGCCAGTTCCCCTCCCCTATCCCTAGGTCTGGGAAGTTCTCAAAGGACAACAGGTTCTGTGATCTCAGAGCCTCCAAGATTGAGCCGGAGTCTCTATCTGTTCCTTGTAAAGACACACTTGGACTTTGTTAGGAGGAAGCAGTCTACATCCTAGCTGCTTTGCTCTCCAAGTCTTGAAGTCTTTCCCAAGCCCGTTAGCTTACTGTTGAGAGACTGTTGCTGTCCCACATACAAACAAACCTTGCCTGTGTGTATCTTACATACACCAGTAGCCTGTCTCAGTTGGTTTTCTTGTCTCTAAACAGATTAGTCTTTGTCCCTTCTGCTGCCTGAAGGTAGAGGGCCATGTGAATACACATGTAGACCCCTAGAAAGCCCTTATTCCTTGTATGGATAGAGACATCCTTTTCTCCAGTGAAGCAAAACAAGCTGAGAGGCACACATGGCCTCCAGCCTGAGAAAAGCCTATTAGAAAGATTCAAGGACATGTGTCTCCCCGCAGTGCCCCAGAGACCTCAGGGTTGCTCCTGGGTTGCAGGGATTGGCATCATCTCATTTTCCTTGTGCTGCTGTGGGATTGCTTTGACTTTGCTTTGCCCCCTGCTGCTTCACTCTGCTGCTCATAGACAACTCCCACCAGCCTGTTTCCCCAGGACTTGTCTGTCTTACCCCTATTGGCCTCAAGATTGTCCTCTGTTCCCAGACTTCTGTTTCCCTAGGACCTGGGCTTACTAGGAAGGGGGCACATTGCTGTTGCCTCTGACAAAATCCAGGGGAAGGATTCTCCAAGGATGACTTTTAGAGGGCATAAAGTTGGGATGAGTTAGTGGTCCCTGTTAGCCTCATGCCATGGTGGATGGGCTGTGGGGATTCATCTGGGCCTGTGGCCCTTGAAGAGATTCCTCAGCCAACCCTCTGCATATACCTGACCATGAGTCCAGAGGATGGGTGATGCCAGATGATACCCTCAAGTCTCTTCTGTTACAGACTCTAGGATGTCAGACAACCCCATGTGGAGTTCACACATGGATAAGCCTGAGTTGTGTGCATTTAGTTCCCCTTTTGACCTCTAATTCCAGACAGTGAGGTGAGGCTTTTGGTCTGCTGTGATCAGTACCCTAACAGGGAAGGGGAAAGAATCAGCAACACCTTTCCAGGTGTTTACCGGGGAGGCTCCAGGACTGAGGTGCAGCTGGAGCCCAGGCTTTCCACTGGGAGGTCCTAGCCTCTTCAGAGCAACTGGGTTTCCCATGGCCAAAGCTCCTTCCAGTGGGTATCTAGCCCTAGCCACAAGAAAGCTGTAGCCTGCTAGCAGCTGAGGCCCAATGCTATATCTTGGGAATCTCCTTACAGGCAGGCACATGGCCTGTGCCTCAGCTTTGTTCGTAGAGGGAGTGGGAGCCAACAGATGTTGGAGCAAATATGCCACTTCTCAGCTCCCCGTTCCCTATCATCGCCAGGATGACTGTTTGCCAAGCACAAAGTAGTAAAGTCAGTACTCCAATAAAAGTTGCTTTGCAGTGGAGAGTAGACTGAGAGCTGAAATTTAATTACTGTGTAAGAGAATATATGTTGAGTCTGGGCCACAAGCCACATGCTGACTTTGTGCAGTTAGAAGTTTAAGGCTAGGCCATGTGGAATGAGGTTATTAGATCCTGCCCTACAGTAATATATTCATATATAGATGTGTGTGTATTTATTTATATATATATATACATTTATATATGTAAATTATGTATATATCCTTCCCTCCCACTCCCTCCCTCCCACCTCTTTCTCTACAGACTTACAGCCCTGAGTGACCGGGAGACACGGCTACAGGAGGTGCGCTCTGCCTTCTTGGCTGCATACAGCAGCACAGTAGGGCTTCGAGCAGTAGCCCCCAGTCCCTCTGGTGCCATTGGGGGCCTGCTAGAACAGTTTGCCCGTGGTGTTGGGCTCCGGGGCACAAGCACCAGCGCCTTGTGAAGTTGACGCACACAGCCATTTCCTGCTGCTGTTTCAGTTGAGCCCTCGGTGGAATCAAGCCATGCCCTAGCAAAGGGGCACTTGGAGAGCAGGGGGAAATCCCACACCCTCCATCTCTGTCAGCACATGGCAGCCCCAAACCTGAGCAGGCCTGAGGATGGGATTTCTAAAAAGCTCCCAGCCTTCTGGCTGGTGACCACTCTCGTCACTGCCTCCCACCAGCCCTGGTCTTTGGATTCCTATCAACTTTCAGAACTCTGTGGGATTTTCCTGGGTCCTCATGGAGGTCATAATGTTATAAAAGACCCCATTCTGCAATTTTTGTTTCCTGGGAAGAAGAGTCACCCACACTGAAAATGAGGCAGTTTCACACCAATCACAAAATAAAATCAAGGTCTTTTTGAATGGCTCTTGTCTTGCATTTCATCTGGTTGTGACTGTTGTGGAGCTGCTCAGAACCTTACTGTCCTTTCTTGTGCTGAATGAAGGGTAAGACTGGGAGTTGTGATGAAGGAAAAGCTAAACCTGGGTTTGTTTTTTTTTTTTTTTTTTTTTTTTTTTTCCCCTGTGCTGGGGAAAGAAACCAAGAACTTGTGTATGACAATGCCAAATGCTCTACCACTAAGCCAATTTCCCAGGCCCCATGAGTCAACTAAAGCCATAAAGCTTATGGATTCATAAGACTGAGGTGTGGGAGGTGGGTCAACAGGCCTGAGTGGGCTTGGTGATAGCCACTACTCATCCCTGCAGGTTCTGGGGCTCCTCCCTGGCTCAGGGTGTGGACTTTCATCTTTAGTGGGTTCTGAAGCAGCAGGGTCCTGGGATGGAAGCTCTGAGCTAATTAATAGTAAAGAGACAGGCTTCTGGGCAGCAGAGGCAGCAGAAGACACAGCGGGGGAGGGGTCTGTTTTATAAGTGTCAACTTTCAAAGGCATCAAGCTAAGGGTTTCAGAGTTCTCCACCACTCGCTGCTCCTCACACTTGTTCTGGGCATGGAAACCAGGGCTTTGCATTCAGTAGATAAGAGACAAGTGCTGAATGAACTGTGTCCCCAGAGCCCTGATTTAACAGGCCATTGGTGTAAATACCCAGAGGTCACTAAATCTATTTAAAATACCACAGTAGCTATTAGAGCCTTAACCACTATTTGAGTAACTTGTTCAAGGTCACACAAGTATTAAGGGGAAAATGTAGCTTCATATCCAGAGACGAAGGTGGGCTGGAAAGAGGGAAAGAAGTTGAGGGCCCCCCAGATTTGGAGGCCACCAACTCCCACCTGCCACCCCAAATGTTTCAGAACCATGGATAGTGCTGAGGATTTCAGCCAGTCAGCGGTGGCTCCAAAGGAATTGTAGGTCAGAGTTGGGGTCTGGGTGAGGTTGTCAACCAGCTAGCTCCAGACTGCTCCAATGGGGCGGGGGCCGCCCGCAGGGCCGGGCGGGGCTGTGCTGCCATCTGGAGCTGCTGCTGCCAGTGGCCACTGTCAGGGCGCGAGCTGCGGAGCGCACACAGGGCTGGAGAGCACCGCTGCCTTGGCACATGGGTGGCCCCTAACTCAGGCGGCCGGGGTCTTGCAGCCCCACCCCTTACCCCCCTCGGCTTTGGCCCCTGGACCAGCCATGTCTCTCGGCGGAGCCTCGGAGCGCAGCGTCCCGGCCACCAAGATTGAAATTACTGTGTCGTGCCGGTGAGCGGGCCGCGCTAGGGAGGGCTTAACTACTGGCAATGCCCCAGCCCCGTGCAGCTGCGGGCTCGGTGTGGGTAGGGGGGCCAGATCACAGAGGGGACCACCAGAAGCGGGTAACAGAGAACCAAGGCTGAAGGCGGGAGTCACTGGCAGGATGAAGGGGGGGGTCTCTCTGGGCAGCCCCACCCTATAAAAGCGGGCTCAAGCCTACTGGCTCGAAAGGTGGGCTGCATGGATTCCTAAGAGCTGGGCCACAAGAGGCCAAAGTTCTGGGGCGAGCCGCCTTCTTGGGCCCTTGGAGACAATATGAGAACATATGGAGCCAATTGGCAGAGATTTCTGGTGCTGTCCCGAATGCTGACAGTGTGGACCCCAATACTCACTGGGGATAGTAGTAGGGAGGGACTACGATTTGAACCCCATGTATCTTCCGGGTGCCCAGTTTAGGGCTATGTCAAGGCGGTGGGCTGCAGAATGATTTAGCCCTCTGTCCATCTGTTTGTTGCTTTTCTCTAGGAATCTGCTAGACCTGGACACCTTCTCCAAGTCGGACCCCAGTAAGCGGCTCCAGGGCCTGGAAAAGGAACCCAGGGTGTAGAAACGGGTGGGGCGGTGAGGGGTGCGGGCTGACCTGACGAGCTCCCCTCCCCTGCCCCCACCCGCAGTGGTGGTGCTTCACACGCAGAGCCGGGCCAGCCAGGAGTGGCGGGAGGTGAGTCCCAGCGCCCCCAGCCCAGCTCAGGGCCGCTCCCGGGAACCTCCAGCCCGGCTGCCCGCGCTCATCCTCCGTCCGTCTCCCCCCCCCCCCGCCCAGTTCGGACGAACGGAGGTGATTGATAACACACTGAACCCAGACTTCGTGCGCAAATTCGTCCTCGACTATTTCTTTGAAGAAAAGCAAAATCTCCGCTTCGATGTGTGAGGCTCCTAGAATCCTGTCTTGGTCTACTGCCCCTCCTCCCCCAACCTGGAGCAGCCGGGAATTCTGCCTGGCCCCGCCCCCTAGCCTCACCTTCCCTACCTGACTCCTCCCCCTGGCCCAGGACCCTTTCCAAAGGGCTTCACTCTGGTCTTAACCCCGCCCCCAGGCCCAGGTCGGCTCCGCCTTAAGCAGGATCCATCCCGTTCCTCCCCAAGCCTGGCCCTGCCTACAACCCTGTCATTTAATTTAGCTCCGCCTTGGCTTCCAGCCCCCTCCCATGCGACTCCATTCCACCAAGCTTCCACCTTGGCTTACCCCAGGCATGACCCTCTCGACCCTGACACACATGTCCCAAACGACCCAGACTGAATTTGATTGAACTGAATTTTAAACCAAGACTGAACCTAACATCTTCCAGACTTTCTTCCACCCAGCCCCACCCCACACCGGTCCCACTCTCTTCCCAGGTACAACGTCGACTCCAAAGCCAACATCTCCAAACCGGTAAGCCAACAGCAGCTGGCAGGTTGCCTGGATACTTAGGCTAACCTGTCAAAGGACTTCCCCTGAACTGCCTCCCTCACCTGTCCACCAGACCTTCTTAGGTCCTGGCCTCCCACCAATCCCCAACTCTAGCTCCTCCCCTGTTCTGCCCCAGCCTTATTCACTGCCATTCTTCCTTCCCTGCCTGCTTCCTGGGACCTGCAGAAGGTGAGGATGCAGTGGGCTGCACCTGGAAGACTTGGTTGGGAAATCATCAAGAAGCAGAACACGTGTTGGGCTGTGGCTCTAGCAATGGTCTTCTGCTACCTGCATTTCAAAGTTCTCTTGGTCAAGAGCAGCAGCATCACTGGGTGGGCTTGGGGCTCTTGGGGCTCATTGCCCCTCCTCGACTAGCTGACTCCTTATCTTGGCACAGGATTTCCTGGGACAAGCGTTCCTGGCCCTAGGAGAAGTGATTGGAGGCCAGGGCAGCCGTGTGGAGCGACCTCTTACGTGAGCTGGATGGAAAGGGGTTCAGGGGAGGGAGGGTCTCTTTGAGTTCTGCCTCCCAGCAAGACTGCTAGCAATGTTTGTAGGGGCTGCAGAGACTATCCCAACAGAGCTTTGCCTAGCTCCCTTTACTGCTATAGAAAGTCCAGTCTCACTCAAATCAATCTCAAAGTCTGATTGAATCTTTAAAGCTTTCTTCCAAGCCCCACTCCACCAGGAAGCTTCCTGGAAAATAAGATCAAATGCTCAGGTCTTGTCACCATACCCACTCACTAGACGATGCATTAGCCACAGCCCAGTGCCTTGCCCTGGTTGAGCACCCTAGATGCCTCTGGACATGCCTCTGCCACCCATTGTTTAATGGGCTAACGTAAGAGTGAGCCAAGCTAGTTGGAGAGAGGAGGTGGAAATCAGTGCAAAACAGACAGTAGAAATAGTAAATGATATATGGAGGGAGGAGTCCAAGAGAAGGAATGTAGAAAATCGGGTGGGAGAGAGAGGTACCATGTGCAATCATTTGGTCAACTGGAAGGCTAGTAACCCTGGAGCAGTGCCTGAAGGTGAAGAGTGAGCCTTGCAAACATAGAGGAAACAATCCTAATCAACCCACATCATGGCAAACTGGCCAGTGACGGGGGAGCCAAGAGAGGGACAGGGCAGGAGGCAGTAGATTAGAGAGTTCCCAGTCAGGGCCTTGTGGCTTTCACTCTGTGATGGGAATCTATGTATAGTTCTGAGCATGAGTAGTGCCATGATCTGACTATGCTGACCAGTGGGTTAAGAATGAACCTTGTGTGGACAAAGACAGAAGCAGATGGCAATCAGAAAGCTGGCCAATCAGAAAGCTGTCATTGTGATCCAGGGAGGAAGTATCAATTGATGGGGAACTAGTCAGATTATGGATGTACTCTGAAGGGGAAGCCAACAGATCCAAAACCTATTAAATACAGATGGGAAAGGAGAGAGGCAACTGAAAAGAGGCCAGGACCTTCATTCTGCTTGAACAGCAGGAAAGAGGAAATTGTGCCACCAATTGAAATTATTTGGTTTTGTTTTTTTGTTTTAAAGTGAACATATTGCCATGCATGGTGACCCACCCTTGTAATCCCAGCACTCAGGGTGCTGAGGCAGGCAGGTTGCTACAAGTTGGAGACCTGCCTAGGTAACATAATGAGCTGCAGGCCAGCCTCTGCTACAGAGTAAAACCTTGTCAGAGACAGGGAGAAAATATAGCCAGTTTGGAGGGAGTGATTCAGCATGAATTCATGTGTTCTATTAGATTCTAAGTTCTAAGATCAGATTCCCTACCCTCACATTGCTCACATTGCAAGAAAAAGTCATTTTTTTAAAAGAAAGGTACTGGATGGTAGACTGTATCCTTAGTATATATCTGGCCCTGGGTTTGATCCCAACACCATAAAAGGAAGGAAGAGGAGGAAGTAGAGGAGAGGGGACCAATCACACCTAATACTGCTGCTGCAGCTCAAATAAAATGAGAATTAGAAATGACCTTCATATCACTGCTGGCTCTGACAAAAGGAGGTTGAGGCTAGAGAGGTGGAGGAGAGGGTGGGAAAGGAAATAGCAGCCAGAGAAATTTCAAGAAGTTTTTCCTGCAAAGGGAGAAAAGTATGTGGCAGACCTAGGGTCAGAAATAGATAGGTTTTGGAGTTCAAGGTCAGCCTGGGCTACATCTTGAGAACCTTTCACAAAAAAGGAGATTTATAATTTTTTAAATTATGTTTTTAAATTAGCATAGTAATGGGTTTCATTGTAGCAGCCTTGTATCAATATGTAGGTTTATAATTGATGTGACTGAGCCAGTAGACACTGAGATGCTGATGGAATGAATACACAGAAGGGGAAACCAGGCAGGTGTGGTAGCTCATGCTTATAATCCTAGCACTTGAGAACACGAGGACTGCCATGACTTTGAGGTGAGTTCCAAGAAATCCTTAGCCATAAAGAATCTCAAGGAAAAAGAAGAGGGAACATAGCTGGTGTGGTGTCCATGTGCAGACAAGACCGAGAGCGGGTAGTAGCTAGCAGAGGGGTAAAGAGTCACATGACAGTTCATTTATAGCAGCTGTAGGAAGGCTCAGCCATGTGGGTGAAGATGCTGGTGGCAGGGTAGCGTGGCGGTGGGTGGACCATCTCTTCTGGTTGCTTTGGTTTTGTCAGCAAGTGGGAAACCAGGTCACTGGCTGAGGGGATGGTTGGAGGCTCTGATGCTTTGAGGAGAGAGGAGTGACTGTTATGTGTAGCAGAACTGGAGAGAGAGGGGGCATGAGGGGCTATGAGTTACCAGGCAGTGGTAGGGACCTGTGGTTTGTGGCCAAGTATTTGAAATGCAGGTTGGTTTGCTAGATTGTGTGGCTGTGCTCTACTGTGTGTGCAGTAAGGGTCAGACCAAGTTGGGTTTGAACAGGGCTGCTGTTCTGCAAATTAGTATATTAAAGTGAGAGTGGAACTGAAAAGGAGTCAGGAAAGGAGACTGCAGTTCACCCTGGGTGAAGATGGCAAGGAGAGCGTGGAGAGAATGTAAGGCAATGGGGTCAGCAGCCGGATGGTTCACTGTGCTTGGCAATGGCACCATCCGCAGTGGACACCCTCCTGTTAAAGCTTGTAGGGTCAGGATTTGAAGGAACTAAAAAGGCTAGCTGGGAGGTGGTAGCAGTAGCATACACCTTTAATCCCAGCATTCAGGAGGCAGAGTCAGGTGGATCACTGAGTTCAAGGCCAGCCTGATCTACAGAGCAGTTCCCAGGATTTCCAAGGCTACACAGAGAAACCCTGTCTTTAAAAACAAACTAACTAAAAAAAGCAGTTCTTTGAGCCAGACATTGGTGGTTCATGCCTTTAACCCCAGTACTCGGGAGGCAAAGGCAAGCCTGGTCTACAGATCAAGTTCCAGGACAGGCTCCAAAGCAATACAGAGAAACTCTGTCTGGAAAAACAAACAAACAAACAAACAAAAAGCAGTTCTTTTTATTTACTTATTATTTTAGTTTTGTTGTTGTTGTTTGAGACAAGGTTTCTATGTGTAGCCCTGGCTGTCTTCCTGCAACCCGTAGACTAGGCTGGCCTTTTTATTTATTTTAATGAGACAAGTTTGTTTATTTTTCATTTTATTTCAGGTGCATTGATGTGAGTGTGTGAGATCCCCTGGAACTAGAGTCATAGACAGTTATGAGCTACCATGTGAGCTGTGGGTGCTGAGAATTGAACCCAGGTCCTCTGGGAGAGCATCCAGTGCTCTTAACTGTTGAGTCATCTCTCCAGCCTCTGAGATGAGGTTTTTATGTAGCTCTGGATGGCCTATCCTCCTGAGCACTGGTGTTATAGGTGGGGACTGCCCAGCTAAGCTCTCACTTTAAAGAGGAGGAAAGTCACACATCAAGTCAGAGCCAGGACTTCCCTTTTTTATTCTTAGGAGGCAGGCACACATGTAGAAGTCAGAGGGTTGATTCCCTCCTTCTACCAGGTATGTCCTGGGAAACAAATTCAGGTTTCCAGGCTGGGTAGCAAGTACCTTCATCCCTTTACCCGCTAACCCATCTTGCCAGCCCTGGGGCCACCTGGACTAGCTTCCCCTGTACACTTTGAGGCCCTTTGGGACTCATGATCACAGACCTCTATCAACAAGGTTAATGCCTAGAGACCCAAGGCAAATCAGGAATGGGGATTCCTGGCTACACCCTACCAGCACAGGGAAATGTCCCTTCTGGGGCCAGGAGAGAATGAAGCTTCCTTTGTCTTTTTCATTTTTGTTTAAGTCCTTTGTTGTTTGGGGGGTGGAGGCGCCGTTGTTACTGCTTGCATTTTGGTCTTTTGCTTTGAGGCATGGCCTTGCTATGTAGCCTGTGCTAATCTGGAACTCACTGTGTATCCCAGGCTGGCAATAGGCTCACAGCAATCCTCCTGCCTCAACTTCACATGTGCTGGAATTACAGGCATGGCCTCCATGCCCAGCTATGTTTTGTTTATTGAGACAGAGACTCACTTGGGCAGCCTGGACTAGCCTCAATGTTTTGATCCCCCTTCTTTGGCCTTCTGAATCTTCCCTCCCATCTTCAAAAGGAACAGCAAGATTTTGCCTCTTGGTGTAAACAGAAATTCCTCTCCTCATTCAGAAACCGTCCATCACACTGCACTTGTCTGTAGCGTCTAGCAGGCTGCTGCCCTAGAAGCTCCCTGAAGGCAGAATCTGGCAGATCTGCAGAGTACCCGTTGACCCCTCCCAATCTAGCACAGTGCCTGGCCTGGCATAGGCAGGCAAGGCTGTTTGAAGAATGCACCTTTCACATGTACAAGACTTACAAATCACTTGCCTCCCAGCACTCGCTCGTTCAGATCTCTTCACGCCTGCTTACCATTCCCATTTCATAGAGAGAAATAATGCCCTAAAGGAGGAGTAACTTGCCAGGGTCAAGCAATCTGAAAACAATAAAATCCAAATCCACCCTGAGTGTATGTACTGCATGCCTTTGTCACACTGCTGTTAGTGTGATACCGCCTCCCCCAGGCTAGTTTGCACCTTCCTTCCACACTTTAGACACCACCCAAGTCAAAGCAGCCTTTTCCCACCAGGACCACTCAGTATAGAAGTGGGCCACACTTCGGGGATTGTCAGCAAACGGAAAACTGAATACCCTGGCCCACAGAAGCCCAGACTGAGCACCTCAACTTTGCTGTCCACCCTCCCTCCTCTCTAAAGGGCCTTTTCTGCTTCCAGGGGTGTGCCAGGCAAGAAGTGTGGGACCATACTGCTGACCGCCGAAGAGCTCAGCAACTGCAGGGTCAGTAAAGGCCACGTGCTAAGACCACAAACTCCTTCATTCCCAGCCTCCTTCACTGGACCCTCTGAAGGCTCTGGGCTAGTTGTCTCAACAGCCACTCTTTTGATCCACAGGATATTGCCACCATGCAGCTGTGCGCAAACAAGCTGGACAAAAAGGACTTCTTTGGAAAGTCAGACCCTTTCCTTGTGTTCTACAGGAGCAATGAGGATGGCACGTGAGTCGCCCCATACAACACCGAGGCTAGGAATGTGGCCCATGCTTAATGAGTGGAGAATCTTGGGGATCTTTATAAGTAGTGGTCTCAGTGCCACTTCAAGGCATTTTCCAGTCTCCTGCCTCCCTCCAGGTTCACCATCTGCCACAAGACAGAGGTTGTGAAAAACACTCTGAACCCAGTTTGGCAGCCTTTCAGCATCCCTGTGCGGGCACTGTGCAATGGAGACTATGACAGGTCTGGTTCAACATCAGTTGCTCTTTCAGGGAGCCAGGACATGAGTGAGGCTCTCTCTGAAAAAAAGAATGAGGTTCCTGGGCCCCAGAATGAGGAATAGTAGATGAAACAGCAGGTGAACAAATGAGTGCACAGACATAAGAATACATAGTCAGATGGGCAGATGAACTGGGAATGGTTGGATACTATGGGGAAACTGAATGGCTGGATGTGTATGTGAATGGGTGTATAAAGGGGTGGTGGGTGTGTAGAGAAGGAACTGATGAAAGCATAGAAATGAATAGAATATTAGACTGGTAGGTATATCAGCAGATGGATAATTAATAAATGGAGATGTGATAGGTGAGTATGTGAGTATGTAAGAGTTAATGAGTGACTGGAGAGAGACAGATACAGAATGAAAAATCAAGTAGAATAGAAAAGGACAGGTAGAATGACAAGTGGATTGATGGCCAGACAGATGAATCCTAAATGGATGAATAGGTGATTAATGGATGAATCAGTTGATGGATGTGTGTAAAATAGGTGGCTGACCCAAAGGAACTACTGAGTGGGTGGGACAAAGATTGGTGGGTGGAAGGCCTGAAGGGCACCTGAATAGATGGTTATGCAAATGTATAACAGCAGTTAATATGGTTGGATATTTAATTAAGTAGATGAATAGACAGATTTGTGCTTGTATGTATCAGAGTTGGTAAATGGTGGGCTGTATAGTTTGATGGGTGAATAAAGAGATATCTTAATAGGTAATTGTATTGCATATATATGAGTAAATAGATAGCTGCATCAATAGTTTGATGGACTGAACTTAACAGATATATGAGATAGGGGACAAAGTCTTTGGATTCAGGCGTGGTGATGCATGTTTGTAATCTCAGAACTCAAGAGGTTGAAGCCAAAAGATCTTGAGTTTAAGACCAGCCTAGGATATATATATATATATCAAGACTGTTGGAGGAAAGAAGAACATTCCCAAAAATGGGGGGGTGGAGAGGAAAAAAGAAAGGGAGGGTAGGCTGAGGTCTTTGTAAACAGGATATCTGGGTTTAAATATCAGCTCAGTCACTTATTAGCCAAGTTACTTAAATCAGGGTGAAGGGTAGGGGGAGGGTATATGGTAACTTTCTTATACAAAAACATGAACAACAGTATTTATAGGGAATATCTGTTACATTAAATGAGACAATCTGAAAGTGCTAACATTGTCTGGAATAAAGTGAGATTCAAATGGTGTGTGTGTGTGTGTGTGTGTGTGTGTGTGTGTGTGTGTGTGTGTTTCCCACAACAATAATAGCAACAAAGGTGAGTGGTGAGGTGTGTGTGTGTGTGTGTGTGTGTGTGTGTGTGTATGTGTGTGTGTGTGTGTGTGTGCTGAGTAAAAGGTGGAAGGTTGAAAATGAGCAGCTGATAGAAGGACAGACAGATGGATGGGGGATGACTAGAATATGGGTAGGTGGCTGGGGTGTCCCTAGGGTTTGGCATGTACACATAGTCCATGTCTGGATTTATCATGTGTGTTTCAGAACAGTGAAGATCGACGTATATGACTGGGACCGAGATGGAAGGTAGATGAATGAGTTGATGTGCTTTCTCCTGTGTTCACTGGAGCAGTTCCTAGACCGTGTGGTACATTCACTAGGAACCTCAAAGCAGCTCTGGGAGCCAGAAGGCTGAAGACAGACACAGCCGATTTGCTAGATAGTTCTCTAGTACACTGTCTTCCATCTTTTTCTTCCCCATCTGGCCCCAACCCTATTGCCCTGTAGCCCAAATTAGGAGCTTAGGCAATAAAAGCTCTAGGATTCTGCTCTGGCTCGATACCAGCAGCTGCTGCTTACCCACCCATGGCCTCATTGCAGCCATGACTTCATCGGCGAGTTCACGACCAGCTACCGGGAGCTGAGCAAGGCCCAGAATCAGTTTACAGTGTATGAGGTGAGGGCATGGTCCTGATGTTTTGCAGGTGCTCCGTCCTAGGCAGCTGGGTATAATTGTCAATGTGACCATCCTCTACTTAGGTACTTAACCCTCGGAAGAAATGTAAGAAAAAGAAATATACCAACTCAGGGACTGTAAGTATTCCCTAGACTCTTTCCTCCCCAAATCTTCTATGAGTGGTGACATGCAAGACAGATGATGGGGGTAGGATGAGGCGGTGGGCACAGGTTACCTAGGACAGTAATGTTGAGGACAAGGTCATACCATTGAACTTTTTCTTTGCTCCTGTTCTTTCTCATCCAGGAAAATTTCCTGTTGTTACACTTTTGCAGAATTAAAAAAAAAATACCCTAAGTTGCATTTCCAAATTTGAAATGCTTTTGGAAATCCCAGGATGCACCTGACAGCTTCTCCCTTATTCTTTCAGAGTCTGGGTGGGGTGGGAGAAAGTGAGCAGGAGTGGAAGCATGCATGTCCCATCATGCACTTCTCTCCAAAGCTCTACTAGGTTCCCCCTTCTGCCACCTCAGCTGTGCTTGCAAAAGTGGCAGAGCCGCTCTTGTGTCCGCAGGTGACGCTCCTTTCCTTCTCTGTGGACTCAGAGTTCACTTTTGTGGATTACATCAAGGGAGGGTGAGTCATGGGCCAAGCCAGCAGTGAGCTTTCTCACTTGGGAATGGTCAGGGCCCAGTGAATGTTACATTAAGCTACATACAAAACCTTAATCATGAGAATAACCATTTAATTCTGCTGCCAAAGTGTGATCCATGCACCAGCAGCAGCTGCAGTACTTGGTACTTAGTTCATTCCACCCAGATGGCCTAGATGACAGTCTGCAGTTTAACGTGAGTCTGTGTTTGGGAAACACTGATGTCATAGGTATTGGTCCCTCACTAATCAGCCCATCTACTTCTCCACTAGGACACAGTTGAACTTCACAGTAGCTATTGACTTCACTGCTTCCAATGGTGAGACATGGGTGAGGTCGTGGGGATGGGCAGAGTCTAAGGGATTCTTTAAAGATTGGCCTAAATTCCTACCTGGGATAAGACTTTAACTACCCAAGAAGTCTATCTTTATGTAAACTCAAGCCAGGATGGCACTTGTACAGGAGTGATGAAGGGAAAGTACTGGGTGCAATGGGGGACTATGATGGGTATCTAGTCAGATAAGGTTAAAGATTGCTCAGTTGGTCAGTGAGCAAATGGATGGGGTGGGAGAAAATGTGCTTATCAGGAAAGGATAAATGGATTGGTGGGTGGGTACTTACAAGGATAAATTAATACATCGTGAATAATTAAACAATGGACAAATAGATGAATAAATGATGGGGAGGACTGGTGAATGAGTGCACTAAGGGGCATGTAAGTATGTGCATGACTGTACAGGCAAACAGCTGTTTTAAGTTGGTACATTAGCTAGAAGAATCAGGCAGGGGAATGGATCCATATGAAAAAAAGAATGGAATGGACAGGGATGGCTGACTAGATGGAATATTATAAAGTTGGAAAGGAAGAGAAATGACAGGTACCCAGGAGGCTGGCTGATAGACAAGACGATACAAAAGTAGATGGATAGAAATGAATAAATGGGTTGAAAACTGAATTTGCCACCTGGCAGATGCAATGGAGGATGTGTGGGTAGACAGGTGACCATGAAATGCAGTGTATAAGACACTCAGAAGCAAGTGAGAGTTTCAAGAAGGGGGTGTTTGAACAGATGGATGATGGAGTCACACATAGAATGAGGGAGCCCATGGGTAGGGGTAGAGAAATGGATTGGTGGGTGGATGCATACAAGGATGAGCAGGTGACTGTGAGGTTTAAGCTCCTGTATCTCTACAGGGAATCCCCTGCAGCCTACCTCGCTGCACTACATGAGTCCCTACCAGCTCAGCGCCTATGCCATGGCCCTCAAGGCAGTGGGAGAGATCATTCAGGACTACGACAGTGACAAGCTCTTCCCAGCCTATGGCTTTGGGGCCAAGCTGCCCCCAGAGGGGCGGATCTCTCACCAGTTCCCCCTGGTACAGTATGGGCCAGAGCCTACACTCGGTGCCCCTCAGTTGATGGATCACTTCTGTTAACGTTTTGTGAAAGGCACAGCCAAGGAGGCGCTGTGAGACAGTGACAGGGCAGGAAGGTGGGCAGTGTGGAGAAGAGCATGAAAGGTCCAGGGGTGGGAGTGAGCTGGGATCAGAGCATGACGCCTGCGTGTCCTCTGTGTGGCCTTAGCTTGGCTGAACCTCCTTTTTTTTCTTTCTTTTTTTTTTTTTTTTTTTTTTTGGCAGAACAACAATGATGAGGACCCCAACTGTGCAGGCATTGAAGGCGTGCTGGAGAGTTACTTCCAGAGTCTGCGCACAGTGCAGCTCTATGGCCCCACATACTTTGCTCCTGTCATCAACCAGGTGGCCAGGTAGGGGACTGGTGGCAGTGAGGGGGGAAATGACTGGACTCAGACACAAGCAGACCCACTCTGAATAAACTTGGGTTTTAGGAGGAATGGGAAGTGTTCAGGGTATAGTGATCCAGGATCAGGTACCAAGACAGTACTCTGCCTGTTCTTACAAAGAGTGTCAAGAAACACTTTCAGCTGCTGCCTGGGAACCACATCCCAGGCCACAAGATGGCCTTGATGGCCTTGACTTTGCCTAAGAGAGAGAAGAATACATGGGACAACGATGATGGCACCAGCTTTGCACTAGACATGGGTGTGTGCCTGGCACTAACCAGGTGACCTTAAACAGCTTGTTTTCTTTTTCTTTTCATTTCTGAAAAAGGGTCACACATAGGCCAGGCTGTCCTGGAACTTGCTATGTTGGCAAGGCTGCCCTTGAATTCCCGATCTTCCTGCCTCTACCTCCTAAACGCTTGAGATTACAGGTGTGACACTACCAAGCCATCTGGCTTAGCCTCTGTCTTAGTCATTGTTCCACTGCTGTGAAGAGACACCATTACCAAGGAAGTTCTTTTAAAAAAGACAGCATTTAACTGGGGACTTGCTTACAGTTTTAGAGGCTGTCCATTTTTATCATGGCAGCACACAGGTGGACATAGTACTGGAGAAGTATCTGAGACTTCTACATCCCAATCCATAGACACACAGAAACATGCTTGCCCTGGTATGGGCTTCTGAAGCCTCTAAGCCCACCCCCAGTAACGTGCTTCCTCTGACAAGGCCACACCCTTTAATCCTTCAAATCCTTCTCAAATAGAGCTACTCCCTGATGACTAAACATTCAAATATATGAGCCTAGGGGGGCCAGTCCTAGTCAAAACACCACAGACTCTTTTTGTTTGTTTTTTGTTTTTTGAGTTTGTTTTTGTTTTGTTTTGTTTTGAGACAGGATTCCTGGTTGTCCTGAAACTCACTATATAGACCAGGCTGGCCTCAGATCCACCTGCCTCTGCCTTCTGAATGCTAGGATTAAAGGCATGTGCCACCACCGCCTGGATATCTTCCTTCTTTTTGTCTATGTTTGAGACAAGGTCTCACTATGTAGCCAAGGCTGATCTCTAGCACCATATCCAAGTGATCACCTACTTCAGCCTTCCAAGTGCTGCCAGGTTAGGTAGCAAAAAAAATATTTTTTTAAAACAACTTATTTATTTATTTATTTATTTATTTATTTATTTATTATGTATACAGTGCTCTGCCTGTGTGTATGCCTGCAGGCCAGAGGAGGGCACAAGATCTCATTACAGATGGTTGTGAGCCACCATGTGGTTGTTGGGAATTGAACTCAGGACCTCTGCGAGAGCAACCAGTGCTCTTAACCACTACTGAGCCATCTCTCCAAAATTAGCTATATGTAAGAGGTAATAGCGTATCTGACCTACAGAGTACAAAATACGTGCTAGGTTTAAAATTTCAGAATAAACACAAGCAATGAAAACTCAGATTCGACAGCTGGTGGTGTTACACACCTATAATTCCAGCACTCGGGAGGCAGAAGCCAGAAGCAGGCAGATCTCTGTGAATTCAAGGCCAGCCTGATCTGTAAAACAGGTTCTAGGACAGCCAGGACTGTTATACAGAGAAACCCTGTCTCGAAAAACAAACAAAAAGTAAAGGCAGAAATGGTGGCACACACTTATAGTTCCCATACTTGTGAGCTGAGGCAACATGGTCTCAAATTCAAGGCCATCCTGTCTCAAAAACAAAACAAATTAACCATTGCATGATGAATAAAAGATCTAGATACGGGGGCTGGAGAGATGGCTCAGCAGTTAAGATCACTGGCTACTCTTACAAAGGTGCTGAGTTTAATTCCCAGCAACCACGCTCACAACCATCTATAATGAGATCTGATGCCCTCTTCTGTCATAAAGGCATACATGCACACAGAGCACTCGTATAAATAAAATAAATAAATCTTTAAAGAGACAAAGTGTCTCAGGAAGCTTGAAAGTCAAAGAATGGTAGTAAAGACATTAAATGAAAGATGTGGGTGTACTTAGTTTGTAGAGGGCTTACCTAGCTTGCATGAGGCCCTGGGTTCAGTCCTCAGCACGCCATAAAGCAGGTGTGGTGGTACATGTCTGTAATCCTAGCATTTGGGAAGTAGAGTCTGGAGAACTAGAAGCTCCAGTTCTTCCAAAGCTACAAAATGAGTTCAAGGATGACCTGGGCTACAGGTGACGCCACCTCAAAAACAAAAACAAAACAATAATAAAAATACATAGGAAAGGTTTTCTGAGAGATTTTTTAGGTCCATAAACTTCCCATTTCCTGTAGAAGATTGGTTTACTTTCTGATACATAATGAAGATATTAGTTACTTTAATTGTAAAACTAACAATATTCCCATAGAAAATCTTAAGGACAGGGAAATTAACGTTTTAAATAAAAGCAAGGTATAGTGGTGCACACCTTTAATCCCAGCACTTGGGAGGCAGAGGCAGGAAGATCTCCGAGTTTGAAGTCAATCTGATCTACGTAGTGAATTCCGGGCTAGCTAGGACTACATAGTAAAACCTCTTAAACAAAAAAAGGAGAAATAAAAGACAGAATGTGTTACAACCAGATCACATATAATATTTTCACAATCAATTTTTATCACTAATTTTGGAGTCTGATAATTTTTGTTATTGTTACGAAACAGACTTCTTAGACGTTATCTTGGGCAACTACACTGATTTGGTCAGTGATTTATTTAGTAAACATTTAAGGGTAATTCTATCAAAAATGTAGATTCTGAAGTAGAGTTAATACATCAGGGTTCTCTTTCTCCTCTCTCTCTCCATCCCTCTCCCTCCCTCTCTCTCCCTCTCTTTTTCTTCCTGTCTCTCCCTCTCTGTCTCCCTCCCTCCCTCCCTCTCTCTCTCTCTCTCTGAGACAGGGTCTCATGTATCCCAGACTGGCCTTCAATGTGATGTAGTCAAGGATAACATAGACCTTCTGATCCCCCTGCCTCTGCTTCCCGACCTTCCCAGTGTTGGGATTATAGTTGTGCCCCACTATACTCAATTTATGTGGTTCTGGGGATCAAACTCCCAGCCCAGTGTGTGCTAGGCAAGCTACCAATTGAGCTATTAGCCCAGTACATTTGTCATACAGAGTCATACACTGGCTTTGTGGCTTTAACCAATTCCCTTACCACTCTGTAAAAACGAGAATGAGAATGCTAAGAATATTTACATTGCAGGGATGTTATGAGGACTCCTTAGCATACGTTAAGCACTCACAAGAGTGCTAGCCCTTGGTAAGTGCTGTAACAGTAGTTATTACTGTTCCTATTATTATCATTACCACTATTCAAAGGGCAGCCGCTGTGTGCTCAGTTCTCTGCTGGGGCACTGGGGACTCACAGATGAATCGGATTTAGTCCTTGCCCTCGGGAGCTCCTGCCTTGGTGCAGGAGACAGAAATATAAATAAATCATCACTTCTGTAGGCCAAAGCTCCCCAGAAATTTCTAGCGAGTTGCCTGGTGGCAAAAGTAAGACATTGCATTCCCTAGGGGTGTTGGGGGGAGATGGAGGGTACCGCTGAAAGCACTCAGACCGGGAGGGGCTTTGAAGTCTGGTGTTTCATCTTACAAACACACGCAAACTTTCTCTTCTTCTCCCATTGTGTCTGTGTTTGCTCTAATTATGTTTTTGAAAAAGGAGCTGAGTGCACTTAATCCCCTGGCTTCATACACACACAGGACAATTCATCCTTGGGTTCCCCCCTCGGTATCCTCAGGGTACAAGGGACCTCTTGGAAAAGCAGAATACCCTTCTTAATGGATGGGGCTGCATCCTAGAGGTTAGGAGTACGGGTTACAGCAGAAGGGCTGCTCAGCTGGGTCTACAGGGTGAGTTGGCCTTCATCAGGAGAGGGGCTGGCAAGCCCAGCAGTGCTGATGCACAGCATGTGAAAGCCCAGAGCCGGTGAGTGACAGTTTGGGAGATGCTGGGTGGTGAGGCACATGGAGCAGGGCACAGGAGCAGGGCCAGGACAGATAAGGGCAGGCAGGCAGACACCAGCTCCTTTGCCCCCGGGGACTGCTTCTTAATGTTTCTGAACTTTAGTTTCCTTGTTTTAAAAATAGGATAATCTGGGTGGTGGTGGTGGGGTGCACACCTTTAATCCCAGAACTCAAGAGGCAAAGGCAGACAGACCTCTGTGAGTTTGAGGCCACCTTGCTCTACAAATGAGTTCCAGGACAGCCAAAGCTATAGAGAGGAAACCCTGTCTTGAAGAAAAAAAAAAAAAGAAAGAAAGAAAGAAAGAAAAAAGGATAAACTGGGTGAGGTAGGTGTGAGGTAGTGTACACTTGTAATCCCAGTAACCAAGAGGCCAAGGCAGTAGGATTGCTGAGAATTTAGGAACCAGCCTGGGCCATTCGGTTGTTCTAAGCCAGACAGTGTTACTGTTCTGTGGAGTCCTAAGAATGATCTATGGTAGCCAGGCTTTTGATTTGAAACTTGAGAGAGTTTATTAAGTACATAGCAAGGTGGGTGGGTCTGAGCCTTTAGAGGCAGGTGGATCTTTGTGAGTTCAAAGACAGTCTGGTCTACAAATAAGAGTTTTAGGCCAGCTGGGACTACATGGTGAGACCTTGCCTCAAACAGCAATCCATCCATCCATAAATGCATCCATACATACATACATATCCAGCAACCCTTCCTGGGTGTATGCTCAGCACCAAGCTCTGTGGCCACACAAAGCAGTTTACAGTGGCTATCTGTGAAATGAACAAGTGTTAAAAGATAGCACTAGGCCAGACCTCTGATGAGAACAGGCCAGAATGCAGGATGCACAGGGGCTGCCTGACTCACACCCACTCTGGACCTCAGCACACCATCTAACTTTGCACTGTCACCATGCCTTTCTCAATCTTCTGAGACCAGGGTAAGCTAGCAGCACTGTCTAAGAAAATGTCCTACAGTGACAGAAATGGCCTACACCTATGCTTGCTAATATGGTTTTCACCAGCCACATATGGACAGGGAGCCCTTAAAGGTAACGAGAATGACTGAAGAATGGAATGTTACGTTTAGTTTAACTTAGTTGATTTAAATCTTCATAGTCACATGTGGCTAGGGCCAATGCATTGGGCAGCACAGATCGATCCAGTCCACCTGGGACATAAGACTGAGATGGGAGGCCAGGTAAAGTAAGTGGGTAGATGGGAGATAACCTGCAGTCCTTTTCAGAATGAAAAGTCCTGGGTTCAAGCACTGATGATGATAAGAAAGGGGTGCTGATCCATGTGGTGGGCCACTACTGTGACCCAGCACCTGAGGGATGGAAGCAGGCAGGAGGATCAGTGTCTGCTTCAGCTACAAGAGTGAGTCTCTGTCTTAAAATTATATACAGAATGGACAGATGGCAGGCAAGGGCAGCAGTCAGGTCTGCCAAAGAGTGTGGGATCCAGAAGCCCTGGGTCTTGCCCACTATTCATATGATGGTGGCTGTAGAAGCAGGGTCAGAAAGGTAAATGACCACCATTTGAAACTCTCTGGCTGGCCACTGCATATAGACCTTGGTCTTTCATGTAGGGCTGCAGCCAAGATCTCGGATGGTTCCCAGTACTACGTTCTGCTCATTATCACTGATGGCGTCATCTCCGACATGACACAGACCAAAGAGGCCATTGTCAGTGTGAGTCTGAAGAGGAAGGCCTGACAGGGAGGGGTCACTGTCCATACAGTGAAGGGGCTGAAATGTTTATTCCATGTGTATCCTAACTACTTCACCTGCCAGTTTCAGAGATGCCTATTGGTTGGGGTACAAACACTTGCCTTTGACTCTCTAGGTCCCAGCATGATGCCAGATGAACCCACCAAGGAAACCTGAGCTTAAGAAATTGTCTTTTATAATCAGCAGGAAGTATGCCTGCCCTTTGTTGGGGTGAGGGGGTGCCTTTATTTTTTATTTGCTTTTAATTTTATTGTCTTGTGACAGCATCTATGTAGCCTAGACTGGCCTGAATAGTGGCAATCTTTCTGCCTCAGCTTCCCAAGTACTAGAATTATAAGTATGAGCCACCATGTCTTGCTACTTTTGTTTGTTGGTTTGTTGGATTTACAGGGGATTTTGTTTTGGGGTTTGTTTTTGAGTCAAGGTCTGACTATGTAGCTTTAGCCGGTCTGGAAGTAGCAAAGGACCAGCCCTTGAAATCACCTTGATTCTCCTGCCTCTGCCTCCTGAGTCTTGGAAAATAAGCATGATATACCATGCCTAATATGGCTGTTTTGCTGTCATTAATGTTTCTTTGTTTTGTTTTAAGATGGGGTCTCACACTGTAGTTCAGACTGGCCTAGAATTCATTATTTATTCATTATTTAACCCATGGTGGTCTGGAACTTGTGGTGGCAACCCCCCTGCCTCAGTCCCATGAATGTTAAGATTATAGGTGAATGTCACCATGTCTGGCAAGAAAACCTTTTTTTTAAATAATACTGGAAATGTTAAAGGTTAGCCTGGGGGTAAAAAGTGAGGCTTTTGTCTCAAATAAACAAACAAGATAAGTAGCAGTGTCTGTGCTTACAGAGCTATGACACACAGAGACACCCTAGCCACTGCCATTACAGCCGCTTACTCAGCCATTCCTCTCCCCACAGGCCTCCTCACTGCCCATGTCTATCATCATTGTCGGCGTCGGACCTGCCATGTTTGAGGGTAAGTAGGATGATGTATGTCCATGGGTAGGACTAGGAACTGGAGAGCAGGAGGGATCTAGGCACTCAGGTCCTTCTCACAGATTGGCACCTTGATGAAGTCAAACATATTTCCTCTCCATAGCCATGGCTGATGGTGTAACACTTTCCTCTGCCTTCCCATGGGACATGCAGGAAGGAAGGTATAGTAAGGATAGTAACAGTTCCACACTACTGTGGAATGCAAGCATCAGGTCTCCTCATGAGGACTCTGAAGGGCTCTAATGGGGAAGGGCAGAATGAACTGGAGTTGGAGAGACCCATCCAAGGATGCCTGCCTGTCTATTCTACAGCAATGGAAGAACTGGACGGTGATGACGTACGCGTATCCTCCAGGGGACGATATGCAGAGCGGGACATCGTTCAGGTAGCCCTGAGAGTAATGAAAGCAAAGAGAAACAAGGAGAAGGAAAGGTGTTTTTAGAATCCACTCCCCTTACTCCTTCCCAGTTACTACCTTTTTCCCTTCACTCTTTCAAACCTTATTCACGGAGCAAGTTCCTTTTTTGTTTGGTTGTTGTTGTTTTACTTGTGAGACAAGATATTGTTAGGTAGCACAGGCTGGATTGGAGCTCCTGATCCTCCTTCCTCAGCCTCCAGAGTGCTGGATTTACAGTACTGCAACACTATACCAGGTTCTGAACAGTTCTTTTGGGTAGATAAAGCAGGTTGCAGCTATTCTGAAGGTTGTTCAGTATAGAAGGGCCAAGTTCTTGCCCTCTAGCGGAGATGACCAGTATTACACAGATAGCCCAACAAGCCCACAGTTGTCAGGGAAGGCTTCTGTTAGGCTGTGATGTTGACACTGAGTTGAAACCCAGGGAAGGTATCAGCTTCACAGACAAAGAGCATGTAAGACCTGCAAGAGGCTCAGACCAGACTGGCAGGATTGTCCGACATGGTGAATATCTGAGGTTTGTGGTCTGAATGCATTCTTAATTATGTCTCCATCTGTGTAGTATTTATTCATTTCTTAACAGAACCTCACTATGGAACTTTCCATGTAGCCCTGGTTAGCCTAGAATTCATGGTAATCCTGCTGCTTCAGCCTCCTAAGTGCTAAGATTATAGATGTATGCCACCATGCTCAGCTCAAACTACATTATAAAAGAATTTCTCTGGCTGCTGCCCTGTGGTGTGCTGTGGCAGGGCCAGGGAAAAGTCAAGAATCCATTAGCAAGCAGCAAGGATGACTGGGGATGCATGGAGACACAACAGTGGTCATGGTCAGAAGTAGCCAATTCAAACAATGTTTAAAGGCTGGGAGGCAGTTGATAGAGTACTTGTCTACTGAGCATGAGGTTTGGGTTTGATCTCCAGCACTGCATAAACCAAGTATGTGCCTGCAATTCCAGCATTCGGGGTGGAGGCAGGAGGATAAGAAGTTCAAGGTCAGGCCAGTGAGGTGGGGATTAAAAGTACCTGCTGAGCAAGCCTGATGATGTGAGTTAGATTCCTGAGATCCCATGTTAGGAGAGAACCCACTCTAAAAGTTGTCCTCTGCCCTCCACATGTGCAGTGTGCACACTCATGACTGTATTCACACATGCATATTGAATACACACAATAATAATGACAGTAATAAATCATTTTTCAAAGTTCAAGGCCATTTTGCTATACAGTGAGTTCAAGGCCAGTGTGGGACCTATATGAGACCCTGTCTGAAAAAAAAAAAAGAAAAATTGTTTAAGAGCTGTTCATAGAGGGGGGTGTGTGCACGCACACACACACACACACACACACACACACACACACACACACACACACACACAACCTGTATTCAGAGTCTAAGGCAGGAGGACTGAGAGTTCTAGGCCAGCCTAGGCTATCTCAAAAAAAAAAAAAAATAACAAAACAAGATACTTAACATGTTATAAGACTTGATGACTTGTTAAGACAGTGGTAAGGAATTGAGTGGCAACTTCAAGAATGAGTCATAGTTTCCTAGTGAGAGATGCCCCACTGGCTAGGTTGGGGAAAGGTAGAGCAAGAAAATCTGATATTCATCTAGTAACACTGGGCTTGGAGTATCTGTGATAACCAAATAAAGAAGTAGTATTAGCAACTAAATATGTGGTTCTGGGTCAGAGTTAGGCAGTGGCTACAGCCCTAGCTAGTTAGGAGTCTGAGGCAGGAGGGTTATACACAGTAAGATCCCATCTTGAAACAAAACAACAAAATAAGAAACCAAGGATAGAGGTAAATATGGGGCTCCAGGGGGTACTTTTTCTTCCTCCTTTTCACATCTCCCCCCTTTAATTAACATCCTTTCCCAAACAAACTGCTCCTCCCCTTTCAATCCCAACAACTTATTCTCTCTCCCACTTTCCCACTCACTCCTTCCCAGCACTCTCGAGGCTAAGGCAGGTAGATCTCTCTGAAGGCCAGCCTGGTTTACATAATGAGTAGCTAGGACTACTTTATGATAGCCAGGGCTACATAGAGAAATCCTGGAGGGGAATGAATGGGTTCACAGCACAGGAAGACCTGGGAGTTGAGATAGACTACAGCTTCCAGAAAATAGAAGAAAGGAATGTCGTGTCAGGAGTGGGATTTGGGCTGAAGATGTGGTTCAATGGTAGAGACCTTTGCTAAACAAGATCCTGGGTTCAATCCCCAGCACCCCACACGAAGAAGTGGGGGTGTATCCAGAAAGATGGCATTCAAGTGTAATGAAGCTAAAGAGACTCAAAGATGAAGATGAAAATTACTACCCACTGCACTGATTTAGTATTATAAGGCTATTGATGGCATTAGCAGTGCTGGGTGAAGCCAAATTAAAATTAGTTGAGGGTGAACAGAAAGTGGGGTCCAAGGTAGGGAGTGGATGAGGAAAACAGATGTAGAAAACAGTTGGATGTCAAGGGAGAAGAGTGGTGCTTGGAAGAGGATGTTAGGGATCAAAGGCGAAACCTGAGTGCTGACCTCTGCCTTGGCCAGAGCCCACAGGTCCTTCCTTGTCTGTCCCAGTTTGTCCCATTCCGAGATTATGTTGACCGATCGGGGAACCAGGTGCTGAGCATGGCACGACTGGCCAAGGATGTGCTAGCTGAGATCCCTGAGCAACTGTTGTCCTACATGCGGACCAGAGACATCCAGCCTCGGCCTCCACCTCCTGCCAACCCCAGCACAACCTCAGCCCCAGAACAGCCCTGAGGACTCCACATATCCAGTGCTTAGCGGTCTGCTTACCTGCCCACCCACTGGAAGCTAAAGGCGTTCTGGACCTCATCAGAAGAGCCATCTCAGTTGATTCATGCTGGCTGACAAGCTTTTTGCCCCCCTGACTACAGAAAGGCCTGGCATGACCACCACCTACCTGCCTCATGCCAATAACAAATCAGATCTTACTCTATCTCTGTCTCATTGGTGTTGGAGAGAGAGCTCTAGGGTACCCAGAGCCTGGACCTCACCTAAAGGGAGGATAGCTTCAGCTAGGTTAGCATCCATCCTAACACACTGATCCAGTCACTTCTATATAAAATTTCAAATAGTTAAAAAAAAAATGTGTGTGTGTGTGTGTGTCCTTGTATATTTTTTCCTCAGGAGAGACCCATAGCATTCATCAGTTTCTTAAAGGGGTTCCTTGCCCCCAAAATAGCTGGCCTTAAGACAACTGTGCAGTCCTAGTGGTAACAAGCCTGAAATCACAAGTCCAAGGCCAGTGTAGGCAGTTTATTCAGACCTTGTCTTTAACAACAACAAAAATAAATTTTAAGAAAAAGTGGTGGTGTACATCTTTAGTCCCAGCACTCAGGAGGCTGAGGCAAGCAGATCTCTAAGTCTGAGGGTAAGGGGAAAGGACCAATTAAAGAAGCACACCCTGAGCAGAGCCAAAGAAACACACTTTAGCCCTGCAACAAGAACCAAAGAGATGCACCCAGACCCTGAAACCAGTGCCAAAGAAACACACTTTGTCCCTGGAATCAGAGCCAGTGACAGAAATACACCCTGGTCCTAAATTAGAGCTAAAATGCTAAACAGGACCAGTGAAAGAAACACACTTTGGCCCTGAAACCAGAGCCAAATCTGACCCTAAACCTGTGCAGAAAACCAACCAACTCCTGAGCAGAGATCTAGCAATTCTGAGCTCAGGGATTGAAATCTGACCAATCCCTCACCCTGGAAAAACTCTGCCCGCTAAGAACTCCTATATAAACCCTGTGTCTATTGAGCTTGTGACTGTTATGACTACCCAGCTGTCCTCTGCCACCCTGGCAGAAGGCAACCATTCTCTTGGATTCTTCCCTCCCAATAAATCCACTGAATGAGGTTTGGGAGAGACCACCTTTTGCCGGAGCAGAGATGCAGAGTCGACCCTGAGCAGAGCTGGCAAAGTGAAGTTGTTACACTCCACTCTCCAGGGAACTGGAGCTGAACTGTAACAACTTTGCCTGGGAAATCCTCCCCTGCTCAAGCAGAGCTGATACACCAGAGAAGCCTTTCCCTACAGCAGGGCTGTAAGTTGCTACGCTTACTGTGACCTGTGGTATTCCTTGGCTCCCAGTGAGCTGTAATATTTAGTATTCTGTGATTCCCAAGTGCCAAGAATCCATCCCCATCCCATCCAAGCCACCAAAATGCTTACACTGAGGCCAGCCTACTCTACACAAAGAAACCTTAGCTTAAAAAAAGACAGAGACCAGTGATTGATCCCTGGCCTTGTGTGTGGAAAGCCCTTAGTTACATGGGGGGGGGTGTCTAGGGGTATCTATGTAACTCTATTATTCATTTATTCTGGTTGTTTAAATAGAGTCTTGCTGTGCAGCTCAGCCTCATCTGGAACTGATAGGCAGCCCAGGGAATCCGACCACAGTCCTCTTGAATACTGGGATTACTAGCTGATTTTGAATTTTCTAGATGAGTATAATAGCTAGTATTTTCTTTGCGAATGAGTCTTTTACATTAGTCTGTGTTAGACGATTTGCAGATCTCATCTGTTTTAAGTCTTAACATAACCCCGGGGCAAAGATACTATACATTACCACTTGACAGCAAGGAAATGAGACTCAGCTATATACTAAGCCATTTCTTTAAGAGAAATCCCGGTTTTACTCCAGACCCCATGATTTAAACAAGAAACAAGTTCCTGGAGTGCCGGTTTTATTGGCATTTGTTGATGGAAGGGCATGATGTATGAAGATGTGAGTTTTAGGGTGCTGAATACCAAGTCTACATGAAGATAGCACTAGTTTTCAGGAAGTCTAACACCTTGAAAGACTTTTTCATACTCTTCAATGACGAAACTGCAAACACTGCTTAACAATGATGACCCTGACGTACAAGTTATCTGAAACCCTTACGAACTGACAGAATTTTCGAGCTCTGGGTTTACAAATAAGGAACCCAAAGAATTCAGCAACTTTCTCACGTTCATACTGAAAGTGTCAGTCATAGTCAATGGGCTGTATGTTTTGACACGGTCTTCCAATCAGCAACCCGTTACCAAGTTGTCTAGCGCTGCCAATCTAAATCCCTCCGCTTTACCGTAATGTACTGGGAACCTCCCCAAGCTCAGTTCCCTCGTTGAGCCCCGCCTTCCCTCCGCCCCGTCGCTTTTCCGTCCCACATTACGTCTACAGCCCCGCCCCTTGCTTCCCTAAGTCCCGCCCTCTCCCAGCAGCTTTGTAGGGTCCTTCCTAGTTGTATCTTTATCCCTGATTCAGCTCCACCTTCCAAGTTTATCCAAAGCTCCTCCCTTTCTTTCTCGGGACCCTCAGGCCCACTCTTCCGGCCGCCGGGTAGCATCAAGGCGCCGCTTTCCGGAGGCTCCGCCTCCTAGCCACAAGCCCCGCCCAACCGGCCTATTCTTCCCCCGTCGCCCCGCCCCTGCCCATAACTGCGGGCCCCTGCGGCTTCGGTGGCGTCCCTCGGACTCCGAGCCCTGCCCCCAGCTCCGCCTCGCCCTGCGCTCCCGCCCCGTCCCGCCCTGTCGCCTTCCTCAGAGACCAAGGCTAGGTCCCTATCGCAGCAGCCGCACCAGCGAGAGGGAGGGAGCAGGAGGCGGCGGCAGAGGGGGAGGGGAGAAGGGCGGGCTCCTCAAGCCCAGCCTCGCGCTGCCCGTCCGTGTTCGCAGATTCGCCACAAACGGCCTGAGGACCCCCCGGCTTTCCACGCTGCGACTGCAGTCTCCAGAAACTCCCCGAGAACATGGAGGCACTCCTCTGGACCTATCCGGCGTCCAGACGTCTTTTCCAGTCCCAAAGGATGGTCGCTCGCGTCTCAGCGGACCGGCGGGGAACAGTGGCGAAAGTGCGTCTAGGCAGCGCCACGGGGCCGCGTTTACTCTGGCGGACGCCGTCGCCGTCGCTGCTGCTGCTGCCGCCGCTGCCACAGCCTTTGCCGCCACGGTCTCGCTGCCGCTGTCCCTGTGCCGCCTCCGGGAGCCCCCTTATTGTCCCGGCGTCATCGGGTTGCCAGGCCAGAAGACCCCAAAGCTCGGGAAACGCGAGGGTGCTTGCGGAATTGCGACACTGGGGCGCCGGCGGGACCGGGAGCGGCAGGGGTCAGCGCGGGAAGCCGGGCCAGAGCGTGCGGGGCAGGAGCCGGGGTGGCCAGCTCCCCGCCCCGGAGTTCGGGTTTCCCCCTCCCGGCCCGTCTTTCCCCGCTGGCCTCCCCACGCGGGGTCGGAGCCCCGGCGGGCGCCCCCGGCGATGAGCCCGGACTGGAGGTGGCCGGTGAGTACGGGCCGGGTCCGGCGACAGTACAGTGGAGAAGGAGCCACCCAGGCGAGGCGCTCTAGGCGCCTCCTGGCCCCTCGAGCGGGGAGAATTGACAGACCATTCGTTCGCGGCGAGCGTCCGCGGCAATAGTGTGTGTCCTTTGGTGCTGCCTGGGCCAGTGGCAGGAGGGAACCCTTGTTTGACTTGTTATACTTTGACAAAAAGGAAGCGGCGCAGCATCCGGGAGACCGTGCTCGGGCACCGCGGCCCTGGTCCCACCCCCTTGTCCCGTACTTCCTTCAGCTCCTAGAGTTCCTGGGAGTAGATGCTTCCTCCATACCTCTGGGCCCCAGGGCTCTCAGAGCTAAGTTCTGGTCACACCTTTGTGCCTCCGACACCAGGTCCCTGGGGGCACTGTGCCAGTTCGGGAACCAGGCCAACAAAGCCGGAGAGGTAGCGTTCACCAGGGACCCGGCTTGGAAAGAGTTGAGCTTGTTTGTGACTATAATTGGTTTCGTGTTGAAAGGGCACACACAGCAGCAGCAGGTAGGAAATAGAAGTGAGTTGGAGTTGAACGTGTAGCTTGGAAGTCAGAGGCTGTCGACAGAGGGACTAGAGCCGCCCACTATCTTGTTTGAGCCTCAGGAGGAGAGACTGAGAGTCAGTGTGCATTGGTGGACCCAAGCACTCTAGTTAAACTCATCCTGAGAGAAATTGGGGCAGTGACTGACTAAGCTGGGCTCTCTGGGGTTTGGTGCCATCTGCTGTCTCTACTCACCCAGAAACATTGGGGTGGGGGAGGGGTTAGCCCTTGAGAACTCTGGAACTCAGTGCCTAGATTTTCATGTTCCTGTTTGTGCCCTTAGGGCCTGGCACTTGGTAGGCCCTGGATTAATGTTGCATGAATCTGTAAATGAGGAAATAAGGGTAGTCTATGCTGTTTTCTCTGGGTAGATGATGATTTTCACATGGGTCAGGGTGAGGATCCCAATAAAGACCTCAGCAATACACTGACTATGCAAGCAGTCCAGTGGTTTCTGTTGGAATCTAGGACTGAACCAGTGGCCACTCAGGCTTACACATACGAAACTTTTATCCTTAGTCTGATCTTCCTCAACTTCCAATCTGGTGGTCTGCTCAGTCAGTTATTCATTCAACAGGCTTTTCGTTTATTTGCCACGGCTTGAGAGTCTAGTGCTTGCTAGGAACTGGGGGTTTAGAAATAGATAGGTCTGGTTCTACTGAAGATCTCTAAGTAGATTGGGAGAAGACAGAACTGGAAAATGCCACTCTGGAGGTGAGAAGAGAATGCTGTGGAAACAGTTTTTCCATGGGAGAAAAGAAGTCATAGTAAAGGTGTCATTTGAATTAGGTTTTAAAGAATTTGTAGGAGCCCACCAATCAGCACTCCTAATAGAGAGCCCTTGTACCTAGAGAGATTGTAACATTCAAGGAATAGTAGGCTGCTGTGTGTGGACAACTGTAGCTACTAAGAAGAATCTAGAAAGGAAGACTAGGGCCAGAGAGTGAAAGGAATCCCGTGAATGTTATCCTAGATAGTTTGAATATTATCCTAAGAAGCTGGGGGAGGAGTGGGAGTCTTTCAGTCATATCATTGGTATGATCACTTCTACTTTGTGAGATTTTAGCATGCCTTTAATCCCAGCACTTGGGAGGCAGAGGCAGAGAGGCAGGTGGATCTCTGTGAGTTTGAAGCCAGCCTGGTCTACAAAGCTAGTTCCAGGACAGGCTCCAAAAGCTACAGAGAAACCCTGTCTTAAAAAAAAAAAAAAAAAAAAAAAAAAAATCAAGTTGTAGGCAGGATAGCCAATAAGTTTAGAGGACCTGTGCCAAGACCTTGGTAAAGGAGCTGGCACTTACAGATGCTCTAAAGAGAGGCTGGCCAGGACATGGTGACCTTGTGAGAAGGAAGACTGGAGAAAGTAGGCTGTATGGTGAAGGGACTGGAAGCTCTTGTCAGGCATTTGCTAACTGATTGGTATATTCTAGATGTGACAGCATGGGGGTGGACTTTGATGTGAAGACCTTCTGCCACAACTTGCGGGCAACTAAACCACCATATGAATGCCCTGTGGAGACCTGCCGCAAGGTTTACAAGAGTTACAGTGGTATTGAGTACCACCTGTACCACTATGACCACGACAGCCCACCACCCCCACAGCAGACCCCACTGCGCAAGCACAAAAAGAAAGGGCGCCAGTCACGACCAGCCAATAAGCAGTCACCCAGCCCCTCTGAAGTCTCACAGTCACCAGGCCGAGAGGTGATGAGTTATGCTCAGGCCCAGCGCATGGTAGAGGTGGACCTGCACGGCCGTGTCCACCGAATCAGCATCTTTGACAACTTAGATGTGGTGTCAGAGGATGAGGAGGCCCCTGAGGAGGCTCCAGAGAATGGCAGCAATAAGGAGAACACGGAGACACCCGCGGCTACACCTAAGTCAGGCAAACATAAGAACAAGGAGAAGCGCAAGGACTCCAACCACCACCACCACAGTGCACCCGCCAGTGCTGCTCCCAAACTGCCAGAGGTGGTGTATCGTGAGCTGGAGCAAGACACCCCTGATGCACCACCCCGGCCCACTTCCTACTACCGGTAAGGCCACCACCTCCTACCTCTAGCCCTGCCAAGGAGAGTGTGAACTGTGCTTTAGCCTCATAGGTCCATGCTAGGTCTTGCATTCAGTGCTTTATAGCCATCTTTCCTTTCCTTTTTAATTTAAATAAGGCTTGGTTAGGGGGTTTTAGTTTTTGCTGGGGAGTTATTTGGGTTTTTTGTTTTTTTGAAACAGGGTTTATCTGTTTAACAGTCCTGGCTGTTCTGGAACTTAATTATGTAGCCCAGACTGGCCTTGAACTGACACCTACCTCTTGCCTTCTGAATGTTCTCTGACATTGCACCCAGCTATAGCCACCTCTTTATTCTCAGAACTCTCTCAAACAGTCATTGTTCTCGTTTCAGAGTGCCAGGCCTGTCTGAAGTCACTTGCTAGGCATCTCTGAACTGAGCTTGAGACCCAAGTTCCCTCAGCTCAAAGCCCTGCACTCACCATTTCAGCTCTGATTTCTGAATCTTTACCTTTTCACTGCATGGCTATGGCCTGGTGCTCTAGAAACCTCATCTGCACAACAGGTGCAGTGTTCTTCCCTAGGGCAGAAGACATTGACTTCAGAAGGCCCTAAATGCAGATGATAAATCTGTGGCGTAATTTCCCTACTGTTCTGTTAGTGTTACCTGTTCTTTAACAGCTTTGTAATTGACATTTCCATTGTTGACATAGTATCTCTCCAATGGTTCTTTTATTTATTTCATTTTTTTTTTTTTCTTTGTATTCCATTCCTTCTAGTCATAGTGGTCCTGTTGAAGGTGCAGACATCGTTTAACAAAACACACACACACACATCTTTTTACATTTATTTGTGTTTCTGCACATACACTTGTATCATAGCACCTGTGGAAGCAACTACGTGTGGCAGTCAGTTCTCTTCTACCATGTAGGTCCCAGGTCCCCGGATAGGATTTAGGTCATCGGATTTGGTAGCAAGTACCTTTACCCATTTAACTGTCTTGCTGGCCCTGAAGCCACAGACATAATAAAGTTAATTTCGTTAACATGAGAAAAAAATGTACAGCATGTGGGGTAGTGAACTCAGTATGTTATCAAAACCAAGTGTAAAACTCCCTTGGAGTCCTGGCTACCAAAGCCAGGAAACAGTTTATTCATTTGTCATTATTGTAAAGGCTCTTATGTAAAAAGTGGCTTTTGCCTAAAGATGCAGTCCACTTGATATTGCAGTAACTACCTGGGAATACAGTGACACTATATATCTATATCTATACATATAGATATAGATATCTTTTCTCCCACTTGTCCAAGTTTTACTACTTTCTCTCCTTTTATCTGTTCAGCTCCCCCCTTTCTGGTTTTTTTGCTCTTTTCTCTTAGAATTTACTACCATGCTTCTTCCCCCCTCTCCCCAACAGGCCCCTCTTTGGGCCTTCCTCTCCGCTGGTGGCTCTTGGCATGCATAATATGTTCTCATAGGCATTCCAGCCCAACTTACTCAGCTCCTTCTCTTCCACCCCCCACACAGTCACTTTTCTCCTGGGATCAGCTCTTTTCTCTAGAGGAGCAGTTTTCAGCTAATGCATTGCAGTCCGTTGGGGGTTATGTTATTGTAAGTATCATAGTTAGCAAAATTCCCCATATTTTGGTAATAACTTTTGTAAAAACTTGAGAAGGTCTGAGATCGTCACTCAAATAACATCATTTTCCCTTGCTCAAATTCCAGTGTACTTCATGAGGGGGAGGGGGAGGGTGGTGTGTCAGCTGTTGTGCTAAGAATTACACATGACACACAGCCCACCTATCTGTGCCACAGTCTGTACTCTGGAAGCCTGTGGGAATGTGTTATGTACCATCACATACTGTCATGTGTCAAGGCAGAGGAACAGGCAAGACCTGAAGTATAAATGAGCTAGTGCAACCCCGAGGACCATCCAGGTACGGCACACCGGCTCTGATCATACCCTTATTCCAGGAGCATGGTTTGAACTCACCTTGGGTAAGAGGAAAAGGGCTAAGGAAAAAGCTGCCTCCTACACACATTTTAGTCTCTCTCCTCCTTGCTACCCCCAAAATGCCTTTCAATTGAACAACACTGAGGATCTATTTCTGTATAGTGAATCATGATCCCTGCCTGTCTAGAGAAGGAGTTAGGCACACACAGCTATAATTCAAGGCAAAGTGGGTTAGGGCTATACAAAAGCTAATAATAAAGTTGACATTTATTGAATAGTTGCTCCATTCAAAGGACTGTTCTAAACATTTCCTTTTATTAACTCGTTTCATGTTTACAACAGCAATGTCAGGTGGGTCATATTAGCATTGCCACTCTATAGATAAGGAAACTAAGGCTCAGAGAGCTTAAGGCTTAAGGTTACGTACTGTCATACAGAGACAGGCAAATGGCCCCAGAGCTTCTGTGCATCTGGCCTGCTTGTATTCATTTTTCATGTGGAGAGAGGAATTAACATTCTGCTGTAACATGAGGTGTACCACATGATTTAGCTGCTTAGTCCCCCCTCCCCCTTAAATACAGGGCCTCATATATCCAACTCACTGTGTAGTAGCATTGAGCTTTTGATTCTTCTACTTCTTGAGTGCTAGGATTTACAGTTATGCCATCACACCTGGTTTTATGGGGTGCCAGGGATTGAACCAGGGCTTTGTACAAGGTAGGCAAACATTCTGTCAACTGCAATGTCATTTAAAGTTATCATTTACTGAATATAGCCCTCATCCTTTTATCAGTAAAGCTTTAATACAGGGCAGAGTGGTGATGTCCTGTTAAGAGCCAAAGTCCTGTTCTTGTCTTGTACTCTATAGTTGGTAATGCTGGAGTCTAGGTGGACTAAGGCAGGGCCAGGTGGGTGTTTTTTGTAGCAACCTGGAGCAGCCCCTGCTCTAGGCCTGCTAGCTTGGAAAGTGCCAAAGTGGTTGTGAAAAGGCTGGGGCCAGAGATTAGATGCCAGCTCTGTCACTCCCTAGTGATTGAACCTATCTGTCATAGGTTATTAACAATTTTTTTTCAAAGCTTCACTTTCTTCATCTACAAATAAACATGATAAGAACACTGATCTGCTAGCTGTAATAGAGAATAGATGTAATTTGGCCTGGTGCCTTGCCCATAGTAAATGCCCAGTCAGTCATGGCTATTATTGTCTTTCAAGGCTGTCCAGAAAACAAGCAGTATGTAGCTCTTGAAAGACCCCTAGCACCTTCTGAAAGAAGGTCCATGGTGTCTTTGGTACTTGTCAGCTTTGCTAAAGCAAGCTTGTATTCATTTGCCAATATTGTCCAAAGAACTGCCTTCCTCTGACTGTACAATCCCCCATATTCCCATGATGAGCCCTCATTGTTCCAACATTTTGCCTTTTAGAAGGTATAGCTAAGCCTCTATACCTACAACATGAGTACTAGAGAGGTAGGCCTGTGTTTATGATCAAGCTTTAGGCACTTTCTTACAAGTAAGCTAAGGAAGTTAACTTCCCCCACTTTAGGTTTCCTTTTCTGCAAGACAGAAATGATTCTAGTAACTATGACTGTGGGGTTAAGGTAAGGCTAGAATGAGACATGCATACATGGACAGAGGCTGAGTGCTTGGAGGCAAGCACAATGCTTTGTCTGAGGGGAAAAGATAGCAGCAATGTGATGCCAAACTACCTGTGTGTACTTCAGGTACATCGAAAAGTCTGCAGAGGAACTGGATGAGGAAGTGGAATATGACATGGATGAGGAGGACTACATCTGGCTGGATATCATGAATGAGCGACGGAAGACTGAGGGTGTGAGTCCTATCCCACAAGAGATCTTTGAGTACCTAATGGACCGGTTGGAGAAGGAATCCTACTTTGAGAGTCACAATAAAGGTGACCCCAATGCACTAGTGGATGAAGATGCTGTATGCTGTATCTGCAATGATGGAGAGTGCCAGAACAGCAATGTCATCCTCTTCTGTGACATGTGCAACTTGGCTGTGCACCAGGAGTGCTACGGTGTCCCCTATATCCCTGAGGGCCAGTGGCTGTGCCGCCGTTGCCTGCAATCACCTTCCCGTGCAGTTGATTGTGCTCTGTGCCCCAATAAGGGTGGTGCCTTTAAGCAGACGGATGATGGCCGCTGGGCCCACGTGGTGTGTGCGTTGTGGATACCTGAGGTCTGCTTTGCCAACACAGTCTTCCTAGAACCTATTGACAGCATTGAACACATCCCACCAGCCCGCTGGAAGCTCACCTGCTACATTTGTAAACAGCGGGGCTCTGGAGCCTGCATCCAGTGCCACAAGGCCAACTGCTACACAGCCTTCCATGTGACATGTGCCCAGCAGGCTGGCCTTTACATGAAGATGGAACCTGTGCGGGAGACGGGTGCCAATGGCACCTCCTTTAGTGTCCGTAAGACAGCCTACTGTGACATCCACACACCCCCAGGTTCTGCTCGCCGCCTGCCTGCCTTATCCCACAGTGAGGGTGAGGAGGAAGAGGATGAAGAAGAAGATGAGGGTAAGAGCTGGAGCTCAGAGAAGGTTAAGAAGGCCAAGGCCAAGTCCCGGATCAAGATGAAGAAAGCTCGGAAGATCTTGGCCGAGAAGCGGGCAGCAGCACCTGTGGTGTCTGTGCCCTGCATTCCTCCACACAGGTACATGGGCAGCAGTAGGCAGGAAGGGGAGAGGAGAAGCCCTCAGAGGGACTGTGGGGCCTAATTAGAGTGGCCTGCAAGCCTTCATATCAGAGCTGCTTGGAAGTGAAAGTCAAAAAGTGGTCATCTAAACCTGATGGTGGTGGCACGTGCCTTTAATCCCAGCATTTGGGAGGCAGAGGCGGACAGATCTCAGTGAGTTTGAGGCCAGCCTGGTCTACAAATTGAGTTCTAGGACAGCTAGGACTGTTACAGAGATAAACCCTTTCTCTGGGGGTGGGAGTAGGGGGGGGGGTTGGGGCGTGATCTTAAGTCACCACCTGACTTTTGCATTAGGTGCCAGAAACTCTGAACCTTTATCTAGAAGATGGAGTACGTATTTAAGCTGCCCTTCTTTTTCACGGTGTGGTTTGTTAAGATGAAACACCCACTGAGGAAAAGTGATCTTCCCATGAAAGAATCAGTGAAAAGTGGGGAGGAGAAGGCTCAGAAAGTTGTGAAGGTGATAGGATACAGCTCAGTTGTCAGATGTGCTTAGCATCTATTGAGATCTGGGTTCAGTCCCCAGCACAGAAATAAGTACATAATATGTGCAACTTGATTATGCACAGAAATGCTGCAGTGTTGTCTGTGACCCTGAGGGCCACCTTCCCTTGTTGGCGACTGCCCTGTGGAGTGCTGCTCAGTCAGGCTGTAATTGATTGTCAGTTGTTTTTAGCTGTCTTGTGTTGTCTGGTTGACTTCACTATAAGTTTCTGTCCCTGTAGTTTATCTTCACTTGATCTTAGCAAAGAGGCCAACAGGTGGTGGGGTACATTATCTTCCCCACAGGCTCAGTCTGAGAGGTCAGAGTCTAACTGTGCCCTGGGCTGCTGTGTGACTAAGCAGACTTAGGGGCAGACTGATGCTGTTCTGCTTAGTGATATAAGCTTGGTTTTCTCTCTGCTGTGTTGTGCCATTGAAGGCACTGTTAATTATGTCTCAAACCCAGAATTCCAAGCTACTTCTCTTCCTCTTCTTTTTGAGATAGAATTTCTTGTAGTAGGCTGGGCTTGAACTCCATATAGAGCCAAAGATTATCTTGAGCTTCTGGATCCTTTTGCCTCCACCTCCTGAGTGCTTGGATTATAGGTGTGAACTACTTACTATGTTTGGTTTTCCAGACCTTTCTGGTGAGCATCATAGCCCCCACTTGTCCTGATTCAGGAACTCTTCCTGGCAGTCACACAGAACCTAGCAGGTTTTTACTTTGTTCCCTGATTTCCAGACTCAGTAAGATCACCAACCGCCTGACCATCCAGAGGAAGAGCCAATTCATGCAGAGGCTACACAGCTACTGGACTCTGAAACGACAGTCACGGAATGGGGTCCCACTGCTCCGGCGTCTGCAGACACACCTTCAGTCTCAGAGGAACTGTGATCAAGTCGGGGTACTGTGTCCAAATCCCTGTGGACTGTGGAAACTAGTACCAAAAGGGCAAGGACCAAAATTTGTAGTGATAGCCTCCAACATCAAAGAGCTTAAGTTTTTTTCACCTTTAAATTAACCCCCAAAGCAGGGTCAACATGAAATCTATATATTACCAGGTTGGTGGGAAGGCAGTGTTCCTGTGTGCTCATTAATTCAACAAATATACTGAACATTATCTTGGTGTTAGACACTGGTAACATGTAGATGGAGGTACTACTGATAAATTCCTGGGCTTCCTCCTTGACTTGCCCTGCCCTTGTCCTAGGTTTCCTGCACTCCTCTTCTAGACTCTTCTCTGGCTCTCTCACCATCTGATGCCCCTTTTATCTCTACAGAGAGATTCTGAAGATAAGAACTGGGCCCTCAAAGAACAGCTCAAGTCCTGGCAGCGGCTCCGGCATGACCTGGAGCGAGCTAGACTTCTGGTGGAATTGATCCGAAAGCGAGAGAAACTCAAAAGGGAGACGGTGAGTGCTCCTGGGCCAGCCCTGGAGGAGGTAGTGTGTGTGTGTGTATCCCTGGCTTCCCAGCCCATAATACCATCGAGTGTCCTAGCACTGTATGCTTTTAAGACTGTGGGAAGCTGAGTACCAAAGGAGACTGCACAGAATCCTAACCTCTGACCCAGGCAGCTCAGGCCAGGAGTTCAAGGAAGGGGGACCAAAGTAGATAGAGACAGCTTTCTTTCAATGGGGCTAGATGAAAAAAGCATGTTCCTAAGCCAGCAGGGACCATCTCCTTTGACCTTTGCTGAGGGACTGGCTAGGGCCTGGCTGATCCAGCCTTTTTATGTGCCAGATCAAGATCCAGCAGATTGCTATGGAAATGCAGCTGACCCCTTTCCTCATCCTCCTCCGAAAAACCTTGGAGCAGCTCCAAGAGAAGGACACAGGCAACATCTTCAGCGAGCCGGTCCCTCTGTCTGAGGTAACCGAATTGGACGAAGTAAGAATCCCTTCCCCTCACTCCAACTTCTTTCTCTTCTCCCAGTTGGACCCCTGCTGCAGGTCTGGCCCAGGGACTAGGTGGGGACCTAAACATAAAGGGTTTGGTGACTCTGGGGCAGGATGAACTAGAGCCTCATCTATCACCTGGATTCTTGTCCTTATTGCACCCCAAGAACTCAGGATAGGAGGCTGTCCTTACTCCTTCCCCAGAGTCTGCCAGATGAATAATCCCAGGCAGGAAGATTACAGTGGAAGCTTTAGAAGGTTCAAAATCTAAAGAGCCAGCTCTGAAGCCCAGGGCCACTTTTCTTTCTGAAAGCTATAAAATGAGACATGTAAGGCAGCAGCCTTGCCACAAACCTTATGATCAGTAAGAACACAAGGCAGTACAATTTGTAAAGAATTCTCATGACTTTTTTTTTCCCTTATTTTAAAGCTGCCTATGGTTCTAGGAAATAGATTTACCTGCATTTTCATCACCATTTTCCAGGAGAGGAAAATAAGGCCCGGAGAGGTTGAGAGACTACTATGGTTACACATCTTGTGACTAGTAAAGTCAGGATTAGAACTTCCCTTGTACTATATGCCTGACTCTTAACTGTGGTGGGAGGAGGTTGCTAGATGCATTTTAGGGGTGGGAGGACTGTTAAAGAGTAGGGTTTGGGAGAATAAGAACAAATCTCCACTTAGACACTTACCCTGCCCTCCCAGGTACCTGACTACCTAGATCACATCAAAAAGCCCATGGATTTTTTCACCATGAAGCAGAACTTGGAGGCTTATCGCTACTTGAACTTTGATGATTTTGAGGAGGACTTCAACCTCATTGTCAGCAACTGCCTAAAGTATAATGCCAAGGACACCATCTTCTACAGGGCAGCGGTGCGACTCCGTGAGCAGGGTGGTGCTGTGCTCCGGCAAGCCCGGCGCCAGGCAGAAAAAATGGGCATTGACTTTGAGACGGGCATGCATATCCCTCACAACCTGGCTGGAGATGAGGCCCCACACCACACTGAAGATGGTGGGTGATGAGTCATCTGCATGCATAGAGGCCAATGCCAGAGATGGACAGCTTTCCAAAAGTCCCTTCCTGGGAGCAGGCAGTACAGGCAGAAAGCAGCTGAGCAGCAGCAGGCTATCCCCAGGAATGCTCCCTAAGAAGCCAGACAGGGTGAATGGATAGCTGGGCCACCATTCTACATACTAGTGCTGCCATTTTGCAGTGCTTCCTGGGAGAAGCCAATGGGAAGAATGGGTTCCTGCTGCCTGCCCAGGTTCAAGGGGCCCAATGGGCTGCCCTGAGCCTGACCTTTCTCCCCCAACTCTCCCTGGCAGCAGAGGAAGAACGGCTTGTCCTGATGGAAAACCAGAAACACCTGCCAGTGGAAGAGCAGCTGAAATTGTTGCTGGAGCGGCTAGATGAAGTCAACGCCAGCAAGCAGAGTGTGGGCCGTTCCCGGCGTGCAAAAATGATCAAGAAAGAGATGACGGCATTGCGGCGGAAGCTTGCTCACCAGCGGGAGACTGGCCGGGATGGGCCTGAGCGTCATGGCCCCTCTAGCCGGGGCAATCTGACACCCCACCCAGCAGTCTGTGACAAGGATGGACAGACAGACAGTGCCGCAGAAGAGAGCAGCAGCCAGGAGACAAGCAAAGGTCTGAACCCCATAGCAAGGAAGACCCCAAAACAAGTTAGATTTTGGCTGTGCAGTACATACTCAGCCCTGCTGTCCTCTAAGTAGAGGTCCTTCCTGCATAACTAGCTGCACTTTCTTCTTCATTTCCCAGTCAGGAACCTCATAGCTGCCTTTCTGGCTGTTAGTATGAGTTGTTCTAAATCCTTAACCCCAAAATCATCTCCCCAATTGTAGACAGAGTAATGATCCTATATTCCCAGAATGTGATCCTGGACATCTACCTTTTCATGTCAGGCCCCTCACCAACTCTCCTTCTCTCTTTCTCTGCTCCAGGCCTGGGTCCCAACATGTCCTCAACCCCCGCACATGAGGTGGGCAGGAGAACCTCAGTTCTGTTCTCCAAAAAGAACCCGAAGACAGCTGGACCGCCCAAGAGGCCGGGCCGGCCCCCCAAAAACCGGGAGAGCCAGATGACCCCCAGCCATGGAGGCAGTCCTGTGGGGCCCCCCCAGCTCCCCATCATGGGCTCCCTTCGTCAGCGCAAGAGGGGTAGGAGCCCCCGGCCCAGTTCGAGTTCAGACAGCGACAGTGATAAGTCCACAGAAGACCCCCCAATGGGTGAGCCTCATCATCACCCAGCCCCTGCCCCCAAGAGAGTGAGCAGAGCAGCCATTCTTCCCAGCATACTTTGAGCTCTCCCTTCATTTCCCTATAAAAGACAGCTAGAAGGGCCCTTAGGAGTCCTTAAATTCCCTCCCCTCAGCCTTCACTTGTGAAAACTGAGGCCCAAAGATACTGACCCAGCCAGGTTCCCATCCAAGCCCGTCTCCCCGTATCACTTTACCTTTTCTCTTCTCTCCTTCCTTGGGGAACTTCTTGCCCTTTAAGTCCTTTGTGTCTTTAGGCCAAGGAAAGGTGAAGGTCAGTGCAGAGGTTTGGCTCGCTATGGTAGAACTGCTCAGAGCTATCTTTGCTGGCCAAAGTTGCAGGATTTTTTCAGCCCAGAAAGAGAACCTAGACTCACTCCACCTTGCCTCCATGCTAGCTTTGATCTACAGCTTTCTGACCAATTGGTTTCTTCCCTCCTCCTCTTCCCTCCAAGACTTACCAGCCAATGGCTTCAGCAGTGGGAACCAGCCAGTGAAGAAGAGTTTCTTGGTATACCGTAATGACTGCAACCTTCCCCGGAGCAGCTCAGACTCTGAGTCCAGCAGCAGCAGCAGCAGCAGTGCCGCCTCAGACCGGACCAGGTATTAGCCCTGAGTATGGGATGCAACCTTCAGGATGCCTTTCCAGGTTCTCCCATGGAAGCTGAGTGGCAGCCATTTTCGTTCAAAGGAAGGAGTTCAAATCCAGTGTCCCTACAAAATACATGAGATAATCAGTTACCCTGACAGAACAGGGATTCTATTAGGTTAAGCTGATGCTTTATAGAGCAATGCAAACTGGTGCCTTGACCTTCAGACATACTTTATTTTGGGCACTAAGATGTTTCTAATAGCTGAATACAGATGCTGGAGAGATGGCTCAGCAGTTAAGAGTACTGGTACTCTTCTGTAGGTCCCTGGTCCAATTCCCAGCACCCACATAGTGTAGCTCCAGTTCCAGGAGATTCTGATACCTTCTTCTGGTTTCCACAGGCACTGCAAACACATGGCACATAGACATACATGCAGGCAAAATGCCCCTGCAGATAAAATAAATGAAAAATGGAGGTGAGGGTAGGGTGTGCCAGAGAGACAGCTCAGTGGTTAAGAGAACTGGTTGCTCTTCCAGAGGACCTGAGTTCAAGTCTCAGCACCCACATGACAGCTCACAATAGTCTGTAACTCCAGTTCCAGGGCATTTGGCATCCTTATACAGACTTACATGGAGACAAAATAACAATTCACACTAAAAAAAAAAAAAAAAAAAAAAAAATGCCCAGGAGAAGTAGGATTAAATTTATTTAAAAGTAAAATAAAATTTTTAGTTCTTTTTAAAAAATCAGTTCCAGGGGACTAGACACCCTCACATAGACATACATGTAGGCAAAACACCAATGTACATGAAATAAATAAATTATTTTAAAAAATCAGAGGGTCAAGCCAGGCAGCAGTAGCTTACACCTTTAATCCCAACACTCAGGACGCAGAAGCAGGGGGATCTCTGTGAGTTTAGGGACAACCTAGTCTACAGAGTAAGTTCCAAGACAGTGAGGGCTACACAAAGAAACCCTGTCTCAAAAAACAAACAAAAATCAGAGGATCAGCTGGGTATGGTGGTGCATACCTGTAACTCCAGCACTTGGGAGGTTGAAGTAGGATTGCTGCAAGCTCAAGGTCAGCCTGGGCTATAGAGTAAGTTCCAGTCTAGCCATGGCTACATATGTACCCTGTCTCAAGGACTGGGGATGTAGCTCCTTGGTGGAACACTTGTCTAGCTCGTGTGAGGCCCTAAGATCAATCTCAAGTACTTCAGAACAATAAATTATTCTCCTAGAGGATTGGACAGCTCTGGTCGGTATTGTTTATGGACAGGCAGGCTTTCTACTCAGTGACTGATGGGAGCTCTACATTAGTTGGATTACTAGCCTAACCCCTAAGTATGAGTTGCAAACTTCATACAGTCTCTACTTCTCAAAAGTCTAGATTTTGCGTGTGTAACAAGGAGGAGGACCCCTGCCATGCAGTTCCCCATTTCCCCCTCTGAATTTCATTCTAATTGTTTTTCCACAGCACAACACCCTCAAAACAAGGCCGGGGCAAGCCCTCCTTCTCTCGGGGCACATTCCCAGAGGACAGCAGTGAAGATACCTCAGGCACTGAGAATGAGGCCTACTCCGTGGGCACTGGCCGCGGCGTGGGCCACGGCAGTAAGTACCCTCACCCAAAGTCAGGGGTGCTGGGGACCCAGTTTCAAGGCCTTGCCAGCTCCCCAGCTGATGATCCGCCCCCTCTCTCCCATTCCTGTGAAGTGGTAAGAAAGAGTCTGGGTCGAGGAGCTGGCTGGCTGTCAGAGGATGAGGACTCCCCATTGGATGCTCTGGACCTTGTGTGGGCCAAATGCCGAGGTTATCCATCATATCCAGCTCTGGTAGGCCTATGGTTTCTCTCCTTACCCCTTACTTTCCAAACTTAGGACTGGTATTCATAAGCATAGCCCTGCCAAGCTACAGAGCACGGGGCTCCTTAGCAGGTAGACTGATAGACAAATGTAGCTTGAGTACCCCAGAGAGATCCCAGTCAGTTTCCCACCTCTCCCTATCTCTTCTCTTGCCCTTTAGACTCTGAAATAATATGACAAGGTCAACACTACAGTCTCAGTAGCATATTCTTCAGTTATAGTCTTCACATTCTTAGATAGTGGTAGCTTTGGGGACAGACTGACCTAAACCAAAATGGGCTTGTATTATACCCTCAGATCATTGATCCAAAGATGCCCCGAGAAGGTATGTTCCACCATGGGGTTCCCATCCCTGTACCACCACTGGAGGTTCTAAAACTTGGGGAACAGATGACACAGGAAGCCCGAGAGCACCTCTACCTCGTTCTCTTTTTTGACAACAAACGAACCTGGTAAGGAAAGGGGGGGGGGTGATTTGGTGTGACCTAAAGCCATAGATATAAACACAGCCAACTGTGATGATGTGGGGCAAGCTGCCAAGAGACACAACAGATTAAGTTATTACAAGGTGTTGAGGGGACAGACTTAGAATAGCTCTAAGCAAAAAGGGTATTTTATCTTGAGTATGATGGGCTGAGTGGGCAGTAGCTGGCAAACAGCTGTAACTACAAACAAAAGATCATCAGTGACTGGCAAATTTAGGGTGGCTCCCTGCCCACACTCAGATGTCTTCTAGACTTTATTTTTCCCACCTTTTCATCTATAGTAACCAGGGGGGAAAAGCAAGCATAAACATTTCAGCTTTATACTCATGAGGCAGAGGCAGGTGGATCCCTGAGTTTGGGGCCAGCCAGGACTACACTGAGAAAACATGTCTCAAAAAAAAAAAACAAAAAGGAGAAACAGGGATTTAAAGCCATTTTTTTTGTTAATGATAATGTGTATAGTCTCCCTGAAACAGCTGGGACAGGGTACCTATTTAAGGCTTTTTGTACCTATAAAATACCCTGTGGTTATGCTATAGAATTGTCTTCCTGGTGAGAAATCCTCATACTTAAGAAATTAATAAAGGAATGTCTCTTTAATAGTACCATGCAACTGGTTCTGGCTAATGCACAAAAGGGAACCAGCCTCAAACAGAACATTTAACCAGCTTATATTGGTCTTAGGCTATATATTCCACATACACTGTCATCTTAAATCTCAATGGTCCCAGGTTGTAAGATAGGAGCCTGCAAGTCTGGCCACTTGGGCAGATGCGAGATTTATACAGCAAAGAAATTGTCATAATTAAGTGCACCAGTGTTGTTCTTTTCTGAATAGTTGTAACCCAGGGTCATCTTGCCCACTTGGCAGGATTATGCTTTCCCTGATAAGAGGTTCATTTAATGGCAGACTAGCCATTAATGATGGCTGTCATTTGCACTGCCACCTTGAGATGACCCTTAGAGGAATGTTGTTTGACATGGGAATGGGCCTAATGGCTGGTTTTACATCAGTATTGCCTCCTTTTGTTCTGGGAGTGCAGATTAATTGGAGGTCAATCTTGGTGATTAGCAGAAACATTTTCTCAACAACCCTAGACTGCCATAATGGTACAAAAGTTTCTTTGCTACAGTTTCTAACACCCGTGGTTAGTCCACTATTCACCTTCCAGTCATATCTAGGGCAGAACTCTTTACCTAACTTCTACTAGTATAACTTAATATTTCCTAAGTAAGTCTTTTAGTTAGCCTTTTATAGCATCAATTTTATTACTTGAGGCTTCTATTATCAGTTATTCCTCCTAGTATAACTGATAGTTATTTCCCCTACTATAACTGTTGACTGGGCTATTCTCAATATACTACATGGTTCCTTGAAAGCAAGGATACTGAGAATCCGGCATTTCTAAATGCATGGAGTGTGGATGGGCTACTACTTGTTCCCCCTGAAATCCATGTGTCATCTCTTTACCTTGTCTGACAGGCAGTGGCTTCCCAGAACTAAACTCGTTCCTCTGGGTGTGAACCAGGATCTAGACAAAGAGAAGATGCTGGAGGGCCGCAAGTCCAACATTCGAAAGTCAGTGCAGATTGCCTATCACAGAGCTCTGCAACACCGCAGCAAGGTGCAGGGTGAGCAGAGCAGCGAGACCAGCGATAGTGACTGATATTGTCAGAGCCCAACTGCAGTGCTCTGTGACCGCTCTCCTTCCCTTTGATCACTGTCCTGGAGTGGTGCCGCCCTCTGCACTGATTAATTCCTGGTCTTGGGGCCAGTCTCAGGGGAAGTTGGGTAGGGGAGGTCCCTCCTGCCCTGAGTGCAGCTGGACTGTACAAAACACTCCAAGGGCCCATGGCCACTCAGTGCAAGGAGAGGAGAGGTCCCACAGGTCAAAAAGAGCTCAAGACCTCATGGTGTTGTAGGGCAGGATGGTGGGCCATGGTGAGAATACTACATAAAACAGGCCATACCACCACCCCTACCTGCTTATGCCAGGGGAATAACTGCCTAGAGGCCTGAGGCCCTTGCAGGTGGTAAGGTAAGCCGGCATTATCCCAGCCTAGCAGTGGAATTGATGTCTGTCTAGCCTGGAAGAGGGGCACTAGGTGACCCCTCCCCTGCTGTTGTAAATACTGTAATTATTGGAGAATTTAAATTATTCTCATTTGTAACTGCGTTTCCGGGTCGCGCCAGAGTCATTTGGTACTAAAAAAAAGAAAAAGGAAAAAAAAAAAAAAAAGAATGGAGCTTGTCTCTATTTCCTTTCTTTTCCCATAGAATCCCCCTACCTTTCAAACTGGTTTGTATTTATTTCAAAGGAAGAAAATATATTGATTCTTAGAAAATAAAGTCTACTTAGAGTTCTTTTTTCTTGCCTTCTACCAGGGCAGAAGGATTCAAAGGGACATACTTGTGCCCAAGGGTTTGCTGACTGCTATGCAGTGCATGCTAGGCATAAGACAGCACATCAGCAAGCTGGGTATGGTGGCACTGTCTTATAATCCCTGGCCATGAGATCAAGGCCAGGCAGAGTAACATAACAAAAACCTGTCTTTTAAAAGTTTCAACAACAAAGCTGAAAGCTCCCATTTCCCATGCACTGAGTGTCAGGCACTGCCCTAAGTACCTACAAATACATAGTTGTTTCTAATCCCTTCAGTAACTATGTAGTGGTCTAATTAATAACAGACCGGTTACCTCTACAGTGACAGGCCCATATTAAGAAGTACCTTAGGTTCACTGTTGTGTAATCTTCACAGTAATTATGGGGTGGGTTAATAACAGGTTGGTTATCTCAGATACTGAGATTTAGGAAAATGAACTAACTTGCCAAAGTTCCTACTATTAACAAGTTGTAGAGCTAGGATTTAAACTCAGGCCCATTTGTCTGGAAAGCTGGCTCTTCGGCCAGCATGCTAACAGATGAGTTCACTGCTGACTTCCTTTGTGGATTCCACATGTTTCAACTCCTTTGTTAGGACTGTAGCTTACAAACACTACAGTTGAGACCTTAATTGGAAACAGAGTTGTACAAGACTGTTCATACACATCCAGCCTCGGCATTTTTTTCAACACTTGTTGAAGGGAATGTCTTCTAAGTGCCTGGCACCTCCTTGTAAGGTGACATGCCTATAGATGAGGTAACCAAAGTAATACATGGCTGTCTGAGGCCTTGCAGCTACTTAGAGTGAACTGAGACGACAAAAAAAAAAAAAAAAAAAAAAAAAATGAGGTTGATGTTTAATGTGCACTAGCAGGTGTGCTGTGGCTTGCCATACATAGACACAAAGATAAACCAGCAGCAGACCTTGCTCTCAAATCTGTAGTCCAATGATTTAGGTACAACCCCAAAAATCTGTTATGTGGGGAATGTCCTAGTGTGTCAGACTAATGTCTCCAGTTCATGTGTCCTAGCCCCCAGCATTTTTTAGTATCTTTGATAAAGTTCTAAGTAATATAGTCAGTTTAGGGTCAAGGTAGCCACCAATAGGATGCTGGCCACTGAATTTTCAGGTCCGTTAGGCTGCCTGGGGGCCACATATTGGTACTTGGATTCAGTGAACCCCAAGAAAGCCCACACACAGACCCTATTCTACGTGACGTGTGGGCAGAAGATTGGGTATACTGAAGGAACGTGCCCAGATTGAAGAGGGTAGCTGCGACCGCTGGCTGGGCCTCTAAAGTCTGGAAGGAAGGCCGAGATGGCGCATTCGGAGCCTCATGGCAGGAGGTGGAGGGAGTCAGCGCTGAAAAGAGAATTCTATGGGATTCACTCACTGCCTCAAGAGGCTCAGTGGAGAAAGCTTGAGCAGGGGAGGATGAGGTTCTTTGGGTTTGTTTCTTGAGATGAGCCCAGCCTACTTCAGCTTCAAACGTGCGACCATCCTCCCGCCTCTGCCTACCGAGTGTCGGGACGATGTGAATGTGCCACCATGCCCTGCAAGGAAGTGGCTCCAGAGCGGGCAAGACCGAGAAGTCGCAAACCCTGAGATCACACCGAAGGCAATGAGATGGCAGAGTCCGGCCGCGGGCGACCAATCACCAGCTGCGAGGCCCGCAAGCCAACCGCTAAGACTCCTCAGGCAGACCCGCCCATTCCACCACACCCGAGTTCTCATTGGCGCCTCTCACTTTCTCCTCGGATTGGCTACCCCTAGGATCACATAAGCCGGGGCTGACATCTACTTCCGGTGACAGTGAGCTAAGACCCGGAAGAACCTCCCTGGCGCGACTTTCCAAAACTCTCGACGGCCGCGCAGGAGGAGAAGGCATGCGCCTGAGGCTCTGGGGGCGGGGTCATGTCAGAAGGAAAAGGAGGGGCCTGCTCCACAAAAAGTGGGCAGAATAGGACTTGCAGGAGAGAGGGAGACTCAAATCAAACTGGGACCGCCCTGTCACCAGACCCAGAGTCTAGGATCCCAGGTGCTACACCCTGAGGGGGAGGGTCACTCGCGAGGGAGGCCTTAGAGCTCCGGAAAGTCGGGTTCTTTGTGGACGCGACCGTGATGTGCCGGAGACAGCCATCCGAATGGTATTCGGCTCTCATCTGCCTGGCAGCATGAAGCATCGCACCCTAACCTCCAACCCGGCCCTCTGGGCTTCTATCCCGTGCCCACGCTCTGAGCTGCGCCTGGACCTGGTTTTAGCTTCTGGACAGTCTTTCCGGTGAGTGACCGCGCTTGGAAGGACCCTTGCTGGGACGCTGACCCCTCACTGCATGCCCACCAGGAATGCAAAGAATGATGGGAGTAAGAACGTTGGGAATGATGGATGAGAGGTGTGTAAGCACCGGTGGTGAGCCTGCTACCTCCTTTATGAAGTAGGTGTAGTGAGTGTGCAGAATTGTGAGGACCATGTAAAACTCAGTGGGAAAGCCTAGGGAAAGTAAGCGTGCTCTAGGTTCAATCCCCTGTCCCTTTTTTTTTTTTTTAAACTTTGTAACTTATAAGTCAGTTTTTGGGTGGGACATTTGTAAGACAGGAGGGACCTTAAAGAGCGAAAGAGTGTTAGAGCTGTCTACCGGGATGCTCAGGTGGAGGGAGCAGAGCCCTGCACACTGGAGTGGTGTGCTGGCAGATCAAGTATGGACACTGACCCAGACCGAGGAGCAGCTGTATTGCACTGTGTACCGAGGAGACAAGAGCCAGGTCGGCAGGCCCACGCTAGAGGAGCTGGAAGCCTTGCACAAGTACTTTCAGCTGGATGTCAGCCTGGCTCAGCTGTATAGCCGTTGGGCTTCCGTGGACTCCCACTTCCAAAAAGTGGCTCAGAAATTCCAAGGTGAGTGCAAGGGGTAGGAATGGTGGTTAAGTTACAGCTTAGTTTGCCATGGCTCGGCAGATAAAGACGCTTGTCATGCAAGCCTGATGACCTTGTGTTTAATGGAGAACCAACTACCAAAGGTTATCCTCTAGCCTCCACTCAGGAGCCATGGCACTCATTATGCTCACGTTCATGTACACATGATAATAAAAAATAAAATGTACTTTTTAAGTAATTAGACTAGTACTTAGTACATTGCTGCTATTGTCATAATAATGATGTTGATCACCACAGTGAATGATAAGATATGGGGCCTAATCCTGGCTATGTGTCCTGGAGCAGATGACATCATTCTGTCATTATATACAAAAAAAGCGTTTGTTCTTTGGGGCTGTAGGAAGAAAATGGACACAGAGCCCTGCTTTTGTGACTGCATTGTGGCCTTTTTTTTCCTCAGTGGAATTGGATGGTCACTCAGACCTCACAAAATGCCACAAGACTGAGAGGCCTAGCATGACTTCTCTCCCTCATTCTCCTGGGTCTCCCTGGAGCCTCTAAATATAGTGTCTGATGTGGAGGGATTCAAGGAAGCTAATCCTAAAACAGGTGTGTGTCCTACCCCTTGCATTTCTGATTTCTAGGTGTGAGGCTGCTAAGACAAGACCCCACAGAATGCCTTTTCTCCTTCATCTGTTCCTCCAATAACAACATCGCTCGAATCACTGGCATGGTAGAACGGCTGTGCCAGGCCTTTGGACCTCGACTCATTCAGCTTGATGATGTCATTTACCATGGCTTCCCCAGCCTTCAGGCCCTGGCTGGTGAGTAGGTGGGCCCCCTTCAGCATTTGGATAGGAAGACCTGTTCTGTTCTCCGCAAGCTACCAGCTCCTGTCTCAGAGGTCCCCACCATCCAAAACACTGTCTCCATCCAGAACCACCATACTTGGTCTGATCAATTCCAGTTACAACTATTCTTCAGATTTTATCCCAGAAACATCAGCACATCCCTAGTTGGATATTGACCAGTATATTCACACCTCATTAGAGAAACATCTGTACAGTGTTCAATAGCTTAGGGTTACAGGCATATGATATGAGACATACTGCCTAGATCTGAATCCTAGCTCTCACACTTATGTTATTTATCATGTGTGTGCTTCAGTTCTGAATCTGTAAAATGGAAAACAATATTACATATTCTTTCAGAATCATGAGGATTGAATAAAGGGAGATACATCCTGCATTTAGCAGTAGTTGGCACATAGTAAATAAGTAGAAATTTTAAGCTGCTGTCACTATAGTGAACCCTACTTATTTTTCCTTTAAGGCAAGTATATTGGTTAACAGATAGAAGGACTAAGCTAGGTGAAGTGCTTAGGGACTAAATAGCAAGGAGCCTGCCTTGGGTACATTCTCAAACGGGGGTATTTTTTGGTGCTAAGAAGGGTCTTAAGTTTCTGCTCTAGGCTTAAGAATTGTAAGTCAACTGGGCAGTGGTGGCACATGCCTTCTTTAGTCCCGGCAGAGGCAGGTGGGTATCTCTGTGAGTTCGAGACCAGCCTGGTCTACAGAGTGAGTTCCAGAACAGTGAGGGCTACATAGGGAAACCCTGTCTCAGAAAATAATAATCATAAGTCTTCAAGGAATTTGTTCACCTATCTAAGCTTGGCTTAACTTATTTATAGAATGAAATTTATAGAATAAATCGAAGGTGAGGTGTTGAAAAGGACTACATTTTAAAAATATGGGCACTCCCGTCTCTACCTGAGTGAGAGATCCTATCTCCACCATGCCTTTTCTTTGTGTTGGAGGGATGGGGGTTGATGGGTTAGTAGGTAAGTAGTGCTTACATGTATGTGTGCATGTGCATGAATGCCTGTGTTTGTGGAAGTCAGAGATCAGTGTCAGGTATTTTCCTCAATCTCTCTTAGTTTTTTGTTTTGTTTTTATTTTTTTAAATATGTATTTTATGAGTGTTTTCCCTGCATGTCTTCACATGTACATGGTGCACATGCCTGGTGCCCACAAAGGGCAGTAAAAGGTGTCAGATTCCCCTAGAACTAGAGTTACTGATGGGTGTCAGGCAGCATGTGGATGCTAAGAACTGAAGCCTGGTGTTCTGCAAGGGCAAAAGTGCTCTTAACTGCTGAGCCATCTCTCCAGCCCACTTAACCCCTTCTGAGCCCTTACTTCGCACCTCTCTGTAAAATGGGCAGCACAGTGGTACTGTCACTGGGACGCTTAAGCAAGCACAGCGTTCTTTGCCAGTCAGTGCATGACACACACACACACACACACACACACACACACAGTCCTTGCTGTCATTATCATTATTTATAAATTTACTTGTGAGTGCACATGTGTACAAGTGCAGGTACACACATGAAAATCAGGAAACAACTTTTCAGAAGTCAGTTCTTTCTAGGCCAGTCTCTTGTTTCTGCCACTGAGCTGCACATTCACACTGCCTGGCCTGTGAGCATCCAGCAGAGTCTCCTATCTCTGCCTCCCCGCTTACCTTAGGAGAGCTGGGATTACAGATGTAACCCTTTCCATCTGGATTTTTATGTGGACTCTGAGGATCAGACTCAAGTCATCAGGCTTATGCACAAGTGCATTTACCTGCTGAGCCACCTCAAACTTCTGCATCGGGTTTTTAGGCCATGAATGTGAGCACTTCTTGAATAAAACTAAAGAGCTCAATTGGGGATTCCTCCAGAGCAGGAATCCTCAGCCCCTTCTTCAGAGTCCAACACAGAGGAGGTACTAAGAAAGCATTTATGGGGCCAGAACTCAGGTCTTAATGCTTTTTACATCCAACTGTCCTAGAGGACAATAAATAAGGAAGAGGTGCCTAGAAAAGCATTGGGGTGGGGGATATTATACACTAGCCTGAGAACAGGAACAAAGCAAGGATACCTGACCCCTCCTTTCCTCTCTACCCCTACAGGTCCGGAGGTAGAGGCTCACCTCAGAAAGTTGGGCCTGGGGTACCGGGCCCGCTATGTATGTGCCAGTGCCAAAACCATCCTGGAAGAGCAAGGCGGGCTGGCTTGGCTGCAGCAACTTCGAGAAGCCCCATATGAAGAGGCCCACAAGGCCCTGTGCACCCTGCCAGGGGTGGGTACCAAGGTGAGGCTGTGGAGATGTAGGCCATTCCCTCTTCTCCACACTGGGAGTAGGAGAGGTGGAAACAAGGCAGACCTGAGTACCCTGGGGACAAAGGACTAGCATACATTGTATCAGAGACAAAAGCAGTGAGTATAAAAGAGGCTGCCCTTTGGATAAATTCTTAGAAAGGTCCTTATTGTCAGTGCATTTATGTGCACTACTGTATAGATGCAGAAATTTCCAGAGGAAGAACAGGAAAGTTAATACTGTTTACTTTTAGGAATACAAATGGAAAGATGTTTCTGTTTCTCATTTTCTTTTCTTTTTTTTTTTTTTTCTTGAAATTATCTGTGCTTGCAGAATGTTTTGTTGATGCCAATAGATTTATCTAGCAGACAATTGGAATTTATAATTTGTCTTTATTCTTTTTTTTAAAGATTTATTTACAGTATACTGTGTTCTGTCTGCATGTTTGTCTGCCCACCAGAAGAGGGAATCAGATCTCATTACAGATGGTTGTGAGCCACCATAGGTTTCTGGGAATTGAACTCAGGACCTCTGGAAGAGTAGTCAGTGCTCTTAACCTTTGAGCCATCTCTCCATCCTGAATTTATTCTTTATACTCCTCTGTGGCTTAAAATGAATTTTTCAGGAGCTGGATAAATGGCCCAGAGATTAAGAGCACTTGCTGCTCTTCCAGAGGACCCAAGTTTGACTTCTGGCATCCATGTCAGGTGATGTATAATCACTATCTCCCACTCCAGTCCCAGGGGATCTGATGCCCTCTGTTAGTCCCCATGGGCACCCGAACACACATCACACACACACACACACACACACACAAAGACAAGTCTTTAAAAACTAAAATAAATTTTGGTTCTGGCCACCAAGCCTGATACCCTAAGTTCAATCCCTGAGACCCACATGGTAGAAGGAGAACACTAACACCCAAATTGGCCTCTGAACTCCCTCTGACCCCAGCCCCATGAATAGATAAATATGTGCAATTTTTAAAATTGATTTTCACTTAATTTTGAAATTAAAAAAAAAAATTCTGTATATGTGTATTTTGCCTGTATGTATGTTTGTTTACCACTTGCTAGAGGAGACCAGAAGAGAGTGTCAGATCTTTTGGACAGATGGTTGTAAGCCACCGTGTGGGTATAAAGAATTGAACCTGGGTCTTATGGAAGGGCAACCAGTGTTCTTAACTGCTGAGCCATCCCTCTAGCTCCATAAACTTAAAGAATTTTTAATGGAGCCAGGCAGTGGTGTCACACACTTTTAATCCCAGCACTTGGAAGACAGAGGCAGGTAGATTTCTGAGTTCAAGGTCAGCCTAGTCTACAGAGTAAGTTCCAGGACAGCTAGGGCTACACAGAGAAACCCTGTCTCAATAACAACAAAAAAGAAATTAATGGACTGGCATTAAGCCTTGGCACTGCCTAATTTCTGCTCTGTGGTTTTGGCCAAGACACCCTTCAAATCCCCAGTTTTCTTCCTCTTTTTTTTTATTTTTTTGGGGCAGTGTTTTTCTGTGTAGCCCTGGCTGTCCTAGAACTCACTCTATAGACCAGGCTGCCTGCCTCTGCCTCCCAAGGGCTAGGATTAAAGGTGTGCACCACCACCACCTGGTTGAGTATTCTTGTCTCTAAAAAGAGTATGGTCATACCTTCTCCCCAGGTTATATGATAGTATGGCCTACACAGGTGTTCACCCAGGAACACGTCTTCCTGAAGCTATTTTTAGAAGTAATGGTAATTACTGCATATTGACTGAAAATGCAGAACAGTGTTCCCTTAGTGGAAGGAGGAAGCAGATGGCTTTGGATGCTGGCCAGATCCTGCCATTCCTTCACAATAGTTCTCTCTTTGTCAAAGGTGGCTGACTGCATCTGCTTAATGGCCCTTGACAAACCCCAGGCTGTGCCTGTGGATGTACATGTATGGCAGATCGCCCAGCGTGACTACGGCTGGCATCCTAACACATCCCAGGCTAAGGGCCCGAGCCCCCTGGCCAACAAAGAACTGGGTGAGGAGAATGTGTGGTGCTGGGGTGTTGGGCTGAGGTTGGAAAAATCTCTGCAGTCTTAATCATCTCTCCCACACTTCCCATCTGAGGATGGAGGGTATGAGGATCAATTAATGGAGCCTCCTCACTTCTAACTTAGGAAAATTTTTCCGGAATCTGTGGGGACCTTATGCTGGCTGGGCCCAAGCAGTAAGTATACCTAGCTCAGACCATAAAGGACTTCTCCCTCAGCCCTGCTTGACCCCTGGACTCTTCAGTCACCTGTTCTCATGACTCCCACTCCCACCCTCCCCCCAAATATTCTCTATTGACCCCAGCCCTGACCTCAGCATCTGCTCCTCCCATAGACTCCATATTCCTCTTCCCATAGGTGCTGTTCAGCGCTGATCTGCGTCAACCAAACCAGGCTCGGGAGCCACCAGCAAAGCGCAGGAAGGGCTCTAAGAGGCCAGAAGGTTAGGTAGGACCCAGGGGACAAATGATGTCATTGGTATCTTTCCCATTGTTCTCCACTTCTCTATCCCCACCCAGTTTCATGTCAAGAAGACTCACCACTCCCACCTCAGATGGCCAGCACCCCAAAATCAAGCAGTCAGATTTATAGCAGGAGCAAGGGGGCTGTTTGAGAAAACGGAGTGCTCTTGTTTTATCTTCCCTTTATTACAAGAAGAACAATAAAATAGAAACATTTGTATGGAAAATGCAGTGAAGAGTGAGAGGGAAGGGTGAGGAGGTTTGGGGTAAGAAACTCCCCAGTTCTGGGGTGAGGAGGAGGCAGGCTGCCCCCAACCCCTCCCATGAAAGAAACTCTGACTTCCGTGTTCAGTCCATGGCCCTGGAGCTCCGGGGTGGTGCAGGGGGCAGTTCCGAGCCTGGCTCCACACAGCAGTCTCGGCAGCAACAGCCAGCTGCTGGCCCTGTGTGGGGAAAAGAGCAAAGGTTGCGGCTGTGCATCAGGCTCCAGCTCGGACCCCAGCCTTGTGCGTCTCCATGGACCACCTGACCCCTTCCACGTGGCCCTGGTTCTTACCCCCAGCTGTCGGTGTCAGCAGCTCCCCATGGCTGGCTGGCTGTCCTTGCCCCTCCTGGCTGGTGCCCAGCTGAAGCTTCCTCATGTGCCGGACCACAGCTGTGGCATTGAAAGCTTGCTGTGGGAAGAGAGGAAGGGGACTGCTGAGAAGGCGCCTAAGGGCTCAGGGTCGGCAGGGGGAGCCCCGCAGCGATTCTGCCATTGCCAGTCCCGCTTTCCGTAGTGACTCCCAAGTCCTCCTGAGAAAACTGTAAAGCCACTAAATTATATTCAGTCTTACGTGCAAGCACGTGTGTAAAATGTGCACAAAGGAATTCATATTCCTATAACAGACACTTGGGTGTCAAGCCCAGCTCTGAGCAGGTTTCATGGTTATTCGTTTAATCCTCACAAAATTCTGTGAGGCAGTGCTTTTGCGTTGTTTCTCTTTTTAAAAAGACAGTCTTGTAGGCCAGCCTGGTCTACAGAGCTAGTTCTAGGACAATACAGAGAAACCCTGTCTCGAAAAACAAACAAACAAACAAAAAGACAGTCTTACTCTATATCCTTGCCTCAGCCTCAGCCTCCAAAGTGTTGGGATTACAGGCATATGTATGTTACACACCAGGCCGGTGAGCACTGGTCATTTGATTGAGACAGGGTCTGACTATGTGGCATTGGCTGTCCTGGAACTCACAGAGGTCTGCCTGCTTCTGACTGACAAGTGCTGAGATTAAAGGTGTATGAAGTGCAGAAAGGTTAGGTAATTTGCATACTTGTTTCTTTCATTTTATATTCAATTTGTTCACCTAGATGTCCTATGTGTCTCTCAAGTTGACCATATCCAAAACTAAACCCCCTCAAGACATGTTTCTGCTCCTAGGATTATTATCATGGTTATGGTACCACTGTCTACATTGTCCACAGCCAGAAGGTTGGGCCAGCCCTTAGCATCTCACTCCCTTAGTATGCCTCTCATCTTTGTTTTCTTGTGAATGTGCCTCCTCCTTTCGGTCATCCTGTGTTGTTCTTGCAGCTTCTGAATCAAGCCCCACTATCTGCTGCGTCTCTGACACACCCTATTGGGCCTCCCAGGCTTCATCCCTGCTTTCTCTGCATCCTGAAAGCAGATCTTTCTTCGGGATGAGTTCCTGCTTTCTGTCTTTCTGGGATCATCCTCTACGACAGTTGGGTGCCCCACTTTAACATTCAAGGATCCCAGTAGCCTTTACCAGCTTCTGCAGCCTGGGCTCTTAACAATTAGTTCCCTTAGTTCCTCCAGGTTAGTCCAGAGGGCTTAGCACTAGCCACACCCTCTTACCCTGGCCTCTTTGCATCCCTGTCAGGGAATTCTCTGTGTCTGGTTAATTACTGGTCAACCAACAGACCTTTCTGACCCTTCTTGGGTCCCATGGGCTGTATCATATGAGTTCTGGAGAGTAGACTGTCTCTGTAGAGATGGAACTCAGGGACCCTCTTTGGACTTTAGAGGTCAAAAGACCTTTGTTGAGTGAACAAAAAGAGATTCTTTGGAATACCTCCCTGGGCAGGTCCTGCATGCACTTGGTACTGGGTGCTGTGCAAGTTGAGTGTGGGGAGGACCAGGGTTAGAGGTGTATGCTGACCTTCCACTTGCTCTTGGCAAAGTTCTTCTTGATCTGCTCGCTCACTGACTGGTGGATATTCTTATCCAGAGCTGTATCTCCTGCAATCCTAGGATGGGGGTATATGGAGGTTTGCTTGTAAGGCTGAAGGCAAGCCTGGGGCCTCCAGAACCCACCCTCACACACCATTTGGAGGGAGCTCTCACCATGGGTGCTGCAAGGCCTGCTCACAGGTGAACCTCTTCTCTGGGTCTTTCTCCATCAAGTGCCGTATGAAGTCTTTGGCTGAAGCCCCAAGACAAAAGCAAAGATACAGCATGACCGTGCCTGTGGATACCCCCAAAGCAGCACTCACTCCCTCGGATCTCAGCAGGCAACAAGGCAAGACAATGAGGCCTTCTAGTTCCCTCCTTTCTTGAGAACATATTTACAGAAGAATCCACTCAGTACACTTCACACTAGTGTGTAAACCATTTGCAGCCATCACAAGCTAGTTCCTAACTGTGGCATGAAATGGAAGATGGAAATATTTATGCTGTTTAAGCCTCAGGGAAGTCAGCCTTAGGGGAGGTATTTTTGTAACTACTATGTTTGAAGACTGAATGAATGCATATAGATCTGTCAGATCAAGGATCAAGCAGAAGGGACCCAAGGTGAAACATGACCTCAGCTTCTAGCCTGGAGCTCGGAGATATGACAGAAGAAAGACAGTGGGGAGACCCTAGCGCGGAGCCCAGACAAAGAAGGCAAAAGACCCAGATACCAGAGTCAGAGATGTCATCCCAGTAAGGAGAGTCAAACTCATACTCGGCCTTCAAAATCTGTTCAAATAGTTTGGCATCATTTTCATCATAGAAGGGTGGGTAGCCACAGAGCCTGGGCAGAGAAAAATTTATCATGTCAGCTTCAAATGTACTTCAGTAGGCTTAGAGATGGAGCAGTGCCAAGAACCAGACAGGACCCACAGGAAGTTCTCTTCCTTGCCTTGCTCACTTCCGTCTGCCAGTCTAGCCTCCTGTCCTTTGAACCTACTATCCTAAGCACCTTTGTGTTTGACATTCTACCCACACATAAATTGTCTGGATACTTTGCTTCACTCAGAGCCACTCAGATGTCCCCTCCCCAAAGAGCCCTTGCCTATCTGAAATGACATCTCTCTCCATCTCCTACTGTTTGACTTTTCTTCACTGATTTTTACCAGGTGATGCTACTTTATAGATTCTCTCTGTCACCTCTTAAGGGCAGTCACATGGTTTGGTTTGTTTTCTGCTAAATCCTCGGTGCTTCCCACAGTGTACTGGAAACATGGCATCTCTTGAATGAAGCCTGTTAGGTTGTTGTTATTTTGTCTGTGTGTGTGTGTGTGTGTGTGTGTGTGTGTGTGTGTGTGTTTGTATATAGGTGTTTTGCCTTCGTGTAAGTCTATGCACCATGTGTATGTACCTACAGAGACAAACAAAGCACTAGATCCCCTGGAACTGGAGTTATGGACAGGTGTGAGCTACCGAGTGGGTGCTGGGAATTGAACCTGAGTCCTCTGGAAAAGCAGTGAGCACTCTTAACCACTAAGCCATCTTTTCATACCCCTGCCTGTTAGTATTTAGCTGGTACATATTTGTATAGAAGGAGAGGACAAAGCAGGGAACACAATTCATCACAAGCCACTCTGCCCATGCCCCCACTTACAGGATATAGGCAATGACCCCTATGGACCAGCAGTCCACCGCCTTGCTGTAGGGCTTCTGGGCCAGGACCTCGGGGGCTGTGGAGGGAAGGGGACATGGTGGTGACAAATGTCTATCCTGCATCTCCTGGCTCCTTCCTCATGCCCAGCCCCAACCTAGGGTTCTCCGCACCCACGTATCCTGGAGTCCCACAGGCTGTGGAGAGCACACTGCCTGGGTCCTCCATCTTAGAGAGGCCAAAGTCGGAGATCATGATTTTGGAGTCTTCATCCAGGCTGTAGTACAGCAGGTTCTCTGGCTTGGAGGGTAGGAAAGAAGAGAAGGGGAAGTCAGGGGTAGCCAGAGGCTCGCAGCTTCTGCTAAATCCATTAGAAGCTAGCTAGTGGGCACAGTTTTGCGTGCCTGCTGCCCCAACACTTGGGAGGTAAAAGCAGGAGGATCAGGAGTTCAGTGTGTTCTTGGCTAATATTGAGTGCAAAGTCCAGCCTGATACACACAAAACCCTGTCTCAAGAACAAGTACCAGAAGCCTGAGTCCTAGCTAGGAAAAGCAATGGGATAGACAAAAGAGGCTTTTAGGGGGTGGAGTACAGTTGCATATATAGGTAGAACACTTGCCTAGTACCATATGTATGGCCCTAGGTAAATAAGCGGTATCACACACACACACACACACACACACACACACACACACACACACACACTATCAATCTCTCTCTCTCTAGAAGGCCACAAGTTTTTAAAAGGACAGGACCAAGGGATTGTGGGAAGGATTTTCATAGACCTCAGAAGCCTTACAGAAATTCCCAGTACCACAAAAAATTTTACTTTTTTTTATCTCCTACATGGATCTTGATTAAGTACCTGACTGATTTTAACCATACCACATAACCAGCCTGGCCAGTCTGAACAAGCCCACTTTACAGATGAGGAAATTAATGCCTTTAGAGGCAGTGCTTGACCCAGCAGCCAGTTAGGGCATCGCTAGTCTTCAGACCAAAGTCTGTTATAACCCAGAGCCCGTCCATCCTGAACTGGAGGGTTTTTCTTTTCTTCCTTTTCTCTCTTTCTTTCTTCTCTTCTTCCTTCCTTTCTTTCATCCAGTTGGGTTTTTTGTTTTGTTTTCAGTTTTTTGAGACAGGGTTTCTCTGTGTAGCCCTAGCAGTCCTGGAATTCACTGTGTAGACAGGCTGGCCTCAAACTCAGATCTGCCTGCTTCTGCCTCCCTAGTGCTGGGATTAAAGGTGTTCGCACCACTCCACTTGGCTTGGACTGAAGTGTATTTCAGTGTAAGCCCCTATCCATTCCTCTGAAGCTTTACTGTTCCTCTCCTTCTCTACAAAGAGCAAATAGGATGTTCCAGTATTAGAAAAGGACATGTGTGTTGTTAAGGTAAAATAACAGCCCAGCCCACATTTCTTGTCCCTCTCTGATCTGAAATAAGGGGAGTTGGTTTAGTGGGTCACAAGAAGTTCATTTTGCAAATGTGAAACTGAGGCTCCAGTAGGGGCCAAGAGATGCCCAAGGACAGACAAGGCAGGATTGGCAGTTCTCTAGTGAGCCCCTCGGAGCTCACCTTGAGATCCCGATGCACGATGCCCAGGTCATGCAGGTACTTGACAGCGTCCAACACCTGGAAAATGAGGCGGCTGGCATCCCGTTCTGTGTAGAATCCTTTCTCCACGATGCGGTCAAAGAGCTCCCCTCCTGAAACCCTGCAGCAAGGAACAGCAAAGTCTGGCCAAGAGAGTAGGGCAGCAGGGAGAGGAGTAAGGATGGGCAGACATGCCACTCACAGCTGCATGATGAGGTAGAGGTGGCCCCCACTCTCATAGATGTCATCCAGGGCTACAATGTTGGGGTGCTTAATCCTAGGAGAAATGAGATGGTTCAGAGCTCAGAATGGCTTGCACACTCCCCAGCACTTGCACCCGGGGCAGAACACCCAAGATTGTGGAGCCCACTGGGGAAAAGCTGATGCTAGAAAATACTAACAGAAAAATAAGCACTGGGTCTGATGTCAGACAGACCTGGGCCCAGATCCTGCCTCTGCCACATGCTACTTAGGGACCTAGTATTTTACTTTTGCAACTGATGGGAATGTGACTTCTAAGTTTCCCATGTTTACACCTTTGCCAGCCTCTCTCACCCAGAGGTCACTTACTCAAGCATAGGGAATGTCTAATTCAGCTCTATTCTAGCACCAGATGTAAAGTAATTGCTTGCAATATTTGTTGAATGGAATGTCACCTCTCTGAGTCTGAATGTCTTCATCTATAAAAGTCACGTGAAAATCGCATGACATAAGGCAAACAAGGCACGTTATGACATGTGTATGACAGCATCTGCATACAGTCAGTGCCCCAGAGATGAACCAATGACATTTGACCTTGGTGGTAAGGAAAACCTGACTCTCCTGCAGACTTGGGCAAGTCTCTTGCCCTTGCTGGCCTCATTATCCCACCCACCCAAATAGAGGAAATGAAATAACCATCTCCTCTGTCCAGATAGTTAGGAAATAGGAGGCACTGGAAGCAAATGCTTGCTATAAACTTTGCAGCATGACAGGTTACCTGTCAGCATGAACATAACAGTTGGTTGCTAATTTAGTCAGTGGGTCAGCAAAATAGTCTGTTTTACTGCATGGGGGAAGGTTGGGTAGGTAGGGAGCTATGTGGGTGGTTGACCTTGTGGCCCCATGAACAGATTCATCCTCTATAAACAAGCTCTGGCATTTCAGTCTCATTTAGGAGGTTAGCACTCCCTGCCAAATATAAGTTCTTATCCTGTGAAGCCCAGAAGTCAAAGGATTTCTAAAGCAGGGGAACAAGGGTGGGTGTGTCAGTGCAGGACCCACACACTTGTGCAAGACGGCGATCTCATTCTCCATGCTGCCCTCTTTGCCCTCCAGGGCCTTCTTGGCAATGCATTTGATGGCCACCAGCTTCTGTGTCCTCTTGTCCTCTGCCAGGATTACCTCTGAGAAGGCACCCCTGTGAAATAGAGGTTTGCAAGTTGAGGAGCTAGAATCCCTTGCTCTCTCCTCCATCCCCTGTAGCCTACAGGACCACCTATGTGTCTTTCTGCACTCATCTACCCCCTGGCTCCAGAGGTGGTCACATAAGCCAGACTTAGTTGTCTGTCCCTTGGCTCAATAGCTGGTCACATACATGCCAGTTTCCTAGCCCTGGAGTGGATGGCAGGGATCTTTGGGAGAGTCTGTTTCAAAATGAAGCCAGGCTGACAATTTTTCTGATAACAGGTGAGCCAAATGGGCCTGAACTCTACCCCTGTGACATTTGATTGTGTGTGTGATTGATTGATTCTTTTTTTCTGTTAAAGTCAGTTTGAATTGTGGGTAATGCAATGCCCTTTAGAACTTCAGAATTATGTTACCTGAAAATATTTTGAAATGAAGAATTTCAGGTCTTATCCACCACAGACTTCATAAGTCAAATGCTGCATTTTAACTAAGTTCATGGGTGATTTGTATGCTCAGTGAGTTTAGGAGCCAGGGATTTATCCAAGACTCATAGCAACAAGTAAATCTATTCATACTGGCACTCACTGATCAAGGGGGATTTGCTAGGGTATTGTTTCTGTATCTATTTGCTTTCCCTGGAAGAATAAAAAGTTCTAAGTCAAAATCAACCCTCATTGTAGCATTCCAGTCACTGAGAACAACTAGAGACTGATCACAAACTGCTTTCCATTCTTGGCTCTCCAATTTGCCCCCAAACTATAGTTAGTCTTTTTATTTATTTTTTTTCCCAGATTTATTAGCTGGGTGGTGGTGGCACATGCCTTTAATCCCAGCACTCGGGAGGCAGAGGCAGACGGGTCTCTGTGAGTTCGAGGCCAGCCTGGTCTACAGAGCTAGTTCCAGGACAGACTTCAAAGCAATATAGAGAAACCCTGTCTCAAAAAACAAAACAAAACAAAAAAAACAGATTTCTATGTTACAGTTTTGCCTACATGTATGTCTGTACCACATGTATACCTGGTGCCCCACAAGGGTCAGAAGAGCTCATCAGAGCCCCTGGATGGATCTGGAGTTACAGATGCTTGTGAGCATCAGTGCTGAGAACTGAACCTAGTACTCTGCAAGAGTGGCTAGTGCTCTTAACTGCTGAGCCATCTCTCCAGCACCTATGGGCAGTCTTAAATGCCTTCCTCTGTCCTGTGAAATGGTCTCTTCCTCCTTAGCCTGTTGTCAAAGTTGTGCATTCTCTGCCCCTTTCCATCTCTTGCTTCTTCAACTCCTCTGAGCTCCAGCAGACTGCCTCTGTTCAGTAACCTGGCCTCTGAGCCTTTGCACATACTGTTCCCCTGCCTTGAATTACCATTCTTTCTGACAAGCACAAGCCTGTCCCATCTTATTTGTCAGCCCCCAGATCTCATGTCTCCTTCAGGGAGTGTTCTCTATCCAGAAGAAACTACTCGGCCTCTACAAACCCAGTAAGGGATAATATACATATACCTGCCCTTTTGTGTGTCTGTCTGTCTCTCCGGGACCAACTTGTAAAGGAAAGAAACCTGGTTTGAGCTAAATTTGGATTCCCATCATCAAAAACAGCCATGCCCAGCCTCAGTTAGCCAGACACCCACTCTTGGCAGCAAGCTGGACAAATGGCTCTTTGATTCATCTGTAATTCTTTCTCTTCTTAAGGAGTCTATGGTTGTATAGGAGAGGCCCCATCTTACCCACTGTCAGCCAAAAACAAAACGCTGGACTAGTCTGTACCATGTCACAGCTAGACTGTTGGAAAAGGGAAGTGCTTGCTGGTCAACTGACCAGAGGAACAGCACCCCAGACTCAGCCTCTCCAGCCCTCAGGCCCCAAAGTGAAGCCCTTCCCAATTCTGTCCCCAGCTCAGACATAGCTCCACCACCCCACCCCCATCCTGAGACTCACGTGCCCAGAACATCTCGGAAGTCATAAATATCCCTAATGTCTTCTGCCTGTTTCCACCTGGGGCCTTCCACTGCCCCTGGCATGGCCCACTGCCCTCCAGCCACAGCCAGGGCTCCTGGAAGGGAAATGGGGGAGAGATTGAGAGGGTCCAGCATCTCTGAGACTCTATTGCATGTCCCATGACTGTTCAGCCTACAGGAGTTCATTCATTCTTTGATGTGCTCATTGACACAGCCGTTTAGTCTTCGCTAGTCATTTGTTCATTCAACAAATTTGTTTGAGAATTCTTTTTTTTTGAGAATTCTTACGCCTAGAGAAAAACCATTCCTCGTAGCAGCAAAATTCTCAGTATTCATGCATTCCTTCACTTCTTCATTCTCCATTTTGCCTTAACACCCAAGTAAACCCTCCCCCTTGAGAGAGACAGCTGATAAGACCACAGCTAGAAGTAGCACCCAGAGGAACCCTCTGCCCAGAAGCAGTGATGCCCCAGTCTCATCCTGGGAAGGTCTGGGTGTCTCCTTTCCCTCCTCCTCACCACCCTAGCCTCTCACAAATCAGGTTTCCGGCAGCCTGGGCTTCCAGCAATATCTCAGCCACGTTTTTAAATAGCTCTTTCTCACTGTTGCCAAGGCAACATCAGCCACAGCTGGAACTCCCCAGGCCTAGCCCTCCTGACTCCTGTCTGTCCCAGCAGCCTGAAAGCTGGTCCCACCCATCCCCTCCTGGTCTGACCTTATGTATCCTGGACCTTTCCCTAGACTTCTGTCTCATCCAACAAGAGAGAATGGGGTCTCTCCCCATGTATCATGTGAAAAGTAGGAAACTGAGGTTGGAGATGGATAGGGTGAGTCCAGAATTGCCCAAGAGACACCAGCCATGGTCCCAGCTAAGCTTGCTAAGGTCAAAAGCTGTCTTCTGTTGGGGATCATTCAGAAAACAATCTCTCCACATCCAGGAATCACAGTGGGTAAGTCCAAATAGAGCCCCTCATGCCACATAGCTCTGGGAAGCTGCCCTCCTTCGGTTTCCTCTGGGAAAGATGAAAGGAAGGCACCCTAACCAGAACTGTCCACTCGTTGAATGGAACCTTGTTCCCCAAGCATTGGCCATCCATCCATCCCAGGACCAAAGGTTTCTAAGAAAAGCCAACAGTGAGTTAAAGAAGTAAAGTCAAACTCACCTGAGGGCCAGCACTAATGACACATCAGGAGTTATAGGAATCTTGAGCCCAAATACCTGCCTTCTAGACCCAGCACACTACTTACCACGGTTCCTGATTATATGCATTTACCCAGACATCAACATACATGTTCATATATACAGTCTCCCTTGCTCTCACACTTACCAGTTCATCCAAACACCCCTCACTCAGACCCCTTACCTCCAATACTGATTCCATGCACACATGAACAAGGTGGCATCAGACTCAGCAACTTCAGTCCTATGTACACACTCCAGCTCCTCTGCCCAGTGCCCTACACAGCAAACCAAGCCATAACCCTCTACCTAACTCTAAAATGCCCTCAGAACAGAACCAAATCTCCCCCAACTCTGACACCCTGCAAGTCAGACACCAGTGTGTGTGTGTGTGTGTGTGTGTGTGTGTGTGTATCCATCCTTGAACACCATATGCAACAAAAAATGAATTCCCAGACACCCTTACTCAACTGAAGCACATGCCTGCTTCAGAGAACCCCTCACATACCCTCCCCCACCTACACTTCCAAATGCCCACGCCCTTCCAATCCGGCCTAGCGTGCTCCGACAAACACGCGCACAGGCAGCGCTCCAACCCACCCTGCTCTGACACCCAGGCAGCATCCCTGGAGGTCACCTAGCACCTGATGGGCCTGGCACAGAGGTGAGAAAGGCCCAGCCCTATTCAGGCCAGGGGCCAGATGCCCCTCCCACCCTTGGGCTTCAGTACGCTGTGGCTGGGGCTCCCAGAGAGGCACAGAGCAAGGCGGACCCCAGCTGTACCTGTGGCTGCCCCGCGTCAGGGCTGGCTGGCTGCGAGGGCCGAGGTGGCTGGTGAAGAGCTCCCACCACCGCGTCTGTGCCTGGTCAGCCTGCCTGCTCGGTCGCTGGCGCTTGACTGGGGCTCGGCCCGCCTGCGGCTCTGATGTCAATGGAGGAGGAGCCTGAGGGACAGGACCTGGGGATTGGGAGTTGAGGGGACGCGCACTCTCAGACTGGAGAAGGTCCCCAAATGGTTCTACTACAGCTCCTGCAACATGTTTCCTTGCCCCTTGGTCTTCAGCAGGACTCTTGTCAGCGGAGACAAGTGAGGTTCAGAGATGTCTTGAAATCAGCAGTTGGTCAGAGGCAAACGGTATTCGAACCGCCATTTATGAAATGCCAGAGGCTGGCCAGTTTGAGCATGGAGTTGCTTTCAGAACAGTTCTGGTACCTCCCTTAGGGTCCTTAGGCTTCTATCCTTTCTGTCCCCACCCTCTAGTGGTTAAAGGGAGCTAAGCCCATGGAAGGTTCATAAGACTAAGTAAGAGGCTGGGGAGAGAAAGAGCTGCATTATCCCATTTGATAGCCAGGTAAACTGAAGTCCCAAGTCAGCAGAAACAGCCGCTCTGATCCCTTACACTTGCAGGCACTCTGCTCAAAGGGACTAGGAAAGAGAGGTGGGAAGGGGGAGGTGGAGTTAAATCTGGATCCTTAGGGAAGCAGGCCAAAGAGGACCACAGTGCCATGTGACAGACCCATGGCTGGGAGCCAGGTTGTAGAGGGTGGAGTAAATCTGCTCCTGAGGCTGCAAGGCTCCAAGCCAAGGGACCTGACCCGGCTTGGTTTAAGCAAGGCTCTTTGGGAATAAATTGAGCTCAAGCTAGAGGGGGAAGCAACTGGCAGTGATTAAAGGTGGTCTGCCCTGGAGCAGGGCAAAGGAGGCACTGGCTCCCAACCTGACCTACCTGGAATGGCTCTCCTGGATTTGACCTTTACTTCTCCCCGTTTGGCCATCCCTTGTCCTGGAGTAGTCAGGCCAGGGAAGACTGCTAGAAGGATTTCAGAGTCTGACCACCCTTACCATTCTCTACCTTTTGGAGCCTCAGTTTCTTCTCTGATATATGGAATTATTGACAACTGACTCAAAATTTTCCTGAGAGCTCTGTGTAATGGGTATGTGGTACTTAGAATACTGTAGTTCAGAACAAGCTGGGTATGGTGGCTCACACAACCGTAGTGCATCAGAGGCGGAGATAAGTGTGTTGTCACATGTTCTAAGCAAGCTGCTGCTGAGAGTCTCCTTCAAGGACAGGGATGGAGGAAGGACAAAACAAAGATGTGGAGATGGCTCAGTGGGTAAGCTGCTCAAGCACACGGCCTGAGTTCAAATCCCCAGAACCCATGTAAAAAGCTGGAGGTGGCTGTGTGCTCCTGTTATCCCAGAACTGTGTGGAAGCATGCTAGAGCATGCTACCAGGCTAGCTTCAGGAGCAACAATGTCTCAAGGGAGTGAGGCAGGAATCCTCCTGATTTCCACGGACTTGCACACTCATACACACAAAACAAAGTAAAACATGAGAACAAGATTCAGTATAAACCAGGGCTCAAAGGAAAGACCTGATTTGACCAGGGTCAGAGGCTAAGGGGTATTTTCTTCCCTCATGTCTTAGTATCTCAGATTCCTAACCCACTTCTGACCCAGGCCCAAACCTCTATTCTGAGCACCCAAACAACATGCTAGTGAGCTAGAATGTAGTGTTAATACAGTTGTGTTTATCTCTGTGACAACACACTGGGTGACAAGGTGTCCCACAGAGGTCTAGCACAACTTTTTTTTTTTTAAGATTTATTTTCTTTTATGTCTATGTGTGTGGGTTTGCCAGTGTGTATGTGCACCATGCTCATGCAAGAGCTCTTGGAAACCAGAAGAGGGCATCATATACCTTGGAACTTTAGTTACATATGATCATTATTCTCTGCATCAGTGCTGGGAACTGAACCTGAGTCCTCTGCAAGAGGAGTAGCAAGTGCTCTTAACCATAGCCATGTCTCCAGCTCTGCTTTTATTTTGTTGATAACAGAGTTTTGTGTAGCTCAGGTTGACCTCAGATTTGCTATGCAGTCTAAAGATGACCTTGACCTACTGACCTTCTGCTTCTACCTGCTTAATGTTACAGTCACAGCCTTAAACCTTGATGTATCACAGCTAGCACAGATCAAAGCACAGCCACCAAGTTCCAGGGCATCTGAGACTGGAACTAGAGATGCTAAGTTCATGGAGCTGCTGTCTCTCCTCTCCTGTTTGATTTCTCTTCCCATGCTGACCCCATTTCCAGGACCTAGCAGAGAAGGGCTCTTGAGTCCCTGAATATCTCTGTGTAATTGTGTGATGTAGCTACCCTCCGCCTCCAGAATGTTGCCAGGGGAATAAGACACCATACTGGACAAATATTCTATGGTGGGTACTCAGCCATACACAGGAGAGAAATAACGGGCCCAAAAGAAATCTGAGTGCTGGGCAGGCAGGAACAGGGAATCCACTTCAGTCTCGCTCCTGTTAGCCACAGATAACTGGGGTAACGTTTTTGGTACCTATTCTTCCAGTGTTTTGGATACACATGAATAAGCTTAACTCCTGCCTCAGCTACTTCCAGTGAGCACCAAGGACAATCAAATATATGCAGGGAAAAAGGGGACACCGTTCTAAAACCTGGGGGGAAAGATGAGTCCTTTTTTCTTTTCTTTCAATTATTTTCTTCCCTTTCTTCTTCTCCTTCCCCACCACCCTGCTCCTTTCCTGGCATTGGAATTCAGAGCCATGTGCATATTAGACGAATGGTGTACCACCCAGACTCGACCTAGTTCTCCCGTCAATTCTTTAACCCAATGGAGAATAATTTATTAGAAGGATGAATGGTTCTCTAACACTAGAGAAAATAGGAGAAACCACAAAGAAAAGATAGACAAGCAGCTTATTTATGAGAAATTTTTACAACTTTTTGGCTGGGCAGTGGTGGTGCATGCCTTTAATCCCAGCACTCAGGAGGAAGAGGCAGATGGCTTTCTGTGAGTTCCAGGAACACGGGCCTATACAGGGAAACCCTGCCTCAAAAAAAGCAAAAGTAAATAAACAAATAAATAAATAGAGAAACTTCTTTCACTCTTGTTGTTGAGGGGAAAGTGCAATTTACTCCACTCCAAATCATGACTAACAGTGAAAAACAGATTTCAGACTAGAAAAAATGCCTCTCCACACATAGTGGTTCACACTTGTAATCCTTGCATTTGGGGGGCTAAAACGAGAGAATTGCCACAAGTTGAAGGCTAGCCTGTGCTACAAAATGAGACCTAGTCTCAAAAGAAAAACAAAGCAATGGTTTAATATTTTCATTATATAAACAATACCTAAAACTCATACCAAGAACCTAACAAGTCATCAAGGACATATATGAGGTAGAGCATGCCCAGGGCATTTTCTGTCTCACTAGTAAGAAAAGGATACAGCAAAAATGAAAGGCTACTTAATAGCTGTTCACAGCTGGACTTTAAATATCATTTATTCAGGGTGTGTGTGTGTGTGTGTGTGTGTGTGTGTGTGTGTGTGTGTGTGTACACCTGTGGAGGCTGGAGATCAACCATGGGTGTTTTCTGTCAGTGAGAGACTGGCCCTCTCACTGAGCCCAAAGCTCACAAATTGCCTAAACTGACTGGCCAGCAAACTTCAGCAGCCATACACTACTGAGCCCAGCTTTTACATAGGTATTAGGGATCCAAACTCAGCAGGGCAGTGGTGGCAGACACTTTTAATCCCAGCATTTGGGAGGCAAAGGCAGGTGGATCTCTTTGAGTTCCAGGCCAGCCTGATCTACAGAGAGAGTCCCAGGACAGGATCCAAAGCTGCAGAAAAACCCTGTCTTGAAACACCCTCCCTGCCCCCCAAAAGAGATTCAAACTAAGGTCCTCATGCTTATGCAGCAGGCACTTTACTAACTGAGCCATCCCTCAGTCCCAAGAAATATTTTATGGCAGCAAAATTATTAGGTATGGTTTCTGGGTGGAATATTCACAGCTTGTAATTGGTGGCGCTATAACCTATTTATAGAAGAATACGTCCTTTTGAGGTTAAGCAGGCATGTTGTATGGTAACTTCAAAGTAACATGCAAACCACAAATTTATTCACAGTGGAGTAGAAAAGAACACCACAAATGTTAAAGATAGCTTTAAAAAGTTCTCTTCATTTGTTTATGTGTCTGTATTCCCCAGCCTTTTTTGTTGTTGCTGAGTAACACTAACTTTATAATTAAAAAAAATCTCTTCTAAAAAATGCTAAGCCATGGGCTGGAGAGATGCTCAGTGGCTAAGAGCACTGGCTGCTTCTCCAGAGGACCCAAGTTCAATTCCCAGCACCCACACACAGCAGGTCACAACTGTCTGTAACTCCAGTTCCAGGGTATCCAACACTCTCATACATGCAGGCACATGAAATAAAAAATAAATAATTTTTTAAAATTATGCTAATCCATGTCTGGTGGCACAATTTTGTAATTCCAGCTACTTGGGGAAGCTGAGGCTATAGAAAATCACAGCTTGGGGTAGCAAGTGAATTCAAAGTTAACTGGAGCAACTTGGTGAGACCCTGTCACAAAATAAAAAGTAAGCAGAGGTCGGGGGTACGGCTCGGTAGTAGAGTACTTGCCTGGTATCTGTGGGGCCCTAGATTCAACCCTCAATGCCAAACTAGGTGTAGTACCACCAGCTTACAATCTCATCGCCCAGGAGGCCAAAGCAGGAGGGTCAGGATGTTTTGTTTTGTTTTTAAGAAAGATTTATTTTTATTACTTGTAAATTATGTATATGTGTATGCTGGGTGAAGGTGGCGCACACCTTTAATCCCAGCACTCGAGAGGCAGAGGCAGACAGATCTCTGTGAGTCCGAGGTCAGCCTGGTCTACAGAGTGAGTTCCAGGACAGCCAAAACTACACAGAGAAACCATGTCTCAAAAAAAAAAAAAAAAAAAAACTGAAAAAAATATGTATATGTGTATGCATCTGTGTACATGAGTGTAGGTGCCTGTGGAGGTCAGATCATCAGGTACCCTGGAGCTGTAGTGGTGGACAGTGGTGAGCCACAACATGGGCACTGGGAACTGGTTTTGAATCTTGTGACAGAGCAGTACCTTCTTTTTTAATATTTAAATTAATTCTTTAATTTAGATTAAAAATAATCTTATTTTACATACCAATCCCAGTTCCCTATCTCTCTTCCAATCTACTCCCCTCATCTCCGCATCCTAACCCCCATCTACTCCTCAGAGAGGGTGAGGCCTCCCATGGGGCCATCATTGAAGTCTGTCACATCATTTGGGGCAGGACTGAGGCCCTGCCCCCTGTATCTAGGCTGAGAGTATTCCTCCATAGCAGTACCCTCTCTTAACTGCTGACCGTCTCTACACCCTGGGTCAGGAATTTGAGGCCGGCCTATACAAACCTTTTCTCAAAACAGTTGTGGCTGTGTAGTATACCAGTCTAGTGTTCAATTATATTTTCATTTCTATTATTATTTTATTTTATTTTTTAGTTTTTTTTAAGATAGGGTTTCCTTGTGTAGCCCTGGCTGTCCTGGAAGTCATCCTGTAGACCAGACTGGCCTCAAACTCACAGAGATCCATCTGCCTCTGCTTCCCAAGTGCTAGGATTAAAGGCATGTGCCACCACTGTCTGGCATTATTATTATTATTATTGTTATTATTATTATTTATGTTGTGTGTTTGTGTGGTTGGAAGTGTACAGCCTGAGTGTGGAGGCTTTCCATGGGATCTGGGGATCAAGTTCATGTCATCAGGCTTGCATATCAAGCACTGTTACCCACTGAGTTCCCCACACACACACGATTTTTTCTTTTGATTTTTTGAGACAGATTTTCACTCTCTAGCCCAGTCTATTCTGGAATGTCTAGAACTGTTTAGCACAGAGTAGCCTTTAGCTTGAACTGATAATCCTACCCAGCCTCCTGGATACTGGGTTACAGGTGTGATATATACATTTGAATTGAAATTGTTTAGATTATTGTTTAAAATTTATAAATAACTGGACATAGTAGCTCATGTCTATAATCGCAACACTTGGAGGCAGAGGCAGAAGGTCCACCACAAGTTCAAAGTCAGTCTCAGCTACATAGTGCATTCCTGGTAGCCAGGACTACATAGTAAGACCCTGACTCAAAATGCCTTAGCCCCAGAAAAGAATGAAATAGAAGGGCAAATTTTTATTTCCTCGACAGCAAATTTTCTAAGAGAGCTAAGTTTCAAATTATCTCTCCTTTTCTGGAATCCAGTGTTTTAGTCATGCTCCATATTTGGGGGTTCCCCGCTACCTTTTTGGTGGCTAGTCTCAGTGTGTCAGGAATTGCCTGTCCCAGGGAACCAACGGTCCCTTCAGATTTCCAGTCTCCTCAGACCTCAGCAGTCCTAAGACCAGCACAGGCCTCCTGATGTGCCTGCCTTCTGACCCTCCAGCCTCATGCCTGATTTTGTTATGTGCTATTGCAAGAGGACCCAGAGACAGATGTACATAATGGGCCTTTACAGTTGGGACCCAGCTTACAAAACTGACTCGGTGTCAGCTATCTGATCTGGCCCTTCCCCTTTCTGAACCCCAGGTTCCTCATCTTAGACAGAGGAGAGCCTTTACCTGCTGGAACAGTTGCTGTTGTCTTATGGTGGCAACCCCACTTTATTCTCACTCTCCCTGATGTTCTTCTCCAGTCGAAAACTTATCTATTTTTCATGTTTATTTGTGTGTGTGTGCAAGTATGTACATATGTATGTATGTACATATTCCCATCACATGTTAACAGAATCCCACAGATGTCAGAAGAGGGTTTTGGGCCCCCTGGAACTGGAGTTACAGGTAGCTGTGAGCCTCCTGATATCAGTGCTAGGAACCAAACCTGGGTCCTCTGCAAGAACAACAAGCATTCCTAACTGCAGAGTCATCTCTCCAGCCCCTCTACTTATTTGGAAAGGAAGCTTCTTCTTCCCTTTCTTTTCTTTTCTTTTCTTTCCTTTTCTTTTCTCTTTTTCTTTCTTTCTTTTTTTTTTTCTTTAATGACTTAGATTTAATCATTGGAAGCAAACTAAATGGGAAACTTACAATAGAGAAGAGATGGATGCATGTCAGAGCTTTTTGCAAACTGAGATGGGACAGACTGTGGTCTGCCCTTCAACCCGATCCTTTGCAAACAAAGCTGTCCATCTACAGCATTCCTAGAACTCTGGCTCTGGAAGGGAGAGAGTGCTGGTTCTGTGCATTGCAGTCAGTGCTTGCCACTCACTGCTGGCCAGCATCTGCAGTACTGCTTTGCTGGTTATAGGCATCACATGTCTTCATGTGGTCAGAGGCAATGTCATCAATCCACAGAAGCGGAACTGGGGTCTCACTGTTGTTCCGTACGTTTGTAACTTCACAGCCGATGGTGAGATACCAGTCTCACCATCACACCCCAGGTCTCACAGTTCCTCTCTGCAGGCATGGCCTGAAGGGAGCTAAGTAGACAAATGGTACTGGACCTCAGTTGTGGTTCAAGGTACAAGGAATGACCTCTAAAGCCTGGACCACAGCTCTACATGGCCATTGTTCAACATCAGACCTGGCCTTAGAATTTTCTATCAAGGCATGGGCCACAGCCATCTCCACCACCAGGCAGCAGCTGAGGATCCAGGAGAATGTTGTGACATATTTGCATGGCATCCTGTAGGTTGGGCTCTACTTCTGAGAGTATCTCCTGGTTGGTTCCTCTAAGAAGAATGTATAGGCCTTTGGGTCTTTGCACTCACTCAGTGATGAATATGAAGTGCTCCTCTCCAAACTTCTTGAGATTTCCAATAGGCCTACCCCTGTACCAACATCTCTCAGTTCCTCTGGTCGACTGACTATCCATGTCCCACAGGCTGGAGCAATGTGATTATTGCCTGCTTTCTGGACTTTACGAAAGTCTGTGACATTGTCCACATGAGGTAGTGCTGAGCTAAATCTGAGATGCCCTTTTCTGTGATGACTGTATCGGGCTTCAGCTGGATAATATCCCCACACAACTGCTGGATGTACTCTTTTCCCTTTGCAGGATTTGGGTGAAGTCCTCCTCTTGTGTAATCGCACAAGAGGCTTTCTCCTTTCTTGTACTCCAGAGAATTCAGTAGCACAATTCGATTGTCCTTGATACAGTGGTGTGTTCATGGATGGGTCATATCCTTGTTAATATGACCCCACATAAAGCACATACGTGTTCAGTGATGCTCCCAGGTGTCTTTTCCACCCTTGGATGCTTCTTGACATCAGTTTCCTTTCAGGCATTGTCTTCAAACTGGACGGTCTTCACAGCATCCAAGACAATGTTGCATGGCAAAGAGGACCACTGACTGATATAGTAATAGTACAAACCTACTGATGATATTCAGTATCATATCACAGTTATTGACATCAGCAGGGGTACTTATTTTCAGAGTGCTGACCATATATATCATCCAGTGCCATGAGACTTAAGCACTGTGGGGTGCATCTGAGCACTCTGGAAAGTGCTAAGCCACAGACAGCATTTCTCCTGCAAGAATAATTACTGATGCTGTCCCATCTCTAACCTCTTCATCCTGGGTCCTGATAGTTTCAATCATGGGGTTGGTTGCTGGATGCTAGAATTGTATCTCTTGAAGAATGGCATTGCCTTCATAGATCATTTGGATGGCTCCCATTGGATCCAAAAGCATCTTTATCATAGATTTAGGTTACAAACATGCCTGAGCTATGTCTGCAATTGTCTTAGCAGCATTGCTATTTCTGGATTGAATTTTTCTTCCCTACTTTGTATTCTGACTGAGCACGAGCACTGGATAGTGCAACATGGTGAGGGAACCTCTTCTTCCTTTTAAGACTCTGATAAGCAGATTTGGATGCATTATACCATTTTCTTTCTAATGCTCTCTCTTTCCCAACTTGGGGCCTAATCATAGCCTTGAGGAATGTCTTAGTCACTGTTCTATTGCTGAGAAGAGACGCCATGACCTGGGCAATTCTGACAAAGGGCTTTCTTAGAGTTTTAGAGGTCCATTATCATCATCATGGGAGCATGGTGGCTTGCAGGAGGACACTGAAGCAGTAATTGAGAGCTACGCCCACATCCCTAGGCAAAGAGAGATACCGGGCTTGTCCTGGGCTTTTGAAATCTCAAAGGCCAGCCTCAATGACACACTTCTTCCAACAAGGCTACACCCACTCCAAAAAGGCCACACCTCCTAATTCTCCTTATTATTCTCAAATGGTGCCACTCTCTGATGACCAAGCATTCAACTATATGAGCCTATGGGGGCCAGTCCTATTCAAACCATCTCAAGGCTTTCTCTCAATAAACCTTACTTATGAAGAAAGCAATTCTGTATCAGCTGTCTTTCTAGATCCAACTACAACCACTTTATCTCTTCCTTACTATTATATTTTACAGATTTTAGGTTGTTGGATTCTTTAACAATGATTCTGGCCACTTGCAGCAGGGGAAGCTGGAATATGGTGAAGTTGAGGCAGCAAAATTAAAGTTCTAATTTAAATGTATTTATTTGTGTGTATGTGCACAAGTGTGCACAAACTCTACAACCCACTTCTGTGGAGGTCAACTGGGAGAGTTCGTTCTCTTCTGCCACCATATGGGTCCCAAGGATCAAACTTGGGCTGTCAGATTTAGTGGAAAAAATCTCCTTTACCCACTGAACCATTTCACTTGGCCTGTATAGGCTTGTGACAGTGGGCAAATGACCTGGTTTGTGCAAAGTATATCACTCCCAGTGGGCCCTTCATTGAAACATCTTCCCAGAGTTGTATTTTACTATGCCTGTACTTTATCAAAGGTCACAAGGAAAGGAGCTGGGGGAGCGGGAGAGATGGCTCAGTGATTAAGAACACTTACTGCTCTTGCTAAGAACCAGAGGTTTGGTTCCCAGCATCCACAAAGGGTGGCTCAAAACTGTCGTAACTTTAGTTCCAAGGAGTCAGATACACTCTCTTCTGGTCCCTGCAGATACCTGCATGCGGGTAGTGCATATACACTCACAAAGGGTGCACATACACATAAATAAATAAAACTCTGTGTGTGTGGAGAGAGAGGGAGAGGAAGAGAGAGGGAGAGAGGGAGAGAGAGAGAGAGAGAGAGAGAGAGAGAGCTGTGGCAAGCCTGAAACTCTATGTAGACTAGGCTGGCCTAGAATTCATAGAGATATGCCTGCCTCTGCTTTTCCAGGGTTGAGTGTCAAGAATCTTTAAGAAAGGTAGGGTAGGGGGAAGAGACTACGGATGTGGCTCAGTTTACAGGACTTGCCTTTACAGCCTTGGGTTCAATATCCAGTGCCAAGAAACTGGATGTGGTGGTGCAGTATATAACCCCAGCATTCAGAGAGTAGAGTCAGCAGGGTAACCTCAGGGCCATCCTCAGCTACATATTGAATTTGAGTCTATCTTGTCTAAGAGAGAGAGGACAGGGGAGGGAATAATGTCCTATGAAATCCTGGTTCTATTTTGTCAGAGGTGCAGAGAACATTTCAAAGCTTCATTCCAGTTTCTACACAAGAAATGACCTGAGGTTTTGTAGCCAACTGGAAGCTGTCTTTTCCTCCACAGTCAAATCTTCTGAGCCAATTTTATTTTCATTCTTGTGTTGGTATCTAAGATAATTAGAGCAAAATTTCATTTCTAATGAGAGCAGTCACATTAAACCTAATAGGCTCACCTTTATCCTTGCATTTATGCAACTCATCTTTCTTTCTAAGCTATCTTACCTCCTTCTGAGGAGATGGAAGGAAGGGAGGGAAGATAGACAGATAGAAAGGAGGGAAGGAAGAAAGGGAGGAAGGAAGGAAGGGAAGGAGGGGAGAAGGAAGGGCTTGTACAGATTGTTTGGCACAGCCCTTCTCTTGCTCAGGTTTGGTTTCTTTAACAGAGTAATTGTGAGTTAAATGGCATGTGTGACATCTGGCTAAAAGCATCCCCAGGCAGTTACGATGACAAGGTAAGAAAGATCCTGTCTGCCTCTTGTAGCTCCTCTGTTGCTATGCGATTATCTTTGCCATGTTTCAAGATGGCTCCCACCATGTTTCATCATCCCAGGGAGAATGGAAACATAGAAACCCTAGATCTTAGAACTCGTGGCCCTCATTACACAAATCTCTGCCATCCTCAACCCATATCCCACTGGCTAAAGCTTAGTCCCATGACCATATCTAACTTCAAGAGAAGTTGCTATCTTTAGTTCAGCTGACTATCAGAACATCTTTGTTTGTGGAGGGAAGAGAGGAGAGGGGGAGAGGGAGAGAGCTTAGATGACAGATTTGGAAGCTATTTCTCACTCTTGGTTTTTGTTTGTTTGCTTTTTGTTTGGGGGTGGGGTACTGAGAGTAGAACCCAGACTCTATCGCTAACCTACGTCCCAGCCCATCAACTTTTTTGTTTTTGTACTTTGTGTTTCCATCAGGCTTACTTCCCTCACCCTCTTTAAATCAATCTAGCCCCTGATATGTCAGAATGCCGATATGGCATTACCTGCTCCCCATGCCCCCCCCAGGCCCCTACTACAAGCAGAAAATACTCCTCAAACTTTACTGTGCACCAGGAATTTATTTATTTATTTACATTTGGGTTTTGTTTTTGAGGCAGGGTTTCATATAGCCTAGGCCATGTATCCAAAGATAGCCATAAACTCCTTTATAACAATGTACCATGACACCTGATTTTATTTGTTTATATGAATTTATTTGTGTTTATGTGTGATGTGTGCACATGTGCCTGAACACATATGTGTCACGTATATGTGTGCACACATGCATGTGGAGAGCAGAGCTGCAGTCAGTCACATGGGTCTCCTCGATGACTTGCCTCCTTTATTTTTATCTGTCTATCTATCTGTCTGTCTATCTGTTTTGAGACAGCGTCTCACTGTATAGTCCTAGCTATACTGGAACTCACTAGTAGACCAGGCTGGCCTAGAACTTACTAAGATCTTCTTGCCTCTGCCTCCTGAGTGCTGGAGTTAAAGGCATGTTCCACCATGAATCACGACCAGTTTGCCTACTTTTTCTTTTTTTTTTTAGACACAGTCGACTGGGCTCACACCAGAAATCCACTGGTCCTAAGGACCTCTGTGGACTGAGTGATTTTCTTCATGTTCCTTTCCTCCTGGTTCTGTGGCCATGCAAGCTTCTTCCGGTAATGAGCCTGGCCTTCTCTTCTGCTTCTCCAGGGTAGTTGTCACTTCGTGGTACTACAGTCAACCTCATGAGCCACATGCTCCAGATAAGAAAACTTTCTGGTAGCTTCCAGATACACAATCTTGAGGCTGGCAAGGCATGATCCCCCTTTTCTTGTCCTAGGGTGGAGGGATCCCATCAAACACCTAGAGGGCAGCCTGGCTTGCTTTGGTCTTGTGGGGAAGCATGCCACACCCAGAGCGGCAGAGTTGCAGCTCAGGCATGGAACATGCCAGGGGCTTTGAGCATGGTTGGCAAACATTTGATATGAGAGAAAGGCCAGGCTCTTTAATTTATCTCTGTAGAAACTGCCAGAAATGTTGATGCTGATGCTGTGCGGGACCACCACTTTCCAGACCAGCAGTACCTGGTAGGCCACAATGGTTGCTGGGAAGCCTAGAAGACTCCTTGGGCTACCCTGCACTAGAATCTCTCTGCCTGAGTGGCGGTGGCAGAAGAACAAACGTTTAATCCCAGCACTGGGGGTGAGGATAGGTATGGGAGTAAGCGGGGCAATGAGATGGATGAGTTTGAGGTGAGTTCTAGGACAGCCAGGGTTATACCAACAAACCCTGTCTTGAAAAACCAAGCAACAACATTACAACGACAAACTTAAACTAAAAATCCAAATTCTTCCACCATCTTGTTTTATTTCATATGCATGTCTGTACATATGGGTCTCTGTGAGTATGTGCAGGCGCCCACAGGAACAAAAGTCATGGGATGTCTTGGAGCTGGGGTTGCAGCTGTTGTGAGCCAGCTGACACAGGTGCTGAAATCTGAATTTTGATCCTCACCATTGAGCAACAATTGCTCTTAACTCCTGGGCCATATGTCCAGCTCCAATCTTTATTTATTTTCTTGTTTAAATAGGATCACTCACTGATCCTCAAGCTCTGATGAGTGCAGCTAGGCTAGTTGGCTATCTTCAGGTGGCCTCCAGGGCAGGGGTTACAGCAAAAAAGATGCTTTTTATACAGGGTTTGGAGAATATGAACTCAGATTCTTGTGCTTGTGTGGTAGGCCTTTTAACAGTTTCTTGAGCTAGGATTTCACTCTGTAGCTAAAACTGACATGGAACTCACTATACAGCCCACTTGCTGGTCTTGAACTTGTGGCAGTTCTGCTGTTTGAGCCTCCCAAGAGCTAGGTTTACAGACGTGGATGACTATGCCCTGTCTGTCTGCCTGCCTGCCTGCCTGCCTACCTTCTTATCTATCTGATTTTATAGGCAGGGCTATCCTGTCTTACACAGGGTTGCACCAAACTCTTGAGTTCAAGTAACTCTCAGGTCTCAGCCTTCTTAGTGGCTGGGACTAGAGACTTCCACCATCCTTCAGATGCCTGAAAGGACATCTTTAAACAGAGGTAAAGAGTCACTATCTCAAAACTAAACAAAATAAAAGCTGAGGTAACTGGGCCTCGGCCTCAGAGTTTCCAGTTGGGTAGGTCTGTGGGTCTGGGCCTGACAGTTTTTCTCTTTCCTCAGGTTCCCAGGTGATGCTGAGGCACACACATCCAGGGACCACACTTTGTTAATTTCGTTTATTTTTCTTTTTATATGTATGATTGTCTGGCTTATGTATATGGCTACACACTGTAAGCATGTGAGTGCCCACAGAGGCCATAACAGGGCGAGTCCCCCTGGAACTGGAGTTATAGCTGGTTGTACTAGGAACTGAACCTGGGTCCTCTAGATGAGCCTCCAGGGCTCTTAGCCACTAGCCATCTTTGCAGTCCCTGGGATCTACTTCAAAAACCATTCCCCTGGAGAATAAAAATCTGCACTGGTTTTTGGCTTCTCCCAGCCTGCTACTAGCCTACTTTGCAATTTCATCTTCCCTTCCCCTTCCCTGCACACACCCAGGGCTCCAGCGAAGTTCCAATTCTCACCTCTCTAAGCAGGCCAGCTGCTCACACCTCTATATCTTGTTCCTCAGTCCCGAATGTCATCTGCCAAACAACTTCCTGCCTTAGCCTCCCTGAAGCCCCTCTTGGCCTTGTGAGCTATTGTTGAGTCACTCTCTGTCCCAGGTCCCTGGCAGCTTGAGTACACTCTTCTGTGCCTGCTCTCACCACCTGCATCTCCACTGCCTGTCCATCATCTCCCTGTCTGTCACAGGAGCCTTAGCCGCGTGCACCTCTAGAAACAGCTGTGGAGTAAGGGAACAAAAGTGTGACTGAGGAGGCAGAGCAGGTAAGTGGAGCCAGTGGTACCCAGACCGAGTACACCATACCATGGGCCATTTGTGCCTGCTTCTCTGTGTTGATTCTGGAGCCCTAGGCCGGGGTTGGGGGTGGGGGGTGAGGGCTAGGGGGTGAGGGGGAGGGGGGGGAGGGGGAAAGCTCGCCTGTTGACCAGAGTTCTCTGACATTCATCCATGGCATTTTCAGCCAGAGTTCTTTCAGGAGCTGGCAGTCTGGGGACCTGCTGTTACACAAGCTCATCCCTCTGCTCTCACTCTGGAAAATACTCTTGGGTGGCAGATGTACCCCTTCTAGGGCCAAGAAAAACGCAATACACTTTTGCCCAATTAGTCACAAAGTGTTGCAGTGACTTCAGGTAGAAATTGGTCAATGGCTGGAACTCATTCCTCCTCTTCCTAGGGATCCCAGTTTCCTTCAGATCCCACAAAGGAGGCCTGATTTGGGCCCAGTGACAGCAGACATAGCTGTCATAACTGTTTAGAGGTGAGGCTGGAGATGTAGCTCAGTTAGTAGAGTGTTTGCCTATTGTGCACAGAGCCCTGAATCCCATCGCCAGCACAGCATAAAGGAGGTAATGGTGGTGCACGCCTATCATTCCAGCTTGGGGGGGGGAGGGGCAGGAGAATCAGAGTTTGAGACCAGACTGGGCTCCATGAGACTCTGCCTTAAAAGAAGACAAACATGGATGGAGAGATGGCTCAGCAGTTAAGAGCACTTGCTGTTCTTCCAGAGAACATGAGTTCAGTTCCCAGGATCCATGTCAGGCCACCCTTGACTGGTGACTTTAGCTCCATAGCATCTGATGCCTTCTTCCAGCCTCTGAGGCCACAGATTCATGGGCACAAACACATATTGACAAATAATTAAAAAAATTAAATATTAAAAACATAACAAAAGAACTGTACGCAGGTGGTACTTCCTGGAAACAGTAACTAACTGCCTGTACTGAGGGCTAAGACACTACATGCTGTCACATCTCTGTGAGCCTCAGTGTCCTCTGTAGCCCAACATAGTACTACTTACCTTAGAGTAGGCAGTATGCAAGGAACAGTGTCTTATGGTAGCTGCTCCAGCCCCCTACCTGGCCTCTTCGATAGAGAATAATAAACTCTCACAGCTGCTCCTTCAAAGTGAAGGAGCCAGGTCCTGTCAGTCTTCAGACATGCTGCCTTCTATGCAGTGTCTACCATTTTCCTCGCATGCTTTGGAGACCTTGGATCTCACCTCCTCCACAGAACTCTGTCTGTTCCTGGAACTCTCTACCCATGCCTCCCACCATACTTATGGACAGGCCTAACGAACATGGAATGAGTGGTTTGTAAGCAAGGCTGCCATGTTTGCACAAAAGGGAAGGAAACACTATTCACACAGACTGTACTGGGAATGGGGGTGCGGGTGGCAAAACCCGTGTCCCATTGAATTATGTAACCAAGAAGCATTGCTTCCAAGTCATGTGGCCAAGTTTGTGTCCTAGCTCAACCACTTGGACCAAGCAAGCTGGGTAACATTCTTCGCCTCAGTTTTCTCATCTGTGAAGAATGGGATATTGTTGATACCCTACCGTATGCTCAAAAACGGTGAAAACAGCAGCTGGTACCTGGCTGATATTTACCAAGTGCTTAATGTCATTATCATTGTTAGAGTTACTGTCTTTGTTTCATGTGTGGGTGTTTGTTTGTTTGCTTTTCTCTCTGAGAAGATATGAGCAGCCTGGGGAAAATGAGTCATTACTTGTCCCTGTATCTAGCAGCGGAGAGCCTGACATCATTCCCTCAGGCCTTCCTCCATCTTTCTATTTGTCCAAAACTACTCTTACAGACCTTTTTTTTTTTTTTTTTTTTAATGACAGAACTTCAGAACAACCTAGCTTAAGGTAACTGAAGCCTTTATAGGCTGACTGTTAACTCTAGCCTTTGTAGGGGAGGACATGTGGCCCCAGGTGTGGCTGGAGGTGGGACTGTCTGCTTTGCCATCTCCCACACTGCTGCTGAGCCGGCCTCATTCTCAGGGGATTGGTCCAGACGGCAGGGAAGCAGGCCACTGGCTGCCTTTGTTCCCTCTGTTGCTCTTCCTCCTTCCCTTCTTTCCTTTCTTCTCTACACTCTCTTCCTTCTTCTTTCCTTTCTGTTGTGTCAGACAGGGCCTCATGTAGCTGATGCTATCCTCAGATTTGGTACCCAGCCAAGGATGACCCTGATTTTGCTGCCTCCACCCCCAGCACCATCGATCTCAACTCCAGTTGTTTTGTTTTTATAACAAGGTCTCAAGTAAATCAGGCTGTCCTTGAACTCCTGACCTGACCTTATTGCCTCTACTTCCCAAGGGCTGGGAATGTGGGCTCATACGACAATGCCAGACCCCATAGAGCAATTTTAAGGAAGGCCTGAATGACCCAGGTTAAGAGTCACATGGTCATTTTTTTGAACCAATCTTTTTTTGTTTTTGTTTTTGTTTTTTTTTTTTTGTTTTGTTTTGTTGTTGTTGTTGTTGTTTTCTGAGGCAGGGTTTCTCTGTGTAACAGTTATGGCTGTCCTGAAACTCACTTGGTAGACCCAGCTGGCCTTTGAACTTACTGAGATCCACCTGCCTCTGCCTCCCAAGTATGCTTGGCCCAATCATTATAATTGGCCAAGCTGGGATAATGTGTCCACCCTAGTTTGACAGTGGCATTCCCACAACAAAAACAGAGGTGCTATCCTTCTACCTTTGTTTTTTTGTTTGTTTTGTTTTGTTTTTGTTTTTCGAGACAGGGTTTCTCTGTATAGCTTTGTAGACCAGGCGGGCCTTGAACTCACAAAGATCCTCCTCCTCCTCCTGCCTCTGCCTCCCAAGTGCTAGGATTAAAGGTGTGTGCCACTATATAGCTCAGGCAAGCCTTGAACCTGCAGCCCTCCTTCCTACCTCAGCCTTCTGAGTGCTGAGGTTACAGGTTCTTGCCACTATGAACAGTTCACCTCTCTTTGTGGCTCAGTGGGGGAGGAAACTGTCTCCTCCCCTCTCCCATAGCTCTAACCCTAGCTCAGGGAGAATGCACAAGGAGGAGAGCACAGCCTGCATTTCTCAGGCAGGCTCCAACCCAGGCTGTGGCAGTGTTGGTAGCGCACCCTGCGTTTGCTTTGTCATCTGCCCAGAGCCTGATGGGCTGTCTCATTGTGGATAGAACTTTGTGGGGCTGCATGGTTGGAACTCTGAGTAGGCCAGGCATCACTGGGCATCACCATGGTTCAGGCCTGTGATCCCAGTAGATGAGGCAGAAGCAAGAGGCAGAAGCAAGTTTAGAGCAAGCCAGGATGTCTGTCTCCAGACAAAACAAGATTCCAGTAGGGTGAGCTTCTCACCCTTCCTAACACTGCCACCCTTTCAGTAGAACAGTGTTTCTCAGCCTTCCTAATGCTGTGACTCTTTAATACAGTTCATGTTGTTGTGACCCCCAATCATAAAGTTATTCTCATTGCTGCTTCATAACTGGAATTTTGCTGCTATTATCAATCACAATGTAAATATCAGTGTTTTCCAACGGTCTTAGGTGACCTCTGTGAAAGGGGTTGTTCGACCCTCAAAGGGGTCACAACCCACAGGTTGAGAACCACCTCAGTAGTTACCTTAATCCTAGAGGATGTATTGGAAATGGATATGAGAACTCAGTTTGGGCTTAGATAAGACCCAGGGACATCTGGAACAAGGCTTGCTACTTCTCTTCAGTAATAGACACAAATGAACCATCTGGCTGCTTCTACCTGACACCCACACCTGAGAAGACACCTCAGTGATAGCTGGCACTGTGGAAAGACCCAAAGGTCCTTGGTGGCCCTGTGTAGTAGCTCTGAAGGTAGTCCTGCCCTAGGAATCCCAGCACCCACCCTCCCGCCACCAGCACCACAAAAAAAGTGCTCAAAAATAAATGTCATGGGTGGGTAGCCCCAAGCCCATGGCAAGTTCCCCCGAATGTCCCACAACAATTGCCACCAAGCATGCCTTCCTGAATGCTTTCCACCTTTGCAAGCCTTTCCAACACCACAAATAACAGTTACTCAAAAATTATAGGTGTTTTTGTAATTTTTTAAAAAAGACAGCAGTTACTTTATTCTTAAGTTTGTACTTTACAAAACCACAAGGAAGAAATCCTTGAGGGAAAGGTGTTGAGGAGATGGTAGGAAGGAAAGGGGACAGCCAGGAATACACCTGCTCATCTGGGGCACCAGGCAGATGCTAGGTCCAGTCAGCACAGGAAGGCCTTGCCTGCTGGCTGCACAAAGCTCAGCTGGGTGGCCTGAGATTGTTGTCATTTGATGGGCAGCCCCCAGCCAAAGCTTCAAAGGAAGTGGGCTTCTGACAGGCCAGGGAGGTGGCCAGCAGCAGGTGAAGCTACCCGTCCAGGAGTTTCAGGATGCTCTCCCGCTCTTTCAGGGTCTTCCAGGCCTGGTCCTTTTCCTTTTTTGTAGGGGTGCGCTTCTTCTGCCGGGCAGCCATGATCTTGCGAAAGGCATCCATAACCTCATTGTCTGCCATGCGGACCCGCTGCCTCAGCTCCTGCCGGCTCACCTCCTCCTTTGCCAACCTATGGGGGCCAAGTATCACAGTTATCCAAACTCCAGAGTTTGTTCCCTCCCTCTTCCAGACTGAGCCTCCTCACAATCTCAGCTCTCACTCCCTTCTGCTGGTTAGAATTACAGATGCACACTGCCACACTGAGCTTCAACCCTGTGTGGACCTGACACTAGTAAGTGCAGGGGGACTAGCCAGTCAAAAGCACAGGCAAAACCAAGAGAACATTAACAACTCGTGTGTATGTTATATGTGTACATGTTCATGTTGTACGTGTGTGTGCATGCACGTGGAGGCCAGAGGTTGATACTGGATATCTCTCTTTATCATGCTTTGCCTTATTTATTTTTACTGTAATTTACGTATTTATGTATTCATTGGAGGGTTATATGCCATGGAGGTCAGAGAACAACTTGCAGGAGTTGGTTTTCTTTCTCTATCATCTGGGTTTTAGGAATTAAAATCAAGTGGCCAGGCTTGGTGGCAAGTGCCTTTACCCACTGAGCCATCTTGCTGGCCCTTGGCCTTCTTTTTTTGAGACTGGATCACTTAGTGGGATCTTAGACAGGCCTATTCAGCTAGGCTTGCCTCTGCCCATCCAAGCCCTGGGGTTACAGATGTGTTCTGCTGTGGCCACCTTTCACGTGGGTGCTGAAGACTGAACACAAGAGGTCAGGCTTGGTGGCAAGCATTTTCCCCATGAATATCTTCCCAGTGCTTCTGTGGTATTTTGATTAAATAATACCAGAAATTAAATACCAGAAAGAAAAAGAAAACACAGCCAGGTGGTGGTGGCACATGCCATTAATCCCAGCACTTGGGAGGCAAAGGTAGGTAGGTGAGTTTGAGGCCACCCTGGTCTACAGAGTAAACTCCTGGACAGCCATGGCTACACAGAGAAACCCTGTCTTGAAAAAGAAAGAAAGAAAACACACATTAAAAAAACAAAAGCAACACTAAATATTACCAAACTATACTTATCAATGGAGCCAGGGCTGGAGAGATGGCCAGTGGTTAAAAGTGTGTTCTACTCTTGCACCTACACACTGGGCATCTAGCAAACACCAGCAACTCCAGCTGCAGGGCAGCTGACACCTGCACTCATATTCACAAACTCACATACACATAATTAAAATGAAAAAAAAAAATCTAAAAACAGAATCAAACCCACCCATATGTCAGCCGCAGGAGCCCTGCCCCTGAGCTTCGCATCTAACTGAGACCCAACTTGGGGGAGCAGGGCTTGTCCCGGGCACAGTGCTCACTCACCTCAGCAGGTCATGCTTCTTGGTGCGGTTGTGTGCACTGAGTGCCTTCAGCTCAGCCTGCCGTTTGCGCAGCTCAGCGAGGACTTCATCCTCTGAGTCCTCAGCAGGCCGATCCTCGGACTCCAGGAGGCCCTGGGCAATCAGCTCCTCCTTGATGCGGCTCTCCAGGGACTTGGTGTGGGGCACACTGTAGGCACGGCCAGCACCTGAGCTCTGAGGGCCTGCTGGAGGGTCCCCTCAGAGAGCCTGGCACCTCCTTTCACCTTGTGAACCCACTATAGCCACACATATGTGTTACATGTTTCAGGCCTTGTTATGTGTGAGTTGCAATCTTTTATGATATACATTTCTAAGACTTTTTTTTTTTTTTAACTACATGTAACTCTTAAATATATTTTAAGTACAAATAGAATCACTCTTTTCCCTCCATTGGGTACTCTGTTTTAATTCTTTCATGTCAAATATATTTCTGTTATGATTAGCAGTTCCAAGTTATTTCTTATGTAGTTTTGGCACTCAGCTAGCCATTCCCTTCAGCTGGGCACCTGGGTCATCTCTAGAAAAAGTGAAGTATAGTGATCAAGTCTGTCCAGAAACAAGGCCAGCATTTCCATGTGAGATGTCTGTGCATGGTTAAATGGCCTCGGCCTGTTTAACAAAGCATGTCCCCCTAAGAAGACAGAGAGAAGCTGACAGGCAGGCCCAGAGTGCAAATGGGATGTCACTCACCTGAAGGGCTTGTTCTGATTTCGGGGAGAGGTGCTTGCTCCATCGGCCCCTGATTCTTTTCCAGACATGTCAGGAATAGGAGAGTCCTCCATAGGGGAAATAATATTCTCCTGAAGACCAGAGATAGGTTAGAAGGAGGAAGCCATTGAATCCCGTTTTTGTGCTCCTCTCGGACATATACAGTCTTCACAAGCTGGATAGAAATAGTCTGTCGTCTTTTTCATGTTAAAAAGTTTCCTCCAGTCCCAACACTCAGGAGGCAGAGACAGGCGTATCTCTTGAGTTCAAGGCCAGTCTGTCTCTAGAGCGAGTTCCAAGACAGGCTCCATAAATACAGAGAAACCCTGTCTCAAAAAACAAAAAACGAAAACAAAGCTTCCTCCAAAGCTTTGATCATTCTAGAATTTCTTTTCTTGAGGGGAGGGGAATATGGATAGCAAAAGAAGGGGTACAAGAGTAGCCGTGGCAGGGGAGTATCTAACACTGACTGTTCTTTCCTCCACTCATTTCCCAGGCTCCCCTGCAGTCAGATGGACTCAAGGGACAAATCCTCCAGTGGAAAGTGATCTAAAAAGGTAAGAATCCCAGTCACACCCAGAGTGTTTCCTTCACACACATCTCCTTACTCAATTTCTGAGGGCCGGGTGTGGTAACCACACCCAGAGTGACCAACCAAGGTCAGGATGAAAAGCCACAATAAACTGGAGTCCCTGCTGGGCTAAGCCACACTCCCACTTCCCGCTGTCTCAGTCTACCTGGAATGCAAGCCTCAGACCATCCCTGAGAGGAGAACTATCGTGTTAGAGCCAAAAGAGGAAACTGAGGCTCAAGGACACGAAAGGGCGTTTTCATGGCCAGACAGGGACATAAAGATGGAAACTTCAAGTGAGGGCTTAAATCTTACCTTTACTTATTAGCTGACAGTCTTAAGGAAAGTTCCCTTTTCTAAACCTGTTTCCTCACCTGCAACATGGAGTTAGCACAGCACATGCCTCCACTGAGAGGGTGCATGGAACCCCCCTTAACCAATGCTCCACAAAGGCCTACATCTGTTATCCCAGCCCTTGGGAGGCTGAGGCAGGAGAATGACTGTAAGTTCTAGCCCTTAGTTTGACTCTATCTCAAAAAGCAAAACAAAACAGGGTATGGGTGTGGGTGTGTACACCTACATGTGTTGTTTTTCTGAGATGGTTGCATGTAGCACTTGAGCTCAAGAGGCCCCTGCCTCTGTCTCCCGAGTGCTGCAGGGATCACAAGCATACGCCGCCACACCTAGCTTGTAATTCCCAGTCTGAGTGCTCACCTCCACCAGGGCCTGCAGCAAGCGCTGTGTCAGGGCACCAAAGGGACACCCGTCTTCTGGCTGCTCATGCTGGGCCTCAGACTTCTTCAGCAGGGCATCCACATCTACAGTGGACAGGGAGAGAGAGGACAGCAGGAGGCTGAAGCTCTGGAAACTCAGATCCCAGTCTGAGGTGGACAGGAAGCTGGGGACTTACCTTTTGTGTCCAGTTCAGTCAGTGGTCCCATGAGGCCTTTCTTCTTGTCAGCCACAGCTGCTGCCCGAGCCCCATCCTTCTGCTCCTCTAGCAGATCCTCCTGGGCCCAGCGCTGGGAGTAGTGTTTTCCCAGTGGGGGAATCTGCAGCAAAGAGGCCATTCACTTCTAAGAGGTAAACCCCATTGGACACCTGAGCCTAGAGTGTGGGAGACTCTCCTGATACGGGACACTGTCAGTGAGCTCTCCATTCATTTCTTTCTTCCTTCACATATTTGTTGCCCAAGCCTCAAGCCCAAGGCCAAGGGTAGTACCACAAAAGGCAAAGAAGATAAACTCTACACTCACACTCTAGTAGGAGAAAAAGGTATATAAAGAATGAAAGCAGCTGGGCATGGTGGCACACACCTGTTGTCCCAGCACTCAGGAGGCTGAAGTAGGATGGTCGTGAGTCTGAGCCCAGTCTGAGACCCTATCTTGTCTCCAACAAACAAAACAAAAATAAAAATACATCTAGAAGCTGATATGAAGTATTGAAGATAAAAATATAAGCCCAGTGTGGTGGTGCACGCCCTTCATCCCAGCACTCAGGAGGCAGAGGCAGGCAGATCTCTTGAGTCCAAAGACCAGCTGTTACACAGAGAAACCCTGTCTTGAAAGAAGAAAAAAACAAAAACAAAAAAACCCCCCAAAAAGTATAAAATGCTGTGTCTATGGATCCTCTTTGTCACAAGTAATTCTCCTAAAAAGAACTAGGAGTTGGGTGTTGGTGGCGCCCGCCTTTAGTCCCAGCACTTGGGAGGCAGAGACAGGCACAGGCCAGCCTGGTCTACAGAGATAGTTCCAGGACAGGCTCCAAAGCAATACAGAGAAACCCTGTCTTGAAAAACAAACAAACAAAAAGCAAAACAAACACACACACACACACACACACACACACACACAGAACTAGAGCCCAAGGCAGCAAGAAGGGATTATTTTTTTTGTATTGCTTAAACTTACTACTGCTGAAATGGATTGCCTTTCCCCTGCTTTTCTTTCTTTGAGACAAGAAGAAACTCACAGTGAGATTACAGGTTGCTATAGTTCTTTAGGTCATGATGCTAAACAGTTCCTCTACCACTGACTTCTATCATTTACTGCATCTCTGGCCTCAGGTAAATGTTTTGTTTGTTTGTTTTTTAAACTCAGGTAAGTGTAATTAAAGCAGACAAGGGACCATGGAGCCACCAAGTGAGACCACTTCCTTTAATCTTCTTGGAGAAAGGGCCTCACACTTGTTAAGTCCAGGCTAGCCTCTAACTTGCCTCAGCCTCCCCAGTGCAACAGGTGTGAGCCACTGGGCCCAGCGTCTTCTTTCTGCTAAGGAGTCTAGAAAGGCACCTTTGGAGGCAGTAGCATGAGCTCAGGCCTTTAAGAGTGAGGCAGTATGTCAAGCTGAGAAGAGCTTGGACACAGATCCTGGTGAGCCCAGTGGGAGGGAGACATGTCTGGTAGAGCTGATAAATACAGCAGGAAAGAGGGGTGTAGCCAAGGAAAACTGGAGGGGAGCTAGGGTGTCACCAAGCACTGAGACACTCTCCATCCTGCGGCTAACAGGCTTAGGGAAGGTCTAGACATAGTACATCTGAGATGGCAGTTGTCCTGTGGTAGAGTCCCCTCCTCAAGAGTTTGTCCACTTTCTTTTATGGAACATGTTTTATTTTCATGAGAAAGAAAACTAACTTGCTGGGAATGTATCTCGGCTGGTAGAGAGCTTGCCTGGAATGCATGCATAAAGCCCTGGGTTCTGTCTCAGGACTGCAAAACCAGGCATGGTGGTACATACCTGTAATCCCAGCATGAGGGAGTCAAGAGAAAGGAAGATCAGAAGTTCGGGGTCATCATTAGCTACACAAAGTTCAAGGCTAGACTGGGATAAGTAAAATTCAGTTTCAAAAAACCAAAAACCTTTAAGCCAGGTGTAGTGATTTTATGTTTGTGGTCATAGACACCTGGGGACCTAAGAGAGGGAGATGGTGAGTCCAAGAGTTTAAGCTCTGTCTGGGCACCATAGCAAGTTCTAGTGTCTTAGAAAACAGGAACTTAGCTTTTATATTAAATAAAGAAAGAAAGTGTTTGCTGAAGTCTAAAAGCAGGGAGTATGTGCAGAGGCTCTTAGGATAAAGGAAGCGGACAGAATGGACTTTACTGATAGATGCACCACTTGGCTGAGGTGGGGTAGCAAGGGAAAGCTGAGCCTCAGTGTCTGCAAGGGTAATGCAGCAGGCAGGTGGCTGGGAAGGAAGGAAGTAGATGATGCAGACTTTGCTGCCTGGGATTCTGAGTCACCTCCGAGCCCTCCTGTCCTCTGACTGTAAGGCTCAGGGTTTCTACCTTATAATGCTCTGCTTCATCTTCAGGAGGCTTCAGGAGCTCCTCTAGTGTTCGTACCTCCTCACTGGTTATATCGGCACAGTAGGGCTCCACTGAGGCCCAGAACCTGCAGGGAGAAGTAGACCCTGAGTGGGCACCTCTGGGCTCCTTTAGCCTTAGCCCTAGGCCTTCTAAGACCACACTGCCAGTCATTAGGCCCCCTCTAGCTCTGTTCTATGTGCTCAGGCTCAGAAACCTGTTGGGAGCGTCATTCTTGGGGATCCGAGGCACATCGATTGGGTCATCTGTGAATTCATATTCCTGGATCTTGGGCTGAACGTTTTTGGATTTGGGTCGTCCTGGGCCAGGGCCTGGTCCATGCCCTGCCTTCCCTTCCAGCTTCTGCTTCTTGGGCTTCCCATGTTTTGGGGGAGCACCAAGCTCATGGTCTCGACCCAGCTTCAGGAATCGTCGGTCACCTTTCTTATCCTGCCAGTCAGTAAGGATCTGAAACACACAAAGACAGTCACTGAGGAGAGAAGAGACAGCTCTTCTTTTCCACTTGAGATCTCCAATTTGAGACTATTAAGTAAACTACTTATCCTTCAAAGCCCAGTTCTTTCTCACATGAATTTAACCTGAGGTCAACATTTTCATTCCCCTCTATCATCCAAGCTAGCCACAGACTGTTTGGTAGAAAGGTTAAAAAATAAATTAAAGCTGGGTAGTGGTGGTGCACACCTTTAAACCTTTAATCTCAGCACTCAGGAGGCAGAAGCAAGTGAATCTTTATGAGTTCAAGGCCAGCCTGGTCTACAGAGAAGTTCCAGAACAGGCTCCAAAGCTACACAGAGAAACCCTGTCTTGAAAAACAAAACAAATATTAAAAAAGGTTATGCCCCAGAGCATAGCAGTCCTAGGGATGTATGCTGGTGGTGGGGTTTTTTGGTGATGGAATAAAAAAGACTTCATTTCAATCATCAACCCTCCTGGGAGCCCTGTCTACACAAACTGTGACTGTGTCACAGAGTGTCTCACAAAGCTCCTAAGGAATTCCAGGGACCACAAGGAGTCTATCTTCTGAGGTCCAGCTGGATGGCATCCCTTGCCTTGGGCCCTAACTCTGCTGTCACAATTTCCATTTGGGCCTCTCTTCCCATCCATTCCTTAGCCTCAACAGATAACCTCAACATTAGGTCATTAACCTAATGACCCATCCCATAACTTGACACAATCTGTCTCTAGTGATGTCCCCTTCTGATGGAGAATCACCTGGGTTTCAGCTTCCAGTACACGCAGCCGTCGGCTTGCAGAGGACAACAAGGTCTCAAGCTCCAGCTGCAGAGTGTCTAGCTCCTCAATACCAATGCCATCGTCCTCGGAGCGAGCCAGCACTGCCGTGTACCGGGGACAGACCTTCAGGTGATCCACAGACTTGAAATCATGGAATTGCAATGGGCAGTCCTTCAGCTCACTCATGGCCCAGAAGATGGGATCCTGTAAAACTAGAGAGAAGGCCATTGGGTGGGAGACAGAGTAGCTCGGAGAGGCCCAACAAAGAAACCAGGCTTCAATACCCTTATAGATAAGGACGGTGGCAAAGCTCCTGTTCAGAGAGCCCTGACAGCACACCCAACGAGGACTTACTTCACTGAATTATACAACCTTGGGGAATCAGCCTTATTCACGCTTTTCTTTCTTCATTTCACTTTTTTTTTTTTTTTTTTTTTTTTTTTTTTGATAAAAAAGGAAACTGACTCTGAAAGGGTATGTCTCAACTCCTAAGTACAAGTCATTGCCCTTTTTGTTTTGGTGGCACTTAAACCTGAACCCTGAGTCTTGCACATGCTGTATCTCACTTTTTTTTTTTTTAAAGACAAAGTCTCACTATGTGGTCTTGGTTGGCCTGGTACTCATTATACCTGCCTCTACTTCCCAGAGTGCTGGGATAGAGGCACATACCACACCTGGCTTCCAGTCCTTTTTATTTATTTACTTTTTTTTTTTTTTGAGACTTTTGATCCAGCCTGGTCTCAAACTAGCTAAGTAACCAAAGATTTGTTTTCAACTCCCAAGTGATGGAATTCCAGGCATGTACCACCTGGCTTATTCAGTGCGCTTAGGCACATAGTCTCCAAACTGAGCTGCATTCAGCCCCCTTTCGTGAATTTTTATTGAGACAGGCTCTCACTCAGTTGTCCAGACAGGCCCTGCCTGAACTTATGATCCACCAGCTTCAGTCTCCCAAGTAGCTAGGTTTACAAACCTGCTTGATTAGGTCTAGCTTCCTAGCTGCACACCAAGAGAGATACCAGTATGCCCTGTCTTCTTATGTCCTCTGTTGGGCTCTTTCAAGCATTCTATCTTACAGGGTTCACCCAGCCTCATTCCACTTTTGCACCTCTCTGTGTCCCTAGCTAGTTTGGAACATGAGCTGGTGAAGCAGACATAATTAAGTTCCAGCCCATTTTCTTATGTGCCCTTCTAAGCATGTTATTTCACCTGAATCGTAGTTTCTTTTTGTCCAGGACAAGAGATGATGCCTCAGTCCGTTTCCCCATTAAAAAGTATAAATCTGTAAAATGGGGGCATCAAGAGTACCTACCTCCCTGGAATGTTCTGAGGATTAAGAGGTGATGCTCTCCAAGTGCCCAGTTCAGTGCCTGGCACAGAAGTGGGACTGCTTAATGGCTGGCTCCACCTGTGTGTCGCCTCAAGTCCCGCCTCCAGGGTCCTCGTCCTCTAGGGAGCCCCTAACACAGCCCCCGCCTCTCCTACCTCCTCTCTACGGCCTCCTACAGGCCCCGGGCCGCAGGAGGGGGCGGGGAGTTCAGTGCTCTCAGAGCAACCGCCCCGGAACTGGCTATGGGCGGGCCCCCTGCAGTTGACGCGAGGGCGGGGACACCGCCAGCCCACAGTGGCCTGCGGGGGGTGGGGGTCTAAAGCCACCTACGAACCTCCAACAGGTGGAATGCTAGGCCTGAGGTGTCCCCTAGGAAGCAGCCCGGGGCTAGGGCGGGGCTCAGAGCCGAGATCTCCAGGGACCCACTGCCCAGCCGAGACCCAGGGCTTCTGGTAGGAGGAGCCCGGACGGAGAGGATAGGGGAGCACCACCGGAAGAAGCGTCCGGCTTCTCTGGCTCTGCCTGTCCTAATTTGGTGCTCAACCTGAGGTCGGGCTGTACTATTGTTACACGGGGGGGGGAAGGTACAACAAAGGCGACAAGAACCAAAGGCTCTGGGAAGAGATGTAAGGAGACCCAAGGGGCTTCGAGTGCTACTGTTTCACTCCAGGCCCTCTACAGGTCCCTGCGGTCCCTGTGTGAAATCGTTCAGGACATCCGAATGTCGCTCAGCTTTTCCTCCCCGGTCCTGCTCGAGATGGTCCTCCCCGGAAGTGCTGGCGGAGACTGCGGCTGCGCCTCTCTCGACAGGGCAGGCGTCGCGGGGCCGGGCACTTCCGTACTTCCGCTTTCCGGCCCAGACAGCACCCGCGATGGTGAGAGACCCCGGGCTGGGGGACTACTTGTGTCTTGTTTGGAGAGGCTGTGGGTCTGGGGGAGATGCTGTTTGCCGCCAGGGCTTGCTGTCGGAGGTTGCCCTAGGATGAGGGGGGCACGATGAGGATGGGGAGGCAGAGGGTGGGGCAAGGACCGAGGGGAGGAGGAAGGGGCGAGCTGAGAGTGAGCTGGGCAGGAGCAGGCCCAGAGGCTTCCAAGTTGGGTGTCCCCGGAAGGAATGCTCTCTCGTCAAAGTTCGGAGGAGGCGGGAAGTGGGGCTACTAGACCTGTGGTGGCGGCTGCGAGGTAGGACCGCTGACGAATGAAGCAGGCCTCTCCATCCACGGTAGAAATTCGCTAAGTACACCCCCTTACTGTCTTCTTGATCTCACTGTACCCCGAAGCAAGTGCCCACTCCACTTCTCCTTATTAATACTCTCTCGATCCCGGCAGCCCCCTGCTTCCAGGCCTCACTGAAGGAAGGTTCTGTGCTGTTGCTTCCATTCAGACTCCTTCCTAGTAGTGCGGTACCGTGTTGACCTTAATGTGTGTAAACGCTGATGACTGCTGGCCCTTCCCTTCCAGGGGATGCTCGGGTTTGGTATCTGTGGGTGTTCTTTCTGTAGGTTCTTTCCCGGATCATGCTGGCTTTGATGACTTCAGTTCTGAAGACTGGACTGCTTGCCATGTTCCTGTGACTCGACTGTCTGGGGAGACACCTTGAAATTAGATCCTCTTGTTCAAAAGTCACTTGCTTTTCTAAACTTGTTTATTGTCCTATGTTCCATGTCCTAACTGGTTTCAGTCCTCAGCCTACAAGCCCTTTAACTAAGGATCTAGCTTTTCATTTTTAAGCATTTATGGTTTTTGTACTTGAAATGGTCTATTCACTAAAGGGAAGACATCACAGGACTAGCTACCTAAAACTCAATTTTAATTTTCTTTCTTGACTATTGACAAAATAATCAGATAGCCACTACTCCAATGAAGGTGGAGAACATTGTCATTCTTCCAATGGTACCCACTACCCCAGACAACTACTAATTTCATCCTTCTTGTTTTGCGTTTTCTTGGTTGACATTTAAATAAGAATTCTCTAGTGTGTAGACCAAACATGGCTGAGATACGCGCTAAGTTACTTGTGTTTTTAGCTTCCCCCTCTGTCTGATATCTGGCTGAATCCTGTGATGCTGTGCTTGTCTCCACTACTCCAGTCTGTACTCGTTGCCGTCTCTGCTCGAGTCTCATTTCCCTCCATTCCTTTCTCCAGAGAGCCTCTACTGAAGTCATGTGACTTCCTCCTCAGAAAGTCCCACTGCTTCCTGCCACATTGAGAGAAAAGCTAATTCGGTGAATGGGCATTCTAGATTATCTACAGTTTTATCCTAGCCTGCCATTGCGGCCTGATATATGCAGTTTAAAACGCTTCTCATAGTTCGTTTGTTCGCTCTATAGAAATTTTGTAAAACACTGTGTATAGAAGGTACTGAGCTAGTTGCTACCAGCATAACTGAAGTTAATGTCTGTTGACTGAGGATTACAAGCCAGTGAAGGAAAACCCATTTAACAAAATACATGAAAAATACATATCTTGTTGTGAATTATGGTAAAGTGTCCCTACCAAAAACTCTGGTAAATGCATTGAGAAGGAAGTCAAGAAGACCACTTTGAGGAAGTAAGAGGCCTTTTCAGTGAGCTGAGCCCTGAAGGACTGACCTAAGCAATGAGGACGAAAAAATGCAGGTGATGGGTCAGCATGTGATAAGCCCTGAGGGAAGTGAGAACTTGACTGAGATATAATGTAACTGACCATTATAGCTGACCTTGTCTACTGAGAAAGTCCACGGTCTACTTTTTCTCATTGTAAAACCTTCCTGATCTTATGTCTAGTCAAAACTAATTTCCTTAGTATGGATTATTTATAAACCTAGTTATTTTACATTTTGCCTTCCATTAGCCCTTGTGATCCTCATTCAGTTATTTGAGAGCACTAAATTCCCAGTGTTCTTAGGGCGTGGATCAATAAATTTGTCTGTGTAGGGAGCAGGTGGAGGACACGTGGACTCCTCTAGATCAATATTACACACAGCCTCATCATTGCTGGCTTTTGGGGCTGGGTAATTCTATTATGCACCCCAGATGTTGGGCGGCATGGCTTGCCTGTATCTACTAATGTCCATAGTCCCTGCCCCATCCCTAAGTCATAGTAAGTCAGTTTTTTTCTCCACAGTTTGCTTAATGCCAAGCAGAATTGTTTGCTGCTGGGAACTATTGCTGCAGACTCCTGACTGGGCTGTATTTTGAAGGCTGGGTGTGTTGTGTTCTGTGTGATGACCATGCCTGAAGCCATCAGTACCATGTGTTCCATAGGAGCTGTGGGGAGGCAGGGGTACTGGCTTTGGTGAGGCAGACTCTGGTCCTTCCTAATCTTGGGTTTATTCCTGCAGACTGCCACTCTCCGCCCCTACCTTAGTGCCGTGCGGGCCACACTGCAGGCTGCCCTCTGCCTGGAGAACTTCTCCTCCCAGGTCGTGGAACGACACAACAAGCCAGAGGTCGAAGTCAGGTAGGGAAGAAGGTCAGAGCGGGGCTGAGAAGAACTCACAAGAGTGGACCCTGTCTAAGGGGGCCACGTTGACAGGCCAAATCCCATGAGAGACCCACCCCAAAGTGTGGCCTCTTAGAGCAGCGCTGCGGGAAGTCTCCAGTAGTGTTACTGAGCCCACTGGCAGCTCCAGGGGAAGGCACAGGATTTAGTTCCAAGACATGACATCTCTGTATTAATGATTTAAGGGCTTTTTTACTTTCTGTTATTAATACCGCCAGATAGTTTAGACTCTCTTAAACACAAATACTCCATGTTTTGAATAAAATTTTCTCTTGTCTGGTTTTCATTTCATAAGTAAATATTCTTCCTCTTTGAAATTTCACCTGGCAAGGATATGACATAGACTGCTAATCCCAGCACATGGCGGCTGAGGCAATAGCAATAGAACCACAGGGTCAGGGCTAGCCTCAGCTACAGAACAGGTCTTTTCTCAAGAAAGCAAAAGGGGAAAAATCTGGGATGAACATAGTTGAAATAATTTGTGTTTCCAAATAGGTGATGAACTTAGTTTTGTTGTTGGGGATTGAATCCAGGCCCTTGGGCATGTTAAAAACAGTCCCCAAAATGATTGCTATGACTCAGACACTTCTAGTGTTAGGATAGACTGTTGTTACTTGATATATAAGGTTTTCACTAGGCATTTTCAAATGGTGACAGTTCATAGACCACAGGTACCTTTACAAATACCTAGAGAGTCAATGGCTTCAGCTTGGTCCTCTGATTTTGTGTTTTTAGGAGTAGCAAAGAACTCCTATTGCAACCTGTTACCATCAGCAGGAATGAGAAGGAAAAGGTTCTGATTGAAGGCTCCATCAATTCTGTTCGGGTCAGCATTGCTGTGAAACAGGTGAGTCACCACGGAGGGCACACAGTTAGGAGTGCTCTTCACAGCCAGGCATCCCATCTGAAGGGTCGGCCAGCTAGATTCAGAGCCTGCTTTCAGGAATCTACTTGGCATGGTTGGCCAGAGCAGGTGTGGTGGCACATGCCTGTAATCCTAGCACTTGGAAATCTGAGACTGGGGATGGAAAACCCAAGGCCAGCCTGGGCTACTTGGTGAGTCCCTAGCTGAAAAAAACAAAACAAAAAGTGAGTCAGTAGGATAAAACGATAGCAACCGTATCCCACAGGCCTTGCTCTGGATTACAAACAAGGAAATGTAGCAGGCAAGGACATGGGTGATGGTTCTGTGCACTTAGTGCAGTACCAGCCAGCACTGGTTTGATAGCCATAGTTTCTGAAACTGCCACTTAAAAACAGATGGTATAACACACAGGCACATTCGGAATTCTCAACAATAGCAAAAAAAGCAGTGGGTGGAATGATACACCAGAAAAGAAAAATGCCAACAAGAACACTGGCAAAACTATCAGAACTGAAGATCTGTTAACATTAATTGCCCAGACATATGACATCGGTGTTTTCTTTGTGCATTTTCTCTAGTAGTTTTATAGTTGGAGGACCTACTTCTAGGTCTTTTATCCATCTTCAATTAATTTTTGTATGGTATTAGATAAGGGTCTACTTTCATTCTCCCACATATGACCAGTTGTCAGCGCAATTTGTTGAAGAAATTCCCGCCATTGTGTGTGTGTGTGTGACCTTGGTGCTTTTGTTAGAAATCAGTTGACTATAAATATTTTAGTTTCTTTCTGAGCTTTCTGTTCTCTTCCAATTCATATATGTATAAAATAGAATTTTCATTTCTTACACGTTTTATTAGGCGATGTCTACCATATAGGTCTGGGCCTTGCTGTCTCAGTATCACTTCAGTGGTTATTTAATGTTTGTTTAGATTTGACCTAGACTCTTTTGTTTGTTTGTTTGTTTGTTTTTCGAGATAGGGTTTTTCTGTGTAACAGCTGTGGCTGTCCTGGAACTCACTTTTTAGATCAGGCTGGCCTGGAACTCACTGACATTGCCTGCCTCTGCCTCCCTTGTGCTGGGATTACAGGCCTACGCCAGCACGACTAGGTTTTTGACCCAGATTCTATTTCCTGTTTGAAAAGAAACTTTGTATCCTAAGTGGGAAAACAGTATCATTTGCCCCTTCCCCAGCAGACTTCTCTAAAAATAACAATTAAAACAATACAATGTTACAAATTTCAGATTGGTGACTTGTTACGGTTTGAAAGCTTTCAGGGTTAGAAGGACGGTAAGGAAGCACTGGCAGGCTGGGTGGCTCTATTGGGCTGAACGCATGGATGCAGGAGTAATTGGAAGAGTTGAAAAAGGAGAGACTTTGGGTTCGTTGGATTTTAGTAATGTTAAGGCAGATACTCCTTGAGGAAGTCTCTGATACCCAGGTGGTGGGTGCCACCAATGCTGAGAAAGGCCCCATGAGGGAGGTCAGGCAGCTTCACAGGTGTGGGACTCCATTAGAGCTGATGAAAGACTAGTTTACCAGAGTTCGCTCACCAGTATGAGATGAGATCTCAGTAATGCCTTTTATGGTAGAGTGGCCCTGGCTGGGTCCTCCCTTCAGTTAGCTGCAGGTGCTGCAATTCAAAGATCAGCCGCCTTTGTTCCCAGCAAGCCTCTCTGCAGCAGGGAAGTACTGCGGCCAGATAACCAGGCTTGGGGTGGATTGGGCTTTGCATGTCTACTGGAGCGCCATCTTTCTTTCTATCCCCAGGCTGATGAGATTGAGAAGATTTTATGCCATAAGTTCATGCGCTTCATGATGATGCGAGCAGAGAACTTCTTTATCCTTCGAAGGAAACCTGTGGAGGTGAGACCTATCTTCTGGTATTTCAGATTCCTAGGATTCTGTCTCTAGGTGGCTTGGGATTATTTGGTTTTTGCAGTATGGGAGATAGAACCCAAGGCCTTGCATTGCTGGGCAAGTTACTGGGCTTTTCCCTGGGTCTGTGGGATTGAAAGCCAAGGACGACTGCTTTTCTAGCTATAGGGTATCACTGCATGAATTGAGTCAGCCCATTCGTGGTAGCAGGAAGGCAGAACCCCAGGAAGAGGTAGGCCTGTGCAGTGCCCTTCTTCACAGAATCTTGGGACTAGTCACAGACAAAACAGTGACTTCAAAATCCTTCCTGAGCTGGTGTGGTGGGCATGCTTGTACTCCCAGTATGCAGGAGACAAAGGCAGGAGAATCATGGATTTGAGGCAAGACAGAGGAAGGAGAAAGACAAGAAAAATGGAACAAAAACCTTCCTAAGCTCCCAACCAGCCAGCCTCTCAGAGCCCTAGTAGACAGTGAGATGCTTGCTGCCTGCCTTTGTGTTTAAAGGTACTTGAGTCACTCCACAGGCTCCCTGCCAAGTCTCCCTGGTAACCTAGCGGCCACCATGTGTCGGTCAGTTCTTCACCTTGAGCCACCTTCTCTCAGTGTTCTCACTTTGACCCTGGGGCCACTAGAGTAACTGAGCTCACGCTTCCTCACACATCTGGTAGCAAACAGCTCCAGCGTCTTCCATGCCCGTTCTCCTTTGTCTCTTAACATTGAGTTGGAGTCTTTGAAATAGGACTGGTGGTCCCTTCATTTCCTTAGCCTATTTTGAATACAAGACTGTTTGTGCCATAGTCTTTCAGGGACATCTGACCTAGCACACAATTTTGAACTGGGTTCAGTTGCTTGGATCTAGCAGACACACAAAACACAAACTCAACCATACACCGCCCCCCTCCCCAAGCAGGTGGATTGCTAACTAGAGGACAAATATATAGTTTGGGAGAAGATGGTAGCCAGTTGGAAGCCTGTGTCTCGGTGTAGAGAGGATATGACAACTAAGTGCCCCTGGGGTCTAATTTAGTCTTGTCTCTTCTTCCCTGCTGGCTTTCCTCCCTAGGGATATGACATCAGCTTTCTTATCACCAACTTCCACACGGAGCAGATGTACAAACACAAATTGGTGGACTTTGTAATCCACTTCATGGAGGAGATTGACAAGGAGATCAGTGAGATGAAGCTGTCTGTCAATGCCCGGGCCCGTATTGTGGCTGAGGAGTTCCTCAAGAATGTGAGTAGGACCTCCCCGCTCCATACCACAGGTGGGAGAAGCCATGGCTTCTGGGAATGTGGCACCTATGAGGTAGTCCTGAGGCCAAAGATTTCATCCTTGAGAGCCCCAAGGGTTTTTGTGTTGTTGATTATTTCTGTAAGTCTGGGAGACAAGTCTCTGGTGGAAATGTAGGCATGAATTCTATTTTCCAGTTCTACATAGTATCTGCCTGTCCTAATTCAAACCTCAGAGTGAGGAAGATAAAGTGCCTGTGACTCCTCTGAGACCACAGGACAGTTAATCATGTGTAAGTCCACTTCTCGAACAGACATAAATGTTTTTCTTCAGTGTCTGTTTCTTAGGCTTACTACTATAGTTTCTTCAACATATTTCCCATTCCTGAAGGATTTTAGTGCTCTAAAGAGGGGAGGTTGTTTACATGAGGAGCTGGCAGCCTCATTTTGTCTAGAGATTCGGGACATGCCACTGCCTTCCAAACAATCTCTGGCTTGTTGATACATTCCATTCAGAACTCTGATCTGAGATTCCCTCCTTGGTAGAGTTAATGTTTGTTCTTACTGGTGCATACAGACCCAGCCCAGGGGAGTGCAGAATTCTAAAAATGGAAATGATACCTACTTCCCCTGGGGTTTAATTATCCTGTGGGTGGCCAGTGCACCAGGCAGTGTTGTTTATACTCAACAAATCAGACTAAGTGTGGGCCAGTCTCCTCTGCCTCCCCCAGGCACATCTCAGGAACTGAGGAGAGGAGAGAGTTAGGGGAGGGGAGAGAGAAAGGCAGAGAGAGAGGGAGAAAGAGAGAGAGATGGAAGGGGGGAGATTATGCCCACAGATTCTAGAAACAGGGTATACAATCACCTGTAGCTATAGAAGCTGACTCTTGTGGGTGCTGGTAACAGACCTTGGCAGGCCTGGAACTCACTATATAGAACAAGCTAGAATCAGAGACCTGCCTGCCTCTGCCATGAGTGCTAGGATTAAAAGTGTGTGTCACCACAGTCAGCTGCACTTAAATTTTTAAACAGCATATTGTCAGTTCTCATAACACTCAAAAATAGTGGTCTAACACTTGCACTCCTGGAACATGTAATAAGTGTGTGGGGTTCTTGTTTCATTGTCCTTATGTTTGTGTGCTTCCCTTTAAATTGGGAGTTTGGTGTCTGACCAGTCAGATACACAAGGACCTTATGCATATGTTTAGAAAATGACTAAGAACTTCCCAGTTGTATTTATAAGTTTCACAGGTGGGAAAACTAAAGAACAGGGTAGGGACTGTACTGGGACAATCTCTCTCTCTCTCTCTCTCTCTCTCTCTCTCTCTCTCTCTCTCTCTCTCTCTCTCTCCTTCCCTTCCTCCCTCCCTCCCCCCCTCCCCTCTCCTCAGTTCCTGAGATGTGCCTGGGGGGAGGCATGTTTGTTTGCCTGCCAGAAGAGGATACTAGATCTCATTACCGATGGTTGTGAGCCACCATATGGTTGCTGGGAATTGAACTCAGGACATCTGGAAGAGCCATCAGTGCTCTTAATCTCTGAGCTATCTCTTCAGCCCCTGGGACCATCTCTATTAAGCTGAATCTGAAGTGAAACAGGAGCAGTAGCCAGCTCTGTTCTCCTGGCCAAGAGAAGCTCAGAACTTGGGACAACAAACCGAAGAGCCCATCCTGCAGGTTTAATGGTAGTTTTGTCCAGGCTGTACCATCCTCTGCCAGACCATCTGTGAGGGTGTGGTCAAAGACAAAAATACCTGAAACTGATTAAGGGGCTAAGGGTGGGGCCAGGTGCTGGACTTACAGGACCTGAAGCTCTCTCTCTGTGTGTGTGTCTGTGAGAAAAAGAGAGAGGGGGGAGACTAGGAACAAATGATACCTTCCCAGAGTATCCTGTCCCTTTGATGAACTTGCTGCATCCCAGCCCATGGAGTAGAGCATATAGAATAAATACAAGACCAGTGAGAGACAGAATGCTGAAAAGCAAACCCTGACCCCGTGTAATAAATATATGTTCTTTTTTGTTTTGTTTATAATGTTTTTATTTTAAATTGTGTTTTGTGTGTGTGTGTGTGTGTGTGTGTACATGCACATGAATGCAGCTGCCCAAGGAGGCAGGACCTGAAGCCTCTGTGTGTGTGTATGAGTGTAGGTACCCAAGGAAGCCAGGAGCTAGAGTTATAGGCACTTGCAAGCCACCCAACATGAGTACTGGGAATTGAACCCAGATCCTCTGGAAAAGCTACAACTCTTCTTAGCCATAATGCTATCTCTTCAGTCCATTTTAGTTTTAAATTTATTTGTATATGTACACATGTAGTACGTGCATGGTGTACATGCCTGCAGGTGCCACCCAGACATGGGCATTGGATGTCTTCTCTGTTGCCTTCTACCTGATTTTTGGTCTTTTGTTGAACTTGGAGCCTGTCATTTCAGGCTGGCTAGCCAGTGAGTCCCTAGGGTCTGCTTGTTCCATCCTGCACTCCCCCCCCCCCAGCACTGGGATCACAGGCACACACGTGCATGGTGCTGGAGAGTCAAACTGGACAGGTTCTCATGCTTCCCCAGGAAGTCCTGCAGTCCAGGTCATCTCCCCCGGTGCCTCACACTTTCTCTTTGTTTGGGTTTTGTTTTTTGTTTACTTTTTCCCCCCTCTATTTTTAAAAAAGAAAAACTGAAAAACAGTCTGAAGGGTGGAGAGTTTGCCCAGCTGTTAAGAGCACTCGCTGAAAGTGCCAGTGTGGAAACTCACAACCATCTGTAACTTCAGTTTCTGGGGGTCTAAAACCCTCTTCTGATGGCTGGCCATGAGGCCCACAAACAGTGCACAGACATTGCTGCAGGAGAGACACATATACATGAAATAAAACCTACGAACATAGTCTTAGAGATGTGTGTTAGCATCTTGCTGAGAGTAAGCTGAGACTCTCGAAGTAACATTGCCTGCCCAGAGTCTAGCTGATAACTAGAAGAAGGGGAATGCAGGGTGGGTTCTCTGATTTGAGTGATAACCCATTGCATGTGACATACCGCAGTTACTCAAGCAGGTAGTGCATGTGGCTGAGGTGGGCTGTGGGGGACATGGTAGCACTTGTCTGAAAAGGATGCCACCAGGCAGCTGCAGCCTATGATGGCCTCATTGTCCCATCTTTTCTTCTGAAGCTTGGAGTTGAACCAGACCAAGGGCTTTGCTTGTGCTGCTCAAGCCCCACAGCTGGCCTCTGTCCCCAGCCTGCTTTTTTCTTTTAGTCCCAGGAGTCCTCAGATTTGCAGTCATCCCACCTCAGCCTTTCTTTATAGTAGCTGGGATTGTAGGCTTGCACAGCAGGGCCTGAACAAATTGTTAAAATAAGTCCTCAAATATGAATTTGTTAGTGGCACCTTTTGTCTTCAAAGTTGTCAGCTGATTCAAAGCTTTGGACATCAGGTGGCCCAGTCTTGGGCTGTGTCCAGTCATTGAGCAGACTCTGGTTTATAAGTGTCCAGGGTTGTTCTTGGCACTATGGGCATACCTGAGGGCAAAAAGCATTTTCCTCCTGTCCTGTCCCTTCCCTTCCTTCTCTTCACCTCTCCCCCCACCTTTCTTTTGATTTTTCCGGGAGGAAGGCGGGGGAAACAGCCCAGGCTGCCCCTGGGCTCACTTTGTGCCTGAGGATGGCCTTGACCTCCTGACGCTTGTGCCTCCTCTTTCCTACACGCCATATTGTGACTGTGCTACCACAGGGAGCAGGGAGCTCTTCTAAGACCTGTTTAACATAAAGTAGCAGAGCCTATCCCTCTCTCCTGGGCTCATCGAGTCCTCCAGCCCTTCACATGTGGGTCTCCATATCTAAAACTGCTTCAGTTACCGAGCAAGCTGTGGGGCAGCCCTCAGCACTTAATTTATTCTGCTTTGTCTAGTTTTGTGTTTTAGGCCAGACTGCTGAAGTCTGGCCAGATTAAGAGTGTGCTCTGGGGCTGTAGGGACGACTTGGTGGTTAAGAGCACTTGCTGCTCTTACCAAGGACGGAGTTTGGTTCCTACTGATCACATGGAGTTTCTCAAAGAAAGTATGCTCAGGAAGTGTGGAAAGCTGATCCTGTCCTCAGACCTGAACAGCAGCAGCTCAGCCGGCTTACCTGGGACAGGCTCATCAGGCAGGATACAGTGACCCATTCATTGCCTGTCATTCTCTTTGACAGTTTTAAACCATCTGGCTGGATCTCGCGGCCTTCCCCCTTGGCCTTCCCTGTGTCTCTGCGTGTCTGCGAAGGTGTCCTGGAGTCACTCCCTGGAGCAGCGGTGCAGCAGCAGCAGCAGGAAGCTGGGTTGGGCGGGCATTGGATGCGGGAGGCGGATGTGGTGTGCTTGCTAGCTGTGCAGAAGGGCAGCAGTGGACCTGCCCGAAGGCCGAACGTGTCTGGTCAGGCCAGCTTCTGATGTTCAGTCCCCTGGGCTGGGACAAACTTTTTTTTTTTTTTAAACGTCTTGAAACCTAAACTCTGTGCTTGTTAGAAGACTGTAACCTTTTTGTCTTTTTTTTTTTTTTTTTTTTTTTTTAAACAACCTCCAGTGGCTGTGACTGGCCCCAGTGATTGTATCTTATTGGTCGCTGTGGTCTGGGCGGGCCTGGAGCCAGAAGGCGACTATTTTTCCTGGGCCACCCCAGGTGGGGAGAGAGGGACATTTCAGACTCCAGCTTCTCCTCCTTGCTGTCTTACTCACAAGCCTCCTTGGCCCAGTAGAGGTGGTAAGGACTCTCTACTAGCCTCCTGACTTCTGCCTGAAGATGGCCACCACACTGGTTGGGAACAAGGGCTGAATCTATGAATGCCAGGCAGACTTAGGAGCTGGGGTCCAAAAGCCAGGCAACTTCTAGCTGCAAGGGCCACCTGGAGTCATCCTCCCCCCAATACCTCCCCAGCTGAGAGGCCCCAAGGCTTGCCTGTCTGGGTACAGTGCCTGTGCTGGAGGTGCAGAGGTGAGTCCTTGAATGCCCAGCTGGGCCTCACCTACTCTGGCTCCTCTGCTGCCGCTCGCTGTCTCTGATTCTGATGAATTCTTCCTTCTCCTGATTAAAGTCTCTTCCTGCCCCTTTGGGGCTGCATGAGGTCTGTGCTGTGTCTGTGTGGAAGGACAGGTAATTTTATTCTTTGGAGCCACGAATGGCTGGCACTTGGGTCTGGAGCAATCCACCAGACCATTTTGTCATTGATCCCTACCAAGGGCACCAACTCGGAGATCTTCACTGCAGTCAGCACCATTATTCTGAAGATGGTCCCTGCCTGGACAGAGAGAGGTAGCAATGGTTTCCACATCATGCTTCTGTTCTCTCTTCAGGGACCCTCAGAAACTGGATTCCACTTTGAGGATAAGAAAATAGGTGCCATATCCAAAATAGCTTGCTCCAAGACTCCCACATCCTTTGCGCTAGAGGGGGACTTCTGCCTGTGCTGACAGGAATCACTCTCCACGCTATCTCAAAGTCTTAGTTCCCTTGGTGACTCTGGACAGCTACAGGGAACTCAGAACTGAAAGTGCGAGCATCATCAGATAGTTACTGCCTGTGACTTCTTGCTGGCTCCCGAAGCAAGCAGTCCTTTCTCTGTCTCCTACTTGTAGAGACAATGGGAGCTATATAGCACTGCCCCTGCCACACAGATGCTGGGTGGACAGCAGTTGACCCCTCTGCTTATTGTATGTGCTGGACATCAACCCTGACACCCAGTCAGACTTTGACAAAACTCAGGTCCGGGGAAAGTGAAGTCTGTAATAGTGGCCATGGTTAGGAGTGGGTGTGTGTGTGGGCGGAGGGGGTATGCTCCCAGGAGAGGATTATCAGGGAAAACTTCAAGAACAGTTGACCTTGAGCCAGGTGTGTTGGCTCACACTTGGAAATAAGAAACAGGACCTGTGTGAGTTCTAGGCCATCCTTGAACTACCGAAAGATATTTTCTCAAATAAAATAAAAAGGTGTATATGTGAGAAGAGCTGAACTTTCTGGATAGCCAAAGAAATGTTGGGTGGGAATTGTTTCTCAGGACCTTGAGCATAATATGCAAGCCTGTCACCAGCCCCCAAAGGGGTCTTTTGAAAAGAACAAGTGTTAAAGAAAGGAGGGGTGTGGGGACAGCTTGATTGGCTACCATCCCTTTGTGACACTACCTCTGTGACCTCCTTATTGAATTAGTTGGACCCTGTGTGGTGTATGGCTTTGTTCTAGCTTTGCAGTGACTGTTAAAGGTGAAGCTGAATGATCAGAAGGGAATGGCAGCTAGTCACTCAACCCTCAAAGAACATCCTTGCTCTGGTGAGCCAGCCAAAACACTCTGATGTCATAGATTATCTTCCAAGGTCCAAAGTCCCTAAAACCAGATTTGCAGGCTGAGAGCAAATCAGATTGCTGCCAACCAACCAGTCCCCCCTCTCTTCTGGGAAGTCTGGTTCCCAGTCACTTGTGAGGTGGGGAAGAGTAATCTCTGGTTGGGTTTAGCTAGACAGGTAGCTGGGAGACCTACACTGCAAAGGCAGACCTGCCTGGTGACTTGACGGCTGGATTCTTTTAGACTACTTGAATAGACTGCTCGTGTTGGGCTCTATAACTTCATTTGGTGCTTCTCCCACTGGAAGCCCAAGTGGCTGGGCATGTAGTTCAGTTGCCTGTTCTGCCTAGCATGTGTGAAGCTGTGAGTTCCATTCCAGCAACAGGTGTTTGGGAGGGGGTACGAGACCCTGTTTCAAAAGTGTTGGAATCAGACCATATTAGGGTTGGTTATGCTATGTGATTTTGAGAAAAGTTATATACTGTTTTGGAGTCTTATTTTTCCCTGGGTTCTGAAGATAGTGCCTTACTTACAGATTTGGCCAGAATGAAGTACTGCTTCTTTTCATTTTTTTGATAAAAAAAAAAATGATTGCACTTTTCCAAGTTAGTGGGAGAGGCAGTGTGCGCTCTGAACCTTTTATGTCACCCTATACACAGCCTTGACTTTGTTACTCCCAAAGACCTCCAGCCATCTCCACCCAGGTGCCACGGGACTTACCCCGCCCCACCAACTGCCTTAACCGCCCCGCCCCCCCCCAGGTTCCCATCCTCACCCGTGGCAATTGCTGAGACTTCTCAGTGCTAGAATGTGATTTCATCTCTCCCCATGGTTCCTGGCTCCTTTGCTTGTACACCTTAAGCTTAACTGGTCACCTGAGAGGACCTCCGTAACTGCCTTATCTTAAGGAAGTCCCTTCCCAGTTTCAGCTCACTGCCTTTTCCCTGCCCTTAAACTAGCACCTTTTTGTTTCTTTTGCTAATTTTTGGTTTTCCACACACTAAACTCCATGAGGTCAGGGACTCGACAACCCTTATCCCAGGGCCTTAGAGTATGGGCCAAGGCACAAAATATGAACATTAATGGTTGCCCCAGCGCTCGGTTCTTCCATCCTTAGTGCCTGGTTCATCAAGGGTGTGTGGCAAGTGAGGCCCAGAGCCAAACCACCACGGAAAACGTCCTCCAACTCCGCTTCCCACAGCAGCCCTCCAGCCTTCTATAACTGAGTGTGATTGTGCCTGGACTACGATCTCCTAGGAGACTGGAAACAGAGGGCGGGGCCTGAGAGGGCGCCTGGGCGGAGGCGCGCACTGGGGCGCTGGGAGCGATCCTGGCGAGAGGCGCATGCAGGGCCTCAGCGCAGCGCTTCTCCTGAGCGCGGGGCAGCTGGTGCCTGCAGCCGCCTGGTACCGCCAGGAGGGCGGCTCGGAGTGCAGCTGGCACCGGAGGCCGCAGCCGCCCGAGCTCCGCTCCAATTACCCTCCCCGGTGGCCCTGGGCATGCAACTCCGAGTTTGACGCTCCCGGGAGGCAGCCATGGCCTGGGCCCGCCTCCGCCAGGCCCGACGGGGTGCGCTGCTGTGGCAGCCGTGGGGATTGCAACTCATTGTCTACGCGCCACCTAAGCAGCGCCCACGAGTTCGTGCTGGGTGCTCAGGACACTGCGAACCCCTACCCCGTCTGCTCCCTGCTCCCCCCGACCCTGGCTGAGCCCCTGCCTGATGCCCCGCCACCGCCTGATGGTGAGGCGCAGCGAGGGCAGCCAGCCCCGACACCCTGGCAGCTGCAGGGAGAGGTGGGGAGGGTGGAAGCAATGGGGAATCCGAAGAGCTCTGGAAATTGGGCGTTCAGATACAGGGTAGGGGCACGGAAGTGCGGGCATCCGGAGTCAAGAGAAGTCCCTGGACCAAGCTCCCAATTTTCTGTGTTCCTGCTCCGCTTCTCTCTACAGATTCCCTTGTCCTCTGGCGAGGATTCTCCAAGGGACCTCACCACATGGGCCGACTCAGAAACGCCAAAATCCACGTAGAGAGAGCCGTCAAGGTCGGAGGGGATGGGGTGGTGGCGGCTTCACTAAGTAGTTTCTCATATCCTTAAAAAATAAATGTCAAAGACAATACACACACATCCTCATCTGTAAGTGCCCCTCCTCCCCCCCCCCCCCCGCCTCCCTCCTCAATCCCTCTTCAGGCCCATAGTCTTGGCTGAACGGTCTCTACCTAGAGATGCATTCTTCAGCTCACTCGCCCCTGATTCCTAACCCTTCTATCCCATTCCCATTAGAAATTACTCTCATCTAGGGCCCTAGTGTCCAGTAAGGAGTCACACCCTGCAGCCCTTAACTGCCTTCCTTCCGCTGGGGCACTGTGTGTCACAAAGGAATCTCACCTCCAGCCTGGGCTGAATGGCTGGCTGGCCGGCCACACACTCCTAGTTTCCCTTACTTATATTCCTTGGCCTCTGGCTGCAGATTCCCCAGATGTTTGTGATTCCTTGGGTCCCTCTCCATGCACCTCTTTCCTTGAGCTTTGGAGTCCGGGATCACACTGTGCCCTGCACTAACTTTTCCCTAAGCCCCAACCCTGGAGACCCAGCCCTCTGGATCTTACCAGAGAGCTCACCAGCATCTCACAATTGTTTCCCAAACCTTATTCCTGTTCAATCGTCCACACCTGCCATCCTCCCCAGTATCCAGTTTTCCCCATCATTTATTTCAGAAACCAGAAATCCATCTTCCAGTTCATCTATCCATCAGCAAACTCATCCACCCCTTCAAAATGAGTCTCAAGCTAGCACCTCCTTCCCAGTTTCCACCTTATCATCCTCATTCTAACTATTGCATTTGTTTAGACCATGGCATCCACCTAAGGATCTGCCTCTGTGCCCCCTCCCCATTGATTCTCTGTGTAGTTGCATGCAAACTTACAGAGCCAGCCACCTTTAGTTCCTTACACTCTTGACTCATAACTCTCCTTATAAAATGTAAGGCTACATTTTAAGGTTCACGGGGCTCTCCACAGTTCTGTCACACTCTGTGCATTCTTGGAAGCTCTCATTTTTCAGACTTCACTCTCCCTGACCTCTCAGTTCCTTCTGACTTCTAGCTGGGCTCTGGACCTTTGCACTTGCCACCTTACTCTGCTTGAACTGCCATTTGTTCAGCTCTGCATTCACAGCTCCTTCCCAGTTTGCCTTGACCATGTATTACTCTTGAGACTGTGGGAATACCAGTGATAAAATGTGTGCTTAGCATATACAACACCCTGGGCTCAATCACCAAACAGAAAGGAAGAAATCCTTACTCTGTCACTTAATTACCATCTAACATTGGAGAAACTGTTTAGCCTCTATGTGCCTTTAGTATGTAGTTAAAATGCAAATTGTTCTTAGTGGTGCATGTAAGTGCTTACCACTTAACAGGGACATAGTAACTAGCAGTTATTTGTGTTTATTTTTCTCCTTGTTTATAAGCTGCCTCCTACTGGGATATAAAATTCCCTGAAGACAGATATGCTGTCTGGTTCACCATTGCCTCCTATATCCTATATGTCTGATGCTGAAGACAGTCCCTGCCTCTCACCTTACAGCAGAAGAAGATCTTTATGATTCATGGCCGATACCCAGTGATCCGGTGTCTATTACGCCAGAGGGGCTGGGTAGAAAAGAAGATGGTCCAACCACAAGGCACCATCCTGCCGGCGCCCCAGAAGGATCTAGACAGTTCAGTGATGGGTGATAGTGATACCACGGAAGATGGTGAGTAGGTCCTTCCTTGTGCACAAGATGTCCTTCCTGAGTCCTTTTCTGTTCTTCCCACTGGTTCAGGGTTGAAACCTTAAAGGGCTATGGGGTGTAGAAACAGATCCATGGAGTCACCCTCCACATCCACAGAGGATGAAGAAGAGAATGAGGAGTTTCGGGAGCCACAGCTGTTGGACTTCGATGGTTTTTTGGAATTTGACGACCTGGATGGGGTACATGCTTTGATGGTGAGGATTCTGGGGGTCACTACAAAACAGGGGGCTGGCAAGAGGCTTCTATTCAGTTGGATGTCCTTCCTTCTCTGAACCCCAGCTTTCAGTCTGGGAAACGAGATTGCTTCTCTAACGATTGACTAGATCTGCAGAATGCTGAGGGGCTTGGTAGGGCTGATAGGTGACCACATCTTTAACTCATGCTGCCTCTGATGGCTCTCCCTGCCAAGTACTGACTGCTTCACCCATCTCTTTCCTTTGCCCTTGGTAAGAAGGCTGTATGAAACGGCTTTAAAAGTCAAGAGACAGCCGCCTAAGGAGTTAGTTTATATTAAAAGACCTGTAGGGCCCTGTTATGGACCCCTGAGGCACCTTGAGCAAGCCTGAAGCTGTTGGCTGGAACTTTTTGCCCCAAAGCTGCTATTGGTACTCTTCCTGACCCCCAGAGTTGTCATTGGTACTCTTCCTGTCTTGCTAGTAAGGAGGAGCTAAGCCTGAAAATCCTGTCATTTTCCACTGTGTCAGTATATAAGCCCACTCCATCCCCTCAATAAATGGCATTTGGCATTCTGACATTGCCATTGAACAGAAAGAAAGAAAAAAAAACTCAAGAGACAAGCAAAGATGATTCGTCCTTCAATAAAGTGAGGACCTGAGTTCAATCCCCAGAACCCAGGTGTATCAACACAGAGAAACCCTGTCTCAAAAAGAAAAGGAAAGGAAAGAAAAGAAGCCAGGTGTGGTGGAAAGCTCGTAGTCTCCTTGGCATGGAGGCAGAGACTGGTGCAGCCCTAAGGCTTGTGGGCCAGCCAACATAGTGTACTGTACAAGCTCCAGTCTAGTGAGAGACCTTTTGGCAAAAACAAGTTTTGGGTACTGGGAAACGGTTCAGTGGTTAAGAGTACTGGCTGCTCTTCCAGAGGTTCAATTCCTAGCACCCACATGATAGCTCATAACAGTCTGTAATTCCAGTTCCAAGGGATCTGACACCCTCCTGGCTTCCCTGGGTACTGCATGAATTTGGTACACAGACATACTCGCAGGCAAAACACCCATAATGCATAAAATAAAAACAAATACATTCCTCAAAAAACAAAACAAAACAACAACAACAAAAAAATCAAGATGGATGGCTCCTGATGGGCCCTCCTGTAGAGGGCATGTGTGGTAAAGAGAGGACACGAGTTCAGAGCTCGACTCCACCCAGACTGAGTGAGCTATATGAAACTGCTATTACTTTTCTTTATTTTAAGCCCCATCCCATTTCTCTGTGTGTGGGATACATATGTATGTGGGTATGGTCCTGCACATACCACATACACATGTGAAAGTCAGAGGACAACTTTCTAATCTTGATTCTCTCATTCCATCATGTGTTCTAGGGATCAGCTCAGGTATTAGGTCTTGTCCACAGGCACCATTGTGTGCTGAGTCTGGCTGGCTTCAACAATTTTATTTCTGTTTCTATAATAAAATACCCTGAAAGAAAGCTACTGGGCATAGAAAGTTTAACTCCTAGTCCCGGGTCACAGTCAGTCATAGCAGAGAAGTCAAGGTGACTTCAGACATCTGGTCACATCACCTCCACAGTGGAGCAGAGAAGTGAATGCATGCTTTGCTCTCCACTCAGCTCACCTCCTCTCCTTGCATACAGTCCAGGGCCCAAGCCCAAGGGAAAGCACCACACATTGAGATCTGGGTTAGTGTTGTAAAGACAGTGCCCCCAGACCAACCTGATCTAAACAATCCCTCCTTCAGATTCTCTTTCCAGCCAGGCAGTGGTGCACATCTTTAATCCCAGCACTCAGGAGGCAGAGGCAGGTGGATCTTTGTGAGTTCAAGGTCAATATGGTCTACAGAGTGAGTTCCAGGACAGCCAAGGCTACACAGAGGGAAAAAAAGAAAACAGCGTTCCACTACGCAGCTGAGTTCTGGTTGATTTTGAACTCAAGTTCCTCAGCCTCCTGAGTGCTAGAGTTATAGGCAAACACTCTGCCAGGCAGTAATGGTATACTCTTTTAATCCCAGCACTCAGGAAGCAGAGGCAGATGGGCCCCTGGGATTCTGAGGCTAGCCTGGACTACAGAGAGAATTCTAGGACAGCCAGGGCTACACAGAGTAACCATATCTAGAAAGACCAAACAATAATAAACAAAAACCCCAAGACAGGGTTTCCCTGTGTAACCCTGACTACTGGGACTCAGAGATCCACCAGCCTTTGACTCCAAGTGCTGAGTGGCCACCACGCCTGAACCAGTACTCAGAGGTGGCAGTTTCAAGCCCAGCAAAGTGTACACATCTGCAATCCAGCACTTGGGAGGCTGAAGCAGGAGGACCATGAGCTAGAAGGTAGCTTGGGTTACCTAGTGAGTTTGAGGCTTCTGTGGACTACATAGCAGAAGTCTCTAAAAATAAAGAATATCCTGTGTCCCAGAGCTGTAGGAGGAATGAAAAGGTTGGCTCCATGGAGAGCCTCTGTCCATGCTGTGTGCTCATTGATTGGAGTCACTGTCCTTCCACTGGGACAATCACTGATGGTCACAGAGTAAGGTGTGGCATTGTGGTGTACAGCTTAGTCACTGCCTTGGGACACAAGGCTAAGTGGGGGCTGGAAATCCCACCTGCTGCCTGCTTACCCAGCATACCCTTTGGAGCAGCTGTCTTCTCATGCCTTATGCAGAGATGGGGGCGTCCAGAGGGCACCTTGAATAACCCTTCCCCTCTGTGCAGCAGGGCAGGGAGACGCTGTTCCCACTGCCCTCCCTGTCTCCATCTCATCCCCTTTCCTCCAGTCCCGCATGGTTCGGAATGAGACCCCCTACCTCATCTGGACCACTCGTCGAGATGTGCTGGATTGTCGCTTCCTCTCCAAGGATCAGATGATAAACCATTATGCCCGTGCAGGCTCCTTCACTACAAAGGTAGGCATCCTGGGGGATCCAACCCCAGCCTGTGGGTTGGGAGCCATGCTTCCTGCTGTACTTATCAGAGAAGGATCTGCAGAGAATACAAGATGTTCCTAGGTTCATATCTAGTCCCCAAACCATATCTGACCTATGTTGACATGACAATTGTGGGCTCAGTTCCCATGAAGTCTAAAAACAGAAAAACAAATCAATAATGGTGAACAAAGGGGCCCTGGCCTGAACAGAGCATGTCCAACTTTAGATGAGAATATCAGCACAGCTGTTGTCTAAGGTTGTATAAAGGATAAAAGGTTTACCAGCATCTACTATGCCAGTGGTTCTTAAACTGTGAGGCATAAACCCTTTGGGGTCACCTGTCAGATATCCTGCATATCAGACTCATATTACAATTTATAACAGTAGCAAAATTACAGTTAGGAAGTAGCAATGAAATAAAGAGGGTTGAGAACCACTGTACTATGTCAACCTTCACACTGTGGTATGAACTATAAAGGCTTCCTGGGTGGAATAGGCTTTTATGGGTGGGAAAGGGTGGGTGAAGAGACATGGGGCCTTCTCAGCTGGGCAAATCTGGAGATGGAGATCAAGTCAGGCCTCCTAACAAGTGGGCTGGAGGTTCCAGGCAGGGTCTTCCTGGGTATCTGAACATACATGCTTTATGCAGGGGAGCGCCTTGACACTCTCTGGTCTTAGCCATCCCCTTCAGCAGCTATCTCTGTAGGTGGGCCTGTGTCTCAACCTCCGGAATCTTCCATGGTTTGATGAGGCTGATGCTGACTCCTTCTTCCCACGATGCTATCGCCTTGGAGCAGAGGATGACAAGAAAGCCTTCATAGGTAAGCGGACTCAAACCCCATGCCTGGCCCCCTCATGCTGTCTTCCCCACAATAGAAAACAACAGGTCTCCCCTCTTGCCCTCTGTACATTTTTCTCTGTAACCCCAATCCTTACCTCCCACAAATGGGTTTTCCATTCCTGAGCCTCCTAGCTTGGCCAACCTTGGCCCTGAAAAGCCCAGGGAGCCAGTCTGGAATTCCATTTGGAATCCAGATAAGTTGCAGGCTGGATCAGGTTCCATAAAAGGCTATGGGTCTCTAAGGCAAAGTAGGTTCCCTTTCTAATATGGGTTCTGAGTTCAAAATTTGGATCTGGAACAGATGACAGCTATTAAATTATGTTCTAAACCTGAGATAGAATTTAGTGCAGAGTGTGATTCTCAGGTTAGAGCAAGTATCAAAATGGACAAGGAGGGCCGTCAGTGGTGGGTCACACCTATAATCCTTAGGCAGGATTGCCACAAATTTGAGATCACCTTTGTCTACATAGTTGGCTCCAAACCAGTCAGCTTGAAACCAAAAGAACCTGTGTAAAAAGAGAGAGGGGGAGGGAGGGAGGGAGGGGGGAGGGAGGGAGGGAAGGAGGGAGGGAGGGAAACAGACACAGGCCACTATCTAGAGACAGTCTGCGCCAAGTGTGGACACACTGTGGGTATGATATTCTATAGCTGGGGTAGTAGCCAGGAGCTAGAGTGAGACAGGTCAATGAGGTTCTGGATCCAAAATGGGGCAAGCCATGGTGAGGTTCCAGAACCAGGAGAGGCCTGAAGCCTGGGGGCTGAGCAGGGTATCCCTGCCTGGGAGCAGAGGACTTCTGGCTGACAGCTGCCCGCAACGTTCTCAAGCTGGTGGTGAGGTCGGAAGGGAAGCCACACTCCATTTCCATCAAGTCAAGAGAGAAAGAGGTCCTCGGTGAGTGCTGTGGTTACCTCCACTCCCACCATTATGTGCCTGGCCATCCCCATGTTTAAGTCATATGACCAGACAGCCTTTGCCACCAACCTTTCTGTCCAGCTTCTATCTATGAAGATTGTTCACTTCTTTCCATCCAGCCATCACCTACCTACCCAGCCACCATCCATTTTCTCCACCACCGTCCCACCTGGCCACCTCTTGCCAATCACTTCAGTCACCTACCACTGCCATCCTTTCCATGTTATATCCATCTGTCCACTCCCTTCCTTTCTGCCCTTGCACAATCCCAGACACTTGTCCGTCCTCTGCTTACCGCTTGTCACCCTGCACCTGTCTACCTGTCAATTTGTTAATTGTTCAGCCTTGAATAGGCCTGATTGGCCACTTTAGAGAGGTAGGCTGAGACCACATGGCCCATCCCTACCTGTGATAACCACTTTAAATTCTCTGGGGAGACACAGAGGAACATAGCTATGTACAGATGTCCCCAAGAAACCCTGTGCCTGTACATAAGGAATATCTGGGAAGGGAGTGGGCATAGAAACACTCTGCATGCTGGTCCAACAGAATGTTTTTCCTCCCTGTTCTGCAATACTGGGGCTGCATGGCTAAGGGACTCTGGGAAGGAATGGGCAGTATTACTGGAAGGAGAAAAGTCCCTGGCCCTTCCAGAGGGACCCCTACATGCACACCTTTGATTGCTGTCATTTGACCTAGGTGGATCAAGTACCAAAGAGACTGTTATGTGCCAGGATCTGGGCCATAGGGGACCCTCTATGGCCAGAGACCCTGCACTTAAACTTCTGTGTATTGAGCTCAGGTATTGGTCAAGTTCCAGGTACATTGTAAGGTCAAGTTGTGTCAGGGGGCCCAGGAATAGAGAGCTGCTGGTAGGTACTATGGAAGGCATGCTCTTTGGGACATTTAGGCTGGAGGCTTAGTTAAGTAAGGGGTGCAGGGATAGTGGTGGCCAGGGACGAAATGCTAGAGTTGCAAGTGAATTAAGAGCAGTTTCAAGTCAGTGAGTGAGTAGCTTGTCCCAGGGTGGCTGGGGATCGAGTTCCTGCTGGGCCTCAGGTGTCTTTAGGGCAAGGTCTCAGGTAAGTGATGGGTTTCAGGTCAGCAAAGGACAATGACATGTATAACATTACCTGCTTCAAAATAGGCTGTTTACAGGTCCCTTCCATCCTTACAGAAAGCATACTGCCCAAGAAACAGGAAAAAAAGACTGTGACTGTGTCCCCAGAGTTTGTGGATGAGGCTCTAAGTGTATGCGAGGAGCATCTTAGCAGCATGGCCCACAAGGACATAGACAAGGACCCAGATGCCCCATTGTACTTCAGCCCTGAGGGTTGGTCCACCTTCCTACAGCGCTACTACCAAATAGTCCAGTAAGTGCAGAACATGGCTATGGGCATATGGGCCGGGGTTGCATATAGCACAGCCCAATCCCCCATCTTCTTTTATCCTGGATACTCCTGCTCAGGGACCCTCAGAGGTTCCCATTGGTTCCATGAGAGAATCCAATCCACTGATTTCCCACCTTAGCATAACATGGGCTCAAGGTTGTTGTCAGTAGACTTAAATTCCAGTCCTTTCTTCCCATCTCCTAAGCTCTGTGACCCTGAGGACATCACTGAGCTTTCTGAACAACTTTTTCTTAAATGCAAAATAGATTTAAAAATAGCATCCACCTTGGAGAATGGTATGCCACAGGTTAATTTGTATTGTGGGGTCAGCACGGGCTTGAGGTGTCCACTCAAAATAGGAATCTAAGGCATTTAGATTACATCCTAGAGGCCATTGGTCATTGTGTGACAGGATGCTAATTCCCATAGGAAGGAAATAGACATCCCTATTAATACTGAGTTAAACACATTGAATTGAACAAGTTTTCTTGATGTAGAATTCAGAACCTTTTAGTGTGAGCAAGAGAGTTGGGGAGGGAGAGAACAGAGGTGTTTTGGGAGCTTGCTTTGGGCAGGAGGTGCAGGCTCTGGCATGGCAGCAGGAGAATGTGGCAAGTACTTGGTGAGCACCATCAGTGTGGCTAGCATAATGCCAGGCTCCAGAGCCGAAGCTCTGCAGGGCACAGCACTTCTCACATTTACAGTAATGGGCTAGAATTCGGGACCCCAGGAATTCTAGGCAAGGACTTTACCATGTGAGCTCTACCCTAGCCCCAAAGTCCCTAGCTTTCTTTCCTTTCCTGTCCTTTTTCCTTTCCTTTCTTTTTGTTTGTTCAAGACAGGGTTTCTCTGTATAGCTCTGGCTGTCCTGGAACTTGATTTGCAGATCAGACTGATGTGAACTCAGAGATCCACCTACCTCTGCCTCCCAAGTGCTGGGATTAAAGGTGTGTGCCACAACTGCCTGTTTGTATTTTGTTTTGTGTTTTTTGTTTGTTTGTTTGTTGGAGACAGGGTTTCTCTGTGTAGCCCTGGCTGTCCTGTCCTGGAACTTGCTCTGTAGACCAGGTTGGCCTTGAACTCAGTGATTCACCTCCCTCTGCCTTTCCAAGTGCCTAGGATTAATACCACAACCACCTGGCTAGAAAGATCTTTTTATTTCCAATGTGGAGGCTATTGAGAACCCACCAAATGTAAGAATCACATAAACCTTTCAGAAAACAGATATGGCAGGTGTGGAGGCTGAGGCAGGAGGATCACTGTAAATTCCAGGCCAGCGTAATAGCAAGACAAGCAAACACACACACACACACACACACACACACACACACACACACACGTATATAAGTAGTGAGTGGCTCACTTTATCACTGCTTTATGACTTTCTCCACTGTTTTTAAACAAGCCTGAATAAAACCAGGTGGTGATGCACGCCTTTAATCCCAGTAACTCAGGAGGCAGAGGCAGGTGGATCTCTGAGATCTGGGCTAGCCTGGTCTACAGAGCAAGTTGCAGGACTATCAGGACTATACAGAGAAACCTATCTTTAAAAAAAAAAACAAAAAAAAACAGCACTCGGGAGGCAGAGATAGGATCTCTGTGAGTTCAAAACCAGCTTGGTCTACTGATTGAGTTCTAGGACAGCCAAGGAAGAAAGACAAGCCCATATGAGGGCTCAGTAGTTAAAGACTACTGTTTCAGAGATTCTGATTTAGTTCCCAGAACCCATGTCAGGCAGCTCACAACCACCTGTAACTCCAGCATTAAGGGACATATTCTAGCGCATGCATACATACTCGAGTGTACACACACACACACACACACAATTTAAAATAATAAAAATAAACAAAACCATGCCTCATCAGTATAAAGGTTAACTTCCATCAAAAACAGGTCTTATATATAAAATCATACTGAATGGACATTTTCAAATTTCCTGTACCCTTGCCACTCCCAGGTGACATTTCCCCGGGCCTCACTCTAGATTTGACTAGGCATTTACTATCTGACACAGACCACAGGAAAGCTCGTTTGGAGCCAGTGGGACCATCCCTTGGAGACTTTTGAGCCCCTCTGTCCGGCCATCCTTGTTCTTGATGCTGCTCATAAAAACAAAGCTGTCTATGGTGGGAGGTCAAGTTGTTAAAGTTAGGCCAGCACCCAGGGGAGTCTTTGTGGTCCAGGAGTCTAAATGAAGCAGCCATCTGGGACAGCGTATGATTATAGTTGAGGATACGGTCCATCCTATAGGGAACAGCCCCTCCCCCTTCCCGTGAACCCACCTGTCTAGGCCAACTCCTACCCAAGCATGCACACAGCCAACCATTCAGTCAACAGACTTGGAGAGCGCGTACCAGGTGGCAGCAGGGGTTGTGTTAGAGCCAGATACAACAGAGCAAACCGCAGGTTAAACAGCCCTGCAGGCTCCATCTGTAGCTCAGAGGAGTGTGTACTCAGCCTAGTTGGCCCTGGGTTCAACCCTCTATACCACACATCAGAAAGGCCATGGGAGAGGGCAGACAGTAACTTTATAAATTGATTTGTAGCATGGGAGGGGTGTCTGATGGGAGAAACAAGCTTTAGGCTGAGAAAGTTAAGTCCAGACGAAGAGGGGTGGGCTCAGAAAGCACCTTCGGGTGGAGCAGCCGGGCTTTTGTACACTGGCTCAGTCACTCCAACTGGTGTGAAGCCTTGGGCAGGTCCCCTAACTCTCCCAGCTTCAGTCTGCATTTCCCTAAAATTGATTGAGTAATAAATACTTCCCTAGAGGGCTGTGTGGGGGTGGGGGTGGGGGCCTGGCAGAGCACCTGGCTTAGTGAGCGCCCCCTCAGGATCTTAGGGAAGAAGGTGTGAGAAGGTAGAGTGTGGAACTGTAGTCTGCATAGCTTAGCGGTTGTTGGTGATTTGGGAATGGGCAGGCATGGCCAAAGCAGGTTGGAGATGGGAGGCTGTGTCTCCGATTGTCCTATCCTGTCATCTGGCCCAGGCCCCACCCTCCCCAAGTCCTACTGTCTCCACACAGTGAAGGAGCAGAACTGAAACACCTAGAGGCCCAGGTCCAGCGCTGTGAAGACATCCTACAGCAGCTTCAGGCAGTGGTACCCCAGATCGACATGGAGGGGGATCGAAACATCTGGATTGTGAAGCCAGGAGCCAAGTCCCGTGGCCGAGGTGGGGGAGCAAACTCTTCTCCGTTGTAAAATGGGGGTGGTGCTAGGTCCACCTGTCAGGTAAATGCAGGACGCTCCTACCACCCACATGGTGCTGCTTTGCCTCTCGCTCCCCGTTAGAGCGTTTCTGGGCCTCACTTCACTGAATTCACTGTGTGCACGAGGGCCCAGCAGCAGCCGGGCGTTTAAAGACTGCAGAAGGCCTCCCGAGAAATAGACAGAAAACTTGTGATGATGCCATTCTTTATTGAAAAAGACCTATACGTTAAAGTACAGGTTGGGTGAAGTGTCACAAAGCGAACACACTGTGTACCTCGGGTTCCAGTGCATCCAATCCCTCTGCTGGCCTCCATGGCCCCCAGGCATGCATGTGGCATACAGACATGTAAGACACATAATATAAAAACAAATAACTTAAAAAAAAACAGAAAAAAGAAAAATGCATTTGTGCCTAGGTGGAAACAAAAGCAGCATTCAAGGCCAACCCTGGCTACACGGTATGTATGAGGCCAGCCTGAACTGCCAGAGACCCTGTCATAAAATCAATAACAGGAAGAAAAGAGAGGGAGAACAAATTAGGCACAGTGGCGCAAGTCTTTAATCCCAGCACTCAGGAGGCAGAGGCAGACAAGTCTTTGTGAGTTCAAGGCCAGCCTGATGTACTGAGTGAGTTCCAGGCCAGTCAGTGCTACATGGTGAGATCCTGGAGAGAGAGAGAGAGAGAAAGAGAGGGGGAGGGGGAGAAGAAGGAGGGGGAGGAAGGAGGGAGGGGGGAAGGAGAGAGAAATGAGAAAAACAAAAAGAAGGAAAGAAAACACATATGTGAGACCCTGTAGCCAGAGTTTGTTGTAACAGAGTGAAGTGGCATTTGCTCAGCCTCACCAAAGTCCCACCACAGTCTCAGCTTCATCTCTCAGCCTTACCACACTCCATAGGAGCCTAGGAAAGCAAGGCGCAGTAGTTGTGCAACCAGGGAGCTCTGCACATGATCTGGGCACAGCAGCTGACTCCACCCTGGGCAGAGAGGGAGGTTTCAGTGTACCTTTCAGATTCCTAGTCTCTTAATTATTGGAGGAAATGATGTATGTTCATGGTCAGTGTGCACAAGAATGGTTAAAGGACAACTTACAAGGGGTCTGTTCTGGCTTTCCTGTGTAGGTTCTAAGAACTAAACGTGGTGATAAGTGCCTTTATCTACTGAGCCGTCTTGCCCTTACTTAATTTTTTCCTACTGTTTATTATGTTGTGTATATGTGCACTGTGTGTGTGCCTGCTTCCCAGGGAGGGCAGAAGAGGAAGTCAGGTCCCCGGGACTGGAGTTGTGCCATATGAATGCTGAGGTCCTCTGCAAGAACAGCAAATGCTCTTAATGTTAGGCCATCTCTCTAGCCTCCCACCCCTCAGTTACAATTGTGCCTGTACATAGCAAAACAAGGTTCATTAAACTACTAATTAGAAAAATATCTAAAGTCTTAGCTTTGCTAGAAGGAAAATGGTTCTGAGTGGAGGGCCGCCTGAAGGATTCAGCTGGACTCGTGGGGACCAGAGCTGATGATGGCATTGGTTCTCTGGCTCTTCTCCAAGCCTTGTGGTCCCTGACTACCTAGGTTCCCCCTCAGGTATTGTGTGCATGGACCACCTGGAAGAGATGCTGAAGCTGGTGGACTGCAACCCCATGCTGATGAAGGATGGCAAGTGGATCGTGCAGAAGTACATTGAGCGGCCCCTGCTCATCTTCGGCACCAAGTTTGACCTGAGACAGTGGTTCCTGGTGACTGACTGGAACCCACTCACTGTGTGGTTCTACCGAGACAGCTACATCCGCTTCTCCACACAGCCCTTCTCCCTGAAGAACCTGGACAAGTGAGCCCTCCCTCCACCTCCCCAGACTGCTTGGTCTAGTGAGGAGACAAACACAACCCTGGGCTCTGCAGGCAGGGAGGCGGGCTTTTCACCACTGCTCACCCTCAGCCCTGTGGGAGTTTGCCAAGAGGGTGGCCTTGGGATACAGAAATGAGCAAGACAAGAACTCATGCTAATCAAGGGCTTACAGCCCTACAATGAGCTTAAGTAATCATGGCTAGAAGGTGATAAGTGTTATGAAGAAAATCTAGATCTGGGTAATGGCAGACTGAGAAACTTAAAGGGGAAAGGCAACTTGTGCTTTGCTCTTGGGATGAGAGGAAACCTTGATGAGGCCTGGGTTCAAATTCTGTCTCTGCACCATCCAGGTTGTGTTCCTTTAGAGACATGAAGAGACTTAAGCCCCAGTTTCTGTAGGGGCCCAGTGGTCCCATCTGTAATCCCAGCACTTAGGAGGCTGAGTCTGAAGGATTTTGAGGACACCCTGGGCCATATAATGAAATCCCCTCTTAAGACAAAACAAGCCATGTGTGGTAGCTCCTAGCTGTAACCCTGAACTTGGGAGGCTAAGGCAGGAGCCAAAATCAAGCCAGGTACAGGAATGGATGCCTGTGACCCCAGTGCTTAGACGGTAGGGGCAGGACAGCCGGTTCACTGTTATCCTCAGCTACATAGCAAGTTTTAGTCTAGCCTGGGCAACATGAGACCATTTCAAAGAAAAAGTCCAGCCTTAGTTTCCACATCTGAAGACGGGCAGCAATACATTGCAGCTATCATCAGGCACTTCACATGCAATCAGTGCTTCTCTGTTGTGCCACAGCCATTTCTCAAACACAGTGAAGCGGCGTATTGCCATTTTAAAGAGAGCTGAGAGGGGCAAGCAGGTTAAATGATTTGCCTGAGATCTCACAGCTGGTCATTGGTGAAGCTGGGATTTGACCATCCAGCGTCATCGTCCTGTCTTATTCCTGGGTGAGCTGGGACTAGGCCCAAAGCAAGATGACTCGCCCTGGTCTTTGGTGAATAGGGATGGGGGTGCAGGGCGGGGACAGCTGCTGTGCTTCTGTCCTTCTGTCCTGTTGATCTTCCAGCAGAGGCTCATCTCAGTTGAGCTCCACCAGGTCGGCTGACCGCAGGGCTCTGCCTGCAGCCCTGAGGTTGGGCTCCAGGGCTGAGCCTGTGTCTCTGATCCACTCTAGCTCGGTGCACCTATGTAACAATTCCATCCAGAGACACCTGGAGGCCTCTTGTCACCGGCACCCGATGCTGCCCCCAGACAACATGTGGTCCAGCCAGAGGTTTCAGGCCCACCTGCAGGAGGTGGGCGCCCCAAATGCCTGGTCTAGTGTCATTGTACCCGGCATGAAGGCTGCTGTGATCCACGCCCTGCAGACCTCCCAAGACACTGTGCAGTGCCGGAAGGCCAGTTTTGAGCTCTATGGGGCCGACTTTGTGTTTGGGGAAGACTTCCGGCCCTGGTTGATTGAGATCAATGCCAGCCCCACCATGGCACCTTCCACAGCTGTCACTGCCCGCCTGTGTGCCGGTGTGCAAGCAGATACGCTGCGTGTGGTCATTGACCGGCGACTGGACCGTACCTGTGACACGGGAGCCTTTGAGCTCATCTATAAGCAGGTGAGATGTCCCAGCACGTCACACAGGCAACCCCACAGCAAAGCCCTGGCTGGGGTCTGCTGTGAAACACAGTTCAAGACCTGGGTTCCTGACCCGATGCCACACACGGTGTCTTAACACAGACACATCCCACTGGCCTGTCTTATCTGTGGAGGGTACTTTCCTCTGAGAGCCTAATTCCAAGCCTCTAGATAGTAGCCTCATTCTCTCATCTGTAAAGTAAGACTGTACCTGGTTCCTCCTTTCTGTGCTGTGAGAATGAGTGGTTTAATCTTCACGCAGAGGTTTGCTAGAGTGCCAAGCTGGAGGACACAGGACAGCTTTAGCTACTATCCTTGCCCAGTGAAGTTGATGGGAGCTCCATGAACCACAAGGCCTGCCTATCAAGAGTCAGTTAGTATTGTCTGCCATTGTTATGATTATTATTCATCTTCTTTCAAAAACAAATTTGATCTTGCTTATTTATAATTATAGAATTGTATGGTTTTTGTTTTTTGTGGGGGTTTTTTGTTTGGTTGGTTTTGGTTTTTTTGAGACAGGGTTTCTCTGGGTAGCTTTGGATCCTGTCCTGGAACTTGCTCTGTACACCAGGCTGGCCCTGAACTCACAGAGATCTGCCTGCCTCTGTCTCCCAAGTACTGGGACTAAAGGTGTGCCTGACATAGAATTGTTTTTTATTCTGCCAAAAACATTACCTTGTTTCATTGTTTTGTTTTGTTTTTTAAACAGGGTCTTGCTCTGTATAGCCTAAGCTGGCCTAGAACTTAGGCTGTTGCCCAGGCGAGCCTGAAACTCATGGCATTCCTCCTGCTTCAAGCCTTCTAAGTGCTTGGAAATACAATATCTAACCAATCCCCACTTTCCCCAGTGCTGTGGTCCCCCAGCAGTTTATGAGGATTCTGAATCCACCAATGGATGAAGTCATCCATGGGGCAAAGCCCTCATGGTCTAATTCTCTCTAGAAAGCCTAGGTTTTCTCAGTCCAGTCTAGTTGATAACTGAGATTAGCCACCACAGCTGGACATGGGCCTCCACCTTCCACCTCCCAGTATTTGGAAGGCTGAGACAGAGGATCACTTTTAGTTCAAGGGAAACTTGGGTTACACAGTGAGTTACAGGTTAGCCTGGGCTTCAGAGTAAGACCCTATTTAAAAACAACAACCATACAAACAAACCTTTAAAATAATGTTTTTAAAGGATTTCTGAATTCTGAGGAACAAACAAACCTTTAAAATAATGTTTTTAAGGGTTTCTGAATTCTGAGGACAATTTTTAAGGACTTTCAGCTAGGATTCACTGAGGTCTAGGTTTGCTGTAGGAAGGGAAAACCCTGACCACAAGGCCTGGGTAGCCTCTTGTTTCCTACAGTTCCTGGTCATCTTAGAATAATCTTTGTTAGTAATGTCATCACTAGGTGTCCGGGGTGGAATCCAGGCCTGCATGTTCAGCATGTGCAGTCCTACTGAGCTGCCCCTCCAGCCTAAAAAATGTAAAGGAGATACAGGCAGGTGTACACATACTCATGTAATCCCAGCACTGGGCTACATGGGCAGGATTGTCACAGGTTCACCGCCCGCCTGGTTTACAGAGCAAATGTCAGTTCAGCCAGGGATTTATAATGAAATCCTGTCACAAACAGTGTAGTCTTGGAAGACAGAAGAAATGGGGAAGAGGAAGTAATTTGCAGTTTAGAATAGAGAAAAATTTGTATGGACATGACAACACATGCCTGTAACCCCAACATTTAGAAGGCTGAGGTTGGAGGATCAGGAGTCCAAAGTTACCCTTGGCTGTATGTGAGCTTGAGGCCAACCTGGGCCTGCAGCTCTGCCCCACACTCTGAGTTTATCTGTTCGTCTCCTTGTGCTGTTCAGCTCGGTCTGTTCTCTGAAGGTCTGTCTCAGAACAAACAAAATTGAATAGGGCTGAGCACACACATTTTTCAAAAGTCCTTTGTCCCCCAGATATCTTTCATTGCTGATCCGGTTTTGAGTTTGAGGGCCAGTGTACAACCACAGTGGCTACAATGGTGGCTTTGACTCTCTGATCCCCTTTATCTCGGACAGCATCACTGCTTTCTTCCTGGCACTGTGACCCTTTGAAGGCCAGCCAGGCCAGCCTGCAGCACTGTCCCACATCGGCTGATCTGTTTGTCTCCTCGTGTTGTTCAGCTCCGTCTGTTTTCTGAATGCCCTGGAAACTATAAGATAGGTTAACAAGCTGATGGGGTTCAGGGTAGAGATTTTTGGCAAAAAACACTTAAGTGATACTAGGCACCTCATGTGACTGTCACAAGGCAAACCAGGAACCTCTAATTCCCCGATGCCAAATTTGACCTTGGACTAAGGTGGCTGCCACCAGAGCCACATCCTCCACTTTGCAGCTTTTTTTATTTTTCTTTATATTATTTATTGTGTTTGAGTTTGTGTATGTGTGTGGTCACGTGTGCCACAGCACACATGGAGAAGTCAAAGGATAACTTATGGGAGTTGGTTCTCGCCTCCCACCCCATGGGTCTTGGGGCTTGAACTCTGCAAATACCTTTACTCACTAAGCCGACTCAACACTGTCTCCTCCCCCCAAATTTATTACTTTGTGTATCTGTCCATTTTCCATTGGTAATAACAGAATACCATAGACACTGTAAGTTACAAAGAAAATAGTCTCAATCTATCCCATGTCTGGCTGCCCATGGCATGAAAACACTTGCATTCCAACACAGGCCAGAGGTCCCGTTAGTGTGCAGTGGGATTGAGTGCTTTTCTGCATGGTTAAGATTCTCTGCTTCTCTGGTTTCCTGATCCCTGGGCTCCTCCAGACCCCTTGATAATAGAGGGAGCCTCTTGACCAGACACCCCAGGAACTGATGCCATCCACCTCTGCCGTGTGTCAGTAGATGGTCACTGCCATCTCCCACTAGTGTCTGAGATGGCCTTGTTTTCTCTCCTGTCCACAGCCTGCTGTGGAGGTGCCCCAGTATGTGGGGATCCGGCTCCTGGTGGAGGGCTCTACCATCAAGAAGCCCATGGCAGCGGGTCATCGGCGGACAGGGGTCCGCTCATCACTCCCTCATCTGCTGGCCCAGCAAGGCTCTGGGGAAGGCAAGGACTCGGGGTCCCCTACCCACAGGTCAGCTTCTAGGAAAGATGCTGGGGCCAGGAGCCTGGGACACACTGAGAAGCCAGACTCTACGGCCACCACCTCAGTCCCCGGAAAGGGGAAGAAAGGCAAGGCAAAGAGTGCCACAGCCCTGGTCTGCCTCACCCTCCAGAACTGGGAGTCCCCCAACACCAGGGCGGGCCATGTTTTCAACAGGTCACTGTGTCTGAAACAGCCTGAGGCCTGGGGTAATACAGTGTTCCCCAAATACCCCAGTGCTCCCAAGACCATTTCTGCCCACTCTCCAAGCCCTTCCCAAGCATCTGGGCTTACCTTCCTGCCAAAAGGCCACCAGTGATAGCAAGTATGAGCACTGCTCACCAAATATCCTTAACTATACAACCATGAGTATTCCAAAGTAGTCACCCTGCCAGGCAGTTAAACCCCAGCTGGGTCCTTGAGTGTGTATCCCCAGAGCCCAGACTACTGCTGCTGCTCTAGCCAGCCTTTGCCCTCACCCTTCTCTGGGGAAAGGTGCTGCCACCGTGCCCTTCCCAATCCCTAACCAACCCCCTTAGCCCTCACAACACCCTAGTGAGGTAGGTGCTATTGTCCCCATTTTCCAGCCGAGGTAGCAGGAAGTTTAAGGACGTTGCCCGAGGTTGCACAGCTCAGAAGGGGCAGAGCTGGGATGCAGACCCAGGTCTGTTGGTCCCCCAACCCTGTGTTCTCCCACTGCCTCTGGAGGAGGAGCTGGGAGGGGCTCCATCTGCCCTCACCTCCTATCCCCCACCTCTGCATATACCCTGTGGAAAACTGGTCAGGCTGGGGCCTTACCCAGATCCTCACAGCTTCCCTTCTCCCACAGCCCCTGCCCACTTCCCTAGTCTCCATTCCAAGGCCTGGCTGCCTTCTTCCCGTGTGCTCCGACCCCAGGGCCGGGTCCTCAGACTACAGCATGGCCAACTGGTGGGCTCTAAGGCTCTGTCAGCCACAGGCAAGGCCTTGATGACTCTACCTACTGCCAAGGTTCTGATGACCTTCCCACCTCACCCTGATCTCAAGCTGGCACCCAGCATGCTGAAGCCAGGAAAGGTGGGCCTCGAGCTGTGCCTCACACCCTGGCGGGCAGTGCTGAGCAGTGGGATCGGGGCTGAAGGGCACAGACTGAGGGCAGCACCCAGACCATGCAGCGCCCCAGGGAAGGGCTTGTCTTCCCCAGAACCCTGTTCTAAGACAGAGGCCTGATCATATCTCTCTCCCTCCCCTCCTTACACCGAGGCTGCTATTTCCCTGCACCTTCGAGGCCCCCCCTTTGGAAGTGCCTCGTGGCCTCTGCCCTTTGAAGTTGGACCTCTTCCTAGCACCCACAGGAAAGTCAAGGCCAAAGGCAAGTTCAAGGCCAGACTCTGCGACAAAACCAGGGCTGAGGCATACCCCGAGAAGAGGCAGAGCCTCCCTAAACCCTTGACCCTTATTTTGACATCCCGGACACTGAGAACCATGGGGGCTAGGAGGCTAGAGAAACCCCTGCTCTGATCTCCACTGCCCCATCCTGGATTCAGCATCAAATTAAAAAAAAAGCAAGTAAAGTTATCTGGGCTTGGCTTTTGAATAATGTGAGGCAAGGCTCATAAAGAGCTGACCAGCAGGGCCTCCAGCACAGGCCACAGTCCCCACCCAGTGGTAGATATTAGCTTTCTCTGCAGGAAGACGAGTGAGTGGGGACAGAGCCTTCACTATACAGATGAGGACACTGAGTCTGAACAAGGAGACATAGCTTGCCTAAGACCATAGCAGCTGGAAGGTCAGCCATCAGGAGTGCCCTTTCCCAAAGCTAGGCTGGCAGGATAGCTTCTGATGGGCACAGAACATTATGACAAGCAATGAGCTTTCTCTAAACCTCAGCCCTTCTCCAGAGAGTATGTCTATTCCTTCCCTCAGTGAGGGCTTGGTCAAGACACCTAAAAATTGCAAGACCCAAGAAACAAGGGAAGTGTGGTATTTCCTACCTGTAGAGTTTTAGTTGCTGGTCCTCCAAAAGTGGTATCTATTTGTAGCCTGTGGACGTGTCCTGGGTGGGGCAGCATAAAGTGGAGAGTCGGGTGTTGAAATTCAATGACCCGTGTCCTCCAAAGTCAGAAGAGCTCATGCCTGCACAATGCTGTGTGCCTGTTCTCCCAGTACTCAGGAGGCAAAGGCAGGCGCATCTCTGGGTTCCAGTCAAAGCCCAGCCTCAAAAGCAAACAAACCTCCTCCTGGCCAGGAGTGCGGCAGATGCCACCTTCAGACCTGGTCACTGTTCACCTAAGCGGAGAGCACAGCCCCTGGTGAACATTTGCTTTCTCAGCAGATCTCAAAAGCAGACTTGTGAGGTAGGACTTTTATTATTTTAAATCCAGAGAGCGGCCACCTGTCCACGCCACACAGCAAGCAATCGGCCTAGCCGGGATTTATCTTAGGTTTGTAGGACTAAGGAGCCAAGGACCTTGACTGCTCAGCACCAAGTCCACTGTCCTTGAGCTGGGTCACAGCCTTCCTCTTTCCATGTTCCAATTGGGGGTCAAGCACTGTCTAGTGGTGGGAGAGCCGCAGGCACTGCAGAGTCCTTGAGAAGTAGGAGGGCAGCGGTGCCAGAAGTTCACTGGGGGGGTCCCTGGGTCTGGTGCCTGGGAGGAGGAGGCGGTGCAGGTGCAGGTGTAGGGGCATCTGGGCCACCTGGGAAGGACTCAGGCGGAGGCGTCTGAGGAGGGCTTCGTCCAGGACCTGTGGTGGGAAAGACAGCAGCCCATCTGAGTTCCAGCCACAGAGCCCCCAGCTCTGATGGACCTCCCTGGTCTGCAACTGCATTAATTCTCTCCACAGGCAGGCAGGGTTTTCTTTCCGCACAGAGCTAAATTACATTTCAGCTTCATTTGTGTTTAATGAAGCCATGTGATTAAGCCTCTGGCCAGTGGGATGTGAGTAGAAGTACACAGACCTGGCCCTCAAAGCCCCGATTCACAAAAACTTCCCTTCTGGCCAGAAAGCAATCGCCCTGGTCTCCAAGTGGCTACCTAGAACCAGGCCCACTCCTACTGTATGCCCATTTGCCGGACTTAACCCAAGAAGAAACGATGGACTTCAGGGCCTGTTAGAGGTCAGCTACCCCGCTCCTTGAGCTAATGGACAGAAGGAAGCCAAGGAAGTATGGCATTTGCATGAACCACATAGTACCACAGGGGTACAGGTGGCCCCAGAGGCCAAAACAGTCCTCCCAGTCCCCCAAATACAGAGCAGGCATGTGGGCCTGAAACCTACCTGTCTTTGGGGCTTGGTGGTCTCAGCTGGCCACAGAAAGCGCTGGCCCAGAACGGTGCCCACTCGAGAAGCATAGGTGTGGTCCCCAAGCACTGGGCAGAGCTGGAGAGCCATGTGCACCTGCAGCTGACTGGGGAATACTGAAAGATGATGGGGAGACAGTTGCTCTTCCTGACCATAAGTACTATTCCCATTCCCAGAGCCTGTGAATCTGTGGGGTGACCTCTGCCTTCATAGAGAGCATCGTGAGATCAGGACAATGACAGCTGGCAACCTACCCAGCCTGGGGATTCAACCCTATAGAACTGAAGCCCCTGCAAATAAGGATGTGTGCTGGGTGCTAGACTATGGATATGTACCTAAAGCTCTGCTTCCCTCTGAGCTCACTCTCACACCCTTGGAGTCCATCAGATGCTCTTTGGATGTTGCTAAACAACATCTTCCTCACAGGCTTCATCTCCCCTGCAGAGTACTGTTCAGACCTACCTGTCAGTGGCTGCAGCTGGACCAGAGCACAGCCACAGCCTGTGGCCATCACATGAAAATGGCTGAGGGTCCTCTTGACACCTTCTAGGATATCCTTTCGAGATGGGGATGTCACTGGGACTGCCTAGGGTACCAGTCAAGAATGACTTAGCACACACCTAGGAGCCCCATTGATCCACCCCTGCTGCCAGCTGACAGGACAGGGCCTCAGAACAGGCAGCAGCCACTTGCCTGTTAGGGGACAGAGGAACTAGCCACCCCATGTACACAGTACAGACTCCTCTGAAAGGCAAAACCTGAAAGGACTCCTCTTCTGACTCACAAGATCAATGCCGTCCATGTGTTCCAGCTTCAGAGCCACGTGGATAGTCCCCTCAGAAGGCTCAGGGATGCCATTAGTGATGGCACTGAGAAAGAGAAAGGAAGTCTCAGAGCAGCCAGCTGGGACCTTCCTTGGCCCTGACAGTCACCCCGCACCTCTCACCAGTAGGTGGCTGTGGGCCTCTGTGTTCTCCTTGAGTGAATGAAGAATTTCTGCAGGCGGCTTGCGGTCTGGGGGCAGCTGGAGAAGAGCACAAGTCCAGAGGCCTCCCTGGAAGAAGGGGACAAGTCACATAATGCCTCTTGGTCACAAAAATGAGGGTCAAATGGCTGCTCTTGCAGAGGACCAGCACTCAGCACCCACATGTGGTTCACAACTGTCCATAATTCCAGTTCCAGGAGATCTGATGCCCTCTTCTGGCCTCTTCTGGCTAAATACACATACATTAAATAAAAACAAATCTTTGGTCTTTTTAAAGGAGACTCTCAAGGTACTGGAGAGGTGAATGAGCGGTTAAGAGCACTGGTTGCTCTTCCAGAGGACCTGGGTTCAATTCCCAGCACCCACATGACAGCTCACAATTGTAACTCCAGTTCCAGCGGACATGAGATCCTCACACAGACATACATGCAGGTAAAACAATGCACATAAAAGTATGTAAGCTGGGTGGTGGTGGCACTCGTCTTTAATCCCAATGCTCAGGAGGCAGAGGCAGGTGGATCTGAGTTCAAGGCCAGACTGGTCTACAAGAGCTAGTTCCAGGACAGCTTCCAAAGCCACAAAGAAACCCTGTCTTGAAAAAAAAAAAACAAAAGGAGACCCCCCCCACCTCCCCAAAGGAACACCAGGACTACAGTCCAGACCCCCTGAGAAACAAATCTAAAACCTTTTCTCTGGCCCCCAGAGAACTCAGAGCCAAATGACCTACGAGTTACTATCACATGCCAGGCACCTGAATAGGACTCATACACAGTGAGTGTAAAATAAGTGCCTGCCACACTCCTCACCTTCCAGGTGCTCGTACAACCTGCAGCTCCCGGTGTCTGAGCCCCAGGGCCTGGCTCAGCTGTGGCAGCACTGAAAGCAAGGTCAGCTCCCCAGGTCTCCCTGAGAAGTAAGAGAAGGGGACAAGCTGACAGCACCATCCAACCAACTCCTCCCCACCAGCCTCTCCCTCCTTGCCCTACCCATACCTGTCACAGGCAGCCCCTGTGGCTTGTTCAGTGTCACCAGAGGCCCTGAAACATTCAGTAGATGTCAGCAAAAGCAGGACAGCCCATGTGCGAGCAGCCTCAGCGGTTATAAACTCCCAAGTGGACTCCAAACTGCTTCCTCCACCCCAGGGCCTTTGCACCTACTGCTCTGGGCTTTCATGCACCACGTTCGCTCCAACATATCTCCCTATAATGTGAGCCCCTCCTACAGCCCATGACTGTTTTGTTTGAGACGGGCTCAAACAGGCTGGCCTCAAACTCGTTATATAGCTGTCTGATCTTGAACGTCTGATCCTCCTTGCCTCTGTCTCCCAAGTTCTGGGATTACAGATGTGGTCACCACTCCCGGAAACAGCAGGGATTCATTATTTCTTACATCAGAATGCTGATCTCTCAAGGCAAGAGCCATATTTATCCCAGTACTGTGTAGCCTCCTTGTTGCTACATGAACTTAAGTTCAGAGAAGCTGTTAGTTCCTAAAGGCACACAGCATGCTGCTTACAGACCCGTTTGTTCTGACAGGAAAGTTCTGCTTCTGCGGGGCTCAGAATGCGGGGTGGTGGGAAGGTTTCCTATGCCTGTCTTCATGATGCTGAGGCTAGCAGTGGAAATGTAACTGCTGGCCGGGCTCCTGCAGCTACAGGGGTCTGACTCCAGGGGGTCAGAGGTTCGGGAGCCCCAGGCTCCCCTCACCTTTCTGATCCACCACAGCTGCCCTCAGCACGTCAGCCAGCTCCTCTGGGCCAAGGTTCTCTGTCCGCAGAAGCCCAGGGAAGGGCTGGTCCTCCACTGGGTCCTTGCTCTTGCTGCAACCTCGAGGTTGAGGCCGGCGCCTGAGGAAAATGACAGAAACCGGTACCTCCTCCGCCCTCCCTGCCCAGTGCAGCCTTTTCGTACAAAACCCTTAGACCTCCCGGCTCAGCTGACAGTTGAGGTCCATATGCCCACAAGACTACAGAAGGGGCAGGAGAAGCTCAGCGCGCCAACGATCTCGAGTCGGGTCACACAACACAGTTGGGATTAGAACCCATGTCCTGATCTGAATGCCTGACATGCGCCCCCCCCCCTTGTCCTAGTCTCCCTCCTACACGGAAGTGTTGTGTTATAATCACCGGGCCTCGGTGCCGAAGCCTGCAACTCTCGACCGTGCGCCAGCCCCCAGCCCGGGTCGCCAGGTGCCAGACACCCAACGCCAAACACGGAAGGCCCCCATCACCCGAGCAAGCACAGACGCATGCGTCCACCACGTGCATCCTCCGTGCGCAGATTGGTCAGGAGGACTGTCAATCAGAGCACCAAGTAGGCGGAGCTCCAAGGAAGGAAGATCCAAACTTTCCTTTGGCTGGGGAAGTAAAAGTACGGTTTCGGGCTCTGCTTTGGGAGAAATGGAGGCGCGAGGCGGGGTTATTTACTTGCGATAGATAAAGTCTCTTAGAATAGAAAGAGGCGAGCTTGCAGATTGTCGATTCAATTGTCGGGACCCTTAATCCGAAACCCATCCTTATAAAGCAGAGGGAGGTGAAGCCCCACAGCCTTCCGGCCAGGACACCCACTTGGAAACGGTCTGCAACACAAAACGTTCCAAGACTGTAGTTCAGATGGTAGAGAGATTTTCTAGAATGCACGAGTTCCTGGGTTCGATCCCCAGCACCACACGAAGACCAAGATCACAGATACAGAGGTACAGACTTGAGTTGGAGACCATCCTGGGATACGTAAGGCTCTTCCATTAAAAAAAAAAAAAAAAAAAAAAAAAATAGGCCGAGCGTGGTGGTGCTCACCTTCAGCAGAGGCCAGCCTGGTCGAGAGAGTTTCAGGACAGCCAGGACTACACAGAGAAACCCTGTCTCAAAAAAAAAAAAAAAAAAAAAAAAAAAAAGGTACGTTGTTAGTTAATTACAAAGATGGGAGGAGAGAGACCGCCGACCCAAATCATCATGGCCAAATTAATTTTAAGCTTTTTAATTCATGTACGTGGCTGCCTCCCCCTAAGGCCTGATTTGAGAGGTCAGCATTGGATGTGAGGAAGACAAGGTATTTGTTGTTGTTGTTTTGATTTTAAGAGACAGGGTTTCTCTGTGTAGCTTTGGAGCCTGCCCTGGAACTCACTCAGAAGACCAGGCTGGTCTCGAATTCACAGAGATCCTCCTGCCTCTGCCTCCCCAGTGCTGGGATTAAAGGCATGAGCCACTGGCCAAGATTTACTCATTTTATGTTTATGAGTGCTCTGTGTGCATGTATGCCTTTTTGCCAGAAGAGGGCATCAGATCTCACTATATATGCTTGTGTGCCAGCATGTGGTTGCTGAGAATTGAACTAAGGACATCTGGAATAGCAGCCAGTGCTCTTAACCGCTGTGCCATATCTACAACCTAAAAATCATTGATCTTTTTTTTCTTAAAACCAATTTTTTAAAAATATATCTGGGCATGGTGGCACACAGCATTAATCCTAGCGCTTGAGAGATAGAGGCAGGCAGATCTCTTATGAATTTAAGGCCATCCTGTTCTACCAATTCCAAGATATGCACAACACAGGAAGGACTGGTGACAAATTTGGCAAAAGAAAGAAAAAAGCAAGTGGTTCCACCTTGTCTGGCTTCACCTGGGTACTCCCGCAGCCTCCTGGGAGCTCTCCTGTGCATCTCAGAAGTGGCCTGAGCAAGGACTTGGGACAGGCCGGGCAAAGTGCACGACTATATTCCCAGCACTGCAGAGGTGGAGGCCGATGGGTCAGGAGTTCAGTCATCCTTGACTACATAAAGTCTGAGGCTAGCCTGAGCTATGTGAGATTGTCTTAAATACACATGAGTCAGTGAGATGGCTCAGCCAGAAAGGATGGCTAATACATACCTCCCAAAATTCAGAATGTGTGTTAGTGGTTTTTGATGGTTTTTATTTTTATTTACTTATTTATAGAAGGAGAGAGAGAACTAGCCAAAGGCTGGTTCCTGGCCCACTCAGCTAAGCCATTTCCCCACTTGGACCAGCGTCTGGCCCTCTGGAGGATATAGTTCCTTTACTCTTTGGAGGTCTCCCTCCCTGCCCCAAAGCAGGCTGCCCTCTCTTGCTCCCTTCCCACAGACAGCTACCTTTCATTCCAGTGGGCTCTGAGCTCCTGGAAGAACAGGAGGAGGCAAACTTTGCCTGGACTAAGGGCTCAGTGCCAGGTGGCAGCCACAGTCAGCCTCTGAACTTGTGAAACTCGACCCCAGGAGAAGAGGCCTGGGACAAACACCAGCTTACATCAGCCCCCTCTGGCTCCCTTACAGCTTTGCAGCAGGTGTGGACTGGCTGGCCCTTCAGCAATGGGAAACAGGCAAACCAGGCCTCCAGAAGGCTGAGCCCTGGAGCCAGCCTGCACTGAGCCAGCCTCCAGCCACATCCACAACTGTGTGAGGGCCCAGAATAGAAAGTGTACTTGACCTGTCCTTGGCTTCTCTTCTTCTCTCACACTTGGCTCCAGGCATGGGGCAGCCGCCAGCAGTGGCTTTCCAGACAAGCTTGAGTAACTTGGCCCTCTGTCTTAGCGTTTTCTAAATCCAAATAGGCTTTACAGGGAGGATTGTGAAATTATGTTAGCTTTGTATCTGAGAGCCAGACTGAAGCCTGGTTTCCTACAGGCCTAGTCTTTCCTGCTTAGGTCAGTTACCTGACACTAAATAATGAGGACTCCTTTCTCCAGCAGCTACCAAGATGGCTGAAGTGGAGCTTCCGCAAATTCACATACTGCAGTGTGGACCTGAACAGCTGTATGGCACCCCAGACGTAGCATCTGAACCGTGGCCTGTGGCAGCAGCAGTACTCATACTCAAACACCTGAGAAAGGCCAAGATGGAGGTGCCACCCATGGAGAAACCCGAGGTGGGGAAGACTCACCTGAGGGACACCATCTTCTTGCCTGAGATGGTGGCAAAGCCTTCAGCCAGGTGGAAATCAAACCAGAGCTGACCAACTACTACCCGGGCGAGCTCTTCATCACCTCCAAGCCTGTGAAGCATGGCCAGCCTGGTATTGGTGCCACCCACCCCTCCAGCTTCATCTCCCTCAAGTAGCTGTGGCCAATAAAGACTCGTGTTTAAAAAGAAAAATGGGGCTCACTCTGAGAAGACCTGACTCCTCCTCCTCAGAGCTCTCTGGTTTCTTTTTGCAATGCTGGGGTCACTCTGCCAGGCTAGAGACTCACCTTGCAGTTCTGAGAGTGGAAGTGCTGGGCATGAACAGGCAACTGTGTGTAAGCTGGCATAGGCATCAATAAATCATAGGCGGACCAGGACCTTTCAACCTGAAAAGTTAGTGTAAAATACAATAGTCGAGAATCAAAAGAATGGTCTGATCCACATTATAGGCAAATTTCATTCAGAAATGATGGCTATTTCATTCAGAAATATGGATATGTGGTCTGCTTAAATATCAAATATGGAAGGCCTCAAAAGTCAACAAGAGTTTTTTGTTTTTTGTTTTTTGACAGGGTTTCTCTGTGTACTTTGGAGCCTGTCCTGGGACTTGCTCCATAGACCAGGCTGGCCTCAAACTGACAGAGATCCTCCTGCCTCTGCCTCCCGAGTGCTGGGGCTAAAGGCATGTGCCACCAACACCCGGCCTCAACTGCAGATTTTTATTTTAACATTTATTTATTTATTGTGTCTCAAAATGTCAGACCTTATATGTTGGAAGGGAGAAGAGCTGGGGCTATAGCTCAGTGGACAGAGCATTTGCTTAGCATGCAGGCAGCCCTGGGTTTTGGGTTCAATCCTCAGAGTCACATAAGCTGGATGTGATGTTTCACGACTGTAATGCTAGCACTTAGAAAGTGGAAGCAAACAGGTCAGAAGTTCAAGGTTACCCTCCACTACATAACAAGTTTGGAGCCAGCCTGGGCTATATGAGATTCTGTATCTAGAAGAACAAACAGGGTGCCACTGATACAGCTCATTGCACAAAAGCAACTGATGTGCAAGCCTGGCAATCCGAGTTCAATCCTTAGAACCCAGAGTGAAACGAAAATTGTCCTCTTACCTCCACACCATAGTAATGGCAGACACACACACGCACACACACAAAGAACACAGGCAAAGATGAGGTATTGGCATAAATAATTTACTTCAGGCTCTAATACCATACATTAGTAGGGAATGAGAACAAGAGGAGGGATTGTGTGACTTCCACGGGGGACACAAATTCTATCTATTCGGCCCAGCAATGGCAAGTGAAGCCACGATTCTATCCAAGTCCAGCTTGGTGAACCGATACATTTGCTAGGTTACTCACAGGAGGGGCCTGGGTGACTCAGAATCATTTGTATTACCCCAAAGTCCCTCCGTTCCCCCGAAATCTGCATCACTGTCATCTTGGCTGTAGTTAACCTTCTACCTGTTATATACTCTAGCATCCCCCCATGTGTGCAGCTGGGGGGCAGGAGGGAGTAATGGCTGCGATTTCAGGTGAGAGGACCCCCCCCCTCCCCATGCTGGCCCTCCTTTTCTTCTAATACAAAGTGTTAACTATTTCCATACCATAACCATAGGCCTTACTGTCGCTGGCATTTTGTTAATTTTGTTGTCTTGATTCAGGTCAAAGTATTCTGGAGGCCACCATAACAATGTCTGTTGCATGATGGGCACATAACAATGTCTGTTGCATGATGAGCATGGTCAAGGCAGGAGGGGACATTAGAGAGGGAATGGCACATAGGGACAGCATGGCATGTGAAGACAAAGTGGCATACTTTGTGCCAAAGCCTGGCAGGGACAGTATTGATCCCCTAAAACTCACTGCAACAGGAAGGGAGGAACTGGGCCAGGCTAAGAAGTTCTCCCTTGACTGGCCCACCCCAGGGCTCCAGCCCTTCCTGCAATTTCCTTGGTGCTGTGCTGTGACAGAGGTGTAGGTAGGCAAGAAGCTCTGTAGCTGCCAGGCTTGTGGGTGCTTCTAGCACAGCGCAGGTCTCCAGTCACATCCTTGGCTGGGGACAGCTCCTGAGGACTTAGGTTTTCATTGCAGCATCTTCAGACAGGCAGGGAGGAAGGAGGAGGTCTTGGCTTTGGATGGCTGTTCTTCCTCCGTGGCATCCAGGAACTGCTGCATGTAATTGGAGGAGCCGAGCAGCATGTGACCTGTGGCCTGCATGCTGAAGAGGGCCCAGCGGAGCATCTCCCTGGGAGACGGCAAGGCACACAGGTTAGACGCTCTCCACGCTCTCCACCCTATCTCCCCAAATATCTTCTCCGTTTTTCTATGCTGGCCTGAAACAGCTGGCTTCAAGTTAGATTTCTTTCTTTGTTTCCCTCTTTCTTTTCTTTCTTTTCTTTTTCAGATAGACTCTTACACTGTAGCTCAGGTTACCTAGAAACTCATTATGTAGCTCAGGCTGGCTTGGAACTCACAGTAATCTCCTGCCTCAGTTTCCTGATGCTGTGGAAGCTATGTGCCACCACATCTCACTGGTTTGGTTTGGTTTTGATTTGGCTCTTTTTGAGACAGAATCTGGAGATACGGTCCATGTAGCCCGAAAGTCTGTGACCCTCCTGCCTTGTCCTCCCAAGTGCTAGGAATACAGACATGCCCCACCCATACTGGGCTCAAGTTAGCTTTCCTTCCTAGGAAGATCTAAGTATTACTAAAGTGAAATGATGAAAATACTTCCAGTACTGACAGGAACTGGGGACCAGGCTCACAGCCAGCCATCCCCATATATATAGTCCTGCCTCTACTCTTGTGACAACTTTTCCGGAACCCCTTGCTTTTTCTCATGTTTACCTTGAGTTCTCAAAACAAAGCTTTTCATTTTCTTATTGATACTTTGTTTTATTCTTTTCTTTTCTATGGTGCTGGGGATGGAACCCAGGGCTTTATTTGTGCATGAGCAGCTGACCTGCCACAGAGAGATGCCCCCATCCCCATATTCTTTAAACTACTCTGGGCCAGCCAGATTAACTTACACAACACATGTCTACCCTTTGTAACACTGTTTCCTAAGCTTTATAGTATTTCCAGGTCAGTTCTCAGAATGCTGGCCACAAGACTCTCATGCCTGATATTATCATATACTAAGCATAGAACTTGGACCAGACAGGGCTGAGCACTGATTCACAGTGGTTTGTGTGTGTTTTTAAAACTATCATATTCTAAGGATGGGGGATGTAGCTAATTTAGTAGAGTGCTTGCCTTTCGTGAACAAAGCCCTGGGTTTGATCCCTAGCACCACAATAACCCAGTGTGGTAACATAGACAATAATATAGGACTGTGAACCTAAGATCCAGCACTATGGAGGTAGAAGCAGGTGGATCAGAAGTTCAAAGTCACCCTTGGCTACATAGAAAGTTTGAGACCAGCCTGAAACACATGAAACTCTGCCTAAGGAAGGAAGGAAGAAAGAAAGGAAGGAAGGAAGGAAGGAAGGAAGGAAGGAAGGAAGGAAAGAAGGAAGAAAGGAAGGAAGGAAGAAAGAAAGAAAGAAAGAAAGAAAGAAAGGAAGGAAGGAAGGAAGGAAGAAAAGAAGGAAGAAAGGAAGGAAGGAAGAAAGAAAGAAAGGAAGGAAGGAAGGAAAGAAGGAAGAAAGGAAGGAAGGAAGAAAGGAAGGAAGGAAGGAAGGAAGAAAGGAAGGAAGGAAGGAAGGAAGAAAGGAAGGAAGGAAGAAAGGAAGGAAGGAAGGAAGGAAGGAAGACCTTAAAAACCTTTAACTGTTCTGGCTCTGAGGTTCTGAGCTCCAGCTTTGTGACACATAAAATGGGTTATGAGTTTGAAACTAATGTAAGCATTTAACATGTGGTCTGATGGACAGAGACATGCAGCCAAGAGCTGCTGGCTGAGTGCAAGTTCTCCCACAGCTATTTACAAGGGCTCGGTGAGGGTCACTAGGAGTTGCTGGTCTTAAGAACAATAAGGAAGAGAAGACACAAGAAAGAGAAATATTGCTGGGCAGTGCTGGCTCATGCCTTTAATCCCAGCAATGGGGAGGCAGAGGCAGGCAGATCTCTGTGAGTTCAAAGACATCCTGGTCTTCAGAGCCAGTACCAGGACAGCCAAAGCTCTTACACAGAGAAACCCTATCTCAAAAAAGGAAAAACAAACAAACAAAAAGAAACACTCCTGCCTAGTGTTAACCTTGTCTTCGGGGCCATTGAGATGACTCAGTAAAGGTACTTGTGGCTGCCAACCCCAATAACCCAAGGTATCTCTCAGGGACCACACTCAGCCCGCACAGAAGCTCAGGGCCAACGAGCTCAGATACACACATAAATATAATAAATGTAATCTTGTACAGAAGGATAACCTGCCTTCTCATGCCATGGCAGGCATGTACTCATACACATACACAATTAAATACATAAATTTTTTTAAAAAATTAACCTTCATTCAATATATGAATTTATGTTTTGGGTGGGTTCAAGGGGAGTAGAAACACACTTAGAATCATAAGAAGTTCACATAAAACCTATCTCAGGATGGAGAGGTGGCCTGGTGGTTAAAAGCATGTACTTCTATTGTAGGGGACTCAATAGGCTCCTAGCATCCATGACAGGAGGCTCTCACAGCCATCTGTGATACCAGCTCCAGGGGATCAGATGCCTGTGGCCTGCGCACAAACTCTCCCTGACACACACATGCTAAATATAAAATATTTAAAAACTGAACTAAAAAAGTTAGATGTGGTAATCATCTTTAAACCTGGCACTTGGGAGACAGAGGCACGGAGATCTCTATGAGTTCAAGACCAGCCTGGTCTACAAAGCTAGTTCCAGGACAGCTACGGTTACAAAGTGATATTCTGTCTCAAAAAAGCATATGTATGTATGTATGTATGCATTTTCTTAATTTAGTGGCCTGAGGTGATGTCATACTGCCATGAGGACCTGAAAACCCTTGTAAAGCTGGGGGTGGTCGTCTGTATCTGTAATCCCAGCTTTCCTCTTGTGGTGGGACACAGAGACAAGAGACTTCCCTGAAGCTTTCAGGCCAGCAAGCCTGGCATATACGACAGAAAAACAACAAAGAGACCCTGCTTCAAACACGGTGGAAGATGAGCCCGGCACTTTAGGTTGTCCTCTGACTTCTAAATGCATGCTGTGGTACATGGGTGCCCTACTCATACACATAATACACACACATAGAGCGATAAACACTGGCCGGGCAGTGGTGGTGCAGGCCTTTAATCCCAGCACTCTGGGGGCAGGGGCAGTTGGATCTCTGAGTTCAAGGCCAGCTTGGTCTATAGAGTGAGTTTCAAGATAGCCAAGCCAACACAGAGGAATAAAAAAAAAAAAAAAGAAAAGAAAGAAAGAAAAGAAAAAGAAAAAGAAAAAAGAAAAGAAAGAAAAAAAGATATAAAGGCTGGAAATATAATATATATATTAGGGCTAGAAGTATAACTTAATGGTGCTTGTCTAGCATGTATGAATGTCCTGGTTCAATCCTCAGCATTGAAAGCATGTGTGTGTGTCTCTTTGTGGTACTAGGGAATTGGATACAGGGCCTTAGGCAAGTGCTCTACCATTGAACTACAGCCTCGGCTTTCTTCTCTTTTTTTAAAGTTTATTTACTTTATGTATATGAGTACTCTATCTGCATGTATGACTTTATGCTAGAAGAGGGCATCAGATCTCACTATAGATGACTGTGAGCCACCATGTGGTTGCTGGGAATTGAACTCAGAACCTCAGGAACAGCAGTCAATGCTCTAAACCGCTGAGCCATCTCTCCAGCCTCCTCAGATTTCTTTTTACTTTTTTACTTTTCAACATCATCTCACTAAGTTGCCCAAGTTAGCCTTGAACTTACCCTGTACCCAGGCAAGCCTCTAACTTGCCATCCTCCTGTGTCAACTTCCTGAGCAGCTGGGATTACAAGGCTTGTGCCACCATGCATGACTTTACATATGTTTCATGCAGTGCCTTCAAAGTTATTTCTCAAATTGGAGAACTGAGGTTTGAGTCTAGCCAGCCAGTCTTAAAAAGGAATGCAAATAAGGCCTATTCTACAAATGAGTGAAACTTGAAAACAGGATTCTTTGGGGAAAGCAGTCATGAACAGACAAACACTGTTTGATCCGATTTCTATCAAGTCTCTAGGCTAGATCAATGCAGGAACAGAAAGTAGAGTAAAGGTTAGCAGGGCCTCAGGAGAGAGCTGAGAACTATTATTTATGGAGTACAACTTTGCTGCCCGGTGGAAATGTTCTGGAAACCAAGGCGATGCTTACACAACATGGTTAGTTACTTCATGCTGCCCAGCAAGTCACTTAAAGTGGCCACAACAAAAAAATGTTAACACAGTCTTTTTGAAGGACTCGTTGTGAGCTCTAGCTAGAATTTGGAACTTGATATGTAGACCAGGTTAGTCTAAAATTCACAGAGATCTACCTGCCTCTGCTTCCTGAATGCTGGCTGAGATTAAGAGAGTGCACTACCACACCTGACCCTTAGTACATTTTTTAAAAGTCACAGCAACACCACAAACACCACTAAGTCACTCAGTTAACCACAGTTTGACATCACCTTTTTTTTTTTTTTTTTTTTTTTTTTTTAGTTTTTCAAGACAGGGTTTCTCTATGTAACAGCTCTAGCTACTCTGGAACTTGCTCAGTAAACCAGGCTGGTCCTGAACTCACAGAGGCTCACCTGCCTCAGCCTCCTGAGTGCTGGGACTAAAGAGGTGACTCCTGGCCTTTTTATTTTTATTTTTTCCATGATAGGTAAGTGTGTGTGTGTGGGGGGGGGGGGGGGTGTATGCACCTGAGTGCAGTGCCCACAGAGATCAGAAGAGGGCGACATATCCTCTAGAGTTGCAACATGTGGTTGTGAGCTAGCTGCAGTTGGGGCTCTTTTTGTCCTTGAACTCCTGATTCTCCACCTCCAAAGTTACATTATAGTTACATTCTCACTTATAAAAAACGTTGGCTGTGGAAATAGCTCAGGCTATGACTCTGTGCTTAGCATGTGTGCAGCACTGGGTTCTATCCCCAGCACACAAAAGAAAGTTCACTGGGCAGTGACTGTGTGAAATTTACTTTGGGGGTGAAATGGACATTGCTATACTAAGAAGTAATCAATTTCTGCACACCCTAATGCAAATCAAGTCACCTAGATAGGCCCCTTCACAGATGTGGCTGTCATTCTTTGTTAGCCCCAGTGCCAACCCAGGCCCCGAGACAGCTTAGCTTTGGGAAGACAGGTAGGACCTCTGGTTAGCTAGTTTCACACCCGGTCCCCAGGTGTCCCAATCCACTCACTTCACGATGCGCTTGGCCCGGTAGCAGTGCAGGTCATAGGAAAGCGAGTATGTGTCATAGAGGGTCGCCTTCACGTTCAGGCAGCCGATAAAGTCCTGAGGGTTCAGCTTGTATAGGTCGAAGGTTACCCTGGCCACATCAATCTTCTTTGTTGGCTTCTGGGAAAGGGATAGCTGTGGTCTCTTCTTGCGCTGCAAGACACACCCATGTTAGCTCGCCTCCGGGACTACTCCCACGCCCTCGACACTTACCCCGGAGGGCAGGGTGGGGGTGGGGGGCTGTCACCTGTTCTGATGGGGGTTTCCACTTCTGCCCCTTCTGCAGGACCATGAACACGATATCTCTTGCTAAGGCTTGGAAGTATTCTTCTGTCTCGACAATCGTGCCGTCTTCCTCCAGCACAAGGGAGAAAGGCTTGTCTTTAAGCTTCAAGATGTCCTGGGCCTGGAAAAGAAGGTTGGTGACATTTCTGCCATCCCGATGTAGACAGAGTTGAGGGACGAAGACCCACGGTAAAGCACCTCAGCTGCCAGAGGGACAGCAAGTGAGCTACCATCCATCCCTGCAATGGACTGACTGTTACTGTGGGGGCCCACTCAAGGCTGTGTCTCAGTACTTCCTAGTCCCAAGAAACAGTGCAGTCTAATAGAACGGGAGTCAAATGTGAGGTCTTTTTTAGTGATATATAAATTACATACCATAAGTTTCTCTTTTTCTGGGGGTCAGGGGCGATATTAGGAGTCAAATCTTAGACCTCAGGCATACTGGGCAAACTGCAACATTGAACTATATCCCCAGCCTCCTTTGTACCTTTGTTTGAAGACAGGGTCTTTGAAGTTGTTTAGGTTGGCCTGGAACTCAGTGTGTAGTACCGGCAGACCTCAGTCTTCTGTTTAGACCTTCTTGCCTCAGCCTCCCAAGTAACTTGGATCACAGGCCTAAACCACCAGACCCAGTCAAACTTTATTTTGGTGGTGGTGGTTTTTTGTTTCTTTTGCTTTAAGACAGGGTCTCACTATGTAGCCATGGCTGGTCTCGAACTCACAGAGATCCACCTGCCTCTGCCTCCCAAGTGCTGGGATTAAAGGCATGTTGTTATGGAATAATCTTTTTGTACACGTAAAGATGTATTTTTGCCAAGATGCCTTCTGATTGTTTAATAAAAGAACTGACTGGCCAGTAGCTAGGCAGGAGGTACAGGCGGGAAAGAAAGACACAGAGGACTCTGGGAAGAAGGGCAGTCTTGGGAGTCACAAGCAGATGCAGAGAGAGGCAAGATGAACATGCTGTGTTGAAAGAAGGTACCACTATGTGGCAGAAGGTAGATAATAAAAGGAAGTTATATGCGCTAGCTAAAAACAACTCTAAGCTTATCAGCCAAGCATTTATAGTTAATAATGAGTCTTTGTGTGGTTATTTAGGAACTGGCTGTCGGGACAGAAGAGTCTGCCTACAGCATGTACCACCATACCTGGCCACGATTTTAAATTTTTGTCTTTAATTATGTGTGTGTGTGTGTGTATGTATGTGGGTGGGATTGTGCATCTTCCTAGTGTCTATCTATGTCATGCTCTGGAGCTACAGTTAGTTACAGGTGATTGTGAGCTACCCAGTGTGGGTTCTGGGAACTGAACCCGGGTTATTTACGTGAGCAACGCATGCTGTTAACATCTGGATGGTGACCAGTCGAGCCCCAAACTAAACTAATTAAAAGAATACAGTTTGGGGACTAGAGAGATGGCTCAGTGGTTAAGACCCAGGTTCAATTCTCAGTACCCACATAGCAGCTCACAACCATCTGTAACTCTAGTCTCAGGGGATCTGACACCTTCACACCAATACACACAAAGTAAGTTTAAATGAAAAAAAAAGTATATATATATATATATATATATATATATATATATATATATACACACACACACACACATATGTACACACACACATATATGTGTATATATAAGATACATTTCAGTCAAGAATGATGGATGGTATACACTGGTAATCCTAATATTTAGAAGGTAGGGACAGAGGGATTTCAGCAAGTTCAAGGCTAGCCTGGTCTGTACATGAAGATGGCAGCCAGCCAGGACTGCATACCAAGACCCTGTCCCCAGAAAATAAAAGGGAGGGGGTGGAGAAAGAAAGAAGAATATCCAATGCTGGGTTGATAACTGTTCTCTTGACTGAGTCTGGGGTAATTTGACCACCAGTAAACAACCTGCTAATATCATTATATCCCATTAAAATATGAATGTCTGGTGCTCCAGGGTAGAGGCACACACCTTTAGTCCCAGCACTTGGGAAACTGAGTTCAAGGCCAGCCTGCTCTACTTAGTGAGTTCCAGGATAGCCAGGGATACAAAGAAACACTGTCTTGAACAACCACCCCCTGCAAATATGAATGTCTGGATGTCTTTTGGTATCAATAAATTAGTAAATTTAAAGTGTGAGGCAGAATTGTGTTGTGCCTGCATGTGTGTCATGCCCAGCACATGCTCTCAGTGCCCTTGGAGGCCACAAGAGCATCAGATGCCCTGAAACTTGGCCATGTGAGGGCTGAGAACTGAACCTCTGTCCTCTGAAAGTACTTTTAACCACTGCCCCAACAACTTATTTGTAATCTTGTTCCTGTCAAACAGGTCATTCAAAACTGAGGGACAGGAAATAAAATTACTGGCTTGTCATCTTAAAAGCCAGCTAGATGCCAGGCAGTGGTGGCGCATGCCTTTGATCCCAGCACTCAGGAGGCAGAGGCAGGTGGATCTCTGTGAGTTCAAGACCAGCCTGTCTATAAGAGCTAGTTCCAGGACAGCCTCCAAAGCCACAGAGAAACCCTGTCTTGATAAAACAAACAAACAAACAAACAAACAAAAACAAAAAACAAAACCAAAAAGACAGTTAAATGGCTCAGCAGGTAAGGGTATATGCAGGGCAAACTCTAACATTTGAGTTCAACACTTGGAGCCCACAGTAGAAGGAGAAAACTGACTCCCGAAAGTTGCCCCGTGACCTCCACATGTACCCTGTGGCATGGGCAATGCCAGTACTCACACACACTTCATACATGTACAGCAATAATTTTAAACTATAAAATGGAACTGTCCAGGTCTGCAGGACACTCAGCAGTGCTCCAACAGAGCCTCAAGATGAGCGTTGCTGGGGGTCTTGTTATGTAGCCCTAGTTGAGCAGGAACTCCCTATGTAGAGACCAGGCTGACCTCAAACGGTGGTCCTCCTGCTTCTTCGTGCCCCACCATACTCAGCCTTAGTTTTAATTTCTTTTGAGACATACTCGAGTATCCTGGGACTCAACTATGTATCCCAGGCTGGCCTCAAATCTGAGATCTTCCTATCCCAGTCTCCGAAGTCCTGGGCTCCCAGGTACGAGCCACCATGCCTGGCTCATTTCTCAAGCGTAAGAGATACTGGGGAAAGGGAATGCAGTGCAAGAGAATAACCACCCACCCACTGTTAGTGTGTGAGATGGCAAGGTACTGCCCTTCTGTCCCTTGACCAAGTCACTTATCATATACACAGCTCTCCAGGCAGGAATGCCAACCCTCCAACACTGACACCAAAACCTTCCAGTGCTGACACCAAAAAGAACCTTTCACCGCTTAAGAACATGCTGCGTGCCCATGTGCACAGACTTCAGGCCCATCCAGAGACTGAAGCCGCTGGCAGAGTAAACTCTCAGCCAAGGCCTGAGCCTATGCAGGGTACAAGCAGATCCTTACCTTGCACAGGAGGTCCTCCAGGCTGTGAGCCATGATGCCTTTGCGAACCTTCCGATCTGCCGTGCTAACTCGACAGGGCCTTGCCCTGGGGACCTCCCGGCTGGGCTTAGACACCAGCTGTTGGGTCACCACTGCTGTGCTCACTGCTATATGCCTGGGGACAACAGTTTGAATATCAGATGACCTGCCTACTGCTATCAGGTCTGCCCACACCTGCCTGCTGAGTTAAGGTGTGACTCTTCCTTCCAACCAATCATGGCTGCTCCCACGCCTTTCACAAGGTCCATCAGAAGATACAGCTCCAATTTGGATGGACAGGGAAATCAGCGGGAATCTTGCTTAAGTCAGACTCATTTCAGTGCCTCTGAGTGGAGCCTAGGGGACTGCTAACAAGTCCCCAAGCCATGTCAGTGTGGCTGGCTCTTGGACCAGCCACAGTTCCCCCAAGGATGGCTCTAATTTTATGGCCTTGTTCACCTTGCCTGAAGAGCGGAGAAATGGAGCTGGTGTGTTTGTGTGTGTGTGTATGTGTGTTGTGTGTGTACCTCTGTGTGCGTGCCTCTGTGTGTGTGTGTATATAAAGCAGCCTGTAGAATATGTGGGGATTCTGAGGTACACAGGTTAGAAAGAAAGGAATGGAGAGAGTCTGGGTCTCAGTTCAAATTCTAAGTTTATCTCTGCTACGGATGTGCTGGGTGAAAGCATACCCAGCCTGTGACTCAGTTTCCTCATCTGTTGCCTGGGTTTAGTAGTGCCCAGAGAAGGAATGGGGCTCCTGGGAGATCAGGAATGAAGGCACCCAGTGCTGAGCCTGGCCCTTTCTATTCCAGATGTGACAGGAACTGTGGTGGTGGCAGAGAGAGCATAGGATGGGACCTCCTGAGTCATCTGAGAGGGCTTATTGTAGGATTTGTTTGTTTTGTTTTAATGGGGGTCTTGCTTATTTGCTTGTTTTTGAGACAGCTTCTTGATGTGTAGACCTGGTTGACTGGAACTAATTTCCTCTTCTTTCTCTCTCTGTCTCTTTCTGTGTCTCTGTATTGTTTTGTGTCCGTCTCTCTCTGTGTGTGGACCTGGAACTTTCTATGTCCTCAAACTCACCAAGATCCTCATGCCTCTGCTCCCCAAAGCATATATGTACCACCATGCCTGGCCATATCTGTTCCAGCTAGACACCCACATGACTTTTTTCTTTTAAGATAGGATGGCCTATGTAGCCCTGACTGACCTGGAACTTGCCGTGCCCACTACAGGCTGGCCTTGCACTCAAAAAGATCTGCCCGTGTCTGCCTCCTGAGTGCTGAGATTCAAAGCATATGCCATCACATCCAGCTCCTACATGGTTTTTATACCCATTAAAGTTTCCAAAGTTCTAACAGAAGGCTCCCCAGGTCCCCCCTTCCTTCCTGTCCCCAGCTCTCCTTACCTGGACAGTGACTTGGGGTACAGAAGGCTGAGAGACTTCATAGCATAGTCCATCCTTGTCAGCTGGATTGTGTTGGACCTGATTGGGAGGCAGTAACCTCTGTGGTTAGAGTGGGAAGGGAGGGAGCGGTCCCTCTCTTTCTTTCTTTGATCCAGCGGATCCCAGCCCCCACACAGCAACCCTCTGCCCCAGTTCCCTGAATCCATACCAACCACACCGAGTCATGGCTACCCCTCCCCCCATTTCACAGCTGCTCCCAGCCCCAGCACAACTCACTCCATGTTTCTCTGCCCCAAGCTCTGGTTACACTGAGCTGAGGAGCCTAAGTCAAGGCTGAAGAGGCCCTCACTGATTTGTCCCTGTCCCTGGGGGCAGAGTCCGAGTTATGCTGGCAGGAGGTGAGTCACAGCCATGAGAGACCTGAAAGTCACCTATTGTCCAGAAACTCCACCGGCAGCCAGACCTTGGAGAGCCTGCTCTAACCACTGGCCCTTGAGCAATAAACCCCCCCTGAGGCTTAGAACTGGCCAGGAGAACTTTCTGTGATGTTAGAGACTGTCTAGGTTTGTGCTCTCCAATACCATAGTTGTTACCCACACTCAGCCCTTGGCACCATGACTAATGTGACAAAGGAGCTGATACCAAACTTCTATTGAGCCTTAACTGATTTAGTTAGATAACTAACTACTGTGTTTTGTGACTCGGGTACCCGGCTGGGCCTTACAGCTGTAGCGGGGTAATCCTAGGCCCTGTGCTGGTCCCTGCCTTTCCTCCTATGTCGCTGTTCTCTGGTTCTTGCCTGCAAGTCCCTGCACAGGCAGTCTCTTCTACCTGCAATGCTTGGCTCAAACTCAGAGCTCAAGCCCAGGCTCCCTGCTGCCAACCCAGGAAAGCCTTTTCTGATGGCTCACAGATTGACTCCTGCACCCTGACCTGCCCTGTCCATTTCTGCTGCAGCTTTCTGGTCTCCACTGTCCCTATTTCTAGCCGGTAGCACAGGGAGCTAGTGTGAACACCAGTAGTGGGCAGGTACGGAGAACTGCCTCCTCGGTCAGCGAAAACATTCTTCCCTTCTGATAACTCGGGATCTCCGGCAGTTGAGTCAACCTGACAGTTGGATTCCCCTCATCCCCACTTAACGCTACCCAAGCTCTCTTGTTTCACCCATTTCTTATACCCCACCCCGCACACAGCTCCACCAACCCCACCACACCTGCTCTGTGGTAGCCAAACACCCCAGCTCTTCTCCCCCCCCTCACCTCCTAGCCTCCTGGCAATACTTCCTGGCCAGGCACAGCCCAAGTCTCCCTCCATTTTATTTCCATCTCGTGGGAAGCCACTCCCCTGGCCCCCAGCCCCAGCTGGGGGAAAGAGCATAGGGAGTGAGTTTGAAACTCTCCCCTAGGGATTTCAAGCCAGACTGACTTCCAGATAGCCCCGAAAGGGGGAAAAAGGCATGTTTCGAAAGCTCTAGAAGGAAGAGGCACTGCCCAGGACATGGTACCAGGCAAGAGGGCACAGAAAGCAACAGACATGGGTTGTGGTCTGAGTTCCCCCTCACACACACACACACCAGCTGTTTGTGTTCACATAAGTTGCCTTCTGTCAGACCTGGATTTTCTCCTGTGCATAAGGATTAATGCTCCTGTTGAAGCCAGGAATGGTGGCTCAGAGCTGTAATCTCAACACTTGGTAGACCAAGGCATAAAGAGGGCCCAAGAGTTTGAAGCTAGCCTGGGCTATAGAGTTAGGTCCTGTCTTAAAAACAAAATATAGCCAGGCGGTGGTGGCACACACCATTAATCCCAGCACTTTTGAGGCAGAGGCAGGCAGATCTCTATGAGTTCAAGGCCAACGTGGTCTACAAAGTGAGTTCCAGGACAGACAGAGAAATCCTGTCTTGAAAAATCAAAACAAACAAACAAAAACCAAAAATATATACATAATGAAAACTTTTGGCACTTAGGTGCTCAATAGATACAAGTGTTTGTCATTGATAAAATATTATGTGTAATAAATAGAAGCAGATATTAGGATATGATGAAATATGTAATATTGAAACAAAATATCTTGCTAGGAGTGGTAGCTCATGCCTATAATTCTTACAATCCTATCCAGCACTTGGGAAGCAAGGCAGGAAGACTGCTGTGGATGAGACCAGCCTGGGCTACAGAGAGTTTATAGGCCAGCCTGGGCTACAGAGTGACAACCTGGCAAGAAAAGCGGGTGGGAAATCACAAATCTTAGGTATAGTGAACTACAGGACTCAATAGACAGAGGCAGGAGGATCATCTCCAATTCAAGAAAAGCCCGAGCTATAAAGCCTTCAAAATAAAAAGAGTATAAAAATCAATGATTTATTGCTATAAACACTGCAACTAAGAAAAATTAAAATAAAGCCAGCAAGATGACCCAGTGAGTGAGGGTACTTGTCAAACCTGACAGCTTGAATTTAATCCCCAGGACCCACATAGTAGAAAGACCTGACTCTTCATCTCATAGATTGTCCTTCCATGAACCAACTTTCTCTCTCTCTCTCTCTCTCTCTCTCTCTCTCTCTCTCTCTCTCTCAACTCAATAAATAAAAATTTCTCCATCAAAACCTCTAGGAAAAGCATTCACATTACACCTAGCATTGGAGAGATGTCTCAGTGGTTAAGAGCACTGGCTTTTCTTCCAGAGGATCCAGGTTCTATTACCTGCAATTCACAATAACTCCTGCTCCAGGGGATCTGACGCCCTCTTCAGTCCTCTGTGGGCATTGCATGCATTGGTACAAAGACATAAATGCAGCAAACACTGTACACATAAAATAAAAATAAATCTTCAAGAAGTCTAACAACCAGAGAGACAAAAGGAAATTTATTCAGTGTGGCTACACCAGAAAATGTGAGAGGATCAGTCTCTGCAGCCTTGTTTTTGGGGTGTGGACCAGTCTCTGCAGCCTTGTTTTTGGGGTGTGGATAGTAGCTCTAGGATTTCACAGGAAAAGAACAAAGAATGGGACAATGAGACAGGTAGTACATGCCTTTAATCCCAGTACTTGGGAGGCAGAGGCAGGGGAATCTCCGTGGGTTCAAGGACAACACGAATGACCTGGTGGATCCCAGGCTAACCAAAGCTACAACATGAGACACTGCCTCAAAAATTAAAACAAAAATGGGGAACAATATATATGCACAACTAAGCAGCTTATTCCATTCTGCCCAAACCATTCTAATCAGCTGCTACCTCCAGTCTGGAGTAAGGTTCCTTTGATTGCTAGAGAGAGGACTACCTCTCAGGCTGGCTGTTCCTGGCTCTTACAACAAGCTGCAAAGGTCAGAGCAGAGGGGCCAAATTAGAACGAGGATTATGTCTTTTTTCAGGTTTAGAACAACCACTGGAGGCTTCTAGACACTGCAGGATGTGGCAAAAAATTTATTACTGTCAACCTATAATGTCCCTATCAGTCTTTTTTATATCTGTTTTATTTTTTAAAAGAATTATTTTATGTGTAAGAATGTTTGCATGTATGTTCACTGAATGCATGCAGTGCCTGTGGAGGCCAGAAGAGGGCGACAGATCCCCTGAAACCAGAGTTACAAGGGGTTGTGAATTGCTGTATGGTGCTGAGAACTGAGCTTCCTTCCTGTACTAGAGCATAGAGCAGCACATGTTGTTAACCACTGAGCCGTCCCTCCAGCCCTCCCCCCACCCCTTTTTATGTGTGTGTACTTAAGTGTGTATGTATGTGGGCCTGTGAGCATGTATGGAGGTCCGAGGACAGTTTGCAGGAGTTGGTTCTCTCCTTCCACCCGTGGGTCCTAGGGATAAAACCTAGGTTGGTAGCATGTACCTGTACCTGCAAAGCCATCTCCTGGGCTTTGCCCAATACATTTCTTACTTACCCCTGGTATCTTCATTCTTAAAGGGAAAGGACAGAGCTACAGGTACAATGAGTGAAAATTGGCCTTTAATTACCAGCCTTTAAGATGAGTACTTAAATTCTTCTTCGAACCCTTTTTTAAAAAGACAGTGTTTCTTTGCTAGTTCTGGAATTTGATTTGTAGACCAGGCTGGCCTGAAATAAAGATCCACCTGCTTCTGCCTTCCAGGGTGCTGGGACGAAAGACATGTGCCACAACACTTGGTTAAGATTAGTACTTTTTAAATGCCTACCACATTTACAGACACAGCTGATTGGGAAGCTGATTCAAACCTTAAGATACTAAACGGGTAGAGGTGTCGATACAACATGAAGACAGAGATGTCCAGCTTCTCTTTCCCTTAGTCACATGGCAGGCCTCTGCAGGTCTAGTGAGGACTTGCTGGCTCTTTTGCTATGGCATTTTTTAGAGTTAAGCCAATCTCTGGAAGAGGCAACATTCATTCATTGATCACTTGCAGTGTGATGGTCTGATAATCCAGCCGAAAGCAAGATAGCTTTAGGCCACACCTGGAGGAGTTGGGCCAGAGACCAAGTGGAAGCTGGATTGCTGATGTACATTTCTCATCCTGATCCCCTGGGGGCTTCAGCCTGAGCCACACAGCGCTGGAGGTCCCGACACAAAAAAAAAAAAAAAAAATGTTCTTGCTGCCTGTTGGTGCTTTAGTCCCAGAACTCAGGGGGCATGGCCAGCCTAGTCTACAGAGGAAGTTCCAGGACAGCCAATGCTACATAGAGAGACCATGTCTGGAAAAACAAAAACAAAACAAACAAACAAACAAAAAAAAAGATCTCAAGATCTCACAAAAACAGGAACGTTTTTTGTTTGATGTTTCATCTTGTTTGTTTTCTAATAATGTACTGGGAAGAAGAAAAAAATAAAATAAAATAATGCAGTTGGGCATGGTGGCTTAGACTTGGGATCCCAGAACTTGAGAGGTAGAGGCAAGGTGATTGCTTTGAGCTTAAGGTCCCTCTACCCTGCATAGTGAGTTGCAAGTTAGTGTGGACTATAGAGTAAGACCTGACTTTCAAATAGCACAAGGACCATCAAAATGGCTCAGTGGGTCCTTACAAACTTGATGACCTGAGTTCAATCCTTGAGACCTACATAATGGAAAGAACTGACTCCCTTGAGTGAGTCATCTTCTGACCATCACATATACTGTGTGTGTTTGTGTGTGTGTGTGTTTGTGTGTGTGTGTGTGTGTGTGTGTGTGTGTGTGTGTGTGTGTGTGTGTACAGGATTAAAAAAAAAAACCCGGGCAAACATGAACCAAACTAATGTGGTATGATAACCAATGTCTGGAGAACTAACAGGTCTGTGAACACAGAGAGGTAGAGAAGATACTCTAATGTCCTCAGGGGAATAGGGGAAACCATCAGAGCATAAAGCTACAGCCTGTTATTCTCTCACTTGGGAAGTAGGGGAGGTAGGAGGATCAGGAGTAAGTGAGTTCAGGGCTAGCCTGGGTTACATGAGACTCTGTCTCAAAAAAAAAAAAAAAAAAAGGAAACATGGTGCAACAGATTTGAGATTGAAACAAAAATAGCTCAATCCTCAGGCAGACAGCAGAGTCAGGGGAAAGTCCAAGGAAGTTCTAGGCAAAGGGTCAGGCCCCTCCCTTCTACATTCACGCCCCAAACATCTATTAAACATTCCATGTGTATTTGATGTTTCTGGGCTGAGGATGACTCATGGAGGCTGACACACTGAGTTGATCACAGGAAGCACAGAAAGGAAAAAAAAAAAGCAAAGAAAACATGCCTACTGCAGTGGAATGCCTGCCTGAGGGTTCTTCACAGTGCTTTGGAGAAGACCCTTTGTGTCTCACTGAAATTCATCTCTCAAGAAACGCTCCTCGAATGTTTATACACTGGCAGGCACTTTGAGCTGCAGGGACACAGAGATCTCAGTTCTGGTCCCTGCCTTTGAAATTCACAATTGCTGCACTCCAGAGAACTGGAGTTTGGTTCTCAGCACCCACTTAAGGAGGCCCATGATCATTGGTAACTCCAGCTCAACCTCTTCTGGCTTCCACAAGTACCCACACACGTATCGTATCCCCTTACTCTCTCTCTCTCTCTCTCTCTCTCTCTCTCTCTCACACACACACACACACACACACACACACACACCTATATTCTTCATGCTAACCTTGCGACACTATGAGCAAAATAAGAACCAAGAAGCCAGGCACGTGCCTTAGCCCCAACATTTGAGAGGCTACAGAGAATCAAACAGGACTGAGGCCACTTGGACAATTGTCTTTGAATATATGAAATGATATTATCACAGACATAGAATTGCAATTTAAACCAGGTGCATGATCCCCTCTCTCCCCACAAAAATAGTGGGCTGGAGAAATGGCTCAGGATCTAGATTGTTTTGTTTTGTTGAAACAGGGTCACACTATGTAGCTCTGGCTGTCTGGGAATTCACTATGCAGGCCAGGTATGTATGTCTGTCCACCAGATGCATGCCTGGTGTTAGAGGCTGCCAGAAGTGAGCATCAGATCTCTGCAACTGGAGTTGTAGGTGGTTGTGAGTTGCCATGTGGGTGATGGGAATTGTACTTGGGTCCTCTGCAAGAACAACCAGTGTCATTAACTGCTGGGCTGTGACTCTAACCCCTGCTTTTAAGGAATTTGCAGTTTTGTTTGAATTACATGTCGGAAAAGTTTTCCAGTAAGAAACACCATCCTTGCTATTTCTTCCTGCAGCTTTTCAGCAATATTTTAACTCAAAAGTCTTTCATAGCAGCTCTCAAGCCGCTGGATTGCTTTTGCTTCTGTTACTGACATAGACTTCATCTTGATCCCCTCCATACAGTAACTAGATGTGTGTATATAAATGACAGATAAGATGATGGATGGATGGATGGATAGATACATAATAGACAGGATAGTAGATAATGATAGGTATCTCTTCTTGCCTAGGCTGACTTCTAACTCATGCTTCAGCTTCCTAAGTGATGTGATTACAGGCATACACTATTATGCTCAGCAGAACCATTTGTTTGCCTTTTAAAAATTAATTTAAAACTTTTTGTGTATGGGTGTTTGGCCTACATGTAGGTCTGTACACTACATATGTGCAGTACTCATCTATACCAGAAGAGGGTGCCAGAGACTCTGGAATTGGAGTTTCAGTCCATGGTGAGCTGTCATGTGGGTCTTAATTACTAAACCCCAGACGGTTGAAGGGTTCAGTAACTAAGGGCACTTGTTCTTGCAGAGGTCTCAGTTTGGATTCCCAGAGCCCACATGGTAGCTCAGAACAAGAAGTCAGAATTCAGAGGATTTGACACCTCTCCTGGCCTCACCCGGTACCAGGCATGCTTCTGGTATGCAGTCATATACACACCCTACATGGTGACGAGCACTCTGAGTTCTAGGCTGGTCTGTTTAGTGAACACCACTAAACACCGCTTTTTTTAAAGACACAGTCCCACATAGCCTAGTCTGGCCTCTTAACCGAGAACGAACTTCTCATCCTCCTGCCTCTACCTTTCAAGTGATGAGATTACAAACGCTCACCACCATCTTTGTTCCAGCTGGCCCTCAAGGCCCACTACGGATAGATGCTCTGTGCCGCCTCAGCCTTTGGGGGTCGCCTCTTGCTTGGCACTGCACTTTCGGGAATATGGATGTCTTTGCTCTGGACATTTACCCCAAGGTTGCATGGGGCTGTAAGAAGTGAAAGTGTGTCTGGCATTGGTGGCACATGCCTTTAATCCCAGCATTGGGGAAGCAGAGGCAGGCGAATCTATATGAGTTCAAGGCCAGCCTAGACTACAGAGGGAGTTCCAGGACAGCCAGGGCTGTTACAGAGAAACTCTGTCTCAAAAGACAAAACAAATAAACAAAAAAAGTGTAAGTGCGCCACCAGACATCGGGCAATTGGTCAAAATGCCAAGTCTGGAGAGGCATGGGCTTTAAGACTATAATCACACCTTGGGGAACTGAAGCAAAAACAAAAACAAAAACTGTCAAGAGTTCAAGGCCATCCTGAAACACACGAGATTTTGTCCCAAGAATAAGAACTTAGGGTCTAGAGAGATGGCTCGGTGGTTAAGAGCCCAGAGGACCTGGGTTTGCATCCCAGCCTTCACATAGTAGCTAACAATAGTCTATCTTTCATCCTATTCCATTACAAGAAACAAACGGGGTGCACATATATACATACAGATAAAACACCTATACACTATCATTATCATCATCATCATTATTTTTCTGTGGCTTTGGAGACTATCCTGTCACTTGCTCTGTAGACCAGGCTGGCCTCCAACTCATAGAGATTAAAGGTGTGCGCCACCACCGCCCAGCCGAAACAATTGATTTTTAAAATGTCTTATAATCAAGTAAAAGTGCCGATTCTAGGGACTAAATTAATTGCTCAGTCCGCCCTACTCTAGGAGAGGTAAGGACGGCTAGAAACACCAAGGACGCATGCGCAGTGGAGAAACCACCGAGTCGGTCCTCCCGGGATAGAGAGGCCGGAAGTTCTCGCGGAGCTGCACGCCGAGTAGTGGAAGCGTACTGAGACTGCAAGAAAGGGGTCTGCTCGGGGCTCTGCTTGGTAGGTGAGCAGAGGGCCGGCGTGAGCGGCCTGGGGTTCGGTTCTGCACGATGGCGTCTCGGGCAGGCCCACGAGCGGCCGGCACCGACGGCAGCGACTTTCAGCACCGGGAGCGCGTCGCCATGCACTACCAGATGAGGTATGAGGTGAGCCAGGAGCACCGAGGCCTTCCCCGGGAGGAGCCAGCGGGTCCCGGGGAGCGACGCTAGCGATCCTCACGGTGTCGCTCCCCCAGCCAGCTGTCGTGTACCAGCGAGTCCCCGGCTCCGGCGACCGCCTCGGGTCCGTTTACAGGCCGGGAAGGCCGTGGCCCGCCTAGGGCTGCCTGTGCTTTGAGGGGATCTAGCCTGCAGAGGCTCATAGATCGATGCCTGGCCCCTCCGAATGACCTTGGAAACTTCATTTTTTCTTTTCCAAATCGAGGTCCTGGTGTCTAGAGCTCAAGCTGGCCTCGATCTCACGGCCTTCCCTCCTCAGCCTCCCGAGTATGCACCTGGTCTGAAAACTACTTAACTTTTTTAAAGAAAGCCGTGTGTGTGTGTGTGTGTGTGTGTGTGTGTGTGTGTGTGTGTGTGTGTGAGAGAGAGAGAGAGAGAGAGAGAGAGAGAATTTGTGCACACGAGAGCAGATGCTTGCAGAGTTCAGTAAAGGTTGTTGGGTTTCTTGGAGCTGGAGTTACAGACGGGTTTAAACCCACCCGAGTGTTCCAGGCTACCCTCCAGGAGCAGCAAGTGTTCTTAACCACTGAGCCATCTCTCTCTCTAGCCGCCAGGCCGGTTATTTCTAACGGAGCCTCAGTTCCCTCATCTTCAGAGGGAAAAAAAAAACTCATACTTTTTAGGTTTTGGTGAGGAATTAGCAAGTCATTAATGTAAAGGTGTAACATAAGAAATACCATGTGATAGCTGCTAAATTGTGGGGCTCTTTGGATGTGTGTGAATGGTAAAAGGTGTCCCTGTCCCAACTGGAGTTTCAGGAGTGTGTACATGTAAGGAGGTCTTTCTACATTCCTTTATTGCTTTGATAAATCCTCCTAGCCACCTATCCATCCTGCATTGCATCATGTACTGAGGACCTAACAGTGAGCAAAAACAGATCTAGTGTTTGCTTTCAGATTATATTTTCAATAAAGGTTTTGTTTTGGTTTTCTTTTTTCTTCTTTTTTTTTTCTTGTTTGTTTTGTTTGTTTTTCAAGACAGGTTTCTCTGTGTAGCCATGTCTATCCTGGAACTCACTGTGTAGACCAGGCTGGCCTCGAACTCACAGAGATCTGCCTGCCTCTGTCTCCCAAGTGCTGGGACTAAAGGTGTGTGACACCACTGCCAGGCTGTTATTTTTACATTCTTAAGGATTAGGGGAACCAGAAATGGTAAACACTCAGGGCTGTCTCATCAGAGGGAGAGATGTATAACCTGTTTTCTACCCTGAAGGCTCGGAGCATGCATGTAATCTTTGGGCTGTGTGACTGAGGCCAGACCAGATCCTCCCCTAGACCTTTATCATGAGCTTGTCAATCTATAGATGCCATCTTTGGTTGGTTGGTTTTGGTTTTTTGGAGACAATGGTTTCTTTGTAGCCCCTGGCAGTCTTGGAACTTCCTCTGTAGACCAGACTATAAATCAGAGATCCACCTGCCTCTTCGTCTCAAGTGCTAGGATTAAAGGTGTGCATCACTACCACCCTGTAGACCCTATCTTTAGGAAGATGTCACATGTCACACTTTTCAGTTTTGATGTAGTCACATCTTAAGCTTTATTGTGTACACGAGAATATGTTAATTATCACCAGGAAAGTTTTCATCAAATTGTGCTGTGCTTTAACAAGCCTAAAGTAAAATACTTGGTCAGATTCCTGAAGTTTGAACCAACACCAGGTACTGAGTTGAATTGAACTGAGCTACCTTGCCTCCTGCAGATTGTTAACTCAGCTGGCTGTGGTGGTTGAAGGGACCACCACATTGGGTCAGCTGTTAAGAGCACTTGCTGTTCTTGGAGAGGGTCTAAATTTAGTTCCCAGCACTGAGTTTAGGAGGCTCACAACCAACCCCCTGTAAGTCCAGTCCCAGGGGTTCCGATGCCTTCTGGCTTCCTGACAGCACAGGTGTGCATGTGGTGCACACATATACACATTAGATAAATTTTTAAAAAGAAAGAAAAGCCAACCTGGATCCTGCCTTCAAGGAGCTTGAGTGCCAGAAATGATTTCTTTTTTTCTTTTCTCTCTGCCTCCCACATTTCCTACAACAAATTAATGTTTTCCTTTAAATCCGTTGAATTCTTCAACTGTTCTTTGCCTCTTTCTGTACAGAAGGATGACAAGCCCTTTGGACCCTTCTTCCTCAACTTTAGGCCCTGCCTAATGGATGTCTCATAATCCAAACTCTTGTTTGCATGCATGCCTAGAGCAGAAACCTTGCTGGTGATGGTGTGAAAAGGATACGATTGAGGCCTGACGGGGTTAGGACTAAGAGGTGTGCTTCCTTCACCTGGGAACTGTAGCTGGAGAAATGTGGGGAGCCTGAACTGTTGTCCTTGTTGCTATACCTTCCCCTAACTGTCTTTGTTTGTGTGGTATGAAGCCATCTTTCTAACCACAGCTCAGAATTCTTGTCATGGCTTGATGAGATAGTGTCTTGGTTTGTTGTCCAGGTCACCTCCAATTGGAGATCTTCTGCCTCAACCTCCCAGGTGCCCTTACTGTTCTTCAGTCTTGAAGTCTACACATTCATGGTCTTTGAATCTGTTACTTCCTCTCCCATGTGTCTTGGGGCTTGAATACCTGACACAAATCCTTAAATGCTTATTCGTCTGTGCCTGTGTGTTTTCCTCTGCATAGAAGTCCACCTCCACTCATCCCAGAACCTCTGTTGAAATAGCTCTCTCCTCTGGTTAACCTCTGGCTTTCCGTCTCATGCTAATTGTTTCCTCCCTGGGATGTTGGATATCTTGGGTTTATATGTATTTGCTTGAGCTCAGTACTTCATTTCCCCAGCCTCTGTCAGAGGCTGTGTCACTTAGATTGTATCTATGTGTCCAGTACAGGTGCCTGGTAGTCCAAACAATGTAAGTGAAAATGGCTTCTCCCTCTGCTCTGCCTTACAGTGTGACGCTCAAGTGTGAGATCAAGAAGCTGATCTACGTACATCTGGTCATATGGCTGCTGTTGGTTGCCAAGATGAGTGTGGGACACCTGAGGCTCTTGTCACATGACCAGGTGGCTATGCCCTATCAGTGGGAATATCCGTATTTGTTGAGCATTGTGCCCTCTCTCTTGGGCCTTCTCTCCTTCCCTCGAAACAACATTAGCTACCTGGTGCTCTCCATGATCAGCATGGGGCTCTTCTCCATCGCTCCCCTCATTTATGGCAGCATGGAGATGTTCCCTGCGGCACAGCAACTGTACCGCCATGGCAAGGCCTACCGGTTTATATTTGGTTTTTCCGCTGTCTCCGTCATGTACCTGGTGTTGATACTGGCAGTCCAAGTTCATGCCTGGCAACTGTACTACAGCAAGAAACTCTTAGACTCTTGGTTCACCAGCACACAGGAGAAGAAACGTAAATGAGGCCCGCCTGACAGACAGACAGCATGAAGGGAGCTGTTCAGAATCTCCGTAGACTGTGGCGTCTGTGATGCTGACATCTAGTGCACACTAGGCTCAAATTTTGGCCTTGAGTTCTCTGTTACCATCTGCTGAGGTGACAAAGTTGTAGTGTTTAATTTATTCTTGACTAGCTACAACTGGGTGACCAATGGCTGTGGAACTCTTCAGCTGGGTTGAAGTTGAGGCCTTCCAGACTGAGCCTTACCCTTGCCTTCTCTTGATCAAATTCCCTACTTCCATTCTTGCCTCTTCACTACCAGTACTAAATGAGATCTGGAATAAATCAGTACAGAAATTCTACTTCAATCTGTAGGTCATGGGGCAGGCAACATTTGGGAAGCTGCTCTCCCTACAGACTGCTCTGTTTACTGCAAACCATTTTAATTACAAAAGAACCTCAATAAAGTTAAGACTGTCCTGTGCTTTGTGTTTGAGATTTGATTGAATTTCAAAGTTGTATTGCTTTAGAGGACGTAGACATTATGAGAAGAACAGATGCTTCCTGGGGAACATGGGGCTGGTACTGGAGGAGAGACAGCATGAGGAGCCTAAGTCAGCTGCAGTCCTCTAGCTCTTGGGTGAGACCAACCCTGGGACTGGGGTCGCGGGAGGAATGGCTCAGGGGTTAAGAGTACTGACAGAGGACACAGGTTCAGTTCTCAGCACCAACATGGTGGCATAAAGCCATTTGTGACTACTGTCCCAGGGAGTTTGATGCCCTCTTCTTGCCTCCAGTGCACTAGGCAGACATGAGGTACAAAAACAAACATGCAAGCAAAACACTCAGAAAAGAAAGGGTGTTTTGTTGTTTTTAAAACATGGGCTCTCAATGTAGCTCTGGATGTCCTGGAACTCACTCTGTAGACCAGTCTGGGCTCAAACTCACAGAGATCTTCCTGCTTTTGCCTACCAAGTACAGAGATTAAAGATATGTGTCACCACACCCAGCAATATATATTTGGCCAGGCATTTAATCTCCACCTGTAAAGCAGGTGGGTTATAAGCTCCTTCCCCCCCCCTTTTTTTTTTTTTTTTGCTTGTTTAAGACAGGGTTTCTCTGTAGCTCTGGCGGTCCTGGAACTTGCTTTGTAGACCAGACTGGAATCAAACTCAAATCCACCCAACTCTGCCTCTCAAGTGCTGGGATTAAAGGTGTGTGTCGCCACTGCCCAGCTGGATTATGAGCTTTCTATTTGGTTATTTATGTTTATTATTTAGACTTTTATGTGTCTAAAACTGTATAATAGTATGGAAAAGAATTTGCTAGTTGGGGCTGTTGTTTTCTAGTAACTGGCAAGTAGCCCTGAGTCAAAATAAGAAGAAAGGGGTTTGAGTTCTTTTTCCATTTTAGTTTCTGTCCATGGTCTTGTGTGCAAAAGAAGATGCTAACCCTATGAAAGCCAGAAAAAGAAAAAGGTGAGATTCCGGTGTTGCCGCTAGGGGCATACCACCAGTGACTTCCTTCCAGTCAGCCCCTCCTAAAGCTTCTTCCACCTCCAAAAATGCCAAGGACTGGCAACTAGAGGACATGGGCCTTTGGGGAAAGATAGCAAGGAGCTTCCAGGCTCGGGGGAATGTGCAGTGAACATAATGTCTAATTGTGTGAGAGACCCACAGCTAAGATACAGTCACCTAGAAGTCTTTAAATAGGACAGGAAAGGTGTGTGTCCCTTTGAACTGGACTTTATTATTCCTAGATGATGCCCAGATCTCTAAGTGCAGAGTTGTAATTCTTTTGTTCTGGAAATGTGTTGCTTCTACAGTCAGCAGAGCTAATTCCTCCAGATGTCCTACTGATCATTTCTTCTTGGGGGGGGGGGTTTCAAGACAGGGTTTTTCTGTGTAGCCCCTGGCTGTTCTGGAACTCAGAGATCTGCTTGCTGTGTGCTGGGACAAATGGCATGCACCACAATGCCCAGCTCCTACTGATCATTTCAAAGATAACTTCTTGTGCCTCAAGCCTATTGCTGTTCCTACTTCCTGTGTTGACATGAGCACAGCTCTGCACCATACACCCCTCAAGTTTAAGTCCATCCCGCACTCATAGTGCCTATTCAGTAAACCTATGGATGCCCTGATAAGTTCCCTGTCTTCTCAGTTTAACACTAAAACTTTCCCTACTTACGGAGAGGCTTCTCAGTGGTGAAGTATTCTAGCATGCACCAAGGCCTAGGTTTGATTTTCTAGCTCCAATAAATAAAAACAAACCTTTTCTACTCTTTTTTCCCCCCTCTGCTTTTTGTTTTGTTTTTCAAGGATTTCTCTGTGTAGCTTTGGATCCTGTCCTGGAACTCAAAGAGATCCGCCTGCCTCTTCATCAAGGCATGCACCACCACCGCCCAGCACCTTTTCTACTCTTACATTTCTTTACTAATCTTTAAGATGACACTTATATGAAAATTCTGGAGTCTTCCAATTCCTCACTTTGAAGAACAACTTTGTCTGGTTGTTTTCATTTTATTCCTTTATCATTATTTTCTTATAAGACTTAACCCAGAATGACCTTAAGGTTGAGATGACTTTGAACTCCTGATACTTTGTCTCTTCTTCCTAAGTGCTGGGATCACAGGCATGCATCATCACACCTGGCTTACATTACTTGTTTTTGTTTTTGTTTTTTTCCCTACAGACCAAGCCTTGACCGTCATTTTTAAAAGCTGCATATTTATTTTGCTTTCTGACTCTGTGGTGATGCTGTCAACACTTTGACAACAGTTTTCTCCTCAATAAGGAAAGCCCGCTTGATGCTGTCAGGGACACACTTGGCACACGCGGAGCTACCACAGGCCCTGCTGACATGCTTTATCTTAGACAGTATCATAAGGACTTGGGTCTCACAGCATGAACCCTCCAAGTCTGCCTGGGCATACACTGCATGCGGATTTATGCTCTTTCCCAGCCTTCTTAGTAAAAAGGTAAACAATCCTGTTGCCAGGGGTTTGAGACAGCCTAGTTTTGTTATAGGAAAGCCTATGATGGTATGTCAAATGATGAGCCATTCTGAGTGCCTCTAAGTACCAATCCTGGAAGAGGAAATCCTGCCCACCCCCTGAAAAAAAAAAACCAAAAACAAAAAACAGCCAGGCTGCATGTTGCATGCATGCCTTTGATCCCAGCACTCAGGAGGCAAGTTCCAGGAGAGCCTCCAAAATTACAGAGATACCCTATCTCAACAGCCCCCACAAAAAAAAAAAAAAAAAAAAACACAAAACAAACAAACAAAAACCTGTTTGTAAATTATTAGTCAAAGAGCTAAAACCTATTTTGGGCCATTGGATTGGCATTTTCATACAGGATTTGAATACTTTGAAAACTCATTATTAGTCAACAATTTTGAAACATTGTCATGCATCAGTTTTTGTTAGCTTTGTGCTTGGAAGTCTGCTTTTCTAGCCTTTTTCTATCACTTTTTTTCCCCTCATGGTTTTGGTGTTCACAAACTAGTCCTCTTGATTTAGTGGGGGAAAAATGCTGTTTGGGTTAGAAAGTTCAGAAGGATATGGTGGTACATGTCTGCAATCCCAACCTTTGGAAGGTTGAGGCAGGGACAATACTGAATTCGAGCCTGATATATATATAATGAATATCTCAAAAATATCTAAAAAAACAAGACTGGAGTTAAAATATCAATCACAGGACTAAGATCAACCCTGCCTGTTCTCTCATAGGTTGCTTTAACAATCCAATAGGCAAAGTATTATAAAGGCATTCTAAATTTTTAAATTTTTTTTTTTTTTGTTTTTGTTTTTGTTTTTGGAGACGCATTTTCTCTGTGTAACAGCCCTGATTGTCCTGGAACTCACTCTAGACCAGGCTGGCATCAAACTCACAGAGATACTCTGTGACAAACTCTGTCTCCCAAGTGGTGGGATTAAAAGTGTGTGCCACCACACCTAGTATAAATTAAAATTATTTTTTCTATGCATAGGTGTTTTGCCAGCATGCATGTTTGTACAGCACATGTGAACATGGTGCCTAAAAAAGCCAGAAGAGTGCATCTGATCCCATGGGACTGAAGTTAGAAAAGAGCTGCCATGTGGGTGCTGAGAATTAGACCCAAATCTTCTAGAAGAGCAGCCAGTGCTCTTAACCACTGCAGCATCCCTCTGGCTCTTGCAAAGGCATTTTATGGAGTCTGTAATACCATATGGATGTCAAAAGCTCTGGTGATCTTTGCAGCAAGACAGGAGAGTGAAGGCGCTGGAGAGACTTAAGGGATGATCTAGACCCCAAGAAAGGCTTGTGTGCTGTAAGCAATGATTATTAGGCTGAGATTCTAGCCAGGGAGTTTACTATTTATTGTTTGATTTATTACATTTTATTGCTATCCTAGGAATTAAATAGGGTCTTATAATTACTAGGCAAGTGCTCTCTTAACTGAGCCACATCCTTATATCCCGCCCGCTTACTATAGTTCAGCTTGTTCTTAAACTCAGCAATCCTGCCTCCGTAGTGCTGGGATTATGGCTGTTTCCACTCCCAGAGGAGCCTGTTTTTTATATGTTGCATGGGCATTGCAGGTCTCTTCCATTGCTGTGAGGCTGAAATAAATGTGGACGAACTGTGTTGTACATAGAGGTTTACATATGAATATACCTTTCTTTGAAATACAGTGTTGTGCTTGCCTCTCAAATTGGGAGAGTCTACCTGTTTTTAAGAATAAATCTCTTTCCTATTTTCCAAGAATAATTTCCTTTCCTCTTTTCCTCTTCTCTCCTTTCCCCTCCTTTTGAGAGGGTCTCTTTATAGAATCCTCCTGCCTCTGTCTCCTAAATACTATGTAGGTGTCTATCACTATCCCTGCCTAGCTAAGAATGACTTCTAGAATGCTGGGGGGTTGATTTCACATTCTTGGTCCATATTATCCTGACTGGTATGTTCAAGGTGCCCTGACAGTAGGTACAGAGCCAGCAGACCTCAGGAATTGACCATTACAGCTGCTATCATAGCCTGTCCAGAGTCCATGCATTGGGAAGACTGTGGCAAGAAAAACAGCCGCCAGAGGGCACCCCTCGTATACTCTTAAGCTGCATGCTTCGGGGCTTGCCAGAGCCTCCTGAGCTCCCTGCTTGGTCCTCAAATAAAGGTCCTTAGAGCATCAAGTCTTGGTCAACCAAGATTCTGACACCTTTGGAGAGTACAAAGCTTTTATGTTGACGCCTCTGTTGCCTCCCCCCCCCCCCCCGCCCCCGTTGCCTCCTGTTCTAGCCATCTAATTTCTTACTCTCCCAGTTGACAGTTGCCAATCTCCGTTCTCCTGGAACTGTGCCCACCTGCCACTAACTGGGATAAGACTCTTTCCCATTTTTTTGTTCTTTCCTACCCTACCTCTCCCTTTCCACGGCCTCATGAAAATCCCGACTGTTCTCAGGCTCACTGTTGAGCTCCCAGTCCTCCTGCCCCTACCTCCCTAATACAGGGATTACAAATTTATGCCACCACATTCCACTTTCTGATTTCTTTCCTTACATCTCCACTCTGCCAGCTTTATCACATTGCTAAATCTAAAACTTTCTGTGCAAAATGAGATCCAGAAACCCCCAGCTCCCCATAATGTGTTCTGACAGGAGGAACAGCTGAGGTGGTATGTGCTCTGCCGCCACGTTTCTTTGCTGTGTGTGTTTTTTGAAAAGTCTCAGTCTTCTTGAGTGTTTCCTTTCTAGAACTGGACATTAGTCTAGCCTCCAGGGTTGTGATGCTAGTAACACCAGCTAAAGAGAGCAATGGGCATTTTTGAAAGCCAGGTAGTTCAGCAAATACTGATTTCATCCCTTCCCTTTTCTAACAGACTCCAGCTACAGCAAATATGTAAACCAGCAAGACAAAACAAAACAAAACAAAAAAACAAAAAACAACAAAAACTGCAGACCTCTTCTTCCCACTTTTTCTTTGTCTTTGTTTGTTTGACAGTGTGTCACTATGTAGCCCTGTAACTCTCTATGTAGACCAGGCTGGCCTCCAACTCAAATTCCCAGCCATCTACCTGTCTCTGCTTCTGGAGTGCTGGGGTTAACATCACTGTGCCTGGCCTCCCTAATTCCTTGTCTTCTTTTCTCCTTCTTTACTCCTTGCCCCTCCATTCCTCTCCCTCCCCTTTATCTTTATTTGTTTATAGTCATTTCTTTTCTGCTTCTTCTGCCACACTTTAACAATCATCAGGACACAACTAACCAAATGCTCTCTCTTGAGAATCAGGTCAGAAGATCCAGGAGTCAAGAAAGACAAGTGTAAAATAGAGCTCACACGCTGCCAGCATTGGAAAACTCGTGGTGGCACTGAGGGATTGCTCAGAGAATAAGAACACTCACATGGTGGCTCACAACCATTTGTAACTCCAGTTCCAGACAATTCGGGATTTCCTTCTGATCGCTAGAGGCACCCAGCATATATACATACATGCATACATACATACATTCAGGTAAAACATTCATATTCATTTAAAAAATAATACGCCTTAAGAATTAAAAAAGAAAAAATTAATGTGTCAAAACCTCCAAGAGGTAGAATAGGAGGAAAGCTCTTGATGTTATGCTTAGTCTGGCTAGACCACCTCTTCTGTTCCCTGGATCTCACTGACTTGACTCTAGAGGTTGGCTCTGTACAAGGCAGCACTGTCAGCAGATCCTGTTCATTCAAAGAGGAAGGCGAAGCCAAGAGACTACAGGTAACAGCGGCTTGGGAGGGCTCAGCGCAGGTGCAGCTCCTTGGGAGGGCTCAGCGCAGGTGCAACTCCTTGGGCTACAGACTTTGACCTTTCCCCTCTGCTTCCTTATTTCTCTCCTCATGAAATTAAACAAATAATTCTCACTTATCTGCCCCACAAAGTGTTTAAAGGGATCAAATATTGCTGTTGCTTTGTGAACTGGAAGTAGATAAGCTACTTAGATGAAATGTATCACGACTGACGTTCACTCAGCTATGGAGAGCCGGCTCCCTGACAGGCACTGCTAGGTGATGGGGAAGATCAAATGAGTCTCTCCCTCTCTCTTTTCTCAGCACTAGGATTGTACCCCGGCCTTGCATACACTAAGCAAGTGCTCTGCCACTGAGTTGATCCATTTTTACTTCCTTTTAAAAATATTGTTTATGAGCCAGGTGGTGGTGGCTCACGCCTTTAATCCCAGCACTTGAGAGGCCTCTGCCTGTGATCCCTGTGACTTCAAGGCCAGCCTGGTCTGTAGAGTGAGTTCCAGGACAGCCAGGGCTACACAGTGAAACTGTGTCTCAAAAACAAAACAAAAACAACAGAATTTATGAATGCAAAAGCAAGAAGATTCTTTACGGTCATAGGTAGACTGGGGATTTCAGATGTGGGCCAGCAGATTTAGGAATGGCCAAAAGAGGGCTGTGGTCTTGCTTCTGAAGGGTGGTCCAGACTGAATTGCAGAAGGACAAAATGTTGGAGCTAGGATGTAGCTCCGTTGATAGAGTGTGTGCATGCCTAGCACAAAATCCTGGATTCAGTCTCCAGCACTGAAGAAACTGGATGTGGTGGTTCATGCCAGTAATCTCAGCACTTGGGAAGTGGAGGGAGGAGGATCAGGAGTTTAAGGATGTCCTTGGGCTACATAGAGAATTTGAGGCCAGCCTATGATACATGAGAACCTGTCTTGATAATAATGGGGCTGGAGAGATGGCTCAGTGTGTAGGTGTTTGCTGCATAAGCAGGAGAACCTGCATTCTGGTCCCCAGCACCAGCACAAAACCAGGCCATGGCAGAATATACCTGTAGCTCCAGTACTGAGTAGAGGAGACAGGTGGACCCTGGGGCTTACCTCCCCACCAACCTAGCTGAAACAGCAACCTCTAGGTTCACTGAGAGAGCCTGTCTCAAAACAAGGTAGAGATACATCAGGAAGACACCCTGGTGTCAGCTCTGGCCTCCACATGAGCCTGCATGGTCAAGCACACCTTCCCACCCAAGCCTACAACACACACACACACACACACACACACCTAAAATTTTTAAAATTAATTTAAAAAGAAGAGATAATAACAATACCAAGATGCACTGAGCCAGTGGACATGCTCCTAACTGTCCTTCCATTGTGGGCTGAGGTAACTCAAGTGTTCCATGAAGCTGTGAGATGATAGGGAGGGTCCCCACAAAGCCTGGAGCCTTGTCAGCCTTTTTCCTGCACCGGAAACCACAGGAAACCAGGTCAGTGTGTGGGGCTGCTCCCTCTGCTCCAGAGCTCAGCTGTCACTTCTGGGGCTTCCTGAACAAGCTGTACTAGTGAGTTGGTCCTTGAAGCTAGAGACCACTTTGACCCGGAGTCAAGAAGAGCTGGAAAGCCAACCAGGTGGGGAGCACACGCACTCAGGGAGCACAGGAGGCATATTTGTGTTATATGTTCGCTTAACTTTGGCCTGACTTTAAATGATGCACCAGTCATTTCTTTATCTTCAGCATTCAGTGTAGACAAGTGCAGAATGGCTGTTAGTTCTCAAAATGAAAGACTGACTGTCTCTGGCAGATCCAAGTACTAGAGCATGCTAATAGGTATGTCAGATTTGCAGTGTTTGAGGAGTAGGAAGGGTGAGGAATGGGTGCATCTCTACAGCAGGGTGCTGGTCCCTTTCCTGTTAACTGTCCACCACACCAAGAGCCCCCTGTGATGTGAGAGCAGTAAGGGTTTCTACCAAACAGGTGGAGAAGTGAATAAGCCTTCACCGGTGCCCTGGCTCAGGAGGAGGAATGTGACCCAGCCTGCTGGTTAGGATAGAGGAGGAGCTTCAGGGCAGGGTGGATCCAGGGCAGGGCTGGGTGAGAGGGCCTGCTAGTGTGCTCTTCACAGCTCCAGGCCCAGGCCCTGCTGCCCTCCTGCAGACAACACAGCCATGGTCTCTGTGCCCTGACCCTGCAGAAGCTCATGGGGAGCCCCAGATTGGCAAGCTTGTTCCTGCCTCTCCTCTTACTGCTCTTCAGCCTGTCTGTGTCTGCTGAGGCTGGCTGTCTCTCCCGCTGTCTCCTGGCTTCCCATGTGGTAAGGTCCTGCGGCTAGGTGGGGGACACTTGCTTGGCACAGAGTAGAACTGCCCAGTCCCCTGCCTGCCCTTTCCTACCTCTGAAATACCTGTGTTCTAGTGGCAGCCTCCCTGTGTCCACTCTGTGGTCCTGAAGGGACTGATAGGGTTCTAGTGTGCTGAGGTCCTCGCGAGGGTGGGGCTGGGAAGAAAACAGCTGGGGTGGATGCACAGTGGGTCTCAGAACCGGATGACTGACACAGAGTTTCAGGGAGAATGCCCCTTCTGCAAGTCCCTTCTCATGACCCCTCTCTCCTTTCTTTTTCCTCCTGGGCCCTGTATCTGCAGGATAAGAATTCCACCGGTGAGTCTTGTTTCTTGTCTGCTTCTCTCCCCACGCTCCCCAGAGTTCCAGGCCCCAGTGAGCCATCCATGGCCATTTTGGTCCCAACCTGTGGAGTAGTCCTGGGTCGATGGGAAAGTGCAGGACTAGTCTAGATTTGCATTGTGATTCTCCCTCAGACTCTATGACTACTTTTCACTCTCCCATTTGACCCTCAGCTTCTGAGCACAGAAGAGGAGAAATGATTATGTGATGAGGTCAGGGTTGCTTCCTACCAATAGGGAGGGTAAAGTGAGTGCCATGGCTAGTCTCCAGGCCTCTGGACAAGCTGGCTCCTCCTATCACCAGTACTTCACTTGACCAGGAACAATAATCTTTCTTACTTTATTGTACATTCTACTTTACCAAGCTTTCCCCCATGCATTATGTACTTGGCCCTTATGACGACCTACTTGATGGTTGAGCAGTCTGGGTACCTGTCCAATAACTTAACCAGGATTGTTCTTGTAAGGTATGTTAGAGCCCAGCCTTAAATCCAGTTTGGAGAAGGTAGGTGGGACCTCCTTAGACCCTACTATTTTTCTTGTTCCTGTTTTTGTTTTGAGATAGGGTCTCACTATTGTAAGACTCGCAGAGCGTAGACCTTCACGCTCCCACGCAGGAAAGGTGACACCCCAAATCACTCACAAGAAGCGGTCTTGATGTAAGAGCATGAGGACTTTTAATTCCAAGTGCACTGGGGTCCACAATAGAGGACTGAGGACCTCGAGGGCAGGATTGAGATTGCTTTTATAGGATTTACATCAAAGCTAACATGGTCAGTTTCAAAGCTAGCCTGTTATTTTCACTAAGCCTAAAAGCAAGGTAAGCAAGGTCGTGGGACAGTTCAAAACTTAGATGGTTATAAGGTTTCCAGGGTTACAGAGATTTCATAGAGTACACAGTTTTTTTACAAGGTGGGATTGTTTAGTGCAACTGCAAGGTTAGGGGGTTTTCTTTCTCTAGGACCAGCCGGCTCAGTGGCCTTGTCCTTAAGATAATGGGGGGCAGGGAGAATGTACTCTCCAGTCAGGGAGTTATCTATATCTATTGGCAGAAGCACTTGTTCTTTCTAGTTTCCCCTTCTTGCCATGAGTCCTGTTATTAATTTTCTTTGTGGACAGGATAACCCATAACAATTCCCAGACTGTTGTTGAGAATAACAACATTCTTCAGAAACTAGGTGGTTATGAATAATAATAATAATAATTTCCAGAAACCGGTCATCGTGACCGAGCTATTTCATGTGTTTTCTTTTTCCTGAGCTTTGCATGTAGCTAGGGTGATTTTTAAATACATGCTGGTGGATATTTTTACATTTCTAACTTTTAGTGGTCTTTAGAGAGTTAGGCTGTATTTTTATCCTTTCACTATGTAATACCAAAGCCTCTATTATTTATTTATTTTTGGTTCTTCAAGAAAGTGTTTCTCTGTATAGTCCTGGCTGTCCTAGAACTCACTTTGTAGACTAGGCTGGCCTTGAACTCACAGAGATTCACCTGCCTCTGCCACCTGTGTGCTGGGATCAAAGGCATGTGCCATTACTGCCCAGCTGCCTCCATCTTTTAAACCTCCCATCTCACTTAGCCTCCCAGGGAATAGCTTACAGCCATGTGTTACTGTGCCGACTTTCTGTCTTACACAGGAAGTTCTGCTCAAACTCCCTGCCCTACCCTCCTAGCCAGGAAGCCTTGGTACTGGCCCTGCTGTTTGTGCCTGCGTCTGGTGTCACGTCCTTCAGGTAAGAGCAGCAGCCTTTGAGCCATTCTTAGTGAAGGCATGAATTGGGGACAGTTGAAAAATCAATAGCTGGGATGACACAAGTGTCAGTTGTCTTGTTAACCTCAAGAGGGACTTAGAGCATCTAGAATAGCACATCATGACAATTTCATGGGGCAACTATATCTTTGTGGAGGTGTCATCTTTCATGAGGTACCAATTCCTAAAAGTCATGTGTTCCGTGGACTTGCTATTGTTACTTTGGGGCTGTCACTGCTACTTCATTGCCTCTCTTGGTACACACTGAACACACACTTTCAAACTAGCAGTCATAGGAGGATGGAGAGATGCTCAGCCGTCAAGAGTACTACATGCTTTTGCAGAGGACCTGAGTTCAATTTCCAGCACCCATATGAGGCAGCATACAACTGTAGGTAACTCCAGCTCCAAGGAATCTGATGTTTCTGATCTCTTCAGCCTCGTTTATATGTACCTATACAAAGATATACATACACATGTGAGTAATTAAACATAAAATAAAATCACAAAAAGTTAGTTTAAACATTTTCACCATTAGAAATCATGCTACAGCCCGGTGGTGGTGGTGCATGACTTTAATCCCAGTACTCAGAAGGCAGAGATGAGTGGATCTCTGAGTTCAAGGTTAAGCTGGTCTACAGGGTGAGTTCTAGGACAGTCAGGGATATACAGAGAAACCGTCTCAAATAAATAAATAAATAAACAAACAAACAAAGAAGAAAGAAAGAAATCATGCTACAATTAACACTACTTTTGTGGGAGGTGTGTGTGTGTGTGTGTATGTATGTGTGTATGTGTTTAGTCTTTGTTTTATTTATCTTTGCATATCTTTTGTTAGAGGTGGAGAGATGGCTCTGTTGTTAAGGACAGTTGTTGCTCTTCCAAAGGATCTATATTAGATTCCCAGATCCCTCATAGTGGCTCACAATTTTCTGTAACTCTAGTTCTAGGATATCCAGTGCCTTCTTCTGACTTCAGCAGACACCAGGCATGTACATGGTATCCATACATATGTGCAGATAAAACATTCATACACATAAAAGAAAATAAATAAACCTAAAGATTTAAAAAAAGTAAAATATCTTTTATTTATTATTTGACAGTCTCATACATGCAGATAATCTTTCTTGATCAAAATCATCCACAATTCTTTCCTCCCATTCCCTTGAATAATTCCCAATACATCACTGTTCCACATTCATGTCTTATTTTTTTTAAAGATTTTATGTATATGAGTGTTTTGCCTGAATGTATATATGTGTATTACATTCATGAAGTGCCCATGGAAGCATCAAATCCTTGTGGCACTGGAGTTACAGATGATTGTGAACCCCCACGTGGGTGCTGGGAACCAATCCTGGGTCCTCTAAAGAACAGCAAGTGCTCTGAACGGCTAATTTATCTTTACACACACACAGCCCTCAACTTTTTGAGAGAGAGGCTTACTGTGTAGTTCTGGCTCACCTGGAACTTGCAGAGTAGACCTGTCTGGCATCAAAACCAAGATATCTGCCTTAGCCAGGTGTTGGTGGCACATGCCTTTAATCCCAGCACTCAGGAGGCAGAGGCAGGAGGATCTCTGTGAGTTCAAGGCCAGCCTGGTCTACAGAGCTAGTTCCAGGACAAAGCCACAAAAAGGAAAAAAAACCTGTCTTGAAAGAGAGAGAGAGGGAGAGGGAAAGGGAGAGGGATCTGCCTGCCTCTGCTTCTCAATATAAGTATGAAACTATGCCTTGCTCTGTTTGCTTTGTAACTCACTGAGTCCTGCTGGAATGTTGACTGATCTCGTTGACCTGACCTTGTGCAGTTCTTGTGAGGTAACCACAGCTGCAGTGGGTTCATGAACACGACAGCCATGCCATGTCTAGAAGACTTCACAACACATCTTCTGGCCCTCACATTCTTTCTGCCCTGTCTTCTGTGTTCGCTGAACCTTGAAGGGGCTTAGTTCTTTTTTACTGAATCATAACTTTTGCCACCAGAGAAGCTCGATGTCATTGCTGTCCTTGATTTCTATGGACTTTCTACCCAACATTGGGTTGCATCTCCAGGTGGGACAGGGGCCCAGAATGCCCAGGTAAGAAGTGTGTCTCCCTCCTACAGGACTTCAGTGGGGCAGGTTCCCTCTCTTGGTGGAGAAATCTAAAAGTCCTCATAAATTTGAATTCTACTGGAAGCATAGGACGCCAGCACCCTCCCAGGTACCTATCCTTTACAGCTCTACTCTATGGTCCGCAGCCCCTTTCTTACATTGTTCTCCAACTACAACGGGGGTTTGAAAAATGTGGAGATTACACAGTAAGGGAAACTGAGGCCAAAGGAACTTGAACAACTTGCCTGTTGAATAATTTGTCTACTCAGGGTTCAAAGGCAGAGTTGGAAAGCAGACTTCCTGGATCCTGGCTTAACTTTACTTTGTTCTCTGCTTGCAGAGGAAGCTGCTAGGCAGCCTTTCCCTGTCTCCGGAAGACCATAGCATTTCCAACCCCTCCCCAGCCATCTCCCACAGAGGGCCACGCTGCAAACGGACCCAGCCTTCGGATGCAGGAGGAGTAGAACATCTTCCCAGAGCAGGTTCACAGAAGCGTGGAGGTAGGTGGGGTGAGCAACAGCGGGTGGTCTCGGCCTTGCCCGAGCCAAGCTCTCTGAGTCTTCCCTCTCCCTAGGACCTGAATTCTCCTTTGATTTGCTGCCTGAGGCACAGGCTATTCGGGTGACTATTCCTCCAGGCCCAGAGGCTAGTGTGCGTCTTTGTTACCAGTGGGCACTGGAGTGTGAAGACATGAGCAGTCCCTTTGATACCCAGGTATAGAGTGCCCTGCAAAGAGACAGATTATACAATTTCTCAGCAAATGGGGTGGGGGAAGAGGGGACTGGGACCCAGACAAGGAAAGCAATTGGCCAAAACTTCCTTATAAAATGAGATAAGTAGCATTAAAAACATTTTTTGGGGGGGGACTAGACAGAAAAGGTGGTGGGCTATGTGACTTGACAAGAGGGACCAGAAAGAAATGAGAATGGTATGTATTTGCCAGGGAGAGGACCCTTGGTGTGATTCTGGTCAAATTAAGAGACTTCGCTAAGGGCTGAGGACATGCCCCAGCTTGTAGAATGCTTGCCTAGCGTGCTTCATCTCTGGCATTGTACAGAGGTGGTGGGAGGTGGAATCAGGAGGACCAGAAGTTCGGTCTTCCTTGGATGTATAATGAATCTGAGGTCAGTTTGGGATGCATGAGTCTTAAGAAACAACAAACGCTTTGTTATTTCCTCAGGAGGTTGCTCCCTGAAAATGTGACAGAACTGCCACATGTGTCTTGGTACTCTTCCCTCTCACACCTTTTGTCTAGCCCTTAGAAATGATAGTCCTCACGGTCCAGGTCCTAGCAGCCCACTTCAACCACCACTCATCACAGATGCCACTGTACACAGCTGGCCATCACGTGCAGAGACTGGAGTCCTTCAGCTTGCTTCATATCTACAATGGCTCTACCTTCTAACTTCCGTGATACTAGCCTTTAGTAGAGTTGATGCCTCTAACGCTACATGGCATACGCCTGGAACTCAAGAAATGTATGGTCCTGTCCCTACCCCTCCTGCTTATAGAGTACCTCAAGAAAATGGTCAGAGTATAGAACCAAGATCCTAGGAGAGGGAGAAATAAGTTCCATGGAGTAGTAAAGTAAGGTAAAGTCCAAGGTCCCAGCTTCATCCTGCCTTGTCCGTAGTGTGCATGCTTTTTCATAGGTGTCTCTTTTTCTCTCCCTTTGTGGTTTTATCAACAGAAAATTGTGTCCGGGAGCCACACCGCAGACCTGCCTTATGAATTCCTCCTGCCCTGCATGTGTATAGAGGTGGGCACAGGGAAATGTGGGTTAGCCATGGCTCCTTGTCCAACCGCATCTCCAGTAAATCAATTTACAAAGGACTAGGGAAGGATGGAGATCACTTGATGATTGAGCAGGCTGCATAGCACTGAAGAGAGACTCCAAAAGACCAGGCTGCTGAGATGCTGAGGAAGCTGGTGCTGGCTAAGCTATTAGCCACACCAGAGGTAGGGGGGTCCTAGCCGATTCCACCTCAGCCCTGCCTGGATGCCACTTTCTCTGGTCCAGATTTGGCTTCAGCTCACAGACACAGATTAAACAGCCACCATCACCGTGTTCTTGAGAGCCAAGGTTGCATATTCTTCTCAAAATCATGTTCTCTCCAGCCCTCCATTGTAGTCCTCCATCTCTCCCTGTAAGTCTGAAGATAAAGATGTTTTGGACATCTTTAGGGGGAAGACAGGTACTAAAAGGAGGGTGTGGACAGAGGTCTGGGAAACAAGAAACTGCCAGAGGGGACAACCAGTGGACTGGACTCTTAGGGAGTCTAGAGTGAGGAGTCAACACAGGGTACTGGGTACCTTGAGCAAGTCAAGAATGGAGGTCAGAAAGCCTAAAATCGAAGGATGTGACCCTCGGGATTTCTCTGTTGCAGGAGTTTGCTGTACTCTCTTGTGCTCATACTGCACATACCCATACCATACTGCACAGCACTCACTCCCCATTAGTGTCCTACAGTTCAGGCTGTTTCGTGACAGTCAGCTAAAGCCAGAATGATGATGTTGGAAAAGACATTTCCTTGACACTCTCTTGTTCCCCAGGCCTCCTATCTGCAAGAGGACACTGTGAGACGCAAAAAGTGCCCCTTCCAGAGCTGGCCTGCAGCCTGTGAGTGCTGTTTGTATTAACCCTGATGCACATTCATAACCCCTCGTGTGTGTGTGTGTGTGTGTGTGTGTGTGTGTGTGTGAGAGAGAGAGAGAGAGAGAGAGAGAGAGAGAGAGAGAGAGAGAGAGAGAGGGAGGAAGACTCCAAGTAGCATGGGGACAGTATCTTCTGGAGCCAGGAGGAAAAGTGCCAGTGTCTGCTGTCAGCCTGCAGATGAGCTTCTGAGTGCTGAACATGAGTGGGAAAGGATCCCCCAAGGAGTGTGTGAGAGGAGCAACTATAGTCCTAGGGCTCACTTCTCAGCTCTGCCATGGGTTATCCCCACAGCCCCCCTTTCCAGAACTGTTTTTGAGGCTTGAATGAAATGTCTTACGGGAAGGCGGCAGGTGTTGTCTGGAGTGCTGTATGTACACTGGTGACCTTGAGGAGAGAGGACACGCAGATACAAGTAACACAAAGCCCACGTAGGCAGGGTTAGCATCAAGGGCCGTCTGCAGGACATCAACTCAGGAAAGGAGAAGCCCAGGGACACTGTTGTGAGCAGAGAGGGTATCAGCGGAGCAGGCACCTGAGCTGAGCTCAGGAAATGGACAGGAATTAGAAAGAAGAGGCATCGGGAAAGACATTCAGATTCTGTGAGGAGCCCACAGATTCTGAGTACAGGCTACAGTAAGGGATGTTTAGTATGGAGGTCCAGATGAAAAGGTAGAGCCAAGGAAGCTGGGTAGAAAGGGAGGAAGGAAGGGCGGAAAGGGTGTAGTGCTCACCTGCTGAGCACCTGTGAAGCCTGGAATTGTACCGGTACATTGGTATTTTCTCCCAGTGCTCTGGGGTGGGGGTGGGAGATGGAGTTACAGCTGGGCTATGGCCTCACCCTTGCACCTGCCACCTGCAGATGGCTCGGACTTCTGGAAGTCAGTACACTTCACTGACTACAGCCAGCACAATCAGATGGTCATGGCTCTGACACTCCGCTGCCCACTGAAACTAGAGGCCTCCCTCTGCCAGAAGCAGGGCCCACTCTTGCCCTGTGAAACCCTCACCAATGCCACAGCACAAGAGTCAGAAGGAGTAAGGACAGCCCCCTCCCTCCAGACTGAGGTGGGCAGGGTTGGGGCCCAGGGACCTTCTCCCGGACTAACTCCCCTCTCCTTAACAGTGGTATGTCCTGGAGAATGTGGACCTGCACCCCCAGCTCTGCTTTAAGGTACAAGCATGGGTAGAGAGCTGGCGGCGGGAGGAGTGAGGGATGGGACTGAATCTTGGTGACTTGCCATTTCTGTGTTTTTTCAGTTTTCTTTTGAAAACAGCAGCCATATTGAATGTCCCCACCAGAGTGGTGAGTCAATAAGGAATCTCTTCCTCCACTTCTCACCCTCAGTCCCCTGTGACCTCCATGTCCAACACAACCCAGCTCTGATCACCTCCCACAAACAGGGTCTCTTCCAACCTGGTCTGTGAGCATGGATACCCAGGGCCAACAACTGACGCTGCACTTTTCCTCAACAACATATGCTACCTTCAGTGCTGCCTGGAGTAATCCAGGCTTGGGACTGGATACCTTGATGCCGCCTGTGTACAGCGTCAGCCAGGTATGGCCTAGCTAGGGTTTGGTTCCCACCAGGTTCTCCTGGCCAATGCATAGCTCTAACCTCTCCATTACTTCAATCAATGTGGCAGACTCTGGGTGGGTGGAGGCAAAAAAGCCCGCATCCTAGCTCCTGTCATAAATGATTTACTCCATCAGCCTTGGATCACTGGTTCTCTGGCAATCTGTGGGGGCCTTCATGAGGGAGTTCCTAAGCCTTTTGGTTCTCCAGTTTCAGAGAGAACACAGCCCAGATACTCCAACCTTCAGTTATGCTCTAGCCCACCAGAGCTGCTGCCACACTGTGTGTGTGGTGTAGATGTGCACACCTGTAGATGTGAATGAAGAGTGCAGAGGTCCTCTATTCCTTTGAGACAAGGCCTCTCACTGAACCCGGAGCTTACTGTTTTCAGCTAGGGTGGAAGCCCAGGGAGACGTTGGGATTCACCTGTCTCTGACCCCGCCCCCAGTGCTGGGGTTCCATGAGTATACAACCATGCTTGGATTTTTTTTTTTTTTTTAATGCTCCTTCAGACAGGGTTTCTCTGTAAAATAGCCCTGGCTATTCTGGAACTCGCTGTATAAACAAGACTGGCCTCAAAATCAGAGAGCCCTTCCGAGCACTAGGATTAAAAGGCTTGTACTACCACTACCCAGCTCTGTCTCTCTCTCTTCCTCTCTCTCTCTCTTTCTCTCTCTCTCTCCCTCTCTCTCCTTTAATCTGGATGGAGCTTGGGATTTGAACTCAGGTGCTTATGCTTGCACAGAAGATGCAGTTACTGAGTCATTCCCTCAACCCTGCATTGAATATTATGCCACCCTTCATCCCAGCTGTCCTCTCCCAGGTCTCATGCCTTCACAAGGCACTTGTGTATAAGTTCACTGTCTTATTTGGGGTTTCTGTTGCTGTGAAGAGACATATCAACCATGGCAACGCTTATAAAGGAAGACGTTTGGGGGGGGGGTGTTTAGAGACAGGGACTCTTTGTGTAGTCCTGGCTGTCCTGGAACTCTTTATGTATGTAGACCAGGTTGACCTCAAATTCACAGAGATCCTCCTGTCTCTGTCTCCCAAGTGCTGGGATTAAACACATGTGCCACCACCACTCACAGAAAAACTTAATTGATGCTGGCTTACAGTTTCAGAGGTTTACTCCATTATCATCGTGGTGGGAAGCATGGCAGCGTGCAGGCAGACATGGTGCTGGAAAGGTAGCTCAGAGTTCTGCAGCTTGATGCACAGGTAGCAGAAGTGAATGCCACACACTAGACCTGGCTTGAGCCAATAATGACGTACCTCCTCCAACAAGGCCATTCCTACTCCAACAAGGCCACACTGCCTAATAGTGCCACTTCCTATGTGCCTGTTGGGGGCCATTTTCTTTCTTTCTTTTTTTAAAAAACAATTCATATTCACCAACTCTCAAGAGACCCCTAGAAGCTGAAGGGCTCACAGTATAGTACTCCTCTGGTGTAACCCCATCATGCTAAGAGCAGGTTGACTAGCCAACTTTGTTCTGTGTATCTGATTTTAAAACCACAATTGCAAAACCACAGCACTAAGCTGACCCAGCATCCTGTGTTCTCTACAGTCCTTCTTTAAAGGCTCCCTTGCAGCTGGAGTCCTGTGGGCTCCCACACAGATTTGAGAGTATCTACTTGCTTGACTCTTGCCCCGAGAGTGGAGTCAAGCAGGTGAGTGGTGCTATTAAAGGGTAGAGATGACTGGCCAACCCCACAGCTACCATGTGGATCCATGTATCATCTGTAGACAGCAATCAGTTCTCTTCCGTTCAGGTTCAGTATACATTCCCCAAGTGCTGCTCTGTGCCCACCCTGTATTATGCACCAGGAGATATAAGAAGGGCATACAGTACAGGCTTTGTTCCCTTTTCTTAGCCAAATAACAGCTGCTTCTAACATTATGACTTTATTAAAAGCATCCATATGCATATTTCCATGTAATGCTTCCAGTAACCCACTAAAGATTATTGTCCCTCATATACAAATAAAGAATCAGAGGCCAGGGAGGGAGGAGATACCATCCAAGTCCATGGAAAGGTCATAAACCCAGGAACTAGAAAGGCAATAGTCAAGCCTCAACCTAGGCCTCCAGCCTCCACAGCTCACTCTTCCCAGTGGACAGGGTGCCTTCTCGGTTGTATAGGGGGGTGAAGAGATGTTCACATACTGCAGCCAACACTGTGTGTGTGTGGGGGGGTGTTAGCTCAGCTGCAGCAGTTACTATCTGGGGAGAATGGGTGGTTGGGGTAGCTGGGGAAGACTTATGGAGGTGATATTGGGCCCTTTACCTATGTAGGGTGGAGGTGGATAGGACATGATCAGATTTGCCTGTATGGAGACAAACATTCTACCCTTTGTCCCACAGACCCAGGGCTCAGTCCCAGCGACTTTTGATCTCATCATTCCCTTCTTGAAGCCAGGGAGCTGCATCCTGGTAAGAAATCCAATCCCCGCTCCTCACAGATTCCCCTGCACAGAGTGCATCAATGTGTTTGATTAAGCCAAGAGTTTTAAGTTGGAATTAGTGGTCAGTAGTTACATGTTATCTTCAAAACAAAACACTGATATTTTGCCTTCTCATAAAAGATGAGAAAACCTGGTGCTGTGTGTCCACAAAGCATGGTGACAAGGCCTAGCATTCAGTGGTGGCTGACTAATTCAGCTGGTCTGTACTCTCCAGCCCAGGCCAACTGTAGGAGCCCTGTGGTCTTTCTGGCATTGGCCATCTTGGAGCTGGAGGAATTTCCAAGCCAGTGGGGGACTCCTTCCCTAGGAGGGAGAGTTGCTCTAGCTCACATGAGTGGGGGCTCTGTGTCCTCAGGTGTGGAGATCAGATGTCCAGTTTGCCTGGAAGCACCTTTTGTGTCCTGACGGTGAGTTCTTAGATGAGAGGAGAGGGAATTTGGGCACTGAAGAGATGGCTTGGCTTCACCCTACTTGATTCAGTCTCCCATAGACACCTGGGCCTCTTGATCCTGGCACTGCTGGGCCTCACCACTCTACTGGGCATAGTTCTGGCGCTCCTCTGCCGGCGCCTACTGCCAGGTAAGTTCACCTGGGGTAGCCAGAGATTCAGACATTCCCAGCCCTTCTTGATTGAGCTAGGGATAAGCACAGACTGCTATCCTTACGCCCCTTAGTGGGCAGGAATTGTTAAGACAGGCCAAAGGGCTTGTGGGTACAAGTTTCTATCTGTACCACCAAGCTGGCTAGAGGACGTGGGGTGGGGGGTTACAATCCATCCCGCTGCCTTAGCCGATAAACACCATATAGGCTCAGCAGTTTGGGGGACTGACTCCCACAATGGATAAAGGACACAGGGTGCAGGGCACCCTAGAGTGTAGGCCAGTGGCCTCTAGGGGAGGGCTGGGCTCTCTCTACCCCCACCCCACCACCACCACCACCACTCAACTGTTGCTTGGATCCCCAGGCCCAGGCCAAGCGCGGCCAATTTTGTTGCTGCACGCAGCTGACTCAGAGGCGCAGCGGCGCTTGGTGGGAGCATTGGCCGAACTGCTGCGGACCGCGCTGGGTGGTGGGCGCGATGTCATCGTGGATCTCTGGGAGGGGACACACGTGGCACGCATTGGACCACTGCCATGGCTCTGGGCGGCGCTGGAGCGTGTGGCGCGGGAGCAGGGCACGGTATTGCTGTTGTGGAACTGTGCAGGCTCCAGCCCCGCCAGCAGCGGAGACCCGCACCCGGCGTCCATTCGCACCCTCCTCTGCGACGCTCCACGCCGGCTGCTGCTTGCCTACTTCAGTCACCTCTGCGCCAAAGGCGACATCCCCCAGTCTCTGCGCACTCTGCCCCGCTACCGCCTGCTTCGTGACCTGCCACGCCTGTTGAGGGCGCTGGATGCTCGGCCTGCCACCCTAGCCACCAGCTGGAGTCACATTGGGGCTAAGCAGTGCTTGCAAAGCCGCCTGGAGCTGTGTCACCGACTGGAACTCGCTGCCAAAGTTGACTACCAAGCTTCAACCGATCATCCCTGCGGCTCTGGTTGTTTGTAGCCTCAGCCTATGGAGCAATAGCTGAAACTCCAGAATGAGGCCTCAAACTTGTACTCTTTGGGGTACTTCTTGCCCCCAAAAACTGTAAGACTCACCCCAGGCCCCAGACTTGTCCAGCTTCCCTCTCACATTTGCTCCCTCTCAGAGTCCCTGAGAGGAAGCTGGGCCCTTTCTGAGGAGGAGTGACGATTTCTCCGTTTCCTTTTAACACGCAGAGAGAGCCACTGGCACCATGCATTCTAGTCCAGGCTGGAGAGTTGGGCCGGGGTTGGGAGGCAGGTCTTATCTGTCAAGATCTTGAGGGTGGTTCTGCAGCGTTGAGAGAAGCCCCCTTCCTTGTAAGCAAGGAGTCAGTCACCCTTTCCCAGAGAGAGACCCTATCCAGAGGTGCTTTTATTTTATTTTATTTATTTTTTTTTTTTTTTTGCTTTATTTTGGTTTTGTTTGTTTCTTTGTTTGAGACAGACACTGTGTAGCCCTGGATGGCCAGGAACAAAGAGATCTCCCTGCCTCTGCCTCCTGAGTGCTGGGATTAAAGGGTTAAACCACCAAGAATAAAAGCGAACATGGTAGATAAGTGAAGGAACACAGTGTGCTGCTCATGTGTGTCTGGGCCTGCCCTAGGCTTGTTCTAGGACAGCTCACCAGCCCAAGCCAAGCCCTCTCTCACTGATGTCATCCGTAGCCTCATTCCCATAAGCATTGCCCGGGAAAGGCAAGGAGCATCCAGTGCCTCCCGGATCCTTTTCTCAAAGAAGAAACCATCCCTACTCTTCCAGTCTTGACAACAGCACTACAGCCCCTCTGCTGAGCTCTGGATCTCCCAGGCCCTGCCTGCCCTTCCATCCCCCTTGAACCCAGGCCTTTTGGAACCAGCCCACTGTCTTCAGAGCTCTCGTCTTGGGAGGGTCACAGTCACTGAGGTCCAGGGAATTATATGAAGAACCTAGGTATCTAGGATCCTGGGTCATACAGGAAGTGGAAACGGGGTGAAGGTGGGGTCTTCTCTATTGTAGTCTGGCTTTGGTGAGAGCCAGGGTGTTGCCTTACTCAGTTGGACTCCAGCTGAGCTTCCTTCCCAGGGCTCCTCCTGGCCAGGTGTCAGCCGAGGAGGAGGAGAGGCCACCACCCCTGTGCAAAGCTGCAGACTCCTAAGCCTGGAATTGGTGGGAGGGACAGGACAGGGTAGGGCGGGAACAGCCAGCTGCCTGCTGGGAGTCAAACCGAAAGCGCTCCAGCTGAAACTGGGCCGGGAGTCAGGGCTCAGAGTGGGAATGCTAACCCTTGTTCTCTCCCAGGGACACAAGGCTGATTGGCAGCAGAGGTGGGGTGTTTACCCCCCTTTAGGGGGGGCAGGACAGGGCCTCAGGCCTGGGTGCTGTCTAGCACCTGGAAGATGCCAATATCCTGGTTCCTGCTGTCCTTGGCACTGGGCCGGAGCCCTGTGGTGGTTTCTCTGGAGAGGCTTGTGGAGCCTCAGGACACTGCACGCTGCTCTATAGTGAGTCTGGGGCCCTGGGAAGTTGGGGAAGGCTAAGAGTTCAGACTGTGCTTCTTCAAAGCCCTAACCTGGCTCCTGTCACTGCCTCTATGAGAACCGCCCTTTCTGGTCTGTCTGGTGCTGATGGGGGTGAGTGATTGAAAAGGGAACAAAAATTAGTCTTGTCTTCAGGGAAGGGCTTAGGATAGGGAGCCCCAGAAGAAGGTAGGCAGGGGTAGGGGTTGTCGAGCAAGGGTGTTAAGCTGAGATTTGGGGGTGCAAATGGATGTTTTCTTCCTTCCCAGGGCCTTTTCTGCCATCTCTGGGGTAAGTACTGCTACTTTAACAGAGAGAACTTTCCAGGCTAGCTGAGGGGAAAGCGAATGTTCACCCTCAGCCCGAGAGGCTGAGCTAGCTCCCGTACCCTCTGGGGGTATCAGAAGCCAAAGCAGGCTCTGAGCAGCCTCAGCTCCCACTACACCCTTCACACCCAGATGGTGATGTGCTCTGTCTGCCTGGAAGCCTTGAGTCTGCCCCAGGCCCTGTGCTGGTGCCCACACGCCTGCAGACGGAGCTGGTGCTGAGGTGTCCCCAGGAGACCGACTGTGCCCTCTGTGTCCGTGTGGTTGTGCACTTGGCTGTACAAGGTGAGTGGGGGATCCTGTGACTGTGTGCACACACGAGAGTTCCTAGGAAAGGCACGGGGATTGCAGAGTCTGTGAGCATCTGCAATGTTTAAGATCCTGGCCCAGGTACCCCTAGACCAGCCAGCGTGTTCCTCCAGGTCTCTGCTTACCAGCCACTGCATTTCTGGAAGGGAATCTCAGCCTGAACCAGCCCAGAACAGAAGTCTGACTTGGGCTTTACTCGGGCTTTACTCTCTTCTCTGTTCCTTGCAGGGGGCTTGGAGGAGCCTGAAGAAGGGGAAAGGTCCGACTCCAAACTCCAGGAGCCTAGGAACGGTGAGGAGCCAGTTTGGCATAGCTGCTGTTTCCTGGCAGGGTCTTTCCCATGGCCTGTGGCCTGGCTGACCCCGGTATGTTTCCCACAGCCTCTCTCCTGGCCCAGGTGGTGCTCTCCTTCCAGGCCTACCCCACTACCCGTTGTGCCTTGCTGGAGGTACAGGTGCCCGCTGTCTTGGTGCAGCCTGGTCATTCTGTGGTATGTGAAGTGCTTCTCCTGGTGAGAATAGTCACCCGGGCAATCTGATCTTCCCTCTGCAATCTGCCTTCCCACCGCAGTCTGACATTTCCACCAAATCAGTCTGACATTCCTACCGTAGCCTGACGTTGCCACCACAATCCCGTGCAGTGTGTCTTTAAATCTTGGATCCGATCTGAGCAGTGAGCCCTCTCAGCCTTTTGTGGTAGCTTTTCTGTCTATAAAATGAGGGTAAGGACACTCCTGCCTCACATGTGTGACTTGGTGGGAAGTCACTAAGCAGTTATCTGGGACAGTTTTATTTCATACACTCACCAGCAGCAAATAGTTTCCAATACTTCCATCTTTGCCAATACTTGGCATTTTAAAATTCAAATGTTAGCCATCCTGCTATATATGTCGTGGTTTCTAACTGGGGATTTGTGTGTACATGTGTGGTGGTAGTGTTTATATTTCTAAATTATGTTTGTTTATTGTGTATGTATATATGTGTTCTGGGGGACTTAGATGGAGAGCAGAGGATAACCTAGAGTCTGTTTTCTCCTTTATACGGAGGGTCCTGGGAACTGAACTTGGGTTGTAAGGCTTGGTAGAAAGCACTTTACCTACTGAGCATCTAAGCAGCCCAGGGCTGGTGTTTTTGTTAGTGATGTGTGTGTATGAATGTGGGGGAAGGGCAGGCTGGGGATGGAACCAAAGGCTTTGTATAGGCTAAGCAATCATCTACTGCTGAGCTAAAACCTCAGCTCTTGTTTTTATTAGATAGAATCTTGCTGTGTAGTCTAGACTGAAATCCTCCTGCCTCACCCTCCTGAGTCCTAGGACTACCACATGTGCCACTGTGTTTGGTGTTCATTACAGCTTTAATTTGTATATCCCTGATGACTAACTTTTTACATACTTTTTACACACTTACTGGCTGTTTATAACTTCCTTCATGAAATGTCCTTCCAAACTTTTGATAACTTTGTAAAATAAGAATAAAGAGCTGGGCAGGTAGCTCAGCGGTAGAGCTCTTGCCTAACATGCTCAAGGCCCTGGGTTTGATTCCAAGCAAACACATGCATGCACACATGCACAGACAAACACATACACACACACACACACACACACACACACACAGAGTCAAAAACAAGTCATAGTTCCTTTGACTGTTGAGCAAATTAACTGAGTTGGTATCTGTAAAAACACTTCATGTATCTGCTTAGTTTTTACTTCACAGATGCTTGCATTAAGTGTATCTGGTCAGTTTCCCTCTAACCAAGTGATCCATGGCAGCAGGCATAGGCAGCAGCTCAGATAGCCTGGTTAATCCCAAACCTGCCACCACAGCTACAGAGGATACTTGCTTTAGAACCTGTTCAAAAAACAAACATGCCTTTAATCCCAGCACTAGGGAGGCAGAGACAGGTGGAGTTTCATGAGTTCAAGGCCAGCCTGGTCTACAGAGTGAGTTCTTTGGACAGCCAGGACTACACAAAAAAAAAAAAAAAAAAAAAAAAAAACAGAACAAAACAAAAAGCCATTGGGCGAGCAGAGTGGCCCACCCACATGAGCCCAAGAGCTTGGCCTGGGTTCTGAGTCCTCCATCTCCAGCCCTCTACCACCCTCTCCTCATAGGGTTCTGCAGTGTTTGACTGTTTCGAGGCTGGTCTTGGGGCTGAGGTGCGAATCTGGTCCTATACACAGCCCAGATACCAGAAAGAACTCAACCTCACACAACAGCTGCCTGGTAAGTGACCCAAAGCCCTTATCCCTAGTCTGTGGTCCCTCTGGTCACCTCCCTCTTCCTTGTCCTTCACTTTCAGGCAGGGATATGAGCTGGTACCCTCTTTAGTCAGTTCCTTGTGCTTCTAGTTCCTGGGATGGGTACTCTGTACTCATGTAAATGTGGGTGGTCTTCAGGGCAGAGGCAGCCCCTCTCTATCTCCCCACGGGTTGGGTTGCCCTCCCTTCTTTCCTTGGTCCCCAGCCCCACTGGAGGTTTTTCTGTGATCTCTCCCCAGACTGCAGGGGTCTTGAAGTCCGGGACAGCATCCAGAGCTGCTGGGGTAGGGGCTAGGGACAGTGGGCTGGATGGAGGGAGGAGCAGGGTCTGGAGTTCACACAATGCATACTTGGGGTTGATTTCAGCTCTGTGATGCCAAATTCTGAAAGTCACAGGACATGTTCCATCATTCATTCATTCATTCACTCATTCCACATGAACTGTAGTAATACTTCATTTATATGTAACAACTGTTCACTAATACCAGGAACATGGAGTAGCCCAAACCACTGTCAAGATTATGGTGCTTTTCTTCATAGATCAAAGTAAAAATGATATTAAATCTGAACTAAGAACCCAAAACGTCAAGATTTTGATGTTACTTTTGTTTTGTATTTTCTTTTTTAAAAAAGATTTATTTATTTATTATGTATACAGCCTTATGCCTGCATCCATGCAAGCCAGGTGAGGGTACTGATCTCATTATAGATAGTCGTGAGCCACCATGTGGTTGCTGGGAATTGAACTCAGGACCTCTGGAAGAGAAGTCAATGCTCATAACCTCTGAGACATCTCTCCAGCCCTTCATAGTTTCTTTCAAAGAAAATTTGGCATGCATATATAGCATATACAAAAAAGTTATAAGTACAATGATTTAAAAAAAATTTTTTTTTGAGACAAGGTCTGTAGTTCTTGCTGGCCTGGAACTTACTATAAACACCAGGCAGGTCTCATGTTCACACAGATCTACCTGCCTCTGCTGAGAGGGAATGTGCGCCATTGTGTCCAACAAAGTGTCCGGATGGTTTTAATGTCTAGTCCAGTGAAGTGGTTGTGTAGTTAGGTTGTTTTGGTTTTGACAGGCTCTTGCTAGGTTGCCCATGCTAGGCTTGAACTTGCAATCCTGCTGCTTTAGCTTTCCAAGAAGCTGTGGTTTTAGGGTGTGCCACCACATCTGGCACAGTTGTGTTAGTGTTTATATATGTATAGACTTCTATTACTAGCACAAGGTGAAGGTGTAAATTCTGTGGCAGTTTTTAAACTATGAAATCTTCTCCTCTTTCTTCTTTTCAACTCCATTTTCTTTTTGGCCTTCCTCTGTGGCACTCTTTAAAGATTAATAGGCACCAGAGCTTTGAAAACAGACACATCGGGTGTCCCCTCTTGTCACTCGGTAGTGATTGCTTTCCTTAGTCAACAAATATTGACTGAGTAATTACTCTGTACCAGATACAGTTATAGACTGGAAGTAAATTAATAAGCAAACTTGATAAAACTTCCATCCTTATGGAGTTGGGAGTTAGGGTTAGGGGGTTGAGGGGAGATCCAATAAAACTGTGTAATTGTAAGGTAGATAGTGACTAGAGTTATGGAGAAAATTCAAAAGAAGAATGGGAAGGTTGAGACAGCCCCGCTGCAGTGAGAGATGTGAAGGAGAAGCCCTGTATTTGAGAGACAAGTTTTACAGGAAGAGTACAGTCCTGCCCTGGGGCAGGATCACGGTCAAGTGTGCTCAAGGACTATGAAGGTTCCTTGTATGTTTGCAGCAAAGTATTCAAGACACAGGTACTAACTGATGAGGTTAGAGAGGTCACAAACTAGGCTGGTCAAGGTCTTACAAGCTTTTTTCAAGGAGTCCAACTTTTACTGGTATTACTATGTGGGGCATAAGCAGAGTCTAGGGAAAGTAATTGGCATTGAGGAGATAGCAGGACTCTACTGGCTGCAGAGAAAGAAGAGCTGTCCCAAGATGCAAGCTGGAGCTTCTGTGGGTTTGGCTCTGGGCTTGTGGCTGGGGACAAAGCCTGGCATGAGATGGGGATACAGTTTGTCCTCCGAGGGTCTCCTAGTCTGAGGGTTTGATGGAATTTCCCATGGGACAGTTGGTGAGTATGGCCCAGGTTTGGCTTTTCCCATGGGACAGTTGGTGAGTATGGCCCAGGTTTGGCTGTGCAGAAGGGGAGAAGGGAGTCTGAACTTCCCCCCTCTCTGCTCCCACTAGCCCTGCCCTGGCTCAATGTGTCTGCAGATGGTGACAATGTTCGTTTGGTACTGGACGTCTCTGAGGAACAAGACTTTGGCCTCTTGCTGTACTGGGATCAGGTCCAGGGTCCTCTCAAACCCTGGAGGTACAAAAACCTGGTGAGGCTTCTCCAGGTCCATTTTGACCCTGTACTCATGCCCATGTTAAGGATGTGTGCAGACTGTCAAAGGGGGACACACCTAAAGCAGAGGACCTTGGTGGGGTACCGGGGATGTCTGTCTGCCCGGTCCCCTCAACTTTGGGCCTCCTGCTTCCCCTTCTTGCCTTCTCTTAACTCACTTCCATCTCTCATCCCGCAGACTGGACCACAGACTATTACTTTAAACCACACAGACCTGTTTCCCTGCCTCTGCATTCAGGTAGGAGCAGAATCCACCAGCGCATGGAAGGCAGGGGCTAGGGAGGTAGAAGGATGGCCTCCCATCTTCTAGGGCCACTCTTCTCTACGTTTACTCTTACTGCCCTGTGCCTTCTGCTTGCTATGAGTCCAGAATGTTCCTGGTCCTTTATTCACAGGACTGTTCCTTATGGTTCATATGTCACCTCTTCCTTGAAGCCTTTCCCTACTCTAGTTCTTTGTGTCCCTATGAAGGGTAGGACATGTGCTATGTACTTAAATGAGCTGGGATCCTTCTTGCCATTTACTGGCTGTCTGACCTTGGGTAAGCTACTGCCTCTCTGAGCCTGCTTCCTATCTGTAATCTGGACAAACTGTACCATCATAGGGCTATTGTAAAGAAGGGTGTCACGCCTAGGTTTAAATATGTTGGCTGTAGCCACTCCCTCTGATTGCACATTAATTTGAGTTCCAGTCACTTGACCTCTTGCTCATTCTTTCTCCTTCCTTTCCATCTTCAGTTCATTTTGGGCCTCTATAATCTCTCCTGTGGTCCGTCCATAACCTCTACCCCCTACCTTCCTTTCTGTACCTCTCTGGCATTCTGGGATCCCTAGATTCCCCTCAACTGCACCTTTTCCAGGAGCCTTTCTTCCAAATCCTCCTTTATGAGAAGTCTGTTAGAGCCAGTGGAGCTGCTGACCCAGCCACCCCCACCCTGCCTTTGCTCAGGCCCTTCCCCCACTGCTCCCAGCTCACATCCCCTCTTTCCCAAAGCTGCTCCAGTACCCTGGCCTTTCCTAGTCTCCAGTCCCCGTGTCCTTCTGGCTTTTCTTGTCTGTGTGTCACTTCCTTTAATGTTTGGGCTTCTAATTTCTCTTTGTATACTTAAGATGCTTAGTGACTATTTGGAAGTGGGTAAGTGAATAACATTTACACATTTTTTATCCTTATTGTGAGTCTGTGACTTCCTTGAAGGCAAACAAAGCATATCTTATTCAAATACAGTAACTTTGCCAGTCTGGGACAAGGCTTGGCATATAGTGGGTGCAACTGTTGACTGTATAAATGAATGAACAAATAAATCCCCACTGCCAAACACAATGGGGAGACACAAGGCAGATGTTCATGGAATGTTTGCTGTGATTTAACTGTCTGCATTGCCATGTCTGATGCTCACCACTCAGTATGTGCTCTCAATTAAACATTTAATGAATAAATGAATATTTAATGAGTATTTTCTCACAACATAGAGTTAAACACATAGCAGATGCTCTTAAAAACCTAGTGCAGTATTTGATACATAGTATTCACAAAATGGTTGTGAAGTGAATCAAGCAAGATTAATAATCAAAGACTGCTAAGACACATAGTAGGCACTCATTAAAAAGTGAGCGAAAAGCCAAGTATGATGGTACACGCTTTTAATCCCAGCCTTCAGGAGGCAAAGGCAGGTGGATCTCTGAGTTCCAGGACAGATAGAGTTATATAGTGAGACCCTGTATTAAAAATAGAAAAACAAATACACACACAAATGCCCCAAAGTTGAGAGGAGATGTTCTAACTGTACATGGCAGTGTTTAAAGAGAGTCCATATTCCCATCTCACAAGCTCTGTGAGAGGTGAGAAACCTGGTGAGGGTTGTGGAACCTGCCTCAGTGAATGTGTCCTAGTACTCGGCAGGGTCTGACACATGCTCACGGATGGTTGGCTGGGTTGCATTGACTTAGAGCCCCTTTGTCCTTCCCAGGTGTGGCCCTTGGAGCCAGACTCTGTTAGGACCAGTTTCTGCCCCTTCCGGGAAGGTGAGTGAATCTCCTGTGGCAGGGGTCAGCATGGGAAGGCTGATTCATGTTTAGTAACCTTGGCCCTCTGCTTTAGATCCCCGTGCACACCGGAACCTTTGGCATGTAGCCAGGCTGCAGGTGCTGTCCTCAGGGATATGGCAGCTAGATGCACCATGCTCTCTGCTGGCCAAGGTGGCACTGTGCTGGCAGGCACCAGACCAAGGTCCCTGCCAGCTGCTTGTGCCACCAATGCTCCAGGAGAATGTCACTGTGAATGTGAGATCAAAGGCAGACCCAGGATGGAGAAAAAGGGACCCCAGGGTCTCCATGACCTCACTCATTCCCTGCCTTCCACAGACGCCTCATGAGTTCAAGTCGGTGAGAGGCCACCCCAACCTTTGTGTCCAGGTCAGAATGGTGATCAAAAGCATTGGGTTGAGGGTGGGACCCTGCACCAATTCTCCTCCCCAGGCTACAGCCTCCATGTACACTCCTTGGAACTCATGCACCATCACACACACCATGCACAGACACATTAATAATAGAAATAAAATAATTTTTAAATTAAAAAGTAAAAACAATCATTCAATAGTTGGGCATGGTGGTTCAAGCCTACATTTTAGCACTTGGGAGGCTGAGGTAGGAGGACATGCTGCCCTAAATTTGAGGCCACCCTGGCCTGAGATGTATAGTGGATACTAGGTCATTCTAGACTAACGATTGAAACGGTTTCCAAACAAAACAGATTTATTGACTATCTTACTATGTGCCAGCCATTTTGAGGCAGATCTGTCAATGAACAAAACCAACAACTGCCCTTATCATCCACCATAGAACTTTTTCTAGTGAAGAAAGGTGAACGATATGTATACCTGAACAGGTTAAAGTGGAATCCATGCTGTGGTAAAAGGTGAGGCATGTGGGTGACCGAGTGAGGCTAAGAATGGATCTCCTCTGAGGTGGCAGATGAGGGGGAACAGGTGTTTTAAGTGCTTACTCAAGACCATAAGAGCTGTAAGGCTGTACGCTCCGCTCCGTTAGCACAGGTGTCCTCACAAGGCCTGCTCTGAGAAAGGTGGGTAACCCTGAGGCTTGAACGCAGATGTGCCTAACCTCAGGTCCAGGGTAAAGGGCTTCCTCTTGCCCGCTCCCTCCCTTGTGGATTTTCCGGCCCTTGCTTTTCCTGGTTATCCTAACTCTGGCCCCTTCTAAGCAGGTGAGCAGCTGGGAGAAGGTACAGTTCCAAGAGTGCTTGTGGGCTGGTGAGTGGTGCTCGAGGGTGGCTGGCACACACAGGGCCCCTTGCAGTGGGGTGAACCATGGAGGAGCTGCTCCTAGGGGACAGGAGGAAGGCAAGTGGCAACTCCCAAGTGGGTCTTATTAGAGTGGTGCCTCACTCCTCCCAGACTCCTTGGGGCCCTTAAAGGATGATATGCTGTTAGTGGAGATGAGAACTGGCCTAAACGACACATCAGTCTGTGCCTTGGAACCCAGTGGCTGTACAGCACTGCCCAGCAATGCCTCCACGGTGAGGAACCTCCCTCCAGGCCTTTCCAGCTCTGTCTCAGCCATGCTCTGCTCATTTCTCCTACTTCCCTCTACTCTGCCAAGCCCAGTACTGCTTTCTGGGAATAGTGTGTCGTGTATGTCTGTCTGTCCATGCCTTCTAATGGCTTCCCAAGTCTCCCAGCTCCACCTCAGCACCTTACATGCTGCCTCAGGTGACAGGCCCCTTCCCTTGACTTGACAGAGAGCTGCTCACCTTGGAGAGCAGTTGCTGCAAGACTTCCGAACACACCAGTGTGTGCAGGTGAGTTGGTGACAGGGCTTGTCCTACTGCCTACAGGCAAGCTCCTTCAAACCAGTACTGGCCTGCCTGTTCTGCTTGCTTTGTGTCTAGCCCTGGGTGCATAAAGGGTAGGAGCTTATACTTCTTGACCCTCAGGTGCCCACTTCCACCTAGAGATCAGCTAAGTGATACATACCCCAGTGTTAGGTTCTAGGAAGAGCTTCGAGGAAGACTGTCTTCCAAGGCCCCACTTGGCATAGAACTCAGCTTAGGCACACCTTGGGCAAAGGTGCATGCAGGAGCCGGCTCTGGGCAGGGATATATGCATATCTGAGGCTAGGAATTTGAGCAAGCTGTGCAGAAATTATTAGGTGTTGAACACCAAGCAGGGGATTGTGCTTGTGTCTTGCAGCTGTGGAATGATGATAGCCTGGGAGCGCTGTGGGCATGCCCCATGGACAAGTGTGAGTATGACAGGAACTGCTCTTTCTGTGTACCAGGAGCTGACTCTGATGACAGGGACTACGGGACTGAGGCAACATATGCCATGCCTTACCTGCCTCAAATAGATCACAGTGGTATTCCTTTATCCATTCAAAAACCACAAAGAGGCAGAAAGATGGTTCAGCCAGTAAAGGCACTTGCCACCAAACCTGACAACCTGAGTTCTCCGGGATCCATATGGACAGAGTGCTTTGAGTTGTCTGTCCTCTGACCTCCACACATGCTTTATGGAGAACACACTTTAGTGGGGGGGGGGGTGTCCCAGCATTACCAAAAAGATGGAACCTCAACACAAGTCTAAAAGGACATAGCCAAGAACATGCAGTAAGATGGAACTGTTGAATGTTGGCAAGTGTGACCTTACAGCACTAAGCAGTGAATGAGCATAGTGGGGAGCTGGCCTAGATGGGATGAAGGGTTCAGGGGAAAGGTCCCAGCCTCACTGTGAAGTCTGACCTAGGTAAAGGGAGTCAAGATGCATTGTTAAGACTGTGAAGTACATTTCTGTACTGTTAGAGGGTTAGAGGGTCTTGGGAGGAAGATGGGAGGCCCAGGAGGGATGCAGGATTTTATGTTTCCAGCAACACCATCCTCCACAAGGGTTAGAATAAAGCTGTTTTAAACAGATCTTGGTGGATACTCATAGAATGAATGGGCCGAAGTTAGAAAGTGGGAGCCTAGTTGGGAGGCTATTGAAGTCAAGCAAGGTTAAGGGCCTGCAATCCTAGGCTTAAGGGGCAATATCAGCTGACATTTAAACACAGGCGAGAACTGAGGCAGGTCACATAGGTGTAGCTCTCTCAGTATACAGGCTCTAACACTGGGACTTTGGGCAAATCACTTCAAATCTACAGGCCTCAGTTTCCTCCTTCGTGAAGCAGAGTGAAATGAAAGATATAAGGTTTCTAACTAGCCCATTCTCCCTTGTCTATTCCAGACATCCATAAGCGCTGGGTCCTGGTGTGGCTGGTCTGCCTACTCTTGGTCGCTGCTCTTTTCTTGTTTCTCCTTCTAAAAAAGGACCGCGTGAAAGGTGAGCGCTTCCCCGTTCCAATTCCCCAGGGACAGCCGCAAAGAGTGACGCTGGGCTCGAGTGGATGGAGGGAAGGCAGGTCCGGGTTCACCCTCATGGCCTCTGCCCTCCCTGACAGCGGCCCCCAGGGCCCGCACAGCCTTGCTCCTTCACTCGGCCGACGGAGCGGGCTATGAGCATTTGGTGGGCGCCCTGGCGTCTGCGTTGAGCCAACTGCCGTTGAGAGTGGCCGTGGACCTGTGGAGCCGCCGCGAGCTGAGCGCGCACGGGGCCCTGGCCTGGTTCCACGGCCAGCGGCGTCGGACCCTGCAGGAGGATGGCGTGGTGGTCCTGCTCTTCTCGCCCGCGGCGGTGGCGCAGTGCCAGCAGTGGCTCCAACACCAGACGGTGGAGCCGGGGCCGCATGACGCCCTCGCCTCCTGGCTCAGCTGCGTGCTGCCGGACTTTCTGCAAGGCCGAGCAGCCGGCCGCTACGTCGGGGTCTACTTCGACGGGCTGCTGCACCCCGATGCCGTGCCCGCCGCGTTCCGCGCTGCGCCGCTCTTTTCCCTGCCCTCGCAGCTGCCGGGCTTCCTGGACGTCCTGCAGGGAGGCTGCGCCCAGCTCCCGGGGCGGCCCGCGGACAGGGCGGAGCGAGTGGCCCAGGCCTTGCAGTCCGCCCTGGACAGCTGCACCCTGCAATCGGGAACTGCGGACTACGGCGAGGCCTGGGACCCGGGGCCTTACCCTGCACCCAAATAAAGACCGACGCAGTTACCCTAACCGAGTAGCACTCGTGTGTACGTCCTATGGAACTGCTAGGGGAGCCATCAACCCTGCGGCCCTTTAAAGCCGGGACAGGTGCAGCCCTGCGCCGCTTCTGGTTGGTTGGAATGGGGTGACGCAATGGCACATGGCTGCTCTTCATTGGCTGTGAAGAGGCCCCGCCCTCCCGCCTGTGGCGTTGGAGAAGGGTATACTTACGGAGGCGGCGGCGTTAAGGAGACTCGGCCCACAATTCCCGGGGCGGGGGTGGGGACTCTTATTTCTCCTTGTAGTCTAGCGGGGCTAGGATCCTTCCCGGCCTGTTCCAGGCCGCACTCTTCCAAAGAGGCTCTGAACTTGACCCCATCTCTTCACATCCGGATCCGGGCTCCTCCCCCAGGACCGCCCATCCGGCTTTCTCTCGGAATATTTGGAATCTGACCCTTTCTAATTATGGCCCCTAATATCTCACTGAGACCCTAAAACCATGGCCTGACGCCTACCCCTTTGCCAGCGATCCCGGCCACCTTCCCCTACGGTAACGGAGATAGAATTTCTCTCCTGCAATTGTAGATTAGGCTCTTTTCCCCTTCCAGCGCCTCAGCCTCCAGTACCCCAATTAGTCCTCGTTTGTAATTAGTAGGTCTGAGGATTTTAGCCTCAAGGCACTCAGAACCAAGCCCTCGCTTTCCTCCTTACAGCCAGTGAACCCTCCCCTTCCCCTGTATCTGCAAGTCCCCAGCCTGGGAAAACATGGCCCCACAGCCCCTCAGGGGCCTGGTCCCTTCTCTTCTCTGGAGCTTGGGTCTGTTTCTGAGCCTCCCGGGACCTGTCTGGCTCCAGCCCTCTCCTCCTCCCCATTCTTCTCCCCGAGCTGAGCCCCATCCATGTCATACCTGTCGAGCACTGGTGGACAGCTTCAACAAGGTGGGTGTACTAATAGTCTCGAGGGAGGGGCCATTAGCAGAGAGCTGGGGGCTCTTAATGCAAATCTGCATGGATTGTAATTCCAGTATGGATTGCTAGCTTCAACTGTATGGCCTTTGGGAAAGGTGATTCACGGTGCCTTAGTTTCCTGATCAATAACATAAAATAGTGAAATGTTAGAATGTCAGGCTGGGCGTGGTGGCACATGCTTTTAGTCCCAGCACTCAGAAGGCAGAGGCAGGTGAATCTCTCTACAGAATGAGTTTCAGGACAACCAGGGCTACACAGAGAAGCCCTGTAAAAAAAAAAAAAAAAAAAAAAAAAAAAAAAAAAGAATGTGTCAGAATGTGTCGAGCCCTGTACTTAGGTATTCCTAATTTCTTCCATATCCAGGGCCTGGAGAGAACCATCCGGGACAACTTTGGTGGTGGAAATACTGCCTGGGAGGAAGAGAAGTTGTCCAAATACAAAGACAGGTAAGAAGGTAATGGGGAGGTATATACCCCAATTGGTTGGAATAGATTCTTTTGGGAAGCATTCATTCTCCAGACACTGAATATTAACAGAACAGCAGTAAATAAGAAAACCAAGCCTCATCTTCATGAAACTTGCATTTTATATTTTACTTTTTTTTTTTTTTTCCTTCCAGGCAGGGTTTCTCTGTAGCTTTGGTGGCTGTCCTGGAACTAGCTCTTGTAGACCAGGCTGGTCTTGAACTCACAGAGATCCGCCTGCCTCTGCCTCCCCAGTGCGGGGACTAAAGGCATGCACCACCAACACCTGGCTGAAATTTGCATTTTAGTAGATAGACACACAGTACATACTACCTGTCAGGTGAAGAACAGAAATTTGGCTATGCCACAGGCGGGTGACAGGTGTTCAGGATGGTCCGTTTGAATAGATACCTCAGCTAAAGTAGCAGGGCTGACCTTGTGTTTCTCTCAAAAGTGGCTGGAGTAGAGTGAACAAAAGGCTGCAGAAGGAGTTTAGATTTTGTCCTGAATGTGAGGCCAGAAGAGTGAATTGGATTTTCTGGAACTGGGATTTGTGAGCCCCAGTTGGTTATGAGCCAACATGTTGATGCTGGGAGTTGAACCCAGGTCCTCCTCTGTAAGAGCAGCCAATGTTCCTAACTGCCGAGCCATCTTTGCAGCCTCTAATCTTAAATGAAGAGAGCACTAAGGTAAAAAGCCGGGGTAGCTTGGAGGGAGTGGGGAGAACAGCTGGGTGGGGCGGGTAAGCATTTGCAGTCAAAGTATAAAGGCAGCATGAGCTAGCAAGATATCCAGTAGTAGGTACAGTGAGAGCTAGTTGAAATCTAAGCGTATTTTGGAGACCATCAGTTGACATGATGGATTCCTTATGGGGCATGAGAGAAAGTGGTAGAGACACCTATAATTTGCAAGTATTTTCTGAGAAAGTAAGCCTGCAGAGAGGGCGTGGGCAGGAGTGGGATCAGGCAGGGCCTCTGGTCGTGTGGTAAGACTGCCTCTGGACACCCAGGTAGCTTCCATCTCATTCCAGAATTCAGGGGAGCTGTAGGGCTAGAAACAGGAATTTGAGAGGCCCTCCAGCTTTTCAAAGTGACATTGGAAGGAGGGGCCAGCAAAGAGTTGGAGTTAGGCCTGCTTGTTGTTTCTTACTGTTTTAACTCTTGCTACAGTTGCTCTTCTCTAGAGTTCCCTTGCCTGTTCTTAGTACTGTGGTGAAGGGTTAAATTATGGTTCCCACTAGGAAGGGAGGTTTTGGTTTTTCTGTAACTCTGGCCATTCTCCTTTCCCTCAGTTTCCTCCTTTGGGAATAATACCAAGAGCATTTGTAGCTTTATAATGGATGGCTTCTGGGTTCTTTTGTTTTTACTTTAAAAAGTTTTGTTTTATTCTATTCTATATTTTTTTTCACTTTTTAAATAATGTATTTTTATGTTATGTGCATTAGTGTTCTGCCTGTATGTATATCTGTGTGAGAGTGTTGGGTTCCCTGGAACTTGAGTTGCAGACAATTATGAGCTGCCATGTGGGTGCTGGGAATTGAACCTGGGTTCTCTGGAATAGCAGCTAGAGCTCTTAACTGCTGAGCCATTTCTCCAGCCCTACTTTTTTTTTTTTTTTTTTCACTTTTGATACCAGGTCTCACTATATAGTCATGGCTGAACTTGAACTCAAAGAAATTTGTCTGCCTCTGCTCACCAGTGCTGGGATTAGAGGTGTATGTTACCACACTTGGCTTCTTTCCAAATTTTTATATTTATTTATTATTGTGTGTGTGTGTGTGTGTGTGTGTGTGTGTGTGTGTGTGTGTATACATGTGCACATCTTTCAGGAGTCAGTTCTTTCCACCACTTGGATCCTCAGTCGTGGTGGCAATTGATAGCAAGTGCCTTTACCTCTTGAGCCATCTTAGTAGCCCCCAGTTTCTTCCCTCCTGAACCGGAGTTATAGGTAGTTGTGAGACACTATTTGGATACTAGGAATTGAACCTGGGTCCTTTGGAAGAGCAGCCAGTGCACTTAACTGCTGAACCCTCTCCATTGCCCCATGTTATTATTGTTGTTGTTATTTTTCCAGACAGGATTTCTCTCTGTAGTCATGACTGTTCTGGATCTTGATCTATAGACCAGGCTGGTCTCGAACTCAGAGATCAGATATCCCTCTGCTGAGGCTAATGGCATGCACTACCATGTCTGGCTGACCCACCTAATTTTTGGAAACAGGTTCTCTCACTGAACCTGGAGTGCATTAACTTGGTTATTCTGCTAGATTGGACACAGGGAGCTGCCTGTGTTTGACCCCTCCCCACCCAATTCTGGGGTTATAGACACCATGCCACACTTGGCCTTTACATGGGTGCTGGGAGTCCTAAACTCAGGTTCTCATGCTTGTTGGGGTATCACTCTATCGAGGGAGCCATCTCCCTAGGTCCCAGGTCCCATGTCATATTTTACATAATAAAAACATTCTGTCTTGTGATATGATCTCATGTAGACCAGGCAGCCCTCCGGCTTACCGTATAGTTGAGGATGACCTCAAACTTCTGATCTTCTGGCCTCCCAAGTAGGGATTATAGTTATGAGCCACCATACCTGGTTTATATATTAATTTTTAAAATTGTAAAATACACATAAAACCAGGGTGGGAATGGAGCCAAGTTGTCAGAGTGTTTGGCTTGTCTCGAATGCACAGCACCCTGGGTTCCTTCCCTGCCCCTGATAAAACTTGACTTTGTGGTGTATGTCTGTAATTGTAGCAGTGGGGACATAGAAGAAACAGGAGGTTAAGGTTGTACCCAGCTACATATCAAGTTCAAGGCCAGTCTAGAATGCATATCCAAATAATAAAAAAAAAAAAAAAAAGGAAAGAAAACAAAAAAAGCCACCAATAGGAACACAGTACATTCTCACTGCTGTATAACTACAACTGTGTACCTTCAGAATTTTCTCATTTTAATTTTGTTTCTGTTGTGACAGTTTCCTTATATGATTCAGGATGGCCTCTAACACAGTAACTCCTGCCTTAGCCTCCCAAGTGCTGGGATTACAGATATATGTCACCACATTTGGCTTTTTTTTGTTTGTTTGTTTGTTTTTTTGTTTTGCTTTTTTTGAGACAGGGTTTCTCTATAGCTTTGGAGCCTGTGCTAGAACTAGCTCTGTAGACCAGGCTGGCCTCAAACTCACAGAGATCCTCCAGAGGGCTGGGATCAAAGGTGTGCACCACCCACGCCTGGCCAGATTTGGCTTTAAAATATATTCGTCACCCATAAAGAAATCTTACTATACCCATTAAGTAGCACTTCCTCATCTTTTCATTCCCCCAAGCTCATGCAGAAACCTGGATGGATTTTCTGATTTCTTTGAAGTCCTACATCATGTGTCTGGCTCCTTTCACCTAGTGTGATGTTTCTATAGCTCAACCTCATTGCATTAATTGTTCAGCTCAGTGCTTCATTCCTCTTAGGGCAGAATAATATCCCGTTGGATGGACACACTGCATTTTCTTTCATTGGTGAATAGGCAGTTGGGTTTTGCTTACCTTTTGCCCATTATGCGTGTTGTGGCTGTGAGCATATGTGTACAAGTTTGTATTTGAATGCCTGTTTTCCAGTCTTTTCGGTGTGTATCTGGGAGAAGATTGCTGAGTCATAGTGGCTCCATTTAACTGATTGTACCATCTTACATCCCCACATACAGGGCAGAAGGGTCCAGTTTTTCTACACCCTCACCAGTGCTTGGTAGAGCATATATTTGCAGGAGGGGTCGGGGGTCCTCTCCCTGCCTCTGAGCTACCCCTCCCAGCCTCATGAAGAAATTTCAGGCCTCTCTCTCCTGCATGGCTATCCCAGGTCAGATTTGGAAAGTCACCTGCAGAGGTGTTATTATTTCTGTTTGACAGATGAAAAAAGAAGAAAGGTGTCCAACATGTTGGTGGGACATAGGCAGGAGGGTTCTAGACCATGCTGGATGACATAGTGAGACCCTGATTAAAACTGAGGCAAAAGCTGAGAAACAAGAACAAGAGAGGCTTAATGACTTGTAATGGCTTGTCCAGATCTCACATCTAGCTTCTGAGTCTGACTGAGTCCCCAGAGCCAGTCACCCTTCCGTTGTTAATGCCCGTGGCCCCTTCCTTGATATTGTCCCAGTGTGAGGGAAGGAGGAGAGAGACCTGAGGAGCAGGTGGGTGGGGTGGAGTATGTTCATAACACCCCAGTCCTGTCTGCTCAGTGAAACCCGCCTGGTGGAGGTGCTGGAGGGTGTGTGCAGCAAGTCAGACTTCGAGTGCCATCGTCTGCTGGAGCTCAGTGAGGAGCTGGTGGAGGCCTGGTGGTTTCACAGGTGAGAAGCAGGAGGGGGGCAGGCTTCCCACGGGTGGCCCTGCTGGTTTCACGGGTGACAGGCAGAAGGGGAGGCCTTCGCTGGGAGTGGGTTACAGGCAGGCCTGGTGGTATGGGTTTGACTGCCTAGAAACAGTTGCCTGCCAGCCTAGTTTGGAGCCTTCCAAACCTAGATCTGAGGAGTTGGCTGTGGGTACCAGGCCCCCTTTCTGGGCCTACTTACCCCTCTACCAAGTGGGAAAGGGACCTTGGTCAAGTGGTTTCAGGACACATGCCAAGTTGTGTTGACTTACAGACTCAGTAGGAGGAGGTGGCCACTCTGACTCACCCTCTTGCTTTTACCTCATCTACCCTGCCTTAGGCAGCAAGAGGCTCCAGACCTCTTCCAGTGGCTCTGTTCCGACTCCCTGAAGCTCTGCTGCCCCTCTGGCACTTTTGGGCCCTCCTGCCTTCGTGAGTCTCTCTGAGTCTTTTGTGGTCCTCTTCGGGAGTGGGAGGAGACTGCCGAGGCAAGGGAGCAAACTGGGCTGTGTGAGAGCAGGCTTCCTCATGTAACATCTCCAGCTCCGTGCTCTGGCCTGTCTCTCGGGCCTGAAATAACAAATCAGTGGGTCAGGCTGGGGGGAAAAGCACAGGGCTGGGCTTGTGCAATGTGGCTGTTATGGGGCGTTAAACAAACGTTGCCCCATCCTGCCTCCTCCATTCTCATGTCTGGTCAGACAGTACCTGGGCAGGGGCAGGCACATGCTATGAAGCCCCCATTATCGATGTCTGTCCACCTCTACAGATCCAAGGCAGGAGCTGAGCAAACTACAGTCCTGGGTTAATTAACTTATTTATTACTGGTTTTGTTTTTGTTTGAAGTGACAGGGTTTCATCTGTGAGCCCAGGCTTTGAACTTGTAATGATCCTGTCTGAGCCTCCCGGTGCTGGAATTGCAGGCACATGACATCATGTCAGTCTCCTAGCCCTTTTTAGAACTACTTCTGTAAACGAGGAAAAGGGTTAGGTGCTGGAATGATCAGTTCAGTCTCTAGAAGACTCATCAGATGTGGTGATGCATGCCTGTTATGCTAGTTAGTACTTAAGAGGCTGAGACAGGAGGGTATTTTAAGTCTATTCAGATAAATTATCTGGACTTCCTGAAGAGTCCATCTCAAACACAAGCAAAAAACAAATGTTCTGTGTGTATGTGTATGTGAAGGATAATGAGTTTGAGGCCAGCCTGGTCTATATAGTGAGTACCAGACCAGCTAGGGCTACATAAGTGAGACCTTCTCTCAAAAAGAAAAAGAAAAAGTCGGTAAATAAAAATAAATGAGAAGCTGTGCCCAGTTGTTTTGCATATCTTTTTTGGTTCAAATAGCTTATGACAGAATTTGTGAGTATTAAATTTAATTTTCCTTTCCAAAAAATATTCAGGACAATGTAGAAAAGGCTTCCCTTGGATGATGAGGTTGCATATAAGATCTCACCCAATTTATGTCTGCCCACAGCATGTCCTGGGGGCACAGAGAGGCCCTGCGGTGGCTACGGGCAATGTGAAGGGGAAGGGACTCGAGGGGGCAGCGGGCACTGTGATTGCCAAGTCGGCTATGGGGGCGAGGCCTGTGGCCAGTGTGGCCTCGGCTACTTTGAGGCGGAGCGCAATAGCAGCCATCTGGTATGTTCGGGTAGGTAGCCAAAAGGTGTGCTGGGGGCAAGGGTAGCTGAGGTGCCTGCCTGCCCATCCTCATACTGTCTGTTCTTTACCCAGCATGTTTTGGTCCCTGTGCCCGCTGCACAGGACCCGAGGAATCCCACTGTCTGCAGTGCAAGAAAGGTTGGGCCCTGCATCATCTCAAGTGTGTGGGTAAGTGGGGAACACTGGTGGGGCCTGGACTTTACTCTCTGGCCTATACCAGTACCATCCAATCACATGAAACCCTCAGCCTGGCGGGAAAGGCAGCAAGCCAGGTGTTCACAGTGCAGAACAACCTGCACACAGTAGATGCATGTCCAGACCCAGCTCAGCAGGACAGTGATGGATCAGGAAGGCCCTCTTGGAAGAGGTGCTTCTTTAGCCAAGTCTTTTCCCAGCCTCTGGTTTTTTGAGACAGGGTTTCTATGTATAGCTCTGGCTGTCCTGGAACTTGCTTTATAGACCAGGCTGGTCTAGAACTGAGAGATCTACTTGCCTCTCTAACTCCTGAGTGCTGGGATTAAAGGCATGTGCTACCTTGCCTAGCAAACCAAATCTTACACAAAACAACAAAAATCTAGAGTGGGCTCAGCAGTGAGTTGACTCAGCAGTTAAAGGTGTTTGTTGACAAACTAAACACTGGAGTTCAGTCTCTCTATCTGTGGTCATCCCCTTGGATATAAGCTACATGGATGATGCTGAGTCGTGGCTACCTCCTGCTTCATGTCTCAGCACTCAGGAAGTGAGAAGGGGCTGATTGTCTTGGAGCTAAGTTAAAAATCCCCATTCGAGGGTTGTGTTTAGCTGCAGGGCAGACAGACTCCAGTCTGCCTGAGCAACGCTAGTCTAGCTCCATGATTACTTCAGGGTTGGTAGCAGGCTTGCAGTCATTCCCACACTCGTGATCACAGGCAAGTTCACTCCTGACAATCCTCCCCTAGTTTCTCTGCTATTCCTGCAAAGTGACACTCCCAATCTTTACCCTCTCCACAGACATCGATGAGTGTGGGACAGAGCAAGCCACCTGTGGAGCTGACCAGTTCTGTGTGAACACAGAAGGCTCCTATGAGTGCCGAGGTCAGTGTTTGCTGCTGAAGGGACAGGCTGGGACGGAGGAGAGGAACAGGAGATGCCGCTTCATGCTTGTTCCTCCAGACTTCTAGCTTCTCAGGGTCCAGAGCCCTCCTCTCCTTGAGATCACCTCTTTCTCCTCACCTCTCACCTCTGCCCTCTCTTCTTCAGATTGTGCAAAGGCCTGCCTGGGCTGTATGGGAGCAGGGCCTGGTCGCTGCAAAAAATGCAGCCGTGGCTACCAGCAGGTGGGCTCCAAGTGCCTAGGTGAGTCTCATACCAGGGGGGGCTGGAGTGTGGAAGAAGCAAGGGAAGTAGGGATTCCACATTGAGTCTGGATGGGAGTGAAATGCAGTCTGGGATGCTGAGTCATGGCAGCCAGCACTCTGACCCCTTCCTCTCCTCCCCTCAGATGTGGATGAGTGTGAGACAGTGGTGTGTCCAGGAGAGAATGAGCAGTGTGAGAACACGGAGGGTAGCTACCGCTGTGTCTGTGCTCAGGGCTACAGACAGGAGGAGGGTGTCTGCATGAAGGAGAAGATCCCAGGTAAGCAGGGCGGGTGGGAGGCTGGGCTGGGCTGGTCCAGAGATAGAGCAGACAAGCTCCTCCTCCAGGCCCCACTTCACCACCACCCAAAGGGGCTGCACTGAGACCTGGTCCCCGTGTCTGTTCTCAAGGTTGGCCTTGAGGCTGCATTTCCTCATGTCCCAGGTAGAAAGGGAACCAGATTTGGCACCCAAACACTCTGCCTTCCTAAACCTGTTTTCTCCTGTCTGATGGGAGCAGTCTTCTGCGAGCCTTGGGCAGCCCTGTCACCTCTCAGCTTGGGGTGGCAGGGTCTCAGCTTCCCCTGCAGAGGCTTTCTAAATAGCGAATGAATGATGCTGTGTTCTTGGTGAGCTAGGGGGGCTGCGCAGCAATGATGAGGTCTGTGGGTGTTGTGGGCAGCTCTGGGAACTGCCAGAAATGAGGCAGTGACATGTCACACCTCCTCTGCAGAGCCGGCGGGCTTCTTCTCGGAGATGACGGAGGATGAGCTGGTGGTCCTGCAGCAGATGTTCTTTGGTGTCATCATCTGTGCACTGGCCACGCTTGCTGCTAAAGGTGACCTGGTGTTCACTGCCATCTTCATTGGAGCCGTGGCAGCCATGACCGGGTACTGGTTGTCAGAGCGGAGTGACCGTGTACTGGAGGGCTTCATCAAGGGTAGATAATCCCTGCCACACTTAGGGGATGTCCTCCCACCCAGGATGCCCCCAGAGGTCATGTTTCTCTCCTGCTGGACACCTGGGGCAGCGTGGTTCCTCTCTGAGACTGGGGTAAACAGCCTTTTACCTGCCTTACCCAGCAGCCCAGGACCCCAGTAGCCTCAGGGGTGGAAAAAAAGCTGGAAGCAGTTGCCAGGAGAACCTTGCCTTGGAGACTGACAGGCATTACAGTGTGTGAATTTCAAAAGACAGTTTCTCCTTAGGGAGGTTGCAGGCTTTGGGCCCTGCCCAGTAAGAGAGGTGTCCCCTCAGGGGTGGGGCCACCGTTGCCATCCCCGCCAGGTGCATGCTGCCAGCTCCTGTTGCGTATTCTCCTCCCACACCCCAGCCATTGACTTATTTATTCATCTCAGGAAATAAAGGAAGGTCTTGAAAACTGGAAAAGCTTCATCACTGCTACCTCAGAGACATTTTCCATAACCCTGGGAAATTGAGAGTTGCCATGACAGAGAAGTGCTGTGAAGGGGCTAGAGAGATGGGTCAGTTGTTAAGAGCACTTGTTGCCCTTGTGGAGGATCCAGGTTCAATTCCCAGCACCCATGTGGTGGCTCTCAACCATTCATCCTCCAGTTCCAAGGGATGGGACTCACTCTTCTGACCTGGGGCGGGTACCCGGCACACACGTGGTGCATATACACATGTAGTCAAAACATTCATTCATATGAAATAACTATGGATTTTTTTAAATTAAAAAAATAAAAACCTTAAGCCGAGAAAGGAAGGAGAAAGATGAGAAAGGAACCAACTTAGGAATTGATCTTTCTGGATTGAATATGAATTGTGGTTGTAGGGCCCAAGTAATACAGGACACCTCCAAACTCCACCTTCTCATTTCTGAAGTGGGCAGAATGCTTTCTGATTAGGCCTGTGGTGGGGATTACAGGAGGAGGGACTGCACAGTGACAGGTTTTTAGTGAGATAGTGGTGGCTGTTCCTACTAAAGCCAGAGGCAACCTTCCTCAGGAAGGCTCTTTGTTCCTGTGAAGGGCTTCCTGTCTCTCCTATAGAGGTGTAGGATCCCGGCTTGACCAGCGGGAGGCATGAGCCTAATCTGAAGGGTTTATTTCTTTGGCACAAAGAGGACAGTCAATCTGGACAAGTGAGGTGCATCTCTCCACATTGGGGAATCAGGAGTAACTAGTCCCTGTTCCCCATGATCAAACCATGCACGTCCACCCTGTATTCCGTGTAACTCACGGCCTCTGTGCAAAATATCTGCTGAAATAAAAATAGAAATATTTAAAAACAAACAAATAAAAAACAAAACACGAGTCTGGTGAATTCAAGCCTGTCTTTCCCCGGAAGCTGCAGTCAGGTGGAGGCCGATTTTTCAAATGCTCAACTGTCTTGTCTCTGCAGCTTCATGTGGACCTTGAAGGGAGGGTCCAAGTCCTCAGAGCTCTATAGTGTCACTGGAGGCGCTGTGAGATTCGCTGGTCTTGCAGCGCTGCTGGCTTTCGCTCTGAGGCTCCCCGGCCCGGGCAGGAGCAGGGGCTGGGGTTGGTGCTGGCAGCAGCTGCACCGTGCTGGGCAGCTCATCTAGGGGCAAGCTGTCCACGGACGACAGCCCGTGACGCCACGGGTTCCAGCTGATCTTCAGCGAGCCCTTGGAGAAGCTGTCCAGGGAGCTGCCCGAAGTCCCCGCAGCTGCGGCACTGACGGGCGGGTCCACCACGTGCTGTGGGAGGGGCTTGCGCAAACACACCTCACTGAGCGAGCGGCAGCGGGCTCGGAGCAGCGAGCCAACAGCGCCCTCGAGCTCAGTGTCCGGCTGGCTGCCGCGGCGAGGTCGCAAGGCGCCCCCTAGCGACGGCGAGGTCAGGCCACGGAGGCCACAGCGGTGGAACACGCTGTCTCGGACCAGGTGCTCCCTGAAGAGCGCGGCATCGATGCTGCGGCTCAAGTTGATGGGCGAGGGTGGCCGCAGATCCAACTCACTCAGCGACGGCGCAGGCCCCACGCTGCCACGGGACATCCTCGGGCCACCTGGGCGACCGCGACCCAGTGATGCAGCCGAACCCCAGGGTCCAGAACCAGGCGTGGCTGGAAGCCCACCTTCCGCAGCGTTGCGAATGAGGCTTTTGCTGATATCCAGGCCTCCTGTGGCCAGGCCACTGGACCCTGCATAACAGTTATTTGGTCTCTCGGGCACCTCGCTCTTGCCCGTGGGCGCGGGACACGCCAGGCGTAGCAGCTTAGCCCAGCAAGCATGTTCCGTGGGCGGCCTGGGACGTGTGGCAGCCAGGGCGGCCAACGCCAGGGCCAGTGCCCAGGTCAGCTCCAGCAGACGCAACCAGAAGTGCACACCCCACCAGGCCCAGGAGAAGCGACCCTCCCGGCCAGGCCCTGGATATAGCCAGAGCGAGGCTGCTAACTGCAGACCACTGGCCAGCAGCCCCAGTGAGCCTGCCACAGCCAGCAGCCGTGGGCCTGGACTGGTATCCCAGCCCCGAGGGCCTTCCAGCAGGCGGCGACGACATAGGCAGAGTGTGCCCAGGGCCACCGAAGCGCCCCAGGCGCAAGATAAGCCTTGTGTCAAGAGGTTAAGCACAGGCCTGGTGGAGAACAGGTCTGTGGCCAACAAACCTACAGCATGCACCGGCGCCACGGCTCCCAGTAGGAGTGGATTCTGCAGAGGCTGTGGCAGCCCAGCACCCAGGCCCAGCAGGGTGAGTGCTGCCAGTGCAGTGAGTAGCAAGGGGAAGGGCAGGTTGTATAGCACCAGGCCAGCACGTACTCCCAGCCTTGCCTGAGAGCCATAAGGATCGGTGAGCATGTAGGCAGATCTCAGCCCTGAAGCCACCAACACTAGCACAGCAGCCACTAATGCCAATCGGGGTCCCGCTAGGGCGGCTGCCAGTGTGACTAATGCCAATAATGCCGGAAGCAGGAAAAGCACCCCCACCCCATAGACATGAAGTTCCCAGGAAAAACTCAGCACCCGCCTCAGAGGTCCCCAACGCAGCGGGGGTGCAGTGGCATTGGCTGGGGGGCTAGAAGCTGGAGCTGGAATTATGGAGCTGGCTGAGGGCTCCGGAGGGGGTGGTTGGCCCAGAGCTCTCTGTGTAGTGACTCTAACAAGACCACGCCGAGTTGTTGAGGGGGCCTGGACAGGGGGTGCTGGAGGGTGGCTTTGTGGGCGACCCGGCCATTCCTCGGCTTCATCTGCAATAATAACAATATTAAAAGGGTTCTTTGGGAAGTGTTGTTGAGAGCGGAGTGTGGAGGTTCACGCTTGTAATAGGAGGCAGAGACAGGAGGATCAAGACTTTAAGGCCATCTTCATCTACACAGTGAGTTCAAGAACAGTTGAGGCTGCTTGAGACCCCCATCTCAAACAAACAAGAAACAAACAAACAAACAAACAGCAAATAACAAAACCCCAAACAGACACAGAGTGCTTTCGATTTTTCCATATTCAAAACTGCAGTTAGTAAATTAATTTTCCAAGGACATCTGTCAAATGAAGATAATAGTACCTGCCACAGTCATTGGGTCATGACAAGGGCACAATGTCTAGTTTGGTTCCCACTGGCTAGCAAAGACAAGACAGATATAAACTTTCTTTCTTCCTTCCTTTCGTGGGTCTGGGAATTGCACCCAAGACCTTTCTTATACCAGGCAATAACTCTATCCCTAAGCTGCATCTCCAAGCCTTTTGCATGTTTTGATTTTGAAACAGTCTCACTGAGCCTTGAAATCAATCTCAGACTTGTGATCCCCTTGTCTCAGCATCCAGAGTGCTGGGGTGGGGCTGGGGGGGGGACGGAGAATGACTGCACAAGGTACATGTGTGTTGCACAGAAGAACATTCTAGCTCAGAAGAGCCAGTGTCTTCTGGAGTCTCCAGTGAGCATTGGTTTATTTTTCTCAGCCACTCAGAGAAGGTCCTAGCGCCCTGGCCCCTCTGTCCCATCACTAAGCAAGCACAGTTCTTAGTTACTGTCCCCTCACCCCTAGCCATGGCCTCACCTGGCTGTAGGCCTCTCATGGGACTCTCTGTTCCATTTGCAGCTTGAGCAGAGTTTGGGAGATCAGGGATGAAGGACCTGGGGGTTCCTGGAGCCTCCATTGCCCCTCGGACTCGCTGTGGGGAGATAGGGTCTGCTCCGTTCATCGAGGCTATTGCTGAAATGGTGAGAATAATTACCACCTTGTCTGACTCTCCAGAATCCCCCCCAATGCAGTCCCTCAGGAAGGGGGACACCACCGCCCTAATTTGTCAGGAGGGAAATGATAACCAGAGTTACACCTAGCTACCTTGGATTTTTGGTCCTCACAACCCCACTCAGCCCCCTCATGGTAATACCTACCTGGTCTTAGCTGCCCATCAGAAGTGTCTGAGGCTGAAGGTGATAGAGGCTGAGGTGCTGGGAAGTCTTGTCCAGCAAGGAGGTCAGTCTGCTCAGGCTGGGGTCCCAGAGAGCTGACTTCCCAGGTGTCTCCGGCTCCAGCTTTTTGGGGGAGCTCAGCTGGCAGCCCCTCTGGAAGAGGGAGGCTTCTGGCCAATGCCAGGTCTAGCTGGGCTCCAGGCTCCTGAGTGGATGCCACCTCAATTGGGGATGTTGAGCCAACCTCAGGGACTACTGGCTCGTGCTGGGTGAGTAGGGGGCCCTGGGCAGCCTCCTGCAAGCCCTCTTCATGCCCACTCTGATTTCCCAGCACTAGCCTCACAGCACCTGTCTCCGGTACCAGAGTGTGGGGAGAACCCTGGTAGTCCCAGGGGGAAGCCTGTGTGATGGGGTTCTTGGCTTTGGCCATTCGACCCTCATTCCTAGCTGGCCGTTGTTCTGCTTGGCCTCCAGGCTTTCGTGGGGCAGTGGTAAGAGTGGCTATCCTGAGTTGAGGACTGGGAGTTGTATTGATCAAAGTGAGATGGGGTGCACCCACTGGCTGTGGAGCTGGTGTTTCTGGCTCTGGAAGTTCCTGTGAGCCAGGAGGTCCTGTCCAGCCTTGGGAAGTAAGCCCTCGGGCCAGCTGGAGGTCATCAGCTATTAGGAGTCTTTCACCCTGGCCCCCGGGGGCTGCTTTGGGTCCAGGCAGAGCTGGTCCTAGGGGAGAGTTTGCAGGCCTCTCAGGGCTATCAGCAGGGGCCTGGGGAATGCCACCATGCCAGGAACTCTCATTTCTTAACTTCTCCCAGAAGAGGCCAAAGGTCTGTGGCTCTGATGGGATCAAGTGGGGTTCTGCATCCTCCAGTGGCCTGGGAAGGCTTCTGCCCAAGGCAGGGCCAGCCCCCAAGCATGGCAACAGCAACAGCAGAAGGAAAGGACACACAGAGCCTCGTGAGCTAGGGGCCATGGTTTAATTTGAGTGTAGAGCCCTTGACTTCTAGACCTCAGAGGATAAGCCTACAAAAGGGGAGAGAGAAAAGATAAATCAAAGAGGGATGGAGGGACCCCCAAGGGGTCGGTGGGAAATAAGAGAAGTCATCCCTGCTCTTAAAGTTTTTTAAAAACTGGGTCTCTGCTCACAGCACTTGTTTTGCTGTCAAAACTTTCTGACTCCCCGTTGCTCTTGGAAGAGAATACGAGTTCTATGCCTGGCCTTCCAAGGCTGAGGCCAGGCCAGGTGGCTCAGTCACTGTCCAGCACTCAGTGGGCCATCTTGACACTCAGGTCTCTGGTTCTGCTCCTTCAGGATGGAATGCCTTCACCTTTACCTGATGAAATTGAAGTTTTTCTTTGAAATTTCATTTTTTGAGGCAGGGCCTATATAACCCTGGCTGACCTGGAACTCACTATGTAGAACAGGCTGGCCTTGAACTCATAGCTCTACTTGCTTCTGCCTTCTGAGTGCAGGGATTAAAGATGTGTGTCACAAGGCCCAGCCTTTTAAATGTTTCTTTAAAATACATATGTACAATTTGATGGGGATGGCTGGGTATGTTAAGTGAGGTGCCTGTGAAAGCCAGAGAGACTTGGGTTGTTAGGAGCTGAGTTCGAGGCACCTGTGAACCAGCACCTCGGTGCTGGGAACCCTGAACCACCCGCACTACTTGCTCTGACTGGCTAAGCCATCTCTCTAGTCCCTGAAATCAGGTTTTAATTTTGTTTTGTTTTTTGAGGCAGAGTTTCTCTGTTGCTTTGGAGCCTGTCCTGGAACTCCTTCTGTAAACCAAGCTGACCTCGAATCCATACATCTGCCTGCTTCTGCCTCCCAAATGCTGTGATTAAAGGTGTGCGCCACCACGGCCTGGCTCAGGTTTTAGTGTTTTGTTTTTTAATTACATGTATGCGTTTAATGAAGGGGGAATATCTGCCACAGCAAGTCTGTGGAGAGCAGGGCAACTTATGGAAGTCAGTTCTCTCCTTCCACACTGGTCCCAGGGATCAAACTCAGGTGGCTTGGCAGCAAGTCTCTACCTGCTGAGCCTTCTTGCCTACCCTGAAATTAGACTTATCTAGGCCCATCTCTGCATTTGAGGAGGGACCTGAGTTGGAATCCCGGCATGGAGTCTCCTGTGTGAGTTACTTTGTTTCTCCGGTATGTGGTTTTCTTCTCTGTAAATGAAGCTAACAAGATCATCTACCTCAGGGGAATTCATATGAAGCATAAATAATGAGACACATGCGGGTCAGACCCACAGTAGGAACCTGATAGTAGGGCCCTATCTCCTTAACCTTTGCCTAGAAAGCTTCCTTCCCCGTTCTCCCTCCACTAGTTCAACAAATAAACTGAACAGACCCTGGGGATAAAACAGTTAACCAGACTGAAAAGATTGCTCCCTCCCCAATGTGGAGAGATATCTAGATAAGATGAACAAAAACTGATTTCAAAGTTAACGGCCAATGAGATGGCTCAATGGATAAAGGTGCTTGCTGCCAAGTCTTGACCCAAGTTCGATCCTTGATCAGGACACACATGGTGGCAAGAGAAAATGGATTCCTTTGGATTGTTTTCTGATCTTCACATATGCTTACACACACACACACACACATACACACACACAAAATACATACAATTTTTTTCAATACATACAATTTTTAAAATATTAAAGTTTGGCTTTTGAGGCAGAAATAGAGTTCAAAGTTAGCATGGTCTACATAGCAAGTTGCAGGCCAGCTAGAGCTACATAGTGAGAATCTATAAAAGAAAATTTAGCCTTAAAAGAAAAAAGAGATGGGATTAGATGATAGAAGGAGGAGTCTCCACCGGGTGTGACAGGAGAGTCTCTCTGAGGTTACACTTTAGCTAAATGCTGAATGGTAAGATAGAGCCAAGTACCTGAAGATCTGAAGGAAAAGCATTAGGCAAAGGAGCAGCATATGCAAGGGCTATAGGGCAGGAGTGAGCTTGGTGAACTCAGGACATACAATCCTCCCGGGTGGTTGTTGGTCAGCAGGCAGGCGCTGGACTGCAAGGGCTCTTGTAGATCATCACAAGGATTGGGAAGCTTGGATATGATGAGGGCTGAGGGGTTTTTTGTTTGTTTGTTTTTGTTATTTCACTCAGGCCCAGGGAAGACAGGAAGGTAGCTTGCTTGGGCATAGACACTGCTCACCAGGGAAGCTGTCTATTCCTGGCTCTCCCTACCCCAAGGACAACACTCCCTGTATATCATCTGTTTGCCACTGGCCTGGGCTCCGGTCTCTTTCATTTCACATCTCCAGCCCCTGCACAGCACCAGCCCAGGTAGATGTTCCTACAGTGTCCCTGTTCCTGAGTCCATCCTTAAGTAGGCCAGGGAGGTAGGAGGGGCCAGCAGTGGCCAGCCAGCTGAGGGCCAGCTGTGTTAGGGGCAGATGCTGTATTCCTTTTCTCTTGGATACAGCCACCTTTGGTGGCTCAAACGCTTGGAGAAGCCAGTTGGTAACTCCAGATACCCTTCCTAGGAGTGCCCCAGGACCATCAGAGGTTGTGGGCAGTTTCAGGGGATTCGTGGACCTCTTGGGTCCAGCCCCAGCTTTGATTCAAACTGCCTTTAAGCCTTGGTAAGGTCTCTCTTAACCACTGAGCCATTTTTCTAGCCCCGATAAGGTCTCTGTCAATCATCTAATAAGCCCCATGTTCTACTCATGGCTCAGGCTGGGAGCTGGGGACCCATAAAGTTCTCAGTTCCGAGGCTGGGACTGGAGTGTGATAAGGGAGGACTTGGGGCCTTCGAGGTGGGTATAGGTTGAGAATAATGCTCAGTGTTGAGCTGTTTGCTCGGGTAGGCTCCTGTTCTAAACCCAAGTACCCATACAAGCACTTCCCATACAAGGTAAAAGTACCCATTAGACAGGAAAGCAAAGGGGGCAACCAAGAGTCAGAGAGGCTGCACAACTTGCCCAAGGTCGCACAGTCAACTGAGCACATGTATTAGAGATACTGAAGCTCACAGGGCTCATCTTGCACAGGAGCACTGTAAGCTTTGCAGAGATGTCTGAGCTGGGCCTTCAGTGAATAACATGCCATCTGCCTACCACCCCCGATGCAAGCGATGTAGGCAGGCACCTGCAGTCCAGGCAGGAACTCGCCCAGCGTTGGGGGTCCCATAGCTGGACAGGTCTGAGGGGAGGTGAGATCAATCATCCGCAGAGAGTAGGTGAGAAAGGAGGGGGGAGGGGAAGCAGGGTGAGGGCCTCCGCAGGACAGTCTGCAGGAGCTGGTCCATCTCGGGTTACCTCTCTTCCTCCTCCAGCTCCGTTCACCCTGGCTCCACGCCTTCCCGCAGTGTCCCTGGTGGGGGTAGGTACCATGCAGGCCTGGCCGCCTATGCCCGCGAAGGGGCTGTAGGCCTTGCTCCTCACTTTCCTGGATCCTGCCATCGTCCCCTCCCTCGGCCAGCTCCTCACCTGTGCGCTGCACCCGCAGCCCTGTGTTCACCTTGCACGCGTCCCTGCAGCCTCTCCCGGCGCCGCATCCTCGGTGATGCTCAGGCTCGGCCAGCAGAGCCCGGCGCTGCCGATTTCATCGTCGAGCCCGCCCACAGAAGCGCGGGATACTTAACCCTTTCCCTTGGGATGCACTCTGTCCACTGTTCCTCACAGCCCCTCACACACTGCGCAGCCTACAAGGTCATGACCGGGTGGGAATCCCTGCAGCGTCCCTCCCAGTTAGAGCTTGCATGAGCTCCTGAGGCAGGAGCTCATTTCCTCTGCATTCCTACAGGCATAGGTAGATCCTACCTACAGCCTGGCGTATCTTTCAGGCCTTCCCCAGGACTTAATAAATAAAAATGAGTCTACACTTATTAATTGCTCTTATGACTTGCCTTTCCCCTATAATTTTACAGTACATTCTGACATATTTTCCAAGTAATTGTCCCTGGATCTACTTCCTTCCTTCCTCCTTTCTTTTCTTTTCTTTTCCTTCCTTCCTTCCTTCTTTTCTTTTCCTTCCTTCCTTTCTTTTTTTTAGTGTGTATGTATGTGTGTATGTATGTATTATGTGTGTGTGTGTGCTCCTGCATACCTCATCACATCTGTGGAGTCAGTTTTCTCCTGCCATATGGGTCCTGTGGATCGAACTCAGGTCTTCAGGATTGGGGGCAAGCTTCTTTATTTGCTGAGTCAGTTTGTCTGGCCTAGATCTACTTCATTTTTGTCTTTGTTGTGGTGATTTACAGCATGTGGTCAGCCAATCATGTAAATTTCTTCTGGCCTTTGTGGTTGTATACTATACCTAGTCACTGTTCTATTATGGTAGACACCAGGACCAAGGCAACTGTTATAAGAGGAGGCATTTAATTGGGTGTTTGCTTACAGTTTCAAAGATTTAGTACCTTATCATTATGGTAGAGAGCATGGCAGCATACAGGCAGGCAGTGGAGGAGTAGCTGAAAGCTGTGTCCTGATTCGTAGGCAAATAGGCTCTTCGCTTGGCACAGGCTTCTGAAAACTCAAAGCCTATCCCAAATGACACATTTCCTCCAACAAGGCCACACTTCTTAATCCTTCTAATCCTTTCAAATAGCATCACTGTAGTGACTAGACATTCAAATATATCAGCCTATAGGAGCCATACTTACTCAAACTACTGAAGATATCTTGTTTATCTTCAGCCTCATTCACTAGCAGGAGACATAGAAAAGGCCCAGCCTTGCATCCCACATGGAACATATGTGGTAATCTAGCAGAGGCATGGTTAGACCTGGGGTTCTGCACATGCTAAGGTCTCAGAGACACTATCAAGTGTTCCAGGTCCTTCCATGCATAATTCCTAATATTCATGACTATTTTCTTTTTTCTCCCTCAATGCTGGGAATTAACTCAGGGCCTCTATCTCAGCCCTTCAAATTGCCACCAGTACATTCAATTCACTCAAGGAAAACCATACAAAGAATGCCTGTGGTCATGAGAAATGGTGAGGAGACATTTCCTGTGGATTATTAGTCATTAAAATGATAGTTGTGTAAACATTACCCCAAAACCTGTTGTCTTGCCTGGGAGTCCCCACCCCCATTCAGTCCCAATTATTACCATACTGTTTTCTTTCCTTATTTCCAGCACATGGGAGACTGAGGCAAGAAGATCTGAAGTTCAGCCTCATCCTTGTTACATTACCAGTTCAAGGCCAGCCTGAGCCATACCCCTAGACCCTGTCTCAACACACACATACACACACACACACACACACACACACACACACACACACACACACACACACGAAGGGGGGGAGTCATATATGCACCACCAGGAGTGGTGGTGCGCATTTATAATATCAGCACTTTAGAAGGAGGAGGATAATTTTTTTTTTTTTTTTTTCTGAGACAGGGTTTCTCCGAGCAGCTTTGGAGCCTGTCCTGGAATTTGCTCTGTAGACCAGGCTGGCTTCAAACTCATAGAGATCCACCTGCCTCTGCCTCCCAATTGCTGGGTCTAAGGGGATGCGCCACAATGCACAGCCAGAAGATAATAATTTTGAGGCTAGCCTGTATCACACAGCAAGTTCAAGGCCAGCCTGGGATACAGAGAGACTCTGTCTCAAGTATTTTTTTAAGGATAGTTGTGGTGGTGATTACCTTTAATCCCAGCACTTGGGAGGCAGAGGCAAATGGATTTCTGTGAGTTTAAGGCCAGGCTGGTTTACACAGTCAGTTCCAGGACAACCAGGCTACATAGTGAGACCCTGTCTCAAAAACCCAACCAAACAAAAATCTATCTATCTATCTATCTATCTATCTATCTATCTATCTATCTATTGTCTCTCTACCATCTATCTATCATTTATCAATTATCTATCTAAGTATGCATTTTGAATGGACTTACACGATGTATACTATTCTATAATAGTTTGCCCTGTAGTAAGTAGCTGTGCAGAAAAATTTCAACACAATCCCTATGCACTTTACCCTCTTCTTCTCACAGTTGCCCAGCATTGCATGGTCTGGTCACACTATTACTGGTTTTTGGTTTTTTCCTTTTTTTTTTTTTTTTTTTGAGACAGGGTTTCTCTGTGTTGCTCTGGCTGCTCTGGCTGTCCTACAACTCACTCTGTAGATCAGGCTGTCCTTAAACTCAGAGATCCACCTGCCTTTGCCTCCCTTATATTACTATTTAAATATTTTATATTGCAAAAGAATTTTGTTCCACATTAGAACTACTGCTACAATTAGAAGAATTTTTCTGAGAATTAAGGGTTCTGGGATTAAAGGCATGTGCTACCACCACCTGGCTGGGCACAATGATATTTAATTATTCTCCATATTTTCCTGTTGACTGATGGGTAATCAATCAGGTGGCTTAACAGCCATTTTCCTTCTGGACACAGTACTGTATTAAACCAATTCATGGAGGCTCTGAGTCTTTGATGATAGATCCTGGATGATCAGATTTGGGTCAATATCCATTCATCCATCCACCCACCCACCCACCCACCCATCCTTCCTGTAGACACTGAGTAGCATTGGGTGTGACTTCATTTAATTTTGCTTTTCTATTTACCAATAGTCCACACACTATGTACTTGTTTTTTGCAATAAGAAAAATGATGGCTATCATTTTTAAAAAGAAAAAGAAAGGCCAGCCAGATGACTCAGCACATAAAGGTGCTTGCCTGAGGACCTTAGTTTGATCCTGGGGACCCACATGATAGAAGAACCCAACCAGTTCCCAGAAGTTGTTGCCGGGCTGCCACATGAGTGCTGTGGCATGCCCACAATAAATACATGAGGTAATAAACATTTTAAAATAGTTATGATTTTTTTTAAGTACAGGAGCTAGGGAGGCAGAGGTAGTTGGATCTGTGTGAGTTTGTGGCCAGCCTGGTCTACACATCAAGTGCCAGGTCAGCCAGAGATACACAGACCTCATCTCAAAATACCAAAACACCAAAACAAAACAAACAAACAAACGAACAAAACAACAAAAAACAAACAACAAAGCAACAATGAAAGGCTTGGGTGTGGCTTAGTGGCAGAGCAGTTGCTTCAAGAAGCCACAACAGCTTCTCCAGTGTCAGTGCCCAGGGGATCCATACTAGGTGACTGAAAGAAAAAGCAGTTCTTCCTTGGGGCGAGCTAAGGTCTCCCACTGCACAGAAAAAGTCAGCCTGGGGTTGTGCCTGACATGTAGCTTTTAAAATATTCAGGTTGCCAGGTGGTGGTGGCACAGGTCTTTAATTCCAGCATTCAGGAGACAGAGGCTGGGAGATCTTCAAATTTGAGGCTAGCCTGGTCTACAGAGAGAGTTCCAGGACAGCCAGGGCTACACAGAGAAACTCTGTTTCCAAAAAAAAAAAAAAAAAAAAAAAAAAAAACAACCAGGACTGCCAGGGCTACACAAAGAAACAAAACAACCAGGACAGCCAGGGCTACACAAAGAAACTCTGTTTCAAAAAACCAACCAACCTACCAACCAAAAAAACAAACAAAACAAAACAAAACAAACAAACAAACAAAAAAAACAAAAAACAAAAACCCTTTCAGGTCTGGTAGCTGGTTAACATCTTGCATACAACAGGCGACACACATCTTGTAGAGAGGGGTCTCCCTCTCTCTCACCAGGGCTGTCTCCTGCAGGCAGATGCATCTGCACACCTCATAGATCTTTGGGGTCTGGGGGACAGTGCCCCACTTTACCTCTGACTCTGAGATGCTCTCCTGCCCTCGCTGTGCAAGGCTCTTTAGAGCTTCATGGGTAATAATAGCCCATTTTCCTTTGGAGTCCTCTCCATAATTTCCAAGAGAAGATGATTCTGGACTTCCATTAGGGTGACAACTCTCTTCTGTTGGCTTCTCCTTTTTTCCCCCTCCGGTTTTTCAAGACAGGGTTTCTTTATGTAGCTCTGGAGCCTCTCCTGGTACTCGCTCAGGCTGGCATTGAACTCACTGAGATTTGACTACCTCTGCCTCCCAAGTGCTGGGATTAAAGGTGTGCATCACCACTGCCTGGCTTTCTGTTGGCTTTATTGTTTTTTTTTTTTTTCTTATTTTATATATTGATCCCAGTTCCCTCTCCTTCTTATCCTCCCATCCCCCTTAACCCCCCTCCCATCCCATTCCTCACCCACTCCACAGGGAGGGTGAGGCCTTCCAGGAGGGATCATCAAAATCTGTCCATTTGGAGTAGGGCCTAGGCCCTCCCTCCTGTCTCTAGGCTAAGGGAGTATCCCTCCATGGGAAATGTGCACCCAAAGTCCTTGCATACATCCTGATTCCACTGTCAGAGGCCCCTTAGACTGCCCCGGCCTTCTAACGGAGACCCATGTTGAGGAGGTCTGGGTCAGTCCTATGTTGGTTTTCCATCTATCAGTCTAGGGGTCCATGAGCTCCCCCTTGTTCAGGTCAGTTGTCTCTGTGGGTTTCTATAGCCCGACTCCTTTGCTCATCACTCTTCCCTCTCTGCAACTGGATTCCAGGAGTTCAGCTCAGTGTTTAGCTGTGGGTGTCTGTTCCTTGTTTCCATAAGCTACTAGATGATGGCCCTAGGATGGCATATAAGTTAGTTACCAATCTCATTACCAGGGAAGGGCATTTAAAGTAGCCTCTCCACTACTGCTCAGATTGTTAGTTGGGGTTGTTGTTCTTTAGTTACAGTTATAAGAATAAAAGGCTGGAGAAAGGGAGGCAGAGGGTGAGTGGTCCCGAGCGAGAGTTCCAAGTGTGTGGGGTCCTAAGATAAGGGATCACGTGGGAGAGCATAGCAGGTTCCATAGCAGGTGAGGGTGACCGAGGCAGGAGGGAATAACACGCCAGGCAGATAGAGCTTAAATGAGGAGTTTATTTAGAAAGGGGAGTGAGGGAGAAGGGAAGAGACATAGAGGCACTGGAAACAGAAGAGGAGAGAGGGGGAGAAGGGGAGGGGAGAGAAGAGGGGGGTAGATGGTGGCCAACCTAAAGCAGGAGAGAGAGAAGAGAGAAAGCAAAGAAGAGCGTAAGTGGGCAGGGGTCTGACTTTTAAAGGGGTCCTTTACACCTGCCTGCAGACTAGTACTCACAGAACCCTGGGCTGACCAGTGTACTGCCTGAGTGCATTCTGCCAGGTGACAGGGGCAGGCCAGCACAATGCCTGAATCCTTACAGGGGTCACCCTCGTAGGTCTCTGGACATTTCTCTAGTATCAGTTTCCTCTTCAAACCTGTAATAGCTCCCCCTATAATGGTATCTCTTTTCTTGCTCTCATCTACTCATCTCCCGACTCAATCTTCCTGGTCCCTCATGTTCTCCATAAGTGACCGGCAAAAAACAAACAAACAAAAAAACTCTACCAGGGAGCTCCTACAGCTGATAAACACCTTCAGCAAAGTGGCAGGATACAAGATTAATTCAAAAAATCAGTAGCCCTACTATATACAGACAATAAAGGGGCTGAGAAAGAAATCAAGAAATAGCACCCTTTACAATAGCCACAAACATAAAGTATCTTGGGGGTAATGCTAACCAAACAAGTGAAAGACCTATATAGCAAGAACTTTGAGTCTTTAAAGAAAGAAATTAGAGAAGATACCAGAAAATGGAAAGATCTCCCATGCTCTTGGATAAGTATGATCTACATAGTAAAAATAGCAATCTTGACGAAAGCAATCTACAAATTCAATGCAATCCCCATCAAAATCCCAGCACAATTCTTCACTGCCCTTGAAAGGATAATACTCAACTTTATATGGAAAAACAAAAGACCCAGAATAGCCAAAACAACCCTATACAATAAAGGAACTTCAGGAGGCATCACCACCCCGGACTTCAAGCTATAGTCCTGAAAACAGCTTGGTATTGGCACAAAAATAGACAGGTAGACCAATGGAATTGAAAATCCTGACATTAACCCATACACCTATGAACACCTGATTTTTGACAAAACAGCTTAAACTATACAATTGAAGGAGGAAAGCATCTTCAACAAATGGTGCTGGCATAACTGGATGATGGTGTGTGGAAGACTGCAGATAGACCCGTATCTACTGCCATGTACAAAACTTAAGTTCTGTTGGCTTCTCTGCAGCTACTTCTTCTCTTTCTCTGCTTCCTGGACAGTCTGAGGTGAACAGGCCTCTTCTGTCATGTGCACCTGCCATGATATACTGCTAAGTGACCAAGTGGTCACGGAGTGAAACTCAGAGACACAAGCTTTCCTCCTGACAATTCTATTTTAATCTTAGGGAGCTTGAAAAGCTGAGTCACCCCTGTTTTCCAGCTGAGATGAAGTTCCTGGCTACAACATCTCCTTGTCACCCAGTGTGGGTCTCCTAGGTTACACACAGTCACGTAGGCACACACACACACACACACATACCCACCCACCATGTAGCATCCTGCCTGTTTGCTGTCAGATGGAGACAGCTGTTCTAGTCTTGCTGGATGTTCTCTAGATCTCATTAGGCAATTGGTGTTTGGGGGCTATCCAGATTACTCCCTTTCCTTATCTCCTGTTCCCTTTGGGGGAACCATGTGGGCAGTCTATGTGGGAAGGCAGGCAGTTCTAAGGGTGTTAGGGTAGCTGAGGACTCCTAGTTCTCCCACTGCCCAGTGAATCTTTGTTGGGTAGTGTTGTGTGTATGTGAGTGTGTGTACATGCACACATACACAAATGCACATGTACATGTAAATGCCAGATGTCAACCTCAGGTATTCACATCCTTTTTATTTTTATTTATTTACTTGGTTTTTCGAGACAGGGTTTCTCTATGTAACCCTGGCTGTTCTGGATCTTGTTCTGTAGACCAGGCTGGCCTTGAACTCACAGATCTGCACACCTCTGCCTCCCTAGTGCCAGTATTAATAGGCATACACCACCGCTGTCCAACTCTCCTTGATTTTATTATGAGAATTTTGCCTGTGTGTATGTCTGTGCATGATATGCATGCCTAGTGTGCTCTGAGGCCAGGAGAGGGCAGCAGAACTGGAACTGGAAGTATAGAGGATTGTGAGCTGCCATGTGGGTGCTGGGAATTGAATCCAGGTCCTCTTGCAGGGGCAGCCAATGCTTTAACTGCTGAGCCATCTCTCTTGTCCCAATGCCACTTTTTTTTTTTTTTTTTTTTTTTTTTTTTTTTGAGACAGATCTCTCAGTGGTCTGAGACTTACTGATGAAACAAAACTGGGTGGACAGGGAACCCCGGGATCCACCTATCTCTGCCTCCCCATTGTGGGCATTATAGGCAAACTGCTACCGTGCCTGAATTTTTACATGGCTTCTACGGTTCAAACTCAGGTCATTGTGTTTAAGTGGAATGCACTTTACTGACCAAGCTATCTCCCCAACTCTCTGGTGGGCCTTTAAAATGTTACCTCCCCTTGAGCAGTCACAAGACTCAGCGCTGGCCTGGCTCCCCTCCTCAGGCCTTGTTTGCCCTGCCCCCTCCAAAGCACTGTCCACTGGCTGCCCTCTTTGGAGTGGGGAGCTTGATCCCAAGAGGTTTCTAAGCTTGAGCCTCCAGACAAAGACGGGATGGTCTGATCCCTTTGGCCTGAGGCCAAGATGAAAGCTGACCGGTGGAGGGAAAGAGGAGTCCTGAGGCACAGAGGTGGGTGTCAGTGGGGGACACTGGCTGCCAGGTGCACATTGGGATGGTCTCAGTCTACAAACTGTCCTCATCATCCTGGAGATCTCGGCGTGGGGGACACTGCTGATGCCATGCACTTAGTCTGGGATATCTGTTGAAAAGGCTGCAGACTGTCACCTATGGGAGCTGTGGGGGAGTTGTGTACTGGAACCTTCCAAAGTAGGAGGAATGGAGAAGGCAGCGGAGGTGTGGCTGGCAGCGATGAAGCCTCCCAGAGTAGACAATGCTGGGAACCATGGGCTGACATCTTTACTCTGGCTGGGTGCTCTGTCAGGGCACCACAAACAAAAGGCAGGAGGGAGCTGGGCAGGCGGGGGAGCCTGCTCTGTCCCTGCCCGCTGTCCTCAGCTCCGAGGGCATGCTGCATCGACTAAGCCGGCTGCAGCCTGAACTCATTCTCGGATTTCAGCTTTACACACACAGTACCAACTCAACAACTCTGGTCCTTTGAAAAAGTCAGTCCAGCATTTAAAAATCAAACCAAAAATTTCCCAGCCCCGTTCCTCCTTCTCACTCCCAGTTCCCGTTCCCTACATTGAACTGTTTTCAACTGTCTGCTAGTCTTGTCTTTTTCTTCTGGTATTTATATCTATTTCGTAAGTATGAGACTTTGGTTGCTCATGTAAGTTGTTTTACTTTTAGGTCTCTCTGTCTGTTTCTCTCTCCCTCTCTCAAGGGTTTCTCTGTGTAGCTGACTGGCCAGGAACTCATAGATATCCACCTGTGTCTGAGTGCTGGGATTAAAGGCATGCACCACCACACCCAGTGATATTGCTTTTTTTTTTTTTAATCTGCATTTATTTTGTGCTGAATTCATTTCCATGCCATAAGTTTTATGTTTCCTTGGTTTCTTCTGGGATCTTTTTCTTCTGTGTGACCTCCTCTTCTGGCTTTGGAACAATCTGTCGCTTTTCCATGAGGATCATCTATCTCAGTGTGACAGGGGAACGCATGTATGGGGTATGGGTTAATCTAGCCGTGAGCTCTGTAAGTTTGTTGGGGCATCTTAGGTGCTTTGTTCACAGACCAGAGGATCTACATCTAAACCCTTAGTTCAGCGTTACTCTCTGTATTTTTAAAGCACCTGCAGCAAAACTTCAGCACGCTTTTTTGGCCACCCACCCTGTGTCCAGCTCCACTGTTTGGTTTGGGTGCACCTATCAACTCCACCATCATACTGGTGGAACGGCACACACAGCTTCTTTAAAGTGACATCATTCAGGTACTCAGGCAATTTCATGGGTGTTCTTTAATTGAACCTGACTATTTGAACCTCTTGATTTGCATGATTTTGTAGGATTTTCTGGGTCGAGAGTAGCAAATCATCTTCACAGGTCACCTCAGGCCATTCACAGGAAGAGGAAGTGGAAGGGCTACTGGGCAATATTACTCATCTTTAAACTTTGATTATTTTCTTTTGTTGAGACAGGGTCTCTTACATAGCCCACCCCGGCTGGTTTTGACCTTATCTACCCACTCGCACTTCCCAAGTGCTGTGATTATAGGCGTGTCTCGCCATGCTCAGCTATTATTCATTCTTTATATATTATTTTTTGAGGCAGGGTCTCTTATAGCATAGGCTGCCCTTAAACTTGCCTTGTAGCAGAGGCCGGCCCTGAGCTCCTCATCTTTCTGACCCCACCTGAATGTTGGGATTACAGATATTTGCTAGATATTACCCATTGACTGTGTTGGAAAAGCATTTAGCGTTTCTATTCATTGCTATATTTTCCTGGCCTGATTTTGTGGTAGTGACAAGTCTTCAAACTGATTCAGAAGTGGCTAGTGATTACAATCTCTCCCCTGGACATTTGGCTTTCCTGGGGAACTATGACTTTCTGTTCCCTTTGCTTTATCATCTATGCAGCTCTCATCCATTCATCCCAGTAGAAAGTAGTCTCAAGATTTATTTTCCAGTGGGTTCGGTGGCTCACACTTCTAACCCAGCACTCAGTCTGAGGCAGGATTGTTGTGAGGGCCAGCCTTTTGTTCCCCGACAAAAAAACACTACTCCCCAAATCTAAAAAGAAGAGGAGGTGGGGGGTATGTATGTGTAGTTTTGAAAGAGTCACAGAATTCCACAGAGAGTACAAGTAACATGGTTTATTTATCAAGGGACTAACTTGAAAACATGCTTGAGGGTGGCAGGGGAGGGGAGTAAGCTATTATAAAAGGGGACCCAATGCCTTGTTCTGTCCTCTGCAGGCACCAGATATATGTGGCACACATATATGTAGGTTCAGGCAACATACATGTAAAATAAAAAAATCTTAAAGATGATGAGGGAACATCTGAATATATTCACGAATAAGCATGCTGAGCTTACACTCCTCTGTAATTCCAGTACTTGGAAATAGAGGGAGAAATATCAAGGGTTTCAGGGAAGTCTTGGCTATATAAACCTGTCTCAAAAAAACCAACCAACCAACCAACCAACCAACCAATCAACCAACCAAACAAACAAACAAAAACCAAAGAACAAACCCCAAATAAATACACGTTCTTTACCTGTTAGAGATACTAACAAGGATGTGTGTAAAATGGCCTATTCAGGGTTTATGCACTAGAGAGTGACTCTAGAGCCTCGTATATGCTAGGTAAATGCTGCACAGCTCAACTATGTCCTCGTGTCTTCAGCAGCAGCCCTCCCCACCTTTAAAGATTGGGTCTCATGTAGCTTTGGCTGGCTTCAACCTTGTGACATAGCAGAGTCTGGCTTTGAACTTCCACCTCTCTGGCTTCTGCTTCCCAAGGGTTGGGTAATAAGTACTGGTCCCCAAAGCCAGCTGTCCCCCTGCTTTCTTTGTATATTTATTTATTTATTTATTTTGGAGGCAGTGTTTCACTAAATAGCCCAGGCTGGCTTTGAACTTGCAATCCTGCATCACTTGTCCTGATGGGATTGACTTTTAAAACAGCCTGGATATGACTCCCTTGTATTAGCCAGGGTTCTCTTGAGGAACATTCATTTTATACATAGAATATTTACATACATAAGAGATGTTATATATGTAAAATATATACACATAACATATAGTATCATATTATATTATGTACAATATAAAGTCTAAGAATCCAGTATCTGTTCAAACCAGGAGGCTGGATGTCTCAGTTGGTGTTCAGGATATGCCAGAATCCTGAAGAAGTGGGCTATAATGCCAGTGAAGTAATGAACTTGCCAGCCAGTGAGATGTCCTTTATATAGGCTGCCACCAGAAGGTATGGCCCAAGATTAAAGGTGGACCTGGTTTAAAGGTATGTCTTCTCACTTCAAAGATCCAGATTAGAATTAGGTCTTCCCAGTTAGAATCCATTTTCTTTTCTTTCCTTTTTTTGCCTTTGGAGACAAGCTCTGGTTGTCCGGTAAAACTCATTTGTAGACCAGCCTGGCCTTGAACTCACAGAGATCTACTTGTCTGTCTCCCAAGTGCTGGGATTAAAGATGTGTGCCACCACTGCCCAGCCTGAAATGATTTAATGAAGAAAGAAACCCCTCACAGATGTATTCAGCCACTTGGGTTTTCCCATATAGTCAAATTGACAACCAAGAATAGCTATCACACTCCCCAAGTTGCTGCTAGTCAGTGTTTTATTCCAGGACACTCCCCATCCTTGGAAGAGGATACAGGGTTTTGAGACTTGCTGATCTTCCTGTACTGACTCTTGGATGCAGAGAGCTGAGAAGCTGGAAGGGATCAGGGAGGAAGGACTAAGGAGGTCAGGGGTAAAGCACAGAAGAGCAAGAACATTCTGGCTTACCTTTGAGGCCTCTCTGCAGGGTGGGATCACAAATGTCTCCTGATATTCTTTATCTGGAATACCTAAAAGGTCCTCTCGTGGTCACAATCATGGGAGACCTTGATGCCAACTGCTGGGGGCTTGTGGTCCTTTTCCTCTTCCTCCTGTGGTTTTTTGTTCATTTGTTTGTTTCCTTTTGCTTTGCTTTGTTGAGACAGGTTTTCTCTGTATGGCCCTGGCTGTCCTAGAACTCATTCTGTAGACCAGGTTGACCTAATTCAGAGATCCACCTGCCTCAGCCTTTGGGGTGCTGGGGTTAAAGGCATACGCCCAACCAAAAGCTCTTCCTGTGTTTTTGACAGGTGTTTTAGTTAGGGCTATTACTGCTGTGATGAAACACCCCGACCAAAAGCAACTAGAGGAGGGAAGGGTTTATCTGGCTAAAATATCTTGAATCACAGTCCACTGAAGAAAGCCAAGGCACTCAACTCAGCAGGGCTGGAACCTGGAGGCAGGAGTTGATGCAGAGGCCATGGAGGAGTGCTGTTCCCCAGCTTGGTTAGCATATTTTCTTACAGAACCTAGGACCACCAGTCTGGGGGGGGGCGGGGGGGGCCGCCCACACTGGGTTATAACTTCCTATATCAATCAATAATTAAGAAAATGCCCTACAGGCTTACCTACAGCCAATCTTACAGAGGCATTTTCTCAAAGAGGTTCCCTCCTCTCATAGTTTGTGTTGTAGGGTTGAGACCTAATCCATACAAATCATCTACTCAGTTTACTTAAGAAAGGGTCTCATGTAGCCCAGGCTGGTTTTGAACACAAGTATGTAGCTAAAGATGGGCTTGAATGTTAAGATTACATGGAACCCACATCATGCCTGACTTAGGTGTTACTAGGATTGAACCTAGGGCCCTCCTGTGTGCTAGGCAAGCACTTTACAGACCAAGCTACATCTGTAGCCCTAAGTTATCTAACTATATCATAGTCAACCCTGTATGCTGTGCCTAAACCATTTTTTGAGACCACCCCTGCTGTAGGGAGCCATTATTCTTTTTGAATGGGATAAAGACACACACATCCTAGATAAGCCCACAGGATACAGGGTATACCCCTAGTTTCTGTCACCCCCAGGTTCAAAACAACTGTAGTTTGGATCTGGAGTTTCCCCAAAGGTCCATGTGTGGAAGGCTTGGTCCCCAGTTTATGCCACTACTGTGGGGTGATGTAACTTTTAAAATGAAGGGCTTCATGGAAGAAAGCTAGGTGAGGCATGCCCTTCAAAACTATGTGTAAGTTCTACAGTCCATTTTTCTTTCCTCGTTCTCTACAGACATGTAGTTACCTCTTTCTCTGCCTTTCTGCATGGCAGACTTTCCACAATGGCCACACTAGCTCATCCCCTTTGACCAAAGGAGATGGAGGCCCAGGAAGAGGACGTGTCTCCAGGGGCAGGCATGAGGGCCCAGGACAGGGCTGACCGTGACCTGCCCCTCCACTCAGCCAGCATTCACCAAAGCAGTCTCACCTCACTCCTACCCCAGCAGCAACCCCTACCTGTCAACCCCTTGCCACCACTGAAAGAATCAAGTTTGCTTCTGAGATGGATCAAGTCACTCTGCTGCTTGGCCCTTAGAGTCACAGAGGTTCTATGACCTCAAAAATATCTCTGGCTCAGTGGGTTAAGAGCACTCACTGGCTGTTCTTTTGAAGGACCTAGGTTTGATTCCCAGCACCCACATGGTGGTTTACAACTGGCTGTCACTCCAGTTCCAGGGGATCCATAGCCCTCTTCTGGCTTCTGCAGGCACTGCACACATGTGGTACAGGGATCTAGATGCAGGCCAAACACTTATACAGATAAAAGAAAATAAGCAGGTTTCTCTGAGGGGTATGTGTGTGTGTTAGGGATAATTTACACTAACTGACACTACCACTGAACTACAACCACAGACGTTCCTTAGGAGTTCTTTGAGAGCAAAGGCTCATATCTCTTCACCTTTAGCCCCTTCAGCTCTGCTCTAAGATAGGTACTTCTGTTGGCAGAAAGCTCTCAGAACCCACAAAGGCAACAATTTCACAGGCAAAGAGAAAACAGGGCTGTTTAATTAGAGTCAAGAGTCACTTGTTCTTGGCTAATACAGTGCTTAACATGCAATCACATCCACCTCTTGGTACAGAAATGGCACCCTGTCACTTCCCTGGACAGAGGACTCCTGGGTACCTTGATCTCACTATCCGCCAGAAGCTGCCCTCTTGCCCTGACAGTGGTAAGTTCTCTCCTGCCCAAAGGAACTGGGAAATGAGGTCGCTCGCTCAAATGAGAAGCCACTTACAGTACAGCACCATTGACTGGCCAATGGAGTTGATATTTTCTCAAGTTCCAATCAAGAACTTAGATTATGTAACCCATCTCTGATGAGCCCAAAGGCACTTGAGAGTCTGGCTGTGCCTCAGGGTCACCTGTTTTCACTGGACTAAAGATGAAAAGATATGAAGAGTTTGCTGAGTCGGCCCTGGCCCTGGGAATCCACTCTGGAAAGAGTTTCAGTAAGGTTGGGACACCTAGCTCTCTGTGTCGTCCTGTAGGCTCAAGTGAACAGTGCAGGGAGCTCTACGCTGCTCAGCCATAGCTTCTAAGTTTTGGTAGAGAGAAAATGTGTATTACTTGTGTAAAGGAAGTTAAAATATACAAACAAGAAATTAAAGGTAAAATGCAGGGTGTTTGGATCTTAAGAAAACAGGAGTTTACTGTGGCTGGAAGTCAGGCTGATAGAACATAGTAACTGGCTATAACTGACAATTCTCCTTACAAACATGGAGTTTTGCTAAGTTTTGAGATATTCTCAGTAGCTTGGGACACTCCCCTTTCTCTGACATCCTTACTAGAGTCACCTGAAGAATGCTCACAAATTTCTAAGACAACAGTCACTCAGAACTCCTTTTCCTCTAGTTTCCAACATAAAGGGGACCCAGCTCAGACAAGAACGAGCCTTGCTATGCACCCGCCAGCCCCCGCACCCTCCTTTTTATTCTCAGGGGCTCCAGCTCCATGGAAGTTACAAGGTTAAGCACTACTGCAAGTTCCTGACACAGTGGACCCCACTCGCGTTTAGAAGATGGATGTCTGCAGTTCCTTCTTAAACATTCCTTCAAAGTGGAGGTCTCTGGCCATGAGTTCTTCTTCCACGTCATCGAGTGCCCACTGGTGATCTGTCAGCTCCAAAGCTTCCCACTCTGTCTGCATAGGAAGAGGACACAGGGTGGGAGGGGAGCTTGCCACTGAGCTGACAGCTGGGGACAGCATGGAGCGACTACCACTCTTACCAGTAGCCGAGCAAGGCTAGTTCTGTGTATGAGCTCACTGATCCTGTGAGGCAGGAGACCCAGGTGCCTCCCAGCTGTATGAACTTTCATAAAGCAATTTTTTTTTTTTTTTTTTTTGAGACAGGGTTTCTCTGTGTAGCCCTGGCCGTTCTAGAAATTACTCTGTAGATCAGACTAGCCTTGAACTCCCAGATCCTCCTCCTGCCTCTGCCTCCCAAGTGACAGGATTAAAGGCATGTGCCACCACTGCCCTGATTCATAAAGCAATATTTAAAAGTTCGATAAGGGCAGAAATGATGAAACATGCCTACAATCCCAACATTTGGGAAGCAGAGGCAGGGGACTGTCTCAAAAAGCCAAAAACCATGTAGAGAAGGCTCAACAGTTAAGACATACATACTGACATATAGACAATACATACATAAAATAAAAAAATCCAAAGTAAAACAAGACACTGCCCAATCCCAGGTTACAAAGACATATGCCACATGTTTTAATTTTTTTTTTTTTAATGTCCATGTTTTAGCTCTTATGTCTAAGATTTTTTTTTTTTTTTTTTTTTTTTTTTGAGTTAAGGTCTCATGTAGTACAGTTCTCAAGTCTCAAGTAATGTAAATATGGTTTCTCTTCCTCTCATCTGTCATGAGGTGGATGACATATACAGTGTGGATACACTAGACAAAGTGATTTATGTCCTGGATGGGGTGGGGCAGGACAACACATTTTATCATTTTGGATTGAACTTGAATGTGGGCAACAAACCAGAGAATGTACAACTGTGGGTAGGGGTGAACTGGTATAAGACTGTGATATCCCTGCAGTTCTGAAAAGTGAGTGGCACATACCTTGAAAGCTTTGTTGGTGTCTGCAGGCATGGCCATGGCTGCTCCTGTCATCTGCTCCTGCATCATTCGTGATTGGTCAGCAGCTGCAGCATGAGACAAGCCCAGTGAGTACCAAGGCTCCCCAACCACCCAGCACCCCTGTGGAAGAGTGAACATGACAAAGCACTTATAGCTGCTTGGTGGTGGGTTTGAAAACTGGACAACTGCCTGACCCTGTCACACCTGGGATGGGATTCTGGGAAAGTCCAGGAAAATCGGGGTAACTACAACTAGAACAGAGACAAAATAAAGAGTTCTCTAAACTTTAAATGTCAACATTACAACAGACACCAATTACTGAGCAATGCCGTATGTCCAGTACTTCACTGTTTTATTCTTTATCTGCTCCTAACCCCACACGAAGGCACACGAAGACCTTCCTTATTTTATAGAAAAGCAAACAGTGGTTATAGAGAATCTGAGGTTCTGGGTATCTAGAGTATCTGAGGAGAGGAATCTGTTCAATAAATGAACTGGTCCAGCCAGGCCCTTAAGGTTCACAAGCTTAATGGAGTGCTGGGTAACCACACGAGGTGTCAGACTCTGAGCAACTAAGCACTAGTACTGCTCAGGAAGATTACTGGGAGAAAAGCCCACATTCAGTCTGAGCTTTGGACCTGTTAAGACTACCCCCAGAAACTCATAGAAGGAAGCACGGTGTGGGGCAACGCTAACCAACAGCAGGAACCACATGACTACTGCACCTTAAGAGGAAGTAGCTGTTCATTAACCCACTCTGCTTCTTACCATTATCTTGGCCCAGGATTAGAGAGTAAATGCTCCGGAGCCCAAAAACATTGAGGAAGTACCAGGATGCAGAACTCACCCTAGCAAGGCAAGGGGGAGAGAGGGTGGTTATTAGGGAGATGAACAGAGCGCATAACTGCACCACCCGTAGCTACTCATCATATATCGTACGTGAGAAACTAGACAGCCAAGGCACAACCAAAGAAAGGACACAGTAACACAGTAAGGCTGTCTTCTGACACAGTGCAGCAGGTGCACTGAATGAAGCCATCCACTCTGAACCACATCCTCCAGAGCAGTCAAATGTTGATGTGTTTGTGTGTTCCCCACTTAGCAGAGATGTGGGGGGAGATTTTTGGGAAGTATTTGCAATGCTGAGGGTGATGGCTACTGGGAATGCAGCTCGAGTTTGGAACTTGATCACTTAGTTCTTATCTCAGGTTTCCCACCCAATCTTGGAACCCACAAATGTGCTTGCATATAACAGAAGCCAAATAGTGAATGAAAAATGCTATCTAAAAGGAAGACTGACACTTCCCTGGTATGTTCTGGTTACTGCATAGACTGTAGGTAAGTACACGATCTGTCCTGCAATGCAGACATCTGTCTGCAGCTGCAGTTTCAGCGCAAGTGCTCCTGCAGTAAGCACTGCAGCTCCACTGTACATGTTGCCTTGCTCCCCTCTGTTCATCCAAGTATACGGGTTACATACATGTCCAAATGCTGAGAAAAGATAAATAAGCTTTTCTCTAGCCCTTGACATTTATGCTTAGCCCAAGAACCATGGCAGGGAAAGTTTAATGGAGTCTCATAACTCATGTATAGTTTTTCTTCTCCCATAGAGCAGGGCAAGGCCAAGACTTTCCTATTATCTGCTCTGCCCTGGGCTCACACATCAGAGATGGATCTGCTCAAACCAGAGAAGTCAAAATTGCTACCAGACCCTTCAGAAGTCATAGAGAGAACAATCTGGAAGGACCACATGAGTCAGTGTTACTGTACTGCAGGTACCAGACCAGTGTTCCTAAGAGAGTTTAGATTTTGGCTCAATATACAACTATAAATCCAGGAGTGGAAACAGGTGCTGAGTACTGGTTATAGAGAGGCTGTGTGTTTCTACATTCATTTTTTTCACAGACCTCACAGGGTTACTGAGAGGATAATGTAACATAGGAAACACCTAGCATGGTGACTAGAACTAAGGAAAATGATAGTATAAACAGTTCTATAATGTAGATCTGAAATGTGTTTTAAAAAGTCCATGTGTTGCTAGGTGATGGTGGCCCATGCCTTTAATTCCAGCACTTGGGAGGCAGAGACAGGTGGATCTCTTTGAGTTTGAGGCCAGTCTGGTTTACAGAAGTATTCCAGGACAGCTACACAGAAACTCTGTGAAAAGAAAACAAAATAAAACAAAACAGCTCATGTGCTAGTCAGACATGATAGCACTCACTTGCTTTTAATCCCAGCACTAGGAAGACACAGCAGAGGCAGACAGATTGCTTTGAGTTCAAGGGCATCTTGGTGCACATAGTGAGTTCCAAGACAGCTAGTACTATGTAGAGAGCCCGTCTTACAAAAAGCAAAACAAGAACACACACAAACAAGCTCATGTATTAAAGGTTTGGGCCCAGTTGGTGGTACTAATGGAGAGCGGGGAGCCTTTAGGAGATGGAGGCCTACAGGGCAATTTCAGGTCACTGGGGGGCTTGTTCTTGGAAGGAGACTGGAAGTCTGGACTCTTCATCTGTCTCTGTTGTGTTCTGATCATAAAGTGAGCACTTAAGTTTCACTCCATGGGACTGTCATCTCTACCCCATCACAGATCCAAAGTCATGAGGCCAGTGGGACATGAGCTTAGCCTCCAAAACAGTGAGCCATGATACACTTTTCATCTTAGTATTGGTTTCAGTAACAGAAAGCTGACGAATACAGACTTCCATTCTCATAAGCTTCAGGGAACTGCTAAAAAAGCTTTGCTTGGCCAGGCTACTTTTTTTTAAATTATTTATTTTACTTTATGTACATTGGTGTTTTGCCTGCATGAATGTCTGTATGAGGGTATAGCTCCTGTGGAACAGGAGTTAGGGATAGTTGTGAGCTACCATGTGAGTGCTGGGAATTGAACCTGGGTCCTCTGGAAAAGCAGTCAGTGCTCTTAACCACTGTGCCATCTCTCCAGCCCCATTGGGGAGACAACTTAATCTTTCCATTTTGGGGGCCTAGGGGAAGGGGCAGTCAAACCTTTATTCCTACATTCCTAAGAAAAGAGACTGACAAACCTCTTGTGACTGCAAAAATGTTTTAGTCTAGCAGTGGCATATTTTTTGTTTGTTTGTTTTTGTTTTTCGAGACAGGGTGTCTCTTTGGCTTTGGAGGCTGTCCTGGAACTTGCTCTTGTACACCAGGCTGGTCTCCAACTCACAGAGATCTGTCTGCCTCTGCCTCCCAAGTGCTGGGATTAAAGGCATGAACCACTAACACCCAGCCCTAGCAGTGGCATTTTAAACAGAGCTTTCATTAAAAAAAAAAAATAGTAATAAATAAAAACAATAAACTATAAAATAAATAAATAAATAATAATAAATAGAAAGGAAGGAAGGAAGGAAGCAAAATCTCTCAAACTAAAAGGAAAATGGGAACTGTAAGGATCTCAGCTGTGGCCCATGACCAGCAGGCTTACCAGGATGCATCTAGTGTGAGCAGCTCTATTCCTTGCTGGAGCATAGGCTTGAAGCGAAGTGTCAATGGAAATGGAACCTTAGCTGCAGTAAAAAACAAAACAAAAAAACCACGTTTTTGCTTAAAGAAAGTTCCTAGGCACTCAAGCTAGCCAAAGTGTGAACACACATATTCTTTCCCTGAGGAGGTGGGAACTCTGTCTGGAAAATGACTTCCACAAGGAAACAGGTAGCAGACTCTCAGAGCACAACAGCCAAATCATCTTCCCGAGGAATTCCAGTTTCTACACTGTGGAGGAATCAGGTGCTCAGAATGAACCATGACCCCAACATTTGGGAGAAGTGTCCACTGAACTCTGGGTGAAAAATATCAGGACTAAAGCAAAGCACCCATGCTGAGAACTTTGGACTAGCTTGGAACTAAAGATTTTTGTTCAAAAATGTTATTTTCACAAGAAAACGTACTGCCCATTCTATCACATTAGGTTCTCAGTGGCACTGGGAAAGGGACACAGGTGGAGGAGGCAGGAGGTCTCCTAGACCTGAAACTTACTTGTGACAAAGCCTGAAAACGTCATGTTGATCCATCCGCCGATCAGAATCATTGGGAGGACATTCGTTACATTCCCTTTCATCATGTCTGTTAGCATGGTGGGATCTAACACAAAGGCAGAAGACAACACCAGGTCCCTGTGTTAGCAGATAATTCCCAAATTTAAGCCATACAGTTTTGGTTTGTTTATAGGGTCTTATTATGTAGACCAGTCTGGTCTTGAACTCAGAGGTCTGCCTAGCTCTCCTTTCTGACTGCTGGGATGAAAAGCGTGTGCCACCACACCAGGATGGCCACCAGGTTTACTGTAGAAGTTCAAATGACCTAGGTACGAAAGATGTAGAGAGTTTCTCTCCACCCACTCTCTAGATTCTTTGAGCTCTGCTATATATTCTACCTTTCACTCTTCCTTCCAAAATTTAATAATTTTGTGAAGAAAGGCCAAAGATGTAGCTCAGGGGCAGAGCACTGTCCATGCTGGAGGCTGCAGAGCAGTCCTCAATATCAAATAATAATTTTTTGATGAAATTTCCAAATCATCATGCTACCACAATCTGAATATACGATGTGTATATGTGGGTGTTTTGCCTGCAAATATATCTGTGCATTCACGGCTGCTTGAAAAGGCCAGAAGAAAGCATCAGATTCATTGGTATTGGAGTTATAGACAGTTGTGAGAACCTGGGTTCTCTGCAAGAGCAGCCTGTGCTCTTTAAGTGCTGAGCCATCTCTCCAGCCCCAAAACTTTTCCAATATCAACCTTTCCTTTCAGGAAATGTTGCTACCTTGCAACAGGTAACACATCAATCTGCTTATCTCTGTGTTTCGAGGAGCAATTCTGACAAGAAAATTTGGTCAAATCATTTAACATTTCAAATTAAGAGGTGTTAGGGATTACAGTGTAGCTCAGTGCTGGGATGCTTAGTGTAGCATGCCCAAGGCCCTGGGCTCCATACCCAGAAACAGAGACTGACTGTGAGTGGTGGTGGCAGGGAAAAAGGGGTGTGTGAGACTATCCATCAACAAGACCCCATCACTGGGTATTCTAATCAATGGCAACAGGACCTAGTTTGTTTTGACCTTAACACTCATGGCTCTGGACACTCTTATTTTCTCAGTTTAACAGACTAAAAAGGTATCCTGCTAGCTTATTGAGGTAATTATCTTTTCATATGTATGCTGGCTATCTAACACTACTATCTTCTGTATGGGTCAAAAGAACTGGTTATCTCACCTAGAAGAATGAGACTGAAAAGAGAGGGATGTCAACAAAGAATAATTCACACGTTGTAGTTTCCCAAAATAGGGATGGTAGGAGTCATGTGTCAGGTGAGGAACTGTAGATTGGGATGGGAGATCAAGAACATCTTGCTCTTGGAAAGGAAGGGGCTCGTCACTTAGACAGAAGGTGTAGGGTAACATCTGCAGCAGTAGATCTAGGCCTGGTAGGAACGGGTCTCGAAGAAGCACCTAACAGATTCCAGAGACAATGGCCCTATCCTCCCCCAGCATCAGCTGTGACACACAAGGGTTCAAGAATTTACTGGAAAAAAAGAGGACTCAGATTTCAAACACCTGCATATTAGGGGCTGGGGATGAAGCCCAGTGGAGAGTACTAATACTAGCATGTAAATAGCCTTGGCTTCCACCCTCGACACTGCAAGAACCTCAGAAAAAGTACTACATCCCAAGGAGAATTAGATGGTTCTGAGTCCTTTCCATCACTATCTCTGTGACTTAATGTTTAAATAAAACTACCTGTGTTCAATAACCATACCTGTCATAGGAGAAGGTGGCACAACCTTCCTTTTAGTTTTTTTGAAAAATCCATCCTCTGGGTTGTTGAAGTAATATTTTCGGGTCAAGAAAGACTAGTAGAAAAAAAGAAGATCTTTTTAAATATGAGAAATGTGACACAGTTAATTGTCAAATTTTCCCCCATATGACCAACTAACGGCCCTTGGAATACACTTCTACACTCTGAGCTGTCAGCCTCGCTGGCAGCCAATCTAACACTTTAGCTGAGTCACACTTACAATTTCCTAAGAAGGATGAGGGCACAGTGACAACAGACAACACCACCACGTTGCAGCTTAATAATTGGGTGGTCACCTCCAGTTTTCTCCAGAATCCTCTTGTAAAACACTGAGGTTCTGCTGCACTCAGAGGTGAATGGTGGAGCTTTTAGTAGAAGGTAAGTGAGTACCTGTTTGGGAATGTATTTTCCATTTTCCCTGAGGACTCTGCTTCGAATTAGGACTTGACTGAAAAACACAAGACAAAGAGATGTTACAATGTGAAACACTAGAAGAAAATAGAAGACCCATTTAAACCTAAGAGAGGACCTATTTGGCAATAGCTGGGTGTGGAAACTTTCCAAAACCCCTAAAAAAATCAATAACTTGACACTCAGCTTTTCACAAAAGGAGTCTTCTAGAGTGTTCTGAAACAAATAAAGGTTTCAGAGGAAGGCAATCTGGAACATTGCACTTGGCCTTTCTGGATTCAACATGAGCCACAAAGGAACTTTCCTTGCAAGGAGAGAGTAGATGGATAGTGCTCCAAAGATTTGAAGGCAGGAGGCTGGAAAAGGTGATGGCAAAGGAACTTCTTCATTCACCCAGGGAAATGAGGACAGGCCTCAGCTGGAGAAGGCTGTTACCTGACACACCATGGAGAGAAATTCCACCCAGGACTCAGACCAACTGCCTTCAAACTCTTCAACAGTTACTGAATTCATTATTGATGATCTTTAGAGCAAATAATATACAACAGAAGTAAAAATATCACCTTTCCCCTAGGTTTTCAAAAGTTGTTTAATGGGGGGGAGGCTTAAGTCAATGGAAATTCTTGAAAAGTGAGAAAACTAAAAGTGTAGGCAGAAATGCATACTAGAAAACCACACTCAGCTTTCTGGTTCCTGCTCAGCACAAGCCACATGCTCCAAGCACTCGGAGCCAGCAGGGTCGGCTTGCCACCTTCCATATGCCCAGCTGCTGCGTGTGCTGGGAGCGCTCTGCTGCCAGCTTCACTTTCCAGTTTTACTGCATCGTGCCTCAGTTCCTTCCTTGAGCTCATCTTCCACAAAACTTCGCAAGGTAGCACCTGTTAGAACTCCATCTGCTTTCCCTCCTCTTGGCCTCATGGTAGTCCACAGCTGTCTGCCTTATACACAGGCCTACAGCAGAGAAGTGTGACATGGTTGTCCTCTGGGAGCTGGTGACAATGCTCTAAGTGTGGACTATGTGCCAATGCTATTCTTTGAAAAGCTAAGTTCAGACAGAGTAGGAACTGGAAGACTTGGGGCTGGTTAAGAACTCTGACTGCTCTTCCAGAGGACATGAGTTGAAGGCCTAGCACACAATGGCAGCTCACAACTATCTCTAACTCCAGTCCACAGAACCCAATGCTCTTTTATGGACTCCGTAGACAGTGCATGCACACAGTACACAGACATACATGTCAGCAAAACACCCGTACACATATACTAATAATAAAAATTTGGACTTTTATAATCTCTTGTTCTTATTCAGATCCCAGCTCTGTTATTTTTATACGGTCTCACTGTGAAGTCCTGGCTGGCCTTAAGCTCACAGTCTGCCTGCTGTGTCCTGAATTCTGGGAGTAAAAGTGTGTGCCATCATCCCTGGCCTTCTGTGACTATAAATGGTGATCTTGGGCAACTCCTGTCAGTTTCCTAAAGTGCATTTACATTCTACACAAGCACAAATTTAGACTTTTACTGCACACATTTCTTAAACTTGTAAGTGCCAAATACCATATCAGTGCCATAAAAAGGATGAAAATGCAAACTTTCCATGATGTTTAAAAGTCTATTGGGGAAGGAAGAAATTCAACAAATTAACACAGTGTAGTAACAGACCACTAGGCAGCATCTGCCCCAACTGCGTTCTGCTACACTCCACTTTCCGCTCTCCGGTACCAGCCCGCTCACTGGCTGTAAAAAACGGTGGAAGAAACCACTTACTATGATGTTTTGGGGGTCAAAACCAATGCCACCCAGGAAGAACTGAAGAAGGCATATAGAAAATAAGCCTTGAAGTACCACCCTAATAAGAATCCAAATGAAGAAGAAAAGTTAAAACAGATTTCTCAAGCTTATGACGTTCTTGCTGATTCCAAAAAAAGGGAATTACATGATAAAGGAGAACAGGCCATTAAAGAGAGGGCGGAGCAGGTGGTGGTTTTGGCTCACCCATGGATATCTTTGACATGTTCTTTGGAGGAGAAAGGATGCAAAGAGAATGGAGAGGTAAAAATGTGCATCAGCTCTCAGTGACCTTAGAAGACTTGTATAATGGTGCAATGAGAACTTTAGCTCTGCAAAAGAATGTGATTTGTGACAAATGTGAAGGCCGAGGTGGTAAGAAAGGGGCAGTGGAGTGCTGTTCCAACTGTTGGGGGGTCTAGCATGCAAATAAGGATTCATCAGATCAGACCAGGAATGGTTCAGGAAATTCAGTCAGTGTGCATGAAATGCCAGGGTCATGGAGAACGCATCAGTCCTAAAGAGATGTAAAAACTGCAATGGAAGAAAGATAGTTCGAGAGAAGAAGATTTTAGAAGTTGACATTGATAAAGGCATGAAAGATGGTCATAAAATAACATTCCATGGTGAAGGAGACCAAGAACGAAGACTGGAGCCAGGAGATATTATCATTGTGTTAGACCAAAAGGACCATGCTGTTTTTACACAACCAGAAGACCTTTTCATGTGTATGGACATACAGCTGGTTGAAGCGTTGTGTGTCTTCCAAAAACCAATATCCACTCTTGACAACCAAACCACAGTCATCACTTCTCATCCAGGTCAGATTGTTAAGCATGGAGATATGTGCGCTAAACGAAGGTATGCTATTATATCATTGGCCATATGAAAAAGGATGACCTTTTTAAATTTTTTTAATTTATTTTATATAACAAAGTCCATTTAAATGAAGAAAAAGGATGTCTAATCATTGAGTTCAAGGTAAACTTTCCTGAAAATGGCTTTCTGTTTCCTGGTAAGCTCTCGTTGCTGGAAAAACTCCTTCCTGAAAGGAAGTGGAGGAAACTGATGAAATGGATAAGGTAGAAGTGGTGGACTTTGACCCAAATCAGGAAAGACAGTGTCATTATAATGGAGCATATGAGGATGATGAGCATATGAGGATGATGAGGATAAGTGTCAGACCTCTTAACGGGCCAGTTCCTCTGTCATTCTGTATGCAGTAGTGAATGTGGAAAGGACAGTAATCATAATATGCTCACTACTTGGCTATTGTTTTGTTTTAATATTCAACTATAGTAGTGTTTTAAAAGTTAAATGAAGAATAAACAAATATAAAAGCTCAAAAAACAAAAAAAAGACCACTATAATTTCAGCCTGTGCAGATAGAGAAGTCCTTCACTACATAACATGTTTGAAGATAGCCTGAGCCTGAGCTACATGAGACATTGCCTAAAAGAAGAAATACTAACTATAGGAGCAAATGTGCAATTGAACTGATGTATCCTAAAGAGATTGGGATGTAGGATTAGGTAGGAATCTTTTACCATTTAATTTTAGGCATATCCATGTTTTGTCTGAATGTATGTTGTGCATCACCTGTGCTCCTGGTGCCTTTGGAGGCCAGAAGAGTGTACTGAATCCCCTCCGCTGGATGTACATATGGCTGTGGTGCATGCTGTATCACCATGTGGGTGCTGGGTATTGATCCCAGGTCTTCTACAAGAACAACAAATGCTTTTAAGCACTGAGCCTTCTTCCCAGCCCCCCCCCCCCACAGGAATCTGAAGGAGGATGAGGATGGGAGTTACCTAGTCAAGGCACTGAGGAATGTCAGAGGGTATGAGCTCTGACTATGAGGCCCCGGGGACAGGCCATACACAAGAAGAAATAAGCAAGAAGAGGTAGGCAAGACCCAAACTGCTCTTGTAGAAGACTCAGGTTCAATTGCCAGCACCCATATGTTGGCCTTCAACCATCTGTAACTAGTTCCAGTTCTGACCTCCTCTTCTGAACTCTGAGGACACTGGGTACTGGTAATACACATTACATACATGCAGGCAAAACACTCAGACACATTAAAAACAAACAAAAAGACAGACTATTCAAGGCAGTATGAGACCCACAATATAAGGCCATGATCTTATAAGAAGTAAACCATTGAAGAGATTTAAGCTGAGCCTGTCATATATTGTCTGTCTGGGTTTATTTTTAATATTTATTCTCCCTCCCTCTCTCTCCCTCCCTCCCTCCCTCCCTCCCTCCCTCCCTCTCTCTCTCTCTCTCTCTCTCTCTCTCTCTCTGTGTGTGTGTGTGTGTGTGTGTGTGTGTGTGTGTGTATGCCCGCCATCTTATACATGTGGAGGTCAGAGGACAACTAGCATGAGTCAATTCTTTTTTTCCACACCATGTAAGTATTAGGAATCAAACTCAGGTCATTGGGTCAGGATTGACAGCAAGCACCCGTACCTGCTGAGCCATCTTGCTGGCCCTAACATCTCATTTGAAGTGATTACTGTTGGACCTGCATGTCCTAGGTGCTGGGTCAGTGGCATCTATTTTTTTTCCCCTTGCCTGTTTTTTATCACCTGGACTGCAACTCTGTGAGAATGGAGGCTTGACACTGTCTCCTTTTGTACTTCCACAGAGTATGAGGCACAGTGTTGTGCCCTTCACTGTGTGGTAAGTCAGAGTTTTCTCAGACACTCTGATGGCAGAACCCCAGCTAAGCTCTTGTACTGAAACTACTGAGGAACTCTACAGAATTGAAGCTGATGATGGTGATGAAGGCAAGTTTGAATTAGCCTGGATATTCTTGTTGCTCAAGTTCTGAAGCTGAGATCCATCACTATATTCGCCATAGCGTAAAAATTCTATACAAAACACTAGTTTTGTATTTTCATTTCCATAAATATCTAAAAAAATAGATTCTTGTACTGGGTAGCATTGGTAACTTGAAATTAAAAGACATTTTCATAGAAGGAAAATATATATCTATCTCACTATGTAGTACTGGCTTTTTTTTTTTTAATCACATAGGCTGATTTTGAATTTATGACCTTTCTGCCTCAGCCTTCTGAATGCTGGAATTAAAGGCATACATCTATTTGGGAGGGGTGAGCATCATGGAGGTCGGCAGAGAAGTTGGCTCTCTCATCTCACCATGGAGATTCTAGGTTCTGAACTCAGTTGTCAGACATGGGGTAAGTACTTACCAGCTAAGGCATCATACTACCCACAACTTGTTTTTAGTCAGTGTACTTCAAACTGAAACACCCAATCCTCAAGAATATGTTTTTGTTTTCTCTCTTAAGAATCAATATATTCTCTGAATTTGAGAACCACATTTTTTAAATATACATTATATCTCCAGATATAGGCTAATGCATTTTATTCACGAATATTTCATTTCTGGTTTAATACATTTCACAAGAAAAATCATAGTTAACATTTCTTTTAGGCAAGGTCTCACTTTATAGTCCTGCCTGGCTTGGAACTCACTATATAGACTTGGCTAGCTTCAAATTTAAGAGATCCACCTGCCTCTACCTTCCAAATGTTTGGATTAAAGACATGTGCTACCACCACAACTGACCCATAGCTAAGTTTTGATCCAGTAAAAGTTTAATAACTTAAGATACCAAATATCCTATTTTGTGACTACTTAGGCTAATGTCGATTCATGCTTTATTTAGAGAAATGTTTTACAATAAAGAATAACTTTTAAAAATTATTTTATTTTTGTGTATGTATGTGGGAAATGGATGTCCTCTCTCTCTCTCTTTTTGTCTCTCTCTCTCTCTGTGTGTGTGTGTGTCTGTGTTGTTGTTTTTAAATGTGCACCCAAAACTGGGAGTCAGATTCTCTGGAGCTAGGGTTATGGGCAGTTATGAGCTGCCTTACACAGATGCTGGGAACTGAACTCTGGACCTGTGAAAAGAGCAGTAAGTCCCTTTAATGTCTCCAGCCCCAAGAACAGTTTTTGGTGGGGTAAAGTTGTACCATGTCAGAGCAGGCATGATCCAAACACCTCACTTAAGAGATGGAAGAATGATGACCACAGATGTTCCCTAAAGCAGCTATTCTCCACAGGAATAGTATCGTCCTCCAGAGGGCTTATGGAAGTCTGTGCAATGTTAAATTTTTGAGATAGTGTTTTGTAGTGATATATTATTCATGATCTAGTAAAGCCACTGGAGAGCAGAATGTAAAGCCAGCCACACAATACAGTCATAAAAGGTGGGGAGTGGTGGCACACACCTGTAATCCCAGAACTCAGGAGACAGAGGCAGATGGATCCCTCTGAGTTCAAGGCCCCCCCAGGGCTACATGAGAGTGAATGGGTCTAAGTAATTAACAGAGCTCACATCTTTTAATCCCAGCACTAGAGAGATATATAAGGAACTCAATGCAGTCTCAGAGAGCAGTCTAGGATTCTGAGGCTTGGAGGAGAGCAGTGCAGTCTGGAGATGCAATCTGAGGTTCAGTGGATCACCCCTTTGGTCTGAGCATTGGGAGAGGTGAGAACTCTCTAGTGGCTGGTCACTTTGCTTCTCTGATCTTCAGCTTGAACCCTAGTTATCTGTCTTTGGGTTTATGTTATTTGTGCTACAATGTTTCATATAGCATAGCCTGGTCTTGAAGTCTCAATTATCTTGCCTCATCCTCTAAAGCACTGGAATTATATGTGTGTACCACCATACCTGACTATTTTGTGGGAGAGGGATGGTCTGAGAAATGTCTTACTCCATAGCCCACGCTGGCCTCAAACTCATGGTGACCTCCTACCTTGGCTTCCGCCCTCTAAGATTCTAGGTGTGAGCCACCCTGTTTGTGCATATATGGAACTTTTTTTGATTGTCACAGTAACAGTGTGGAGGAGAAATGGCACATAACTATCATTTCTCGCTGATTCAGAGGATGTTATGATAGCAACAATGCTGGGAACAATTATGTAACAAACAGTTGTCCTATGTCTTACACGACTTCTGGATTCTTCATCAAACTGTTCTAATTATCTAAGGCACAAACCCAATTCCAGGTGGAAGGAGCACAGGCTTTTTATTTACTAAGTTGACAGACAGGCAAGCACCCAGCAAACAGGGGAAATCAAACTTGGTTCTGTATAGACTTCTATGCCAAGTAGTATACCATTCACAGACTCTGCCTCTGTGACATATATCTGCTTCAGTGTACAACAGACTGGCCCCAGGTGAGATTTTACGGCTAGATAGGCATGTGAATATGACATCTTATAGGACAGCTGTGAACAAAAATGCACTGATGAAATGCAAATCATCTTATACTCTTCCTTTATTTCAACTGATTATTACGAGAACTTTATGCTGCTTTAAAAAACCAAACAAATCAGGTAGTGGTGGCACACACCTTTAATCACAGTACCAGGAGGCAGAGGCAGATGAATTTCTGTGAGTTTGAGATCAGCTTGGTCTACAGAGTGAGTTCTAGGACAGGCTCCAAAGCTACACAGAGAAACACTGTCTTGGAAAAAACAAACAAACAAAACAAAACAAAAGTTCTCATATATACATTGCACCAAGTGGGTCTGATGTCATTCAGAACCATCACTGTAAAGTCGTAAGATGAAGCAGGGTAGAAGAAAACTGCAGCATATAATCATGAACAATCTGGGTTAGTGTACATATACAATATTCTGACCCTAATTATTTTGGGAAGGCTGTTTCATTTCCCTGGTTTTCCTTTCCTTTGACTATAAAAGAGGGTTTAGGATAACATTTTATTATGAGGATAAAATGAGAATTAATTTATAGGCATCAGAAAATGCTGAATGAAGGTGGAAAGATGGCTCAGTACTTGCAGAGGATTCTGGTTCAGTTCTTAGTTTCCACATGGCAGCTCACAACTATGTGTAACTCCAGCTCCAGTGGATCCATCACCCTCTTCTGGCCTCCCACAGGTACTATACACACACATGCACACATACTTGTAAGCAAATAATCATAGAACAAAGTAAAAATAGTTTCTTCTTTTTCTCTTTTTTTGAGTCAGAGTCTATAATGTAGCTCTAGCTGTCCTGGAACTTGCTATCCAAGTTATCCAATAACTCACAAAGATCTACCTGTCTCTGCCTCCTGAGTGCTGGGATTAAAGGCATTCGCCACCAAGCTCAGCAAAAATAGATATTCTTAAAAAATTAAAATTTAAATGTCTGAGCTTTCTTCTCCATTTCCCATCTTTTATAGTTTTCAAATATGCACCAGGCCAATTTCCTAAGGTTAGCTTCAGGGAGGGGGCTGTCTCTAGTCAGCTACGAAACTAATGCCACACAAAAATAACCATAGTGGCCACTGTTGGGGAATGGAAAGAACCTAGACTTGGGAACCACAATATTTGTCTTAAAGTCCTGAATGTAATCATACATCACTATCATGGAACTTCTTTAAAGTCTCAATTTCCACAAAATGAGATGACAGTGTCTATCATATCGAATTGCTTTGGGTTTTAAGCAAATAAATGAATGTGCTTACCAATGCACTTACCAGCTGTAGAATGTTTCAGAAAGCTGGATTATTATTCTCAGCATAATTTGGAAAGACAACTGAAAATGGCAAAGCTGCATATTTTGGGGGACAAATTCTTACTAGTCAAGGCTGACCTTCTGACTTCAGGTAGCTTGAGCTTCTGATTTTCCTGCTCTAGCTTTGACTCCTGGGATTACAGGCTTGACTGCCACACCTTGCTTATGCCACGGTGGGGAAGCCAAACATGGGCTTCATGTATGTCATGCAATCGCTATACCAGCAGAGTTATATTGTTTGGGTTTAAAGATGCACTACCACAATGCTGAAAGTAACTTTAAATACAATAAAACTGCCCCCCCCACTGTTCTCTTCAGAGACATCTGAACCTGGTACTCCTTGTTAAAGCAAGTGATTCCTAAGTGATCTGGACATGTTAAGGAAATAGCACTTTCTTCAGATAGTCTCTGAAAACAATTCGACTAAGTGACTGAAAACCGTTATTTATTTTAATGCAGAGTGCCATGTACCTGTACTACCTGAAGTTATGTGTCAAAGTTCTGTCTGCAGAGAAAAACATTGTAAAAAAAGCATTCGAGGAAAGAGGCTGCCTCCACTTCAGGAGGTGAAACGATCATTACAACTCCTTTTATCTCTCTGTGGCAGTCTTACAGTTTTTCAAGGCACATCATTTGTTAGCATCTAAGCAGACCACTGCAGTTGTTTGGTAGAATGTAGATTATGAAATCCACTTGATAGGATGTTAGCAGGACTAAAGGTAATAATGCATCTGGCTTTCAGTAGGCACTCTTAGGTTTCATAGATAACCTCACTGACGCTTGGCTATTAGTTTAACAGTATTAACAACGTTTAGTTGAACTATGCTAAAGGCGTATCAGCTATCATCTGATTTAATCCACATGCTTGTCCTATTTGTTAAGTAGGTACTGTTATTATCCCCATTTTACAGATAAAAGCGATATAGAGAAAACCGGCAAGGTCAACATACCAGTAAGGGGCACGAGGTAAACTCGAGTAAAGTAATAAAATCCCTGTATTTTCTTGACCAAGGTCACCCGAGAGTGAGCTCGGCACGAAAGGGGGAGGGTACTGACCTGTCAGACACTTGTTCCTGGGTTAGCTTCTTGTCGCTCTGCAGCAGGATTGATACGTAGTGGCGGATCATGCCCACGAAGAAAGTGATGATAACGATGGGCAGGACCACCCAGAGGCGGATGTTGGAGTCGAGCAGAAGCTCTGGCCCCGCCATCTTCGCTGAGAGTTGGCTGCGGGTTGGGAGGAGTTGAACTCCTCGCTGATTTCGGCTCTGGGCCTTCAGCCGCCTCTCAGACTATTTGGTAAGGAATCTGGGACAGCCTCGCTTTCTCGACGGCCTGTTTCCAGCTGGGCCGCCCGGCCGCCAACTTCCGGCGCGGAGCTTGACGTCACGTCGCGTCGCGGCTTCGATGGCGTCAGAACGGCGTTCCGTCAAGCGGGAAAGTTGAAAGCTAAGGGAGGTGATTGGCGGCAGGCAGGTGAGTGGCGACGCGCCCCTGCGGGCTACTGTTTAGATCCAGGCTTAGCGCGGCCTGATATTTGGACCCCGCCGCTCAGCGTCGGCCTCTTCATCCGCTCTGACGCAGGATAGCCTCTCAGGTACTACCTTGTGTGGGTCACAAGACCAAGTGAGCAAGGCTTTTACTCCAAATCCTTTGCAAGGCTTGGGCTTTACAGGAGCAGCTTAAAGGCCTTTTAGGCTTTCCTGGAAGCTAAATGGTGTCTTTCCGAAGTCAGGCGTCCCTAACTTGCTTTAGTGTTTACACCTGAACAGTGTGGCTGACTGTCAGGGGTAACGTGTCAGGGTAACGCATAATAAGAAAGTTTAACTTTGTTTAGTATTACAAAATTTTGGTAAGACTTATTTAATGTGTACGTATGTTTTGTCCTCGTGTATTTATGTGCACCACATGCATACAGGAACCTGAGGGGGCACAGGATCTTCTGGAATTGGAATTACAGACAGTTATGAGCCATTTATTTGGGTGGAAATTTAACCCTGGGTCTCCTATGAAAGAGCAGGAAACTCACTCTCTGTCTCTCTTTTTTCGAGACAGGGTTTCTCTGTGGCTTTGGAAACAGTAAACTCTTAATCCCTGAGCTATCTCTCAATCCCTGGAATGTTAATAGATACCATTGTCATAATTAAGAGTTAGGGACTGAAGGCAGTAGCACAAATGCTACTTGGATGTGTGGCCCATGCCTACATAGCTTTCAGCAGGTGGAGGCAGGAGGACTAGTTAGCAATTGCCATTGGCTATGTATGAGTTCCAGACCCTATAGGGCTACACAAGACCCTAACCCTGAAAATAAATAAAGCAAGGAGCACAGATTCTGGGCTACAATGAGGCCCTGTGTTAGAATTGAAAGTAAATGAATGAACAAAACAAGGTGTGCAGATTCTGGAACCAGACTACCAGAGTTAGAACTCCAGCCCTTTCCCTGATTAGGAGAATAATAGTGATTCCTGTCTAAAGTCAGCATGTGAGGAATAAGTGGATTATAATTAAAGTTCTTAAAACAGGGTTTTTGTTTTATTTTTGAGACATGGCCTCACTGTATATCTGCAGCTGGCCTGGAATGTGACTGACTGGTCACTCACTATGCAGACCAGCCAGTCCAATTTACATGGCAAGACCCTGTCTTAAAAATAAATAGGTGCGATGGGCGGTGGTGGCACACACCTTTGATCCCAGCATTCAGGAGGCAGAACTCTGTGAGTTCAAGGCCAGCCTGGTCTACAGAGGGAGTTTCAGGATAGCCAAGACTTATACAGAGAAACCCTGTCTTGAAAAACCAAAAAAGGGGGAAAAAAGGTACCAGAGAAATAGCTCAGTGATTAAGAACACTTGTTGCTCTGCAGAGAATGTGGGTTTGTTTCCCAGCACCCAAGGAGTGGCTCACAACATCCTTAACTTCATTTCCAGGGGATTTAATGCCCTTTTCTTTCTGTGTGAGCATCAGGTATGCACATGGTCCACAGACACAGCAAATATACATACACAAAGTTTAAATATTTTAAAAGTAAAAAATGGCAATTGCTGTTCTGGCAGGAAAACTCTTGCCTATCATTCACAAGGCTATGACATTGAAAAGAAAACATGTTGAAGGAAATTGTCCCTGCTTTTCTGTATCACTTCATTTATTGCTAGACTAACTTGCCTCATAAGCCCTCATAGTATCCTCATTTGCAGGATACTATTTGTGTAACATCGAAGTTAGACAAATATAGTTAAATACATTAAGACTTTTTTAGGCTCTAAACATCTGAGAGCAGGGATGATGTCTGTCTTGTTTGCAAGTTTGCTTTGCAAACCCTGACACAGTACTGAAGTAAACAGTTAGAGAGCAGGTGGGTGAGGTCAGGTCATGGTCTTGAGACTCAGTTGAAGAGCTATGGCTTTTCTCCTTTAGCAACAGAGAAGCAGCCTTGGCCAATTGCAAGGAGTCTTTCTCATGTCACGTGTCTCATGGCTGTTACCTTTCCTCCTGCACATCCTGCTTGTTCTGTGCCTTTCTTCCTCCCAGAGTCCTCTCTGTCCCCAGAAATCCCACCTATACCTCCTGCCTTCCTATTGATCATTAAGCTCTTTATTATACCAATCACAGCAATACATCTTCACACAGTGTACAGATATCCCACAACAGTCTATACATCTTGGACAGATATTGGGCCGCTCTGTAGAGTTAAAATGTGCTCAGTATGTAGAATTAGACAGCATTAATGTGAAAACTAAAACCCTCTGGTTATAGATAGAACAGTTTTAGAAGGACTTCTAGTCTCTGGTTGCTAGTTCTTTTGGTGTTTGGGGTAAGCATTGTATCACTGAGTTAAATACCCAACCCCTGGGTTTTGTTTTGTTTTTCTTTTTAGGAAGTACTATAAGCACAGAAAAAGTTGGTCAAAATGGTTTCCAAAAGAAGACGGTTAGACTCTGAAGATAGAGAAACTGTGACAGAAGATACCTCCAGTAAGTATCTAACCTTTCATTGTTACATGTATATCACACATGTGTGAGACAGGAAAAGATGCAAAATTCATACTTTTCAGGTGCTAATGTCTGTCAAGGATTGGTGGAGAGAACACAGATTCTAGGAGATTAAGGATTGAGTTTCTGCCTCAAATGCCACTTAGAAGTTTTTGGACAACTGAGCTTTATACGCCACCTTCATAAAAATAACTATTAATAAGCTAGGTAGATGACTCAGTGATTAAGAGCACTTGATGGTCTTGCAGGGCATCCGGGTTTATTTCCCGGCACCCACATGGTGTTCCAAAACTGTCTTCAGTTCCAGAGGATACCATACATTCATGTGGTACATTTATGTTCAGGCAGATGTACACATAAAATCAAAATGAATTTTTATAAAAAGAGATCTTCATTCTTTAGAAAAGCATCTGGGCCAAGCATGGTGATCCACGCCTTTAATCCTAGCACTTGGGAGGCAGAAGTAGGAGGATTGCTGTGAGATTGAAATTGGCTTGTTCTATATAGCAAGCTCCAAAACTTGTCTCCTTTTACCCCTAAGAATGTTTTGCTATAATAATAATATATAAAGAAAAGTCGTAGCTAGGCAGTGGTAGCATGTGCCTTTAGTCCAGCCACTCTGAGTGCAGAGGCAGGAATATCTCTGTGAGTTGAAGGCCAACCTGGTGTACAGGTTAGTCCCAAGGACAGTTAGAACTGTTACACAGAGAAACCCTGTCTTGATAAACTCCAAAAAAAAGAAAAAAAGAAAAAAGAAAAGTCGAAAAGTCTTAGCAAAGCAAGCAAAACAGCAGCAAGAAATAGTGCATAGACTAGATGACAGTTCAGTTGACAAAGATCCTAAGAGCTGAAAAGGAGGCTGAGAGATGGCTCAGTTAGTGAAGAGCTTGGCAAGCATGAGATCTTGAGTGTTATCCCAGAACCCCTGTAGAAATGCTGGGTGTGATGGTTGCATTTGTTTTCCTAATGCAGAGGTGGTGAAGTCAGGCTTGCTACAGCTTGCTGGTCAGTCAGCGTAGTATACTCAGCCCCAGTGAAAAACTTTGTTTCAGAAATCAAGGTGCGGTAAAGGCACATGTACAGGCCTGGCAACCTGAGTTGAGGTAGGAAAGAACTTCCTCCAAAGTTGTCCTCTGACCTCACCCTCATCCAATAGCATGTGTGTCTACACATGTTTTAGAAACACACACATATCTAAATGAATACAAATTTTAAAATCAAGTTGGATACCTCCTGAGGAACACTTGATGTTGACCTCTGGTCTAGGGTCTAGATACACACACACACACACACACACACACACACAATGTACATACAAAGGTAGTTCTAAATTGCATTTTGAGTTGTTTGGGGGGCCTCTTGGGATTTATTTTTCAGATAGGGTCTCATATAACCCATGCTGGCCTCAAAACTCACTTCCTGAATGCTGGGATTATGGGTGTGCACCACCACACCTGACCTTTACTGTCTCCTAGCTTCCCAACTCAATGTCCTGTTGTGCAATATTCAGAATTATTCAAACTCAAGGATGAAATCCCCTTTCCTCCTTCAGCACTAGGGATTGTACCTAGGACCTCAAACACTGAGCTATTATCCTAGCCCTCTTTTTGGTTTATGTTTTTTGCCCACTAAGTTTCTCACTCTGACCTTGAACTCAATCTTGTAGCACAAACATACCTTGAACTTTCTGTTTTCTTGGCCTCCAGAGGAGCTAGGATTGCAATCTATCCCAGAGACAAAGGAAAGACTTGATTTAGAAAGAGAAATTCTAAGTTTCTAGAAGTCTCTTAGTAAAGGGATTGAAGAATATGGAAAATTGGTAGAACATTTGAGACTGAAGAAAAGTAATTTAGAAAATGGGTAAATAAGACAGGCACTGCGGCATGTGCTTTTAATCCCAGCACACAAGAAGTAGAGGCAGGCCTATCTCTGGAAGTTTCAGATTTGCCAAGGCTGTGTAGTGAAACCTTGTCTCAAAACAAAAGAAACCCTCTAGAAAATGGGTGAATATAAAGGTCATCCTTTGGAAATCCCATTTTCCAGGAGTGAAATAGCTTATGATGTATGATGAGGAGCTGGAGATAGGGCTCAGTTGTCAGAGTGCTTGCCTGGCATATCTGGGTTCAGTTCCCAGTACCAGAAAAAGGGAGAGAAAAGTTTATGAGGAGGAACTTTGGTTTGTGCACTTAGTGAGTAATAAGCAAATGGAGTTTCTCATTCTGATTTTTGACTACTTAAAGAGTCAGAATTACATCATAAAGAACATAAGTAGATTTAATTTTTGGGTTCAAGTCCCTGTTTTATTATTCATTATGTGGTGAGAGCCTTAGGATGAGCCCAACCTGAGCTTTGTACTGAAAGATGTGGTGAAAGGAGTCTGTCCTATCCTGTCTGGGTTTTGTGGACAGATCATCAGGTCTCAAATTTGGCATGAATGAAGATTGTTACAGAAGAATTTGTCAAAGCTTCAGACTCTAGGGAACCACTCTCGGGGTTTAGCAGTAGCTCTGGCGTGCAGTCCAGATTGTACATTACAGTAAGGCATTCAGTGACTGCAGTGGGTGCTTGAGCGACAGGCACTGCTTTAGATTTTAGGTCGAGAATGGTTCCATGGTTACTTTTGTTACAAGTGACACATTTTGTATTCTTTATTGACAACTCATTTGGTGAATGCTATTTTATTTGGTGGTGGTTTTGTTTGTTTGTGGGGAAGCCACTATTGCTGACCACCATTGAAGATAGTTCATTTCCCTGCAGAATCAGTGTGATTCTTCAGGAATACATCGGAATTTCCTTTCAGATCATGTAGTCCTGTATTTGTGTTTTAATCTTTGCATTCTTCTTATTTTTGTGGTCATATTCTTGAAGGTTTTATGTTTGTTTGTTTTTCAGAGATTATGAAACAACCCCTTTCCAAGCTGGCAAAGAAATCTCATGATTCTCATGAAGTTGAAGAAAATGGCAGTGTCTTTGTAAGGCTTCTTAAAACATCAGGACTCACTCTTAAAACTGGAGAGAACCAAAATCAGCTAGGTAATATTCAAAATACATTTTTGAATTCAGTGAAAGTGCTCAGGACTAGATCATGGATTTCTAGAATAGAAAGACTGATGGAGAATGGGAAGGAGGACATTGCTTTTTAGAGAATGTGCATATGGTCTTTGGAATTTTTTTTTTTTTTTTTTTTTTTTTTTTTTTTGATTTGGTTTGTTTTGGTTTTTGGGGGTTATTTTTTGGAGGCAGTGTTTCTCTGTGTAGTCCTGGCCATCCTGGGACCCAGGCTCAAACTCAGAGATTCGCCTGCCTCTGCCTCTTGTTTATGGTCTTTTTCCCCTGTGCATAAGCTCTTAATCTTCATGTTTTAAGGCCTGATAAAACAACTGTTAGAGAACTCTGATTTTTTGTTTTTTAGGAAAATCATTTGTATACTACTAGTAGTCCTTTGTGGTAGACAGACATGAGTGTGTGTGTGTGTGTGTGTGTGTGTGTGTGTGTGTGTGTGAAAATCATTTGTATACTACTAGTAGTCCTTTGTGGTAGACAGACATGAGTGTGTGTGTGTGTGTGTGTGTGTGTGTGTGTGTGTGTGTGTGTGTGTGTACAACCAGGAAGCAAAGAGATCTGTGTCAGAAGAAAATATGTTGAGCCTTCTAAGGTTGGAACCTTTCTAGGGCATAGATGCATTGTCCTGTATCATGGGTTATTTGTAGAACACTTGGAGTCTAATATTAGTCTACCAGGTTGAGTCTTTTACTCTAGATTTAGAAGTTGTGGATTTGTGGATGAAAATATTCTTTGTAGGGCTGAAGAGATAGCTCAGTGGTTTAAGAGTATATACTGGTGTTCCAGAGGACCAGAATTCTATACCCAGCAACCATATCAGGAGTCTGGATTGCTAGTTCCAGGTCAGAACCTATGAATATACTTTCACATAAAAACAGTTTTAAAGAAGGAAAGAAACCATTTTGGTGGCATTATCAGCTGTGAAGCCTGTTTTTAAGGAGGTAGGCTTTGGTGGATGTCACTCATCATGTTGAACAGCTGTCCTTCCTTCCAGGTGTGGATCAGATAGTCTTCCAAAGGAAGCTCTTTCAGGCCTTGAGGAAACATCCTTCTTATCCCAAAGTATGTATCCTCTCTGTGGTACTTTGCTTTTGCTAGAATACTCTGGAATTAGGTTGTAGAGACCCTGGCACACAGTTGAGTGGCTGATAACAAACATTCAACTTCAGAGCTTAGCTTATCTTGTCTTAGTTGTACAATCTCCTTGTTTAGGTAATAGAAGAATTTGTTAACGGTCTGGAGTCCTACATTGAAGACTGTGACTGTCTCAGGAACTGCCTGTTGTCTTGTGAGCGTCTGCAGGATGAGGAAGCAAGGTGTGGAGAAGAGGCTGTCTTCTAGAACTTCAGTCTAGCAATAACTGGACTGGGCATGGGAAATGCAATTTTTTTTTGTGTTATAATTTTAATTTTGGTTTATAACTCTTTTTAGTCAAAGTTGAAGTGTATCCTTAAAATTATTTAATTTGAGGCTAGATGGTAAAGATCTAGAATGTTTCTTTTGAAGCAGGGTCTCACTGTACAGACCTGCTTGTACTGGAATTCCCTATGTAGATCAGGCTAGCTCACAGAGGCTGACTTATAGAGGGCTGCCTCTTATTGAATGCAGGAACTAAAGGTCTCTACTTTCAGATCAAGCGTGACTTTGAGCATGATTTTGAAGGGCTGTGTATTTAACTAGTTTTATGTAGAAAAGGTAGTAAAACAATATAAACAAAATAGGAACCAAACACCTCTCTATTTTACAGCACAGGTACATTTTACTCCAAGAGCCTCATCAAACTACTTCTGGGGATTGACATTTTACAGGTGAGACTGTGCCACCTTTCCTGAGATCATGGTGGCAGTGATTTGGGGTGACTAGTAGAGTAGGGTTAGTTTTGGTTTGCAGCAGCTGGTCTGTAAGTCATGTCTGTCTCATGAATTGTTACTGGGCTGGTTGATTGACAGTCTTATTCATTTCCCCAGCATATGATTCTTGTTTATTTAAAGAATATTTTAAATTATGTGTATGAGAGTGCCAGAGCCTAGAGGTGTCAGATTCCCTGGAGCTGGAGTTATAGTTTCAACCACCAGATGTGAGTACTGGGAACCAAATCCAGGTCCTTTGAGAGATTAGCACACCCTCCTAACAGCTGAACCATCTTGTCAGCCCTGATTTCTTTTTCTTATAGCTACATTCTGTGTGCTCCAAAATTTGTGTGATGATTGCTGTATTTTCTCATCTGCACCATCACTTATGTAACTTGATTTTGCCCTTTATTTACTCCTTTTCTAACCCACTTTAAAACAAACAAACAAACAAACAAACAAACTGGTGTATGTTTGTCAGGAGTGAATGTGATATGTGCTCGTGAGTGCAGGTGGTGAAGGTACCTGTTTTGGAGCTCCTGGAACTGAAGTTATAGGCAGTTCTGAATTACAGGATGTGGGTTCTGGGAATCAAACTCAGGTTCTCTGGTAGAGCAATAAGCACTCTTAACCACTGAGCCTTGTCTCTAGCCGCCTCCTCTTTTTAATTTATTGAGTAGCCAGTACCTTGACATGTTATATTTCAAATTGAACAAAGCTGTATAAAGTCTGCATTTCATGGACTAACAGTTACAATATTTAATAGTATGTGATTATTTTAATTTTCCTTAACAATCACTCTTTGATATTTTGGAATGCAAATTATTGATGTCTTTATAGTCCTACATTTTATATTAGAAATGTAAATGGTATCTGCATGAACATTCTTAGGGGAGTGTACAAGTCTATCATGATGTTTCTTCAAGCATGCTGGTGGGAGAGACTTCTGACTAATTATACATCTTCTTCTAATCATGATTATTATAGATATTAAAGTAATCCATCTACTGATGAAATTTTGGATTTAACTATTTTCATAAAAACACGTTGGGAACAGGTATATCCACAGATCTCAACTATGAGATTACCTCATGGCTGACTTTGCTCTCTTTTCAAATTCAAGGTAGAATTTGTCCTCTTTGTATTTTGTCCAGTCCTCTCAGGCAGAATCTGATGCTTCATGGTTAGGTATAGTGCTGTCTTAATTAGAAGCAGCTATTGTTATAAACCTCTCAGGACACTATCTTCTGTCTTTCTTGCCATCTGTGTGGTATCTTCTCTGTTAAACCCAGCTTACTGAATTCTTCAGCATCATAGTAGCATTTGAGAGTACCAACTGGTGCTTGACGCAGTGCAGCACCAGCAGGCCTGCTTGCCATTTTGACCTGATGTATTTCTGTTGTATTTTTTAAGACCATCTCCTGACTATGCATATCTTCTCTTTTAGCCTGCCATTATCAAAATGTTATTTGAAAAAGTGCCACAGTTTCTTTTTGAAAAGTAAGTGGAATTATTCTGAAATATTGAGTGTACATTGATACTTTTAGGACTCACCTGAAATGTCTTGTGGTCATGTTTAACATGCCAGGTTTCATCTATTACTTCATAAATACTAAGATCATTGTTAAAGCAGCTGGGTGGTAGCACTCTTGAGGCAGAGACAGGTGGATCTCTATGAGTTTGAGGTCAGCCTGATCTACAGAGTGAGTTTTAGTACAGCCAAGTCTACACAGAGAAACCCTGTCCTGAATAACCAGGAAAAAAAAAAATCATCATTAAAATAAATAACACACATGCTTATATGAGTGATAATTCTTCTGGCAGTAGTAGCCATTCCCTAGGAAGGAGCCAGTTGGCAGAGTCTTTGCCTTTTTTTTTTTTTTTTTTTTTTTTTTTTTTTAAGTGTGAGTATACTGCTTATATTTTAAAATTACTATGTGGGGGCTGGAGAGATGCCTTAGTGGTTAAGAGCTCTGGTTGCTTTTGCAGCATACTGGAGTTGGATTTCCAGCTCTCACAGGACAATTTACAACCATTTCTAACTCCAGCTCTAGGGGATATGACTCCCTCTTCTAGCCTCCAAGAGCACACTGCATGCACATGGTGCCAAGACACCCATGCAGCTAAAATACTCATACTCATAAAATAATAAGTAAATATTTAAAAAAAAATAGTGTCTGGAAGGAAAATGACCAGCCTGACCAGCCTGATTAAAAAGGACCTAAACCTGAACATAAAATCTCAAGTACAGGAACATCAAAGATGTGAATGTTCAATTTCATTAGCAAAGACAGAATTTTTAATATAAACAATGGGGCTGGGTGTGGTTGCACACACCTTTAATCCCAGCACTAGGGAGGCACAGGTAGGTGGATGTATGAGTGCAAGTCCAGGCTGGTCTACAGAGAAAGTTCCAGGATAATCAGGGCTACACAGAGAAACCCTGTCTTGAAAAAACATGTAAATTAATTTAATAATAATAATAATAATAATAATAATAAAATGCCATGCAAGCTGGGTGTGCAGCTAAGTTGATAGACTCCTTGCCTAAGTTGAAGACCTGAGTTTGATTCCCATAACCAAAGGTATCTTAGTACTCTAGCAATGAAGGAGGAGGATCAGAAACTCAAGTCATCCTCAGTTACACAGTAATTTTGAATCCAGCCCAAGACACATAAGAGTCTGGAGAAAGAGAGAGAGAGAGACATAAAATATCAAGAACATTTTCACTACACCCAAAAGTATAATGAGCGATTACTGGCATCTGTTGTAAATGAGCATAAATCAATCATTGTGAAAAGCAGTTAAGTTGTATGACTCAAAACCTTAGATTTATGTCTGGTGGCTAGACATAGTGACCTGTGCTTATAATCCCAGCACTAGGAAGGAGAGGCATAAAGATGAAAGATTCAGGGTCATCCTCAGATACATAGTGAGTTCCACTCTTGTAACAAGTACTGTTTTTCCGCCTGCTGCCACCCGGTCTTGTCCTGCTGCCGCGCCAGCCCCAAATAATACACAGAGACTCTGTATTTGATACAATATTGTTGGCCCGGTTACTTGTTTCTTATCGGCTAGTTCTGCCTTTAATTATTAACCCATTTCTGCTGCTCTATGTATTTTCACATGGCCTTCTCTTACCGGGGAGGCAGCTGGCATCCAGCTCTCTCCAGACTCTCCATATTGACTCATCCTTACTACTTCCTATTTCCTCCTTGTCTCCTAGTCCCTCCTATCTTCCTTTCCTATTGGCCAACAGTGCTTTATTATTAACCTGTATGAGAAACATATATAGAATGACATCTCCCATCACACTCTAGTCTAGGCTATACTGTCTCACAGTATAAATATAAACAATCTTTAATCCCAGCTATTGGGAGATAGAGGCAAGTGGATCTCAGAATTCTCAAAGCTAGCCAGAGCTATGTAATGAAACCATGTTTCAAAAACAAAACAAAACACCATTTTCTTATTAAAAATTTATAAACTTTCAGCCACCTGGTGGTGGTGCACACCTATAATCCCAGCACTTGGGAGGCAGAGGCAGGCAGATCTATGTGAGCTCAAGGCCAGCCTGGTTTACAGAGTACCAGGACAGGCTCCAAAGCTACACAGAGAAAAACCCTATCTTGAAAAACAAAACAAAAAAATAAGTTTATAAAATTTCAGTTTATTTATTTTGTTATGTGGTTGAGATTGATTTTACATTCATAATTCTGTTTTTACCTAAGTACTGAGATTGCAGGTATTTGCCATTATGTCTGATAAATTCATCAACTTTCTTTTTCTTTTTCTCCAAAAGGGTTTCTCTATGTATCTCTGGCTGTCTCAGAACTTCTTTATAGACCAGGGTGACTGCCTGCCTATGCCTCCCAATTGCTAGGATTAAAGGGCATATGCCACTACTGCCCAACAATTTTACTGTCTTTTTAAAAAGTCACTTATACTTGGCATGATGGCATATGCTGTAATTTCAGTACTCAGGATGCAGAGGTGGACAGATCGCTTGAGTTTGAGGACAGTCTGGTCTACAGCAAGTTCTAGGCCAGCCAGGGTTGTATAATGACAGCCTATCTCAAACAAACAAAAAATTCACTTGTGTGGCAGGTAAGTGACACAGTCAATAATGTCCTTGCTGTGCAAACATGATGTTCTGAGTTTGACCCCCAGAACACATGTTAAGTAACTGAACTGTTGAAATCCTGTAATCTCAGCATCAGCAGGCAGAGACAGGAATATCTGGGGGGCTTGCTGGCCATCTAGTTTAGCTGAATTGGTGAGCTCCAGGCTCCATGAGAGACTCTTGCTCACAAAATATGATGCAGTGATTTAAGAAGACTGATGTTGACATCTGGCCTCCATGGGTGCGCACGTACACACACACACACACACACACACACACACACACACACACACACACAGTCACATTATTTTTAAGAGATAAATATTATCCCTTCTCCCTAGCCACTATTTTAGTCCATTTTTTAACAAAGCATTATGACCAAGACAACTTATATAAGAGTTTGTTTGTGGCTTACAGTTTCAGAGATAGTCATGAATTCATACCATCATGGTGGGGAACATGGCATCTGCTAAGGTTTTGGAAGGCAGAGGCAGGTGGATCTCTGTTGAGTTTGAGGCCAGCCTGGTCTACAAAGCAGAGAGCTTACCTCCTTAACTGAAATTTGCAGACAGAGGAGAGCTAACTGGGAATGGCATGGACTTTTGAAACCTCAAATCCCACCCTAGTGACAACTCCTCCAACCTAATGCTACCCAGTCAGCTCTACCAACTAAGGACCAAGCATTCAAATATATGAGCCCATTAGGGCCATTATCATCCAAACCATCACAGCTGCTATTAACAGTATTTCTTTCTAGTCATCTTTTTCATCAAATATAACCATGTCTGGATTATTCATCTTTTTCCTTATGTTTGGTTATTTATCTGTGTGTATGTCTGTGTACCACATGCATGCCTGGTGCCTGTGGAGGCCAGAAGAGGGTGACATATTCCCTGGGACTGGAATTACAGATGGTTGTGAGCCCTCATTGCTGAGAATTGAACCTGGGTCATTTGGAAGACAGTACTTAACTACCAAACTGTCTTTCCAGCTCCTCTTTTGTTTTGAATAATCACATTTGTGTCTAGTACTGTTCCCCATAAGTATTAACTGTATAGTTCATTCACTGGCTGAAGTATTCTGTATAGGATAGTTTTCTGTTGCATAATCAGGAGTTGGTGATGCAGCGTAGTAGTAGAGTGAATCCCTAGACCCAAACATAGAATCAGCATTTGTGAATCCCTAGACCCAAACATAGGGAAAAAAAAAAAAAAAAAAAAAAAAAAAAAAAAAAAAATGGGGAGAGGGACAGAGGGACGGGAGAGACAAACTACTCAATCCCTTTTCTTTCTGACATTTCAGCCAGAGCAGTGATGGAATCAACATGTCCCGACTCATTATCAATCAACTAAAGTGGCTGGATAGCATTGTGGATAGCAAGGTAGGTTTGGAGACTTTATCAATTTAAAAAGCTTTTTTTATAGCTGGGCATAGTATCGTGTGCCTGTAATCCCTGCACTTGGGAGGCAGAGGCAGGCTGATTTCTGTGAGTTCGAGGCGAGCCTGGTCTACATAGTGAGTTCCAGGATGGCCAGGGCTACATAATGATACCCTGCCCCCCCCCCCAAAAAAAAAAAAAAACACAGTAAGTTTTTGTATGATTAACCAAACCTTTTTGATTTTTAGGATTCTTTTTTCCTTTGTAAATGAAAATTTCATTTTCCTACCAAAATACATTATCTTTATTCAGCTTTCCTAATTTAAGAATCTTGAGTATTTGACTCCGTAAAAATTTATTTCTAAAGAAGCTTAGGCTACATGAAGTGGTGTGTGCCTGTAACCCCAGCACTTCGGGATGAGGTAGGAAGATAGAAAGTCTGAAGCCAGAAGAGGGGCCATATGGAGACGCTTGTCTGATTTATAAAGGACTGTGAGAATTAGTGGGTAAAAGGCTTGTTGTGCAATCCAAAGAACTGATTTGTTCTCTAGAACCCACATAAAAGTCCCACAAAACTTTTCTCTGGCATGGACATGCCCTCTATACACAGCATATATGCATTAATAAGTACTTTTGTTTGTTTGTTTTTCTAGATAGGGTTTCTCGGTGTAGCTTTGTAGACCAGGCTGGCCTCAAACTCAACAGAGATCCACCTGCCTCTGCCTCCCAAGTTCTGGGATTAAAGGTGTGTGCCACCAATGCCCTAAGACAGAAACTTCCTCAGTTATAAAGATTAAGTATAGTTTATTATATGTTAAATACTCAGTAAGGGGCTAGAGCAGAGGTTCTCAACCTGTGGGTCATGACTCCTTTGAGAGTCATATAGCTCTTTCACAGGTGTTGCCTAAGACTATCAGAAATAGATGTCTACAATGATTCAAAACAATAACAAAATTAGTTATGAAGTAGAAACAAAAAATAATTTTATGGTTAGAAGTCACCACAAATGAAGAACTGGGGTGAAGCATTAGGAAGTTTAAGAACCACTGGGCTACAGAGATGGCTCAAAGGTTAAGAGCACTTGTTGCTCCTGTAGAAGAGCAAGGTACAATTTCCAGCACTTACATGGTGGTTCACAGCTGTCTGTTAACTTCAGTTCCAAGAGATCTAGCAAGCACATTCATGGTATGTGTGTGTGTATGTGCATATATGTATATATGTGTGTGGGGGATAATGCAAAACATACCCACTAAGTGTAAAATATTTTTTTAAACTTGGGAAGAGATCTGGGCATGGTGATATACACTTTTAATTCCAGCACTCTGGAGACCATCCTAGTCTACAGAGCTGTGTTCCAGAAAGCTAGGACAGCCTGGGGGTACACAGAGAAACCCTGTCTCAAAAAACAAAACAAAACAAAACAAAACAAAAAAAAAAAAGTGGAGGGGAGGTATTTATTTGTGTTTCAAAATCTAAAGATTACTTTCCTCCTTTTGTGTGTGTGTGTGTGTGTGAGCAATGCACATAATTCTACCTCTTGAGTACTAGGATTAAAAGCGTGCACCACTACTGCCTGGTTCAAAAAGTACTTTTTATTTCTGAAAAGTGGTGAGATCCCAAGCCATCTTATTTCACTACAAATGCTTTAATTTGATTATATAGTGAAGAAAACTTTAGGTAGTTTTTGCAAGCATTTGATTTATGTAAATTCCTTGGTCTTACTTTTTTTCAGATGCCTTATTTGTTTGGGAATTTTTGGATTTTTGTTGTTGTTGTTGTTTGTTTTTACAGGGTCTCACTATCTAACTCTGGCTGGCCTGTAACCAGCCGTGTAGACCAGACTAGCCTAGAATTTTGATCTTTCTGCATCTGCCTCTCCAAGTCCTCATATTGTCAGTGTGTACTACCAAGCCTACCATCTTTTCAGAGGTTCTTAAAATCATTCTTGTTTTTGACAGACACTCCAAACTAAATCTTTATTTAGAACAACAGGGATTTTAGAGTCTCATCTGGGCTGGAATTTGGAGTCTGTACTCAACTTGAATGTATCGTACCTACTATGTTATGTGAATTTAGAGGACAGGCATTTGCCTCGTGTGTGTGTGTGTGTGTGTGTGTGTGTGTGTGTGTGTGTGTGTGTGTGTGTCTGTCTGTCTGTCTGTGTGTCTGTCTGTGTGTCTGTCTGTGTGTCTGTGTGTGTGTACCAGAGAACAACCTTGGATGTTATTCCTTAGGCAACATCTACTTTTTTTTAAAGCAGTCTTTCAGAAGCTGAGATTTGCCAAGTAGCTTTATATAGGCTGGGTTGCCAATGTACCCCAGGGGTCTACCTGCCTCTGCTTCCCCAGACCTGGGATTACAAGTGCATGCTACTGTGCCTGGCTTCTTTTACATGGGTTCTGGGGATTGAACTCAGGTCCTCATTCTTGTTTTTTTGTTTTATTTTTTTTAAAGTGCTTTATTATTGAGTATACTCTTTCCCCAGCTCCCATTTGCCTCTTAATTTAAATTCTAAGCTTGAGTCGTGTTGTATATATGGTCATGTTGTGCACATAATTTCTGGTCTGAATTTCATGAACAAGTAGTGCTTATTTTGAGTAACATACTACTGTTCTAATAATGTTCTCCCTGTAGGACCTCACAACCCAGATGATGCAGTTGATCAGTGTTGCTCCGGTGAACTTACAGCATGACTTCATCACTAGCCTTCCTGAGATCCTAGGGGACTCCCAGCATGCTAATGTGGGGAGAGAACTCAGGTGGGTAAGCACTCTGGATTCTCTACCAGGGAAACTTGTTCGTTTCAGTATAAAAAGAGCTAAGGTTAGGGCTGGCTAGGTAACTCAGTGGCCAAGAGTGTTTGCCTGTACTCTCTGATGACATAAGTTTGATCCTGGAACCCACATAGTAGAAGAGAACTGACTTGCACAAGGTTTCCTCTGACTTCATATATGCACCATGGTACACATTGGTGTTTGTGTACACACATACATATGCATTTGGGACTTAAAGGCTGGGATACAGGTATTTAAGTTCATCCTCAGTCGTGTAGGAAGTTCTAAGCCAGCCTGGGGTACGTGAGACTCAAAATCATACACAAAAAGTAATTGGGTATTTGTCTGGGTAACTCATTTGTCTGACTTGTAAAAAATGTGTTAATTTCCTAGCACTGCATAAACCAGGTGTGGTGACAGAAGGTAGAGTCAGGAGGATCAGAAAGTCAAGGTCATCCTTGGCTACCAGGATACATGATGTAAAAATTATAAATTATGGTGAATGTACCTTAAAAGACTAGGGAAGGTATGGCGTTTGACTTGGTTTTCTAGTAGTTGCATATGTTTGTGTAGTCCAAAAGTAGTCCTCACCCCCTTTTTAAGATGGGATCTCATATAGTCCAGGCTGGCTTCAGATTCACTTTGTAGCTAAGTATGACCTTGAACTTGTGATCCTCGTGCTTTTCCCTCAAGTCTTAGATCTGGGATTACAGCTATGTGCCACTATGTTTGCCTTCCACATACTTTATTTCTTTGTTGTTTATTTTGAGTATGTGACTAGGAATGGTACACACACTTACCTCTGTGTATGAAGGTCAGAGGACAACTTTCTGGAGTTGATTCTTCTATATTTTACAATCTCAGGTCTTCAGGCTTGATGGCAAATGCCCTTATCTGTTGAGCCACCTCACTGGCCGCCCCTTATATCTTCATTTAAATGATGAGCCTGTTGTGAAAATAATTGGATTAGGATTGGGCTATAGAGAATTTGAATACATTCTGTTTGTTTCATTTCCTCCAAGGGTCTGTCAGGGTTGACTGCACATCAAAATCTTTTCTGGAGCTCTTAATGAATCTACATGTTTGGGTGTCAAGATGACCCATTACAGTGCACATTCATGCATAAGGACGTATTACTGACATCCATTGCTAGCTGTCACTTATGTAAAAGTAATACTGTAATTGGAGGGTAGTAGTTAATAAGAGGGGAACCATATCCCTGGATATAGTTTCTGTCCTGGTTTTCCTCTAGTGCAGAATATTGAAGTCAAAGCCTCATGTATCCTAAGCAAGTGCATACTAGTTTTATGGACTTTATCTTAATGCATATCATTCTCCTAGGAGTATTTAAAAATTCATTTGACAAGACTTAAAAAAAAAAGAGAGAGAGAGACAGGGTCTCACTGTAGCTCTGGCTGGCCTGGAATTTGCTGTGTAGACCAAGCTGACCTCAACCTCACAGAGATCTGCCTGCCTCTGCCTCCTCAGTACAGGGATTAAAGGTGTACACCACCATGCCCATCTGGTAGTTCCTTCTTTGATATTGTCTGCAATACTGTTGATGATGTTCAGTGATTTCTTCCTTTGTGCTTTTAGACAGTGTGCTTCTCTGGATGGAGCACTGTGTTACCCATTTTCATGTGCAATAGGTTGATGCTGTTGTACCTTCTCACAGGAACCCTCCTACCCCTTTCCCTTTTGTGTACTGCTTTGGTTTCATGCATATATCCATCATATGTACCACAGCCCACTGAAATTAATTATTATGGGTTTCTTTTCCCCTAGTTTTTCAGGAAAAGTGTATACCAACTTAGTAGCAATGAGTTCTCAGTAATAAAGATGTTTGTTTTGAGACAGTTTCTCTCTATGTAGTCTTAACTATCTTGGAACAATGTATGTAGACCAGGCTGGCCTCAAGCTCACAGAGATCTGCCTACGTCTGCATCCTGAGTGCTGGGACTGAAGGGGTATACCTAGAACCTCCTGGCCTTCCTTTCTTTTTTGTTTTTTGTTGTTGCTTGTTTGTTTGTTTTTTGAGACAGGATCCCTTTATGTAGCCCTGGCTATCCTGGAACTTGCTTTGTAGACCAGGCTGACCTTGAACTCTAGAAACCCCTGTGCCTCTGCCTTCTAGTGCTGGGATTATAGGCATGCACCACCACCACCCAGCTAGAACTGGTTTTCTTATCAGTGGTTTCCATTCTCAAATTCAAGCATATACAGATTAAAAATCTTCCAAAAAAGAAAAGTTTCACATGCGTTGACACAGATTTTTCCTGGTCTTTATCCCCCAAACAACACAGCATGACAACTATTTGCATAGCTTTTATATTGCATCAGATATTGTAAGTATCCTAGAACTAATTGACAGTATGTAGGAGGACAGACAAATTATGTGCTAATAAACACCATTTCATAGAATGGATTTGAGCATCCTAGGGTTTTGGTGCCATGGGTAACATAGGAGTCAATCCACTACAGATACTAAGAGATAACTGTATATCCTGTTTTCCCCACGTCTAGTGAGTGACTTTCTAATTTTGTTTTCTGCCCAGTTCTATTCAAACCATTTACCCAGCTCCTCCTTCTTTGTTATTAACAGTAAGCTGCTGATGCAGAATACTTCATTGACTGTTCCAATTTTGGATGTTTTTTCCAGTCTCCGACTTGACTCAAACTTCCTGTCTGAGGTAGGAAAAATCCTGCTTTTCAGAAATAGGGAGAAATCATGTGCAATGAAAGAAAATAGTGCTTTGAAACCATTCTCACAAACTTAAGTATTATGTTCATGTGCAAACACACACCTGCGATAGGGATCATCACAGGTATCAAAACCAGGGCCTACCTCCCCAAATTCAAAACCTTCCTGCCTTCGCCTCCCCAGTGCTGGGATAATACATGTGTGTTCCAGGTCTGGCTTAAGCAATGCAATTTAGTTGGGTTTTTTTTTTCTTTTTTGTACTGTGCTGGTGATCAAACCCAGGGTCCCTCAAATGCTAGGTGTGGTGATATTTTGTTTATGATCTAACAGAGTGTAAAGCTAGACACACTAGTTAGCCAAAGAGGCCAAGCAGTGATGGTGCACATCCCAGTACTCGAGAGACAGCAGCAGACTCATCACTGTGAGAGTTCAGAGCCACCCTAGGCTACACGAGATTGAATCTGTCTAAAAGAGGAACAGAGCTCACACAAGGTGATCCCAGCACTTGGGATCCTACACCTTTAATCCCAGCACTAGAGAGGAATATAAGGTGGGAGGAGACAGGAGCTCAGGGCAGTTTGAGGTTTCAGAGAGAGAACATTAGGACTGAGAATTCTCGGAGACAGTATCACCCATTTGGTCTGAGGTAGGGAGGTAAGAGCTAGTGCTGACTACTTTGGCTTCCTTCCCTAATACCTGACTCTGGATTTTTATTATTAATACCAATTAGAATTTATGCTACAGCTAGGCAGTAGCTGAATCACATCCTCATTTCTTTTTGTTTTTGTTGTTTGTTTTTGTTTGTTTGTTTGTTTGTTTTGAGACAGGGTCTCACTGTGTGGAGCTTACTAGCAAGCTCCAGTGATATGCCTGTCTCCAAAGCACCAGTGCTAGGATTCCAAGTACTTAAAGCCATGCCTGGCTATTTGCATATGAGTTTTGGTGATCAAGCTCAGATGTCATGTGATGGCTGGGAATTTAGCTTAGTTGTAAAAAGCCTAGGATGTACAAATATGTGATCCCCATCACTACATAAGCTTGGTATTGCAGCATATATAGAAATAAGAGGCAGAGACTGTGTTAGAAAAGTCTTTGACATTTTTAATTGTGTTTGTAATTTGGGAGAAAATAATATGTTTTTCTTCCTAAACTACAAATAGGAAAATCAAGTATGAAAGGAATTTTCTAATTTTATCTGTTATTTATTGGATTAGAGTAGTGAAGGCTTTTGTGCTGTTTATATTTAGATCCGCCAGTTGGTGATGGGCAAGCTATCATCTGTCCGATTAGAGGATTTACCTGTGATAGTAAAGTTCATTCTTCATTCTGTAACAGACACCACATCACTTGAGGTATGCTACTATTTCCTATCAAGCTTACACTAAGATACATGGGTATACTATTTAAGAAGTTCAAGGTGCTATTTTCTGGTCCTAGACTAATTGATGCTGATTATTTCAGATAGCTGTTGAGAGAGAACACAGCTCAGTCTGGTTGATTACTAAGTATTGGCTACTGCAAAATGACATTTGCTATTTCTGTGAAGAAGCACTTCAAATGAATCAAAGGTTTAGGTTGTAACATTCTATATGTGCTTGAACTGTTCTTATTCAGTCTGCTGACATGCTTTTTGTTACAAGTCAAGTGTTTTCCTCGGTATTTTGGGGATGTTAAGGTTCCGTTGAGAAAATGGACTGTGCCTGTCCACTAAGAGTGAGCTGAATACATGGCTAATACTGACTTTCCATAGGTGATTTCTGAACTCCGGGAGAAGTTGAATGTGCAGCATTTTATTTTGCCGTCACGAGTTCAGGCTTCCCAAAGCAAGTTGAAAAGTAAAGGACTAGCAAGGTACAGAATAATTTGCAATTTTCATTCTTTTTCTTGCATAATCATAGGTTTCTCATTTTTATCCAGAAGGCAGCCTAGTTATTAGATCTTAATAAATGACAAATACTGGTATTAAGATTACCTTCACATCATGTAACATGACACAGTTTTCAATTGTGTGTGTGCTTTCCTAGCTATTCTGATCAATTCCACATAGTCCACAGTATAAGTTTTTCAGTAGTTTACAGATGAAGTTGGGGCTTCCTCCAAAACCTATGCTTAATAGTCAACAACTCAGATTTATAAGATCTCTGGTAAGTAGATGAAGTAATGTTTCCTGCTTTGCTGTTTGTAGCTCTTCAGGAAATCAAGAAAACAGTGATAAAGACTGTGTTATTCTTGTCTTCGATGTAATCAAGTCAGCCATTAGATATGAGAAAGCCATTTCAGAAGCTTGGATTAAGGTAAGGTCCTTGCAACTTTGTGTGTCAAAGTAATCCAAGAGTGTCATTAGTCAGTGACAGATATGTGAACTGGGATAAAATAAAAATCTAAAAATGTCATTCAAGTGTAAATGATATGATGGGATGATGAACCAGACATGAACAAGAATAACATGCTCCACTGATACATTATAATATTGTGGCCCTTGTTTTTCTAGGCAATTGAACGCATTGAGTCAGCCACTGAGCATAAGGTAATAGTCTTGTGCTTTGAAGTGAAAGTAGTTTGCATTGGCTGTTGTACTGTCCTTCTTTCTTTCTGTCTTTCCTGCAGTTATCCTTTTGTAGCTGCTCTGGCAATATTAGATATGTGGAGAAGACAACCCAGGAGGGGTGACTTGCTGAGTGATCTACTTTTACCCAATTCTGGAAATGAATTTAGCCTACAGTATTCAATGGGGGAATAGGAGGTTGTTCTATCCACATGAAGTTACAGTCAGAAGCAGTATCCCACCTGGGTCCCTGTGCCTATGGCTGGCCTACCTCCCCATCAAGCCAAGTTGTCAAGACAAGGGCATTCTCTGATTTTTCTTTGCCCTGAATAGGTTAATTAGAATAGGCGGGCAATGGTACTGTATCTATCACCCCCACCCCTAACTCTGTCTCTCTGTTTGTTTCTGCCTCTATGTATGTGTCTGTGTCACATTCTGCAGTCCATAATGACCTGGAACTCAGTGTGTTAAACTCAGGGTGATTCTCCTGCCTCAGCTTCCATGCTGGGAACACAAACATAAGCCACCATGCCTGACTTTCTTTTAGTCCTAGGGCCCTCCCCTGTGAAGAAGCTGTATATTTGTGCGTCTGAGTACTGATTGTTTCTTCTGAAGGTTTTGCTTGGGTTGGAATCTTGTCTTGGGAGATTTTTGTTAGTTGGGTGTTCAGTTATTAGATAACAATCTTGAAAGTTTCTATGATATAGAATAAATGATGAAAATAATCAAGTTTTTTGTGATAGATAGGGTCTCATCTAGCTCCCTTCAAACTCACTGGATAGCTGATATTGGCCTTGAACTCCTACATCTGCTCCAAGTGCTGGGATGCCAGGCATTAGCTACCATGATTTCCTTGAAAATAATTGTGGGGGTGGATGATAATCACATTATTGCCCAATTGTTTGATTTTTGTTGTTGTTGATGTTTTTCGAAACAGGGTTTTCCTGTGTAGCCCTGGCTGTCCAGGAACTCACTCTGCAGACCAGGGTGGCCTCGAACTCAGAGATCTGCCCCTTTCTCTGCCTCCCAAGTGCTGGGATTAAAGGTATATGCCACCATGCCCAGCCCATTTCTTTTGATAGTCTTATTATATAGGTTGGCTGTAGTTCACTCTGTACATTTTCCCCTGTTGTCATAAACATTATGTGTGCTTGTATTTATTTATTTACTTATTGCATAGATAATACATGCTAATAAATTGGAAAATATATATAAATTATAAATGTGGCCAAGTGGTGGCCCTCGCCTTTAATCCCAGCACTCGGAAGGCAGAAGCAGTCGGATCTCTGTGAGTTGGAGGCCAGTCTAGTCTACAAAGAGGAACCCTGTCTTAAGAAAAACAAACTAAGCAAAATTACATAAATGAAAAAAACTAGATTTCCTTTGCTTCCATTCCTTACAGATATTTTTTTCAGTTTTAAAAAATGTTTTTTAAAAGCTGTGTGGTGGTGGCGCACGCCTTTAACCCTAACATTCGGTAGGCAGAGGCAGGTGGATCTCAGTGAGTTTGAGGCTAACCTGGTCTAGAAAGGGAGTTTCAGGACAGCCAGGACTGTTACACAGAGAAACCCTGTCTTGAAAAACAAAAACAAAAAGTAGTGGTACTAAGCCTTTTTAAAAAAGTTATTTTTAAAATTTTATCTGTGTGTGCACCTGCATGTGCGTGTGCACTCTTGCACATGTGTTCAGGTGTCTAGAGGCAGGAAGAGTGCAGTGGGTCTCTGGAGATGGAGTTACGGGAAGCTATGAGCCACCCACATGGGTGTTGTGAACCGAGCCCTGGTTCCCTAGAGCAGCAGAAGTGCTTTTAACCCCTGAGCTGTCTCTATCCCCTTTGTAAATGTTTTTATCTTTTTGTACAAGCTGTATGTGTATACAAACACGGGCATACTCCTCTACCAATGAATATGGGCAAACATATTTCTGTAATTTTTATAGTCTGTCTTTACAATATTGGATCCTTCTGTGGTTAGTGTTTTGCAGGTTCCTTGTTTTTCACTTCACCATATGTCACCATGTATCAGAAATGACTTCCTCTGTCAAAAAAATGGGTTAGCTGAGACGGTTGGTGGTGGCACAAGCCTTTAATCCCAGCACTCTAGAGGCAGAGGCAGCAGGTCTCTGAGTTCAAGGGCAGCTTGAACTCTACAAAGTGAGTTCTAGGACAGCCAGGACTACACAAAGAAACCCAGTTCTGAAAACAAAACAAACAAACAAACAAAAACCCAAACAAAAAAATGGGGTCTTATATTGGTTTTTGTGGCTCTGTTATATTTTTCAAAAACAATTATAATTTATTTAACCATCATATATTGATAAACATGTATAGTCTTTCTTTTCATAAATCAATTTTCCTAATTATGAAAGTATATAATTTAGTTGGCAAGTGATTTCATCTATTTTTTTGACAAATGTAAAGATGACTAAAATTCTATTTTTTTTTTTCCCTGAGACAGCTTTGGAGCCTGTCCTAGCACTTGTTCTGTAGACCAGGATGAGCCTCGAACTCAAAGAGATCCACCTTCCTCTTCCTCCCCAGTGCTGGGATTAAAAGCAGTGCCACCACTGCCTGGCTTTGAAATTCTATTTTAATATCACCTCTCTTAATATTCTGATATTTTCTTATGAAAGACCAAAGGTTAATAAATAGTTGTGTCACTTTATTTCTCTGAAAGGTATTTCTGGATTTTGCAAGAGTGTGTAAGCTCCATGGGTGTAGAGTGAGGCAGCAAGTGCCAGCTTGTGCTTTAGTGGGAAATAGTTGAGCTGCAGCTCTGGTGTGTTGAGCAGCTTCTGTTGCTCTCTGACAGGCATTGGATGTGGCGATGCTGCTCATCATCTACAGCACCAGCACGCAGACGAAGAAGGGCATTGAAAAGGTGCTGAGGAACAAGGTTCAGTCCGGCTGCATTCAAGAACAGCTACTCGACAGTACGTTCTCCACACATTACTTGGTAAGTGTGCAGCATGCAGATGGAGAGATGCTGAGAGGATGACATTTTTGTCATTTTCTGTGCCATGTGGAAGTCCCATAACACCTTTCTTAGTATTGATCTTTGAAGGGAGCTCAACATAGTTGAGGGCAGCGAAATAATTGCTTTGTTAGATTGAGATGATGATATTAATAAGCCAACCTAAGATTGACTTTCACACCGTCAAAAAGTTAACAAAGGAACTAGAGTTATTGGTGGTTGTGAAATGGGTGCTGGAAATCAAACTTGTTGGCAAAATACCAAGTACTCTTCACTGCTGAGCCATCTGTCTAGCCTCAATATAATTTTTTAATGTGTTTTGATTTTTGTTTTTTTGTTTATTTTAGAGAGAGTCTCATTATGTAGTCTTGGCTGGTCTGAAACTTGGTGTGTAGACCAGGCTGCCCTTGAATCATAAAGACCCACCTGCTTCTTTTTCCATAGTTTACTACCACACCTTGTGTTTTGTTTATTTCTTTGGTTTGATTTTTTTTTTTTTTGAAATGGCAATATCTATAAAGAAGATGGAATTACTAATGTTACTTACTTTTGGTCCCTTAATGTCTATCTGTCTGTCTGTATTATATTATTGGTGGGACCTGGTCACTTCTCTTTCTATAACAGTTGTTCAGAGAACTTAGTTTGGGAGCATGGCAGGTAACTGAGTCGGTAAAGTGCTTGCCACACAATCATGAAGACCTGAATTTGATCCCCAGAACCCACAAAAAACGTGGAACATGGCACATTTATAATCCCAGTGCTGGGGAGGTAGAAATAAGCAGGATCCTAAGATTCACTGGTCAGCCAATATAGCATTTGTTGAGGCCCAGTTCCAAGTGAGAGGCTGTATCCCAAAAGCAAACAAACAAACAAAAACCAAGATGGATGATTCCTGCAAACAACTTCTGAGGTTGACTCCTGCCCTCCACATGCACTGGCATGAATGGTCATCAGCACATATTTAGACCTGCACTTAGATGAACACACACACACATGCATCTACATGCATGCACCTACATGCGTGCTCACCCACACATACGGAATTCAATTTAGGTAGCATTGAATGTTATAGACTGAATTTAAATCATAACAGAAACAGGAGGCATATGAGTGAGTAAAGAAACTGCAATCTATTCAGTCTGGTTTGTAGTTCTAAATTGAATAAATTGAATTGAATATTAAACTTATTTAATTATTTTGAATTTTAAGGTCAAGTTGTTACCCACTTATGGAATCTGATTCTGAGAGGAAAATCATAATGGTGAAAATTATTTGGGGTATAATTAAGATTAAGATTCCTTAAAGTTGCTGTATATGGATGCTCACACTAGCATTTGGGATGTGGAAGGCAGAAAGATCAGAATTCAAGTCCATCTTGTAACTACAACATTTGAAGCCATCTGCAGTATCCACCAAAAGAAAGTATTGTTGTTTTAAGCTAAAGTGAGAATTGGGGTTGGAGATGTAATTCAGTGGTAGAGTGTTTGTCTAGCTTGTTCCAGTTTCTGGGTTCAGTGCTGAGCAGTAAAGATAAAAGGCAGTGTTTGAGAGCAGGAGATGACTTGAGACCCCCAACAGGTTCTTTGGTGACAGTAGTGGATTTTAGCACATTTAGTTCTATGACACTAGTCTTTTTTCTTCCTTCCTCTTTCAGGTTCTTAAGGATATTTGCCCATCCATTCTTTTACTGGCTCAGACTTTGTTTCACTCTCAAGACCAGAGGATAATTTTGTTTGGCAGTCTCCTATACAAATATGCTTTTAAAGTTTTTGATACTTATTGCCAGCAGGTATGTTGAAACATTTATTTGGGTAAGGAAGAAGTAAGGATGTGGAAAGATATAATGTCAAATAAATTGGATGTGCTTTGATGTATATTCTGGATGATTAGATGATACTAAGGGAGAAATTACTTTGAGCAACTTAATTAAAATTTAACTCAGATAAAAATTCACATGACTACACCAAGGAGCAAATTCAGGTTTTGATGGAGCCTACTGATACATTACTGAAAGTAGGTGAAGAGTATTGATCCTAGTACTTGAGAGACAGGAGATTTACAAGTTTGAAGTCAGTGTGGGCCAGGGAGTAAGGTCCAGGGAGTCAGGATGGTAGTGTACTTAGCTAGTGTGACTACAGGTCTTCTGAAGCCAATACTCATGGCAGTTAGATAAAAAGTAGTAAGGTGGAAGTTAGAAAGGACTTAGAGGACAACATGGAAACTCATAACTGTCTGTAGCTCCGGTTCCAGGGGATCCAACACCTTTATATGGGTATACATATAGTCAAAACACAGAGGCACATGAAATAAAAATAAATAATTAAAAAAAATTTATTTTTTAAATAGGCCTCAGGCATGAACCTGTTAGAATGGCATGTCCTATTTTTATTTCACACTGTCCTGTTAATCTCCCTGTATAGGAAGTGGTTGGTGCCCTAGTAACACACGTCTGCAGTGGGAACGAGGCTGAAGTTGATACTGCATTGGATGTCCTCCTTGAGCTGATTGTACTAAACCCCTCTGCTATGAGGCTGAATGCTGTTTTTGTTAAGGTATTGTCTGTACTGCCAAATACTGAATCGTTCTCTGTTTCCTGCAGTATCTCAGAGTTACTGCTCCCTGTTAGTTATCAAAAACTTGTTTCATATTCTTTAGATACTGGGCACTGTAAATGTAGGAGGGATGTATATGAGTAAAAAGGTAGATAACAGGTAAGTTATCAGTGTATTATGCATATAGATGTAAAGATGCATCATATTTGTGTACTAATTTATTCAGAAACACTAAACTGTGGTAGGAAGGCTGGTCTTTGCCTTTGATGTTAAGAGTGTAAGAAGTACAAGCAAGTCATCTATACATACCTGGTCACCACTGACACTTGCAATATTTGTCTGATACTGACTTAACCCACTTAATATAATGATCATTTCCATTTTTCTGCAAACAACATAACTTTGTTCCTACTTACGCCTGAAGAAATTCTATTATGTGTTCACCACATTTCTCACTGTTCATGAACAGCTAGGTTATTTATAAAACTTAACTATCGCATATATGCTGCAGTAAACATTGATGTGCGGATATCTTTCTTATCTGTTGACTTGGAATCCTGGAAAAACACCAGGAGTGGAATAGCTGGGCAGTTGTTCTTTTTAAAATGGAGGTGGGCAGGCTGGAGAGATGGCTCAGCAGTTAAAAGCAGAGGATCTGGGTTTGATTCCCAGTGCCTCCATATTGGTTCACAACAACCCATACTCCAGGGACAGGGAATGCAATGCCCTTCTCTAACTTCCTTGGGTACCAACCATGCATGTTGTGCATTATATGTATGCAAGTAAAATACTCACACAAAATGAATAAACCAAGTGTTTAGAAGTATAAGAAAGAGAAATATTAGCTAATGAACTCATTTTGGATATTTTCCCCTCTTCATAGGGAATTTTAGATTATTTGGAGAATATGTCCCCTCAGCAAATACGAAAAATCTTCTGTATTCTCAGCACACTAGCATTTAGCCAACAACAGCCTGGAACCAGCAACCATGTCCAGGTAAGAGGCCATGTTTTAAGAAAGAATGTTTTAAAGCTCTTTATTTGAAATTTGCCATACTAAGTTACTCCAGCCTATGGAGTAGTAGAGACAGTGCCTGGTCTACATAGTGAGTTTTAGGACAGCCAAGTATAAAATAAAGAGACCCAATCTCAAAATTTAAAAATAAAAATGAAAAGAATATTAGTACCTAGCCAGCCTGTGCTACATAGCTATTTCCAAGTGAGTCCCTAGTGAGACTCTGCATAATAAAAACAAAACAAAAGAAAAAAAAAAACAAACAAAGAATAAAACAACAACACCTGGGAGTGGTGGTTCATGTCTTTAATACCAGCACTTGGGAGGCAGAAGCAGGTGGATGTCTATGAGTTTGAGTCAACCTGATCTTCACAATAAATTCCAGCCTGCTAGATCCTAGAAAATAAAAACAGTGAAAAAAATCTTTGTCTGTTGGATTAGAGGTGGGTCTGTAATCAGCCAAACGTGAGATGCCTTTCAGGTTTTGTATAGAGTATTGTGGAGTCACCAAATGTCTGAGCTAAACTTCACCTAGACTTGCTTTCATTGTAGTCACTAATTACTGAAGAAAGCTAAGCAAAGGAAGTAAAATATGAGCAAAGCCTTTTGGGTTAGGATCATAACGCACACCTCTTGGAGCTATAGTGCCACCTTGTGGCACTAATCCACACTGGGCTGTGGTGTGGAACAACGGCACCTTGTTTTAATTTAAAAGTTGTTTGGCTCGGTGATACATGTGCAGAATTCATAGTGTGTAGAGAGGTGTGCGGTGAACAGTAACTCCTTCTTGCCTCTTGAGGCCACCAGTGTCACTAGTTTAGAACTTTCTGCAGGGCCTCTCTATTCTGCTTTCCCTTTCTGGTGTTGTACCCTGTTTTCTTATTTAGCAAAGTATTTGGGAATTGTTTCATAGAAATAATACAAAATTATTTCATTATTTTGTTTTTGAATTGACAAAATTTTGAAATGACAAAATTCATCATTTTCTTTCTTTTTGGTCTTTTGAGACAGGGTTTCTCTGGGTAGTCCTGGGTGGCTGTCCTGGAATTCACTCTGTAGACCAAGCAGGCCATGAACTCCAGAGATCTGCCTGCCTCTGCCCCCTGAGTTCTGGGATTAAAGGCTTGTGCCACCACTGCCCAACCATTTTCATTATTTTTAAACATATCAGTGGCATTGAGAATGTTCACAATGTGCAAATACAACCACTGTCCATTTTCAGAATGCTTTCATTATTCTGAATAGAAAAGTACTCAATGTGCGATAATTCATCTCCTCCCCACCCCGCTGGGGCCTGGTAATCTCCAGTCTGTTCTCCTTTTCTGGGTACTGACATTATGTAGATGCTTATAGTATTTATATTTGTCTTTTTTCCACTCAGTGTTCTCAGTGTTACAGAATGTGTCAGACCTTCATTCCTACTGTAACTGAACAGTCCATTTTATCTATTTCTTAGTTTTGTTCTTTCACTTATCCAAGGATGAACGTGAGTGTGTTACCTTCAGTTGTTTGAACAATGCTATAATGATCATTTGTGTGTGTTTGAGCCTCAGTTTCAGCTATACAGTATGCACTTAGGGATAGCATTGCTGAGTTATTTGGCGATTCTGTTTAACAATTTGAGAAGCCACCAAAAATTTTCAGAGCACCTGCACTATTTTACATTCTTACTTTGAAAGTATGACATTTCCTATTTCTCAAAAAAAAAAAAAAAAAAAAAAAAATTGCTACAATTTTGACAAGGATTGCATTAAGTTCCTGAACAATGTTGTCATCTGTAATCGAACTTTCTTTGGACTGCCAGCTCCCAAATAATGACACAGAGACTTCTTATTAGTTATGAATGCTTGGCCTAGCTAGCTCTTTTAAATTAACCTGTTTATATTAAATCTACGTTCTGCCACATTATTTCCATACTGTATGTATGACTTCCTCCATGTTTTGCTGGCAAAGTCCTACCTCTCTTCTTCCCAGAGTTCCTCTCTCTGCCTGGAAGTCTTGCCTATGCTCTCCTGCCTAGCTAGCTATTGGCTATTCAGCTCTTTATCAAACCACTGGTCTTGCCCCGCCGCCACACCAGCCCCAGTTAACACACAGAGACTCTGTATTTGATATTATGCTGTTGGCCAGGTGCTAGTTTCTTATCGGCTAGCTCTGTCTTAATTATTAGCCCATTTCTATGTATTTCCACGTAGTCTTACCGAGAGCGGAGGAATGGCGGTTCTGTTCTCTCTAGACTCTCCATCTTGACGCCTCCTTCCTACTTCCTATTTCCTCCTTGTCTCCTAGTCCCTCCTATCTTCCTTTCCTATTGGCCAACAGTGCTTTATTCATTAACCAGTATGAAAAACATATACAGAATGACATCTCCCATCATCTCCTCTTTTCTGTCTAAATAAAAAAGGTTTTAACCTTAAAATAGCAAAATATATAATACAACAGTTATCATATAAGAATCAGTTAACAATATTTAGTCCATTAACACTTAGCAAGATTTGAAGAAACTATTCTATCATCTATCCTACATTTGTGAGTCTAAAGTCCTATATGTAACTTATCTTTAATCCTAACTAAGGAAAACTATAACCATAACTGTCTTCAACTCCTTCAAAGACCACAGAAGGATAGTATATAAACTCTAGAAATGACAGAGACAACTCACTGCCTGGTCACCCGAAGTTCTTTTGTAATCTTCCATCTTCAGCCCATAGGCCATAGTGTGTCTGGCAGACTCTTCAGCAAAGCAGGAAACTTTAAACTGTCTTCTTGTATTGGCAGTTTGTCAGTCACTTTTCTCTGTGTCCTACAGACTGTCTGGCAGACTCTTCCATGAAGCAGGAACTCTGTAGCAATGTCCATCTTCAATCAGCAGTCACTTTTCTGTGGGTCCTGCATGTCCAGTTTATATAGCACAAAGTCAAACAATCCAGACAAGAGCAGTATCTTGTCCACATGGCTAATCTTGCCATATTGAAAGCAAACTTCATAATGCATTTCTTCGATGTCCATCTTCCATCTTCCTTTCTGGTGCAGGTGGTATTGCCAAGAGCAATTATGTCTCACTGTCACGAAAACCCTAAACCATTTTAAATGCCATATTCTGTAGGTCTTTGAAAGTTTTGAAGAATGCCTATCCATCTCAAATACATCTCTATATATCTAGAAAACCTAACTCACCTAGCTATAACTTTTGACTATTATAGGTAACTATCTAAAATCTGTACTACATTATACAATACATTTCTGAATGAACTATATAAACACAATACCTAAACAAAAGGAGAAATATACACATCACAAAATTGACCTTAAATTTTATCAATAAATGAAAATCTGTTCCAAAACAAAGTAGTCATATCTATACCATAATTCCCTTTTTACCTTTAAAAGAATTGGCTGTGATCATTAACCATTTATAACCAACCCCAATTAAATGAAAACAAACATTTAAAAACAGTATTTGGGAATTTGGGCGTCGTTCTTTCCAAACTACTTCCTGCTGATAGGGGGCGCTGTCATGGGGGATCCTAAGAAGATGCAGATATCCTGGCTGTAGTCTGCAAGGCTGCCTTGTTCAAACTGTTTTGAATGTTGGATCACCAGGAACTCTGTTTCAGGGGGTCTGGCTTGATCAAACCACATTAGTCTGGAAGGAATCCACAGCTTTTTATTTCCTGTTGAAACAAAAATAGAAATCCTTTTCCCCAGTAACTTGTCCTTGAACTTAAATTTTTGAGTCAAAGCATTTTTAAAATATATAAATTGAATTAATTCAGCAGCATTTGTTTTAACAGTTGTTTCCTCAGCAGTCAAACAATACAAAGACAATATAATACCATACAGTAACCAGATTCTCTCTGAGCTTTTCATCTTTACGTGGCTTTATTATTACTCTGTTTATTTTACTTATTTTTCATTTTTTGACATAGGGTTTCACTGTGTAACTGTTATCTGTCCTGGAATTTACTCTGCATACCAGGTTTACTTTGCAAATCAAAGAGATCTGCTTGCCTCCATCTCTTGAGTGCTGGGATTAAAGGCGCATGCCACCACACCCAGCTCCTCTCTGTCTTTTTAAAACCATTTTTTTTTCCCCAAGCCTACGTATTTTTTAAAACACATTGTAAACCTTTAGAGGTTTTTCTTCATGTGAATCTGTCTTTACTGTACCAATCAGAAGGTGCCTTGGTGGAGATAATTTTTTACAGTGTACAAAAGGATTATCCCAGAGCAGTAATCTTACAGTATTAAATTCTCCAATTCTAGAACATGGAATATCTTTTCATTATTTAGTTCATTCATTTCTTTCAGCAGTATTGCTATATGTTGTTGAGACTGGCCTCAAACTCAAGTTCTGTTTATAGAGTTATGGCCCTATACCCAGCTAGTGTGTTTTATAGATTTTAATATGTAAATATTTTGTTTCCCTGGTTAAATTTATTTCTAAATGGTTTATTGTGGTCCACCAAATTGTCTAGTGGGTCACTTGCTACCAAGCAAATGAGAGTACACACTGCTAAAATTGGTCCTCTGACTTCCATACCTGCACATACCTGAGGTACCCCTCCACAAATAAAGTTAACATATTTAAAAATAGTTTATTGTATCTCATTACTTTAGTTGTGCAGTCATCACAGTAATTTTCATGTCCTAGATCAGCTGCCATGTTAGTACTAACAACTGTTGTTGAAATCACCTGCCTCTGTCTCCCAAGTGCTGAGATTAAAGGCGTGTACCAACACTGCTTGGCCGACTTTCTTTCCATCTTCCACATGAGACTTAGAGAATGGAATTTAGCTGCAATACATATGTTCTCCTGTGTCACCCCAGCCTCTTCTTTCTCTGTCCCGATCACATTTCAGGATGAAATGCACCTGGTGATTCGGAAGTGGCTCTCCAGCACTGTGTTCAAGTACAGACTCATCGGAATCATTGGTGCAGTCACCATGGCTGGCGTCATGGCAGAAGACAGGTACTCAAGAAGAGTCTGTGTGCCTCAACATCAGCTAAGTCAGGGTGCCACCCTACAAACAAGTTGAAGTGTATAGCCATTATCTTTTGTTTTTGTTTTTCGAGACAGGGTTTCTCTGTGTAGCTTTGTAGACCAGGCTGGGCTCGAACTCTGCCTGCCTCCCAAGTGCAAGGATTAAAGGCGTGTACCAACACCTGGCACAGCCATTATCTTGATAGAGGCATTAAAGTAAACATGGTTTCTTTTTCATATTCTCTTCTAATCTTTTTAAATTTATTTATATTATTTTTAATTATGTTTTTGTAGACTGGTATATGCAAATGAGTGTGGGTACCTATGGAGGACAGAGGTGTCAGATCCTCTTGGAGTTGGAATTACAGGCAGATAGATGGTAGCTGCCTAAGGTGGGGAATTTAACTCAGGCCCTCTGCAAGAGCAACACACACACTCTTAACTACTGGACCTTTTCTCTAGTTTTTTGAGACAAGGTTTCTCTGTGTAGCTTTGGAGCCTGTCCTGGAACTCGCTCTGTAGACCAGGCTGGCCTCCAATTCACAGAGATCCACCTGCCTCTGCCTCAAAAGTGCTGTGATTAAAAGCATGTGCCACCACCGTCTGGCTCCATTTTTTTTTTTTTTTTTTTATAGATTTACATCATTGTTATTAATTATAGTGTTGCCTGGAGCTACTGTGGTGGAAATCTTTCCACAGAGGCTAACTTTGGTCCTCCTGAAATTTATTGTTTAGAGTCTGTTTCTGACCTAGGCTCTCTATTGAGGTATTGATCCTGTCTAGAGCTTCATATTTGGTATAAATGTAGTTACTTTGTAGGTTTCTCACTTGCTCTTAGATGCCTCAGTTGCAGCATCTAAAGAAGTATCAGAGCTGGGGCTTCATGTATGTCATTTTAATCTGACAGTCCAGTCCAGTTCATGCTTCTTAGTAATGATTTTTCAGGAGTTCCTAAGAGCTCAGGAAACACTCTTAAAATCAACATATAGCTAGAAGAAGGGAAGTAAAACAATATGAAGACACTACTGAGTACTGGTTAAGAGTTTATTCACTTATTGGGACTGCATTGGCCCATTCGTCCCTTAATAGGCACAGTCTTATGTTAGTGTCCAGCTATATGCATGGTTTCCTTAATTACCTAGCAGAGAATTCCACTTCTCTGTTTAACGCAAGCAATTACAAAGTGGTTTCTTCTATGCATTGTTGCAAAGCCCTTTGAGGGTCTGCTGACCACTCTGTTATGACCTGGACCAGCAAAACATTTCTGTGTTTGCTGTTTTCATTGTATATTTGATTTTCTTGAATCAAATACTGTGTATAACAGGGCTTAGTATTTCAGGTTGCATATGTTGTGAACAGAAATAAAAACAGTAAATGCTTTTTTAAAATCACCATTTCAACAACAAATAAGTGTTCTCTTAAAAAAGTTTATTCACTGATCCATACTGTTTGTCTGCCTGGCTTCAATATTAGTTAAATGACCTTGGGCAAGTTACTCTGCTTCTGCCTTTGTAATGCTAACTGTGAAATGCTTATTGTATTTACTTTGTAGAATTAGTGAGAGTATTCAGTGCCTAGGGCAATGCCCAGAACATTGTACATACTGAAGAAATGTTTTATTTAGCTGGACACATGGAAGGAGGTGAACTTGATGCCTGGAATTCAAAGCTGACTTGGGTAACATGGTCAGATTACCATCTGAAAACAAAAATTCTCTTATCACTACTGATTTAGTATACCCTTAAAAATACATATAAGTTCGTTTGTAAAACCCTCAGAATTCTAGGTGCTGAGGCAGAGTGATCACTTGCACACTGGAGTTTGACATAAGCCTGGCAACTTAGTGTGACCCTGTCTCAAAAAAAGGGGACAACCATGCTTTACTACATGTAAACCTACATTTTATATGAACAAAATAGATAGTTCTTCATATCTTCATGAAATTTTACCCCTGTTCTTGTCTGAAAGAAGACAGGACTCTTACAATTTCTTCCAGTCATTATAAAACATTACAAACATGAAACTAAAATTCCTTGTTTCTAGAAGTATACCATCTAATTCAACCCAGAGGAGAGCTGATGTGAGCAGTGAATGGTGTACACAGGTAAGTTTCTATAACATAGTCATATGTGTTTGCCAGTACTCAGGGCTTGCTGCTTGTCACTGTTGTTTTACCAGAAGTAGCATGGGTTCTCTTTACTTCCGCAATGCTGGGATGGAGCCTCGTGTATACGAGGCAAACATTACCACTGACCTTCATCTGTGGCTGGAGTATTTTGTATATTTTCTTTCAAAAATGTCTTCAAGTAATTATTTATTTTTAAAGATAAGGTCTTGTTATGTTGCCCTAGGCCTGGGATTAACTGTGTAGACCAAACTGCCCTTAAACTTGCTGGGACCCTCCTGTCGCTGCATCCTAATTGCTAGGATGAGATACCATACCCTCCTTGTCATGGTAACGCTTCAGAAGTTCTTTCTAGGACCATATCAATGTTCTTCATCTTACTTGTATCTCTCCTCTCTCAATGTCCATAGTGAAGTCCGTCACTCCAGCTTTTGGTTTTGGTTTAGGATGTGAGATACACTTGGAAAGAGACAGACTAGAGAAGAGTCTCACAAATGCCTCACTGGAGTTTTAGCAGCAAGATTGGAGAGAGAACTTAATATTAAGTACAGAGACAAATTTAGGAAGGATTGGCAGCCCAAGAGTCACAGCTTTCTCTGTTCCAGGTGACTTCTCTGCTACAGCTGGTTCATTCTTGCACTGAGCATTCTCCTTGGGCCTCTTCTCTTTATTATGATGAATTTGCCAACCTGATCCAAGAAAGAAAGTTGGCTCCAAAAACCTTGGTAAGAACAGTGTCTTGTTTTGGGGGTGCCAGGTGGGAGCCAGTTGAGACAAGGTTTTATTGTGTAGCCCTGACTGACTAGAACTTTTATAAAAACCAGCTGCCCTTGAATTAGCTGTAGTCCTGTTTCTCTACCCCCAGTTTTGAGATGACTGATGTAAGCTGCCAATACCCCATTCCAGGTGTTTTTATTTTATTTTATTTTATTTTATTTTATTTTATTTTATTTTATGTGCATCAGTGTTTTGCCATGGGTTTCAGGTCCTCTGGAACTAGAGTTACAGACAATTGTGAGCTGCCATGTAGGTACTGGGAATTGAACCCTGGTCCTTCAGAAGAGCATTTAGTATTCTTAATCACTAAACCATCTCTCCAGCCCCAAAGTGCCTTTCCTTAAGGTAACAAAGGATCAGAGCTTCTTTGCAACACATTTAATTTTTCTCTCTGTTGCAATGTAAAAATAGACTGTGAGCCCTTGCTTTCTCGTTGGAAGGCTGTTCCACTGCACCCCATCTCAGGGCTCTCCTAAGGCCTCCTTCACCTAATCATGATCACAATTGTAAAATGACAAGAAGTTTGCTGGTGATAGACACTATTTGTGTGACAGCCCTGTTGTAAAGCACTTTTTGTGCATTTTCTCCTTTCTTCACAGTTGTGAAGGTCTGTTACTGTTTCCTTTTTAGAAATGAGGAGTCTGAGGTTTAGAAAGGTTAATGGCAGTTTATGTAGGGTTATAATAACAATATACCCCTCACTACACCATTCTTGTTTACACCCCGAAGGAATGGGTTGGGCAGACCATCTTTAATGATTTTCAAGATGCCTTTGTGGTAGACTTCTGTGCTGTTCCAGAAGGGTAAGTGCTGTTTACCTTCTGGGTTGACTATCACTTCAGTAGCTAATACAAACTTCACATTACCTTTGCCCTCAGGTCAAGTCTGCCCCTATAGCTTAACACCCCCACCAGCCCTAACCTGTACCCCAGCTGGAGAATTGCTAGAAAAACTTACTCTCTGTTTATAGTTCCTTCCCATAGTTGTTTTTACTTGAAGTCTGTTTGTTCTAGTGATTTCCCCTATAGATTTGTTTTCCTCCCGGTTGAGCATTAGATTTTGTGTCCTCTTCGCAGTGACTTTCCATTTCCTGTGAAAGCTCTCTATGGACTGGAAGAATACAGCACTCAGGATGGCATTGTCATCAACCTCCTACCACTGTTCTTTCAGGAATTTGCAGAAGATGTCAGTCAAGTGACTTCACAAGAATCAAGCCAAAAGTTACTTGTTTTCCATTTTGTTGGTATTTTGAGTGTTCATAGGGGATTCTATTGTTTTAAAATTCTCTTAATATTAATGAATGGATGAATTTACTTAATGTGTGTATGTACCTAAGTGCATGTATCTGTACCACATGTATGTAGGAGCCCATGGATGTTAGAAGAATATGTTGGCTCCCCTGGAACTGGAGTGATAGGCGGTTGTGAGCCACCATGTGGATTTTGGGAACTAAGTCTGGGTTCTCTGCAAGAGCAGTAAGCCATCTCTCACCAGTCCCATTTCATAGTTCTTTTAATGTTTGGAGTCCTTGCATCAAAGTGTTTCTTCCAAGGAATGTCTTATCTGGAGATATTAGAGGGATGTGGTCAGATGTCTTTTTTCTTGGTCCATAGGATTGAGATTTGTTTTGCCCATGACATTCAACACACACCACACTAGGCTATTTGCTGTTCTATGCCCCTTTTTTTCTTCCCACGAACATCCTTTGCTGCCTCTGCCTCCCTCTTTCCTACTTCAACCTCATACCCACCGTATATACCCTGTGCCTTCTTATACATTGTCATTGTTTACTGAGCATTCACTGAGTGCTTGCTGTTTTGTTTTATTTTAATTAGAAAAGTGGCTCCTATAGATTTAGATTAATATGACTGTGATACTAAGTATGGTTCCTGAGGTGGATTTTTCCTTCCCAGATCAATGTCTCCTTTGTGCCTGGCTTCCCATTTCCGGCTGCTGAGACTTTGTGTGGCAAGACAACATAATGGAAACTTGGATGAGATTGATGGTCTCTTAGGTATGGGGTGCAGTTTTTGGATCCTTTCCTTGTACTCTTTGGATAAAAGTAGGCATGGGCCAGGCCTGTACCTTGTATATGTGGGATGGAATTTTCTAAATGCATAAGCAAGAATTGCAGTAATAATGGAATTTCAGTCAAATGAACTTATGTGGAACCTGTCATTGTCTTTGTATTTGTTGCTGAATGCTGTATGGTAAACTTTTTCTGTTTTTGCCTCCCACTTGTATATATTTTCTGTTCATTAGTTTAAATCTGGGAGGGGTATAGCACTGTCACATAAATTTTGTGACCAATAGCCTTTATAGGAAGACTGCTTAGAAATTTGTCATGAACCATGACACTGTTTCCATGGGCCTGAGTTTTCTTTCCCTACATTACTCTGCTTTGTTTGGTTTGTCTCCAAAAGTCACTGTGTTGGTTTTTGCTTTGTATACATAAGCACATAGTAGAATTCATTTTAAGTCTTAAGAAGAGCTGTATGCTCTCTGTGGCTCCAGAAACCTCAGTTATATCCAGCAAAAATGGCCTTCCCCCTTTACCCTGTAGCCTTCCAGGCATATTTGCCTTTTATTAGTCCTGCTTCCAGCAGGCCTCCATAAGTGCCAAGACAGGGTAAAGAGGGTGGATGTATTCTTTTGACACTAATATGGAAGGGTTTTTGAGACAAAATAAAGCTTAGCTCTCAAATAGGTAGCAGCAGAGGCAGGACCATGTTCTTCTTCCTTGAGCTAAGGGGCTGTGGGCCATTTGTTCTTTCTTAGATTGTCCTCTGTTCCTCCCTGACCTGGAACCTGGAGAGAAACTGGAGTCCATGTCTGCTAAAGAACGCTCACTTATGTGTTCACTCACATTCCTTACTTTCAACTGGTTCAGAGAGGTGAGCAGAATTCCTGGGATGTTTCACTTACTGTTTGTAGTTTCTCTCAAAAGATAACTCTTTTTCTTGGCTCACATAAACTCGTGCATCTCTGGCAGACATATCCCACCCCTGCTGACCATCTGTACCTCCTGATGTCCTCAGTCAGAATACTTAGAACCCTCATTGTGTAGCTGGCTTTTCAGGCTGCCTGAATTCCCACTTCTCTATAGAGTGGCCACTCACTTCTGTGCTGGGAAGTCCTGTTCCTTTTGCCACAGGCCTCTGTTCACTCTTTGAACTCAGGGAGAAGTAGGTATGGTTTCCTCCCTTCAGAGTGTGTTTGAGGACATTGGAAATGGCGGTGTTTCATTGCTGCCTCTGCTGTTTGGTTGTATGGTACTTCACATTTATGCAATAGTTCCCACTTTATAGGCAAAGAAGTAAAAACTTAGAAAGGTTACTGACCCCACCAAAGGGACATGGGAAGTAAATAGAATAAGACTTGATTTGTTGAAGTACATGCTATCTGATATTCTTCCTAACTGCATAACAAGTGGTAAGCAGAAATAGGGTTAAAAATCAGGTTTCTTGCATTTTTGGCCCAGGGAGAACACTGCTATATTGCAGTCTGTGTTAGCTTTCTATCGCTGAGTCATAATTTCCAAATGGGATTGTAGAAAGAAGGGTTTATTGCCATTTTATCCTTTGAAACTTTGTGGGGACTGGAGTAATGCTCAGCAGCTGAGATGGCTTTGCTGCTCTTCTGGAGGACCAGAGTTTGGGTCCTAGTGCCTGCATTGGGAGGCTCAGCTGAGGGCAACTCCAGCTGCAGGCTCTCCTGGTGTTCAGGGTCACCCATATGCATGTGCACATCAAATAGACACACACAAAAAAAATTTTAATATTTTTAAAAGTATTTTTTTCTTTATTACTTCAGATTTTCCTCCTTAACTTTGTCCTTTTGAATTTTCTGAATTTAGATCAACTTTTAAATAGTTTCTAAATGAGTGCTTCAGGAAGAAATACTCTCCTTTTTCTATTAGCAGAGGCACATCTTAGACTTATTGCAGGCTTCTTGTTATTTCCTGCAGTTTCATTTCATTACAATTTTTATATATCTGTAACTTATTTTACAGAGACTGCTAGAATATAGACAGCTGTGAATTGTCTAATGTAAACTAATGCATGAAGCCCTAGCTTCTATTCCCAGCATCACTTAAGTGTGTGCTGACATATCCCTGTCTCTAGCTCCAGTACCTGGGAGGTTGTGGCAGAAGGATCAGGAGTTGAAGGCCATTCTCAGCTACACACTGAGTTTAAAACCAGTCTGGTCTATGAGACTTTGATTTTCTTGCAGATTAGCACATTTTATGATACTCTATTTCATATACATCTGGTTTATTGTTTTTTTGTTTTTGTTTTTATTTATTTTTTTAATTGAAATAGTGTGATTGACTGGTCTGCATTTCCCTAGACCAGACTGGTCGCAAATCCATGGTGATGCTACTGCCTCAGTGTTCCAGCTATTTGGATTATAGAAGTGAACCACCATACCAGGCTCATATGTTTTATATTTAAAAAATATTTACTGTAATAAAAGAACCTTTTATCCCCAACAAAGTAAAACAAATGAGATTAATGTCCACATATTAATAGAATTTGTGCTTTGCAGGTTGTGAATGCCTTCTGCCAACAAACATCTCCTGAGATGAAGGGGAAAGTGCTTAGTCGGTTGAAGGACCTTGTGGAACTTCAGGAAATCCTAGAGAAGTATTTGGCAGGTCAGGAGGGTTGTACCAAAGTCCCAGGTGTCATTGATGAGTAGATGAACAGCTTACCTCTATATTTTCTTAAATATTTATTCATTTATGTAGTTTGGGGGTTTTTGTTTTTTAAGACAGTATTTCTGTGTAGCCTTGACTCTCCTAGAACTCAAATTGTAGACTGGACAGGCCTCTACCTCACAGAAATCTGCCTGTTTCTGCCTCCACAGCCAGCTAACCTTGGCTTTCTTAAATGTATTTCATGAACCAGCAGTAAAGATGAAGGTCTTTCCTTCCTTCTCACCATTAAGTTACTGGTTGATTTAAAGTGCTGGTCTATGGGGCTGGAGAGATGGCTCAGCAGCAGTTAAGAGCACTGACTGCCCTTCTAGAGAAGTTTGATTCAAAGTACCCACATGGCAGCTCACAACTGTAACTCCATTTCCACAGGATTCAACATCATTTTCTGACCTTTGTAGAGTGCAGATATACACATAGGCAAATATTCATACACATTACTAAAAAAAAATTTTTTTTTGGTGCTAGATTGAAGCTGAATGTAGTGTCACACGGTTTTGTTGTTGTTGTTTAGTTTTGTTTCTCTCTGTGTAACAGTCCTGACTGTCCTGGAACTGGTTTTGTAGACCAAGCTGGACTTGAACTCACAGAGATACCAAGTGCTGGGATTAAAGGCATGCAACACCACTGCCCAGCATGTCACACAGTTTTAATCTTAGCACTCCAGAGGCAGAAGCAGGCAGATCTCAATGAGTTCAATATTATTCAAAGCTACATAGTGAGACCCTATCTTAAAGACACACACATACCAAGAAAATGAAAAAATGCCAGCTTAATTCTCTAGGGAAAATCAGCCTTCCTTAGGCTCTCATCTTAAATAATGGTATATAAAACAAAAGTTTTGGACCATATGTTAATGTCTTTGGATTTTTAAGTGATTTAATTCTGGTTTCTTTTAGTTTGATTGGTTATTTCTTGTCCTTATTGAAAATTGTTTTGTACTAGTTCATCATAATGTTACTGTGATATAATATTCCTCCAAGCTCCATTTCACTGTGTCCAAACCACACCAGATGAATGGAGTAGTCTATGTTACAGGCATTCCCTGCTGTAGATGGTGATTTTGGAAACTTATTTCTAGGTATTTGGGTAATTGGAGCACTGCTGTTGGGCTCATTACTCCTGCTCTGTTTCAGTCACCCCAGACTACGTTCCACCTTTCGCAAATGTTGATGTGGATACTTTAGATGTGATACCTAGGAGCAGTTCTGCTGTCTCAACAAAAAACAGAAACAAAGGAAAGATGGGTAAGTATATTCCTATTTTGTCCCTCTCTGAGCCACATTGAATCATATGTATTGTGGCATTAGTATTTAAAAAGATCAAAGTGCCAATGGCACAGTTGGTTAATGAGTGTGCTTATACAGTAACTAGAAAAATGGTGCTATCAAACCTTTCTTTAGGAGGCGTGTAATATTGTATAGATTGAATCAGAAAATTTCCTCCTCCGTTCTTAGGGGTTCTGTTTGTGCTTTCTGACTACTTGAGTCATTTTTCTCTTTTTGAAATAAAGGGGGAAGGAAACAAAAAGCCGATAGCAGCAAAGCATCCTCTACTGAAACACTTCTAACAGAAGACACTTCAGAATGTGACACGGTGACATCTGGTAGAAGCCAAGTAGATAAGGTATTGGAATATGTAACAAAGGTCTGTGACTGCTCAGTGAGAATAAGGCTGGCCTTGTTTATATGCCTTGCAGGGAAGAAGTGGGGAGAGAGGCAAATGAAGTCTCCTGGGCCTTGACTAGCAGAGTTCATACTAGTCTCTAAATTCTTTTTTTGTTTTTGTTTTTTGTTTTTTGACACAGTTTCTCTGTATTGCTTTGGAGCCTGTCCTGAAACTAGCTCTGTAGACCAGGTTGGCCTCAAACTCACAGAGATCTGCCTGCCTCTGCCTCCCTGAGTGCTTAGTCTCTAAGCCCTCTATGCCCAGCTTAGTCTCTAAATTCTTGGTTGTTGTTTTCAACTATTTGAGGGTCATTCTAAGGCCATGTCTGTGAGAGATTGTCTTGATGATCGATGAGGCAGGGTCTTGTCCACTCTGTGTAGCACCATCCTTAGGTAGGTAGTAAGCCTGGGTTGTTTAAGAAAGCTAACTGAACAAGAACAGGAAGCAATCCAGAGAGCAAGCCAGCTTCCCTGTAGTACTTTGAATTCTGTTTTTATAGTAGTTATCACATTGTACCTTAGAATACTCGCACGATTTCCTGCTTTGGGCTTTTCAGACAGAGTCACACTAGGTAGCCTGGTCTGATCTTAAACTCATGATGCTTCTGCCTTGGTGTCCTGCATGTTGGGATTGCAATCATGTACTTCTGTGCCCAGCATGTCATTCTTTTATATATACTTCTTTGGCCTTTCTCCTTTTTTTTACCCCCTATCTTTTTTACCCCAGATCATAGACTTGGTGACCTGGATGTGTTGATACATGCCTATAATCTCAGCACTTGAGAGGCTGTGACAGGAAGATGATCATACATTTGAGGCCAGCTGAGCTACATGCAAACCCTTGTCTAAAAACAAAAAACAAAATATAGTAGCAAGATGGCTCAAACGGTAAAGGCAACTGCTGTCACATCTGATGACCTAAATTCAATCTCCAGAACTCACATGGTAGATGGAGAGAACCAATTTCCACGTATTGAACTTTGACCTCCACATGTGAGTGGCATGCACACAAACACAGAGAATAAATAAAATGTAATAAAATAATTAAAGTGGGGCTGGAGCTATGGCTCAGCAATTAAGAGCACTGGCTGCTCTTCCATAGGACCCAGCTCCAATACTCAGCACCCACGTGGCAGCTCATAACTGTCTGTAACTCCAGTTCCAGGGTACTGACACCATTTATACCAATGGACATAAAATAAAGTTAAATAAATTATTTTTAAAAAATTTAAAGCCACAAAAAGCATAATAAATGAATAAATAAACAGTGAATGGTTTTAAAATGCTCTATTAGAATGCTTAATATGGTTTGTGGTACTTAATGAGTAGTAGCCTCCTGTGGCATTCAAGAGCATCATGTATTTGAGAAGTAAGTTTTCTGGACATATGGATGTCAGTTTGTTTTATGGCTACCATTTGTTTGTTTAATTTATTATGTGTAACCCCTCTACTCTCCTAAAAGTCCAAGGTTAATGCTAACATCTATATTTAATTCATTAGGCAGTTTATACCAGGGCAAATGGCTTGCTCAAAGACAGACGATATGCACTTGAGCTAAGGTTTGTAACCAGATCATCCTAGCTTTTAAACTCACAGCATTCTAGCCAGGTGGTAGTGACTCATGCCTTTAATCCCAGCACTTGGGAGGCAGAGACAGGCAGATGTCAGAGAGTCTAGGGCTAGCCTGATCCACAAAGCAAATTCCAGGTTAGCTAAAACTATTATACAGAAAACCCTGACTTAAGAAAAAAGCTCACAGCTTTCTGTACCATTCCACATGGTTTGATTTGCCTAATAGTTCATCCTTAAGTAGAAACAACCAAAGATGTTGTTGACTTGTATTGTTACACTGTACCAAGTGCTGTGGCTTAGGGGATGCTTAGAGAATTTGGTGAAAGCAATGTGATGATGTAAGGAAATTATAACTTTTTACCAACCATGAATATGTATTGGACTTTAGCATGTTTTTAAAATTAAATTTGGGTGGCTAGGAAGATGATCACTCAGTGGTTAAGAGTACTTAGTGCTCTCCCAGACAGTTTTTAGCTCCTGCATTTGGTAACTCCAGCTTGGGTGGGATCCAATGCCTTTGCACTCACATGTATATAAACCTCCCACCCACACAATTTTAAAACAAAATTACAGTTATAGTATTTTGTTAAATTAGGTTAATATCTGAGACTTTAGTTCTTTTGTTTGCTCCACCTCCCTCCTCCCCACCCCCCCCCCAGGAGTCTGCAGGGAAGGAAGGAAAGACATTTGTGTCACTACAGAATTACCGTGCTTTTTTCCGAGAGTTGGACATTGAGGTCTTCTCTATTCTACATTCTGGACTTGTGACCAAGTTCATCTTAGATACTGAAATGCACACTGAGGTAAGTGGCAATGTAGGGTCCCAGAACTTAACCTTTTAGGAAGTTGCTTGAGTCTGTTCATATTTCAAGAACATATTTCATGGCACTCGGGAGGCAGAGGCAGGCAGATAGAAGACCAACCTGGGCTACACAGTGAGTTCAGGACAGCCAGGGTCCACATGGAGACACTCTACAAAACAACAAAAATGAAGTTGAAAGCTGGGCAGTGGCAGAGCACTTGCCTATCAGTGTGAGGCCCTCTGTGAGGGATGACAGAGAGGAGGCCGAAGGGGAAGACAGAAAGGGCAAGGTTGGATGTGACTTCAGAGGCCATAGTATGAATGCAGTGGTGAGTACTCGTCCTTGTCACCCTGCTTGCTCACAAGTCACAGGTTTCCTCAGTGTGTCAGGTTATTAAACACAGTACTGGTTATGTGATCCTTACTGGCAGGTTGGTCACTAGTTAGAATACTGAGTGTTTAGTAGTGGAGTACTGTTGGGGCTTAATGAAGTCAGTGTTGTTTCTCCATTTTCATAACATTGTTCAGCATCAAATAGATACTTCTAGAGATAATTTTTTATGTTGACTAGTAGTCAACCTAGACATACTGACAGTATAGTAGTATACACAGTATTCTGCTTGCCTTTAGTCAGTGAAGTGTATAGAGGATGTAGCCATGACTGTTCCATACTGTATTAATATCTAAACTTCAATAAAAGCGTTCTTCCTAATAAAGTTGAGATTAAAGATTATTTTCACAGAGAAGGTAACTTTTGATTTTCACTAGAGAATGGAATTTCTTTAGACTAAATAAAATGGTGTGGATTCTAACCTAATAACTATAAAAATGTAGGCACCTTCAGAAGGGAGTCAGTAATGTGTGTGTTCACGCGAATGTGCAAGCACACATTTTGTTTTGATTTTTAGGTTTTTCTTCATTAATCTGCTCATAGAAGATTCTCCATAAATGTGTTTTGAATGAACAATCTGGGTGGGACATTTCACCCATTCCGTCTCTTGCCATGTACTTACAGAATGATTCACCACAGTGAATAGTAGTGAGAAAGTGAAAGAAAATATGGCCACTGAGGAATCTGGGGAGCTGACTGGGTGGGTAAAGTACTTGCCACCTTTCACACAGGTCCTGGGGACCTGAACTGCCCTTGTGCTTGTGTGGCAGGTGCTTTGTCCACTGAGCCTTCTGTCTAGCCCTCTGTTTCCTTTTTTTTTTTTTTTTTTTTTTTTTTAAATAAAAAGTCAAATCCATTTCTCCACCTAGTGGGAGGGATGAACATGAAATACACCAAAAGTAATGTGAATTGGACATGACTGTAGTTAGTCTTCATCTTCTGTGTTATAGGCTACAGAAGTTGTACAGCTTGGGCCTGCTGAACTGCTTTTCCTGCTGGAAGATCTTTCCCAGAAGTTAGAGAATATACTGACTCCTTCTTTTGCCAAAAGACTCTGTTTCCTCAAGGTTAGTAGAGACACAAGGATAGGACTGGGCTTAGAAAACTTGGAAACAAGCAGATCCTAGTGGTAGTTATCCTGGCATTGTATTTAATTTCCTAGGTAACATGATGGCATTCCTGTTACCAGATTATGGTTACCTTGCCCTATACAGGCTGGGCTGTAGAGTAGCCTAACACACACAAACACCTAGACTGGATCCCTCACACCAAGTGTGTGTAGTATGTATTTTTGAAACAAAAAAAAAAAATCGAAGAGACTTCCTAGACATGGACTTTATTTTTGAATGTCCTAAATGCTTTGAACCCTGCTCTTCCTTAGGTCTCCCCTTCTGCAGTTCTGAGCCATTCCTCCAGCCCCATGTCGGTACTTTTTAATCAAACTCTGTTCTATCTCTACAAAAATCTTTCGCTACCATTTTTATTCCTTTGTTATTATAGTAAGCAAATAAATTACATCTTCTATCTAGTCCTGTCTGGAGTCACAACTTTGAACGCTTAATGATTATTTTTAAAGATTTTATCCAATTTTCCCCTTATAACTCTGAGGTTTATTGTAGAATAAAGGAAACCGGAATATTGGATTCTCACATCTTCATCAGAGATCTGTTCAGGACATTGTTCATTGCGTTGTTCAACTGCTAACCCCAATGTGTAACCATCTGGAGAACATTCACAACTACTTCCAGGTCAGAAGACTCTTATTATAAGACTAGAAACCATGTAAGTACAGGCAGGCAACCTACCATTTGTAGGCAGCTTAGGGAGAAGATGCCAGAGGGAGGTAAGAGGAAGAGAAGTTATACCTTCTGAGTTAGAGATCAGGAAAGCTGGCTGAGTCAGCAGTAGAAGTCTATGAACAGTTGCATAGTTGAGCATAGTCTTCAGAGAGGATGGGAGAATGTCCAGAGTAACAGAGCAAGTAGGCTTTGGAGCTCTTGACTGGGGTGGGGAAGAAGAAAAATTGCCAGGTGGTGTCGGCACAAACCTTTGATCCCAGCACTCGGGAGGCAGATGGATCTCCATGAGTTTGAGGCTAGCCTGGTCCACAGAGTGAGCTCCAGGACAAGCTCCAAAGCTACACAGAGAATTCCTGTCTCAAAAAAAAGAAAAAGAAAGGAAAAGAAAAATTAACAGCTTAGCTTTGTGGGTCTGTAAGTACTTGCCAAGAGTTCCTTTTTAACTGAGAAATGCTGAAGAGGAATGAACAATCACAGGAGGAATAGACTGATATCTCTGTTTTAGAGCTTAGGTGCTGAACATGTCAGTGTGGATGACAAGCCAAGAGTGAAAGCTCAGGAGCAGCACACCATGTCTTCATGCTACCAGAAGCTGCTGCAGATCTTTCATACCCTCTTTGCGTGGTGAGTGAGTGTAGGAAGTGTCATAGGGGGAAATGAGTGTGTACTTGCTTTCACTTGTGTTTCTTTCCTGAGAGAAAGGGAAGGAAACACGTATCCAGCCCTCCTTATTGTGGCACTTTGTTCTTTTCCATTTGAGCTTATAAAACCACTGAGTCTTAAGGAGCCAATGGTACTTAATGGTTCTATAAATTAGGAGGCAACTGATGAGCTGACATAATAAATCTGAACCTTTTTTTTTCCCCCCCCTCTGTATTGCTCTTGAGACTGTCCTGGAACTCATTCTGTAGACCAGGCTGGCCTCGAACTCATGGAGATCCACCTGCCTCTGCCTCCCGAATGCTGGGATTAAAAGCTTGTGCCACCGATGCCTGGACTAAATCTGGACCTCTTACTCCTGCTTCCGTAGCAAGCATTTTGTAATAACTAGGAAAGTCAGCATTGTGGTACATGTCTGTAATTTAGCTATGAGGAAGGCTGAAGCAGATGGATCACTATAGCTCATGTGGGGGTTTGAAACTAGACTGCATGACACAGAGACATATACCGTATCTAAAAATTTTAAATTTTATTACTTAGTAAAAAGAGAGACTGTTAGATGGGTGGTGGTGGCACACACCTTTAATACCAGCACTCAAGAGGCAGAGGCAGGCAGAGCTCTGTGTGTTTGAGGCCAACGTGGTGTACAAAAATGAGTTCTAGGACAGCTAGAGCTACACAGAGAAAACCCTGTCTTGGAATAAGAGAGAGAAAGAGAGAGGAGAGAGAGAGAGAGAGACTGTTAATTCGTTAAATTATTTGCAAGTAATTGTAAGTAAGTCAAATTGTGTGGTAAAGAGTGAACACACTGTAAACTGGATATTGGAATATTTGGGGGTACAATGGAAGCAGTGGCACTTGATGGCCTTCAACTTGCCCTGTAGCTGAGACTGGCCTTCAACTTCTGCTCATCCTTCCTCTGCCTCCTGAGTACTAGTGTTACAGGCCTGTGATGGAAGATGTCAATCTGTAAATATGTTTCTCGTATTGGTTAATGAATAAAGTACTGTTGACCAATAGGAAAGCAAGATAGGCCGGACTAGGAGACTAGGAGGAGAGAGGAAGTGGTAGGGAGGAGTTCCAAGATGGAGGACGTACAGGGTAGGACACCAGTCTCTCTCTCCGTCTTCCATCTTGAATCTACTCCCTACTACATCCTGAATCCTCCTTGTCTCCTAGTGCCACACCTGGTTTTTATGTGGCTTGGGGATGAAACCTAGGACTTTATGTATGATAGGCAAGCACTCTACCAACTGAGTTACATCCCCACCCTTGATCAGGCCTTTCTGTTTTATTTTTTACATTTAAAAATTATGTGTATATGTATTTATGCCCTCAAAGGCCAGAAGTGGGTGTGGGATCTCCTGGAACTGTAATTGCATGTAGTTGAGAGCAGCCTGATGTGGGTGCTGGGAACCAAACTCAGGCTGTCTACAAAGCATGTCTCCAGCCCCACCCCTCTTCTTTTTAAAACAAGGACAGAAATACATTATAACACAATGACCTTTACATTTAAGTGTATGTGTGCAATAATATGTCCTCCTTCCACTAACTGGGTCCAAGGGATCAAAGTCAGGTTGTGTCAGGCTTGGCATCAAGGGCCCTTACCTGCTGAGCATATGACTGGTCCCCAGGAGTTGATTTTCAGGGTGATAGAGAGTTGGACGCATAGCATGGGTGAAAGAAGTAAAGGAATGCCCCCTAAACATTTCTGTTCCTTAAGTCATGCCTTATTCCATATGCCCTTTTTGAACAGATTTTCTGGAGAATTTTACCCACGCTTAAATTTATGCTAAATGTTATCTTCCAAGCCATTGGCAAATTGTACCCGACTGCCTACTCAACACCTCCTTAGATGTGTCATTGACACCTCAGACTCATCACATCCAGATCAGAGCATAATATCACTGTTCCTCCAGATTTGCCTCACTTGGAAATGGCATCATCAATTTTTTGTGCCAAAACCCAGGAGTTATTCTTTTGCCTCCTACTTTCCTCTCCTTCCCACATGTAACCCTAAATTCTATTGATTGTGTCATCTGGATAGACGTCTTCTGCTTCCAGCCTTCCATCATATCTATTTTCACATTTGGCTTTTCTATCCTGCTCAGTCCATTTTCCACACAAGATCATAGCAGTCTTCCCAACACAAACCTACTGGGCTCTTGTCCCAGTTGTGAGCTCTGATGGCTCTTAGTTTCTCTGACTTTAACCCTTTGGTCTGGCTTTTTCCAACTCCTGTTGTCTGGCTTCTGCTCTTGCATCCATTGTCTCACATTCTGCCTGCAGGTAGACTGAGTTCATTCAGCACCCTACCTTGGCTTTCATCTGAAACTCTTCCTATATGCATCCTTCTACAGGATCCTTGGCTCTTCTTACCCAATTGCTTCCCTTGCCCTCAGCTTCCTTCTAACACTCTGGCATTCTCTTCTGGTAAAACGTCACACATTTTGCTAAGATTGCTTATTTATTTTTCTTCCCGTTAGACTCTAATATTATTCTCTACACGGGCAAATGTCAGTCATTTTTATAAGCTGAGTACTTAAAAAGCAATGCCTGATGAAAGATTTGCATTGATAGTTCATCAAAGAGATTTTTTTATGCTAAACACATAAAAGGAAGTGCATACACGCATGCATGAGCATGCACACAACATACACACACGGGAGCATGTGTATGAACACAAAATGTATGAAAGGAAAAGGAAATTTGCTAGAGAAGATATAGGGATCCAATTATGCAGATTCTTAAAATTTTTAACTTTTAAATTACTTTTTTTTTAGTGGTGTGTGTGTGTGTGTGTGTGTGTGTGTGTACAGACCTTTACATGTATAAAGTACCTTAGTGTCTGTCTGTGTACAATGAGCATGTAGGAGCCAAGGAAGTGTCCCATATGACCATGATCCACCCTGTGGTGCTGGAAATATAGCCCACATCTTCTGAAAGAATAGCTGGGCTCTTGACCACTGATCCAGCTCTACAGCTTTTAATTATCTTTTAGGAAAGCAATTTTGTCATCATAGTCATAATAACAATAAAAAATTATTAAATTTCTTTTGAGGAAAATCTTTTTGGCAGTAGTCTGCCTGATCGTTTGGGAAAGGAAAGATACAAACAAAAAATATCAACACTGTTGTATGTTCTGCAGATGTAATGATAAGGGCCTGACCTGGAGATCCAGTCTTGGTTAGGAAGGAAAGGGCAGCAGTAAGATAATTCTGAGATAGAATCCTCAAGACTTGGCTTATTAACTCCAAGAGCAGATACAGCATTTCTTTCTTGAATCCTATGAGACTGGACACTGACTTAGTAATTTGACAAAGTCAGCCCTGCATTTTAGAAAACACTGAGATGCACAGACTAAAGAAAGGCCTGTAGCCCTTGGATCCATAAGAAAGTGCAATTTGGGGTGAACTTCAACTCCTACATTGTTCTTTGTTTTTGTTTTTTGTTGTTGTTTTTTTTTTTTTTTTTTTTTTTTTTTTGGTATGGTAGTTTTTTTTTTTTTCATTTGTTTGTTGTTTGTTTGTTTGAGAAAGGGTTTCTCTATGTAGTTCTGGCTGTCCTGGAACTCTCTGTCGACAAAGTTGGCCTCAAACTCAGAGCTTTGCCTGCCTCATCCTCTTGAGTGCTGGGACTAAAGGTGCATACCACTACTACCTGGCTTAAGCTTCTTTTTGTTGTTGTTTTGAGACAGAATCTTACTAAATAGCTCAGACCAGCCTGGAACTCACACTAGGTAGTGGCTAGCTACATGTAGTCCTCCTGCCCTAGTCTTCCAAGTGCGGACACTGCTGGCATGGGCAAGCACATCTACCTTTGCTTCAGCTTCTAGTCTGATGCTTAGATCTATGACTGAATTTCATGCTTCAGAACTTGAGATTCCATTTTCAAACTGTCGAATAACTGGCCTAGGGAAAGGGCCAGGACTCTCAGGTGCTGTCCAATTAATCTTCTTGAGACAAGCTGAACCACTTTTCTGATTTGGCTTTAGGAAAGGATTTGCTCACCATTCAAACCGTCACCTCCTGCGCTCAGCTCTGGAGGTCCTCACAAGCCGCCTAAAGCAGACGGAGCAGGAGCAGCCCTTGGAGGAGCTGATCAGGTGGGTCAGATGGGCATTCTAGTTTATTGGCAGAACTTGCTTTGGAAAACACTCGCTCTTAATTTTGAACAAAATCTATATTTTTCTGTCACTTTCCCTTAACATATGTGTTTTTTCATGTTTTAAAGTTCTGTTTTGTTGTTGGTTTTTTGAGACTGAGTCTCATTATATAACTCTGTTGGCCTGGAACTCTTGATGTACACTGGACTGTCCTCAAACTCACAGAGATCCACCTGCCTCTGCCTCCTGAATGCTGGAATTAATGCCATGCAATACCACACCAAGCCCTATTTTACTTATTTGTTTGTTGTGTGTGTGTCTTCTGTAAGAGCAGTAAGTCGTCTTAACTGCTTAACCATCTCTCCAGCCCCTCAATTCTGGATTAGTTAAGGATCTACTCTGTCTTCTAGCATTATTGGGTATGTAGGGAGCAACAAGGTGATATTAATTGCCAGTCCTGTCCTGTCCCGTCCTGTCATCCCCCATCTCATTTTTGTGAATTCAAGGCCAACCTAATCTTCATGAGCTCTTCCTCACCTCCATAACATCCTAATAATTGAGGACTGTGAGATGCCTTGGTAGTTAAGAGTACTTGCTGCTCTTACAAAGTACCAGAGTTCAAATTCCAGAACCCACATCTGACAGATTACCATCTGTAACTTCAGCTCCAAGGTATCCAATATATTCTGGCCTCAGAGCACCTGTACTCATATGCATATACCCACACACAGATATTCACATATACACATATAATTAAAAAATAATAAATTTCTTTAATGAAAAATTCCAAAATAGCAAATAATTTATTCAGGGTTTCATGTGGTACCCTGATGCTTGGGCTTTCTCCGTGTATGTGACCCTCTTAAGCCAGAATTTTGTCTGTGTAGCTTTTTCTGTCCAGCTTTCTCTGTAAAAGATACTTTTCTGTTAAGATTCTTGACTGAAACTTAGTACTATGCTAGCTATGATGCCATGTCTTTAATCACAGCACCCAAGAGGCAGAGGCAGGTTGATCTCTGTGAGTTTGAGGTCAGCTTGGTCTACAAAGTGAGTTCAAGGCCTGTGAGACCCTATCTTTAAGAAAAAAATAAAAAGAAGAAGGTACTAAAGCACCTGAAAGTAAGGTGAATTGTTTGTAGTCATTTACATTTTTATGTGTGTGTATATGTGGGCCGAGAACAGTTTATAAGAGTTGGCTTTCTCCTACCGTTTAGTTTCCTGGCATTGAACTCAGGTTAGCAGGCTTATCAGCAGGCCTTACCTGGTGAGCCGTATTGCTACCCCTGCAAACTATGTGGAGAAGACTTGGGAGACTTGTGCTAATGTAAGGACATTTTGCATGCATTTTGATGCTTTGTCTGTTCTTTTGTTTCTTGCTTCAATACAGCCAGAGCTTCAGTTACTTGCAAAATTTCCACCACTGCATCCCCAATTTCCAGTGTGGTCTTTATCTCCTCCGACTTCTGATGACCCTTCTGGAGAAATCTGCTGTGTCTGCCCAGAAGAAAGAAAAACTTGGTGATGGGCCCAGATCCCTTTTTTTGGGGAGGGGGGATATGAATAGGATTAATATCTTACAGTTGTAAATATGGTGTTTCCTAGAACTTTGAGCGTTTTTACTTGTAAATCCCACAAAATCATGGGTGTGCTCTCTTGCTTCACCTGAGACCATTTTCTCAGAAAGGACTAATCACTGCTTAGTGTACAGTTTTCTTCTTTTTAAAAAATATTTATTCATTTTGTTTTTATATTATGTGTACGAGTGTTTCACCTGCATGTATGTCGCATGTATTGGAGACCAGAAGTGGGCATTGGTTCCCCTGTAGTTGGAGTTACAGACAGTTGTGAGCTGCCTAGTGGGTGCTGTAAAACCTTCCCAGGTCTTCTGGAAGACAGTCAGTGCTCTTAACCACTGAGACATCTCTCCACCCCAAGTTCTCCTTTTTGTACTAGAAATTAAACACAGTGCTAAGCTACTGAGCTCCACCTGCCATCCTTGATAATTTACTATCTAATTTTGTCTGTCTTTAGACATTTGTGTGTATATTTTGTTGTTTGTTTTTTCAAGGCAGGGTTTCTCTGAGTAACTCTGGCTGTCCTGGAACTCACTATGTAGACCAGGCTGGTCTCAAACTCAGAGCTCTGCCTGCCTCTGCCTCCTGAGTGCTGGGATTAAAGGTGTGTGCCACCACTGGCCTCCTGACCTTTTTTAAGGCTTGTGTTCACTGTGGCATTTTCATACTTTTATATCATTACTGACCTTTCTCCTCTTTCCCTCTATTTCCCTCTACCCTTTCCCTATCTCTGAGGAGCCCTTACTTGTAGTCAAGTTGGCTTTGAACTCCAGATCCTCCTGCCTTGGCCTCCCTAGTTCTAGTAGGTGTATGTCACCATGCCACCCTAGGGGCTAGAAAACGTGGAACCTTCTCTTTAAGTATCTTTTATCATAGCCCTTGGAATACAAATCACTAATTATTTTTCCCGATTTTGGCACAATAGAAAGCAAGATTAAAATGTGAATTTTCCTGTTTTAATAGAGTAGGGTTTGATCTAAAAGAGATGGCCACATTTTTTGTGCTTTTGGACAAGGTAATTAAGTGTAATACACTTAGTCTTAGACAAATGATTTTGTTTATGGCAGTTGGGTTAATGGAACAGTAGCAAAGTAGTTTTTTTAAACAATTGCTTACTAGTCCACACCCTGTGCTATCTACCTATAATTCCACTACTCAGAAGGCTGAAGGAAAATTGTTTCAGACTAGTGTAGGATACACAATGAGACTCTTATTTTTATTTTTTTTAAGAAAGGAGCTCTTGAAGCTTGGGCTGGCTCAGACTTGCTATGATCATCCTAAAGATGACCTTAAACTCCTGATCCTCCCAGCTCAAGTGCTGGTATCACAGGCATATGCTACCATGACTGCTTTTCTGTGGTGCTGAAAACAGAACCTTGAGCTTTGTGCACACTAGACAAGCCCTTAAACAACCAAGTTACCCACACAAGACACCTGCCCTAAAAACAAAATTGCCTGTTAGACCAGCTTAAATTTAAAGTAATAATCTGGGGCTGAGATAGCTCCACAGTTAAGAATGTTTACTTCTGTCAACAAGGATCTCAATTCAATTCTCAACATCCACTTCAGGCAGCTCACTGCCTTCAGAGATCCAGTGCCCTCTTCTGGCCTCTGCAAGTACCTGCACTCAGATGCACATACCCACACATAGGTAAATGCACATACACAAAATTCCTTTTTAAAATCTTTAAAACACACTTTAAATTTTAAAAAAATAGTCCTTTTTAATCAACAATCTTCCTTCATGTCTGAAAGTTGAGAGTGTGCTTATCTGATCATTAAACACTACACATGCTGACATGTCATACTATATCCTATTAATTCATATAATTATGTCAGTGAATTTGGAGGAAATGGTTGGCAGTGTCTTCTCTTTAGCCCCAATAGTTTTCCCACAAGTGCTGGGATTGTAGGTGTGATCAATTACACCCAGCTAGCAATTGTGTTTCTAAATGTAGTTTTTAAAAGAGTGCTGTCAGGCTGGAGGGTTGGCTTAGTGGTTAAGAGCATTTGTTTTTTGTCTTTTTTTCCAACAGCCTCTCTGGCTAAACAACTGCTCTGTCGTGCATGGCCTCATGGGGAAAAAGAGAAGAACACCAATTTTAACGACCACCTACATGATTTGCTTTGGTAAGATGTTTACTTTCTTCTGGGGAACCAGATTGCATTTTTCCATTTTGCTGTTATTGGGATCTCTCACCTGGTGAGGGACTGAGTCACGGCCTCTGTTAGGAGAACTGGAGAGTAAATGATGGTTTAAAATGAACATAGTTTGGAGTTTGGATCATAAAATGCTTTCCTTCTGCTGGCTATGTCAGCTAATTTGTTACTGACCATCATTACAGTTGTGCCCTTCCTTGTAATAGTCCAAGATATATCCATTACTTCCAGGGTATCTACGCATAGTCCTTTCTTTATTTATTTGTCTATAATTATTTATTTTGGCTTGTTGAGGTGAACTCACTGTGTAGTTGAGGATAACCTTGAACTTCTGTTCCTTCTGCCTATATCTCCTGAGTGCTGTGGTTACAGATGTGCACCATCCATCTGTCTCTTTGTGTTTCCATTTTGTTAATTTATTATATGGGTGTTGTGCCTGCATGTCTGTGCACCATATATGTGCACTGGCCTCAGAGGCCAGGGAAGGGCATCATATTCTCTGGAACAGGAGCTTCAGATGTTTGTAAGCCAGTAAGTGCTGAGAATTGAACCTGAGTCCTATGGAAGAACAACCAGTGTTCTTAACTGCTGAGTCATCTCTCCAGCCCTTAACTGTGCTTCTGATTGAAATTTTATTCATTCTTAGTTCTAGACAAGCATTTAGAATCCTTTGTTGTTGGTTTTTGTTTTTGTTTTGAGACAGGGTTTTTCTTTGTAGCAGCCTGGTATACAAAGTGAGTTTCAGGACAAGACAACCAGGGCTGTTACATAGAAACACCCTGTCTCAAAACAAAACCGGGGCTCTGCTGGGATTAAAGACTTGCACTGCCACCTCTGCTGCCACCACCTAGCTAGAATCTGTTATTATTAAAAGTGAATGTCATGCAGGGAAATGGTGGCGCACACCTTTCATCCCAGTACTCAGGTGGCAGAGGCAGGTGGATCTTTGAGTTTGAGGCCAGTCTGGTCTACAGAGTGAGTTCCAGTACAGCCAGGGCTACACAGAGAAACTGTATCATGAAAAACAAAGTGAATGTCAGTAGTACAGGCAGAGCTATATGGAGAGAGGAACCATTTCTCCAAAAAAAGTGAATGTCAGAAATTATTTGAAAACTTAATACATGGTAGTATCTCATGAAAAACATTTTTGGCTTTAGTAAAGTTTATTATTAGGGCTGGAGAGGTATCTCAGTAGTTAAAAGCGCTGACTGATCTTCCAGAGGACCTGGGTCTAATTCACAACATATACATAGAATTCACAACTGCCTATGACTCCAATTCTAGGGCATCTGGCACCCTCATACACACATACACGCAGGCAAAACACCAATGCACATAAAATAAAAATAAGCCTTTAAAAAAAGTTTATTATTGTTGTTGGTGATGTGTATGTACTAGTGCTCATGTTCTAATATACCGAACAGTACTGTACCTGAGTTCCTATAGCACATCTTGAATTTCCTTTTCTCTTTCTGCGTGTGTGTGCGTGAGGGAGAGACAGAGACAGACTGGGAAGTTGCCCTTGAACTCATTCTGTATCCCAAGCTGGCCTTGAACTTGGGATCCTCTTGTTTCTAGCCACCCAAGTGATTGAGAGTGCAGGCCTGTACCATCACGCTTGATTCCATGACTTGAACTTCTATAACTTTGTCTCGGATTTGTTGGAATCTGAGCACTCACCATCTGATCTGGTTCTAATAGGCTATTTCTTTCCTTCCTTCATGGGTTTCTAGAGTACTTGCTTTTTCTTTCCTTCATGGGTTTCCATAGAGTACTTGCAGATACTGAATATAATTGCAGCTGATTACTGTGCTAGTCTGCTTTCTGCCACTCACAAGATTCCCAAGAAAATGAGGTTCAAAGAGGGAGATTTGTTTGGGTTCCTGGTCATTGGCTTTCATTGTCTGTACACCTGGTGGAGAGAGGCAGGACCCAGGGAGGGGTCTCACATGGTGGCCAGGACACCTGGTAGATAGGAATTCTGTAATGTGTGTCCCTGCTCTTCTGACACTTTAAAGCATTTACCTGGAGCACACAGACAATGTTCTGAAGGCCATAGAGGAGATCTCTGGTGTTGGTGTCCCAGAACTGATCAATGCTCCGAAAGATGCATCTTCTTCTACATTCCCTACGTTGACCAGGTAAGGGAGTTCTTGATCCACTGTCCTCCATCTAATTCTCATCTATAGGGTAAACACTCCTTTGGAAGCAAAAGTCTTCCTGTGGATTCTTTCCAAGAGCCCTCCATCCAGGTGTATGCATTACTTTCCCATCACTCTGATAAAATATCTGACAGAAGGAATCTGAGAGGGGAAGAACTTATTTTAGGTCACAGTTTCAGTGCATCGAGGCAGCTAAGTATGGTATCAGGATCTGCTTCAACATCAGTGGCAAGAGTGTGAGGATGCAGCTTGTTCACATGACTCAAACAGGCCAGAATCAGGATCAGATGATACTTAAAGCTTGCCTACTCCACCAGCTAGGCCTACTTCCCAAGGGCTCTCTATACATCCTTCAAAATAGCACCATAAGCTGGCTAGTGACCATGCTGGAATCATGAGCCTGTGGAGGTGTTTCAGGTTTAAACCACTCACAGATGTGTAAAAGGATTTCATGGAGGAGTTTAGTATCACTACTTCCAGTTTTCACAGATAAAAAACTACTATTGTGTTTTTATCCTTTAACTTATGGCTTATGCTAAGGTTATAGTCACTGATAGTATATACTTAGCATGTGGGAGGCCTGGGCTCAGCTCCCAACACACCAAAAAATAAGACTAACTTAAGATCAGCTTTCTAATACTTTAACTACCTTGAAAAATAGTTGATTATTGTACCTGATGGTTTTGTGTCTTATAGTATCAATAGTTGCCTTTTACTTGTATAGTTGTTCCAGTTTATCAAACATCTTTATTTTATGTGTTCTTAATTCCTGTGGGGTAGAAGTATCTTTACCACTATTTTGTTATTGTTGTTGTTGGTGGTGGTGGTGTTTTGTTGTTGTTGTTGTTTGTTTGTTTTTCGAGACAGGGTTTCTCTGTGTAGCCTATCCTGGAACTAGCTCTGTAGAACAGGATGGCCTCAAACTCACAGAGATCTGCCTGCCTCTGCCTCACAAGTGCTGGGATCAAAGTCGTGCACCATCTCTGCTTGACCTATTACCACTGTTTTACTCTTGAGGAAAATGGAGGTTAGAAAGAATTTCTCCTGGCTTTTTGGAGCCCGTTACCTATGGTGGGATACCTTGCCCATCCTGATTTGGGAGGAGGGGCTTGGGTCTGCCTCAACTTAGTATCTCAGACTTTGGTGACTCCCTAAGGGAGGCCTTATCCTCTCTGAGGAGTAGATGGGAGTGGGAAGGTAGGAGGGAGAAGGGGAGAGAAGGGGGAACTGGGGTTGGAATGTAAAAATAATAAAAAGTAAAAAGTTTTAAAAAATAATTTCTCCTGCTTACAATCAGTGAAGGGAACACAGAACCATGGCTTACACTTGGCTTCCCTTGCCATAGCACTACTGCTGCATCCTGTATCATGGTATCAACTTTCCATGCTAACTCAATTGTCTCATAGGCCATTTGCTTTGGCTTGGGCTTTCGATGTGTGCTCTCGCTCACTCTGTTTCTCTCTCAAGCCTCAAACTCCATGTGTAGCTAAGGATGACCTTAAACTTCCAGTTCTCTTGCCTTCACTTCCTCCTTATTGCTTGGTTTACAGGCTTGCACCACTGTGTCCTCCTCATGTATGCTGAACCTAGTGCATGGTAGGGTAGACAGGAACTCTTATTTATTGACCTGTATCCCAGTCCCTGGGCCCATGTTTAATGTTTTTCCATTCCCCTCTTTCAGGGGACCTTAGTGAAAAAACGTTCAGAGACAGAGGTGTAAATAATTGTTGCCCTCCTGGCTTCTACAGGGAACTTCCTAGAAGCTTTTGTAAACAGTGCATCATGTGGGTATTCATACCTTTCCCCTCCTTGTAGGCACACCTTTGTCATTTTCTTCCGTGTGATGATGGCTGAACTCGAGAAGACAGTGAAAAGTCTTCAGGCTGGCACAGCAGCAGATTCACAGCAGGTGGTTCAGGCATTCCCCTCAAAAAGAAATGGCCTTTGATTACATGGGCAGTTATCTCTTGGGTATAGAGTTTCTCCTAAGCTGTTTCCTTTATTACCAAGATCTAGGAGTTCTTTCAAAAAGCTTCTGGTTTGATTTCTTTTCCTTCCAGTTGGAGGTGAGACTTGAGCTCTGTTTCCCCTTGCTTCTGCCAAGTTTCCCACTTCCCACCTGGCTTAAAGAACAGCACGCCTGTTTGAGATGCTATGGGTCTTGGCAGCCTCCCAGTCAGAGATGAGGTAGACAAGAGAACCAGAAGCCAGCAAAAGCTGATTTTCTGTGAGGTGCTCTGATGCCATCACAGTGTATGTGAGCCTGCTGATGAGTACACTGTTGCCACATCTCTTCAGAAGGGATAATGGACAAACTGTATTAGTGGAAGGATAATAGAAGTATTTGGCTGTGACTCAGAGGCCTGTGTTTGGCTGTTCCCAGGTTCATGAAGAGAAGCTGCTGTATTGGAACATGGCTGTTCGAGACTTCAGTATCCTCATCAATCTGATGAAAGTATGGGGGCCCTGACCTGCCTCCCCAACCAACCCTGACCTGACAGGAGGGCTCTGCTTTCCACAATCACCTATTTGGCTGTTTTCCTCACCAATATTTACTACCTGTCATTGCCCCATTTTCTCCCATCTTGCCTTGAATCCTCTGATTTGGGTACACTTCCAGCTCTGATTGCCATTATTGTCCTTCAAGCAGTTTCCTCTACTGTTGAATTATGTGCAGGCTTAAATGTCATGTCCTCTCCTCTCCATCTCATGGAGTCTTAAGATTTCAGATCAAAGTGCCAGCCTTGTAGTAATGCTATCTTCTCAACACCCCCAGTTTGAATCAATTTCTTGATCTCCTTTGCTCCTTCCTTGCTTTTCTTAAACTTAAGTTATGAGAGTTTCTTTATTCTGTTACTGGTTTTCTGTTACACTTTAACATGCCTTCTTCACTTTAGAATTCCCTATGTCACTTACAACTATGCTGTACTCAGCAGGGGAAAGCTGGAATACGCAAAGGAGCTGACCTCAGTTTTGGTTTCTTGTCTTTCTCCTGCTTAGGTATTTGACAGTTACCCTGTTCTGCATGTGTGTTTAAAGGTAAGAGATTTCCTAGGCTTTGTTCAATGTATTTTCTTCCTATGGGTTATTTAAGAGGGACCTCAGCTGAATAGAATTGCTTCATACCTCTTTTATATGCCAGATTCTTTACAGTGTAGGAGGTTAGCAGATTGGGGGATTAATTTGATGGAAGTGGGCCATGTGTTCCCTTGGTCCTCTCAAAATTTCTGCTTTTGACAATGAGTTATCCTCAGCGGGATGGAGTTCAGCTGCTGCTCTGTGTTCTCAGAGCTGGGTACAAGAGTCTACCTAATTTTGGAAATTCTTTATATCACAGTTCTATTTACTTTCCCCCTTTAGTGAAATTAACTGTTTGGACCACTCTCAATTTATTTTTAATGTACACAAGTTAGTGGCCTGTGCTGCCTCATCTGGGTGTTTTTCAAGTAAAAGTCCTCCGACACTGTCTCTCTCTCTCCAGTATGGACGTCACTTTGTGGAAGCATTTCTGAAACAGTGTATGCCACTTCTCGACTTCAGCTTCAGAAAACATCGGGTAAGAGCTGAGAGCAGAGTCAGTTGCCAGGGGTCTCTGGGTATTTGAGTTGGGGCTGGGAGTACAGTAGTCTGTTGCCTACACTCTGAGCAACAATTTAAGTGACATCATGCTAGCTATAGCCAGAAGCACCCAGGTGAGCTGAGCCTCTCAAATTACTCTGACCCACTACGCTTCTCCCCAATCTTTGGGAGTTTTTTCTTTAACTTGTGCTTCTTTAACCAGGCCCTCCCTGTGGTAGTGTCTCTGCAAATACTTTAGAAGACACTTGGGCTCTAAAACAGGCTTGATAGACTTTTAAAGCCAATTGTCACTCAGGGCTCAGTATTCCTGAGGGCCAGACTCAGATGATCATTAACAAAGGCTGGCACCTACAGAGTTCATCCTCTTGCAGCCCTTGCTGCAAGAACATCTTGCATCTGAAATATTAGAATGTTATACCAGAACATTTATAAATTTTGTTATTAGGAAGATGTTCTGAGCTTGCTGGAAACCCTTCAACTGAACACAAGGCTACTTCATCACCTTTGTGGACATTCTAAGGTAAGAGAGGAGCATATGAAACATAACCAGTTATGGTCTGAAACTCAGTCTTCCTGCTGAGATTATAAACATGGGCAACCAGACCTAGTTTTCAACCCTGTGTCCAAACACGGTTTAGAGTTAGCAAATCTTTTGTTGCTGGATGAGCCTTGCAGTTGTCTAAAGGAGAGGTTTTGTATTTGGATCAAATTCTATGGCTGTTCCCTATAGAAATGCTCCCAAGGGCCCCAAGTGTAGTTGTGCACATGTATAATCCCAACACTTAGAGGCTGGCTGGCCTAGGCTACATGGAAAACATTGTCTCAGAAAAAAACAACCAGAGTCCACTTCTTGGTGCAAGGTATTTTATTAGTAATGGATGAGGGAGGTTCAGCCCATTAAGGGTGGGGCCATCCCTGGGCTGATGGTCATGGGTTCTATAAGAAAGCATTTCTGTACAAGAAATAATGAAACACGATGATAGAGCCAGATGATTTCTTTCTCCAGATTCACCAGGACACAAGACTCACCAAACATGTGCCTTTACTTAAAAAGTCACTGGAGCTGTTAGTTTGCAGAGTCAAAGCCATGCTTGTCCTCAACAATTGTAGAGAGGCTTTCTGGTTGGGTACTCTGAAAAACCGAGACTTACAGGTAAGCCTGAAGTTTAGACCATCAATTATGAGCTTCTATGCCCATTCTTTGTGAGAGCGTCAGAAATATAAAATATAAAAGAGGTTACCCAGGCCCTGTTCTAATGAGACTGCTTTTAGCCAGGCAGAAGTAAAAGGTTTGCCCAGCTACAAAGTGAGTTTAAGACAACCAGCCTTCGCAATTAACAAAGCTTTCAACAAAATTAAAAGTAAATAGAGGGCTGGCAATATAGCTCAGAGATAGAGTACTTATCTAGCTAGTATATATAAGGAGCTAGTTGCAATCCCCATTAGTGGGGAGCAGAGACTACCGTTAACATTTCTGTGGTTGTTTAAGATTATAAGACTAGAGAGACAGTTCCTTAGATTCTGCTTAGGTGTTTATGGTTCATGTGTGCCGCTTATAAACCTTGAGATATTGAGACATACCTTTTGGCAGATACTGATCTCATTATGTGGCCCACACTAGCCACAAATTTTGATTCTCTTCTAAGTTCTGAGACAATTTTAGATCCCTATTTGGCAATAACTAAGAGTCACCACTATAAAATCTCATGTAAAATCTAGTGTAACACTAGAATATAAAAAAATGGACCTTGTGGCTAGGCGGTGGTGGTGCAGCCTTTAATCCCAGCACTTGGGAAGTAGAGGCAGGAGGATCTCTGTGAGTTCGAGGCCAGCCTGGTCTACAAAGCTGCACAGAGAACCCCTGTCTCAAGGGGAATAAAAAAATGGACCTAGTGTAAAATTTTGTGTTAGTCCTACAGGCATCTCAGAAATCTGGAATTGAATAGTATTTCCCTAAATGATAGATCAGAGGTTGGTATGTTTTTGTTTTCATAATATTTAACTTAAAAAAAAATTATTATAGACATAGTATTCTGCCTACATGTTTGCCTGCTGGCCAGAAGAGGGCACCAGATCTCAGAGGTGGTTGTGAGCCACCATGTATGTGGGTGCTGGGAGTTGAACTCAAGACTTCTGGAAGAGCAGCCAGTGCTCTTAACCTCTGAATCATCTCTCCAGCTTGATTGATATATTTTGAATGGCTAGAATATTTCTTCTCTAATACTTAGAAACTTGGCCTTCCTTAAAACCATAAATGTGCTCATTATGACCCCTGTTTCTTCTGCTGTTTTCTACATTCAGGGTGAAGAAATTGTTTCCCAGTGTCCTTCTTCCCCAGAGAGCACTTCAGAGGACAGTGATGGTGTCACGGCATCCCACGTCTCCAGAGACAGAGCAATAGAGGTATCTGCACAGGCTGGTCTGGTATTGGTAGAACATTTTATTAAGTATTCTTTGTTAGCACAAAGTACAGGATTTGTCTGTATATGTCTATTGTTAAATACTGCTGTGACCAGTTTCATTCCCTACCAAAAAAACTTATATGAATTCTTTGGTAACCATAAAATACAATTACATCATCTGAGGCTCATTCAGGAGTGTTGAAAATTAGCAACTTAAGGGGAATTATAGCTCAGTGATAGTACATGTACTGATCATGTACACATTTGTGCATTCAGTCTCCTGTACCAAAATAAAGGGGAGTTTTTTTTCTTCCATTATATAGTGTTCTATTTTCCATGATCTTGTATGGGAAAGAGTTCTAGAAGGGAAAAATGAATAAAACCATTTCAACTTGGTTTGGCAGTACTGGGGCTGGAACTATGCAAATCAGGCTAGCTTTGAATTCACAGAGATATGCCTACCTGTGCTTCCCAAGTGCTAATATTAAAGGCATGCACCACCATGCCTGGCAGTTCAGCTTTATTTTAAATGTGTATGTGTACTTTTTGTGCATGCTTTTCTTTGTATCCTATATGTGTGGTGCCTGTGGGTGCCAGAAGGGGCTGTTGACAGGTGGGGAGAGACTGGCTAGAGTTGTGAGCCACCATGTAGGTGCTGGGAGTTGAACCTGGGTCCTCTGGAAGAGCACTGATCCATCTCTCCAGCCCCTCACCTTGTTTTAACATACAGAATTGAAACATGAAAGCAGAAGCCTAGAGTCACGATGACACTACAGAGGAATAAAATATTACTCAATTTCTGTGGACAGATGCTTTTGTGGATTTAATATAAGCTAAATAAAAATGTGTGCATCAAGTTTTGTTCAGTTGAGTTCTGGATGCCAGGCAGTTTAGCTAGAAGCTATGCACAGACAGATTGTCCATTTTGAAGTCTCTAGGTTCTGTGTTAGTCCTCATAATAGACCTCTTCTGAGGTAATCAGTATGCTATGCTTCTAATACAAAACCGTGTCCTACTAGAGGAGCAAACCAGTGTCATGCTAGACTCCTGCTGAATATGCCAGTACTTTAATAACCATTGCTTTGTACACACAATACATAAACATATTTGTTTGTTTCTTCCTTTTGTTTGTGTATTCTGTGTCTTTCTATGTAGTACAGGCTGTCTTTGGACTCACAGCCCTCCTGCTTTAGTCTCCTGAATCTTGGGACTGCAGAGTTGTACCATACTAAGCCTTGCTCTATATTGAATTGATAATATGACTTTGTTTCTATGTTTTATGCCTGAAGAACAGCTAGAAAGCTCTGGTTTATTTGATTCAGTTGTAAATATCAAAATTACCTCTCAGGCTGGGCGGTGTGGTTCATGCCTTTTCATAGCACTAGGGAGGCAGAGACAGTCTGTGAGTTCAAGGCCAACCTGGTCTACATAGCTACATAGCACATTTTGAGCCAGATAGGACTACACACAGTGAGACCTTATTTAAAAAAAAAAAAAAAAAAAAAAAAACCTTTCCCTATGGTCTTGGCTTATAGTTCATAAAAGAATTATAGGGAAGCCAAGCACATGCCTAGCCCCAGCACTTGGGAGGCAGGAGGAGGTGGATTTCCTGAGTTTGAGAATAGCCAAGGGCTATATAATGAGACCATCTCAGAAAACAAAAGGGAAAAAAAAAAAAAAAAAAAAAAAAAAGTTGAACGTGGTTGAATATGCCCTTAATCCTAGCACTTGGGAGGTGGAGGAAGCTCACAAGATCAAGGTCCTTCTTGGCAGCATAATGAGTTGAGATGAGCTTGAGTTGTAAGAGATCTTGTCTCAAAACAAAAAGAAAACATGAGGGGACTTCTGCTTTGGCTTACAAAGGTTTTTAAAAGCCAGGCATTGGTGGCACACGCCTTTAATCCTAGCACTTGTGAGGCAGAGGCAAGGGGATCTCTGTGAGTTTGAGGCCAGCCTGATCTACAGAGTGAGTGCCAGGACAGTCTTGAAAACAATACAGAGAAACCCTGTCTCAAAAAACCAAAAAAAAAAAGTTTTTAAAACTTTCATTGCTTTTACAAACGGAAATGTCTGGGTGGTGGCACACACCTTTAATCCCAGCACTCAGAAGACAGAGGTAAGCGGATCTCTATGAGTTTGAGGCCAGCCTGGTTTAAATAGTGAGTTCTAAGACAACCAGGACTGTTACACATAGGAACCCTGTCTCACTCCCCCACCCCCCAAAAAAGAAAATGAAAATGGTATATGTATATCTGTGAGAGCTATGTTGCTAAGAGCTGTGTTGCAAGAATTGGCTTCAGGTACTTTTTTTCTTCTTTATCCCTTAGGATGGGGAAGATGAAGCAAGTGATGGACAAAATGACCAAGATAATGATGAAAGTGAGGACAGCTCTGAGTAGACCCTGGGATACAACTGCCCCTTCCTCATCGCTGGCAGCCTCTTACCCTTTTCTCTTTGGGGTTTGAAGTCTGATCTCTTCCTTTCCAACCATAGCTTCCTGTTTTTCCTTCAAGAAGGTGTTTTTATTTAATTAACCAGTGGATATCACAGATTGTCCAGCATTCAGGTTTCTGACTCAGGATTCTAGTGTAGAATCCATCAGTGGTTTGGATAAACATGGTTCTTCTGCAGAGTAAATCCATAAATGCTCTGGCTGGCCTTTGGGGGCTAGTTTTGAAACTGATTTATTTTAAAATTTAGACTTATAATAACTTTGTAAATAAAATCTGAGTTTTGCCTCAGATACCTATTTCCTCACTTTAGATGTGTCTCATTATTCAAAGATTAGATGTGACTTTTGTACAGTCATACCAGTGCCCTTAAAGTATTATTTCCTCCCTGAGAGAATGACTTGACCTTGGTGTCAAGGACCAAAAAAGTCAAAAAGAACATTTTAACTACCATTTAATTGGATTTTGTTGGAGTTTTGTTTTGTGACAGGGTCTCTCTGTGTAGACCTAGCTATTGTGGTATTCTCTTTGTTGACCAGGAGGGTCTTGAACAGGACTTTGGACTTTTTAAACATTTACTTTTTTTTTATATATGTTTGTGGGCACACATGTGCCCACACATGTGGAAATCAAAGATTCTCCTCTTTCCACCACATGGGTTCCAGGAATCATAATTCCAGATTTTACCTGCTTAGCCACCTCATCAGCTTGCTTTTAAATTTTTTGGTTATTAGTATAAAACAAAGGGAGAAAGACATCGTTAAACATTTGCTGACATTGTATTTATATATATATGTATGTATGTATATATATATATATATATATTATTTATTTCCACATTATTCAGAATTATGCCTAGAATCTAGTTGTAAGAATCATACAAAATAATTATAGTTTATTAGAAACAGAACATCTGGAACTAAAAGAGGGGATTCTCCTATCTTTTGCCAGAAAGCCCAGGCTCAAAGTTGCTGTCAAGCTCTTCCTTTATGCTATTAGGATTGTTTAATATTTGTTATATTGTTACCCATACTGGCATTAAAGTTAAGTTTTGTTGTTGACATCTGTTTGAGGAGGAAAAGCTGTTTTTATATTAGTTCTTAACCCACATGCAGATTTCTGACCCCTTCATCCTCTTGTACCCAGATATCCATCCACAAGTCTTTTCTTCGAATCCCTTTTCTTTGCCAGCTCCTCACCGGCATTGGCATTTGAGTGTGTTCACACTAGGCAGGCTTGCTGGATGATAGTTTAATCACTATCACATGTGTATGTCAGGGTTAGGCTGACTTTTAAATGGCCATTTAGCTTTACAGTGGAAACATTCTTCCTTCCTCAGAATCATTGGTTGGTTCTGTTTCTGAAGAGAAAGAAAGGAGGGGAACTTGTCACAGTGTGACTGAAAGGCAAAGTATCTGGCATGGTGTTAAGGTTTATGTAGACAGGTCTGTGTAAGCTTTGGGTACATACCAGAGAGCATGGTGTGGAGCACAGGGGTCCGATGGGGGACCCTTTACTTGGAGTGCTGCAAGGCAAAAGTGCACTTCTTGTATGTCGCATACAGCAGAAGGATAGAGCGTAACATCTGCTTGCACATAGTCACTGTCATCTGAATCTGAGGCTCCTTGAGTCCAGTGGGCCACTGGTGTTCCCTGCTGATAATTTTGCAGAAGGCTGACTTGTCTGAGACTCTGAAGGTTCCAGTCCACTTGGGTGGCTGGGCTGTGATGACCCTACCGAAAACAGAATCTACTCCATTGAGGCGCACTGGCTGGGGCTTCCTCACCAGCCCTTTCTTGTTATTCACTGCTCGGAGTTCTGATGTGTGACAGGGTAACTTGGGGCTCTCTCCAGGTGCTACAAGTGGGCTATCTAGGACGAGAGTGACTTCTTGAAAGCACAACTGCACTTCAAGGTCAGAAGGGGTGTGTGGGAAGCAAGGAGAGGCCCTAAAAGGGTGTTTGGAGCAAGGGGTAGGTGTCGTGTGCCGAAGCCATTGGAAGCTCTCATCCAGTGGGGTCCATGGTGACCAGAGCTGGTATCCTGCCATTGACAATCCTAAAGGAAAGGAATCAGACATGGAATTTCCCTGCTGAGCTTTGGGGAAGGGGAGAGGCATGGCTATACAAATTCACATCTGTCTCATTTCTGACTTAAACGTAGTGGTTCCCACTGAACAGATGATGGCAGTATGTGACAGGGGTCAATAGTTCTATAAAGGGCAACAGACACTAAATGTGGCAACTGCTGCACATACTAAAACTTCCCCTGTAAGAAATTATCTTAGTCAATGCCTCTGGAGGGCACAAGTGGCTGGACTTCATGATGACATTATTTGATGACAAGAGACTCAACCCATGCCTAACAAGCATTTGTAATCGGTACTTCTTCAGAGCTCTCAAATTATAACCCTTGAACTAGCCGTTTTAACTTCCTTATGTATTTGGTAGAAATGCAAGTTCTTTGTGTCCCCTCTCAGGCCAACTTAACTAGATATGTGGGGTGGGGTCCTGAAGTTTACATGTATGCAAACCCTCTAAAAATCCTGTTGCACTTTGCAGTTTGCAGACTCTTACAGTGTGGCTTTTAAGCACCCTTCAATTTTCACTCTTCCTTCTGGAGACATCCAAGAAAAAGAGTCCCTGGCTTTGTGGCTTATGCCTACTATAGTTTTGGAAGGAGGAGGTAGGAGGATCACTATAAGTTGGAGGCCACACTTTGACATAGTTCTAAGCCAGCCAGAGCTGCATACATAGTGACAGATGTCTCAACAATTCAGAGTACTTGCCACTATTTTAGGGGACCTGAATTTGGTTCCCAGCTCCCTGGGACATACCTGAACATACAAATAAATATAATAAAATAAATTTCAAAAAATAAAAACCCTGGCTGGAGAGATGGCTCACTGGTTAAGAGCAATGACTGCTCTTCCAGAGGTCCTGAGTTCAATTCTCAGCACCCACATGGTGGCTCACAGCCATCTATAATGAAATATGGTGCCCTCTTCTGTCGTGCAGGCATACATGCTATTATACATAATAAATCTTTAAAAAAAAAAAAAAAGTCCCATCGTTTGGGAAGGCAGAGGTAGGTAATCTCTGAACTCAAGAACAGCCAGGTCTACATAGTGATTCCAGGACAGCCAGGGCTACATAAGCAGATCCTGTCTTTTTAAAAAAGACTTAACAGCAGAAAACCCAACCCCAAAACAAAAATGTTACTGGGACAGCCTCCTCTGGGCCCTGAAACCCTTCTGATCAAGAGAACATTACAGAGTACTGGGTGATTTACACAGCACCTGGGAAGAGGTACGTTCTAGGAAGGAAAGTTTTCAAAGCCAGCCTTTACAATTTGTTCATTTCCCCCATATATAGCTATATACATTACCATGTATAATACCCACTAGATAATACTTTGAACTTTCTTTAAGTGCTGGGAGGATATTAGCTTCAAAATTTACTCTAAGTAGAATTTTTACTTTCTGTCATTCTACTTCCAAAGTGACAGTACCTCCTAAATTCAGGAAAAACAGTAAAAGGAAACTAGCACCTTCCTTTTACTGTAGGGTCATTACAGGTCCCTTTTCTGTATAAATCCTATGCACTGGCCCATTGTATCTATCACTGAGGTCCTGCAGGTAGGGTCCTTTTTGTTTTCAGCCATATCTAAGTGTTTGTACCTCTCCTCTTTCTGCCACAACAGTAACACATCTTGTCCAGTAGTTGCCATCACCAAAAGGCTGACACCTCCACAGTTCATTAAAAACAAAACTGCTGATAACATTTCAAAATATAAGTGTCCTCCGACGTGATTAGGACAAAGTTAATTTACTGATTTCCTCCAACGATAGACTTTTCTCATGTCTATTCAGTGCCTTTGCAAGTTGCTATGTTTAAAATATCTGAGCTGCCTTAGGATGAGAAACTGACACCAAAGGACAGGCATCTATTTCAAACTGCCTATGACGGGCCAGTGTTGGATATCTTGGATTTAAGAGCATTTAGCTAATGCTTATCATCTCAGCACTTGAGAGGCTGAAGCCGGAAGATTGCGCTGAGTTCTTAGCAGCTATGTCTGAGGGGGAAAGAAAGTCCAAAAGGGGGCTTCTGGTATATATTAAATAAAATGAATCCATCACTAGACTCATCTCCTAAAAAAATACAGGCAAAGGAAAAAGAGCTTCATCAAATCTCCAGCCTAAACCAACGGAGATGGAAGGGCTTTGGACTCTAGGACTTTCCATTCCTTCACACAAGGTTTGAATAAAAGTTCTGCCCCAGTTCCCAGCATCACAGGGAGTAACTTTAATCTATTCCGGGAGTGGGGATGAACCTCGGGAGTCTGAACAAGCTGCTCTACTAGACCACATAGGAAACACCTGGTGCCCCTGTCCAGAAGATTTCCTTTTTATAGGCGCCTGCCTTCTGAAAAACTCGGATCCTCGATGTTCCCACCTGGGAAAGGGGAAGGCAGGGCCAAAGTGCAGCTGAAGTCCTCGTGAACGCCGAAAAGATCCCTAGAGGCTGGAGTGTCTGGAGAACAGGCTTGTCTCCCTGGAAGTCCCTCCCCCGGAGCGGGAGCCACACGTCCCTGCCCGAAACCGGAGCAGCGGTGGGAGCCCGGGCCCGGACCTACCATCACCATCCAGGCCAGGAGCTCACCTATTGAACTCCACGCGGATTGCACGCTCCAGAGCGGCGGCAGCATCTTTTCTCCACCTGGCGCCTGGCAACCGCCTTTGTGACTCAGAACCACGGGGGCGGGGCAAGTGGCTGGAGACAGCCTAGGAGCCATGAGATAAGGACTGCTCCAGTCCCACCCCTTCAGTTCCTCTCCATCCAGTCATAACTGCATCTGACAAAGGCACATGTCAAAGACTCTAGTTAAGTATGAACGTTCAAAGACCGGAAGTTAATGTTAAACTTTATTTGTTATTCCCGGGCCCACACTGTGCTCCAGTGTCTGGAAAGGTTTTATTATTGTACTGGAAGGGCTCCAGTGCAAACAGAATTATAAATGCTCACCTGACTGCAGGTGTTTAAGTCAGATACTTAACTGACTGAAAACTTGTCTACTTGAACTTCAAAATGTTATTTTTAAGTTTATGTTTGTGTGGGTTTGTGTGCAATATGTCTGTGCAGGATTCCTTAGTGCCAGAAGAGGGCCATCAGAAACTGGGTCCTCTGCAAGAACATACATACCCTCAACCACTCATCTGTCTCTCCAGCCCCATACTTCTTTGTCTTCTGTTAAACATCAGGATGTGTCTGTCTTATGGCAAAACTGAGAAACATGTTTCGCCATTGCAAAAGTCAATGCTGTGTGCAGCACTTCCCGTTAGCGTGAATGGCAGTGGGAAGCAGGAGTCCCCCCCCCCCTTACTTCAGTCTCTTATAGTGTGCCTGGAGGAAGGATTGAACAGATGAATTTACAACTCACCTGCTCTTAAACACAGAATTAGCCCCGTGGTTCTCCTACTTTAGAACTCATTGTTTCACAAAAAATAAAACAAAAAAACATTGTTGGACAAGCTGGGCATTTTGGTACAGGCTTGTAATATCAGCACTCATGAGACTAAGACAGGAAGCCTGACCTGAGTGTAAGGCCAGCTAGAATACACAGCAAAACAATGGAAAGGAGACTGAGGGACTCAAGGATTGGAGTCAGGCAGAGATTATGGGATTGAAAGACCTACAGAAGCTTGAGACATTTGTCCAGTGCCCACTGTGTATACATACTTCCTTTTACAGAAAGGGTAAACAAACAAAAAAACTGGATGGGAATCAGAAACCAGAGAGCAGAGAATGATGACACTTGGAAAAGCAGGAAGTTCTTTTGAACTACAACTTTTTCTCAGTCGTTTTTATCATCCTCCTGATTAAGAGACACCTGCTAGGGGATGGAGAGATGGCTTATGAGCACTGACTGCTCTTCCAGAGGATTTAGGTTCAATACCCAGTACCCACATGGCAGCTCACAACTGTCTGTAACTTCAGTGCCAGGGGACCTGGCATACATGCAGGCAAAACACCAATGCACATAAAATAAAAATAAGAGAGAGAGCTGAGTGGTGGTGGCACACACCTTTAATCCCAGCACTTGGGAGGCCAAGGCAGGCGGATCTCTGTGAGTTCAAGGCCAGCCTGGTCTACAAAGAGAATTGCAGGACAAGCTCCAAAGCAATAGAGAAACCCTGTCTCAAAAACTTGAGAGATGCTATTTAGAAGGTGAATGAAGTATTTTTTTTAATATGGAAATTACCCAAAGCCAAGATCAGGTGTTTAGAATTGATGGACAAAAAAGGATTCATACTGTTATGACAATATGTACTCTGTGTAGTCTGCCCAGGTCTAAGAGACATGTTCTGAGAGGTACCATTTGCTATCATCTCCAACTGGTATCCAGTAAAATCAGTCTCCTTATATTAATCAATTGCAGTGAAATACCTGAGCTAGCCTCCTTAGGAAGAAGGAAACACACACCACAAAACAAAATACCAGCTCTGGCATGTGTGAGGAGAAAGAAATTGCCACATAGGGAGCAAGAAGCAGAAAGAACTGGGCTGGGCTGGGTTCAGACTTTTGTAACATCTGGCTTTAGAGAACCCACTGACATCCTAGGACTGGCATTCCCACCTCAAGGTGCTTCCTCCAAGACATGCATATAGTGTGTGTGTGTGTGTGTGTGTGTGTGCGCGCGCGTGTGTGCGCGCCAGGTAGTCATAGCATGGCACATGCCTTTTAATCCCAGCAATTGGGAGCAGAAGCAAGTAGATCTCTGAGTTCGAGGCCGGCCTGATCAACAGAGTGAGTTCCAGGACATCCAGGACTACACAGGGAAGCAGGAACTCAGAAACCTAAAATAAATAAAAATTTATATTGTATTTTTCTTTCCAGTGTAGTGTGCCCTTTCATATTGACATGTCTAATTAGCACTTAAGGACTGCTTACTAAAAGTGCCATGGGTTAGCAAAAACATTGTTTGACTTCACCTCAAACATTGTCACAAACATTACCTCAAAGTCCATGCTTATGGTTAAAGTGCTTTTCCCGTTGCCTCTTGCTGTATCTTTCAGCTGGCCTTACACTCAGGACAGGCCTTCTGCCTGAGTCTTTTCGAGTGCTGAGATTACAAGCATGCACCACAATTACCAGTTCGTTCAACAATTTTTCTTTGTTTTTTTATTTTTATTTTATGCCCATTGGTGTTTTATCATGGGTGTCAGGTCCCCTGGAATTGGAAATATGGACAGTTGTGAGCTGCCAGGTGGGTGCTGGGTCCTCTGGAGGAGCAGTCAGTGCTCTCAATCACTGAGCCATCTCTCTAGCCCTCAACAATCAAGTGAGAAAAGGTTTGTGATTGTTTTGTGTTCTTTTTTTTTTTTTTTTTTTTGGTGGGGGGGCTGTCACAGGGTTTCTCTGTGTAGCCCTGGCTGTTCTGGAACTTACCCTGTAGACCTGGCTGGCCTCGAACTCAAGAGATCCTTCTGAATCTGCCTTCCAGTGGGAGGGATTAAAGACCTGCACCACCACCACCTGGCTTGTTTTGCAATCTTAATACAATTGCATTAGCTTACACTGTGACTAACTATGGCTTTACTATTTTGCTTCAGCAGGTCCATCACTTGGTATTAGCATTAAAAATATATTTTCTTCATTTGGTAAACGTGAGGTAGCCTATCATACTGGTTGCTGAAAGGCATTTTAATTATGGAGATTCAGAGTCGATGGGATGTCTTAGCGAATAAAGGCACTTGCCACCAAACCTGATAAAACCTGAGTTTGACCCCACAAGGTGGAAGGTGAGGAACCCACTTCTCCAAGTTGTGCTCTGATTTCCACCCGGGTCATGTGCCACGTGGGCGCCCACACACATATATCCATGCGTACAAGGAATATGAATAAAATAACTTTAGGAGAACGAGAATGATTAGAGTTGTGACCCAAGTATGAAAAGCATTTTTTAAAAACGAGATTCGCCAGGCGTGGTGGGCACGCCTTTAATCCCAAGCAGGTGGAGGCAGCAGGGTTCGAGACCCGCCTGGTCTACAAAATAAGTTCCAGGACAGCCAGAGCTACACAGAAAAAAGCTCCTCTCGAAAAACCAACAAAACCCGACTCGTGGGCTGTGCCTATGTCTGCTGACAAGGTGTCAAGAGAGCTCGAGCAACCAAGGGCCGAGGCGTCAGGGGCGTGTGAGCGCCTCTAATGACAAGAACCGCTGGTGATGGGCGTGGGCGTGCGGCCGAGGACAGTTTTGGTGCCTCACGAGCGGAGGATTCTTGTTTTCCTCACAGTGGGAACCGAGCGGGAGTTCAGGGCGAATGGCGTTACTTTGCGCACGCGTGCCACTCTACCGGGCCTTTCTCCAGCTCGGAACGCTCCGGTCCTGAGTGGCGGCGCAGGCGCGCTGCCAACCTGTGGAGGTCACGGCGCCTGCGCAGTCAGTCTTCCTCAGGCGGCCGCCATGGCTGGACAAGAGGATCCGGTGCAGCGGGAGATTCACCAGGACTGGGCGAATCGGGAGTACATTGAGATCATCACTAGCAGCATCAAGAAAATCTCGGACTTTCTCAACTCTTTCGGTCAGCGGGCGAGCAGGGGAGGCTGGGAGGAGGGAGGCGTCGGAGGCGGCCGGCGGCGCCGAGGAGAGGCGCGCCAGTCCCGGCTGCTCCCTTCCTCTTCCGCGCCCCGCTGGCCCCAGTCCCCTAATCCTGAGCCTCACTAGGCGGTCTCGTCTCCGTGGGTCCTCCCTGCCCATTGCCAGGCCCCGATTGCGCGCGTCAGCACGCCCACTGCCCAGCCTCCTAGGGCCATCCATCACCGTCCTGGTCTGCACTGCTCTTCTCTGCCAGTCTGCTCTTGGCACGCAGTGCGCAGCCGTGTCACAGTTCTGTTTAAGAGACTCGAGCTCCTTCAAGATTTAGTCCGAAAACCCTTAGTGCCGAGCCGTCTCCTGCTCAACCATCTTCCCCACCCCCCTTGCGCCGTTCATTTCTCCCCGACTCCCTTTGGTGCTAGTGCTGAGGGAGGCAAATAAGGTCATAGGGAGGCTGGGGGTTCGCTCGGGCCCTGGAAATGCCCGTATACGCTTCGTGGTAGGTGTTTTGGATGCTTCTGTCTGGCTCCTCAGATCTAACGGGGCAGATACTTTCAGCAGAGTCTACTTTCCCCAAATCATTCCTAGGTGTGGCCGGCTGGTGACAGTCTTCATTTCTTTCTGCGTTTTGTTCCTAGCCTTCTGGACAGAAAACCTGTCACAGACTCATCATGTTCTCGGGAAGTCTTCCTTCAGAGACTCTTACACAATGCGCAGATGGCACCTAATGATCGTTTTCAACTGGGACACTTTGGTTCTACTAATTAGCAATTTTCAACAGTTTAGACTAAGTGGGAGAGAGTTGTATTTAAAAAAAAATGAATCAATTATTTTCTAGCTAAAGAACTGGTGAGTCCTAAGTAGTATGAAGGAAGTGACAGCAACAGCTTGTGGGGTGCAGCTCAGAGGCAGGGCACCTGGGTAGCATGCCCAGGTCCCATCCCCCACTCCTTAAAAATGAAAGAGGGGTGTTTTCTGTTGTTCTTGTTTGCTTTAAGAAAAGAGAACAAAAGGAAAAGTAGGAAAGCATAGTTAAGGGGCTGAGGATGTCCAGTTGGTAGAGTGTTGGCTAGCATGCAGGCAGCAGGCCTCTAATTAAACAGCACCCAGGAAGCCGAGACTGGAGGACCAAAGCAAAACTCGGCAGGTGTAACAGCTTGCTTACACAGGTCTGATGGCAGAGAGGGGGAAAGAAGTCTTTCCTGCTGTCTTTGGTGGCACACACCCCTAGTCTCATCACTTAGGAGACAGAGGCAGGAAGGGTACCATTGAGTTTGAGGCTAGCCAAGTCAAAATCACACACACACACACACACACACACACACACACACACACACACACACACACAAATGTCCCACTTTCTGCATTCAAAGGAGTTCTCTCAGGCCAGTGAGATGGCTTAGCAGGTAAAGGCCACCAAGTCTGGCAACCTGAGTACAAGCCTCAGGACCCACAGATGAAAGGGGAGAACCAACTCCCATAAGTGTATCTGTTCTGATAGTGGTGTCATGGCTACCTACGCATACAGTGAAAAGAGCTTAATCTGTGTCACACACACACACACACACACACACACACACCCACACACCCCGTTTCCCCATCTCATGTCCCTACCCCATTTTGTTTTGAGTCTTGGTAAATTGCTGGAACTCTTCTCCTGCCTTACACACCTCACCAGTAATGTCCATCGATTATGCTAGCCTGGAACTCTGTAGGTCAGGATGGCCTCTACCTCGGGACTTCCCTCTTGGGTCTGCCTCCTTAGTGCTGGGATTAGAGGTGGGGACCAACCACCACACCTGGCCAGAATCATCTTCTTTTATTTTTTTTAATTAAAATGTACATAGGATTATGATCTTACATGGATTTCTAAACAGGAAATGGAGAATAGCATAAATGTGTATGACACTGATATAACTTCACAAACATAATTTGCTAAGGAGGTTATAGTAAGAGGACTGTAGTCAATAAAAGAAAGTTCCTGTATCCCCCCCCCCCCAAACATTTATTTAAGCAATGTAAATGAAGGGAGTGTGATTCAGTGGAGAAGGTAGGTGGGTTTGCAGTTAGACCTGATGGCGTTAGATGGCTTTTTAGTGGGTTAAAACGGCTTTGAAGTACTAGTCAGTTGCCCAGCTACCCATTGTTTTTCTCGGATGCTTTTGTTTTGGCAATGCTAAGAGTTGAGCTCAGGACCCTGTGAATATTAGAAGCATTCTACCATTAAATTTTACTCTTTGAGTTGTTTGTTTGCTTTCTGTATAAACTGTTTCAATGTTGGCTCACAAAGTTTGTTTATCCTACTTTGCCAGAGACCTGGAATAGTGAGGTTTTTTTGTTTTGTTTTTGTTTGTTTGGTTTTTTTTTTTTCTAAAGTAGCATTCCATACTGATTAGCATTCCCTCAAAGAAATAGCAAATGAAAGAAATGAAAATAGCTACCTGTTGTGGTAGCTTATGCTTGCAATCCTACCTGGCTGAGGCAGTAAAATTGCCACAAGTTTAAGGCCAGTCTAGCAAAAGAATAAGATCCTGTCTCAGAAAAAAACAAAACACTCTTAAGTTTTTTGTGCTGGAGGACAGGGTAGGATCAGAAGTCTAAGTCAGGCCTAGTCTGGAGAGGCACTGGAAAGTAGTTAGGGAAATCATTGACCTGGAAAGGTTTTCATTTATCTGGCAGGAGTTAATATCAGAGGAGTCTAAACAGTGTCTAACCAAAGTGTTGATGTCAGTTCAATCAGTAAAGCATCAGAATCACAAGTTAAATTAGGGCTGCTTTTCAAAACTTAAGAGTCATGTAACTTCTCATTATTCCAAATTGGGTCTTGGTATTAGCAACTTCATTCTAACTGAATTATATTTAGGAGGCTTTCCCCTTCCCAGTTATGTTTGCATAACTGCCAAGAACAATCAAAATCTGAAGGCTTCTGTTAATGTTTTGTTTCCTTTGTATAACCTTGGCTGGACCAGAACTCACAGTGTGTAGACCAGACTGGTCTCAAACTCACAGAGATCTCCCTCCCAAGTGTTGGTGTTAAAGGTGTTTGATCTGTTGGTGCTGGCGATCCCAGAAGCTCATAAAACACTTCTCAATCTGTGTTACCAGCCTATATTGGTAAACATTATTTTGATTTTGAGTTGGGACTTCACTATGCCACAAGTTGGCCTGTAATCCCTGGCCAGGCTCAAGTCCTTCTTCATTTGTCTAAGACCATAAGCCTGTGTCTCCATGCCTGGCTGCGTAGAGGCTGCATTTAGTTCACATACACTTCCTTTGCCATGTACACCCCAAGAAAGTATCTTATTCCTGACAAAAATTTTCAGGCAGGGTCTCACTAAGTATCCAGAATGGTCTAAAACTTTGAATATTCCTCCTGCCTTGTCCTCCTGAGGGCTGGAATTATGGGTGTACACTACAATCGCTGGTCAAAATTCTTAGTCTCTCCTCATCATCTTTCTGCTTCTACACTCTTATCTCCTCCTTTCATCATCCTCCTTTGTGAAATAGGGTACCATGGTGTACTCACATGGCCAGTGTGGACCCAAGCTTGTGGTCCTCCCTGGCCTGCCTGACTCTTGAGAGATCACAAGGGTGCACCATGACCTGCACTTTGTTTTCTCTTTTCTTGGTTTATTGCCATTATTTATTATTTTTGTTACAGGGGTGGGATTTGTGACAAGGTGTCCATGTGTATTAGATGGTGTTCTAATGGTTGTGGAACAGGCAATCTGAAAGCTTTTGTTACTGTTTTTTGTTTGTTTGTTTGTTAATAATTTAACTTAATTTTATGAGCATTGGTGTGAAGGTGTCAGATCCCCTGGAAATGGAGTTACAGACGGTTGTGAACTGCTATGTGGGTGCTGGAAATTGAACCCCTGGTTCTCTGGAATATCAGCCAGTGATCTTAATTGTGGAGCCATCTCTCCAGCACCCATTTTTGAGACCAGGTTTTGCTACAAGACCTTTTGATGTAAGGCTGGTTGGTCTTCGGTGGCCTGGAGCTTTGCTATGTATACTGGGCTGGCTCTATGCCTTCTGAAATCTGGCATTAGAGTCCTGCACCATCACACCTGTTCTTTTTTAGCTCCCCCCCCCCTATGTAATTTTTCTTTTTTGAGAAAAAGTTGAACCATGTTGCTTAAGCTTAGGTCTCCAACTTGGTAGGTTCAGCTGACCCTTCCAGCACTATTTACATATTATTTACATATTGTCACACCCTCTGACACAGCTGGGTCACAGCATGCATGCTGTCTTTGCTAAGTATAAAAACTCATTTTAAAAATAACATTCACTGGATTTTTCCTGCTCTATATTTCTCTGCTCACAGAGTCTAAAAATACAGACCTATAGTCTGTGATAATGTTTTTTAGAAACTTCACACAATCCAAAGTACAGAGCAGTGTTTGATGTGACTATGTGTCACCATCTGTGTGGCCTCAGGTTTTGGTAGTTGTCTGACACTGAAATGGAAGGGCAGATTGTGACTTCCCTCTTACAAGCTGGAATTCCATGAATAAAAGTTGTTCAAGCAGTCAAAAGCCATCTTGAAAGAATAGTTTGTTCTCCCCCCTGAGCACATAGTTACTTACCCAGTGTCGGGGTAGGGACTTGGGTTTGCTGTAATTTCCAAATACCTCCAAGTAAACTATAGAATCTTTGTACCGCTGAATTAGGTAATCATAAACAGGATACAAACTTCATAGATAAACACCAGAACTGAGTGGTAAATGTAGAATGGGACAATGTATCTCCTGCAGTTTCTCTGAAGTCATCTGTGCTGAGCCATCAGACTGGTTTATCCTTAGGACTCAGAGCTTCTCAGCCAAGTGTTGTGTCTGTGAGCTCTGGACTCATGAGATTGCCCAAAGGCTCAGCTAACAGTTAAATTGCTTTAGCCTTTAATTGTTCATAGTAATGAGGGTCTGCCTTCTAATTACTTAAGCCTCTCTTTAAAGTATTAACTTCAATGGTTTTAAAACCACCTAGTAGTGACTCCAGGCATTGAATCCCTAATATGTTCAGGAAGGGTAACAGCCATATAGGCCATTTCTTGTCACTCCTAAAAAAATGGAATATCCAATATAGGGTGCAGCAGAAGCCCTAAATCAAATTTATTCTCTATAAAGTGTGGTTTATACACATTTGATGCAGACATCTTATCAGAGCTTTCCTAGCTTATAAAACAGGAAAAGGAACATTTCTTCTTTGCAGATCTCAAACTCTTCATTCCCAAAGACTCATCCAAGAACTAAAACTTGATTTCAAAAGCAAGTCAAGAGCCAGGTGTATTGGCACTATAATCCCAGAATTCAGAAGGCTGAGATAGGCTTTCCAGCCTGGGCTACATAGTGAGTTCCAGTTGAGCCTGAAATATATAAGGAAAGGCTTTCTGGAAATAGAACAGACCCCCCCCACACACACATATACTCTCCAACACCCTCCCCACATCGGGTTGCACCCCAGCCTATGAGCCAAATTCATGTTTAACATGAGTATTCCAGAGCTTGTGTCTGGAGTTGGGCTTCTGTCTTCCTCAACAGTGTTGATCCATATGGGCCATTTCTAGAGTATCATTTGGGGTTCTGATTGATTTATCAGATTGGCAGGTAGACCAGCACAACTCTCCTTGCATCTCTCCTCCCATCATTTCTGTGTGTCTCTTCTCCTGGGAAATGTAATTGTCAGAGACCCCACTTATTTTCTTTTGAGCTTCTCTGAACACCATACTGGATGGAGATCTGGGCCTGTTGGATAGTTATGACAGAAGAGGTGGAGCTGAGATGGTGAGATGGCTCAGTGGGTTAGGGTACTTGATGTTAAGTCTGATGGCCTGAGTTCAGTCTCCAGGATCTCCAGGATGAAGGAGAGATCATCTCCCAAAAATTATCCTTGATCTCTATATATATGTGCCAGGGCAAATGTGTATATGTATGTGTGTGTACACACACACACACACACACACACACGTAAAATAAATTTTTGTAAAGGCAGTATTTCTAGGAAAAGTGATGTTGGCTAGGGTGGTCATATGTAATCTAGACCTGGGAACTAGAGGAGATTTAAAAAGTAAGGGACCAGCAGGCATTGTGTTACACACCTGTATTCCTAGTACTCAGGAAGTGGAGGCCAGAGTATCATAAGTTCAAGGTCATCTTCAGCTACATAGTGAGGTGGAGGCTATCTCTGGCTGCCTGAGAGAAAAGGGGGAAATTTTTTGAAAAGCAGAGGCAAACATGGTGGCACACTCTTCTACTTCTAGCACCTGGGAGGCAGAAGCAAGAGGAGTGCTGTAAGTTCCAGGTAGTGAAAGCCATGACATAGCAACACCTTGTCTCAGCAGAGAAAAATAAATGTGTGCAGACAGGCAGAGCTGAGTGTTTTCGACGAAGGCCTAAGACTCACTACCAAAGGGAAGAAAATGACCAGGACACACCATTCGGTTGGCCCAACATGGTTTTCAGGATGGGGAATATGAAAAATAAGTATGAAGTTTCCCTTGGAGACAATGAGATTATTGAAAGTAGGTTATGGTAATGGTTGCACAACTCTACAAGTGAGCTGGTGGCCATGACTGACACCTATACTCTATGCGGGTGGGTGAATGTGTAGTGTGTGAGTTACATGTCAGTGAAACGAAGTCTGAAAAGGGATTATGAAGAGGAGTCATGAGAGTGGGTGAACGTGAGAAAGAATGCATGGAAGGGGAACATACAGAGAATTTGAGGGATTAGGTGGTGAGCAAATACTGAGGAGTGAGAACAAACTGACACCAGTAGTCCCTGGAAACCTGTACTTTCTCAAACCCTCCTTCTCCAAGTGGGCCACTTGTTTATGGTATTTATACAGAAATAAACATCCTTTTACATACACACACCATTTCTCATGTGCATGTGTGGTTGTGGATATGTATATGCTTTCTTTTTCCTTCTGTTTTTGGCATGTGGGCACATGTGTGGGGGTGCCAGATGCACAAGGGAATCATTGCTCTTCACCTTACTCATCAAGGCAGGGTCTCAGTCAAATCCAGAGCTCGCTGATATGCCTGGTCTTGCTAGCTAGCTTGCTCTGAGGATCCTGTCAGCCAGCCTTCTGAGGCTCTGATTATAGGCAGGCCACTACCCACCTGGCATTTACGTGATTGCTGGGTGTCTGAACTCCTGTCCTCACGCAGGTGCTTTAACCACAGACATCTCCTCAGCCTGTTCTCCCCTTATTTAAGAATGAGAAGTTCCCTTTAGTCCCAGCACATGGGAGGCAGAGGCAGGTGGATCTCTGAGTTTGAGGCCAGCCTGGTCTACAGAGCTAATTCCAGGACAGGCTCCAAAGCAATACAGAGAAACCCTGTCTCGAAAAACCAGAAAGAAAGAAAAAAAAAAAAAAAAAAAAAAAAAAGAAGGAAAGAAAGAAAGAAAAGTTCATCCTTAAGAATTTGAATGCATTCAGAAAAAGGAGGGTTGTGTTTTTCTGGTAAGACCACTCAGAGGCAACTTTTTAGCCAAGTCTTGGTTAGATAGGCAAGATGATGGCAGTCAAGGCTGGATCAGAGTGTGGAAAGATTTGTCCAAGTGAATGCTGAACTGCATTTGCAGAACCAGCTCGGAGGAAGATGAAAAGTTGTTAGCTCGCTGTTGAATCATCATGTGGGAGACTGTTCAGGGTGAACACAGCTATTTTAGATCTAAAAAAAAATAAAAGTTATTGAGATAGAAACAGGTTGGAGGAGGTAGGAAATAGCCATCATGTTTGCCTCCTTTCTCCTGTGTTACGGACAGTTGAGAAGAAAGGGAATCTAGTGGCTTCAGATAAAGGAGTCAGCAGAGAAAAAGCTATTTTAGGGGAGTCTTGGTTGTATTCTAGGTGAGGTAGTGAAAAAGGGGGAAACCCAGAGAAAACAGTCAAGGCTCCTTTTCACAGATGAAATCTTGGTTCTGTTATGTGCTTGATGCTTATTGAATTTTCTCTAGTTCAAAAAGGCCTCTTTTTAGTATTTGGGTATTGTTGAAGCTGTGTCTTCCAGGGGTAGGAACTGCTTATCTTTAAGAGCGCAGAGGAAGAGACACTGTCTTAGTTACTTTTCAGTTGCTGTGACAAAACACCATGAGCAAAGCAACTTATAAAAGAAAGCATTTAATTTTGAGTTTACTTGGGGCTCATAGTTCCAAGGGATTAGAGTCCTTGACCATTATGGCGAGGAGCATGGTGGCAGGCATGGTACTGGACCCACAAGCACAAGGCAGAGAGAGTTAACAAAGGTCATCCCCAGTGACACCTCTCCTCCAGTAAGGATACACCTCCTAATCCTTCCAACTGGGGATCAAGAATTCAAATAGATGAGCCTGTGGGGGACCATTCCCATTCAAGCCCCACATTCCACTCCCTGGCCCCCATAGGCTTGTGGCCATATCATAATGCAAAAATGCATTTAGTCTAACTTTAAAAAATCTCCATAGTCAGGCTGGAGAGATGGCTCCAGAGGATCTGGGTTCAGTTCCCAGCATCCATATGGTGCCTAACAACTGTCTCTAACTCCAAGATCTGACACTCTAACACAGACATACATGCAGGCAAAATACCAATGCAAATTAAATAAAAGTTAATTTTTAAAAATCTCCATAGTTAGTGAGGTGTAGTGGCACAAGCCTTTACTCCCAACACTCAAGAGGTGGAGGCAGGCGGATCTTTGTGAGTTTAGGGCCAGCCTGGTCTTTGTATAGAATTGCAGGACAGCCATGACTGCATAGGGAGACCTTGTCTCAAAGAAAAAAGAAAAGAAAAACAAATATCTCCATAGTGTTTCATAGTCTCAGTATAATTCCAAAGTCTCTTCTGAGACTCAAGGCAATCTCCTAATTGTAACCCCCATTAAAAAAAAAAAAAAAAAAAAAAAAAAAAAAGCAGATTACATAATTCCAGAATATATTGCCACAGAATATGCATTACCATTCCAGCAGGAAGGAATAGTGACATAGTGGGGAAATGCTGGACCAAGCAAGATGGAAACTCAGCAGGGCAACTCTAAATCCTGTATCTTTGTCTGACATCAAAGGTCTTATATGATTCCCTTACACCTTTGGTTGACTGCAACACACCTCTCAGACTATTTCTACTCCCTATCTGCAGCTCTCTCTAGCAGATACCCCACGGCTCTGTTACATCCTAGGATCACCACTGTAGCCCAGGGTTCACTTTCACAACTGCACATGATGACAGCTCTGAGCAAGGACTTCCTACCACACACCTGGCCTCAGCAGCTCTCAATTGTGGAGGAAGATTCCATAACCCATTTTCTCTTGTGTCTTTCATGATCTATAGCTAGAACCACATGACCAATACTACCAAGTTCTGCTTGTTGGGGGTGGAGCCTGGCCCCCTACCTTATTATATATTTTGAGTTGTTGTTGCCTCTTAGGAGCAGAAAATTCCTTACCCCCTTTTCTTCCATAAGTTGCAGGACTAGCTTGGTGGAGTTTTGCCCTGAGAGTATCCATTCTTTATTCCATTTCTTATCAGGCTTCTTACCTCTTTCAGCACAAGCCTTGGTTCCAACAGTAAATATCCTAGTGATCTTTTTCTCCACAAACTGTGTATTTTATATTTCTTTTTGCCCTGCCTTTTCTTTTTCATTGTAGACCTGCAGAAGAGTAATTATCAATAACCACACCACCAAGTTGCTACTAGGTAGGCTGTTTTGTAATCTCCTTTGCCAAAGAAATTAGTCTAAAAATTTTCAATTTAACCTCAAGCAGATTTTTAGGACAAGGATAAAAAGCAGCCACGTTCTTCACAAAAACATCATAAAAGTGGTCCACTGCAGGCACTGCTGTTCCTTCTGAAACCTCTTAAGCTGGGCCTCTATAGTCTAGTGGTCATGCAGGCTCTTATTAGGGATGCTTCAGTGCATTGGGCACTAAGGTCCCATTAAGACCTGCCCACAGTAGGTATTCAGCTGCTTTTCTATCCCAAAGTCTTCCACATTCCTCCAAAAACACTGTGGTCAGGCCTGTCACATGATAACCCATTCCCTGAGACTAACTTGTATCTTTTCAACTGCTGTGACAAAACACCGTCAAAAAGAATTTGGGGGCTCACAGTTCCAGAGGTTGAGTCATGATGGGTACCATGGCAGCAGGCAGGAAGGCAGGCAAGTAGACAGGCAGGCATGGCACTGGAACAGTAGCTGAAAGCTTATGACTTGATCCATGAGCATGAGGCAGAGAGACAGAGACAGACACCAGGAATAGCATTGGCTATTGACACCCTTGCTCTGTCCCTCACCTCCTTCTTTACCCTTTGGACCTTCTTTCCCTCCCTCCCTTCCCTTGTTTTCTGCTGTATCCTCTGACCTTTCTTCCTCACTGCTAGGCGTTGAACTTGGAGTAATCTAGGAGGAGCATCAACTGATCTGTAACCCCAGCCTAAAACAACGCTAAGGTTTTGAATTTTGGTCTCTTTCCAGGCTAGCAGTGTGTGGTGCCTGCGATGCCAGGGAACAGGCACTCAGCTTCCACTCAGCCCTGTGGGCTCAAGAAATAGCTGGTGCTCAGTGTGGTGATTCAGTGCACAGCCCTAATTTAACTTGCAGTGGGTTATTGAGCTACACCCTTCCTTAGGTTGAAGAGCTTCTGTTTGGTCCTTTCTCTTGAAAGTCTTAAGTTTGCTCCTTGACAAATGGTCATCAATATATCCTTTGCATATTAGTTTTATGTTATTGCTTTAACAATTTTCCATAAATGTAGCGACTTTTTTTTCCCCAAAAAACAAGGTTTCTCTGTTTAGCCCTGGTTGTCCTAGAACCCATTCTGTAGACCATGCTAGCCTCAAATTCACAAAGATCCACCTGTCTCTGCCTCCAGAGTGCTGGAATGTGGGAGCCTGTCTTTGTGGGGCTACAGTCGGAACCAGCCGACTTGCCCCCGGTTTGTACCTGAGGGGGGAGTGTGGATTGAGAAAGGGCAGGTAAAGATGCTAAGAGATAGAGTCAGGAGAGAAATTCAGTGAATGCTGAACACCCTAAGTTTATTTTTCACCATTCTTAAATACCTTAACCAAAAAGGGGAACATGGTATCACATATACAGAACAAACAGACTTCTTCCTCAATTCTCCAAGGATTCAGTAACTACAGTTTAGATTTAATTTCTGGCCTTGAGGATCAGGACTAACCACATCTCATACCAAGTCTGTCATTATTTAGATAAAACACCCAAGGTCAAGATCAAACATCCTACTCTAGCCACACCTGAGACCTTTAGGTCCTATGACTCTCTAAGGACAGTTTTGAATTCTCTGACCTTAAGCCAAGATCAAGCTGAGCCACCCCCCCACACACACACACACACACGCAGGGATTAAAGGTGTGTGCTAGCACTGCCCAGCTAAAATTAGCAATTATTTTTAAGTTGCATAAATTTAGGTTGAGACAGGAGGATCACTGAAAGTTCAAGACCAGCCTTGCCTATGAGGTGAGACATGGGTCTCCCTTGGTGGTAGCTCTTCTCTGCCGTTTGTGGGACTCAGTTGTTGCACAGAATCTGGGTATTGATCCTAAAATACTTCTTGCCATCCCCTGAGACCCCATGTGTATTTGGAGGAAAAATATCCTCTCCAGTTCAGATGGTTTGTGTGGGTGTGGGCGTTTGGAGTGACATTAATCCTGAACATCAGTCTCCTTTTACCAGATATGTCTTGTCGATCAAGACTCGCAACACTAAATGAGAAATTGACAGCCCTTGAACGGAGAATAGAGTACATTGAAGCAAGGGTGAGTATGGTCATAGGCTACCCCAGAAGGAATACTCATTTCTACTTAAAACAGACTTACAGAAGTTAATGTTCTGCCTGGATTTAGGTGTCTGGGACTCTGGAGCTGCTTTGCTACCATTTCTCACTGCATAGGATCCATAATGGGATTTAAAAAAAAAAATGGTTTTAGCCCTTTGCATTTTATCTAAATGTCAGTTTTCCCTTCACAGGTGACAAAGGGTGAGACTCTCACCTAGAGCTGTGCCCTGCTGCTGCTGGGAAGTCGCTGTACAGAACACTGGCCATGTGGGAAAGGCCCAGCAGCCTTGTGCGCCTCCCCTTCTCCTTCCAGAGCAACAGGGCTTTTTCTTGTTTTTCTTTTTTCAAAAGTGGCCTTTGGGCTGTGCCGTGTGCACCTGGGATGTGATGTGGCATGGGGAAGAAGTCCAGGGCACCTCTTGGAAACGGCATTAGGCATTTCCCTTTTCAGTAACATTGTGTGGAACTACTTGTCAGTGTGTTTGCGGTGTTCAGAGGCAAAGGCCGTGACTCTGTTAAGTCCTCCCCACCTCACTCTCTTCCTCTCAGACTTTCCCTACAGCTCCCGTGGCCTCTACACTGATGTGTCAACAGTCATCTTCTCTCCCTCTGTGATAGGAGGTGGGGGCAATCCTGGCTGAGACTCCGTGCTCTGCAGTGTGGTTGCCAGAAAATGTTGCTAACTCACCAATTTTTTGTTCTGGGAGGTCACAGCCAGGCCCCCAGTTGGCTTGAAGGGACATTTTCATTTTTCTTTCTGTCACTTGGGGTATCCGTGGCTCTCATGCTTCCCAAATAAACTCAACTTTACCTGACTGCTGTGATTGTGGTGGCAACAGGAGCTAGAGATGGCTTACTTTTCAAAGTGTGATGTATAGGAATGTTCTCTTATGGAAACCTGTGGATGTAGCAGTTTGATTCAAAGCTAGGCAGCTCTCCTGTCAAGAGTGCTTGTGTCTGGACACTTGAATTCATTCATCCTGGAATCACTTGGTCATTCAGAAGATACTACAAGAACATTTACTATACAGGTGTGTTAGACTCCAATAAAAGATACAGTATTGAATCAGACCAAATGTTTATGATGTATTGAAATACTAGCATCTTCCCAGTTTAACTGCACCCAGGGTAGACTATAGTTTTATAAGCAACAAGCAAAGCATACTTCCTGTGAAAGCAAATATTGAGGTTTGTGAGATGGCTCAACAGGTAGGGTGCTTGCCTCCACACCTGAGCCCTGAGTTCTCTCTCGGACCCTCATGGTGGAAGGAGAGAACCTTCCCTTGCAGGTTATCTACCTTCTCATCTCCACATGCATACTGTGGCATTCCTGTGTATGAGTGTGCATGTGCACAAAAAGAAAAATGTAAAAAAAACAAACAAAACATTTTCTCAAGCAAATACTGCCGTTTGAACTGAAGAATCCAAAACTTCCTATACTTATTTCCAAAACTTCCTATAAGCTTAGGCCACTCTACTGTTTAGGTGGGGCTTTAGTCCCTTTAGGACTTTCCCCCACAGAGTTCTCCTTTTTCAGGCCATATTTGACCTTGAAAGTCAAGCTCGGATCAGAACTCCACACTGTTCTCCCAAATAAGCACATTCAGTACTCTCTTTTTTAGGCTTCCTGGCTTGCTGCCCTCATACCACAGTTAATTCTGGATTAATTGGATCATTTCGGAGTATATGCAACCTGAAAAGTACCTGAGCCCTCTTACTAACTCATCTGGATGCTTTAAAGAAGGCATGTTGCCATCGATACAGATAAAACAGACTAGAAGGGTGCAAGCTGTGTTGTAGCCATGTGTTTTCAGAAAACCTGCTTAGTTAGACCTCAGACATTTTAAGTAATACTGGCTGAGTGTCTTTGATCCAGTGTTCTTCCAGATCCAAAGCTTTCTGTATGATAATAGTACATGTGAAACTTTTCACACTTAGCTTGTGTGGTTGTTACCTGAATTGTTATGATCAGGGCCTGGGCCCTAGTGGCCCTGACAAGCTAGGTGTTTCCCTTCACTAATAAGCTAGTTAAGTGATAATGATAAGTAGAAAAAGGTGTTCTCAATGTGGCCACATTGGGAAGAGGAGCTGAAGGTCTAATGGTATACCCTTGCCCAGTCCTATCTTTGGAATTCAGACACGAGGCTGGGTGTGGTGGTACACACCTTAATTCCAGCACTCAGGAGACAGGTTGTTTGATCTCTTGAGTTCCAAGACAGCCAGTGCTACACAGAAAGACTGTCTCAGAGGAAAGGACAAAAAAGTATACGTAAGAATTCTAGTTAAGGTTCCTGCTGGTTATCCTGTTGACTTTAGTCTCCTGCAAGGTGATCTGGTAAGTCACAATGCTGTGCTACTCCTAGGAGGCAAGTCACCCTACTGGGTGATACCTGGACCCCATCCTTTCCCCTTTCCCAGCATGAGACGTCCTGGAGAAACTTGAGTTCTTTGGAGTTCGTTGCTCTAAGGGAAGGGACATGGTAAATTGCAATCAAAACAGGCAGCCTAAACATCTGTATGAAGGAGCTGGGAAGTACGAAGACCTGAGCTGGATCCCCAGCACTCACATAAAACTCAGGCTGGTGCAGTCCTATAATCCCAGTGTGGAGGATGCACAGACAGGAGGGTCCCTGGAGCTTGTCAGTCTAGCAAAATCAAAGCTCCAAGTCCAGTGAGAGACTACAAAAAGCAAGGTGGAAAAGGAGAGGAGGATAACCAAGGTCTAGTCTGGCCTAAACACATACACATACACAGATACTGTAAATAGCTTCAGGCTTTGGATAAGGTTTATGAAATGTATAAACCTGGGTCCCATCTGATTCCAGGCATTTTGCATAAGGGATCTTTAGTGTTTTCCTTTAAAAATAGCATCTTATAATGGAGACACTCGGATGTCCTCATGGGGTAAGCTCACTTTCCACTATTCAGTATGAGCTCATTGTAGAGTGCCCTTAACAGACACTCAAGTCCATTGTCTGCATTGCATTTCCCCATGGATGAAGAAACACTTGTAAAGCTGTGTTAGTTACCTGATGCTGTGCAGTTGGTGTAATAGCCAGTGGTTCCTACTATGTGTAGGTACATGCATGCCAAGATAGTAAGAGGGCAAAATGATGGGCTATCTGGGCAAGAAAAGGCCCCCTTGAGGTCATACATGAATACTCAAATGTGTTACCTTTTTTGTTTGGATTTATTTTTTGGTGTTTTTTTTTTAAACAGCATTTCTCTGTACCTTTGGAGCCTGTCCTGGAACTTGCTCTGTAAACCTGGCTGGCCTCACACAGATCCACCTATTTCTGCCTCCCCAGTGCTGGAACTAAAGGCATGTGCACCGCCACTGCCCAGTGCTTTATCTTTTTTAAAAGGGCATTTTGTTTGTTTTTGGAAATAGTGTTTCTGGGTAGCCCTGGCTGTCTTACAAATTGCTCTGTAGACCAGACCGGCCTTGAACTCACACAAATCCTCCTGCCTCTACATCTGCGCTGGGATTTAAGGTATGGACCACCGCCACCCTTCTAATTGTAAGCATATTAAACAGTATAATTTGGGGGGAAAGCTTCCTGGTATAATATAATCCCCAATGCACAAGGAGGCATATTTACTTGGAAACTCAGTTCAAAGTACATGTGACCTCTACCATGAAGATGGGTTCTGTAGCCGAAGGGCCTGGGGTCTGGTGTGCTCTCTGGCCATAAAGAATATGTGTTGTCTCCCCTAACGATTGGGTTCTATTGACTGAGGAATCTAGAGATAAAGGCCTAGGGAAGGAGAGTCTGGGATAAATGTTCTGGGGCATTCAGGTGAGGTGTGGCTCTTCCAACCTCTGCAGTCCTTTAATGCAGTTCCTCTTGTAGTGGTGACCCCAAACCATAAAACTGTTTTCGTTGTTACTCTACAACTGTAATGTTTCTACTCTTAAGAGTCATAATGTAGCCGGGCATTGGTGTTGCAGGCCTTTAGTCCCAGCACCAGTGAGGCAGAGGCAGGCCTAGCTCAGTGAGTTCAAGGCCAGCCTGGTCCTCAGAGCTAGTTCCAGGACAGGCTCCAAAGCAATACAGAGAAACCCTGTCTTGAAAAAAAACCAAAAACAAACAAACAAACAAACAAAATAAAAGCAATGTAAATATCTCTATTTTCTGGTGGGCTTAAGTAACCCCTGTGAAGGGGTCATTTTGACCCTAGAGAACGACTGTTCTACAGATAGCAAAGGCCACCAGGTCATTAACAACATCCACTCCCAGCTTTCTGGGTGAAAAACAGGTATTTATCTCCTCTGAGGAGACACCCATGCATGATTAACATTCCTGTTTCTCAATCTGTGAGCATGAGGGCCTGTTGCCATCTACAAAGTTTTGTGGGGGTAGGAGGGGAGGGAGGGGGAGAGGGTGCACCCCATGGTGTGTGTATGGAGGTCAGAAGACAAGTTTCAAGAGTCATAGTCAGTTCTCTCCTTCATGGGATAGTTCCAGGTCGAACGCCAGTGCTCAGGTGTATGTGATGAGGCAAGAGTTTTTATCCACTGTGCAGTGTGTGTCTTCAGGGGATCGCTTCATTGTTTTATTGGGGGGGTATATCTGGGGTTGTGCATGTGCATATATACAGGTGCCAGATGTTGATGTCAGGTGTCTTCCTTATTTGCTCTCCACCCTTCTATTTTGACGTGTGTGTGTGTGTGTGTGTGTGTGTGTGTGTGTGTGTGTGGTATGTGTGTGTGTGGGAGGTACCTGCAGAGACCAGAAGAGTGTCAGATCTCCAGAAGCTGAAGTTCCAGGCACTTATGAGTCACTTGATGTAAGTGCTGGGAGCTGACCTTTCCCTCTGAAAGAGCAGTAAGTGTTAACTGCTGAGCCATCTCTCTAGTCTTTATTAATTTTAATATCTTTTTAAAAGATTTATTTATTATATATACACATAGTGTTCTGTCTGCATGTAACCTGCAGGCCAGAAGAGGGCCAGATCTCGTTACAGATGGTTATGAGCAACCATGTGGTTGCTGGGAATTGAACTCAGGACCTCTAAAAGAGCAGCTAGTGTTCTTATCCGCTGAACCATCACTCCATCCCCTATTTTACTATCTCATATGTATTCTTTGCCTACAGATATATATGTGTGCCACCTGTGTGCTTGGTGCCACAAAAGTATCAGATCTCCTGAGACAGTTCCATATGGTTATGTGATGCCATGTGGGTGCTGGAAATCAAACCAGAATCTTCTACAAGAGCAGCCAGTGCTCTTAACTGAGGAACCAACTCTCCAGCCCTACATTTATTTTTAAATCATGTATGTTTGTTTGTGTCTGGTAGAAGGGGCCATGCACATGTCTGTGGAGGTCAGAAGATGACATTAATCCTCCAGACCTGGAGTGACAGGCAATTGTGTGCCACCTAATCTGGGGGCTGAGAACTGAACTAGGGTCCTCAGAACAGTACCCACTCTTAACCACTAGACATTTCTCCAGCCCATGATAATGCATTTTCAACTGCCTAAGCCTTGTCAAAGTGTGAGCTATAAATTAATATTGCTCATGGTGATTACCCAGTCAAAGTTATCTTATTACAGCAGCCTAAGTAGACGGAAGAGACCCTGTTTATTTATCTTTATGGCTCATCTAGTCACCTTTCACATTCTTTGTGACCATCATCACACCACTCCATGTTGTCCTATGTACTTCACAGTAGCCTTTCAGCATTCTGAAGGTAGAGATGGTGTTTATAATAATAACATGGTATTTGTTCAGTAGGTGTGTGCTGGACCATGAACACTTAATCCACACTTTTATGATGTTAATATTTGAACAAAATGCTGATGTTGGTGTAGGCAGTGTAGCTCAGAGGTAGGTCCCTTGCCTTTCATACAGAAAGCCTTTAATCCTAGCAGAAGTTCCAACCCCTTCAACCCCCACCCCCATTGTTTGCCTGCACCTTGATGAACTAGATGTGTACACACATGCACAACATGCTCAAGTGTGCAAAACACTTGCACTAAAAAAAAAAAAAGCTTATCAAAGAATCTGAAGCTACAGATGAAATAGAGACAGGTAGGATTCCAACTGTGACACTTGCCATCTATCAACAGGCACTCAGGTGATTTGGAAGAAATGTTGAATTTCAGTTGTCTTTGGATCAGCCAGCCTCTAATATAGACAGTAAATGGAATACAATACCAGCTATTTTCTTGACATTGACTTCTGCCATAAATGTCTATGCAAAATGGTAGTGAATGTCCCTTGATAGTAGTTACATACTAATTCTTAGAACCAGGCATGGTTTCACATAACTATACCACACTTGTGAAGCAGAGGCAGGGAGACTGACACTAATTTGAGGCCAGCCTGGGTTATATATTGAACTCCAAGCCAATTGGGTGCTGTGCATTTAGCCTCAAAAAGAAAATGACAAAATACTTAAAAAATTATATTCACGTGCATAAGAACTTTTGAAAGGAGCCAGGCATTGGTGGCGCACACCTTTGATCCCAGCACTTGGGAGGCAGAAGCAGGTGGATCTCTGAGTTTGGGGCCAGCCTGTTCCTACAGGGTTAGTTTCAGGACAGGCTCCAAAACTACCCAGAGAAACCCTGTCTTGGAAAAAAAGAAAACAACCAAAAAAGAACCACTTTTGAAAAAAACAAAAACTGGCAGTACCATATTCTGAGAATTCTAAACTGATGGGAAACCAGGGAAAATTACTGTTTTTTGTTTTTTTGTTTTTTTTTTTGGTATTCTGCCTGTAGTACAAAACAAACTTCAGTAAGAAAAACTTTAAATAGTAGTGGTGGTCGGGAATATGACAAACCCATGGAGATATTTTTCTATTTGTTTTTTTGAGACAGGTTTCTGAACTAGCTCTGTAGACCAGGCTGGCCTACAGAGATCTCAGAGATCCACCTGCCACTGTCTCCTGAGTGCTGGGATTAATGGTTTGGGCCACCATCGCCCGGCAAACCCATGCAGATCTTAAGAAATGAAATTTAAGGAAACTCAAAAAACTATGGCCAAGTCAGGTGTGGTGGCTCATACCTATAGTTCCCAACACTTTAAAGGCAGAGAGGCTGGAGGCTCACTCTTCGAAATTAGTTTAGTCTCTTCATCAAATTCCAGATGTTATAGGGAAATCCTGTCTACAAAAAAACCAAACGCCTTTAGTCCATGGGCTCGGGAGTCAGAAGCAGATAAGATTTTTGAGTTCGAGACCAGCCGGGACTACATAGTGAGTTCCAGGGCTACAGAGTAATACCCTACCTTTAAGAAAAGGTAGCAAACCGAAGGAACAAACCCCAAGAAACCCCAACTCTTAGAAGCAGAATTTATAGCCACAAAGCCGGCCTCGCCCGTAGCCCCGCCCCTCCGCCTGCCCCGCCCACTACCTGCCTCTCCGCCTGCGGCCCCGCCCCCCAGCTTGAGAGCTCTAGGCCGCCATTTCCGCGTTTCAAGTCGGACGAGCACGTCCAGGCCTGCCCCGGAGCGCGTAAGTCCTTACGCACGCGCCGCCCACGTCCAGCTTGCGTGAGCGGAGGCGGTCAGTTCCAATAATGCCCCGGAAGGCAGCTAATCAAGAGGAGGCGGCAGGAGAGCCGGGTCCTGGAGAGATGGAGGCCGAGCGGCCGCTGCCGGTGCTGCGCTCGGTGAACTCGCGCGAGCCCTCTCAGGTCATCTTCTGCAACCGCAGCCCGCGCGTCGTGCTCCCCTTGTGGCTCAACTTCGACGGCGAGCCTCAGCCATACCCGACGCTGCCTCCGGGTACCGGCCGCCGCATCCACAGCTACCGAGGTACGAACCGTGCGCTAGGCCGCAGGTGCTGTAACAGGCCCGGTGCGTTCTTTCTAACCCTGAGCACTTTGTTCCTACCCAATGTTTTTACCTGGTCTCTACCTGTGCTTTCGGCCGCGGTGTCCCCAGTTCCCGGTCCGGTTCTGCATCCGAAGTCTTGACTTCGTGGTGACAACCTGGAGGGGCACAAATGTATGAACAGACAAGAGTCAGCCCGTGTCATAATTGCTGCGATAGGAACCGGGCTGAGAGGGTTGTGAAAGTGTGGGCAGAGTGCGGGTGCGTTCTGGTAAGGAGTACGCCACCCAGAAGAAAGTGAGTAGAATTAAGAGCCAGCCGAGGGAGGTGACAGTTGTGGGGGGGTGGGGGGAGATCGCCTACGGGAACTGGAGTCTTGGCCCAAGACTGGTATATATGGGATACTGGGTTGAATTCCTGACCCTGCTGCCTCCACCACTGAATGCCGGGATTTCAGGTTTCTACCGTGTGCGCTTATTAACCGTACCACAGTTAGTGAAGAAAAGTTCCATCAAGGTCCTGCCTAGATGGTTATGAAGAGCAAGTGAAGCTCAGGAGGCCAAGACAGGAGATTGCAGTGAGTTTGATGCCTACCCAGCAAGATTGCATCTTAAACAAAGATAGACTTCGTGTGATGTGGAATTGTAGACCAGGTTTGCGTCTCACTCAGAGAGAGACCCGATTTCCTCTGTCTTCTGAAAACTGGGATTAAAATAAAGACCTTTGTCACTAAGCCCAGCTCCTACTGCTCTTTGCAGAGTTTGGTTCCCAGCACCTGTGTGAAGCAACTCACAAGTTCCTTGTAACTCCAGCTCCAGGGATCTGATGTCCTAAATACCTGCAATCACGTGAAAAAAGGAAACACAATTTTGACCAAGCAAACTGTGGTGGTTTGAATAGGAATGGCCGTCATAGGCGCATGTATTTGAATGCCCAGAGAGTGGCTCTATTTGAAAGAATTAGTGAGATGTGGCCTTGTTGGAGGAAGTCTGTCACTGCTGTGGGCTTTGAGGTTTTAGAAGCCCAAGACAGGCCCAGACTCCCTCTGCCTGCTGCCTGTGGATCTGGATGTAGAACTCTGAGCTTCTTCTCCGCATCATGTCTGTCTGGACGCCAGCATGCTTCCTCCAATGCTGACTATGGACTGAACCTCTGAAACTGTAAGCCAGCCCCAATACTGTAAGAGTTGCTGTGGTCTTGGTGTAGAGCATTGAGACACCACAAACAAAAAACCTGGGGCAGCCTTCTTGCCTCAGCCTCTTGAGTCCTGGGATTTCACATGCGAACAGAACCATTTACTTTTCATACCCCATACATCCAGGGAGGCTCTTGAAGGCATTCTCTCTTGATTGTGGTACATTTAATAGACTCATGCAGTTGAGCATGGTGCTACAAACTTGAAGCAACATGGGAGAACAGGGTGGAGGCAGGATGATTAGGAGTTCAAGCCAATCTGGGCTACATGATACCCTGGTTTAAGAACATACGATAAGATGAAATAAACTAATGCTTCTCAAATTATCTTTATGATATATAGAGGAGAGAAGAAATTTCTTAGATGTTTGTAATGCAGCACTTTTGCTTTTTCAGTGCTAGTGATGGAACCCAGGGCTTTTCATATGGTAGGCAAGCATCTGTCAAGCTCTAGTCTACTTTGTTTCCCTTAAGGGTATGTCTGTGTCATGTATATGATGTGCTTATAGAAGCCAGGCGAGGGTCTCTGATCCCCAGAAACTGTAGTTACAAAGGGTTGTTAGACACTGTGTGGATGCTGGGAACCAAATCTTGGTCCTCTATAATAGAGTGACAAGTGCTCTTAACCATTGAACCATCATCTCCCCAGCCCCTACTTGTTTTGTTTATTTTTTGTTTGAAATAGGCCCTCAGCATGTAGCAGTCTGTCTTTTATACCAAACTTCTAATGTTGGATGAGGAAGAACACAACAAGAATCAATTTCTGTAGTCTACTATTTTACTTGTTAAATTTTGTGTTAGACAAGATTTATCTGTGCCTGATTTTAACTTTTTTTGGAGTGCCGGGGTTGGTTACTGCTAGGAATTGAACCTAGGCCCTCACTCAGGCTAGGAAGGTACTCTACCATTGTGCAGTATTTCCAGTCCTGTGTCTAATTTTATATAAAAAGAATTAAGGCAGGTATGATGGTGCATATCTGTGATGCAAGTGTTAATGAGGCTGAGGCAGTAGGATTACCATGAGTTTGGGACCAGCCTGAGCTACACAATGAGACCCTGTCTCAACAAAGTTTTTCTTGGGTTTGAGCTGGGTTTCTAGTTAGTGATAAAGCACTTCCTGTCAGGTGGGAGGCCTGGGATTCAGTGCCTAGCAAAACAAAACACCCATTAAGTCTTCAAGGAAGTTTGTGTCATGAAAGATTGCTGTATTCTCCCAGGCAGACTTATTTCTAAGGTTTGCCTCCTTTCCTTTGATGCTGAACCTACCCTCTTTCTAAAAGTGAAGGTATAAATCTACACTTCAAGGTGCAGAGATTTTGGCAATTGCAGCAATAATCTAGATGAACTTAGAAATGAGAACTTTTCCATCACCATGAAGATCCTTCCTGCCCCTTCTCACTCAGCCCCTTCCAGAGTCAAGCCCTTGTCTATTTTTCAAGTTAGTTTGTCTGTTCTTACCCACAAGTCTTTCTATGGCCTTTTGGTTGGAGACAGGGATTCCTTTTGTAGCTCTGGCTGTCCTAGAACTCCCTCTGTAGACCAGGCTGGCATCAAACTCACAGAGATCTGCCTGCCTCTGCCTTCCTAGCACTGGGATTAAAGGTGTGTACCACCACCACCAGACCCTTTCTATAGCCTCCTAAAGTCAGTGCCCTACTTTTACATCTCCTGGGCTGGAGACCCAGTGGCCTCTCACATCTTGAAGTATGTGGTGAGATTGCCAGCGCTTCCTTGCCCTAGATGTACTTTCCCACCATGGTTGCAGAGCACAGGCATGGACTTTCTTCTGTCTGTCTTTTTGCAGGCAGTATGTCATCTCTCTTCGTCCTGCTTTCTCATGGGTAAGGGATCATCATTCAGGGGAAATGCTGTTGTCATGCTCCTCTTTTAGAAGGGCTTTGTTAGAACATTAAGCAGAGCAAGAGGCAAGTGTTTCATGTGACGTGGGGTAATAAACAGGTGACTTACTCAGACCAGAGTGACTTCTTAACATTCTTTGCTTGTATTGACAGGTCATCTTTGGCTCTTCAGGGATGCGGGGACTCATGATGGACTTCTGGTTAACCAAACGGAACTGTTTGTGCCATCCCTCAATGTGGATGGACAGCCTATTTTTGCCAACATCACACTGCCAGGTTGATATTCAATCTTAACATTTTTTCTTCTTTTAAAATAGGATCTAGCTTTCTGACCCAGGTTGTCCTGGAACTAAGTAGCTCATACTGACTTTGAATTTAAAGAAATCTTCCTGCCTCAGCTTCTCGAGAGCTGGATTACAGGCCTCAGTCACCACATGAGCTCAGTCTTTGAAAAAGGTATGGGTGAGCATTGTAATGAGAAGATAGGTCATTGAAGTGGGATGGAGGTAGGCAGGGTATCTAGCCTTTTTGGGTGTGGGGGTTGATTTTTCGAGACAGGGTTTGTATTGTTTTGGAGCCTGTCCTAGACCTAGCTTGATAGACCAGGCTGGCCTTGAACTCACAGAGATTCACCTGCCTCTGCCTCCCAAGTGCTGAGACGAAAGGCTTGTGCCACCCATGCCTGGAATGACAGGGTGTCTCTGTTTAACAGTCTTGGATGTCCTGGAACTCGCTTTGTAAGCCAGGCTGGCCTCAAACTTACAGATTTGCTTGCCTTTGCCTCCCAAGTGCTGGGATCAAACACACCACCACACCTGGCTGCTATCTATAGCCTTTTTATGTTATCCTCTACCATGGATGAAATTATTTCTCTGTCCTGTGTTGAATAAAGATGTTTTTCAGAGGCACTTTGAGCTCCTAAGAAGTTGGCTAAATCAAGGTGTCTCCTTGTAGGATTGTGACACCCTTTGTTTCCTTGGTCTTATAACAGATTTGTGCCCTGGAATCCCAGAACAAAGGGAGAGTAAGCTAGAGCCCTGTGATCCCAGCTACTCAGGAGGCTTGGGCAAGGGGATCACAAGTTCAAGACTAGCCTACAGAGCAAATTTAAGGCCAGTCTGAACGACTTAATGAGACCCTGTCTCTAAGTGGAAAGTAAAAAGAATGCTGGGGCTGGGTATGGTGGTCATGCCCTTACTCCCAGCATTTGGGAGGCAGATAGAGCTCAGTTCTAGCCAACCTGGCCTACACAAGAGAGACCCAGGACAGCTAGAGCTAGATGGTAAAATCCTTACTCAGGGCAAGTATCAAACAAACAAACAAAAGTATAATCAGAAAAGGGACTTGAGTTAAAGAGTTAAATTTTGCCATATATGGCAGTGAGTCCCCTGGTGACTTTATTTTATTTGAGAGGATCTCATGTTTACCAGGCTGCTGACCTCAAGCTCAGGATGAGGATGACCTTGAACCCCTAATATTTCTGCTGAATTACAGGCATATACTACCATGCCTCATTTTATGTGACAGTGGGGATTAAACTTAGAGATTTGTGCCCTCTTCCAGCTGAGCTAGATCTCCTATTAGTCTGTTGTGAGTGTGCTTGTGCAGGGTTATCACACATTATGGGTGTAGAAGGCAGGGGTCAACCTCAGATGTTATTCCTCCAGTTGCCTACCTTAATTTTTGAGACAGGGACTTTGCGTGTCCTGGGATTCACTGGTTAGGCTAGAGATGCTGACCAGGGAGCCCCAGGGATCCACCTTTCTGCTGCCCCAGCACTGGAATTGTAAGCATGTGCCACCACCATTCCTGGCTTTTACTGGCTTTTTGCTTGCAGGCCTGTCTCCCTGGCCTCCCTGGCCTCCCCACCCTGTTTTTCCCCCTGAGGCAATGTTTGACTATAGCCACAGCCATCCTGGTACTTACAGAGATCCACCTGTGTCTACCTCCTGAGTGGTTGGATTACAGGTGTATACTTGCTCTGTGGAGAAAGGCTTTGGTTCTGTATCTGTGGCGGAGCTGAAACTCTATATGCAGAGCAAACTTCCACCATTTTTTTTTCTGTCTGTTTCTCTGGAGTGCTAGGATTATAGGCTTGTACCGTCATGCCTAATTTATTATGTTATTTTAATTTTGTTTATTTTATTTGAGACAAGGTCTCACTTTAATTACCCTGGCTCACCTGGGACTTATATATTTTGTAGAGCAGGCTAGCTTTGAATTTAGAGAGATCTTGCCCCAGGCTCCTGAGTGCTGTAGTTACATGTATGAGCCACTCTGTCCTACCCTCCTGTGAGTTCAAATAGCAGTGGTTCCCCTACACCAAGTACATACTGTCTTGGTCATCTGTTGCCATGTGAGACTCACTCCCAAACTAACAAGACCATTCATTATATTTGTAAACTCTCCAGTCTGGCTGATTATTTTGCTTACTGTTAGGACCTGATGCAGCGGTCTCCTGTAGATAGTTGCCTAAAGCTGGGCCTCTTAAATGACATTTTGAGACCTTGTCTCTTTTCAGCAGGGTAACCCAGAGCTCCTAGGAATGGACAAACAGATATTGCTGGTCCTGCTTAAGACTTAGGCCCTGAGTTACCAGGGTCACTTCACATTTGGTTAGTTGAAAAAAAGCTCAGGCCCAGGCCACTTTCATGAGCCAGTTGTGAGTGCTGTGAGACCCGAAGTGACCCCATCACACGTGTTCCACTTTTTAGTTTACCTTACAGTGCGATTCACAAGGTAAATGTAATTGTTGGTTGGTTTCCTGTCCTTGCAGTTTATACCCTGAAAGAGCGGTGCCTGCAGGTTGTACGAAGCCTGGTCAAGCCTGAGAACTACAGGCAGCTGGACATCGTCAGGTCGCTCTATGAAGATTTGGAAGACCACCCAAATGTGCGGAAGGACATACAGCGGCTGACCCAAGAGCACTTTGAAAATCAGCCCCTGGCAGAGGAGCCTGAGGGAGTCCATTGAGATTAGTGGTCCTGAATTCCAGCTTTGATGGTTCTGAGTCTTAATCTGCACATAGGACAGATCACTTTCTTTCCATTTTACAATGTTTCATTCATTCTCGGAGTAAAGTATACTCCATTGTGTAAAAGAAAGTTAACATCGCTGGGCTTTGTGGTGCTTAGGATAAACATCACAAAATGCCACGAGTCTGCCCTTTATAGAAGCACTCATCAGAAGGGTTTTCAGTTTGCTTCCTTTCTGTGTAAGGGTGTTTGTATAAGCTCTCCAGCCGGGGTTGCACTGCACCCTTTAATTTGGAAAATGCAGTAGCACTTGAACAGTGGGCACCCGCCTCCTGCTTCGGGAAGGCTGAGAAGGCCCCACCCAGGCAGGGATGGATGTTTTGAGGCCCAGTGCCTAATGTGCCAGGAGTCTTCAGCCTGGAATGTTGGATGAACAGACCATCGGCTGCATGATGGAAGACTTTGGAGGGTCTGTCTTCTTGTCTGAGAAAGGCCTTAAGGGTACAAGTAAAGGAGCAGCTTAGTGTCCTGTGTTTAGAAAGAACCTACCCCCCCCCCCACCACCACCCTTCAGGCAGGGTATTTCTGTGTGACTTTAGAGCCTGTCCTGGAACTAGCTCTTGTAGACCAGGCTGGTCTCGAACTCACAGAGATCCACCTGCCTCTGCCTCCCTAGTGCTGGGATTAAAGGCGTGCAGCACCACTGCCCAGCTGAAAGAACGTTTTCTAATTTTCCATGTCTCAGCACTTTCTACCTTTTTGTTGTTGTTTTTATTTTGAGACAGTGTTTCTTGTAGCCTAGGCTAGCCTCAGTCACTCAGTAGGTGGTACTAGTTTTGAACTTAGGAGCACATGTGTGCACCATGGCCTGCTCTGCCCTTCTGTCATTTTGAGACAGTCAGGGTCTCATACTGAAGCCCTGTGTGGCCTTGAAGTCGTCCATTCTGGCACTCTTCTTTTTGAAGCAGATGAGCTTTTCATAGTCACTGTCACAAGTGTTTTGTGACTTGACATCTACACAGACAGAAAAGAATAGTCCTGTGTTTAATCTGTCTGTGAGTAAGCTGCTGCCAGGAATGGGAATTTCTGTTGCTTTCTGTTAACTCCTGGCATTCCAGTTGGGCTCTGTATATCTGTTAGCAGGGCCTGGTCACACTTTTGATTTGAGGGTCAGGAGTGGGCAGGGAGAGGGAGACTGTTTTGAAGCTCCACTCAGCTACACCTTCCCAACAGTGGGTCACAAAGTGACACAAAGCACACAGTAGTTTTATATGGATGGTCACATCCTTTGTTACATACTCAAATATTCATATTCATTACTTCTGTCAGACATTTTTGTAAAACATAATTTTTGTTTTTAATTCCTCTAGTAGATAAAAGTTAGAGAAGGTTAGGTATGAATGCACACCAGAAAACAGTCAACTGGAAGGAAGAGAAAAATTGTGCACTCAGCTTCATGTAACCACTGTAAAGGATGCTCTCTTTGTAGGGTGTAGTTTGGTTGAAGCAGTTTGTCATAGCTAAGATCACAGGGTATGTACAGGTTTTTTTTTTTTTTTTTTTTTTTTTTTTTTTTTTTTTTTTTTTTAAGCAGGGTTTCTTTGTGCAGTCCTGGCTGTCCTGGCACTTGATTTATAGGCCAGGCTAGCCTGGAATTCAGAGATCACCCATCACCTAAGGTGCTGGGATTAAAGGCATATGTGCATTAATTAGCATGCCTGGCCTTCATTTCACTCCCTGGTCCCTGTGTTACTGTGAACACCAGTGCTGTGCTCTTCCTTTGAAGATGACTGTTGGTGTGTTTGTCAGCATCCTGGTCTACTCCAGTGCAGTGTGATGCTCTAAGATCAGCAAAGTGAATGTTTCCCACCACCCTTTCTGTGTCTCTCCTCAGCCCACAGCATTCTGTGAGCCAGTGTACAGGGTGCTTAACCTATGTTTGTTTGTCTTGTTAAGCTGGAAGCTTGAACACTGTTCTCTGTGTTGACCGAGTGTGGAGACCTATGGTATCCTGTAAATGTGTTCTTCAGACTTGGATGTTTTCTATCTTGAATTTTCTGAAAAAGCTGACCTTTAGTACAATAAACGGTGCTAAGTAAAGAAGCAGATGTGTTTCTTTGACAGGGTTCTTCCTGTGGGGGCTGAGATGTCTACTGAATGGTGAGGGATGGGGCAAGAAGCAAGGCCTCAGTTTCCTTTACAGTCTCATTTTCCAGCCTTAGGTCCTTTTGTTTTTGTTTTCTTTAATATTGATTATTCTAGCTTCATTTCCCTTATAAAGATGAAGTGTCTGCAAAAGCATTTAAACACTGAGGATGGTGAAATACTCAGGTAGGTGTGGTGGCCTACTCTTGTGATCCCAGAAGTCGAAGTGGAGCAATTGGATCAGGAGGTGGAGGACACCCTCTGTCAGAGAGTCCAGGCTAAGCTGAGTTTGGTTTTTTTTGTTTTGTTTTGATTTTGGAACAGTGTTAATTTGCATCCCTAGCTGTCCTGGAACTCAGTCTGTAGACCAGGTTGGCCTCAAACTCAACAGAGATCTGACTTACCTATCATGCCAGAGGACCTGGGTTTGATCCCCAGCACCACACACACACACACTGAGTACTGTAATAAAGCAGGCTGAGCACATTGGTAAGCATCTCTCCTCCACAATTTCTGTTTCAGTTCCTGCCTCCAGGATCCTGCTCTACCTTCTTTCATTGTGATGTGGTTCTGTAAGCTGAAATAATAAATCTGTTCCTCCCCAGGTCGCTTTTGGCTGTGGTATTTATTAGCAATAGAAACCCTAAGACTAAGACAGCAGAGCAGAGAAAAATTAGATGAGGCTTAAGATGGTCATTAAAAAAGACTGAGCAATAGCACTGGATTATTAAAAAAAAAAAAAAAAAAAAAAAAAAAAAAAAAAAGCTAAAACTAATTCCTAAATTAGGAGTCAATCCTCAGCAGCATATAGGTACTTATTAAGTGGAAGGCAGGAAACTTCCAAGTAGGAAAAGTTAAGACAGGCCTGGAAGCTGACATAGATGTTTCTAAGATCAGATCCCACACTCGAGGCAGAGGCAGGCAGATCTCTGTGAGTTCAAGACCACTATAGAGCAAGTTTCATGACAGTCAAGGCTGCACAGAGAAACACTGTCAGGGAAAAAAAATGTTTAGATTACTCAGGCCCGGTGAAGCCATAGGGACCACTTTATGGTAAGTGCAGGAGAGATTTATCTGGGAGGGAATGCCCCTCAATAGCTCACATGCAAGGGAGGAGCATTCTTTAGTATAGCAGGGTCCTGGCTTTTAATTTTTTTTAAGGTGTGTGTGTGTGTGTAGCTCCTGGGGTTTGAGCCCACGGGCTTGGTATTGCTAGGCAAGTGCTGATGTGGCAAATGGGCTACAGTCTTAGCCTTCCTTGCCTTACTTCATTTTGAGGCAGGATCTTGCAGAGTTTCCCTGATGGTTTCAAGCTTTCAATCCTGTCTCAGCCTTCCAGGAACCTGGGACTGCAGGTGTGTTCTGTCAAGCCAAGCCTGGGGTGCATGTTTGTCAGTCCCAATTCTTCAACTTTAAATACGCAATTTTGTTTGTTTTAGTTTTGAGTTAACATTAGAATATCAGTTTTGTCAATTTTGGTTTTTTTCTATTCCACATGAATTGTTTGGTGTTCTACCTGCATGTACGTCTGTGTGAGAGTGTTGGACCCTGAACTGGAGTTACAGACAGTTGTGAGCTTCCTTGTGGGTGCTGAGGACTGACCTCTGAGTCATCTGTCCTGTCACCCCCTCTCTTTAGACACTGGTGAACTGTGAAAGCTTTGATCAAAAGCCACATGTATATACTAGTCCATAAAGTTTTACTTGGATTGGGAAGGTGCACACGTTTTGTGCCTGAATGAGCTGTGAAAAGGACCCATGGGCATCATGCTTGACAGACTGGAGAGTATGCAGTGACATAATCTTCCTGGAGAGGGATGGGTAGGACCTATCAAAAAGTGAGATGGGCTCTCTTTTACTCCACAAAACCTAGTTATGGGAACTTAGGAATGATACTGATCACTAGAATACTTGCCTAGCATGCCAAAGGCCTGGCCTTGATCTCTAGTGTGGCAGAGAAATAAGATTTAAAACAATGAACTAAAGATTAGCATGGTGCCACATGCCTTTCATCCCATCACCACATGCCAGGCAGGCTTCTGAATTCCAGGACAGCCTGGTCTATTGGGTAAGTGCCAGGACAACAAGGATGACATAGAGAAACTGTCTCAAGAAGCAAATAAATTAAAATGAACTTAAGTTTTTCTATTTTATTTTGTGTAGAAGTATTTTGAATATGTGTATATATGTGTATCATATGCGTGCCTAGTGCCCAAGGATGACAGAAGAGGGCATCAGATTCCTTGGAACTGGAGATAGAAATGATTGTGAGCTGCCATGTAGGTTGTTAGAAACTGCGGCAGTAAGGGCTCTTCTTAACCACCACGCTAGTTCTCCAGCCCCAGCTCCCCAATTAGGAACTTTTTTTTATTGACATGAATACTTTGTTATTGCTTTTATTATTGTTATTATTATTATTGGGTTTTTTGTTTATTTTGATTTTTGTTTTTTTGGTCTTCTTTAGACAGGTTTCTCCGTCTAAACGTTCCTGGCTGTCCCAGAACTCCCTCTGTAAACTAGGCTGGCCTCGAACTCACAAGAGATTCACCTGCCTCTGCCTTGGAAGTGCTAGGAAGGCACAGCCATCAACACCCAGCTTACTTTTCAATTAAAAACTATTTTTTAAAGATGTGATCTCATTTTGTAGATCAAATTGGCCTGCCCTGAAACTCCGTGTGTGTTTTGAGACTAGCCTTGAACTTGTGTGACAGTTAACCAGCCTCAACCACCTGAGAATGATGACCCGTGTGTGACACCATGCTCTGCATTTATTGCCAAATTGTTTTATCACGTTTTGTAATTCATTCCTTCTCCCAACAATGAAGACAAAAATCTCTGGATTTATCCTTCTATTGTTTGTTTTTAGAGGCAGGGTTTCTCTGGGTTGTTTTGGAGCCTGTCCTGGAACTTGATGTGTAAACCAGGATGACCTTGAACCCACAGAGATCCACTTGCCTCTGCCTCCACTGGGATTAAAGGCGTGCGCCACTAATGCCCAGCAAAAAAAATCTCTGGATTCTCTTCACTTAAGCCTCACCAACACCTTTTAGGTGAATGCATTCCAGGTTGCCAAGGAGGTAGAGTTGGCCAGAGCCTCAGGGACTGCCTCGGTCTAGGGGTCGGGTGGCATCTGCTACCGAATGCAGCCACTAGACGGCGCTGGCTTGTTCGTTCTCGGCCGTGGGCTGGCTGGAGCGTGCTGCCGCACTTGGTCACTTGGGGGCGCTCGCTCGCCTGCCTGCCCAGAGCGGCTGTGCGGGCAGCGCCTCCCCTCACTAGTGAAGCCCTGGCCCTCCGCCGTGGGTCAGTCGTCGCGGGCTCGGTTGCCGCGTAGACACCATGGCTTGCTACATCTACCAGCTGCCGTCCTGGGTGCTGGATGACTTGTGCCGCAACATCGACACGCTCAGCGAATGGGACTGGATGCAGTTCGGTGAGTGCGATACCGCCTACTTTCGGCCGGGACCCGCGATCAGATTCCGCGCCCGAGGCCGGGGGATACCTGTTTAGGACATTGCTGTCTATGAGTTTGCCCAAAGCCTGGGCTGGCTAAATGGAAGGGTGGGTGGAATTCGAACTCAGGCTTCTGGGTGACGCCCACTGTAGCCGCTTGGAGTGTTTTTCCTGTTTGTGTCTTGATCGCCGAGCTGTAGCCTCCAGGGACAGGTTGCCTGCAGCTGTGCTGCTGCCCGGCTGTTCCAGTTTTATCACTTTGCAACTTGTGGTATCTGGGGCCTCGCTCTTAACTTCCCTGAAACTTGCCTTGATCTATAAACTGCAGGTGACAATTATAGCCTCGTTATACAGTTATGAGAATAAAAGTAGTGTCAAGAAGGCTCCTTCCTACCCTAGTGTTGTCATTCCCTGGGCTATTTTCCATTCTTTCTTACTGTTTTGAGACAGTGTGTAGCCCTGACTGTCCTGGAACTTGTTAATGTAGATCCATCTGACTCTCCTTCCAAATGCTGGGATTAAAGGTGTGCACCCCCGTGTTTGACTATCTGTATGTCTGTCTAGTTATTTATTTATTGCAGTGAGGGAACTTATCCTAGGGACTTGTGCCTGCTAGGAAAGCAAGCTACCACTGAACCATATCCAAGGTGATTGTTTTGTTCTTTTGAGATTGGATGTTTTCCTTACGTAGCCCAGGTTGTCTTAGAACTTGTCGTCCTCTTTTCTCAGCCTCCAGAGTGTGGGATTACAGATTTGAACCATCATGCCTTGATGTTTTTTTCCCCCTCTTCTGTATTATTTTTTAATAGGGACTCATGTAACCCAGGCTAGCCTGAAGCTTGCTATGTAGACAAGGATGCCCTTGAACTTCTATCCTCCCATTTCCACTTTGGAATTCTGGGATTACAGACTTGGTTTATGTGATGCTGGAGATGAAACCCAATAAAGCGCTACACCAACTGAGCGACCCCCCCCCCTTATTCTTGTAGGTCAAAAGGACATGGTTAACAGTTGTCATTCTTAGTTTTACAGTTTAAGTCAATGTAACTTGTCACTTAATTTCTCTCTCTCTCTCTCTCTCTCTCTCTCTCTCTCTGTGTGTGTGTGTGTGTGTGTGTGTGTGTGTGTGTGTTTGAGACAGGGTTTCTCTGTAGGTTTGGAGACTGTTCTGGAACTGTCTTTGAAGACCAGGCTGGCCTCGAACTCACAGAGATCCACCTGCCATTACTTAATTTCTTGAAAGAATGTGTGTGTGTGTTCCATTGTTATTATTGTTTGCTTTTTATTTTTTTAAGACATGATCTCATGTAGCCCAGGGTGGCCTAGAACTCATTACATAGCTAAGAAGGACCTTGAATTTCTGGTTTTCCTACTGACACTTCTGGAGTGCTGGGATTATGGGAATGTGCCACCATGCCTGACTTTAGCAATACATTTTTATTGATTTATTTATTTGTTTTGCATTATTGGAGGCTGGCAGGATTGCTCAATGGGTAAAGGCTCTCAATATCAAGGCTATGGACTGAGTTCAATCCCAGGGACCTACATAAAAGTGGACAAGGAGAACCAGCCCCACAAAGTTGTCCTGAGACCTCCACACATGAGCTGTGGCGTGTACACTCTCACAAGTCATGCTCAGTCATACTCAGGGTGGTGACACCCCAGGAGTGACACTTAAAACATGTTTCTTTTTATGTATATTGTTGAATCAAAAGGTCTGTGAGTCCTAAAATTAAAAAAAATAGTTTTACATTTTGTTATGTGTGGTATAGTACACACCTATAAAGCCACACTGGAGACATGGAGGCCTGGGGGGTATCTGGTCAGGTGCAGATATATAGGGAATTTGAAGATAGCTGGGCTAAGTGACAGAAGTCAAACAACAACAGAACAAAACTAGCATTTGCCAATTTTTTACATTATAAAGCATAGCACTAAATTAAAAAGAGTATATAGTATATAGGTATGCTTGGCACAAAGATAAAGTGAATATGTATGTGTTGTCCCTCTAGTTTGAACATATAATATGCATATTAGGGTTAAGGTGTCCCTATGTGGTAGAACACTCTTCTAGCATGTGGGAGGCCCTGGGATCTGTCCCTAGCCCTGCAAATGAAAAAGAAAATAAGAAAAAAGAAAAGAAATCATAACTATTTAAGGTAGTGGTCCTCAGCTTGGCATTTTTTCCCCATAAATAACAGTTGCCAGTACTTAGAGACATACCTGTTGGCGCACCTTGGTAGATGCAGTGGGTGAACATCAGGGCTACTGTTAAAACACCCACAGGGCAGACCCTCAGCACAAAGCACAGCTGCTCCCAAGAGTCTTTGGTGATGGGGTTCAGGGACCCTTTAACCCAGGTAGAAAGGAGGTTGATGTGCAAAGAAAAGAGAGAAAAGAAAGAAAGAAAATACTGTAGGAGTGGAGAACAGAAAGATGAGCCCCAGTTCTGCACAGGGATGAGCATTCCTACTTCTGAGAGCCCAGTAACACCAGTTGCTGCTCATGTTTGCTAGCTTCTTAACCTGGCAGCCCCACAGTGCTCAGGACTGGGCCTTGTTTCATGTACATTGGTGTTTTGCCTGCATGCATATCTTTGTGCGGGTGTCAGATCCCTTGGAACTGGAATTACAGACAGTTGTGACTGCCATGTGAATTCTGGGAATTGAATTTGGGTCCTCTGGAAGGGTAGCCAGTGCTCTTAACTGCTGGGCCATCTCTCCAGTGTCCTGTACTACCTCCCAGCCTGCTTTTTTTTTTTTTTTTCTGTTAAAATATATCCATAGGCATTTCCCCACAGTGATCCTCTGTGTAGCTCACACTGACCTCAACCTGGTGATCCTCCTGCTCAGCATCTCTAAAGCGGGATTACAGCACACCTGGCAGTGTATTCTTTGGATTTTCTCTTGAATGTGCATTTTCATTCTGCATCACTCCAGGGGAACTGGTGTTGTAACATTTGGGATGAAGGGAAGTGGCTCTCTTCTCTTGTGGCCATCAGCCTTAGTCTCAGGGTGCCAGTGAGGATGTCTGTTACCACCTGATTGTCCAGGGGACTCTGTGACCCAATATTAGGTGCCCTATGCTGACTTGAAATATTCCCTGGGCAGTGACTAGCTGTGTGTGTTGGGGTGGGGGAGTCTCTAATTTTTTTTCTATTCCATCCCAGCCCTGAACTTCCCAGAGCAGATACCTTCTGCTCTTAGATACCTTCTATTCTTAGAATCTTAGGATATTAGTGTTAGAGGCACACTTATGGCTTATGACTTTAAAAAAACTTTATTAAGATATAATTATGGGCTGGGTGATGGTGGCACACACTTTTAAATCCAGGCACTTGGGAGACAGAGGCAGGCAGATCTCTGCAAGTTCAAGGCCAGCCTGGTCTACAGAGTGAGTTGTAGGACAGCCAAGGCTATACAGAGAAATTCTGTCTTGAAAAACCAAAAAATTAAAAAATAAATAAATAAAAATATACAATCCATGAGGTTGAGGTGTGGCTCAATGGTAGTGTGTGCTTACCTTGTCTAAGACCCTGGATTCAACTACTGGAATGAAATATTAGAGGAGGGGGAGAAAGGGAGGAGGGGAAGGAAGAGGAGGGAGGTGTATTATGCTGGCACAGATGTGTAATTGGAACATTTAGGGAGTAGAGGCAGGAGGATCAGGAGTTCAAGGTCAGTCTCCACTATGTCATGAATTACAGATCAGACTGGGTTACCTGAGGGTCTGCCTCAAAAAGGCAAAAAACAAGCAGACAAGCAAGCAAATGATACAACAAGCAAACAAACAAAAACACAAACAAGAAACCCAAAATCATATAATCATATAATGCACATATTTAAAGAGCACCTTTGTGGCACTTGGTACAATCAGAGTTGTGGTTTTATTGTTATTACTCCAAAATGGAGCCTTGTTCTCCTTAAGTGCCATGTGTCACCCCTCTGTCCTCATTCCCGCAGCTCTGGTATTTCCTTTTGTAGCATTCTGTGTGAGTGGGACCATCCAGTGTTCAGAGCGCTTCACAATTGGCTCCATGTTGTTGTAAACATGAGTTCTGCATTGCCTTCCTTCTCTTTTCTCCTGTCCCCTTCTGGTGCATCTCTTACACCCCTCCTGTTTCTCCATTTACTCTCCTATCCTCCTCCTCTTTTGTGCTCTGTCTCTCTCCGTGTGTCTCTCTCTGCTTCCATCTCCCTTGGTATACACACACAGGCATGAGTGCCTTCTGTACTGCACGTTAGAGGGACACACTGCCAGGTGCTTTGCAGAGGGACTGCCCTGGCTCACATCCCACTGTCCACATGGGAGGGCTGCTGTTCATCTTGTCAAAGCCCGGCCTTGTCCCTCTTTTCGGCTCTTGCTTATTGGCCATGTGCACACCCTTTTCGGAGAACTGCTCTGCCTTTGCAAGTCCTGGCGATGACAGAATCACCCGCAGGCCTCACTGACTGAGGACATCAAGGACATTACCCAGCATGCCTGCCAGCTCTGCCCCTCACCTCCAGCTCCTGTACCTCACTCCACTCCCTGCCTCAGCCTCACTGGCCTCCTTTTTGCATCTGCTATTTCCTCTGCCTGAGTTACTCTTCCTCCTGCCTGGCTTTGCAGTCTGTACTAGTTTCCTCTTGTTGCTGTAACAAATAATCACAAACTGAGTGGGGGCTTCAAGCAGGACAGACTTCTGACCTCAAACAGCTGGAAGCCATCCCCTTGGCCTGTGGCCCCTCCCTCCACCATCAAGGCAGCTGAGTGGAATCTTCGGACCTCTCATCTGTGTTTCTCTTGCCTCCCTATTTTAATTCTCCCCTGCCCACCCCATCAGGGTCTCAAAATCACCGAACCCAGCTTTTGCCCTCCTTTTAGAAGACTCTGGTAGTAACAGGGCTGATTCAGGCAGTCTGGGAAGGTTGCCTTCCCTCTACATTCTTACCTAGTCCCCTTCACACAGTCCCTTTGGCCTCCTAAAAGACAATATATTTAAGGGTCTTGGGGTGTAGGAACCAGATGCTTTTGGGGTAGATATTGGTCTGTTTGCAATAGTTCTGCTTCTTGGAGGGACCCATCTGCCCCTGCCCCAACTTCTCAGCCCATCACAGGTTTCACCTTGCTTCCCCTGAGCATGCTTACCATTCCCTTATTCCTGCTTTGACTAGTCTCTCTCTAGCACATCTGCCCTGTGAGTGAGGACTGTTCCGCATCTTTCACTGTGTCTCTGGAGTCAAGGACATTGCTGGGCAAGTGGGCAGGTGCTCAGCGCCAACCCCAGAGAATGATGCATGGGGAGCCTCACCCTGAGGCTGCTCTGAGCCCAAGACTGGGCCTGCCTTTAGGGTCAGGGTCGCTGGGTCCAGAGCTGGCTATGCAGATGCCAGCTACTCTCAAAACTCTGGTTTTCCATGTCCCAAAGGAGGAAGAGCTTGGATGATTGTCCCTCTACTCTTAAGTCTTGGCTGCTGAGTCATTGTAGAGAAAGGCGATCTTGAGTTGTGGCCCTGAGAGGGAGGGTGTGGGGTGTGGGAAGATCTAAAGTGATTTAGGAAACCCACAGCCACAGAACACACACAGGGATCTAACCCAGTTGGTAGATTGTCCCTTGATGGTTTCTCTGTACTCACAGCTGCGCTCCTTTGCTCCTGGGAAAGAGCGTTGTAGTGTCTGCCTGAATCTGTGTCAATGGGCTTCTTACAGTTTCATTTACTTGCGAGTGTGCAGAGGGACCCCTGCAGGAGCCCCTTTGCTGGACCACTCTTCATGCTGCCCAGTGTGTCGCAGCCTTTGTGCACTGTGGAGCTGTGTGACTCCAGGCAAGTGACTGTATGTCTCTGAGCCTTTTATCTGTAAGAACACGGCGGAGTTTGGCTACTCAGGAGAGGGCCATTTCAGGAGGCTGGGCTGCCCCTGCTCTGGAGGACTGTTAAGGTTGGGTAGGTTTTCCCAGGATCTGGAAGTCAGCATAGAACAATGGATATAACACATTTATGTCCTGGTGACCGAGGGCCAAGTGTTATCCCAGGTGTCCCAGTATGTAGAGTTCATCTAGTCCTTGCAGCCATCTCTGAGGTTGATGAGAAAACAGGCTCTGGGAGAGGCGACAAGGGCTTCCCTAAATGTACATCGAGGAAGTGCCTGGGAGGATTTGAACAGGGCTGCTCACATGCTGCGTCAATCAACTTTCATCACTATGACAAAACACCCAAAGAGGGAAGGTTTGGCTCACAATTTGAGGGATTTCAATCTTTTGATTCTGCTTTTGCCCATGGCAATGCCTCATGACGTGGAGCTCATGGTCAGGCAAAGACGCTGGACTCCCATAGCCCCTTGAGAGCACATGTGAGTGCTTGAAAGACTCTCCCTGGATCTCATCCGTTAGAGCTCCTATCTCTCCAGGTACCAAACTGGGGACCAAGCTGTTAGCCCAGGGCCCTTTGTGGGACCCCAGAGTGAAGCATTCACACACCACGTGGGGCAAGTGTGGAAGATGGGTTGCTGGAATGCAGCCACTGGTTTCCTTGGTATCCCAGGTAGGAAGATGAGGACAGCTTTGATCAGATTAGTAAGAGCCATAGCCTAGCGAGGTCCTTGGCAGTGACTGAGTCCCCCAACTCTCTGCTTGTCCTGCTTCTGGATGCAGTAATAATGGATCAGTACCTTGAGAGACCCAAGTTTCATGGGATTAAACTCTCCCTTTTAGAAGGCGCCCTGGGAGGAAATTGAAATCCAGGGAGGGTCAAGACTCTGACAGGCCAAGCCCCACCCACTCCTCCACAGCATCCTCACTGGGCTGGCTTTGGCATGACATCACTCCTTCCTCTTTGCCCCTTGTGAACAGTGGGAAGGGGACTCTGGGCTATTGCATCACTTCCTACTGGCTAGGAATCTGGTTTGGAGTTTCCAGTGACTAAAACTGTAATGCTGGAACTTTCCATTCCTACAGGGCACTTCTGGAGGCTTTCTCTGTAGGAGAATGTATTGGCCCTTCCTCATTTTTCTAGAGGGGACTGACAATGTAAGGTCCCTTGTATTTATCTTGGCTCAGATGTCTTCCATGGCCCTAGGGAGTTAAGAGCTTTGTCACTGGCCTTCCTGTCCCCCTGCTCCCTCCACCCCTCACCCCCAGCCCGTAATCCAAACAGAAAAGCTCCATGGAGTTTTGTTCTTTCTAAAGCTCAGTGCTTAACGACTTTGTTTTTTGTTTTTGATTTTTTTGGTGGTGCTAGGGCTGAACCCAGAGCCTGGTTTGTGGGAGGCAAGCATCATATCAACCACAGTCCCCCAAACACTTGACTCTGTGCTTAAATAAATCCCTGCTCTGGGATTTTTGAACTCTTGGCACCAAGGCTTGATTTTGTTATTGTTTGTTTTGGGGTTTTTGTTTTATTTTTGTTTTTTAAGTCAGGGTTTTTCTGTGCAACAGCCTTAGCTTGTTCTAGAACTTGCTTTGTGGATCAGACTGGCCTCAAAATCACAGAAATCCTGCCTATGCTGCCCAAGTGCTGGGATTAAAGACATGCCACCAGCGCCTGGCCAAGGCTTGGTTTTTTAATTCCTCATTTTTGTTCTGTTTTGTTTTGCGGTACTGGGGATGGAGCCTGGGGCCCCTGCACATGCTAGCAGGGATTCTTCTGTTGGTATGCCTCCCCAGGCTATGACATAAGGCTAAATGTTTCCCTTATGTCAATAAATCCAGTGACAGGGCCTGTAATCCTAGCACCTGGGAGGTAGAGGAAGGCAGATCTGTGAGTTCAAGGCCAGCCTGATCTGCATAGTGAGATCCTATCTTTAAAAAGAAAAAAAAAAAAAATGCCTTTTCAGGGCTGGGAATGTAGCTCAGTGGTTTAACATGCATGAGGCCCTGGTTTTAATCCCCAGTTCTACAAAACAAATGAAAAAAAAAAAAAAATCCATCCAAACAAACAAACTTTATGAGCTGGAGAGAAAAGCTCAGAGTGGAGTCATGTGAGGTAAGGCTGGAGGCTCAGGCACCATGGCAATAAAAACAGTGATGACAATAATAAAACTAAGATTTTGAAAAAGAATATAAAACAGGGTCTCATTATGTAGTCCTAGTTAGCCTGGAACTCAGTACGTAGGCCAGGCTGGGCTCAAACTCACAGAAATCCTCCTGCATCTGCCTCCAGAATGCTAGGATTAAAGGTGTTCACCATCAATCTTGGCTTATAGTAATAAAAGTAAAATGTAGCCGTTTATGATGAGCCTAGATCAACTGGGAGAAGGCTTGAACATGAACAAATAAGAGCCGGCACCTGGTGAAGGATGAGAGAGAGTGGCCTAGTGGACTTGGCCAGGGAGGGTGGCATTTTCCATGCAGTGTGTCTTTTCCATGAGAACAACTGTCTATTTTATACCAAACAAATGCAAAGGGAGGCCAGGTGTGTTGGTTCATGCCAGTAATGCTTGCATATGGGAGACAAGGGCAGAAGGATTGGCCGTCAGTCTGGTCTATACAGCGAGACCTTGTTTCAAAAAGAGGGAATACATAGTTTTGCACTATTGCCAACACAGTTCCTTGCAGTTCTGCCCAGTGTGTCACAGCAAAGTGACAACCCCATGGGCTGTGACAGTTCTGTAAGGATGGTGACCATGGGCTCATTTGTTTATTCATCAATCATAGATCTACGAATTTTTCCCACCAGGGTTGAGACTTAGTGAGCCAGTTACTCAGGGAACAACATCAGAGGACATTTGTTGGGGTCGCCCAAGAGTGGGTACCCCTGAGGCTGAGGGTTTCCCTACCTTGTTGTCCTCTCCTGAGCCAGGCAGTTTCTCCATTTGGGGATGTGACAGTGTTGGAGAGAGATGAAACTCCTTGTTTAGATGGAGCGGGCACAGTTCTGCTCCCCACTGAGGCATTTGCTAGGGAAAGGACCATCCCAAGCAAAGAAACTGCTGCTACTCAAGGCTCCCAGGCTCCTGTCCTGTGATCCTTCTTCCTGTTGGGTGCAGTAGCTGTGTTGACACCGGGGAGGAACAGTGGGGTAGGAAGGGCCTCTCCCTTTCAGGTAGCTCCTCCAGCTCTAAGCAGAGCCCTCTCTTGTCTTCCAGCCTCCTATGTGATCACAGACCTGACACAGCTGAGGAAGATCAAATCCATGGAGAGGGTACAGGGTGTGAGCATCACTCGGGAGCTGCTGTGGTGGTGGGCCATGCGACAGGCCACTGTCCAGCAGCTGGTGGACCTCCTGTGTCACCTGGAACTCTACCGAGCTGCCCAGATTGTCCTGAGCTGTGAGTAACCTGTGCCTACGGGGGGGTGGGGGTGGGGGGGAGACTCAGCAAGGGCTGTGTGTCTGTCTGAAAACCTTGTCTGCCCTCTATCAGTACAAGGGATGAAACCAGCTCCGGTGAGATGAGCTCTCTACCACTGAGCTGCATGCACCCTTGCCCTAGGACCCTTCTTTTCCCCAAGTTAAAATTCACACACCAAATCATTTACTTATCAGGTGTTATCTGCAGCCCTGCTGTGTACCCTACTTGGTACTGGGTTTATCGGAAGACATGGTGACTAGGCAGAGACCTAAAACTTTTTATTTTTTGTAATTTACAAACTATTGGAGCTGGGTGGTGGTGGCACATGCTTTTAATCCCAGCACTCGAGAGACAGACGCAGGTGTATCACCTCAGTTGAGGCCAGTCTGGTCCTCAGAGTGAGTTCCAAGACAGCCAGGGCTACACAGAGAAATGCTGTCTCAAAATAAACAAAACGAAACGAAACGAAACCCCAACAAAATGGAGGTCAAGAAGATGGCTCAGTGGGTAATGGCATGTGTTGCCCAGGCTCATGGCCTGGGTCTGACCTCTGGGGCCCACAGTGAAAGGAGGGACTCCCAAAAGTTGTCCTCTGACTCTCCATGTGTGTTGTAGCAGCTGTGCCTCTCCCTACAAACACACAGAAAAAAATAAATTTAAAAAATTTAAATACTGCCTGGGGAGCCAGGTAGGTGGCTCCTGATCCCCAGATCAAGAGATGAAGTGATGGAGGAGGGGAGCCTCCTAGGAGTGTGGCCAGGGATGGCCGGTCCCCGGAGATGGCTGTGGGTCAGAGAGCCCCGGGGAAAGATGGGGCTGGGGCTGGGGGTGTAGCTCCGGGGTAGGGCACTTGCCTAGAGGTGCCAGGCTCTGAGCTCCAACACCAACACTACAAAAAAGAAAAGCGATGGAGTATCTGAGACCTGGAAAGTCCCCACCTTGGCTTTGAAGTTGACCTAAGTGGGGACCGGAATGGCTGCCTGCCGCACCAGAGACCCTGATGCAGCACTTGCCTAGATGACCTGACCAGAAGCCTTCTTTTAGAGAAGGATGGGGGTTAGAGCTCCAGCCTCAGAGCTGCAGCTCATGTGGGCTTTCAGGGCCACCCCGGGACTGGGTCTACCCTTCAGCTGCCAGGATCCAGGGTTTTCACACTTGATGACTTTCCCTTTGGAGCTTAAAAAGGAGGTGTCTGTTCACAGGAGAGAGTCTAGCCAAGCTTGCTTCTGCATTTCCAGAAATTGTCCCGTAAACCAAGCCCCCGCCTGTTGGCCATGGCTTCTCCCAGACTCTGACTCTGTTCTGTTTGTACTTCCCTACCCAGTATCCTTCCATGTCCACCTTCCCTCAGACTGGACAGGGGAGTCTGCTTGGCTCACAGCCCCTTAGAACGTGCTGGAACCTATCCTGTCCTTTCCTGAGCTGTGCCAGACCACTATTCCTCTTCTCCTTTCCTGAGGAACAGCCAGGGAGGCCTGGGGCAAGCCATAGCTGAGTGAGTACAGGCCTGGCCCTGCTACAGCCCTGGGAGACCCCTCTCCTTTCAGGGTACAGCACGAGCCTGGATGCCAAGCAGAGCCCTCTCTGGGATTCTTGGAGCCGTGGTCCTCTTGATCACTGGAACCAACAGGCATTTCATTTGATCATGTGATCAGCCACCGATGATTGTGATCTTAATCTCTGTATTCTTAGAAAACTGAAACGTGAAAGATGCTGAGAAATGATAATGTTTAATATGGTGCGATGGTAAATATCTGTAATCCATTCTTTGGAAGGTAGAGGTAGGAAGATCAAGAATTCAAAGCCAGCTTTGGTCACATAACGAGTTCAGGGCTAGCTTGGGCTACATGCGGGAGGGTTCCCAGAAGTAGGAGGAGCTGCCAGCTCCTATGTGGTCGCAGTGGGTTTGCTGAAGATTCACTTTGGGGAGGCAGTTGGCCAGGCCAGGCAAAACCCTGAGACTAACAGTGGTGTCCCATCCAGATGTATGGTAGCTGAGAAGGAGCCCCAGAGGTTGAGAAGCTGTGCCTCCTGCCATATCCTGTGGTCACTGATGGCAGAGATCATTTGACTAATACAGGAAAAATCTTTTCCATTTGAGGTCTACAAAGACTGTAGCACCAGATTTAAAGCAATACATTCATGTCAGGTGCAGTGGTGCCCACTTTTAATTCCAGAACCAGGGAGGCCGAGACAGAATGGCTATGTGGCTTGAGGTCTCAAGGTCCAAGATCCACCAGTCTCACTGGATCCAGGGCCCACTACTCCACTCTCCCACAGAAGTTGAGGGAGGTCTCTGGGCCCAGAGGAAGCACCACTTCCTGGCATTTGAGCTTAGAGCCTTTCTCTGACCAGGTCCGCCCTGTTCTGCCTTTTACTCCCCCCCCACACACCCCCAAACATACTTCTGTTTTCCTTAGTCCTGCTGGCTGAAGCCAATCAAGGCTGATCCCCACTCCCCTGTCCCCTGGCTTTCCTTATGAGGTTCTGGCTATGTGCTCACCACTGTGTCAAGTCTCCAGGCAACACACTTCCCCTTTCTGATTCTTGCTGTGTTTCATTAGAGAGAAAAAAGTGGCCTGCCCTTTCTGGAGGTGAACACCAAGGGTGTGTGTGTGTGGGGGGGGGGGCACTTAGAGTCCCTTTTCCTAACCATGATATTTAATCTTATTTTGTTTAATTATTAATTTGCCCAGCTGCTGTTAACTTGAAAAATTGACTTTTGCTTGAATGAACTTAGAACCTCATACATGCTAGACAACTGTCTTATAAGTAAACCACATCCTTGAATGTGTGTGTGTGATTGTGTGTGTGTGTGTGTGTGTGTGTGTGTGAGTGTGTATGGGGAGGTTCTTTTTGTGTTGACTGGCTAGCATGGAACTCACTATATAGATAAGGCTGGCCTTGAACTCACAGATTCACCTGCCTCTGCTGGGATAAAAGGCGCATGTTGCTATGTTTGGCTCTGCACATTTCTTTCTCTCACTCATCTCTTTTTTAAGATTTTTTATGTGTATGAGTTTCCTCCTGCATTTATATATGTGCACCACCTGTGTGCAGTATAGTTTGGAAGAGGGCATCAGAACCCCTGGAACTGGAGTTGGGGATAGCTGTGAGCCACTATGTAGGTGCTGAGGATCAAACGCTGTCCTCTTCAAGAACAGCTAGTGCTCTTAACTGCTGAGCCCTCTCCAGCCCCCTAAACATCCCCTTCCCAGACAGGCTTTCTCTGTGTAACAGCCCTGGCTGGCCTAGAATTCACCCTGTAGACTAGGCTGGCTTCAAACTCACAGAAAGCTGCCTGCTTCTGCCTATAAACACTTCTTAAAAGATAGATTTGAAGGTAGCTGCATTCAGCAGATGCCCTGTGGGTACATAGCACTTATCTAGGCAAGGGCCTGGGCTCCCACCAAAGCCAAAAAGCCCCAGCCATCCAGCAGCTTCCATAGAGCTGAGTGAGGAGTGTCTCAGTAAATACACACTGCAATTAACAGTGGCCTCGTGACCATTATATATGAGCCAAAGGCCAAGTTCAGGCTCATAGGTGCCAGACATGCATTGTTTTGAAACCAAAGACTTTGAGGGGATTGGCTTGTGGGTTTCTGTTCCTTCATTTTTTTCTCAACTTTAATTGCCAAGGTCATTATTTAACCCGATAGACCTGAAATGTGACAAGAATTAGCATAAAGGAATACAAAGGGCACATAATAGGACTCCATTCCTGCCAGGCACAACCTTTTCTCCTCCTCCCATCCATTCTTGGAACTCTCCCTGGCAGATTCCAGGCTGTCCCCTATCAGTTTCTAATGACCCAGTGGGTCTTAGACAGAAAGAGGTTATCTGTACCCCGCTTCCTGCCAGTATACCCACAATTCATCGCTGGGCTGGAACAGGAAGCCGCAGGCAGGCCATGTCGATGCTTGCCTCTGACAGTCCGTGGTTCCAGCAGGACCTCACCATAGCCTGCTGGTGTGGCTTTCCTGGACAGCCTATCTTGCCATCCCTGGTTCTGTTTCACTGGAACCTTGATTGAGGAGCTCAGATGGGAAGTAGTGTAGAGGGTTTGATTGCATACATAAGCCTAGGTCTCATGGTGTTTTTGTGTAGTGGGGTGGATAGATAGTAATGATCTGAACACAGATACGCACAGCCAGAGCATGCAGAGAAGCTTGTCACAGGAGAGGGAGATGGGAGAAATCAGTCTCATCTAGGAGGCCTCCCCGGAGGAGCTGATTTTTCCAACTGAAGGGCTAGTGAGCAGCCGAAAGGCAGACCTGCTTGGTCATTTCTAGGCAGAGGGCATAGACACCACAAAACCTGTGGTGGCCAGGGGGCATGTTTGAGGACCAAGAGAAACCTTTGAATTTCTGAGTCTCCTGTGTCAACCTCTCAGATTCTAGGATTACAGGTGTGTACCACTACACCCAGATGACAAAACTCCGGGCTCAAACTTAGGGCCTAGTACATGCTGGGCAAGCATGACCCCCACTTCTGTCTTGAAAAGAAACTGAGATGGCTCAGCAGTTAAGAGCATTGGCTATTCTTCCAGAGAGGTCCTTCAATTCTCAGAACCTACATGGCAGCTCACAACCGTCTGTAACTTCAGTTCCAGGGTACCCGACACCCTCATACAGATATCCATGGAGACAAAACACCAATGCATAAAAATTAAAAAGGAAAGAAAAAATATAAAAGAGAAACCTGCTGTTTGGTGTTGCTTGTGTTCCTGACTTCTTCAACACTTTCTCTGTTGATAGAACAAACCTACCTTGTTTGGACCTTAGAAGACATCCTGCTATTTGTTTTTAGGTTCTGGGTGTCAAACAGTAGGGGGAGGTCCTTGAGGATCTGAAGGGATGTGGGAGGTGACTAAATCTTCCTCTCCCATTGGCTGCCATCTTCTTATGACTTTTTGTGGGTGCTGGGGATGGGACCCTCATACACTAGGGTAGATCTGTGTGGCTGATTTCTAACCCCAGCTAGAACTTTCTTGCTAAATTTTGCAGTTGTTTTTGAATCTGTGCTTGTGCAACTCTGACTACTCAGACTTTGGCATGTGGGCCAGAGTCACTTCCTTTCTGGGTTGGGGCTCTGTGGACAAGGGACTTTGAGCAGCTGTTGAACAAAGCTGAGAAGTGTGTCCCCTCCCTCTTCACACACTGTCGATAGGGCTCCCATGTATATTCTGAGAGCTTCTGTGTATGTCCTCTCTAAGGTTTTTACAGTTTCAGGGAGCAACAGAATGTGGGCCATTGGGAATTTGTCCTTGGATCTGTCATTGTGTTGGGTTGAGACATCAGTCCCAGAGTCACAGCCTGTGGACCCAGAATCAACTAGACTTTATCACCTGCCATGTCCCAGTAAGCACCTTTACTCATGATTTTAGTTGCTCCCATTTTATAGAAGTGGAAACCGAGGCTCAGAAACTTGTCCAAAGTCACTTAACTATTAAGTGGCCAAGATGCAAACCAAGGCCAAGTTGAGCTTAATCTGTATTTAGGTAAGTTGTTAAACAGGCATCTTCAGGTATGATGGCATTCCAGAGGTGGAGGCAGGAGGGTCAAAAGTTCAAAGCTAGCCTTGGCTACATTGAGGTCATCCTGGGCTACACAAACCCTGTCACAAACGATCTAATGATTGTATAAGCACACCGCTGTTTGCTTTCAGTGCAGGAAGCTTCAAGAGACAGGTGCTGATGCCCAGTGTGGGGCGTGTCACCCGATTTCCTTCTCTGAACTGACTCTTCAGTTACTGTGGCTTTTCAGAGAGCCACGTGCAGCTCAATTAAATTGGGGCACAGTGAGGCTCATCTGTCAAACTCTGGCTGTGAGCTATGCTGTGGTCACCAGGCCCTTCTGAGTGTAAGGTTAAGCTGCCCTCAGAGGATGCATGAGTCCCTGTCAGCAGTGTTGTTGCCTGTGTTGTTCCCAGGAGCTTTAGTCTTTTTCAAATTTCCCTGTATTCTTCCAGAAGCCAGTCCTCATCATCACACAGTTTTGGGCCTGTGATTCAAGGGAATCTCCTCACAGAAGCTCATAAGGTCCATCTTTCAAGTTGCTTGTCTGCACAGGAGTCCTCCCACTTTGTAAATTGGTTGATGCCTCCCCCCAACCCCACCAGCGCTGGGAATTGACTCAGCCCTTGCACTGAGTTTTGTCTCAAGCCAAGACCCTGTCTCTGACACTGTAAGTGAATGAGTCACAGTGAATCTTTGAAACCGTGGATAGGTCTGGGCCCTCTGGGAATCTAGGGCCAGAGCAGTTAGAAGATGAATCAGATGTAGTGGCCTGTGCCTTTAATCCCAGCAGTTGGGAGGCAGAGGCTGGTGGATCTCTGAGTTTGAGGCCAGCCTGGTCTACAGGGCTAGTTCCAGGACAGCCAGGGCTATACAGAGAAACCCTGTCTGAAAAAGTACAACAAAAATATTTATTTTTATTTTGTTTATATGTATGAGTGTCTCCCTGGAGCTGGAGTTACAGACAACTGTGATTCTCCATGTGGGTGCTGGGAATTAAACTCAGGTCCTCTGGAAGAGCAGCCAGTGCTCTTAACTGTGAGCCATTTCTCCAGCCCCTGCACACACGCACACGCACGCACGCACACACGTACACGAGCACTATTAAATCACAGATCACAGATGCAGAGACCAGGTCTGGGGATTAGTAGGAAAAGTCAAAGCAAGGGCCTAGTGAGCTGTTTGTCCTTAAGGTGGGTACCTGCTCCAGGGTCTTTAGTGTGTGGCTAATCACTTTAGATTGTTTGACAAGTCAACTTAGAATTAAAATAAATACTTAAGTATTATATTATTATTTGCCTTGAGTGGGTAAAGGGCAGGTTTTCCAGAATGTGTTCATAAAATGAGGTCCTTGGTGGCAGCTCGTGAGTCCCCTCTGTTCCAATGAGCAGAGCTGGCATTTGCCACTGTGTTATATGTTCCCAGGCAGCCAGAGGAGGAGGCCCAGGCCTCCCAGCAGTCAGCCAAGGCTTCAGCAAACTGCCTTTTTTTATTCCCACTGAAGGAAGTGGAGCAGAAATATAGGAGTCCAGAGAAAGCAAGGGTTTCAGTTTCCATTTTCTTCAGGATGACAGAGATCAGTTGGACCTGTGTGTGAGTGTGTGGGGATTGTAGTTGTTAGTGTGTGCATATGCATGTATGGGTGCCCATGGGTGTTTGTATGTGTGAGGGCCTTCAGAGGTCAGTGTGGGTGACTTCCTCAGTCATTTGCACTTGTGTCTCTCACTGAACCTGGAGTGCAGCATTTCTTCTCCACTGGCTGGCCAGTGAGCTTCAGGGATCACCTGTCTCAGTCCCTCTGGTGCTTTTGCTACAGGGATGTGCCCCCTGCCTCTCACATGGGCTCTGGGGATCCGAACTCAGGTCCTAAAGCTTACACAGCAAACACTTTACCATCTCCTTTGTTTCTTAAAGAAGGGTCTCACCATGTAGCTCAAGCTGACCTAGAACTCATTGTGTATTCTCAAGCTCAAGGTAGCCCTCCTTTAGCATTCTGAGTGGTGGGAGGTTACAAGTGAGTCATACCAGGCTATAGTTGAACCTCTTTGCCAGACCTGAGTTAAATGTCCCCAGAGTGGCAATCATTGTCCAGTCAGAGCCATCTGACAACAGTGGGAAGTACTAATGGCTTATAGCTAAAAAAAAAAAAAAAAAAAAAAAAAAAAATTTCAATTTATGTGTATGTGTGCCCTTGGAGGCCAGGCAGGGGGAGTATGTTATAATTCCTTTGGGTTTCAGGCGTTTGTGAGCAACCTGATGTTGGTGCTGAGATCCAAACTCAGGTCCACTGATAGAGCAATAAGTGCTTTTAACCATTGAGCTGTCTCCAGCCCCAATGGCTTACATCTCTTGATCCCCCTTTCTCTAGGCTCATTTGTGAGCCAGCTTGTCACTGTGAGCACTTAGCTGGTGGGATGCTGGCCAGAGCATCTGGTCGCTGGCGGCTGATTTTCAGTAAATAATTCTTGCTCACAGAGACAGCTGTACATAGAGACAGTACTCAGCAAAGAGAGAAAGCAATCACACCCCTCATACTCAGGTCTGGCAACCTTGAAGGGGCTTGGGCAGTGCTGTGCACCACCCTTTGCCATTTTGTTGTCCAAGGCTCCATGCTGGTCTACTCTGGCTCAGGCCCAGCTTGAGGAAATTCCCAGACTCCAAGAACCCATATGTTACCAGAACTATAGATAAAGGACACCAGTGTCCCCTTTCTTCCTGGGGTGAGGGGGATTGCCAGGAGAGTGAACTCCAAGATGCTTGTTCTTCATGTGATGAGGCTGTCAGTGAAGCCTCAGGGAGGTGAGAATGGGTCCCCATTTCTCCCACCATCCACCTCAAGTGCTGTTTGTTCCTGTATGCACCCACTGAGTTACTCCTTACCCACATTTACTTCCTGAGTGTATTTTTGTTTTGTTTTTTTGAGACAGGGTTTCTCTGTGTAGCTCTGGCTGTCCCGGAACTCACTCTGTAGACCAGGCTGTCCTTGAACTCACAGAGATCTGCCTGCTTCTGCCTCTGGAGTGCTGGGGTTAAAAGTGTGTGCCACTATGCCCAACCCAGGATTGGGAGTTTTAAGGTCACTCTTGGCTACATAGTAAGTCGCAGGCTAGTCTGGGCTACATGAGATCCTGTCTCCAAAACACAAAACCAGACCCTCACTAGAACTCAGAGGTTCTTTTTTGATTTTACCTAGTCAAGTAATTTATTCTTTTGAAACAGTCTTGCTTTGTTTCCCAAGCTAGACTAGTACTTCTGGGTGGAGTGATTGTCCAGTCTCAGCCTCTGGAGTAGTTTTTGTTTGTTTATTTTTTGAAAAAGGGTTTCTCTGCAGCCCTGACCTAGAACTAGCTCTGCAGACCAGGCTGGCCTTGAACTCACAGATCTGCCTGCCTCTGCCTTCCAATTGCTGTGATTAAGTCATGCACCACTGAAGAAGTTTGATAACCAGTGAGTGAGTAATGCCTGGTCCAGAGTCCTTTTAAAATAAATAGTTTTCATTTTGACATTCATACATATATATCAGTATACTTAGCATATATTTGTACATCACCCAGACCCCTCTGCTGGTTCCTTTACTGTCCCTAAATTGCTAAATTGTTCCTCTTTTGCTTTCTCATATATACACACACACACATATATATATATGCATGTGTGAATATATATGTATTTAAATATGGATTCTGCATATGAGAGAGAACAGCTATTTTGTATCCCCAGTTTTCTCTCTCACTCCTCATCCCTGTAGAGTCCTTCCTTCCCCTTTATAGTCCCCTTTCTATTTTTTCTGTCTCCGTATATTAAATTCTAGATTCTGCTTATGAGAGAAAGCATGTGGCATTTGTCTTCTGTGTGGCTCCTAGAGGTCTGTAGACAAGGCTGGCCTCGAACTCACAGAAATCCTCCTGCCTCTGCCTCCTGATTTCTGGAGTGTGCCACCAATGCCTGGCTCTGTGTGGCTCCTAGAGGTTTGTTTTGTTTTGAGACAGAGTCTGTTAGTCACTCTTTTGTTATTGGGACCAAACACTGTGACCAAGACAACTTAAAGAAGAGAGAGTTCATCCAGAGGGATGAGCCTTCATGGTGGCGAGGCATGGCATCAGACAGGCAGAAGAGTGGCTGGAGCAGGAAGCTGAGGGCTCACCTATTGGCCCACTAACATGAAGCAGGGAGGACAAACTGAAAAGGGCCTGCGTCTTTAAACCTTCAGTGACGTATTTCCTCTAACAGGACTGCACCTGCTAAGCCTCCTGCAGAAGTACCACAGGCTGGGGACCAAGTGTTCAAATGCCTGAGATTATGGGGGATATTTCTCCTTTAAACTGCCACACCTGGCTCATGTAGCTCAGGCTGACCTCTCAAACTCACTGTGTAGCAAAGAGTGGCTGAGAACACCGGGGCCTCCTGTATTCATTGTGTGGTGTGTGGGTGCTGGCCAGCTGCTGTGTGTTTCTCACCGAATCTCACCAAGCCCTGGCATGCTCTCAGAGCTCTGGGGTTAGGATACTTTCACTCCACAGAGGGTGCAGGAGCCCGAGGGAATCAAGACCCTGCTCTGGGTACCAGCTGACCAGGGAAGCTGTGTCTGCTTCATCCCAGATCTACCCCTGGACCACACTCTGCCTTTGGATTTCGTAACTCTGACTGAGTGTGTGTACCTGATGCCCTTGAGAATTTAATCCCCAAGGGGGAAAAAGAACAATGTCCTGATTACTGGGAGGCTGTCCAGGGGAATTCTGTCACCAGCTTGCTCTGGGATGAGGTAAAACACTCACTCACCCCTTACTCTTGAGCTCTGGGCCTGTGGTATTCTATTTTCATCTCTCCAGCATCTCTGTCTTCCGGTGGCTGAAGGAGTGGGTGGGGGTTGGGTGGTGGCGGCTTGCGCCTGAGCCAGCTTCCTGGCCACATTTTCTCCCATCTGGTTTTCACAGTGGGAAAAGGCAAGAACTGAGAAGGACAAACTGGGATGGTTTAAGTCTGTTTGTCTTTATTTCTTTCTGTCTGATTTTTTTTTTTTTAACATTTTATTCATTTACTTATTTTGGTGTTGGGGATGTAGGGCATGGGGACTCATGCTTGCTTGGCAGGCACTCGACCTCTGAGACAGATCCCTAGTCCAGACATTTGAACCTTACACATACTATTCATCATTTGCATTCGGAAAGCTTGAGCTAACTCAAAGCTCACACTGACCGGGGATTTTTCAGGAAGCTGATGGGGCCTGACGTAGTAGAGCCTGACTTGTGGGGCTGTCAGCTGACATCTGTGGCTGGGCATGGCTCTCCAAGTGTCACTGGTACCCTTGTGTGGTTGAGGGGGTGTTAACCCCAAATGTGCTGACAGGTTCCCTCCAGGCCTTCTCAAGCTGCTCCTCCCAGTGTGTGCCCTCCTCCTACCCAACCCTGAATGTTTCCATTCAGTGACACACGGCCAGGTGTAGCCTGTGGCATGTCATTGCTGAAAGAACAAGAAAGAGAGAAAAGATGGGCTCTCCCTGAAATGAAAATAGTAAATGAAGCTTTTGTGTGCCTTCTGGGTGGAGCTTGCAAAGGTCAGCCATGAACCCTGAGACCCTTGATGTCCACACCAAATGTGCCTGCTAAACAAAAATAGTCATAGGGGCTGGGCTATGACTCAGTGGCTTAGTGCCAGACCCTGGTTCCATTCCCAGAAACAGGGGAAAGGACAAAGTCACCAAGAATAGGACCCAAAGGTTAAGTAAGGATGGAATGACCCTTGATCTCCATGTTATTGAGAGGCGATAGGTGAGAAAATACCTCTAGCTGGGGAGATGGTTCTGTGTAAAAAAGCACTTCTTTGTAAGTCTGAGGACCTGAGTTCAAATCCCCAGAACCTATGTAAAAGCCAGGCACTGGCACCTGTGTCTCTATTTCCAGTTTCCCTAAAGGAGATGGGAGATGGGAGATGGAGAATTCATAGAGGCTCTCAGGCTAGGTAGCCTGGTATACACAATAAAAAACAACAAAGAGACTCTTAAACTCTATGCAAGGTCTATAGTACATGCTCATGTACACACACACACACCCCCACACACACTGGAATATACACACTGTGTACATACACACTGATAAATACAAAATGTAAAAGAAAAGGAAAAGATGCATTATGTGTTGGGCCCTAGAGCAACGTGGAGATGGGTGTTGTAGGCATGGCTTTAGCCCCAAGTCATGGTTGAAGGGTCCTTACCATGGAGACTTCTGTCCTGCTTTAGACGCCTGTTGGGAGGTGCTGCTGGTATGCTCTCTGAGGACCATGGCTGTCTGGGGGAGGGAGGAGTAACACAAGAAAGAGTGTCCCTAGCAGAGAGTGGGGGCTGGGTAAGCCATGTGTGGAGCAGCCTGCCCCTTGGGGACAGGCTTAAAATCTGCTCTTGGTCACCCCCTGGTTGGGAGGCTTTGTGGCAGGCATGCTCATGAATTACAGTTAGCTCAGCAAATGGGTTTTGTTGGCATTTTGTTCTAAAGATTGTCTGTTCCCCACCTGGCCTTCAGGGTTAGCCTGGTCTCCAAGGCATAGACAGTGTGGGTTGGCTGATGTGGGAAATGTCTGGTTTAGAGTCTGCATTCCGGGTGGCATGACCTGACAAATGCTATTTCTTAATCCCAGCACTCGGGAGGCAGAGGCAGGTGGATCTCTATGAGTTCGAGATCAGCCTGGTCTAAAAGAGCTGGTTGCAGGACAGCTGCCAAAGCAATACAGAGAAATCCTGTCTTGAAAAACAAACAAAAGATTGGGAGTTTACTCTTAATGGTTGGTTTGAGGCCAACCTGGGCTACAAGAGACCCTTTCTCAATGAACAAACAAACCAAATGAAAAACAAAAACTCTAACTCAAATAGCAAGGTAATAACCAAAACAAAACATGTTCCCTAAATGACCAGGACAGGAAGGAACGATGCCAGGTTCTGGACAGTATGAAAAAAGAAACCAGTCAGATTGGAATGTGGAGATAAGCAAAAAGGGTAGGGTTTTAGTATATTGGGATCTTTCTCCCATGAGTTGTGCTTGAGATGTGGCTTGAGATGAAGATGAAAGACAGTGATGTGTTTGTTCATAGGCTCTCCTGTCTATCTTTGACTTTGTTATGACTTTGTTAATATTTGTTTTTTATAGTTTTTGTTTTTGGGTTTTTTTTTTTTTTTTTTTTTTTGAGACAGGTTCTTGATGTGCAGTCTTAGTTGTCCTGGCTATGTAGACCAGGCTGGCAGAGAGCCACCTGCCTTTGCCTCCTGAGTGCTGGCATTAAAGATATGAGCTACTGTGCCAGGCAGTTATCAGAGCGAAGCCCTTTACACATTTATACCATCTCTTTTCTCCTCTTTGTATTTGTGAATTCTCTTTTCCCCTCCCTCCCTCTCTCCCTTCCTTTCTTTTTTAAAGCAAGATCTAACATTATAGCTCAGGCTGGCTTAGAACTTCTGGTTATTCTCCTGCCTCTTGATGCTAGGATTACAGGCCTGCCTTACCACACAATACCCAGCTTCCTCCATCCTCTGGGAAGTGGTCCAGAGTGATCTCAACAGGGACAGTATGGAGCTGCTGCTTGCTCTTGCTTTCATTAGACAGACTTTTTATTTTATTGTTTCCTTTTGGAGACAGGATCGCTCTATGTACTCCTAGAACTTGCTGTTTAGACCAGGCTGGCCTCACAGAGATCCTGCTGCCTCTGCTTCCTGAGTGCTGGTATTAAAGGCTTGTGCCATCATGCCAGGCCTAAGAAAAGCTTATTTAAAAGAGGAATGTGGACCAGTGAACTATGGGTAATGTGGCTAAGGGTACTTGTTGCCAATTAACGACTTAAGTTTGGCCTCTGGAACCCATATAGTGTAAGGAGAGAATCAATTCCCAAAAGTTGTTCTCTGACCTCCACACATATGCACACATTACCAAATAAGTAAATATAATTAAAAAATATTAATAGAGGAATGCGTCATGTATAATATAGGAAACTCAGGGGAAAGTCACTGTGATTCCCATTCAGGCTTTGTTGTCCCAAATTCCTAGAACTTCCCAGTGACCTCATTGTACTTCTGCTCCTATTTGTGCAGGGACCTCATCTTCTCTGATGAAACTTGGACTGGAGTGGGGTCACAGACAGTGGTGGGTTTTGGTATTAGTGATCTGGTCCAGGGTCTCACACTTCCTAGATAAGCACTCACCCAAGGAGTTATCTCCCTAGACTGCTCCCCATCTTTTATTTTGAAACAAAGTGTGACTAAATTGCTGCTAATGCAGCCTCCCAAGGGCTAGGAGTACAAATAGGAGCCAATGTGTTTAGCTTATAGAGATGACTGAAGTTTGTGAGACACTGTTGGGGTATATAGCTCAGCGCCAGAGGGCTTGCCCAGCATGCTTCAGGCCTTGGCTTCTTCCATCCTCAGCTCCACTAACAGATATTTTTAAAAGTAAAAGCATGCATGAAGGTATTAACTGCCAGATTGCTGGGAAAGTTAAGTATGTCTTCTAGGATTTATGAAAGCATACTGCCAGATGAATTTAGATGTTACCTGTTGTGATACCCAAGCTTGAGTTTGCAAAACGACTTCTACAGCCATGTTTTGTTTTGAGAGACTCCATTTATCACTTGGAACAAATGATGTAAGTGTCCTTTCACTCCAGTTTGGCCTGATGCTGTTGAGAGATTGAATAACTAGGCAGCTGTCGGGGGCCTTCGTGTGTGTGTGTGTGTGTGTGTGTGTGTGTGTGTGTGTGTGTGTGTACCTACGCATACACGTACACAGGTGCCATTGTGTGCACACGCAGGTGCCCTCAGTGCTCGCAGAGGCCACAGATGTCAAATCTCTGTAACTCTTGCTACACACACTTGTGAGCCATCTGATGTGGGTGCTGGTAGCCTAATTCTGGTCCTCATACTCTCTTACACTGAGTCATCTTTCCAGTTTCCAAGGTTTGTTATTGTTTGTTTAGGGGCAAGGTAGCATTGTGTAGCCCTGGCCTGCCTAGAACTCATAGACACCCTCTCCTTCTCCAGCTCTGGCATTAAAAAGGTGAATGCAGCCGTGCCTGGCTCATTTTAGTGCTTTTGCCTGTGGCAGTATATATGCACCACCAGCACATAGTGCCAGAGAAAGATAGAAGAGGGTGTCAGATCCCCTGTGGGCCTTCACTCTCACACATATGTTACCTCACAGCAACAGAGAGCCGAGGACCTTGCGCACAGGGCTGTGGCCTTGTTTCTTTGCCGTCACACACATTCCCAAGTGCTCTGTCACCTCTGAGTGGCACAGCCCTTACAATTTGGGTTTTATCTGAAGCAGTGATATGGAAGAATCTGGGCTGAAGACTTTAGATGTTATCCAGGCATTGAGGAGCCATCGTGCTTCCCTTTAAGCAGTGGAATGTGCTGGGGCCAGCATGGACCGACATTTTAGTCTCTTGCTGCCTCTGAGCTGGAAGCAGTGCGGGCAGGAAGGGTAAGCCTGGGCACTAGTGGAAGAGAGGAGAAAGCTGTTCGACAGAACCGCTTTGAGGATCTGAATGTGAGCTGGCATGTGTGTGACCTTTTGATGTCTTTGGAGTTTCCCCAAGTCACGCTAAGTAGAAGTCAGTTCTTATAGGAGGGCAGGAGGCTTCTGCAGCCAGGCTGTGTGAGCCTCAGCAAATCCCTGAAGCTGTTTAGAAATGAGCTGTTCAGTTGTGTGTGTGCTGGGTGGGGCTGGCCCGGGGACTCTCTCTAGACATAGCTGCCATGTAGGGTTCCCACATAGGAAGTAGGGAAATGAAACTGCAGGACACTCAGGACTTTGCTACCTGTGACTCCTGGAACTCGGGGTCTTGTGCATGCTAGGCAAGGGCTCTCCCACTGAGCCATATCTGGCTCCCAGATGGATGCCTTCGACTTGTTTACACATTGGGTAAACTGTACAGCCCTTTGCAAAGCCCTTTCTTACCTGGGCTCTCACTCTCTGCTCATGGCAGCCCTGGGAAAGAGGCAAGCAGGCATTACCTTCATGGTCTCCACTTGTTTTTAATTAATTAATTTTTAAATATGTGTTCCTTTGTATTTTATGTGTATGACTGTTTTGCCTGAATATATGTATGTGTACTACCCACGTGCATGGTGCCTGAAGAGGCCAGAAGAGTGTGTTGGATCCCCTGGAACCACAGTTACAGACATTTTTGAACCTCCATGAGGGTGCTGGGAATCAAACTTGAGTCTTCTGGAAGATTGCCAGTACTCTTAGCCACTGGGCTAACCCTCCAGTCCCTGTTTATTTTATGTATATAGTGTTTACCTGCATATATGTGCTACTCATGGGGGTCAGAAGAGGATGCTGGATCTCCTGGGACTGGAGTTGTGAGCTGCCATGTGGGTATTGGGAACAGAACCCAGGTCCCCTGTGAGAGCAGTCAGTGCTCTTAACTGCTGAACCATCTCGCCAGCCCCAATGGTCTTTGTCTTATAGAAGGTTCACAGATGGAAAGTGACTTTTCTGAAGTTACATAATTAGCCCAGTCAGATGTTAGGGGTGTGTGTGTATGTGCTTCAGAATGTCAGAGCCAAACCATGTGGCACTGTCACAGCCTATTACCCCAGTAGACAGATGGGCAGACCATGACCCAGAGGACAAAACCATGAGGCCCAGTGAGAATTTGTGCTGGAGGCAGGATTAGATCCTATGTCCCTGAGTTATAGACCCACCTCTCCATTGTTCTCCTGGTCATGGAAAGTAACAACATCTTCTCTTCCTTATTCCAGGGAAGCCAGTTCCCGAGAGCTCATCTCCTCTTCCAGCCTTCCCAGAGGCTGCGAAGCCAGGGCCTGTGGCTACTTCTGGAAGAAAGCTCAAGGATGACCAGGAAAAGGGCCAGCCTGTGAAGCCGGGCTCCTTTCTGGGCACAGGTGCTCTACCTTCTCTTTCTCCTCCTCTAATCGGTTTTAGATTTGTTTATTTTTATTTATGTGCATTCATGTTTTACCTACATGTATGGGCGCGCGCGCATTCACACACACACACACACACACACACACACACACACACACACACACACTACTTGTGTATAGTGCCCACGGAGGACAGAAGAGGGTGTTAGATCCCCTGAAACTGATGTTAGGGATGGTTGTGTCTTAATTGTTGATCCATCTTTTCCGCCCCATAGGTATTCTTCTTGTTGTTAGTGTTATTATTATTAATGATCTATCTATCTATCTATCTATCTATCTATCTATCTATCTATCTATCTATCATGTATACAGTGTTCTGCTGTAGACAAGTGCACCAGATCTCATTATAGATGGTTGTGAGCCACCATGTGGTTGTTGGGAATTGAACTCAGGACCTCTGGAAGAGCAGTCAGTGCTTTTAACTTCTAAGCCATCTCTCCAGGCTCCCCATAGGTATTCTTAAGTTATTTTTTCTTTTTTTGGGCATGTGTGTATCAAAATATCTTTAAAAGTGAGTTGGAACCGGGTGGTGGTGATGCATGCCTTTAATCCCAGTACTTGGGAGGCAGAGGCAGGTGGATCTCTGTGGGTTCAAGACCAGCCTGGTCTACAAGAGCTAGAGTTCCAGGACAGGCTCCAAAGTTACACAGAGAAACTCTGTCTCGAAAAACAAAAAAAAAAAAAAAAAAAACAAAACAAAACGAAACCAAAAGTGAGTTAGAAAAGGGGAAACACCCAGGTGTGCTGGTGTACACCTGTAATCCCAGCTATTTGAGAGTCTGAGGCAGGAGGATTGTGAGTTCAACCCTACCCTATTCTGGGCTAGATAGCTGGGTGTGTAGCACATGCCTGTAATCTGGGTTTCCTTGGGAGGGTAGGGAGCCCTATGGCACAGGGCCTGGCTTCAATCCTCAGTACCAACCCCACCCTGCAGTCTCTAAATGTATTAATAATACATACTTTTTTTGAGGGGAGGGGAGAGCTGAGGCTGGAACCCTGGGCTTTAGACATGCGTGATCTTTACCACTGAGCTACATCCATGCCCCTGACCCTTATCATTTTCATTGGCAGAAAAAAAAAATAAGGATTTGTGCAAGGTGACTTAGGTCCTGAGATTTGAGCACTTGTGTCTCTCATACTGTGTACACTGATGTCCCAGAGCCTTGCAGAGCACATTATATGTGTATCCAGCCTCTTGTGCCCAGGCTAGAGGTGAGGGATGGAGGACAGACAGCAATGACTTCTCCAGGGCTTGCCTCTCCTCTCCTGTGGCCTGCAAGCTTAAGATCCCAGATTTATGGAATGCAGCTCACTGAGGGGCCCGAAGCCAGCCAATCCTTCATGGAGAAGCCACTCTTAGAGGCTTGCCCCTGTGCTTGAATTCCCACTCAACCTCCTCATTCCTCAGTTCTTCTATCTGAAAAATAGGTAAGAACAGAGCCATTACATCCCATTGCAGGGAATTAGGCACCTTAGTTGGGTGTGACTGTTTCTGCCTATCGTTCCAGCCCTGAGGATGTTGAGGCTGGAGGATGAACGCAAATTCCAGGCCAACCTGGTTTCTTGTGGGGCATCCCTGTAAACTCAGAGCTGGCCAAGGAAAATCTATGCTAGGCATGAAGCAAGTCCAGTTCAACAAGACTCAGTAGCCAGTGTTTGTTCAAACTTCTAGAGTCTGACCCTGGACAGTTTATTCTAGACATATTTAAACACAGTACAACTTTAGGAAAAGGTTTCCTGTAGTCAGAAAATTTTCTCTGTCTCACCTGGTCCCACTGAACCAGTTTTTATACTGCCCAACAGGTCCCCACAGTCACTTATGAAGTAACACTCTGAGGCTAATTAAATATAATTATTTGGCCAATGATTCAGGCATATTACTGGCTAGCTCTCTGTTATAAATTAACCCACTTCTATTAATCTATGTATTGCCATGAGGCTGTAGCTTGCCAATAGTGCTCTGGTATGTTACTCCTTCTGTGGCTACATGGCATCTCCCTGAGTCTGCTTTCTTTCTCTCTGGATTTCCTGCCTAACTATATTTTGCCTGACCATTGGTCAAAACATATTTATTCATCAACCAATAAAAGCAACACATATACAAAGCATATGGAAGGACACCCCATATCAGTTTATCATAGTAAAGCTTAAAGACTGACTCTGTTGAAACTCTTTTGCAAAGTACATGTGACCTCTCCCATTAGAGTGGATTTCTTTAGGCATTCAAATCCAATGGGAGAAACCAGAGGCTTAGACCCAATTCAAATCTAGATGAAATGAATTTCTTCTTTTTTTTTTGTTTGTTTTTGTTTTTTGAGACAGGGTTTCTTTGTGGAACAGCCCTAGCTATCCTGGAACTGGCTCTGTAGACCAGGCTGGCCTCAATGTCACAAAGATTCACCTGCCTCTGCCTCCCATGTGCTGGGATTAAAGGCACATGTCACCACTGCCTGTCAAAATGAATTGTGGTGAAATTAATTTATTCTTACTGCTAGCAGAAGAAGAACAGCCTTAGAGCCCATACAGCTGAACATTAGGAAGATGGGGTAAGGTAGTTTTAAGGCAGACATCAGAAAGGTGTGTATTACAACTATCCACTGAATCTACAGCCGGGCAGGAAAAGTGTTTTACTTCCTTCTGCTGTTTTTTCCTTTCCAGTAGATAGTAATAAAAAGTCTATTCTCTTCCCTATAGTGATAGTGAGTTTTACAGAAACAAAGGTAGCTGTTAATACCTATTAAAAGTATATCCTATTCTTTTAAAAATAATTTATTTAATTTTATTTTATGTGCATTGGTGTGAGAGTGTCAAATTCCCTGGAACTGAGTTACACAGATGGGTAGGAGCTGTCATGTGGGCACTGGGAATTGAACCCAGGTCCTCTAGAAGGGCAGCCAGTGCTCTTAAATACTGAGGCATGTCTCCAGTCCCCTCCTTATCCTATTCTTATCACACCTTCAGGCCACTGGGATCTCCCAGGAATCCCAGAACAAAAGGTCAATGGCCCTTAAGGGATGCCTGGTTCCATATTAAGTTTCTTTAGCCATCACAGGGACCAGTGTAAATTCTTACTCAGGTCTGAGCATTCTAATGACTGGGATAGAGCAGTTTATTTCTGGGCAGGCAAAAAAATACAGTGCCATCAGGTTAGGGCTGGCTATCACGTTCCCACAGATTCTAGCTGGGTACAGGTTGTATATGCCTTTAATCCCAACACTTGGGAGGCAGAGGCAGGCAGTTCAAAGCCAGTCTGGCCTATAGAGTAAATTCCAGGACAGCCAGGGCTGCACAGAGACCCTGCCTTAAAAAACCCAAATAAACAAAACAAAAACAAAAACAAACAAACAAACACAAGAAACGGAATGGATTCTATAGCTTAAGGACCCAGAGGAAGATCCAGTGTGGTCTAGGTTACACAGTTGGGTGGGTGAGGGTACAGATTGTGAGAACAAGAACCTGGTGCCCTCTAACATTTTTATATCCAGTTCCAGGCCAGGGCTGCATATTGAGACCCTGTCTCCAAAAGAGAGAGCGAGCGAGCAGACATGGGGGGTGACATATGGGGACATGGACCACACAGGACAGGAAGGGATAGGACACAGTTAACTTTAGGCCAAGGAGTGTGGATTGTATCCTGTGACTGGAGATGTTGAAGGAAGGGGAGAAAGTGTGCTGGCCTTTGACCTCCAGCATGTCCTCAGACCCATGCCATGTTGCTGCTCCTTGGCCAAAGGATGAAAGGCCGCGAGAGGAGGACGGGGGGGGGGGGGAGAGAATGGAGGGGCCCCTGGTGCCCTCTGTGCCTCCACCACCAGCAGACCCATGCCATGTTGCTGCTCCTTGGCCAAAGGATGAAAGGCCGCGAGAGGAGGACGGGGGGGGGGGGGAGAGAATGGAGGGGCCCCTGGTGCCCTCTGTGCCTCCACCACCAGCCTCTGTATGGCTCACTTTCCTGAGTGGCTGGAGGGGGGCAGAGAGCAGGTGTGCTGGGTCACTGAGCCTGTCCCGTCAGCCCCTCCCACAGAGAAGGAAGTTACTCTTTGTTTTTGTAGTTGGAAACAGGAGGAGTCATTCTTTCCATGTATCACTGATGCCTGCCAGCCCTGGGAAAACCCCAGATTCCAGGCCCGAGTGCTGCCCAGGGAAGCCAGTGTTTGAGGAAGTTTTTATTTTAGAGAAAAGTTCAGGCACTCAGGATTGTGTTTTGAAGGCTTTTATGTAGCGATACCTGGGTCCTGCAGTGTGTCCCTGTCCTTCCATGAACCCGTGCAGCATTCAGCAGACTTAAAGTCACACACTTAGGCCCCTCTGTGAGTCAGCTGTGGTGACTGTGTGTTGTATGTGGGTGGGGTATGGTTTGTATGTGTTGTGAGTGTGTGTGTACATATATGTGTGGTGTATATTGTGTGTGGTATACTGTGGATTGTGTGTAGGATGTGTGGAGTGTAACGTGGTTTGTGTGTGGTGTGTTGTGGTATGGTATTTAGTATAGAGTAGCGTGTGTAATTTCTTATCAAGAATTTGCAGTGTCAACTCAGGTGGTGGTGGCACACACCTTTGATCCCAGCACTCCGGAGGCAGAGGCAGTTGGATCTCTGTGACTTTGAGGCCAGCTTGGTCTACAGAGTGAGTTCTAGGACAGCCAGAGCTGTTACACAGAGAAACCCTGTCTTGAAAATCAAAGAAAAACCAAACAACAACAACACAGGACTCTGCACTGTCTATACAAACAGTAAAAGCAATGTACTGAAGGCCCTGTACTGTTGTCCAGATGGCATACGTGGTTGGTTGGTGGCTACTTCATCTGCTGTGTTACAGTGCCTTGCCCTTCCATCTGGGGAAGCCTTAGGCAATTCTTGTAAAACATTGAAAAAATGGGAAATCCATGCTGGGCAGGATGACACACACCTTTAATCCCAGCATTGGGGATGGGGCAGAGTCATCCTGGTCCACAGAGCAAGTTCCAGGACAGCCAGGCCTACACAGGGAAGCCCTGTCTTGAAAAACAAAAACATAAACAACAGCAACAAAAAAGGAAAATCCAAGTGCACAAAAATAGAGTGTCCACGCTGCCATCTGCCAGCTTCAGTGATGATCAGACTCCTGATCACCCAGTGACTGCTGAGGGGCTGGTTCAGGACCCCTCTGGGATATCTGGGGTACCAGAATCTATGACTACTCATTCCCTTCTGTAAAGTAGCATGATATTTACATGAGTCACCTTGGTTACTGGTGTTTGCTAACAAACTGTGCCTATGTATTTACTGAGTGCTAGGCCTTCCCCTCCTCCCCCTCAGCACCCTCAGCTCCCTATTCCTTCAGATTTTCTCAGGTGGAATGTTCCTTGTCTCCCAGCCTGGGTAGCTCCTTCTGTTCCTGGCCTTACTTCCTCCAGGGCCTCCCCAGGGAATGCTTGGAGAATGGCTTCTGCTGTGGAACCACAGTGGAGGTTTCTTTGTGTCTTCGGCTGCCCTTTGCCAGTCAGTGGGACAGACAGCACAGGAGCATCCCCCATGACCTGGGTTGCTTGCTGCACCTCCTGAATCCTGGCCTCCTCCTGTCGTTAGATGTCACCAGGCTTAAATGAACTGACACCAAAGGAGTTGGTGTCAGGTTGCTTTGGGATGAGTCCCAGGCAGAGTGCGACTCTCTCTATCTGTCATCCTCTCCAGGGACCACCATGGCTGGTGCCCAGCAGCAGGTCTCAAACCAGCTTCCATGCAGGGAGGATGCCCCTTGTTCCTTGAAAACTGACCAACCTGACTCTTCCCAACCTAAGGTAAACCCACCTTTGGCTTCTATCCCAGGCTGTGGTCCTCTCAGAAACAGTTTCTCCATTCCCTGAGGCTAGTGTGGGGGTAGGAAGCACAAGGATGAACCATTCTCTGCAAGCTTCTGAGACTAAGTATGGTCATTTGTGAAATGGGGGTCTCTGCTGCACTGAGCATGGGGGGCTTGGTGGGTTTGTTTCCTTGGGGTGTAATTCAAGGCCTAATGAAAGCACCCTAGCACTGAGTCCCAGAACAGGCCAGGATTCATGTTTGGAACATTGGGGATTTGAGCCCAGGACCCTCTGCATTCACCCATTGAACTATAACCACAGCCTGTTTTTGTTTTGTTTTGAGGTGGACTCTTACTAAGGTTCACAGACAGGCCTTGAACTTGTGATCTCCCTGTCTCATTCTCATTTTTTAATAAATAAATCCTAGTATGTCTACCTGGCAGGAGACCCATTCCATTCATCTTTTATAGCTTCCAGTTCCCGAGAACTATTGATAAGGATACATGTAACTTGAAAACCGTGCACCCGTATTTGAAAAGGGTAGTTACAGAAGCCAGACTTCTGTTTCTGGTCCTCCATGTGCGACAGACTTAGGTTCTCTAGCCCTGCTTAGAGAACTTGTGGTTATTTCAGCATTCACATTGCTTGCTACAACTCTGGAGGCTGAAGGTGCAGGTGGAAAGGGGGGGGCAATGGAGTCTTTGTTTCCACTTGTAACGAGATGAAAGCCCCTTGGTCCACCAAGGTCCCCCTGGGAAACAGGGAAGGTCAGCTCCCAGGGTCATCACTGTAGTTGCTTTTTGTTATTTGTTGGTTTGGTTTTTTTACTCTTTGGGGGCCTACCACCCAGCTCTCAGATAAATACACAGAGACTCATTCGTACTTATGAATGTCTGGCCTTAGCTTGGATTGTTTCTAGCCAGCTTTTTGAACCTAACTTAAATTATCCTGTTTCTCTTCTAGGGTTTTTCTGGGGTTTTTACCGTTCTTTATTATATATACTTTTTCCTTTCCCTGTTACTCCATGGCTGGCTGTGGGGCTGGGTGATTGCCCCTGGTGTCTTCCTCTCCTTCTCCTTTCCTCGCTCCTTCCTCTTTTCTTTATGAGCCACAATTTCTCCTCCTGTTTATCCTCTCTGCCTGACAGCCCCGCCTATATCTCTCTCCTGCCCAGTTATTGGCCGATAAGGTCTTTCTTAGACCAATCAGGTGTTTTAAGCAAGCAGAGTAACAAAGCATTACAGGGTTAAACAAATGCAACATAAAAGAATGCAACTCAGCTGGATGTTGGTGGCATATGCCTTTGGTCCCAGCACTCAGGATGCAGAGGCAGGAAGATCTCTGTGAGTTTGAGGCCAACCTGGTCTACAGAGATAGTTCCAGAACAGACTCCAAAGCAATACAGAGAAACCCTGTCTCTATAAAAAAAAAAAAAAAAAAAAAAAAAAAAAAAAAAAAGAAGAAGAAGAAGAAAAAAAAAGAAAAGAAAAAGAAAAAAAAATGCAACCATTAAGTGAATGCATAACCCACTCTTCTCTCTCAATCGCCAGTACGGCAGCACTTCCACGTCTGTCCCCAAGCAGGAAAAGCTTTTGAGTTTGCCCGGCGACAGGCTTTTCTGGACTGAGGCAGATGTCATCCAAGCAACGGAGGACTTTGACCAAAGCCACCAAATCAGTGAAGGGACCTTTGCTGATATCTACCTGGGGCAGAGGCATGGTGTGGCCTTTGCCTTCAAGAAGCTCAGGGAGGTGAGCTGAGGGTGTCTGTAGGGATAGTGGGGCCAGGGGCTAAAGACGATGGATCTTCAGGGGTTAAATCTTTTCCCACAGATGGCTGGCTCAAGTCCAGGGTCCATGGACAGATTCCTGCAGGCAGAGATGCAGCTTTGCCTCAGGTAAGTTTCCCCATGCAGAGCCTCTGACCTGAGGGAGTTGGCAGGCAGTACAGTGCCTCCTGTGTGCCAGGCAGGTGGTTAGCACTGCCATTACTGTTTTGGACCATTTTCTGTTGCTGTCATTTAGTGTCACAGAAAGGGTTGTATCTAAAGCACACGTTTGCTTATTCATGGCTCTCAGGGCTGGGAAGTTGGAGGGGATTCAGTGAGGTCTCACGAAGGGTGATGCCACAGTAGTTGGTATCACACAGTGGGACTGAGGATTGCTCCTCTCTTCTTCTATAGCCATAACACAGGGCCTCGCCCAATCCTAATTGCTCTTAAGCACCCTGCCTCCAAAAACACTTGTCTGTAAATGTGGGGATTAAGTTTCCAACACACAAACTCTGGGACACATGCTCAGGTCATAGTATAGACAAACTCATCTCATCTCCATGAGAACCAGGGCCACAGTTGTATAGGTGCATAAGTTGAAGCCCAGAGAGGTTCAGTGTTTGGCCCAAGACCATACAACTAGTAAATAGCAGGGCTGGAGTGTGAGTCTTCATGGACTCTGTAGAGTCCTTAACACACCAAGTGTATGCTTGGATTAGAATTCTCAAGAAAACTTGGTTTGTTCCAGCTCTTTCCATGAATGAAGAAAGAGACCCTTCCTGTCCCATTTTGAAACATGCAGATGGACTGGGAGTCTGATGGCAAACTGATCGCAAAATCGTAGTTCTCAGGTTTGGAGACATGGTTCAGAGGTTAAGAGCACTGGCTGCTCTTCCAGAGGTCCTGAGTTCAATTCCTAGAAACCGCATGGTGGCTCACAACCATTTAGAATGAGATCTAGTGCTCTCTTCTGTAATGTAGGCAGAACACTGTATATATAATAAATAAATCTTAAAAAACGACAACAAAACATAGCTGTCTAGACACATGGGACCCATGGGACTAAGTCTGCCTCTGTTTGTGATATATAGCCTGAGAACAAAGAATACCTTTTATTTTTTATTTTATTTATTTATTTCAAGATTAGGTTTTGCTATGTATCCTGGTTGGCTTGGAGCTCTTTATGTAGACCAGGCTGGCCTCAAACTTACAGATCCCTCTGCTTCTGCCTTCTAAATGCCGGGATTAATGCCACTACAGTTGGCCAGGTATTTAGAAGATGGTTGAAGCAAATCAAAAGAAGAATATCACATAGTCCATGAACACAAGATGACATTGGCCTTTCAATGCCTATAATATAGTTTTATTGGTACATGGCTGCATTCACTAGTACCCACAGTGTCTGTAACTCCTTCTGGGCAGAACACACAGTAGGGCAGTTGTTATAGTTTACAGTATGTGGATAATTCATGTTTACTGACTCACTCCCAACTCTAAGCTGGCTGCAGGGCCGGAGAAATAGCCAAGCATGCATAAGGTCCTAGGTTCCAGTCCTAGCAACTTCCCACCCCATTGCCACCCAAAGATTACAGGTCTAAAGTGATAAAGCCTTCAAAAGTGTGCTGGGTGGCACACTCTTATCATTCTAGCAATTGAGAGGCTGAGGCAGGACAGGCTCAAGGCTTCCTGTCCCAGAGCTAGGAGGGGCTTAGGGAGAGAGAGGACAGTTGGGAACTGAGATGTGTTCAGGTTCTGTCATCGTTGACTGGTGACTTGACAGATGCACACTGACCACTGTCATCACGAGCTGCCACTAAGTGTTGGGAGGTACTGCATTCTCTCCTGCTAAGATGTAGCCACAGATAAGCATTTCAAGAAATACAGAAGGCTATAAGGGGATGTTCCTCAAAGTACCTACTTAGCCTTGCATGTGTGCCACCTTGCATTTGATCCCTGGCACTGCCCTGCCATGGGGAAAAACAAAAACCAAAAAAACCAAAACCCTGTAGCACCAGCGCTGCAGTCTTTTTCACTAATCAGGCAAAGGCCTAAAGATTTAAATAAAAGACAAGACAGTGGGTCATTCGTGGAATGCCATAATGCTGAATGCCATTTATTGAGGGGAAGGTGTGGGCTTATATACTGATTCACAGCCCAGTGGAAAACAATCAAGGGTCAAACCTTCAAGTTCTCGGGCTCAGTTCCTCCCCAGCAGATGTGTGTTAGCAAATCAGGCAACTCTGGAGCAAGATGTTCCAGCTAAAACAGCCAACAGCTCAGGCTTGCTCAAGGTGCCTTGGGGGGGGGGTCCATGCAGGGCCCTACAAAACCCCTCAACAAAGTTATAAGAAAACTTGTGCCAGATGTAGTGGTAGTTCAGACCTTTAATTCTAGCACCTGGGTGGCAGAGGCAGGCAGATCTCTGTGAGCTAATACGTTTAGAGATTTCTATTTTATTTGTTGTTACGTTTGAGTTTGTTGGCATTTGTTTCTCAGACCCCTGAGCCTTATCCTCAGCCCTCTTTTGTATTGGGACAGGCTTTCATCTGGTTTAGAACTTGTAGACCCTCTGCCTCAGCTTTCTGGGTCCTCCAGACCTATTTTGTTTGTTTTCCTTCCTTTCTTCCTTCCTCCTTTCTTTCTTCCTTCCTTTCCCCCACCCCACTTTTTTTTTTTAAAAAAACAAGGTCTTATTATGTAACTCTGGCTGTCCTGGAATTCAATATGTAGATTAGGCTGGTATCAACTCACATAGTTCCTCCTGCCTCTCCTCCTGATTACTAGGATTAAAGTCTTGCATCACCACACCGAACTAATTTGTTAATGTTTCCTCTAGTCATACATGTGGAAGAACACACACACGTGTAACATGTATACACCTATTTTTCTGGAAACCAGATGTGTGGTTATGCCCGTTCTTCAACTCTTAGCTTTCCTGATTTGGTGATCACTCCTTCATTGTTGGTTTAGTAGTCTAGGCTTTCCCAGGTTACAGAGAGTGCTCACTTGAAGCCAGGTAAACCCTGTCTCATGGTACAGTGTGGATAGGCATGCAAATGACTAGTTAATGAGACAGGGAGGCAGTAAGATCTGGCACAGGGTCATTTGCATTTGTCCTGTGAGGTGGACTGGACTGTGACCCTGAGAAGGGCATGGAAAGCGTGTACCAAACAGTACATGGCAATTCATGAGGCAAGAGGTTTCTGGGAGGCAGAAGAGAAGTGTCCTTTGCCCAGGTAAACATGTAGATGGTTCTCATGTGAAGCATGAGATGTGACTGGAGTCATGGGGAGAAAGGTGACTCAGACACTGGGAGTCCCCAAGTTAAACCAACTTGGGGTGGGTGTGCTGGCCTCTATGGGGTTCTTCATCCTTAAGCTTCTTCCCAGAAGTGGGGTGGGGATGGTGCCAGCCTGCATAGCAGGGAAGTAGGGTAAGGCCATTAGGGAACAGAGCCTGTGGCACCTGGGAGGTGGCTGATGGCCTTGGGTGGGAAGGGAGTGTCTGCCTTTGGCTCTTGCTGTTTGATGCCTGACTATACCCTGGTGTTGGGTTCAGGTGCTGCCACCCCAATGTCCTACCTCTGCTGGGCTTCTGCGCTGGAAGACAGTTCCACAGCCTCATCTACCCCTACATGGCAAATGGTTCTCTGCAGGACAGACTCCAGGTAACAACTGGATCATGGGTTGTAGTCAGACAGTGGAGCAGGTGGCTCCTGCCTAGGGGTCATAAGGACTTAGCAGAATGTGAACTTTCTTGAAAGCTTATATAATTCTCAATACAGCCATCAATGTAGCCTGCATGTCCATTTCATACCCAGGGAAGCTGAGGTTTACAGGCCTCATGCGTCTTTCCCAAAGACACCTAGCTCACACGTGTCTGAACTTGGATCTGTAAGTCAATCTATCTGATATATGTAAGTACCATCATTGCAAACTAGTACCTCACACTGACTGAGCCCTATGTCCAAAGCCACCTTCAAAGGTGTCCAAGAACAGGGTATAAAGACTTCAGAATGGTGTAGGAGTGACCCTTACTGTTCCTTTCCTTTCTCTTAGGGTGACTCAGACCTGCTGCCTTGGCCCCAGCGTGCCAGCATCTGCTCAGGACTGCTTCTAGCTGTCAAATACCTGCATAGCCTGGACATCATCCATAGCAATGTCAAGAGGTGAGAGGGCCAGATGAGCTGGGCCCGCCACCCAGCCCTGGCTTCATGGATGCGGACAGCCTCTATTCTTGCTTCCTATCCCTCATCTCTCTCTCTCCTTTCTTCTCTGCCTCCCTTTTGGACCTTAGCTCTCTCCGTGGGTCCTCAAAATCCAGTATTTCTGAGGTGTGCTCACTGTTCATACTCAGCATGCAAAGCTGTCTCTATGTCCAAGATCCTGCTGAGCCAGTTTCCTTGAAGGCCACAGCACCCTCAGTGTTTGACTGTCCACTCGAAAGCCAGTCTACGCTCCACCTGGGAGCTTTGCCCAGCCTTAGGATTTGAGCTCCATGGCTAAGCTTTTCTCAGTACCCACCTTGCCTATGTTCGTTGGTGATGGGTCTTGTCAGAGAGGCTTCTTGTCCTCATCTTAGTGTTGGGTGTCCAAGAGCAAGTGGCATGGGAGAGATTCCAGAAGAGGTCAAAACATTTAGCAGAGCCAGCCGCATGGCCGTGGGCCTTTAGGTTCCCCAAGGTTTCTCTCACGTGTCACATGCTAACTCAGAGGCTCTTTCCTCCTCTGAGTTTCATTCCATGGTGTACACCTGTGCTGAGACCGGGACAAGCGCTGCCACCGAGCCACTGCCCTGTGTAGTGGGTCTGCTGGCTCTGGCTTAGTTTTCTTTGTGTGTAAGTGGGTTGGGGGGTTGCATTCAGTATTGAATATGCCAGGCTTGCTCTGCCACTGAGCTGCTTCCTGACTCATTTTCAATTTCTTGCTTTCCTCCCACACAACTCCTCATCCCTAGGAGGTTCCCTGGCTCCCTGTTCCGACTTTGCCCCCCCCCCCCATTTGATTATGGGAGCTGTCTCCCCATGTTGCAAAAGCATCAAGGTTTGTCATGGTTTCTTAGTCTTGCAATAAAGGGCTTGCCCATGTTTATTTCAGTGCTCCTAATAGTAGATATTAGAGTTGCTAGCTACATAAAAAGAATTTTCAAACATTTTCTTGTGGTTTATTGAGACAAAGTCTTGCTGTAGAACAGAGCTAGGCTGTAACTCACTGTATAGCTCAGGTTGGCCTGAAGCTCACTATGTGGCCTAGGCTGGCCTTGAACTTGCAGCAGTCCTCCTATCCCAGTTTCCTGAACTCTGGGTTTAGAGGTAAACTACCGCTGTGCTTGGCCTGATATCTTCTTTTTCAAATACTATTTGGTGGGCCAGTGAGATGACTCAGTGAGTAAGATGCTTGCTGCCAAGCTCAATGGCCTGAATTTGATCTCTTACCCCTATATGATAGGAGAGAGACAACTCTTACAAGTTGTCCCTTTGAGCTCCCCTCAAAAGATAGAGTTCACGCTACCTCCTGCCACATAAGTGTAATAAAGTACTGCTAAGGCTAATACTGTACATGAAGCTTAACTTTTTGTCCCTGCTCCCTGGGGAACTCTTTCTCTGAGTTAACTCTCTCCAATTGGGACTGGGTCAAAGGACATTTTCACTTCTCTTTTTGAAATTTAAAACAGGCACCCTTTCCCTGCAACCTGAGCAAATGGAGCTGTAAAGGATGCCAGTGTTTGGCTTTGTACTGGTGAGGCCAGAGCTTGTAGTAAGAGCAGCTTTGGAAGAGTTGAGTCTAGGCCAGCACAAGCAGTGGGCTTGGCCTGCTCTGCTGGCCAGAGTTGACATCTGTGAGGGGTGGGAGTCTCTCTTGGTCACATTCCTGAGGCTGTTTTCAACTTCATTCCCATTTAGTGGAGTGAGTTGGTTTCCAAAGCTCTGCCCATTTATTGCCATTTTAGTTGAGGGTCTTCTGTGACACCCCTTCACCCACTTGGAGGACTGACGTTGCCCACTGCTAAATTGTTTGCCCAAAGTGTCTCCATGGCAAACTCTTCTTCCCAGAATTCGAAGGTTTTCTTTGCTTGCTTTCCCACAGTGCCAACGTTTTGCTGGACCAGCATCTTAATCCCAAACTGGCTCATCCGGTGGCTCATCCGTGTCCTACCGATAAAAAGACCAAATACACTGTAATGAAGACTCACCTGTTCCAGGCCTCAGCTGCATATCTGCCTGAAAACTTCATCAGGGTTGGGCAGCTGACCAAGCAAGTGGACATCTTCAGCTGTGGAATTGTAAGGGTCTCCTCTGTGGATGTTCAGCAGAGGCAGCTAGACTGTGGCCTATGGGGCACATCTGAGACAAAGCCTATTATGGCACCCTTTTAACCCTTTTGTTTGTTTTTAGTTTATGGGTTGCAGATGTGTGTGGGATGGGATGAGGTGCGGGGGTGTGGGGCTGTGGGTCAGGTGGCATCCTCAGGTATTACTGCCTCCTTTGGACTGGGTATTTCATTGGCCTGTGGCTTGACAGTTAGGCTAGACAGGGAGTGGCCAGGGACCCACCTGTCTTTGTCTTCCCCAGTGCTGGGATTACAAGTGTATGCCCCAATACCTGCTATTTTTCTGTGGTTTCTCAGGTTTGCAAAGTGACCATTTCATTGACTGAACTATGTCCCTAGTTTGCATAAACTTTTTTCTCTCCTCTTTTTTGGTGTTGGGAATAATACCCAGGTCCTCAGTCATGCTAGACATGTGCTCTACCATTGAGCCATGTTTCTTATAAGTTTTTTTTTTTTTTTTTTTTTTTTTTTTTTTTGCAACAAGGTCTCACCCTGTAGTTCAGGCAAGCTACCAATTTATAATCCTCCTGCCCCAGCCTTTTGAGTAGCTGGAACTATAGGTGTATACCACCAGGCCTAGCTTCCATGGTCTATTTTTGTGTGGCTTCTGAATTCTGTGTGGTTTTCATGGTTGTAAATGTTTACATCGCTGGGTGAGGTGGTGCATGTCTGTAATCCCAGAATTTAGGAGGTTGAAGCAGGAAGATTGTTTCTAGTTTCAGGCTAGTTTGGGCTACATAGTAACTTCTTGGTCAACTTGACCTTGATATTATCTCTCAGTTTCCTAATTCCCATCTACACTGTCGGCCTACCTAACCATTTCTCTGTCATGTCTGATATCCACCTGCCTCTGCCTTCCAAGTGCTGAGATTAAAGGCGTATGCCACCACTGCCCGCCTCAACCCATCTTTTCAGCACTCATGTATCATTCCAGTCACAGTTACTTCTGTTGTCCGTGTCCGTTCGCCTCTCGTATGCACTTCTTGCTGCATGACCAGGTCCCAGTCACTCAGGGCTTACTGAACCTGATGGTCTGCTCAGTTTATCTTCAGGACACACTGACTCCTTTCGATGTCCGCAGGATGGGAATGTTAAAAGGGTTTAGTGGACAGATGCATTTGGGAGATACTGTTCAGCAAAACCAAGCAGGTTTTTTCATCATAGTTAATAGAAGCTTTTAACAGGATGGTGACCCTATGACCTGGGTGGTGTGAACTTGCCAGGGAATGCTTTGCAGGGTTCCCCAGCCTACTTGGCAGTGGAACCTCGTTTCCTTGGTGTGTCTGTCTGCTTTGGTGTTCCACAGAATCTGCTTGGGCAATGCTGTCTGAGAAACCCAGTCTGTTTGCCTTCAGCCAAATTCAGGCCTCTGCTTGAAGGCCTTAGCCCCTGTCTTCCTCCCAGTCTTGAACTTTGTACTTCCTCTCTGTGACCACAGTCTCCTATCTGTCCACATCTGCCTCCGAAGCCCTCACTGAGCCACTCTCCCGCCCTCAACTGGACCTCTATATATCAGATTCAGTTTCCTTCTGGCCGTGGCTGGCCGCTCTGCTGATTCCCATCTTCTACAATGCCCACAATTCCCTGTGAGCGCTTTAGTGAGGCCAAGCAGTCCTATGTGGAGAATCAGTGACTCTCTGGTAGGGGAGACAGAGGAAGTTCCCAGAGAACCTAGGCAGTTTAGGAAGACTATGTCTCAAAACAAACAAAACAGAATAAAACAAAGGGAAGGAAGAAAAAAAAAGTCAAAACAAACTCAAAGGGCAGACCACCAGGCAAAATGTCCTCATCCAGTAAAGTTACTTCAGCCATGTAACACCTGCTCACCCCTCAGTTTGCCTTCTGTAAAATGGGGTTAGTTGTGCTTCTAGAGAATAATGGGACTGGGTGTGGTGGCATATACCTTTAGTCTCATCATTTATGGGGCAGAGGCAGGTGATCTCTGTGAGTCAAAGGCCAGTCTGGTTTACAAAGTGAGTTACAAAGCAGCTAGGGCTATGTACAGAGACTATCTCAAATAAATAAATGAATGAAATTTTAAAAGAGAGTTATGAGTAATGGGATGCTGTATATAAATGGGTATTGTAGTAGTAGTTTGTATTTGAGCGTGTCGGAGTATACAGGTGTGCTTATACCACAGTGTATGATGGGTCACAGAACAACTATTTGGAGTTGTTGCCTCTCTTCTGCCACCTTGTGGGATCAAACTCAAGTGGTCTGTCCTTCATGCAACTGCCTCATCTTGCACCCTCTGTCTCAGTGGGATTTTTTGTGGGGAGGGGGTTGTTTGTTTGTTTGTTTGAGACAGGGTGTCTTTGGGTAGCTTTGGCTGTCTACTTGCTCTGTAGATATGGCTGGCCTTGATGTCTCAGTGTTTTTATGCCCACTAAGTGACCCTTGTCAGGGACTTGTTCCTTTCAAAATGGAATGGCTGGCGACATGGCTGAGACAGAGGAGACATCTATTGACTTGTTTCCCTGTTTCTCCTTTCTGGCAAGGTCCTGGTTGGCAGTCGCTTTTCAACTGGCTGCCCTCCCTGTTCTGTTGTGGTGCCCTGTGCTGCCCCCTCCTGGCCACCACCAGTGTGCTCCTCATTATCCTAAGAGCAGGGTTACCTCAGCAACAGTGTCTGTCCCAACCTGCTGCAGAGTGTAGGAGAAACCTGAGGTAAGGGTAGCTGTTCACTCTGCGGCACAGCGGCTCTCTAGCATGTGGCAGATGCAGACTTGGGGGTCCAGGTTTCAGTGCCCAGCCCTGAACTCACTTCTTGTGCAGGGTAGGACCGGGAATCCAGGCCTCTGTCTCCTTATCCTCCAACTCCTGTGTCTTTACACTGCTGAGAGTCCTGCAAAAGGCAGGCTTGTTCTTCACACAGACATGGATCACAGTTTCCACTTGGGTGTTGGCTTACACCTGTTCAGGGCTGTGCTCCTTTGTGAGTGGATTAAGTAGGAAAAAGAAATCATGTCAGAATGGCCAGAGCGGTCTAAGGAAATAAATCATGTTGGTGTGGCAGGAAGATCAGGAACTTAAGGTCATCTTCAGCTACAGAGTGAGTTCATGGTCAGCCTGGGCTACAAAAGACCTTGTCTCATTAAAAAAAAAAAAAAAAAAAAAAAAAAGAGTCAGGATGACTGAATGGGTAAAGGTACTTGCTGCCAAGCCTGACAACCTGAGTTCCAGCCCTCCCACAAGTTGTTCTCTACCATCTATCCAAAGTGCCATGATACATGAAAACCAACACACACACCATGTTAATAAATGTAATAATAATAATAATAATAATAAAACAAAAAACACTGAAGCCTCTGCCATTGCTTAAATATTTTGCCGACTGTGGGCATATCAGGATCACACTAATTCTGTGTTGTGGCCTATCCAGGTGTTAGCTGAGGTCCTCACTGGCATCCCCGCGATGGACAAGGATCGAAGTCCAGTTTATTTGGTAAGAGATCCAATCACTTCTGGTCTGGTATCCTTGAACACACATCCATGTGGGTAGGGAGGGCCTCACCCATTGTGTTCAGAGCTCTCAGACCTCAGTCCAGAGCTCTCTCTGTTTACCACACCTTTCCACACTGCCACTCCGGAAGTATAGCAGTCCGCCCTGCCTGTGTGTGTGCAGCGGCTTTGTGCAGCGGCTAAGCCACATTCTATTACTTGCTGTTTTCTTTTTTCTTCCTTCCTTCCTTTTTTCTTCTTCTTTTTCCTCTTTTCGGAGTCGGGGGAAGGTCTTACATTATGGCCTAGGCTGTCTGTGAATTCTTGGTGATCTTCCCACCTCAGCCTTCTCTCGAGTTCTAGGATTACAGGCATGTGGGCCCAGCACACTCAGCTGCAGCCCTTCTAGGAGCTCCTTCCCCTGTCATAACAGCCTTCCTTTTCTTTGGTGAGTTGGTGAGTCATTTGTCCCATGCAGACTATGTAACATTTTGGTTTGTCTGATTTCACTCACTGGTTTTTCTAGTTTTCTAATTTCCTGGATTTGGCTCTTGAGACTTGCGTAGGTTCATAGTTGATTCTTCTGTAAGAATGCTTTGTCAGGGGGCTGGAGACATGGCTCAGTGGTTAAGAGCTCTGGCTGCTCTTCCAGAGGTCCTGAATTCAATTCCCATCAACCACATGGTAGCTCATAACTATCTGTAATGAGATCTAGTGCCCTCTTCTGGCCTGCAGGCATTCCTTCATACATGGAGACAGAACACTGTGTACATAATAAATAAAACACTGAAACCAGTGCTTCCCACACTGTGAAGTCACTGCTCTTCTCTCACGCTGGCCCCAGATAAGATCTCTGGAGGGTCACGAGGTAGGGCTCCATGAACAGCTTCTGGATCCTTTCTCTTTGGTGATAACTTGTCTCTCTGAGTAAAGCACTCACGTGCTTCAACTGTTACTGATTTCCCCTTCCTTGAATGTCATTATGTTTCCCCAAAGATAAATAGTTAAAAGGTTCCATGCTTACACAAGGGACAGCTGGCCTTAATGGTCTTTACTTCCAAATCTCTGATGGTGTCAGGCATATTGTGTTCTCAGATCCTTAAACTACCTACTTGCTGGCTGGGGAAACAGAGGCACAGTGAGGCTTACTTTTTTTTTATTTTGTGTTTTTCTCCCTCTGGGATAAAATTTTGTTCAATTGCCCAGGCTGGCTTTGAACTCCTGGGCTCAAGCAGCCCTCCTGCCTTAACCTCCTGTATAGTTGGAACCACAGGCTTGTGACACCATACCTGCTTAGTTTTTAAATCTGTGGTACTGGGGGTCAAACTTGGGGATCATAAACAGTAGGCAAGGGCTTGACCATTGAGCCACATCTCCAGCCCTTGTGTTGTCTTTGACACACCATCACATCCCATGGCTGATTATCTTTCAGAATTGTTTTCTCTGAGTTTGTATGAAAGGTTGTATAAAGTGGCCAGTTAAATTTACATTGAATATTTACTTCTACAAACTTTTGCCTTTTATTCCAGCACTTGGGAGGCAGAGGCAGGCAGATCTCTATAAGTTTGAGGACAGCCTGGTTTACATAGCAAGATCCAGGACTATGAGAGCTACACAAAGAAACCCTGTCTTTAACAAAACAAGGGTCTGGAGAGATGGCTCAGAGATTAAGAGCACTGGCTGCTTTTCCAGAGGATCGGGGCTCAATTCCCAGCACCCATATGGCAGTTCACGACTGTCTGTAACTCCGGTTCCAGGGGATCCAACACCTTCACACAGGCGTGCATGGAAGCAAAAACACCATGCACATTCATAGATAAATTAGAAAAACAAGGAAAGGTATACAGTTACCCCCCTCCCAAAACCAACCAACCAAACAAACAAAAAAACAGTATATTCAATTGTGAAAGTCCTTTTGAGTGCCCACAGTACCAGAAACTGGAAGAAAGAGGGAGTCTCCCCTGAGAGGGCTGCCTGTCAAGTGAGGAGAGAAGACATGGACTCCAGACAGTAGGCTGCAGAGTGAAGAAACTGGAAGTGGGCTATTGAATTTTTTTTTCTGTCAGCTGTCAGACTTTGTGCTTTAGATCCATTATTGGATGTTTATTGTGTTACACCCAGGAATAGGCATTTCATGTTCCCATTTTCTGATGGAGCCACAGAATCTGGACAGGTTAAGCCACTTCAGATGAGCTGTAGATGTCATAGGGAATGCCCTGTGCACAGAGCATTTCTTTCTGTCTTTCTTTCTTTCTTCCTTTCTTTCTTTCTTTCTTTCTTTCTTTCTTTCTTTCTGTCTGTCTGTCTGTCTGTCTGTCTGTCTTTTTTTTTTTTTTTTTTTTTTTTGGTTTTTGGAGACAGGGCTTCTCTGTATTGCTTTGGTGCTGGTCCTGGAACTAGCTCTGTAGACCATGCTGGCCTCAACTCACAGAGATCAGCCTGTTTCGGCCTCCTGAGTGCTGGGATTAATAGCATGCACCACCAACACCTGGTGTTAAAGAACCTGTGATTCTTTTTAAAACATCTTGCCACACCTAGCATTTCACCTGGATTTCCTCATTCTTCCAACAGAAGGATTTGCTTCTTAGTGAGATTCCTGGCAGCACTGCCTCGCTTTACTCCAGGAAGACAGGCATGGGGAAGGTGGTGGCTAAAGAGATCTGTCAGAAGTACATGGAGAGGAGGGCAGGGATGCTGCCCGAGGCCTGTGCTGAAGCCTGGGCCTCTGCTGTATGTCTCTGCCTGCGGAGGCGTAATGCCAGCTTGGAGGAGGTGAGCTCTTTACTGCCTGCTGTCTTACCTAGGAGATTGGTGATGTAATAAGCCACGTTTAGTCTTGGTTGTCCTCAGCAGAACCTGCTGGGACAATGTCAGCAATCAGGGCTGCTGTGTGGGTCATGGGGGACCCTGAGAGTGGGTGTTTGACCAGGCTGCAGAGGATGCAGGACAAGGCCTCTCCTGCAAGGCAGTCTCTTCCTGTCTTCACTCAGACTGCTTTCTTTCCTGGTCTGTCACCAACCTGTGGCTTTTCCTCCACCCTCTTGGAGGGATGGCTTGGAGTGGCCCAAGTGTTCTAAGCCGGGCTGTAGTAAGTGCCTAAAGGCCTTTAACTAACTACAGAGGACACATCCCTGAACAAGCCATTCTTGTCCTGCTGTCGGATGTTCCCAGTCTTTGCACAGGAATTGTTTGTGTGGCAAGCACCAGGATGGTGTATGACAGGACTCACTGTGTTGAGCCTGGCCAGGAATGATAGGCACATAATGAAGGGTATGTAGAGTGAACTGTAGTGCATGTCTGTAATCACAACTACTTGGGATACTGAAGCAGAACCACAAGTTTAAAAACATCTACAAAGTGAGTTCAAGGTGTGGAGGCAGTTTTATGAGCTCTTAAATCAACATGTAAGAAGACAAACGAGAGGACCCAGAATGTAGCTCCAGGTAGTACGTTTGCCTAGCGTTCACACCCAAGGCTCTGCATTCACAAGGCTCTGCATTCAACTCAAGATCTTAGAGACACATGATATGAAGAATGAAGGTAGTGATTGGACCACCTGGGCTCACACGCTCATCTGTGGCTCTGAGTACTGGGGTCAAATTCACATCTCTTTAAGGCAGGATGCTATTCTTCTCACCACAGCAGACATTTGATCATAACTCCCAGGAGACTAGGTGCTGGCTCTGGCTTTAATTCAAGTTCCTGCGTTGTCTGTCTCTTCCCTTAAGGCACAGGTCTCCATGGCTGGGGTGGTGGAGCATCTCCGAGGTCAGTCATCCCTCCCTTGGAGCAAGGTTTCTGAGGCCACAGGCCTGTCTTCTAATACCCCAGAGGAAACAGATGATGTTGACAATTCCAGCCTCAGTGTCTCCTCTTCTGTGATGGTGGCATCGTGTGCAAGGGTCGCCTCCTCTCCACTCTCCAGGGAAAATGGAATAGCACAGCCATCTACCAGTGGAAGACCAGAGGCCGACTCCTCCTCAGAGGCCTGCACAGGCCCACAGCCACCCCAGGATGGTAAGCTTGGAAGTGGGAGGTGCCCATGTATTATCATTGACCCTAACATTATCTTGTGACCTTAACTTAGGCCATACCTCCCCTCTTTTATCTAGTTATTCAGGCATTCACAGCTTAGTGGTTACACAAAGAGGAAGCCCAGTTCACTAGTGACTATTTCTGTCGACTCACTTGCCTCTTAAATCTTTCACACCTCTGTCTGCTCACAGCTAGTGCACATCTGCTAGGGCAGCTGTGTGGTTTCCCTCATCCTTGATCTACTCTTGCCTCTGGCTCACTAGTTCTCTCTCCAGGATCCAGAGAGAGTGACTAAAATATTTTGTATATGGGTGTTCTGTCTCTGTGTATCTCTGTGCAGTATATGTTTATGTACAGTACCTGAGAAGGTCAGATACTGGCGTCCTGAGCAAGCAGCAAGTGCTCTTAACTGCTAAGCCACCTCTCCAGTCCCCAGGTTTTAGTTTTTAAATGTATTTATGTATGCATTTTTGTGGTACTGGGTACTGGATATAGGGCCTCATGTTGGTAGGCAAATGAGTATCCTACCACTAACCCATATCACCAGTCCTAGAGTGTGTTTTTTTTTTTTTTTTTTAATTTGGAGACAATGTCTCATGTAGCCAGGGTAACATAGACTTTCCTATATAGCCCAGGATGACTTTGAACTCCTGATCCTCCTGCCTTCACCTTCCCAGTGCTGGGATCACAGGGCTGGTGAGATGGCCAGCAGGTAAAGGCACTTGCTTTAAAGCCTGCCCACCTGGGTTTGATCCCAGTTCATTACATGGTAGAAGGAGAAAATTGATGCCTGCAAAGTTATCCTCTAACCTCCACAAACAACTTGCCATGCCTGTATATGCCCATGTAGGTATGTATGTGTGTGTGTGCACACCCACACACACAGGTAGATATAGAGACCAAAATAAAGAATATTAAATAAATTGAGACAGACTTTCACCTGGGCTATCTAGTGAAACCCTGCCTTATTTTATTTATATTGGTATTGTAGGTATATGCCACCATGTCCTGCTAGAGTAGTTTATAAAAACACACTGTGGCTCATACCTGTTGTACTTAGAAACACCTCCTTGGGACCATCAGGGCCCTGTGTGGTCCCTCTTGCCTGCCTCTTCTTCCTTGTCAATCACTTCTAAAGACAGCTTCTGTCACTTGAACTTGGGACAAATATGCCAGGCTTCTTAGTGAAAAAAAAATGAATAAAAGTCAAGTCCTTTTGATGAAGTGTTACCATGTCTTATACACATGACTCACTCACTGGTAGACTAGATTCTGACTTCTTTAGGGAAGAAGGAGAATTTGGACATAGTTGTCAGTATTGTTGACTCTAAGCTTCTCCCCTGAGAGCCTCTCTACGGCAAGGGTGTGTATGTGTGTTGGGGTGTAAATGGTGTGTGTGTGTGTGTAGATTTCCCTGCAAAGGCAGAAGCCATGGCATGCTTCTTGCATTTGGGGTCAGTTTCACAATCTTGACATGAAACTCTAATCAAGTCTGACTCAAAGAATTTTACTAGTAACACTTATTGAAGCTGCACTTTTTCTACTTTCTGTTTAAAACATCAGCTACAGAGACTTCATGGAAAATTGAGATCAATGAGGCCAAGAGGAAACTGATGGAGAACATCCTACTCTACAAAGAGGAGAAGCTGGACAGCATTGAACTTTTTGGACCCTGATGACCAGAGCACAGCTGAGGACCCTTATCCTCAACTGGATGGACAATTGTCCAGTCAGGGAAGAGGTTTTTAGCAGTGCAAGGTCTGTCAGGACTCACACAACCTAAATACCAGCCTGAGCAGAAGGAAACCTGTTTTAATCAGTGTTGAGTTGCAGGGGAAAGGGCACCGGACCTCAACTCACACAGACAACAAACTCCAGGAAATATTCTTCCTTTCTAAGATGTCTTAGTGGGCCAAGAGCGGAGCACCTGGAATGTGACCCAATGATTTGGGTGGTTTTGTGGTTCTAGGGAGCTCATGTTGGTCACCATCCCAATGGTGCCATTGCCCCAGCAGTGAGCACTCCTCCAAAACTGACAAGAGAAATCCTGCAGCACCCATGGAGTTTTTCAGAGTTATCTGTCTGTCATATTTGCTCACAGCTTTCTGCAAACTTCTGTTTCCTAAAAGACCTTCAGCTGGTGTCTTAGTGCAATTCTTAACTCATCTCTCAAGTTCAAGAGTACAAAAGCAAGACACTTGGCAAGGGACTTAGTAGGTTGTCTACTTCTTCAGTTAATAATCTTGTAAGCCACTGTTATTTATGAACTGCTTGCTTTGCGCCTTCATCCTCCTATCACACCAATGTCCAGTTTTTTGTTTTTGTTTTTTTAACGGAGACTCCAAGATTGTGTGTTATTTATAGCTGGATGAAGAACCATGAGAACTAGTCTCATGTTTGATTCTGCTGCTAGTGAAGTCAATCACTCCATGTGTAGGAACTCAGTACCTGTGTAAGGTAACCCCTGCTCTATTCTCCCTGCCTCAGCTCTTGGGAGGAATGGGGCAGTCCGTGGCTAAAGAAGCACTTTGAAAAATGCATCTGTCCTGTTTTAGAAAATAAATAAAAGGTATTAAGTTCATATTTCTGCCATGTAGAAAATGTTTATGCAGTGGATATGTTTTTGAAAAGTCATGTTGCAAACCTTTTTGTGAAACAAAGCTATTTCTAATTTACTATTTAAAATAATTCCACTATAGTGACCTTCTTGTAAAATAAAAAGATTTGTAACCTAAAAGGTATTTTATAATTAAGTTTGTGTGTGAGTGATTTGTTTGCAGAATGTGTTTGACTTAAGGACTCTTGCTTTAATTTTTTTGCTTGTGTGTTATGTGTGTATGTGTGTGTGTGAGTGAATGTGGTGTGTATACCACCACATGCTTGTGGAGCTCAAGAGGATGACTTCAGTTGTCAATCCTTCTTCCATAAGGTTTGTTATTTTTCTCCTTCTTACACAGGCTAGCTGGCCTACCTCTGTGTAGGAGTATATCAGTTACATATAACCTTGCTACACAGTCAGCTTTTATTCGGGTTCTGGTATCTGAACTCAAGACCTCATGGTGTGGCAAATACTTTTACCCACATAGCAGGCTTAGGATACTGTCACTCGGATGGGTTCCATCAGCAGTGCTGTCACTGTAGTGGGGATGAAGCATTTGCATAACCAGTGGATATTAAAATTGCTTTCATTTTTTACTGTTATAAATAGCTATGGCTTCTGGGATGGTTAACCTTTACTGTCAAGTTGGGTTCACAATCACCTTGAGATAGAGATGTGCTCCTGGTTTTGACTATGAGGGTGTTTACAGAGACAATTAACTAAGGACAGAGAACTTGTTCTGAGTATAGAAGGCACTATTCCAGGGGCTGGAGACCTACACTGAATAATAATAATAGCGAAAGCCAGCTGAGTGCTGAGAGCCTCATATTCCTGCCATCAAAGTTGTGAGCTTCTTGGAATGTTGGATTATACCTTAAATAGTAAGACAAACTCTTCCTCCCTGTCTTCTTTTGTTGGGCGTGGAATGTCTTAAATATTCCAGGCTGCTCTGGAATTCCTGATCTCTCCTCACACCTGGTTTATTCCGTAATGGGGATAAAAATATTTTTCTCCTTTAAGTGATCTGCTTTTGAGCCACAACCATTGCCTTTTCTGGGGATGGTAGGAGGTTTGAGACAGGGTCTCAAGTAGTTGGAGGTGACCTTGAACTCTGGATCCTCTGGACAGTGCCTCCTTAGATTATAGGTTGTCACTCCTTTTTAATTGCAGAGGTGGTCTCTGCCAAACTCACTAGACTAGATGTTTCAAACTGGCTTCCAACTAAACTGACTTCCAATTTACAGTAGCTTCCCACCCTCAGCAACCCAAATGGAATTATAGATGTGAGCCACCATGGCTGCTTCATGATCCTCCCTGGCTCTTGTTTTTAAATTTGTGGGTAGGGTCTAAGTTGTCTAAAATGACCTTGAGTTTGGCAATCTTCCTGCCTCTTCTTCCTGAGCTGGGATTGGGATTACATTCTATCCAACAGGCCTGGGTGTGTGTGTCTTCTACCCCAAATTCACTTTCTGGGTGTGAGCGTATTGTGCTTTCTAACTCCAACAGGCCTGGTGTGTGTGTGTGTGTGTCTTGTGCCTTCTAACCCCAAATTCCGTCACTTTTGGGGAGTATCGCTTGGTTTCACCGAACCACAGTTTCCTAGTTTGTAAAAATGGTGACAATGCCTGGCACGCAAGAATTCGGTACCAAGGAACCCGAGCAGTCACTTTCTTGTATTCGCTGGGGCCTATCCAAGCGGGCGCTACGCACTGCTCCCGGTCCACGTGAGAGATTCCGCCCCACGTCGCTCCCAACCAACCAGAAAGCTTCGTGAGGCGTAGGGCCACGCCCCGGAACGCCTGCCCAATAGACGCGCTCCATCTTGCGAAGAGTAACGCCCCCTCCCGTTGGTGCAATGAGCGCTGTCCCCGAAGCAGGCTCCGCCCTCGCCGCACGCCGCACGCCGGGAAGGTTCAGCGGGGCTGACGCTGAGGCTGCGGAGCAGGCGTCGGGGCGGAGGCCTTCGGTGAGGGTGCGGCGCGGCGCTGGGCCGGGTCCGCTGGGGCGGGCAGAGGTGACTTCCGGCGCGCGGCTCCGGAGGCCTGTGGTTCTCCTCAGGCCCGGGGCGGGACGGGGCGGCGGGAGCCGAGCGGCCACCCCGCCCGCGGCCCGCCCTTGGCGTCCGGGGCCCGCGGACGCGAGCAGCCCGAAGGGCGGCTGCTTCGCACGCGCTCGGACCCCGGCGAGGGGCTTCGGAAGGTTGACCACTGCGCCGCGCCGGAAGCTCCTTGGCGTCTCGGGAGCGGCGCGGTGTTGATAGCGCTCGCAGACTACGGCAGCGCTTCCGTGGGGTTCGGCGCTCGGCCCGTGGGCGCGTCGCGGAGCGCTGTGGCGTCCCTGAAACCCGCAGCACTGGCACTGGGATGGGCAGACGACGGGAACGGGAAAGGTCAGTGGGGCCGGACCCTGCCGCCGCCCTGGCGGCTTCCCGGTGGTGTGAGGTGAGCAGCCGCGGAGGCCGGTGCTGCAATCCGCGTCCCTCTGTCCCTGGCAGGTTCCCATGGCGTCGGAGCGGCGCAAGGTCAAGTACCACTGGGGCAGCACGTCGGAAGGGTGTCCCAGCAAGCGCAGCCGCCCCCGGGAGCCCGGCAATGTGGCCTCCTCCAGCCGACCAGTTCGCAGCTGTGCGTCGCGTCCTCGAGGGGCCAGCAGCCCCCAGCGTCTGAAAGCCCGGCGGGGGAACGATGTGGCCCGCAAGCCCCGGAGTTCAGCCCGCCGCCGCACCTCCTCTTCCTCTTCGGCGTCGTCTCTCTCCTCGGGCTCAGGTGCAGGCGGGGCCGCCTCCCCTGGCTTCCTGATTGCGAGCCCTCGAAGGTTCATTGCGTCCAAGGGGTCCGCTTTGCACCCCGCCCACTCCTCCGTAGAAGAAATGGCTTCTCTTCGGAAGGAAGCTTGTAAGGTAGGTGGTGGCGACATCTAGCCAACCGTAAAGTCTCTTGCACGTGGCTTGAGAGGTGGAGAGGAGAAACTTGGTGGGAGGAGACTGAAAATTAGTTCTTTTTTTGTGTAGGGCCTGGGTGGTTTTGTGTGTGTGTGGGGGGGGGATGGAGTTCAGTGTAGAGGGAGTTTTCAAGCTTGGTGGCATTTGCAACTACTGGAAAGCTTGACAATGCTTGTGGCCTGCCATCCCAGAGAGAAGGCTTGGGGGATCTCTGGAGAAGGTTGGAAGGTGGAATGTTGCTCAGGAGAGAGGGTGTAGATTTTGGTCAGTTTAAAGAATTTGTTGGAGTTGGCACATACTGGTCTTGCGGAGGACCCAAGTTCTGAGGCCAAATCAGATGGCTCACAACTGCCTCCAATTCCAGCTCCCTCTGGTCTCCGTGGCCGTCTGCATGTGCCACATACATACGAGTAAAAATAAAATTTAAAAATGTCTTTGTACTTAGAACAACTATGAATCTCAGCTAAGGAATTGGGCTCTTAGTGTGGTTTTTCACAAAAGTTGTAGATTCTGGCTTGTTGACATTTTCTTTGGTGGTTTGGTTACAAGGTTTTGTTTTTTGAGATAAGGTCTCTCTATGTAGACCAGGCTGTCCTGGAACCCACAGTTAAAGGCATAGGCCACTGCACCAGGCTTGTGGGGTTTTTTTTTGTTTTGTTTTGTTTTGTTTTGTTAGTAGTTACCTTTGGAGATTAACTCAAGTCTAGTTCCCCAGTAGGGTTTGTAAATTCTTGGAGCAGACTGAGGAGTGCTTAGAGAGATCCATTTCAGGTTTTGAGTAGATTTACTGAGGGCCTGTTTTGTGCCAGGCAGTGTTTCAGGAGTGTGGGATTCTTAACTGTAAAAGATCTCTGCTCTTCTACTGTGTAGGCTTTGTAGCTCTGGTAGTCTTAAAAAGTGGGCTGGCATTGTGTATGTAGAAGAGTATGTAGAAAAAGTCTCATTTGTGGGGAGATGCGTCTGCCCCTAGAGAAAGTAATGAAGACAGTCTGTTAAGAAAGGAGTTTTAAAACCTTTCCTGATGGCTTCTTTTTGAGATGGGCTCATTTAGTCTAGATTGAACTTCATAAGGGGCCGATGACCCTGAACTCCCAATCCTTCTGTTGGAGGTATATATTTGTGTCACTATATTTGACTTGGTGGTTTCCTAAGTCCAGCTGAGACTTGACTGTTTAACTCAGGGACCTCTTTAATTAAGCTTGTTTTCTTTTTTCTTTATTAAATTTTAATTTGTGTCATTCACGTGCTTTGGTCTTTTGTCTGTATATATGTTTGTATAAGGGTTTCAGAGTCTCAGGAACTGGAGTACAAATAGTTTTGAGCTGCCATGTGAGTGCTGGGAATTGAACCTGGGTCCTCCAGAAAAGCAGCCAGTGCTTGTAACTGCTGAGCCATCTCTCCAGCACCAAGTTTTTCTTTCTTTTCTTAAAAGATGATTTATTTTATGTGCATCGGTGTTTTGCTTGCATGTATGTCTGTGTGATGGTGTTGGAGCCACTAGAACTGGAGGTACACTGTTACGTGCTGCCATGTAGGTGCTGGGAATTGAACCCAGGACCTTTGGAAGAGCAGCTAGTGTTTATCTGCTGAGCCATTTCTCCAGGCCAAGTATTTGTTTTCTCAATTTAGACCTTATAGCCTGAGCTCTGGAGGGCAAGTGGAATTTTTTTTTTCCCAGTTCACAAATAATGGTGAATTGAAAAGTTGTTTATGGCAGAACCATACTGAATATGGCTCAGATGCAAGTCAAGTAAATAAAAGCCTTTGCCCATTCAACTTAATTTCATTACTAGTCCATCCACGTGGGTTTTGGACAGTATCAGTGTGTTAGATGACTGCTTTCAACTTCACTGACAGAGAACCCAGTGTCAGGGACAGGAATTTTCAGTCTCAGGCTATATTGCTGATTGTTGATTAATTAATTAAGGGTATGGCCTCTAATCCTAGCTTGGTTCTATCTTTCATGAAGGTCACTGGGGTCTCCTTTGATAGTTACAATCAGTACTCAAGTGTTATTATGCCAGTCATTCTTTTGGGACATGGGGCTAGTTCCTAGGGCACTGTATAGTAAGAGGATTGGGGAGATGGTCTCAAGACCTCAGAAGTGTAGGCCTCTTTGTTTAGCATATATTTGTGACCCTGTGTGTCTTGAGTCTCAGGTGTTGTGAGCTGGCATAGCTCTGAAGAGTATTGATGAAGACATTTCCCTAGGCCATCTCTGGTTGCTTAATCTGTCCTCACCAGCTCTGCCCGCCTTGACTTCAACAGGTGCACACTTAGCTTTGTTTGTCCCGCACTTTCAGGTTAGAGTTCTCAGTGTCAGGCCACAGAATGTTCAAAAGGAAAGATGTTTAAACATTTTATTTATTCCCTGCTGAGATTGGCTTAGGACCTCCATATGCTAGGTAAGTGCTCTGCTGTTGAGATACATCCACAGTTCCTGGTTAATAGGCAGTCCTAATGTCCACCTCACTTTGTTCTTTTGTTATTTCTCAAGTCTGAAAGTCTGAAGTTGATTCTTAGTTGTTTCCCCCACCCCCATCTTTCTGGTTTTTTTTTTTTTTTGGGAGACAGGGTTTCTTCTGGAATTTTCTCCATAGACCAGGCTAGCCTTGAACTCACAGAGATCCACCTGCCTCTGCCTCCCAAGTGCTGGGATTAAAGGTGTGCACTACTATTTATCCCCCCAGTTGAGTTTGGCTTTGAACTTCTAATCCTCCTGTCTATACTTCCTGAGTGCTGGAATTACAGGGGTGTGCCCACCATACCTGCCATCTTTTTTTTTTTTTTTTTTTTTTTTCTTCTTCTTCTTCTTCCACAGTTGTTTCTTTTTAAAAATAACAAAATAATGTTTATTGGGCTTGGAGAGACAGTTGAGTGGTTAAGAGTACTTACTGCTCTTCAGGTGACACAGGTTCAGTTTTCATCACCCACATGATAGCTAACATCTGTCTGTAACTCCAGTTCCAGGGAATCTAATTCCCTCTTCTGGTCTCCATATAAAGTGGCATGCAGACATACATGCAGGCAAAACACCATGCTCATTATATAAATCTTTTTAAAACAGTCATTAAAATGTTAATTTTGTATGTATGGGGGGCATTCATGTGGTGATCTGAAGATAACTTTTGGAAGTGGTTCTCTGCCTACCAAGTAGGTCCTCAGTATCAAATTCAAGTTGTTAGGCTTGACAGTAGGTAATCCAGTTTACTGGTTCCACCCTAGGCTAGCTAGCCAACAAACAAGAATCCACTTTTCTTTACTCACCTTTTAACATGAAACCATCTCTGCTGCCCCAGGAAGGTTATTTGTAACATTTATTAGCTTTTTCTTTTTACTTGGTCAGGGATGGAACATGGACCTTAATACAAGTGCTCTACCAATAATCTCACACCCACCCCATCCAGCTTGCTACTCTTTGCAGTGTTCTTAATAAACCCCTACTTTTTTGTTTTTTGATTTTTTTTTTTTTTTTTTTTTTTTTTTTTTTTTGAGACAGGGTTTCTCTTTGTAGCAGCCCTAGCTGTCCTAGAACTCACTCTGTAGGCCAGGCTGGCCTTGAATTTACAGAGATCAACATGCCTCTTCCTAGTGCTGGGATTAAAAGGCATGTGTCACCACCACCCAGCAATAAACCCTTTTTCCCCATTTTATTTGTTTGTGTCCATCCAACAGTTTGAATGGTGTTAGAATATAACTTTCAGCAGTGTTTCTCCCACTGTGGAATTGAGCTCAGGTTGTAAGGCTTCACAGCAAGTGTTTTTGCCTGTTGAGTTATCTTTCTTGTTCAGTAAACTTTTTTTTAATTTTTTTGCAGAATAACTGTAGTGGCGTTCACATTTTTGGGCCTATGACTTTCACAGCCACTGGCTTTTGACCAGTTTTGCAGTACTGGATGTGAATTATCTTCATTTGAGCTGGTTTTAACTCCAATCAGAAATTGGTTAGCTATTCTTTTAATGGTAATAACTCTGGTACACTAGTGGATACATTTTATTTGACAGGAGTGTGCACCCCAAGGGTCCATAGCATACTAAGACCATTGATGACAATTCTCTCCCAACAGTATGAGTATCCCCTTCTGGCATTATGAAAGCTAGCCAGCAGGGAGAAAACTTCTAGCTTCATTTTTCTATGTCATGCAACCAGAGCATGTGGTGGTTATGCAATATGGACTTCCTTTTTCTGAGTTTATTAAATTGCATTTGTTATGTGTATGTCTGTGAGGAAGTCAAGGAACAACTTACAGGAATTGGGTACTCTTCTTCCATGTGGGTACTGGGAATTGGACTAAGGTCATTAGGCATAGTGGAAAGTGACTTTATGTTGGTGAATCATCTCACTTGTTGTGTTTTTTATTTTTATTTTAGGACACCAATTTTTAATATATAACTCAGACTTATCTGGAACTCCATATGTAGCTCAGACTGACTCACATTCATTGTGATCCTCCTACCTTAGGCAAGTGCTGTGATTATAGATGTGTGCCACTATATCTGGCCTGAATGAGTATATTTACTTTGAGAGGACCTTAATATAAATGTTTAAGCTGCAGTGGCTGTAGAATGCCCTAGGATCACATATGTTGTGCTTTACAATTGGGGAGGTTTGATGTTTCTTTGCATTTTTGAGGGCTCTAGTTTTCTCTCATGCTGGACTAAGAGTGAACCTCAGTGTTAATACAAACTAATAGTCTAGCTTATCCGCTGTGGACTCTTGGAGTGAGTGGATACAGAATAAGAAAATGGAGCTGAGATACTACCTTTGTTTCAGGAGGTGTGGGATGGCTTGATGTATCCTTTGTCATCTTTGGGAGAATATCCTCCTAACAGCAGGGCTACAGTTTGGGGAAAGAGTTAATGGAAGACTGGAAGGAAGATTAGTCCCTTGGGGCAGAACTTAAATACTTAGGTACCTTGGGCCAGCCTTCCCCCTTGCTGGGATCTTAGGTTTCCTGATTTTTGTAGTGGACTGGGCTAGTTCCAGTGGGAAAACATTGATTTGTTATTTTAGCTATTGTGAAGTGTGTTATTGCATCCTATCTTTCAGTATATAGTGCAGCTATACTGTTATGTTCCCTGTCCACTGAGGGAAGACGAGGCCATGATGCACTTTAGAAGTGAATTTTAAATAAATGACTAAAGCATTACTATATTAGCTTTCCACAGTGGAATAGGGAAAAACTACTGTCTGGGCAAATCTTATCTTTGTCTCATTCACTTTCCCTTGGGCTGATGGAGCTACTAGTGACTTGTCATTGGCTAAGTGCTGCAGATATGAAATTGTTCTTAGAACAAATCTTTGAAAGTTTCTTTTTAAATTCCAGGTTGATTCTAAAGATAGTTCTTGTCACTCTATGAACTCTGAATTTGCAACTGAAGCTGAGGGTCAGAGTGATGCTATGGAGGAACCCAGCAAGTTCCAGAAAAGGAAGAAGGACAGGCTTCGAGACCAAGGTTCAACAATGATCTACCTAAAGGCCATCCAGGGCATCCTGGGGAAGTCAATGCCCAGGAGGAAGGGAGAGACTGCCACCACTCGGGTGAAGACAAGCTTGGGAGAATATCCAAGCAGGGAAGGGCCAACCAGGAATGTGGAAGGATCATCCAGGATCAGGGAAGGACTCTCGGTCAGGAGTGGGGAAGGACTGGCCAGTAGCAATGAAGGACCTGCCAGGAGTATTGAAGGACTGGCCAGGAGTGTGGAAGAACCAGCCAGGAGTATTGAAAGACTGGCCAGGAGTGTGGAAGAACCAGCCAGGAGTATTGAAAGACTGGCCAGGAGTGTGGAAGGACCAGCCAGGAGCCGGGAAGAAGTGGTTAAGAGTGTTGAAGGACCAGCTGGAAAGGTTACAGTCACTGTACCTCAGAAGAAAGAGTCACCTACAAAGGTCAGGGTGAGGAAAGAGGAGTCTATGCTAGACAGGAGTAGCTTCTGTAATAGAAGAGTGATTATAGAGTCTGTGAAGAAAACTAATGAGGAGCTGCTTGGTGATCAAAGGACAGTCATTGACAAACCTTCTCCAGCCCTAGAATTTTTTGATAACTCTGATTCTCATGCAGATACTCAAAAGGTAAATGAGCACAAACCAATCATCTGGTTTTTGAATTCTCTTGATTATGTATATTTGGCTTTAGTCTTTCTGATTTGATCTTGAGTGATAGAGATACTGTTCTTGGTAGCATCTCCCCTCCTGATCTGTGTCCACCACTATTCTGAGCATCAAATTTAGGACTCTAGGCATACGAGGCAAGTTTTACCTCTAATCTTAACTCCTAGCTCCCAGAAGATAGTAATTAAAAGCAATACTTGATTTAACATGGACTCCAGGAAATTAATGCCTCTCTTCCATCATTTCTTTCAGTTATTAATAAATTTTGATTGGCTTTTTAAAAAATAATTCTATTAAATGTGATAGGGTGTAGTTAGGTATACACTAAAAAAAGACCAGCACGATAGTAGCTTAAAGCAGAATTTTGGCTTAATAAGGATCGGCTCTTGGTACATTCTGTTTTGATGTTCTGCCCTGCTAAATATAGTATCTATCTTGTAGCCTAAGGTGGGGGCGCTGATAGAATTGAGTGTGTTATACATAGACATTGGCCAGTAGAAAGCTAATGAGAGAAAAGGAAATATACTTTCTTTTTCTTGAGAACTTGATTAAAACATTTTACATGTTGAATTTTTTCACACCTATTTAGAAGCACCTGGAAACCCAGTTAAAATCTAGCTTCAAGAGAGTATGAGAAATTCTGCCTTGAGCTCCATATCTCAAACATCAGGTTCCACACTTACTGTGGTTTAATAAGGCTCAGGAAAAATAGGCTGAATAGAAGTTTATTCAGGGAGCAATAACTTACAATGGAGACAGGTGAACACCAGCAGTTTCCTCTGGATGCTCTCTCTCCCTGTCCAGCAAGCAAGAGAGAGCTCTGGGGCCCTTTCCCCAGACCTAGTTCCCCCAGGTCACATCCGCCCCTGTCTCCATCCCCCAATGGGCGTGGTCAGTGCCAAGTGCCAAAGGTGCAGACAAAGTGAATATCTCACTACACACACTGAAGTCTTTATCTGAATCTAATTGCATTGCAAAGGTCTTGCTTCTAAATCACATAGTTATATTAATACCCTTGGTATATCCTCAGAGTGGGATTAAGGCCTGTGTGAATTCTGGAGGGGAGAGACCATTCTGGAACCATAGCACTGAATGAGAGGGGTTTCCCATAGGAGGGCTAACATGTTGCTTTTCTTCTCTGCAGCACACAGAGAGAGAAGTGGTGATTGAGCATCCCTCTTCAGGGAGTGACTGGTCAGATGTGGATGAGCTGGCCACTGTGAGGTTCTCCCAAGAGGAGCCTGTCTTGCTGAAACACTCAGCAGTTCCAGAATCTTCTTCCTTTCCCACTGACTATGTTATGTACCCTCCTCATCTATATAGTAGTCCATGGTGTGACTATGCCAGCTACTGGACTAGTAGCCATAAGACTCCTGGTTATCCATTGGTGGGATCTAGCAGCCGTGACTCAACACAGGCTGGGAAGAGCAGCCAGGACCCTTTGAGTGTTCATTCCTCTAAGTCCACAGTGAATACCCAGAGCATCTCCAAAGACCTGGACATTGCCCAGGAAGGTGGGTCCCAGAATTCCCATTCACTTCAGTTCTCCAGAAGCACAGAGGAGAAAGAGGAAGTAAAGGGAAAAAGGACATTCCGAGAGGAGACACCACCTCGACACACCAGAGAACATACATCCAGCTCCTTGCCAAGGAGTCACCGGGAGATGAGCCTGGAGGAAGGCTTTATCGATACCCACTGTCACCTGGACATGCTTTACTCCAAGCTTTCTTTCAAAGGGACCTTTACAAAGTTTAGAAAAATTTATAGCACTTCCTTCCCTAAGGAGTTTCAGGGCTGCATATCTGACTTCTGTGATCCAAGGACACTGACTGATGGCCTATGGGAGGAACTCCTTAAAGAAGATCTGGTTTGGGGGGCCTTTGGCTGTCACCCTCATTTTGCACGATACTATAATGAGAACCAAGAAAGAAAGCTTTTGCATGCCTTACGGCACCCCAAGGCTGTAGCATTTGGAGAGATGGGCCTGGACTACTCTCATAAGTGTACCACACCAGTTCCTGAACAGCACCAGGTACTGACCCTAGTCTGCTTTCCCTAGTACATTTCCTTAGTGGTTGAACCTCCCAGTAAGGGCTATTCTGCATTTAGAGCTCCTTGAATGCCATTCTTCAAATGTTTTTTTTTTTTTTTTTTTTTTTTTTTTTATATGTTTTGGAGACAAGGTTTCTCTGTATAGCCCTGGGTGTCTTCGAACCGTAGACTAGGCTGGCCTAAGATCCACTTGCCTCTTCCTCCCAAGTGCTGTGATAAAGTGGCCTTTTTTGCCACTGTGTCAAACTGGCCTTGAAATCATTATCCTTTTGCCTCAGCCTCCCCAGTGCTAGGATTATAAACCCTTGTCACCATGCCCAGTTTTTGGGGTTTTTTTTTCCTTTCTTTTTTTGAAGATTTATTTATGTATACAGTATCTGCATGTATGCCTACAGGTCAGAAGAGGGTGCCAAATTTTATTATAGATGGTTGTGAGCCTGAGCCATGTGGATGCTGGGAATTGAACTCAGGACCTCTGGAAGAATAGCCAATCCTCTTAACCGCTGAGCCATCTCTCCAGCCCAGGGCTTTTTGTTTTTGTTCTTTTACTTGGATTTGGAATTGGCATTGTTGATTAAATCCCAAATGCCGAGATGGTGCTTTGCCACAGAGACACACTCAATAGCAATTTATTTGTCTCCTTTTGTAATCCTAGATTACATGCTATGCTATGTAGACCAGGCCAGCGTGGAACTCCGAGATTTCTTGCCTCCACTTCCTGAGTGATAATGATTAAGGCATGTGCCAACAAATCTGACTTTTTGGTTTTTGGGAACAGGGTTTCCCTGTGTAGAACTCATTCTTATAGACCAGGCTGGCCTCAGACTGTCAGAGATCCACATGACTCTGCTTTATGAGTGCTAGGATTAAAGGTGTGTGCCATCACGCATGGCTACATCTGATTTCTTCAGCACTTTTATAAAAGTAAAATGGTGATGAGGCATTTTGAGACTTTTTAAAAATTTTATTTGTATGTGTGTGTTTATGTGCATGCACATTGTCTTGGTGAGTGGAGGTCAGAGGAGTTAGTTTTCTATTGTGGGTCCTGGGGATTGAACTCATTTGTTAGGTTTGGTAGCAAGTACCTTTATCTGCTAGTTATCTTCCTGACCTTTATTGAAATAACTTTTTAAAGATCCATTTAAATTTTAATGATGTATATGTATCCATCTATAGGTGTATACATGAATGCAGTGCTTGTGAAGGCCCAAAGAGTTTAGAGCCCCTGGTGGAGTTCTAGGTCTTTGTGAGCTGCTTGACATGGTTTCTGGGAAATGAACTCAGGTCTTCAGGAAGAACAGGACATACATGCTGAGTCATCTCTCCAGCTGCCTGTTTTCAAACTACTACTACTACTTGGTTTTTCTGAGACAGGGATTCTCTGTGTAGCCTTGGCTATCCTGGAAGTCTATAGACCAGGCTGGCCTTGGACCTAGAGATCTACTTGCCTCTGCTTCCCAGGTTCTACCATCCTCTTGAGGGTTTCTATTGCTGTGATAAACAGAGACCAAAAGGAAGCCAAGATTTGGAGCCTGGAAGCAGGAACTGAAGCAGAGGCCATTGAGGAATGCTGCAGATTGGTGTGCTCATCCTTCTTTCTTATATACCCTAGGACTGTCAGCTTAGGGGGTAGTGTTACCCACAGTGGTCTCCTCAAATTAACCATCACTCAAGGAAATAATCCACAGGCCAGTATGGTGGGGGCATTTTCTCAAGGTTTACTCTTTGCAAATGACTCCAGCTTCTGGCAGATTGATAAAACTGAACAGGATAGTCCCTGTGTCACAGGTTATGTGTGCCAGGGCAAGAGGAGCAGTTCAAGGAGCTTATCCTTGCAGTGACACACAGTTGTACAGCTGAAGTTTACTGGATGCTTGGTGCCAGGAACCGTGCTTGACAGTATCTAAGTCCTTTGTTAGAGTATGAGAGGCTCAGATCACATCTGTAGTCCTAGAGTCACTCAAGCTGAACTTAGCTAGTGTTCTTGTAGCTGTCACTTGTTTTGGTGAGATGAGACTCAAATGAAAAATAATGAATAAGGAAATAGATTGTTGACTGGAGAAGGGCAGAACACACACCTGAAAGTGAAGCACTTATCACCTTAGATGTTTCTGTCAATATGGAGGATGCTAAGCTGGAGAGGGGAAGCAAGTGGATTCTGTATTTTTTTTCCATAAAGCTTAAATTAGACACCAGGTAATGTGAATAGTGATTAACAAGCAACCTGTTTGTACTGGCCTGAAAGTTTTACTTGGAGAGGAAGAACCACCCAGAGAAGGATTGGGTCAGGCAGTATTGGGAGGAGTCATACCTGAGTGAGTACTTGAGCACTTAGCATTGGCTATGCTTGGACTCTGGGTTTGATTCACAGTACACACAAGAGGTGTAGCTGGAGGGAGGGGGACAGTGAAGCTTAGTTTTGTTACTTGATACTTATATCCTGAAAGATTGAGAAAATAGAGGGGAAAAAAGTGAGGAAAATGGGTCGAGTAGTTAATAAGTCTTTCCTTGTTTTTATCTGTGTGATCAGGGATTTAACTACTTATGTTCCAAGGATTAGGCCCTAGATATTTCCTGAATTCATTGCACAGATCAATCATTAAGATCATTATTCTTTGAATGAAAAGCCAAGGAGAATGGAGTCTGTCCCCACCCACCTTTTTGAACCCTGGGTATCTATGCCTCTATTTGTGTTCATCTGGAATTAATTGTTGAGTTAATAAAGATGCAAGAAAGGCTTGGTTTCCCTAGGAGAGCAGGGTTAAATCCAAAATCCCTGTTAATGACTTGTCAGCTGAGGACCAAAGCATAGATAATAAGGAGAAAATGCTGGGTGAATAACACAGGTATACATCCTTTATTGTTGTTCCCTTGGACCCTGCATGCTAGGATTTTTTTCCTTTTACTGTTTTTTGTTTTTATAATTTGTATGTATGTGTCCAGCTATTGTATATTTAATGTTAGGTCTCTTGGTAAGTTGCAAGAGACAATTGGTGGCTTGTCTTAAAATTACCTGTCAAAGAATCAAGAAAATATATGTTGTGTAGGTAGGTGGTCCCACCCTCCTCATGCAGGAGATAGAATTTAGGGCCTTGGGAGATGTGCTACAACAACTTTAAAATTGTGCTTTGCAACAATTTTAAGAAAAGAAAATAGGGAGTTGGGCGTTGGTGGTGCATGCCTTTAGTCCCAGCAGTCGTGAGGCAGAGTTCGAGGCCAACCTGCTCTATAGAGCAAGTTCCAGAGTAGGCTCCAAAGCAATACATAGAAACCCTGTCTCCAAAAAAAACAAAAAACAAAAAAAAAAAAAAAAAAAAAACAAAAAAAAAAAAAAAAAAAAAAAAAAAAGAAAAAAAGAACAGAAAAAAGGGGCATGAGATAGCTGAGTGGGTAAGATTTGCTATGCAAGTGCAAGCATGAGACCTCAGTTCGGATTCCAGCATCAATGTAAAAATCATTTGATTTGTGTCTGGTTGTGATCATGTGCTTAATTAACACTTAAGGTTGCCAGTGGTTAAAGGCACATGTCATAAAGCCTGATGACCTGAGTTTTATCTTCTGGACCCACTTGGTGGAAGGAGAGTTGTCTTCTGATCTGCCCTCACCTTAAGTGAATAATAAAGGTGTGCTGGGTGTCGGTGGCCCATGTCTTTAGTCCCAGCAGTCGTGAGGCAGAGGCACTTGGATCTCTGAGTTCTAGGCCAGCCTGGTCTACAGAGCGAGTTCCAGGACAGCCTCCAAAGCTCCACAGAGAAACCCTGTCTAGAGACCAAAAAAAAAAAAAAAAGGAATAATAAAGGTGTAGTAATTTTTTAAAAAAGTTAAAAGCTGTATCAGAATTTATAGTGCCCTGTTTTGAGATTATTTTGCACATACTTTAGACATGTAAATGCCATTCCTAAGTAGATATTACCAAAAGTGTATTGTTACTGATATTGAAGATACAAACATGAGCTATGCTGCATAGCTAAAATAATTGTTTATGGAAGTGTCGTGTGTCAGGTGAGGCGATTTGCTGGTATTATTTATTCTAAACTTGGCCATGGTAGAGGAAAGAGAGATTTAACTCTACTTGTTTGCTTACATTATTAACTGTGGATTTTACCAGTTCTACAGAATGAAGTGGATCCACAGGTACTTACTTAGAAAGACATTCAGGAATTGCGAACCCTAAGACTTAGGCATTTTGTTGGTGGTGTGAGTGAGTGTACAACTCTTGCATAGGGAAAGGTCTAGAGGTTGGTTAACGTCTTCAAAGTAGAAGTGTGAGGTATTGTGCTTGCTGAAGTACAGCAAATTGGAATTACACATACTTAATCTCTGCTCCTGCACCCTTATACATTGCTAGCTGCTCAGGGAAGTGAATTGTGGGAGTATCTCTAGTTCTGGGTTACTGCCTTCTAAGCTGGCCATAGTACCTGCCCAGGAAAACCAGTGAGGATTGCAAGTTGTTTAGCAGCACAAGAGCTTTGAGGATTTGGCAGTGTAGGAAAGTACCAGTAGATGGTACCTTTGTGTATAATTTTATTGTATAGTTTAGAAGCAAAAAATTAGAGACAGAAGTACCAGACTTAAGTCCACTAATCAGATGCTGTCACTTTGCTTTCTCTCAGGTGTTTGAGAGGCAGCTGCAGCTGGCTGTGTCTCTGAAGAAGCCCTTGGTCATCCACTGCCGTGAAGCTGATGAAGATCTGTTGGACATCATGAAAAAATTTGTGCCCTCTGACTACAAGATCCATAGGTTAGGCGCTGCAGCTTCAGTGGGCACATGGGCACTCCTACACTAACTGCAGATGAAACTCAAGGAAAGCAATCATGCTATTTGGGTGTTTTTTTGTTTTTTTTTTTAAAGGCCTTTTGTAGTTTTTTAAAGTAACTTAATTTTTTTTTTTTTTTTTTTTAAAGATTTCTATACATGAGTACTTTATTTTTTTGTTTTGTTTTTCCAGATAGGGTTTCTCTGTGTACCAGGCCTGGCTGTTCTGGAACTCATTTTATAGACCAGGTTGGCCTCGAACTCACAGTGGTCAATCTGCCTTAGCCTCCCAAGTGCCACCACTGCCAGGCTTAATTTTGTTTTTTCAAGACAGTTTTTCTGTATTGCTTTAGAGCCTGTCCTGGAACTCTCTCTGTAGACCAGGCTGACTTCGAACTCATAGAAATCTGTCTGTCTTTGCCTCTCAAGACCTGGGATTGAAGGTGTGTGCCACCTTCCCCCAGCATGAGTACTTCATTTATATAATTTCTACCTCTTCTACCATATTACATTTAAGAAAATGTAATTTGGGAGTTTTGAGACAGGATTTTGAAAGCCTGGTGTAGTCTAGAATTCATGGATATCCCCTTGCTTCAACCAGAGTTCTGGGGTTACAACGTATGCCGCCACATCTGACTTCCTATGTGTTTTTAAGTATCTATTCAAGAGAATTAAACATTAAGTCATGGAACTTCTGATACTAGACGAGTCTTTGCTTATACAGCTATGACTTTTCAACAGCTTTAAGTTAATATCCTTTAATCACAAATGAGGTAGAAGGGGCTTCCTGGTCAAAAATGTCAGAGAGGCTGCTTAGGGTACAGTAGCTCAGCATACAGAGACCCTTCCAAAGTTTCAGAAAATGTACTTCTTATACTTCTTTTCCTTACTTGAACTTGAAAGCTTTTTTTTCTGTTTGTTTTGTGATAGGGTTTCACTTTAGCCTAGGCCAGACTTCAGATATACAGAGAAGGATTACCTTGAATTCCTGATCCTCTTGCCTTGACCCCCTCTTCTGGGATTATAGGTATGCATCACCATACCTGACTGAAAACTCCTTTTATCCCAGGTATTACTAAAGGATCAGGTTGTGTTTTACCTCAGTGGCAACCGCAGTGTTAGTCTAGAAAACTCTCTTGTATTCCTACATTGCATGTACCAAGCATGGCCCACCTCTGGAGATGCCATGGAGGCTGTAGAAGCTAGACAAAGGCTGGTGGCATCAGTATGTAGAGTGCGGGACAGAGATGTGACATGAATATAGAGGGAGCCCAGGTATGGGCTTTTTAGTCTGACTAGTGGTGGTCAGAAATTGATGCCTGAGTGAGCTGTTTTGCTGGGCAGAAGGGATGAATAGAATTTGGGGAGGCTGGAAGTGAATCTAGGTCTTGTCAGATGGCAGAAGGGAGTGGGCTTTCAGTCACTGTGCTGCTATCAACTGGCTGAGGTACAGTGAGAAATGGTTGCTTGGGTTTTGGGGGCTTTGACAATGGCTGTCTTTAAATGTACAGCTGGATTAAAGCTCAGTCAGTTTGATGGGGGAGTTGTGGCTACAGGAAGTCCAGAGTTCCAGATGAGTTAACAGTATTTGTTGCCCAAGAACATGAACTGTTGACACATTTAAGAAGAAAATTCTTAATTTCAGTATTTAAAAAGCAGAGGCAAATGAATCTCTGTGAGTTCCAGGCCAGCCAGGTCTACACAGTTAGTTCCAGGACAACCAGGGCTATGTAGAGAGACCCTGTCTCAATGAATTGGGGTGGTGGTGGGGGAGATTTTTTTCCCCATTTGCCATGATTTTCATTTGGCAATTTCCTTCTAGTGATCTGACAGCACAGTCATGATTTTTCCATGCTGTAGTTGTAACCTTAGGAAGGCTGGTCTATATTTCTTCTGTCTCTTCGCCCACACTTCTCCAGCCTGTGCCATGGCTGTAGTTGTGTCAGTTGGCTGCCTAGATTGTGGGATGGAGGTGGGATGGCTGGTGGTGCTATGTATCTGAACCTCATACCAGCTTGTTTGTCTGTGTTTGTACTGGCTCCTTTCTCAGCTTGCTCTGGAGAAAAGCTGCTTGATGCAAGCTTTTCTCTTCTAGGGTCCACTAATGGGTGCTACAGGCCTGGAGGCAGTTAGGGGCTGCTGCTGAGGCCTGGGAGCAAGCCCTGAACCATACTTTCCTACAGGCATTGCTTCACTGGCAGCTACTCAGTCATTGAGCCTTTGTTGAAGTACTTCCCTAACATGTCGGTGGGCTTCACAGCAGTACTGACCTACTCCTCCGCCTGGGAGGCCCGGGATGCCCTTAGACAGATCCCATTGGAGAGGATCATTGTGGAAACAGACGCACCCTACTTCCTCCCTCGCCAGGTAGGACTGTCTTCAGACCGAGTTGAGAGGCACTGAGGCGAGTTGGTGGGAGGCTGGCTGGGCCCAAGTCCTAGTGACCTCCTGGTTGCATCCCGTGCGGTATAGGTGTCTCCCTGTTGTTATTCTGTAGAACCAAAAGTCCTGGGGGCTGAGAAGCTGAAGGGTAACCACTCTCTTCCAGGCAGTGCAAAGCCCTACCCTGTAGAGGGTAGTCCATGGAAGCGTGGGACCCCGCTCACCCAGAGCCCCCCATGACTAGGACTCTCCCTGCACCTGCAGGTAAAGGGGTCTCTACAGGGCAGCCCCAAAGAGGTCCTTGCTGGACATGGGATGGGGGACACTCTGTATGACATGTTCAGAAGGCACAGCGATGATGTGAATGCTTACTGTCTTCCAGGTGCCAAGAAGTCTTTGCCAGTACGCCCATCCAGGCCTGGCTTTGCACACAGTTCGAGAGATTGCCAGGGTCAAAGAGGAGTCACTATCCCGTACTCTGGCGGTCCTCCGAGAGAATACCAGTCGCCTCTACAGTCTTTGAGCAGGGATCTTCTGTCAAAGGTCATAAGAGCCACATGTTTCTTAGCAGTCAGCCATGGGAGTCTTTGGCTGGTTTTTTTCACTGTTTTGGTGTAAACTATTAACTGGCATATCCAGCCTGTAGCCTGCAGCCAACGGAAGTTACCAATACAGTTGAATGCAAGTCCATAAACTTATTTTAACTTTGAGGTTTACATATTTTGTAATTAGATTGCTTGCTCCTTACATGTGAACTTCTAGATGACTTGTTATTTTATAGTGTTAAAGATTGAACATACCTGGTAGAGAAAGTAAATTAAAGGCCAGTAAGTGGCTCAGTGGGTAAAGGCAATTACTGTACAAGCCTGGTAAACTGATGAGCCTTAGAACCTGAATAAAGGTGAAAGAACCAACTCCATAGAGTTGTCTTCTAACCTTGATGCTTGCTGTGGCATGCATGCTTCCTCAATCATGAATATTCACAATAATAATTTTTTTAAAAAAGAATGTAAGTTTAGGGTTGATATTAAGCCTGGTTTGTTGAGCTTGAACTTGAAACCTTTTCTTTTTTAAACCCTCTAGGAAGACCAGTGGCCTGATAGCTTAGGATGGGCTCCATCTGCTTGTGTCCAAGGTGAAAGATGTGTTGGAGAGCCTGTCAAAACTCAGCTAACCAGGATGTTACCCTTGGAACCTAATCACAAGGCTTCGTGTGCTGTTTGGTGGATGGGTACTGTGGAATGGGTTAGGGAGAGGGGTAGTTTTGCCTGCTGGCCATACAACTCCAGGGTAATCAGTGAACAAAAACGTTTGTGACATATGAGTATAATGAATTAGCCAGCCTGGATACCGGCCCAATGGCCTGTGTTTCCCAGCAATCTAAATAAAGTCACTTCTTTGTCTTAGCACATGTGGTTGTGTAATCTGGTCCCTGCTGCTCTGTTGTGAAAGGAGCTTCCTCGAAGTAGTCTTCCAGGCATTCTCTCCATGGTTGCCACTAATTCTGTGTCTGAGGTGCTGGTCTTTATGATCCCGCTGCTTTGTAATGATGTGCCCTGTGAGGACTAAAGGAAGAGAAGAGGCCTTCCTGTGATAGCTGAACCCCAGAGGATATAAAGGGTCCTCCTTCAGTAAAGCCTCCTTTGGCAGGTAGCTGAGCATCTGGGTCCCTTTTTGTATCATCTCATAAAACAGTATTTTCCTCCTTTTACACTTCTCAGTCTCTCTGTTTCCGTTCCTCATCCCCTCCGAACCCCATGCTGCCATTCCATCCCCAGAGCCTACTAGGGGGTTTGGCCATGTTGGATTGCTAGTGCTGAGTAAGCAGCCTAGAATCTAGGTGAAATTATTCTCTCTTGGCTGCTTTCTGTGTCCTGTTTGTATTTTAGGAGCCTTCATTTGAGCAGTGTGTGATCTAAATTGGTGGCTTTGTTCTAGTCTCTGTGATTCCTTGTTGAGTTTCTTCAGGCCCTGGAGGTGGTGCTGACCCTATTCTTGGTCCAGAAGGATTAAGTTGTATAGCTCAGCACTTAACAGTGGGTTCTTCTAGGAGACTTTTTTGTCTTTATAAAGTGCTCTTGAACCTTGTGAGGTAAAATAGGTGATGTGATTATTGCCTGTCTGGTCTTTCCACCTAACCCTGGAATTCAGTGTTAGGTCTGGGAAATAGCTTTCATCTCTATTCACCTCCCTTGTCAACTATGTTTTGCCTATGTTTCATATTTGTCACTGTAGGAAGAACAGGGGATTTGGCTTCCTGTTTGGAAGACTTGGGTCTGCTCAGTCTGCCGCACTACTTTATTGTTACTCAAGCTATACCGTAGCCATTTCTTCTGCAGCAGGCCCTTGGTATCTTTGAGAGTACTACTAGCCTCACTTTTGGGCATTACTACTGACTACTACACCAAATTGGAGGTGACTACCTTGCCCAGATTCCTCCTCATCTCTTCTCCGACTCTGGCCTTCTCTTTAATGAAAGTAAAGGGATGGTTCCGTAATCCCTTAATTCCTATCCCATGCTCACCTTGTGTATTTAGATTGGCTGAGTGATACAGGAGGCTAGTCCAGTCAACTTGGTAACATGGTATTCTATGTGCTGCTTTCTACTGCTGTGTTGAAACATTGACTAAAAACAATGTAGGGAGAAAGGGGTGTATTTCACCTGAAGATTACAATCCATTAATCAGGTAGTCTGGACAGGAAGTCAGGTAGGAACTAAAGCAGAGGCCATGGAGGAACACTACTTAGTGGTTTCGAATGGTTTTCTTAGTTTGTCTCCTTGTACAACTAGGGGACCACCTGATCACTCTATAGATCAGCTAGCCTTGAATTCAGAGATCTACCTGCTTCCACTTCAAAGGCCAGCCTGGTCTACAGAGTGAGTTCCAGGACAGCCAGGGCTACACAGAGAGACCCTGTTTTGAAATCTACATCCCCCCACTCTCCCACCCTTCACCCCCCCAAAAAAAAGAAAAAAAACTGATCTAGGGACCTTGGCACCATGATCTATGTCTACAGTTCCAGATTTTGGGAGGCAGAGGCAGGGGTGTTGACAGTTCAAAGCCACCAACCATGGGTGATTTGGCAAGCAAACAAAAGAACCATGAGCAAAGAAGAAGAAGATTGTTGCAGGAACATGTTTAGAAAGATATATTTTCTTGGTACTGTGTGCTTGGATATGTTTTATTTCTGCCAGTTGTTAACTTGAAAGTTTCTTTTCCCCCTCAGGTTCACTTCATGAATTATCAAGGAAAATGAAAAACCAAAGGAGGGCCCTACCTTCCTGGTAGAGTACTTGTTTAGCATACACAGGCCCTGGGTTTATCTCCAGCACTGAAAACGGTTATGACACTCTGGATCCTTGGCAGTTGGGTCAATGGAGCAGAGTTAAGATGGAAAAGCCACATGCCTCAATTCTGAGACTGGTTATGAGTCTTCAGGTATTTGTTGTGTGACTTTGGAAGAGTTAATATCATTTCTCTGAATTCTCTCATAAGTAGATTTACTGTGAAAATGAACAGAAATTAAACTCATCTGTTTGAATATACACAGTAGGATGACAAAATGGTTGCTATTAGCATAAGTGTGTGACTGTTCTCCAGGCACCCTTGTGACAGATGCTGGGTTTTTGCAGTGACTGACAGGGAGGAGCCAGGGAAGTGCAGGGTTTTGATGTGGATTGTAGTCTCATGCCCACATTGAACCACCTGGTAGGTAAGAGTTTGGCCAGAGTGTGCTCAGCATCTGCTTCTTGAAGGGCTCTGGCAGAAGAAAGAGAAATAAGTACTCATTTTTGGTGAGCCAAGCATCTTGTGAACAACTGTTCACTCACATTCTTTTCCTGCATTTGCTAAGTTTCTTCCTTCATTTCTGTTCTCCAGTAAGTTACAGTGGTTACTTGTGACAAAAATCTTATACCTGTGCCGTTCTGAGGTCACAGCAGACCTGAGGAAGGCAGCAGGGCATTGGTGCTATTGCATATCTTAGGGATAGACCTAATTGATACCGGTGAGCATTGCAAAGATGGAAGAGAAAATGAGAAGCTGAAAGCGTTAGTTTTTGTGTTTCTAGGATAAAACACTTTGACCAAAAGCAACTTGACTGAAGAGGCAGGTTTATCTTATTTCAGCTCACAGGTTACAGTCTGAGAGAAGCCAGGACAGGAACTCAAGCAGACACCATGGAGGAATACTGCTTATTGCTTATTTTTTTTTTTTTCAACCTGCTTTCTTATAACCCAGGACCACCTGCCTGCCTAGGGGTGACACTGCTTGAAGTGGGCTGAGCCTTCCCACATCAATCATTAACTAAGAAAATGCCCCACAGACTTGCTTAACAAGAAATCTGATGGAGGCATTTTCTTAGTTTAGGTCCTTCTTCCCAGATGATGAATAGCTTGTGTCAAGTTGGCAAAAACTTAGCAGCAGAGCGGACATCTGTGTGTCTCCTTGTTTCCATGTTTGCCAAGGACCCCACAGCCACCTGGCTCTGTGTGCTGTGTTGTTTGATCAGGATCCTGGGATGTCTAAGCAAGTCATAGGTTGGGGCTTTGTTTTTTTGTTTTTGTTTTTTGTTGATTTTTCAAAACAGGGTTTCTCTGTAACAGCTCTGGCTGTCCTGGAACTCACTTTGTAGATCAGGCTGGCCTCGAACTCCTAGAGATATGCCTGCCTCTGCTTCCTGAATGCTGGGGTTAAAGGTGTGTGCCACCACACCAGGCTACTTAGGGGCTTTGTTACGGGATTCTCTGGAGTGGGGCTGTGCATTCATTTGTAAGGAGTTACCAGATGGAATAGTGAGGGCATCATATCTCCTTGACAGGGATGTGTTTAGATTTTATAGTGCCTGCCAAGTGTGTTCATCCCTGGTCACTTCATGCCTTGGGTTCTGGTGGTCAGGGCTTCCCTTGAGCAGGTACATGACTTGTGCTGCAGCAGTATTGCCTTGTCTGGGCAACACTGGGTATCCTCCCTCTTTAATCCTCGTGCTCACTGGGTGCACAAGGAATTAATGGGTCTCCTGTAAAATCACTGGACTTTGGGACATGGTCTAAATCTTTGCCGTAAGGTGTGAGTAATATTCTTAGTGTCTCAACTAAAATTACAGTGGTAAGACTTGAGGATCAAGGTTCAAGAGCTATGACCTAGAGTTTGGAAAATATTTTGGGACATCTGTCTGGTATCAGGTGGTGGCCAGACTTGAGGACATGGGACATTTGCTTTGCCAGACTTCTCCAAGAGTTGAAGAGTGGAGAATGTGGTTACCTAGCTCTGTGTTGTATGGTCAAGAGCCATTGTCAAGCACCCATTCTGATCACCCCAGACAGGTCTTGAGTGTGTTGATTCTGATACTGTCACCTGGTATCTTTGTGAATGCAGCCATTGGTGGCTCTTTTGAAAATCCTAGTGTAGCTCTTAATTACTCAGGAAGCTCTGCTATGTGGTGAACTGTTTGTGGGCCTCCAAGCCCCACCTTTATATTTCTTCTGCTATCTTATTGCTGGAATGAGCAAGGATTCTTTTGGTTTTCAAGCATGCTCTTGCCTTGCTGTAGCTTTTTTTTTGTGGGTCATAACTTAAAGCATTGTTTCAGTATTTTTAAGTAAAATATAAATTTTACCATGTTTATGAAAATAATTATTTTGAACATTTGGCACACAGCTTGAGCTTTTATTCTTAAGATAGTAGGAGAATGCTGGGAGTTGCAGCGGAGCCTAAGATTGGATGTGAGTTCTTACTCAGGAGGAACTCATAGTGGGCCAGTCCTGTCAGTAGTCACTTGTCAGCTGGTGCTTCTGAAAAGCAAGAGGTCAAGTCAGTCTTCAGGTTCACCATCTGGCTCATGTCATCAAATTTGCTTTCCTTAATCATGGTATGCTGGAAGCAAGTGTGTGCTGATGGGGGTGGGGATCACTGGCCTTGGACTTAGAAGATAGCATTTGAGTGTGGACTGTGTGCTTTTGGGTAAGTGTCCTTATATCCCCCAATCTTGGCTTTATACATTTATATGGTTATATATGTATGATTGCCATATTTGTGAGGGAGTGCTTAAGGAAAGAATGTAGCTTGTTCCTTGGGCTGCCACGTGTACCAGTTCAGCATCCTTTCCCATAGGTAATGAGGAAGATGAGAAGCTACATTTCAGATTGACTTACCTTTGACCTCTTCCCAGAGTATGTCCTGAAGAAACTTCCCCAGGGCCTGGCCATGCTGCTGGTACTGAGCTCCTGATAGCTTGATACCAACATCAAAGGGAGCGTTGAACTAGGAAGTAGAGTTGAGAGGGCCTGAGGCCTTATCCTACCTGTCCTGCCCCAAACATCCACCTCTCCCAGGAAGGCCTGGCTATGTTGGTCACCTGGGTATCTGAGTGGTCTGTGAATGTGATCTTAGTCAGTGGGGAATGCTAACTGGTCTGGTACTATCCCTGCCCTCAGGGCAGAAGCACCGAGAGCCTGGATGATCTCTCTGTGTTACATAGGTGATAGTGAAGGATTTAGAAAGCAAGACTCTGAAATCTGCCTATGCCCAAGTTGTTGCTTGGCATGGGCACAGGCTCTGTCAGGCTACTAGGCATCAGGTGGATGGTTTATTTTGGCCTATAGGAAGTATGAGTAGGAAGCAGCATGGATGGGGAGTGCTGTAACTTTTAGGGATGTGGGGCCTTTCTAGCCTTCTCTTCAGCAAATGTTAATTTTTCTTCTCATGCTCCATTGTCTGTGCAAGCTGGTCAGACCACCTAACTATCATGGAAGAAAAGCATATACCCATTAGGGGCAATGCCAGGGCTGACACCCTAGTACTGAATGGTCAGAGGCATGTGAGGTAGCAACATTTGGTTCTCATACAACCTGGGAAAGTCCCTTCCTTGATTCAGTGTCCATCTGTTTAGTGTGGTGGAGATAGTTGGTGTTCTGTCTATAGACCTGATTTTGGAGAGAAAACTTTTGAGGAAAGATGGAACCCCAAACAGGGTAAGCAGTGGTCATACTCTGTGCCCAGCATGCTGCAGGCTTCTCTCATCTGTTTGTACCTAATACTTGCTACATAGGCCAGATGTTGGGGGTCATTGGAATTAGGAAATGTTTAATCCTGGCCCTGTGCTAAGATTTCTTTCCTATAAGAACTAATTGCAGGACTCTTGTGGCTGGGGTAGCCATCTGCTCATTGTGGACCTTGTTGTCTCAAGATTGTGTCCATGCCAAGTTAGTGAAGGAACCTTGAGGAGCCAGAGTAGTAGTTTTCAGGGTCACACTTCCTGTGGAGCAAGGGTCCGAGAAGACACTCAGGCTCCAGAGGGTCAGACTATGAATTTGGTGATCTTGGCATTGGCCCTTGACCAGAGAGGAGGATGGGGGAAGGAAACCCAGACCTGACAGCCTTGGTTATTTCACCTTTCAACTTGTTTTCTTATCTGTAAAGTTTAGCTAATGATGCCAGCCTTGCTTAGCTTACAGGGTTTTTTTTTTTTTTTTTAAAAGAGTAAGTAATCCACGATAACGGTAGAACAGGACTGGGGATGTGACACTTGACAGAGCACATGCCTATCAATTAGGTTGTGCCCCCCCTGCTGCCCAGTTAATCGTGGTTGCGGTGTTTGAAGATGAAGTTGCATGTGGACACACAGTATAGGGACTGGTACTGCCAAATGCTACTTACAGTTTCCAGGGGAATCCCAGGTGAGCTGCTGAGAGGCACCTATGGGTTCCTTTATTCCTTTCTCCCAATCCTTGAGTTGTTAGTGTTTTTTCTTTATCCCATGCAAAAATTTTCAAAACAAAACTAACTCCATTAGGCTAGTGGTGTATGAGCTAGCCAGCCTTCACTAGCAGCCTACTTACCTCTCCATAACCAGGGTAGGCCTAAGAGGCCCTGGGATAGACAAAAACTTTGTTCTGTCTGTGCCTCTCCATTTGTGCTTTCTGGCTCTTTATGGTCCCCTGGAGGCTTCTAACATCTTTGCTGCTCCTGGCTGCTCCCTTACTACCCTTGCAACATAGTTACCTGTGGAAATTTAACTCTTGTGCCACAGACCTGACCCCCTTGCAGAGCTGTTGTTGCTGAACTCTTTAATTCATGAGTAACTTGAAAAGCCATGCCTTTAGCTTGTATTCTACCCTATCCCACCCAACTTCCATTATTGTCACAAGAACATGCTGGTGTCTGGGTACCAACCCTGATCTCCAGTTCCTCCTCTGTCCCTTCTGTCTGTTCTCTGCCCTCTGGGTGGAGCCAGCCTTCCAGAGATCGTGGCTGCAGTTTGGCCTGTGGCTTCTTGGATTCCTTTCTCTGCTAGAAAGGAAAAACGAGGGTCTTTTTATTTATTTATTTATTGAAATTTAGATTTAGTTTTAGGTTTTTTTTTTTTTTTTTTTTTTGAGATAGTCTCAGCCCAGGCTGGCCTTGAATTTGAGACTCATCTGCCTTTACCGCCCAATGTTGGGATTATAGTGTGCACTACTATGCTTGAGTGAGGTTTTCTCTTTAGGGTCTTAAATCTTCATTTTCTTTCAAAAGCAGAATTGGGTCACATCCTGAGGCCTCCCTTATGCTGTGAGAAGGATTGAAGGCCAGAGAGATGGAGCCACTGCTGCTGGGTCATAGGGCTGGAACAGACCCTAAGTTAGGATGGATATGGGGCTTGTGGAGACAGGCTTACCTGGGCTTTCTGGTGCTCTGGGCTCAGGAAGCTGGAGCCCGTCATAGCCACATCCATCCAGAGCACACTGAGGAGTAACAGACTGCAGATGGTCCCTGAAGACAGCATGTCCTTGGTGGTGGGTACAGATTTTCCTGGGGAGAGAGGGTCTTCTGGTAACATACTTCATCTCCATGATATGTCTTAGATTTTGCTTAGGTTGGAACCCAAAAATCTAGAAGGAAGGGTAGGACCTGGAATGGGGACTGCTGAGTGAAGCAAGGCTCTCTTGTCTTAAAAGTGTAGGAGAGCTGAAGGCTGAACTCTGCCTTTTCTAAACTATTGAGGCAGAGTATAGTGTGCTAGAAGGCATGAGCCTGATGATGGAGCTAATTAGTTCTTTGTCCAGCTTTGTCTCAGCAGCCAAACTAAATTTAGGTTGTCCACTGTCCCCTTTGTTCAGTGAGCTCACTGATACCCAGAGAAAGTAAATCAATGGCTAGTAGTGAGTAATTTAGACCCCTATGAGCACATATGGTTGTGCATACACATACACACATACACAAAGACAACACAGAGAGCCTACCTGGAATGCCTCTGAAGATGTGGTGTCTGCTGCCTGACTGCTCCTTATATAGGAAGCCTTGTGTTTGTCAGATCCGGCAGCCTTATCTTTGAGGCTGTCTACTTTGTGTGGGCAGTATTGCATTCCTTGGGAACTAATATTCTCCTCCCCACTGTTGAAGAACAACAGTGGCAGTCAGGGACCCTGAGAGGTATTGTACGAAGTTGGCTTCTGTTGGGATACCAGCTCCTGATGTTTCTGTGGTACCCATGTGGGCTTGGCCCTGGAAGAGTCTTGGCAGCTCTGAGATCTGGCTTAATTATGGTATGACCTTGGCTTGCCCCCTTCCATGTGAGATGGTGTTGACACCAGGAAAGCATTAAGATTTTGTTCAGCTTTGCCCTGCCACTGAGTTGTTCTGGCTTCCACATACGATCACATAGTGTTCGTGTTCCCAAAGATAGGCTGAACTGTTCTCTTTAGGAGTGAGTATGGGGGAATGCTCACCTGGTAGCCATGCTTTTTATTGGCCTTCTGTGTGGTATAAGGTGACTGTTTGGTTTTACTGTTGTTTTTGTTTTTGTTTTGGACTGCTGGGCATAGTTCCCAGGGCCTTGTACCTGGTAGGCATTTTCCACCGAGCCATACCCTAGCCCAATCTGGTGCTTGCTAACCTGGCAGCTTGCCTCTCTGTCCTCTGGCAGGTATCAAGGCCCTAAGACAAGGAATGCCCATTGTGGAGGAACAGATGAGATGGACCTGGTGATAGGAGACCTATAGCAAACAGTTCTAGGAAATTTTCCCACAAAGATCCCCTCCCCTTATCTGCTAGTTCTTTGAGAACAGAGTGGGAATACTTTATAACTGATAATGTGGCCCACAGGAGGCAGCTGTGTTGATCCATGCCCATGGCTGTGATACACATATGGCAAATTGTGTTGGCCTTAGGACTGGCAACTTCTAGAGGGTTTCATGTAGTTGGATATTCTTCTGTAGTGCTCTTGAGAAAAATAGGGTTGGGTGGTGGTTGGTGCATGCCTTTCATTCTAGCGCTTGGGAAGTAGAAGCAGGTAGATCTCTGAATTCAAGGCTAGCCTGATCTATAGAATGAGTTCCAGGACAGCCAGGGCTATACAGAGAGAAACCAGTCTCAGAAAACAAAGCAAAGAAAAATAGGATGTCCTGAGGGTTGAGGCCTATAGATATCTACCTGGGGCAGGGCAGCCTTCTGATTATAGAAGCACTGCTCTCCGACCTGTCCCTGCTGCCACAGTGGGTGGATGTCCGGTTAAGGGGCCCTTGATAGCAGAAAAAATGATTCAGGGCCCCATGACAACCTGACCTACTAGATCGTCTTGGGAGAAATTGGGCCCTGTGGGGACTCTAGTGACAGGTGAGGCATTGGCTGAGTTGTACCTTCACTAAGTGAAAGACCATCTGGCAAGGTAGCTGAAATTCTGTGTTTAGGCCTAGCATAACTATATTACCAGGCACCTTCATAGCCCTGTCACCCACCTGAACTTAGAAACCATTTGACCCTGGGGCCCAGAGGAGCTGAAGTTGGAGGTGGTGAGGAAGCACCTGCAGCCCTCCAGTCTGGGAGGACAGAAAGCCTGTGCATGGTGATCAGGCATTGGCTGAGATATGAGGCTTGTCTACTTGGTCTCTGGAAGCCTCTGGAGGCAGGAGGTGCTAGTGTTGATCTTAGATAAGGCCACAGATGAGCAAACACGAATTGCTGGCTATCTAGGGACAGGGCTGGCACCCTTTAGTAACATACCTTGGCATCCAGAGTGTAGGTTAGGCAGGGAGGAAGGCCTGGTGATTGAAGAAGTATGGAGGGAGAAGGTACTAGAAAATGTCTAACCATCTACCAAAGCTGTGGGAGAGGTAGGGGCTAGAAAATGTACCTCCTTCCTAGCAACAGGAGCTTGGGGAAGAAGACTATGACTCTAGGAAGGACAGGTGGCTTCCCTACAACATCCCCGTCCCTTTTAAAAAAGATTTATGTATATAGATATTTTGTCTGCATGTATGTCTGCACACCAGAAGAGGTCATTGAATTTCATGGGACTACAGTTACAAACAGTTGTGAACCAACATGTGGGTGCTGGGAATTGAACTCAAGACCCCTGGAAGAACAGCCAGTGCTCTTAACCGTTGAGCCATTATTCCAGCCATTTCTCCACTTGTTGATTGTGACCAAAACCAATATGGCAGCTCCAAGAATGGGAGCCAGGGCTGGGTGTTGATGGCATACTCCTTAATCCTAGCACTTGGGAGGCAGAGGCAGGTAGATCTCTGAGTTCTTGACCGGCCTAGTCTACAAGAGCTGGTTCCACAACAGCCTCCAAAGCCACAGAGGAACCCTGTCTCTAAAAACCTGGTCTCTCCTGAAAGCAGATGTTCCAGTATTCCCTGGACACCATGTAGTGATGGCCTCCATATGAGGACCACAGGCTGGGGAACAAACATCTATTCACTTGTCTCTGTGACTTCCTCCATTCTGAACAGTAGTTGGTTCAACAAGTATGTTTTATATTTTTAATCAATATGGCTAAATCTTAGTTTCAGGCTGAATGGGGTTAAGGAAAGAAAAGTCAGACATGATGGCTCACATTATATCTGTAGTCTAGGGGTTGAAATAGGATTGACACAAGTTTGAGGCCAGCCTGGGCTACAGTGTGAGTTCGTGTCTCAGTAAACAAAGGCAATACTAAAATAGATGGGCTCAGTTTTAATGCATGTTGCATTAGTTGGGGTTCTCTAGAGAAACAGGGCTGATGGAATGAACTTAATGTGTATTAAAGGGGATTGATGTATTAGAGTGATTTATAGACTATGGTCTGGCTAGTCCAACGGTGGCTGTCTCCTGACTGAAAGGCTAAGAATCCATTAGTTGTTCATTTACAACGTGGGATGTCTCATCTGACCTTTAGTCCACATTTGAATCCAGAAGTGGGCTCTAATGCCAGTGAGGAAGGAGTGCTTCAATAGCGGGATAAATGACTGTAAGTGATAGTGAGGGCAAGCAGGCAAAAAGCAAAAGCTTCCTTCTGTGTCCTTTTATATGGGCTGCCACAAGAAGGTGTGGCCCAGATTTAGGGTGGGTTTCCCCACCTTAAATGATTTAATCTAGAAAAATCCCCCACAAGTGTATATCTCCATAAATCTGGTCTTTTCCATTTGCTGAGATCCTAGTCCTCTGTGGGCACTGGTACTTTGTACGGCCACTTGCCCTTCTATTATTAAACATTCTGAATTGCTGGCAGTCTAGTTCCAGGGTCTCAGTGCTAAGTGAGGCCTGCCGGGCTCTGGCCTCACCTTCCAGTTCCAACTTGGACTACGGCATGTTCATAGGTATTTACAATTATATTACCTGTGTATATAGTTTGCATAGGGAAGTCAAGATAATTACTTGGGTTTCTTTGCTCATTTTCAAAGTTAGGGTTGACACATGTGTTTTCTAACATGAACTCACAAATTATTTTACATGTGGAAATTCTATCCAGTGGTTTTTTAACTGACTAGAAAGGGTTAGGCTTTTGAAACGGTCCCAGTTTTTTTTTTTTTTTTTTAAGATTTATTTACTTATGTATACAGTGTTCTTTCTGCCTGCATGTATTCCTGCAGACCAGAAGAGGGCACCAGATCTCATTACAGATGGTTGTGAGCCATCATGTGGTTCCTGGGAATTGAACTCAGGACGTCTGGAAGAGCAGTCAGTGCTCTTAACCTCTAGCCCTTGATCCCAGTTTTAAATAGCTTTCTGTTCTGCGTATCCCTCAAGTACATCGTGCATACTTCTTCCTCAGACCTGAAATTGAAGATGTGCCTAAGAAGCATTTGTTCCCTTTAGTGGGAACTCTTTGTGCAAGCACACGCACCCCTTTACGTGCACTGTGTATACATGCTTGTAGAGGTCAGAGGTTAACATTAGGTGTCTTCCTTAATTGCTCTCTAGTTAATTTACTGAGGCAGTCTCTCTCACTGAATTGAGAACTTGCCAGTTCAGTTTGTCTAGCTGGCCAGCCTGTTAGGGGTCCTCTGGTTCCACATCCTGGGAATTAGGATTTCAGGCAGGCTGCCATACCTCTCAGTTTTATGAAAACCTCTGGGGATCTACACTCAGGTTCCCAGGCCTTGTTTTTTTTTTTTTTTTTTAGTATCCACTAAGCAATTTTGAGATTGTATCAGGTATATTGTTCTAGGGCTTCCTCAGTACCAAGATTAGATAGTATGTTTATGTGTATGGGCATACACATGCCATATGTGGAAGTCAGAACAGTCACATATGAGAGTTAGTTCTCCTTCCACTAATGTGAAACCCAGGGATCAAACTTATGTTGTAAGAAAATAGTAGGCTGGAGAGATGGCTCATGGTTTAAAGTATTACCTGAATGGTTAAAACCCTTACCTGAATTCAGTTCCCAAAATTGGCTCACAACTATTTATAACTCCAGCTCCAGGGAATCCAGTGTCCTTTCTGGCCTTGGTTAGCACTTGTACTCATGAACTCATACCCAGACACAGACACATACATACATGTAAATTAAAAATAAAACAAAAAGGCAAACTATGTTATACATTTACACTGTTATAGAGTCTCCTTTTGCAATTTCACTTTGCATAGGTTGAATTGGAGTCAACTATGATCTGGAAATAATACATGGAAAAGTCTGGAAATAAGAAATTCATAAGTGTGGTTATTTCTATCTTTTTTTTTTTTTTTTTTTTTTTTTCCCCTCTTGTTTTGAGGTAAGACTTGGCTGTGCTATATGTAGGCTGGCTTCAAATTCTTTGGTTAGAGTGATGTTCCTGCCTCATACTCCAAGGAGTGTGAGGCTGGATACATGGCAAAGATCTGGTTTACATATTTCAAGTTTTCTTATGGTTTATTGTTTTATTATGGTTTATTGTTAAAATTGTTCTTTTGTGTGTGGTGCAAAAGTTTGTAGGTATAAACTCAGCCTGCACATGTGGGGGCCATAGCAGTAAGTTGGGTATCTTCCTCTTATCACTTCCTGCCTTAGCACCTAGAGACAGGGTTTGATTAAACTGGGAGCTTGCCATGGGCTCAGTTGGTTGGAGAGGAAAAACTATGAAAAACTGTTTTATGAGCTGGGTGGTGGTTATGCAGACCTTTAATCTCAGCAGTTGGGAGACAGAGGCAGGGGAGTCTCTTGAGTTTGAGGGTCTACAAAGTAATTCCAGGACAGCCAGGGCTACACACAGATATCCTGTTTGACCTTGTAATAAAATAGCTTCTAATCTTAAAGTGGAGTCAGGCTGGTCCATCACTATCTCTTCAATCCCCCTCATTTCTTTAATTTGAATAAAGTAGCTCTTGTTTAAAAGATCTTCCCAGAGATACACTAAGATACATTTCAGCCAGATTAAACGTCCTTTAACTTAGCTAGCCACATGCAGTGGAAAAAGTTGAAATGGGATATTCAACACCAATCCTTTGAGTTTTCATTTTTTTGAATGTGTTGGAGTTTAATGTCCCTAAGTTGATGAGTATTGTAGCAGGAAGTGAATACGCATTGCTGCTTAGAATATTCTGACTGTTGGGTCAAATACTGTAAATGCACTGAGTTCTGAGAGCTCTTTAGGTTCTGTTACTGAATGAGGATTGAAATGTCAGAAAATTGGTGTCTGGAAGCTGTTAAAACAGACAATTTTGGATTGTTAGGCCTTCTCAAATTGACCCTTTTATCATGTTTTGGTGTCTGATGGCATTTCTCCTTTTAAAGCCTGTTTTATTTGACAGAAACAGATACTTGATTCTTTCCTTTTGATTGATATCTGTTTTTAGCATTTTTATTATTTCCTCCCTTTGTGTTTAAAGTGGAGCTAATATAGTTTGGTTATACTGATTTAGAGATTGGTCTCATTATTTTCGCCTTGCAGTCTCTTAGCTGGGATTCTATTGCCACTATTGGGTTGTTTTCCCCTCCTCCTCTTCCTTTTCTTTCTCCACTTCCCTTCTCCTTTTGCCTTCCATTCTCTTTTTGGGGGAGGCAAGGACACTTCTTGCTCTTTTCTTCAGGCTGGCTTGAACTCATTTGATCCTCCTGAGGCCTCAGTTTCCAGAGTAGCTGTGATTATTGTTGTGTGTCACTATACCTAGCCATGTGGTTTGAATGTGCGCGTGTGTAGGTGTGTAGTGCTGGTATTGTATACAGGCAAGAGACTGGCATTAGGTGTGTGTATTAGGTGTCTCTGTGTTTGTGCACACATGTGCAGGTACCTGTAGAGACCAGAAGCGGGTGTTGATCCCCTGGTGCTAGAATTACAGGAGTTATGAGCTGCCTGATATTGGTGCTGCTAAGAGAACTCTTGATCCTCTGCAAGAGCAATGTGTGCTTTTAACCACTGAGCTATCTCTATCCCTTCACCTTATTTTTTGACACAAGATTTCTCAGTGAACCGGTAGCTTGCCTGTTTGGCTAGATAATCCTGTCTTCGTCTCTCCAGCTTTATTATGTGGGTTCTTTCTAGCCTTTGCTTATTATGAAGAGAGTATTTCACTGGACTTGATTGAACTTGCTATGTAGCTGATACTGGCATTGGACTCTTGGTCTTCCTTCCTCTATCTCCTGAGTGCTGGAATTACAAGTACATGCCACTATACCAAACATTATCTTGTTCAGATCTTGAATATTTGGTAAAAGCTGCTTTTGCCAACCTGTAATGCTGGTGAGAGGTGTGGTATAATGGAAGAAGATTAAGGTAGTGAGGAAATATACCATTGAAGAGGATATTGGGGTCCTGGTCCCTTTATCTTCTTGCTTCTCCCTGCCATAAGGTGAACAGGCTTCTTCCTTTGCCAGAAGTACCCACCATGATGTAGTAAATCACAGGCCAAAGGAACAGACCCAATGAACCATGGACCAAAGATCCTGAAATTGTGAGCTAAGGTAATTATTTTTAAAGCCATTTTGTCATAGTAACAGAAAGCTAACATCTTTAAAAACAATTTTATTTTAGAAGGTATGGGATTCTGTGAGTTTTCTTTCATCGGAGATTTTTATTTTTTTTTTAGTTTTTCGAGACAGGATTTCTTTGGGGCCTGTCCTGGTACTAACTCTGTAGACCAGGCTGGCTTTGAACTCACGAAGATCCACCTGCCTCTGCCTCCTGAGTGTGGGAACTAAAGGCGTGTGCCACTAATGCCTGAATTAATTGGAGATTTTTTGTTTGATTTATGATGAAAAGTTGGCTGCTATTTCCTTTGTGTTCTTGTGACTACAATATGTCTCTAACTATTGCTGTAACACCTTTAATGTGCCCAATGGTTGTGGAGGATTAGTGCTTGAATTATTATTTGGGGTGGGGGTTGAGACAGGTTCTCTGTTTAACAGCCCTGGCTGTCCTGGAAGTTACTTTGTAGACCAGGTTGGCCCGTAACTCACACAGATCCACCTGCCTCTGCCTCCCAAGTACTGGGCATGTGCCACTATGCGCGGCAAGGGTTTTAATATATCTTCCCCCTGTACTTTTCCTTTTCTTGCCCTCCTCACTCAGGACTCCCAACTATACACAGGCTAGACCATATGGTATTGCCCCACATGTCACATCATTGGTTCATTTTCTCAGTCTCCTTTTCCAGTACTTATTTGGTTCCTTCTGGTGGTAAAATTCATTTATCTCTCTAATCGTGTTATTGAATCTGTGTACTTCTAACCAGAGTTATTCTAGAAATTCCACTTACTGAGTTTTTAGATATTTCTCTCATTATGTTCATTTTCTTTTACATTCTTGAAAATGTAATAGCTGCTTTTAAAGTCCTTAGCTGCTACTTCCATGGTCTAATTTTTAAAAAAAAATGGTATTGCTATGTAGTCTAGGCTAGCGTGGAAGTCAGAATCTCATGCCTTACATATACACTCCCCCATTCTGCCTCCTTTTCCCCTTATCTGAGTATGGAACCCAAGTCCTCACAAATTCTGGGTAAGCATTTTACCACTGAGCCAAAACCCCAGGCATGTATCTTTTCCATTCTTGGTTGAACCATAATGTCCTTTTTGCACACCTGTTAGTTTTGATCTGTAAGCGGGATATTCTGGTGTTTGAGTTGTCAAGTTCTGCATTTTGTTATATTCCTTTAAAGCAGTAGTTCTCAAGCTGTGGGTTGTGACCCCTTTGGGGATTGAATATCAGATATTTACATTATGATTGATAACAGTAGCAAAATTATAGTTATGAAATAGCAATGGAATAATTTTATAGTTGAGGGTCACCGCAACATTAACTGTAATAAATGGTGGCAGCATGAGGAAGGTTGAGAACCACTGCTTTAAAGAGTGGCAGGCTTTCTCACGTAGTGAAACTACTATAGATTCTTTGGGCCTTTGTCAAGGCTTCTTGGTTTCCAGACAAACCTTAATCTTGGCATGGTGGTACACCTTTAATCCTAGTATTCACCAGGTAGAGGCAGGAGGCTGAATTCAAGGCCATCCTCAGATAGATATCCATCCAGCTCCAGGATAGCCAGGACTACATAGACCCTGTCTAAACAAACAAACACAAAGCAAACCTTAAAGTTAATTGAAGGGATACTCATTAGTGTAATAGCTAGGTGTTTGAAACAGGATTAAAATATGTAGCTCTGCCTGCCCTGGAATTCAGACAAGGCTGGCCTTGAATTTGTGGCAGTTCTCCTGCCTCTGCCTCCCAAGTGCTGGTAGTGCCCGCCATGCCTGACTATCCTCATTCTTGAAACTTTCCCTAGTGTAGTACTATGAATGTATTTCATTGACTACCCTCCTGTGGGGACATCAGAAATTGTTTGAACTATTGCTCTCAGGCACTAAGAGCTATCCTTCCAATCCTAAACTTTTAGAGTCATAATTTCACTTACTGCAGCCCCGTACCATCTCATCTGATCCTCAGAGGCATAAGCTACAAAGAGGTCCCGGCTGTTGTGTGATGTTCTATTATCTGTTGAGAGCAGCAACATAAGAAGCCAGGCTTGTCCTTAGGCTGACAGACTTCCATGTATTTTTCTATGAGCTGAGCAGCACAAGAAAGGTTCTTCAAAGCCCTTTTCTCATGCATTTTCCTGAGGGCCTGGGTCCGTTGTAGTGACTTGGGAGGCTGTGTGGATAGGTACAGCATCTCTTTCACTTCCACTCTTTAACATGTATGGCAAAACAACAGGTTTGGCTTGTGAAAAGTAAAAGGGTAGATGGGAACTCTGCAGTTCTGAGGTGACTGCTTATAGCAGCTGCCTTGGTGTCTAAGTAAAGGTTTGGTGTGAGCATATGCTGGCAGATGAGCAAGCCCCCCCCCCCCTCGGTTCTGCAATAGATAAGCGTGGGGGTAAGGTGGGCTAGAACGCTAATCCTGGCTTTCTCCTTAGCAAGTGAGTAAGTCTATCTCCTCTGCCATATTGCTTACCTGAAATACAGTATAAAGGACTGCTAAAGCAGCAGGTAGTAGATGGTAGCTATTATTGCTACTGCTGGTTCAGGTGACAGTTCCAGGACCTCTGCTGGGAGTGGTACCTGGTTTAATATCAGTAAGGACCAGAATTGATTTCCCATCATAGCTTTATGTTTGAATGCTTAGTTAACATTCCTTGCCTGGCATATGAATGTGTTAGCATTTCATACCCATTCTTTTTTTGTTTTTGAGACAGGGTTTCTCTGTGTAGCCTTGGATGTCCTGGAAATTGCTTTGTAGACCAGAACCTCAAACTCAGACTCGCCTGAGTGCTGAGTGCCTGGCATGCACCACCACTGCCCAGCTTCTTATACCCATTCTTTAGGACAGAAATCATCACTCCCATCCCATGGAGTACGTGTACCCAGAAGGGGTTATTGTCCTTGGAAGGCCCAGCCTGGAAAACATGGCTCACACAGGTGCTCACCACAGCAGACCAATTTGGGCAGATGTACTGTGTGGGATAACACAGTAGTTTCTATGCAATATGATTTTATTAGCTTGGAAACAGCTTGAACCAAAAGATAGTTAAAAATGGCCAAAAATATTTAAAAATAATAGTCATTTGTTCCTAACATGAATACTTTCAGCTGGACATTAAATTATTTAAAACATAGGGAATCCTAGTAAGGCAGGTGAGCACCCAGTGTTCCATCTGTGGGTACTCCCAGGGTGTGGAATCTTGGTAGTATTGGGACCCTTCTTCCCAGTTGTTTTGGATGTTGTTCCAAAATAGGCAGTCCTAGAAATAAGACCAGCCACCTGTGTTGTCACTGCTCATTCTGTTGGCCTTCTGTGATGGAGGCTGACACGGAACCCTGGCCCTTGTTGACATCACTGATGCACACCCACTGTCCATCCACAGATTCTTTCCACAGGGTCACCTGCAAGTTAGCGCACAAAGTCACAGATGTTTCTGCTGTTTTCCAGCCTCATCCTCAGTGTGGACACAGAGGCTGTGGGAAAAGCATTTACCTCCCACTACACTTGCTCAAAATGCAGGGGAAAGACTAACTCATGTTACAGAGAGCAGAATGAAACAGAGCACAGTAGGAATAGCCCACATGGGATGCTGCTCTAATGAGAGTGTCAGTGAGAAAATGTTATGTGGCTAAGAGCAGGACAGGGTTGGCCCACCTGTGTCACCAAGTTGAACAGCACAAGTTAAACAAGACATAACTATTACATGAAATATCATTGCAGAGGAAATAGCTGAAAAGGTCTTCCCAGAGAAGAGCTGAGTGACTGCTCTCTGACAACACAGTACTGTCACTCCTCAGAAGTACATCACCTCATGCAGCTCTCCTGCACGTGTCAGGGGAAGTAGGATCTTTACTTCACACACAGGGTGAGAAATGGCCTTAGAAGGCAAGCAGAATAAGATAGCTGTAAAATGCCTCAAGAATACCAATTTAACACCTCATTGGTAGACTGAAGTAAAAGCTATCGTTTGAGATGGGGCCTGCAAGTCTCTTCTGGAACTACTGCAGAGCAGAAAAGGCTACCTGCAGAGGTGTGAAAAATGTTTCTTCACTCACATTTTTAGCTAATGTTTGCATTAGCTTTAAAAAGGGAAGCTATTATGCTAAATGAAATAAGCCAGTCACAAAAGGACAGAAAGTAGAGTAGGTAGTGAAGGGAGGTAGTTAATGGGTACTGAATTTGTTTTGACTAGGTGAGGCCACATGTCAACCATTATAGCCTGTATTCTTGCTGCCCAGGAAATGGGGTATACCTTATTGTCTCCACCTGACACAGCCAGGATATTTGCTGTGATGGACCAGCTCACATGCCACACAACATCGTTGAACTTGTGCAGGAGTTTGGGTGACCACATATTGCCTGAGGCATCATCGCAGGTCCAAATAAACACTCGACCATCCTGAGGAAAGACACACATCAGGAGATAGAAATAACCATTCTCCCCAGGGAGAACCACTTGGACCTGCAGACAGGCTGCTGAACAGTCTGTAACAATGTCTAGCTTCTTATCCATTTACTCTGAACACATCTCACAAAGACAGGGTTCTAAGCTGGGTAGTGGTAGACTGCATCTTTAATCCCAGCACTTGGGAGGCTGAGGCAGGTAGTTCAAGGCCAGCCTGATCTACAGAGAGAGTTCCCGGACAGGCTCTGAAACCACACAGAGAAACCTTGTCTTGAAAAACAAAACAAAAAAGACTAGGGCCTCTGGATTCTGTGGTTTCATGGCCATTTCTATGAATGTTTTTCTTCCTGCCTAGCTAGTCTTTCTCATCAGAATGGAACAGCAATCTTTTAAACCAAGCCAGAGACAAGGAATGGACAAATGAACAACTTCTAATAAAACACTCTAGTGGGCCTAAAGGTCTTGCCTCTTACCTCTCATCCAGTGGTGAAAGGAAATCAGAGATCGTTGTGTCTGGGAAGGGTGACTAAGTTTCTGAACCCATACATTTGAGCACCTCCATCCTTCTCTACATATGAGGGCCAGGAGGGACCTGAACTTGGCTCGGGACTAGTTTTCGTCCATCTCACTGTACACTGGCCTTACATGCTACTGGTCTCTGCCCAGGTCTAAAGATGCCTGCTGCCCTTCCTCCCCCTTCCAAAGGACTTTCCCTCTGTTGACATTGGAAGGAATCAAGGCTGAGGACATGGGATGCTCTCATAGGGTAGGGCTGACCTGAGAGCAGCTGGCAATGGTGCTGGTGGGCAGACCAATGGAGGGGGCCCAGGCAACGTCTCGAACCCAGTCGCTGTGTGCCTCTAGCTTCTGCTCCTCCTTCCACTGGCCATCTTCTTCCTCCCTACAGAGGAAACCAGAACAGGGAATGCAGTGGCAAGCAGGCTTCTCCACCCTGGGTGGAGAGTCCAACTTTCATGTTCTCATCAAATAACGAGTGGAATTCTACTTAGCTCACTAAGTTGTCCATAAAGCTCCCAGGAAAAGCCCTTTCTTCATAGCTCCAAAGTTTTGGGAAAACTCAACATGCTCAGAAAAAGAACAGGTGTTTATGTTGTTTAAAAAAAAATGTCCTAACAGACTGAAAACAGTATACTGTTACTGATAGGGAGAAAGGTGACCTTGCTTCTTGTAGATTGTGGCTGAGCAATGACAGGCAGGGTAGAAGTGCCCCTCTGAGGAGATGTGCACACAACTCACTAACCTCCATAGCTTGATGAGGTTGTCACAGCCACCTGATGCAAACTTCTTGATGTAATTGGGCTTCTGCCCTGATGGTTGGTCTATGAGGCTTCCAGGCACAACAGCAGGGGCCCAACTGACAGCATTACAGCCAATCTGCAGAGGGGAACCTGTGGTGAGGCTGCACTCTTGCATAGCAGTGGGAAAGTATCCAGCGACTCCTAGTGATTTTCCTCTAGTTGTCAGGACTTGGATTTCAGCACACAAATAATGTGATGAGCAAGAATTAGGCAATGACATGTTCTTGTTATACCAGCATGGGAGGCAGGGTAAGGAGACATGAGACAGATTCCTCAAGGTTAATAAGCCAGCTAGCCCAGCCAAATCCATGCACTTCAAATTCAATGATTCAGTAAAAGATACTGTCTTAAAAAATAAAATGTGGAGAACAACAAGAAATCTGATGCCAACTCTGGGCCTATATATAAACCCACATATACTCATATTACTAATAAGACACTCAAAGTAGAGTTAGCCTTGAAGGCAAACTATTAGACCAACAGAATTCTCAGCAAAAACCCAAAGGGCCAGGAGGGCATAGAGTAGTGTTTCAAGTCCTCAAAGAAAATAAAAGGACTACAGCTTCAGCTAAAAGCATAATCCAAGGGAATTAGGCCATAAAATTAGCTTACGAATGGTGAGGGGAGAGTCTTGTACTAGAGAGGAAAGAATTACTCTCAGAGCACATGGGAGAATAAATCCCACTAGAAAAGGACACATGCAAAATAAATAAGAGCCAGAGAAGGCACCATCAAAGAGGAGTCAAAACAACTAAATGATCAAATGATGACTTTTCATGGTAATGCTGATCATGGCTTATATATTTAATTTTTTTTGTTTGGTGGCAGGATCCTAGCTATGTAGCCCAGGCTGGCCTCAAGCTTCCCTCCTCCTTACCTCAATTTCCCAATGTAAATGATCTCAGTTCACCAGTTAAGATACAGACTAGGGCAGGGAAGATGGTTTGGTAAGTAAAGTGCTTGATGTAAAGAATGAAAACCAGAATTTGGACCCCTAGAACATACATTAAAAAACACAGGAATGGTCTGGGCAGTGGTGGCCAACCTTTGGTCCCAGTGCTCAGGAGACAGAGGCAGGTGGATCTCTGAGTTTGAGGCCAGCCTGGTTTACAGAGTGAGTTCCAGGACAGCCAGGGCTACACAGAAAAACCCTGTCTTGAAAAACTAAAACCAAACAAAAACAAAACAGGCATGGTGATGAGTATTTGCACACTTATAGCACTAAGGGAGAAGACAGGAGGATCCCTGACAAAAATTGTCTAGATAATCTAGTCAAATCAGTGAGTTTTAGTGTCAGTGAGAGACTGTCTTAATAAATAAGTTGGACAGTGATAGAGGAAGACATCAGACACTGACCTCCTGTCTTCACATGTATAGGAACATGTACACACACATATATTACACCACACAAAGAAACAGACTGACTTAGAACAAGAACCAACAAAATGCTGAATGTAACTCACTTCAGCAGCAGAGACAAATTACATTAAAAATGAAAAGGCTGAGAAACCAAAGAGAATTTAAAGTAGGTAGTAACAGTACCTTACAAAACAGACTTACAAAGAATTACTGTTTTGCAGATAAAAGGGTAAGATAAAATGAAGGTCACAAACAAAGATAATGACTGTCAATATATATGCACTGCAATTAAGATTATATAGTTGTAAAAAAAAAAGTATTATTGAAGAGAGCCTGAGATACATAGTGTTAACAAATTCAAGTCTGAAATAAGTTGCATATTTCTGGTCAAAATAGAATAAAAATGGAAGTCAACAGCAAGAGAAGCTGCAGAGATTATATAAACACATGAAGACTATAATGACTAATGCTCAACTATCAACTTGATTGGATTTAGAATTGCCTAGGCAGCAAACAACTGCAACTGTCTATGAGGACATTTCTGGAACACCATCCCAAGGGTTTAGGATCCTGGAGTGAATAAAAAAGAGAAAGTGAGTTGAACATCAGCATTCATTTCTTTCTGCTTCCTGACTGTGGATGTACTGTGACAAACTGCCTCAGCAGTGGCCTCTTGCTGCTATGCTTTCCCTTGTCATGACAGTCACCAGACTGTGAGCCAAAACAAGCCTTTCCTTTCTTGAGTGGCTTTGGCTAGGGATTTTGCTCCAGCAAGGAGAAAAGTTACTAATACAGAGCCTATAAATAGTTTTGAACAATAAGTCATTAAAAAAATTAAGTGGGAAATGAGAAAATTTCTTTATTTGGGAGGGGGTGTTGGGTGTTTCTCCTGTGTAGTCCTAGCTGTTCTGGACTACTCTGTAAACCAACCTGACCTCAAAGTTGGGAGACCTACCTGCTACCTTCTGAGTGCTGGAATTAAATGCATGTGCTGCCACCACCACCTGGCTTGAGAAAATCTCTTAAATAAATGTAAATGGAGACATACCAAAAGCATACAAAGCTTAACTAGTACATTGATGGAAGAAATAGTAAAAGCACAAAAAGAGGGAACTTTAAACCACAGGCTGGGTGATGGTGGCACAGGCCTTTAATCTCAGCACTGGGGAGGCAGACACAGGTGGATCTCTATGAGTTCAAGACTAGCCTGGTTTATATAGCAAGTTCCAGGACAGAGAAACTGTCTCAAAAAACAAACAAACAAAACTGAGATCCTCCATCCAAACAAAACATAACTCTAGTTCCAGGGAGTCCAACGACTGTCATATTGTACTCAGTTATGCATGTATACACACACACTAAAATCAATCTTTTAAAAAAAAGCTCAACCTAATGATGCCAGGTGTTAGAAAAGTAGAACAAAGAACAAAATCAAAAATACACAAAAACCATGATAAATATAGGGAAAAAAGAAGACAAGAACAAACCAGGTGATGATGGCACAAGCCTTTAATCCCAGCGCTAGAGAGGCAGAGGCAAGGGGATCTCCATGAATCAGAGGCCAACCTTGTCTCTAGAACAGCCAAGGTTACACAGAGAAACCCTGTCTTGAAAAAAATTAAAGAGTAAGGCCAGAACGGGGGGGGGGGGGGGGGGGGAGAAAAAAGAAATTGAGATGGAATAGAAAGGATTAATGAAGCAGTTGGTTCTTTGAAAGATAAGCATGACTGACATAACTTTAGCCAGACCAACCAAAAGAGAATTTAAATGAATACTTGACCAGTCCAAGTTCAGCCCAGCCTCAACAGTAGAGACTCCATCTGTCCCTTCCTCCATATGACACGAATATGAAAGTCAGTAACACTAAAAAGAAACTCTGCAATACAGGTAAGAGATTCTGCAAGGAAATATATTTTTTGGGGAAAAAATGGTGGAAATGAAAAACCAATAAATAAAAATACAGAAACAGTGGAAAGCATCATTAATAGGCCAACTCAGACAGGAAAAAGGAATGAGGGTTTGACACAGGCTATGGCAGACAAATCCTGAAAAATTAGTATTTGCTAGTTTGAGTTTTCATATACAACTGTGTTTTGAGAATTATAAGACATCCAGTTAGGGTCTCAAGAAATGTGAGTTTCCACTTCCCACAATGCTTTCTGGACTATTTCAACCTTAAGGTCAAGGACTACAAAGCACAGGGAACTAGATCTCTAGGCCATTCTTTGAAACACCACTGAGTTCTGGGGGCCCCTAATGCAGGCCAACCTGAGGCTTCTGTAGCAAAGCTTCTGTAGCAGTTGAGTGTGCCCCTACACTTCTATCCCCAACCTGGGGACTTACTAGGAGAAGCTAGTGCCATCTGTGCTTTGGACAGAGAAGGCTGGTATAGCTGCTGTCCTCAGAGTAAAGAGGTTCCAGCAGTATCTAACCTATAACCCCTCTTAGCCACTGCTCAGCAGGGATACTCAGTCTCTTCCCGGGAGCACAGAAGACTTCAGCACTGCAATTGCGCTCTCTCCTCCATGCAAAAGGTAGGGGCTGGACTCACCGTGTGAGCGTTGTTAATCTTCTTCACTTCCCACTGGCCTTCCCCTGTATAGGTCAGCAGGGAGATGGCCCCATCGGAGCTCCCACAGGCTAAAATCAGGCCATAGTCGTGAGGGGCCCAGCATACAGAGTTCACTGTGGAAAGGAAGCACAGTGAACAGGCTTTTATCATACATCTACAATTTTGCTAAATTCTTAGAAAAACCACAGGGCTTGCAAATGGCCAGTTAACATTTGGTCAAATAAGGGAAAATTAACACCCAATAGCAATGCCTAAGCCTGTCTTCACAAAGCAAGGAGGAGTGGCAGTCTGAGATTCAAGGCTGTCCTGGGAATCCTCACTGTTCTTGATAAACCTCTTTCTGGACTGGCTTTAGGTCTTGGGGACTGACCTGGGCTGTGGAAAAGCCAACCAGTGTCCAAAAGATGGACAAGCAAGGGAAAGGACCTTGGCATGTGACTAGAACAGAGGCCTTTCCCACCCATATGACCCACCCACTCACCTGCTAACTCTACATACCTGAGGAGTCATGTCCTGAATGCTCATGAGTCTTCTCCCAAGTGCCGTTTTCCTCCTTCCAGATAATAACTTTCCGGTCATAGGAACAGGAAGCCAGGATATTGCCATACATGGGGTGGGCCCAGGCTACTTGCCATACTGGCCCCTCATGTCTGCAAGGGAGGGGGTCAGAGGGTCAGGGGAACCACAGTGCTACCTCCCTCTGGAGAGACAACAGAATATTCCCGCTTTTTTAGTTTTTTGAGTCAGGGTCTCACATTATTTACCTCTGGTATGTGCCACTATATCTAAATTTGGTCTGTGTTCTACTAAGTTTAAAATAAAAACTATCTTGGAATGAATTACTAAAACACCAAATTGCCTCTGCCAAAACCAAGTAACAATGGCAGGTCTAATAATCTCTACAATTTCAAAGTCATAATGGGCACAAATGGTATTCTTAGCTACATGTAAGACAAAAACACCCTTGAGCTTGTTGTGATCCTCCCAAATGCTAGGACAAAAGGTATGTGCCACTATATCTAAATTTGGTCTGTGTTCTACTAAGTTTAAAATAAAAACTATCTTGGAATGAATTACTAAAACACAATTTCAAAGTCATAATGGGCACAAATGGTATTCTTAGCTACATGTAAGACAAAAACACATCTGACTTGTCTTGATGACAAAGTGACAAACACTACAGTCATCCTGGAGTTTCCAGCCTACATCCAAAATAGAAGGAAATGGTCAATCAGAGGAATGTTAACAAATGTAATTGCTTTCCCTGTCCCAGTTTGCTAAACCTTTGATTCTATTACAGAGCCCTGTAGAACCAGGTTAGGAACCCACATTATGTGAAAGGCTCTGATGGAAGCAAAGATAGGACCATGAAAATGAGCCAAGATCCGAAGGATTAGTGGGAAAGAGAAGAGCAAACATTTGTCAGGTACTCCCTGGCCATCTGCCATGGACAAACAGGCAGAACAACAGGATGTATAAAATTTGTCTTATGGGCCCAGCAAGATGGCCCAGTGGGTAAAGCACTTGCTGTGTAAGCCTCAACACCTGAGTTTAATCCCCAGAACCTATGAAAAGGCAGGAGAGAGCTCCACAAAGTTGTTCTCAGACTGCCATATGAGTCTGCATATATGCCACAAGTAAGTTTACCTGATGATCATACTTACCAAATGATACTTCAGGTCAAATGGCTAAATATGTGCAGGATGATAGTGGTGTTTGTTGTTTCTGAACATGGCAGTAGCTGCCCGTATCAAAGATATACTTAGATGGGCCCTGGTTGGAGGCAGGATTAGCCTGTCCGATATTAAGCAGAGGAGGGCTCCATGATGCAAAGTGCTTCACTTGCCTAGGTCTCCTGGTGGTAGAGCTAGGGCTCATACCTGAACATTCCAGTGCCCTACCTGCACCTCTGCTAAGGGCACAGTGGTCTGGGCTCTAAGTCTCCTCATTGCTGAATGCACTCTGGGATTGCTCTGAATTTGTGCTTTCACCCTTCCTCCCAAGCTTGAGAATCCAGCTATCCCTGAGACCTTCTCCAGGTGTGTTTATACTTACCCTCTGAGGTCTGCAATGAGGATCTGCCCTCCATTTCGTACATCAAAGATTTTGACAGACCTGTCCGAAGAGCAGGTTGCTAGGCGGGTGCCATAATAGTCCATCTGGGCATCATGCTGCAAGGGAGGACAACTGGGGAAGCCTGTAGGACGGGTGGGTGAAGCCCCAACCAGGCCTACTATAGACCAGAATCTACTCAAACTCCTATCTGTGCATCATGTTTCAAGGGGAGGGCAGCTGAGGAAGCCTGCAGGACAGGTGGTGAGCCAGTCAGGGCTTAGTACATACCAGAATTTACTCAAACTCAGTCTCAAAGAATCACCACCACCACCACCACCACCACCACCACCACACACACACACACACACACACACACACACACACACACACACACACACACGAGGCTAAAATGCTGGTATTATCACTAGTATATACCAGAATTTACTCAAACTCAGTCTCAAAGAATCACTACCCCCCCCCCCCACACACACACACAGAGGCTAAAATGCTGGTATTATCACTTCCCGGACAGGCAACGTCCTTCTAGAAGGGACCAAACAAGTCATACTGAGCTAGTTGTTCCAGACCCTCCATGCACTCCTTCTAATCCTGTTCTGTAAGTGGGTACAGGAGGAAAAACTGACTTAGCTGTCCTCTGCCTCCTTTCAGGTCCTGTCCTCATCGCAGGCTCCACAGGCTATTGGAGAAGTCACCCTGAGGCTCAGAATAGTCCAGACCCTAAGGCTAATGATTGAGAGCAGACCTCAGAATACTTCAGGCTCCATGAAGCACCTCGCTGAGGCACTGTGGACCTGGACAGAGTTTCATACAGATATGTGTTGCCCTTACCACACCAAAGTCCTAGATTGGGGACCTTTTTCCTAGCAGTGTGTCTAGTACTCCACACTAGTAATGCCTTTATCATTGCTGCTGCTGCTTAGAAACCAACTTTTGACACCGACTGGATACTTGGATCTAAGGCTGGCTGCTGCCACAGTTTTGGGCCTATTTCTGCAGCATGTTATATGGTCTCCTTCAACACCAGTCCCCTGTTGGCTGGCTCACCTATCCAAGTGGTTGCTGCTTTCCTATTTGTGCCACTGCAGGTTTCAGCAGTTACAACCTTTCAAAGAAGGTACTATATGGCACTCAACATTCCTTTGTCACCTTCCTACTCAAGAAAAACGATTCCTCTGGAAAGTCATCCTTCTGCAGTGTTATTGCTCTCCTGGTAGGCATGCTGTAGGCCCATTTCAAAGTGCTTTTCAGCAGAGTCCTATCAAACTGGGAAGGAGGGCTTAGTACCTGGGGTGGAAATTCTACCTCGTTAGCTTATCTATTATACAACCCTTGAAAACTTAGTTTATTTCTTTTAATCTTCAGTTTCCCTACTTTCAAAGGGGTTAAGGAGTGCACTGGCTTCAAGGGTACTTGAAGACTTAACATGGTACTGAATGGAAAGTACTTGGGGTCTGATGACAAACTTAGTGAGCATGAAAATATTTCTAATTACTATGCTGCCTCACATGGTCCCCTGGAGGAAAGAAAGGCGGGGCACTGGCAAGGGTGTTTAGGTTGGATATTATTGCCCTTGGCCCATGCCAGCTCCAGCTGTGGTCTCACAGCTAGACTGCTCATGACCAGAACCAGCAACATGCACAGCTTTGCATCAGAACCCCAAAACAAGTAGTCAGGCTGGGAGGTCAGGAACCTCACAGAAAAGCCTGAGACCACCGGGCCTGGGCCCTCTGCCCAAAGGCTGCCTGCATTGTTTGGCTTCAGGAAGCAAGCTGAATTTTTCTGTCTGAGACTTTAACCTCTGGACCTTCCCCAGGAGCACTACACTGTGCCTTGTGTTGGCCTCTCAAGAAATGACCTGAGTAATGACTTCAGGCCTAAGGGCCTGGTGTAGCCTATTCTGTGGGGCAGAAGCCCACCTGCCTCTGCTCTAGGCTTTTACTGTGGCTGCCACTGACTTCCTACTCTGTCTCATTTAAGCTAAGAAGAGGCCTTAGGTGGGAAGATGACTGTCAAACCTCTATCCCCAAATCAGCCTTACAGAGCAGGGTACTGTGTTGGCCAAAGCCTGAAGGGCCTGAGCTGCTAACAGAACCAGTTTCTCACAGCAGACAAGCCACTGTCAAAGCCCTGCCAACTCAGAGGTCATGTGGGAGAATGACTGAACTCTGGAGGCTATGGCCTGCTGGTAACTACTACACATTCTGAACCCTCAGTGAGAATGCCCATGTCCAGGCCCAGGAGAAGGTATGAATGGATACTTACAATCATGTCCTCATGAGAGGTGTCCACGGTGTTGATCACTGACACCTAGAACCGAAGCCATTCTGTGAATTCATCGACAGCACCATTTGTTTGTAAAGTTCTCATTAAAGCACCAATTGTTTGTAAAGTTCTTAGGGGCATTTGTTCACTCATTCATTCACAGACACAATCATTCTATAAACATTGGCTCATTATGTAATTCAGGCTGGCCTTGAACTCAGTATCCTCTTGCCTCAGCCTCCCAAATGCCAGGATAACACATGTGCATTTTGATGTCCAGCTAAGGACCTTGTATGTATTGAGTACTGTGTGAAGGACTGCAGATTGACCGGAATGTGAATGGCCTCAGAGAAGCTCATGTATAAATAACCTGCCAGTTGCCAGATCACCCATACTGTGGTTTGTGTGGGCAGGAGGAACCCAAGATGAGGGGATACACAGTTGCCTAACATGATGAGAACCTGGGAAAAGATATAATCCAAGCAGAAAAAGATCCCATGGGGGCAAAGACAGTCTCAAAACCTGAGGTCAGTGAACCTGGAAAGCAGGCCTGGCAGCTCTCAAAGGTGAGGTAGGATTAAGCAGAAGCAGACTTCACATTCTCTTTCTGCATTACGGAGCTTCTGATGGCCCAGAAAGTTTCAGATAGGACTTGATTTGAGTTCTTTCTAAGGCTACTCTTCTGGCCTGCCTAGATTTCACCTTAGTGGGACCCAGGTTTGATAGTTTGTAGAGGCAGAAAACAGCCATGATAGCCATCAATGATTTTCCCATTTGTTTTTAGAATCAGCCTCTCTTGGTCCCCGACTAGCTAGACTCTTACATATACAAAAGCCCTGGAAAGCTACAGTACTGTATGCTACTTCTCTGCTGGAGAATGTAGACACATTCTCCATTTTTCTGAATGCACAGTTCTAGCTGGTCTGGAACTCATTATGTAGAACAGGCTAATCATGAACTCTGAGATTCACCTGCCTCTGTCTCCTGAGTGCTGGGATTAAAGGTGTGTGCCCTCATATCCCTAAGCTTTGAGTCTCTCTAAAATTATTTAGCACACGGGATGTAAAAAATAAACACACACACAAAGAATTCTTTAGCACAATGTTTTAGAAGCAGAAGAGATTCAGTAACTATCCACTAAATTAATAAATGAACAGAAACATACATTTTTTGTTTTGGTTTTGGCTCAGCCATTATTTAATTCTTGGAAGAGAAAAGGGGACTGAAAAGGTGGCTTCCATTTAAGATTTATATTTCTCACCATTTCCCACATGTCACCTTTTTCTGTGCAAATTCTGCAGTTCCAAAGCCTGACTCCAAGGCAGGGTGTTGTGGTATAGGACCTTAACACTCCGGAAGCTCAGGAAGGTAGATCAAGAATTCCAGGCTAGCTAGTCTGGGCTATGTTTCAGAAAGGTAGGACTTGGATGGTAGCAAGACATTCAGAAGGCACACACTGAGTAAGTACAGGTTTTCTTGAGAATTCTAGATGCTCTAAAAAGTGCACCTGAAGTTCTGCAAAGATTAGAGGAAGAGGAATTGCACCTGCTTGCAGACACTGACATTTTCCCATGAGCACTGAGAGGCACCAGGAGCAGTCAATTACAGCCAACAGAAAGACTAAACAATTTAAGAGCCAGTGAAGAGAAAACCCTTGCCAAAGCCAGACTGTTGGGAATAAACCCTAGCTACTAACCCTCTAACACTCAGCCTACAGTCTAGGCTACCAGACCAGCTCACCCACCCCATTAATATAAGGCAGGTGATATGCTCAAGAATCCCCACAATCAAGACTGGCTGAGGGAAAAGTAATTTGACATTGGTGACCCAAAGGACCTGTGAGAGTTGGCATTTTTTCTGACCATTCTCACCCAGCAGCCATGGGATGTGATCCATACTTTAGGATGCTATGTGTTATATATAAAGCTCTTGGAGCAGTCCTCTGCAGCACCTATTACTTACTGGAACACAGTAAGAAACAGCACTCAAAACAATTCAGCTCATCAGAATCACACTAGTTACACATTTAGAACAAGCTCAACGGCCAACTTAAGAACCTCCAACTCAGCAACAGAAGAGCCAAAGGCCAACAGAAGAGCTTGCATCACTGTGCCAACCAGGTCTAAGACTTCCAGCGACTGATTCTCATTCATTCACTCAGTGACTCAGAGGGCAGCGAACACATACTGCAGATACCACGCGGAGGGGGGGGGGGATCAAAGACGAAGTCCTAGACTACATCCATTCAGCTAGGCCGCCCATCAGTTTCCCGAAGGGTCTATCATACCTGGGAGCCCTGTGTCTGAGCAACTGATCCCTCCACCCCGTTTGCTGAGGTAGTAGGCGGCAGGAGGATTTGAATCTCAGCTTTGTCACTGCCCAGTTCAAGTGTTGATGTTAGCAGCACAGCCTCCACAGGCTACCCACAGGCAGGGGATGTACGACGGTGGGAACGTACTAAGGGCTCGGTAGACAGCAGCTCCTATGATAGCTTTGGCTTTTTTTTTTTTTTTTACGGAAGACAAGACACGATATGGACAGGAGGTGCCACAGCAGCCTGGGCCTCGGAGTTCCGGAACGCCCGGCGGTCTTGCCATAAGCGCGCACTCTGAAACCCACAGAGGCAGAACACTCAAACCTTGAGCAGGTGAAGGGGGGCTGGACAGCCTGAAGGTCACGACTGGGGCCGGTACCGCAACACTCACCATAGCTGATGCAGCAGCAACTCACTGCTTCGGACGTGGCAGCACAGAAAGCTTCACTTCCGGCGCCTGCCTGCAGCAAGCAGGCCCGTCACCCAGGAGCTTCCGGTCAACAACACATTCGACTCACACAAAGGTTCCGCCTCTCCTGGAACCGCGCCCCGCCCTTCCTCGTCTCTGCCCTTATTGTTGGCGGTCTGTGGGGCTCTGGTTGCTATGGCGACCCGAATCACCGGGATTTTGTAATCTGAAACTGTCACTAGCGCATTTTCTACCTAGACCAAGCTTTCCTGCTTCCTGAGATGCATAAATGAAATGATAAGTGATTACAGCTTCACTTTCCTTTTCTGTGGGTTATGGGTCCCACTGGCTTTTATCATAAACGTGGTAGAGGTTAATTTCGCGAGTAGGCTGGGCTAGTGTTTTGTTAGGTCTTTTGCAGGACGGCCCTGCTATAGGGCTGATGACTTCAGAAACCATAGACTTCCAGAGGGATCCCTGGAGTTCCATGAGTCTGGCCCATGAGGGATTCTGGAAGTCCTGTCCGGAGACCAGAACCCCAAAATCCCCAGTGTCTCCAACCATTAGGGAACCAACTTTCTTAAGGAATAGCAAACCAGAGTCTCTAATCCCTGGGGCTCTGACTGCTACAAGGGAGGGCAATTTCAGACCCCAAAATCCTTGTCCCTAGCTTTTGGTTTCCTACACAAGCACTGTATGGAGGATGCTGAGCTGCAAGACAGCTCCTTAGACGCACATGGTCCCATCCTCCCACCCACTACAGATCTTAAGAAGCCAAGTGGCCCAGAATGGAAACAAACCCCTACCCCCCACCGCCGCCCCCACCCAGTTCATTCAAATTCCTTTCTGGTCCTATGTTGAAACTGAGATTAAAAACCCTGGCGGAAGATAGCTACCAGCAAGACGCTAAAACTCAAGGAGAGTGAAAGGGCTTTGGAGAGGGGCCCGCAGAGTGACAGCCTTATATATCTCTGCCCTTCCATCATGGTACCTTTGAGATCTTTCTTCTCTTCCAATGGAGAAGTTACCACAGGGATGTGAAGAGGCAGTATTTAGGGTAAAACAGAAAAAAACTTGAGGGGCCAACTTGGTCTTCTACATTCCAAGAAACAGGTCCCTCAGTAGCTACACAACTAATTGTTCAATTGATAAGGCCAAGTTAGTTTTCTCTGAGCCTTACTTTTCTCCAGTAAAAAAAAAAAAAATAGTGACAACGGGCTCTTATATGTAAATATAATGCATGATGTGTCATTGTTATTGAGGGAATTTCCTGGAATAAGTCCTGAAGCTGAAGACATTGAGGATCTCAGATAAATGACAGCAACGTAAGACATTTTCAGGTAGATTGGAAGGCACAGTGTTATAAAGCTGTAGAGAGCCAACTCTGGCTAAAGATGGAGAATTACCATAACCTCATCTCCTGCTTTTGAGGTCCCATTCTTTGCCCCTTTGAGTGGCTGTCTCCTCTTCTGTTAGGTGAGAAACACAGTTCAAGTGAAGTATTTCTTCTCTTGGAATCAGTAGTGTTTCATTTTGCTTTTGTGAACATTTGCATACCCATGAGATATCCTGGGATGGGATTCAAGTTTGATTACAAACACATATATTATATACTCTTACACACAAAATCAGAATTTATATATTTTTAGTAATTTTGGGCCCAAAGCAAACTTTGGTGGTGTAGGGTTTCCTGATTGTGGCATCGTGTTGGCACTCAGAAAATTCCAGATTTTCAGATTCAGGATGCTCAGCCTGTAATACCTACTCTGAATGTTGATGTTGGATTAAATTAACCTTGGTACCAAACAGTGTTTAGAAGGTAGAATGAGGTCATTGATGCTTGATCTGGGGGCTAGTTCAGTTTGGGAAGAGCTGGGATTTTGTGTATGTAATTGGATGTTTGTTTCTCAGCCTAGCATGTTTTCTTTCCTGTGAGAGGCTTGCCAAATTCAAATTACTAGGTGTGCTGGTTTGGTGGGTATTTGTTTTGTTGCTTTGTTTTTGCCAGTTTGACACAAGGCAGGGCCATTTGACAGATTGAAATTTCACTGAGTAGTTATATCCATCCAGTTGACCCATAAGCAAGTCTGGAGCATTTTCTTGATTAATGACTGATGTGGGAGGGCCCAGGCCACTGTGCTTGGTGCCATCCCTAGATAGGTGGTTCTGGGAAGTATAAGAAAGCAGGTCAGGAGGAACAAGGCAGTAAGCAGGGTCCCTCCACATTCTCTGCTTCAGTTCCTGTCTCCAGATTCCTGCCCTGCTTGAGTTCCTGCCTTGACTTGCTTAAGTAACGGGCTATGATTAGTATTTGCAAGCCAAACAAATCTATTCCTCCTCAAGTTTCTTTTGGCATCATGTTAATTACAGCAGTAGAATGCAAACTAAAACCCTAGGGTACCAGGTTCCTCTGTGCTTCCCTCCTCCTCAGTAGGGTACCACCTATAATCTGTGTCTGTATTTCACAACTTCTTCCTCTGGTTTATCCCAGACCACAGTCAGTCCATTCATAGCTTCCTCCAATTGCTTCCCTTCACCTCCCTGCCACTTTGCCTCTGAGTTACTCTTTTCTTTTCTTCCTGAGACCCCTTGTCTGAAGCACCTTTTTGAGATGGGTTAATGGCTCATGTCAGGTCCCTCAGATGGTGGAGCTCAAAGATGTGATCTAAGGCAAAATGTCTTTCCCAACCAGAGACTCAACTTTCCCAAATTCAAATCCATAGATAATGGGGACCCAGCTGTCCTTCGGAAAAAGGCCTTGGGATGGTTACCATGCCTGCGTTTCCACGTGTGCATTTATTGTTATTGCTTAGTATAGTGTTGAAAGGCAGACAAATCCCATTAGTTACAAAGAGCACAAGCCAGAGATACAGAGAAATAAATTGTGTACAATAAGAGCACAGTCACTTCCCAGCCCCGATTGTCCCAGAGCCCCCCAGAGCCCAGGCAGCTTGTGGAAGCTGGAGGCGGCACCATCCCCTCGCTACTCTGTTATAAAAGATGTGCACACGAGAGTTAGCAAAGTGTGGTGACCCCGGAGAGGAAGGGCCCTGGAGGGAGAGCACCACAGACATTACAAAACAGACCGAGGGCCTGGAAGGTGGCCTCAAGTAGCCTCAAACCTTTTGTTTTGGGAGGAGAGGATGATGGTAGTTGCCCAGGGCCTAGGGTCCCACACCTTGGGTGGGTTGGATCTATCTATTAAATTAAAGGGCTTCATTTGGATCTTGGAAAATATCTGAAGACTCCTAGGATCTCATTGGGCCCTTGGTGCTTCAGGAAGTAACCTCACTCATCGGGTTCTCTAAGGCTGGGGCTTCAGATACTAGAGCAGGACTGAGTGGGTGGAAGGCTTGTCAGTGTGCGGTTCTGTTGGCTACAGCAGGCAGGGAGGGGACTAAGGGTGCTAAACATCCAAGCAAGGCGTGTTTGTAACCCGAGATGACCCCGCCTCCCACCCCAGTAAGCCAATAAAAGAACCAAAAGCCAGTTTAGAAAAGGCAGACAGGGAGTGTCCCTCTGCAGGGTGGCTAGGATGAGGCTGGATGTTTTCTCTTAGTGCTGGGTCTGGGCAGGTCCTCCTTTCCCATCCAGACAAGGGGCACATGGAGACCTGCCCTGGCACAACCACAGGAGGTGACTTGTTGGGTGGGGCTTGATGGCCTCTCCTGACAATTCCAGAGCTTAGGGGACAGGTAAGTTGACAGCTTCCCAGAA